>NC_135236.1:374803961-379803961 GCF_051348905.1 Ranitomeya variabilis
AATGCATGGAGCGGTCACCGGAGCGTCGCGAGGTGGGAAAGGCCGGTTCTGGATCCGAGGGGCCGACGGACGGTGAGTATATAATGATTTTTTATTTAATTATTTTTAACATTACATCTTTTAACTATTGATGCCGCATAGGCAATAGTAAAAAGTTGGTCACACAGGGTTAATAGCAGCTGTAACGGAGTGCGTTACCCGCGGCATAACGCGGTCCGTTACCGCAGCCATTAACCCTGTGTGAGCGCTGACTGGAGGGGATTATGGAGCGGGAACTGACTGCGGGGAGGAAGGAGCGGCCATTTTGCCGCCGGACTGTGCCCGTCGCTGATTGGTCGTGGCCGTTTTGCCGCGACCAATCAGCGACTTGGATTTCCATGACAGACAGAGGCCGCGACCAATGAATATCTGTGACAGACAGAAAGACAGAAGGACAGACGGAAGTGACCCTTAGACAATTATATAGTAGATATATATATATATATATATATATATATATATATATATATATATATAGCTTCTAAGAAAAGAAATAGTGAGCCACAACGTGCAGCAAGCCATATGGCCCCATGTGAGTTCATGTATACTGGTCATAACAAGACACAAACATTTTCATGTTTTCCATTAAATACATGTAATCATTGGAGCACCTAGAGCTTTGAAATCTGATCACCATTTAGTAAATCAATATTCTCCACGGACGCCAACAGTGTGTTGTAGTATCTTACCTCCATCTCACAACTAATCTATAGGGGCTTTATTATCAAGCAGCATGAATACATACCTAGTGAGAGTATGTCCAGGTGTCAATACAAAACAAAAACAATACCATACAAGGTCTAGAGAGAGTGCATAATGAATCTACAAAAAAACAAACTGGGACACATCCTCTATACTATGGCAATGGCATTCAACAGCCCACCCATAGCCCCTCTGTGTGCTAATTAGTTCACAGATACTCAGCCATTTAAGACATTTTGCAATTGCTTTTTTTAATAGCTCAAAATAGGAAATCTTATCATAGTTATATGCGCCACCTAGTGGCCTAAAGTATAATAGCACATATCAGTGCAGCACCTAAGGCTAGGTTCGACCTGGTATCATTAGAGTTGCATTTACCAGGCAGGCACTAACAATAAAAAGATGGTGGATGAATGAATGGCTGAAACTTTAAAGGAAGGATTTATTATGTTCATTTATACAAGATTCAATAAGGCATTAAAATGACAATGTTTATTTCTGTGCTAATTATTCTAACAAAGACTACTGATTGCTAACATGTCAATATCTTTCTGCTTTTAGGAAAGCTTTAATAAAAAATACAGTTATAAAAAAAATCATACTACTGCTAAATTGCCTATACATAGCCTAGAATAAAATCCTTAGTGTAAATGGTGCAATTTTATGCATTGGATTGAACATAAAAAGGGCACTTGCCACTATAAAGGACAGGCATATTAAAGAGATTCTGATTTGGATTTTATCCTAAGTCATATTGCAAGGCTCGTTAAAGGGTCGATAGTGACTTGTAGAATTGCTATAGGTGGTGCTATAGGATTCACGTCCTCCTTTCTGAAGAGGCAATTTGCATATCTAACTAAAGACATTCTGATAGGAAATTTAGATTGTGTGATCCAATTGGAAAGTAATGTTGATGTCTGTAAAGCACTGCAGAATATGAAAGCGCTAAGTAAGTGAGTAAAATAAATAATTCTTTGGACATTTTGTCTAGGAAAAATGACAAAAAGACATACAGCTAGATTCTGTGTAGTGCAGAGACCTGCAATACATGCTGCAGACTAATCAGAGGCCAGAAGCTAACTTCGGAGTGACTGGGGGGCGCAAGGCAGTAACGTCATGTGCTCCTGTCGCTTGCACGCTGAAGTCAACTGCCAGCTTCAGAAGAGGACGCTGCGCGGAGCAGGAGAGAAGAGAAGGGGAGTATAATATACTGTATATATATATATTATACGCATTAAAGAATGGGGGATATATATACCAGGATGGTGCATACACAGCTCTGCCAAAAATTAAGAGACCACCACATCAAAACCCTGTCATGGGCAGCCCAATCTCCAGACCTGAACCCCATTGAAAACCTCTGGAATGTAATCAAGAAGATAATGTATAGTCACAAGCCATCAAACAAAGAAGAACTGCTTACATTTTTGGGCCAGAAGCAGTGTGAAAGACTGGTGGCAAGCATGCCAAGACGCATGAAAGCGGTGACTAAAAATCATGGTTATTCCACAAACTATTGATTTCTGAACTCTTCTTGAGTTAGAACACTAGTATTGCTGTTTCGAAATGATTATGAACTTGTTTTCTTTGCATTATTTGAGGTCTGAAAGCACTGATTTTTTTTTTTTAATTTTGACAATTTCTTCTTTTCTGGAAAAAAAAAATATTGCTTGGAAATTCGGAGACATGTTGTCAGAAGTTTATAGAATAAAAGAACAATTTACATTTTACTCAAAAATATACCTATAAAGAGAAAAATCAGACAAACTGAACATTTTGCAGTGGTCTCTTAATTTTTGCCAGAGCTGTATATGTACCACGGTGGAGACCAGATTAAGGAAATATATTACAGGATGGGCAATCAAGATGGGGCCAGGAACGGGAACATATACAACCCCCAGCAAAAATTATGTAATCACCGGCCTTGGAGGATGTTCATTCAGTTGTTTAATTTTGTGGAAAAAAAGCAGATCACAGACATGGCACAAAACTAAAGTAATTTCAAATGGCAACTTTCTGGCTTTAAGAAACACTAAAAGAAATCAAGAACAAAAAATGTGGTAGTCAGTAGGGTTGAGCGAAACGGGTCGGCCATTTTCAGAAGTCGCCGACTTTTGGCAAAGTCGGGTTTCATGAAACCCGACCCCTGTGTGGGGTCGGCCATGAGGTCGGCGATCTTCTGAATCTGGTATCGGAATTCCGATACCGAGTTCCGATATGTTTGCGATATCGGAAATCGGTATCGGAATCCACATTTAAGTGTAAAATAAAGAATTAAAATAAAAAATATTGATATACTCACCTCTCCGGAGGCCCCTGGACATCGCCGCTGGTAACCGGCAGCCTTCTTTGCTTAAAATGAGCGCGTTTACGGCCTTCCATGACGTCACGGCTTCTGATTGGTCGCGTGCCGCTCATGTGACCGCCACGCGACCAATCACAAGCCGTGACGTAATTCTCAGGTCCTAAATTCCTAATTCTAGGAATTTAGGACCTGAGAATTACGTCACGGCTTGTGATTGGTCGCGTGGCGGTCACATGGGTGGCCGCGACCAATCACAAGCCGTGACATCATCTAAGGCCCTGAATGCGCTCAATCTTAAGAAGGAAGGCTGCCGGAAAGAAGCAGGGCGCGTCCGAGGGTGAGTATATACCTAATAGGAATATACTCACCCTCGGCTTCTTTCCGGCAGCCTTCCTTCCTAAGAATGAGCGCGTTCAGGGCCTTAGATGATGTCACGGCTTGTGATTGGTCGCGGCCGCCCATGTGACCGCCACGCGACCAATCACAAGCCGTGACGTAATTCTCAGGTCCTAAATTCCTAGAATTAGGAATTTAGGACCTGAGAATTACGTCACGGCCTGTGATTGGTCGCGTGGCGGTCACATGGGCAGCCGCGACCAATCACAAGCCGTGACGTCATCTAAGGCCCTGAACGCGCTCATTTTAAGCAAAGAAGGCTGCCGGTTACCAGCGGTAAGGTCCAGGCTGCGTCGGAGAGGTGAGTATATAAATATTTTTTATTTTAATTCTTTATTTTACACATTAATATGGATCCCAGGGCCTGAAGGAGAGTTTCCTCTCCTTCAGACCCTGGGAACCATAGTATCCCATTGCACTGCATTGGGTTTCGTGTTTCGGCCGACCCCGACTTTTTTATAGGATCGGCTGATTTCACTCGACCCGACTTTTGAGAAAGTCGGGTTTCGTGAAACCCGACCCGATCCTATAAAAATAAAAGTCGCTCAACCCTAGTAGTCAGTAATGGTTACTTTTTTTAACCAAGCATAGGGGAAAAATTATGGAATCACTCAATTCTGAGGAAAAAATTATGGAATCATCCGGTAAATTTTCATACCCTAAAATAACACCTGCATCAAATTAGATCTGCTGGTGGTTAGTTTGCATCTAAAAAGGAGTGATCACACCTTGGAGAGCTGTTGCACCAAGTGGACTGACATGAATTATGGTTTCAACAGGAGAGATGTCAATTGAAACAAAGGAGAGGATTATCAAACTCTTAAAAGAGGGTAAATCATCATGCAATGTTGCAAAAGATGTTGGTTGTTCACAGTCAGCTGTGTCTAAAATCTGGACCAAATACAAACAACATGGGAAGGTTGTTAAAGGCAAACATACTGGTAGACCAAGGAAGACGTCAAACCGTCAAGACCGGAAAATTACGCAATATGTCTCCAAAACAGGAAATGCACAACAAAACAAATGAGGAAAGAATAGGTGGAAACTGGAGTCAACGTCTGTGACCGAACTGTAAGAAACCGCCTAAAGGAAATGCGTTTTACATACAGAAAAGCTAAACGAAAGCCATCATTAACACCTAACCAGAAAAAAACAAGGTTACAATGGGCTAAGGAAAAGCAATAATAGTGGACTGTGGATGACTGGATGAAAGTCATATTCAGTGATGAATCGCGAATCTGCATTGGGCAAGGTGATGATGCTGGAACTTTTGTTTGGTGCCGTTCCAATGAGATTTATAAAGATGACTGCCTGAAGAGAACATGCAAATTTCCACAGTCATTGATGATATGGGGCTGCATGTCAGGTAAAGGCACTGGGGAGATGACTGTCATTACATCTTCAATAAATGCACAAGTTTATGTTGAAATTTTGGACACTTTTCTTATCACATCAATTGAAAGGATGTTTGGGGATGATGAAATCATTTTTCAAGACGATAATGCATCCTGCCATAGAGCAAAAACTGTGAAAACAAAAGTCCATGGCTCAGAGACTGCAAGCTGCTATAAAAGCCAGAGGGGGTGCAACAACATACTAGTGATGTTTTGGAGTGTTCTTTTGTTTGTTTGGTTTTCATGATTCCATAATTTTTTCCTCAGAATTGAGTGATTCAATAATTTTTTCCCTATGCTTGGTTAAAAAAGTAACCATTACTGACTACCACATTTTTTGTTCTTGATTTCTTTTAGTGTTTCATAAAGCCAGAAAGTTGCCATTTGAAATGACTTCAGTTTTGTGCCATGCCTGTGATCTGCTTTTTTTTCTACAAAATTAAAGAACTGAATGAACATCCTCCAAGGCCGGTGATTACATAATTTTTGCCAGGGGTTGTATACCAGGATTAAGGACATATATACAGTGGGTGCGGAAAGTATTCAGACCCCTTTACATTTTTCAATTTGTTTAATTGCAGCCATTTGGTAAATTCAAAAAACGTCATTTTTTCTCATTAATGTACACTCTGCACCCCATCTTGACTGAAAAAAAACAAATGTAGAAATTTTTGAAAATGTATTAAAAAAGAAAAACTGAAATATCTCATGGTCATAAGTATTCAGACCCTTTGCTCAGACACTCATATTTAAGTCACTTGCTGTCCATTTCCTTGTGATCCCCCTTGAGATGGTTCTACTCCTTCACTGGAGGCCAGCTGTGTTTAATTGAACTGATAGTACTTCATTTGGAAAGTCACACACCTGCCTATATAAGACCTCACAGCTCACAGTGCATGTCAGACCAAATGAGAATCATGAGGTCAAAGAAACTGGCCAAGGAGCTCAGACACAGAATTGTGGCAAGGTACAGATCTGGCCAAGGTTACAACAGAATTTCTGCAGTACTTAAGGTTCCTAAGAGCACAGTGGCCTTAAATGGAAGAAGCTTGGGACCACCAAAAGTCTTCCAAGACCTGGCCGTCCAGCCAAACTGAGCAATCGTGGGAGAAGAGCCTTGGTGAGAGGTAAAGAAGAACCCCAAGATCACTGTGGCTGAGCTCCACAGATGCAGTAGGGAGATGGGAGAAAGTTCCACAAAGTCAACTATCATTGCAGCCCTCTACCAGTCAGGCCTTTATGGCAGAGTGGCCATACGGAAGCCTCTCCTCAGTGCAAGACATATGAAAGCCCTAATAGAGTTTGCTTAAAAAACATATGAAGGACTCCCAGTCTATGAGAAATAAGATTCTCTGGTCTGATGAGTTGAAGATACACCTTTTTCGTGATAATTCTAAGCGGTATGTGTGGAGGAAACCAGGCACTGCTCATCACCTGCCCAATACAATCCCAACAGTGAAACATGGTGGTGGCTGCATCTTGCTATTGCGGTGTTTTTCAGCTGCAGAGACAGGAATACTGGTTGTCATTGAAGGAAACATGAATGCGGCCAAGAACAGAGATATCCTGGATGAAAACCTCTTCCAGAGTGCTCTGGACTTCAGACTTGGCCGAAGGTTCACCTTCCAACAAGACAATGACCCTAAGCACACAGCTAAAAAAAAAAAGGAGTGGCTTCAGAACTACTCTGTCACTATTCTTGACTGGCCCAGCCAGAGCCCTGACCTAAACCCAATTGAGCATCTCTGGAGAGACCTGAAAATGTCTGTCCACCAACGTTCACCATCCAACCTGACGGAACTGGAGAGGGTCTGTAAGGAAGAACGGCAGAGGATTCCCAAATCCAGGTGTGAAAAACTTGTTGCATCATTCCCAAGAAGACTCATGGCTGTACTAGCTCAAAAGGGTGCTTCTACTCAATACTCAGCAAAGGGTCTGAATACTTATGACCATGTGATATTTCAGTTTTTCTTTTTTATTAAATTTGCAAAAATTTCTACATTTCTGTTTTTTTCAGTCAAGATGGGGTGCAAAGTGTACATTAATGTGAAAAAAATGAACTTTTCTGAATTTACCAAATTGCAATGTAACAAAGTGTGAAAAATGTAAAGGGGTCTGAATACTTTCCATACCCACTGTATATATACCAGGAAGGGGCCCAGCATAAGGGACATATATACCAGGATGGGGGGATATATATACCTGGATGGGGCCATGATGAGGGACATATATACCGGGATAGATGACATAAATATTTATACACTAGGATGAGTGACATATATACCAGGATGGGGGACATGTATACTAGGATGGACCCAGGATGAGGTACTTATATACCAGGAAGGAGGCGAAGATGGGGGACATTACTGCATAATGGGGGAGGATGTGTACCTTGTATGTCGTTACAGGATATAGAACACTACAAGGGCCTATACTTCTGACTAACATGTGGAGGAATGGGGGCCCAGGTCCAAATCTTGATTCAGAGCCCATCAGACTCTAGCTACGCCACTGCTTGAGGCTACTTTCACACTAGCGTCGGTACGGGCCCATCGCAATGCGTCGGGCCGACGTACCGATGCATGCTGTGAAATAATTGCAAGACATGGGCAGCGGATGCAGTTTTACAAGGCATCCGCTGCCCCATTGTAATGTCCGGGGAGGAGGGGGCGGAGTTTCGGCCACGCATGCGCGGTCGAAAATGGCTCACGCGACGCACAAAAAAAGTTACATGGAATGTTTTTTGTGCCGACAGTCCGCCAAAACACAACGCATCCGTTGCACAACGGATGCGACGTGTGGCAATCCGTCGCAATGCGTCGCTAATGTATGTCTGTGGAGAAAAAACGCATCCTGCGGGCAATTTTCCAGGATGCGTTTTTTCTCCAAAGCGACGCATTGCGACGGACGTTACCCGACGCTAGTGTGAAAGTAGCTTAAGAGTTAACTTCTCCACGTCTGAATAGTTAACTTCCCCTGTCTGAATAGAACAGAGATTGCAAATGCACTCCTCCACTTTATGCATTCATTCTGGGACTGTCATAGAAAGCCAAGTACAGCTTTCCATTTAAGCGGCTTTCAAACAAGCATTGATCACACTTGTCCATTCTCTTAGAAGTCCAAGAGACAAACAGGAAAAAGAAAGTTAGAGTTAAAAATTAGAGTCCCCTATCCTAGACTCTATGCTCCTCCGCACTCCATTGGTTAAGTGGATCTGGTCTGTGGTCTGTACTCATTTAGGGGTCTGATTTTTTGGGGGGTGTGATGAAGGGGGCTATTTGTACGATTTATGATTTAAACACCATAATTTTGGGATGAGTCCTAAATAGTGTTGAGCATTCCGATACCGCAAGTATCGGGTATCGGCCGATACTTGCGGTATCGGAATTCCGATACCGGGATTCCGATACTTGCCGCGTATCGGATACCGGAATCGGAAGTTCCCAGATTCAAAATGCACAAATTCAGCCAATGAGAATGATTTCAAGTGTGGGCACATCCTGTTCAGCATGGAGGGCATGAAACTACTGGCATGGCTGTGATTGGCTGCTGAAATGATGTCATGATGCAGTTTAAAAGTCGCTGGCGCCATTTTGCGATCACTCTGCTGTGAATTCAGTTAGTGACAGGACGCTGTTTGCTGACTGAGGGCCAGTGTAGAGATAGCGATTTGCTTCTTTGTGCTTTCCAAAGGCTAATTTAGCAACCGCTGTGTTCACCTACTATTCACCTTGCTTTTGCCTTGTAGCGCTGTTTTCACAGCGATCTGCAAGGTCTGTGTGTGTGTGTGTGTGTGTGTGTGAGTGCAGCCCACTCTCTAGTCTGAGTGCAGCCACATAGGCCATCCATTGCTGGTTGTATTCAGTTCAGGGAGGGTGGTTCATTGCCTCATACTGTTCTTTTTTTTTTTTTTTTTTTTCCAAGTAGTGTAGTCTGCTGCTAAGTTTTAACAAAAAATCCTATTAGTGTCTTTCCACCCGTCTCCAGCTAATTTGTGGAAAAACACTACATAGGATAACGTAAAGGAGGGTTTTTGGGCCTTGCAGCGCCGTTTACGGCTGTCTGCACGGTCTCCGTGTGACTGCAGCTCGCCCTGTAGTCTGTGAGCAGCCATAGCCTGGTTGTCTCCAGCTCAGGGTTGTTCACTGCGTCATACTGCAAAATCAATTTTCATTTTGTTTTAAGTAGTGCAGGCTGCTGCACATTTTTTCAAAAAATTCCTATTAGTGTCTTTCCACCCGTCTCCAGCTAATTTGTGGAAAAACACTACATAGGATAACGTAGAGGAGGGTTTTTGGGCCTTGCAGCGCCGTTTACGGCTGTCTGCACGGTCTCCGTGTGACTGCAGCTCGCCCTGTAGTCTGTGAGCAGCCATAGCCTGGTTGTCTCCAGCTCAGGGTTCTTCACTGCGTCATACCGCAAAATCAATTTTCATTTTGTTTTAAGTAGTGCAGGCTGCTGCACATTTTTTCAAAAAATTCCTATTAGTGTCTTTCCACCCGTCTCCAGCTAACTTGTGGAAAAACACTACATAGGATAACGTAGAGGAGGGTTTTTGGGCCTTGCAGCGCCGTTTACGGCTGTCTGCACGGTCTCCGTGTGACTGCAGCTCTCTCTGTTGTCAGTTCAGCCCCCAAAAAATAAATAAATAATAAAGTTCACCAAACACACCAGTGACACCACTTTACATTTCTGTAGGCCACATTAGCTCATATTAAAGTCTAGTCCACACTTTAGAAAATTAGTGTTTCTTATACCTGTTAGGAGGAGTTGTTCAGGAATAAGCACACAAAGCCGTTAGTACTTTTCTGCTTATCTTTATCAGTCACCCAAGATGAAGAAGGCAGTGAGTAAGGCACGTGGGCGTGGGCGCGGAGCAGGGAGGGGACGTGGGGATTCTGTGCCCGCTGCGGGCACCGGTGACTCATCAGCACCCACTTTCACAAGGGAACAGTCATTCATGCGCAGCTTTGTCGCAGAGCGCCGTACACCGCTGCTGCGTGAAGACCAAATTGAAGCCGTTGTCGGATGGATGGCAGCTAATGCATCAACTTCAATTAGTGCCACATCCTCTCAGACACAGAGCACTGGAGAGCAGCCATCTGTCTCTTCACCACCTGCCAAATTGCCCAGGCAGACAGAGAGCCCAGGACAGGAGCCGTCTCTACTTCTGTTCTCTGAATCTCTTGGCTTGGAAACAGGGGGCCAGCCAAGCAGTATTGGAGAAATGGAAGAAGAGGCAGGGTGCAGTGATGCCCAACAGCTTTTTCTCTCTTCCTCTGAAGAGGCGGGTGGGCCAGTGGCTCCGGTCACCACATCGCAGGCCGCATCAGCTGATGATGACACTCAGGTGCCACTTACTGGTGCGTGCTCTGCTGCTGAGACTACCCAGGAGGAGCAGTTGGGGGCAGAGGGTAGTGTAGATGATGAGGTCCTTGACCCATCTTGGCGTGAGGGACAGGAAGGTGGTGGGAGCAGCTCTGAGGAAGAGATTCCCCGTACGGCCCAAAGAGGGAGGGGGAAGACTGCGGATCCTGCAGCCTCCGCTTTGGCAGCCGTTAGGAGCATGTCTCTTCCAAAAGCCAAAAGGGGCGCTCCCAAGACTTGCAGTGCCTGGTCCTTTTTTGACACAGTTGCAGCTGACATTTGCTATGTCAAATGCAAGGTGTGTCATCACAAAGTCAAAAGAGGTCGAAATGTCAGCAACCTCAATACCTCCAACATGTGGAAACATGTGCGCACCAGGCACCCGGCGGAGTTAGAAAAACACACTGAAGAGCTAGGCCAACCAACAGCGGCAGCTACCACCTCTTCAGCTCGTGTTGCCTCTTCCTCCAGCTCACACGCAGCTGGTTCGGCTTCCTCCCAGGATCGCCGTGGAAGAACCTCTGGCCCTGTTGTCCAGAGACCCGCTGTAATTCCACCCGCAGCACCACTTTCCCAGTCATCCACACACTCCCAGCCCAGTCTACAGCCATCGGTAGTACAGGCATGGGAGAAAAGGCGGCCTTTCTCGTCAAACCACCCACGAGCACAGGCTCTGACTGCAGGCATTGCCAAACTTCTGTCACTGGAAATGCTGTCATTCAGGCTGGTGGAGACTGACAGCTTCCATGACTTGATGTCATTTTCAGTCCCCCAGTACAATGTGCCCAGCCGCTTTTACTTCAGCAGGCAAGCCGTCCCTGCCCTGCACAAGCATGTGGAGGGACACATAAAACACGCGCTACTGAACGCCGTCAGTAGCAAGGTCCACCTCACCACCGATGCGTGGACCAGTCACCATGGACAGGGGCGATACCTTTCCCTCACTGCCCATTGGGTTAATGTCGTTGAGCCGGGTACAGACCGTGCGAGTGGCGCAGGACGTGTCCTGCCCACTCCAAGGATTGCAGGAATCCATTCTGTACGCATTGACTCCTCCTCCTACACCAGTTCCTCAGAATCATCGCTGCAGGAGCCGTCACAGTCCACCTCCACATGGACCCGTGATGAACGTGTACCTGTTACGACCGACATGAGCACAGCCGTGGCCAAACGTCAACAGGCCGTCTTGAAATTAATTTATTTGGGGAATCGAAGCCACACAGCGCAGGAGCTCTGGAATGCCATCAAGCAGGAGAGCGATGTGTGGTTTGTGCCAGCAAATCTCCAGCCAGGCATGGTAGTGTGTGATAATGGCCGAAATCTGGTGGCAGCTCAGGGCCTCGGCAACCTCACTCACATCCCATGTCTGGCACATGTGCTCAATTTGGTCGTGCAGAGTTTTCTGAGGGACTATCCGGATCTTGATGCACTGCTGCACAAGGTCCGCCTAGAGTGTGCTCACTTGCGGCGTTCCAGCACGGCAAAAGTGCGCATTGCGGCTCTGCAGCGCCGACACCTCCTGCCGGAACATCGCATCATATGTGACCTACCTACCAGGTGGAATTCCACGTTACATATGTTGGAGCGGTTGTGTGAGCAGCAGCAAGCTGTAATGGAGTACCAGCTGCTTCAGGCGCAAAGAAGTCGCAGTCAGCGCCGTACAGACTTCACAACCACAGAGTGGGCCACTATGAATGACGTCTGCCAGGTTTTGCGTCCCTTTGATTATTCCACGCGGATGGCGAGTGCAGATGATGCACTAGTCAGCATGACTGTCCCCCTTATCTGCCTGCTTGAAAAATCACTGCAAGCGCTAAGGGATGATGTTGTGGAAGAGGTGGAGGATGAGGATTCAGCATTTCCATCATCTTCTGGACAGTCAGCGCCACGTGGTTCCTCACAAACGCGTAGGCAGGGGACAGTTTGTGAGGAGGATGAGGAGGAGTCAATGGAGGAGGAAGACATCCGTCCAGAGGAGGGAGTTACACAATTGTCCAGTAGTCAGTGTGTACAGCGAGGGTGGGGTGATGACGAGCGGGCAGAGATCACGCCTCCAGCAGGGGACAGCGTTTCTTGGGCAGTTGGCAGTCTGCAGCACATGGTGGATTACATGCTGCAGTGCCTGAGAAACGACCGCCGCATCGCCCACATTCTCAACATGTCTGAATATTGGGTGTTCACCCTCCTCGATCCTCGCTACCGGGACAACGTAGAAAGCCTCATCACACCGTTGAACCGGGAGCGAAAAATGCGGGAGTACCAAGACACACTGGTGAATTCCATCATCTTCTCCATTCCAAGTGAGAGAAGTGCTGCTAGTGCATTCCAAAGCAGCTCAGTGCGTCCAGGCAGTGGTGGAGGCTCTGCACAAAGAGGGAGCAGAAGCAGTGCCTCTGCCCAAGGCAAGAGCAGTATGGCCCAACTGTGGCACAGTTTTCTGTGCCCGCCACAAAAGTCTACACCATCACAGACGGCTCCAGTCAGCAGGAGGCAACGGGTCCGTCAGATGGTGACAGACTACATGTCTTGCCCTCTTGCTGTACTCCCAGACGGCTCTTCCCCTTTCAAGTTTTGGGTCTCAAAGCTGGATACATGGCCAGAGCTAAGCCAGTATGCATTGGAGGTGCTGTCTTGCCCTGCGGCCAGTGTATTATCGGAACGTGTCTTTAGTGCTGCAGGTGGTGTACTAACTGACCGTCGCATGCGACTATCCTCCGATAACGTTGACCGGCTTACTTTCCTGAAAATGAACAAGGCCTGGATCTCGCAGGAATTTGCCACTCCTCTTCCTGATTAAATAATTAGGTGACTGTCTACAGTATCCAGGTCTCCTGTTGTGTTCATCTTTCTACCACCTGAACTTAAATTCCTGGGCTCCAACACCGCCAGTTGAGGCTCAGAAGTGCCATCTGCACAGTCAAAACATACGACCCAGTGTTATTGGGTTTCAGTAATGTCAGCTGATCCCCAGCTGTGTAGCCGGCAATGTGTCCTGCGACCGCCACGCTGACACAACAACTGAAATGTAAGGGAACCTGTCCCCCCCCCCCCAAGGCGTTTGTTACTGAAAGAGCCACCTTGTACAGCAGTAATGCTGCACAAGGAAAAGGTAGCTATTTTTGTTTAGCTCCTTGCACACGCAGAACTTAACACTTATAAAATGTGTCCACTGATACCGTAAAACCGTCCCGGAGGTGAGACTTTCCTTCGTAATATGACGCAGCACAGCCGTCATTCCTACCCCCTTGGCGCCGTGCCCCGGCTCCTCAGCGTTGTTTGATTCCGTCCCGGAGCCTGCGCTGTTATGTTATCCCTTGGCCAGGCACACTTAGCGCTGCCCGTCTTCTGACATCATTTGGTGTCAGGATGGCTGCGCCTGTGCTGCTGCGCTGGCCGAGAGCCCGCCTCGCAGTGTCTTCTGATTTCATCCCACTGGGGGCCTGAGATCCATGGACATGCGCAGTGCATATCTGAACCTCCACCTCTCACTCATCTCCCTACGGCTTCTTCAGACTGTGCGGTGTCAGCTGGTCCCTAATAGCATGCCACGGCCGTGACACCGCACAGTCTTAAGAAGCCGTAGGGAGGGGAGTGAGAGGCGAGGATATGCACTGCGCATGGCCACGGATCCCAGGCCCGCGGTGGAATTACATTAGACGACACTGCGAGGCGGGCTCTCGGCCAGCGCGGCCGCACAGGCGCAGCCAGCCTGACACCAAATGATGTCAGAAGATGGGCAGCGCTAAGTGTGCCTGGCCAAGGGATAACATAACAGCGCAGGCTCCGGGACGGAATCAAACAACGCTGAGGAGCCGGGGCACGGCGCCAAGGGGGTAGGAATGACGGCTGTGCTGCGTCATATTACGAAGGAAAGTCCCACCTCCGGGACGGTCACACGGTATCAGGGGACACATTTTATAAGTGTTTAGTTCTGTGTTTGCAAGGAGCATCATAAAAAGAGCCACCTTTTCCTTTTGCATCTTTTTTGCTGCACAAGCTGGCTCTTTCAGCTACAAACGCCTTGGGGGGGGGGTTAAAGGTTCCCTTTCGACTTTCTCCAATCAGGCTTCGGCCTACATTGTGTTCCTCTGCTTCTCCTCCTGTCCCTGGGCTCCAACACCGCTAGTTGTTGCCTGGTAGTGCTGTACGCACAGTCAACAGTCCCTCCTCTGTTATTGGGGTTCAGTAACGTCAGCTGTTCCCCTGCTGTGTGTGGCAATCCCTCCTATTGTCGGGGCCGTAAAACGACAATATACCCTTCCTTCACCAGTTATTCCAAATTAATATGTGTGCAGGGCATCTGGTACCGGATAAGAATAAATCAGACAGGTAGCTGGTTCAAACTTAGTTAATGCCCCGTGCATCCACACATGTCTGCAGAGGTCACACCAACTGGCTTTATTCTAAAATACACAATACTTTATTGAGTGTTAGGGGAAGGCGTGCATTAGGCGGGGTTTAAGCTAGCATCCAGTCTTCCTGATTTGTTCTGACGTCTTCTGGTGAATCCTCCCTTTCTTCACATTCCTGAGTTTCGTTTCTGAGGAAATGGCTTAACCCTTCGGACACTAAAACCTGAAACGAAACTAAGCTCTGGCGGCCATCTTTAAATACAGTTATATCTGCAAGCATAGGAAAAACTTATTGTTTCACAGTATAAGAGTATAAAAGTACAGAAAGATATATAAGAAATATATTTTCACCTTGACAATCCCCCCTAAACACTAAGTTTTTCCCTTAAAGAAAGATCCTTCGAGACTGTCCATGTGATGGGGAAAGGGGAGGTGGATTTCTTCATCCAGACACCTCAGAAACTCTCCCCTAGCGAGAGGCCTCCAGGCATCTGAACCCTTCACTAACCTCACATGAAGTTCTCCCACTGTCCCTAAACTAAATCTCTTGGCATCATCTGAGAATGGGGGGTTTGTCTATTCTCTTGAGAGGAATATACTTCGGGATCTCCCCTGGATCAGTACCATCGTACTTTGGTGGGTCTACTTCTTGATTGAGGAAGGTGCCAGTCGGAGTTGCTTTGGCAATAACTTTTTATACAAGGGAATAACACAACAGAAAATTATCGATCCAATTACAAGGAGGGCAATTAGTACTAAACAAACTTATTGAAGGAATCCCTTGATCCCACCTAACCAACTGGAGAAGAATAATGTGTCTGCTCCAGCATACATGACACGTCGTCTTATTGTCCTAATTTGTTCAACTTCTTTAGAAACCTTCAGGTCTTTCGGATCTACATTTCGCCATTCAGGTCTGGCTGTCTATATTTCGTCTCGTAAGTCTTTGGTCATACCGTCAATGAATGTATTTACCAATACTTTAACATCAAGTGGGTTTATGGGACTGTACCTCATGTCTTCCTATTTCAGCTGTAACCGTCCAAAGTATAGCTCTACACTCTCTCCTTTTGTCACATCTGCAAAAAGTCTTAACTTGCGTCCTAGCACGTCACCTGTTTTTGTGCTCACTAACTACCTAGGCCTGCCTAGGTGAATTTATACATCTATCATATGGTCATTATTTGTCTGTAGAATGAGAAAGGTTGGTTCTCAGGGTCAGCCAATTGTTTTTTGCGTAGCTAGCTAGTCAGTGGGCCTCCAGGGATAATACTCCTGTATCTGTCTTACCCTACCTGATGTGGTTGGTTCTCTGGTGGTGGGGGCGACATGACATGCTGGTCTACAGCTCCTTCCCAAAAGGATTACTGTCAGCCTACTATGTCCCCACTATCCACCAACCACAATCCTGTGTCAGCTTCTTATATCACTACATGTGATCTCGTCTGGACAGGATTCAGTGTAATTCTCTTAGGTCGGGTTGCAGCACGGGTCATACAAGTGTTAGGGCCCAAATCCTCAACTATACCCTAAAAGGCATCACAGCTATAATTGACAAATCTTTGTTCACTGTAATATATATATTTGATCCATTCAACATTTTTATTAATCTGCACCTGTGGGATTATAGAAGCAAAGCCGGCATAAATCTGGTTCTGGGCTTCAAAACTGGTCAGGCACCCCCCTTGGCACTCCAATGGCATCAATATATACTAGTGGATCTTCTTCATAACTCATATGGAGCTGATCGAGACTTCTCCTCTTTCTGGTAGGTTCGTCAGGTGTCTTTGGATCCCAAGGTAAAATCTTGAACTGCATAGCTAGTTTAACAAGGGTACATTGGCCTATCCAGGCATTAGGCAACCTAGGACGGAGCTTACCATCCCCACATAACCAATAAATGTCGTACATATAATGTGTATGTTTGATTAGCAAGTCAGTATCTAAAGAACTGTTCTCCCTGCAGAAACCTGTCTCGAAGATCCCTACTGGTGTACCTGTAGTGTTATAGGAATTGTAGCAGGTGTAATTGTCAGCTAATACGGTTACTTCTCCTGGGACCTTTAGTTTGGGTTTCTCATGAATTAATGGGACATAGTCTGGGCAATCAGTGGGCTTCAAACCTTTCAACAGATTCATAACACAGGCAGTGATGTTGTCATCAGGGAAAAGCAATGCATGTGTGTAGAGGTGCGTATTCGCAGCAGCACAAGCAATACATCCTACAGAGATGTTCTGGACTTTTACATTGTATCTTACCCATTCTAACCATAGGTTTTTCCTTGGGGCTGTTTGTGTTTCTATGGAGAAAACCTCTTGCCAACTGAGACCTGGAATGGGGATCACTTCATTAACTACATTTTGCAAACGCTCACCTGGGCCTAAATTCCCATGGTATCCACTACTAAGTACATAATTATAAGATCTTCCCAGTACAAACGTCTGCAGATCAGCAGATTGGGGGCTTTCAAGATTCAGGAGGAGGGGGTGACAACTTTTACCCCATTTACAGCCCCTAAGTGGTTGCAGAAGGGCTGTTAGATGCATTCTCTCACGAAGACTCCTACCCGTCCTATCCTTAGAGAACATGGCTTCGCTAGGTTTATATCCCCAATCATCTCCCGTATTCCAGGCAGCATCTGACCAATAATAACGGTTATTGTTGTCATCTCTGGTAACGCACATATAAAACTGGATGATCTCCTCTACCACCCGTTCAGTCTCGGGACACTTGACTACATCACAGAAATCAAATCGCCAGATATTTACCAGGGCTGTCAGGTTTACCTAGAGAATAGTGGGACCAGAATTCTTATTTACAATAGGGGCCGAAGAGGTAGGGGCGAGGATGGCCCTCAGTTCCAGGATCAAAAACAACAGCAACATTTCCCTTCAGTCACTTCTGTGACTAAACACTGGTTCGGTCTCTTTTACAGTGTGAAGCGTGAATCCAGGTGCTCTTTCCTTCAAGTTTTACTGCAGTGGGGGTGACCGGGATCACCGTGTGAGGTCCTTCAAATCTCGGCTGGAGACAATCTCTGCGCACAAACTTTTTCACATACACCAGGTCTCCTGGCACAAAGGGATGGTGTCCAGGAACCTTGTCTGGGTCTGGAAGAGAACTGAAGACAGTTAAATGCACTTTGGCAAGGTGTCCATGTAAGGCCTGCACATAGCTAGTCAAGTCCTGGTACTTGATCTGCAACTGTTGTGGAAAGAAACATTCAAGATTGGGGCTCCTGCCAAACAGAATCTCATACGGTGACTGTCCTGTCTTCCTGTTTGGGGTATATCTTACTGAAAACAAAGCTAGAGGAAGGCATTCTGTCCATGGTTTACCAGTCTCGGCCATTGCCTTCTGGATTTTAAGCTTAAGAGCTCCATTTAGTCTCTCCACTTTTCCACTACTCTGTGGATGGAGTATGCAATGCTTGACTTACCCCCAGTGCTGCCATTACCTCTGACATGATCTCTCCAGTAAAATGGGAACTCCGATCGCTCTCAATGACTTCAGGAACTCCATACCTGCATATGATCTCAGCCATCAGTTTCTTCACCGTTGTCTTAGCCGTAGCTTTGGCAACTGGGTAGGCTTCTGGCCAACCTGAAAATAAATCAATGCAGACCAACACATACTCATACGTCCCTACCCTGGGTAACTGAATTTAATCAATCTGCAGTCTCTGGAATTGGTTAAAGGGGCCGGGGAGTGTGTTTGGATGGGGTTTTCACTGTCCTACTCTGATTATGTGTGGCACATATCATGCAGCTCTGTACCTGCCTTTCTGCGCAGGTGGAAAACCCGGAGGGCAATCCATTGTTTCTGTAGGGTGTCACACATGGCCGTCTTCGAGTGGTGCACATTCCCGTGCAGAACCTGTGCCATCATTGGGTACAGTACCTGTGGTAGGCAGACCTTTTCACCCCTCCCCCATAGTCCGGTAACGGTATCAGAGCAAGCCCCTATCTTTTGCCACCTATTTTTCTCCTCCTTACTTGCCTGTTTTAGTAACCGGGCTAAGATGTCTTTCAACACAAGTGGAGATGGTGGGGTGTCTAGGTGATGTACTTGAGAGGCTACAGGAGTGCTTGCTGCTTTCTTGGCAGCCTGGTCTGCCAATGTGTTACCCTTCGTCCGTCCATCAGTGCCTTTGCTATGTGCCTTTACCTTTATGATGCCTGCTTAGGTGGGAAGCTGTAGTGCATTCATAAGTTGCTGGACTGCCTCAGCATGTTTAAAGGGGTGGCCATTTGCTGTCAGGAAAGCCCTGGCTCTCCAGATAGGCCCATAACCGTGTGTAATGCCAAAAGCATACCTGGAATCAGTGTAGATATTTACAGTCTTACCTTCTGCTAGTTTGCATGCTTCTTGTGCAGACATATGAGCTGGCATTGACTCTGCCTTGATTATCTCATGTTCTGAGACCACAGCATATCTGGTACAGTAGCGTCCTCGGTCATCTTGGTGACGGGATCCATCTACAAAAAGCTCAAAATCAGCATTAGAATAGGCACACTAGAGACCAGCCGTTTCCTGAGACATCAATTCTAGACAATCATGTGGTTTGGAAACCTAATCTTGTTCCTCTGGATCCATTCTAGAAAGAAAAAGAGTGTCCTTGCTCATGTCACCTTCATGTCACCTACTCCTACCCCCTTTGGATCCAGGGGAATTAGGAGAAGAGTAACGGGGTTTAGGACAGTGCACCTTTTCAAAGTCACATTAGTAGGCATGAGAATAGCACACCGAAGTCGCAGCTGTCTAGCCATGGACATGTGGCTAGATTGTACTTGGTTAGGGATACTATATACATCGTGTGGGGTGTGGACCATCAGTGGGTAATCCAAAACAATCTCTGAAGATTTGTGTAGCAATAGCTGGACAGACAACACAGTCCAATTACAGGAGGGACTTCCTCTTGCCACCCTATCCAGGCGGCCGCTGTAATAAGCAACAGGTCTCTATTTGTCTCCATGAAGCTGAGTCAGCACACCTGTAGCATGTCCTGCATAGGTGAGCTCTGTCTGCAAGGCAGTCTGCAATACTGTACGGCAGTGCTCGGGTGTCTTGTAATCAGTATCTAGGGCCTGCAGTGTGTAACACTATATCACAGGGCAAATTCCCTCCCTGGGTAGTCATAGCATCTCCTGGATGCAAGGGGCCATAAGTGGCAAGGTAGGCCTGGCACTCTTGGGCTATGGATGGGCCCCCCTTTTTTTTCTTAACGGGAAACACGGGTGTGTTACATGGGGAAACACAGGATATCAGGGCACCATTATCGAATAACATCTGTATTTGCCCCTTGAGACACTGCTCCTGATCATATTTCAAAGAGTATTGATGGACTTTAGAAAAAGGGGCACCAGGTTTGAGAAACACTTTTACTGGTTCTACAGGCATTATTGGGGGAGAATCTGGGTCTATCAGGACCATCATAACTGTGGGAAGGGCAAGTAGGATACACATCTCTTTATATTCATCTGCATAGGAGTTATATAACGCAAGGACCATCTGACCATCATCTTGGAATTATATCCTGGAGCAGAACTGTAATAATAAATCTGCCCCCAGTAAATTTACCGAACATATAGAAAAGATTACGAACTGAGCAGTAACTTCAGGGAAAGGTCCCACAGGGATAGGTTTTATAAGAGTATATTCATTGGGTCTGTCATCTACTCTAATTAAAACAAGCTCTTGATCTGAGAATTTGCATGGCGGGGCTGGGGAGATAATGAAATTCCCATACGGGGTTAAAGGCGTATTGGAATGTGAAGCTGGACTCACGTGTACGAAGGGAGGAGGCAGAAACTAGAGTCTGTTACATAGACAGTAAGAAGCGCTGCTGATTTAACCCTTCCTTTCCTGCTGGACTAAATTCTTTTGAAAACCTTTTACTATTTGCAATGCATCATCCGGAGTGGAAATCCCAATATCGGATCTACTACAAAAAGGTATGAATGGGCTTTTTATTACAATGGGAATCCCAGATCTTCAAACACTACCATAAGACGCACATAGAACTTCTCGGCAATCCAGTATATATATTGCTGTAAGGGGCACAGGGTTTACAGTCGGGAGTAGAGGCTTAATTTCCTGGGGAGGGACCATATTATCCAGCAGGGAGACCCCCCCCCTATCCCAAACTTTTAATTGCTTGCTTTACTCAACTCTTTTACCAATCTTTCAATTACACTGATACAAATCTCCTTATAAAACCAGGCACTATATCTCACTTTCAAATTCCAGATTATAATATTTCTTCATACTTCAAAACAATGTTGTCGCTTTAAACCAGACACAGATCCACCAGAGAAAATACAGAGAACACCGTTACAGTATGTGCTCTCTCCATTCCAAGGACACAGAGATAAGAGATCACAGCATTCCTCTACACAGAGAAAAAAGACTACTAGAAACAGCACAGAATTCTTCAGCGTACAAGGGAGAATATTGAGCCCAGCTCTTTGCCCCCCTTGCTTCTCCGGCACGTAGCGTAGATAAGGAGAAAGAAGAAGAACTGACAAAGAAATCTCGCAGCGATCTGCTCAGCCCCTCCCCTACACCACATAGCACTGATACAAAGCTCCGTATCTTCTACAGTCACAAATTACAGCAGTTTTCAGACCTAATTTCTACAAAACTTTCCTATAATCCTCCGTGGTCTGGGCGGAGCCCCAAGGACGGTCCGTACGCACACACAAGGCAGGTCTCCACCCAGGTTGGATTCTGCACAACACAAACAGGACACACCTACGCTTCTGGAGATCTCTTTCCACCGCCATTACAGGGCGCTGGCTGAGACTGCATTTTCATCATCAGTGGCACGGCGGCCATTTTACAATCTGTAAGGTCACAGTTCACAGGCATTTTATAACCAAACACGGGCTCTACATTATCTGATCCTCCCCTCCATCAACCTATTCTCATCCTTTGTTCTTTAAGCCTCGCGCAACTCGCAGATAAGCTTCTTGACTGTCTCTTGCCCTCCCGTGACCATTGTCTTGACTTCCACAGCATCCTCATCTAACTTGTGGGGCACTGACTTCTTCTGCTTTAAGATACGCAGCTTGGCTCACAGAATACTACGCCCTGCTATAGCTCAGGATCGCTGGCAGCGATATCAACGCTGGTGTCCCACAATACGGAAACTCGCTCAACGTATTAGAAAAAGACGAGCCTCGCGCTCAATATTTTCTGTCCCTAACCTGAACACAGCGATTAACAGACTATCCTGCCACGATATTCTAAACAGTCGAGAGGCGGTCTCCTAGTGAGAGCACTCCACAGAAATACAGGTGGTCCCTGCTCGGGACGTCTTAATTACCTAGCTGGTACAATATCACAGAGGCTGCGTCTCCTATCCCTTCCTCTAAGCTGCCCCACAACCTACAACTGGCTCAATTTTTCAGTCCACTTCACTACTAGACAATAGTCACGGGTAGGATGGTTGAACGGAGTACAATGACCGATGGAGGAGGTGTGGTGTACAGAGGTCGCACAGGATGCGACATCTCTCAGTTGCTGGTTCAGAGCGTGGCACAGGATCACGTTTGATCTCACCACTCGATCATTCACCTCCCGGACCCAAGGAGACTACAGACAAACCAATAACGGCTGAGGCACTAGCAAGTGTGACACATACAATGTATATGATCGCCACTTACCGCGTGCAGAGGGTGATCAGTCCTCGAGGTCAGCCACTACGGGTATCATCCACAGACATCCAGGCATGGGTCCAGGGGGCCTCGGATCGCTGGCCACGCCCCACGTTGGGCGCCAAATTGTCGTGGCCGTAAAACGACAATATACCCTTCCTTCACCAGTCATTCCAAATTAATATGTGTGCAGGGCATCTGGTACCGGATAAGAATAAATCAGACAGGTAGCTGGTTCAAACTTAGTTAATGCCCCGTGCATCCACACATGTCTGCAGCGGTCACACCAACTGGCTTTATTCTAAAATACACAATACTATATTGAGTGTTAGAGGAAGGCGTGCATTAGGCGGGGTTTAAGCTAGCATCCAGTCTTCCTGATTTGTTCTGACGTCTTCTGGTGAATCCTCCCTTTCTTCACATTCCTGAGTTTCGTTTCTGAGGAAATGGCTTAACCCTTCGGACACTAAAACCTGAAACGAAACTAAGCTCTGGCGGCCATCTTTAAATACAGTTATATCTGCAAGCATAGGAAAAACTTATTGTTTCACAGTATAAGAGTATAAAAGTACAGAAAGATATATAAGAAATATATTTTCACCTTGACACTATCTCCTCCACCTCCTCCTCCTCCACCTGTCCCTGGGCTCCAACACCGCTAGTTGTTGCCTGGTAGTGCTGTACGCGCAGTCCCGACAGTCCCTCCTCTGTTATTGGGGTTCAGTAACGTCAGCTGTTCCCCTGCTGTGTGTGTGGCAATCCCTCCTATCTCCTCCACCTCCTCCTCCTCCTCCTGTCCCTGGGCTCCAACACCGCTAGTTGCTGTCCAGAAGTGTTGTACGCACAGTCAACAGTCCCTCCTCTGTTATTGGGGTTCAGTAACGTCAGCTGTTCCCCAGCTGTGTGTGTGGCAATCCCTCCTATCTCCTCCACCTCCTCCTCCTGTCCCTGGGCTCCAACACCGCTAGTTGCCATCCAGAAGTGCTGTCCGCACAGAGCCAAACACCTCGCCAATGTGTTAGTGGGGTTCAGTAACGTCAGCTGTTCCCCTGCTGTGTATACGGCAACGTGTACTGCGACCGCCACGCAGGCACAACAAGTTAAATTTAAGGGAACCTGTCCCCCCCCCAGGCGTTTGTTACTGAAGGAGCCACCTTGTGCAGCAGTAATGATGCAAAGGGAAAAAGTGCCTCTTTTCGTGGTGCTCCTTGCACATGCTGAACCTAACACTTATGAAAAGTGTCCCCTCCTACCGTGATACCGTCCGGTAGGTGGAACTTTCCTTTGTGATGTGACGCAGCACAGCCGTCATTCTTACCCCCTTGGCGCCGTGCGCCGCCTCCTCAGCGTTGTTTGAATCAGTCCCGGAGCCTGCGCTGTTAGGTTAGCCCTTGGCCATGCACACATTTTGCGCTGCCCGTCTTCTGACATCATTTGGTGTCAGGCTGGCTGCGCCTGTGCGGCCGCGCTGGCCGAGATCCCGCCTCATACTGTCTTCTGATTTCATCCCACTGGGGGCCTGAGATCCATGGACATGCGCAGTGCATATCTGAACCTCCACCTCTCACTCATCTCCCTACGGCTTCTTCAAACTGTGCGGTGTCAGCTGGTCCCTAATAGCATGCCACGGCCGTGACACCGCACAGTCTGAAGAAGCCGTAGGGAGGGGAGTGAGAGGCGAGGATATGCACTGCGCATGGCCACGGATCTCAGGCCCCCAGTGGGATTAAATCAGAAGACAGTACGAGGCGGGATCTCGGCCAGCGCGGCCGCACAGGCGCAGCCAGCCTGACACCAAATGATGTCAGAAGACGGGCAGCGCAAAATGTGTGCATGGCCAAGGGCTAACCTAACAGCGCAGGCTCCGGGACTGATTCAAACAACGCTGAGGAGGCGGCGCACGGCGCCAAGGGGGTAAGAATGACGGCTGTGCTGCGTCACATCACAAAGGAAAGTTCCACCTACCGGACGGTATCACGGTAGGAGGGGACACTTTTCATAAGTGTTAGGTTCAGCATGTGCAAGGACCATAATTAAAAGAGCTAAGTTTACCTTTTCCAGCATTAGTGCTGTACACGATGGCTCTTTCAGCTACAAACGCCTGGGGGGGGGGGTTAAAGTTTCCCTTTCAACTTGCTCCAGTGCAGGCTTCGGCCTACACTCTGCTCCCTCTCCTCCTCCTGCTGACCCCGGGCTCCAACACCGCCAGTTGGGGCCCGGTACTGCTAGCTGCACAGAGAAAAACACCAGCCAATGTGTCAGTGGGGTTCAGCACCACCAGCTGTTCCCCTGCTGTGCAGCCGGCAACGTGTCCTGCAACAGCCACGCAGGCACAACAGACCCAAAGCTGCCGCCAGTGCAGGCTTCGGCCTACACTCTGCTCCATCTCCTCCTCCTGCTGACCCTGGGCTCTAACACTGCCAGTTGGGGCCCGGTACTGCTAGCTGCACAGAGAAAAACACCAGCCAATGTGTCAGTGGGGTCCAGCACCGCCAGCTGTTCCCCTGCTGTGTAGCCGGCAACGTGTCCTGCGACAGCCACGCAGACACAAGAACTGAAATTGAAGGGAACCTGTCCCCCCTCCCCCAGGTGTTTCTATGTTTTACAGCCACCTTGTACAGCAGTAATACTGCATGTGTGCAAGGTGGCTCGGAAACTTATTCTCCTTGCCCATGGGGAACTGAACACGTCTAAAATGAGTCCTCTGAGACCATTAAAACGTCCCTCAGGTGTGATTTTCCTTTGTATTGACACGCAACAAGCTCCTTGGTAGCGCTGCCCGTCTTCTGGCCTCATTGTTTGGCTGGCTGCGCCTCTGCCGCCGCCTTGCCCCACACAACGGCCCTCGGTGTCTTATTTATTGGGACTGCGAGGGTGTGATTGATGGGCTTGATCGGTGCATTTCTTCGCCTGTCCCTCATCTCCTTCCGCCTTCTTCGGACTGTGCGGCTTCATGGCCGTGGCATGCGATAAGGGATCAGCTGACGCCGCATAGTCTGAAGCAGGTGTAAGAACCCAAGCGAGAGGCGAACATATGTACTGCACCAGGCCATGAATCCCAGCCCCGCAGTGTTTTAACAATGTTAAGACACTGCGGGGCTGGGATTCATGGTCATCGCAAACCGCAACGGCCGACATTGCATGATGTCAGAGGATGGGCAGCGCTAACAGCGCAAGGCCAAGGGATAACACGACAGCGCAGACTCCTGTGCAGCAAATAAAGATGCTCAGGAGGCCGCGCCAAGCACCAAGGTGGCATTTTTGCCAGCTGTACTGCGTCTCTTTACGAAGGGAACTCACGCCTCAAAATCAGTTTGACTGTGTAAGGGCCTAAATGTTATACGAGTTCCTTTCAGCGTGTGCAAGGAGCAAAATTAATAGAGCAACCTTTGACTTGTGCGGCATTACTGCTGCATAAGCTGTGGCTCTTCTAGTTTGTAACCCCTGAGGGGGGGTTAAAGGTTACCTTTGAAATCGGTTCAATTAGGCTTCGGCCTACACTCTGCTCCACCGGCAGAGCCCGGGCTCCAACAACGCTAGTTGCTGTCTGGAAGTGCTGGCTGCACAGAGCCAAACACCTCGCCAATGTGTCAGTGGGGTCCAGCACCGCCAGCTGTTCCCCTGCTGTGTAGCCGGCAACGTGTCCTGCGACCGCCACGCAGGCACAACAGACCCAAAGCTGCCGCCAGTGCAGGCTTCGGCCTACACTCCCCTCCCCCTTGCTCCTCCTCCTGCTCCTCCTCCTGCTGACCCTGGGCTCTAACACCGCCAGTTGGGGCCCGGTACTGCTAGCTGCACAGAGAAAAACACCAGCCAATGTGTCAGTGGGGTCCAGCACCGCCAGCTGTTCCCCTGCTGTGTAGCCGGCAACGTGTCCTGCGACCGCCACGCAGGCACAACAGACCCAAAGCTGCCGCCAGTGCAGGCTTCGGCCTACACTCCCCTCCCCCTGCTCCTCCTCCTGCTCCTCCTCCTGCTGACCCTGGGCTCTAACACCGCCAGTTGGGGCCCGGTACTGCTAGCTGCACAGAGAAAAACACCAGCCAATGTGTCAGTGGGGTCCAGCACCGCCAGCTGTTCCCCTGCTGTGTAGCCGGCAACGTGTCCTGCGACAGCCACGCAGACACAAGAACTGAAATTGAAGGGAACCTGTCCCCCCTCCCCCAGGTGTTTCTATGTTTTACAGCCACCTTGTACAGCAGTAATACTGCATGTGTGCAAGGTGGCTCGGAAACTTATTCTCCTTGCCCATGGGGAACTGAACACGTCTAAAATGAGTCCTCTGAGACCATTAAAACGTCCCTCAGGTGTGATTTTCCTTTGTATTGACACGCAACAAGCTCCTTGGTAGCGCTGCCCGTCTTCTGGCCTCATTGTTTGGCTGGCTGCGCCTCTGCCGCCGCCTTGCCCCACACAACGGCCCTCGGTGTCTTATTTATTGGGACTGCGAGGGTGTGATTGATGGGCTTGATCGGTGCATTTCTTCGCCTGTCCCTCATCTCCTTCCGCCTTCTTCGGACTGTGCGGCTTCATGGCCGTGGCATGCGATAAGGGATCAGCTGACGCCGCATAGTCTGAAGCAGGTGTAAGAACCCAAGCGAGAGGCGAACATATGTACTGCACCAGGCCATGAATCCCAGCCCCGCAGTGTTTTAACAATGTTAAGACACTGCGGGGCTGGGATTCATGGTCATCGCAAACCGCAACGGCCGACATTGCATGATGTCAGAGGATGGGCAGCGCTAACAGCGCAAGGCCAAGGGATAACACGACAGCGCAGACTCCTGTGCAGCAAATAAAGATGCTCAGGAGGCCGCGCCAAGCACCAAGGTGGCATTTTTGCCAGCTGTACTGCGTCTCTTTACGAAGGGAACTCACGCCTCAAAATCAGTTTGACTGTGTAAGGGCCTAAATGTTATACGTGTTCCTTTCAGCGTGTGCAAGGAGCAAAATTAATAGAGCAACCTTTGACTTGTGCGGCATTACTGCTGCATAAGCTGTGGCTCTTCTAGTTTGTAACCCCTGAGGGGGGGTTAAAGGTTACCTTTGAAATCGGTTCAATTAGGCTTCGGCCTACACTCTGCTCCACCGGCAGAGCCCGGGCTCCAACAACGCTAGTTGCTGTCCGGAAGTGCTGGCTGCACAGAGCCAAACACCTCGCCAATGTGTCAGTGGGGTTCAGCACCGCCAGCTGTTCCCCTGCTGTGTAGCCGGCAACGTGTCCTGCGACCGCCACGCAGGCACAACAGACCCAAAGCTGCCGCCAGTGCAGGCTTCGGCCTACACTCCCCTCCCCCTTGCTCCTCCTCCTGCTCCTCCTCCTGCTGACCCTGGGCTCTAACACCGCCAGTTGGGGCCCGGTACTGCTAGCTGCACAGAGAAAAACACCAGCCAATGTGTCAGTGGGGTCCAGCACCGCCAGCTGTTCCCCTGCTGTGTAGCCGGCAACGTGTCCTGCAAAAGCCACGCAGACACAAGAACTGAAATTGAAGGGAACCTGTCCCCCCTCCCCCAGGCGTTTGTACGTTTTACAGCCACCTCGTACAGCGGTAATGCTGCATGTGTGCAAGGTGGCTCATAAACGTATTCTCCTCGCACATGTGGAACTGAAAACACGTCTAAAATGTGTCCTCTGTGTGACTATTTAACCGTCCCGGTGGTGTGACTTTCCTTTGTAATGACACGCTGCAACCCCCTTGGTAGCGCTGCCCGTCTTCTGGCATCATTGTTTGGCTGCCTGCGCCTCTGCGGCCGCCCTGACCCACACAACGCCCCTCGGTGTCTTATTTATTGGGACTGCGAGGGTGTGATTGATGGGCATGAGCAGTGCATATCTTCGCCTGTTGTCACTCATCTCCTTCCGCCTTCTTCAGACTGTGCGGCTTCATGGCCGTGGCATGCGATAAGGGATCAGCTGACGCCGCACAGTCTGAAGCGGGTGTAAGGACCCGAGTGTGAGAGGCGAACATATGTGCTGCGCCAGGCCATGAATCCCAGACCCGCAGTGTTTTAACAATGTTAAGACACTGCGGGGCTGGGATTCATGGTCATCGCGAACCGCACCGGCCGACATTACATGATGTCAGAAGATGGGCAGCGCTAACAGCGCTAACCATCCTGGTTCCAGTACCGTCAGCTGGTTCCGGGCAGAGCCTTTGGCTTAGGTGCCTCCCTCTGGGTATCCGAGTTCCACCAACGTCAGGTGGTCCTTGGTAGTGCTTTCAGGCACGGGTACCTCCTGCTTAGTAACTGGGTTCCAGTAACGTCAGCTGGTCCTCGGTAGTTCCATTGGCTCTTGGACCTTCGGCTACCCATCCGGGTTCCAGTACCGTCAGCTGGTTCTCGGCAGTATCTTTTGCTCTTGTACCTTCTGCTCCCCATCCTGGTTCCAGTACCATCAGCTGGTTCCGGGCAGAGCCTTTGGCGTAGGTACCTCCCTCTGGGTATCCGAGTTCCACCAACGTCAGGTGGTCCTTGGTAGTGCTTTCAGGCACGGGTACCTCCTGCTTAGTAACCGGGTTCCAGTAACGTCAGCTGGTCCTCGGTAGTTCCATTGGCTCTTGGACCTTCGGCTACCCATCCGGGTTCCAGTACCGTCAGCTGGTTCTCGGCAGTGTCTTTTGCTCTTGTACCTTCTGCTCCCCATCCTGGTTCCAGTACCGTCAGCTGGTTCCGGGCAGAGCCTTTGGCTTAGGTGCCTCCCTCTGGGTATCCGAGTTCCACCAACGTCAGGTGGTCCTTGGTAGTGCTTTCAGGCACGGGTACCTCCTGCTTAGTAACCGGGTTCCAGTAACGTCAGCTGGTCCACGGTAGTTCCATTGGCTCTTGGACCTTCGGGTAGCCATCCGAGTTCCAGATCCATCAGCTGTTTCTCGGCATTTTCTCAGCCTTCTTGTACCTTCTGCTACATTTCCAAGTTCAAGACCCTAAAGACGATGACCCGGAAGACCACCCCTAAGATGATGACGACACCAGAGATGACAACCACCGAGATGACGACGACCCTGGAGACGATGACCCTGAAGACGACCCCGATGACGACGACCCCGATGACGACGACCCCGGAGACGACGACCCTGGAGACGACGACGACATGGGAGACCGAGAAGCAGAAGAACAAGAGGCTGCAGAACAAAGAGCAGAAGAACATTAAGCATAAGACTAAATATCAGAGCAAAAGATATTATCTAAATTATAAGCAGAAGAAGACTAAGCAGTGTATGGGGGTGAGTCCGTTCCTCCTCGTGGTGCCCCTGGATAAAGCCTGATGCTGCAGGCCAAACTGAACGCGGACAAATGTAACTTTTGTGACAGGCAGAACGGAAGGTGTAATCTTCAAACTTTTATAGATAACAACTACGGGAATGCCTGTCACAAATAAGAATATGATGAAGAAGTTGAATATGAAAAAGATAATAGTTAAATAAAAAGAATATGAACAATGTAAAAAAAAAAATTAGAGGTAGAAGAAGATGAATAAGGTGAAGATAGTTGATGTCAAAGAAGCTGATGATGAGGATAATGAAGAAGAAAGTGTGGGAGAAGTAAAAAAGAAGGTGAAGGACGTGGAAGTAGTGAAACATCAATATCTGACAAAATAATAAAAAAAAAATAGTCAAAATCTTTCTAACGCCGACCGTCTTAAAAAAAAACAAAAAAAAACTGCTATTCTATTTGTTTGGGCTAAACCTCTGTGCCTTTAATGTCTCCGCCACCTCCCCCAATACATCCTACATTATTCTTAGTTGTTTTCCTTCATGTAGAATGAACCTACAAGGAAAGAAAGGGTTTATTTTAATTCCGATATTTTCGTCCCATTGACTTGCATTGGGATCGGGTATCGGTATCGGATTAGATCCGATACTTTGACGGTATCGGCCGATACTTTCCGATACCGATACTTTCCGATATCGGAAGGTATCGCTCAACACTAGTCCTAAATAAAATATCAGGACACCTTCAGAATGCCCCTGAAGTCACATCTCCTAATATGTCAAGTATGGTGCATACAGTATTTGACATGAGCGGATCAAGCAAAATGTGCATATTTGCCTGTTCACAAGTTTTTTTTCCCAAAGCAAAAATTAGCTTCTCAAAGTAAATACAACCTACCCATTAAATATGAGTAAACATTATAAAGAAATTAATTACTAAATAACAGCTGAACACGACTAAAAACTATTAAAAATAATAGCAAGAGAGCGGTAGTAACAATTTTTCTTTTTTGCCAAAAGCTTCCCTGAGTGAGTTTTTCAAGAGGAAGATATGAAACTTTAGGATGAGTCAATGTGTTTGTCCTGAAGCGTATTTTTTGTGGTTTTTTGGTTGTATCCTTCCTGAGTGCTTGCTCCATTGTTTTTGACCACTGGCTGCTTTTTCAAACATTTTTCATTTTTCCAGTTTTTGGACTGACTTTTATACTGCTAATTTTTTCTTCATTTTCATCCAACAATAAAGAAACCATTATCGATTATTGGGTTGTGAAGCAAAATTTATGGGGAAGCACTCAAAAAGTATAGAGCATGTTCTGACGCCTGAACAATGGTCGGGTCACTTCCTTTAGCCGCTTGGCGTCTTCTGATACTAGAAGCGGTGAAAAGATAATCAAAAGATTGAACATATGATCAGCAAGTTGTTTTCATACAGAAATGCACACGTTCATTCTTTAGGACATTTTCTGAGCGCTTATTTGCACAAATTTAGGCCAAAAGTCAACCTGAAAAAGTTGTTGTCTGCACATACACTAATAGAGAAATGTTGCTTGCTTCTCTTAACAACTATGAATATTTAATCCTTTTAAAGCAAAAAGAAACCATGCCTCTAGATTTTAGGTAATTTTCTGCATCTCGACATTTTGCATTTTTAGTACCGGTTCCTCAGCTAAGCTCGAACTATCTACCGTAGATGTCAGCTAAAATAGACAGCTGTCACCCAACTGCAAACCTTGGCACTGAACATAACTCTGATATTGAGAAATAATATAGGCCTAAGCTATAGCACTTCCCAAATCACAAATAAATCCTACAAATACTGGAAGTTAACGCCAAATAGTATAAAAGTAATCATCTTTATTGAAATTCATGGTTAAAAAGGTAATGACAGAGATACAGAAACAACAAAATTACTGCTGACAAACAAGTCAGGTATAAAGTAATAAATTCCTATTATATGAAAAAAATGAATAACAAACAGTATAAGTGGTCACAAAGACTTACATAAGAAAAACTGAATAATTTCCAAATATTGTCCTGCATAGGGGTATAGCAAATAATCAATCCCTGAAAGTATGTATTCAGTATATAGACATTAGGCTAGTGTACAATATATATATATCTATATATATAAGAGGCATCGTGATTACTCGCTAATCCCGCCCCCTGTACAGTAGCTCCACCCCCCACCACATCACCACACATAATCCTGCCCCCCACCACATTACCACACACAATCCTGCCCCCCACCACATTACCACACACAATCCCGCCCCCACCACATTACCACACACAATCCCGCCCCCCACCTCATTACCACACACAATCCCACCCCCACCACATTACCACAGACAATCCCGCCCCCCACCACATTACCAGACAATCCCGCCCCCCACCCCATTACCGCACACAATCCTGCCCACCACCACATTACCACACATAATCCCGCCCCCACCACATCACCACTCATAATCCCATCCCCCATCACATTACCACAGATAATCCTGCCTCCCCACCACATTACCACACATTATCCCGCCCCCACCACATTACCACACATTATCCCGCCCCCCACCACATTACCACACATAATCCTACCCTCCCACCACATTACCACACATAATCCCGCCCCCCACCTCATTGTCACACATAATTCCGCCCCCCCACCACATCACCACACATAATCCCGCCTCCCCACCACATCACCACACATAATCCCGCCCCACCACATTACCACAGATAATCCCGCCCCCCACCACATCACCACTCATAATCCCATCCCCCATCACATTACCACAGATAATCCTGCCTCCCCACCACATTACCACACATTATCCCGCCCCCACCACATTACCACACATTATCCCGCCCCCCACCACATTACCACACATAATCCTACCCTCCCACCACATTACCACACATAATCCCGCCCCCCACCTCATTGTCACACATAATTCCGCCCCCCCACCACATCACCACACATAATCCCGCCTCCCCACCACATCACCACACATAATCCCGCCCCCACCACATCACCACTCATAATCCCATCCCCCATCACATTACCACAGATAATCCTGCCTCCCCACCACATTACCACACATTATCCCGCCCCCACCACATTACCACACATTATCCCGCCCCCCACCACATTACCACACATAATCCTACCCTCCCACCACATTACCACACATAATCCCGCCCCCCACCTCATTGTCACACATAATTCCGCCCCCCCACCACATCACCACACATAATCCCGCCTCCCCACCACATCACCACACATAATCCCGCCCCACCACATTACCACAGATAATCCCGCCCCCCACCACATCACCACTCATAATCCCATCCCCCATCACATTACCACAGATAATCCTGCCTCCCCACCACATTACCACACATTATCCCGCCCCCACCACATTACCACACATTATCCCGCCCCCCACCACATTACCACACATAATCCTACCCTCCCACCACATTACCACACATAATCCCGCCCCCCACCTCATTGTCACACATAATTCCGCCCCCCCACCACATCACCACACATAATCCCGCCTCCCCACCACATCACCACACATAATCCCGCCCCACCACATTACCACAGATAATCCCCTCACCACATTACCACACATAATCCCGCCCCCCACCACATTACCACACATCATCCTGCCCCCCACCACATTACCACAGATAATCCCGCCCCCACCACATCATCACACATAATCCCGCCCCACCACCACATTATCACACAGAATCCCACCCCCCACCGCATCACCACACATAATCCCACCCCCAACACATCACCACACATAATCCTGCCCTCCCACCACATTACCAAACACAATCCCACCCCCACCACATTCCCACACATAATCCTGCCCCCACCACATTACCACACATAATCCCGCCCCCACCACATTACCACACACAATCCCGCCCCCACCACATTACCACAGACAATCCCGCCCCCACCACATTACCAGACAATCCCGCCCCCCACCCCATTACCGCACACAATCCTGCCCACCACCACATTACCACACATAATCCCGCCCCCACCACATTACCACACACAATTCCGCCCCCACACCACATTATCACACAGAATCCCGCCCCCCACCGCATCACCACACATAATCCCACCCCCAACACATCACCACACATAATCCCGCCCTCCCACCACATTACCAAACACAATCCCACCCCCACCACATTCCCACACATAATCCTGCCCCCACCACATTACCACACATAATCCCACCCCCACCACATTACCACACATAATCCCACCCCCCACCACATTACCACACATAATACCGCCCCACCCCATCACCACACATAATCCCACCCCCCACCACATCACCACACATAATCCCGCCCCCATCACATTACCACACATAATCCCGCCCCCCACCACATTACTACAGATAATCCCGCCCCCCCCACCACATTACCACACATAATCCCGCCCCCCACCACATTACTACACATAATCCCGCACCCCCACCACATTACGACACATAATCCCGCACCGCCACCACATTATCACACATAATCCCGCCCCCCACCACATTACCACATAATGCAGCCCCCCACCACATTACCACACAAAATCCCGCCCCCCACCACATTACCACACATAATCCCGCCCCCCACTACATTACCACACATAATCCCGCCCCCCACCACATCACCACACATAATCCTGCCCACCCACCATATCACCACACATAATCCCACCCACCCACCTCATTACCACACATAATCCCGCCCCCTACCACATCACCACATAATCCCGCCCCCAACACATCACCAAACATAATCCCGCCCCCACCCCATTACCAGACAAAATCACGCCCCCACCACATTACCACAGATAATCCCACCCCCCACCACATTACCACACATAATCCTGCCCCCACCACATTACCACACATAATCCCTCCCCCCACCACATTACCACACATAATCCCGCCCTCCCACCACATTACTACAGATAATCCCGGCCCCCCACATCACCACACATAATCCCGCCCCCCACCACATCACCACATATAATCCCGCTCCCCCAACACATCATCACACATAATCCCACCCCCCAACACATCATCACACATAATCCCACCCCCCAACACATCACGACACATAATCCCACCCCCCAACACATCACCACACATAATCCCGCCCCCACCCCATCACCACACATAATACCGCCCCCCACTACATCACCACACATAATACCGCCCCCCCACCACATTACCACACATAATCCCGCCCCCCACCACATTACCACACATAATCCTGCCCCCCCACCACATTACCACACATAATCCCGTCCCCCACCACATTAATACAGATAATCCCGCCCCCCCACCACATTACCACAGATAATCCCACCCGCACCACATTACCACATATAATCCCGCCCCCACCACATTACCACCCATAATCCCGCCCACCCACCACATCACCACACATAATCCCACCCCCCACCCCATTACCACATAATTCCGCCCTCCCACCCCATCGCCACATATAATCCCGCACCCCCACCACAATAACACACATAATCCCGCCCCCACCACATTACTACAAATCCAGCCCCCCACCACATTACCACACATAATCCAGCCCCCCACCACATTACCACACTTAATCCTGCCCCCACCACATTACCACACATAATCCCGCCCCCACCACATTACCACACATAATCCCACCCCCCACCACATTACCACACATAATCCTGCCCCCACCACATTACCACACATAATCCCTCCCCTCACCACATTACCTCACATAATCCCGCCCTCCCACCACATTACTACAGATAATCCCGGCCCCCACATCACCACACATAATCCCGCCCCCACCACATCACCACATATAATCCCGCTCCCCCAACACATCATCACACATAATCCCACCCCACAACACATCACCACACATAATCCCACCCCACAACACATCACCACACATAATCCCGCCCCACCCCATCACCACACATAATCCCACCCCCCACCACATCACCACACATAATCCTGCCCCCCCACCACATTACCACACATAATCCCGCCCCCCACCACATTACTACAGATAATCCCGCCCTCCACCACATTACCACAGATAATCCCACCCCTACCACATTACCACACATAATCCCGCCTCCACCACATTACCACACATAAACATCACCACACATAATCCCACCCCCCACCCCATTACCACATAATTCCGCCCTCCCACCCCATCGCCACACATAATCCCACCCCCTACCACATTACTACACATAATCCCACGCCACCACCACATTACCACACATAATCCCGCCCCCCACCACATTACTACAAATCCAGCCCCCCACCACATTACCACACATAATCCAGCCCCCCCACCACATTACCACACATAATCCAGGCCCCCCACCACATTACCACACATAATCCCGCCCCCCACCACTTCAGCACACATAATCCCACCCGCCCACCACATCACCACACATAACCCCGCCCCCCACCACATCACCACATAATCCCACACCCCAACACATCACCAAACATAATCCCACCCCCCACCACAATACCACACATAATCCCGACCCCCACCACATTACCACACATAATCCTGCCCCCACCACATTACCACACATAATCCTGCCCCCCACCACATTACCACACATAATCCCCCCTCACCACATTACCACACATAATCCTGCCCCCCACCACATTACCACACATAATCCCGCCCGCCCACCACATCACCACACATAATCCCGCCCGCCCACCACATCACCACACATAATCCCGCCCGCCCACCACATCACCACACATAATCCTGCCCCCCACCACATCACCACATATAATCCCGCGCCCCCAACATATCACCACACATAATCCCACCCCCAACACATTACCACACATAATCCCATCCCCCCAACACATCACCACACATAATCCCGCTCCCCACCCCATCACCACACATAATCCCGCCCCCCCACCACATTACCACACATAATCCCACTCCCCACCACATTACCACACATAATCCCGCCTCCCCACCATATCACCATACATAATCCCGCCCTCCACCGCATCATCAAAACATAATCCCGCCCCAACACATCACCACACATAATCCCGCCCCCCCACCCCATTACCACACATAATCCCGCCCCCCCACCCCATTACCACACATAATCCTGCCCCTCCACCACATCACCACACATAATCCTGCCCCCCAACACATCACCACACATAATGCCGCCCCCCCACCCCGTTACCACACATAATTTCGCCCCCTCACCCCATTACCACACATAATCCCGCCCCCCACCACATCACCACACATAATCGCGCCTCCAACACATCACCACACATAATCCCGCCCCCAACACATCACCACACATAATCCCGCCCCACCACATCACCACACACAATCGCGCCTCCAACACATCACCACACTATTGTTATTAACTTCATTTTAAGTTAATTTACCACCTGCGTAAGCGCTATTGAATGTTGTCATTTTTTACTTTAGTTTAATCACCAGCAGAGTTAATTAGATAGCAATGAGCGTGCCGAGCGTTAGCTGGCTGGAAACATCTAGTATATATATATATATATATATATATATATATATTTATATATATAATGCGTAACTTAGGCTGTTCTGGCTGAGTTTAGGGTCATACATATCTCTTAATTGTGGTATACATGCTTGAAAGTGCATCTGTGCATAATAAATAGACTACATGGGAGTAAATACTTTGTCCAAATTAAGTTAGATAAGGGACACAGGTCTGTTATCTAACTTAATTTGGACAATGTATTTATTGAGTTTTTCTTATGTAAGTCTTTCTGACCACTTGTACTGTTTGTTATTCATTTTTTCATATAATAGGAATTTATTACGCTATACCTGACTTGTTTATCAGCAGTGATTTTTTTGTTTCTGTATCTCTGTCATTAACTTTTAACCATGAATTTCAATAAAGATGATTATTTTTATACTATTTGGCGTTAACTTCCAGTATTTGTAGGATTTATTTATAACTCTGATATTGGTTGTTTAACCTATTAGAAACCACAGTCATTGGCAACAAAAAATTACAGCATTCTGTAATGCTGTAGATAAGTCCCCGATTTAACCTGAAAGATGAGAAAAAGAGGCTATATTATACTCACCCAGGGGCGGTTCCGCCTGGATCTGGTCCGATGGGTGTCGCGGTCCAGAGCCTCCCATCTTCTTAGGATGACGTCCTCTACTTGTCTTCACGCTGTGGCTCCGGTGCAGGCATATTTTGTCTGCAAAGTACTGCAGTGCGCAGGCGCCGGGCCTCTATGACTTTTTCCGGCGCCTGTGCACTGCAGTACTTTGCTCTGCCCTCAACAGGGCAGACAAACTACGCCTGCGCCGGAGCCACAGCGTGAAGACAAGTAGAGGACATCATCCTAAGAAGATGGGAGGCGCTGGACCGTACCACGACGCCCATTGGATCGGACCGCCCGCCCAGGTGAGTATAATCTAACCCTTTTTCTCATCTTTCAGGATACATCGGGGGGCTTATCTACAGCATTCCAGAATGTTGTAGATAAGCCCCTGATGCTGGTGGGCTTAGCTCACCTTCGATTTTGGGGGTGACAGGTTCCCTTTAAGGGGCTTCTTTAAATGAAGTGTCAGTATAGAGGTAATGCAGTAATCATCAGTGACATTATATACAGGAACTCTGTATATAGTGTCAGTGTACAGATAATACAGTGATCACTGGTGACATTTTACACAGAAGCTCTGTGTATAGTGTCAGTGTACAGGTGATACAGTGATCACCGGTGACATTATACACAGGAGCTCTGTATATAGTGTCAGTGTACAGATAATACAGTGATCACTGGTGACATTTTACACAGAAGCTCTGTGTATAGTGTCAGTGTACAGGTGATACAGTGATCACCGGTGACATTATACATAGGAGCTCTGCATATAGTGTCAGTGTACAGATAATACAGTGATCACCAGTGACATTATACACAGGAGCTCTGCACATAGTATACAGTGGAAACCGAAACACATGGGCTACTTGCACAATGAACAAGTCTGTAGGAACATGTTCACACACCACCAAGAATCTTGAAGACAAAAAAGAGCACAGTAAGAGCAAGAACACTGTTGTAAAAAAAAATCACAGTAATAAGCAAGTGCTAGTAAAAAGATGGAAAAAACAGGATATTTGGTTGATACTTTTTTTTGCAAAAATATGCATACTAAGCTGCTCCACCAAACGTCAAGGTATACCCATATAGAGCAGTCCTAACTGATGTATGTAATCCCTATCTGATGTATTTAAAACCTGATCATCTGTATATTACCTGTATAGGCAGGGTTCAGAGAGGGAATGTCCATGTGGACACGTTAGGACTGCTCTATATGGGTATACCTTGACATTTGGTGGAGCAGCTTAGTATACATTTTTTTGCAAAAAAAAACGTATCAACCAAATACCGTTTTTTCCATCTTTTTACTAGCAGTTGCTTATTACTGTGATTTTTTTTTACAACAGTGTTTTTGGTCTTACTGTGCTCTTTTGTGTCTACATAGTATACAGTGTATACTGTAAGTATACTGTAAGTCCTTCACCTTCTACCAGTGCAGTCCGCCATCACTTCTTCCAGCCAAGACTCGTCTGTGCCAAAAATAACACAGTTATCCATAGCTGATCACATACCGAGCACATTCCTCACTTTTTTTCTGACTTCTACACCACATCAAATGAAGAAAACAAAGAGACATAGTGCCTCCCTGCACAGTAGCAGGACCCCTTTCTGTTCTCCCCATGGAAGACAGTATCCTCAAAAGTAAATTAATTGACAGCAGCAATAATGTCCCCTGATTGGCCCCTACAGTAATTGTGTCCCCACTTGCCACCATAAACCAATAATGTATGTTCCTCATCCTGACCTCCATACAGTAATTATGTTACCACTTTATTTAATAAGGTACCAGATTCTGGACCCCGATATCCACTTTAATAAGGTTCCCATCCTGGGCCCCTTCCAGTAATAGTCATCAAATATAATCACATCAAATGTGTACTTTATTATTAATTATGAAACAACACAAATGAACAACACATGAATAAAAATAGTTTTAAAAAAAAGCCAGAAAAATGGCTGAACAAATTACCACTAGAAGGTCCTTGTAGGAACCAATCAGTAACCTCCTCCAAAGAGCTATTTGCAGGCAGAGAAGATACACATTTTTCTGTTTAACAATATAAAAAAATTATTGTGCCATAATTTGTAGATAGATGTATAAGTAATTATATAATTGGACCCAAAGCTACATATAAGCAAGGCTTCCTCAGGGGTGAAAGAAAGTCTTTCCCCTGAGGAAGCCATGCTTATACGTGGTGATATGCATGGGGTCCTCCTTCTTATCATCATGCGGCTAGCAGGTTACAGTATTGTCCTAACACCACAATGTGGTCTTCTTGCCTCTAATTTGCTTTTACTTCCGTGTGCTCATTTGTTTCCCAAGTCTTAATTTATTATTTAGACATTTGGACCCCCTCATTTCTTTTTTGTTTTGTTCATTTTCTTAATTTGCACAACATTTTGCCCTTATTTTGGCTTTTTCACAGAGTTTGCACTATAGCTTCATGATGTAGTATCATCTATGCATGTGTACTGTATATGGGAGGTCTTTGGGTTCAATTATATATTTGTTTACATCTTTCTACAAATTGTGGCACAATCATTTTTGAATATTGTTAAGCAGAAAAAATGTGTATCTACTCTGCCTGCAACTAGCACTTTGGAGGAGGTTATTGATTGGTCCCTAAACGGACCTTGTAGTGGTCATTTGATCAGCCATTTTTTTCTGGCTTTTTTAACTGTTTTTATTCATGTGTTGTTTATTTGAGTTGTTTCATAATTAATAATAAAATATGCATTTGATGTGATTATGTTTGGTGATCTTGACCATAACATACACATTTCTTTTCTTGTTCGTTTCTCAGTAGTTATTCCTAGTATGTGGTCAGTGATCTCCTTAGTATTTGTAGTGCTCTCAAGTTCTCTTTATATAACCCTTCCAGTAATAATGTCCCCATCCTGGACCCCTTTATTCAATGTCCTCATCCTAGGCCCCTATGTCCACTTTAATAATGTCCCCATCCTGGGCCCCTTTGTCATCCACTATGGCCACTACCTTGCCCAGTCACAGGGGGGGATTATTCTCACCTTCCTGCACTCCCTGACGTCCTCTTGTGGCTTCATATTCATCGTGGTCGTTAAAATTGCCACCGACTGTAGCTATGAAAGGAAGGACGCTCTATTCTGTGACAGGCCGCGCACTGACATCACATAGCAGTAACATTGAAAGGCTGCCGGCCTATCAAAGGCTGCAGAAGTCAGCGTGTGGCCTCTGATTGGCTGGCAGTCATTTAACGTAACTGCTATGTGACGTCGATGCACGGCCTGTCACAGAGCAGAGCGCCCTGTTACAGTGGCAGCCGGCGTTCATCTTGATGTGGGCCATCGCCAGGGCTGGCTCAAGGTTTTCGTGGGCCTTGGGCAAAAGAGTCTCAGTGGGTCCCTTTAACACTCCCCACAATTCCTAATGCACAGGTAAGAAATAGAGGTATAGAACAATATATGGGCAGCAAATAGTCCTCCATACAGTATATGGGCACCACATAGTCCTCCATACAGTATATGGGCAACAACATAGTCCTCCATACAGTATATGAGCACCACATAGTCCTCCATACAGTATATGAAAAACCACATAGTCCGTCATACAGTATATGGGCACCACATAGTCCTCCATATGATATATGGGCACCACATATTCCTCCATACAGTATTATGGGCAACCGCATAGTCCTTCATACAGTATTATGGGCACCACGTAGTCCTCCATACAGTATATAGGCACCACATAGTCCTCCATACAGAATTATGGGCAACCACATAGTCCTCCATACAGTACATGGGCAACCACATAGTCCTCCATCCAATGTATGGGCACCACATAGTCCTCAATACAGTATATGGGCAACCACACAGTCCTTCATACAGTATTATGGGCACCACATAGTCCTCTATATAGTATATAGGCAACCATATAGTCCTCCATACAGTATTATGGGCAACCACATAGTCCTCCATACAGTATAATGGGCCCCATATAGTCCTCCATACAGTATAATGGGTCTTATCTAATGCTCCATGCAGAATAATGGCCCCACATAGTGCTCCATACAGTATAATGGGTCTTATATAATGCTCCATACAGTATATAATGGACCTCATATAGAGCTCCTCCATACACTATATAATGGGCCCAATATAATGCTTCATACATTATATAATGGACCCCATATAATACTTCATACAGTATATAATGGGCCCCTTATAATGCTCCATACAGTATATAATGGGCCCCATATAATGTTCCATACAGTATTTAATGGGATCCATATAATGCTCCATATAGTATATAATGGGCCCCATATAATGTTCCTCCATATAACTATACAAAGTATCATGGGCCCATATAATGCTCCTCCAAAAAGTATATTATGGGCCCTAATTAGTGATGAGCGAATATACTCGTTACTCGAGATTTCCCGAGCATGCTCGGATGACCTCCGAGTATTTTTCAGTGCTCGATTTAGTTTTCCTCACCTCAGCTGAATGATTTACATCTGTTAGCCTGCTTGATTACATGTGGGGATTCCCTAGCAACCAGGCAACCCCTACATGTACTTATGCTGGCTAAAAGATATAAATCATTCAGCTGCGTCAATGAAAACTAAATCTCCGAGCACTAAAAAATACTCGGAGGACACCCAAGCGTGCTCGGGAAATCTCGAGTAACGAGTATATTCGCTCATCACTAGCCCTAATATATAATGGACCCCATATAATGCTCTATACAGTATATAATGGGACCCATATAATGCCCCTCCACACAGTATATTATGGGCACCATATAAGGCTTCTCCATACAATATATCATGGGCCCTATATAATGCTCCTCCCTACAGTATATAATGGGCCCCAAATAATTCTCCTCCATACAGTATATAATAGGCCCAATATAATACTCCATACAATATATAATGGGCCAAATATAATGCTTCATACAGTATTAATTGGAACCATATAATTCTCCTCTACACAGTATATTATTGGCACCATATAATCCTCCTCCATACAGTATATCATGGGCCCCATATAATGATCCTTCATATAGTATATCAAAGGCCCCATATAAAGCTCCTCCATTGAATGTATCATGGGCCCCATATAATGCTATGCCATACAGCATATTATAGGCCCCATATAATGCTCCTCCATATAGCATATTATAGGCCCCATATAATGCTCCTCCATAAAGTATATAATAGGCACCATATAATACTCCTCCATTCAGTATATCATGGGCCACATATTATGATCCATACAAGATATAATGGGGTCCATATAATGCTCCATACAGTATATTATGGGTCCCATATAATGCACCATACAGTATATATTTGGCCTCATATAAGGCTCCATAAGTATAATGGGACCCATATAATACTACATAAATAAAAAAAATCAAATAATCACCTCTCCCGTTCCTGCCACAGTCCCGGCATACTCCTGACTGCAGTGCTCAGAACAGAGAGGCTGAGCGTGCTGTGATGACATCACTGCGCCCTCTGTCCTGCAGAGTCAGAGGGCGCTGAAGACACTGCAGCTGCCAGGAATGAGGAGAGGTGAGTATTTGAGAGGTGAGCCCGGTGACAGCGCCGGCACTGGACCCCCTTGCCTCACGGGCCCCATAGCGTGTGTCCCACCACCCATTCACCCAGGGCCCCAACACTTACCAGGTGGTGACGCTGATCGTGACAACGGGTCAGGACTGCGTGCACGTGTCTGCACGCGCCTTTGCCTCCTGCACTTTTAAAGGGTGCGTGTCCCTAAAATTTTTTATTTTTTTCTCTTCTTCTTCCTTCTCTCTCTGGGGCCCACCAGGCATTTCATCGGTGTCCCTGCTCACAACCATGACAGGCTTAGAGGCCCCTTTAACTAGCACCAGTGATACAGAGCGCTGCCAGCCTTGTAAGACTGCCACCAGTTCCTTGTTAGATATAAACCCAGTGTGAGCGCCTGCCGGCCGGAAAGCGAGCACAGCGGTGACGCGGTGACGTCACCGCTCTGCTTTCCGGCTATGGCGCTTACACAGTGGAGAGAAGCTGAGACGCCGGAGGACAGACACCGGAATGTAAGTATGTACTGTTTGTTTTTTTTACGTTAACGCTGGTAACCAGGGTAAACATCGGGTTACTAAGCGCGGCCCTGCACTTAGTTACCCGATGTTTACCCTGGTTACCCGGGGACTTCGGCATCACTCCAGCGCCGTGATTGCAACGTGTGACCGCAGTCTACGACGCTGGAGCGATATTCATACGATCTCTGCGACGTCACGGATCGTGCCGTCGTAGCAATTAAAATGGTACTGTGTGACGGTACCCTAAGGGCACACTAAACAATACACTATATATACAATCTTTACGCATACAATGGTCAGATATGCAAATACAGATAGTGGTAGAACAAAAGATATAAGCAGAATATATGGATCAGTTATCAGTAGATGAAAGGCCTGGCTTTTGGGGAGGGGCATCCACATGGGTGGCTTGTGGTCCCCTCTGTTCCTTGACGTCTCCTCACATGATATTTTGTTGTGACCTCCACAGAAAAAAACATTAGTCTATGCTTTGCAAGAGCATTTAACCCCTTTGGGTCACATCCCTCCTCCTCCCAGGTCTGAACCCAAATCCCCTCCCCTTGCCTCTGGCAGCTAAAAACTCCAAAATCTAAGATGAGTCATAACTATTTAATAGATGGTCCCGGGGAGGTGGTTTTTGCGGTTTCAGATCTGGTCAGGCCCCTGCTACGTGTTAAGACCAAACACCGCTTTGTTATCTGGTTTGTACTGGCTGTTCTATGTGTCCCCATACCCCTGGGCGTTAGAACAGGTTGAGACCAAGGCGGGCATTTGGCATGATTTGGAAATATACAAGATATACGGCTAGGGCGTATAGTATCTCCATAACTCTTTATGAAATCACAGCTGACTCAACAAAGCAGTTTAACCCTCATGGTATCTACATGGAAAGCAAGCCTTTTGTTCTGAGCTTAGTTGGCTCAAGATGTGAGATCTGTCGCTCACAGCCTTTTGCTGCTGCTAGCTGCACTCTGTTCTGTTACAGCTGCACATTTTCAGGATGATTGTAAGCTGTCAATAAATCCCCCATTCTTCATACCTCCCCTTTATAGGGTGCTAGGGGGCAGCACTTTCTGGCATTCCCCCATGCGCCCATCAGCAACTTCGATTTGGATTACACGTTGGCATTACTATGGTCACGGCCCTTCATGTGGCGAATGGCAAAGATGTACTGCTGGAGTTCAAGGCACTGGATACGGTGTGTAACCTGCTGAGGGGATTGTGGTCTGTTTCCACTGTGAATTGGCATTAATACAAGTATGTCCCATATAATTGCCAGACATTCCTTTTCCATCATGGAGTAGGCCACCTCCCTCAGCAGGATCTTCCGGCTCAGGTACAAAACAGGATGTTCTTGGCCCATAGAGTCGACCTAGTTGAGCACAACACTGAGGCCAAAGTCACTGGGGTCAGTCTGTACTACAAACCGCCATGTAAAATCAGCTGCTTGTAGTATCGGGAAGCTGGAAACTGGAAAGGGTGGTCTTCAGTGCCCGGAAGCCTGTCTCACAGTCATTTGTCCAACTGACTGTGGAGGGCATCTTTTTCTTGATGTGGTCCGTCAGGGGCTTCTCCAGGCTACTATAGTGGGGGACGAACCTCCTATAGTACCCAGCGGTGCCAAGGACGGACATCACCTGTTTTTGGTCCTGGGGATGTGATTGAGTTGACCTTCCTGGGCTCTGGCTTTAGAGCCCCCCACCTACCCGCTGTCCTAGGTAGTGGACCTTACTCTTACCCACCCAGCTGGCACTTTTCCGGCTTAATGGTCAAACCTGCCTGGTGGATCCACCCGAGCTCCTGAGTCAGATGCTCTAGGTGATCCTCTCATGTGGGCATGAAGATGGCAATGTTGTCTAGATAAACAGCCACTTACCCTTCAAGTCCCTTGAGCAGTGTGTTGACCATCCACTGAAAAGTGGCAGGGGCATTTTTCATGCCCAATAGCATCACTGTAGACTCTTACAGTCTGAATAGGGTGATAAAGGCAGAGCTTCCCGTATGTCTCAGGGGTCAAGTCGCACTACCAGACCAGAGCCTGCTTGATGTCCTCATAGCTCAGGGTGGTGTTGCTGGGCAGATACCCAAAGATTTCCAGGGCCTTACCTCTAATGTGATGGGTTAAGAACTGGACCCACTGGTCCTCAGGTAAATGTACCGATGGTATCTTGTTTCAAATGCCAGTAAGAAAGCATCTAAGTCCTCTCCTTTGTCCTGCAGGGGGAACTCTCAGGGCACTCGTGACTGGCTGGGGTCTGCAGCTGAAGTTGGAGCTTGAGAATTTGTCACTGGTGCTTGCGCTCGGCTTCCTCGTGACGTTCTGCCACTGATATGAGGGACTCGTAGGTGGCTTTGTCTCCCAACTGGTGACTGACCAGGGCAACTTGCAGGAGTGTATTCGAAAAAAACACCATTGGAGGAAAACCTCCACTAAACTCAAAAAAAACACCAGAACACAGGCATGCTTACCTGTTCAAGGCCTCCAACAATTGCACTACCCAGGGTGCACCAGGCCCAAGTAAAGATAGCAAACAACACAGGTGCAAATAATACCGATGCAGCCAACCTACAATCAGGAATTGGCTGCTTGGAGCACCCATGCAAAAAAATAGTCTGTATGTGGCATGTTCACACAGGACTGCAAAGTATATGGTGAATAGCTATCTTTACTTGGGCCTGGTGCACCCTGGGTAGTGCAATTGTTGGAGGCCTTGAACAGGTAAGCATGCCTGTGTTCTGGAGTGTATTCGAGCCTGCCAGGCAATGTGATAGACACTGTGGGCCTGACTACTGGTGACTGTCTGGAGGCATGGACAGGTGGTGCACAGCCCACTGTGGGACTGACCACCGGTGATTTGCTCCTTGGGGAGCCTGGGCTGGACTCCCCCTCTGTTTGAGCAACATTGTCTTCCACCTCCTCCCCTCTGTCTGTAGCACTAGTCATCTCCCCGGCTCTGCCCCTGGTGCCACCTGCAATCTTTTGTTACTGGCACAAAGCTGCAACTGTAACACCCCAGGTAACCAGTTGTTACAGTGATGTTGCCTTCCTTTCGGGGAGGGCGATATCATGCGTGGAGGCAAAGGGGATTCTCTTTACCAGGTAAGCACACACATGCAACATATTCTGAATCCAGGCCAGGAGGGGGAGCTCAGGACCCGGATTCAGGGGAGCTTCCCTCAAATATGGACATATGTCGTGATCTGGAGGTGGAGTTAGTGAGTCAGGGAGGGAAAGTGGACAGAGACAGTTGGTCTCCAGGAGGGAGAGATAAAGGAAGGACGTCTAGAACAGACAGGGAGACCAGCAGTCACGTGGAAGCTGCAGCCTCTGAGAAGAGGAGAACCTGAAGGGTTGTTGCATGCAGTGGAGCATTGAGGAAAGGAGCATGGGAGTGGAACAGGGCTCAGCAAAGGAACAGCGGCAGGACACCCTCACAGCCAGAGCGCAGCAGCCGGGTACCGGGAGCCTGAGGCCTTAGTGGAACTGTAGGACACTTGGCAGACCCGGAGGACTAAGAACTTTATGTGATTGGCCCCCACCACACCTGAGATGCAGCAGCACCTGAAGAGCCCGGGGCATGATAGAGTCCCTGTAAAACGGCTCAAGCTGCCCGTTGTGCAGGTACCTGTCTTAGGACAGGGGAAAAAGAGGACTTTGCTAAACAGCTTCAAGCAGCAGGGACCTCATAGGACAGCACTAGTTGGAAAGGCTTACAGACCTCACCTGGGAGAGGGATTCCCCAATTGCCTTCAAGCCGGCCGGACCCTAACTACACCTGTACCTGGTACCCTGGACTGAGGTCTGCTACATCTACAGTAAACCAGGTAAAGACTTTACAACTTGTGTCCTCCACTTATTCGTCGGCATACACCATCATCGCCACACACCTTAGGACCCCTGGGGACCCCGCTACACCTGTGGGAAGAGTTACCATCATTGCTGCGACATCCCCCAGAGGACACCTTTAAAGCAGTGTCGGTCCCCCTATTGACCGAATACCACAGATGGCGTCACAACAGATTTTACCACAATTCCCCTTAAAAGACCTTTCCCCTTAAATTGGACGCCCGGGGCCACGGACCGGGTCGCAGTCACCGTGACATCCCCTTTAAGAGCGACCAGACCTGGTGCCGAGTACCCCACGGCCCAGGCGGGGTGCTCCACAACCTGATGTACCCACATACTTTACAGTATTTGCACACGGATTGTCTAGTGCTGAGCTAATCTTAAGACCCCAGCGGCAAAAAGCTACCGCTGATAGTATTTAGCATCTGGTAGTAAGGGCCCCAAACTCACACACACTATTACCTCAATCCCACCGCGCTGCCACCTCTTGTGAAGGATGATACCGGAGAGATCACTCAGAATCCCACCGCTGCCACCACATGTGACGAACCCCGCACCTCACTATTACATCAAACGAATCATATAATGTGATCTTTCTATTATCACCAATGTGACGTTCCGCACCCCCTGGGGACATGTAAGGTCAGCTTGGTACAGTTTTACACAGACACCTCATGCCCCATTTATCCACTTCTCCCCTTGCTACTCCTCTGTTCTTTCAATCCCTTTATTTGCCTTAAATTCCCTAATGATTCCAGTTTAAATTTCTAACAATGACTTACTAGGCGGTCCATAATCTGTCTCCTCCATACAGTACATCTACAAACTAATCTTAATATACTTCCGTACAAGTACACTTTGGTCCACACCAGACCTCCTTCTCTCCTATGCTCGTCACCCAACCACCTCATATATTTCCTCTAGCATCTTCCATTCTCTGGAATTCAGTGCCTCTGCATGTCTTCCACATTTGGAATCTTGAAAACTCATCTCGTTGGGAAAACCTACCACAAGAGCTACTGCAACCCCCCCCCCCCCGACCTACTGTCTCCATCCTCATTTCCCGGTAGATTGTGAGCCTGAGAGGACGGGATCCTCTCCTCTACTGTACCAGTCTGTCACTGTCAGTTTGTTTGCTGTCTATGTATTATATGTATGTAAACCCTTTTCACATCTACAGCACAATGGAATTAATGGTTAGTGATGGGCGAGCACTAAAATGCTCGGGTGCTCGTTGCTCGGGTCGAGCAAATTGGTATACTCGGGTACTCGGCCAGAACAGCAAGCCCAATGTAAGTCTATGGGAGAGTATTTTTACCGCAATCCCCACCGGGGGTCCTTTTAAAGTCTAAAAACGTTGGAAAATGATGGAAACACTGCCCAAATGACACAGGGACCTCATGGGGATCGCCCCTGGAAGCATTCCTGACTCCTAGTTCACAGCCTTAATCATTTTTTTCCGAGATTCATGCCATTTTTCCCGGTGCCAAAACAGGTTTTGCATGGAAATGTCAAGGTACATCCTTTGCAGGTTAATGACTTGCCTGTAAGGCCAAATATTTCACCCCAGACTGAAAATTTCCTCTCCCACTTAGGCTTAGTTCAGACGCTGCATTTTTTAAGCGTTTTTCAACTTCAACATTGCTTTCAACCACTAGAAATGCATTCTCTGGGAAATGTCATTGTAACATTTAACACCCCTAGCTGGCCATGTGGTGGTTGGTGTGGGACACATAAGCAGACCCATCTTGTTTCATTTACGAAGGAGGGGCTCTTAAAGTCACAGAGCCTATTTTTACTGGTGCATCAGGCGGCATCTTCTTAAAGGGCCATTATGAAACAGTGGGTCTCCTAAGCTGTTGTAGCCTATGCTGTGAGTGGATGGGCTGCTCAGAATTACAACGCACCTCAATACCTCTGTCATAAGATGTCCAGGGGGGACTCCTGAAAAAGTGTTGCATTGAATTCAAGGCCTGCCCTGCTACCAATTCATATGCACCCCAATAAGCCTTTGAACCCACATACTGGACGGGCCCAGGAAAATCCACTTCACAATATGCATTTTGTGCTCAATACTCCTTTGTTTTATACATTGGCGGCAAGGCCAGCCCTGCTGCATAATCAGTCATATGCACCCCATTACACCTTGGAACCCACATACTGGATGGGCCCATGAAAATCCACTTCCCAATATGCATTTTGTACTCCCGTACTCTTTGGTTTTACACATTGGCGGCAAGGCCAGCCCTGCTGCATAGTCAGTCATATGCACCCCATTAGGCCTTGGAACCCACATACTGGCTGGGCCCAGGAAAATCCACTTCACAATATGCATTTTGTACTCCCGTACTCCTTTGTTTTATACATTGGTGGCAAGGCCAGCCCTGCTGCATAGTCAGTCATATGCACTCCATTAGGCCTTGAAACCCACATACTGGATGGGCCCAGGAAAATCCACTTCCCAATATGCATTTTGTACTCCCGTACTCCTTGGTTTTACACATTGGCGACAAGGCCAGCCAAATCGCCATTTGTATATTCTCCATTTGTACATTTGAGGCAGACAAAGTTAAGGCTCGCCAGGAGAGACACAAATACAATGGACAAATATATATTTTTAATGAACTACTGAGGCAAAGTAACAGCATTGCTTTACCAAATTTATATGAAGTGTATTGTGTCCAATGTTAGCTACCAGGCAACACAAAAAGGAGCTTTTCAAGTGAGCTCTTTAAGGTACACAAATGTTATGAAGTGTTTTCCAACCACGATGTGGTTTCACCAATGGGGGGTACCTTTTGTAAAAATAGACTAGTGCCATCACAGCCCCCTTGACCAAACTTCACCGGCCTATAACAGTACAAAGCACGTTCACCCTGGTGATCTAGTGGCAGTTAAACAAGAGATATTGTAGGAGACAGAGTTAAGAAGTAGGCCCAATGGAATGCCATGCCCAATTGCCCAATGTGGGGTCCTTTTTGGACTGATTAAAATATTGCCATTACAGCCCCCTAGACCTAAATGCCCCATACAGACCACGTTCACCCTGGTCATCTAGTGGCAGTTAATCCCTTCCCGACCTTTGACGCCACGTAGGCGTCATGAAAGTCGGTGCCAATCCGACCCATGACGCCTATGTGGCGTCATGGAATGATCGCGTCCCTGCAGAGCGGGTGAAAGGGTTAACTCCAATTTCACCAGATCTGCAGGGACAGGGGGAGTGGTACTTCAGCCCAGGGGGGGGTGGCTTCACCCCCCCCGTGGCTACGATCGCTCTGATTGGCTGTTGAAAGTGAAACAGCCAATCAGAGCGATTTGTAATATTTCACCTAAAAAACTGGTGAAATATTACAATCCAGCCATGGCCGATGCTGCAATATCATCGGCCATGGCTGGAAACACTTATGTGACCCCCCCACCCCACCGATCGCCCCCCCAAGCCACCGATCTGTGCTCCGCTCCCCTCCGTCTTGTGCTCCGCTCCCACGTCCTCCTATCCGCTCCCCCGTGCACCTATGCCACCCCCCCGTGCTCCGACGCCCCCCCGTGCCCCGATCTCCCCCCTCTTATACTTACCGAGGCTCCCGGTGTGCATCCGTCTTCTCCACGGGCGCCGCCATCTTCCAAAATGGCGGGCGCATGCGCAGTGCGCCCGCCGAATCTGCCGGCCGGCAGATTCGTTGCAAGTACATTTTGATCGCTGTGATAGGTTCTATCACAGCGATCGAAATAAAAAAAATAATAAATAACCCCCCCCTTTATCACCCCCATAGGTAGGGACAATAATAAAATAAAGAAAATATTTTTTTTTCTTTTTCCACTAGGGTTAGGGTTAGAACTAGGGTTAGAACTAGGGGTAGGGTTAGGGTTAGGGTTAGGGGTAGGGTTAGGGGTAGGGTTAGGGGTAGGGTTAGGGTTATGGCATGTGCACACAGTGTGGATTTGGCTGCGGATCCACAGCGGATTGGCCGCGGATCGGTAGCGGATTGGCCGTGGATCCGCAGCGGATTGGCTACGGAGCCGCAGCGGATTGGCCGCTGCGAATTCGTAGCAGTTTTCCATCAGGTTTACAGTACCATGTACACCTATGGAAAACCAAATCCGCTGTGCCCATGGTGCGGAAAATTCCGTGCAGAAACGCTGCGTTGTATTTTCCGCAGCATGTCAATTCTTTGTGCGGATTCCGCAGCGTTTTACATCTGTTCCTCAATAGGAATCCGCAGGTGAAATCCGCACAAAAAAACACTGGAAATCCGCTGTAAATCCGCAGGTAAAACGCAGTGCCTTTTACCTGCAGATTTTTCAAAAATCGTGCGGAAAAATCTCACACGAATCCGCAACGTGGGCACATAGCCTTAGGGTTAGGGTTGGAATTTTGGAATTAGAGTTAGGGTTGGAATTAGGGCTAGGGTTGGAAATAGTGTTAAGATTAGGCGTGTGGTTAGGGTTACGGATAGGGTTAGGGGTGTGTTGGGGTTACAGTTGTGGTTAGGGTTGGGATTAGGGTTAGGGTTGGGATTAGGGTTAGGATTAGGGTTAGGGTTGGAATTAGGGTTACGGGTGTGTTGGGGTTAGGGTTGTGGTTAGGGGTGTGTTGGGGTTAGGGTTGTGATTAGGGTTATGGCTACAGTTGGGATTAGGATTAGGGGTGTGTTGGGGTTAGTGTTGAAGTTAGAATTGAGGGGTTTCCACTGTTTAGGCACATCAGGGGTCTCCAAACGCAACAAGGCGCCACCATTGATTCCAGACAATCTTGCGTTCAAAAAGTCAAATGGTGCTCCCTCCCTTCCAAGCCCCGACGTGCGCCAAAACAGTGGTTTACCCCCACATATGGGGTACCAGCGTACTCAGGACAAACTGGGCAACAACTGTTGGGGTCCAATTTCTCCTGTTACCCTTGCAAAAATAAAAAATTACTTGCTAAAACATATTTTTTTGTGGAAAGAACAATTATTTTTTATTTTCACGGCTCTGCGTTATAAACTTCTGTGAAGCACTTGGGGGTTGAAAGTGCTCACCACTAGTGTTGAGCGATACCGTCCGATACTTGAAAGTATCGGTATCGGAAAGTATCGGCCGATACCGGCAAAGTATCGGATCCAATCCGATACCGATACCCGATACCAATACAAGTCAATGGGACTCAAGTATCGGACGGTATTCCTGATGGTTCCCAGGGTCTGAAGGAGAGGAAACTCTCCTTCAGGCCCTGGGAACCATATTAATGTGTAAAATAAAGAATTAAAATAAAAAATATTGCTATACTCACCTGTCCGACGCAGCCTGGACCTCAGCGAGGGAACCGGCAGCGTTGTTTGTTTAAAATTCGCGCTTTTACTTGGTTACGTGAAGTCCCGGCTTGTGATTGGTCAGGGCGGCCATGTTGCCGGGACGCGGAACAATCACAGCAAGCCGTGACGAAATTACGTCACGGCTTGCTGTGATTGGTCCACGTCCCGGCAACATGGCTGCCATTAACCAATCACAAGCCGTGACGTCACGGGAGGCTGGACACGCGCGCTTTTTAAAATACGCGCATGTCCAGCCTCCCGTGACGTCACGGCTTGTGATTGGTTAATGGCGGCCATGTTGCCGGGACGCGGACCAATCACAGCAAGCCGTGACGTAATTTCGTCACGGCTTGCTGTGATTGGTCCGCGTCCCGGCAACATGGCGCCGTGACCAATCATAAGCCGGGACATCACTGGAGGCTGGACACGCGTGCTTTTTAAAATACGCGCATGTCCAGCCTCCCGTGACGTCACGGCTTGTGATTGGTTAATGGCGGCCATGTTGCCGGGACGCGGACCAATCACAGCAAGCCGTGACGTAATTTCGTCACGGCTTGCTGTGATTGGTCCGCGTCCCGGCAACATGGCGCCGTGACCAATCATAAGCCGGGACGTCACTGGAGGCTGGACACGCGCGCTTTTTAAAATACGCGCATGTCCAGCCTCCCGTGACGTCACGGCTTGTGATTGGTTAATGGCGGCCATGTTGCCGGGACGCGGACCAATCACAGCAAGCCGTGACGTAATTTCGTCACGGCTTGCTGTGATTGGTCCGCGTCCCGGCAACATGGCCGCCCTGACCAATCACAAGCCGGGACTTCACGTAACCAAGTAAAAGCGCGAAATTTAAACAAACAACGCTGCCGGTTCCCTCGCTGAGGTCCAGGCTGCGTCGGAGAGGTGAGTATAGCAATATTTTTTATTTTAATTCTCTCTTTTACACATTATTACATTAATGTTGTTGCGATACCCGATACCCGATACCACAAAAGTATCGGATCTCGGTATCGGAAATTCCGATACAGCAAATATCGGCCGATACCCGATACTTGCAGTATCGGAATGCTCAACACTACTCACCACACATCTAGATAAGTTTCTTGGGGGGTCTAGTTTCCAAAATGGAGTCACTTGTGGGGTGTTTCTATTGTTTAGGCACATCAGGGGCTCTGCAAATGCAACGTGATGCCCGCAGACCATTCCATCAAAGTCTGCATTTCAAATGTCACTACTTCCCTTCCGAGCCCTGACGTGCGCCCAAACAGTGGTTTACCCCCACATATGGGGTACCAGCATACAACAAACTGGGCAACAAATATTGGGGCCCAATTTCTCCTGTTACCCTTGTGAAATTAAAAAATTGCTTGCTAAAACATCTTTTTTGAGGAAAGAAAAATGATTTTTTATTTTCACGGCTCTGCGTTGTAAACTTCTGTGAAGCACTTGGGGGTTAAATGTGCTCACCACACATCTAGATAAGTTCCTTGGGGGGTCTAGTTTCCAAAATGGGGTCATTTGTGGGGGGTTTCTACTGTTTAGGCATATCAGGGGCTCTGCAAATGTAACATGATGCCCGCAGACCATTCCATCAAAGTCTGCATTCCAAAACTTCACTACTTCCCTTCCGAGCCCCGGCATGTGCCCAAACAGTGGTTTACCCCCACATATGGGGTATCAGCGTACTCAGGAGAAACTGGACAACAACTTTTGGGGTCAAATTTCTCCTGTTACCCTTGCAAAAATAAAAAATTCTGGGCTAAAAAAATATTTTTGAGGAAAGGAAACACATTTATTATTTTCACGGCTCTGCGTTATAAACTTCTGTGAAGCACTTGGGGGTTCAAAGTGCTCATCACACATCTAGATAAGTTCCCTTGGGGGTCTAGTTTCCAAAATGGAGTCACTTGTGGGGAGTTCCTACTGTTTAGGCACATCAGGGGCTCTGCAAACGCAACCTGACGCCCGCAGAGCATTCCATCAAAGTCTGCATTTCAAAACGTCACTACTTCCCTTCCGAACCCCGGCATGTGCCCAAACAGTGGTTTACCCCCACATATGGGGTATCAGCATACTCAGGAGAAACTGGACAACAACTTTTGGGGTCCAATTTCTCCTGTTACCCTTGGGAAAATAAAAAATTGTGGGCTAAAAAATCATTTTTGAGAAAAGAAAAATTATTTTTTATTTTCATGGCTCTGCGTTATAAACTTCTGTGAAGCACTTGGGGGTTCAAAGTGCTCACCACACATCTAGATAAGTTCCTTGGGAGGTCTAGTTTCCAAAATGGGGTCACTTGTGCGGGAGCTCCAATGTTTAGGCACACAGGGGCGATTAAAACACCTGTGGCTAGGAGGCGGAGTGCTCGGTCAGAAGGCTAAAGAATACATTTAAAAAAACTGACCGTCACATCCAAACATAGACTAAGTGTGAACAGGTGCTGAACCTAGAGTAACCAACTCATATATAGTCAAGCAAATAAGGCAGCACACTGGAGCGCTGAAACATGCAAACATGAAACATGAAAACTGAACTGCATTACTGCACTAGAAATATGAAAAATGAGAGCGTTGCGGCCCAGCCAATCACTACACGACCACAACAAAGATGGCTGCGGCATTTCATGGCCTGGCACCGTGATTGGGTCTCTAAAGTCTGCCAAAACTGCTGGGTGGAGACTGCAGTTGCTGCCGAATAATCCCGGAAATGCTCACAACTCGCCGAGTTCCCCGAGTACCCCGATACTTGGGCGAGTAACAAGTAGCGGCGAGCACGTTCGTTCATCACTATTAATGGTGCTTTAAAAAGTTAATAAGAATAATATGCCACATAGCAAGTGGGTTAAAAGCAAAGCCCACAAAACAACTGAGTTTTTGCTATCATCCACTCCCTCAAAAATATTTTATAGAATTTAAATTAATTATTTCTGCTTCAAAATTGTTGCATTAAAAATACTTGCTCTCCAAAAAACAAGCTCTCGTGTCTACATCAAAATGAAAAATATCATAATGTTAAAAAGAAACTCAAGAAAATAACTAGATTACTAAAGGAAAATGAACATTTTACAAGTAGCAATGTATAGCTAGGTCTGCAGATGGACCTACCCGGATGTGTTGTGAAATTGTATAGTTTATTGCTGCAAATAAGGACAATAAACAAGGACAAGCGCATTGTATCTAGTTGGTCAATAGAGAGTATCACCTTTGTCACCCAGTGTTACTAATAATCCATTGTAACTAATTGTGTTCAGTAGCTTATTGTTTAGCCTTTGCCTTATATCCTTGAAGATTGTATAACATTTATAACTTTAGTAGTGACAACAACTATGTTATATAAATATGCCATAGTGCTCAGAGACAGAATTGTGGTAAGCAGAGATCTGGCCAAGGGTACAAAAGAATTTCTGCAGTAATCAAGGTTCCTAAGAGCACAGTGGCCTCCATAATCCTTAAATGGAAGAAGTTTGGGACCACCAGAAGTCTTCCTAGACCTGGCCGTCCAGCCAAACTGAGCAATCGTGGGAGAAGAGCACTGGTGAGAGACGTAAAGAAGAACCCCAAGATCACTGTGGCTGAGCTCCAGAGATGCAGTAGGGAGACGGGAGAAAGTTCCACAAAGTCAACTATCACTGCAGCCCTCCACCATTAGGCCCTTTATGGCAGAGTGGCCCGATGGAAGCCTCTCCTCAGTGCAAGACATATGAAAGCCCGCATAGAGTTTGCTAAAAAAAACCACAGGAAGGACTTCCAGACTATGAGAAATAAGATTCTCTGGTCTGATGAGACAAAGATAGGCTACGTTCAGATTAGCGTTGCATCAGGCGCAGCTGCAGCGACGCATGCGTCATGCGCCCCTATATTTAACATGGGGGGCGCATGGACATGCGTTGCACTTGCGTTTTGTGACGCATGCGTCACAGTGGTGCATGCGTCAGGGCGCAGAGGACGCTGCATGATGCAGTTTTTTCTGCGCCAAAAACCATGCAAAAGTGGACGCATGCGTCACAAAACACTGCGTTGTGCATGCGTCGCCGACGCTGCACCGCACAACGCAAATGTGAACGTAGCCATAGACCTTTTTGGTGATCATTCTAAGTGGTATATGTGGAGAAAACCAGGCACTACTCATCACCTGCCCAATACAATCCCAACAGTGAAACGTGGTGGTAGTATCATGCTATGGGGGTGTTTTTCAGCTGCAGGGACAGAACAACTGGTTGCCAATGAAGGAAACATGAAAGCGGCCAAGTACAGAGATATCCTGGATGAAAACCGCTTCCTGAGTGCTCTGGACTTCAGACTTGGCCGAAGGTTCACCTTCCAACAAGACAATGACCCTAAGCACACACCTAAAATAACAAAGGCATGGCTTCAGAACAACTTTTTGACCATTCTTGACTGGCACAGCCAGAGCCCTGACCTAAACCCAATTGAGCATCTCTGGAGAGACCTGAAAATGGCTGTCCACCAACGTTCACCAATCAACCTGATGGAACTGGAGAGGATCTGCAAGGAAAAATGGCAGAGGATCCTCAAACCCAGGTGTGAAAAACTTGTGGCACCATTTCCAAGAAGACTCATGGCTGTGCTAGCTCAAAAGGGTACTTTTACTCAATACTGAGCAAAGGGTCTGAATACTTATGACCATGTGATATTTCAGTTTTTCTTTTTTAATAATTTCTACATTTCTGTTTTTTCAGTCTAAATTGGGTGCAGAGTGTACATTAATGAGAAAAAAAGAGCTTTTATGAATTTACCAAATGGCTGCAATGAAACAAAGAGTGAAAATTTAAAGGGGTCTGAATACTTTCCGTACCCACAGTATGTGGACTCTTGTGGATGCAGTGGAAATGACAACATACTGTTATTCAACCCCTTTCTGCCATCCGATGTATTATTCCATCCATGTGATCTGGGACTTAATTCTCATGGACGGAATAGTATGTCATAGGTGATCAGCCGTGCTCACGGGGGGAGCACAGCCGATTGCGGCCGGTGTCAGCTGATTCTCACAGCTGACACCTGGCTCTAAGTGCCAGGAGCAGTAAAGGACCGCTCCCGGAACTTTAACTCCTGGAACACTGCGATCACACAAGATCACAGCGTTCTGGTGGCATAGAGAAGCATCGTGCAGGGAAGGGGCTCCCTGCATGCTTCCCTCAGACCTTCAGAACAACGTGATCAAATCACAGGTTCTCCCTGCCTACAGACCCCTGGATCCAAGATGGCCACGGGGTCCTGCAGGGAGGTGGCTTCTCAGTGCTTGCTGAGAGCAGGAACCGGTAAGCCTCCTTCACTGCCTGTCTGAGCGCTGATCTGACACAGTGCTGTGCAAAGTGTCAGATCAGCGATCTGACTTTATATAGTGATGTCCCACCCTGGGACAATGTAAAAAAGTAAAAATAAAATATTATACTGTATAAAAATATATATTTTTAGATTTCTAAATAAAAATAAATAAATAAATATTGTTCCAATAAATACATTTCTGTATATAAAAAAAACAACAATAAAAGTACACATATTTCGTATCACCATGTCCATAACGACTCGACCTATAAAATAGTCCCACTAGTTAACCCCTTCAGTGAACACGGTAAAAAAAATGAGGCAAAAACAATGCTTTATCATCATACCACCGAACAAAAAGTGGAATAACATGCAATCAAAAAGACAGATATAAATAAACATGGTACCGCTGAAAACGTCATCTTTTCCCGCAAAAAACAAGCAGCCATACAGCATCATCAGCAAAAAATTAAAAAAGTTATAGCCCTCAGAATAAAGCGATGCAAAAATAATTATTTTTTATATAAAATAGTTTTTACTGTATGAAAGAGCCAAAATTTTAAAAAATTATATAAATGAGGTATCGCTAAAATGGCACTGACCCGAAGAATAAAACTGCTTTATCAAGTTTACCACACGCGGAACGGTATAAACGCCCTACCCAAAAGAAATTAATGAATTGCTGGTTTGTTTTTGTTCATTCTGCCTCCCAAAAATCATAATAAAAAGCAATTAAAAAATGTCATGTGCCCTAAAATGGTACCAATAAAAACATCAACCCGTCCCGCAAAAACAAGACCTCACATGACTCTGTGGGCCAAAATATGGAAAAATTATAGCTCTCAAAATGTGGTGATGCAAAAACTAGGGTTAGGGTTTGGGCTAAAGTTAGGGTTAGGGTTGGGGCTAAAGTAACTGTTAGGGTTGGGGCTAAAGTTAGGGTTAGGGTTGTGGCTAAAGTTAGGGTTTGGATTAGGGTTAGGGTTGGGATTAGGGATAGAGTTGGGATTAGGATTAGGGGTGTGTTAGAGTTAGGTTTGTGGTTTGGGTTATGGTTAGGGCTGGGATTAGGGTTAGGGGTGTGTTGGGGTTAGGGTAGGAGTTAGAATTGGGGGGCTTCCAGTGTTTTGGGCACATCAGGGGCTCTCTAAACTCAACATGGTGTCCGATCTCAATTCCAGCCAATTCTGCTTTGAAAAAGTCAAACAGTGCTCCTTCCCTTCCGAGCTCTGCTGTGCGCCCAAATAGTTATTTACCCTCACATATAGGGTATCAGCGTACTCGAGACAAATTGGACAACAACTATTGGGGTCCAATTTCTCCTGTTACCCTTGTAAAAATAAAAAATTGGGGCAAAAATATGATTTTTGTGAAAAAAATATGATTTTTTATTTTTGTGGCTCTACGTTCTAAACTTCTGTGTAGCACTTGGGGGTTCAAAGTGCTCAGCGCACATCTAGATAAGTTCCTTAGGGGGTCTAGTTTCCAAAATGTGGTCACTTTGGGGGTTTCCACTGTTTAGGCACATCAGGGGCTCGCCAAATGTGACATGGGGTTCGATCTCAATTCCATCCAATTTTAGTTTGAAAAAGTCAAACGGCGCTCCTTCCCTTCTGAGCTCTGCCATGAGCCCGAACAGTGGTTTCCCCCCACATATGGGGTATCGGCGTACTCAGGACAAATTGGACAACAACTTTTGGGGTCCAATTTCTCCTGTTACCCTTGGTAAAATAAAAAAATTGGATCTGGATTTGTGAAAAAAAGTTAAATGTTGATTTTTTTAAACATTCCAAAAATCCCTGTGAAGCACCTGAAGGGTTAATAAACTTCTTGAATGTGTTTTTGAGCACCTTGAGGGGTGAAGTTTTTAGAATGGTGTCACTTTGGGATATTTTCTATCATATAGACCCCTCAAGGTGACTTCAAATGTGATGTGGTCCATAAAAAAAAATAGTGTTGTAAAAATGAGAACTTGCTGGTCAACTTTTAACCCTTATAACTTCCTAACAAAAAAAAAATTGGCTCCAAAATTGTGCTGATGTAAAGTAGACATGTGGGAAATGTTACTTATTAAGTATTTTGTGTGACATATCTCTGTGATTTAAGGGCATGAAAATTCAAAGTGGGAAAATTGCTAAATTTTCAATATTTTCGCCAAATTTCCATTTTTTTCACAAATAAATGCAAGTCATAATCAAATAAATTTTACCACTAACATGAAGTAAAATATGTCTTGAGAAAAGAGTGTCAGAATCACCAGGATCCATGGAAGCGTTCCAGAGTTATTACCTCTTAAAGGGACAGTGGTCTGAATTGTAAAAATTGGCCTGGTCATTAACGTGCAAACCACCCTTGGGGGTTAACGGGTTAAACAATTGAAAAATATCTGCTATATTTTAAAGTTATCTGGCATTTTTGAAAAAAACTTGTACACAGGAAGCAGAAGCAGACATAAGGCTGTGATGCCAGTGGGCTACCTACCCAATGACTTCCCCTTGAGAAAGCAAACACCAGAAGAAGCAAAACGCGCGTCGGGGGTCTCTGCTTCTAGGATCCAACCCGGTGCCTGCTGTCCTGAATCGGTAAGCGCTGCCTTTCATATTTGATAAACGCTGTGGGGTGTTTTCTCTCACTCCAGCAGAAGAATACATTTTTATTTGCAGCTCTCTGCCTCTTTGCACATTGTTCTTATAGGCAGCTCGCACCGGGAATATCTACTTTTTAACCATCCTTATGCCCACTTTAGGTTATTGAATTTTTTTGTATGTACACTTTCGTACATTTGTAAACTTAATAAAATATTACTGATTTTAATTAACCTAGATGCTCCTGTGTTCTACTTCTTTGGCACCTACCCAATCTGTAGTGTTTCTACTTTTAGTAGACATTTTTTCCTCAACCTAGTTTCCCTCCACATAAAATAGTCACCCAACCATGTGCACTTTATAGACGAAAGTATTTGGATTCCCATCCAAATTATTAGGTCGAGGATTTTCAACCACATCCATTTCAAACATATACAGTACATAAAATTAAGTACACCGCCAAGATGGTTGGAATAATGCTTATTAGGCTGGGGTCACACTTGACGTATGGAATATCGGTCCGAGTCTCCCTGCTGAGAGTCGCAGGAGTGTTCTCCATATGGTCATCCATGTGTAATCCGTTTTCAATACGATGATGCGATTTCATCGCATCTATGTATCCGTATGACATCTGTATGACATCTGTATGTCATGCGTATGGCTTTAACTGTCTCGCTGACTTGCAAAATGGACATAAATGGATCAATGGCCTGAAATGAATAAAAACCTAATCAATGACCCTATTTATTGGCTTCACAACAAGTTCCCTCCTTAAATAATTGCATTAAAGTCTGCTGGTCTTTTGGTATTGCTGCTTTGTGTCAAAAATGTCTGACAGGCTTACCTTCAACACATCTGAGCGGGTTCTTTTCCATTGGGTTTTGTCCCAACATTTTGGGGAGCCTTACCAAGTGATTGTGGATCCGAGGAGGCGGAGAAGAATGTGGGTCCATCTCCTTTTGAGGCAACGGGTGACTAAAGGACGTTTCCACCATCTATATGCTTCTCTACGCAGCCATCCTGACAAGTTCTACTGGTATTGTCAGATGAGTGTGCCAACATTTGACAATCTTCTCAAGACTGTGCGCCCTGGTCTCACCTTCAAGGACACCAAAATGTGCAAATGTATTTCCACAGAGGAGCGCCTTTTACTTACATTACAGTATGTATTCATTCTATTTTTGCCTTTTGTTTTTTTAGGTTTTTTGGTTATAAACACTGTTCCCTTGCTTTTGTTATCTTTTGTTGTTTTTTGCCTTTTACATTCCATGCAGTTTTTAATTTTGATCAGTTCATTAGGCATTGAATTGTGTTGTCTCTTGTTTAGGCAGGGCTTAGTTTGTTATGTCCATTACTTTTATGATGTTCTAAAATGTTAAAATGCTGCGTGGATATGTCCTTTCCTAATTTTTTTCTTCTTTTTGTAGCTTCCTATCCACTGGTCTCTCCTATGCGGCCCTTCATCTGGAATTTTTGATTGGGAAATCCACCATCTTAAGCATTGTTCTTTCTTCTTGTACAGAAATATGGACCTGCCTGCATTATTCTGTAATGCCTGAGCCCAACAAAGAAGATTGGCTGCGGATTACCCGTGGCATTGAGGATACATGCCAGTTTCCAAACTGCATAGGAACCCTGGATGGAAAGCACATCTGTGTACGTAAGCCGCCAAACTCAGGGTCCTAATAATATAATTATAAACAGTATTTTTCTGTAGTGCTGTTGGCCCTGGTCGACAGCGCATACAGGTTTATAATTGTTGATATTGGGGCCTATGGAAGAACTGGAGACTCCAGAGTATTTAATTCTTCTATAATGGGTTGGCAGCTGCACACTAATGATTTGGACTTCCCACCCCCATGTCAACTACCAGGGTCTACTATGGAAGCATTGCCTTATGTCATGGTTGCTGATGAGGCCTTTCATTTGAACCACAACATCATGAGGCCATATCCACGTAGAGCCCTGGACCACCGGAGCAGAATATTTAATTATCACCTATCCCACACACGAGAATTGGTGGAGTGTGTGTTTGGAATACTCTGTGCCAAATGGCGGGTCCTGCAGCCGCACTTATGCTATCCTAAGCTTATACTACAGTATTAACATTTCACATGCTGTACTTTACCATAATACATTAGATAGGGCGCTTTATCAATTTTACATATAAAACCGCAAGAGAGTATTTCCATGACCTGTTTGTTGTCTTCAGGAGCAGGAACAGGGTAAGATAGACCTACATTATTCATATAGATGAGATGAGATCAGATTGTGCATGTATGTAAATGTGAAACTGCAAAAGAAATGAAGAAACAGCCGCAGAAACTGCATGAAAGGATAAATCTCAGCAATAAGCTCTATGTAAAGAGAAAGCTGCATCAGTCTAAAGGCCCCGTCACACACAGCGACGCTGCAGCGATACAGACAACGATGCAGATCGCTGCAGCGTCGCTGTTTAGTCGCTGTGTGGTCGCTGGAGAGCTGTCACACAGACCGCTCTCCAGCGACCAACGATCCCGAGGTCCCCGGGTAACCAGGGTAAACATCGGGTTGCTAAGCGCAGGGCCGCGCTTAGTAACCCGATGTTTACCCTGGTTACCAGTGTAAAATGTAAAATAACAAACAGTACATACTCACCTTCGCGTCCCCCGGCGTCCGCTTCCTGCACTGACTGAGCGCCGGCCCTAACAGCAGAGCGGTGACGTCACCGCTGTGCTGTACTTTCACTTTACGGCCGGCAGTCAGTCAGTGCGGGAAGCGGACGGCAAGGCACCTGACGGACACCGGAATGTGAGTATGTACTGTTTTTTTTTTTTTACATTTACGATGGTAACCAGGGTAAACATCGGGTTACTAAGCACGGCCCTGCGCTTAGTAACCCGATGTTTACCCTGGTTACCAGTGAAGACATCGCTGAATCCGTGTCACACACACCGATTCAGCGATGTCAGCGGGACCTCAACGACCAAAAAAAGTCCAGGCCATTCCGACACGATCAGCGTACGTGTCAAACATAGCGAGATCGCTACTGAGGTCGCTGTTGCGTCACAAAACTTGTGAATCAGCAGCGATCTCACTAGCGATCTCGCTATGTGAGACGGGGCCTTAAGCTAAATAAGGGGCAAGATTAGAGATGAGCGAAACTTTCAAGGTTCGGTTCGGTTCAACAAACGTCTCAATGTTTGATGAACATTTTTGCTGAGCCCCATTAAATTCAATGGGAGGCCAAGCCAAAATTATATATAACACCATAAGGGGTGACAAAAAGCTTCCCAAACCGTTAAACTTAGGGACAGACACCATGAAAAATGGCATCAATTGACCCACGGTAGAAATTTGGTAATGGCACAGCAGCAGTCAGCCATGGGCCATGCATGAGGTATCAGGGTCTGGGACAGTTTTTACAGCTTTGAATTGAAGTTTTGATGAAGACCTGGTGATTAAGGGAACGGTGTAAGTCTTATTTGCTGGGAGCCTTGATACCTCATGCAACAGTTTACTTTTATTTTCCCAGCCACAATCAGATGGCACAAACATCAGTTTCGTAGAGTTCTATTGGTAGAAAAATGTAAGGAAACTAACACAGGTAGTTGACTCATCAAATGACAGAGTAGAAACAGTATAATAGGCCTCTGACACACCTTTCACTACAGGCAACGCATAAAATAGAGACCCAACTTTGAGTCTCCACATTTCAAATATATGTAACATCAGCAGCAGTAGCAACAGCAGACACAGAAGCCACAACAAAGGTGTCACAGACTGCAGTAATGCAAGATCAATGCATGACACAAAAAACAACACCATTGCCTAGTCTGTCCAGTCTGTGACTGGGGTGTAAAAGTAATTGCAGAGCCATGACTATTTTATTTTGATGAAAGTTAGGCTGTCTAAAGTTTCAGAGGACAGCCAGATGCACTTATCAGTCAGGAAACCACCAGCAGTACACGATCTGAGAGAAAGCTGGCTACTGGGCATGACAAAACCTCTAAGGTGCGACAGGAGAGCTCAGGCCACTTTTCCATTTTTGAAGACCAAAATGCCTATTCCCCATTCTACCACGACCTCGCTTTTTCTCACTCATGTTGTATTTATACTTACCCTCTAGTAACCTGTTGTTTCACAACCTTAAGCCCCCGTCTCACTAAGCGAGATCGCTAGCGAGATCGCTGCTGAGTCACAAGTTTTGTGACGCAACAGCGACCTCAGTAGCGATCTCGCTATGTGTGACACGTAGCAGCGACCAGGCCCCTGCTGTGAGATCGCTGGTCGTGTCGGAATGGCCTGGACCGTTTGTACAGGTCGCTACAGGTCGCTGGTGAGATGTCAAACAGTGAGATCGCAGCAGCGATCGTTGGGAAGATCTCACTGTTTGACATCTCACCAGCGACCACATAGCGACGCAGCAACGATCCCTAACAGGTCGTATCGTTGATGGGATCGCTTTAGCGTCGCTAAGTGAGACGGGGCCTTTAGTGAGACGGGGCCTTTAGGCCCATATCTGTCAGTCACCTGTCACTAAATGAACAATCACTATTTATTTTCTTAGATAGTGTGCCTGAATAACACTCTTACACATGTGGTCAAAATAGTTGGTACCCCTCGTTTAATGATAGAAAAACCCACAATTGTCACAAAAACAACTTGAATCTCACAAAAGTAATAATAAACAAAAGACCTATGAAAATGAACAAATGAAAGTCAGACACTGCTTTTCAACCATGCTTCCACAGAGTTAAAAAAATAAAACTCATGAAATAGGCCTGGACAGAAATGATAGTATCCCTGAAAATAATGTGACAAAAGGGACATGTTAAATCAAGGTGTGTCCACTAACTAGTATCACAGGTGTCTAAAATCTTGGAATCCGTGAGTGGGCCTGTATATAGGGATACAGATACTCAATGTGCTGTTTGGTGACATGGTATGCATCACACTCAACATGGACCAGAGGAAGCAAAGGAAAGAGTTGTCTCAGGGGATTAGAAAGAAAATTATAGACAAACATGTTAAAGGTAAAAGTTATAAGGACATCTCCAAGCAGATTGATGTTCCTGTGACTACAGTTGCACATATTATTCAGAAATTTAAGATCCATGGGACTGTAGCCAACCTCCCTGGACATGGCCGCAGGAGGAAAATTGATAAAAAATCAAAGAGACGGATATTGCGAATAGTAACAAAAGAGCCCAGAAAAACTTCTAAACAGGTTAAAGGTGAACTTCAAGCTCAAGGAACATCAGTGTCAGATCACACCATCCGTCGTTGGTAATTTTAAATTTTTGTGGAAATTCAAAAACTGAAAAGTGGGACGTGCAATATTATTTGGCCCCTTTACTTTCAGTGCAGCAAACTCACTCAAGAAGTTCATTGTGGATCTCCGAATGATCCAATGTTGTCCTAAATGCGTAATGATGATAAATATAATCCACCTGTGTGTAATCAAGCCTCCGTATAAATGCACCTGCTCTGTGACAGTCTTAGGGTTCTGGTTGAAGCACAGAGACCATCATGAAGACCAAGGAACACAACAGGCAGGTCTGTGATACTGTTGTGGAGAAGTTTAAGGCTGGATTTGGATACAAAATTATTTCCAAAACTTTAAACATCCCAAGGAGCACTGAGCAAGCAATCATATTGAAATGGAAGGAGTATCATACCACTGCAAATCTACCAAGACCAGGCCATCCCTCTAAAGTTTCATCTCAAACAAGGAGAATACTGATCAGAGATGCAGCCAAGAGGCCCATGATTATTCTGTATGAACTGCAGAGATCTACAGCTGAGGTGGAACAGTCTGTCCATAGGACAACAAAGTACACTGCACAAATTTGACCTTTATCGAAGAGTGGCAAGAAGAAAGACATTTCTCAAAGATGTCCATAAAAAGTGTCCTTTAAAGTTTGCAACAAGCCACCTGGGAGACACACCAAACATGTGGCAGAAGGTGCTCTGGTCAGATGAAACCAAAAACAAACTTTTTGGCAACAATGCCAAATGATATGTTTGGCATAAAGGCAACACAGCTCATCACAGTGAACACACCATCCCCACTGTCAAACATGGTGGTGGCAGCATCATGGTTTGGGCCTGCTTTTCTTCAGCAAGGATAGGGAAGATGGTTAAAATTGATGGGAAGATGGATGGAGCCAAATACAGGACTATTCTTGAAGAAAACCTGTTGGAGTCTGCAAAAGACCTGACACTGGGACGGAGACTTGTCTTCCAACAAGACAATGATCCCAAACATAAAGCAAAATCTACAATGGAATGGTTCACAAATAAACATATCCAGGTGTTAGAATAGCCAAGTCAAAGTCCAGACCTTAATCCAATCAAGAACCTGTGGAAAGAGCTGAAAACAGCTGTTCACAAACGATCTCCATCAAACCTCACTGAGCTCGAGCTGTTTGCCAAGGAAGAATTGGCAAGAATTTCAGTCTCTCAATGTACAAAACTGATAGAGACATACCCCAAGCGACTTGCAGCTGTAATCGCAGCAAAAGGTGGAGCAACAAAGTATTAAGTTAAAGGGGCCGAACAATATTGCACGCCCCACTTTTCAGTTTTTGATTTTCCACCAAAATTTTAAATAACCAATAAATTTGGTTCAACTTCACAATTGTGTTCCACTTGTTAATTCTTCACCAAAAATTTACATTTGGTATATTTCTGTTTGATGCATGATATGTTGGAAAAGGTTGAAAAGTTCCAGGGAGGCGAATATTTTTGCAAGGCACTGTACATGTTGACAAGCCACAAAGCTTCAGGGAGAATGTCCTATGGACAGGTGAGACATAAATGGTACTTTTTAGCAAGGTACATCAGCTCTATGTTCACATACGGAAAAATTAATCATATCAAGAAAAGAACACTGTCCCTACTGTGAAACATGGAGAAGGCTCTGTTATGTTCTGGGGCTGCTTTTGTTGCATCTGACACAGGGTGTCTAGAATCTGTGCAGAGTACAATGAAATCTCAAGACCATCAAGGAATTCTAGAGAGAAATGTGCTGCCCAATGTCAGAAAGTTTCGTCTCAGTCGCAGGTCATGGGTCTTGCAACGGGATAATAACCCAAAACACACAGCTAAAAACACCCAAGAATGGCTAAGAGGAAAAGATTGGACTATTCTGAAGTGGCCTTCTATGAGCCCTGACCTAAATCCTATTGAGCATCTTTGGAAAGAGCTGAAACATGCCATCTGGAAAAGGCAACCTTAAAACCCCCTCCTCTTTAGGTTTCAATGATTTGCACTATGTACTTTACTTGTTGAATCTCATATCTATTTCACTGAGTTACTTAAATTGCAGTATAGACTGAAAGAATCTCTTAGGATGTGAAATGCTCTGTACTGAATTTTCCAGAACACAAATCTAGAATACCTTTTGTCCAGTTTGCTTTTTCCATCTTCTGTATGGTCTGCTTTCATCTTCTTATTTTTTATTCTGATTTTTAAAAATTATGTGATTTAATAAAAAATTTTAAACATCCCAAGGAGCACTGAGCAAGCAATCATATTGAAATGGAAGGAGTATCATACCACTGCAAATCTACCAAGACCAGGCCATCCCTCTAAAGTTTCATCTCAAACAAGGAGAATACTGATCAGAGATGCAGCCAAGAGGCCCATGATTATTCTGGATGAACTGAAGAGATCTACAGCTGAGGTGGAACAGTCTGTCCATAGGACAACAAAGTACACTGCACAAATTTGACCTTTATCGAAGAGTGGCAAGAAGAAAGACATTTCTCAAAGATGTCCATAAAAAGTGTCCTTTAAAGTTTGCAACAAGCCACCTGGGAGACACACCAAACATGTGGCAGAAGGTGCTCTGGTCAGATGAAACCAAAAACAAACTTTTTGGCAACAATGCCAAATGATATGTTTGGCATAAAGGCAACACAGCTCATCACAGTGAACACACCATCCCCACTGTCAAACATGGTGGTGGCAGCATCATGGTTTGGGCCTGCTTTTCTTCAGCAAGGATAGGGAAGATGGTTAAAATTGATGGGAAGATGGATGGAGCCAAATACAGGACTATTCTTGAAGAAAACCTGTTGGAGTCTGCAAAAGACCTGACACTGGGACGGAGACTTGTCTTCCAACAAGACAATGATCCCAAACATAAAGCAAAATCTACAATGGAATGGTTCACAAATAAACATATCCAGGTGTTAGAATAGCCAAGTCAAAGTCCAGACCTTAATCCAATCAAGAACCTGTGGAAAGAGCTGAAAACAGCTGTTCACAAACGATCTCCATCAAACCTCACTGAGCTCGAGCTGTTTGCCAAGGAAGAATTGGCAAGAATTTCAGTCTCTCAATGTACAAAACTGATAGAGACATACCCCAAGCGACTTGCAGCTGTAATCGCAGCAAAAGGTGGAGCAACAAAGTATTAAGTTAAAGGGGCCGAACAATATTGCACGCCCCACTTTTCAGTTTTTGATTTTCCACCAAAATTTTAAATAACCAATAAATTTGGTTCAACTTCACAATTGTGTTCCACTTGTTAATTCTTCACCAAAAATTTACATTTGGTATATTTCTGTTTGATGCATGATATGTTGGAAAAGGTTGAAAAGTTCCAGGGAGGCGAATATTTTTGCAAGGCACTGTACATGTTGACAAGCCACAAAGCTTCAGGGAGAATGTCCTATGGACAGGTGAGACATAAATGGTACTTTTTAGCAAGGTACATCAGCTCTATGTTCACATACGGAAAAATTAATCATATCAAGAAAAGAACACTGTCCCTACTGTGAAACATGGAGGAGGCTCTGTTATGTTCTGGGGCTGCTTTTGTTGCATCTGACACAGGGTGTCTAGAATCTGTGCAGAGTACAATGAAATCTCAAGACCATCAAGGAATTCTAGAGAGAAATGTGCTGCCCAATGTCAGAAAGTTTCGTCTCAGTCGCAGGTCATGGGTCTTGCAACGGGATAATAACCCAAAACACACAGCTAAAAACACCCAAGAATGGCTAAGAGGAAAAGATTGGACTATTCTGAAGTGGCCTTCTATGAGCCCTGACCTAAATCCTATTGAGCATCTTTGGAAAGAGCTGAAACATGCCATCTGGAAAAGGCAACCTTAAAACCCCCTCCTCTTTAGGTTTCAATGATTTGCACTATGTACTTTACTTGTTGAATCTCATATCTATTTCACTGAGTTACTTAAATTGCAGTATAGACTGAAAGAATCTCTTAGGATGTGAAATGCTCTGTACTGAATTTTCCAGAACACAAATCTAGAATACCTTTTGTCCAGTTTGCTTTTTCCATCTTCTGTATGGTCTGCTTTCATCTTCTTATTTTTTATTCTGATTTTTAAAAATTATGTGATTTAATAAAAATTTTTTATTTATTGACCAAAGTAAGTCAGAGAACATGATCTTGACTAATGGTCAGTACATGAATTCATAGGGAATAGGAGATGGTTACATTAATTGTGAGGTCTCACTAACACAAAGAAGAAAGATCCCAGTAAAGGACGTGCTCTATGTCCCTAGCCTTGAAAGTAATCTGATTTCTCTGAAGAAACTCACAATACAAGGAAATTAAGTTACAATTAAAGATGACAGCTGTATCATCCCAACCGAAGGTCACACACTAGCAGAAGGAAAAATCAAAGATGAGTTGTACCAGATAAAATGCAAGGGAAATGTCCTCTTCTCTCTATACACTGCCCCTATTGGACAAACAATCAGCAGATTTGGGTTCCAGTATCATCTCTATGCTGACAACACCCAATTATACACTTGTTCCTCTGACATCACCCCTACCCTAATTCAAAATACCAAGGATTGTCTTTTTGCTGTCTCTAACATCATGTCCTCCTTCTATCTGAAGCTAAATCTCTCCAGAACTGAACTTCTTGTGTTTATCCCCTCTACTAACCTCATTCTACCTAACATCGAAATTACCCTGGAGGGTTCAACCATAACTCCCAAGCAGCATGCCTGCTGTCTTGGGGTCATATTCGACACTGAACTTTCCTTTACTCCCTATACCCGATCACTCACTCGCTCTTGTCACCTGCATCTTAAAAACATCTCCAGAATCCGACCTTGTCTCACCTTTGAAACTGCTAAGACTCTTACTGTCACTTTTATTAATTCTCATCTGGACTACTGCAACTCTCTTCTGATCGGTCTCCCTCTTACCAAACTTTCTCCTCTCCAATCCATCTTGAATGAGGCAGCCAGGGTCATATTTCTGTCCATCCGCTTCACCGATGCCTCCATCTTGTGCCAGTCATTACACTGGCTACCCATTCGCTACAGGGTCCAGTATAAACTCATCTCTCTCACCCACAAAGCTCTCCACAGTTCTACACCACCTTATATCTCCTCTCTCCTCTTTGTCTACCGCCCTACACGTGCCCTCCATTCTACAAATGACCTAAGACTAACATCCCCCTTAATCCGAAACTCGCACCTCCATCTCCAAGACTTCTCTCGTGCTGCGCCAGCTCTCTGGAATGCACTTCCCCAGACGATCAGACTGATACCTAGCCCGGACCTATTCAAGCGCGCTTTAAAAACCCATCTCTTTCCAACAAGCCTACCACATCAACTACTCAGAAAACTAACTTTGCCCTGTTCCCTCCTTCCAAATATTATTCTGAATCTGCACCCTACTATTCATCTGTCACCACACCCTCCATGCACACGATAACTGCACTTGATACTTGACTATTGCACTTAAACACACGGGCTGATGACCGGATCATGCAGCGTTATATGAAAATCCCTATTTATTATAATTGCCAGAACTGAAATAACAAGCACTTTTCACCTATTGTGTCCTCCCCGTTTCCTTGTAGATTGTAAGCTTGCGAGCAGGGACCTCACTCCTAATGTCACTGTTTAAATTGTCTTAACATGTATTGAACTTATTGTCTGTACATGTCCCCGCGTAATTGTAAAGTGCTGCAAAATATTTTGGAGCTATATAAATAATTTTTTTTATTATTATCATACACTGGACTGTCATCGGCTTTTGTCATGATCTCTGCAGGCAGAGATCATAGCAAGCCTATAGAGGGACAAGCTCTCGGAAGATGGAACTATACTGACCATGAACTAAGCCTGCCGCGCAACTAGAAATAGCCAGGTAGCATTTCCTATTTATCGCTAGATGCCCAGCTCTGGCCTAAGACCTAAATAGCTAGCAGAGGGAAATATAAGACCTGGCTCACCTCTAGAGAAATATTCCAAAGAAGACAGTAGCCCCCCACATATAATGACGGTGAGTTCAGATGAAACAACAAACGCAGCAGGAAAATAGTCTTAGCAAATTTGAGGTCCGCTTACTAGATAGCAGAAGACAGATAGTATACTTTCATGGTCAGCAGAAAAACACTAACAAAACACCATCCAGAGATTACCTTAAACTCTGGCATTAACTCATAACGCCAGAGTAGCAATCCCTGATCAACGAGAGCTTTCCAGACACTGTAACAAAACTTCAGCTGTGAACTGGAACAAATAGGCAAAACAAAACATGGACAAAAGTCCAACTTATCTAGTAGTTGTCTAGAAGCAGGAACAAGCACTGAGAGGCATCAGATAACATTGTTGACCGGCAAAAAACCACCAGAGAAATGAGCTTAAATAGCGACACCCACTACTGATGGAACCAGGTGAAACAGGAAAGAGGATGACAAGTCCAATTCCACAAGCGGCCACCGGGGGAGCCCAGAATCCAAATTCACAACAGTACCCCCCCCTCAAGGAGGGGGCACCGAACCCTCACCAGATCCACCAGGGCGACCAGGATGAGCCCTATGGAAGGCACGAACAAGATCAGAAGCATGAACATCAGATGCATTGACCCAAGAATTATCCTCCTGGCCGTAACCCTTCCAGTTGACCAGATACTGGAGTTTCCGTCTGGAAACACGAGAGTCCAAAATTTTCTCCACAACGTACTCCAACTCACCCTCAACCAACACCGGAGCAGGAGGCTCAACTGAAGGTACAACAGGTACCTCATACCTGCGCAATAACGACCGATGAAAAACGTTATGAATGGAAAAGGACGCAGGGAGGTCCAAACGGAAAGAAACAGGATTAAGAATCTCCAATATTCTATAAGGGCCGATGAACCGAGGTTTAAACTTAGGAGAAGAGACCCTCATAGGGACAAAACGAGAAGACAACCACACTAAATCTCCAACACAAAGCCGAGAACCAACACGACGATGACGGTTGGCAAAACGCTGAGTCTTCTCCTGGGACAACTTCAAATTGTCCATAACCTGCCCCCAGATGTGATGCAATCTCTCCACCACCGCATCCACTCCAGGACAATCCGAGGATTCCACCTGACCGGAGGAAAATCGAGGGTGAAACCCCGAATTACAGAAAAACGGGGACACCAAGGTGGAAGAACTGGCCCGATTATTGAGGGCGAACTCTGCCAATGGCAAAAAAGCAACCCAATCATCCTGGTCAGCAGAGACAAAACACCTCAGATATGTCTCAAGGGTCTGATTAGTCCGCTCGGTCTGGCCATTAGTCTGAGGGTGAAAAGCAGATGAAAAAGACAAATCTATGCCCATCCTAGCACAGAATGCCCGCCAAAATCTAGACACAAATTGGGTACCTCTGTCAGAAACAATATTCTCAGGAATACCGTGCAATCGGACAACATTCTGAAAAAACAGAGGAACCAACTCAGAAGATGAAGGCAACTTGGGCAGAGGAACCAAATGGACCATTTTAGAGAAACGGTCACAGACCACCCAGATGACAGACATCTTCTGGGAAACAGGCAGATCTGAAATAAAATCCATCGAGATGTGTGTCCAAGGCCTCTTAGGAATAGGCAAGGGCAACAGCAGTCCGCTAGCCCGAGAACTACAAGACTTGGCCCGAGCACAAACGTCACATGACTGCACAAAGACTCGCACATCTCGTGACAGGGAAGGCCACCAGAAGGATCTTGCCACCAAATCCCTGGTACCAAAAATTCCGGGATGACCTGCCAATGCAGAAGAATGTACCTCAGAGATGACTCTGCTGGTCCAATCATCCGGAACAAACAGTCTATCAGGCGGACAACGATCCGGTCTATCCGCCTGAAACTCTTGCAAGGACCGCCGCAGATCAGGAGAAACGGCCGACAAAATTACTCCCTCCCTAAGGATACCTGTGGGTTCAGAATTACCAGGAGAGTCCGGGTCAAAACTCCTAGAAAGGGCATCTGCCTTAACATTCTTAGAACCCGGTAGGTATGACACCACAAAATTAAAGCGAGAAAAAAATAAAGACCAGCGCGCCTGTCTAGGATTCAGGCGTCTGGCAGTCTCAAGATAAATCAAATTTTTGTGGTCAGTCAATACCACCACCTGATGCCTAGCCCCCTCGAGCCAATGGCGCCACTCCTCAAACGCCCACTTCATGGCCAAAAGCTCCCGATTCCCAACATCATAATTCCGCTCTGCGGGCGAAAATTTGCGAGAAAAGAAGGCACAAGGCCTAATGACGGAGCAGTCGGAACCTTTCTGCGACAACACTGCCCCAGCTCCGATCTCCGAAGCGTCAACCTCAACCTGAAAAGGCAGATTCACATCAGGCTGACGCAACACAGGGGCAGAGGCAAAACGGCGCTTAAGCTCCTGAAAGGCCTCTACAGCATGAGGGGACCAATTAGCAACATCAGCGCCTTGTCTGGTCAAATCAGTCAGTGGTTTAACGACATCCGAAAAACCAGCAATAAATCGGCGGTAAAAGTTGGCAAAGCCCAAAAATCTCTGAAGACCCTTAAGAGAGGAGGGCTGAGTCCAGTCACAAATAGCTTGCACCTTGACGGGATCCATCTCAATGGAAGAGGGAGAAAAAATATACCCCAAAAAGGAAATTTTCTGGACCCCAAAAACGCACTTAGACCCCTTCACACATAAAGAATTAGACCGCAGAACCTGAAAAACTCTCCTGACCTGCTGGACATGAGAGTCCCAGTCATCAGAAAAAATCAGAATATCATCCAGATATATTATCATAAATTTATCCAGAAAATCGCGGAAAATATCATGCATAAAAGACTGGAAAACTGAAGGGGCATTAGAAAGACCAAAAGGCATGACCAAATACTCAAAGTGGCCCTCGGGCGTATTAAATGCGGTCTTCCACTCATCCCCCTGCCTGATCCGCACCAAATTATACGCCCCACGAAGATCAATTTTAGAGAACCACTTAGCACCCTCTATACGAGCAAACAAATCAGTAAGCAATGGCAATGGGTATTGATACTTAACAGTGATCTTATTCAGAAGCCGATAATCAATACATGGTCTCAAAGAGCCGTCTTTTTTTGAGACAAAGAAAAACCCAGCTCCCAAGGGAGAAGAAGATGGACGAATATGTCCCTTTTCCAAAGACTCCTTTATATATTCCCGCATAGCAGCATGTTCCGGCACAGACAAATTAAACAAACGACCCTTTGGATATTTACAACCCGGTATCAAATCTATGGCACAATCGCACTCACGGTGCGGAGGTAACGACCCAAGCTTGGGTTCGTCAAAGACGTCTTGATAATCAGAGAGGAACTCAGGGACTTCAGAGGGAATGGACGACGAAATAGAAACCAAAGGTACGTCCCCATGAATACCCTTACATCCCCAGCTCAACACAGACATTGCTCTCCAGTCCAAGACTGGGTTGTGAGACTGCAACCATGGCAATCCCAGTACCAAATCGTCATGTAAATTATACAGCACCAGGAAACGAATAATCTCCTGGTGATCCGGATTGATACGCATGGTTACTTGTGTCCAGTATTGTGGTTTATTATTAGCCAATGGGGTGGAGTCAATCCCCTTCAGAGGAATAAGAGTCTCCAAAGGCTCTAAATCAAAACCACAACGATTGGCAAAGGACCAATCCATAAGACTCAGAGCGGCGCCAGAGTCAACATAGGCGTCCGTGGCAATGGATGACAAAGAACAAATCAGGGTTACAGACAAAATAAACTTAGACTGAATGGTGCCAATGGAAACAGACTTATCAAGCTTCTTTGTACGCCTAGAGCATGCTGATATAACATGAGTAGAATCCCCACAATAGAAACACAATCCATTCTTCCGTCTAAAATTCTGTCGCTCGCTCCTGGACAGAATTCTATCACACTGCATACTTTCTGGCGTCTTTTCCATAGACACCGCCAGATGGTGCACCGGTTTGCGCTCCCGCAGACGCCTATCAATCTGAATAGCCATTGTCATGGACTCATTCAGACCTGCAGGCAAAGGGAACCCCACCATAACATCCTTAACGGCATCAGAGAGACCTTCTCTGAAAGTTGCCGCCAAGGCGCACTCATTCCACTGAGTAAGCACAGACCATTTACGGAATTTTTGGCAGAAAACTTCAGCTTCGTCTTGTCCCTGAGATAGTGCCATCAAAGTTTTTTCTGCCTGAAGTTCCAAATGAGGTTCCTCATAAAGCAAGCCCAAGGCCAGAAAAAACGCATCCACATCGCGTAACGCAGGATCCCCTGCTGGCAATGAGAAGGCCCAATCTTGAGGGTCACCCCTGAGCAAGGAAATCACAATCCTAACCTGCTGAGCAGGGTCTCCAGCTGAACGAGACTTCAGGGACAAATAAAGCTTACAATTATTTCGGAAATTCTGGAAGCTAGCTCTATTCCCTGTGAAGAACTCCGGCAAAGGAATTCTCGGCTCAGATACCGGAGCATGTACCACAAAATCTTGTAAATTTTGTACTTTCGTGATGAGATTATTCAAACCCGCAGTTACACTCTGGAGATCCATTATTGTCAGGTGCACACAGAGCATACAGAGATTAGGAGGAGAGAGAGAAAAAAGACTGCAGCAAGGCAGACTGGAGGAAAAAAAAAAAAAAAAAAATTCCAGCAGACTTCTTATAACTCTCCTTTCTCAACCTGGGTCTTTAACACTTTATGGGCCGGTCAAACTGTCATGATCTCTGCAGGCAGAGATCATAGCAAGCCTATAGAGGGACAAGCTCTCGGAAGATGGAACTATACTGACCATGAACTAAGCCTGCCGCGCAACTAGAAATAGCCAGGTAGCATTTCCTATTTATCGCTAGATGCCCAGCTCTGGCCTAAGACCTAAATAGCTAGCAGAGGGAAATATAAGACCTGGCTCACCTCTAGAGAAATATTCCAAAGAAGACAGTAGCCCCCCACATATAATGACGGTGAGTTCAGATGAAACAACAAACGCAGCAGGAAAATAGTCTTAGCAAATTTGAGGTCCGCTTACTAGATAGCAGAAGACAGATAGTATACTTTCATGGTCAGCAGAAAAACACTAACAAAACACCATCCAGAGATTACCTTAAACTCTGGCATTAACTCATAACGCCAGAGTAGCAATCCCTGATCAACGAGAGCTTTCCAGACACTGTAACAAAACTTCAGCTGTGAACTGGAACAAATAGGCAAAACAAAACATGGACAAAAGTCCAACTTATCTAGTAGTTGTCTAGAAGCAGGAACAAGCACTGAGAGGCATCAGATAACATTGTTGACCGGCAAAAAACCACCAGAGAAATGAGCTTAAATAGCGACACCCACTACTGATGGAACCAGGTGAAACAGGAAAGAGGATGACAAGTCCAATTCCACAAGCGGCCACCGGGGGAGCCCAGAATCCAAATTCACAACAGGCTTTCCTCCTTACAACCACATGCACCTTATCTTCCCAGTACGAACAAAGTTTTCCTGGACCACCTTTTTCACATACGTTCTTGACTAGGACCCGAGTTCCCGGTGTTAATTCTGCTCCATAATATTTTCGATCATAGTACTCCTTACTCTTGCTCTGCCCTTGGGTAGCCACTATGTTGTATGCGTCTGTCATCCGTTCCTTCCATTTTCGAATGTACTCCGGATATGTTTTGTAAGTCTCTGACACCGGAGTGTTGAATATGATGTTGATTGGCAGTCTTGGCGATCGTCCATACAACAGGAAGAAAGGTGAGTAACCCATTGCCTCGCTCTTGGTACGGTTATATGCATGTACCACTTTTGACAGAGAACTCTTCCAATCTTCTTCTCGCCAGCTGTTAAAGTGCGCAGCATTGACAATAATGTCTGGTTAAAAGGTTCCACTTGTCCATTACCCTCTGGGTGATAGGGTGTTGTATGGGATCTCTGAATTCTACAGTACTTTCCTAATTTGGCAAAGAGCTGGTTCTTAAATTTTCATCCTTGGTCGTGGTGTAACCTCGTAGGGAGTCCAATCTTCAAAGCAAAATCATTGAAGATCTTCTCTGCCGCTGATTGACCAGATTTATTAGTGGTGGCATATGCTTGAGCAAATCGAGTAAAATGATCCATCACCACCAAGATGTATTCGAACCCTCCCTTGCACATCTTGAGATGTAAAAAGTCTATTGAGACCATCTCATACAGATACATAGTCTGGATGTTGTCCATAGATGCCTGGGTTGATGTGTTAGGATGTTTATCTTTCAGACACCCACATTCCCTGGTCACGTACCTCTCAATATCTCTTTGCATGTACGGCCAGAAGAAACGTTCAGGGATCAAGTTTGTTGCCCTTTCCACTCCCAGGTGTCGCATGCTTTCAAGGAGTTCTTTGAAGACCAACCTATGGTACACTCTGGGTAGAACCAACTGCCGTTTTTGCCCTCCTTTACGATACAGGATACAGTCTTCACTGAGGTAGAGCTTCGTCCATTCTTTAACTAAAACCAATACTGCTTGTGACTCATTATCTCTCTCTCTCGTTTACTTGGAAAGTGATTTTGGTCCACATAAGGAAGTACTCTGCCAATTATCTGATCTTCCTGCTGTGCTCTACGGATGGTTCTTTTTGGTAATTGTTAAATGGACAGGGGGTGATCTAGTTCTTTCACTTTTTCAGTGGTTTCCATGGAAACCACAATGGTGTATCTTCCTCTTGATGAGCTTGTACTGCATGGGTAGTGCTCTCAATAGCTTCCAGGCTGACTTCCTCTCAGGCTCTAGTGGCATTCTCAACAATCCGTCAGCATCCACATTGCATTTCCCTGGCCTGTACTTAATACTGAAATTAAAGTCAGCTAGTTCAGCTACCCATCTCTGACCCGTTGCATTCAGTTTGGCTATAGTGAGAACATAGGTCAAGGGGTTATTGTCCGTGTAAACCTCAAACTCTTTGCTATAATAGAGATAATCTCTAAATCATTCACAGATAGCCCATTTCAATGCTAGGATCTTCTAGGTACTGTTTCAGCTGTAACTTTGCTGATTAAGCCTGTTCCCAACGATCTCAAGAACTTCTTCTGGACTAGCCCAGCATCAAACTTCTCCTCCGCCCCTACACCTCTGGATACGAACAACAGTCAGTCTATCCTTAAGTTCAATCGCTCTGAACAAGAAATTGTGGGGTGATTCATTATTGTTCTGTGAGATGTTAATGAGTCGGTGGAACAATTCTAAAGCACAATCTTCTTCATAGTGCCCTTTTAAAATCATCTTCAGCTGTGATAGAGTCAATTGATCTTTCATCTCTAGCATATTGCTGAGGTTCAGTCCTGGGTTGATCGCTTTCAATAGCCCTTCAATGATCTCATCTGGCTGGTAGCCTTTCAAAAATCCTGCATCAATCTGGTGCAACAAGTTCATATAAGACAGATTCTCTTTCTGCTCACACTCTCCAATCTGTCCCAGGATCTTGAACTCTTTCCTTATGGTGATTTGTGGTGTTGGAGAGTACTTTATCCTGATTTATCAAAACCAAGCAGGTTAAAGGTTCTGTCAGAGTCTGTCACACATTCAGAGAGTTGGGTAGATTTCTGCAGGGCTGTTAAGGCTTTGAATTGTTCTTTTAATTCCTCAAGTTCAGTCTGAGGAAGGAGATTCCCGCTCTTAGTAATTGGCGCTGTCCCTACATTTTCCAATTTCAATCCGGTAAGAAACTGTGTTAGCTCCTGGAGGAACATCCCCATGACATCTTCACTTTCTTTCTCCCCCAGCTCATCCACCTGTGTATTAATGGTGGCTACAAGTTGTCTGCGGGAGCGTGCTTTAGAGATCTGTCCTTCTGACATCTTTATATGATCAGCTACTGTGCTTAGTTCTTCACATTAACCCTAGAACGCATATTGGGGGCCTTTTAGGTCCCTATGCTTACATTTTTGCTATTATCTGCAAAATTACTTTAGTTAGAATTTTGAAACTCCAGGTATTCCTCAAGTATGTCTTTGTTGATAATATCCAGTTGTTCATATAATTTTTTTCATAGGCATTATGGTGTAACAATGTTTGTTTGGTGAAAACTACATCTGTATGAATTGGGGGCCTTTTAGGCCCCCGCTATTTTTATCATGTTCTCAGTAGTGTTTGTGTCTCAAGTTACTTTATTTGTACTCAGTAATGCTGGTGGAGGGGCCAGGGTGTGGATAATAACATGTGAGGATGTCATGTGATTTTTGGAGGGAGTGATAAGGCCATGACATCACCTCAGGTCCTTCGGAACACAGTAATGAGCTGTGTATAGAGTACTGAGGACAGTATACACTGTGAGCTAATTGCTGAAGGACCTGTGATAAGATAAGCTGTTGAGAGGAAATCTGATTCATTTTCAGTTTCTGTTTTTAAGAAGCTTGCAAAGGCTAGAGCCTGTGAGCCACAAAAATCCAGAGAATTGTACACCACCTAAAAGTATAAAAGGTAAGAGCTGCTGAGGGTGAGAGGAAGAAGGGGGGACATTACACTTAAGGCCCCGTCTCACTAAGCGATTTACCAACGATCACGACCAGCGATACGACCTGGCCGTGATCGTTTGTAAGTCGCTGTGTGGTCGCTGGGGAGCTGTCACACAGACAGCTCTCCCCAGCGACCAACGATCAGGGGAACGACTTCGGCATCGTTGAAACTGTCTTCAACGATGCCGAAGTCCCCCTGCAGCACCCGGGTAACCAGGGTAAACATCGGGTTACTAAGCGCAGGGCCGCGCTTAGTAACCCGATGTTTACCCTGGTTACCAAAAAAAACAAACAGTACATACTCGCCTTTCGGTGTCCAGGTCCCTTGCCGTCTGCTTCCTGCTCTCTGACTGAGATCCGGCCGTACAGTGAGAGCAGAGCGCAGCGGTGACGTCACTGCTGTGCTCTCACTTCTCACTGTACGGCCGGCAGTCAGTGAGAGCAGGAAGCAGACGGCAAGGGACACCGAAAGGCGAGTATGTACTGTTTGTTTTTTTTTACATTTACGCTGGTAACCAGGGTAAACATCGGGTTACTAAGCGCGGCCCTGCACTTAGTAACCCGATGTTTACCCTGGTTACCAGTGAAGACATCGCTGGATCGGTGTCACACACACCGATTCAGCGATGTCAGCGGGGCCTCAACGACCAAAAAAAGGTCCAGGCCATTCCGACACGACCAGCGATCTCGCAGCAGGGGCCTGATCGCTGGTACGTGTCACACATAGCGAGATCGCTATGGAGGTCGCTGTTGCGTCACAAAACTTGTGACTCAGCAGCGATCTCGCTAGCGATCTCGCTATGTGAGACGGGGCCTTTACAGTGTGTCACACACAAGCAAAGAGTGGACATCCCTGATTCTGTTAATTGTTTTTTCTTTTAGTTTGCTAACATCTAGTCAGCAATGGCACACTCTTCCTCCAAGTGTCTGACTGACCAAGAGATTGAAGAGATTATGTTTCAAAGCGATGATGAAAGTGAACTATCTTCTGATGATGAAGAAGTGAATCTAGTGGATCCTCAAGAAGTGATAAGCAGAACATCCAAAACGAATGTTTTTTGGGACAGTAATCCTACATTAGTCGGACGTACTCCAACACACAATATTGTGAGACAGGCTCAAGGAGCTGTGGGAAGTCCCAGTTACTTTACCCCTAAAGATGTATTCTGTACTTATTTTTCTGACAATATTGCAGAAGAGGTCCTATTATGTTCAAACCTAGAAGGAAGACGTATCGCTTCTGCAAAAAATAAGTCCTGGAAAAATATCTCAAAAGAGGAACTTTATGCATATATTGGACTTTTACTGCTGGCAGGGAGTCAAAAATCGTATGATGTCCCAATACGAGAATTATTTCTGGACCCACTTTCTGATCCACACTATAAGGCGACAATGTCAGTGGGCAGATATGAGGAAATTAGAAGAATCATTCGCTTTGATGATAAGCGAACTCATGCAGCGAGGTTTGAAACAGACAAATTAGCCTCTATCAGTTATATCTGGAACATATTTATCAAAAATTGCACAAAACTTTACAATCCTAGTACTAATGTTACTGTAGATGAGCAACTTGTACCGTTCAGAGGACGCTGCAAGTTCATACAATACATGCCCAGCAAGCCAGCCAAGTACGGAATAAAAATCTTCTGGATGTGTGATTCTGCAAATTATTATGGCATAAATGGCATAATCTACTGTGGCAAAGAGGTTGGTGCACCAGTACAGAAGGATCTGGGGTCTGAAATAGTCAAAACTCTTGCTGTTCCAATATTCAATTCAGGTAGAAACATTACCATGGACAATTATTTCACCAATGTTGAACTAGGCAATTTTCTGCTTGCAAAAGCTATTACACTTGTTGGTACTATAAAGCAAAACAGACGAGAAATTCCAGAAGCACTGAAACACAATCGTCAGCGAGCACTTTATGAGAGTGTCTTTGGATTCAATAACAAAGCGACTTTGGTATCTTACAAGGCGAAGAGGGAGAAATCTGTAATTTTACTCAGTACCATGCATCACGATTGCAGTGTTGACAGCAATGACAAAAAATTGAAACCAGAAATCATCCTGCATTACAATACAACAAAAGGAGGTGTAGATAAAATGGATGAGATGGTGGGAGAATATTCGTGTAAGAGGCAAACAAAACGATGGCCTGTAGTACTATTTTCAAATATGCTTGATGTAGCAGCCCTAAATTCATTCATTATTTATACGGAAACTCATCCGAAATTTCATGCACAGAGGAAGGACAGGAGACGCATATTCTTGAAGGACCTTTGTCATGAACTTGTAATGCCTCACATGATGAGCGAAGCGACTTGAAATGCTTGCCAAAGCAAACTAAAGAAGCAATGAAACGGTGTGGCGTACAGTTTCAGATTATTCCAGAGCCAGGAGAAAGAAAACGAAAGCATTGTTTCATGTGTCCAAGAAACATAGAAAGGAAAACTGAGCGATATTGTTCCACTTGTAAGGAAACTGTTTGCAAAGAACACTCTTCTGAAAAAATAACATGTCAGAATTGTTTGGAAGACTAATATAATAGAAAAGAAAGTTAGAATAAAAATGTAGCTGCAGCTAGTTTGCTATAGATTTCTATGCGTTTTTGTGTGTTTTCATGTCTTTGTGTGAAATTTGGGAAAAAAAAGATTTTTTGGTGTTTTCTGTGAAAAATTATAATTAAAATTTTGTCCACTATTCATATTTTATTGAGCAATTTTGAAATAAACATGTGAAAGTTATTTAAGTGTGTTTTTCTACATTATGTGCATGGGGGCCTAAAAGGCCCCCAATACGTTAATATGTATATTTTTAACGTCATGCGTTCTAATGTTACCTGAAGAAACAGTTCACTGATCCTGTCCATTTGTATTTCCATATCCATTGCTGCTATTGAGTTTTCTTAAGGGCTGGTCCCTTTAACTGGTGTAGCAGAGTTGAGTTGAGGTGCTGTGCTGCTTTAGGGCTAGTCCCCTTTAATTTGTGTAGCAGAGTTGAGTTGAGGTTTTGTGCTGCTTTAGGGCTGGTCCCCTTTAACTGGTATAGCAGAATTTAGTTGCTGTGCTGCTTTAGGGCTGGTTCCCTTAAAATGGTATATCTGAGTTGAGGTGCTGTGCTGCTTTAGGGCTGGTCCCTTTTAACTGGTGTAGCAAAGTTGAGTTGAGGTGCTGTGCTGCTTTAGGGCTGGTCCCCTTTAACTGGTATAGCAGAATTTAGTTGCTGTGCTGCTTTAGGGCTGGTTCCCTTAAACTGGTATATGAGTTGAGGTGCTGTGCTGCTTTAGGGCTCGTCCCTTTTATCTGGTGTAGCAGAGTTGAGTTGTTGTTCTGCTTTAGGGCTGGTCCCCTTTAACTGGTATAGTAAAGTTGAGGTGCTGTGCTGCTGTATTTTCCAGTCACTTTTCCTCTTTTCCCTCTACACGCTAATTCCAGCTCGGAATTCCCCATACGGGCCACCAATGTTATGTGTACGCCGCTAGGTTTAGATAAGGGTGGGACAGGTCTCATGAATTCTTTGGAACTCTGGGGGAACCGTTACTCAGGGCGACTATGCACTGCAGCTTCCTCAGGCACAAGATGGATCCACTTGCTCACACAGATACAATTTATAGAGTCCTCACGAACATGAACAGTGTAGTTAAATGTCGCAGCACATTCAGTATAATTCAAGTCTCTTAAGCACAGGCTTTATAAATAGTACAGCTGCTTCTTAGAGGCACATTGACTTAGGGTATGTGTCCACGATCAGGATGGCCGGCGGTATTGTCGGAGCGGCAAAGCCACTCGGCGCTAAGCCCCGCCCCCTTCTGGGACGCGATGATGCCGGATGTGTTCATTGTACACATCCGGGATCATCGCACCCCTCGCATAGGGCCCTGTGTTTTTCCTTGCGGCGATGCAGCGTCGCCGCAAGGAACACGGACATGCTGTGATCTGAAAAGACGCGCAGCATGTCCGGAGTCGCAGGGCCGACGCGTGTGTGTTTCCATGCATAGTGGACACGGGATTTCAAAATATCCCCTCCACTATGCTGGAACATCTGGACGCTGCGTGTTTGACGCTGCAGCCCCACGCAGCATCAAACACGCAGCATTTCCTGACCGTGGACACGTACCCTAACAGTCTCTTTTGATAGCACAGCTCAAGACTCTTTACAAAAGCACAGCATTCCTTCTAGCACAGTGTAATGGAGGAAGGAGAGGGGTTTGTTGAGGGAGATGATCTTGGTGACACAATTTCTTCCAATAACTATCTTCCTGCTCCTGATTGACTTCCTCAACCAGCAGTACAGGGGGTAGCCCAACTCCACTCTGTAATGGAATCATGTGTCCCTATGGTTCACTTGTCTGAATTCTTGTGAAAGAGTGATCACAGAAACACACCAGTCATCCCTTTCACTGCTGCCAGAACAGTAAACAGGTTTCCCACAAACCCCCTAGGGTTCTGCTTACCACTCCCTGTCTCCTGTGACTGTGTTAACCCCTTTAGTTGCTGGATGCTTTTGAAGCAACAGCAGTTAACACTAGTTCTGCATGCCCCAATTACAGTTGTTCTGTGTAATCAGACAATGAAATGTTCTAGCTGTCTTAAAGGGAAAATGCTTTAGGCTTCTGGAATTAACACACACAGATGTTTTTGGTCCAGTGAATACCCAAACTCCTGGAAAGAAGATATATGTTCTCACGTTTATTAATGATTATTCATTATATACAGTTATCTATCTGCTACACAACAAAGATGAAGTTCCAGAAAAACTTGAAATATATCTTTTTGAAGCATACAGTGAAGAGCAAAAGGGTAACAATGCTTTGAACTTTTGACTTTCAGGCTCCATAGCTCACCATCCACTACTGCTTTGATAGTGTGACCACCATCATTTTATAGACAATCATCTCGGCTATTTCATACATAAATTTGACTTACAACTATTTAGCATATGATTAATTATGCAGATTCTTGTCATGCCACTGCATTGTTACTGTTTTGATCCTGGTAGTGGAAAAATGTTTTTTCTTCTTTCTGAATACTACAAAATACAACCATTTCCCACATTCCCTAATAGCACAGTGTATTATTAGGTTGATTTCCAAGTGAAAGTTCATTGGTTAGAATTGAGGAGCAGCCATGAAGATGATTTCCCAAGAAAAGAGAAACAGCATCATCCAGCTTATCGTTAATGGTCTTTTGGCAAAGAAAATTGCCAAACTGCATCATGTGAGTGAGTGCCATGACAGGTGGAAAAATATAAAATGAAGTCAGTCCATCCATTCAGAAGCCAAAAGGTGGACATCCAAGCAAAATATTGGAGTCAACAAGTGAGCTCATCCCAAGGTCTATCAGTTCTGGAGCGACAAACATGGCAGTGGAGGTGGCTTGTATGCTTCATAACAGTGAGATGATAGATGTCGATGTAAGCACTGTGAGACACACATTATACAATTCAGGAATGGTGGCTCGAAAAAAGGTGAAGAAGCCTCAACTTCAATATTGTCATAAGAAGTGTTGGTTTGAGTTTGCAAACTAGTACAAAAAGTGGACATTTAAATATTTGAAACCAGTGATTTGGAGCAATAACACGAATGTCAATAGACTAGGCTCTGATAGTTGCAAATGAGCCTGAACGAAACAAAAGCAAAAGCGCTAACAGATTGAGAAATTGAAGGAAATGTCAAGTTCGGTGGAGGAAGCCTGATTATTTGGGGTTGTTTCATTGCAAAGGCATTGGATACTTGACCAGGATCGATGGTGGTGTCAATGCTGAGCTATATTTGAGTACCCTACAAGATGCATTACTTTGTACACTGAAGTACTATGGGTATGAAAAGGACAACATAGTGCTCTAACAGGACAACAACACGGAGCATATGTCGAGATGGGTGAAGAATTGGTTCAATGACAATGAAGTAGAGGTGTTGGACTGTCCCCCCATAGTCCACAGACCTCAACCCAATCAAACACTTGTGGGTAGAATTGAAGAAAAAACTGTATACATACCCTTTTGAATCATCCAGTATATACCAACTTTGGGAACGTGTAGAAGAGACCTGAAATCAGATTTTGGTTTACAAAAGTTTGAATCTGATTGAGAGAAGGATTCAGGCAGTGTTGAAAGCCAAAGGTGGATTTACAAAATACTAACAAAATAATACAAATTAAAATTTAGATCTTTAGGAGCAAAACAGTAACAAAGCAGTGACATGACAAGAATCTGCACAACTAATCGTATAATAAATTTTTGCAAGTCAAATTTACGTATGGGATATCCAAGATGATTGTCTATAAAATTATGGCAGTCTCAAGTTCAAAGCAGTAGTGGATAATGAGATATGAAGACTGAAAGTCAAACGTTCAAAACATTGTTACCCTTTTGCTCTTCACTGTATAACAAAATTATGACGCCTTGTATCTTCAAACTATACTAGATAAACGTCTATCCTACTTTGTCAAAACATTACCTGAGTCAGAGTCGCAGTCATGTGATAAGTGCTTTTCCAGGAACAACTGAAGTTGATTAATGTTGCTAATGCGGTGAGGAAATGAAGTCCCTTCATCAGCTTCAAACTTGGAAAGTCACCAAACTACCACAAGGCAAGAAAGTAATCAAATGTAAATGTTCTTTTAAGACCAAGTATGACTATGAATGCAAGCTTCACAGACTTAAAGCAAGTCCTCCCCTCTAACACTCTCGCACCCCTCCAATCTATTCTAAACTCAGCTGCCCCACTAATCCACCTGTCCCCCCGCTATTCCCCTGCCTCTCCCCTCTGTCAATCCCTTCACTGGCTCCCCATTGCCCAGAGACTCCAGTACAAAACCCTAACCATGACATACAAAGCAATCCACAACCTGTCTCCTCCATACATCTGTGACCTCGTCTCCCGGCACTTTCCTGCATGCAACCTCTGATCCTCACAAGATCTCCTTCTCTACTCCCCTCTTATCTCCTCTTCCCACAATCGCATACGAGATTTCTCTCGCGCATCACTCCTACTCTGGAACTCTCTACCGCAACATATCAGACTCTCACCTGCCATCGAAACCTTCAAAAAGAACCTGAAGACCTACTGTACCTCTTTCGGCAAGCCTACAACCTGCAGTAACCACCGATCGACCAAACCTCTGCACGACCAGCTCTATCCTCACCTACTTTATCCTCACCCATCCCTTGTAGATTGTGAGCCCTCGTGGGCAGGGTCCTCTCTCCTCCTGTACCAGTTGTGACTTGTATTGTTCAAGATTATTGTACTTATTTTTATTATGTATACCTCCTCACATGTAAAGCGCCATGGAATAAATGGCGCTATAATGATAAATAATAATAATAAAGATTAGTCGCAAAAAGATATTTTCATAAATATGCTGAAGATTATGATGCCACATTTTCCACAGTTGCTAATGTGGTCCAGCAGACCACTTTCAGCTACAGCGGCTGCACAAAAGATGTTTGTCAGACGTGGACATTGAAGAGTTCTTGTACTTAACTCAAAGTCTGATTGGAAAAAAACGAGGTCATGCAGATCCATATTTACACAGAAAATTTATACACGGAAAGTGAAGGTATATTCTCTTATATGTGGACTATGTGAGTATGGTTCACCAAGAGGAAATAGAAATTGCAAAGATGACTCAAATTCTGAATCAGCATTTTGAAACTAAAGACCTTGGCTTCCTTTCTTGCTGTGCATTTCATAATCCCAAAATACAGCTTTGCTTCTGTGAGCAGGTTGCAGGATGCAGTGACGCACGAGAGGCAGAATAAGGGTTAACAATTTAATTTAAAAATTGGATACTCCACGCAGAGAGGCAAACAGTTAAATGAGGAAATAAACAGTTAAATTATTACGGATATGCAGAGTTCATGAATAGTGAACGAGGTAACGGCAGTTCTTTCAAACACTTATCCGGTCAGATGTTCCTCAGGCTGCAGATGATGCTTGGGAGTCAGCAGCAGCCCCAACAACAGCCGGCGCGGTGCTTGCCCAATGAGGTCCTGCAGGCAACGGTAGTCCGTCTTCTGGCAGCAGCGGTCAGTCTCCAGTACCTTCCACTGAGCCCCTAGTCCATAATTGGATGCGGCCAATGCAAACAAGGCAGTACTGTCAGGGACCTGGTTGAGCTGCGTGGCAATGTTCGGCAAAGAGAGTGGCGGAGTACAGTCCTGCACCCTTCCCTAGCCCTCAGACGTATGTGCAGCACTCAGCTGTACAGGGCTCTCAGCTCTTTCTCTGTTACTGCGGTGGGCTCCGGCAGTGTCCTAGCATTGGGTCGGCCATGTGTTGCTACGGCCCGGCTGCGCACACCGCTGCGCACGCTGCGCACGCACCTTGCCTATGTCACTGCTGACGGGAAACGGGATGACACTGCACGCACTTTCACTTTTAACCGCACCCCGGCTTCTGGGTAAGGGCACCTGTCCAGGCCTTTTTGCCATAAGACGCAGCCTCGACAGTTCCGGACCCGGTTTAGTACGGGTACGTGCGGTCCAGTCTTCCCCCTTACACTTTCACCATACAAGCATGCACAATGCAAGGTGTTGATCAAATTATTTAGTGGAAAAAGATTTTTATGAATGAAAAAGTAGGGACTATTCTGAAAATTTTTTTTAATAAGTTAATGAATACATAATTACAAATGTAACAACAGCCGGGGTGGGGTGGGGAATTGAACATTTCTGGAATTGTTTACCTAACACATTGGCAGTGCATTTTGTAGAGTGGACAACTGGACACAATTACTTTCACACAATGGTCAGGGCCATGGAGTTTGTCGGGCAATGTTCAATTTCACACATTGGTCAGGCAATGTTTAGTTTTTGACATCACTCATTTAATTAAACTGTAATAATCCTAACTGCCATTCTCATGTGGGTTGACCACCATATTTTGGTTTAAACTTGAGACAATCACAAAATTAAATGGGTTTTACATCCTGCTGTACATGCTATTTTTCACTAGAAATGCAGCAAAAACTGATGGCAATGTTTTGGCTAGATTTTTTTGCATTTACTCATTGCTTTCTATGAGTTAAAAAAGTCTGGAAAAACGCTGAAAGTGACATGCTGCAGTTTGAAAAAAAAGAGAGCAGTTTTCCAATTCATTAAGGAAAAAAAAAACATGTGTCCATGAGATTTCTGAAATCTCATAGTTTTTGCTTGTACTGTAAAAATCAGCTTTTAATTTGCATAAAAAAGTGAAAAAATACAGCAAAAAATACGCAACCTGTGAATATAGCCTTATCTATGTACAAAGAGAAGACGATGGAAACTTTCTTCTAAGCCAAAGTGCAGAAATCAACTCAGTTTGGAATGCCAGAAGCCAAAGGTATATCAACCCAAATGGAACCATCCTACTAAATGTTGGAAGCAGAAGATGATCTGCAACCTAACAATTAGAAATACAGACAGGCAGTGGGAGCACTTCTATACATAGCAACTATGACTCGACTGGATATTACAGCAACACAATTGATACAGGAAAGAAATACAGGTCCTTCTCAAAAAATTAGCATATAGTGTTAAATTTCATTATTTACCATAATGTAATGATTACAATCAAACTTTCATATATTATAGATTCATTATCCACCAACTGAAATTTGTCAGGTCTTTTATTGTTTTAATACTGATGATTTTGGCCTACAACTCCTGATAACCCAAAAAACCTGTCTCAATAAATTAGCATATCAAGAAAAGGTTCTCTAAACGACCTATTACCCTAATCTTCTGAATCAACTAATTAACTCTAAACACATGCAAAAGATACCTGAGGCTTTTAAAAACTCCCTGCCTGGTTCATTACTCAAAACCCCCATCATGGGTAAGACTAGCGACCTGACAGATGTCAAGAAGGCCATCATTGACACCCTCAAGCAAGAGGGTAAGACCCAGAAAGAAATTTCTCAACAAATAGGCTGTTCCCAGAGTGCTGTATCAAGGCACCTCAATGGTAAGTCTGTTGGAAGGAAACAATGTGGCAGAAAACGCTGTACAACGAGAAGAGGTGACTGGACCCTGAGGAAGATTGTGGAGAAGGACCGATTCCAGACCTTGGGGAACCTGAGGAAGCAGTGGACTGAGTCTGGTGTGGAAACATCCAGAGCCACCGTGCACAGGCGTGTGCAGGAAATGGGCTACAGGTGCCGCATTCCCCAGGTAAAGCCACTTTTGAACCATAAACAGCGGCAGAAGCGCCTGACCTGGGCTACAGAGAAGCAGCACTGGACTGTTGCTAAGTGGTCCCAAGTACTTTTTTCTGATGAAAGCAAATTTTGCATGTCATTCGGAAATCAAGGTGCCAGAGTCTGGAGGAAGACTGGGGAGAAGGAAATGCCAAAATGCCTGAAGTCCAGTGTCAAGTACCCAGTCAGTGATGGTGTGGGGTGCCATGTCAGCTGCTGGTGTTGGTCCACTGTGTTTCATCAAGGGCAGGGTCAATGCAGCTAGCTATCAGGAGATTTTGGAGCACTTCATGCTTCCTGGCACCTGCTCACAGTGCCAAAACCACTGGTAAATGGTTTACTGACCATGGTATTACTGTGCTCAATTGGCCTGCCAACTCTCCTGACCTGAACCCCATAGAGAATCTGTGGGATATTGTGAAGAGAAAGTTGAGAGACGCAAGACCCAACACTCTGGATGAGCTTAAGGCCGCTATTGAAGCATCCTGGGCCTCCATAACATCTCAGCAGTGTCACAGGCTGATTGCCTCCATGCCACGCCGCATTGAAGCAGTCATTTCTGCCAAAGGATTCCCGACCAAGTATTGAGTACATAACTGAACATTATTATTTGATGGTTTTTTTGTTTGTTATTAAAAAACACTTTTATTTGATTGGACGGTTGAAATATGCTAATTTATTGAGACAGGTTTTTTGGGTTATCAGGAGTTGTAGGCCAAAATCATCAGTATTAAAACAATAAAAGACCTGACAAATTTCAGTTGGTGGATAATGAATCTATAATATATGAAAGTTTAATTGTAATCATTACATTATGGTAAATAATGAAATTTAACACTATATGCTAATTTTTTTAGAAGGACCTGTATATCTTGGAATTGGAATTCTTTGCAGCTTTGTGGAAAGGCTGCACCAAAAAGACTTGAAAGTCGTTAAGACAGTTCTTCGATATTTGAAAGAGACTCAAGGTATAAATTTAAGGATATCTGCACAAGGAGATCTAAAATTCACAGGCGATGTGGATGCAGACTGGGCTGGTAACTTAACTGATCGTTCAAGCTCGGAGAAAGTTCAATTTCTTGGTCTAGCAGAAAACAGGTGTCTGTAGCGTTGTGATCTATAGAAGTAGAATATTTGTCTGTAGCCCACACAAGTCAAGAGGTCATTTGGTTAAATCAATTGTTCGGCGATCTTGGTAAGCCATCAAGCAACCAGCGGTGATTTATAAAGACAGCCAAGGATTCATTCAACTAATAGTAATTACAAGAACCATTATTTTTTTTAATCATTCCTGTGACATAGTCATGCAAGGGCTTATTTTGCAGCATGAGTTGTTGTTTTGAATACCTTTTATATGACCACATAATGTACGCAAAAATTGGAAGAAATGATCAGTGTAATGAAATTGAAAAAACAAAATGCAATTCAATTATTGCATTTTTGGGTTATAGTTATTCAGAGTAGCTATAGTTACCTGGGAACATGATTCTCCAGGTCAGTACAATTATGGTGATTTGAAATGTGCCCAGGTTTTTAAATTATTTTAGTGGTGAAATTTTTTGTTGTTGTTGCCATTTTCTGATACCAGTGTCTTTTTTATTTTCAGTGGATGGAGATGTGTGCTGGTTTGTTCATTACACCCTGAAGTTGTAGATGGGATTTCAACCCAGAACCCCAGCACTACAAAGCTGTAGTGATAGCCACTGAACCACTATGCAGAGAATCCAACAGGCCCCTTGCAAAATTTGGATATGAGCCAGGCCCCCACCTGCATGCTGGTCAGATGCATGAGTCCTTGCAGCATTCTATATGCTATAAAAGCATATGTGGTTGCATATTACATGTCCCCTGTCATGTCTCTTTCTTGTAATATTCCCCCTGTTCTGGGCCCCTTCCAGTAATAATGCCCCACATCGTTGGACCCATGCTATAACATTTTTGCCCATACTGGACTATTTCCTAGTATAATGTCCCCCATCCTGGTTTAATGTTTTTTGTTGTTGTAGTGCTCGGAGATTTACTTTTTCTCACCTCAGCTGAATGATTTACATCTGTTAGCCAGCTTGATTACATGTGGGGATTCCCTAGCAACCAGGCAAATCCCCACATGTAATCAAGCTGGCTAACAGATGTAAATCATTCGGCTGCGGCGATGAAAACTAAATCTCCGAGCACTAAAAAATACTTGGAGGACACCCGAGCGTGCTTGGGAAATCTCGAGTAACGAGTATATTCGCTCATCACTAGTTGTCACGTAATGTGGCGCGCTGTGAGATGTTGTGCCTGTTCCACATTAAATTGTAAAATCCAAGTGTAATAGTATGCAGGTACTGAGTATGTCACCACGGAAGAGACAGACCAACAGTTGAGGGGTTTAATAACAGGAATCAGGTTCTCCTCGCAGGAAGGAAGTAATGGAAAATAACTAGCAATAAAACAGTGCAAAAATATGGGAGTCAAGCAGTTTAACAGAAGTAAGCAAGATTTCTTGAGAAAAGAAGACTTATCAGTCTGATGAGGACTTGCTTGAAGGGTCGTCTTCTCCAACCTAGGAGCCGAGGAACAGCGGCACTTGTCGTCCCTATGTTGTCCGTGGGCTGCGTAGTCTGTAGGAGCCCGCTGCCTGGGGTTTCGGGAGTTAATATGATATGCACAGGCTCTGAGTCTTTAGCTTTTACAGCACAGCTTATCCCGGGAAAATGATGGTCAGTCTATTATTAAGTCTCTCACCAGGAATCAGGGGCTCTACACTGATACCGTGGGTACCAGGGGTCACAGTCTCTGTACAGATACCGCAGGTACAGGGGTTGCAGTCTCTGCATGGGCCAATGTCTCTACACGGGTCTCAAAGCACCCCTATCCAGTCACAGCAGAGTCCGCTTTCATGTACTCACAAGATGCAGTCTTTCTGGGCAATCTCCCTGTATTTGTCCTCTGACCAGGAGTTCTCTCTCTCCCGGAGCACAGCTGCACCCTGCTCTGACCGCTGCTCACGCTGCTCACCCTGCTCTGTTCCTTGCGCGCGTGTCTCTCCCGCTCTCTGCCTGGCTTCCTTCCTGTTCCAGTCTCTAAGTCTGCCCCCTGGGGAACCTGTAGCACAGCTCAATGGTTCCAGGCACAGAGCTGAGAAGGTAACCGCCCCCGGACTCTTCTTGTGCTTCACTTCCTTACATTCCCCCATCTTTCTGCTCGCCATTCCACGGGCGAGATTTTCAGGAGTTCATGTTGGCAATCTTCCAGTCCTTGCACAATCTGCTACCAGATGAACTCATCCTGATTGTAGCGAACAGGGGGTACACCAGCCGTTGAACTTTCAGAGCGTCTCAAATCAGCAGGGGCGGTGGTGTCAACTGCTGTGGGAGGAGTCGAGGTTTCCTCCGATACGTTGGTAGTTTGTTTTTGGGTTCCCTGGGAGAGATTTGGAGTCCTCCTCGTCTTCCACATCTACATTGATCACTGGTGCAGCCAGTGGGGGCTCTGGAGCCAATTGGACTGATTCAGGATCTCAAGACAAACAGGGATGCAACATATTCCTGTGCAGTGTGCGGGTGGGAGTCCCCTCTTCCGTTTCGGGCTGGACCTCATAAACGGGACCCCCGTTGCCGAGCCACCGCTTCACTCGGTACGGCCTTTTCATCCACCGGTACTCTAGTTTGTTGTGTGGGCACTTTTCCATCACTAAGACTCGGTCTCCAGGCCGCAGGGCTGTCCCCTTTCGAGGAGCTACTGTTATGATTTTCCCAATGGCAGGGAAATCAAAAATAACAAACGGACTAGCTCTCGGGTGATGGAAACTAAAGTGACCGTGACCTGAACCTGACACGACACTGGAAGTAGCCGGGGAGTGTTTCCTACGATGCCCTAGACACCACGCGCCAGCCGGAGATCTAACTACCCCTATCAGAGGAATATACAGGCCTGCCTTACCTCCAGAGATGAACCCCAAAAGGAGATAGCAGGCCCCCACAAATATTGACGGTGAGTCAAGAGGAAAAGACATACGTAGGATGAACAGCAGATTTAGCACAGTGAGGTCCGCTTACTAGATAGCAGAAGTACAGGAAAGAGTTACTTCACGGTCAACTTCAAAACACTACTCAAAAACACCATCCTGAAATTACTTTAAAACTCCAGTGACAACTCATGCCACTGGAGTGGCAATTTCAGTCCACGAGAGCTTCCAGCTGCAGAGAGTCACATTGCAGATAGCTGGACAAAAAATAACATTAACTAGGAACAAAATTCAACTTAGCTGAACTGGAACTTGAGGCAGGAGAATGCAACAGAATGCTACTGATACATTGTTGGCCGGCATCGGACCAGCAGCCAAGCAGCCTTAAATAGGAAACTCCCCTAATGGGTGTCAACAGGTGATCAAGGATAGAAGAAGGCAAATAAGTGGCAATACCATAAAACACCACCGGGGGAGCCAACAAACAGAATTCACAACAGTACCCCCCCCTTAAGGAGGGGGCACCGAACCCTCACCAGAACCACCAGGGCGATCTGGATGAGCACTATGGAATGCACGAACCAAATCAGGAGCATGAACATCAGATGCTGTCACCCAAGAATTATCCTCCTGACCATAGCCTTTCCACTTAACCAGATACTGAAGTTTCCGTCTGGAAACACGGGAGTCCAAGATCTTTTCTACCACATACTCCAACTCACCCTCAACCAGCACAGGAGCAGGAGGATCAGCAGACGGAACAACCGGCACCTCATACCTCCGCAATAATGACCGATGAAAAACATTATGAATAGTAAAAGATGCTGGGAGGTCCAAACGAAAGGACACAGGATTGAGAACCTCCAGAATCCTATAAGGGCCGATAAACCGAGGCTTAAACTTAGGAGACGAGACCTTCATAGGAACAAATCGAGAAGACAACCAAACCAGGTCCCCAACACAAAGACGAGGACCGACACGCCGATGACGATTAGTGAACTGTTGAGTCTTCTCCTGGGACAACTTCAGATTGTCCACAACCTGTCCCCAAATCTGATGCATTCTATCAACCACAGCATCTACTCCAGGACAATCCGAAGACTCCAATTGACCGGACGAAAAGCGAGGGTGAAACCCTGAATTACAAAAAAATGGAGAAACCAAAGTGGCAGAACTGGCCCGATTGTTAAGGGCAAACTCTGCCAATGGCAAAAAATCAAGCCAATCGTCCTGATCAGCGGACACAAAACACCTCAAGTAAGTCTCCAAGGTCTGATTAGTACGCTCAGTCTGGCCATTAGTCTGAGGATGGAATGCAGACGAAAACGACAAGTCGATGCCCATCCTGGCACAGAACGCCCGCCAAAATCTAGACACAAACTGAGTACCCCTGTCAGAAACTATATTCTCAGGAATACCATGCAAACGCACAACATTCTGAAAAAATAGAGGGACCAGCTCAGAGGAGGAGGGCAATTTGGGCAAAGGTACCAAGTGAACCATCTTGGAAAAACGGTCACACACCACCCAGATGACGGACATCCTACGAGAAACAGGAAGGTCAGAAATAAAGTCCATAGAGATGTGCGTCCAAGGCCTCTTAGGAATAGGCAAGGGCAACAACAACCCGCTGGCCCGGGAACAGCAGGGCTTAGCCCAAGCACAAACATCACAAGACTGCACAAAAATACGTACATCTCGAGACAAGGAAGGCCACCAGAAGGACCTAGACACCAGATCCCTGGTGCCAAAAATTCCAGGATGACCTGCCAACGCGGAAGAGTGAACCTCCGAAATAACTCTACTGGTCCAGTCATCAGGGACAAACAGTCTACCAGGCGGACAGCGATCAGGCCTATCCACCTGAAACTCCTGCAAAGAGCGCCGCAGGTCTGGGGAGACAGCTGACAATATCACCCCATCCTTCAGGATGCCAGTAGGTTCGGAATCACCAGGCGAGTCAGGCTCAAAACTCCTAGAGAGGGCATCCGCCCTCACATTCTTAGACCCAGGCAGATATGAGACCACAAAGTTAAATCGAGAGAAAAACAACGACCAGCGCGCCTGTCTAGGATTCAGACGCCTGGCTGACTCAAGATAAATTAGATTTTTGTGGTCAGTCAAGACCACCACCTGGTGTCTAGCACCCTCAAGCCAATGACGCCACTCCTCAAATGCCCACTTCATGGCCAAGAGCTCCCGATTTCCAACATCATAATTTCGCTCAGCGGGCGAAAACTTTCGAGAGAAAAACGCACATGGTCTCATCACTGAGCAGTCAGGACCTTTCTGCGACAAAACTGCACCTGCTCCGATCTCGGAAGCATCTACTTCAACCTGGAACGGGAGCGAAACATCAGGCTGGCGCAACACAGGAGCAGAAGAAAAGCGGCGCTTAAGCTCCCGAAAGGCCTCCACAGCCGCAGAGGACCAATTAGCAACATCAGCACCCTTCTTGGTCAAATCAGTCAAAGGTTTAGCAATGGCAGAAAAACCCGCTATGAATCGGCGATAGAAATTAGCAAATCCCAAGAATTTCTGAAGACTCTTTAGAGAAGTAGGTTGTATCCAATCACAAATAGCCTGAACCTTAACAGGGTCCATCTCCATAGATGAAGGGGAAAAAATATATCCCAGAAAGGAAATTCTCTGAACCCCAAAAATACACTTTGAGCCCTTCACAAATAGAGAATTAGCTCGTAAAACCTGAAAAACTCTCCTGACCTGTTGAACATGAGATTCCCAGTCCTCCGAAAAAATCAAAATATCATCCAAATACACAATCATAAATTTATCCAGATATTCACGGAAAATATCGTGCATAAAGGACTGAAAAACGGAAGGGGCATTCGCGAGACCGAAAGGCATTACCAAATACTCAAAATGGCCTTCAGGCGTATTAAATGCGGTCTTCCACTCATCCCCCTGCTTAATCCGCACCAAATTATACGCACCACGTAGATCGATCTTAGTGAACCACTTCGCCCCCTTTATGCGAGCAAAAAGATCAGTCAGTAAAGGTAACGGGTACTGGTATTTAACAGTAATCTTATTCAGAAGTCGATAGTCGATACAAGGTCTCAATGAACCATCCTTTTTACCCACAAAGAAAAACCCTGCCCCCAATGGAGACAAAGAGGGGCGAATATGACCCTTTTCCAAAGATTCTCTGATATACTCCCGCATAGCAGTATGTTCAGGTACAGACAAATTAAACAAGCGACCCTTAGGAAATTTACTACCGGGAATCAACTCAATAGCGCAGTCACACTCTCTGTGAGGGGGGAGAGAATCAGTTTTAGGCTCCTGAAAGACATCATAAAAATCTGACAGAAATGCTGGGATCTCAGAGGGAGTAGATGAAGAAATGGGAACCAAAGGTGCATCCCCATGAATCCCCCGACATCCCCAACTCAGCACAGACATTGATCTCCAGTCCAAGACTGGATTATGAATTTGTAACCATGGTAATCCAAGTACTAATACGTCATGTAGATTATATAACACAAGGAAACGAATAATCTCCTGATGGTCTGGGGAAAGATGCATAGTCACTTGTGTCCAATATTGTGGTTTATTGCTAGCCAAAGGTGTAGAATCAATACCCTTTAAGGGAATAGAAACCTCCAGAGGCTCTAAATCAAACCCACAACGCTTGGCAAAGGACCAATCCATGAGACTCAGAGCGGCGCCAGAATCCACATAAGCATCCACAGTAACAGATGATAAAGTACAAATCAATGTCACGGACAAAAGAAATTTAGACTGCAAGGTACCCATAGAAAAAGATTTATCAACCTTTTTATCAACCTTCTTTATGCGTTTAGAGCATGCTGATATAACATGAGCTGGATCTCCACAATAGAAGCACAACCCATTTTTGCGCCTGTAATTCTGTCGTTCGCCTCTAGACAATACACTATCGCATTGCATATGCTCTGGTGCCTTTTCAGAGGTCACCGCCAAATGATGCACAGGTTTTTGCTCAGAAGATACCGCCATATGGTGCACAGGTTTTTGCTCAGAAGATACCGCCATATGGTGCTCAGGTTTTTGCTCAAAAGATACCGCCATATGGTGCACAGATTTTTGCTCAGAGGATACCGCCATATGGTGCACAGATTTGCGCTCCCGTAAACGCCGATCAATCTGGATAGCCAATTTCATGGCATCATTCAGACCTGTAGGCACAGGGAACCCCACCATGACATCCTTCACGGCATCAGAGAGACCTTCTCTGAAATTAGCTGCTAGAGCGCACTCATTCCATTTAGTAAGTACCGACCATTTACGAAACTTCTGGCAGTATATCTCAGCTTCATCTTGCCCTTGGGAAAGAGCTATCAAGGCTTTCTCAGCCAAAATCTCTAAATTAGGTTCTTCATAAAGCAACCCCAAAGCCAGAAAAAACGCATCTACATTTAATAACGCAGGATCCCCTGGCGACAATGCAAATGCCCAACTTTGTGGGTCACCCCGCAATAGAGAAATAACAATTTTAACCTGTTGCGCAGGATCACCAGCAGAGTGAGATTTCAGAGACAAAAACAATTTACAATTCTCTCTGAAATTCAAAAAACGGGATCTGTCTCCGGTAAAAAATTCAGGCATAGGGATCTTAGGTTCAGACATTGGAGCACGTATAACAAAATCTTGTAAGTTCTGGACCTTTGAAGCCAGGTTATTCAGACCTGCAACCAAACTCTGTGGATCCATGATTCAAACAGGTGTAACCAAAGCCATTCAAAGATTAAGAGGAGAGGAAAAAAAAAAAAAGGCTGAAGACTGCAGTTTAAGCAAGGAGTACAAATAAGCACAAGGTGCACTTTCCAAACACAGAAGGAAAAAAAAACCTTTTCATATCCTTTCCTGCTTTAGTGCATAGTTTTAACACATGTGGGCCGGCCAAACTGTTATGATTTTCCCAATGGCAGGGAAATCAAAAATAACAAACGGACTAGCTCTCGGGTGATGGAAACTAAAGTGACCGTGACCTGAACCTGACACGACACTGGAAGTAGCCGGGGAGTGTTTCCTACGATGCCCTAGACACCACGCGCCAGCCGGAGATCTAACTACCCCTATCAGAGGAATATACAGGCCTGCCTTACCTCCAGAGATGAACCCCAAAAGGAGATAGCAGGCCCCCACAAATATTGACGGTGAGTCAAGAGGAAAAGACATACGTAGGATGAACAGCAGATTTAGCACAGTGAGGTCCGCTTACTAGATAGCAGAAGTACAGGAAAGAGTTACTTCACGGTCAACTTCAAAACACTACTCAAAAACACCATCCTGAAATTACTTTAAAACTCCAGTGACAACTCATGCCACTGGAGTGGCAATTTCAGTCCACGAGAGCTTCCAGCTGCAGAGAGTCACATTGCAGATAGCTGGACAAAAAATAACATTAACTAGGAACAAAATTCAACTTAGCTGAACTGGAACTTGAGGCAGGAGAATGCAACAGAATGCTACTGATACATTGTTGGCCGGCATCGGACCAGCAGCCAAGCAGCCTTAAATAGGAAACTCCCCTAATGGGTGTCAACAGGTGATCAAGGATAGAAGAAGGCAAATAAGTGGCAATACCATAAAACACCACCGGGGGAGCCCACAAACAGAATTCACAACAAGCTACCTGGGGATGCTCCAATTCTTGCAGCCGGTTCTGCACTAGACGTTGAATTGTCCGCAGCTGACAACGATGTTCTTGAACCCCAGAGTACACCCCCATCCATGGGTAGTCCTCCTCAGGTTCCAGCTCCAGCTCTGCCAGGCCCTTCCCGGGTCAGCCAAAGAACAAAGAGTAGGGGATGAATCCGGTGGTGCTGTGTTTCCGATTGTTATACGCCCACACCAATTCAGGGACGGACTCAGTCCACTTCGCCTTCTGGTTCTCTTCCAGGGTCCTCAGCATTTGAATCAGAGTGCGGTTAAATCTTTCACAAGCCCCATTCCCCTGTGGATGATAAGGGGTGGTCCGGGACTTATCGATTTTGTACAGCTGGTGCAGCTCCTCCATCACTCTTCCGAGGAAGCAGGCCCCTTGATCAGAATGGATGCTCTTGGGACACCCGTACACCTGTATGAAGTGTTTGCAAATTGCGTGAGCAGCAGACTCGGCAGTCTGGTCCCGCGTGGGCGTCACTACGGCAAATTTAGTAAAGTGGTCTATCATCACTAAACAGTGCTCATAGCCTTGGTGTGCTGGTCCAATTGTCAAGTAATCTATTGCCAGTAGGTCCATGGGGCTAGAAGACCTTACCGTCTCTGTGGAGGCTCGTTGTTCTGGTGGTTTGACCAGCTCACAACTTCTGCATTGACATACTTTCTCCACAATGTTCCTTAAGTTGGGATGATAAAATAGGCGCTGTAACAACTGGAAAGTTTCTTCTGGCCCAAAGTGTGCTCCTTTCTCATGTGCTTCCTTAGCCACCTGATCTATCAAGGACGAGGGAATCACCGTCTGCCATACAAGAATGAGTTCTGTTTGCAGGAATACCTTCCGGTACAGGATACCATCCCGCAACTGGAGCCTCTCCCTCTGACGTAGCATCTTCAGTACTTCAGGTGACATGGAACTCCTCTCGTGCCGATTGGGCATTTGTTCAGACACGACCCACCTTCTCAACTGAGCTAGCTCCAGATCCTCCTGCTGCACTCAGACCCACTCATCGTGGGGGTGCTCCAGCAAATTGACACAGGCCTCTTCCTGTTCAATTTCCCGCATCACTGCTACCATCCTGGCAGTCTCTCCAAAACCTGGAACCTCCACATCTTCCAGTTCTTCATCCTGGCTGGATGCTGGTTTGCGATAGTTTACTCAGGAGAGGGCATCCGCACGAACATTCTTAGCTCCTTTTTTATACAAAATTCTGTATCGGAACTTGGCCATTCGGGCTACCCAATGTTGTTCTAGGGCTCCTAACTTGGCATTCTTGAGATGGGCCAACGGATTGTTATCGGTGCGTACATGAAGTTCTGAGCCAGCCAGATATTCCGCAAACTTCTCAGTCATTGCCCACACCAGCGCCAACAACTCCAGCTTAAACGAACTGTAGTTTTCTGGATTCTTTTCCGAGTCATGCAAAGACCGACTGGCGTATGCTATGACGCACTCTTTCCCATCCTGCATCTGCGATAGTACGGCCCCGAGGCCCTGCAGGCTCCCATCAGTGTGCAAGATGAACGATTGTGTGAAGTCAGCGGTAGGCCAGCATGGGGGCCTCCGTCAAAGCCATCTTCACAGCCAAGAATGCCTCCTCCTGACACTTCCCCCACTGTATGTTCCTGTTTTTGGCTCAAGAGGGCACTCCCCTTAACAACTCCTGGAGTGGATTAGCAAGGCGAGTAAAGTCTTTTACGAAGCGTCTGAAGTATCCTGTGAGTCCCAGGAAGCACGCACATCTTTCACAGTTTTTGGAGTTGGCCACTCTTGTACCGCAGTGATCTTCTCCTGGGAAGGCCTCACCCCCTCAGCGAAGACAACGTGTCCAAGTATTCAATCTCGGTACAGAAGAGGTGACATTTCTGGGGTTTCACTTTCAAGCCATACTTCTGTAGCCGACTCAGAACTTGCTCTCGTCTCTGCAGATGCTGCTCAAAGGTGGGGGCAAAGACGATGATATCATCCAAGTAAATCAAAGTGGCTTCAAAGTTCAGGTCTCCCAGACATCTCTCCATGAGTCGCTGAAATGTTCCTGGGGCGTTTGCTAGGCCGAAGGCCATCCGTTCGAACTCATACAGTCCCATCGGAAGGATGAAAGCCGTCTTGGCTCAGTCTTGCTTAGACATGGGCACCTGCCAGTAGCCACTGTGTTATGATCTGGTAACCTTGGAGCCGCATGAGAGACTTTCTCAGGAGAGGTGGTACCTGTACTGACCGCAAACCCTAAACTAACACCGCAACTAGAAGTAGCCGTGGGATGTACCTAACACGTCCTAGACATCTCGACACAGCCGGAGGACTAAATACCCCTATAGATGGAATTGGGAATTCTATCTTGCCTCAGAGCAGAACCCCAAAGGATAGGCAGCCCCCCACAAATATTGACTGTGAGTATAAGAGGAAAAACACACGCAGTCAGAAAAACAGGATTTAGCAAAAGAGGCACTTCTAGCTAAAGATAGAAAAGGATAGGACAGAATTCTAAGCGGTCAGTATTAAAATCCTAAAAATATCCACAGCAGATGATACAAATATTCCAAATCTAACTAAAGACAAAGAAAGTATATCTGCATCTCCTGAGAATCCAGCATGACTGAAAAATCCAAACAAAGTCTAAGCTGGACAAAAACATAATAAATTGCACTGAATTGCAAAGCACACTGCATGTGTGCACAGAGACAAAAACCAGACACTTATCTTAGCTGAATTTGGCAGCAAGGCATGAGGAGCCAGAGAGAGATGCAATCCCTCCAAGTACAATGGACAACTGGTACTGACTCATGGAGCCTGCACACCTAAATACCTAATAGAGCTGCAATCAGCAGAAACACCCAAGAGCTGAATTCACAACAGTACCCCCCCTTGAAGAGGGGTCACCGAACCCTCACCAGAGCCCCCAGGCCGATCAGGACGAGCCAGATGAAAGGCAAGGACCAAATCAGCAGCATGGACATCAGAGGCAAAAACCCAAGAATTATCCTCCTGGCCATAACCCTTCCATTTGACAAGGTACTGAAGCCTCCGCCTCGAAAAGCGAGAATCCAAAATCTTCTCAACCACATACTCCAACTCTCATCAACCAACACAGGAGCAGGAGGATCAACAGAGGGAACAACGGGCACCACATATTTCCGCAATAAAGATCTATGGAAAACATTATGGATGGCAAAAGAGGCCGGAAGGGCCAAACGAAAAGACACCGGATTGATAATCTCAGAAATCCTATAAGGACCAATAAACCGAGGCTTAAACTTAGGGGAAGAAACCTTCATACATGATGGGAAGACAACCAGACCAAATCCCCAACCCTAAGCCGGGAACCAACACACCGACGACGGATAGCAAAACGCTGAGCCTCCTCCTGAGACAACACCAAATTGTCCACCACATGAGCCCAAATCTGCTGCAACCTGTCAACCACAGAATCCACACCAGGACAATCAGAAGGTTCAACTTGCCGCGAAGAAAAACGAGGATGAAAACCAAAATTACAAAAGAAGGGCGAAACCAAGGTAGCCGAACTAGCCCGATTATTAAGGGCAAACTCGGCCAATGGCAAGAAAGCCACCCAATCATCCTGATCAGCAGACACAAAGCATCTCAAATAAGTTTCCAAAGTCTGATTAGTTCGCTCGGACTGGCCATTTGTCTGAGGATGAAATGCGGAAGAAAAAGACAAATCAATGCCCAGCCTAGCACAAAAGGCCCGCCAAAACCTAGAAACAAACTGGGAACCTCTGTCAGACACAATATTCTCCGGAATACCATGCAAACGAACCACATGCTGAAAAAACAACGGAACCAAATCAGAAGAGGAAGGCAATTTAGGCAAAGGCACCAAATGAACCATCTTAGAAAACCGGTCACAAACCACCCAGATAACCGACATCCTCTGGGAAACTGGAAGATCTGAAATAAAATCCATAGAAATATGCGTCCAGGGCCTCTCAGGGACCTGCAAAGGCAAAAGCAACCCACTAGCATGGGAACAACAAGGCTTGGCCCGCGCACAAGTCCCACAGGACTGCACAAAAGAACGCACATCACGCGACAAAGAAGGCCACCAAAAGGACCTACCAACCAAATCTCTGGTACCAAAAATACCAGGATGGCCAGCCAACACAGAACAATGAACCTCAGAAATCACTCTACTAGTCCATCTATCAGGAACAAAGAGTTTCCCCACTGGACAGCGGTCAGGTTTGTCAGCCTGAAATTCCTGCAGAACCCGTCGCAAATCAGGGGAAATGGCAGAAAGGACCACCCCTTCCTTCAGAATGCCGACCGGCTCAAGTACCTCAGGAGAATCAAGCAAAAAACTCCTAGAGAGGGCATCAGCCTTAACATTCTTAGAACCCGGAAGATACGAAACCACAAAATCAAAACGGGAGAAAAACAGGGACCATCGAGCCTGTCTAGGATTCAGCCGTTTGGCAGATTCGAGGTAAATCAGATTTTTATGATCAGTCAAGACCACAATACGGTGCTTGGCTCCCTCAAGCCAATGTCGCCATTCCTCAAACGCCCACTACATAGCCAACAACTCCCGATTGCCGACATCATAATTGCGTTGAGCAGGCGAAAACTTCCGGGAAAAGAAAGCACACGGTTTCATCAAGGAACCATCAGAATTCCTCTGAGACAAAACGGCCCCTGCCCCAACCTCAGAAGCGTCAACCTCAACCTGAAACGGAAGAGAAACATCTGGCTGACGCAACACCGGGGCAGAAGTAAATCGGCGTTTAAGCTCCTGAAAGGCAGAGACAGCCACAGAGGACCAATTCGTTACATCAGCGCCTTTCTTCATCAAATCGGTCAGGGGTTTAACCACACTGGAGAAGTTAGCAATGAAACTGCGATAAAAATTAGCAAAGCCCAAAAATTTCTGAAGGCTCTTCACGGATGTGGGCTGAATCCAATCATGAATGGCCTGAACCTTAACCGGATCCATCTCTATAGATCAAGGAGAAAAAATGAAGCCCAAAAAAGAAACCTTCTGCACTCCAAAGAGACACTTAGACCCCTTCACAAACAAAGCATTATCACGAAGGATCTGAAATACCATCCTGACCTGTTTCACATGAGTCTCCCAATCATCGGAAAAAATTAAGATGTCATCCAAATATACAATCATGAATTTATCAAGATAATTCCGGAAGATATCATGCATGAAGGACTGAAAAACAGATGGAGCATTAGAGAGCCCGAATGTCATCACAAGGTATTCAAAATGGCCTTCGGGCGTATTAAACGCAGTTTTCCATTCGTCACCCTGCTTAATATGAACAAGATTATATGCCCCCCGAAGGTCAATTTTAGTAAACCAACTAGCCCCCTTAATCTTGGCAAACAAATCGGAAAGCAAAGGTAAAGGGTATTGAAACTTGACCGTGATCTGTTGTGAATTTGGTTTCTGGGCTCCCCCGGTGGTTTCTGGTGGTACTGCACTTATGTGCTTCATCTCCTCTGTTCACCTGTTTCCATCAGGATGTGGGAGTTGTCTATTTAGCCTTGCTCCTCAGTCATTTCTATGCCGGCCAACAATGTTACCAGAAGCCTTTCTGTTGCATGTTCCTGCTCCTAGACTACTATCAGCTAAGTTGGACTTTGAGTCCTAAGTTTGTTTTGCATTTTTGTTCCAGTTCTCTGTGTTTGAATATTTCTGAGGCTGGAAGCTCTTGTGAGCTGAAATTGCCACTCTGGTGTCATGAGTTGATATTAGAGTCTTAAAGTAATTTCAGGATGGTGTTTTGAAAGGGTTTTCAGCTGACTGTGTAGTTCCCTTTTCTGTCTTCCTACTATCTAGTAAGCGGACCTCAATTTGCTAAACCTATCTTCATACTTCGTATGTCAATTTCCTCTAAAATCACCGACATTATATGTGGGGGCTACTGTCTGCCTTTTGGGGAAAATTTCTCTAGAGGTAAGCCAGGTCTGTATTTTCCTCTGCTAGGGTCAGTCAGTTCTCCGGCTGGCGCTGGGCGTCTAGGGATAAAACGTAGGCACGCTACCCGGCCACTGTTAGTTGTGCGGTAGGTTTAGCTCACAGTCAGCTCGAGTTCCCATCTTCCAAGAGCTAGTCCTTTGTATGCTTTACTACGGTCTCTTGCCATTGAGAACCATGACAGTTTGGCCGGCCAAGGGTTAAAATAATTGGCAGAAGAAAGGAGAGAAAAGAAGTCTGCAGAGAATTTTTTTTTTTTTTTCCTGAGTTTGCTCATTAGTTGATTCACTAGCATCTCTGCTTACTGCAGCCTTCGTCTCTCTCTCCTTCTAATCCTTGAATGGTTCTGATTTCACCTGATTAATATGGATCCTCAGAGTTTAGCTACAGGTTTGGATAATCTCGCTGGGAAGGTTCAAAGTTTACAGGATTTTGTTATTCATGCTCCTATATCTGAACCTAGAATTCCTTTACCTGAATTTTTCTCCGGGGATAGATCTCGCTTCCAGAATTTCAAACATAATTGTAAATTATTTTTGTCTCTGAGATCTCGCTCCACTGGAGATCCTGCACAGCAGGTCAGGATTGTAATTTCCTTGCTCCGGGGCGACCCTCAGGACTGGGCATTTGCTTTGACACCAGGGGATCCTGCGTTGCTCAATGTGGATGCGTTTTTCCTGGCTTTGGGGCTGCTTTATGAGGAACCTCATTTAGAGATTCAGGCTGAAAAAGCCTTAATGGCCCTGTCTCAAGGGCAAGATGAGGCTGAAATATACTGCCAAAAATTTCGTAAGTGGTCTGTGCTTACTCAGTGGAATGAGTGCGCCCTGGCGGCGAATTTCAGAGAGGGTCTCTCTGATGCCATTAAGGATGTTATGGTGGGGTTCCCTGTGCCTACAGGTCTGAATGAGTCCATGACAATGGCTATTCAGATTGATCGGCGTTTGCGGGAGCGCAAACCTGTGCACCATTTGGCGGTGTCTACTGAGAAGGCGCCAGAGATTATGCAATGTGATAGAATTCTGTCCAGAAGCGAACGACAGAATTTTAGGCGAAAAAATGGGTTATGCTTCTATTGTGGTGATTCAACTCATGTTATATCAGCATGCTCTAAACGTACTAAGAAGGTTGATAAGTCTGTTTCAATTGGCACTTTACAGTCTAAGTTTATTCTATCTGTGACCCTGATTTGCTCTTTATCGTCTATTACCGCGGACGCCTATGTCGACTCTGGCGCCGCTTTGAGTCTTATGGATTGGTCCTTTGCCAAACGCTGTGGGTTTGATTTAGAGCCTCTGGAAGTTTCTATACCTCTGAAGGGTATTGACTCCACGCCATTGGCTAGTAATAAACCACAATACTGGACACAAGTAACTATGCGTATTAATCCGGATCACCAGGAGATTATTCGCTTCCTTGTGTTGTATAATCTACATGATGTGTTGGTGCTTGGATTGCCATGGCTGCAATCTCATAACCCAGTCCTCGACTGGAAAGCAATGTCTGTGTTAAGCTGGGGATGTCAGGGGACTCATAGGGACGTACCTTTGGTTTCCATTTCGTCATCTATTCCCTCTGAGATTCCGGAATTTTTATCTGATTATCGTGACGTTTTTGAGGAGCCTAAAATTGGTTCACTACCTCCGCACAGAGAGTGCGATTGTACTATAGATCTGATTCCGGGCAGTAAGTTTCCAAAGGGTCGTTTATTTAATCTATCTGTGCCTGAACATGCTGCTATGCGGGAATATATTAAGGAGTCCTTGGAAAAGGGACATATTCGTCCTTCGTCATCTCCCTTAGGAGCCGGTTTTTTCTTTGTATCTAAAAAAGATGGCTCTTTGAGGCCGTGTATTGATTATCGGCTTTTGAATAAAATCACGGTTAAATATCAGTATCCTTTGCCACTGCTTACTGATTTGTTTGCTCGAATAAAGGGGGCCAAGTGGTTCTCTAAGATTGATCTTCGTGGGGCGTATAATTTAGTGCGAATTAAGCAGGGGGATGAGTGGAAAACCGCATTTAATACGCCTGAGGGCCATTTTGAGTATTTAGTAATGCCTTTTGGTCTTTCAAATGCCCCTTCAGTCTTTCAGTCCTTTATGCATGACATTTTCCGTGAATATTTGGATAAATTTTTGATTGTGTATCTGGATGATATTTTGATTTTTTCGGATGACTGGGACTCTCATGTCCAACAGGTCAGGAGGGTTTTTCAGGTTTTGCGCTCTAATTCCTTGTGTGTAAAGGGTTCTAAGTGCGTTTTTGGGGTTCAAAAGATTTCGTTTTTGGGGTACATTTTTTTCCCCCTCTTCCATTGAGATGGACCCTGTCAAGGTTCAGGCTATTTGTGATTGGACGCAACCCTCTTCTCTTAAGAGCCTTCAGAAGTTTTTGGGCTTTGCTAATTTTTATCGTCGATTTATAACTGGTTTTTCTGATGTCGCTAAACCGTTGACTGATTTGACTAAGAAGGGTGCTGATGTTGCTGAATGGTCCCCTGCGGCTGTGGAGGCCTTTCGGGAGCTTAAGCGCCGCTTTTCTTCCGCCCCTGTATTGCGTCAGCCTGATGTTACTCTTCCTTTTCAGGTTGAGGTCGACGCTTCAGAAATCGGAGCTGGGGCGGTTTTGTCGCAGAAAAGTTCCGACTGCTCCGTGATGAGGCCTTGTGCGTTCTTTTCTCGTAAGTTTTCGCCCGCTGAGCGAAATTATGATATTGGTAATCGGGAGCTCTTGGCTATGAAGTGGGCTTTTGAGGAGTGGCGTCATTGGCTTGAGGGGGCTAGACATCAGGTGGTGGTATTGAGCGACCACAAGAATTTGATTTATCTTGAGTCCGCCAGGCGCCTGAATCCTAGACAGGCGCGCTGGTCGTTATTTTTCTCTCGGTTTAATTTTGTGGTTTCTTACCTACCGGGTTCTAAAAATGTGAAGGCGGATGCCCTTTCTAGGAGTTTTGAGCCTGATTCCCCTGGTAATTCTGAACCTACAGGTGTCCTTAAGGATGGAGTGATATTATCTGCTGTTTCCCCAGATTTGCGACGGGTCTTGCAGGAGTTTCAGGCAGATAGACCTGATCGTTGCCCGCCTGGTAGATTGTTTGTTCCTGATGATTGGACCAGTAGAGTCATCTCGGAGGTCCATTCTTCTGCGTTAGCAGGTCATCCTGGAATCTTTGGTACCAGGGATTTGGTGGCTAGGTCCTTCTGGTGGCCTTCCCTGTCGCGAGATGTGCGAGGTTTTGTGCAGTCTTGTGATGTTTGTGCTCGGGCCAAGCCTTGTTGTTCTCGGGCTAGTGGATTGTTGTTATCCTTGCCTATTCCGAAGAGGCCTTGGACTCACATCTCCATGGATTTTATTTCTGATCTCCCTGTTTCTCAGAAGATGTCTGTCATCTGGGTGGTGTGTGACCGTTTTTCTAAGATGGTCCATTTGGTTCCCTTGCCTAAATTGCCTTCCTCATCCGAGCTGGTTCCTCTGTTTTTTCAAAATGTGGTGCGCTTGCATGGTATTCCGGAGAATATCGTTTCTGACAGGGGAACCCAATTCGTGTCTAGATTTTGGCGAGCGTTCTGTGCTAGGATGGGCATTGATTTGTCTTTTTCGTCTGCTTTCCACCCTCAGACTAATGGCCAGACCGAGCGAACTAATCAGACCTTGGAGACTTATTTGAGGTGTTTTGTGTCTGCGGATCAGGATGATTGGGTTGCCTTTTTGCCCTTGGCGGAGTTTGCCCTCAATAATCGGGCTAGTTCTGCCACCTTGGTTTCTCCTTTCTTCTGTAATTCGGGGTTTCATCCTCGTTTCTCTTCCGGTCAGGTGGAGTCTTCGGATTGTCCTGGAGTGGATGCTGTGGTTGAGAGGTTGCATCAGATTTGGGGGCATGTGGTGGACAATTTGAAGTTGTCCCAGGAGAAGACTCAGCATTTTGCCAACCGCCGTCGTCGTGTTGGTCCTCGTCTTTGTGTTGGGGACTTGGTGTGGTTATCTTCTCATTTTGTCCCTATGAAGGTTTCTTCTCCTAAGTTTAAGCCTCGGTTCATCGGCCCGTACAGGATATTGGAGATTCTTAACCCTGTGTCCTTTCGTTTGGACCTCCCTGCATCTTTTTCTATTCATAATGTCTTCCATCGGTCATTGTTGCGCAGGTATGAGGTACCGGTTGTGCCTTCCGTTGAGCCTCCTGCTCCGGTGTTGGTTGAGGGTGAGTTGGAGTACGTTGTCGAGAAGATCTTGGACTCCCGTGTTTCCAGACGGAGACTTCAGTATCTGGTCAAGTGGAAGGGCTACGGTCAGGAGGATAACTCTTGGGTGACAGCCTCTGATGTTCATGCCTCCGATTTGGTCCGTGCCTTTCATAGGGCTCATCCTGATCGCCCTGGTGGTTCTGGTGAGGGTTCGGTGCCCCCTCCTTGAGGGGGGGGTACTGTTGTGAATTTGGTTTCTGGGCTCCCCCGGTGGTTTCTGGTGGTACTGCACTTATGTGCTTCATCTCCTCTGTTCACCTGTTTCCATCAGGATGTGGGAGTTGTCTATTTAGCCTTGCTCCTCAGTCATTTCTATGCCGGCCAACAATGTTACCAGAAGCCTTTCTGTTGCATGTTCCTGCTCCTAGACTACTATCAGCTAAGTTGGACTTTGAGTCCTAAGTTTGTTTTGCATTTTTGTTCCAGTTCTCTGTGTTTGAATATTTCTGAGGCTGGAAGCTCTTGTGAGCTGAAATTGCCACTCTGGTGTCATGAGTTGATATTAGAGTCTTAAAGTAATTTCAGGATGGTGTTTTGAAAGGGTTTTCAGCTGACTGTGTAGTTCCCTTTTCTGTCTTCCTACTATCTAGTAAGCGGACCTCAATTTGCTAAACCTATCTTCATACTTCGTATGTCAATTTCCTCTAAAATCACCGACATTATATGTGGGGGCTACTGTCTGCCTTTTGGGGAAAATTTCTCTAGAGGTAAGCCAGGTCTGTATTTTCCTCTGCTAGGGTCAGTCAGTTCTCCGGCTGGCGCTGGGCGTCTAGGGATAAAACGTAGGCACGCTACCCGGCCACTGTTAGTTGTGCGGTAGGTTTAGCTCACAGTCAGCTCGAGTTCCCATCTTCCAAGAGCTAGTCCTTTGTATGCTTTACTACGGTCTCTTGCCATTGAGAACCATGACAGTGATCTTATTCAAGAGGCGATAATCAATACAGGGTCTCAAGGAGCCATCCTTCTTAGCAACAAAAAAAAATCCCGCTCCCAACGGTGAAGAAGATGGCCGAATATGGCCTTTCTCCAAAGACTCCTTAACATAACTCCGCATGGCGGTATGTTCCGGCACAGACAGGTTGAAAAGTCGGCCCTTAGGAAACTTACAGCCTGGAATCAAGTCAATAGCACAATCACAGACCTGTCATGATCTCCATGGCCAGAGAACTAGCATAAGCCTCAATAGGAACAAGCTCTTGGAAGATGTAACTGTACTGACCATGAACTAAACCTACCGCATCATCTAGAAGTAGCCAGGTAGCATGTCCTACTTTTTATCCCTATATGCCCAGCGCCGGCCGGAGAACTAAATAATGCTAGCAGAGGGAAATATAAGACCTGACTCACCTCTAGAGAAATGCCCAAAAAGGAGACAGAAGCCCCCCACATATATTGGCGGTGATATGAGATGAAACAACAAACGCAGCAGGAAAATAGTTTTAGCAAATTTGAGGTCCGCTTTCTAGATAGCAGAAGACAGAAAGCATACTTTCATGGTCAGTAGAAAACCCTAACAAAACACATCCAGAAATTACTTTAGGACTCTGGCATTAACTCATAATACCAGAGTGGCAATTCCTGATCAACAAGAGCTTTCCAGACACAGTAACGAAACTGCAGCTGTGAACTGGAACCAAAATACAAAAACAAAACATGGACGAAAGTCCAACTTATCTAGTAGATGTCTGGAAGCAGGAACAAGCACAGAGAGGCTTCTGATAACATTGTAGACCGGCAAGCATCTAACAGAGAAAAAAGGTTATATAGCGACACCCAGATCTAATCAGAACAGGTGAACAGGGAAGATGATGTCACAAGTTCAATTCCACCAGTAGCCACCGGGGGAGCCCAGAATCCAAATTCACAACAGTACCCCCCCCTCAAGGAGGGGGCACCGAACCCTCACCAGAACCACCAGGGCGATCAGGATGGGCCCTATGAAAGGCACGAACCAGATCAGAGGCATGAACATCAGATGCAGTGACCCAAGAATTATCCTCCTGGCCGTATCCCTTCCACTTGACCAGATACTGGAGTCTCCGTCTGGAAACACGGGAATCTAGGATTTTTTCCACAACGTACTCCAACTCACCCTCAACCAACACCGGAGCAGGAGGCTCAACGGAAGGCACAACCGGTGCCTCATACCTGCGCAATAACGATCGATGAAAAACGTTATGAATAGAAAAGGATGCAGGGAGGTCCAAACGGAAGGAAACAGGGTTAAGAATCTCCAATATTTTATACGGACCGATGAACCGAGGCTTAAACTTAGGAGATGAGACCCTCATAGGGACAAAACGAGAAGACAACCACACCAAATCTCCAACACAAAGCCGAGGACCAACACGACGGTGACGGTTGGCAAAAAGCTGAGTCTTCTCCTGGGACAACTTTAAATTGTCCATCACCTGCCCCCAGATATGATGCAATCTCTCCACCACCGCATCCACTCCAGGACAATCCGAGGATTCCATCTGACCGGAGGAAAATCGAGGGTGGAACCCCGAATTACAGAAAAACGGGGACACCAAAGTGGCAGAGCTGGCCCGATTATTGAGGGCGAACTCCGCCAATGGCAAAAAAGCAACCCAATCATCCTGGTCAGCAGACACAAAACACCTCAGATATGTCTCCAGGGTCTGATTAGTCCGCTCGGTCTGGCCATTAGTCTGAGGGTGAAAAGCAGACGAAAAAGACAAATCTATGCCCATCCTAGCACAGAATGCCCGCCAAAATCTAGACACAAATTGGGTTCCTCTGTCAGAAACGATATTCTCAGGAATACCATGCAAACGAACAACATTTTGAAAAAACAGGGGCACCAACTCGGAAGAAGAAGGCAATTTGGGCAGGGGAACCAAATGGACCATCTTAGAAAAACGGTCACACACCACCCAGATGACAGACATCTTCTGAGAAACAGGCAGATCTGAAATAAAATCCATCGAGATGTGTGTCCAAGGCCTCTTAGGAATAGGCAAGGGCAACAATAATCCACTAGCCCGAGAACAACAAGGCTTGGCCCGAGCACAAACGTCACAAGACTGCACGAAGCCTCGCACATCTCGTGACAGGGAAGGCCACCAGAAGGATCTTGCCACCAAATCCCTGGTACCAAAAATTCCAGGATGACCTGCCAATGCAGAAGAATGTACCTCAGAGATGACTCTACTGGTCCAATCATCAGGAACAAACAACCTATCAGGCGGACAACGATCCGGTCTATCCGCCTGAAACTCCTGCAAGGCCCGCCGCAGGTCTGGAGAAACGGCTGACAAGATAACTCCCTCCTTAAGAATACCTGTGGGGTCAGAGTTGCCGGGTGAATCAGGCTCAAAACTCCTAGAAAGGGCATCCGCCTTAACATTCTTAGAACCCGGTAGGTACGATACCACAAAATTAAACCGAGAGAAAAATAATGACCAGCGCGCCTGTCTAGGATTCAGGCGCCTGGCGGTCTCAAGATAGATCAAATTTTTGTGGTCAGTCAATACCACCACCTGATGTCTGGCCCCCTCGAGCCAATGGCGCCACTCCTCAAACGCCCACTTCATGGCCAAAAGCTCCCGATTCCCAACATCATAATTCCGCTCAGCGGGCGAAAATTTACGGGAAAAGAAGGCACAAGGCCTCATCACGGCGCAGTCAGAACTTTTCTGCGACAACACTGCCCCAGCCCCGATCTCAGAAGCGTCGACCTCAACCTGAAAAGGAAGAGTCACATCAGGCTGACGCAACACAGGGGCAGAAGAAAAACGGCGCTTAAGCTCCTGAAAGGCCTCCACAGCATCAGGGGACCAATTAGCAACATCAGCACCCTGTCTAGTCAAATCGGTCAATGGCTTAACGACATCCGAAAAACCAGAAATAAATCGACGATAAAAGTTGGCAAAACCCAAAAATTTCTGAAGACTTTTAAGAGAAGAGGGCTGCGTCCAATCACAAATAGCTTGAACCTTGACAGGATCCATCTCAATGGAAGAGGGAGAAAAAATATATCCCAAAAAGGAAATTCTCTGAACCCCAAAAACGCACTTAGAACCCTTGACACACAGAGAATTAGACCGCAAAACCTGAAAAACCCTCTTAACTTGCCGGACATGAGAGTCCCAGTCATCCGAAAAAATCAGAATATCATCCAGATACACTATCATAAATTTATCCAAAAAATCGCGGAAAATATCATGCATAAAGGACTGGAAGACTGAAGGGGCATTAGAAAGACCAAAAGGCATCACCAAATACTCAAAGTGGCCCTCGGGCGTATTAAATGCGGTTTTCCACTCATCCCCCTGCCTGATCCGCACCAAATTATACGCCCCACGGAGATCAATCTTAGAGAACCACTTGGCCCCCTTTATGCGAGCAAACAAATCAGTCAGCAACGGCAATGGGTATTGATATTTAACCGTGATTTTATTCAAAAGCCGATAATCAATACATGGTCTCAAAGAGCCGTCTTTTTTTGACACAAAGAAAAAACCGGCTCCTAAGGGAGATGACGATGGACGAATATGTCCCTTTTCCAAGGACTCCTTTATATATTCTCGCATAGCAGTATGTTCAGGCACAGACAGATTAAATAAACGACCCTTTGGGTATTTACTACCCGGAATTAAATCTATAGCACAATCGCACTCCCGGTGCGGAGGTAATGAACCCAGCTTGGGTTCTTCAAAGACGTCACGATAATCAGACAGGAACTCAGGGATTTCAGAGGGAATAGATGATGAAATGGACACCAAAGGTACGTCCCCATGAGTCCCCTTACATCCCCAGCTCAACACAGACATAGCTCTCCAGTCAAGGACTGGGTTGTGAGACTGCAGCCATGGCAATCCCAGCACCAAATCATCATGTAGATTATACAGCACCAGAAAACGAATAGTCTCCTGGTGATCCGGATTAATACACATAGTCACTTGTGTCCAGTATTGTGGTTTATTATTAGCCAATGGGGTGGAGTCAATCCCCTTCAGAGGAATAAGAGTCTCCAAAGGCTCTAAATCATACCCACAACGATTGGCAAAGGACCAATCCATAAGACTCAACGCGGCGCCAGAGTCGATATAGGCGTCCGTAGTAATAGATGACAAAGAGCAAATCAGGGTCACAGACAAAATAAATTTAGACTGTAAAGTGCCAATGGGAACGGATTTATCAAGCTTTTTAGTACGCTTAGAGCATGCTGATATAACATGAGTAGAATCCCCACAATAGAAACACAACCCATTTTTCCGTCTAAAATTCTGCCGCTCGCTTCTGGACAGAATTCTATCACACTGCATGTTTTCTGGCGTCTTCTCAGTGGACACCGCCAGATGGTGCACTGGTTTGCGCTCCCGCAGACGCCTATCGATCTGAATGGCCATTGTCATGGACTCATTCAGACTTGCAGGCACAGGGAACCCCACCATAACATCCTTAATGGCATCAGAAAGACCCTCTCTGAAAGTAGCCGCCAAGGCGCACTCATTCCACTGAGTAAGCACAGACCATTTACGGAATCTTTGGCAGTAAATTTCAGCTTCATCTTGCCCCTGCGATAGGGACATCAAAGTTTTTTCTGCCTGAAGTTCCAAATGAGGTTCCTCATAAAGCAAGCCCAAGGCCAGAAAAAACGCATCCACATTGCGCAACGCAGGATCCCCTGGTGCCAATGCAAAAGCCCAATCTTGAGGGTCGCCGCGGAGCAAGGAAATCACAATCCCAACCTGCTGTGCAGGGTCTCCAGCAGAACGAGATTTCAGGGACAAAAATAACTTACAATTATTTCTAAAATTCTGAAAGCTAGATCTATTCCCTGAGAAGAATTCCGGCAAAGGAATTCTCGGCTCTGATACCGGAGCATGAACAACAAAATCTTGCAAACTTTGTACTTTCGTGGCGAGATTATTCAAACCTGCAGTTACACTCTGTAGATCCATTATAGACAGGTGAACATAGAGCCATTCAAAGATTAGAAGGAGAGAGAAAAAAAAGAAAGACTGCAGCATAGACAGACTGGCAAGTGATCCAATTAAGAGCACACTCACAACTAGAGAAAAAAAAAAAAAAAAATTCTCAGCAGACTTCTTATTTCTCTCCTTTCTCAGCCAAGGATTTTAACCCTTTAGTGGGCCGGTCAAACTGTCCTGATCTCCATGGCCAGAGAACTAGCATAAGCCTCAATAGGAACAAGCTCTTGGAAGATGTAACTGTACTGACCATGAACTAAACCTACCGCATCATCTAGAAGTAGCCAGGTAGCATGTCCTACTTTTTATCCCTATATGCCCAGCGCCGGCCGGAGAACTAAATAATGCTAGCAGAGGGAAATATAAGACCTGACTCACCTCTAGAGAAATGCCCAAAAAGGAGACAGAAGCCCCCCACATATATTGGCGGTGATATGAGATGAAACAACAAACGCAGCAGGAAAATAGTTTTAGCAAATTTGAGGTCCGCTTTCTAGATAGCAGAAGACAGAAAGCATACTTTCATGGTCAGTAGAAAACCCTAACAAAACACATCCAGAAATTACTTTAGGACTCTGGCATTAACTCATAATACCAGAGTGGCAATTCCTGATCAACAAGAGCTTTCCAGACACAGTAACGAAACTGCAGCTGTGAACTGGAACCAAAATACAAAAACAAAACATGGACGAAAGTCCAACTTATCTAGTAGATGTCTGGGAGCAGGAACAAGCACAGAGAGGCTTCTGATAACATTGTAGACCGGCAAGCATCTAACAGAGAAACCAGGTTATATAGCGACACCCAGATCTAATCAGAACAGGTGAACAGGGAAGATGATGTCACAAGTTCAATTCCACCAGTAGCCACCGGGGGAGCCCAGAATCCAAATTCACAACACAGACCCTATGCGGTGGAAGGGAACTGGACTTGTGCTCATCGAATACATCCTGAAAATCAGACAAAAACTCTGGAACTTCAGAAGAGGAGGAAGAGGAGATTGACATCACAGGAACGTCATTATGAACCCCCTGACAACCCCAACTAGTCACAGACATAGACTTCCAATCCAGCACAGGATTATGTATCTGCAACCATGGAAAACCCAGCACAATAGCATCATGCAAATTATGCAACACCAGAAAACGACAATCTTCCTGATGGGCTGGCGCCATGCACATGGTCACCTGTGTCCAAAACTGGGGTTTATTTTTAGCCAAAGGTGTAGCATCAATGCCCCTTAAAGGAATAGGGTTCTGCAAAGACTGCAAGGGGAAACCACAACGCCTGGCAAATTCAAAGTCCATTAAGTTCAAAGCGGCGCCTGAATCCACAAATGCCATGACAGAAAATGACGACAATGAGCAGATCAAGGTCACAGATAACAGAAATTTAGATTGTACAGTTCCGATGGTAACCGAACTAGCGATTCTCTTTGTACGCTTTGGGCAGACTGAAATGACATGAGAAGCATCGCCAAAATAAAAACACAACCTATTCTGACGTCTGAATCCTTGTTGTTCCGTTCTAGACAGAATCCTATCACACTGCATAGGCTCAGGCATCTGCTCTGAGGACAATGCCACAGCGCGCACAGTTCTGCGCTCCCGCAAGCGCCGATCGATCTGAATGGCCAGAGACATAGAATCACTCAGACCAACAGGCGTGGGAAACCCCAGCATAACATCTTTAACAGATTCAGAAAGACCCTTTCTGAAAATTGCCGCCAAAGCATCCTCATTCCATTTAGTCAGCACAGACCATTTTCTAAATTTCTGACAATACAATTCTGCCGCTTCTTGACCCTGAGACAAGGCCAACAAGGTCTTCTCCGCTTGATCCACAGAATTTGGTTCATCATATAATAATCCTAGAGCCTTAAAAATGCATCTACATTAAGCAAGGCCGGATTCCCAGATTCCAGGGAAAATGCCCAATCCTGAGGTGTTATGATCCTAGTGGTAGAGGATCTCAGAAATTCCAGCTAAGTCCGCAAACACAAAAACCAGCTCATAGGGAGGTGGTAACTTGGCTGACCGTATATCTGATTCTAGCGCAACAACTAGTAGTAGCCAGGGAACGTACCTACGTTGATTCTAGACGTCTCGCACCAGCCGGAGAACTAACTAACCCTTTCAGAGAAAATAAGACCTCGCTTGCCTCAAGAGAAAGAACCCCAAAGTTATGATACAAGCCCCCCACAAATAATAACGGTGAGGTAAGAAGAAAAGACAAACGTAAGTATGAACTAGATTTAGCAAAGAGAGGCCCACTAATTAATAGCAGAAAATAGGAAGAGAACTTATGCGGTCAGCAAAAACCCTACAAAAATATCCACGCTGAATATCCAAGAACCCCCGCACCGACTAACGGTGTGGGGGGGAGAATATCAGCCCCCTAGAGCTTCCAGCAAAAATCAGGAATCACATTGTAACAGGCTGGAACAAAATAGCAGCAATGCGAATAAACAAAAATAAGAAAGCAGGACTTAGCTTATCTTGCAAAAAGCAGGAGACCAGGAGTCAGGAGCAAACAGACATAGACTGACTACATCGATTCCAGGCACTAGACTGAGTTTCCAGGAAGTCTAAATAGGAACACCCAAGGCCTAACGAACCAGGTGGGTACCAACCTGGAGAAAGACAATCCAAGTGTCATACCGCTAGTGATCACAAGAGGGAGCCAAGAAATACAGTTCACAACATGAGGGTCGCCACGCAGCAGGGAGATGACAATTTTAATCTGCTGAATGGGATCACCAGAGGAACGAGGCTTCAGAGCAAAAAACAATTTACAGTTGTTTTTAAAACTCAAAAATTTTGACCTGTCCCCAAAAAACAAATCAGGAGTAGGAATCCTAGGCTCTAAAAGCGGAGTCTGAGCAATATAATCAGAAATACCTTGTACCCTAGCAGCAAGCTGGTCTACACGAGAAACTAATCCCTGAACATCCATGCTAGCACAAGACTCCTCAGTCACCCAGAGGAAAAGAGGGAAGAAAAGACAGAGCAGGCTACAGAAAAAAAAATGGCTCTTTCTTCCCTTCTTCTGAGATGCATTTAACTCATTGTTGGCCAGTTGTACTGTTATGATCTGGTAACCTTGGAGCCGCATGAGAGACGTTCTCAGGAGAGGTGGTACCTGTACTGACCACAAACCCTAAACTAACACCGCAACTAGAAGTAGCCGTGGGATGTACCTAACACGTCCTAGACATCTCGACACAGCCGGAGGACTAAATACCCCTATAGATGGAATTGGGAATTCTATCTTGCCTCAGAGCAGAACCCCAAAGGATAGGCAGCCCCCCACAAATATTGACTGTGAGTATAAGAGGAAAAACACACGCAGTCAGAAAAACAGGATTTAGCAAAAGAGGCACTTCTACCTAAATAGAAAAGGATAGGACAGAATTCTAAGCGGTCAGTATTAAAATCCTAAAAATATCCACAGCAGATAATACAAATACTCTACATCTAACTAAAGACATAGAAAGTATATCTGCATCTCCTGAGAATCCAGCATGTCATGTTCTCAATGGCAAGAGAACATAGCTTCAGCATATATAGGAACTAGCTCTTGGAAGATGGGAACTGAGCTGACCATGAACTAAACCTAACGCACAACTAGCAGTGGCCGGGTAGCATGCCTACGTTGATTCTAGATGCCCAGCACCAGCCGGAGAACTAAATAATGCTAGCAGAGGAAAATATTAGTCCTAGCTCACCTCTAGAGAAATACCCCGAAAGGAGACAGAGGCCCCCCACATGTATTGGCGGTGAATTAAGATGAAATAACAAACGTAGTATGAAAATAGGTTTAGCAAATTTGAGGTCCACTTACTACATAGCAGAAGACAGAAAGGACACTTTCATGGTCAGCTGAAAACCCTATCAAAACACCATCCAGAAATTACTTTAAGACTCTGGCATTAACTCATAACACCAGAGTGGCAATTCCTGTTCACAAGAGCTTTCCAGACACAGTAACGAAACTACAGCTGTGAACTGGAACAAAAATGCAAAAACAAACATGGACAAGAGTCCAACTTATCTAGTAGTTGTCTAGGAGCAGGAACAAGCACAGAGAGGCTTCTGATAACATTGTTGATCGGCAAGCAACTAACAGAGCAGCAAGGTTATATAGCGACTCCCACATCTTGATGGGAACAGGTGAACAGAGAAGATGAAGACACAGTTCAATTCCACCAGTAGCCACCGGGGGAGCCCAGAATCCAAATTCACAACAGTACCCCCCCCCTCAAGGAGGGGGCACCGAACCCTCACCAGAACCACCAGGGCGATCAGGATGGGCCCTATGAAAGGCACGAACCAAATCAGAGGCATGAACATCAGATGCATTCACCCAAGAATTATCCTCCTGGCCGTATCCCTTCCACTTGACCAGATACTGGAGTCTCCGTCTGGAAACACGAGAGTCTAAGATTTTCTCCACAACGTACTCCAACTCACCCTCAACCAACACCGGAGCAGGAGGCTCAACGGAAGGCACAACCGGTACCTCATACCTGCGCAATAATGGCCGATGAAAAACGTTATGAATAGAAAAGGATGCAGGGAGGTCCAAACGGAAGGAAACAGGGTTAAGAATCTCCAATATCTTATACGGGCCGATGAACCGAGGCTTAAACTTAGGAGAAGAGACCCTCATAGGGACAAAACGAGAAGACAACCACACCAAGTCCCCAACACAAAGCCGAGGACCAACACGACGGTGGCGGTTGGCAAAAAGCTGAGTCTTCTCCTGGGACAACCTCAAATTGTCCACCACCTGCTCCCAGATCTGATGCAATCTCTCCACCACAGCATCCACTCCAGGACAATCCGAAGATTCCACCTGACCAGAGGAAAATCGAGGATGAAACCCCGAATTACAGAAAAACGGGGACACCAAAGTGGCAGAGCTGGCCCGATTATTGAGAGCGAACTCTGCCAATGGCAAAAAAGCAACCCAATCATCCTGGTCAGCAGACACAAAACACCTCAGATATGTCTCCAGGGTCTGATTAGTCTGCTCGGTCTGGCCATTCGTCTGAGGATGGAAAGCGGACGAAAAAGATAAATCTATGCCCATCCTAGCACAGAATGCCCGCCAAAATCTAGACACGAATTGGGTCCCTCTGTCAGAAATGATATTCTCAGGAATACCATGCAAACGAACAACATTTTGAAAAAACAGAGGAACCAACTCGGAAGAAGAAGGCAACTTGGGCAGAGGAACCAAATGGACCATCTTAGAGAAACGGTCACACACCACCCAGATAACAGACATCTTCTGAGAAACAGGCAGATCTGAAATAAAATCCATCGAGATGTGCGTCCAAGGCCTCTTAGGAATAGGCAAGGGCAACAATAATCCACTAGCCCGAGAACAACAAGGCTTGGCCCGAGCACAAACGTCACAAGACTGCACAAAGCCTCGCACATCTCGTGACAGGGAAGGCCACCAGAAGGACCTTGCCACCAAATCCCTGGTACCAAAAATGCCAGGATGACCTGCCAACGCAGAAGAATGAACCTCAGAGATGACTCTACTGGTCCAATCATCAGGAACAAACAGTTTATCAGGTGGGCAACGATCCGGTCTATCCGCCTGAAACTCCTGCAAGGCCCGCCGCAGGTCTGGAGAAACGGCTGACAATACCACTCCATCCTTAAGGATACCTGTGGGCTCAGAGTTACCAGGCGAGTCAGGCTCAAAACTCCTAGAAAGGGCATCCGCCTTAACATTCTTAGAACCCGGTAGGTATGACACCACAAAATTAAACCGAGAGAAAAATAATGACCAGCGCGCCTGTCTAGGATTCAGGCGCCTGGCAGTCTCAAGATAAATCAAATTTTTGTGGTCAGTCAATACCACCACCTGATGTCTGGCCCCCTCAAGCCAATGGCGCCACTCCTCAAAAGCCCACTTCATGGCCAAAAGCTCCCGATTCCCAACATCATAATTCCGCTCAGCGGGCGAAAATTTACGGGAAAAGAAGGCACAAGGCCTCATCACGGAGCAGTCAGAACTTTTCTGCGACAACACTGCCCCAGCTCCGATCTCAGAAGCGTCGACCTCAACCTGAAAAGGTAGAGCAACATCAGGCTGACGCAACACAGGGGCAGAGGAAAAACGGCGCTTAAGCTCCCGAAAGGCCTCCACAGCGTCAGGGGACCAATCAGCAACATCAGCACCCTTCTTAGTCAAATCGGTCAATGGCTTAGCAATATCCGAAAAACCAGCAATAAATCGACGATAAAAGTTAGCAAAGCCCAAAAATTTCTGAAGACTCTTAAGAGAAGAGGGCTGCGTCCAATCACAAATAGCTTGAACTTTGACAGGATCCATTTCAATGGAAGAGGGAGAAAAAATATATCCCAAAAAGGAAATCCTCTGTACCCCAAAAACACACTTAGAACCCTTCACACACAAAGAATTAGACCGCAAAACCTGGAAAACCCTCCTGACTTGCTGGACATGAGAGTCCCAGTCATCCGAAAAAATCAGAATATCATCCAGATACACAATCATAAATTTATCCAAATAATCGCGAAAAATATCATGCATAAAGGACTGGAAAACTGACGGAGCATTTGAAAGACCAAAAGGCATCACTAAATACTCAAAGTGGCCCTCGGGCGTATTAAATGCGGTCTTCCACTCATCCCCCTGCCTGATTCGCACCAAATTATACGCCCCACGAAGGTCAATCTTAGAGAACCACTTGGCCCCCTTTATGCGAGCAAACAAATCAGTCAGCAACGGCAATGGGTATTGATATTTAACAGTGATTTTGTTCAAAAGCCGATAATCGATACATGGTCTCAAAGAGCCGTCTTTTTTTGACACAAAGAAAAAACCGGCTCCTAAGGGAGATGACGATGGACGAATATGTCCCTTTTCCAAGGACTCCTTTATATATTCTCGCATAGCAGCATGTTCAGGCACAGACAGATTAAACAAACGACCCTTTGGGTATTTACTACCCGGGATTAAATCTATGGCACAATCGCACTCTCGGTGCGGAGGTAACGAACCAAGCTTGGATTCTTCAAAGACGTCACGATAGTCAGAGAGGAACTCAGGAATTTCAGAGGGAATAGATGATGAAATGGAAACCACAGGTACATCCCCATGAGCCCCCTTACATCCCCAGCTCAACACAGACATAGCTCTCCAGTCGAGGACTGGGTTGTGAGATTGCAGCCAAGGCAATCCTAGCACCAAATCATCATGTAGATTATACAGCACCAGAAAGCGAATAATCTCCTGGTGATCCGGATTAATACGCATAGTTACTTGTGTCCAGTATTGTGGTTTATTATTAGCCAATGGGGTGGAGTCAATCCCCTTCAGAGGAATAGGAGTCTCCAAAGGCTCTAAATCATACCCACAGCGTTTGGCAAAGGACCAATCCATAAGACTCAAAGCGGCGCCAGAGTCGACATAGGCGTCCGTGGTAATAGATGACAAAGAGCAAATCAGGGTCACAGATAGAATAAACTTAGACGGTAAGGTGCAAATGGAAACAGATTTATCAAGCTTTTTAGTGCGCTTAGAGCATGCTGATATAACATGAGTAGAATCACCACAATAGAAACACAACCCATTTTTCCATCTAAAATTCTGCCGCTCGCTTCGGGACAGAATTCTATCACACTGCATACTCTCTGGCGACTTCTCAGTGGACACCGCCAGATGGTGCACTGTTTGCGCTCCCGCAAACGCCTATCGATCTGAATAGCCATTGTCATGGACTCATTCAGACCCGCAGGCACAGGGAACCCCACCATAACATCCTTAATGGCATCAGAGAGACCCTCTCTGAAAGTCGCCGCCAGGGCGCACTCATTCCACTGAGTAAGCACAGACCATTTACGGAATCTTTGGCAGTAAATTTCCGCTTCATCTTGCCCCTGAGATAGGGACATCAAAGTTTTTTCTGCCTGAAGCTCCAAATGAGGTTCGTCATAAAGCAACCCCAAGGCCAGAAAAAACGCATCCACATTGAGCAACGCAGGATCCCCTGGTGTCAATGAGAAAGCCCAGTCTTGAGGGTCGCCCCGGAGCAAGGAAATCACAATCCTGACCTGCTGTGCAGGATCTCCGGCAGAGCGAAATTTCAGGGACAAAAATAATTTGCAATTATTTCGAAAATTCTGAAACCCAGATCTATTCCCCGAGAAAAATTCCGGCAAAGGAATTCTCGGCTCAGATACAGGTGCATGACAAACAAAGTCTTGCAAATTTTGTACCTTCGTGGCGAGATTATTCAAACCTGCAGTTACACTCTGAAGATCCATTACAAACAGGTGGACACAGAGCCATTCAAAGATTAGAAGGAAAAAAAAAAAAAAAAAAAAAAAATCTCAGCAGACTTCTTATTTCTCTCCTTTCTCAGCCAAGGATTTTAACCCTTTAGTGGGCCGGTCAAACTGTCATGTTCTCAATGGCAAGAGAACATAGCTTCAGCATATATAGGAACTAGCTCTTGGAAGATGGGAACTGAGCTGACCATGAACTAAACCTAACGCACAACTAGCAGTGGCCGGGTAGCATGCCTACGTTGATTCTAGATGCCCAGCACCAGCCGGAGAACTAAATAATGCTAGCAGAGGAAAATATTAGTCCTAGCTCACCTCTAGAGAAATACCCCGAAAGGAGACAGAGGCCCCCCACATGTATTGGCGGTGAATTAAGATGAAATAACAAACGTAGTATGAAAATAGGTTTAGCAAATTTGAGGTCCACTTACTACATAGCAGAAGACAGAAAGGACACTTTCATGGTCAGCTGAAAACCCTATCAAAACACCATCCAGAAATTACTTTAAGACTCTGGCATTAACTCATAACACCAGAGTGGCAATTCCTGTTCACAAGAGCTTTCCAGACACAGTAACGAAACTACAGCTGTGAACTGGAACAAAAATGCAAAAACAAACATGGACAAGAGTCCAACTTATCTAGTAGTTGTCTAGGAGCAGGAACAAGCACAGAGAGGCTTCTGATAACATTGTTGACCGGCAAGCAACTAACAGAGCAGCAAGGTTATATAGCGACTCCCACATCTTGATGGGAACAGGTGAACAGAGAAGATGAAGACACAGTTCAATTCCACCAGTAGCCACCGGGGGAGCCCAGAATCCAAATTCACAACACCAGCATGACTGAAAAATCCAAACAAAGTCTAAGCTGGACAAAAACACAATAAATTGCACTGAATTGCAAAGCACACTGCATGTGTGCACAGAGACAAAAAACAGACACTTATCTTAGCTGAATTTGGCAGCAAGGCATGAGGAGCCAGAGAGAGATGCAATCCCTCCAAGTACAATGGACAACTGGCACTGACTCATGGAGCCTGCACACCTAAATACCTAATAGAGCTGCAATCAGCAGAAACACCTGCCCGGATTACAACCCCAAGACAACTGCACTACCACCAACAACCACCGGAGGGAGCCCAAGAGCTGAATTCACAACACCGCTGGCCAAGTCTAACGTGGAGAAATATCTGGCATTCCCTAGTGCTGACAGGGACTCCTCTATCCTGGGCAGTGGTACGAGTCCCGCACTGATTCGGGCCGTAGCGCCTCTGTGAAGTGACGGCGGAAATATCTCTCAGGCATGGTGGTCACTTGTGAGCCGGGGTCTATCAAGCACCGCACTGCTCTTCCATTGATTTCTGCCCAGACCAGAGGGCACGTGGAAACAAGGCTGTGGGGACTTTTACTACTCCTCCTCTGTTCTTCACGCTCCGAGCGGTGCCCCTTGAGCTCAGAGCCACCTAGTTTAAAGGAGGGTGCGGGGATGGTTGGCTCCGCCGGGGACACCATTGAGCAATGTGGCCGGATTCTCCACAACTGTAGCATATAAGAGGGCTTCTCCTGGTAGTTTCACCCTCCCTTCGGGAGCAGCTTCTCTGTCTCGCACCAGAGGGCCGGGCCCTTCTGCCAGAGTTCTTCTGGAGGCCGCCATTTCTTCACGGACCTGACTAATCTCCATTCTCAGGTCCTCTACCCACTGGGGAATATTGTCTGCGGTGGTGGTTACCTCCCCACTCTGCACCTTTCCCACCAGCCCCGTCACTCCCTGTTCTTGTTCTTGCACACGAGCCTCACTGCCAACCTCAGAGAAAGTCATGTCTGGCCTTACTTCATTGCGTCACGCAGTCGAGTCACCAGCTGATCTTTGAGCACCACATCAACTGTCCCAACCCCTACACCGTCCTTTTGTCTGATAGCAGTGTGAAGCTCTTGTAGGGCATTCATGAATTGGGTCACGGTCTCACCCTCCCGTTGTACCCGGTGAAACAGTCACATGCGAAGTTCCCCTACGTCAGTGGGGTCCTCATGCGTCTCCTCAAGTATGTGCAGCACCTTGTCCAGGGTATCTCTCTTCCGGGGGGACCTATGCATGACAGAATCCCGCAACTCCCCCTCCAGGGCCATCAATGTAATTTCTGTCTCCAGGGCTGGTGTCATGGGATGCATCCACATCATTCCCTGGATACGCTCCGTATAACTCCACAGCATTGCATTGTTCCCAGTGAACCATGGGAAATTATTCAACATGGCTCCCAGGGAAATGCTAGACCTGGGAACTTCCCCAGCTGCTTGGTCTGCCCTGTCCGCACTACCGTGTGACATCCTGCTGACTATGCCAAATGTAATAGTATGCAGGTACTGAGTATGTCACCACGGAACAGACAGACCAACAGTTGAGGGGTTTAATAACAGGAATTAGGTTCTCCTCGCAGGGAGGAAGCAATGGAAAATAACAATAAAACAATAAAAAATATGGGAGTCAAACAGTATAACAGAAGTAAGCAAGATTTCTTGAGAAAAAAACACTGATCAGTCTGATGAGGACTTGCTTGAAGGGTCGTCTTCTCCAACGTAGGGGCCGAGATACAGCGGCACTTGTCGTCCCTCTGTTGTCTGTGGGCTGAGTAGTCTCTAGGAGCCCGCTGCCTGGGGTTTCGGGAGTTAATGTGATATGCACAGGCTCTGAGTCTTTAGCTTTTACAGCACAGCCTATCCCAGGAAAATGATGGCCAGTCTATTATTAAGTCTCTCACCAGGAATCAGGGGCTCTGCACTGTTAAGTCTCTCACCAGGAATCAGGGGCTCTGCACTGATACCGTGGGTACCAGGGGTCACAGTCTCTGTACTGATACCGTGGGTACCAGGGTGTCGTAGACTCTGCACGGGCCAATGTCTCTACACTGGTCTCAGAGCGCCCCTCTCCAATCACAGCAGAGTCCGCTTTCATGTACTCACAAGATGCAGTCTTTTTGGGCAATCTCCCTGTATTTGTCCTCTGACCTAGAGCTCTCTCTCTCTCCCGGAGTGCAGCTGCACCCTGCTCTGACCGCTGCTCACGCTGCTCACCCTGCTCTGTTCCTTGCGTGCGTGTCTCTCCCGCTCTCTGCCCGGCTTCCTTCCTGTCCCAGTCTCTAAGTCTGCCCCCTGGGGAACCTGTAGCACAGCTCAATGGTTCCAGGCACAGAGCCGAGAAGGTAACCACCCCCAGACTCTTCTTGTGCTTCACCTCCTTAACCAATGCTAGCACAAAAAAAGGATTCAAAGATCCTCCAAAAATTCCAAAAAACAGCAAAAAAGGTTTACCTGCCTAGGCCTCTGAACAAATGCATTATCAGGATGCAGTGGACCCATGTGGTTAAGATGGCGGTTACACAGGTGCAGAAATACCAATAAGGCAGCCACTAACAACCTACCAAATTAATGGAGGGGGTGGCTGCTTGGCATATGACTGCACGTTAGAGACTTGTTTGTGGCGCTGTTCACACAATGGGAATGCACAGCATCCAGGTTAACAGCCTATTAGTGATGCCCTTCTATTAGCTCAGGCGGGCTGCCCAGCGCTATTAAGATGCATCCCATGTGAACAGACACCACAGTTTACAAGACAGAGTGAGCCCAACTGCACCCCGAAAAAATGCAAAAAACACATATAAAAAAAATATGAGGTATTAGTTTATATTCTGGCCAAAATATGTAAGCTCGTAACCCAACGTCAAGGGACCTCACGCTTACGAGTCCTACTCTAACCAATGCTAGCACAAAAAAAGGATTCAAAGATCCTCCAAAAATTCCAAAAAATAGTAAAAAAGGCAGGGAGGTGGAGCCGCATATTCATCACTGTAATGAGCGGTACCACATGACCGCTCACACAGGACAGGCAGCCGGCGCTGAGAGGAGGCATCGTGGGAGCTGGGTGAGTATTTCTCTGCAAGCGGCGGGCGCACGGGGGGTGGAAGGCGGGAGGTGACCCCAAACTTTATTTTAAACAAAAAAAATTAAAAAATCCTTGATTTTTCATTCCTTCTCTCCAGCGAACGCTGCTGGGGAGAAGGAATGAATGCCGGCTTAAGCACCAAAAGCAGGGGACAGCGCTTACTGTAGCGTTGTTCCTCCTGCGGCGGTATGTGCACACGGAGGAGAGTGCACACTGTTCTCCGTGTGCACGTGTGCGGGACGCTTTGTGGACCGTGCTGCCGGAGAAACGTGGACATGTCTCCGTGTTTTGCACACGGACACACAGTCCACCAAAATCACTGATATCTGCAGAGACACATCGATTTTAATGTGTCTATGTGTGTCAGTGTCTCTGGTACGTGAGGAAACTGTCACCACATGTACTGGAGCCACTGACGTGTGAAACAGGCCGAAGTGTATCGCCCAGAGCGGGGTACTCAGGTCGCCAGGCAGTGTTGGATTCAGGGGGTCATGGGGATGGTGGCCGTGCTCCTGGGATAGTGAAATAGGGGTTAAAAATAAAAATATAAAAAGGAAGGAAAACAAAAATTTAAAAAAGACGAGTTTGTAACGCCAGTTGGGGTATTAGGCTGTAAGATGGCTGGCACTGCAGATGATCCCTGGGGGGGTAGGTGATGATGGCAGTGCAGACGTTTAAACCCCTTCAACTAGAGATGGCCCCCAGAGATAGTGATAGAGGTAGAAGGTGCAGAGTAAGGGTATGTGCACACGTCAGGATTTCTTGCAGAAATTTCCTGAAGAAAACCGGAAATTTTCTGCAAGAAATCCGCATTTTTGTTTTTGCGTTTTTTTCCCGTTTTTTTCCCGTTTTTTTAGCATTTTGCAAGCGAAATTAGCTTGCAGAATGCTAAAGTTTTCCAAGTGATCTGTAGCATCGCTTGGAAAACTGACTGACAGGTTGGTCACACTTGTCAAACATACTGTTTGACAAGTGTGACCAACTTTTTACTATAGATGCTGCTTATGCAGCATCAATAGTAAAAAGATATCATGTTAAAAATAATAAAAAATAAAAAAATGGTTATACTCACCCTCTGCAGACAGCCGATCTCCTCAGCGGCGTCCGTTCCTATAGATGGTGTGTGCAGGACCTTCGATGACGTCGCGGTCACGTGACCGCGACGTCATCGCGGTCATGTGACCGCGACGTCATCGCAGGTCCTTCACACACACCAACTATAGGAACGGAAGCGGCAGCATGCACCGATGAGAGGCGGGAAGACTGAGTATATGACTATTTTTTATTTTAATTATTTTATTTTTTACCAATTATATGGTGCCCAGTCCATGGAGGAGAGTCTCCTCTCCTCCACCCTGGGTACCAACCACACATGATCAGCTTACTTCCCACATGGTGGGCACAGCCCCGGTGTCGAGTCTCACATGTGCAGCTACCTTTATCACCGCTATTTCTTTAGTTTCTTGTGCTGCCTCCAGAATCTGTCTAATGAGGGAGGCATGTTTAACAGGTTGGCCTGAAGCAGTCATATAACCTCTGGCTCTCCATATTACGCCAAAATCGAAAATAATGCCGTGTGCATATCTAGAATTAGTGTATATGTTTGCTGTCTGATCTTTGGCTATTTTTAGAGCTTCAACCAATGCCGTAAGTTCTGCTTCTTGTGCAGACTGATTAGCAGGGAGAGGTTCTGCTTTCAGCACTTCATGCTGAGTTACTACCGCATAACCTGTATGAAATTGTCCATTCATATCTGCATATCTACTGCCATCTATGAAAAGTTCAAATGTAGCATTACAGAGTGGCTTGTCACGTACATTACATAAGCCCTGAGTCTCTTGTTCCATTAATTGTACACAATCATGCATTGACTTTGATGGGTCAAAGGAGTTGGAGAGTGCAGTTTCCTCAGGTATGGTACCCCCCTCAGACTCTAAAGGGAGCAAAGACGCGAGATTAAGAGTCTGAATCCTGGCAAAGGAAATGTTGGGCGGAAGTAGTAGGGAACATTGGAGACGGAGGTGTCTGGCCATTGAAATATGTTTAGGTTGGACCTGTTTAAGAATGCCATGTACATCATGAGTGGTCTGAACTAGAAGTGGGTGATCAAGAACAATCTCAGAAGCTTTATCTAATAACAGTGAAATTGCGGCTACTACTCTTACACAAGAAGGTGCGGCTCTAGCTACAGGGTCCAGATGAGCTGATATGTATGCCACCGGTCTCTGTTTGTTTCCATGTTTTTGTGTGAGCACCCCTGTAGCATGTGAGGATATCTCAGCTGCCATCAATTGAAAAGGTTTAGGCCATGTGCACACGTTAAGTATTTTTCGCGTTTTTTTCGCGTTTTTTCGCTATAAAAATGTGATAAAAACGCGAAAAAAACGCTTACATATGCCTCCTATTATTTTAAGTGTATTCCGCATTTTTTGTGCAAATGTAGCCTTTTTTTCCGCGAAAAAATCGCATCGCGGAAAAAAAAGCAACATGTTCATTAAAATGCGGAATTGCAGGGGATTCCGCACACCTAGGAGTCCATTGATCTGCTTACTTCCCGCACGGGGCTGTGCCCACGATGCGGGAAGTAAGCAGATTATGTGCGGTTGGTACCCAGGGTGGAGGAGAGGAGACTCTCCTCCACGCACTGGGCACCATATAATTGGTCAAAAAATAAGAATTAAAATAAAAAATAGTCCTATACTCACCCTCGATGTCTTCCCGCCTCCACTGCATGCTGTCGCTTCGGTTCCTGTAGCTGGTGTGCGGTGAAAGACCTGCCGATGACGTCACTGTCCTGTGATTGGTCGTGAGTGGTCATGTGACCGCTCACGTGACCGTGACATCACGGAAGGTCCTGTGCGCACACACCAGCTATAGGAAGAGGAACGGACGCCGCTGAGGAGATGTCTGGGTGAGTATAAGCATTTTTTTATTTTTTTTATTATTTTTAAACATTCTATCTTTTACTATAGATGCTGCAAAAGCAGCATCTATAGTAAAAAGTTGGTCACACTTGTCAAACGCTATGTTTGACAAGTGTGACCAACCTGTCAGTCAGTTTTCCCAGCGATGCTACAGATCGCTTGGAAAACTTTAGCATTCTGCAAGCTAATTACGCTTGCAGAATGCTAAAAAAACGCGAAAAAAATGGAAAAAAAACGCAAAAAAAAAAATGCGGATTTCTTGCAGAAAATTTCCGGTTTTCTTCAGGAAATTTCTGCAAGAAATCCTGAACGTGTGCACATACCCTTAGTGTAGTCTGGGAGTCCCAAGGCCGGAGCTGATACCAGTGCTGTTTTCAAAGAGGAAAATGACTGTTTAGCCTCTTCACTGAGTGAATATGGTGTGTTGGCAATACAGTCATATAAAGGCTGCATGAGTTGACTTGCATGTATGATCCACTGTCTACAGTGTGAAACAATACCTAGGAAAGCACGCAGCTGTTTGTGATTCCTGGGTTCAAGCATGTTACGTATGGCTTCCGTACGTTGAGGTGTGAGGTGTCTGATGCCCTGTGATATGCAGTGACCTAAAAACACGACTGTTTGTTGACAAGCCTGGAGTTTCTGTCTATTTACTTTAGAGCCTTCTTGCGCTAGGAAAATTAAGAAATTAACAGTTGAGGTAACTGCCGTCTGCTCATCAGGGCAACAAATAAGTAAATCATCTACATACTGTAGAATGACTACTCCTGGTTCTGGGATGAAATTTTTTTAGCACGGTCTGCATTGCTTCAGAGTACAAAGTTGGTGAGTGTACCATACCTTGTGGCAATCTTGTCCATGCTAATTGTTTACCCTTGAATGTAAAGGCAAACAAATGCCAACAGTTCTTATGTAGTGGCACAGAAAAAAATGCGTTTGATAAGTCAATTACCGTAAAATATGCAGCAGTGCTGGGAATTTGAGACAGTAAGGTATGAGGATTCGGTACCACAGGGGTGACCGGTGCCAAAACCTTATTGATTTCCCGTAAGTCGTGCACCATGCGATATTTCACCATAGTTTCTTTGGAGGACACTTTCTTTTTAACAGGATATAAGGGTGTATTGGCGGGTGACCTGATTTCTACCAAAACACCTTGTAACACATAATCCTGAATTTGTTGAGAAATCGCCAGTTCTTGCTGGGCGCTGATGGGGTATTGCCTAAGCTGAGGTAAAATGGTTCCCGGGGCAGTTTCTAACAGTATAGGAGCTACTGATAAAAACCCTACATCAGTGTCTCCTTTTGCCCATAGGCTGTCAGGAACCCGAGACAAGTCAATTTTTGCTTGTTGAGTGTAAATTTCGGGAAAATCCTCCATTGCCTGTATTCTAACATATGGTTCCAGAGTTTCTGCATCTTCAGGGATGGTCAGCATAACTGTGCCATCTTCTCTAAAATGGATGTTTGCATGCATTTTACTTAAGACATCAGTACCCAACAAGCAGGTAGGTGCACCTTTAGCAAATAAAAATTTGGATACAAAAGTTTTAGGGCCAAAGCTCACATTTAAAGGTTTTGTAAAGGGCAACGCCTGAATTTTACCATCATACCCTTCTGCATATGTAACCTTTGAGGATATATTGTCAGGATATGGTAAAAAGTCCTGATTTAAAATGGAGGATGTTGCTCCCGTATCTATCAGAAAAGGTACATTTTTAACCTCAACCTCAACTTGTATTATTGGTCTTCTAGAAGGAAGAGAGACCTGCATAACTTTCAGTCATTCTGAGCTGTCTGTTTGATCAGGCACTGGGTTATTTATCCTATTTTTGGGTACAAAGGTTCCTGAATCTATATCTGCTTTTCTCTTACTACATTCCCTTTGGAAATGTCCTGGCTTCTTACAGTAATGACAAGTAAACTTTTGATTAGCAGAGCCAGTATTAGCCTGTGCAATTCTTACTGGCTTAGAATTTTCTCTTAAGTCCATTTCTATCCCTACAGCTTTCTGTCTAGCCAGGTGTGGGTCTTCCAAGGTTCTCCAATCAGGGGTTGCGGCCTTAAGCTTTTCCTTCACTTTTGGAGACAATCCATCTATAAAGGTTTTTGTAACTAACCTCATCATTCCTGGAGCGGTTAGATCCATGCCTTCATCTCTGAAATTATTTTCTACACTTAGATAATATTCGTCTACTGATTGTCCAGATTTCTGAGCCACCACTCCCGTTGTTCCTCTCTGCCTCTGTCTCTCCCTCATGAAAACCATTAAGTGATCTACAAATTGCGTACCTGATTCTATCGTTTGTAAGGCACCATCTCCTGCTTGGGGCCTATGTACCTGTAGATTTGCTAATAGCTCCTGGAAGAGTCCAGGAGTCATTTTCATTCTACATAATTCTTCTCCATCTGCCCAAACTCCTGCGTGAGTCTGCATAATTTGCTGTATATATTGTGCAAATCTGTTGTGAATTTGCTTTTTGCTCCCTCTAGTGGTTACTAGTTTTTTGACTCTGGTTTTTCTGTCATTCCTTTTATCCGCACCTGGGTCGTTAGTTAGGGGTGTTGCTATATAAGCTCCCTGGACCTTCAGTTCAATGCCTGGCAACGTAGTTATCAGAGCTAGTCTGCTGTGCTCTTGTCTACTGATCCTGGTTCCAGTTATATCAGCTAAGTCTGCCTTTTGCTTTTTGCTATTTGTTTTGGTTTTGTATTTTTGTCCAGCTTGTTCCATATCTACATCCTGACCTTTGCTGGAAGCTCTAGGGGGCTGGTGTTCTCCCCCCGGACCGTTAGACGGTTCGGGGGTTCTTGAATTTCCAGTGTGGATTTTGATAGGGTTTTTGTTGACCATATAAGTTACCTTTCTTTATTCTGCTATCAGTAAGCGGGCCTCTCTGTGCTAAACCTGGTTCATTTCTGTGTTTGTCATTTCCTCTTACCTCACCGTCATTATTTGTGGGGGGCTTCTATCCAGCTTTGGGGTCCCCTTCTCTGGAGGCAAGAAAGGTCTTTGTTTTCCTCTACTAGGGGTAGCTAGATTCTCCGGCTGGCGCGTGTCATCTAGAATCAACGTAGGAATGATCCCCGGCTACTTCTAGTGTTGGCGTTAGGAGTAGATATATGGTCAACCCAGTTACCACTGCCCTATGAGCTGGATTTTTGTATTCTGCAGACTTCCACGTTCCTCTGAGACCCTCGCCATTGGGGTCATAACAGTTTGCCAGGCCCAGTATTAAATGTTTAATGCATTGCAGAAGAGGGATTATAAGAAAGAAGATTCTGAGTTTTTTTTTTTTTTTTTTTTTTTTTCTTCTTCCCCTTTACCTCAGAGTGGCTATGCTTGCTGCAGACATGAATGTCCAGACCTTGATTACAAGTGTGGACCAGCTGGCTACTCGTGTGCAGGGCATACAAGACTATGTTATCAGAAATCCTATGTCAGAACCTAAAATACCGATTCCTGAACTGTTTTCCGGAGACAGGTTTAAGTTTAGGAATTTCGTGAATAATTGTAAATTGTTTTTGTCCCTGAGACCCTGTTCATCTGGAGATTCTGCTCAGCAAGTAAAAATTGTTATTTCGTTCTTACGGGGCGACCCTCAGGATTGGGCTTTTTCGCTGGCACCAGGAGATCCGGCATTGGCTGATCTTGATGCGTTTTTTCTGGCGCTCGGTTTACTTTATGAGGAACCCAATCTTGAGATTCAGGCAGAAAAGGCCTTGCTGGCTATGTCTCAGGGGCAGGACGAGGCTGAAGTGTATTGCCAAAAATTTCGGAAATGGTCCGTGCTGACACATTGGAACAAGTGTGCACTGGCCGCTAATTTTAGAAATGGTCTTTCTGAAGCCATTAAGAATGTTATGGTGGGTTTTCCCATTCCCACAGGTCTGAATGATACTATGGCACTGGCTATTCAAATTGACCGGCGGTTGCGGGAGCGCAAAACCGCAAATTCCCTCATGGTGTTGTCTGAACAGACACCTAATTCGGTGCAATGTGATAGAAAAACCGCAAATTCCCTCATGGTGTTGTCTGAACAGACACCTGATTTAATGCAATGTGATAGAATCCTGACTAGAAATGAGCGGAAAATTCATAGACGCCGGAATGGCTTGTGCTACTACTGTGGTGATTCTACACATGTTATCTCAGCATGCTCTAAACGTATAGCTAAGGTTGTTAGTCCTGTCACCGTTGGTAATTTGCAACCTAAATTTATTCTGTCTGTAACTTTGATTTGCTCACTGTCATCTTATCCTGTCATGGCGTTTGTAGATTCAGGTGCTGCCCTGAGTCTCATGGATCTCTCATTTGCTAAGCGCTGTGGTTTTACTCTTGAACCATTAGAAAATCCTATTCCTCTTAGGGGTATTGATGCTACACCATTGGCAGCAAATAAACCGCAGTATTGGACACAGGTTACCATGTGCATGACTCCTGAACACCGCGAGGTGATACGTTTCCTGGTTTTACATAAAATGCATGATTTGGTTGTTTTAGGGCTGCCATGGTTACAGACCCATAATCCAGTCCTGGACTGGAAGGCTATGTCAGTCTCAAGTTGGGGCTGTCGTGGTATTCATGGGGATTCCCTGCCTGTGTCTATTGCTTCTTCTACGCCTTCGGAAGTTCCAGAGTATTTGTCTGATTATCAGGATGTCTTCAGTGAGTCTGAGTCCAGTGCACTGCCTCCTCATAGGGACTGTGACTGTGCTATAGATTTGATCCCAGGCAGTAAATTTCCTAAGGGAAGACTGTTTAATCTGTCGGTACCTGAACATACCGCTATGCGTTCATATATCAAGGAGTCTCTGGAGAAAGGACATATTCGTCCGTCTTCTTCCCCTCTTGGTGCGGGATTCTTTTTTGTGGCAAAAAAAGACGGATCTTTGAGACCTTGTATTGATTATCGGCTTTTAAATAAGATCACTGTCAAATTTCAGTATCCTTTACCGCTGTTGTCTGACTTGTTTGCCCGGATTAAGGGTGCCAAGTGGTTCACCAAGATAGACCTTCGTGGTGCGTACAACCTTGTGCGCATTAAGCAAGGTGATGAATGGAAAACCGCATTCAATACGCCCGAAGGTCATTTTGAGTACTTGGTGATGCCTTTTGGGCTCTCCAATGCGCCTTCAGTTTTTCAGTCCTTTATGCATGACATTTTCCGGAAGTATCTGGATACATTTTTGATTGTTTATCTGGATGATATTTTGGTTTTTTCTGATAATTGGGATTCGCATGTGGAGCAGGTCAGGTTGGTCTTTAAAATTTTGCGTGAAAATTCTTTGTTTGTCAAGGGCTCAAAGTGTCTCTTTGGTGTACAGAAGGTTCCCTTTTTGGGGTTCATTTTTTCCCCTTCTGCTGTGGAGATGGACCCAGTCAAGGTCCGAGCTATTCTTGATTGGACTCAGCCCTCGTCAGTTAAGAGTCTTCAGAAGTTCTTGGGCTTCGCTAACTTCTACCGTCGTTTTATCGCTAATTTTTCTAGCATTGTGAAACCTTTGACGGATATGACCAAGAAGGGCTCCGATGTAGCTAACTGGGCTCCTGCTGCCGTGGAGGCTTTCCAGGAGTTGAAACGCCGGTTTACTTCGGCGCCTGTTTTGTGCCAGCCTGACGTCTCACTTCCCTTTCAGGTTGAGGTGGATGCTTCGGAGATTGGGGCAGGGGCAGTTTTGTCGCAGAGAGGCCCTGGTTGCTCTGTTATGAAACCTTGTGCCTTTTTCTCTAGGAAGTTTTCGCCTGCCGAGCGAAATTATGATGTGGGCAATCGGGAGTTGTTGGCCATGAAATGGGCATTTGAGGAGTGGCGTCATTGGCTTGAGGGTGCTAAGCATCGTGTGGTGGTCTTGACTGATCACAAAAATCTGATGTATCTCGAGTCTGCTAAACGCCTTAATCCGAGACAGGCCCGCTGGTCATTGTTTTTCTCCCGCTTTGATTTTGTTGTCTCGTATTTACCAGGTTCAAAGAATGTGAAGGCCGATGCTCTTTCTAGGAGCTTTGTGCCTGATGCTCCTGGAGTCGCTGATCCTGTTGGTATTCTTAAAGATGGAGTTATCTTGTCAGCTATTTCTCCGGATCTGCGACGTGTGTTGCAGAGATTTCAGGCTGATAGGCCTGAGTCTTGTCCACCTGACAGACTGTTTGTCCCAGATAAGTGGACCAGCAGAGTCATTTCCGAGGTTCATTCCTCGGTGTTGGCAGGTCACCCGGGAATTTTTGGCACCAGAGATCTGGTGGCCAGGTCCTTTTGGTGGCCTTCCTTGTCAAGGGATGTGCGGTCATTTGTGCAGTCCTGTGGGACTTGTGCTCGAGCTAAGCCTTGCTGTTCTCGTGCCAGCGGTTTGCTCTTGCCCTTGCCTGTCCCGAAGAGACCTTGGACTCATATCTCCATGGATTTCATTTCTGATCTTCCGCTATCTCAGGGCATGTCCGTTATCTGGGTGATATGTGATCGCTTCTCCAAGATGGTCCATTTGGTTCCTTTGCCTAAGCTGCCTTCCTCTTCCGATCTGGTTCCTGTGTTTTTCCAGAACGTGGTTCGTTTGCACGGCATCCCTGAGAATATTGTGTCAGACAGAGGATCCCAGTTCGTTTCCAGGTTCTGGCGATCCTTTTGTAGTAGGATGGGCATTGATTTGTCGTTTTCGTCTGCTTTCCATCCTCAGACTAATGGACAAACGGAGCGAACCAATCAGACTTTGGAGGCTTATTTGAGGTGTTTTGTCTCTGCTGATCAGGACGATTGGGTGACATTCTTGCCGTTGGCTGAGTTTGCCCTTAATAATCGGGCTAGTTCCGCCACCTTGGTTTCGCCTTTTTTCTGCAACTCTGGTTTCCATCCTCGCTTTTCTTCGGGTCATGTGGAGCCTTCTGACTGTCCTGGGGTGGATTCTGTGGTGGATAGGTTGCAGCAGATCTGGAATCATGTGGTGGACAACTTGAAGTTGTCACAGGAGAAGGCTCAGCGCTTTGCCAACCGCCGCCGCGGTGTGGGTCCCCGACTACGCGTTGGGGATTTGGTATGGCTTTCTTCCCGCTTTGTTCCTATGAAGGTCTCCTCTCCCAAATTTAAACCTCGTTTTATTGGGCCTTACAAGATATTGGAAATCCTTAATCCTGTATCTTTTCGTCTGGATCTTCCTGTGTCGTTTGCTATTCACAATGTATTTCATAGGTCCTTGTTGCGGCGGTACATTGTGCCTGTAGTTCCTTCTGCTGAGCCTCCTGCTCCGGTGTTGGTTGAGGGCGAGTTGGAGTACGTGGTGGAGAAGATCTTGGATTCTCGCCTCTCCAGGCGGAGGCTTCAGTACCTGGTCAAGTGGAAGGGCTATGGTCAGGAGGATAATTCCTGGGTGGTCGCCTCTGATGTTCATGCGGCCGATTTAGTTCGTGCCTTTCATGCCGCTCATCCTGATCGCCCTGGTGGTCGTGGTGAGGGTTCGGTGACCCCTCACTAAGGGGGGGGTACTGTTGTGAATTTGCTTTTTGCTCCCTCTAGTGGTTACTAGTTTTTTGACTCTGGTTTTTCTGTCATTCCTTTTATCCGCACCTGGGTCGTTAGTTAGGGGTGTTGCTATATAAGCTCCCTGGACCTTCAGTTCAATGCCTGGCAACGTAGTTATCAGAGCTAGTCTGCTGTGCTCTTGTCTACTGATCCTGGTTCCAGTTATATCAGCTAAGTCTGCCTTTTGCTTTTTGCTATTTGTTTTGGTTTTGTATTTTTGTCCAGCTTGTTCCATATCTACATCCTGACCTTTGCTGGAAGCTCTAGGGGGCTGGTGTTCTCCCCCCGGACCGTTAGACGGTTCGGGGGTTCTTGAATTTCCAGTGTGGATTTTGATAGGGTTTTTGTTGACCATATAAGTTACCTTTCTTTATTCTGCTATCAGTAAGCGGGCCTCTCTGTGCTAAACCTGGTTCATTTCTGTGTTTGTCATTTCCTCTTACCTCACCGTCATTATTTGTGGGGGGCTTCTATCCAGCTTTGGGGTCCCCTTCTCTGGAGGCAAGAAAGGTCTTTGTTTTCCTCTACTAGGGGTAGCTAGATTCTCCGGCTGGCGCGTGTCATCTAGAATCAACGTAGGAATGATCCCCGGCTACTTCTAGTGTTGGCGTTAGGAGTAGATATATGGTCAACCCAGTTACCACTGCCCTATGAGCTGGATTTTTGTATTCTGCAGACTTCCACGTTCCTCTGAGACCCTCGCCATTGGGGTCATAACACAAATCTAACTGGACACTGGGTGGGATCTGGTGCGTTATGCAAGAGAGACATGCCTTCAGCGGGGGACCAAGGGAAATATTGTCGAGTTTGGTGGTATCTAGTTCCCATTACTCCGTCAGCACCAGGTTCCCTAAAGGGTCTTGGTACTACCCTAACAGGGGCAAGTACAGCGCCATGTCTAGGTGTACCACAGGCTAGGCAATCATTTCTCCAGTCTGGATTTTGTTGTCCACAGTGCGGACATACCCATCCTCCTGGTCCGGCTAAACTTTGAGGTGGTGTTTGGAGAAAAGATGGGGCATGTGGGTTAAGGTATGGGGGTGGGGTATTTTTAGATTCCACATTTTGTTTTTCTCCACAGCCTGCGGGTCTAATACACCACTTTTTACTCTGTTGACTATATGTCCATCCCTCATTTTCTGCTACCCTAGAGACATCAATCAATGCTTGGATCTGATCTATCCATTTCTTGTCTCTGATTATGCCTTTTTTCTTTCCTGAATTCCTTCCCATAGTTTTCTACTAAAAGCTTCTGCCCTAGTAACTCCAAACTTACTAAAAATCTTTCTCAGCCCCTTAGTGGCATCTTCACCACTTCTCTCCTTTATGATAGTATAGATATCTAATTCTTCTGGTTCCGACTTTGTTTGCTTATTCCCCATTTTCTTATCCTGAGCTTTCTTGCCCTAGGTGGCGTTTGGGTATGAGAATACCTCGTTACCTTCTTCCTAAGGAGCTAGGATGTTTAAACTGTGTTGATGTAAGAAAATCCTGATTCCTACACCTATAGCAAACAACACAAATGCAACCAGACAGAAAAAGAAAAAGAACATACAACGTATCTTGTCCCAGGCTAATTTATCTGTCCTGGGCTCATACTATCATACACAACGTATTCTTGTCCCAGGCTAATTTATCTGTCCTGGGCTCATACTATCATACACTTATCCGTCACCAGGTTTTTGTCAAAGACAGGATCAGAGATTGAACATAGGCGCGGAGGTCTCCCCAAAAGGACGCAACCACGTTGCCCAGTGGGACAGTCACTTCTTCTGTTTCAACACCCTGGGCGGCTTATAGGGCTATTCCCAACTTCCACACACCTTTTATTCACATTCACTCTCATTCAATGCCGTACTCCGTGAGGTGATCAATTCCTAAATAGTTCAAGAACCCGAGCTATAGGTATCCTCCTCTACTAGAACTACCCGCTAAAGAACACGACACAGAAAATCTTACGGACAGTGCAGGGCAGATATAAGAGATCTAACAGTGTCTCTTACCTGGCCAGGTTTTTGTTCATCTGCCGTCCATTATCCCAGATTTTCTTTTCGTTCGTATTCTGCCGGTGTTCTTGAAGGAATACACAGACCTCGGGTCCCTGTTCAGGCGCCAGGAAATGTCAGGATCACACTCAGTCGGAGCAGCCTTTGGAAGTGGGGAATCACCAGAAATAATACACAAGACACGTCTTGTATAGTGTATCACTGGGAAGTCTCTGAAGCACGCCTGCCTTCAAGGTGCTATCCCTTCTTTATATAGTTGTATCGGTAGGTTCAGTGGTTATACAAGTTTTGCATGTTTAAACAAAGAGACAAAACAGGAAAGAAAGAAAAAACAGTTTCGTGGGCGGCAGTTTCACAACAAACAGTACAAAGGCAATTCCACAGACAAGAAAAACAGGATTTCATACTATAGCTAAAATGTCCTTGAATGGACAGGTCAATATTTATCACAAATTCTTTTTTGTGGTTCATTGAGGTAACCATTTTTGTTCTGCTCTTCACAATAATGAAGCAATTGTAGAAACAAGAATTTATTGGCACACCACACAAAAAATATTAAAACATAATTAAAAACAATACACAAGAAAACTTGGTGCATATACAGATGGTAACATATAATATGTAGAGTATTTAAATAAACAAAAGCAAGCTTGCACAACAACACTGATATATACCTACCCCCTGGCTCATGGGACTAAAGGACAAAATGTGTATTCATGGCCTTAGCACCTATAGATCACCCCCAGCCATAAATACAATGGCGAGATTTCCAACCGAGGCAGAGAATAGCCCTGACTGCGGCCCTCGATAATGAGCCACCTGGGCATAAACGGTGGAAAGTACACCGCAAAGATGAATCACCGCAAGAAATGCGCAGTGTATAAACAGATAAAGTCACCCATGACTAAAGTGAGAGGTATATAATATTACCCAGGGGAGAGGCCAGGGACACAGGCCCCGTATGCAGGCTAACACGGACCAAGCGACATGACCCAACGCGTATCGCCCTCCAAATAGGGCTTCGTCAGGGGAAGTTGGTTATGTAAACCACACAGCATCTCAGCTTACCACCCGACTCTAGAAGTCTGGATGGCCTAGGGGCTGATGCCCTGATCCTTCTCAACACTGTTCCTGGAGAGAGCACATGTTACTCTTCCATGGACCTTCTCCATTTTCCTCACACCCTCTTACCTCACAGACTAACTAAACCCCTCCCTTCCCAGTGAGGGTAGCTGTGTAAAGCTCTAAGCTTCAGTCGAAGTAAGAGAGCAGGGTAAATTGTGTGTGCAGTTGTCTCCAGCAGAGAAAGCATAGCTCCCATCATTTAAAATTCACATATAAAATAGTACATATTTAACCATATTGTGGCGACAAAGACACAGGACACCAAATTCCCCTCTAGCTAAAAATAGCACATCCTTGGGTTACACCACCGAACGCCAGCATATAATAAAATGACGGAACATTTAACCTGTGTATAGGTGAACAGTCACATTAACTGAGTCGTGGATTACAGCCCAAAACCACTTCCGATTGGTTGGCGTCACGGGGTCCTTCTCCGGTACCACACAAACAGAGCCAGCAAAGAGTGAACAATCCCAAGACCTTTATTTAGGCAAAAATAAGAAAGGTCCATATTACGATCCACCACACAAAGGATAAAATAGTCCAGAACACGAATGCAGTTCAGTAACTGGGTAAAAGTCCAACAATCCAGCAGACAGAGGATAGCATAATCCATATACTCTTCTTTCTCTCTGAGATGCTGTGAACACATCATCATTCCACACAGGACTGATCTGTGTCTCATCTCCCTGATATTTTAAAAGTCTCCCTCCTCATTCACAGGTCAGGAGGGGGAAGGTCTCAGGGGCTCATTGTTTCAACAAGCTAGGTCAACATGTCATTAGCATATTAGCAAACAATACAGTACTGTGGGGGCTGATATCAGAAGGCAGCAACAGCCTTTCATCAATTAGCAAATAACTCCTTCTACAAGAGAACAAAATGAAAATAAGTGAAATAGAAATATACACAAAAATGATACCCACATAGCATATCACACCATCACAACCTCTCCCCCCTCATAATAAGTGAGCACGCTATGAGGTCTACACAGACCTCTGGCCTGCTCACTGTAGTCTAAATTGCTCAATAGTTTATAGTTCCTTGTACAGCGGCAGGGGTTGCAATAATCATGAGCACTTGTCCATAAATTCCCGGGTCCTGGCTTTATAGTCATACCAGGCTTTTTGACTGGACTGGGACGTTCGCTGATATTCATTAGACAAGGTAGCTAGCTGGGCGAGATAGTCTCTGAACTCTAGAAGGTAGGGAATGATGGGCATTCCGGTATCTGCGATATCTCCCTCCAATTGTTCTTTCTGAAAAGTGAGAGGCCCACGGACCTTCTGCTCCCACAAAATGACTTTGTAACTCCCCAATGTCATTTACAAGGAGGATATCTGCAGGAAGTCCTCCCATAACTCCAATCCAGCACAGTTTTTCTCCAAAACCATAATCCAAATGTAGCGCCCCCACTGCCGCAGGGCCGAGGGGTACCCGGTACCGGGCCTCTGAGTCTCTGCTCTGGGGTTGTCACGGTGGCTAGACCCGGTCCGTGACCCTGCTGAGGGGCGTACAGTAATAGATGTGGATAGTGGTAGTGGTGGTGGTGGTGCGGTGCAGTAAATAACGAAGACACCAGGTTGCAGTCTCTTTACCTCTTTACTGAAGGTCTCTGGGTCCTCAGTCCGGAATACGGTTCACCAGGCTGCGCAAGTCCGGCCGGTCCAATGGCACCTCCAGAGTTCTCTTTGCAGGTGGAAATCTGTGCCTTCCTGCTAGCGCTATGTGTTGTGGTCCTCCCCTGCTGTGCTTACGGGATAGTCCCCACAACTGTTGTGTCTGTTTCTCGTGTTCCCTCACAACTCGATTAGATGATGTTCTGCTAATCCTCTGTCCCTCCCGGTGTTATGGTTGGGACGCACCCATATGACGGGTAGGCTCGGAGCTCTTCCGGGACCCTAGAGTCGCCCCTCTCCACAGATTGCCCCCTATGTCTTCTTAGGTGATTTAGGTGAGACAGCCCGCCTATGACTGACTGTCCTGCCGTTGGTTTGAAGTATTGCTTGGAGCTAGTTATATAAATACTTCCTCTGCGTTCCGGCCGCCGGCTGTGCGCCTCAGTAGGATGTTGCCTTGGTCTTACAGCATGACTCCTACTGGTATTCTCCTTCTTGCTTTCATCCCGTTTCTCACTCAGCACAATATATCTCGCTTCTTGTCCTTTCTTAGGGCACCGCCGCTATGCTGAGCAGGCACGGTCCCGTGACGTTCTTTCTCATTGCCAGGCCTCTGTCAGGGTCCCAAACCTGACAGGGACCCTACCGAATCTTCCCCCACAACACCCTCTGCCACAAGGTGTTGCCTGGTTCCAACCCAGTCAGCTTTCTCTCTAACTTCCTGCCTGACCCCCAGTTTTACCAGTATGTGAGGAGTGGCCTAATGAATAGTACCCTTAGCTCCCCCTGGAGGCTCGACTGTGAAATGTATTGGTGTCTGTGATACCTGGTCAGATGAACTCCTTCAGTGCCATCAGACGTACCATAGCCCCCCTTAGTGGCGGAGCCACAGTACTGCAACGACCAGGACTCTGAGGCGCTGCACAAACGTACCAAAGCTCGCTGTATATATTTGCGGACACCCCAGGCCAGGACAATGGGAATTCCCGGGCCCTGGTGAATTGCCTTGGGTCAAACCACATGGGGGTCAGCGATAGGAATGCCCCCGTGTCTCTAAATCCTGACACTTTGTATCCATCAATTAAGACATCCTGCAGGTGGCAATGCCGTTGCGCTGTATTTCTGATGGACAAAGGCCGGAGTCCATACACTCCAGAAGAGGTATCTATGGTGCCGTGGTCGGTGGTCCACTCTGGTGGGGGTGGTGGTAGCTCTTCTTCAGGCGGGATGGAGTGCACAAGATGTACTGGATGAGGTGGGGCTGCATGGGGCTCCCTCTGAATCCTTGAGGGACAGCCAGACTGCAAATGTCCAGGTTGCCCACACCCATAACATTTCCTCTCTGTGATACCCTCAGGTCGTGGTCTGAACAGTTGGAGCCCAGGATTGTGAGGCGTGATTGTCATCGGCTTGCGACTAGGTGGAAGGGCAGATATAATTAGAGGGGGATGGGGTGCGGGAGTGTTATGATCCTAGTGGCTAAGGATCACAAATCTAACCAGCTAAGTAGAAAATAATAGGACGAGCTCTGGGGATGTGGTAACTGGACTAACCGCAAACCTGATCCTAACCGCACACACTATAGGCAGCCGTGGAACGTTTCCTGAAATCCTAGACGTCTCTTCACGGCCTGAGAAACTGACTACCCCTAAAGAGAAAGTAAAGACCTCACTTGCCTCAGAGAAATCCCCCAGAGATATAGAAGCCCCCCACAAATAATAACGGTGAGTTAAGAGGAAAAGACAAACGCAGAGATGAAACAGGTTAAGCAAATGAGGCCCGCTAATGCTAGATAGCAGAAAATAGCATGGGATCTGTGCGGTCAGTAAAAAACCCTATGCAAAAATATCCACGCAGAGAATGCGAGAACCCCCACACCAACTAACGATGTGGGGGGAGCAACTCAGCACCCCAGAGCACCAGCAAGCAGGGAAATCACATATTAGCAAGCTGGACAAAAACTCATCATATACTAGGAAACATCTTGAACACAGATGAGCAAAAATAAGCAAACAGAACTTAGCTTCTCTTGGAGAGACTGATAACGGATGTAGACAGGAGCAATCAGAATAGCACTGAATACAACGGCAACAGGCAAGGAATGAAGGACCAGGTGGATTAAATAGGAAACCTAACTAGCAGATGACGAGACAGCTGATCCTGCCAGAAACCTGCAAAATAACAAAAAGAGCCACCAGGAGGAGCCCAAAGAGAGAACTCACACAGTACCACTCATGACCACAGGAGGGAGCCCGGAAACAGAGTTCACAACACGGGAGAAGGCCATGGTTCATTGTCCAGAAGCCTCCTCCATTGTGGTCGGATAGTAAGGGCTTCATCTGCCAGGGCTGCAGCTCCATCCACGGTGCACGGCGTGCGCACCCGGACCCATTCCCATACCTCTGCGGGGCACTTTGCAAGAAATTGTTCTATAAGGAACGCCTGTATAACATCTTTCACAGTAAAGACGTTTTCTGCTTCCAGCCATCTCCGACATGCCTGGGACATCTTATGTGCATACATCCTAAATGATCCCCCCGTAGTCCATGGGAGGTCTTGGAACTTGGCCCTATATGAGTCTGGGGTGATAGCATGGTAATCCAGTATAGTCTGCTTTACAATGTTACAATCTCGATTCCGCTGTGAGTTAATGGTTCGGTAAGCCTCCGCCAGGCTAACGTTCAGGAGTCCCACTAACAAATCCAGCCAGAGTGGGGCACCTCCATCACAGCACACTGCTGCTCAAAGTCCTTAAAGAACCCCTCCACATCTCTGGAAGCCTCATCAAATGGCTTAAACTCTGTCCGTGTGATCCGTACAGGCTCCTGGATCGTTGGGTTTACATTCCACATAGCGTTACTCCCTCTTTCAAGCTCCATTGCTTCTTGTCTCCACTGTGCCCGACAGGCAGCCTCCTCCCTGTACTCCTGAGGGATGCCTGGGCCCAGAACTGCCATCTCTTCTTTGTACCACACCAGCCACTGGCTTTTTGGGGTGGGGGTCCTCGTCTCCAGTGCTCGTCCTTCAGACATATAGGAGGAGGTGGCCGGGCTGGCACCCACCAGTCGGTCTAGTGTTATGATTTTCCCAATGGCAGGGAAATCAAAATAACAACGGACTAGCTCTCGGGTGATGGGAACTAAAGTGACCGTGACCTGAACCTGACACGACACTGGAAGTAGCCGGGGAGTGTTTCCTACGATGCCCTAGACACCACGCGCCAGCCGGAGATCTAACTACCCCTATCAGAGGAATATACAGGCCTGCCTTACCTCCAGAGATGAACCCCAAAAGGAGATAGCAGCCCCCCACAGATATTGACGGTGAGTCAAGAGGAAAAGACATACGTAGGATGAACAGCAGATTTAGCACAGTGAGGTCTGCTTACTAGATAGCAGAAGTACAGGAAAGAGTCACTTCACGGTCAACTTCAAAACACTACTCAAAAACACCATCCTGAAATTACTTTAAAACTCCAGTGACAACTCATGCCACTGGAGTGGCAATTCCAGTCCACGAGAGCTTCCAGCTACAGAGAGTCACATTGCAAATAGCTGGACAAAAATAGCATAAACTAGAAACAAAATTCAACTTAGCTGAACAGGATCTTGAGGCAGGAGAATGCAACAGAATGCTACTGATACATTGTTGGCCGGCATCAGACCAGCAGCCAAGCAGCCTTAAATAGGAAACTCCCCTAATGGGTGTCAACAGGTGATCAAGGATAGAAGAAGGCAAATAAGTGGCACTACCATAAAACACCACCGGGGGAGCCCACAAACAGAATTCACAACAGTACCCCCCCCTTAAGGAGGGGGCACCGAACCCTCACCAGAACCACCAGGGCGATCTGGATGAGCACTATGAAATGCACGAACCAAATCAGGAGCATGAACATCAGATGTTGTCACCCAAGAATTATCCTCCTGACCATAGCCTTTCCACTTAACCAGATACTGAAGTTTCCGTCTGGAAACACGGGAGTCCAAGATCTTTTCCACCACATACTCCAACTCACCCTCAACCAGCACAGGAGCAGGAGGATCAGCAGACGGAACAACCGGCACCTCATACCTCCGCAACAATGACCGATGAAAAACATTATGAATAGTAAAAGATGCTGGGAGGTCCAAACGAAAGGACACAGGATTGAGAACCTCCAGAATCCTATAAGGGCCGATAAACCGAGGCTTAAACTTAGGAGACGAGACCTTCATAGGAACAAATCGAGAAGACAACCAAACCAGGTCCCCAACACAAAGACGAGGACCGACACGCCGATGACGATTAGTGAACTGTTGAGTCTTCTCCTGGGACAACTTCAGATTGTCCACAACCTGTCCCCAAATCTGATGCATTCTATCAACCACAGCATCTACTCCAGGACAATCCGAAGACTCCAATTGACCGGACGAAAAGCGAGGGTGAAACCCTGAATTACAAAAAAATGGAGAAACCAAAGTGGCAGAACTGGCCCGATTGTTAAGGGCAAACTCTGCCAATGGCAAAAAATCAAGCCAATCGTCCTGATCAGCGGACACAAAACACCTCAAGTAAGTCTCCAAGGTCTGATTAGTACGCTCAGTCTGGCCATTAGTCTGAGGATGGAATGCAGACGAAAAAGACAAGTCGATGCCCATCCTGGCACAGAACGCCCGCCAAAATCTAGACACAAACTGAGTACCCCTGTCAGACACTATATTCTCAGGAATACCATGCAAACGCACAACATTCTGAAAAAATAGAGGGACCAGCTCAGAGGAGGAGGGCAATTTGGGCAAAGGTACCAAGTGAACCATCTTGGAAAAACGGTCACACACCACCCAGATGACGGACATCCTACGAGAAACAGGAAGGTCAGAAATAAAGTCCATAGAGATGTGCGTCCAAGGCCTCTTAGGAATAGGCAAGGGCAACAACAACCCGCTGGCCCGGGAACAGCAGGGCTTAGCCCGAGCACAAACATCACAAGACTGCACAAAAATACGTACATCTCGAGACAAGGAAGGCCACCAGAAGGACCTAGACACCAGATCCCTGGTGCCAAAAATTCCAGGATGACCTGCCAACGCGGAAGAGTGAACCTCCGAAATAACTCTACTGGTCCAGTCATCAGGGACAAACAATCTACCAGGCGGACAGCGATCAGGCCTATCCACCTGAAACTCCTGCAAAGAGCGCCGCAGGTCTGGGGAGACAGCTGACAATATCACCCCATCCTTCAGGATGCCAGTAGGTTCGGAATCACCAGGCGAGTCAGGCTCAAAACTCCTAGAGAGGGCATCCGCCCTCACATTCTTAGACCCAGGCAGATATGAAACCACAAAGTTAAATCGAGAGAAAAACAACGACCAGCGCGCCTGTCTAGGATTCAGACGCCTGGCTGACTCAAGATAAATTAGATTTTTGTGGTCAGTCAAGACCACCACCTGGTGTCTAGCACCCTCAAGCCAATGACGCCACTCCTCCAATGCCCACTTCATGGCCAAGAGCTCCCGATTTCCAACATCATAATTTCGCTCAGCGGGCGAAAACTTTCGAGAGAAAAACGCACATGGTCTCATCACTGAGCAGTCAGGACCTTTCTGCGACAAAACTGCACCTGCTCCGATCTCGGAAGCATCTACTTCAACCTGGAACGGGAGCGAAACATCAGGCTGGCGCAACACAGGAGCAGAAGAAAAGCGGCGCTTAAGCTCCCGAAAGGCCTCCACAGCCGCAGAGGACCAATTAGCAACATCAGCACCCTTCTTGGTCAAATCAGTCAAAGGTTTAGCAATGGCAGAAAAACCCGCTATGAATCGGCGATAGAAATTAGCAAATCCCAAGAATTTCTGAAGACTCTTTAGAGAAGTAGGTTGTACCCAATCACAAATAGCCTGAACCTTAACAGGGTCCATCTCCATAGATGAAGGGGAAAAAATATATCCCAAAAAGGAAATTCTCTGAACCCCAAAAATACACTTTGAGCCCTTCACAAATAGAGAATTAGCTCGTAAAACCTGAAAAACTCTCCTGACCTGTTGAACATGAGATTCCCAGTCCTCCGAAAAAATCAAAATATCATCCAAATACACAATCATAAATTTATCCAGATATTCACGGAAAATATCGTGCATAAAGGACTGAAAAACGGAAGGGGCATTCGCGAGACCGAAAGGCATTACCAAATACTCAAAATGGCCTTCAGGCGTATTAAATGCGGTCTTCCACTCATCCCCCTGCTTAATCCGCACCAAATTATACGCACCACGTAGATCGATCTTAGTGAACCACTTCGCCCCCTTTATGCGAGCAAAAAGATCAGTCAGTAAAGGCAACGGATACTGGTATTTAACTGTAATCTTATTCAGAAGTCGATAGTCGATACAAGGTCTCAATGAACCATCCTTTTTACCCACAAAGAAAAACCCTGCCCCCAGTGGAGACAAAGAGGGGCGAATATGACCCTTTTCCAAAGATTCTCTGATATACTCCCGCATAGCAGTATGTTCAGGTACAGACAAATTAAACAAGCGACCCTTAGGAAATTTACTACCGGGAATCAACTCAATAGCGCAGTCACACTCTCTGTGAGGAGGGAGAGAATCAGTTTTAGGCTCCTGAAAGACATCATAAAAATCTGACAGAAATGCTGGGATCTCAGAGGGAGTAGATGAAGAAATGGGAACCAAAGGTGCATCCCCATGAATCCCCTGACATCCCCAGCTCAGCACAGACATTGATCTCCAGTCCAAGACTGGATTATGAATTTGTAACCATGGTAATCCAAGTACTAATACGTCATGTAGATTATATAACACAAGGAAACGAATAATCTCCTGATGGTCTGGGGACAGATGCATAGTCACTTGTGTCCAATATTGTGGTTTATTGCTAGCCAAAGGTGTAGACTCAATACCCTTTAAGGGAATAGAAACCTCCAGAGGCTCTAAATCAAACCCACAACGCTTGGCAAAGGACCAATCCATGAGACTCAGAGCGGCGCCAGAATCCACATAAGCATCCACAGTAACAGATGATAAAGTACAAATCAATGTCACGGACAAAAGAAATTTAGACTGCAAGGTACCCATAGAAAAAGATTTATCAACCTCTTTATTAACCTTCTTTATGCGTTTAGAGCATGCTGATATAACATGAGCTGGATCTCCACAATAGAAGCACAACCCATTTTTGCGCCTGTAATTCTGTCGTTCGCCTCTAGACAATACACTATCGCATTGCATATGCTCTGGTGCCCTTTCAGAGGTCACCGCCAAATGATGCACAGGTTTTTGCTCAGAAGATACCGCCATATGGTGCACAGGTTTTTGCTCAGAAGATACCGCCATATGGTGCACAGGTTTTTGCTCAAAAGATACCGCCATATGGTGCACAGATTTTTGGTCAGAAGATACCGCCATATGGTGCACAGATTTGCGCTCCCGTAAACGCCGATCAATCTGGATAGCCAATTTCATGGCATCATTCAGACCTGTAGGCACAGGGAACCCCACCATGACATCCTTCACGGCATCAGAGAGACCTTCTCTGAAATTAGCTGCTAGAGCGCACTCATTCCATTTAGTAAGCACCGACCATTTACGAAATTTTTGGCAGTATATCTCAGCTTCATCTTGCCCTTGAGAAAGAGCTATCAAGGCTTTCTCAGCCAAAATCTCTAAATTAGGTTCTTCATAAAGCAACCCCAAAGCCAGAAAAAACGCATCTACATTTAATAACGCAGGATCCCCTGGCGACAATGCAAATGCCCAACTTTGTGGGTCACCCCGCAATAGAGAAATAACAATTTTAACCTGTTGTGCAGGATCACCAGCAGAGTGAGATTTCAGAGACAAAAACAATTTACAATTCTCTCTGAAATTCAAAAAACGGGATCTGTCTCCGGTAAAAAATTCAGGCATAGGGATCTTAGGTTCAGACATTGGAGCACGTATAACAAAATCTTGTAAGTTCTGGACCTTAGTAGCCAGGTTATTCAGACCTGCAACCAAACTCTGTGGATCCATGATTCAAACAGGTGTAACCAAAGCCATTCAGAGATTAAGAGGAGAGGAAAAAAAAAAAAGGCTGAAGACTGCAGTTTAAGCAAGGAGTACAAATAAGCACTAAGGTGCACTTTCCAAACACAGAAGGAAAAAAAACCCTTTTCATATCCTTTCCTGCTTTAGTGCATAGTTTTAACACATGTGGGCCGGCCAAACTGTTATGATTTTCCCAATGGCAGGGAAATCAAAATAACAACGGACTAGCTCTCGGGTGATGGGAACTAAAGTGACCGTGACCTGAACCTGACACGACACTGGAAGTAGCCGGGGAGTGTTTCCTACGATGCCCTAGACACCACGCGCCAGCCGGAGATCTAACTACCCCTATCAGAGGAATATACAGGCCTGCCTTACCTCCAGAGATGAACCCCAAAAGGAGATAGCAGCCCCCCACAGATATTGACGGTGAGTCAAGAGGAAAAGACATACGTAGGATGAACAGCAGATTTAGCACAGTGAGGTCCGCTTACTAGATAGCAGAAGTACAGGAAAGAGTCACTTCACGGTCAACTTCAAAACACTACTCAAAAACACCATCCTGAAATTACTTTAAAACTCCAGTGACAACTCATGCCACTGGAGTGGCAATTCCAGTCCACGAGAGCTTCCAGCTACAGAGAGTCACATTGCAAATAGCTGGACAAAAATAGCATAAACTAGAAACAAAATTCAACTTAGCTGAACAGGATCTTGAGGCAGGAGAATGCAACAGAATGCTACTGATACATTGTTGGCCGGCATCAGACCAGCAGCCAAGCAGCCTTAAATAGGAAACTCCCCTAATGGGTGTCAACAGGTGATCAAGGATAGAAGAAGGCAAATAAGTGGCACTACCATAAAACACCACCGGGGGAGCCCACAAACAGAATTCACAACAGTCTAGTAAGGTCTCTTTAGTCAGTCCCTGGTAGTTCAGGCCCAGGTATCTGGCTCTCTCCTGTAAACTGGATACAGTCCAATTTCACAAAGGATAAAATAGTCCAGAACACGAATGCAGTTCAGTAACTGGATAAAAGTCCAACAATCCAGCAGACAGAGGATAGCAAAGTCCATATACTCTTCTTTCTCTCTGAGATGCTGTGAACACATCATCATTCCACACAGTACTGATCTGTGTCTCATTTCCCTGATATCTTAAAAGTCTCCCTCCTCATTCGCAGGTCAGGAGGGGGAAGGTCTCAGGGGCTCATTGTTTCAACAAGCTAGGTCAACATGTCATTAGCATATTAGCAAATAATACAGTACTGTGGGGGCTGATATCAGATGGCAGCAACAGCCATTCATCAATTACCAAATAACTCCTTCTACAAGAGAACACCATGAAAATAAGTAAAATAGAAATATACACAAAAATGATACCCACATAGCATATCACGCCATCACAGTTGGATTGTCCCTGAGTGCTACTGCAGTGCACACAGACCATAATATGTAATTCACTGCACTGGCTGTTTTAGGTGGCTTCCTGCCAAGGCACGTTGAATGGGTTTTCCTCTCAAGTTTGTGAGTGCTTACAAGAGTTCTTGTAGTAAAAGAAAGTGATCAGTTACTGAAATCTCACATTAGTCCATGTGGGCACTACGTCAACATTTTTAATAACGTTACATAAGGCTTAGTTTAATGTAAGTACAAATTCAAAACATACTTATTAATCTTAACACTCTATGAGAATATTTTATAAATCATTTCAACAGCGAGAAGGCGTTTGTCCCTGTGTGCTAAGCTGTGATCTGCGCAAAATAGGCATGCTAGACAACTTCCTATGACTTTGAATCTACCACAGGTATGACAGGTTAACTGCTGACTGTGGGCAAGTTTTCTGAGTCTTCCACTTGCAAAGTGTTAGTGGTTGGCATTAGCAATTAGTCGCTTTCAGAATGGTTTGGAGTCTCTGGTAAAGACCGTTGTGGGAATACCATCACTGGAACTACCACTGCGTTGTCAACTTGTAGCCAAGAACTAGGGAATTCACCTAGGACAGTGCGAATCTTGGTGTCAGTCTTTTCTATTAGCTGAGGATCTTCCTTAGTCTCAACTCTTTCACTCAATTGTGCTGGACATACTTTCAGATTGTCTCTTGATACGGTAGTACACATTTTCCCGCTGTCTTTGGAGATGGTACACACTTTGCTGTTGTCATAGCTAGATGGTTGAATAGTGTAAGGTTGGGCCTCCCATTGGTCATCTAACTTGTGGCTTCTTCTCTTTATCTTTAACATTGCTTACCTGGTGGTAAGGGGGTTGCCACAGCTTGTCGATTATAGTTTCTTTCCTGTTTTTACCTAGCTTGAGCAAAACTTTCCTCTACACATTGCTGAACTTTTTAATGCTTCAATTGTCTTTCTGTGTTCCAATCAGTACCCAATTGGCTGGATATGGTTTCAGGAGTTAGGACTCCCATTTCTAGGTCAATGGGGAGTTTACCTGGCATCAATTAAGCTGGGGCATATCCTGTTGAGCTGGTTGGGATATGACTGTACATTTCAATCAAATCAGGCAATTTCTCAAGCCATTGGTTCTTTTCTTCTTGTGGATTTAAAGGAGAACGTTAAGAATGCCCGTGAGGTGTTCTGAATTAAATTAGAAAACAAATTGTCACACAACAATTCCATGGAGGTGTGGTCTGGCATGAAACAGCTAACTGGGTTTAAGGCAAAGCCTGAGCGTGGGGAAGTGGATCTGCCCTTGTTATGACCCCAATGGCAGAGGGTCTCAGGAATAATGCTAAGTCAGTAAATACAGAAAACCAGCTCATAGGGCAGTGGTAACTGGGCTGACCATATAACTAATCCTAGCACCAAAAATACCAGCAGCCGGGGAACGTTCCTACGTTGATCCTAGACGTCTCGTGCCAGCCGGAGAGCTAACTACCCCTAGAAGGGAAAAGAAAGACCTTTCTTCTCTCCAGAGGAAATACCCCAAAAAGTTGGATAGAAGCCCCCCACAAATAATAACGGTGAGGTAAGAGGAAAAGACAAACATAAGAATGAGCTAGGAATTTAGCAAAGAGAGGCCCACTAGCTAATAGCAGAATATAGAAAGATAACTTATATGGTCAGCAAAAAATCCTATCAAAAATATCCACACTGGAAATTCAAGAACCCCCGAACCGTCTAACGGCCCGGGGGGAGAACACCAGCCCCCTAGAGCTTCCAGCAAGGTCAGGAATCACATTTAGTACAAGCTGGACAAAAATGATAGCAAACAAATAACCCAAAAAACAAAGAAGCAAGACTTAGCTTAATTTAGCACGAACCAGGACCAGCAAACAGGAGCAAACAGAATGTGTCTGATAACACCGATGCCAGGCACTGGACTAAGGTTCCAGGAGGTTTATATAGCAACACCCCTGAAGTAACGACCCAGCTGGGTGCAAACAGAGGGAAGGAAATCCCAGAGTAATATCACTAGTAACCACTAGAGGGAGCCAAAAAAGTCTAATTCACAACAGTACCCCCCCCTTAAGGAGGGGTCACCGAACCCTCACCAAGACCACCAGGGCGATCAGGATGAGCAGCGTGAAAGGCACGAACCAAATCGGCCGCATGCACATCAGAGGCAACCACCCAGGAATTATCCTCCTGACCATAACCCTTCCACTTGACCAAATACTGAAGCCTCCGCCTGGAGAGACGAGAATCCAAGATCTTCTCCACCACGTACTCCAACTCGCCCTCAACCAACACCGGAGCAGGAGGCTCAGCAGAAGGAACCACAGGCACAACGTAGCGTCGTAACAAAGACCTATGGAACACGTTGTGAATGGCAAACGAAACCGGAAGATCCAAGCGAAAGGACACAGGATTAAGGATTTCCAATATCTTGTAAGGACCGATGAAGCGAGGCTTAAATTTAGGAGAGGAGACCTTCATAGGAACAAATCGAGAAGACAGCCACACCAAATCCCCAACACGAAGTCGGGGACCCACACCGCGGCGGCGGTTGGCAAAACGCTGAGCCTTCTCCTGTGACAACTTCAAGTTGTCCACCACATGATTCCAGATCTGCTGCAACCTATCCACCACAGAATCCACTCCAGGACAGTCAGAAGGCTCCACATGTCCCGAGGAAAAACGAGGATGGAAACCAGAGTTGCAGAAAAATGGCGAAACCAAAGTAGCGGAACTAGCCCGATTATTTAGGGCAAACTCAGCCAACGGCAAGAAGGTCACCCAATCATCCTGATCTGCCGAAACAAAACACCTCAAGTAAGCTTCCAGAGTCTGATTAGTTCGCTCAGTTTGTCCATTAGTCTGAGGATGAAAGGCAGACGAGAACGATAAATCAATGCCCATCCTAGCACAAAAGGATCGCCAGAACCTGGAAACAAACTGGGATCCTCTGTCAGACACAATATTCTCAGGAATGCCGTGTAAGCGAACCACATTCTGAAAGAACACAGGAACCAGATCGGAAGAGGAAGGCAGCTTAGGCAAAGGCACCAAATGGACCATTTTCGAAAAGCGATCACATACCACCCAGATGACAGACATACCCCGAGACACCGGGAGATCAGAAATGAAATCCATGGAAATGTGTGTCCAAGGCCTCTTCGGGACAGGCAAGGGCAAGAGCAACCCGCTGGCACGAGAACAGCAAGGCTTAGCTCAAGCACAAGTCCCACAGGACTGCACAAATGACCGCACATCCCGTGACAAGGAAGGCCACCAAAAGGACCTAGCCACCAGATCTCTGGTGCCAAAAATTCCCGGATGACCTGCCAACACCGAGGAATGAACCTCGGAAATGACTCTGCTGGTCCACTTATCAGGAACAAACAGTCTGTCAGGTGGACAAGAGTCAGGTCTACCAGCATGAAATCTCTGCAACACACGTCGCAAATCAGGAAAAATGGCTGACAAAATAACTCCCTCTTTAAGAATACCAACTGGTTCTGCGACTCCAGGAGAGTCAGGCACAAAGCTCCTTGAAAGAGCATCAGCCTTCACATTCTTTGAACCTGGTAAATACGAGACCACAAAGTCAAAACGGGAGAAAAACAATGACCAGCGGGCCTGTCTAGGATTCGGGCGTTTAGCAGACTCGAGATACATCAAATTTTTGTGATCAGTCAAGACCACCACACGATGCTTAGCACCCTCGAGCCAAAGACGCCACTCCTCAAATGCCCACTTCATGGCCAGCAACTCCCGATTGCCAACATCATAATTCCGCTCAGCAGGCGAAAACTTCCTAGAGAAGAAAGCACATGGTCTCATTACCGAGCAACCAGGGCCTCTCTGTGACAAAACGGCCCCTGCCCCAATCTCAGAAGCATCCACTTCGACCTGAAAGGGAAGTGAGACATAAGGCTGGCACAAAACAGGCGCCGAAGTAAACCGGCGTTTCAACTCCTGGAACGCCTCCACGGCTGTAGGAGCCCAGTTAGCAACATCAGAACCTTTCTTGGTCATATCCGTCAAAGGTTTAACAACGCTAGAAAAATTAGCGATAAAACGACGGTAGAAGTTAGCAAAACCCAAGAACTTCTGAAGACTCTTAACTGACGTGGGTTGAGTCCACTCATGAATAGCTCGGACCTTGACTGGGTCCATCTCCACAGCAGAAGGGGAAAAAATAAACCCCAAAAAGGGAACCTTCTGTACTCCAAAGAGACACTTTGAGCCCTTAACAAACAAAGCATTCTCACGCAAAACCTGAAACACCATCCTGACCTGCTCCACATGTGAGTCCCAATCTTCAGAGAAAACCAGAATATCATCCAGATAAACAATCATAAATTTATCCAGATACTTCCGGAAAATATCATGCATAAAGGACTGAAACACTGAGGGAGCATTAGAGAGCCCAAAAGGCATCACCAAGTACTCAAAATGACCTTCGGGCGTATTAAATGCAGTCTTCCATTCATCTCCTTGCTTAATGCGCACAAGGTTGTACGCACCACGAAGATCTATCTTGGTGAACCACTTGGCACCTTTAATCCGGGCAAACAAGTCCGACAACAGAGGCAAAGGATACTGAAATTTAACAGTGATTTTATTCAGAAGCCGATAGTCAATACAAGGTCTCAAAGATCCGTCCTTCTTGGCCACAAAAAAGAATCCCGCACCAAGAGGGGAAGAGGATGGACGGATATGCCCCTTCTCCAGAGACTCCTTGATATACGAACGCATTGCGGCATGCTCAGGTACAGACAGATTAAATAATCTTCCCTTAGGAAATTTACTACCTGGAATCAAATCTATGGCGCAGTCACAGTCCCTATGAGGAGGAAGAGCACCGGATCTGGACTCGCTGAACACATCCTGATAATCAGACAAATACTCAGGAACTTCCGAAGGAGTAGAGGAAGCAATAGACACCGGCGGGGAATCAGCATGAATTCCCTGACAGCCCCAACTTGACACAGACATTGCCTTCCAATCCAAGACTGGATTGTGGGTCTGTAACCATGGCAGCCCCAAAACGACCAAATCATGCATTTTATGCAGAACAAGAAAACGAATCACCTCCCGATGTTCAGGAGTCATGCACATGGTTACCTGCGTCCAAAACTGCGGTTTATTTTCCGCCAATGGCGTAGCATCAATACCTCTAAGAGGAATAGGATTTACCAACGGTTCAAGAACAAAACCACAGCGCTTGGCAAATGACAGATCCATAAGACTCAGGGCAGCACCTGAATCCACAAACGCCATAACAGGGTAAGAAGACAATGAGCAAATTAAAGTCACAGACAAAATAAATTTAAGTTGCAAATTACCAATGGCGACAGGACTAACAACCCTTGTTAGGCGTTTAGAGCATGCTGATATAACATGTGTAGAATCACCACAGTAAAAACACAACCCATTCTGACGTCTATGATTTTTCCGCTCATTTCTAGTCTGAATTCTATCACATTGCATTAAATCAGGTGTTTGTTCAGACAACACCACCAGAGGATTAGCGGTTTTGCGCTCCCGCAAACGCCGGTCAATTTGAATAGCCAGCGCCATGGAATCATTCAGACTTGTAGGAATGGGGAAACCCACCATCACATTCTTAATGGCTTCAGAAAGGCCATTTCTGAAATTTGCGGCCAGAGCACACTCATTCCACTGGGTAAGCACGGACCATTTCCGAAATTTTTGGCAATACACTTCAGCTTCATCCTGGCCCTGAGAAATAGCCAGCAAGGCTTTTTCTGCCTGAACTTCAAGATTGGGTTCCTCGTAAAGCAATCCGAGCGCCAGAAAAAATGCATCAATATTTGCCAATGCCGGATCTCCTGGCGCTAGCGAGAAAGCCCAATCCTGAGGGTCGCCCCGTAAAAAAGAAATAACAATTTTAACTTGCTGAGCTGAATCTCCAGATGAACGGGGTCTCAGAGAAAGAAACAATTTACAATTATTCTTGAAATTCCTAAACCTAAATCGGTCTCCAGAAAACAGTTCAGGAATAGGTATTTTAGGTTCAGACATAGGACTACTGGTAACAAAATCTTGTATGCCCTGCACACGAGCAGCAAGCTGGTCTACACTTGTAATCAAGGTCTGGACATTCATGTCTGCAGCAAGCACAAGCCACTCAAAGGTAAAGGGGAGAAAGAGAGGAAAAAAAAAAAAAAACCCTCAGAATTTCCTTTCTTATTATCCCACTTCTGCAATGCATAAACATTCAATGTTGGCCTGGCATACTGTTATGACCCCAATGGCAGAGGGTCTCAGAAATATTTACTAAGTCTGCAAACACAAAAACCAGCTCATAGGGCAGTGGTAACTGGGCTGACCATATATCTAATCCTAGCACCACAAATAACAGCAGCCGGGGAACGTGCCTACGTTGATTCTAGACGTCTCGCGCCAGCCGGAGAACTAACTAACCCTAGAAGGGAAAAGAAAGACCTTTCTTGCCTCCAGAGAAAAGACCCCAAAAGTTGGATACAAGCCCCCAACAAATAATAATGGTGAGGTAAGAGGAAAAGACAAACGTAAGAATGAGCTAGGTATTTAGCAAAGAGAGGCCCACTAGCTAATAGCAGAATATAGTAAGATAACTTACACTCACTGGCCACTTTATTAGGTACACCTGTCCAACTTCTTGTTAACACTTAATTTCTAATCAGCCAATCACATGGCGGCAACTCAGTGCATTTAGGCATGTAGACATGGTCAAGACAATCTCCTGCAGTTCAAACCGAGCATCAGTATGGGGAAGAAAGGTGATTTGAGTGCCTTTGAACGTGGCATGGTTGTTGGTGCCAGAAGGGCTCGTCTGAGTATTTCAGAAACTGCTGATCTACTGGGATTTTCACGCACAACCATCTCTAGGGTTTACAGAGAATGGTCCGAAAAAGAAAAAAAATCCAGTGAGCGGCAATTCTGTGGGGAGCGGAAATGCCTTGTTGATGCCAGAGGTCAGAGGAGAATGGGCAGACTGGTTCGAGCTGATAGAAAGGCAACAGTGACTCAAATTGCCACCCGTTACAACCAAGGTAGGCCTAAGAGCATCTCTGAACGCACAGTGCGTCGAACTTTGAGGCAGATGGGCTACAGCAGCAGAAGACCACACCGGGTACCACTCCTTTCAGCTAAGAACAGGAAACTGAGGCTACAATTTGCACAAGCTCATCGAAATTGGACAGTAGAAGATTGGAAAAACGTTGCTTGGTCTGATGAGTCTCGATTTCTGCTGCGACATTCGGATGGTAGGGTCAGAATTTGGCGTAAACAACATGAAATCTTTGGGATGTGGTGGAACGGGAGATTCGCATCAGGGATGTGCAGCCGACAAATCTGCGGCAACTGTGTGATGCCATCATGTCAATATGGACCAAAATCTCTGAGGAATGCTTCCAGCACCTTGTTGAATCTATGCCACGAAGAATTGAGGCAGTTCTGAAGGCAAAAGGGGTCCAACCCGTTACTAGCATGGTGTACCTAATAAAGTGGCCAGTGAGTGTATATGGTCAGCAAAAACCCTATCAAAAATATCCATGCTGGAAATTTAAGAACCCCCGAACCGTCTAACGGCCCGGGGGGAGAACACCAGCCCCCTAGAGCTTCCAGCAAGGTCAGGAATAACATTTAGTACAAGCTGGACAGAAATGAGAGCAAGCAAATAACCCAAAAAACAAAGAAGCAGGACTTAGCTTAATTTAGCACGAACCGGGACCAGCAGATAGGAGCAAACAGAAAGGATCTGATTACAACGATGCCAGGCACTGGACTAAGGATCCAGGAAGTTTATATAGCAACACCCCTGGACTAACGGCCCAGGTGGGTGCAAACTGAGGGAAGAAACTCCCAGAGTAATATCACTAGTAACCACAAGAGGGAGCCAAAAAGTCTAATTCACAACACTCCCCCCACCACCTCCATTATTGTCCTTTCCACCACATCCATCATTTCCTCCTCCCCATCATCCCCATTCTTGCCCATTCCACCACTTCCATCATTTCCTCCTCCCCCACCATCCCCATCATTGCCCTCTCCATCACCCCAACATTGCCTTCTCCCCATCATTGCACTCTCCTCCCCCTACACACACCTTCCTCTCTCTGGCACAGCTGCCACTGAATAATGACGTGATCCAGCGGCCCTGCTGTCTGTGTGAGAGGAAGAGCGGGCAGGAAGCAGGACAGAGCCGGCGTGCTGCAGATTCCCTGTGCCGGCTGTCAGCTTGACAGTTGGCACAGAGAACAGCCGACTCTCAGTCCGGGGGGGCGGCAGAATGCAGCCGCCGGGGGAGACACTGCGGACCGCCACATTAGGCAGTCCGACTGCGCCCCCCTTCCGGCTGCACCCGGGGCACATGCCCCAGCTGCCCCCCCTAGATACGCCTCTGGCTACAGCTGCTGCACTCTGAGTGTCTCCAAGATTAGACATCTTCCCTCACCAGCTAAACCCTTGCAGGGGTGTGACTTACCGCTCCGGCTGCTGCAGGTCTTTGCTCTTTAAACCCAAATAGAGGCATAAATATAAGCTCCGCCATAAGAAGTATAAGAAAACCAAAAGAAAATGGATGCTAGAGCTGAATAAAAGATATACAATCTTTATTACGGACAAGTAATTTTCAGTTTTGTATTAAAAGAATCATAAAGATATATATTAATGACACAAGAATTAAAATGGAGGACGACACACAAGTACCACGTATATGCCTGAAAACTAAATGAAATAGACAAAACAGCCAATAGTAGTATAATCATATATATACGTAATAATAATGTCCTCCTAATACACACGACTGTATGCAATAAGGACACTTAAAAACCATTGTTGATCTAGGAAATTATTACATGAATACAACCCCCTCTATGGTATATGGGATATATACAGGGGTTGGACAAAATAATGGAAACACCTGGAAACATCAACAAAAGTTAGTTTAATATGGTGTAGGTCCACCTTTTGCGGCGATTATAGCCTCAATTCTCCGAGGTATGGATTCATACAAGGTGTGAATTATTTCCAAAGGAATTTTAGCCCATTCTGCAATTAAAACACCCTCCAGTTCTTTGAGCGACGATGGCGGCGGAAATCGACGTCTAACTTGAATCTCTAAAATCGACCATAAATGCTCAATAATGTTGAGGTCTGGGGATTGTGGGGGACAGATGAGATGCTAAACTTCATTAGAATGTTCCTCGTGCCATGCTTTAACGATTCTAGCTGTATGATTTGGTGCATTATCATCCTGAAAGATGGCGTTCCCCTCCGGGAACAGTGCTTGAACCATTGGATGCACTTGGTCGCCCGAAATTCATAAATAATCTCGGCTGTTATTTCTTCCATAAAGGGATATCATTGGCTCGGCGGATCTCCACGAAATAGCACCCCAGATCATCACAGAACCTCCGCCATGTTTTACGGTTGGGAGAAGGCAGTCTGGATGGAATGCTTCTTTTGGCTGTCTCCAAACGTACACTCAGCCAGAGGTTAGAAATAGGGTAAACGATGATTCGTCTGAGACTATCACGTTTCCACTACTCGAGGGACCAATTCTGGAGGTTTCTACACCACTCTAAACGCTTGCAAACATTTGTCATTGAGAGCAGTGGTTTTCTAATTGCAGCTCTTCCGTGGAATCCAGATTTGTGCAGCTCCCGATGAACAGTTTTCGTGGAAACTGGGTTCTGTAGGTGTTCATTGAGCTCACCAGTGATTTTCGGAGCCGTGGTCTTGCGATCCTCTCTCACAATTCACTTTAGAGTCCAACGGTCTCTCTTAGTCAACTTCAACTTTCGGCTGGACCTGCACTTTGCTGCGGATGTTTTTCCTTCTCTTTCAAACACAGTCATTAATTTGGAGACAGTACCTCTTGACACGCCAAGCATTCGGGCACTTTCTGTTACACTAGCGCCTGCCATACGAGCACCAACAATTTGGCCTCTTTGAAAATCCGAGACGGCTGAAATTGGTATCAGGTTCTCATCAATGTTCTTACAATTATGCAACACAAACAGTTAATTTACATACACATAACACAAATAATCAACTACAAAACATTACCATATGTCACGGTTTGCATGTTTATCACATGTTCGAAGATTATGATGCCAAAACGTTAGGTGTTTCCATTATTTTGTCCAACCCCTGGTATGTGTGTGTGAATAAGTATGGCTGAAAAACCACAGGATAATCAAATCACATCAGAATAGGTAGGTAAAAATAAATATAATAGAGTGCAAAGTGCATTGTGCAGTTAATAACTTAATATAACCATACATGTAAGTACATGCAAGTGCCATGTGGAACATCATTAATTGGAAAAACATATAAAGTGCACTAGCCAAATAAAACCTATACTTTCAAAATATAACCCTGTAGTTCAATGGAAGTAAATTCCATACTGGGTGACGTAAAATGAATACCACTATTGAGAGTAAACAAGTGGTCCAAGAGAATATATAGACTAACCTGAGGCAGACGTAGACAGGGAAGACCCCAATGCGCATTTCGCTCAATGCTTCTTCGGCGGGGAAGTCAAAACACCGCACGGTGTCCCTGCGTACACAATGTTAAATACAGCTACACAAGACGCATGCGGCTCTTAAGGAAAGAAGTACGCAGGCGTACGCTGCGCACAGAAATGCTAGTGTGAAACCGGCCTAAGCCTGACACCTGGCGGATAACCAGATGCTGAGCAAAACTTAAGCATTTTCTGCACAAATGTCTTTCCTTATTTTTTCCTTCACCACTTCGACAGCAGCTCTACCTTGCTCAGTCTGTCCCTTAGTGGATAGATTACCCATATTCTCTCTTTTACAACAAGAATACTGGGCTAGAGATATAAACTAGCGAGGACTCTTACCTTTTGCTATGGTCACTTTCTCTGTTTCTCCATTCCTAACTTATATAATAATATAGATATATATATAGCGCTAACATATTCCGCAGCGCTTTACAGTTTGCACACATTACCATCACTGCCCCCGATGGGGATCACAATCTAAATTCCCTATCGGTATGTCTTTGGAATGTGGGAGGAAACCGGAGTACCCGGAGGAAACCCACGCAAACACAGGGAGAACATACAAACTCCTTGCAGATGTTGTCCAAGGTGGGATTAGAACCCAGGACTCCAGCGCTGCAATGCTAACCACTGAGCCACTGTGCTGCCCCTATATCTATCTATATAATCGTCTAAGGGGTACTTTCGTCTGTTTGTCTGTCTGTCTGTCTATAATGGAAATCCTGCGTCGCTGACAGCGACAGGCTTAGTCCGGCCGCGAATTGGCCCATCCCTACTCTCCTCCACTCAGTGCCCCTGCCTACTCCTCTCCAGTCAGTTCCAGTGTGTCGCCCCATCCCGGACCAACTTTTTACTATTGATGCTGCCTATGCAGCCGGCCGCATCGCGAGGAGCGGGACCGCTTTGGTGGACGATGGAAGCTGAGTATATAACTATTTTTCATTTTAATTCTTTTTTGCACGGGAATATGGTGCCCACACTGCTGTATACTACGTGGGCTGCGTCATATACTACGTGTGCTGCGCTATATACTATGTGGGCTGTGTTATATACTACATGGCCTGTGTTATATACTACGTGGGCTGTGTTATATACTACGTGGCTGTTATATACTACATGGCTGCTATATATTACGTGGCTGCTATATACTACGTGACTGCCATATACTACGTGGCTGTCTGTGTTATATACTACATGGATGCTATATACTACGTGGCTGTGCTATATACTACGTGGGCTGTTTTATATACTGCGTGGCTGCTATATACTACATCGCTGTGCTATATACTACGTGGCTGTGCTATATACTATGTGGCTGCTATATATTACGTGTCTGCTATATACTACGTGACTGCTATATACTATGTGGCTATGTTATATACTACATGGCTGCTATATATTACGTCGCTGTGATATATACTATGTGGGCTGTGTTATATACTACGTGGCTGCTATATACATTGCTGTGTTATATACTACGTGCCTGTGCTATATACTATGTGGCTGTGCAATATACTACATGGCTGTGCTATCTACTGCGTTGGCTGTTATATACTACATCGCTGTGCTATATACTACGTGGGTGTGCTATATACTACGTGGCTGCTATATACTACGTGACTGTGCTATATACTACGCGGTCGGCCGCGACCAATCAGCGATATTGCCGCGGGATTTAAACACCGCTTTGGTGATTAGTCGTGCCCAGCCAACCGCGACCAATCAGTGAAACGCAGTCTGGCCGCAAATTGATGCGGGATTTCAACCACGATTCGCTGATTGGTCGTGCCTGGCTGGCTGCGACCAATCAGTTATATTGGGGCGGAATTTAACCCCCACTCACAGCACGACGTACATACATATTCTAGAATATCCGATGCTTTAGAATCGGGCCACCATCTAGTTTATATATAATCAGACAAAAACCATCGGCCCATATGTTTAGAATCAAGTGGGTTTCCTTAGCACTTTGCTTAGAGACCGATCATGAAAATGTACACAATATATCATTAAGCAGTTAAAGAGATTTAAAATAAACAATAATCTGCTAATTAACCCCATATCTGCAGATTAATAATTGGGGGACATGACAGGCTACAATGTATCTCTTAGGCTTAATGTTTTCATGTATGCGTTCTATCTGTGGTTTTCATGGATGGAACATGTACCCATTATGATCTTTAGAGCAATTCACATTCAAGTTTAATGCGGACAGTGTGTCTGCAAAAAAATCACGGAAACTTTTCTATTTTCGATCTGAGTCACGATTGTTGGTTGTTTTCACGGATAACACTTGTACCTATGATATTCTGTAGGTCTGTGCACATATCCGATTTTTTTCCTAGGAACAAGTGGTCTATGGAAAGAAATCAGAGATATGTCAAATTTTAAGCCAAGAGTAGGATCAAAATCGGCAATGCAAGTCTATAAGTCTATGAAAAAAATTGAACCGAACTCGGATGACATCCGAGTGTGGTTCGCTGTTCACGGACTGTCACGAAGGAGAAGATGGAGAAAATTTTATTTTTTTCTCTCAACATCTGAGAAAAACTGATGCCACTCTGGCTAAACTCTGATTAAAGTTGATGAGACTAATTGGTCAGGTGAGCCTAACCTAAGAGTGAAAGCACATATTTAATAGTGGAACATCCCTTTTTGCTATGTACAGTATATAATATTACATATATTACATATATTACTGGAGTGCCCGCTAGGACCATGGGGCACTCAATAGCAGGTCCGGCGGTGCTTAAAGGGGTGGTCACAGTGGCAATGACCTGGTCCGTGGCCCTGGGCGTCCAGTTAAAGGGGATGGATGGAAGTGGAGAATAAAGTCTATAAAGGATAATTCGTGATTAGTGTTGAGCGATACCTTCCGATATCGGAAAGTATCGGTATCGGAAAGTATCGGCCGATACCGTCAAAGTATCGGATTCTCGCCGATTCCGATACCCGATCCCAATGCAAGTCAATGGGACGAAAATATCGGAATTAAAATAAACCCTTTCTTTCCTTGTAGGTTCATTCTATATGAAGGAAAACAACTAAGAATAATGTAGGATGTATTGGGGGACGTGGCGGAGACATTAAAGGCATAGAGGTTTAGCCCAATCAAATAGAATAGCAGGAATTTTATTTTTTTTTAAAGACGTTCGGAGTTACAAAGATATTGACTATGTTAAGATTTTTTTTATTTTGTCAGATATTGATGTTTCACTACTTCCACGCCCTTCACCCTCTTTTTTACTTCTCCCACACTTTCTTCTTCATCATCATCAGCATCTTTGACATCAAGTTCTTCTTCACCTTATTCATCTTCTTCTTCATCTTGTACCTATAATTTTTTTTTGTTACATTGTTCATATTCTTTTTATTTAACTATTATTCTTCTTCATATTCAACTTCTTCATCATATTCTTATTTGTGACAGGCATTCCCGCAGTTGTTATCTATAAAAGTTTGAAGATTACACCTTCCGTTCTGCCTGTCACAAAAGAGTTACATTTGTCCGCGTTCAGTTTGGCCTGCAGCATCAGGCTTTATCCAGGGGCACCATGAGGAGGAACGGACTCACCCCCATACACTGCTTAGTCTTCTTCTGCTTATAATTTAGATAATATCTTTTGCTCTGATATTTAGTGTTATGCTTAATGTTCTTCTGCTCTTTGTTCTGCAGCCTCTTGTTCTTCTGCTTCTCGGTCTCCCATGTCGTCGTCGTCTCCAGGGTCGTCGTCTCCGGGGTCGTCGTCATCGGGGTGGTCTTCAGGGTCATCGTCAATTCAGTGGTTGTCGTCTCTGGTGTCGTCGTCATCTTAGGGGTGGTCTTCCGGCTCGTCATCTTTAGGGTCTTGAACTTGGAAATGTAGCAGAAGGTACAAGAAGGCTGAGAAAATGCCGAGAAACAGCTGATGGAACTGGAACTCGGATGGCTACCCGAAGGTCCAAGAGCCAATGGAACTACCGAGGACCAGCTGACGTTACTGGAACCCGGTTACTAAGCAGGAGGTACCCGTGCCTGAAAGCACTACCAAGGACCACCTGACGTTGGTGGAACTCGGATACCCAGAGGGAGGCACCTAAGCCAAAGGCTCTGCCCGGAACCAGCTGACGGTACTGGAACCAGGATGGGGAGCAGAAGGTACAAGAGCAAAAGACACTGCCGAGAACCAGCTGATGGTACTGGAACCCGGATGGGTAGCCGAAGGTCCAAAAGCCAATGGAACTACCGAGGACCAGCTGACGTTACTGGAACCCGGTTACTAAGCAGGAGGTACCCGTGCCTGAAAGCACTACCAAGGACCACCTGACGTTGGTGGAACTCGGATACCCAGAAGGAGGCACCTAAGCCAAAGGCTCTGCCCGGAACCAGCTGACGGTGCTGGAACCAGGATGGGGACCTATTCAAGCTTGTCTTCCTAGAGCCCCAACTAGCGGTGTTGGAGCAAAGGGTCAGCAGGGGGAGCAGAGTGTAGGCCGAAGCCTGCACTGGAGGCATTTGTAGGTCTGTTGTGTCTGCGTGGCGTTTGCAGGACACGTTGCTGGCTACACAGCAGGGGAACAGCTGGCGGTGCTGAACCCCACTGACAGAGTGGCGGGTGTTTTGCTCTGTGCAGCCAGCACTTCCGGGCACCAACTGGCGGTGTTAGAGCCCAGGCTCTGCGGGAGGAGCAGAGTGTAGGCCGAAGCCTAATTGAACCAATTTTAAAGGTAACCTTTAACCCCCCCTCAGGGGTTACAAACTAGAAGAGCCACACCTTGGGCAGCAGTAATGCTGCACAAGTCAAAGGTTGCTCTTTTAAATTCTGTTCCTTGCACACGCTGAATGAAACACGTATGACATTAAGCCCCTTAAACAATCAAAACTGTCTTGGAGGCGGGAGTTTCCTTCTTAATGAGACGCAGCACAGATGTCAAGAATCCCACCTTGGTGCTGGGCGCAGCCTCCTGAGCGTCGTTATTTGCTGTACAGGAGTCTGCGCTGTCATGTTATCCCTTGGCCCTGCGCTGTTAGCGCTGCCCGTCTTCTGACATCATTTAATGTCGGCCGGTGCGGTTCGCGATGACCATGAATCCCAGCCCCGCAGTGCCTTTACAGTGTTTCACACTGCGGGGCTGGGATTCATGGCCTTGCGCAGTACATATTTTCGCCTCTCGCTCGTGTCCTTACACCTGCTACAGACTTTGCGGCGTCAGCTGATCCCTTTTCGCATGCCACGGCCATGAAGCCGTACAGTCTGAAGAAGGCGGAAGGAGATGAGTGACAACAGGCGAAGATATGCACTGCTCATGCCCGTCAATCACACCCTCGCAGTCAAAATAAATAAGACACCGAGGGGCGTTGTGTCGGGCAGGGCGGCCGCAGAGGCGCAGCCAGCCAAACAATGATGTCAGAAGACGGGCAGCGCTACCAAGGGGGATGCAGCATGTCATTACAAAGGAAAGTCACACCTCAGGGACGGTTTAATGGTCTCAGGGGACACATTTTAGACGTGTTACGTTCGGCGTGTGCAAGGAGAATAACTTAGTGAGCTACCTTGTACAAATGCAGCATTACTGCTGTACAAGGTGGCTGTTATACATACAAACGCCTGGGGGGGGGACAGGTTCCCTTCAATTTCAGTTCTTGTGTCTGCGTGGCTTTTGCAGGACACGATGCCGGCTACACAGCAGGGGAACAGCTGGCGTTGCTGAACCCCACTGACACATTGGCTGGTGTTTTTCTCTGTGCAGCTAGCACTACCGGGCACCAACTGGCGGTGTTAGAGCCCAGGGTCAGCAGGAGGAGAGGGAGCAGAGTGTAGGCCGAAGCCTGCACTGGCGGCAGCTTTGTGTCTGCGTGGCTTTTGCAGGACACGTTGCCGGCTACACAGCAGGGGAACAGCTGGCGGTGCTGAACCCCACTGACACATTGGCGGGTGTTTTTCTCTGTGCAGCCAGCACTTCGGGGCACCAACTGGCGGTGTTAGAGCCCGGGGTCAGCAGGAGGAGCAGAGGGGGCAGAGTGTAGGCCGAAGCCTGCACTGGAGGCAGCTTTGTGTCTGCGTGGCTGTTGCAGGACACGTTGCCGGCTACACAGCAGGGGAACAGCTGGCGGTGCTGAACCCCACTGACAGAGTGGCGGGTGTTTTGCTCTGTGCAGCCAGCACTTCCGGGCACCAACTGGCGGTGTTAGAGCCCAGGCTCTGCGGGAGGAGCAGAGTGTAGGCCGAAGCCTAATTGAACCAATTTTAAAGGTAACCTTTAACCCCCCCTCAGGTGTTACAAACTAGAAGAGCCACACCTTGGGCAGCAGTAATGCTGCCCAAGTCAAAGGTTGCTCTTTTAATTTTGTTCCTTGCACACGCTGAGTGAAACACGTACCACATTTAGGCTCTTATACAGTCAAAACTGTCTTGGAGGAGGGAGTTTCCTTCTTAATGAGACGCAGCACAGCTGGCAAAAATGACGCAACGCAGGAAGCCTGCGCACAACAGGAACGACGTGGTAAAGCGGGGGACTGTGCTAGCCTTCCAGCCGAAGAGGGGTTGGGGCTCCATACAGGAACCGGGACTACCAACTGACGTCTTCGTTACTAGCTACAACGTAAAAACTCCCTGCTGCAGTCGAGATGGTGACCCATTGCAAAGGGGGGATCAGGTGACCTACAATCGCCGCCGGAATGCACAAGGATGGTGCGATTGGAACGTCCACCAGAGTGAACCTGAGGGAGCATCACCTGTTGCCGTGGCCCCGATTGATCCAGATTTGACAGATCTCGTAACTATCACCACCGTCCGCCTTGTAGCAGCCGCCGAGCTTGCAAGCAGGGTTAGCCTTCAAATCCAGACACCGGCTGATCTGATGGCACCTGAGAGACCAACTACCAGCACAGGTGCTGCCTCGGTCGGGGATCGAAGACCACCCCCTGCTCAGCCACCATCAGAGTAAGCAAAAATGCTTTAATGATTGTAAATAGTTCATTGTTTTCCTCCACTGTTTTGCTGCTAAAACCCGTCTAGGGTTATTCTTAAAGGGATCCCTTTGTTGACCCGGGATCCCTATTATTTTTGTTTGTTTTCTACTTTTTGCACAAGTTATCCAGAACGGCTGAATCATGAACAATGCATGATACAAACTCCTTGTATATAGTTTGCACCTTCGTAAAGGTGCTCTCTACTGGTTTTATATAAAAGACGGACTCTTTGCGAAGATACGGTTCTTGGAACTTGTACTGGAGTCCTTGCTGCATACGGACTTGCAGCTTGAGAAGTTGTACTACCTCATAGAGACTTGGTCCCCTCTTAAAGGGGATGTTCACATCCTGCACTTATGAACAGTGTTGCCTTAAGATGGTTGAATGGCAATAATGTCCTGAAAAGAAAGTATTGATGATGTTGATATGTGAAAGTTAAATGTAACCAATTAGTTGATTGTAAGAAATGTTCAATAATGTTAATAGAGGAATGAGGACAGGAAGTGAACCCGTAGGGGTTAGTAGTGAGTCCTCCTAGGAGCCATATAGAGATGGCTCAGTGCTCTTAAACTGAAAGAAAAATGATATGTTCTATACTGTGTATAGTAGTGGAAGGACAGTAGGCTCGGGCGGAAAGGAGCGGTCCTGTAACAGAAAGGAGAGGCAGTAGGTCTGGAGCGGTTAGGACAGGCGGTCCTGCAGATTTAAAGAAGGAGAATGCATAAAAGTTAATTAGCCTTATATGTGATATAAGAAGGTCTTTAGTGGATTTAGCGAGTACGTCCTTAAAGGCAATGTTAAATTATTGTTCAAAATTTTGCACTTAGTAGAATACCCGGTTGGGTAAGAAAAGTTATTTATAGTAAAGTTATTTAAAAAGTATTTAACCATGTTTGTAACGTTCAAGTGTCCTCACCTCCCATAAAGGGAAGCTCTGTTAAAAAGTTGACTTGTACTTGCATTTTCAAAATTGTATGTCTTTTTGCTGACATGTATTGTTGTTTTCTTCCCAGTCCAGGAGTACTGGATTTAACCGGGGGGGAGTGCAGCGCCCCAGAGTCCTGGTTGTTGCAGTACTGTGGCTTCGCCGCTAAGGGGGGCTATGGTACGTCTGATGGCACTGAAGAAGTTCATCTGACCAGGTATCACAGACACCAATACATTTCACAGTCTGGCCTCCAGATGGAGCTAAGGGTACTATTCATTAGGCCACTCCTCACAGTCTGGTAAAACTGGGGGTTAGGCAGGAAGTTGGAGAGAACGCTGACTGGGTTGGAACCAGGCAACACCTTGTGGCAGAGGGTGTTGTAGGGGAAGATTCGGTAGGGTCCCTGTCAGGGGTGGGATCCTGACAGAGGCCTGGCAAACAGAGAGAAAGCTACGGGACCGCGCCTGCACTTCATAGCGGCGGTGCCCTAAGAAAGGACAAGAAGCGAGATTTATTGTGCTGAGTGAGAAACGAGATCAAAGCAAGAAGGAGAATACCAGTAGGAGTCGTGCTGTAAGATCGAGGCAACATCCTACTGAGGTGCAAACAACCGGCGGCCAGAACGCCGAGGAGGTACAGAGCTCTAAGCCATACTTCAAACCAACGGCAGGACAGTCAGTCACAGGCGGGCTGTCTCACCTAAATCACCTACGCAGACATAGGGGGCAACCTCTGGAGAGGGGCGACTCTAGGGTCCCGGAAGAGCTCCGAGCCTACCCGTCATACGGGTGCATCCCAACCATAACACCAGGGAGGGACGGAGGATTAGCAGAAGATCATCTAATCGAGTTGTGAGGGAACACGAGAAACAGACACAACAGTTGTGGGGACTATCCCGTAAGCTCAGCAGGGGAGGACCACAACACATAGCACTAGTAGGAAGGCACAGATTTCCACCTGCAAAGGGAATTCTGGAGGTGCCATCAGACCGGCCGGACTTGCGCAGCCTGGTTAACCATATTCCGGATTGAGGACTTTGAGACCTTCAGTAAAGAGGTAAAGAGACTGCAACCTGGTGTCCTCGTTATTAACTGCGACCGGCACTACACCGCACTACCAACACCATCCACACCTATAATTTATTTGGAGCGCCCCTCAGCAGGGTCACGGACCGGGCCTAGCCACCATGACAACCCCAGAGCAGAGACTCAGAGGCCCGGTACCGGGTACCCCTCGGCCCTGCGGCAGTGGGGGCGCTGCACCTGCAGCCAGAGCCTGTGCTCGTGGGTGGTTTGACGAGAAAGGCCGCCTTTTCTCCCATGCCTTTACTACCGATGGCTGTAGACTGGGCTGGGAGTGTGAGGATGCCTGGGAACGTGGTGCTGCGGGTGGAATTACAGTGGGTCTCTGGACAACAGGGCCAGAGGTTCTTCCATGGCGATCCTGGGAGGAAGCCGAACCAGCTGCGTGTGAGCTGGAGGAAGAGGCAACACGAGCTGAAGGGGTGGTAGCTGCCGCTGTTGGTTGGCCTAGCTCTTCAGTGTGTTTTTCTAACTCCGCCAGGTGCCTGGTCCGCACATGTTTCCACATGTTGGAGGTAATGAGGTTGCTGACATTTCGACCTCTTTTGACTTTGTGATGACACACCTTGCATTTGACATAGCAAATGTCATCTGCAACTGTGTCAAAAAAGGACCAGGCACTGCAAGTCTTGGGAGCGCCCTTTTTGGCTTTTGAAAGAGACATGCTCCTAACGGGTGCCAAAGTGGAGGCTGCAGGATCCGCAGTCTTCCCCCTCCCTCTCCCTCTTTGGCCCGTTCGGGGAATCTCTTCCTCAGAGCTGCTCCCACCACCTTCCTGTCCCTCACGCCAAGATGGGTCAAGGACCTCATCATCTACACTACCCTCTGCCACCAACTGCTCCTCCTGGGTAGTCTCAGCAGCAGAGCATGCACCAGAAAGTGGCACCTGAGTGTCATCAGCGGATGCGTCCTGCGATGTGGTGACCGGAGGCACTGGCCCACCCGCCTCTTCAGACTCAGAGAGAAAAAGCTGTTGGGCATCACTGCACCCTGCCTCTTCTTCCATTTCTCCAATGCTGCTTGGCTGGCCCCCTGTTTCCAAGCCAAGAGATTCAGAGAACAGAAGTAGAGACGGCTCCTGTCCTGGGCTCTCTGTCTGCCTGGGCAATTTGGCAGGTGGTGAAGAGACAGATGGGTGCTCTCCAGTGCTCTGTGTCTGAGAGGATGTGGCACTAATTGAAGTCGATGCATTAGCTGCCATCCATCCAACAACGGCTTCAATTTGGTCTTCACGCAGCAGCGGTGTACGGCGCTCTCCGACAAAGCTGCGCATGAACGACTGTTCCCTGCTGAAAGTGGGTGCTGATGAGTCACCGGTGCCCGCAGCAGGCACAGAATCCCCACGTCCTCTCCCTGCTCCGCGCCCACGCCCACGTGCCTTACTCCCTGCCTTCTTCATCTTGGTTGACTGATAAAGATAAGCAGAAAAGTACTAACGGCTTTGTGTGCTTATTCCTGAACAGCTCCTAACAGGTATAAGAAACACTAATTTTCTAAAGTGTGGACTAGACTTTAATATGAGCTAATGTGGCCTACACAAATGTAAAGTGGTGTGTTTGGTGAACTTTATTATTCATTTATTTTTTGGGGGCTGAACTGACAACAGGGCGAGCTGCAGTCACACGGAGACCGTGCAGACAGCCGTAAACGGAGCTGCAAGGCCCAAAAACACTCCTCTATGTTGTCCTATGTAGTGTTTTTCCACAAGTTAGCTGGATACGGGTGGAAAGACACTAATAGGAATTTTTTGAAAAAATGTGCAGCAGCCTGCACTACTTAAAACAAAAGGAAAATTGATTTTACGGTATGACGCAGTGAAGAACCCTGAGCTGGATACAACCGGCTATGGCTGCACACAGACTACAGGGCGAGCTGCAGTCACACGGAGACCGTGCAGACAGCCGTAAACGGAGCTGCAAGGCCCAAAAACACTCCTCTACGTTGTCCTATGTAGTGTTTTTCCACAAGTTAGCTGGATACGGGTGGAAAGACATTAATAGGAATTTTTTGAAAAAATGTGCAGCAGCCTGCACTACTTAAAACAAAAGGAAAATTGATTTTACGGTATGACGCAGTGAAGAACCCTGAGCTGGATACAACCGGCTATGGCTGCACACAGACTACAGGGCGAGCTGCAGTCACACGGAGACCGTGCAGACAGCTGTAAACGGCGCTGCATGGCCCAAAAACACTCCTCTGCGTTATCCTATGTAGTGTTTTTCCACAAGTTAGCTGGATACGGGTGGAAAGACACTAATAGGAATTTTTAAAAAAAAATGTGCAGCAGCCTGCACTACTTAAAACAAAAGGAAAATTGATTTTACGGTATGACGCAGTGAAGAACCCTGAGCTGGATACAACCGGCTATGGCTGCACACAGACTACAGGGCGAGCTGCAGTCACACGGAGACCGTGCAGACAGCCGTAAACGGCGCTGCAAGGCCCAAAAACACTCCTCTACGTTATCCTATGTAGTGTTTTTCCACAAGTTAGCTGGATACGGGTGGAAAGACACTAATAGGAATTTTTTGAAAAAATGTGCAGCAGCCTGCACTACTTAAAACAAAAGGAAAATTGATTTTACGGTATGACGCAGTGAAGAACCCTGAGCTGGATACAACCGGCTATGGCTGCACACAGACTACAGGGCGAGCTGCAGTCACACGGAGACCGTGCAGACAGCCGTAAACGGCGCTGCAAGGCCCAAAAACACTCCTCTTCGTTATCCTATGTAGTGTTTTTCCACAAGTTAGCTGGATACGGGTGGAAAGACACTAATAGGAATTTTTTGACAATATGTGCAGCAGCCTGCACTACTTAAAACAAAAGGAAAATTGATTTTACGGTATGACGCAGTGAAGAACCCTGAGCTGGATACAACCGGCTATGGCTGCACACAGACTACAGGGCGAGCTGCAGTCACACGGAGACCGTACAGACAGCCGTATAGAACAGTATGAGGCAGTGAACCACCCTCCCTGAACGGAATACAACCAGCTATGGCCTATGGCTGCACACAGACTAGAGAGTGGGCTGCACACACACACACACACACACACACAGAGACCTTGCAGATCGCTGTGAAAACAGCGCTGCAAGGCAAAAGCAAGGTGATTAGTAGGTGAACACAGCGGTTGCTAAATTAGCCTTGGAAACGAACAATGAAGTAAATCGCTATCTCTAAACTGGCCCTCAGTCAGCAAACAGCGTCCTGTCACTAACTGAATTCACAGCAGAGTGAGCGCAAAATGGCGCCAGCGACTTTTAAACTGCAGCATGACATCATTTCAGCAGCTAATCACAGCCTTGCCAGTAGTTTCATGCCCTCCATGCTGAACAGGATGTGCCCACACTTGGAATCATTCTCATTGGCTGAATTCGTGCAGTTTGAATCTGGGAACTTCCGATTCCGGTATCCGATACGCGGCAAGTATCGGAATCCCAGTATCGGAATTCCGATACCGCAAGTATCGGCCGATACCCGATACTTGCGGTATCGGAATGCTCAACACTATTCGTGATGTCACCTGTGTAATTTGGCTAGGAATGGCCGACGCTGCTTAAAGGGGTCCAATGGAGTTGCAGCAGAGTTGGTATAGCTCCCCACAGGTAGAACTTGGTCCCCAGGGCAGTTAGTGGTGTGGGTGGCAATGTTGCTAGTGACAGGTAGAGGAGCAGAGCAGGTGATGCCGGAAAGAAATGAAAGGACACAGCATACAGGTCCTTCTCAAAAAATTAGCATATAGTGTTAAATTTCATTATTTACCATAATGTAATGATTACAATTAAACTTTCATATATTATAGATTCATTATCCACCAACTGAAATTTGTCAGGTCTTTTATTGTTTTAATACTGATGATTTTGGCCTACAACTCCTGATAACCCAAAAACCTGTCTCAATAAATTAGCATATCAAGAAAAGGTTCTCTAAACGACCTATTACCCTAATCTTCTGAATCAACTAATTAACTCTAAACACATGCAAAAGATACCTGAGGCTTTTAAAAACTCCCTGCCTGGTTCATTACTCAAAACCCCCATCATGGGTAAGACTAGCGACCTGACAGATGTCAAGAAGGCCATCATTGACACCCTCAAGCAAGAGAGTAAGACCCAGAAAGAAATTTCTCAACAAATAGGCTGTTCCCAGAGTGCTGTATCAAGGCACCTCAATGGTAAGTCTGTTGGAAGGAAACAATGTGGCAGAAAACGCTGTACAACGAGAAGAGGTGACCGGACCCTGAGGAAGATTGTGGAGAAGGACCGATTCCAGACCTTGGGGAACCTGAGGAAGCAGTGGACTGAGTCTGGTGTGGAAACATCCAGAGCCACCGTGCACAGGCGTGTGCAGGAAATGGGCTACAGGTGCCGCATTCCCCAGGTAAAGCCACTTTTGAACCATAAACAGCGGCAGAAGCGCCTGACCTGGGCTACAGAGAAGCAGCACTGGACTGTTGCTAAGTGGTCCCAAGTACTTTTTTCTGATGAAAGCAAATTTTGCATGTCATTCGGAAATCAAGGTGCCAGAGTCTGGAGGAAGACTGGGGAGAAGGAAATGCCAAAATGCCTGAAGTCCAGTGTCAAGTACCCAGTCAGTGATGGTGTGGGGTGCCATGTCAGCTGCTGGTGTTGGTCCACTGTGTTTCATCAAGGGCAGGGTCAATGCAGCTAGCTATCAGGAGATTTTGGAGCACTTCATGCTTCCTGGCACCTGCTCACAGTGCCAAAACCACTGGTAAATGGTTTACTGACCATGGTATTACTGTGCTCAATTGGCCTGCCAACTCTCCTGACCTGAACCACATAGAGAATCTGTGGGATATTGTGAAGAGAAAGTTGAGAGACGCAAGACCCAACACTCTGGATGAGCTTAAGGCCGCTATTGAAGCATCCTGGGCCTCCATAACATCTCAGCAGTGTCACAGGCTGATTGCCTCCATGCCACGCCGCATTGAAGCAGTCATTTCTGCCAAAGGATTCCCGACCAAGTATTGAGTACATAACTGAACATTATTATTTGATGGTTTTTTTGTTTGTTATTAAAAAACACTTTTATTTGATTGGACGGTTGAAATATGCTAATTTATTGAGACAGGTTTTTTGGGTTATCAGGAGTTGTAGGCCAAAATCATCAGTATTAAAACAATAAAAGACCTGACAAATTTCAGTTGGTGGATAATGAATCTATAATATATGAAAGTTTAATTGTAATCATTACATTATGGTAAATAATGAAATTTAACACTATATGCTAATTTTTTGAGAAGGACCTGTATTGCAGTTCTCAAGGTATTACTCACAGTTCAGGCTCCCCAGCCGGGGTGCTGTGTCCTCCAGGTGTGAAGTCTAGAAAACTCTCCGGCAAGTTGGGCACCTGTCCAGAACTCTTCTTTTGTATACCTCTCCTTGCCGTCTTTCTGCGCTGGCTACTTCCTCTCCTGCCCTGCGCTTGCCACCCAGTGTCCCAAGCCGGTGAACGTGGGTCTTGTCAGGCGATGTGCTCTCTGGCCCCTGGACCCTCTGTGTTCACCTTTTCGGCAAGTAGGTGCAAATGTGGCTGCTGCACCTACAGTCACAGCAGCCTCCAGGTTGCTAGCTGGAGCCTGAAGTTTTCCCACTAGTTCAAGATCCGGTTCCCCTACTGCGGCCTGGTTCCTCCACTTCTGGATACAGGTCCCACAGGTGGCTTCCACACTTTCTGTGCCCCTGGAACCCCTTCTTCCTGGGAGCTTCCTCCCTTTTCTTTCCTTCCACTCACAGGAACAGCAGACTCTCACGTCTGCTCAGCTCTGGCTCTCCTCACAGACTCTTCAACTCTCCCTCCTGTCTACCCTGAAAACTCCTCACTCTCCACCCACTCCCTCTACCTAATCCCTCCCTGGCCTGGGGAGGTCTGGTGTTGGGTGCAAGTGTTAGGGTTCTGTGCAGTGTCCCTTCCTTACCAGGGAGTTGGGTACCACACCTCTGGTTGGTTGTGATGCAGAACCTCTGTGGCGACTGGACCTTCAGGGGCACCACATTACAATATAACTGCTCTGCCCTCCTCCTCCTAGACCTGTCTTCTGCCTTTGACACAGTGGACAATTCCCTACTATTACAGACCCTCTCATCTCTTGGCGTCACTGACTTGGCTCTATCTTGGATTTTGTCGTACCTAACAGATCGGGCATTCAGCGTCTTCCACTCGAACACCACCTCCTCACCTCGCCCCCTATCTGTTGGAGTCTTGAAGGTTCAGTCTTAGGGCCTCTGCTCTTCTCCATCTATACCTTTGGCCTTGGACAGCTCATAGAGTCCCATGGTTTTCAGTATCATCTCTATGCTAACGACACACAGATCTACACTCTGGACAAGATATCACCACCCTACTAACTAAAAACCCACAATGTCTGTCTGCTATTTCATCCTTCTTCTCCGCTAGATTTCTAAAACTTAATATGGACAAAACAGAATTCATCATCTTTCCCCATCTCACTTGACTCCCCCAACAGACCTATTAATTAAAGTAAATGGCTGCCCACTCTCCCCAGTCCCGCAAGCTCGCTGCCTCGGGGTAATCCTTGACACTGATCTCTCCTTCAAACCACATATCCACTTTCTGCTGACTCCAACTCAAAAATATTTCCTGGTTCCGTACATTCCTCAACCAAGAATCTGCAAAAACCCTAGTCCATGCCCTCATCATTTCCTGCCTTGACTACTGCAACCTCTTGCTCTGTGGCCTCCCTTCTAACACTCTCGCACTACTCCAATCTATTCTTAACTCTGCTGCCCAACTAATCCACCTGTCCCTCCGCTGTTCCCCAGCCTCTCCCCTCTGTCAATCCCTGCACTGGCTTCCCATTATCCAACGACTCCAGTTCAAAACCCTAACCATGACATACAAAGCCATCCACAACCTGTCTCCTCCATACATCCGTAACATCGTCTCCTGGTACTTACCTGCATGCAACCTCCGATCCTCACAAGATCTCTTTCTCTACTCTCCTCTTATCTCCTCTTCCCACAATCGCATACAAGATTTCTCCCGCGCATCCCCCATACTCTGGAACTCTCTACCCCAACACAGCAGACTCTTTCCTACCGTGGAAACCTTCAAAAAGAACCTGACGACCTACCTCTTCCAACAAGCTTACAACCTGCAGTAACCACCGCTAGACCAAACTGCTGCACGACCAGCTCTACCCTCGCCTACTGTATTCTCACCCATCCCTTGTAGATTGTGAGCCCTCGCGGGCATGGTCCTCTCTCCTTATGTACCAGTCATGACTTGTATTGAATAAGATTATTGTACTTGTCTTTTATTATGTATACCCCTCCTCACATGTAAAGCGCTATGGAATTAATGGCGCTATAATAATAAATAATAAACGTAATTATATTTTTTTCTTCAGAATATAATTGCTATACCTGTGCTTCCAGTATCTAAAGGACTAGGTCCGAGTTGGAACAGTTTAGTAGTAAATGAAACAACAATAAGCTCATTCTACCATGTGTGCACACAGCACTAATGCTATTTTATGGAAGAAAGCAATGTGTGAGATGACTCTGCAGGGCTTCAGCTATCTAAAACTGGTAACGTTGTTGAGCATTACACCTGGTACATTATCACATAAGGTAGTTCATCTTTCACAGCAATTTCAAAGCAATGTTTTTAGTTTTTTTATTGATCAGTGCTTTTCATCGCTAACATAGGTGTTGTGCAATGATAATGGTAACATAATAGTTTTCAAACAAGCCATAAGAAGATAATTATATCCTGCTGGCTTGTTTCAGCATAGATTTCACAAAGTTTTAATCCTTCCTTTAAAATGTTCCAGTGAACCATTTGTATCTTATGTCAGGAAATTTCACATTATTATCCAAGTACACCTTAAATAGAAAGAAATTATATCAGTATGTTTATACCTGCACAGCAGTGTATACTAAATTTACTGGCCTTTAGTATTGATGACTTATCTTTAGTTCAAATCATATATGATCGAGAAGGTCTGAATCCCAGTGTAAGGGTGTGGACCAGTGCTGTAGTCATGGCCAAACACTCTGATCCATTAGTGCCATGGTCTCCAAATACATGAAAACATTACTCTGTGTACCTGTGACTCCATTCTCTACCATCAGTGGATGTAACAAAGATTGAGACACAGTCCTTTCCAACTTTCAAATCAACAACTTTACTGCAAGCTTTAGACAGCACATCCAGACTCTTCACAGCAGTTACATCAGAATCAGCATTACAGATTTCCTCTTCTCTTCCAGCACCTTCCTTCCTTTCACATAATACATACCCAGGTCAGACCGTGCCCACAGGTCCTCAGTGTCCTCCCAATTCAGCTCTGCCATGGTTAGGCCTTTCTCAGTCTGCTTCACCTCAGATTAAAAAGTTTCCACCTCCAAAGCTAGTTGCCACCTGGCAAGTGACATGCCCTTCAGTATTGTGCTCTGTGAAGTCCCAGCACTGTCCTGCTCCTAGTTCACTGCTTCAGGGATCTGCCCCAGCCACCGTTTCGCCCCGGTACTGGGTACATCTGTCCAAGCTGCCACATTCTAGGGCTAAATGTGCCCGCGTACTGTCTTCTTTCTTAATGCTGTGCTGACCTCCGCTTTCCTGGCCTGATGCTGTGGATGGCTGGGCTCTCTCTTTAAGTCGAATAACATTGCGTGGTAGCTGCTAATGTCTTGAGCCTAGAGCCCGTGTGGACTGTCTAGGCGCTCGGGCCCTTTTGACTAGATACAGGAAACACTCCTTCCCTTAGCTGCAACTGACCCCTCCTACAGTAACTGATATTATGTACACTGAACCACAACTATGCTAACCTAGGTGTACTAAAATGCCCCCATCTAGTGGCCAAACTTAGTACTACATTGTCCCTATATAACAGGCACATGAAATCTACTATATAATTGTCTAAGGGGTACTTCCGTCTTTCTGTCTGTCTGTCACGGATATTCATTGGTCGCGGCCTCTGTCTGTCATGCAATCCAAGTCACTGATTAGTCATGGCAAAACGCCCACGAGCATTGCCACGACCAATTAGCAACACGCACAGTCCGGAAGAAAATGGCCACTCCTTACTCCCCGCACTCAGTGCCCGGCACCCGCATACTCCCCTCCAGTCACCACTCACACAGGGTTAATGCCGGCGGTAACGGACCGCATTATGCCATGGGTAACGCACTCCGTAACCGCTGCTATTAACCCTGTGTGTCCCCAATTTTTTAGTATTAATGCTGCCTATGCAGCATCAATAGTAAAAAAATATAATGTTAAAAATAATAATAAAAAAAACCCCTGCTATACTCACCCTTCATAGTCCGCCGAGCCGCTCGCGCCGGCAGCCATCTTCCGTTCCCGGCGATGCATTGCGAAATTACCCAGAAGACTTAGCGGTCTCGCGAGACCGCTAAGTCATCTGGGTAATTTCGCAATGCACCCTGGGAACGGAAGATGGCGGCCGGCGCGAGCGGCTCGGCGGAGCTTCGGTGGATCCCAAGCGTCGGTAACCGCTTCCTGGATCCAGGCGCCAACGGAAGGTGAGTATATAACTATTTTTTATTTTAATTCTTTTTTTTTAACAGGAATATCATGCCCACATTGCTATATACGTGGGCTGCGCAATATACAATGTGGGCTGCACAATATACATTGTGGGCTGCGCAATAAACTACGTGGGCTGCGCAATATACTACATGGGCTGCGCAATATACAACGTGGGCTGCGAAATATACTACGTTGGCTGTGCAATGTACTACATGGGCTGCGCAATATACAACGTGGGCTGTGTAATATACAACGTGGGCTGTGCAATATACTACGTGGGCTGCGCAATATACTACGTGGGCTGTGTAATAAACAACGTGGGCTGCGCAATGTACAACGTGGGCTGCGCAATATATTACGTGGGCTGCGCAATATATTATGTGGGCTGCGCAATATACTATGTGGTCTACGCAATATACTACGTGGGCTGCGCAATGTACTACGTGGGCTGCGCAATGTACTACAAGGGCTGCACAATATACAACGTGGGCTGCGCAATATACAACGTGGGCTGCGCAATATACAACGTGGGCTGCGCAATATACTACGTGGGCTGCGCAATGTACTACAAGGGCTGCACAATATACAACGTGGGCTGCGCAATATACAACATGGGCTGCGCAATATACAACGTGGGCTGCGCAATATACTACGTGGGCTGCGCAATATACAACGTGGGCTGCGCAATATACAACGTGGGCTGCGCAATATACTACGTGGGCTGCAATATACTACATGGCCTGTGCTATACACTACGCATACATATTCTAGAATACCCAATGCGTTAGAATCAGGCCACCATCTAGTACAATATATACATTTAGCAGAACAAGACATGGTAATACACTTGATTGCGTAGCAGTACCATTATATAAGAGGTGGTAATACACTTAAATCGTGTAGCAATACCATCACACGTAAACTTATATGCAAACACTGATAACATACGGCACTGGGACGAGAGGGAAAGGCAAAGGCAATAACATTTTACCATACCCCCTACATTAGCACTACAACAAATCAGTGCTCTAGTGAGATCTTCGTTCTTTTGATTGTTCACCAGACACGATATATTTCATTTCATAGTGGCTTTAACCAGACTGAGCTGAAATACCAGGTACATCAACTACAAAATATATAGTGCAGTTCCTCGAGCTTCAGGGTCACCAAGCACCACAGCCCCCTCAATCAATTCATGTGTTTTTTTTTTATTATAATGTTCTTCAAATTCTAGCACATTTCCTAAATGCGATAGTGGTTCTCATTAGAGTTGAGCGACTTACTTTTTTTGGATCGAGTCGGGTTTCGCGAAACCCAACTTTGTCAAAAGTCGGGTCGGGTGAAATCGGTCGATTATTGCGAAAAGTCGGGGATCCGACTGAAACACGAATCCCAATGCATGTCAATGGGGAAGCAAAGTCGGCAGTGAGTGGAGGACAGGAAAACACCTACAGTGCCCATTTTAATGCCAAAAACATCCATTCTTGTTACTTAAGCTTGTCAATCTTAATTTACCTTATAATAATAGTTAGGCATTGAAAATTGGGGGTCATTTGGCTAAAGTTGTGGGGGGGTAGGGCTGGCTCAAGTTTTTTGTGGGCCCAGGAAACGCGGACTACGTCACGGCAGTGGAGCAGGGAGAGGTAAGTATTTCAACTTTGCAAGTGCTGTGATCCTGAGCAAGCAGGGGGGGCACACTCGTTCGCATTGGCACTAGCACAGGGCCCCTCAAAGTACGGCGCTGTTTGACGGCGGGGGCGCCTCCCACCGGCAGAGACACTTTTGCGTACTATGAGGGGCCCTGTGCCAGTGACGTCGCCAATGAGTATGCCCCCCTACCTGATGAAGGAACCTGCACTTTCATCTGCACCTTGCTCTTTGTCCCTGTGTAAGGTGGTACAGTATGCGGGAAGGGGAACCAGACTTTCAGCAGGGTCAGATACTGGCTGTATAGAGTGCAAGGGGAATGTAGTGGTCTGGGTCAATGTACCAGCAGACTCATCTAGCAGTGGCTGGGCAATGGGCAGGATGAGGAGGAAACACAGATATAGGCCCAAAGAATAAAGTAGGCTAAATGCAGTTCAAAATTGGTAACAGGACTAAACAGGTGGCATTGCTTTGTTCAGTGGAGGAAAACTGTAATGAGTGGCAGACACAGTTAGTAGGCCCAAGTAATAAAGTGGGCCAAATGAAGTTCAAAATTGGTAACAGGAGTAAACAGGCGGCACTGCTTTGTTCAGTGGAGGAGAACAAGAAGCAGCGGCATACACCGTTAGTAGGCCCAACCAAATAAGTAGGCCAAATGCTGTTTCATATCTGATATAAAGGCTGAAAGCCTGAAAATTGAAGCACAGCTTTGTTCAGTGGAGGAGAACAACAACCAGCGGCAGACACCGTCAGTAGACCCAACCAAACAAGTAGGCCAAATGCAGTTTAATATCTGATATATGCTGAAAATTGAAGCTCAGCTTTATTCAGTGGAGGAGAAAAGCAAGCAGCGGTAGACACTGTTAGTAGGCCCAACCAAACAAGTAGGCCAAATGCTGTTTCATATCTGATATAAAGGCTGAAAGCCTGAAAATTGAAGCTCAGCTTTGTTCAGTGGAGGAGAAAAGCAAGGAGCGGCAGACACCGTTAGTAGGCCCAACCAAACAAGTAGGCCAAATGCTGTTTCATATCTGATATAAAGGCTGAAAGCCTGAAAATTGAAGCACAGCTTTGGTCAGTGGAGGAGAACAACAACCAGCGGCAGACACAGTCAGTAGGCCCAACCAAACAAGTAGGCCAAATGCAGTTTCATATCTGATATAGGCTGAAAGCCTGAAAATTGAAGCACAGCTTTGTTCAGTGGAGGACAGCTGTATTGAGTGGCGCAGACAGACACAGGTAGTAGGCCTAAAATAGAAAGTAGGCTAAATGCAGTTTAAAATAGGTTACAGGGGTACACAGGCGACATTGGTTTGTTCAGCGGAGGATGATTGTAAGGAGTGGCGCAGACACACTTAGTAGGCCTAAAATAAAAAAGTAGGCTAAATGCAGTTTAAAATAGGTTACAGGGGTACACAGGCGGCATTGGTTTGTTCAGGGGAGGACGATTGTAAGGAGTGGCGCAGACACACTTAGTAGGCCTAAAATAAAAAAGTAGGCTAAATGCAGTTTAAAATAGGTTACAGGGGTATACAGGCGGCATTGGTTTGTTCAGTGGAGGACGATTGTAAGGAGTGGCGCAGACACACTTAGTAGGCCTAAAATAAAAAAGTAGGCTAAATGCAGTTTATAATAGGTTACAGGGGTATGCAGGCGGCATTGGTTTGTTCAGCGGAGGACGATTGTAAGGAGTGGCGCAGACACACTTAGTAGGCCTAAAATAAAAAAGTAGGCTAAATGCAGTTTAAAATAGGTTACAGGGGTACACAGGCGGCATTGGTTTGTTCAGCGGAGGACGATTGTAAGGAGTGGCGCAGACACACTTAGTAGGCCTAAAATAAAAAAGTAGGCTAAATGCAGTTTAAAATAGGTTACAGCTGTACACAGGCGGCATTAGTTTGTTCAGCGGAGGACGATTGTAAGGAGTGGCGCAGACACACTTAGTATGCCTAAAATAAAAAAAGTAGGCTAAATGCAGTTTAAAATAGGTTACAGGGGTACGCAGGCGGCATTGGTTTGTTCAGCGGAGGACGATTGTAAGAAGTGGCGCAGACACACTTAGTAGGCCTAAAATAAAAAAGTAGGCTAAATGCAGTTTAAAATAGGTTACAGGGGTACACAGGCGGCATTGGTTTGTTCAGCGGAGGACGATTGTAAGGAGTGGCGCAGACACACTTAGTAGGCCTAAAATAAAAAAGTAGGCTAAATGCAGTTTAAAATAGGTTACAGCTGTACACAGGCGGCATTAGTTTGTTCAGCGGAGGACGATTGTAAGGAGTGGCGCAGACACACTTAGTAGGCCTAAAATAAAAAAAAGTAGGCTAAATGCAGTTTAAAATAGGTTACAGGGGTACACAGGCGGCATTGGTTTGTTCAGCGGAGGACGATTGTAAGGAGTGGCGCAGACACACTTAGTAGGCCTAAACTAAAAAAAAGTAGGCTAAGTGCAGTTTAAAATAGGTTACCGGGGTACACAGGCAGCATTGGTTTGTTCAGCGGAGGATGATTGTAAGGAGTGGCGCAGACACACTTAGTAGGCCTAAAATAAAAAAGTAGGCTAAATGCAGTTTAAAATAGGTTACAGGGGTACGCAGGCGGCATTGGTTTGTTCAGCGGAGGACGATTGTAAGGAGTGGCGCAGACACACTTAGTAGGCCTAAAATAAAAAAGTAGGCTAAATGCAGTTTAAAATAGGTTACAGGGGTACACAGGTGGCATTGGTTTGTTCAGCGGAGGACGATTGTAAGGAGTGGCGCAGACACACTTAGTAGGCCTAAAATAAAAAAGTAGGCTAAATGCAGTTTAAAATAGGTTACAGCTGTACACAGGTGGCATTGGTTTGTTCAGCGGAGGACGATTGTAAGGAGTGGCGCAGACACACTTAGTAGGCCTAAAATAAAAAAGTAGGCTAAATGCAGTTTAAAATAGGTTACAGCTGTACACAGGCGGCATTAGTTTGTTCAGCGGAGGACGATTGTAAGGAGTGGCGCAGACACACTTAGTAGGCCTAAAATAAAAAAAGTAGGCTAAATGCAGTTTAAAATAGGTTACAGGGGTACACAGGTGGCATTGGTTTGTTCAGCGGAGGACGATTGTAAGGAGTGGCGCAGACACACTTAGTAGGCCTAAAATAAAAAAAGTAGGCTAAGTGCAGTTTAAAATAGGTTACAGGGGTACACAGGCAGCATTGGTTTGTTCAGCGGAGGACGATTGTAAGGAGTGGTGCAGACACACTTGGTAGGCCTAAAATAAAAAAGTAGGCTAAATCCTGTTTAAAATAGGTTACAGGGGTACACAGGCGGCATTGGTTTGTTCAGCGGAGGACGATTGTAAAGAGTGGAGCAGACACACTTAGTAGGCCTAAAATAAAAAAAGTAGGCTAAATGCAGTTTAAAATAGGTTACAGGGGAACAAAGGCGGCATTGGTTTGTTCAGCGGAGGACGATTGTAAGGAGTGGCGCAGACACACTTTGTAGGCCTAAAATAAAAAAAAGTAGGCTAAATGCAGTTTAAAATAGGTTACAGGGGTACACAGGCGGCATTGGTTTGTTCAGTGGAGGATGATTGTAAGGAGTGGCGCAGACACACTTAGTAGGCCTAAAATAAAAAAAGTAGGCTAAATGCAGTTTAAAATAGGTTACAGGGGTACACAGCCGGCATTGGTTTGTTCAGCGGAGAACGATTGTAAGGAGTGGCACAGACACACTTAGTAGGCCTAAAATAAAAAAGTAGGTTAAATGCTGTTTAAAATAGGTTACAGGAGTACACAGGCGGCATTGGTTTGTTCAGCGGAGGACGATTGTAAGGAGTGGTGCAGACACACTTAGTATGCCTAAAATAAAAAAAGTAGGCTAAATGCAGTTTAAAATAGGTTACAGGGGTACACAGGCAGCATTGGTTTGTTCAGTGGAGGACGATTGTAAGGAGTGGCACAGACACACTTAGTAGGCCTAAAATAAAAAAGTAGGCTAAATGCAGTTTAAAATAGGTTACAGGGGTACACAGGTGGCATTGGTTTGTTCAGCAGAGGACGATTGTAAGGAGTGGCGCAGACACACTTAGTAGGCCTAAAATAAAAAAGTAGGTTAAATGCTGTTTAAAATAGGTTACAGGGGTACACAGGCGGCATTGGTTTGTTCAGCGGAGGACAATTGTAAGGAGTGGTGCAGACACACTTAGTAGGCTTAAAATAAAAAAGTAGGCTAAATGCAGTTCAAAACTGGTAACAGGAGTATACTGGCGGCATAGCTTTGTTCAGTGGAGGACAGCTGTAAGGAGTGGATGACACAGTTAGTAGGGCAAAATAATAAAGTGAGGTAAATGTCTGGCAAAAAATTTTTAATAAATAAACAGGTGGCATAGCTATGTACAGGGGTGGGCTCCTCTGCTGATTAGCAGACAGTGGTAGTAGGTGCACAGTATTAACTGGTCTAAATGGAGGCCAGGGCCCCTGTATATTTTTACTATCATCTATCATTTCAACACATTTTTATTGGCAGTGCCATTAAAGGATTTAACAGCACAGACTACACAGTGGTGGAACCGTGAAAGGTAAGTTTTGCAAGTGGTAGAGCGCTGTTCGACCTGGGGGGGACACTCTCTCGTGGGCGGCGGTACTGGCCCAGGTCCCCTCATATTACGACGGTGTGTCTGACGTTGGTTGTGCACCACCACCGTCAGAGACACTTCATTGTACTATGAGGGACCCTGTGCCAGTGCCGTCACCCAAGAGTGGGCACACCCACCTGTCCAGGCAAACGGCACTCGCACGGGTGCTTGAGCTAGGTGGTGATCACGGCCCTGTGGGGGGAGTCAGCCCATTTAGGGAGGTAAATAAATGGCCTATGGTGGACATTCAGCAGCTGCAAATGGAGGAATTGGAGCAGTCAGTAAGAGGAGACCAAAAGCAAGACAATTTTCAGGCAAGCTACGTGTCAGCAGGGGATTTTAATGAAGGTTAGATCATCAAAATTTTGGGTAGCCAGACGAGTCCTTTTTTCAGTCAGTATTGAACAAGCAGCACTGAAGACTCTGATAGCACACTAGCAGCTGGGCAAGCAAGCTCCTGTAATGCATATTCTGCCAATTCAGGCCAGGTGTCTATTTTAGATGCCCAGTAATCAAAGGGGAATGACGTGTAAGGGAGAACATCGATAAGGGAGGAAAAATAGTTCATAACCATACTGGACAAATGTTGTATTCTGTCACTTTGAATTGATGCAGCAGTACCTGTCGTGTCTGCGGTCATTGTGAAATCACTCCACAACCTGGTCATAAAACCCCTCTGTCCAACACCACTTCTGATTTGTGCACCTCTAACACCTCTGCCATGCTGCCCCCTACAAGTCATGTGAGAACCATCACCACCTCTGTGTGCTGGGAATGCCTGAACCAAACGGTCTACAAGAGTTGCTTGTTTGGTTGCCAATATTTGCTCAAGGTTCTCATGTGGCATGATATTTTGCAATTTCCCTTTATAGAGTGGATCCAGGAGGCAGGCCAACCAGTAATCGTCTTCGGTCATCATTTTGATAATGCAGGGGTCCCTTTTTAGTATACGCAAGGCATAATCAGCCATGTGGGCCAATGTTCCAGGTGTCAATTCACTGCTTGTGCTGGGTTGAGGAGCACATTCTGGCAAATCAATATCACTTGTCTCCCGCAAAAACCCTGTACCTGACCTTGCAACGCCACCAGTTTCTATTGCCCCCTGAGAAGCTTCCTCCTCCCAGAAATATTCATCCCCATCATCCTCCTCCTCCTCCTATTCTTCGTCTGCCACCTCGTCCAGGAGAGTTCCCTGGGCAGACAATGGCTGACTGTCATCAAGGCTTCCCTCCTCCTCTGCTGCAGACGCCTGCTCCTTAATGTGCGTAACTTTGCATCAGCAGACGCATTAGTAGGATGCTCATGCTTATGATGGCGTCGTCTGCACTTACCAGCCTTGTGCATTCCTCAAAACACTGAAGGACTTGACAGAGGTCTTGTAGCTTCGACCACTGCACACCTGACAACTCCATGTCTGCCATCCAACTGCCTGCCCGTGTATGTGTATCCTCCCACAAATACATTACAGCATGCCTCTGTTTGCACAGCCTCTGAAGCATGTGCAGTGTGGAGTTCCACCTTGTTGCAACGTCGATTATTAGGTGGTGCTGGGGAAGCTTCAACGATCGCTGATGGTTCTGCATACAGCTGTAGTGTACGGGCGACCGGCAGATGTGTGAGCAAAGTCTTCGCACCTTCAGGAGCAGGGCTGGTAACCCCGGATAACTTTTCAGGAAGCACTGCACCACCAGGTTCAAGGTGTGAGCCAGGCAAGGTATGTGTTTCAGTTCTGAAAGGGCTATGGCAGCCATAAAATTCCTTCCATTATCACTGACTACCTTGCCTGCCTCAAGATGTACACTGCCCAGCCATGACTGAGTTTCTTGCTGCAAGAACTCGGCCAGAACTTCCGCGGTGTGTCTGTTGTCGCCCAAACACTTAATTTCCAACACAGCCTGCTGACGCTTACCACTAGCTGTTCCATAATGGGACACCTTGTGTGCAACACTGGCGGATGGAGTGGTCAGGCGACTGCGCTCTGTGGACGAGCTTTCGCTTCTGGAGGAGGAGGAGGAGGGGTGTCGAACACCTACTGCCAACTGTTTCCTAGACTGTGGGCTAGGCAGAACTGTCCCACTATGGCTGTCCCCTGTGGACCCTGCATCCACCACATTAACCCAGTGCGCCGTGATGGACACATAACATCCCTGGCCATGCCTACTGGTCCATGCATCTGTTGTGAGGTGCACCTTTCTACTGACTGATTGCCTGAGTGCATGGAAAATGCGGTCTTTGACATGCTGGTGGAGGGCTGGCATGGCTTTTCTCGCAAAGAAGTGTCGACTGGGTAGGTCATAGCGTGGTACTGCGTAGGCCATCAGGGCTTTGAAAGCATCACTTTCAACCAACCGGTAGGGCATCATCTCTAACGAGATTAGTCTAGCAATGTGGGCGTTCAAACCCTGTGTACGCGGATGAGAGGATGAGTACTTCCTTTTCCTAACGAGAGTCTCTTGTAGGGTGAGCTGGACTGGAGAGCTGCATATGGTGGAACTAGCGGGGGTGGTGGTGGACATGGCAGATTGAGAGAGGGTTGGTGATGGTATTCTTGATGTTGGCCTACATACAGTGTTTCCTACCAAGAACCTGGTGATTCCCTGACTGCTTTGGCCTTGCGACGATACCTCCACAGTTGCCGCAGGTGGTGTCCTAAACGGTGGGTTTACAGTGAGGGAAGCAATGTAGCGTTGCTGACTACCTTCATTCTGAGCGGGTGCACCAATGTTACAGGACGTTTGGTAGTTAGTCCAGGCTTGCAAGTGCATGCTGGTTAAATGTCTACGCATGCACGTTGTATTTAAATTTTTGACATTCTGCCCTCTGCTAAAGGTCTTTGAGCATTTCTTACAGATAACTTTGCACTGATCATTCGGATCTTGGTTAAAAAATTGCCACACTGCACTCTTCCTACTATCTAATACCTTTTCAGGCATTGCACGCTGTGCTGCTTTCACCGGATGGCCACGCTGTCCTAAAACTGGTTTTGTTTTTGACACACGTTTTTGGCCTGATACGGGTCTGCCAGATGAAAGCTGTTGCGATGTTGATGCCTGCTGTGGCTCATCCTCCTCCACTTCAGAGCTACTGCCAGTGGCACCCTGTTCCCCCAATGGCTGACAATCTGGGTCTACAACTGGGTCATCTATAACCTCCTCTTCAATGTCCTGTGCACCTTCCTCTGTGTCACCGTGTAAGGTGCTATAGCGTTCGGGACGGGGCACCATAGTCTCATCAGGGTCAGATTTTGGCTCAGTACACTGCGAGGGCAATGTTGTGATCTGAGTCAATGGAACAGCATAAAAATCTAGCTGTGGCTGTGCATCTGTGCACTCCATGTCTGATTCATCTTGTAGTGGGCTGTGAACTATTTCCCTTTCTAACCCTGGCACGGTATGTGTAAAGAGCTCCATGGAGTAAACTGTAGTGTCGCCTGCCGCATCCTTCACTTTTGCTTTGGGTGAAGGACACAAGGAAGCGACTTGTTCCTGACCGTGAGCATCCACTGACGACTCGCTGCTTTTAAATTTTGAACTTGCTGAAGAGGAGGCGAAAGAGCTAGAGGCTGACTCAGCAAGGAAAGCCAAAACTTTTTCCTGCTGCTCCGGCTTTAAAAGCGGTTTTACTACTCCCAGAAAAGGGAGCCTTCGAGGCCTTGTGTAGCCGGACGATGACACTGGCTCAACAACTCGAGCCTTAGGTGCTATTTTGCTTTTCCCACTACCCCCAGATGCTCCACCACCACCACCAACACCACCATCATTACCAGCTGGCAATGACCGCCCACGGCCTCTTCCACCAGACTTCCTCATTTTTGGGAAAATGTAACCAAACTAACAACCGTTATATGGTACTGTAAAACAAGGTAGAAGGTGTATGTAAACTTGATGAGAATTTAAATCTCCCTTTTTATTGTGTGGGAGACTGCTGCAAAAATCAGGCCCACTGTATTACACTACGCAATGTAAGTGGCAGAAAGTGGCTGGCAGATATACGACAAACAAAACTGACACAGATGCACTTAGTGGCAATTTAAATCTCCTTTTTATTGTGTGGGAGACTGCTGCAAAAATCAGGCCCACTGTATTACACTACGCAATGTAAGTGGCAGAAAGTGGCTGGCAGATATACGACAAACAGAACTGACGCAGATGCACTTAGTGGCAATTTAAATCTCCTTTTTATTGTGTGGGAGACTGCTGAAAAATCAGGCCCGCTGTATTACACTACACAATGCAAGTGGCAGAACGTGGCTGGCAGATATACGACAAAGAGAACTGATGCAGATCCACTTAGGGGCAATTTAAATCTCCCTTTTTTTGTGTGGGAGACTGCTGCTGCAAAAACCAGGCCCACTGTACTACACTACACAATGTAAGTGGCAGAACGTGGCTGGAAGATATATAAAAAAAAGGGACCGTACTAAAATAACAATCTCCCTACAATGATCTCAGGACAAGTATGGCAGCAATTAAAAGGACTGCTGCACACAAAAGTGTGGACAAATAAACAATAGAACTGTGCAGAAAGGAGCAACAGGATTTTTGCTTTTAAAAAAGCAGTTGGTTTGCACAGCAGCGTACAAACAGCAATGCAGCTATCAGGGAGCCTTATAAGCTACAGAGCTGAGGCACAAAAATCTAGCCTCCTCTGTCCCTGCAAAGAAAAGGTGGTGTTGGACAGTGAAAATCGCTACAGCACAAGCGGTTTGGGGGTTAATCTTTCCTGCTTCTAATATCCCTGCTTCTGACAAAGCTGCAGCAACCTCTCCCTATGCTCAGATCGGCAGAAGTAAGATGGCGGTCGGCGTGCACGCCCCTTTATAGCCCCTGTGACGCCGCAGAAAGCAAGCCAATCACTGTCATGCCCTTCTCTAAGATGGTGGGGACCGAGACCTATGTCATCACGCTGCCCACACTCTGCGTCCTCCTTCATTGGCTGAGAAATGGCGCTGAACGCGTCATACGAAACGCAACTTTGGAGCAAAGATCGCCGACAGCATGGCCGATCCCACACTGGGATCGGGTCGGGTTTCATGAAACCCGACTTTGCCGAAAGTCGGCGATTTTTTAAATTGTCCGATCCGTTTCGCTCAACCCTAGTTCTCATAAATAAGAGCACCCACAAATTACTAAACATAAAATTACTAGTTAAAGGGCTTGCCCAATACACAAATACATATATTCTTTCTCCCAGAAAAAGCATTTCATCTTTCCATGTGTTATGTCTGGTTTTGCAGCTGAGCTTCTATACCATAGGTGGGCTAAGGTACACCATACCATAGGTGGGCTAAGCTGCAATACCAAACACAAGTTGTGTATAAGTGTGACACTGCTTAGAAAGAATGCAGCCTTGTTACTTATTCCTAATTCCCTACTTCCAGACTACTCATAGACTTAAAATATCTGGGCAGTCTGCATTGGGAATGACGTTCTAAATGTCATTGCAGAGTAAGCAGCTGTACTGCTTGTATCCTGAAGATGCAGGATAGGGGAGCTAGCTGTCAGACACAGCCAGACTCCCCATAGAGAAATCAGAAATGGTTTTTTAACCTCTGTCCTCCTGATCACTGCATACATAACGCTATTGGAATGCTGTATATGCAGACTCAGGGTGCAGTCATACTTGCGCGACGATCACATCGCATTTCTCGGACTGGCTGTCTGCTCTCCTAACCTGATCATGACAGCATGTATTTCTATGCAGCTGTCATGGTCACGTCAGCAGAGTCAATAGCCAGTCAGAGCACTTCGATGCGATCTTCGTGCGAGTAATACAGTAGCCTTACTAGACTCTTAGGCTACGTGCCCACGTCGTAGAATTGAAGCAGAATTTTCTGCTTCAAATCTGCACATCCTTGGCAGGAAAAACGCATGCAGATTTAGATGCGTTTTTGACGCGTTTTGCATGCGTTTTTCAAGCATTTTTCTAATGCATGTCTATGGATGCGGAATTGCTGCGATTCCGCAAAAATAATGAACATGCTGCGTTTTTTACCGCGATGCATTTCTGCCTCGGAAAAAAACGTAGTATGGGCACATCAATTGCGGAATGCATTAGAAATTAATGGGATGCTGTTTGTAAGCTTTTTTAAGCATTTCCGCAGCGGAAAATCGCGGCAAAAACTCTTAAAAAATGCAACGTGTTTACTAAATGTACATGGACCATATAAAACTATTATAAATGACATTTTTGAAAACATAAACAGCCTAACAACTAATAAGAAGAAAAGAAAAGGAAAAAAACAAAGGAAGTATGGAAGATGGGTAATTTAATCAATGGCTGATAGCGATATCCAGACGTTTTTTGCATAAAAAATTTTGAAAATGTTATTTCTATAATTAAGTAAAACAGAATATTCCCAGTATCAAAGAAGAATACAAATATGAGAGCTTTTCCTAAGCGTGTCAAACTAAATCTCAGTCCTTACACCAAAAAAAGAGCATGGACCGCACCTCCAAAAGTTCATACATTGATCTAATGCTGCTAGGCAAAAATGTATGTTAAAGAACATAAGGTTCCAAGTTTAACATTCTGATCAGACTGTATGTAGCCCACTGTCACATCATGTTAAGCCTCTCAGTGGGTCCCTATCACCTTAAAAATGCGGCGTCATGTGCTGACCACTGCCGCGGCAACAATGCACCAGCAGGGCAGACGGTCTGGTGCCTCACAGCACCCATGCTGCAAGACTAAGTCCCCGTGACTCCAGACCATTCCTCCGTAACAGCACAAAACTATAGCAACAATGGTCGCCACACAGCGCCAACACCAAATGAAAGGAGCATTGAAACTCATCTTCCTCAAGCTCTCCAATGAGACCAAAAATAGGTTAGACCCCATTCTTTGCAGTCTCCTGCAAATTTAAAATCACCTGTGCCACATGGGAGGAGTGTGGGACCAAAAAAGGGGAAAGAACATGCTATACACCCAAAAAAGAGCATGGGCTGCACCTTCAAAAATTCACACATTGATTTAATGCCGCTAGGCAAAAATATGTTACTGAACATGAGTTTCTTAGTTTAACCCCTTAAGCCCGTATGACGTACTATACCGTCGAGGTGGGGTGGGCCTTAATTCCCGGTGACGGGATAGTACGTCATACGCGATCGGCCGCGCTCACGGGGGGAGCGCGGCCGATCGCGGCCGGGTGTCGGCTGCCTATCGCAGCTGACATCCGGCACTATGTGCCAGGAGCGGTCACGGACCGCCCCCGGCACATTAACCCCCGGCACACCGCGATCAAACATGATCGCGGTGTACCGGCGGTACAGGGAAGCATCGCGCAGGGAGGGGGCTCCCTGCGGGCTTCCCTGAGACGATCGGTACAAGGTGATGTACTCACCTCGTACCGAACGTCTTCTCCCTGCAGGCCCCGGATCCAAAATGGCCGAGGGGCTGTATCCGGGTCCTGCAGGGAGCACTTCCGGGTCGGAGCAGGCTGCAGATGAAAGCTGCAGCCTGCTCCGATGAAAGTATGATCGCGGATCTGATAGAGTGCTGTGCACACTATCAGATCTGCGATCTGTAATGTCCCCCCCTGGGACAAAGTAAAAAAGTAAAAAAAAAAATTTCCACATGTGTAAAAAAAATAAAAAAAAAAATTCCTAAATAAATAATAATAAAAAAAAAAATATTATTCCCATAAATACATTTCTTTATCTAAAAAAAACAAACAAAAACAATAAAAGTACACATATTTAGTATCGCCGCGTCCGTAACGACCCGACCTATAAAACTGGCCCACTAGTTAACCCCTTCAGTAAACACCGTAAGAAAAAAAAAAAAAAACGAGGCAAAAAACAACGCTTTATTACCATACCGCCGAACAAAAAGTGGAATAACACGCGATCAAAAAGACGGATATAAATAACCATGGTACCGCTGAAAATGTCATCTTGTCCCGCAAAAAACGAGCTGCCATACAGCGTCATCAGCAAAAAAATAAAAAAGTTATAGTCCTCAGAATAAAGCGATGCCAAAATAATTATTTTTTCTATAAAATAGTTTTTATCGTATAAAAGCGTCAAAACATAAAAAAATGATATAAATGAGGTATCGCTGTAATCGTACTGACCCGATGAATAAAACTGCTTTATCAATTTTACCAAGCGCAGAACGGTATAAACGCCTCTCCCAAAAGAAATTCATGAATAGCTGGTTTTTGGTTATTCTGCCTCACAAAAATCGGAATAAAAAGTGATAAAAAATGGTCACGTGTCCGAAAATGGTACCAATAAAAACGTCAACTCGTCCCGCAAAAAACAAGACCTCACATGACTCTGTGGACCAAAATGTGGAAAAATTATAGGTCTCAAAATGTGGAGACGCAAAAACTTTTTTGCTATAAAAAGCGTCTTTTAGTCTGGTTTCACACTTGCGTTTTTATCTGCATGCGTTTTTTAAAAAAACCGCATGTGTGAAAAAATGCATGTAAACGCGGTAAAACGCATGCGTTTTTATAGAAAAACACAAGAAAACAAGAAAAAAACAAAAAACCCTAACCCTACCCCTAACCCTACCCCTAACCTGAAATACGTGGCACTGAAATACGTGGCACTGAAATATACGTTTATATACGTATATACGTATATAAGTGCCACGATATTTCAGTGGCCACGTATATAAGTGCCACGTATTTAAGTGCCACGTATTTAAGTGCCACGTATTTAAGTGCCACGTATTTCAGTGCCACGTACTTACGTGCCACGTATTTACGTGCCACGTATTTTTCAGTGCCTGAAATACGTGGCACTGAAATATCGTGGCACTGAAATATCGTGGCACTGAAGTATTTATGTGCCACGTATTTTTCAGTGCCTGAAATACATGGCACTGAAATACGTGGCACTGAAATACGTGGCACTGAAATATCGTGGCACTGAAATACGTGGCACTTAAATACGTGGCACTTAAATACGTGGCTCTTAAATACGTGGCACTTATATACGTGGCACTTATATACGTGGCACTTATGACTGTCAGAAAATGTTCAGTAAACGGTTAGGGGTGAGGTTAGGGGTAGGGTTTCAGGTAGAATTGGGGAGTTTCCACTGTTCAGGCACATCAGGGGCTCTCCAAACGCGACATGGCGTCCAATCTCAATTCCAGCCAATTCTGCGTTGAAAAAGTAAAACAGTGCTCCTTCCCTTCCGAGCTCTCCCGTGCGTCCAAAAAGGGGTTTACCCCAACATATGGGGTATCTGCGTACTAGGGACAAATTGAACAACAACTTCTGGGGTCCAAGTTCTCTTGTTATCCTTGGGAAAATAAAAATTTGGGGGGCTAAAAATCATTTTTGTGGGAAAAAAAATATGTTTTATTTTCACGGCTCTGCGTTGTAAACTGTAGTGAAACACTTGGGGGTTCAAAGTTCTCACAACACATCTAGATAAGTTCCTTGGGAGGTCTAGTTTCCAATATGGGGTCACGTGTGGGGGGTTTGTACTGTTTAGGTACCTTAGGGGCTCTGCAAATGCAACGTGATGCCTGCAGACCAATCCATCTAAGTCTGCATTCCAAATGGCGCTCCTTCCCTTCCGAGCTCTGTCATGCGCCCAAACAGTGGTTCCCCCCCACATAGGGGGTATCAGCGTACTCAGGACAAATTGGACAACAACTTTTAGGGTCCAATTTATCCTGATACCCTTGTGAAAATACAAAACTGGGGGCTAAAAAATCATTTTTGTGAAAAAAAAAAATAATTTTTATTTTCATGGCTCTGCGTTATAAACTGTAGTGAAACACTTGGGGGTTCAAAGTTCTCACAACACATCTAGGTAAGTTCCTTGGGGGGTCTAGTTTCCAATATGGGGTCACTTGTGGGGGGTTTGTACTGTTTAGGTACATTAGGGGCTCTGCAAATGCAACGTGATGCCTGCAGACCAATCCATCTAAGTCTGCATTCCAAATGGCGCTCCTTCCCTTCCGAGCTCTGTCATGCGCCCAAACAGTGGTTCCCCCCCACATAGGGGGTATCAGCGTACTCAGGACAAATTGGACAACAACTTTTAGGGTCCAATTTATCCTGATACCCTTGTGAAAATACAAAACTGGGGGCTAAAAAATCATTTTTGTGAAAAAAAAAAATAATTTTTATTTTCACGGCTCTGCGTTATAAACTGTAGTGAAACACTTGGGGGTTCAAAGTTCTCACAACACATCTAGATAAGTTCCTTGGGGGGTCTAGTTTCCAATATGGGGTCACTTGTGGGGGGTTTGTACTGTTTGGGTACATCAGGGGCTCTGCAAATGCAACATGACGCCTGCAGACCAATCCATTTAAGTCTGCATTCCAAATGGCGCTCCTTCCCTTCCGAGCTCTGTCATGCGCCCAAACAGTGGTCCCCCCCCCACAAATGGGGTATCAGCGTACTCCAGACAAATTGGACAACAACTTTTGGGGTCCAATTTATCCTGATACCCTTGTGAAAATACAAAACTGGGGGCTAAAAAATCATTTTTGTGAAAAAAAAAATAATTTTTATTTTCACGGCTCTGCGTTATAAACTGTAGTGAAACACTTGGGGGTTCAAAGCTCTCAAAACACATCTAGATAAGTTCCTTAGGGGGTCTACTTTCCAAAATGGTGTCACTTGTGGGGGGGTTTAATGTTTAGGCACATCAGGGGCTCTCCAAACGCAACATGGCATCCCATCTTAATTCCAGTCAATTTTGCATTGAAAAGTAAAATAGCGCTTCTTCCCTTCTGAGCTCTGCTATGCGCCCAAACAATGGTTTACACCCACATATGGGGTATCGTCGTACTCAGGACAAATTGCACAACAACTTTTGTGGTCTAATTTCTTCTCTTACCCTTGGGGAAATAAAAAAATGGGGGTGAAAAGATCATTTTTGTGAAAAAATATGATTTTTTATTTTTACGGCTCTGCATTGTAAACTTCTGTGAAGCACTTGTTGGGTCAAAGTGCTCAACACACATCTAGATAAGTTCCTTAAGGGGTCTACTTTCCAAAATGGTGTCACTCGTGGGGGGTTTCAATGTTTAGGCACATTAGGGGCTCTCCAAACGCAACATGGCGTCCCATCTCAATTCCAGTCAATTTTGCATTGAAAAGTCAAATGGCGCTCCTTCCCTTCTGAGCTCTGCCCTGCGCCCAAACAATGGTTTACACCCACATATGGGGTATCAGTGTACTCAGGACAAATTGCACAACAATTTTTGAGGTCCAATTTCTTCTCTTACCCTTGGGAAAATAAAAAATTGGGGGTGAAAAGATCATTTTTGTGAAAAAATATGATTTTTTATTTTTACGGCTCTGCATTATAAACTTCTGTAAAGCACTTGTTGGGTCAAAGTGCTCACCACACATCTAGATAAGTTCCTTAGGGGGTCTACTTTCCAAAATAGTGTCACTTGTTAGGGGTTTCAATGTTTAGGCACATCAAGGGCTCTCTAAATGCAACATGGCGTCCCATCTCAATTCCAGTCAATTTTGCATTGAAAAGTCAAATGGCGCTCCTTCCCTTCCGAGCTCTGCCCTGCGCCCAAACAATGGTTTACACCCACATATGGGGTATCAGCGTACTCAGGACAAATTGCACAACAATTTTTGGGGTCCAATTTCTTCTCTCACCCTTGGGAAAATAAAAAATTGGGGGTGAAAAGATCATTTTTGTGAAAAAATATGATTTTTTATTTTTACGGCTCTGCATTATAAACTTCTGTAAAGCACTTGTTGGGTCAAAGTGCTCACCACACATCTAGATAAGTTCCTTAGGGGGTCTACTTTCCAAAATGGTGTCACTTGTTAGGGGTTTCAATGTTTAGGCACATCAGGGGCTCTCCAAATGCAACATGGCGTCCCATCTCAATTCCAGTCAATTTTGCATTGAAAAGTCAAATGGCGCTCCTTTGCTTCCAAGCTCTGCCATGCGCCCAAACTGTGGTTTACCCCCACATATGGGGTATCAGCGTACTCAGGACAAATTGTACAACAACTTTTGGGGTCTATTTTCTCCTGTTACCCTTGGTAAAATAAAACAAATTGGAGCTGAAATAAATTTTGTGTGAAAAAAAGTTAAATGTTCATTTTTATTTAAACATTCCAAAAATTCCTGTGAAACACCTGAAGGGTTAATAAACTTCTTGAAAGTGGTTTTGAGTACCTTGAGGGGTGCAGTTTTTAGAATGGTGTCACACTTGGGTATTTTCTATCATATAGACCCCTCAAAATGACTTCAAATGAGATGTGGTCCCTAAAAAAAAATGGTGTTGTAAAAATGAGAAATTGCTGGTCAACTTTTAACCCTTATAACTCCGTCACAAAAAAAAATTTTGGTTCCAAAATTGTGCTGATGTAAAGTAGACATGTGGGAAATGTTATTTATTAAGTATTTTGTGTGACATATGTCTGTGATTTAAGGGCATAAAAATTCAAAGTTGGAAAATTGCGAAATTTTCAAAATTTTCGCCAAATATTCGTTTTTTTCACAAATAAACGCAAGTTATATCGAAGAAATTTTACCACTAACATGAAGTACAATATGTCACGAGAAAACAATGTCAGAATCGCCAAGATCCGTTGAAGCGTTCCAGAGTTATAACCTCATAAAGGGACAGTGGTCAGAATTGTAAAAATTGGCCTGGTCATTAACGTGCAAACCACCCTCGGGGCTTAAGGGGTTAACATTCTGATCAGACTGTATGAACCACCGCCACATCATGGTGAACCTCTCAGTGGGTCCATATCGCCTTAAAGCTGCGGCGTCATGCGCTGACAATGCACCAGCAGGATGGACGGCCTGGTCGGCCCATGCTGCAAGACTGAGTCCCCATGAAAAAGAAAGGGGTCTAGCCTATTTTTACTCTCACTTGAGAGCTTGAGGAAGATGTTTCAATGCTCCTTTCATTTGCTGTTGGCGCTGTATGACAGCCATTGTTGCTGTGGTTTTGTGCTGGTGGGGCGGTGCGGTCTGGAGTCATGGGGACTCAGTCTTGCAGCTTGGGCGCTGTGAAGCAGCAGGCCATCCACCTTGCTGGTGCATTGTCACTGCGATGGTGGATAATGCATGACACTGATCCTTTAAAGCGATAGTGACCCACTGAGAGGTTCGCCGTGATGTGGCACTGGGCTTCATACAGTCAGATCAGAATGTTAAATTAAGAACTTCATGTTCAGTTATATATATATTTGCCTAGTGGCACTAGATCAATGTATGATTTTTTGGAGGTGCTGTCCATTCTCTTTTTCAGCATATTGAATCTCAGTCCTTACTGATTGGTTACTCCTTTCATAAAACAGAACATTACCACAAATGCAATGCACCCCATAAGAAAAGAGTGGAGAAAACAATTACTGCTGTTAAGAAAGTGATATCAACCTTATAATGATTAGGCCGATTTCACACATCAGTGTCTCCGGTACGTGTGGTGAGCTTTCACACGTACCGGAGACACGTACACATGTAGACCCATTCATTTTCTGTGCATATGTCAGTGTTTCCACGGATCATGTGTCCGTGGGCAAAACACACTGACACGTCCACTTTTTGCCATCAGCACGGACTGCAAAACGTCCTGCACACGTGCACATGGAGAACACACATTGATGTCCTCCGTGTGACATGGAAGGCCATCGGAGAAAAAGCGCTAATGTAAGCACTGTTCCTTGGCGGCTGGTGCTGTAGGCAGATCTCATCAATTTCCCCTGCCGGCTAGCAGAGGAGAATGATGAGCGTTATATTAGAGTCCGAACAACAGCAGAAGGGGGCTTTTGGGACTGTTAACCCCATCATCTGACACCTGCTGCCGCTCATAACAGTGACAGTAGGTGTGGATGATTGGGGTATTCCACAGCCGCTGGCTGCGATTGTTAAATGAATAAAAACCCGATGCGGGATCCCCTCTATTTTATTGAACCAACCAGACAAAACTCACAGCTGGGGGCTGCAACACCCAGCTGTCAGCTTCTGCAAAGTTGGTTATCAAGAATAAAGGGGTCCTCACGCTGTTTTTATAAATTATTTAAATAATTTAAAAAAACGGTGTGAGGTCCCCCCCATTTTTGACAACCAGCCATTCTAAAGCTCACAGCTGGGGGCTGCTATTCTACGGCTGGTAAGGGGCCATTGATATAGGCCCCCAGCCTAAAAATAGCAGCCCACAGCTGTCCAGAAAAGGCACCAATTCTGGTGCTTTGCCCGGCTCTTCCCACTTGCCCTGTAGCGATGGCAAGTGGGATAATATTTGTGGGGTTGCTGTCACCTTTCAGGTGACATCAAGCCAACAGCATAGTAATAAAGAGGCATCTATAAGACACCTAGACATTACTAATCCTAATGTAATTGTAATGTTAAATAAAGACATAGCCAGAATAAAGTCTTTAATTTGAAAAAATTACACAGACACCTTAAATGTTCTAAATTAAACCATACTTATGGTCACACCTAATTCCCCAACGCCCCCAATCACCTGTAAAAAAAAGTAAAATAATAAACCAGCAATATACCCATGCCTGTCCGTCGTTGTGTCACATGTCATAATCCAGTTTTGGAGGACATACATTTTTCAACCAGGATGGTGCCAAGATGCGACCGTCCCAGTTGAAATCCACTGGTAAATGAGTGGCTGAGAGCGCAGCATCATTCACCAGTGGTGACATCATCACTGGCTTTTTGCCACAGTCCAGAGATCACCTCTGTTCAGCCCAGCTGTGATGAGAGCTTTAACCAGGCTGGTTGCCAAAAATGGGGGGAACCCTATGCCTTTTTTTAAATTATTTATTTAAATAATTAAAAAACAGAGTGGGGACCCCTCTATTCTTGATAACCAACCTTGCAGAAGCTTACAGCTTCACTACGGATTCTGAATTCTTTCCATATATTTCTGCTGGAGCCGGTCATCCTGAGTCCCTTCTTCAAGGATCCCAGTATCACGCCCATGCCAACTGCCTCTGATGATGTTTTTGAAGTGGAGAACATCTTGGCCATGAACAAGTCCTTGTTGACTGGAAGGGATTTGGTCCCGAAGAGATGTCCTGGGAGCCTAAGGAAAACATCCACGCTCCGATTCTTTTCCAGAACTTCCTTGATGGTCTGAAGAAGAGGGGGCGTAAAGGGGGAAGTACTGTTAGCACCACGCCGGAGCCCTGCTCTAACAGGCAGGGTCTCTGGCATGTCACTTCACTCACCCGTGCTGGGGTTGGTTCTTCCCTTCCCCATGCTCTGCATGCTTCCAGCAGAAGTTCCAGCCGGGACTCTAGCCATGTCCTTAGAGCATGCTCGTGGGTGCCCCCACCCTCTTACAGGGCCAGCGCATACACTTGCTATTTCCTCCCCAGCCAATGGCTGGGGACTGGGGAGCAGTATGTATATATTGCTCCCTCCCCACTGGGGAGATGCCTGAGCAACCTTCCTGTTTTGCAGTCTATGTTGTGTAAGGTTGCATACCAGTCCTTACTGCACTCTGGTGCAGATCCTGCCTGCTGCACTCTGGTGCAAATTCTGCCTGCTGCACTCTGGTGCAAATTCTGCCTGCTGCACTCTGGTGCAAATCCTGCCTGCTGCATTCTGGTGCAAATCCTGCCTTCTACACTCTGATACAAACTCTGCCTGCTGCACTCTGATACAAACTCTGTCTGCTGCACTCTTATACGAACTCTGCCTACTGCACTTTGATACAAACTCTGCCTGTTGCTCCATCCAGTCTGTCCTCTGGGTCCAGCTGCTGCGCGTCCCTTAGTCTATCCTGGAGTGGCACCTGGCGTTCATCGGGAGCCAAGTCTAACCTCACCATCAGAGACTCTAGTGAACAGTCAGGTGCTCGCTTTGTCACACCCCTTCAGGCTCTCCGCGGTCAGTGGTACAGTGATTCCCCAAACCACATCCGTGACAATGGGCAGGCATTATTTGGCCAAATTTTGAGCAAAGCGTCTCATGTATTTTTCCTAATTTTAAAAAGCCATTTTTGCTATTCACATTTCATATATTTAACATTTACAAGCTTTAACACAATTGAGTGCAACCATCTTCGTATATTGTACATGTAAGTAGCTGTTTTGGTATGCACCTGTTCAGACTAGTTTTTGATGTGCTGGGTCAGTTTTCTGGTATTTAAAAGCAAGGAAATCAATGTTAAGAAAATGTATCAAACAACATATGTTGTTCCAGGTCCGCCATTGTGTAATCAGTAGGCGGTCTTCCCATACGGTTGATGGAATGTCTCTGTATGGAGAGTGTAAAAGGTTGAGTAGGGGTAGTTGGAGTAAGAAGTTCTGTGAGGATCAGTGTAGTATGAAGTATTGTGAATCCATTCACTATTTATTCGACGCAAAGAGGCTAAATTGAATGTGCATATGTTGGAGATGCTTTTTTTTTTACTTTTTTGTATAGAAGTGGAACGACCTGAATTACCACTCCTGAGTTAGCTCAGTTGTAAATTTCTCATTAAAGTCTCCTTTGCGTGCTTATATAAATATAACAAACTCTGCCATGCTTACCTACTGCCGCTCTAGCTTGCCTCTCCACTTATGGTCCCCATTTCTTGCTGAGCTAGTCACTGGGATCCATGGTAACGCCCATATAGATGGGACTGCAGAGATGCGACCATATTAACAAAAACTGGTGCAACGGCGGAAATTTGGCTCTAGAGTGGCAGGTGATCGATACAGCTTTTCTTGCCATTCCTACATATAGAAAGCTATGGAGAAACCAGATTGTATCTTAATTTCCCAGACAACCATGTTTTTGCAAACCAAGAAGAATTCAAACCAAGAAGGGTCGCAAGGAGCATGTTTGGCAAAAAAGGCGCAAAGTAACTGCCCATGAACTGAGGAAAATCAAGCGTGAAGCTGCCAAGATGCCATGTGCCACCAGTTTTGCTGCAACGTTACTAGAGTAACAAAAAGCCCAAGGTGTGCGATACTCAGGGACATGGCCAAGGTAAGGAAGGCTGAAAAACGACCACCTTTGAAAAAGAAACATAAGATAAAAAGTCAAGACTGGGCCAAGAAATATGTTAAGATTGACTTTTCAAAGGTTTTATGGACTGATGAAATGAGAGCGACTCTGGATGGGCCAGAGGCTGGATCAGTAAAGGGCAGAGAGCTCCACTCCGATTCAGACGCCAGCAAGGTGGAGGTGGGGTACTGGTATGGGCCAGTATCATCAAAGGTGAACTTGTGGGACCTTTACTGGTTGAGGATGGAGTGAAGCTCAACTCCCAGACCTACTGCCAGTTTCAGGAAGGCAGTGGTACAGGAAGAAGTCGGTATCGTTCAAGAAAAACATGATTTTCATGCAGGACAATGCTCCATAACATGCCTCCAACTACTCCACAGCGTGACTGGCCAGTAAAGGTCTCAAAGAAGAAAAAATAATGACATGGCCCCCTTGTTCACCTGATCTGAACCCCATAGAGAACATGAGGCCCCTCATAAAATGTGAGATCTACAGGGAGGGAAAACAGTCCACCTCTCGGAACAATGTCTGGGAGGCTGTGGTGGCTGCTGCATGAAATGTTGATCGTAAACAGATCAAGCAACTGACAGAATCTATGGATGGAAGGCTGTTGAGTGTCATCATTAAGAAAGGTGGCTATATTGGTCACTAATTTTTTGGGGTTTTGTTTTTGCATGTCAGAAATGTTTATTTCTAAATTTTGTGCAGTGATATTGGTTTACCTGGTGAAAATAAACAAGTAAGATGGGAATATGTTTGCTTTTTATTACGTTGCCTAATAATTCTGCACAGTAATAGTTACCTGCACAAACAGATATCCTCCTAAGATAGGCAAATCTAAAAAAAAAACACTCCAACTTCCAAAAATATTAACCCCTTCATGACCCAGCCTATTTTGGCCTTAATGACCTTGCCGTTTTTTGCAATTCTGACCAGTGTCCCTTTATGAGGTAATAACTCAGGAACGCTTCAACGGATCCTAGCGATTCTGAGATTGTTTTTTCGTGACATATTGGGCTTCATGTTAGTGGTAAATTTAGGTCGATAATTTCTGAGTTTATTTGTGAAAAAAACGGAAATTTGGCAAAAATTTTGAAAATTTCGCAATTTTCACATTTTGAATTTTTATTCTGTTAAACCAGAGAGTTATGTGACACAAAATAGTTAATAAATAACGTTTCCCACATGTCTACTTTACATCAGCACAATTTTGGAAACAATTTTTTTTTTTGCTAGGAAGTTATAAGGGTTAAAATTTGACCAGTGATTTCTCATTTTTACAACAAAATTTACAAAACCATTTTTTTTAGGGACCACCTCACATTTGAAGTCATTTTGAGGGTTCTATATGGCTGAAAATACCCAAAAGTGACACCATTCTAAAAACTGCACCCCTCAAGGTGCTCAAAACCACATTCAAGAAGTTTATTAACCCTTCAGGTGTTTCACAGCAGCAGAAGCAACATGGAAGGAAAAAATGAACATTTAACTTTTTAGTCACAAAAATGATCTTTTAGCAACAATTTTTTTATTTTCCCAGCGGTAAAAGGAGAAACTGGACCACGGACGTTGTTGTCCAATTTGTCCTGAGTACGCTGATACCTCATATGTGGGGGTAAACCACTGTTTGGGCGCACGGCAGGGCTCGGAAGGGAAGGAGCGCCATTTGACTTTTTGAATGAAAAATTGGCTCCAATCTTTAGCGGACACCATGTCACGTTTGGAGAGCCCCCGTGTGCCTAAACATTGGAGCTCCCCCACAAGTGACCCCATTTTGGAAACTAGACCCCCCAAGGAACTTATCTAGAAGCATAGTGAGCACTTTAAACCCCCAGGTGCTTCACAAATTGATCCGTAAAAATGAAAAAGTACTTCTTTTTCACAAAAAAATTATTTTTGCCTCAATTTTTTCATTTTCACATGGGCAACAGGATAAAATGGATCCTAAATTTTGTTGGGCAATTTCTCCTGAGTACACCAATACCTCACATGTGGGGGTAAACCACTGTTTGGGCACATGGTAAGGCTCGGAAGGGAAGGAGCGCCATTTGACTTTTTGAATGAAAAATTATCTCCATCGTTAGCGGACACCATGTTGCGTTTGGAAAGCCCCTGTGTGCCTAAACATTGGAGCTCCTCCACAAGTGACCCCATTTTGGAAACTAGACCCCCCAAGGAACTCATCTAGAGGCATAGTGAGCACTTTAAACCCCCAGGTGCTTCACAAATTGATCCGCAAAAATGAAAAAGTACTTTTTTTTCACACAAAATTTCTTTTAGCCTCAATTCTTTCATTTTCACATGGGCAACAGGATAAAATGGATCCTAAAATTTGTTGGACAATTTCTCCTGAGTATGCCGATACCTCATATGTGGGGGTAAACCACTGTTTGGGTGCACGGCAAGGCTCGGAAGGGGAGGTGTGCCATTTGACTTTTTGAATGGAAAATTAGCTCCAATCGTTAGCGGACACCATGTCGCGTTTGGAGAGCCCCTGTGTGCCTAAACATTGGAGCTCCCCTACAAGTGACCCCATTTTGGAAACTAGACCCCCCAAGGAACTTATCTAGATGCATAGTGAGCACTTATAACCCCCAGGTGCTTCACAGAAGTTTATAACGCAGAGCCGTGAAAATAAAAAAATAATTTTTCTTTCCTCAAAAATTATTTTTAGCCCAGAATTTTTTATTTTCCCAAGGGTAATAGGAGAAATTGGATCCCAAATGTTGTTTTCCAGTTTGTCCTGAGTACGATGATACCCCATATGTGGGGGTAAACCACTGTTTGGGCGCACGGCAGGGCTCGGAAGGGAAGGCACGCCATTTGGCTTTTTGAATGGAAAATTAGCTCCAATCATTAGCGGACACCATGTCGCGTTTGGAGAGCCCCTGTGTGCCTAAACATTGGAGCTCCCGCACAAGTGACCCCATTTTGGAAACTAGACCTCCCAAGGAACTAATCTAGATTTGTGGTGAGCACTTTGAACCCCCAAGTGCTTCACAGAAGTTTATAACGCAGAGCCGTGAAAATAAAAAATGTGTTTCCTTTCCTCAAAAATATTTTTTTAGCCCAGAATTTTTTTATTTTTGCAAGAGTAACAGGAGACATTGGACCCCAAAAGTTGTTGTCCAGTTTCTCCTGAGTACACTGATACCCCATATGTGGGGGTAAACCACTGTTTTGGCACACGTCGGGGTTCGGAAGGGAAGTAGTGACGTTTTGAAATGCAGACTTTGATGGAATGCTCTGCGGGCATCAGGTTGCGTTTGCAGAGCCCCTGATGTGCCTAAACAGTAGGAACTCCCTACAAGTGACTCCATTTTGGAAACTAGACCCCAAAGGGAACTTATCTAGATGTGTGGTGAGCACTTTGAACCCCCAAGTGCTTCACAGAAGTTTATAACGCAGAGCCGTGAAAATAAAAAATGTGTTTCCTTTCCTCAAAAATATTTTTTTAGCCCAGAATTTTTTTATTTTTGCAAGAGTAACAGGAGAAATTGGACCCCAAAAGTTGTTGTACAGTTTCTCCTGAGTACGCTGATACCCCATATGTGGGGGTAAACCACTGTTTTGGCACACGTCGGGGTTCGGAAGGGAAGTAGTGACGTTTTGAAATGCAGACTTTGATGGAATGCTCTGCGGGCATCAGGTTGCGTTTGCAGAGCCCCTGATGTGCCTAAACAGTAGGAACTCCCCACAAGTGACTCCATTTTGGAAACAAGACCCCCAAGGGAACTTATCTAGATGTGTGTTGAGCACTTTGAACCCCCAAGTGCTTCACAGAAGTTTACAACGCAGAGCCGTGAAAATAAAAAATCATTTTTCTTTCCTCAAAAAAGATGTTTTAGCAAGCAATTTTTTATTTTCACAAGGGTAACAGGAGAAATTGGACCCCAACAGTTGTTGCCCAGTTTGTCCTGAGTACGCTGGTACCCCAAATGCTGGGGTAAACCACTGTTTGGGCGCACGTCGGGGCTTGGAAGGGCGGGAGCACCATTTGACTTTTTGAACGCAAGATTGGCTGGAATCAATGGTGGCGCCATGTTGCGTTTGGAGACCCCTGATGTGCCTAAACAGTGGAAACCCCTCAATTCTAACTTCAACACTAACCCCAACACACCCCTAATCCTAATCCCAACTGTAGCCATAACCCTAATCACAACCCTAACCCCAACACACCCCTAACCACAACCCTAACCGCAACACACCCGTAACCCTAATTCCAACCCTAATCCTAACCCTAATCCCAACCGTAACCCTAATCCCAACCCTAACCACAACTGTAACCCCAACACACCCCTAACCCTATCCGTAACCCTAACCACAAGCCTAATCTTAACCCTATTTCAAACCCTAGCCCTAATTCCAACCCTAACTCTAATTCCAACCCTAACCCTAAGGCTATGTGCCCACGTTGCGGATTCATGTGAGATTTTTCCGCACGATTTTTGAAAAATCTGCAGGTAAAAGGCACTGCATTTTACCTGCGGATTTACAGCAGATTTCCAGTGTTTTTTTGTGCGGATTTCACCTGCGGATTCCTATTGAGGAACAGGTGTAAAACGCTGCGGAATCCGCACAAAGAATTGACATGCTGCGGAAAATACAACGCAGCGTTTCTGCACGGAATTTTTCGCACCATGGGCACAGCGGATTTGGATTTCCTTAGGTGTACATGGTACTGTAAACCTGATGGAAAACTGCTTCGAATTCGCAGCGGCCAATCCGCTACGGATCCGCGGCCAATCCGCTGCGGATCCGCTGCCAATCCGCTGCGGATCCGCGGCCAATCCGCTACCGATCCGCTGCGGATCCGCGGCCAATCCGCTACCGATCCGCTGCGGATCCGCGGCCGATCCGCTGCGGATCCGCTGCCAATCCGCTGCGGATCCGCGGCCGATCCGCTGCGGATCCGCGGCCGATCCGCTGCGGATCCGCGGCCGATCCGCTGCGGATCCGCGGCCGATCCGCTGCGGAATCGCGGCCGATCCGCTGCGGATCCGCGGCCGATCCGCTCTGTGTGCACATGCCATAACCCTACCCCTAACCCTACCCGTAACCCTAACCCTACCCCTAACCCTACCCCTAGTTCTAACCCTAGTTCTAACCCTAACCCTAGTGGGAAAAAAAAAAAAAAAATTCTTTATTTTATTATTGTCCCTATGGGGGTGATAAAGGGGGGGGGTGTTATTTATTATTTTTTTTATTTTGATCGCTGTGATAGAACCTACCACAGCGATCAAAATGTACTTGTAAGGAATCTGCCGACTGGCAGATTCGGCGGGCGCACTGAGCATGCGCCCGCCATTTTCCAAGATGGCGGCGCCCAGCGAGGAGACGGCCGGACACCGGGAGGATCGGTAAGTATGAAGGGGTGGTGGGGGGGTGGATCGGAGCACAGGGGGGGTGATCGGAGCACAGGGGGGGGGATCCTGAGCAAGGAGGGAGCGGACAGGAGGACGGGGGAGCCGGCAGGCGGACGGAGGGGACCGGAGGACTAACGGAGGGCTGGGGGGGCGATCGGTCGGTGTGGGGGGGGGTGACTTCAGGTTTTCCAGCCATGGCCGATGATATTGCAGCATCGGCCATGGCTGGATTGTAATATTTCACCAGTTTTTTAGGTGAAATATTACAAATCGCTCTGATTGGCAGTTTCACTTTCAACAGCCAATCAGAGCGATCGTAGCCACGGGGGGGTGAAGCCACCCCCCCTGGGCTGAAGCACCACTCCCCCTGTCTCTGCAGATCGGGTAAAATCGGAGTTAACCCCTTCACCCGATCTGCAGGGACGCGATCATTCCATGACGCATACGCTGCGTCATAGGTCGTTTTGGCACCGACTTTCATGACGCAGCGTATGCGTCAAAGGTCGTTAAGGGGTTAAGGTTTGATATTTATGAGTCTTTTGGGTTGATTGAGAACATAGTTGTTGATCAATAATAAAATTAATCCTCTAAAATACAACTTGCCTAATAATTCTGCACACAGTGTAGTGTGTGTTTATCTTTGTTTATTGTGTGCTGATATGCTAATTGTGTATTGTATTCTATAACCAGTTTGTTGACTTTGAAGGTAGATAGGGAAAGGCTGTGAGGGGGACTGAAGGACACTGGGTAAATCTAAAATAGCTTATAGGCCTCGGGTATAAAAGAGATTTAATTTCTTCTGATTGGTGTCACTCTTCAGGATCTCAGCGAAGGGTACATCAGACCCGGCTGAAAGAACACAGGACTGCTCTTGGTTATCTCCCTATGCTTGTCGTTACCTCCTCTCTGCGTGCGTATCACAGGTAGAGTGGCAACCCCGGGAGCTCGGACATAAGGGTATTTGCACACGTCAGGATTTCTTGCAGAAATTTCCTGAAGAAAACCGGAAATTTTCTGCAAGAAATCCGCATTTTTTTTTCCCGTTTTTTTTAGCATTTTGCAAGTGTAATTAGCTTGCAGAATGCTAAAGTTTTCCAAGCGATCTGTAGCATCGCTTGGAAAACTGACTGACAGGTTGGTCACACTTGTCAAACATACTGTTTGACAAGTGTGACCAACTTTTTACTATAGATGCTGCTTATGCAGCATCAATAGTAAAAAGATATCACGTTAAAAATAATAAAAAAATTAAAAAAATGGTTATACTCACCCTCTGCAGACAGCCGACCTCCTCAGCGGCGTCCGTTCCTATAGATGGTGTGGTTCAGGACCTTCGATGACGTCACGGTCACGTGAGCGGTCACATGAGCGGTCACGCGACCAATCACAAGACAGCGACGTCATCGCAGGTCCTGAACCACACCATCTATATGAACGGAAGAGAGAGCATGCACCGCTGAGAGGCGGGAACACTCCGGGGCCTTCAGAGGGTGAGTATATGACTATTTTTTATTTTAATTCTTTTTTTTTTACCAATTATATGGTGCCCAGTCCGTGGAGGAGAGTCTCCTCTCCTCCACCCTGGGTACCAACCGCACATGATCTGCTTACTTCCCGCATGGTGTGCACAGCCACATGCGGAAAGTAAGCAGATCAATGCATTCCTAGGTGTGCGGAACCCCCACAATTCCGCAAATTTTATGAACATGTTGCTTTTTTTTCCGCGATGCGATTTTTTTGCGGAAAAAAATGCAGCATGTGCACAAAAAATGCGGAATACACTGAAAATAATGGGAGGCATATGTAAGCGTTTTTTTCGCGTTTTTATCACGTTTTTATAGCGAAAAAAGGTGAAAAAAACGCGAAAAATACTGAACGTGTGCACATGGCCTTACATCTACCATTATCCCGGTGAGTCAGCGGAAGGATGAGACCCTGTAATGTGCACCATCTTGGGGTAATTGCTGGGACTGTTCTGTTTGCTATTGTGTGTTGTAGTTCAATAAAGTATTGCCACACTGTTTCACCCTCACCCTGTATTTTCTGAGTAGTGTCTTGCAAATGGGGAGAGAGCGCGGGTGTTCAGTTGTATGAGCCCTGGTCCATGCAGTCTTGCTAAAGACAGCCGGGCCTGTGGACGAGAGCATCCACTGACCCCTGTTTCTCCACACGCTTGTGTTATTGAATCAGTTTTGGGAGTTCCAGTACCTTTACCACCAATGTCGGACTCTACCTGCATGATGTCCCACCACCAAGGAAATCATTTTCGCTACAGAGACATGCCAGTGTTTAATGAGTCCAACACTGAGGTTGCTGAACATCTGCAAGATTTTGAGACTCTGATGATGATGCACCAGGTACCCAGAGCTGACTGGGCTAAATACCCAAGGAGTAGTTTAACTGGTCAGGCACTGGATGCTGCACGGTCACTTGGGCCTCAATACTGCCAGGACTATGGAACTATTAAGGACACCCTGCTGGCACTTCTTACCATCACCCCCGAGAGACATCGCACCAAGTTCCGGACATTGTCTCGCCAGGGAGTCTCGTATGTAGAGTTTGGCAGTCAACTCCAGAGACACTGCAACCACTGGCTTGATGTTAGGGCTGCCCACTCTGCTGCTGCCCTTCGGGACATGATCATGCTTGAGCAACTTATGGAGAAGATGGCACCAGAAATTCGAGAGTGCGTAGCCGACCGGAAACCTGATACTCTAGAGCAAGCAGCCCGATTGGCTGATGAGTTTACAGCCAACCGACCCCGCTGGAGACCCGATATGACCACCGATCCAAGAAGACCCTTCAACCAAAGATTTGGCCGACCACCAGAACAAAGGTTTACCAACAGTACGCTTGAGTTGCCCAACCCACGGCGCTGCTATACATGTAGGAGCCTTGGACACATTGTCAAATATTGTTCCCAGGGCCTTGGCCCCATGCTTGGAGCCTGTCTGCCAGCTCAGCCGGTCAACATCTGCTAAAATGAACCAGCAGGGTCTGAGGGGCACTACCCCAGTATACACCAGCAAAGGGTGAGTGATATACCTGTTATGATCCTTAGTGGCTGAGGATCACAGAATGAACTAGCTAAGTTACTGAACATAGAACGAGCTCTAGGGAGGTGGTAACTGGACTGACCGCAAAACCTGATCCTAACCAAACACACTGAAGGTAGCCGGTGAACGTGCCTAAATTCCTGGACGTCTCGACGCAGCCTGAGAAACTTGCTACCCCTATAGAGAAAGTAAGACCTCACTTGCCTCAGAGAAATGACCCCAAAGATATAGTAAGCCCCCAACAAATATTAACGGTGAGGTAAGGGGAAAATACAAAACGTAGAAATGAAAACAGATTCAGCAAATGAGGCCCACTAATACTAGATAGCAGAAGACAGGCAGGGAACTGTGCGGTCAGTAAAAAACCCTATACAAAATATCCACGCTGAGAATTCAAGAACCCCCACACCAACTAACGGTGTGAGGGGAGAAACTCAGCCCCCTAGAGCTACCAGCAAGCAAGGAAATCACATATTAGCAAGCTGGACAAGGACAAGTAAATAACCAAGAAACATATTGAACACTAATGAGCAAAAAATAACCAAACAGAAAACTTAGCTTCTCTTGAAGAGACTGATAGCGAAGGAATTCAGGAGAGATCAAGATAGCACTGAATACATCGACAGCAGGCAAACACTGAAAGTCCAGGTGAGCTAAATAGGAAACCAGCTAACAGATAACGAGACAGCTGATCCGCCTCAGACCTGCAGAAAGACACAAAGAGCCACCAGAGGGAGCCCAAAGACAGCACTCACACAGTACCACTTGTGACCACAAGAGGGAGCCCAAAAACAGAGTTCACAACAGTACCCCCCCCCTTGAGGGGGGGTCACCGAACCCTCATCAAAACCCCCAGGGCGATCAGGATGAGCCACATGGAAGGCATGAACCAAATCGGCCGCATGAACATCAGAGGCGACAACCCAGGAATTATCCTCCTGACCATAGCCCTTCCACTTAACCAAATACTGAAGCCTCCATCTAGAAATACGAGAATCCAAGATCTTCTCCACCACGTACTCCAATTCGCCCTCAACCAGCACCGGGGCAGGGGGCTCAACAGAAGGAACCACAGGCACCACATACCTCCGCAACAAAGACCTATGGAACACGTTATGAATGGCAAACGATGCTGGGAGGTCCAAACGAAATGACACCGGGTTAAGGATTTCCAAAATCTTATAAGGACCGATGAAGCGAGGCTTGAACTTAGGAGAGGAGACCTTCATAGGAACATACCGAGAAGACAGCCATACCAAATCCCCAACACGAAGTCGGGGACCCACACCGCGATGGCGGTTGGCAATGCGCTGAGCCTTCTCCTGTGACAACTTCAAATTGTCCACCACATGGTTCCAAATCTGCTGCAATCTATCCACCACAGAATCCACCCCAGGACAGTCAGAAGGCTCAACCTGACCCGAGGAAAAACGAGGATGGAAACCAGAATTGCAGAAAAAAGGCGAAACCAAAGTAGCAGAACTAGCCCGATTATTAAGGGCAAACTCGGCCAATGGCAAAAAAGTCACCCAATCATCCTGATCAGCAGAAACAAAACATCTTAAATAAGTTTCCAAGGTCTGATTAGTTCGCTCGGTTTGGCCATTTGTCTGAGGATGGAAGGCCGACGAAAAAGACAAATCAATGCCCATCTTAGCACAAAAGATCCGCCAAAATCTGGACACAAACTGGGATCCTCTGTCAGACACAATATTTTCAGGGATGCCGTGCAAGCAAACCACATTCTGAAAAAATAGAGGAACCAAATCGGAGGAGGAAGGCAACTTAGGCAAGGGCACCAAATGGACCATTTTGGAAAAACGATCACACACCACCCAGATGACAGACATTCTCTGAGAGACTGGAAGATCCGAAATAAAATCCATGGAAATGTGCGTCCAAGGCCTCTTCGGGACAGGCAAAGGCAAAAGCAAACCGCTGGCACGAGAACAGCAAGGCTTAGCCCGAGCACAAATCCCACAGGACTGCACAAAGTAACGCACATCCCGCGACAAGGAAGGCCACCAGAAGGACCGAGCCACCAAATCTCTGGTACCAAAAATCCCAGGATGGCCTGCCAACACCGAAGAATGAACCTCGGAAATAACTCTGCTGGTCCATCTATCTGGGACAAACAGTCTCTCTGGTGGGCAACGGTCAGGTCTATCCGCCTGAAATTTCTGCAGCACTCGTCGCAAATCTGGGGAAATGGCAGACAAAATCACTCCCTCTCTGAGGATACCAGCCGGCTCTGAAACTCCCGGAGAGTCAGGCACAAAACTCCTAGAAAGAGCATCAGCCTTCACGTTCTTCGAACCAGGCAGGTACGAGACCACGAAATCGAAACAGGAGAAAAACAACGACCAACGAGCCTGTCTAGGATTCAGCCGCCTGGCAGACTCGAGATAAATCAGATTTTTGTGATCAGTCAAGACCACCACACGATGCTTAGCTCCCTCGAGCCAATGTCGCCACTCCTCAAATGCCCACTTCATAGCCAACAACTCCCGATTACCAACATCATAATTCCGCTCGGCAGGCGAAAACTTTCTTGAAAAGAAAGCACAAGGTTTCATCACAGAGCAATCAGAGCTTCTCTGCGACAAAACAGCCCCTGCTCCAATCTCAGAAGCATCAACCTCGACCTGAAAAGGAAGAGAGACATCAGGCTGACACAAAACTGGAGCCGAAGAAAACCGACGCTTCAGCTCCCGAAAGGCTTCCACGGCCGCAGGAGACCAATTAGTCACATCAGAACCTTTCTTGGTCAAATCCGTCAAGGGTTTAACCACGCCAGAAAAATTAGCAATGAAGCGACGGTAAAAATTAGCAAAACCCAAGAACTTCTGAAGACTCTTAACAGATGTAGGCTGAGTCCAGTCATGAATAGCCTGGACCTTGACTGGGTCCATCTCAATAGTAGAAGGAGAAAAAATAAAACCCAAAAAGGAAACCTTCTGTACTCCGAAGAGACATTTTGAGCCCTTCACAAATAAGGCATTAGCACGCAGGACCTGAAATACCATCCTGACCTGCTTCACATGGGACTCCCAGTCCTCAGAAAAGACCAAAATGTCATCCAGATACACAATCATAAATGTATCCAGATATTCTCAGAAGATGTCATGCATGAAGGACTGGAACACAGAAGGAGCATTAGAGAGTCCAAAAGGCATCACCAAGTACTCAAAATGGCCTTCGGGCGTATTAAATGCTGTTTTCCATTCATCCCCCTGCTTAATACGCACAAGGTTATACGCACCACGAAGATCTATCTTGGTGAACCAACTGGACCCCTTAATCCGAGCAAACAGATCAGATAATAATGGCAAAGGATACTGAAATTTGACCGTGATTTTATTTAGAAGACGATAATCTATACAAGGTCTCAGAGAACCATCCTTTTTGGCCACAAAAAAGAATCCTGCACCAAGAGGGGAGGAGGACGGGTGAATATGTCCCTTCTCTAAAGACTCCTTTATATAACTCCGCATCGCGGCATGTTCTGGTACAGACAAATTAAAAAGTCGTCCCTTAGAGAACTTACTACCAGGAATCAAATTTATAGCACAATCACAATCCCTGTGAGGAGGCAGGGCACCGGATCTGGGCTCATCAAATACATCCTGGTAGTCCGACAAAAACTCAGGGACCTCAGAAGGAGTGGAAGAAGCAATTGACACCAAAGGAGCATCACCATAAATCCCCTGGCAACCCCAACTTGAAACAGACATAGCTTTCCAATCCAGAACTGGATTATGGGCCTGCAGCCACGGTAGACCCAAAACGACAACATCATGCAAATTATGCAGCACAAGAAAGCGAATCACCTCCTGATGTACAGGAGTCATGCACATGGTCACTTGAGTCCAATACTGAGGCTTATTCTCAGCCAATGGTGTAGCATCAATTCCCCTCAGTGGAATAGGGAATTCTAAAGGCTCCAGAACAAAACCACAGCGCCTGGCAAACAACAAATCCATCAGGTTCAGGGCAGCACCTGAATCCACAAAAGCCATAACCGAGTAGGATGACAAAGAACAAATTAAAGTAACAGACAAAATGAATTTAGGCTGTATAGTACCAACGGTGACAGATTTAGCGATTTTTTTTTATGCGCTTAGAGCATGCTGAGATAACATGAGTTGAATCACCACAGTAAAAGCACAACCCATTTTGACGTCTATGATTTTGCCGCTCAATTCTGGTCAGAATTCGTCACATTGCATAGACTCAGGTCTCTGTTCAGAAAACACCGCCAGATGGTGCGCAGATTTGCGCTCCCGCAAACGCCGATCAATCTGAATGGCCAAAGCCATTGAGTCATTCAGACTTGCAGGCGTGGGGAACCCCACCATAACATTCTTAATGGCTTCAGAAAGACCTCTGAAATTTGCAGCCAGGGCACACTCATTCCATTGAGTAAGCACCGACCATTTCCGAAATTTTTGACAATACACCTCAGCTTCATCCTGGCCCTGAGAGAGAGCCAGCAAGGCCTTTTCTGCCTGGTTCTCAAGATTAGGTTCCTCATAAAGCAAACCAAGCGCCAGAAAAAACGCATCCACATTCAGCAATGCAGGATCTCCTGGCGCCAGGGAGAAAGCCCAATCTTGAGGGTCGCCACATAACAGGGAGATAACAATTCTCACTTGCTGAGCAGAATCACCAGAGGAACGAGGTCTCAAAGAAAGAAATAATTTACAATTATTCTTAAAATTCAGAAACCTAGATCTATCTCCAGAAAACAACTCAGGAATAGGTACTTTTGGCTCAGACATAGGACTGTGAACAACAAAATCCTGAATGCTTTGCACCCTTGCAGCAAGATGATCAACACTAGAAGTCAGACTCTGAATATCCATGTCTGTAGCTGAACTGAAAGCCACCCAGAGATTAAGGGGATGAGAGAAGCTGGACAGACTGCAGCAAAGGGAGAGGAAAAAAAAAAATTGTACTCAGGACTTCTCTTATCCCACTTCTGCGATGCATTAAACACTTTATGGCCTGCTGTACTGTTATGATCCTTAGTGGCTGAGGATCACAGAATGAACTAGCTAAGTTACTGAACATAGAACGAGCTCTAGGGAGGTGGTAACTGGACTGACCGCAAAACCTGATCCTAACCAAACATACTGAAGGTAGCCGGTGAACGTGCCTAAATTCCTGGACGTCTCGATGCAGCCTGAGAAACTTGCTACCCCTATAGAGAAAGTAAGACCTCACTTGTCTCAGAGAAATGACCCCAAAGATATAGTAAGCCCCCAACAAATATTAATGGTGAGGTAAGGGGAAAATACAAAACGTAGAAATGAAAACAGATTCAGCAAATGAGGCCCACTAATACTAGATAGCAGAAGACAGGCAGGGAACTGTGCGGTCAGTAAAAAACCCTATACAAAATATCCACGCTGAGAATTCAAGAACCCCCACACCAACTAACGGTGTGAGGGGAGAAACTCAGCCCCCTAGAGCTACCAGCAAGCAAGGAAATCACATATTAGCAAGCTGGACAAGGACAAGTAAATAACCAAGAAACATATTGAACACTAATGAGCAAAAAATAACCAAACAGAAAACTTAGCTTCTCTTGAAGAGACTGATAGCGAAGGAATTCAGGAGAGATCAAGATAGCACTGAATACATCGACAGCAGGCAAACACTGAAAGTCCAGGTGAGCTAAATAGGAAACCAGCTAACAGATAACGAGACAGCTGATCCGCCTCAGACCTGCAGAAAGACACAAAGAGCCACCAGAGGGAGCCCAAAGACAGCACTCACACAGTACCACTTGTGACCACAAGAGGGAGCCCAAAAACAGAGTTCACAACATATACCCTGTTCACACTATATGGCAGGTTGACCACCCTACACCAGCCAACCTCCATAGCCACCTCCAGCCAGTCAAGGTCAGTGATATCAAGGCTTATGGACCTCAGAACACCGGGTCTTCCTTCACTCTAGCCAGTCCAGATATTGTACCAACAGAACACCATTTACCAGGCCACCAAGGGGCCTTCTCCAGGATTGGGGGTCAGTGCTTGGGAAATGAGCACATTTTTGTGGGCAATTTACCAGCCAATGTACGAGAGAAGGAGCTGGAGGAGTTGTTCCATCAGTATGGGAGGTGCCACACCATTCACCTTCGTCATCTTCCATGATCCACGGAAGGTGGAAAACACTGTGAGTTGAAGCAACAGATACTAGTTTTGTTCTCGTCGTTTACGTGTGGAGTTTCCCAGGTCAAAGAAGAGACTAGGGGGAGGTTATGTAGGACTCCGCTGGAGGAACGTGGCACTTTCTCAGCGAACTGAATACAGAGCCCTCATCTTAGAGCTTCCCCCCTCGGGAAGTTGCTAGGGTCTAAAACAGGGGTGGGCAATTAATTTTGCCATGGGGCCGCATGAGAAATTGGGATGGTTTTAGAGGGCCGGACTAATATAATTACCGTATTTTTCGGACTATAAGATGCACCGGACCATAAGGCGCACCCCAAATTTGGGGTGAAAATTGCAGAAAATTTTTTTTTTTATAAGATGGGGGTCTGTCTTATTGTCCGAATTTACAGTATCTTAGGCTACTTTCACATTAGCGTTGTGCACTGCACGTCGCAATGCGACGTTGCGGCGTACCGACGCATACTGTGGAAGCGCCGCACAACGGGGGCAGCGGATGCTGTTTTTCAACGCATCCGCTGCCCCATTGTGAGGTGCCGGGAGGAGGGGGTGGAGTTCCGGCCGCGCATACGCGGTCGGAAATGCTGGACACGATGCACCAAAAAAGTTACATGCAACGTTTTTGGTGGAGACGGTCAGACGCAACCGTCGTACGACGGTTGCGACGTGTGGCAATGCGTCGCACTGCGTCGCTAATGCAAGTCAATGGAGAAAAAACGCATCCTGCAAGCACTTTTGCAGGATGCGTTTTTTCTACAAAACGACGCATAGCGACGTGCAGCGCACGACGCTAGTGTGAAAGTAGCCTTACCTGAAGGCTGGCGGTGGCAGAGCAGGGGCACAGGAGGCATGGTGTCGGCAGAGGTGGGGTGATGCGGTGTGGCGTGCACCTGAGCAGGGTCCCTTCCTGCTTAGGTGGGCGACGCCACGGCCTGGTGTCCATGGGGGGGTTGCAGCATTGGTGTGGCGATGGCAGAGGTGCGGCATGGCGTGCGCAGGGTCCCTTCCACCGGTGAGGTGACGCAGTGGCCCAGAATGCAATGTGAGCAGCAGAGCCGGGTTGAATATCGGTGGCGGCGGCCATCTTCCCGAGGCCGCGCGTGCGCAGATGGAGTGTTCTGCTTCACGGGGCTTCAGGAAAATGGCCGCGGGAGGCCACGCGTGCGCAGATGGAGATCGCGGCAGCCATTTTCCTGAAGCCGAGATCTAAATCTGCAAACTCGGCTTCAGGAAAATGGCCGCCGCGATCTCCATCTGCGCACGTGTGGCCTCCCGCGGCCATTTTCCTGAAGCCCCGTGAAGCAGAGCACTCCATCTGCGCACGCGCAGCCTCGGGAAGATGGCCGCCGCCACCGATATTTAACCCGGCTTTGCTGCTCACATTGTACAGGGCCGATGCATATCCGCTCAGGGCCTTCACTCCATCCGCCAGCGGTCCTCCTCAGAAGCGTCTGGCGGCTGGCCGAGAGAGATGGCGGGGGCGGCTGTCAGAAGTGACAGTTAGCTGGCGGGCCTTTAAAATCATCAGGCAGGCCAGATGCGGCCCTCGGGCCGCATCTTGCCCAGGTCTGATCTAAAAGATCATATGAGAGAAGCTGGAGATGTCTGTTATGCTGATGTGCACAAGGATGGCACTGGGATGGTGGAGTTTGTTCGCAAGGAGGAGATGGAATATGCTTTCAGGAAACTGGATGATACAAAGTTTTGTTCTCATGAAGGTGAAACCGCTTACATTCGTGTCTCTGCTTAAAGATATGCTAATGGTTTGTCCCCGATAAGTAGAGAAGGATAACTGGAAGCCTATCACGTCTGGTTAATTAACCCCTTTCTGCCATCCAATGTATTATTCTGTCCATGTGACCTGGGCCCCACTGACCATGGACGGAATAGTATGTCACATGCGATCAGCCGTGGTCACGGGGGGGCGCAGCCGATTGCAGCCGGGTGTCAGCTGACACCTGGTACTAAGTGCCAGGAGCATTCACGGACCGCTCCCGGTACTTTAACCCCTGGAACACTGCGATCAAACAAGATTGCAGCATTCTAGTGGCAACCTGCGTGCTTCCCTGAGACCTCAGAACAACATGATGTGATCGCGTTGTTCCGAGGGTCTCTCCCTGCAGGCCCCTGGATCCAAGATGACCGCGGGGTCCTTCCAGGTCCCGCAGGGAAGTGGTCTGTCAGCGCCTGCTGAGAGCAGGACCTGAGAAGCCTCCTTCACTGCCTGTCAGATCGCTGATCTGACACAGTGCTGTGCAAAGTGGCAGATCAGCAATCTGACATTATGCCGTGATGTCCTGCAGTGCCCCAAAGCCCTGGTCGTTGCAGTACTCTCGCTCCGCTGCTAAGGGGAGTGATGGTACGTCTGATGGCACTAACCTGACCTGACCTGACCAGGTATCACAGTCACATATTACACTTCACACTCTGGCCACCAGGGGGAGCAAAAGGTGCTATGTATTAGGCCACTCCTCACACTCTGGTAAAACTGGGGGTTGGATAGGAAGTTAGGGAGAAGCTGACTGGGTTTTACCCAGGTAACATCTAGTGAGAGGAGAGCGTTGCTTGGGAAGATTCAGGGGGGTCCCTGTCAGGGGTGGGATCCTGACAGTGGCCTAGCAAAAGGACAGATCATTACGGAGCCGCGCCTGCACTTCATTGCGGCGGCATCCTAAGAAAGGACACGAAGCGAACTATATTGTGGAGAAGTGTTGTGGATTCTGTTTGTGGGCTCCCTCTTGTGGTTACTGCTGGTACTGGGTGACTTTGGTGGGTTGCGGCCTTTGGTTTCCACCTGTCCATCAGTGGCTGGGTGTTTCCTATTTTACCTGGCCTTTCTGTCATTTCCCTTGCCGGCTATCAATGTATTCAGATGTGCTCTGTTTGGTTCCTGCCTACCTGCTCCCAGATCTTTCAGGATAAGCTAAGTGCTGATTTTCAGTTGTTTGGTTTTTTTGTCCAGCTTGCTTATTATGTCTCTATGCTAGCTGGTAGCTCTAGTGGACTGAGGTTCTCCCCATGTGCCATGAGTTGGCACATGGGTTCTTGTAATCTCAGGATGGTTTTTTTTTTATTAGGGTTTTTTGCTGACCGCTCAGTCCCCTTTTGTATCGTTCTGCTTTCTAGTTTACAGCGGGCCTCAATTTGCTAAAACTATATATATCATCTCTATGTGTGTGCCTTCCTCTCATTTCACCGTCAATACATGTGGGGGGCAACTATATCTTTTGGGGTTTATTCCGCTGGAGGCAAGTGAGGTCTTTATTTTCTCTGCAGTGCTAGTTAGCTCTTAGGCTGGTGCGTGGCGTCTAGAACCAACGTAGGCACGCTCCCTGGCTATCTCTAGTTGCGTTTGTCAGGCGTAGGGCAGCGGTCAGCCCAGGTTCCATCACCCTAGAGCTCGTCCGTAATATATTTGTACTTTGCTTGTCCTGTGCTATCCCTAGCCATTGGGATTCATGACAGTATAGCCGGCCCACAAAGTGTTAATTGTTTGGGCTGAAGCAGGAGAAAGAGAAGTGTTTAAGGGAAACACTTTTTTTTTTTTCCCTTCAGAGTTTTGCTGCCTAGCCCTTAATTGCTGTCTAGCTGCTTCTTACCTCCTCTTAACCCTTGAATGGCTCTGATCTTAGCTGTTTAACATGGATGTCCAGAGTTTGGCTTCCAGCCTGAGTAATCTCGCGGCAAAAGTTCAAAACATACAGGATTTTGTTGTTCACACTCCCATGTCTGAACCTAGAATTCCTATTCCAGAGTTCTTTTCTGGAGATAGATCTACCTTCCTGAATTTCAGGAACAATTGTAAATTGTTTCTTTCTTTAAAATCTCGCTCCTCTGGAGACCCTGCTCAACAGGTCAAGATTGTAATATCTTTCCTGCGGGGCGACCCTCAGAATTGGGCATTTGCATTGGCACCAGGGGATCCTGCATTGCTCAGTGTGGATGCGTTTTTTCTGGCATTGGGATTGCTCTATGAGGAACCTAACCTGGAGATTCAGGCTGAAAAGGCTTTATTAGCCCTCTCTCAGGGGCATGATGAAGCGGAGATATATTGTCAGAAGTTTCGGAAATGGTCGGTGCTTACTCAGTGGAATGAGTGCGCCCTGGCTGCAAACTTCAGAAATGGTCTTTCTGAGGCCATTAAGGATGTTATTGTGGGGTTCCCTACGCCTACAGGTCTGAATGAGTCTATGGCAATGGCCATTCAGATTGATCGGCGTTTACGGGAGCGCAAACCCGTGCACCAGTTGGCGGTGTCTTCTGAACAGGCACCTGAGACTATGCAATGTGATAGAATTCAGTCCAGAAGTGAACGGCAAAATTATAGGCGGAAAAATGGATTGTGTTTCTATTGTGGTGATTCAGCTCATGTTATATCAGCATGCTCTAAACGCACAAAAAGGGTTGATAAATCTTTTGCCATTGGTACTCTGCAGCCTAAGTTCATTTTGTCTGTGACTCTGATTTTTTCACTGTCTTCCATTTCCGTCGATGCCTATGTGGATTCGGGCGCTGCCCTGAGTCTTATGGATTGGTCATTTGCTAAACGCTGCGGTTTTAGTCTGGAACCTCTGGAAGTTCCTATTCCTCTGAAGGGAATTGACTCTACACCATTGGCTATGAATAAACCGCAGTATTGGACACAAGTGACCATGCGCATGACTCCCGTTCATCAGGAGGTGATTCGCTTCCTTGTACTTTATAATTTACATGATGTACTAGTGCTTGGTCTGCCATGGTTACAAACTCATAATCCTGTCCTGGACTGGAAAACAATGTCTGTGTTAAGCTGGGGATGTCAGGGGGTTCATGATGATGCACCTCCGATTTCAATCGCTTCATCTACTCCTTCTGAGATCCCTGCGTTTTTGTCTGACTATAGGGATGTTTTTGAGGAGCCTAAGCTCAATTCGCTCCCTCCGCATAGAGATTGTGACTGTGCTATAGAATTGATTCCTGGCAGTAAGTTCCCTAAGGGTCGTTTGTTTAATCTGTCACTGCCAGAGCATACTGCTATGCGGAATTATATTAAGGAGTCCTTGGAAAAGGGACATATTCGTCCATCTTCGTCCCCTCTGGGAGCAGGTTTTTTTTTTGTGGCAAAAAAAAAGATGGTTCCCTGAGGCCTTGTATAGATTATCGCCTTCTGAATAAGATTACAGTCAAGTATCAGTATCCATTGCCATTATTGACTGATTTGTTTGCTCGCATTAAGGGGGCTAGGTGGTTCACTAAGATAGATCTTCGCGGTGCGTATAATCTGGTGCGGATAAAACAGGGTGATGAGTGGAAAACCGCATTTAATACGCCTGAGGGCCATTTTGAGTATTTGGTAATGCCTTTTGGACTCTCCAATGCTCCGTCAGTCTTTCAGTCCTTTATGCACAATATGTTCCGTGAATATCTGGATAAGTTTATGATTGTGTATTTGGATGATATTTTGGTGTTTTCTGATGACTGGGAGTCTCATGTTCTACAGGTCAGGAAGGTGTTTCAGGTTCTGCGGGCCAATTCTCTGTTTGTGAAGGGCTCAAAGTGTCTCTTCGGAGTCCAGAAGATTTCTTTTTTGGGGTACATTTTTTCTCCTTCTACTATTGAGATGGATCCCGTCAAGGTTCAGGCAATTTGTGACTGGACACAACCTACATCTGTTAAGAGCCTTCAGAAGTTCTTGGGGTTTGCTAATTTTTATCGTCGGTTCATTGCTAATTTTTCCAGTATTGTTAAACCTTTGACTGATTTGACTAAAAAGGGTGCTGATGTTGCTGATTGGTCTCCTGCGGCCGTGGAGGTCTTTCAGGAACTTAAGCGCCGGTTTTCTTCTGCTCCTGTGTTGTGTCAACCAGATGTTTCACTTCCTTTTCAGGTTGAGGTTGATGCTTCCGAGATTGGAGCGGGGGCGGTTTTGTCACAGAGAAGTTCTAATGGCTCGGTGATGAAGCCATGTGCATTCTTCTCTAGAAAATTCTCGCCCGCCGAGCGCAATTATGATGTGGGTAATCGGGAGCTTTTGGCCATGAAGTGGGCATTTGAGGAGTGGCGTCATTGGCTTGAGGGTGCTAAACATCGTGTGGTGGTCTTGACTGATCACAAGAATCTCATTTACCTTGAGTCTGCCAGGCGTTTGAATCCTAGACAGGCTCGTTGGTCGTTGTTTTTTTCTCGTTTCAATTTCGTGGTTTCATACCTGCCAGGTTCAAAGAATGTGAAGGCAGATGCTCTTTCCAGGAGTTTTGTGCCTGACTCTCCTGGAGACTCTGGGCCTACTGGTATCCTTAGGGATGGGGTAATATTGTCCGCCGTATCCCCAGACTTGCGACGTGCATTGCAGGAGTTTCAGGTGGATAAACCGGATCGTTGTCCACCAGAAAGACTGTTTGTTCCGGATGATTGGACCAGTAGAGTCATCTCCGAGGTCCATTCTTCTGTGTTGGCTGGTCATCCTGGAATATTTGGTACTAGAGACTTGGTGGCCAGGTCTTTTTGGTGGCCTTCCTTGTCTAGGGATGTACGTACCTTTGTGCAGTCTTGTGAAGTGTGTGCTCGAGCTAAGCCTTGCTGTTCTCGGGCCAGTGGGTTGTTGTTATCCTTGCCCATCCCGAAGAGGCCTTGGACGCACATTTCCATGGATTTTATTTCTGATCTCCCGGTTTCACAGAAAATGTCCGTTATCTGGGTTGTGTGTGACCGCTTTTCTAAGATGGTTCATTTGGTGCCCTTGCCTAAGTTGCCTTCCTCCTCTGAGTTGGTCCCTTTATTTTTTCAGAACGTGGTTCGTTTGCATGGGATTCCGGAGAATATCGTTTCTGACAGGGGATCCCAGTTTGTGTCTAGATTTTGGCGGACGTTTTGTGCCAAGATGGGCATTGATTTGTCTTTCTCGTCTGCATTCCATCCTCAGACGAATGTCCAGACGGAGCGAACTAATCAGACCTTGGAAACTTATTTGAGGTGTTTTGTTTCTGCTGATCAAGATGACTGGGTTGCTTTTTTGCCACTGGCCGAATTTGCTCTTAATAATCGGGCTAGTTCGGCCACGTTGGTCTCTCCTTTTTTTTGTAATTCGGGGTTTCATCCTCGTTTTTCCTCTGGTCAGGTGGAGCCTTCGGATTGTCCTGGAGTGGACGTGGTGGTAGACAGGCTACATCAGATTTGGAATCAGGTGGTGGACAATTTGAAGTTATCTCAGGAGAAGACTCAGCAGTTTGCTAATCGCCGTCGCCGCGTGGGTCCCCGACTTCTTGTTGGGGATTTGGTGTGGTTGTCTTCTCGTTTTGTCCCTATGAAGGTCTCTTCTCCTAAGTTCAAGCCTCGGTTCATCGGTCCTTATAGGATCTCGGAGATTCTTAACCCTGTATCTTTTCATTTGGATCTCCCAGCATCGTTTGCTATTCATAATGTGTTCCATCGGTCGTTGTTGCGGAGGTATGAGGTGCCCGTTGTTCCTTCGGTTGAGCCTCCTGCTCCGGTGCTGGTGGAGGGAGAATTGGAGTATGTTGTTGAGAAGATCTTGGATTCTCGTGTTTCCAGACGCAAACTCCAGTATTTGGTTAAGTGGAAGGGTTATGGTCAGGAGGATAATTCCTGGGTGGTCGCCTCCGATGTTCATGCGACTGATTTGGTCCGCGCCTTCCATAGAGCTCACCCTGATCGCCCTGGGGGTTCTCGTGAGGGTTCGGTGACCCCTCCTCAAGGGGGGGGTACTGTTGTGGATTCTGTTTGTGGGCTCCCTCTGGTGGTTACTGCTGGTACTGGGTGACTTTGGTGGGTTGCGGCCTTTGGTTTCCACCTGTTCATCAGTGGCTGGGTGTTTCCTATTTTACCTGGCCTTTCTGTCATTTCCCTTGCCGGCTATCAATGTATTCAGATGTGCTCTGTTTGGTTCCTGCCTACCTGCTCCCAGATCTTTCAGGATAAGCTAAGTGCTGATTTTCAGTTGTTTGGTTTTTTGTCCAGCTTGCTTATTATGTCTCTATGCTAGCTGGTAGCTCTAGTGGACTGAGGTTCTCCCCATGTGCCATGAGTTGGCACATGGGTTCTTGTAATCTCAGGATGGTTTTTTTTTTATTAGGGTTTTTTGCTGACCGCTCAGTCCCCTTTTGTATCGTTCTGCTTTCTAGTTTACAGCGGGCCTCAATTTGCTAAAACTATATATATCATCTCTATGTGTGTGCCTTCCTCTCATTTCACCGTCAATACATGTGGGGGGCAACTATATCTTTTGGGGTTTATTCCGCTGGAGGCAAGTGAGGTCTTTATTTTCTCTGCAGTGCTAGATAGCTCTTAGGCTGGTGCGTGGCGTCTAGAACCAACGTAGGCACGCTCCCTGGCTATCTCTAGTTGCGTTTGTCAGGCGTAGGGCAGCGGTCAGCCCAGGTTCCATCACCCTAGAGCTCGTCCGTAATATATTTGTACTTTGCTTGTCCTGTGCTATCCCTAGCCATTGGGATTCATGACAGAGAAGTGAGAAACGAGATTACAGCACAAAGGCGATAGAACCAGTAGGAGTCATGCCCCGAGATCGGCAACATCCTACTGAGGCGCGAAGCCGGCGGCCGGAACGCCGAGGAAGTAACAGACTCTATGCATTACTTCGAACTACGGCAGGGCAGTTAACTTTAGGTTGGCTGTCTCACCTTAATCACCTAATGAAGACAACGAAGGCAATTGTGGGAGAGGGGCGTCTCTAGGGTCCCTATCTGCTAAAACCCGACCAGAGTTAGTTCTTAAAGGGATCCCTTTGTTTACCCGGGATCCCTAATGCTTTATGTTTGTTTTTGCATCAGTGTTTTGAAAGACTGCCGAATCATGGACGGTGAATGATTCACAAACTGTCGTTGTATATAGTTGCACCTACTTAAAGGTGCCCCCTACTGGTTTTACAAAACGAAGAGCTTTTTGAAGAGACTGTTCCGGATTACAGCGCAGAAGTTCTTGCTTTATCGGACTTGCAAATTGAGAGTTTGCACTACCTCAAAGAGACTTGAAATGTCCCTCTTAAAGGGAATGTTCATCGTTGCACTTAGCCAAAATATAATGTTGCCTTAAGAAAGTTAAGTAGTAATAATGTTTACATAGGAATAGTATGTAGTTAGTTAGTAATAGGAAAATATTTAATGATGTTCTTTGAAGATTGAGGACAGGAAAAAGTTGAAAACTGAGTTTCAATAAAGTGAACCCGTAGGGGTTAGTGAGTCCTCCAGAAAGCCATAGAGAGATGGTTGGTGAATTTGCACTTAGAGAAATAAAGAAAAGTTAATTTGTACTATAGCGTTTTATAGTATGCCTTTAGTGGGTACCTGCCCTTAAACCCTTAAAGGAAAAGTTAAATTATTGTTCAGAATTTGCATTTAGTAGATAGAATATCCAGCTGGGCAATGATAGTTATTTATAGTCAGTTATTTAATAAGTGTTATTTAAAATCTTAAGCACAATGTAAATATGTTTTGTTTGTAACTTTCAAGTGTCCTCACCTCCCATAAAGGGAAGCACTGTTAAAATTTACTTGTTTACAGCATTCCAAAATTTTGTATGTCTTTTGCTAACATGTATTGTTGTTCTTCTTTCCCAGTCCGGGAGTACTGGATTTAACGGGGGGGGGGGAGTGCAGCACCCCAGAGTCCTGGTCGTTGCAGTACTGTCGCTCCGCCGCTAAGGGGAGTGATGGTACGTCTGATGGCACTAAAGGAGTTCACCTGACCAGGTATCACAGTCACACATTACACTTCACACTCTGGCCACCAGGGGGAGCAAAAGGTGCTATGTATTAGGCCACTCCTCACACTCTGGTAAAACTGGGGGTTGGATAGGAAGTTAGGGAGAAGATGACTGGGTTTTCCCCAGGTAACATCTAGTGAGAGGAGAGCGTTGCTTGGGAAGATTCAGGGGGGTCCCTGTCAGGGGTGGGATCCTGACAGTGGCCTAGCAAAAGGACATATCGTTACGGAGCCGCGCCTGCACTTCATTGCGGCGGCATCCTAAGAAAGGACACGAAGCGAACTATATTGTGGAGAAGGGAGAAACGAGATCACAGCACAAAGGCGATAGAACCAGTAGGGGTCGTGCCCCGAGATCGGCAACATCCTACTGAGGCGCGAAGCCGGCGGCCGGAACGCCAAGGAAGTAGCAGACTCTACGCATTACTTCAAACTACGGCAGGGCAGTTAACTTTAGGTTGGCTGTCTCACCTTAATCACCTAATGAAGACAACGGGGGCAATTGTGGGAGAGGGGCGCCTCTAGGGTCCCTATAAAATAACTCCAGGCCTACCCCGTCATACGGGTGCCTCCTATCCATATCATCTGGGGGACGGAGAGAAAGAACAGAAACATACACGACAGTTGTGAGGACTATCCCGTGGTGCCCAGCAGGGAAGTACTACAACACCCAGGCGCTAGTAGGTAGGCTACTGATTTCCACCTGCAAAGGGAACTCTGGATGTGCCTTCGGACCGGCCGGTCTCAGCCAGCCCTGTTAGCAGTGCTCTGGATTGCGGATGACGAAGCCTTCAGTAAAGAGGTAAAGAGACTGCAACCCTGTGTCCTCGTCATTTGCTGTGACCTACACCTGCACCTACATCTTTAATTGAGCGCCCCTTAGCAGGGCCACGGACCACGGTCAGGCCACCGTGACATCCCCAGAACAGAGAGAGACCCGGTACTGAGTACCTCGCTGCCCTGCGTTTGGGGGCCGCTCCAACTCCCACCCTGGCACAATGTAAAAAAGTAGAAAAAAAATATTATATTGTATAAAAATATTATTTAAAAAAATCCTAAATAAAAAAAAACTATATATATATTGCTCCAGTAAATACATTTCTTTATGTAAATAAAAAAACAATAAAAGTACACATATTTAGTATCGCCGCGTTTGCAATGACCCAACCTATAAAACTGTCCCACTATTTAACTCCTTCAGTGATCACCGTAAAAAAATAAATAAAATATGTAGCAAAAAACAATGCTTTATCATCATACCGCCGAAAAAAAGGTGGAATAACACGCAATCAAAAAGACGGATATAAATAAACATGGTACCACCGAAAACTTCATTTTGTCTCCCAAGAAATGAGCTGCCATACAGCATCATCAGTGAAAAAATACAAAAGTTATAGCTTTCAGAATAAAGCGATGCAAAAACAATTATTTTTTATATAAAATAGTTTTTTATTGTATAAAAGCGCCAAAACATAGAAAAAATATAAATCAGTTATCTCTGTAATCGTACTGACCCAAAGAATAAAACTGCCTTATCAATTTTACCACAAGCAGAATGGTATAAATGCCTCACCCAAAAGAAATTCATGAATTGCTGATTTCTGTTCATTCTGCCTCCCAAAAATCGTAATAAAAAGTGATCAAAAAATGTCATGTGCCTGAAAATGGTACCAATAAAAACATCAACTCGTCCCACAAAAAACAAGACCTCACATCACTCTGTTAGCCAAAATATGGAAAAATTATAGGTCTCAAAATGTGGTGATGCAAAAACTATTTTTTGCAATAAAAAGCGTCTTTTAGCGTGTGACAGCTGTCAGACATAAAAACCTGCTATAAAAACCCGCTATAAATAGTAAATCAAACCCCCTTTATCACACCCTTAGTTAGGTAAAAATAATAAAATATATATTTTTTTATTTATTTCCATTTTCCCATTAGGGCTAGGGTTAGAGTTAGGGCTAAAGTTAGGGTTAGGATTAGGGTTAGGGTTGGGATTATGTTTACGGTTGGGATTAGGGTTAGGGGTGTGTCAGAGTTAAGGGTGTGGTTAGGGTTATGGTTAGGGGTGGGATTAGGGTTAGGGGTGTGTTGGAGTTAGGGGTGTATTGGGCTTAGGGTTGTGGTTAGGGTTGCGATTAGGGTTAGGGGTGTGTTCGGGTTAGGGGTGTGGTTAGGGTTATGGTTGGGATTAGGGTTAGGGGTGTGTTGGGGTTAGTTTGGAGTTAGAATTGGGGGGTTTCACTGTTTAGGCACATCAGGGTCTCTTCAAACGCGACATTACGTCCGATCTCAATTTCAGCCAATTCTGTGTTGAAAAAGTCAAACGTTGATCCTTCCCTTCCGAGCTCTGCCGTGCACCCAAAGAGTGGTTTATCCCCACATATGGGGTACTGTTTTGGCACATCAGTGGCTCTGCAAACACAACATGATGCCCCCAGACCATTCCATCAAAGCCAGCATTCCAAAAAGTCACTACTTCCCTTCTGAGCCCCGATGTGTGCCCAAACAGTAGTTTTCTCCTACATATGGGGTATCAGCATACTCAGGACAAATTGCACAACAACTTGTGGGGGCCAATTTCTCCTGTTACTCTTGTGAAAATACAAAATTGGGGCTAAAAAATAATTTTTCTTGAAAAAAAAGGATTTTTTATTTTCACGGCTCTGCGTTATAAACATTAGTGAAACACTTGGGGGTTCAAAGTTCTCACAACACATCTAGATAAGTTCCTTGGGGGGTCTAGTTTCAAAAATTGTGTCACTTGTGGGGTGTTTCTACTGTTTAGGTACATCAGGGGCTCTGGAAACACAATGTGACAACCGCAGACCATTCCATCAAAGTCTGCATTCCAAAACAGCGCTCCTTCCCTTCCGAGCTCTGCCATGCTCCCAGACGGTGGTTCCCCCCACATATGGGGTATCAGCGTACTCAGGACAAATTGCGCAACAACTTTAGCAGTTCAATTTCTCCGGATACCCTTGGGAAAATAAAAAATTGCGGGCTAAAATATCATTTCTGTGGAAAAAAAAAAAAAAATTATTTTCACGGCTCTACATTGTAAACTTTAGTGAAACAGTTGGTGGTTCAAAGTGCTCACCACACATCTAAATAAGTTCCTTGGGTGGTCTAGTTTCGAAAATGGGGTCACTTGGGGGTTTCCACTGTTTAGGCACATCAGGGGCTCTCCAAACGTGACATGGCATCCAATCTCAATCCCAGCCAATTCTGTGTTGAAAAAGTCAAATGGTGCTCCTTCACTTCCGAGCTCTGCCATGCACCCAAACGTTGGTTCCCCCCACATATGGGGTATCTTCATACTCAGGACAAATTGCTCAATAACTTTTGGGGGCCAATTTCTCTTGTTAGTCTTGGCAAAATGAAAAAAAAATTGGATCTGAAGTAATTTTTTTGTGAAAAAAAGATAAATGTTCATTTTTTAAAAAAATTCCAAAATTCCTGTGAAGCACCTGAAGGGTTAATAAACTTCTTGAATGTGGTTTTGAGCACCATGAGGGGTGCAGTTTTTAGAATGGTGTCACTTTTGGGTATTTTCTATCATACACACCCCTCAAAGTGACTTCAAATGTGATGTGGTACCTAAAAAAATGGTGTTGTAAAAATGAGAAATTGCTGGTCAACTTTTAACCCTTATAACTCCCTAGCAAAAAAAAATGTTGGTTCCAAAATTGTGCTGATGTAAAGTAGACATGTGGGAAATGTTACTTATTAAGTATTTTGTGTGACATATCTGTGTGATTTAAGGGCATGAAAATTCAAAGATGGAAAATTGCGAAATTTTCAACATTTTTGCCAAATTTCCATTTTTTTCACAAATTAACACAAGTCATAGCAAAGAAATGTTACCACTATCATGAAGAACAATATGTCATGAGAAAACAGTGTCAGAATCACTGGGATCCATGGAAGTGTTCCAGAGTTATTACATCATAAAGAGACAGTTGTCAGAATTGTAAAAATTGGCCCTGTCATTAATGTGCAAACCACCCTCGGGGGTAAAGGGGCGAAGATGGGGAGAGCAATGTGGTGAAACAAGATTGTATCTTAATTTCCCAGACAACCATGCTTTTGCAAACCAAGAAGAATTTACTTTTTATCTGTATCGAGTGTGTGTATCTGAAAGACTCTCTTCATCCCTATTCTGTTCACACATTGTTTTCCAACCTTATTGCAAGGGTTGTGGTAGGGAAGATAGGGATAGACTACGGTGAGTGGGGGCGCCAAATCGCTCTTTAGGGTGCCAACCCCCACAGGCAGGTAGGTTATCAGTAGATTTACACAGTATGTTAAATGGTATAACAGTTTGCAAATCTGTCTTCTTGACCCACCAGACATAAACACTTACATCAACAAGCCAATATACAGATAAGGGTAGTGAACATGAACTCCCAATAAAACTAAATTTTATTTAAATATTTAAAAAATCACCTACCCAGTGTAGAAAAAAACAGGTAAATACCATAAATATATTAATGACCCACTAAATTTTCCTACACCTCCCTGCAATAGGCCTAAGGGTACTGTCACACAGTGGCACTTTGATCGCTCCGACGGCACGATCCGTGACGTTGCAGCGTCGCTTGATTATCGCTCCAGCGTCGTAGACTGCGGCGCTGGAGCGATAATTTCATGACATAGTTGCGATGTAGAATCCTATACGGGACATTGGGAATATCGTGCACACCTTTGTTACACGCTGCGATCATGCCGCCACAGTGGGACACTTGACGACGAAATAAAGTTTCAAACGATCTGCTACGACGTACGATTCTCATCGGGGTCCCTGATCGCAGTAGCGTGTCAGACACAGCGATATCATAACTATATCGCTGGAACGTCACGGATCGTGCCGTTGTAGCGACCAAAGTGCCACTGTGTGACAGTACCCTAATAGTGACTTGTACATAGTGTTCGTTTATCTTTGTTTATTGTGTGCTGATATGCTAATTGTGTTTTGCATTCTATAACCAGTTTGTTAACTTTGAAGGTAGATAGGGAAAGGCTGTGAGTGGGACTGAAGGACACTGGGTAAATCTAAAAATAGCTTACTGGCCTTGGGTATAAAAGAGATTTATTTTCTTCTGGTTGGTGTCACTCTTCAGGATCTCAGCAAAAGGTACATCAGACCCAGCTGAAAGAACACAGGACTGCTCTTGGTTATCTCCTTATGCTTGTCGTTACCTCCTCTCTGCGTGCGTATCACAGGTGGAGTAGCAACCCCGGGAGCTCGGACATAACATCTACCATTATCCCGGCGAGTCAGCGGAAGGATGAGACCCTGTAATGAGTACCATCTTGGGGTAATTGCTGGGACTGTTCTGTTTGCTATTGTGTGTTTTGGTTCAATAAAGTATTGCCACACTGTTTTACCCTCACTCTGTATTGTATTGTCTGAGTAGTGTATTGCCCATGGGGAGAGAGCGCAAGCATTCAGTGGTATGAGCCCTGGTCCATGCTGTCTTGTTAAAGACAGCTGGGCCCGCAGACGAGAGCACCCACTGACCCTGTTTCCTGCAAAGCCTTTTGCATTAAAAGAAAATAAAAATGAAACAAAAAATGAAACAAAAATCTTTAAAAGACTTATATGGTACTTAACCCCCTCCATTTCTTAGCATATGCATTACTGAAATCATTGTGACTTTCGAAGTTGTAGTAAAAGAGAACAGATGCATCTAAATATGATGTCTTGTTTTGTCTTAATATGATTACAATCAAAGGTGCAAAATATTCTGGCATGCCAACAAGATAAATTTAATTTTAAAACAAAGATATTTTGTGAAATATTAAGAAAATCAAACTTTGAGAAATATTTTTTTCACATGAATATATATGCCTAGCTAAAGCCAATTTACAGTGGGTATGGATTGCCCCCAGGCGAAGGGCAGTGGGGTACTCGGTACCGGGTCCCTCTGTCTCGGTTCTGGGGATGTCACGGTGGCCCGACCCGGTCCGTGGCCCTGCTAAGGGGTGCCCAATCAAAGGTGTAGTTTGTCAAGTGTTCGTGACGCCACCTGTGTTCGGTCAGGATGACCGACGCTGCTAGGGGTCCGCTGGGGTGATGGAATGGCAGATAGATGTTATACCTTCCCACAGGTGAAGTATGTCCCCAGGGCTTCCCTTGATGAGTAGGTGGTAATGGTGGATGTTGTAAGGCACGATGAATAACAAGGACACAAAGGTTGCAGTCTCTTTACCTTTTACTGAAGACTTCAACGTCCACAGTCCAGAGCACTGTTCACAGGGCAGGCTAAGTCCGGTCGGTCCGAAGGCACATCCAGAGTTCCCTTTGCAGGTGGAAATCAGTAGCCCTCCTACTAGCGCCTGTGTGTTGTAGTACCTCCCTGCTGAGCACCACGGGATAGTCCTCACAACTCTCGTGTATATTTCTGATGTTCTCTCTCCGTCCCCCAGATGGTATGGCTAGGACGACCCGTATGACGGGGTAGGCCTGGAGCTATTTTATAAGGACCCTAGTGACGCCCCTCTCCGACAATTTGCCTCCGTTGTCTTCATTAGGTATTAAGGTCGGGCAGCCACCTTGGAATTGAACTGTCCTGCCGTGTTTCAAAGTAATGCGTAGAGCCAATTATTTCCTCGGTGTTCCGGCCACCGGCTACGCGCTTCAGAAGGATGTTGCCGATCTTAAGGCAGGACTCCTGTTATGACCCCAATGGCAGAGGGTCTCAGAGGTTATTACCAAGTCTGCACACACAAAAAACCAGCTCATAGGGCAGTGGTAACTAGGCTGACCGTATAACTGATCCTAGCACAACAAATAGCAGTAGCCGGGGAACGTACCTACGTTGGTTCTAGACGTCTCGCGCCAGCCGGAGAACTAACTAACCCTAAAGGGAAACAATAGACCTTTCTTGCCTCCAGAGAAAAGACCCCAAAAGTTGGATACAAGCCCCCAACAAATAATAACGGTGAGGTAAGAAGAAAAGACAAACGTAAGAATGAACTAGGTTTTAGCAAAGAGAGGCCCACTGACTAATAGCAGAATATAGGAAGATGACTTATACGGTCAGCAAAAACCCTATCAAAATTTCCACGCTGAATATTCAAGAACCCCCGAACCGTCTAACGGCACGGGGGGGAGAATATCAGCCCCCTAGAGCTTCCAGCAATATCAGGAATCACATTTAGTATAAGCTGGACAAAAATAAGAGCAATGCAAATAACCAAAAAATAAGGAAGCAGGACTTAGCTTATTTTGCAAAGAACCAGGACCAGCAGACAGGAGCAAACAGAAAGGAACTGATTACAACGATGCCAGGCACCAGACTGAGAATCCAGGGAGTTTAAATAGCAACACCCCTGGACTAACGAACCAGGTGGGTACCAAGCTGGGGAAAGAAAATCAAAGTGTCATGTCGCTAGTGACCACAAGAGGGAGCCAAAAAGTTCAATTCACAACAGTACCCCCCCTTAAGGAGGGGTCACCGAACTCTCACCAAGACCACCAGGGCGATCAGGATGAGCAGCGTAAAAGGCACGAACCAAATCGGCCGCATGAACATCAGAGGCGACCACCCAGGAATTATCCTCCTGACCATAGCCCTTCCACTTGACCAGATACTGAAGCCTCCGTCTGGAGAGACGAGAATCCAAGATCTTCTCCACCACGTACTCCAACTCGCCCTCAACCAACACCGGAGCAGGAGGCTCAACAGAAGGAACCACCGGCACAACGTACCGCCGCAACAAAGACCTATGGAACACGTTGTGAATGGCAAACGACACCAGAAGATCCAAGCGAAAGGACACTGGATTAAGGATTTCCAAAATCTTATAAGGACCGATGAAGTGAGGCTTAAATTTAGGAGAGGAGACCTTCATAGGAACAAACCGAGAAGACAGCCACACCAAATCCCCAACGCGAAGTCGGGGACCCACACCGCGGCGGCGGTTGGCAAAACGCTGAGCCTTCTCCTGTGACAACTTTAAGTTGTCCACCACATGATTCCAAATCCGCTGCAACCTATCCACCACAGAATCTACCCCAGGACAGTCAGAGGGCTCAACATGTCCCGAGGAAAAACGAGGATGAAAACCAGAGTTGCAGAAAAATGGCGAAACCAAAGTAGCGGAACTAGCCCGATTATTAAGGGCAAACTCAGCCAATGGCAAGAAGGTCACCCAATCATCCTGATCTGCAGAAACAAAACACCTCAAATAAGCCTCTAGAGTCTGATTTGTTCGCTCAGTTTGGCCATTAGTCTGAGGATGAAAGGCAGATGAAAACGACAAATCAATGCCCATCTTAGCACAAAAGGATCGCCAGAACCTGGAAACAAACTGGGATCCTCTGTCAGACACGATATTCTCAGGAATGCCGTGCAAACGAACCACATTCTGAAAGAATAGAGGAACCAGATCGGAAGAGGAAGGCAGCTTAGGCAAGGACACCAAATGGACCATCTTGGAAAAACGATCACATACCACCCAGATGACAGACATGCCCTGAGACACCGGAAGATCTGAAAAGAAATCCATGGAAATGTGTGTCCAAGGCCTCTTCGGGACAGGCAAGGGCAAGAGCAACCCGCTGGCACGAGAAGAGCAAGGCTTAGCTCGAGCACAAGTCCCACAGGACTGCACAAACGACCGCACATCCCGTGACAAGGAAGGCCACCAAAAGGACCTAGCCACCAAATCTCTGGTGCCAAAAATCCCCGGATGCCCTGCCAACACCGAGGAATGAACCTCGGAAATGACTCTGCTGGTCCATTTATCAGGAACAAACAGTCTGTCAGGTGGACAAGAGTCAGGTCTACCAGCCTGAAATCTCTGCAACACATGTCGCAAATCCGGAGAAATGGCCGACAAGATAACTCCCTCTTTAAGAATACCAGCTGGCTCTGAGACTCCAGGAGAGTCAGGCACAAAGCTCCTAGAAAGAGCATCAGCCTTCACATTCTTTGAACCCGGTAGGTACGAGACCACAAAGTCAAAACGGGAGAAAAACAATGACCATCGGGCCTGTCTAGGATTCAGGCGTTTAGCAGACTCGAGATACATCAGATTTTTGTGATCAGTCAAGACCACCACACGATGCTTAGCACCCTCGAGCCAATGACGCCACTCCTCAAATGCCCACTTCATGGCCAACAACTCCCGATTGCCAACATCATAGTTCCGCTCAGCAGGCGAAAACTTCCTAGAAAAAAAAGCACATGGTCTCATTATAGAGCAACCAGGGTCTCTCTGCGACAAAACGGCCCCTGCACCGATCTCAGAAGCATCCACTTCAACCTGAAAGGGAAGTGAGACATCAGGCTGACACAAAACAGGCGCCGAAGTAAACCGGCGCTTCAGCTCTTGGAAAGCTTCCACGGCTGCAGGAGCCCAGTTAGCAACATCAGAACCCTTCTTGGTCATATCCGTCAAAGGTTTAACAACGCTAGAAAAGTTAGCGATAAAATAACGGTAGAAGTTAGCAAAACCCAAGAACTTCTGAAGACTCTTAACTGACGTGGGTTGAGTCCAATCATGAATAGCTCGGACCTTGACTGGGTCCATCTCCACCGCAGAAGGGGAGAAAATAAAACCCAAAAAGGGAACCTTCTGCACTCCAAAGAGACACTTTGAGCCTTTGACAAACAAAGCATTCTCACGCAAAACCTGAAACACCATCCTGACCTGCTTTACATGGGAGTCCCAATCATCAGAAAAAAACAGAATATCATCCAGATAAACGATCATAAATTTATCCAGGTACTTCCGGAAAATATCATGCATAAAGGACTGAAACACTGAAAGGGCATTAGAGAGCCCAAAAGGCATCACCAAGTACTCAAAATGACCTTCGGGCGTATTAAATGCAGTTTTCCATTCATCTCCCTGCTTAATGCGCACAAGGTTGTACGCACCACGAAGATCTATCTTGGCGAACCACTTGGCACCCTTAATCCGGGCAAACAAGTCCGACAACAGAGGCAAAGGATACTGAAATTTAACAGTGATTTTATTCAGAAGCCGATAGTCTATACAAGGTCTCAAAGATCCGTCCTTCTTGGCCACAAAAAAGAATCCCGCACCAAGAGGGGAAGAGGATGGACGAATATGCCCCTTCTCCAGAGACTCCTTGATATACGAACGCATTGCGGTATGCTCAGGTACAGACAGATTAAATAATCTTCCCTTAGGAAATTTACTACCCGGAATCAAATCTATAGCGCAGTCACAGTCCCTATGAGGAGGAAGAGCACTGGACCTGGACTCGCTGAATACATCCTGATAATCAGACAAATACTCAGGAACTTCCGAAGGAGTAGAGGAAGCAATAGACACCGGTGGGGAATCGCCATGAATTCCCTGACAGCCCCAACTTGACACAGACATTGCCTTCCAATCCAAAACTGGATTATGGGTCTGTAACCATGGTAGACCCAAAACGACCAAATCATGCATTTTATGCAGAACCAGAAAACGAATCACCTCCCGATGTTCAGGAGTCATACACATGGTTACCTGTGTCCAAAACTGCGGCTTATTTTCCACCAATTGCGTAGCATCAATACCTCTAAGAGGGATAGGATTTACCAACGGCTCAAGAACAAAACCACAGCATTTGGCAAATGAAAAATCCATAAGACTCAGGGCAGCACCTGAATCCACAAACGCCATAACAGGGTAGGTAGACAATGAGCAAATTAAAGTCACAGACAAAATAAATTTAGGTTGCAAATTACCAATGGCGACAGGACTAACCACCTTTGTTAAGCGTTTAGAGCATGCTGATATAACATGTGTAGGATCACCAGAGTAAAAACACAACCCATTCTGACGTCTATGATTTTTCCGTTCATTTCTAGTCTGAATTCTACCACATTGCATTAAATCAGGTGTTTGTTCAGACAACACCACCAGAGGATTAGCGGCTTTGCGCTCCTGCAAACGCCGGTCAATTTGAATAGCCAGTGCCATGGAATCATTCAGACTTGTAGGAATGGAGAAACCCACCATCACATTCTTAATGGCTTCAGAAAGGCCATTTCTGAAATTTGCGGCCAGAGCACACTCATTCCACTGAGTAAGCACGGACCATTTCCGAAATTTTTGGCAATACACTTCAGCTTCATCCTGGCCCTGAGAGATAGCCAGCAAATTTTTTTCTGCCTGAATTTCAAGATTGGGCTCCTCGTAAAGCAACCCGAGCGCCAGAAAAAACGCATCAATATTTGCCAATGCCGGATCTCCTGGCGCTAACGAGAAGGCCCAATCCTGAGGGTCGCCCCGCAAGAAAGAGATAACAATTTTTACTTGCTGAGCTGAGTCTCCAGACGAACGAGGTCTCAAAGATAGAAACAATTTACAATTATTCCTGAAATTCCTAAACTTAAATCGGTCTCCAGAGAACAGTTCAGGAATAGGTATTTTAGGTTCTGACATAGGACTACAAGTAACAAAATCTTGAATGCCCTGCACACGAGCAGCAAGCTGATCCACACTAGTAATCAAAGTCTGGACATTCATGTCTGCAGCAAGCTCAAGCCACTCAGAGATAAAGGGGAGGAAGAAAGAAAAAAAAAAAACTCAGAATTTCCTTTCTTATAATCCCACTTCTGCAATGCATTAAGTATTACTTTTGGCCTGGCATACTGTTATGACCCCAATGGCAGAGGGTCTCAGAGGTTATTACCAAGTCTGCACACACAAAAAACCAGCTCATAGGGCAGTGGTAACTAGGCTGACCGTATAACTGATCCTAGCACAACAAATAGCAGTAGCCGGGGAACGTACCTACGTTGGTTCTAGACGTCTCGCGCCAGCCGGAGAACTAACTAACCCTAAAGGGAAACAATAGACCTTTCTTGCCTCCAGAGAAAAGACCCCAAAAGTTGGATACAAGCCCCCAACAAATAATAACGGTGAGGTAAGAAGAAAAGACAAACGTAAGAATGAACTAGGTTTTAGCAAAGAGAGGCCCACTGACTAATAGCAGAATATAGGAAGATGACTTATACGGTCAGCAAAAACCCTATCAAAATTTCCACGCTGAATATTCAAGAACCCCCGAACCGTCTAACGGCACGGGGGGGAGAATATCAGCCCCCTAGAGCTTCCAGCAATATCAGGAATCACATTTAGTATAAGCTGGACAAAAATAAGAGCAATGCAAATAACCAAAAAATAAGGAAGCAGGACTTAGCTTATTTTGCAAAGAACCAGGACCAGCAGACAGGAGCAAACAGAAAGGAACTGATTACAACGATGCCAGGCACCAGACTGAGAATCCAGGGAGTTTAAATAGCAACACCCCTGGACTAACGAACCAGGTGGGTACCAAGCTGGGGAAAGAAAATCAAAGTGTCATGTCGCTAGTGACCACAAGAGGGAGCCAAAAAGTTCAATTCACAACAGACTCCTCCTGGTGTTATCTCCTTGTGCTATGATCTCGTTTTCTCACTTCTCCACAATATACTTTGCTTCTTGTCCTTTCTTAGGATGCTGCCGCAATGAGGTGCAGGCGCAGCTCCGTAATGTTCTATCTCTTGCTATGTCTCTGTCAGGATCCCACCTCTGACAGGGACCTCTGTCTAGCTTCTCTCTAACTTCCTATCCAACCCCCAGTTTTACCTGAGTGTGAGGAGTGGCCTAATAGATAGAACCTTTTGCTCCCCCTGGTGGCCGGAGTGTGAAGTGTAGTGTGTGACTGTGATACCTGGTCAGGTGAACTCCTTTAGTACCATCAGACGTACCATCACTCCCCTGGTGGAAGAGCGACAATACTGCAACAACCAGGACTTTGGGGCGCTGCACTCCCCCCGTTAAATCCAGTACTCCCGGACTGGGAAAAGAAGAACAACAATACATGTTAGCAAAAAACATACAACATTTTTGGAATGCTGTAAACAAGTAAATATAACAGTGGTTCCCTTTATGGGAGGTGAGAACACTTGAACGTTGCAAACAAAAACATATTTACATTGTGCTTAAGATTTTAAATAACACCTATTAATTAACTAACTATAAATAACTGTTATTACCCATAGGGGTATGCTATCTACTAAGTGCAAATACAAAACAGTACTTTTCCTTTAAGGGCGTGTACCCACTAAAGGCATGCTATAAAACTCAAAAGTGCAAATCAAAATTTCCTTTATTCCTCTTTTACTTTCACGTATGCAGGACTATCTGTCTACCCCTACGGGCCTACTGCATCTTTCTTTAGCTTTCTCTCATCAATTCTAATAATTACTTTAACTTCGATTTTATTCAAAGAACATCATTAACATTTCTACTCCTAGCTACACACTATCACTATGTAAAACGTTATCACTATCTAACTATCTAAGGCAACATTATCATGTTTCGACTAAGTGCAACAAATGAACATCCCCTTTAAGAGGAAACCAAGTCTCTTCCAAGGTAGTGCAAACTATCAATTTGCAAGTCTGTTGAAAGCAAGAACTTTCGCGCTGTAATCAGGAACAATCTCTTCAAAGAGCTCTTCTTTTTGTAAAACCAGTAGGGAGCACCTTTAAGAAGGTGCAAACTATGTACAGCAGCAGTTTGTGAATCATTCACCGTCCATGATTCGGCAGTCCATAGGTAATAAAAGTAGAAACTTGTGCAAAACTTGGAAACAATAGGGATCCCGGGTCAACAAAGGGATCCCTTTAAGAATTAACCCTAGACGGGTTTTAAAGCAGCAAAACAGGAAAACAAACAGTTAACTATTTACAGTTTCAGGTTTCCGAGGTTTATTGGAGTTCAGGGGGTAGCAGTGGCCGAGGGAACCCTCCTGAGTACCGGCGGCTACCAGGTGCCACATAGGGAGCCCCTTCGCTCCGGATTGGGGTTTGAGTACCCACTGTTCTATGCTCCGGGATGGCTGGAACACCGGCCATCAGTGGGGTCAGTTCTTTGGCCACAAGGGTGGTAGAAGTGGTGATCGTGCACGTTGTAGTGCGGCTAATGGTGCACTTCGGGGTAACAGTCGTGGTCTTGGTAACGGCCGTAGCCTGAGTACAAGGGGGTACGGTTGCCACAGGAGACAGTTTGACCGGGCTCTTCATGGGACGTGCTATGGGGTCTTTCTTCGTATGCACGTTCAAGGCAAACCAGCCCTTTTCCACAAAGTGCCTGGTGTAGGTGACTACATCTCCCGGGTAGAGATCTCGGTCGGGGTGGCCCTCCCAGAGGTGGGACTCCACGTCCCTCTGGTTCACAAAAACCTCTGCGTACAGGCCTGGCTCCTTGATGAAGCCCCATCCTCCCCAGAGCTTGAAGGCCACAACCGTGCCCTGCCTGCGCGGGGCCTGGTGAGCAGTAGGGTCCTTACGGGCCTGAGCTTTCACCGCTAGGTCTCGTCGATCATGGGCCTCACGTTGGGCCTGGTACTCTTTATCTCTCTCCTCCCACTGTTGAGCAAACTGGGTCTGGTAATCTTCCCAGCTAAGGGCTTCCACCATCTCCCCTTCATGCGACTTCGCCCCGGGGAACCCCATGAAGTCTGATCCGGGGTTCACCCAGCAGTACACAGTCTGCTCCGTATAAATCTCACCCGGCAAGGTGGTTGGTGCAATCGGGACCTTTAGGAACCGCTCCATGCCCGTGGCCTGGTCCCAGGGTTCAAGGCGCTGGAGTCTATGGGCCCCAGGAGAAGGTGGCGCTGCGACAGGGCCTATCAGCAGGTCCTCTGCCGCAGGGGCAGGGTCGGCGTGCTTACCGGCTGGAGTGGCGTCCTCCATGGCGGCTGGCTCTGCTGGCGGCTGCAGCAGCGGAGACATCGGCAGCAGCTCTGGTAGCGGTACAGGAACCGATGTTCGGGAATCCTCCGCCGGCGCTACCTGGTGCACGGCCTTGGTCTTCATCTGTAATTGAAGGAGCTGATCTATCAATTCCTCCATCCCAATCTGTAGGGAATCGGCGCCAACAGTGGAGATTTGGCTGTAGTGCTCTTCCGGGTGGCTGGGGGAGTCTTCTGCTTCAACCCCGCACTCTGGTTCGGAGCGGCTGGTCATGGCGTCCTCCATGTGGCCCGCTTCCTCCTGGTCCTTTTCCCGCTCTCTCCTTTGTGGGCGGTTTCGCTTTCTTGTCTCTGTCCTCCATTAAGGATCAGGAGGTGGATCTCGGCTGCTGACGGACACGTCCTCAAGGTACAGAAATATTTAGACTGGGCGGCCATTGTTCTTCGCGCTTCTCACTTCGTTCACGCCCACAACTCCACGCCCTTCTTTTCACCTGAGCAGCTCGTGGCGCTGTAATGGCGGTGGTTTTGGCGGGAATTTTGGCGGCAAATGTCAATACTCAGTCTCTAAGCAAATCACAGTTCAAGCACAATTCTGGCACAGTTCCAAGGCACACATGACCCGATTCTCGGGCTTAAGTAGATTCTGTTCGTGACGCCAAAGTTGGATCGCCCCCAGGCGCAGGGCAGTAGGGTACTCGGTACCGGGTCCCTCTGTCTCGGTTCTGGGGATGTCACGGTGGCCCGACCCGATCCGTGGCCCTGCTAAGGGGCGCCCAATCAAAGGTGTAGTTTGTCAAGTGTTCGTGACGCCACCTGTGGTGTTCGGTCAGGGTGACCGACGCTGCTAGGGGTCCGCTGGGGTGATGGAATGGCAGCTAGATGTTATACCTTCCCACAGGTGAAGTATGTCCCCAGGGCTTCCCTTGATGAGTAGGTGGTAATGGTGGATGTTGTAAGGTGCGATGAATAACGAGGACACAAAGGTTGCAGTCTCTAACCTTTTACTGAAGACTTCAACGTCCACAGTCCAGAGCACTGTTCACAGGGTAGGCTAAGTCAGGCCGGTCCGAAGGCACATCCAGAGTTCCCTTTGCAGGTGGAAATCAGTAGCCTTCCTACTAGCGCCTGTGTGTTGTAGAACCTCCCTGCTGAGCACCACGGGATAGTCCTCACAACTCTCGTGTATATTTCTGATGTTCTCTCTCCGTCCCCCAGATGGTATGGCTAGGACGACCCGTATGACGGGGTAGGCCTGGAGCTATTTTATAGGGACCCTAGTGACGCCCCTCTCCCACAATTTGCCTCCGTTGTCTTCATTAGGTATTAAGGTCGGGCAGCCAACTTGGAATTGAACTGTCCTGCCGTGTTTCAAAGTAATGCGTAGAGCCAATTATTTCCTCGGTGTTCCGGCCACCGGCTACGCGCCTCAGAAGGATGTTGCCGATCTTAAGGCAGGACTCCTCCTGGTGTTATCTCCTTGTGCTATGATCTCGTTTTCTCACTTCTCCACAATATACTTTGCTTCTTGTCCTTTCTTAGGATGCTGCCGCAATGAGGTGCAGGCGCAGCTCCGTAACGTTCTATCTCTTGCTATGTCTCTGTCAGGATCCCACCCCTGACAGGGACCTCTGTCTACAGCTCCGATGTTCCTCCTTCTCTCTCTGTCTGCCTGACAGGTCTTCTCTGGGTCAAACCCAGGAAGCTTCTCTCTAACTTCCTATCCAACCCCTAGTTTTACCCGAGTGTGAGAAGTGGCCTAATAGATAGAACCTTTTGCTCCCTCTGGTGGCCGGAGTGTGAAGTGTAGTGTGTGACTGTGATACCTGGTCAGGTGAACTCCTTTAGTACCATCAGACGTACCATCACTCCCCCTGGTGGAAGAGCGACAATATTGCAACGACCAGGACTCTGGGGCGCTGCAGGTACAGAAAGTATTCATACTTCCTTAAATTTTTCACTATTTGTTTAATTGCAGCCATTTGGTAAATTCAAAAAAAGTTCATTTTTTTCTCATTAATGTACACTCTGTACCCCATCTTGACTACAAGAAAGAAATGTAGTATTTTTTGCAAACTTATTAAAAAAGAAAAACTGAAATATCACATGGTCATAAGTATTCAGACCCTTTGCTCAGTATTGAGAAGCACCCTTTTGAGCTAGTACAGCCATGAGTCTTCTTGGGAATGATGCAACAAGTTTTTCACACCTGGATTTGGTAAATGTGTCATCTTTAACTTTAGCTCTTTTAGAGATCATTTCATCTTCAACTTGCTTCACTGCTCACATTAATTTTGAACAAGGATGCCTAAACTTTTCCATGCCACTGTAAATGTGGTATTGCTGTAATTGCACAGACCCAAAAAATAAGTCATCTAATCACTTATACTGCATAAGCAACATCAAGCTGTTGATCTGTTCATTCTACCTCCCAAAGATTGCAGTAAGGCTCGGCTCACATTTATCCTGCGCTGTATGCTGACCGCTTCCACCTGGGTTTCCGTGTAAATCTCTGAGATACGTGATTCAGATGGCCAGATTGACCAAAAGGAGTTACGGCCACCCCCTTTCAGGGCTTATATACAGAATTCTATAATGCTGTATATAAGTCCCCGATCCGACCAGTAAGAGAAGAAAAATAACTTTTATTATACTCACCTGTGGGGCGGTCCGCTCCGATCGGTGTTGGTCCAGCGCCTCCCATATTCTTACGATCCCCGTCCTCCTGCTTGCTTCATGTGGATGACACATCTCTGCATCATCCACACAGGCTCCCCAGAATCAGGCTCCTGCACAGGCGTACTTATCTGCCCTGTTGAGGGCAGAGCAAAGTACTGCAGTGTGCAGGCGACAGGAAAGGTCAGAGAGACCCAGCTCCTGAGCACTGCAGGTCTTTGCTCTGCCCTCAACAGGGCAGATAAGTATGCCTGCGCAGGAGCATGATTCCGGGGAGCCTGTGTGGATGAAGCAAGGATGCGTCATCCACATGAAGCAAGCAGGAGGACGGGGATCATAAGAAGATGGGAGGCGCCGGACCAAGACCAGCGACACCCATCGGACTGGACCGCCCCACAGGTGAGTATAATAAAAGTTATTTTTCTTCGTTTACTGGTCAGATCAGGGGCTTATATACAGCATTATAGAATTCTGTATATAAGCCCTAAAGGGGGTGTCCGTAACTCGTATTGGCCAAACCTGGTGACAGGTTCACTTTAACATGTACACGGAGACAATACAACACTCGTGATAGAAGACACAGTCACTAGCAGCAGATCTTTTTATTGATTGGAAGGCACATCCTTTTATAGGTTATCATTTATCAATGTAAATTTGTGGTAAAACTCCCTAAATCCTCCTCACTCAGGAGGACTTTATTCAATATTAATTAGTTTTCTGGTTCTAGTCTTTTCTTAGGCATTACTTCATTCTTGATTAGCTCAATGGACACATTGGCATACAAAAGTCCACCTGAGTGTTCTAAAACCTGCTGACAGGTATGACGCAGAGCACGTACACACATTAATCAGTATCTCTGATTCTTATACTGTACATATTCAGCTAAGAGTCCATTTTGTCTGTAAGTGTCCATTTTGGATATCTTCAAATCAAATACATATCCTTAACCGTCCCCCCCTTTGGAGATATGCAAAATCAAAACCCTAATCTCGTCGAGCCTATTGATTTGTCCTAGTGCACCAATGGTTGTTTCACCACTTACAAAATGACCCATCTCTAATACATGGACCCCTTGTTAATGGACTTGTGCAGAAGGAAGTCAGATCCTACTCTCTCCCTCATCGGCATGTTTCAGGCAGACATACTCCGGGGGAGAAAATGGGAAAATCCAGCAACCGCAAAAGTCATAAAACTTCACATTTATTAGTAGATTTAAAATATGAAAAGTAAAAATTATAAAAAGCATGATGGGAGACTAGATGCTGCAGTTGTCTGATCGCCTCTGCTACACACAGGCGATGATCAGATCGCCTGTATGTAGCAGAAAAGCTCACTTGCTATGAGCGCCGACCACTGCATACAAATCATGCTATGATAACCATAGAGGTCTGCTGGAGACCTCTGGTTGTCATGCCAACCAATCAGTGACCTGCGATCACGTGACGGGGTTACGGATGGATGGGCGAGATTTCTGGCAAGCTTCAGATAAGCTTGAGTTAAATGCCGCTGTCAGAGATTGACAGCAGCATTTAACAGGTTAACAGCCTAGGGTGGAATGTGATTCCACCCGCTGCTGTTAGAGGCACATGTCAGCTGTTCAAAACAGCTGACATGTGCAGGGGAAGATGTGGGCTAAGTGCCGGAGCCATGTAAGGGAGGGATTTCGACGTGGGCGTACTATTATGCTCAATGTCGGAAAGAGGTTAATAGTCTCCATGGGAGACTAGAAGCTGTGATCATCTGATTGCCCATGCTACACAGAGCAGGGCTTCAGCCCTGCTCTGTGTAGAAGCAATGCTCAATTGTTATGAGTGGCGACTGCTGGGTGTTGCTCATGGATATCTGGTCATTACAACCACAAGGGTCTCCTGCAGACCCCAGGTTGTCATGTCAACCCACACGTGCGTTGATGGGCAGCATTAGTGACGCGCTTCCGGCACGATCGTGATTGACATTTAACAAGTTAACAGCCGTGGGTGGATCACAATTCCAGAAAGAAAACCTATATATCTAAAAGTAAATATAGTACAAAAAAGATGAAGACAGCATTCTTTCTTAGAAAAAATATAGTGGTTTATTAGCTCATATGAGCTCTTCCTGGGTTAATAAAACACTATATTTTTTCTAGGAAGGAGTGTTGTCTTCATCTTTTTTGCATCATATTGAGGATCGACCTATGCCTGGAAGGTCTGGCACTCATTATTCACATACTGCATGCTAGTGCTGCTTTTCAATTTTCTTTTATATTTATAAGTAAATATATACATACACAAGTAAGCACTATATTGCGGGTAACACTAGCAAGGTCAATACAGTATGTTATGACACTATCAGAACACAGCAATTCAACTAAATATATCTATGAAATGTTCAATTATATATACACTGTTCTTAGTGTTCTTATTACCTAGCAGTTAAACGGCTTTTAATACCTTAACCTATAGTGCATCATTCTAGATAGTAGGCCTGTCACTGTCGTATTCTCTTTAAGCGTCTTTGATCGTTACACATAATGGGGGTCTCTGGTATTTTCCGCTAGGATGCAAGTCCTAGGTATGTGAGTCACTTGGTACACAGTGTGGTTGTCACACTGGCCATCTTCGCTCCCTGAAGCACAACCACAACCCACACCCTGTACCCTATGTCTACGCTGGAAGTAATGGTCCTCCACTACAGCTGGATCGTTTCCCGAGCCTGGTTAAGCTCTGGTCACAGACTTCTACTGCTACGGGTCATGGACTGCTATTGGCACTGGTAACAGACTTCTACTGGCACTGGTTACGGACTTGTACTGCTGCTGATCACGGACTTCTACTGGCATGGGTCTCTGACTTCTACTGGTGCATGTCACTGACTTCTACTGGCGCTTGTCACAGACTTCTACTGGTGTGGGTCACACACTTCTACTGGCGTGGGTCACGGACTTCTAATAGCATGGGGCACGGATCTCCACTATCACTGATCACAGACTTCTACTGGCATGGGTCATGGATTTTCCTCTCATCTCAGGCCTTCTCTGGCATCTGATCGTACTCGGTCCCTTCTGTGGTGATGGTGGCTGTAGACCCATTTCGCAGCCACACCATCCACCTGGACCAGGTTCTGATGCCAACTGCCCCGTCTTGGCCTAGCCAGGCCTTTTATATTTTGTAACTGCGACACATCTGTCACCTGACCCAACGTCATCTTTAATCTCTTCCTTGAGAAAAGGTCTTCCACTCTTGCAATTCCTGTTTACTACTATTGTAATCCTGTTTTGCTTTCACTTTATCTATAGTATTTGACCAGCAAATGGCAGTGTTTGCTGGCAATTACTCAGTTTGGCAACAACTATACTTGTCTTCTTGGTTGTCCACCGCCTTACACTTCTGTTGGTGTAATGTGTTTGTGGCCCATTGCTTTTGTCTACAAAGTATATGTAAATGCTGGCAGCATGCAAGAAGGGAGGCACAGTGGTCAAACTGGCCTACCCATATATTGGTAAGTGACCTTATTATAAATGTGTTGTACAATTTTGCAAATTAAGAAATAAATGCAAGTGAACTCATTTGAGTCCCTACTTTCTGTATGTATTTTTCACCCTAGAATATCTTTATACAGGAAAAATAAATTACATGCTGCTATTATCTTATTGTTTTTCTTTTCTTCTATGAAATTTGTGTTCTACAAAATGCGTTTTGTTGAAAAGATATGAATTATTATGTAATAGACACTGGTACTGATTCTTTTTAATAGTACTATTAGCATTGATATAGGGCAGAGGTATAACAATATGATCTAAACATATACCGTATGTATCCTTCCCAGTTTAGAAAAAGAGCGAAAAGCAACATAACTCAAGCTGTTATGAGATGAATGTAGTTAAATGAGTTAAATGAAATACTGAATAACTATAAAAGGTATAATCTACTTAAAATGAAGAAGAAAAAAATCTATAAAAATCCAAATGTTAAACATCAGATATGAAACACCCCTTCAATAAAAGAATCAAATACAATTTGATGATTACATGCTGGAGAGATATAGGATCAGACTGAACATCAAGCTCCTTTCATGCGGACAAACTGATGTCATGATGGGAATTCGGGTACAGAAGATGTAAGCACAGTAGGGATTTTCAGAGAAGACATTCATGTACAGTACTAAATTGCATTTGTGCTGCCCGCAGAATTTTAAGGAAACTGAAGAACAGGATGTTTAAAACAAACAATTCAAACCATACTAAAAGGAATAGGTAACTGGGGAGAAACTGTAGGTCCAATGTCTGGTTATGTCTACATTCAAAAGAAGACAATAGACCCTTGATGTGAGAAAAATAAGACAAAGTGCATCTTTGTCTTACTGTGAGGGAATCAAGTTTTTTTTTTTTAAGAAAAACAGCACTCAAAATGTGGTACTTGGAAAAAGACATGCAGTAAGACCTCATGCATGCAGTTGTAAGGGGATACAAAGGCGGTACTATATTCCCCACACTTGTCCCGGTATGTCTTATTGTGAATATTGTATGTACGTATTATTTACCTAGATGTCTTACGGTAACTTGGACGTGACGTTGTATTTAACTATTAATACTGCAATGTACATATTTTCTATTGTGTATATTTAGTAAATAGGATAAGTGAAGTTATAATATTAGCAACTAGATAGGGGCGTTAGAGTACATGTAACACAGTATACTGAAACCAGTTAGAAAACAGTTAAATATAGGAGGGGTCAGCTGCAGCAAAAAGAGAGGGAGAACTTCCTCAAAGTAGTCAGTCAACCCAGGGTGCCCAAACTGGCTGCGTGGTCTTAAGTGTCCGGAATGATAGCAGTAATCACGCAGCATTGATTAAGGGAGAACCCCAGCCATTTGCAGCACCAGTCCTGAATAGTGTTGAGCGATACCATCCGATACTTGAAAGTATCGGTATCGGAAAGTATCGGCCGATACCGGCAAAGTATCGGATCTAATCCGATACCGATACCCGATACCAATACAAGTCAATGGGACTCAAGTATCGGACGGTATCCCTGATGGTTCCCAGGGTCTGAAGGAGAGGAAACTCTCCTTCAGGCCCTGGGATCCATATTAATGTGTAAAATAAAGAATTAAAATAAAAAATATTGATATACTCACCTCTCCGACGCAGCCTGCACCTTATCGAGGGAACCGGCAGCCTTCTTTGCTTAAAATGCGCGCGTTTACTGCCTTCCATGACGTCACGGCTTCTCATTGGTCGCGTGCCGCCCATGTGACCGCGACGCGACCAATCACAACAAGCCGTGACATAATTTTCAGGTCCTGAATGCCTAATTCTAGAATTAGGCATTCAGGACCTGAAAATTACGTCACGGCTTGTTGTGATTGGTTGCGTCGCGGTCACATGGGCGGCACGCGACCAATCAGAAGCCGTGAAGTAATTTTCAGGTCCTGAATGCCTAGAATTCGGCATTTAGGACCTGAAAATTACGTCACGGCTTGTTGTGATTGGTCGCGTCGCGGTCACATGGGCGGTACGTGACCAATCAGAAGCCGTGATGTCACGGAAGGCAGTAAACGCTTGCATTTTAAGCAAAGAAGGCTGCCGGTTACTACCAGGGCGCGTCAGAGGGTGAGTATATCCCTATTTTTTATTTTAATTCTTTACTTTTTACATGGATATTGATCCCAGGGCCTGAAGGAGAGTTTCCTCTCCTTCAGACCCTGGGAACCATACACTGGGAACTTCCGATTCCGATTCCCGATACCACAAAAGTATCGGATCTCGGTATCGGAATTCCGATACAGCAAATATCGGCCGATACCCGATACTTGCGGTATCGGAATGCTCAACACTAGTCCTGAACAGTAGTAGGCCAGAACAGCAGCAGGAAAAGAAGCTTAAGACAGAAGTAGTGACAGGATGCGGATGCAGGTGGCTCCATAATGTGGCAACTTATTGCAAGGGCTGATGCCCTTAGATCCAGTGCGAAACGGCTGAGGTAGCTCTCAGACGCAGTGAGTTTGGACCAGGAGGACGCTGTGTCACTGCAAGGGACAGTACAGATGAGCAGGTTGCTCGCCATGTGGCAACTGACTTCGGAGGCTGAAACTCTCATGTCTCTTGTGAAACAGACTAGGGAAGATCTAACCGTAGCAGAGCTGAACAGGGAGGATGCTGAGGAACCATGTGAGATGGTCCAACCAGGGTACGTGCTGTGTGACAGAAAGACAAGTGCAGGGAAAGAGAAAGAAATGTACAATGTGAAACCTGTTGTAAATGCTGTGAAGAATATTGATGTGCTGCGTAAAGAAAACAGTAAAGTTGTTCATTTGAAAGTTGAAATGGACTGTGTCTCTATTTATGTGGAACTGTCTATAGGGAGCCTATAGTAGAGCAGAGAGGACCCTGAAGGAGCAGAAAGTGAAGCCACAGGTAGGCAGAGTAATGGACACTATTTTAATGTGATGGGAGGCCAGATCACTAAAGCACTGGTGTCCTCGGCCATGACTACGACCTTGGCCCTCTCTCACACAGTCATGCCATGTGACAGTGTCCACCATCACATGGAGCCCTGACTAAATACAAGTAGTACAGAACCATAATCTGCATGTGTGCATGAGCCTTAAGGCCAGTTTTCCATAGCCATAATAAGTTTTCATTTTAGTGTCTCTGTTATGCCCACAATACAAAATAGCAAGTAGTTCTACCATAGAAGGATTGATGGAAAAAAGGTAAAATAATTTATGGCACCTCAGTCAGTGGTGCTCAATTTTTTTTAAAGAACTTCTGACACCATAACCCCTTCTCTGCCAGGGATACTTATAACAATTTTACTTTAGAATCAGCAAGAGCCAGGTATGGTACAAAGAATATGCATTACCCTGAACATTTTTCAGTTTCACTATTCCATTTCTATCCTCTTATGACAACTTCTTATTAGATTGAGTTTTCAAGCAGCTGAATTTTTCTCAATGTACAGAAAACACTGAATACTAATGGTCTGAGATTGCTACTAATGCTCTGAGTTCTAATGGCAATACAGTTATGGCTGAAAGTGCTGGCACCCTTGAAATTGTTTCAGACAATGAAGTACCGTATATACTCGAGTATAAGCCGACCTTAGTATAAGTTGAGGAACCTAGTTTTGCCACGGAATACTGGGTAAGCTTATTGACTTGAGTATAAGCCAGGTCTGCATTGTCCCATCATCCCTGTACTGGTATGCATGGCTCCCCCATCCTGTCCTAGTATGCATGGCTCCCCCATCCTGTCCTGGTATGCATTACTCTCCCGTCCTGTCCTAGTATGCATGGCTCCCCAGTCATGTCCTGGTATGCATGGCTCCCCATCCAGTCCTGGCCTGCATGGCTCCCCTGTCCTGTCCTGGTATGCATGGCTCCCCATCGCTGTCCTGGTATGCATGGTTCCATATCCCCTATCCTTGAATGAATTGTTCCTATTAAAAAAAAAACATCCTATTTCCCTTCCACGCGCCCTCGCAGCATCTCATTGGTCCTGATGCCCTCGCAGCATCTCGTTGGTCCCGGCGCCGGCAGCTCTTCCTGTGCCGAGCAATCACGTGGCCCCGCTCATTAAGGTAATTACCTTACCTTAATGAGCGGGGCCACATGATCGCTCGGCACAGGAAGAGCTGCCGGTGCCGGGACCAATGAGATGCTCCTACGGCGCCGGGACCAAGGAGATGCTCCATGGGCGCTGGGAACAATGAGATGCTCCGAGGGCACCGGGACCAACGAGATGCTCTGAGGGAGCCGGGACCAACGAGATGTGGGTGTCACTGTGCGTGCTATAAGAGAAATTAATATTCATTTCTCTTTAGCAGCAGCACAGGCTTTAGCCACAGCGCCGGCTCCTACCTCTGTCACCCGCCGCTCCCCCTCCCCCGCCGGCTTTCTGGGACAATTGACCAGTGTATATGCCAAGGGAGGGGGGGCGTTTTCAGCACAACAAAATGTGCTGAAAAACTTACCTTATACACAAGTATATACTGTATTTCCCCCAGAAAATTATTGCAATAACACCTGTGGAGAGATCTTAAAATTGCTGTTAGGAGAAGGTACTCTTCAAATATCAGATACCTGAAGCAGATTGCAAAAGAAGAGTGGTCTAAAATTCCAATTGAGAGGTGTAAGAAGCTTCTTGATGGTTATAGGAAAAGATTGATTGCAGTTATTTATTCCAAAGGGTGTAAAACCAAATATTAAGTTCAGTGCCACCAATTTTTTCCGGCCCATTTTTGGCGTTTTAGGTCAAATTATGTTCAATTTGCTTTTGGAATTGCAATGATTTTGTGGGAGAAATACTTCATTTTCTGGAACAATTTCAAGGGTGACACACTTTCATCTATTGTGAATTCGGACTTAACCTGAATATCAATAGTAGTGTTGGGTAGCTTTGGGGACAATACATTTTCATCCCATGCTGCCTATGGGAAATGAAGGTTATAAGAGTTTTACACTATGATATTGATAACCTAATACTTAGAAGCCCCACTGACCTTACTGTGTAATGACTGCTCCGGGGTACTGCAGAATAGCTCTTTGATTTGAAAAGGAGGTGATGTACAGTATGTTATCACCTAAACATTATGTAGTGCAGCGGGGCTGGTTCAGTGTGACAGGCAGGTAGTGACCACAAGAAAGTTCAAAACAGATGTCTTTTAATGCCCAAAGAAAACTTACAACTGGAACTCAAAGATATCCTCCGGATCGCAGCTGGGAAAACAAGAATGTCTGCAACTGGGGCCTGTTGCCGTGGGCGACTGAACCACCATATACACTCAGGGGTGCCAGGCCTTTTGGCTCCACTTGGCTCCATGTTGCTTCACACAGGCTGAGCTCTGCAGAGCCACCTGCTGTGCACGCTTGTAAATCAAAACTGACACACCCAATCCTCTGCTGCAGGGCTTTTATTACAAGGAACCTCTGGCCGTAGGCCACATGGAAGACCTGTCCAGGAGGAAGGGGACCGCACCACTACCATCCTGTAGTCTGCTTCAACAATAAAAGCGCCTCGCAGGTTTTCTTAAATAGCTTGCCCATGACCAACACTTACTTCTATTTTGCATTGCAATCACAGCTCTGCCAGTGACTGCAATGCACCCCTGCGGCCACAATACGCTTCTGTGCACATCTTGGGGGACACACAGTGACCCATATAACACCGGTCACTGCCTCACACCCCCCCTCTGTTCAAACTTGTGGGGTTGAACATTTGTCACCATACAGGGGGCCCGTGACAGGGCATCCGCATATCCCTGTGACTTACCCGCCCGATGTTCCACTAAAAAACTGAAGTTTTGTAGGGACAGGAACCATCTGGTGACCCGAGCATTCCTTTCCTTTGCGTTTCCCATCCATATGAGGGGTGAATGGTCCATTACTAAATGAAACTGACGCCTAAGCAAATAGTAGTGTAGGGACTCCAAGGACCACTTAATCGCCAAGCACTCCTCCACTATGCTAAAATTTTTCTCTGCTCAAGTAGGTGACTAAATGCTCATTCCCGTTCACCTCTTGCAACAGCACTGCTCCGAGACCTACCTCTGAGGCATCTGTCTGCACGATAAATGTTTCCTTGAAGTTGGGGCTGATGAGGACCAGCTGTCCACACAATCCTGACTTCAGGGACTGAAATGCTTCCTCCGGTGGAGGATTCCTCCGGACCATCACAGACTTCTTACCTTTTGACAGGTCAGTTAGGGGTGCCGATTTTCCCGCAAAATTGGGTATAAACCGGTACTTAACGGCTTGAGCCAGTTATGGATGGCCTCGATCTTGTTTACTTGGGGTTTGAAAACCCCAAGGCCTTTTCCTTCTTTCTCGAGTTGATTTTCCTTCTTTCTCGAGTTGAGCTTCAGCTGAAAAAAAAACAAATCTACTATGGGATGGGGGACAGGGCCGGTGCCCTCCTCGCTCGTAGAATTAAAAAAACTGAGACCCGTTCCAGAATCTCACATATTATCTCCCCCCGAGGCGACACAATCCGTAACCCTATACTAATTGCCGAACAATTTCGCTCTTATTATAATGATCTTTATAATCTTGCCACTTCCCCCTCTACGCCGCAACCTTCTCCTGACATTATTTCTGCTTTCCTCTTAAGAGCTAAACTACCTTCTTTGTCCTCTGACCAACTAGAATATCTAAATAAACCTTTCACCCTCCCTGAAATTCTTGAGGTCATTCGCAACTCCAAAAAGCATTCTGCCCCCGGCCCAGATGGTTTCCCCTATCAGTATTACTCTTCTTTTTCCCCCCTTCTTGCTCCCTACCTCTTATCTCTTTTTCAGTTCTGGCAACGTGAAGGATGTATTAAGCCTGAGGGACTGAGAGCGTCTATTTCCACAATTCCGAAATCGGGAAAGCCCCCCACAGATCCGAGCAGCTATCGCCCGATAGCCTTGCTTAACTGCGATTTGAAAAGTTACTCTAAGCTGTTGGCGGACCGTCTCAAGACCGTCTTTGATCGCTTTGGACCAGGTAGGATTCATTCCTGACCGTCAGGCGAGAGATGCCACAAGAAGGGTTATAGATCTCCTGGAGATTCTGGAGGGGAGAGGTTCCCCCGATTTACTCGTGTCCCTAGATGCTGAAAAAGCTTTTGACCGCGTGCACTGGGGGTATCTAGCAGCTGTCCTGGATAAATTTGCCTTCTGTGGTAATATTAAATCAGCCATTATGGCCTTATATTCCTCCCCTTGCGCCTTTGTTAAAGCCGGTGGTTTTTCTTCCTCCACTTTTCCAATAACCAACGGGACACGCCAGGGCTGCCCCCTCTCCCCCCTCATTTTTGCCCTTGCGATGGAGCCGCTGGCAGCTGTCATTCGCTCTCACCCTGATATTTCAGGTATTTCTGTGGGCCCTGTGGACCATAGAATCAGTTTCTATGCTGACGACGTTCTCCTTACTTGCACAAACCCTTCGATTTCCATTCCAGCTATCATGTCTGTACTCTCCGACTTTTCTAATGCCTCTTACTATAAGCTCAATCTCAACAAATCCTCGATTTTCGCTATCAACCTCTCCTCCTCCACTCAACATTTACTTTCCACACAATTCCCTTTCAGATGGGCCCCAGACGGCTTTCACTACTTGGGGATCCATATTTCCTCTCTAAAAAATATTCTCAAAACTAACTGTGACTCCTTGCTCTTAACTATTCGTTTGATCTGTGTGGAATATTCTACCTACCAATTATCATGGATCGCCCGGATCCAAACTGTCAAAATGATGCTCCTCCCCAATATCCTATACCTTCTCCGCTGCTTACCCCTCCCATTTCCTAAAAAGTACTTAAACCTTTTTCAGTCGGTTCTGGGTCGATTCATTTGGAACAACAAACCACACTGCGTCGCCATGTCTACACTGACTCTCCCATACACCTCTCCCATACACTAGGGGTGGCTTTGGTGTGCCTGACATCGCAGCATATTACTCATCCATTGTTTTAGATGTGGCGAGGATTTGGTGGGTGGAGTCTCCTTCCTCGCTCTGGCTAAAAATTGAGTCATCTTATGCTCCTCGTGGATCGACCAGACTTCTTTTGGAGATGAACCTCCCTCGCTTCTCCCCCCCGTCCACCACTTTTCGCACTATTCAGGGACTCCTCTCGATTTGGCATAAACTCAGCAAATCACATCTCCCTTTCCTTTATAAACATATTTCCCTGCGTGCTGTAGAAACGCTTATGGGGGAGATTTCCTTTGCGACATGGGGGGATGGAGTCACATCCTCGCTCAGCGACCTACAGGATCTGGGTCTCCTTCTACCCTATAATAGACTTGCAGCCAAATTTTCCCTCCCTCCCTCGTCTTTGTTCTCTTACTTTCGTCTCCGACATTTCCTCAGCAAGGTAGTCATCCCAGAATGCGATCTTTCAGAGATCAATCTCTCATTACAAGCCCTTTTTAAGCAAATTGGACACGCCTGCCGTGGGGTGTCTATCATATATAAAGCCGTTCTTGCCCTACGATCTACTGTTAAACTTCCATACATGCTCAGATGGGAGTCCAGACTCGCCTTTTCGGCATCTCTGGAGCAATGGCAAACAGCCTCTGGACATGCTGCACACTTTACTCAATGTATCAATCATCTGGAGCAATCGAAAAAACTCATGTTCAATTGGTATTTGACTCCTGCACGGATGGCTAGATTTGGGAGCTCAGGTTCCTCCCCCTCCCCCATCTGCTGGAGGGGTTGTTTTGAGCTGGGCTCGGAGACTCATATGTGGTGGACCTGTCCTGGCGTGAGATGGTATTGGGTTGAGGTTGGTTCTCTTCTGTCTTCATTGACTGGTCTACCCCTGGACCTAACGTCCACTCTAGCTTTGTTAGGACTGGACTTGGACTCTTTCCCCCTAACTCTGAGACCCATCATAACCAATACTTTCATAGCTGCCCGTCAGACAATAGCTGTGCACTGGAGGTCCCCGGCCCTCCCTACTCTTCCTGAGACAATCTCTCGCTTGAACCTACATTGTGCATATGAGATTATGCTTGCGCATGATTTGACCCAGAAAACCATGGTTCTGAACTGGTGGAACCCATGGATCTCCTCTAATTATAACACGGTTGATGTTCCTTCCTGATTCCCACTGAGAATATGTCTGTTGCGTACTCCTGGCTCCCGTGCTGGACGTCCTACTTGTACACTTTGAATCTTACACTAGATAAGCTGTATTGCTGCATACTTCCCCCTCCCCTCCCTCCCCATCCCCTATGGTTATTTTGATCTCTTCTTTTTTTTTTTTTTTTTGTTCTTGTTTGTTGATTGTTTGATTCTATTATTTTTTGAAATCTTTAATAAAAAACTACTGGTGTACAAAAAAAAAAAGAAAACCCCAAGGCCGATCACGTAATCTAAGTACCGGGCTTTCGTGAGTCCTATTGCGTATTTCTTTGGGTTTTCTGTTAACCCTGCAATTCTGAGAGACTTCAGCACTGCTTGTACCTGGGACAGGTGGATATTCCAATCCGCACTATGTCATCTAAATATGCCGATGTGTATTTCCGATGATGCTCTAATACAATGTCCATCAGCCTCTGGAATGTGACCGGAGCCCCATGTAATCCAAAAGGCAAGATGACATATTGATAGAGACCCTCTGGCGTTATAAAAGCGTACTTTTATTCGCCAATGCTGTTAACGGGACCTACCAGTAATCTTTGGTGAGCACGAGCATGGTTAAATACTGGGCCTCCCCTAGTCTCTCAATTAGCTCGTCCACCTGGGGCATTGGATAGAGATCAAACTTTGATTCCTCATTCAATTTCCTGAAGTCATTATAAAAGCAAAATGACATGTCTGGCTTTGGAATCAGCACAAAGGGGCTATCCCACTCAATTCGGGATTCCACAATGACTCCTAACTGAAGCATTTGCTTTACTTCAGCTGTAGTGGCTTGATGCTGGGTCTCTGGCACTCGGTATGGTTTCTTCCATACACTTACCTGCAGCACGGTGACAATGTCATGCTGCATCACCAAGGTCCACCCCGGCAGTTCTGAGAATGCTTCTCTATTCCATTGCACCAGAGCCCTAGATTTCCATCGCTGCTGTTTTGTGATAGCATCATTTATTTTAACCTCACCCCTGGCCGTGTCCTTGACCGGTGACAGAGGGTTTCCCACTGGTACGACCGGAGTCGCCTCCGTGACAATACAGTCTGTCCTTCCAGGCTTTTAGTAGGTTGATAAGGTACAGTTGTTCGGGTTTCCCCTTTCCAGGTTGATACACTCAACAATTTACTTCTCCCACCTTCCCCCATATCTCATATGGCCCTTGCCACTTGGCCATGAGCTTACTCTCTGTGGTGGTCACCAGTGCCAACACCCGGTCCTTCTTTAAAGGCCCCAACCATGGCTCTTTTGTTATACGTGCGGCATCCATCAGATGCACTTTTACTATGGGCCGTACTGCCGCAATCCAGTCATGCATGCTTGCCACGTGCTCAATGACACTCTTATGCAGAGTTGGCTCCTGTTCCCACGTCTCCTTGGCTACGTCCAGCAATCCCCTTGGATGCCTGCCATACAATAGCTCAAATGGGGAGAAACCCGTGGACGTCAGCGGTACCTCGCGGATAGCGAACATTAGATAGGGCAATAACATGTTCCAATCGCTCCCGTCCTTGGCGACAAACCTTTTTCAGCATGGATTTGAGGGTTTTGTTAAATCTCTTCACCAACCGGTCAGTTTGTGGGTGGTACACCGATGTACGTAGCTGTTTAATCTAGAGCATCTTACAAAGCTCCCTGGTCACCTTGGACATAAAAGGAGTCCCCTGATCGGTAAGGATCTCCTTTGGAAGCCCAAGGTGATAAAACATTGCAAATAGCTCGTGGGCGATTAGTTTTGGTGAGGTGTGGCTAAGTGGTATTGCCTCCAGGTACCGTGTGGCATAATCGACTATGAGCAGAATATGTTGGTGGCCCTCGGTGGATTTTATAATAGGGCCCACCAAATCCATTGCTATCTGCTCAAAGGGTACCTCTATGATGGGCAGAGGCACCAATGGACTCCGGAACTTCGCAACGGGTGTGGTTAGTTGGCACTTGGGACACGACTCACAATACTGTTGTGCTTCCGCATATACTCTGGGCCAAAAGAACCGCTGCAGTATGCATTCTTGGGTTTTCTTTAACCCTAAGTGTCCTCCCAGCATGTGAGCATGTGTCATCTCTACCACAACCCGATGGTATGACTGGGGCACCTGTTATGGTCTGGTGATGTAGGAGCGACATGCGACTAGCTCTGAGCAGGTAGTAACTATACAGACCGCAGTTCCTGATCTTAACACAGAAACTAGCAGTAGCCGTGGGATGTTCCTGTCACTCCCTGGACACCTCGTCACAGCCGGAGAACTAGCTACCCCTAGAGGTAGAAACAGGAAAGCTATCTTGCCTCAGAGAAAATCCCCAAAGGATAGGACAGCCCCCCACAAATAATGACTGTGAGAGGAGAAGGAAATGACATACGTAGTATGAAATAAGATTTAGCAAAGGAGGCCACTTCTAGCTAGATAGAATTAGTACAGGACAGAACACTGTGCGGTCAGTAATAAAAACTAGAAAAAGTCCACCACAGAGAAATGCAAAAATCTCCACACCTGACTAAAGGTGTGGAGGGCAAACTCTGCTGCCCAGAGCTTCCAGCTTAGCGGAATAGGTTCATACTGATAAGCTGGACAAATGAGCAAAACATAGAAAGTGCTGAACAACAAAGTCCACAACAAGTGAACTGCAAAAGGACAAGCAAGGACTTAGCTTAGCTGAACTGGTCAGAGTGTCAGGGAAATCCAAAGAGCCGTGACTCCAGGCTGGAACAATTGACAACTGGCATTGAATGAGAGAACAGGCCAGACTAATATAGCCAAGCCAGAAAGACGATCAGTGAAAACAGCTGCTGATGCTAAATCCCAGAAGCAGCCATACCACTCAAAACCACAGGAGGGAGCCCAAGAACAGAATTCACAAAAATGCCACTTACAACCACCGGAGGGAGCCCAAGAGCAGAATTCACAACAGGCACCATCAACTGTTCTACCACTTCATCCCAGATTTATCAACCCTATACAATAGGTCTTGGTTGACAGCCATGTGGGGAAAAGCATTTCTGCACCCGGATGCTGAGCCACCCCATTTATTTCTACCACCCTTTCTTGTGCATGTACCAGGGTGGGATCCTGGAGGTGAGCTGTCCCAAACTTACCAGGGGATACTTCCAGCTCAGGATTCGATGGGGTCTCCTCAACCTCCCCTGTAAATACCTGTAGGGGAAACCTCACATAGCGAGATCGCTAGCGAGATCGCTGTTGAGTCACTAGTTTTGTGACGCAACAGCGACCTCAGTAGCGATCTCGCTATGTGTGACACGTACCAGCGATCAGGCCCCTGCTGTGAGATCGCTGGTCGTGTCGGAATGGCCTGGACCGTTTTTTGGTAGTTGAGGTCCCGCTGACATCGCTGAATCGGTGTGTGTGACACCGATCCAACGATGTCTTCACTGGTAACCAGGGTAAACATCGGGTTACTAAGCGCAGGGCCGCGCTTAGTAACCCGATGTTTACACCCTGGTTACCAGCGTAAATGTAAAAAAAAAAAAACACTACATACTCACCATCTGATGTCCGTCAGGTCCCTTGCCGTCTGCTTCCTGCTCTGACTGAGTGCCGCCGTACAGTGAGAGCGCAGCACAGCAGTGACGTCACCGCTGCGCTCTGCTCTCACTGTACGGCGGCTCAGTCAGAGCAGGAAGCAGACGGCAAGGGACCTGACGGACACCGAAAGGCGAGTATGTACTGTTTGTTTTTTTTGGTAACCAGGGTAAACATCGGGTTACTAAGCGCGGCCCTGCGCTTAGTAACCCGATGTTTACCCTGGTTACCCGGGTGCTGCAGGGGGACTTCGGCATCGTTGAAGACAGTTTCAACGATGCCGAAGTCGTTCCCCTGATCGTTGGTCGCTGGAGAGAGCTGTCTGTGTGACAGCTCCCCAGCGACCACACAGCGACTTACCAACGATCACGGCCAGGTCGTATCGCTGGTCGTGATCGTTGGTAAATCGCTATGTGAGACGGGGCCTTTACACTCTGTCCCTAGGTTGGCGACACCTGCGGCAGGTATCTCCGACTCATGATCTTCGGGTTCTGTGCGTGGAATAACATTTACCTTGGGAGGGTTAACCCTGGTCTCCCACAGGGACCGGAATAGGGGCAAGTCTCTTCCTAACATAGTCTGATATGGAAGGGTCTTCACCACTCCCACCATGTTTGATTTTTCCACACGGTGTGGAAAAAGTAACCTCCGCGGTCGGGTACTCTTGGAGCTCCCCATGGATACACACCACCCCCACTTTCCATCCTTTGTGGTTGTCCCCAGCAACAAGGGACCTATGGACCAGAGTCACTAAGCTCGCCGAGTCCAAGAGAACCTCCGTTTGGTACCAAGTACCTGGCACAGTTGGGGTTTGCCTTTTGTCACCCTCACTTCTGGGTACCCCCTCATTACGGGCTCAGTCCTGGTTGGCCCCAGCAGAGGGTTGGGGACCTTTCCCTGATGGAGCCCAATGTGACAGCCGAAGTGGAGAAGTGTCCTGTATAAAGTCTTGAGTGGCCGTATACTGCTCAACCAGTCTAATTACCTGGTCCAGAGTGCCCGGGTCCCATTGTCCACCCAATGCTGTATGGCTGCTGGTAGAGCACTCACCAGCCGATCGACCACCACCCTCTCTACCATCTGGGACAGGGTTAAGGTCTCAGGCTGGAGCCATTTTTTTACCAGTCGCAACAAGTCATAGGCCTAAGACCTGGCAGGGTGAGACTCGGCAAAGGACAACTGGATCACCCGTTGGGCCTGCACATATGTATTAACTCCCAGCTAGGCAAGGATCTCACATCTTAGTTTCTCATAGTCCAGGGCATCCTCCTGATTGAGGTTCAAGTAGGCCTTCTGGGCATCTCCCGTTAGGAAGTGGGCCACCACTTCAGCCCACTGGGTCATTGGCTGGCTCTCCCACTCTGCTGTGTGTTCAAACATGGTAAGGAAAGCCTCCAAATCATTCTCAGGACTCACCTTCCTCAGCACTGACCGGACTTCGTACCGGGCCTCCGAACGGAACGTGGTCGCTGGTGTGGACATCTCTCGCAGAGCTGCAATCTGCTGCATCAACAGGTAATTTGTCTGCTCCTGATGCTGCCGCTGCAACTGCAGCGTCTCTTGCTGCTGTCGCTGCCATGGACAAATAGTTTGCCCAAGACCAACAATTACTTTTATTTTGCATTGCAATCACAGCTATGCCTGTGACTGCAATGCACTCCTGCAGCCTCAATACCCTTCTGTGCACATCCTGTGGGACACATAGCGACCCTTGCATACTCTATAACACTGGCCTCTGCCTCACAATTGGTACAGATGAATATATATCATATGTTTCGCAATGTGGGATCGAGTACTGCCTTGGAGTGATATTTTACTATTACAAATTTACTAGATACTGTAGACAGTTAGGATTAGTTTTTTAAGGAGTAAGAATAATACTTTAGCTAATAAACAACTTCTAGGCCACTCTTTGGAATTTTCCTGTATTAGGCAGTTTGAGAGTAATTAAAAAAAACAGAAAACTAAGGGGAATGAATAGGCACAGTTTATGAAAAAAACTCAAGATAAAAACATAATAAGCAAATACCCTGCAGTAAATATCCTCAAAAGGCCCTCTCTTGACCCATCCTCTGTATCGAGCTATCGCCCTATATCACTTCTCCCCTATGCCTCAAAACTACTGGAACAACACGTCCATCTTGAACTGTCCTCCCATTTATCTTCCTGCTCCCTCTTCAACCGCTTACAATCAGGCTTCCGGTCACACCACTCCACTGAAACTGCCCTAACTAACGTCACCAATGACCCATTAACCGCCAAGAGCAAGCGACACTACTCTATCCTCCTCCTCCTGGACCTGTCCTCTGCATTTGACACAGTGGACCATTCCCTGTTGCTGCGGACCCTCTCATCCCTTGGCATCACAGACTTGGCCCTATCCTGGATCTCGTCATACCTAACTGACCGGACATTCAGCGTCTCCCACTCACACACCACCTCCTCACCTCGCCACCTATCTGTCGGAGTCCCGCAAGGCTCAGTTCTAGGGCCTCTGCTCTTCTCCATTTACACTTTTGGCCTGGGACAGCTGATAGAATCTCATGGTTTTCAGTATCATCTCTATGCTGACGACACACAGATCTACATCTCTGGACCAGATATCAACACTCTCCTAAACAGAATCCCTCAATGTCTATCCTGTCATGATCTCTGCAGGCAGAGATCATAGCAAACCTATAGAGGGACAAGCTCTCGGAAGATGGAACTATACTGACCATGAACTAAGCCTGCCGCGCAACTAGAAATAGCCAGGTAGCATTTCCTATTTATTGCTAGATGCCCAGCTCTGGCCTAAGACCTAAATAGCTAGCAGAGGGAAATATAAGACCTGGCTCACCTCTAGAGAAATATTCCAAAGAAGACAGTAGCCCCCCACATATAATGACGGTGAGTTCAGATGAAACAACAAACGCAGCAGGAAAAATAGTCTTAGCAAATTTGAGGTCCGCTTACTAGATAGCAGAAGACAGATAGTATACTTTCATGGTCAGCAGAAAAACACTAACAAAACACCATCCAGAGATTACCTTAAACTCTGGCATTAACTCATAACGCCAGAGTAGCAATCCCTGATCAACGAGAGCTTTCCAGACACAGTAACAAAACTTCAGCTGTGAACTGGAACAAATAGGCAAAACGAAACATGGACAAAAGTCCAACTTATCTAGTAGTTGTCAGAAGCAGGAACAAGCACTGAAAGGCATCAGATAACATTGTTGACCGGCAAGAAACCACCAGAGAAATGAGCTTAAATAGCGACACCCACTACTGATGGAACCAGGTGAAACAGGAAAGAGGATGACAAGTCCAATTCCACAAGCGGCCACCGGGGGAGCCCAGAATCCAAATTCACAACAGTACCCCCCCCTCAAGGAGGGGGCACCGAACCCTCACCAGATCCACCAGGGCGACCAGGATGAGCCCTATGGAAGGCACGAACAAGATCAGAAGCATGAACATCAGATGCATTGACCCAAGAATTATCCTCCTGGCCGTAACCCTTCCAGTTGACCAGATACTGGAGTCTCCGTCTGGAAACACGAGAGTCCAAAATTTTCTCCACAACGTACTCCAACTCACCCTCAACCAACACCGGAGCAGGAGGCTCAACTGAAGGTACAACAGGTACCTCATACCTGCGCAATAACGACCGATGAAAAACGTTATGAATGGAAAAGGACGCAGGGAGGTCCAAACGGAAAGAAACAGGATTAAGAATCTCCAATATTCTATAAGGGCCGATGAACCGAGGTTTAAACTTAGGAGAAGAGACCCTCATAGGGACAAAACGAGAAGACAACCACACCAAATCTCCAACACAAAGCCGAGAACCAACACGACGATGACGGTTGGCAAAACGCTGAGTCTTCTCCTGGGACAACTTCAAATTGTCCATAACCTGCCCCCAGATGTGATGCAATCTCTCCACCACCGCATCCACTCCAGGACAATCCGAGGATTCCACCTGACCGGAGGAAAATCGAGGGTGAAACCCCGAATTACAGAAAAACGGGGACACCAAGGTGGAAGAGCTGGCCCGATTATTGAGGGCGAACTCTGCCAATGGCAAAAAAGCAACCCAATCATCCTGGTCAGCAGAGACAAAACACCTCAGATATGTCTCCAGGGTCTGATTAGTCCGCTCGGTCTGGCCATTAGTCTGAGGGTGAAAAGCAGATGAAAAAGACAAATCTATGCCCATCCTAGCACAGAATGCCCGCCAAAATCTAGACACAAATTGGGTACCTCTGTCAGAAACAATATTCTCAGGAATACCGTGCAATCGGACAACATTCTGAAAAAACAGAGGAACCAACTCAGAAGAAGAAGGCAACTTGGGCAGAGGAACCAAATGGACCATTTTAGAGAAACGGTCACAGACCACCCAGATGACAGACATCTTCTGGGAAACAGGCAGATCTGAAATAAAATCCATCGAGATGTGTGTCCAAGGCCTCTTAGGAATAGGCAAGGGCAACAGCAGTCCGCTAGCCCGAGAACTACAAGACTTGGCCCGAGCACAAATGTCACATGACTGCACAAAGACTCGCACATCTCGTGACAAGGAAGGCCACCAGAAGGATCTTGCCACCAAATCCCTGGTACCAAAAATTCCGGGATGACCTGCCAATGCAGAAGAATGTACCTCAGAGATGACTCTACTGGTCCAATCATCCGGAACAAACAGTCTATCAGGCGGACAACGATCCGGTCTATCCGCCTGAAACTCTTGCAAGGACCGCCGCAGATCAGGAGAAACGGCCGACAAAATTACTCCCTCCCTAAGGATACCTGTGGGTTCAGCATTACCAGGAGAGTCCGGGTCAAAACTCCTAGAAAGGGCATCTGCCTTAACATTCTTAGAACCCGGTAGGTATGACACCACAAAATTAAAGCGAGAAAAAAATAAAGACCAGCGCGCCTGTCTAGGATTCAGGCGCCTGGCAGTCTCAAGATAAATCAAATTTTTGTGGTCAGTCAATACCACCACCTGATGCTTAGCCCCCTCTAGCCAATGGCGCCACTCCTCAAACGCCCACTTCATGGCCAAAAGCTCCCTATTCCCAACATCATAATTCCGCTCTGCGGGCGAAAATTTGCGAGAAAAGAAGGCACAAGGCCTAATGACGGAGCAGTCGGAACCTTTCTGCGACAACACTGCCCCAGCTCCGATCTCCGAAGCGTCAACCTCAACCTGAAAAGGCAGATTCACATCAGGCTGACGTAACACAGGGGCAGAGGCAAAACGGTGCTTAAGCTCCTGAAAGGCCTCTACAGCATGAGGGGACCAATTAGCAACATCAGCGCCATGTCTGGTCAAATCAGTCAGTGGTTTAACGACATCCGAAAAACCAGCAATAAATCGGCGGTAAAAGTTGGCAAAGCCCAAAAATCTCTGAAGACCCTTAAGAGAGGAGGGCTGAGTCCAGTCACAAATAGCTTGCACCTTGACGGGATCCATCTCAATGGAAGAGGGAGAAAAAATATACCCCAAAAAGGAAATTTTCTGGACCCCAAAAACGCACTTAGACCCCTTCACACATAAAGAATTAGACCGCAGAACCTGAAAAACTCTCCTGACCTGCTGGACATGAGAGTCCCAGTCATCAGAAAAAATCAGAATATCATCCAGATATATTATCATAAATTTATCCAGAAAATCGCGGAAAATATCATGCATAAAAGACTGGAAAACTGAAGGGGCATTAGAAAGACCAAAAGGCATGACCAAATACTCAAAGTGGCCCTCGGGCGTATTAAATGCGGTCTTCCACTCATCCCCCTGCCTGATCCGCACCAAATTATACGCCCCACGAAGATCAATTTTAGAGAACCACTTAGCACCCTCTATACGAGCAAACAAATCAGTAAGCAATGGCAATGGGTATTGGTACTTAACAGTGATCTTATTCAGAAGCCGATAATCAATACATGGTCTCAAAGAGCCGTCCTTTTTTGAGACAAAGAAAAACCCAGCTCCCAAGGGAGAAGAAGATGGACGAATATGTCCCTTTTCCAAAGACTCCTTTATATATTCCCGCATAGCAGCATGTTCCGGCACAGACAGATTAAACAAACGACCCTTTGGATATTTGCAACCCGGTATCAAATCTATGGCACAATCGCACTCACGGTGCGGAGGTAACGACCCAAGCTTGGGTTCGTCAAAGACGTCTTGATAATCAGAGAGGAACTCAGGGACTTCAGAGGGAATGGACGACGAAATAGAAACCAAAGGTAAGTCCCCATGAATACCCTTACATCCCCAGCTCAACACAGACATTGCTCTCCAGTCCAAGACTGGATTGTGAGACTGCAACCATGGCAATCCCAGTACCAAATCGTCATGTAAATTATACAGCACCAGGAAACGAATAATCTCCTGGTGATCCGGATTGATACGCATGGTTACTTGTGTCCAGTATTGTGGTTTATTATTAGCCAATGGGGTGGAGTCAATCCCCTTCAGAGGAATAAGAGTCTCCAAAGGCTCTAAATCAAAACCACAACGATTGGCAAAGGACCAATCCATAAGACTCAGAGCGGCGCCAGAGTCAACATAGGCGTCCGTGGCAATGGATGACAAAGAGCAAATCAGGGTTACAGACAAAATAAACTTAGACTGAATGGTGCCAATGGAAACAGACTTATCAAGCTTCTTTGTACGCCTAGAGCATGCTGATATAACATGAGTAGAATCCCCACAATAGAAGCACAATCCATTCTTCCGTCTAAAATTCTGTCGCTCGCTCCTGGACAGAATTCTATCACACTGCATACTTTCTGGCGTCTTTTCCATAGACACCGCCAGATGGTGCACCGGTTTGCGCTCCCGCAGACGCCTATCAATCTGAATAGCCATTGTCATGGACTCATTCAGACCTGCAGGCACAGGGAACCCCACCATAACATCCTTAACGGCATCAGAGAGACCTTCTCTGAAAGTTGCCGCCAAGGCGCACTCATTCCACTGAGTAAGCACAGACCATTTACGGAATTTTTGGCAGTAAACCTCAGCTTCGTCTTGCCCCTGAGATAGTGCCATCAAAGTTTTTTCTGCCTGAAGTTCCAAATGAGGTTCCTCATAAAGCAAGCCCAAGGCCAGAAAAAACGCATCCACATCGCGCAACGCAGGATCCCCTGCTGGCAATGAGAAGGCCCAATCTTGAGGGTCACCCCTGAGCAAGGAAATCACAATCCTAACCTGCTGAGCAGGGTCTCCAGCTGAACGAGACTTCAGGGACAAATAAAGCTTACAATTATTTCGGAAATTCTGGAAGCTAGCTCTATTCCCTGTGAAGAACTCCGGCAAAGGAATTCTCGGCTCAGATACTGGAGCATGTACCACAAAATCTTGTAAATTTTGTACTTTCGTGATGAGATTATTCAAACCCGCAGTTACACTCTGAAGATCCATTATAGTCAGGTGCACACAGAGCCATACAGAGATTAGGAGGAGAGAGAGAAAAAAGACTGCAGCAAGGCAAACTGGAGGAAAAAAAAAAAAAAAAAAAAAATTCCAGCAGACTTCTTATAACTCTCCTTTCTCAACCTGGGTCTTTAACACTTTACTGGCCGGTCAAACTGTCATGATCTCTGCAGGCAGAGATCATAGCAAACCTATAGAGGGACAAGCTCTCGGAAGATGGAACTATACTGACCATGAACTAAGCCTGCCGCGCAACTAGAAATAGCCAGGTAGCATTTCCTATTTATTGCTAGATGCCCAGCTCTGGCCTAAGACCTAAATAGCTAGCAGAGGGAAATATAAGACCTGGCTCACCTCTAGAGAAATATTCCAAAGAAGACAGTAGCCCCCCACATATAATGACGGTGAGTTCAGATGAAACAACAAACGCAGCAGGAAAAATAGTCTTAGCAAATTTGAGGTCCGCTTACTAGATAGCAGAAGACAGATAGTATACTTTCATGGTCAGCAGAAAAACACTAACAAAACACCATCCAGAGATTACCTTAAACTCTGGCATTAACTCATAACGCCAGAGTAGCAATCCCTGATCAACGAGAGCTTTCCAGACACAGTAACAAAACTTCAGCTGTGAACTGGAACAAATAGGCAAAACGAAACATGGACAAAAGTCCAACTTATCTAGTAGTTGTCAGAAGCAGGAACAAGCACTGAAAGGCATCAGATAACATTGTTGACCGGCAAGAAACCACCAGAGAAATGAGCTTAAATAGCGACACCCACTACTGATGGAACCAGGTGAAACAGGAAAGAGGATGACAAGTCCAATTCCACAAGCGGCCACCGGGGGAGCCCAGAATCCAAATTCACAACACTATCCGCTATTTCTTTCCCCCATCTCATGCAATCCCCCCAACGAACCTATCCATTACAGTAAACGGCTGCCCACTCTCCCCAGTCCCACAAGCTCGCTGTCTCGGGGTAATCCTTGACACTGATCTCTCCTTCAAATCGCATATCCAAGCCCTTTCCACTTCCTGCCACCTTCAACTCAAAAATATTTCATGGATCCGTACATTCCTAAACAAAGAATCTGCAAAAACCCCAGTCCATGGCCTCATCATCTCCTGCCTCAACTACTGTAACCTCCTGCTCTGTGGCCTCCCCTCTAACACTCTCGCACCCCTCCAATCTATTCTAAACTCAGCTGCCTGACTAATCCACCTGTCCCCCCGCTATTCCCCGGCCTCTCCCCTCTGTAAATCCCTTCACTGGCTCCCCATTACCTAGAGACTCCAGTACAAAAGCCTAACCATGACATACAAAGCCATCCACAACCTATCTCCTCCATACATCTGTGACCTTGTCTCCAGGTACTTTACTGCACGCAACCTCCGTTCCTCACAAGATCTCCTTCTCTACTTCCCTCTTATCTCCTCTTCCCACAATCGCACACAAGATTTCTCTCAAATAACAACTTATATGGCGAATTTTCATGGTAACAAATAATCAATCAGCAATCTGTACCCTTAGATCTAGAGGACATAAAGACCCATCATCAGATTCACATCACAACACAGAAAAAAGGATGATACTAGGTCAAAGAATACTGTATCAAAATATAGCCGCTTTATTAATCATGTATAAAAAAACAAAGACAACAAGTGCAGAAAAGGTGATATTCCACAAGCGACATCCATGAGGATGCTGTAAAAATAGCAAGAGGCACGTGCTCAGGAGATGCAGGTCACCAAAAAATCATGAGATGCCAATAAATATGAATATTACTTATTATTTTCCCAAAGATGTACCAAAAAGATGTAAGAGACAATATAATAGCTTAGTGATGAACAATTTTCACTGCAAGTGGAGTTTAAGGGAAATACCCAAGTGCCGTAAGCCACAGTCCCACAGGAAGCTGCATTAAGCAAATCAATCCACAATGTCATAATGACAATGATATAAGAGACTAGTGGTAAAGAATGGTGCCATAAATCAGATTTCTCTTGCGCATCACCCCTACTCTGGAACTCTCTACCGCAACATATCAGACTCTCACCTGCCATCGAAACCTTCAAAAAGAACCTGAAGACCTACTGTACCTCTTCCGGCAAGCCTACAACCTGCAGTAACCACCGATCGACCAAACCTCCGCACGACCAGCTCTATCCTCACCTACTGTATCCTCATCCATCCCTTGTAGATTGTAAGCCCTCGCGGGCAGGGTCCTCTCTCCTCCTGTACCAGTTGTGACTTGTATTGTTCAAGATTACTGTACTTGTTTTTATTATGTATACCCCTCCTCACATGCAGAGCACCATGGAATAAATGGCGCTTAAATAATAATAATAATAATAAATACATAAAAGCAATAGTGCATGAAAATATATTGGGAGCTTAGTTAACATAATTTTGATTAAAAAAAAAGTAAAAGCCATCCCACCACGTCACGGTGACCCTATTCGGGATGATCCTAACCTCTAATACTAAAACCTTATCATTTTTTAAGTGACATACATGAAAAGACAAGGAACTGTTGTGAATTCTGCTCTTGGGCTCCCTCCGGTGGTTGTTGGTGGTAGTGCAGTTGTCTTGGGGTTGTAATCCGGGCAGGTGTTTCTGCTGATTGCAGCTCTATTAGGTATTTAGGTGTGCAGGATCCATGAGTCCATGCCAGTTGTCCATTGTACTTGGAGGGATTGCATCTCTCTCTGGCTCCTCATGCCCTGCTGCCAATTCAGCTAAGATAAGTGTCTGTTTTTTTGTCTCTGTGCACACATGCAGTGTGCTTTGCAATTCAGTGCAATTCATTGTGTTTTTGTCCAGCTTAGACTTTGTTTGGATTTTTCAGTCATGCTGGATTCTCAGGAGATGCAGATATACTTTCTATGTCTTTAGTTAGATGTAGAATATTTGTATTATCTGCTGTGGATATTTTTAGGATTTTAATACTGACCGCTTAGAATTCTGTCCTATCCTTTTCTATTTAGCTAGAAGTGCCTCTTTTGCTAAATCCTGTTTTTCTGCCTGCGTGTGTTTTTCCTCTTATACTCACAGTCAATATTTGTGGGGGGCTGCCTATCCTTTGGGGTTCTGCTCTGAGGCAAGATAGAATTCCCATTTTCATCTATAGGGGTATTTAGTCCTCCGGCTGTGTCGAGGTGTCTAGGACGTGTTAGGTACATCCCACGGCTACATCTAGTTGCGGTGTTAGTTTAGGGGTTGCGGTCAGTACAGGTACCACCTACTCCTGAGAAAGTCTCTCATGCGGCTCCAAGGTCACCGGATCATAACAGTACAACTGGCCAACAATGAGTTAAATGCATCTCAGAAGAAGGGAAGAAAGAGCCATTTTTTTTTCTGTAGCCTGCTTTGTCTTTTCTTCCCTCTTTTCCTCTGGGTGACTGAGGAGTCTTGTGCTAGCATGGATGTTCAGGGATTAGTTTCTCGTATAGACCAGCTTGCTGCTAAGGTACAGGGTATTTCTGATTATATTGTTCAGACTCCGCTTATAGAACCTAAGATTCCTACTCCTGATTTGTTTTTTGGGGACAGGTCCAAATTTTTGAGTTTTAAAAACAATTGTAAACTGTTTTTTGCTCTGAAGCCTCGTTCCTCTGGTGATCCCATTCAGCAGGTTAAAATTGTCATCTCCCTGCTGCGTGGCAACCCTCAGGATTGGGCATTTTCCCTGGAATCTGGGAATCCGGCCTTGCTTAATGTAGATGCCTTTTTTCAGGCTCTAGGATTATTATATCATGAACCAAATTCTGTGGATCAAGCGGAGAAGACCTTGTTGGCCCTGTCTCAGGGTCAAGAAGCGGCAGAATTGTATTGTCAGAAATTTAGAAGATGGTCTGTGCTGACTGTTGTGAATTTGCTTTTTGCTCCCTCTAGTGGTTACTAGTTTTTTGACTCTGGTTTTTCTGTCATTCCTTTTATCCGCACCTGGGTCGTTAGTTAGGGGTGTTGCTATATAAGCTCCCTAGACCTTCAGTTCAATGCCTGGCAACGTAGTTATCAGAGCTAGTCTGCTGTGCTCTTGTCTACTGATCCTGGTTCCAGTTATATCAGCTAAGTCTGCCTTTTGCTTTTTGCTATTTGTTTTGGTTTTGTATTTTTGTCCAGCTTGTTCCAAATCTATATCCTGACCTTTGCTGGAAGCTCTAGGGGGCTGGTGTTCTCCCCCCGGACCGTTAGACGGTTCGGGGGTTCTTGAATTTCCAGTGTGGATTTTGATAGGGTTTTTGTTGACCATATAAGTTACCTTTCTTTATTCTGCTATCAGTTAGCGGGCCTCTCTGTGCTAAACCTGGTTCATTTCTGTGTTTGTCATTTCCTCTTACCTCACCGTTATTATTTGTGGGGGGCTTCTATCCAGCTTTGGGGTCCCCTTCTCTGGAGGCAAGAAAGGACTTTTGTTTTCCTCTACTAGGGGTAGCTAGATTCTCCGGCTGGAGCGTGTCATCTAGAATCAACGTAGGAATGATCCCCGGCTACTTCTAGTGTTGGCGTTAGGAGTAGATATATGGTCAACCCAGTTACCACTGCCCTATGAGCTGGATTTTTGTATTCTGCAGACTTCCACGTACCTCTGAGACCCTCGCCATTGGGGTCATAACAGTTTGCCAGGCCAGTATTAAATGTTTAATGCGTTGCAGAAGAGGGATTATAAGAAAGAAGATTCTGAGTTTTTTTTTTTTTTTTCTTTCTTCTTCCCCTTTACCTCAGAGTGGCTATGCTTGCTGCAGACATGAATGTCCAGACCTTGATTACAAGTGTGGACCAGCTGGCTACTCGTGTGCAGGGCATACAAGACTATGTTATCAGAAATCCTAGGTCAGAACCTAAAATACCGATTCCTGAACTGTTTTCCGGAGACAGGATTAAGTTTAGGAATTTTGTGAATAATTGTAAATTGTTTTTGTCCCTGAGACCCTGTTCATCTGGAGACTCTGCTCAGCAAGTAAAAATAGTTATTTCGTTCTTACGGGGCGACCCTCAGGATTGGGCTTTTTCGCTGGCGCCAGGAGATCCGGCATTGGCTGATATTGATGCGTTTTTTCTGGCGCTCGGTTTACTTTATGAGGAACCCAATCTTGAGATTCAGGCAGAAAAGGCCTTGCTGGCTATGTCTCAGGGGCAGGACGAGGCTGAAGTGTATTGCCAAAAATTTCGGAAATGGTCCGTGCTGACACATTGGAACGAGTGTGCACTGGCCGCTAATTTTAGAAATGGCCTATCTGAAGCCATTAAGAATGTTATGGTGGGTTTTCCCATTCCCACAGGTCTCAATGATGCTATGGCACTGGCTGTTCGAATTGACCGGCGGTTGCGGGAGCGCAAAACCGCAGATTCCCTCGTGGTGTTGTCTGAACAGACACCTAATTCGGTGCAATGTGATAGAAAAACCGCAAATTCCCTCATGGTGTTGTCTGAACAGACACCTGATTTAATGCAATGTGATAGAATCCTGACTAGAAATGAGCGGAAAATTCATAGACGCCGGAATGGCTTGTGCTACTACTGTGGTGATTCTACACATATTATCTCAGCATGCTCTAAACGTATAGCTAAGGTTGTTAGTCCTGTCACCGTTGGTAATTTGCAACCTAAATTTATTCTGTCTGTAACTTTGATTTGCTCACTGTCGTCTTATCCTGTCATGGCGTTTGTAGATTCAGGTGCTGCCCTGAGTCTTATGGATCTGTCATTTGCTAAGCACTGTGGTTTTACTCTTGAACCATTAGAAAATCCTATTCCTCTTAGGGGTATTGATGCTACGCCATTGGCAGCAAATAAACCGCAGTATTGGACACAGGTTATCATGTGCATGACTCCTGAACACCGCGAGGTGATACGTTTCCTGGTTTTACATAAAATGCATGATTTGGTTGTTTTAGGGCTGCCATGGTTACAGACCCATAATCCAGTCCTGGACTGGAAGGCTATGTCAGTCTCAAGTTGGGGCTGTCGGGGTATTCATGGGGATTCCCTGCCTGTGTCTATTGCTTCTTCTACGCCTTCGGAAGTTCCGGAGTATTTGTCTGATTATCAGGATGTCTTCAGTGAGTCTGAGTCCAGTGCACTGCCTCCTCATAGGGACTGTGACTGTGCTATAGATTTGATCCCAGGCAGTAAGTTTCCTAAGGGAAGACTGTTTAATCTGTCGGTACCTGAACATACCGCTATGCGTTCATATATCAGGGAGTCTCTGGAGAAAGGACATATTCGTCCGTCTTCTTCCCCCCTTGGTGCGGGATTCTTTTTTGTGGCAAAAAAGGACGGATCTTTGAGACCTTGTATTGATTATCGGCTTTTAAATAAGATCACTGTCAAATTTCAGTATCCTTTACCGCTGTTGTCTGACTTGTTTGCCCGGATTAAAGGTGCCAAGTGGTTCACAAAGATAGACCTTCGTGGTGCGTACAACCTTGTGCGCATTAAGCAAGGTGATGAATGGAAAACCGCATTCAATACGCCCGAAGGTCATTTTGAGTACTTGGTGATGCCTTTTGGGCTCTCCAATGCGCCTTCAGTTTTTCAGTCCTTTATGCATGACATTTTCCGGAAGTATCTGGATAAATTTTTGATTGTTTATCTGGATGATATTTTGGTTTTTTCTGATGATTGGGATTCGCATGTGGAGCAGGTCAGGTTGGTCTTTAAAATTTTGCGTGAAAATTCTTTGTTTGTCAAGGGCTCAAAGTGTCTCTTTGGTGTACAGAAGGTTCCCTTTTTGGGGTTCATTTTTTCCCCTTCTGCTGTGGAGATGGACCCAGTCAAGGTCCGAGCTATTCTTGATTGGACTCAGCCCTCGTCGGTTAAGAGTCTTCAGAAGTTCTTGGGTTTCGCTAACTTCTACCGTCGTTTTATCGCTAATTTTTCTAGCATTGTGAAACCGTTGACGGATATGACCAAGAAGGGCTCCGATGTAGCTAACTGGGCTCCTGCTGCCGTGGAGGCTTTCCAGGAGTTGAAGCGCCGGTTTACTTCGGCGCCTGTTTTGTGCCAGCCCGATGTCTCACTTCCCTTTCAGGTTGAGGTGGATGCTTCAGAGATTGGAGCAGGGGCCGTTTTGTCGCAGAGAGGCCCTGGTTGCTCTGTTATGAAACCTTGTGCCTTTTTCTCCAGGAAGTTTTCGCCTGCCGAGCGAAATTATGATGTGGGCAATCGGGAGTTGTTGGCCATGAAATGGGCATTTGAGGAGTGGCGTCATTGGCTCGAGGGTGCTAAGCATCGTGTGGTGGTCTTGACTGATCACAAAAATCTGATGTATCTCGAGTCTGCTAAACGCCTTAATCCGAGACAGGCCCGCTGGTCATTGTTTTTCTCCCGCTTTGATTTTGTTGTCTCGTATTTACCAGGTTCAAAGAATGTGAAGGCCGATGCTCTTTCTAGGAGCTTTGTGCCTGATGCTCCTGGAGTCGCTGATCCTGTTGGTATTCTTAAAGATGGAGTTATCTTGTCAGCTATTTCTCCGGATCTGCGACGTGTGTTGCAGAGATTTCAGGCTGATAGGCCTGAGTCTTGTCCACCTGACAGACTGTTTGTCCCGGATAAATGGACCAGCAGAGTCATTTCCGAGGTTCATTCCTCGGTGTTGGCAGGTCACCCGGGAATTTTTGGCACCAGAGATCTGGTGGCCAGGTCCTTTTGGTGGCCTTCCTTGTCAAGGGATGTGCGGTCATTTGTGCAGTCCTGTGGGACTTGTGCTCGAGCTAAGCCTTGCTGTTCTCGTGCCAGCGGTTTGCTCTTGCCCTTGCCTGTCCCGAAGAGACCTTGGACACATATCTCCATGGATTTCATTTCTGATCTTCCGCTATCTCAGGGCATGTCCGTTATCTGGGTGATATGTGATCGCTTCTCCAAGATGGTCCATTTGGTTCCTTTGCCTAAGCTGCCTTCCTCTTCCGATCTGGTTCCTGTGTTTTTCCAGAACGTGGTTCGTTTGCACGGCATCCCTGAGAATATTGTGTCAGACAGAGGATCCCAGTTCGTTTCTAGGTTCTGGCGATCCTTTTGTAGTAGGATGGGCATTGATTTGTCGTTTTCGTCTGCTTTCCATCCTCAGACTAATGGACAGACGGAGCGAACCAATCAGACTTTGGAGGCTTATTTGAGGTGTTTTGTCTCTGCTGATCAGGACGATTGGGTGACATTCTTGCCGTTGGCTGAGTTTGCCCTTAATAATCGGGCTAGTTCCGCCACCTTGGTTTTGCCTTTTTTCTGCAACTCTGGTTTCCATCCTCGCTTTTCTTCGGGTCATGTGGAGCCTTCTGACTGTCCTGGGGTGGATTCTGTGGTAGATAGGTTGCAGCGGATCTGGAATCATGTGGTGGACAACTTGAAGTTGTCACAGGAGAGGGCTCAGCGCTTTGCCAACCGCCGCCGCGGTGTGGGTCCCCGACTACGCGTTGGGGATTTGGTATGGCTTTCTTCCCGCTTTGTTCCTATGAAGGTCTCCTCTCCCAAATTTAAACCTCGTTTTATTGGGCCTTACAAGATATTGGAAATCCTTAATCCTGTATCTTTTCGTCTGGATCTTCCTGTGTCGTTTGCTATTCACAATGTATTTCATAGGTCCTTGTTGCGGCGGTACATTGTGCCTGTAGTTCCTTCTGCTGAGCCTCCTGCTCCGGTGTTGGTTGAGGGCGAGTTGGAGTACGTGGTGGAGAAGATCTTGGATTCTCGCCTCTCCAGGCGGAGGCTTCAGTACCTGGTCAAGTGGAAGGGTGTTGTGAATTTGGATTCTGGGCTCCCCCGGTGGCTACTGGTGGAATTGAACTGTGTCTTCATCTTCTCTGTTCACCTGTTCCCATCAAGATGTGGGAGTCGCTATATAACCTTGCTGCTCTGTTAGTTGCTTGCCGGTCAACAATGTTATCAGAAGCCTCTCTGTGCTTGTTCCTGCTCCTAGACAACTACTAGATAAGTTGGACTCTTGTCCATGTTTGTTTTTGCATTTTTGTTCCAGTTCACAGCTGTAGTTTCGTTACTGTGTCTGGAAAGCTCTTGTGAACAGGAATTGCCACTCTGGTGTTATGAGTTAATGCCAGAGTTTTAAAGTAATTTCTGGATGGTGTTTTGATAGGGTTTTTAGCTGACCATGAAAGTGTCCTTTCTGTCTTCTGCTATGTAGTAAGTGGACCTAAAATTTGCTAAACCTATTTTCATACTACGTTTGTTATTTCATCTTAATTCACCGCCAATACATGTGGGGGGCCTCTGTCTCCTTTCGGGGTATTTCTCTAGAGGTGAGCTAGGACTGATATTTTCCTCTGCTAGCATTATTTAGTCCTCCGGCTGGTGCTGGGCATCTAGAATCAACGTAGGCATGCTACCCGGCCACTGCTAGTTGTGTGTTAGGTTTAGTTCATGGTCAGCTCAGTTCCCATCTTCCAAGAGCTAGTTCCTATATATGCTGATGCTATGTTCTCTTGCCATTGAGAACATGACAGTTTGACCGGACCACTAAAGGGTTAAAATCCTTGGCTGAGAAAGGAGAGAAATAAGAAGTCTGCTGAGATTTTTTTTTTTTTTTTTTTTTTCTCCTTCTAATCTTTGAATGGCTCTGTGTCCACCTGTTTGTAATGGATCTTCAGAGTGTAACTGCAGGTTTGAATAATCTCGCCACGAAGGTACAAAATTTGCAAGACTTTGTTTTTCATGCACCTGTATCTGAGCCGAGAATTCCTTTGCCGGAATTTTTCTCGGGGAATAGATCTGGGTTTCAGAATTTTCGAAATAATTGCAAATTATTTTTGTCCCTGAAATTTCGCTCTGCTGGAGATCCTGCACAGCAGGTCAGGATTGTGATTTCCTTGCTCCGGGGCGACCCTCAAGACTGGGCTTTCTCATTGACACCAGGGGATCCTGCGTTGCTCAATGTGGATGCGTTTTTTCTGGCCTTGGGGTTGCTTTATGACGAACCTCATTTGGAGCTTCAGGCAGAAAAAACTTTGATGTCCCTATCTCAGGGGCAAGATGAAGCGGAAATTTACTGCCAAAGATTCCGTAAATGGTCTGTGCTTACTCAGTGGAATGAGTGCGCCCTGGCGGCGACTTTCAGAGAGGGTCTCTCTGATGCCATTAAGGATGTTATGGTGGGGTTCCCTGTGCCTGCGGGTCTGAGTGAGTCCATGACAATGGCTATTCAGATCGATAGGCGGTTGCGGGAGCGCAAACCAGTGCACCATCTGGCGGTGTCCACTGAGAAGTCGCCAGAGAGTATGCAGTGTGATAGAATTCTGTCCCGAAGCGAGCGGCAGAATTTTAGACGGAAAAATGGGTTGTGTTTCTATTGTGGTGATTCTACTCATGTTATATCAGCATGCTCTAAGCGCACTAAAAAGCTTGATAAATCTGTTTCCATTTGCACCTTACCGTCTAAGTTTATTCTATCTGTGACCCTGATTTGCTCTTTGTCATCTATTACCACGGACGCCTATGTCGACTCTGGCGCCGCTTTGAGTCTTATGGATTGGTCCTTTGCCAAACGCTGTGGGTATGATTTAGAGCCTTTGGAGACTCCTATTCCTCTGAAGGGGATTGACTCCACCCCATTGGCTAATAATAAACCACAATACTGGACACAAGTAACTATGCGTATTAATCCGGATCACCAGGAGATTATTCGCTTTCTGGTGCTGTATAATCTACATGATGATTTGGTGCTAGGATTGCCTTGGCTGCAATCTCACAACCCAGTCCTCGACTGGAGAGCTATGTCTGTGTTGAGCTGGGGATGTAAGGGGGCTCATGGGGATGTACCTGTGGTTTCCATTTCATCATCTATTCCCTCTGAAATTCCTGAGTTCCTGTCTGACTATCGTGACGTCTTTGAAGAATCCAAGCTTGGTTCGTTACCTCCGCACCGAGAGTGCGATTGTGCCATAGATTTAATCCCGGGTAGTAAATACCCAAAGGGTCATTTGTTTAATCTGTCTGTGCCTGAACATGCTGCTATGCGAGAATATATAAAGGAGTCCTTGGAAAAGGGACATATTCGTCCATCGTCATCTCCCTTAGGAGCCGGTTTTTTCTTTGTGTCAAAAAAAGACGGCTCTTTGAGACCATGTATCGATTATCGGCTTTTGAACAAAATCACTGTTAAATATCAATACCCATTGCCGTTGCTGACTGATTTGTTTGCTCGCATAAAGGGGGCCAAGTGGTTCTCTAAGATTGACCTTCGTGGGGCGTATAATTTGGTGCGAATCAGGCAGGGGGATGAGTGGAAGACCGCATTTAATACGCCCGAGGGCCACTTTGAGTATTTAGTGATGCCTTTTGGTCTTTCTAATGCTCCGTCAGTCTTCCAGTCCTTTATGCATGATATTTTTCGCGATTATTTGGATAAATTTATGATTGTGTATCTGGATGATATTCTGATTTTTTCGGATGACTGGGACTCTCATGTCCAGCAAGTCAGGAGGGTTTTCCAGGTTTTGCGGTCTAATTCTTTGTGTGTGAAGGGTTCTAAGTGTGTTTTTGGGGTACAGAAGATTTCCTTTTTGGGATATATTTTTTCTCCCTCTTCCATTGAAATGGATCCTGTCAAGGTTCAAGCTATTTGTGATTGGACGCAGCCCTCTTCTCTTAAGAGTCTTCAGAAATTTTTGGGCTTTGCTAACTTTTATCGTCGATTTATTGCTGGTTTTTCGGATATTGCTAAGCCATTGACCGATTTGACTAAGAAGGGTGCTGATGTTGCTGATTGGTCCCCTGACGCTGTGGAGGCCTTTCGGGAGCTTAAGCGCCGTTTTTCCTCTGCCCCTGTGTTGCGTCAGCCTGATGTTGCTCTACCTTTTCAGGTTGAGGTCGACGCTTCTGAGATCGGAGCTGGGGCAGTGTTGTCGCAGAAAAGTTCTGACTGCTCCGTGATGAGGCCTTGTGCCTTCTTTTCCCGTAAATTTTCGCCCGCTGAGCGGAATTATGATGTTGGGAATCGGGAGCTTTTGGCCATGAAGTGGGCTTTTGAGGAGTGGCGCCATTGGCTTGAGGGGGCCAGACATCAGGTAGTGGTATTGACTGACCACAAAAATTTGATTTATCTTGAGACTGCCAGGCGCCTGAATCCTAGACAGGCGCGCTGGTCATTATTTTTCTCTCGGTTTAATTTTGTGGTGTCATACCTACCGGGTTCTAAGAATGTTAAGGCGGATGCCCTTTCTAGGAGTTTTGAGCCTGACTCGCCTGGCAACTCTGAGCCCACAGGTATCCTTAAGGATGGAGTGGTATTGTCAGCCGTTTCTCCAGACCTGCGGCGGGCTTTGCAGGAGTTTCAGGCGGATAGACCGGATCGTTGCCCACCTGATAAACTGTTTGTTCCTGATGATTGGACCAGTAGAGTCATCTCTGAGGTTCATTCTTCTGCGTTGGCAGGTCATCCTGGCATTTTTGGTACCAGGGATTTGGTGGCAAGGTCCTTTTGGTGGCCTTCCCTGTCACGAGATGTGCGAGGCTTTGTGCAGTCTTGTGACGTTTGTGCTCGGGCCAAGCCTTGTTGTTCTCGGGCTAGTGGATTATTGTTGCCCTTGCCTATTCCTAAGAGGCCTTGGACGCACATCTCGATGGATTTTATTTCAGATCTGCCTGTTTCTCAGAAGATGTCTGTCATCTGGGTGGTGTGTGACCGTTTCTCTAAGATGGTCCATTTGGTTCCTCTGCCCAAGTTGCCTTCTTCTTCCGAGTTGGTTCCTCTGTTTTTTCAAAATGTTGTTCGTTTGCATGGTATTCCTGAGAATATCATTTCTGACAGAGGGACCCAATTCGTGTCTAGATTTTGGCGGGCATTCTGTGCTAGGATGGGCATAGATTTATCTTTTTCGTCCGCTTTCCATCCTCAGACGAATGGCCAGACCGAGCGGACTAATCAGACCCTGGAGACATATCTGAGGTGTTTTGTGTCTGCTGACCAGGATGATTGGGTTGCTTTTTTGCCATTGGCAGAGTTCGCTCTCAATAATCGGGCCAGCTCTGCCACTTTGGTGTCCCCGTTTTTCTGTAATTCGGGGTTTCATCCTCGATTTTCCTCTGGTCAGGTGGAATCTTCGGATTGTCCTGGAGTGGATGCTGTGGTGGAGAGATTGCATCAGATCTGGGAGCAGGTGGTGGACAATTTGAGGTTGTCCCAGGAGAAGACTCAGCTTTTTGCCAACCGCCACCGTCGTGTTGGTCCTCGGCTTTGTGTTGGGGACTTGGTGTGGTTGTCTTCTCGTTTTGTCCCTATGAGGGTCTCTTCTCCTAAGTTTAAGCCTCGGTTCATCGGCCCGTATAAGATATTGGAGATTCTTAACCCTGTTTCCTTCCGTTTGGACCTCCCTGCATCCTTTTCTATTCATAACGTTTTTCATCGGTCATTATTGCGCAGGTATGAGGTACCGGTTGTGCCTTCCGTTGAGCCTCCTGCTCCGGTGTTGGTTGAGGGTGAGTTGGAGTACGTTGTGGAGAAAATCTTAGACTCTCGTGTTTCCAGACGGAGACTCCAGTATCTGGTCAAGTGGAAGGGATACGGCCAGGAGGATAATTCTTGGGTGAATGCATCTGATGTTCATGCCTCTGATTTGGTTCGTGCCTTTCATAGGGCCCATCCTGATCGCCCTGGTGGTTCTGGTGAGGGTTCGGTGCCCCCTCCTTGAGGGGGGGGTACTGTTGTGAATTTGGATTCTGGGCTCCCCCGGTGGCTACTGGTGGAATTGAACTGTGTCTTCATCTTCTCTGTTCACCTGTTCCCATCAAGATGTGGGAGTCGCTATATAACCTTGCTGCTCTGTTAGTTGCTTGCCGGTCAACAATGTTATCAGAAGCCTCTCTGTGCTTGTTCCTGCTCCTAGACAACTACTAGATAAGTTGGACTCTTGTCCATGTTTGTTTTTGCATTTTTGTTCCAGTTCACAGCTGTAGTTTCGTTACTGTGTCTGGAAAGCTCTTGTGAACAGGAATTGCCACTCTGGTGTTATGAGTTAATGCCAGAGTTTTAAAGTAATTTCTGGATGGTGTTTTGATAGGGTTTTTAGCTGACCATGAAAGTGTCCTTTCTGTCTTCTGCTATGTAGTAAGTGGACCTCAAATTTGCTAAACCTATTTTCATACTACGTTTGTTATTTCATCTTAATTCACCGCCAATACATGTGGGGGGCCTCTGTCTCCTTTCGGGGTATTTCTCTAGAGGTGAGCTAGGACTGATATTTTCCTCTGCTAGCATTATTTAGTCCTCCGGCTGGTGCTGGGCATCTAGAATCAACGTAGGCATGCTACCCGGCCACTGCTAGTTGTGTGTTAGGTTTAGTTCATGGTCAGCTCAGTTCCCATCTTCCAAGAGCTAGTTCCTATATATGCTGATGCTATGTTCTCTTGCCATTGAGAACATGACAGAAGGGCTATGGTCAGGAGGATAATTCCTGGGTGGTCGCCTCTGATGTTCATGCGGCCGATTTAGTTCGTGCCTTTCATGCCGCTGATCCTGATCGCCCTGGTGGTCGTGGTGAGGGTTCGGTGACCCCTCACTAAGGGGGGGGTACTGTTGTGAATTTGCTTTTTGCTCCCTCTAGTGGTTACTAGTTTTTTGACTCTGGTTTTTCTGTCATTCCTTTTATCCGCACCCGGGTCGTTAGTTAGGGGTGTTGCTATATAAGCTCCCTAGACCTTCAGTTCAATGCCTGGCAACGTAGTTATCAGAGCTAGTCTGCTGTGCTCTTGTCTACTGATCCTGGTTCCAGTTATATCAGCTAAGTCTGCCTTTTGCTTTTTGCTATTTGTTTTGGTTTTGTATTTTTGTCCAGCTTGTTCCAAATCTATATCCTGACCTTTGCTGGAAGCTCTAGGGGGCTGGTGTTCTCCCCCCGGACCGTTAGACGGTTCGGGGGTTCTTGAATTTCCAGTGTGGATTTTGATAGGGTTTTTGTTGACCATATAAGTTACCTTTCTTTATTCTGCTATCAGTTAGCGGGCCTCTCTGTGCTAAACCTGGTTCATTTCTGTGTTTGTCATTTCCTCTTACCTCACCGTTATTATTTGTGGGGGGCTTCTATCCAGCTTTGGGGTCCCCTTCTCTGGAGGCAAGAAAGGTCTTTTGTTTTCCTCTACTAGGGGTAGCTAGATTCTCCGGCTGGAGCGTGTCATCTAGAATCAACGTAGGAATGATCCCCGGCTACTTCTAGTGTTGGCGTTAGGAGTAGATATATGGTCAACCCAGTTACCACTGCCCTATGAGCTGGATTTTTGTATTCTGCAGACTTCCACGTACCTCTGAGACCCTCGCCATTGGGGTCATAACAGCTGACTAAATGGAATGAGGATGCTTTGGCGGCAATTTTCAGAAAGGGTCTTTCTGAATCTGTTAAAGATGTTATGGTGGGGTTTCCCACGCCTGTTGGTCTGAGTGATTCTATGTCTCTGGCCATTCAGATTGATCGGCGCTTGCGGGAGCGCAGAACTGTGTGCGCTGTGGCGTTGTCCTCAGAGCAGATGCCTGAGCCTATGCAGTGTGATAGGATTCTGTCTAGAACGGAACAACAAGGATTCAGATGTCAGAATAGGTTGTGTTTTTATTGTGGCGATGCTTCTCATGTCATTTCAGTCTGCCCAAAGCGTACAAAGAGAATCGCTAGTTCAGTTATCATCGGAACTGTACAACCTAAATTTCTGTTATCTGTGACCTTCATCTGCTCATTGTCGTCATTTTCTGTCATGGCGTTTGTGGATTCAGGCGCCGCTTTGAACTTAATGGACTTTGAATTTGCCAGGCGTTGTGGTTTCCCCTTGCAGTCTTTGCAGAACCCTATTCCTTTAAGGGGCATTGATGCTACACCTTTGGCTAAAATAAACCCCAGTTTTGGACACAGGTGACCATGTGCATGGCGCCAGCCCATCAGGAAGATTGTCGTTTTCTGGTGTTGCATAATTTGCATGATGCTATTGTGCTGGGTTTTCCATGGTTGCAGATACATAATCCTGTGTTGGATTGGAAGTCTATGTCTGTGACTAGTTGGGGTTGTCAGGGGGTTCATAATGACGTTCCTTTGATGTCAATCTCCTCGTCGTCCTCTTCTGAAGTTCCAGAGTTTTTGTCTGATTTTCAGGATGTATTCGATGAGCCCAAGTCCAGTTCCCTTCCACCGCATGGGGACTGTGATTGTGCTATTGACTTGATTCCAGGCTGTAAGTTTCCTAAGGGCCGACTTTTCAACCTGTCTGTGCCTGAACATACCGCCATGCGGAGTTATGTTAAGGAGTCTTTGGAGAAAGGGCATATTCGGCCATCTTCTTCACCGTTGGGAGCGGGATTTTTTTTTGTTGCTAAGAAGGATGGCTCCTTGAGACCCTGTATTGATTATCGCCTCTTGAATAAGATCACGGTCAAGTTTCAATACCCTTTACCTTTGCTTTCAGATTTGTTTGCCAGGAATAAGGGGGCTAGTTGGTTTACTAAAATTGACTTTCGGGGGGCATATAATCTTGTTCGTATTAAGCAGGGTGTGAATGGAAAACTGCGTTTAATACGCCCGAAGGCCATTTTGAATAGTTTGTGATGCCATTCGGGCTCTCTAATGCTCCATCTGTTTTTCAGTCCTTCACGCATGATATCTTCCGGAATTATCTTGATAAATTCATGATTGTGTATTTGGATGACATCTTAATTTTTTCCGATGATTGGGAGTCTCATGTGAAACAGGTCAGGATGGTATTTCAGATCCTTCGTGATAATACTTTGTTTGTGAAGGGGTCTAAGTGTCTCTTTGGAGTGCAGAAGGTTTCTTTTTTGGGCTTTATTTTTTCTCCCTCATCTATAGAGATGGATCCGGTTAAGGGTCAGGCCATTCATGATTGGATTCAACCCACATCTGTGAAGAGCCTTCAGAAATTTTTGGGCTTTGCTAATTTTTATCGCCGTTTCATTGCTAACTTCTCCAGTGTGGTTAAACCCCTGACCGATTTGACGAAGAAAGGCGCTGATGTAACGAATTGGTCCCCTGTGGCTGTCTCTGCCTTTCAGGAGCTTAAACGCCGATTTACTTCTGCCCCGGTGCTGCGTCAGCCAGATGTTTCTCTTCCGTGTCAGGTTGAGGTTGACACTTCTGAGATTGGGGCAGGGGCCGTTTTGTCTCAGAGGAATTCTGATGGTTCCTTGATGAAACCGTGTGCCTTCTTTTCCCGTAAGTTTTCGCCTGCTGAACGCAATTATGATGTCGGCAATCGGGAGTTGTTGGCTATGAAGTGGGCGTTTGAGAAATGGCGACATTGACTTGAGGGAGCCAAGCACCGTATTGTGGTCTTGACCGATCATAAAAATCTGATTTACCTCGAATCTGCCAAGTGGCTGAATCCTAGACAGGCTCGATGGTCCCTGTTTTTCTCCCATTTTGATTTCGTGGTCTCGTATCTTCCGGGTTCTAAGAATGTTAAGGCTGATGCCCTCTCTAGGAGTTTTTTGCCTGATTCTCCTGAGGTATTTGAGCCGGTCGGCATTCTGAAGGAAGGCGTGGTCCTTTCTGCCATTTCCCCTGATTTGCGACGGGTTCTGCAGGAATTTCAGGCTGACAAACCTGACCGCTGTCCTGTAGGGAAACTGTTTGTTCCTGATAGATGGACTAGTAGAGTGATTTCTGAGGTTCACTGTTCTGTGTTGGCTGGTCATCCTGGTATTTTTGGTACCAGAGATTTGGTTGGTAGGTCCTTTTGGTGGCCTTCCTTGTCGCGTGATGTGCGTTCTTTTGTGCAGTCCTGTGGGACTTGTGCGCGGGCCAAGCCTTGTTGTTCACGTGCTAGTGGGTTGCTTTTGCCTTTGTCGGTCCCTGAGAGGCCCTGGACGCATATTTCTATGGATTTTATTTCAGAACTTCCGGTTTCCCAGAGGATGTCGGTTATCTGGGTGGTTTGTGACCGGTTTTCTAAGATGGTTCATTTGGTGCCTTTGCCTAAATTGCCTTCCTCTTCTGATTTGGTCCCGTTGTTTTTTCAGCATGTGGTTCGTTTGCATGGTATTCCGGAGAATATTGTGTCCGACAGAGGTTCCCAGTTTGTTTCTAGGTTTTGGCGGTCCTTTTGTGCTAGGCTGGGCATTGATTTGTCTTTTTCTTCCGCATTTCATCCTCAGACAAATGGCCAGACCGAGCGAACTAATCAGACTTTGGAAACTTATTTGAGATGCTTTGTGTCTGCTGATCGGGATGATTGGGTGGCTTTCTTGCCATTGGCCGAGTTTGCCCTTAATAATCGGGCTAGATCGGCTACGTTGGTTTCGCCCTTTTTTTGTAATTTTGGTTTTCATCCTCGTTTTTCTTCGGGGCAAGTTGAACCTTCTGATTGTCCTGGTGTGGATTCTGTGGTTGACAGGTTGCAGCAGATTTGGGCTCATGTGGTGGACAATTTGGTGTTGTCTCAGGAAGAGGCTCAGCGTTTTGCTAACCGTCGTCGGTGTGTTGGTTCCCGGCTTCGGGTTGGGGATTTGGTCTGGTTGTCTTCCCGTCATGTTCCTATGAAGGTTTCTTCCCCTAAGTTTAAGCCTCAGTTTATTGGTCCTTATAGGATTTCTGAGATTATCAATCCGGTGTCTTTTCGTTCGGCCCTTCCGGCCTCTTTTGCCATCCATAATGTTTTCCATAGATCTTTATTGCGGAAATATGTGGTGCCCGTTGTTCCCTCGGTTGATCCTCCTGCTCCTTTGTTGGTTGATGGGGAGTTGGAGTATGTGGTAGAGAAGATTTTGGATTCTCGCTTTTCGAGGCGGAGGCTTCAGTACCTTGTCAAATGGAAGGGTTATGGCCAGGAGGATAATTCTTGGGTTTTTGCCTCTGATGTCCATGCTGCTGATTTGGTCCGTGCCTTTCATCTGGCTCGTCCTGATCGGCCTGGGGGCTCTGGTGAGGGTTCGGTGACCCCTCTTCAAGGGGGGGGTACTGTTGTGAATTCTGCTCTTGGGCTCCCTCCGGTGGTTGTTGGTGGTATTGCAGTTGTCTTGGGGTTGTAATCCGGGCAGGTGTTTCTGCTGATTGCAGCTCTATTAGGTATTTAGGTGTGCAGGATCCATGAGTCCATGCCAGTTGTCCATTGTACTTGGAGGGATTGCATCTCTCTCTGGCTCCTCATGCCCTGCTGCCAATTCAGCTAAGATAAGTGTTTGTTTTTTTGTCTCTGTGCACACATGCAGTGTGCTTTGCAATTCAGTGCAATTCATTGTGTTTTTGTCCAGCTCAGACTTTGTTTGGATTTTTCAGTCATGCTGGATTCTCAGGAGATGCAGATATACTTTCTATGTCTTTAGTTAGATGTAGAATATTTGTATTATCTGCTGTGGATATTTTTAGGATTTTAATACTGACCGCTTAGAATTCTGTCCTATCCTTTTCTATTTAGCTAGAAGTGCCTCTTTTGCTAAATCCTGTTTTTCTGCCTGCGTGTGTTTTTCCTCTTATACTCACAGTCAATATTTGTGGGGGGCTGCCTATCCTTTGGGGTTCTGCTCTGAGGCAAGATAGAATTCCCATTTCCATCTATAGGGGTATTTAGTCCTCCGGCTGTGTCGAGGTGTCTAGGACGTGTTAGGTACATCCCACGGCTACTTCTAGTTGCGGTGTTAGTTTAGGGGTTGCGGTCAGTACAGGTACCACCTACTCCTGAGAAAGTCTCTCATGCGGCTCCAAGGTCACCGGATCATAACAGGGAACATGGCCTAACAGAGCTTAACAAATTTACTATCATGGCATACACTGCAGCTTAACTCTACACCAGGTTATGACTGGCAAAGATTTCATTTTCTGGTGTTTGGACATCCCCAAAAAATGAGGCATGAGGCATGTGCCTCTTACTAAATTTGGTGACCCTTACTGAGGCAGACTATAAGTTCAAATCTGGAGTAGAAATGCCAGTCATCAAAAAATGATTTTCATTTCAATTCATTGTGTTTTTTCTCAGCTGTACTAATTAGGCTGCAGATGTGGGGCTCTTGAGACAGCGTTACTATAGATTTCTGTTGTAAGAAATCAGGAGGTAAGGTCCTGGATGGCAGATATGTGTCACTGAGGAGGTTGGCCTCAGTAATCTAAAGGCTGTAGCAGTAACACTAGGTTACTGAGAGGGATAATTTCTCTGGATTTTGAGTCCAGGATTTAGAAGCACCCAAAAGAGTCTGGGTGGAAAAGGTAATTCCCATAGTCCAGCCTGGGGCTTAAATACCTATTAATAGTAGCTGGGTTAGCTCAGAAAAGTGGAGTTGTGTTTGAGTTGAAGAGAGGTGTGTTAGTCTGGTGAACGCGTTTAAACTGTTGGAGCTGCTACCGCTTGAAATATCGAGATTGGTGAGGCTGATAAATTTACCTTTTCATTATGCCAGAAGGAAGGACTGTTTATGTTATTCACTTGTACTGGAAAAAACTGTTTTCATTTTTGGAGCTATAAACTTTGTAAGATGGGCAATAAACTTTATGCTGTTTTTATATAAAAACCTTGTTAATGTGCGTTTCCAAGCTGCTACCAATTGCGGAAACCCTACAATGTGCTGAACCAGCATTCACAACTTGACTGCAAAGGCACATATGAAGATTCCAGAAGATGTTTATTGTCAGGCTGAATTCTTGTATTATGCACATGTAAGGGGTTTAAGAAGTGAAGAGGCGCACATAATAGTGTTTAAGATGAATGTCTGTAAGTGAATACCACCATGTGCTGATCTAAGACAAAAGAAAAACTGAAAGCAAAAAGAACTGTATTAGTAGGAACCCAAGAATGAAGTGCATGTTCCAGCAGGGATGCAATTGGAGAAGACACTGGGTCAGGTGACAGCTGTGGCGAAATTGATAATTATAAAAAACACAGGAAGGAAAAGAAGGGAAGGAGTCAACGCCTGGACCTGTAGCAGGACGGACGTGCAGTGCAGTGGAGTTGGCTTACAGCCACCATTACCAGTGACTGGCTGCAAGTGAAGGACTGAGTACCCAGCTCCGGGAGAAGGATTGAGTGATGAGATCCATGTGACCAGAGACCAGGGCTGGGAAATTCGAATCGTGTGAACTGAGCAAGGGCCGAGCAAGACGACCAGGCCACAGAAGGAGCCTTGTATGAGCCGTTACTTTCAGCGTAGAGGTATGGTACAGAGTGTGGGCCTGGGCCGTGCTTCAAGGAACGAAGATGGCAGTGTGATGAGTGTACCAAGTAACTCACCAAGCTGGGATTTGCAACCTTACGGCAAATACTGGTGACCCCCGTTAGGGCCTGTGTGATGTTTGGAGGCGTCTAGAGAAAGCGAACGGTGACGGGTCCAGTAGTGAGAGTGACAAACCAGCTAAGTTTGTATATATGTATTTATACAACAAAAAAATCAAAGGCATATATAGAGAACCAAGGACACCAAGAGTATATTAACCCCTTAATGACCGCCAATACGTCTTTTAACAGACCTGAGATATAAGAGACTAGCATCCCCATATAGAGGACAATCCAGCAGCTGTCAGCTGTACACTATAGCTGACAACTTGCTGCATTAGCTACGATCAGTGTTTGCACTGTCCATATCTGTTTAACCCCTTAGATGCTGCTTTCAATAGTGACTACATCATATAAATGGTTAACACAGTGTGGGGGCTTCCTATTTATCCCAATTGGTGCCCTCAGATCATGATTGTGTGGTCCTGATGTTTGCCATGGCAGTTCATGGCCAAATCGCGGCCTTACAGTCTGGCAGCTGTTATAACCTGCTCAGAAGTTAGTGGCATTTAGGTAGTAAAAATACACATTTTCATTTCTGTCATGCCACTTTGCATAATTCCTGAAATTCACCTGAAGGGTTAATAAACTACCTGATTACAGTTTTATATATGTCAAGGGGTGCGGTTCTTAAAATGGTATCACTTTTGAGGGTTTCCCAATATATGAGACCCCTAAAGGCACTTCAAACATGGCTAGGTCCCTAAAAAAAATACATTTTGTAAATTTCCTTGAAAAAATGAAAAATTACTGCTACATTTTTAAACCTCCTAAAATGCTAACAAAATAAAAGAACATTTTATAAATGGTGCTGATGTAAAGCAGACATGTGGGAAATGTAATTTATTAATGGTTTGCTGTGGTATGACAATCTGGATTAAAGGGATAATCATTCAAAGTTTGAAAATTGCTAATTTTTTAACATTTTTCTCAAATTTCTGATATTTTTTATAAACACAATACATATCAAGCTAAATTTATCATTATCATAAAGTATAATGTGCCACAAAAAAACAGTCTCAAAATCACTGGGATTTGTTGAAGTGTTCCTGAGTTATTACCACATAAAGTGACAGTGGTCAGATTTAAAAAATTTGGCTCCGTCACTGTTAAACTTTTATTTACAAATTCAATTAAAAACAGTAAAAACACAGAGTGCTGCTGTTAAAGTGCAGGGATATATAGTTTATCAATACCAGTAATATACATATATTGCCAAGAATATTGTTAATGTTGTCCAAAGAATGAAATTTGGATGTATAAACACCTCACTGCTATTCACCTGTTATAACGTAACCATATATAAAGCAAACATTTCTACTATCTGATAAATCCATCATTCATCTTTCCGATGATGCTACATAACGAAGCAATGTGTTTCAGAAGCTTCCAAACACATGACATCATCATATGGGCAGTCCAGAATTGTTTAAAAGCATAGTAATCTTAGTGTATGTAAACTTTTGACTTTGCAGTAAGTAATAAAAATGCCTTAAAACATTCTCTCTCAATATTCTGGCATTTGACAAATATTAATAATTATGGCAATCCTAATTGACCTAAAATGGGAAAAATTTATTCTGATTTCATGTCAGATATTGAGAAAAACATGTATGTGTGTCTTTTTATATAGTGTATGTAAACCTCTGGTTTCAACTGTACATGGAATCACGCTGGAATGGTAACTTCCCCGCCACCCCTTAAGCTGGGCTTGTGACCTAAAGGGAAATACTGGTGACCTCTGTTAGGGCCTGTCTGACGTTTGGAGTTGCCTAATGGAAGAGAACGGTGACGGACCCAGTAGTGAGGGTGATGCCTGTTAGGTTGGGGACTTAGGACTAGCCAATATCTATGATAGTAGTGCCTTACACACATATACATATATATATAACTTGTGTTAGAAAAATAGTTTTTAAGTACCACTGTCTCCTCATTTTCTGTGCTGTTGCATCTGCGTACCTGTTAGCACACAGTAGGAACAGCAGCAGTTGCAACAATTGCAGTAAGTAAAAAAAATTTCTGAATCAGACATGTTGCCATGGCTCGGTTTGGGGATTTGATCCGGTGACCTCTTGTTGAGCTATTGCCCTTTTCTTTCCTGTCCTTATGCAGGTGGTTCATATTCCCATTAGTTTTCCTTTCTGGGTTTGCTCCTCTTCAGATGTTTCCCATTTTCATGTTTTGGTTGCCCGATCACATTCTGGGTTGAGCCATACATAGTCTCCCTTTGCTACACTTCCTTGCTGGCTATACTTCTAAGTGGAATAGTTCTAAGGAGTTTCAGCCTGTCATGCTCACGCCCTGACTGGTAAGCGTGAACTCGGGGGGTTTGTGGTCCCACTGTGCCACAAACCAGACTACCCTGGAAGGGGCGTGACTATGACAGCTGCCTGGGTTTTCACTGGAGCCTCTGATGGTGAAGTCAGGCTTGTGCAGCAGGCAGCTGCCAGCTGCTACTCCAGGGTGGTGTCTGGCTGTGGCTGCTGATCCCACTTGGGAGACAGGAACACCAGGATTGGTGTGGGCATCAGGCACGACTGGCAGAAGAGCACGGCTGAAACTCAGACAAGTAGGCTGGCACGGCTGAGACAGGGCTGGCAGAGACACCGCAGAGAACACAGGGCTGGCAGGAACACAGGACTGGCAGGGACGGCAGGAAACACAGGACTGGCTAGGATGGCAGGAAACACAGGACTGGAAGGCACAGCAGGAACACTGGATTGGAAGGCACGGCAGAGAACACAGGACTGGTTGATGTGGTTTATGAAGGAACACAGGACCTGTTCACACTGGAGGTGCAGGTACGGATATGTAGTGTGGAGGAACAGGTAGGGACCTGTTCACACAGGAGGTGCAGGAACGGATATGAAATATGAAGGAACAGGTAGGGACCTGTTCACACAAGAGGTGCAGGAAAGGAAACAAGCAGAAAGGAATGAGGTATGAAGGAACAGGTAGGGACCTGTTCACACAGGAAGAGAACCACAAGGCTGCGGATAGGAATGGTAGAGCAGCAAGAGATAGTGTAGCCACAAAAGCTAAGCAGAGCAGAACCACAAGGAATACGGAGAGGAGCTGCAGCGAGAGGTTTCTGCAGCAAAGCAGAGCGGAGCCACAAGGAATGTGGAGAGGAGCTGCAGCAAGGGATAAATGCAGCAGCAGAAGATAAGCAGAGAAGAAAGGAGCTGAACTGCAGGAGTGCGGAGCAGAGGTAAAGCCACAAAGGTACAGAGCAGGCAGAGCCGCAAGAGTGCGGAGTGTAAGCAGACTGAGAACACGAGGAAAGACACAGCAGGGAAGGAAGCCACAGACAAGGAGACCGAGATAAGACTAAGTTCAGACAAGGAAATGTAACAAGACAAGAAACAAGGACAAAGACACAGGGACCAGGATATTCTGCCTCCTGGTGGGCGGACAACAAGACCAAGGCAATAGCACAGAGAAAACCCTCCAGAGAGGGAGTAACTCAGAGCAAGGCCTGGCAAACTCAGAAGCTAAACACAAACTGAGCTAACACATTGCACATGCCCAGACCACTGGGTGGAGCTGCACTAAATACTGGAGGCCTCCTGGCAATTGGTCAGGAACAGATTAGACAGGTGCACCTGATTCCTATAAGAACCAGAGAGTTCAGGCGCCACCCCCTATACACAAAGCCATGAAGCATGCAGAGAGCAGAGACACAGAACATGAAACAGAAACCACATCATGGCCTGGAGCAGTGGGTAAGATAGTGTGAGAGATGCGAGGCCATGCCGTGATGCCAGCAGAGTTGTTACACAGCCCTTCAGCAAAAGGATTTTCCCGGCTAGGAAAACACCATTTGTGTTTATGCTGTGTGTTTGTTTGTCTTTCTTCCCAGCATCTTTCATTTCTCCTCAGTTAGGTTGGTGGAAGGTTATTCTTGTTTCATTTATTATTTTCCTTAGCTCTCCTTATTTTTCCCCTTTGTTCACGTGCTTAAAGTTTCCTCACTCTGGGTCCTCGTATCCCTCTGCACACTTTCCCTCTCCTGGTCAGCTATGCAGAGTGGCTTCCCCTCTGGTTCCTCAGGAGGTACGAGAAATCAATCGACAGCCTTGGAGCCAAGTCCGAGGTAGTGATTTTAGTTGTGCGACTTGGGATTGTCTAGTCTGTACAGACAGTAGTAGGGCATGATGTGGATTCTCTGTGTTACAAGCCTTATTATTCCTGTCACCTGTGTATGATTGAGTTACGTGCATATCAGATGTACAAAGATGAATGTCAGATGAAGATGGTTGACAATCATTGACTGAGGAAGAAGGGAGGGGTTACCAACATTAAAGCTGGAGCCCCAGCAGTAAGTCACTGAGCTCTTGGAATTTTTAACCGTCCTTGCTGGATATTTTTGGAAAATCCTGTAGTCACTTGAATAGGGCATTCCTTATGGCAGGCCTGCAAAACATATTGCCCTCAGGTTGCATGCACCCCGCCAAAGGGTTTGCTCATATGATGCAGTTGTTCTAGAGCTCCCTTAAGTGGTGGCCCGTGAGAAGCAGGCTGAGAGATGGTGGTGATATAACACTGCAATTTTTGCCATAAGTCTGATACATTACAACAATGTTCATGTTTCACACTTTCAAGGTTTTCTCTAACCTTCCATGTAAGTTTGATAGAGCGCTTAGTTTTCACACTGGGCTGTGAGCTGAGACACACACCTTCTTAAATCTGATTGTGGACCTTGCAAAGACCATGCAGCTTTCCCTTAAGACACCTCACAGGCAGAATGGATCTGTGTACATATAGGCAATGCTGGATTCTAGCAGGATCTATATTGAAGGAGACTGAGCTGTGATTGCTTCACACACACTCGTGATTTCTTCTTCTGCTATAAGAAGTAATCTGATTTTACATATGTATTTGGCAGATATCTTTTCACTATTCTGACTCCATACCTAGTTTGTGAGTGTGGGGCTCTTGAGACAGCATTTCTATAGATGTCTACACTAGGGTTGAGCGACCTTAGCTTTTTTAGGATCGAGGTTGGATTTTGTGAAACCCGACCGACTCTCTCTCTCTCTCTCTCTCTCTCTCTCTCTCTCTCTCCTCCGTGCAAGGCATATGTTATTTTTTGACTACGGACCTGCCGGAACCTATGTCATCACGCTGCCCACAATTAATTGGCTCAAAAAAATGGCGGGGAAGGCGTCATTCGAAACGCGACTTTGGCGCCAAGTTCGCGTTCCACGTGGCCGACCCACACTGGGATCGGATCGGGTTTCATGAGACGCCGACTTTGCCAAAAGTCGGCGACTTATGAAAATGAACGACCCGTTTCGCTCAACCCTAGTCTACACTGAACCTGTAATCACACAAAGAACTTTGTCATAAAGCTTCAACTCGACTGCAAAGGCCCCTGTGAGGATTCCAGAAGATGTTTAATCTCAGACTGAATTCTTGTATTAACACCATAATAACAGCAGTAGCTGCAACAACTGCAGTAAGTAAAAGACATTTCTGAACCAGAGATTTACACAGATGAAAGTCAGAAAATGATGGCTGATAAACACTAATTGAGGGAGAAGGGACTGGTTATGCCCAGCAGATCTGGGCTACATGAAGAGAGAGAGAGCAAACTTCTAAAAGACAAACTGATTCCATAGTGTAACCGCACAATGACAATACAATACATTATAGAATGCTGTAGATGAGCCCTGAAAAGTTGTGGCCGTAACTCTTATTGGCCAAACCTAGTGACAGGTTCCCTTTAAATACATGTACAACAAAGATCAACACCATGGTGTTAAAAGTGCGATACCTGCTTGGTTAGAGATCTGTCAACCACACAAGATATATTTCACTTCTATACAGTTATATGAAAAAGTTTGGGCACCCCTATTAATCTTAAGCTTAATGTTTTATAAAAATTGTTTTTTTTTTGCAACAGCTATTTCTGTTTCATATATCTAATAACTGTTGGACACAGTAATGTTTCTGCCTTGAAATGAGGTTTATTGTACTAACAGAAAATGTGCAATCTGCATTTAAACAAAATTTGACAGGTGCATAAGTATGGGTGCAGCGCCCCAGAGTCCTGGTCGTTGCAGTACTGTGGCTCCGCCACTAAGGGGAGCTATGGTACGTCTGATGGCACTGAAGGAGTTCATCTGAGCAGGTATCACAGACACCAATACATTTCACCGCCGGGCCTCCAGGGGGAGCTAAGGGTTCTATTTACTAGGCCACTCCTCACATACTGGTAAAACTGGGGGTCAGGCAGGAAGTTAGTGAGAAAGCTGACTGGGTTGGAACCAGGCAACATGTGTGGCAGAGGGTGTTGCAGGGGAAGATTCGGTAGGGTCCCTGTCGGGGGTGGGATCCTGACAGAGGCCTGGCTACAGGAAAGAACGTAACGGGACCGTGCCTGCTCAGCATAGCGGCGGTGCCCAAGGAAGGATTAGAAGCGAGATAGATTGTGCTGAGTGAGAAACGAGATCAAAGCAAGAAGGAGAATACCAGTAGGGGTCGTGCTGTAAGACCGAGGCAACATCCTACTGAGGCGCAAACAACCGGTGGCCGGAACGCCGAAGGAAGTATTTCTATATACAGCTTCAGGCAATACTTCGAACCTACGGCAGGACAGTCAGTCTTAGGCGGGCTGTCTCACCTAAATCACCTATGCAGTCTTGGGGGGCAACTTGTGGAGAGGGGCGACTCTAGGGTCCCGGAAGAGCTCCGAGCCTACCCGTCAAACGGGTGCCGTCCTAACCGTAACAACAGGGAGGGACAGAAGATTAGCAGAACATCAACTAATCGTGTTGTGAGGGAACTTAAGAAACAGACACAACAGTTGTGGGGACTTTCCGTAAGCACAGCAGGGAAGGACCGCAACACATAAAAAAATGTATGTAGAGAAAGCATTACTGCATTACATGCACACCATCCAAAGAATAACAAATATAAGGAAAAAATATATAATTTATTAATGCGCTTAAAACACACCAAACAATGAATAAAACATACTTAAAAACTGACACAAAACATATAATACATAACAGGTTGAATCATATACAAAATAAAGCAACCACCAAATCATATGAGCCACTATTGATGTTGCTTATATGGCTGACTGCCTTTCCTTTGTCCAGCTTATTTTAGGACTTGGGCTTTCTATCTAGCTTAGGCCGTGTATTTGTGGGAATATACTTACTTTCCCCTGTTGGATCCTCATTAGTGGCTTCCACCATGTTATGGCCACATGGGATACCATTATATGAGCCAGTTTAGTTAGGATTTGGTGGTTGCTTTATTTTGTATATGATTCAACCTGTTATGTATTATATGTTTTGTGTCAGTTTTTAAGTATGTTTTATTCATTGGTGTGTTTTAAGCGCATTAATAAATTATATATTTTTTCCTTATATTTGTTATTCTTTGGATGGTGTGCATGTAATGCAGTAATGCTTTCTCTACATACATTTTTTCTGGTTCTGTTTATTACTGCTTTTTGCACCCTCCGTATCTATGTTACATTATATGGCTGTGCGCCTTGCCCCTAGTCTAGGACCGCAACACATAGCGCTAGAAGGAAGGCACAGATTTCCACCTGTAAAGAGAACTCTGGAGGTGCCATTGGACCGGCCGGACTTGCGCAGCCTGGGTATCCGGATTCCGGACTGAGGACCCAGAGATCTTCAGTAAAGAGGTAAAGAGACTGCAACCTGGTGTCCTCGTTATTTACTGCACCGCACCACCACCACTATCCACATCTATCATTCACTGTGTGCCCCTCGGCAGGGTCATGGACCGGGCCTAGCCACCGTGACAACCCCAGAGCAGAGACTCAGAGGCCTGGTACCGGGTACCACTCGGCCCTGCGGCGGTGGGGGCGCTACATGGGCACCCTTATCATTTTCTTGTTTTAAATACTCCTACCTACTTTTTACTGACTTACTAAAGCACTTTTTTTGGTTTTGTAACCTCATTGAGCTTTGAACTTCATAGCCAGGTGTATGCAATCATGAGAAAAGCTACTTAAAGTGGCCACTTGCAAGTTGTTCTCCTGTTTGAATCTCCTCTGAAGAGTGGCATCATGGGCTCCTCAAAACAACTGTCAAATGATCTGAAAACAAAAATTATTCAACATAGCTGTTCAGGGAAAGGATACAAAAAGCTGTCTCAGAGATTTAACCTGTCAATTTCCACTGTGAGGAACATAGTAAGGAAATGGAAGAACACAGGTACAGTTCTTGTTAAGGCCAGAAGTGGCAGGCCAAGAAAAACATCAGAAAGGCAGAGAAGAAGAATGGTGAGATCAGTCAAGGACAATCCTCAGACCACCTCCAGAGAGCTGCAGCATCAACTTGCTGCAAATGGTGTCACTGTGCTTCGGTCAACTATACAACTATACATGATGCCACTCGTCAGAGGAGATTCAAACAGGAGAACAACTTGCAAGTGGCCACTTTAAGTAGCTTTTCTCATGATTGCATACACCTGGCTATGAAGTTCAAAGCTCAATGAGGATACAAAACAAAAAAAAGTGCTTTAGTAAGTCAGTAAAAAGTAGGTAGGAGTATTTTAAACAAGAAAATGATAAGGGTGCCCATATTTATGCACCTGTCAAATTTTGTTTGAATGCAGATTGCACATTTTCTGTTAGCACAATAAACCTCACTTCAAGGCAGAAACATTACTGTGTCCAACAGTTATTAGATATATGAAACTGAAATAGCTGTTGCAAAAAAAGCAATTTTTATAAAACATTAAGCTTAAGATTAATAGGGGTGCCCAAACTTTTTCATATAACTGTAGCTGAAATTGGAGATTATAGAGAGCAGGGTCGGCATAAGGGGTGGAAAATGAGCAATTTCCCAGGCCTCCTAACCCTTGGGGGTCCTCAGCCTCTACAGCAGGAGCTACACTGATAATTGTATTAAACAATTAAAAAATACACATATTTGATATCACTGCATTCATAAAAGCCCAATCTATGGAAATACAAGTTGTGGAGACACAGCATTGTATCTTAGTTAACCAGACGTCTACTTTTAGCAAGCCAGGAAGAATAGACTGATATCTACATGTTGATTTTGAATTTATGTGTTTCTTTCTGGTTGGTCAAGAAAACAGACTTTTGCTTGTGTAAGCCTGTAATATTGACTTGTAAGTTGACATTTGATGTAACATATTGTGCTCTTATCCTTGATGACTAGTGATGTTAGCTGATATGCTAATTATGCATTGTCTAGGCTAGACAGTTTGTTGACTTTTAAAATAGAGGGAAAATGATGCAAATAGATCCCCATTCTTCCCCTTTTATTTGTGAATACTGGATGAAGGAAACTTGTTAATTATGAAAAGAGGTTATATGCCTCTGTATGAGGAGATATAGAGATTCAGCGAAGACATCCAGAGTTTCTACAGGACAGCAGCTAATACATCATGGCTCCATCACCTCGGCCCCGGCTGGAAGAATACAGATCTGCTCCATTGACAATTGCTGGAAATGTTTGTGAAACCCAGGTTGGGACCATCGTCACCTGGCACCTATGTATACATTTGGAGAAACCAGGTTGGGACCATCCGGTCACCTGTCACCTATGGATATGTTTGGAGAAACCAGGTTGGGATCACCCAATCACCTGGAACCTATGGAAACATTTTGAGAACCCAAGATGGGACCATCCGGTCATCTGGCACCATGGATACCTTTGGGGAAACCAGGTTGGGATTCGGTCACCTGGTCAAATACCTTAATGGACTGTCATCTTCCTAAGCTTGTCGTTACCTTCTCTCTGTGTGTGCTACGGGTGGGGTAGTCGGCTCTGGAAGATGAAGCCAAGTTGTGACCTTCCGGTCAACTAGTCTTGCACCTGAATGGACTGTCATCTTCCTACGCTTGTTGTTACCTCCTCTCTGTGTGCATGCCACAGGAGGGGTAGTCGCCCCTGGAAGATCTGAATTAACAGCTGCTCCTATCCCAACGAGTCAGCGAAAGGGTGAGACTCTGTAATGTGCACCATCTTGGGTACTGTGCTGGGACTGTTCTATGTGTTATCTGCCTGTCTTGTGGTTCAATAAACTATTGCCACACTACTTTACCTTCACCCTGTGTTGTAGCATCTTGCCCATGTTAAAAAGAGAGTGGGTGTTCGGTGGAACGATCCCTAGTCCATGTGGATTTGGCTAGCAGGCCAGGGCGCCCACCGACCCCCGTGTCTCCACCCAAGGTAAATTAATCTGATTTTCTGAGAATTTGAGAATTTTTTTGCATAAAATGCAATAAGAGAATATCAAAAATCTTATCTGCCCCAAAATGGTATCAGTAAAGAGGTCAGCTCAGGGTGAAAAAAAAATAAGCCCTCACACAGCCCCATATCACAAAAAAATTAAAAGATTACAGGTTTTGGAAAATGATGACAAAAACATGACTTTTAAGCCCTTTACCTCCGAGGGTGTTTTGCACGTTAATGACAGGACAATTTTTGCAATTCTGACCACTGTCGTTTTTTTTAGGTAATAACTCTGGAACCTTCAATGGATCTTGGTGATTCTGAGATTGTTTTTTCATGACATATTGTACTTCATGATAGTGGTAAAATTTCTTTGATATGACTTGAGTTTATTTGTGAAAAAAACGGAAATTTTGTGAAAATTTTGCAATTTACCAACTTTGAATTTTTATGCCCTTAAACCACAGAGATATGTCACACAAAATACTTAATAAGTAACATTTCCCTCATGTCTACTTACCTCAGCACAAATTTGGAACCAAAATTTTTTTTGTTAGGAAGTTATTAAAAGTTGACCAGCGATTTTTCCTTTTTACAACACCATTTTTTTAAGGGACCACATCACATTTGAAGTCACTTTGAGGGGTCTATATGATAGAAGATACCCCAAAGTGACATTATTCTAAAAACTGCACCCCTCAAGAGGCTCAAAACAACATTCAAGAAGTTTATTAACCCTTCAAGTGCTTCACAGGAATTTTTGGAATATGAAAAAAAAAATGAACATTTAACTTTTTTCCCAAAAAAATTTAATTCAGATCCAATTTTTTTTTTATTTTGGAAGGTTAACAGGAAAAAATAGACCCCAAAATTTGTTGTGCAATTTCTCCTGAGTACGTTAATCCTCCATATGAGGGAGAAAACCACTATTTGGGCTCACAGCAGAGCTCGGAAGGGAAGGAGAGCCATTTGACTTTTTGAATGAAAAATTTCCTGGAACAATTCGTGGACGCCATGACGCGTTTGGAGAACCTCTGATGTGCCCAAACAGTGAAAATCCCCCAGAAGTGACACCATTTTGGAAACTAGACCCCTCTGCGAACTGATCTAGATGTGTGGTGAGCACATTGAACCCTCAGGTGCTTCACAGAAATTTATAACATTGAGCTGTAAAAATAAAAAAAATCAAATTCTCTCTACGAATATGTTTTCAGCACAAAATATTGCATTTTCATAAGGGTAACAGGAGAAATTGCACCATACAATTTGTTGTGCAATTTCTCTTGAGTACGCCGATACCCCATATAGGCCCCGTCTCACTAAGCGATTTACCAACGATCACGACCAGCGATACGACCTGGCCGTGATCGTTGGTAAGTCGCTGTGTGGTCGCTGGGGAGCTGTCACACAGACAGCTCTCTCCAGCGACCAACGATCAGGGGAACGACTTCGGCATCGTTGAAACTGTCTTCAACGATGCCGAAGTCCCCCTGCAGCACCCGGGTAACCAGGGTAAACATCGGGTTACTAAGCGCAGGGCCGCGCTTAGTAACCCGATGTTTACCCTGGTTACCCAAAAAAACAAACACTACATACTCGCCTTTCGGTGTCCAGGTCCCTCGCCGTCTGCTTCCTGCTCTGACTGAGATCCGGCCGTACAGTGAGAGCAGAGCGCAGCGGTGACGTCACTGCTGTGCTCTCACTTCTCACTGTACGGCCGGCAGTCAGTGAGAGCAGGAAGCAGACGGCAAGGGACCTGACGGACATCAGAAGGCGAGTATGTATTGTTTGTTTTTTTTTACATTTACGCTGGTAACCAGGGTAAACATCGGGTTACTAAGCGCGGCCCTGCGCTTAGTAACCCGATGTTTACCCTGGTTACCAGTGAAGACATCGCTGGATCGGTGTCACACACACCGATTCAGCGATGTCAGCGGGGCCTCAACGACCAAAAAAAGGTCCAGGCCATTCCGACACGACCAGCGATCTCGCAGCAGGGGCCTGGTCGCTGGTACGTGTCACACATAGCGAGATCGCTATGGAGGTCGCTGTTGCGTCACAAAACTTGTGACTCAGCAGCGATCTCGCTAGCGATCTCGCTATGTGAGACGGGGCCTTATGAGGGAGAAAACCACTGTTTGGGCACACGGTAGAGATCGGAAGGGGAGGAGCGCCATTTTACTATTTGAATGCAAAATTTCCTGGAATCATTAGAGCACGTCATGTCCCATGACCTGATGTGCATAAACAGTGGAAACCCTCCACAAGTGACCCCATCTTGGAAAATAGACCCCTCAAGGAATGTATTTAGATGCATGGTAAGCACTTTGAACAACCATGTGCTTCACATAAGTTTATAACGTTGAGCCGTGAAAATAATAAAATCACATTTTCCTCACAAAAATGTTTTAGCCCCAAGTTTTTAATTTTTCTAAGGGCTAATAAGACATTTTTTTACAACAAACTGGGGTCCATTTTTTCCTGAGTGCGCCAACACGCTGCATGTAATGGGGAAATATATTTCAGGCACAGTGCAAAGCTCAGGAGGCAAGGAGTGGCAGATTTTACTATTATGGTTTGAGGGTGCCATGACCCACTGGGAGAGCCCATGAGGTGCCAGAACAGCAAAACCCTTCATAAGTGACCCCATTTTACAAACCACACCTCTCAATGAATTCATCTAAGGGTGCAATGATCATATTGACACCACGGATGTGTCACAGAATTTTATACCTTTGAGCAGTGAAGAAAAAATATTTACGTTTTTACCATCAAAATTTAGTTTTAGCCCCAGATTTTACAATTTCACACTAGAAGTGGGCAAAATGGCACCAAAATTTGTTCCACAATTTCTACTGAACATGGCAATACCCCATATGTGGCTGTACAGTACTACTTAGCCATACGGAGAGAATCGGGAGGAACAGAGAGCTATTTGCCTCCTGGAGTGCAGATTTTCCTAGAGGATTTTGCGGGGTTCCATATACAGAACCCCTAATTGCTAGAAGAGCATAATTCCCGATCAAGTGACCCCATTTTGGAAATTTTACCCCTTTGGGAATTTATCTACAGGTGTAATGCTGGTTTTGACTCCATGGGTATTTTCCAGAAACAAGCAGCAATGAATGTTGCCAAGTGAAAATTGCAAACTGCCACTGTAGTGACCAGTACGTTGCAGTCACCAGTACGTTATGCCCAGCTCGTGCTTCTGGAGGCATGCACCTGTAAGTTAGATGGGCTCTCATCGCTTTAGAAATTTCAAACATCGACACTATATGTGGTTTAGGTACACTGTGGGGCTCAGAAGGGAGGGGGACATTTGGATTTGGGAGCACAGAATTTGCCCCAAATGGACCCCAGTTTGTTGTAAAAAAATGTCTTATTAGCCCTTAGAAAAATTAAAAACTTGGGGCTAAAACAACATTTTTGTGAGGAAAATGTCATGACATCGGGGCACCATAGCAATGGTCGGGACCCCGCGTCATGCCGCGGGGTCTCTGATCCAAAGGCAGAGCGACTGTCAGCCCTCTGCCTGTCTCAAGAATGCTGCGATAGTGTTCAATCACAGTATTTTGGGGGTTAAAGTGCCGGGAACAGTCTGTGACAGCTCCTGGCACTTAGTGGCAGGTGTCAGCTGTCAGAATCAGCTGACACCCTGCGGCGATTGCCCGCACTCCCCACATGTGCATGGGTGATCGCGATGACGTAATATTCCATCCATGGTCAAATAGGCCCAGGGCACATGGAGAAAATATTGCGTCCGATGTCAGAAAGGGGTTAATGATGCAGATTAAAATGATGTATGTGCATGATCACCCATGCACTCCCCACATGTGCATGGGTCATCGCGATGACGTAATATTCCATCCATGGTCAAATAGGCCCAGGGCACATGGAGAAAATATTGCGTCCGATGTCAGAAAGGGGTTAATGATGCAGATTAAAATGATGTATGTGCATGAAAATAATATAAGGTTACTTAGTTATCATACTTCTGATTAAAAAACGTAAAAGCCATCCCACCACGTCAAGATGATCCTATTCGGGATGGTCCTAACATCAAGTATTAAAGCTTTACCATATGTCAAGTGACATAATGTAAATAAGGGCAGAGAAGGGCTGAAACCCGACTAATGGACACCCAGCCATAAGAGTGTAAGGGTGCTTTCATATTGCATTCTGTGTTTACTATATCTCAGTGTCTGCTTCCTGTAGGTGTACACTCCCAAAAATGATGCATATCAGAGCTCACATTCGCTCTGCTGTCACCATTAAAGTCTATGGACCCCGTTTTGCAGGGAATTTCGGACATATGCCTGACGGGGACACAGAATGGATTGTGAAAGCACCCTAATGTTCAAATCAGGGAAAAGGGAGGCCACACCGTTATTTGCACAGAGCTCAAAAAACCTGAAACTGGAATATAAGTTGGTGTGCTTGCAACTTCTAGGCGTATGTTCACACTGGCCACTAAACAGACAAAGCCTAACATAACAGCAAAATAAGCAAATATCTTGCAGTAAATAAATAAATAGCAATAGTGCACAAAAATAATATAAGGTACTTAGTCAACATAGTTTTTAATTTAAAAAAATGAAGTAAAAGCCACATATTTCCTTATTTTGTTTTCATCTTAGGTTTTGACTGTTTAGTGGCCAGGGTGAACATGTGTCTACAAGCTCCATACACACCAACTTATATTCCAGTAAACTATGTGGTTGAATGGTCGTGTCATTCAAAAGTACAATTTGTCCTTCAGAAAACAAGTCCTCAAATGGCTAACTTGATAAAAAAATAAAAAAGTTACGGTTCTTGGAAGAAGGGTAGGGAAAAACAAAAATGAAAAATAACCTTGGGGTGGTGATGAACAAACCCAAATGGTAAAGTTCGGGGTCCATACTGGACACCTAGTGTCCATGCATGGACCCCGAACATGGACTTCTCCCGGAAGTCTGTGTTACTGTTCGGGTTTGACAGACTAAACAAAGCTTGTTGAAAGGCTGCAGCACAGCCAATCAACAAGCTTTTCCTGTGTGGGCACTTCTGGCCCCATCACAGCCATGTCAAGTGTTTTAAAAAATATTTTCAAAAAAAGACACGGGGTCTCCCCTATTCTTGATTACAAGCGCAGGTAAAGCTAACAACCTGGCTGCAGTCCTTAGCTGTCAGCTTTAACGTGTCTGATTATCAAAAATAGGGGGTCCATTTTTAAAAAAAACTATTTAAAAAAAATAATTTAAAAATGGTGTGGGCCCCTTATTTTTGATAATCAGCAAGCTAAAGTAGACAGCTCAGTCATTGATGTAGGCCCCTTCCCTACCTGAGAATACCAGTCCCCGGCTGTCTGCTTTAGCTTAGCTGGTTATCAAAAATGAAGGGGGCCCATGATATTTTTTTAAAAATATTTAAATAAATAATATTTGATAAACAACCAAGCTAATGCAGGCAGCTGGGGGCTGATATTAATAGGCTGGGAAGGGGCCATGTAGATTGACCCTCTTCCAGCCTAATATCAGCCCTCTGCCGCCTCTGAAATGGCACATCCATTAGATGCACCAATTCTGGCACTTTGCCCGGCTCTTCTCACTTGCCTTGGTGCACTGGCAAGCAGGGTAATATTTTGGGGTTGATGCCAGCTTTGTAATGTAAGCTAACATCAAGCCCAGGGGATAGTAATGGAGAGGCAGCTATCAGACACCCCCATTACTAACCCAGTAAGAAAAAAGTAATAAAAACACACACAGAAAAAGTCCTTTAATTGAACAAGGAGATAATGATAAACAGTCTGAGGAGCGCATAAACCTGATGAAGACGGATCCTCCTTCGAAACTTGTTGTGCTTTAACCCCATCTCTCGTCTGTGTCTCTTTCCTGTGCTCCTCAGACTGTTTATCATTGTCTCATTGCTTCCATCCTCCATTGGAGGTTCTCGGTTGGAGCTGCGGTGGAGACCTGACATCCTGTCCACCCCTGGGCTGCTTCCTAAGCGCTCCTATATGACCGCTCATCACTGACTCTCATCTTTAATTGAACAAAACACTCACTGACAATTTCCCTCTTTTTCACATTTATTAATGTAAAAATAACAAATCAAAGTTATACTTACCTGTCTGTAAATAATCCACTTTTCTGTCATCTTTCACGTTCTCACAGTGTGCAATCTGACATACAGCAGACCGTAATCTGTCATCTAACTTGTTTTTTGTTCAACAGTTTGTTGTATATGAATCAAAATGAGGATATGGTAAAACTACAAGAATACAAATTACAGGTATAAGTATTGAGTAAAATATCACGTACAGTTGTGCTCAAAAGTTTACATACCCCACAGAATTTTTGCTTTCTTGACCTTTTTTCAGTTAATATGAATTATAACACCAAAACTTTTTCTCCACTCATGGATAGTGGTTGGGTGAAGCTAGCCATTTATTGTCAAACTACTGTGTTTTCTCTTTTAAAATCATAATGACACCCCAAAACATCCAAATGACCCTGATTAAAAGTTTACATATACCTGGTGATTTTGGCCTGATAACATGCACAGAAGTTGACACAAATGGACTTGACTGGCTACCAAAGGTAACATCCTCACCTGTGACCTGTTTGCTTGTAATCAGTGTGTGTTAACTAGTCAACAAATACAATATTGCACAAGGGTATTTCTTAAATAATAAATCATATAATGCCCCGTAAAAACTATTTTATTGAAAAGGTATTTAAAATACCACCAACCTGTGGTACTCCCAAAAAAAAGACACAAAAAAACACACCGTGAACAAGCTGGTATGAGGACCTCGTGATCCTACACTGATACCTGAGCTGGTGCCTGCCTACCTGCGGGGCTTGGCGCCCTAGGGGAAACGTTGTGGCGCCCCCACTCCACGGCGGCTGGCCCTGCGGTCCCTATTGAACCCTAATGTCTGTCCAGGGTCTCACTACCCGATAGCACTACTAAAGGAACCCCTCACTGCTAGACATAGATAAATCCTGCACCTAAGGATTACTAAGCCCCACACCGTGCCATAAAAACAATAAGGAACATGTGGGAGAAATATATACAATGACGGTTGGAAATAAGCAGCCTTGGAGCCCCAGGTTATATTTCAATGAATAGTCAATGATATTATCAATCTGCTGCATACATGCTGACAATAATATGCCTAAATATGCTGGTGAGTATGCCTCCAGATAACAAATGGTTAATTAATACTCATCCAGCCTCAGCATGCCGTCCATCTCTCCCCAGTACCGCCTCAACGTGTTTCGCCTCTTCGGCTCATCAGGAGGCCCTGATCAAACATCATGTGTCACGATGGTATCAGATGCATATGAACCACCGATTCCATTACCTCTGATTTAAAAAGGTCTGCCTGGGCTGCAAATCCGTCCCATTTCCGGTCCGCCTACGTCACCTCCGTATCTTTTAGGAGGCAAATTGCGCAGAATCACAATGGCACGCATGCCTGGGAGATGTGCTGCGCAAAATCGCTGTGACCTGCAAAATCGCCGTGGCACGCATGAAAGATCGCGCGATGTCAGAAACCGTTCTCGCGCATGTCCACTGCCGCCCCTACTTACATGCACGATCTCACGATATCATGGGCAGCTCTCGCGCATGTCTACTGTCGCACATACTCTTCCATGTATATCACGTGAGTAACCCGGCTCATTGCGCCTGCGTCCAGGTGGCACGCATCTTGCGCTCCAGCTATCCACTACCGGCTAGATACTTTAAAATAGAATCCTAGCTACCCTCCCTCAATGATTAGGTAAACATAAACGTCACCCAGCCTGTTGCGCTTACGTCCTACTGGACCACATATTATGCTCCAGCTCACAATCACCAATTCGATGTTGCAGAATAAAATCTTCACTACAGCATACTGTTTTATGTTTGCATTCGTAAGCAAAATGTTCCAGTTTTCACAAATATGGGTATACTCATTATTCCAACAGGCTAATCTTAACCTCTAAGTTTCTCCTGGCAGCACAGATATCCGCTGGGAATTTTTACTCAACCCAATGGCTAGGCTATATCAAATAGACCATCCCTTGAAAAAGCCATACTAGGTCACTACGTTCACACCTGTATTTAACCCAAGGGAAACATATATCAGAGGATTTATATTCGAAGATATCCATAGCATACTGATCTATACAGCACCCTATCCCAGGGTTGCCTTTCGAGGTGCAGAGATGGCCCACAGTTTTTATTTCATGAAAATAAAAAACCCCATTCCTCCCAGTCAGAAAAAATGGGAACTTAAAGAGTGACTTGAGGCGGTACTGGGGAGAGATGGACGGCATGCTGAGGCTGGATGAGTATTAATTAACCATTTGTTATCTGGATGCATACTCACCAGCATATTTAGGCATATTATTGTCAGCATGTATGCCGCAGATTGATAATAGCATTGACTATTCATTGAAATATAGCCTGGGGCTCCAAGACTGCTAATTTCCAACCGTCATTGTATATATTTCTCCCACATGTTCCTTATTGTTTTTATGGCACGGTGTGGGGCTTAGTAATCCTTAGGTGCAGGATTTATCTATGTCTAGCAGTGAGGGGTTACTTTAGTGGTGCTATCGGGTAGTGGGACCCTGGACGGACATTAGGGTTCAATAGGGACCGCAGGGCCAGCCGCCGTGGAGTGGGGGCGCCACAACGTTTCCCCTAGGGCACCAACCCCTGCAGGTAGGCAGGCACCAGCTCAGGTATCAGTGTAGGATTACGAGGTCCTCATACCAGTTTGTTCACGATGTGTTTTTTTGTGGCTTTTTTTGGGAGTACCACAGGTTGGTGGTATTTTAAATACCTTTTCAATAAAATAGTTTTTACGGGGCATTATATGATTTATTATTTTGTAATCAGTGTGTGTGCATAAAGGCTGAGTGAGTTTCTGGGATCCAGACAGACTCATGCATCTTTCATTCAGCCACTGATGTTTCTGGATTTTGAGTCATGGGGAAAGCAAAAGAATTGTCAACGGATCTACGGGAAAAGGTAGTTGAACTGTATAAAACAGGAAAGGGATACAAAAAAATATCTAAGGAATTGATCATTAAAATTCTTTTGGAGAGAGCAGAGGGGAAGAAAAAGTTTCAAAGATTAGCTTTTTATCAGGAGGGGATGTGGTGGGGCACATGCTGTCATTGGTGGATTCTGCCCAGAGGGGTACATCATTCGTGCATTCATTGGTTCACAGGTCACAGGTGATGATTTTACCTTTAGCAGCCAGTCAAGACCATTTGTGTCAACTTCTGTACACGTTATCAGGCCAAAATCAGCAGGGTATGTAAACTTTTAATCGGGGTCATTTGGATGCTTTGGGTTGTCATTATGATGTAAAAAAAGAAAACACAGTAGTTTGACAATAAATGGCTTCACCCAACCACTAACCATGAGTGGAGAAAAAGTTTTGGTGTTATCATTCATAGTCTCTCAAAAAAGGCCAAGAAAGCAAAAATTCTGCCTTGGTATGTAAACTTTTGAGCACAACTGTAAGTAACATACTGTAAGTATGATATTTATAGATAACAGTGTAAGCACACAGCAAGCTAGAGCTTGTATATGTGAAAAGATTATTTAGTAACAATTACTGTCTGATTTAACAACAGTTCTAAATAAACAAGTTCTAAATAAACATTTCCACAGAACATAGATAGTTCCCTTACCAGATATACTTTATTCAGGATAATGGAGTTTTATTAACATAATGCAGAAGAAAGTTTTTCTCAACAGTTCTGCCAGACTACACTCACCGGCCACTTTATTAGGTACACCATGCTAGTAACGGGTTGGACCCCCTTTTGCCTTCAGAACTGCCTCAATTCTTCGTGGCATAGATTCAACAAGGTGCTGGAAGCATTCCTCAGAGATTTTGGTCCATATTGACATGATGGCATCACACAGTTGCCGCAGATTTGTCGGCTGCACATCCCAAAGATGCTCCATACAAGGCAGGATGGATCCATGCTTTCATGTTGTTTACGCCAAATTCTGACCCTACCATCCGAATGTCGCAGCAGAAATCGAGACTCATCAGACCAAGCAACGTTTTTCCAATCTTCTACTGTCCAATTTCGATGAGCTTGTACAAATTGTAGCCTCAGTTTCCTGTTCTTAGCTGAAAGGAGTGGTACCCGGTGTGGTCTTCTGCTGCTGTAGCCCATCTGCCTCAAAGTTCGACGCACTGTGCGTTCAGAGATGCTCTTAGGCCTACCTTGGTTGTAACGGGTGGCGATTTGAGTCACTGTTGCCTTTCTATCAGCTCGAACCAGTCTGCCCATTCTCCTCTGACCTCTGGCATCAACAAGGCATTTCCGCCCACAGAACTGCCGCTCACTGGATTTTTTTTCTTTTTCGGACCATTCTCTGTAAACCCTAGAGATGGTTGTGCGTGAAAATCCCAGTAGATCAGCAGTTTCTGAAATACTCAGACCAGCCCTTCTGGCACCAACAACCATGCCACGTTCAAAGGCACTCAAATCACCTTTCTTCCCCATACTGATGCTCGGTTTGAACTGCAGGAGATTGTCTTGACCATGTCTACATGCCTAAATGCACTGAGTTGCCGCCATGTGATTGGCTGATTAGAAATTAAGTGTTAACAAGAAGTTGGACAGGTGTACCTAATAAAGTGGCCGGTGAGTGTACTTCTTACAAAATTACTGCTTCACCAGGACCTTTTCACTGAAAATGCATTTGTTTTTCCCACAATGCAATTGACAGCGTAATTGAAAAACAACTTGTAATACAAATAAACATCACCAGATGGTTCTATTACCACATTAGAAGTCACTAACAGAGTATTACAGCTTACCAAGGTGAAGATAGTCATTTTAACCTTGTTTTTTGCCCTGATGGGCAGAACATCCATAATGCTGATGTCCCATGATGATCCCCAACTCTGTTACATCTGGTTGCATTGCTGAGCGGTGACATCAGTAATACTACCACTCAGCCTGGCAGCCAGATCACATTGAGCTTGGCGTGGGTACATGGCTATGTGTGACCGTTGGTAACCTTAACCCACAGGGGCCTGATAACATGGAAAGAGGGCTAACTAGTGTGGGGCAACATTGGCCCAATCAACTAGTCAAAGGCCTCATCAACATAGCAAATGGGAATATTATAAATGCTTTTTTTATACCTTGTGTTCACTCAATAACATCATTCAAGGCTGGTTAGGCTGGGAATTTGCTCATACATAGGTGAATGCTGCTGGGTTGGAGGGCATGGGGAACCTGACAGGTTCCCTTTAATGACATCACCGATGGTCATAAGCAGCTGCGCTCTCACGCAGTGTGAGCTGATTACCTGGCTAAGCGGTAGTATTACTGATGTCACCACTCAGCAATGCAACCAGATGTAGCAGAATAAAGAGGGTCGGAAGTGTTTTGTTCAAGTAAAAGAATTTTCTGTGTGTTTTTTCCTATAGCCACGACAGCACCCCTACGAGAGAGGGGATCCGCCCACCATCTGGACAGGAACCTACAGGATTTAAAGGGGCGGTCCCCCTCTCCACTCCAGTTTGGGTTCCTGTCCAGAGGGCGGGAGCCTGCAGGATGACTTATCCGGGTCCACCATGCCTCTGTCCGGTATCCGTTGGGAATGGCAGAATCGGGGGCCCGGAAGCAGCGTCGGGGGTGTCCTGCGTGCAGACCCCACCTCGTCTGGCCATATGGAGCGCGTTTCAGGAGTCGGGCAGTGCCGTCCTGGTCCGCAGTTCAAGCGCGTGGTTCAGCGTTCTCACCGGCGCTGGTGAACCCGGAAGTAGTTGTTACACTTCCGGGGTAAGCCGGGGGAGGAGTGTGGCTGCAGCTATGAAAGAGCGGCGCCTATGGAATGCTTTGTGCGGCAAGATGTCCTCAGTAGGGGACACAGAGCACCCTCAGGGAAAGGTGCCGGAGCAGCGCAGCAAGAGCGGTAGCGGCTGCTCAGGGAGTAGCAGCAGAGTGCTACGGGGGCAGCAGCATGGGAGTGCCCCAGCGTCACATATGGACCCTTCTCCTTCAAAAGATTCACGAGATCAGCCTTATGGTGAGTGTTAACAATACACCTGATGCTGATATGATCCGTTATTTTGTGCTTTGTATTAGGGTAAAGGACAGCCAAATCTAAGCATAAGCAATGTGCCTTATGCACGAATCCAATGCCTGACAGTTATACTAAAAGGCTCTGCCAGACTTGCATCTGTCAGACCTTAGAGGAAGAGGCTCCCCTTCGTTCGTCGGACCTTAGAGCGGTCATCAGGGAGGAAATAAGTTATTCCCTTAGAGGCAGCCGCCATGAGAGATCGGTCAGGGACGTATCTCCTGGATCTAGCCCGTCCGTGCAAGAGGGTGAATGTTCTCGCTCCTCGTCACCATCTTCCTCAGATGAAGAGGGGAGGCCATGTTTTTCAGTTGAAAATATGGATGTATTAGTCAAAGGGGTCCGAGCAACCATGGGTGTTGCAGAGAGCAGAGAACCAAGATCTGCGCAAGACATAATGTTTGCAGGCTTGTGCAAGAAGAGTCAGAAGTCATTCCCGGTGGTAGATACAATTAAAAACCTTATTAAACGGGAATGGGATAAACAGGACAAAGGATTTTTGCCGTCATCGGCAAAGAGAAGGTATCCCTTTGACGATAACGACTTGGCGGAATGGACAAAAGTCCCTAAGGTGGACGCGGCTGTGGCCTCTACATCTAAAGCAGGTACCTTACCTCTGGAGGATGTAGGTCTCCTGAAAGATCCGTCAGATAGGAAAGCGGATATGTTTTTGAAAAAGGTGTGGGAATCATCGTCTGGAGCATTCAAACCGGCGATCTCTAGTACTTGTACAGCTAGATCTGTTATGGTTTGGATAACCCAGCTGGAGGAACAGCTGAAATCCAAAGTGCCTAGGGACAAAATACTGAACTCCCTATCTCAGATACGTGAGGGGGTGGCGTATTTGGCAGATGCATCTGTGGATTCTGTGAAACTTGCAGCCAGATCAGTAGGTCTCTCGAACGCTGCTCGCCGAGCACTATGGCTTAAGACCTGGAAGGGGGATGCTCAGGCAAGAGCTAAACTATGTGCTATTCCGTGTAGGGATGAGTACCTGTTTGGCCCGGTATTGGATGACATCCTAGCGAAAGCTGAGGATAGGAAGAAAGGTTTTCCTAAAGCTTTCAATCCTACCTTTAGGAATACCTTCAGGAGACGCTTCCCATACCGAAGACCTTACCAAAACCGAGACTGGGAATCGATGGAGCCGAGGAGGAAAGATTCGGACTTTAAAACCTCATCATCTTCCTCAAGGCGTAGAAGAAATTACCGTTAATACAGGTCTCCCAGTAGGGGGCAGGTTAAGACACTTCTATACTCAGTGGGCCAGAATAACTTCTAGCAATTGGGCTCTGAGTATAATTAAATCGGGGTTAAAATTAGAATTCCAGGAAAGACCTTCTAATTTTTATATTTTGACTGCCCCTGATTCCTTAGACCAACAGAAAGCCCTGGAAAAAGAGGTTCACATGTTAAGACAAAAGGAGGTTATTGTAGAGGTTCCAAAAGATCAGCAGGGGAAAGGGTTCTATTCCCCTTTATTTTTGATCTCCAAACCAGATGGATCCTTTCGAACCATCATAAATTTACGGAGATTGAACAAATATATACAATACCATGCTTTTAAAATGGAATCAATTAAAACAGCGACCAAACTTCTTTTTCCCAGATGCTATATGACAGTCCTGGATTTAAAAGATGCGTATTACCATCTGCCCATTCACAACGATCATCAACAATACCTCAGAATGGCGGTGCGCTTAAACGATCAGGTCAGACACTTTCAGTTTACTGCAATGCCATTTGGTCTATCTATGGCACCGAGGGTGTTTACTAAGATTGTGGCGGAAGTGATGGCCCATATTAGAGAACAAGATTCATTAATTATACCCTACTTGGATGACTTCCTAGTAGTGGGAAATTCATTTTTTCAGTGTAAAAGACGCCTAAAGCATGTAATATCTTCCTTACAGGACTTGGGTTGGCTAGTCAATCTGTAAAAATCAAGACTAGAACCGTCAACGACTCAAACTTTCCTGGGTATTCTGCTAAATTCAGAAAATCAACTATGCTTTCTTCCGGAAGAAAAAAAGCAGAGGATTGTGCACAAAGTCAGTACTGTGACAAAAAAAACAGATCTGACTTTGAGAGACGCAATGTCCCTTTTGGGATCCTTAACATCTTGCATACCAGCTGTCCAGTGGGCTCAATTCCACACTCGAGTATTGCAGACCCAAGTCTTGGATGCAGAAAGGAGTCTTCAAGGCCAGCTAGGCGGAAGACTCAGACTTTCCACCACCACTCTGGACAGTCTGAAATGGTGGTTAAATATCGAACATTTGGGAAAAGGGGTACACTGGAGTATAGTACCAGAAAACACGGTCACAACCGATGCCAGTCCGATAGGATGGGGAGCTCATATAGGAGATGTTTGGACTCAAGGGCAATGGTCTCTCTTAGAGGCCCAAGAGTCCTCGAATTGGAGAGAGCTTACGGCAGTAAAAAAGGCTCTACTCAGGTGGCTACCATCTCTGCGGGGTTCACATGGGAGGGTCCAGTCAGACAACACAACAGTAGTAGCATATCTCAACCATCAAGGGGGGACAAGATCAAGGTCTCTAATGAACACCACCACAGACATACTCGACATAGCCAAAGCTCACTTTCTCTCTCTTTCAGCCGTTCACATTCGAGGAGAGCTCAACACAGAGGAAGATTACCTCAGCCGTCATTCTCTTCGTCAGGGAGAATGGGTTCTAAGTCGACGGGTGTTCAAACAGATAGTAGACCTGTGGGGGTTACCCGATATAGACCTGTTTGCAACGAGAAAGAACAGACAGACCAGGAAGTTTGCTTCTCTTCGGGTAGCAGACAAACCCTGTGTAATAGACTCCCTTCAAATTCTATGGGATTTCCCTCTGGCATATGCATTTCCCCCAATGTGTCTGATCCCTATAGTCCTCAGCAAGATCAGGGAGGAGAGGGCGAGAGTGATCCTGATTGCTCCTTTTTGGCCCAGAAGGGCATGGTTCTCTTTACTCAGGGCAATGTCTGTGACCAATCCCTGGGTATTACCTGTGAGTCCGGAACTTCTTTCTCAGGGTCCATTTCGTTACCCCAATGTGGGATCCCTGCATCTGACGGCGTGGAATTTGAGAGGGAGTTATTGAGGAGGAAGGGATTTTCAGATGCTTTGATATCTACCCTTTTAAATAGCCGAAAAGAAGTTACCACTAAGATCTACTCTAAAACTTGGAAGAAGTTCCTTGCCTTCTACCAACATCCCTTTTCGGGCAAGGTTCCAATTCCAGCTATTCTAGAGTTTTTACAAAAAGGCCGAGAATTGGGTTTAGCAGTTAATACCCTTAGAGTCCAGATATCAGCCTTGGGGGCATTATATAACAGCGATGTGGCGGGAAATAGATGGGTATCTAGATTCATTAAAGCCACCGGATGTAGTAACCCGGTTTATGTTCCTAAACTACCACCATGGGATTTAAATTTAGTGTTGGATGCTTTAACAGAACCCCCATTTGAGCCATTAGATTCTGTCTCCATTAAAAATTTAACTTTAAAAACAGCCTTCCTAGTGGCACCTACTTCCGCTAGGAGAGTGAGTGATTTGCAAGCATTGTCGATAGACCCTCCTTATTTAATGGTCTTTCAGGATAAAATAGTGTTAAAACCAGATCCAGCATATCTAACAAAGGTAGCTTCCAAATTTCATAGACGTCAGGAAATTTTCTTACCATCATTTTTTGACAATCCAGTCTCAGCAGAAGAGCAAAAATGTCATATGCTAGATGTTAGAAGAACACTGTTAGAGTACAAAACAGAACCGTGGAGGCAGAGTAGGGCTCTGTTTGTTTCTTTCCAGAACCCAAGGAAAGGGGCGAGTGTAACAAAAGCATCTATCGCCAGATGGATAAGAGATGCGATACATTTGGCTTATGCGTCCAAAGGCCAAGCTCCGCCAGACGGCATCAGAGCCCACTCCACTCGAGCCATGGCCTCATCCTGGGCGGAAAGAGCGGACGTCTCCATAGACGCAATATGTAAGGCGGCAACGTGGTGATCTCCTTCCACCTTTTATAGACATTACCATCTTGATCTATCATCAGAGGCCAATTTAGATTTTGGCCGTTCAGTACTTAGTGCTGTAGTCCCTCCCAGGTGATTGATCTTTGAAAATCTCTCGTAGGGGTGCTGTCGTGGCGATAGGAAAACCGGTTTTTACTTACCGGTAATAGGATTTTACAGAGTCCACGACAGCACCCGCACATTCCCCCCGTAGTTAATCACTGGTTTCTGCACCCTTTTGGAGAGTGTGCTTTTTAATTATCACTCTTTAGAAGGTGATGGTATTTAGTAATGTTTAAGTATTTATGATTATGTACTAACTCAATGGCGGTGTCCCTTATACTCTGAAACACAAATTGGAGTGGTGAGGGGGACCGCCCCTTTAAATCCTGTAGGTTCCTGTCCAGATGGTGGGCGGATCCCCTCTCTCGTAGGGGTGCTGTCGTGGACTCTGTAAAATCTTATTACCGGTAAGTAAAAACCGTTTTTTTGCTTAAACTTATGGTGTTAGTAATGGTGATGTCTTATAGATGCCTCTCCATTACTAACCCCTGGGCTTGATGTCAGCAGACATAAAACAGCTGATATCCACCCCAAAGCTACTACCCCACTTGCCAACGCACCAGAGCAAGTGGGAAGAGCCAAGGGTAAGAGCCTAGAATCGGTGCACCGCATAGATGCGCCATTTCTGGGGCAGCTGAGGGCTGTTGTTATTAGTCTGGAAGGGGGGCAATATCCAAGGCCCATTCCCAGCCTATGGATATCAGCCCACAGCTGTCTATTTTGCCTTTGCTGGTTATTAAATATAGGGGGACCCCACATTTTTTTTGGATCCCCCATTTTAAAAACCAGTAAAGGCTAAGTAGACAGCTGTGAGGTGATATTAATAGCCTAAGAAGCTTCATAGATATTGGCTCCTTCCCAGAATAATAACACCAGCCCCAAGACTTCTGCTTTCCCTCATCTGGTTAGTAAAAATAAGTGGGACCCCACATCATTTTTTTCTTTTATTAGGTAAATACACGTACAGTAAGCTACACATGCATTGCACTAATTATTTTACTGACATTTCTCAGGTGCCGGCTGGTGAATACTTGTTACAGATCTGCAACACAGGACTAAGGTAGAAGGGGGAAAACTGACCCTGCACTATGACTAGGCTGAAACCCTACTATGGAGTGGGCGACCCATTCCTTGCGAATAGACCCACCGATGATCCTAGGTTAATCTCAAGCCTAGACCTATAAAAAGGTTCCCTAAAAGAACTAAGGACTGGGTTCAAAAATGGGTCACCTCCTAATAGAAAACACAGAGAAGGCTGCAGAAACCAATAGAAAACAGAAACTAAGGCTAGCAGAACCAGAGGTACCAGCACTGCACAAATAACACACACAGAAGACAAAGCAAAGCACCAAGCTAGAGCTCAAGCAGATTAACACTGTTGTCCAGCAAGGACTGGGAGGCAGGCGCTGGTTAATAAAGAGTGATACAAACACCTGACCCAAGACAAACCCAGCACCAGAGGAAAAAGACCAGCAGCCAGAACTCCACAAGAAAATGGCGGTTAGTCACAAACTTAACAGATTCTAACAATACTCTCATCAGCGTATACCTGCTCTCGCTGCTATCAGCGGCTGATGAGAGTAGTAGCCAGCAGCTGATGCCTGACCGAGGGTAACCTGGATCAATTATAATGCTTTGGGTTGTATTACAGCAAAGGGGACATTTTACGGGTAGAGGGAAGAATAGATTCAATGAGGAACATGAAGGTTTTATAATAGCCCTCAAAGTTCCCTGGTGTGAACATCAATGAAAATCTGTTGCTAGATCTCAAAATAGAAGTGCATGCAAGACAACTCAGGAATCTCACATAACTGGAAGAATTATCGAAGAAAGAATGGAGGAAAATCTCTCAAACGAGAATTGAAGTACTCTTGGCTTTTTGTAATTTTAAAAATGTAAAAGATGAAAATATATATTTGTTTGCCTAAAATACAAAGGGAATGTGTCATCTTTAACCTTAGGCTTTTTGGAGATCATTTCATCTTCAACAGTAATTTTGACCAGGGGTACCCAAACTTTTGCATGTTACGTATATTCAGTATAACGACCTATTTGTGTATGTTGTAATGCCGCAGTAGCATCCGACGCAGAGAAGAGGCAGTGACCCACAAAGTTCCAACACAAAGTCTCTTTAATGTGTTTCCTCACAGCATTAAAGTCCAATTCACACACAAGTGCATATCATTTCAGTGCATATAACTTCAGTGTATATTATCAGTGTTTGATTCACACCAGTTCATAGTACTGTACCATATCATATGGCTTTTAGATTACTGTCCCTAAACACGCCAGACTTCCCTTGTCCAGGTTCCCTGGGCGACCGCACGCCATATTAAAGTCCCCAAACATAGCTTTACATGTTGCAGACACTACACATGCCAGTCCTCCTCTGACTAGTTCCCGTGGGTGTCCTGCATCGCTGTATCACAGTCTCTTTATTCACACAGCTGTACACAGACTAGGATATCCTCCGAATAGCAGCCGGTCACCATATCCACCTGTTTTCAATCGTTACACATGCCAGTCCTCCTTCGAGCACATGACATCCACCTTCGGCACACCTCCGGGCACAGGACTGTCCATAGCCGACTCTTTTGGGCACAGGACATCCACCTCTGGTTCACCTCCGGGCACAGGACTGTCCACATCCGAGACCAGTTTCCATGGACAACTTGCATTGCTGTTTACACTGCGGGTGCCAGGCTATTCAGCTGCCATAGCTGCTGGATCCGCTGGCCTGTGCCTCCATGCATTCAGCCAGAACTCTGCAGGCCTCTGCTCTGCACACCAGCACACACCAGACTGACACTGACATTGCACCTGACACCTGACACACCCATACCCCTTACTGCAGGGTTTTTAACAAACAAACCTGTGGCTTTCAGCCACATGGAAAACCTGGACCGGAAATCCTTGACTGCCATGCACACCTATTTCATCCGTCTCCATGCACGACCTTGGGAGAACACACAGCGACCCCTACCTGTGACACGAGTCATTGCCTCACAATGTATGTGCTCTGTATACATGTGTGTATGTGCACTGTGTATACATGTGTGTGTGCTATGTGGTGTATACATGTGTGTGTGTATACATGTGTGTGTGGTGCTGTGCGTGTATATATGCGTTTGTGCTGTGTGTATATACAGCTCTGGCAAAAATTAAGAGACCACTGCACAGTTTAATAAAAATCAGCTTCTCTACATGTCTGACAGCCATTGCAATCCAGTGTCAGTTGAATTACAACCAGAGTCACCTCATTCTACTTAATGTGCTTCTGATTAGGTGATCACCTGAAACAAATCTTATTTAACCACTGCTGTGGTGTTTACAATCCTCTTGCATTAGGACATGCTGGATGGCAAAACAAGTGCTAGTAATATCCCAAAAGAAATAGGAATGAAAAAATAACTTTTAACTATGCCAAAGGAGTTGAAAAGAAAAGTCTTGAGTGAGGAAAATAAGGGCTCAATTCTGGCTTTACTAACAGAGGGACACAGTGAGCGTTATGTTGCCTCCATTCTTAAAATTTCTAAGACGGCAGTCCATTACAACAAGGTCACGCAGCAGACATTGGGGACAACAAAGCTACAGAACGTCAGAGGGCGAAAACGATTCTCCACTGACCGGGATGACCAGACCATCATCCTAATCGAATGTCACTCAGCAACCGAAAGGATGACATCAAGTGACCTACAAAAGGAATGGCAAATGGCAGCTGGGGTGAAGTGCACGGCAAGAACAGTTCGTAACAGGCTCCTGGAGGCAGGGCTCAAGTCATGTAAAGGTAGAAAAAAGCCTTTCATCAATGAGAAGCAAAGGAGAGCCAGGCTGAAGTTTGCCAAAACCATAAGGATTGGACCATAGAGGACAGGAGTAAGGTAATCTTCTCTGATGAGTCTAATTTTCAGCTTTGCCCCACACCTGGTCATCTAATGGTTAGACAGACCTGGAGAGGCGTACAAGCCACAGTGTCTTGCATCCACTGTGAAATTTGGTGGAGGATCGGTGATGATCTGGGGATGCTTCAGCAAGGCTGGAATTGGGCAAGTTAATCTTTGCGAAGGACGTATGAATCAAGCAGCATACAAGGTTATCCTGGAAAAACAGTTGATTCCTTCTGTTCAGGAAATATTCTCCAACCATGAGGACTGTTTTTTCCAGCAGGACAATGAGCCATGCCACACAGCTAGGTCAATCAAAGTGTGGTGAAGGACCACATGCTTGGGAAAAACTGAGCAACGAGAATACTCGCTCATCACTAATAGTTACAAGTCATCAAACAAAAAAGAACTGCTTAAATTTTTGTACCAGGAGTGGTATAAGATCACCCAAAAGAAATGTGAAAGACTGGTGGAAAGCATGCCAAGACGAATGAAAGCTGGGAATAAAAATCATGGTTATTCCACAAAATATTGATTTCTGAACTCTTCCTGAGGTAAAACATTAGTATTGTTGTTTCTAAATGATTATGAACTTGTTTTTTTTTAACTATTTGAGGTCTGCAAGCAATGCATTTTTTTGTTATTTTGACCATTTCTCATTTTACAGAAAATAAATACAAAATGAATTGCTTGGAACTTCGGAGATACCGTATATACTCGAGTATAAGCCGAGATTTTCAGCCCATTTTTTTGGGCTGAAAGTCCCCCTCTCGGCTTATACTCGAGTCATACCCGGGGGTCGGCAGGTGAGGGGGGGCGGGGGCTGTGTAATTATACTTAACCGCTCCCGGCGCGGTCCCTGGACGTCCCTGCTTCTTCCAGCGCTGCAGCTTCTCCCTGTACTGAGCGGTCACATGGTCCCTGTTGTGAAATTGGATTTTGGGCTCCCCCGGTGGCCACTGGTGGAATTGAACTTGTGTGCATCATCCCCTCTGTTCACCTGTTCCCATCAGGATGTGGGAGTCGCTATTTAACCTTGCTCCTCTGTCACTTCCATGCCGGTCAACATTGTAATCAGAAGCCTTTCTGTGCATGTTCCTGCTACCAGACAACTTCCAGCTAAGTCGGACTTTGGTCCTTGTTTGTTTTTTGCATTTTGTTCCAGTTCACAGCTGCAGTTTCGTTTCTGTGTCTGGAAAGCTCTTGTGATCTGAAATTGCCACTCTGATGTTATGAGTTAATACTAGAGTCTTAAAGTAATTTCAGGATGGTGTATTGATAGGGTTTTCAGCTGACCATGAAAGTACCCTTTCTGTCTTCTTGCTATCTAGTAAGCGGACCTCGATTTTGTTAAACCTATTTTCATACTACGTTTGTCATTTTCATCTTAAATCACCGCCAATATATGTGGGGGCCTCTGTCTGCCTTTCGGGGAAATTTCTCTAGAGGTGAGCCAGGACTATATTTTCCTCTGCCAGGATTAGTTAGTCTTCCGGCCGGCGCTGGGCGTCTAGGGATAAAACGCAGGCTACGCTACCCGGCTACTGTTAGTTGTGCGGCAGGTTTAGTTCATGGTCAGTTTAAGTTTCCATCCTTCCAAGAGCTAGTTCCTATGTATGCTGGGCTATGTTCTCTTGCCATTGAGAACCATAACAGTTTGACCGGCCCACAAAGGGTTAAATTAATTGGCAGAGAAAGGAGAGAAAAAAGAAGTCTGCTGAAAAAATTTTTTTTTTTTTTTTTCCTTCAGTTCTGAGTGTGCTTTCAATTGAATCACTTGCAAGTCTGCCTATATTGCAGCCTTCCTCTCTCTCTCTCCTTCTAATCCTGGAATGGCTCTGTGTTCACCTGTTTAAAATGGATATTCAGAGTTTAGCTGCAGGTTTGAATAATCTCACCACGAAAGTTCAAAATTTACAAGATTTTGTTGTTCATGTTCCTATATCTGAACCTAGAGTTCCTGAATTTTTCTCGGGGAATAGATCTTGCTTTCAAAATTTCAAAAATAATTGCAAGTTGTTTTTGTCCCTGAAATCTCGCTCTGCTGGAGATCCTGCTCAGCAGGTCAGGATTGTGATTTCTTTGCTCCGGGGCGACCCTCAAGATTGGGCTTTTGCATTGGCTCCAGGGGATCCTGCGTTGCTCAATGTGGATGCGTTTTTTCTGGCCTTGGGGTTGCTTTATGAGGAACCTCATTTAGAGCTTCAGGCGGAAAAAGCCTTGATGTCCCTATCTCAGGGGCAAGATGAAGTTGAAATATACTGCCAAAAATTCCGTAAATGGTCTGTGCTTACTCAGTGGAATGAGTGAGCCCTGGCGGCGAATTTCAGAGAGGGTCTCTCTGATGCCGTTAAGGATGTTATGGTGGGGTTCCCTGTGCCTGCGGGTCTGAATGAGTCCATGACAATGGCTATCCAGATCGATAGACGTCTGCGGGAGCGCAAACCTGTGCACCATTTGGCGGTGTCTACTGAGAAGACGCCAGAGAATATGCAATGTGATAGAATTCTGTCCAGAAGCGAACGGCAGAATTTTAGACGAAAAAATGGGTTGTGCTTTTATTGTGGTGATTCAACTCATGTTATATCAGCATGCTCTAAGCGTACTAAGAAGCTTGATAAGTCAGTTTCAATTGGCACTTTTCAGTCTAAGTTTATTCTATCTGTGACCCTGATTTGTTCTTTATCATCTATTACCGCGGATGCCTATGTCGACTCTGGCGCCGCTTTGAGTCTTATGGATTGGTCCTTTGCCAAACGCTGTGGGTATGATTTAGAGCCTCTTGAAACTCCTATACCTCTGAAGGGGATTGACTCCACCCCATTGGCTAGTAATAAACCACAATACTGGACACAAGTAACTATGCGAATTAATCCGGATCATCAGGAGATTATTCGCTTTCTTGTGCTGTATAATCTACATGATGTGTTGGTGCTTGGATTGCCATGGCTGCAATCTCATAACCCAGTCCTCGACTGGAACGCTATGTCTGTGTTAAGCTGGGGATGTAAGGGGATGCATGGGGACGTACCTTTGGTTTCCATTTCGTCATCTATTCCCTCTGAGATTCCTGAATTCTTGTCTGACTATCGTGACGTTTTTGAAAAACCTAAGCTTGGTTCATTACCTCCGCACCGGGAGTGCGATTGTGCCATAGATTTGATTCCGGGTAGTAAATACCCTAAGGGTCGTTTATTTAATCTGTCTGTGCCTGAACATGCTGCTATGCGAGAATATATAAAGGAGTCCTTGGAAAAGGGACATATTCGTCCTTCGTCATCTCCCTTAGGAGCCGTTTTTTTCTTTGTGTCTAAGAAAGATGGCTCTTTGAGGCCGTGTATTGATTATCGGCTTTTGAATAAAATCACGGTTAAATATCAATATCCGTTGCCACTGCTGACTGATTTGTTTGCTCGCATAAAGGGGGCCAATTGGTTCTCTAAGATAGATCTCCGTGGGGCGTATAATTTGGTGCGAATTAAGCAGGGGGATGAGTGGAAAACCGCATTTAATACGCCCGAGGGCCACTTTGAGTATTTGGTGATGCCTTTTGGCCTTTCAAATGCCCCTTCAGTCTTTCAGTCCTTTATGCATGACATTTTCCGTGATTATTTGGATAAATTTATGATCGTGTATCTGGATGATATTCTGATTTTTTCGGATGACTGGGACTCTCATGTCCAGCAGGTCAGGAGGGTTTTTCAGGTTTTGCGGTCTAATTCCTTGTGTGTGAAGGGTTCTAAGTGCGTTTTTGGGGTTCAAAAGATTTCCTTCTTGGGATACATTTTTTCCCCCTCTTCCATCGAGATGGATCCTGTCAAGGTTCGGGCTATTTGTGATTGGACGCAACCCTCTTCTCTTAAGAGTCTTCAGAAATTTTTGGGCTTTGCTAACTTTTATCGTCGATTTATTGCTGGTTTTTCTGATGTTGTTAAACCATTGACTGATTTGACTAAGAAGGGTGCTGATGTTGCTGATTGGTCCCCTGCTGCTGTGGAGGCCTTTCGGGAGCTTAAGCGCCGCTTTTCTTCCGCCCCTGTGTTGCGTCAGCCTGATGTTGCTCTTCCTTTTCAGGTTGAGGTCGACGCTTCTGAAATCGGAGCTGGGGCGGTTTTGTCGCAAAGAAGTTCCGACTGCTCCGTGATGAAACCTTGTGCTTTTTTTTCTCGTAAATTTTCGCCCGCCGAGCGGAATTATGATATTGGGAATCGGGAGCTTTTGGCCATGAAGTGGGCTTTTGAGGAGTGGCGTCATTGGCTTGAGGGGGCTAGACATCAGGTGGTGGTATTGACCGACCACAAAAATTTAATTTATCTTGAGTCCGCCAGACGCCTGAATCCTAGACAGGCGCGCTGGTCGTTGTTTTTCTCTCGGTTTAATTTTGTGGTGTCATACCTACCGGGTTCTAAGAATGTTAAGGCGGATGCCCTTTCTAGGAGTTTTGAGCCTGACTCCCCTGGTAATTCTGAACCTACAGGTATCCTTAAGGATGGAGTGATATTGTCTGCCGTTTCTCCAGACCTGCGGCGGGCCTTGCAGGATTTTCAGGCGGATAGACCTGATCGTTGCCCACCTGGTAGACTGTTTGTTCCTGATGATTGGACCAGTAAAGTCATTTCTGAGGTTCATTCTTCTGCGTTGGCAGGTCATCCTGGAATCTTTGGTACCAGGGATTTGGTGGCAAGGTCCTTCTGGTGGCCTTCCCTGTCACGAGATGTACGAGGCTTTGTGCAGTCTTGTGACGTTTGTGCTCGGGCCAAGCCTTGTTGTTCTCGGGCTAGTGGATTGTTGTTGCCCTTGCCTATCCCGAAGAGGCCTTGGACGCACATCTTGATGGATTTTATTTCGGATCTTCCTGTTTCTCAGAAGATGTCTGTCATCTGGGTGGTGTGTGACCGTTTCTCTAAGATGGTCCATTTGGTTCCCCTGCCTAAGTTGCCTTCTTCTTCCGAGTTGGTTCCTCTGTTTTTTCAAAATGTGGTTCGTTTGCATGGTATTCCGGAGAATATCGTTTCTGACAGAGGAACCCAATTCGTGTCTAGATTTTGGCGGGCATTCTGTGCTAGGATGGGCATAGATTTGTCTTTCTCGTCTGCTTTCCATCCTCAGACTAATGGCCAGACCGAGCGGACGAATCAGACTTTGGAGACATATTTGAGGTGTTTTGTGTCTGCAGATCAGGATGATTGGGTTGCTTTTTTGCCTTTAGCGGAGTTTGCCCTCAATAATCGGGCCAGCTCTGCCACCTTGGTGTCTCCTTTTTTCTGTAATTCGGGGTTTCATCCTCGATTTTCCTCCGGTCAGGTGGAATCTTCGGATTGTCCTGGAGTGGATGCTGTGGTGGAGAGGTTGCATCAGATTTGGGGGCAGGTGGTGGACAATTTGAAGTTGTCCCAGGAGAAGACTCAGCTTTTTGCCAACCGCCGGCGTCGGGTTGGTCCTCGGCTTTGTGTCGGGGACTTGGTGTGGTTGTCTTCTCGTTTTTTCCCTATGAGGGTTTCTTCTCCTAAGTTTAAGCCTCGGTTCATCGGCCCGTACAAGATATTGGAGATTCTTAACCCTGTGTCCTTCCGTTTGGACCTCCCTGCATCTTTTTCTATTCATAATGTTTTTCATCGGTCATTGTTGCGCAGGTATGAGGTACCGGTTGTGCCTTCCGTTGAGCCTCCTGCTCCGGTGTTGGTTGAGGGCGAGTTGGAGTACGTTGTGGAAAAAATCTTGGACTCCCGTGTTTCCAGACGGAAACTCCAGTATCTGGTCAAATGGAAGGGATACGGTCAGGAGGATAATTCTTGGGTGACTGCCTCTGATGTTCATGCCTCCGATCTGGTCCGTGCCTTTCATAGGGCTCATCCTGATCGCCCTGGTGGTTCTGGTGAGGGTTCGGTGCCCCCTCCTTGAGGGGGGGGTACTGTTGTGAAATTGGATTTTGGGCTCCCCCGGTGGCCACTGGTGGAATTGAACTTGTGTGCATCATCCCCTCTGTTCACCTGTTCCCATCAGGATGTGGGAGTCGCTATTTAACCTTGCTCCTCTGTCACTTCCATGCCGGTCAACATTGTAATCAGAAGCCTTTCTGTGCATGTTCCTGCTACCAGACAACTTCCAGCTAAGTCGGACTTTGGTCCTTGTTTGTTTTTTGCATTTTGTTCCAGTTCACAGCTGCAGTTTCGTTTCTGTGTCTGGAAAGCTCTTGTGATCTGAAATTGCCACTCTGATGTTATGAGTTAATACTAGAGTCTTAAAGTAATTTCAGGATGGTGTATTGATAGGGTTTTCAGCTGACCATGAAAGTACCCTTTCTGTCTTCTTGCTATCTAGTAAGCGGACCTCGATTTTGTTAAACCTATTTTTATACTGCGTTTGTCATTTTCATCTTAAATCACCGCCAATATATGTGGGGGCCTCTGTCTGCCTTTCGGGGAAATTTCTCTAGAGGTGAGCCAGGACTATATTTTCCTCTGCCAGGATTAGTTAGTCCTCCGGCCGGCGCTGGGCGTCTAGGGATAAAACGCAGGCTACGCTACCCGGCTACTGTTAGTTGTGCGGCATGTTTAGTTCATGGTCAGTTTAAGTTTCCATCCTTCCAAGAGCTAGTTCCTATGTATGCTGGGCTATGTTCTCTTGCCATTGAGAACCATAACAGGTCCCGCTCATTACAGAAAAGAATATGCGGCTCCACCTCCCATAGAGGTGGAGCCGCATATTCATTAATGTATGAGCGGTAACGGTGAACGCTCAATACAGGAAGAAGATGCAGCGCCGGGGAAGCAGGGACACAGCGCCAGGAGCAGGTAAGTATACGGGGAGGGGGAGCGCAGCGCAGCGCGATATTTACCCCTCCTCGTTCCAGTGCGGCTCTGTCTTCATCGTCCTCTGGCAGTGACGCTGAGGTCAGAGGGCGCGGTGACGTAGTCAGTGCGCGCCCTCTGCTGAACGTGAGTGCCGAAGACGGAGCCGCACGAGGAGCAGGTAAAAGTGCCGGGGTCCTGAGCAACGGAGAGGTGAGTATTTGATCTTTTTTTTATGGCAGCAAAAGCAAATGGGGCAAGTGGCTGTGCGGAGCATCTTATGGGGCCATAACACTTGTGCAGCACTATATGGGGCAAGTAGCTGTGCAGAGCATCTGTATGGTGCCATAACACTTGTGCAGCACTATAAGGGGCAAGTAGCTGTGCAGAGCGTCTTATGGGGCCATAACACTTGTGCAGCACTATATGGGGCAAGTAGCTGTGCAGAGCATCTGTATGGGGCCATAACACTTGTGCAGCACTATAAGGGGCAAGTGGCTGCGCGGAGCATCTGTATGGGGTCATAACACTAGTGCAGCACTATAAGGGGCAAGTGGCTGTGCGGAGCATCTTATGGGGCCATAACACTTGTGCAGCACTATATGGGGCAAGTGGCTGTGCGGAGCGTCTTATGGGGCCATAACACTTGTGCAGCACTATAAGGGGCAAGTAGCTGTGCGGAGCGCCTGTATGTGGCCATAACACTTGTGCAGCACTATATGGGGCAAGTGGCTGTGCGGAGCGTCTTATGGGGCCATAACACTTGTGCAGCACTGTAAGGGGCAAGTAGCTGTGCGGAGCATCTGTATGGGGCCATAAGACTTGTGCAGCACTATAAGGGGCAAGTGGCTGTGCGGAGCATCTGTATGGGGCCATAACACTTGTGCAGCACTATAAGGAGCAAGTGGCTGTAACGGAGCATCTTATGGGGCTATAACGCTTGTGCAGCACTATAAGGGGCAAGTGGCTGTATGGAGCATCTGTATGGGGCATCTGTATGGGGCCATAACACTTGTGCAGCACTATATAGAGCAAATATCTCTATGGAGCATCTTATGGGACCCTTATTACCCTTTATGCAGGATTATATGGGGCATATTTTAATATGGAGCATCTAATGGGGCCCATCAAACTTTATGGAGCATTATATGGGGCTCCTGATTCAATATGGATATTCAAAGACACTTAAACTACTGATGTCTCAATTAATTTTACTTTTATTGGTATCTATTTTTACTTTTGAAATTTATCGGTAGCTGCTGCATTTTTCACCCTAGGCTTATACTCGAGTCATTAAATTTTCCCAGTTTTTTGTGGCAAAATTAGGGGGTCGGCTTATACTCGGGTCGGCTTATACTCGAGTATATACGGTATGTTGTCAGTAGTTTATAGAATAAAAGAACAATTTACATTTTACTCAAAAACATACCTATAAAGAGAAAAATCAGGCAAACTGAACATCGTGCAGTGGTCTCTTAATTTTTGCCAGAGCTGTACATATGTGTATGTGCTAAGCATGTGTGTTCATGCGTGTGTGCTGTGTGTGTCTAAATACAATCAGGTAAGTGGATTGTTTATGCTGGACCAAAAATCATTGTTCTCGTTAGCACATCACCCTGTGTAAATTGCAGATGTGCTGATAACATGATAACGTATGAGGACAGATTGATCTATTAGTGATCTTTCTGTGCCCATTATTCTTTTCCATCCTGTGTAATGAGGCTGGTAAACAAGCATCAAATGACTTCAATATTGTCGATCATGCACATTTAATAGTCTGAACTCAGAACATGTAAAGGCAACTAAAAGTCTGTGTGTGATGGGGCAATATGTGAGCCCTACTTTAAACTTTTGCCAAAGGCATCACTTTGTCTACAACCAACCCTGACCATCAGTTTCTAATTGGAATGGATTGGACTGTTGGGTTGGACCAGGGCCATATTTTCCACTAGGGCGGTGGGTTGCAGGGGCCGACACTGGCCTGCAATGAGTAAAAAAAAAAACACCAAACAACAATTAATCCCTCCTTTATCCACTGGATTGGCTTCACTTCTGGGGTGGGGCACAGTATCAGAAGTTCCTGGCATTCACTTGTATTCGTGTCTACAAAGACACCAATGTATTTACATAATTGCCTTGTAATGTTTTAATTTCCTGTTCTGTCCTGATGTCACCGTATCCCAGAATTCCAAACGGAGGAAGTTCACCGACCGCCATATTGGGACACCAAAGTGATGGGTGTCTCAATATGGAAACTGCTGCTGGTACCAACCTATTGCGCGGTACCACCAGCGGAACACCGTCACACCACACACACACTCACATTCACACACACTTTCACATTCACACTCACATTCACACTCACACAGCCTCTTGCGCGGTACCACCAGCGGAACACTGTCGCGAACACGCTGCCGCCAGGATCAGCCGAATGATTCACTGACCGCCTCTATCTTTGTACAGGAGGAGCGCATGCGCAGTTTAAATATGCCCACGCTATCTGCCTGCACAAAGATGGTGGCGGTCTGATTTACTGCGCCTGTGCGAATTACATGCAGGTGCAGTGAATCATTCGGCTGATCCTGGCAGCAGATGCGCGACGTGTCTACAGGCAGAGGAAGCCGGTCACATTAAAGGGGTTTTCCCACGAATGAAGGTTCATTTTAAAAATTGACTGTGTCTGACCATGTACGGAGCATACCACATCTCCTGGGCAGGGGAGGAAGCAAAAGACAATACTGACATTACAGCAGGGGATCACAGTGGATTCATTTTGTGAGGTAAAATATTTCACTGTTTTTAAAAAGTATTTTACCTCACAAAATGTATCCTCTGTGATCTCTTGCTGTAATGTCAGTTTTGTCTTTTGCTTCCTCCCCTGCCCAGGAGCTGTGGTATGTTCTGTACACAGTCAGACACAGGGGTGAGTGTGTCTGACCTTGTATGGAGCATACCACATCTCCTGGGCAGGGGAGGAAGCAAAAGACAATACTGACATTACAGCAAGAGATCGCAGAGGATTCATTTTGTGAGGTAAAATATTTCACTGTTTTTAAAAAGTATTTTACCTCACAAAATGTATCCTCTGCAATCTCCTGCTGTAATGTCAGTATTGTCTTTTGCTTCCTCCCCTGCTCAGGAGCTAAGGTATGTTCTGTACATGGTCAGACACAGACAATTTTTAAAATTAAATTTTTGTTCGTGGGAAAACCCCTTTAAAAAGCAAATATCAACGCCAACATGGCTCCTCCTAAAAAGTACGCCAATGACAATGAAAGGAAAGCAGCAAAGGCACAACATTGAAGACAACAAAGGGCAAATGAGACTCTTGAAGAGCAACAGCATCGCTGGGACAAAAACAAGGCATATAAGTGTAGACTTAAAGCACACGAGTCCCCTGATGCAAAAGTCATTAGATTACCACAAGATGCCATTAGCACCACATGCCTGGCCCCATTGTGACATTACCGCTCTCCCGATGATATAGCATCGGGCCTCCATCTAGTAGAAATTAATATACAAGCACCGGCACTTCTGGGATCAGCTTCCCTGCCTGACGTGCAGCGCGATTAGGTCATCACATCATATTGCAGATGTCATCAGAGCGTTGTAGAGGACTGGAAGATGCGGGAGCAGAAGCCAGGAGATGGCAAGCGCTCTGAGAGCTGAAGATGTGGGTTCATTATTGACAGGTGGTTTAATATGGAGAGGGGACAGAATGGGGGAGGTGACATAATTATGGAATTTGGACAGTATATATCTAGGGTTGGGGTGCCCTTTGTGAATGTGAAACAGTAAGGAGGGGGTGTTCTCAGTTTGGGCTGTATAGGTGGATTCTGGAGATGGGGCAGTATAAGGGGATCCTTATGGAGATAGGCAGACTAAGGAGGTCGCTATGGAGATTGGGAAGCATAAGGGAGTCCCTCTGGAGAAGGGACAATATAAGGGTATCTGAATGGAGATGGGGCAGTACAGGGGGCTCTGTTTAGAGATGGGAAAGTATAGGGGGCTATGGATGGAGATGGGAAAGTATAGGGGGCTCTGTATGGCAATCTCTGCATGGATATGGGGCAGTATTGGGGTCTCTTTATGGAGATAGGGCAATGTAGGGGGTCTCTGGGTAGACATGGGGCAGCCTATGGGGGCTCTGTATAGAGATGAGGCAGTCTACTGGGGCTTTGTATAGCAGTCTCTGGCTCTATATTGAGATGGGACAATCTAGAAGGGCTCTGTATGAAAGTCTCTGGATGGAGATGGGTCAGTATAGGGGGTTTGTATGGATATGGGATAGTCTAAGGGGCTCTGTATGGAGATGGGGCAGTCTACGTGGGGCTCTATATGGAGATGGGGAAGTATAGGAGGACTTTGTATGTTGATGGGACAGTATGGGGGTTCAATATGGATATGGGGCAGTAAAGGTGTATTCCATATAGGGACAGGGCCGTGTTAGGGTCTCTGTGTGGAGATTAGGCAGTATGGAATGGCTCTCCTGGACATGGGCAGTATAATGAGACTGTATGAAAACGAGCCAGCATAGGGGGATCTATATGGATATGCGGCAGTGTTGGGGGTCTCTGTTTGGAGATGGAGCACTATGGGGGACTCGATGTGGAGATGGGGCTGCATAGGAAGACTTGGTGTGGAGATGGAGCAGTACGAAGGGAGGTTCTGTATGGAGATGGGCCAGTATGGAGGGGCTCTCTATGGAAATGGGGCAGTATGGGAAGTCTAAATGGAGAAATGGTAGCATGACTGTCTATGAAAAAGTGGCTGTATGGGAGGTTAGTGTGGAGACGAGGCTCAGCATAAAATGGGTGGTGACAGTGTAAAAAGGGGACTCAATATGGAGTACAGGCATAATGGGGAGTCAGCATGGGGGGGGACAATGTGCAGGGCATAATTAATTACAGATGAAGTCATGGTGGGTATATCCCATAAGGGACAACAGTGGCAGTTGTAGTTCACCAAGGCATACAGTATGGAGGTGGTCATAGCATAAAAGGGGGGACGGTATGGTGAGAATATTTTATAGGAGAGTTCAGTGTGAACACCATGTAACATAATTTTTTGTGCAGGGAGCACAGTGAGGAGCAGATATTTGTTCAGGGCCCCAGTGTAGTGCTTATTTAAGGCACAGCGTAGGGCAGATATTTTTATTCAGGAACATTATAATGACACTGTTATTTTTAAGGGCACTGCAAAAGGCCAGAGAATAGGGAAGTCTGCTGAGGCAAACTGTGGATGAGAAAAGTCATCCTGGCATCAGGACCAGATAAAGAAGAAATAATGCGAAGAAATCCAATCATAGAAGATGTCAGCCATAAGGTACCTACATGTAAGGGTGCATTTTCACTGGCCAATTTCCATCTTTAAACAACCGCCGATCTGCTATATGAAGCTGACTGGCAGATGTTTATTATACTGTTTAGACAGGCTGTGACTGCACTTTCATGTGCGCAGAACGATTGATAACATGTTCGTCCTGTGCTCATAAGAAGAATAGCATTGTCCTCAGCAGCACGTTTATACGAGATTATGTGCTGCAGAGAATGTTGATATTTAAGCAAGCGTAAAAATCATTTCACTCTACAAACAAATGCTCATGTGTCCTGAGTGTTTGACAGCCTTTTTAGAAACGCCAATATTCAGTTTCTGATTATCAGATGCAGTGTAATTGCACCTTAAATAGATTTTTTTGATGTTTTAGGCCCACTTATACTGAGCAGATCGGTGCGGGACGCAATCCTGAGACCCCACCTGTCACTCCACAGACCAATTTGAAATGCGCATCTTAGGGTATGTTCTCACGCTCAGTAAACACTGCGGGTTGGACGCTGCATTCTTCCAGAGCGTCCAACCCGCAGCGGCCAGATGTTACAGCATAGTGGATGGGATTTCAAGAAATCCCATGCCCACTATGCATGCATCGACACCCGAGGATCACCTGCGGAGACGGATATGTGGCGCGTCTTTCAAGACTGCAGCATGTCTATTTATCTTGCGAAGACGTCCCATACAATGTTTTGGGATGTGGTGATTCCGCACGGTTCAATGAACACATGCGGAATCACCTGCGCTCAAAAGCTGGCAGCGCTTTGGACTGAGCAGACACATACCCTAAGGAGACCGAAGAGCATTCACAACCCAGTGCTGATATCTTAGAAAGTCATAGCCCTGTCTCCTGACCTGCCCACTTGTAAGAAGCATGCTAAGCGCCATGTTACATTTGTCTGCAGGGTCGAGTCTTGCAGCTAGAAGAGCAGAGTGATCTAGGGAAGAAGAGTTATGTGGAGGATGGAAACCGCTGTGTGGTCTAAGATGGCGCCGAACATGGATTATGTAATGGCGGTTAGTGGCGCAGAATGACAAGAATGTGCGACTATCGTAGGCATAGAAGAAACAAAAGGGTGTGAATAGTTGTCCAGCTCTCCAGAAGAAGACCTGCTCCTGGTTTTCATGGGCCCCTGGCAAAAGAGTCTCAGTGGGCCACTTTAACACATACCACAATTCATGGTGCACAGATACAGTAGAGAAATATACTGTAGGTATAGTATAATGCCAAAGATTTCACTTCTTACATTACATAAATGATAGCTATAGCTCAGAAACCAGGTAGTGTTGTCCTCCATACAGTATTATGGGCATCACACAGCGCTCCATACAGAATAACAAGCCCCATATGTTGCTCCATACAGTATTATGGGCACCACATAGTGCTCCATACAAAATAATGAGCCCCATATATTGCTCCATACAGAATAATGGGCACCACATAGTGCTCGATACAGTATAATGATCCCCATATATTGCTCCATATAGTATTATGGGCACCACATAGTGCTCCATACAGAATGAGCCCCATATAGTGCTCCATACAGTAATTTGTGCACCACATAGTGCTCCATACAGAATAATGAGCCCCATATATTGCTCAATACAGTATTCTGGGCACCTCATAGTGCTCCAAGCAGAATAATGAGGCCCATATAATGCTGCATACAGTATAATGAACCCCACATATTTCTCCATACAGTATTATGGGCACCACTTTGCGCTTCATACAGAATAATGAGCTCCATATATTGCGCCATACAGTATCATGGGCACCACATAGTGCTCCTTACAGAATAATGAGCCTCATATACTGATCCATATGTAATTGACCCCATAAGATGCTCCATGTATAATTGGCCCCATAGGATGCTCCATATATAATTGGCCCCATAAGATGCTCCATATATAATTGGCCCCATAAGACGCTCCATATATAATTGACCCCATAAAATGCACCATATATAATTGACCCCATAAAATGCTCCATATATAATTGGCCCCATAAGATGCTCCACGTATAATTGGCCCCATAAAATGCTCCATATATAATTGGCCCCATAAGATGCTTCATATATATAATTGGCCACATAAGGTGCTATATATATTATTGGCCCCATAAGACGCTCCATATAATTGGCTGCATAAAATACTCCATATATAATCGGCCCTATAAGATGCTCCATATATAATTGATCCCATAAGATGCTCCATATATAATTGGCCCTATAAGATGCTCCATATAATCAGCCCTATAAGATGCTCCATATATAATTGGACCCATAAAATGCTCCATATACGGTATAATTGGTCCTATAAGATGCTCCATATATAATTGGACCCATACAATTGGTCCCATAAAATGCGCCATATATAATTGGCCCCATATAATGCTCCATATATAATTGGCCCCATAAGATGCTCCATATATAATTAGCTCCATAAAATGCTCTCTATATAATTGGCCCCATATAATGCTCCATATATAATTGGTCCCATAAGATGTTCCATATGTAATTGGCCCCATAAGATGCTCCATATATAATTGGCCCCATAAGATGCTCCATATATAATTGGCCCCATAAGATGCTCTATATATAATTGGCCCCATATAATGCTCCATATATAATTGGCCCCATAAGATGCTCCACGTATAATTGGCCCCATAAAATGCTCCATATATAATTGGCCCCATAAGATGCTTTATATATAATTGGCCACATAAGATGCTCTATATATAATTGGCTGCATAAAATGCTCCATATATAATCGGCCCTATAAGATGCTCCATATATAATTGGCCCCATAAAATGCTCTCTATATAATTGGCCCCATATAATGCTCCATATAATTGGTCCCATAAGATGTTTCATATGTAATTGGCCCCATAAGATGCTCCATATATAATTGGCCCCATAAGATGCTCCATATATAATTGGCCCCATAAGATGCTCTATATATAATTGGCCCCATATAATGCTCCATATATAATTGGCCCCATAAGATGCTCCACGTATAATTGGCCCCATAAAATGCTCCATATATAATTGGCCCCATAAGATGCTTTATATATAATTGGCCACATAAGATGCTCTATATATAATTGGCTGCATAAAATGCTCCATATATAATCAGCCCTATAGGATGCTCCATATATAATTGGCCCCATAAGATGCTCTATATATAATTGGCCCCATATAATGCTTCATATGTAATTGGCCCCATAAGATGCTCCATATATAATTGGCCCCATACAATGCTCTATATATAATTGGCCCCATATAATGCTCCTTATATAATTGGCCCCATAAGATGTTCCATATGTAATTGCCCCCCTAAGATGTTCCATATGTAATTGGCCCCATAAGATGCTCCATATACTATTGGCCCCATAAGATGCGCCATATATAACTGGACCCATAAGATGCTCCATACAGGGCCAATTAAGATGCTCCTCGTGTAATTGGCCCCATAAGATGCTCCATATGTAATTGGCCCCATAAGATGCTCCATATATAATTGGACCCATGTAATTGGCCCCATAAAATGCTCCATATATAAATGGCCCTATATAATGCTCCATATATAATTGGCCTCATAAGATGTTCCATATGTAATTGGCCCCATTAGATGCTCCATATGTAATTGGCCCCATAAAATGTTCCATATATAATTGGCCCTATAAGATGCTCCATATATAATTGGCCCCATAAGATATTCCATATATATTTGGCCGCATAAGATGCTCCACATGTAATTGGCCCCATAAGATGCTCCATATATAATTGGCCCCATAATATACCCCATATATAACTGGCTCCATAAGATGCTCCAAATATAATTAGCCCCATAAAATGCTGCATATATAATTGGCCCCATAAGATGCTCCAAACATTAAAAGAAAAAATTTGAAATACTCACCTCTCCTCGCTGTCCGCTACTCTGCTCCGGACTCCCCAGCCTCGCCGTCTTCCGGCTCTCTGCACTGTGACTGCTCAGGCAGAGGGCGCACACTAGTGATGTCATCGCGCCCTCTGACCTGAACGTCAGAGTCAGAGGACTTGGAAAACGCCACGGCGGTGGAACAGGGAGAGGTGAATATCGCAAGTGCCGGGGGCTCGAAGCAAGTGCCGGGGGCTCGAAGCAAGTGCCGGGCCCCCATAGCGCGTCGGTGTACCCGATGGCAAGTGGGTCCACCAGTCTGCTCCGGGTGCTGATGCTGGTCCCGCTCCAGAGGTTACGCCTAATGGAGGGAGTGTTGGAACTGGAAGTACCAGCATGCAGCGAGGAGTGCCCACCCAGAAAATGGGCAGAGGAGATAGATAAATGTGATAGTGAGCTGAAGAGAACCCCAAACAGCGAGATCCAGTGTTTTGATAGGCAACAAGCAGTGAAAGAGATGGGACCATTTGTGGGTTGTAAGTCGGAGAAAGAAGACCAGTGTGATATGATGGCATAGTGGCAGTTATTGTTGGAAAGAAGAGGTCTGGAGCAGAGCAAGTTGGTCAAGGAGAGGATCGGGCAAGGATGGTTGCTCCAAATGATGGTGATGATGGAGTCTGAGGTGAGGCTGGGCAGCCTGATAGAGAAGAAGGAGGCCGGGCACAAGCTGGCAGCTGAACCTCTGATGGCCGCCTGGTTCATGTCCCATGGTAGGGCTAAACACCTGGAGACCTTACAGACCTAGGCACCAGTGGGTCACTCATCAATGCCGGAAGTGGTCACCATCCCTGGATCGGTGACCGCTGTCACCAAGGCGAGGTAGGTCACCAGCATTCTTCGGGACTGGCTGGCTGGCCCTGGAAGCGAAGACCTAGTTCAGCAGATGACATAGGGATTGGTCTTATGCTTCAATCGAGAAACGTGGTACGGTTTCCTGGAACAGGAGCATACCAAACCTACTCTATACGTAAATGTGTGATCTGTGTGGTGAGGTTGTGGTCCCCTCTACTTGCAGAGTCTGTAACCAGGAGAGTGGGTGAAATTTTTAAAAGATGGCCTGAAAGGGTGGATTGTGGGACCCGTTTCTGGGTGAAGATGGAGCCCAAGACCCAGATGCAGTCCACGGTAGTGTCGCCCCGTGTACATGTGCCCATCCCTAGGGTGGTGATTCATCCACGTCCTAGGGTTTGTGTGGAAGAGTGAACCGTAGCAGTGGTCCGAAGCTTCTATAGCTCTATGGAAAAATTGGGAGCTGAAAGTGAGGTATCAGCCCAGCTGCCGGCAGTGACAACAAACCCAGCTGTCTTGTACATGGCCCAAGGTGCGCACATGACTATCTATGTACAGGGGTCTGGGTCCAAGAAGAAAAAATGATTCTAAGGAAAAGTGAGAATTGATTCTTTTCATGGTGATGGAAGCTGGAGAAGGCTGTATTGTGCCAGTTACACCCTCGTTTTAAAGGTCAAGGTTCCAGCGGGTCTATGACCAACGTATCTGGGACACCCCCATGTAAATGGCCATGCATGGCAGAAGTGTGTTCCCCCCCCCTAGTTTTGTTGCGCTCTTTGAACATCCCCCTGAATCTCATCCAGTAAGAACATCATCTCTAAGGGAATGTGTGTGTTCCTGTGTCGTAGATGGATGTGAAGCAAATGGGCTATATCCCTGTCCTATGGGGGACAATGGACTGTGTCTTTGCGTGAAGGGCTACCCTGCTGGAAAGGAATATGTCGTGTTTTTGGCTTGAGGGTCCCTGTTCAGATGGAATTAAGCAGCGGAATTGGTGCCAGTTTAGGAGAACAGTGAAAAAAGGATTGGTCATAGTTCTGAGGTCCTAACCAAGAGAACCAGCTCTGCGTTTCTCAAGCAAATGAAAGAGACTTTATCTGGTTCAGTCTAGAATTTTGCAGGAGAGTGGCTCTGTATTTTCCAAAGCATCTGGAGATATAAATGTGCAGCAGTGTGTGGGTGCTTTGTAGGTCTTGGATGGCTGAGAATGACCATCATTAAAGAAGGCGGAAATGTAAGGAGAAGGACATATTGCCCACGTTCACCCTTGAAGAAACAAGTGTAGTTATGTTGCATAATTTGAACTGTGATGTGCAATAATGATGTTGATAATATGCATTGCTTGACAGTAGGGATAAGAAAAGTTAATTTTGGGACTAGCCCAGAGTGGGAGGTTCTAAGCTAAAGGGAAAGAGACAGTTTCCTGGAAGAGAATGCCTAGCAATATGGCCCAGAGTTTAGAACTGCTAAAATTAAGAAGCCTACACAGGACAGAGTATGCGAGACGAAGAGAGTGCCCCGGACGTTCCAGAGCGTCAGTAGGAGAGAAGATAAGTACCGGCCATAGTGGCACCATAGTTCCCCAGTGGGGAAAGAAGAATCGCAGGTTGAGTAAAGGACTCTTGCTAGCTGAACTGCGGTACTGAGCTGGGTTTTGGTGAAGCAGCGTGGAGCAGTGAAGCCATAGAACTAAACAAAGAGAAAAAAAAGGAATTGAATTTGTGTGAGGAAAATGTTATGCATTGTCCAGGTTTGAGAAGATATGTACCCGCTATCTACTGTATATAACCCTCCCCAAGTTACTGTTCAGGAAAAGGTTTATTTTGAACTGGTGGTCTCCCTCCTTGCCTTGAACTGTGAAACATCTGGTCCTGGCAATCCCACAACATTGGATACATGTGGCCTAAACAGGCATAGCGCCCTCACAGTGTGGCACCACAGGAGTTCGGGTACCACAGTAGTGCTGCCTTCCTCTCAGGGAGAGTAGTGCTATGCCTGGAGACAAGAGAGATCCCTTTGGCAGGTAATCTCACACACACAGCACCTTCTGAATCCAGGCCAGGAGGGGGAGCTCAAAACCCGGTTTTAGGGCAGCTTCCCTGAATAAGGATCCTGGTCTGGAGGAGCAGTCAGACAGTTAGTCCAGAGAGACAAGAGAGTTCAGTTGAGTCTGGAGCAGACAGGAAAGGAGCAGAGGAGAGATTGAGGGCTCAAGGAGGTGATGATTAGGCCCCTAAGAGCCAGAGAGCAGAAAACGGGCACCGGGAGCCCGAGGTTGTGGATAGCTGTAAGGTCCACAGCAGAGCCGGAGGGCATAGGACTATAAGTATACTGCCCATACCATACCTGAGGCAAAGCAGCAGATATAGCCTGGAGTCACCGTGTCAGAGACCCCCAAGAGTACAGCTCAAGCTGCCTGCCGTGCAGGTTCTGTCCCAGGAGAGGAGAAAGGAGTACTTTGCCAGCAAACCACAGGTAGCAAGGTACGAGAAACCCAGCGCATAGAGGAAGGCTCCCAACCTGACCTGCCAAGGGGACTTCTTGTTTCCGGGCTGCCTGGACTCCTTCTGTACCTGTTGCCGGTACCCTGGACTGAGGCCTAATACAACTCCAGTAAACCAGGTAAAGACTGCAACCCTGTGTTATTTACCGGCAACACATCATCCCTGCCATATACCTTGGGAGCCCTGGGGACCCTGCTTCACCGGTGGGAAGCCAATAATCAAAATAACTTGGCACTCAGAGGATTATTTGCAAGATGATTATTCCATTTTATTTGTGCATCCAGTTAAAGAATAAACGTTTTCGGTCCATACATCAGACCTTCATCAGAAATTCCTTCTTATCAAACTGAAATATAGGCAGATCATAGAATAAAATAAATAACAATATACATAAAGTGCACAATATAAAGAACAACGGTATTGCAGTTATATTTTTCCAGACCAGATCCAACATGTGACGACAAAGAAGTGCGCAATCGTGGCGGCTGGAGCAAATCCGGTATCGTGATTCGTGAGCTGTGAGTGCTTCCTATTATCAAGAGCTAAAAAAGCTATACAGCTGTAAGTAAAGGTAAGGAAAAGAACAAATGGCATGGAAACAAACGGTTATGGCACAAGACGGTCAATCCTGTAAGAGGACTCCATATGTGGTCGAGGTCAATGCTACCTCAAAGGATACTAGGTGGAGGAATAATCCGGGTGCTTGAGAAAGGTGTTGTGCACTACAACAAATAAGAGATAACCTATGAAGAAAAGTGTGACAACATCTGTTAATTGGGAAATTGTTAGTGTCCGTATAGGTATCCGGCTGTAAGGAGAATTTTAACATTAATGACTAATATACGTGACCTGATATAGGAATTAAGATAGTGGTATAAGGCACAAGATTATATGGCTGACCGAAAAGAAAAGAAAGCAGTAGAAGAAAGTATAGGGACCATGTGGCAACCACGCGATGACACTAAAACTAATTAAACGCTGCTGAGCTGTGGACTATGGGAACATGACAGGGCCCTAAGATAAATAATGGAGCATATGGAGTAACGTTACCTGGAAAAATGCACGTAGATATATCAAGGCCAGATAGGCCTGAGCTGGGTAACCCGGGACCAAGAGGAGAGAGGCAGAAAGCCTATGGCATATAAGGGAAAAGTATATATACCGTATTTTTCGGACTATAGGACTATATTCTTTAACTGGATGCACAAATAAAATGGAATAATCATCTTGCAAATAATCCTCTGAGTGCCAAGTTATTTTGATTATTGGATTGACGGGCTGGAAACCTGACTTGAGCACCACATAGGAACCTTGAGTGCCGTGTGCATTTTCCTTATCTACAGTATCCTTACACGAGCACCTTGGATTATGTCCAGCGAGACTTTTTCATTCAACGCAGCAGAAGCGGCGGAGATTCTTGCTAAAGTAACCGCACCGAGCGATTTTCTACAAACTCCCACCCAGGAGATTAAAAATTGGGATCTGGAACGTGAGTCTAGAAGAGCCATCAATTTGGAGCTTCATATTATAACCTTGGCGGAATATCTTCAGGTCCAATGAATCCCGAGGGGTCTGAGGGTATCTTTACAGCCAACTTTCTTCATGGACGATAAAGACTATTGTACAAAATTTGAGCATATACTGAACAAATGCTCTGCGGACCTGATGACACTTACTTTATCTTATCTGCAAAAGAACCTGGAATCGGTCAAGTCTCAAATAGTGGCCATCGAGAGTCAACTGGCCAGCACCATGCCCCAGGAGGAGTTCCAGGAACTCAAGACAAAGAACCAAGATCTGTTACGCACACACAGGATGGAATTGGAGAAGAAGAAGAGGTCAAAGTTCTTAAGAGATACGGAGGATTACCTCCAGAACCGTGTCTACCATTGGCGTGGTACTCGCCAATTCAACCGACGTCGCAGCTCCCAAAGTTCCTCAGGCTCCACCGACAGCCGATCTGGCACATCATATACCTCTACATCTCACTCTTTTTTAGGGAACGGTCGGAGCCGCCAAAAAGGAAAACGAGGCGGGGGGGCCAATGCCGCCGGGGACTCCAAAAACCAGATGACAACCAGATCCCAGGTAAGGACTTACCACTGGTGATTAACATCTCTTCCAGGAATCTGGACACACACCAACTCTCCTTACTCCAAAAGGGCTTATCGTTTTGCCCCATGTACAAATTCAACACCTTCGAATTAAGTATGGACTTACAGAGATTCTATCGGAACATCAGATTACGGGTTCATTTCTCTGAGCAACCATCCGTATTGGAAACCCCGCGTCAGGACCACGCTCCGTTACTTGCACTTCAAGAATTGGAATTACGGTTGCCTAGTACGTACATGCCTCCGAGAAACAATCCTCCAGTGGAAACTTTTGTCTCCCTGGTCGAAAAGGACATTCATCCCTTCTATCGAGAAGTGGAGCAGGGAAAATTTCATTTTCAAACCAATTTGACAGTCTGAGAGGCTCTCTATTGAACTGCTATCATCTGATAAATCACTGATCTTAAAACCAGCAAATAAAGGTGGAGCCACCGTGACTATGGACAAATCTGATTATTTAGAGGAAGTGTTTAGACAGCTCAATGATCGGGCAGTCTATAAAAAGATATCGTTTAATCCCTTAAACCATATAGAAAAGAAAATTGAACAGATCTTGGGGGCACATCTCCAAGCAGGTACCATTGATAGCAAAATGAGGGATTTTCTCACCAAAACAGATCCCATCACTCCTTTCTTCTACATTTTACCCAAGATACACAAAAGATTAAATAAACCACCAGGCCGGCCCATCGTTTCTCTAACAGACTCTGTCTTATCACCATTGGCCATTGTATTAGAAAAAATTCTCACACCTTTAATTAAGACCACACAGTCCTTCCTGCTAGATACCAATGATTTCATTGGTATCATCAAATCCTTGAGCCCGTTACCCCAAACATGCCTCTTAATCACTTGGGACGTAAACAGTTTGTATACGTCCATAACCCACGAGAAAGGGTTACAGGCCACGGATAGGCTTCCAAGTGAAGCCAAAGTCGACATCAAAATCCGTCATTTTTGCGCTGACCTTTTAGATCTGGTACTGAAGGAAAATTACTTTATGTTCCAAGACTCATTTTATGTTCAACAGCAGGGCACAGCAATGGGCTCGAATGTTGCGCCTCCTTTTGCGGTTGCCTACATGGCAGCCTTTGAAAATGACTTCGTTTTTTCCCACCCTCTGTTCATCAGTCATTATAAAATATGGCGGAGATACATTGATGACATTTTTTGTATATGGGATGGACCTATGGAGTCACTCTTGACATTTGACAACCATATAAATAACATATGGCCAGAATTGAAATTTACCATACAACATGACACCAAGCAAATTAGTTTTCTGGACACTTTGGTTTACAAAGAGAGGGATGGTTCTCTTGCCATTGACCTATATACCAAACCTACAGATCGCAACGGCCTACTCCATTTCAGTAGCTGTCACCCTCCCTCAACAAAAAACTCCATCCCCAAGTCCCAATTCCAAAGGGTAGAACGGATTGTCTCAGATAACAGTAGAAAGAAAATCAGACTGACAGAGATGGAGGGGAAATTTTCTAACAGAGGCTATCCACGGGGGATACTCTCCAAGGCCAAAACAAATACATCACAGAGAAGGTCCAATATTGGTACAAAAATAATTCCTTTTGTCACAACCTTTCACCCATTTTCAGGCCTGGTACAATCTACTATCAGGAGGCATTGGAACATCTTGTCTAAAAGTTATCCACTTATCCCTGAATTTAAATCTCCATTTCTTTCATGTTTCAGACGGGCTACAAATTTAAAAGACAGGTTGGTCAAAGCTGATATAGGCCCAGAGACAACTGTAGCCAGACAAACTTTCCTCCAAACTCTGAGAAAGGGTACTTTCCCATGCCTCAATTGCCTACAGTGTAGTAATGTCCAAAAGGGCCCCACAGTTTTCCACCCGCAAATGGGTAAAGCCCTACCGATCAAGGGTTTTTACACTTGCGAATCCACGTACGTCATCTATGTCATTAAGTGTCCTTGTGGCCTAGCAAATGTGGGGGAAACCACGCAAGCTGTTCGGGACAGAGTGTCCCAACACAAATCCACCATTTGGTGCAAGAAAACGCATCTACCTCTCCCCCACCACTTTACTGAAAAAAATCATAACATTTCCCAACTCCGATTTCAGGTATTGGAGCAGATAGATCCCCAGAGGAGAGGCCAGAATCGCATAAATATACTCAAAAGACGGGAAGCATTCTGGATCTTTACCTTGCAGACCCTAGAACCTAAGGGACTTAATAGGGACTATGATGTAGCAGCATTCCTCTAGTCTTAATATTGAAAATATGTATATAGCTCCTTAATTGTGGTAATATGTTTATAAGGTTTTTTTAAATTTGTTGGTCTAATTCTGCTATGTCTCTTCCTTTTTTCCCCAGAATCGTTAGTCTCACGACTCACACGGGGCACTGGCGGTGGTATACGGCACTATAGATGGTAGGATATATAAGCACTGGCTCTGAACCACATAAGCGTCTCTATCTGTCTACTCACTCCTATTTTTTCATGCTTGTCTTCCTTCATGGCGACATGGTTGCCCTGGCAACCACCATGTAAGCCTTCGCCCACATTATTCTCTCTGTATGAGCTCCATGCAAGCTCTGGCCCCAACGCATGCGCAGTTCTACATGATACGATCCCCCTGCAGTAACCGCTGCTCTCATGACTCATTCAGCTTCAATGAAACGCCAGGCACGCATGCACAGTTGGATCATGCCGCGGTCACATGACCGGGATGATGAGGCGGGTCACATGACCCGGTCTGACAGGGCATTTATACCCGGAAGTACCACCATAGCACAGCGGTCTCCGGGAACCTCTGTCTCCACGCCACATAGCTGTTTCGTCTATGTATCTTTTCCCAGCGCCATCCATAGCGGCGGATTTGCGCCTGCACCCAGCACAGCCTCTTCAGGAATATAGAGGTAACTGGGTGTACACCAATGGTCATTTTTCCTGGGGAGTTTTGTACCTAGATTGGGGTTATTACATATATATATACTTTTCCCTTATATGCCATAGGCTTTCTGCCTCTCTCCTCTTGGTCCCGAGTTACCCAGCTCAGGCCTATCTGGCCTTGATATATCTACGTGCATTTTTCCAGGTAACGTTACTCCATATGCTCCATTATTTATCTTAGGGCCCTGTCATGTTCCCATAGTCCACAGCTCAGCAGCGTTTAATTAGTTTTAGTGTCATCGCGTGGTTGCCACATGGTCCCTATACTTTCTTCTACTGCTTTCTTTTCTTTTCGGTCAGCCATATAATCTTGTGCCTTATACCACTATCTTAATTCCAATATCAGGTCACGTATATTAGTCATTAATGTTAAAATTCTCCTTACAGCCGGATACCTATACGGACACTAACAATTTCCCAATTAACAGATGTTGTCACACTTTTCTTCATAGGTTATCTCTTATTTGTTGTAGTGCACAACACCTTTCTCAAGCACCCGGATTATTCCTCCACCTAGTATCCTTTGAGGTAGCATTGACCTCGACCACATATGGAGTCCTCTTACAGGATTTGTAAGAGGGTGAACTGTAGTCCCACTGAGAGGGCACTAGGACCCTGTGGTTTTTGCCTGCTGCAGCAGAGAACAGACCCTGCAAGACTCCAAGAGAGAATGTGTGCTGGGGGTGGGGTCTGGTATCTCGTGTGTAAAGTGAAACAAGGAAGTGAGAGCAGAGAAGAGAAAGGCGGGAAGAAAGAGCAGAAGCTGCTGTGATATAACAAAGAGACTGTGTGTGGATTTTACTGCGAGTTTGTTGGAGAAAAAGAAGCTATTGAGAGACTTTTCATTGCTAACGTTTTCCTGGAGAAAAGCTAACCTTTTGTTCAACTCTGTGAGAGACCTTTTGTTCCTAACGTTTTTCTGGAGAGGAGCTAACCTTTATTTTGAAAGACTGAAACTTTACTGCAAACCCACTACGTGCTTGAGAGTCTGTGGATTCCCTGTGCATCAAGTGGAGAAACAAGTCTGACAGACTGCTGATACAGAAACGGACGGGTTGTCGTGGAAGCATTCCTAGGAGCTACAGAAGCAGAGACAACATCGTGAGACCACTAACTAAGTCCCCGGCGTTTGGCTCGGCATCGGCCGATCAGACAAGAGGAGCTTGCTGTAACTTATTGGCGCTGAAGATATGGACTGGCTGCAGCCTGTGCAGATTCCTGCCTGAGAGGAGATCTATCTCAGGATATGGTACCAATAGTCATAGATACCCGGGTATCCCTGTCCAGAGTGTTTAATGGTTACCTTAGAGGTGTATTGAATATTAGAGGTGTGTAAGTTATACTCAGTGTGCCATTCCAGGGGCTCCCTTGATAACATTACATTCAATTTACACTTGTTCCTGTTTTTAGTTGCCCTGTTAGGTAAATTTCTTATTAGTCTGTTGTAGCATACAGTTCTCGGAGACCTTGGAGTGGCACAGTGATTTCAGCTGCTGCTGAGCTAGTGTATCTTTGGGGTGCATCTGCCTTAATATTCTCCATATTACCTTTATTATTTTGCCTTTGAGTAAATACCGTTGGAGATTTCTGCCTTGGTCTTGGTTTGTGACTCACTGGATCTTATTCGGACCTCTGGTCATTACATTTTTGGCGTAGTCGGCAGGATCCAGTGTTTGTCATGGACAGGGGCGAGGGTGGACCCCGCTGTATCCGCATCCTCCTCGGGGGTTGGGGTTCCCCTGGCAGCCGCGGCGACTCCGGGAGGGTATGTGCCTGTAGGAGCTTTACTTCAGCACATGCCGAAATACGATGGGCGCAATATGGCGTTGCAAGATTGGGCTGAGAGAATCCGGAGTATTCTGCGCATGTGTAATTTGACCCCCGCGTTACGCGCTGAGCTGGCATTAAATGCACTGGAGGGTGATATTAGGCGTATGGTGATGGTGCGCCCAGAATCAGAGAGGGATACGTTAGAAAAGATTTTGGAACTGTTAGAGGGAAGTTTGGGGGGCCGAGCGCGTGTGGCCCAGCTTCGGTCCCTATTCTTTAATCGTCCCCAGAGAGAGTGTGAGTCCCTGATGCAGTACTCTAATATCTTGCAAGAGACGCTGAATGAGATGCAGCGACTAGACCAGGGGGCCATGGGAGCATTCCGGGAGGTAGACCGCTTGCTCCGGGATCAATTCATCACCGGTTTAGCTAATAGACTTCTCCGGGACAAACTGTTAGAAATGTTAGAATTATCCTTCTGGCAGATTTACCGAGCTGCAGTAGAAAGAGAAGAGAAATCTGCCCATGTGCCCGAGGGGTCAGTGAACAGTGCCCAGCTGGAGGAAGGTGGGTCATCAGGGTCAGGGGAAGAGGGGCTGGTGAGCGTGGTACAAGCTTTGCGTGCTGAGGTGAAGGAGTTGAAGCTGAAATTGTCTCAACTGACAGTTGATCCCGCCTCTACCCCCTCACGGGGGCCTCCTGCCCCACCCCCTGGAACGGTGACCCCACAGACGGCCAGGTCGTCCTATCAGAATGAGTCAAGCCCTCGTCCACGAGGAGCAATCACCTGCTGGAAGTGTGGGCGCCAGGGACACATCTCTCGTTACTGCCGGACGCTTGCAGCCCCAGAAACCCCGTCGCCAGCTTTAAACTTCCGGCCGCTGCCATGAGAGGGCAAGCAGCAGCGGCCCCACCCACACAAAGCCCTCGACGGAATGAGCAAGATTTGTTTGCATGTAGTCCAGTGATAGAAGCAGAATTTGAAGGGCGGAAGATGAGGTGTTTGGTTGACACGGGATCCGAATGTACTATAATGCCACTAGAAGTATATGAGAGATACTTCAGTCGACTAGTGATTCCAGAGGATGGCCGAGTGATACGACTGACCGCCGCAAATAATGGTCAACTGTCAGTCAAGGGAATCGTGTGGATGCAACTAAAAATGTTTGGTCAAGAGCTGGGGCAGAAAGGGGTAGTACTGGTGGATCATCCCCCTAGAAGAGGGATGGAAGTGACGCTCGGAATGAACGTGCTGCGAGACTTGAATCACCAGATGTATGCCAGTGAAGGACCCCGATACTGGGCCCGTGCGACAAGACACCGACCCACACAGAGAATTCTACACCGTCTAGTGCTGAGTTGCGACTTGCTGAAAAGTGCGGTCCCAGGTGGCCGGGTGGGCCGGGTCCGAGTGCCATCGAGGGCCCCGATCCTGCTGGGACCAAGACAAGAGGAACTCTTAATGCTGCCTGTGGGAGCTGCACAGAGATTGAATGGGCTTGAAGTGCTACTTGAGCCCGCCCGAGAGGGTTCCTCATTTGCCAAGGTACATGTGGCCCGGCCTCTGGCGATTGTGAAGAATGGACGAGTGCCGGTCCGATGCATCAATGTTTTAGATGAAGCTGTTGCAATTCCTGCTGGAACCATACTGGCTGAACTGTTCGTGCTGGCAGAAAAGGTGCCGGAAAATGCAGGATTCGAACTGCGACCAGACCAACAGTCATCCTGGACCTTTGCGGTCGAGGTAGGCCGGACTGAGCCTCCTACGGAGGAATGGAATGGTCATGTGATCATGGAGCAGATGGGAGTGGATCGGGAGAAGCTGACCCCCGTGCAGTTGGAGCAGTTGGAGAGAGTTTTGTGGGAACATCAAGAGACCTTTTCCCGACATGGAGAGGACTTTGGGTGTACCCAGATGATTGGGCATGAGATTCCAACGGGGGATACTCCACCCATTAGAGAAAGATATCGGCAAATTCCTCCAGCGCTTTATCAAGAGGTGAAGAGCATGGTGGCCAGTATGCTGGACAACCAAGTGATCCGAGAGAGCCGGAGTCCCTGGGCGGCTCCTGTAGTCTTGGTCCGCAAGAAGGATGGGACACTCCGATTTTGTGTGGACTATCGAAAATTGAACGCCCACACCGTACGGGACGCATATCCTTTACCCCGTATTGAAGAATCCCTGTCGGCCCTGGGTCGGGCCAAGTATTTCTCAACGTTGGATTTGGCAAGCGGGTACTGGCAGGTCCCAATGGCTGAAAAAGATCGGGCCAAGACGGCGTTTGTCTTGCCAATGGGGCTCTTTGAGTTCAACCGGATGCCCTTTGGCCTCGCTACTGCCCCGGGAACCTTCCAACGCCTGATGGAACATTGCTTGGGCGATCTAAATTTTGAATCAGTCCTGATATATCTAGACGACATTGTGGTGTTCGGAACCTCATTTGAAGATCATCTGGAGAAGCTGCGTCAAGTTCTCCGGCGGCTCAAGAGCTACGGCCTGAAAATAAAGCCAAAAAAATGTCAACTGTTACGAAACCAGATTGAATATTTGGGGCATCTGGTGACCCCGGACGGGGTACTACCTTTAGACAGTAAGATCAAGGCGGTACAAGAGTGGCCACCTCCTTGTGACCTGCAAGAAGTGCGGGCCTTCCTGGGCCTAGCAGGATACTATCGGCGGTTTGTGCCTAAATTCTCACAAGTGGTGAGTCCCTTGAATGAACTTTTGAGAGGGACAGCGCTGGGTCCTCGAAATCGCCCCATCCCATGGGGGCCCCTACAGAAAAAGGCATTTGATGAAGTGAAAACCGCCCTAATGAGTGCCCCATTGCTGGCCTACGCCCGGTTTGACACCCCTTTTTTGTTGTATACCGATGGTAGTCTCCATGGGTTGGGGGCAGTACTAGCACAGGTGCAGGACGGCCGAGAGCGAGTGATTTCTTATGGCAGCAGATCTTTAAGAGACTCCGAGCGAAATCCGGCTAACTACAGCTCATTCCGGCTGGAATTGCTGGCCCTGGTGTGGGCAATGACAGAACGCTTCGCCGAGTATCTAACAGGAGCTGAGGTGCTAGTCATGACAGATAACAACCCGCTAGCTCACTTAGAGAATGCAAAACTGGGAGCGTTAGAGCAGCGGTGGGTCGCCAGACTAGCCAAGTTCAATTACCGCATTAAATTTCGCTCTGGTCGAGAAAACGGCAATGCAGATGCATTGTCAAGAGTGCCCCTTGGGTCATCAGGGGAAGATGTTGACGAACAACTTGAGGACACTGAAACTCCAGCTTTGGGGCAGATACCTATCTTCCAAAGTGTGGTACACTCAAGTGGGGTGGCCACCGGGATGCCCTGTGTCCTGGGTAAAACATCCTCAGATTGGACAAGAGTCCAGGATGAGTGTCCGGACGTTGCACTTGTGCGCCGTTGAGTACAAAACAAGGCCTGGCCCAGTGCAGAGGACAAGGCTCAGTTGTCCATGGAAGGAATGAAACTCCTTCGACAATGGGATAAATTGTGTGTGGAACAAGGTCTTTTGTATCGTAAGGTGTACCTGCCATCGGAGCTGCAGCATCGGTACCAACTGATAATTCCGTGGGGATGGGTCCAGTGGTCGCTCGTGAGGCGCATGAGAAGGGGGCCCATTTTGGAAGTGAAAAGACACTTCAGTGGTTGCAGCGAGTTCTCTACTGCCCTGAGTTGGGAGGGATGGTGGCCGACGCGTGTCGGCAGTGCCGAATTTGTGGGCTCAACAAAAGCCCTGAGCAGCGGGCTCCCACACAGTCTATTAAGACTTCAGCTCCACTGGAGCTACTCATGATTGACTACGTGTTGATAGGGTACTCTACGTCAGGGTACTCCTATTGCCTGGTGATGACAGATCACTTTACCAAGTATGCTGTAGCGGTGCCGACAAGAGATCAGACGGCCAAGTTGGTGGCTGAGGCAGTGTGCCGACATTTCTTCCAAGTGTTTGGGTGTCCGCAGAGAATACATTCAGATCAAGAGGCCTGCTTTCAGGGGACGCTGATGAAAGAGTTGCACCAGCTCTATGGTATCGAGCAGTCGAGAACAACGCCTTACCACCCTCAGGGTAACGGGGCGTGTGAGCGTTTTAATCGGACCTTGTTGCAAATGTTGAGGTCCTTAGAGAGTCAGCAACAGACATGCTGGCCTGAGTATCTCCCCGAATTGATGTGGGCTTACAATAACAGGGTGCACAGTACTACTGGTTACTCACCACACATGTTAATGTTTGGTAGACCTGGCCGAGACATTGAGGATTTGAACATGCCAGATCCCTCCTCTGCCCCCCCCTCGGACTGCATCCGAGTGGGTACGAGAGCATCGGCGGCGGTTGAGGGTGGTGCATCAGGTGGTGGGCGACCGCCTTCGCCAGGTGGTCCATAGGGACACGCGACCTGTACAAACAGAGCTGTTCTCTCTGGGAGACAGAGTGTTGGTGAGGACAAAATGACGGTCAGGAAAGCTGAGTGACCGATGGGAGGCGATACCGTATCTGATAAAAAAACAGGTGAACCCTGAGATTCCAGTGTACGAGGTCGAACCGGTGGGGACAGGGGGGCCAACCCGTAATTTGCATCGTAACATGTTACAACGGTGCTGGTTTGAAGATTCGGCGCCTACTCCCCTAGAGCCAGAGGCCATGTTCCAAGGGGCGGGAACTCTGAATGATCTTGAGTTTGATGGTGTACTTACTCCTGCGCCTGCTTATTTGCCCCCTGTGACCAATCTTGAGTTTGATGGTGTGCTTACCCCTGCGCCTGCTTATTTGCCCCCTGTGACCGATCTGGCCTCGGGTGATGAGAATGTTGGGGATATGGAGGATGTTGTTGAGGAGAGTGCATCAGGTCAACTGCTTGGTCCTGACGCTGTATCACAGGACATCGAGCCGCAGGAGGAGACAACTCCACTTGCGCCCACTAACACGACCACGGAAGAGACTTTAGCTCCCTCTAAGGTTGCACCTGTTGATGTAGGACTCAGGAGAACTACACGATCTACGGCAGGAATACCGCCTCAGCGATATGCTCAAGATGAATTTGAGTGGGAAGGTATGTCGAGGACGCCAACCTCTAGTGGGGTGGCATGTAAGAGGGTGAACTGTAGTCCCACTGAGAGGGCACTAGGACCCTGTGGTTTTTGCCTGCTGCAGCAGAGAACAGACCCTGCAAGACTCCAAGAGAGAATGTGTGCTGGGGGGTGGGGTCTGGTATCTCGTGTGTAAAGTGAAACAAGGAAGTGAGAGCAGAGAAGAGAAAAGCGGGAAGAAAGAGCAGAAGCTGCTGTGATATAACAAAGAGACTGTGTGTGGATTTTACTGCGAGTTTGTTGGAGAAAAAGAAGCTATTGAGAGACTTTTCATTGCTAACGTTTTCCTGGAGAAAAGCTAACCTTTTGTTCAACTCTGTGAGAGACCTTTTGTTCCTAACGTTTTTCTGGAGAGGAGCTAACCTCTATTTTGAAAGACTGAAACTTTACTGCAAACCCACTACGTGTTTGAGAGTCTGTGGATTCCCTGTGCATCAAGTGGAGAAACAAGTCTGACAGACTGCTGATACAGAAATGGACGGGTTGTCGTGGAAGCATTCCTAGGAGCTACAGAAGCAGAGACAACATCGTGAGACCACTAACTAAGTCCCCGGCGTTTGGGCTCGGCATCGGCCGATCAGACAAGAAGAGCTTGCTGTAACTTATTGGCGCTGAAGATATGGACTGGCTGCAGCCTGTGCAGATTCCTGCCTGAGAGGAGATCTATCTCAGGATACGGTACTAGGGTTGAACGACTTTCATTTTTTTAAGATCGAGTAGGGTTTTGGGAAACCCGATTTTGTCCAGAGTCGAGTCGAGTGCAGTCGGCCGATTATCGCTAAAAGTCGGGGATCGACCGAAACACGAAACCCAATGCAAGTCAATGGGGAAGCATAGTCGGCAGTGAGTGGAGGCCAGGAAAACACCTACAGTGCCCATTTTAATGCCAAAAACATCCATTCTTGTTTCTGAAGCTTGCCAATCTTAATTAACTGTATAATAATAGTTGGGCATAGGGAATTGGGGGAAAGTTGTGGGGGGAGTAGGGCTGGCTCAAGTTTTTCGTGGGCCCAGGAAATGCAGACTACGTCACGGCGGTGTTGCAGGGAAAGGTAAGTATTTAAACGTTGCAAGTGCTGTGATCCTGAGCAAGCAGGGGGGGGCCCACTCGTTCGCATTGCCACTGGCACAGGGCCCCTCAAAGTACGGCGGTGTGTTTGCATGGCGGGGGCGCCTCCCACCAGCAGCGACACTTTTGCGTACTCTGAGGGGCCCTGTGCCAGTGACGTCGCCAACGAGTATGCCCCCCCACCTGATGAAGGAACCTGCACTTTCATCTGCACCTTCCTCTTTGTCCCTGTGTAAGGTGGTATAACATGCGGGAAGGGGAACCTTACTTTCAGCAGGGTCAGATTCTGGCTGTGTAGAGTACAAGGGGAATGTAGTGGTCTAGGTCAATGTACCAGCAGACTCATTTAGCAGTGGCTGGGCAATGGGCAGGATGAGGAGGAAACAGATATAGGGCCAAAGAATAAAGTAGGCTACATGCAGTTCAAAATTGGTAACAGGACTAAACAGGCGGCATTGCTTTGTTCAGTGGAGTAGCAAACCCAAGAGCAGCAGACACTGTTTCAAGGGCCTAACCACACTAGTAGGCCAAATGCAGTTTAATATCTGATAGTATAGGGCGAAAGCCAGAATGTGGAAGCTCAGCTTTGTTCAGTTGAGGACAACACCAGGGAGGGGCAGACACCTTTAGTAGGCCGGAAAAGCCTATTGCATTTTTTAAAATGGTAATTTGGAGCAGAAGGTTGAAGCTCAGCTTTATTTAGTTGAGGGCAACACCAGGCAGGGGCACACAGACAGACACCTTTAGTAGGCCGGAAAAGCCTATTGCATTTTTTAAAATGGTAATTTGGAGCAGAAGGTTGAAGCTCAGCTTTATTTAGTTGAGGGCAACACCAGGCAGGGGCACACAGACAGACACCTTTAGTAGGCCGGAAAAGCCTATTGCATTTTTTAAAATGGTAATTTGGAGCAGAAGGTTGAAGCTCAGCTTTATTTAGTTGAGGGCAACACCAGGCAGGGGCACACAGACAGACACCTTTAGTAGGCCGGAAAAGCCTATTGCATTTTTTAAAATGGTAATTTGGAGCAGAAGGTTGAAGCTCAGCTTTATTTAGTTGAGGGCAACACCAGGCAGGGGCACACAGACAGACACCTTTAGTAGGCCGGAAAAGCCTATTGCATTTTTTAAAATGGTAATTTGGAGCAGAAGGTTGAAGCTCAGCTTTATTTAGTTGAGGACAACACCAGGCAGGGGCACACAGACAGACACCTTTAGTAGGCCGGAAAAGCCTATTGCATTTTTTAAAATGGTAATTTGGAGCAGAAGGTTGAAGCTCAGCTTTATTTAGTTGAGGGCAACACCAGGCAGGGGCACACAGACAGACACCTTTAGTAGGCCGGAAAAGCCTATTGCATTTTTTAAAATGGTAATTTGGAGCAGAAGGTTGAAGCTCAGCTTTATTTAGTTGAGGACAACACCAGGCAGGGGCACACAGACAGACACCTTTAGTAGGCCGGAAAAGCCTATTGCATTTTTTAAAATGGTAATTTGGAGCAGAAGGTTGAAGCTCAGCTTTATTTAGTTGAGGACAACACCAGGCAGGGGCACACAGACAGACACCTTTAGTAGGCCGGAAAAGCCTATTGCATTTTTTAAAATGGTAATTTGGAGCAGAAGGTTGAAGCTCAGCTTTATTTAGTTGAGGGCAACACCAGGGAGGGGCAGAAGCCGTTAGTAGGCCCTAACCACCATTTTTTTTTTTTAAAACCACTTAATGAGAGCCGGAAGGTTGAAGCTCAGCTTTATTTAGTTGAGGACAACACCAGGCAGGGGCACACAGACAGACACCTTTAGTAGGCCGGAAAAGCCTATTGCATTTTTTAAAATGGTAATTTGGAGCAGAAGGTTGAAGCTCAGCTTTATTTAGTTGAGGACAACACCAGGCAGGGGCACACAGACAGACACCTTTAGTAGGCCGGAAAAGCCTATTGCATTTTTTAAAATGGTAATTTGGAGCAGAAGGTTGAAGCTCAGCTTTATTTAGTTGAGGACAACACCAGGCAGGGGCACACAGACAGACACCTTTAGTAGGCCGGAAAAGCCTATTGCATTTTTTAAAATGGTAATTTGGAGCAGAAGGTTGAAGCTCAGCTTTATTTAGTTGAGGGCAACACCAGGCAGGGGCACACAGACAGACACCTTTAGTAGGCCGGAAAAGCCTATTGCATTTTTTAAAATGGTAATTTGGAGCAGAAGGTTGAAGCTCAGCTTTATTTAGTTGAGGGCAACACCAGGCAGGGGCACACAGACAGACACCTTTAGTAGGCCGGAAAAGCCTATTGCATTTTTTAAAATGGTAATTTGGAGCAGAAGGTTGAAGCTCAGCTTTATTTAGTTGAGGGCAACACCAGGCAGGGGCACACAGACAGACACCTTTAGTAGGCCGGAAAAGCCTATTGCATTTTTTAAAATGGTAATTTGGAGCAGAAGGTTGAAGCTCAGCTTTATTTAGTTGAGGACAACACCAGGCAGGGGCACACAGACAGACACCTTTAGTAGGCCGGAAAAGCCTATTGCATTTTTTAAAATGGTAATTTGGAGCAGAAGGTTGAAGCTCAGCTTTATTTAGTTGAGGGCAACACCAGGGAGGGGCAGAAGCCGTTAGTAGGCCCTAACCACCATTTTTTTTTTTTTAAACCACTTAATGAGAGCCGGAAGGTTGAAGCTCAGCTTTATTTAGTTGAGGGCAACACCAGGCAGGGGCACACAGACAGACACCTTTAGTAGGCCGGAAAAGCCTATTGCATTTTTTAAAATGGTAATTTGGAGCAGAAGGTTGAAGCTCAGCTTTATTTAGTTGAGGACAACACCAGGCAGGGGCACACAGACAGACACCTTTAGTAGGCCGGAAAAGCCTATTGCATTTTTTAAAATGGTAATTTGGAGCAGAAGGTTGAAGCTCAGCTTTATTTAGTTGAGGGCAACACCAGGGAGGGGCAGAAGCCGTTAGTAGGCCCTAACCACCATTTTTTTTTTTTAAAACCACTTAATGAGAGCCGGAAGGTTGAAGCTCAGCTTTATTTAGTTGAGGACAACACCAGGCAGGGGCACACAGACAGACACCTTTAGTAGGCCGGAAAAGCCTATTGCATTTTTTAAAATGGTAATTTGGAGCAGAAGGTTGAAGCTCAGCTTTATTTAGTTGAGGACAACACCAGGCAGGGGCACACAGACAGACACCTTTAGTAGGCCGGAAAAGCCTATTGCATTTTTTAAAATGGTAATTTGGAGCAGAAGGTTGAAGCTCAGCTTTATTTAGTTGAGGACAACACCAGGCAGGGGCACACAGACAGACACCTTTAGTAGGCCGGAAAAGCCTATTGCATTTTTTAAAATGGTAATTTGGAGCAGAAGGTTGAAGCTCAGCTTTATTTAGTTGAGGGCAACACCAGGCAGGGGCACACAGACAGACACCTTTAGTAGGCCGGAAAAGCCTATTGCATTTTTTAAAATGGTAATTTGGAGCAGAAGGTTGAAGCTCAGCTTTATTTAGTTGAGGGCAACACCAGGCAGGGGCACACAGACAGACACCTTTAGTAGGCCGGAAAAGCCTATTGCATTTTTTAAAATGGTAATTTGGAGCAGAAGGTTGAAGCTCAGCTTTATTTAGTTGAGGGCAACACCAGGCAGGGGCACACAGACAGACACCTTTAGTAGGCCGGAAAAGCCTATTGCATTTTTTAAAATGGTAATTTGGAGCAGAAGGTTGAAGCTCAGCTTTATTTAGTTGAGGGCAACACCAGGCAGGGGCACACAGACAGACACCTTTAGTAGGCCGGAAAAGCCTATTGCATTTTTTAAAATGGTAATTTGGAGCAGAAGGTTGAAGCTCAGCTTTATTTAGTTGAGGACAACACCAGGCAGGGGCACACAGACAGACACCTTTAGTAGGCCGGAAAAGCCTATTGCATTTTTTAAAATGGTAATTTGGAGCAGAAGGTTGAAGCTCAGCTTTATTTAGTTGAGGGCAACACCAGGGAGGGGCAGAAGCCGTTAGTAGGCCCTAACCACCATTTTTTTTTTTTAAAACCACTTAATGAGAGCCGGAAGGTTGAAGCTCAGCTTTATTTAGTTGAGGGCAACACCAGGCAGGGGCACACAGACAGACACCTTTAGTAGGCCGGAAAAGCCTATTGCATTTTTTAAAATGGTAATTTGGAGCAGAAGGTTGAAGCTCAGCTTTATTTAGTTGAGGACAACACCAGGCAGGGGCACACAGACAGACACCTTTAGTAGGCCGGAAAAGCCTATTGCATTTTTTAAAATGGTAATTTGGAGCAGAAGGTTGAAGCTCAGCTTTATTTAGTTGAGGGCAACACCAGGGAGGGGCAGAAGCCGTTAGTAGGCCCTAACCACCATTTTTTTTTTTTAAAACCACTTAATGAGAGCCGGAAGGTTGAAGCTCAGCTTTATTTAGTTGAGGACAACACCAGGCAGGGGCACACAGACAGACACCTTTAGTAGGCCGGAAAAGCCTATTGCATTTTTTAAAATGGTAATTTGGAGCAGAAGGTTGAAGCTCAGCTTTATTTAGTTGAGGACAACACCAGGCAGGGGCACACAGACAGACACCTTTAGTAGGCCGGAAAAGCCTATTGCATTTTTTAAAATGGTAATTTGGAGCAGAAGGTTGAAGCTCAGCTTTATTTAGTTGAGGACAACACCAGGCAGGGGCACACAGACAGACACCTTTAGTAGGCCGGAAAAGCCTATTGCATTTTTTAAAATGGTAATTTGGAGCAGAAGGTTGAAGCTCAGCTTTATTTAGTTGAGGGCAACACCAGGCAGGGGCACACAGACAGACACCTTTAGTAGGCCGGAAAAGCCTATTGCATTTTTTAAAATGGTAATTTGGAGCAGAAGGTTGAAGCTCAGCTTTATTTAGTTGAGGGCAACACCAGGCAGGGGCACACAGACAGACACCTTTAGTAGGCCGGAAAAGCCTATTGCATTTTTTAAAATGGTAATTTGGAGCAGAAGGTTGAAGCTCAGCTTTATTTAGTTGAGGGCAACACCAGGCAGGGGCAGAAGCCGTTAGTAGGCCCTAACCAAAGTTGAAGGCCAAATGCAGTTTAATTTCTGATACTATAGGCCGAAAGCCAGAAGGTGGAAGCTCCGATTTAGACAGTGGAGGACAATTTGAATTAGGGACTGCAGACAGACTTAGTAGGCTGTCCCCTGTGGACCATGCATCCACCACATTAACCCATTGCGCCGTAATGGACACGTAATCTTCCGTGGCCATGCCTACAGGTCCATGCGTCTGTTGTCAGGTGCACCTTTGTACTCACAGATTGCCAGAGTGCATGGACAATGCGGTCTTCTACATGCTGGTGGAGGGTTGGGATGGCTTTTCTCGCAAAAGAAGTGTCGACTGGTTAGCTTGTAGCGTGGTACAGCGTAGTCCATCATGGCCTTATTAATAGTAAATAAAATATATAACTAGGCTCTATGAACTTTTAAATAGGTTCCAGGGGTACACGGGCAGCATTGGTGTGGTCAGTGGAGGAGTATTGCAAGTAGGGGCTGCAGACAGGCTATCAAAGGCCTAAAATAACAAACAGTAGGCAGTCATGGCAGTTTTACATCGGTTACATGGATACACAGGCAGGCACTCCAGGCAGCATTGTGGTCAGTGGAGGAGTATTGCAAGTAGGGGCCGCAGACAGGCTATCAAAGGCCTAAAATAACAAACAGTAGGCAGTCATGGCAGTTTTACATCGGTTACATGGATACACAGGCAGGCACTCCAGGCAGCATTGTGGTCAGTGGAGGAGTATTGCAAGTAGGGGCCGCAGACAGGCTATCAAAGGCCTAAAATAACAAACAGTAGGCAGTCATGGCAGTTTTACATCGGTTACATGGATACACAGGCAGGCACTCCAGGCAGCATTGTGGTCAGTGGAGGAGTATTGCAAGTAGGGGCCGCAGACAGGCTATCAAAGGCCTAAAATAACAAACAGTAGGCAGTCATGGCAGTTTTACATCGGTTACATGGATACACAGGCAGGCACTCCAGGCAGCATTGTGGTCAGTGGAGGAGTATTGCAAGTAGGGGCCGCAGACAGGCTATCAAAGGCCTAAAATAACAAACAATAGGCTCATTGCAGTTTTACAGCGGTTACATGGATAGACGGGCAGGCAGCTTGGTGGTCAGTGGAGGAGTATTTAAAGTAGGGACCGCAGACAGGCTTCAAAGGCCTAACATAAGAAAATGGGCTGGCTGTAGGCACTTTATAATTGGTTCCAGGGGTACACGGGCAGCAGTGGTCTGGCCAGTGGAGGACTAGTGGAAGGAGGGACCGCAGACAGGCTTCAAAGGCCTAACATAAAAAAATGGGCTGGCTGTAGGCACTTTATAATTGGTTCCAGGGGTACACGGGCAGCAGTGGTCTGGTCAGTGGAGGACTAGTGGAAGGAGGGACCGCAGACAGGCTTCAAAGGCCTAACATAAAAAAATGGGCTGGCTGTAGGCACTTTATAATTGGTTCCAGGGGTACACGGGCAGCAGTGGTCTGGCCAGTGGAGGACTAGTGGAAGGAGGGACCGCAGACAGGCTTCAAAGGCCTAACATAAAAAAATGGGCTGGCTGTAGGCACTTTATAATTGGTTCCAGGGGTACACGGGCAGCAGTGGTCTGGCCAGTGGAGGACTAGTGGAAGGAGGGACCGCAGACAGGCTTCAAAGGCCTAACATAAAAAAATGGGCTGGCTGTAGGCACTTTATAATTGGTTCCAGGGGTACACGGGCAGCAGTGGTCTGGTCAGTGGAGGACTAGTGGAAGGAGGGACCGCAGACAGGCTTCAAAGGCCTAACATAAAAAAATGGGCTGGCTGTAGGCACTTTATAATTGGTTCCAGGGGTACACGGGCAGCAGTGGTCTGGCCAGTGGAGGACTAGTGGAAGGAGGGACCGCAGACAGGCTTCAAAGGCCTAACATAAAAAAATGGGCTGGCTGTAGGCACTTTATAATTGGTTCCAGGGGTACACGGGCAGCAGTGGTCTGGCCAGTGGAGGACTAGTGGAAGGAGGGACCGCAGACAGGCTTCAAAGGCCTAACATAAAAAAATGGGCTGGCTGTAGGCACTTTATAATTGGTTCCAGGGGTACACGGGCAGCAGTGGTCTGGTCAGTGGAGGACTAGTGGAAGGAGGGACCGCAGACAGGCTTCAAAGGCCTAACATAAAAAAATGGGCTGGCTGTAGGCACTTTATAATTGGTTCCAGGGGTACACGGGCAGCAGTGGTCTGGCCAGTGGAGGACTAGTGGAAGGAGGGACCGCAGACAGGCTTCAAAGGCCTAACATAAAAAAATGGGCTGGCTGTAGGCACTTTATAATTGGTTCCAGGGGTACACGGGCAGCAGTGGTCTGGCCAGTGGAGGACTAGTGGAAGGAGGGACCGCAGACAGGCTTCAAAGGCCTAACATAAAAAAATGGGCTGGCTGTAGGCACTTTATAATTGGTTCCAGGGGTACACGGGCAGCAGTGGTCTGGCCAGTGGAGGACTAGTGGAAGGAGGGACCGCAGACAGGCTTCAAAGGCCTAACATAAAAAAATGGGCTGGCTGTAGGCACTTTATAATTGGTTCCAGGGGTACACGGGCAGCAGTGGTCTGGCCAGTGGAGGACTAGTGGAAGGAGGGACCGCAGACAGGCTTCAAAGGCCTAACATAAAAAAATGGGCTGGCTGTAGGCACTTTATAATTGGTTCCAGGGGTACACGGGCAGCAGTGGTCTGGCCAGTGGAGGACTAGTGGAAGGAGGGACCGCAGACAGGCTTCAAAGGCCTAACATAAAAAAATGGGCTGGCTGTAGGCACTTTATAATTGGTTCCAGGGGTACACGGGCAGCAGTGGTCTGGCCAGTGGAGGACTAGTGGAAGGAGGGACCGCAGACAGGCTTCAAAGGCCTAACATAAAAAAATGGGCTGGCTGTAGGCACTTTATAATTGGTTCCAGGGGTACACGGGCAGCAGTGGTCTGGCCAGTGGAGGACTAGTGGAAGGAGGGACCGCAGACAGGCTTCAAAGGCCTAACATAAAAAAATGGGCTGGCTGTAGGCACTTTATAATTGGTTCCAGGGGTACACGGGCAGCAGTGGTCTGGCCAGTGGAGGACTAGTGGAAGGAGGGACCGCAGACAGGCTTCAAAGGCCTAACATAAAAAAATGGGCTGGCTGTAGGCACTTTATAATTGGTTCCAGGGGTACACGGGCAGCAGTGGTCTGGCCAGTGGAGGACTAGTGGAAGGAGGGACCGCAGACAGGCTTCAAAGGCCTAACATAAAAAAATGGGCTGGCTGTAGGCACTTTATAATTGGTTCCAGGGGTACACGGGCAGCAGTGGTCTGGCCAGTGGAGGACTAGTGGAAGGAGGGACCGCAGACAGGCTTCAAAGGCCTAACATAAAAAAATGGGCTGGCTGTAGGCACTTTATAATTGGTTCCAGGGGTACACGGGCAGCAGTGGTCTGGCCAGTGGAGGACTAGTGGAAGGAGGGACCGCAGACAGGCTTCAAAGGCCTAACATAAAAAAATGGGCTGGCTGTAGGCACTTTATAATTGGTTCCAGGGGTACACGGGCAGCAGTGGTCTGGTCAGTGGAGGACTAGTGGAAGGAGGGACCGCAGACAGGCTTCAAAGGCCTAACATAAAAAAATGGGCTGGCTGTAGGCACTTTATAATTGGTTCCAGGGGTACACGGGCAGCAGTGGTCTGGTCAGTGGAGGACTAGTGGAAGGAGGGACCGCAGACAGGCTTCAAAGGCCTAAAATAACAAACAATAGGCTCATGGCAGTTTTACAGCGGTTACATGGATACACGGGCAGCTTGGTGGTGAGTGGAGGAGTAGTGCAAGGAGTGTCTGTCCCAGTACTCCCAAAATATAAATACGGTAGATGTTAATGTCTCGCAAAACAACCAAAACAAAAAAAAAGGTGGCATACTTAGGTACAGGGGTGGGCTCATCTGCTGAGTTTCTGACATAGTAATTTGGCAGTAACTATTTAATGGTGCCAATATAGGACACAGACACAGACTACTTTAAGTTGCATCATAGATGTCTACAAATTTGTATTGTCAGTGCCAGACATTGAATGATGTCAGCGAATAGACTAAAGATTGGTGGAGCTGTGCGACATAATTTTGCATGTGGTAGAGCACATTTTGAGCTGGGGTAGGGGGGAACTCTCTAGAGGCCGGCGGGACCGCCCCAGGGCCCCTCATGTTACAACGGTGTGTCTGACGTTGGGTGCGCACCACCACCGCCAGAGACACTACATTGTACTATGAGGGACCCAGTAGCAATGCCGTCAACCAAAAGCGAGCACACCCACCTCTTCAGACAAACAGCAGTCTCACGGGTGCTTGCGCCAAGTCGCGATACCACGGCCCCGTGTGGGGAGTTTGGCCATTTAGGGAGGTGTAAACATGTCGTATGCTGTACAATCAGCTGCAGCAAATTAGACATTAGAAAAGTAATTCACAGGCAAGAGCCTTTCATAGGAAAGCTAGGTGTCGGCCGGGCAAGGTGGGGCAAAAGATTTCGAAATCCAGTTGTGGTTCATTTTAATGAATGTTAGATCGTCAACATTTTGGGTAGCCAGACGAGTCCTTTTTTCGGTTAATATTGAACCTGCAGCACTGAATACTCTTTCTGATAGGACACTTGCTGCCGGGCAAGCAAGCTCCTGCAATGCATATTCTGCCAATTCTGGCCAGGTGTCTAATTTGGAGGCCCAGTAATCAAATGGGAATGACGGTTGAGGGAGAACATCGATAAGGGATGAAAAATAGTTAGTAACCATACTGGACAAATGTTGTCTCCTGTCACTTTCAATTGATGCAGCAGTACCTGTCCTGTCTGCGGTCATAGCAAAATCACTCCACAACCTGGTCAGAAAACCCCTCTGTCCAACGCCACTTCTGATGTGTGCACCCCTAACACTCCTAGTCTGCTGCCCCCTGGAGCTCGTGTGAGAACGATCACGTGCGCTGTGTGCTGGGAATGCCTGAAGCAAACGGTCAACAAGAGTTGATTGTTTGGTTGCTAATATTAGTTCCAAGTTCTCATGTGGCATAATATTTTGCAATTTGCCTTTATAGCGTGGATCAAGGAGGCAGGCCAACCAGTAATCGTCATCGTTCATCATTTTCGTAATGCGTGTGTCCCTTTTTAGGATACGTAAGGCATAATCCGCCATGTGGGCCAAAGTTCCAGTTGTAAAATCTCCGGTTGTGATTGGTTGAGGGGCAGTTGCAGGCAAATCTATGTCACTTGTGTCCCTCAAAAAACCAGAACCCGGCCGTGACACGCAACCAATTTCCTGTGCCCCCGGGAAAGGTTCGGCATTAAAAATATACTCATCCCCATCATCCTCCTCGTCCTCCACCTCCTCTTCGCCCGCTACCTCGTCCTGTACACTGCCCTGACCAGACAATGGCTGACTGTCATCAAGGCTTTCCTCTTCCTCTGGTGCAGACGCCTGCTCCTTTATGTGCGTCAAACTTTGCATCAGCAGACGCATTAGGGGGATGCTCATGCTTATTACGGCGTTGTCTGCACTAACCAGCCGTGTGCATTCCTCAAAACACTGAAGGACTTGACACATGTCTTGTATCTTAGACCACTGCACACCTGACAACTCCATGTCTGCCATCCTACTGCCTGCCCGTGTATCCTCCCACAAATAAATAACAGCACGCCTCTGTTCGCACAGTCTCTGAAGCATGTGCAGTGTTGAGTTCCACCTTGTTGCAACGTCTATGATTAGGCGATGCTGGGGAAGGTTCAAAGACCGCTGATAGGTCTGCATACGGCTGGCGTGTACAGGCGAACGTCGGATATGTGAGCAAAGTGCACGCACTTTGAGGAGCAGGTCGGAGAACCCAGGATAAGTTTTCAATAAGCACTGCACCACCAGGTTTAAGGTGTGAGCCAGGCAAGGAATGTGTTTCAGTTGGGAAAGGGAGATGGCAGCCATGAAATTCCTTCCGTTATCACTCACTACCTTGCCTGCCTCAAGATCTACTGTGCCCAGCCACGACTGCGTTTCTTGTTGCAAGAACTCGGACAGAACTTCCGCGGTGTGTCTGTTGTCGCCCAAGCACTTCATAGCCAATACAGCCTGCTGACGCTTGGCAGTAGCTGGCCCATAATGGGACAACTGGTGTGCAACAGTGTCATCTGCCGATGGAGTGGTTGGCAGACTGCGTTCTGTGGAAGAGCTGTAGCTTCTGCAGGAGGACGAGGAGGAGGAGGAGGAGGGGGTGCGAACGCCTACAGCCAACTGTTTCCTAGACCGTGGGCTAGGCACAACTGTCCCTAAATTGATGTCGCCTGTGGACCCTGCATCCACCACATTCACCCAGTGTGCCGTGATGGACACATAACGTCCCTGGCCATGCCTACTGGTCCATGCATCTGTAGTCAGGTGCACCTTTGTACTCACAGATTGCCTGAGTGCATGGACGATGCGCTGTTTAACATGCTGGTGCAGGGCTGGGATGGCTTTTCTGGAAAAAAAGTGTCGACTGGGTAGCTCGTATCGTGGTTCAGCGTACTCCATCAGGGCTTTGAAAGCTTCGCTTTCAACTAACCGGTAGGGCATCATCTCTAACGAGATTAGTCTAGCTATGTGGGCGTTAAAACACTGTGTACGCGGATGCGAGGATAAGTACTTCCTTTTTCTAACCAGAGTCTCATGTAGGGTGAGCTGGACTGGAGAGCTGGAGATCGTGGAACTTTCGGGTGTGCCGGTGTACATGGCAGACTGAGAGACGGTTGGAGGCGGTATTGTTTCCGCCGGTGCCCTAGATGCAATATTTCCTCCTACAAAACTGGTGATTCCCTGACCCTGACTGCTTTTGGCTGGCAAAGAAACCTGCACAGATACTGCCGGTGGTGCGGAAAATGGTGGCCTTACAGTGACGGAAGGGATGTTGCGTTGCTGACTAGCTTCATTGGCCGAGGGTGCTACAACCTTGAGGGACGTTTGGTAGTTAGTCCAGGCTTGAAAATGCATGGTGGTTAAGTGTCTATGCATGCAACTAGTATTTAGACTTTTCAGATTCTGACCTCTGCTTAAGCTAGTTGAACATTTTTGACAGATGACTTTGCGCTGATCAGTTGGATGTTGTTTAAAAAAATGCCAGACTGCACTCTTCCTAGACTCGGATCCCTTTTCAGGGATTGCAGACTGAGCTTTAACCGGATGGCAACGCTGTGCTCCAACAGGTTTTGGCTTTGACACGCGTTTTGGGCCAGATACGGGCCCGGCAGATGGAACCTGTTGCGATGTTGATGCCTGCTGCGGCCCCTCCTCCACCTCCGCTTCTGAACTACTGCCGCCTGCACCCTGTTCCCCCAATGGCTGCCAATCGGGGTCAATAACTGGGTCATCTATTACCTCCTCTTCGAGCTCGTGTGCAACTTCGTCTGTGTCACTGTGTCGGTCGGTGGTATAGCGTTCGTGGCGGGGCAACATAGTCTCATCAGGGTCTGATTGTGGATCTGTACCCTGAGAGGGCAATGTGGTGGTCTGAGTCAAAGGAGCAGCATAGTACTCTGGCTGTGGCTGTGCATCAGTGCACTCCATGTCAGAATATACTTGTAATGGGCATGGCCTGTTAAATGTTTCACTTTCTAAGCCAGGGACGGTATGTGTAAAGAGCTCCATGGAGTGACCCGTTGTGTCGCCTGCTGCATCCTTCTCTCTTGTTGTAGTTTTTGCTGAGGAGGACAAGGAAGCGACTTGTCCCTGACCGTGAACATCCACAAGCGACGCGCTGCTTTTACATTTACCAGTTTCGGAAGAGGAGGCAAAAGAGCTAGAGGCTGAGTCTGCAATGTAAGCCAAAACTTGCTGTTGCTGCTCCGCCTTTAAAAGCGGTTTTCCTACTCCCAGAAAAGAGAGCGTTCGAGGCCTTGTGTAGCCTGACGACGAAACTGGCTCCACAGCTCCAGACTTAGGTGGAATATTTTTATCCCCACGACCACCTGATGCTCCACTACCACTACCATCATTACCAGCTGACAATGAACGCCCACGACGACCTCTTGCACCAGACTTCCTCAATGTTTTAAAATCTTAACCAAAGTAACTTTATTTGTTGCTGTCAAACAACTTACACGGTGAGCTATAACTTCAGTATGATTTCAATATCCCTTAACAGGTTGGTGAGACCACAAGGAAAATCAGGCACAATGTTACACACTCTGTTTTCTGTGGCACAAAATCACAGAGATGACACACACGCAGGACTGTCACTCAAGCACTAATGTCAATATTAATCTCCCACCTAATTTATTTATTTTTTTTTCTCAGGGAGACTTTAGAAACCAAATAATATTAAAAAAAAAAAAAAAAAAAAAAAGGCTTTCTATGGCCCACAATTAGAGAGAGAGAGGTGGCACACCCAGGAGTCAAGACTGGCGCACAAGCTGAAAGGGCAATATTACTCTCCCACTGTTTTTTTAAGTTTTTTTTTTATTTCAGGGAGACTTTAGAAACCAAATAATATTAAAAAAACCAAAAAAAAAAATAGCCTTTCTATGGCCCACTGAATGAGAGAGAGGTGGCACACCCAGGAGTCAAGACTGGCACACAAGCTGAAAGGGCAATATTACTCTCCCACTGTTTTTTTATGTATTTTTTGTTTTTTAAGGGAGACTTTAGAAACCCAATAATATTTAAAAAAAAAAAATAAATAGGCTTTCTATGGCCCACTGAATGAGAGGGAGAGAGGTGGCACACCCAGGAGTCAAGACTGGCACACAAGCTGAAAGGGCAATATTACTCTCCCACTGTTTTTTTATGTATTTTTTGTTTTTTAAGGGAGACTTTAGAAACCCAATAATATTTAAAAAAAAAAAATAAATAGGCTTTCTATGGCCCACTGAATGAGAGGGAGAGAGGTGGCACACCCAGGAGTCAAGACTGGCACACAAGCTGAAAGGGCAATATTACTCTCCCACTGTTTTTTTATGTATTTTTTGTTTTTTAAGGGAGACTTTAGAAACCCAATAATATTTAAAAAAAAAAATAAATAGGCTTTCTATGGCCCACTGAATGAAAGGGAGAGAGGTGGCACACCCAGGAGTCAAGACTGGCACACAAGCTGAAAGGGCAATATTACTCTCCCACTGTTTTTTGTATGTTTTTTTTTTTTTTTCAGGGAGACTTTAGAAACCAAATAATATTAAAAAAAACAAAAAAAAAAATAGCCTTTCTATGGCCCACTGAATGAGAGAGAGAGGTGGCACACCCAGGAGTCAAGACTGGCACACAAGCTGAAAGGGCAATATTACTCTCCCACTGTTTTTTTATGTATTTTTTGTTTTTTAAGGGAGACTTTAGAAACCCAATAATATTTAAAAAAATAAATAAATAGGCTTTCTATGGCCCACTGAATGAGAGGGAGAGAGGTGGCACACCCAGGAGTCAAGACTGGCACACAAGCTGAAAGGGCAATATTACTCTCCCACTGTTTTTTTATGTTTTTTTTTTTTTTTCAGGGAGACTTTAGAAACCAAATAATAAGAAAAAAAATAAATAAATAAATAGGCTTTCTATAGCCCACTGAATGAGAGATAGCACACACAGCAGTGGCACACAAGCCCTGACTGAGGCCAATATTTTTCTCCCACTGATTGATGTAGTGTTTTTGTGTTGAGGTAGATTTTAGAACACAAATCAAGGAAAAAAAAAAATGCTTTCTATGGCCCACTGAATGAGAGAGAGGTGGCACACCCAGGAGTCAAGACTGGCACACAAGCTGAAAGGGCAATATTACTCTCCCACTGTTTTTTTATGTATTTTTTGTTTTTTAAGGGAGACTTTAGAAACCCAATAATATTTTAAAAAATAAATAAATAGGCTTTCTATGGCCCACTGAATGAGAGGGAGAGAGGTGGCACACCCAGGAGTCAAGCCTGGCACACAAGCTGAAAGGGCAATATTACTCTCCCACTGTTTTTTTATGTATTTTTTGTTTTTTAAGGGAGACTTTAGAAACCCAATAATATTTAAAAAAAAAAAATATAGGCTTTCTATGGCCCACTGAATGAGAGGGAGAGAGGTGGCACACCCAGGAGTCAAGACTGGCACACAAGCTGAAAGGGCAATATTACTCTCCCACTGTTTTTTTATGTTTTTTTTTTTTTTTTTCAGGGAGACTTTAGAAACCAAATAATATTAAAAAAAACAAAAAAAAAAAAATAGCCTTTCTATAGCCCACTGAATGAGAGAGAGAGGTGGCACACCCAGGAGTCAAGACTGGCACACAAGCTGAAAGGGCAATATTACTCTCCCACTGTTTTTTCAGGTTTTTTTTTTTTTTCAGGGAGACTTTAGAAACCAAATAATATTAAAAAAAAAAAAAAAAAAATAGGCTTTCTATAGCCCACTGAATGAGAGATAGCACACACAGCAGTGGCACACAAGCCCTGACTGAGGCCAATATTTTTCTCCCACTGATTGATGTAGTGTTTTTGTGTTGAGGTAGAATTTAGAACACAAATCACGGAAAAAATAAATAGGCTTTCTATGGCCCACTCAGTGAGAGATGGCACACACAGGGATGGCACTGTAGCAGAAATGCCAATCTTAATCTCCCACAAAAAAAACAAAAAAAAAACAGGGACTGTCCTACAATTACTATCTCCCTGCAGTAATCTAAGCCAGGTATGGCAGGCAGCAATAGGAGTGGACTGATGCACAAATTAAATAAAAAGTGTGGACAAACAAAAAAGATAGCTGTGCAGAAAGGAAGGAACAAGAGGATATGTGCTTTGAAAAAAGCAGTTGGTTTCCACAGTGGCGTACACACAGCAATACAGCTATCACGGAGCCTTCTAGGGCAGCCCAATGAGCTACAGCGCTGAGGGGAAAAAAAAAAAAAAATAGCTTCCACAGTCCCTGCACACCGAAGGTGGTGTTGGACAGTGGAAATCGCTGCAGCACAAGCGGTTTGGTGGTTAGTGGACCCTGCCTAACGCTCTCCCTGCTTCTGACGAAGCGGCAGCAACCTGTCCCTAAGCTCAGATCAGCAGCAGTAAGATGGCGGTCGGCGGGAACGCCCCTTTATAGCCCCTGTGACGCCGCAGACAGCAAGCCAATCACTGCAATGCCCTTCTCTAAGATGGTGGGGACCAGGATCTATGTCATCACGCTGCCCACACTCTGCGTTCACCTTCATTGGCTGAGAAATGGCGCTTTTCGCGTCATTGAAACGCGACTTTGGCGCGAAAGTCGCGTGCCGCATGGCCGACAAGCACAGGGGTCGGATCGGGTTTCATGAGACGCCGACTTAGCCAAAAGTCGGCGACTTTTGAAAATGATCGACCCGTTTCGCTCAACCCTATACGGTACCAATAGTCATAGATACCCGGGTATCCCTGTCCAGAGTGTTTAATGGTTACCTTAGAGGTGTATTGAATATTAGAGGTGTGTAAGTTATACTCAGTGTGCCATTCCAGGGGCTCCCTTGATAACATTGCATTCAATTTACACTTGTTCCTGTTTTTAGTTGCCCTGTTAGGTAAATTTCTTATTAGTCTGTTGTAGCATACAGTTCTCGGAGACCTTGGAGTGGCACAGTGATTTCAGCTGCTGCTGAGCTAGTGTATCTTTGGGGTGCATCTGCCTTAATATTCTCCATATTACCTTTATTATTTTGCCTTTGAGTAAATACCGTTGGAGATTTCTGCCTTGGTCTTGGTTTGTGACTCACTGGATCTTATTCGGACCTCTGGTCATTACAGGATTGACCGTCTTGTGCCATAACCGTTTGTTTCCATGCCATTTGTTCTTTTCCTTACCTTTACTTACAGCTGTATAGCTTTTTTAGCTCTTGATAATAGGAAGCACTCACAGCTCACGGATCACGATACCGGATTTGCTCCAGCCGCCACGATTGCGCACTTCTTTGTCGTCACTAGTGTTGAGCATTCCGATACCGCAAGTATCGGGTATCGGCCGATATTTGCTGTATCGGAATTCCGATACCGAGATCCGATACTTTTGTGGTATCGGGTATCGGTATCGAAACAACATTAATGTGTAAAAGAAAGAATTAAAATAAAAAATATTGCTATACTCACCTCTCCGACGCAGCCTGGACCTCACCGAGGGAACCGGCAGCGTTGTTTGCTTAAAATGCGCGCTTTTCCTTCCTTCCGTGACGTCACGGGTTCTGATTGGTCGCTTGCCGCCCATGTGGCCGCGACGCGACCAATCACAGCAAGCCGTGACGTAATTTTCAGGTCCTTCTAGGCATTCAGTATTTTAAAATTACGTTCCGGCTTTGTGATTGGTCGCGTCGCGGTCACATGGGCGACGCGACCAATCACAAGCCGTGACGTCACGGGAGGCAGGAGACGCTCGCATTTTAAAATGCGCGCGTGTCCAGCCTCCCGTGACGTCACGGCTTGTGATTGGTCGCGTCGCCCATGTGACCGCGACGCGACCAATCACAAGCCAGAACGTAATTTTAAAATCCTGAAGGACCTGAAATTACGTCACGGCTTGCTGTGATTGGTTGCGTCGCGGCCACATGGGACATGAAGTCTTCCCCTGACGAAGCCGCTGCGGCGGCGATACGCGTGGGGCTCTGCTTCTCACATCCCCTCCTGACCATTGATCGGCCATTTATGGCATGTGGCTCTGCAATTTTGCAGCTCTGGCTTGACTCTCTGACCCTCTGATTTACACTCACCGTGATTTCAGATCCAGTTGAACGCTTATTCGGTGGCATGCCGACTTCATAAGATCTCCCAGCAGGGAGTTTTTGTTTTACCTACTTAGGTCTTCTCTCGTGATTAGGGCCACACTCTTCAGTGACCCAGTTGCCATACATTCTGTCATCCATGTGGTAACGTATTGCTGTACTGTATATATTTAGGTCTATTGATATACATCACTTTATATCGAGCATGGTCGGCTGCTATATATTATTGCTGCATATTTAGGAGGTCATATTGGGGTGTTATACACACAGTTGTATTTTAGATGTTTTTAAGTGTCCCTTTATGGTGTTCAATAAACATGCTTTGGTATTTTTGTTACACGGTTGTGCAGGCTTGATTTAGTCCATTCTTTTTCTCTTGTCCTCTTTGTGTTGTATCATATTGGACTTGGCCTAGCACCCTTCTTTTATTCTCGGCTCAAGTGCACCCTGTGTCTACAATATACTCTGGTCGCTGGTACGTGTCACACATAGCGAGATCGCTACTGAGGTCGCTGTTGCGTCACAAAACTTGTGACTCAGCAGCGATCTCGCTAGCGATCTCGCTATGTGTGACGGGGCCTTAACAGACTCTGTCTTATCACCATTGGCCATTGTATTAGAAAAAATTCTCACACCTTTAATTAAGACCACACAGTCCTTCCTGCTAGATACCAATAATTTCATTGGTAGCATCAAATCCTTGAGCCCGTTACCCCAAACATGCCTCTTGATCACTTGGGACGTAAACAGTTTGTATACGTCCATAACCCACGAGAAAGAGTTACAGGCCACGGATAGGCTTCTAAGTGAAGCCAAAGTCGACATCAAAATCCGTCATTTTTGCGCTGACCTTTTAGATCTGGTACTGAAGGAAAATTACTTTATGTTCCAAGACTCATTTTATGTTCAACAGCAGGGCACAGCAATGGGCTCGAATGTTGCGCCTCCTTTTGCGGTTGCCTACATGGCAGCCTTTGAAAATGACTTCGTTTTTTCCCACCCTCTGTTCATCAGTCATTGTAAAATATGGCGGAGATACATTGATGACATTTTTTGTATATGGGATGGACCTATGGAGTCACTCTTGACATTTGACAACCATATAAATAACATATGGCCAGAATTGAAATTTACCATACAACATGACACCAAGCAAATTAGTTTTCTGGACACTTTGGTTTACAAAGAGAGGGATGGTTCTCTTGCCATTGACCTATATACCAAACCTACAGATCGCAACGGCCTACTCCATTTCAGTAGCTGTCACCCTCCCTCAACAAAAAACTCCATCCCCAAGTCCCAATTCCAAAGGGTAGAACGGATTGTCTCGGATAACAGTAGAAAGAAAATCAGACTGACAGAGATGGAGGGGAAATTTTCTAACAGAGGCTATCCACGGGGGATACTCTCCAAGGCCAAAACAAATACATCACAGAGAAGGTCCAATATTGGTACAAAAATAATTCCTTTTGTCACAACCTTTCACCCATTTTCAGGCCTGGTACAATCTACTATCAGGAGGCATTGGAACATCTTGTCTAAAAGTTATCCACTTACCCCTGAATTTAAATCTCCATTTCTTTCATGTTTCAGACGCGCTACAAATTTAAAAGACAGGTTGGTCAAAGCTGATATAGGCCCAGAGTCAACTGTAGCCAGACAAACTTTCCTCCAAACTCAGAGAAAGGGTACCTTCCCATGCCTCAATTGCCTACAGTGTAGTAATGTCCAAAAGGGCCCCACAGTTTTCCACCCGCAAACAGGTAAAGCCCTACCGATCAAGGGTTTTTACACTTGCGAATCCACGTACGTCATCTATGTCATTAAGTGTCCTTGTGGCCTAGCATACAGTTAGGTCCATATATATTTGGACAAAGACAACATTTTTCTACTTTTGGTAATAGGCATTACCACAATGAATTTTAAACAAAACAATTCAGATGCAGTTGAAGTTCAGACTTTCAGCTTTCATTTGAGGGTATCCATATTAAAATTGGATGAAGGGTTTAGGAGTTTCAGCTCCTTAACCTGTGCCACCCTGTTTTTAAAGGGACCAAAAGTAATTGGACAATTGACTCCAAGGCTATTTCATGGACAGGTGTGGGCAATCCCTTCAATATGTAATTCTCAATTAAGCATATAAAAGGCCTGGAGTTGATTTGAGGTGTGGTGCTTGCATTTGAAAGGTTTTGCTGTTAAGTAAACATGTGGTCAAAGGAGCTCTCCATGCAGGTGAAACAAGCCATCCTTAAGCTGCGAAAACAGAAAATACCCATCCGAGAAATTGCTACATTATTAGGAGTGGCAAAATCTACAGTTTGGTACATCCTGAGAAAGAAAGAAAGCACTGGTGAACTCATCAATGCAAAAAGACCTGGGCACCTACAGAAGACAACAGTGGTGGATGATCGCAGAATAATCTCCATGGTGAAGAGAAACCCCTTCACAACAGCCAACCAAGTGAACAACACTCTCCAGGAGGTAGGTGTATCAATATCCAAATCTACCATAAAGAGAAGACTGCATGAAAGTAAATACAGAGGGTTCACTGCACGGTGCAAGCCACTCATAAACATCAAGAATAAAAAGGCTAGACTGGACTTTGCTAAAAAACATCTAAAAAAGCCAGCACAGTTCTGGAAGAACATTTTTTGGACAGATGAAACCAAGATCAACCTCTACCAGAATGATGGAAAGAGAAAAGTATGGCGAAGGCGTGGTACAGCTCACGGTCCAAAGCATACCACATCATCTGTAAAACACGGCGGAGGCAGTGTGATGGCTTGGGCATGCATGGCTGCCAGTGGCACTGGGTCCTTAGTGTTTATTGATGATGTGACACAGGACAGAAGCAGCTGAATGAATTCTGAGGTCTTCAGAGCCATACTGTGCTCAGAGCCAGCCAAATGCAGCCAAACTGATTGGTCGTCGTTTCATACTACAGATTGACACTGACCCAAAACATAAAGCTAAAGCAACCCAGGAGTTTATTAAAGCAAAGAAGTGGAATATTCTTGAATGGCCAAGTCAGTCACTTGATCTCAACCCAATTGAGCATGCATTTCCCTTGTTAAAGACTAAACTTCAGACAGAAAGGCCCACAAACAAACAGCAACTGAAAACCACCGCAGTGAAGGCCTGGCAGACCATGAAAAAGGAGGAAACACAGCGTCTGGTGATGTCCATGAGTTCAAGACTTCAGGCAGTCATTGCCAACAAAGGGTTTTCAACCAAGTACTAAAAATGAACATTTCATTAAAAATTATTGAATCTGTCCAATTACTTTTGGTCCCTTTAAAAACAGGGTGGCACCTGTTAAGGAGTTGAAACTCCTAAACCCTTCATCCAATTTTAATGTGGATACCCTCAAATGAAAGCTAAAGTCTGAACTTCAACTGCATCTGAATTGTTTTGTTTAAAATTCATTGTGGTAATGTCTATAACCAAAATTAGAAAAATGTTGTCTCTGTCCAAATATATACGGACCTAACTGTATGTGGGGGAAACCACGCAAGCTGTTCGGGAAAGAGTGTCCCAACACAAATCCACCATTCGGTGCAAGAAAACGCATCTACCTCTCCCCCACCACTTTATTGCAAAAAATCATAACATTTCCCAACTCCGATTTCAGGTATTGGAGCAGATAGATCCCCAGAGGAGAGGCCAGAATCGCATAAATATACTCAAAAGACGGGAAGCATTCTGGATCTTTACCTTGCAGACCCTAGAACCTAAGGGACTTAATAGGGACTATGATGTAGCAGCATTCCTCTAGTCTTAATATTGAAAATATGTATATAGCTCCTTAATTGTGGTAATATGTTTATAAGGTTTTTTTAAATTTGTTGGTCTAATTCTGCTATGTCTCTTCCTTTTTTCCCCAGAATCGTTAGTCTCACGACTCACACGGGGCACTGGCGGTCGTATACGGCACTATAGATGGTAGGATATATGAGCACTGGCTCTGAACCACTTAAGCGTCTCTATCTGTCTACTCACTCCTATTTTTTCATGCTTGTCTTCCTTCATGGCGACATGGTCGCCCTGGCAACCACCATGTAAGCCTTCGCCCACATTATTCTCTCTGTATGAGCTCCATGCAAGCTCTGGCCCCAACGCATGCGCAGTTCTACATGATACGATCCCCCTGCAGTAACCGCTGCTCTCATGACTCATTCAGCTTCAATGAAGCGCCAGGCACGCATGCGCAGTTGGATCATGCCGCGGTCACATGACCGGGATGATGCGGCGGGTCACATGACCCGGTCTTACAGGGCATTTATACCCGGAAGTACCGCCATAGCACAGCGGTCTCCGGGAACCTGTCTCCACGCCACATGGCTGGCGTTGTAAGGTAACTACTGGCCCATATTACATAGCGCCCACCGCTGGTGGCTATCATGCATAATATTTAGACAAGTTTCGTCTATGTATCTTTTCCCAGCGCCATCCATAGCGGCGGATTTGCGCCTGCACCCAGCACAGCCTCTTCAGGAATATAGAGGTAACTGGGTGTACACCAATGGTCATTTTTCCTGGGGAGTTTTGTACCTAGATTGGGGTTATTACATATATATATATACTTTTCCCTTATATGCCATAGGCTTTCTGCCTCTCTCCTCTTGGTCCCGGGTTACCCAGCTCAGGCCTATCTGGCCTTGATATATCTACGTGCATTTTTCCAGGTAACGTTACTCCATATGCTCCATTATTTATCTTAGGGCCCTGTCATGTTCCCATAGTCCACAGCTCAGCAGCGTTTAATTAGTTTTAGTGTCATCGCGTGGTTGCCACATGGTCCCTATACTTTCTTCTACTGCTTTCTTTTCTTTTCGGTCAGCCATATAATCTTGTGCCTTATACCACTATCTTAATTCCTATATCAGGTCACGTATATTAGTCATTAATGTTAAAATTCTCCTTACAGCCAGATACCTATACGGACACTAACAATTTCCCAATTAACAGATGTTGTCACACTTTTCTTCATAGGTTATCTCTTATTTGTTGTAGTGCACAACACCTTTCTCAAGCACCCGGATTATTCCTCCACCTAGTATCCTTTGAGGTAGCATTGACCTCGACCACATATGGAGTCCTCTTACAGGATTGACCGTCTTGTGCCATAACCGTTTGTTTCCATGCCATTTGTTCTTTTCCTTACCTTTACTTACAGCTGTATAATAATAATAATAATAATTTTTATTTATATAGCGCCAACATATTCCGCAGCACTTTACAACTTATAGAGGGGACTTGTACAGACAATAGACATTACAGCATAACAGAAATCACAGTTCAAAATAGATACCAGGAGGAATGAGGGCCCTGCTCGCAAGCTTACAAACTATGAGGAAAAGGGGAGACACGAGAGGTGGATGGTAACAATTGCTTTAATTATTTGGACCAGCCATAGTGTAAGGCTCGGGTGTTCACGTAAAGCTGTATGAACCAGTTAACAGCCTAAGTATGTAGCAGTACAGACACAGAGGGCTATTAACTGCATAAAGTGTATGAGAACACGATGCAAGGAACCCGATTATGTGTTTTTTTTTCTATTTTTAATAGGCCACACAGGGATGGTTAGGTTAATGCGTTGAGGCGGTAGGCCAGTCTGAACAAATGCGTTTTTAGGGCACGCTTAAAACTGTGGGGATTGAGGATTAATCGTATTAACCTAGGTAGTGCATTTCAAAGAATCGGCGCAGCACGTGTAAAGTCTTGGAGACGGGAGTGGGAGGTTCTGATTATTGAGGATGCTAACCTGAGGTCATTAGCGGAGCGGAGGGCACGGGTAGGGTGGTAGACTGAGACCAGAGAGGAGATGTAGGGTGGTGCTGAGCCATGGAGTGCTTTGTGGATGAGGGTAGTAGTTTTGTACTGGATTCTGGAGTGGATGGGTAGCCAGTGTAATGACTGGCACAAGGTAGAGGCATCGGTGTAACGGTTGGTGAGGAATATGATCCTGGCAGCAGCATTCAGGACAGATTGGAGCGGGGAGAGTTTGGTAAGAGGGAGGCCAATTAGTAGAGAGTTATAATAGTCCAGACGGGAATGAATAAGAGAAACAGTAAGAGTTTTTGCAGAGTCGAAAGTAAGAAAAGGGCGAATTCTAGAAATGTTTTTGAGATGCAGATAAGAAGAGCGAGCCAGTGATCGGATGTGGGGGGTGAATGAAAGCTCGGAATCAAGGATGACCCCAAGGCAGCGGGCATGTTGCTTTGGAGTAATGATTGAACCGCACACGGAGATGGCAATGTCAGGCAAAGGTAGGTTAGTAGAGGGAGAGAACACGAGGAGTTCAGTTTTTGACAGGTTCAGTTTCAGATAGAGGGAGGACATGATGTTAGAGACAGCGGTAAGACAATCACTGGTGTTTTCTAAGAAGGTCGGAGTGAAAGCAGGAGAAGAGGTGTATAATTGGGTGTCATCAGCATAGAGATGGTACTGGAAACCAAATCTACTGATTGTTTGTCCAATAGGGGCAGTATACAAAGAGAAGAGGAGGGGGCCTAGGACTGATCCTTGAGGAACCCCAACAGTAAGGGGAAGGTGAGAGGAGGAGGAACCAGCAAAACGTACAGTGAAGGATCGGTCAGAGAGATAGGAGGAGAACCAGGAGAGAACGGTGTCCTTGATGCCGATGGAGCGAAGCATTGTGAGGAGGAGCTGATGATCCACAGTGTCGAATGCTGCGGAAAGATCCAATAGAATTAGCATGGAGTAGTGACCATTAGATTTAGCTGTTAGTAGGTCATTAGAGACTTTAGTGAGGGCAGTTTCAGTAGAGTGTAAAGAGCGGAAGCCAGATTGAAGAGGGTCGAGAAGAGAGTTATCTGAGAGATAGCGGGTAAGACGGGAGTGGACCAGGCATTCGAGGAGTTTAGAGATGAAGGGAAGATTAGAGACAGGTCTATAATTAGCAGCACAGTTTTGGTCGAGGGAGGGTTTTTTAAGTAATGGATGTATGATGGCATGCTTAAATGAGGAGGGAAAAATACCGGAAGTGAGGGAAAGGTTGAATATTTTTGTTATGTGAGAGGCGACAGCTGGGGAAAGGGACTGGAGGAGATGTGACGGAATGGGGTCACTGGTGCAAGTGGTCGGGCGAGAAGATGCAAGGAGCCTGCTTACTTCTTCTTCAGTAACTGGTTCAAAGTCAGAGAGTGAACTAGATGCAGTGGGGGAGGGAGGACAGTGCCTGGTATGAAGAGATTGGGAGATGATTTCCTGTCGAATGTGGTCAATTTTTTCTTTGAAGTAATTGGCCAGATCGTCAGCGCGGAGATCTGTGGTTGGGGCCTGCTCTCTTGGGTTGAGTAGGGACTGGAAAGTGTCGAAGAGACGTTTAGGGTTATTGGACAGCGAGGTGATGAGGGTGTTGAAATAGGTTTGTTTGGAGAGGTGAAGGGCAGAGTTGTATGTTTTTAGCATGAACTTATAATGGATGAAATCTTCGGGTAGATTAGATTTTCTCCACAGACGTTCGGCGCACCTGGAGCATCGCTGCAGGAAGCGTGTTTGCAGCGTGTGCCACGGTTGTCGCCGTCTGTGTCGAGTTGCTCTATGTATAGGAGGAGCAGCTTCATCCAGGGCACTTTGCAGGGTTTCATTGTAATGGTTCAGAGCAGAATCAGGACATGAGATAGAGGAGATTGGGGCCAATGAGGACTGCAAGTTCTTCATAAGTTTCTGGGTGTTAATGGCCTGTATGTTTCTATAAGTGTGGAAAGTGGGGGTGACCTGAGCGGGATGGCAGTTCTTGATAGAGAATGAAAGAAGGTTGTGGTCAGAGAGCGGGAGAGGGGAGTTTGTGAAATCATCCACTGAGCAAAGTCGGGAGAAGACCAAGTCAAGGGAGTTTCCATCTTCATGCGTTGGAGAGTTAGTATGCTGCGAGAGGCCGAAAGAGGAGGTTAGAGATAAAAGGTGAGAAGCAGACGGGGAAAGGGGAGAAGCAATGGGGATGTATAGCTGTATAGCTTTTTTAGCTCTTGATAATAGGAAGCACTCACAGCTCACGGATCACGATACCGGATTTGCTCCAGCCGCCACGATTGCGCACTTCTTTGTCGTCACATGTTGGATCTGGTCTGGAAAAATATAACTGCAATACCGTTGTTCTTTATATTGTGCACTTTATGTATATTGTTATTTATTTTATTCTATGATCTGCCTATATTTCAGTTTGATAAGAAGGAATTTCTGATGAAGGTCTGATGTATGGACCGAAAACGTTTATTCTTTAACTGGATGCACAAATAAAATGGAATAATCATCTTGCAAATAATCCTCTGAGTGCCAAGTTATTTTGATTATTGGATTGACGGGCTGGAAACCTGACTTGAGCACCACATAGGAACCTTGAGTGCCATGTGCATTTTCCTTATCACCTGTGGGAAGCGTCACCACGCAGCCGCCATACCATCACCCCAGAGGACCCCTTTAAGCGGCGTCGGTCCCCACTGACAGAGAACCACAGGTGGCATCACGAACAATAGACTTTCACAATACCCCTTAAAAGACTGTTCCCCTTGAATTGAGTCCCAGGGCCACGGACCGGGTCGCAGCCACTGTGACATCCCCTTTAAGAGCGACCGGACCTGGTACCGAGTACCCCACTGTCCTGGTGGGCGACTCAACAGCACAAGTCCACATCCCCAGCTAGGACCCCACCTTCATTTAACGTGATGAGGCATAAGAGAGCCTCGCCCTCGGCCCCGCACCACGTGACACAGGTGGCAAGTAGTTAGCAGTCGTGGGCAACCTACTTTGTTGTCCATGATAGGAAAGCTACCTGCAGCCAGGACTGCAGCCGGGTTGGATTTCTGGTGACAGTGCGGCCACAGTCGCGTTGTCACATACTTCACAACACTAGACACAATGCCGCATTAGGCGGTAGGCCAGGTCTTGTCACATGACTGACTCCGGTGCAGCCATAGCCTTGTGGCGCTCCTTGGGCTGTGTGTGACCAGGTAGCATACCCACTTGTAGCCGCATGCGCAGTACACGTGTGCATCCTATCTAACGATCACTGTATAGTGTGTGGCCCGGGCTGTACAGCTGCCTGCAGGATGGTGACAGGTGGGGGCTTTTACCACAGTTGCCTCTCTATAGGGCGGCTGAGGCTCCATGTGTTTCTATGGCCAGCAGCTGCCACTACAGCCTGAGCCGCCTCCAGCCTATCACAGGCCCCAGACTGGAGCGGTGGGCGGAGTCACAGTGCATTTTAGGTCATCATATCACAGATCTCGTTACCCTCAATGACGGCCTTCACAACAGGGATGCGCTTATTTCCCTGCTTCCCATTGGCTCAGAGGGAAGGCTGTGTCTTCTATGCGAGCAGCGATTGGTGGAAACGGAGTTGACGTTCTTGAATCCCTAAAGTTGTGTCTCTCACCTCTGGGCTCCTGAAGCCGTCTCTCCCGGGGGTGTCCTGCAGGTGGTACAGGCCGCACATTGCGTCACACTGCCACCCTGGTGCGGACAGGTAGGTGACCTCGTCCCCTCGTCGCTTATTAGGTCGTTCCCGGCTGGCAGGCCTGCTATGGGGGCACGCTGCTGCTCCGGCCGCGGTGTGGAGCGAGCCTGCCCTCACTAGTGCGGTGGCCACGCCGGCTGTAAGGAGGGCAGCCTCGTCACTCACGGTCACTGCTCCTCTCACCGTCCTGATGGACCCCGGGGGAGACAATGCCACACGTTCAGCTGCTTGGCCCATTAACCCTTTCATCACATGCAGGTTTAAAGGGGTGTCCTGAAGTGTAGGACTATGGGAGCACTTCCCAGTTGTTAGGGGCGCGCCCACTGGGACCCCCACTGATCCTGAGAACCTCTGAAGAGCCCTGTGTGGGGCGGTGGGCGGCCATGGGCACTACTGCTCCGGGGTCAGCCCTCCTAACCCGTCTACATGGGCATGTGGTCATAGAGAGGTGAATATAATGATATGTGTGAGCTGGTGTCTTATTCCAGAGAAATCCACATCTCTATGTGTGAATGAGCTGACCAGGACTATGGGCCGGACCCTGATCTGCAGGAGAATCTCCCCCAGAGCTTACTGTGATGGGACCGCCGGTGATGGCTGATCGCTGCGCTCGCCTGCTCTTCAGCACTCACCATTGACCACTGCTCCACTCTTGGGATCTTGGGGGTCTCGGGTCAAACCCTCAGCAAGCGGGAAGTTACCCCCTATGCCACTGATACTTGTAAAGTGCGAAAAAAGGAAATATGAGCCTTTTTTTTTTTTTTCTTGCAGCCATGAAGGAAGACAGATACAATTGTGTTCCTTTTGTATAGCAATATTCATGCACAATATATCAGTCACTCACAGTCATAAAAGACCCCTGTGGACTTTTCCGTATACTTTGTCATCCAAGTGCAGTCTGACATCCGCGGACACAGACAATGGAGAGCTTAAGTTCTGCGTCTTCTCCACACCTGTGCTGAGGTTGATCCAATTCTCCCACATGAGACAATCTCTGACAGAGGTCGAGCCAAGTGTCATCCGCTTAATCAGCCCAATTCTCCCACATGAGAAAGTGTACGCTCATTTAACCCCTTATATGAAGACTGGCTCAAAGTTTTAGGGTATGTGCACATGTGAAGTATTTGGTGCAGAAATGTCTGCATCTCCTCTGCATAAAATTGGTGCGTTTTTGTGTTTTTTACCTGTGTTTTTGGTGCAGCTTTTCCCCATTCATTAGTAAGAGTGACATCTGCAGCAAAAATGTTGAAAGAATTGACATGCTGCAGATATAAATCTGTAAGCCACAAATAAGCAACGAATGCAGGAGACTTCAAGATTCTCATCCACTTTTCTGGCATCAAGAAACTTTTCAGGTTTTGTGTCAAGTTTACATAGAAAAAGACTCAACAAATGCTTAAGGTGTTGGGTCATCCGGAAGCAGTTAGAGAGGTTGTCCTTTATAATAATAACTAGATGGTAGCCCGATTCTAACGCATCGGGTATTCTAGAATATGTATGTAGTTTATTTATGAAGATTTTAGAATAATACATTGAATACACAGGATTCGGCCGTCCGCGACCAATTAGCGAAGCGTGGTTCAAATCCCGTGCCAATTCGCGGGACTGCGCCTGTCGCTGATTGTTCGCGGCTGGCCACGTAGTAGATTGCACAGCCACGTAGTATATTGCACAGCCCATGTAGCGTATAGCACAGCCCACGTAGCGTATAGCACAGCCCACGTAGCGTATAGCACAGCCCACGTAGCGTGTTGCCCAGCCCACGTAGCGTGTTGCCCAGCCCACGTAGCGTGTTGCCCAGCCCACGTAGCGTGTTGCCCAGCCCACGTAGCGTGTTGCCCAGCCCACGTAGCGTGTTGCCCAGCCCACGTAGCGTGTTGCCCAGCCCACGTAGCGTGTTGCCCAGCCCACGTAGTACATCGCACAGCCCACGTAGTACATTGCAATGTGGGCATCATAAAAAAAAAAAAAAAGAATTAAAATAAAAAATAGTTATATATTCACCTTCCGTTGGCCCCGGATCCAGGCGAAGCGTTTACCGATGCTCCTCGCGCGCTCCGGTCCCAAGAGTGCAATGCATGGAGCAGTCACCGGAGCGTCACAGGCCTGTTCTGGATCCGAGGGGCCGACGGACGGTGAGTATATAACTATTTTTTATTTTTTTAATTATTTTTAACATTAGATCTTTTTACTATTGATGCTGCATAGGCAGCATCAATAGTAAAAAGTTGGTCACACAGAGTTAATAGCAGCGTTACCCGCGGCATAACGGGGTCCGTTAACGCTGCCATTAACCCTGTGTGAGCGCTGACTGGAGGGGAGTATGGAGCGGGCACTGACTGCATGGAGTAAGGAGCGGCCATTTTGCCGCCGGACTATGCCCGTCGCTGATTGGTCGCGGCAAATCAGCGACTTGGGATTTCCGAGACAGACAGACAGAAAGACGGAAGTGACCCTTAGACAATTATATAGTAGATTTTATTTTTATATAGTGCTAGCATATTCCGCAGCGCTTTACAGTTTGCACACATTATCATCACTGTCCCCGAAGGGGCTCACAATCTAGAATCCCTATCAGTATGTCTTTGGAATGTGGGAGGAAACTGGAGAACCCGGGAGAACATACAAACTCCTTGCAAATGTTGTCCTTGGTGGGATTTGAACCCAGAACCCCAGCGCTCCAAGGCTGCAGTGTCCTGTTCCCTGGGTGGCGACAGCTGGACGTGATCAGTGTGTAGTGGCTGCAGTGGGGTCTTGGAGCTTTTCCCCCATTCATTACACAATGCAAAAGTTTAACAATAAAGCAAATCTTTCTCTACTTTGCGCAGACAGAATGGAAATTGTGAATTCTGAAGATCACACTTTTGTTTCTCATTGATTTTTGTTGCTCCTATTTCTAAATATTGTCTTGGATGCTTTCCTTTAATATTGTAAACTTTGTCTTACATTTCCAAGGACTCAACATGTGGCAAGTTGTGAAGTGTCGGAGGTATAACGCTTTCTATGACCAGTTGGTGCGTCGTCACCATAAAGCTGTACTCGCGATAAGAAGGGAAGACATCAATGCCTGGGAGAGGAGAGCACCGCTTGCTCCAAAGCATGTGAAGGAGCTCACAAACCTGGGCTACAAGGTCCTGGTGCAGCCATCGAATAGAAGAGCAATCCATGAGAAGGTATTGTCCATGTAATGGATCTGATCACCGCCATTTGTCGTTTTGTTTTAGATTTTTGTGAATGTAGACAGAATTTTTGCCAAGAAATTAATAGGAAAAAAGCCAAATCACTGTTCAGCTACTTATATTTAGTGCAGTTTTTAAATGTGGGTGCTTTTCAGTTGTATTTTGGGTGGAATCTGCCTGGAAAAGACATGTGAAAATATCCTTTGGATACATTCAGACAAATTTTTTTGGGTTCCTGTGCTGTGCTTGTGGAGAATAAATGAATGGAGCTCAAAAATGCAATGTAAGCCTATGTGCTATACACATTGCTCACATATTAGACTCGTATAGTGCGCACACACTGCTCACATATTAGACACATACAGTACACACACTGTCATTGTTCTGCTGGAAGACCCATGACCTAGGACACAAACCCAGCTTTCTGACATTGGGCACTACATTGCGAGCCAAAATCCTTTGGTAATCTTCAGATTTCGTGCTGCCCAGCACACAGTCAAGGCACCCAGAGGCAGCAAAGTATCCCCAAAACATCTTTGAACCTCCAACATATTTTCCTGTAGGCATTGTGTTCTTTTCTTTGTAGGCCTAATTCTGTTTTTTGGTAAACAGTAGAATGATTTTCTTTATTAAAAAGTTCTACGTTGATCTCATCTGTCCACAAAATGCTTTCCCAGCAGGATTTTAGCTTGCATACATTTTGGCAAACTGCATTCTAGCTTTTTTGTCTCTGTCTGCAGTGGGGTTCTCCTGGGTCTCTTGCCATAGTTTCATTTAATTCAAATGACGACGGATAGTCAATTTTTCTCTGCCGTCCATGTCCAGGGAGATTAGCTGTAATGCCATGGGTTTTAAAGTTCTTGATTATGCTGTGCACCTTGAACAAAGGAGCATCATGACCTCTGAAGATCGACTTATAACCTTGAGATTGGGGATAATGTTCAATAATTTTGGTTCTAATATACTCGGACAGTTCTCTTCTCTTTGTGCAAATTTATTAAAAAAGAAAAACTGAAATATCACATGGTCATAAGTATTCAGACCCTTTGCTCAGTATTGAGTAGAAGCTCCCTTTTGAGCTAGTACAGCCATGAGTCATCTTGGGAATGATGCAACAAGTTTTTCACAACTGGGGATCCTCTGCCATTCTTCCTTGCAGATCCCCTCCAGTTCCGTCAGGTTGGATGGTGAACGTTGGTGGACTGCCAGTTTCAGGTCTCTCCAGAGATGCTCAATTGGGTTTAGGTCAGGGCTCTGGCTGGACCGGTCAAGAATGGTCACAGAGTTGTTCTGAAGTGACTCCTTTGTTAGTTTAGCTGTGTGCTTAGGGTCACTGTCTTGTTGGAAGGTGAACCTTTGGCCAAGTCTGAGGTCCAGAGCACTCTGGAAGAGGTTTTCATCGAGGATATCTCTGTACTTGGCCGCATTCATGTTTTCTTCAATGACAACCAGTCCTCTTGTCCCTGCAGCTGAAAAAACCCCAATAGCATGATGCTGCCACAACCATGTTTCACTGTTGGGATTGTATTGGGCCGGAGATGAGCAGTGCCTGTTTTTCTCCACACATACCGCTTAGAATTATCACCAAAAAGGTCTATCTTCATCTCATCAGACCAGAGAATCTTATTTCTCATAGTCTGGGAGTCCTTCATGTTTTTTTTTTTTTTTTTTTAAACAAACTACTCGGGCTTTCATATGTCTTACACTGAGGAGAGGCTTCCGTCGGGCCACTCTGCCATAAAGGCCCGACTGGTGAAGGTCTGCAGCTATAGTTGACTTCGTGGAACTTTCTCCCATCTCCCTACGGCATCTCTGGAGCTCAGCCACAGTGATCTTGGGGTTCTTGTTTACTTCTCTCACCAAGGCTCTTCTCCCACGATTGCTCAGTTTGCCTGGACAGGCAGGTCTAGGAAGGCTTCTGGTGGTCCCAAACTTCTTCCATTTAAGGATTATGGAGGCCACTGTGCTCTTAGGAACATTGAGTACTGCAGAATTTTTTTGGTAACTTTGGCCAGATGTGTGCCTTGCCACAATTCTGTCTCTGAGCTCCTTGGCCAGTTCCTTTGACCTCATGATTCTCATTTGGTCTGACATGCACTGTGAGGTCTTGTATAGACAGGCGGGTGGCTTTCCAAATCAAGTCCTATCAGTTTAATTAAACACTGCTGGACTCCAATGAAGGAGTAGAACCATCTCAAGGAGGATCACAAGGAAATGGACAGCATGTGACTTAAACATGCGTGTCTGAGCAAATGGTCTGAATACTTATGACCGTGTGATATTTCAGTTTTTCTTTTTTTATTAAATTTGCAAACATTTCTACATTTCTTTTTTTTATTTTTCTTTCAGTCAAGATGGGGTGCAGAGTGTACATTAATGAGAAAACAAATGAACTTTTTTGAATTTACCAAAAGACTGCAATGAAACAGAGTGAAAAATTTAAAGGGGTCTGAATACTTTCCGTACCCACTGTATAGTTGTGCGGAAAAAATGTTTGCCCCCTTCCGATTTCCTATTCTTTTGCATGTTTCTCACACTTTAATGTTTCAGATCACCAAACAGATTTAAATATTAGATAAAGTAAACACACTAGACCTTGAAAATCAAGGTCCTAGAGTCTGGAGGAAGAGTGGAGAGGCATACAATCCAAGCTGCTTGAGGTCCAGTGTGATGTTTCCACAATCAGTGATGGTTTGGGGAGTTATGTCATCTGCTGGTGTAGGTCCACTGTGTTTTATCAAGATCAAAGTCAGCGCAGCCATCTACCAGGAAATTTAAGAGCACTTTATGCTTCCCTCTCCCAACAAGCTTTTTGGAGATGGAAATTTCATTCTCCAGCAGGACTAGGCACCTGTCCACACTGCAAAAAGTACTAATACCTGGTTTGAAAACAACAGTATCACTGTGCTTGATTGGCCAGCAAACTCGCCTGACCTTAACCCCAAAGAGAACCTATGGGGTATTGTCAAGAGGAAGATGAGAGACACCAGACCCAACATTGTGAAGGCTGCTATCAAAGCAACCTGGGCTTCCATAACACCTCAGCAGTGCCACAGGCTGATCACCTCCATGCCACGCCGCATTGATGCAGTAATTGATGCAAAAGGAGCCACGACCAAGTACTGAGGTCATTTACGGAACATACATTTCAGTAGCCCAACATTTCGGATTTTAAAATAATTTTCTTAAGCTGGTGTTATAACATATTCTAATATACTGAGGTAATCACTTTTGGGTTTTCATTAGCTGTAAGTCATAATCATCAACATTAACAGAAATAAACACTTGAATAGATCACTCGGTTTGTAATGACTCTATATAACGTGAGTTTCACTTTTTGTATTGAAAAACTGAAATAAATTAACTTTTTGATGATATTCTAATTTTGTGAGATGCACTCGTAACAAAAGGAATCAGGGCTGTTTAGGCACCTGTGATGAGAAATGTCAGAGACAGACATGATCTGAAAGAAAAAAAAAAAAAGAAAAAATTAAGAAAAATTTCTGATAACTCCTGGTATAAAGAGTTTTGGAATACATTTCATTATATAGAGCAACATACACCTCTCACCACACTCTCATGTGTAACTGAATAGCCTAAACAAATAACCTGTTGCCCGTCACCTAGGTCATCTTCCACCCCTCCCCACTTGAAGGCGATTTCGCACTCTGCCAATACTGTAGATCATTCATGCGACACTCTATCCAGCCTAGAGTAATGGCATTAACCCCCTTTCTGCCATTGGACGTACTATTCCGTCCATGTGGGGTGGGCCCTAATTCCCAAGGACGCAATAGTACGTCCAGCGCGATCAGCCGCGCTCACGGGGGGAGCGTGGCCGGGTGTCAGCTGACTATCGCAGCTGACATCCGGCAGTATGTGCCAGGAGAGGTCACGGACCGCCCCCGGCACATTAACCCCGGCACACTGCGATCAAACATGATCGCAGTGTACCGGCGGTACAGGGAAGCATCGCGCAGGGAGGGGGCTCCCTGCGTGCTTCCCTGAGAAGATCGGTACAAGGCAATGTGCTCACCTTGTACCGAGCGTCTCCTCCCTGCGGTCCCCGGATCCAAAATGGCCGCGGGGCTGCATCCGGGTCCTGCAGGGAGGTGACGTCACAGCGCCTGCTCAGAGCAGGCGCCGGGAAGCCTCCCTGTTGTGCACGTCAGATCGCCGATCTGACACAGTGCACAGCAAAGTGTCAGATCGGCGATCCGTCACTTTACTGTGATGCCAACCCCCCCCCCGGGGCGAAGTAGAAATGTAAAAAAAAAAAAATCACGTGTAAAAAAAAAAAAAAAAAAAAAAAAAAAAATCCTAAATAATAAAAAATTGTTCTAATAAATACATTCCTTTAGCTAAATAAATAATAAAAGCAAAAGTACACATATTTAGTATCGCCGCGTCCGTAATGACCCGACCTATAAGACTGTCCCACTAGTTAACCCCTTCAGTGACCACGGTAAAAAAAAAAGAGGCAAAAAACAACGCTTTATTATCATACCGCCGAACAAAAAGTGGAATAACATGCGATCAAAAAAACGGAAATAAATAACCATGGTACCGCTGAAAACGTCATCTTGTCCCGCAAAAAACGAGTCGCCATACAGCATCATCAGCGAAAAAATAAAAAAGTTATAGTCCTCAGAATAAAGCGATGCAAAAATAATAATTTTTTCTATAAAATAGTTTTTATCGTATAAAAGCGCCAAAACATAAAAAAAGATATAAATGAGGTATCGCTGTAATCGTACTGACCCGAAAAATAAAACTGCTTTTTCCAGGACGTCCCTCCTGACAGCACCATGGAGGACGTCTCCCCTCCTCCTTGCTGGGACAGGAAACACACGAGAGTTTAAATATCCGGTACCACCCCTCACTCCTCAGTGTTTTTCCTGTCCCTGCACGGAGGGACACACGAAGAGGAGCAGCATGCTTACCGAGCTCAGGGGGATCGTGCGGTTATCCAGATCCTTCCCCCTGTCAGTGGCTCAGGGTCGAAACTCCCCAGTCGGGAGTCCCTCTACCCCAAAGGCCCGGAGCGGGACTAAGCTCCGGGATTGAACCGCTCCTCCCGGTGGGGGGCTCTCGGTTCTCGACGCGGCAGCGATCCCAGCAGGTCCCCAGGCTTCAGGCGTGGTGCGGGAGTCGTTACAGCTGGCCGGCACTTCCTGAGCTAAAGAGCCGCGTCACTTCCGGTTTCGTCAGAGCCGGCGAAAAACGTCACTTCCGGTGGCGTTCTAGGAGCGGGGAATTCAAACGCTCCACGGTGGAGAACGCTGTACTGAAGCGGTCGCTGTGGGTAGCGTTCAGCTTCGGACGGCGGTGCACGGTATACCTCAGAACCGGAATATGGAAGACCGAGTGGAAGAGGAAGGGGTAAGTCTGCCTATGGCAGTATACCCCTACATCATAAAATACCGCACACCATCTAGCCTATTACTCCCTATCTTATGTTGTATAGGATAAGGGAAACCCCGCTGCTCCCCCTGCTACGGCTAAAAAATCTGGGAAGGCCACGGCTAAGAGCATAAGATGTCCAGTATGCCACGTAAAGCTCCCAGATTCCCATGGCAAGACCCTATGTACAGCCTGTACTTCTAAGGTCATGAAGGACGAGCAGTCGTCTCTGCTATCCGAGATGAGGTCCCTAATTCGGGAGGAGGTTCAGGCTTCTATATCCAGCCTCGCACAGTCTCGCCCGTCCAGTCCTATAATGGGTCGCAAGCGTGCTAGACGGGAAGAACCCCAGGGGGAGCCAGAGTGTTCTTCTGATGAAGGTTCTGAACTCAGGGATTCCCCATCAGAAGAGGAGGGAGAAATTCCTGCAGGAAGCCATGATCAGAACAGGAAGTATCTCTTCCAGTCTGAAGAAACGAATGAACTTGTACTGGCAGTACGAAACACGATGCAGATTGAAGACACCTCCAAACCACAGTCCAGGCAGGATTTAATGTTCGGGGGACTAGTAGCTCGGAATCAGACTGTGTTTCCTATAAGTGAACATATTAAAGCTATGATCCTGGAAGAGTGGAAAGAGGCCGAGCGTCGTTTGGTTCTCTCACGTGACTTTAAAGGCCGTTTGCCATTCAATCTTGAGGAAGCTAAATTATGGGAGGAGGTCCCTAAAATTGACGTTCCCGTGGCTAAAGTCACCAAGAAAACGGCTATACCATTTGAAGACTCCTCCAGTCTTCGTGATCCTATGGACAGGAAGGCGGACATTCTCCTGAAAAGGGCCTGGGAGGCATCTGCGGCCCTGATTCGAACAAATATAGCAGCCACCTCGGTGGCCAGGTCTATGTATTTGTGGATGGGGCAGTTGGAAGAGCAATTAGCTGATAAGACCCCTAGATCTGATATTTTGCATTCCCTTCCTATCATGAAGTCCGCTATGGCATTCCTTTCAGACATGACTGCAGAGTCAGTCAGATTTTCAGCTCGTAACAGCTCTCTGTCTAATGCAGCTCGGAGGGCAGTATGGTTGAGATCCTGGTCTGGTGACAATGTATCCAAGTCCAAACTCTGCTCTATTCCATTTTCGGGACAGAGGGTGTTTGGACCAGCTCTAGACTCTATCCTTGAGTCAGCATCTGACAAAAAGAAAGGGTTTCCGGAGGATAAACCCAAAAGACCTCAGCCCTTTCGGAGAAACTTTTTCTCCAAGAGGCAGTTCGATACAAGAGGTCAAGGTCGGTCCAGCAGAGGATCCTACAGAGGCTCCCGTGGACAGAGTAGCAGAAACAAAGGCTTTTTCTTTAGTCCATCCACTAGAAATAAGCCACAATGACGCCACCAACATTGGGGGAAGACTGCGGGGGTTTGCAGAAAACTGGGCTCAGATTACTCAGAGCCAGTGGGTTCGCAGGACTGTATCAGACGGATACAGCATAGAGCTTTACTCACCTCCCCCAGAAAGATACATTGCTCCTACTATAGTCACAGCAGAGTCGGCCATACTAAAAGACTTACAGGTCATGCTCAGGACAGAGGTAATAATCCCGGTTCCCCAGTCAGAGATAGGAAGAGGGCACTACTCCTCCCTATTTACTATCACAAGGCCGTCGGGCGACACTCGCACCATAATAAATCTAAAGCCTTTGAATGCCTGGGTGAGATACAAACGGTTTCGAATGGAATCCATTCGATCAGCAGTTCAGCTCATAAACCAGAATGCGGTCATGTGTACTATCGACCTAAAGAAGGCCTACTACCAGGTTCCAGTACATCCTTCATCTCAGAAGCTGCTGAGGTTTGCAGTAGCACTACCATCAGGGACCTTCCATTATCAGTTCCAGGGCCTCCCGTTCGGACTGGCTTCAGCTCCTCGCATTTTTACAAAGCTTGTATCAGAAATGGTGGCCTTCCTGCGAAGTCAAGGCATTATAATAATTCCGTATCTGGACGACTTCCTTCTCGTGGCAGATTCAGTAGATCGTTTGGTGGCTCACAGAACTCGAACAATTGCAGTAATGGAACATCTGGGATGGGTACTAAATTGGCAGAAGTCCGATTTACTACCAGAACGGAGGAAAACTTTCCTAGGTGTATGTCTGGATTCCAAATTAAGAACGTCCTTTTTGCCAGATGTCAGACGAGAGACGATCCAGACGCAGGTCAAGTACCTATTGGAACATCGAGTCACCATAAGAATGGCGATGAAAGTTCTCGGGCTAATGACAGCTTGTATACCATGCGTCAGGTGGGCACAAAGCCACTCCAGACACCTGCAGAGGCAGATCTTGTCAGTATGGGATCGTCGGCAGTCTTCCTTAGAGGCTCCGCTAAAGGTGTCAATCTTAACACGGAAGTCTCTTCACTGGTGGACACATACCAAAAATCTAAAGGTGGGTGTCCTATGGATTACCTCCCCCTACGTGGTTGTTACCACGGACGCCAGCGCTTGGGGATGGGGAGCACATCTACAGGGCAGAATCCTGCAAGGCAGGTGGCCAGCAAGCATCAGAAGCAGATCTTCCAATTTCAAAGAGCTATATGCCGTCTGGCAAGCACTAAGACACAATCAGCTTACACTCTCAGATCATCACGTAAGAATCTTCTCCGACAATATAACAACGGTCGCATTTCTGAACCATCAAGGAGGCCCAAGATATCAGCCACTGCAGGATCTGGCAGAGACTATCTTCAAATGGGCAGAAGAAACAGTATTATCAATAACGGCTATCCACCTAGAAGGCTCTCAAAATATAGTAGCAGATTATCTAAGCAGAAGGGATCTGCACCCAACAGAGTGGGAATTGGAACAGAGTATCTTCCAGACATTATGTCACAGATGGGGAACCCCCGATATCGATTTATTCGCAAACAGAAGAAACGCGAAGACCCCAAGATTCTTTTCTCTGAACCCCGCGGATCTCCCAGAAGGGATAGATGCACTGAGCCAGCAGTGGAACCAGCCTCTCTCATACGCGTTCCCTCCCCTGGCATTAATTCCAGCGGTCCTACGGAAGATCAAGGAGGATCAAGCAAAGGTCATCCTGATTGTCCCGTTCTGGACAAGAAGAAGCTGGTTTCCCATACTGGGGAGCTTAGCAGTCGACCATCCCGTCGAGCTGCCGATCAAGGGGAGAGTCATCCACCAGGGTCCAGTATACCATCCAGACCCCAGCAGACTTCGTCTTTCAGCCTGGATCCTGAAAGGGACATCCTGAAATCAAAGGGACTATCTGATCAGGTCATAACTACTATCCAGAGTAGTAGAAAACCTGTTACTTCAGCGATCTACCAGAAAATCTGGAAACGTTTTTGTCTAGAAGGTGGCAGATCCGACGTTGTATCAGGATCTCCGGACATTCCCCGTATTCTGGACTTCCTTCAAAAGGGATTCAACCTGGGTCTCCGTCCCAGCACATTAAAAGTCCAGATTTCGGCACTAAGCTCATTTCTGGACTACCCGTTGGCATCTCACCCATGGATAATAAGGTTCATTCGGGCCACTCAACGAATGCGTCCTACCATTAGGCAGCTATTACCATCATGGGATCTTAACTTAGTCCTTAGGGCCCTGTGTAAAGGCGCTTACGCTATGGGGGATGACATGCCCATTTCTATCCGCACCCGGAAAACGGCTTTCCTTGTAGCTGTCACTACGGCCAGGAGGGTTGGAGAAATTCAGGCCTTATGTACAAGGGATCCCTATCTCCAGATCAGGGATGATAGTCTAATCTTAAAATTAGATCCCTCATTTATCCCAAAGGTAGCCTCTATCAAAAATAGGAACCAGGCAATAATACTTCCGTCCTTTTGTAATAACCCTTCTAACGAGAAAGAGAGAGTCCTTCACTCCCTGGATGTCAGACAGGGAGTCCTGGACTATCTTAAAGCTACAAACTCTTGGCGTATAGACCCAAATCTTTTTATTCTATTTGGGGGTAAAAACAAGGGTAAGAAGGCGTCTAAAGCCTCAATTGCACGTTGGATCACGGATGTGATCTCAGAAGCCTATCAGTCAGAAGGCATGTCACCTCCGGTAGGTCTTAAAGCCCATTCTACACGGGGAGTATCTGCCTCCTGGGCAGAGCACGCAGGAGCCTCAGTAGAACAAATCTGTAAAGCGGCTACATGGGCCAGGGCTGACACATTCTGTAGACATTATAAACTCGATGTTATGTCCAGTCAGCACACGGCTTTCGGGAGGAAAGTCCTCCAAGCAGTAATCCCACCCTAAGGAGGGTCTTTGGTACTCTCCATGGTGCTGTCAGGAGGGACGTCCTGGAAAATCGGTATTAGTCTTACCGGTAATTATGTTTCCAGGAGTCCATACTGACAGCACCGGTACTTCCCCCCCCCATTCTGTCTTTGGTTTAATCAGTTTATGTGCCTATATACTATTTGTTATATGGTTTATTCATTAAAAGTTTTATTTGCATCATTCCATGAGTTGGTCCTTGTTACAACACTGAGGAGTGAGGGGTGGTACCGGATATTTAAACTCTCGTGTGTTTCCTGTCCCAGCAAGGAGGAGGGGAGACGTCCTCCATGGTGCTGTCAGTATGGACTCCTGGAAACATAATTACCGGTAAGACTAATACCGATTATCCATTTTACCAAACGCGGAACGGTATAAACGTCCCCCCAAAAAGAAATTCATGAATAGCTGGTTTTTGGTCATTCTGCCTCACAAAAATCGGAATAAAAAGCGATCAAAAAATGTCACATGCCCGAAAATGTTACCAATAAAAACGTCAACTCGTCCCACAAAAAACAAGACCTCACATGACGCTGTTGACCAAAATATGGAAAAATTATAGCTCTCAAAATGTGGTAACGCAAAAAACATTTTTTGCAATAAAAAGCGTCTTTTAGTGTGTGACGGCTGCCAATCAAAAATCCGCTAGAAAACACGCTATAAATAGTAAATCAAACCCCCCTTCATCACCCCCTTAGTTACGAAAAAAAAAAAAAAAAAAAAATGTATTTATTTCCATTTTCCCGTTAGGGTTACGGTTAGGGCTAGGGGTAGGGTTACGGTTTGAGCTAGGGTTAGGGTTACGGTTTGAGCTAGGGTTAGGGCTACAGTTAGGGTTAGGGTTGGGGCTAAAATTAGGGTTGGGGCTAAAGTTAGGGTTGGGGTTTGGATTACATTTACGATTGGGAATAGGGTTGGGATTAGGGTTAGGGGTGTGTTTGGATTAGGGTTTCAGTTAGAATTGGGGGTTTCCACTGTTTAGGCACATCAGGGGCTCTCCAAATGCGACATTGCGTCCGATTTCAATTCCAGCCAATTCTGCATTGAAAAAGTAAACCAGTGCTCCTTCCCTTCTGAGCTCTCCCGTGCCCACAAATAGGGGTTTACCCCAACATATGGGGTATCAGCGTACTCGGGACACATTGGACAACAACTTTTGGGGTCCAAATTCTCCTGTTATCCTTGGGAAAATACAAAACTGGGGGCTAAAAAATAATTTTTGTGTTAAAAATATATATAATTTTTTTTTATTTTCACGGCTCTGCGTTATAAACTAGTGAAACAGTTGGGGGTTCAAAGTTCTCACAGCACATCTAGATAAGTTCCTACGGGGGTCTAGTTTCCAATGTGGGGTCACTTGTGAGGGGTTTCTACTGTTTAGTTATATCAGGGGCTCTGCAAATGCAACGTGACGCCTGCAGACCAATCCATCTAAGTCTGCATTCCAAATGGCGCTCCTTCCCTTCCGAGCTCTGCCATGTGCCCAAACGGTGGTTCCCCCCACATATTGGGTATCATCGTACTCAGGACAAATTGGAAAACAACTTTTGGTGTTCAATTTACACTGTTTCCCTTAGAAAAATACAAAACTGGGGGCTAAAAAATAATTTTTGTGGGGGAAAAAAAATAATTTTTATTTTCACGGCTCTGCGTTATAAACTGTAGTGAAACACTTGGGGGTTCAAAGCTCTCACAACACGTCTAGATGAGTTCCTTAGGGGGTCTACTTTCAAAAATGGTGTCACTTGTGGGGGGTTTCAATGTTTAGGCACATCAGGGGCTCTCCAAACGCAACATGGCGTCCCATCTCAATTCCAGTCAATTTTGCATTGAAAAGTCAAATGGCGCTCCTTCCCTTCCAAGCTCTGCCATGCGCCCAAACAGTGGTTTACCCCCACATATGGGGTATCGGCGTACTCAGTACAAATTGTACAACAACTTTTGGGGTCCATTTTCTCCTGTTACCCTTGGTAAAATAAAACAAATTGGATCTGAAGTAAATTTTTTGTGTAGAAAAGTTAAATGTTCATTTTTATTTAAACATTCCAAAAATTCCTGTGAAACATCTGAAGGGTTAATAAACTTCTTGAATGTGGTTTTGAGCACCTTGAGGGGTGCAGTTTTTAGAATGGTGTCACACTTGGTTATTTTCTATCATATAGACCCCTCAAAGTGACTTCAAATGAGATGTGGTCCCTTTAAAAAAAAAAAAAAAAAAATGTTTTGTTAAAATGAGAAATTGCTGGTCAACTTTTAACCCTTATAACTCCCTAACAAAATTTTGGTTCCAAAATTGTGCTGATGTAAAGTAGACATGTGGGAAATGTTACTTATTAAGTACTTTATGTGACTTATCTCTGTGATTTAATTGTATAAAAATTCAAAGTTGGAAAATTGCAAAATTTTCAACATTTTCGCCAAATTTCCATTTTTTTCACAAATAAATGCAGGTAATATCAAAGAAATTTTACCACTATCATGAAGTACAATATGTCACGAGAAAACAATGTCAGAATCATCAGGAACCATTGAAGCGTTCCAGAGTTATAACCTCATAAAGGGACAGTGGTCGGAATTGTAAAAATTGGCCCGGTCAATAACGTGCAAACCACCCTTGGGGGTAAAGGGGTTAAGATAAGCTGTTGAGAAAATACCTGACTTGATAGAAGAAAACTTACCCCAGCTTTGAAGTCAGCAAACCTACACCTAGTTTGACTTTACAGAACATTATCTCAAACTAACTGTTGCTGTCAGAGGAGGCTTCATCCAGTTCTAAATGAGATGAGTGATCACTTATACATTCCATTACGCCCCTATTCTTCGTCCTAGGGGGCCAAAGGAGGCTTTAGTTTGGTAATGCTGTTGCTAGACCAGCTGATGCTAGCAGTGGTGGTACTGCTGTTGCTTGCACCTCACAATTTTCTCCTGGGTTTTGTTAATTTTCCCCCTAAGCCACGTGCACACGGTGAGTATTTGGGAAGTGTTTTACGTCCTTTATTTGTAAGCCATAACCAGGAGCGAAACCGTCATGAAAAGTATAATAGAAACACATCACCACATGTATTTTTTTTTTTTTTTCCCCCACTCCTGGTTGTGGCTTACAAATACTGAAATGAAAAACTCATCAAATACTCAACGTGTGAACGTGGCCTTACACTACTTTATTACCACTACCATTCAACCATTTATTTTACCATACATTTTGGACACAAGTATAACGTATACAATGAAGTGTAACTTATCCAACCCTGGAAAAAGAATCACCTACAAAATGCTAAATAGCATAACACATGATGGCCAAAAATTCTCATGCAACAGCAAGACGCCCATAATATCGGTGTGTTACATACTGTACAAGTCTCCAAATGGCAAATTTAACAAGCGTGCCAAAACAGACCTGTACAGTTAAATTTCTTGATGTAGTGTAATAATTTATTTTCAAATTTTTGGTTAAGTAGCTTATTTGCTCTTAAAAAGGAAATTGTAACAGCATATGTCAGGATTTAGGTATACCCCTTCCATATGCGACAACATAATAGTTGCCAAATTGAACTAGTGAAACTGTCATGCAAAATGTTAGATTTTTTTCATTTAAATTCTTAACACCTTCTACCTTGACAAAAAAAAAAAGTAACACTGAATAGTTACGTCACTACGTTGATACATATAAAGGAGTTGTGGTAAAATGTATACACTTGCTGTCACTGTTATTAGCGGCAGCAGTCGTAGGCTGATGGGAGTAATAGTCCCATGAGCCACCGCCTGCTGTCATTGCGATCACTTGAGTACAAGTATCATCATTCTCCCCTGCTCACGCTGATCGCCGGCAGAGCAGTGGAGAATGATGAGAGCTGTCTTCAGCACCAGGCGCCGGGGAGCAGCGCTTACTGTACCGCTTCTTCCCTGGTTCCAGTACGTGTGGTACTGATGTTGCCACACGTTTGCCGCATGTATTACACACATGGACACTGTCATCTCCGGTACCGGAAATATCAGGATGTGAGAAACCAGCCTTATGTAAATCATGACATGCCAACAAGAGGCAAAAAACGCAGTTTGAAAAACTAGATAAAACCGCATGTAAAAGTGCAAACAAAAACGAAAAGTAACGTTAATAGCCTAATTCCTTTTGGCCACGTTCAGTATTTGGTGAGTATTTTGGCTTACAAATACTAATGTAAAATACTGAACAAATAGTGATAGTGTGAACATGGCCTAAGACTTCAGCTTGCATTATCTACAGTCAGGAGCACTGCAGTAGTATACCATACTCGGTTTAAGGCATTTCTGTCCCTATGTATAATTGTAAGCTGTGCGCTCTGACCAACTGTCACTATGCTGTAAAAACCTATCATGGCCACCACATTTCCTGCCCATATCTTTTCCAGGCCCACTTGATTGACCGCTCTAGACCATAATATATGATAGCTGCCAGGCATTATGGGGAAGCACACTCTCCTTAGCAATGTACGAAAAGGTGCTGGGCACTTTTATTATCTGACTGATCCTGCCAATGTAAGTTAGTAAGGAGTAGACAATCGCTGGCCCCAATTGTGACTGATCTTTGTTAGAGTTGTACACACAGTGCTAGATTTCTAATTAATTGTATTGTGAGAAAATGACCTGTCGGTTAGGTCAAGTTCTTATGATAAACATAGTTTTTAAAACTACTTGTTGATATTCTTTGTTTTCTCATGTCTTTATCCATACTGTTGCACCTACATGTTTTTACGCTCTCTATTGAGGTTCACAATGGACTTAATACACAATCAGTGACCTCTAACATGAGAGGCTCCAGAGTCTGTAGTCTCCTTGTTCCAAGCTCTCACACAATAGCTTCTCTCAGACTTCAATTGATGTGTTTGTATTTTCATAGAGTACAAGGTAGTCCCAATCCTCTGTCCATATGGTTCAGACTTGCAGTCCCAGCACTATATCGAGCATTATTCTCTCAATCTAGCACATAGAAACATACTTGCCACAACGTTTTTTTTGTGAACCTTTTGCCCAATGTTAGGCTAAGTTCACACTTGCATTTGGGTGCTCTGCATAGGGCTGTGCACTTCTTCCCTTCAGATCCACATAGATGCGCATGCGTCCTGCGTACCTATCTTTAACATTGGGTACGCAGAGACATGCGTTGTATGCGGATGCATCCGCATGCAGCGTTTTGACGTGCCCGACGACCTCATGGGAACGCAACATGTTGCTGGTGTGTGGATTGTGCCATCATATTTTCTGGCCCAGGACATTTTTTGGGAATCCCCGTCATCTCTGGTATGGCCCATTGATTTTAGCACATCTACACTATTAACTAGTTTTCACTTTTTTAGCCATTTTGGATATTGGTGTGTCTTGGTTTCTTGAAGAAGAATAATTTTAAGGGATTATAGAATAGACTAGATGGTGGCCCGATTCTAACGCATCGGATATTCTAGAATATGCATGTCCACATAGTATATTGCACAGCCCACGTAGTATATTACACAGCCCACGTAGTATATTGCCCAGCCACGTAGCATGTTGCCCAGCCACGTAGCATGTTGCCCAGCCACGTAGTATATTGCCCAGTTACGTAGTATATTGCCCAGTTACGTAGTATACAGCACAGAGCCGCATAGTATATTGCCTAGCCACATAGTATATTGGCCAGTCACGTAGTATATTGCCCAGCTACGTAGTATATTGCCCAGCCACGTATGTCACAGGTTAAAAAATAAACATATAATCACCTTCCGAGGGCCCCTTATAGTCCTGTCGCCTCTGTGCTGAGAGAAGTTATTGTGTGGAAGTTTACATGAGGTTGATACTTCTGTTCTGTAAATATCACTTCTCAGCTGTTCTCACATTATTATCATCTCACACAGGATTACAGTGGAAAAAAGTTACATCTAGGTTTACTTTTTCCCCACAAAATTGTGTATATCATTGAATGTGATCTCCTGGCTGTTTAACCGCTTAGATACCACTGTAGGTAGTGGCTGTGGCATCTCAGTGGTTAGACATCGGGAGAAACCTCACCTATCACCCCATCAGTGAGGCACATTCACATGGCCCTGAAATTACTATATGCCAAAAAGTTCTTGCCAAAGGTAGAAGATGTGTTGGATTCTTTTCACATGTGAAACTACTTTTTCTTTTACGTAGCACTAACCTTTATGAGTATTTTGTTAACCTACCCGCCGCCAAGACAAATGATCTATATCATTGTGATATTCCATCCTTCAGCCCACTCCTTAAGGAAGTAATAAATGTAGCGAGGAAGCTGCGGCTTCACTGTTTTGGGGGGTAATTTGAGGCCTGTTGAATAAAGATGATGTTGGGTTTCTACATACATATGTAAGCTATAGGCATTATTGATGTATAGACTTCTTCTTGCTTGTGTATTGTGTTAATAGGAGATACATTCTACGTATTGAGTAGAATGTAATGAAACAACTGCAATAACTGCCAAGTTGAGGTTTTCTTTATTAGCAAGGGGATAGCTGCTGATAACAAAATTGCTTAAATGTCCTAGCTCTAGTACCTGAACACACTTATTTCGAGTGGTTTTTGAACATAAAGGATTACCGGTATATTCATTGTAATGAAAGCAGATGCTACATACAGGCAAGTAATGAATAACAACACCTGAATAGTAGTCATGCGATCTCTGAAATATTTTTATTTTATTTTTTTAATGGAACCATTGATTCATGTGGATGCATTTTACTTTCAATCGTTAAAAAAAGTGTTGGACTTTTTTTTTAAAGGACGTTTAACAATTACAGAGTCATTAGTTTGTAACAGTATTTCTTCAGCTGCACTTGTATTGGGGTCAGCTATCTGAGCATTATTGCTTTTACTGGCCAATGTTGTTCAATACATGTAACATTCAGAATGAAAGTGTTTTGTTCCAGTGATTCAAGGACATCTTGTGTTACCAGAAAGATACTGTCTTTCTTATTAGTACAAAACTAATAGAAAGACTTGTCATATTCTTTTCTTTCACTGCAACGCCTTGAAAGCATGAAAAGAGGGAGACGGACCATTCTTTCCTCCTATACCCAGTTCACCCCACTTGCACAGAAGTAAAACTTTGAATTTTCTTAAAGACAATATGCAGTCAGGATATATATATATATATAATATACCGTATTTTCCGGCATATAAGACGACCCCCCAAGTTTGCCAGTTAAAATATAAAATCTTCTTAAAAGTCGGGGGTCTTCTTATACGCCGTATGTCGTCTTATAGGGCCGGTGACTATTGTGCCTTTTGGGGGGGAGTGGTCCTGATGACGAAGAGGGGGCATCTCACAGGAAAGTAGGAAAGTGTGAGTGGAGTATCCCCCATTACCTCATTGTAGTTGCAGTGTGGGGTGCTGGGGAGCGGCGGCGGCCACCGCCCCACAGCACAGCACCTATGCGGCACAAAGAGGAGCAGCAGCTGCCGCCTCTCCCCAGCACAGAGACCCCATGCTGCAGCTACAATGAGGTAATGGGGGATACTCCACTCACACTTTCCTGTGAGACAAATATACACATTGGTGTCTGCACTTGGCATACAAGACGGCACCCGGCATATAAGACGATCCCCGACTTTTAAGAAGATTTTCAGGGGTTAAAAAGTAGTCTTATACGCCAGAAAATACAGTATATAATTTTCTTTTTTTTTTTGGGGGGGGGGGTTCATATCACTTTCTATCTTGAAGAGTAAAGCCATCTTGTCAGTCATGCCAATGATATTGCTGAGCAGTCTTCTGTACAGAACAGGAAATTTGAGGCCTTGTGACTGGAGTAGAAATGTTAACATTTCTGGGGTTTTTCTCCTCTTCAAGGGAATCTGCCAGCAGGTTTGTTCTAATTCATCTGAGAGCAGCATAATGTAGGTAAAGAGACCCTGAATCCAGGGATGAATCACTTTTCACTTTACTGGGTGCAGTAGGTGTAATGCAATCAGAGTTCTTAGATGTTGAATGCGTTATAATAGATGAATGTGGATAAAATCCGCGCTGCTGTGACAAATAATGGATCCAGATATAGTTATAAGGTGTTCGGGTGGTTTATTCAACGCGTTTCGAAGCTCATGGCTTCTTCTTCAGGAAGTTTCCAACACAAAGGTATCTTTGTGTGGAAGCTTCCTGAAGAAGAAGCCGTGAGCTTCGAAACGCGTTGAATAAACCACCCGAACACATTACAACTATATCTGGATCCATTATTTGTCACAGCAGTGCGGATTTTATCCACATTCATCTACGTCTCTAAGAGGTCGCAGCGCCGACCTGTGGATCTGCAGCAGCTGACTAACTACACGCCTTTACTGTGTACCACCAGGTGAGCAGTTCTCTCATAATTGATTAGAAGCAATCCTGGGGATAAGACCCTATTTGCGCTTTTTTTGTCTTCTACTTTTCTATACTAGTTGTTGAATGCAGCAGAGCTGAGAAAGCTAACCCCGCCCACACCAGGCTCTGTATTTACATCCTTTATAGACAGTGAGCAGTCTGTTTAATAACATGACACATACAGACTAAAATTTATGCTGCTTCTAGTGAATGTTCTCTCTCACCCCATTGCTGGATTCACAGCTGCACTGCTCACTACTGCTGTAAAACATCTTTCATGCTGCTATGAGAGAGATGAAGATAAGGGAGCCGGATCTCCTTTTTGTGTGCAATTGTGCAGGAGACATGATAGCAGCTAGTCTCCACCTTATACAGAGCTGAGTTCAGGGAAAGCTGACAAATAGAAAGAGAGCCTGTAGAAGAGAAAACCTTGATTATCACTTGTTCGATTCATAAATTAAAACCCCCTCCCAATATTGGATGTACTGTACGTCATATTTGGGAAGGTGTTCCCTCAGTTGCACTTATCAATACGTCATGGTGATCATGCCCTGTGCGGTCACAACATTTCTGAAGCAAGAGCCTGGGTCCCTGCTTGCAGTGATCCTACCTGTTCAACGCTCGAGATGCTGCGGTCAATAGCGACTGCACCATCTAGTTGGTTGGAAGAGGCAGGGTGCTCCCTCTGGAACACCCCTTTGGCACCCTTTGCACCACAATCACATGGTGCCAGTGGTTGCCATGGCAAAAAGTGTGGCCAAACAATGACCTCCAAGTATATTAGGTATGGTGAACTGTGTAGCATTGACAGGTGTAATGATGTGCAGTATGTGAGTATTGCGGTGCATTAGACTAGTGATCAGCCTATTGAGTGTTCTGTTTCTATAGTAAAAAAGAAAAAATGTGTAAAAATGTAAACCACCAATTTAAGGGAACCTGACAGCTGCTGCCTGATCCAGTGTAAATGACTAAAGTGTCTCATGTGAAAACTACATTAAAGCTACTTGTACATTTTAAGTTTCAAATGTAGAACTAAAATATTAGTGTTCCATTCCACACACCTCCGTTACTTATAGGTACCGTATTGATGTATTGGCTATACCTGTCCAGATAATTAACATCCGTGAATGAATACTGTTTTTTGATCTGAGGAGTTAAGAATTATCAGTTGTAAGATTTTGGTAACACTAAATCACTGAGCGAGTAAGGTACCAAACTACTTACCTATATAAACATGCTTTGTGCTAATGCCTAACCCCTTTATAATAGTAAGTTTTTGTTTTTAAGGATTATATCAAAGCTGGTGGAATTCTGCAGGAGGACATTTCCGATGCGTCCCTTATTGTAGGAGTGAAGAGGCCACCAGAGGAAAAACTCCTTCCCAAAAAGACCTATGCTTTCTTTTCGCATACTATAAAGGCTCAAGAGGCAAATATGTCATTGTTGGATGAAATTCTGAAACAGGTAATTATTAACGTAATGTCTGTGCTCTACTTGTCACTGGAAGAATTGAAGACGTACCATTTACCTAATATCTTTCTAAAACTGGGTATAAATGAGCAATGGGTCAACTTACACATCCACAGGTTCCGTTAGATATCTTGTTCGTGTGATCCTTTTCCACTGCGTATTTAATCCCGGATTCACTGTTTGGCCACAAGGCACTGTCTCTGTTTCTTTAAAAAAAACCTGTAAGCAGGATTTTGCTCAGTAACCTACAGACACTGTCAGATTGGCAGTGTTAAACAGATTAAAATGATACCTGGGGTGAAGAAATCTGTCTTGTGGTTCTTGTGTAATCAGTGTTTTCAGTTAATGATATGCCCGTGCTCCGGTGTGGGACTTTATGCATGGTCTTATCTTCCTGCTCTAAGCCAGAGAAACCAAGGAAAGACCTGACCACAGGCCGCACCGAAGCACAAGCAGTCTCTCTATGGTGAGGAACATGTTTGTGCTTCAGGGTAGGCGTGTGGGCAGGTCTCTTCTTGGTTTCTCTGGCTTAGCAGAAGTGTAGAACTGCTCCTGGGGCTACAGTGCATGCTCAGCAGCCATTTCCTTGAGGAACTGGACTGGAGAGTGGTAGCTGGGTTCAGAAACTAGCGCACATGCTCCAGTTTCCAACTAGCCTTCATGTAAACAGCAGAGGTGGCCAGTTCCCTTGGCAATGAGTGGCAAACAATGATCAGAAGGACATAGCTGGAGAATGGAAGAAGATAGAAAAAGCAAGTATGTTGCAGACGTGCATATTTTCCCACGGTCTACCTGTCTATATCTGTGTAACAACATGAGAATAACAGTTTTAAAGGTTATGGGACTATTGCGCTATATACTTTGTTTGCCAAAAACAGATCTTGAAAGTTCACATATTTAAATAACTTGGAGGATATATGGGTCACAGATGGGCTGACATGTCTGTGTCACTAATTGCACCTGTTTCTTAGATTTCAATGCTGAAACACCTTTTTTGAATCATTTGCCAATGGGGAATTGTTTACTTTGTCAAAAGGGTGCGACCATACAGTCTAGCATTGTCAGCAGTAATTGGTTACTGTGTAGGGCAGAGGTGTCAAACTGCATTCCTCGAGGGCCGCCAACAGGTCATGTTTTCAGGATTTCCTTAGCATTCCACAAGGTGCTGGAATCATTCTGTGCAGGAGATTAAATTATCACCTGTACAATACAAGGAAATCCTGAAAACATGACCTGTTGGCGGCCCTCGAGGAATGCAGTTTGACACCTCTGGTGTAGGGGACACTGGTAACACCCACTATGAGGGATAAATTAAGGAGCTGTACAATCGGAGTGTATAAGAAAAGATGCTGCAAAATTGGTATGTTATGAAGTATACATCGATTTACAAAACATCAAGCGATTTGATGGGTCCTCTTTAAGCAATATCATAATTGCTAAGTAAGGTTTTCAAAATAAACTAAAACATTTGCGTTTCTGTTTTTGTATTGAATTATTATTATATTTTTTTTGTATGCTAATCTTGTGTTCATTTTAAATGCACGATAATCATGCATTATTTTTTTTTCTTCCAAAGGAAATTAGACTAATTGATTATGAAAAAATGATGGATCATAGGGGAATGCGAGTTGTGGCCTTTGGACAATGGGCTGGTGTAGCAGGTACATGTGCTAATATTCTTGAAGATTCCACTTACCATATTTTTTTGGACTGTAAGACGCACCTAGGTTTCAGAGGAGGAAAATAGAAAAAATTGATGCAAAAAATGTGGTCATGATACACTGTTATGAGATGGAGGGGATCTGCTGCTGACACTGCTACATGGGTAATGTCCCTCAATTCTGTACTAATATCCCTCATTCTGGTACATACACTGCTCAAAAAAATAAAGGGAACACTAAAATACCACATCCTAGATATATCACTGAAGGAAATATTTCAGTTGCAAATCTTTATTCATTACATAGTGGAATGTGTTGAGAATAATAAAACAAAAATGATCAATGTAAAACAAAATTAATATCCCATGGAGTTCTGGATTTGGAATGATGATCAAAATCAAAGTGGAAAATCAAATTACAGGCTGGTCCATCTTCAGTGGAAATGCCTCAAGACAAGGAAATGATGTTCTGTTGTGTGTGTGTGCGTGTATTTGTGTGGCCTCCCTTCAACACCTGGGCGTGCTCCTGATGAGGCGGCGGATGGTCTCCTGAGGGATCTCCTCCCAGACCTGGGCTAAAGCATCCTCCAACTCCTCGACAGCCTGTGGTGCAACGTGACGTTGCTGGATGATGCGAGACATGATGTCCCAGATGTGTTCAATCGGATTCAGGTCTGGATAACGGGCGGGCCATTTCATAGCTACAATGCCTACATCTTGCAGGAACTGCTGACACACTCCAGCCACATGAGGTCTGGCACTGTCCTGCATTAGGAGGAACCCAGGGCCAAACGCACCAGCATATGGTCTCACAAGGGGTCTGAGGATCTCATCTAGGTACCTAAAGGCAGTCAAGCTACCTCTGGCGAGCACATGGAGGGCTTTGCAGCCAGCCCTCCAAAGAAATGCCACCCCACACTATTACTGACCCACTGCCAAACCGGTCATGCTGAAGGATATTGTAGGCAGCAGATCGCTCTCCACAGCGTTTCCAGACTCTGTCACATCTGTGACATGTGCTCAGTGTGAACCTGCTTTCATCTGTGCAGAGCACAGGGCACCAGTGGCGACTTTGCCAATCCTGGTGTACTGTGGCAAAGGCCAAGCGTCCTTCATGGTGTTGGGCTGTGAGCACAACCTCCCATCTGTGGACATCGGGCACTCAGACCATCCTCATGGAGTTGGTTTCTAACCGTTTGTGCAGACGCCTGCATATTTTTGGCCTGCTGGAGCTCATTTTGCAGGGCTCTGGCAGTGCTCCTCCTGTACCTCCTTTCACAAAGGCTGAGGTAGCGGTCCTGCTGCTGGGTTGTTACCCTCCTATAGCCCCCTCCATGTCTCCTGGTGTACTGGCCTGTCTCCTAGTAGCGTCTCCAGCCTCTGGACACTACGCTGACAGACACAGCAAACTTTCTTGCCACAGCTCGCATTGATGTGCCATCCTGGATGAGCTGCACTACCTGAGCTACTTGTGTGGGTTGTAGAGTCCGTCTCATGCTACCACGAGTGTGAAAGCACAACCAACATTCACAAATGACCAAAACATCAGCCAGAAAGCATTGGTACTGAGATGTGGTCTGTGGTCCTCACCTGCAGAACCACTCCTTTATTGAGTGTGTCTTGATAATTGACAATAATTTCCATCTGTTGTTTATTCCATTTGCACAACAGCATGTAAAATTGATTGTCAAACAGTGTTGCTTCCTAAATGGACAATTTTGATTTCACAGAAGAGTGATTTACTTGGAGTTATATTCTGTGTTCCCTTTATTTTTTTGAGCAGTGTATATGTCCCCAATCTAGTTATACATGGACCCTCATCACCATCCTGGTATACATGGCCCCATTATCACCATCTTGGTATACGTGGCACCCTCATCTCCATCCTGATATACATGGTCCCCCCCCCATCCTGGTACATGTGGTCCCCCTCATCCTCTTATGCGTTGTCCCCCTCATCCCCTATCCTCGTACGCGTGGTCCCCCTCATTCCCATCCTCGTACGCGTGGTTCCCCCTCATCCCCATCCTGGTATGCGTGGTCTCCCTCATCCCCATCCTGGTATGCGTGGTTCTCCTCATCCCAATCCTGGTATGCGTGGTCCCCCTCATCCCCATCCTGGTATGGGTGGTCCCCCTCATTCCCATCCTGGTATGGGTGGTCCCCCTCATCCCCATCCTGGTATGGGTGGTCCCCCTCATCCCCATCCTGGTATGCGTGGTCTCCCTCATCCCCATCCTGGTATGCGTGGTCCCCCTCATCCCCATCCTGGTATGCGTGGTCCCCCTCATCCCCATCCTGGTATGTGTGGTCTCCATCAGAAAAACATAAACATAATAAAAAAACAAAACAAAAAAAAAACACATTCTACTTACCAACCCTGTTCTTCATCCTGTTCTGATTCCAGCAGCTGATTTATGCTTGTAAGCAGTGCAAGGCAGTGACGACATACGCTGCTTTACAAGCTGAGATCAGCTGACGGAATACTCACTGCTCCCCACGCCGGTGACTATGGGCGTCGGAAGTAGTGAATATTCACCATCTTTAATAGCAGGCACACTGTTAGCTGCTGCCGCTGGCTTCCTGCAGCTACTGGGCGATCACATGTGCCCGCTACTATAAAGAATGATTATTCACTGCTCTCCACTCCCATGGGCATGGAGAGCAGTGAATATTCATTCTCTTTAATAGCGGGCACACGTGATCGCCCAGCCGCTACAGGAAGCAGGCGGCTGCGGCTAACACTGTGCTCGCTATTAAAGATAAATGAATATTCAGTTCTCCCCACTCCCATAGTACATTCCACCTCTTGGCGCCAGCTTCAGTGCACAGAGGTGGGAGGGATTATGGGTGTGGGAAGCAGTGAATGTTCATTTCTCTTTAACGGCGGGCACAGGGGATAGCCACAGCACCAGGCTTCTGCGACCCGCTCCTCCACCGCTGACGCTCCCCATCCACAGCCAGAGCAGGTACATCCGGACTATAAGACGCACCCCCTTTTTATTCCAAATTTTTGGAGGAAAAAGTGTCTTATAGTCCGAAAAATACAGTAGGTATTTAAATCATCCACCTTGAAAAGGTGGCACTGCAAATTAGAAATATGTATTCATAGTTACATAGTTATTAAGGTTTAAGTCCATCTAGTTCAACCCATAGCCTAACCTAACATGCCCTAACATGTTGATCCAGAGGAAGGCAAAACAAATTTTTTCAGACTTAAAAAAAAAAAAAAAAAAAAAAAAAAATGTGAAAATGAAAAAGGTTATACATGGAGTTAAAATTGAGTTCTTGAAGAACTGCGGCTGTGTGTATGTAGACAATACAGCGGTGGTGGCATCCTGTTCTAGAGATTCAACATGCAGTCATGTAATCGCCTTTTCTCTAAGCTCAAATGCCATACTTGTCTGTGAGTGATCTACATTGTGCACCTAAAAAACACCCCCAACTGAACCCATTCAATCCATCTATGTAGGAATGATCAACATGTTGCATGGATTGGGCCTGAGGTTCCTTGCACTGGGACACCACACACCTTTCATGGTAAGTTGAGTAAAATGTACTAACATGATATCTGTTATTAGACTGAACCTTTAATATGTTGATTTTTGGCTTTTGTTCCTTTATGCTGTGTTTTTTGTGTTTGCAGCATATAGGTATGGCTCATAACTACCGGAACAGCAGCCAAGCTGTCCAGGCTGTGAGGGATGCGGGATATGAAATATCTCTTGGCTTGATGCCAAAATCTATTGGACCTCTGACCTTTGTGTTTACTGGGACAGGCAATGTTTCAAAAGTGAGAACCTGATTTTTTTTTTTTCCTTTCACTGTCAAGAGCCAATGAAATACGCCAGGATTTTAAATGACTAATGTGACTGAGGCCAGTTTCAGATGTCAGTGATAATCGGTCCGAGGTCTGATCGCAATGCATGGACTGACGATGCATCTCCGGACCCGAGCATGTTAGCGTCATATATTTCTGTGAAGCTGTCACGCTCAGGTCAGGAGACGTGCAGCCATCCAGCTTGTACAGTGCGATCCGACCATTTGTCACTGACCTCTGAACACCCCTAAAATATAATGGAGAGCTAAGATACTGGTTAGAGATGGGAGAATTGATTTGCAGGTGTCCTGTCCATTGGCCTAGTCTGTAATCTGTGACAGCTGGATAGGAACCTGCAACTCTTTTTACCTCCCACCATTCCTTGATCTTCTTTTGACTAACTGGACTGGTGCTAAACAAGAGGATAAATTCTGCAATCTCTAATCCCGGTATCATGTTCAGGGCGCAGACAGACGGCTGTATTTCTCATGCGAGGATCGCATCTCCGTCCTCATACTGGCTGTCTGCTCTCCTGACCTGAACTTGACAGCTGCATAAAAAATACCGTACATCATACTGTCTTGCTCAGGTAGGAGAGGTGCCAGGTAAGTCTGTGCAGTGCGATGCGATCATCACACGAGCTATACGCCCTATCTGTGCCCTAAAGGCTTTAAAATTGTTGTCTACTACATTTAAAAGCTGTCCCAATGGGCCTAGGGTGCTTAAAAATAAAAAAGCCAAACATTATTCACCTACTGGATCTGCTGCCCCGTTCTGTTGCTGGTGTTGCCTCTTGGGCTCCTGACTTCCTCTTCCGATGAGAGTGCTGTAATGGCTGCAGCCAATTAGTAGCTTCTGATTGGCTGCAGCCTCGACATTCCATCAGTGCTCAGACTGGCTGGCGGCTCTCTCAACCCGAGCCTGACAGCTGCATAGAAATATATGAAGCTGTCACGCTAGGTTTGGGAGAGCCGCCAGCCTGTCCGTGCACTGCATTCCGATCTCTGTCTGACTGCACCCTAAAATTTAATAATTAATGCAATGAAGAAGATTTGTCGGATAATTGGAGAAAGCAGCATTGTTCTGTAACAAAATATATTACAATATTCTTATCACATCTTGTTCTAGTGATTAATGGAAAACAAATGTAAATTGTTTCCTTTACACTTTAAGAATGAATGTGAATGTTGTTTATGCACATTACCGAATGTCTGGACAATAAATTTCTCAGCCATGCATCATTATACAAAAACATTTTGTATTTCACTTTAGAATTTGACGTGAAATGAAGCAAACGCTGGGTGTTAATTATTTTTTTTTCAATTTGTTAAATTCTTTCTTGCAAATTAGGGAGCTCAGGAAATGTTTAATGAATTACCCTGCGAATTTGTAGAACCTCATGAGCTGAGAGAAGTTTCCAAGACTGGAGGTAAAACGCATTTCTTGGCAGAGAGCTTTTTTTTTCCGTGGTATGTCTGCCACCCAATCATCTTTCATCTTCCCTGCAGATCTCCGAAAAGTGTATGGAACTGTGCTAAGCCGTCATCACCACCTTGTAAGGAAAACCGATGGTGTCTATGATCCAGTAGAGTATGATAAGAATCCAGAACTTTATACCTCAAGGTTTAATATTGATGTAAGTGTAAGAAATGTTTCTTTAGTTCATACATGTATTACATGACTGCTTTAATCAATAAATGATCTTATATCGCAGTCTACCACCCTATACTTGAGTTGTGTTATTTCTATTTTTTTTTATATTGGCCTATCTGTATGACATGGCAGCCATACTAATCCTTTTTCTTTTCCTGTTCTTTTTTTCCCCCAAAAGATTGCACCTTACACAACTTGTTTAATTAACGGAATATATTGGGATCCCCATACGCCCCGTTTGCTCAACAGACAGGATGCTCAAAGGCTGCTAGCACCGGTTAAGTCTACTGCTGTTGTCACAGAGGGATGTCCAGAACTACCGCACAAGTAGGCACTGCTGCACCGCTACCGGCACCGCTGTCGTGATGTACCATGCTTGTTTTGTCATGTATGCTCCTTTCTGCAATGTAGTTTATGTGCCACTGCAAGGAATCTGCAAGTGAGTGCTATGCAAAGAAGGAGAAGGCAAAGACAACTGTCCTAAAGACAGTATCTGGCCATGAGCACTCTGAGGTTTTTTGCTGAAAATTTTAGAAAAAGTCCACTCTTAAAAGTGCCTGAAAAATCACATAAAGCTTAAAAAGAAATCTTCTTAGTCATTTCAATTGTAAAATGATTGTGTTTTTCTTCCACTTCAGATTTTGAAACATTCTTGATGGGAGAAATGAGAGTACCCTTCACTTTTTTGTAATATCTCCTGTTGGAATTTACTCTGACCTAGGCATTGTCCAAAGGCTGCAATAAAAAGGAAAAACTCTGCAAAAACACTTGAAAAACTCTTTAAAAAAAAATCCTCAAAAGCTCTAAGGGTATTTGCACCCTGAGTTTACGCAGTAGAAGCTCCAAGTTTTTGAGGAGTATTTGGAGAGTTTCCACTCCATTTCTGAACCAGAAATGCCTCAAAAGCTCAATGGAAGCATACCTTTTAAAGGAGCGTTTCCTGAAGTAGTTTCCACTGGAAAACTTATCAGTTATCAGGAATGTGCTCCCAGAGTTGTTTTAGGAGGTTTTGGGGCTGAAACTGGGTGGAAACTCTCCAAATCCTCTTAAAAAACGAGTCTTTTTGCAGAGTTTTCAGAGCAGAAACTGAGCAAAACCTCAATGTGCACATACAAACAGAAACCGTCCAAAGACCACAAGTTTTGATTTGAGGGTTTTTGGTGTTTCTGCTCCGAAAAACTCAGTGTGAACACACCCAAGACAGGAAACATGCATATACTGTACAATTTGAGGCAAGATTTGATGATTTGATGCAGCAGGAAGAAGTAGAAGTAATTCCTGGATATTTCTTATTGTTTTTGAAGACATTACAGTTTTTGGTTCAAACTTTGGCACCTAAATGTAGGTAAATTCATCCTAAGGAAGAATTCACATGGGACATAATTGCTGCAGTAAATCTATATAATAGCAGGCAAGTGGATGAGGTTACATCACCGCATGGCATGTGGACTGTGTTGTGGATGTATTTCAGTGAATTTGCCACAACTTTGCACCGATATCTGCAGCTGTGAGTTTCTGCTGCGTGTGTACATGGCCATAAAGGGGTATTCCCAACTAATTTCCTGTGTCTGATTACGGGGACTCCTACTGATTCTGAGAAATAAAGTGGTGCATTAGAATGGAGCAGTGACCATGCATATACACCAATCCCCTGACAGAAGAGAATGAATTAAGCTATGGTGCACATGTGCGTCCATCGCTCTGTACAGGCAGTCATCTCAGTTACTAAGATTGGTCGGGGTCCCAACAGTTGGACCCCAGTAGTCAGCAATCTGTCCGCTATCTTGGCTAAGTTGGGAAAACTCCTTTACGTTGGTAAATGAGTTGGGAAACGTTGCTTTGTATGTGGCTAATCCAGGGTCATTATTTCTATAGTCTCACTGTACATTTTCTTTTTCAACTTTCTGTGTCCTGTTTGACTTTGCGTGCCGACCATTAAATCTACTGTAGGTAATTGCATTTTCCTGAATACTCAGCGTGTCCCGTCGATGAGAGGGATGGAGTCTTGTGCTGCCATCTTGCTTTAGTGCTCTGTTCCATGTCATAAATGTGTTACTTTAATTCTTCAGACTTTTAGCCATCGGTGACATCTCTGCAGACACTGGGGGATCCATAGATTTCATGACTGAGTGTACCACCATCGATATGCCTTTTTGCATGTATGACGCCGACCAGCATATTATTCATGACAGGTAAGTCGTATTATTCTTTATTTTCCCCTTTGAACCACAGTGAAACCCTTTACTTCCAGAATAAACTTGTTCTATGTTCTAGCGTTGAAGGAAATGGTATTCTGATGTGCTCCATTGATAATTTGCCTGCGCAGCTTCCTATTGAAGCCACGGAGTACTTTGGAGACATGTTGTTCCCATACGTTGAGGAGATGGTGAGTATACCAAGTCTTTCTTATTACCGTATCTATTTTTCGAGCATTTTTGTGGACAAAGTCTCAGTGTCTCAGGAGAAGGCAGCACATTTTTCTTTTTCCAGGAAAGTTCTTTGCATCTTTGTATAGCTGGGACCTGGCGAGCCGTAGATTTGTAATATTTTAGGTCTGTTAGTGGTGAATTGATGAATGCAAATGCCTGCTTCTTGACAAGCTTTAGTTCTTATAAGTTAATCTCCGTCTGGCAGTGCTTTCAAGGTAAGCTTGTGATGCATTAAGAGGGGAATCGTGCCAATATCCCATGTATATGAAATAAGTGGAGCGCTGAGGTCCTGGGCTCACCCGGAGTGTAATGCTACCAAGGTTTACAAGTGTCATGTGGTTACTTTGTTCTTTTCTGTTACATTACTGTTTCAAGGCTGAGTAGTATGGAAGTTAATTCACTGTAGAAAATGAAGAATGGAAATCATTTTATAGCACTAGGAGTAATAGAAGACCCATAGAGAAATTCCCACTAGTGTTCCCTGGATGTAGGTAGAAATCTCCCATCCGCTGCCGCTCCAGTGCTAATGGTGTACTGCTTCCCCAGGCGTTCTTGGTTTATATTGTCTGTATAAACAGATCTGCAGTGATCGTTTTCCAATACAATATGGCATTATCCCCATGGTGGGAGGGGATCGCCGCACCCTTTGACCATTTCTGCAACTACTCAGACAAGTTCTACAGGTTGGGACAGAACAGAATACAGACATACAAAACCTACACGACACAAAATGAGCAAAAACCCTGCTGTAACTAAATAAGTAAAAGCAAAAGTGCATTTAACCCCTTAACCCCAAGGGTGGTTTGCACGTTAATGACTGGGCCAATTTTTACAACTCTGACCACTGTCCTTTTATGAGGTTATAACTCTGGAACGCTTCAATGGATCCTGATGATTCTGACATTGTTTTCTCGTGACATATTGTACTTCATGATAGCAGTAACGTTTATTTGATATTACCTGCGTTTATTTGTGAAAAAAATGGAAATTTGGCGAAAATTTTGAAAATTTCGCTATTTTCCAACTTTGACTTTTTATGCCCTTAAATCCCAGAGATATGTCACACAAAATACTTAATAAGTAACATTTACCACATGTCTATTTTACATCAGCACAATTTTGGAACCAACATTTTTTTTGCTAGGGAGTTATAAGGGTTAAAAGTTGACCAACAATTTCTCATTTTTGCGACACCATTTTTTTTTTTTTTTTTTTTTAGGGACCGCATAACATTTGAAGTCACTTTGAGGGGTCTATATGATAGAAAATACCCAAGTGTGACACCATTCTAAAAACTGCACCCCTCAAGGTGCTCAAAATTTTATTGCTTTTCCCTAACTAAGGGGGTGATGAACTGGGTTTGATTTACTATTTATAGCTGTTTTTTTAGCGGATTTTTATGATTGACAGTTGTCACACACTAAAAGACGGTTTTTATTGCAAAATATAGTTTTTGCGTCTCCACATTTTGAGAGCTATAATTTTTCCATATTTTGGTCCACAGAGTCATGTGAGGTCTTGTTTTTTGTGGGACGAGTTGATTTTTTTATTGGAACCATTTTTGGGCACATGACCTTTTTTGATCGCTTTTTATTCTGATTTTTGTGAGGCAGAATGACCAAAAAACAGCTATTCATGAATTTCTTTTTTTTTTTTGGGGGGGGGGGAGTTTATACCGTTCCGCGTTTGGTAAAATGGATAAAGCAGTTTTATTCTTCGGGTCAGTACGATTACAGCGATACCTCATTTACCGCTTTTATACAATACAAACTATTTTATATAAAAAATTATTTTTGCATCGCTTTATTCTGAGGACTATAACTTTTTTATTTTTTTCGCTGATGATGCTGTATGGCGGCTCGTTTTTTGTGGGACAAGATGACGTTTTCAGCGTTTTTTGTTCAGCGGTATGATAATAAAGCGTTGTTTTTTGCCTCTTTTTTTTGTGACGATGTTCACTGAAGGGGTTAACTAGTGGTACAATTTTATAGGTCGGGTCGTTACGGACGCGGCGATACTAAATATGTGTACTTTTATTGTTTTTTTTTATTTAGATAAAGAAATGTATTTATTGGAACAATATATTTTTTTCTTTATTTTGGATTTTTTTATTTTTTTTGTTACACATGTAAATATTTTTTTTTTAACTTTTTTTACTTTGTCCCAGTGTGGACACTATAGTGTCAGATCGCTGATCTGACACTTTGCAGTGCACTGTGTCAGAGCAGCGATCACACAGGCACTGCAGCCACCTCACTGCAGGACCTGGAAGGCCCCCCGCGGCCATTTTGGATCCGGGCCTACAGGGAGGAGGAGGTAGGCGGCCCTCGGAGCAACGCGATCACGTCGCGTTGCTCTGAGGGTCTCAGGGAAGCACACAGGGAGCCCCCTCCCTGCGCAATGCTTCCCTGTTCCGCCGGAACGCTGCGATCAAGTTTGATCGCAGTGTCCCGGGGGTTAAAGTACCAGGAGCGGTCCGTGACCGCTCCTGGCACATAGTGCCGGATGTCAGCTGCGATAGTCAGCTGACACCCGGCCGCGATCGTCCGCGCTCCCCCCGTGAGCGCAGCTGATCGCGCTGGACGTACTATCCCGTCACTGGGAATTAAGTCCCAGGTCACCTCGACTGGATAGTACGTCCAATGGGATTAAGGGGTTAAATGACACAGAGTTCTTAGTAATACTGTTTTTGATCAAAGATCGCATAAAAGCCATCCCACCGCGACAAGGTGACTCTGATCGGGAAGTCCTTTGATTTTTTTTTTGGCATTCTGTGCAATCCGGGGTGTGGCCGCCCTTTCCTGAACTAGAAACCACATTTAAAGGGAATCTGTCACCTACTTTTTCGTATATAAGCTGCAGCCACCGCCTTTAGGGGCTTATCTACAGCATTCTCTAAGGGTACCGTCACACAGTGGCATTTTCATCGCTACGACGGCACGATCCGTGACGTTCTAGCGATATAGTTACGATCTCGCAGTGTCTGACACGCAGCAGCGATCAGGGACCCTGCTGAGAATCGTACGTCGTAGCAGATCGTTTGGAACTTTCTTTCGTCGCTGGATCTCCCGCTGTCATCGCTGGATCGTTGTGTGTGACAGCGATCCAGCGATGCGTTCGCTTGTAACCAGGGTAAACATCGGGTTACTAAGCGCAGGGCCGCGCTTAGTAACCCGATGTTTACCGTGGTTACCAGCGTAAAAGTAAAAAAAAAAAAACCGTACATACTCACCATCTGATGTCGTCAGGTCCCTTGCCGTCTGCTTCCCGCTCTGACTGTCTGCCGGCCGGAAAGTGAGAGCAGATCACAGCGGTGACGTCACCGCTGCACTCTGCTCTCACTGTACGGCGGCACTCAGTCACAGCAGGAAGCAGACGGCAAGGGACCTGACGGACATCAGATGGTGAGTATGTACGGTTTTTTTTTTTTTACTTTTACGCTGGTAACCACGGTAAACATCGGGTTACTAAGCGCGGCCCTGCGCTTAGTAACCCGATGTTTACCCTGGTTACCAGCGAACCTAGGCATCGTTGGTCGCTGGAGAGCGGTCTGTGTGACAGCTCCCCAGCGACCACACAACGACTTACCAACGATCACGGCCAGGTCGTATCGCAGGTCGTGATCGTTGGTAAATCGTATACGGTACCCTAATGCTGTAGATAAGCCCCCGATGTATCCTGAAAGATAAGAAAAACAAGTTAAATTATACTCACCTGGAGCGGCGGTCCGGTCTGATGGGCGTCACGGTCCGGGTCAGGGGCCTCTCATCTTCATGCAATGACATCCTCTTCCTTGCTGCCTATTGCAGCTCTTGCGCAGGCGTACTTTATCTACCCTGTTGAGGACAGCGCAAAGTACTGTAGTGCGCAGGCGCTGGGCTTCTCGGACCTTTCCCGGTGCCTGCGCACTCCAGTACTTTGCGCTGCCTTTTACAGGGCAGATAAAGTACGCCTGCGCAGGAGCCGCGAAAGGAAGCAAAGAAGAGGACGTCATCGCATGAAGATGGGAGGCGCCAGACCTGGACCGCGACGCCCATCGGACCGGACCGCCCCTGGGTGAGTATAATCTAACTTGTAACCTGAAAGATAAGAAAAACATCGGGGGCTTATCTACAGAATTACAGAATGCTGTAGATAAGACCCTAAAGGCTGTGGCCACATCTTGTATTCAAAAAAGTAGGTGACAGATTCCCTTTAAAGACCACAAAGAACAAAAAGACCGCCACAATGGATGGTGAAAAAATAGGAGCTTACATTTGTTCTGCCTCCTGTAGTGACGTTTCGGTCAACAGACCTTTATCAAGTCTGTTGACCGAAACGTCGCTACAGGAGGCAGAATAAATGTAAGCTCCTATTTTTTCACCATCCATTGTGGCGCTGTCGTTTTGTTCTTTGTGGTCTTGATACTGGCCGGGATGGGCTCCCTGGTTTTGGACGTGCGCCCTTGTGTCCGCTGAGACCTTCAATTTATATATGAAAGGGTGCGGTTTTGACTTTCTTTTGTTTAGATTCCCTTTAAAGACTTCCCCAGACTGGTGTCCACTGGTTGGGACCCGGTCCTTTTGTCTGCCCTTATTCACACACTGAGGTCAACTTTGACACATGGTAAGGCTTTTAATATTAGACAGTTTAGAACCTCCCAGAGTCACCTTGTCGCATTGGGATGGCTTTTATGCTATTTGTGATCAAAAACAGATCATTTTGTTTCTTGTAGGTTTTGTATGCTTTATGGCCAATGTGAACATGCGTTTATGTGCGGCATGTATACCAACTTAAACCAAGCTGAATTTTTTTTTTTCTCTTTTTTTTTTGGGGGGGGGGGGTTAAATACAGACATAGTGGGCAATGAAATTCCAGGGCGGAATTGTCTGCAAATAAAAAATGATCATGTGGCAATCAAACATGGTGGTTTCTGGAGAATGGGCCATCAATAAATACTAGAGGATGGCACTTCCCTCCATCCATCCATCCAAATCAGGTCTCTTTCTATTGCTTTAATGGGTAGGAGAGGCTTTCTTTATTGGATACAAAATACAGCCAAAAATGGAGGAAAATGTGACCTAGCACATTAATGAAAAATAGTCTGGTTTCTTCCTTTTTTTTTTTCTATGTATGAAAAAGCTTCCAACACCTGAATGTGGCCGTACTCTTCATTGTACTAGGGTAGCTGGGGTTTTAAGGGTACGCGTACAAAAATGTCCATACTGCTCATCGTTTGATCCCAAAGGTCTAATTTAGGACGTGCTCTTAGGCTGCAGTCACACTAGCAGTATTTGGTCAGTATTTTACCTCAGTATTTGTAAGCCATAACCAGGAGTGGGACAAATAGAGGAAAAGTAAAATAGAAACATATGCTCCACTTCTGCATTTATCACCCACTGCTGGTTTTGGCTTACAGATACTGAGGTAAAATACTGACCAAATACTGCTAGTGTGACGGCAGCCTTAGTTTTGATGCTGTTTTTGCTTTAGCACTGACCCATTCCTGTGTAAATTTGTCTTTCCCCCTCTTCAGCTGATGTCAAATGCTACAAAACCAATTGAGCAGGAAAAATTTTCTCCTGTTGTTCGGAATGTAAGTCTTTATACCGTTCTGTCCATTTAATCATCTTCATTGCTCGACTTTGATAACATTTTGAACAATCCCTTTTTTTTTTTCTCGTTTGCGATTGCTAAACCCAGGCAGTGATTGCAAGCAATGGTACGCTGATGCCTAAATACAAATATATCCAGAAGCTGCGGGAGAGCAGGTAAAAGTCACTTCTATTCCTCGTCTTTCCAATGATATTTATTATCCTGCTGCATAATTTAAAAATGTAAATAGAAGCCGTCACCCTCACGACCGTTGTCTGCAGCCAGTCACATGACACACGTCGGGTTTATCTAGATTACAGGGAACATCTATGTATTATCACAAAAGGCCCAATGCTGAAAACAAATAAAAACTAGGGCTTCTTACCTTAATGATCCATCAGGTACCCCATTGATTTCTATGGCTCCTCTTGTTCAGAAGGTGTATGCTACTAGTGTGGTGACTGTTTGCAGCGGTCACATGTCTGTATGCAAGAAAGAGGATGGAGATGGGAGCAGCAGGAATCAGTAGGGGAATATTGTTAGAGCACAATTTAGCTCTTGTTAGTCACTCACATCTTATTTTTGTCCCTTGTCCTTCTTCCAAGATATCAGTCTAAGGCCATGTTCACACGTTCAGTAATTGGTGAAGTTTTTACCTCAGCATTTGTAAGCCAAAATCAGGAGAGGAACAATCGGAGGAAAAGTATAATAGAAACACGTCACCACTTTTGTATTTATCAACCCCTTCTGGTTTTGGCTTATAAATACTGAGGTAAAATGCTGACCAAATACTGAGCCTGTGCACGTGGCCTAAAGAACTGCCTGTTTACTTACCGTATATACTCGAGTATAAGCCGAGATTTTCAGCCCACTTTTTTGGGGGCTGAAAGTAACCCTCTCGGCTTATACTCGAGTCATACCCAGGGGTCGGCAGGGGAGGGGGAGCGGAGCTGTGTAATAATACTCACCTGCTCCTGGCGCGGTCCCTGGACGTCTTTTCCCCGCAGCTTCTTCCTGTATTGAGCGGTCACATGGTACCACTCATTACAGTAATGAATATGGACCCGACTCCACTCCCATAGGGGTGGAGCCGCATATTCATTACTGTAATGAGCGGTACCATGTGACCGCTCAATACAGGAAGAAGCTGCCGGCGCTGAGGAAAAGATGTGCAGGGACCGCGCCAGGAGCAGGTGAGTATAACTCAGTGCGCGATATTCACCTGCTCCCCGTTCCACCATCGGCGTTGCTGCGTCTTCCGCGTCCTCTGCAGTGACACTCAGGTCAGAGGGCACGATGACGCGATTAGTGCGCGCCGCCCTCTGCCTGAACGTCAGTGCAGAGGACAGAAAGACACAGCGGCGGTTGGCGGTGGAACGGGAAAGGTGAGTATAGCAAGTGTCGGGGGCCTGAGAGGTGAGTATGTAATTTTTTATTTTTTTTAATCGCAGCAACAGCATATGGGGCAAATATCTGTATGGAGCATCCTATGGGGCCATGTGCAGCATTATATGGGGCAAATATCTGTATGGGGCAAATATCTCTATGGAGCATCTTATGGGGCCATGTGCAGCATTATATGGGGCAAATATCTATGGGGCAAATATCTGTATGGAGCATCTTATGGGGCCATGTGCAGCATTATATGGGGCAAATATCTGTATGGAGCATCTTATGGGGCCATGTGCAGCATTATATGGGGCAAATATCTCTATGGAGCATCTTATGGGGCCATGTGCAGCATTATATGGGGCTAATATCTGTATGGAGCATCTTATGGGGCCATGTGCAGCATTATATGGGGCAAATATCTATATGGAGCATCCTATGGGGCCATGTGCAGCATTATATGGGGCAAATATCTGTATGGAGCATCCTATGGGGCCATGTGCAGCATTATATGGGGCAAATATCTGTATGGGGCAAATATCTCTATGGAGCATCTTATGGGGCCATGTGCAGCATTATATGGGGCAAATATCTGTATGGAGCATCTTATGGGGCCATGTGCAGCATTATATGGGGCAAATATCTATGGGGCAAATATCTGTATGGAGCATCTTATGGGGCCATGTGCAGCATTATATGGGGCAAATATCTGTATGGAGCATCTTATGGGGCCATGTGCAGCATTATATGGGGCAAATATCTGTATGGAGCATCTTATGGGGCCATGTGCAGCATTATATGGGGCAAATATCTGTATGGAGCATCTTATGGGGCCATGTGCAGCATTATATGGGGCAAATATCTGTATGGAGCATCCTATGGGGCCATGTGCAGCATTATATGGGGCAAATATCTGTATGGGGCAAATATCTCTATGGAGCATCTTATGGGGCCATGTGCAGCATTATATGGGGCAAATATCTGTATGGAGCATCTTATGGGGCCATGTGCAGCATTATATGGGGCAAATATCTATGGGGCAAATATCTGTATGGAGCATCTTATGGGGCCATGTGCAGCATTATATGGGGCAAATATCTGTATGGAGCATCTTATGGGGCCATGTGCAGCATTATATGGGGCAAATATCTGTATGGAGCATCTTATGGGGCCATGTGCAGCATTATATGGGGCAAATATCTGTATGGAGCATCTTATGGGGCCATGTGCAGCATTATATGGGGCAATTATCTGTATGGAGCATCTTATGGGGCCATGTATGGAGCATCTTATGGGGCCATGTGCAGCATTATATGGGGCAATATCTGTATGGAACATCTTATGGGGCCATGTGCAACATTATATGGGGGAATTATCTGTATGGAGCATCTTATGGGGCCATGTGCAGCATTATATGGGGCTATTATCTGTATGGAGCATCTTATGGGGCCATGTGCAGCATTATATGGGGCAAATATCTGTATGGGGCAAATATCTCTATGGAGCATCTTATGGGGCCATGTGCAGCATTATATGGGGCAATTATCTGTATGGAGCATCTTATGGAGCCATGTGCAGCATTATATGGGACAATATCTGTATGGAGCATCTTATGGGGCCATGTGCAGCATTATATGGGGCAATATCTGTATGGAGCATCTTATGGGGCCATGTGCAACATTATATGGGGCAATTATCTGTATGGAGCATCTTATGGGGCCATGTGCAGCATTATATGGGGCAATTATCTGTATGGAGCATCTTATGGGGCCATGTGCAGCATTATATGGGGCAATTATCTGTATGGAGCATCTTATGGGGCCATGTGCAGCATTATATGGGGCAATTATCTGTATGGAGCATCTTATGGGGCCATGTGCAGCATTATATGGGGCAAATATCTGTATGGAGCATCTTATGGGGCCATGTGCAGCATTATATGGGGCAAATATCTGTATGGAGCATCTTATGGGGCCATGTGCAGCATTCTATGGGGCAAATATCTCTATGGAGCATCTTATGGGACCATAATCCACATTTGTGGAGCATTATGCTGGGCAAATGTTTCTATGGAGCACTTATGGGGTCATAATCAACATTTGTGCAGCATTATATGGGGCATATTTTAATATGGAGCATCTTATGGAGCCCATCATGAACTGTATGGAGCATTATATGGGGCATATTTTAATATGGAGCATCTTATGGGACCATCATGAACTGTATGGAGCATTATATGGGGCTCCTGATTCAATATGGATATTCAAAAACACTTAACCTACTGATGTCTCAATTAATGTTACTTTTATTGGTATCTATTTTTATTTTTGAAATTTACCAGTAGCTGCTGCATTTCCCACCCTAGGCTTATACTCGAGTCATTAAGTTTTCCCAGTTTTTTTGTGGCAAAATTAGGGGGGTCGGCTTATACTCGGGTCGGCTTATACTCGAGTATATACGGTACTTCCTCAAGGGTCCCATCCCGTTACCTAGAAGTGGTCTCAATGCTATGTCAGATCAGATCAATGTTTTTGATGGCTTAATTTTAATCGAGGTCACTTAAATTAATATGTTTTCTGATTTATTTATTTGTTATCCATGAATCTTAATGAGGTTTTGTTTAATTCCCAGAGAGTACGCCCAGTTACTGACTGTGGGATCGAAGAAGAGGATTCTGGTACTTGGATCTGGTTATGTTTCAGAACCCGTCATAAGTTATCTTACAAGAGATCCTAATGTTGAAATTACTGCAGGTAATAATAACACTTGTCAAAATGTTGACATCTTGGTCTGATCTACTGATCTGTGGTAAAATAGATAAGGGATATTTCTACTTTTTTAAACATTTTGCAATTTGTATATGGCTATAACATATAGAAATGCAAAGTTAAAAATCCTTAGTTTTATCGGCACCTTGTTATTCTTAGGTTGCACTGATACCACATTTCAAAGGAAATGCAAACTCTCCTGCTGTCACTCCACCGATAACCGCTGATTGCTGGGGGTCCCTGTGTCATGACACTGTGTGAGAATCTTATTTCTGGGAGCTAACAAATATTTAGACAAATTACGACAAGACCTTTTAATGTTTTATTGCTAATTTTGCATTTAAAGGGGTATTCCCATTTCCAAAGTCCTATCCCAATATGTAGTAGGTGTATTAATAATATCAGCAAATACCTCCATTTAGAAATACGTGCATATTAGTCCTTGAAAAGTACAGAAGAACACATTCAATAAGCTCATGAACACATAGAGACCCCTCACATGAATAATTGGAGAGGCCACATGAATGTAAAGTTCCAAAAACATGAATAACTTTTATTGAAAAGACATACCATTAAAATTCTCAACCAGAATACATAAATAGGTCATTAAAGTTAAAAAATACCTCCGATCTACAAAACAGCAGGTCACATGTAATGGTGTCACAACACCTAAAAAATCGCCTATTATTGGCCAACCTAAATGGTAAATAGCCTAAGAAATGGCATAATGGTCGTGGTAAAGAGGACCGTCTGATGAAAACAGTTGTGCAAAAGGACGCTCTATACGTGTCAGTTTACTGAAGCTATATGCTAAGCAGTTGTGCAAATATACACCATATACTGTAAGTGCCCAATGTTAAACTACTATTAAATCTACATAACAACAGTTATGCATAAGAGCGCTAATATGCACCTAATAATTAACTGCCATTAAGACCACATAATCGCACTTGTGCTTTAAAGCGCTGTATATGTAACAAATGGTGGACTGCTGCTGGGCTGCAGAGTGCACGCTAATAAGGTATAATTGTATCCAAAGCGATACTATGATAATCTATAATATCACCTGCAACCATATTAGTTAGCCGCTATAAGTCAAAATACAGGGAAACCAAGGTATATTTACCACGATTAACAAAACACAGGACCTGCCGACTGCCCTACGCGCGTTTCGATAGAATTCTTCTTCCAGGGCCCCTGTATTTTGACTTATAGCGGCTAACTAATATGGTTGCAGGTGATATTATAGATTATCATAGTATCGCTTTGGATACAATTATACCTTATTAGCGTGCACTCTGCAGCCCAGCAGCAGTCTACCATTTGTTACATATACAGCGCTTTAAAGCACAAGTGCGATTATGTGGTCTTAATGGCAGTTAATTATTGGGTGCATATTAGCGCTCTTATGCATAACTGTTGTTATGTAGATTTAATAGTAGTTTAACATTGGGCACTTATATGGTGTATATTTGCACAACTGCTTAGCATATAGCTTCAGTAAACTGACACGTATAGAGCGCCTTTTTGCACAACTGTTTTCATCAGACGGTCCTCTTTACCACGACCATTATGCCATTTCTTAGGCTATTTACCATTTAGGTTGGCCAATAATAGGCGATTTTTTTAGGTGTTGTGACACCATTACATGTGACCTGCTGTTTTGTAGATCGGAGGTATTTTTTAACTTTAATAACCTATTTATGTATTCTGGTTGAGAATTTTAATGGTATGTCTTTTCAATAAAAGTTATTCATGTTTTTGGAACTTTACATTCATGTGGTCTCTCTAATTATTCATGTGAGGGGTCTCTATGTGTTCATGGACTCCATTTAGAAATGTTGTATAGTTCTCTTGATAACATATGTCTCTTACCTCATGTGCAGCAAATATCCATGGTTATGACCACTAGCAATTAACGAACTGTCACTATAGGAGTGGTCGTAACCATGGGTTACCTAAGCTGCAGCAATGGCATGCACATGACGTAAGAGACATGGGTTATCCAGAGAACTATACTATGTTTCTATGTCTCTTGCGTCATGTGCAGGCCATTGCAGTAGCTTAAGTCTCCATGGCTACGACCACTCATATAGTGACAGTTATCAGGAGAACTATACTACATTTCTAATTGGATAGATTTGCTCATATTATTTTAATTTATTAATAATAATAATATTATTATTATTATTATTATTATTATTATTACTACACCTACTACATATTGAGATAAGATCTTGGAGATGGGAATACCCCTTTAAGAAACAGATACCAGACGGGCTGCATTCTGGTTTTGGAGTCCTTCTAGTGTTTTTGCAACTTTCATGCAATAGATCTGTTTTCTGCATGAATTTGGTCATTTAGATCCTAGAAGAAAACTGGAATTGAAAATTACAAGGGCGCAACTCCACTTTTTAGATGGAGTAATTTTACTTTATAAATTGATGAAAGTTGAGGTCTCTTGACTCTTGTTCTGATCAGGCGGATTTAAGGGCATACAACAGGTGATACGAGACATGATGGACTATTTTCTTAAAGGATGGATTATTTTATGTCCTCATTTAGATGAAGATATTCTCCGTGTGCATTGTAAGTTTGACATATGGCTAAATTTGACCCCAGCTCCATCGAATTGAAGCCTCATCCCCTTCTTTGGCAAATCCACTGGGCCCTGCCATCCATAAAATGGCTCTAGATGGAAGGGCATGTGTTGGACTAATCACTCAGCCTTCTCATTATAATACTGAGACTACCTGCCCTTGCACTGTCAGAAATCTACTCTTCCACCATAGGAAAACATTGATCCTGCGCTGAAGACTCTGGTCACATAACCGGCCATCTTATGAACAGGAGTGTCCTGTGGACTTACAACTGAACAAAGGGCATTCATGGCTTAAATAATATGAAGAAAAAAATAAAACAGAACAAACCTTTAAAAAAGGGGATATCTTAGTAATGTGTACATTTTTTCACAAATTGGTAGATATTCTCTATACCTTGGCCAACCCCTTTAATGAATCTGGCTAATAAATTACTAACATATGGTCGATTATTAGGCCATGCATTTGAATCCACTAATGGTATTCTTGGACTAGTAAATTGAAGTGCTTGAGGTAATATTTGTTTTTTCAGTGTCCATGATTAAAGACCAAGTGGATCATTTATCAAAGAAGTACAACAACACAACCCCACTGGAGATGGACGTCTTCAAGAGTGAAGAGAAATTGTCCTCTCTAGTGAAGAAGCATCAACTTGTTGTCAGGTTACTGTAGCCATTTTCACTGTTTCCATAAGATATGTTTTCTGGTTTTCAGATACACTTTATGGCCCAAAGTATGTAGGTCCCACCCTGAACTATTGAGCTCAGATGTTTTAGCTAAACAGATGCATACGATCAGGTAGGAAGCCTTGTGATCTCCATTCTTAGTGATGTCGATCATACTGGTTCAGGAACTCTTAATGTTGTACTGTCTTAAGGTATCACATTTGTCACAAGTCATTTGTGAAACTTTTGATCCTTTGATTTTGTGGACGTGTCCCATGGCGGTAGACCATGCACTGCCAGGTTCGGATGGCCAGCAATCTTCTACTGGTGAGGTGGTCAGGTGTCCACATTTTTTGGCCATAAGTAATATCTCCTTCAAATTAGTATCTTAAAGCTGGAAACTTGTACACACCATGTGCACCACCACCTTGGGATTCTGCTTAGTGGCTCCACTGTGCCCCTCCACAGAATCCCAATAGCAAACGAGTTTTGGCTATGGAAAAGTGGCTTCAGAAACTGCTTCAATCAGCTGTATGTAACGGCTAAAGCTCTGCTGTAAAGACCAGGAACAGAGATGTCTCCAGTCAAAAAGTTATAGGCATCCTAAGTGACGTCAAAGCAAACATTATCTCATGCTGCAAAAATAGAGCAAAGAAACACAGCTCAGGTCAACACAAAAATAAAGCAATAAAGTTTAGTATTACTCATACAGAATAAGGTTTCATTCATACCACAAAGTGAGTGCCATAAAAGCAAAGCCTAATAAATTGTACAATTGTTTTTATTTTTTCCACTTTCACCCTAAACAAGTATTTTGATTTTTTTTTTTTTAAACTGTATCTATATATGTCCCAAAATTGTATTCTTACACAAAAATAGTTCTCATACTCCACTATATGTCAACAGCAAAAAAACAAAGAAAAGCATGGTGGCTTGAAGGCATAAATTGACAAGCTAAAGAAAATCGCAGTGTTGTGATGCTACGTTAACTGTGCCAACTTTTGGATTCGGTAGCAAACATATATACTCTGCTACAGAAATACATCCTAAAGTCTTGGAGTTTTTTGCTCCGTTATTAGGAAGATTGCAGACATGGAATCAGCTGATTTCTGCCGATCATATGAGGTGGACATGCTACTATGTGCAGAAATGTTCTCATTTCATTAGTAATTGTCGCCATCTCTTCTTTATTAGTTTCCATTGCTAAAAATGTCTTCACCCATGTGTTGAAATGATGTTATAAGTTTGATGGCATTGAAATGTAAAATGTGCCCCTATTCCACAACGCAATACCTCCACTTACGTCTGTTTGTGCAATTTTCAGTTTACTGCCCTACTCTGTGCATCCATTAGTGGCCAAGAAATGCATCAAGAATAAGGTGAACCTGGTAACTGCCAGTTACTTGACGCCGTCGATGAAAGAACTCCAGCAGAGGTATAATATACGTCCGTTTTTGATCTACACCTATTATAATGTTAATCAAACATTTGCAAAGCATGTAAATGGTTCCTCCGACTGTCCACGCAGTGCATAGACATGACGGTTCTACAAAGTTCGCGGCTTCAGGATTTGGAGTATGATTTTATGTGGACCATCGTGTACTTTAAAAAAGTAACGTTCTTCATCTTGACTTTCTTGCCATTTATTTTATGACTTAAACATTTGTCTCCCATTCTACTTTCCTTGCGTTGCTTACCTCGTCAGCAGGTAAGTAGCCTAGAACAGCGCTTACCACACTTTTTTCTGGCATAGTAGTCTGCTATTCATGGATGTTCTTACCTCAATCAGTAGTTTGCTACCCATTCATGTGCTATATGGTGACATTTAAAAGGATTTTTCTACCTAAATAGAGAGCAGCATAATGGGCTACTTGATGTGGTTTTGATAATCCGGTGCTGATAAAATAGTGATAGAGAACTAGCAAACCTGCTCCCATATTCATGAGCTGAGCATAACCTCATCTTCACCGCTGATTAGCAGCTTTCTGCCTATACACAGTGTACACAGCTGCCAATCAGTGATGTGGGCAGGGTTATACTGAGCTCAGCATTCAGAGAACTGCTAGATCTGCAGCTGATATAATAACGATTTAGCCCAGTAAATGATAAACCTGTAGGATCAGGGTCTCTGCCCCTACATCATGTTGCTCTTAGCTGGTGTAGCAAAATCCTGGTGACCGATTCCCTGTAACCAGTCTACTTGGTTCCTTTTATAGTCGGTTTTCGGCAACCTGACAGTTGCTTATTCTCCAGTTTTGAAGAGTTTCAGGGTCTTCTGATGCTGCTTAGTTCTGTAACCGCATGAATTATGTATTTTGCTTTGACAATATAATAATATTTTTCCTTTTGACAAGTTGCACCCTGGAACTCTATATAATATCACGCAGACATAACAGTACATAGATTATTCATCATTCCTGGTAACATTTGTCTTGTGATGTGGTATAAAGCTGTATGTAAATATTGGATATACCAGTCCTTGAAAACTTGCAGCATCCTCTGAGGAGTCCTAGTGCTCCATGCATAGCGGCAGCTACAGCCACGCGGCAGGACTCGTGGCCACTTATGTGTATGTATTTCTTTTGTAGTGTGGAAGATGCTGGGATCACAATTGTCGGTGAAATGGGTTTGGATCCAGGTCTTGACCATATGTTGGCTATGGAATGCTTTGATAAAGCTAAAGATGTCGGAGCAAAGGTACTAATCAAGAGGGTATTACATACGTGATGGGTTTCGTTTTATGTTTATTCAGTTTCAAGAAGATGCTAAACTTTAAATAACAATATATTTGTGAATCAGAAAGTTATTTCCGGATGTCCCTTTTGCTGAAAGCCCCGAATGAGCAGAGACATTAAGAAATGTATCCTAACTATTGTTCATATAAGGTGTCTTGCAGAACGTGCTTTCTAGGAGAGCTAGCTGGCCGATGAGTTTAAGGTTCACCCCTTCAATCAGCCCAGCCAAATAATGCAATGCTTGTTATTGTTGGCCATTCATTACTTGCGTAGATACCATTTGCAGGATTGTTTATTTTTCTCCAATGAGTTTGTATGTTCTCCTCGTGTTTGGGTGGGTTTCCTCCAGGTTCTTCAGTTTCCCCCCACACTCGAAAGACTTTAGATTTAGCCCCAATGGGGACAGTGATGATAATGTCTGTATAGTGCTGCGGAATATGTTGGGGCTATGAATTTAAGATAAATAAATTAAGATAAATAAACAGTACTTCCCAAAGGTTCCTCCATGCTAGGTGTACTGAAACCCCCCTGAGCAAGGGTCGTGTGATATCCACTGTCCTTGGTAATATTTTTTGCTTTCTGCAGGTGGAATCCTACATATCGTTTTGTGGAGGCCTTCCAGCCCCTGAATGTTCTGACAATCCTCTGAGATATAAGTTCAGCTGGAGCCCTCTGGCTGTTCTCCTAAACACAATACAGCCTGCCACGTATTTAAAGAATGGAAAGGTTAGTGAAATGCCATTTTTAATACATAACATTGTATGTTACATAACATTTTATCTTTTGATCATCATTTTTGGAAATGCATAGACGCTATTGGAGTAGATCTTATTGAGCATTAGAAGGTTTGAGCGGTACAACCTTGTTCATACAGGGCCTCAAGGACGTCCTGTGTTATTGTTCTACACAAAGTTGTAAGAGGGACCCATAGTGGTGCAAAGACCTCTATTCTACCTCTTATGTGTTAATTCATAACAACGTATATCGTTGATTTTTTTTTTTTTCCGTCAGAATCATGACAGGAAGAAAATATTTATATTGTCCATTAAATGCAGTAAATAGAGATATAATCTCCCTTAAACCATTGCTTGCGATGGAGAAGAACTCCCTATACCTAACAGAGCCAACAGAAATGAGGTTTCACACAACCGTGGAACACTGTATCTGAGCACGCTTGTGTGCTAATCGAGTATCTTCTGCGTGCTCGAATACTATGTATGATTGGTCGTCGTTGCATGTCTCGTGGCTGATCGACAGCTGCAGCACGTGCAGGGATTACCTGTTTGTTAGGCTATCCCTGCATGTGTTACGGCTGTTGATCAGCCACGAGACATGCAGCAACGACAACTCCTACATAGTATTCGAGCACGCCGAAGATACTCTATATAGATTGTGAGCCCTCGCGGGCAGGGTCCTCTCTCCTCCTGTACCAGTTATGACTGGTATTGTTTAAGATTATTGTACTTGTTTTTATTATGTATACCCCTCCTCCCATGTAAAGCGCCATGGAATAAATGGCGCTATAACAATAAATAATAATAATAATAATATTAGCACACGAGCGTGCTCTGATCCGAGCACACTCACTGATCACTAGTCATATGTTTAAGGTCAGGATCAGTGATAATATCTGGTAAAATGCTGGTACTCCGAGGAGACGGGAATGCGCTATCATGTTTCCATCCCTTGTAGTCTCTTATTTAGGATGCTGCAGTGTAGTTGTATCCTGCACCGGACTTTGGGGCCCGACACTTCCCTGATATGGGTGATGGTGTTTGTTTGTTTGTTTGTTTGTTTTTAAGCTTCAGTAACATCAGAAAGCCACGGCCGCACTGCTATCTAATATGTGATTTTGTTTTTCCTGGTTAGATGTCTCAATGCTACACACAGCCATGGTTTATCAGTATATAAAGAGATGCAAGTACATTATATAGAAAGCAATGCATACAATACAATAAGCACATTTTTTTAACACTTTTATTAAATAAACTTTGGAAAGACAGTAAAATACATATTTGATGTTCCCATTGTAGTGCAATGGTGTACTCTCTGTGCAGTGAAAAGGCACTGACCCGGCAAACGTTCAAAATAAAGTCTCGTTTAATGTACAGTGTACTCACAAACAGAAAGTAAAAGGGATCCTTTGGATTACAGCCAGGAAAACAAAGACAATCCGTGACCGGTTGCCGAGGGCTACTGCACCGCTGTGTACGCTGAGGGTGCCAGGCTTTTTGGCTCCGCTTAGCCCTGTGTTGCCTCACTCAGGTAGTGCTCTGCAGAGTTTTGCCTGCTTGCAAAACAAAACTGACACACACAAACCCTTTACTGCAGGGCCTTTAACATGAATCTGTGGCCATGGGCCACATGGAAAACCCAGCCAGGAATGAAACAGACTGCACGACTACCATCCTGTAGTTCATTTCAAAACACAAAAGCCCAGCAGGTTTTCTTAAATCTTCCTTGGACAAATAGCTTGTCCAAGACTAATACTTGCTTTTTTATTTCGCATTGCAATCACAGCTACACCTGTGACTGCAATGCACTCCCATGGCCTCAATACGCCTCCGTGTGCATCCTGGGGGGAACACACAGCGACCCTCACATGTAACATTGGTCATTGCCTCACACCATATTAACCTATAAGACAATATAAGTATACATTAGACAATAACTTTTGTGTATCACAAAATGCCTAAAAATCTACAATTCTTGCAAAAAACAAGCTGTTTAATGTAAAAAAAAAAAAAAATAGTAATGGCTGTGAATGTGGTGAAGCATAATCCCAAAAATTATATTATGGCTGAGTAATTACTGCACATACATTTCCAACAATGAAAGGGTTAAGCGGTTAAGCCATAAATTGAAAAAAAAAAGTATGCAATAATCCATATTATTTTAACCATGTCCAAGAAAAATACCAATCTTTATTGTAATTCTGAACCTTTTCAACCTCTTTACTCTTGTGCAGTTCTGTTCTCTTTGCTTCTAGTTGACGGACAGTAGCCTGTCCCATGTCACCGGGAAGCAGCAGAATCTGCAGTCTGCTTCCGTTATGTCCTCAATTCCTGTCTTCCTCCCCAGACCTTCCTTTCCTCTGGTGCCATCTGGCACGCAGCAGTGTAATGTGATTTTAAAGTTGTGCCTAAAGGGTTACTGACGCCTTTCTGTGCACCCAAATGCTCTGCCAGCTTGCTTGGATTGCAGTACAGTGCATGCTGCACAATACTGTTCACAGCCAAGTTTGTTAGTGAACTTGTCTCGTTGTTCGGTCTTTAGCCATGAGGCCGATATGTCCCATCAGTGTGTTGAAGATTGTGCTCTGAATGCAATGCACAGGTCCTATCCCTTTTTATACGCATTCAGGAAACCTGCGCCCGGTCTGTGCATCGCATTCCGAATACTGACCGCGAGACACCAGTGTGCGGAACCGGCCTTATGTCTCTGCTTACACCCTAATAAAATAAAGATCAAAGCTGACATCTACGTACATGTTGTGTGTTTTTCTGTCTTCATAGGTTGTTAATATTGCTCCCGGGGGCTCACTGCTGGAGTCCGTCACAGACATGGACTGGTTTCCGGGCTTGAATCTAGAAGGCTTCTCTAACCGTGATAGTACAAAGTATGCTGAACCCTATGGGATTCAGTCCGCTCACACCCTCATGAGAGGAACGCTCCGGTACAAGGTACGTTCTGGCCGGTAAAGGGCTTGATCACTGAATGGAAGCGATCACTGATTTACAGGATGGGTAATAATGTCACTAGATTATGGGTCTCCTATATTTAATGCCATCTCTGATGTTTTCTCTAAATTATAACGTTAGTTGAACATAAGATCACATTAACCAATAGAAGGACGGCCATTCTTCCTCATTCGTGACCAGGTTGCTTCTTTTTCGTGCATGAGGTTTCAAGAGCCATAAAAATGTTTCTCATTTGGATATTCAGATTTTTTTTTCTTGATAAGTGATGCCTTATATACAATATATTATAGTTTTGTTTTATTTTTATTGTCCAATATTGAGGAAAATACTAAAGAGAAAAATGGGAAATGTGAAATGTCTGTCATCACCACCAAGGACCACTAAAGTGCATTTTAAGCGGTGTTCCCCCAATTATTTTTCTGTATCGGATGCATGTTGTATGTTTTTTAATGGTGGCAAAGCAAGAACCTGGCAGCAGCTTTTTTTCAAATTTCTTTTCTTTCTGTTTTTTTATTTATTTATTTATGGTTTATTTTACACATGGTCTTCCCCATAAGATCATAAAAGATCTTTTGGGACGAATTTCAACAATTATTGCCTTATTTACCTGTAACTGTGGCTGGCATAGGAGCTTGATAGGCAAATGTAGCCGCCTGTCTGCACTGCCTGGCTAATATGAGTTTGCTACGATGGAGCCGCTGCTGCTCCCACCTGGCACTCACATGGTTACTGGTAGCCATTCTGCTACTGTACACCCACAGTATTCAGGAAGGCAGACATGGTAATAAACTGTCTCTGCCTCCTCTATGGGGGACATCTGGCAGATTTACAGTCTCTGTACTTTGGGTTGATGTTCTAAGATGTCATTGTAATTTGAAGACCACCTCAATAGTTTAAGTGGGTGGTCTGCAAGCAGTTAAGGACAAATGTAAACAAAGCTGCTAATTGAATATTCATGAGATCATTGTGGATAGCAAATTTGGGAGGGGTTAAAATGTGTGTGATTAGAGGTAATTAACCCCATAATGTAAAATATGCTTAATTTGTGCCAGAGAGAATGAGAAAACTTGCATTTTGATCCAGATGTTCTCTATGAGGGTATTCCTATCTCAAAGATCCTATCCCAATATGTAGTAGGTGCTATAATAAAATTAGCAACCTTCAATTAGAAATGTAGTATAGTTCTCCTGATATGTCGCTCACCACAAGTGCTGGCTATTCCAGTAGCTTGGTTACAGCCACTAGTCCTTATATGCGTGGTTGTGTAACCATGGATACCTCAGCTGCTGCAATGGCCTGCATATAGGGTAAGCGACATATGTTATCAGGAGAACTATACTACATTTTTAATTGTAGGTATTTCCTAACATTTAATTCCCATGATGATGAAAAGGTAAGTAAAGGCCTAGTATTGAAGTTAAGCACTAGAATTTTCCTATAGTTTTGATTGCATTGTATAATGAGGAACCTGATTCACTTCTGGTTTTTATATATATTATTTTCATTGCAAATTAAAAAAGTCTTAGGACAGCAAACATTTTTGAGCTTAAAGCATGATTCGATATTCTTTGTAAAATGGTTATTGGGCAATAGCATAGAGAAAACAAAAATATAAAAGATAACTTTTATTATAACCTTTTTAAAAAAACTACCTCATAAAAACTAGTCCAAGTGCAAAATTCCCAAAAACTTGGCCGTACATGTCCAAACGGACCAAACAACATAGAAATCCTGAATACAGATAAACAAGATCCTATTTGGTATATTTGTGACCAGTTCCAATTTCAAACCACATTAAGATTGGATATCAAATCATATGTTTTCTTAGACTGTGTAATAAAGATCTTTTTTTGTCATGTACAACATTCAAGTTACAAAAGTCACAGTCTCTATGTGGACTAGCTTATTTGGGTAGGTCCACACATACCCATAATATTTTGCAAAGCAAATAAGTTGGAAAGATCTCACCCATTAGCAGCTCTGGTGCCGATCATTCATTCTTCCCCTCCAAATAACCGCTCTGCAAGCTGGGAGACATGAGGTCGTCTTGCCCTACTTTGCCCTGTATAGGCTATTGCGGCCCTGACCCCAAATTGCTCCCGCCCTTACAAGGGCAGTCCACAGCTGACCCTTTTAACAAATAGCCCTAACCATCCCTGTACGTCCCGACGCGTTTCGTCAATGTATAGACTCTTCAGGGGACCTCACACTACGTTAGGGTACATAACTAACTCCGAGAAAAAAACAGCGGTTCTTCCTCTTTAGTTCACGGGCTTTGAGTGGTCATAGCCCGCCGCCCGCTCTGTTCACTTAAATAGGTCTCATCCTAATTGGTCAGGAAATCCATCATGATGAAACCTCCAATCATAATGACTCACCCATTAATCATTCTGCCACTTCCACACTCCATGAGTGCTCCTCCACGTGTGACAACAAGATGGCCGCTATACTTCCGGTTCACAACCCGGACGCCGCCATACTAGCGTTACGGACTCACCATGGTTACCGTTCTGCCGCTTACACACGCGCTCCTCTATGTGTGGCAGAAGCACGGCAATAGTGTTTCCGTCCACACCCCGGAAACTCTCGTACTGGCATCACAGAATCCCCATGGTTACCATTCCCCGTAAACATATGATTTATATATCAAATACGGCTCCTACATCTTCCGGTTTAAGTTCCGGATGTTTGTTCTAGAACGCAACTTGCGTTCCACACAAATATCTATTACGGCCATTAAAAATGACGTCACATTGCCCATTCTTTATCTACGAGGACAGTTCAAACAACGGGGAATTATGTTTACATTTAATCTAAATATCTATATCCCTCAGGGCCAAAATAAAGAGGAGTTATACACCACAAAATTCCAGTTGTAAAATGGAAAAGACCTTATTCAGAATGGTTCACCGGACTATACTGTTCAGCCAAATCCGCCAATGGCTGAAAAAATCAAATTCAATCCGGAGATAAGGAGGTGTTATACTCCATCAGTAAGTATAGTTCTTCATAAATGGGTGTAGTTTTCAAAATTGGCTCTGCCAGGTAGTGTTAATTCCCAATTTCCAGTTTAATGGCCGTAATAGATATTTGTGTGGAACGTAAGTTGCGTTCCATTACAAACATCCGGAACTTAAACCGGAAGATGTAGGAGCCGTATTTGATATATAAATCATATGTTTACGGGGAATGGTAACCATGGGGATTCTGTGATGCCAGTACGAGAGTTTCCGGGGTGTGGACCGGAAACACTATTGCCGTGCTTCTGCCACACATAGAGGAGCGCGTGTGTAAGCGGCAGAACGGTAACCATGGTGAGTCCGTAACGCTAGTATGGCGGCGTCTGGGTTGTGAACCGGAAGTATAGCGGCCATCTTGTTGTCACACGTGGAGGAGCACTCATGGAGTGTGGAAGTGGCAGAATGATTAATGGGTGAGTCATTATGATTGGAGGTTTCATCATGATGGATTTCCTGACCAATTAGGATGAGACCTATTTAAGTGAACGGAGCGGGCGGCGGGCTATGACCACTCAAAGCCCGTGAACTAAAGAGGAAGAACCGCTGTTTTTTCTCGGAGTTAGTTATGTACCCTAACGTAGTGTGAGGTCCCCTGAAGAGTCTATACATTGACGAAACGCGTCGGGACGTACAGGGATGGTTAGGGCTATTTGTTAAAAGGGTCAGCTGTGGACTGCCCTTGTAAGGGCGGGAGCAATTTGGGGTCAGGGCCGCAATAGCCTATACAGGGCAAAGTAGGGCAAGACGACCTCATGTCTCCCAGCTTGCAGAGCGGTTATTTGGAGGGGAAGAATGAATGATCGGCACCAGAGCTGCTAATGGGTGAGATCTTTCCAACTTATTTGCTTTGCAAAATATTATGGGTATGTGTGGACCTACCCAAATAAGCTAGTCCACATAGAGACTGTGACTTTTGTAACTTGAATGTTGTACATGACAAAAAAAGATCTTTATTACACAGTCTAAGAAAACATATGATTTGATATCCAATCTTAATGTGGTTTGAAATTGGAACTGGTCACAAATATACCAAATAGGATCTTGTTTATCTGTATTCAGGATTTCTATGTTGTTTGGTCCGTTTGGACATGTACGGCCAAGTGTTTGGGAATTTTGCACTTGGACTAGTTTTTATGAGGTAGTTTTTTAAAAAAGGTTATAATAAAAGTTATCTTTTATATTTTTGTTTTCTCTATGCTATTGGCCATTTGAATAAGAGAGATTTTGGGGAGATCTGTCCCTTTGCTATTTTTCTGATTAAAATGGTTATTGGTTATAAACTATTTAAATAGTAGTGATCCTTACTGCTTTAAGTTACAATGCATTTTTGTTTGTGTAGGGGTTTGCTAAAGCAATGAATGGGTTTGTGAAATTGGGTTTAATTAACGCTGATCCCTGTCCACTGCTAGCCATGGGTGCTCCAGCGATAACATGGGTGAGTATAGCCACGGGGTTTGTTTTATCATAAAAATTATGAAATAATATGATAAAAGGTGATGGTTTTAAACTTTTTGTAGACTATATAACCAGAAAAAATTTGTTTTTGTTTTTTTCCTACAAGAACCCTTAGGAGTTTCAGAATGCTGCCCATAAAACATATATGATATAGATATATTTACTTAGGGATGTTTGTGTAGATATGTGTGTATGTACCTATATTTGGGGACAAAAACATTGATAAATGCACTTCTCCAGGGAACCTGTCACCTGATTCATGCAGCCCAGACTGGGGGCAGCATGAATCATAGTTCAGTTGTATGGTTGTAGTCAGGTATATTTTTCTCTGAAATTTTTCTCTGATGCTCTGCATTTTCTTAGTTGCTTCATTGGGTGACATAGGAACAAGAGGTTAATATTCTGCAATCTGAGGCTGACCCTAAGAATACATGTTAGAATGTAAACTCTAATCTCTCACCGCTCCGTTCGGTTACCTTGTGGGTCATCCCGGTATGCTCTGGAAGAGGTCAGACCGCCACTAGGGCTGTCATTGGTCTCTGGTTTCCACCTGCCAATGCGGATAGTCGGGCTGTCAGGTCATGGACACCTCCAGGCATCTGTTCTATTCCATAGGGCCGCTATTTGGTCTTCTGTCCACATTTTTGTAGAATTTTTAGCTTTGCGTTTATTGACGCAAGTCTTAGGAGAAAAGTGCCGTAAGCAGCGTTTGCTCTGGTTGTAAGCTGATGAATTACGATTCTTCCATCTACAGCACTGGTATTGGTTTTCGAGCCTCAGGGAAAGCTTTGGGAAGTCCCAAGGTTCCTGTGTTCCCAATGAAGTGACTGGGAAATAAAGATTTTTTATTTTTTTTTCACTGTAAAATGTTTTTGTTGTAGCCTTCATTGCGGGACACCGCACTTTCCCTTGTTTGAGGGTTCTTGGTTTTGCTCCCCCTACTGCTTTTGCACTTACTGAATTGCTGGGTGTTGGCTACCCAGATGTAGCCTATTAGGGAGGAATCAGCTTTTTTTTTTCTAAGATGTATTCATAGCGTAGTACCAAAATCTTTATTTAAAGATCTAGCCAGGGACCGTAGCCAGAGACCAGACTAGTCCAGATGAATTTTGCTATTGCTGCTACGAGTGATTGACAGGTTTCTTGCATAACGAGAGACTTGTCAATTAGCTGGAGTGATGCTGAGAGAAAGCATATTTTTTCTAAGACACTAGATAAAAATGTACCTGCCTACTATCGTGCATGTTAAAGTACGGGCATTATGAATCAGGTGACTGGTTCCCTTTAACATCTTCTTGACATATGAAATACTATTATGTCCTCTATTGTGTCCCTGTTTTTGATGCAGGCTCAGTAGCTGAGCTTGCAATATTGCGGGCACATGATGACTGTTACACAGCCGTCTTCTGCCTGTAGCGTCTGTCTCAGCCAGGAGAACATTGCCTGTCTGACTGCATTGTACCAACTATAAAGCTTGGTGGAGCAGTGATAACTCTATGGGGTTAGTCTCCAGGGGTTGGCCTAGGCCACTTGGTTCCGGTGAAGGGAAATCTTTTTTTTTTGGGGGGAAGTCCCTTTTCTGTACTAGCATGACTGTGCCTTAGTGCCTAAATTTAGGTCCATAAAGGCCTGGTTGTGTAAATTTAGTGTGGAAGGAGATAACTGACCGCACAGAGCCCTTAACTCACCCCCAATGAACACCTTAAGGATGAACTAGAACGGAGATAACAGTCCAAACCCTTTCCTCCAACATCAGCGTCTGACCACACAAATGCTCTTGTGGATGGATGGCCAAAAATAATAATAATAATAATAATTTTTATTTATATAGCGCCAACATATTCCGCAGCGCTTTACAACTTATAGAGGGGATTTGTACAGACAATAGACATTACAGCATAACAGAAATCACAGTTCAAAACAGATACCAGGAGGAATGAGGGCCCTGCTCGCAAGCTTACAATCTATGAGGAAAAGGGGAGACACGAGAGGTGGATGGTAACAATTGCTTTAGTTATTTGGACCAGCCATAGTGTAAGGCTCGGGTGTTCATGTAAAGCTGCATGAACCAGTTAACTGCCTAAAATCTGCTCGGAGAAGTGGAATCGGTTACAGGTTTGATGGAGGGATCAACTCTATATTCCTGCCTATGGATTTACCTCCTGTAGGCCTAATGTGTAGGTGTACATTACTTTTGTCCATATTATGTAGACCGATTCTAAATATATTTGCACATAAGGCACTAAATGTTTCTGGGCTACATTCCCATGGCTAAAATGTATTTACCTACTCCAATATATAGAAGGAGCTCCTGTGTCATCTGCTGAAGATTCCAGCCACTACTAGTGTGGACCATGTGAAAGAGGCTGTATATAATAAAGTAGGAAAGAATGACAGCAACATGGAGGTAGTCCAATGGTAAGAGCTATACTCTGTAGTCCTCATCTATTCACACTCTCTTCTACTGTCATGTTTCGGGTTGAAGAGATAAGCATTGGGGTTTAGCTATACTGGGCTAGCAGTTAGCAGGTGGAGCGGCTCATTATTATTTTCTAGTTTTGCTTACAATGCTTTATACATGTGAGATTATAATGGATACCTGCAACTTTGGAAATAAACCCTGTGTATTATGTTATGTATACCTACTTCTTTCATAAAGTTATTAGAACGTTCCTAAAGTTTGTGTAACCAAGATATCATAACGTTGCCAGCTGCAGCAGTGCCGCTGACCATAGTGACATCTTTGCTGTGGCTAGTAATTGGCTGTCTCTTCCCCTGCTAACTTTAAACATTATAATGACAGCTCATTGGTATTTGACATTTCTGCAATTGCATCATTGTGTTTTGTCTAAACAGGTTTGGATTACTAAGTGATGAACCAGTGCCTGTAGCGGAATCGATTGTTGGCGCTCTAGCTAAACATTTAGAGATGATGCTTTCCTATGGTATGACTGACTTCACTTCATGCTTTGAGCTTTACCAGCTGAAGGTTTTGTGCAATGTTTGAAAGTTTTCTCTATCCATAGGATATGGAATAAATTCCAGATTGCTGGTACAACTGCTGAAACCCCATCTGATCCCCAAAACGGGGCTATGAAGAGCCTTGCTTGAAATGAGCTTCCTCAACCTCTGCCCCATTCACACTGGGCTCTTCAAAGACCCATTATCAGGAAGTTATCCCTTATCCTATCAATAGGGGATAACTTCCAAACTTGGCACATTCCCTTTAAAAAAATGTTTAATGCCATCCACCAATGGCTCCTTAGTATCTGGCGAATTTTCTTACACTTTTAGAACCAGTCACTTTTGCCTTTAACACACTGCTGTTATAGTATATTGGTGATCCACAGTCCTGTGAAGGACGATGGACTCTGCAGGGTAGGAGAGATCACCCTGCATGGGCACTTCAGCTCATGGTTTACCTGTAACAATGAAGAACAATTCTATAAATCACTTTTGCTGAATTCTTGTCGTTGCCAACAGAACATCTGGTCCTATAAGCTGTTGTTTCCTCCAGTCACCTGCTATTTTTATATTCTCAGGTCCAGGAGAACGCGATATGATTGTCATGAGAAATGATGTTGGCATCAGGCACCCATCTGGACATCTGGAGTCCAAAAACATTAGTTTGGTTGTGTATGGTGAGGTGAACGGCTACTCTGCTATGGCCAAAACTGTGGGATACCCAACTGCTATCGCTGCCAAAATGGTTCTGGATGGTAGGTTGTACACTGTATATTACAAGATATACTGTACTTTCTATCATAACTATAGCTAGAAATCTCGCACTGCTGAGATCACTTAATGCTCTATAATACCTAGTACAACCAGAAGATACCGCGCTTAAGGATGCATAAATGGATAACATAAAGTGGAAGACTTAAGTACAAGAATGGAACAAGACCCCCCCCTGTGGATCCTCAGTGCCAAAAAGCCTCCCTGAACTGATGAAATCACACCGCCCCAGCACAACCTGCCACGAGTAGCACAGCCAATCTATCACTTTATAAGGTGCCGATAGCTTGAGGCTTACCTTGAGTGAGGCTGCTACAGTTCAATGCGGGCCCGTGCTGGATGTGAATCGGTGTTCACCCGTCCGGTATATGTCACCGGGGTTACGGTGCGGTGTGTATCGGATGGCACTGTGCAGCATGGACCAGGGAAGCCCCGGCCGGTAGCGTTCCCTGGATACCGCGCGCAAAAAAAAAGATGTCCGATAGGCTCCTCCTACCTAGTGACGTCACCTGCAGTAAGGAGCGCTAGGACGCTCAAAAGAGGGGAGAGGAATAAACTAACGCGTTTCAAAGAGCAGCGCTCTTCTTCCGCAGGGTTACCGCTCCCCTGGCTCACCCTATTATAAATAGTATCTGGCCATCACTGCGCACCGCCCTTTATTTAACCCCAGATTACCCGGTTCTCATGGGAACTCCCATACCAATACTGTGTGTTTGCAAATTATGGATGGAATGCAGAGTAGTATTATTGTCCCTTCAGATGAGTTTTAATAGAGTGGACGGGCTCCTACCTTAAAATACTAAATAAATATCTACATACTCAAAAGTTGTATATGTGTGTGTGTGTGTTAAGACCATATTTTTATTTATAAATACAAAATATTTAAAAACCTGCAATTAAAAACTACACAAAAAAATTAGTAATAATAAGACACATAAAACCAGTTAAAATGACTCTCAAAAGTGAACCATTACAACTAAAATTATTCCTTTGGTTACTGTTATTATTATCGATATTAATATTAGTACTACTCTTGCTAGGTACCCATTCAGGGTATCTCAGCCAACTCTCCAGGAACACCCTATACGGAAAAATCCCCTCCATACCCGCTTATATTAAAATATATTCATAAAATTACCCCAACACGTCCCCTCAAAGAGGGGCCTTCTCTTTCAAGCTTATGTTATTAATATTGGTATTAATCGTTATATTGGTCTCCCATTGGTATCCATTCACGCATCTCCAATCCTAATTTTCCAATGTGCTACCTGGTTGTTACATCATCACCTTTCTATTAAAACGGGGGAAACTGAGTATACCTAAAATGCAAATAACTCCACCTCATGATTCAAACCCTTTGGGACCAGGCTGTCCAGGGTGAATATCCATTGTGTCTCTGCCCTGGACATGCTCTTAATATAATCGCCGCCCCTGGGATTCTGGTGGATACGTTGAATGCCAGTGAAGAATATTCCATTGGTAGATTTGTTATGTTTCATCAAGAAATGCCGGGATAAGGGATGTCCCGCGTGGCCTTTCTGGATATTTTTCATGTGTTCCTTCAGTCGGGTCATAAGGCACCGCTTCGTCCGCCCCACATATAGTTTATCACATGGGCATCGGATCACATAGATGACCCCTGTAGAGAAGCACGAGATCCTATCCTTTATAATGTAGAGATGCATTCCATCCTTAATTTGCAAACACACAGTATTGGTATGGGAGTTCCCATGAGAACCGGGTAATCTGGGGTTAAATAAAGGGCGGTGCGCAGTGATGGCCAGATACTATTTATAATAGGGTGAGCCAGGGGAGCGGTGCTCTTTGAAATGCGTTGGTTTATTCCTCTCCCCTCTTTTGAGCGTCCTAGCGCTCCTTACTGCAGGTGACGTCACTAGGTAGGAGGAGCCTATCGGACATCTTTTTTTTTTGCACGCGGTATCCAGGGAACGCTACCGGCCGGGGCTTCCCTGGTCCATGCTGCACAGTGCCATTCGATACACACCGCACCGTAACCCCGGTGACATATACCGGACGGGTGAACACCGATTCACATCCAGCACGGGCCCGCATTGAACTGTAGCAGCCTCACTCAAGGTAAGCCTCAAGCTATCGGCACCTTATAAAGTGATAGATTGGCTGTGCTACTCGTGGCAGGTTGTGCTGGGGCGGTGTGATTTCATCAGTTCAGGGAGGCTTTTTGGCACTGAGGATCCACAGGGGGGTCTTGTTCCATTCTTGTACTTAAGTCTTCCACTTTATGTTATCCATTTATGCATCCTTAAGTGCGGTATCTTCTGGTTGTACTGACCTGTATTGATATACAGGGGGGCATTACCCTGATTGATCCCAGCAGCTGAGGACTGCCATTTTTATTGGGTGAGCGCCAGTGTTTGTTTTGTACTCTATAATACCTAGCTTATATAGAGGAGGTGACCATCTTCTAGGATATGGCGGAAGCTTTTGTGTAGGCGATGAAGTACATGCAACAATCATTCTTAGTTCTTCTCACGCAACACTTAACTGGTTAACAGCTTTACCTTTCTTTGTTTTGTCTGATATTTTCTTCTGTTCTTCCTCCAACCTCAAGCTCTCATCCAGTTGTGAAAGTGTTCTCATCACTGCTTTATGTGGTATAACATATTGCCTGACTCCCAATCCTCCTCTCTGAACCCTGTCCTGTCTCCAATGTTTGAGCATGTGTATTGCAGTTTCAAGCATTGTCAAAAATGCTGGCTAGGTATAACACTGTGTACGAGCATCATGTCGGCCATATTGTATAATGAAATCTTCCCTGCGGTTCTATTAGCTACTTGTACATGAACATCTATAACAAGGATTCATGTTTCTGTCTTTACTTAGGTGAAATAGAAAGCAAAGGCTTGGTAATCCCATTGACTAAGAATATCTATGGACCCATCTTGGAGCGGGTTACAGAAGAAGGCATTTTCTATAATACCAAGAGTACATTTTCTCTGTAATGGCTGCAGATATGCCATATGTACACTGGATTACACTTCATCGGTGTATTGTGTGGATGATGAACCTCACCAAATACAGTGACCTGGTGATTGTTCTCCAACTAAAAGTACCACTGGGCAGTGCAAAGGAATTCAATGGAGAACGCTAATATAATGCCATGTGATTGTAATTCTTACCTGGTTTACACTACACAATGGTGCAAAAGACTCCATACTGGGGTAATACACTACGTCTTGTATCAGAACAACCAGAGTTTCTTTTTCTTCACGCATCTAGTATTTCCGGTAGCAATTAGTGATAAGGCTATTTTTTTTCTGTTATGGAATAGAGACTTTTTAGAGACTGTAAGGAGACTTCTGAACTTTCCCTGTATCTTCTTTACCATGCAGTGACTGACCAAAATGCTTTTCATGTGCCAAATATTACTTCTGTGAAAGCTTTAAATATGAATGTAAGAAACCTCTCTCCCTGATCATAAAGAGACACATAAAGGTGAATTATTCTGGTGTAAGTAAAGCAAATACCTCGTGAACATGACCCAGCAAGGACCAGAAAGACTACTAATCTTTAACATATGCAAATAACTTCTTCAGGGAGAAGGAGTATGGGAACTCTAGTGCCCACTATTGGGAGTAGGAATCTTAAAGTTGATGTCAACCCTTTTACCGAACCCTGTCACATGATTTGGGTTAATAAGCCAAAATAGATACTCCACTTGCAAACACAAGTTTTCTGTTAGGAGAAGAAGCCAAAGTCATGTGGCAGGGCCCTTTTAAATTACTGATTTTGACTTTTGGAATTCTACCCCCAATAGGTAGCATTACATGTCCTGTCTACTTCCTCTCTGAAGAGGCCATTTATTTAATTTCCCAGAGGAGCATTACATGGCCTATAAGTCTCCCTATAATGACTTGGCACTCTATAAGGAAAAAGTTTAATTTTCAACATCTTCTGTCTGAATCCCTGAACTACAAACTGCCGACAATGGATCACTGCTGTTCTTTTACTTCTGACAACAGAAAGATTCAAGATGGAAACCTCAACTACCTCCAAAGTGAAGTCCTCCATAGACAAGCCTTTAAAATGATTGTTCTTCTAAACCTAGTACTTTATGGAATATAGATGGTGTATTTTTACAGATTTTCCTGAAATTATTTGCACATGTGCGACAAGAAATATATTTTCACCTGAATTCAGGCTATGTTTTCAGACGCTTGGTGTAATAATTGCCCACCACGACAGACCCAATAAAATTGTCGATTGCATTGTTTTTATTTTTATTGCACCTGTCAGCCATTTAAATGTATGTGTATTTGCTTTATTTCTATGTACACACTGCTGATCTTTTAGTATTTTCTCATGTGAACTGTATTGTTTCTGAAATGCTATCCCTGTACTCCTGCGGGCACATCACACCAGAGACAGTTTTGCATAGTGGGAACGCTATAGTAGAAGGTTTCTCTGTTAGATGGCTCTTTTCTGCTGTTCTTGAGAAGAAGGTTAGCTATAAATCAGTGACTGCTACCATGTGAATCAGAAGTGTTCCTGAGATAATATTTGTGCATGTTTGACATGTTCGAGCACATTGTTTGGAAATACAGTTGCAGTAAGGGAATTAATATTGTCTTTTCTTTTGTCTGTAGAGGGCGTCCACTCAGCGTTTCTCATAGATCTGATACAAAGTGATATTAATATGATAGCTTAACATTCGGGCTTATGATACTGCAAACAAATGAAAATTATTTTTAAGAGATGAGCTGTGCCATAACCTACGTCTATCCATCAGATAGGGGCTAAATGTCTGATTTTGGAGGTCTGCCAACTAGAACGCAGGTCACAAGCATCCTGTTCCTTCTCATTGCCCAACCTCAGTGAGGGAGCAGAAATCGAGTATGCCCCCGATGCGTCATTCAATAGGGCTGATACTGTGTGTACTTATGTGCCACATCAATCTGCTATAACTCGATAGTGATGATACAGCGCCCAAGTGAAGGCTGGCTACACCATTTCTTATTGTTAAATGGATGAAATGGTTATCTAGAGTAGTGTTTCCCAAACTCCAGTCCTCACAGACCCCAACAGGTCATGTTTTCGGGATTTCCTTAGCATTGCACAGGTGATGGAAGTATCAGGAGTTCTCTCACTTGTGCAGCACTATGGAAATCCTGAAAACAAGACCTGTTTGGGTCCGTGAGGACTGGAGTTTGCGAAATACTGATCTAGAGAGAGAGAGGACCTTGTAAGGGCTTATAATCTACAAAGAAAGGAGGCAGTAGTGGATGCTTATTTGTTAGGAATATGTTACCAGGGTTATTATAAGTTCTACAGTTGAAACCAGAAGTTTACATATGTTATATAAAAAGACACATACAGTATGCATGTTTCTATCAATATCTGACATGAAATCAGAATAAACCTTTCCCGTTTTAGGTCAATTAGGATTACCATAATTATTAATATTTGCCAAATGCCAGAATAATGAGAGAGAATGTTTTAAGTTATTTTTATTACTTACTGTAAAGTCAAAAGTTTTCATGCACTAAGATTACTACGCCTTTAAACAATTCTGGACTCTATATAAGATGATGTCATGTGATGGGAAGCTTTTGTTTATATTTGACAACATCAGATTTAAGTAGAGACACATCTGTGGATGTATTTAATGCACACCTGAAACGCTCTGCTTCTTTGTGCATAATCATGGGAAAGTCTCAAGATATCAGCCAATATATGTGGAAGAGAATTGTGGACTTGCTCAAGTATGACTCATCCTTGGGTACAATTTCAAGCTACCTGAAGGTGCCTCCTTCATCTGTTCAAACAATTATACGCAAGTACACACAAGATGGGAATGTCCAGCCATCATACCGCTTAGGAAGGAGACGGGTTCTGTGTCCTAGAGATGAACGTGCTTTAGTCGGACATGTGCATATCAACCCAAGAACTAAAGCAAAAGACCTTATGAAGATGATGGCAGAAGCTGGTAAGATTGTGTCAATATCCACTTTGAAACATGGGCTGAAAGGCCGCTTGCCAGGAAGAAGCCATTACTCCAAAAGAAACATAAAAAAGACAGACTAATGTTTGTAAATGCACACAGGAACAAAGACCTTAATTTTTGGAGACCTGTCCTGTGGTCTCATGAAACTAAAATTGTACTTTTTGGGTACAATGACCAACGTTACGTTTGGAGGAAAAAGGGAGAAGCTTGGAAGCCTAAGAACACCATCCCAATTGTGACACACGAGGGTGGCAGCATCATGTTGGGTTGTTTTGCTGCAGGAGGGACTGTTGCACTTCACAAAATATCGGCATCATGAGAAAAGAAGATTATGTTGCAATACTGAAGCAACATCTCAAGACATCAGCCAGGAAGTTAAAGCTTGGGCAGAAATGGGTTTTTCAAATGGACAGTGACCCGAAGCATACTGCCAAAATGGTAGCAAAGTGGCTTCAGGATAACAAAGTCAATGTTTTGGAGTGGCCATCACAAAGCCCAGAACTCAATCCTATTGAACATTTATTGTCCAAGCTGAAAAGGCAGGTGCGAGCAAGGTGACCTACAAACCTTGATCAGTTACAACAGTTTTGTCAGGAGAAATGGGCCCAAATTCTGACCAACTATTGTGAGAAGCTTGTGGAAGGATATCCCAAACGTTTCACCCAAGTCATTCAGTTGAAGGGCAATGGTACCAAATACTATTGAAATGTATGTAAACTTTTGACTTTGCAGTAAGCAATAAAAATGTCTTAAACATTCTTAAAACATACATATGTGTCTTTTTATATAGTGTATGTAAACTTCTAGTTTCAACTGTAGGTTTTCCAACAGCTTGGTGGTGTTCTTGTTGCTTTTAAAGGTAGATTGAGGCTGTATGGGGAGATTGTTGGAAGAACAGACAAGTAGGCAAGGAATTACATCTTATAAGGACCAAAGATAATATATGTGGGAGGTAGTGGAAGAGATATATGGAGGAGAAAGATTTATGGCCTTCAATGTCTTTGTTAGCATTTTTGTATGTAGTATTGCTAATGGAGAAAAGATGCAAGGGAAATTCACCTCTTTACTCATTATGTTGTTGATTTTAACTGGGTAGCAAAGTTGCATATACACTGGAGATTCTCTAGATTGAAGACATTGAAGTTTACATGGGACATGAGACACTAGTATATTTATTGACTCAAAGTCTAGGAAAGATAAGATTAGAGAAATATTTTGAGGTAGTAAGGACTTGGATATGCATTTAAAGTTCACCAGTATGAGCTTCATGAGCCGAAATACATGCACTTACCCGACTTTTCATGCTGAAAGCTGATAGCATTCGAAGGCTTGTAAATTTGTATATTTCTGCTCAAGTCGTGCAAGTATGTTTATTTGGGCTTTTGGATGAATTTCTAGTTTTCTTTAGATCTATGGTCTCAATGTACTATTTTTAACATAACAATATTAATTCTTTTCAAATATGATTATTAGAAGGGCCACCCATGTATCTACTGTATGTTACAAGCATACTATATAGCAGGGGTGGGCAATTAACTTTCCCTAGGGGCCACATGAAAGACTGACTGTTGTGGAGGCTGAACTAGTAGGCTCACCATGTCCTGGATGTGGTGCCATGTCCAGCATGACACCCCTATAGCCTCCCCATGTCCAGCATGACACCTCCATAGCCTCCCCATGTCCTGGATGAGGCCCCAGTAGCCTTCCCATGTCCACCCAAACATCACATGCCCATGAAAAAAAGAGCACCATATACTCACCTTGGTGCCGTTCCCCCGGCGCTCTGCTTTTGTTCCTGACTCTGGTTCCCTGTCTCTCTGCAGAACACAGCTGACACCATGAAATTATGTCATTGCATCAGCTGTTTCACGCTGATTGGTGGAGGTAGTTGCCGGAGGTCCCTCCTCTAATGAAGTCAGCTCAGATGGAGACGGCTCACAGCGTTTATCCCTTTCTCTTAAAAAGTATAAACCTTTATTATCTAATAGTTAAAAACCTTAATACATACAATACTTATACATCACACCAACACCACAAAAAGAAGGAAAAATAACCAGGGGGCGGTGCCTACCCCTAGACTGGCCTACCTCAACCTACCTATTTGCGGAGGTTGGCACCCTAAAGACCTACGCAGTGGCGCCCCCACTCCTCGATGGCTGACCCTGCTATCCCTATTGGGCCCTGTGATGGCAGGGAGTGAGGAAGATGATGAATAGGTAGGTGAGAAAGAAAGAGATGTGTGTGCAGTGATATAATTTTTCTGAGACAATTCTCGTTTTGACTAGATAGATACTCTAACAATGTCAGTAGAAAGCTATAGTTCACTATATCTGACCGCCACTGTTCTTAGTTGTGTTGAGCCTACATTCAGCTGTTCCCACTAGATATAATGGTGTACTGATATCTTACACTTGATCAAGTTTTAGCTAAATATACTAGTGTAATAGATGCTTTCTTTCAATTTGGTCAAATATTCATACTCTCCTCAATCTAGGTATAAACCATGTGTATATAGTCTATAACATAAAGAAAATACTGCACACTAACCTAAGTCTCTATATACTTAAATAATGGGAGATATAACCCCCTATTGTTATAATAGATATAAGAACATATACCTAAAGATGCTGAGAATATTAAATGTCCTAGATTTTAGTTTACCCACAGTACGTTAATTATAGTATATGCCAAAGAATAATCTCAAGTTACAAGAGGACTATTACCCGTATCCAGGCCAGAAGACAAATCAAATCCAAAATAACACAACCCAAAACCAACACCTTAAAGCAACAAAATATCACAGGGGTCAGATAGCGACTCCTAGTGTATATAGCCATTTGGACATGCATCAAATTAGATTATCAGAGTCTAATACTGACTCCCAAGTCATGCAGCCCATAAATGCTTGTACCAGGTTACAATAATCTCGATGCGTCTCCCCTCTACCGAGGTTCATCAGGAGGAAGATATAAACCAAAGTCCTTATCTCATTGTAGCATATAGATACCCAAGGTGAGTGGATTCTATGAGATAAAGTGGTCGGGACAATCCCCCATTTCAATGTGATGCCATGGAGCTCATTCACCCACCGCTGCCTCTTATATGCATATGCTTTCGGCGGATTCCAATCCGTCATGTCGCAGCACTTCCGGTTACCACATGGTTCGGCGTGCGTGTCACCTTCTCATGTCATGGAGACATTGCTGGTATGTATGCGATACAGGCCTCGCTATGGTGTGCTGTGCACATCCCCCAGTCACATGAGTAGACGCCCCTTTGTTGTTTCTCATGACGCGTCTAGATCTTAATATCACCGCCCCCATAGATGACATATAGCTAGGCCACGCCCATCTGTGGCACGGATATACGCCCCCTGATAGCCCATGCATAACTCTGGTATATATGTAATATAGGCCCCGCTATGGTATCCTGTGCACTTCCCCCATTCACATAGGTAGACGTCCCTTTGTTATTTCTCATGACGTATCTAGATCTTGATATCACCGCCCCCATAGATGACATAGAGCTAAGCCACGCCCATCAGTGGCGCGGATATACACCCCCTGGTAACCAATGCACAACAGGGGGCTAATACTGCTATCGCCATAATGCCCTAATAGCCATGATGTCCTAATAGCGCCTATCATGGCGCAAATATATATATTTTGTCACTAATGCATAGCAGGAGGTTTGTATATAAGTAACTCTTAAAGAAAAGGGGAAGAGAAAGGGGAGAGGGGGAGCAGGGAAGGGAGTACGGCTGCAAGTGCTATAATATCAGAGCATGCATACCGTAAGGTTGAGCCGTATATTCTAAAGGTATACACAAAACTATCTTGCTGACACGCGTACGTAATCTATCTAGAAATGCAAATTTTTAGCATCAAATAAAGTGCAAAACCATTATCTCATGTATTATGCTCAGGTCCTTTTTATCAACATATTTTAATCGCTACCGGCGATAGAATAGTGGGAGAAAGATAATACAGGCTCCATTCAAGCAGATTTATCCTCACTCTTATAGTAGGAGGAAAATAAAACCAATATAGATTCTCTATAATAAGAGTAGATATGTAAATATTTTAGGCCAATTCTGACCGATATATAGACTGGGCTATGAATATAACAAGGCACTATTGTAGACACACGAAAAATAGACCCTAGGGATAGGGATATTACAAAAAACAGCCAAATTGTATCTGCTCATTACGTCCCCTCGGGGAGGTGGTATCCAGTCTATGTATCCACCTCAACTCCTTTTGTAGGATTTTCTTATTCCAATCGCCACGGCGTATTGATGGTGTAATAACTTTAATTACACAGAAGGATATAGACCCAAGGTCCCCATCATGTAACTCTCTCACATGTCTAGAGACTGGCGTATCCCTGGCATGACGGATATCTCCTATATGGTCCCCAATCCGTCTCCTCAGTTCTCTCTTAGTTTTTCCCACGTACCTCATTGGACATGAGCACTGGAAAAGATATACCACTCCATTGGTTTTACAATTGGCGAAATGTCTATTGTGGTACAACCTCCCTGTTGTGGTGTTTGAGAAACTTTTGCCAACCTTAACTCAGATGGAGACGGCAAGCAGGCGAGCACGGTGCAGCCCATGGGCCTCTGTTATCCAGCCCTTCGACTATCTTGGTAACAAGTCAGATTGTGAATTTCTTTTCTTTTAAATTTTCCACTATCAACTGTGAGTAATATTATTGAATAGTAGAAGGAACCATAGCATAAAGTTAGAGGAGCGTAGGCAAGTGCTGAGACCTCCATAATGAATAAAAGTCGCCATCCTTCTGCTGAATTAATAACTGCAGAATTCCATACCTCCTCTGGATTGAACATCAGCATAAAGACCTGTGCAGTGGAAACTTAATGGCATAGGTTTCCATGGCTGAGCAGCCACATTCAAACCTCAGTCTCAGGAGCACTGGAAATAGGTTCTCAGGAGCAGGGGTCCCCAACCACTGGTCCGCGGACCAGGACCGGGCTGTTGGTTTTTTTTTTCCCATCTGACTGTGGTCTGCGGCGGCCCAGATTGCTAATCTGCCATTCCGGGCAATTGCCCGGTGGGCCGCTAGGACGATTTTACAGCTGCCGACCCCTTTAAATTTCCAGGTGCCTGCCCTGGTGGTTCATTATCACCTGTGCCGGGCGCGTGTACGCACGCAGCATTCATCATCTAAACGTTGCGATGCACATGTGGCTGCAGCCAGGAACCCGCTGACGCTGTCTGCGGGCAGAGTGCGTGCACTCTGCTCTCCTTCCCGTGGTCCTAGTCATGCTGCAGCCGCGGCCTGACTGGAGCAGCAGGGAATGAAGAGGGGTAAGTATTTTTTATTTTGTTATATATATCCATCGGTACTTTGTGGTACCTTCATGCTCTATATGGTGGAATACATGTGTGGGGCCTTCATGCTATATATGGGGAATTACATGCATGAGGCCATCATGCTATATATGGGGGATTACATGTGTAGGACCATTATGCTATATATGGGGGATTACATAAGTGGGGTCATCATGCAATATATGGAGGGGGGTTACAGTTGTGGGGCCATGACTATATATGGGAATTACATGTTTGGGGCCATCATACTATAGTAACATAGTTATTAAGGTTGAAGGAAGACTTTAAGTCCATCTAGTTCAACCCATAACCTAACCTAACATGCCCTAACATGTTCATCCAGAGGAAGGCAAAAAAAACCATGTGGCAAAGAGCAAGCTCCACATTGGAGAAAAAAAATTCATTCCTGACTCCACATACGGCAATCAGACTAGTTACTATATATGGGGGGTTACATTTGTGTGGCCATCATACTATATATGGGGGATTAAATATGTGGGGCCATCATACTATATACTGGGATTACATATGTGGGGCCATCATACTATATATGGGGATTACATGTGTGGTTCCTTCATGCTATATATGATGAATTACAGGCATGAGGCCATCATGCTATATATGGGGGATTACATGTGGGGTCATCATGCTATATATGGGGGGTTACAGTTGTGGGGCCATCATACTATATATGGGGATTACACATGTAGGACCATCATGCTATATATGGTGGATTACATATGTGGGGCCATCATGCTATATATGGGGGTTACATTTGTGTCGCCATCATACTATATAGGGGAATACGTGTGTGAGGCCATCATACTATATATGGGTAATTACACATGTGGGGTCATCATGCTATATATGGGGGTTACAGTTGTGAGGCCATCAAACTATATATGGGGGATTACATGTGTGGGGCCATCAAATTATATATGGGGGATTATATATGTGGGGCCATCATGCTATATATGGGGGGTTACAGTTGTGGGGCCATCATATTATATGGGGTTTACATGTGTGGGGCCATATATGGGGGAACACGTGTGGGGCCATCGTGTTATGTATGGGGGGTTACAGTATATATATATATACAGTACAGACCAAAAGTTTGGACACACCTTCTCAATTAAAGATTTTCTGTATTTTCATGACTGAAAATTGTAAACTCACACTGAAGGCATCAAAACTATGAATTAACACGTGGAATTATATACTTAACAAAAAAGTGTGAAACAACAGAAAATATGTCTTATATTCTAGGTTCTTCAAAGTAGCCACCTTTTGCTTTGATGACTGCTTTGCACATTCTTGGCATTCTCTTGATGAGCTTCAAGAGGTAGTCACCGGAAATGGTTTTCACTTCACAGGTGTGCCCTGTCAGGTTTAATAAGTGGGATTTCTTGCCTTATAAATGGGGTGGGACCATCAGTTGTGTTGTGCAGAAGTCTGGTGGATACACAGCTGATAGTCCTACTGAATAGACTGTTAGCTGCTTTTTTCTTGCCATAATACAAATTCTAAGTAAAGAAAAACGAGTGGCCATCATTACTTTAAGAAATGAAGGTCAGTCAATCCCAAAAATTGGGAAACTATTGTGAACTCTGTTTTTGGGCTCACTCTTGTGGTCACAAGTGGTACTGTGTGAGTGCTGTCTTTGGGCTCCCTCTGGTGGCTCTTTGTGTCTTTCTGCAGGTCTGAGGCGGATCAGCTGTCTCGTTATCTGTTAGCTGGTTTCCTATTTAGCTCACCTGGACTTTCAGTTGTCGCCTGCTGTCGATGTATTCAGTGCTATCTTGATCCTCCTGAATTCCTTCGCTATCAGTCTCTCCAAGAGAAGCTAAGTTTTCTGTTTGGTTATTTTTTGCTCATTAATGTTCTGTATGTTTCTTGGTTATTTACTTGTCCTTGTCCAGCTTGCTAATATGTGATTTCCTTGCTTGCTGGTAGCTCTAGGGGGCTGAGTTTCTCCCCTCACACCGTTAGTTGGTGTGGGGGTTCTTGTATTCTCAGTGTGGATATTTTGTATAGGGTTTTTTACTGACCGCACAGTTCCCTGCCTGTCTTCTGCTATCTAGTATTAGTGGGCCTCATTTGCTGAATCTGTTTTCATTTCTACGTTTTGTATTTTCCCCTTACCTCACTGTTAATATTTGTTGGGGGCTTACTATATCTTTGGGGTCATTTCTCTGAGGCAAGTGAGGTCTTACTTTCTCTATAGGGGTAGCAAGTTTCTCAGGCTGCGTCGAGACGTCCAGGAATTTAGGCACGTTCACCGGCTACCTTCAGTGTGTTTGGTTAGGATCAGGTTTTGCGGTCAGTCCAGTTACCACCTCCCTAGAGCTCGTTCTATGTTCAGTAACTTAGCTAGTTCATTCTGTGATCCTCAGCCACTAAGGATCATAACAGTACAGCGGGCCATAAAGTGTTTAATGCATCGCAGAAGTGGGATAAGAGAAGCCCTGAGTACAATTTTTTTTTTTCCTCTCCCTTTGCTGCAGTCTGTCCAGCTTCTCTCATCCCCTTAATCTCTGGGTGGCTTTGAATTCAGCTGCAGACATGGATATTCAGAGTCTGACTTCTAGTGTGGATCATCTTGCTGCAAGGGTGCAAAGCATTCAGGATTTTGTTGTTCACAGTCCTATATCTGAGCCAAAAGTACCTATTCCTGAGTTGTTTTCTGGAGATAGATCTAGGTTTCTGAATTTTAAGAATAATTGTAAATTATTTCTTTCTTTGAGACCTCGTTCCTCTGGTGATTCCGCTCAGCAAGTTAGAATTGTTATCTCCCTGTTACGTGGCGACCCCCAAGATTGGGCTTTCTCCCTGGCGCCAGGAGATCCTGAATTGCTGAATGTGGATGTGTTTTTTCTGGCGCTTGGTTTGCTTTATGAGGAACCTAATCTTGAGAACCAGGCAGAAAAGGCCTTGCTGGCTCTCTCTCAGGGCCAGGATGAAGCTGAGGTGTATTGTCAAAAATTTCGGAAATGGTCGGTGCTTACTCAATGGAATGAGTGTGCCCTGGCTGCAAATTTCAGAGAAGGTCTTTCTGAAGCCATTAAGAATGTTATGGTGGGGTTCCACACACCTGCAAGTCTGAATGACTCAATGGCTTTGGCCATTCAGATTGATCGGCGTTTGCGGGAGCGCAAATCTGCGCACCATCTGGCGGTGTTTTCTGAACAGAGACCTGAGTCTATGCAATGTGACCGAATTCTGACCAGAATTGAGCGGCAAAATCATAGACGTCAAAATGGGTTGTGCTTTTACTGTGGTGATTCAACTCATGTTATCTCAGCATGCTCTAAGCGCGTAAAAAAAATCGCTAAATCTGTCACCGTTGGTACTATACAGCCTAAATTCATTTTGTCTGTTACTTTAATTTGTTCTTTGTCATCCTACTCGGTTATGGCTTTTTTGGATTCAGGTGCTGCCCTGAACCTGATGGATTTGTCGTTTGCCAGGCGCTGTGGTTTTGTTCTGGAGCCTTTAGAATTCCCTATTCCACTGAGGGGAATTGATGCTACACCATTGGCTGAGAATAAGCCTCAGTATTGGACTCAAGTGACCATGTGCATGACTCCTGTACATCAGGAGGTGATTCGCTTTCTTGTGCTGCATAATTTGCATGATGTTGTCGTTTTGGGTCTACCATGGCTGCATGCCCTTAATCCAGTTCTGGATTGAAAAGCTATGTCTGTTTCAAGTTGGGGTTGCCAGGGGATTCATGGCGATGCTCCTTTGGTGTCAATTGCTTCTTCCACTCCTTCTGAGGTTCCTGAGTTTTTGTCTGACTACCAGGATGTATTTGATGAGCCCAGATCCGGTGCCCTGCCTCCTCACAGGGATTGTGATTGTGCTATAAATTTGATTCCTGGTAGTAAGTTCCCTAAGGGACGACTTTTTAATTTGTCTGTACCAGAACATGCCGCGATGCGGAGTTATATAAAGGAGTCTTTAGAGAAGGGACATATTCACCCATCCTCCTCCCCTCTTGGTGCAGGATTCTTTTTTGTGGCCAAAAAGGATGGTTCTCTGAGACCTTGTATAGATTATCGTCTTCTAAATAAAATTACGGTCAAATTTCAGTATCCTTTGCCATTATTATCTGATCTGTTTGCTCGGATTAAGGGGTCCAGTTGGTTCACCAAGATAGATCTTCGTGGTGCGTATAACCTTGTGCGTATTAAGCAGGGGGATGAATGGAAAACAGCATTTAATACGCCCGAAGGCCATTTTGAGTACTTGGTGATGCCTTTTGGACTCTCTAATGCTCCTTCTGTGTTCCAGTCCTTCATGCATGACATCTTCCGAGAATATCTGGATAAATTTATGATTGTGTATCTGGATGACATTTTGGTCTTTTCTGAGGACTGGGAGTCCCATGTGAAGCAGGTCAGGATGGTATTTCAGGTCCTGCGTGCTAATGCCTTATTTGTGAAGGGCTCAAAATGTCTCTTCGGAGTACAGAAGGTTTCCTTTTTGGGTTTTATTTTTTCTCCTTCTACTATTGAGATGGACCCAGTCAAGGTCCAGGCTATTCATGACTGGACTCAGCCTACATCTGTTAAGAGTCTTCAGAAGTTCTTGGGTTTTGCTAATTTTTACCGTCGCTTCATTGCTAATTTTTCTGGTGTGGTTAAACCCTTGACGGATTTGACCAAGAAGGGTTCTGATGTGACTAATTGGTCTCCTGCGGCCGTGGAAGCCTTTCGGGAGCTGAAGCGCCGGTTTTCTTCGGCTCCAGTTTTGTGTCAGCCTGATGTCTCTCTTCCTTTTCAGGTCGAGGTTGATGCTTCTGAGATTGGAGCAGGGGCTGTTTTGTCGCAGAGAAGCTCTGATTGCTCTGTGATGAAACCTTGTGCTTTCTTTTCAAGAAAGTTTTCGCCTGCCGAGCGGAATTATGATGTTGGTAATCGGGAGTTGTTGGCTATGAAGTGGGCATTTGAGGGGTGGCGACATTGGCTCGAGGGAGCTAAGCATCGTGTGGTGGTCTTGACTGATCACAAAAACCTGATTTATCTCGAGTCTGCCAAGCGGCTGAATCCTAGACAGGCTCGTTGGTCATTGTTTTTCTCCCGTTTCGATTTCGTGGTCTCGTACCTGCCTGGTTCGAAGAACGTGAAGGCTGATGCTCTTTCTAGGAGTTTTGTGCCTGACTCTCCGGGAGTTTCAGAGCCGGCTGGTATCCTCAGAGAGGGAGTGATTTTGTCTGCCATTTCCCCAGATTTGCGACGAGTGCTGCAGAAATTTCAGGCGGATAGACCTGACCATTGCCCACCAGAGAGACTGTTTGTCCCAGATAGATGGACCAGCAGAGTTATTTCCGAGGTTCATTCTTCGTTGTTGGCAGGCCATCCTGGGATTTTTGGTACCAGAGATTTGGTGGCTAGGTCCTTCTGGTGGCCTTCCTTGTCGTGGGATGTGCGTTCCTTTGTGCAGTCCTGTGGGATTTGTGCTCAGGCTAAGCCTTGCTGTTCTCGTGCCAGCGGTTTGCTTTTGCCTTTGCCTGTCCCGAAGAGGCCTTGGACGCACATTTCCATGGATTTTATTTTGGATCTTCCAGTCTCTCAGAGAATGTCTGTCATCTGGGTGGTGTGTGATCGTTTTTCCAAAATGGTCCATTTGGTGCCCTTGCCTAAGTTGCCTTCCTCCTCTGATTTGGTTCCTCTATTTTTTCAGAATGTGGTTCGCTTGCACGGCATCCCTGAAAATATTGTGTCTGACAGAGGATCCCAGTTTGTGTCCAGATTTTGGCGGATCTTTTGTGCTAAGATGGGCATTGATTTGTCTTTTTCGTCGGCCTTCCATCCTCAGACGAATGGCCAAACCGAGCGAACTAATCAGACCTTGGAAACTTATTTAAGATGTTTTGTTTCTGCTGATCAGGATGATTGGGTGACTTTTTTGCCATTGGCCGAGTTTGCCCTTAATAATCGGGCTAGTTCTGCTACTTTGGTTTTGCCTTTTTTTCTGCAATTCTGGTTTCCATCCTCGTTTTTCCTCGGGTCAGGTTGAGCCTTCTGACTGTCCTGGGGTGGATTCTGTGGTGGATAGGTTGCAGCAGATTTGGAACCATGTGGTGGACAATTTGAAGTTGTCACAGGAGAAGGCTCAGCGCTTTGCCAACCGCCGTCGCGGTGTGGGTCCCCGACTTCGTGTCGGGGATTTGGTATGGCTGTCTTCTCGGTATGTTCCTATGAAGGTCTCCTCTCCTAAGTTCAAGCCTCGCTTCATCGGTCCTTATAAGATTTTGGAAATCCTTAACCCGGTGTCATTTCGTTTGGACCTCCCAGTGTCGTTTGCCATTCATAACGTGTTCCATAGGTCTTTGTTGCGGAGGTATGTGGTGCCTGTGGTTCCTTCTGTTGAGCCCCCTGCCCCGGTGCTGGTTGAGGGCGAATTGGAGTACGTGGTGGAGAAGATCTTGGATTCTCGTATTTCTAGACGGAGGCTTCAGTATTTGGTTAAGTGGAAGGGCTATGGTCAGGAGGATAATTCCTGGGTTGTCGCCTCTGATGTTCATGCGGCCGATTTGGTTCGTGCCTTCCATGTGGCTCATCCTGATCGCCCTGGGGGTTTTGATGAGGGTTCGGTGACCCCTCCTCAAGGGGGGGTACTGTTGTGAACTCTGTTTTTGGGCTCCCTCTTTTGGTCACAAGTGGTACTGTGTGAGTGCTGTCTTTGGGCTCCCTCTGGTGGCTCTTTGTGTCTTTCTGCAGGTCTGAGGCGGATCAGCTGTCTCGTTATCTGTTAGCTGGTTTCCTATTTAGCTCACCTGGACTTTCAGTGTTTGCCTGCTGTCGATGTATTCAGTGCTATCTTGATCCTCCTGAATTCCTTCGCTATCAGTCTCTCCAAGAGAAGCTAAGTTTTCTGTTTGGTTATTTTTTGCTCATTAGTGTTCAATATGTTTCTTGGTTATTTACTTGTCCTTGTCCAGCTTGCTATTATGTGATTTCCTTGCTTGCTGGTAGCTCTAGGGGGCTGAGTTTCTCCCCTCACACCGTTAGTTGGTGTGGGGGTTCTTGTATTCTCAGCGTGGATATTTTGTATAGGGTTTTTTACTGACCGCACAGTTCCCTGCCTGTCTTCTGCTATCTAGTATTAGTGGGCCTCATTTGCTGAATCTGTTTTCATTTCTACGTTTTGTATTTTCCCCTTACCTCACCGTTAATATTTGTTGGGGGCTTACTATATCTTTGGGGTCATTTCTCTGAGGCAAGTGAGGTCTTACTTTCTCTATAGGGGTAGCAAGTTTCTCAGGCTGCGTCGAGACGTCCAGGAATTTAGGCACGTTCACCGGCTACCTTCAGTGTGTTTGGTTAGGATCAGGTCCAGTTACCACCTCCCTAGAGCTCGTTCTATGTTCAGTAACTTAGCTAGTTCATTCTGTGATCCTCAGCCACTAAGGATCATAACAGGAAACCTTCTAAAGTGTCCCCAAGTGCAGTTGCATAAACCATCAAGCGCTACAAAGAAATTGGCTCACATGAGGACCGCCCCAGGAATGAAGACCAAGAGTCACCTCTGCTTCTGAAGATAAGTTTATCCGAGTCACCAGCCTCAGAAATCGCAGGTTAACAGCAGCTCAGAATAGAGACCAGGTCAATGCCACACAGTTCTAGCAGCAGACACATCTCTACAACAACTGTTAAGAGGAGACTTTGTGCAGCAGGCCTTCATGGTAAAATAGCTGCTAGGAAACCACTGGTAAGGACAGGCAACAAGCAGAAGAGACTTTTTTTTGGCTAAAGAACACAAGGAATGGACATTAGACCAGTGGAAATCTGTGCTGTGGTTTGATGAGTCCAAATATGAGATCTTTGGTTCCAACCAACGTGTCTTTGTGTGACGCAGAAAAGGTGAACGGATGGACTCTATATGCCTGGTTCCCACCGTGAAGCATGGAGGAGGAGGTGTGATGGTGTGGGGGTGCTTTGCTGGTGATATTACTTTTGGGGATTTATTCAAAATTGAAGGCATACTGAACCAGCATGGCTACCACAGCATCTTGCAGCAGCATGCTATTCCATCCGGTTTGTGTTTAGTTGGACCATCATTTATTTGTCAACAGGACAATGACCCCAAACACACCTCCAGGCTGTGTAAGGACTATTTGACCAAGAAGGAGAGTGATGGGGTGCTACGCCAGATGACCTGGCCTTCACAGTCACCAGACCTGAACCCAATCGAGATGTTTTGGGGTGAGCTGGACCGTAGAGTGAAGGCAAAAGGGCCAACAAGTGCTAAGCATCTCTGGGAGCTCCTTCAAGATTGTTGGAAGACCATTTCCGGTGACTACCTCTTGAAGCTCATCAAGAGAATGCCAAGAGTGTGCAAAGCAGTCATCAAAGCAAAAGGTGGCTACTTTGAAGAACCTAGAATATAAGACATATTTTCAGTTGTTTCACACTTTTTTGTTAAGTATATAATTCCACGTGTTAATTCATAGTTTTGATGCCTTCAGTGTGAATGTACAATTTTCATAGTCATGAAAATACAGAAAAATCTTTAAATGAGAAGGTGTGCCCAAACTTTTGCTCTGTACTGTATGGGGGATTACATGTGTGGGGCCATCATGCTATATATGGGGGTTACAGTTGTAGGACCATCATACTATATATGGGGATTACATGTGTGTCATAATTAAATTATAAGTATGCACTAAACTTCAACCCCCTCCATAACCCTGCCCCTATATGACCAAAGCCCCGCTCCTGCCCCACCCTGCCATGCCAGGCCATGGAAAAATGGTCTTGTTTGAAGCCGGTCCCTGGTGCAAAAAAAGGTTGGGGACCACTGCTCTGGAGTGATGAATTCAGCATCTCTATTTGGCAAATCTAATTGATAAGTCTTGGTTTGTCAAATTTCAAGAGAATGTTACCTTCCTGACTGTAAAGTTTGGTGGTGGAGGAGGGATAATATTATGTGGTTTGTTTTTTTAGGAATTGTTCCACTGAAGAAAAATCTTAATGCTTCAGCATACCAAGGGCTTTTGGACACCTGTATGCTTTCAACTTTGAGGAGCAGTTTAGGACAGGCCATTTACTTTTCCAGCATGACTTTGCCCAGGGCACAAAGTACGGTCCATAAAGGTTTGGTTGGGAGAATTTGATGGAGTTTAGTGGTGTGTGAGCCATATACGTTTTTCCATGCAAAACATTTATGATAAATTAAAAGGGAGATTTCAAGGTATTCTATCTCATACACTATCAACATCCCCATAGACACAACCCAACATCTTGTAGAAGGCCTTCCCAGAAGAGAGGAAGCTGTCTATCCTATGGATTCATAATGTGATGTCACAATAGCTCCTAAAGATGTAATATATAGGTTTCCCAATCTTTTCGTCTCTATTTTATATGTATTGGGTGAATCAAATTAACACCAGAAGGGAACGTTCTGATATGACCACTGCAAATCCCTAGTGCAGTGGGTACAATTACATTAATTTAGCTGAAGCTCTGACCTCACGCTATGTTAAAAGCTGACTTAGGAAAGCATGCTGTAAATATTTCCAGGGTGTTTCTCTGCGGAGTGCACCATGCTGTTTCACTGATGCATCAAGCAGTTTCTGGCAAGTTGCACTTATGCTGCTTTAAGATGATGTGAAAGCCTCAATTAAAAAAACTGCTTTTTTTCTTGTTTTGAGAACTAGTTTTCAGTTTAATACATCTGGCCTAACATATCTAAAAGGAGGCTTGAATTTTACTTTATCTTTTAAGTACATCATCTGCAAAGTGGTGGTTCTGTGAAATGCTCCAATATGGATTAAATAAATCTATTTTCAACATTGATTTCCTCCCAGGAGTCCTGATAAAATAGAATTTTAGTTTTGGAACCACAGGAGGTACTGTCCTTCAGGCAAGCCGTAGTAGTGAACAAGTACATTTATTTTATGTAGACTTCCCAGAGACATTGATTTAAATAAGAACTTAGAAGTTGAAAAAAATGGAATAAAATGGACATCTATTTAGCACATTGATACAAAAGAGCAAATAGTGTAACCATAAACCACAAGGAATGGAATAAAAGATAAAAGAATGTTTTTATTTAGAGAATCACATAAAACCTGATATACCAAATATCAAATTTTTTTTAGGCAAAGGAGGAACACATAGAGGGGATCAACCAGAGGGTGATATCATCTATGGGGTAGAGAGACACCATATGATGTGAAGTACCATAAAGTGCTAAGTGCTGTATGAGGTTCAACCAAAAAGTGTGGAAAAAAAACAGGTGGGGAAACAAATGGAGTAACTCCACATACCTAGGAGTGAATGTGAAGAAAAGGAAAAGATACTAATAATTAATATGCCAGCATATAGTAAATATTGGCAAATAGTTTTGAGTATAAATACACTCATCTGTGGTTGCCACAATTGGTAGTACTATGTAATAAATGGAGTCTGACACCCGTGTTATGGTAAAGCTGGGAGTCCCCACAATGCCCCGACGCACGTTTTGCTTTCACTTTCTCAAGGGGAGGTGCACACTTTGTGGTTGAACCTAATATGGAACTTGGCACTCTATGGTACTTCACATAATTTGGTGTCTCTCTACCCTACAGATGCTATCAACCCCTGGTTGATTCCCTCTAAGTGTTCCTCCTTTTCCTCATAAATTGATTGTTTGATATTTGGTATATTATGTTTTATGTGATTTTCTAAATAAAAACATTCTTTTATTCCATTCCTTGTAATTTATGGTTACTCCATTTGCTCTTTCCTATCAATGTTCTAGGAGTACTCCACTTTTTTCACTTTTTACAATTAGGGGGGAAACAATAAAAGGTTTAATAGATTCCTGACACTCACAGAATTACAAGGTGCATATTGAATTTCTTGTTAATATTCTATGCAGCACAGCAGTGTTTTGTAACCATTTGAAACTTGCATTATTATGATGCTTTTTTGATACTTAACCACTTTAGTATTTTTGTCCATAGTAATGAAAAAGCTATGTCTTAGCTAATATGATTTTTGCTGAGCTTCTACTTAAGTGATCGCATTGAGCGGTTTATAGACTCGAGAGAAAGTCTATCGAGTGAAGTTAACGCTGATCTTCAGCCCTTCTGTTAGAGAGCAACCCCAAGAGAATGTGACATGTCTGTAGAGAACAATGGATTCAACATTGGCACTGACACTTCTATTTGAGCACTATGTAGAAAGTGATTGAGAAGACAGAGCTCTGAAATATTTCCTTTAAAAAAAAATGGAATAAGTTCTTTTAAAAGCAGTTTGGCAGTTACTTCAATATGGAATGTTGTTAAACATGAAGTGCATATTTTTAATTAAGAAATTCCCACCAGTTTTTCCCATATACAGTATGGCCACCTTTAGAGTCTCTATTAGTCCCCAATCCAATCTCCAGATCCCAAAAATGAGCTTTTAGTATACTTATGGGGCAGTCCGGTCCAATGGACATCTTTGGTCTTGACCCGTTGCTTCATCCAATTCCCTGCTTCGTTTGACATGTCCTACATCATCCACACAGTGTCCTCCATTGTGATCCTACACAGGCGTACTTCTCTCTGCTCGGCCGAGAGCAGAGCAAAGTACTCTAATGTCCATGCACAGGAAAAGGCCAAAGAGCACCGATGACTTGGAAGTAAAGCGCATGCACATTACAATCCTTTGCTCTGTCCTCAGCAGGGCAGAGAAGTGCACCTGTTCAGGAGCGCAATGCTGGGGACACTTTGTGGATGACGTAGGGCGTGTCATCCACATAAAGCATGGCAGGAGGACGGCGATGTAAGAAGAAAAGTATCAATGTTGACAATTGTAAGATAGACACAAAATACCGTAATGTCTTCTTATGTTGCAGAAGGTGTTCAACTATCACGCAAGCAGTATTGTCAATCAGCTATATAGCCTTTGTCTAAAACATTTATTATAAATTGGCTTAGTAGGCTTCCAATAAAGCAGAGCGTGGGAGAAGTGTTCTGTCTTCATCTTTTCCTTTGTACCCACTCTTCTGATCTTGCTCATTCCCCATTGTTTTACTTCTGCAGGATGGAAGCAGAAGATGTGATATTTTTTCTTTTTTTATTCATCGGAAATAATAATTCCTTTAATTCTGGCACCTGCCCAAGAGTTCCATTCTATATTCAAATTGGATAGTATACAATAGTTTTCTTTCTTCACACAAAGATGCAGAGAAAAGTGAATATTCATGTAAAGTACCTTTCCTTATGTTTTCTATGGGATGGGCATGGCTTGGCCTCTGTGTGAAATACTACCAAAACGCAAAAAAGAAAATGACTTACCGTGCACATAAAAACATTTACATCTATTTTCAAAACTATATGCGTCAAAAGGAAATTTGGCCAAAGTAATTGAAATCTTATAATTGTTTTGCAATAGTTGCCACTGCTGTGGTTCCTATTTTTATAGAAAAAGCATGCGCAGATATGGCTTTTGACATTTATTGCAGGCAATACAGGTTTGCACCCTAACGTGCGTGTTACAGGGCTACTCCGAATATTAATTACACAGGTCTGCAACTAAAAAGCTGTTTGATTATTTTCATATAATTTCCATGTAATTTGGTCTTTTGATAATGAAAAAAAATACTGAAAAAAAACATAAACGTCAGGAATTTCCACAAACCTATAGGTTCTTCTGTAAACTCTGGTGTCAATCATCGACAGGCAGCTTATTTTCTTTCCCCATTAACACCAATAGGAACAGCGTGATTAGCTGGTGGCAGTCAGGTGGTTAGTGACTTAATGAAAGGTCCTTATGCCTTCAAGAAACTTGTGTTGGAATTTCATTAATGAACCGTGTTTCCCCAAATTAGCGTTAAGGCTTTGAAGAAGTGTATTAATTCGCCTGACCGTTTCTGTTTCATTTGTGGTGAATATACAGTGTTGAATCAACAGCTGAATAATACAGACTGTGAAAATATTATACTTTGCATACTTCGGACTAAAAGTTGGAGATCCAGAAAAAGTTTGGGTGCCTCATCAAGTATGCAAACGGTGTGTTGAGGACCTCCGAAATTGGCTCAAGGGTAAGAAAAAGCTTTCCGTTATGGGATTCCTATGGTATGGCGAGAGCAAAAGAACCATAGTGACGACTGTTACTTTTGTTCATACAATGTGAAAGGGTATAATTACAAATGGAAGCATTCCATTTCATACCCCAATCTTCACTCAGCAATTTGTCCCATCCCCCATGGCACAGATATACCAGTACACAAGGCCCCTGCTATATCTAGCTCCGATGAAGGTGGAATCATACCTGAACAAGCTGACAAATCAAGTTCTGACTTTGAAGATGATACAAGACCAATTTTTTTTATCCAGGAGGAGATGAAGGATTTAGTAAGAGACTTGAATCTTCCCAAAGATGCTGCTGAGTTACTCGAATCAAAGCTCAAAAGCAGGAATTTAATGTAACCTTGAGTGTCTTTTTCATGTTTCAGACATCGTGAAGAGGAGTTCGTTCCTTACTTTGCCCAGGAAGACAATTTGGTTTATGGCATCGATGTCAAAGGTTTGATGGATCAATTCAAAATCCAATATGATTCAGGACAATGGCATCTTTTTCTAGATTCTTCAAAAAGAAGTCTCAAAAGCAGTTTTACTCCACAATGTTGTTTTTTGTTTTACACTTCCATCCCTGTAGGTCATTCCGTACACTTGAAGGAAACCTACGAGAACTTGGAATTGGTTCTTTGTAAACTTAAATATGAAGACCACGATTAGCAAGTGTGTGTGGATTTGAAGGCCTTGTGCATGCTGCTCGGGCAACAAGATGGGTATGACAAATAACCTTGTTTTCTGTGTCTGTGGGACAGTTGAGACCAACTAAATCACTGGACCAAGAAGAGTAGGCAGCTGAGGGTGCTCACAATAGATGAAAAAAATGTCCTCCGAGAAACTTTATATATATTATATATACAAGGGCTAACATACTAAATATATATTATGACAAAGTCACTGGTAAAGTGCTGGAGGGGATATATCTTTCACTGTGCTTAATGGCGTCAGTGATGTAAAACTCAGAGATTTTCCTCCAACACATTAAGTGCTGTGAGGGGTCAACAGCTAATTTATTTAATCGGCTGGGTTGTTGTGGACAACGGTAGAGCCGGTGGGAGGTTTTCCAACTTATCTCCACCCCAGGGTGTGGTCTGGGGCTTAAGTAACTGGCCTCCAGAGGCAGTAGATGTTCAGTGACTGGTGAGGAACACTCCAGAGAAGTGGTTGCTCGCAGAGGCGGTTCATGGAAGGCCAGCAGCCTCTCTCCTAAGTCCAGGTGACAACACATAAGTACAGAAGTCAGTAAGATAAGCCACGCAAAAAATTACCCCAGGTGAGAAGTGGAAGTATTTTAGACTGTGTTTGAGCTGGTAGCAGAGCATGAGAAGCTGCCGCCAGAGCAGTGGGGGGAGGTGCTGGCCCCCCTTCTAACTGGCGATCCCTAAAAGGCTTATTATGATTTGGCATTACAGGATGTGCAGGAGTATGCCAAATAAAAGCTGAAATTTTGGCATGAGCTGGAGTGTTTATGTAGGTCAGAGCACAAAGGATTCACCACTGTGCGTATTATGGTGACAAACCTCCTCGATCCAAAATTATTGATTTACTGCATCTTGTACAGAAATTGCTGCAGCCGGAGTCTTCCACTCCATCCCAGATGGTCAAGCAGGTTGTCATGTACAGATTTGTTCACTCCCTTCCTAGGCCAGGTTACCCAGGGAAATCCCCGGAATGTGGACAAATTGGTGGGCCTAGTGGAACGGTACAAGGTGGTCGAGAGGTCCATAAGAAAGCTCGGGGGTGGTGCATCCCCATACCAGGGAATACAGCGACAGCCTGAGTCCCAAAAGAGGAGCAGTTGAGCTACCACTGGGGGAGTCCTAGATCCCAAGGGGTCGCTGAGGGGTTGTCAAGGGCCGTTGGTAAAGACTTGTTCTACTTGAGATGTCGCAGTCCGGGACATATAGCCACCCATTGTCCTCCAAGGAGATGGACTGCAGCCAAGGGAGGCGCTGCTCATGCTATTCTACAGTAAGGACTATCAGCCCAGTGAGGGGCCACACGCATGTCCCGTGACAATAAATGGGGTGCTGGTGTTAGGACTCTTGGACTCTGGAAGTTTGGTGACTGATAAGAGCCACACTTCCCCACCAGTTGATCCCAGGGAAACATGTGGGTGTCCTCTTTATCCACAGTGATGCCAAGGAATACCCCATTGACAATAAAAACCTAACTGTGGTACTGAGTCCCATGAGGTCAGGGTAGTAAGACTTGCTACACCCGGTGATAATTGGGTGGGACATTAGCCTGTTCTGGGACTTGTGGGAAAAGGCGAGGGTGCCCACTAAATCAAACATGAGCTGGTCCACTCATGAAGGATCCCCAGCGCAGACAGTAACAGATGAGTTCCTCTTGTGTGTCCTTGCTGGTCGCGAGAACGAGCCAGTGACCAGTGAGGCCAACATTCCTGAGTTGGGGCCTTCTGGGGGGAATTATGTGACTGCCCAAATGCAGGCTCTTACTTTAAAAAAATGTGTTTGACAATGTTACTGTGATAAATGGAGTTGCTCAAGTGCTGGGGGCGGACACCAGGTTTCTGTGTTTCACTTTAAATGAAGAACTGCTTTATCGGGTCACTAAACATAGAGGAGCAGTTATTGTCACCGGGTCCCTATAGGTGTAGGGCATTGGATCTGGCCCATTCTCATGTCTTGGGTGGGTATCTGGGAGTAGATAAGATTCAAGAGCGGGTTCTTAAGAGGTTCTACTGGCCTGGGTGTCACCGAGACATTGTTAATTTCTGCAGATCCTGCTCTATCTGTTAGCTAATAGCTCCCGTATCCCATTTCCGCAGTCCCCTAGTGCCATTGCCCATAATAGAAGTCCCATTTGACCGGAGAGTCATGGACCTTGTCGGGCCTCTAGTTAAGACCGCCAGGGGTCATCAATACATCCTGGTGGTAATGGATTATTCAACACGGTACCCAGAGGCAGTACTACTGAGAAAGTCCTCTGCCAGGAGTATAGCTCAACAGCTAGTCCAAATTTTCTCCCAGGAAAGGAGAGAAGGGAAAGGAGATAACAAAGCCGTACCAAGTGTACCACATTAGCCTGCTGAAACCGTGGTGTGACAGGGATCTGGTGGTAGCAATGTGCCTAGGGGCCAATCCTGAAGCCAGGGTCGAGGAGTCAAAGAGCAGCTGGTCCAGCCCTATTATCCTTGTGCCGCAGCGTCTCCTTTGTGTTCTGGGGCTTAAGTAACTGGCCTCCATAGGCAGTAGATGTTCAGTATCTGGAGAGGAACACTCCAGAGAAGTGGTTTTTCTGGAACCAACCTGAACCGTGGATGTTCTGCTAACTGGGAGCGGGAGGAACCCTGCTACCAGAATGCTTTGTGCTACCAATTTGTTTTGTTTTCCTGTTTCGCTCAGAGGGCCATGTTTGTTTTAATTCAGCTTGGCTTTTACTGCCTATAATGAACCAAAGGAAGTTCTTAAAGAGACGGTGTTCCTGTGTCTACCTCCGTGTACCAATGAGTGAGCCAATCTACCACATTATTGTAAATTTTGGGTTGCTTCCCTTTACAAACCCCCTGTTGTAGAGAAAACAACAATGAAATTGGAGGGAAGTGTGTGTTAGGATTTGTCTACTCAACCCTAACATAACTGTTACGTTCAGGGTGGAATGAAGTCTAATACTGTACTTAGACATCACCCATCACGGCTTTCTCCTTTTCCCTGCCGTTCACAGTAACCCAGCATCTCCATCCACAGAATACACAGTCTTCTTTCTGGATCTTTCTTGGTTCATGTCTTTTCTCTGCGGTCAAGTCTTTGCCAATCTTAAAGGGGTTGTCCACTCCAAATCGATAAGTCTGCAGTCACTCTCGATGAGCAGATGTGCTCGGATAACGTGTTATCCAAGCATGCTCGGGTGATATCTTGCATGTGCTCGAATAATATATTTGATTCCCTGTGGCTGCATGTTTTGCGGCTGTTAGACAGTAGTACTCCCAGTAAACCCGGAAATTTACATCAGATACAATGCAATACAATCAGATACAATATTTTATACAGAAATATAGAGGGTTGGACACACAGGGCCATCAGCTGCCTATGGCCCCCCGCTGAACCAGGGGCCCCCAGCCAGTGGTATGTTGCTAATAGCGTCACGCCAGCACAGCTGCTATGGGAGCCAGTCAGTGCCAGAGGAGCAGCAGCGGGTAACAGGAGGCAGAAGTCGGCTGCTGTGACTAAAGCCTGTCACCGCTGCTAAATAGAAATTAATATTCACTCTTCCCCACGCCCCCATATTAAATTCTGTGGGGGGCTGAATTATACTATATAAGAATGGCTGCATTATATTCTATGAGGGGGGCTACATTATATTCTATAAGGGGGCTACATTATATTCTATAAGGGGGCTACATTATATATGAGGGGGCTACATTATATTCTATGAGTGGGCTGCATTATACTATATGAGAGCTGCATTATATTTTATGAGGTGGCTAAATGTTATTCTATGAGGGAACTACCCCAACCGCTGCTATATCATTAAGACGCTCATATTATACCCTGATATTAGCGTGTTTTACCACACAATCGGTGGTCTTGTATTTATTTCTATGTAGCTACATAGTGGGCCCCAAGAATTATTTTCTAAGGTGTACCCGAGGTGCTCCTGTCCGACATTGAATATGCATAATTATGACCCAGAGAAAAATGACAGGAAGAGGTAGTTTTGGGGCTGTATCTCAGTCTCCTCTTCATGGCTGAAATCTGACAGAAGATGTTTCAGCTCCGTGCCAAGTGCAAGAGGGATTTTCTGGAGTCTCAAAGGGGTATCTAGGCGAAGGTCAAGTCTTCTTTCTGCAGTGATAGGTGTTCTTCCTTTTTGTTCTGCTGCATCGATATCTAAAATGGCAATTAGGGAACAATACGCTCCTGGGATTTCTCCCGATGCTGTTAATCAACATATTCTGCTTTATACCACCATTGGGTTGACCTTCGACTCACAAGCCCTTTGGTAAGCCAACACTGATATTTGAGTATCAAGTCCTTACTATCCTGGCAATTGATAATCTACTTCTTATTTTATGCTCCCCTGTCCCATCAAACTCACTCATTCTTTATGCTGCTCCTTCCAGGTGACCTCTCACTGTTAACCTTTCTTGAAGTGCCAAGTAAATTCCTATTACACAGCTAATGCTTTGACTCTCCCGGACCCCACAATATAAATGCTATTTTTCTTTAGTCTGTTTCCAATCAATGCTTTCTGTTTCCTATACAGACACCCCCTCCAGTTTTTGACAATTCAAAAGAGTAACATACAACCCTCACAGCTTACTTTCCTGTGCAAAACCCACTGTAACACTGTTTTTGATCAAAAATAGCATAAAAGCCATACCACCGTCGACAAGGTGACCCACAAGAATAAGTGCACAGATGCCTAATCACTTGTTAGGTTGGATGATGAGTAGAGATGAGCGAACCTTTCAAGGTTCGGTTCAATTCGCCAAGTGGTTCAACAGACTTAACCGAACGCTATTAGATTCAATGGGAGGCCAATCCAAACATATACACAACACCTTAAGGGGTGACAAAAAGCTTCCCAAACAGCTAAAATTAGAGGTAGACATCATGAAAACTGGCATCAATTGACCCACAGTAGAAATTTACAGATGGCACAGCAGCAGTCAGCCATGGGTCATGCATGAAGTATCGGGGTCTGGGCCAGCATTACAGCTTGGTGGTTAATGGATCAGTGTAAGCTTTCTTAGCTTGGAGCTCAGATACCTCATGTAACAGCTCATTTTTTAAGTTTCCCAGCCAAACTCAGGTGGCCCAAACATCAGTTTCATAGACTGTTATTGGTAGAAAAATGTAAGGATAGTAACACAGGTAGGTGACTGATCAATTGACCCAGAGTAGAACATTTTATAATGGCACACTAGCTATCGGCTATAAGCCATGCATGTGGTCTCAGGGTTTGGGTCAGCATCTAGAGCTTTGAATTTAAGTTTAAGTTAAGACAAGGTGGTTGAAGGACCAGTGTAGGACGGCTGCGCTGGGAGCCCTGATACCTCATACAACACCTCCAATTTCTTTTTTTACAGTCATACTCAGATGGCACAAACATCATTTTTATGCAGTAATATTGGTAGAAAAATGTAAGGAAAGTAACACAGGTAGTTAACTGAAAGTAAGTGCAGGCCTGCCTGTCTGGGAGCTCTACTTACACGGGCAACCCACCAGATGGAGACCCAACTTGAAGTCTCCCCTTTTAAAAAAAATAATTGTCACACAGAACTAAAGTGGCATCAATTTCCACAAAGTAGAAACAGTATAATAGGCTGCTGAAACATCCTTCTACTACAGGCAACCCACCAAATGAAGACCCAATTTGGAGTCTCCACATTTCAAAAAATTGCTTGTAACATCAGCAGCAGTAGCAACAGCAGGCACAAAGGACACCACAAAGCTGACAAAAACTGCAATAACGCAAGATCAATACATGGCACTAAAAACCACCATCGCATTGTCTGCCCAATCTGTGACTGGGGTGCAAAAGTCATTGGAGATCCATGACTTGTTCATGTTGATGAAAGTTAGGCGGTCTACACTTTCAGGGGACAGCCGGATGCTCTTATCTGTCAAGACACCACTAGCAGCACCGAAAACACATTCTGAGAGAATTGTGGCTGCTGGGCATGACAAAACCTCCAAGGCGTGACATGCGAGCTCCAGCCACTGTTCCATGTTTGAAGAAAAAAATGCAAAAGGGTCCAAATCCCCCCTGATGGCATTGATATTAAGCTCCAGATACTCCAAGATACTCCAAGATCTACTTAACAGAGGCCCAACCGACATGTAACTTTTGGTTGCTGGGGTCGTGTCTTTCAAATTAATTTTCAACTGCAACGAAGGAATACAGCCTATATCAGAGTCATCTTTAGAGAATGCATGACACTTTTCTAAGCATCTGTTTTGCTACCACTAGATCTTCAGCACACAAGTGTTCCAGGGGTACTGGGGAATCCCATGATCCCGAGGTGGGTAGTGCAATTTCCTTCCCTGGGCAACTCCTGTTCCTTGGTGGGGGGACTGAATTCACGGTAGAACACTGTGCGGGTCTCACACTGGCTGGATACACCGCTTTGATGGTTTCAATGTGACCTAACAGACCAAAAATCGATGAACAGCGCTCCAGCCAGGTGTAATAGTATCAAAAAGAATATTTATTTTGCCATGAAACAGCAACTTTTCGACCAGAATCTGGTCTTTTTCAAGCATATACAGGAATACAAAATGCCGGTTTAAATAGTGTGGATACCACGCAGGGCACCAATCACCATCAAGCTGCTAACTACTAAAAAATACACCACATAATATACATCAGATAAACATAATCACAAGTGACCAATAAAATATAACCCACAGTATAGATAAATGTGAAACCATTATAAAATGCAAAGTTAATGCTATGTTTATCTTCCTTTGAACGAATCAAAGTCCGGCATCAACAGAGTCTTTGGATCCAGTCTAATTTCGTGTTTTGTGGTATTCATCACCGGCACTCGGGCAAACTCACCAGTAGGAATTGTAAGCAGTTTCAACTTGAACTAGGCCTTCTGGAAGTTCAGAGGAGTCTTTTGGCATGAACAGTCTCTTCTGGACTTTTCTTCCTGGTTCCAACCGGACTCCACACCTCACTCCCACCATTTGATTTGCAGGGATGATGGTTGGGCGCAGGCCTACCTTGACTTATTTCAGGTCCATTGTATTCTGTGCTTTCTTAACTCCATGAATCACATTTTCTGCCACATCGTTGGGTATGGCAAACGATGTGGCAATTGAATCCACTATCAGTGTCCCTGACTTGTGTTTTGTGATGACCTCATTGATTACATTATAACCCAGGATAGAAAAGGTACCAAAAGCTCAATGGAGTTGCTGTTCTTCGTGGCCCTGAGTTGGAAAGTCACTTCCATCCAGCCTATAAAAGGAATTTTGGTCTGGTTGATGGCTTTGCCATGGAGTTCCACTGGTTCTTAGAGTTCCTTTAGCGACCAAAGGCAGGTATGTGGCAGGTGGCACCTTCTCCATTCTTTATTTAAAAGGCTCGCTTGGGCTCCTTTGTCCCACAGTGCTTTTACCGGGAGTCCATCTAGCTGGCACTGTATATAGCACCTTTCACCGATTAGGCTGATGAGGTGAATGAGGAGTGTGACGTTAGACCTCCACACTGGGCATTAAGTAACTGATGCCCCTGTGTCTCTTGCAGCTGTTGTAGATGGGAACACACTTGGGGATAGCGCTGACGCAGCTGTTTTACCTCATGCGCCATTCTGGGCTTTGATGGGATTTGGATTTGCTTCTGGGGCCTCCTCTGTGTCGTGGTTACCAGTCGCCCCACACTGGCAACCTCCTGTCTTTTAACCCAAATGACTGTGACCATTGGCATTCCTTGGCATAATGTCCTTCCTCACCACATCTTAAACAGTGGACACATACCGCACTCTGATTTGATGAACAGCATGCCTCACAAGCTGAGTATCTTCTGTTATGGAACCCATTCCTGTTTCTGAGAGATACAGATTCTGGCCTGGAATGAATCAACTCTTTCACCTCCATCAGCTCAGCTTGCAGTTCTCCTATTACTTCTCCCCAGTTAGCTCTGGCTGTCCTCCCTTTTGTTGGTTGTTTAAGGTTCACTCAGCAGTGGTACTGGAGGGTCTTCATCATCATCTTTGGACTGGCAACCGGAGGTCTACAACTTCAGCTGACGCATTTTGGTGGAGCCCTTCTTTAACTTCTGTTCGCTCTCTGACTCCAAACTAGCTGCCTCCTTCATTTTTTAAATTAGGACTTCATCCAGAATGTCAGGATCTTCTAGATACTGTTTCAGCTGTAACTTAATATCTTTTCAGATTAAGCCTGTTCCCAACGATCTCAAGAACTTCTTCTGGAATCGCCCAGGATCAAACTTCTCCTCCGCCCCTACATCTCTGCATGCGAACAACAGTCTATCCTCTGAACAAGAAACTTTGGGGTGATTCATTATTGTTCTGTGAGATGTTAATGAGTCGGTGGAACAATTCTGAAGGACTCTCTTCTTTATAGTGTCCTTTTAAAATCATCTTCAACTGTTGTAGGGTCAATTGACTTTCATGTCTAGCATACTGCTGAGGTTCAGTCCTGGGCTGATCGCTCTCACCACCCCCTCAATGATCTCATCTGGCTGGTATCCTTTCAATAATCCTGCATCGATCTGGTGCAACAAGTTCATATAAGACAGTTTCTCTTTCTGCTCACACTTTTCAATCTGTCCCAGGATCTTGAACTCTTTCCTTATGGTGATTTGTGGTGTTGGAGAGTACTGTTTTCCTGATTTATCAAACCGAAGCAGGTTAAAGGTTCTGTCAGAGCCTGCCACACGTTCAGAGGGTTGGGTAGATTTCTGCAGGGCTGTTGTTAAGGCTTTGAATTGTTCTTTCAATTCCTGTAGTTCTGTTTGCAGAAGGAGATTCCCGCTCTTGGTAATTGGTGCCGTCCCCTCCATCTTCCAACATCAACTCGGTTAGAAACTGTGTTAGCTCCTGGAGGAATGTCATCATGACATCTTCAGCTTCTTTCTCCCTCAGTTCATCTATCTGTGTATTAATGGTGGCTACAAGTTGCCTGCGGGAGTGTGCTTTAGAGATCTGTTCTTCTGACATCTTTATATGTTCTGCTACTGTTCTCAATTCTTCACATGTTAACTGAAGAAGCAGTTCACTGATCTGGTCCATTTGTATTTCCACATCCATTGCTGATAGTGAGTTTTCTTTAGGGCTGGTCCCCTTTAACTGGTGTAGCAAAGTTGAGTTGAGGTGCTGCGCTGCTATAGGGCTGGCCCCCTTTAACTGGTGTAGCAGAGTTGAGTTGAGGTGCTGTGCTGCTGTATTTTCCAGTCACTTTGCCTCTTATCCCTCTACACTCTAATTCCTGCTCGGAATTCACCGTACGGGCCACCAATGTTATGTGTACGCCGCTAGGTTCAGATAGGGGCGGGAAGGTCTCATGAATTCTTTGGAACTCTGGGGGAACCGTTACTCAGGGCAACCATGCACTGCAGCTTCCCCAGGCACAAGATGGATGCACTTGCTCACACAGATACAATTGATAGAGTCCTCATGAACAGATGAACAGTGTAGTTTAATGTTGCAGCACATTCAGTACAATTCAAGTCTCTTAAGCACAGGCTTGATAGACAGTACAGCTGCTTCTTAGAGGCACATTGACTAAGAGTCTCTTTAGATAGCACAGCTCAGTACAGATCAAGACTCTTTACAAAAGCACAGTAGTACACAGCATTCCTTCCAGCACAGGTTAATGGAGGAGGGAGGGGGGTTTGCTGAGGGAGATGATCCCTGTACACAACTTCTTTCAGTCCTTATCTTTCCACTCCTGTTAGACTTCCTCAATTAGCAGTACAGGGGGTAGCCCAAATTATCTCTGTACATGAATCCAGTATCCCTATGGCTCACTTACCTGAACTTCTGTGAGCGAAAGCACAGAAACACACCACTCATTCTGTTGGCTGCTGCCAAAATGGTAAACAAGTAGTGATGTGTCGTTCGCGAACGAGCCGACACAAAGAGCCGGCTCCCTGCTGTGAATGATGGGAGCCGGCACGCCAGTGAGAGCCACTAAAATTCCTGAATGGCTCTCACTGGGTGTAAAATCCCAGACTTCGGGAGGCGTAACTCCGCCCACCTGAGCAAAACCCCGCCCACTCTTCAATTTAATTGGCTTTAAGAAGTGGGCGGAGATTCTGCGGTAGGTAGGCGGGGTTTCGGACGCCTGAACAGATAGTCAATAGGGATCCATTTAGGATCCAAAAAGAGCCGGTTCACGAGCCGAAAGAGCTGGCTCTTTTTGGTGAGCGGAGCCATGAGAGCCGGATCACCAAAAAGAGCCGGACTGCCCATCACTATAAACAAGTTTCCCACAATCCCCCTGAAGCTCTGCTAACCACTCCCTGTCTCCTGTGACTGTGTTAACCCCTCTAGTTGCTGGATGCTTTTGAAGTAACTACAGTTAGCTCTATTTCTGCATGTCACATATGCAGTGCATTATATTGCGGTACATAGCATAATATTACAACAGTACATTACGATAAGGAATGTATCACAAATTTACATGAGAGGCATGGGGGCTGCACAGAAGGGGAAGAGAGTGCACTTAAAGGAACCTGCTACTTCCTTACAGGGGTACTGGGTCTAAAAGCCTCTGTGTACTCTGCAGCCATGTCTGTAGCGTGCCTAAAAAATAATTTTACTCTGCCTTTGTGGTCGGGCTCAAAGCTCATTAAAAGATTTAACTACTCATTCCAATTACTGAGCCTTCAAATTGTACTGAATGGCTATTCTGTCTCACAATATCAGCTGCTGTCTCAGTTGATGGGATATTTCTTCATGATACACACACAGTATGCAGACATGCACACACACGGTATGTAGACATGCACATACAGCAGGGGCAGACACAGACAGCTTGGGGCCCCTGTGCAGGAAATGTGTCTGTGGACCCGCCTCCTTTTAAGGTGGCAAAGCTGTATATATACAGTACAGACTAAAAATTTGGACACACCTTCTCATTTAGAGATTTTTATGTATTTTCATGACTATGAAAATAGTACATTCACACCGAAGGCATCAAAACTATGAATTAACACAAGTGGAATTATATACTCAACAAAAAAGTGTGAAACAATTGAAATTGTGTCTTATATTCTAGGTTTTTCAAAGTAGCCACCTTTTGCTTTGATGACTGCCTTGCACACTCTTGGCATTCTCTTGATGAGCTTCAAGAGGTAGTCACCGGGAATGGTTTTCACTTCACAGGTGTGCCCTGTCAGGTTTAATAAGTGGGTTTTCTTGCCTTATAAATGGGGTTGGGACCATCAGTTGTGTTGTGCAGAAGTCTGGTGGATACACAGCTGATAGTCCTACTGAATAGAGAGTTAGAATTTGTATTATGGCAAGATAAAAGCAGCTAAGTAAAGAAAAATGAGTGGCCATCATTACTTTAAGAAATGAAGGTCAGTCAGTCCGAAAAATTGGGAAAACTTTGAAAGTGTCCCCAAGTGCAGTGACAAAAACCATCAAGCGCTACAAAGAAACTGGCTCACATGAGGACCGCCCCAGGAAAGGAAGACCAAGAGTCACCTCTGCTTCTGAAGATAAGTTTATCCGAGTCACCAGCCTCAGAAATCGCAGGTTAACAGCAGCTCAGATTAGAGACCAGGTCAATGCCACACAGAGTTCAAGCAGCAGACACATCTCTACAACAACTGTTAAGAGGAGACTTTGTGCAGCAGGCCTTCATGGTAAAATAGCTGCTAGAAAACCACTGCTAAGGACAGGCAACAAGCAGAAGAGACTTGTTTGGGCTAAAGAACACAAGGAATGGACATCAGACCAGTGGAAATCTGTGCTTTGGTCTGATGAGTCCAAATTTAAGATCTTTGGTTCTGATGTACCTAAACAGTAGAAATCCCCCACAAGTGATCCCATATTGGAAACTAGACCCCCCAAGGAACTTATCTAGATGTGTGGTGAGAACTTTGAACCCCAAAAACCATGTTTGATAAATCTCCCCCTTCATAACCCTATTACATTCCCCCTATTACTCCCCCTTCATTACCCTATTTTGGACCACCCTGTATATACTATATATAGCCACACACACATACATGTATATATTACATAGTCTCCTTTATTATGTTTATTGCCGTCCCTTACATATTGGATTTTATAGAGCCCTGTTTTTTTCATTACATACCATCCTGTCTTGTTAGCTGTATAATGCAATGATGGCTGATGGAGAATGGGAAGGCTTCTTTTCTAAAGGAGGAGCTGATGGACAGGTTGTCTGGTCACCGGCTCCTCCATCAGTAGTCATTTTATATCTAAGAGAGGGGAGTATGTAATAAAAGAGGGTTCTGTGAATAACAAAAATAACAAGAATACACTATGTAAGAAACAGCACTGTACATAACAGCAGAGGAAGCTATATAATAAGGGATGGCACCATATATAACTAGAGTGGATGGTATGTAATAAGGGATGGTGTTATACATAGCAAAAGAGGAAACAATGTAACTAAGGATGGTGTTATACATAATAAGTGAACCCAATCATTGCCTTCTGCCCCATCACCCCCATCATTGCCCTCTCCGTCGACTCAATCATTGCCTTCTGCCCCATGACCCATCATTGCCTTCTCCTCCACCTACACACAGACACACACAGCACCATTCACATCTCTGCATACACATACATGAAGCGCCCTACCTACTCGGTACTGGGTCCGGTCTCTTTTAAAGGGGATGTCACGGTGGCTGCGACCCGGTCCATGGCCCTGGGCATCCAATTAAAGGGGAAAGGTCTTTAAAGGGAATTGTGATAAAGTGTGCTGTGATGCCACCTGTGGTGTTCAGTCAATAAGGGGGACGACGCTGCTTTAAAGGGGTCCTCTGGGGGATGTTGTTGCAGCAATGATGGTGACAGTTTCCACAGGTGAAGCGGGGTCCCCAGGGCTCCCAAGGTGTGTGGCAAGGGTGTTATATGCCAACAAATAAGTGGACACAGTATGATAAGTAGTGTTGAGCATTCCGATACCGCAAGTATCGGGTATCGGCCGATACTTGCGGTATCGGAATTCCGATACCGGGATTCCGATACTTGCCGCGTATCGGATACCGGAATCAGAAGTTCCCAGATTCAAAATGCACAAATTCAGCCAATGACAATGATTTCAAGTGTGGGCACATCCTGTTCAGCATGGAGGGCATGAAACTACTGGCATGGCTGTGATTGGCTGCTGAAATGATGTCATGATGCAGTTTAAAAGTCGCTGGCGCCATTTTGCGATCACTCTGCTGTGAATTCAGTTAGTGACAGGACGCTGTTTGCTGACTGAGGGCCAGTGTAGAGATAGCGATTTGCTTCTTTGTGCTTTCCAAAGGCTAATTTAGCAACCGCTGTGTTCACCTACTATTCACCTTGCTTTTGCCTTGCAGCGCTGTTTTCACAGCGATCTGCAAGGTCTGTGTGTGTGTGTGTGTGTGTGTGTGTGTGTGTGTGTGAGTGCAGCCCACTCTCTAGTCTGAGTGCAGCCACATAGGCCATCCATAGCTGGTTGTATTCAGTTCAGGGAGGGTGGTTCATTGCCTCATACTGTTCTTATTTTTTTTTTTTCCAAGTAGTGTAGTCTGCTGCTAATTTTTAACAAAAAATCCTATTAGTGTCTTTCCACCCGTCTCCAGCTAATTTGTGGAAAAACACTACATAGGATAACGTAGAGGAGGGTTTTTGGGCCTTGCAGCGCCGTTTACGGCTGTCTGCACGGTCTCCGTGTGACTGCAGCTCACCCTGTAGTCTGTGAGCAGCCATAGCCTGGTTGTCTCCAGCTCAGGGTTGTTCACTGCGTCATACCGCAAAATCAATTTTCATTTTGTTTTAAGTAGTGCAGGCTGCTGCACATTTTTTCAAAAAATTCCTATTAGTGTCTTTCCACCCGTCTCCAGCTAATTTGTGGAAAAACACTACATAGGATAACGTAGAGGAGGGTTTTTGGGCCTTGCAGCGCCGTTTACGGCTGTCTGCACGGTCTCCGTGTGACTGCAGCTCGCCCTGTAGTCTGTGAGCAGCCATAGCCTGGTTGTCTCCAGCTCAGGGTTGTTCACTGCATCATACTGCAAAATCAATTTTCATTTTGTTTTAAGTAGTGCAGGCTGCTGCACATTTTTTCAAAAAATTCCTATTAGTGTCTTTCCACCCGTCTCCAGCTAATTTGTGGAAAAACACTACATAGGATAACGTAGAGGAGGGTTTTTGGGCCTTGCAGCGCCGTTTACGGCTGTCTGCACGGTCTCCGTGTGACTGCAGCTCGCCCTGTAGTCTGTGAGCAGCCATAGCCTGGTTGTCTCCAGCTCAGGGTTGTTCACTGCATCATACTGCAAAATCAATTTTCATTTTGTTTTAAGTAGTGCAGGCTGCTGCACATTTTTTCAAAAAATTCCTATTAGTGTCTTTCCACCCGTCTCCAGCTAATTTGTGGAAAAACACTACATAGGATAACGTAGAGGAGGGTTTTTGGGCCTTGCAGCGCCGTTTACGGCTGTCTGCACGGTCTCCGTGTGACTGCAGCTCGCCCTGTAGTCTGTGAGCAGCCATAGCCTGGTTGTCTCCAGCTCAGGGTTGTTCACTGCGTCATACTGCAAAATCAATTTTCATTTTGTTTTAAGTAGTGCAGGCTGCTGCACATTTTTTCAAAAAATTCCTATTAGTGTCTTTCCACCCATCTCCAGCTAATTTGTGGAAAAACACTACATAGGATAACGTAGAGGAGGGTTTTTGGGCCTTGCAGCGCCGTTTACGGCTGTCTGCACGGTCTCCGTGTGACTGCAGCTCGCCCTGTAGTCTGTGAGCAGCCATAGCCTGGTTGTCTCCAGCTCAGGGCTGTTCACTGCGTCATACTGCAAAATCAATTTTCATTTTGTTTTAAGTAGTGCAGGCTGCTGCACATTTTTTCAAAAAATTCCTATTAGTGTCTTTCCACCCGTCTCCAGCTAATTTGTGGAAAAACACTACATAGGATAACGTAGAGGAGGGTTTTTGGGCCTTGCAGCGCCGTTTACGGCTGTCTGCATGGTCTCCGTGTGACTGCAGCTCGCCCTGTAGTCTGTGAGCAGCCATAGCCTGGTTGTCTCCAGCTCAGGGTTCTTCACTGCGTCATACCGCAAAATCAATTTTCATTTTGTTTTAAGTAGTGCAGGCTGCTGCACATTTTTTCAAAAAATTCCTATTAGTGTCTTTCCACCCGTCTCCAGCTAACTTGTGGAAAAACACTACATAGGATAACGTAGAGGAGGGTTTTTGGGCCTTGCAGCGCCGTTTACGGCTGTCTGCACGGTCTCCGTGTGACTGCAGCTCTCTCTGTTGTCAGTTCAGCCCCCAAAAAATAAATAAATAATAAAGTTCACCAAACACACCAGTGACACCACTTTACATTTCTGTAGGCCACATTAGCTCATATTAAAGTCTAGTCCACACTTTAGAAAATTAGTGTTTCTTATACCTGTTAGGAGGAGTTGTTCAGGAATAAGCACACAAAGCCGTTAGTACTTTTCTGCTTATCTTTATCAGTCACCCAAGATGAAGAAGGCAGTGAGTAAGGCACGTGGGCGTGGGCGCGGAGCAGGGAGGGGACGTGGGGATTCTGTGCCCGCTGCGGGCACCGGTGACTCATCAGCACCCACTTTCACAAGGGAACAGTCATTCATGCGCAGCTTTGTCGCAGAGCGCCGGAAACCGCTGCTGCGTGAAGACCAAATTGAAGCCGTTGTCGGATGGATGGCAGCTAATGCATCAACTTCAATTAGTGCCACATCCTCTCAGACACAGAGCACTGGAGAGCAGCCATCTGTCTCTTCACCACCTGCCAAATTGCCCAGGCAGACAGAGAGCCCAGGACAGGAGCCGTCTCTACTTCTGTTCTCTGAATCTCTTGGCTTGGAAACAGGGGGCCAGCCAAGCAGCATTGGAGAAATGGAAGAAGAGGCAGGGTGCAGTGATGCCCAACAGCTTTTTCTCTCTTCCTCTGAAGAGGCGGGTGGGCCAGTGGCTCCGGTCACCACATCGCAGGCCGCATCAGCTGATGATGACACTCAGGTGTCACTTACTGGTGCGTGCTCTGCTGCTGAGACTACCCAGGAGGAGCAGTTGGGGGCAGAGGGTAGTGTAGATGATGAGGTCCTTGACCCATCTTGGCGTGAGGGACAGGAAGGTGGTGGGAGCAGCTCTGAGGAAGAGATTCCCCGTACGGCCCAAAGAGGGAGAGGGAGGGGGAAGACTGCGGATCCTGCAGCCTCCGCTTTGGCAGCCGTTAGGAGCATGTCTCTTCCAAAAGCCAAAAAGGGCGCTCCCAAGACTTGCAGTGCCTGGTCCTTTTTTGACACAGTTGCAGCTGACATTTGCTATGTCAAATGCAAGGTGTGTCATCACAAAGTCAAAAGAGGTCGAAATGTCAGCAACCTCAATACCTCCAACATGTGGAAACATGTGCGCACCAGGCACCCGGCGGAGTTAGAAAAACACACTGAAGAGCTAGGCCAACCAACAGCGGCAGCTACCACCCCTTCAGCTCGTGTTGCCTCTTCCTCCAGCTCACACGCAGCTGGTTCGGCTTCCTCCCAGGATCGCCGTGGAAGAACCTCTGGCCCTGTTGTCCAGAGACCCGCTGTAATTCCACCCGCAGCACCACTTTCCCAGTCATCCACACACTCCCAGCCCAGTCTACAGCCATCGGTAGTACAGGCATGGGAGAAAAGGCGGCCTTTCTCGTCAAACCACCCACGAGCACAGGCTCTGACTGCAGGCATTGCCAAACTTCTGTCACTGGAAATGCTGTCATTCAGGCTGGTGGAGACTGACAGCTTCCGTGACTTGATGTCATTGGCAGTCCCCCAGTACAATGTGCCCAGCCGCTTTTACTTCAGCAGGCAAGCCGTCCCTGCCCTGCACAAGCATGTGGAGGGACACATAAAACACGCGCTACTGAACGCCGTCAGTAGCAAGGTCCACCTCACCACCGATGCGTGGACCAGTCACCATGGACAGGGGCGATACCTTTCCCTCACTGCCCATTGGGTTAATGTCGTTGAGCCGGGTACAGACCGTGCGAGTGGCGCAGGACGTGTCCTGCCCACTCCAAGGATTGCAGGAATCCATTCTGTACGCATTGACTCCTCCTCCTACACCAGTTCCTCAGAATCATCGCTGCAGGAGCCGTCACAGTCCACCTCCACATGGACCCGTGATGAACGTGTACCTGTTACGACCGACATGAGCACAGCCGTGGCCAAACGTCAACAGGCCGTCTTGAAATTAATTTATTTGGGGAATCGAAGCCACACAGCGCAGGAGCTCTGGAATGCCATCAAGCAGGAGAGCGATGTGTGGTTTGTGCCAGCGAATCTCCAGCCAGGCATGGTAGTGTGTGATAATGGCCGAAATCTGGTGGCAGCTCTGGGCCTCGGCAACCTCACTCACATCCCATGTCTGGCACATGTGCTCAATTTGGTCGTGCAGAGTTTTCTGAGGGACTATCCGGATCTTGATGCACTGCTGCACAAGGTCCGCCTAGAGTGTGCTCACTTGCGGCGTTCCAGCACGGCAAAAGCGCGCATTGCGGCTCTGCAGCGCCGACACCGCCTGCCGGAACATCGCATCATATGTGACCTACCTACCAGGTGGAATTCCACGTTACATATGTTGGAGCGGTTGTGTGAGCAGCAGCAAGCTGTAATGGAGTACCAGCTGCTTCAGGCGCAAAGAAGTCGCAGTCAGCGCCGTACAGACTTCACAACCACAGAGTGGGCCACTATGAATGACGTCTGCCAGGTTTTGCGTCCCTTTGATTATTCCACGCGGATGGCGAGTGCAGATGATGCACTAGTCAGCATGACTGTCCCCCTTATCTGCCTGCTTGAAAATTCACTGCAAGCGCTAAGGGATGATGTTGTGGAAGAGGTGGAGGATGAGGATTCAGCATTTCCATCATCTTCTGGACAGTCAGCGCCACGTGGTTCCTCACAAACGCGTAGGCAGGGGACAGTTTGTGAGGAGGATGAGGAGGAGTCAATGGAGGAGGAAGACATCCGTCCAGAGGAGGGAGTTACACAATTGTCCAGTAGTCAGTGTGTACAGCGAGGGTGGGGTGATGACGAGCGGGCAGAGATCACGCCTCCAGCAGGGGACAGCGTTTCTTGGGCAGTTGGCAGTCTGCAGCACATGGTGGATTACATGCTGCAGTGCCTGAGAAACGACCGCCGCATCGCCCACATTCTCAACATGTCTGAATATTGGGTGTTCACCCTCCTCGATCCTCGCTACCGGGACAACGTAGAAAGCCTCATCACACCGTTGAACCGGGAGCGAAAAATGCGGGAGTACCAAGACACACTGGTGAATTCCATCATCTTCTCCATTCCAAGTGAGAGAAGTGCTGCTAGTGCATTCCAAAGCAGCTCAGTGCGTCCAGGCAGTGGTGGAGGCTCTGCACAAAGAGGGAGCAGAAGCAGTGCCTCTGCCCAAGGCAAGAGCAGTATGGCCCAACTGTGGCACAGTTTTCTGTGCCCGCCACAAAAGTCTACACCATCACAGACGGCTCCAGTCAGCAGGAGGCAACGGTTCCGTCAGATGGTGACAGACTACATGTCTTGCCCTCTTGCTGTACTCCCAGACGGCTCTTCCCCTTTCAAGTTTTGGGTCTCAAAGCTGGATACATGGCCAGAGCTAAGCCAGTATGCATTGGAGGTGCTGTCTTGCCCTGCGGCCAGTGTATTATCGGAACGTGTCTTTAGTGCTGCAGGTGGTGTACTAACTGACCGTCGCATGCGACTATCCTCCGATAACGTTGACCGGCTTACTTTCCTGAAAATGAACAAGGCCTGGATCTCGCAGGAATTTGCCACTCCTCTTCCTGATTAAATAATTAGGTGACTGTCTACAGTATCCAGGTCTCCTGTTGTGTTCATCTTTCTACCACCTGAACTTAAATTCCTGGGCTCCAACACCGCCAGTTGAGGCTCAGAAGTGCCGTCTGCACAGTCAAAACATACGACCCAGTGTTATTGGGTTTCAGTAACGTCAGCTGATCCCCAGCTGTGTAGCCGGCAATGTGTCCTGCGACCGCCACGCTGACACAACAACTGAAATGTAAGGGAACCTGTCCCCCCCCCCAAGGCGTTTGTTACTGAAAGAGCCACCTTGTACAGCAGTAATGCTGCACAAGGAAAAGGTAGCTATTTTTGTTTAGCTCCTTGCACACGCAGAACTTAACACTTATAAAATGTGTCCACTGATACCGTAAAACCGTCCCGGAGGTGGGACTTTCCTTCGTAATATGACGCAGCACAGCCGTCATTCCTACCCCCTTGGCGCCGTGCCCCGGCTCCTCAGCGTTGTTTGATTCCGTCCCGGAGCCTGCGCTGTTATGTTATCCCTTGGCCAGGCACACTTAGCGCTGCCCGTCTTCTGACATCATTTGGTGTCAGGATGGCTGCGCCTGTGCGGCCGCGCTGGCCGAGAGCCCGCCTCGCAGTGTCTTCTGATTTCATCCCACTGGGGGCCTGAGATCCATGGACATGCGCAGTGCATATCTGAACCTCCACCTCTCACTCATCTCCCTACGGCTTCTTCAGACTGTACGGTGTCAGCTGGTCCCTAATAGCATGCCACGGCCGTGACACCGCACAGTCTTAAGAAGCCGTAGGGAGGGGAGTGAGAGGCGAGGATATGCACTGCGCATGGCCACGGATCCCAGGCCCGCGGTGGGATTACATTAGACGACACTGCGAGGCGGGCTCTCGGCCAGCGCGGCCGCACAGGCGCAGCCAGCCTGACACCAAATGATATAAGAACAAATGAATGATCCACAATCAATATGTGCTCACTTCACAATTTAACCCTATCAGTATCATCCTAAATATCACAATTGGTAATGACACCGAAAAAGCACATCAAACTTCGTTTATAATATATAATGTTTATTAGACTCATCTAAAATTACAAATACAAACACAACACAGATCTAAATAAAAACCAAATTATCTCAGATTGTGAGGGACCCAGATAGACACTATTCACATGCAGCATATGGTACAAGCTAAATATTATTGTTGCCTGAAAGGGCTACATGAAAAATCACCCAATATAAAAACCACTCAACACAGGCTGTCCTGCAGCCTAATTGGGGTAATGGGTAAAGCCATGGCTTTACCCATTACCCCAATTAGGCTGCAGGACAGCCTGTGTTGAGTGGTTTTTATATTGGGTGATTTTTCATGTAGCCCTTTCAGGCAACAATAATATTTAGCTTGTACCATATGCTGCATGTGAATAGTGTCTATCTGGGTCCCTCACAATCTGAGATAATTTGGTTTTTATTTAGATCTGTGTTGTGTTTGTATTTGTAATTTTAGATGAGTCTAATAAACATTATATATTATAAACGAAGTTTGATGTGCTTTTTCGGTGTCATTACCAATTGTGATATTTAGGATGATACTGATAGGGTTAAATTGACACCAAATGATGTCAGAAGATGGGCAGCGCTAAGTGTGCCTGGCCAAGGGATAACATAACAGCGCAGGCTCCGGGACGGAATCAAACAACGCTGAGGAGCCGGGGCACGGCGCCAAGGGGGTAGGAATGACGGCTGTGCTGCGTCATATTACGAAGGAAAGTCCCACCTCCGGGACGGTCACACGGTATCAGGGGACACATTTTATAAGTGTTTAGTTCTGTGTTTGCAAGGAGCATCATGAAAAGAGCCACCTTTTCCTTTTGCATCTTTTTTGCTGCACAAGCTGGCTCTTTCAGCTACAAACGCCTTGGGGGGGTTAATGGTTCCCTTTCGACTTTCTCCAATCAGGCTTCGGCCTACATTGTGTTCCTCTGCTTCTCCACCTGTCCCTGGGCTCCAACACCGCTAGTTGCTGTCCAGAAGTGTTGTACGCACAGTCAACAGTCCCTCCTCTGTTATTGGGGTTCAGTAACGTCAGCTGTTCCCCTGCTGTGTGTGTGGCAATCCCTCCTATCTCCTCCACCTCCTCCTCCTCCCCCTGTCCCTGGGCTCCAACACCGCTAGTTGCTGTCCAGAAGTGTTGTACGCACAGTCAACAGTCCCTCCTCTGTTATTGGGGTTCAGTAACGTCAGCTGTTCCCCAGCTGTGTGTGTGGCAATCCCTCCTATCTCCTCCACCTCCTCCTCCTCCTCCTGTCCCTGGGCTCCAACACCGCTAGTTGCTGTCCAGAAGTGTTGTACGCACAGTCAACAGTCCCTCCTCTGTTATTGGGGTTCAGTAACGTCAGCTGTTCCCCTGCTGTGTGTGTGGCAATCCCTCCTATCTCCTCCACCTCCTCCTCCTCCACCTGTCCCTGGGCTCCAACACCGCTAGTTGTTGCCTGGTAGTGCTGTACGCGCAGTCCCGACAGTCCCTCCTCTGTTATTGGGGTTCAGTAACGTCAGCTGTTCCCCTGCTGTGTGTGTGGCAATCCCTCCTATCTCCTCCACCTCCTCCTCCTCCACCTGTCCCTGGGCTCCAACACCGCTAGTTGTTGCCTGGTAGTGCTGTACGCGCAGTCCCAACAGTCCCTCCTCTGTTATTGGGGTTCAGTAACGTCAGCTGTTCCCCTGCTGTGTGTGTGGCAATCCCTCCTATCTCCTCCACCTCCTCCTCCTCCACCTGTCCCTGGGCTCCAACACCGCTAGTTGTTGCCTGGTAGTGCTGTACGCGCAGTCCCAACAGTCCCTCCTCTGTTATTGGGGTTCAGTAACGTCAGCTGTTCCCCTGCTGTGTGTGTGGCAATCCCTCCTATCTCCTCCACCTCCTCCTCCTCCACCTGTCCCTGGGCTCCAACACCGCTAGTTGCTGTCCAGAAGTGTTGTACGCACAGTCAACAGTCCCTCCTCTGTTATTGGGGTTCAGTAACGTCAGCTGTTCCCCAGCTGTGTGTGTGGCAATCCCTCCTATCTCCTCCACCTCCTCCTCCTCCTCCTGTCCCTGGGCTCCAACACCGCTAGTTGTTGCCTGGTAGTGCTGTACGCGCAGTCCCGACAGTCCCTCCTCTGTTATTGGGGTTCAGTAACGTCAGCTGTTCCCCTGCTGTGTGTGTGGCAATCCCTCCTATCTCCTCCACCTCCTCCTCCTCCACCTGTCCCTGGGCTCCAACACCGCTAGTTGTTGCCTGGTAGTGCTGTACGCGCAGTCCCGACAGTCCCTCCTCTGTTATTGGGGTTCAGTAACGTCAGCTGTTCCCCTGCTGTGTGTGTGGCAATCCTTCCTATCTCCTCCACCTCCTCCTCCTCCACCTGTCCCTGGGCTCCAACACCGCTAGTTGTTGCCTGGTAGTGCTGTACGCACAGTCAACAGTCCCTCCTCTGTTATTGGGGTTCAGTAACGTCAGCTGTTCCCCTGCTGTGTGTGTGGCAATCCCTCCTACCTCCTCCACCTCCTCCTCCTCCTCCACCTGTCCCTGGGCTCCAACACCGCTAGTTGTTGCCTGGTAGTGCTGTACGCACAGTCAACAGTCCCTCCTCTGTTATTGGGGTTCAGTAACGTCAGCTGTTCCCCTGCTGTGTGTGTGGCAATCCCTCCTACCTCCTCCACCTCCTCCTCCTCCACCTGTCCCTGGGCTCCAACACCGCTAGTTGCCGTCCAGAAGTGCTGTCCGCACAGAGCCAAACACCTCGCCAATGTGTTAGTGGGGTTCAGTAACGTCAGCTGTTCCCCTGCTGTGTATACGGCAACGTGTACTGCGACCGCCACGCAGGCACAACAAGTTAAATTTAAGGGAACCTGTCCCCCCCCCAGGCATTTGTTACTGAAGGAGCCACCTTGTGCAGCAGTAATGATGCAAAGGGAAAAAGTGCCTCTTTTCGTGGTGCTCCTTGCACATGCTGAACCTAACACTTATGAAAAGTGTCCCCTCCTACCGTGATACCGTCCGGTAGGTGGAACTTTCCTTTGTGATGTGACGCAGCACAGCCGTCATTCTTACCCCCTTGACGCCGTGCGCCGCCTCCTCAGCGTTGTTTGAATCAGTCCCGGAGCCTGCGCTGTTAGGTTAGCCCTTGGCCATGCACACATTTTGCGCTGCCCGTCTTCTGACATCATTTGGTGTCAGGCTGGCTGCGCCTGTGCGGCCGCGCTGGCCGAGATCCCGCCTCGTACTGTCTTCTGATTTCATCCCACTGGGGGCCTGAGATCCATGGACATGCGCAGTGCATATCTGAACCTCCACCTCTCACTCATCTCCCTACGGCTTCTTCAAACTGTGCGGTGTCAGCTGGTCCCTAATAGCATGCCACGGCCGTGACACCGCACAGTCTGAAGAAGCCGTAGGGAGGGGAGTGAGAGGCGAGGATATGCACTGCGCATGGCCACGGATCTCAGGCCCCCAGTGGGATTAAATCAGAAGACAGTACGAGGCGGGATCTCGGCCAGCGCGGCCGCACAGGCGCAGCCAGCCTGACACCAAATGATGTCAGAAGACGGGCAGCGCAAAATGTGTGCATGGCCAAGGGCTAACCTAACAGCGCAGACTCCGGGACAGATTCAAACAACGCTGAGGAGGCGGCGCACGGCGCCAAGGGGGTAAAAATGATGGCTGTGCTGCGTCACACGACAAAGGAAAGTTCCACCTACCGGACGGTTTAACGCTGTGAGGGGACACATTTCATAAGTGTTAGGTTCAGCATGTGCAAGGACCATAATTAAAAGAGCTAAGTTTACCTTTTCCAGCATTAGTGCTGTACACGATGGCTCTTTCAGCTACAAACGCCTGGGGGGGGGTTAAAGTTTCCCTTTCAACTTGCTCCAGTGCAGGCTTCGGCCTACACTCTGCTCCCTCTCCTCCTCCTGCTGACCCTGGGCTCCAACACCGCCAGTTGGGGCCCGGTACTGCTAGCTGCACAGAGAAAAACACCAGCCAATGTGTCAGTGGGGTTCAGCACCGCCAGCTGTTCCCCTGCTGTGCAGCCGGCAACGTGTCCTGCAACAGCCACGCAGGCACAACAGACCCAAAGCTGCCGCCAGTGCAGGCTTCGGCCTACACTCTGCTCCATCTCCTCCTCCTGCTGACCCTGGGTTCTAACACCGCCAGTTGGGGCCCGGTACTGCTAGCTGCACAGAGAAAAACACCAGCCAATGTGTCAGTGGGGTCCAGCACCGCCAGCTGTTCCCCTGCTGTGTAGCCGGCAACGTGTCCTGCGACAGCCACGCAGACACAAGAACTGAAATTGAAGGGAACCTGTCCCCCCTCCCCCAGGTGTTTCTATGTTTTACAGCCACCTTGTACAGCAGTAATACTGCATGTGTGCAAGGTGGCTCGGAAACTTATTCTCCTTGCCCATGGGGAACTGAACACGTCTAAAATGAGTCCTCTGAGACCATTAAAACGTCCCTCAGGTGTGATTTTCCTTTGTATTGACACGCAACAAGCTCCTTGGTAGCGCTGCCCGTCTTCTGGCCTCATTGTTTGGCTGGCTGCGCCTCTGCCGCCGCCTTGCCCCACACAACGGCCCTCGGTGTCTTATTTATTGGGACTGCGAGGGTGTGATTGATGGGCTTGATCGGTGCATTTCTTCGCCTGTCCCTCATCTCCTTCCGCCTTCTTCGGACTGTGCGGCTTCATGGCCATGGCATGCGATAAGGGATCAGCTGACGCCGCATAGTCTGAAGCAGGTGTAAGAACCCAAGCGAGAGGCGAACATATGTACTGCACCAGGCCATGAATCCCAGCCCCGCAGTGTTTTAACAATGTTAAGACACTGCGGGGCTGGGATTCATGGTCATCGCAAACCGCAACGGCCGACATTGCATGATGTCAGAGGATGGGCAGCGCTAACAGCGCAAGGGCAAGGGATAACACGACAGCGCAGACTCCTGTGCAGCAAATAAAGATGCTCAGGAGGCCGCGCCAAGCACCAAGGTGGCATTTTTGCCAGCTGTACTGCGTCTCTTTACGAAGGGAACTCACGCCTCAAAATCAGTTTGACTGTGTAAGGGCCTAAATGTTATACGTGTTCCTTTCAGCGTGTGCAAGGAGCAAAATTAATAGAGCAACCTTTGACTTGTGCGGCATTACTGCTGCATAAGCTGTGGCTCTTCTAGTTTGTAACCCCTGAGGGGGGGTTAAAGGTTACCTTTGAAATCGGTTCAATTAGGCTTCGGCCTACACTCTGCTCCACCGGCAGAGCCCGGGCTCCAACAACGCTAGTTGCTGTCCGGAAGTGCTGGCTGCACAGAGCCAAACACCTCGCCAATGTGTCAGTGGGGTTCAACACCGCCAGCTGTTCCCCTGCTGTGTAGCCGGCAACGTGTCCTGCGACCGCCACGCAGGCACAACAGACCCAAAGCTGCCGCCAGTGCAGGCTTCGGCCTACACTCCCCTCCCCCTTGCTCCTCCTCCTGCTCCTCCTCCTGCTGACCCTGGGCTCTAACACCGCCAGTTGGGGCCCGGTACTGCTAGCTGCACAGAGAAAAACACCAGCCAATGTGTCAGTGGGGTCCAGCACCACCAGCTGTTCCCCTGCTGTGTAGCCGGCAACGTGTCCTGCAAAAGCCACGCAGACACAAGAACTGAAATTGAAGGGAACCTGTCCCCCCTCCCCCAGGCATTTGTACGTTTTACAGCCACCTCGTACAGCGGTAATGCTGCATGTGTGCAAGGTGGCTCATAAACGTATTCTCCTCGCACATGTGGAACTGAAAACACGTCTAAAATGTGTCCTCTGTGTGACCATTTAACCGTCCCGGTGGTGTGACTTTCCTTTGTAATGACACGCTGCAACCCCCTTGGTAGCGCTGCCCGTCTTCTGGCATCATTGTTTGGCTGTCTGCGCCTCTGCAGCCGCCCTGACCCACACAACGCCCCTCGGTGTCTTATTTATTGGGACTGCGAGGGTGTGATTGATGGGCATGAGCAGTGCATATCTTCGCCTGTTGTCACTCATCTCCTTCCGCCTTCTTCAGACTGTGCGGCTTCATGGCCGTGGCATGCGATAAGGGATCAGCTGACGCCGCACAGTCTGAAGCGGGTGTAAGGACCCGAGTGTGAGAGGCGAACATATGTGCTGCGCCAGGCCATGAATCCCAGACCCGCAGTGTTTTAACAATGTTAAGACACTGCGGGGCTGGGATTCATGGTCATCGCGAACCGCACCGGCCGACATTACATGATGTCAGAAGATGGGCAGCGCTAACAGCGCTAGGCCAGGGGATAACACGACAGCGCAGACTCCTGTACAGCAAATAACAACGCTCAGGAGGCTGCACCCAGCACCAAGGTGGGATTCTTGACATCTGTGCTGCGTCTCATTACGAAGGGAACTCGCGCCTCCAACACAGTTTGACTGTATAAAGGGCTAAATGTTATACGTGTTTCATTCGGCGTGTGCAAGGAGAAAAATTAAAAGAGCAACCTTTGACTTGTGCGGCACTACTGCTGCATAAGCTGTGGCTCTTCTAGTTTGTAACCCCTGAGGGGGGGTTAAAGGTTACCTTTGAAATCGGTTCAATTAGGCTTCGGCCTACACTCTGCTCCACCGGCAGAGCCCGGGCTCCAACAACGCTAGTTGCTGTCCGGAAGTGCTGGCTGCACAGAGCCAAACACCTTGCCAATGTGTCAGTGGGGTTCAGCACCGCCAGCTGTTCCCCTGCTGTGTAGCCGGCAACGTGTCCTGCGACCGCCACGCAGGCACAACAGACCCAAAGCTGCCACCAGTGCAGGCTTCGGCCTACACTCCCCTCCCCCTTGCTCCTCCTCCTGCTCCTCCTCCTGCTGACCCTGGGCTCTAACACCGCCAGTTGGGGCCCGGTACTGCTAGCTGCACAGAGAAAAACACCAGCCAATGTGTCAGTGGGGTCCAGCACCACCAGCTGTTCCCCTGCTGTGTAGCCGGCAACATGTCCTGCAAAAGCCACGCAGACACAAGAACTGAAATTGAAGGGAACCTGTCCCCCCTCCCCCAGGCGTTTGTACGTTTTACAGCCACCTCGTACAGCGGTAATGCTGCATGTGTGCAAGGTGGCTCATAAACGTATTCTCCTCGCACATGTGGAACTGAAAACACGTCTAAAATGTGTCCTCTGTGTGACCATTTAACCATCCCGGTGGTGTGACTTTCCTTTGTAATGACACGCTGCAACCCCCTTGGTAGCGCTGCCCGTCTTCTGGCATCATTGTTTGGCTGCCTGGGCCTCTGCGGCCGCCCTGACCCACACAACGCCCCTCGGTGTCTTATTTATTGGGACTGCGAGGGTGTGATTGATGGGCATGAGCAGTGCATATCTTCGCCTGTTGTCACTCATCTCCTTCCGCCTTCTTCAGACTGTGCGGCTTCATGGCCGTGGCATGCGATAAGGGATCAGCTGACGCCGCACAGTCTGAAGCGGGTGTAAGGACCCGAGTGTGAGAGGCGAATATATGTGCTGCGCCAGGCCATGAATCCCAGACCCGCAGTGTTTTAACAATGTTAAGACACTGCGGGGCTGGGATTCATGGTCATCGCGAACCGCACCGGCCGACATTACATGATGTCAGAAGATGGGCAGCGCTAACAGCGCTAGGCCAGGGGATAACACGACAGCGCAGACTCCTGTACAGCAAATAACAACGCTCAGGAGGCTGCACCCAGCACCAAGGTGGGATTCTTGACATCTGTGCTGCGTCTCATTACGAAGGGAACTCGCGCCTCCAACACAGTTTGACTGTATAAAGGGCTAAATGTTATACGTGTTTCATTCGGCGTGTGCAAGGAGAAAAATTAAAAGAGCAACCTTTGACTTGTGCGGCACTACTGCTGCATAAGCTGTGGCTCTTCTAGTTTGTAACCCCTGAGGGGGGGTTAAAGGTTACCTTTGAAATCGGTTCAATTAGGCTTCGGCCTACACTCTGCTCCACCGGCAGAGCCCGGGCTCCAACAACGCTAGTTGCTGTCCGGAAGTGCTGGCTGCACAGAGCCAAACACCTCGCCAATGTGTCAGTGGGGTTCAGCACCGCCAGCTGTTCCCCTGCTGTGTAGCCGGCAACGTGTCCTGCGACCGCCACGCAGGCACAACAGACCCAAAGCTGCCGCCAGTGCAGGCTTCGGCCTACACTCCCCTCCCCCTGCTTCTCCTCCTGCTCCTCCTCCTGCTGACCCTGGGCTCTAACACCGCCAGTTGGGGCCCGGTACTGCTAGCTGCACAGAGAAAAACACCAGCCAATGTGTCAGTGGGGTCCAGCACCACCAGCTGTTCCCCTGCTGTGTAGCCGGCAACGTGTCCTGCAAAAGCCACGCAGACACAAGAACTGAAATTGAAGGGAACCTGTCCCCCCTCCCCCAGGCGTTTGTACGTTTTACAGCCACCTCGTACAGCGGTAATGCTGCATGTGTGCAAGGTGGCTCATAAACGTATTCTCCTCGCACATGTGGAACTGAAAACACGTCTAAAATGTGTCCTCTGTGTGACCATTTAACCGTCCCGGTGGTGTGACTTTCCTTTGTAATGACACGCTGCAACCCCCTTGGTAGCGCTGCCCGTCTTCTGGCATCATTGTTTGGCTGCCTGCGCCTCTGCGGCCGCCCTGACCCACACAACGCCCCTCGGTGTCTTATTTATTGGGACTGCGAGGGTGTGATTGATGGGCATGAGCAGTGCATATCTTCGCCTGTTGTCACTCATCTCCTTCCGCCTTCTTCAGACTGTGCGGCTTCATGGCCGTGGCATGCGATAAGGGATCAGCTGACGCCGCACAGTCTGAAGCGGGTGTAAGGACCCGAGTGTGAGAGGCGAACATATGTGCTGCGCCAGGCCATGAATCCCAGACCCGCAGTGTTTTAACAATGTTAAGACACTGCGGGGCTGGGATTCATGGTCATCGCGAACCGCACCGGCCGACATTACATGATGTCAGAAGATGGGCAGCGCTAACAGCGCTAGGCCAGGGGATAACACGACAGCGCAGACTCCTGTACAGCAAATAACAACGCTCAGGAGGCTGCACCCAGCACCAAGGTGGGATTCTTGACATCTGTGCTGCGTCTCATTACGAAGGGAACTCGCGCCTCCAACACAGTTTGACTGTATAAAGGGCTAAATGTTATACGTGTTTCATTCGGCGTGTGCAAGGAGAAAAATTAAAAGAGCAACCTTTGACTTGTGCGGCACTACTGCTGCATAAGCTGTGGCTCTTCTAGTTTGTAACCCCTGAGGGGGGGTTAAAGGTTACCTTTGAAATCGGTTCAATTAGGCTTCGGCCTACACTCTGCTCCACCGGCAGAGCCCGGGCTCCAACAACGCTAGTTGCTGTCCGGAAGTGCTGGCTGCACAGAGCCAAACACCTCGCCAATGTGTCAGTGGGGTTCAGCACCGCCAGCTGTTCCCCTGCTGTGTAGCCGGCAACGTGTCCTGCGACCGCCACGCAGGCACAACAGACCCAAAGCTGCCGCCAGTGCAGGCTTCGGCCTACACTCCCCTCCCCCTGCTCCTCCTTCTGCTGACCCTGGGCTCTAACACCGCCAGTTGGGGCTCTAGGAAGACAAGCTTGAATAGGTCCCCATCCTGGTTCCAGTACCGTCAGCTTGTTCCGGGCAGAGCCTTTGGCTTAGGTGCCTCCCTCTGGGTATCCGAGTTCCACCAACGTCAGGTGGTCCTTGGTAGTGCTTTCAGGCACGGGTACCTCCTGCTTAGTAACCGGGTTCCAGTAACGTCAGCTGGTCCTCGGTAGTTCCATTGGCTCTTGGACCTTCGGCTACCCATCCGGGTTCCAGTACCGTCAGCTGGTTCTCGGCAGTGTCTTTTGCTCTTGTACCTTCTGCTCCCCATCCTGGTTCCAGTACCGTCAGCTGGTTCCGGGCAGAGCCTTTGGCTTAGGTGCCTCCCTCTGGGTATCCGAGTTCCACCAACGTCAGGTGGTCCTTGGTAGTGCTTTCAGGCACGGGTACCTCCTGCTTAGTAACCGGGTTCCAGTAACGTCAGCTGGTCCACGGTAGTTCCATTGGCTCTTGGACCTTCGGGTAGCCATCCGAGTTCCAGATCCATCAGCTGTTTCTCGGCATTTTCTCAGCCTTCTTGTACCTTCTGCTACATTTCCAAGTTCAAGACCCTAAAGACGATGACCCGGAAGACCACCCCTAAGATGATGACGACACCAGAGACGACAACCACCGAGATGACGACGACCCTGGAGACGATGACCCTGAAGACGACCCCGATGACGACGACCCCGATGACGACGACCCCGGAGACGACGACCCTGGAGACGACGACGACATGGGAGACCGAGAAGCAGAAGAACAAGAGGCTGCAGAACAAAGAGCAGAAGAACATTAAGCATAAGACTAAATATCAGAGCAAAAGATATTATCTAAATTATAAGCAGAAGAAGACTAAGCAGTGTATGGGGGTGAGTCCGTTCCTCCTCGTGGTGCCCCTGGATAAAGCCTGATGCTGCAGGCCAAACTGAACGCGGACAAATGTAACTCTTTTGTGACAGGCAGAACGGAAGGTGTAATCTTCAAACTTTTATAGATAACAACTACGGGAATGCCTGTCACAAATAAGAATATGATGAAGAAGTTGAATATGAAAAAGATAATAGTTAAATAAAAAGAATATGAACAATGTAAAAAAAAAAATTAGAGGTAGAAGAAGATGAATAAGGTGAAGATAGTTGATGTCAAAGAAGCTGATGATGAGGATAATGAAGAAGAAAGTGTGGGAGAAGTAAAAAAGAAGGTGAAGGACGTGGAAGTAGTGAAACATCAATATCTGACAAAATTAAAAAAAAAAAAATAGTCAAAATCTTTCTAACGCCGACCGTCATAAAAAAAAACAAAAAAACCTGCTATTCTATTTGTTTGGGCTAAACCTCTGTGCCTTTAATGTCTCCGCCACCTCCCCCAATACATCCTACATTATTCTTAGTTGTTTTCCTTCATGTAGAATGAACCTACAAGGAAAGAAAGGGTTTATTTTAATTCCGATATTTTCGTCCCATTGACTTGCATTGGGATCGGGTATCGGTATCGGATTAGATCCGATACTTTGACGGTATCGGCCGATACTTTCCGATACCGATACTTTCCGATATCGGAAGGTATCGCTCAACACTAATGATAAGCCTTTATCTGGTTTACTGTAGATGTAACAGGCCTCAGTCCAAGGTACCAGGTACAGGTGTAGATAGGGTCCAGCCGGCTTGGAGGCAATAGAGAACTCCTCTCCCCTGTTGAGGTCCGAAAGCCTTTCCAACCAGCGCTGTTGTGTGTGAGGTCCTTGCTGCTTGAAGCTTACTACCAAAGTCCTCTTTTCCCCGTTCTGGAACAGGTACCTGCATGACAGGCAGCTTGATCCATTTTACAGGGACTCTATCATGCCCCAGGCTCCTCAGGTGCTGCTGCGTCTCAGGTGTGCTGCAGGCTGATCACTACATAGCCCTCCGGTTCTGCCAATTGTCCTACAGTTCCACTAAGGCCTTGGGCTCCCGGTACTCGGCTTCCACTCTATGGCTCTGAGGGTGTCCTTCCCACTGTTCCCCTCTAAGCCCTCTATTTCTCCTCTGCTCCTTTCCTCTGTAGTTTCACCACATTCAACCCTTCAGGTTATCGCTCTTTCCAGAGGCTGCAGCTCCAATGTGGCTGCCAGGCCTCTTTGTCTGTTCCAGACATCCTTCCATCTCAGTGTCCCTCTCCAACTCCTCTACGACTGGCTGACTCCTCCTCCAGACCAGGATGCATAAAGTCTAAGGAAGCTCCCCTGAATTCGGGTCCTGAGCTCCCCCTACTGGCCTAGATTCAGATGTGTTGAATGTGAGTGCCTTACCTGATAGAAAGAATCTCCCTTGCCTCCAAGCGTGACACCACCCTCCATGAATGGAAGGCAACATCACTGCAATAACTGATTTCCTTTGGTGTTGCATACACACGCAACACCATTCACCTCTCTGCATACACATACCCACACAGACACACACAGCACCATTCAGCTCTCTGCATGCACATACACACACACACACAGCACCATTCACCTCTCTGCACACACACACACACACACAGCACCATTCACCTCTTTGTATACACATATGGAGCGCCCCCAGTAGGGCAATGGGGTACTCAGTACCGGGTCCTTCTGTTCTCGGTGGGAATGTCACGGTGGCTGACCCGGTCCGTGGCCCTAGGGAACGTCCGTAGTAAATGGGGGAAAGGTCTTTAAAGGGATAATGTTCGTGACACCACCTGTGGTATTCGGTCAGGGTGACCGACGCTGCTTTGGGGTCCACTGGGGTGATGTAATGGCAGCTAGATGGTATACCTTCCCACAGGTGAAGTGTATCCCCAGGGCTTCCCAGAGTGTAAATGGTGGATGGTGTGAGGCGCAGTGAAGAACGAGGACACAAAGTTGCAGTCTCTCCACCCCTACTGAAGGCCTCAGCATCCACAGTCCAGGGTACAGACCACAGGGTAGGCAGAGTCCGGCCGGTCCGAAGGCAAATCCAGAGTCACCTTATCCAGGTGGAAATCAGCAGCCCCCCTCTAGTGCCTGGGTGTTGTAGTACCTCCCTGCTGAGCTTCTCGCTAAGGTCCTCACAACTGATGTTACTGTTCTAGATGTTATTTCTCTTTCTCTCTCTGTCCCCCAGATGGAATGGATAGGACAAACCCATATGACCGGTGGCCTGAGGCTTTTTACAGGGTCATGCCCCGCCCCCACAAGTTGCCACCGAGACTCCTGGGTATAAGGTCGGGCAACTAATATGGAACTAGCTGGCCTGCCGGTCTTTGGAGCCTGGCTTGGAGACGTTGACTCCCTCTGTGTTCCGGCTACTGGGTCCTGCACCTCAGAAAGGAGGCAGCCTTTTGCAGGGCAGAACTCCTTCTGGTTTCCTCTCCTTTTGCTATGACTTCGTTTCTCACCCTCCACAACACAATTCTCATCTAATGTCTCTTTCTTAGGATGCTGCCGCACGTGGGGAGGCGCAGCTCCGTGGCCCTCTATCTTGGCCTCTGACAGGATCCCACCCCTGTCAGGGACCCACTCTGCCTGCAGCTCTGATGTTCCTCCTTTCCCTCTGGCTGCCCAACAGGGTGCTGCCTGGGTGAAGCCCAGTCAGCTTCTGCCCAACTTCCTATCCAGACCACCAGTTTTACCTAATTGTGAGGAGTGCCCTAATAGATAGGAGCGTAGCTCCCCCTGGTGGGCTGGAGTGTGAAGTGTGTTGTGTGGTTTGTGATACCTGGTAAAGAGATCTCCTTTATTGCCTTCAGATGTAACATCACTCCCCCTGGTGGAAGAATGACATTACTGCAACAACCAGGACTCTGGGGCACTGCACTCCCCCCTGTTAAATCCAGTACTCCCGGACTGGGAAAAGAAAACAACAATACATTAGCAGAAAGACATGCAAAGTTTTTAAAATGCTATAAAACAAATTAATTTAACTGTGCTTCCCTTTATGGGAGGTGAGAACACTTGAACGTTGCAATAAGAACATATTTACATTTGCTTGCTCATCTGAAATATAACTAACTATATAACTACCCGTACAGGTATACTATCTATTATCTACTAAGTGCATATGCAAACATCTTATCTTTATTCAAGTACAAAACAGTTATTCTTCCCTAAGTGCAAACTTTGGACTAACCATGTAACTCACTAATTCACTAGTTCACTAATTCACTAACCCTACGGGTTCACTTTATTGAATTGCGGAACAGCTTATCACCCCCCCCCCCCCTACGGGCTCACTGTATCTTCCTTCAATTTTATTCAAAGTACATCATTTTCTTATTCTACATACTATCAGCTATGTTAACATTACTACCATATTGCATTAACTCGCTATCTAATATATTAACCCTATAATATATTAACTTTTATCAAGGTGCAAAAATTCAATACTCCCTTTAAGGGCAAAACAACACTCAAGTCTTTTCCGAGGTAGTGCTACATGGCAATCACATCATCAGTATTCAAGTCAATTTAAAGGTGACGTGATGTGAGGGACGCGTGATGAACCCCCAACGTTGGTCTTTGGTGGGCTACAAGACGTGTAATCCTGACCCAGATTTCTGCCACACCAACGGGTTTTTCTTCAGGTCTGAAAAGCAAAGTTATTTTTACAGCACATTTAACAGCAGTTTTTGTTAAGAGGCAGACTCTGTAAAAGCCTCCTATGTAAAACCAGTTGAAAGCACCTTTAAGAAGGTGCAAACTATTTACAAGGACAGTTCAGGAATCATTCACCATCTATGATTCTACAGTCTTTAAGGCAATAACAAACTTGTGCAACAAAACATAGGATCCCTTTTAGCAGGGGATCCCTTTAAAGTTAACACTGGACGGGTTTTAAGGCAAGAAGAAAGAAATGTTTTTAAGAACTATTTACATTCTTTTCAGTTTGCAATCACTGGAACAGTTCTGGCGGTAACACTGGTGGAGGTAGTCCTCTTGGATACCAACGGCCGTCAGGTGCTACATAAGAGGCTCTTTCACACCAGATGGGGGTCTGAGTGCCCACTTTGTTCTGTTCAGGGGTAACCCTAGCACAGGTTACCATTGGGGTTGGCTCTGTGGCCGCGACAGTTTCAGTAGTGGTGACAGTGCACCCAGTTGTCCTAGTAAACGTACAAGTAGGCGTTACAGTGGTGGTGGTAGTAGTGGCGGTGGTCTTAACGCATGTTGGAGCTGCTGTTACAGGAGATAACATAGCTGGGGATTTGGCATGATGTGTCACAGTGTCTCTTTTCTTGTGCACATTTAGAGCAAACCAGCCTTTCTCACCGAAATGTCTGGTGTAGGTGACAATGTCTCCCGAGTATAGGTCTCTGTCAGGGTGTTCTTCCCAAAGATGAGATTCTACATCCCTACGGTTGACGAATATCTCGGTGTATAGTCCTGACTCTTTAATAAAGCCCCATCCTCCTTGGAGTTTGAAGGCTACGACTGTGCCCTGCTTACGCGGGGCCAGGTTTGTGGTGTGGTCCTTGCGGGCCTGGGCTTTGACTTGCAGGTCGCGTTTGTCGAAGGCTCTACGTTGGGCCTGGTGTCTCTCCTCGGTTTCCTCCCACTTGCGGGCAAGCTCGGCCTGGTAGTCCTCCCAACTCAAAACCTCTACAGTCTCTGCTTTCTGTTGTTCTGCCCCGGGGAACCCCATAAACTCTGGTCCGGGATTCACCCAGCGGTATACAGTCCGCTCTGCATATACTTCACCCGGCAGGGTGGTAGGAGCAATTGGGGCCTTCAGGAATTGCTCCATCCCCGTGGCCTGGTCCCAAGGCTTGAGACGCTGGAGTCGGTGGGTACTGCGTGGGAGGTGGCACTGCTACGGGGCCTACCAGTAGGTCTTCTGTCACCGGGGCAGGGTCAGCCTTCTTACCTGCCGCAGCGGTGTCCTCGGTGTCGGCTGGCTCTGCTGGCAGCGGCGTCTGCAACGATGTTGGCAGCGGCTCCTGTAGCGGTGCAGGGAGTGGTGTTGGTGGCGGTGCCGGTGGGTCCTCTGCAGGCGTTATCTGGCATGCGGCCTTGGTGGTTACCCGCAGTTGCAGAAGTTGGTCGATCAGCTCGTCCACCCCAGCCTGCAGGAAATCAGCGCCAACTGTGGAGGCCTGGTTGCGGTGCCTCTCCGGGTAGCTGGGGGAGTCCTCTGCTCCGACCCCACGCTCTGGTTCCGGGCGGCTCGCCATGGCGTCCTCCACGTGGCTCGCTTCTTCCTCGTCCTTTTCCCGCTCTCTCCTCCGGGGGCAGTTTCTTGTTCTTTGTCTCTGCCCGCCATGGAGGATCAGGAGGCGGATCTCAGCTGCTGACAGACACATCCTCAAGGTACAGAGATATTTGGACTGGGCAGCCATTACTTTTCGCACTCTTAGACAGTTCACGCCCACAACGACACGCCCTTCTTCTTCTGCGCTCCTCGTGGCGCTGTAATGGCGGCAGTTTTGGTGGGAATTTTGGCGGTAAATGGCAATACACAGTTATTTAGTAAATCACAGTTCAAATACAGTTCTGGCACAGTTCTTAGGCGCACGTGACCCGATTTTCAGGCTTAAGTAGATCCTGTTCATGATGCCAAAATTGGAGTGCCCCCAATAGGGCAACGGGGTACTTGGTACCGGGTCCTTCGGTTCTCGGTGGGGATGTGCACGGTGGCTGACCCGGTCCGTGGCCCTAGGGAACGTCCGTTGCTACGATCCGGTGACCTAGGAGCCGCATGAGAGACTTTCTCAGGAGTAAGTGGTATCTGTACTGACCGCAAACCCTAAACTGACACCGCAACTAGAAGTAGCCGTGGGGTGTGCCTAACCCGTCCTAGACACCTCGACACAGCCGGAGGACTAAATACCCCTAAAGGTGGAAATGGGAATTCTATCTTGCCTCAGAGCAGAGCCCCAAAGGATAGACAGCCCCCCACAAATATTGACTGTGAGTATAAGAGGAAAGACACACGCAGGCAGAAAAACAGAATTTAGCAAAAGAGGCACTTCTAGCTAAATAGAAAAGGATAGGACAGAATTCTAAGCGGTCAGTATTAAAATCCTAAAAATATCCACAGCAGAAAATACAAATATACTACATCTAACTAAAGACATAGCAAGTATATCTGCAACTCCTGAGAATCCAGCATGACTGAAAAATCCAAACAAAGTCTAAGCTGGACAAAAACACAAATGAATTGCACTGAATTACAAGCACACTGCATGTGTGCACAGAGACAAAAAAACAGACACTTATCTTAGCTGAATTGGCAGCAGAGCATGAGGAACCAGAGAGAGAAGCAATCCCTCCAAGAACAATGGACAACTGGCCAGGAGTAATGGATCCTGCAAACCTAAATACCTAGTAGAGCTGCAATCAGCAGAAACACCTGCCCTGGATTACAACCCCAAGCCAACTGCACTACCACTAACAGCCACCGGAGGGAACCCAAGAGCAGAATTCACAACAGTACCCCCCCTTGAAGAGGGGTCACCGAACCTTCACCAGAGCCCCCAGGCCGATCAGGATGAGCCAGATGAAAGGCACAGACCAAATCAGCAGCATGGACATCAGAGGCAAAAACCCAAGAATTATCCTCCTGGCCATAACCCTTCCATTTGACAAGGTACTGAAGCCTCCGCCTCGAAAGGCGAGAATCCAAAATCTTCTCAACCACATACTCCAACTCCCCATCAACCAACACAGGAGCAGGAGGATCAACAGAGGGAACAATGGGCACCACATATTTCCGCAATAGAGATCTATGGAAAACATTATGGATGGCAAAAGAGGCCGGAAGGGCCAAACGAAAAGACACCGGATTGATGATCTCAGAAATCCTATAAGGACCAATAAACCGAGGCTTAAACTTAGGGGAAGAAACCTTCATAGGAACATGACGGGAAGACAACCAGACCAAATCCCCAACCCGAAGCCGGGAACTAACACACCGACGACGGTTAGCAAAACGCTGAGCCTTCTCCTGAGACAACACCAAATTGTCCACCACATGAGCCCAAATCTGCTGCAACCTGTCAACCACAGAATCCACAGCAGGACAATCAGAAGGCTTAACCTGCCCCGAAGAAAAACGAGGATGAAAACCAAAATTACAAAAGAAGGGCGAAACCAAGGTAGCCGAACTAGCCCCATTATTAAGGGCGAACTCGGCCAATGGCAAGAAAGCCACCCAATCATCCTGATCAGCAGACACAAAGCATCTCAAATAAGTTTCCAAAGTCTGATTAGTTCGCTCGGTCTGGCCATTTGTCTGCGGATGAAATGCGGAAGAAAAAGACAAATCAATGCCCAGCCTAGCACAAAAGGCCCGCCAAAACCTAGAAACAAACTGGGAACCTCTGTCGGACACAATATTCTCCGGAATACCATGCAAACGAACCACATGCTGGAAAAACAACGGAACCAAATCAGAAGAGGAAGGCAATTTAGGCAAATGCACCAAATGAACCATCTTAGAGAACCGGTCACAAGCCACCCAGATAACCGACATCCTCTGGGAAACCAGAAGATCTGAAATAAAATCCATAGAAATATGCGTCCAAGGCCTCTCAGGGACAGGCAAAGGCAAAAGCAACCCGCTTGCACGGGAAAAACAAGGCTTGGCCCGCGCACAAGTCCCACAGGACTGCACAAAAGAACGCACATCACGCGACAAAGAAGGCCACCAAAAGGACCTACCAACCAAATCTCTGGTACCAAAAATACCAGGATGGCCTGCCAACACAGAACAATGAACCTCAGAAATCACTCTACTAGTCCATCTGTCAGGAACAAACAGTTTGCCCACTGGACAGCGGTCAGGTTTGTCAGCCTGAAATTCCTGCAGAACCCGTCGCAAATCAGGGGAAATGACCGAAAGGACCACCCCTTCCTTCAGAATGCCGACCGGTTCCAGTACCTCAGGAGAATCAGGCAAAAAACTCCTAGAGAGGGCATCAGCCTTAATATTCTAAGAACCCGGAAGATACGAGACCACGAAATCAAAACGGGAGAAAAACAAGGACCATCGAGCCTGTCTAGGATTCAGCCGTCTGGCAGACTCGAGGTAAATCAGATTTTTATGATCGGTCAAGACCACAATACGGTGCTTAGCTCCCTCAAGCCAATGTCGCCATTCCTCAAACGCCCACTTCATAGCCAACAACTCCCGATTGCCGACATCATAATTGCGTTCAGCAGGCAAAAACTTACGAGAAAAGAAGGCACACGGTTTCATCAAGGAACCAACAGAATTCTTCTGAGACAAAACGGCCCCTGCCCCAATCTCAGAAGCTAGAAAAAGAAGTCTCGCACTCAACTTAAGTATATTTGCAGATTTATTTGGTGCTGAAGTAGCACTGGAGAAACGTTTCAGCCTTAACTAGGCTTTCATCAGTCACGTGCTGTGTCTTTCACAATGTATGGACAATTTTTATAGTCAGGACGCAGGTCATACGTGTTGCACTAGGTGGTCGCCTTGTGAAAACATACAGTGATTAAGTAACCAGGATGCTGAGGGAACTCAGACGGACTGGCCCGGGTTAAGGATAATGTGTGCCAAGGACGACCTGATGTGGGATCCGTTGGCTGGAGGGAAGCCGCTGTGGAATAGATGTGATCCTCACAGACGCGGTGTCCACCGCTTGTCTCAGACAAGCGGTGGACACCGCGTCTGTGAGGATCACATCTATTCCACACGGCTTCCCTCCAGCCAACGGATCCCACATCAGGTCCTCCTTGGCACACATTATCCTTAACCCGGGCCAGTCCGTCTGAGTTCCCTCAGCATCCTGGTTACTTAATCACTGTATGTTTTCACAAGGCGACCACCTAGTGCAACACGTATGACCTGCGTCCTGACTATAAAAATTGTCCATACATTGTGAAAGACACAGCACGTGACTGACGAAAGCCTAGTTAAGGCTGAAACGTTTCTCCAGTGCTACTTCAGCACCAAATAAATCTGCAAATATACTTAAGTTGAGTGCGAGACTTCTTTTTCTATCTACTGAAGGATTTGGGTACCTAGTCTCTGCACCGATAATAGCTGTGCACACGGTGTTTTCTCTGTATATCCAATCTCAGAAGCGTCAACCTCAACCTGAAACGGAAGAGAAACATCCGGCTGACGCAACACCGGGGCAGAAGTAAATCGGCGTTTAAGCTCCTGAAAGGCAGAGACAGCCACAGAGGACCAATTCGCTACATCAGCGCCTTTCTTCGTCAAATTGGTCAGGGGTTTAACCACACTGGAGAAGTTAGCAATGAAACGGCGATAAAAATTAGCAAAGCCCAAAAATTTCTGAAGGCTCTTCACGGATGTGGGTTGAATCCAATCATGAATGGCCTGAACCTTAACCGGATCCATCTCTATAGATGAGGGAGAAAAAATGAAGCCCAAAAAAGAAACCTTCTGCACTCCAAAGAGACACTTAGACCCCTTCATAAACAAAGCATTATCACGAAGGATCTGAAATACCATCCTGACCTGTTTCACATGAGACTCCCAATCATCGGAAAAAATCAAGATATCATCCAAATATACAATCATGAATTTATCAAGATAATTCCGGAAGATATCATGCATGAAGGACTGAAAACCAGATGGAGCATTAGAGAGTCCGAATGGCATCACAAGGTATTCAAAATGGCCTTCGGGCGTATTAAACGCAGTTTTCCATTCATCACCCTGCTTAATACGAACAAGATTATATGCCCCCCGAAGGTCAATCTTAGTAAACCAACTAGCCCCCTTAATCCTGGCAAACAAATCGGAAAGCAAAGGTAAAGGGTATTGAAACTTGACCGTGATCTTATTCAAGCGGCGATAATCAATACAGGGTCTCAAGGAGCCATCCTTCTTAGCAACAAAAAAAATCCCGCTCCCAACGGTGAAGAAGATGGCCGAATATGCCCCTTCTCCAAAGACTCCTTAACATAACTCCGCATGGCGGTATGTTCCGGCACAGACAGGTTGAAAAGTCGGCCCTTGGGAAACTTACAGCCTGGAATCAAGTCAATAGCACAATCACATATATATGTAAACGCCGTGTGCCCAGCTGTATTTCTGGTGCAGAGACTAGGTTCCCAAACCATATAGTAAATAATAAAGAAGTCTCGCACTCAACTTAAATCTTTTAGATTGACAAATTTAATTGTATTGGAGTAGCACTGGAAACGTTTCAGCTCTTAATGAGCTTTCATCAGTCACTACAGTGTTCAAAATAAAGAATATATACAGTGTGTAAACAAAAATACATAAGGAAACAAAAGTATATACATAATTTCAAATAATCCAACAATAGCCGAGTGTGCAGAAAACATCATAGATATAGTATTGCAGTGGATACATGCATATACATACTGGCCCGATATATTGTTAACTCAGAGATTACACATACCGTGCTGTGCCTTTCAGTGTGTGTTAATCATATCTTTGGTTAGAATATAGATCCTAAATTGTGCCTGGGAAGAGGACAGAATTTGTGTCATGGTATAGCAGGGGCTATAGGTGTTGTAGCCTAAACAGAATGGAGTGAATACTCACAGTGGATGGCCGCCCCGGGATAGCGTAGTGGATATTGCTGGTATGCAAAGTGCATAGGAGCTAGGATTGAAAATAATAGAGAAGCAAGGAGGTTCATGCTAGTGTATAGTATGTTATATAAATTCTATATGCCGTGATCCCCTTCTAAATGTTATTACCTCATTTATATATGTTGTTGGAGGGGGTGGCCTCAATGAGGAGGGCCAGCACTTAGGTAGAGGCTAAGAGGAAAGTAACAAAGAGAATTATTTGGGGATGTGAGGTCACTTGTACATGCTGTGTAACAGCGTATAAGATCATACCTGGAGGAGTGTTGCCAGCACAGAAGTGGGGGCTGGAGGGGAAAGTAATAGAATTCATTAGTTTCAATAAGGCCAAGTATATGTGTGACGCTGGAGTGTGTCCGAACATACCTGGAGGGGAGCCGCCTCGACTTGTGTGTCAGTTATCCTCTCAGACGCGGTGTCCACCGCTAGTCTGTGATGTCTATGGAGTGCGCGCTATTTAAACAACACTCGTGCGTCGGGTTAGGGCGCCGAGACCGGATGTGACGTTCTAGCGTCCGGTCAGGGCGGAAGTACATGGCCGTGCGTTCCACCTTATGGATATGCATTCCACTTGGCAGCGCTATAGCGCAGCTTTTAGTAAAAGTGTATTTTAGCATGTGTGGGCACGATGTAAATAAGAATTATGGCTGTGGGCATGTAATCTGTATGTTTTTTTGAAGAATGTCCTTATTTTTCAGGGGCAGGAGGGGCCTTTGCATAGAAGGAATATGGGGGAGGAGTGTAAGATAAACAGGAGTAGGCATCCACTGGGGTAGATAGATGAGAGAGTACAGGGTGATATACGTACTGTATTAAAAGTGCCTGTGGAATGTTAAACGCCATGTATAGCACAATCACAGTCCCTATGCGGTGGAAGGGAACTGGACTTGGGCTCATCGAATACATCCTGAAAATCAGACAAAAACTCTGGAACCTCAGAAGAGGTGGAAGAGGAGATTGACATCAAAGGAACGTCACTATGAACCCCCTGACAACCCCAGCTAGTCACAGACATAGACTTCCAATCCAACACAGGATTATATATCTGGAACCATGCAAAACCCAGCACAATAGCATCATGCAAATTATGCAACACCAGAAAACAACAATCTTCCTGATGGGCAGGCGCCATGCACATGGTCACCTGTATCCAAAACTGGGGTTTATTTTTAGCCAAAGGTGTAGCATCAATGCCCCTTAAAGGAATAGGGTTCTGCAAAGACTGCAAGGGGAAACCACAACGCCTGGCAAATTCAAAGTCCATTAGATTCAAAGCGGCGCCTGAATCCACAAACGCCATGACAGAAAATGACGACAATGAGCAGATCAAGGTCACAGATAACAGAAATTTAGGTTGTACAGTACTGATGGTAACTGAACTAGCGATTCTCTTTGTACGCTTAGGGCAGACTGAAATGACATGAGAGGCATCACCACAATAAAAACACAACCTATTCTGACGTCTGAATCCTTGTTGTTCTGTTCTAGACAGAATCCTATCACACTGCATAGGCTCAGGCATCTGCTCTGAAGACAATGCCACAGCGCGCACAGTTCTGCGCTCCCGCAAGCGCCGATCAATCTGAATGGCCAGAGACATAGAATTACTCAGACCAACAGGCGTGGGAAACCCCACCATAACATCTTTAACAGATTCAGAAAGACCCTTTCTGAAAATTGCAGCCAAAGCTTCATCATTCCATTTAGTCAGCACAGACCATTTTCTAAATTTCTGACATCACAATTCTGCCGCTTCTTGACCCTGAGACAGGGCCAACAAGGTCTTCTCCGCTTGATCCACAGAATTTGGTTCATCATATAATAATCCTAGAGCCTGAAAAAAGGCGTCTACATTAAGCAAGGCCGGATTCCCAGATTCCAGTGAAAATGCCCAATCCTGAGGGTCGCCACACAACAGGGAGATGACAATTTTAACCTGCTGAATGGGATCACCAGAGGAACGAGGTTTCAGAGCAAAAAACAGTTTACAGTTGTTTTTAAAACTCAAAAATTTGGACCTGTCCCCAAAAAACAAATCAGGAGTCCTAGGCTCTAAAAGCGGAGTCTGAACAATATAATCCGAAATACCCTGTACCCTAGCAGCAAGCTGGTCTACACGAGAAGCTAATCCCTGAACATCCATGCTAGCACAAGTCTCCTCAGTCACCCAGAGGAAAAGAGGGAAGGAAAGAAAAAACAGACTACAGAAAAAAAATGGCTCAGCACCTTTCTTCCCTTCTTCTGAGATGCACTTAACTCATTGTTGGCCAGTTGTACTGTTATGATCCGGTGACCTAGGAGCCGCATGAGAGACTTTCTCAGGAGTAAGTGGTATCTGTACTGACCGCAAACCCTAAACTGACACCGCAACTAGAAGTAGCCGTGGGGTGTGCCTAACCCGTCCTAGACACCTTGACACAGCCGGAGGACTAAATACCCCTATAGGTGGAAATGGGAATTCTATCTTGCCTCAGAGCAGAGCCCCAAAGGATAGACAGCCCCCCACAAATATTGACTGTGAGTATAAGAGGAAAGACACACGCAGGCAGAAAAACAGAATTTAGCAAAGGCACTTCTAGCTAAATAGAAAAGGATAGGACAGAATTCTAAGCGGTCAGTATTAAAATCCTAAAAATATCCACAGCAGAAAATACAAATATACTACATCTAACTAAAGACATAGCAAGTATATCTGCAACTCCTGAGAATCCAGCATGACTGAAAAATCCAAACAAAGTCTAAGCTGGACAAAAACACAAATGAATTGCACTGAATTACAAGCACACTGCATGTGTGCACAGAGACAAAAAAACAGACACTTATCTTAGCTGAATTGGCAGCAGAGCATGAGGAACCAGAGAGAGAAGCAATCCCTCCAAGAACAATGGACAACTGGCCAGGAGTAATGGATCCTGCAAACCTAAATACCTAGTAGAGCTGCAATCAGCAGAAACACCTGCCCTGGATTACAACCCCAAGGCAACTGCACTACTCTAACAACCACCGGAGGGAACCCAAGAGCAGAATTCACAACAGTCCGTAGTAAATGGGGGAAAGGTCCTTAAAGGGATAATGTTCGTGACGCCACCTGTGGTATTCGGCCAGGGTGACCGATGCTGCTTTGGGGTCTGCTGGGGGGTGATGTAATGGCAGCTAGATGGTATACCTTCCCACAGGTGAAGTGTATCCCCAGGGCTTCCCAGAGTGTAGATGGTGGATGGTGTGAGGCGCAGTGAAGAACGAGGACACAAAGTTGCAGTCTCTCCACGCCTACTGAAGGCCTCAGCATCCACAGTCCAGGGTACAGACCACAGGGTAGGCAGAGTACGGCCGGTCTGAAGGCAAATCCAGAGTCCCCTCATCCAGGTGGAAATCAGCAGCCCCCCTCTAGCGCCTGGGTGTTGTAGTACCTCCCTGCTGAGCTTCTCGGTAAGGTCCTCACAACTGATGTTACTGTTCTAGATGTTATTTCTTATTCTCTCTCTGTCCCCCAGATGGAATGGATAGGACAAACCCATATGACTGGTGGCCTGAGGCTTTTTACAGGGACTCTATCACGCCCCGGCCCCCACAAGTTGCCACCGAGACTCCTGGGTATAAGATCGGGCAACTAATATGGAACTAGCTGTCCTGCCGGTCTTTGGAGCTTGGCTTGGAGACGTTGACTCCGTCGGTGTTCCGGCTACCGGGTCCTGCGCCTCAGAAAGGAGGCAGCCTTTAGCGGGACAGAACTCCTTCTGGTTTCCTCTCCTTTTGCTATGACTTCGTTTCTCACCCTCCACAATACAATTCTCTTCTAATGTCTCTTTCTTAGGATTCTGCCGCACGTGGGGCAGGCGCAGCTCCGTGGCCCTCTGTCTTGGCCTCTGACAGGATCCCACCCCTGTGAGGCACCCACTCTTCCTGCAGCTCTGATGTTCCTCCTTCCCCTCTGGCTGCCTGACAGGGTGCTGCCTGGGTGAAGCCCAGTCAGCTTCTGCCCAACTTCCTATCCAGACCACCAGTTTTACTTAATTGTGAGGAGTGCCCTAATAGATAGGAGCGTAGCTCCCCCTGGTGGGCTGGAGTGTGAAGTGTGTTGTGTGGTTTGTGATACCTGGTAAAGAGATCTCCTTTATTGCCTTCAGATGTAACATCACTCCCCCTGGTGAAAGAATGACATTACTGCAACGACCAGGACTCTGGGGCGCTGAACATACACACACACACACAGACACTCACAGAACCATTCACCTCTCTGCATACACATTCACACAGACACAGCACCATTCACCTCTCTGCATACGCATACACAGACACACACAGCACCATTCACCTCTCTGCATACACACACACACAGACATACACAGCACCATTAAGCTCTCTGCATGCACATACACACACACAGCACAATTCACCTCTCTGCACTCACATACACACACACAGCACCATTCACCTCTTTGCATACACATACACACACAGACACACACAGAACCATTCACCTCTCTGCATACACATTCACACAGACATACACAGACACACAGCCCCTTTCACCTCTCTGCATACACATACACACACAGCACCATTCACCTGTCTGCAAACACACACATACACACACACAGCACCATTCACCTCTCTGCATACACACACACAGCACCATTCACCTCTCTGCATACACACACACACAGACACACACAGCACCATTCACCTCTCTGCATATACACACACATACACACGCACAGCACCATTCACCTCTCTGCACACACACAGACAGCACCATTCACCTCTCTGCATACACACACACACACACAGACACACACAGCACCATTCACCTCTCTGCATACACACACACACAGACACACACAGCACCATTCACCTCTCTGCATACACACACAAATACACACGCACAGCACCATTCACCTTTCTGCACACACACAGCACCATTCACCTTTCTGCACACATACACACCTCACCTCTGCGCACGGTATCTTGAAGCCGCACCATCGGCGGCAGCTTCCTGTCTCGCACAGCCGTGGCACTGAATGATGATGTCATTCAGCCGCTACTGTGTGAGATAGGAAGCACGGGCAGGAAGCAGGACAGATCCATACCCTGCAGCTCCACTGCCATTTTCTCTTGCAGGCAGTGGAGCTGCAGAGATTGCTCCCTGCCTGCCTCATATGAGGGCAATTTGGCCAGTGGACCCCCGGAGCCTCGGGATCGGATAAACTGGCCAGATTGCCCTCATTACTAGCCGCCCTGCTGGGCCCCCCCCGGAGCCTCCGGACCCCGATGCAGCCGTACCGCTGAATCGGCGGTATGTCCGCCATGAGACACAGTACACAGACATTTATACAAAAAGTATGCAGACATGTATACTTGGTATGCAGACATGCACATACATACAGCATGCAGACATGTATACACGGTGCACAGACATGCGCGCACACACACGAGACATGCACACACATACAGTATACAGACATGTATACACGGTACGCAGATATGCACACACACGCAGACATGCACATATACACATGGTATACAGATATGCACCCATACAATAGGCAGACATGCACACAAACGTACACAGATACGTACAGATATAGGCATACCTACATATACATATTTGAAGACAAATTCTAAAAACGCAAACAGACATAAATATATACACTGAAATACATAGATATACACATCCTACATGCACATACACAGGCATACAGACATATTTGAAATATTTTTTTAATATGAGGAAGCAGGAAACAAGCCTCGCTCCCCTGGGCATGTCTCCCGTTCACACAGTGCGCTGTGTGGCTTTGTCTGCTAGTAGTGACATGGCTGGGTCGGCACTGCACCTTTAATGTTGCTTGTGTGTTACTAGCAGACAGAGCCGCACAGTGCACTGCGCAAAGCCATATCTGTTGAAGTGTCAGCGGCGGAGGCCCAGCATAGCACAGCTGTTGGCGGAGCAGCCCGGGTCCCAACAGCAAGTGGACCCCTTTTTGTCCAGGGCCCCGGCACTTGCCTGGGTGCAGCGGGTGCTGATGCCGGCCCTGAGCATAGTTTTGTTTTTCTGAGCAGCTACATAGAATCTCTATCCTTGAACAATCTCACGATAAACTGCTAGCAGCCGCTATAATCTTGTTATGAAAATCAGCTTTTCCGCTCCATTGCCTTGTTTGTACGCAGTTTTCTTTCTCAGCTGTGATAACAGCTTTTACAGAGTGTTATATTTATATCTCAGCAATACATGAGAAGGTAAAAATGTTTATTACTGCAGATCTGTTTTCTGGACATTCAGGGAACATTCAGGAGCTCATGGGTAATGTAGTTCCACCTATTAGAACAGAAGTTACATGATGACCCATTCTGCTGGGCCACCTGCTTCAAGCTTCGTATGGGAAAAAAAGAATAGAGGAGCACGGAGAGGTAGGATTCATGCATCAGATTTTTCTCTCATTCGTGAAAAAGGATCCATGGTTTGTTCAACGTAATGATAAAGGGAGTGAGATATATGATCAATCCTATGTATATGTAGAAAAAAAATTCTTACCTTCTACCCATTAAACAGTAAAAATAGACATAGTGTGCTGTGTTTTTATTTTTTCATAAGGTTTGAAACCTTCATAAATTGAAATTCTGGTGATGATGTAATTCTATATTGAAGACTCAGGTCACTTTGTCGGCTTAAAAAAAAAGATGAATATATATCTTTTTATGTCAGTTTTGTACCATGATGTAGTAGGGAATCTCCCATATTTTAATTGCTTCAGACCAAGAAGGAGCTTTAAACAACTGATTTGTTAAAAGGATTGTCCACTACTAGGAGAACCCCTTCTCAATCTGAATATTTTCTCCCATTAAAATAATATTACTTATACTCACCTCCCATGCCAGCACAGTTCTAGGTAATTAAGAAGTAATTAAGAGGAAGTGAGTGACCAGCCTCAGCTATCACATCCTCTTGATTATTATACGTCTGAGGGCGGGAAAAATGATGCCAGCGTTGATTGGGCGCAAGGCTTATATGATGTAACAACCTCACTTGAGCCCACGGAACACAAAGGCTGATGACTGAAGCAAAACGTGCCCCACACGTGCACATGAATAGCACACTGGGATGTTATCCGTGTGACACATCCCAGCACCTGAGAAGCAACGATACAGTTGTTACCTGGCGTTGAGTGCTGAAGACCGCTCTCATCAGCTTGAGCACGGACGAATGATGAGATTTATATTCAAGTGATAACAATGAGAGCAGGTAACGGCTGATGGGACTATTACTCCCATCAGCCTACACCTGCTGCCACTAATAACAGTGTCAGCAGGGGTATTCATCACCCGTCGCCTGCGCTATAAATAAATAAATAAAAAAATCCGGCATGGGTTCTCCTGTATTTTCTACGACCAGCCAGGCAAAACTGACAGCTGGGGGCTGGAATCCTCAGCTGTCAGCTTCAGTAAGACTGGTTATCAAGAATAGAGGGGTCCCCACCCTGCTTTTTTAAATTATTTAAATAATAAAAAAACAACATGGGGTTACCCCCCATTTTTTACAAATAGCCTTGGCAAAGCTGACAGCTGGGGGCTGGCATTCTCAGTTTCATAAGGGGGCATGGATATTGCTCCCTCCAGCCTAAAAAGAGCAGCCCGCAGCTGCCCAGAAAAGGCACATCTATATGCCCTGTAGTGGTGGCAAGTGGGGTTCATATTTATGGGATTGATGTCACCTTTGTATTGTCTGGTGACATCAAGCCCACGGCTTAGTAATGGAGAGGTGTCAATAAGACACCTCTCCATTACTAATCCTATAGTTATATAAAGACACAGCCAGAATAAAATCTTTTATTTGAAATAAAAACAAAACATAATTTTCCATTTTTATTTAAAAATAACAAACACAGTTACACTCACCTAACATTTAATTCCACTGAATCCATCATCTTTTGTAATAAAACAAAAATAGAAAACAACAATATCCCTCACCTGTCCGTCGTTCTGTCCCACACCGTTTTTTTTCAATTACTTAAATAATTAAAAAAAAACCCTCTATATTCTTGATAACCAGGCTTGCTAAAGCTGACAACTGTAAGTTTTGCATGGCTGGTTATAGAAAATACAGGGGAATCCATACCGGATTTTTTATTTATTTGTAATGCAGGCGGCAGGTGATGAATATTCCCATCAGTCGGCGTCTGCGTCACTGTTATTAGTGGCAGCAGGTGTAGGCTGATGGGAGTAATAGTCCCATCAGCCATCCCCTGCTGTCATTATCACTTGAATATAACTCTCAACATTCTCCCCTGCTCTCACTGATTGCTGGCAGAGCAGGGGAGAAGGGGAGAATGATGAGAGCCGTCTTCAGCACCTGGCGCTGGGGAACAGCGCTTATGGTACCGCTGCTTCCCAGTCGCCCGTGCTTGTGGTACTGATGCGGCACACAAACAACACACAGTTGCCACATGTGTTTTGCAATTAATACACACACGTACACACGGACACTGATATCTCCGTTATAGAAAAGGGACGTGTGAAAAAGGCCTTAATGAGAGAGGTGAAAATAAATGTCTAAAACGTTACTAATGTAATGCTAAGTATGTTATACTTTGTTTAAAAAAATTGTACAAGAATTTTGGAGCACTTATGTGATTTAAACTCCCCATTGGGTGTTCAAGTCTAGAACAGTCTTTTATAACATCTAACAAATTTTTAGGAGTTCAAAAATAAATTCCAGAAAATCACATTGTATAAATTAAGTAAATTTATTTGCATTTTGCAGTGAGAAATAAGTATTTGATCCCCTACCAACCATTAAGAGTTCTGGCTCATAAAGACTAGTTAGATGCTCCAAATCAACTCGTTACCTGCATTAAAGACAGTTGTCTTAGGCTACTTTCACACTAGCGTCGTGCACTGCACGTCGCTATGCATCGTTTTGTAGAAAAAACGCATCCTGCAAAAGTGCTTGCAGGATGCGTTTTTTCTCCATTGACTTGCATTAGCGACGCATTGACACACCGCAACCGTCGTGCGACGGTTGCGTCGTGTTGCGTCGGTCCGTCGCCACCAAAAAATGTTGCATGTAACGTTTTTTGGTGCGTCGAGACTGTCTTTTCCGACCACGCATGTACGTCCAGAACTCCGCCCCCGCCTCCCCGCACCTCACAATGGGGCAGCGGATGCATTGAAAAACAGCATCCGCTGCCCCCGTTGTGCGGCGCTTCCACAGTATGCGTCGGTGCGCCGCAACATCGCATTGCGACATGCAGTGCACGTCGCTAATGTGAAAGTAGCCTTACATAGTCACCTTTATGAAAGACTTCTGTTAACAGACTCAATTAATCAGTCAGACTCTAACCTCTACAACATGGGCAAGACCAAAGAGCTTTCTAAGGATATCTGGGATGAGATCATAAACCTGCACAAAGCTGGAATGGGCAACAAAATCATAAGTAAGACGCTGGGTGAGAAGGAGACAACTGTTGGTGAAATAGTATGAAAATGGAAGAAATACAAAATGACTGTCAATCGACATCGATCTGGGGCATCAAGCAAAATCTCACCTCGTTGGGTATCCTTGATCATGAGGAATGTGATAAATCGGCCTAAAACTACACAAGGGGAACTTGTTAATGATCTCAAGGCAGCTGGGACCACAATCACCAAGAAAGCCATTATGCCGTAAAGGTTTAAAATCCTGCAGTGCATCTTGTTCCAAGCATTTAATCATTAATGGAATATTCAGAGAAAGAGAATCAGAGAAAACAAATGACAGCTATACAATCTACTGTACCAAGACCAATAATTTCACAAACAAGGGAGAAATACCACCACACCATGACCAGAACACATTTTATCACCAAATAATGACTGAATAATGCCACATACAAGGAACAAATACCACCATACCATGACCAGACCACATATTACTGCCACATAGTGACCGAATAATACCACATACAAGGAACAAATACTGCCACACCATGACTGGACCACATATTACCATCACATAGTGACTGAATAATACCATATACAAGGGAGAAATACCACCACTCCTTGACCAGATCACATATTATTACTACATAGTGACAAAATACTAACACATATAAGGAAAAAATACTGCCACACCATGACCAGAACACATATTACCGCCACATAGTGACCTAATAATACCACATACAATGGACAAATACTGCCACAACATGACCAGAACACATATTACCACCACATAGTGACCTAATAATATGACATATAATGGACAAATACCATGAATACAAAACACAATACTAACAACACTGTTATTACCACCAGTGACATTATACACAAGAGCTCTGTATATAGCACACAGTGTATATTGTAGATGTACAGGTAATACAGTGATTACCAATTATATTATACACAGGAGCTTTGTATATAGTGTATAGTATACAGGTAATGCAGTAATCACCGATGATATTGTACACAGGAGCTCTGTATATAATGTACAGGTAATACAGGGATCACAGGTGACATTATAAACAGGAGCTCTGTATATAGTGTCAGTGTACAGGTAACGCAGTGATCATCGGTGACATTATACACAAGAGCTCTGTACATAGTATACAGTGTATAGTGTGCATGTACATGTAATACACTGACTCACCAGTGACGTCTATAGAAAAATTCCTTCATCTTCACTTTTCTTCTTCATCTGGCACAGACCGCCATCACTTCTTCCATCCAGGACTCATGTCTGCCGAGAATGGCACCCCAAGGCCCTTGTTCAGCTTGGCCACCATATGTGTATCCTGGCCCCCATATTTCCCTTGTTTTGGCCCCCATATGTTCATCCCCCATATATCCATCCTGGCCCACATATCCACATATGTTCCTTGTCCTGGCCCTCATATGTGCATCCTGGTTTCCCATATATCCATCCTGGCCCCCATATGTCCATTGTCCTGACCCCTATATGTACCTTGTCCTGGTCCCCACATATCCATCCTTGTCCCCATATGTCCCTTGCCCTGGCCCCCATATATCCATTCTGGCCTCAATATGTTCTCCCATATGTCCATCATGACCTCTATGTGTCCTTTGTCCTGGATCCTATATGTCCCTTGTTCTGGCCCTCATATATCCTTCCTGGCCCCATATGTCCCTTGTCATGGCCCCCATATGTGCATCCTGGCCCCCATATGTGCATCCTGGCCCCATATGTGCATCCTGCCCCCTCCATATATGCATCCTGGTCCCCATATGTCTCTTGTCTTGGCCCCCATATACTCATCCTGGCTCCATATGTCCCTTGTCCTGGCCCCGAATATGTGCATCCTGCCCCCCAATATATCCATCCTGGCCCCCATATGTCACTTGTCCTGAAATCATATTTGCATCCTGGCCCCCTCATATATCCATTCTGGACCCCATATATAAAACCTGGCCCCCATATGATGCTGAATCCACAGAAGAAAAAAAATTCCACTTGCCTGCACTTCCGGCGCCTTGCGACGTCCTCTTCTTATAGATCAGGAGCGCTCATGCTAAAATTGCCTCTGACCTAGCAGAGGCCAGTGACTGACGTGAGTGCACCCGTTGCAGGAGGCACATGGCAGTGATGTCATACACCGACATTAGACTCACAATTGTTAGCGTTCATCAATGACGTGTGACACGGTGATTCAAGTAATGAACACTGACTTTTTTTTACCTTCCCCCTCTATCTCCTGTCCACTTCAAGGGCCCATCTCGATACCCCACCAGGCGAGTCCGACCCTGATTTCTCTCCTTTTAAGCTAATAGCAGCCAATGACTTGGAGGTATTTTTTACAGCATGAGATGGTGCATTGTCATTAGTGTTGAGCGATACCTTCCGATATCGGAAAGTATCGGTATCGGAAAATATCGGCCGATACCGGCAAAATATCGGATCTCGCCGATACCGATACCCGATACCAATGCAAGTCAATGGGACGAAAATATTGGAATTAAAATAAACCCTTTCTTTCCTTGTAGGTTCATTCTACATGAAGGAAAACAACTAAGAATAATGTAGGATGTATTGGGGGAGGTGGCGGAGACATTAAAGGCATAGAGGTTTAGCCCAATCAAATAGAATAGCAGGAATTTTAATTTTTTTTTAAGACGTTCGGAGTTACAAAGATATTGACTATCTTACGATTTTTTTTATTTTGTCAGATATTGATGTTTCACTACTTCCACGCCCTTCACCCTCTTTTTTACTTCTCCCACACTTTCTTCTTCATCATCATCAGCATCTTTGACATCAACTTCTTCTTCACCTTATTCATCTTCTTCTTCATCTTCTACCTATAATTGTTTTTTGTTACATTGTTCATATTCTTTTTATTTAACTATTATTCTTCTTCATATTCAAGTTCTTCATCATATTCTTATTTGTGACAGGCATTCCGGTAGTTGTTATCTATAAAAGTTTAAAGATTACACCTTCCGTTCTGCCTGTCACAAAAGAGTTACATTTGTCCGCGTTCAGTTTGGCCTGCAGAATCAGGCTTTATCCAGGGGCACCACGAGGAGGAACGGACTCACCCCCATACACTGCTTAGTCTTAGTCTTCTGCTTATAATTTAGATAATATCTTTTGCTCTGATATTTAGTGTTATGCTTAATGTTCTTCTGCTCTTTGTTCTGCAGCCTCTTGTTCTTCTGCTTCTCGGTCTCCCATGTCGTCGTCGTCTCCAGGGTCGTCGTCATCTCAGTGGTTGTCGTCTCTGGTGTCGTCGTCATCTTAGGTGTGGTCTTCCGGGTCATCGTCTTTAGGGTCTTGAACTTGGAAATGTAGCAGAAGGTACAAGAAGGCTGAGAAAATGCAGAGAAACAGCTGATGGAACTGGAACTCGGATGGCTACCCAAAGGTCCAAGAGCCAAAGGAACTACCGAGGACCAGCTGACGTTACTGGAACCCGGTTACTAAGCAGGAGGTACCCGTGCCTGAAAGCACTACCAAGGACCACCTCACGTTGGTGGAACTCGGATACCCAGAGGGAGGCACCTAAGCCAAAGGCTCTGCCCGGAACCAGCTGATGGTACTGGAACCAGGATGGGGAGCAGAAGGTACAAGAGCAAAAGACACTGCCGAGAACCAGCTGACGGTACTGGAACCCAGATGGGTAGCCGAAGGTCCAAGAGCCAATGGAACTACCGAGGACCAGCTGATGATACTGGAACCCGGTTACTAAGCAGGAGGTACCCGTGCCTGAAAGCACTACCAAGGACCACCTGACGTTGGTGGAACTCGGATACCCAGAGGGAGGCACCTAAGCCAAAAGCTCTGCCCGGAACCAGCTGACGGTACTGGAACCAGGATGGGGAGCAGAAGGAACAAGAGCAAAAGACACTGCCGAGAACCAGCTGACGGTACTGGAACTCGGATGGGTAGCCGAAGGTCCAAGAGCCAATGGAACTACCGAGGACCAGCTGACGTTACTGGAACCCGGTTACTAAGCAGGAGGTACCCGTGCCTGAAAGCACTACCAAGGACCACCTGGCGTTGGTGGAACTCGGATACCCAGAAGAGGCACCTAAGCCAAAGGCTCTACCCAGAACCAGCTGACGGTACTGGAACCAGGATGGGGATCTATTCAAGCTTGTCTTCCTAGAGCCCCAACTAGTGGTGTTGGAGCAAAGGGTCAGCAGGGGGAGCAGAGTGTAGGCCGAAGCCTGCACTGGAGGCATTTGGAGGTCTGTTGTGTCTGCGTGGCATTTGCAGGACACGATGCCGGCTACACAGCAGGGGAACAGCTGGCGTTGCTGAACCCCACTGACACCTTGGCGGGTGTTTTTCTCTGTGCAGCCAGCACTTCTGGGCACCAACTGGCGTTGTTAGAGCCCAGGGTCAGCAGGAGGAGAGGGAGCAGAGTGTAGGCCGAAGCCTAATTGAACCAATTTTAAAGGTAACCTTTAACCCCCCTCAGGTGTTACAAACTGGAAGAGCCACACCTTGTGCAGCTGTAATGCTGCACAAGTGAAAGGTTGCTCTTTAAGTTTTGAATCTTGCAGATGCTGAATGAAACACGTATAACATTTAGCCCCTTATACAGTCAAACTGTCTTGGAGGCGTGACTTTCCTTCTTAATGAGACGCAGCACAGCTGTCCAAAATCCCACCTTGGTGCTGGGCGCAGTCTCCTGAGCGTCGTTATTAGCTGTACAGGAGTCTGCGCTGTTGTGTTATCCCTTGGCCTTGCGCTGTTAGTGCTGCCCGTCTTGTGACATCATTTCATGTCGGCTGGTGCAGTTCACGATGCTCATGTATCCCAGCCCTGCAGTGTGTTTTCATTAATTCACACTGCGGGGCTGAGATTCATGGCCTTGCGCAGTCAATATGTTCGCCTCTCACTTGTGTCCTTACACCTGCTACAGACTGTGCAGCGTCAGCTGATCCCTTATCGCATGCCACGGCCATGAAGCCGTACAGTCTGAAGAAGGCGGAAGGAGATGAGTGACAGGCGAAGATATGCACTGCTCATGCCCGTCAATCACACCCTCGCAGTCAAAATAAATAAGACACCGAGGGGCGTTGTGTCGGGCAGGGTGGCCGCAGAGGCACAGCCAGCCAAACAATGATGTCAGAAGACGAGCAGCGCTACCAAGGGGGGTGCAGCGTGTCATTACAAAGGAAAGTCACACCTCAGGGACGGTTTAATGGTCTCAGGAGACACATTTTAGACGTGTTGCGTTCGGCGTGTGCAAGGAGAGTAACTGTTATGACCCCAATGGCGAGGGTCTCAGAGGAACGTGGAAGTCTGCAGAATACAAAAATCCAGCTCATAGGGCAGTGGTAACTGGGTTGACCATATATCTACTCCTAACGCCAACACTAGAAGTAGCCGGGGATCATTCCTACGTTGATTCTAGATGACACGCTCCAGCCGGAGAATCTAACTACCCCTAGTAGAGGAAAACAAAAGACCTTTCTTGCCTCCAGAGAAGGGGACCCCAAAGCTGGATAGAAGCCCCCCACAAATAATAACGGTGAGGTAAGAGGAAATGACAAACACAGAAATGAACCAGGTTTAGCACAGAGAGGCCCGCTAACTGATAGCAGAATAAAGAAAGGTAACTTATATGGTCAACAAAAACCCTATCAAAATCCACACTGGAAATTCAAGAACCCCCGAACCGTCTAACGGTCCGGGGGGAGAACACCAGCCCCCTAGAGCTTCCAGCAAAGGTCAGGATATAGATTTGGAACAAGCTGGACAAAAATACAAAACCAAAACAAATAGCAAAAAGCAAAAGGCAGACTTAGCTGATATAACTGGAACCAGGATCAGTAGACAAGAGCACAGCAGACTAGCTCTGATAACTACGTTGCCAGGCATTGAACTGAAGGTCCAGGAAGCTTATATAGCAACACCCCTAACTAACGACCCAGGTGCGGATAAAAGGAATGACAGAAAAACCAGAGTCAAAAAACTAGTAACCACTAGAGGGAGCAAAAAGCAAATTCACAACAGTACCCCCCCCTTAGTGAGGGGTCACCGAACCCTCACCACGACCACCAGGGCGATCAGGATGAGCGGCATGAAAGGCACGAACTAAATCGGCCGCATGAACATCAGAGGCGACCACCCAGGAATTATCCTCCTGACCATAGCCCTTCCACTTGACCAGGTACTGAAGCCTCCGCCTGGAGAGGCGAGAATCCAAGATCTTCTCCACCACGTACTCCAACTCGCCCTCAACCAACACCGGAGCAGGAGGCTCAGCAGAAGGAACTACAGGCACAATGTACCGCCGCAACAAGGACCTATGAAATACATTGTGAATAGCAAACGACACAGGAAGATCCAGACGAAAAGATACAGGATTAAGGATTTCCAATATCTTGTAAGGCCCAATAAAACGAGGTTTAAATTTGGGAGAGGAGACCTTCATAGGAACAAAGCGGGAAGAAAGCCATACCAAATCCCCAACGCGTAGTCGGGGACCCACACCGCGGCGGCGGTTGGCAAAGCGCTGAGCCCTCTCCTGTGACAACTTCAAGTTGTCCACCACATGATTCCAGATCCGCTGCAACCTATCCACCACAGAATCCACCCCAGGACAGTCAGAAGGCTCCACATGACCCGAAGAAAAGCGAGGATGGAAACCAGAGTTGCAGAAAAAAGGCGAAACCAAGGTGGCGGAACTAGCCCGATTATTAAGGGCAAACTCAGCCAACGGCAAGAATGTCACCCAATCGTCCTGATCAGCAGAGACAAAACACCTCAAATAAGCCTCCAAAGTCTGATTGGTTCGCTCCGTCTGTCCATTAGTCTGAGGATGGAAAGCAGACGAAAACGACAAATCAATGCCCATCCTACTACAAAAGGATCGCCAGAACCTGGAAACGAACTGGGATCCTCTGTCCGACACAATATTCTCAGGGATGCCGTGCAAACGAACCACGTTCTGGAAAAACACAGGAACCAGATCGGAAGAGGAAGGCAGCTTAGGCAAAGGAACCAAATGGACCATCTTTGAGAAGCGATCACATATCACCCAGATAACGGACATGCCCTAAGATAGCGGAAGATCAGAAATGAAATCCATGGAGATATGTGTCCAAGGTCTCTTCGGGACAGGCAAGGGCAAGAGCAAACCGCTGGCACGAGAACAGCAAGGCTTAGCTCGAGCACAAGTCCCACAGGACTGCACAAATGACCGCACATCCCTTGACAAGGAAGGCCACCAAAAGGACCTGGCCACCAGATCTCTGGTGCCAAAAATTCCCGGGTGACCTGCCAACACCGAGGAATGAACCTCGGAAATGACTCTGCTGGTCCACTTATCCGGGACAAACAGTCTGTCAGGTGGACAAGACTCAGGCCTATCAGCCTGAAATCTCTGCAACACACGTCGCAGATCCGGAGAAATAGCTGACAAGATAACTCCATCTTTAAGAATACCAACAGGATCAGCGACTCCAGGAGCATCAGGCACAAAGCTCCTAGAAAGAGCATCGGCCTTCACATTCTTTGAACCTGGTAAATACGAGACAACAAAATCAAAGCGGGAGAAAAGCAATGACCAGCGGGCCTGTCTCGGATCAAGGCGTTTAGCAGACTCGAGATACATCAGATTTTTGTGATCAGTCAAGACCACCACACGATGCTTAGCACCCTCGAGCCAATGACGCCACTCCTCAAATGCCCATTTCATGGCCAACAACTCCCGATTGCCCACATCATAATTTCGCTCGGCAGGCGAAAACTTCCTAGAGAAAAAGGCACAAGGTTTCATAACAGAGCAACCAGGGCCTCTCTGCGACAAAACGGCCCCTGCTCCAATCTCTGAAGCATCCACCTCAACCTGAAAGGGAAGTGAGACATCGGGCTGGCACAAAACAGGCGCCGAAGTAAACCGGCGTTTCAACTCCTGGAAAGCCTCCACGGCAGCAGGAGCCCAGTTAGCTACATCTGAGCCCTTCTTGGTCATATCCGTCAAAGGTTTCACAATGCTAGAAAAATTAGCGATAAAACGACGGTAGAAGTTAGCGAAACCCAAGAACTTCTGAAGACTCTTAACTGACGAGGGCTGAGTCCAATCAAGAATAGCTCGGACCTTGACTGGGTCCATCTCCACAGCAGAAGGGGAAAAAATGAACCCCAAAAAGGGAACCTTCTGTACACCAAAGAGACACTTTGAGCCCTTGACAAACAAAGAATTTTCACGCAAAATTTTAAAGACCAACCTGACCTGCTCCACATGCGAATCCCAATTATCAGAAAAAACCAAAATATCATCCAGATAAACAATCAAAAATTTATCCAGATACTTCCGGAAAATGTCATGCATAAAGGACTGAAAAACTGAAGGCGCATTGGAGAGCCCAAAAGGCATCACCAAGTACTCAAAATGACCTTCGGGCGTATTGAATGCGGTTTTCCATTCATCACCTTGCTTAATGCGCACAAGGTTGTACGCACCACGAAGGTCTATCTTGGTGAACCACTTGGCACCTTTAATCCGGGCAAACAAGTCAGACAACAGCGGTAAAGGATACTGAAATTTGACAGTGATCTTATTTAAAAGCCGATAATCAATACAAGGTCTCAAAGATCCGTCCTTTTTTGCCACAAAAAAGAATCCCGCACCAAGAGGGGAAGAAGACGGACGAATATGTCCTTTCTCCAGAGACTCCTTGATATATGAACGCATAGCGGTATGTTCAGGTACCGACAAATTAAACAGTCTTCCCTTAGGAAATTTACTGCCTGGGATCAAATCTATAGCACAGTCACAGTCCCTATGAGGCGGCAGTGCACTGGACTCAGACTCACTGAAGACATCCTGATAATCAGACAAATACTCCGGAACTTCCGAAGGCGTAGACGAAGCAATAGACACAGGCAGGGAATCCCCATGAATACCCCGACAGCCCCAACTTGAGACTGACATAGCCTTCCAGTCCAGGACTGGATTATGGGTCTGTAACCATGGCAGCCCTAAAACAACCAAATCATGCATTTTATGTAAAACCAGGAAACGTATCACCTCGCGGTGTTCAGGAGTCATGCACATGGTAACCTGTGTCCAATACTGCGGTTTATTTGCTGCCAATGGCGTAGCATCAATACCCCTAAGAGGAATAGGATTTTCTAATGGTTCAAGAGTAAAACCACAGTGCTTAGCAAATGACAGATCCATAAGACTCAGGGCAGCACCTGAATCTACAAACGCCATGACAGGATAAGATGACAGTGAGCAAATCAAAGTTACAGACAGAATAAATTTAGGTTGCAAATTACCAACGGTGACAGGACTAACAACCTTAGCTATACGTTTAGAGCATGCTGAGATAACATGTGTAGAATCACCACAGTAGTAGCACAAGCCATTCCGGCGTCTATGAATTTTCCGCTCATTTCTAGTCAGGATTCTATCACATTGCATTAAATCAGGTGTCTGTTCAGACAACACCATGAGGGAATTTGCGGTTTTTCTATCACATTGCACCGAATTAGGTGTCTGTTCAGACAACACCATGAGGGAATTTGCGGTTTTGCGCTCCCGCAACCGCCGGTCAATTTGAATAGCCAGTGCCATAGTATCATTCAGACCTGTGGGAATGGGAAAACCCACCATAACATTCTTAATGGCTTCAGAAAGGCCATTTCTAAAATTAGCGGCCAGTGCACACTCGTTCCAATGTGTCAGCACGGACCATTTCCGAAATTTTTGGCAATACACTTCAGCCTCGTCCTGCCCCTGAGACATAGCCAGCAAGGCCTTTTCTGCCTGAATCTCAAGATTGGGTTCCTCATAAAGTAAACCGAGCGCCAGAAAAAACGCATTAATATCAGCCAATGCCGCATCTCCTGGCGCCAGCGAAAAAGCCCAATCCTGAGGGTCGCCCCGTAAGAACGAAATAACAATTTTTACTTGCTGAGCAGAGTCTCCAGATGAACAGGGTCTCAGGGACAAAAACAACTTACAATTATTCATGAAATTCCTAAACTTAAACCTGTCTCCGGAAAACAGATCAGGAATCGGTATTTTAGGTTCTGACCTAGGATTTCTGATAACATAGTCTTGTATGCCCTGCACACGAGTAGCCAGCTGGTCCACACTTGTAATCAAGGTCTGGACATTCATGTCTGCAGCAAGCATAGCCACTCTGAGGTAAAGGGGAAGAAGAAAGAAAAAAAAAAAAAAAACTCAGAATCTTCTTTCTTATAATCCCTCTTCTGCAATGCATTAAACATTTAATACTGGCCTGGCAAACTGTTATGACCCCAATGGCGAGGGTCCCAGAGGAACGTGGAAGTCTGCAGAATACAAAAATCCAGCTCATAGGGCAGTGGTAACTGGGTTGACCATATATCTACTCCTAACGCCAACACTAGAAGTAGCCGGGGATCATTCCTACGTTGATTCTAGATGACACGCTCCAGCCGGAGAATCTAACTACCCCTAGTAGAGGAAAACAAAAGACCTTTCTTGCCTCCAGAGAAGGGGACCCCAAAGCTGGATAGAAGCCCCCCACAAATAATAACGGTGAGGTAAGAGGAAATGACAAACACAGAAATGAACCAGGTTTAGCACAGAGAGGCCCGCTAACTGATAGCAGAATAAAGAAAAGTAACTTATATGGTCAACAAAAACCCTATCAAAATCCACACTGGAAATTCAAGAACCCCCGAACCGTCTAACGGTCCGGGGGGAGAACACCAGCCCCCTAGAGCTTCCAGCAAAGGTCAGGATATAGATTTGGAACAAGCTGGACAAAAATACAAAACCAAAACAAATAGCAAAAAGCAAAAGGCAGACTTAGCTGATATAACTGGAACCAGGATCAGTAGACAAGAGCACAGCAGACTAGCTCTGATAACTACGTTGCCAGGCATTGAACTGAAGGTCCAGGAAGCTTATATAGCAACACCCCTAACTAACGACCCAGGTGCGGATAAAAGGAATGACAGAAAAACCAGAGTCAAAAAACTAGTAACCACTAGAGGGAGCAAAAAGCAAATTCACAACAAGTAACTTAATGAGCCACCTTGTACAAATGCAGCATTACTGCTGTACAAGGTGGCTGTTATACATGCCAATGCCTGGGGAGGGGACAGGTTCCCTTCAATTTCAGTTCTTGTGTCTGCATGGCGTTTGCAGGACACGATGCCGGCTACACAGCAGGGGAACAGCTGGCGTTGCTGAACCCCACTGACACATTGGCGGGTGTTTTTCTCTGTGCAGCTAGCACTTCCGGGCGCCAACTGGCGGTGTTAGAGCCCAGGGTCAGCAGGAGGAGAGGGAGCAGAGTGTAGGCCGAAACCTGCACTGGCGGCAGCTTTGTGTCTGCGTGGCTTTTGCAGGACACGTTGCCGGCTACACAGCAGGGGAACAGCTGGCGGTGCTGAACCCCACTGACAGAGTTGCGGGTGTTTTTCTCTGTGCAGCTAGCACTTCCAGGCACCAACTGGCAGTGTTAGAGCCCAGGGTCAGCAGGAGGAGAGGGAGCAGAGTGTAGGCCGAAGCCTGCACTGGCGGCAGCTTAGTGTCTGCGTGGCTTTTGCAGGACACGTTGCCAGCTACACAGCAGGGGAACAGCTGGCGGTGCTGAACCCCACTGACAGAGTGGCGGGTGTTTTGCTCTGTGCAGCCAGCACTTCCGGGCACCAACTGGCAGTGTTAGAGCCCAGGGACAGCAGGAGGAGAGGGAGCAGAGTGTAGGCCGAAGCCTAATTGAACCAATTTTAAAGGTAACCTTTAACCCCCCCTCAGGTGTTACAAACTAGAAGAGCCACACCTTGGGCAGCAGTAATGCTGCCCAAGTCAAAGGTTGCTCTTTTAATTTTGTTCCTTGCACACGCTGAATGAAACACGTACCACATTTAGGCCCTTATACAGTCAAAACTGTCTTGGAGATGGGAGTTCCCTTCTTAATGAGACGCAGCACAGCTGGCAAAAATACCACCTTGGTGCTTGGCGCGGCCTCCTGAGCATCGCATTTTGCTGTACAGGAGTCTGCGCTGTTGCGTTATCCCTTGGCCATGCGCTGTCCGTCTTCTGACATCATTTGATGTCGGCTGGTGCGGTTCGCGATGCCCATGAATCCCAGCCCAGCAGTGTCTTTACATTGTTTCACACTGCAGGGCTGGGATTCCTGGCCTTGCGCAGTACATATGTTCACCTCTCACTCGGGTCCTTACACCTGCTTCAGACTGTGCGGTGCCAGCTGGTCCCTTATCGCATGCCACGGCCATGAAGCCGTACAGTCTGAAGAAGGCGGAAGGAGATGAGTGACAGGCGAAGATATGCACTGCTCATGCCCATCAATCACACCCTCGCAGTCAAAATAAATAAGACACCGAGGGGCGTTGTGTCGGGCAGGGCGGCCGCAGAGGCGCAGCCAGCCAAACAATGATGTCAGAAGACGGGCAGTGCTACCAAGGGGGGTGCAGCGTGTCATTACAAAGGAAAGTCACACCTCAGGGATGGTTTAATGGTCTCAGGAGACACATTTTAGACGTGTTGCGTTCGGCGTGTGCAAGGAGAGTAACTTAATGAGCCACCTTGTACAAATGCAGCATTACTGCTGTACAAGGTGGCTGTTATACATGCCAACGCCTGGGGGGGGGACAGGTTCCCTTCAATTTCAGTTCTTGTGTCTGCATGGCGTTTGCAGGACACGATGCCGGCTACACAGCAGGGGAACAGCTGGCGTTACTGAACCCCACTGACACATTGGCTGGTGTTTTTCTCTGTGCAGCTAGCACTTCCGGGCGACAACTAGCGGTGTTAGAGCCCAGGGTCAGCAGGAGGAGCATATAGTAGGTATTGCAGCACACACAGCAGGGGAGCAGCTGACGTTACTGAACCCCAATAACAGAGGAGCGACTGTTGACTGTGCGGACAGCACTTCCAGGCACCAACTAGCGGTGTTGGAGCCCAGGGACAGCAGGAGGAGAGGGAGCAGGGTGTAGGCCAAAGCCTGCACTGGAGGCAGTTTTACGTCTGTTGTGTCTGCGTGGCGTTTGCAGGACATGATGCCGGCTACACAGCAGGGGAACAGCTGGCGCTGCTGAACCCCACTGACTCATTGGCTGGTGTTTTTCTCTGTGCAGCTAGCACTTCCGGGCGCCAACTGGCGGTGTTAGAGCCCGTGGTCAGCAGGAGGAGCAGAGTGTAGGCTGAAGCCTGCACTGGAGCAAGTCGAAAGGGAACCTTTAACCGCCACCCCAGGCGTTTGTTGCTGAAAGAGCCATCTTGTACAGCACTAATAATATAATAAAGACATCCCTGTTGTGAATTTGGTTTTTGGGCTCCCCCGGTGGTCACTGGTGGTACTGGACTTGTGTGCTTCACTTTCTCTGTTCACCTGTTTCCATCTGGATATGGGTGTATCCTATTTAGCCTTGCTGTTCAGTTATTCTAGTGCCGGCCATCAATGTAACCAGAGCCTTTCTGTTGCATGTTCCTGCTCCTAGACTACTATCAGCTAAGTTGGACTCTTAGTCCTAAGTTTGTTTTGCATTTTTGTTCCAGTTCACAGTTATGTTATTTTTCTGTAGCTGGAAGCTCTTGTGGGCCGAAATTGCCACTCCGGTGTCATGAGTTGACACATGAGTCTTAAAGTAATTTCGGGATGGTATTTTAATAGGGTTTTCAGCTGACCGTGAAGTTCCCTATTGTATCTTCTTGCTATCTAGTAAGCGGACCTCGCTTTGCTGAACCTACCTTCATACTGCGTATGTCTTTTCCTCTGAACTCACCGTCAATATATGTGGGGGGCTTCTGTCTCCTTTTTGGGGGAATTTCCCTAGAGGTAAGCCAGGTCTGTCTTTTCCTCTATTAGGGTTAGTTAGTCCTCCGGCTGGCGCTAGGCGTCTAGGGATAAAACGTAGGTACGTCACCCGGCCACTGTTAGTTGTGTGGTAGGTTTAGCTCACGGTCAGCTCGAGATTCCATCACCCAAGAGCTAGTCTGTTGTTTAAGTTCTCTGACGTTCCCTTGCCATTGGGAACCATGACAGTATGGCCGGCCAAGGGTTAAAACCGTTGGCAGAAGAAAGGAGAGAAAAAGAAGTCTGCAGATTTTTTTTTTTTTTCCTTCTGAGTTTGCTTTTTAGTTGACTCAGTTGCATTTTTGCTCTAATTGCAGCCTTTGTCTCTCTCTCTCCTTCTAATCCTTGAATGGCTCTGATCTCACCTGATTAAAATGGATCCTCAGAGTTTGGTTACAGGTTTGAATAATCTTACTACGAAGGTTCAAAATTTACAGGATTTTGTTATTCATGCTCCTATATCTGAACCTAGAATTCCTATACCAGAATTTTTCTCCGGGGATAGATCTCGTTTCCTGAATTTCAAAAATAATTGTAAATTATTTCTTTCCCTGAGATCTCGCTCCGCTGGAGATCCCGCACAGCAGGTTAAGATAGTAATTTCCTTGCTGCGGGGTGACCCTCAAAACTGGGCATTTGCGTTGGCACCCGGGGATCCTGCGTTGCTCAATGTGGATGCGTTTTTTCTGGCTTTGGGGTTGCTTTATGAGGAACCTAACTTAGAGATTCAGGCTGAAAAAGCCTTGATGGCCCTATCTCAAGGGCAAGATGAAGCTGAAATATACTGCCAAAAATTTCGTAAATGGTCTGTGCTTACTCAGTGGAATGAGTGCGCCCTGGCGGCGAATTTCAGAGAGGGTCTCTCTGATGCCATTAAAGATGTTATGGTGGGGTTCCCTGCACCTACAGGTCTGAATGAGTCCATGACAATGGCTATTCAGATTGATCGGCGTTTGCGGGAGCGCAAACCTGTGCACCATTTGGCGGTGTCTTCTGAGAAGGCTCCAGAAAATATGCAATGTGATAGAATTCTGTCCAGAAGCGAACGGCAGAATTTTAGGCGAAAAAATGGGTTGTGCTTCTATTGTAGTGATTCAACTCATGTTATATCAGCATGCTCTAAACGTACAAAAAAGGTTGATAAGTCTATTTCAATTGGCACTTTACAGTCTAAGTTTATTCTGTCTGTGACCTTGATTTGTTCATTATCGTCAATTACCGCGGATGCCTATGTCGACTCTGGCGCCGCTTTGAGTCTAATGGATTGGTCCTTTGCCAGGCGCTGTGGGTTTGATCTAGAGCCTCTGGAAGTTCCTATACCTCTGAAGGGTATTGACTCTACACCATTGGCTAGTAATAAACCACAATACTGGACACAAGTAACTATGCATATTAATCCGGATCACCAGGAGATTATTCGCTTCCTTGTGTTGTACAATCTACATGACGTTTTGGTGCTCGGATTACCATGGTTACAATCTCATAACCCAGTCCTCGACTGGAAAGCAATGTCTGTGTTAAGCTGGGGATGTCAGGGGACTCATGGGGACGTACCTTTGGTTTCCATTTCGTCATCTATTCCCTCTGAGATTCCGGAATTTTTGTCTGATTATCGTGATGTTTTTGAGGAGCCTAAGCTTGGTTCACTACCTCCTCACAGAGATTGCGATTGTACCATAGATCTGATTCCGGGCAGTAAATTTCCAAAGGGTCGTTTATTTAATCTATCTGTACCTGAACATGCTGCTATGCGAGAATATATTAAGGAGTCCCTGGAAAAGGGACATATTCGTCCTTCTTCATCTCCCTTAGGAGCCGGTTTTTTCTTTGTATCTAAAAAAGATGGCTCTTTGAGGCCGTGTATTGATTATCGACTCTTGAATAAAATTACAGTCAAATATCAGTATCCTCTGCCACTGCTGACTGATTTGTTTGCTTGAATAAAGGGGGCTAAGTGGTTCTCTAAGATTGATCTCCGTGGGGCGTATAATTTGGTGCGAATTAAGCAGGGGGATGAGTGGAAAACCGCATTTAATACGCCCGAGGGCCATTTTGAGTATTTAGTAATGCCTTTTGGTCTTTCAAATGCCCCTTCAGTCTTTCAGTCCTTTATGCATGACATTTTCCGTGAATATTTGGATAAATTTATGATCGTGTATCTGGATGATATTTTGATTTTTTCGGATGACTGGGATTCTCATGTCCAACAGGTCAGGAGGGTTTTTCAGGTTTTGCGGGCTAATTCCTTGTGTGTGAAGGGTTCTAAGTGTATTTTTGGGGTTCAAAAGATTTCTTTTTTGGGGTACATTTTTTCCCCCTCTTCCATTGAGATGGATCCTGTCAAGGTTCGGGCTATTTGTGATTGGACGCAGCCTTCTTCTCTTAAGAGCCTTCAGAAATTTTTGGGCTTTGCTAATTTTTATCGTCGATTTATAACTGGTTTTTCTGATGTTGCTAAACCTTTGACTGATTTGACCAAAAAGGGTGCTGATGTTGCTGATTGGTCCCCTGCTGCTGTGGAGGCCTTTCGGGAGCTTAAGCGCCGCTTTTCTTCCGCCCCTGTGTTGCGTCAGCCTGATGTTACTCTTCCTTTTCAGCTTGAGGTCGATGCTTCCGAGATCAGAGCTGGGGCGGTCTTGTCGCAGAAAAGTTCCGACTGCTCCGTGATGAGACCTTGTGCGTTCTTTTCACGAAAATTTTCGCCCGCCGAGCGAAATTATGATATTGGTAATCGGGAGCTTTTGGCTATGAAGTGGGCTTTTGAGGAGTGGCGTCATTGGCTTGAGGGGGCTAGACATCAGGTGGTGGTATTGACCGATCACAAGAATTTGATTTATCTTGAGTCTGCCAGGCGCCTGAATCCTAGACAGGCGCGCTGGTCATTGTTTTTCTCTCGGTTTAATTTTGTGGTCTCATACTTACCAGGTTCTAAAAATGTGAAGGCGGATGCCCTTTCTAGGAGTTTTGAGCCTGATTCCCCTGGTGATTCTGAACCTACAGGTATCCTTAAGGATGGGGTGATATTATCTGCTGTTTCCCCAGACCTGCGACGGGCTTTGCAGGAGTTTCAGGCGGATAGACCTGATCGTTGCCCGCCTGGTAGACTGTTTGTTCCTGATGATTGGACCAGTAGAGTCATCTCGGAGGTTCATTCTTCTGTGTTGGCAGGTCATCCCGGGATCTTTGGTACCAGGGATTTGGTGGCTAGGTCCTTCTGGTGGCCTTCCCTGTCTCGAGATGTACGAGTTTTTGTGCAGTCTTGTGATGTTTGTGCTCGGGCCAAACCTTGTTGTTCTCGGGCCAGCGGATTGTTGTTATCTTTGCCTATTCCGAAGAGGCCTTGGACTCACATCTCTATGGATTTTATTTCTGATCTCCCTGTTTCTCAGAAAATGTCTGTCATCTGGGTGGTGTGTGACCGTTTTTCAAAGATGGTCCATTTGGTGCCCTTGCCTAAGTTGCCTTCCTCATCCGAGTTGGTTCCTCTGTTTTTTCAAAATGTGGTTCGCTTGCATGGTATTCCGGAGAATATCGTTTCTGACAGGGGGACCCAGTTCGTGTCTAGATTTTGGCGGGCGTTCTGTGCTAGGATGGGCATTGATTTGTCTTTTTCGTCTGCGTTCCATCCTCAGACTAATGGCCAGACTGAGCGAGCTAATCAGACCTTGGAGACTTATTTGAGGTGTTTTGTGTCTGCGGATCAGGATGACTGGGTTGCCTTTTTGCCGTTGGCGGAGTTTGCCCTCAATAATCGGGCTAGTTCTGCCACTTTGGTTTCTCCTTTCTTTTGCAATTCGGGGTTTCATCCTCATTTTTCTTCCGGTCAGGTGGAGTCTTCGGATTGTCCTGGAGTGGATACTGTGGTGGATAGGTTGCATCGGATTTGGGGACAGGTGGTGGACAATTTGGAGTTGTCCCAGGAGAAGACTCGGCATTTTGCTAACCGCCGTCGTCGTGTTTGTCCTCGTCTTCGTGTTGGGGACTTGGTGTGGTTGTCTTCTCGTTTTGTCCCTATGAGGGTTTCTTCTCCTAAGTTTAAGCCTCGGTTCATCGGCCAGTATAAGATTTTGGAGATTCTTAACCCCGTGTCCTTTCGATTGGACCTCCCAGCATCTTTTTCTATCCATAATGTCTTCCATCGGTCATTATTGCGCAGGTATGAGGTACCGGTTGTGCCTTCCGTTGAGCCTCCCGCTCCGGTGTTGGTTGAGGGTGAATTGGAGTACGTTGTGGAGAAGATCTTGGACTCCCGTGTTTCCAGACGGAAACTTCAGTATCTGGTCAAGTGGAAGGGCTACGGTCAAGAGGATAATTCTTGGGTGACAGCCTCTGATGTTCATGCCTCTGATTTGGTCCGTGCCTTTCATAGGGCTCATCCTGATCGCCCTGGTGGTTCTTGTGAGGGTTCGGTGCCCCCTCCTTGAGGGGGGGGTACTGTTGTGAATTTGGTTTTTGGGCTCCCCCGGTGGTCACTGGTGGTACTGGACTTGTGTGCTTCACTTTTTCTGTTCACCTGTTTCCATCTGGATATGGGTGTATCCTATTTAGCCTTGCTGTTCAGTTATTCTAGTGCCGGCCATCAATGTAACCAGAGCCTTTCTGTTGCATGTTCCTGCTCCTAGACTACTATCAGCTAAGTTGGACTCTTAGTCCTAAGTTTGTTTTGCATTTTTGTTCCAGTTCACAGTTATGTTATTTTTCTGTAGCTGGAAGCTCTTGTGGGCCGAAATTGCCACTCCGGTGTCATGAGTTGACACATGAGTCTTAAAGTAATTTCGGGATGGTATTTTAATAGGGTTTTCAGCTGACCGTGAAGTTCCCTATTGTATCTTCTTGCTATCTAGTAAGCGGACCTCGCTTTGCTGAACCTACCTTCATACTGCATATGTCTTTTCCTCTGAACTCACCGTCAATATATGTGGGGGGCTTCTGTCTCCTTTTTGGGGGAATTTCCCTAGAGGTAAGCCAGGTCTGTCTTTTCCTCTATTAGGGTTAGTTAGTCCTCCGGCTGGCGCTAGGCGTCTAGGGATAAAACGTAGGTACGTCACCCGGCCACTGTTAGTTGTGTGGTAGGTTTAGCTCACGGTCAGCTCGAGATTCCATCACCCAAGAGCTAGTCTGTTGTTTAAGTTCTCTGACGTTCCCTTGCCATTGGGAACCATGACACATCCCACAATGGACCACAAAATTTTTGATCTCCTACACCTATTCATAATATGACATAGGAAAAGATATTAATTGCATGGGAGATCAAAGTATATCAATCAAGGACACTCCAAGAGCATATATATGAACCGAAAAGAAACACACGGAGTTTAAGTCCCATTTAGAAAGTGAAAAATACAAGTTTTATTAATGAAACAGTACATAACAATAAATATCCACAAATGACTGAAAACAGTGAGAAGACCTTCATGGAACACTGAAAAATAGCAGCGGTGGGACCCACTATGACACTGGCAGTATTAATCATAAAGTGCTGTTAGTGCGTATTTAAGGTAAAAAAGGCCCACTATTTTATCTCACTAGTATGAGGGGATGTACCAGGTCCACAACGGGGACCCATTAGCCCAATCAGCATATATAATCATCCCACATAGTAAGCACAGCTCTTACCCATAAGAAAGCCGGTGTCAGGGGAATCACCGCCGCAGCCCCAACGCGCGTTTCGCGTCGGCTTCGTCAGGGGGCAGTCACTGCCCCCTGACGAAGCCGACGCGAAACGCGCGTTGGGGCTGCGGCGGTGATTCCCCTGACACCGGCTTTCTTATGGGTAAGAGCTGTGCTTACTATGTGGGATGATTATATATGCTGATTGGGCTAATGGGTCCCCGTTGTGGATCTGGTACATCCCCTCATACTAGTGAGATAAAATAGTGGCCCTTTTTTTCCTTAAATACGCACTAACAGCACTTTATGATTAATACTGCCAGTGTCATAGTGGGTCCCACCGCTGCTATTTTTCAGTGTTCCATGAAGGTCTTCTCACTGTTTTCAGTCATTTGTGGATATTTATTGTTATGTACTGTTTCATTAATAAAACTTGTATTTTTCACTTTCTAAATGGGACTTAAACTCCGTGTGTTTCTTTTCGGTTCATATATTTGTACAGCACTAATGATGCAAAAGGAAAGGTGAAGGTGAAGAAGGTGGAGGGAGATGAGTGAGAGGCGGAGGTGAAGATATGCACTGCGCATGCCCATGGATCCCAGGCCCGCAGTGTGATTAAATCAGAAGACACTGCGAGGCGGTATCTCGTCCAGTGCGGCTGCACAGGCGCAGCCAGCCTGACACCAAATTATGTCAGAAGACGGGCAGCGCTAAGTGTGCCTGGCCAAGGGATAACATAACAGCGCAGGCTCCGGGACAGAATCAAACAACGCTGAGGAGGCGGCGCACGGTGCCAAGGGGGTAGGAATGACGGCTGGGCTGCGTCACATTACAAAGGAAAGTCCCACCTCCGGGATGGTTAAACGGTGTGAGGAGACACATTTCATAAGTGTGTAGTTCAGCCTTTGAAAGGAGCATAATTAAAAGAGCCACCTTTTCCATCTGCAGCATTACTGCTGCACAAGGTGGCTCTTTCAGTAACAAACGCCTGGGGGGGTGGGGGTGGGCAGGTTCCCTTAAATTTGAGTTGTGCCAGCGTGGCGGTCGCATGACACATTGCCGGATACACAGCAGGGGAGCAGCTGACGTTACTGAACCCCACTAACACATTGGCGAGGTGTTTGGCTCTGTGCAAACAGCACTTCCGGACAGCAACCAGCAGTGTTGGGGCCCAGGGACAGCCGGAGGAGCAGAGTGTAGGCCGAAACCTGCACTGGAGGCATGTAAATGTCTGTTTGTTGTGTCAGCGTGGCGGTCGCATGACACGTTGCCGGATACACAGCAGGGGAGCAGCTGACGTTACTGAACCCCAATAACAGAGGAGCGACTGTTGACTGTGCGGACAGCACTTCCAGGCACCAACTAGCGGTGTTGGAGCCCAGGGACAGCAGGAGGAGCAGATAGGAGGTATTGCAGCACACACAGCAGGGGAGCAGCTGACGTTACTGAACCCCAATAACACGGCAGCAAGTGTTAACTGTGCATCCAGCACTTCCAGGCACCAACTAGCGGTGTTGGAGCACAGGGACAGCAGGAGGAGCAGATAGGAGGTATTGCAGCACACACAGCAGGGGAGCAGCTGACGTTACTGAACCCCAATAACAGAGGAGCAACTGTTGACTGTGCGGACAGCACTTCCAGGCACCAACTAGCGGTGTTGGAGCCCAGGGACAGCAGGAGGAGCAGATAGGAGGTATTGCAGCACACACAGCAGGGGAGCAGCTGACGTTACTGAACCCCAATAACAGAGGGAGCGACTGTTGACTGTGCGGACAGCACTTCCAGGCACCAACTAGCGGTGTTGGAGCCCAGGGACATCAGGAGGAGCAGATAGGAGGTATTGCAGCACACACAGCAGGGGAGCAGCTGACGTTACTGAACCCCAATAACACGGCAGCAAGTGTTAACTGTGCGGACAGCACTTCCAGGCATCAACTAGCGGTGTTGGAGCCCAGGGACAGCAGGAGGAGCAGATAGGAGGTATTGCAGCACACACAGCAGGGGAGCAGCTGACGTTACTGAACCCCAATAACAGAGGAGCGACTGTTGACTGTGCGGACAGCACTTCCAGGCACCAACTAGCGGTGTTGGAGCCCAGGGACAGCAGGAGATGCAGAGGAACACCGTTTAGGCCAAAGCCTGATTGGAGCAAGTCGAAAGGGAACCTTTAACCCCCACCCCAAAAGGCGTTTGTAGCTGAAAGAGCCAGCTTTTGCATCACAAAGGATGCCAAAGGAAAAGGTGGCTCTTTTCATTATGCTCCTTGCAAACACAGAACTAAACACTTAAAGTGTGTCCACTGATACCGTAAAACCATCCCGGAGGTGGGACTTTCCTTTGTAATGTGACGCAGCCCAGCCGTCATTCCTACCCCCTTGGTGCCATGCGCCGCCTCCTCAGCGTTGCTTGATTCCGTCCCGGAGCCTGTGCTGTTATGTTATCCCTTGACCAGGCGCACTTTGCGGTGCCCATCTTCTGACATCATTTTGTGTCAGGCTGGCTGCGCCTGTGCGGCCGCGCTGGCCGAGATCCCGCCTCGCAGTGTCATCTAATGTAATCCCACCGCGGGCCTGGGATCCGTGGCCATGCGCAGAGCATATCCTCGCCTCTCACTCCCCTCCCTCCGGCTTCTTCAGACTGTGCGGTGTCACGGCCGTGGCATGCTATTAGGGATCAGCTGACGGCGCACAGTCTGAAGAAGGTGGAGGGAGATGAGTGAGAGGCGGAGGTGAAGATATGCACTGCACATGCCCATGGATCCCAGGCCCGCAGTGTGATTAAATCAGAAGACACTGCGAGGCGGGATCTCGTCCAGCGCGGCTGCACAGGCGCACCCAGCCTGACACCAAATGATGTCAGAAGACGGGCACCGCAAAGTGTGCCTGGCCAAGGGATAACATAACAGCGCTGGCTCCGGGACAGAATTAAACAACGCGGAGGAGGCGGCGCACGGCGCCAAGGGGGTAGGAATGACGGGTGTGCTTACAAAGGGAAGTCCCACCTCTGGGATGGTTTTACGGTATCAGTGGACACACTTTAAAAGTGTTAAGTTCTGCGTGTGCAAGGAGCTACACATAAAAAGTTACCTTTTCCTTGTGCAGCATAACTGCTGCACAAGGTGGCTATTTCACTAACAAACGCCTGGGGGGGGGACAGGTTCCCTTACATTTCAGTTGTTGTGTCAGCATGGCGGTCGCAGGACACATTGCCGGCTACACAGCTGTGGATCAGCTGACGTTACTGACACCCAATAACACAGGGTCGTATGTTTAGACTGTGCAGACGGCACTTCTGAGCCTCAACTGGCGGTGTTGGAGCCCAGGAATTACAGTTCAGGTGGTAGAAAGATGAAGACAACAGGAGACCTGGATACTGTAGACAGTCACCCAATTATTTAATCAGGAAGAGGAGTGGCAAATTCCTGCGAGATCCAGGCCTGGTTCATTTTCAGGAAAGTAAGCCGGTCAACGTTATCGGAGGATAGTCGCATGCGACGGTCAGTTAGTACACCACCTGCAGCACTAAAGACGCGTTCCAATAGTACACTAGCCGCAGGGCAAGCCAGCACCTCCAATGCATTCTGGCTTAGCTCTGGCCATGTATCCAGCGTAGAGACCCAAAACTTGAAAGGGGAAGAGCCGTCTGGGAGTACAGCAAGAGGGCAAGACATGTAGTCTGTCACCATCTGACGGAACCGTTGCCTCCTGCTGACTGGAGCCGTCTGTGATGTTGTAGACATTTGTGGCGGGCACAGAAAACTGTGCCACAGTTGGGCCATACTGGTCTTGCCTTGGGCAGAGGCACTGCTTCTGCTCCCTCTTTATGCAGAGCCTCCTCCACTGCCTGGATGCACTGAGCTGCTTTGTAAAGCACAAGCAGCACTTCTCTTAGTTGGACTGGAGAAGATGATGGAATTCACCAGTGTGTCTTGGTACTCCCGCATTTTACGCTCCCGGTTCAACGATGTGATGAGGCTTTGTACGTTGTCCTGGTAGCGAGGATCGAGGAGGGTGAACACCCAATAATCAGACATGTTGAGAATGTGGGCGATGCGGCGGTCGTTTCTCAGGCACTGCAGCATGTAATCAACCATGTGCTGCAGACTGCCAACTGGCCAAGAAACGCTGTCCCCTGCTTGAGGCGTGATCTCTGCCCGCTCGTCATCACCCCACCCTCGCTGTACACACTGACTACTGGACAATTGTGTAACTCCCTCCTCTGGACGGATGTCTTCCTCCTCCATTGACTCCTCCTCATCCTCCTCAAAAAGTGTCCCCTGCCTACGCATTTGTGAGGATCCAGAAGATCATGGAAATGGTGAATCCTCATCCTCCACCTCTTCCACAACATCATCCCTTAGCGCTTGCAGTGATTTTTCAAGCAGGCAGATAAGGGGGACAGTCATGCTGACTAGTGCATCATCTGCACTCGCCATCCGCGTGGAATAATCGAAAGGACGCAAAACCTGGCAGACGTCCTTCATAGTGGCCCACTCTGTGGTTGTGAAGTCTGAATGGCGCGGAGTGCGATTTCTTTGCGCCTGATGCAGCTGGTACTCCATTACTGCTTGCTGCTGCTCACACAACTGCTCCAACATATGTAACGTGGAATTCCACCTGGTAGGTAGGTCACATATAATGCGATGTTCCGGAAGGCGGAATCGGCACTGCAGAGCCGCAATGCGCGATTTTGCCGTGCTGGAACGCCGCAAGTGAGCACACTCTAGGCAGACCTTGTGCAGCAGTGCATCAAGATCCGGATAGTCCCTCAAAAAACTCTGCACGACCAAGTTGAGCCCATGTGCCAGACATGGGATGTGAGTGAGGTTGCCGAGGCCCAGAGCTGCCACCAGGTTTCGGCCATTATCACACACTACCATGCCTGGCTGGAGATTCGCTGCCACAAACCACACATCGCTCTCCTGCTTGATGGCATTCCAGAGCTCCTGCGCTGTGTGGCTTCGATTCCCCAAAGAAATTAATTTCAAGACGGCCTGTTGACATTTGGCCACGGCTGTGCTCATGTCGGTCGTAACAGGTAAACGTTCACGTATCCATGTGGAGGTGGACTGTGACGGCTCCTGCAGCGATGATTCTGAGTAACTTGTAAAAGAGGAGGAGTCAATGCGTACAGACTGGATTCCTGCAATCCTTGGAGTGGGCAGGACACATCCTGTGCCACTCGCACGATCTGTACCCGGCTCAACAACATTAACCCAATGGGCAGTGAGGGAAAGGTATCGCCCCTGTCCATGTTGACTGGTCCACGCATCGGTGGTGAGGTGGACCTTGCTACTGATGGCGTTCAGTAGCGCGTGTTTTATGTGTCCCTCCACATGCTTGTGCAGGGCAGGGACGGCTTGCCTGCTGAAATAAAAGCGGCTGGGCACATTGTACTGTGGGACTGCCAATGACATCCAGTCACAGAAGCTGTCAGTCTCCACCAGCCTGAATGACAGCATTTCCAGTGACAGAAGTTTGGCAATGCCTGCAGTCAGAGTCTGTGCTCGTGGGTGGTTTGCCGAGAAAGGCCGCCTTTTCTCCCATGCCTGTACTACCGATGGCTGTAGACTGGGCTGGGAGTGTGAGGATGACTGGGAACGTGGTGCTGCGGGTGGAATTACAATGGGTCTCTGGACAACAGTGCCAAAGGTTCTTCCATGGTGATCCTGGGAGGAAGCCGAACCAGCTGTGTGTGAGCTGGAGGAAGAGGCAACACGAGCTGAAGAGGTGGTAGCTGCCGCTGTTGGTTGGCCTAGCTCTTCAGTGTGTTTCTGTAACTCCACCGCATGCCTTGTCCGCACATGTTTCCACATGTTGGAGGTATTGAGGTTGCTGACATTTCTCTCTCTTTTGACTGTGATGACACACCTTGCATTTGACATAGCAAATGTCATCTGCAACTGTGTCAAAAAAGGACCAGGCACTGCAAGTCTTGGGAGCGCCCTTTTTGGCTTTTGGAAGAGACATGCTCCTAACGGGTGCCAAAGTGGAGGCTACAAGATCCGCAGTCTTCCCCCTCCCTCTCCCTCTTTGGCCCGTTCGGGGAATCTCTTCCTCAGAGCTGCTCCCACCACCTTCCTGTCCCTCACGCCATGATGGGTCAAGGACCTCATCATCTACACTACCCTCTGCCACCAACTGCTCCTCCTGGGTAGTCTCAGCAGCAGAGCACACACCAGAAAGTGGCACCTGAGTGTCATCAGCGGCTGCGTTCTGCGGTGTGGTGACCGGAGGCACTGGCCCACCCGCCTCTTCAGACTCAGAGAGAAAAAGCTGTTGGGCATCACTGCACACTGCCTCTTCTTCCATTTCTCCAATGCTGCTTGGCTGGCCCCCTGTTTCCAAGCCAAGAGATTCAGAGAACAGAAGTAGAGACGGCTCCTGTCCTGGGCTCTCTGTCTGCCTGGGCAATTTGGCAGGTGGTGAAGAGACAGATGGGTGCTCTCCAGTGCTCTGTGTCTGAGAGGATGTGGCACTAATTGAAGTCGATGCGTTAGCTGCCATCCATCCGACAACGGCTTCAATTTGGTCTTCACGCAGCAGCGGTGTACGGCACTCTCCGACAAAGCTGCGCATGAAGGACTGTTCCCTGCTGAAACTGGGTGATGATGAGTCACCGGTGCCCGCAGCAGGCACAGAATCCCCACGTCCTCTCCCTGCTTCGCGCCCACGCCCACGTGCCTTACTCCCTGCCTTCTTCATCTTGGTTGACTGATAAAGATAAGCAGAAAAGTACTAACGGATTAGTGTGCTTATTCCTGAACAGCTCCTAACAGGTATAAGAAACACTAATTTTCTAAAGTGTGGACTAGACTTTAATATGAGCTAATGTGGCCTACACAACTGTAAAGTGGTGTGTTTGGTGAACTTTATTATTTTATTTTTTTTTTTTGGCTGAACTGACAACAGGGAGAGCTGCACTCACGCGGAGACCGTGCAGACAGCCGTAGACGGCGCTGCAAGGCCCCAAAAACCTCCTCTACGTTATCCTATGTAGTGTTTTCCCACAATTTAGCTGGATACGGGTGGAAAGCCACTAATAGGAATTATTTGAAAAAATGTGCAGCGGGCTGCACTATTTGCAAAAAAGGACAATGGAATGGATAGAACTGTATGAGTCAGTGAACCACCCTGAGCTGGATACAACCGGCTGTGGCTGCACACAGACTACAGGGCGAGCTGCACTCACACGGAGACCGTGCAGACAGCCGTAAACGGCGCTGCAAGGCCCCAAAAACCTCCTCTACGTTATCCTATGTAGTGTTTTTCCACAATTTAGCTGGATGCGGGTGGAAAGCCACTAATAGGAATTATTTGAAAAAATGTGCAGCGGGCTGCACTATTTGCAAAAAAGGACAATGGAATGGATAGAACTGTATGACTCAGTGAACCACCCTGAGCTGGATACAACCGGCTGTGGCTGCACACAGACTACAGGGCAAGCTGCACTCACACGGAGACCGTGCAGACAGCCGTAAACGGCGCTGCAAGGCCCCAAACACCTCCTCTACGTTATCCTATGTAGTGTTTTCCCACAATTTAGCTGGATACGGGTGGAAAGCCACTAATAGGAATTATTTGAAAAAATGTGCAGCGGGCTGCACTATTTGCAAAAAAGGACAATGGAATGGATAGAACTGTATGAGTCAGTGAACCACCCTGAGCTGGATACAACCGGCTGTGGCTGCACACAGACTACAGGGCGAGCTGCACTCACACGGAGACCGTGCAGACAGCCGTAAACGGCGCTGCAAGGCCCCAAACACCTCCTCTACGTTATCCTATGTAGTGTTTTCCCACAATTTAGCTGGATACGGGTGGAAAGCCACTAATAGGAATTATTTGAAAAAATGTGCAGCGGGCTGCACTATTTGCAAAAAAGGACAATGGAATGGATAGAACTGTATGACTCAGTGAACCACCCTGAGCTGGATACAACCGGCTGTGGCTGCACACAGACTACAGGGCGAGCTGCACTCACACGGAGACCGTGCAGACAGCCGTAAACGGCGCTGCAAGGCCCCAAAAACCTCCTCTACATTATCCTATGTAGTGTTTTCCCACAATTTAGCTGGATACGGGTGGAAAGCCACTAATAAGAATTATTTGAAAAAATGTGCAGCGGGCTGCACTATTTGCAAAAAAGGACAATGGAATGGATAGAACTGTATGAGTCAGTGAACCACCCTGAGCTGGATACAACCGGCTGTGGCTGCACACAGACTACAGGGCGAGCTGCACTCACACAGACTAGAGAGTGGGCTGCACTCACACACACACAGAGTCCTTGCAGATCGCTGTGAAAACAGCGCTGCAAGGCAAAAGCAAGGTGAACACACAGCGGTTGCTAAATTAGCCTGGGAAAAGCACAAAGAAGCAAATCGCTATCTCAACTGGCCCTCAGTCAGAACACAGCGTCCTGTCACTAACTGAATTCACAGCAGAGTGAGCCAGAAAGGGCGGCAGCGTTTTTTATAGTGCATCATGACATCATTTCAGCAGCCAATCACAGCCTTGCCAGTAGTTACATGCCCACCATGCTGAACAGGATGTGCCCACACTTGGAATCATTCCTCATTGGCTGAATTCGTGCAGTTTGAATCCTGGGAACTTCCGATTCCGGTATCCGATATGCGGCAAGTATTGGATCTCGGTATCGGAATTCCGATACCACAAGTATCGGCCGATACCCGATACTTGCGGTATCGGAATGCTTAACACTAATTGTCATGCATGAAGATGATTTTGGTACAGATGGCACAGATTTTATGTACCATGGAAGAAGGTGGGCAGTCAGAAACTTTATATACCGTATTTTTCAAATTATAAAAAACACTTTTTTCCCTTCCAATTGTAGCTTACCGAGGGGAGCACGGCTGCAGTGGAGTGAGGTCCCAGGAGGCAGGGTCACTGGTTCAGTAAGTTGGCGATGGTGGCAGGAGTGGGGAGATGCTGTGGATCCCTGGCTGGGAGGAAGGGGTGTTCAGTGGTGCGGGGCTGCTATGGGACATGCACTTTAACAAAATGTAGGGAGTCTCTGCACTTTCAATCCTTTTCACTGCCGTGGACATTGGGAAAATGGCCGACGGAGGTGGCATATGCACAGATTGAGATTTCATCTCCATTTTATCTAAACATTTTTTTCCTATTTTCCTCTCTAAAATTTGGGGTGCATCTTATGCTTTGGTGAGTCTTATAGTCTGTAAAATGCAGTACTTTGCCGACGTCTATTTTAACAACTTCAAAGACCTTAAAGGGACGTACCAACTCTCTGCCCATGATTCTGGCCCAAAATATGATAACCCTGGGCCGCTCAAGGTTGCAGGGCACTCATCAATAAACAAGACTGTGTTAAAATTAATCTTCATTTATGTCTGGGCCCACTGCAACCATTTTTACTTGTGAGCACAGTTTTGGGTGGCTGAATAGTAGGTTTATTCCCAACTGCAAGCCTCTGGAGGATCCTAAACCTTGAGGATTCCAAAGGCACCAGCAGCTTCAAATGCCTGTTTGTTACTTTGTAATGATATTTTAGAAGCTGCTCTCTTAATCTGATGAATTTGTCTAGCAGAAGCCTCCTTATTATGACTTTATCTGCATGAACCGTCTGTGCTCTGTATCATCCACAAATCTCTGCACAGTAGGATAATTATGCTTAAGTTTTCTTGAAATATCTAATGCTTTCATAACTTGTCCAAAGCATTGCTCTATTTGATGTTTTATGGCAACAGAGAGATCCTTTTTCTTTCCCATATTGCTTGAAAACTGTGGCCTGCTTATTAATGCGAAACATCCTTCTTAAGTAGTTTTCCTTTAATTGGGCTCCTCTGGCAAATTAATTATTATCATAGGTGTTTGAGATTGATTTAAGTGATCTAAAGAGTCTTGAAACACAATACCATCCATGAGTTTATTTGAAAAACAAAACATTACATCTTTATGACACGTAAATCCAATATGCATAATAATTTAGAACTCAATGTATATCTGAATGGTGTAATCTCTGTTGCAACGAATGCAAACATGTATCTATTTGAAAGGAGAAATGGGAATTTCCAGCACGTCCATCCAGTGTAAGTAAAATAAACAAAATTTATTAGAACATTTTAAAAAACTATTTAAAAAAAAAGAGAGAGGAACCCTCTTTGCCTGACGCGTTTCTGGCGCACCACAGCGCCCTTAGTCATAGAAGTTCCTATGACTAAGGGCGCTGTGGTGCGCCAGAAACGCGTCAGGCAGATGTATGTCTCGGCGTGTCAAGCTTCAACCCTTCCCCCTCCCCCTCCTCCCTTTTCTGATGTATCTATTTGCATACCGCCCAACTTTTGAAAAAGGAAAAGAGGGACAAAGGTAGCGGCGCGCACGGGCACATTTTAGGCTACGCCCCTGACGACAACCATTTCACAACTAGTCACACCCATATCCAAGCTCCAACCACACCCATTTATCACTGCTGATCACACTGTTTCATAAACAATAATTATTAACAGAAAAAAAATATGGCCACACAGTGCTCCATACTGTATAATGGCCCCGCATGATGCTCAATACTGTATAATGGTCACACATGATGCTCCATACTGCATAATGGCCACACAGTGCTCCATACTGTATAATGGCCCCACATGATGCTCAATACTGTATAATGGCCACACAGTGCTCCATGCTGTATAATGGCCACATAGTGCTCCATACTGTATAATGGCCACACATGATGCTCCATACTGTATAATGGCCCCACATGATGCTGCGTACAGTATAATGGCCCCACATGATGCTCCATACTGTATAATGGCTACACATGATGATGCCAGTGTACAGTCGGGGCTGTAGATGTGTCCCAGCAGCTCTGCTTACAATACAGGCAAAGATTTCACCACCTGTCACTGTCCACACTGCTGCCTCACAGATCCTGCACATTGCAATGTAGCCCAAACGAACTCTGCATGCACTCAGACAACACCACTATCTACTGGCTCCACTCCATAACTGCTGTAGTATATAAAGGATACATACTGTGTATATATATACTGTATATATAAATATATATACTGTGCCTATGACTAACAGGCTGCACTGACTCTAACTGCTGCCACTACTCCTGGTTATGCCTTGTACTGTAAGCACAGCAGGGCCAGCTGCAAGTATGCGTGCAGTACACACACACACACACACAAACACACACGTACCTCAGAATGTCCTCTCTCCCTTCCTGATATATACCATTTATACTGTGCCAGTTGTACATCAAAATAAAAGAACCCAAGACGATTGGTTAGAAATAGCATCGCTATTTTGCTCCTGCATTGTAACAAGTCCATCTGAGGTGGGCAAATTTTACTCCAATACTAATCTTAAAATTTTTTCTCAACAGTGATATCTCACTAGGGATTAGTGAGTAGCTTCAGATAACTCCTTATCCGAACAGCTATAGTGCCTACTAGTGATGAGCGAGTATACTCGCTGCTCGGGTTTTCCCGAGCACGCTCGGGTGGTCTCCGAGTATTTAGTGCTTGGTGATTTAGTTTTTGTTGACACAGCTGCATGATTTACAGCTGCTAGACAGCTTGAATACATATGGGGATTCCCTAGCAACCAGGCAACCCCCACATGTACTCAGGCTGGCAAGCAGCCATAAATCATGCAGCTGCTTTGACAAAAACTAAACCTCCGAGCACTAACAAATACTCAGTGACCAAACCCAAGCAATGTGTATACTCGCTTATCACTAGTGCTTAACGAATAGCTGCATTGGGAACCTGGATACCTGGAGAGCTCCCGATAATCAGCTGCTCGGCGCCACAGCTGCTTGTGTCACGGCTGTGTGACAGTCACAACACATGCATGGAGAGCTTTTTTGTTGGCTATAGACATAGCTATTTGGATAAGGAGTTATCCAAAGCTATTCGCTCATCCCTATATATCATGCATAATTTAAAATGGGGAAGGTCGTTATTAAGGGACTGGGAAGTGGATGTGATGCTGATGGTAAGCGCAGAGACCCAGAATGTGGGCAAGGTCAAAGTGTGCCTGCTGTGGGAGCACAACAAACAGACACATCATGTCGATCTAGCTTCCTGTCCCACTTTGTAGGGGGGTGCAGAACACCACTCTTGAAACCACTCCTTCCTCCCACCATGCTGAGTGCCCAGAGACAAAAGATTCCACACTTGGACACTATGAAGTCCACATTCACATTTCCATTCATAGATTTTGGCCTCTCGCCCTGCCTGTTTCAAGCAGGACATGAGGAGATTGCATGTAGTGATGCCCAAATATTTGAGCAGCCACTCTCACAAGAAGGCGACCGTGTGTAAATGCAATTACTGTCATAAGAGGTGGATACTGATGAGACACAATTGCCAACAAGTGATGTTGTTCAGTTAGCAAGTCAGAAGGAAGACCAGGGTGCAGAAGTAGAAAACGAGCTGGTGGATGTTGAAGCCACTGACCCTACCTGGGAAGGTGACATGCAGAGAGAAGACAGAAGCACACAGGGGGAGAGATCCACAGCACCACAACAGGCAGGAAAAGAAGGTGGGGTGGCCAGAGACACAAGGCGGGCAACTGTTCCTATAGCACCAACACAGGTGACGTTGCCAGGCCAAGGGTTAGGCGAGTCTGGCGCCCTTTTAAAGACAGTACAGTTAACCCAAAAATGGCCATTTGCAAAATCTGCCATGCCAGCATCAACAGTGGCAGCGCAACTACCAGCCTGACCACCACCAGCATGCTCAGGCACATGACAGCAAAGCACCTGACTAGTTAGGCCATAAACAGTGTCTGCGGGTGACAACCCATTCTACATGCACTCCAACCCTCTGTCCATGGCGCAGGTGAAGATGCCTCCCACCCAGTGCAGCATTTAATTGTCCCTTTCCCAATCCTTAGAGCACAAGCATAAATATAAAGCCACCCACCCACAAGTCACAATACTAAATGGCTACATTTCCAGCCTGCATGACCTGGAAATGTTGCTGTTTAGGCTTGTGGAGACAGCTTTCCCGAACTTCATGGCTGCAGCTGTCCATCGGTACTCTGTCCCCAGCCGTTACTATTTTGCCCGATGTGCCATCCATGCCTTACACAAGCACGTGTACCATAACATCAGCCTGACCAACGCTGTTACTGGGAAGGTCCACTTAACCACGGACATGTGGACTAGTGCTTGTGGCTGGGGATGTTACATTTCGCTGACAGCACACTGGGTGAACATTGTGGAAGCATGGACCCAGTAGGACTCTGGGACGGAACATGTGCTACCAAAACTGAGGATTGCGGGCCCTGGTTCAATCGGGATTTCCCCATCTTCTACATCAGTTCCTGCACCTTTTCTTCCTACTCCTCAGCCTCCATCTCATAAACGTCAACATCAGTCGCAAGCTGGAATCACTGCAGCACTTCCTCAGCTAAGCGACAACAGGCTCTGCTGAAACTAACCTGCTTAGGTGACAAACCATCCCCTGACGAAGGATTTATTCTGAAATGTGTGTCGGGGTGTGTTCCTGCATCCACTCACCTGACCAAACAGGTAACCTCTATATTGAGCCATGCTACGGTATTGCCTGTCACCCCATATATCTTTTCCTTATCCTACACAGACTGGGACAGGTTGTCTGTACCCGGGCAACCTGTTTTACTACACCCTGGCACTGTGCATTATGATCTAATTAAATAATAAACACACCAATTGTGCATCTACACTCACTGGCCACTTTATTAGGTACACCTGTCCAACTTCTTGTTAACACTTAATTTCTAATCAGCCAATCACATGGCGGCAACTCAGTGCATTTAGGCATGTAGACATGGTCAAGACAATCTCCTGCAGTTCAAACCGAGCATCAGTATGGGGAAGAAAGGTGATTTGAGTGCCTTTGAACATGGCATGGTTGTTGGTGCCAGAAGGGCTGGTCTGAGTATTTCAGAAACTGCTGATCTACTGGGATTTTCACGCACAACCATCTCTAGGGTTTACAGAGAATGGTCCGAAAAAGAAAAAAAATCCAGTGAGCGGCAGTTCTGTGGGCGGAAATGCCTTGTTGATGCCAGAGGTCAGAGGAGAATGGGCAGACTGGTTCGAGCTGATAGAAAGGCAACAGTGACTCAAATCGCCACCCGTTACAACCAAGGTAGGCCTAAGAGCATCTCTGAACGCACAGTGCGTCGAACTTTGAGGCAGATGGGCTACAGCAGCAGAAGACCACACCGGGTACCACTCCTTTCAGCTAAGAACAGGAAACTGAGGCTACAATTTGTACAAGCTCATCGAAATTGGACAGTAGAAGATTGGAAAAACGTTGCTTGGTCTGATGAGTCTCGATTTCTGCTGCGACATTCGGATGGTAGGGTCAGAATTTGGCGTAAACAACATGAAAGCATGGATCCATCCTGCCTTGTATGGAGCATCTTTGGGATGTGCAGCCGACAAATCTGCGGCAACTGTGTGATGCCATCATGTCAATATGGACCAAAATCTCTGAGGAATGCTTCCAGCACCTTGTTGAATCTATGCCACGAAGAATTGAGGCAGTTCTGAAGGCAAAAGGGGGTCCAACCCGTTACTAGCATGGTGTACCTAATAACGTGGCCGGTGAGTGTATATTTGTATAGTGTTGTAATATATTACTTTTCTTCTGCCATATACCATCTCTATCCCAGTACTGATTGGTTGATTATCATTACTATCACGTTCTTGTGTGTACAGGCACATATTTTATTTAGTGGCTTCCTCTTATTTACCATTTATCTCTACTTTTTGCATTGATACCCTTGTTTGCATGGGTTCACAATATACATTTTTTATATGTTAGATACTGTGTCCTGGTCTTTTTTACACAAGCATGTGTGTTTTTTTCACACTAGCATCTTTATTTATTTTCCTTATGGACTTAATTGTGAATGTCTGCACAAATATTCTTTAATATATACTATTTATCTATATTGTTGGCTTTGTACCTTTTAGCCTATTGTTTTATTTATGTCGCTCATGCAAATACTACCCCTCATATCTGTTGTCTCATCTGTGGTTGCAGTTACCTTCTGTGTGTTGCAAGTGCCATTACTTGGCCATATTTTATTGTTTGTTTCAATAAAAATTACATTTTATATTTTCAATCTTTGTCCTACTAATTGCTATGACCTTTTTTGTTCAGTTTTTTCTCATTGATTAGGTGACAAACTGCACACCACCGTGGAGTTGTTGAAAGGTCTAACAAACCAGACAGATTTGAGGCTCTCGCCCCTGAACCTACAACCAGGCATGGCCGTATGTGATAAGGGCTGTAACCTGGTGGCAGCTCTGAATCTTGGCAAACTCGCACATGTACCATGCCTGCCCCACGTGCTCAACTTAGTGTTTCAGTGGTTTCTCAAACCTACCCAGATCTGCCTGAGCTACTTGTGAAAGTATGCCGCGTGTATGCCCATTTCCATTAGTCCGCTGTCCTGCAGCTATGTTTACCACTTCCAGCTCACTGACTGGTGTGCAATGACACCATGCCTTTGGAACTCAAAGTTTCTTATGTTGGCAAGACTTTGTGAGCAACAGAGGGCAGTAGTTGAATACCAGCTGCAACATGCCTGTCAGTATTCTGGTCAGCCTCCGCACATAAGAGCTAATGAGTGGGCATGGATGTCTGACATCTATGCGGTTCGCTAAAACTTTGGGGACTCTACCAAGATGGTGGGCGGAGATGACACCATAATCAACGTTACAATCCAACTGGAAAGCACAAGCATAGACAGGCAGGAACAAGCAGAACAACGGGATACAGGCAGGTACACATAGACAGGGGACCTGAGAACTAGCGAGCGCGCAGAGTAACTGACAAAACACATTGCTCAGGCACCATCCATGAGGTGGAGGTGCCTTAAATAATAAGTGTCTCCCAGTTATTGGCTGGGGATATTTTAGCAGGACTGTCCATTTAAGCGCACAGCCTAGCATAGTGCCTGGAGATCAGCGAGATGTGCACAGACCGCAGGCAGCAGCAACAGATGGAGGAGGGATTGCCAGACAAGGTCCACAGAGGTAAGTCAGGAAGCGTACAGGGATGCCAGAGCTACACAGTAATTGTTCAGAATAGTGGAGTATAAGCAAATTGAAATACTGGCCATGAGTATTTACCTGACGCTTTTCTTCCTATGTCAGGATTCACCAGGGGAGTTAAGAAAACTTTTTCCTGTGGAACAACATGAAGGTATCACGTCACTGCTCATGGTAAACGAGATATAGTTAATCTAGCAGAATACTAAGGGTACTGTCACACAGTGGCACTTTGATCGCTACGACGGTACAATCTGTGACGTTCCAGTGATATCCATACGATATCGCTGTGTCTGACACGCAGCAGCGATCAGGGACCCTGCTGAGAATCGTACGTCGTAGCAGATTGTTTGGAACTTTCTTTCGTCGCTGGATCTCCCGCTGTCATCGCTGGATCGTTGTGTGTGACAGCGATCCAGCGATGCGTTCGCTTGTAACAAGGGTAAACATCGGGTTACTAAGCGCAGGGCCTCGCTTAGTAACCCGATGTTTACCCTGGTTACCAGCGTAAAAGTAAAAAAAAAACAATACGTACATACTCACATTCCGGTGTCCTTCAGGTCCCTTGCCGTCTGCTTCCCGCTCTGACTGACTCCCGGCCGTAAGGCAGTACAGAGCACAGCGGTGACGTCACCGCTGCGATCTGCTTTCACTTTACGGCGGCACTCAGTCACAGCGGGAAGCAGACGGCAAGGGACCTGAAGGACATCGGAATGTGAGTATGTACGTTTTTGTTTTTTTTAACTTTTACGCTGGTAACCAGGGTAAACATCGGGTTACTAAGCGCGGCCATGCGCTTAGTAACCCGATGTTTACTCTGGTTACCCGGGGCCTTCGGCATCGTTGGTCGCTGGAGAGCGGTCTGTGTGACAGCTCTCCAGCGACCACACAACGACTTTCCAACGATCACGGCCAGGTCGTATCGCTGGTCGTGATCGTTGGAAGGTTGCAGAGTGTGACAGTACCCTTACTCCACAGATACTTAAATATGCCGGACTCATCAATACATCACTTCTGGGTATTCCAGAGTGTCATATGTGGTCTGTGGAGCGCAGGGTGGAACGCAAGAGTCACCATCAGGGCGTTACCTCCTGTTCATGGAACACATAGTGAGACATATGCGTCACTATCAAGTGTCAATCTGATAGTGTTACTTCCTGTGCGCGCCGGAATTGCAGACAATATGTAAATATGTCTAAAGCACCAATCACATATGAAATATTTGAGTTTGTAGCCAGGCGTCTAGATAGAAGTGATGACTAAAACAATTAAATTAATTTTAACAATATGAGGAAGGAGTTCCAGCTCCATAAAATTCCAATGCTTTATTTCTCCATTAAAAATTGGTGTAATACAAAACAGTCCTTGCCTGGACGCAAAAGTCCTAGTACAGAGTACATGCGACGCGTTTCGATCGTACCCGATCTTAGTCAATGCATGATTTTCTGGAATTTGCAGTGATTGTTATCTAGTGTTCATGGGCCAATCCAGTGATCGATACTAATCACATGATTTTTACCACAGGTCCTAAACTTCGCCGCAGCTGCGAAAATTGCACACAAATGTGATTAAAATAAGTAACAAAACAGACAATACTTATAAATATACATAAAAAACAATCAATAATGCAACAATTAATACAAAGATAAATTTCAAAAGACTAAGAATAGAATAAATTCAACAATAATGATACATAATTTCATTTTTATGATTAAGGCCAAATGGATACCTGGTTCGCAAATTATATATCCAAAAAGCTTCTCTAGTTAGGAGCTGTCTTTTGATATCTCCCCCCCGCTGTGACAGATTAGTTTGTTCTATGCCTTGAATTGTCATCATAGATGTATTACCTGAATGGCACATGTTAAAATGTTTGGCAGCAGCTGATATATTTTTACTTTGGATATTGGTGCTTCCTAGATCTCTTAAATGCTCTGTAAATCTGTTTTTTAGCTTTCTCGTAGTGCACCCTATATATGACAAATTGCATTCCCTACAGTCAATTTTGTACACTACATTTTTTGAGTGACAATTGATGAAGTTTTTTGTCTGAAACGTTTTATTTTTATACTTATCTTGAAATGTATTTTTTGTCAATGCGTATTTGCACGTGCTACACGCAGTAGCACCACATTTGTAAAAGCCTTTACATTGAAGCCAAGTGCTTGAAGCCGGCTTTGATGGAAAGAGACTAGGTGATAACGAGCTGCCAATAGTTGGCGCTCTCCTGGCCACAATATTAAGCCCATCTTTGAGGATATCTGAAAGTAAATCGTCTTCCTGCAATATAGGTAATCTTTTTAATACTATATTTTTAATTTCGTTAAACTGGCTGCTGTATTGGAAACAAACATATGGTTTTTTACTTTTGCCCTCTTTTTCTCTTTTGTTCTCTCTATCCATAGTTAAGAGGCTATCTCTAGGTTTTTTGTTGACTATTTTTTGTGCCCTATTTAGGGTCCAGTCGGGATACTGTCTCTCCCTTAGCCGCACTCTTAAGCCATCAAATTCCTCCTTTTTAGATATTTCGCTACTACAATTTCTTTTATGCCGCGTGTATTCTCCCACCGGAATTGATTTTATGGTGTGTTTGGGGTAGCTACTCTTCGCATGTAGCACGGTATTCCCACTAATGGGTTTTATGTGCATTTTGCTGTCAATAATCTGATTATCCACCCCCATTAAATCTAGATCTAGAAACGAAATGGTGCTTTTGTTCCATTTATAGGTGAACTTAATACCACAATCACTGCCGTTAATGTATCCAATAAAATCTGGTACGGCAGACACATCGCCACCCCAAATAATCAGGGTGTCGTCGATGTATCTGCCGTACCAGACCATGGAATCGGCAAAAGGATTGTTCACATTGTAGATATACTTACGTTCCCAATGCGCCATAGTGAGATTTGCCAATGAGGGTGAATACTTGGCCCCCATTGGAACACCTGTCCTCTGCTCATACACTGCATTTTCAAATGAAAAGATGTTATGTTTTAATAGAAAAAAGGTAACCTGCAACACATAATTAATTAGATCCTGGGTATAGGAACTAAAATTTTCCAAATGGTCACGTAGCGCTTCCATTGCCAGGGTATGTGGTATGCATGTGTACAGTGATATGACATCACAGCACAACCATGAATAATTTTCCTGCCATATTTTATTTGAAAAGGTTTTGAGAACTTCCCTGGAATCTTTGACATAGCCTGGCAATTTGATCACAAGAGGTTGTAAAATAGAGTCCACCCACTCACATAGATGTTCATTCATTGACCCTATGCCCGACACTATGGGTCTCATGGCCGGCAAACCCACTCCTTTATGCACCTTAGGCAACCCGTATAATATGGGCATTTTTGGATTGGAAACATATAAATAATCAGCCTGCTTTTTGCTGAGGAAACCCAAACTCAAACCTTCATTTATAATAATATTTATTTCCTCATTATATTGTTTAGATGGATTACCTTTCATTTTACCATAGGTTTCATTATCCATTAATAATTCTAACATTTTTTCTTTGTAATCTTTTATGTTCATGATTACTATCATGCCCCCCTTATCGCTTTTTTTAATGATAATATTTTCCATTTCTTTTAGTTCTCTGAGGGCTTTTTTTTGTCTATATGTGAGATAATTCTGATTTGTTTTGGTAATGTTATCTTTGAGGTGTTTTAAATCTTTCTCCATCATTTCTTGGAATTTGTCCATACATTCTACCCTGGACTGAATAGGGTAGAAGTATGGATTTTTAGTGCCAAAGCAAGCAGACTGATTATTTAATTAAAGCCCTGTTGTGCCCTGTGTGGACAAATCTTGGAGATACACGAGCGCTAATTGCTCACCGAAGTCCATATTTGCAAACTCATTAACCCCCTGTCTTTCAGGTTCACTGTTTTTCTCTTCGTTGTTGAAAAAATGTTTTTTTATGGTGAGATTACGGATAAACTTGTTCACATCCATAATAGTTGAGAACAAGTTAAATTCAGTGTCAGGCACAAAGTTTAACCCCAAAGACAAAACCTCCAATTGATCCTTCGTAAGTTCTAATGTCGAAAGATTGATCACATTGCATTTTGTTTCCTTTTCTGCTTGCCCTTGTATCTGGTGGTCATTCTCGGCATGTTTTTTGTGTTTTCTGCCCCTCCTTCTTTTCCGTTTTTTGACGGTTTGTAAAAGGATCTTCTATTTTCCCATGTATTACTATCCAAAGATACATCTGACGCACTCAGATTGGCATCCGACGATTCCGCATCTGATGATACAAATCCAACTTGCGATTTGCCAAGCGGTTTTCTATATGCTGAGCTGGTTTTTAATATGGATCTCGGGGATTTATAACTTCTGTCCCACTCGCCCCACTCATAGACTTTGTCTGAGGCGGCAAGGGACCTGAAGGACACCAGAATGTGAGTATGTACGTTTTTTTTTTTTTTTACTTTTACGCTGGTAACCAGGGTAAACATCGGGTTACTAAGCGCGGCCCTGCGCTTAGTAACCCGATGTTTACTCTGGTTACCCGGGGCCTTCGGCATCGTTGGTCGCTGGAGAGCGGTCTGTGTGACAGCTCTCCAGCGACCACACAACGACTTTCCAACGATCACGGCCAGGTCGTATCGCTGGTCGTGATCGTTGGAAAGTTGCAGAGTGTGACAGTACCCTTACTCCACAGATACTTAAATATGCCGGACTCATCAATACATCACTTCTGGGTATTCCAGAGTGTCATATGTGGTCTGTGGAGCGCAGGGTGGAACGCAAGAGTCACCATCAGGGCGTTACCTCCTGTTCATGGAACACATAGTGAGACATATGCGTCACTATCAAGTGTCAATCTGATAGTGTTACTTCCTGTGCGCGCCGGAATTGCAGACAATATGTAAATATGTCTAAAGCACCAATCACATATGAAATATTTGAGTTTGTAGCCAGTCGTCTAGATAGAAGTGATGACTAAAACAATTAAATTAATTTTACCGTTTAATGTACTAAAAACAAAAATTTCTAAGGTAGATGACATTGGTAAAAAAATGCAATTTTGACTTTTTTTTGTGTTTTGTTTTCATGGCATACATTCTGTAGTAAAAGTTATTCTAAATAGTGATTCTACAGGTGAGTATGATTACGGAGATACTAAATTTGTATAGTTTTTTTATTTAAGTATAGAAAAAATGATTTAGTGATACAATTTTTGGCTCGCTATATATAATTTTTAGATATTTTTTATTTAATTTTTTTAGGGAGGAGTTGTAATGAAAAAAGTTTTTTTTTTCTTGTTGTGGCATTTAACGATTAATCGTTTCATTAATTTTATATTTTGATAGGTCAGACTTATTTATTCACCAATACCACATGTGTATTTTTTTTTTATTATCAACGGGGGGAAAATGGAGGCGATTCAATCTCTTATTGTTTTTTTTTTTTTTTTACATTTTTTACTTTCTCAGTCCCCTTAGGGGACTTTAACTTGTGATCATCAAATTGCTTAATGTAGCACAAGTGATCAGATGATCGCAGCTTCTAGTCTCCCATGGAGACTTTTGAAGCTAGTAGTAAAAAGTATAAAAAAAATTTTTTAAAATATAAAAACTATATAAAAGTTTAAATCACCCCCCATTTGCCCCATTCAAAATAAAACAATAAAAAAAATCAAACATACAAATATTTGGTATCACTGCATTCAGAATCGCCTGATCTATCAATATATAAAAATAATTAATCCAATTGGTAAACGACGTAGCAAGAAAAAAATCAAAACGCCAGAATTACATTTTTTGGTCTTGCAGCATTGCAATAAAATGCAATAACGGACGATCAAAAGATCGTATACACACCAAAATGGTATCAATAAAAATGTCAGATCGGTGCACAAAAAATAAGCCCTCATCCAGCCCTAGATCCCCAAAAACGGAGACGCTATGGGTATCGGGAAACCTAGGCATGTTTGGTGTCTGTGAACTCGTAAAGTCCTGGAGAATCAAATTGGCAGGTCAGTTTTAGCATATAGTGAACATGGTAAAAAAATCCCTCCCAAAAATTGTGGAATTGCACTTTTTTTGCAATTTCAACACTTTTGAATTTATTCCCCCATTTTCCAGTACACTATATGGTAAAATCAATGGTGCGATTCGAAAGTACAACTCATCCTGCAAAAAAACAAACCCTCACATGGCCAGCTTGATGGAAAAATAAAAAAAGTTATGGCCGTGGGAAGAAGGGGAGCAAAAAATGGAAATGCAGAAACAGAAATACACCTAGTCCTTAATGGGTTAAGTGTTCCATTTATTTTTTTTGAGCAGTGTATATCGTATATCTTTTTGCTACTTCATATATTATATAGTGTGTCTCTTCATATGGTGTGTATTATTTAGTTTATCTTATTAAGTATAATAATGGCCATCTTCACACCTACCGTATATTTATTTTTGTATATTTATAATTTTTTTCTCTCTTTTCCTCTTTGTCTTTCCTTTTTATCAAACAAATTTCTTCCTCTAGGCAGCCCATTCTTCGCTTTTTCCAGTGCTCAAGTAACACTTGAGTCCTTCATGGTCCTTATAGTGAGCCGGTCAGCAGGATTTTCCTAAGTAAACTTCAGGTATTGTCAGGTTGCCACTATTATACTGATTAAAATCATACCTGGGGTGAAGAAATCCATATTTTGGCTCTTGTGTAATCAGTCTTAGAAGTTTTCAGTTAATGAGAGGCTGCAAACCTGGGCAGCCTGTGGGCAGAGTCTTATCTTCCTGCTCTAAGCCAGAGAACCCAAGGAGAGACCTGCCCACAGGCCGCCCCGAAGCACAAACATGTTCCTCATCATAGAGACAGACTGCGTCTCTCTCTTTTATACATCAACTACTCATACGTACACAGTCCCATCCAGAAACCCTGCCCCAGCAGCACAGAGTATGTCAGCGACTGCACCACAGCAGCACAGAGTATGTCAGGGACCCCATCGCTGCTGTGGTGGAGTTGCTAACATACTCTGTGCTGCTTATAGAATGAATAATGGAGTGCTCACTGTATATGGTTGGTGCTCTGGAGTAAAAATAGTCAATAAATCATATAGCGAACTGCGGCACTCAAAATTGAAATTTTATTAGTGCAAAAAATGAAAATCCGCAATTCCAAATAAAATACTCAAGTGAATACAGATGTGTGTCATTCATTGACTTTTCAGCATTATATCACCTTTTTCAAGATACATCTGTCAGGTTCAGGGTCCCCGAATGTCCGGATGAAAAGTCCCTATGTGCGCTGGCCAGTATCCTCAATGTTCTACAAATGCTACTTTTTCATATTTCTTCCACCTCTTGCATGATAACCTCCCATAGTGTGAGGGGGCAGTAACATTTCCTCCCTTACCCATCTACAATAACAGCATCATGTATTCGGTCGGTTCCTATGGAACAATTAGCGCAGCTGTGACATCAGCAATGGGACGAGGTAAAAGTAGTGCCACCTGGGAGCCAGTTCAGAGTGCCGCCTAAAGTGAGATGCTCATCTGGTCTCATGGCACAAGTGTCCCAAAGTACAGATATAAATGAATTTTGCATTATATTTTTCAAGAAGCAGAATATGAAACAATTTTGCAACATATTGGATTAGCCCAATTCACATGTAGACACACATCTTCTGGAAACTATTTTAAATATTTATTTCATAATAGTGTTAACATTCCATGCAAAAAAGTAGTAATAATATCATTAAAGAAGCGCGTAAACAGGTCAGGACAAATAGTTACAATAAAAACAGAGTATATCAATGTAACAATGCAAATACAAGTAACTAGAAAACGGACTCTCTGATCAAATATAAAAATCTACAATTATAAATATAAATTTGGTCCATGGAGTCACAAACGGTATTTACAGTAATGTTAAGTTCCTTACGTCCTTAGCTCGGCGTAGCTTCTTCCTTGAAATGATATACTATTTACAATCCAATATTAAAATTACAAAACTACTAAATAAAAGCATCACCACATAACTACATAGTACATATTTGTGCTGAAAAGGAGCATAGCTATAAATATCGAGAATCAAAAGATTAGAAATGTGCTAGTAGTAAACTAATACTGAGTAAATATAAGACAACTCCATTTATAAAACACTGCCAATAACTAGTCAATTAATAATGAGGTGATGGATTACAAAATCTTCCCCAAGGCACACATTATAAATTGTGGGTAGTAAGCAAAAGTCATTTACAAAAATAGTGCTGGAAGAAGTTTCAAAGAGATATGTGACGAGCAGCCAGATAGTTCCTAAGATTACACTAAGGATTCCAGGCTTTCCGATGTGTTCCCATCTGGTCGAGCAGATCCATTACTCTCCATACATGCCACCTGTCCCTCCTGTCTTGTGCTCACCAGACTCAGGATAGCCTTATACAAGAACTGAAACTGCTCCTAGAAAAAATGTGGAGAGGAAGAAATTTATTGACATTGCTGCACATCTAGTTTACTATTTAATTATTTCACATTTTACAAGTATTAAATATATTGTCAATGGTTTCAAACCAGTGCATGAATAATGATAAGCAATAAGCATGCCATCTAATCTAAAGGACTCACAACTAGTGTTGAGCGATACCGTCCGATACTTGAAAGTATCGGTATCGGAAAGTATCAGCCGATACCGGCAAAGTATCGGATCTAATCCGATACCGATACCCGATACCAATACAAGTCAATGGGACTCAAGTATCGGACGGTATCCCTGATGGTTCCCAGGGTCTGAAGGAGAGGAAACTCTCCTTCAGGCCCTGGGATCCATATTAATGTGTAAAAGAAAGAATTAAAATAAAAAATATTGCTATACTCACCTCTCCGACGCAGCCTGGACCTCACCGAGGGAACCGGCAGCGTTGTTTGCTTAAAATGCGCGCTTTTACTTCCTTCCGTGACGTCACGGCTTGTGATTGGTCGCGTGCCGCCCATGTGGCCGCGACGCGACCAATCACAGCAAGCCGTGACGTAATTTTCAGGTCCTGGGTGCCTAATTCTAGGCATTCATGATTTTAAAATTACGTTCCGGCTTGTGATTGGTCGCGTCGCGGTCACATGGGCGACACGACCAATCACAAGCCGTGACGTCACGGGAGGCAGGAGACGCGCGCATTTTTAAAATTACATCACAGCTTGTGATTGGTTGCGTGCCGCCCATGTGACTGCGACGCGACCAATCACAGCAAGCCGTGACGTAATTTCAGGTCCTGAATGCAGAAATAGGCATCAGGACCTGAAATTACGTCACAGCTTGCTGTGATTGGTCGCGTCGCGGTCACATGGGCGGCACGCAACCAATCACAAGCCGTGACGTGATTTTAAAAATGCGCGCGTCTCCTGCCTCCCGTGACGTCACGGCTTGTGATTGGTCGCGTTGCCCATGTGACCGCGACGCGACCAATCACAAGCCGGAACGTAATTTTAAAATCATGAGTGCCTAGAATTAGGCATTGAGGACCTGAAAATTACGTCACGGCTTGCTGTGATTGGTCGCGTCGCGGCCACATGGGCAGCACGCGACCAATCACAAGCCGTGACGTCACGGAAGGAAGTAAAAGCGCGCATTTTAAGCAAACAACGCTGCCGGTTCCCTCGGTGAGGTCCAGGCTGCGTCGGAGAGGTGAGTATAGCAATATTTTTTATTTTAATTCTTTATTTTACACATTAATGTTGTTTCGATACCGATACCCGATACCACAAAAGTATCGGATCTCGGTATCGGAATTCCGATACCCGCAAGTATCGGCCGATACCCGATACTTGCGGTATCGGAATGCTCAACACTACTCACAACCCAAAACGTGTGTGTATTGTGTATCTCTAGGAAGCATGGAGACAGCAGCAAATACCCTCCTTCTGCATCTGAGGTCAGACATTGTCAGACTCTATGGCTACTTTATTAGATGACTAGCTGTACTACCCGGCTTCGCCCGGGTTAATGACTGCTGTTAGCAAAATAGAATGTGTTAACAAAAATTTATTCTGCACACAAAAACCACAAAACAAATAGATAGAAATGTAATTATTAAAAGGCAAAAACCAAGCTAATAGAAGAATTTCACAACATATATTAGCTTTGTGATACTGAGAATGTCTTTGTTGCCTATATTAACCAATCAGAGCTCAGGTTAATTAACTGTAGCAAAATAGAAGCTGAGCTGTGATTGGTTGCTATTGGCAGCCTGATAAATCCCCAGCCAACAGGAAGCCCTCCCCCCTGGCAGTATATATTAGCTCACACATACACATAATAGACAGGTCATGTGACTGACAGCTGCCGTATTTCCTATATGGTACATTTGTTGCTCTTGTAGTTTGTCTGCTTATTAATCAGATTTTTATTTTTGAAGGACAATACCAGACTTGTGTGTGTTTTAGGGCGAGTTTCATGTGTCAAGTTGTGTGTGTTGAGTTGCGTGTGGCGACATGCATGTAGCGACTTTTGTGAGATGAGTTTTGTGTGGCGACATGCGTGTAGCAACATTTTGTGTGTCGAGTTGCATGTGACAGGTTAGTGTAGCAAGTTGTGTGCAGCAAGATTTGTGCATGGCGAGTTTTGCGCGTGGCAAGTTTCATGTGTGGTGCCTTTTGAGTATGTGCAAGTTTTGTGTGAGGCAACTTTTGCATGTGGTGCAACTTTTGTACATGTGGCAATTTTTCTGTGTGTGCAAGTTTTGCATGAGGTGAGTTTTCCATGAGGTGAGTTTTGCGCGTTGCGAGTTTTGAGTGGTGACTTTTGTGTTTCGACTTTTATGTGGCGAGGTTGGTGTGTGTGTGGTGAATTGTGTGCTGAGGGTCGTATATGTGTTCAAGCACGTGGTAGTGTGTGGTGCATTTTGTGTTTGTGTTCATATCCCCGTGTGTGGTGAGTATCCCATGTCAGGGCCCCACCTTAGCAACTGTACGGTATATACTCTTTGTCGCCATCGCTCTCATTCTTTAAGTCCTCATTGTTCACATCTGGCAGCTGTCAATTTTCCTCCAACACTTTTCCCTTCACTTTTTCCCCATTATGTAGATAGGGGCAAAATTGTTTGGTGAATTGGAACGCGCGGGGTTAAAATTTCACCTCACAACATAGCCTATGACGCTCCCGGGGTCCAGACGTGTGACTGTGCAAAATTTTGTGGCTGTAGCTGCGACGGTGCAGATGCCAATCCCGGACATACACACATACATACATACACACATTCAGCTTTATATATTAGATATACCTGTATGTAATCTCCTGTATATAGTATATATCTGTGTGTCATCTCCTCCTGTATATAGTATATACCTGTATGTCATCTCCTCCTATACATAGCATATACCTGTATGTCATCTCCTCCTGTATATACTATATACCTGTAGGTAATCTGCTCCTGTATATAGTATATACCTGTGTGTCATCTCCTCCTGTATGTAGTATGTACCTGCATGTCATCTCCTCCTCTATATAGTATATACCTGTGTGTCATCTCTCCTGTATATAGTATATATCTGTGTGTCATCTCCTCCTGTATATAGTATATACCTGTGTGTCATCTCCCCTGTAAATAGTATATACCTGTGTGTCATCTCCTCCTGTATATAGTATATAGCTGTATGTCATCTCCTCCTGTATTAGCCCTCGTTCACACGTTATTTGGTCAGTATTTTTACCTCAGTATTTTTAAGCTAAAATGGCAGCCTGATAAATCCCCAGCCAACAGTAAGCCCACCCCCTGGCAGTATATATTAGCTCACACATACACATAATAGACTGGTCATGTGACTGACAGCTGCCGGATTCCTATATGGTACATTTGTTGCTCTTGTAGTTTGTCTGCTTATTAATCAGATTTTTATTTTTGAAGGATAATACCAGACTTGTGTGTGTTTTAGGGCGAGTTTCGTGTGTCAAGTTGTGTGTGTTGAGTTGCGTGTGGCGACATGCATGTAGGGACTTTTGTGAGATGAGTTTTGTGTGGCGACATGCGTGTAGCAACTTTTTGTGTGTCGAGTTGCATGTGACAGGTTAGTGTAGCAAGTTGTGTGCAGCAAGTTTTGCGCATGGCGAGTTTTGCGCGTGGCGAGTTTTATGTGTGGTGCCTTTTGAGTATGTGCAAGTTTTGTGTGAGGCAACTTTTGCATGTGTTGCAACTTTTGTGCATGTGGCAATTTTTCTGCGTGTGCAAGATTTGCGTGTGGCGAGTTTTCCATGAGGTGAGTTTTGCACGTGTGGTGAGTTTTGCATGTGGAGAGTTTTGCGCGTGGCGAGTTTTGAGCGGCGACTTTTGTGTTTCTACTTTTATGTGGCGAGGTTGGTGTATGTGTGGTGAAATGTGCGCTGAGGGTGGTATATGTGTTTGAGCACATGGTAGTCTGTGGCGCATTTTGTGTGTGTGTTCATATCCCCGTGGTGGTGTGGCGATTATCCCATGTTGGGGCACCACCTTAGCAACTGTACAGTATATACTCTTTGGCGCCATCGCTGTCATTCTTTAAGTCCCCCTTGTTCACATCTGGCAGCTGTTAATTTGCCTCCAACACTTTTCCTTTCATTTTTTCCCCATTATGAAGATAGGGGCAAAATTGTTTGGTGAATTGGAAAGCGCGGGGTTAAAATTTCACCTCACAACATAGCTTTGACGCTCTCGGGGCCCAGACGTGTGACTGTGCAAAATTTTGTGCCTGTAGCTGCGACGCCTCCAACACTTTTCCTTTCACTTTTTCCCCATTATGTAGATAGGGGCAAAATTGTTTGGTGAATTGGAAAGCACGGGGTTAAAATTTCACCTCACAACATAGCCTATGACGCTCTCGGGGTCCAGACGTGTGACTGTGCAAAATTTTGTGGCTGTAGCTGCGACGGTTCAGATGCCAATCCCGGACATACATACATACATACATACATACACACACACACACATTCAGCTTTATATATTAGATTACAAAGGAGTCACCATACACCTCCCTTCTATCTAATGAAACCTTTTACCCTCCCATTGCTTTTCATTATCTTCATCTACCTCTCTTTCTCTTCCTCCTTGAATGAGAGATCCTCTATTCATGGTGGAAGAACTGGACTGCAGGTTTGAGATCTGTTTTAGAAAGCTTACAGCTCTTTTATTAGGTGGTCTTCCACACTGTGCCCTTACCTAGACTTAGACTAGATTCACTTGACCGTATAGCTCCTGTATGTTATGATCTGTATGATGGTTACAAAACTGTGCCTGTCTTTGGGGCTCAAGACCCAAACCAACTCTGTGTTACAGCAGCCCGAACGTGGTTGTCCTGACCTGAACTTACAGCCTGAAAAGCCTAGATGGCAGACCATAAAATGCTGTCACCATATGGTCATGTTAATCTGTAGATTTTCTGATCTATGTGTATCATTCCACTATGGATGGTAATTATTATTACTACCTATGATTTATTTAGAAATTATAACGATAGAAAGCTAACAGTAACCAACAAGTAACTAGTAACTAGCTATTATTCTTTTGGAGTTTTGAGGAAAACAAACTACCTAGAAGAAACCCAGACAAACTCCAAGTAGAGGTTATCCTTACCAGTCTACTGCGCTACCCATAATGTACACTGTACCTAAATGATGACTATGGATTTATGAACAAGCAGTGCGACTATAAGCTACTAAAAATATTCAGAATTTAATTACCGTATATACTCGAGTATAAGCCGACCCGAGTATAAGCCGAAACCCCTAATTTTGCCACAAAAACTGGGAAAACTTATTGACTCAAGTATAAGCCTAGGGTACGAAATGCAGCAGCTACTGGTACATTTCAAAAATAAAAATAGATACCAATAAAAGTAAAATTGATTGAGACATCAGTAGGTTAAGTGTTAAAATGTGCCACATATAATGCTCCATACAGTTCATTATGGCTCCATAGATGCTCCATATAAAAATGTGCCCCATATAATGCTCCATACAGTTCATTATGGCCCCATAGATGCTCCATATAAAAATGTGCCACATGTAATGCTGCTGCAATAAAAAAAATGACATACTCACCTCGTTGCCCGCTGCTCGCACTCTTCGCACTGACTGCTCAGGCAGAGGGGGGCGCGCACACTAATACGTCATCGTGCCCTCTGACCTGAACAGTCACTGCAGAGGACGCGGAAGACGGAGCGGCGGTGGAACGGGGAAAGGTGAATATGAAATACTCACCTGCTCCCCGGGCGGTCCCTGGCAGCTTCTCCCGGACAGATGGTCTCCAGCACCGGCAGCTTCTTCCTCTGTTCAGCAGTCACTGGTACCGCTCATTACAGTAATGAATATGCGGCTCCACCCCTATGGGAGTGGAGTCCATATTCATTACTTTAATGAGCGGTACCAAGTGACCGCTGAACAGAGGAAGAGCAACGAGTGCCAGAGACCATGGGACATGCAGGGGCCGCACCAGGAGCAGGTGAGTATGTGACAGTCATCGCTCCCCCTCACCCGCCGACCTCCCCCACCAACCATGACTCGAGTATAAGCCGAGATGGGCACTTTCAGCCCCAAAAATGGGCTGAAAATCTCAGCAGTATATGGTACTTTTAAATCAACTTTTCTCAAAACTTCTCAAAACCACTGTGTCAACACCAATCTATACAATGTAGGACCCTGATCCCACCTGCTACATTGGTGAATCAAGAGGTTACTGGTATAGTCAAACTGTCTATGCTATGTTGTTTCTTAACTTGCAAAGAAGGTAAATGGCGGTATTGGACAACCGTTGTAGAGATAGGTGCAGGTCCTAAATATGGAATCCACACAGATCTGATATATGTTATATATTCTAGGTAAATGCCATACATATCTTAGAGGGCAAAAACAATTTAGGTAAAATTATAAGCATACTAAAGTCTGTAAGTTACATCTTACTTACAGTATATTCACTGTGAGCTGTAAAATTGCAATAACGTGCTCAAGTACTACCACCCTAAAAAAAATCACAGATGCATCAATAGTTTTTCACAGACACTGGAAAAAGTGCCCAATTTTTACAGACTGTTTAATACTTTCAACCTGCAGTAATCCTCGTTCCACCATATCGCTACACGATCCACTCTGCCCTCACCTACTGTATCCTCACCCATCCCTTGTAGACTGTGAGCCCTCACAGGCAGGGTCTTCTCTCCTTCTGTACCAGTTGGTGACTTGTTTTGTTCAAGATTATTGTACTTGTTTTTATTATTATTTTCACATGTAAAGCGCCATGGATTAAATGGCACTATAACAATAAATAATAATAATTATAATAATTTCTGGACAAATGAAAACTTTAGAAATGAAACAAATTGCAACAGAATTTGCTGAGGTTTGTCCCAGTTATTGATTGTACAAAGGTTGTATACTTACTAAATCTGAGAAAATCCCTGGTCGCATGAGATTAATCATCTTGGCCACCTGATAAACATCTACAGAGTTTTCATTCTCTAGTTGCTGCATAATAGTAGACAAAGCGCAGAATGTTCCAGCTGTCACCCCTCCATACCTGCAATAAGGAGAGACACAAAATGCAGACCCAAAAGTACAAACTGTTAATATGAAGATATCATATACAGTATTATATAAGTTACACAGTAAGTGGATGGCGTAAAAGTAATGCACTCTAAAGAGACAGAGAGACTGTAGGCAGTTTATGGAGTATATCACCCCCTGACTGGTATCATCTATTACTAACGAAAAAATGAACCAGTAACAATTAACTCTTTTACAAGCAGAAACATTCAGGTCCACAGAAATATAATATTTTTGGACCGTATTTTACTTATTTTATTAAGCTAAAACTGAAGGGGATGTTATTGTAAGAAAAAATTATGTTTTGAATATTTGAATTTGAATATATATAATTTATGTTAATAAAAATATAATATAGTAAGGTTTCTTTTTTAATTTTTCATCATTATATAAAAAAAATCCTGAACTAGTGCAGATTAAGCCCAAGCCACCGATACAATCGCCTGCCAATGTTCTATGAATAAAGTGTCCTCTCCTCACTACATACATCCACACTGCCTCAGAAAATGACATCAGAACAAGAACTGATCTCAACGCCCAATGCCAATGCTTGCAGTGTTGTAAAGCATGGTGACGCTGGAGCAGAAAAGTCTAATCCTCACCTGGGATTGAAATGTGGAAGGAGAATGCTACCACATATAATGCCTTTTGCCTACTGTAAAATTTGGCGGAGAAACACTTGAATTTAACAATGGATTCCAGTACCACCCTTATGCTAATGACACTCAGATCTACCTCTCTGGCCCAGATGTCACCGCTGTGCTGTCCAGAATCCCAGAGTGCCTATCAGCCATATCCTCCTTCTTCTCCTCTCGCTTCCTCAAACTCAATGTGGACAAATCTGAACTCATCATCTTTCCTCCATCCCATAGATCTTCCTTACCTGATCTATCTATCGCAATCAATGACATCATGCTTTCCCCCGCACCGGAAGTCCGCTGCCTCGGAGTAACCTTCGACTTTGCCCTATCCTTCAAACCGCACATCCAAGCTCTTTCCATGTACTGTCGCCTCCAGCTCAAAAATATCTCCAGAATCCGTCCTTTCCTCAACCGTCAATGCTTGTGCATGCCCTCATCGTCTCCCGCCTTGACTACTGCAACATCCTTTTCTGCGGTCTCCCTGCTAACACCCTTGCACCTCTGCAGTCCATCCTTAACTCTGCTGCCCGACTAATTCATCTCTCTCCTCGCTACTCCTCCGCTTCCCCCTCTGCAAATCTCTTCACTGGCTCCCTTTCCCTTAGCGTATCCAGTTCAAATTACTAATTCTGACCTACAAAGCCATCCATAAACTGTCTCCTCCATATATCTCTGACCTAATCTCCCGATATCTTCCCTCACGTAATCTCCGGTCCTTCCAAGACCTCCTTCTCTCCCCCACACTTATTCGCTCCTCATCCAATCGCCTCCAAGACTTCCCCCGAATATCCCCCATCCTCTGGAATTCTCTGCCCCAACACGTCCGACTATCAACCACATTCGGATCCTTCAGACGGAACCTGAAAACCCATCTCTTCAGGAATACCTACAGCCTGCACTGACCCCGCTGCCTCATCACTACCGAAGCTACCGCCTCACCAACACCGGAGCTCCTGCAGCCCCCAGCCTACTGTCTCCTTCCCCATAATCCTGTAGAATGTAAGCCCGCAAGGGCAGGGTCCTCGCCCCTCTGTATCAGTCTGTCATTGTTAGTTTGTTTACTGTAAGTGATATCTGTAACTTGTATGTAACCCATTCTCATGTACAGCACCATGGAATCAATGGTGCTATATAAATAAATAATAATATTAACATAGAATTAACAATACAGGGTGGGCCATTTATATGGATGCACCTAAATAAACTGGGAATGGTTGGTGATATCAACTTCCTGTTTGTGGCACATTAGTATATGGGAGGGGGAAAACTTTTCAAGATGGGTGGTGACCATGGCGGCCATTTTGAAGTTGGCCATTTTGGATCCAAGTTTATTTTTTCCAATTGGAAGAGGGTTATGTGACACATCAAACTTATTGAGAATTTCACAAGAAAAACAATGGTGTGCTTGTTTTTAATGTAACTTTATTCTTTCATGAGTTATTTACAAGTTCATAAAAAAAACACACAAGTAGTCAGCTCACCTGGAAATCTGCCACCTCTCATCTGTTCCTGCACGGAGGTAGGAGCACACAGTCCACAGGAAAAAAATACGATAGGTCCAGCAGGAAATTCAAGTAAAACTCTTATTTATTTCTTCATATTTAAAATATGAATAATGGTAAACCACTAAAAAAGTATTGCACTTTGGCCATGATTAAGACATCAAGTCAAAACACGTCAGAATAACGCTACCACTCCATGAATTTTTTATGCGTGATGCTGTGCAATACTTTGAGTGGTTTACCATTATCCATATTTTAAATATGAAGAAATAAATAAGAGTTTTACTTGAATTTCCTGTTGGACCTATCGTATTTACAAGTTTATGACCACTTATAAAATGTGTTCAAAATGCTTTCCATTGTGTTGGATTGTCAATGCATCCCTCTTCTCCCACTCTTGACACACTGATGGCAACACCACAGAAGAAATGCTAGCACAGGCTTCCAGTATCCTTTGTTTCAGATGCTGCACATCTGTTATCTTCACAGCATAGACCATTGCCTTCAGATGACTCCAAAGATAAAATTCTAAGGGGGTAAAATCGGGAGACCTTGGTGGCCATTCAACTGGCCCACAATGACCAATCCACTTTCCAGGAAACTGTTCGTGTAGGAATGCTCAGCCCTGACACCCAAGATGGTGCACCACCACATTATGGGTGTCAGGTCTGAGCATTCCTACATGAACAGTTTCCTGGAAAGTGGATTGGTCGTCATGGGCCAGTTGAATGGCCACCAAGGTCTCCTGATCTGACCCCCTTAGACTTTTATCTTTGGGGTCATCTGAAGGCAATTGTCTATGCTGTGAAGATACAAAATGTGTACCATCTGAAACAATGGATACTGGAAGCCTGTGCTAGCATTTCTTCTGCGGGGTTGCTATCAGTGTGTCAAGAGTGGGAGAAGAGGGTTGCATTGACAATCCAACACAATGGGCAGCACTTTGAACACATTTTATAAGTGGTCTTGTGAAAGAAAACAGATACGTTAAAACCAAGCACAACATTGTTTTTCTTGTGAAATTCTCAATAAGTTTGATGGGTCACATGACCTGCTTCCCATTGGAAAAAATAAAGTTGGATCCAAAATGGCTGACTTCAGAATGGCTGCCATGGTCATCACCCATCTAGAAAAGTTTTTCCCCTCCCACATACTAATGTGCCACAAACAGAAAGTTGATATCACCAACCATTCCCATTTTATTTAGGTGCATCCATATAAATGACCCACCCTGTATAATCGTTTCTTAGATGTAAAACAGATATATATAAAGAGGTCTTCCAACTCTCAACACCCCTGCAAATCATCGGAGACAATTCAGTGAGTATTGCGTTCCTGCACAACAATGTGCCTTTGACATTACAGCTCATTCCCTGTACACTTGTATAGGAATGAGTTGTAATTCCCGGCACAATAGATACTACAAGTGCAGCATTGCGCAATGTAAAAAATTGAAGCGGATGTAACCATCAATTTAACAAAAAAAATTTGGAAAACCCCTAAACAGAGCAGGTAAAAGCTTAAGCACAAAAGATGCTTCCATAATCATGTAAAAAATTAGAATAAAACATGTATAATCCAGAAGTGAAAAAAAAAGAATGTTTCAGTATCTGGTTTTAGAATATAATATGGCATATCTTAGTTTCTATTACACTACCCAAGTCAAAATGTTACTTCTCATTTGCCCCACTAATAATCTTTTCTAAAAACTGTCTCCTAAAAGTAAAATGAATCTACACTACATTGCTACCTGCATTTCATGCGCCATTCTTAGTGGAGGGGGCGCTGAAGAACAATGCAAGAAATCTATAAAGTGGCACAAACCACTAAATGAATTTGGCGCATCTTCTCCATGGTATGCATCTCCATTAGTCCTCGTCAGAAATGCTACCACAGTCAGAGATTGGAGCAGCATTTCTGCTGTAAAAAGCATTGATGTTTTTCCAGAATTTACACTTTTATAGCAGCAGCGCTCGTTCTCACCCCAGCAACTCTCCAGCCCTGTCCATTGTGGCGGAGCGGCTTTAAACTGGAGTGAAAATGACAAAAGTTGTAACATTTTTGCACAACTCCGTGTGGCGCAAACATTTTCCAACTCTACTAATCATTTTACACCAGCTTTCTGGCATAAAAGCTTTGCTGAACTGCCTCTATAATGTATTTTATCATTAATTGTATGAATCATAGCTCTAACTAAAAATAACGTTTGCCTGAATAAAAAAAATCGCAAACAGCCAATTTGTGCTATAAGTATTTCCTAAGTACAGAAGTCATACAAGGAATGCATCAGAAAGAGGAAAAGTTTTCCTATTTTTTTATGATACTTTGTAGTCTAATTTATCCAATCATCTTCAGAAGACGATAACTAAACCTCTAAATTACTATCACATGCATAAATATTTAGGAAAAATGGTAACATTTATACAAGAATATGTCGGACTTACTCATCATGTACAACAATAGGTCCGTCTTTATTGGCTGCTTCTTCCTTGATCAGATTTATAAGCTCAAATGTCTTACTCATTCGACTGTCAGGATTTGGCCACTTTGGACAATGGAAATGCTTCACTTCCAAAACATAGTCATCCTAACAAGAATCATATTTGCAAAGGTTTACAAAACAGTAGCTAGATAGATAGATAGATATATGATAGACAGATATAGGATAGATATATAGAGTTGAAGCCAGAAGTTTACATACACTATATAAAAAGACATATGTATTTTTTCTCAATATCTGACATGAAATCAGAATAAACCTTTCCAATTTTAGGTCAATTAGGATTACCATAATTATTAATATTTGCCAAATGCCAGAATAATGAGAATGTTTTAAGGCATTTTTATTACTTACTGCAAAGTCTTTCATTATTGCCCTTAAACTGAATGATTTGGATCAAATGTTTGTGATATCCCTCCACAAGCTTCTCACAATAGTTGGTCAGAATTTGGGCCCATCCCTCCTGACAAAACTGCTATAAATGACCCAGGTTTGTGGGTCGTCATGCTTGCACCTGCCTTTTCAGCTTTGCCCATAATTTTTCAATAGGATTTAGATCAGGGCTTTGTGATGGCCACTCCGAAACATTGACTTTGTTATCCTTAAGCCACTTTGCTACCATTTTGGCAGTATGCTTCAGGTCATTGTCCAATTGGAAGAACCATTTCCGCCCAAGCTTTAACTTCCTGGCTGATGTCTTGAGATGTTGCTTAAGTATTGCCACATAATCTTCTTTTGTCATAATGCCATCTATTTTGTGAAGTGCATCAGTCCCTCCTGCAGCAAAATAACCCCACAACATAATGCTGCCTCCCCCGTGTTTCACAGTTGGGATGGTGTTCTTAGGCTTCCAAGCTTTTCCCTTTTTCCTAGAAACGTAACGATTATGCTCAAAAAGTCTAATTTTATTTTCATCAGACCACAGGACAGGTCTCCAAAAGTTAAGGTCTTTGCTCCTGTGAGCATTGGCAAACATTAATCTGGCTTTTGTATGTTTCTTTTGAAGTAATGGCTTCTTCCTTGCAGAGTGGCCTTTCAGCCCATGTTGATACCGTTTCATTGTGGACCTTGACACAATCTTACCAACTTCCGCCATCATCTTCACAAGGTCTTTTGCTTTTGTCCTTGGGTTGATATGCACATATCGGACCAAAGCACATTCATCTCTGGGACACAGAACCCATCTCCTTCCTAAGCGGTATGATGGCTGAACATTCCTATCTTGTTTGTACTTGTGTATAATTGTTTGCCCAGATGAACAAGGCACCTTCAGGTATCATGAAATTGTAGCCAAGGATGAGCCAGACTTGTGCAAGTCCATAATTCTCTTCCTGATATCTTGGCTGATTTCTTTAGACTTTCCCATGATGCTACACAAAGAAGCAGTGTGTTTCAGGTGTACATTTAAACACATCCACAGGTATGTGTCTAGTTAACTCAGATGTTGCCAAAAAAAATCAGAACAATCAGATGCTTCCAAACACATGACATCATCATATGGGCAGTCCAGAATTTCTATATTTGTGCTGCTCCAATTTTTTTCATAGATAGATAGTAGATAGATAAATATGGGTAAAATAGATGATAGATACATTTTAATCAGATAAAATATATACAGTATATTAGATAGATAACATAAAGATCTACAATTACCTGTGTAGCTTCTAAAATAAAATCTTGGATAATGAGTTTTTCTTCATTGGAAAGACAAACATGATCTTCTCCAGCCAAAGAGACAGTAAATGTTTCACATGTAATTGGTTCATCTCTGTTCGGCCAATACACAAATTCATCTTCAGCCTGGGCAAGTAATAGTAATAAAAAAAATGTACACAGTGTACAAATAAAAACAGCAACATTATACTTTACACATAATATAAATAAACTGAAAAAAGAGTACTGAAATCCATGTTCACTTTTTCATGTCAAATGTATTGCCGAAAAGATCAGCTAACATAAAATTAGTGATTGTGTTTAGAGAGTAAAATCCCTGAACAGATGATATACTGAGACTTACCATGTTCGGGTTATCAGGAAGCATTACAATTATCTGAGAATTGTGGTCCCAGATCATCCTCCAGAAATCTTTTATGGTGTGTAGTAATGGGTGCTGTGTTATGATGAATTCATTACTTTCATGGTAGCCCTGTAGAGAAAATGTTGTGCATCAGTTATTAATGAAGCATATCCAATCCACAGAATAAATTTAAGCACAAATACCGGGTATGACTGCTCGCCTCAGCTTCTCTCCATCAGGTGTTCAGTATTTTTGCTGTAGTCATACAGTAAAATACTAGTAACCTAATAAGAACCTTACAAGCAACGTTATGAACTAAATGGACAATATACAGCACATTCACTTTAGTGTTACAGATTCTAAGTCCTTTGACTTTTTACCTAACAATTATATAAGTAAAATCATTTTATCATATAACAACGCACCATATTACAATAGGAAACAATATTTCAAAAACATTTCTGCGGGGCGATGGCATAAGGTTCCTGAAATGTCATGATTAGAGGCAGGCTATCAGTGGCAAAGAAAGAAAATCCCCAGCACTGAGGCACACAATATGCTCTAGAAAGAAAAGAATATGATGACATGTAGTTGTGCGATAGAAACTCCCATCTTAAAGGGAACCTGTAAACAAGTTTGGCCGATATGAGATACGGCTACCTCCTTTCAGGCCTAATATACAGCATTCTATAATTCTATAAAACAAGTCAATGGCAAACTTATTTTAATAATCTTTCACTAAACTCCGAAATCCTAAAGGTTATCTTGTAAAGATGTCACAGTTAGTCATGATAGGTAAATAAAGAAAATAATGTTAAGACCATCTCAATGAAGGTCAAGGGGCAAAGCACTTCATGATGGATATCACACAGGTTCAGTAATATGGCTGCGATATAATTAACACAACGAGTCAGATATTTCAGCATAACTAAATAGTAGTGATGCTGCTTTGTTGCTAGGAATCCCACATTTGACCTTCAATAAACACTACAGTGAAGCAGATGTGAATGCTATTCATTCGCATCAACAAACCTATAGCAATTACATTACTGAAAGCACATGGTTTAACAAGGAATGACACATAGTATGTCATCAGTCCCTGTAGGCCCGTATGATAGCTGACATTTGAAGGAGTTGTACTCTTTAAACAACTTACTAATATATTTCGATTTTCAAATTTGCAGATATCAGAATTAATCACAGGTCTTGGCAGCTCCATTGTAATAGGAGAAATAAGCTAGAATAGATTATTTCCTTTGTTATAACGTCTTGAGCACTGTGTGTGTAAAGGGGGCTGGCTCACTAGCCCATTTCAATTATGAAGCCAGCTCTCTTCTCTGTCAATACATCAACTGTAATGGAGAAGTGGGCTGGCCCATCTCCATCACAGGTGGTCCATTAACTGAGAAGGTAGTTAGTTTTGTAATTGAAATGGGCCAATCAACCAGCCCCTTTCACACAAACAACTAATCACATGCTAATCCCGAGAACACTCTACTGTACAGGGCCAGACTGGCCATCAGCCAAATCTGGAGAATTCCAGATGAGTCCATTCAGCAATGGTCCAATGAGATGCTGATGATACAAAGAACACTCTACTGCACAGATTAACATTGTTAATAGTATCGGCGTCCTCAGGAGGCCATTACTGTTAATATCTGTGGTGGGGCAGAAAACCACCGGCTGCCTGCTATGTCATGTGCTCCAGCAGGAAGAAGGACACTTCTGGCCTGCATCTTGCTGAAGGCAGCACCACTTCAATGCATTGTGATGCCTGAAATGACTCCCTGCAAGACAAGATAGAAGAGCAGGATGGTGGACAGTGAGAATGGGTTAGGTGTGTTTATGTTTTTTTTTTTTAAGGTGGGGTTCTATGGGGGGATATCATGCTGTAAGTGGGGCTGTGGGAGACAATACTGTGAATAAGGAGCAGTGTAGCCAGTATACTGTATGTGAAGCTGTGTGGGTGGACATCCTACTGTGTAGGGTGCTGTGGGAAACAACACTTTGTATAAGGAACTGTGCAGCCATCATACTGTATGGGGGGCTATGGAAGCCATGATAATATTTGGGGAACTTTTGTGGACAATACTGTATGGAATGCTGTGGAGACAATACTGTGTATAATGTCTTGTGCAGCGTCAAACGGTATAGGGGCTAAGGTGACATCATACTGTGTAGAGGGAGCTGTGCAGCCATCATACTATATAGAGGGCTGTGGGAACATCAAACTGAATGGTGGCTGTGGGGAACAATACTGTGTAAGTGAGATGTCCAGCTATAATACTGTATTGAGGGCTATGGGGAACATCGTACTGTGTGGAGGCTGTGGTAACATTAATACTGTGACACCAAAACCAAAGCACAGATTAAAAGAAAGAAAATCATCCAGACATGGAGCCAAAAATACATTTTTATTTATAGCATCTGATAATACAAAAAAATACAATAAAAGGTTAAAAAACCACAATGTGCACACAATAAAGAAAATGTATCATATTTATAAATGATAAATAAATAAGTGAAATCCCCTCATTGACTGATAAAAAATGGGATAAAATTATACTGGGCAGAAAAAAAGTGAAAATAAATGAGTATAAGAATTCTTAGAATTCTATACGTGCACCATGTGCAAATGTAAAAAGCAGGGGGAAAGGAAACCCCCTAAAAAATGAGTGACTAAATAAGAATGTGCAAAAAGTGCAGTGTGATTAAAGCCCAGTGCACATTTAACATGTGGCACTAGAAAAAGTGCTACGACAAGAAAGTGCCAGTAGAATTAATATCACCGCACATATAGTATGCAAAATACGCACGTGTGCACGCTTAGATTTGGAATCCCCTCAAGGTATTTTGCATACTATATGTGCGGTGATGGACAGCATGTGACTTAAATATGAGTGTCTGGGCAAAGGGTCTGAATACTTACGACCACGTGATATTTCAGTTTTTCTTTTTTAATAAATATGCAAAAATTTCTACATTTCTGGTTTTTTTTCAAGATGGGGTGCAGAGTGTACATTACTGAGAAAAAAAATGAACTTTTTCGAATTTACCAAATGGCTGCAGTGAATCAAAGAGTGAAAAATGTAATGGAGTCTGAATACTTTCCGTAGCCACTGTATGTCCTTCTGCGACTGAGCTCTATGTGCCATGATAGAACTTTTGCTATGGGGCCTTCATGATTTCTATGTATGCCTCTACTAGGGGGCATTAATAAATAATAATAAAATACAAAGGCACTGAGGATCATTATTATAAGCAGGTATAATGTGATGGTCAGGAGACATTAGTGAAAGGAGGCTCACGGGGAGATCGTTATCATTATAGAAAAAACACAGGAGGCATTCTTATTGTAAGAAAGCACAAGGCATGTTTGTATAGGGAGGTACAGGAGCAATAAGGTTACAGGGAAGCATTATTACTGTGAAGTACAGAAAGAGCAATATTGCCGTGCAGAGAGGGTGCTGGTATTATAAGGGGGAACAAAAAAGAAGGTACTATCACTGTTCAGGGAACAAATGGGGCATTATACTGTTTAGGGCACTGGCTAAAGCACTTTGTGGTGTGCAGTAAATCAAAGATGTCTGTGTGCTACATTTTGCAGGAGGGAGTAATGGCTGAAAGAAGCGGTCATGGTGGACTGGCCTGAATGGAAAGAATAGGGAAAATGAATAACTACGATCAGCGACAATGTTACTGGTGACAGTACTCACATACAGTATATGGTCTACAGAGCACTGGTGTTAAACTGATATCATCATTATATGGTCACTGTATGGGGTGGTAGGGATGAGCGAGCACTAAAATGCTTAGATGCTTGTTACTCGAACTGAGCAATTCCAATGCTCAAATTCCAATGCTCAAATGCTTGTTTCTAATAATGAGTATAATGGGTGTCAATGGAAAATCTGAGCATTTTTGTGGCAGAACCTACAAGGAGATCAGGGGGAAGTCAAATGTTGAAATGGATGGAAAAAGTGCTTAATGGACGGAGATCAGCATGAGGGAGATCCCTGGAAGCATCTCTGACTTCCAGATCGCTGCTGAGAAGAACTGTGTCACATTTTTACTCCACTTTAAGGACTGACAATAAAACATTCAAAATCGACGAGAAATTTGAGTTTACAGGAAAAAAATGTTAGAAACATTCTTTTCTGCATAAGGAGTTGTATATAAGGCACAATTTAAAAAGGATTACAAAAAAATAATTTAAGTACACAAAAATTGAATTTTTTATTCATTTGTATTACATTTTTATTAATTTTAAAAAATTGGAAATGTCAGTGTAATTTATGATTGAAGCAAGAACTACCAAAAAGTAGATGGAAGAAGGACTCAGATACACCCTGTATTTCACAAAAAGGAGGACCTCATACACATTCTGTTAAAATTGTCATGTAGTGGTACTCCTAGACTCAAAGGCAATGCCGTAAGTGCAAAGCCTGATAAAAATTACAAGCAGGGTCATCCATACACCCTTAAAGGCACTAACTGTAGTGGCTTATTAAAATATTGTGAACAAATGGTAGTTATGGTACTCCTACATACATAAAGGTTTGCACACAGAACTAAGCCAAAAAAAATTCTTTGGAGGGTCATCCATACACCCTTGAAGGCACCAAGTAAAGTACCTCAAAAAAAAATTAACAAAGTGTAGTTGTGGTACTTTTACACTCATATCACTATGTGCAAAGCCTGAAAAAATATAAGGAAGGTCATCTATACACCCTTGAAAAGCACCAAGTGGAATGTCTCATAAAAAATGAACAATGTGTAGTTTATGTACTCCCAAAAAAGAGAAAGACTAGACTAATAGGGGTATGCACAACCACATGATAGAAAAATATCCAAAACCTTTATTATCACCTAAGAGCAGTGTTCCCCAACTTCGGTCCTCAAGGGCCATCAACAGGTCATGTTTTCAGGATTTCCTTAGTATTGCACAGGTGATAATTGCATCACCTGGACAGGCAAGCATTCAATCACCTGTGCAATACTAAGGAAATCCTGAAAACATGACCTGTTGGTGGCTCTTGAGGACCGGAGTTGGGGAACACTGCCTTAGAGAGTACATATAAAAACATTTAAAAACATACAATACACCAAAACCACACCTCCACTCATTAATGAATTTTCCAAATCAAAGAATGAGCCTGCTAGAAAAGACAATATATGCAATACAAAAAATCCTTTATTAACAAATACATGAAGAGAGCTGTGTACATGTCAATAAATAATGCTAAGATTCTAGCTGTGAACAACTAAGATTTAGACAAACATGTGCATAATTCACGTTCAAAGACCAAAAGAGCACTCTGGATAAATGCCATATACAATGGACCTTTAGGGAGCTCCCATAATATTGATCACACAAAAATAACCTGATAGTTGATCGCAGAGTCGTACTCTTAAGGGTACTGTCACACTATACGATTTACCAACGATCACGACCAGCGATACGACCTGGCCGTGATCGTTGGTAAGTGGTTGTGTGGTCGCTGGGGAGCTGTCACACAGACAGCTCTCCAGCGACCAACGATGCCGAAGGCCCCGGGTAACCAGGGTAAACATCGGGTTTCTAAGCGCAGGGCCGCGCTTAGTAACCCGATGTTTACCGTGGTTACCAGCGTAAACGTAAAAAAACCAAACAGTACATACTTACATTCCGGTGTCTGTCCCCCGGCGTTCTGCTTCTCTCCACTGTGTATGCGCCAGCCGGAAAGCACAGCGGTGACGTCAGACGTCACCGCTGTGCTCGCTTTCCGGCTGGCCGGCGCTCACAGTGCAGAGACGCAGAACGCCGGGGGACAGACACCGGAATGTAAGTATGTACTGTTTGGTTTTTTTTAACTTTTACGCTGGTAACCAGGGTAAACATCGGGTTACTAAGCGCGGCCCTGCGCTTAGTAACCCGATGTTTACCCTGGTTACAAGCGAACGCATCGTTGGATCGCTGTCACACACACCGATCCAGCGATGACAGCGGGAGATCCAGCGACGAAAGAAAGTTCCAAACGATCTGCTACGACGTACGATTCTCAGCAGGGTCCCTGATCGCTGCTGCGTGTCAGACACTGCGATATCGTATGGATATCGCTGGAACGTCACGGATCGTACCGTCGTAGCGACAAAAGTGCCACTGTGTGACAGTACCCTTAGCCTTATATTCTTAGAACAACTGGATAGGCCAAATAGCCCATAATATGCACACAAAAGCCACCATGTAGCAGGCTCAAAGATAAGGTTCCTGAATGGAGCCAAATGGGTATAATAACCCAAGAATAGAGTGGGAGGTGAGGGGAAGGCCCCATGCATACACCCTTGATGGCAACGACGGGAGGGTCTCATTCAAATATTGAACATTATAAATACTTTATGTGCAGCTGTGTTCTGGTGGTGTGGAAAAGTGGGGGGCTAATCCAGGCTTTGTTCATTTTTATCACAGTGAGCCTGTCAGCATTCTTTGTTGACAGGCAAACGTGCCTGTCTGTTATGACCCCCCCTCAGCAGCACTAAAAACCCACTTAGACAAAATACCAGCAGCAGGGCAGCACAACACCTCCAAGGCATAGAGGGATAGCTCATGCCAGGTGTCCAGCTTTGAGACCCAATAGTTGAAGGTCACAAAGGAATTAGGGAGTACGCTGGTTTGGTTGGCCAGGTATTGCTTGACCATCGTTAAAATCTTTTCCCTCCTTGTCAAAAATACCCAGTCATCAGGCCCAGGATGCTGGGAGGGTGTCATGAAATTGGCCCAGGCCATTGACAGTGTACCCCTGCCTCTGCTGTACATCTACCTCGCCTCTCTCCTTGGTTGGGCAAGGAAGCTTGCCTCCTGCTGCTAGCATTGTCTGATGGGAATTTTTTCAACATATTTTCCACAATGGCCTTTTGGTATAGCACCAGTTTAGAAGATCTCTCTGCCTCAGTAAGGAGAGATGCAAAGTTCTCCTTGTAGCATGGGTCTAGCAGGGTGAACAACCAGCACTCTTTTTTGGCCAAGATAAATATAACGTGAGGGTCATGGTAAAAACAGCGGTACATAAAGTCGGCCATATGAGCCAAGCTCCCTACAGTCAACACTTCCATCTCCACCATGACGACGACTCTCCATGTCCTCTTCCTCCTCCCTTTCTTCCTCTTCAGGCCATCCACATGGGAAAGACTGTACAAAGGTTGTATAGGTACTAGCCTCTGTTGCTCTAGCATTCAGCTCCTGCTTCTCCTCCTTAGCCTCCACTTCCTCATTGTTACCCAATCCATACTGAGCAGATGAGATAAGGTTGAACTGGGCAGTATATCCCTGTCTCATATCTTCCTCCATCTACACTTGGTCAGCATGCATAGCTTCATGATTAATTGTGAGCACTGAGCAGCAACTGTTTAAGTAGGCAAAGAAGTTGTATTGTTACTAGTGTTGAGCGATACCGTCCGATACTTGAAAGTATCGGTATCGGAAAGTATCGGCCGATACCGGCAAAGTATCGGATCTAATCCGATACCGATACCCGATACCAATACAAGTCAATGGGACTCAAGTATCGGACGGTATCCCTGATGGTTCCCAGGGTCTGAAGGAGAGGAAACTCTCCTTCAGGCCCTGGGAACCATATTAATGTGTAAAATAAAGAATTAAAATAAAAAATATTGCTATACTCACCTCTCCGACGCAGCCTGGACCTCACCGAGGGAACCGGCAGCGTTCTTTGCTTAAAATGCGCGCTTTTCCTTCCTTCCGTGACGTCACGGCTTGTGATTGGTTGCGTGCCGCCCATGTGGCCGCGACGCGACCAATCACAGCAAGCCGTGACGTAATTTTCAGGTCCTTCTAGGCATTCAGTATTTTAAAATTACGTTCCGGCTTTGTGATTGGTCGCGTCGTGGTCACATGGGCGACGTGACCAATCACAAGCCGTGACGTCACGGGAGGCAGGAAACGCACGCATTTTTAAAATTACGTCACGGCTTGTGATTGGTTGCGTGCCGCCCATGTGACCGCGACGCGACCAATCACAGCAAGCCGTGACGTAATTTCAGGTCCTGAATGCCTATTTCTGCATTCAGGACCTGAAATTACGTCACGGCTTGCTGTGATTGGTCGCGTCGCGGTCACATGGGCGGCACGCAACCAATCACAAGCGGCGACGTAATTTTAAAAATGCGAGCGTTTCCTGCCTCCCGTGACGTCACGGCTTGTGATTGGTCGCGTCGCCCATGTGAACGCGATGCGACCAATCACAAAGCCGGAACATAATTTTAAAATACTGAATGCCTAGAAGGACCTGAAAATTACGTCACGGCTTGCTGTGATTGGTCGTGTCGCGGCCACATGGGCGGCACGCAACCAATCAGAAGTCGTGACGTCACGGAAGGAAGGAAAAGCGCGCATTTTAAGCAAAGAACGCTGCCGGTTCCCTCGGTGAGGTCCAGGCTGCGTCGGAGAGGTGAGTATAGCAATATTTTTTATTTTAATTCTTTATTTTACACATTAATGTTGTTTCGATACCGATACCCGATACCACAAAAGTATCGGATCTCGGTATCGGAATTCCGATACCCGCAAGTATCGGCCGATACCCGATACTTGCGGTATCGGAATGCTCAACACTAATTGTTACGCTTACTATGGTGTCATCGTTGCTCATCATCTTTGTGGTGTCCTCAAAGTCTTGGAGGACCACACCAATGTTGAACATCCGTGCCCACTCTTCAGTTGTTATGTTTGGAGGCTGATGACGATGCCGACTGGCGTGTTGGAGCTGCCATTTGACAACTGGCTTCTGCTGCTCACAATGCCTTGCTTGCATGTGCAGTGTTCCAGAGCTTGGTGATGTCGCACACCAGTCAGTGAGCTGACACTTGCATGCGCTGCTGTAACACTGACAGAGTGGCAGCAGCTGTAGCCAATTTGTGGAAATGGGCTCTGATGCGGTGTACCTTGACCAGAAGCTCTGTCAAATCTGGGTATGTTTTCAGAAACCACTTAACTACCAAGTTGAGCACTTGTGCCAAGCATGATACATGTGTGAGCTTGCCAAGCTTCACAACCACCACCAGGTTAAGCCCATTATCATACACAACCATGCCTGGTTGGAGGTTCAAAAGCAAAAGCCACATATCTGTCTTGTCTGTTATTACTTTAAGTAACTCTTCCGTGGTGTGTGGTTTGTCTTCTAGACAAATTAGCTTCAGCAGAGCCTGATACCACTTCCAGCTTCCGGCTAATATGGAAGACGTGTTGCTACAAGGCAGGGACGCCACATCGGGAGACCGAGCATAGAGGGATGGCTGCCGTCATGAGTCGGCAGAAATCCTCCGTGTCTACAAGCCTAAACAGCAACATTTCCACGGCAAGCAGCCTGGAAATGTGCCAGTTTAGCGTTTGGGCCTGTGTAAACTTTCTCTTTCGCTCCAAGGCCTGGAGTATGGACATCTGAAGGCTGTGATTTGTAATTGCTTGATGGCAGAGTGTCAGAATGTGCAAGTTCAGGTGCAGTGTGGGAGGCATTTACACAATTGTCATGGACTGGGGATTGAGAAGCACCTAGCACAGGGGAAGAGGCAGTGGTGTCGCCCGCTGGCACCAGTCGTGGACCCAGACCCAGACATTCGTCCCACCGAGTCAGTTGCTAAGATGACATGTATCTGATCATGCTGGTGGTTGTCAGGCTCTTAGTGGTCAGGCCCCTGCAGATCTTTGCATGGCACAGCTTGCAAATGACGTTTTTGTCTCAGAACTCTCTAAAAAGTCTCAGACTAGGGAACAGCTTCTCAGGTTGGGTTGGTGATTTCGATATCCACCACCTTGTCTTTCACTGCCGGAAATTAGAGCTGCAGTCACTTCTTCATCACCACTTCTGAAACAGTATATCATCAGTGTATGGCAGTCACTGAAGCTGTAGTAAATGTTTCAGAGGGGCGATAGACGCTGCAGAGAAGGGACTGCATCGTCACCCTCCTGTGATGTTCTGTTTGAGACTTCCCTCAAATGAAACGTCATAGGAAGTAAAACAAAAAAAAAACCAGGTATAGGGATTAGAAAGAGAGAGAGAATGGTAGGGAATGTTATAATAAAGATAATTACAAGAGTAGTTAGGGCTTAAAGATCGAAATTTATAAAGGGCATTATAGATATCGGATCAACCCTTAAAAAAATGTACTACCTACCGTAATGTATGAAGCATTGATGTAATCTGCTCCTTCTCCAGCCAGTGATGAAAGGCCTACTCTCGATCGTTCCACTGTGGGAAAAAAAAGGTATCATAAAATTATTAATTTATGCAAACATATTTATTACATGGGTTGTGAAAACTATCCAGTATCTCTAATTTTGGCAGTTTAATGAGTCATTCCATCAAACAATGTTATGTCATATGACTTGAATACTTCCTAAAATTATAAATATTAGGGATGCAATCTCTGGGACCCCCACTGATTCTGACAATATAGAGCCTGAAGAAACTATTACTTTATTGCTACCTGGCAACATTCCCAGTCACAAACTGTGAAAGAGACTGCAACATGACTCCATTAAAATGAATTAGGGTTTTTTTGCAAGGAAAATTAATAGGGTGTTCCTGCAATCCAAGACCCGACCGCCTATCAACCGTTGATGGTATCCCTAAACTATATGCCATAAGCTGTAATAGTGGAAAGAAGCTGTAATAGTGGCAAAGCTCTGTTTATGATTACATGTTCATGTGCAGTAGATGTTAACATTAATATTGAAATTATTTACTTCCTGAAGTAATCAACTTTTATTTTATTTTAGCCCAAACACTAAGGGTATGTGCACACGATCAGGAATTTTCGCGTTTTTTGCGCGTTTTTTTCACGATAAAAACGCTATAAAAACACATAAAAAACGCTTGGATATGCATCCTATGCTTTAGAATGCATTCCGCAATTTTTGTGCACATGATGCGTTTTTTTCCGCAAAAATAATGCATTGCGGCAAAAGAAGCATCATGTTCATTCCGTTTGCGGATTTCCCATTGTTTAGGAGTGCAGGGAAAAAACGCAAAAAATCTGCATAAAATCCGCAAAAAAACGCGTCGAATCCGCGCAAAAAACGCGAAAAGAAAACGCATGCAGAATTCCTGCGGAAAACCTCAGGTTTATGTCAGGAAAATTCTGCATGCATTCCGGACGTGTGCACATACCCTAATACAGTTTCTTTATCAAAAAGTGCCTGTTTTCATTGTTTTATTATAGAGATAAGTACATTGATGCAATGTGAATTAAATTTGTGTAGAATTTTTGGAATTTTTAGGAAAATTGACCTTTACTATTTTACAGAATATGAAGATAGGAATAATTTGTGGATATCTCCTGCGCTGCTGTGTATGGAAGACGTCAGATCTCAGCTATTTATTAAAAAATGTGGTTTTTAGTCTATTCAATGCGTTTCAAAGTGTCAAGCACTTCTTCCTCAAGAAATGACCACATACAGTGGGGAAAAAAGTATTTAGTCAGCCACCAATTGTGCAAGTTCTCCCAAATAAAAACATGAGAGAGGCCTGTAATTGACATCATAGGTAGACCACAACTATGAGAGTCAAAATGAGAAAACAAATCCAGAAAATCACCTTGTCTGATTTGGCAAGGTTTTAGTTTTCAAATTATGGTGGAAAATAAGTATTTGGTCATTAACAAAAGTTCATCTCACTATTTTGTTATATATCCTTTGTTGGCAATGACAGTGGTCAAGCGTTTTCTGTAAGTCTTCACAAGGTTGGCACACACTGTTGGTGGTATGTTGGCCCATTCCTCCATGCAGATCTCCTCTAGAGCAGTGATGTTTTGGGCCTGTCGCTGGGCAACACGGAATTTCAACTCCCTCCAAAGGTTTTCTATGGGGTTGAGATCTGAAGTTTGGCTATATCATGCTGAAAGACCCATCCACGTTTCGTCTTCGATGCCCTTGCTGATGGAAGGAGGTTTGCACTCGAAATCTCACGATACATGGCTTCATTCATTCTTTCATGTTCGTCGTCCTGTCCCCTTTGCAGAAAAGCACCCACAAAGTGTGATGTTTCCCCCACCAAGCTTCACGGTTAGGACAGTGTTCTTGGGGTTGCACTCCTTCTTCCTTCAAACACAGCGAGTGGGGTTGATACCAAACAGTTTTACTTTGGTTTCATCAGACCATATGACATTCTTCCAATAGCCTTCTGGATAATCCAAATGCTCTCTAGCAAACTTCAGAAGGGGCCTGGACATGTACTGGCTTAAGCAGGGGGACACGTCTGGCACTGCAGAATCTGAGTCCCTGGCGGTGTAGTATGTTACTGATGGTAGCCTTTGTTATGGTGGTCCCAGTTCTATGCAGGTCATTCTCTAGGTCCCTCGTGAAAAGCAGTGAAGAAAACATTTTGGGGTGAATTTATTTTGTGAGAGGATGTCACAGCCCATATCTTTGGAATAAAAATATTCAGAAAAAGCCCCAAAAAACTGAATAATTCACTTAACTATACAAATAGTGTGTATGACAAAACAGCTGTGAAGAAAGCTTACCATCCGTTTACACATAGCCATACATGTGGAGATCATTTTGACATTACCAAGGCTACATTTATCTTAAAGAGACTTAATTGGGTTGGATACAGTTCTAGGAGACCTCAACATGTTATACACATTTTTTTCAGAGCATTGGAGCACCTGAAAATCAAATTTTTCAAAAATATTTGCAAAAGCTTGCTTATTTTTAAAATATCATCTCCAAGTGCAATGTTATGTTTAGTCTTCTGTCAGTGCGCTAGGTCCATTAAATGACAGGCTAACACAAAATAAACATCCTACTCACAACTCTATCTCTTATCGACCCAACTGTCTGCACTGGATGCACTAGGCTCCAAATACATATCCCTCATGTCTTCTCTTGCTCTGGTCACAACTGATACCTAATGGCACACCACTCAGCTTGGCAGGGCCACTTCAGACTTTAAAAGGTACTCAACTCATTCCACAAAAGTCAGTAATAGCTTCGCCCTGCAAGACCTCATCCTCATGTGTCCCAGAACTTATTAGATACTGTCCACCTTGTAGCATGACACCTAAGGCAACATGCCACATGCACAAAACCATGCCTAATCCACTGAAGGATACAGCAGTGCCTTAAATAATAATATAAATATAATTACCAGAGGAACTTTGCTTGGCCTATAAGACTTCCAATGTCAACATGGACTCCACGAAGAAACATTACCCCTTAGAAGGCCTTACACAGGTTTGTACTGGCCCACAGGAGAAAAGGTGACTCGCCCTTGTGCAGGATTGGCTCTCTACCCTAATATAGCTTTTACATTTCTTTGTTTGTACAGCATATATAAAATGGAATTGAATAAAAACCAAATACAGCACAAACCTGGAATAATGGATGAGGTTCTGTTTTTATCTCTGTTGTGTGCCTTTAAAGCTGTAGAGTAGTCACACTGGAGGATATTGGGTTGACTTAGCAACTTAAGAAAAAAAAAAAAAAAGATTTTTTTTTTTTGTGAAATTATATTTTATCATAATATATCAAACAATTTTTACTTCTTGTGTATAATTATGGTAGCAGTAAGAAATAGTCTATCCATAACTCATTTTTGCACAAGACTTTGATACACTGAAATGTTAAAACTAAAGGCTATTAGTTAAATTCAGGTCATGATCCCTTGAAAATGAAGATTTTCTTTTTATTAACCTTCTCATCAAGAATATTGTGTATTAACCCACTGGATACAGTCTTGTGTTCTGAAAATTGGTCACCAACTTGTAGGTCACATTGTACACGGCTTCTTAAAAAAGGTTGCTTTTCTTTGGAGTCACATCCTGCTATTAAATAAGAAGGAATGTGCTTCTGATTCCCATTCATTCTGGAAGAATGGCTTTTTATTATGTACAGTTTGTCATTTTGTCAGAATTCTCTGTTGGCAATAATGAATTATTGAATGTACTAGAATGTCCAATACTGAATTTATTATTAAGCCTTTTAACAAAACTCAAGGTGAATGTCGCGCTAAAGCTGAAAAATTATATTAGAGTATCTATCATTTACTCCCAGGACTAATATTAAAAAAAAATGAAGGAATGTGAAAAAAAAAGAACTATTGAGGCAAACCTAGTTCATTATATAGCACATGACTTACCTTGAACTGCATTTCAAGTCGGGTTTTTCCAGATGGGGCCGTTGTTAGGAGAGCATTAACATACGCATGTATGTGACTCTCAGCGACTTCTGTTTCTCTGCTCAGAATGGCCTCCACGAGAGCATCATGAATGAAGATGTACTGCTCCTGAAAGGGTTAACATGAAATGTAAAATCACTCTTTGGCTAACACTATTTATTCACATGCCAAATGACTTTACAAAGGAAGTGACTATCTCATAGGACAGAAAACCTGAGTGCCATGATTCTCTCTCCACACACTGAATGTGATACGTCAAAAAATGTTATACAATATGATTTACTGTAGAAGCACGACATACTTATTGTATCTGATTGGAATTCCTTCATTTTTAACTTTGTACATTTAATAACTACAAACATCCTAAAGTTAAATTTTTATTTATTATTTTTCCTTCTACAATTAAATAAATTTAAATGGAAAATCACTACAGAATTAATAGGTGGAGTACAAGTTTAGTAATGACTTACATTTATAAAATAGATGAATTGTAGTAAAATTGGATGCAAAAAAATACAAATAAACCCAAGATCAAGTTCCAGTGAGACCTTCTTTGAGACATTTATTTATAAACTGGTCGACTCAAAAAATAAAATACGTGGAGGATCTGTTTGAGAATAATAAATTGGCCCCATTTAATATAATTAGAGAAAGATTTAAACTACCACACTCAGATTTTATGCTTTTCCACCTTCTCAAGGAGGAATATAGGAAGATGGCTTGGACTTCGTCTAAACCAATACTAATAAATCAATCCATTTTGAATTTCCTCAATAATCCCTCTCCCAACAACAAAAGTTGCCTAGCCTCTTTTTATAATATGTTGACAAAAAAATTGATATTTAACGATACAGGTTGTTTCGAAAAGTGGGAGACTAGTTTAAATACCCTAATTACCCCATCCCAATGGGAGATAGCCCTCAGGCTCCCAAACAGATCCTCTAAATGTACCAACATCATTGAGTCTCATTTTAAACTGATACATAGGTATTATATGACACCCTCTAGGCTCAAACACTTCTACAAAGGAGAATCAGGCGTTTGCTGGAGGGATTGTAACCTACAAGCCAACATTCTACATGTTTTCTGGTCCTGTCCTAAGCTTTCACTCTTCTGGAGAGATATCTTTAAAATAATCTCACTAATTCATGATAATGCTGTTGCCCCTGACCCGTCCTTGGCGCTGCTCTTCCTCAATATGTCACAATTTAAAACTAACAAATTTTTGATATGCAATATCTTGATGTCTGCGGCTTTTCACATAGCGAAGGGTTGGAAGAGTAAGCTTGTTCCTGACATCAAGATCTTGATCATGTTTGTAGATAACCAACAAACGTATGAAAAAATCCATTACACCCTTCATTCAACAGAGGAGCGGTTCCAGGCAAGATGGGGTAAATGGTCTCTCATTAAGCCGACTTTGGATGATCTCTTTTTTAATTAAATCCTGCAAGTTTTAATTCACAGTTTCTAAAGTTTATGTTGTGTTGATATTATTTTGATTCTCGTTCTACCATTAATACACAGACATGTAATCCACTATATTCTTATTATATTTGATGTGGACTTTTCTCTGTATCTTCAACATGCAATCACATGTAATATTTGTTATAATCCAATAAAATCATTGTTTAAAAAAAAAAAAACCCAAGGTCAATCAAGTGTAAGCTCAGTTAATATTCTAACAAAAACATTAAATCAGTTTGAATTTGTGAGATTTGTGATTTTTCCCTATCTTTATCCATATTTAATAAGTGATTTTCAATTTATAGAATGTTATAATTGCAGAAATACTTGTATATTTTAGAACCACTAAATATTTGTATTGCTGCTGCGATTTACTATATCCGAAAGAACTGTTATCCATTAATTCCCAATTAAGTTTAAAGAAAGCAAGGAAGGAGAGAGAATATACAAATCATTGTTACCTCTGTCTGTACTAAATAATTTCTTTGAGTCCGAATATGTTTTAAGAACCCAAATATGTTTACAGTGCCTTCTTGTCGAATTTGCTGCAACATGCTATCCAGGACAATGTATGTTCCAGTTCTTCCAACACCCGCACTGGAATATGAAACAGATCAAACATTAACTAAATCATGGAGTGTTTTTGAAATATGACAGTGCTGCTCAAATAGACTTCTCCAGATATACAAGCATGTTTTAAAAATGTGACAATTTCCAACACTATGAATTTAAGACATGCTGCCGTATGGCAAGATACAAATAACTTCCATGCTTGATTGTGTGCTGTAAACACTATGGCCACTATGCTGCTAGTGCATTCAAAAGGAATCACCACCTACAGTGGGTACGGCAAGTATTCAGACCCCTTTACATTTTTCATTCTTTGATTCATTGCAGCCATTTGGTAAATTCAAAAAAGTTCATTTTTTCACATTAATGTACACTCTGCACCCCATCGTGACAAAAAAAACAGAAATGTAGATTTTTTTGCAAATTCAATAAAGAAAAACTGAAATATGACATGGTCATAAGTATTCAGAATCATTGCTCAGACACTCATATTTAAGTCACATGCTGTCCATTTCCTTGTGATCCTCCTTGAGATGGTTCCACTCCTTCGTTGGATTACAGCTGTGTTTAATTAAACTGATAGGACTTGATTTGAAAAGGCACACGCCTGTCTATATAAGACCTCTTAGCTCACAGTGCATATCAGACCAAATGAGAATCATGAGGTCAAAGGAACTGGCCAAGGAGCTCAGAGACAGAATTGTGGCAAGGCACAGATCTGGCCAAGGTTACAACAGATTTCTGCAGTACTCAATGTTCCTAAGAGCACAGTGGCCTCCATAATCCTTACATTGAAGAAGTTTGGGACCACTAGAAGTCTTCCTAGACCTGGACGTCCAGCCAAAGTGAGCAATCGTGGGAGAAGAGCCTTGGTGAGAGAGGTAAAGAAGAACCCCAAGATCACTGTGGCTGAGCTCCAGAGATGCAGTAGGGAGATGGGAGAAAGTTCTACAAAGTCAATTATCACTGCAGCTCTCCACCAGTCGGGCCTTTATGGCAGAGTGGCCCAACGGAAGCCTCTCCTCAGTTCAAGACATATGAAAGCCTGCATAGGCAGGAATGCAGCCAAGTACAGAGATATCCGCGATGACAACCTCTTTTAGAGTGCTCTGGACCTCAGGCATGGCTGAAGGTTCACCTTCCAACAAGACAATAACCCTAAGTACACAGCTAAAATAACAAAGGTGTGGCTTCAGAACAACTCTGTGACCTTTCTTGACCGGTCCAGCCAGAGCCCTGACCTAAACCCAATTGAGCATCTCTAGAGAGACCTAAAACTGGCTGTCCACCAATGTTCACCATCCAATTTGACAGAACTGGAGAGGATTTGCAAGGAAGAATGGCAGAGGATCCCCAAATCCAGGAGTGAAAAACTTGTTGCATCATTCCCAAGAAGACTCATGGCTGTATTAGCTCAAAAGGGTACTTCTACTCAATACTGAGCAAAGGGTTTGAATACTTGACCATGTGATATTTCAGTTTTTCTTTTTTAATAAATTTGCAAAAATTACTACATTTCTGTTTTTTTCAGTCAAAATGGGGTGCAGAGTGTACATTAATGAGAAAAAAATGACCTTTTTGAGTTTAGTAAATGGCTGCAATGTAACAAAGAGTGAAAAATTTAAAGGGGTCTGAATACTTTCCGTAACCACTGTATGTATTGTGAGAATGCGAACGGCATAGCGCAATAGTGTGATTGTAGGTCATTTTGAAGGTAATACGATTTTAAAGAAACATGAAATAAATCTTTTAACAAAAGTGACATTGAGTGAAATAAATCTTTGAACAAAAGTAACATTTCAATGATTATTTTGTGCTGATTTTGCAGGATAGTTCTATTTTATTGGATTACACAAATTTTCAAGGGTTCAGACAAAAACGAATTCTACCCAGAACTAAGTAGTGTTCCCATTACCCACGAGCTATAAATCCACCACTGGCATCTTTAATGTCCATGACTCCCTTACTACAGTATTTTCCACTAACTTAAAAGGAATCTTTCACTAGGGTTTTGACACCTAATTTGAGAAAAACAAATACCAGATGACCAGATTATCTTAATACCATGCACAAAATTGTGCAAAACTAAGCCTCAAAAAAAGAGGGCAAGAAAAAACCAACTCCATGTACTATCTAGAAAAATCGAGAGGAAAAAGGAGTACTTGGGTTTAAAAGAGTATTTTATTGTGAAAATATAATAAAGTGTAACACATAGTAAAAATTACAAAAGGATGACATGAAGGTGCTAGCTGCAGGGAAGTGCTGCCTTATAGGTATCTACTAGATAGGTTTACATTGTTGCACTATATTTGCACTTTAACAGTGGTATGTCTTATTTGACTTATGTAATACTGGCAGTGATCTGGGGTGTATGACACTCATGATCCTTCATGTCATCCTTTTGCAATTTTTACTGTGTTACACTTTATTATATTTTCACAATAAAATACTCTTTTAAACCTAAGTACTCCTTTTTCCTCCCGATTTTTCTACCTAATTTGAGAGCAGCAAATTGGAGGCGCAGAGACCTTGATTCCAGATGTGTCACTTACTGGACTGCTTTCTGTAGTTTTGATAAAATCCTCATTTTATCAGCAGGGGATTGTCCTTAAAGGACCAGTAAACCTGCTGTCATTTAGTTCTCCTTATTCTTGTGTGAGCAGGTTGCAAGATGCCGTAACGGGACAGAGGCAGAGCAAGGGTTAACGTGGGGTTTACTTTTAATGGTACAATAGAATAAAGGGCATGGAATTGAGGGAAAACGGGTAGTGAATAGGGTGGACAGTTCAAGAATAGCAAACTTATCAGTCCGATGACGTCAGGATGCGGCTTCCTGGATGTGAGTGTTGGCGCCAAGGGCTTGGCACGTAAGGGGTCCAGTGTAGTCCTGGAGAAGATGGCGTCCTGGATCCTGGCGGCAGCGGTGCTTCCTCATCATCCGGTCGATGATTGGTGAGTTGAGAAATGATGAATGGCAAAGAGCACAGCCCTTTCCCTTGTCAGAGTCCAGAGACAAGAAACAGTTGTCAGCAGTTAGAATGGGACACCACTCACGGGGGGTGACCCGGCTTCCCTGCATATGCGTGCGCACGTCTGTGTCTTGTCTGTGGGCTCTGTCACTCACGGTCAGCGGTAACAGCAGGGACCGCATGAGTCTTTGTTGGCAATCTCTGGTCACGGCTCTCAGACTCTTCTGACTTGGGCCTGCTCTGTCTGAATGTTCTGTGGTGGAGCCCTGACACTACCCTCCTGCATGATGCATGTACCCGCCAAGACTAACTGATTTTGCGCATGATGCAGCCCTCTTATCTTAGCTGCGCCCTCTGCTCCTGAGTGTAAAGGTCAGTCCGGGGTCTTATGCTTTCCCCCGTGCAACCTAGGTGACAGCCCCAACAGTTCCGGATCCGTCACGGAGTAGGCACGCCTGGTCCGGGTCTTCTCCTTACACATGGACTCTGTATAATCCCACACCCACCACGTAGTGTGGGATCCATTGAAGAGTTCCAGCGTTATTAACACATAAATTGACACTGGTCAGATTTAAAAAATGAGGCCAAGTCATTAACCTACAAAGCTCCTTGGTCCTTAAGAGGTCAATGGCCAGCGTAAACATGCTCCTATTTTACATGCATAGCAACTTATACTCCAGTTCATTTTTTCAGTTTTTTTCATTTCGTTTCAGTGAGCCATACAGTATAGTAACACCCAACTTAGTACTCAATACAGTATAGTGGTGCCTCACATAGTGTGCCATACAGTATAGTGACACCCCACTCAGTACTCCATACAGTCATACAGTATAGTGGCGCCTCACATAGTGCTCCATACAACATAGAGACGCCCCACTCAGTACTCCATACAGCATAGTGGCGCCTCACATAGTGTGCCATACAGTATAGTAACACCCCACTCAGTACTCCATACAGTATAGTGGAGCCTCACATAGTGCTCTATACAGCATAGAGACGCCCCACTCAGTACTCCATACAGCATAGTGGCGCCTCACATAGTGTGCCATACAATACACTGTGTTCCAAATTATTATGCAAATTGAATTTAAGTGTCATAAAGATTTAATGGTTTTGTTTTTCAAATAAACTCGTGGATGGTATTGTGTCTCAGGGCTCAATGGATCACTGAAATCAATCTTAAACCCATGTGAAAATTGATTTTCCAGGTGATTCTAATTAAAGGAAAACTACTTAAAAATGATGTTCCACATTGTTAAGCAGGTTACAGTTTTCAAGTAACATGGGAAAGAAAAAGGATCTCTCTGCTGCTGAAAAGCATCAAATAGTTCAATGCCTTGGTGAAGGGATGAAAACATTAGATATTTCCCGAAAACTTAAGCGTGATCATCGTACTGTTAAGAGATTTGTGGCTGTATCTGAGCACAGATGTGTTTGTGCTGATAAAGGCATAATGAGGAAGATTTCTGCCAGGCAAGTTCATCGAATTAAGAGAGCAGCTGCTAAAAAGCCATTACAAAGCAGCAAACATATATTTGAAGCTGCTGGTGCCTCTGGAGTCCCTCGAACCTCAAGGTGTAGGCTCCTTCAAAGGCTTGCTGTGGTCACTGATGCTGCTATCATGAAGCAAGTTGAATGCTTTGCCTCAAGCGGCAGAGCATTCCTAAAGACAGGGGGCGGCAGAGCGGCAGCTAGAACACGTGGTGCCGACTCTCCCTGCAATCCCTGCTGTCTGTGTCACACAAACAAGCTAATGTGCAGCGTCAGTGTGTCTGGCAGGTGACTCACTCTCACTGACTGTTACCACCCGGCTGAGGTACAGAGGCGTTGCTCGGTCTCCTGACCTGCTGGCTGCTGTGCTGAGACTTGGAGCAGTAACCGGCAGCGGCAGCAGTAAGTAAAATAACTATAAAAACATCTTTCGCACCCGCCCCCCCCATCATCCCCCACATGCTGCTGCTGAGCACAGCTCTGTCACTCACTCACGGCGGCCGGCAGCAGTAGTAAAGTAAGTTAAGTAACTATAAAAACATCATTCGCCCCCCCATCCCCCACATGCTGCTTTTGAGCACAGCTCTGTCACTCACGGTCCACAGCCTCCCTCCATCAGATTATCAGACTCAGAAGTAGATAAGCTACGCTATGTGAACCAGCGGGGCTGTGTGTGGGTGTCTATATATATGTAGGCAGAAGGAATGGGATAGATAGACATCGGATAGTCGAGATAGAAGGAATGGATTTCGATAGAAGGAATGAGATAGATATATCTATTCATATATCTATCTATAGATATATCTATGCTATGGATAGATGTAGATAGATATCTACGTATCCATGTATATCTAACTATCCATATATCTATCTACATCTGTCCATAGATATATCTGTAGATAGCTATATGAATAGATATATCTATCTCATTCCTTCTATCTATCATTCCTTCTATCTATCATTCCTTCTATCTATCTCTTTCCTTCTATCTATCTCATTCCTTCTATCTATATATTTATCTCATTCCTTCCATCTATCTATCTATCTATGTATCTATCCCATTCCTTCTATGTATCTCATTCCTTCTATCTATATACTTATCTCATTCCTTCCATCTATCTATCTATCTATCTATCTATCTATCTATCTATCCCATTCCTTCTATCTATCTATCTATCTATCTCATTCCTTCTATCTATATATTTATCTCATTCCTTCCATCTATCAATCTATCCCATTCCATCTATCTATCTATCTATCTATCTATCTATCTATCTATCTATCTATCTACAGTTAGGTCCATATATATTTGGACAGAGACAACATTATTCTAATTTTGGTTCTAGACATTACCACAATAAATTTTAAACAAAACGATTCAGATGCAGTTGAAGTTCAGACTTTCAGCTTTCATTTGAGGGTATCCACATTAAAATTGGATGAAGGGTTTAGGAGTTTCAGCTCCTTAATATGTGCCACCCTGTTTTTAAAGGGACCAAAAGTAATTGGACAGATTAAATAATTGTAAATAAAATGTTCATTTCTAGTACTTGGTTGAAAATCCTTTGTTGGCAATGACTGCCTGAAGTCTTGAACTCATGGACATCACCAGACGCTGTGTTTCCTCCTTTTTGATGCTCTGCCAGGCCTTCACTGCAGTGGTTTTCAGTTGCTGTTTGTTTATGGGCCTTTCTGTCTGAAGTTTAGTCTATAACAAGTGAAATGCATGCTCAATTGGGTTCAGATCAGGTGACTGACTTGGCCATTCAAGAATATTCCACTTCTTTGCTTTAATAAACTCCTGAGTTGCTTTGGCTTTATGTTTTGGGTCATTGTCCATCTGTAGTATGAAACGACAACCAACCAGTTTGGCTGCATTTGGCTGGATCTGAGCACACAGTATGGCTCTGAATACCTCAGAATTCATTCGGCTGCTTCTGTCCTGTGTCACATCATCAATAAACACTAGTGACCCAGTGCCACTGGCAGCCATGCATGCCCAAGCCATCACATTGCCTCTGCAGTGTTTTACAGATGATGTGGTATGCTTTGGATCATGAGCTGTACCACGCCTTCGCCATACTTTTCTCTTTCCATCATTCTGGTAGAGGTTGATCTTGGTTTCATCTGTCCAAAGAATGTTCTTCCAGAACTGTGCTGGCTTATTTAGATGTTTTTTAGCAAAGTCCAGTCTAGCCTTTTTATTCTTGATGCTTATGAGTGGCTTGCACCGTGCAGTGAACCCTCTGTATTTACTTTCATGCAGTCTTCTCTTTATGGTAGATTTGGATATTGATACGCCGACCTCCTGGAGAGTGCTGTTCACTTGGTTGGCTGTTGTGAAGAGGTTTCTCTTCACCATGGAGATTATTCTGCGATCATCCACCGCTGTTGTCTTCCGTGGGCATCCAGGTCTTTTTTCATTGATGAGTTCACCAGTGCTTTCTTTCTTTCTCAGGATGTACCAAACTGTAGATTTTGCCACTCCTAATATTGTAGCAATTTTTCAGATGGGTTTTTTTCTGTTTTCGCAGCTTAAGGATGGCTTGTTTCACCTGCATGGAGAGCTCCTTTGACCGCATGTTTACTTCACAGCAAAACCTTCCAAATGCAAGCACCACACCTCAAATCAACTCCAGGCCTTTTATCTGCTTAATTCAGAATGACATAATGAAGGGATTGCCCACAACTGTCCATGAAATAGCCTTGGAGTCAATTGTCCAATTACTTCTGGTCCCTTTAAAAACAGGGTGGCACATGTTAAGGAGCGGAAGCTCCTAAACCCTTCATCCAATTTTAATGTGGATACCCTCAAATGAAAGCTGAAAGTCTGAACTTCAACTGCATCTGAATTGTTTTGTTTAAAATTCATTGTGGTAATGTCTATAACCAAAATTAGAAAAAGGTTGTCTCTGTCCAAATATATATGGACCTAACTGTATCTATCTATCTATCTATCTATCATTCCTTCTATCTATCTATAGATTGTCATCTATCTATCTCATTCCTTCTATCTATAGATCTATCTGTCATCTATCTATCAAATTTAGATTGTGAGCCCCAGCGGGGACAGCGATGATAATGTGTGCAACCTGTAAAGCGCTGCGGAATATGTTAGCGCTATATAAAAATAAAGATTATTATCTATCTCATTCCTTTCATCTATTTTCTATCTATATTTATATCTATCTATTATCTATCATCTATCTATCTATCTGTCTATCTATCTGTCTATCTATCTATCTGTCTGTGTGTGTAATGGAGTGTGGGTTGGACAAATGTAAAAGAGGAGGTTGGACAAGAAATTACATCACAAATCTTTTTTGTTCAATAATAGATCTTTATTTAGCTTTCAAAAACGCATAAAAAAACATCAAAATACGCTTTAAAAGCGCGCCAAAAAATGCATCAAAAAGGCACCTGCGTTTTCTGCCAAGAGATGCAGAATCAGTGCCTACAAAATACTTAAATCATCTTAGCAAAAAAACTGGAGACCTCAATTAAAAATAGCAGACAAATCTTTATTATACACAATAAATATTCATCAAAACACAAAAATTATAAGGTAGTACATTTAGGCTATGTGCACACGTTCAGGTTTTTTCGCGTTTTTTTCGCGCTAAAAACGCTATAAAAACTCATTAAAAACGCATGAATTATGCATTCTATCATTTAGAATGCATTCTGCATGTTTTGTGCACATGGATGCGTTTTTTTTCCCCGCGAAAAAAATGCATCACGGTAAAAAAATGAGCATGTTCATTAATTTTGCGGATTTTCTGCGTTTTTCCCGCGATTCCCATTTACTCGCGTTAGGCGAGTAAAGAGTAAACCAGATTTATTTCTACTGATTTGACTACGTGGGGGGGGGGGCAGCAGAAAGGCTAGGTTCACCCCTGGCTGTGGTGCATAAACCTACTATTCGGCCACCCTTAAACAGTGTTCACAAGCAGAAATGGTTGCATTGGGCCCACACATACATGAAGACTAATTTCCAAACAGTTTTGTTTACTGATAAGTGTTGAGCAACTCTGGACGGTCCAGATGGATGGAATAGTGGATGGTTGGTGGATGGCCACCATGTCCCAACAAGGCTGCAACGTCAGTTAGGAGGTGGAGGAGTCATGTTTTGGGCCAGAATAATGGAGAAACAGCTGGTAGGGCCCTTTAAGGTTCCTGAAGGTGTGAAAATGACCTCTGAAAAGTATATATAGTTTCTGACTGACAACTTTCCTCCATGGTATAAAAAGCAGAAACGTGCCTTCAGGAGCAAAATCATCTTCATGCATGACAATGCACCATCTCATGCTGCAAAGAATACCTCTGAGTCATTGGCTGCTATGGGCATAAAAGGAGATAAACTCATGGTGTGGCCACCAACTTCCCCTGACCTCAACCCTATGGAGAACCTTTGGAGTATCATCAAGGAAAAGATCTATGAGGGTGGGAGGCAGTTCACATCAAAACAGCAGCTCTGGGAGGCTATTCTGACTTCATGCAAAGAAATACAAGCAGAAACTCTCCAAAAACTTACAAGTTCAATGGATACAAGAATTGTGAAGGTGATATCAAAGAAGAGTCCTATGGTAACATGTAACTTGGCCTGTTAGGAGGTTTTGGAGTCAAATAGCTTTTTTGTTCAGTGAATGTGACCTCCTAATGCTGCAAATTCCACAAATGAGCATTTTCAGTTCTTTAAAACATATCAAATGTTTAGAAATTCTACTGTGCCTAATAATTTGGAACAGTGCATTTTAAGTTTTTATTCATTTTGGAGATTATACTGTTATCATTGGGAGGTTTCTTCAATAAAATTCGATGTATACTCTAACGGGTGATTACTTTTATTAGACTGACTGTCATTTGCACCGACCATTTAGGAAAATCCGATAAAAATGTAATTTGCATAATAATTTGGAACATAGTGTATAGTGACACCCCACTCAGTACTCAATACAGTATAGTGGCGCCTCACATAGTGCTCCATACAGTATAGTGACACCCCACTCAGTACTCCATACAGCATAGTGGCGCCTCACATAGTGCGCCATACAGTATAGTGACACCCGAATCAGTACTCCATACAGTGTAGTGGAACCACACATAGTAAGCCATACTCGATACAGTATAGTGGCACCCCACATAGTGCTCCGTGCAGTATAGAGGTGACCCACATTAAAAAAATAACAAATAAATACTCACCCATACCCCAACACATCAGACTCTCGCCAACCGTGGAAATCTTCAAAAAGAACCTGAAGATCTACTTCTTCTGACAAGCCTATAACCTGCAGTAACCACCGATTGACCAAACCGCAGAACACGGTCTACCCTCACCTACTGTATCCTCACCCAACCCCTGTAGACTATGAGCCCTCGCGGGCACGGTCCTCTCAACTCTTGTACCAGTCGTGTCTTGCATTGATTAAGATTATTGTACTTGTTTTTATTATGTATACCCCTCCTGACATGTAAAGCGCCATGGAATAAATGGCGCTATAACAATAATAAATAATAATAACAATACCCCCCTTGCGCTGAGATGTCAGATGCAGTTAGGGAATGATGGGAGAGGGAGCGTCAGCTGCCGCTCCCTCCTACATCATTGCCTTCAACTCTATCAGCATCTAGGATGCCAAGTATACCTGAGGGACTCGCACGGTGTTGCGGGCCAAATAAATTCACCCTGCGGGCCAGAGTTTGACATATATGCAGTATACCAACAGAATTGGTGTATCCCCTTGTAATCACAATGCTAACTGAAATCACACAGATTTACCTGATCAAAATTTTACAAACCCTTGAAAGTCTGATAATGCAGTATGTATAATGTGAAGATTACTAATATAGGCCGAAATGGTAATGAAGTTACATTTGTATTATGTGTCTTGCTTTATTGTAATCACAGTCTGCAAATAATGAGTTTCTTATCTAAGATATCCTTGTGCAACAAACTAGTTTAGCTTTATAAATCAGGGAAAAAAACCATAAAAAGAAGAACATAAAAAGAAAATACTGTTCAAGAAGTGCAAAATAAATTAATACCAAAGTGCGATCACCTAGAACAAATTTTTTCCAGAGACTCTTGAACTGACAAATTTTTAAGACACAACAGTCAGGCAAAAGCAAAGAAAAAGCCTTGAGCAAACTTCTACTCAAATCTATGCTTCTTTGAAACAAAAAAGCAAAACAGCGATACTTAACTGATGGACTACGTGTGTACAGTGGTCTGAATAAAGTCAGTGCTGTCCAAATGCCACAAAATGTCCTCTCACTACAATGTGCCAAAAGGTACAATTAATGCGATGTCTTTAAGGCCTATAGAGAGACGCATACTGTCCCAACCATGTGGCATGGAGATAGATCTCTGTTGTTTATAGGGAGTGATGGAGTATGAGAACTACATACTGTAGGCACCAGGAATTTTTGCAAAATTAATGGCAGATTGCATATAAAACAAATATGCAAATAGACTTTACAACATAACAATGACCTGAAATATAGGTCAAAGTTGACACTTCAGTGGTTGCATCATAAAAAAGTGAAGGTTCTGGAGTGGCCATAACAGAATCTTGGCTTCAAAATCATCAAGTTACATTGGAGTTAACTCAAATATGCAGTTCATTATAGACAAAGAAATTAGAATATCTAGAGAAATGTTTCTGTCCATGATTCTTTATTGTAATTCTGCCTTGGTACCAACATTCCAGCCATTAAATCCAGGTCAGCTGAGTAGGGCCCAGTTAAAAAGAGATTGCCAAAGGAAAGCACGTGGGCTTATACAGTTTGATCAAAATATTGAGTAAGAATTTTCTGAGGGGGTTAAATGGTTTTCAGTTATCAGTGAACGATCACTTAAAAAATGGATGCGCCTATCACGATTTTTCTTCATTTGGAATGTGTATGCCAAGAGGAATGGGCATCTTTACCACAGAGAACATAAATGGCCTGGATAACTACAGTATCACAAACTATTGCAATACATGAGCAGTAGGCAGTACACAATAAGGGGTTGTCCAGAACTTTTATCATTATAGCCAATATTTATGAAAGGTCATCAATATGAGATCTGTGAGGGTGCAGTTGGCACCCTCACTGATTAGCTGTTTCCGATGCCAGTGACAGCCGGATGTGAACAGCTGTGGAGCTGAACAGCCCAGCTATGTCAACTGCGAAGTGCCCGCAGCGGGTGCATGGATGTGCAGTACCCAGCTGTGGCCACTATGCAGTTGTTGGATAGTGCCGCGTAGTTCCACAATGGGTTACATCTGGCACCCGGAACTACTAAATGGTGGTCCCTACCAGTCTGATATTGATAACCTATCCTAATGATAGGCCATCAATATAAAAACAACCAACTCAAGAAATAAGTGTATGTAGACTTTTTTAACAGAAGAAGGTTATTAATTTCCCCATGGTTTATTCTGCTATTCTGTATTGTACAATGACATATTGTAGTTTAGTACGAGGCACATTAAAAATAACCTAAATGTGTCAAACTGTACTGTACATATCATTTTGAATATAAACAGTGTGATGCAGCGGTAGGACCATACACAGTGAAACGGCAGTGACCCAAACAAGTTCAAACAAAACGTTTTTTTATTGTGTTACTTCACACAGTCAATATAGTATACGGCAGAGGTGTCAAACTGTATTCCTCGAGGGCCACCAACAGGTCATGTTTTCAGGATTTCCTTGTATTGCACAGGTGATAATTTAATCACCTGCACAGATTGATTCCAGCACCTTGTGGAATGCTAAGGAAATCCTGAAAACATGACCTGTTGGCGGCCCTCGAGGAATGCAGTTTGACACCTCTGGTATATGGCTTCTTCATACAGTCCATTAATAATGCATGGCTATATGATGCAGTAAATACACAGGCCGAACTTCCCTCTGTCCAGTTTCCCTGGGTGACCGCACGCCGGTAACAAGTCTCTGTACTCACTCAGCGCACTGCACTCTTTATCCTCTGGAGTGCAGCCGGGTACACATAAGACAGCCCAAGATGCAGGGTGTCAGTCTCTCTGGTTCCATTAGCCTCTGTGTTGCTCCACACAGAGAGAGCTCTGCGGACAACTGCCCTGTCTGCTTCCAAGGTCAACACTGACACACCTCCCCCTCTACTACAGGGCTTTTAAATCAGACACTGCTTCACTATTCTAATTACAGCCACACCTGTGTCTGTAGTACGCCCTCATGGCCTCACTATGCTTCCATGCACATTCTGCAGAGCACATACAGTGCCCCCTAGCTGTACCAGGGGTCACTGCCTCACAACAGGTAATATTACATAATATGCTTTGCAGGAATTTAACATAAAACATATTAATTTCCCAAACTTTGGTCAGTGTTGTAACATACCTGCAATGCACTACGACTGGTCCACTGGCATTACGCTTTGCTGTAGAGGCCTTTCTTACAAATGTCAGAACAGGGAGAGAATATTCAGGAACCCCCATATCAGGCCATTGTGTATAATGGTACTGAGTTATCACACGCTCATTTAATCGTCCTTTTTGGGAACCCTGGGCGATGCAAAACAAAAACAATTACGGTACATACATGATAATTCGATTCAGTTTGTAAGCGCTGGGTATGTTACAAGGTTTTTAGGAACTACATTGTACTGATTGACTAAAACAACGTGCCGTACAGTAACACTGTCAATGTGTACTATGGCCACCTGAACATTATATAACCATTTCATAGTGACGTGACAAGATTCAGTATTATTCCCAATAATGATGTTTGAAGAGGGGAAACTTGCAATAAAGTGGGAAAAGTAGTAAAATAATCTAAAGCTGATTTTACTCATCACATTCAATATCGTAAGGCAAGTTTCTGCATTAAGGCTACATTTAAATAGTACGTTTCATACTACCCATCAATACAGTATTACTATTTTTCAATAATTCTGCTCAGATCAGCCCTTTCAAGGCTAGGGTCACAACATATTTTTCCAACCTCTTAAAAAGGTTCTATTTTATAATAGAAAAAAAACGTAAAACTAAATGCAAGTGGTAGGTTTTCTGCTGCCATTGACTTCTTTTTGTAAAGAATGAAAAGACAACAAAAAATCAATTTGCCAGTGCGAGAGAAAAGGATTTTTACAGTCATTCTCAAGTATACCAATCCACAATGGAATCTAGGCATGCTGCAGTTTTTTTATATAATGCAATAGGTAAAATTCATAGCGTAAGCAGCATTGAAATCCACTACAAAATGTGCTTGTTACGCACGGATTTCGTGGTGAGCTTATAGACTGGTATATTTTAGACTGCATGTCCAAGCACACCTCTACTACTGAGTAGCATCTGTCACTATACAATGTACACAGAAAGCCATGGTGTGAGTTATATACAGCTCAACAACTTTGCTCTGAGAAGACCGTGAATGTCATAACTGTTGTACCCAGTAAACTGTGATACATCACTGGAATCAGGGTCTCTGTCCCTCCATCGTGCTGCTGTCAGATTACATGGTTAAAAAAACTGCTGACAGATTCCCTTAAAGCCACAACACATATATTATGTATACATCCATCTCTTCAGCTGACCAGCCAGCAATCAGCACTTTAACTCATGTATCATATCCTACAGACATCATTCTATATCGACAGGAACTGACCTCTTTTCATAGCATATCATTATCTTCTATTTAGGCCTAAAAAGTGAATTAGTTCTAGGATAACAGGAATTGGAGGCTACAATTTCATGCTAACAATCGCTCTCAGGACAGAGGTCAACTTCCATGATACAAAGTTACCAATCTTTTTTAGATTTCTATTAGTTATAGATCTCCTCCTGACGAAGGGACGAAACGCGCGTTGGGGCGCTTGGGACAACCACACATAATGGACCACCCTAAATGTAAGTGCTATCAGCTAACAGATGTCAATTTGGTCTCATGAGCACGTAGTTTACAGCTGATATAGTACAGCCTATGGGACCATGCGATATGATTATACCATGCTCTACATACATAGGGTTTCTATGGTCAGGTTGGTGTTGGAATATTTCCCAATTATTGGTTAAAGTAGTGACCTGAATTCTGTTATTGTTTTTTTGATTTACTAAGTATTATGCATGTCTAAACTTTGTTTAGCGTATTGTAATAAAAACGGTATCTACGGGAAGGGATTTTGTTGCTATGCTAGTTATAGATCTGTATTACCAGGACAGTAAAAAAGATATTTTGTGCCAGACGCATATTTAATTGCCCTGTATATTATTTTCTTTGATATACAATCTACACAAAATACACTAATTGTATCCTAATTAAAAAATACTAAAAATGTAACATTACTTTATTGACTACTTCCAACAATATAAATAATATACAGTCTCTTGCTAAGTATTCGGCCCAACCGGAACTTTTCAACCTTTTCCCACATATCATGCTTCAAGCATAAAGATACCAAATGTAAATTTTTGGTGAAGAATCAACAACAAGTGGAACACAATTGTGAAGTTGATAGAAATTTATCGCTTATTTTACATTTTTGTGGAAATTCAAAAACTGAAAAGTGGGGCGTGCGATATTATTCGGCCCCTTTAACGTAATACTTTGTTGCGCCACCTTTATGACTGTTATGACTATCTCTGATTTTAGCGGCTTGCCGTCAGTGAAATAACACTAAAATTAGATACATACAATATGTAAGGGCTTAAAAGGAACCTTTCAGGTCCCCCGACTGCTCCCTACCACTAATATAGCAGTATGCATGGCTATTTCTTTAACCACAAATGAGAAAATTAATGAAAAATAAAATTTGAATCCTGCAGCTTGGTATATGCTAATAAGGCAGAAGCAGTTAGGTGGGGCATCTTAGCCTCATTGGCATATGTGTTTGTGCAAAATTAAAATTAATTTTACAAAAATGGCAGTGTTAGTGTGCAACATAAAGACATGATTACTCCTTGTAGATTCTCAAAATGTCTGTTGATTGAATAGCGCATCAGTTTGCTATACAATGAATATCCCACAAATTGCTTGTTGTATGTTTTTAAAACACCCCCAAAATGATAAAATGAAATAAACACGTTGATTGAAAAACCCATGTAGTAATGGAGATGTAATACAAAGACCCAAAGCCAAATTCATCAATGTTTACTTGTATGCGGAATTGTAGATCTATTACAAACCTTCTTAATTTTAATGTTCCTCAATGTAAATGTTCTCACAGTATAATAGGCCAGGACACAAGTTTTTTTCTGGGTAACCAAAAATGTGCCGTATTCTTCACTTCCATCGTTAGGCCAATACTGGTCACACTTTCTCTGCAAATCACCAAACAAATGACATTACTAGAAGAGTAGAATTTAGTCCTGAATATTACATTAACATAAAAAAGCATTTTCTGAGTATATCTGTAAAGAAAACTGGATTTTTTCCATAGTACCGTTAGTGCATCAGCCAGGAAAACCTGTCGACACACAGACACCGACATGCTCCTAGCCTTAGGGGAAGTGTAGAACAAAAGAATGTCCTCTTGCTTTTTAACATATATTTTGAGTTGTGAGATTCTGACCTATAAAAGTCTTAGTCCACCTCCACTATTCAATAAAAAAATATAAATTGACCTTTTAAAATAACCTAATGGCTCTCTTGATACGTCTGTTTTAGTGAATAATATTTTTTTCTTTAATAATTAGATATCAATTCTACATATTTTTTGGTTTGAAATCGGTGTTGTGCCATTCCTGTATTATTTCAAGCAGAAATGTATGCATAAATTGACAACTGGGTGGTACAAGTTGTTGCTTCATACTTTAAAGGGAATCTGTTGGTAAGACCAGCCCTCCTAAGCTGTCTATATGGGTATATAGTCATAGAAAAGTGAATATACTGATACCTTGATATCTGCAATAAGATGATTTAATCCAAGGAAATCCACATTTTTCTTATATGTAAATGAGTTGCTAAAAGGGGGAGTTACTGGTGTGATATGCAATGGTTACCAGTGTTACGAGTATGATGTGTGATGGCCGCTCTCTGCTCTCCTGATCTCACTGCAGAGCTGTGTGTGATTATAACTGACACATCTGCTGGTTCCTCTCAGCTTCCATCTCACAGACAGGGCTTCAATATTGTCGCAATACAGCGGAGCTGTGAAAGCTGCAGCTTCTAATGTGTTATGAGACAAAGTTCAGTTGTACTGTTCTGTTAGTTACATGTCTCACACTGGTAATGCTTCCTTTCATTGAAAATAAGCTCTGGAGGCAGATTCTCAGGAAGAAGAGGGTCCGGCCCATAGTCCTGGTCAGCTCATTCACATATAAGAAAGATGTGGACTTCTCTGGATATAAAAAAAGTATCAGTTTATTTAACTTATTTTATGACCTGTGTGCCTGTATAAATGGCTTAGCAGGGCTCATCCAACTGACAGATTCCTGGCCCTTTAACTTTGTCCCATCAGTGAGCGACTGTAGTAACACCTCCTTTACAAGGGGAAGGATTCACCTCAGTTGTCAATTTACTACTAAATAATTAGAACAACAGAAAAAGCACAATGTAAAAATGTTCTAGAATTGTTATTAAATGGGGACTGCAAGTATTTTCTAAAACAGACCAGTCAGGAGTGGTGACAGGTTCTTAAAATGTTAATGGCTGATGTATGTTACTAGACATAAAAAAGAATTTCATTATTTTGTTATTACTTTCTTTTACAGGGTTTGCGTGATAAAATATTTTTTTTTAGGTACAGATTACCGTACTTAAAAATAATAAAAAGGAGTCAGACTCACTTTCCAGTGCACCAGCTGATCCAGCGCAGCCCACTTTGGCGGCCTGTGACTGCTCCAGAAAAGGTGCCTGCCCAGTTCTAAAGCCAATGACAGGCTGTAGTGGCAGTGAGATTGTGCTGTGACTTGTAAATGGGGCAGGCACTGCTTCAGAAGAAACCACAGACCTCCGGAGGGGACTGCACTGGATTAGCAGCAGCGCTGGAAAGTATCAGACAATTCTATTGTCAGACAACTCCTTTAATAAAAAATATTGCTTTACTGGTGCTTGTGTTTTTTTCCCTACATTTCATAAACTTTTACTTTACTTTTTCTCTTCTTTAACCTTTTTTGTAGGTAGGGGACCTTTATGGGAGTTTTGCTGATGATTTTAACATTAATTTCTATACACTTAAATTATTCTGTATTGCAACACATCATTGCCTGTCAAATATATGGTAAAGTATTACATTTTCATTGGTAGTAATAATTGCTGGGGAAATTGTATGTCTGCACTTGCTCAGGATACTCTAGCCTTGAAATGATAGGACAGAGCCCCTTAATTACTGTTATTTCATGGATAATCTTAATAAAGACTTACTGAGGCCCTAAGGACTTGTTAGGTCGAAACAGGGCTGGACTGGCCATCGGGCAGTTCTGGCAAATGCCAGAAGGGCCGGTGGCAGCAGTGGACCGCTCGAGTGTGCCGCTGTCGGCAACACTCCCCCCACTGTCGGCACACTCCCCCCGCTGTCGGCGCACTCCCCCCGCTGTCGGCACACTCCCCGCCCCGCATTCAACTATCCCGGCATCATAGACGCCGGTACAGTTGAATGCAATGATGGAGTAGAGATCGTCTGCTGTCGCTCCCTCTCCCATCATTCCCCACTCTGCCTCTGACACTGCGGGTGTGCGATGATGTCATATACACCTGCTGTGTGTCGGGCGGGCAGACTGCAGCTACTGAGACCGGAGCCAGGAGCAGCGCGGGGCAAGAGGAAAGGTGAGTAGAGTGTTTTTTTTAAAATTATTATTATATATCAATGAGTGATAACTGGATTGTGGGGCTATTGGGGGGGCTGCATTGCATTCTATGGGGGCTGGCTGCATTACATTCTATGGGGGCTGGATGCATTACATTCTATGGGGCTGTGCTGCATTACATTCTATGGGGGCTGGCTGTATTACATTCTATGGGGGCTGTGCTGTATTATGTACATTCTATGGGGGCTGGCTGTATTACATTCTATGGGGGCTGGCTGTATTACATTCTATGGGGGCTGTGCTGCATTACATTCTATGGGGGCTGGCTGTATTACATTCTATGGGGGCTGGATGCATTACATTCTATGGGGGCTGGCTGTATTACATTCTATGGGGCTGTGCTGTATTACATTCTATGGGGGCTGGCTGTATTACATTCTATGGGGGCTGTGCTGTATTATGTACATTCTATGGGGGCTGGCTGTATTACATTCTATGGGGGCTGGCTGTATTACATTCTATGGGGGCTGTGCTGTATTATGTACATTCTATGGGGGCTGGCTGTATTACATTCTATGGGGGCTGTGCTGCATTACATTCTATGGGGGCTGGCTGTATTACATTCTATGGGGGCTGTGCTGTATTACATTCTATGGGGGCTGGCTGTATTACATTCTATGGGGGCTGTGCTGTATTACATTCTATGGGGGCTGTGCTGTATTACATTCTATGGGGGCTGTGCTGTATTACATTATATGGGGTGCTGGCTGCATTACATTCTATGGGGGCTGTGCTGTATTACATTCTATGGGGGCTGTGCTGTATTACATTCTATGGGGGCTGGCTGCATTACATTCTATGGGGGCTGGCTGTATTACATTCTATGGGGGCTGTGCTGTATTACATTCTATGGGGGCTGGCTGTATTACATTCTATGGGGGCTGTGCTGTATTATGTACATTCTATGGGGGCTGGCTGTATTACATTCTATAGGGGCTGTGCTGTATTATGTACATTCTATGGGGGCTGGCTGTATTACATTCTATGGGGCTGTGCTGCATTACATTCTATGGGGGCTGGCTGTATTACATTCTATGGGGGCTGTGCTGTATTACATTCTATGGGGGCTGGCTGTATTACATTCTATGGGGGCTGTGCTGCATTACATTCTATGGGGGCTGTGCTGTATTACATTCTATGGGGGCTGTGCTGTATTACATTCTATGGGGGCTGTGCTGTATTACATTCTATGGGGGCTGTGCTGTATTAAATTCTATGGGGGCTGGCTGCATTACATTCTATGGGGGCTGGCTGTATTACATTCTATGGGGGCTGTGCTGTATTACATTCTATGGGGACTGAGCTGTAATGCTGGATACAGCTGTGATTATATGTTATACTAGACTGTGGCCCGATTCTAATGCATCGGGTATTCTAGAATATGCATGTCCCCGTAGTATATGGACAATGATGATTCCAGAATTCGCGGCAGACTGTGCCCGTCGCTGATTGGTCGAGGCAACCTTTATGACATCATCGTCGCCATGCTGTGCCCGTCGCTGATTGGTCGAGGCCTGGCGGCCTCGACCAATCAGAGACGCGGGATTTCCAGGACAGACAGACAGAAAAACCCTTAGACAATTATATATATAGATAGTCGTGTTACACTCCCCTCACTTCTTGTAACCTACAAGTGTACAAAGATATTATACAGTCACCATGTGACAAGTGGGCCTGTGTAACTTCAAGTGCCAGGGCTGAATTTTAGTCCCAGTCCGAACCCTGGGCCGAAAACTATCCTGCCAACCCATCAGCATCCTGCAAATGTGATGGCTGTTATTGGAATGACAATCAGAGTCCCTTGCCTTTCTTGACACTTGACACTTAAGTTCTACTGCCAGGAGGACCAGAGGTATATTTTTGCATATATATACAGTACAGACCAAAAGTTTGGACACACCTTCTCATTTCAAGATTTTTCTGTATTTTCATGACTATGAAAATTGTACATTCACACTGAAGGCATCAAAACTATGAATTAACACATGTGGAATTATATACTTAACAAAAAAGTCTGAGACAACTGAAAATATGTCTTATATTCTAAGTTCTTCAAAGTAGCCACCTTTTGCTTTGATGACTGCTTTGCACACTCTTGGTATTCTCTTGATGAGCTTCAAGAGGTAATCACCGGGAATGGTTTTCACTTCACAGGTGTGCCGTGTCTGGTTTAATAAGTGGGATTTCTTGCCTTGTAAATGGTGTTGGGACCATCAGTTGTGTTGTGCAGAAGTCTGGTAGATACACAGCTGATAGTCCTACTGAATAGACTGTTAGAATTTGTATTATGGCAAGAAAAAAGCAGCTAAGTAAAGAAAAACGAGTGGCCATCATTACTTTAAGAAATGAAGGTCAGTCAGTCTGAAAAATTGAGAAAACTTTGAAAGTGTCCCCAAGTGCAGTGGCAAAAACCATCAAGCGCTACAAAGAAACTGGCTCACATGAGGACCGCCCCAGGAAAGGAAGACCAAGAGTTACCTCAGCTTCTGAGGATAAATTTATCCGAGTCACCAGCCTCAGAAATCGCAGGTTAACAGCCGCTCACATTAGAGACCAGGTCAATGCCACACAGAGTTCTAGCAGCAGACACATCTCTACAACAACTGTTAAGAGGAGACTTTGTGCAGCAGGCCATCATGGTAAAATAGCTGCTAGGAAACCACTGCTAAGGACAGGCAAAAATCAGAAGAGACTTGTTTGGGCTAAAGAACACAAGGAATGGACATTAGATCAGTGAAAATCTGTGCTTTGGTCTGATGAGTCCAAATTTGAGATCTTTGGTTCCAACCACCATGTCTTTGTGCGATGCAGAAAAGGTGAACGGATGGACTCTACATGCCTGGTTCCCACCGTGAAGCATGGAGGAGGAGGTGTGATGGTGTGGGGGTGCTTGGCTGGTGACACTGTTGGAGATTTATTCAAAATTGAAGGCACACTGAACTAGCATGGCTACCACAGCATCTTGCAGCGGCATGCTATTCCATCCGGTTTGTGTTTAGTTGGACCATCATTTATTTTTCAACAGGACAATGACCTCAAACACTCCTCCAGGCTGTGTAAGGGCTATTTGACCAAGAAGGAGAGTGATGGGGTGCTATGCCAGATGACCTGGCCTCCACAGTCACCAGACCTGAACCCAATCGAGATGGTTTGGGTGAGCTGGACCGCAGAGTGAAGGCAAAAGGGCCAACAAGTGCTAAGCATCTCTGGAAACTCCTTCAAGATTGTTGGAAGACCATTCCCGGTGACTACCTCTTGAAGCTCATCAAGAGAATGCCAAGAGTGTGCAAAGCAGTCATCAAAGCAAAAGGTGGCTACTTTGAAGAACCTAGAATATAAGACATATTTTCAGTTGTTTCACACTTTTTGTTAAGTATATAATTCCACATGTGTTAATTCATAGTTTTGATGCCTTCAGTGTGAATGTACAATTTTCATAGTCATGAAAATACAGAAAAATCTTTAAATGAGAAGGCGTGTCCAAACTTTTGGTCTGTACTGTATATATATATATATATATATATATATATATATATATATATATATATATATATATATACTGTATATACAGCTCTGGCAAAATTTAAGAGACCACTGCTAAATGTTCAGTTTGATTTTTCTCTTTATAGGTATATTTTTTTAGTAAAATGTAAATTGTTCATTTATTCTATAAACATCTGACAACATGTCTCCGAATTTCCAAGCAATACATTTTGTATTTTTTTTCTGAAAAGGAGAAATGGTCAAAACTAAAAAAAAAACCCTGTGCTTTCAGACCTCAAATAATGCAAAGAAAACAAGTTCATAATCATTTTGAAACAACAATACTAATGTTTTAACTCAGGAAGAGTTCAGAAATCAATATTTTGTGGAATAACCATGATTTTTACTCACAGCTTTCATGCGTCTTGGCATGCTTTCCACCAGTCTTTCACACTGCTTCTGGCGCAAAAATGTAAGCAGTTCTTCTTTGTTTGATGGCTTGTGACTATCCATCATCCTCTTGATTATATGTTCCAGAGGTTTTCAATGGGGTTCAGGTCTGGAGATTGACAGGGTTTTGATGTGGTGGTCTCGTAATTTTTGCCAGAGCTGTTTATACAGTTGGCTCCTGCTTGTGATGTGATGCAGTGCAGATCATGTACCCATGGAATCACTATGCTACAACAGTGCAGCAATTTGTTTGAATTATATGTGTAACAAATTTACCATCAGATGTTACATGGTAATACCTGAAATCACTCTTTAAATGGATTGTCTCTTTTTGTTCGCAAATAACAGCTGCAACATCTGTACATAGCTAATGTCTGGCCTTTCACTCAGCTTGATTTCTATCAATGTGGGCGAGCTGCAACATCAGAGACAGTCCATGTACATGAGTGGTATGGTTTCTAAGGGGAAATGTTGAACTTAGTCTTTACAGTGTACTACGGTAATCTCCTAACTTTTTTTCTGGAATTAAAGTGATAACAAAGCAGTAATAATGAATAAGCTAAGCAAAGCTGTGACTAGTATTCCATTCGGCTTAACATGTGCACTCTATATCTACAGTATTTCTCTATAAGGAAGAAAATAGTGGTAGTTCTTATGACCATCGTTTAATCAGCAAATTAACTAAACTTAATTACATTTTTAATTGCAAATTTGTTTTATATTTGTAAAAACTTACTCTTCCCTTCTCAACCAGGTTTGTTATCATGACAATAACTTCCACACCATGCTCCCATAACATTCTCCAGAAATCTTCTGCAGTTGATTTCAAAGGTCCTTGAGCAGCAATATAGGCTCTTGGCTTGTGATAACCCTTAAGAAAAAGGACTTGTAGGTTAGCATAATTGCATGTAAACATGAGAGATTATCAGATGGATTTCTTTCATTATAATACATAAAAATTACTTAGTGTTTTGAATTGACTAGGAATAGGTATCCACAGTACATAGTTGTATTGCAACACTGCAACTTTTTTCTTAAACACTTGGGTACGTGGCTGGGAAAGACCACGACACTGCGCAGCCCAGTCCTAATACTATGTGAATATTGACGTATAAAGTCTAAGAAGAGTACATATACCTTAAAGGGAACCTGTCACCCCCAAAATCGAAGATGAGCTAAGCCCACCAGCATCAGGGGCTTATCTAAAGTATTCTGTAATGCTGTAGATAAGCCCCCGATGTAACCTGAAAGATGAGATAAAGAGGTTAGATTATACTCACCCAGGGGCGGTCCCGCTGCTGGTCCGGTCCGATGGGCGTCGCCGTCCGGGGCCTCCCATCTTCTTACGATGACGTCCTCTTCTTGTCTTCACGCTGTGGCTCCGGCACAGGCGTATTTATCTTTCCTGTTGAGGGCAGAGCAAAGTACTGCAGTGCGCAGGCGCCGGGAAAGGTCAGAGAGGCCTGGCGCCTGCGCACTGCAGTACTTTGCTCTGCCCTCAACAGGGAAGATAAAGTACACCTGCATCGGAGCCGCAGCGTGAAGACAAGAAGAGGATGTCATCCTATGAAGATGGGAGGCCCCAGACTGGACCGCAACACCCATTGGACCGGACCGCCCCCCCCAGGTGTGTATAATCTAACCTCTTTTTCTCATCTTTAAGGATACATGCTGTAGATAAGCCCCTGATGCTGGTGGGCTTAGCTCATCTAAGATTTTCGGGGTGACAGGTTCCCTTTAACACTAAAATGGTGATGGGCACAGTAATGAAAAGCTTATTTTATATTCACTACATTTAAAAGCCATTGTGGGGGTTTAACCACAGAGTGGCCCCTAGTTTGGGGCCTACCCTTAGGCTGCAGGTACTGGGGGACTTTGCTGTGCACTGCTGTGATCACTGGATGGATATTTATTAATATGAAATACTGATAGGTGGAATGGCTGAACTATAATTTAAGGGCTGTGCACATACATTTGGACACTTCTGGAGAATTTATCAAGACTGGTATTTTCATACTAACTGTACTTCATGAATAATACAAAAAAATTACTGGAAAAAAAGCTTGCTCAAAATTATTAAGAAATACACAATTCTGTCTACCTCTGCGCAGACTGCTACTCATCACTTGCATAAATTACAGCTACATTTTATGCCAGTTGTATTTTGTACATTATGGCAAATTTGGAGCATGGTCGTTGCCCACCTGCTGGGCGGTGTAAAAGGCAAAATGAAGCATACTATATCACTTGTGTCAAATAACCCTTGTGCTAAATTTTTAGACTTTTCAACATCAGAAAACTAGTGTAGAGGGGCTTGTGAATTCCTCCAAATGTGTATCTATGTATATAAATACAGACACTCACTTTGTACATTTCAGAGTAAAGATAACAAATTAAAGGGAATCTGTCACAGGATTTTGTCTATATAATCTGATAACAGGATAATTTAGGGCAAGAAAGCCTGATTCCAGGGATGTATCACTTACTGGGCGGCTTGTTGTAGTTTTCATACAATTCTTCTGCTCTGTGTATATCCCCATCCACACACCTGACTGGTAGCATCCTGTGTACACTGTGCAATGTGAACAAGCTGCTAATCAGTGGTGGGGGCGGGGTTTCAAAGATTAGCCTGACTGCTGGTCACATGAGCTGTAGTCCGGGCAGTGTTAATCTCCTGCTGATAAAACACAATACTACAGCCTAATAAGTGACACATTCCTGCAATCAGGTTCTTTGTGCCCTATATTATACTAATAACAAAGTGTCTTTAGGGATGAAAATTCATAATAAGAGATTACCCAAAGGGTAAATGAAACCAATTTAAGGATATTCTCATTAATGTAAAAATGTGACTTTTATTAGAATCATTTAATAAACATGGTCTAACAAAATTAAAGCCGCTAAAGTGGTATTGTTATTTGAGATTTCTTTAGGATTCCTATGTAGGGTATCACTATCCTATGGCTAACAATTCTCCTACCCAGATTAATGACTGCAGTTCACTAGCTAGGGTTGCATTCTAAGGATAATTCATAATTATCCATTACAGATTTGTTCATAGCATCCCCGACATGTTTTGCCTTGACAGGCTTCATCAGGGGACTGTGGCTATATTATACTACTCTGAGATTAAATAGCAAAAACCTGCTGACAGATTTCCTTTAATAGATATCACTTGAAAGACATAAATACTGTCTGAATGACTGAATATTCAGAATATTTACTTACATCAACATAATTTGCATTAATGTAGTCAGTTGGCTTTCCATCCTTTTCTCCAACTTGTGAAAGTTTAACTCTGCTATGATCATCTTAACAAAAACAATTTCAAAGAAATAAGTTGTCGTGATTAGATTAGATCATTTTCATAACCATTATTATTTGTAAATACATTAAGGTATCATAAAGTACAAAAAAATTATTTTGATCTAAATCAGGGGTCTCAAAGCCAAAGAAGGATTACAATGAGGGTAATTTTGGACATGAGACTCCAGGGGCCCATGGCCAGATTACAGTCCTTTTCACTACCATTAGCAGCATGTATCACCAAGAAAGGCCGAGGCGATGGCATCATCAGTGATCACACTGGCTGCTTCATTTAGCAGGTACCTGGCCAGAAGGGAATGGAAATGGGAACTGGCACTGCATGGAATCACCTGGAGAAGTAAGTGGTTCCTTTTTTTAATGCCGTGGGGAAGAGCAGAATAAAGGTGGAGAGGGAGTGGGAGAGAGGACACTTAATTGCAATCAACAGGGGGGAGGGTGAGAGAGAGGACATGAAAATGTAATGAATTGTTAAGGTGGGAAAGACGATATGTAATTGCAATGAATTTTGGGTGGTGGGAGAGAGGACATGAATTTATAGTGAATCGGAGGTGGTTTGAGAGAAGACATGAAATTCAAATAAATTGGGGGCGTGGGTGCAAGAGAGGGCATGAAATTGTAATGATTTGAGGGGTGAAAGATAGGATACAGTCATGGCCAAAAGTATTGACACCCCTGCAATTCTGTCAGATAATACTCAGTTTCTTCCTGAAAATTATTGCAAACACAAAGTCTTTGGTATTATTATCTTCATTTTATTTGTCTAATGAAAAAACACAAAAAGAATTGCCCTAAAGGCAAATTGGAGATAATTCCACACCAAACATAAAAAAGGGGGTGGACAAAAGTATTGGCACCGTTTGAAAAAATCATGTGAAGATTCTCTAATTTGCGTAAGTAACAGCACCTGTAACTTACCTGTGGCACCTAACAGGTGTTGACAATAACTAAATCACACTTGCAGCCAGTTGACATGGATTAAAGTTGACTCAACCTCTGTCCTGTGTCCTTGTGTGTACCACATTGAGCATGGAGAAAAGAAAGAAGACCAAAGAACTGTCTGAGGACTTGAGAAACCAAACTGTGAGGAAGCATGAGCAATCTCAAGGCTACAAGTCCATCTCCAAAGACCTGAATGTTCCTGTGTCTAAGGTGCGCAGTGTCATCAAGAAGTTTAAAGCCCATGGCATTGTGGCTAACCTCCCTAGATGTGGACGGAAATGAAAAATTGACAAGAGATTTCAACGCAAGATTGTGCGGATGTTGGATAAAGAACCTCGACTAACATCCAAACAAGTTCAAGCTGCCCTGCAGTCCGAGGGTATAACAGTGTCAACCCATACTATCCGTCGGCATCTGAATGAAAAGGGATTGTATGGTAGGAGACCCAGGAAGACCCCACTTCTTACCCCGAGACATAAAAAAGCAAGGCTGGAGATTGCCAAAACTTACCTGAAAAAGCCTAAAACGTTTTGGAAGAATGTGCTCTGGTCAGATGAGACAAAAGTAGAGCTTTTTGGGCAAAGGCATCAACATAGAGTTTACAGGAGAAAAAAAAGAGGCATTCAAAGAAAAGAACACGGTCCCTACAGTCAAACATGGCGGAGGTTCCCTGATGTTTTGGGGTTGCTTTGCTGCCTCTGGCACTGGACTGCTTGACCGTGTGCATGGCATTATGAAGTCTGAAGACTACCAACAAATTTTGCAGCATAATGTAGGGCCCAGTGTGAGAAAGCTTGGTCTCCCTCAGAGGTCATGGGTCTTCCAGCAGGACAATGACCCAAAACACACTTCAAAAAGCACTAGAAAATGGTTTGAGAGAAAGCACTGGAGACTTCTAAGGTGGCCAGCAATGAGTCCAGACCTGAATCCCATAGAACACCTGTGGAGAGATCTAAAAATGGCAGTTTGGAGAAGGCACCCTTCAAATATCAGGGACCTGGAGCAGTTTGCCAAAGAAGAATGGTCTAAAATTCCAGCAGAGCATTGTAAGAAACTCATTGATGGTTACCGGAAGCGGTTGGTCGCAGTTATTTTGGCTAAAGGTTGTGCAACCAAGTATTAGGCTGAGGGTGCCAATACTTTTGTCTGGCCCATTTTTGGTGTTTTGTTTGAAATGATCAATGTTTGGCTTTTTGCTTCATTCTCTTTTGTGTTTTTTCATTTAAGACAAATTAAATGAAGATAATAATACTGAAGAATTTGTGTTTGCAATAATTTTCAGGAAGAAACTGAGTATTATCTGACAGAATTGCAGGGGTGTCAATACTTTTGGCGATGACTGTATATAATTGTAATGAATTGGGGGGTGGGTTTGAAATTACATTGAACTGAGGGGTGCGGGGAGAGAAGATATGGAATTGCAATAAATAGGGTTGAGAGGACTTGTAATTGTAAAGAATTTGGGAGAGAAGAAATGTAATTGTAATGAATTGAGGGTGCGGGTGGGAAAGAGGACATGTATTTGTGATGCACTGGGGTTGTAGTTGGGAGTCAGGATATGTAACTGCAATGAATTAGGGGTGGGCAAAAGAGAGCACATGGAATTGCAATAAATTGGAGGGGGGCATATTATACAGGACAGAGACATGTAACAAATTAGGAGGATAGAGACAGTGGATAATTAATTTATATTTTGAATAGCACATTGGCTAATTATAGATTCATGGTGTGGTGCATATCTGTATTCAGGGGTGCAGTGGGGGGGTCTTTGTCTTCATTGTGGCCAAAGTCTCCATTTGTCCCCAGCCAAAATGAAACAAGGCGACCCACACCCTAACTGCATTTTTCTAAGTGGCCCAGGACCCTATTTTATTTTTAGATTTTTTAAATATGGCTTATCCTTTGTTCCAAGGTGTTTTACTCAACTTAGAAAAACTATATGCTTGGCTAATCTTGTATTTTATTTTTTGGCTAACAGCTATCTAAAGTGCATAGTTAGGTTAATTAATATCACTTTTAGTCACTATTGCAACTAAAATGCCTTGATTGAATGGAACTATAGATTTCCAACAAATAACTTGTATAGCTATAATGCATAACACTGAATAATGCCGTGTGTTACAGAGATTTAAATATCCTTAAAATTGTATATCAAAGCAAATACTTTATATCTATAGTCCTTATTTCTTCCACTTACTTACAGGCAACAATATTTATGTATCTGTTCTTGTTCTTGTTGTCGGGGTGGTTTGAGTTATCACATGTTATGCCTGAATCCACAGTGCAGTTCTGAACCTCCTGCAATAAATACAAAAATGAGTCCAAAAGTATTACACACTTAGGCTGAGTTCACCCAGGCATTCGGATCTGTTCAATCAGGTTTCCATTGCTGGTAAAATATGGAGTCATTATGATAAGAGCCGATGCAGTCCAATATAAAGTGGATCTGTTATGTGCATCATGGCTCCTGTATAAACGGATCCTATAATAACATCATGAACAGAACCGACCTGAAATTGGCTGTGATCAGATATGAAGCACACTTCTAAGGCATCGCTACACTAGGTAATGACAACGAAGCATTCTTACCTGATAAAACTCTTTCAGTGTCTAATGAGGAAGTGAATAAAAAAAGATGACATAAATTTTACAATGTGAACATAATAGGGAATGAGAAATAAAAACAAAATGCAGCTGATAGATGAGAGCAAATAATGTTTAATTTCTGGGGAGAGCAGATCAAACAGTTCATAAATCTTTAAACAATGGCGTTCCCACATAAATTAAACACAAAGTATGGTAAAACCAAAAAGTGAACACGTAAGTACAGTATATAGCTCACAACATGTCCATGGAGGTATTGTAATGTAGTCTGGTATTGCAAATTATATAAACTGAAGATGACAATGGTGGTCAATAGGGTGAATAAAAGGGCACAGCTGCCTAGTAGAACAGCGAGATTTCTAACTAATTCCCATTAGTACCAGAATCAATGGCTGGAGTGAGGACATGGAGAAATCAAACACTGTTCAGACCATACTTCTACCAGTCATGAACACTGGGGTGAAGTGCTAGATACAGTAGATGGATGGTAATCTAGCTGATGATAAATCATTACTAACACGAGGGCAGGGCAAAATTTACAAACAAATGTGGGATATTTGGATCCAAGGTCTAGCATATGCTTTATTGTCATAAGCAATAACATTAGTTAATAAAAATGGTATTACGCATGGATGGTAGATAACATATAAGAATAGATTGATACAGTAGATGCTCTACACAGACTGATAGACAGATAGATAGATAGATAGATAGATAGATAGATAGATAGATAGATAGATAATAGATGGATCATAGATAGATAGAATAGATTGGATAGATGCTCTACAAACAGAGATAAATAAGTAGATACATAGAAAGACAGATATGACAGCTAGATTAGAAAGATAATATATAGATAGAAAGACAATATATAGATAAATAATAGATATATAAATAGATAGAAAAGTTAGTGAAAAATGAACAGCACTAAGATACAACTAGGATGACAACAGCATTAATTCACATGAACGTGCAAGTTTGATTCGTTAATTGGATCAGAAACGTAAATGCTTTTTTTTGGAGGTCATCAGTCTTCGAAAAAAAAAAAAAAAAAGGACCCATTAACAGCCCCCTGTACAATAATGTGTGTGTGTTCTATCTGTGAAAAATACCAACAGAATGTTGTACATGTGTAACACAGACATGTGAATGAGGCTTAACATAAAATATAGAATGGCACCCACTTACTGTAAATTTATTTAACAGTATATATATATATATATATATATATATATATATATATATATATATACACACACAGTATATATATATATATATATATATATATATATATATATATATATTTATGGCAATCATAAACATAAGGGCCAATTTCAATCATGGTAAAGTGTACCTCAAACTCTTCTGTGAAGCCACTGCTTGCATGGAGGTCTGCAACATGTTTCGGGAACTGCTTCAAAGGTATGGCTCCAACATCATCTTAAAAGTATCAAAGAAAAAATATGTTCTTATTGGTCATTATCTCTCCATGTCAATTAATGCATATAACAAACTGATGAGTTTTACTGCACAGTTTTAGCAATGACATACTGTATATAAAATATAAATAAGCAACTAAGGCTTCTTTCACACTTCCGTCGGCAGTGTCCGGTCCTAATGCGTTGGGAAGACGTGCCGACGGATGTTGATAAAATAGTGATACAACTGAGTGTTTTGACGGATGCGTCGGCTGAGGTTTTCCGGTGTAGAAATGGGACGAGAGAGAGAGAGAGAGAGAACAGATTTTTCCCCAGCCTTGAAAATCCTTCCAGGCATGCTCAGAGGGAAAAAAGGTGATATGTCGCTGGATTCCTGTGTGTGACGGTCAGCGACGGATCCTGCATCCATAGGCTTCCATTGTAGCCAGTGATGGGCAGCGCAGGATGTGTCGCTGACCGATTTTCCGCCGTGCAGAAAAAACGTTCCTCTGAACATTTTCTCTGCCCGACGGACCGTTTTTTTTACGCAGGATCCAGTGCACGATGGATGAAACGGATGGCCATCTGTCACAATCCGTCCCAAATACAAGTCTATGAGAAAATGCATTCTCAAAAATTGACGTATCTCGACAGGAGCTGAAAGACGGAAGTGTGAAAGAGGCCTAAGGGCGCAGCACACAGTCTCGAGTCTCTGCAGCAAATAAAGGGACAATACCACCCTATTTGTCCAGTATAAAACGATTTGTAAAAGAGAAATTTATATTTGCGCTAATAAACTGACAACACTTTAAAAAAAATCCAACCTAATATGGAAATAAAACTATGCAATATCAAAGGAAGAGAAAACCTTGATACTCAGATAAAACCAAAAAAGAAAATATCAAATTTCCTCTCTGAAAAAGGATAGCGGCGTATGAATGATGGTCCCAACTGAGAGCAGTTCTTATGGTGTGTAGGTCCTCTTGTTTGAACGTGGTTCAATGTCCACCATGGTATGGCATCATAACCAGGGTCCAGAGCAAGTTCCGGCTAGTAACAGACGCCCCTCTGGGAAAATTTGATATTTTCTTTTTTGGTTTTATCTGAGTATCAAGGTTTTCTCTTCCTTTTATATTGCATAGTTTTATTTACATATTAGGTTGGATTTTTTTTTTTTAAAGTGTTCTCAGTTTCTTAGGGTACCGTCACACAGTACCATTTTGATCGCTACGACGGTACGATTCGTGACGTTCTAGCGATATCGTTACGATATCGCAGTGTCTGACACGCAGCAGCGATCAGGGATCCTGCTGAGAATCGTACGTCGTAGCAGATCGTATGGAACTTTCTTTCGTCGCTTGATCACCCGCTGACATCGCTGGATCGTTGTGTGTGACAGCGATCCAGCGATGTGTTCGCTTGTAACCAGGGTAAACATCGGGTAACTAAGCGCAGGGCCGCGCTTAGTAACCCGATGTTTATCGTGGTTACCAGCGTAAACGTAAAAAAACCAAACAGTACATACTTACATTCCGGTGTCTGTCCCCGGCGTCTCAGCTTCTCTGCACTGTGTGAGCGTCTGCCAGCCGGAAAGCGAGCACAGCGGTGACGCCTGACGTCACCGCTGTGCTTTCCGGCTATGGCGCTTACACAGTGGAGAGAAGCAGAACGCCGGGGACAGACACCGGAATGTAAGTATGTACTGTTTGTTTTTTTAACGTTTACGCTGGTAACCAGGGTAAACATCGGGTTACTAAGCGCGGCCCTGCGCTTAGTTACCCGATGTTTACCCTGGTTACCGGGGACTTCGGCATCGCTCCAGCGCCGTGATTGCAACGTGTGACCGCAGTCTACGACGCTGGAGCGATAATCATACGATCGCTGCGACGTCACGGATCGTGCCGTCGTAGCGATTAAAATGGTACTGTGTGACGGTACCCTTAGTGCAAATATAAATTTCTCTTTTACATACCGTATATAAACCTATTATCTAGTTACTACTTGGTTCCTTGAAACCTAGTAAGGTATTTCTCCGAGGGTGGCATCAAGTACAGTAGTGAGTGTTAATTGATGTCAGCCTGCACCAAAAGACTTCTTACATCAGGCTTTTTTGAAGTAGGAATGTATATAGATGTAGCATATGGTTCGGAAACATATTTCAGGCATTGTCCCATGGTAATTAAGTTGGAAATCACTGATCTGGATTATTGAACAGTTTATTAACTATTTTTGCATCTATTTTATTTTATTGTCACCTATGTAGATTTGGCTTCTTTTACAGAAATCCTAACATCAATTTATTTTTGAGCAAAGTTTTGTTAGTCATTTCCATCAACTTATACTTTAGTGGATTTTTGCAATCTATTAGTAAGTTCATAAAGTTCATGATAGTATGGGGCTTGTAATGTGAACTGTGGTATCACCGAATGAACAAAGTGCCCGTTGCCAAATGTTTACATGTCCAGAGTATACAGCAGTAGAAATGGAACTGTGGCAAAAACACAATAAAAACATACGAGTTCTAAACAGATATTGACCTGCTTGGAATACAACCCAAAGTTCCAGATGGTGAAGTCAACTGGTAAATAATTAGAGAGCTCTCGTCCAACAGTCCTCTTGGCACTGATGTTTTGAGGGAAAGTGCTTGCATAATACTGGCAAGAAGTGATGGTTATGATTTGTCAGAGTTTATTTTAACTCTTTGTGAACATTTACAAGACGTCCTCAATCAACGTCCTCAATGAAAGCAACCTGTTGTAATTTGAAAAATCGAATGACTCCGTGTGTGAGATGAAAATCTTGGACAATGTCAAACAAGGTTGAATGGTCCACTAAAAGAAAATAGACTACTGATGGCCAAAAGCTTTGGTCTCTGATGAGATCCGTAGACTTTTCCAACTTAAACGTCCAAACATGTCCCAAAACATTTCACATCTGTACTTCTACTTCTTCTGGATAGTTAAGAAGAAGAGAGTTTAGAAAATGAATGCATGAAATATCATTTCACAGTATGTATATTAATAAGTGTTTCTTTGACAAAGATACATCAACGTATTAATGCAGAGCTGTTATTTACATCAACAGATGTTCACCATTTAGACCACCTAATAACTTAGTCTTTAGATAACAAGAATTTGTTGATATGATATTAGCGCCCATCTGTTCTATTTCATAGATGAGTGGAAATGAATACTAAAATTGAATTATCTTGAAAGCCTAAAAGAAAAAAAATCTACATATGTGCAATTCCACCTTCACACTTAAAAGGCGGCATCTGGCAGCAGGTGTGTGTTTTATAATTAGTTTCAAATACAGTAACAAGCAATAACAGCTAAATGAAGGATTCGCTCAGGAAAGCAGCTGTGCAATCCAATAAATAAATATTAACTAGTAGACAGTCGATATTAAATGCAAAAGCTTGAGAAATAGATTTCATGTGTATCGGAAATAAAGTTTGCATAACTACAAAGAAGTAACTTCAATAAATAGCTGGAAGTTGCCAAAAAGTTCTCCCATCGAGATTGTAGTTTAATTAGCAAAATAGGTGACATCAAGGAAGACTTATGTATTGTGATCTCAATAAATAGAGGCAGGAATCATCTAGACGGGCCACAGATTCCCACCAGGGCAGTCTATTGTGTCTAGATGGTTACTTCTTAACATTCTGGTCAATCAGAAAATACAGAATTATACACTGCTCAAAAAAATAAAGGGAACACTTAAACAACAGAATATAACTCCAAGTAAATCCAACTTCTATTAAATCAAACTGTCCACTTAGGAAGCAACACTGTTTGACAATCAATTTCACATGCTGTTGTACAAATGGGACAGATGGAAATTATTGGCAATTATCAAGACACACTCAATAAAGGAGTGGTTCTGCAGGTGGGGACCACAGACCACATCTCAGTACCAATGCTTTCTGGCTGATGTTTTCGTCACTTTTGAATGTTGGTTGTGCCTTCACACTCATGGTAGTATGAGACGGACTCTACAACCCACACAAGTGGCTCATGTAGTACAGCTCATCCAGGATGGCACATCAATGTGAGCTGTGGCAAGAAGGTTTGCTGTGTCTATCAGTATAGTGTCCAGGGGCTGGAGGCGCTACCAGGAGACAGGCCAGTACACCAGGAGACATGGAGGGGGCCATAGGAGGGCAATAACCCAGCAGCAGGACCGCTACCTCCGCCTTTGTGCAAGGAGGAACAGGAGGAGCACTGCCAGAGCTGTTGTGAAATTGGATTTTGGGCTCCCCCGGTGGCCACTGGTGGAATTGAACTGGTGTGCATCATCCTCTCTCTTCACCTGTTTCCATCAGGATGTGGGAGTCGCTATTTAGCCTTGCTCCTCTGTCACTTCCATGCCGGTCATCATTGTAATCAGAAGCCTTTCTGTGCATGTTCCTGCTGCTAGACAACTCCCAGCTAAGTTGGACTTAGTCCTTGTTTGTTTTTGCATTTTGTTCCAGTTCACAGCTGTAGTTTCGTTTCTGTGTCTGGAAAGCTCTTGTGATCTGAAATTGCCACTCTGATGTTATGAGTTAATACTAGAGTCTTAAAGTAATTTCAGGATGGTATTTTGATAGGGTTTTCAGCTGACCATGAAAGTGCCCTTTCTGTCTTCCTGCTATCTAGTAAGCGGACCTCAATTTTGCTAAACCTATTTTCATACTACGTTTGTCATTTCATCTAAAATCACCGCCAATATTTGTGGGGGCCTCTGTCTGCCTTTCGGGGAAATTTCTCTAGAGGTGAGCCAGGACTATATTTTCCTCTGCCAGGATTAGTTAGTCCTCCGGCCGGCGCTGGGCGTCTAGGGATAAAACGCAGGCTACGCTACCCGGCTACTGTTAGTTGTGCGGCAGGTTTAGTTCATGGTCAGTTTAGTTTCCATCCTTCCAAGAGCTAGTTCGTATGTTTGCTGGGCTATGTTCTCTTGCCATTGAGAACCATAACAGTTTGACCGGCCTAAAAGGGTTAAATTAATTGACAGAGAAAGGAGAGAAAAGAGAAGTCTGCTGAAGATTTTTTTTTTTTTTCTCAGTTCTGAGTGTGCTTGTAATTGAATCTCTTGCAAGTCTGCCTATATTGCAGCCTTTCTCTCTCTCTCTCCTTCTAATCCTGGAATGGCTCTGTGTTCACCTGTTTAAAATGGATATTCAGAGTTTAGCTGCAGGTTTGAATAATCTCACCACGAAAGTTCAAAACTTACAAGATTTTGTTGTTCATGTTCCTATATCTGAACCTAGAATTCCTTTGCCTGAATTTTTCTCGGGGAATAGATCTTGCTTTCAAAATTTCAAAAATAATTGCAAGTTGTTTTTGTCCCTGAAATCTCGCTCTGCTGGAGATCCTGCTCAGCAGGTCAGGATTGTGATTTCTCTGCTTCGGGGCGACCCTCAGGATTGGGCTTTTGCATTGGCTCCAGGGGATCCTGCGTTGCTCAATGTGGATGCGTTTTTTCTGGCCTTGGGGTTGCTTTATGAGGAACCTCAGTTAGAACTTCAGGCGGAAAAGGCCTTGATGTCCCTATCTCAGGGGCAAGACGAAGCTGAAATATACTGCCAGAAATTCCGTAAATGGCGGCGAATTTCAGAGAGGGTCTCTCTGATGCCATTAAGGATGTTATGGTGGGGTTCCCTGTGCCTGCGGGTCTGAATGAGTCCATGACAATGGCTATCCAGATCGATAGGCGTCTGCGGGAGCGCAAACCTGTGCACCATTTGGCGGTGTCTACTGAGAAGACGCCAGAGAATATGCAATGTGATAGAATTCTGTCCAGAAGTGAACGGCAGAATTTTAGACGAAAAAATGGGTTGTGCTTCTATTGCGGTGATTCAACTCATGTTATATCAGCATGCTCTAAGCGTACTAAGAAGCTTGATAAGTCTGTTTCAATTGGCACTTTACAGTCTAAGTTTATTCTATCTGTGACCCTGATTTGTTCTTTATCATCTATTACCGCGGATGCCTATGTCGACTCTGGCGCCGCTTTGAGTCTTATGGATTGGTCCTTTGCCAAACGCTGTGGGTATGATTTGGAGCCTCTTGAAACTCCTATACCCCTGAAGGGGATTGACTCCACCCCATTGGCTAGCAATAAACCACAATACTGGACACAAGTAACTATGCGGATTAATCCGGATCACCAGGAGATTATTCGCTTTCTTGTGCTGTATAACCTACATGATGTGTTGGTGCTTGGATTGCCATGGCTGCAATCTCATAACCCAGTCCTTGACTGGAAAGCTATGTCTGTGTTAAGCTGGGGATGTAAGGGGACGCATGGGGACGTACCTGTGGTTTCCATTTCATCATCTATTCCCTCTGAGATTCCTGAATTCTTGACTGAATATCGTGACGTTTTTGAAGAACCTAAGCTTGGTTCATTACCTCCGCACCGGGAGTGCGATTGTGCCATAGATTTGATTCCGGGTAGTAAATACCCTAAGGGTCGTTTATTTAATCTGTCTGTGCCTGAACATGCTGCTATGCGAGAATATATAAAGGAGTCCTTGGAAAAGGGACATATTCGTCCTTCGTCATCTCCCTTAGGAGCCGGTTTTTTCTTTGTGGCTAAGAAAGATGGCTCTTTGAGGCCGTGCATTGATTATCGGCTTTTGAATAAAATCACGGTTAAATATCAATATCCGTTGCCACTGCTGACTGATTTGTTTGCTCGCATAAAGGGGGCCAAGTGGTTCTCTAAGATAGATCTTCGTGGGGCGTATAATTTGGTGCGAATTAAGCAGGGGGATGAGTGGAAAACCGCATTTAATACGCCCGAGGGCCACTTTGAGTATTTGGTGATGCCTTTTGGTCTTTCAAATGCCCCTTCAGTCTTTCAGTCCTTTATGCATGACATTTTCCGTGATTATTTGGATAAATTTATGATTGTGTATCTGGATGATATTTTGATTTTTTCGGATGACTGGGACTCTCATGTCCAGCAGGTCAGGAGGGTTTTTCAGGTTTTGCGGTCTAATTCCTTGTGTGTGAAGGGTTCTAAGTGCGTTTTTGGGGTTCAAAAGATTTCCTTTTTGGGATATATTTTTTCCCCCTCTTCCATCGAGATGGATCCTGTCAAGGTTCAGGCTATTTGTGATTGGACGCAACCCTCTTCTCTTAAGAGTCTTCAGAAATTTTTGGGCTTTGCTAACTTTTATCGTCGATTTATTGCTGGTTTTTCTGATGTTGTTAAACCATTGACTGATTTGACTAAGAAGGGTGCTGATGTTGCTGATTGGTCCCCTGCTGCTGTGGAGGCCTTTCGGGAGCTTAAGCGCCGCTTTTCTTCCGCCCCTGTGTTGCGTCAGCCTGATGTTGCTCTTCCTTTTCAGGTTGAGGTCGACGCTTCTGAAATCGGAGCTGGGGCGGTTTTGTCGCAGAGAAGTTCCGATTGCTCCGTGATGAGACCTTGTGCTTTTTTCTCGCGTAAATTTTCGCCCGCCGAGCGGAATTATGATGTTGGGAATCGGGAGCTTTTGGCCATGAAGTGGGCTTTTGAGGAGTGGCGTCATTGGCTTGAGGGGGCTAGACATCAGGTGGTGGTATTGACTGACCACAAAAATCTAATTTATCTTGAGTCCGCCAGACGCCTGAATCCTAGACAGGCGCGCTGGTCGTTGTTTTTCTCTCGGTTTAATTTTGTGGTGTCCTACCTGCCGGGTTCTAAGAATGTTAAGGCGGATGCCCTTTCTAGGAGTTTTGAGCCTGACTCCCCTGGTAATTCTGAACCTACAGGTATCCTTAAGGATGGAGTGATATTGTCTGCCGTTTCTCCAGACCTGCGGCGGGCCTTGCAGGAGTTTCAGGCGGATAGACCTGATCGTTGCCCACCTGGTAGACTGTTTGTTCCTGATGATTGGACCAGTAAAGTCATTTCTGAGGTTCATTCTTCTGCGTTGGCAGGTCATCCTGGAATCTTTGGTACCAGGGATTTGGTGGCAAGGTCCTTCTGGTGGCCTTCCCTGTCTCGAGATGTGCGAGGCTTCGTGCAGTCTTGTGACGTTTGTGCTCGGGCCAAGCCTTGTTGTTCTCGGGCTAGTGGATTGTTGTTGCCCTTGCCTATCCCGAAGAGGCCCTGGACGCACATCTCGATGGATTTTATTTCGGATCTTCCTGTTTCTCAGAAGATGTCTGTCATCTGGGTGGTGTGTGATCGTTTCTCTAAGATGGTCCATTTGGTTCCCCTGCCTAAGTTGCCTTCTTCTTCCGAGTTGGTTCCTCTGTTTTTTCAAAATGTGGTCCGTTTGCATGGTATTCCGGAGAATATCGTTTCTGACAGAGGTACCCAATTCGTGTCTAGAGTTTGGCGAGCATTCTGTGCTAGGATGGGCATAGATTTGTCTTTCTCGTCTGCTTTCCATCCTCAGACTAATGGCCAGACCGAGCGGACGAATCAGACCTTGGAGACATATTTGAGGTGTTTTGTGTCTGCAGATCAGGATGATTGGGTTGCTTTTTTGCCTTTAGCGGAGTTTGCCCTCAATAATCGGGCCAGTTCTGCCACCTTGGTGTCTCCCTTTTTCTGTAATTCGGGGTTTCATCCTCGATTTTCTTCTGGTCAGGTGGAATCTTCGGATTGTCCTGGAGTGGATGCTGTGGTGGAGAGGTTGCATCAGATTTGGGGGCAGGTAGTGGACAATTTGAAGTTGTCCCAGGAGAAGACTCAGCTTTTTGCCAACCGCCGGCGTCGGGTTGGTCCTCGGCTTTGTGTTGGGGACTTGGTGTGGTTGTCTTCTCGTTTTGTCCCTATGAGGGTTTCTTCTCCCAAGTTTAAGCCTCGGTTCATCGGCCCGTACAAGATATTGGAGATTCTTAACCCTGTGTCCTTCCGTTTGGACCTCCCTGCATCTTTTTCTATTCATAATGTTTTTCATCGGTCATTATTGCGCAGGTATGAGGTACCGGTTGTGCCTTCCGTTGAGCCTCCTGCTCCGGTGTTGGTTGAGGGCGAGTTGGAGTACGTTGTGGAAAAAATCTTGGACTCCCGTGTTTCCAGACGGAAACTCCAGTATCTGGTCAAATGGAAGGGATACGGTCAGGAGGATAATTCTTGGGTGACTGCCTCTGATGTTCATGCCTCCGATTTGGTCCGTGCCTTTCATAGGGCTCATCCTGATCGCCCTGGTGGTTCTGGTGAGGGTTCGGTGCCCCCTCCTTGAGGGGGGGGTACTGTTGTGAAATTGGATTTTGGGCTCCCCCGGTGGCCACTGGTGGAATTGAACTGGTGTGCATCATCCTCTCTGTTCACCTGTTTCCATCAGGATGTGGGAGTCGCTATTTAGCCTTGCTCCTCTGTCACTTCCATGCCGGTCAACATTGTAATCAGAAGCCTTTCTGTGCATGTTCCTGCTGCTAGACAACTCCCAGCTAAGTTGGACTTAGTCCTTGTTTGTTTTTGCATTTTGTTCCAGTTCACAGCTGTAGTTTCGTTTCTGTGTCTGGAAAGCTCTTGTGATCTGAAATTGCCACTCTGATGTTATGAGTTAATACTAGAGTCTTAAAGTAATTTCAGGATGGTATTTTGATAGGGTTTTCAGCTGACCATGAAAGTGCCCTTTCTGTCTTCCTGCTATCTAGTAAGCGGACCTCAATTTTGCTAAACCTATTTTCATACTACGTTTGTCATTTCATCTAAAATCACCGCCAATATTTGTGGGGGCCTCTGTCTGCCTTTCGGGGAAATTTCTCTAGAGGTGAGCCAGGACTATATTTTCCTCTGCCAGGATTAGTTAGTCCTCCGGCCGGCGCTGGGTGTCTAGGGATAAAACGCAGGCTACGCTACCCGGCTACTGTTAGTTGTGCGGCAGGTTTAGTTCATGGTCAGTTTAGTTTCCATCCTTCCAAGAGCTAGTTCGTATGTTTGCTGGGCTATGTTCTCTTGCCATTGAGAACCATAACACAGAGCCATGCAAAATGACCTCCAGCAGGCTACAAATGTGCATGTGTCGGCACAAACGGTTAGAAACTGACTCCATGAGGATGGTCTGAGTGCCCGACGTCCACAGATGGGGGTTGTGCTCACAACCCAACACCGTGCAGGACGCTTGGCATTTGCCACAGAACACAAGGATTGGCAAATTCACCACTGGCGCTGTTGTGATTTTGCTTTTTGCTCCCTCTAGTGGTCATTAGTGATTTGACTCTGGAGCTTCTGTCTTTTCCTATATCCTCACCTGGGCCGTTAGTTCAGGGGCGTTGCTATATTAGCTCCCTGGACCTTCAGTTCAATGCCTGGCATCGTTGAAATCAGAGCTAATCTGTTGTGCTCTTGTCCTATGATCCGGGTTCCTGTATTTCAAGCTAAGTCTGCTTTCTTGCTTTTTGCTTTTGTTTTGTTTGGTATTTTTGTCCAGCTTGTTCCAATCTGTATCCTGACCTTTGCTGGAAGCTCTAGGGGGCTGGTGTTCTCCCCCCGGACCGTTAGACGGTTCGGGGGTTCTTGAATCTCCAGCGTGGATTTTTATAGGGTTTTTGTTGACCAGATAAGTTATCTTGCTATATTCTGCTATTAGTAAGCTGGCCTCTCTTTGCTGAACCTGGTTCATTTCTGTGTTTGTCATTTCCTCTTACCTCACCGTTATTATTTGTGGGGGGCTTGTATCTTGCTTTGGGGTCCCTTTCTCTGGAGGCAAGAGAGGTCTTTGTTTTCTTCTCCTAGGGGTAGTTAGATTCTCCGGCTGGCGCGAGTCATCTAGCGATCACCGTAGGCATGATCCCCGGCTACTTCTAGTGTTGGCGTTAGGAGTAGCTATTTGGTCAACCCAGTTACCACAGCCCTATGAGCTGGATTTTTGAATCTCGCAGACTTACACGTTCCTCTGAGACCCTGTCCACTGGGGTCATAACATGGCGCCCTGTGCTCTTCACAGATGAAAGCAGGTTCACACTGAGCACATGTGACAGACGTGACAGTCTGGAGACGCCATGGAGAGCGATCTGCTGCCTGCAACATCCTTCAGCATGACCGGTTTGGCAGTGGGTCAGTAATGGTGTGGGGTGGCATTTCTTTGGAGGGCTGCACAGCCCTCCATGTGCTCACCAGAGGTAGCCTGACTGCTTTTAGGTACCGAGATGAGATCCTCAGACCCCTTGTGGGACCTTATGCTGGTGCGGTTGGCCCTGAGTTCTTCCTAATACAGGACAATGCCAGACCTCATGTGGCTGGAGTGTGTCAGCAGTTCCTGCAAGATGAAGGCATTGAAGCTATGGACTGGCTCGCCTGTTCCCCAGACCTGAATCCATTTGAACACATCTGGGACATCATGTCTTGCACCATCCACCAACGTCACGTTGCACCACAGACTGTCCAGGAGTTGGAGGATGCTTTAGTCCAGGTCTGGGAGGAGATCCCTCAGGAGACCATCTGCCGCCTCATCAGAAGCATGCCCAGGCATTGTAGGGAGGTCATACAGGCATGTGAAGGTCACACACACTACTACTGAGCATCATTTCCTTGTCTTGATGCATTTCCACTGAAGTTGGATCAGCCTGTAACTTCATGTTCCACTTTAATTTTGAGCATCATTCCAACTCCAGACCTCCATGGGATATTAGTTGTGATTTACATTGATCATTTTTAGGTTTTATTGTTCTCAACACATTCCACTATGTAATGAATAAAGATTTACAACTGGAATATTTCATTCAGTGATATCTAGGATGTGGGATTTTAGTGTTCCCTTTACTTTTTAGAGCATTGTATATTATCCTATATTTTCTCCTGCGTTATAGGGGAATTGTAGTATTTTTACAATCTTTAAAAGTAGTGCAATATGTATGTTTATGTATCAGCAATTTTATAACTAATGTTCTAAATTTCTTCCTTTGATTTTTTTTTTTTTTTTTTTAAAAACAAGGATCTCAGTTTTTTTAAATTCTAAACCCTGTTGTTAAAGAGGCCCTATCTCTTGCCATACATTGGCATTTTTTATGTAGTGCAAATACCGCTGTTTTCTTATGTTCCTGCAACCTCACTATCCCTGAGATATGCCCCCTTTTTTCTGTATGTAAACTTTGCTAGTTAGCCAAGTAGGCATGTTCCCCAAAAAAGTGTTGCTAACCTTGCCTAATTGGCTAAAAAAACCTACATTTACATATGAAGAAGAGAGGGACGTATCTCAGGAATGGAGACATGCAGGAATAAGAGAAAAAAATCATCAGGTTTGGAAGAAATGTGATACTTACACCAGGTAATACGTTTATGTAAAAACAGCAATAAATATACGGTATGTATATGTTAATTGACAGTTCATCTTTTATTTCAATATAGAAAAAAAATTCCAGATAAAAAACAGCTTTATGGAAAAGTGATATTTGTACATGCTCCGTCATGTCAACCAACATTACTGTGATATGCAGCCCTTTGATGGATTCAAGAAACACATTTAAAGACCCTCATAATATGTTATTCTGGCCATCAAAGATCTGCTGCCTGCTACGCTACTTATGTAGCTAACATAAATGTTAAACTTGTTAAACTTGTAGCTATTATAAATGTTATACTTGGTGGGACTTGAACTGAGGACCCCAGCACTGCAAAGCAACAGTGCTAACCGCACTATTAAGAATATTTAAGGGAGTGCATGGGGGCTCTTATACATCTTATTCAAGATAGGAAAAATGTTGGTCCTGAAGAACGAATAATACAGTGCCTTGAAAAAGTGTTCATACCTTGCGCACTTTTCCATATTTTTTCACTTTACACCCATGACCTTATATGTGTTTTATTGGGATTTTATTTGATATACCAACAGAAACATTTGTGAAGTGTAAAGGATAGGATAAAAAGGTTTCTAAGTATTTTGAAAATCTAAATCTGAAAATTGTGAAATACATTAATTCAGCCCCCTGTAGTCCATTACCCCTAAATAAAATCCCGAGTTACCAATTGCTTCCAGAAGTCACATAATTAGTAAATTGAGTGCACCTGTGGGTAACTTATTCTCAGTATAACTACAGGTGTTCTGTGAAGGCCTCAGAGGTTCGTTTGAGAACATTAGGTATCAAACAGCATCATGAAAACCAAGGAACACAGCAGACAAGTCAGGGATAAAGTTGTGGAGAAAAGTAAAACAGGTTTAGGTTTAAACAAAAAGAAATAGCCGTAGCTCTAAAAATCTCAGAAAGCCCAGTGGTCGGTGCTCATAGCAAGTAAGCATTTCTGCTGCATAGAGGCGATCTGATCATCTCTTGTATGTATCAGAGCCGATCGGACAAGTGCAGCTTCTAGTCTACCATGGAGACTATTGAAGCATACAAAAAGTAAAAAAAAGTTTTTAAAAATATAAAAAAATGAAAAAAAGATAAAAGTTCAAATCACCTCCCTTTCGCCCCATTCAAAATAAAACAATAAAAAAATCCAATATACACATATTTGGTATTGTCGTGTTCAGAATTGCCCGATCTATCAATATAAAAAAAGAGTTAACCTGATTGCGAAACGGCGTAACGAGAAAAAAGTCAAAAAGCTAGGATTAAGTTTCTTTGGTCGCAACTACCTTGCAATAAAATGCAATAATTGGCGATCAAAAGATCGTAGCTACACCAAAATGGTATCAATAAAAACATCAGCATGGCGTGCAAAAAATAAGCCCTCACCCAAACCAAAATCACGAAAAATGGAGACGCTACAGGTCTCAGAATATGGTGCCACATTTTTTTTTTTTTTTTTTTTTACAAAAGTTTGGATTTTTTTACACCACTTAAATAAAAAAGAACCTATACATCTTTGGTGTCTATGAACTCATAATGACCTGGAGAATTATAGTGGCTGGTCAGTTTTAGCATTTAGTGAACATGGTGAAAAAAAAACCCAGCAACTGAGGAATTGCACTTTTTTTGCAATTTCACCGCATTTGGAATTTATTTCCCATTTCCCAGTACATTATATGTTAAAAGCAATGGTGCCTTTCAAAAGTACAACTTGTCCAGCGAAAAACAAGCCCTCATATGGCCATACTGACCAAAAATTTAAAAAGCTATGGGTCTGGAAAGAAAGGGAGCAAAAAACGAAAAGGCAAAAAATGGAAAATGGTCCAGGGGTTAAATTCAGGGTGAACTGATAGTTATTGAGCATTAGAAGGCCTAAAATAAACAGGCAATACTAATAGTTAATATTTGATGCCCTTAGAATATATTCAACATATTTCTTAGCCTACAAAGACACATTACTGAAAGCTCATTTATATTTATAGTAATTGTGTTCAATGCACAATAAACAAGGGATTTAAAGAATGTACAATATGTGAATGTAGAAACACAGCAATACATAACTCGAGGCTCGCATATACAGTACATATCACTATTGTTTATACACCTGTATCTGGAGAAGAATAACAGTGATTGTGCAGATGCCAAGGTAACTGACATTATCAATAAAAATGCCGTACTAAAGGAGGTAAGCTTATCTCTTATGTCCTTGTGAGATGCTACTCCTATGCCCATAGTACATGTGCCTTCCATCTCTACTTGGAGCATAATGCCTCAGACACGTAGGGAGTTAGACTGAAGATTTATTCCTCTTCTCCCATTTCTGTGACTATTTACTATAATTCAGTATACTAAACAGATTTTGGCTCCGAAGCCTGTTTTTGATCAGGGTAAAATTAACTACTGATTGATAGAGGATAAAGAAGGAAAAACTATCATCAGAATAAAACATATTACAAAGTCTCATATAGTCACATAACAACTAAGCTAAAATGATGACAGTAGATATGTTGGGAAGCCTTATACAGTGGCTTGCAAAAGTATTCATCCCTTCTCTTGGCTTTTTACCTATTTTGTTACATTACAACCTGTGTTTATATACTTCTGTAAGGCTACGTTCACATTTGCGTTGTGCGCCACAGCGTCGGCGCCACAACGCACAACGCAAACAAAAATGCAGCAAAACGCATGCACAACGCTGCGTTTTGCGCCGCATGCGTCCTTTTTTTCATTGATTTTGGACGCAGCAAAAATGCAACTTGCTGCGTCCTCTGCGCCCGGACGCGGGCGCCGCAGGGACGCATGCGGCGCAAAACGCAAGTGCGACGCATGTCCATGCGCCCCCATGTTAAATATAGGGGCGCATGACGCATGCGGCGACGCTGCGGCGCCCGACGCTGCGGCGCCGACCGCAAATGTGAACGTAGGCTAATCTGATTTGTGTGCGATGCATCAGGACTAAATAGTCTAAGTAGGTGAAGTGAATTGAGAAAAATACAGACATTAATTAAATTTATGGGATCTAATAACTTAAAAATGGCATTCATTCACCCCTTTTGCGTGTGCGTGTGTGTGTGCAGAAAAAAAGTGTTTACTTACACACAAAAATTGTAAGGCTCACTTTAAGTTTGCCAAAAGAGAGACTCCCCAAATGAAAGGAAGAAGATGGTCAGATGAGACCAAAATTTAACTCTTGGACCACCAAGGTATGTCTGTCTCCAAATCAACACAGCTCATCACTCGAAGAACACCATCCCCACAGTGAGTCAAAGGCAGACCTTAATCCAATTAAGAATCTGTGGTGAGACTTGAAAATTGCTGTTCAGCAGAGGAATTTGAAGAAGTTGGAGCAGTTTTGCTTGAGGAATAGGCAAAAATCCCTGTGGCAAGAGGTGGAAAGCTCATAGAGACTTATTCAAAGCAACTTGCGGCTGTAATCGCTGCAAAAGGAGGCTCTACAAAGTACTGACGTTAGGGCTGTGAATAGTTATGCACACTGACGTTTTCAGCTATTTTGTCCTATATGTTGTTTGCTTCACATACAAAGAAAGAAATCCAAATGTTAGCAGTTGTAGGCATGTTCTTTAGATAAACTTGTGCAAACCCTCACAAAAACACAAGGAATTTCCAGGTTGTGAGGTAGCAAAACACAAAAAAAGTCAACAGAAGTGAATACTTTTTAAAGCCACTGTATATGGGTTGACTTTCTTTAAATTTAGGCATCCGTACATTGACTTACTAAGGCTGAATTAGTGTCTCCTTGAAAAGTAAGACAGAGGAAATGTTAGAAAAACCTTTTTAAGTTAACTGATAAAAAATCCCACTGTTTTATGAACAGTGCATACAATGTAATAAAGTAAAAGTATTCAACACGTAAAATAATGACACATGAAAAGTCAGAGATTTACCTGAAACTGGAAACACTGGTGCAGGAGGAACAGAAATTACTCTTGGTGATGTATTATCCTCCAAGTAAAAGTGTGCCGTCTGAAAGCATTTCCTGCAGTGTCATGAAGAACTTCATTAGTTATTTATGTAACTGCTAAACATTATTATTCATTTCTATAATATATTATTATTCAATAAAACCATCTTGAAAACTTTGTAGACTCAGTGAAAAGCAAAAAAAGAAAATTGGCAACCTCTCAGACTGGTACAATCTGAGTTCCTTAGCCCCAATGTATAATAGGAACCATACTTACCATGTGCCATCTATAATAAATGCTAGGAGCGTCACTCTGTCCGAAGCCTTTATAGACTGCGGAAGTGCGATGTGCCAGAGTTACGCATCCGGCAGTAGCGTAGCTACTGGGGGGGGAGCAGAGGAGGCCATCGCCCCAAGCCCGGTGTTCAGAGGGGGCCCACCGAGAGCTACACTACTGTAACTGTATTGGCGTGCACAGCGTGCCGATACAGATACATTCTGCGGCAGAGCAGGGAGAATCGATCTCCCTGCTCTTCCGCCCAGCCTCTATGGGCCCCTGAGCAGGCGGGGGTGCCAGCAGTGGGCCCCCACCTGTCATCGCAGGGTCAACTGTATTGGCATCTAGCCATCTCCCATCATCCCCCTGTCAGCGTCTGACGTCACCGACACTGATCGGGGGCACGATGACGTCACTGCCAAGCACCCGCGGTCCGGAGGTGAGTCGGAGCAGGGAGTAGCGCAGGAACCAGGAAGAAGAGTGGTATTTATTTATTGTTTTTCTTTATGGGGGCTGCCTTATATTACAGGGTCTGCCTGTGGGGGGTGCTGCCTTATACTACTGAGTCTGCCTGTGGGAGGGGTGCTGCCTTATACTACAGGGTCTGCCTGTGGGGGAGCTGCCTTATACTACAGGGTCTGCCTGTGGGGGTGCTGCCTTATACTACATGGTATGCCTGTGGGGGGTGCTGCCTTGTACTACAGAGTCTGCCTATGGGGTGGTGATGCCTTATACTACAGGGACTGCCTGTGGGGAGGTGCTGCCTTATACTGCAGAGTCTGCCTGTGGGGGGTGATGCCTTGTACTACAGAGTCTGCCTATGGGGGTGCTGCATTATACTACAGAGTTTGCCTATGGGGTGCTGCCTAAAACTACAGAGTCTGCCTATGGGGTGCTGCCTTATACTACAGGGTCTGTCTATGGGGTGATGTCTTATACTACAGGGTCTGCCTATGGGGTGCTGCTTTATACTACAGGATCTGCCTATGGGGTGCTGCCTTATACTAGAGTCTGCCTATGGGGGTGCTGCATTATGCTACAGAGTTTTCCTATGGGGTGCTGCCTTATACTACAGAGTCTGCCTATGGGGTGCTGCCTTATACTACAGGGTCTGCCTATGGGGGCTGCCTTATACTACAGAGACTGCCTACAGTGGCTGCCTTATGCTATAGTCGGCCTATGGGGTGCTGCATTATACTACAGAGTTTGCCTATGGGGTGCTGCCTTACACTGCAGAGTCTGCCTATGGGGTGCTGCCTTATACTACAGAGTCTTCCTATGGGGTGCTGTCTTATACTACAGGGTCTGCCTGTGGGGGTGCTACCTTATACTACAGAGTCTGCCTGTGGGGGTGCTGCCTTATACTACAGAGTCTGCCTGTGGGGGGTGCTGCCTTATACTACAGGGTCTGCCTGTGGGGGGTGCTGCCTTATACTACAGGGTCTGCCTGTGGGAGAGGGGGTGCTGCCTTATACTACATTGTCTCCTGTGGGGTGCTGCCTTATACTACAGGGTCTGTCTATGGGGTGCTGCCTTATACTACAGGGTCTGTCTATGGGGTGCTGCCTTATACTATAGAGTCTGCCTATGGGGGGCTGCCTTATACTACAGAGTCTGCCTATAGGGTGCTGCCTTATACTACAGGGTCTGTCTATGGGGTGCTGCTTATACTATAGAGTCTGCCTATGGGGAGCTGCCTTATACTACAGAGTCTGCCTATGGGGGCTGCATTATGCTATAGAGTTGACAGAATGGGGGTGCAGAATGGGTGCAGCACATGGCAGAATGGGGGTGCAGGATGGGAGCACATTAGAGAATGGGGCGCAGGATGGGAGCAGCATGACAGCATGGGGACACAGGATGAGAGCACCACATGACAGGATGGGGATGCAGGATGAGAGCACTACATGACAGGATGGGGCGCAGAATTGGAGTAGCACATACCAGGATTGGGGCAGTACATACCAGAATTGGAGCGCAGGATAGGAGCACATGACAGGATGAGGGCACAGGATGGGGGCTGCACATGACAGGTAGGGGGTGCAGAATGGGGGCTGCACATGACAGGAAGGGGGCGCAAGATGGTAGCAGCACATGACAAGATTAGGGCACAGGATGGAAGCAGCACATACCAGAATGGAGACCATATACCAATATAAATGCTCGCCACCCGGGCGTAGAATGGGTTCAATAGCTAGTTTATATATACTATTGGTGTCTTCCTATGTGAATCACATGCCTTTGGACTCCAAATGCACCAAGTCCCTAGAACCTACAGAATAAATCTGTACAGGATTGTATGCCTTCATTGTGATTTGTGCTTCACACCAAGTACATCAGCAGAGCCTGTGTACCTTTATACTTGAACTTCATCTTAGTCTAACTTTTCCAAGAAGCCCTGATCCACCCTCTAGCCATGTGTTGTATTCCATAAGGTCAACTGATTACAGCTATACGTGCTGCAATAGGTGAAGTGAAGACCACAATATATGGATATTAAGCCTAAACAACTTCTATAGTAGTTTTACAGCACAGAATAAATAAAGCGGGTACTATCTTTAAATATCAAAAGGATATGATTTGTGTCAATAATGGATCCTAGGTATCTCACAAAAGTAAGACTATAGGCAAACTCTGCATTTCATTTAGGAGAGTGGTGGAAGAAGAGGGTACATGATAAGTCGAGCACAATAGGTACAGACAGGGCTGTGGAGTCGGAGTCAGAGCCCATTTTGGTGGAGTTGGAGTCATGGAAATTAAGGAGTCGGAGCCAGAGTGGGAGGTTTGGCTTACCTACGCCACAGCCCTGGGTTCAGAGCAGATAGACATAATTAAATTCAGTGCTTTCAACATGTTTCTCTACAACAGATGACACAGCACTAATTAGATATTTATAACACTAATTACACTGTATACAAGTACCATTAATAAACCCCTTTGCTCTTAGGATTGTTCTTGTGCCTTGCGTTTTATCTTTTGCAAACCATTTAGTTTCAAATGAAATGAAATGATTACACTGTAACATTTTTACCTAAACAATGTTTCCCTTATCCTGCTAAATATCCAGTGGCCACAGGTACCTTCCAAGTTGTCTTTATCTTAATATTTAATATTTACATCAGTTAACATAATTATTTTATCATAGTAAGAGGCCGGGGTGCCATTTTGCTGATTATGGTAGTAAGTGAAAAAAATCTATGTAGTTCCCAAAATGCTTGGATAGATTACATATCTGCCAAAACGTGGCTCTTTGGACGAGACAAGACTACTGCAGCATGATAGTTGTTCACTTTCTGTAGCCAAACAAATGTTAATTCTACAAAGTATTTAGTCATGTAATATTATTTATGATAGATCTGCACCCAGAATGTCCTGGAGTACACGAATGAATATCATTTATGTTTCTGGTAACAGTAGGATTTCAGCCTCCACCTTATGTACATACTGGGAAAATTAAACTCGCTCTATAGGCATACAGTAGGGCAGGTTGACTATAAGGTATACTGTAAAACATTTTTTACTGTACTTTTTTCTCCTGTAAAATAGCAGAGTATAGTAAGCCAGCCCATATAGTAAATTAAAGGGGAAACCCATGTATACTGGCCCGGCAAATCCAACATTACATGTCAGATCAAGTGTTATATCCTGGCAATACGTTCCTGCTGAACTTGTGTTCATACACAGCCAATCTGACCATACAAAGCTGCAGAATAAATCATAAGGATAGGATAGACAAGGGCGAGAACTACTGATGCGAGAGTAGGGGCGCTTCAGACTTAGAGAATCACGCTAAGCCATAATCACTGATCATATCTCAGAACGAAAAGCAGCCAGCACTGAAGACAATAAATAGCAGGTGAGCATCACTCATGGTGAAGTGGCCCCCAACTGAAGAATTACATTCCCCTTTCAAATAGAATTGTGCAGAGTCTGTCTTGTGGAGTTTCTGGTATGGGACAACCCATTTAAATAATATGTATTGACCTCAGACTACCTTAGAATATATATTTTTCCTTTTTTCCCCTTTACCATAATATGACAAATTACAGCTGCATAAATCGTTCGCTAATTTCAGAGATTCTAGCGCATAAAATATATATAGTTGTTAGATGCATTATCAAAAGACCCTATCCTTATAACAAATTGCTTTAAAAGTTATTTTGTTTTTAGCGTTTACTTTTATTTGACAAACATTAATGCATAGATCGAGGACTCATTTTAACAATAGTACTTTGAGTAACTTAACAATATATGAACAGTGATGATGACAGACCATGATCTTTATGGACCTTGCTTTGTTCACTGGGCACAGTCATGCTGGAAGAGAAAAGAGCCTTCCCCAAACTGTTCCCACAAAGTTGGAAGAGTGAAATTATTTTATCTACTTGCAGTCCTGGAACAGGTCAGTGTTCTCTCAGTGTCCTTGAGGGAATAATTTAGAATGAGCATGTGTCAGGGATATCAATCAATCAAGACTGGACATATTTATGGACCATCCACCTTGACTCTTCTACTGAATGACTCCACCTCCATGACTGTAAGTATATAATGAACATACATCACATTCAGTGTATAAACAGTCTTTAAAGGGGATGTCTGTTCCAAATCGATAAGTCAGAAGTCACACTGTGCGCTGTAAGGATTCGCTGGTTTCTAAGCTAAGGACTTAAGGGTATGTATGCGTTATACAAACTCCCAACCAGAGCCCATCCAGTGGGTGCGGCCTTGCTCCATACACATTTTAGCATGGCTGACTAGAGGGCATGGCCTCACTCCATACAAGTGTATGGAGCAAGGCCGCACCCACTGGATAGGATGTGGCCAGGAGTATTTATAAAGCATACTTACCCTGCGGTTACGGGTCAGAAACCGGCGAATCACAGTGTGTGCGCTGTGGGAATTCGTAAGTCTGCAGTCACACAGAGTGCCTGCAGACTTATCGATTTGGACCGGACAACCCATGGACAACCCCTTTAACCTAATGTGGTTACTATTAAAATTTATAAGGACATGTTCAGAAAGCTATTCCGCTACAGTAACTAAAGGCCCCGTCTCACATAGCGAGATCGCTGCTGAGTCACAAGTTTTGTGACGCAACAGCGACCTCAGTAGCGATCTCGCTATGTGTGACACGTACCAGCGATCAGGCCCCTGCTGTGAGATCGCTGGTCGTGTCGGAATGGCCTGGACCTTTTTTTGGTCGATGAGGTCCCGCTGACATCGCTGAATCGGTGTGTGTGACACCGATCCAGCGATGTCTTCACTGGTAACCAGGGTAAACATCGGGTTACTAAGCGCAGGGCCGCGCTTAGTAACCTGATGTTTACCCTGGTTACCAAAAAAAACAAACAGTACATACTCACCATCTGATGTCCGTCAGGTCCCTTGCCGTCTGCTTCCCACACTGACTGAGCGCCGCAAAGTGAAAGTGAAAGTACAGCACAGCGGTGACGTCACCGCTGCGCTCTGCTCTCACTGTACGGCGGCACTCAGTCAGAGCAGGAAGCAGACGGCAAGGGACCTGACGGACACCGAAAGGCGAGTATGTACTGTTTGTTTTTTTTGGTAACCAGGGTAAACATCGGGTTACTAAGCGCGGCCCTGCGCTTAGTAACCCGATGTTTACCCTGGTTACCCGAGTGCTGCAGGGGGACTTCGGCATCGTTGAAGACAGTTTCAACGATGCCGAAGTCGTTCCCCTGATCGTTGGTCGCTGGAGAGAGCTGTCTGTGTGACAGCTCCCCAGCGACCACACAGCGACTTACCAACGATCACGGCCAGGTCGTATCGCTGGTCGTGATCGTTGGTAAATCGCTATGTGTGCCGGGGCCTTTAGAAGGCAGTGGCGGACCTTTAGGGGGTTAAAGCTAATTACAGGTCCTCTTTACTGTATATACTTTATTCAATTGCACAGAATACTTAAGTCATCTACTCATCAACATTAGCATCTTACTTTTCTCTTAGAAACACTGAATAAATTTCCCACTGTCAGAATCAAAAACATCATTTCAAGAATAGCGAGCAAAGTAGCATGCCCATCACAACAATTAGGTTGTTACTATATAAATTCCATGTAAAACATCTGGCTCCCTGACTCTAGTAAGAAGATTTAAACACTTCCATCTGTTTGGTAATAGAGGTGAACAACATCATGATGATGTGTTAAGTGTGAATAACTAATTATCACAAGATTAGAATGAAACAAGTGATGACTGTCTGTGACATAGAAACGTACAGTATTCCCATCAATCAAAAACATATCAAAAGAAATAATGATGTTTGACAGATGTAAATAAGAAAAAACTTCAGCACTGAACATGTATATAAACATTTCCGCTAGTAAAGTAGAATTGAATGCTTCTAGCCCCACAAATCTGTGGATATATTAGTGAATATGAGCCAGATCCACAAGACATTACTATGTGGACAGGAATCTTGGCCTCCACATTTGCATATTTTTTCTAAGTAATTTTCTCGTCTTGTCTTTTTTTGTGCAGGTGGATTGTGCACCAAATACACCAAAATTAGAGCACAGTGATTGATGAATTGGTGTAATTCAAACCTTTTTTTCGCCCTTTTGCTTTTTAGCTAATTTTTAGAGTAAAATGTCACATGACCCTTTCAACAAGGAATAAAATGTATCTTCAACTGCACACAAAAAAAAAAAGAAATCGATAGATCCTGTACTCCACTAGAGGACATAAGTATTAGGCCACGTGCACACGTCATGTATTTGGTGAGTTTTTTACCTTAGTATTTATAAGCCAAAACTAGGAGTGGGTGATAAATGCAGAAGTGGAGCATATGTTTCTATTATACTTTTCCTCTGACTGTTCTAGGCCTGGTTTTGGCTTACAAATACTGATGTAAAATACTGACCAAATCCTGAGCATGTGCAAGTGGCCTTAGGGTAAAATATCTGGCTAACCAAAACCCCATCCATTATGGCAAAACACAGTTGGAACCGAGTATAGTTAACGTAAAAAAAGGCTAATGTAACTAATAAAAACGGTGCAAATAAAGGTCACGGTTAGAGCCATTTTCTCTCAAGAAAAGGCAAAAGCATTGATGAATAATTCTCTTTATTCTTCAGAACATTAATCGTCTTCAGCTTAGTATTAGCTGTATAAGTTTATAGTTAAACATGTTCATCCATCTATGCCTTTCTATTGTGGGTCCCAGAATCAATGTCTCCTTTTTAAATCTTCAGGCCCTTCTTTAACTTTTCAGCCATAATCCTGATTTTTGCAATTTCACACTTTTAAAGCCTTTAATAAAACTTTGGATTTGAAAAAAGTAAATTTGCGATTTACAAAGGCTTCAACCCTTCACTATTGCCACTAGCAATCTGAGTAGAGTAACTAAAACACTGTATTACAACGCAAGTTATTCTGTATGTTATATCTTTCAATCTATCAATTATCCATATATTTCTGTGCTGTTTTTTTTTACATTTTTTGTGAAACACCAATGTATTTAATTTTTTCTGTTTTTTTTTTTTAAATAGCTCATTAAAAGCTATATTTTAAGTGGATACTACTGCTCGCTGGATTCAATTTACCCTTCGTTTACCTAATGTGAAGCTCTACTTTAGGTAATGTTGACTGTATAATATTACCAATATATACCTTGCATAGTTATGAGCTATAGTAGAACTGTATGGGCTCTATAAGCAGCTCTGCCATTAAAAATACCGTAGGTCTTAGATGTAACCCTGATGGCAGCTCAGTATACATTCACCAAAGTTATACTTTCCATAATTTTCAGTACACTGTTCAGCAACAATTTGCTTTTCACAAGATGAAATAAAATCATGCCACTTACCGCCAGTATATAAGAATACCCACAAGTACCACAAGACAGATAAAGGTCAGGGATGAGACGACCACTAGTGGTATTATTGTCTTCTCCTGTGACTCCAGACCTTCTGCTAGACCAACACGAGACTCATGGCTACTATTACTTGCCTCTGCAGTCAGAGAAAATGGAAATCATCCATATATGTATATTAGTAAAAAAACAGACAATAAAACATGTGTATGTGGAGATATAATTAGCAAACAGTAGTAACGTTTACTACTGGTGGTCTTTAAATGAGGCAAGTACTGTAATTTGTGGGCATTCTGTCACTGCTCCATACGCTAAGGCAGGGTTTCCCAACTCTGATCCTCAAGAGCCACCAACAGGTCATGTTTTCAAGATTTCCTTAGTATTGCACAGATGATGGAATTATTGCCTGTGAAAGTACTACAATTATCACCTGGGCAATACTAAGGAAATCCTGAAAACATGACCTGTTGGTGGCTCTTGAGGACCAGAGTTGGGGAACACTGCCCTAAAGAGTTTGGCCATATCTAAAGTTTTGGTGTGGAATGTGTTGCTCTGGAGTGGACCTTCTACACCTAAATCATTATATGAGGAGTCACATACCTACAATAATATACAGCTTATGTTGTTCTGTGGTTTACTTACCTTAGAATATTTAGCAGGAACTTCACATTACATGAATGACTGCAGATTATAAGTGAAAAGTTGAAATAGTCAGCCCTGATGCTTTCTTGTGTAAAATTGCAAAGAGTCTCTTTTGATAATTATTATTATTATTATTATTATAAAAAAAATGTTTTATTATATTAATTAGAAATGGGTTAAAATAAATTTTACTGAAAACATGTTCAGCCAACAGACTAATGTTCATAGGAACTCCCGACTCTCCTCAACAAATGATGTCAGAGGAGATTAGGAAGCAGCATGTCCAAATTCGGACTGTCAATCCTTTTGTTCTCTAAAAATAAGAGATTCTCTAAGAGAGAAGACATTTCTGTCTCAACATAGTGAGCGCTCCTGTGTGTTATGAGGGTCGGGTAAAAGATCAGTCAAACAATCATTCAGATGACAGCTATGTAAAGTGTGTGGGGGCTTTGCTCTTTAAACTACTAAATGTCAGACTGATTGGAATGTTACATACAGATCTAGCAGAGGTTACCTTGGCTCAGACAATACAGCACTAGGGTACCATTGCACAAAAAAGTGTAATTCTACCCCAACTTGATATTAGTTAATGGCTTGTACAATGTATAATGTTAAAAGGGGGTTGTCTGGCCTTCTAGTACAAGTCTGCAATCGCTCTATGTGACTGCAGACTTGTGAATTCTCACAGATTCTCAGGAAACGGGAACGGTGGGCCTGTGACCGAAAGTATGTGATTTGCATACATATAGTCACGTGCCGACTCGACTAGACATGTGCGGTCTCGCTCAATGCAAGTATATTGAGCAAAGGCCGGACACGTCTAGTCAAAATGGGGACAAAAAAATGTAAATTGCATACTTTCACACACCAAAGGTCCCCAGCACCAGCACCGGAGAAGAGCATGCATTGTGAGGATTTACAGGTCTGCAGTCACATAAAGTAACAGCAGACTTGTACCCTAAGGCCGGACGAGATCTTTATATTATCTTAAACCTCTCTAGTGAGCTACACTCACCGGCCACTTTATTAGGTACACCATGCTAGTAACGGGTTGGACCCCCTTTTGCCTTCAGAACTGCCTCAATTCTTCGTGGCATAGATTCAACAAGGTGCTGGAAGCATTCCTCAGAGATTTTGGTCCATATTGACATGATGGCATCACACAGTTGCCGCAGATTTGTCGGCTGCACATCCCAAAGATGCTCCATACAAGGCAGGATGGATCCATGCTTTCATGTTGTTTACGCCAAATTCTGACCCTACCATCCGAATGTCGCAGCAGAAATCGAGACTCATCAGACCAAGCAACGTTTTTCCAATCTTCTACTGTCCAATTTCGATGAGCTTGTACAAATTGTAGCCTCAGTTTCCTGTTCTTAGCTGAAAGGAGTGGTACCCGGTGTGGTCTTCTGCTGCTGTAGCCCATCTGCCTCAAAGTTCGACGCACTGTGCATTCAGAGATGCTCTTAGGCCTACCTTGGTTGTAACGGGTGGAGATTTGAGTCACTGTTGCCTTTCTATCAGCTCGAACCAGTCTGCCCATTCTCCTCTGACCTCTGGCATCAACAAGGCATTTCCGCCCACAGAACTGCCGCTCACTGGATTTTTTTTCTTTTTCGGACCATTCTCTGTAAACCCTAGAGATGGTTGTGCGTGAAAATCCCAGTAGATCAGCAGTTTCTGAAATACTCAGACCAGCCCTTCTGGCACCAACAACCATGCCACATTCAAAGGCACTCAAATCACCTTTCTTCCCCATACTGATGCTCGGTTTGAACTGCAGGAGATTGTCTTGACCATGTCTACATGCCTAAATGCACTGAGTTGCCGCCATGTGATTGGCTGATTAGAAATTAAGTGTTAACAAGAAGTTGGACAGGTGTACCTAATAAAGTGGCCGGTGAGTGTAGTCTTCTGTGGCAGATTACTAAGATGGTGTGTGGTGGGTCATGATAACCTTTGCTACATCTGTACATTGCTGCTTCCATGTGCAATACCAATATCAACAAAAATACTTTTTAATATGTTACAACTACTGAAGGATTGCTTTGATGTCAACGGAGAATGAAAAATGGACAATTACTGGTATATTATTTGTATAGGTAGTGATAGTCTTACTGTACACCTTTGGTTCTATAAGACTAAAGAGTTTTTTTCACATGGCCAAACAAGGGAAGGTCATGAGGAAAAGTATTTATCTTATTTTATATTAAATATCACATTTTAGGGAGGACCTGTCACTTGCTTCAAAAGTTACCGTAAATATCTTGTACAAATCCCTCAGCTCCCAAATTCTGCCCTCTTTCCCATATTTCATTATTCCTTTTTATTACCTTGGAGTGCAGTAAGTGAACTGGACATTTCATCAGAGTTTTTTCTCTGGGGACATGTTCATTCACCCCTCCCAGATTCTGCCAGTCACTGTGACTGACCGTGTCAGGGAACCGTGAAAACCCAAGTCTACAGAGAAAACTCTGAAGAAATGCCCAGTTGGTCTTCAAATAGAGATTTCACATAGTGCACTCCAAATGCGATAAATGTGAACATTTCTGCAATAGACTGATGCATAACAGAAGGTAAAAGCAGAACCAGGGGATAGCAGGAGTTTTACAATTTACAATTTTTCCAATTTTATTGAACAAGTGACAGGTCCTCTCTGAGGAGATTGCTGAAATGTCATCACCGTTGAATAAAGACTTTTTACAGTTTATGTACAGTTTATATACAGCTATAACGTCCATAAAAGCTGAGCATTATATACCTTTTACTTTAATTCTCTGGCATTGTCCCTGATTTATATTAGAAGTTACAGCCCACATGTACAGTTTGCTATTTCCTGGTTATTATTGGAGGCTGAACAAGCAGGGAGTAATGTGAGATCAGAAACTGGAATGGTGAATACTGCTGTACATGACTCGTCGTGACTACAGAATAGGCAAAGAAGCATTGATGACGCAGCTCAGCTTATTATGTCGATTATATCGCCATATAAACTGTAACCTTCTGATGAAAGGTAAACCAATACATTAATACCTATACCAGAATCTATGACTTTATATGTAGTGTTTGTTTTATGCATAACTAGTACAGTAGGTATGTGTGTATACAGGACTGTGTAATATGCACTACATACAGTACAGACCAAAAGTTTGGACACCTTCTCATTTAAAGATTTTTCTGTATCTTCATGACTATGAAAATTGTACATTCACACTGAAGGCATCAAAACTATGAATTAACACATGTGGAATTATATACTTAACAAAAAAGTGTGAAACAACTGAAAATATGTCTTATATTCTAAGTTCTTCAAAGTAGCCACCTTTTGCTTTGATGACTGCTTTGCACACTCTTGGCATTCTCTTGATGAGCTTCAAGAGGTAGTGAATGTACAATTTTCATAGTCATGAAAATACAGAAAAATCTTTAAATGAGAAAGTGTGTCCAAACTTTTGGTCTGTACTGTATATATGTGTTTTACTAATCTTATATTTTAAAATGACACAATTTGCACCAAACGCATATCTACATAATTAAATATTGCATCAAAACGCCCTAATCTAAAGAACAGTACATGTGGCATCAGCTTAAAGGACAAACACTGTTTAGAACAGGCATGCAAGCATCACAGTCATGTATGAAATATCATATGCATATATGATATTTATTCATTAGTTCATGCATCTCATGCTCCTCCACCGTTGTGTAGAGAAATATACATTACACATAAAGCACCATGGAAAATTATTCTGAAAACTGGCTCGCTTTGGTATGTTTCTAATACATCACAAATAAAGAAGGTTCTTGAATTATAATTCTATATATGAAATATATATTATCTGAATATTATATAAAATATAATTATAATTATCCGACTGTATGGACATACACTATCATCACAGGAAATATACATACATACAGCCTGCATTTTTACAGGTTTCACATAACAGTGGCAGAACGTCCATATGCAGCAGCAGAGAGAATCCAGAAATCCAGCGAGTCAAAGTGCAAAGATAATATCACAACATTAGTTTTATAATATAATTTGATACTGATCTATAATACTGCTGATGAGCATGTGCAGCATCTTTTCTCACTTGGAATTGCTGGGGTATTTCACAGCAATGACAACATGTTACATGTTACATAGTTTCGAATGCAAATTTTTTTTTTGGATGTTACATAGTGAGTTTTTTTGCATTTTTAATTCCATCTTTTCCATAATGCCTGGGCTACAAGATGACTTTCGCCGCTACACAGGTGGCAAGTGAATGGGGTCACATTGCTATTCGCAAGGTATTGCAGCCTTAACAAGTAAGTCGCAAAAAGTTGAACCAGATGGATTTTTTGATATGTGCTTATGTAGTTTGTGGGTAGCAGTGCAAACCCATTCACTAGCAATATGCTTATGAGGCAGCAGCGGCATACAGTGATCCTTGGCCACATGGCCTGTGTGATGGCCAAAGTCGTTATTTAGGCCCAGACATATTGACTTTAAAGAGTAACCTTCATTTTAATTTTTCTGCTTCATTCTCTGTCATTATCAAAATTCTCAATTCTGAGGTAAAATCTGTATTCAGTGAAGACAGATTCTCCCATTACTGAGCTAGAGAACGAGAACTGCTACTGATAAGATTCTAAATAGATAGAAGAGGGAGAAGGATGCTCGTGAAGGATACTTTCAATACCATGGATGGCAAGAGGACAAAAAAGACTTGCCAATTTTGGACACCTCATACGCAGAGAGCAATAACTGGACAAGGACATCATGGTCAGAATAATAGAAGGAACAAGGCGAAGAAGAAGACCAGCAACCCAATGGCTTGCTACAATGAAGACAACGGTGGAGAAGACCTTGTTGGACCTATCTAGACTTGCATAATATCGATCTTTCTACAGAGCATCCGTCCATCAAGTCGTTATGGCTCAAGATCAAGCTGAGGACTGTTAATAATAATAATAGACAGAAGAGAGAGGAGGAGAGAAGGGCTCTGCATCTAGCACTTCCCTCCTCTGGTCTACATAGAACTGCATCAGTAGCAGCCGCCATCTCATATCTCATTAACGGGAGAGTCCATCTTCACTGAATACAGATTTTACCTCAGAATTAAAAACTTTAATAATGACTGATCAATTCTGTCAGAGAAAGAAGCTAATTTCTCTGATAACATATTGCAAAATTACTTATTTTTACGTGTACTATTGATTTATGAAATAAAAATTAAAATGATGGTTACTCTTTAATAGAAAAAAATTCAAGTGTTGAGGGCTCAATTTGGGTTTTGCAGGGGTGGAGCAGCAGCAGAATATCACCAAAGCACTAGGTGCTTGATGATGCGCCAATAAAATTCTCAACCTAGGCCTGTGTATTTAGACACGGGGTAATCAGGGTAATCACAGGAAACCAAATCTTTTTGTTCTAAATGGAAAAAGGCCTACAACTCTGATCACTAGGAGGCTTTATTATACAGCTGTCATTGGTACACCACACACATACCCAATGACCATGGGTTCTCTTCATGGCAGTTATACTGACCAGAAGACACAGATATACAGGAGGATCTGGCATCTGTGTCTGGCTGCTATTTGGGCAATACCTCATTTATAATTTCTAATATGACTTGTAGTGAATCTCGGGATGGGTTTGTAGACTTTGCTGTTAATATGAGTCTTTTCATAGACTTCATATAAAATTTGATGTTGGCGTTTCTATATACATAGCAAAGCGGTACATCAATCAGGTGTACATGGCAGACACAGCTTAGACTTATAGCATATACATACAAACATTACACTTATGAAATATAGAATTATACAGTCTGCAGACCAACAACCACAGTGATGACGAGGAATGGGTGGAGTACAGTCATGCATTTTTCTGTGGAGTCTGAAATTTACAGTAAAAAGTCACAAGTTGTACTGGAGGCATGCATATCACATCCTAGCATCAAGCATAAGATACACAATGTTTCACAGACAGTTATATTCATGACGCACCTTGATTAGAAAACTCTTCATGGCATCAGAAATTAGGGTGTGGATCATGGGGCATTTATGGGTTAAGAAAGAAAGGAGATCATAACTGTTCTTATTTTACAATGGGAATTTGGATATGTTGCATGCAGCTTACTGTCAAGAGCTGTCCAATGCAATGTCTATGTGGCACTATATGCAGCACAACCATCAACAGCGCTACCCCTTGTGCGATATTTCTAATTGTTTCTCCTTTAAGAGGAGGCAGTCTACAAGGTGGCAACAAATTGTCATGGGATATCATTTCTTCACTCTATGATCATCTATGAAAAAAAAAGTCTGATCTTTCACTGAAATCAATTATTATGGTTTATTGGGCGGCTAACGCTTTATGTTTGATTTTTATGAACTATAACCTATTTTTCTTTTATAGAGGAAATTACCTATTTTTTAAATCAGAGTATTTTTTTATTTTGCAATATTCATACTGGCTACTATGCCTAATATTACATTTCCTGCTCTTTCGGTCTCATTGTCGTAACAGACAGGAATACATTGACAGGTAAGACCTGCACAGTGGATAAAACAGGATTCAGAATACGTGAAGTTACAGCTCCCCTCCTCCCCCTCCCTTCACAATGATGTTTCTCCAGATCAGAGCATGTTCAGATAATGCTTCTATGCAAACAACAGCAGTCTATTGCTGCTATTGCCCATGTGAAGAAAATAAAATAGGAAACTAAAATTAGTCATAGTTGTCAGTTTCAAAATTGCATGATTTTAATTTTTTAATAGTGTTAAAAAAAATGTAAATATTGAAAAATAAATTTACGTAAAACCTGATTTAAACCACAACATTTTCTGATGATAAATTCCCTTTAAGTACTAAATTGCAAGGTGATTGGCCCCGCCCCTAAATTTAAGACTTAGTCCTTAATACAGATTTAAAGTGTTTTTCTCAATTTCATTAATGGTTAAAATTGCAAACTGCCATCAATGTTTTTATCCTATAAACATATTGCAATCATCATATATATAGCACTGTATACTTACAATTACTCATTTTGCCTTTCTACTCTGTTCATTCTTCTCTTTTCTCTGCTCTATATAGAAACGGGAAGTCTCTTGTCCCTGCAAAAATCATTCCCCTCTTGACACCTGACCCAGCTGCTCGGCTCATCCCCATACCAGGAACTTTTGCAATGATCACTCGTGAGTCATTCAGTGAAAATGGACTTCCAGTTTCTACATTGAGCGCAGAAAAATTCAGCTAGTCTCTTTTTAATCAAATGATATCATAGATCTAATGGAAAAGAAGAATTAGCTGGGTAGAAAGGTAAAATGAGCAATTGTAAATACACAATGCTGTATAATATGATGATTGCAATATAATAAGAGGATAAAAACTTTAATTCTTTAAAAAAAAATTTCATTCTCAAGAGCAGATGGAGTTTTAATTCTATAGTTTATTGCTTGTTTCTTAGGTTACCAGCCACCCACGAGTGCCCAGACTCCTAGGCAAGCAACATGCACTTGCCCGTTGTTTGCTTGCTGGATCAAGCGTCCCTATCTCAGTGTCATATCCTTCACCCATGCAGTAGAGGCAAAGCTGCCTTACAGCATTGGAGGGCCACAGTTCAAACCTGCACTGTGACCATGGGTTGCCAACCGTCCAGAAATTCCAGGACAGTCCATAAAAATAGAACACTATTTCTGTGATTTTTCTGAAGCTTAAGAAACTTATGCAGTTTATTATCATTTTATGTTTTACAATGAAGGAAGATAATGTATTAATATCAGAATTACTGGCTGTAGACATATATAACTTATAATCATAATGATTTATTATGGTTTTCTTATGTGGTCGTAAAAAAATATCTCTGTTTTTTTGATAAGCTGTCCAGAAAAAATAAAAAGTCAAGTTGGCAATCCTGACTAACAGTGCCACTGGCCTGAACTGTCAATCTTCAGGAGCACACTGCCCCTGAGCATTAAGAAGCCAAGAAGAAGAGCTCCTGAAGACAGAAGAAGAGCAAGTCACTAGTAAAATGACTATCTACATCATTCCACTAGAAGCGAGCCCATAAAAATAGTACACCTGTAGGGCTTCATGGGGTTAGAGACAGTCTGGTGTCTCTTACGTTAGACCGGAGGATCTAATAGTACACCTGTAGGGCTTCATGGGGTTAGAGACAGTCTGGTGTCTCTTACGTTAGACCGGAGGATCTAATAGTACACCTGTAGGGCTTCATGGGGTTAGAGACAGTCTGGTGTCTCTTAAGTTAGACCGGAGGATCTAATAGTACACCTGTAGGGCTTCATGGGGTTAGAGACAGTCTGGTGTCTCTTAAGTTAGACCGGAGGATCTAATAGTACACCTGTAGGGCTTCATGGGGTTAGAGACAGTCTGGTGTCTCTTACGGTAGACCGGAGGATCTAATAGTACACCTGTAGGGCTTCATGGGTTAGAGACAGTCTGGTGTCTCTTATGTTAGACCGGAGGATCTAATAGTACACCTGTAGGGCTTCATGGGTTAGAGACAGTCTGGTGTCTCTTATGTTAGACCGGAGGATCTAATAGTACACCTGTAGGGCTTCATGGGGATAGAGACAGTCTGGTGTCTCTTACGTTAGACCGGAGGATCTAATAGTACACCTGTAGGGCTTCATGGGGTTAGAGACAGTCTGGTGTCTCTTATGTTAGACCGGAGGATCTAATAGTACACCTGTAGGGCTTCATGGGGTTAGAGACAGTCTGGTGTCTCTTACGTTAGACCGGAGGATCTAATAGTACACCTGTAGGGCTTCATGGGGTTAGAGACAGTCTGGTGTCTCTTATGTTAGACCGGAGGATCTAATAGTACACCTGTAGGGCTTAATGAGGTTAGAGACAGTCTGGTGTCTCTTACGTTAGACCGGAGGATCTAATAGTACACCTGTAGGGCTTCATGGGGTTAGAGACAGTCTGGTGTCTCTTAAGTTAGACCGGAGGATCTAAACAGCAACTAAAAATCTTCAATTACCGCATTAGATCAGAGCACAATATTGCACACTGTCATATCTAATGCAGTCTTATGCAGGCACATATTATTCCATGCAGCCTTATAATGGAAACCCACTCCTGGTTTTGGCTGACAAATACTAATGGAAAAAACTGATCAAAATTCTGAAGCGTAAAAATTGCTTAAAGGATTGAAATACCCGTACTGCTACATGTTAACATTCAGACCAACAGGGTAATTTTATATTATTTTTATAATGACATGTGTGTAATGTATTTTGGATAATGTCTGGATAAATGATTTTATATTAAGGTAAACTGATTTATCATGAGTTTGCTCAAGCTAGGGCCCCACAAGGGTCGCAGGACACTGAAATTGCAGTGACGCACTGCAACACTGGATATGATGACTTCCTATGGACCTGCGACATACTATAACTGTGATATAGAGGTCACATATAGTTGCACATGCGCTGGATTTTCAGTCGCTAGTCAAAAGTCGCATGCGACTCATTGTCATAGACTTCAATGGAAGCCACATACAATTTGGATGTGACTAGTCTGTAACTGGCATTTTTATCTAGAGCAAAATCAGAGCTCTAAACTAGTCGGCTACAACAAGTCACAGACCAGTCCCAGAAACGTTTCTGGTCATGCGACTTTGCAATGAACTGTTGGGAACGACACATGTTGTGTAGCCCTAGCCATGAGGGCACGTTCACACACGTGTATTTTATTTTCAGATTTACGTGTGATGTCCTTATTTAAATTGGATAACGCACAGACAGGGCTGTTCTGATGAGAGGTTTTATCAGCCATACCGCATGTTAAAAATTGCAGTGTGCAGCAGTCTCTTTCATTTTCCCGCTTAAGTCTACAGAAAAATTTATTCCATACATATTGCATCCTATTTTTATGGAAATATTGCCATTATTGACCTATGAAAGTGTACTTGGTCCTGTAAATATTTTTAACTTGTTGATGTTGCCATATGGATGTCATATGAAGGAATATAGATGGAAAATGGATGACAATACGGATAAAAATCGGCCAGTTTTTCTAGATGAAAAATGCTCATCTCGGCCAGGCTTACTGTAATTCATATATTATACATTTTTGGTAACCATTTTTTTGTTAGAAGAGTTCCCTGATGCTGAGCTGTCTGGATCCCTATCAGCTGGAATTAGTAAGGGCACGTTCATAGGCCATTCTCTCCTGCAAGCTGATATTCGATGTTTGTTTGGCTTTTTTATCCAGTATCTGTGGACTGCACCGAATGTCTAAATGAGCCCTTTGATCCCACTTGCATATGGGGCCCATGAAACTTTCACACCACTTATCAAATCTTACCTAATTAAGGATTCTCTGTTTAAGCCCAGTGTTTATAAATGGCCATGTATCACACCATGCCTGTGCTCTATACTGCATATAATTGGGTTTCCTCAAATATCATGTTATATCAGCCTGATGAAGAGACTAAGCAGTCCCGAAAGCTTGCTTTGTAACATCATTCACTATATTTTGTAGCCATTATAAGGTATCACACCCACAAGATTCCTATTTTGTCTCTCCCATTTTGCTTTTTTCCTACTGGCTAACACGGTACCAAACCACTTTTTTTTTCGTTTCAGTAACCCAATATCATGAATATTGAATTGGATCATGATCATGTGCTCTGTACATGGTGTAAAAGGTAAAACAACATGAGTGCCCCATTGCTGCTAGTACCAGTAATACTGAGCCCATGTTATGCTAGTCTGTTTTAATTATATAATGTAGTATAAATCTATGAAATAGCATACAAAATCTAAGCTGAAGTTATATACCATATACATATTCACAAACATATAATCCATTTAGCAGGGGCATCTAACATGTAATAAGAATGTTAAGTGGTTTTCCAGTACCTTTATGATGATAGCCTATCCTTAGGCTAGGGTCACACCAGATTATTTTCTCTCACCCAAGAGAATCTGATCAGAGTTTGATCAGAGTGTAATCATAGCTTGATCTGATTCTCTCGGATGAGAAGATGGAAAAAAACTCTCCATCTTCTCCATTGTCTATCCTAAGCATAGGCCATCAATATAAAATGTACTGGACAAATCCTTTAACAGAATGTACTTGAAATTTCTTAAGTGCTTATATAAGAATATGAAATACAACCCCTGGCAAAAATTATGGAATCACCGGCCTTGGAGGATGTTCATTCAGTTGTTTAATTTTGTAGAATAAAAGCAGATCACAGACATGGCACAAAACTAAAGTCATTTCAAATGGCAACTTTCTGGCTTTAAGAAACACTGAAAGAAATCAAGAACAAAAAATGTGGTAGTCAGTAATGGTTACTTTTTGTAACCAAGCATGGGGGAAAATTATGGAATCACTCAATTCTGAGGAAAAAATTATGTAATCATGAAAAACAAACAAAAAAACACTCCAAAACATCACAAGTATTTTGCTGCACCACCTCTGGCTTTTATAACAGCTTGCAGTCTCTGAGGCATGGACTTAATGAGTGTCAAACAGCACTCTTCATCAATCTGGCTCCAACTTTCTCTGATTGCTGTTGCCAGATCAGCTTTGCAGGTTGGAGCCTTGTCATGGACCATTTTCTTCAACTTCCACCAAAGATTTTCAATTGGATTGAGATCCGGACTATTTGCAGGCCATGACATTGACCTTATGTGTCTATTTTCAAGGAATGTTGCACAGTTTTTGCTCTATGGCAGGATGCATTATCATCTTGAGAAATGATTTCATCATCCCCAAACATCCTTTCAATTGATGGGATAAGAAAAGGGTCCAAAATATCAACATAAACTTGTGCATTTATTGAAGATGTAATGACAGCCATCTCCTCAGTGCCTTTACCTGACATGCAGCCCCATATCATCAATGACTGTGGAAATGTGCATGTTCTCTTCAGGCAGTCATCTTTATTAATCTCATTGGAACGGCACCAAACAAAAGTTCCAGCATCATCACCTTGCCCAATGCAGGTTCGTGATTCATCACTGATTATGACTTTCATCCAGTCATCCACAGTCCACGATTGCTTTTCCTAAGCCCATTGTAACCTTGTTTTTTTTCTGTTTAGGTGTTAATGATGACTTTCCTTTAGCTTTTCTGTATGTAAATCCTATTTCCTTTCGGCGGTTTCTTACAGTCGGTCACAGACGTTGACTCCAGTTTCCACCTATTCGTTCCTCATTTGTTTTGTTGTGCATTTCCAATTTTGGAGAAATTTTGCTTTAAGTTTCCGGTCTTGATGCTTTGATGTCTTCCTTGGCCTACCAGTATGTTTGCCTTTAACAACCTTCCCATGTTGCTTGTATTTGGTCCACATTTTAGACACAGCTGACTGAACAACCAACATCTTTTGCAACATTGTGTGATGATTTACCCTCTCTTAAGAGTTTGATAATCCTCTCCTTTGTTTCAATTGACATCTCTCGTGTTGGAGCCATGATTCATGTCAGTGCACTTGGTGCAACAGCTCTCCAAGGTGTGATCACTCCTTTTTAGATGCAGACTATGGAGCAGATCTAATTTGATGCAGGTGTTATTTTTGGGTATGAAAATTTACAGGGTGATTCCATAGTTTTTTCCCTCAGAATTGATTGATTCCATAATTTTTCCCCTATTCTTGGTTAAAAAAAAGTAACCATTACTGACTACCACATTCTTTGTTCTTGATTTCTTTTAGTGTTTCTTAAAGTCAGAAAGTTGCCATTTGAAATGACTTTAGTTTTGTGCCATGTCTGTGATCTGCTTTTTTTCTGCAAAATTAAACAACTGAATGAACATCCTCCAAGGCCGGTGATATCATAATTTTTGCTGGGGGTTGTAATTGGGTTTCTGGTCTTGATTAAGCCTGATTCTGTTATTTTTTCACTCCTAGTAATGAATGCTGTACCTAAGAACTGATCACTTTATCTTGTCCTATTAATACTATCTTAGGATTCCATGACTTATCACCAGTTGAGTTTAAATATTGGGCAAAAATGATAAATACTTGCAAAAGCTTTAAAATTATAAATATTGTAATCTTTCTATTATCTTGTATAGATGTGAGTAATGCATTAAGCAACATGTTACTTAATGATGGTATCTTTTTCGTATTATGTTATACATTGTGTTCCCTATTGAGTGGATGGTCTGTGTTACAAATTTTTGAGGGGATACTGACATCTAGTGGTAAAAGAGCTGTATTACACAACTTAGTGTTTTCTTCACACTTTTTTAAAAACATTTACCGTAAATTAAAAAAGTGAAAAATAATAATGACAGTGGAAGTGAACACATTTGTATAGAATGTTAATTTAACGCTATACACATTACGCTGAGCCCATTTACTGCTTTAGTGATAATTACTGTCTAATGGAGAAAGGTTTTTTTTACAAGCATTTAACAAAAATATGCAAAAGTGATTTTAATTTTCTGTTGTAGTTATACCTAGGTCTCTGATTTGTGAAGTAAACACTGGGAGTCAAACAAGGACAATTCTCAAGAGGATATACCCGTATGTATTAAAAATTAAATAACATGTCTGTATCGGGTCAGCTACATCTGCATATGCTGTTCCTCTTGGTACTCCTGCAATTCTATGCGACTGACATCACAGCATTTACCTTCACAATCTGACATTGTCAGCAGTGATTGGACAGTGTCAGAGACACACCTCCAAATGCTAACACCCAGTTGTCAATTAAGTCAGACATTTCTAGGAGTAATAACAGAGGAAAGGCACAGCATAGACTTATACACTTAAAACATATATCAGGGGAATGACTAGTTCTCTTTATGAAAATTATCTTATCATGGCCTTTTGAGGTCCCTTGAGAGCAGATTTGGGAAACAATGCTGTAGGCTATTGACTGCCTAAATGTCTGTTTACACGGACTGATCGAGCTAAACGACTGCCAGTCAGTAAACATTTATCGATCAGTGTATGTTTAACATCTTGCTTACACAGGCAGATTGCAGTAAATTATGCAGACTGAACGATCTGTAGCAAATTGTTCAGTGCACATAAGCTGCCATAGTTCTGTGCAGCGGGAGGCGAGTCTTGTTTACACAGGACGATGCACTGCCGAGAACGATGTTTTGTGCTGCACAAAAAAAGTTTCACAAACAAGCATTTTGCTGATTCACCGGTTGAACAGCACACTGCTTACACTGAAAGAATATCATAAATGAGCGTTGTTAAGAAAGCTCATTTAAGATAATTTTACGGAGTTAATGCAGCTTGAGTGTATGTGTAATTCAGCATTAGAATCCAAATAATCAAAGTGCAAGAAAAAATAATTTTTATAATATTAGTCTTTTCTTCTTGGCCAAAGAGACCTATTAGGCACCCTATACTCCTGGGTCAGGGACAGCGTTAGAGGCAGACAAACTAGACATTTGCCTAGGGCCCCCACTCCCACAGGGGCCCCCACCCAGTTGGTGGTGTGCAGCCCATAGCATCACACCACGCAGATGCAATGGGGCCCGTGAGTCAGGGGGTCCAGGTGTCTGAGCTGTTTCTGCCACCTCCTGTATCATACATTCAATTTTATCAGTATCATAGATGCCGATACAGTTGAAATCAATGATAGAGGAGAGGGTGTCAGGTGACGCTCCTTCTCTTTCATTCCCCCTTTGCTTCTGATGCAGCGGGCATGATGACATTGCTTCATCTCATGCCACGCTATGCCGAGCAGTGAAGCTGCTGAGTAGAAGCACTGCAGAGAGCAGAGCAGCGGGGGAACGAGGGGAGGCGAGTATGTATTTATCTTTAAATCAGTGAGTATGTGGAGTAATATGGGGTATGCATTATACTATTCGAGGACTACATTATACTACATGGGGCTGCATTATACCCTATGGGGGCTGCATTACACTATAAGGGGATGTATTATACTCTATAGGGGTTGCATTATACCCTATGAGGCTGCAATATACTCTATGGGGGATGCATTATATTCTGTGGGGCTGCATTATACACTATGGGGCTGTATTATATTCTATGGGGGCTGCATTATACTCTATTGGGCTACGTTATACTCTACTGGGCTGCCTTATACTTTATGGGGCTACGTTATACTCTATGGGGCTACGTTTTATACTCTTTCAGGCTATGTTATGCTCTCTGACTGCATTATACTATATATGGCTGCAATATACTCTATGGGGGTGCAATATACTTTATGGGGCTGCGTTATACTCTATCAAGGACTATGGGGAGTGCATTATACTATGCATACTATATGGGGGGCTGCATTATTCTTCATGGTGGACTATTGTGAGTGCATTATACTATATGAGGGCTGCATTATGCTGTATGGAGGACTATGGGATGCATTATACTATATGAAATACTATTGGTTGCATTATACTATATGGAGGACTATGGGAAGTGTATTATACTATATGGGACTATGGAAAGTGCATTACACTATATGGAGGACTATGGGGAGTGCATTATACTATATGGAGGACTATGGGGAGTCCATTATACTATATAAAGGACTATGGGGAGTGCCTTATACTATATGGAGGACTATAGGGTATGCATTATACTATGTGGAGGTCTATGGGGAGTATATTATACTATATGGAAGACTATGGGGCACATTGTACTATATGGAAATCTATAGGGTATGCATTATACTATATGGAGGACTATGGGGAGTGCATTATACTATATGCAGGACTATGGGGGCACATTATACTATATGGAGGACTATGGGGAACATTATACTATATTGAGGACTATGGAGTGTGCATTATACTATATGACGGACTACAGGGTGTGCATTACATGTGGAGGGACTCTGGGGTGCACTATACTAAACAAGGAAAATGCTGCATATTCATTGAGTGATTGGACTGTTTATGCCGGAACAGAAATCATTGTTGTTCTCAGCAGCACATCGCCAGGCGATAACTGCAGATATGCTGCTGATAACATGATACTGTATGTGGACAGACTGATCTACTAGTGATCACTCTGTGCTCATCATTCTTTCTCAGTTGGTATAAAGAGGCCGGGAAGCAAGCATCGAACGACTTCAATATTGTCAATCATGCTCATTTAATGTCCTGAACTAAGCACATGTAAATGCAACTGAAGTGTTTCTGTGTGATGTGCAATATTTTAGCATTTGGGGCCCCACTTTAAACTTTTGCTCAGGGCCCCACTTTGTCTATAATTGGCCCTGTTCAGGGTGAAGGTGTTATTGCAACACCTGCACCCACTATAGCTATACCCCTCTTCATTAGTCCAAGTGTATTTATTATCTACCTACTTATCTTGTCTGACAGGTGCAGCTTGATTGGGAGATTGAGCTTAAAGTTTGAAAACAAACAAAGCAATTTTACTGCCTTTTTGACAAAGATTTTAAAGTAAGTTACAAGCCTCACCAGGTCTAATAAATCTATATATAATGTAAACAGTTTGAAATGTGAAATCTGGTAACAGATCTGCTTTCTGATCACATTTCTAATTTTCATGAAATTATGTACAATAACACCCTGCTCTATCTTTTACAATTATTTGTCCCTTAAAAAAGTGGCATCCTTCGGCTCTTAAGTAAGGAGGCTGCCCTTAGCAGACAAATACTATCTACTTATCTTTAGCCACCCTAGAGGAAGACATGAATGAATCTGAAATGTTATTAACATTTGGATAATAAGCTTGCGGAGGTCATTCTGATAACATTCACGTTAAAAATATACCTCTTTCCTTAGCTGGTCTACCATAGGAAAGAAACAAAATGAACACCGTAAAGATAAACTTGTGAAGAAATTGCAAAAGTTACAAAAAAGAATGCTTCTATTTATCAGACAAGCTTCTAAAAGCTAGAAAAATAGAAAAGTTGCTCACATAGTTTAGGAACCTAGCAGTCTTGGTTTCATCCCCAACTTGTGAAGACAATCATAAGCTTGGAGTACATGTAGATTAAAGAAGAATTTGACAAGAAATCTTCTTATAATCTAGTTGCTCATCTCTAATTGAATGCCTTGCCTATACCCATGTCTGAATTTTTGTCATCCACAGCAGTCATATTGCCTATAATTCCCAGTAAAAACTAGGGCTCTACAGTAGTGATTTTAAAGCAGATGTGCAAAGTCATAGATAAGGAGTTCTTGATTACCTAAAACTTTTGGGTCTATCCCTTAAAGGATTACTCCCATCTTCGTAAATGGGGCTTGCCAGATAGAGCTTGTCAATACAAGCAATTCTGAAATTTTAGCGGTTCTTAGAGATATTAACACTTCTTGTAAGTTTGCAGCTCATTGCTTTGGAGGCCAACTTTTGCTGAAGGACGGTAAAACATTAGCAGTGCTTTCAAGCTCTTTTTATTGAGTTTGAAAACACCACTTTGAAGCTGGCAATAGTGATAAGCGAACATGCTCAAATAGGGTGTTATCCGAGCACGCTCATGTGCTAACCGAGTGTCTTCGGCTGCATGTCCCCCCGGCTGTTAGACAGTTGCAAGTCATGCAGGGATCACCTGTTTGTTAGACAATCCCTGCATGTGTTGTGGTGGTCTAATAGCCGCGAGACATGCAGCCATTAGGACTCAAACATATTTTTTGAGCACCCCGAAGATACTCGGTTAGCGCACGAGCACGCTAGGATAGCACCTTATCTGAGCACAATCGCTCATCACTAGCTTACAAGTATCTCTGGAATGTGCTACCTCCTAATTCTAGCCAGCTTTAGGGAAGTGCTTACAAACAAGACAGCAGCAGTAGTCGAACTCCTAGGCCATGAGCTGTAAACTAATGAAAAGTGTTAATACCTCAAGAACTAAAAACTTCAACAAGTGGTAAATTGCTTGTATTTATAAGTAATATCCAAAAATACACATTTATGAAGATGGGACTAACCCTTCAAGTGAATATGGCTATAGGTGTAGTTTTAGGATATTTCGCATATGTATTTCAGAAGTCATACATTCCCGCCAATACCAAGTCTGTATTTTTGCTGTCATGGTTGATTGCTTTTCCATAAAAAATATATATATATTTCCAGATGCTCTCCAAGCGGTTGGATGACACCTTTAAAATGTTCTATAATTCTGTGTATTAAGAGAAAGGAATACAATTTTAGGCGTAAAAAACAGTCATGCCTCCTATGACAATGCTGAGTTTTGCCCATAATCACCCATTTTTTGGGTACATAATCCACAGTAAGATTGAACAAACCATCTTTTTTTAAAACCTTGTTGCAGAGAAACCATTATTTGATCAGTACATGCTGCATGCATTCATTCATATGTAACAATTGGTTGCATGGTTGTTACATTAGTTAACACATTTATTTGATTAGGTTCCAAAAGCAAAGGAAAGCAAAGCAAGAGAGCACACAAAAGGTAGCAGAGGCTAGTGCACCCATAACCAAATGATTAAAAGAAGCGCAAGCTATGTTAGGAATCATCATAGTGGCTCAAGTTTAATATTACTGTTTATTTTAAGACATCAGTTACATTTCAAAAAGTACTAACTAACTCAAAACAATACTGTATCTAAAATCCTGCAGACTTCCCGAAAAGATAGGCAAACTTACCATGGACAAGTCTACACTGCTGGCTTGAAAAAAATGTTACCTTTTAGTCAACTGACTGATTCTATAAATTTGGTAACATGGAATCTGGCATTTATTCCTTCCACACACTCATTTTTCTAATCTCAATAACACGGTTTTCATACTACATTATAGATCAGAATATTGCCGATGTTTCACGAAACATAGAATAATAATTTCATATCTTAAGCGGCAATATTGAATCCAGCTGTATGCTCCACCACTAACCTGCCTCAGATTCGTTGACTACTGTTGAACGATCAATACTTATAGATGGTGGTGATGTCATTTCTGATCCAGGAGTTAAATCTGCTTTACCTGGTTCAGCTGCAACCTCAAAGTCTTTGTCTCTGTCATTAGGGTCTGAAAAATTAAAATCTGTAGAAGTCTCGTTATCACTAAGACTATCTGAGGTACTTTGACCAGATCCACTTTCTTCATCGCTAGTCAGTACTGCCCAAGAACTTGACTCAGATTTATTTTCCAGGGCAGCATTATCAGTCTGAATATGCGTTTCCAGAACAGCTGGGTCACTGTGAGTCTTCAAGTCAACACTTGGAGGTGCAGAATAACTTGTTTCTTCCATGTAATGGCTTGTTGGGTTGTTGGATGCAGCTGTAGATAGTGCACTTCCTTCTTCAGGCTGTTCAGTGGCTTCAGTTGTACTTATATGACTCTTCTCCATCTCGCCATTCACATAACTACCAGTGTCAGCTACCGCATTCTCTTGGGGTTCTGTAGGTGGTGTGGAATCTGTTCTAGCTACTAGATAGCCATCATCCACTACAGAAGAGCCCATTTTGGTGTAAGTGCTCACAGTAGATAACACATCTGTTGTAGTTTGAGATGTAGCTGTTAACATTGATAATGTGCTAGGACTCTCACTGTTTGGAGAATCAGCTGTAACAGAAACATACACATTTGGTAAAATAACAGGATGATGAACAGACTCTTTAGCTTTTCTTTCAAGGGCAGAGGTGGGTAGCACACTGCCTTTAGCATACTGTGATGACACAACATGCGTAGGGTAAGCATATGGTGGTGTATGGACATACAAGGTAGTGTCTTGCGATAACATACTAGAAGGCAACAATGGAGTAGAAACTGTCTGCGACATTGCAGAGTCTTTAGCAGGTACAATACTTATAGGCATAGTTATCTCTTTACCACCTGACTGTGATACATTTACAGTAGAATTTACATTCGAGAACAAATGAGGTGTAACAACATTCTCATGCAAGACGGACATAATTTGCTGGGAATATGCAGGTTGAACTGAACTTGGAGACAAAGAATTACCAACAGGAGGAACATATGTAGAATGCAACAAAGACTCAGCAGTAGCACCCACAGAGGGCAGCAGCACAGAGCCAGTGTTAGAGCCTAGGTGATAGGAACTGGATGTTTCATTCAACATAGCTGAAGCAATGCTAGTATTAGGCAACTGCGAAACAGTCTGCGTCATCGCTTCGTTAATGGCTTTTTCTGGTATCTCATAAACAACATCCTGAGTTGGCAAAAGTAGCATATCAGTAAAAGCAGAGACAGTTTTTGAGGCTGCAGCAAGCGGAGCTTTAAGCAATATATCACCAGAGGTTGAGGATACAGCATTCAATGCCTGGACAGGTAGCAGATTTTCTGACATTGGATTAATGTCAGCATCAAAATTGCTAGTAGTGGGTAGAGACACTGGATTGATTGCAGGTGAAAATTTAGTTTCCCTTATTCCCTTATCAGATGAAGAAATACCTGCCATCACTTGATGTTCTTTATGTAAAGCTACTTCACCATAAGAAGAGGTAGACTGCTGTCCAGTATCAAAGTCATCTACTGTGGGACCTAGAGTAATTGGCTGGCTTTCATTTAGCTCAGATATTGTGTATTTTACTGGAGCTACTGCAGAAATTGAGGACTTATTAAAACTTTTCGAATCATCTACCCCATTCAGAAAGTACCCACTACCAGAAAATGTATCTGAATTATCCCCTTCGCTAAAAATGGTGTGTGTAGGCTGGAGTAAAACATCCCCTTGTGATATTACAGTACTTGGTTTAAGCAGTACTTCCCCGCTAGGCATTGCAGTTAAGGTACCCTGGTGAAATATGCCAACAGAATCATGCACAGAGGCTGGTGAGTCAGAGGAGACAGCAAAGGGTTCTGTGGAAGTCAAATTATTAGAAAAAGGATAGGCAAGTTCAGACACCGTGGACAGTGCATGCATCTTTAAATCAGTGCTTGAAGGTTCAAGTCGAGAACTCAATTGAATATTATTAAAGGTGTCACCCTCATGGCCATGTGTTAGCATCTCAGAAGCAGCATGAGCAGTCTGATGTGGTTTTACATCAGAAGAATGTGTTTGGCTTGGCTGACCTAATGCATTGGTTTCAGGCAAGCCCAAATAAACATGCAAAGAAGGGGTGTCAGTTGCAACAGTCTGCGTGACTTGTGAGAACATTTCTGAATCTGCATGATGACGAAAAACTTCTCTACTGGAGGAAGTGAAGGAAAGTGTAAGCAAAGGAATGCCATCATAGGAAGACAGGGAAGGTTCAAATGACACATCAACATTGGGAAATACAGGTGTGGCATGCAGGATCTGACCAACATCTGAAGTAGCAGGGGTAGCTTTGAGGAGCTGCGTGGCTGACAACAAAGGAGTTACTAGAGGAAAAACTTCACTAGTGTATGAGGGTTGAAGAGGTATCTCACCATTTGATACTGGTTGAGTTGTCTGAGAGAGTACCTCAGTCGCAGAAGAAGCAGAGCCATGTTGTTCAAGGATTGGAGAGACAGACTGAAATGTTTCCTGAGGGGGAAAAGATGTTGAAATGTAGGGCTTTTCCAATTCCGGAAGCAAAGTTGATGGTAGAAGCCCTGCACCACCCGGAGATGATGAAGATAAAACTTCAGTATTGACCACACGCCTCATCTCTTCTGTAAGAACATTAGGTTGAGAAGTAACATTCAACACACCGACTGTCTCATCGACTGCTAGGTTTACAAATTCATTAACAGTGTCAGGAGATATATCTTCACCAGTACTTGATTGTGGAGATTGTGATGAAATGTTATCTCCCTGAGTACTTTTTAGTGGAATGACCATTGAAGTAAAGGTGGCTGTAGTTGTGAAGAAGGTATCATTATCACTGGACTGAGACCTTTCAGTCGGCATCAAGATCATCTTCTTCCAACTAGTGGCGGTCACTGGAAGTTTATTAATAGCATTGGTGTGACTATCATTTTCATCAGGTGATATGGTGCTGTCGGAGATATTTAGCATCCATAATTCAACCTTACTTTGAAGCTCTTTAGTTTTATAGACTTCTTCACTTTGTTTGGAGGTTTTCACCACATAGGCTTCAAGAGTTGTAACAGATGGATTCACTGTAGACTGCAAGGTAGGATACAACAAATTTTTAAGTCGATCAGGCTGCTTGTGTAGTTGATCCTTCCATGATTCTGTTGTTGGTTTGTAAGGCCGAGAACCCAGCTCTTCTGTATACTCAGATGTTGTTGCTTGAGCTTCTTGTCCATGTATTTGGTTTTTAGTGCTTACAGTGCTTATTGGTATTGGAAACATATTTTCATCTTCTTCACTTTCCTGTAGAAAATAGAAGCAACTGCTCAAAAGTGATCTTTATTTTATAAAGAACGCAATTACTTTGTATAAAACCTCACATGTATCATTATTATGTTAACGACTTAAATAAAAAAACAGAACATAATGCAAAGGGTTTGCATGAATACCTACAATTATAAGCAAGACAATACAAGCAAGCTGCTATTAGTACTCTAACTGAAGCTATCCAAAAACACACAGATTCACATGATTTATACTTTCTTAATGAAGGATCTTGGCTTATATAACACATATGCTCCAAATAGCTATGTACTTTTGGAGAAAATACCACACCTATTCACAAAAAGGTACATAACATTCCGTACTTATTCTAAATATTTTATACAGTCATATAGTCATTTAAAACCAACAAGAACAACCCCTTGTACAATTTCACAAACAGACAACACACTAAATGGCGGGGAGGGATGGATATTGCAGTTATATATGAGAGATATGGGCAAAAAGGCAAGGAAAATAATAAAGTTATGGAGACTAAGTTATAATGAAAACAAGTAAATTAATACAAGAAATGATATATGTATGTATATATAGTAGCGATTTCACTCTGTCTGGCAGCAGTTGAGGTATACGCATAGGCACGGAATGTCTGGATCACACAGTAAGGTTTAACAAGAATCCATAACACTACAGCCTTTCTCCGGCGCAAAAGGTATAACAGAAACAGAAAAGGGAAGATAGTTACCGTATATACTCGAGTATAAGCCGAGATTTTCAGCCCATTTTTTTGGGCTGAAAGTCCCCCTCTCGGCTTATACTCGAGTCATACCCAGGGGTCGGCAGGGGAGGGGGAGCGGGGGCTGTCTAATTATACTCACCTGCTCCTGGCGTGGTCCCTGGATGTCCCTGGCTCCCCGGTGCCCCGGCTTCTTCCTGTACTGAGCGGTCACATGGTACCCCTCATTACAGTAATGAATATGCTGCTCCACCTTCCATACGGGTGAAGCCGCATATTCATTACTGTAATGAGCGGTAACGGTGACCGCTCAGTACAGGAAGAAGCTGCCGGCGCCGGGGAAGCAGGGACTGCACAGCGCCAGGAGCAGGTGAGTATATTGGGGAGGGGAGCGCAGAACTGCGCGATATTCACCTCTCCTCGTTCCGGGCGCCGCTCCGTCTTCAGCGTCTTCTGCAGTGACGCTCAGGTCAGAGGGCGCGATGATGTGGTTAGTGCGCGCCCTCTGCCTGAACATCAGTGCAGAAGACGCTGAAGATGGAGCGGCGCCGGAACGAAGTCAGGTGAATATTGAAAGTGCCGGGGGCCTGAGAGACTGGGAGAGGTGAGTATGTGATTTTTTTTTTTTTTTTTATCGCAGCAACAGCAAATGGGACAAGTGTCTGTATGGAGCATCTTGTGGGGTCATAACGTTTGTGCAGCACTATATGGGGCAACTATCTTTATGGAGCATCTTATGGGGCCATAACGTTTGTGCAGCATTATATGGGGCAAGTGTCTGTATGGGGCCATAACGTTTGTGCAGCACTATATGGGGCAAGTGTCTGTATGGGGCCATAACGTTTGTGCAGCACTATGTGGGGCAAATATCTTTATGGAGCATCTTATGGGGCCATAATTAACGCTTGTGCAGCATTATATGGGGCAAATGTCTGAATGAAGTACCGTATCTTATGGGGCCATAACGTTTGTGCAGCACTATATGGGGCAAATATCTTCATGGAGCATCTTATGGGGCCATAATTAACCTTTATGCAGGATTATATGGGGCATATTTTAATATGGAGCATCTTATGGGGCCATCATAAACTTTATGGAGCATTATATGGGGCTCCTGATTTAATATGGATATTCAAAAACACTTAACCTACTGATGTCTCAATTAATTTTACTTTTATTGGTATCTATTTTTATACAAGAAAGTGATACCGCGCTTAGGGGTTAAATGCTAGGTGGTGCTGGGCTGCATGACCAGTGATTGAGCACCGCAAGGATAGAAGCAATCACAGAAACAGATAATGGTAAATTCCCCTTACTTAAGTAACTATAATGCACGTATAATTATCCAGGTTGTGCTTACCCTGCTAGTGGTGCACGTGCATTTATGGTATCAGGGTGCCTGTAGAAGGTATGTCCTGTCGGCGTTGAATATGCAGGAGGAGGAGAAGATCTGGAATCTGCTGCTTGATGTTGGAGAATGTCAGGGGGAGGGAGCGGGGAGGCGTGTGACAGCTAGAGCTGCACCAAGGGAGCCCCAGCCTAAGGCGTCCCTGGTTACAGCTGGAGGAAGATGGCTGCCAGTACCTGCTCGCGCGTGCCTGATTGTGACGTCAAAAGGCTACGGAGCGGCGTTAGAGCAAAAAAGGTCACTCCTTCCTTTTTTGCTCCAACGCCGCTCCGTAGCTTTGTGACGTCACAATCAGGCACGCGCGAGCAGGTACTGGCAGCCATCTTCCTCCAGCTGTAACCAAGGACGCCTTAGGCCGGGGCTCCCTTGGTGCAGCTCTAGCTGTCACACGCCTCCCCGCTCCCTCCCCCTGACATTCTCCAGCAGCAAGCAGCAGATTCCAGATCTTCCCCTCCTCCTGCATATTCAACGCCGACAGGACATACCTTCTACAGGCACCCTGATACCATGAATGCGCGTGCACCACTAGCAGGGTAAGCACAACCTGGATGATTATACGTGCATTATAGTTACTTAAGTAAGGGGAATTTACCATTATCTGTTTCTGTGATTGCTTCTATCCTTGCGGTGCTCAATCACTGGTCATGCAGCCCAGCACCACCTAGCATTTAACCCCTAAGCGCGGTATCACTTTCTTGTATACAGCATTATTCTTATCTACATACAGGATAGGCACAGATCCTGTTTCAGATTCCAGCAGCTAGGGGTTACCGTACTTATATCCTCTACCCCCTCCTGAGTCAGGCACTTATCCGCATTGAGGCGCGCGCCAGTGTGTTTTATCTTATTGAGGTATCTATTTTTACTTTTGACATTTACCGGTAGCTGCTCCATTTCCCACCCTAGGCTTATACTCGAGTCATTGAGTTTTCCTAGTTTTTTGTGGCAAAATTAGGGGGGTCGGCTTATACTCGGGTCGGCTTATACTCGAGTATATACGGTAGTTTCATAGGCACATGTATCAGTGCAGCATCTCCAGAACTAACTACAGTCCATTCACTTATAGTCTGTGGCTGAGATTCACCAGCAGTACAGGCTTTTTTTTACCTCACCACACAGACATTTTCTGAGGTGGCCCTTTTAAATCTCTTAGCCCCTCTAACATCCTGACAAAATAAAATTATGCAGATATAAAGTAGACATACGGGAAATGTTATTTATTATTTTGTGCAGCATGACTAACTAGTTTAAGGATAAAAAAATATAAGTTTAAAAATTGCAATTTTTTTTCCAAAAATTTCACCAAAATGTAGATATTTTCACAACTAAATGCAAAAAATATCGTCCTAAATTTACCAATAACACAAAGTACAATATGTCGCAAAAAAACAAACTCAGAATCACCGGGATATGTCGAAGCGTTCCAGAGTTATTAACACATAAATTGACACTAGTTATATTTCTAAAATTAGGTCAAAATTAGCTCGGTCACTAAGGGGTTAAAATTATTATTATTTTTTTTCATTTTAATTTCCTTATGCCCATAGACTTGCTGCATAGAAAAAATAAAAATAATATTATCAGAGTTGCCTATCCTTCCTGGGTCAAGAAACGTCTCTCTGCTACTGCTCCCGTGTTTGCTTAGGCTTCTTTCACACTTCAGTCGTTTGGCGTCAGTCACTTCCGACATAGTGACGGATCGACGGATCCGTCACAATTGTTGAAAAAACGGATGTAACGGATCCGTTTTTTTGACGGATCCGTTACTCGGGGATTGTACATACTTTTTGGAGCATGCGCAATTGAAAAAACGGATTGGGGCGACGGATCCACCGAAATGACGGTCGTGACGGATCAGTCGCCCATAGGCGGCCATTCTATGGAATGACGGACGCGACAGATCCGTCGCGATCCGCCATTTCAACGCAGACAAAAAACGTTGCAATGACCGTCAATGTCTAGATGACGTCCGCCAAATTTTGACGGATCCGTCGCATGACGGATGGAACGGACGACCATCCGTCACAATCCGTCGCTAATGCAAGTCTATGGGGAAAAAACAGATCCGTCAAAAAAAAAAACGGATCCGTTTTTTGAGGAAAATGACGGTTTTAGACTGACGCCAAACAACTGAAGTGTGAAAGAGGCCTTACAGGTTGTGGTGGTGACGCCTTGGCTGCCACACATGCTGCAGCCAATGACTAAGCTTAACAGTCATGCCTTGGAAAATGGCAGAAGCTGCTGAGCCCAGGGATTGGCTGAAGTAATTACATGTGATATAGTTATGACGTCACTGCTGTAGCCGATAAACAAAGACTGGAGCAGTAGCGGAGAGGTATCACTTAACTTCTGTAGAATAAGTAACTAATATGGAGCAATAGCAGAAAGGCATCACTCAGCTTGCGGAGGATAAATAACTATGATTTTATTACTTCTCCATAGCACAAGCTTATGGACATTAATAACATTAACATGGAAAAATATATTTCCATTTTTTTAAAAAGTAAAACCCCTTTAAGAGAGGTGGTTCCATACACAACTCTTACACAGGGGCTGTTTGCTCTCAGTGTCCACCCCCAATTATGCATTTACACATGTTTATTTTCTCTATTGAATCTCCGACATTGGTGGTTCAATGGGTTGTCGCTCTTTGTCCTAATCTTATTTTTTTCTGCTCTCACTTTTGGGTTATTCTGGATAGTATGATTTATGTTTTTTTCCATTTATTTATTTCTTTAAAGGCTGGTTCCTCATGTCTTTGAACACTTATTGGCGATAATTTTATTTATCAAACCCTAACACATCTTTTCAACCTATAATTAACCTCTGGTGTCTTCATTCCTCTTTAAAGTATGCAACCATCATACTCATCCTGATGAAGCCATCTCTAGACCTGTCCTCTATATCCAGCTATCGCCAAATATGACTACAGTCATTCGCCTCAAACTTTCTTGAACAGCAAGTCCACATTGATCTCTCCACTTCTCATCCAAAATATTCTTCAAATAACTAGAATCTGGCTTCTGTCCTGATCACTGTACTGAAATTGCCATAACCAAATTTACAAACAACCTGTTATCTGCCAAAGCCTTTAGTCAATAGACAATACTCTTCACTGCTCCATCTAGACCTGTCCTTCACCTTTGACACAATTAACCTCTCCTTCCTGCTACATATTGTGTCATGCTTTATCACAGACCTGGCCTTTTCCTGGTTATCTTCATATCTCACAATCTACATACTTAGTGTCTCACATTCCCACACTACCTTTTCATCCCACCCTCTCTATGCTGGTGTCACTCAATGCTCTTTCCAGGGACCTGTACTTTTCTCAACTTATATCTTTGGCAAAGCAAAACTCAAAGTCCCATGGCTTGCAATACCAACTGTATGCTGATGAGTGATGACACTCAAATCTACTTCTCTAGCCCAGATGTCATTTCTTTGCGGTTAAGACTCCCAGAGTATTTATCAACTATATCCTTCTCGTCACGCATTCTAAAACTCAGTGGACAAAACCAAACTCATTATCTCTCCTCCATTGCATTCAACACCCTCAATAAACCTACCCATCACAATAAATGAGACCATGCTTTCCTTCGTCTCACAAGTCTGTTGCCTGAGTGTAACCCTTGACTACCCTGTCCTTGAAAGTACATCCAAGCCCATACCACTTCTAGCTGAAAAAACATTTTCAAAATCCACCTCATCCTCATCTTCAAGTCAATAAAAATGTTAGTACATGCCCTCATCATCTTGCTTTAACTACTGCAACATCCTCCTCTAGGGCCTCCCATATGAACACTCATATCCCTCTAAACTATTCATAATTAGAGATGGGCGAACCTGAACGGTAAAGTTCGGGGTCCGTACCAGACACCTAGAGTCCGTGCATAGACCCTGGACATGGACTTTTCCTGGAAGTCCGTGCTACTGTTTGGGTTTGACTGCAAGAACAAAGCTTGCTGAAAGGCTACAACACAGCCAGCCAATCAACAAGCCTTTCTGCGTGCGCAGTTCCGGCTCAATCACAGCCATGTCATGTATTGGCCGGCACATTGTGTTAAAAAAAAAATAATAAAAGAATAATTTAACCCCTTAGTGATGGAGCTAATTTTGACCTTAATGACCAGGCCAAATTTTTAAAATCTGACCAGTGACAGTTTATGTCGTAATAACGGATCCAGTGATTCGGAGATTGTTTTTTCGTGACATATTGTATTTCCTGAAAGTAGTAAATTTTGAACCATATGATTTGCGTACATTTATGAAAATATAAACATTTTTACAAAAAATGTAAAAATGGCACAATTTTTAAACTTTACATTTTTATGACCTTAAATCAGATAGTTATTCCAGACAAAATAATTAATAAATAACATTTCCCACATGTCTACATCAGCACAATTTTTTAAACATATTTTTTTTATCAGGAAGTTAGAAGGGTTAAAAGTTGACCAGCAATTTCTCAACAAAATGTACAAAACAATTTTTTTTAGGGACTACATCACATTTGAAGAGACGTTGCAGGCCTGTATTACAAAAAATACCCAAAATACCATTCTAAAAACTGCACCCCGCAAGACACTCAAAACCACATTAAAGAAGTTTATTAACCCTTCAGGCGTTTCATAGGAATTAATGCAATGAAGAAGGAAAAAATGAATGTCTTACTTTTTCACAAAAATTTTAATTTAACCCTCAATTTATTACTTTCACAAGGATAACAGGAGAAAATGGACCACAAAATTTGAGGTGCAATTTCTCCTGTGTACGCCGGTACCCAGTATGTGGGGAAAAACTACTGTTTGGGTGCATTGCAGGGCTCAGAAGGAAAGCAGAAAAAATGGCTGGAATCGATAGTGAATGCCATGTCGCATTTGGAGAGCCCTTGATTTGCCTAAACAGTGAAAAACCCCTACAATTGACGTCATTTACGAAACTACACCACTGAAGGACTTAATCTAGGGGTATAGTAAGGAATTTTAACTCAAAGGTACTACACAGAATTTGATAATATTAGGTTGTCATATTGAATATGTCGTCAATAGTACTGAATGCAAGTACTCGCTACTTGAGTTTGCATTAGGGTGATCCAGTATTCACCAAGTATTGCGGGTGCTCGAGCAACCCTGATGCAAATCGAATAGTGAGCACTTGCATTCAGCACTAGTCATCATATTGTCATTATTTTTGTTTTACTTTTGAAAAAACCCTACCCCAATGCTACTCCTAGCCCAACCCTAACCCTAGTCCAACACTAACCTTAGTCAAACCAAAACCCTAACCCTATGCCCAACCCTAACCCTAGCCTAACCTCAACCTCAACCCCAACTGTAATGGCAAAGAATGAAAGAAATAAAAATTATAAAAAATAAATAAATGTAATCTGACTAAGGGAATGACACAGAGGGGAATGACACATAATTATTGGCTTTTGATCAGTGTGATAGTGTCAATCACAGTGACTAAATTGAACCAATACGAAAAATCCCTGTTGTTTCCAGGTGCCGGCTGGCAGATCTCGGCGGGCGAACTGCGCACGCCATTTTTTTTCAGGAAGAGGAGGCAGAAGGCTAGGGAACAGAGCTAGAGGGAACGGGAAATAGCGGAGGTACCAGGAACGGGATTCGGGACCTCATTTCTCTCTTCTCTGACATGTATATCATATCAGAAAAGAGAAAAGTTTTCAATAGTGGTCACACTTTTTTCTTTATAAGTAGCGGCCCATCCTTGAAGGGGTTGTCCGGTCTTAAGCTACAAATCTGCAGTCTCTCTGATGCCGGGCTGCCATGTGACTGCAAGTATGCAATTTGCAAACTCCCAGCCACATTCCGACTAGACTGTTTCCGGCCTCGCTCAATACACTTGGATTGAGTGAGACCATGCAAATTTAGTTGGTACATGACCGCATGTATGCAAATACCATACTTACTGATGGCACTGGAGTATCCTCACAGCATGAGGTACACACAACATGATGATTCACAAGTCTGTAGTCACACAGAGTGACTGCAGACTTGTAGCCTAAGACCGGACAACCCCTTCAAAATGTTACTTCTAGCTGTTTCATAGGCTATATTCATACGACCATACTGTTTGTCTGAGTGCTTCCCGTAGAAAGAATGGACAGCACTCTGACTAGTTCAGATGAGCTTTAGTACTGTTCAGGTGTGGTACATTGAATGCTTACGTGTTACTTTCTTTAAAAGGGTTTTCCAATGACCAAAGTTCATTTTAATCAACAAATCTTAGAATTATAATAATTTCCACAATTGGATGTGTTTAAAAAATGTTCCTGTGCTGAGATAATCTTATAAATGTGCCCCTGCTGTGCACTATGTAATGGCCGTGTCTGACCGTACAGGAACATGGTCTGATCATACCGCAGCTCCTGGGCAGGAGAGGAAGCAAAAGAGTATACAGACATTGTAGCATGGGATCACAAATAATTCTTTCTATGAGGTAAAACATTTTTTTAAAAACAGGCAGGGAAATGCTTTAACTTACAACAAGAATCAGCTATGATCTCATGCTGTAATGACTGTATACTCTCCGTGGTTTCCTCACCTGCCCAGGAGCTGTGGTACCATCAGACCATGTCCCTGCATGTTTAGACACAAACATTATACAGTTTACAGCAGGGGCACATTTATAAGATTATCTCAGCACAGGAACATTTTTTTTAAAACGCAACCAAAATCTATTGATTAAAGTCAACTTTAAAATGAACTTTGTTCGTGGGAAAACCCCTTTAAGCCGGATAGACATTTTCAGATATGCAGTAAAGCACGGTACACTGTGCATTTCTACACTCCGAAAAAAACATCCCCAGAGTAAAGGTGGTTATACAGAAGCATAGGTCTACTAGATAAGATACGTATGAATTTTTTTGCATATTTTTTCAAACATCCTTGATCAATCAAGTCGTCAATTTAAACTTCAACTTCACTGCAATGAAAAAAAGGTCTAATATATGTACAAGTCAGGTATTATTCTGAGTAGTATGCCACATACAATATATTGGAGACACTATTACTGGTACATAGAAATGAGCAACCTTATTTGCAGGACCCTGGTATAGGGGTCAGATCAATCTTCAGTGGCTGCTGGACTGGAACCCTGTGATCGCCCCCTACCTTGCGGCATCCCCTTTCTCTTCCTTTTATTTGTAGCCTGATACAATGTCATGTATGTGTAATGAAGCAAAGATCACTTCACACAAGGTCTACAAATCAAAAGAGGAGCCAGAGATGCTGGCAGGCAGGACGAAGCTCGCAGGGTTCTAATATGGTGGTCACGGACAACTGATGTGACCGTTTGACCAGTATCCTTCCAAAAAATTTTCTGATCTCTGCTGGTATATGATAAATTCTGACTATACTTACCAGATATTATATACAGGTGTAGTCACCATAGTATATATATAGTGTGTGACCATTATATATTACACTATGACTACAGATATTACACCAGTCACATGTTATCCTTTGTTTAGCACTGGATGTGTGTACACAACATAGCACGTACAGTATACAGGATATACATGACTGGCATATATACTGTGATACTGAAGTCATATACAGGATAAGTGATCATATATATCACACTATGAATGCAGAAATCAGATATTACACCAGCTGCATATAATAGACGATGTCTATGCACATAGTATATTATATACAGTATACAGGATAATATGTGACTGTATACATACTGTGGTACAGAACATCAAATATTACACCAGTCATGTATTAGCTCATGTATCTCAAATTTAACATGAACGTTGCACATTCGGATTCAGATTCCCAAGTTTTTTCCTAAATATTGGTAAAAGTCGGCATAAGTTCGGTAAATGACAGAGTTCACTAAAGGCTCTTTTAGATGTAAGTGTTTCCGGTAGCAGCACAGTCCACAAAACGTCTCACACACGTGCATACTGATGACACACGCATGACATCCCTTTGTCATCAGTGTGACTTGTACCAGCGCCTAGAAATCAGCAGTACTGTTCACGCTGTTCCCCGGTGCCGGGTGCTGAAGAAGACCGCTCATATCACTGTCCCCTGCTCGTGCTGTGATCAGGGCTACCAAGGGACAATGCTGAGAGTTGTATAAATATAAAAAACATGACGTGGGGTACCTCTATATTTTTGATAACTAGCCTGGCAAAGCTGACAGCTGCAGACTGCAATCCTCATCTGTCAGCATTAGCAAGGCTGGTTATTAAGAGTAGAGGAGTCCTCACGCCATAATTTTTAATTATTTACTTAAATTTTTGACAATCAGCCAATCTAAAGCAGACATCTGGGGGCTGGTATTCTCAGTCTGGTAAGGGGCCATGGATATTGGCCCCCAAGTTTAAAAATAACAGCCGCCCAAGAAAAGGCACATGTAGAAGTTGTGCCAATTCTGGCACTTTGCCTGGCTCTTCCCACTTGCCCTGTGGAGGTGGAAAGTGGGGTTCATATTTGTGGGGTGGATGTCACATTTGGATTTTCCGGTGACATCAAGCCCACGGCTTAGTAATGGAGAAGTGTCTATAAAATGCCTGTCCATTACTTATTCTATAGTTATATTGTAAATAGACACACAGCCAGAATAAAGCCCTTTAATTAAAAGAATGATACAGACTACTTTAATTAATCTAAATTAAACCATACTTACTGCATCCATTAGCCATGGTCTCCTGTAATAAAACAAAAATAAAAAACAACTATATCCCTCACCTGTCCATTGTTCTATCCCATGCCGTAATACATGTCTGGGGGATAAACAGTTTTCAACCTGGATGGTGCCAAGATGCGACAGTCGAGGCTGAGAACCACTGAGGAATGAGCTGCTGCGAGCTCAGCCTCAGTGACTGGATGTGACTTCATCAAGGTTACCGCTGTTCACTGAGGTTGTGTTCCCAGCTCGGCTCCTCAACTGCGGGGACCTCGGTGAGATCAGCGTTGCACCGTGAGACTTTGTCACTGTGCTAGTTTGGGTTGGGTTGCTTTCTAGAAAGATGCAATATTGCAGTTTATTTGTGTACTACGTTACAAAGAAGGATAAATCTCAAGATTTATACTGTATCCTACATTCGGCATCAGGAAGGGATTATTTTTTTACTGATGATTATCTTGTACAGTTTTATTGTTTTTTTTCTTTTTACTACAGGATAAAAGGTAAAATGTAATATGTCTGTTTCAAAATATTAATGACTATGTAACTATGTGCAGCCCCAATATCATAGCTGCAATTCTCATCTGCTGCTTTTTTCTTGGGTAGGCTTAAATGGAGTTCAAGAAAAAAACAACACAATTTTGTCATGTTTCATATTTTTACATAATTTACATGCACATAGAAGTTCTAAATGAGAAAGAAGAATTACCTGAATATCCTCTTCAGTTTCTGTCACATCCAGAAAGAGGTCATTTCCTGAAAAAATACACCACAATTTGAGCCTTCAGAACCACTGATGAAGAATACAGTACGATATTCCAGCAGCATTAAATCATTTTTGTTGTGGCTGGTAATATATAGGATTGTGACAACTGACCGCATCTCTTAATGAACATGGTGATGTCCGAGTAACAATACGGACACGTTCCCCACCTTTCTCTACAGGTAACATCTGACTATCAAATTGATCACAATGCTTTTTTGATATGGGCAGGAATGTTTCTTTGATATGGGCATTTCCTTTTTTTTGAATAGTAAAAAAAAAACTACCTACAACATGGTCAATGTGTCCAATTTCATGCTGCATGTGGCTCTGAAAATTATGGGCAGTGTGAATTGCAGGTAATAGTCACATTCCAAAGACATACTGATAGGGGATTTAGATTGTGAGCCCCTCGGGGACAGCGATGATAATGTGTGCAAACTGTAAAGCGCTGCGGAATATGTTAGCGCTATATAAAAATAAAGATTATTTATTTATTTTTTATTTATTTATTGGTTCAGACTGTGTATTCTGTAAAAATGTACAGATGTAGCCAATCTACAGTATAACCATGATGTTTGTAAGGCTTATTTTTATGTTCCTTAACTACTATGTATAGTTCATCAAGAATAGTTTCCAATATCTACTGGGGATCAATTTCTGCGACACTTTTAGTTCAATCTGTTACCCAATGAAATAGTAATAGTTACACTATGCCACAAAATATTGCATATCGACACTAAATATTTGTTCTAGTTTATTGCATTAGATAATCTCTCGCCTGTTATTTTTTTCACTGTCAGTTCTGTTACAACAGCTAGAACCCACAAAGGCATTCTAGAAAACACCATCATTTTTTTTACACTAGCATTTCTACATGGCCCCCAACAGTGTTTGCAACTTTTACCTATGGGTTGATCATTTAGGTGTTTTAATTGGAAATTGAAAGGCATTCCTTCAGTGGAAAAAAATCAAATCTTCACTTCCGTGAGAAAATATTTGTTTCCTAGAATCATGCATTGTAAACCGGCTGCCATTCAACCAACATCGAGTGAAATGATCTTTTGTTTGCCTAAAATTTCATTGTTACTAACAGCAAATGCTGAGTTTACAAGACCTGGGCTGCTGAGAACAATGGCAGCCTATGCTCGCTGAGCGATCTGTTACTGATCTTTCTCTGCCCATCTCAAGTGCGGTTGGCCTATCTAAACAGGCAATTAACCCCTTTATGATTTATGGCATATATTTATGTCATATGTTGTGTTGTATCCCTGAATTTGATGCGGGCTTGCGAGTCTGCATCTTTCCCAGCAGAAAATGGCTGATTTAACAGCCATGGGTGGAGCGGAGCCTCACGCTCTGTTCCTGTCATGACAATTCTCCTGTAAAAGCCAGCCATGGGCTGGCATTCATAGATCGGTGCTTTAGCTACATATAGCAGTGCTCAAGCACTGATATGTATAACACAGGTGATCAGACGATCACAGCTTCATGCACCTTAAAAAAAAAGTTTAAAAATATGAGAAAAATAAAAAAAAACATTGCCCCATTAAAAATAAAAAAAAATTATGCCATCGTAAAACTCCGATCTATAAACATATAAAGTAAATTAACCCGATCGGTAAATGGCGTAGTGTGAAAAAAAAATGAAACTGACAGAATTAGTTTTTTTTAGCCACCGCAACATTGCAATAAAATGCAATAAGGGAGATCAAAACATCCCAGCCCCATATCCAAAAAGTTGAAAGCGTTACGGGTCTCGGAAATGGCAACACAAGCAAAGATTTTTTATTTCTGATTTTTTTTCAGCACTTAGACAAAAAAAACCATACTTGTTTGGTATCTGTTGCCGGGTCAAGTTTTACACTATAGTGAACATTACACATAACCCCCATCCCCAATCAAAATTGTGAATTTTTTTCCCATTTTCCAGTGCATCACATGATAAAATGACTGATGCCATTCAAAAGTACAACTCATCCCGCAAAAAACAAGCCCTCATGGCGACTATGGGGACTGAAGAATAAAACAAGTTATTGCTCTTGGAAGAAAGGGAAGAAGAAACAAAAACCAGAAAATCGCCCTGGGTGAAGGGGTTAAATAACTGCTGAGGGCAGACAGTAGGGAGGTTAAAAAGAAGGCAGGTTTTACACCAACAATCGTTTGATCTTTCAAGGTAAAAGTTTTCTAGGGGTTTTGTTCATAGGCATATAACAGCCCTATCAAGTTTTTGTTTTTCACTGAAGGTAGACTTCAGTCTGGCAAAAAACAACTGACTAAAGTGAAAGTAGCTAATAATTTACTATTTTAAATGTTACATTATATCTTTGATTTGTCTTTTTATAGTGGATTTTGAGTGTCCTCTGCTTCTTCCCTATTTTTCATTATGTGACATATATTATTATGTTACATATCCTAACAAAGCATGTGGCTATTTATTACAATCTTTTTATGCTTTAATGTACTATGTAACTCTATTCTCTTAAATGATGATGAGGTGACATTTCATTCTAAATATCATTATGGTAATCAGACCTGGAGTGCAGAAGGGAATTTGGCAGGATGATTTGATTTCTAGAACTCATGATATGGCTATATAGGTAGTAGTACACTAATAAAAAGGATATCTGTTTGGTAGTAATTAGTTATGGGCAAACGTGCTCGGATAAAGTGTTATCCGAACGTGCTCGTGTGCTGAGTGTTTCGGCATGCTCAAAAACTATGTTGGATGCCCCCGGCTGTTTGACAGCTGCAACATATGAAGGGATTGCCTGTTTGTTAGACAATCCTGCATGCGTTGCAGCTGTCAAACAGCCAGGGGCCTCCAAGACATGAAGCCGAGAGGACTCAAACGTATTTTTCGAGCACACCGAAGACACTCGGTTAGCACCCGAGCACGTTCGGATAACACCTTTCTGAGCGCATTCGCTCATCACTACTAATAATCCAATGTGCCAACCTTGAAAAACTGAGCTTTAAGGCTGCACGCAAATTAACTTGGAAGTGCAACTGGGATGTGTCGATGCTCCCCTAGTGCATCAGTACTGCCCCAATGCACTGCCACACTAATTTGCATGTGGATTCAAAGTGGCTTTATGTTTTTTTTTTTTAATTATTGGAACATTGAATTACTACAAGAAATATCATTTTTATTGTTCTAGTAAGACCCATACAGTCATAGCAATAGTGCCAGTGCTGTAATCGTCTGCAGTTTCTCGTAGAAATTAAGTATTGAGTCATTATGAAAAGTATGATTTTAAATTACAGAAAGCGGTGTACATTTGATCATTTTGCTATGTGTGATAAGTTCATTAGTACGCATCACATACTATAAAAGGACATTAAACTAAAGTGCAAATTAACACATTAGGCCCCCATAACTGAACTAGTGTCATGTCATTTTGCTCTATGGTTGCTCTAGTAATCTACGGTAAAGATATGATATGGGACAGTTTGACTATGAAAGATTAGGACAGTGACCATGAGAAATACCCAGCAAGTTGGTAAAAACAAATTGATTGCAAAAAATAAAAAAAAAATGTTTTTCTTACCTTTGACACAAAATGGAGATGCGATTGTTTGTATTCCACATATTCAGACTGCGCACATTTAGACATTTCAATTTGTAGGAAGGAATTATCTATATAATTAGCAACCAATGTGTGTAAACTGGGAGCTCTATCTCAATAAGATTGCTTGCACTTATTCTATAGCCCACACAAGCACATTTATGGCTGATGCGTTATTTAACGAACGTACTAACAACACAATTAAAAATGTCTAATATAATAATGATCAGCCTATTCGCATTTGGTAGCACCAAGGACTGTAAATGGCTGTGTTAGGACAAAACAATGACAATGTAAATGCTGCATGCATGTAATAAACCACCAAAAACACATGAAAATCACACACGATACTGTACAAATCAAATATTAAATGTAGGCTCAGTTATAGACATAAAGTCAACACAAGTTCTTGTTTGTAAGACATTTGACAACGGTGTTGGTGGAAACGGTGAGCAAGTGTTCAAGCAGGTGGGAGAAGACATGAAATCTATCCGTCCATGAAAGAAGAATCCTATGCAATAATAAAAAATGCAGTCAACATTCGATCAGCACAAAAGTCATGCCTACAACTCATGTGATTGGAGCTAAATGTGCAATGTGAGCTCGATGGAATGAAATAGAAGATTACTTTAATTATCATTATAATAAATGATCGAGATGTTATTTCTATGGTTGAATTTTCTATATACCTGCATATAGATATATTGCATAGGACCCTAACACCAGCAGATTTAGTGATTCAGGAGAAAGGTGACAAAGATTGTAACACAATGATTGATGAATGTATGCAACCAATTATGACATAACCTAATATGCAAAATTTGTTATAGGATAAGTCTTCAGGAAGTCAATGGCGTGGTATGAACATGGCGAAAATGGCAGAAACGTCTCACTGAAACCTAAAGCACGACTATAAGTGATGATAAATGCATTGGGGACGTAAATGATATGTTAATAGATGCAAGAATTAGTAACAATGAACATGGAAAGGCTTCACTTCTTCTTTTTCACTTGTCCAATACAAATAATAATAGTAGAATATGATGGAGATTGCACTATAGCCTTCATTTACAATGCGTGCGTGCATCAGGCATAGTCTCAGGAGTTACAGTTTGGGGTTTTCAATACTCAATGTATACATTATAATTTAGCCCAATTTAATTTTTTATTTTCTAGAAATTGAACCACTTCTTGCCATGGACTGTTTGGTTTTGCTATGGGATTTATCTGCAATAACAGACGCAGACCAAAGAGAACAGTGGTGCAGCTTCAGGGAGAAAAAAAGGCAGACTGTAATCCTGGTCAACTCACTTACTTTGATTTTCCTTTCCATAAGGTTTGTGACACAATGTATGCTGGCCACTGCACCCGGATATCTACTGTCTGATATTTCCACAAGATTTACTTAGTATTGACAAAAGACAAAAGAAGATGTAGCAGAAAGATCTAAATCACTGATTCTACACCTCTATCCAAGGTTTTACAATATTCCGTTTCCTCATTATCCAGAGAATCAGAGATATACGGTACATTGTTCAGGGAAGTGTCTATATAACCATAGGTCACATAAAGGAATGATATGGATGGTATAAATCGATTTAACACCTAAATCTTACACAACTGGAAGACACTAGTGTTAAGATTACCTTAAATGGGAGCTAAATATTCAAAACTCAAGTAATCATGGGCTATGCACAATTATGACCTACTGTACGTGATTTACTTAAAGGGTTTCCTATTGACATAAACACCTGAAATGCACCAACCAAATAATCAACACCTATACCACCATTAATAACAAGATAAACAACATCAAATTAATCCAAGAATGAAATAAAAACTATTCAACAAGCCTTGCTACATGACTAGGGAGGTAAAGCTCATTAAAGGGATGAACGCTAACTAATCTGTTTTCCCATGGAGCATTGACAATTAGACTGCAACCCAGCTGGTCTCCTTAAAGATCAATAAAACCTTTATTTTAATGTAGTTTTTGATCAGCATTTATGACATACACCCTTACTTTATTTTGTTTCCTTCTCTCGCAAACACTATGATGAAAGTGTGGTTTTAACTGCCTAGTTCATGCTAACTTAGCAGCTGCTTTAACTTACAGACCTAGCAAAAATCTGTTTACAAACTATTCACAAACTCTATCTGTCTGTCTGTGCATGTGGGAATGTAAATTGTGCTTGAGTACAGATTTTTGCTAGAGCAGCAGTTCAAAGCAGCTTGTGAACAAGCATGAACCAGTCAGCTAAAACAGCACTGCATTGATAGAAGGCAGCAAAATAAAGTAATGGAGTATATTTCAAAGATTTATATGTTTACAAAGGTCGATCAATAATTACCGAAAATGAGAACCAATCCCCTCCTCCTAAGCTAGCATTAAACTAAAAATATAGAATAATACAGTAGACAATCCACTCTTACAACTCCAGGTTGTGATCACTAACACTTTTCTTAACAGAATACTTGGAAATCGGGTCATGTTCCATTTTTCCAACACTATTTTTTTTGCATCAGAAAACCTTTCCGAGAAGCTTTATAAAGATGGGTTTTATTTCAAAGGAAACTTTTGCAATTGTACTAATATACATGTTTTTAAGGTCTGTGGACAGAATATCAGATTCTTGTGTGTCATTATTATTGCATAGTCATAAGCCATTCATTCTAAACAGCAAATGAACATACATCATACTTTATATAGTATATCTGTACATCTGAAGATAGACTTATATCGTCATACCTGCGTTGTCCGTTGTCATATCAAGCACCACTTGATCACTGCGCTTCCCATACAGACCATTGCTGCACAATGCCACAACTTGAAGGACATAACTTGTGTTGGGCATTAAATTATACAAAATTGCACCCTAAAGAACAAAATACAAATCATTCAATTGCTTATAAATGTGGTGAAAATTTTACTTCTGAAAAGTCTTGTTATATGAAATATTTCCATTAAAAAAATGGGACATAAAAGAAAAAACCACAAGTATAGAACAATTACCAAGTCCTGGTATCCATCCGTCAGGTATTCATGTCTTGTTTGGTCTTCTCCTTGTAGCTGCTGATAATAGACTAAATATCTCTCAATAACTGCTTCATAAACAACCCGAGGCCTCTTCCATGTAATTAAAAGGCTTGTGCTATTCTGGGATTCAGCCTGGACATCTTCTGGTTCAGAACTGCAAACTGAAGAAAGGAAAAGGGAGAAAAATGAAAATATTGTATTTTTGCTCATATTATATCATAATAATATTACATGTAGATTGCACTGCACAACTTACCTATCATCAATAAGGAACCCTAAATAGCAGACATATTCATAAAAAAGTAACAAAAAGAAGCAAAAAAAAAAAATCAAACAGCAAGCAGAAACATACTATCTGTATATGGCTTTCTGTATATAGTTACTCCATACCTAAAAGGGTTAATCCCATATTCAGAAACGGGTATTGTCGGACAGAGATTGTAAATGCAAATAATTTTGCAATTTAATGTAAATATTTCATCCATTCTTGAAATATTAACACTTTTGTTTACGTGTTGTTGCCATGGACACCGGCCACAACAGTACATGAACAGTGCTTACAAGCTCTTTTCTATTGAACGTGTCAGCACTGTTTTGAAGCTCACCGTGATTTCTGAAACACGCTAATATCAGCCTGTTTCAGCCCTGTGCTTACAAGTTAGACAGAAAAAGTGGCCAGTCTTCTAGGAAATGAGCTGTAAACAAAAGAAAAGTATTAATATCTCAAGAATAACTGCAAAATAAAAAAATGTCATCCTAGAAGATGAGAATAATGAGATGAGAGCCATGCGGTATCCACCGCAAGTGGAGTGAGAGCAGTGGATACCGCGTGGCTCTCGTGTCTCTTCCTCTCCCGCTAGCCAGACGGACCTACCATTCAAAACTGATTTCAGTGCAATTCTTCCAGTAAAACTTACATTTTGATGCGAATCAATTAATTCCTACCGGCGTTCCACTATATATACCATTCACGGTACATTTAGCACACTGATGAAGGTCCATTGCGGACCGAAACGTTTGTGACTACTGTATGTATATTAAACACCCCCTTTTTGCATCACAATGGAATGTGCTAGTTGTAACTATTCCACGTATTAAGGGTTGGGAACCTATATCTATGCACCTCCTCTTTTAGGCTGTGCTGAACATTTTCTATATCATACTGTAATGGGGGACTGAGGGTGGCATCATACTGTGTGTGGTGCTGTGGGGCGATTATACTGTGTTGGGGGGCCATATTGTGAGTTTCATGATTTTGTGTTAGGAGGCTGAGTGGGATCATACTGTGTGGGAGACTATCATACTGTTTATAGGCGACTGTTGGGGCTATCATACTATGTAGAGGATTGTGAGAGCGATCATATTCTGTTGGGGTCTGACGGGGATCCTACCATGTATGAGGTCCATGGAGGCCATCATACTGTGTGGCTCTAATGATACTATGATGGGGGCCGTGGGGATCATCATACAGTATATAGAGGACTATGAAGGTCATCATACGGTGTTGTGGGGCCATGGAGGATCATACTGTGGGGCTCATTATTCTGTACTAGATGGTGGCCCGATTCTAACATTGGGCATTCTAGAATATGTATGCGTAGTGTATAGCACAGCCCATGTAGTATATTGCACAGCCACGCAGTACATTGCACAGCCCACGCAGTACACTGCGCAGCCCACGTAGTACATTGCGCAGCCCACGTAGTACATTGCGCAGCCCACATAGTACATTGCGCAGCCCACGTTGTATATTGCGCAGCCCACGTTGTATATTGCGCAGCCCACGTAGTACATTGCGCAGCCCACGTAGTACATTGCACAGCCCACGCAGTACATTGCGCAGCCCACGTAGTACATTGCGCAGCCCACATAGTACATTGCGCAGCCCACGTTGTATATTGCGCAGCCCACGTTGTATATTGCGCAGCCCACGTAGTACATTGCGCAGCCCACGTAGTACATTGCACAGCCCACGCAGTACATTGCGCAGCCCACGTAGTACATTGCGCAGCCCACATAGTACATTGCGCAGCCCACGTTGTATATTGCGCAGCCCACGTAGTACATTGCGCAGCCCACGTAGTACATTGCGCAGCCCACGTAGTACATTGCGCAGCCCACGTAGTACATTGCGCAGCCCACGTAGTACATTGCGCAGCCCACGTTGTACATTGCGCAGCCCACGTTGTACATTGCGCAGCCCACGTTGTACATTGCGCAGCCCACGTAGTATATTGCGCAGCCCACGTAGTATATTGCACAGCCCACGTAGTATATTGCACAGCCCATGTTGTATATTGCGCAGCCCACGTTGTATATTGCGCAGCCCACGTTGTATATTGCGCAGCCCACGTTGTATATTGCGCAGCCTACGTTGTATATTGCGCAGCCCACGTTGTATATTGCGCAGCCCACGTTGTATATTGCGCAGCCCACGTTGTATATTGCGCAGCTCACGTTGTATATTGTGCAGCCCACATTGTATATTGCGCAGCCCACGTAGTATATTGCCCAGCCACGTAGTATATAGCACAGCCCATGTAGTATATAGCACAGTCCATGTAGTATATAGCACAGCCCATGTAGTATATAGCACAGCCCATGTAATATATTGCACAGCCCATGTAGTATATTGCCCAGCCACGTAGTATATAGCACAGCCCATGTAGTATATTGCCCAGCCACCTAGTATATAGCACAGCCCATGTAGTATATTGCCCAGCCACATAGTATATTGTCCAGCCCACGTAGCATATTGTCCAGCCACGTAGTATATTGCCCAGCCCATGTAGTATATTGCCCAGCCCACGTAGTATATAACAATGTGGGCAGCATATCCCTGTTAAAAAAAAGAAATCAAATAAAAAATAGTTATATACTCACCTTCCGGAGCCCCCGGATCCAAGCAAAGCGGTTACCGATGCTGCTCGTGCGCTCCGGTCTCAAGAGTGCATTGCGGTCTTGCGAGATGATGATGTAGCGGTCTCGCGAGACCGCTACGTCATCATCTCGCGAGATCACAGCATGGACCAGTTACCGGAGCATCGCGAGCGGGAAAGGCCTGTTGTCGATCCGGGGGCCGACGGACGGTGAGTATATAACGATTTTTTATTTTTTTATTATTTTTATCATTAGATCGTTTTACTATTCATGCTGCATAGGCAGCATGAATAGTAAAAAGTTGGTCACACAGGGTTAATAGCAGCGGTAACGGAGTGCATTACACCGCGGCATAACGCGGTCCGTTACCGCTGCCATTAACCTTGTGTGAGGGCAGACTGGAGGGGAGTACGCAGCGGGCACTGACTGCGGGGAGGAAGGAGCGGCCATTTTTCTGCCGGACTGTGCCCGTCGCTGATTGGTCGTGGCTGTTTTGCATGACGGGAAGAGGCCGCGACCAATGAATATCCGTGACAGAAGGACAGACAGACAGACGGAAGTGACCCTTAGACAATTATATAGTAGATACATGCAGCTGTAGTAATTACACTGCGTGGGGGGTATTTTTCTGTGTGTGTGATCATACTTTTTGGGGTGCTGTGGGGGCCATCAATGTGTGTGGAGCTGTGGGGTCTCATACTTTAGTGTGGGATATATAGGGATCATACTGTGTGGGGGGCTGTGGAGGCAATCATACTGTATGTGTGATTATACTTTTTGGAGCATATTGTGTAGGGGACTGTAGAGGCCACTCATCATACTTTATTGGGGGCTTTGGGGCCTCATATTGTGTAGGGGACTTTATACTGTGTGTGGGGAGCTGTGGAACCATCATACTGTATTGGGGACTGTGTTGGGGACTGTGTGGTCATCATACTGTTTTTGAGGGAGCTATTGATCATGGTACTGAAAACCAGAAGTATGATTTACTGCTTTTATAAACTTTATAAAAAGCAGTAAATTATAAGGTTACAGCTGCTCAATAATAAAAAATAAAATAAAAATAAAATACGTTAATAATAATATTGAACAGAATTGACTTACTTCAGCCTCCAATAAACGACACAAATTCTCATGTGGCCCCTGAGGAAAATTAATTGCCCATCCCTAGTGTACTGTAGCTGGATAAATGAATGCACATTCATGTTCCTGCTAAACGTGGCATAGAATCCTATGCCAACACCATGGTTAATAGTGAGGAAATGCAGTGTGAGGAAGTCTGTCAGTAATCTATTTTTTGGACACTTGGGGGAGCCATACACTAAGATATTGATTCTTACAAACTTCATGTGCAGCCATGTTATGTATATTGTTTGCCATATAGTGACATTAGTGGATACATCCTGGTACCACATTAGTACTGTAACCATTTTTTTTTTTTTAAGTAAAATAATAATCATCTCAAGTTACAATAGTCTACAATATATTCATTATTAAATGGCTTTTCCTTGGGTTATTGTAACTTAAAATCACAAACAATGTAGAAAGTCTGTGAAAATGCAGATCTGTTTATGTGAACATGGGAATATCACTGGTGTAAATGAAAGCATGCCCTGATTTGTGTCTGATGCATCTCTGCAGCACTACATGCACTGCTCGTTTACCTGTGTCAGGGTAAGGGGCTTTCTCGGACACCAAGGAAGCACCTGTTCTCTGGTCCTCAACAAAGAAAGTGATTTGGAGCTTCATGTGGCTTTTTCTGTCTATTACACAATGTCATTTTGTTGGCATCCAAATCAGTTATTATCAGTGTTCCATAAAGTTAAAGTCCCAGGTTACAATATTTTTAACTTACAATTGTCTTTCCAATATGAACACACGTGGATCTGTCATATCTGACACCAGATTTAACAATGCAAATGCACAGACTGGCTTCCACATCTCTTACAGCTGATGATGCTGGTGTATGTGTTCCTACTTGGCATTTTAATGAACAATTTAACAGGCAATGATGTGCTCATCTGAATATCAGGATTATACAGCCATTCTGGGATGGAATGTAAAATAAGCACACCAGACCCATCAGGTCTAGTAGATATACTTAATACATTTATCTATGTAGCTTGCATCGGGACATCTGCTTAGGGTGTTTCACACTGCGTTCAGGTAGATGTTCAGTGGCTATGTCAGTTCCAATCGCAAAACAGGATTCGGATATGTGGGCCGACGGGGCAATAGACTACAATGGGGCCGATAGAGCAAACGTGTGCTCTGTGGAGGCACTCCGACGTAGTTGGCTGCGTCTGGGTGTCCTACTCCAGTAGGCGTCCATGCACGAAAATCATGCACGACAGAGTACGTTTGCTCTGTCGGCACCATTCTAGTCTATGGCCCTGTTCTGTAGGCGGGTTCAGATGTAAGCTCCAACGGGGCCACTGATTGGTTGAAAGCACCCTTACCGATTCGTTTGAGTAAATAACCTGAGGTAGAATGTTTTATTGTATCCAGACTAGTACTTTACAGTGAATTGGCCAGTGTTACGGAACCGTTTCATCTTGCACTTTGGTAATCATGTCTGTCTGTTGTGTTTATTGAGACATATAACGAGAAGAATAAAAAGAGCAACTTTTTCATTTCACTTCTTACACAAGCATTAACTAGGAAATACGGTGAGAGAACTTCAATCTGTCATTATATTTGGCGTTAGTATGTAGGGGAGAGCGTTTTCCGTGCAGACTGCTTCCACCCAGGCGTTACAAATCTAAACGCTAAAATCCACCCAGACAGTTGTCACTTTAAGGGGTGCTCCTTCTGAATATCACAAGTGTGGTCACATTCACAAGAAACACTTTATTCAGAAACATATGCAACTAGTGGAAGCTAATCTTCATACTACTATAAATGGCGCTATAATAATAAATAATAATAATAATACTGAAACTTGTATGTGAAGTCACTTTAAAGGGATAAATGGGTAAAATTACAAAGTAAAACCAGCAACTTTGCAAGTTACTTTGCCTGATAAAGATTGTGCTAGCTTGCTACGTGCCACACAACTTGGTACATTATGTCAGCACTGTGCTCTAGCAGGCAGATAACAAATATGGCACATATCAGGCCTGAGATGTAGCCTGGTTCTGCGGCACTGGCAACTTCATTCAGCCACTTCTGTTTTTCAATAACTGTATGGTGCTTTAGACAAATAATACTCATCTAGGGATATGTGTACACTCCGAGTATTCGGCAGTGTTGGAATGTAATAATGCTGCATAAAATACATACATGTTTGACGCTTTTTGGGTGCATTTTTATGTCCCTTTTTTTTTTCAAATTCATTTGAATGGGTGATAATGATGCACAAATGCTGACAGAATTGACATGCTGCAGATTAAAAAAATAAACACTTTGATGGTTCAAATCCACAAGGATAAAATAGGAAATGTGAATTCAGTTTCAGAAACCTCTTTCGCTTTGTTGGTGCTGTAAGCCGAAATGTTTTTTACTATTGAAAAACAAGCCGGAAAAAAAATGTGGCAAAAACAAACTGTGTGAATAAGTCATTTGGCTTCTCCAGTCTTGAGGTGTGTCAGTTTTCTTGTTTGCAGCATGTCTCTTTAGGGCATGTGTACGCGCTCAATATTTGGTCAGTATTTTACCTGAGTATTTGTAAGCCCAAATCAGGAGTGGAACAATCAGAGGAAAAGTATGAGGGCTCATTTCCACCTGTGAGAAACACGTCTGTGTCTCGCATGTGGAAACCTAGCTGTGGCGTCGGCACTTGGGAGCGGAGCGTGCGGCTCCATGTGTTCCTAATCACGCTCCGCTCTGGAGTGCCGGCGCCACAGCTTGGTTTCCATATGCGAGACACGGGCGTGTTTCTCGCAAGTGGAAATGAGCCCTAATAGAAACATATCCACCACTTCTGCATTTATCACCCACTCCTGGTTCTGGCAAGAATTTGGTGAACATACAGAAGTGGTGACGTTTCTATTATACTTTTCCTCTGATTGTTCCTCTCCTGGTTTTGCCATACAAATACTGAGGTAAAAAACTCACCAAATACTCAAAAGGTGCATGTGACCTTAGACTTTAAATTCTTTCTGCCACTTTTGACATTTTCTAGATGTCAGACTGTAGTATTTTTTTTATTAACTGGCAACTTGCATTTGCTGCTATCTAGGAAAACTAAACATAGTAAGCTGTGGCTACCACTATGTCTTTTTTAGGGATATATATATATACTAGCTGTACTACCCGGCTTCGCCCGGGTTAATGACTGCTGTTAGCAAAATAGAATGTGTTAACAAAAATTTATTCTGCACACAAAAACCACAAAACAAATAGATAGAAATGTAATTATTAAAAGGCAAAAACTAAGCAAATAGAAGCATTTCACAACATATATTAGCTTTGTTATACTGAGAATGTCTTTGTTGCCTATATTAACCAATCAGAGCTCAGGTTAATTAACTGTAGCAAAATAGAAGCTGAGCTGTGATTGGTTGCTATTGGCAGCCTGATAAATCCCCAGCCAACAGGAAGCCCTCCCCCCTGGCAGTATATATTAGCTCACACATACACATAATAGACAGGTCATGTGACTGACAGCTGCCGTATTTCCTATATGGTACATTTGTTGCTCTTGTAGTTTGCTTATTAATCAGATTTTTATTTTTGAAGGACAATACCAGACTTGTGTGTGTTTTAGGGCGAGTTTTATGTGTCAAGTTGTGTGTGTTGAGTTGCGTGTGGCGACATGCATGTAGCGACTTTTGTGAGATGAGTTTTGTGTGGCGACATGCGTGTAGCAACATTTTGTGTGTTGAGTTGCATGTGACAGGTTAGTGTAGCAAGTTGTGTGCAGCAAGATTTGTGCATGGCGAGTTTTGCGCGTGGCGAGTTTTATGTGTGGTGCATTTTGAGTATGTGCAAGTTTTGTGTGAGGCAACTTTTGCATGTGGTGCAACTTTTGTACATGTGGCAATTTTTCTGTGTGTGCAAGTTTTGCATGAGGTGAGTTTTCCATGAGGTGAGTTTTGCACGTGTGGCGAGTTTTGCGTGAGCCTAGTTTTGCATATGGCGAGTTTTGCATGTAGCGAGTTTTGAGTGGTGACTTTTGTGTTTCGACTTTTATGTGGCGAGGTTGGTGTGTGTGTGTGGTGAAATGTGTGCTGAGGGTGGTATATGTGTTCAAGCACGTGGTAGTGTGTGGCGCATTTTGTGTTTGTGTTCATATCCCCGTGTGTGGTGAGTATCCCATGTCGGGGCCCCACCTTAGCAACTGTACGGTATATACTCTTTGTCGCCATCGCTCTCATTCTTTAAGTCCTCATTGTTCACATCTGGCAGCTGTCAATTTTCCTCCAACACTTTTCCCTTCACTTTTTCCCCATTATGTAGATAGGAGCAAAATTGTTTGGTGAATTGGAACGCGCGGGGTTAAAATTTCACCTCACAACATAGCCTATGACGCTCTCGGGGTCCAGACGTGTGACTGTGCAAAATTTTGTGGCTGTAGCTGCGACGGTACAGATGCCAATCCCGGACATACACACATACATACATACACACATTCAGCTTTATATATTAGATATACCTGTATGTAATCTCCTGTATATAGTATATACCTGTGTGTCATCTCACCTATATATAGTATATATCTGTGTGTCATCTCCTGTATATAGTATATACCTGTATGTCATCTCCTCCTATACATAGCATATACCTGTGTCATCTCCTCCTGTATATACTATATACCTGTAGGTAATCTGCTCCTGTATATAGTATATACCTGTGTGTCATCTCCTCCTGTATATAGTATATACCTGTATGTCATCTCCTCCTGTATGTAGTATGTACCTGTATGTCATCTCCTCCTCTATATAGTATATACCTGTGTGTCATCTCTCCTGTATATAGTATATATCTGTGTGTCATCTCCTCCTGTATATAGTATATACCTGTGTGTCATCTCCCCTGTAAATAGTATATACCTGTGTGTCATCTCCTGTATATAGTATATAGCTGTATGTCATCTCCTCCTGTATTAGCCCTCGTTCACACGTTATTTGGTCAGTATTTTTACCTCAGTATTTGTAAGCTAAAATGGCAGCCTGATAAATCCCCAGCCAACAGTAAGCCCACCCCCTGGCAGTATATATTAGCTCACACATACACATAATAGACTGGTCATGTGACTGACAGCTGCCGGATTCCTATATGGTACATTTGTTGCTCTTGTAGTTTGTCTGCTTATTAATCAGATTTTTATTTTTGAAGGATACCAGACTTGTGTGTGTTTTAGGGCGAGTTTCGTGTGTCAAGTTGTGTGTGTTGAGTTGCGTGTGGCGACATGCATGTAGGGACTTTTGTGAGATGAGTTTTGTGTGGCGACATGCGTGTAGCAACTTTTTGTGTGTCGAGTTGCATGTGACAGGTTAGTGTAGCAAGTTGTGTGCAGCAAGTTTTGCGCATGGCGAGTTTTGCGCGTGGCGAGTTTTATGTGTGGTGCCTTTTGAGTATGTGCAAGTTTTGTGTGAGGCAACTTTTGCATGTGTTGCAACTTTTGTGCATGTGGCAATTTTTCTGCGTGTGGCAATTTTTCTGCGTGTGCAAGTTTTGCGTGTGGCGAGTTTTGCACGTGTGGCGAGTTTTGCATGTGGAGAGTTTTGCGCGTGGCGAGTTTTGAGCGGCGACTTTTGTGTTTCTACTTTTATGTGGCGAGGTTGGTGTATGTGTGGTGAAATGTGCACTGAGGGTGGTATATGTGTTCGAGCACGTGGTAGTGTGTGGCGCATTTTGTGTGTGTGTTCATATCCCCGTGGTGGTGTGATTATCCCATGTTGGGGCCCCACCTTAGCAACTGTACAGTATATACTCTTTGGTGCCATCGCTGTCATTCTTTAAGTCCCCCTTGTTCACATCTGGCAGCTGTTAATTTGCCTCCAACACTTTTCCTTTCATTTTTTCCCCATTATGTAGATAGGGGCAAAATTGTTTGGTGACTTGGAAAGCGCGGGGTTAAAATTTCACCTCACAATATAGCTTTGACGCTCTCAGGGTCCAGACGTGTGACTGTGCAAAATTTTGTGCCTGTAGCTGCGACGCCTCCAACACTTTTCCTTTCACTTTTTCCCCATTATGTAGATAGGGGCAAAATTGTTTGGTGAATTGGAAAGCGCGGGGTTAAAATTTCACCTCACAACATAGCCTATGACGCTCTCGGGGTCCAGACGTGTGACTGTGCAAAATTTTGTGGCTGTAGCTGCTACGGTTCAGATGCCAATCCCGGACATACATACATACATACATACACACACACACACATTCAGCTTTATATATTAGATATATATATATATATATATATATATATATATATATATATATATATATCTTAATGTATGCTCATAGTAATTATCATATGTCTATTTATTAATGGCGTACAATTGCGTCCTAAATGTGATGTTAAATGAATTCCTTAGGTTAATGTTTTAAGGATTTTGTAATTTCTGGCTTGCCTGACTTTACAACTAGAACATAATACATTTGTGCCTTTTCTGGCCTTCTTAATATCTCACACATGTGTCAATGAGATTCTGCCATGTTCTATCCACATTACAGTTGGCTCCCTTTTATATTTCAGCCATTCCTCATTCCCCCTGCTTCTTCATCATCTCTTGAGTTGTGATGCCGAGAACAGAGTAGCACCTAGCTGCGTGTAATAAGCACATCGGTGCATTGTCATTTCAAAACCTTTGGTGATGTGGTAACTGACTATGATGGAGAAGAAATAAACTTATTCATAGTGAAATAAAGTGAGAGCCCAGAATATGGGGGCCAACTGCAACACTTTGCATTACAAGTCAAGCACTATAAACCTCACAACCAGAGGATTTTCCTTAAATGTGCAGTGTAACAACCTGGCTCGAGAATTTCCTCGATTCCAGTATAGGAGGAGAACACTTGTCCGGAGAACTTGGAGTGCTGCTGCCTGAAGTTGTTCTGCAGATAGTCCATCACCATGACATACCCAGACTGCTGCATAGTCAGGATCTCACAGAAATATTCCAACTGACAGAGAGAAAAAAACACAACAGACATTAAAACAGGAACTTCTAGCATTTGTTGCCGTAAATTGCAATCACATATTAGCAATTATCTCTATAGTGTTATATTGTACTAGGCTCTTATATTAATGCTGGCCTTATGCAAATTCATATTTCAGCTTTACAATCCATACATCAAGAGCTATAGAGCAAACATGGAGGCAGGGTACATTTCGATAGTTTTGAAGAGGTGTCTAAATCCAAGCTCACACCGGGCGATTGCAGTTTTTAGATTTAGCATCACACTGGTTTTGCAGGAAAACAGTTTGAGGACCAGGTCTAGAGCAGCTTGTAAAACCGGTAACATTACTACATCTAGGGGGGGGGGGAAAGGAGGACTTAATATAAGGGTTTACACATATAGATCACTACCAGAAGGATACGATTCACAACTAATGATTTCAGGCTGCATTCAGAGAACTTCAGAAAGATCCAGAATAGAAGGAAAATTTGTATTAGATCGTAGGTGGAGAATATGAAGTCAATGTAATTGTATGGCAATATTCACACATGCATAATTCTATATACGAAAATGCAGAGGGCATAGTTTTCAACACACATTATGCTCCTTGAGATGCAGGATCTTTTAGTGCTTTCTTTCCTTGAATGTCGTGTTTTTAGTGCTTCTCTGGAAAAATACAGTACAAGATGGCACCCAATGCACACAAGAGTGAATGGGGCATTACTCTTTTTTAATGTCTGTAAATCTTTAAAATTGTAAATCCAGTCAGAAATATCTGATATACTACATCATAGATGACAGAAGATTAAATTGATAAAGCTTGTGATTGCTAGAACATAACGTGCTGCATAGTCTAAAGATGGGCGAGACTCTGGATCATCGGCCAGGTTAGCAGCCTCTGCCAGGCAGGAGGGTTGCAAATTAATCCACTCATCTCCAGTATAGACCATAAACACATTTTTTCCTACTTTCCAAGAAAGCTGTCGTTAATTGATCAAGGGTGATTCCCATATGATAAATTGCTCATCACCAGTTTTCTGGATGCTCAGGACCCTCACCCATCCACAGAACTGAATGGAATACACATGTGAGCCACTACTCCATTCAGTGTCTATGGAACTGAAGAGACATAGCCGAGTGTAATTATCTGCCCATTGCTATGTCAGATTTTACAAATGTCACCTATGTGAAGTTCTAACACTTACCTCTTACATTAGACAACCCATTGCAATGGATATCCCCTTGAATGTTTGTTTGGTAAAGGTAGGGAACATGTTATTGCTTACCTGGGCTTCAGAGATTGTGGCTGTGTCCTTAAATACAATCCACTCTACTGTTTCGGAGCATGGCGGAGTTGTTAGTGATCCATTGTACGTATAATATTTGTCTGTGTAGTTTGGCAGTAGGTCCAGCAAAACAAATGGATCTAGCTCAGCCTTCTTACCTGTATAAAAAATTGTTATATTATCAATCTAAAGACTCCAAAACAACAGGAAACACTTCTGGTTCAACACCCCCACATCATATTTTGTCTTGGTCATAGAAAATGCAATAGAAGAGAAATCATCCCCGGATGCTTATGTATGACAGAGAAAGTTTTGCTTCCCCTAAAACAACTGTTCAAATACTGTTCAACATAAAATATGTATCTGAAAAGTTTCTATAGGTAACAGTTCCACGTTAACACCACGTTCCATGCTCAGTTAAAGGAGTTTTCCAGTCTCAACAAGTTATCACTTATCCATTGGATAGGAGGTAATTTGGTGGGTTTCCAACCACTGGGACTCGCACCAATCGGCAGAACTGGGAATTTTTATACCCGACGGGGAGCTTTTATCCCCATTACAAAATGGAGCAGCAGGCTGGACACCTGATCACCACTCTATTCATTGTCTATGGGACTGCTGTAAAAAGCTGAGTATAGCACAAAGCAGCCCTTAGGCTATGTGCACACGTTGCGGATTTTGCTGCGGATCCGCAGCGGATTTGATACTGTGGATCTGCAGCCGTTTTCCATGCGGTTTACAGTACCATGTAAACGTATGTAAAACATAATCCGCAGTGCACATGGTGCAGAAAAAACGCGCTGAAACGCAGCGGTGTTTTTTCCACAGCATGTCAATTCCATGTGCTGATTCCGCAGTGGTTTACACCTGTTCTTCAATAGGAATCCCCAGGTGTAAACCGCAGGAGGAATCTGCACAAAAACCACGGTAAATCCGTTGTAAATCCGCGGGTAATCCGCAGTGCGGTTTACCTGCGGATTTTGCAAAAACAGCAGTGTGCATAGCAATCCGCAACGTGTGCACATAGCCTTAGGGAATGTATGAAGCAGTGGGGTATGCGCACTGCTGGTACATTCTGTCAATTGGTGCCGGTCTCAGTAGTTCGACCACCACCAATCTTTAAGGCCATGTGCACACGTTCAGTATTTTTCGCGCTTTTTTCGCGTTTTTCGCTATAAAAACGTGATAAAAACGCGAAAAAAACGCTTACATGTGCCTCCCATTATTTTAAGTGTATTCCGCATTTCTTGTGCAAATGTTGAATTTTTTTCCGCGAAAAAATCGCATCGCGGAAAAAAAAGCAACATATTCATTAAATTTGCGGAATTGCGGGGTTTCTGCACACCTAGGAATGCATTGATCTGCTTACTTCCCGCATGGGGCTGTGCACACCATGCGGGAAGTAAGCGGATCATGTGAGGTTGGTACCCAGGGTGGAGGAGAGTAGACTCTCCTCCACGGACTGGGCACCATATAATTGGTAAAAAAAAAGAATTAAAAGAAAAAATAGTCATATACTCACCTTCGATGGCCCCCGGATTCTTCCCGCCTCTCAGCGGTGCATGCTGCCGCTTCCGTTCCTATAGATGCTGTGTGTGAAGGACCTGCGATGACGTCGCGGTCACATGACCGCGATGACGTCGCAGTCACGTGACCGCGACGTCATCGAAGGTCCTGCACACACCATCTATAGGAACGGACGCCGCTGAGGAGATCGGCTGTCTGCAGAGGGTGAGTATAACCATTTTTTAATTTTTTTATTATTTTTAACATGATATCTTTTTACTATTGATGCTGCATAAGCAGCATCTATAGTAAAAAGTTGGTCACACTTGTCAAACACTATGTTTGACAAGTGTGACCAACCTGTCAGTCAGTTTTCCAAGCGATGCTACAGATCGCTTGGAAAACTTTAGCATTCTGCAAGCTAATTTCGCTTGCAAAATGCTAAAAAAAAGCAAAAAAAAATGGGAAAAAAACGCAAAAAAAAAATGCGGATTTCTTGCAGAAAATTTCCGGTTTTCTTCAGGAAATTTCTGCAAGAAATCCTGACCTGCGCACATACCCTAAATCATCACCTATCCTGTGATTAGGTGATAAATTGTTTTCACCAAACAATCCTTTTAAATGTGACCTGGTTTTCTACCAAATTGACATTAACCCCTTAACGAACACGGGTATTTCAGTTTTTTAATTTCCGTTTTTTGCTCCCCTTCTTCCCAGAGCCATAATTTTTTAATTTTTTGGTCAAAATGGCCATGTGATGGCTTGTTTTTTGCAGGATAAATTGTAATTTTGAATTACACCATTGGTTTTAACAAATCATGTACTGAAAAATGGGAAAAAATTCCAAGTGCAGAGAAATTGTAAAAAAAAGTGCAATTCCACAGGTTTTTTTTTTTCACCATGTTCACTAAATTCTAAAACTGACCTGCCATTATGATTCTCCAGGTCATTATGAGTTTATAGACAACAAACATGTCTATGTTCTCTTTTATTTAAGTGCTGGAAAAAAATTCCAAATTTGGTAAAAAAAAAAAATGCGCCATTTTCCAAGACCGGTAGCATCTCCATTTTTTGTGATCTTGGGCTGGGTGAAGGCTTATTTTTTGTGCACGGGAGGTGATGTTTTTATTGATACCATTTTTATGTAGATACGATCTTTTGATCACATTTTATTGCAATGTAGTGGCGAAAAAAAGAAGTTATTCTGGCATTTTGAATTGTTTTCTCATTATGCCGTTTAGCGATGGGGTTAATTCTTTTTTCATATTAATAGATTGGGCGAATCTAAATGCGGTGATACAAAATGTGTGTATATTTGATTTTTTTATTGTTTTATTTTGAATGGGGCAAAAGGGGGGAGATTTGAACTTTTATTTTTTTTATTTTTTAAATATTTTTAAACCTTTTCTTTTAACTTTTTGTATGCTTCAATAGTCTCCATGGGAGACTAGAAGCTGCAGTACTTTGATCGCTTTTGCTACACAAAGGCAATGATCAGATGGCCTGTGTGTAGCAGAAATGTGCACTTGCTATGAGTGCCGAGCATCGGGGTGGTGCTTATAGCAATCTGTCAATGACAGCCATAGAGGTCTGCTGCAGACCTCTGGTTGTCATGCCGATCCATTGGTGACCTGATGGGGTCACCGATGAGCGGGGTTAGCAATGCGTTTCCGATAAGAGCATGTTAAATGCTGCTGTCAGAGATTGACAGTGGCATTTAATTAATTAACATCCACAGGTGGATCTTAATTCCACCCGCAGCTGTTGCGGGAACATGTCAGCTGTATAGATCAGCTGTCATATGCCCGGAAAGGTGCGAGCTCCGGCGCTGACAGGGGAGTCTGGCATGGACGTACTGTTACGCCCAATGTCGGAAATGTCTATATTGGCATACAATGCAGACTTCACTGAAGTAATGAAATGTAACCTAAAATAATTGAAATAAACACAATATTAATATTGATTTAATTGTTACCATTCCAAAAATGATCTGATTTAGCATTGCGCTGAAAGAGATTACTACCCTAACTCACTTACTGGATTTTGCCATAAATACCTAAAAATAATGTTGCTAAAGATCCCCATATACCTTTTCTGCCAAATGTCATGCTTTTTACCTTTCTGATCCACTGCTCTAGTCCCGACCCTAGCTCTGTTGCCCACAGCCATCATTTCCTCTTCGGGGTCCTCTGCTCCCTTTCCCATCATCCCAAGTGCTGGGCTAGAAGCCAGCAGTGATCCCTGCCCCTGTAACTCCAGCTAATCCCCTCCCACTTGTTCCACAGCTTCACAGCATCAACAATTAGTGATGGGAAGTCCAGCTCTTTTTTGGTGTTCTGGCTCACTTGGCACCACTCACCAAAAAGAGCCTGCTCTTTTGGATCCTAAGTGGATCCCTATTAAATATGTGTTCACCTCAGGTGAAGGTGAATGCCCACCTGTGTCATGATTCTCAATGGCGAGAGAACATAGCCCAGCATATATAAGAACTAGCTCTTGGAAGATGGAATCTAAACTGACCATGAACTAAACCTGCCGCACAATTAACAGTGGCCGGGTAGCGTGCCTACGTTTTATCCCTAGACGCCCAGCGCCAGCCGGAGGACTAACTAATCCTAGCAGAGGAAAATACAGTCCTGGCTCACCTCTAGAGAAATTTCCCCAAAAGGCAGACAGAGGCCCCCACATATATTGGCGGTGATTTTAGATGAAATGACAAACGTAGTATGAAAATAGGTTTAGCAAAATCGAGGTCCGCTTACTAGATAGCAGGAAGACAGAAAGGGCACTTTCATGGTCAGCTGAAAACCCTATCAAAACACCATCCAGAAATTACTTTAAGACTCTAGTATTAACTCATAACACCAGAGTGGCAATTTCAGATCACAAGAGCTTTCCAGACACAGTAACGAAACAGCAGCTGTGAACTGGAACAAAATGCAAAAACAAACTAGGACGAAAGTCCAACTTAGCTGGGAGTTGTCTAGTAGCAGGAACATGCAAAGAAAGGCTTCTGATTACATTGTTGACCGGCATGAAACTGACAGAGGAGCAAGCTTATATAGAGACTCCCACATCCTGATGGGAACAGGTGAACAGAGAGGATGAGGCACACAAGTTCAATTCCACCAGTGGCCACCGGGGGAGCCCAGAATCCAATTTCACAACAGTACCCCCCCCTCAAGGAGGGGGCACCGAACCCTCACCAGAACCACCAGGGCGATCAGGATGAGCCCTATGAAAGGCACGGACAAGATCGGAGGCATGAACATCAGAGGCAGTCACCCAAGAATTATCCTCCTGACCGTATCCCTTCCATTTGACCAGATACTGGAGTTTCCGTCTGGAAACACGGGAGTCTAAGATTTTTTCCACAACGTACTCCAACTCGCCCTCAACCAACACCGGAGCAGGAGGCTCAACGGAAGGCACAACCGGTACCTCATACCTGCGCAATAATGACCGATGAAAAACATTATGAATAGAAAAAGATGCAGGGAGGTCCAAACGGAAGGACACAGGGTTAAGAATCTCCAATATCTTGTACGGGCCGATGAACCGAGGCTTAAACTTAGGAGAAGAAACCCTCATAGGGACAAAACGAGAAGACAACCACACCAAGTCCCCAACACAAAGCCGAGGACCAACACGACGACGGCGGTTGGCAAAAAGCTGAGTCTTCTCCTGGGACAACTTCAAATTGTCCACTACCTGCCCCCAAATCTGATGCAACCTCTCCACCACAGCATCCACTCCAGGACAATCCGAAGATTCCACCTGACCGGAGGAAAATTGAGGATGAAACCCCGAATTACAGAAAAACGGGGACACCAAGGTGGCAGAGCTGGCCCGATTATTGAGGGCGAACTCCGCCAATGGCAAAAAAGCAACCCAATCATCCTGATCTGCAGACACAAAACACCTCAAATATGTCTCCAAGGTCTGATTAGTCCGCTCGGTCTGGCCATTAGTCTGAGGATGGAAAGCAGACGAAAAAGACAAATCTATGCCCATCCTAGCACAGAATGCCCGCCAAAATCTAGACACGAATTGGGTCCCTCTGTCAGAAACGATATTCTCCGGAATACCATGCAAACGAACAACATTTTGAAAAAACAGAGGAACCAACTCTGAAGAAGAAGGCAACTTAGGCAAGGGAACCAAATGGACCATCTTAGAGAAACGGTCACACACCACCCAGATGACAGACATCTTCTGAGAAACAGGCAGATCCGAAATAAAATCCATCGAGATGTGCGTCCAAGGCCTCTTCGGAATAGGCAAGGGCAACAACAATCCACTAGCCCGAGAACAACAAGGCTTGGCCCGAGCACAAACGTCACAAGACTGCACAAAGCCTCGCACATCTCGTGACAGGGAAGGCCACCAGAAGGACCTTGCCACCAAATCCCTGGTACCAAAGATTCCAGGATGACCTGCCAACGCAGAAAAATGAACCTCAGAGATGACTCTACTGGTCCAATCATCAGGAACAAACAGTCTACCAGGTGGGCAACGATCCGGTCTATCCGCCTGAAACTCCTGCAAGGCCCGCCGCAGGTCTGGAGAAACGGCAGACAATATCACTCCATCCTTAAGGATACCTGTGGGCTCAGAATTACCAGGGGAGTCAGGCTCAAAACTCCTAGAAAGGGCATCCGCCTTAACATTCTTAGAACCCGGTAGGTATGACACCACAAAATTAAACCGAGAGAAAAACAACGACCAGCGCGCCTGTCTAGGATTCAGGCGCCTGGCAGACTCAAGGTAAATTAAATTTTTGTGGTCAGTCAATACCACCACCTGATGTCTGGCCCCCTCAAGCCAGTGACGCCACTCCTCAAAAGCCCACTTCATGGCCAAAAGCTCCCGATTCCCAATATCATAATTCCGCTCGGCGGGCGAAAATTTACGGGAAAAAAAAGCACAAGGTCTCATCACGGGGCAGTCGGAACTTCTCTGCGACAACACCGCCCCAGCTCCGATTTCAGAAGCGTCGACCTCAACCTGAAAAGGAAGAGCAACATCAGGCTGACGCAACACAGGGGCGGAAGAAAAGCGGCGCTTAAGCTCCCGAAAGGCCTCCACAGCATCAGGGGACCAATCAGCAACATCAGCACCCTTCTTAGTCAAATCACTCAATGGTTTAACAACATCAGAAAAACCAGCAATAAATCGACGATAAAAGTTAGCAAAGCCCAAAAATTTCTGAAGACTCTTAAGAGAAGAGGGTTGCGTCCAATCACAAATAGCCTGAACCTTGACAGGATCCATCTCGATGGAAGAGGGGGAAAAAATGTATCCCAAGAAGGAAATCTTTTGAACCCCAAAAACGCACTTAGAACCCTTCACACACAAGGAATTAGACCGCAAAACCTGAAAAACCCTCCTGACCTGCTGGACATGAGAGTCCCAGTCATCCGAAAAAATCAGAATATCATCCAGATACACAATCATAAATTTATCCAAATAATCGCGGAAAATGTCATGCATAAAGGACTGGAAGACTGAAGGGGCATTTGAAAGACCAAAAGGCATCACCAAATACTCAAAGTGGCCCTCGGGCGTATTAAATGCGGTTTTCCACTCATCCCCCTGCTTGATTCGCACCAAATTATACGCCCCACGGAGATCAATCTTAGAGAACCACTTGGCCCCCTTTATACGAGCAAACAAATCAGTCAGCAGTGGTAACGGATATTGATATTTAACCGTGATTTTATTCAAAAGCCGATAATCAATACACGGCCTCAAAGAGCCATCTTTCTTAGACACAAAGAAAAAACCGGCTCCTAAGGGAGATGACGAAGGACGAATATGTCCCTTTTCCAAGGACTCCTTTATATATTCTCGCATAGCAGCGTGTTCAGGCACAGACAGATTAAATAAACGACCCTTAGGGTATTTACTACCCGGGATCAAATCTATGGCACAATCGCACTCCCGGTGCGGAGGTAGTGAACCAAGCTTGGGTTCTTCAAAAACGTCACGATAGTCAGACAAGAATTCAGGAATCTCAGAGGGAATAGATGATGAAATGGAAACCAAAGGTACGTCCCCATGAGTCCCTTTACATCCCCAGCTTAACACAGACATAGCTTTCCAGTCGAGGACTGGGTTATGAGATTGCAGCCATGGCAATCCTAGCACCAAAACATCATGTAGATTATACAGCACCAGAAAGCGAATAATCTCCTGGTGATCCGGATTAATACGCATAGTTACTTGTGTCCAGTATTGTGGTTTATTACTAGCCAATGGGGTGGAGTCAATCCCCTTCAGAGGTATAGGAGCTTCCAAAGGCTCCAAATCATACCCACAGCGTTTGGCAAAGGACCAATCCATAAGACTCAAAGCGGCGCCAGAGTCGACATAGGCGTCCGCGGTAATAGATGATAAAGAACAAATCAGGGTCACAGATAGAATAAACTTAGACTGTAAAGTGCTAATTGAAACAGACTTGTCAAGCTTCTTAGTACGCTTAGAGCATGCTGATATAACATGAGTTGAATCACCACAATAGAAGCACAACCCATTTTTTCGTCTAAAATTCTGCCGCTCGCTTCTGGACAGAATTCTATCACATTGCATATTTTCTGGCGTCTTCTCAGTAGACACCGCCAAATGGTGCACAGGTTTGCGCTCCCGCAGACGCCTATCGATCTGAATAGCCATTGTCATGGACTCATTCAGACCCGCAGGCACAGGGAACCCCACCATAACATCCTTAATGGCATCAGAGAGACCTTCTCTGAAAATCGCCGCCAGGGCGCACTCATTCCACTGAGTAAGCACAGACCATTTACGGAATTTTTGGCAGTATATTTCAGCTTCATCTTGCCCCTGAGATAGGGACATCAAAGCTTTTTCCGCCTGAAGCTCTAAATGAGGTTCCTCATAAAGCAACCCCAAGGCCAGAAAAAACGCATCCACATTGAGCAACGCAGGATCCCCTGGTGTCAATGCAAAAGCCCAATCTTGAGGGTCGCCCCGGAGCAAGGAAATTACAATCCTGACCTGCTGTGCAGGATCTCCGGCAGAGCGAGACTTCAGGGACAAAAACAATTTGCAATTATTTTTAAAATTTTGAAAGCAAGATCTATTCCCTGAAAAAAATTCAGGCAAAGGAATTCTAGGTTCAGACATAGGTGCATGAACAACAAAATCTTGCAAATTTTGTACCTTCGTGGCGAGATTATTCAAACCTGTAGCTACACTCTGAAGATCCATTTCAAACAGGTGAACACAGAGCGATTCAAGGATTAGAAGGAGAGAAAGAGAGGAAGGCTGCAGTATAGGCAGACTAGCAAGTGATTCAATTATGAGCACACTCAGAACTAGAGAAAAAAAAAAAAAATTTTCAGCAGACTTCTTTTTTCTCTCCTTTCTCAGCCAATAATTTAACCCTTTTGGGCCGGTCAAACTGTCATGATTCTCAATGGCGAGAGAACATAGCCCAGCATATATAAGAACTAGCTCTTGGAAGATGGAATCTAAACTGACCATGAACTAAACCTGCCGCACAATTAACAGTGGCCGGGTAGCGTGCCTACGTTTTATCCCTAGACGCCCAGCGCCAGCCGGAGGACTAACTAATCCTAGCAGAGGAAAATACAGTCCTGGCTCACCTCTAGAGAAATTTCCCCAAAAGGCAGACAGAGGCCCCCACATATATTGGCGGTGATTTTAGATGAAATGACAAACGTAGTATGAAAATAGGTTTAGCAAAATCGAGGTCCGCTTACTAGATAGCAGGAAGACAGAAAGGGCACTTTCATGGTCAGCTGAAAACCCTATCAAAACACCATCCAGAAATTACTTTAAGACTCTAGTATTAACTCATAACACCAGAGTGGCAATTTCAGATCACAAGAGCTTTCCAGACACAGTAACGAAACAGCAGCTGTGAACTGGAACAAAATGCAAAAACAAACTAGGACGAAAGTCCAACTTAGCTGGGAGTTGTCTAGTAGCAGGAACATGCAAAGAAAGGCTTCTGATTACATTGTTGACCGGCATGAAACTGACAGAGGAGCAAGGTTATATAGAGACTCCCACATCCTGATGGGAACAGGTGAACAGAGAGGATGATGCACACAAGTTCAATTCCACCAGTGGCCACCGGGGGAGCCCAGAATCCAATTTCACAACACACCTGCAGTCGAAACCATGCCCACTTGCAGTCAGCCAATTAAATTAATAAGTGGGCGGATTTTAGTCTCCCAAACACTGGAATTTTACGCCCAGTGAGAGCTATTAAGAGTATTTAGAGGACTTAGGTGTTTGGCTCCTGTCATTCACAGCAGGGGTCAGCTCTTTGTCTCAGTTGTGAAGGACCCATCACTAATCAGCATAACGTTCTGTCTAGGACAGTGCTGAAGGCCAGTCACTGATACAATGCATAGAAGTAACACAAAGCACCAGAACAGCAGCCCTGGAATTAAAGATTATCCCCCTCACTGACTAATCATGCTCTACTGTAACAGGATGGACGTGTGGGGAAGAGAGATGTATGCATACAATTACGTCCATATATATTTGGACAGAGACAACATTTTTCTAATTTTGGTTATAGACATTACCACAATGAATTTTAAACAAAACAATTCAGATGCAGTTGAAGTTCAGACTTTCAGCTTTCATTTGAGGGTATCCACATTAAAATTGGATGAAGGGTTTAGGAGTTTCAGCTCCTTAACATGTGCCACCCTGTTTTTAAAGGGACCAAAAGTAATTGGACAGATTGAATAATTTTAAACAAAATGTTCATTTCTAGTAATTGGTTGAAAACCCTTTGTTGGCAATGACTCTAGGCCTTTTATCTGCTTAATTGAGAATGACATAACGAAGGGATTGCCCGCACCTGTCCATGAAATAGCCTTGGACTCAATTGTCCAATTACTTTTGATCCCTTTAAAAACAGGGTGACACATGTTAAGGAGCTGAAACTTCTAAACCCTTCATCCAATTTTAATGTGGATACCCTCAAATGAAAGTTGAAAGTCTGAACTTCAACTGCATCTGAATTGTTTTGTTTAAAATTCATTTTGGTAATGTTTATAACCAAAATTAGAAAAATGTTGTCTCTGTCCACATATACAGGTCCTTCTCAAAAAATTAGCATATAGTGTTAAATTTCATTATTTACCATAATGTAATGATTACAATTAAACTTTCATATATTATAGATTCATTATCCACCAACTGAAATTTGTCAGGTCTTTTATTGTTTTAATACTGATGATTTTGGCATACAACTCCTGATAACCCAAAAAACCTGTCTCAATAAATTAGCATATCAAGAAAAGGTCCTCTAAACGACCTATTACCCTAATCTTCTGAATCAACTAATTAACTCTAAACACATGCAAAAGATACCTGAGGCTTTTAAAAACTCCCTGCCTGGTTCATTACTCAAAACCCCCATCATGGGTAAGACTAGTGACCTGACAGATGTCAAGAAGGCCATCATTGACACCCTCAAGCAAGAGGGTAAGACCCAAAAAGAAATTTCTCAACAAATAGGCTGTTCCCAGAGTGCTGTATCAAGGCACCTCAATGGTAAGTCTGTTGGAAGGAAACAATGTGGCAGAAAACGCTGTACAACGAGAAGAGGTGACCGGACCCTGACGAAGAATGTGGAGAAGGACCGATTCCAGACCTTGGGGAACCTGAGGAAGCAGTGGACTGAGTCTGGTGTGGAAACATCCAGAGCCACCGTGCACAGGCGTGTGCAGGAAAAGGGCTACAGGTGCCGCATTCCCCAGGTAAAGCCACTTTTGAACCATAAACAGCGGCAGAAGCGCCTGACCTGGGCTACAGAGAAGCAGCACTGGACTGTTGCTAAGTGGTCCCAAGTACTTTTTTCTGATGAAAGCAAATTTTGCATGTCATTCGGAAATCGAGGTGCCAGAGTCTGGAGGAAGACTGGGGAGAAGGAAATGCCAAAATGCCTGAAGTCCAGTGTCAAGTACCCACAGTCAGTGATGGTGTGGGGTGCCATGTCAGCTGCTGGTGTTGGTCCACTGTGTTTCATCAAGGGCAGGGTCAATGCAGCTAGCTATCAGGAGATTTTGGAGCACTTCATGCTTCCATCGGCTGAAATGCTTTATGGAGATGAAGATTTCATTTTTCAGCACGACCTGGCACCTGCTCACAGTGCCAAAACCACTGGTAAATGGTTTACTGACCATGGTATTACTGTGCTCAATTGGCCTGCCAACTCTCCTGACCTGAACCCCATAGAGAATCTGTGGGATATTGTGAAGAGAAAGTTGAGAGACGCAAGACCCAACACTCTGGATTAGCTTAAGGCCGCTATTGAAGCATCCTGGGCCTCCATAACATCTCAGCAGTGTCACAGGCTGATTGCCTCCATGCCACGCCGCATTGAAGCAGTCATTTCTGCCAAAGGATTCCCGACCAAGTATTGAGTGCATAACTGAACATTATTATTTGATTGTTTTTTTGTTTGTTATTAAAAAACACTTTTATTTGATTGGACGGGTGAAATATGCTAATTTATTGAGACAGGTTTTTTGGGTTATCAGGAGTTGTATGCCAAAATCATCAGTATTAAAACAATAAAAGACCTGACAAATTTCAGTTGGTGGATAATGAATCTATAATATATGAAAGTGTAATTGTAATCATTACATTATGGAAAATAATGAAATTTAACACTATATGCTAATTTTTTGAGAAGGACCTGTATATGGACGTAACTGTAAATACATTACAGTGGGTATACAGCAGGGTCTATATACTACACAGGTTATAGAGCAGGAAGTGTGTACATACTGTACATTGGCATACTGCTATATCCATACAGAAACAATGGAGAGCTCTGGAGGCTGAAATGGGCAGGGAGCTGTGTCTGCTGTTGAATGCACAGAACCAGGGAGTAAGCTCTGCTCAATAGAGAGCCCTGCCCACCAAACATCATGAAAGTCACACTATTTTGATGAAATGTTAAGTAGGGAGCCCTGAATCAGTTAAGGGTGACTGTGGGGGAAGACTACCCTTAGTCAGTTAGGGGTGACACAGTGGGGGAGCTGGACCCTAAGTTCAAGGTGATTGCGGGGAAAGAGGGCCCTCAGATCATTAGATGTGACATAATAGGGGAGAAGTACCCTGAGTTATTTAAGGGTAAAACAGTGGGAAAGGTGGCCCTAAAATAAGTAAGGGATGGCACGGATAGTAAGGGGAAGTCTCCTTCAAGAAAAACAGTTGGAGAGGAGAGATCTCAGTCAGTTAGGTGTGACACAGTGGGGAAAGTGAATGATTAGTCAAGGGTGACAATGGGGAAGGAGGTACCTCAGTCTGTTAGGTGTAACATAATAGGTTAGTGGTGCCCAGAGTCATTTAGTGGTGACACTGCAAAGGAGGTGGTCCACCATTCAGTTGGATGTGACTGATGACCTCCCCTTGCACCACACATATCACCCCTAATTGGATGAGTGCCCTTAATCAGTTATGTAGCATAAGTTGATATGGTGCTGATGTCAAATCTGCAGTACTGATCAATTCATGATGTGGGTTATTTCTACAGTATATAGCTGCCCCGAGAACACTTTTTTCTGTTGAATCCAAGATATAACATTCCTACATTGTATAAGGTTACACCAACTGTTATACTCTATAGAAAGCAGGGGAGTGAGAATCACTCAACACAGCTCTAAAAAAAATGACATTTCCATACAGTGCTGGTTACACAGCCATACAGCTCAGTACTGCAGTATAATATTCTCCATGCTGCTGTATATTGTCTTCCATGCTGTGGCTGTTTCTGAATATGAAGAGAAAGAATATTTGGAGTCCCTCTGATTCAGTGAGATAGGTATGGGAGGCATCATAGCAGCTAATCTTAAAAGAGGAATGAAAATTAGAGAGGAGAAAACTGTCAGGTAAGTCAGGTAATCTCCAAAGTCTCCTGAAATGGCCGGAACCCTTTAAGGTACAAAAGTTAAAGGCTGGCAACTCACATGGTAGACAAATAGTTCCAGAAAGCAAAAAATTTACTCACCAAACCGATGGACACTATCAACTCCATTGATGATTGCATTATAATTTGTGTTTTCTTCACCAATCTGCAGTGATATAAGATCACAGAATATGAAAGAAGTCAGTAAATGCTGTACAACAACAAAAATAAATATATCAACAATAATAACAGTGAAAAAAATTAAGAAACAATTATCATAATCAAGAATTGTAAACGTCACAATGGTCTCTCTCTCTCTCTCTCTCTCTCTATATATATACTGTATATATATATATATATATATATATATATATATATATACAGTTATATGAAAAAGTTTGGGCATCCCTATTAATCTTAAGCTTAATGTTTTATAAAAATTGTTTTTTTTGCAACAGCTATTTCAGTTTCATATATCTAATAACTGTTGGACACAGTAATGTTTCTGCCTTGAAATGAGGTTTATTGTACTAACAGAAAATGTGCAGTCTGCATTCAAACAAAATTTGACAGGTGCATAAGTATGGGCACCCTTATTTTCTTGTTTTAAATACTCCTGCCTACTTTTTACTGACTTACTAAAGCACTTTTTTTGGTTTTGTAACCTCATTGAGCTTTGAACTTCATAGCTAGGTGTATGCAATCATGAGAAAAGCTACTTAAAGTGGCCACTTGCAAGTTGTTCTCCTGTTTGAATCTCCTCTGAAGAGTGGCATCATGGGCTCCTCAAAACAGCTGTCAAATGATCTGAAAACAAAGATTATTCAACATAGTTGTTCAGGGGAAGGATACAAAAAACTGTGAGGAACATAGTAAGGAAATGGAAGAACACAGGTACAGTTCTTGTTAAGGCCAGAAGTGGCAGGCCAAGAAAAACATCAGAAAGGCAGAGAAGAAGAATGGTGAGATCAGTCAAGGACAATCCCCAGACCACCTCCAGAGATCTGCAGCATCAACTTGCTGCAGATGGTGTCACTGTGCATCGGTCAACTATACAACGCACTTTGCACAAGGAGAAGCTGTATGGGAGAGTGATGCGAAAGAAGCCGTTTCTGCAAGCACGCCACAAACAGAGTCGGCTGAGGTATGCAAAAGCACATTTGGAGAAGCCAATTTCTTTTTGGAAGAAGGTCCTGTGGACTGATGAAAGCAAGATTGAGTTGTTTGGTCATACAAAAAGGCGTTATGCATGGCAACCAAAAAACACAGCATTCCAAGAAAAACACTTGCTACCCACAGTAAAAATTGGTGGAGGTTCCATCATGCTTTGGGGCTGTGTGGCCAATGCCAGCACCGGGAATCTTGTTAAAGTTGAGGGACGCATGGATTCTTCTCAGTATCAGCAGATTCTTGACAATAATGTTCATGAATCAGTGACAAAGTTGAAGTTACGCAGGGGATGGATCTTTCAGCAAGACAATGATCCAAAACACCGCTCCAAATCTACTCAGGAGGAACAATTACACTGTTCAGGTCTGGGGACTGGGATGGCCATTCCAGAATATCATTGAACATCTGTGGGATCATTTGAAGAGGGCTGTCCATGCTCGGCGACCATCAAACTTAACTGAACTGGAATTGTTTTGTAAAGAGGAATGGTCAAAAAAACCTTCATCCAGGATCCAGAAACTCATTCAAAGCTACAGGAAGCGACTAGAGGCTGTTATTTTTGCAAAAGGAGGATCTACTAAATATTAATGTCACTTTTCTGGTGAGGTGCCGCACCTGTCAAATTTTGTTTGAATGCAGATTGCACATTTTCTGTACAATAAACCTCATTTCAAGGCAGAAACATTACTGTGTCCAACAGTTATTAGATATATGAAACTGAAATAGCTGTTGCAAAAAAAAACAATTTTTATAAAACATTAAGCTTAAGATTAATAGAGGTGCCCAAACTTTTTCATATAACTGTATATATATACAGTATATAGACAACTATTACACGGCCTGCTGCACATATGGACACAAACTTTTTTAGGGGAGGGGCAGTTGGGGAGAATGTGTTTCCATTAATGAAGAAATGAGTGATCCTTTGTACTTTGTTACTTCCGTGTTCACTCTACTCTCATACTATGTCTCCCACTTGTCCCCTATAATGAACAAGTAGAGGGGGAAATCACTTGACAGCTGCAGCCAATCTGCAGCCGATGTTTAGCTGCAACCTTCACATTCTGTTCAAACGGGCTTCTTCTGCTTTGATGGAAAGTAAAGACTGCAGCCAATCAGCAGCCTTTGATTGGCTGCAGAATCAACATGATGCCCCCCATGATGTGGAAATATCTCAGTGTGCAACTGTGGAAAAGTATAAAAAAAATATAAAAATTAAAAAAAATTAAAAAAATTGTTATGTAAGAACAGATTATATATGGTGCACAATTACAAAACCAAAGTGTTATATATAGTGCGTATGGTAAACATACATACATTTTTTTTTATTTTTAGTAAAGTGCAAAAGTACACAATTATGTGTCAATGTGTTCACAGCAACCACAATACACTAGATAAAATAATAATAACGTGCAAATGCAAAAGTTACACCACCAGGTGTCAGTGTATCCACATTAGATATTGAGTGACCAGGAAAGAACATGAAGGGTCAGTAAATAGAATACATTACTACTGGTTTAACCACAGTCCCAGGAAGAAAGGGGAAATCACAGCATGACCACTGCTTCCTTCATATCGAAGGATGCATGTAACACAGCAGAGCTTTTCGGATGGAACAATAAATATGATAGTGTTTGCTTTAGATTTTCCTATTGCAAAACAACTGATTACTAAAGGTTATATGCGACTGCTTTCTCTACGTCACTGCCTTTTAAACCTTTGATAAGAGCTATTTACAAGGCAATACAGAATCAAAGAATGATCACTGTCCCATCATGGTGCACCCAGAAGAAGACCTCTTCTCACACATCACCTAGATAGATGATCTGTCTGCTGCTGACTTGTCTGTGCATTGTCAAGGAAACACAAAAAATTCCTCCCACAAATGCTGCCATTTATATGCTTATTACCTGTAATCACAAATGATTCTGGCTATCAAGGATTTTTCCTACTTAACCCAGTTACAGCTTAAGCAGTTACTTAAATAATCCTATTTACGCTAAGTGTTTTATTACAAAGTGTCATACATGTTTTTACTAGTATGGAGACATTGTTTGGGAGCCACATGGTCCAAGATTACAATACATTGCTATGTTTTTAGGTGATTCTCTTTTTCAGGGGTTCTCCATCAAAACAACCAGTCCGTATGTTCTATCATGGAATGTGAAAGTCCCGGAGGGGCACCACTGTGAATGATCCAGCTTCATCGGCCAGAGAGGAGAACTGTGGATAGCAGTGACGTCCACTCTGAAGGACTCCAGTAGTCTATTTATTACATAGCCAGCAATTTATCTGAATACAATATTTACACTGCAAATCCTCTGCGATTAAAGGGGGTGTTTCTAACGAGAAGCATATTGGTAATCAAGAGGATGTGAGCATCCAGCCACAGCTCTCACTTCATCTTGATTACGTATAACTATCCCTCAACTACCCCCAATTATGATACTAGGACATATGAAAATTGTTCTTTAAATGTGTTGTTTCATTAGAAACACTAGGAATGCAAGTGCTAACACTGCCGCAATGACATTGGCACAGTAGGGGCCAAATATTCAGATCGAGTAGAGATTGTCTCAGTAGTGGACAAACCCTTTAACCCCTTAATGACCGCCGACACATCTTTTAACGACGGCCATTAAGGGGCCTTATTCCTCAGTGCCGCTTTTTAACAGCGCTGAGGAATAAGGGAATAGTGCTGCTTGTACATGACAGCTGACCACCTGCTGTATCAGCCCCGGAAGGTTTGGGCACTGATTAACCCCTGTCAAACACGACAGTGGTATTTAGTTGGTTGCAAGGGGGTCAAAAGACCCCCATAGTAACCAACGGACCCCCGCAATGACAATCGTGGATCCTGATGGTCACCATGGTACCCTGAGGTCAAGTGATGACCTCAGGGTACAGTGACCTGTGAGATCCAGCTATAAGCTGGGTCTCACAGGCTGTGTCAGTAAGACACCGCCAGTCTCATGCACTGTAGTACACTAGTACTGCAGTGTATGAGACCAGAGATCAAAAGAAGAATTATACATGTCCCACAGTGGGACTAAGTGAAAAAGTAAATAAAAGTAACAATAAATATATGAAAAAGTAAAAAAACACAAAAGAAGCGCACACAAATTCCAAAAAGCCATTTCACTAGTACACATAATTGGTATCACTGCATCCAGAATGACCCATTCTATAAAACTGGCACGTTATCTACTCCGTATGGTGAACGCCATAAAATAAATAATAAAAACATTCCAAAAATTTATTTTTCATCGTATGGACTCACAAAAAAGTGAATAAAAAGCGATCAAAGTGTCATATGTAAAAAAATATTGTGTAAATGAAACAAACCGCCAAACCATCTCACAAAAATTCATTTTTGTAAAATATTGTTTTTAATATGTAAAAATCACAAAAGCATAAAGAAAACAATATAAATCTGGTATTGTTGTAATCGTACTGACCCAACAAACAAATCTATCTTATCACTTTAACTGCTTGGCAAAAATTTCAAATAAAAACAATAATCAAATTGCTGGTTTTTGTTCATTCGATGTTTTAAAAATCTGAATAAAAAGTGATCAATTATAATGCAAAATATTACGTGCCCCAAAATGGTACCAAAAAAAATCTGCAACTTGTTCCACAATAAACTCTCATACAGCTCTGTTCGCCAAAAAATAAAATAGTTACAGTTCTCAGATGAAAAAAAAAACTTTTATAAAAAAGCATTTTTACTGTGTGATAGCAGCAAAACCTAAAAAAAGAGAATAAATCTGGTATCGCTGTAATCAAACCAACCCGAAGAATAAATCCACCTTATCACTTATACCGCAAGGTGAACCGCACAAAAATAAAAATAAGAACTATTTTTGCACTATTTGTTAATTCTACCTCCCAAAAATCAGAATGAGGCCTGGCTCACATTTATCCTGCGCTCTCTGCTGAGCGCTTATGTCGAGGTTTCAGTGTAAATTCTCCAGAAACGCGATTCAGACAAAACTCCAGATGGAACCACTCTCTTATGAGGCAGATAAGTCACTTTACACTGGTCTGTGTTCCGGCTGTGTCCCATCATTTTAGGCGTCTTTTAGCACACAAGTGTGAACGACTACTGACCTGTGCATGCCTAAAAAGATGGACACCACACAGAGTATAAAATGTTTCCATCTGCCTCATGGTGGGTGGTTCTGTTGGAGGTTTAGTCTGAACCGCATTTTTGTAGCATTTACATGGAAACCACGACGTAAGTACTCAAGTACTCAGCATAGAACACAAGAATGTGATACAGCCTTATACTGGAGCAATCAATAATATTATGTACCCCAAAATGTTACCAATAAAAACCCTAATTTATCCCACACAAAAACAGCCCCCACTCAGGTCCGTTATCGGTCACTGGAACTATAGGGGGTTCCCACGTTACTGGCATACAAAAACTTTCCCGCCCCCTCAAACAAAATCCAGTGAATACTGCACTCTAAAATCCAAATGCCCTCCTTCTGAGCCCCATTGTGCCTAAATCACAGTATGCGGCCACATATTTGGCATTATTGTCATGGAGAAAAGGCACAACTTAGGGGTGCGTATTGCCAGAAGCACAAGCTGTGCACAATGTATGGGGGCACTACAATATATGAAGGCTCTACACTGTATGGGGACACAATGAATGGGTATTAGACTGGCAGATTTGCAATTCTCCAGAAAAAAAGCCTGGCGTGAATGTCACAGAATAGTCACTGCAGTCAAACATGAATTCATTGAGAGGTGCAATTTCTACAACTGGGTCACTTTTAGGATTTTTCTGCTGTTCTGGCACCTTTGGGGCTCCACAAATGTCACCCGCAAACTATTCTAGCAAAACTTGTGCTCTTCCTTCCCAGCCCTGATGTGTGGCCTAAAAGTAATTTATGACAACATATGGGGCAGAACTGCGTTCTGGAGAAATTGCGCTATTAACCCTTGTGTACCTGACATTTTACAACAAATACAAAGATTACATTTTTACCACTAAATTTCAGTTTTTTTCTGTGTTATAAAATTCTGTGAGGCACCAATGGATTCAAAACACTCACTACGCCCCTAGATGAATTCCTTGAGGGGTCTAGTTTCCAAAATGGGGTATCTTGTTGGGGGTTTCTGCTGTTTTCACATGTTAGGGGCTCTTCAAATACGACATGGCATTCACAAGCTATACCAGACAAATAGCGCGCTTTCCTTTCCTAGCCCTGCCATGTGCCCAAGCAGAAGTTTTTGACCATATATGGGATATCTTCGCGTTTGGGATAAATTGCACAACATATTATGGAGTTAGTTTTCTCCTATTATCCATTGTGAAAATTACAATTTGGAGGTTAAAACAAAATTTTAATGAAAAAAATGAAAATTTTCAATATGACAACCTAATGATATCAAATTCTGTGTAGTACCTTTGGGTTCAAAATGCTCACTATACCCTTGGATAAAATCCTTGAGTGATGTAGTTTCTAAAATGGGGTAACTCGTGCTTTTTTTCACTGTTTAAGCACATCAGAGGCTCTCCAAAAGCGACATGATGTCCGCAAACCATTCCTTTAAAGTTTGTGTTCCAAAACATAACTCCTTCCTTTTTGAACCCTGCCGTACGCCCAAACAGTAGTTTTCCTCAGGTATTGGCATACTCAGAAATTGCACAACAAATTTTGTGGTCCATTTTCTCCTGTTACACTTATGAAAATAAGAACAATTGTGGCTAATAGTTCAATTTTGTGGGGAAAATGTTCAAACGGTTTGCAAGTCAAACGGTGCTCAACCTCTTCCAAAACCTGCCATGCACCCAAACAGTAGTATTTTTCCACATATCGGGTATCGGCATACTCAGGAGAAATTGAACAACAAATTTTGAGGTCCACTTTCTCCTGTTACCCTTGTGAAAATAAAAAAAAAAAATTTGTGGGTAAAATGTGATTTTTTATTTTCACAGCTCTACGTTGTAAACTTTTGTGAAGCGCCTGGGGGTTCAAGATGCTCACAACACATCTAGATACATTTCTTGAGGGGTCTAGTTTCCAAATGGGGTCACTTGAATGGGGTTTCCACTGTTTAGGCATATCAGGGGCTCTCCAAAGGCAACATGGTGTCTGCTCCTGATTCCATCCATTCAAAAAGTCAAATGGCGCTCCTTCACTTTCGAGACCTGCCGTGTGCTCAAACAGTAGATTCACCCACATATGGGGTATCGGCGTACTCAAGAGAAATTGCACAACAAATTTTGGGGTCCAATTTCTCCTGTTACTCTTGTGAAAATAACAAATTTGAGGCTAAAATTTTGTGAAAAAAGTAAAATGTTAATTTTTTCCTTCTACATTGCTTTAGTTGATTTGAAGCACCTGAAGGGTTAATAAACTTCTTGAATGTGGTTTTTACTACTTTGAGGGGTGCAGTTTTTAGAATGGTGTCACTTGTGGGTATTTTCTATCATACAGGCCCCTCAAAGCCACTTTAAATGTGATATGGTCCCTAAAAAAATGGTTTTGTAAATGTTGAAAAAATGAGAAATTACTGATCAACTTTCAACACTTCCAACTTCTTAACAGTAATAAAAAAAAAGATTTAACAAATGATTCAGTTGTAAAGTAGATATGTGGGAAATGTTATTTATTAACTATTTTATGTAGCATAAGTTTCTGATTTAAGGGCATAATATTTAGAAGTTTGAAAATTGCAAAATTGTTGACATTTTCGACAAAAGTCCAATATTTTCGCAAATAGGTCATAGCGAACAAATTTTACCACTAAGGCCGGCCTCACACTAGCGAGTTTTACGGACGTAAGAGCGCAGAAATTACGTCCGTAAAACTCGCAAAATAAACGGCACAATTATTCTCAATGGGGCTGCTCCTATTAGCCGTATATTACGGTTCAGTAATATACGGCTTTCTACGGCCGTACAAAATCGCAGCATGCTGCGTTTGTCAGCGTATTGCGCAAAAAAATCGCTAATGAAAGTCTATGGGGGCGAGAAAAATACGGATTCCACACGGACCTGCAGTGTGACTTGCGAGAAATACGCAGCGCTGTTAGTGTAAAGTCGGTAATTCAATTGCCGGCTTTTCATTTCTCCTGCCTAAACCCGACATGATATGAGACATGGTTTACATACAGTAAACCATCTCATATCCCCCTTTTTTTGCATATTCCACACTACTAATGTTAGTAGTGTGTATGTGCAAAATTTCAGCGCTGTAGCTGCTGAAATAAAGGGTTAAATGGCGGAAAAAATTGGTGTGGGTTCCCACGCAATTTTCTCCGCCAGAGTGGTAAAGCCAGTGACTGAGGGCAGATATTAATAGACAGGAGAGGGTCCATGGTTATTGGCCCCCCCGTGGCTACAAACATCTGCCCCCAGCCACCCCAGAAAAGGCACATCTGGAAGATGCGCCTATTCTGGCACTTGGCCACTCTCTTCCCACTCCCTGTAGCGGTGGGATATGGGGTAATGAAGGGTTAATGCCACCTTGCTATTGGAAAGTGACATTAAGCCAGATTAATAATGGAGAGGCGTCAATTATGACACCTATCCATTATTAATCCATTTGTCTGAAAGGGTTAAAAACCACACACACACACATGATTTAAAAGTATTTTAATGAAATAAACACAGCGGTTGTTGTAATAATTTATTGTTCTCTCAATCCATCAGGAACACCCTCGCTTGGAAAAATAATAAACGCACAAGATACATACCTTCTGGTGAACCGTCTCGTCCCACGAAGTAATCCATCTGAAGGGGTTAACTAATATTACAGGCAGGAGCCCTGCTAATGCAGCGGTGTGCTCCTGCTTGTAATTCCCCGGCGAATGAATGAAATGTAGGTCATTGACCTACATTTCCTTCAGTCGCGGTGATGCGCCCCCTGGTGGATGTCCTCATATGACCTGGAGCGTGGGAAAAAGTTCCCAGGCTGCAGTTCATGAGAACATCCACCAGAGGGCGCCTCACCGCGACTCAATGTAAGTACAGATCCTGCTTTCCTTTCAGCACCCGGGGGATTACAGGCACCAGCGAGTGGTTTATTGCAGCTCGTGCCTGTAATATTAGTTATCCCCTTCAGATGGATTACTTCGTGGGATGAGACGGTTCACCAGAAGGTATGTATCTTGTGCGTTTATTATTTTTCCAAGCGAGGGTGTTCCTGATGGATTGAGAGAACAATAAATTATTACAACAACCGCTGTGTTTATTTCATTAAACTACTTTTAAATCATGTGTGTGTGTTTTTTAACCCTTTCCAACAATTGGATTAATAATGGATAGGTGTCATAATTGATGCCTCTCCATTTTTAATCAGGCTTAATGTCACCTTCCAATAGCAAGGTGGCATTAACCCTTCATTACCCCATATCCCACCGCTACAGGGAGTGGGAAGAGAGTGGCCAAGTGCCAGAATAGGCGCATCTTCCAGATGTGCCTTTTCTGGGGTGGCTGGGGGCAGATCTTTGTAGCCACGGGGGGGCCAATAACCATGGACCCTCTCCTGGCTATTAATATCTGCCCTCAGTCACTGGCTTTACCATTCTGGCGGAGAAAATTGCGCGGGAGCCCATGCCAATTTTTTCCGCCATTTAACCCTTTATTTCAGCAGCTACAGCGCTGAAATTTTGCACATACACACTACTAACATTAGTAGTGTGGAATATGCAAAAAAAAGGGGATATGAGATGGTTTACTGTATGTAAACCATGTCTCATATCATGTCGGGTTTGTGCAGGAGAAATGAGAAGCCGGCAATTGAATTACCGGCTGTTCACAGATATCGAGGTGAATGAAATCTAAATACAGAATATATATATATATGTGTCTCAATGACATATATAAATATATATATGTATATATATACTGTATATATGTTTTCCCTAACATTTGAGCACATAAATCCATTAGATGTCGGTTTTGCAAGCCTGCGCGAAAATCTCGCAGTACGGATGCCATACGGATTACATACGGAGGATGCCATGCGCAAAATACGCTGACACACCCTGACTACGGATCAATATTTTTGGAACATTTCTCCGTATTACGGCTGTAGTACGGACGTATAATACGTGGCGTATTGTCTTACGCCAAGTGTGAGGCCGGCCTAACATGAAGTACAATATGTCACGAAAAAGCAACCTCAGAATAAGTGGAATCCGTTGAAGCGTTCCAGAGTTACAGTACTACCACATAAAGTGACACTGGTCAGATTTAAAAAATTTGGCTTGGTCATTAAGGTCACAATAGGCTTGGTCTCTAAGGGGTTAAGGGGCCTGCAATGATTGTTTGACAACATTGTGTTGATCTCCAATCAAATTAAAACATCATTCTCTTTCTAACACAAAATGTAAATATGGGTAGAGTCCACAAATTATTATTGTGTCTTGATCCAGTAAGATGCGCCAAATTCATTAGCAGATGTGCACCACTTAATTTATTGCCAGCATTAGTAATATACTCCAGTCATTGACTGGAGCACATTTCTTGATTTACGCCACTTTTGTGGTCTAAGTTATGATGAATTAGTAAGAATTTGTGAAGCTCTGCCCACTTTTCATTGAGTGCTTAAAAATCTTGCGAAATTTCAAACAGTTTTACTCTAGATTTCTGGTTCAAACTGTTTGATAAATTGACCTCTAAGAATTTTGACCTGACATAATTGCTTGCTATGGAATCCAAGCAAAGTGTATGTAATCTCAATTTACGGTGCTTTTTGCAATGGAGCATGTATTCCTAGTTCTTATGTAAGCAATTAGTGTAATATGAAATGTTTTACTTACAGATGAGCAAAAAGATTTGACACTACCATGGTCCAGTATCAAGTTTGGTTCTCCTGGTCAGCAGAATCATGGCAGTTCTGCTGACAAGACTGCAGATAGTTTCTGCAATGCTCTGTCTGGCATCCTGAGCCCTGCTGTCACCTAATCGAAGCCCAAAATGTCATCAAATAAAAAGTTCTCCAAGGAGGACCAAAATGGAAGGACTAGGATAGTTTGACTGTAGGCAGGAGAGGTACCCAGGATGCTGCGCAGGAAAATGCTTGGGTAAAAGTGGTTCGGCGGCAACGGAGCACAGAACTGGACACCAGATCAGGGTCGTTTGAACTTACTGTATTTGCTCATATCTGGTTCTAGTTTCTAACAATTTCAATTTAATTACCTTAATAAAACTACTGTGATTCTTAGCTAAGGAATATTTCTCAGCAATTTTAGTGTGCGTACGAAATATAAAATGCTGTCATTATTTTAAGAATATTGCTTTGTATAATAAAAACAGTAGATCACAAAATCATACTTTTTTTTTAAATTCAATGTTATTGCTTTCATGAAAATTAAATTTGCTGTTATTATCTCATGACAAATTTTGATGACTGACCATTTTGAAAGAAAGAATATATCATGGGCATGATGTGTAGTTGATAAATTAAAAGAAAGCTCTGGTCAAATTTTAATAATGTATACAATGTGGCAGTCCGCATTATGCAACATCTCATAGCAGGAAATTATACAGTAATTTTCTTCTTGCTCATCTGCAAGTTTCCAAGAAGTTTTGTACCCTATAGGTACTGGTCACCCTATAAAATCCCAAATATCTGCAAATCATTGGACTGTACAGGATAAGGTGTCAAAATACCCCATTCTCCCATTCTCTGAAATAGCTTTTGCTTTGCAATTATTAGCTGAAGTTTACCCCACAGACTGTCTGCTATGCAGCGATTGGCTGGAGATTTACTTCATAGACTTTCTGCTATGCAGCCATTGGCTGGAGCTACACCCCACAGCTCCCTGTTATGCAGCTATTGGCTGGAGCTATACCCCACAGCTCCCTGCTATGCAGCTATTGGCCGGAGATTTACCCCACAGACTGTCTGTTATGCAGCCATTGGCTGGAGCTATACCCCACAGCTCCCTGTTATGTAGCTATTGGCTGGAGCTATACCCCACAGCTCCCTGCTATGCAGTTATTGGCTGGAGATTTACCCCACAGACTGCCTGCTATGCAGCTATTGGCCGGAGATTTACCCCACAGACTGTCTGCTATGCAGCTATTGGCTGGAGATTTACTTCACAGACTTTCTGCTTTGCAGCGATTGGCTGGAGATTTACTTCACAGACTTTTGGCTATGCAGCCATTGGCTAGGGGTTTTTCCTCACATACTTCCTGCTATACAACAATTGGCTGGAGATTTACCCTACAGACTTCCTGCTGTGTAATTAATGGTTGAATAATTAATTCACAAGCTTGTCACTGCAGATATTGGCAGGAAATACTGTACATTAACTTCCTGCTCTGCAACTACAGACTGAAGTTTTACCTTACAGACATCCTACTCTGGTTCCATTGACTGAAGGTTTGCCTCACATTCTTCTTGCTCTGCAGCTACTGGCTGGCAATCTGCTTCACAAACATTCTGCTCTGCTGCAACTTGCTGAAACTGTACCTCATAGGCCTCATGATCTGCCACCATCTACATTTCACTCTGCATATAAGATTTGTGATGCACTACTAGTTACACAAGCTTTCTAATATGTGTCAGTTTTTAGACCATTGATGAGTCATTCATGATGACCTAATGAACAATTCTGTCATAACACACCCTTACAGTAAGATTGTCTTACCAGGTACAGGAAGCAACATTGTTGTCAAGTGATATCTTCCATAAAAGTCGTGTACTAGTACTACTGGGCAGTAAATGTTGAAGTCTGCCTTTCATCTGGGTCTAAACAAGTTCTCAAGTTTCAGCAACTTTATGTTGACCATTTTGTTTGAACATCAGCCTGTTATTCAGGTATATGTCCCCGGGCTACTTTTATTCTAACTTGAATTCTACAGAATAGTGTGTTTACTACTTGCAAGACCCATTAAAATCAGAAGTGCTAGTTTGATACTGGGATACAACATGGAGGTAATACTGGTGCTTCTCACAAAATTAGAATATCATCAAAAAGTTAATTTATTTCACTTCTTCAATACAAAAAGTGAAACTCATACAATATATACAGTCATTACAGAGTGATCTATTTCAAGTGTTTATTTCTGTTAATGTTGATGATTATGGCTTACAGCCAATGAAAACCCAAAAGTCATTATCTCAGTAAATTAGAATACATTAAAACTCCAGATTAAAAAATGATGTTAAAATCCAACATGTTGGCCTACTGAAATGTATGTTCTGTAAATGCACTCAATACTTTGTCAGGGCTCCTTTTGCATCAATTACTGCATCAATGTGGTGTGGCATGGAGGCAGCCAGTTGAAATCTATCAGTAATTACAAAGCAATCCTGCCACTTAATGAAAAATAATATCAGCTGGTTCAACTGATGGCCTATAAAAAGTTATCTCATTACCAAGGTGCCACACAAGAAACTTCTCATGATGGGTAGAACCAGTAAGCTGTCTCAAGACCTTTGCAACCTTTTTGTTGCAAAACATACTGATGACATTGGTTACAGAACAATTTATATACTGCTGAAGATTCTAGTGAGCGCTGCTGGGGCTATAATCCGAAAGTGGTAAGAGCATCATAAACTGGCCACAACTAGGTGCTCCACAGAAGATTTCAGACAGAGGAGTGAAAAGAATTATGAGAAGAGTTATTTAAAGGGAACCTGTCACCCTGTTTTTTCGATATGAGATAAAAATATGGTTCAATCGGGCCTGAACTCAGCTTTACAGCAGTACCTTTCATATTTCCCGATTCCCCACCCTTGCCGCCAAAATACCTTAGTAATCTCTTTGTTTTCGCATGTCAATCACCCCGGTCTGGTCCGATAGGCGGGGCCTAATCGCCGATTCTCCCCACCTCTGGCTTTGCTCTACGAATCTTCTTTCCTGCTGTTGCGTAGTTTTCTGCACCTGCGAATTCCAGTGGCATCTCGCGCGTGCGCAGTATGTTTTGCCCAACAGTGGGCAAAGCATTCAACTCATTATTGTGCATGCGCCGGCATTTTCCTTGACGTTCTGTGCCACGGAAGTCTTTCTATGCTTCTGGGGCACAGAGCATAGGGTCAAAAGCCGGCGCATGCGCAATAATGATTTCATGCTTTGCCCACCGTTGGTCAAAACATACTGTGCAGGCAGAGGGTAATTGAATGCGCAACCGCAGAAACTGACCGGGATCTGTGGTATTCACAGATCTAGTTACGTTTGACACGCCAAGGAGCGGGGGCAGCGACAGCGATTATGCCCCGCCCATCGGACCGGACCAGGGTGATTGACATACAAAAATGGAGAGATTACTAAGGTATTTTGGCAGCAAAGGTGGGGAATCGGGAAATATGAAAGGTACTGATGTAAAGCTGAGCTCAGACCATATTTTTATCTCATATCGAAAAAACGGGGTGACAGGTTCCCTTTAACAGCCAGGTACCACCTGTGGAGAGCTACAGAAAGAGCTGGAATTATCAGGTACAATTGTTTCAAATAAAACTATATTTAATGCACTTTACTTCCATGGCCTGTGTGCACGCTCACCACTAGTGATGAGCGAATATACTCGTTACTTGAGATTTCCCGAGCACGCTCGGGTGTCCTCCGAGTATTTTTTAGTGCTCAGAGATTTAGCTTTCATCGCCGCAGCTGAATGATTTACATCTGTTAGCCAGCATAAGTACATGTGGGGATTCCCTAGCAACCAGGCAACCCCCACATGTTACATTTGGACCATAAGACGTATCCCACACTTTCCTCCCAAATTTGGTTTAAAAAAGTGCGTCTTTTGGTCCGAAAAATACAGTATGTGCTGATAAAAAGCTGGATGGTTTCTCTTCTCTTGAGACCACAGGACATAGCGCATTGGTTTTAAATTTTGATTTATCTGACCACAGAACAGTTTTCCATGTTGCCTGAGTTCATTTTAATTGAGCTTTGACCCAGAGACGATATGTTGGTATATGGCTTGTTTTTTATGTGATTGAGATTAACTTGAATTTGTGGATTGCATGGCAAACTTTCTTTGCAGTCAATGGTTTCCAAAAGTATTCCAGAAGCCATGAAGTAATTTGCACATCTCAATCATGCCTGTCATTAATGAAGTGATGCATGCGGGATCTTAGATCATAAGTATCCAACTTTGTCCCTTGTGCACATGGATTTCTCCAGAGTCACTGAATCTTTAGAAGATATTTTGTACTGCAGAGAGTGGGATATTCAGTCTTTACAATTTTACATTGAGAAACATTGTTCAGAAATTGCTCCACAAATTTTAGATGCAGTTGTCCAGAGAGTGATGAACCTTTAACCATCTTTGCTTCTGAGAGACTCTGCCTCTCTATCAGACTATTTTTGTATACAGTAATGTGACTTGATTGAAAATTGACCCTCCAGCTACTTTTCATTTGTAACACTTACTTTTACATCCTTTTGTTAATTCTGTCACAACTTTTTCAGATATGTTGCTGCCAAATAGGTCTGTAGTGAGCAAGACCTAAATAAGTGATCTTACCTTAAATAAAACAGATAAAGCTTTCAGTTTTCCATTTCCTTTTATGGCATCATCCAAACTCTCAAACTGGTTGTCATTAAAAGCGAGGATTTGCATCTGTAACCGGAGATGAAATGGTAGAAAGCTGTTAGCTGTGATTATGCATTCAGCATTAGTCGCTGATAGTTATAAGGACACAGATACATGTACTAAGTTAGAAACAAGAAATGTCTAGCTGCATGGAGCCTACATAATAAAGTGATGGATGTATAATTCTGTACCTGCTAAGGGCGTCCATTAGCTTTTTTGCATGACATCAAGAACATGTTTTACTTATTTTATACCTTGTAAGTACTGACAGATGTTCCTTGACTATTGCTATTCCAACCACATACATACTCAACTCTGAAACATTGTTACTCAAACAATAGACCTTCATTTAGGCATTGAAAAGCAAACTCTTATAAAGGGCCTCCCACATTATTCCATAGAGGAGGTGCAATCACTTCTTTCTCTTCATTTTAGCTGTATATTTTATAGTAGGGAACACATTTTATCCTGAAAAAGTACCTATATTACATTAAAATAAAATTCCACAGAAAATGTACTTTCAACAAACTCTGCATAAGCAAATATAAGAAACTTTGTAATATATTGTCAGAAAACTATGCTTATTTCTCCAATTATAATCCACCTCTTTCAATCCCCTGGCCTCCTGGCCTCATTATTCACTGTAAAAAAAATCTGTTAAGGCCCATTTTGCTCAAGACAAGGCAGCCAGCACAGTACGGTGTAAGGTTAGCCAGCATATTGAAATCTACTTAGAGCGGAGGGAGAAAGAGAGGCGTAATGAGTGGCAAATGAAAAGGTGGTAAGGCTAATTTATTCCAATGGTAGCTTCACAGCTACACTGTTCAGTATAGTTATATAATTTCCTCTATGCTGCTGATTCTGTCTGTGTGCTACCAAAGGGAAATTAGCACTAATCACTATTTTTGTATGGTTAGTGTTTGGAATACACCAAAGTAGCTAATCTCCACTCACGAGCGAGCCCAGACTGATTTCAAAATTAAAGATAGAGCCTTTAATAGAAAAAAAAATTGGTGAAAAAACTGACATTTCAAGTCATGTGATGATAAAAAATGATGTCACTCTTCATGTAAACACTAGAGAGGTGTGGCACCTCCTAGCGGCCCGCAGCAGAAAGAAGGGACAGCAACCGACACTTATGTTACAGTTTGGAGTCAAATTACACATTCTTTGTGATCTGATTTCCCAGTGCTGTGCTATCTGAGTCAAGGCAATATTTGCTGGATTTGTAGATGACAAATTTCATCTACATACTAAAAATGTTATCCACCCATGCAATATAGATTTTTAGATGCGCATCATGTCAATTTTTTGTTGCGGAATACATTGTGGACTTCATGCAATGTAACACAATCTGTGGCATAATCCTCATTTAATACATGCACATATTGTAGAACATTTGCAGATTTTTATGTAGCAGTAAAGTTCCTGAAAAGCCCTTCAAACATTAGTTATGTGAACGAATAACAATAATTATGGCATGGGATAACTAGCAAACTCTGAGTCTTAGTTAGCATTTGTTGGTCTTATTTGGCTTAGAATTATTAAACATCTCTTTACTTTAGAGTTGCTAAAAACATTGCAAAAATATGAATTATAAATGATTACCTCTAAAGGGAATTTCTGGCCTTCCAAACTGTGTTCTGATCCATCTGATGTAGCATTGCATTTTCCCCAGTGAAACGTTATTCTGCTAGCCCGGTAAACTGCATCTAAGGCTCCACCGCTAAGGTAATATTCTCCTGTCAAATTAATTTCCACTGAAGAACCAAGAAGATAATGTATTAAAACCAATTAAATATTATTTTAGGTGTTAACAGGCAGACATTTGTTATACAATATATTCCTTGTGGCAATATAATGCTAAATAATATAAGAGCTACCAGGATGGGGAGAGGACTGTAAAGTATGTCCTACGAGGAACAGTTATAGGATCTGGGAATGTTTAGCTTGCAATAAAGAAGACTAAGAAGAGACTTAATAGCTGTCTACAAATATCTGAAGGGCTGTCACAGTGTAGAGGGATCATCCTTAAGGTACCGTTACACTAAACGACTTACCAACGAACACGACCAGCGATACCACCTGGCCGTGATCGTTGGTAAGTCGTTGTGTGGTCGCTGGGGAGCTGTCACACAGACAGCTCTCTCCAGCGACCAACGACCAGGGGAACGACTTCAGCATCATTGAAACTGTCTTCAAGATGCCGAAGTCCCCCTGCAGCACCCGGGTAACCAGGGTAAACATCGGGTTACTAAGTGCAGGGCCGCGCTTAGTAACCCGATATTTACTCTGGTTACCATTGTAAAAGATAAAAAAAAAAACCAGTACATACTCACCTTCTGATGTCTGTCACGTCCCCCGGCGTCCACAGGGTTAAAACTGCTTTCGGCAGGAGCGCTGGTAATGCAAGCGCTGCTGCCGAGAGCTTCCCTGCACTGAATGTGTCAGCGCCGGCCATAAAGCAGAGCACAGCGGTGACGTCACCGCTGTGCTCTGCTTTACGGCCGGCGCTGACAGTCAACCCTGTGGACGCCGGGGGACGTGACAGACATCAGAATGTGAGTATGTAGTGTTTTTTTTTAACTTTTACAATGGTAACCAGGGTAAATATCGGGTTACTAAGCGCGGCCCTGCACTTAGTAACCCAATATTTACCCTGGTTACAAGTGAACACATCGCTGGATCGGCGTCACACACGCCGATCCAGCGATGACAGCGGGTAATCAGCGACCAAAAAAAGGTCCTGATCATTCCCATGGACCAACGATCTCCCAGCAGGGGCCTGATCGTTGGTCGCTGTCACACATAACGAGATCGTTAGCGGGATCGTTGCTTATGTCACCAAAAGCGTGACGTTGCAACGATATCGTTAACGATATCGTTATGTGTGACTCAGCCTTTATACTCATTTGTACATGGAAACACGAGAAGCAATGGGATGAAGCAGAAGATACAGATTAGATATTAGAAAAAACTTTTTGACAGTGAGGGTGATCAATGAGTGAAACAGGCTGCCACAAGAGGTGGTGAGTTCTCCTTCAATGGAAGTCTTCAAACAGAGGCTGGACAGACATCTGTCTGAGATTTATAGGGAATCTTGCATTGAGCAAGAGGTTGGTCATGATGACCCTGGAGGTCCCTTCCAACTCTAACATTCTTTGATTCTATATCAAACTGAAATACAACGTACTATATTACAAAACAACGATAAATGACAATCATGTTTAAAAGGCAAAAATGAAAATTGCTGCTGAAGAAAATCAGGATTTTGTCCATTGCAACAGATTCTTTATTTATGTTCATTTTTTCAATTTGCACTATAAAAATGGTCTTTTTTCACCTGAAAGTACAGGTCATGTGGAAGGCTATATATAATTTAAAGCATGATGCTCTTTGATTGATTCTGGGGGTTATTGCTATATGGAGAACTATATACAGGGACTGGTTCATTGGAGAGATTTTTGCAAATTAGCTCTCCCTTAGAAGTGTACAGAAAAACTGTGTTACAAAGTCACTGGCAAACTACTGGAGGGGTGATACATTTCATTGAGGCTATTAGCTTTAGTGATTTGAAACCCAGAAGTTTCCTCCAGCACACTATATGTTGAGAGGCGTTAAATGGCCATTTAAAGGGATGGGTTTTTGTGGACAACCATAGAGTGGGTGGGAGGTTGTCCACTTTATATCCACGAAATGGTGTGGTCTGGGGGTTAAATAGTCGGCCTCTAGAAGCATTCAGTGGTCAGTAGGGCTGGAGAGAGGAACTCCAGCGTTTTGTGTCCTGAGAAGGAAAAGCTCAAACAGTGAGTGGTTACTATCCTGAGTGGGCGAATCCCCGCAGATGCAGAGACTGTATACCATTTTGTTTAGCTTTTCCCTGTTTTTGCCCAAAGAGCTGTGTTTATTTTCACTTTGCGTTGGTTTATGCCACATGTCTAATGAACTAACGTAAGCTGTAAAGAGAGTGTACCTGTGTCTACCTCTATGTGCAGCTGAGTGAGCAGATATACCCAGCTCTATCCTCATATACCTTAACAACGCTGGTATAGTGTCAATGACCACTCTTTTACAGAAGCATGTCAATAAAAGCAAGATATGTCTATTATTTTCTTTCCTTCTCTATATTTAATACATTTAGCATGGATTATATTAGCCATGAGCAATACCAAATAACAGAACATAAAAACAACTGTTCCTCTTTCACAGAATAGGCAGAGGTTCATATTTAGACTTGTAACCTAAAACGTCTCTAAGTCATGTGAGCCACCAGATGTCATCGACAGCCCAAGTCTCTGTGGCTGCGTAGCAGGTAGCATGTGAATTCTATGCACTGTACAGAAGATCAAACCCTTCTGACAGATGTAAAGCATTGCACAAAGGGGCCTACTGTACAAAGCAATTTAAAGTTTTATGACTATAAAAAAAACAAAAACTTTTGTTTTGCTGCCCCGTTTTTGTTAGTTACATCCCTAAAACTGAACTCTTAGATGTGATAAAAGAGAAACACTGATGCATGTCACCTCTCAGATGCAAGGAGTTGTTTTTTTAGGCCGATGTCTTTAAGCATCCTAGATAAGTTCCCTGCGGTTTCAATTCAAGTCTCTTAGCGTTTACATTATGTCATTACGACAGGGCCATCAAATGTCTCTGTGAAGCTTATGTATGTCACTCATCAATACCTTTGTATAAAATCTGAAAATTGCATGCCACACAAATAGAAATGTCAGTGAATCGCTCTGGCGTGACAATAAAAACAATATAGGCATTTTTACTCAAAACAGTATAAAGAATCTGAATGCCACCTTTGTGAAACAATAGTAGAAATCCTCTAGTGACCTAACAATAGTTTTTACTTCTTGCGTGCAATATATTTACCTAGCTAGTAAAAAGACTAAATGTCTTAGGATTCCCTAGAGATAGCTGTGAGGTCTGTAAGGTCATTTACTGTGTTACTGGTAATTAAACATCGATTTACGCTCTGTCCTTTGCGTAAACCCTGAAGAAATCCAGACTACACAGTATCAAGGCTACATATAGAATCAATGAAAAACATCCTGCAAGTCCTAATGAAATATACACGGTTCATGTGTTTTGATAAGACCCATGTTCAGCCTCCAGTTTTGGTAACACATTCTACAATTTACAATATTTTCCATACCTGAGTTATATTCTGAAAGAACAATTCTACATGTAAATATGTCAGGAGTTTACCATGCTATTTGTATTGTTGTGTCGCCCTATAGACGTTGTATGGGTTTGGTCTACCATCAAATAGATGATAAAGCTACTATGAATATGTTTGCCATAGAGGGAAAGTCATACAATCTGTATACTACTCAACTTTGAAATTGTAACACCAAGAAAGAAATGAATTATGGAAATGACAGAACTTATGCACATGTTAACGATGTGCAAACTTTGACAAAACAGGAACAACATTTTCAAAACATTTCGATAAACTCAGTATTGATTATGAGCTCAAATGCAGAAATACATGCACTTACGCTCTGTGACATGCTATTAATAAGCTCATTAATGGTTGTCTGAGCAATGCACTGTTCCACTGAATGCACTAAAGCATGCAAATCATCAAAATCCGCTGTAGGCAACTACCTTTGCAATTGCTGCCCAATGACATCCTAAATGGGCACGATGGGAGACAACATGCCGTCTTATTGTGCTAAACAGAGGCTCCATCATATTTTGGAGAAATGGCTATATCACTGGTTCCACAATTGACACATTCAGAACTGAAAGTGAAATTGGACATCACATACCAATCTTAAAGTGACAAACAAGGTCCATTGAAACCATCAGAAGGCTTTTGGAGGACATTGGGCTATGAGCCTGATATCTAGCTACAGGAATTCTATTGGACTCATATCACCTCTTTCAAACGCTAACATGGTGCAAAGAGAATGGCAATGAAGGCAAGAATGAAGATCTTCAGATACCAAAAGAAAAAAGAGGTTTATAAAAAGGCACTGCTTTTGGGCTAGACCTCAACATGCACGGTTGTTACCCTCTTCATTGGATTTCTGTTATACCGCACTTCTAGACTCCGGGTGCTCATCCAGAAAAGCAAGACATTCCATGTGCAAAAAAGAAGAAGCGTGAAACGACCGTCGTCAGCACTGGCTCGCACACCTTGTTAACCTGTTCTCCAAGCCATGATGCTTTAAGTATCTGAATGAAGCTTGAAGTTTTAAGGACCGGTGAGTGCTATCTAAATCTTTTCTTTTTTGCCCAAAAATGAAAATCTATCATCTTCAGCGATGAGTCCCATTTTTGTTTTGGATGTAGTGATAGCAACAGATTGGTCTGAAGCCCATGTGGGCAACATCATGCAGAAGTCTGTCATGTTACACCGGTCCTACTTCTGGTACTATGGTGTGAGGTGGCATAATGGACGGTAGCCAGACCCCTCTAGTCTTCACTCCAAGTACACTAACAGCTTGGTGTGATATTAATTTGGCCATGGAACAGACATTTCTTCAAAGTGTTCCTTGAGCTGTTTTTCAACAGGACAAAGCCAGGTCACATGTTGCCCATGCCTATGTTTGAAGCCTTCATGGCCTAAACATGCTACCATGGCCTGCACTGTCTCTGCACTTCTCTGATTAAGCACATCTGGGATGTCATTGGTCGGCAATTTCAAAAGAAGCTGCGAGCAGTGGATCCCAATGATTTGTTTGCCCAAGTGCATTCAGCATGGCAGAAAGTGTGTGAGAGCATGTATTTGTGCATGTCGCACTCATACTAGATACTTAATAAATAAAGATGTTTTGAAAAATGTTGATTCTATCCTCTGATAACTTACATATCAATAACATGTCTTGGTGTTGCGATTTCAATTTTGAGAAGTGAAGTTAAGCAATAAGCTGTTTAAAACAGACGTACCATATTGTAATTATATGATGATCACCATTGTTTGAATGGATTTTGGAGAACACCTGGCATATCTGAGCTCCAGTTGGTAAACAATTTCTTGTTTCAAAGTTCAAAATATTGGGCATACTGTATCGAAACTCCAATTACTCTCTCCAATCCTACTTCCAAGCATTGTAGAACTGAGTGGAACATGTGCTTGACTTCCATATTGCTTGAGATTTTTGAATATTCAATTGTATCTGCATTATCTGGCAAGGTGGCAAAATATAGGACAGCCAATGCTGTTGATACAGGCTGTCACCCAGAATACCACAGTTTGCTAAAGTCGTATTGAAAAGCAGCATTTCATTCTTTAAAAAAAACACAGAGTTTTTTGAATGTTGACGGTTTCTGAAAGTCTAGTTGCCAAACCCTATGAGCTCTTGAGTGTCTATCCATATTTCAATAGCAAATATCACCTAGCATCACCTGTTAACCAAGTAGGATGCCTAGATAACATAGACATGTCTGAGTACAATACTACAAGACTTAATAAAGAAGACAATTTAGGTACTTTCCTCTTTAAAATATGCATTTACACATTGGTATTTTCCATACATTTCTTCCTTCATCCAACTTATTCCCTGTGCATAGAGAACGGCGCCTGTAACTGCGTCTTCGGCACTGTCAGTCACTGTGGGGGGTACAATTACAGCCACCGCTCTCAATACACAGATAGGTGTCTGAAACCGTGCCGGCGCCACCCTTGTGATAGAGAGAGCGAATCTGCCTGAAAAAAAAAAGAGTTAAATTTCTCCTGGCAGAGGGGCTCTCAGTGCAGGAGTCGCACAATGTCAGAAAGCTATTAACTTGCAGATTGACCTTATATCTGTAGGTTAATAGTGTTATTTTACTTGACAGGTTTCCTTTAAGTATAATCACTGTGCACTTGAAACTTATACACCTTTTTAATACACCATTAGTTTTCACAGTTGTCAAGATGTTTTGGGGCTTGTAAGTGCAGGTTCACACTTTTTTCATGTGGACTTTGAAGCGTATCAATTTCAAAATTTATATGAAAGCATATTCGAAGAGTGTTTGAAGTAGTTCGTATATAAAAAAAAGTCAATATGAACATATACTAATAGTGCACAGAAACATTCAAAAACTGAGAATCCCTGAGAAATTACCTGAGAAAACACTGTCAGCCAGGCATTTCAGCTGCATCGGCAACGGAAATGTATTATTCACAGTGTTCATTTAGAATAGATGAATTACAGTCATGGCCAAAAGTTTTTGCACCATTAAAATTGATCCAGAAAATGAAGTATTTTTTTCAGAAAATGATTACAATTGCATGTTTTGTTATACACATGTTTATTTCCTTTGTGTGTATTGGAACACAAAAAAACAGCAAATTGGACATAATTTCACACAAAATCCCCAAAATTGGGCAGGGCATAATTATTGGCACCTTTCCAACTTTGCTTCAAGCATGTGATGCTTGTTCAAATCACCTGTGGCAATTTGTGTGTCCATATGTGCCACACTAAGCATGGAGAATAGAAAGAATAGAAGAGAACTGTCTGAGGACTAGAGAACCAAAATTGTTGAACAATATTAACAATCTTAAGGTCCATCTCCAGATATCATGATTTACCTTAGTACTCGATGCCCAACATCATCAAGAAGTTTACAACCCATGGCACTGTAGTGACTATCCCTGTACGTGGATGACAAAGAAAAATCGATGAAAAGTTGCAACGCAGGATAGCCTGGATGTTGGATAAGCAGCCTCAATCAAGTTCCATAGAACTTAAATTCCATAGAAGCCTTGAGGCTCTGCAGGCTCAGAGTGCATCAGTGCCATGGCAAACTATTTGTCGACATTTGAATGAAATGAAACGATATGGCAGGAGACCCAGGAGGACCCCACTGCTGACACAGCGATATAAAAATGCTGGAAGGCAGTATGCCAAAACATACATGGGTAAGCTAGAATCATTCTGGAAAGTGTCTTGTGGACAGATGAGACCAAGATACAGCTTTTTGGTGAAACACATCATTCTACTGTTTACCGAAACAAAATGAGGCATATAAAGAAAAGAACACAGTACCTACAGTCAAATATGTTGGAGGTTCAAACATATTTTCGGGTTGTTTTGCTGCCTCTGGCATTGGGTGCCTTGACTGTCTGCAAGGCATCATGAAATCTGAAGATTACCAAAGGATTTGGGGTCGCAATGTAGTGCCTAGTGTCAGAAAGCTGGGTTTGTGTCCTAGGTCATGGGTCTTCCAGTAGGACAATGACCCCAAGTATTCTTCAAGACGCACCTAGAAATGGATGGAATCAAAGCGCTGAAGAGTTCTGAAGTGGCCAGCAATTAGTCTGGATCTAAATCTCATTGAACACCTGTGGAGATATCTTAAAATTTCTGTTGGGAGAGATCACTCTTCAAATATGAGAGACCTACAGCAGTTTGCAAAAGGAAAGTGGTCCAAAATTCCAGTTGAGAGCTGCAAGAAGCTTGTTGATGATTATAAGAAGTGACTGATTGCAGTTATTTATTCCAAATGGTGTGCAACCAAATTATAAATTGAGGATGCCAACAATTTTGTTTAGCCCATTTTTGGGGTTCTGTGTGAAACTATGTCCAATTTGCCATGTTTTCTAGGTTTTATGGGGGTTGCTCCAATACACACAAAGGAAATAAACATGTGTATAACAAAACATGTGTAATTGCAATAATTTTCTGGGAGAAATACGTAATTTTCTGGAACAATTTCAAGACTTTCAGCCATGACTGTAAGTTTCCGTCTACAGGAAAAGGACTTGTTCCAACAGTTTGGATCTCCATTGGTCTCACGAACCCCGCTCTATAAAGTCCATATGCTTTTTGGAGCATATAAATATGAACTACTGTCTCAAGGATGAGTCAGCTTCTTTGGAAAGGAGAGTCTGCAATGTGTAGTGCATGCTAACTCACAAATATTGCTGACTTGTGCAATTTTAGGCTACTGTCTAGAAATTATCTGTTTGCATGACTTCAGGCAAAGTAGAATATGATTTTGCAATTACTATGTCCATTTAACAGTTTGCATTCCTTTGTGATAATAACTGTAATTTTCCAGGTACAGCACATAAAAACGAAAAAAATATACCTGTTTTTCCTGTGTTTCGAATTAAAGTATGATTAGAAGTTTGTTCCCAGCCTTGAAATGTTAGTTTCTTCAGATTCATATTCAACTGAGTGAGATTCTCATCAATGTTGATGGGAGATTGTTTGGCACCATTGCATGCTGGATATTTTTTCACCCAATTTGTTTGGCTAAAGCTTTCTGTAATAGAGATGTTATATTAAATCTCAGATTAAAGGTTGCAAGATAAATAGTATGACAGTATAAGGGAACCTTAGATAATGCAGTATAACTCTAGCTCCCATAGACATACATTGGACCTCTTCATTGTAATGTACGACACCAACAAAAAAAAATGTGTCAAGCAGATATTCTCCCTTTCAAGAATTGCTTTTACAGAATAGTGATGCACATACGAAACTGAGGGAGCTTGTATGAAAGAACAACAAAGCCATGCAGTTGTACCATGTGCATGGTGCATAAAGTGAGTTTTTAAAGGCTTATGATGGACTAACGCATGCCGGTTCGGCAGTATTAGTAGTGGTAGCAAAATGAGAACACTAATATATAGTTCCCAATTCATCAAAGTGTTTCAACAGATTTCTAGAGTAAAATTCTTTGAAAATTCACAATAGTTCTGAGAAACGTAAAGTTTCTCTAAAATGTTACTACTTGTGGCTTTTTCATGCAAGTTCTAGCAAAATCCACTATAGTGGGTGGAGAATCAGCGGTACAAGGCTTGGCAAAGCATGCCCGACAACTTCTTCCAAAGTTACAGCAGGTTACTGGTTTAACTTACGCCAGAAATGGATTCCAGTCCCTGACTGTGTGACTTTTCTGGCAAGATGCTCGGAGGCACACAACAGTGATAAGATACCTGTTATTGATTAAGTGCCATGAGCCTCGAACATTTTAGGAGCATCTTACTCCTGCATGTACATCATTAAAGGAAACCTGTCATGACAGAGAATGCTATTTGCTTGTAAATATATGGTTAATCTACTAGCAAATAGCGTTAGAGAGGTCCTCAGCTGCTGTACAGAAAGCGGGGCTCCCAAGAGAAAAATAAATGATACCCTCCGGGGAATCGTCAGTCATGGCGGCATGCACTGAGCAGCTACAGTCACCTCCCACAACACTAGTACAAATACTGTGAGCAGCGGCGGTAAGCATGCCATGGCACATTGAGTGACAACTCGCTCTGCAGAGCTGGCTGTCAGTCAAAGTACTAGTGCATGCTTACAGCCACCGCTCACAGTAGCCATGTTCCAGAGTGGAGGGGACATAGAGGCGCACATAGTGGGCGCGTTCACACGTCATGTAACCACGGACATGAGGTGGCTCCGGTGCATGCGCACATCTGACATGGAGCTAGGGCTGTACACTTGGGGAGCAGATGAGCAGTGCGCACACATGGGATTTGCTAGGTGGTTGCTGTGACGTCGGGCCAGTCACGGCAATCAATCGCAATCCTGTGGGCGCACATAATTTCAAAACCACACTGACTGAGCCGTGACTCAAAAGATAAAGATGCCACCCCTATGACCGAAACAAATGGTATGTGAGGGAATCCCCTAACGATATAAAGTGTTTCTGAAACATAATACTGGGAGCTTTGAGAAAACCATGTTAATGATGCACATTGCATTACTACCAACACACTGGGGCCAGTTTGATAGCTAAACATGACAGGTTCCCTTTAAGACTAGCACAGCACCAATCTAAATGAACCTGGCCCATAATGTTACTGGAATTTAGAACACAAAGTAGTTGTCCTATATCTTTATAGATGTTATTATTATGATCTAATTGAATCTCCTGTTATCAGTACGCATCTTCGGTTTCCTTCAGGTCTTTTTACCGACCCTCCTCCTTTTGATGTAGAGGTCTTTATCATTTTCTGATGTTTCATGTAATGTTTAGTGATTTCACAGGCATCTTGTGCATAAGGCTTGGAGACTTGGCATGAGTAGCGGTGGTGTTCATGCTGATTCTTGCTTGTGCATTCCCTCACTTCTCACGTGCTAAATCTGATAGTTTAGATCTTGTTTGTACAAGATTCATTTTAAAGTACTCTTGACCTAATGTGTACAGAGAAGTTTAAAGTATACCTACCGTACCATTATATATAGATAATAATGACAAATGCGTTTCAACATGATTTTCATAATATTTTTTTTTGCGTTGTTAGTTCTCAGCTTCTCTCAGTTGGACCTCCAAATTCTTTCAATTTTGCATAGTTACTTACTTTAAAAGTAGCTGTCATGCCTAGTGACAGGTCCCCAATAGCAATTTTGGGGCATCTAAATCTGCATTGCGCCATCCCTCTCCACATGGAAAAGTTCAAAGCAATTGACAACTGGGTGTTACTATTTTCCTTGTCAAAGTTGTGTTTCAATACCCTGTTTACCACCGCACTGATTGGACAGTGACACAGCGTGTAGGGACATGCCCCAACACGGTCTTTTCATCTGATTGGTTGGATTGTTGGGTGGGCCAATATTGATGACCTATCTCTAGGATAGGCCATAAATATTAGATGCCTAGATAACCCCCTGGAGTAGATCACACTTGTGTCTCACTAGAAGGATCCTATTCCATCAGTTGTATCTCTATAATGCTTCCTTCACAAAGTACTTTTCAGAAATGTTTAGAAAAGTGCCATGTTAAGGGTTTTTCTCAAACTTTGTGTTTGCTTTTCCCATTCAGACATTGCTTTTTTATTTATTTTATTTTTTTGTACAAATGATCAAAAACGACTCCCAAAAGTACTAAAACTGTAAAAACAAAAACCCTCACAGAGGTGCATTGTGTGATGAATTTATTGTTCCCTAATAATTTGCAGCTCAAATTTGACTCTGGTCTTGTTACATATAAAAGCTGAAAAAACACCAAGAGAAACAATAGTAATAATTCAAGGTCTCTAGGGATCTGTGTCTCCTGAAGCAACATGATAGAAAATACATTTCAAACACTCATACAAATCTTTCTGGAGCTGTAAAATGCTGCGATTTTTTGTGCTACGAAAATATTCAGTGTCAAAAATGCAACAAATACTTGGGTTAAAGGGCTCTGTCAGACGGCAGCATAAATCACCTCAAGATCGGAACGCAGTGCAGACTGGCCGACGGCTCTCTCGACATGAATGTGACAGCTTCATATATTTCTATGCAACTGTCACGTTTGGATCAGTGCACTGTGTGCGAATTATGCGGCAGCCTGACAGCGCAATAAATGAGTGATTTATCCACAATGAATGTAAATACTTGATTATTATTACTACTACTGCTTCTAATGTTGACATGAAAGCAGAACGTTTATAGGGTACAAACAATTTCTCATTACCTGTATATGACCAATCTATAGCTTCAATTAATTTTCGCTGCTGACGATATCCACTGACCAAACCTGCAAAAGATACAAATGTAATCTTCAATAAGGTAGTAAGGTTACAGTAAATATTTTAGATTAGCTAAGATGAAAAAAATGTAAAAAATAAACTATTGTTCTTTCTACTGTTTTAACATTTACAAACAAAAATACATTACTTCTTGACAACAGAATGCATTGAAGTCATTTACTCCCAGAGGTGACCAACCCCTTGTATTTACCTTTCTTATTTCTCATTATGCCACTGATTTTTTCTTATATAGGACTTTAAGCTTCTCAGTGAAGACATTGGAGGCTAAAACATTCATATTCAAAGTTCCACAATAGAAAATTGTAACTTTTAAATCTCAATTTTCTCTATGCACTAAAAAATATACTTAAATATACTAAAGAAAATGTGACAATTATTTTGTGCTCCAACTTTAGGCTTTTTAGCTCTCATCATCACAAGAAAGCCATGACTGTATGGTTGCATTGACTACAAGCAAAATTACGCATAAGTTACAGATACAAACAAATGAGGTTAGTTTAGAATTACACATGTTATTTAAAAGGCAGGTGTTAGCATAAGCTCTGCAAAAATTAATAGTACAATGAATCTAAGAAACATGGTAATGTATGCTTTTTCCTCCACTAAAGAGCCATTTCCACATTTAACTCATTCACTTTGAAAAGCAGCAACTAAATGGAGTGTGAGTTCACTTATTATACAGTAGATTACAGCTCCCAATTGAAGTCTATGGAGAGGAGTATGGAGATAAGACAGATGGAAGGGTAAAGAGAGAGACACAGTAGTTGCTGCTTTCCAGCAAGTGTTTTATTTCAACCCAGTGCTGGAGTCAGAGCTACCCTGCTCAGTCTTGCTGTATAATGTCCACTATGCTGCTGATGCATGCAGTACAGGAGAGGGTCTGACTGTTTGAACCAAACCGATATGCAGAATATGGCACTTTTATACCCATTATAGAATGGAGGAGTAAAGTGCATGTGACCATGGCTCCTCATGGGAATGCCGAGCTCTGTGCTTGGATTTTTGCAGCAGCCCCATAGAGAAAGAATGGAGCAACACTTGCGCATCCAGCCTGCCACTCCATTTTCTTATGGAATTAAAAGTGCCCCACCAGTGGTAAAAACACCCCTGCTGCTGATCGGTGCAGGTGACTACATTTGGACCCCACTGATCAGTAAAACATAAATTGTTTTCACCGGACAATCCCTTTAGGTAACTGGCTTTCACATTACACAGATATAGAAAATAGTCATTCAGTCAACAGCTATACGTTCCTACTAGTGATGAGCGAGTGTATACTCGTTGCTCGGGTGGTCTCCGAGTATTTGTTACTGATGGGAGATTTAGTTTGCCTCAGCTGTATGATTTACAGCTACTAGCCAGCCTGAGTACTTGTGGGGGTTGCCTGGTCGCTAGGGAATCCCCACATGTATTCAAGCTGTCTATCAGCTGTAAATCATGCACCTGCAGCAAGGAAAACTAAATCTCCGAGCAGTTACAAATACTCGGAGATCACCCGAGCAACGAGTATACTCGCTCATCACTAGTTCCTACTCCACCAGGGATCCACCTCAGCCAAGCTTACATTTTGACAAGTGAAGAGGAAATGATGCCATTAAATACACCTAGACCTTAATGGACCCAATTAAAGTCAACAGAGTGTAGCAGCATTTTCCAGTATCTGCTAGATAACACTTCTGGCATAGTGGTTATACTGTAAATGAAAGCCAAGTCACTAGTGGGAGCAGAGCCCAATAACGTATTATTATGCTGTAGGTATATGCTATTTATCATCTGTCAGGACATCTAGGATTCTACTTTGCAGAATTAATTAAGGCCACTTTTCTTTAGATTACCTTTGAGCTTTAAATGAAAAGTAATGAAAGTAACTTTAATCCTTTAATCACTGAGAACTGGTGAAACTTGCCTTGAGCCTTCCTGCAAACAGAAGAAGACGATGTGGAGCATGTTCAGGGCTCGGAGTAGAGTCAATTAATAACACTTTATTTGGAAGAATTCATAATGTAGAATTTAGCTCTCTGGGTTGCTAATCCTGCTTTTGCAAACTTGTTTAACATTTACTTTTGTGGGGTTTTCAGTTCTGACACAGTTTGCAGCATATTTTTCTACATGTGTTTTTGCAGTTCTTTGACCTCAATATTGAAGAGGTTGATCACTTTTTGGGGACTTTTTTTTTTACTTAGATGCATGCATTTTGGGCTAAAAATAATTTTTGTAATGGGGTCTAATTAAAAATGTTGCTTTCTATAGCCTCTGTGTTGCACTGTCTATTGCTGGCTGCAGAATGAGATAACTTAGGACCTGTCAGTGAGCTCATTCTGACAGTTGAATAGCAGAGTTTCTAACTCTTATGGTTTTTTATAGCATTTCTCAGCTGATTTATGTCAACAGACTACATCAAAGTTGAATAAGCAAGGAAATAAGAAGCTTGTCAAAGCCAAAGTGTGCAACATTTTTAATGAAACCCAATTGCAATTGTCCTTGCGGAAAAAACTCTACTATTCTAAATATTAATGTTAAAAAGTTGGGTTTCCACAAAACTGAACAACCGTAGAATGTATATGGGGCAGCGTAGGTTTTCCCTACAGCAGAGGATGTTGGACAGAAGGGTTAGACTATAACTTTTAAAACTTTGGGACTAGCACATTTTTCTTTTTTTTTTGCTTTAATTTTTCCTTTCGGTTCTTCCAAGAACCATAAGTTTTTTAATTTTTCTATCGATATAGCAGTATTAGGGCTTGTGTTTTGGGGAACAAGTTGTTGTTTTGAATGCTAACTTCCAATTTGCTGTAAAGATATTGAAAAATGGGAACAATATACTAAGTGGGGTGAAATAGTGAAAAGGCTAAATTCCAAATTGCTCCTGTCATGTTTCTCTACTCACAGTGCCTTAAGGACGCTGTGAATGACAGCTCTGCCGCTGTTTAGGATCAGGGGCATGCTTGGCTGTCAGTGTCTCTAGTGACAGCCTAGCCACCCAATAAGAGGCAGGGGTGTGCTGTGTTGCCAGTATAGTGAGTGACAGCCTCAGCTGCTCAATCTGCCTGGACCTGCGGAATTTCCTCCAGATGTCACCCATTCAGGCTGCTTACCTGGCTATATAGTTGCCTATCAACAGTCAGACCATTGCTAGTCGTACAGTTGTCCGGTGTTGTATTTGCTCTGTGCTCTGTGTTCTTATATTCTGATCTTTGTTGCCAGACCTTGGATTTGCCTTTTTGACTACTTGTTTATATTACCCTTTTTGCCTTTGACGTTCTCTTCTGGCACTTGACTTCTGACTTTTTGACTTCTCCACCTCAAAAGCTTGTCCATGAGAAGTGACACAGAGCCATGTTCTTTGGGGGTTTTCCTTTTGCAGTATTCATTCTACAGTTAAAGTGACAGGCAGGGCAAGATGATTCTCCAGGTCAGCATAATTATGCTGATATTAAACTTGCATCTTTTTTTATATTATAGTAGTGAAAAAAGCTAAAGATTTTTTTAAAACTTTTTTTTGTTTGTGTCTCTAGTTTCTGACGCCCATAAATTTTTCATTTTTTAATCAATGGATCTGTAGGAGGGCTTATTTTTATACTTTGGGGTACCTACAATGTATTGATCTCACAGTATTGCAGTATATGGTATAAATCGCCGTCTCCTTTGAAGTTTGACCTATAGCTGGTCTTCAGAAGTGTATCATGATAGTGACGATGTGGACCTTCAGCTGGCTACCATAATAAACCATTGCAATCATGCTGCAGGGAGTGAATGGGAGCCAGTGAAGAGCAATTGCATTATTTAAATCAGAGATTGAGAGCATCATTTAAATAGTTAAACAGCAGCCATCACAGCTTTTATGGGCACATACCGGCAATTTATTACAACCGGCATCTGACCTGCATAGAGCAAGAACAGCTTCTAAGTCTGCACCAAAGGCTGAAGTCAGAATCCCATATGTTCCCTCATGCGAGAGAATCGGGTCGATTATGCTAATGACACTAGGCTCAAACTCTGTCAGGTTTTGCAGCCGAGTGTCATCTTAGTGTGATCCGATTCTCTTGTATGCGAGAATCAGTGCACAGGTGTAGAGAAAACGGAGAACTTAATTTCTCCATCTTCTCCATTTTCTGAGTCCACGGATGTCAGACTGCACTCGGATGACATACCTTAAAGTTTCGGCCAGAAACTATTCTGGCTCCCTACCCGGCCATTTATTCTCTGCACCGTTACAGGTCTTTTGCACATAGGAACCTGTCGATCACCTCCAGCAGTGGTAGTTAGAACTGACTGGGGGCTGGACCAGATCTTAAAGTTAATTTTCTCTAAAATGCTGGGGACCATTAATCAGAGGACAGGTTTCCTTTTATGTAAAAAATTAAAACAGAATTGCTCAAAATACTGATAGTCATTAAAGCAGACTATCAAATTTGCTTTAAAGTGGTTGCTGCATCTATCTATAGGAGACATCCGCTCTCTAGTCTCCTGGCCTCCTCTTTTCTAGGGAGCGCTGCACTTCTGATGATTGACACTTTAGCACAGCAGCACGACACTACACCACTGTTCTGAAATGTGGGCTCTCCGATGCTGCAATGGGCACTGAACAGAGTTGGACAGACAGAAAATGGTCCCTGTGCCAGAACAACATATGGTCCCTTTTCAGTCCACTAGCTCATCATAATACATAATTCCACCTTCTTTGGATGTTGAAGTGACCCCCTTACCTCTTGGGTCACTATACGACTACACAGGTTGCACCACTGGCATGTCCTCCCCTGGCGCTGAAGCTGATCCCTTCACCCTCAGAGCAGCACTTCCAGGCTTATGACAAAGAATTTGCTCCTTGTCCAGGAGAAACTATTGAGTTTAAAATCCCTTTGTTCTTGAGAACGAAGAGGATTTCTTATAAAAATTACAATATGTTTGAAAATTACAATATGTTGTTTTTACAAGCACTTAGAAATTTTACCCACTGTACATTACTGCACCACACCTGTAGAGGACTCGTCCCTTGCATAAACAGTTGAACTTTACCAGGATGTGCACAAGTCTCTGGTCACGCACACCATTAACACCCAGATCATTTAACTACAGACTGAGTTTTTGAAGTTCACATGTAGATATATCTTTTACCTCTACAATAGACATGAGAACTCAATACTTCCCGAGTAGAATTACAATGTTAAACACTATCATTTACAACAAAAGTTATTGGGGCGTGGATAGCATGACTGTACTGCATACTATCATAAGGAGGGGTGGAATCACACCCTACAAAAGATACAACATATCCATGTAATGAAGCAGCCCTGCTCCGATGATGCAAGTCTTCCCCTAATATGTCCCTAATTATTATACTTAGCGGTGACGTTTGTTTTCAGCCTTCGTCAGGTAACGTGTGTATATCCTGCTGTGGTGTAGCACCTCCTTTCCTTCCAGGCAAATCCCGTACATGTTCTGTTACATGTCTGATAATAACTATTGACAACAGAATCTTGCACTGTCATGTCTATTATTTGTAATCCCTTGGGCCTAATAAAAATAACGTAGCTATGTTACTTCTGATGTAAAAAGTACAACAGTAATTTACTAATTCTGGACATGTTGGCCTTTTTAAGATGAACCTTAAAAGGACCAGTTATTTTTTGTTTTTGCCCTTTGTTGTTCTCATTACCTTTTTTCCAAGAGTAATAAAATTTTTATCTTTCCATCAATATAGACAAATGAGGGTTTATTTATTATTTCTTTTACTCGCTTATATAGAGCCATTAATTCCACAGCGTTTTACAAACATTATCGGCACTGTTCCCATTGGGGCTCACAATCTAATTTCCTTATCAGTATTTCTTTGGAGTGTGGGAGGAAACTGGAGTACCCGGAGGAAACCCACGCAAACAGGGGGAGAACATACAAACTAATTGCAGATGTTGTCCTTGGTGGAATTTGTACCCAAGACCCCAGCGCTTACAAGGCTGTAGTGCTAACCACTGAGCCACCGTGCTGCCCCTGTGGGAAAAGCAGTAGTTCTCTATACGGTGTTTACCATACGGGTTAGTTCTATATTTTAATAGACTTATATGGCCACAGTGACGCCAAACATGTTAATTTAATTAATTGCTTTTTCCTCGCTTTTTAAACCCTTAATGACCGCTAATAAACCTTTTTACTGACCTGGGAAATGAAACGATAGCATCCCCTAACGGGTAAAAATGCAGTGGATGTCACTTGTATACTATTGCTGATACCCTCCTGCATTGGCCACAATTCGTGATGACCGTTTAACAGCCTAGATGCTGCTATCAGTAGCAACAGCGGCGTCAAGATGGTTAACAAAAGTAAAGGGCTCTGTCTTTAACCACATTGATACCCTGAGTTTATGATTCTGTGGAACCAACGGTTGCAATGGCAATCGAAGGCCAAGTAATAGCCTTGGGGTCTGCCAGCTATGGTGAACTGTTTTGCTGTTAGCAACATTAAAGTGGAAAAAGTATAATTTTACATTTCATTAATTCCACTTTACATTAATTTATGTGAAGCACTTGAAGAGTTAAAGAACACCTGACAGCAATTTATAAAATGGTATCAATTTTGGGGGTTGTTCAGTAAATAAGTCCCTTAAAGTCACTTTAAACCTGTACAGGTCTTTAAAAAAATATATAAATTGTGTAAACATTCTTTAAAAAAAATGAAAATTGCTGCAAAATATTTAAACTTTCTAAGATCTTAGCGAAATAAAAAGGACATTTAAAAAATGATGCTGACAAAAACTAGACATATGAGAAATGTTATTGCCTTTTTTATGTGGTATACCTATCTGCATTAAGCTTATAAACATTCAAAGACAAATAACATTCTGTACCAAATATTAAGTTCTGTTTTTCTACTGTATCAAACACTTATTTCATGCAATAAAATGTAAATTAATGATGTAAAAATCACACAATGGGATTTTCTGTTTTTTTATTGTTAGATTCTGTCTCTTGGAATTGAAGTGTACCTACGATAAAAATGACAGACCTCTCCATTCTTTGCACGTGGGAAAACTTGCAAAATCGGCAGTGTCTCAAATACTTATTTTCCTCACTGTAGCAGTAGCCAATATGGGCTAGAATATAGTGACTCAGATATTCGGTATAAACAGGACTTCTCTTGTTCTTTTTTGTTGGTGAACAAATAGCCTTTACATCCAGGCACAGCGTACAAGTTAAGCCTTGGTCGGTTGAGATCAGTTTCCTTGACTATATAGGTGTCCTACCACCAATAACACCAAAGGTAGACTAGCAGTCCTCAGTAACAGAGTCTCTTGAATAGACAACTTCTGACCCTTTATCCCCCAACTAAAGTGCACTTACTGCAAACCTTTTTAAACACTAAAGAATCTGCCCAACACCTGCGGTGAGTGAGGGCTACAGAAAAAAAACAGGAAGGGAAGGGCATTCCCACTAACCAAACAAGCATATCTAATATATAATTGCCTAGAATACTACTTCCTGCAATTTGTGCCAACTACCGTGGCTTTGTCCGGAGCTAATGTCCGGAGCTAATGCCCGGAGCTAATGTCCGGAGCTAATGTCCGGAGATAAGTGACGTCACCAGTGTCCTACACCCAGGCAGAGCACAGGGGCCCCAGGCAGCATATGGGGCCCCAGGCAGAGCACAGTGGCCCCAGGCAGAGCACAGGGGCCCCAGGCAGCATATGGGGCCCCAGGCAGAGCACAGGGGCCCCAGGCAGAGCACAGGGGCCCCAGGCAGCATATGGGGCCCCAGGCAGAGCACAGGGGCCCCAGGCAGCATATGGGGCCCCAGGCAGAGCACAGGGGCCCCAGGCAGAGCACAGGGGCCCCAGGCAGAACATGGGGCCCCAGGCAGAGCACAGGGGCCCCAGGCAGAGCACAGGGGCCCCAGGCAGCATATGGGGCCCCAGGCAGAGCACAGGGGCCCCAGGCAGCATATGGGGCCCCAGGAAGAGCACAGTGGCCCCAGGCAGCATATGGGGCCCCAGGCAGAGCACAGTGGCCCCAGGCAGAGCACAGGGGCCCCAGGCAGCATATGGGGCCCCAGGCAGAGCACAATGGTCCCAGGCAGCATATGGGGCCCCAGGCAGAGCACAGTGGCCCCAGGCAGAGCACAGTGGCCCCAGGCAGAGCACAGGGGCCCCAGGCAGCATATGGGGCCCCAGGCAGAGCACAGGGGCCCCAGGCAGAGCACAGGGGCCCCAGGCAGCATATGGGGCCCCAGGCAGAGCACAGGGGCCCCAGGCAGCATATGGGGCCCCAGGCAGAGCACAGTGGCCCCAGGCAGAGCACAGGGGCCCCAGGCAGAACATGGGGCCCCAGGCAGAGCACAGGGGCCCCAGGCAGCATATGGGGCCCCAGGCAGAGCACAGGGGCCCCAGGCAGCATATGGGGCCCCAGGAAGAGCACAGTGGCCCCAGGCAGCATATGGGGCCCCAGGCAGAGCACAGTGGCCCCAGGCAGAGCACAGGGGCCCCAGGCAGCATATGGGGCCCCAGGCAGAGCACAGTGGTCCCAGGCAGAGCACAGGGGCCCCAGGCAGCTTATGGGGCCCCAGGCAGAGCACAGTGGCCCCAGGCAGAACATGGGGCCCCAGGCAGAGCACAGGGGCCCCAGGCAGCATATGTGGCCCCAGGCAGAGCACAGTGGCCCCAGGAAGAGCACACACCAAATCGGAGGCCGAGGGGCCCCGCCAACCAAATCGGAGGCCGAGGGGCCCCGCCAACCAAATCGGAGGCCGAGGAGCCCCGCCCACCAAATCGAAGGCCGAGCGGCCCCGCCCACCAAAGCGGAGGCCGAGGGGCCTGGCCCCGCCCACCAAAGCGGAGGCCGAGGGGCCCCGACCACCACATCGGAGGCCGAGGATCCCCGCCCACCAAATCGGAGGCCGAGGGTCCCCGCCCACCAAATCGGAGGCCGAGGATCCCCGCCCACCAAATCGGAGGCCGAGGGTCCCCGCCCACCAAATCGGAGGCCGAGTGTCCCTGCCCACCAAATCGAAGGCCGAGCGGCCCCGCCCACCAAAGCGGAGGCCGAGGGGCCTGGCCCCGCCCACCAAAGCGGAGGCCGAGGGGCCCCGCCCACCACATCGGAGGCTGAGGGGCCCCGCCCACCAAATCGGAGGCCGAGGGTCCCCGCCCACCAAATCGGAGGCCGAGGGGCCCCGCCCACCAAATCGGAGGCCGAGGGTCCCCGCCCACCAAATCGGAGGCCGAGGGTCCCCGCCCACCAAATCGGAGGCCGAGGGTCCCCGCCCACCAAATCGGAGGCCGAGGGGCCCCGCCCACCAAATCGGAGGCCGAGGGTCCCCGCCCACCAAATCGGAGGCCGGTCCCCGCCCACCAAATCGGAGGCCGAGGGTCCCCACCCACCAAATCGGAGGACGAGGGGCCCCACCAACCAAATCGGAGGCCGAGGAGCCCCGCCCACCAAAAGTAAGTGCGGCCCCAAATGTAAGTGCGCCCCCGGGTGCAAAAGTAAGTGCGCCCCCGGGTGCAAAAGTAAGTGCGCCCCGGGTGCAAAAGTAAGTGCGCCCCCGGGTGCAAAAGTAAGTGCGCCCCCGGGTGCAAAAGTAAGTGCGCCCCCGGGTGCAAAAGTAAGTGCGCCCCCGGGTGCAAAAGTAAGCGCGCCCCCGGGTGCAAAAGTAAGCGCGCCCCCCAGTCCCGTGTGTGAAAAGTGCTGCTGTATAGCTGGTAGCGCTGTTCAAGCACCATGTATTTCCTTCAGGAAATGCCCATCTAATATATAATTGCCTAGAATACTACTTCCTGCAATTTGTGCCATGAAAGAACATACCAATATACATAGTTATTGATACATATTATTTATTATTTACATTATTGTTCTTAAGCAAAGAACCGTTGTTGTGGCATTTGCCACAACACGCAAAGTTGTTGTCTGATGTCTTTCATCACTCCCCTCATAAGCATGTTCATGGATCCTGTGTAACTGTACCTTAAATAACAAGAATTGTCAAGAGCTGGTGAGTGCAGCCATTTTTTGTTCTTTCTTACTATTATTTATTAATTGTATTATTCTTACATTTGAATAAATAAAGTATATATGGATTCTAGACTCCCGATTCTTTAGAATCGGGCTGCCATCTAGTCATAACATAAAAATCCAGGCCTGAAAACAGAAGTTACTAAAGCCCTTTTTTGTTCTGACCTGGTGAAGTGGATTCTCTATGCCGTAGGTGTGGGTGAGCAGCAAGGAATGTTCGTAATGGTGCCTTAGAGCATGTCTATGCAGAAGATACATGAGTCATTGAGGACCAAGACACCAGGGTTTACAGAAAGGCAGACAATCAAGCAGAGAAAGTAGAACCATATGAATCTGAGACAAATATACAAATATACATAGGAATTGTAACTGTATACAGCATTGGCATGTTTCATCAGGAAAGCAGTCAACCACATAGATGTAAGTGTAGTTCCTTATCTACGAGCAGAGAAATGGTTAATAGCAGCAATCCACACAAATTGGTACTTATAACAAGAAAATAGTTGCCCATAGAATAAGCACTGATATATAGGCTGGAGACTCGCTAGAAGACATGTTATCACCTCTACTGTAGAGGTCCTGCTTGAACAGCATTGAGAACAATAGCGAGAAGTTGGCAATTTGCTTGGTGAGTGGTAGATGTGGACCTAGATGTGACAGCTAGTAAATTGGACTGAGCTTGTAAATAACATTGGTTGTAGCATGGATGTCAGAAGTAACAAAGGAGTTGATAGGCAGTTAGCTGGAGCTAATACAATAGAAGTAGAAGCAATCTCTTGACAAACAGGAGAGAACTGTGGACAATGCTACTTAATACACAACTACATGGGCCAGCCTTGAAAGGGCTAGGGCGATGGTGTCATAGGAGTTCACCAGGTTACCTGAGATATCTGGCATGGAGGACTGCCAATGGAGTCATCCATAGAAGACTGGAGCATAGCCCGGCACTGGAGTATGGACAGGTGAGAATCAAGCCCTTAGCAAACTATACTTTGCTAGGAGTACCCAGATTTCTTGGATTTATTATACCTCACTCGGCTTTTCTTACATGAGCAATATACTTACTGGAGCTTAGCATGCATACTAGAGGAATTGTGAGAAATATAGCAATCTCCAACCTGTCCTGTCACTACCTCATAGCACTTATTAGCAAAATGCTTCTTAGAATATTTATAAGCTTGATGTGAGAGATTAGAAAAAAGGGTCTTCTTTTTTTAACGATGCAGCGGCACTGTTGTACATAGGATTGGTATGATATTGCTCTTTATCCTCACTCAAATAATGGGATTAATCTGTAATACAGTCTGTGGACAAGAATGGTTATGTTTGTGGGGAAAAAAATGAAAAGCAGATCCTTTTAACTGATTAGAAACCTATTCTTAGAGCAGAAAACTTTCATATTCATGGTTTGTATTAAGATTATAAAATATTCAGTCATTACCGAAAGCTTTGTGTTTTATTAAAAATGTTACTTTAGAAAACCACAGAGGCTTTAGCTTAACTTACTTAAAGCGGTGCTGCCAGCCCTTCTGACCTGTTTGTTTTTCTAGATATTATCAGATATTTTTAATTCCTACTTCCAATGAAAAAGAACAATTCTATTGTATGTTTTCTTACAACTCTATATTCTGAAGTGCTCTGTTGTGTCTCCTATGAATGTACAAGTTAACAACTGGGTGATACAATTCCCCTTGGTATTCCAAGATACATGTTATCTTGATTGAGTGAGCAGAACAATGGAAATCAATCCACTGAGATTCCAAGTTCAATTTCCTGAAATTTGGTGATCCCGGTCACATTTTAAAAATTTGGGATTCGATTAACAAGGATCATAAAAAAAATGCCTTGCTCCATTTCATTCACTCCTGAAGATTGCATCGGATGAGTGGGCTCAGGATGCCAGACACGGTCATGAATGCTTATCTCTAAAGACTTGCAGCTATCATATCACATTGCTTAGCGCAATCAAGGAGTCTATCATCGGGACTATAAAATATGAAGGCGGTAAAGCAGTGGTCATTTTAGGATTTTACAGGCTAGAGATAGGAGTTCAGAGCGCACAACTTGTCATCACAGATAAGGGATATAAAAGTCCAAATCTGATTGTGTTGTACAACTACATTGCTGAAAAACATTGAAAATCCAGGGATAGTCTCAGTCTGTGAATAATAACACAGAGATCAGGTGATAAGTGATAGGGAGGTTCATGATCTGCAGAGTGACCGTGAATTGATTGATCTGGATATACTGCAGTTCAGCACCTTAATAACATTTTTTTTATTCTTGACACACTACAAACATGGAGGGTAGTATAATACCCCTCAGTCCTAATTTTGTTATTGCAATAAAGAACTTAAGAGGTTTAATGCATTACTAGGAGACCTCAAAGTGTTATACACATCCTTTCCAAGTAATTAGAGGCTTTGAAGAATTGAGATTCTTGGTGAATTTATTTGCTGCAAAGTGAATTTTTTTGGAAAATTTGATGATACTGAATTTCAAAAGATTCTCTCATCTCTAACTTTGATTTAAAAACAGTAACTCATTACATAGCTCAATGTGTTTTCTGCATCAAAATATTTTATAATGTATTATGGTATGTTTAAAGAGTTTCTTTTACCATGTGAGCATGTTAAACTGGCCACTGCATGCAACGCCACCTATAGAGCTGAGTAAATCATGATTTTTATTTTTTAATTTCTCATCTCTGTTGCAGACCTATTTGCTTGTAAAGTTTAGATTTTAATTTATGAAAAGTCCAACTACATGTTATCATCGATTTTTCTCTCAAGGTGACTACTTATTCCCTTGCATGATGTTGACAAATCATATGCAGGAGGAGTCATGCAGGGGGAAAAAAGAGCACACCCTACAATAGCTTAGAACAGATGGAGGGAGGATGAAGAGATCCATAAGTTAAAAATTAACTTTTATTCATAGAGATTAAAATGCAAGAATAAAAAATAACAAAGCAGTGTGCCTCAAAGAGGACGTCCAGGATGCCCGAAACTAACACTCCATAAAGGTACAATATACAGTGGGGAAAAAAGTATTTAGTCAGCTGCAATTGTGCAAATTCTCCCACTTAAAAAGATGAGAGAGGCCTGTACTTGACATCGTAGGTAGACCACAACTATGAGATTAAAAATGAGAAAACAAATCCATAAAATCACCTTGTCTTATTTGCAAGATTTATTTTACAAATTATGGTGGAAAATAAGTATTTGGTCATTAAAAAAAAGTTCATCTCAATATTATGTTATATATCCTTTGTAGGCAATGACAGAGGTCAAATGTTTTCAGTAAGTCTTGACAAGGTTGGCACACACTGTTGGTGGTATGTTGGCCCATTCCTCCATGCAGATCTCCTCTAGAGCAGTGATGTTTTGGGCCTGTCGCTGGGCAACATGGACTTTCAACTCCCTCCAAAGGTTTTCTATGGGGTTGAGATCTGGAGACTGGCTAGGCCACTCCAGGACCTTCTTACGAAGCTGCTCCTTTGTTGCCATGGTGGTGTGCTTAGGATCATTACCATCATTATCAAGACCCATCCACTTTCATCTTCAATGCCCTTGCTGATAGAAAGAGGTTGGCACTTAAGATCTCACGATATATGGCCCATTCATTCTTTCATGTACACGGATCAGTCGTCCTGGTCCCTTTACACAGAAACAGCCCCAAAACATGATGTTGCCATCCCCATGCTTCATAGTAGGTATGGTGTTCTTTGGATGCAACTCCGCATTCTGTCTCCTCCAAACACGACGAGTTTTGTTTCTACCAAACAGTTCTACTTTGGTTTCATCAGACCATATGACATTCTCCCAATAATCTTTTGGATAATCCAAATGCTCTGTAGCAAACATCAGATGGGCCGGACATGTACTGGCTTGAGCAGGGGGACATGTCTGGCACTGCAGGGTCTGAGTCCCTAGCGGTGTAGTGTGTTACTGATGGCAGCCTTTGTTAAGGTGGTCCCAGCTCTATGCAGGTCATTCACTAGTTCCCCCATGTGGTTCTGGGATTTTTGCTCACCGTTCTTGTGATCATTTTGATCCCATGGGGTGAGATCTTGTGTGGAGCCCCAGATCAAGGGAGATTATCAGTGGTCTTGTATGTCTTCCATTTTCTTATTATTGCTCCCACAGTTGATTTCATCAAACCAAGCTGCTTGCCTATTGCAGATTCAGTCCTCCCAGCCTGGTTGAGGGCTACAATTTTGTTTCTGGTGTCCTACGACAGCTCTTTAGTCTTCACCAAAGTGGAGTTTGGAGTGGGACTGTCTGAGGTTGTGGACAGGTGTCTTATACTGATAACAAGTTCAAACAGGTGCCATTACTACAGGTAATGAGTGGAGGACAGAGGAGACTCTTAAAGAAGAAGAAGTCACAGGTCTGTGAGAGCCAGAAATCTTGCATGTTTTTAGGTGACCAACTACTTATTTTCCACCATAATTTGTAAAATATATCTTGCCAAATCAGACAAGGTGATTTTCTGGATTTGTTTTCTCATTTTAACTCTCAGTTGTGGTGTACATATGATGTCAATTACAGGCCTCTCTCATCTTTTTCAGTGGGAGAACTTGCACAATTGGTGGCTGACTAAATACTTTTTTTCTCCACTGTATGAATGCTAAGTAGAACTAAATCACTTACTAGCAAATCCGGTAAAATTACCTATATATATATATGTAATAACAAACAACTTAGAGAGCCTCTGTAAAGTGTCTAGTGCTTCATTTATAACAATATCCAAACTTTTCGATCATTTGCTTAGTAGCTACCTCAAAAATGAGGAATAAATCAAACGACTAGCTCAAAACCATAACGAATGATGGTGTAATACCTATGAAATAGCAGGAGTGCAAGGAGAATACCGAAACCTATTATGCTTACCACATGTAATAATGGCAACATGTACATAATACTAGGACCAACAATTTGTATAGTAATATCTACTAGTGAGAAGTAGCCTGCCAAATAACCTTAGACAGAATCAAAGAAAGTGCCCTCAAATGGTAGGGGACTGTGCCCGCAAATAGGAGACTGATTCACCTTTTAATCAAGAGCCTGGAGTAACGTCCCTAGGGGTGCTACATCTGTATATCTTCAATTTGGTGGCACTATGCATTTATGTAATAAACAGTATACTGTATTTCTGAAAAGAAATAAGGATATAAAAAAGATCAAATAGCAAAAATATCCTTGGCAGACTATAACAATTATTATCCCAGGAACTGCATTACACAGTACTTCCTACCAGTACAGTGCTGGTTTTAGAGCTTTTGAAAGGCAAGTTGCTATAGTGATATCATTAAATAGAACCTAGTTCACAAAAAATCATCCTACATAAAATACGTTGCTAAGTTACTGTACCTTAGAAATACATGTATTCATAGTTGTAAAGGGAAATATGATTTCTCATATTTACCTACAGTAGTGCCACACAGCATATTACATTCTAGTCTTGTTTCATAGCATACTGCCACCATAGTGGCATTTAGTAATGCATGGCAGTTTGACTAAATCTTTATTGAACGCATGTAATAATTATAGGGGATAACTCAGGAGACTCTTTGCGTGGAACAAGACAACTACAGGACACAGTTTTATAAGTGGTAAAGTCTATATTATCACATGGTGATTCAAACAGGTGCAGAGAGAAACTCAAGTCCACAACACTTGGTGCAAATAATAAATGCAGCTTAGCAGTCTATAGGAAACTTCAGAGGAAAATGCAATCAAGCAGAAAGTCTATGAAGCACAGTTATTCTTGAGGAAACTTGACACGAATAAATCCTTGTCTTAGTCCAAACACAGATAGATATGCTTATAAGGCAGTTCAAATCATATCTTTAGCTCAACCAGGGAGGCCTGGTTAATAGTCTCAGGTTATTGCAGAGCAGCACAGCTTACATGTCCAGCAAATGCAGATGAAGTAAACACGAGCAGCAGATGAAGGAGGATTACTGGAAACTTGTGTATGCAGCAGGAACTCAGAGCAGAGTAGCAGGATCACCACACAGGTTCACAGGAGCAGGTGTATAGCCAGGGAGTAATCAGAGGTCAGGAACTGGATGCAAGGCAGACTACTCTAGCACAGACTGAAGGCTGGGGTGGAGTTTTATAGCAGGAAGATGCAGTGCACAAAGACGCCATCTTGGAAAAGGGCAGTAATGCACAAAAGGTAATAAAAATGTTCAGCGTCCTGACAACGCACTACCAGCCTCCTGTCCTATTAGATGCGTTACTGGCCACTTGTAATTTGTTAGTAAGGCTGGCTTAAAAATGGAGCTTTTATCATTTTTGACCAGTTTAATTCTGTTTTAACAGATTTGACCCCCCAAAATATCTTTGAACTCCATAATGATATATGAAGATATGGCAAAAAAGGATCAAGTAGGGAGAGTCACATGGGAACAATCAACTTCCATAAGAATCATATGTGATAGTTACAAGAACCTACAAAGTTCTTATGCTCTGTGACATGCAGAAGTAGTGCTGACTGCTGTTGCTTCGAATGCATCCAGCAACTAGAAGGGTTAACACAGTCACAGGAGACAGGGAGCGGTTAGCTGAGCCCCAGGGGGATTGTGGAAAACTTGTTTACTGTTCTCAGTGTTCTGGCAGCAGCTGAAGGGATGAGTGGTGTGTTTCTGTGATCTGTCTCACAAAAGTTCATGCAAGTGAGCCATAGGGACACAGGATTCCATTACAGAGTGGGGTTGGGCTAACCCCCTGTACTGCTAGTTGAGAAAGTCTATGAGGAGCAGGAAAATAAGGACTGGAACAAATTGTATCACAGAGATCATCTCCCTCAGCAAACCTCCCTCCCTCCTCCATTACACTGTGCTAGAAGGAATGCTGTGTACTCCTGTGCTTTTGTAAAGAGTCTTGATATGTGCTATCAAAAGAAACTTAGTTAATGTGTGTCCAATAAGCAGCTGTACTGTTTTTGAAGCCTGTGCCTAAGAGACTTGAATTGTACTGAATGTCCTGTGACATTAAACTACACTGTTCATGTTCATGAGGACTCTATAAATTGTATCTGTGTGAGCAAGTGGATCCATCTTGTGCCTGAGGAAGCCGCAGTACATGGACACCTTGAGTAACGGTTCCCCCAGAGTTCCAAAGAATTCATGAGACCTTCCCGCCCCTATCTGAACCTAGCGGCGTACACGTAACATCTATACAATAGGGAGCAAAGATCTGCCCCAGTCTGTCTTCATTACAGTACATCTTGACCCAGCTGAGTATGAAGCCTCCTAAAGCTACAATATAAGATGTTAGAGAAAAAAAAAAATATTTTAGTCACACATTTTTCCACAATATCTCTCCTCCTCTGTTTTATTCTGCAATCACAGGTGTATAAAATACATGTAAGCCTACAATCTTGTCTCTGTCTATATAACAACTGGCTATGGCAGGAGCAATTCCCTCACTACTCTTTGTTCCCTAGTAATGGAGAAACTAGCACCCATTTCAAAAAACTTATCATTCATATGTCTAGGTTTATTACTTCTGTGATGTCACAGTTGTGCCACTGTTTTTTTATTCTTTTCTTTGAGGGAACCTTTTACCAGGAAAGTGCAGTATTATCTGCAGGCGCTATTTTATAGAGCAGGGCTGCTGAGTAGAATGATATATAGTTTAATGAGAAAAGATTCATTATAACCTGTTTTTGTCATTTAGGCCTCTGCTCTTTGTGGGATGTTAGGTCTAGTGAGCGGTCCTGTCAGTGATTGACAGTTGTCTCTGTATGCACACTTATGTATGGAAGGCTGTCAGTCATTCATAGGACCGCCCACTGGACCCAAAATCCCAGAAAGAGCAGAGGTTTAAAATGATTAAAGCACATGATAAACTGAATCTTTTCTCACAAAACTAAATATCAATCTTCTCAGTTCCACCTGCTCTATAACATGGCACCTTGAGAGTGGAATCCATTTTCCTGGTGACAGGTTTCTTTAAGACACCCAAACCTGCTAACTTTAGTAGGAACTCCCAACAATCTTTTATTTATAGAGATGTGCAGATGTCTGGAGAAAGAAACATGAAGCATGTAAGCCACGGCAACTCATCTCTAGTGGCGGCTTCTATCCCTTTCCTTATAAAAACACATGCAGAAATGTGTAGGGGATATTTTGAGGGAACAGCTTTTGACTGAAAGCTATCTAAGGTGTCTCAGCACCAGTGTTTCTTTATTTTAATCACTTATATAGCACTATTAATTCCACAGCAATTTACAGGCATCATCATAACTGTCCCCATTGGGGCTAACAATGGAAATTCCTAAGTATGTATTTGTAGCATGGGAGGAAACTCTCTAAAAAGCATTATGGTCCCACATCCCCCAAACAATAAGATGATCCTAAAGTATGATGGCCCCAAAGCCAGCCCAAAAATATGATAGATCCAACAACCCCCTGAATAGTATGCGACATTAATCTGTGTTTGAACCCTTGAGCCTGTGCTTTGTGATCGGCTTATTTTTCTGACGAGTCATAACAGATACGCCTTTCGTCTGGTGTTTAGTTTCTGTTATCCTTGCTTCAGTCTTTTTACTGTAACAGGTGTTTTCATTTACTCATTTATCTGCCTGATCACCTTTCGGGTGCGGCTTTATATAGTTTTCCCCTGCTGGTATATTCTGCTGGTGATAGTCTCATTTAGATGTCTTGCCATACTGCTGTAGTTTAAGTCAGTCAGTGAAAGATCAGCTAGGGTTTATCTCTCTGCTGTTTATGCCCTTTACCTTGCACCTATCTTCTGTTTCTTTTTAGGAAGTAGGATGCATATTTTCTAACAGTATGTACTTAATCCTTTAATTTGTAGCTCATGTTTTTTACTCTCTGGGATCTCGTTCTGTTTTAGCACACTTTCCCTTCTGTAGGTAATTTGCCCTCTGCTATGCCCTCCGTTTCTTTAGGAGGAAAGTGAAGCGCTAGATGGCCTTTCAGGCAGCATAGGTCTAGTGTGCGGTTAGGGCTAGCTCAGCTCACTCAGGAACCACTAGGGACTGTGGATTCAGGATCTCTAGCCTGTACAGGAACCGGCAGGGTCAGTTGCCGTTTTAGTGCGTTACCTATTTTTCAGGGTGAGTTGCTACACTCCAAAAATAATAACTGACAAAATAAAAAAAATTACATCACCCCTGTTCCCAGTGCTACTCTGTTTCTGCACTGCATGGATTGATGCTATGCACAGCAGATGTAATGTAGTGAAGTCATTGCGCCTGTTGCATTGAGATTCAGAACTCAATCACACACACAGAATGATAATACGAGGTATTGATGACTTCCTGTTCCATCATTGCATTCAATGGTAACTGCATCCTGAGGCACCAGTATCCACCAACTAACGGGCTTTATAGCAGCCTCGTAGCCTGCTGCTATGGGTGGTATGCCCTTGATCACCATGCTATTCTGCTATGATATTCCACATTGATTTTAACTGTGGAAGGGTTAGCTTTTCCACCTGCTTTATCTTTCAGGATGCTATTGTAATCTGTAACTATGTTCTATGTGCTGACAGTCTTAAGTCCCAGATCTACAGTGGAAACAGGATGTTGTGTTTGCCTGCTCAAAAGCATTCATGCTCTTGCTTGCCTGACCTTCTCTTGTATGTTTTCCCATTTCTGTGTTTGTACTTACAAAATAATTGACTTGTAGACTATATATTATTTTTTAGTGAACCTGCTTGCATTGCTCTACAGGAAGCTTTTATCTTGCTTATCAATAGAAAACAATAGAACATATATAACATTACATAAGAAAGAATGTAATCTTCCTTTTAAGTGGAATATAAGCTACTAGATGGTGGCCCGATTCTAACGCATCGGGTATTCTAGAATATGCATGTCCACGTAGTATATTGCCCAGTGACGTAGTATATTGCCCAATGACGTAGTATATTGCCCAGTGACGTAGTATATTGCCCAGTGATGTAGTATATTGCCCAGTTACGTAGTATACAGCACAGAGCCACATAGTATATTGCCCAGTGACGTAGTATACAGCACAGAGCCACGTAGTATATTGGCCAGTTACGTAGTATACAGCACAGCCCACGTAGTATATTGCACAGCGACGTAGTATACAGCACAGAGCCACGTAGTATATTGCCCAGTTATGTAGTATATTGCCCAGTTACGTAGTATATTGCCCAGTGACGTAGTATATTGCCCAGCCACGTAATATATTGCCCAGTTACATAATATATTGCCCAGTGACGTAGTATATTGCCCAGTGACGTAGTATACAGCACAGAGCCAAGTAGTATAAAGCACAGAGCCACGTAGTATATTCCCCAGCCACGTAGTATATTGCCCAGCCACGTATGTCACAGGTTAAAAAATAAAAAACAAACATATACTCACCTTCCGAGGGGCCCCTTGTAGTTCTGTCGCCTGTGTTCGGTTCAGGCGGCAGCTTCCGGTCCGAGGGTTGATGACGTCGCGGTCACATGACCGTGACGTCACGGCAGGTCCTTCTCATGCAGGGCCTGCGATGACATCGCGGTCACATGACCGTGACGTCACGGCAGGTCCTTCTCGCGCAGGTCCTTCTCGCGCAGGGCCTGCGATGACGTCGCGGTCACATGACTGTGACGTCACGGCAGGTCCTTCTCGCGCAGGCGCGCAGGGCCTGCGATGACGTCGCGGTCACATGACTGTGACGTCACGGCAGGTCCTTCTCGCGCAGGCGCGCAGGGCCTGCGATGACATCGCGGTCACATGACCGTGACGTCATGGCAGGTCCTTGTCGCACACCAACCTTAGCCCTGGAACCTGCCGCTTACATGGACCGGTCACCGGAGGGTCGGAAAGGCGGCGGAATGTGAGTATATAATGATTTGTTATTTTTTTTAAATTATTTTTAACATTAGATGTTTTTACTATTGAGGCTGCATAGGCAGCATCAATAGTAAAAACTTGGTCACACAGGGTTAATAGCGGCGGTAACGGAGTGAGTTACCCGCGGCATAACGCGGTCCGTTACCGCTGGCATTAACCCTGTGTGAGCCGTGACTGTGGGGAGTATGGAGCAGGCGCCGGGCAGTGACTGCAGGGGAGTAGGGAGGGACTAATCGGACTGTGGCCATCGCTGATTGGTCGCAGCAGCCATGACAGGCAGCTGGCGAGACAAATCAGTGAATGAATATCCGTGATGGAAGTTGCCGACAGAAAGACGGAAGTACCCCTTAGACAATTATATATAATTGTTACAGTTTGTAACAGACTTTATGCAGTTTTTTTAGATGAAGCCAGCAGTGGTTGTAAAAGCAAGTTAAAGGGAACCAGTGATGTCAGATAACACTATTAACCTGCAGATATAGGGTTATTCTGCAGGATAATAGTATTAGGAAGGTGCCTGGCCGATGTACTGAAAGTGCAGCACCCAGGAGAAAATAATCTTTACTCCTCTTTGAGTCGTTGGCTTTCAGTCATTCAATCATGGCGGTGTGGCCACAATCATCACTGAGTATACTGTGGTGTCTGTCAGCCGATGCTGCAGTGGATCAGTACCAGGGTGTGCTTGGAGCCGCCATTCAGTGTACTAAGCGGTGATTGCAGCCACTCTGTGCATACCTGTAGGACACCTGACAGGAGCTGTGCTAGTACAGTGGCTGGACATCTTCTTGACGCTATTAGCCTGCAAATTAACCCTTTATTTGTAAGTTAATAACATTATTTTGCGTGACAGGTTTCCTCAATAGGAAGGAATTCTTCTCTGCTGATTTGTATCTATTTCTTCACTTGGCTCAAAAAATGCATACGTGAATCCAGCCTTAAATGGTTTAGTCCCACCTTCTAGAATAGGTATATTGGCAGAGGGTTTTTAAAATTGAAGTAACTCTGCAAATATCCTTCTATTAAAATGTGCCCCCTTCCATTCAAGCGCTGATTTTCTTTTTCATTGTTTACTGCTTGTTGCCTAAGGGAACAGGCCACTGTTACCTAGTAAGGGTGGCTGACTATGTTCAGTGCTTACAAGCTCTTTTCTAGTGAATCAATAAGCAATGCACTGAGGCTGGCAAGGTTACCTGTAGTTCTCGGTTAACTCCTGATTCTGGTCAGCTTCAGTCACATTGCACCTCTGATGTCTCAGAGGCTCAGCTGCCTCATATAAAGGCATCAGCAGTGGACAGTTTGGACCACAGTCCAATGAAGCTACTGGCTTGAGCAGTCAATCAAGTAGGAGTGACTGCCGCCCCAACCTCTCCAGCAAGTGAGAAGTCAAGAAGTTGATGAGCAGTACATTGCTGATAAAAGATATACCCATGCTTTTAAAGGAGTTGTCTCAGGAGCAAAACACCATAACATATGCCCAGTTAGGGTACCTTGACTGCTCTGCAGCTCCACAGAACAGAGGTCCTCTCTACCAGGCTATAAACGACCTACCTGACAGAAATTACTTCAGCAATAACAGTCTGGGTTTTTTTTGGTTGTTTTTTTTAAAAGGGGTTGTTTTCCTGGATTAACATTTTAGAGTGGCTTACCACATATCAGTTTTGCAGTCATTTAGGGTACCAGCCTGCTGTTTTTCTGCAGTTTCTTCAACCAAAGCCAGATGTACAGGTGTTTCTCACAAAATTAGAATAGCATCAAAAAGTTAATGTAATTTCAGTTCTTCAATACAAAAAGTGAAACTCATATTATATAGAGTCAATAAACAGAGCGATCTATTTCAAGTGTTTATTTCTGTCAATCTTGATGATTATGTCTTATAGCCAATGAAAACCCAAAAGTCATTATCACAGTAAATTAGAATAATTAAGAAAAACACCTGCAAAGGCTTCCTAAGCATTTAAAAGGTCCCTTATTATGTCTCAGTAGGCTCCACAATCATGGGGAAGACTGCTGACTTGACAGAAATCCAGAAGGCAGTCATTGACCCACCCTACAAGGAGGGTAAGCTGTAAAAGATCATTGCTAAAGAAGCTGGCTGATCGCAGAGTGCTGTATCCAAGCATATTAATGGAAAGTTGAGTGGAAGGAAAAAGTGTGGTAGAAAAAGGTACACAAGCAACCAGGATAACCGCTACCTGAAATAATTGTTAAGAAAAGGCCATTCAAAAATTTGGGGGAGATTCACAAGGAGTGGGCTGCTGCTGGAGTTATTGCTTCAAGAACCACCACACACAGACATATTCAGGACATGGGCTACAAGTGTCACATTCCTTGTGTCAAGCCACTCATGACCAATAGACAAAGCCAGAAGCGTCTTACCTGGGCCAAGGTAAAAAAAAGAACTGAACTGTTGCTCAGTGTCCAAGGTGTTGTTTTCAGATGAAAGTACATTTTGCATTTCATTTGGAAATCAAGGTCCCAGAGTCTGGAGGAAGAGTGGAGAGGCACACAATCCAAGCTGCTTGGGGTCTAGTGTGAAGTTTCCACAATCACTGATGGTTTGGGGAGCAATGTCATCTGCTGATGTAGGTCCATTGTGTTTTATCAAGACCAAAGTCAGCGCAGCCGTCTACCAGGAAATTTTAGAGCACTTCATGCTTCCCTCTGCCGACAAGCTTGTTGGAGATGGAAATTTTATTCTCCAGCAGGACTAGGCACCTGTCCACATTGACAAAAGTACCAATACCTGAAGATGAGAGACACCAAACAACAATGCATACGAGCTGAAGGCTGCTATCAAAGCAACCTGGGCTTCCATAACCCCTCAGCACTGCCACAGGCTGATCGTCTCTGTGCCACGCCGCATTGAGGCAGTAATTGATGCAAATTGAGCCCCGCTAAGTATTGGGTGCATTTACTGAACATACATTTCAGTAGTCCAATATTTCGGATTTTAAAATAATTTTTCATGCTGGTGTTATAAAGTATTCTAATTTACCGAGATCATGACTTTTGGGTTTTCATTGGCTGTAAGCCATATTCATCAACATTAACAGAAATAAACACTTGAAATAGGTCACTCTGTTGGTAATGACTCTATATAATATATGAGTTTCACATTTTGGATTGAAGAAATTAAATATATTAACTTTTTGATGATATTCTAATTTTGTGGGAAGCACCTGTATGTGCAAAATTAATGAAAAGGTTTATACTTTGTTGCATCAACTTATATTTTTAGGGCATCTTTTCTTCAATGTCTGCATTTGTTTAGGGAGTCTGTTGGAGAGGTCTCTATTTATTTTTGAGTGGTAATGTTCTATCTTATGTCGTAATATGATGGGGATTTCCTGCATAAATAGAGTGACAAAACTTTTCTGTTTCTGTCTTTGCAATATGCTAGAAGTTCCATTTCAAAAACAAAAGTTAGTAAATATGTAAATATGGTAGAAAAAAGTGGAATGAGAATATTATCTGGCATTGAGTGATGGCGACATTTATTTTTTCATGTATTGAAGAGAGGACTGACACAATTTGCCTTATCAGTGTACAGCACCAGAGAACTTGTGCTGGCCCTGACATAGCAGCCTCTCTTTGAAAGGCGGTAAATCACACACTCATCAGCATCAGTGTATGTCAGTAGGAAAGGAGGAGATCCCTCCTGGGTTGCAGAATGCAAAAGTCAAAAATTAGTATAGTCGACAAGAGATGACGCTGTGCAGATACATGGAAGACACAAAACATTCATCAATGGTGTCTACAGCATTCAAAAAACACCCAGAGCTATAGGGGCTGCAATCATACTTAAATGTATAGCTAATTCCTTATTTCTGCAGAAATAATGGCTTCTTACTAATTGTTTTGAGTGATAAATTATTTTCTTACACATTTCATTATGCCTCACTAGAAGGTAGAGTAAAATATCTTGATCGGCATCACAGGGCACAGAAACAGTTCCATATGAAGGAATGTTTCATGGCTGATCCCAACCTTTTTTGAAGTGTTCAAGCACTAAGGAAAAACAGCTTTAGGGTATGTGCACACGTTGCGGATTCTGCTGCGGATTTTTCCGCAGGGGATTTGGAAAATCCGCAGTGCAAAACCACTGCGGTTTTCACTGCGGATTTTCTCGCGGTTTCTTCTGTGGATTCCTCTGTGGTTTTTCAACTGCACTTTCCTATTGGTGCAGGTTGAAAACCGCTGCGGAATCCGCACAAAGAATTGACATGCTGTGGAAAATAATCCACTGCGTTTCCGCGCGGATTTTTCCGCAGCATGTGCACAGCTGTTTTTTTTTCCCATAGGTTTACATGGTACTGTAAACTTTGGGAAAACTGCTGCGGATCCGCAGCATCAAATCCGCAGCGTGTGCACATACCATTAGTGTAGCTGGGGCTTTGGCCAGCACACTCTGCCTCAAGCACATACTGATAAGGGGTGAAATAAAATGAAGTATATCTTGTAAAGAGTATTTTTGAGGAACAGTGAAGAAGTAGAGTCCACAAATTATGCTATAAATGTCTGATAAATGAGATCCCACCATTAAAATCCACAACAATCCCAACAATCTAAAGAAGAGGCTCCTGAACATCTATCCATTCCCATTATTTGGGGTGGAGACATGGCTATCATCATTGGGCATCAAAAACTTTCCCAAGGGTCAAATACTACAATGCAGCACAAAGCTGTATAGCAAGGACAAACAAATTTTACATTGCAGCACAACAAACCCAGCAGTACCAAATAAAGATCACAGTGAAGGATCACTAATAACAGCATTGCAACTCTACAAACATCTTCCTCCCGCTAACAGCAGCATTTTACTCCTCAAATCCCTTCCTCACTGGCAGCAGCACTGTTCCTTACAGCCTCTTTTCCACTGGCAGCAGCACTGTCTCCCTTCTTACTCCTTACATAATTGCAGTACCATTATTATCCTTCCTAAACGTAACAACCACGGGTAGGAACATTGACCCGGTTTTCAACTCTCCCAATCAAAAGTATACAAACCAGGGGGACAAATATTTTAACTTGACAGATCCCTGTTCAGACTAGTAAAAGCTCTACTCTGACCTGTTCTGTCCCTATCTGACTGCAGAGGATGGCACCATAAGACAACGAAATGGGGCCCCCACTCGACGGCGGCTCACCCTGAATGCCCCTAACAGCTCCTAGTATAGCTATGCCTGTGTAGCAACTCACTAGGGAAAATAGGTTATGAACTAAAAACTGCAACTGACCCTGCCGCTACCTGACTCCGCAGTCCCTTGTGGTACCTGTTGGTGCAGACGGGGACCTAACCACAGACCAAGAAATGGCAATTCTGGCCTAAAAGGCCGACTAAATGCTTCACGTTCTTCCTAAAGAAATGGAGGGCAGAGCAGTGTGACTTACCAAAAAGAAGAGAAGTACGCTGGACAATGGAAAGATACCAAAGGGAGTAAAATAAATAATGAAATACCAAACAAAGAATAAAACACGTACTGTTAACATCAAGGCAAAAATCCTTAGCTGAAAGCTCACAGACTGGCTCCAAGCATCAATAGAATGTCAGAACATCTAAATGAATGTATCACCAGCAGGAAATTCCTGTTAGGGGACAGAATATAAAGCTGCACTCAAAAGGTGATAGGCACACAAATGAAAACACCTGTGTTAAGGTACACAGACTGCAGCTAGAAAAGCAAAACCCAGACACTCAGAGAAAAGGTGTGTCTAGTGTGGCGTGGCAGAAAGAGAAGCCGACCACAGAACACAAACTAAAGGGGTCAAATCCAGGAGCATGACACAAACCCTTCCCAGCCTGCTCCACTGGTAGTAGCATTCTCCCCCAAATTGCCCTTCCCATTGCCACAAATACCGTCTTCATTCCCACCCCTCCTAGACTGGCAAAAGATGATGCATGTGATTTAGGAGGAGGAAGAGAGTGAGTGTGTTAAAGCCTTTAATATTTCATTGATAATGCAGTACTAGAATTGTCAGTACAATTTTTCCACTCAATTGCTTTGCCATGGTAGATGTTCCATCATCAGAAGACCAACACAGGCCTGAAGGTATTATTTTAATTGGAAGGCCAGACAAATAGAGCAACAAAGTCCACATGTACATAATTAGATAAAAATATAAACAATGTTTTATTAGAGAAAATCAAATATATAAAACAATAACACCATATATCAATACAAAAAATGTGTGCGAGCATATAACAAGCACACTACAAAACAAGAAGAAATACAGTAAGGAGGAAGCATGACGGAAAAAATGATGAACGAAGGGGGTACTATTAATAATTTCATATCACATCTGAGTGTGCCAGAAAAACACCTATTGTTATAGCAAGGGGCCCAAAGGTATCCCATACAATTTAACAACACATATTTAGGTGGAATGTAAAGTTGGCTTACCCATTGTTAATGGTCACAGAAAGCACCCCCTCCTTTTCACCACCCCCGCGGGGGTGGTGAAAAGGAGGGGGTGCTTTCTGTGACCATTAACAATGGGTAAGCCAACTTTACATTCCACCTAAATATGTGTTGTTAAATTGTATGGGATACCTTTGGGCCCCTTGCTATAACAATAGGTGTTTTTCTGGCACACTCAGATGTGATATGAAATTATTAATAGTACCCCCTTCGTTCATCATTTTTTCCGTCATGCTTCCTCCTTACTGTATTTCTTCTTGTTTTGTAGTGTGCTTGTTATATGCTCGCACACATTTTTTGTATTGATATATGGTGTTATTGTTTTATAATTTATATATTTGATTTTCTCTAATAAAACATTGTTTATATTTTTATCTAATTATGTACATGTGGACTTTGTTGCTCTATTTGTCTGGCCTTACTACTATTTGGAGCAGTCCTGGTGACTCTACTGATTGGATGCCTTGGGGGCATCCTTGGAGGGTTGATTCTCCCCATTTTCAGTTACATTACATTTTAGTGCTTTATGATTGCGTAAATAATCATTATTTTAATTGGCTACGGTTACCCACAGGAAAATATCAGGCAGTGATTTGCAACCAGTTACTCTTTTAGGGCTTTCTGGTCATGAAAACTTCCCTTTTCTGGCAGGCTTACTGTTATAGTAATTTTAAATAGGTCTCTCTGACTCCTGTTATTTTAACCAACAAACTGGTGTGCTCTATGACTGACTGCGGCAGGTGGAATTCCAAACAGGGGCACCATAGAATCATAGAATAGAGTTGAAGGGACCTCCAGGGTCATTGTGTCCAACCCGCTGCTCAATGCAGGATTCACTAAACCATCTCAGATAGATGTCTGTCCAGCCTCTGTTTGAAGAATTCCATTGAAGGAGAACTCACCACCTCTCGTGACAGCTTGTTCCACTCATTAATCACTCTCACTGTCAAAAAGTTTTTTCTAATATCAATCTGTATCTTCTCTCTTTCAGTTTCATTCCATTGCTTCCCATGCTTCCATGCGAAAATGAGAATAAGGATGATCCCTCTACACTGTGACATCCCTTTAGATATTTGTAGACTGCTATTAAGTTTCCTCATAGCCTTCTGTTTTGCAAGCTAAACATTCCCAGATCATTAACATTAAAAAAAGTGGATTTCTCTGGAATAAGACATCAGATTGCAGATATCAAAGTAGCATTTGATTCAGCTTCCTATAACCTGCATGCCCAGTGGCGTAACTACAAAATGATGGGCCCCGGTGCGAACTTTCAAATGGGCCCCCCCACGCCAAAATATTTTCCTCCCAAATTCATATTTTCCCTATTCATTTTGCACACTATAGCTTTATTGCAAAGTTGTATAATGTGACCTCATACAGACACTTGCCCTATTATAGTGCTGCACAAATGTTATGGCCCCCATATAGTGCTGCACAAACGTTATGGCCCCATATAGTGCTGCACAAACGTTATGGCCCCCATATAGTGCTGCACAAACGGTATGGCCCGCACAAATGTTATGGCCCCCATATAGTGCTGCACAAACATTATGGCCCCCATATAGTGCTCACAAACATTATGGCCCCATATAGTGCTGCACAAACATTATGGCCCCCATATAGTGCTGCACAAACATTATGGCCCCCATATAATGCTGCACAAACGTTATGGCCCTACATAGACACTTGCCCCATTTGCTGTTGCTGCGATAAAAAAAAAAAAAAATCACATACTCAACTTTCCGTCGCTCAGGCCCCCGGCACTTTCAATATTCACCGCTCCTCGTTCCATTCGCCGCTCCATTTTCCACCTCCTCTGCACTGACGGTCAGGCAGAGGGCGCGCACTAACTACGTCATCGCGCCCTCTGACCTCAGCGTCACTGCAGAAGATGGAGCGGCGGCTGGAACGAGGAGCAGGTGACTATCGCGTAGCGCTCCCCTCCTGGTTATACTCACCTGCTCCTGGCGCGGTGCAGTCCCTGCTTCCCCGGCGCTGTTGCTTTTTCCTGTACTGAGCGGTCACCGTTATCGCTCATTACAGTAATTAATATGCGGCTCCACCCCTATGGGAGGTGGAGCCGCATATTCATTACTGTAATGAGCGGTACCATGTGACCGCTCAGTACAGGAAGAAGCCGGGGTGCCGGGCAGCCAGGGACCTGCAGGGACCGCGTCAGGAGTAGGTGAGTATAATTAGACAGCCCCCGCTCCCTGGCCCTGCCAACCCCCTCCTTGGACCGCCGCATCATCAGGCAGCCCGCTGGCACCCCCCTGTCGGCTGCACCCAGGGCACATACCCCGGCTGCCCCCACAGATACGCCACTGCTCTGACCTGCCGGGCCCCTGACCCGCCGGGCCCGGTCGCAGCGGCGACCACTGCGACCGCGGTAGTTACGCCCCTGTGCATGCCCATGTAGACGGCTTAGAAAGGGTTGATCCTACTGACAGATTCCATCTAAAGACAAAAATAAAGAGCATTTTGGATTTTGCAGCAAATTCATTAAACTTGTGCACCATTTTGAAGGATTTGCCACAGAAAACAGCACCAAATACCACAAAACAAAAAAAAGTGGTTTCAATAAATTGCAATTAATGAATTGGGGCCATAAACTGTAAGTGCTGACTAATGTATTCTGCCTCTTGACAGATACCATTGTAACTAGATGGTATTCACTTCAGTGTGAGTGGTGATCTGTTTTAGTAATGAATCAAATGAATGGCGTTTTAATTTAGAAATGACACCGTGACCATTCATTCCATTTTGCAATAGATTTCAAATTAATTGAAATACATTTCCCAGAGTTACATAAAGTAATTTCTGAAATGTAACCCAGGCGCTGCACCTCACTCTTCTAATACTCATCTACAACTAATGTAAGCTAGTCACACTATAATATTATGAGTACGGGATTAAAAGGTAAAAAACAAAAAACAGAAAAAAGAAAACCTTTTTTTTTTATAAAAAGAGCGGAATTTTTTTTTTCGCATGAGAAACAGCATTTACTGAATAGTTTCTAAGCCACTAAAAAATACCCAAAAAGAGGAAAGAAGATATCAGAATAAGTTATTGGTTCAGTCACTCCATTTTTGAGCTAGTAAGTCAAATGTTGTCCAGGCTGCCAACTTGGTCCAGTTTCTACATGATTTCACCAAATGGGACATTTCAAAGTATGCTTTAGTTTGTAAAAACTTGTATCTTATAGCATTTTTCCATCTTGGCACGTTATCACCTATCCTTAAATGCCCCATTATTGGAGCATGTGTGCCACTGTTACATTCTTTGCCTGTGAGACTGCTGTAGTTAGTCAAGTCCTTTTCTCGGCTATCTCAGCCAGTCCAATAGACAATTAATGGAGTGGTAGTGTGTATGTGTTGCTCGATTGAATTGGGGCACTTAAAAGCCTCATTCTTGGGAAGGGTAAGTGGCTGGGCCCTCAGGGATCAACAAGCTGACAACTTGCTAAAATGGAAATAAGCCTTTAATGAACCACAAAAAAGTTCTACAAATTAGCATTATATTTAAAAGCCACCAGGGCTGCTTTAGGCTAAATGGTACTCTGCAAAATTGCCTTTGATGTACCCCATCCCATTATTTTTTTACTCAGTTAACCCAATGAAACTGCATGTCTTTTATACCCAAATGAAAACTGATTAAAGCTTTCTTCACACCTAGGCCCCTATTCATGATGGCTGGCATTTTGTACACTTTGTATGCCAGTCTTAATGAACAAAGCACTGGAGTATGATTATCCTAAAGAATTTAAGGGGGTCGCTCTAATACTTTTACATTGATGATATATCCTAAGAATATTGGATCGGAGAGGATCGTAGTTGATGGAGCTGTGATGCTCCTCTCTGTAACTGCCACCCCCGGCACGGAGAATAGCTGATCAGTGGGGGGTGTCGGAAACCCACCGGCACAAATTATGATGAACCTGTTGGGTGGGCTTTTCCACTCTTCCTCAACCCACACTGCAAACGTTCCACTCACACACTAGCTGTTTAACGAACACAGCCCTCACACACTGGTCATGTACTGCAAACTGATGAGTACAAAAAAATGAAAAGTAAAAATTGGTCAAATTCCTTATATTGAAACTGCAACAAAAAAGAAAGAAAAGTTGTGAAATTATAAAAAAAAATCCTAGGATAGACAGACATGTTAATGATATACAAATGATGAAAAATTAAAAGCAAATTGTCAAAACAGTTTTGAGTATTATTGCCACACGCAGAAATACATGCACTTACACGCCTTGGCATTCTATTAATGAGGTTATTAATGGTTTTCTGAGGAATGTTCTGCTACTCTGAATACACTTGGGCAGACGAATCATTAAGATCATTGCTGGCAGCAGACATTTTTTTTTTTTTTTTTTTTTTTTTAACATGAACCCCCATGTCCATGCTATTGTGTGCAGCCTGTATTGTCTAAACTTGCTAACATGACCTGCAGCATCTCCAAACTTGTTTTCAGAAAGCTCCAATACTCCGGACTTGTCTCACATTGAGCACATCTGGGATGTCACTGGTCGGCCATTGCAAAGGGAGTTGTCAGCAGTGGATCCGGATGATTCGTGTGACTACGTGTATTCAGCGTGGCAGAACCTTCCTCCGAGAACCATTATTAATTTAATTGATTGCGTGTGGTGCTCATATTTGTTACTGCATAAATCAAGACATTTTAAAAATTATATTTCCATTTTTTTATCATTTGTTTATCTTTACTACAGTTTGTCTATCTATCCTGTTATTTTCATAAGGCCACATTCACATATTTAGTATTTGGTCACTATTTTACATCAGTAAATAAGAAGGAGTGGGACAGTCAGAGGAAAAGTATAAGGCTAAGTTCACACGTTGCAGAATTGCCGCGGAAATTTCCGTGGCAATTCTGCGCCTCCTGCCGCGGGTATATCGCATGCAGAATTAGCATGCATATACCCGCAGAAAACTAGCGTTTTGCAAGCATAATTAGCTTGCAGAATGAGTTTTCCAAGCGATCTGTAGCATCGCTTGGAAAACTGATTGACAGGTTGGTCACACTTGTCAAACATAGTGTTTGACAAGTGTGACCAACTTTTTACTATAGATGCTGCCTATGCCGCATCTATAGTAAAAGATCGAATGTATAAAAAAAATTAAAAACATGGTTATACTCACCTGCAGACCTCAGTGGCGTCCGTTCCTATAGCTGTTGTGCGGTGAAGGGCCTGTGATGACGTCACGGTTTGTGATTGGTCACATGACCGGTCACATGCGGTCTCGCGACCAATCACAAGACCGTGACGTCATCGCAGGTCCTTCACCGCCCAGCAGCTATAGGAACCGAAGCGGCAGCGGAGAGGCCGGAAGACTGCGGGGGACATCGAAGGTGAGTATATCGCTATTTTTTATTTTAATTCTTTTATTTTTTTGACCAATTATATGGTGCCCAGTGCGTGGAGGAGAGTCTCCTCTCCTCCACCCTGGGTACCAACCGCACATGATCTGCTTGCTTCCCGCATGGTGTGCACAGCCCCGTGCGGGAAGTAAGCAGATCAATGCACTCCTATGGGTGCAGAATCGCCGCGATTCCGCAATTTTAATGAACATGCTGCGTTTTTTTCTGGAATGCGATTCCGCTCAGGAAAAAAATGCAGCATGTGCACAAAAAATGCGGAATGCATTCTGTTACATAGGATGCTTAATGGTAGCGTTTTTTTTCGCGGTTTTATAGCGTTTTTATAGCGAAAAACCGCGAAAAAAACGCGAAAAATATGCTACGTGTGCACACAGCCTAATAGAAACACGTCACCACTTCTGCATTTATCACCCACCCCTGGTTTTGGCTTACCGATACTGATAGAAACTACTGACCAAATACTGAATGTGTGAACATGTCCTACTTCTATGACTTTTCCTTATTGGTGATGAAATGTCAATGTTAAGTGTATATAATCACTCATGAAATTCTGCTCTACATAATCAAGTGCTAGAGCTCTGAAATATGACTTGTGAAGACTATTGATTATATGATGGATATTTAAAGTTCATGTTGTTGATCCATTCAGTCCAGTAATGTCATATACAGTGGATACGGAAAGTATTCAGACCCCTTTAAAATGTTTCACTCTTTGTTTCATTGCAGCCATTTGGTAAATTCAAAAAAGTTCTTTTTTCTCATTAATGTACACTCTGCACCCCATCTTGACTGAAAAAAAAAAAGAAATGTAGAAATTTTTTGCAAATTTATTAAAAAAGAAAAACTGAAATATCACATGGTCATAAGTATTCAGACCTTTTGCTCAGTATTGAGTATTTGAGCTAGTACAGCTATGAGTAATGAGCTTCTTGGTAATGATGCAACAAGTTTTTCGCCCCTAGATTTGGGGTTCCTCTGCCATTCTCCCTTGCAGATCCTCTCCAGTTCCGTAAGGCTGGATGGTGAATGTTGGTGGACAGCCATTTTAAGGTCTCCTCAGAGATGCTCAATTGGGTTTAGGTCAGGGCTCTGGCTGGGCCAGTCAAGAATGGTCACAGAGTTGTTCTGAAGCGTCTCCTTTGTTATTTTAGCTGTGTGCTTAGGGTCATTGTCTTGCTGGAAGGTGAAACTTCGACCTTCTGGAAGATGTTTTCATCCAGGATACCTCTGTACTTGACCGCATTCATGTTTCCTTCAATGGCAACCAGTCGTCCTGTCCCTGCAGCTGAAAAACACCCCCATAGCATGATGCTGCCACCACCATGTTTCACTGTTGGGATTGTATTGGGCAGATGATGAGCAGCGACTGATTTTCTCCACACATACCGCTTAGAATTATCACCAAAAAGGTCTGTCTTCATCTCATCAGACTAGAAAATCTTATTTCTCATAGTCTGGGAGTCCTTCATGTGTTTTTTTAGCATACTCTATGTGGGCTTTCATATACTTTGCACTGAGGAGATGCTTCCGTCGGGCCACTCTGCCATAAAGGCCCGACTGGTGGTGCCTTACCACAATTCTGTCTCTGAGCTCCTTGGCCAGTTCCTTTGACCTCATGATTCTCATTTGGTCTGACATGCACTGTGAGCTGTGAGGTCTTATATAGACAGGTGTGTGCCTTTCCAAATCAAGTCCTATCAGTTTAATTAAACACAGCTGAACTCCAATGAAGGAGTGGAACCATCTCAAGGAGGATCACAAGGAAATGGACAGCATGTGACTTAGTGAGTGTCTGAGCAAAGGGTCTGAATACTTATGACCATGTGATATTTCAGTTTTTCTTTTTTAATAAATTTGTAAAAATTTCTACATTTCTGTTTTGTTTTCAGTCAAGATGGAATGCAGAGTGTACATTAGTGAGAAAAAAAATAAACTTTTTTGAATTTACCAAATGGCTGCAATAAAACAAAGAGTGAACAATTTAAAGGGGTCTGAATACTTTCCATACCCATTGTATGCTGTTTCTATATAGTATGATACAGGTGTTCTTCATTTTGGCAAAAAGTCAACCAAATGATTTTGGCATGAGATCTCAAAGTCTGATGAGACAATGTAACAGTTATAGTTCATTCAAGTACTGAAGTACATAGTTTCAGAAATTAAACTCAATAATTTACCTGTAATCACTAGGTAATGCTTCAACACCAGAGCATACTTCACTGTTTGGGGGTAAATAGTTGGTCCTTCATGACAATGGAGAATATTTATCAAGCTAAATGTGCTGGATTATCAGCGTCATTTGTAACAAAAAATCTCTTTCATGACATTCACCATACTTATTATGTGATTTAGACACTTTTTCTGACTTACATGACAAGTAGCCCCTTGCATGACTTGCAAGAATTGGGGTGTGATTTAATATGCAACACCCTGGGGGTTATTCATTATGGTCCTAGCCATCTCCATATATAGCCAACAAATAAAGTAGCACTCTGTAGTGCTATAGCATGCAAACATGAAATATATGAAATTTGAATTACATTATTGCTATAGAAGATAGGAAAAATTGAGAATATTTAGTGCATTTTCCTTTTATAAACTGATGGTCAGTCTTTTGTTATTTGTATACATAGGGTCTCTGACTGAGCACTCCACCCCTCAGCCTCTAGCAGTTTTAATTGCAGAAGGATCCTACCTTCCCATATAATTGTAAGCTATCAGCTCATGAGAGAAATCACATTAGGATAGGTCCCAGCAGAGAGAATTGCCTTATTGTGGCTGCTGGGTAAACATGAATTGGCCAATTTGTGTGCTAGTATTCTCAAATTTTTCCTATTTTCTAGAGCAGTAATGCAAATCAAATTTCATATATTTCATGTTTGCATGCTATAGTGCTGCAGAGGACAACTTTATTTGTTAGCAAAACTTGTACTAGACAGTCTTAAAACAAGCAATATTTTATAAAACAACATGAACCGATAGGATTAATCTGGTGTATTTTAAGACTGTCCAGCCTAAGTTTGCACTACCTAAGAATTCATTATTGATAAGTATGACCCCAAAAGTTTTAGATTGCAGTTGGCCCATAAGCTATGGGCTGCAAGGTTAGGTCTAGGGCGATCATGACTCTCCATGTAATACATAAATAGATCTTATCCTCTTTGTCAGACACCACACCTGTGATATCTATACAAATTGTACTTAATTTAATAAGTAGCGTAAAATGTAAATGAGTATTAAATCTAAAAACATTATAAAGCCGAGACTCTACAGCCACTTTGGGGGCATACGTACATGTGCTTTTAGTACCTAGTCATGTACATCTGTTATTGTAACATGTCACTAGAGACTCTCATTACTTTTTAATGACTTCCAAACCTCAGTGACACATTGTGTTGTTTAAGAGATCACATTTTACTAGATATTAAATAATTAATGAACTATGAAAGATCAATAACACAACCACGTCTTTATGTTTTCCTAGATAATCTCAAAGTGTAAATTCAAACCAGTCCCATGGGAAGACTCTTTCTTAACTTATAATAGTATGTCTTTGAAATAATGAACACTACACCGTGTATTCTTCCATTGTGTAAAGCTTTTTATTTTATAGTGGCATAGAAGACCCGACTGCTACTATTCACTGGTCCTAGTGATGTATATTAAGTGTCATTTGTTAGAAGATATCAGAAGTAAGAAGTAATGTTCCATACATCAGTCTCTATCCAGAAGCAAGTCTTCCCTGTCCTGCTCTATTTTCCAATCCTTTGCAGCACTAAAGACAGCAAATCTGCTAATTCAAAGGAAAATCAATAAAAGACTCTTTAGAGTACATTAAAACATGAAAATTGTTAAAGTTACTGCTACAAAGCCTTAATCTGTCAGACTTAGTTTGTCAGAAAGATATTGTGTGAAAAATAGATGCAGGTCTCTAGATATACAGACAAGCCAGCTAGAAGCCATATTGTTGCATTTGGCAATTTGGGTCCATACATGGTATTTTATTTTTATTTTAGATTTTATTTTTCTCTGCTACACCTCCATTAGGTATTCAGTGTCATCATTTCCTTTCTTAAGTGACAAATGGCAGCTATGACTTTATAAAATGGATTAAATGGATTCTACTTACTAAAATCCCTCAGAGTTCAATAAGGTTTTGGCAACGATTGCATGTCAGGCTACACTATTCTTCCCATTTTAAAGTATGACTGATGTAACTGAGAATGGCACTCATGTGCCCAGGACCAGTGTCACATTTTAAAAGATATATTTCAAAATAAGCAAGGCTGTCTAGTTATGATGCATACGGATTCAATTGATTTTTACTAATCAGGCATCACAGGTTTCAATAAGTCACTGTTTCCGTCCTATCCCAGACCCTGGTCAAGGCATTCAAAGCAAAAATATTTATTAGATGCAGCATAAACCAAGGTAATGTAAAAACAAACACGGCCCTCTGGGCAAAACAGGAAGAACAAACAAAATGGTAGCACAAAGCACAGTCCCTGTGGTAGCAATGATCAGCCCGTTCAGGGTTAGCTAGACCCACGGTTCAGTTTTTAGCATAGATGCAAACACTTCTCTGGAGTGTTCCTCTCCAGACACTGAACACCCACTGCCTCTGGAGGCCAGCTATTTAAGCCCCAGACCATGCCCTGGGGTGGAGATAAGGTGGAGAAACTCTCACCCGCTGTATGGTTCTTCACAAAAAACCCAGCCCTTTAAACAAATTGGCTGTTAACCCCTCACAGCACTTAATATGCCGGAGGAAAACTTCTGGGCTTTACATCACTGAAGCCATTAACAGTAGTGAAACATATCTCCCCTCCAGCACCTTGCCAGTGACTTTGTCCCATATGCCCCCCTCAGCCCAAAGCCGGGGTTTTGGCACCTTCACTTGCTAAATAGATGAGTCTGGACGGGGCATCTGCATTACCATGCCATTTCCCTAGCCTGTGCTCCACATCAAAATTAAGGTCTGGAGCATTAAAAACCATCTAGTCACCAGGGCATTCTTCCCTTTCCTTTCCCTCATCCATCTCAGGTGCGCATGATCTCACACTAGCCTGAACTCTCAACCTAGCAGGTAGTATCTAAGGGTGTCTATTGATCATTTGATGGCCAAGCATTCTTTTTCTATGATAGTGCATGGTTCTTTTCACAGGAGAAGAGTCTCTTACTTAGGTATAGGACTGTATGTTCTTCCCCATCTATCTTCTGGGACAACACAGCTCCCACCCCGAAGTTGGAGGCGTCTGTCTGGAGCACAAACTCCTTAGTGAAATCCGATGCGACCAAAAGCGGCTGTCTTCACAGGGTGAGCTTCAAGTCCTGGAATGCTATCTCTGCTTCAGAGGACCATTTGGCCATCAATGTCTTTGTGCACTTGAGAAGGGAGGACTATCATGGTGAATTTTGGGATAAATCACCAATAGTATCCCACAATTCCCAGACCTACTTTTTGGAGACCAGTTGTGGACACTTTTGGATTGCCTCCGCCTTATCTATTTGTGACTTTATTTTGCCCCTCTCTACGATGTAGCCCAAGTATTTTGCCTCTTCTTTCCCCACGGCACACTTCTTTGGGTTTATGGTAAACCCTGTCATCCTCAGTGCATCCAGTACCACCTGGACCTACTGGAGGTGACTTACCCAATCCCGGCTTACCATCACAATGTCATCAAGATAAACAGCAGCGTACTTTTTGTTGAGAGATTAGGATCCGGTCCTTCTGGAAGATAGCTGGGGCCGAACAGCATCCGGGTATACTGAAATTACCCATCAGGTGTAAAGAAGGCATCTTCTCCTTGGCACTTGGGGACAGGAGAATTTACCAGTACCAAGTACCCGGGACATCAGATATGCGTCAAACTTTGACACCTCATTTAGCTTCCTGTAGTTGTTACAGAAGCACCACTCTCCATTTTGGCTTTGGCACAAGGACAATAGGGCTGGACTAGCCACTCTTTAACTGCTTGATGACACCCAGGCTTAACTTTCTCCTCACCACCTTGGAGATCACCGACGGGCTTTGAGAATCCGATATGGCTTTTGATTCACCCTCACATGCAGTTCAGTCAGGATTTTGTGCTCCACAACCTGCTTACATTTCTGCTTACATTCTCTGTAAACAGGCTCCGGTTCCTCTGAAGCAGCTCACAGCACTGTTGCCTCTGGGCCAGGGACAGTGTCTCTGCCACTGTTACATCCTCAACCCTGGCTTGAGGATTGGCCCCAAGGCACATTGCTTCTACTGGATCCCAGTCTCGCCAGGGTTTCTGTAGGTCAATGTGGTACACCTGGTACAGCTTTCTTATCCCTGGTTGGTGGGTGGATCTTGTAGTTGATGTCACCCAACTTTTCGACCACCTCGTATGGCCCTTGCCACTTGGCCAGGAACTTACTTTCAACTGTGGGAATCTACACCAACACCCGGTCTCCAGGCCTAAACTGTTTGAGTCTTGCCTACTGATTTTAGACCCTTGCCTGGGCCTCTTGTGCTTGAAGGAGGCTCTCCCTGACAATCGGCACCACGCTCACGATCCTGTCCTGTATCTGGGCTACATGTTCGATAACATTTCGGTGGGGCGTTACCTGTTTCCCAGGTCTCCTTTCCAATGTCCAGAAGTCCCTAAGGGTGCCATCCGTATAACAGCTCAAATGGCGAGAACCCCATAGAGGCCTGTGGGACTTCTCTAATTGAGAACAGTAGGTACGGTAACAGGCAATCTCAGTCCTGGCCATCCTTCTCCACGACCTTGTTCAGCATAGATTTTAAGGTCTTTTTTAACCTTTCCACGAGGCGGTCCATCTGTGAATGTTACACAGATGTCATGAGTTTAGTAATCTGGAGGACTTTACATAACTCTCTCATTACCTTGGACATGAACGGTGTTCCTTAGTCTGTCAGAATCTCCCTAGGCAGGTCAGTCTGGGAGAAAATATGGACTAGCTCTTGGGCAATATTCATGGCTGAGGAGTTCCTCAATAGTTCCATAATGGGTACAGCGTTGCATAGTCCATGACCACCAAGATGTATTGGTGGCCTCTGGCGGACTTAACTAGGGGTACTACAAGGTCCATGGCAATCTAGTCAAATGGGTAATGGAGCTAGGGGACTGGGAAATGGGATACAGAGCAGATAGCTGACAGGTAGGGCAGGATCAGCAGAAATTAAAGAGAACCTGTCACCTGAATTTGGCGGGACCAGTTTTGGGTCATATGGGTGGGGTTTTCGGGTGTTTGATTCACCCTTTCCTTACCCGCTGGCTGCATGCTGGCCGCAATATTGGATTGAAGTTCATTCTCTGTCCTCCGGAGTACAGGATTGCCTTGCGCAGGCGTGTACTCCGGAGGACAGAGAATGAACTTCAATCCAATATTGCGGCCAGCATGCAGCCAGCGGGTAAGGAAAGGGTGAATCAAACACCCGAAAACCCTGCCCATATGACCCAAAACTGGTCCCGCCAAATTCATGTGACAGGTTCCCTTTAACAATGTCCCTGTGACACCCAGGAGAGTAGAACCTCTGAAGGATTCACTCTTGGGTTTTATCTATGCCTAGATCCCGCCTTCAAGACATGAGAATGGGCCAGGTCTAGTACCCTAAGTCTATAGGGTCCTGGGACTAACAGCTGCTTTAATACTTCCCTTCATTGTTCAGTGACCTGAGAGAGCAACTCCTTATTAACTGCAAAGTATGGGAACCTGGTGTTGTCCCCCAGCTCTCGGGCAACCTCATTTATCACAGACACATTTTCAAGAGCCCCTTTTAGGGTAAGATTCTGCATTTGGGCAGTTTCAAAATTTCCCCCCGAAACCTCCAGCTCAGGAATCTCAGCCTTGCTGGTCACCATCTCATCCTCTTCAGCAGCCAGGACAAAACTGTGGAGAACTTCAATGCATGTGATAGAACATGGTTTTCTTGAGATAAGCAGACTTTTTTGTACTGTTGCTTAAAGGGAATCTGTCACCTACTTTTTTGTATAGAAGCTTTGGCCACCGCCATCAGGGGCTTATCTACAGCATTCTGTAATGCTGTAGATAAGCCCCCGATGTAACCTGAAAGATAAGAAAAACAAGTAAGGTTATACTCACCTGGGGTAGGTTGAAGTGAAGGACAGCATCCAGTCAGGGTGAAAGAAATTCTTCTTTATTTAAGCCATAATGCAACGTTTCAACCTCAAGGGTGTTTATCAAGCATGCACAGGGAAAGGTCCGAGAAGCCCAGTGCCTGCGCACTGCAGTACTTTACGCTGCCCTCAACAGGGTAGATAAAGTACGCCTGCGCAGGAGCCGCAACAGAAGCAAGGAAGAGGACGTCACTGCATGAAGATGGGAGGTGCCGGACCCGAACCGCGATGCCCATCAGACCGCCCCCCCAGGTGAGTATAATATAACTTGTTTTTCTTATCTTTCAGGTTACAGCGGGGGCTTATCTACAGAATTACAGAATGCTGTAGATAAGCCCCTGATGGTGGTGGCCAAAGCTTATACACGAAAAAGTATGCAACAGATTCCCTTTAAAGAAAATGTCTGGTTAATACTGGCAGTAGGTTTTGGAGTTGATTTTGCATCCATCTTTAACCCAATCAAGTCTTAGTAGATCATCTTTAATAATACAAGCTAATAGCAGTACCCCACCTCTACCTTGCTGATGTATGAACTAATGTGGAGGCCTGTTACTGATCCAGCCACAGGTCCATTCATCTGCTCTCTCAAAAGTCATTCTCATCTCATCACTTCATAAAACCTTTGATAAATCTGTCTCCGGATAGTTCTAGTGCTATGATAATGAAGACAGGAGGCAGAGATTTCTTCCAGGCACCGGATGCCCCGAAACCTGGAAGAGATCATTAACATAAAAAATTAAAACTCAATTTCTCAGCAACTAGACCACAGCTATGAGGCATACATGTAAGACTATTTTAACCATTCTATTACCTGTATGCCCATAGTAATAGGCTATTTACAACCCAGGGGGTGACGAAAGTTTTGCTGGTACATTGGGTGATTGACAGTCTGGTAAGATATGGCAATAATTGCTTTCTGATTATCGGCTACAATGTAAATGCACTTCAGAGTAATCGGTAAGTATTAGTGACAGGGCTAGCGGAACGCACCAAATAATTAGAGAAAAGGAATAAGGTGCGTTTGCAGCCCGGGGTCCTCCGTGCAGAGATGGAACCTGCTGCTAAGCAATGACGGACTATATGGCGGTACAATAAGGATACACACGGGTTAGCTTCACCCTGTGTGAAATAGGCGAACCCTGTTGCGTCACAGGGCCGCACGTAAACAAAACTAATAATTAAATAGCACGAGAGTGCATGCGATGCCGCATTGGCGGACGCCACTAACCACCCAGACTTGGGTTTGGAAAGCGCGGTGATAGCGCACGGTGCCGCACTGGCGGTCACAGCAATAGATGCTGTTTGTGTACCAGTGTTGGTTACAAGTCAGGCGCTAGATTACAATCATCCTCCTTACGCGAGCATTCAAACACAAGGGAGGGGATGATTAATGAGCGACTTTCACTCACAACACACACACGTAAACAAGTGTATGCTAGCGCATGGCCGTGCGGCCATGCAAACCTTTTATAGCTGCAGCATGTACAGGACCTTCCCAGAAGGACCAATGGGAGGCTGCTACAGAAGTTGAGCACCTTCAGGACCTTCCTGGAGGACCAATGGGATCTGCTGCAGTATCTGAGCATGTGACCCTCGATCTCCAACGGGAGATCTTGCCCTGGGTATGCTCAGAACGAGGAAAGCAGGACTTAGTCCCAAAAGCGTCTGCTCACCGCTGCCCAGCACTGGCTTCAATGGCAGAAGCTGGAAAAGCAGCAGTAACCCTATGCACAGATTGAGACTGAGCAAGACGCTGGGACCGACATCTCTGCTGAGCAGGCTCCACTGCGGCAGGAGAAGAATGGGAGACCGCAGCAGACATGGTTTGAGATTCCCCCTGTGCAGCAGCAGGAACTCAACTCTTAACAATTAGTTAGTGGCACTGACCACAGGCATTTCTGTAAAATGTAGCTTTATTCGTTCATGGGATGACAAACAGACATCAGAAGAACAAGCAACAGCTGTTTTTGCATGAGTACTCATTTCTACCAGCTCACTCTTCTTCTACTACTTACCAATTATCAAACCTTTAGTTTAATTCTGTCTTCCCTGGATTTGGGCGTAAGAGTAGTGCTAGTGTTTTTCTCGTCCTGGTCCCACTAGCGAATCACATCCAATGAAAGAGCATCGGATGCAATATGCTAATGACTCTCGGCCCTTGCTCTGCTGCAAACAGGATCCGAGTGTCAGTGCTCTGTGCTCCGATGCTCTCGCATGACAGAGTCAGAGCACAGCTGTGGAGGATATGGAAAAAGCAATTTCTCCATCTTCTCTGCTACCGTCGTCGGTGAGAATAGCACCACATTCAGGTAATATCCGAGTGCAGTGTAATGTTCCACACACACCTATAGATTTATATGGGTGCGTATGATCCGAATTCAGCATGCAATCTCAGCATGCCATCGCAGCTGTCATGTTTTTCCTGTCCGATCAGAGCAGGAAAAAAAACGCAATTGAGAACAGAATCATAGGATTAAATTGGTAAGAATGCAATCTGATTTTTAATCCGATTGCATTCGCCTGATTTAATCGCAAGTAGGTGCGAGCCCTAACTAAACTTTTGGGAGAATTTTTTTTTGCATGTGTTTTGGCTCTTTAATTCTGAGAAGACTGGTGCGGATCCAGGTTCAGTGACCCCACCGATTACTCAAAAGATGTCTCAAAGGGAACCTGTCACCCCCAAAATCGACAGTGAGCTAAGCCCACCGGCATCAGGGGCTTATCTACAGCATTCTGGAATGCTGTACATAAGCCCCCGATGTATCCTGTAAGATGAGAAAAAGAGGTTATATTATACTCAACTGCGCGGGCGGTCTGATCCGATGGGCGTCGCGGTCGGTCCGGGGCCTCCCATCTTCATAGGATAACGTCCTCTTCTGGTCTTCACGCTGCGGCTCCGGCGCAGGCGTACTTAGTCTGCCCTGTTGAGGGCAGAGCAAAGTTCTGCAGTGCGCAGGCGCTGGGCCTCTCTGCAATACTTTGCTCTGCTCTCAACAGGGCAGACAAAGCACGCCTGCGCCGGAGACGCAGCATGAAAACCAGAAGAAGACGTCATCTGATAAAGATAGGAGGTGCCGGACCGGACCGCGACACCCATCGAACCGGACCAGGACCGCCCTCTTTCTCATCTTTAGGATACATCGGAGGCTTATCTACAGCATTCCAGAATGCTATAGATAAGCCCTTGATGCTGGTGGGCTTACCTCACCCTCGATTTTGGGGGTGACAGGTTCCCTTTAAAAGTACGCAGCTCAGTAGACCGGAATGCACAAACAGCAGAGAGCTGATGCAGTAGACAGTCATAGACTCCTGTCTCCAGAGCTGCACACTTCTAAGAGATGTTTTGAGCAATTGGAAAGGAGTCTCAAGAGCTCCAACGATCTGCTCAAAATAAAAGAGCCTAACACATGTAGAAAAAATCAAAAGTTAAGTTACTCTTTAAAGGGAACCTGACAGCAGGATTTACTCAATAACTAACTACAACACTGCATTTGTCATTAAATGATGATTTTTAGCAAACACTATCGTGAAATCAGTATTTTAAACTTGCTTTGCTGCATATAGTAATTAGCATGACTAGTTGGGCGGATGTGAATTTAGTGCTGAGTAGTCCATCCAAGCCAGCTGATGTCATGTCCTTAACATTGGGGTTGCTAGAAATCAGTACTTAATGACATACTCAGCACTGTAATTAGTTAATAGGGGTAAATCCTACTGTCAGGTTCCCTTTAAAATTTTAGTAGCGCTTCTGCTAATGCCTGTGTCTAATCAGTGTTGTGGTTCCTGTATGGCTCGCAGTGTTATGATGACTATGAACATCAACTCCCAGTATCTCCTTACCATTGTTAATGACATACTCGGAGTTGTAGGTTCATGCACTACAATAGTATATGGGGCTGACCTGAAACTGCAATTGATTGCTCTAATGAACTTGGTTATGTATTCATGTACTGATGGTGGTTCTGATACTGTATCAATCAGACTTGACAATAGATCATTATTAGGTCAGTGCGCTGTCCATTCTAGATGGATAACACAAAGACTAAAAATACAGCCTTCTGAACAAGGTCATATACAGTATGTCCGCCAAACAACACTTTAGAAAACTAATTCAACCAATCATTCAACCAGCAGCTATCTCATCCGAGTCTCCCATGCACAGGAGCGCTCTAAGTTTGTCAGACATTTTTGGTGGCGACATATCTCTTACAGAACCAAATAATTTTCTGTCTGCTTTTGGACGTGCCAGGTTCTCATCTCCCCCAGCCATCATCTATCATGGGGCCCCATACATATTAGGCTAAGTTCCCATGGTGAGTATCTGGTGTGTATCAGATTTATGGAAATTTCATGCCCAGTGTTCTTTTTACTCTGCAGAAACTGACCTATGGTGCAACTCTGAAATCTGCAACATGTTAGTTTCTCTTGAAGTAAATATGCATTTTATCTGCAGATTTAACCCAGACTTGAGATGAGAAAAATCAACCGATGCATTTCTGCAGTGGAATCACAACAAAGGTGCATGCAATCCACAAATTACTTTTTGTGGATCGAAGCTAAGTTATCGAAAACAAAGTAGTTTTATATAAAACACGACATACCAAAAAGAGACAGAGGATGGAAAAAACAACTTGATAAAACACATGTTAGGGCATGTTCACACTTTGCAGATTTTGCTGCGGATTTTTCCGCAGCGGATTTGGAAAAACCGCATTGAAAAACCGCTGCGGTTTTCGCTGCGGATTTTCCTGCGGTTTCTTCTGCGGATTCCTCTGCGGGTTTTCAACAGCACTTTCCTATTGGTGCATGTTGAAAACCGCTGCGGAATCCGCAGAAAGAAGTGACATGCTCCTTCTTTTTTTCCGCAGCAATTCCGCGCGGTTTTTAAAGGGATTTTCCGCAAAGTGGAAACAGCGGTTTTTGTTTTCCATAGGGTAACATTGTACTGTACCCTGCATGGAAAACTGCTGCGGATCCGCAGCGTCAAATCCGCAGCGAATCCGCAGCAAAAACCGCAAAGTGTGAACATAGCCTAAAAATGCAAATAACCTAAATCTGCAAGACAAAAAACTCACCAAATACTCACTGTGGGAACTTAATCTTAAGCTACAGTCACACATCTGGGTGACACGTCTGAGGGCTGTCTAATTTTTTTTTACCTTCAGCAGCACTCTGTCCCATAGTGTAGAATGGATGTATTCACACGTCTGTTACAATCATGAATCTGAGGGCTCATACTCACTTGCGAGATATACGGCCGAGTCTCGCATGTTAAAACCCGGCTCTGCCGCCGGCACTTGGGAGAGGAGCGTGCAGCTCCATGTTTTGCTATGCGGCCGCACGCTCCGCTCTGGAGTGCCGGCGTCAGAGCCGGGATTTAACATGCGAGACTCGGCCGTATTTCTCGCAAGTGAGTATGAGCCCTGAGCGTGAGATCCGTATGACTCAGAGCAGGTCTTCGTCTCATCTGATTTGGGGATCAGACTCGGCCATTCTAGTCTAAGGGGATCCGTGAGAAAGCGAAGGCTTCACATTTTCTTCCATTTTGCATCGGTGTCTCACTGATCTGTTACTTAGTGATAAACTTGAAGAAAAATGTGACCTTCCAAATGCGTTTTTTATTGGCTTGGAAGGAAAAGAACGGAAGAGAAGAAAGCAGCAGCTACTAGGATGACACCTGAGAAAGAATCGGTCCCTTTCTCTCGGATTGCTATTTATTTCTAGTAGCGGGCATCGCCACTTGAAGTGCCTAGGGCAGCATGAACGCCAAACACGGCCCTGCCTATAGGCCCTGCCTTGTTATAGCGGGGTGAAATTACACAACTTCAGAGCTGAACAAAATCACTCATGATAAAAAGATGAGCACCTTAGGTGGCAGTAAGTTTGGTTCCTCATATATCCATAACAGAATGGAGAAAAAGTAAATACATTTATAAAAAAAAAAAAAAAAACTATTTCTTTTATTCTTGCTGCTATATGCAGGGGTGTACAGTTTTGATAGCAAAAATTGGTATAGTCAGTAAATAATTGTCTTACAATCTATTAACTATGGCCAGGATATATTGCCTCACAACGACTCTCTAAATATCTAGGGCTTAGAGAACTGTCCACTATTTACAGTCTGCTCCATACCATCGGAAGAGAAATAATTCCCATGTTAAGTATATTCTCATCTCCACTTGACTAATGCTCACTAATCTCTGCTTGAAATACCAGACAGATGCGTGCACAGATCTGGGAGACAACGTACAAGCAGCTCTGGATCATAGAATATTAGATGTATCTGCCAATTGTGCTTTCATCTCGGAAAATGGCTGCTCTGAAGAACGTACTACAACAATATTTCAGTTCTTTCTTTAGCCCACTGGTTTTGTATATCGCGATTACCAGAATGGTCTGACAAGTGACAATAATATCTTAGCCGTCTCCTCCATATGTTAAGCCCTTTCCTCAATCTACTGACAGCTGAGATACACAGAAGCATTTGGCTCAGAATCTACCGTATTGAATTAAATAGGGCTACGATGATATACTGCTGCTATACAGGAGCATGCCAACCCACACCTCACCGGACAGTCACATTTTCCTACATGCTTCTGTATTATGACTTGTGGTTGTAGTTTTGTTATCTTGTGCTCTTCTTCGTTGTTATTTGTGTCAACTGAGCTCTATTCATTGGTCATTATATAGAAAAAAATACATTTGTTTGTATTTATTTTAACTTACTATTTATCTCACGTATATAGTGCCATTAATTCCATGGTGCTTTACAGACATCATTGAGATAATTAAAATTCCCCATCAGAAAGGCCGGCGTCACACTTGGCGTAAGACAATACAGTCCGTATTTTACGGCCGTAATACGGAGAAATGTTCCCAAAATAGTGATCCGTAGTCAGGGTGTGTCAGCGTATTTTGCGCATGGCATCCTCCGTATGTAATCCGTATGGCATCCGTACTGCGAGATTTTCTCGCAGGCTTGCAAAACCGACATCTAATGGATTTATGTGCTCAAATGTTCGGGAAAACATATATACAGTATATATATATATATATATATATATATATATATATATATATATATATATATATATATATATATGTCATTGAGACACATATATATATATATATATATATATATATATATATATATATATATATATATATATAGTCTGTATTTATATTTACTTCAGCGCGGTATCTGTGAAAAGCCGGTAATTCAATTGCCGGCTTTTCATTTTCTCCTTCACAAACCCGACATGATATGAGACATGGTTTCCATACAGTAAACCATCTCATATCCCCATTTTTTTTGCATATTCCACACTACTAATGTTAGTAGTGTGTGTATGCAAAATTTGGGCGCTGTAGCTGCTAAAATAAAGGGTTAAATGGCGGAAAAAATTGGCGTGGGCTCCCGCACAATTTTCTCCGCCAGAGTGGTAAAGCCAGTGACTGACGGCAGATATTAATAGCCAGGAGAGGGTCCATGGTTATTGGCCCCCCCCGTGGCTAAAAACATCTGCCCCCAGCCACCCCAGAAAAGGCACATCTGGAAGATGCGCCTATTCTGGCACTTGGCCACTCTCTTCCCACTCCCTGTAGTGGTGGGATATGGGGTAATGAAGGGTTAATGCCACCTTGCTATTGTAAGGTGACATTAAGCCAGATTAATAATGGAGAGGTGTCAATTATGACACCTATCCATTATTAATCCAATCGTATGAAAGGGTTACAAAACACACACACACATGATTTAAAAGTATTTTAATGAAATAAACACAGCGGTTGTTTTAATATTTTATTGCTCTCTCAATCCATTTGCTGACCCTCGCTTGGCAAAACAATAAATGCACAAGATACATACCCTCTGTTGAACCGTCACGTCCCACGAGGTAATCCATCTTAAGGGGCTAAAATAATTTACAAGCAGGAGCCCTGCAAATGCAGCTGTGCTCGTGCTTGTAATTCCCCGGCGAATGAAGGAAATGTAGGTCATTGACCTACATTTCCTTCAGTCGCGGTGATGAGCCCCCTGGTGGATGTCCTCATATGACCTGGAGCGTGGGAAAAAGTTCCCAGGCTGCAGTTCATGAGAACATCCAGCAGGGGCGCATCACCGCGACTGAATGTAAGTATAGATCACTCTGCTTTCCTTTCAGCACCCGGGGATTACAGGCACGAGCGAGAGGTTTAGCGCAGCTCATGCCTGTAATATTAGTTAACCCCTTCAGATGGATTACCTCGTGGGACGTGATAGGACATCAGAAGGTATGTATATTGTGTGTTTATTATTTTGCCAAGCGAGGGTGTTGCTGATGGATTGAGAGAGCAATAAATTATTAAAACAACCTGTTTGTTTCTTTCATTAAAATACTTTTTAATAATGTGTGTGTGTTTTTTAACCCTTTCAGACAATTGGATTAATAATGGATAGGTGTCATAATTGACGCCTGTCCATTAGTAATCTGGCTTAATGTCACCTTACAATAGCAAGGTGGCATTAACCCTTCATTACCCCATATCCCCCCGCTACAGGGAGTGGGAAGAGAGTGGCCAAGTGCCAGAATAGGCGCATCTTCCAGATGTGCCTTTTCTGGGGTGGCTGGGGGCAGATGTTTTTAGCCACGGGGGGGCCAATAACCATGGACCCTCTCCTGGCTATTAATATCTGCCGTCAGTCACTGGCTTTACCGCTCTGGCGGAGAAAATTGCGCGGGAGCCCACGTAAATTTTGTCCGCCATTTAACCCTTTATTTTAGCAGCTACAGCGCTGAAATTTTGCACATACACACTATTAACATTAGTAGTGTGGAATATGCAAAAAAAAGGGGATATGAGATGGTTTACTGTATGTAAACCATGTCTCATATCCTGTCGGGTTTAGGCAGGAGAAATGAAAAGCCGGCAATTGAATTACCGACTTTTCACTAACACCGCTGCGTATTTCTCGCAAGTCACACTGCTGGTCCGTGTGGAATCCGTATTTTTCTCGCCCCCATAGACTTTCATTGGCGATTTTTTTGCGCAATACGCTGACAAACTCAGCATGCTGCGATTTTGTACGGCCGTAGAACGCCGTATATTACGGATCCGTAATATACGGCTGATAGGACTAGACCCATTGAGAATCATTGTGCCGTATGTTATGCGAGTTTTACGGACGTAGTTTCTGCGCTCTTACGTCCGTAAAACTCGCATGTGTGACGGCGGCCTAAGTCTTTGCGTGGTTCCCCTCCCAGTCTAAACACAAGGAGAACATACAAACTCCTTGCAGATATTGTCCTTGGTGTAATTTGATCCCAGGACTAGTGATGAGCGCAAGTGCTTGTTACTCAAGTTTGCTTAGGGTGCTCGGATATGCACTGAGTATCATGGGTGCTCGAGTGACATGTTTGATTCACCGATCTCTCATGTTTCGAGGCTGTTAGGCAGGCACAAAACATGCGAAGATTATCTGACAAACACAAGCAATACCCCCATGTTTTGTGGCTACCTAACATTTGCAATACTTGCAGCCGCGAGGACTTGAACATGTCACTCAAGCCCCTGCATTACTCTGTGCATACCAGAGCACCTAAGCAAATTTGAGTAACCAGCACTACTCAGGACCCAGGCTGCAAGGCATCGGAGCACACCACTGAACCATTATGTATCAGAGCTAAGCACTGAGCCACCGTGCATCAGTGCTAACCACTGAGCCACCGTGCATCAGAGATTACCACTGAGCCACCATGCATCATAGATTACTACTGAGCCATCATGTATCAGAGCTAAGCACTGAGCTTCCGTGCATCTGCGCTATCCACTGCGCCACTGTGCAGCAGAGCTAACCACTGAGGCACTATGAATCAGAGATTATCACTGAGTCACCATGTATCAGAGCTAAGCAATGATTCACCGGGCTTCAGAGCTAACCATTGGGCCATCGTGGAACAGAGCTAGCACTGAGCCACTATTCTGCCCTGTTTTAGGCAGAATAGTCATGTTTTGAATCACTGGAAGGAATGGAAACATATGGGAAATTGTTGTGTGTCTGTTGATGCAACCATGGAAACCCCAGAGCGAGCAATACTGTGTAAAAAAAGTGTAATTATTTCCAATCGAGTTAAAAAAAGTACAAAAACTTTATAACAGATGATGTACAGTATATGAATGTTATTACCAGGGAAGCCACAGCTTCTGCAGGGAAAATGTTGCATTACAGTTTGGTCATCTAAATGTCCATGTAATACGTTACATGCCAGGTCCATCAGATCAGAGTTGCTCTGAGTCTCTGACTTATAGGGGCAAGGTGAAGGGGGTTGTGGTGGCTGAGCAAAGTGAACCATAACAATGGAATTATAATGTTTATGATGGCAGCCCTAGATGAAGCTGAAATACAGGATTTTCAAACAGAACGTCTGGTACTATTTTGGGTGCTGGTAAAGAAAACTTTCAAGTCAGCTTTTATTTTTTGAAGAAAACAAAAGAGGAATTCAATTAAATGGCCACTCACTAGTTTTGACATGCATAATACACTGCTCCAAAAAATAAAGGGAACACTAAAATCCCACATCCTAGATATCACTGAATGAAATATTCCAGTTGTAAATCTTTATTCATTACATAGTGGAATGTGTTGAGAACAATAAAACCTAAACATTATCGACATAAATCACAACTAATATCCCAGAGGTCTGGAGTTGAAATGATGCTCAAAATCAAAGTGGAAAATGAAGTTACAGGCTGATCCAACTTCAGTGGAAATGCCTCAAGAAAAGGAAATGATGCTCAGTACTGTGTGTGGCCTCCACGTGTCTGTATGACCTCCCTACAACGCCTGGGCATGCTCCTGATGAGGCGGCAGATGGTCTCCTGAGGGATCTCCTCCCAGACGTGGACTAAAGCATCCACCAACTCCTGGACAGTCTGTGGTGCAACATGATGTTGGTGGATGGTGCGAGACATGATGTCCCAGATGTGTTCAATCGGATTCAGGTCTGGGGAATGAGCGGGCCAGTCCATAGCTTCAATGCCTTCATCTTGCAGGAACTGCTGACACACTCCAGCCACATGAGGTCTGGCATTGTCCTGCATTTGGAGGAACCCAGGGCCAACCGCACCAGCATATGGTCTCACAATGTGTCTGAGGATCTCATCTTGGTACCTAATGGCAGTCAGGCTACCTCTGGCGAGCACATGGAGGGCTGTGTGGCCCTCCAAAGAAATACCCCACACCATTACTGACCCACTGCCAAACCAGTCATGCTGAAGGATGTTACAAGCAGCAGATCGCTCTCCACGGTGTCTCTAGACTCTGTCATGTCTGTCACATGTGCTCAGTGTGAACCTGCTTTCATCTGTGAAGAGCACAGGGTGCCAGTGGCGAATTTGCCAATCCTGGTGTTCTGTGGCAAATGCCAAGCGTCCTGCACGGTGTTGGGCTGAGAGCACAACCCCCATCTGTGGAAATCGAGCACTCAGACGATTTGTTCAGACACATGCACATTTGTAGCCTGCTGGAGGTCATTTTGCAGGGCTCTGGAAGTGGTCCTCCTGTTCCTCCTTGCACAAAGGCCGAGGTAGCGGTCCTGCTGCTGGGTTGTTGCCCTCCTATGGCCCCCTCCACATCTCCTGGTGTACTTGCCTGTCTCCTGGTTGCACCGCCAGCCTCTGGACACTACGCTGACAGACACAGCAAACCTTCTAGCCACAGCTAGCATTGATGTGCCATCCTGGATGAGCTGCACTACCTGAGTCACTTGTGTGGGTTGTAGAGTGTCTCATGCTGCCACGAGTGTGAAAGCACAACCAACATTCAAAAGTGACCAAAACATCAGCAAGAAAGCATTGGTACTGAGATGTGGTCTGTGGTCCCCACCTGCAGAACCACTCCTTTATTGAGTGTGCCTTGATAATTGCCAATAATTTCCATCTGTTGTCTATTCCATTTGCACAATAGCATGTGAAATTGATTGTCAAACAGTGTTGCTTCCTAAGTGGACAGTTTGATTTCACAGAAGTTTGATTTACTTGGAGTTATATTCTTTTTAAGTGTTCCCTTTATTTTTTTGAGCAGTGTATAATTGTAACAATAAATATGCCTTTTATTTTGAGCATTGTGCAACTTCTGAGCTGTGCTTTTATCCTTTTAGACTACAAGTGAATCCTAGACAGTCAATTGTGGATTGACTGGAGAATGGATAATTTTCTGATCTCTAGGGTCCAATTGCTGTGACCCCCCCCCCCCCCCCTACTAATTCGAGAACCAGGGCTCTGAAGACCCATGTGTAAATGGAGCAGAGGTCAATCATGAGCACTGCCGCTTCGATCATTTTGAATGGGACCTCCAGATATAGCAGACTGCTGATCTTCAGTAGTTCCATAAGAATGAATGGAGCGACAGTGAACATGATCAACCTCTGCTCCATTCAAACAGGCCTCTTCAGAGCCCTGGCTCTCAGGATCGGTGGGGGTCCCGGTACGTCACATAAGCTAATCACAGAGTGTTCCATTGCTACGATCCACTAAAGTGGTCTTCAATGTCACACAATCGATTTAACAAACTAATGTTATTATAATGGTCCCTAGGGGGCTATCCCTACAACTAAATCAATAGGTAGCGTTGATCATTAGCATATTTTAAATCTAATGAAGTGATCAATATCAGGTTTTAACTTAGTTTGCTCTATAAATGGCACACTTTATTTGAAACAAAGACTACCTTGATATAATACCGAATTGCTTCCTTTGTACCAATATGTACTATGTAATTAAAAGCAATACTTTTGAATAATAGATTACCTGCTGATTTACATAAAAGCCACAAAATGCCAAAACAGTGAGACTCTCCTAAAGGTAATTATCACAGCATTAAAGAATGAGACTGGTAAAACCGTGATTGCCTCAACACAATGGAGACCCAATAGCGTTCAATGGCTTTTCTCTTAATGTTTTGTTTGTTATGTATGTGCTTTAAAAATGTGACATTTCTAAGTATCAGGTCTTAGCTAGGAGAGTAGTAGAAAGACAAGCCCCAACTCGGCGTGCTCCGAGGCAGGTTTAGCAGCCATACCTCCCTGGAATTTAGCTCAAGACTTGGTTTCTCTCATGGCTGACCTGAATAATGCAGAGAATGCTTTGAAATGAGGGCAGGTCATAACAAAATATCGGATTTTACATTAAATTAATGTATTCTCCCAAGAAGTCATTTATCTTTATGAAGAGACTGAAACAATATGCGATTTTTTTCTGCAATCGCTGTCATGGTCATTATTCACATATATCAAACCAGCGATAGTGACAAGGATGATGAGAAAAGCTAAAACAACCCGACAACCTTGTGCCTGGCATTACACTAAAATGAAATGAAACCAGCAATACTGAGCTACTATCGGTCTGGCCCATAGTAATGAGCGAGGGGGCTAATGCTACACGAGCCAGGTGAGACATAGGTGAAGCCTGACGTAATACCATAATCAGAAAGGTTTAGGAAACCCGAGTTAGTTATCAAGGTAACATCTTCATGTCATTGTCATGACTTTTTATAGAATAAGTCTATCTAACACTTATATGGGTTTACACTGATAGCATTACTGGTCTTGTTGACATTGTTACTTATATTATTCTCTTTATCTCTGAATAACAAGCAAACATAACATTACATTTTCCTGTTATACCCCACTTGACAACAGAAACGTACAAAAATCATCACTGCATCAATTTGTTTCCTATTTCTTTCAAAAGAAAGAATCTTGAGGAGTGTCCTTGACAAGAATGCTGCCTGCTTAATTCAGAAGAACAATAGTCGGGCAAAGGAGACAGCAGCACAGATATAATGCCCAGTCTTCTAACCGTAAAGGATAGAGAAATAATTATTAGTGATGAGCGAGTATACTCATTGCTCGGGTTTTCCCGAGCACGCTCGGGTTATCTCCACGTATTTGTTAGTGTTAGGAGATTTAGTTTTCATCGCTGCAGTTGAATGATTTACATTTGTTAGCCAGGCTGAGTACATGCGGGGGTTGCCTGGTGGCTAGGGAATCCCCACATGTACTCAGCCTGGCTAATAGTTGTAAATCATTCAGTTGCCGTGACCAAATCGCACATACAAGTAACAAATACTGCCATACCATGGCAGGACAACATGTTACCACCACTTAATAAAAAAACACAATTCTAATATCACCATAAGTGCCGTTATACACAGGAGATCCTGCCCCATCTGTCACATGATCCCACCCCATCTGTTCCGTCATCCTGCACCACCTGTCACATGATCCTGCCCCATCTGTCACATGATCCTGCCCCATCTGTCACATGATCCCGCCCCATCTGTTCCGTCATCCTGCCCCATCTGTCCCATCATCCTGCCCCATCTGTCCCATCATCCTGCCCCATCTGTCCCGTCATCCTGCCCCATCTGTCCCGTCATCCTGCCCCATCTGTCTCCATCCTGCCCCATCTGTCTCCATCCTGCCCCGTGATCCTGCCCCATCTGTCTCCATCCTGCTCCATGATCCTGCCACCTGTGTCTCCCATCCTGCCACCTGTGTCTCCTATTCTGTCGTGTCTCCCATCCTGTCACTGTGTCTCCCATCCTGCCACCGTGTCTCCCATCCTGCCACCGTGTCTCCCATCCTGCCACCGTGTCTCCCATCCTGCCACCGTGTCTCCCATCCTGCCACTGTGTCTCCCATCCTGCCACCGTGTCTCCCATCCTGTCACTGTGTCTCCCATCCTGCTCCCATACCACTTTTAATGAAAATTTAAAAAAAAAACTCTCCTTACCTGGTCATGCTCCTGATCCCTCCATGAAGTTCAAGCGCGCAATCGCTGGCGAATGACAAGGACGTCATACGCCTGCGATGTGCGCGCTGACGTTAACTGCCAGCCTCCGATAGGCCGGTGGCTTTTAGCTATGGCCATGTGGGCCCACATGGCAATAGAGTTTAACTAAACTTGCGTCTCACAGTCTTTGTCCATTTATCTAATTATTTATCTATCTATCGCATATCTATCCCATATCTATCTATCTATCTATCCCATATCTATCTATCCCATATCTATCTATCTATCTATCTATCCCATATCTATCTATCTATCCCATATCTATCTATCTATCTATCTATCTATCTATCCCATATCTATCTATCTATCTATCTATCTATCTATCCCATATCTATCTATCTATCCCATATCTATCTATCCTATATCTATCTATCCCATATCTATCTATTCCATATATACCTATCTATCCCATATCTATCTATCTATCTATCTATCCTATATCTATCTATCCCATATCTATCTATTCCATATCTACCTATCTATCCCATATCTATCTATCTATCTATCTATCTATCTATCTATCAACCTATAAAGAAAAAAGCAGAAAGCAGCCACAGGCAACAGTGTGTCTGGGTGCTGTGCCTCTAAGGCCGGTTTCACACTAGCGTTTTGAGGAGCTGCAGAGGGCTGCGGATTTCCTCCATGAAGCCCTGCCCTCGGCCGCACCTCCACCTCTAGCTCCGCCTACTTCTGCATGCGGCCTGCGTACCTATCTTTAACATTAGGCAACCAATTCTTTATATAAGAGACAAAAAAATGGAGGCAGCTTGAGAGAGGCTCACAGTTTTGAGCTGAAACGTCGCCACTATGGGCTATTAAATAAGCACCTTATTCACCTTTTACTGGTGTGCTGCCTCCATTTTTTGTCTCCTATCTATCTATCTATCTATCTTATAATCGTATATATTATAATCCATATAGTAATATTTATAACATGTTCCATAATTGCAAATTCTGACATTTTTTATTGACCAGCTTTTCCAAGAAATCTTTCAGCCTACAGTATGTCCTGTGCCCAGATGCCTATAATTCAGAGAAGTAACAGTGATCTGTTATTTTGGGATAACCATTGGTCTCTGTACACTTTTTGCTTGAATTATAATTAAATCTTTGACAGAATATTGTGCCCTTTACAGCATGCTCTCTGGCATCCTTTATCTGTAGCAGAAATAGCCACTTATTCCTAAGAGAGAACTTCTTGTCTGATTTACTATCCTCTGCTGAAAAGCCAAAAAGAAAAAAAGTTGCAGAGCACAATGTAGAAGAATGCCATCTGGGTTGCCTAGGCACTGTGCTGGAAAATATGTTCCCGAAGCTGGTGGTGCGGTTACTAGGGAAATGACGGAAATTATTCATAGTAAATACCACACATTTTATACATATATTCAGTAGACACAGTATGCAATAAGGTGTGTGTGTGTATACACACTGTATATAATTATATATATATATATATATATATATATATATATATATATATATACTTGATGGTGGCCCGATTCTAACGTATCGGGTATTCTAGAATATGCATGTCCACGTAGTATATTGCACAGCCACATAGTATATTGCCCAGCCCACATAGTATATTGCCCAGCCACGTAGTATATTGCCCTGCCACGTAGTATATTGCCCAGTGACATAGTATATTGCCCGGTGACGTAGTACATTGCCCAGCGACGTAGTATATTGCCCAGTAACGTAGTATATAGCCCAGTGACGTAGTATACAGCACAGAGCCATGTAGTATATTGCCCAGCCACGTAGCATATTGGCCAGTCACGTAGTATATTGCCCAACCACATAGTATATTGCACAGCGACGTAGTATACAGCACAGAGCCACGTAGTATATTGCCCAGTTACGTAGTATATTGCCCAGTGACGTAGTATACAGCACAGAGCCACATAGTATATTGCACAGCGATGTAGTATACAGCACAGAGCCACGTAGTATATTGCCCAGTCACGTAGTATATTGCCCAGACACGTAGTATATTGCCCAGTGACGTAGTATATTGCCAAGTGACGTAGTATACAGCAGAGAGCCACGTAGTATATTGCCCAGTTACGTAGTATATTGCCCAGTGACGTAGTATACAGCACAGAGCCACGTAGTATATTGCCCAGTCACGTAGTATATTGCCTAGACACGTAGTATATTGCCCAGTTACGTAGTATATTGCCCAGTGACGTAGTATACAGCACAGAGCCACGTAGTATATTGCACAGCGACGTAGTATACACCACAGAGCCACGTAGTATATTGGCCAGTCATGTAGTATATTGCCCAGCTACGTAGTATATTGCCCAGCCACGCATGTCACAGGTTAAAAAAATAAACATATACTCACCTTCCAGGGACCCTTGTAGTCCTGTCGCCTCCTTCTCGCGCAGGCGCGCAGGACCTGTGATGACGTCGCGGTCACATGACCGTGTCGCGGTCACATGACCGTGACGTCACGGCAGGTCCTTCTCGCGCAGGCCCTCTGATGATGTCACGGTCACATGACCGTGACGTCATGGCAGATCCTTCTCGCAGACCATCCTTGGCACCTGAACCTGCCGCTTGCATGGAATGGTCACCGGAGCATCGCGAGTAGCGGAAAAGGTGAGTATATAATGATTTTTTATTTTTTTAATTTTTTTTAAACATTAGATGTTTTTACTATTGACGCTGCATAGGCAGCATCAATAGTAAAAACTTGGTCACACAGGGTTAATAGCGGCGGTAACAGAGTGAGTTACCCGCGGCATAACGTGGTCCGTTACTGCTGGCATTAACCCTGTGTGAGCTGTGACTGCAGGGAGTATGGAGCGGGCGCCGGGCACTGACTGCAGGGGAGTAGGGAGGGACTAATCGGACTGTGGCCGTCGCTGATTGGTCGCGGCAGCCATGACAGGCAGCTGGCGAGACCAATCAGCGACTTGGATTCCATGACAGACAGAGGCCGCGACCAATGAATATCCATGACAGAAAGAAAGACGGAAAGACAGACAGACAGAAGGACAGACAGAAAGACGGTAGTGACCCTTAGACAATTATATAGTTAGATATACACACACACTAATATATTGTGTTTGTAGGGGGTTGTCTAAAAACCGTGATATACGGGCCTTTAATATGTTATGTACTGTATATTTAATGTTAAGATTTACTGTATGATTTTTCCATGTTTCTAAATACTACAAGTGTACTGTTTATAGTATTTCTGCAGGGAAAGCATAGTACCCTATTTGGCCCACTACATGGGGATATAGTGATGCTCAGAGTGTAAATAGTTAATGTAGGAGGGGCTAGCTGTGGTTAAGCTGAGGAGCATCTGGCATTTCTGTCAGTATGGCCAGGGAGCCCTGACAACCCAGTAACGTTTTAAGACAGGAGCCCAGCCATTTAGGGCCTGAGGGCCACAGATGACAGCACAGATTACAGCAGCACAGATGGTAGCGAGACAGCTAACAGCAGTACAGCAACACAGGTCGCTCATCATGTGGCAGCTTGCTACGTGGACAGATGTCCTTTTGTCTGGTGCAAAGCGGACAGGGGAGTTTCTGAGTGTGGTGAAGCTGTACAGAGAGGGTGCTGTGATGCCAGACGGGATGGGACAACCCGGGTACATGCTGAAGGATGACAGGGAGAGCACAGGGAAAGGGAAGGAGACAAACTGTGCGCAACCCGAAGTGTATGCTGTAATGTGTAATTGATATGAGCGGACTGAGAACAGATAATAGTAAAGTTACGCTTTTAAAGTTTGAGTTGGACTGTGTCTCTGTTTCTTTACAAGTGTCTGGAGAAAAGCCTCACCCACCTAGAGGAAACCCTAACGGTGTGAAGAATGGAGCAACAGGTATGCTGAATGGAGACCAGGACGTGTTGGAGCCGTTTACCTCAGCCACGACTACGGCCCTGGTTGACCCTCACATGTTCACAAAAAAAACAACCTAATCTTTGGGTATGGGGACATGATGCCATTTTCCAAACGTGTTTAGAAACCTATCCTTCATGGCCTTAAAATAAAAGTTAAAGGGGTTGTCTCACAACATTGGTTGCATATCGCTAAAGAGTTATAAGTAAGAAGCAACCAGGTTCAAAACGTGTCAACTTGTTGTTTCTTCTGGGATCTGTTTTTTCTACAGGACAAATATTCACAGTATGGAATGATTTCTTTTAATTTTCAAAGGATAGGTAATAAAATACAGATTTCTTTTTCTGTCTGGACCTGGCTTTCTTGGAGTGTTGCCCATTGGCTTCTAAGATATGTCACTAATGTTCAATTGGTGTGGGTCAGACTGCTGTGACCCCCCCACTAATCAATATAACACAGCGGCAGGAAATGGTCATACTACTTCATCTGCTGTTGTTCCAGTTTGGTTTTACCAATGGACAGCCATTATAGTCAATGGCTATCAATCTGGCTGCCACAAATAAAGCTATGTGAAGGAACCATGTGAAATGGTGCAGCACTCTACTTGCACCACTTCCACTTCATGTGGCAAACTGTTGGTGGTCATAGCAGATGGACCCCTGATTATTGGAGCAGTAGCATAGCGACCACAGGGGGGAGGGGGTGCCGCTGCCCTGGGGGCCTGTTCTCTGAGGGGCTGACCCGGAGCTACATTACATTTAACTGTATCGGTGTGCGTAGTGGGGAAGTCTATGGGGAGTGCATTATACTTTATGGAAGCCTATAGGGAGTGCATTATACTATATAGAGGCTATTTAAGGAGCTATTAAACAGTGTGGGGATTACAGTAATGGGGCCATAATACAGTAAAAAGGCCATCATACGGTGTGGGAGCAAACATGGGGTCTTTGTACAGTGTGAAAGCCATTATACAGTGTTGGGGCCATGAAACAGTTTGGAGGCTAATAACGGGTCAGTATACTGTGTGGGGGATACCATAAAGTTCAGGGGTCATCATGCTGTGTAAAGGAGCACATAATACTGTGTAGAGGGGATATGTACAAAGGGGAGACTTGGGACATTATTAAATGTTATGCTGGGTACTTATTGTTATAGGGGAACTCGGGTTACTCTGACTGTCAAAGATGCACAAAGGGCATTATTACTTTCAAAATGTGGGCACTGTTTTTTGGGGCACTTGCACAGGGCAATAATGTATTCTAGAGGTTTGTTTTACCATCTAGAGGGCACATAGTAGGTGCAGTAATAGGGACTCATTGGGGTATCAGCAGGATAAGGAGTTTGTGCAGGATGGGGATAGAGGGGGACGGTGCTGGAAAGGTGAGAAGTTAAATGTCTTTGTAATCTCTGCAGCAAAGTCCTGGCTGGAGAAGTTGTGTTAGTCTGGGCCAGAAGGAAAAGACGGGAAAAGTGAATGGCTCCATCAGAAAGAGCGTCATCTGTAAGTCACTGTTATTTCTTACATGTACTTCAAGACTTGTATCTACCATTATATGGTCACCATATGAAGGTAATATCAGTGTTTTTTTAATAGAGATTTTTTTTTAGTAACAGTGCGGTCATCTGCTGAGGTTCTCCTATATCCACTATTATGGGACGCCACCATAGTTGTAACCAGAGTTACCTGGTTAGGGGCCCACTCAGAAGTTTTGCGCCCCCTGAACCAAAACCTTAGCTACGCCTCTGGATTGGACACATAGCTATATTCTACCATATCTGGGGTGAACAGAGCAATTAAAAAAGAGGAATAATACATTTATTTATTTTTTTAATTATTTTATGGTAAAGCAAATGCATGCTATTTCTAGAGGAAAGATCATTCCTGTTGTGGGGAATACAGTGGGGGAAAAAAGTATTTAGTCAGTCACCAATTGTGCAAGTTCTCCCACTTAAAAATATGAGAGAGGCCTATAATTGACATCATAGGTAGACCACAACTATGAGAATTAAAATGAGAAAACAAATCCAGAAAATCACCTTGTCTGATTTGGCAAGATGTATTTTGCAAAGTATGGTGAAAAACAAGTATTTGGTCACCTAAAAACATGCAAGATTTCTGGCTCTCACAGACCTGTAACTTTTTCTTTAAGAGGCTCCTCTGTCCTCCACTCATTACCTGTAGTAATGGCACCTATTTGAATTCATCAGTATAAAAGACACCTGTCCACAACCTGAAACAGTCACACTCCAAACTACACTATGGTGAAGACCAAAGAGCTGTCGAAGGACACCAGAAACAAAAATGTAGCCCTGCACCAGGCTGTGAAGGCTGAATCTGCAATAGGCAAGCAGCTTGGTGTGATGAAATTAACTGTGGGAGCAATAATAAGAAAATGGAAGACATACAAGACCACTGATAATCTCCATTGATCTGAGGCTCCACGCAAGATCTCACCCCGTGGGATCAAAATGATCACAAGAACAGTGAGCAAAAATCCCAGAACCACAGGGGGACCTAGTGAATGACCTGCTGGGACCACAGTAACAAAGGCTACCATCAGTAGCACACTACGCCGCCAGGGACTCAGATCCTGCAGAGCCAGATGTGTCCCCCTGCTTAAGCCAGTACATGTCCGGGCCCCTTCTGAAGTTTGCTAAAGAGCATTTGGATTATCCAGAAGAGTATTGGGAGAATGTCATATTGTCTGATGAAATCAAAGTAGAACTGTTTGGTAGAAACAAAATTTGTCGTGTTTGGAAGAGACAGAATGCTGAGTTGCATCCAAAGAACACCATACCTACTGTGAAGCATGGGGATGGCAACATCATGCTTTGGGGCTGTTTCTCTGCAAAGGGACCAGGACGACTGATCCGTGTACATGAAAGAATGAATGGGGCCTTGTATCTTGAGATTTTGAGTGCAAACCTCCTTCCATCAGCAAGGGCATCGAAGATGAAACGTGGTAGGGTCTTTCAGCATGATAATGATCCCAAGCATACTGCCATGGCAACGAAGGAGTTGCTTCGTAAGAATTATATGAAGATCCTGGAATGGCCTAGCCAGTCTCCAGATCTCAACCCCATAGAAAACCTTTGGAGGGAGTTGAAAGTCCATGTTGCCCAGCGACAGGCCCAAAACATCACTGCTCTAGAGGAGATCTGCATGGAGGAATGGGCCAACATACCACCAACAATGTGTGCCAACCTTGTGAAGACTTATAGAAAACGCTTGACCTCTGTCATTGTCAACAAAAGATATATAACAAAATATTGAGATTAAACTTTGTTAATAACCAAATACTTATTTAGGTGACCAAATACTTGTTTTCCAACATAATTTGCAAAATAAATCTTGCCAAATCAGACAAGGTGATTTTCTGGATTTGTTTTCTCATTTTGACTCTCATAGTTGTGGTCTACCTATGATGTCAATTACAGGCCTCTCATCTTTTTAAGGGGGAGAACTTGCACAATTGGTGGCTGACTAAATACTTTTTTCCTCACTATCATTTGTACATGTTACCTTCCAAATGAAGTAATTCTAGCATGTTATGTTTTAATAATTTTCTGAATATTGCACGGGTGATATACTTATTGTCAGAATATATTTGCACTTTCCTTGTGGAATATACTTGATCATGACCTGAGTGGGGGTACTGTACTTGAGAAACACTGGTCTGGAGCACCAATTAGCAGAGGAACATAGCTGGCCATAATAAACTTTCTATAGCTGTCAATTGAATTCCATGGACCTTTTCTGAATGGGATGTCCTTACTCATGGCCTGTGTCAGGGTATTGGTTGACTGGAGTTGAGACACATTGGTATTGAGCACCAATTAGCACTAGAACAAAGATGGCCTTACATTTTAATAGCTGTTGACCAAAAGCTCGTTTGGCTAACAGCCATAACTCTTGACCCTTGCACAAGTATGCTCGAAATAGCCAAGCGTGCATTTGATTTCAATGGAGAGAGGAGAATAAACTCTTTCCACACACGACTGTCAATGGCTAATCTTTCTTAAGAAGATTAGAACAGGATGATGTCTGCACGTTCCAAAGCAATGTTTGCAGACATAAGTCTAATGTGTTTATCTAAGTTTACATCCAACCAATCAACTTATGTACTTGTTCACGATTTTGAACTCTTCATTACGTTATATATCACCTCCTATACTGCTTAAAGGAAATATGTCATGTGAAAAAACGCTATTAATCTACAGGTTAATAGCGTTCTGAAGCTGCCCGGCATCCACACTGGGGGCCTCGCTGCTGTGAAATGAACTTTATTCCTCCCAGTAATGTTCAGGTTGCAGTCACAGGGGTGAGACTGGTGCGGGTTCATTCCCCGCTCTTTGTATAGAGAGCGATGATGGTAACCATGCTCCCGGCACTGACTGACAGCCGACCCTAATACTGACCCAACTGTCAGTCAGTACCTGTGGTGCGGCTTCTGAGCAGTGACTAAACTCGTGCTGGTGCGTGCCACACCTGTGACTGAAATCAGAATGCTGCTGGGAGGAATAAAATTAATTTTCTCCCAGAAGCGGGGCTCTAAGTGCAGGCGCCAGGCAGGCTCAGAACACTATTAACCTGCAGATTAACCCCATTAGTCCATGAGCCGGGCCAGATATCGGTACCACCCGGAGTGACTAATTTTCTTTGGTATTTTTAGGTAGATGCATGTCTGTAGTTTATTTTTTGATATGATAGCCCTTACATATACGTAGCTTATTAACCCCTTCAGCCCTAGGCCTATTTGTACCCAAGTGCCTAAGCCAATCTGACCTGTGCCACTTCATGGGCTAATAACTTTGGAACGCTTTCACCTATCCAAGCCATTCTGAGATTGTTTTCTCGTGACATATTGTACTTCACGTCAGTGCTAAATGGGAGTCAATATATTTTACCTTTCTATATAAAAAAATGCTAAATATTCGGAAATTTTGGAAAAATCGGCAATTTTTTAACTTTGAAATTCTCTGCTTTTTACAAAAATACTGATACCCCCCATAATAGTTATTAATTTACACTCCCCACATGTTTACTTCATATTGGCATCATTTTGAAAATGAAACCTTATTGTTTTACGACGTAATAGGGCTTATAGTTTTATGCGCAATTTTTCACATTTACAGCAAAACCCACTTTTCAAAGGACCAAGTCACTTCTGAAGTCACTTTAAGGGGCTTACATAACAGAAACCACCCATAAATTACCCCATTTTGCAAACTACACCCCTCAAGCTGTTCAAAACTCATTTTTAAAAACTGTTAACCCTTTAGGTGTTCCACAGGAATTTTAGCATGAGCCAAGAACCAAATATGACGATATCGGTACCACCCGGAGTGACTAGATGTAGTATTTGTAACAAAATTTAATCCAAGTTATGTAAATACACACTGAACATGTCATGTGCATATATATATATATATATATATATATATATATATATATATATATATATATATGTTACTCCATAATATCTTCAACATCGGACTCTGAATCTGACTGTTGTTCTACTGGCTCGTCTTCAGTACCCTTGTTCTGGCATGTCTGTAATCTGCACATGTCTGTGCACTTCAGGCCATTGCTGAGGCAAGTACACTGAGGAAGTTCACATGACCGCACACACTTGCAGGACAGTAGCTGTATAATAGCTTCTGGTGCTGGTGCCCCTTGCATCCACTTGACAACAAGCTTTCCGTCGTTATCTATCATCCAACCGCAGTCTGTTGGGTTTGCAACCCATGGCTGGCTCTGCAGACTTCTCCTCCAGATCGCAGCCTGGTAGTTTGCACGCAGTGCATGCATGAAAAGGCAGTCCTGGCAAGGAGGGAGTTGACTTGACTCTACCACTCCACGTCTGGCACAGAACAGCTGATAACGGAGCCTGTTTACCTCAGTTGTTTGGGTAGTTGGCAGGTACATGTGGCAGGTGATTTCCTGTAACTTCTCAAAAAGTTCGGTAGACACTTCCCATGAACGACCAACTTCCTGAAAGGCATCCTGGTATGTCTTGTTCATCTTCAACTGCTTGAGTGTCGTCATCTTCCCACGGCCAGCGAATGCACTGACGGTGTCACAGCCTGTAAATGCATGCATACCAATCAATGAATCACATACGCTGCCTCCCAATGTTCGGCTCAGAGTGGTGATATCCAGGAATCTTGTCCGGTTCTGTGTACCGCATTTCTGGAACAGGTGGGATGGGATTTTGTGGCACATGCCCAGACACAGGACCATGACATCAGTATCCTCCGAAGTGATGATGACCGACTTGTAACCAGATTCTGCTGCATGAAGAGCATGGAGAAGGAGGCGTGTGTCTGCTTCTTCTTGATTTGACTTAAGGTCAGCAGCCTCTTCCCACTGTTCTTTGGTGATCTTAAAGCAGAGCTGCTCACATGTGACATACAGCTCCTTCTCCTCAAGCTTCTCCCTGTGGTGTTTCGCCTTCCATTCTTCTACCAGAAACTTTATGAGACTTGCCTTGTTGGAGGAACTACTTAGAAGCTTTTTCCACTGCTGGATGTTGTGCCCATGTTGAATGTTCTTGAAATGGATCCCTGTGCCTTCATATCTGTTGACTCTTTCTGTATCTTTGATGGATGTCTCCTTGTAGACGTCAAAGACAATATCAATGCGCTTGCTCTTAGCACCCTCATGGATAGCGCGACTCATTGCTGTGCCTGCTAGCTGGCCAAATGTTGCATTGTTTCCCTTCAGTTTCTGAACCAGGCTCATCCCATCAATGATGGTTGCAGAGGGCTCGGGGATCACTTCTGCAGGACGAGCATTCCTCTCCAACTCCCTTGCGAGGGCAGCCTTGTTGGTCTTGCGGATAGACCCATCACCATTGGCAAGTGCCCATGGCAATGGACCCAGGGGATGAGTCAAGACATCACTCATTTGTAGCTTTCTGTTCTCAGCTACAAGTATCATCTGGCCAAATAGGTTTCTGTCAGCCTTCAAAATTACCTCCTTGCCAAGACCTTGTCTGCGTGTCTTCATTTGGATGTTAGAGAACGTTTTAAGTTTGTTCTTCGTCATCTTGTCATGAAACAATGTAGTTGGCTTATCGGTACCCAAACGCTCATCCTTGAATGTTTGATATGCATCCTCTCCTATACTGTATGCCCCTTGAAGGTCTTTGGCTACATCTGGTGGTGCTACAGTCGCTGTTGACAAACTGATAAGTTCACCATTATGCTCTTTGTTGAAGGGGTTCACCCAACCTGTCTCCAGCAGTTGAACGAAAGATTGGACATCGGCTTCATCTCTTCTAATCCTAGACACCTGTAGGTCTGAATGGCTGAAGTCAGTATATTGTTGGCCTACCAGGGCCCTCAGCTGCCTCAAGTACATACTGCGGTACTCTGATGTCAGGTAGAACCTGGAAACAGCTCCAACTTTGAGGCTGAAGCCTTTTGTGCCCCCTGGTGTCTGGGTGTCTTTGTTGATTGTCTCTTCAATGGTCTGGTCCACAGGAATTCGTCCAAAAGGATTCTTGCTACCGATCTGGACCGAAAAGCCACCTTGCATGAAGTATTCATGGACCTCTGGGTGTTCTATGGGCAGCCGAGACATTGTGGCATAGTAATAGGTTAGGTATCGGGCATAGTTGACCTTGTCATAGGCAAAACACCATGGTATCATCTGTCGGATTGCTCCTAGGTGAAGCATCCAGTTGCCTTCTCTTGAAGCTCGAACCAGGGCCAGCATGGTCTCGACCATGTCCAAGTATGACATCCAGAATGCTGAGAGTTGTTCATTTCTGAGGGTCTCAAGATAAACTTGAAAGAGCTTCAGGGTAAGTGTGCAAGATTCATTATCCAAGAGCTTTTCGAAGGATCCCTGCGACACACTGATGCGAAAGTTTGTGATGTTCTTCAGTGTTTCATCCAGATGGTGAAGGTCCCTTGCATGGTTTTCTTCTAGCCATGGAAGGAAGTTTTTCCATGCAAGCCTCATAAGTGCTTCATAGACCAGCTTGTGTAGTCTCACTGCTCTGTTGTACCTCCGGCCGTCCATCACTCCAGACACTGATCCTTCAGCGATTACACCGGATTCAACACACAGATCTCTAAGGCCTGCATCCTGAAATCTGTTCCCTATGATAGAGAGGAGATTACAGATTGTGTGGAAGACACCCATTCTAATTATAATGTTCTTGAACTTCTCCTGTTTCCAGATAACCTCGGCAGCTTTGGCATAGAGTGCTTGATCAAACACACACACAATTCTGTTAAGCTTCAGGGTCTGCATGATGGCATGTGTTTGCTCCAAGACTTCATTCACAGTGGACATGGCTGTTGCAGGAGCATTGATAGTGGGCAGGTAGCTTACAGTGTCCTGGGCCACTACAATGTCGCTGCGGATTTTTATGTTGAACCCAGTCCAACTGCTGGTGGTCTGATCCTCATGGTCTGACATTCTAGCCAGAAGCCAGATATGGTTTTTGGTTTTTGAATCCTGGACCTCCTTGGTAGTGTTAACATTCGAAGTCTCAATCCTGGGTGGCTCTCCCCGCTGCCCAACATTGTATATCGGTAGCATTAATTCTGTCAGAGTTATGCTTCTTTTCTTCGACTTGGTTACATCTGGCAGGACTTTCTTTGTCACAGAGCATGCAACATTGGACTGAACAGCAATGCCATTGACTCTATGAGATGTACCTGCTCCACTTAGTGTCTCCTCAAGTCTGTCAATGTTATCCCAGGCCAGGGTTGTGAACACACCTGGGTAGATACTTGCTGGCATTGGGATGTCATCCTTTGAACATTCCAACTTCTGGATACAAAGGGCTGTATCGATCTCCTCAGCCATTGAATATGACACACAGTGGCCAAGACGATTCAGAGTTCGAATCAGTTCTGTATTGCCGGTCAAAGACTTAACTGCAAAGGATAGCAGTACGTGCTTTGGTGTACACAGAACGTGTATGTGTCAGTGTGTGTGCGTGTGTTGGGGCACCTCAGGGTGTCTTCAAATGTGACATAGCCCCCTAGATTTCTTCCAGTAAAATTTGCACTCCAAAAGTCATTTGGCGCTCCTTCCCTTCCGAGGCCTGCCGTTCCCCAATACTGCAGTGTACGACAACATATCGGGTGTTGTTGTGTTCGGGAGAGATTGGTGAACAAATAGTGGGGTGCATTTTTTGCTGGTACACCTCTTAAAAATAAAAAAATGAGCCTAAAATGACACCTTCATGTAAAAAATGCACTTTTTCCATTTTCTCAACCAAGTGTTTCCAACTACTGTGAAACACTGGTTGGGTCAAAGTGGTCACTATACCCCCTAAAAGATTCCTTGGGGGTGTAGTTTCCAAAATAGGGTCACTTTTTGGGGTTTCCACTGTGGGGGTACCTCAGGCAGCCTTCAAATGTGACATGGCCCCCTAGATTTCTTCCAGTGAATCCGCCACCCAAAAACCACATAGCGCTCCTTCCGTGTTGAGCTGTGCTGTGTGCCCATACTTTAGTTTACGAGTACATGTGGGGTGTTTCTATAAACTGCAGAATTAGGGTAACCAAGTTTGGGTTTGCCGTTAACCCTTGCTAGGTTGCAGGTAAAATTGGATTACAATGTAATATCTGGAAAAAAAATGAAATTTTGAAATTTCGCCTTCATTCTGCTAAAATTCCTGTGGAACACCTAAAGGGTTAACAGTTTTTAAAAATGAGTTTTGAACAGCTTGAGGGGTGTAGTTTGCAAAATGGGGTAATTTATGGGTGGTTTCTGTTATGTAAGCCCCTTAAAGTGACTTCAGAAGTGACTTGGTCCTTTGAAAAGTGGGTTTTGCTGTAAATGTGAAAAATTGCGCATAAAACTATAAGCCCTATTACGTCGTAAAACAATAAGGTTTCATTTTCAAAATGATGCCAATATGAAGTAAACATGTGGGGAGTGTAAATTAATAACTATTATGGGGGGTATCAGTATTTTTGTAAAAAGCAGAGAATTTCAAAGTTAAAAAATTGCCGATTTTTCCAAAATTTCCGAATATTTAGCATTTTTTTATATAGAAAGGTAAAATATATTGACTCCCATTTAGCACTGACGTGAAGTACAATATGTCACGAGAAAACAATCTCAGAATGGCTTGGATAGGTGAAAGCGTTCCAAAGTTATTAGCCCATGAAGTGGCACAGGTCAGATTGGCTTAGGCACTTGGGTACAAATAGGCCTAGGGCTGAAGGGGTTAATAAGCTACGTATATGTAAGGGCTATCATATCAAAAAATAAACTACAGACATGCATCTACCTAAAAATACCAAAGAGAATTAGTCACTCCGCTTGGTACCGATATCGTCAAATTTGGTTCTTGGCTCATGGACTACATCTCCAGGTTAATAACATTTTTTCATGTGACAGGTTCCCTTTATGCTTAAAATACTTGCTACATGTTATAAAAAGCAGATATAAAAAATGTATCCTTTACATCTTGGTGGATTGCCTACAGGTAATTATATTCTAGTAGCATCATATTACTATTCACATTACATTTAATAATAAATAAAACATCACAGGTCAATGCTTTTAACAATGTTGCAGTGTGTAATTATTTTGCTTTCTATCAAAGTGGATTTCTCACCAGGTTTCACAATACAAAATATATACTGTATATTATTAAGTAGATCTCTTGTGCTTGATAAGACACGTGGAGATGAGCAGATCTTTTGAAATTCGAATTTAACACCTTTGTTGAATTTTCCCCAAAAAATTCAATTTGCAGTTAAAAAAATTCACACAACTCTCAATATTGGAAATCTTGTAATTGCTCAAAAAAATACACGTAGTGGAAAGGCGGTTAGACTATAAGGGCTTACACTTCATGAGACAGAGAAACCCGATGACCATAAGAGCTTACACTCTGCTCTTCAGAAGAGAGAGGGACACTGCTGAACATATAAGCTTACACTCTAAGGGAGAGAGAGAGGATCCTGCTGACCATAAGAGCTTACACTCTACAGGAGTAAGAGAGAGGATCCTGCTGACCATAAGAGCTTACACTCTACAGGAGATGGAGAGGACCCTGCTGACCATAAGAGCTTGCACTCTAGAGGAGAGAGACAGAAAGGACCCTGCTGACCATAAGGGCTTACACTCTACAGGAAAGAGAGAGAGAGGACCCTGCTGACCATAAGAGCTTACACTCTACGAGAGAGAGAGGATCCTGCTGACCATAAGAGCTTACACTCTACAGGAAAGAGTGAGGGGATCCTGCTGACCATAAGAGCTTACACTCTACAGTAGAGAGAGAGAGAGAGGGCCCTTCTGACCATGAGAACTTACACTCTACATGAGTAAGAGAGAGGATCCTGCTGACCATAAGAGCTTACACTCTACAGGAGACGGAGAGGATCTTGCTGACCATAAGAGCTTACACTCTACAGGAGAGAGAATCCTGCTGACCATCAGAGCTTAAACTCTACAGGAGAGAGAGAGGACCCTGCTGACCATAAGAGCTTGCACTCTAGAGGAGAGAGACAGAAAGGACCCTGCTGACCATAAGGGCTTACACTCTACAGGAAAGAGAGAGAGAGGACCCTGCTGACCATAAGAGCTTACACTCTACGAGAGAGAGAGAGGATCCTGCTGACCATAAGAGCTTACACTCTACAGGAAAGAGTGACGGCATCCTGCTGACCATAAGAGCTTACACTCTACAGTAGAGAGACAAAGGACCCTGCTGACCATAAGAGCTTACTACTCTACAGGAGAGAGAGAGGACCCTGCTGACCATAAGAGCTTTCACTCTAGAAGAGAGAGAGAGAGAGGGGATCCTGCTGACCATAACAGCTTACAATCTACAGGAGAGAGAGAGAGAGAATCCTGCTGACCATAAGAGCTTAAACTCTACAGAAGAGAGAGAGGACCCTGCTGACCATAAGAGCTTGCACTCTAGAGGAGAGAGACAGAAAGGACCCTGCTGACCATAAGAGCTTACACTCTACAGGAAATAAAGAGGGGATCCTGCTGACCATAAGAGCTTACACTCTACAGGAGAGAGAGAGAGAGAGAGAGAGAGAGAGAGAGAGAGAGAGAGAGAGAGAGAGAGAGAGAGGATCCTGCTGACCATAAGAGCTTACACTGTACAGGAGAGAGAGAGGACCCTGCTGAGCATAAGAGCCTACACTCTACGTTAGAGAGAGAGAGAGGATCCTGCTGACCATAAGAGCTTACACTCTACAGGAAAGAGGGAGGGGATCCTGCTGACCATAATAGATTACACTCTACAGGAGAGAGAGAGAGAGAGAGAGAGAGAGAGAGGATCCTGCTGAATATAAGAGCTTACACTGTACAGGAGAGAGAGAGGATCCTGCCGACCATAAGAGCCTACACTCTACAGTAGAGAGACAAAGGACCCTGCTGACCATAAGAGCTTACTACTCTACAGGAGAGAGAGAGGGCCCTGCTGACCATCAGAGCTTACACTCTACAGGAGAGAGATAGAAAGGACCCTGCTGACCATAAGAGCTTACACTCTACTGGAGAGAGAGAGGATCCTGCTGACCAAAAGAGCTTACACACTACAGGAGAGAGAGATGATCCTGCTGACCAAAAGAGCCTACACACTACAGGAGAGAGTGAGAGGACCCTGCTGACCATAAGAGCTGACACTCTACAGAATAGAGAGGACCATGCAGGCTGACCATAAGAGCTGACACTCTACAGAAAAGAGAGGACCATGCTGACCATAAGAGCTGACACTCTATAGAAGAGACTTGATAGAAAACAACTCTAATGGTATAAACTGTGCTCTGCTGGGAACAACTGATTTCTGATGGCCCAGATACTGACCACAAATGTACAAGGTGTGATAATCTGCTAGAAGTCATAGCTGCAGGGCATTATGGGGTAGCTTGGGCAGCAACACAAAATGACATTAGTCTGCTCTCTGATGCTTTAAGGGTATGTGCACACGTTGCAGATTTCCTGCAGATCCGTAGCGTTTTTTTCCCCGCGCAGAAACGCTGCAGATCCGCATGTGATTTACAGTACAATGTAAATCGATGGCAAAAAAAAATGCTGTGCTAATAGTGCGGAAAAATCCGCACTGAAAACGCAGCAGATTCAAAAAAAGGACCATGTCAATTCTTTATGCGGATCTGCTGCGTTTCTGCACCCATTCCATAGTAGGGGTAAAAAAAATGAAGAAATCCGCACAAAATCTGCAGCAAATCCGCAAAAGAACGCAAAAAAAAAGCGCAGATTCTGACCTGCGTTTTCTGCCAAGAAATTCAGAATCTGCACAGAAAATTCCACAGTCAAATCCGCAACATGCGCATATAGCCTAACAGTGTGGGAAGTGGTGCCAGATATGTTTTTTATTTGTGCAAACCACAAATTGAATCTCAAAATGTTCGAATTCATGTGAAACCGGAATTTTCATGAAATTCAACTCGAACTCTGTGGATTGATCCACTCGTCGCTAGAGAGGTGTAATTACTTTGAAAACCCATGTCAGTTCCCTGCCTATTATTTAAGTGAGCATGTTATGAATCCAGCCTTAGACTCATAAAATGCTATTTTTTCATTTAGATTATACAGCCATTCTCACATGGATTTTCAAAGAAAGTACACCAGTCTCATCATGTATAAGGCTAGGTTCACATTGTGTTAACAGCAGCTTGTTCAACACGGGCTGCTGTTAACGCAAGTGCCGACATGACATTGCGCTAGCGCAGATAGAGCTAGCAGATGCTCTATCTGCGCTAGCAGTGACGGACCCAGAAACACTGCAGCCCGTGTCCCAGGGTCCGTCACTCAATGACGGCACATTGCTAGCGCACGCCCATTGTGGGTGTGCACTAGCGATGCGTCCGACATTGGACTTAATGGCGGCGTTAACGGACTACGTTACACCATGTTATGCCACGGTGTAATGTAGTCCGTCTAACGGACGCCTAAAACGCAGTATGAACCCAGCCTAAGAGATCTATTTAATTATGGAGACTGTTCGTCTAGTAAGCTCTGGTGAGAAAACCACTTTAGCAGCCTCCTCTTTAATATTTAGAGAGAGACTGCCAATGTTACAAAAGTAGAACAACTTGTGTGCGAGTAATCGTTGGTCGAGATATACGGTGTAAGGAGCGTATGTATTTTGCTTGGAGCAAACCAGAAGTAGATCAACTTTCATGACTAGTACATCGCTGGTTCTAGAGAAGACTAACGTAATTACAATCTCCTTATGTCTTGCCCTGCATTGAACTATAGAAAATGAAAAATCAGCATGTGGCGGCAGCAAGAGAATTATCTATTTGTAAAAGAAAGATTGTAGATTTCATTTCATTCTTCAGCGTTCTACATAGTATATGCCTTGCAGACTCTACCGAAAAGCGTAGTAATCATGTCTTTAGAGTACAGCCCCATGCGAGAAGGGAAAATAGGTCTTTGTAATGGAAAACATAATCATTTTCTCAATGAGTATGCATTTCTCTGAGGCTTTGTGTGAGAGCAGCGTATTAGTGGAGACTTTCTCAAAGCAGCCTCAGATTAACTGATTTCTCTTTAATACATGGACTGTGCAACCTAATGTTCTCCTGACCTTGAACACAAAACCCCTGTCCTCCATGAATCAGATACTGCTCTAAAGCCCCCAATTTATCAGGGAGAGATTTTCCTGGCACGGCTTTTTCCTTAGAACTATCTCTGCTTTATTTTTTATTTTGCTTTTCCAGTCTATTTAGCTAACATTACATTGAAATCTACAAACGGAGGCGCTAAAAGTTACATTTTATTACCACCAGTGTTAAGCGGAGTAAGGTGCGCCAAATTTATTAAGCATTGCGCCCCTCATGGGCTATCCGTGAACTACAAGCTGATATTTACACAAGCTTGGTGCATATTTTCACAGTAATTTTTAATATATACCTTAATTATAGTAAATCTGACATGCTATGGTTGACACTTGTATTGCTAAGCCATTTTCACTTGTTAACAAAATGGCACAAGTGGCATAAAATATAAATTAAAATAAAAATCTGTGATTTGTGAAAAAAAAACAGGCATGCAATAAAATTTGCAACTTTTTTCCCCAAAGAAAAATTGTGCAAATATTTTAACCCATTTCTGACATATCACGTACATTTGTGTAATATGTTGGGTTACATTCTTTAATTAAAGCTCAGGAACTGAGGATGTCTAGTTCCCGGCAAAGACTTTACACATCCAGCATCTGCAGTGAGTGGAGCTGAGCTCCGGTTGCTGCTGTTAGGGCTCATTTCCACTGGCAAGAGACAAATCGGTCCGTAATCTGGACCGAAAAAAGGGATGTAGCGTATGCGATTGTCATGCGATTGTCATGCGAGTGTAATGCGAGTGTAATGCGATTTTTAATTGCACCATACGTTTTACATCCGTATGACATCCGTATGCAATCCGTTTTTTTTCTCTGCAACTTTTTTTATACAGTCAGTTACAGGACCATGGACAGTGTTCTAGGCCACAGAATGGTGATGTATCCGTAAAAAACGGACGGAATACGGATGGTCCGTATTCCATCCGTTTTTTTTCTCGCACCCATTGACTTGCATTGGCGAGTCTCGTCCGAGACTCGCAGCAAATCGCAGCATGCTGCGATTTTTTTCTCAGTCCGATTTCGGCTGAGAAAAAAAACGCAAATGAAAAGACACCTATTGAATAACATTGGTCCGAGTGCAATCCGATTTTTTATCGGATTGCACTCATCCGTTTTCCTCGCCAGTGGAAATGAGCCCTTAGCAGCATTTACTGCAGGCAAACTGGGGGGCAGCCTGTTCTGCTTGTCCACTGACCCCACAGCAATGTGATCCCCGAGTGCTGATGATTTCTGTGGCAGCTTACAGCCTGCTGAAAACCTCTTTTCCTGTCATCTTTGCAGTCACATGAAGTAAGAGACACAAAACAGACTGAGTTTTACTTTATAAAGCAATTCCTTTGTATAGTAGTATATAGTAGAAGTGACCAGGTGATCTCAGGTTCAAGTCCCCTAAAAAGATTAGAAAATAAAGTTAAAAAAATATATAAAAAATAAAAAACAAATTTAAAAATTTCAATCACCATCCTCTTCTCCAACTAAAAAGAAAGTAATAATAAAAATTGTGTTATTGTAAAAGTCCAATCTATCAAAATAAATGGAAATATTCAAGTATCCAGGGTGATCATAAGTAAAATAGTTACAAGAACCTAAAAAACAAGCTATAAAGTACCAAACTCTACCGTAATTCCTTCAGCGCACATACAGTAGCATAGAGGTGAAAGGCATAACACAGAGAGATTACATGTTAGACAAATGTTTTATATTAAAGCAAAGCTGCATCTTTGGAGCCACCTCAATTCCTCCTTTATTATGAGGGAACCACTGCAAAAAAGCACTCCAGTGGCCTGGCGGGAACAAAGAGGGCCATGAAAACGGGGTGGGGTTGGGGGCTGGGGGTTTTACTGTCAAATCTTGTTGGGATAACCCATTTCTTAAGCCAATTAAAATGTAAACCACAATAACATGCAGGGCTATTGGGAGTTTGCAACACCCTTAATGCAGATTGTGCGCAGCAAGTGCAAGGAATATTGATTTTACAGGCAGGATGGAGATAATTTTTAGAGCAGTCACTAAAATAAAGGGAGTGTTTTAATAATATTAGAAGGTTATTTTTATGCACATTTTGAAGGTGGAACGTCACTATAAATGAATAATGCTGCTATAAATAGGTATAAATAAGGTAGAACAAGGTTCAAATTTATTAAAGATACACATAACATAGACTAAACATTGTATGTAGATAAAAAGTGGTACTTGTGCAAAGATCACAAACTGGGGTAACCATATTTATATTTGTACCTGGAGTAATTTTGGTCTGGCACATCGGTTTTAATTCTTTCCATCAGTGATGCGGTGGTTGTGCGCATGCGCACCGTGTCCGGGGCTCCTGCTATGCATCTGCGCGTCTCCCTGCCCTGCTCGCAGGCTTGGGGACTCCATTCGGCTCCCCGCGCGTGCGCAGTAGTGCGCGATGCTCCGGCGCATCTCTAGGACCTGCGGTTCGCGGTGCGCATGCGCCGCTTTATAACCACTCCTATTGGTCCAGACCGGACATGTGACACATCCTTTGACCTTAAAAGGTCCTTCTAGCAGGTGAACTGCCTTGATAAAGCGGTCGATTAGTGACGCGAAACGCGCGTCGGGGGGCTTCTTTTTCTACAAACCATCCCAGGACCCTCCAACCTTCGCTAGTGGTAAGTGGCTGCCAACTTTTTACTTAGTATCTATCTTCCCACTGCGGTATTAGATAGGTCTTTCATCCTGGCAGCATACCTATCCCCCTGTGCCTCAGTACCATGCACATGCACTTTTTATATATTTATTGATAGGCGCTAAGGGACTAAGGTTGTGGGAGGTTTATGGTTACCCCAGTTTGTGATCTTTGCACAAGTACCACTTTTTATCTACATACAATGTTTAGTCTATGTTATGTGTATCTTTAATAAATTTGAACCTTGTTCTACCTTATTTATACCTAGTATGACTCTTTTTTCTCCAGTTTCAGTATGTCATTTTGAGTAGGTATTCCCTTTTCTTTTCTGTATGGGCTAACTATAGCCTTTGTTTCTGACTCAGATATGTCAGAGAGGTTTTTGTGGTTATAAATGAATAATGCTGCGTCTAGGATTAAAAACTGAATTTAATTAATGAGTCACTGGCTGTTCTATTATTTTATCCCATGCACCTCATGTTTTCGTCACAGAAAGTGCAAACGTATTTCAAGAAAAGCCCCAATTTTGTTTCCGACAAGGAGTGTCTAGCAAACCTCAGCAAATTTCAATATCTAATCCAAAACCTACACTAAAGTCAGAGGTGTAGAGTATGGGATTGTTGCCCCAGGTACCATATCTATGGGGACACAAAATTTCAACCACATCTGGAAGAGCCGCACTGAGTGCCTGCTTATACAGAGAGTAACAGAGGGAAGGAGTTTGTCATCAGCTACTGCGCTCTACATAGGCAGAGAGCAAAATCCCAAAGCTCAATTTAATGGATTTCAGCTGATGATGACAGTTGAATGTTCACTGCTGCGCTCTGCATAAACAGCGATGGAGATGACATAAGTTTAGAACAAAATTAATAATTTGCACATCATTCAATGCGGTCTTCATTCCTAAGAGATACTTTTACTTTACACTTTTTCTAACCCTTCTAGGGTTAGGGCTAGAAAAAGGCTAAAGTTTTGACTTACTGTTAGCGTAAAATGGGAGTCACACGACTTTTCTCTCAGTCTGAGAAACAAACTGTTAGATTATGCTAATCAGACTTTGATCAGAGTGGGATCCAATTTTCTTGGTGGTGGAAAAAAACAAAGTTTATCTACCTGCTCCATTATGTCAGTCAATGAAAAGTGTTATTCGAGTGCAGCGCAATTTTATTGCCGGAGGCAAACCATGCTGTTATGACTGTGCCAACCCACTCACACTGATAACATATAAACCAGGAAAGATTCAACACCTACACACAACAGACCCCTGTTCAGTCTAGGAAAGTCTTTAATCTGACCCTGATTTGTCCCTGCCTTTACCATGGAGGTTGTTACCCTAACTAAACGTAATGGTGTTCCCACTCAACATCGACGGACCCTAAGTGTCCGTAACTGCACCCTCTCTATAGATAATGTACAACACAAAAACAAGTATAACTATAAAATGAAATACACATACATTAGGATGAGGCACAGGGCTATGGACGTGTTCTTACAGCCACACTGGAAAGATGTAGGAAGATAAGAAGAACCAAAAAACAAATGGAATAAAATCAGACCCTAAATGTAGAAGAAATACATGGAAACTTCCCAGACCCTAAATGTAGATGAAAGGAAAGAGTGCTGGGGAGGAAGACTCACAAACAAACTGTAGGAAAAGCAACAGTGATTGACAATGCAAGATAATCCCTAGCGGAGAAGCTGCAACTCCAATCTATGTTGAAGGATAGCCAGCAAAGAAGGCAGGTGCAAGGTTAGTATAAATAGTCCCTCCCAAGAGGTGATTGGAAAGAACAAATGGGGAAGTGAAAGACACCAGAATGGAAGGAAAGCACAGACAAGAGAATTATCATCAGTTGGACAGAGACTGAACAGGCTGTGGCTCAGCAGAGAGGTAAACCAATCACGCAGCAAGAGGTCACCAGATCGAGTAAAAAAAAAAAAAACGATCCATGACACATGCATGCTGTGATTTTATTTCCTCCAATCACTCAGTCTGAGGAAAACACAGACAGTGCACAACCCCGCAAAATAACATGGGTACGAATGCTATCTGTCAAAACCATGGATAGCAGTCATCTGATTTAAACGGTAGTCTGCACGAGCCGTTAGGCTTACGGCTTAGTTTAGGACCTAGGGTTAGAGCTTGACTAATAAAATTGTTACATAAAAAAAAATACAACATCTGTACTAAAATATCTAGAAGAAAAAGGTGCTTTATTATATATTTTTTTAAATTTTAGCAAATAACAGGGAAAACTTGGAAGTCAAATCACAAACTATAATTACAACAGTATTTTTCTCAAACTACAATACATGTGTTTGGAGAACAAGGAGTTCAATACTGCAAAGGATTCTGGGAGTGCTGACCGTTCACGGGCTATGGAGCACAAAATACTTGCTTTTCCCCAGGCACTGGCAACTCACGCTACGCCTCTGACTAAAGTCTAAAACTTTTATCTCTTCAGATTACAATACATTCAGAATAATACACAAAGGAAGTAGCGGGCACCACAGCTATAAATAAATGAGGGATCAACCATATGCATATAGAACAGTACAAACAGTACAAATTCTTGAAAGGGCTGAAGTTGGTATACATGTTCCTCCTCCCACCACCCCATATACAAATTAGCATACGCAGGCGCACATTTCGCGCCCATTGCAGTGCCCGCTGCTTGCCTATAATAGGTACGGTCAAAGATAAAGTAATTTTTCTCGAGCACCAATTTCAAAAGGTCTAAGAGGAAGGAGTCATGGTCCCTGTCCCTGCTGGTCTCACGATCAAGAAAGAATGATACTGCCCCAATCCCCAGGTGATGTTCAATACTAGTGTAAAAGGATTCGACGTCCAGCGTCACAATATAAGTGTTCACTGGTATTTCAAGACTGCTGATTAACTCGATTAGATGCATGGAGTCTCTGATGTAGGAGCCTAGGGAGTAAACAATAGGTTGTAAAAAGAAATCTAGGTAGGTGCAGGGTCTTTCAAAGAGTCCCCCTATCCCAGATATAATAGGCCTATCTGGAGGATTTTCCAGGCGCTTATGGCTTACTGGCCATATGCTGTTCTTTGGGTTTTTTAAATGTTTTTAAATGTGTGTCTTGTTTTGATATGCTTTGTATTAATAAAGTTGTTGTTTATTTTGATGGTTGATCCCAGTGTTATGCATATACTTTTTTCTTGTTTTTTTTTTTTTTTTTAATACATTCAGAATAAGTTACATTGTTTGTCCCCAATTGTGTAAAAATAAATAAAAAAAATTATATATATATAAATATATACATATTTGTTAACTAGCACTTCCTCACTATGGTGCCCACTGAAGTAATCATTTCCGCATGAAAACACTACAACGACGCTCAGATCATTACATGTGCTCTCTCTTCCGTCTCTCACATACATCAGTACTGTCTGTGCAATTAGTACGTGCATCGCACATTTCACAGAGGGTGTTGCAGGAGGTGGCATGTTAGAACCTAAATGCCACATCAATGTTTACAGTACATTCTAAATGTGAGGGTTAAATGAAAAAAAGGTTAACTTCTTCAGTAATTGCTAGTTTTATTATTATTGACACCTAGATAACACAAGCGAATTATGTTAGTGTTAAAGAAGTGATTTTTTTTCCTCTTCTTCCCAGAGCCATAACTTTTTTATTTTTCCATCAATATATGTGGATAAGTTGTACTTTTGAATGACATCATTAATTTTACCATATACTGTACTGGAAAATGGGAAACAAATTCCAAGTGCAGTGAAATTGCAACAAAAGTGCAATTCCAGAATTGTTTGGGGTTTTTTATTTTATGTTCCCCTCTGTCAATCCCTGCACTGGCTCCCCATTACCCAGAGACTCCAGTTTAAAACCCTAACCATGACATACAAAGCCATCCACAACCTATTTCCTCCATACATCTGTGACCTTGTCTCCCCATTACTTATCTGCACGCAACCTCCGATCCTTACAAGATCTCCATCTCTACTCCCCTCTTATCTCCTCTTCCCACAATCACATACAAGATTTCTATCACGCATCCCCCCTACTCTGGAACTCTCTACCACAACATATCAGACTCTCACCTACCCCTGTAGACTGTGAGCCCTCGCGGGCAGGGTCCTCTATCCTACTGTACCAGTCGTATGGTTTAAGATTACTGTACTCGTTTTTATTATGTATACCCCTCCTCACATGTAAAGCGCCATGGAATAAATGGCGCTATAATAATAAATAATAATAATAATAATATGGTAAAACTGCCTTTATGATTCTACAGGTCAGTACGAGTATGCAGATACCAAACGTGAATATTTTTTTATTTAAGTGATGAAAAAACAGAATTTTTATGAAACTTTTTTTTGCTTTTGTGACCATTTTCCAAGACTCACAGTTTTCGTTTTTTGGGCTCTGAAGCTGAGTGAGGGCTTATTTTTGTGCCCTGAGCTGATGTTTTTACCAATACCATTTTGAGCAGAGATGATGTTTTTATTGCCTCTTATTGCATTTTACTGCAATGTTGCAGCAGCCAAAACAATGTAATTCTGGAGTGTTATTTTTTTCTCGTTACGCCGTTTACCAATCGGATTAATTTATTTATATTTTGATAGACCGGCTATGTCTGAACATGGCAATACTAAATATGTGTATCTTTTCTTGTTTGAAAATAAAACAATTCAAATGGGGGCAATGGGGGGGGGGGGGGGTGATTCGAACTTTTGCTTTTTTCTATTTTTTTCATATTTTTAAAAACGATTTTTTACTTTTTACAGTATTTAATAGTCCCCTTAGGGACTTGAAGCTGCGATTGTCCAATTGATTCACAGGAGGATAGTAATGACAGGCGTGGGCATCATCAGCAGACCCTGGCTGTCATAACAACCCATCGGTGTCCCACGTTCATGTCTCACGAGAGTATGGAATGACGCGCGCCCCTGTTGGCATGTGTTAAATACCGCTGTCAGAGATTGATGGCAGGATTTAACAGGTCAACAGCTGAGGTTGGAGCACCGCCCCACCAGTGGTTGTGAAAAGTACATGATGCCTGATTAAATCAGCCATCATGTGCCGGAAAAGCTGTAGGTTCAGCTGTGAGCCCTCATCAAAGTTATAAACATGACATATGATGTAAAAATAAGTCATATGTTGTGAAGTGGTGAGATATGAACTTATACAGCTTCAACTGAATGTCAAGGGCTTTTCTATTTCAGAAAACCCCTTGTCCCGAGATGCAGAGTGTTTAAAAAAAAATAATCTGAGCTTTACTCACCTTGCCCGGGTCACCACTGAGTCTCAACCGTGACTCCTGGTGTCTTGTATTGTCTGCAGTGGAGATGTCACATTGACAGTATTGCAGCCAATCAGTGAGCTCAGTGGCTCAGATCAAGTAGATGGAAAGAGCTGATCAGAGCCACTGAGCTCATTGATTGGCTACAGAGCTGTCGATGTGATATTAGTGCTACAGACAATAAAAATCACCAAGAACAGTTCTGGATCCAGAAACAGTGAATAATAGTGAGCCGGTACTGTTGTAATGCCTATTTTGCATCTGTATGCTTATCGGACACTTGCTCATACATTTTTAGTTTTGTTTTTATTGTACACCTGCTTATAAATTTCATCTAAATATATTAAACTGTATAGGATGAGCAAATTCAAATGCCCCATCCCTATTAACTGACATTCTCAAGTTAGTTTAGTCAAGTCATATCTGAAGAATTCCCATCATCTGCACACAAAAAGGGCATATGTATTAGTATTTCATTGAAGAAAGGTTAATATGTAATGTACAATGCTTTATATCCTAATTTAGTGTATATTCTGAATTGGTTGCACAGCATCCTTAGATAAAGAAAAAAGAGTTGAGCAAATCTTGCATATACCATGAGCAGTTGTATAAAACGATCTACAAAACTGACACTAAGACAACACATCTATTCCAGCATACATCTGATCCACGTGATGGCAAAGAAAAGAATAATGCAAAGTATTTATAAAAAAAGGCCTCTCACTGAAAGGGCACATAGTAGTGTGAGAAGAACAAAGAACAAGAGCTGAGAGCAGCATTCATCAGGGCTTTGTTTGTGACCTCCCTGGAAACCTTCCTTCACAATGAAAGCAGTAGCATCCAAGTATCCACTATCAGTGGCTAAAATAATATCAGGACTGACAGCCTTTAATCATGGCGTTATATGATGCTCAATAGCTTAGCTGATATTATTACATTGTTCATCTACTACAAAAATACAGTACTACACAGATTTATGCTAGCCTAGCACATGACTTAAGGGTACGTGTACACGTTCAGGATGGCCGGCGGTTTGGACGGAGCGGAAGAGCCGCTTCCCCTTCTGTGATGCGATGATGCCGGATGTGTTCATTGCACACATCCGGAATCATCGCACCCCACATGTAGGGCCCTGTGTTTTACCTTGCAGCGGTGCCGCAAGGTAAACGGACATGCTGCGTTCTCAAAAGACGCGCCGCATGTCCGGAATTGCAGGGCCGCCGGATGCGCGTTACCACGCATAGTGGAGACGGGATTTCATAAAATCCCCTCCACTACGCTGTAACATCTGGACGCTGCGTGTTTGACGCTGCGGCTCTACGCAGCGTCAAACACGCAGCGTTTCCTGAACGTGGACACGTACCCTTATAGTATGTAAAGCATCTACTCTATATCTGAAATTCACTTACAGAATAGCAAATGTTAGTTCTTCAGATTATATACTCAAGGATGGGATCATTTTACCAATAAATAGGGACAATGAAATAGAAAGCATCTTAGCTATGATCCTATCACCCTCAAATACTATCCACAGCAAATGTCTTGTTAACTTAAGAGAAGCAAAATAATCTATTGAGTATTGCAAAAGCACTTAACTTGAACCACATAAAAGCTGTAAAAATAGTAAAATTATTTTTTTTACAATTTTTTCCTTACAAATTTAATAAAATTTGCAAGGAGCAAGTGCTCTACTACTGTTCAATATTGACGGGGCAGTCAGATCTCCACTCTTAGGATAGAGTGCGACTGTGACTGCTCTTAACATCACATAGGATACAAAGAGACTGATGCGCATACATCACAAAGGATACACTGAGAGACTGCTGAGTGTACATCACATAGGATATGAACATAAGGATGAATGACTTCGGGGAGATCAAAACATCCAACAACGCGGAGACACCATCACGTGTTTCTCAACGCAGTGATCCAGAACACTGCCCCCATCCCTTATGGGAAATATGCAAATGCATGTAGAAAAGCCGCGGAGACACCATCACGTGTTTCTCAACGCAAGCAATGAATAGCCAGGTCTTTCAGCGGGAAGGAACAACCACGGGAAGGGCATCATCCAGTAAAGGAAAACCACCTATGCACTGCTCCTAATAGCCAGTTTCCTACTCCACACTGATGAGGGGCAAATACCCTGAAACAGCTGTCTGTGGATGGATACCATGTTTTGGCATAGGTGGTTTTCCTTTACTGGATGCTGCCCTTCCCGTGGTTGTTCCTTCCCGGGGAAAGACCTGGCTACTCATTGCTTGCGTTGAGAAACACGTGATGGTGTCTCCGCAGCTTTTCTACATGCATTTGCATATTTCCCATAAGGGATGGGGGCAGTGTTCTGGATCACTGCATTGAGAAACACGTGATGGTGTCTCCGCGGTGTTGGATGTTTTGATCTCCCCGAGGTCATTCATCCTTATGTTCATAGCCTTTTCACTAGGCACTGCTCCTAATAGCCAGTTTCCTACTCCACACTGATGAGGGGCAAATACCCCGAAACAGCTGTCTGTGGATGGATACCATGTTTTGGCATAGGTGGTTTTCCTTTACTGGATGCTGCCCTTCCCGTGGCTGTTCCTTCCCGGTGAAAGACCTGGCTATTCTTTGCTTGCGTTGAGAAACACGTGATGGTGTCTCCGCGGCTTTTCTACATCACATAGGATACACAGAGACTTCTGCACATACATGTAATAAGCACTAGAACAACAACAAAAAAAAGACTATACCCACAAAAATGGGAACACCCAAGTATATCATATAAATAATATGTTTTTTATTTGAAAAAACACAACACTAAACAGGACACAGTAACAGATAAAACATTTAAAATCTGCAGAGAGTGTTTTGCCTAGCCATGCCTTAATATAAAGGCCAAGGCTGCCCACACAATAATCCTCAAAGCATGAAAAAATATATATTTATATTTTCAGTATGGCTCAAAAAAACAACAGATAGTTGCAATAATCACCACAAAATAGTTAAATTGCACATTTTATATGATATACTTGGGTGTTCCCATTTTTGTGGGTATAGTCTTTTTTCTTTTGTTGTTCTAGTGCTGTATACATCACATAATAGGCATTGTTAGCACTGTATACATCACGTAGGAAACAATGCGACTGCTGTATATATATCGCATAGGAGACAGACTGCTGTACACATTGCTTAGGATATACTGAGACTGCCATATACATGACATAAAATACACTAAGAATTTGATGCATACATTACATAGCATTCACTGAGACTTTGCTGTATATATCACATATGATACCCTGAGACTATATTGTACATACACCCCATAGGATACTCTGAGCCTGCTGTATATACAGTACAGACCAAAAGTTTGGACACACCTTCTCATTTAAAGATTTTTCTGTATTTTAATGACTATGGAAATTGTACATTCACACTGAAGGCATCAAAACTATGAATTAACACATGTGGAATTATATACTTAACAAAAAAGTGTGAAACAACTGAAAATATGTCTTATATTCTAGGTTATTCAAAGTAGCCACCTTTTGCTTTGATGACTGCTTTGTACACTCTTGGCATTCTCTTGATGAGCTTCAAGAGGTAGTCACCAGGAATGGTCTTCCAACAATCTTGAAGGAGTTCCCAGACATGCTTAGCACTTGTTGGCCCTTTTGCCTTCACTCTGCGGTCCAGCTCACCCCAAACCATCTCGATTGGGTTCAGGTCTGGTGACTGTGGAGGCCAGGTCATCTGGCGTAGCACCCCATCACTCTCCTTCTTGGTCAAATAGCCCTTACACAGCCTGGAGGTGTGTTTGGGGTCATTGTCCTGTTGAAAAATAAATGATCGCTGCAAGATGTGCAGCGCCCCAGAGTCCTGGTCGTTGCAGTAATGTCGTTCTTCCACCAGGGGGAGTGATATTACGTCTGATGGCAATAAAGGAGATCTTCCTACAAGGTATCACAAACCATACACCACACTTCACACTGCAGTCCACCAGGGGGAGACTTTCTCCTATCTACTAGGGCACTCCTCACAAAAGGGTAAAACTGGTGGGCTGGATAGAAAGTTAGTGAGAAGCTGACTGGGCTTTGCCCAGGCAACACCTGTCAGGCAGACAGGGGGAAAGGAGGAACATCGGAGCTGCAGACAGAGGGTCCCTGGCAGGGGTGGGATCCTGCCAGAGGCCTAGATAGAAGGCTACGGAGCTGCGCCTGCCCCACGTGCGGCAGCATCCTAAGAAAGGACACAAAGACAATTGTATTGTAGAGGGTGAGAAACGAAGTCATAGCAAAAGGAGATAAAACCAGAAGGAGTTCTGCCCTGTAATAGGCTGCCTCCTTCTGAGGCGCAGAAGCCGGTGGCCGGAACACCGAGGGAGCAACCGTCTCCAAGCCTTGCTCCAGAGACCGGCAGGACAGTCGATTCCAAGTTGGCTGCTCGACCTTAATACCCAGGAGGCACGGCGGCAACTGTGGGGGTCGGGGCGTCTCTAGGGTCCCTGTAAAAAGCCTCAGGCCATCAGTCATATGGGTTGTCCTATCCATACCATCTGGGGGACAGTGTCAGGACTCTGAACATCCTGTAATAATTATAGGGGATAACTCAGGAGACTCTTTGCATGGAACAAGACAACTACAGGACACAGTTTTATAAGTGGTAAAGTCTATATTATCACACGGTAATTCAAACAGGTGCAGAGGGAAACTCAAGTCCACAACACTTGGTGCAAATAATAAACGCAGCTTAGCAGTCTTCAGAGAAAAATGCAATCAAGCAGAAAGTCTATGAAGCACAGTTATTCTTGAGGATACTTGACACAAATAAATCCTTGTCTTAGTCCAGACACAGATAGATATGCTTATAGGCAGTTCAAATCATATCTTAGGTCAACCAGGGAGGCCTGGTTAATAGTCTCAGGTTAATGCAAAGCAGCAGCAGCTTACATGTCCAGCAAATGCAGATGAAGTAAACACGAGCAGCAGATGAAGGCGGATACTGGAAACTTGTGTATGCAGCAGGAAGTCAGAGCAGAGTAGCAGGATCACCACACAGGTTCACAGGAGCAGGTGTATAGCCAGGGAGTAATCAGAGGTCAGGAGCTGGATACAAGGCAGAATACTCTAGCACAGACTGAAGGCTGGGGTGGAGTTTTATAGCAGGAAGACACAGTGCACATGAGACCAAAGACGCCATCTTGGAAGAGGGCAGTAATGCACAAAAGGTAAAAAATGTTCAGAGTCCTGACACAGTGGTTTCCTAGCAGATATTTTACCATGAAGGCCTGCTGCACAAAGTCTCCTCTTAACAGTTGTTGTAGAGATGTGTCTGCTGCTAGAACTCTGTGTGGCATTGACCTGGTTTCTAATTTGAGCTGCTGTTAACCTGCGATTTCTGAGGCTGGTGACTCGGATAAACTTATCCTCAAAAGCAGAGGTGACTCTTGGTCTTCCTTTCCTGGGGCGGTCCTCATGTGAGACAGTTTCTTTGTGGCACTTGATGGTTTTTGCCACTGCACATGGGGACACTTTCAAAGTTTTCCCAATATTTCGGACTGACTGACCTTCATTTCTTAAAATAATGATGGCCACTCGTTTTTCTTTACTTAGCTGCTTTTTTCTTACCATAATACAAATTCTAACAGTCTATTCAGTAGGACTATCAGCTGTGTATCCACCAGACTTCTCCTCAACACAACTGATAGTCCCAACACCATTTATAAGGCAAGAAATCCCACTTATTAAACCTGACAAGCACATCTGTGAAGTGAAAACCATTTCCGGTGACTACCTCTTGAAGCTCATCAAGAGAATGCCAAGAGTGTACAAAGCAGTCATCAAAGCAAAAGGTGGCTACTTTGAAGAACCTTTTCAGTTGTTTCACACTTTTTTGTTAAGTATATAATTCCACATCTGTTAATTCATAGTTTTGATACCTTCAGTGTTAATGTACAATTTTCATAGTCATAAAAAAAAAAGAAAAATCTTTAAATGAGAAGATGAGTCCAAACCTTAGGTCTGTACTGTATTACATAGACATTGCAACTGCCGTATACATCACGTAGGAGACACTGACTGTTGTATACATCACAGGATACACTGACAATTTCATGTATACATCATATGGCATACATTGAGACTGTGCTGTATATAAATCACATGAGAAACTATGACGGCTATTTAAATCACGAAGGATACACTGAGATACATCACATTAGCATATTTCTCATGGAATCTCAAGAAATACACATAGGATACACAGAGAATGCTGTATATATCACATAGGATATACTGTGATTACTGTATACATTAAATAGGAAACATTGAGACTGCTGTATATTATAGGGGTGCCACTTGCATACATGTGGCACAGGGTTTTATATCAAAACAGCATGAAGTTTATTGTTCATCATAATAAACTTAACAGCTCCAAAATAAAAACAGCCTTCCTTCAGTATCAATGGATAACAAACCATCCTATTCTTCAGGCAGAAAAAAAATAACATAAATGTAGCAGCCTCACCAACCTCGGTATTCCCAGCAGCAGCTCACACTTGTATTCAACGCATTCACTAAACAAACACCATAAGGCTATGTGCCCACGTTGCGAATTAGCCTAAGGAATTTTTTGTGCGGATACTGCATCTTTTGGCAGAAAACGCAAATGCGGATTTGTCATGTTTTTTGTGCGGATTTCTTGCGATTTTTACCCCTGCGGATTTCCATAATGGAATGGGAACAAAAACGCTGCAGATCCGCACAAAACAAGTGACATGCTACTTCTTTTAATCCGCAGCGTTTCTGCACAGCATTTTCCGCACCATCAGCACAGCGTTTTTTCTCATTGATTTACATTGTACTGTAAATCACTTGCAGATCTGCAGCGTTTCTGCACGATAAAAAACGCTGCGGATCCGCAGGAAATCCGCAACGTGTGCACATACCCTTACTAGCAGATCTACCTTTCTCCAGCCTCAGCACACTCTACCCTACGGAGCTAACCCGGCTGGTGTTTATATGCCTGTAAACCACTGGATCGTATAATTGACTTTTCCCAGCCAGCTTCTTTTGGATACTCAAAAACCTGGACCCAAAATCCATTCACATTAAACCCTCTCAGTAACCTAGTGTTACTGGTACAGTTATATTTCCACATATCTACCATAAAGGACCTAACCTCCTGCTTTCCTACAGTATACATTGCATAGGAGACACTGACTGCTATATATATATATATATATATATATATATATATATATATATATATATATATACATATATACACATACACAGTAGAGAGCAAAAGTTTGGGCACACCTTCTCATTTAAAGATTTTTCTGTATTTTCATGACTATGAAAATTGTACATTCACACTGAAGGCATCAAAGCTGTGAATTAGCACATGTGGAATTATATACTTAACAAAAAAGTGTGAAACAACTGAAAATATGTCTTATATTCTAGGTTCTTCAAAGTAGCCACCTTATGCTTTGATGACTGCTTTGCACACTCTTGGCATTCTCTTGATGAGCTTCAAGAGGTAGTCACTGGAAATGGTTTTCACTTCACAGGTGTGCCCTGTCAGATTTAATAAGTGATATTTCTTGCCTTATAAATGGGGTTGGGACCATCAGTTGTGTTGTGCAGAAGTCTGGTGGATACACAGCTGATAGTCCTACTGAATAGACTGTTAGAATTTGTATTATGGCAAGAAAAAAACAGCTAAGTAAAGAAAAACGAGTGGCCATCATTACTTTAAGAAATGAAGGTCAGTCAGTCCGAAAAATTGGGAAAACTTTGAAAGGGTCCCCAAGTGCAGTTGCAAAAACCATCAAATGCTACAAAGAAACTGTCTCACATGAGGACCGCCCCAGGAAAGGAAGACCAAGAGTCACCTCTGCTTCTGAGGATAAGTTTATCCGAGTCACTAGCCTCAGAAATCGCAGGTTAACAGCAGCTCAGATTAGAGACCAGATCAATGTCACACAGAGTTCTAGCAGCGGACACATCTCTACAACAACTGTTAAGAGTAGACTTTGTGCAGCAGGCCTTCATGGTAAAATATCTGCTAGGAAACCACTGCTAAGGACAGGCAACAAGCAGAAGAGACTTGTTTGGGCTAAAGAACACAAGGAATGGACATTAGACCAGTGGAAATCTGTGCTTTGGTCTGATGAGTCCAAATTTGAGATCTTTGGTTCCAACCACCGTGTCTTTGGGCGACGCAGAAAAGGTGAACGGATGGACTCTATATGCCTGGTTCCCACCGTGAAGCATGGAGGAGGTGTGATGGCGTGGGGGTGCTTTGCTGGTGACACTGTTGGGGATTTATTCAAAATTGAAGGCATACTGAACCAGCATGGCTACCACAGCATCTTGCAGCGGCATGCTATTCCACCCGGTTTGCGTTTAGTTGGACCATCATTTATTTTTCAACAGCACAATGACCCTAAACACACCTCCAGGCTGTGTAAAGGCTATTTGACCAAGAAGGAGAGTGATGGGGTGCTACGCCAGATGACCTGGCCTCTACAGTCACCAGACCTGAACCCAATCGAGATGGTTTGGGGTGAGCTGGAACGGAGTGAAGGCAAAAGGGCCAACTAGTGCTAAGCATCTGTGGGAACGCCTTCAAGATTGTTGGAAGACCATTTCCGGTGACTACCTCTTGAAGCTCATCAAGGGAATGCCAAGAGTGTACAAAGCAGTAATCAAAGCAAAAGGTGGCTACTTTGAAGAACCTAGAATATAAGACATAATTTCAGTTGTTTCACACTTTTTTGTTAAGTATATAATTCTACATGTGTTAAGTCATAGTTTTGACGCCTTCAGTGTGAATGTACAATTTTCATAGTCATGAAAATACAGAAAAATCTTTAAATGAGAAGGTGTGCCCAAACGTTTGCTCTGTACTGTGTATATATATGTACACAGTATATACAGTGGAGCAAAAAAGTATTTAGTCAGTCAGCAATAGTGCAAGTTCCACCACTTAAAAAGATGAGAGGCGTCTGTAATTTACATCATAGGTAGACCTCAACTATGGGAGACAAACTGAGAAAAAAAAATCCAGAAAATCACATTGTCTGTTTTTTTATCATTTTATTTGCATATTATGGTGGAAAATAAGTATTTGGTCAGAAACAAACAATCAAGATTTCTGGCTCTCACAGACCTGTAACTTCTTCTTTAAGAGTCTCCTCTTTCCTCCACTCATTACCTGTAGTAATGGCACCTGTTTAAACTTGTTATCAGTATAAAAAGACACCTGTGCACACCCTCAAACAGTCTGACTCCAAACTCCACTATGGTGAAGACCAAAGAGCTGTCAAAGGACACCAGAAACAAAATTGTAGCCCTGCACCAGGCTGGGAAGACTGAATCTGCAATAGCCAACCAGCTTGGAGTGAAGAAATCAACAGTGGGAGCAATAATTAGAAAATGGAAGACATTCAAGACCACTGATAATCTCCCTCGATCTGGGGCTCCACGCAAAATCCCACCCCGTGGGGTCAGAATGATCACAAGAACGGTGAGCAAAAATCCCAGAGCCACGCGGGGGGACCTAGTGAATGAACTGCAGAGAGCTGGGACTAATGTAACAAGGCCTACCATAAGTAACACACTACGCCACCATGGACTCAGATCCTGCAGTGCCAGACGTGTCCCACTGCTTAAGCCAGCACATGTCCAGGCCCGTCTGAAGTTTGCTAGAGAGCATTTGGATGATCCAGAGGAGTTTTGGGAGAATGTCCTATGGTCTGATGAAACCAAACTGGAACTGTTTGGTAGAAACACAACTTGTCGTGTTTGGAGGAAAAAGAATACTGAGTTGCATCAATCAAACACCATACCTACTGTAAAGCATGGTGGTGGAAACATCATGCTTTGGGGCTGTTTCTCTGCAAAGGGGCCAGGACGACTGATCCGGGTACATGAAAGAATGAATGGGGCCATGTATCGTGAGATTTTGAGTGCAAACCTCCTTCCATCAGCAAGGGCATTGAAGATGAAACGTGGCTGGGTCTTTCAACATGACAATGATCCAAAGCACACCACCAGGGCAACGAAGGAGTGGCTTCGTAAGAAGCATTTCAAGGTCCTGGAGTGGCCTAGCCAGTCTCCAGATCTCAACTCTATAGAAAACCTTTGGAGGGAGTTGAAAGTCCGTGTTTCCAAGCGAAAAGCCAAAAACATCACTGCTCTAGAGGAGATCTGCATGGAGGAATGGGCCAACATACCAACAACAGTGTGTGGCAACCTTGTGAAGACTTACAGAAAACGTTTGACCTCTGTCATTGCCAACAAAGGATATATTACAAAGTATTGAGATGAAATTTTGTTTCTGACCAAATACTTATTTTCCACCATAATATGCAAATAAAATGATAAAAAAACAGACAATGTGATTTTCTGGATTTTTTTTTCTCAGTTTGTCTCCCATAGTTGAGGTCTACCTATGATGTAAATTACAGACGCCTCTCATCTTTTTAAGTGGTGGAACTTGCACTATTGCTGAATGACTAAATACTTTTTTGCCCCACTGTATATATATATTATATATATATATATATATAACACATAAGATACACTGAGGCTGCTGTTTACATCATATAGGATATATTGACATTACTGCATGCATTACACATGAGACATTGAGAACTGCTGTGTATATATTACATAGGAGATACTGTGACTGCTGTTACATCACATAGGAGACACGATGCGACTGCTGTATATGTATCACATGCTAGTGCGGGACAGGATGATAGCACTTTACCTATACCCAAAAATAAAAAAATAAATCAATGTAGGAAGTGAACACCGATGGCCAGCACAGCTGCACTGTTCCAGAATTGCAATTAAATACCGACTCCGGGATCGCGGGTGCCAAAATCAAAGTATAAAATGCTGGGTAAATGTCCAAATCCACAAAATGAAGGAGACAATGGCACTCACCGTCCCATCAAATGTCCTTTATTTGAATTCACATAAAACAGAGGCAGGAGAGTTATTTTGTGGAGATGCCATTAAATAACTCTCCTGCCTCTGTTTTATGTGAATCCAAATAAATGACATTTTGATGGGATGGTGAGTGCCATTGTCTCCTTTATTTTGTGGATCTATACCCAAAAATAATGTTCTCACGATGGCATTGGCCACCATCACACATAATTCAGTGTTGCATGCACCATGGTGGTTATCAGTAGTGAGCATTGCATGTGTGCACTTGCAGAATTCTTCCTCTGCAGAAGAATCAAAGGGCAGAAAAATCGGATTGGTAGCCGATTAGAAATCACCCTTGGCTTAAAACAGTCAGTCATGACTTTAAACTAAACCAATTCACTACAGATTAAAATATCTTCTTTGAACTGTCAAAATCTGAGTTTAAATAATGGATCAATTACAGTCCAGCTCCATCAACTTATTTAACAAATGTTAAATTTGACAGCAGCTCAGGAGATCAAATCAGCAGCAGACATGTATCCTTAGTAGGCCACTGCCTCTTACTACCACTAGGCATGCGCTGCATGAAGTCTATTTGTTACAAATCTTGTAGCTGCTCTCTGCTTAGACTCCTCTCTATTAGATCTAATAGTGACTCTAGGGGGCGGTGTTGGAGGCTAGTGTGTGCTCTGCATTCCTCTGCATACCTTCTTTATGAAACGGGGCACGTTGTACATGAATGTGTTAAACAATGTACTGATGTTCATGCATTGTGTATGTTTCATGATTAGGGATAGAGATAGGGAAATTCAGTATTTGGGTATGGTTTAGTGTTTGAAGAGGTAAAATAGGACTTCGAATACTGGGGGGCACTATAGAGTAGGAGTTTAGAGTGAGTTCAGACAAGAAATAGTTAAGCCAATAGGATGCTAGTTAGTGGGAGGAGCTAGAGTAGTGTGAGAATTGTTTTCGAAGGTTTAGTAGTTGAGGTATAGGGAGGAGAACAGTGAGGTTATAGACCGGAGCTGTGTCAATACCGAGGCTCGTCAATCCAGGCCCTACGGGTGGACAGACATTGGAGCACAGGCAGATCTGGGCAGCATGAGAGAAATAGCGGCTAGGCTTATGGGAAACTTCCGTAATGTCCAAGACCTACTGTCTAACAAAGATTGGCAGCGGCATCCTTTGCTTTCACCCAGGATGGGGAAAATGGAGGGGAGCACCAGGAACAAGCTAATACGGCTTCTCAGGAAGCTGCGGTACCGGGAGATACGGTACGGGAACACATGTCATCAGGAAGGACCAGGGACAGCTCAGGGAAAAGAGTGTCCGTAACATGTGAAGATTGCTGTGCAATGTCGGCTTCTAAACTGAATGAGCTAAGTAGAGTTTTGTTGAAAATAAATCTGGACTTTAAGAATCTTTGTGTGTTGCTGAAGAAAACTGGGACTCTGCAGTCTGAGGAGAACTCTGACCCACAAGTTGGTGAAATGCACAACACACACAGCACACCAGAGAAAGGACATTTTGTTAATGCAGCGGGGCACCAGGGTGCGTGGGAACAGCAGCCCCTCGCCACGACTATCACCCTGGACCCCATTACATAACCATGGAAAAGTGCTATCCTGATGGGACAACTGATTTAAATTTGTTCTCCGCTTAGTATCCAAAAGTAAAAGTTCACTGGAAATTTTGAGTCTGGATACAAACACAACTATTGGTCATTATCAGCATACATAGTATAACGCTTTGGAAATGATGCATTTACTGATACCATGCTATCCTTGGATTTGCGGAATGGGGAAATGGGACAGCTTTATCCATAAGGCAAAGGATGGAGCTGTGTGGCTGTTCCTAGTCCTGAACATCTCTCACAGCCACAATGGTATATTGTGCTATGCTTCGTGTTATTCATGCATATGCATGTTGCTACTGTACGGCATTATCTGACTAATCTACAATTTAAAAGATCCCGCCCAGTACTGCCTCTTTATTTGGCCACTGTATATAGCTATTTTAAGTCTTTAGAATTACGAATCACTTTTTGGCATTCTAGAACTTCAAGGGCATCTGGCCATAAGAAAGTGGGAGTCCAAGTAGCAACAGAAGTACCACCATCACTGGCACCAGCTGTCATAGCAGTAGTGTGGTAACACATCCACACTTTGGCACTAGGCCTGGTTCTAACACCATGCAATGCTTTTGCACATCCTTCACCCCCTCTACCTCCTCCTCACTAGTATCTCACTGCCCCATCAACAATTCGGCACAAGGTTGTATGAAATATTACACTGAAAGGCTCCTCATCAACTATAATTGGGAAACTTAAGAAACTTCACGGCTGTATTGCATTTGGGCAAGGTAACACGCTGCATGCATGGTCACTTCATCAATTTGAGTGTGAAACATTTTTTTAAACAAATATAAGTTACCTACTTGAGCAAGGTGTTGCTCATGGCCAAGAAAGTGTGGAAGTACATCAACCGTTTGTGAGGTTAAAGTGTCCAGCAAGAGACGGCGGAAGAACAGCAACTTCTAAACTTTCCCTGTCCCCCTGGTACTGTTGGGGCCCCAAAACTGATTTTTCAAAGGTCTTAGGCTATGTGAACACGTTGCGGAATGGGGTACAGAAATTTCTGCACAAAATCCGCATCTCTTGGCAGAAACCGCAGGTGCAGATTTGCCGCGGATTTTGTGCGGTTTTTATGCGGAATTGATGAGGATTTTCTGCGGTTTTTACCACTGCGGATTTCTATAATGGAAGGGAGCAGAAACGCTGCAGATCCGCACAAAAGAAGTGACATGCTACTTCATTTAAATCCGCAGCGTTTCCGCACAGCTTTTTTTTTCACTATTGATTTACGTTGTACTGTAAATCACGGTGCGGATCTGCAGCGTTTCTGCGCGGAAAAATCCGCTGCGGATCCGAACTAAATCCGCACCGTGTGCATATAGCAATGGAATGGACATATATTTAGGCTGCTTCATATTGTATTACAAGCATCATTAATACTTTCTTAAGGCTTTGTATTTTAATGCATTGCCAAAATATTTGTTTTTTTCATGGCTTATACATTTTTCTTAGAGATGAGAGGATCGGGTAAAATTCAAAGTTGCCTGTTTGCACGGATTTTCCCAGGTAATTTAATTCACAGAGAAGTTATTCTCTGCAAATTTAATGTCTCATATTATGCTGTGGGGTCTGCTAATCACTGCTAGGACCGCCCACTGGATTGAAAATACCAGAAAGATCAGAGGATTAAAGGGAACCTGTCACCCCCCCAGCCGTTTGTAACTAAAAGAGCCACCTTATGCAGCACTAATGCTGCATTCTGACAAGGAGGCTCTCCCTGGCACTGTTGAAAGAATCGGTGTTGAAATTTGTCCCTTATACTGTGAAATCGCCAGGGAGGCAGGTCTTCCCCCCCTAATCCAGACGCCTCCCAGCCATCACTCATGGCCTCTGTGCGCCTGGCGCTGCCTCCTCTTCCTTCATAAGCATCCCCGGCACCTGCGCTGTCATTTTTTTTATCGGGCATTCACAGTTGCGCTGCCCTTCAAACTTACATCGCAGGCGCCGGGAACGCTTATGAAGAAAGAGGAGGCGGTGCGCAGAGGCCATGAGTGAAGGCTGGGAGGCATCTGCATTCGGGGGGAAAGACCTGCCTCCCTGGCGATTTCACGGTATGAGGAACACATTTCAAAACCGATTATTTCAGCAGTGCCAGGGACCCAAACTAAAAGAGCCACCTTGCCAGAATGCAGCATTAAATCTGCTCAGCTACCCCTGCTCTATAACATGGTGCCTGTAGATTGGACGGCATTTTCATGGTGACAGGTTTCCCTTAGTAAGGATAATACAGTTTTCAATACATACCCAACCCTATACCCCCTACCCCTATAGTAGAGTGCTGTAGTTCTTAAAGAAAGAAAGAGAAAGAAAAAGAAAAATGAAAACAATCTCAGAACTGAAAATTTAGGTATCTCACCCCTTCTAAACCCCCTATCACCTATCCAATTTTTGAATAATCTTAGTTCTCATATATTGTTTAATCCAATGATCCCTTAGTTTCTTATAAAAGCTCACATCCAACCTTTTTAGATATACCAATCTCACCAACGATTTGCATATTGTATTCAAATATCTATCATGACCGGATCTCTTTTTAACCCATTTTTAAGGATGCATTATTTAGCAAAATAAAAATCAACTTTCGCACTCAAATTCTTTTTCTTCAGTGTACTCTCTTAACCCCTTAGAGACAAAGCCAATTTTGACCTTAACAACCAAGCCAATTTTTACAATTCTGACCACTGTCACTTTATGAAGTTATAGTTCTCAAACCCTTCTACGGATCCAACTGATTCTGAGATATCCCACTGATTCTGAGATGGTTTTGTCATGACATATTGTACTTCATGTTAGTGGTTACACTTATTTGATACGATTTAGTTTATGAAAAAACTAAAATTTTCAAACTTTTAATTTTTGTGACCTTAAATAATTAATTGTATAATCACTGGATGTGATTAATTCTGGGGGTACAATACAATCTATGCACTATAACAGTGTTCCCCAACTCTGGTTTACAAGAGCCACCAAAAGATCATGCTTTCAGGATTTCCTTAGTATTGTACAGGTGATAATTGCACTACCTGGACAGGCAAGAATTCCAATCACCTGGGCAATACTAAGGAAATCGTGAAAACATGATCTGTTGGTGGCTCTTGAGGAACACTGCACTATAAAATATTAAGCAACCCTTTGAGCTAGACTAAAAGGTATCCTATTAATGTTGCCTACAATTGCCACACAATTGTCCATATTTACAGGGCTCGATTTCTGCTCCAAAAATTAAATAGTGGAGTGGATCATGCTCAAATCTTTGATTCATTCTAACATTCTAAAGTTTAGATGTCAGCTCCCTACTATGAGTAGTCATCATTCATTTTTATAATATTAGATACGAGTATCTCACTAGCTCTTAAATAATCACATTTCTCATTTTTCAAAGCATGAGCCAATTGATGATGTGAAAAATAGGAAACAGGGGCCAAATTGTTTTTTAAATCCAGATTTTAAGTAAATCCCCTTAGTGTATAATCTGATCTTTATTATAAATACACTTTCTCTCCCAATTCAACAATTCTGTTAATTAATCAATCTCCTTTATACAGTATATCTATTCCTCCATAGGAAAGATGAGGGGGAACCAGCCGTCTATACCCTGTAGATCTCTAATTTGGATCCAAGTCTTATGCATCATCTTAAATGCTCCTATCCCATTTAATGGGGCAGCAGAGAATACGCCTTCCTCAAGTATCTGATATATACAGTATTATTGCACCTAATTTATGCATGCACCAGATTTTTTTTTTATTGTGTAGTTTATTGTCTTAGTTACTGGCCAACTTTGCAACGAATCAGTGTCCCAGGCAAAGACTGCAGCACTTGGAAGTTCTTTGCTATAGAGCTTGCAAGCACTGCTGTAAAGCTGGCCAAATCACTTACTCCGCCAGCTTCAGTTTCTTTGCTTCTTGGTTGTTGTAAAGGCAAAGATGGCTCTCCTTGCAGTATGGAAGACTGTACAGTTCAATCTATTGAGTTAGCCATGTCTCTTGTCCAAATTGTCAATCTTCAGGAGTGCACTGATACCTGATGAGTAGGAATCCACAAGGTAGGGGAGCAGTGATCTCCTGATATGCAATCATGGGAATTATCATTAAAACAAACAACTTGTATAAATGAAGAAGCCAAGATGCCCACAGTCCAACATTGGAGCTATCTGTGCTTTTTGGTATATACATGAGTTGTGAGATGGATCCAGACCACCAAGTCACTTGCTCTTTCGGCTTCCCCTATTTTGGTAAACTTCAACAAATTTTAAGACAAAAAGTAATGAACTCAATACGCTTGCTAGTGTGCTGGGAACTGAGATACCTTGAGCCGATGATGATGCACGACAACCATGGGAGACAGAAGGACGAGGCATAGCACAACCATTTGGATGGTTGTGCTACACATCGCCCTTGGCTCTCGCATGGTTGCTGTGCTTCAACAAATTGTACTTAATAAACCATTCAATCATCTGTTACTTATCCGTTCCTAGGAGAGCTGGGCAAAACCTAATACATCCATGATTACAAGTCCCACAAGGGATGTAACCAGCTTCCCTACCCTTTCCACGCCTGAACTCCATATCTAGCAAGATTTGTTTAAAATATTCCAGACAGAGAACACATAAGGTCAGATAAAAATAATTTATTTTTATTAAAGTTGTTTAAAAATTCATAAATTAGATTTTCATCTTCTGAAAGAATCAGGAACAAACACATTCCCGACCTTGCAAACAGTTTGTTTAAAAGGCACTCAACTTTCAGAAATTCTCTTTCTTAGAATGAATATGCATTTACACCCCCCTCTCACCGTCACTTCTCTTCTATATGCTACTGTAAATTAATCACGGTCCCACAAACAGCATACATATGTGAGTGCTATCTGGGGGGAGCAGAGACCCCTCTCAGTTAGAGAAAATGGGTCTAGCCATGTCAAAATACATAATTAATGTGACCTCTCAAAGTCCTTCTAAGGTGTTACTTGGTGCCTACCCAGATTGATCACTATTTACCTGGCTATTCTTCTAGTTTTAGTGTCCTGCCCAGGAACTGGGCAACATGTTCTAAAATAATCAGATTTTTATCCAGAATCTATGGTATTTTACAAACTTTTTAAGGAAGCACTCCCATCAAAATGTTTATCCTCTTAATATATTGCAAGTATCATATTATACAGCACTGAGTACTTACATTTGCTCATTTTGCTTTTCTACCCAGCTAATTCTTCTCTTTTCCGTTAGTTCTATGATATCACGAGATTAAAAGCTAACTATCTAAATTCTACTAAGCTCTATGGTCAATTTTCCCTGTAGGAGTCATAATCACTGCAAAAGTTCCTGGCAGGGTGAGGAAGGAGCAGTTGGGTCAGGAGCTGAAGAGGGGAATCATTTCTGCAGAGACTAGACACTTCCTGTGACTACATAGAGTAGAGAAAAGAGAAGAATTTGCTGGGGAGAAAGGTAAAATGAGAAATTGTAAGTACTCAGTGCTGTATAATATGATGACTACAATATATTAGGAGGATAATATGGGGGTACTTCTTTCATGTCATAATGCCGTATTATGGCATGATACCCGAGTCACCCTTTTACCTTAAAATGTAATAGACCTCACTCTTATAGAATTTCAACTTACTTGATTTTGTCTGTCAAATACATTATTGCACATTCATAGAAGAAACAATTTGTTCTACAAAAAGTTAAATCTAGAATGGACATATTTATAATAAATGATAAACTGTCCAATATTTTTAAATAAATATGACAAATTTGTTGAGAACTGGACACATTGGACCGAATTTGCCCCCATTTATCTATATTCCAAATTGCTCTGACATGATGTGAAACCATTTATTTTTTTACAAAAACACACTTTATGTGTTTCGCCCTGCATTTTTTATTGATTTGAGTGAAGTTAATGGTGAAAAACACAGGGCAAAAACGCACAGAGATGGGACATGCTGCAGATTATTTTCTGCACAAAATCTGCAATCAAAAATACATAACGTGTGCATGACACTGTATGACACTATTTTACTTTGAATTCTGTTTGCTTACTGAAATGAATCCTTCAACACCTTTTTTTCTTTTTCTCTTCTCTCACCTGTTTCTCCTTTTTTCCCCATTACATTTTGCTATATCTGACTTCACCCCCATGTACACAGAAATCCTTTGAAAGTTCTACTTTACCTTCACTTGAATTCCAATAATACTCTGTCTAATTTCGATCAGTCCAGGGTGTTGCGGATGTCGTGCAATTGTTCATGAACCTTTTATTAAATCAATAAAAAGTTTTGGAATAGAAAGCGCTACAATAAGCATTTAATGGATTAATTATAGACATCTCTTATACTATGTTTATTGTATCTCCAGCTCAGGAGATCTTTTGTCAGTGTGTCTGTTTTCTGATTGATTTCATGATAGAAATCTGATGAAGTTGTAGTTCTGATGATCTTATGAAGTTCTGACATTACCATCATCTGGTGGACCAGTTGATTTGTTAAGTCCTTTATTCATATTCTTTTTTCCAATAAATGCTGACAGGATTGTCTTTTGATGTCGACCTAGATTCATGTGCCCTATTTACTAGGGGATATGGGTGTAATATTAGTCAGGATCCCCTGTTTGAATCTTTAGGGTATGTGCACATGTCCGGAATGCATGCAGAATTTTCCTGAGATAAACCTGAGGTTTTCCGCAGGAATTCTGCACGCGTTTTTTGCGTGTTTTTTTAGCGGATTTGATGCTATTTTTTGCAGATTTTTTGCGTTTTTTTCCCTGACACTCCAAAACAATGGGAAATCCGCAAAAATAATTAACATGATGCTTCTTTTCCCGCAATGCGTTTCTTGCGGAAAAAAACGCATCATGTGCACAAAAAATGTGGAATACATTCTAAATGACAGGATACATATCTATGCGTTTTTTATGCGTTTTTATCACGAAAAAACGCGCAAAAAACGCAAAAATTCCTGAACGTGTGCACATACCCTTACTCTATAAGCCAAAAACAGAGAGACGCTCTATATATACTGATGGCTTTAGGATGTCTATCTGTCACCATAACCGCCCGTGTGATGAGCAAATGAGCGTTCCAAACTTTTTATTGCCTTTGTAATTTATTCACTATTGATGATCACTATGGGATTGGCCACTGTACTAGGATTCCCTTTTTGATTAAAGGGATCCTGTCAGTAAAAAAAAGCAGCAATAACCTTCAGCCATAGTTGTTATCTGCAGTAATTGCAATGTTACACATGTCTGGCAGTCTAATTGGAGGTGCATCTGTAGGAAGAAAGTAAAGTATAATTCTTTCTACGCACGACGGATGCAACGTGTGGCAATCCGTCACAATGCATCGGTAATGCAAGTGTATGGAGGAAAAACGCATCCTGCAGGCAATTTTGCAGGTTGCGTTTTTTCTCCAAAACGACGCATTGTGACGTGTGTCGTACGACGCTAGTGTGAAAGCAGCCTAAGTCCTCTTTTTCTCAGAAGAGGCAATTTGCATATTATATTTCCCAGAGCAGCATTGCACGGCGAATAAGCCTCCTTACCTTGACAAGCCAGCTGGTATGTCACTCTCCATAAGGAGAAACCTTACCCCTTAGACCCCAGTCCAGAGCCTCTCACCTAGCCAAATCAGTTCTCATGCTTTGCACTGACGAGGGCCAACAGCCCGAAACACCGTGCCTGCGAATTGAGATACTGATTTGGCTTTTATCCTAAGTCATATTGTATGACTCATTAAAGGGATGATTGTGACTTGTAGGATTGCTACTTCCAACAGGTGGCGCTATAGAGTTTAAGTCCTCTTTTTGTCAGAAGAGGCAATTTGCATATTATATTGTGAGTAATAATTCCACCTGCTGTGTGCTGGACAGCCTGCTCCACAGTGTGTGTGCTAGGCAGGATGCAAGCCAAGGGGCACTGTGTGTGCTTAGGAGGATGCAAGCCAAGGAGCAATGTGTGTGCTAGGCAGGATGCAAGCCAAGGCGATGTGTGTGTGCTAAAGAGGATGCAAGCCAAGGTGCGGTGTGTGTGGTAAGCAGGATGCAAGCCAAGGCGCGGTGTGTGCTAAAGAGGATGCAAGCCAAGGCGCAATGTGTGTGCTAGGCAGGATGCAAGCCAAGGCGAGTTGAGTGTGCTAAAGAGGATGCAAGCCAAGGCGCAGTGTGTGTGTTAGGCAGGATGCAAGCCAAGGCGCGGTGTGTGTAAAAGAGGATGCAAGCCAAGGCAGTGTGTGTGTTAGGCAGGATGCAAGCCAAGGTGCGGTGTGTGTGGTAAGCAGGATGCAAGCCAATGCACAGTGTGTGTACTGTGTGTCTATTATGCAGGATGAAAGCCAAGGCGCAATGTGTGTGCTAGGCAGGATGCAAGCCAAGGTGCAGTGTGTGCTAAGGAGGATGCAAGCCAAGGCGTGGTGTGTGTGTTAGGCAGGATGCAAGCCAAGGTGCGGTGTGTGTGGTAAGCAGGATGCAAGCCAAGGCACAGTGTGTTTGCCAAATGGGATGCTATCCAAGGCACGGTGTGTGCTAGGCAGGATGCAAGCCAAGGCGAGGTGTGTGCGGAAAGCAGGATGCAAAACAAGGCACGGTGTGTGTTAGGCAGGATGCAAGCAAAGGCGCGGTGTGTGCTAAAGAGGATGCAAGCCAAGGCGCGGTGTGTATGTTAGGCAGGATGCAAGCCAAGGTGCGGTGTGTGTGGTAAGCAGGATGCAAGCCAAGGCGCAGTGTGTGTACTGTGTGTATACTATGCAGGATGCAAGCCAAGGCGCAGTGTGTGTGTTAGGCAGGATGCAAGCCAAGGCGCGGTGTGTGTAAAAGAGGATGCAAGCCAAGGCAGTGTGTGTGTTAGGCAGGATGCAAGCCAAGGTGCGGTGTGTGTGGTAAGCAGGATGCAAGCCAAGGCACAATGTGTGTACTGTGTGTCTACTATGCAGGAATAAAGCCAAGGCGCAATGTGTGTGCTAGGCAGGATGCAAGCCAAGGTGCAGAGTGTGCTAAGAAGAATGCAAGCCAAGGCGTGGTGTGTGTACTGTGTGTCTACTATGCAGGATGCAAGCCAAGGCACAGTGTGTGTGCCAAGTGGGATGCAATCCAAGGCATGGTGTGTGCTAGGCAGGATGCAAGCCAAGGCGAGGTGTGTGTGGTAAGCAGGATGCAAGCCAAGGCACAGTGTGTTAGCCAAGTGGGATGCATTCCAAGGCACGGTGTGTGCTAGACAGAATGCAAGGCGAGGTATGTGTGGTAAGCAGGATGCAAGCCAAGGCACAGTGTGTTTGCCAAGTGGGATGCAATCCAAGGCACGGTGTGTGCTAGGCAGGATGCAAGCCAAGGCGAGTTGTGTGTGGTAAGCAGGATGCAAGCCAAGGCACAGTGTGTTTGCCAAGTGGGATGCAATCCAAGGCACGGTGTGTCATGTTCTCAATGGCAAGAGAACATAGCATCAGCATATATAGGAACTAGCTCTTGGAAGATGGGAACTGAGCTGACCATGAACTAAACCTAACGCACAACTAGCAGTGGCCGGGTAGCATGCCTACGTTGATTCTAGATGCCCAGCACCAGCCGGAGGACTAAATAATGCTAGCAGAGGAAAATATTAGTCCTAGCTCACCTCTAGAGAAATACCCCGAAAGGAGACAGAGGCCCCCCACATGTATTGGCGGTGAATTAAGATGAAATAACAAACGTAGTATGAAAATAGGTTTAGCAAATTTGAGGTCCACTTACTACATAGCAGAAGACAGAAAGGACACTTTCATGGTCAGCTGAAAACCCTATCAAAACACCATCCAGGAATTACTTTAAAACTCTGGCATTAACTCATAACACCAGAGTGGCAATTCCTGTTCACAAGAGCTTTCCAGACACAGTAACGAAACTACAGCTGTGAACTGGAACAAAAATGCAAAAACAAACATGGACAAGAGTCCAACTTATCTAGTAGTTGTCTAGGAGCAGGAACAAGCACAGAGAAGCTTCTGATAACATTGTTGACCGGCAAGCAACTAACAGAGCAGCAAGGTTATATAGCGACTCCCACATCTTGATGGGAACAGGTGAACAGAGAAGATGAAAACACCAGATCAATTCCACCAGTAGCCACCGGGGGAGCCCAGAATCCAAATTCACAACAACGGTGTGTGCTAGGCAGGATGCAAGCCAAGGCGAGGTGTGTGCGGAAAGCAGGATGCAAACCAAGGCACGGTGTGTGCTAGGCAGGATGCAAGCCAAGGCGCAGTGTGTGTGTTAGGCAGGATGCAAGCAAAGGCGCGGTGTGTGCTAAAGAGGATGCAAGCCAAGGCGCGGTGTGTGTGGTTAGCAGGATGCAAGCCAAGGTGCATTGTGTGTGCTAGGCAGGATGCAAGCCAAGGCGTGGTGTGTGTGCTAGGCAGGATGCAAGCCAAGGCGTGGGGTGTGTGCTAGGCAGGATGCAAGCGAAAGCGGTGTGTGCTAAGCAGATGCAAGCCAAGGCACAGTGTGTGCTAAAGAGGATGCAAGCCACGGAGCAGTGTGTGCTAGGCAGGATGCAAGCCAAGGCGCAGTGTGTGTGTTAGGCAGGATGCAAGCCAAGGCGCAGTGTGTGTACTGTGTGTCTACTATGCAGGATGCAAGCCAAGGCGCAATGTGTGTACTAGGCAGGATGCAAGCCAAGGCGCAGTGTGTGTGGTAAGCGGGATGCAAGCCAAGTCACAGTGTGTGTACTGTGCGTCTACTACGCAGGATGAAAGCAAAGGCGCAGTGTATGTGCTAGGCAGGATGCAAGCCAAGGCGAGGTGTGTGTGGTAAGCAGGATGCAAGCCAAGGTGCATTGTGTGTGCTAGGCAGGATGCAAGCCAAGGCGTGGTGTGTGTGCTAGGCAGGATGCAAGCCAAGGCGTGGTGTGTGTGCTAGGCAGGATGCAAGCGAAAGCGGTGTGTGCTAAGCAGATGCAAGCCAAGGCACAGTGTGTGATAAAGAGGATGCAAGAAACGGAGCAGTGTGTGCTAGGCAGGATGCAAGCCAAGGCGCAGTGTGTGTGTTAGGCAGGATGAAAGCCAAGGTGCGGTGTGTGTGGTAAGCAGGATGCAAGCCAAGGCGCAGTGTGTGTACTGTGTGTCTACTATGCAGGATGCAAGCCAAGGCGCAATGTGTGTACTAGGCAGGATGCAAGCCAAGGCGCAGTGTGTGTGGTAAGCAGGATGCAAGCCAAGGCACAGTGTGTGTACTGTGCGTCTACTACGCAGGATAAAAGAAAAGGCGCAATATATGTGCTAGGCAGGATGCAAGCCAAGGCGCGGTGTGTGCTAAACAGGATGCAAGCCAAGGCGCCGTGTGTGTGTTAGGCAGGATGCAAGCCAAGGTGCGGTGTGTGTACTGTGTGTCTACTATGCAGGATGCAATCCAAGGCACGGTGTGTGCTAGGCAGGATGCAAGCCAAGGCGAGGTGTGTGTGGTAAGCAGGATGCAAGCTAAGGAGCAATGTGTGTGCTAGGCAGGATGCAAGCCAAGGCGTGGTGTGTGCTAAAGAGGATGCAAGCCAAGGCGCGGTGTGTGTACTGTGTGTCTACTACGCAGGATGCAAGCCAAGGCACAGTGTGTGTGCGCGTCAAGTGGGATGCAATCCAAGGCACGGTGTGTGCTAGGTAGGATGCAAGCCAAGGCGAGGTGTGTGTGGTAAGCAGGATGCAAGCCAAGGCACAGTGTGTTTGCAAGTGGGATGCAATCCAAGGCACGGTATGTGCTAGGTAGGATGCAAGCCAAGGCGAAGTGTGTGTGGTAAGCAGGATGCAAACCAAGGCGCAATGTGTGTGCTAGGCAGGATGCAAGCTAAGGCGCGGTGTGTGCTAGGCAGGATGCAAGCCAAGGCGCGGTGTGTGCTAAAGAGGATGCAAGCCAAGGCACAGTGTGTGTGTTAGGCAGGATGCAAGCCAAGGCGCGGTATGTGTGGTTAGCAGGATGCAAGCCAAGGCGCAGTGTGTGTACTGGGTGCCTACTACGCAGGATGCAAGCCAAGGCACAGTGTGTGTGCCAAGTGGGATGCAATCCAAGGCATGGTGTGTGCTAAGCAGGATGCAAGCCAAGGCGAGGTGTGTGTGGTAAGCAGGATGCAAGCCAAGGCACGGTGTGTGCTAGGCAGGATGCAAGCCAAGGCGAGGTGTGTGTGGTAAGCAGGATGCAAGCCAAGGTGCATTGTGTGTGCTAGGCAGGATGCAAGCCAAGGCGTGGTGTGTGTGCTAGGCAGGATGCAAGCCAAGGCGTCGTGTGTGTGCTAGGCAGGATGCAAGCGAAAGCGGTGTGTGCTAAGCAGATACAAGCCAAGGCACAGTGTGTGCTAAAGAGGATGCAAGCCACGGAGCAGTGTGTGCTAGGCAGGATGCAAGCCAAGACGCAGTGTGTGCTAAAGAGGATGCAAGCCAAGGTGCCGTGTGTGTGTTACACAGGATGCAAGCCAAGGTGTGGTGTGTGTGGTAAGCAAGATGCAAGCAAAGTCGCAGTGTGTGTGCTAGGCAGGATGCAAACCAAGGCGCAGTGTGTGTACTGTGTGTCTACTACGCAACATGCAAGCCAAGGCACAGTGTGTGTGCCAAGTGGGATGCAGCCCAAGGCGCCGTGTGTGCTAGGCAGGATGCAAGCCAAGGTGAGGTGTGTGGTAAGCAGGATGCAAGCCAAGGTGCATTGTGTGTGCTAGGCAGGATGCAAGCAAAGGCATGGTTTGTGTGTTAGCTAGGATGCAAGCCAAGGTACAGTGTGTGTGGTAAGCAGGATGCAAGCCAAAACACAGTGTGTGTGTGCTAAGCAGGATGCAAGCCAAGGTGCAGTGTGTGTGTGTACTAAGTGGGATGCAAGCCAAGGCGCATTGTGTGTGCTAAGTGGAATGCAAGCCAAGACGCACTGTGTGTGCTAAGCAGAATGCAAACCACGGCGCAGTGTGCCTACTATGTGTCTACTACGCAAGATGCAAGCCAAGGCAATGTGTGTGTGTGCTAAGCAGGATGCAAGCCAAGGCGCAGTGTGTGAGCTAAGTGAGATGCAAGCCAAGGCGCACTGTGTGTTAAGAGGGATGCAAACCAAAGCACAGTGTGTGTATGGTGTGTCTATTATGCAAGATGCAAGCCAAGGCGCAATGTGTGTGCTAAGCAGGATGCAAGCCAAGGTGCACTGTGTGTGCTAGGCAGGATGCAAGCCAGGGCGTAGTGTGTGTGCTTGGCAGGATGCAAGCCAGGGCGCAGTGTGTGTGCTTGGCAGGATGCAAGTTAAGGTGCGGTGTGTGTTCTAAGCAGGAGGAAAACCGAGGCAGGGTGTTTGTACTAAGCAGGATGCAAGCCAAGGCGCAGTGTGTGTGCTAGGCAGGATGCAAACCGACGCAAAGTGTGTGCTAAGAAGGATACAAACCAAGGTGCAGTGTGTGTACTGTGTGTCTACTACGCAGGATGCAAGCCAAGGCGCAGTGTGTGTTCTAACCAGGATGCAAACCAAGGCACAGTGTGTTTACCGCAGTGTGCGTCCTAGGCAGGATGCAAGCCAAAACACAGTGTGTGCTAAGGAGGATGCAAGCCAAGGCACAGTGTGTGTATTAAGCAGGATGCAAGCCAAAGCCTAGTGTTTGAGCTAAGTAGTGATGAGACAGTATACTCGTTACTTGGGATGATTTGCGGCTGCTAGCCAGCCTGAGTACATTCATGCAGCTACGGTGACAGAAACGAAATCTCCGGGCACATCCAGATACTTGCAGACCACCCGCGCATGCTCGGGAAATCTTGAGTAACGAGTATACTCGCTCATCACTAGTGCTAAGCAGAATGCAAGCCAAGGCACATTGTGTGTGCTAAGCAGGACGCAAGCCAAGGTGGTGTGTGTGTGCTAAGCAAAATGCAAGCAAGCATAAGTGTGTTATGTGTGCTAAGCAGGATGCAAGACATGGTGCAGTGTGTGTGCTAACCAGGATGAAGGTCAAGGCATGATGTGTGTGCTAAGCAGGATGGAAACCAAGACGCAGTGTGTGTATTGTATGTCTACAATGCAGGATACAAGCCAAGGCACAGTGTGTGCTAAGCAAGATTCTTCTTGTTTTGTGGCTACAACCAGATACAAATATCCAACTCAATCCCTCCCATGATTACCAAAAGTACAGTGGGTACGGAAAGTATTCAGACCCCTTTAAATTTTTCACTCTTTGTTTCATTGCAGCCATTTGGTAAATTCAAAAAAAGTTCATTATTTTCTCATGAATGTACACTCTGAATGAAAAAAAAACAGAAATGTAGAAATTTTTGCAAATTTAATAAAAAAGAAAAACTGAAATATCACATGGTCATAAGTATTCAGACCCTTTGCTCAGACACTGATATTTAAGTCACATGCTGTCCATTTCCTTGTGACCCGCCTTGAGATGGTTCTACTCCTTCATTGGAGTCCTGATGTGTTAAATTAAACTGATAGGACTTGATTTGGAAAGGCACACAAATGTCTAGATAAGACTTCACAGCTCACAGTACATGTCAGACCAAATGAGAATCATGAGGTCAAAAGGAACTGGCCAAGGAGCTCAGAGACAGAATTGTGGCAAGGCAGAGATCTGGCCAAGGTTACAAAAGAATTTCTGCAGTACTCAATGTTCCGAAGAGCATATTGGCCTACATAATCCTTAAATGGAAGAAGTTTGGGACCACCAGAAGTCTTCCTAGACCAGGTCGTCCAGCTAAACTGAGCAATCGTGGGAGAAGAGCCTTGGTGAGAGGTAAAGAAGAACCCCAAGATCACTGTGGCTGAGCTCCACAGATGCAGTAGGGAGATGGGAGAAAGTTGCAAAAAGTCAACTATCACTGCAGCCCCAACCAGTCGGGTCTTTATGGCAGTGTGGCCCGACGGAAGCCTCTCCTCAGTGCAAGACATATGAAAGCTCGCATAGAGTTTGCTAAAAAAAACACATGAAGGACTCCCAGACTATGAGAAACAAGATTCTCTGATCTGATGAGACAAAGATAGGTCCTTTGTGTTGATAATTCTAAGCGGTATGTGTGGAGAAAACCAGGAACTGCTCTTCACCTGCCCAATACAATCCCAATAGTGAAATATGGTGGTGGCAGGATCATGCTATGGGGGTGTTTTTCAGTCGCAGGGACAGGACAACTGGTTGCAATTGAAGATAACATGAATGCGGCCAAGCACAGAGATATCCTGGATGAAAACCTCTTCCACAGTGCTCTGGACCTCAGACTTGGCCGAAGGTTCACCTTCCAACAAGACAATGACCCTAAGCACACAGCTAAAATAACAAAGGAGTGGCTTCAGAACAACTCTGTGACCATTCTTGACTGGCCCAGTCAGAGCCCTTGCCTAAACCCAATTGAGAATCTCTGGAAAGTCCTGAAAATGGCTGTCCACTAACGTTCACCATCCAACCTGACGGAACTGGAGAGGATCTGCAATGAAGAATGGCAGAGGATCCCCAAATCCAGGTCTGAAAAACTTGTTGTATCATTCCCAAGAAGACTCATGGCTGTACTAGCTTAAAAGGGTGCTTCTACTCAATACTGAGCAAGGGTCTGAATACTTATGACCATGTTATATTTCAGTTTTTATTTTTTAATATATTAACAAAAATATCTACATTTCTGTTTTTTTTTCAGTCAAAATGGCGTGCAGATTGTACATTAATGAAAAAAAATGAACTTTTTTGAATTTACCAAATGGCTGTAACGAAACAAAGAGTGAAAAATTGAAAGGGGTCTGAAAACTTTCCATACCCACTGTATAGTCAGACGGCTATATAGATTGTACCGCAGATGGAACGCAGTGCATGGACTGACTGGTGGCTCTTGCGACTCGAGCGTGACAGTTGCATTGAAATACATGAAGCTGTCAAGCTCGGGTAAGGAGAGCCGCCGACCAGTCTGTGCACTGCTGTCCAATCTCAGTCTGATTTATATGGCCGTCTGGCTGAGCCCTAAAAGTGAGAAATTAACCCTTTTAATAAGGTTCATGCCAGTATCTAGTCAGAGATTTTGTGCTCCACTACAAACACACATTCCAGGTCAATCAAATGATATCCTGCTCATAATGTAGTGCCTGGGGTGACATTTCGGATCACCATGTACTAAGAGACGTGCTGCAATTGATAAACCATTACTCAAGTGTCAACTAACAGGAACAATTCCCAAACATAAATAATGTGTACAATCATTTCTGCAGCTTATCAATACTAATAAATTGTATGCATAGTGTCAGATAACCATACCACAGTATACATTTTTACTCGGCGGAAAATGCCACAATATCTAGCCAGTGTTAGACAACTACATAAAACCTTTATAACAACGTGACAATCTAAAGAGCAGGGGACCCTCCAAATCTTACAGATGGTAGGTGGCATCAGCTTAAAGGATAATTAACAAACAACCTTTTCTCTCATACAGGAAATGTAACATCAACTGTTCTTCACTGTCCTATTAACCCCTTCATGACCCAGCCTATTTTGACATTAATGACCTGGCCGTTTTTTGCAATTCTGACCAGTGTCCCTTTATGAGGTAATAACTCAGGAACGCTTCAACGGATCCTAGCGATTCTGAGACTGTTTTTTTCATGACATATTGGGCTTCATGATAGTGGTAAATTTAGGTTGATAATTTGTGCATTTACTTGTGAAAAAAATGGAAATTTGGCGAAAATTTTGCAATTTTCAAATTTTTAATTTTTATTCTGTTAAACGAGAGAGTTATGTGACACAAAATAGTTAATAAATAACATTACCCACATGTCTACTTTACATCAGCACAATTTTGGAAACAAATTTTTTTCCGCTAGGAAGTTATAAGGGTTAAAATTTGACCAGCGATTTCTCATTTTTACAACGAAATTTACAAAACCATTTTTTTTTAGGGACCACCTCACATTTGAAGTCAGTTTGAGGGGTTTATATGGCTGAAAATACCCCAAAGTGACACCATTCTAAAAACTGCACCCCTCAAGGTGCTCAAAATCACATTCAAGAAGTTTATTAACCCTTCAGGTGCTTCACAGCAGCAGAAGCAACATGGAAGGAAAAAATGAACATTTAACTTTTTAGTCATGAAAAAGATCTTTTAGCAACAATTTTTTTATTTTCCCAAGGGTAAAAAGACAAACTGGACCCCAAAAGTTATTGTCCGGAGTACGCCAATACCCAATATGGGAGGGGAAACCACTGTTTGGGCACACGACAGGGCTCGGAAGGGAAGGAGCGCCATTTGACTTTTTAAATGAAAATTTGGCTCCAATCTTTAGCGGACACCATGTCGCGTTTGGAGAGCCCCTGTGTGCCTAAACATTGGAGCTCCCCCACAAGTGACCCCATTTTGGAAACTAGACCCCCCAATGAACTTATATAGATGCATAGTGAGCACTTTGAACCCCCAGATGCTTCACAAATTTATCCGTAAAAATGAAAAAGTACTTTTTCTTTCACAAAAAATTTTTTTTAGCCTCAATTTGTTCATTTCCACATGGGCAACAGGATAAAATGGATCCTAAAATTTATTGGGCAATTTCTCCTGAGTACACTGACACCTCACATGTGGGGGTAAACCACTGTTTGGGCACATGGCAGGGCTCGGAAGTGAAGGAGCGCCATTTGACTTTTTGAATGAAAAATTAGCTCCAATCGTTAGCGGACACCATGTCGCGTTTGGAGAGCCCCTGTGTGCCTAAACATTGGAGCTCCCCCACATGTGACCCCATTTTGGAAACTAGATCTCCCATGGAACTAATCTAGATTTGCGGTGACCACTTTAAACCCCCAAGTGCTTCACAAAAGTTTATAACGCAAAGCCGTGAAAATAAAAAATCATTTTTCTTTCCTTAAAAATTATGTTTTAGCAAGCAATTTTTTATTTTCACAAGGGTAACAGGAGAAATTGGACCCCTAAAGGTGCTGCCCAGTTTGTCCTGAGTATGCTGGTACCCGATATGGGGGGGTAAACCACTGTTTGGGTATACGTCGGGGCTCAGAAGGGAAGTAGTGACGTTTTGAAATGCAGACTTTGATGGAATGGTCTGCAGGCATCACATTGCGTTTGCAGAGCCCCTGATGTGCCTAAAAAGTAGAACCCCCCCCCCACAAGTGACCCCATTTTGGAAACTAGACCCCCCAAGGAACTTATCTAGACATGTGGTGAGCACTTTGAACCAAGTGCTTCACAGAAGTTTACAACGCAGAGCCGTGAAAATAAAAAATCATTTTTCTTACCTCAAAAATTATGTTTTAGCAAGCAATTCTTTATTTTCACAAGGGTAACAGGAGAAATTGGACCCCAATCATTGTTGCCCAGTTTGTCCTGAGTATGCTGGTACCCCATATGTGGGGGTAAACCACTGTTTGGGCACACATCAGGGCTTGGAAGGAAGGGAGCACCATTTGACTTTTTGAACGCAAGATTGGCTGGAATCATTGGTGGTGCCATGTTGCGTTTGGAGACCCCTGATGTGCCTAAACAGTGGAAACCCCTCAATTCTAACTCCAACACTAACCCCAACACACCCCTAACCCTAATCCCTAATCTAGCCATAACCCTAATCACATCCCTAACCCCAACACACCCCTAACTGTTATGATCCGGTGACCGAGGAGCAGCATGAGAGACTCTCAGGAGTAGTGGTATCTGTACTGACCGCAAACCCTAAACTGACACCGCAACTAGAAGTAGCCGTGGGGTGTGCCTGACCCGTCCTAGACACCTCGACACAGCCGGAGGACTAAATACCCCTATAGGTGGAAATGGGAATTCTATCTTGCCTCAGAGCAGAGTCCCAAAGGAAAGACAGCCCCCCACAAATATTGACTGTGAGTATAAGAGGAAAGACACACGCAGGCAGAAAACAGAATTTAGCAAAAGAGGCACTTCTAGCTAAATAGAAAAGGATAGGACAGAATTCTAAGCGGTCAGTATTAAAATCCTAAAAATATCCACAGCAGAAAATACAAATATACTACATCTAACTAAAGACATAGCAAGTATATCTGCAACTCCTGAGAATCCAGCATGACTGAAAAATCCAAACAAAGTTTAAGCTGGACAAAAACACAAATGAATTGCACTGAATTACAAGCACACTGCATGTGTGCACAGAGACAAAAAAAACAGACACTTATCTTAGCTGAATTGGCAGCAGAGCATGAGGAACCAGAGAGAGAAGCAATCCCTCCAAGAACAATGGACTGGCACTGACTAATGAATCCAGCAGTCCTAAATACCCTAGTCAGGCCTGCAATCAGCACGAACACCTGACCAGGATTGCCAGCCAGGAGCAACTGCAATGCCACCAACAACCACCGGAGGGAACCCAAGAACAGAATTCACAACACCTAACCACAACCCTAACCCCGACACACCCCTAACCCTAATCCCAACCCTAACCCTAATCCCAACCCTAATCCCAACCCTAACCACAACCCTAACCCCAACACACCCCTAACCCTAACCAAAACCCTAACCACAAGCCTAATCTTAATCCTATTTCCAACCCTAGCCCTAATTCCAACCCTAACCCTAAGTCTATGCGCCCACGTTGCGGATTCCTGTGAGATTTTTCCGCACCATTTTTGAAAAACCCGCAGGTAAAATGCACTGTGTTTTACCTGCGGATTTACTGCGGATTTCCAGTGTTTTTTGTGTGGATCACACCTGCGGATTCCTATTGAGGAAAAGGTGTAAAATGTTGCGGAATCCGCACAAAGAATTGACATGCTGCAGACAATACAATGCAGCGTTTCCACACTGTATTTTCTGCACCATGGGCACAGCGGATTTGGTTTTCATGGTACTGTAAACCTGATGGAAAAGTGCTACGAATCCGCAGCGGCAAATCCGCAGCGGCCAATCCGCACCGTGTGCACATAGCTGTTATGATCCTAGTGGCAAGGATCGCAGGTCGGACTAGCTAAGTAACTGAACAGACTACTAGCTCTGGGGAAGTGGTAACTAGATTGACCGCAACCTGATCCTATCCGCAAACAACTATAGGCAGCCGTGGAACGTTACCTAAAAAATCCTAGACGTCTCGTCACGGCCTGAGAAACTGACTATTCCTGGAGGGAAAGTAAGTCCTCACTTGCCTCAGTGGAAGACCCTAAAGATATAGAATAGCCCCCCACAAATATTAACGGTGAGTTAAGGGGAAAGCACAAACGCAGAGATGAAATCAGATTTAGCAAATGAGGCCCGCTAATACTAGATAGCAGAAAATAGGAAGGAAACTGTGCAGTCAATAAAAAACCCTATTCAAAATATCCACGCAGAGATTGCTCGAGCCCCTGCACCAACTAACGGTGCGGGGGAAGCAACTCCGTACCCCAGAGCTTGCCAGCAAAAAGAAATCACATGTTAGCAAGCTGGACTAGACTCATCATACACAGAAATCATATTGCAGGCAGATGAGCAAAAAATATTCAAACAGAACTTAGCTTATCCTGAAGAGGCAGAAAACGAGATAATCAGGAGTAATCAGAATAGCACTGAATACATTGACAGCCGGCAACAAGTGGAAGTGAAGCAGAGCTAAATAGGAGCCTCCCTGGTGAATAACGAGGCACCTGATCCAGCCAGACCCGCAGGATAATAAACCAAACCACCAGGGGGAGCCAAAAAACCAAAGTCACACAATACCATCTGTGACCACAAGAGGGAGCCTGAAAACGGAGTTCACAACAGTACCCCCCCCCCCCTTGAGGAGGGGTCACCGAACCCTCATCAAAACCCCCAGGGCGATCAGGGTGAGCCACATGGAAGGCACAAACCAAATCGGCCGCATGAACATCAGAGGCGACAACCCAGGAATTATCCTCCTGACCATAGCCTTTCCACTTAACTAAATACTGAAGCCTCCGTCTAGAAATACGAGAATCCAAGATCTTCTCCACCACGTATTCCAATTCTCCCTCAACCAGCACAGGGGCAGGAGGCTCAACCGAAGGAACCACAGGCACCACATACCTCCGCAACAACGACCGATGGAACACATTATGAATAGCAAATGATGCCGGGAGGTACAAACAAAATGACACAGGGTTAAGGACTTCCAAAATCTTATAAGGACCGATAAACCGAGGCTTAAACTTAGGAGAGGAGACCTTCATAGGAACAAAGCGAGAAGACAACCACACCAAATCCCCAACGTGAAGTCGGGGACCCACACAGCGACGGCGGTTGGCAAAGCGCTGAGCCTTCTCTTGTGACAGCTTCAAATTGTCCACCACATGATTCCAAATCTGATGCAACCTATCCACCACAACATCCACTCCAGGACAGTCAGAAGACTCCACCTGACCCGAGGAAAAATGAGGATGAAACCCCGAATTACAAAAAAAAAGGCGAAACCAAAGTAGCAGAACTAGCCCGATTATTAAGGGCAAACTCGGCCAATGGCAAAAAAGTCACCCAGTCGTCCTGATCAGCAGAAACAAAACATCTTAAATGGGTTTCCAAAGTCTGATTAGTGCGCTCGGTTTGGCCATTCGTCTGAGGATGGAAGGCCGACGAAAAAGACAAATTAATGCCCATCTTAGCACAAAAGGTCCGCCAAAATCTAGACACAAACTGGGATCCTCTGTCGGAAACAATATTTTCAGGGATCCCGTGCAAACGAACCACATTTTGAAAAAACAGAGGATCCAACTCGGAGGAGGAAGGCAACTTAGGCAAGGGCACCAAATGGATCATTTTAGAAAAACGATCACACACCACCCAAATGACCGACATTCTCTGAGAGACAGGGAGATCTGAAATAAAATCCATGGAAATGTGCGTCCAAGGCCTCTTCGGGACAGGCAAAGACAACAACAAGCCACTGGCACGAGAACAGCAAGGCTTAGCCCGAGCACAAATTCCACAAGACTGCACAAAGGAACGCACATCCCGCGACAAGGAAGGCCACCAGAAGGACCTAGCCACCAAATCTCTGGTACCAAAAATCCCAGGATGGCCTGCCAACACCGAAGAATGAACCTCGGAAATAACTCTGCTGATCCATCTATCCGGGACAAACAGTCTCTCCGGTGGACAACGGTCAGGTCTATCCGCCTGAAACTCCTGCAGCACTCGTCGCAAATCTGGGGAGATGGCAGACAAAATCACCCCTTCTCTGAGGATACCAGCTGGCTCTGAATCACCAGGAGAGTCAGGCACAAAACTCCTAGAAAGAGCATCAGCCTTCACATTCTTCGAACCAGGCAGGTATGAGACCACGAAATCAAAACGAGAGAAAAACAATGACCAACGAGCCTGTCTAGGATTCAGCCGCTTGGCCGACTCGAGATAAATCAAATTCTTGTGATCAGTCAAGACCACCACACGATGCTTAGCTCCCTCGAGCCAATGTCGCCACTCCTCAAATGCCCACTTCATAGCCAACAACTCCCGATTACCAACATCATAATTCCGCTCGGCAGGCGAAAACTTTCTTGAAAAGAAAGCACATGGCTTCATCACAGAGCCATCAGAGCTTCTCTGTGACAAAACAGCCCCCGCTCCAATCTCAGAAGCATCAACCTCGACCTGGAAAGGAAGAGAGACATCTGGCTGACATAAGACCGGAGCCGAAGAAAACCGGCGCTTCAGCTCCCGAAAGGCCTCCACAGCCGCAGGAGACCAATTAGTAACATAAGAACCCTTCTTGGTCAAATCCGTCAATGGCTTAACAACACCAGAAAAATTAGCGATGAAGCGACGGTAAAAATTAGCAAAACCCAAGAACTTCTGAAGACTCTTAACAGATGTAGGCTGAGTCCAGTCATGAATAGCCTGAACCTTGACTGGGTCCATCTCAATAGCAGAAGGAGAAAAAATGAAACCCAAAAAAGAGACCTTCTGGACTCCAAAAAGACATTTTGAGCCCTTCACAAATAAAGCATTGGCACGCAGGACCTGAAACACCATCCTGACCTGCTTAACATGGGACTCCCAATCATCCGAAAAAAACAGAATATCATCCAGATACACAATCATAAATTTATCCAGATATTCGCGGAAGATGTCGTGCATAAAGGACTGAAAGACAGAAGGAGCGTTAGAGAGTCCAAAAGGCATCACCAAGTACTCAAAATGGCCTTCGGGCGTATTAAATGCAGTTTTCCATTCATCACCCTGCTTAATATGCACAAGGTTATACGCACCACGAAGATCTATCTTGGTGAACCAACTAGACCCCTTAATGTGAGCAAACAGATCAGATAACAATGGCAAAGGATACTGAAATTTGACCGTGATTTTGTTTAGAAGGCGATAATCAATACAAGGTCTCAAGGAACCATCCTTCTTAGCCACAAAAAAGAACCCCGCACCAAGAGGGGAGGAGGAGGGGCGAATAAGTCCTTTCTCCAAAGTCTCCTTTATATAACTCCGCATAGCAGCATGCTCCGGCACTGACAAATTGAAAAGTCGTCCTTTAGGAAACTTACTACCAGGAATCAAATTTATAGCACAATCACAATCCCTATGAGGAGGTAGAGAACTGAGTTTGGGCTCATCAAATACATCCTGGTAATCTGACAAAAACGCAGGGACCTCAGAAGGAGTGGATGAAGCAATTGACACCACAGGAGCGTCGCCATGAATTCCCTGACAACCCCAACTTGACACAGACACTGCTTTCCAATCCAGGACTGGATTATGAGTCTGCAACCATGGCAGGCCCAACACGACAACATCATGCAAATTATGCAATACAAGAAAGCGAATCACCTCCTGATGAACAGGAGTCATGCACATGGTCACTTGTGTCCAGTACTGAGGTTTATTCGTAGCCAATGGTGTAGTATCAATTCCCCTTAGTGGAATAGAGAATTTTAAAGGCTCCAAAACAAAACCACAGCGCCTGGCAAATGACAAATCCATCAGACTCAGGGCAGCACCTGAATCCACAAAAGCCATAACCGGGTAAGATGACAGGGAACAAATCAGGGTAACAGACAAAATAAACTTAGGCTGTAAAGTACCGATGGTGACAGATTTATCAATCTTTTTTGTGCGCTTAGAGCATGCTGAGATAACATGAGCTGAGTCACCACAGTAAAAGCACAACCCATTTTGCAGTCTATAATTTTGCCGTTCACTTCTGGTCAGAATTCTATCACATTGCATAGACTCAGGTGTCTGTTCAGAAGACACCGCCAAATGGTGCGCAGGTTTGCGCTCCCGCAAACGCCGATCAATCTGAATGGCCAGAGTCATTGACTCATTCAGACCTGCAGGCGTAGGGAACCCCACCATGACATTCTTAATGGCTTCAGAAAGACCTTTCTGAAATTTGCAGCCAGGGCACACTCATTCCATTGAGTAAGCACCGACCATTTCCGAAATTTCTGACAGTACACCTCTGCATCATCTTGCCCCTGAGAGAGGGCCAACAATGCTTTTTCAGCCTGGTTCTCAAGATTAGGTTCCTCATAGAGCAATCCAAGGGCCAGAAAAAACGCATCCACACTGAGCAACGCAGGATCCCCTGGAGCCAATGCGAAAGCCCAATCTTGAGGATCGCCACGCAAGAAAGAAATAATAATCTTAACTTGCTGAACGGAATCACCAGAGGAACGAGGTTTCAAAGAAAGAAACAACTTGCAATTGTACTTAAAATTCAGGAACCTAGATCTATCTCCAGAAAACAACTCCGGAATAGGTATTCTAGGCTCTGACATAGGACTGTGCACAACAAAATCCTGAATACTTTGTACCCTTGCAGCAAGATGATCTACACTTGAGGCCAAATTCTGGATATCCATATCAGCAGCTGAACTCAGAGCCACACCAAGATTAAGAGGAGGAGAGAAGCCAGACACACAGCAGCTAGACACATGGCAGCAAAAAAAAAAAAAAAAATATCTCCAAGCTTCTTTTCTCCTGCTTCTGCCATGCAATTAACACTTTATAGGCCGGCTGTACTGTTATGATCCTAGTGGCAAGGATCGCAGGTCGGACTAGCTAAGTAACTGAACAGACTACTAGCTCTGGGGAAGTGGTAACTAGATTGACCGCAACCTGATCCTATCCGCAAACAACTATAGGCAGCCGTGGAACGTTACCTAAAAAATCCTAGACGTCTCGTCACGGCCTGAGAAACTGACTATTCCTGGAGGGAAAGTAAGTCCTCACTTGCCTCAGTGGAAGACCCCAAAGATATAGAATAGCCCCCCACAAATATTAACGGTGAGTTAAGGGGAAAGCACAAACGCAGAGATGAAATCAGATTTAGCAAATGAGGCCCGCTAATACTAGATAGCAGAAAATAGGAAGGAAACTGTGCAGTCAATAAAAAACCCTATTCAAAATATCCACGCAGAGATTGCTCGAGCCCCTGCACCAACTAACGGTGCGGGGGAAGCAACTCCGTACCCCAGAGCTTGCCAGCAAAAAGAAATCACATGTTAGCAAGCTGGACTAGACTCATCATACACAGAAATCATATTGCAGGCAGATGAGCAAAAAATATTCAAACAGAACTTAGCTTATCCTGAAGAGGCAGAAAACGAGATAATCAGGAGTAATCAGAATAGCACTGAATACATTGACAGCCGGCAACAAGTGGAAGTGAAGCAGAGCTAAATAGGAGCCTCCCTGGTGAATAACGAGGCAGCTGATCCAGCAGACCCGCAGGATAATAAACCAAACCACCAGGGGGAGCCAAAAAACCAAAGTCACACAATACCATCTGTGACCACAAGAGGGAGCCTGAAAATGGAGTTCACAACACATAGCCTAATTCTAACCCTAACCCTAATTCTAACCCTAACCCTAACCCTAGCCCACAGATTACGGTAGATATTAGAAAAACATTTTTGACAGTTAGGGTGATCAATGAGTGGAACAGGCTGCCATGAGAGGTGGTGAGGTCGCCTTCCATGGAAGTTTTCAAACAGAGACTGGACAGACATCTGACTGGGATGATTTAGTAAATCCTGCTTTGAGCAGGGGGATGGACCAGATGACCCTGGAGGTCCCTTCCAACTCTATCATTCTATGATTCTATGAACCTTACAATGATGTAAGACAATAAAAGAACTAATTCTCACCTTATTGCCCTTGTGCCATTGCTTCCCAAGGGCCCCTCTGGGCCCTGTAATTCTTGTGTCTAATAGTCGTATGTCCATACAGACCAAGCACGAAGTGCAGAGACCAGTGCGACCTGAAAAGGCTCAGAATGGATGTGGCTGGGGATTGGTAAGGTGAGAATTACTCCTTTTATTAGTTTACACCTTTCTTAGTGGGCTTTAAAGTGGTTGGAGCTAATATTAATGTCAGCTACTGTATTTCATTGTGCACACTGAAGGGAAGAGCTGTCAATCACTGAGTGTGACCAGCCACAGGTTGAAGGGGTTATCCACTACTGGACACCCTCTCTTAACTGTTATAATACCTCAGATCGCAGCTGTCACGTGACTGCCCTGGATTCAAAGCACTGACATTGCTGGAACGGCGCTGGTTCGAGAGGTGAGTATGTGGAGTTTTTTTTCACTTTTTCAAGGGCATTTTAGCAATTATGGGGGGTTGTCCAGTTAACAACTCCTTTACAGACAAATAAATACATGATTATTAATTTTTACTGTTTTGACCGCAAAACCAGCAGCCACGAGCCTAAGTTCAATGGTTCTAGTTCCAAGGCCATACATGGTAGATAGCTATTAGTTGAGTGATCTCGTTCGTCTGACAGCTATATCTTCTGTGGCCCCCCCAAACACAGGAATGCTTGGCTCTCCAGAGCATTCTTGTATTGACTGTGGGAGAGCCATACTCTTCTAAAAGTGGCTTATCTCCCCGGCCAAACAAAAGTGTCAGGGACTGAATTCCAATCTCCTGATCATTAAGTTGGCCAACACAATCTGTGAGGGCACAGTTGAGAACCTCCCATACTTATTAGATGGTCTGCTGATCCCCATGAAATTGGTGGCCTTCGGGTTAAAAATGCGTGAATTATGTTTGAGAGAATAAATTTGAGTGGAATTGAATTTTACAAAAATCTGCATTCGCCAAAATGCATATTATTTGTAATTCAGCAAAATGGCAGCCATCAGCCCACATTTTTCTGAATTGTAAAGGGCCATCAAAATGTAAATAAATAAAATCCTTATACTCACCCTCCCGTTATCCGGAACCTCTGCTCCTCACCATCACCCTTCCAGTTGTCGTTACATCTTCTGATCACTGATGCTCGTGCTGAAAACCCTGGGCCTCTCACCATTTCTGACAAGACTTTCTGCACATGTGCGCGCAAGGTCACGGAGCATGATGTGACGTCAAGATGTCGTGGCTTGTGGTGCACACTTGCATTAGTGGTGATAATTTCAACACAAGGAGCGGTGGCAAGTAGAAGATGTGACGAGAACCAGACTGGTGATGGTGAGGAGTGGATTTATTTTCTCTTTTTTAATCTTGGGGTCTGTAGAAACCCCAAAGCATAAGAAATTAAATTCTAGGAACATCCACGCAAACAGGCAAATGTGAACTTCACCTGATCTGTTCATCACTGTTTTAGGTACAAAATATGACAGTAGATAGCGCATCACCTCTATGGTACAAAACTTCATAACATGCACAGAATGTTAATCTATAAAAACATAACATTAATTTTCTCTCCTCTGCAATGTTTTTTAACCCATTACTAAATTTGGTCTTCCACAAACACTGCAGCAGAAAGTAAAACATGGAAAAGATATGAAGGATCAGTACAATATTCTTTTTTGTAAAGAGGATGTCCAATATTTTAACATAGTTTGTCAATGCCTGATCGGTGGGGGCATCCCCGCCGATTAGCTGTTCTCTATGCTGGGGGGCTGCCAGAACTGACCAGTAACAGAGGTGCACAGCACAGCTCCATCTACCGCATAGTGGCCGCAGCTGGTACTACACAGCCGCCATCTACTGACTTGATTGGAGGCCGGATATGCACCAGCCGTGGTCCCTATATACATGGAGCTTTGCAGCTCCGTAACTGAGCAGTTCCGGCTGCTGCTCACATAGAAAACAGCTGATTGGCGAGGTTGCCAGGGTGTCGCATCCCCACCGATCACATATTGATGACCTATCCTAAGGATAGACCAACAATGTGAACGTAGTGGACAACCTCTTTAAACTAAAATGTACATTACAAATTATTATACTATATGTAATGAACATCCTCATTGGTTCCTGTGATCAGCAAAATATAGGTGATGTTTTCCATTCCAGATGGATAACATCAGTCTTAGGCCAGGGTCACACTAGAGAGTTTTACGGACGTATGAGAGGCGCAAAAACTACGCATTGCATACGGACCAATGATTCCCTGTGGGGCAGCTCCTATCTGCTGTATATTTCGCAGCTGTATTTTACGTGCGTAGAAAATATCAGCATGCTGCGTTTGTCAGCGTATTGCGCAAAACATCCGCCAATGAAAGTCTATGGGGGCGAGAAAAATATGGATTACACATGGACTTGCGGTGCTGCGTCCTCTGCTGGCATAAACTCATATGAACTCTAGCGTGGGAAAATATTCAGAAAAATTCCCACGCTAGAGTTCATATGAGGTTATGGCAGCAGGGGGCGCAGCACCGCAAGTCTACGATGCTACGTTCCCCTGGATTCCATTAATTTGCCAGTTTTTACAACCAGGAGCAGCAGCTGCATTAGCAGGCTCCTGGTTGTAAAATTATTTAACCCCTTCAGAAGGATTTACAGCGTGGGACATGGCTGAGCGCCGGAGAGGTATGGGATATTGTTGCTTTTTTCTTTTTTTTCATTTACAGAACGAGGGTCTTCAGGTGGATTAAGTGTACAATAAAGATTTTAAAACATCATGTGTATTTATTTCATTAAAATACTCTGTTCATAGTGTGTGTGTGTGTGTGTGTGTGTTATTAACCCTTTACTACTATTGGATTCATATTGGATAGGTGTCTTATTGACATCTCTCCATTATTATCCTGGCTTAATGTCACCTTACATTAGCAAGGTGACATTAACCCCTTATTACCCCATATCCCACCGCTACTCGGGAGTGGAAAGAGAGTGGTTAAGTGCCAGAATAGGCGCATCATACAGATGTGCCTTTTCAGGGGTGGCTGGGGGCAGATGTTTTTAGCTAGGGGGGGCCAATAACCATGGTCCTTCTCTAGGCTATTAATATCTGCCCTCAGTCACTGGCTTTCCCACTCTGGCGGAGGAAATTGCGCGGGAGCCCACGCCAGTTTTTTTCCATGATTTAACCTTTTATTTTAACACCTAGAGCCACCAAATTTTGCACACAGACACTTCTAGCATTAGTAGTGAGGAATATGTAAAAAATAAGGGACATGAAATGGTTTACTGTATGTGTCTCACTGACACACATATATACAGTGTGTGATATATATATATATATATATATATGTTTTCATGAATATTTGAGCCCATGGATCCATTCTATGTCCGTTTTGCAAGCCTACGAGAAAATCTCGCTGTACGGATGCCATACGGAGGTTTACATGCGCAAAATACGCAGCCACACCTTGCCTACGGATGACATACGGATCACTGTTTTGGGATCATTTCTGCGCATTATGCCTAAAAAAAGGACCGTATTTCCCTACGCTAAGTGTGACCCCAGCCTTACCCTGTGACACCTTTTCTGGGGTCATGTTCTAATTTAAAGGCAAAAGGCCAATCGTAGTAATAACCAAACCTATAATAATATTATACTGCAGATGTTGTTTAATTGGAAGAAATCTCATCCTGTCAACTAAAGCAATCCATATAAACAATAATTTTATAAGAAAAACACAAACCATAAATTTAGAAGCATTTCTATTCTTTAGCATAGCACATCCCATTTACAATCTTTGACCATTTTTGATGTTCATGGTTCCTATGTTCTCTGGTTCTTTGTGCTGCTGAGCATTTCATAACATTTTCCATACGGTTTGGTGCATTTTATATGACAGTAGGGTATGTTAGGCAACAAAACAAGCCTTCTCCAGCTCTTTGTCTAAACATGATCCTCAGGATGAAAAAGCCCAGACCGTCTGTGGCCAGTAAATTATGCCAATGAGTGAATAATTAAATGGCAAGCAATGCACTGGAGGAGAATAGCAATACACTGGATGCTACAAAACCTCATCATCTCCCTATTACGGCACTAGAATTATCCCCAGAATAAATAGCAGAGGGGGTCCTAATGAAGATTAGATCCGCTCACAATAGGAAATGCTGAAAATGTGATTTGGCTCCAAAAAGCAATGTTTCTAAACATCTGTAACCAAGGATGCGAGGGATAATTATTATTTTTACAGATTCATTATACCTCTGGGCTTCCGTCTAGAGATTGTTCCATAGTCGGCTTGAATTAATTGAAATATTAGTACGTGAGGGCAGCCGGCTTCTCGGTGCAGCCGCCATCTGGCCAGCAGACAATGCTCAGTGAATGGGTCTAATGCATGGAGCTTTCATTACCTGATTTAGCTCAGGCTTTCCGGAATTCGTTGTGGCACCTACACTCACACACAGGTGATCGCCCTGCCAGCTAGGGGCATACGCACTGGTAGCCCACCGGGTGCCCCGGGGCTGGTGACGGGGAGAAGGCTGTTTGTGTTCACAAAAGAAAATCAATTGTCTAAGCATGCCGTCTCCAGGAGACATTGCGGGAGACGATCTGCTGCTCACATCTCTGCGAATAAAGTCAATGGAGCGAATCCTGAATCGTGCTCTGCTCTATACACTGCGGCCAATACACAGCTTCCATTGTGGATGCTCTTCTCCTGTTTAACCCGGTGCCTAGCCGGCCAGGGATGGAAAAAGTCACCGCTTACCTATATATGTATATATATATATATATATATATATGAAGGGTAGCCATTTACAGGGCTCTGATCACTGGAGGACAGCCATTTACAGCAATCCCCACATATATAAGCATGCATGTGTGAAGTATGTTCTATGCCCCAGATCACTGCCGATTACAGCGGTATATCAGGGGACTGCTGGAAAGGGAAAGCCTCAGTTACAATAGAAAAGGTTTAGTGTTGCCTCACGGACAGAAGAAATAGAGAACTGGCGATGACGGTGACCCGAATATACAAGCTATAGCCGGTCAGAGTGGTACAAGGCGTCCCCTGAGGTTGTATACCATCTGTAGTAACAGGGCAGAGGGGCTCCATCACGTGCGGACCACACAGCCTGCCCGGAGACGGAGCATGGCACCTGCTCAGTGCCGATCACCTGTGCCCCGCCGGCAGCCACCACCCGCACCCGTGCGTCACTCACCCGCTGGGCAGACGGAGAGCAGCGGCAGGCACCACGCCAGCAGGCAGCGGACAGGGAACATCTCCGGCTCTTTGTGGGGAGAGCGCTGATGCCGAGAGGACGCAGATCCCGTGTGCCAGTGCCGGCTCTAGCAGCGCTTCATGGCCGGCTCCCACGCCACAGCTCCCACTCACAGGATCGCAGAGAGCGAATGGCAGCGGCAAAAGCGCAGCCAGGGAACAGGGGGTTAACCCCGGCGCAAGGCACACCCCCCGCAGCTGATTGGCTCACCTCTAGCGCTCCCTTGTAGCAGGTTTTGGGAAATGACAAGGGGGTCACACTGTGGAAGTGGGAAGCCTCTGACTGAAGGGTTAAAATCATGTCTGGCTTACACCGAAGCCTATGGGGATTGGTAGTTGAGGTGCAGGGAAATGTTATATGGTCTCCTTCCAGTAGTGAGAAGCATGGCTGACCCTGGTGATGGATAGAGGCAGAAGAGACGGCGCAGACTGGGGTAACCCGGAGCGCAGGTCGCTGGGCAGCACGGTCACCGGACAGGACACAGGTCGCTGGGCAGCATGGTCACCTGCAGGCTTCAGCCCCACTCGCACCTGTCACACACACAAAGGGTTAAAGCCGCCCCCTCCTCTGACACATTCCGGAGCAGTGTCTCCCCTGACAGCAGTGTGCTCTCCCCTGACAGCAGTGTGCTCTCCCTGACAGCAGTGTGCTCTCCCCTGACAGCAGTGTGCTCTCTGGCTGCTGAGACACCTCTGTCCTGGCCCCTCTCCTCCCCCCGCCTGCGGTGACACCGTCCACAAGGTGAACACTCTGATAGAGATATGTCAGCTTTGCGGATATTACAGACTGTGGCAGCAGAATCCAAAACCCCACACAATCATTTAGAGTAAGGCTGCCGTCACACTAGCAGTATTCGGTCAGTATTTTACCTCAGTATTTGTAAGCCAAAACCAGGAGTGGAACAATTAGAGGAAAAGTATAATAGAAACATATGCTCCACTTCTGTATTTATCACCCACTCCTGGTTTTGGCTTACAGATACTGAGGTAAAATACTGACCAAATCCTGCTAGTGTGACGGCAGCCTTACTGTGGAACACAGACAGTGAAATCCTAATGGAAGTGGACGCTCCAGAGAGAAATACGCTGTAGGAATCAGAAGCCCTTTGGAGCTAGAAGACCTTAATGTTATGTAGCAAATGGAATGATTCCAAGAGATCCAATGATAAAAAACACAGCCCCTAACATTTATTAATGGAGTTTGCTGGGATGGCGAACACCGCGCTCAAGGAAACGAAGAGGATGTGGCGTTAGAACCCACCAGGACAGGAGATACCACCATACAAGCTGATCGCAGAGATCTGTGCACATGGACGAACTCAAATTATTAGATAACAAAGAGAGAGCGAAATAATGGCTAAAAAGACAGTGACATTTTAGAGATACCTCACGCATTACAGAATTAATTTAGCACAGTGCGAAAGTATTCACCCCCATTGGCTTTTTACCTATTTTATTACATACAACTTGTTAAATATTTTTATAATCTGATTTGTGTGCGATATATCGGCACTAAATAGTCTAAACTGGTGAAGTGAGCTGAGAAAAATATAGGTATAAATTAACCCCGTTCCGTCATTGGGCATAAGGCCTGCGTCACACAAGCGAGTTTTAAGGACGTATGAGCGCAGAAAATACGCATTGCACACGGCCCAATGATTCTCTATGGGGCAGCTCCTATCTGCCGTATGTTACGCATCCGTAATATACGGTATGTTACGGGCGTAGAAAATCACAGCATGCTGCGTTTGTCAGCGTATTGCGCAAAAAATACGCCAATGAAAGTCTATGGGGGTGAGAAAATTACGGATTACACACGGACCATGCGTGTGACTTGCGAGAAATACGCACCGATGTTCTAAAGAAAAGCTGGCAATTCACCGCAGTGTACAGTAAAATCACACTGACAGAATAGAATAGGTAGAATAGATGTGTACACATAGAATAGGTAAATATATATATATATATATATATATATATATGTCAGTGAGACATATATATATATATATATTTATATTTAATTCAGCGCTAGATAGCAGAAAAGCCGATAATTCAATTGCCGGCTTTTCCTATCTCCTTCACAAACCCGACAGGATATGAGACATGGTTTACATACAGTAAACCATCTCATATCCCTTCTTTTATTACATATTCCTCTTTACTAATGTAACAAGTGTCTCTGTGTAAAATTCGGGTGCTCTAGTTATTAAATTAAAGGGTTAAATCACGGAAAAAATTGGCGTGGGCTCCCGCGCAATTTCCTCCGCCAGAGTGGGAAAGCCAGTGACTGAGGGCAGATATTAATAGCCTAGAGAGGGACTATGGTTATAGGACCCCCCCTGGCTAAAAACATCTGCCCCCAGCCACCCCAGAAAAGACACATCTGGAAGATGCGCCTATTCTGGCACTTAGCCTCTCTCTTCCCACTCCCGTGTAGCGGTGGGATATGGGGTAATGAAGGGTTAATGTCACCTTGCTATTGTATTGTTCAGTCTTGTCCCACGCTGTAAATCCATCTGAAGAGGTTAAATCATTTTACACCCAGGAGCTCTGCTAATGCAGCTGTGCTCCTGTCTGTAAAACTTGGTGAATGAATGGAATGCAGGGGAATGTCCTGTAGTTACCTCGAGTCGTGGTGATGCGCCCCCAGCTGGATGAACTCATATGAACTTGAGCCTGGGAAAATATTCTGAAAAGTTCCCAGGCTCGAGTTCATATGAGTTCATCCAGCAGAGGGTGCATCACCGCGACTCGAGGTAACTACAGGACATTCCCCTGCATTCCATTCATTCACCAAGTTTTACAGACAGGAGCACAGCTGCATTAGCAGAGCTCCTGGGTGTAAAATGATTTAACCTCTTCAGATGGATTTACAGCGTGGGACAAGACTGAACAACGGAAGGTATGGAATATTGTTGTTTGTTTTTTTTTAACTATTTCAGGTGACAAGGGTCTTCAGGTGGATTAAGAGTAGAATAAAATATTACAACACCATGTGTCTTTATTTCATTAAAATACTTTTTAATAATGTGTGTGTGTTTTATTAACCATTTCGTACTATTGGATTAATAATGGATAGGTGTCATAATTGACGCCTCTCCATTATTAACCTGGCTTAATGTCACCTTACAATAGCAAGGTGACATGAACCCTTCATTACCCCATATCCCACCACTACAGGGGAGTGGGAAGAGAGAGGCTAAGTGCCAGAATAGGCGCATCTTCCAGATGTGCCTTTTCTGGGGTGGCTGGGGGCAGATGTTTTTAGCCAGGGGGGGGTCCTATAACCATGGTCCCTCCCTAGGCTATTAATATCTGCCCTCAGTCACTGGCTTTCCCTCTCTGGCGGAGAAAATTGCGCGGGAGCCCACGCCAATTTTTTCCGGGATTTAACCCTTTAATAGCTAGAGACCCCAAATTTTACACAGAGACACTTGTTACATTAGTAAAGAGGAATATGTAATAAAAGAAGGGATATGAGATGGTTTACTGTATGTAAACCATGTCTCATATCATGTCGGGTTTGTGAAAAAGGTAGGAAAAGCCGGCAATTGAATTACTGGCTTTTCTGCTATCTAGCGCTGTATTAAACATAAAAAAAAAAATATATATATATATATATATATATATATATATATATATATGTGTCTCACAGACATATATATATATATATATATATATATATATAGACTGTATATATGTTTTTAAGAATATTTGAGCCGATGGATCCATGATATGCCCATTTTGCAAGCCTGCGCAAAAAAAATCGCCGTACGGAAGCCATACGGATGCCATACGGATGACACACGGATAAATTTGTGCGTAAAAATCGCATCCTCGCATTGAATACGGAACAGTGTTTTGGGACAATTACTGCGTATTATGGCAGTAAAAAATGGACCGTATTGTCTTACGTCTTGTGTCTCCTTCCCTTTGATGTGGCTTCGGCGCTGAGCCCACATCTTTTCCGGCACATGTCAGCTGTTTTGAACAGCTGACATGTGCCTCTAACAGCCGTGGGTGGTATCGGGATCCACCTGTGGCTGATAACTAATTAAATGCCGCTGTCAATCTCTGACAGCGGCATTTAACTCGCGCTTTCAGCAAGCACGCCGGAAATCCACCCATCGGTGACTCTGTCACATGATCGCGTGTCACGATGGGTTGACATGACAACGAGAGGTCTCCAGCAGATCTCTATGGTTGTCACTGCCGGACTGGTATGAGCACCACTTATAGCAAGTGAGCAATTATGCTACATACAGGTGATCTGATTATTGCCTGCATGTAGCAGAGCCAATCGGGTTATGGCAGCTTCTAGTTTGGAGACTATCGAAGCATGCCAAAAGAAAAAAAATGTTTTTAAAAATATGAAAAAAATAAAAATATATAAAAGTTAGAATCAAACATACACATATTTGGTATCGCCATGTTCAGAATTGCCTGGTCTATCAATATAAAAAAGATTTAACCCACTAAATGCCGTAATGATAAAGCTAGTCAAAACGCCAGAATTACGTTTTTTTGGTCGCCGCAGCATTGTATTAAAATGCAATAGTGTGTGATTAAAAGATCGTATCTGCACCAAAATGGTATAATTAAAAACATCAGCTCGGTGCCCAAAAAATAAACCCTCACCCAACCCGAGATCACGAAAAATGGAGACGCTATGGGTATCGGTGAATGGTGCATTTTTTTTTTTTTAACCACTTAAAAAAGAACCTAGATATGTTTGGTGTCTATGAACTCATAATGACCCGGAGAATCATAATGGCAGGTCAGTTTTAGCATTTAGTGAACATGGTGAAAAAAAACAAACAACTGTGGGATTGTGCTTTTTTTCAATTTCACCACACTTGGAATTTTTTTCCTGTTTTCCAGTAAATGATATGTTAAAACCAATGGTGTCGTTCAAAAGTACAACTCGTCCCATTAAAAACAAGCCCTCACATGGCCATATTGACTGAAAAATAAAAAGTTATGGCTCTGAGAAGAAGGGGAGCAAAAAATGAAAAGGCAAAAATGAAAATACTTCTGGGGGTTAAGGGGTTAAATGTATGGGATCAAATAACTAGAAATTGGCACGTGCGTATAAATTCACCCCTTTTGCTATGAAGTCTCTAAAAATTTCTGGTACAAGCAATTACCTCCATAAGTCACTTGCTTAGTGAAAGGAAGTCCAGCTGTGTACAATCTGAGTGTCACATGGTCTGTCAGTATATACACACCTTTTCTGAAAGGCCATAGAGGCTGCAACACCAATAAGCAAGAGGCACCACTAACCAAACAACACCATGAAGACCAAGGAGATCTCCAAACAAGTCAGGGACAAAGTTGTTGAGGGTCAGGGTTGGATTATAAAAAAATACTTATCTTTGATCATCCCGTGAAGCACTATCAAATCCATTATCATCAAATGGAAAGAACATGGTACCACAACAAACCTGCCAAGAAAGGGCAGCCCACCAAAATTCTCAGCCCGGGCAAGGAGCCCATTAATTTGAGAGGCAACACAGAGACCAAAGGAAAACCTTGAAGGAGCTGCAGAGTTCCCAAGCAGTGACTCGAGTATCTGTCCGTACAACCACAATAAGCGGCACACGCCATAGAGGTGGCATTTATGGAAGAGTGGGCAGACAAAAAGCCTTTACTTACATACAAAAATTGTAAGGCTTATTTTGAGTTTGCCAAAAGACATGGGAGACTCCCCAAATAGATGGAGGAAGGTGCTGTGGTCAGATGAGACCAAAGTTGAATTTTTTAGCCACCAAGGTAAATGCTATGTCTAGCACTAAACCAGTACAGCTAATCACCCCTAAAAATCACCATCCCCACAGTGAAGCATGGTGGTGGCAGTATCATGGTGTAGGGATGCTTTCTGACAGCAGGGACAGAGAAAATGATTTGAGTCAAGGGAAAGATGGATGGTGCGAAATACAGGGATTTTCTTGAGCAAAACCTGTTTCAGTCTGTCAGTGACTTGACACTGGGATGGAGGTTCACCTTCCAACAAGACAATGAACCAAAGCATACCGCTAAAGCAACACTCGAGTGGTTTAAGGGGAAAAGTGTAAATGTTTAGTCAAAGCCCAGACCTTAATCCAATATAGAATCTGTGGTCAGACTGGAAGATTGTTGTTCATCAGAGGAAACCATCTAACTAGGAAGACTTCTGGTGGTCCCAAACTTCTTCCATTTAAGGATCATGGAGGCTACTGGGCTCTTAGGAACCTTGAGTACTGCAGAAATTCTGTTGTAACCTTGGCTAGATCTGTGCCTTGCCACATTTCTGTCTCTGAGCTCCTTGGCCAGTTCCTTTGACCTCATGATTCTCATTTGGTCTGACATGCACTGTGAGCTGTGAGGTCTTAGGCTACTTTCACACTAGCGTCGTGCACTGCACGTCGCTATGCGTCGTTTTGTAGAAAAAACGCATCCTGCAAAAGTGCTTGCGTTTTTTTCTACATTGACTTGCATTAACGACGCAGTGCGACGCATTGCCACACGTCGCAACCATCGTGCGACGGTTGCGTCGTGTTGCGTCGGTCCGTCGCCACCAAAAAACGTTGCATGTAACGTTTTTTGGTGCGTCATGACCGTCTTTTCCGACCGCGCATGCGCGGTCGGAACTCCGCCCCCGCCTCCCTGCACCTCACAATGGGGCAGCGGATGCGTTGAAAAACAGCATCTGCTGCCCCCGTTGTGCGGCGCTTTCACTGCTTGCGTCGGTACGTCGCAGCGACGCAATTCGTCGTGCGTCATACGACGCTAGTGTGAAAGTAGCCTTATATAGACAGGTGTGTGTCTATCCAAATCAAGTCCTCCTATCAGTTTAATTAAACACAGCTGGACTCCAATGAAGGAGTAGAACCATCTCAAGGAGGATCACAAGGAAATGGACAGCATGTGACTTAAATATGAGTGTCTGTGCAAAGGGTCTGAATACTTATGAACATGTGATATTTCAGTATTTCTTTTTTATTACATTAGCAAAAACAATTCTACATTTGTTTTTTTCAGTCAAGATGGGGTGCAGAGTGTACATTAATGAGATAAAAATGAACTTTTTTGAATTTACCAAATGGCTGCAATGAAACAAAGAGTGAAAAATGTAAAGGGGTCTGAATAATTCCCGTACCCACTGTTTTTCCCTCATCTGGCATAATGCTCCCATCCTGGTGTCCTTCCAGTAATATATGTCACCCATCCTGGTATAATGTGCCCCATCCTGGTCTTCTGCCACTAATAGCTCCGCGGCTCTTCTGCGAAAAAATAAAAAAAATAAATGATTCGACTCGCTCTCCCGGGGTCTCAAGACATGTGGTGTACTCTTCCAAAGCTGGCGACAATCAGCACATAATGTCACCGTCATGCTCTTTCGGTGACTTTTACACTGAAATCAGCTGCTGGCCGCTGATTGGCTGGCAATGTAATTGCAGTGCAGGAACCTGGTGTCCTCAGATGTGTCCTGGTGTCCTCGGAAAGAAGCCAAGGGTGAGTATATTCCTATTAGGTATATACTCACCCTCGGACGCACCCTGCTTCTTTCCGGCAGCCTTCCTTCTTAAGAATCAGCGCGTGAAGGACCTTTCGATGACATCACGGCTTGTGATTGGTCGCGGCGGCCCACGTGACCGCTCAGCGACCAATCACAAGCCGTGACGTAATTCTCATGGCCTAAATTCCTAGAATGAGGAATTTAGGACCTGAGAATTACGTCACGGCTTGTTGTGATTGGTCGCTCAGCGGTCACGTGGGCCGCCGTGACGTCATCGAAAGGTCTTTCAAGCGCCATTCTTAGTTACGGAAGATGCCGGTTACCAGCGGCGATGTCCAGGCTGCATCGGAGAGGTGAGTATATCAATATTTTTTATTTTAATTCTTTATTTTACACTTAAATGTGGATTCCGATACCGAGTTCCAATATCGCAAACATATCGGAACTCGGTATCGGAATTCCGATACCAGATTCAGAAGATCGCCGACCTCATGGCCGACCCCACACAGGGGTCGGGTCGAGTTTCATGAAACCCGACTTTGCCAAAAGTCGGCGACTTCTGAAAATGGCCGACCCGTTTCGCTCAACCCTAGTGGACGGTAACAATTGCTTTCGTTGTACAGTCCATCCATAATGTAATCGGGTGTTCATGTACTGCTGTAGTAACCAACCAGTATGTGTAAAAGTACAGACACAGGGGGCTATTAACTGCATAAAGCGTGTGAGAACATGATACAAGGAACCTGGTTATGAAGAAAATTTTGAATGGGCAACACAGGGATAGTTACATAAATGCGTTGAGGCGGTAGGCCAGTCTGAAGAAATGTGTTTTTAGGGCACGCTTAAAACTGTGGGTATTGGAGAGTAATCGAATTTTCCAAGGTAGTGTATTCCAATGAATTGGCGCAGCACGTGAGAAGTCTTGGAAACGGGAGGGGGAGATTCTGATTATTGAGGATGTTAACCTCAGGTCATTAGCAGAACGGAGGACACGGGTAGGGTGGTAGACTGAGACGAGGGAGGAGATGTAGCGTGGTGCTGAACCATGGAGTGCATTGTGGGTGAGAGTGATAAGTTTATATGAACCCCTTTACCCCCAAGGGTGGTTTGCATGTTAATTACTGGGCCAATTTTGACAATTCTGACCACTGTCCTTTTATGAGGTAATAACTCTCAAACGCTTCCATGGATCCCAGTGATTTTGACAATGTTTTCTCTTGACATATTGTACTTCCTGATAATGGTAAAATTTCTTTTATATGACTTGTGTTTATTTGTAAAAAAATGTAAATTTGACAAAAAATTTCAAAATTTTGCAATTTTCCAACTTTGAATTTTCATGCCCTTAAATCACAGAGATATGTCACATAAAATACTTAATAAGTAACATTTCCCACATGTCTACTTTACTTCAGCACAGTTTTGGAACCAACATTTTTTTTTGTTAGGAAGTTATAAGGGTTAAAAGTTAAACAGTGATTTCTCATTTTTACAACACCATTTTTTTGGGGGGACCGCATCACATTTGAAGTCACTTTGAGGGGTCTATATGATAGATAATACCCAAATGTGACACCATTCTAAAAACTGCACCCCTCAAGGTGCTCAAAACCACATTCAAGAAGTTTATTAACCCTTCAGGTGCTTCACATGAATCTTTGGAATGTTTAAAAAAAATGAACATTTAACTTTTTTTTCACTAAAAATTTACTTCAGATACAATTTTTCTATTTTATCAAGGGTAACGGGAGACATTAGACCCTGAAAGTTGTTGTGCAATTTGTCCTGAGTATGCCGATACCCCACATGTGGGGGTAAACCACTGTTTGGGCGCATGGCAGAGATCGGAAGGGAAGGAGCACCGTTTTACTTTTTTCAATGCAAAATTGGCTGGAATTAAGATTGGACGCAATGTCGTGTTTGGAGAGCCCCTGATGTGCCTAAACAGTGGAAGCCCCGCACATTTGACACCATTTTGGAAACTAGACCCCCTAAGGAACTAATCTAGATGTGTGGTGGGCACTTTGAACACCCAAGTGCTTCACAGAAGTTTGTAATGTAGAGCCGTAAAAATAAAACAATCATATTTTTTTCACAAAAATGAATTTTTCGCCCCCAATGTTTTTTTCCCAAGGGTAACATGAGAAATTGGACCCCAAAAGTTGTTTTCCAATTTGTCCTGAGTATGCCGATACCCCATATGTGGGGATAAATCACTGTTTGGTCCCTCAGCAGAGCTCAGAAGGGGCGGAGCACCGTTTTTCTTTTTCAACACAGAATTGGCTGAAATTGACATTGGACGCCATGTCACGTTTGGAGAACCCTGATGTGCCTAAACAGTGGAAACCTGTTATGATCCTAGTGGTAGAGGATCTCAGGAGTTCCAGCTAAGTCCGCAAACACAAAAACCAGCTCATAGGGAAGTGGTAACTTGGCTGACCGCATATCTGATCCTGGCACAACAACTAGAAGTAGCCGGGGAACGTACCTACGTTGATTCTAGACGTCTTGCACCAGCCGGAGAACTAACTAACCCTTTCAGAGAAAATAAGACCTCACTTGCCTCCAGAGAAAAGACCCCAAAGTTATTATACAAGCCCCCAACAAATAATAACAGTGAGGTAAGAAGAAAAGACAAACGTAAGAATGAACTAGATTTAGCAAAGAGAGGCCCACTAATTAATAGCAGAAAATAGGAAGAGGACTTATGCGGTCAGCAAAAAACCCTATAAAAATATCCACGCTGAAGATCCAAGAACCCCCGCACTGACTAACGGTGTGGGGGGAGAATATCAGCCCCCTAGAGCTTCCAGCAAAAACAGAAATCACATTTTGAACAAGCTGGAACAAAATAAGAGCAAATGCAAAAGGACAAAAATAAGAAAGCAGAACTTAGCTTATCTTGCAAAACTCAGGGACCAGGAGTCAGAAGGAAAACAGACATAGACTGATTACATCGATTCCAGGCACTAGACTGAGTTTCCAGGAAGTCTAAATAGGAACACCCAAGGCCTAACGAACCAGGTGGGTACCAACCTGGGGAAGGATAATCCAAGTGCCATACCGCTAGTGACCACAAGAGGGAGCCAACAAATATAGTTCACAACAGTACCCCCCCTTTAAGGAGAGGGTCACCGAACCCTCACCAAGACCACCAGGGCGATCAGGATGAGCAGCGTGAAAGGCACGAACCAAATCGGCCGCATGAACATCAGAGGTGGCCACCCAGGAATTATCCTCCTGACCATAGCTGTTATGACCCCAATGGCAGAGGGTCGCTGCAATAAATACCAAGTCTGCAAACACAAAAAACCAGCTCATAGGGCAGTGGTAACTGGGCTGACCGTATATCTAATCCTAGCACCACAAATAGCAGCAGCCGGGGAACGTGCCTATGTTGGTTCTAGACGTCTCGCGCCAGCCGGGAACTAACTAACCCTAGAAGGGAAAAGATAGACCTTTCTTGCCTACAGAGAAAAGACCCCAAAAGTTGGATACAAGCCCCCAACAAATAATAACGGTGAGGTAAGAAGAAAAGACAAACGTAAGAATGAACTAGGTATTTAGCAAAGAGAGGCCCACTGACTAATAGCAGAATATAGTAAGATGACTTATACGGTCAGCAAAAACCCTATCAAAAATATCCACGCTGGATATTCAAGAACCCCCGAACCGTCTAACGGCCCGGGGGGAGAATACCAGCCCCCTAGAGCTTCCAGCAAAATCAGGAATCACATTTAGTACAAGCTGGACAAAAAATAAGAGCAATACAAATAACCAAAAAAACAAGGAAGCAGGACTTAGCTTAATTTTGCATGAACCAGGACCAGCAGACAGGAGCAAACAGAAAGGACTGATTACAACGATGCCAGGCACCAGACTAAGAATTCAGGAAGTTCATATAGCAACACCCCTGGACTAACGACCCAGGTGGGTGCCAAACTAGGGAAAGACAATCTCAGAGTCATACCACTAGTGACCACAAGAGGGAGCCAAAAAAGTCTAATTCACAACAGTACCCCCCCTTTAAGGAGGGGTCACCGAACCCTCACCAAGACCACCAGGGCGATCAGGATGAGCAGCGTGAAAGGCACGAACTAAATCGGCCGCATGCACATCAGAGGCAACCACCCAGGAATTATCCTCCTGACCATAGCCCTTCCACTTGACCAGATACTGAAGCCTCCGTCTGGAGAGACGAGAATCCAAGATTTTCTCCACCACGTACTCCAACTCGCCCTCAACCAACACCGGAGCAGGAGGCTCAACAGAGGGAACCACAGGTACAACGTACCGCCGCAACAAAGACCTATGGAACACGTTGTGAATGGCAAACGACACCGGAAGATCCAAGCGAAAGGACACAGGATTAAGGATTTCCAATATCTTGTAAGGACCGATGAAGCGAGGCTTGAATTTAGGAGAGGAGACCTTCATAGGAACAAATCGAGAAGACAGCCATACTAAATCCCCAACACGAAGTCGGGGACCCACACCGCGGCAGCGGTTGGCAAAACGCTGAGCCTTCTCCTGTGACAACTTCAAGTTGTCCACCACATGATTCCAAATCTGCTGCAACCTATCCACCACAGAATCTACCCCAGGACAGTCAGAAGGCTCCACATGTCCCGAGGAAAAACGAGGATGGAAACCAGAGTTGCAGAAAAATGGCGAGACCAAAGTAGCGGAACTAGCCCGATTATTAAGGGCAAACTCAGCCAACGGCAAGAAGGTCACCCAATCATCCTGATCCGCAGAAACAAAACACCTCAAATAAGCCTCCAAAGTTTGATTAGTTCGCTCCGTTTGTCCATTAGTCTGAGGATGAAAGGCAGACAAAAACGACAAATCAATGCCCATCTTAGCACAAAAGGATCGCCAGAACCTGGAAACAAACTGGGATTCTCTGTCAGACACGATATTCTCAGGAATGCCGTGTAAACGAACCACATTCTGAAAGAACAAAGGAACCAGATCGGAAGAGGAAGGCAGCTTAGGCAAAGATACCAAATGGACCATCTTGGAAAAGCGATCACATATCACCCAGATGACAGACATGCCCTGAGACACCGGAAGATCTGAAATGAAATCCAGGGAAATGTGTGTCCAAGGACTCTTCGGGACAGGCAAGGGCAAGAGCAACCCGCTGGCACGAGAACAGCAAGGCTTAGCTCGAGCACAAGTCCCACAGGACTGCACAAATGACCGCACATCCCGCGACAAGGAAGGCCACCAAAAGGACCTAGCCACCAAATCTCTGGTGCCAAAAATTCCCGGATGCCCTGCCAACACCGAGGAATGAACCTCGGAAATGACTCTGCTGGTCCATTTAACCGGAACAAACAGTCTGTCAGGTGGACAAGAGTCAGGTCTACCAGCCTGAAATCTCTGCAACACACGTCGCAAATCCGGAGAAATGGCTGACAAGATTACTCCCTCTTTAAGAATACCAACTGGTTCTGCGACTCCAGGAGAGTCAGGCACAAAGCTCCTTGAAAGAGCATCAGCCTTCACATTCTTTGAACCTGGTAAATACGAGACCACAAAGTCAAAACGGGAGAAAAACAATGACCAACGGGCCTGTCTAGGATTCAGGCGTTTAGCAGACTCGAGATACATCAGATTTTTGTGATCAGTCAAGACCACCACACGATGCTTAGCACCCTCGAGCCAATGACGCCATTCCTCAAATGCCCACTTCATGGCCAGCAACTCCCGATTGCCAACATCATAATTCCGCTCAGCAGGCGAAAACTTCCTAGAGAAAAAAGCACATGGTCTCATTACAGAGCAACCAGGGCCTCTCTGCGACAAAACGGCCCCTGCCCCAATCTCAGAAGCAAGAAGCATCCACTTCAACCTGAAAGGGAAGTGAGACATCAGGCTGGCACAAAACAGGCGCTGAAGTAAACCGGCGCTTCAACTCTTGGAAAGCCTCCACGGCTGCAGGAGCCCAGTTAGCAACATCAGAACCTTTCTTGGTCATATCCGTCAAAGGTTTAACAACGCTAGAAAAATTAGCGATAAAACGACGGTAGAAGTTAGCAAAGCCCAAGAACTTCTGAAGACTCTTAACTGACATGGGTTGAGTCCAATCATGAATAGCTCGGACCTTGACTGGGTCCATCTCCACCGCAGAAGGGGAGAAAATAAAACCCAAAAAGGGAACCTTCTGTACTCCAAAGAGACACTTTGAGCCCTTAACAAACAAAGCATTCTCACGCAAAACCTGAAACACCATCCTGACCTGCTCTACATGCGAGTCCCAATCTTCAGAAAAAAAACAGAATATCATCCAGATAAACAATCATAAATTTATCCAGATACTTCCGGAAAATATCATGCATAAAGGACTGAAACACTGAAGGAGCATTAGAGAGCCCAAAAGGCATCACCAAGTACTCAAAATGACCTTCGGGCGTATTAAATGCAGTTTTCCATTCATCTCCTTGCTTAATGCGCACAAGGTTGTACGCACCACGAAGATCTATCTTGGTGAACCACTTGGCACCTTTAATCCGGGCAAACAAGTCCGACAACAGAGGCAAAGGATACTGAAATTTAACAGTGATTTTATTCAGAAGCCGATAGTCAATACAAGGTCTCAAAGATCCGTCCTTCTTGGCCACAAAAAAGAATCCCGCACCAAGAGGGGAAGAGGATGGACGGATATGCCCCTTCTCCAGAGATTCCTTGATATACGAATGCATTGCGGTATGCTCAGGTACAGACAGATTAAATAATCTTCCCTTAGGAAATGTACTACCCAGAATCAAATCTATAGCGCAGTCACAGTCCCTATGAGGAGGAAGAGCACTGGACCTGGACTCGCTGAATACATCCTGATAATCAGACAAATACTCAGGAACTTCCGAAGGAGTAGAGGAAGCAATAGACACCGGTGGGGAATCACCATGAATTCCCTGACAGCCCCAACTTGACACAGACATTGCCTTCCAATCCAAGACTGGATTATGGGTCTGTAACCACGGCAGACCCAAAACGACCAAATCATGCATTTTATGCAGAACAAGAAAACGAATCACCTCCCGATGTTCAGGAGTCATGCACATGGTTACCTGTGTCCAAAACTGCGGTTTATTTTCCGCCAATGGCGTAGCATCAATACCTCTAAGAGGGATAGGATTTACCAATGGCTCAAGAACAAAACCACAGTGCTTGGCAAACGACAGATCCATAAGACTCAGGGCAGCACCTGAATCCACAAACGCCATAACAGGGTAGGAAGACAATGAGCAAATTAAAGTCACAGACAAAATAAATTTAGGTTGCAAATTACCAATGGCGACAGGGCTAACAACCCTTGTAAGGCATTTAGAGCATGCTGATATAACATGTGTAGAATCACCACAGTAAAAACACAACCCATTCTGCCGTCTATGATTTTTCCGTTCATTTCTAGTCTGAATTCTATCACATTGCATTAAATCAGGTGTTTGTTCAGACAACACCACCAGAGGATTAGCAGTTTTGCGCTCCCACAAACGCCGGTCAATTTGAATAGCCAGCGCCATGGAATCATTCAGACCTGTAGGAATGGAGAAACCCACCATCACATTCTTAATGGCTTCAGAAAGGCCATTTCTGAAATTTGCAGCCAGAGCACACTCATTCCACTGAGTAAGCACGGACCATTTCCGAAATTTTTGGCAATACACTTCAGCTTCATCCTGGCCCTGAGAAATAGCCAGCAAGGCTTTTTCTGCCTGAATTTAAAGATTGGGTTCCTCGTAAAGCAATCCGAGCGCCAGAAAAAACGCATCAATATTCGCCAATGCCGGATCTCCTGGCGCTAGCGAGAAAGCCCAATCCTGAGGGTCGCCCCGCAAGAAAGAGATAACAATTTTAACTTGCTGAGCTGAGTCTCCAGACGACCGGGGTCTCAGAGAAAGAAACAATTTACAATTATTCCTGAAATTCCTAAACTTAAATCGATCTCCAGAGAACAGTTCAGGAATAGGTTCAGACATAGGACTACTGGTAACAAAATCTTGTATGCCCTGCACACGAGCAGCAAGCTGATCCACACTTGTAATCAAAGTCTGGACATTCATGTCTGCAGCAAGCTTAAGCCACTCAGAGGTAAAGGGGAGGAAGAAAGAGAGGAAAAAAAAAAAAAACTCAAAATTTCCTTTCTTATTATCCCACTTCTGAAATGCATTAAACATTCAACTTTGGCCTGGCATACTGTTATGACCCCAATGGCAGAGGGTCGCTGCAATAAATACCAAGTCTGCAAACAGAAAAAAACAGCTCATAGGGCAGTGGTAACTGGGCTGACCGTATATCTAATCCTAGCACCACAAATAGCAGCAGCCGGGGAACGTGCCTACGTTGGTTCTAGACGTCTCGCGCCAGCCGGAGAACTAACTAACCCTAGAAGGGAAAAGATAGACCTTTCTTGCCTCCAGAGAAAAGACCCCAAAAGTTGGATACAAGCCCCCAACAAATAATAACGGTGAGGTAAGAAGAAAAGACAAACGTAAGAATGAACTAGGTATTTAGCAAAGAGAGGCCCACTGACTAATAGCAGAATATAGTAAGATGACTTATATGGTCAGCAAAAACCCTATCAAAAATATCCACGCTGGATATTCAAGAACCCCCGAACCGTCTAACGGCCCGGGGGGGAGAATACCAGCCCCCTAGAGCTTCCAGCAAAATCAGGAATCACATTTAGTACAAGCTGGACAAAAAATAAGAGCAATACAAATAACCAAAAAAACAAGGAAGCAGGACTTAGCTTAATTTTGCATGAACCAGGACCAGCAGACAGGAGCAAACAGAAAGGACTGATTACAACGATGCCAGGCACCAGACTAAGAATTCAGGAAGTTCATATAGCAACACCCCTGGACTAACGACCCAGGTGGGTGCCAAACTAGGGAAAGACAATCTCAGAGTCATACCACTAGAGACCACAAGAGGGAGCCAAAAAAGTCTAATTCACAACACATAGCCCTTCCATTTGACCAGATACTGAAGCCTCCGTCTAGAGAGACGAGAATCTAAGATCTTCTCCACCACATACTCCAACTCGCCCTCAACCAACACCGGAGCAGGAGGCTCAACAGCAGGAACCATAGGCACAACGTACCGCCGCAACAAAGACCTATGGAACACATTGTGAATGGCAAACGACACAGGAAGATCCAAACGAAAAGACACCGGATTAAGGACTTCCAAAATTTTATAAGGACCAATAAAGCGAGGCTTAAACTTAGGAGAGGAAACCTTCAGAGGGACAAACCGAGAAGACAACCAAACCAAATCCCCAACACGAAGTCGGGGACCCACACCGCGGCGGCGGTTGGCAAAACGCTGAGCCTTCTCCTGTGACAACTTTAAGTTGTCCACCACATGATTCCAAATCCGCTGCAACCTATCCACCACGGAATCCACCCCAGGACAGTCAGAAGGTTCAACATGACCCGGGGAAAAATGCGGATGAAAACCAGAGTTGCAGAAAAATGGCGAAACCAAAGTAGCGGAACTAGCCCGATTATTGAGGGCAAACTCAGCCAATGGCAAGAAGGTCACCCAATCATCCTGATCCGCAGAAACAAAACATCTCAAATAAGCCTCCAGCGTCTGATTAGTTCGCTCCGTTTGGCCATTAGTCTGAGGATGAAAGGCAGATGAAAATGACATATCAATGCCCATCTTAGCACAAAAAGATCGCCAGAATCTGGACACAAACTGGGATCCTCTGTCAGACACGATATTCTCAGGAATGCCGTGCAAACGAACCACATTCTGAAAGAACAAAGGAACCAGATCGGAAGAGGAAGGCAACTTAGGCAAGGGCACCAAATGGACCATCTTGGAAAAACGATCACACACCACCCAGATGACAGACATTCCTTGAGACACCGGAAGATCTGAAATGAAATCCATGGAAATGTGCGTCCAAGGCCTCTTCGGGACGGGCAAGGGCAAAAGCAACCCGCTGGCACAAGAACAGCAAGGCTTAGCCCGAGCACAAATCCCACAGGACTGCACAAAAGAACGCACATCCCGCGACAGGGAAGGCCACCAAAAGGACCTAGCCACCAAATCTCTGGTACCAAAAATCCCAGGATGCCCTGCCAGCACCGAGGAATGAACCTCAGAGATAACTCTGCTGGTCCATTTATCAGGAACAAACAATCTATCAGGTGGGCAAGGGTCAGGTCTACCAGCCTGAAATCTCTGCAACACACGTCGCAAATCAGGAGAAATGGCCGACAAGATTACTCCCTCTTTAAGAATACCAGCTGGCTCTGAGACGCCGGGAGAGTCAGGCACAAAGCTCCTAGAAAGAGCATCAGCCTTCACATTCTTTGAACCAGGCAGGTACAAGACCACAAAGTCAAAATGGGAGAAAAACAACGACCAACGAGCCTGTCTAGGATTCAGGCGCTTAGCAGACTCGAGATACATCAGATTTTTGTGATCAGTCAAGACCACCACACGATGCTTAGCTTCCTCGAGCCAATGACGCCACTCCTCAAATGCCCACTTCATGGCCAATAACTCCCGATTACCAACATCATAATTCCGCTCAGCAGGCGAAAATTTCCTAGAGACAAAAGCACATGGTCTCATCACAGAGCAACCAGGGCCTTTCTGCGACAAAACAGCTCCGGCACCGATCTCAGAAGCATCTACTTCAACCTGAAAGGGAAGTGAGACATCAGGCTGGCACAAAACAGGCGCCGAAGTAAACCGGCGCTTCAGCTCCCGAAAAGCCTCCACGGCTGCAGGAGCCCAATTAGCAGCATCAGAACCTTTCTTGGTCATATCCGTCAAAGGTTTAACAACGCTAGAAAAATTAGCAATAAAACGACGGTAGAAATTAGCAAAACCCAAGAACTTCTGAAGACTCTTAACAGACGTGGGTTGAGTCCAATCATGAATAGCTCGGACCTTGACTGGGTCCATCTCCACAGTAGAAGGGGAGAAAATAAAACCCAAGAAGGAAACCTTCTGCACTCCAAAGAGACACTTTGAGCCCTTCACAAACAAAGCATTATCACGCAAAACCTGAAACACCATCCTGACCTGCTTTACATGCGAATCCCAATCATCAGAAAAAAACAGAATATCATCCAGATAAACAATCATAAATTTATCTAGATACTTCCGGAAGATGTCATGCATAAAGGACTGAAACACTGAAGGAGCATTAGAGAGCCCAAAAGGCATCACCAAGTACTCAAAATGACCTTCGGGTGTATTGAACGCAGTTTTCCATTCATCTCCCTGCTTAATGCGCACAAGGTTGTACGCACCACGAAGATCTATCTTGGTGAACCAACTGGCACCCTTAATCCGAGCAAACAAGTCCGACAATAGTGGCAAAGGATACTGAAATTTGACAGTGATATTATTCAGAAGCCGATAGTCAATACAAGGTCTCAAAGACCCGTCTTTCTTGGCCACAAAAAAGAATCCCGCACCATGAGGGGAAGAAGATGGACGAATATGTCCCTTCTCCAAAGACTCCTTTATATAAGAACGCATTGCGGCATGCTCAGGTACAGATAGATTAAATAATCGTCCCTTAGGAAATTTACTACCAGGAATCAAATCTATAGCGCAGTCACAGTCCCTATGAGGAGGAAGGGCACTGGACCTGGACTCACTGAATACATCCTGATAGTCCAATAAATACTCCGGAACTTCAGAAGGAGTAGAAGAGGCAATAGAGACCGGCGGGGAATCGCAATGAATTCCCTGACAACCCCAACTTGACACAGACATAGCCTTCCAATCCAAAACTGGATTATGGGTCTGTAACCATGGCAGACCCAAAACGACCAAATCATGCATTTTATGCAGAACAAGAAAACAAATCACCTCCCGATGTTCAGGAGTCATGCACATGGTCACTTGTGTCCAATACTGCGGTTTATTCTCCGCCAATGGCGTAGCATCAATTCCTCTAAGAGGAATAGGATTTTCCAAAGGCTCCAGGACAAAACCACAGCGCTTGGCAAACGACAAGTCCATAAGACTCAGGGCAGCACCAGAATCCACAAATGCCATAACAGGGTAGGAAGACAATGAGCAAATTAAAGTCACAGACAAAATAAACTTAGGCTGCAAATTACCAATGGCGACAGGACTAACAACCTTTGTTAGGCGTTTGGAGCATGCTGAGATAACATGTGTAGAGTCACCGCAGTAAAAACACAACCCATTCTGACGTCTATGATTTTGTCGTTCAGTTTTAGTCTGAATTCTATCACATTGCATTGAGTCAGGTGTCCGTTCAGACAATACTGCCAGAGAATTAGCAGATTTGCGCTCCCGCAAACGCCGATCAATCTGAATGGCAAGAGTCATAGAATCATTCAGACTTGTAGGGATGGGAAACCCCACCATCACATTCTTAATGGCCTCAGAAAGGCCATCTCTGAAATTTGCGGCCAGAGCACACTCATTCCATTGAGTAAGCACGGACCATTTCCGAAATTTTTGGCAATACACTTCAGCTTCATCCTGTCCCTGAGAGATAGCCAGCAACGCTTTTTCTGCCTGAATTTCAAGATTAGGCTCCTCATAAAGCAATCCGAGCGCCAGAAAAAACGCATCAATATTTGCCAATGCAGGATCTCCTGGCGCCAATGAGAAGGCCCAATCCTGAGGGTCGCCACGCAAGAAGGAGATAACAATTTTAACTTGCTGAGCTGAGTCTCCAGACGAACGAGGTCTCAAAGATAGAAACAATTTACAATTATTCCTAAAATTCCTAAATTTAAATCGATCTCCAGAGAACAGCTCAGGAATAGGTATCTTAGGCTCTGACATAGGACTACAAGTAACAAAATCCTGAATGCCCTGCACTTGTGCAGCAAGCTGATCCACACTAGTAATCAGAGTCTGAACATTCATGTCTGCAGCAGGGCTTCAAGCCACTCAGAGAAAAAGGGGAAGGAGAAAAAAAAACAAAACTCAGAACTTTTTTTTCTTTTAATCCCGCTTCAGCAATGCATTAAATATTCTCTTTTTCGGCCTGGAATACTGTTATGATCCTAGTGGTAGAGGATCTCAGGAGTTCCAGCTAAGTCCGCAAACACAAAAACCAGCTCATAGGGAAGTGGTAACTTGGCTGACCGCATATCTGATCCTGGCACAACAACTAGAAGTAGCCGGGGAACGTACCTACGTTGATTCTAGACGTCTCGCACCAGCCGGAGAACTAACTAACCCTTTCAAAGAAAATAAGACCTCACTTGCCCCCAGAGAAAAGACCCCAAAGTTATTATACAAGCCCCCAACAAATAATAACGGTGAGGTAAGAAGAAAAGACAAACGTAAGAATGAACTAAATTTAGCAAAGAGAGGCCCACTAATTAATAGCAGAAAATAGGAAGAGAACTTATGCGGTCAGCAAAAAACCCTATAAAAATATCCACGCTGAAGATCCAAGAACCCCCGCACCGACTAACGGTGTGGGGGGAGAATATCAGCCCCCTAGAGCTTCCAGCAAAAACAGAAATCACATTTTGAACAAGCTGGAACAAAATAAGAGCAAATGCAAAAGGACAAAAATAAGAAAGCAGAACTTAGCTTATCTTGCAAAACTCAGGGACCAGGAGTCAGGAGGAAAACAGACATAGACTGATTACATCGATTCCAGGCACTAGACTGAGTTTCCAGGAAGTCTAAATAGGAACACCCAAGGCCTAACGAACCAGGTGGGTACCAACCTGGGGAAGGATAATCCAAGTGCCATACCGCTAGTGACCACAAGAGGGAGCCAACAAATATAGTTCACAACAGAAACCCCCCAATTCTAACTCCAACCCTAACCCCAACACACCCTTGACCCTAATCCCAACCCTAACCATAACCCTAACCACAATCCTAATCCTAACACACCCCTAACCCTAATTCCAACCCTAACTCTAATCCCAACCCTAAACCCTAATCCAGACCGTAACGGTAATTCAAACCCTAACCCCAGCTGTAGCCCCAACCCTAACCCTAACTTTAGCTCCAACCCTAACTTTAGCCCCAATCCTAACCCGAACTTTAGCCCCAACCCTAACTTTAGCCCAACTCACTTTAGCCCAACTCTAACCGTAATGGGAAAATGGAAATAAATACTTTTTGTTATTTAATCATTTTTCCCTAACTAAGGGGGTAATAAACTCGGAAATTATAGGCCAGTAAGCTTAACCTCTACTGTGGGTAAAATCCTGGAGGGCATTCTAAGGGATGCTATGCTGGAGTATCTGAAGAGGAATAACCTCATGACCCAATACCAACATGGGTTTACTAGGGACCGTTCCTGTCAGACTAATCTGATCAATTTCTATGATGAGGTAAGTTCCGGACTGGACCAAGGGAACCCAGTAGATGTAGTGTATATGGACTTTTCAAAAGCTTTTGATACGGTGCCACACAAAAGGTTGATACATAAAATGAGAATAATGGGGATAGGGGAAAATATGTGTAAGTGGGTTGAGAGCTGGCCGTACTTCCTGCTGGGTTAAGCAGGTGACACTTAATGGGAAATTTTTGTTATCACCGATCATATTGTCTGCCATGGGATTTTCTTGTGTAAATACTGATGATAAAAAGTCATTTAGCATATTGGCTTTTTCCTCATCCTCATCCACCATTTCCCCCAGACTATTTTTAAGGGGGCCAACACTTTCATTTTTTAGTTTCTTACTATTTATGTAGTTAAAGAATATGTTGGGATTATTTTTACTCTCTCTGGCAATGAGTCTCTCTGTCTCAATTTTTGCTGCCTTGATTTGTTTTTTACAGAATTTATTTAATTTTCTGTATTTATTTGTAATGAGTGATTCATTACTTAAATTTAAGAGGGGTCTGGATACCTTTCTTGAAAAGTATAATGTTACAGGGTATATATACTAGATTCCTTGATAGGGCGTTGATCCAGGGAACTAGTCTGATTGCCGTATGTGGTGTCGGGAAGGAATTTTTTTCCCCAGTGTGGAGCTTACTCTTTGCCAAATGGTTTTTTTTGCCTTCCTCTGGATCAATATGTTAGGGCATGTTAGGTTAGGCTATGGGTTGAACTAGATGGACTTAAGGCCGGCGTCACACTGGCGTTTTAAACGGCCGAGTGCAATGCGATAAAAAATCGCATTGCACTCGGACCAATGTTCAGCTATGTGGCAGCTCCCACCAGCCGACTTTTTGTCGGCCGTTTTCCTCGGTCCGAGACAATCGCAGCATGCTGCGATTGTCTCGGACCGAGGAAAACTCTCGGCTCACTCGCACCCATATAAGCCTATGGGTGCAAGTGAGACAGCGCACACCACTCGGATATCATCCGAGTGCTGTGCGTTATAAGCGGACCCCAGCAATGGAGGAGATGGAGAAATTCATTTCTCCGCCTCCTCCGCAGCTGTACTCCGATCCTCCCTGTGCGAGAGAATCGCAGCACAGACGCATGACACTCGGCTCCTGCTCTGCTACGAGCAGGAGCCGAGTGTCATTAGCGTATCGCATCCGATGCTCTCGCATCGGATGCAATATGCCAGTGTGACGCCAGCCTTAAGTCTTCCTTCAACCTTAATAACTATGTTACTATGTATAAAGGGGGGTTTGATTTACTGCAACACCAGAGTCGGTAAAAACCAACAAGGTGTATTGGTGGTAGTTAAGGGGTTAAATGTAACGCTCATCATTTTCCCCTGCTCGCGCCGATCGCCGTCAGAGTAGGGGAGAATGATAAGAGCCGTGTTCAGCACCCGGCGCTGGGGAACAGTGCTTACTGCAACACTTCTTCCCTGGTGCCCGTCCGTGTGGTACTGATGCGGCACACACACACGGACACTGACATCTCTGATACTGGAAATATTAGGATGTGTGAAAGAGACCTTATAGCGGGTTTTTATGTTTTGGCAGCTGTCACACGCTAAAAAATGCTTTTTATTGCAAAAAATAGTTTTTGCATCACCACATTTTGAGAGCTATAATTTTTCCATATTTTGGCTGACAGAGTCATGTGAGGTCTTGTTTTTTGCAGGATGAGCTGACGTTTTTATTGATACCATTTTCGGGCACATGACTTTTTTTAACACTTTCTATCCCGATTTTTGGGAGACAGAATGAGCAAAAACCAGCAATTCATGAATTTCTTTTGAGTGGGGGCGCTTACACCGTTCCACGTGTGGTAAAATTGATAAGGCAGTTTTATTCGTTGGGTCAGTACGATTACAGCGATACCTCATTTATACATTTTTTTCATGTTTTGGTGCTTTTATATAATAAAAAACTATTTTAAAGAAAAAATAATTGTATTTGCATCACTTTATTTATTGTGGCTTGTTTTTTGCGGGACAAGATAATGTTTTCAGCGGTACCATGTTTATTTTTATCCGTCTTTTTGATCGCGTTATTCCACTATTTGTTCGGCACTATCATGATAAAGCATTGTTTTTTGCCTTTTTTATGGTGTTCACTAAAGGGGTTAACTAGTGGGACAGTTTTATAGGATGGGACGTTACGGACGCGGCGATACCAAATATGTGTACTTTTATTGTTTAGATTTTTTTTACTCAAATATTTATTCAGTGATAGAATAAATATTGATTTTTTATTTTTTTTTTTTTTACATATTTTAACAATTATATACAAAATCCCACTATGGGACACTCATTTTTTGCAGGCTGATCGCTTCTATAGCATGATGAAGCAGCATCTGCATGCTATAGAAGATGTCAGCACTGCAATCAGTGCACACTGACCTGAGAGACTTCCTGACATGCACTGCGCATGACAGAAAGTTTTTCAGCTCTGGTAACCCGGATGTTGTCGACATTGGGTTACCATGGCAGTGATCGGGACCCGTGGCACAGATATAACATGTGCATATGGCCCTGATACCTCCTGCATAAATGTATAATGCCTAAAGGAACTGGACAAGAAAAAATGGATAGCTGTTATGCTCAGACGTATAAGGCTATAATAAACGCATACAAAAATGCACGGGAAGGTCCCATGTCCCGCCAAATAGGCACAAGATAAATTGGTAACGCCAAGAGCATGAACGTACCAGAAAGCAGATATCCTGGATCAACGTGAAAAAGAACCCGACGTGTAAGGCTATAATAGCCACATACCAAGATGTAAGGGAAAGTCCCAAGTCCAGCCGAATCGGCACAAAATCAATAGGTAACGCCAAAAGTATAAACGTACCAGAAAGCAGGTATCCCGGATCAAAGTGGGGAGAGACCCCACGCGTATCGCCGTTACTAGGACGGCTTCGTCAGGGGAAGGGTGTCAGACACTAGTCAAAACGAGTTTAAATACCTTATGATAACTAGCAGATGTAAGTGAGGACGCCGGAGACCGGAACCGGAGGTGACGCACGGGGAGGGCGGAAGTGTGAGAACGGCAGACGTCTCTGCCCATAATCAACAATGAGCATGCGCCGAAATTTGACAGCGCAGCTCATTGTACATAGAGTAAAGAGATCAAAAAGGGATATGCCGCAGGCACAGAAGATAGAGAATATCGGAAGGAAAATTGTCTCTATTATGACCATATGCGGAAAAGCCTGATATTGTACAAATAGACGAACAGACAAACAAGGACACAATAGGAGTGTAACAAAACAGGGAACACACATATTGGAGGGAACATATAAAAATGAATAATGCTAACCGGCAGATGAAAAGACATGATTTCCAAATCTGCCAGAAACTGTATTTATTGGAAGTAGTTGAATCAAAAAAGATTAGGCAGCCAAAGACATATGGGTGTTTGTTGGAAACACTGGGGCCATGTATAGTGGTAAACAGACAGAGATATGGGTAAAGCCAAGTCTGATAATAGAAGGCACCCTCGGGGGACAGTCTGATAAATATAAGCCATGGGTTACCAAAAAGTGTGCCAAAAATACAGCTATGGTTAAAGGCGGTGACAAAATTGGAATCAGAAGGAGCCTGGCAAAAGCATATCACCTGATTACTAGTACCCATATTGAAGATACATACATGAATCAACTCAGGCCTCACTGTATCCAGTGAAGGCCCGAATGCTTAATCAGTATATAAATGAATAAATGAAAACTCCCAATCTCCACTACTACATTCACCAAATTGACCAAAGGGCATATTGGGGTTAAGCCGTGAAGACGGCGTCATAGTGTAATACGTGGTCCAGTAGTTTATAATTCACGATATGGGGACATGATAATGTCATTCAATGTTCAGACAATCTTCATCAGGATCAGCCGTCTACCACCGCTGGCGGAAACAGATGTAGAAGACAACGCTGGGTCGTGCTTGGATCACCGTTTTGTTACCGTGGATTGTCCATATATGGGGACCACATAATAGTGATTCGTGGTCCTGGTGATCCATCAGACAGAAAATGCTGGTATAGCAATATTGTTCCAATATTCAATATTTCTTCATCACACACGGTGTTCATCCGCCACCAGCAGACATGAGTATTAGGTCATATAAGAAGAACTGGATCCTACTGACGTCCCAATTGCTCACACTGCCATGAATTGTCCAAGAAGCACAAGGATGACCAAGTGACCAAGTGATGCTGGATTAACCTAGAGGGAGACATGAAGTAATGAATATAGTCACAGTTGTTCAACCCAAAAATCCCGAGAAAAGAAGATCTTCATTTATGCCTTGAGGTGTAGTAGAATGTAATGAAAAAATCCAGCGGGCCTCAACTTGCAGAAGTTTGCGTTCGAGGGATTCCCCTCTACCCGAAGCCTTAAAGGGAACCTGTCACCACGTTTTTGGAAGATGGGATAAAAATAGCGTTAAATAGGGGCAGAGGTGGGCGTTACATTAGTGTGTGTGTTATGCGTTTATTACCCACCTAAGTTGCCGAAATAACTTTGCAAAGTCTCCGTTTTCGCCTGTCAATCAGGCTGGTCAGGTCGCATGGGCGTGGTGTCTTCACCCAGATTTGGCGTAGTTTTCCGTTGGTGGCGTAGTGGTGTGCGCATGCCCAAGGTCCCGAATCCTCTTCCAGGGGATTTAAAATAGCGCGGTGTTCGTTATTGCATTGGTGATCGGTGGGCGCGGCCATCTTCCTTTGGCCGCGCGTGCGCAGAAGCGGCGCTCTGCTCGCCGCGGCTTCAGGAAAATGGCCGCCGCGATGCCGCGCGTGCGCAGATGGATATCGCGGCGGCCATTTTCCTGAAGCCGCGGCCAGCAGAGCGCCGCTTCTGCGCACGCGCGGCCAAAGGAAGATGGCCGCGCCCACCGATCACCAATGCAATAACGAACACCGCGCTATTTTAAATCCCCTGGAAGAGGATTCGGGACCTTGGGCATGCGCACACCACTACGCCACCAACGGAAAACTACGCCAAATCTGGGTGAAGACACCACGCCCATGCGACCTGACCAGCCTGATTGACAGGCGAAAACGGAGACTTTGCAAAGTTATTTCGGCAACTTAGGTGGGTAATAAACGCATAACACACACACTAATGTAACGCCCACCTCTGCCCCTATTTAACGCTATTTTTATCCCATCTTCCAAAAACGTGGTGACAGGTTCCCTTTAATGTGCTCAAGACCTACACACCTACTGCCCGTGCATCGACCTGCATGATGTGACAAGAAATGGGAAGCCACTGAAGTGAGAGGCTTCTCCCTACAGGCATCAGCCATCGCAGTGCTAATGGTTGAAAAATGTTTCTGCATGCGGCGACGCAATTCTTGGGATGTTTGTCCCACATAAATAAGTGGGCATGGACAGATGATAGTATATATCACATTGGTAGTTTTGCAATTAATATATGACTTGAGTCCATGCTTACTACCATCAGTGGGATTGCAAAAGTAATCCCTGACTGGATGCATGTACTGACAAATACTGCAGTCTACGCATGGGAAGGAGCCCCTCAGCGTGATACCGCGATTTAATCTAACAGTGGGTCTGGTATAATGGCTCCTAGTGAGAATGTCTCTCAGGTTTGGTGCCCTTCTTGCCGTGATCAGTGGTCGTCCACTAACGACTTGTGAGGTCGCTAAATCTGTAGTAAGAATATCCCAATGCTTTTGTAAAATGTCTCTTACCTTGGACCAATGGGTGTTGTATCCAGTAATGAAACGGACACATTTATCCGATGATTTTGGTCTTGACTCCAATAAAGAAACCTGTGACTGGCCTCTGGCTCTCTGGTATGCTTGGGAGATACATTTTTTGGGACAAGTTCTTCTTTTGAATCTTCTGGTCAAATCTTGTGCTTCTTTCTGAAAATCCACATCAAGTGTACAATTTCTCCTGGATCTCAGGAATTGTCCGATGGGTATACCTTTCTTAGTATGGGGTGGGTGGAAACTGCGAAATTCCAACAGGTTGTTAGTGGATGTGGGTTTACGATACAGGCAAGTTGTTAAATTGCTATTGTGACGCATGATGTTGAGGTCTAAGAAACTCACCGAGGAGGAAGAATACGAGAATGTCAAGAAGATGTTGAACAAATTATCATTCAAAAAATCAATAAAGATCCGAAGTTCCTCCTGGGTGCCTGACCAAATAAAAAACACGTTGTCAATAAATCTAAACCAACAACGCACTTTGGACTTAAACCACGTGGAGATGAAAACCCTCGTCGACTCCCACCACCCTAAGAAAAGGTTAGCTAGAGCCGGGGCACAACGGGCCCCCATTGCCACGCCAGAAACTTGAAGCTAAAAACTCCTGTCAAATAGGAAGAAGTTGTGTTTGAGAATGAAGCCAAGTAAATCTACAATGAAGGAATCATGTAGCCTATCCGAGTGTTGTTGTTGATCAAGAAAGAATAAAACAGCTTGTAGACCGTGGTCATGGTCAATATTTGAGTAAAGGGACTCGACATCACATGTGACCATGATCTCATCTTGGGCCATGGTAATACCCTGTATTGATGTAATAAAATGTGATGTATCCCTAATGTACGAAGGAAGCTCCAAAACCAAAGGCTGTAAGAAAAAGTTAATATAGGTGCAGGCCTTTTCGCACAAGCTCCCTATACTAGAGACAATGGGACGCCCGGGTGGTTTGCTGATGTTTTTATGCAATTTGGGCAACATATAAAATGTTGAGGTGGTGGGATGTTTGACCCAAATGAAGTCCCGTTCCCCTTTGTTAATAATATCCAAATCCAGGGCTCTATCCAGTAACGATCTTAATTTGACTGAGTAAACACCCGTGGGGTCTGATGGGAGTTTATGGTAATATTTAGTATTGTCCAATTGTCTGCGAGCTTCTTCCACATAGAGGTTGTGGGGCCAGAGGACAATATTACCCCCCTTATCAGCCTCACGAATCAAGAACTCACTGTTGGATTTAAGGTCTGATAGGGCACGTTTCTCAGAGAATGTCAGATTTTCAGTTACAGGGATTTTGGTGGGTAATGCCTCAATGTCTCTTTTAGCCATTTCAAAAAATATCCTCACTGCGGGAATAATGGAAAATGGTGGCGAAACCAAAGACTTATTCCTGTATGGGAATTTTGACCTACCTGCAGTATCCTGTCCCTCGTTAAGCAAGTCCATCAAATCCTGAAATACATTCTGCTCAGTCTGATCAAAAAATGGCGTGGCTTGTGGTTTATTATGTAGGACTTGCAAAATGATTTTCCTGCAGAATAAAAATAAATCTTTAATTAACATAAATTTGTCCACCTGTTGAACTGGTGAAAATGTTAGACCCCTAGACAGGACAGATGTCTCATCTGTAGTAAGTGTATGGCTTGACAGATTAACAATCTGAAGAGTATCTTCATGATCATACTCACGAGTATCTCCCATACCGGATGGAGTTATTTGCGAGGTTGCCTCCGTGGAGGATTGCGACGCGGTGGTCTGTGATTGTAATTCCTGATGGTCTGAGCGAATCTGTTTCCTGCGTCCCCGCCTGGTCCTGGGTCGATATCGCTTTCGGCTGAGGATAAAAAATCGCTCAAAGTATATATCTCTGCTGATGATGCTGGTCTCTCGGTATTGGTAGTTCTCACTCTGCGACTCAAGCCTCGGCGTTTGTTACCCTGGTGTGTCCAGGAAAATGCAGTTTTGTCCTCAAAGTCCCTTTTGTCTCTTACAAATTTAGAACGTTTCTTAGCCATAATCTCTTTATCATATTTATCTAGTATGTCCTTGAGTGTCACTCTGAAGGGCTGTACCTGTGACACTTCGTCAAATTTGTTCAGCTTGGACTCCAGATTTTTGATGTCAGTTTTGACAGTAGTCAATAGCTCTCTGTCATGTGTGATCAGTAAATTGATTAAAATGCTTGAACAGCGTATCAGGCCCTGCTCCCATACTATACGGAAAGTGGGAGATGGTTCCCAAGCGGGAAATATAGACACTCTGAGTCCCCTGGGTACAATGTTTAATTTCAAATACTCCTCCAAACAACGGATATTCCAGAGTAGCCTAATGCCATGTTTTTGTGAGGCAATTAGCTCTGTGGTCAGACCCGAAAAGTCTGAGTCAGCACTGGAGGCAGTGTTGGTCTCAACAAAAGCCTGAGCAGAGGCAGCCCTCCATGCCGTCTCTCGTGCGTCCCAATCCATGGGCCCAGGTATACCTCACACAATACCTGAAATAATAATAATATCAAGATGAGAAAGCTATAATAAGCTGTGTGCTGCTAGCTGAGAAAAAGGCACCAAAAAGGATGCCTAAATGACAGAACTGACAGAGTTTTTAGAACACTAGCGCACTACCTATAGTATAGGATAGAGAGAGAGGGGTGCAGCAAAGTGGAAATAGAATGACTGTAAAGAACCAAGAAAAAGAACCACTAGAACATGCTGCACACCACAATGTATATCCATAATATAAAAGGTAAACTTTATTGACATAATAAAAACATTAAAAACATGTAACACACCACAAATCCCCACAATGATCCATAATGATTGTGATGGCCAAACCAGGGCAGATGTCTGATCACAAGTGTAAGTGCCTATGAGATGAAAGTATGATATATCTCATCAATATCCACATGAAACAATATGAAAAGAAACCACATATATATGTGCTCCTCGTAAGTAAGATGTGGCCCAAGTGTGGCACAGATATAACATGTGCATATGGCCCTGATACCTCCTGCATAAATGTATAATGCCTAAAGGAACTGGACAAGAAAAAATGGATAGCTGTTATGCTCAGACGTATAAGGCTATAATAAACGCATACAAAAATGCACGGGAAGGTCCCATGTCCCGCCAAATAGGCACAAGATAAATTGGTAACGCCAAGAGCATGAACGTACCAGAAAGCAGATATCCTGGATCAACGTGAAAAAGAACCCGACGTGTAAGGCTATAATAGCCACATACCAAGATGTAAGGGAAAGTCCCAAGTCCAGCCGAATCGGCACAAAATCAATAGGTAACGCCAAAAGTATAAACGTACCAGAAAGCAGGTATCCCGGATCAAAGTGGGGAGAGACCCCACGCGTATCGCCGTTACTAGGACGGCTTCGTCAGGGGAAGGGTGTCAGACACTAGTCAAAACGAATTTAAATACCTTATGATAACTAGCAGATGTAAGTGAGGACACCGGAGACCGGAACCGGAGGTGACGCACGGGGAGGGCGGAAGTGTGAGAACGGCAGACGTCTCTGCCCATAATCAACAATGAGCATGCGCCGAAATTTGACAGCGCAGCTCATTGTACATAGAGTAAAGAGATCAAAAAGGGATATGCCGCAGGCACAGAAGATAGAGAATATCGGAAGGAAAATTGTCTCTATTATGACCATATGCGGAAAAGCCTGATATTGTACAAATAGACGAACAGACAAACAAGGACACAATAGGAGTGTAACAAAACAGGGAACACACATATTGGAGGGAACATATAAAAATGAATAATGCTAACCGGCAGATGAAAAGACATGATTTCCAAATCTGCCAGAAACTGTATTTATTGGAAGTAGTTGAATCAAAAAAGATTAGGCAGCCAAAGACATATGGGTGTTTGTTGGAAACACTGGGGCCATGTATAGTGGTAAACAGACAGAGATATGGGTAAAGCCAAGTCTGATAATAGAAGGCACCCTCGGGGGACAGTCTGATAAATATAAGCCATGGGTTACCAAAAAGTGTGCCAAAAATACAGCTATGGTTAAAGGCGGTGACAAAATTGGAATCAGAAGGAGCCTGGCAAAAGCATATCACCTGATTACTAGTACCCATATTGAAGATACATACATGAATCAACTCAGGCCTCACTGTATCCAGTGAAGGCCCGAATGCTTAATCAGTATATAAATGAATAAATGAAAACTCCCAATCTCCACTACTACATTCACCAAATTGACCAAAGGGCATATTGGGGTTAAGCCGTGAAGACGGCGTCATAGTGTAATACGTGGTCCAGTAGTTTATAATTCACGATATGGGGACATGATAATGTCATTCAATGTTCAGTGTCATGAATCCCCAATGGCTAGGGATAGCACGGGATAAGCAAAGTATAATAAATATCGGACGAGCTCTAGGGTGATGGAACCTGGGCTGACCGCTGCCCTACGCCTGACAAACGCAACTAGAGATAGCCAGGGAGCGTGCCTACGTTGGTTCTAGACGCCACGCACCAGCCTAAGAGCTAACTAGTACTGCAGAGAAAACAAAGACCTCACTTGCCTCCAGAGGAATTAACCCCAAAGATATAGTTGCCCCCCACATGTATTGACGGTGAAATGAGAGGAAGGCACATACATAGAGATGATGTATATAGCTTTAGCAAATAGAGGCCCGCTGAAAACTAGAAAGCAGAGTGACACAAAAGGGGACTGAGCGGTCAGCAAAAAACCCTAATCAAAAAAACCATCCTGAGATTACAAGAACCCATGTGCCAACTCATGGCACATGGGGAGAACCTCAGTCCACTAGAGCAACCAGCTAACAAAGAGACATTCTAAGCAAGCTGGACAAAAAACCAAACAACTGAAAATCAGCACTTAGCTTATCCTGAAAGATCTGGGAGCAGGTAGGCAGGAACCAAACAGAGCACATCTGAACACATTGCCAGCCGGCAAGGGAAATGACAGAGAGGCCAGGTAAAATAGGAAACACCCAGCCTCTGATGGACAGATGGAAACCAAAGGCCGCAACCCACCAAAGTCACCCAGTACCAGCAGTAACCACCAGAGGGAGCCCGCAAACAGAATCCACAACAGTACCCCCCCCTTGAGGAGGGGTCACCGAACCCTCACGAGAACCCCCAGGGCGATCAGGGTGAGCTCTATGGAAGGCGCGGACCAAATCAGTCGCATGAACATCGGAGGCGACCACCCAGGAATTGTCCTCCTGACCATAACCCTTCCACTTAACCAAATACTGGAGTTTGCGTCTGGAAACACGAGAATCCAAGATCTTTTCAACAACATACTCCAATTCTCCCTCCACCAGCACCGGAGCAGGAGGCTCGACCGAAGGAACAACAGGCACCTCATACCTCCGCAACAACGACCGATGGAACACATTATGAATAGCGAACGATGCTGGGAGATCCAAACGGAAAGATACAGGGTTAAGAATCTCCGAGATCCTATAAGGACCGATGAACCGAGGCTTGAACTTAGGAGAAGAGACCTTCATAGGGACAAAACGAGAAGACAACCACACCAAGTCCCCAACAAGAAGTCGGGGACCCACGCGGCGACGGCGATTAGCAAACTGCTGAGTCTTCTCCTGAGATAACTTCAAATTGTCCACCACCTGATTCCAAATGTGATGTAGCCTGTCCACCACCACGTCCACTCCAGGACAATCCGAAGACTCCACCTGACCAGAGGAAAAACGAGGATGAAACCCCGAATTACAAAAAAAAGGAGAGACCAACGTGGCCGAACTAGCCCGATTATTAAGAGCAAATTCGGCCAGTGGCAAAAAAGCAACCCAGTCATCCTGATCAGCAGAAACAAAACACCTCAAATAAGTTTCCAAGGTCTGATTAGTTCGCTCCGTCTGGCCATTCGTCTGAGGATGGAATGTAGACGAGAAAGACAAATCAATGCCCATCTTGGCACAAAACGTCCGCCAAAATCTAGACACAAACTGGGATCCCCTGTCAGAAACGATATTCTCCGGAATCCCATGCAAACGAACCACGTTCTGAAAAAACAAAGGAACCAACTCAGAGGAGGAGGGCAACTTAGGCAAGGGCACCAAATGAACCATCTTAGAAAAGCGGTCATACACAACCCAGATAACGGACATTTTCTGTGAAACCGGGAGATCAGAAATAAAATCCATGGAAATGTGCGTCCAAGGCCTCTTCGGGATGGGCAAGGATAACAACAACCCACTAGCCCGTGAACAGCAAGACTTAGCTCGAGCACACACTTCACAAGACTGCACAAAGGTACGCACATCCCTAGACAAGGAAGGCCACCAAAAAGACCTGGCCACCAAGTCTCTTGTACCAAATATTCCAGGATGACCAGCCAACACAGAAGAATGGACCTCGGAGATGACTCTACTGGTCCAATCATCCGGAACAAACAGTCTTTCTGGTGGACATCGATCCGGTTTATCCACCTGAAACTCCTGCAATGCGCGTCGCAAGTCTGGGGATACGGCGGACAATATTACCCCATCCCTAAGGATACCAGCAGGCCCAGTGTCTCCAGGAGAGTCAGGCACAAAACTCCTGGAAAGAGCATCTGCCTTCACATTCTTTGAACCTGGCAGGTATGAAACCACAAAATTGAAACGAGAAAAAAATAACGACCAACGAGCCTGTCTAGGATTCAAACGCATGGCAGACTCAAGGTAAATGAGATTCTTGTGATCAGTCAAGACCACCACGCGATGTTTAGCACCCTCAAGCCAATGACGCCACTCCTCAAATGCCCACTTCATGGCCAAAAGCTCCCGATTACCCACATCATAATTGCGCTCGGCGGGTGAGAATTTTCTAGAGAAGAAAGCACATGGCTTCATCACCGAGCCATTAGAACTTCTCTGTGACAAAACCGCCCCCGCTCCAATCTCGGAAGCATCAACCTCCACCTGGAAAGGAAGTGAAACATCTGGTTGACACAACACAGGAGCAGAAGAAAACCGGCGCTTAAGTTCCCGAAAGGCCTCCACGGCCGCAGGAGACCAATCAGCAACATCAGCACCCTTTTTAGTCAAATCAGTCAAAGGTTTAACAATACTGGAAAAATTAGCAATGAACCGACGATAAAAATTAGCAAACCCCAAGAACTTCTGAAGGCTCTTAACAGATGTAGGTTGTGTCCAGTCACAAATAGCCTGAACCTTAACGGGATCCATCTCAATAGTAGAAGGAGAAAAAATGTACCCCAAAAAAGAAATCTTCTGGACTCCGAAGAGACACTTTGAGCCCTTCACAAACAGAGAATTGGCCCGCAAAACCTGAAACACCTTCCTGACCTGTAGAACATGAGACTCCCAGTCATCAGAAAACACCAAAATATCATCCAAATACACAATCATAAACTTATCCAGATATTCACGGAAAATATTGTGCATAAAGGACTGAAAGACTGACGGAGCATTGGAGAGTCCAAAAGGCATTACCAAATACTCAAAATGGCCCTCAGGCGTATTAAATGCGGTTTTCCACTCATCACCCTGTTTTATCCGCACCAGATTATACGCACCACGAAGATCTATTTTAGTGAACCACCTAGCCCCCTTAATGCGAGCAAACAAATCAGTAAATAATGGCAATGGATACTGGTATTTGACTGTAATCTTATTCAGAAGGCGATAATCTATACAAGGCCTCAGGGAACCATCTTTTTTTGCCACGAAAAAAAAACCTGCTCCCAGAGGGGACGAAGATGGACGAATATGTCCCTTTTCCAAGGACTCCTTAATATAATTCCGCATAGCAGTATGCTCTGGCAGTGACAGATTAAATAAATGACCCTTAGGGAACTTACTGCCAGGAATCAATTCTATAGCACAGTCACACTCTCTATGGGGAGGGAGCGAATTGAGCTTAGGCTCCTCAAAAACATCCCTATAATCCGACAAAAACGCAGGGATCTCCGAAGGAGTAGATGAAGCTATAGAAATCGGAGGTGCATCATCATGAACCCCGTGACATCCCCAGCTTAGCACAGACATTGTTTTCCAGTCCAGGACAGGATTATGAGTTTGTAACCATGGCAGACCAAGCACTAGTACATCATGTAAATTATACAGTACAAGGAAGCGAATCACCTCCTGATGAACGGGAGTCATGCGCATGGTCACTTGTGTCCAATACTGCGGTTTATTCATAGCCAATGGTATAGAATCAATTCCTTTCAGAGGAATAGGAACTTCCAGAGGCTCTAGACTAAAACCGCAGCGTTTAGCAAATGACCAATCCATAAGACTCAGGGCAGCGCCTGAATCCACATAGGCATCGACGGAAATGGAAGACAGTGAAAAAATCAGAGTCACAGACAAAATGAACTTAGACTGCAGAGTATCAATGGCAAAAGATTTATCAACCCTTTTTGTGCGTTTAGAGCATGCTGATATAACATGAGCTGAATCACCACAATAAAAACACAAACCATTTTTCCGCCTATAATTTTGCCGTTCACTTCTGGACTGAATTCTATCACATTGCATAGTCTCAGGTGCCTGTTCAGAAGACACCGCCAACTGGTGCACGGGTTTGCGCTCCCGTAAACGCCGATCAATCTGAATGGCCATAGCCATAGACTCATTCAGACCTGTAGGCGCAGGGAACCCCACCATAATATCCTTAATGGCCTCAGAAAGACCATTTCTGAAGTTTGCAGCCAGGGCGCACTCATTCCACTGAGTAAGCACCGACCATTTCCGAAATTTCTGACAATATATTTCCGCTTCATCATGCCCCTGAGAGAGGGCCAATAAAGCCTTTTCAGCCTGAATCTCTAGGTTAGGTTCCTCATAGAGCAATCCCAATGCCAGAAAAAATGCATCCACACTGAGCAATGCAGGATCCCCTGGTGCCAATGCAAATGCCCAATTCTGAGGTTCGCCCCGTAGGAACGATATAACAATCTTGACCTGTTGAGCAGGGTCTCCAGAGGAGCGAGATTTCAAAGAGAGAAACAATTTACAATTGTTCCTGAAATTCAGGAAGGTAGATCTATCTCCAGAAAAAAACTCTGGAATAGGAATTCTAGGTTCAGACATGGGAGTGTGAACAACGAAATCCTGTATGTTTTGAACCTTTGTCGCGAGATTACTCAGGCTGGAAGCCAAACTCTGGACATCCATGATAAACAGCTAAGATCAGAGCCATTCAAGGGTTAAGAGGAGGTAAGAAGCAGCTAAACAGCAATTAAGGGCTAGGCAGCAAAACTCTGAAGGAAAAAAAAAAAAAAAAATTTTCCTTGAACACTTCTTTTTCTCCTGCTTCAGCCCAAACAATTAACACTTTGTGGGCCGGCTATACTGTCATGAATCCCCAATGGCTAGGGATAGCACGGGATAAGCAAAGTATAATAAATATCGGACGAGCTCTAGGGTGATGGAACCTGGGCTGACCGCTGCCCTACGCCTGACAAACGCAACTAGAGATAGCCAGGGAGCGTGCCTACGTTGGTTCTAGACGCCACGCACCAGCCTAAGAGCTAACTAGTACTGCAGAGAAAACAAAGACCTCACTTGCCTCCAGAGGAATTAACCCCAAAGATATAGTTGCCCCCCACATGTATTGACGGTGAAATGAGAGGAAGGCACATACATAGAGATGATGTATATAGCTTTAGCAAATAGAGGCCCGCTGAAAACTAGAAAGCAGAGTGACACAAAAGGGGACTGAGCGGTCAGCAAAAAACCCTAATCAAAAAAACCATCCTGAGATTACAAGAACCCATGTGCCAACTCATGGCACATGGGGAGAACCTCAGTCCACTAGAGCAACCAGCTAACAAAGAGACATTCTAAGCAAGCTGGACAAAAAACCAAACAACTGAAAATCAGCACTTAGCTTATCCTGAAAGATCTGGGAGCAGGTAGGCAGGAACCAAACAGAGCACATCTGAACACATTGCCAGCCGGCAAGGGAAATGACAGAGAGGCCAGGTAAAATAGGAAACACCCAGCCTCTGATGGACAGATGGAAACCAAAGGCCGCAACCCACCAAAGTCACCCAGTACCAGCAGTAACCACCAGAGGGAGCCCGCAAACAGAATCCACAACAGTTCAGACAATCTTCATCAGGATCAGCCGTCTACCACCGCTGGCGGAAACAGATGTAGAAGACAACGCTGGGTCGTGCTTGGATCACCGTTTTGTTACCGTGGATTGTCCATATATGGGGACCACATAATAGTGATTCGTGGTCCTGGTGATCCATCAGACAGAAAATGCTGGTATAGCAATATTGTTCCAATATTCAATATTTCTTCATCACACACGGTGTTCATCCGCCACCAGCAGACATGAGTATTAGGTCATATAAGAAGAACTGGATCCTACTGACGTCCCAATTGCTCACACTGCCATGAATTGTCCAAGAAGCACAAGGATGACCAAGTGACCAAGTGATGCTGGATTAACCTAGAGGGAGACATGAAGTAATGAATATAGTCACAGTTGTTCAACCCAAAAATCCCGAGAAAAGAAGATCTTCATTTATGCCTTGAGGTGTAGTAGAATGTAATGGAAAAATCCAGCGGGCCTCAACTTGCAGAAGTTTGCGTTCGAGGGATTCCCCTCTACCCGAAGCCTTAATGTGCTCAAGACCTACACACCTACTGCCCGTGCATCGACCTGCATTTCGGCGCATGCTCATTGTTGATTATGGGCAGAGACGTCTGCCGTTCTCACACTTCCGCCCTCCCCGTGCGTCACCTCCGGTTCCGGTCTCCGGCGTCCTCACTTACATCTGCTAGTTATCATAAGGTATTTAAACTCGTTTTGACTAGTGTCTGACACCCTTCCCCTGACGAAGCCGTCCTAGTAACGGCGATACGCGTGGGGTCTCTCCCCACTTTGATCCGGGATACCTGCTTTCTGGTACGTTTATACTTTTGGCGTTACCTATTGATTTTGTGCCGATTCGGCTGGACTTGGGACTTTCCCTTACATCTTGGTATGTGGCTATTATAGCCTTACACGTCGGGTTCTTTTTCACGTTGATCCAGGATATCTGCTTTCTGGTACGTTCATGCTCTTGGCGTTACCAATTTATCTTGTGCCTATTTGGCGGGACATGGGACCTTCCCGTGCATTTTTGTATGCGTTTATTATAGCCTTATACGTCTGAGCATAACAGCTATCCATTTTTTCTTGTCCAGTTCCTTTAGGCATTATACATTTATGCAGGAGGTATCAGGGCCATATGCACATGTTATATCTGTGCCACACTTGGGCCACATCTTACTTACGAGGAGCACATATATATGTGGTTTCTTTTCATATTGTTTCATGTGGATATTGATGAGTTATATCATACTTTCATCTCATAGGCACTTACACTTGTGATCAGACATCTGCCCTGGTTTGGCCATCACAATCATTATGGATCATTGTGGGGATTTGTGGTGTGTTACATGTTTTTAATGTTTTTATTATGTCAATAAAGTTTACCTTTTATATTATGGATATACATTGTGGTGTGCAGCATGTTCTAGTGGTTCTTTTTCTTGGTTCTTTACAGACATATATAATGCTCTGCACTGGTCATTATGGCCCGATAGATGCTCCACATAAAGCTGTGCCATATATAATGCTCTGCACCATTCAGTATGGTCCCATAGATGCTCCATAGAAAGCTGTGCCATATATAATGCTCTGCACCGTTCATTATGGTCCCATAGATGCTCCACATAAAGCTGTGCCATATATAATGCTCTGCACCGGTCAGTATGGTCCCATAGATGCTCCACATAAGCTGTGCCATATATAATGCTCTGAACCGGTCATTATGGCCCCATAGATACTCCACATAAAGCTGTGCCATATATAATGCTCTGCACCGGTCATTATGGTCCCATAGATGCTCCACATAAAGCTGTGCCATATATAATGCTCTGCACCGTTCATTATGGCCCCATAGATGCTCCACATAAAGCTGCACCGTATATAATGCTCCATACTGTTCATTATGGTCCCATAGATGCTCCACATAAAGCTGTGCCATATATAATGCTCTGCACCGGTCATTATGGCCCGATAGATGCTCCACATAAAGCTGTGCCATATATAATGCTCTGCACCATTCAGTATGGTCCCATAGATGCTCCATAGAAAGCTGTGCCATATATAATGCTCTGCACCGTTCATTATGGTCCCATAGATGCTCCACATAAAGCTGTGCCATATATAATGCTCTGCACCGGTCAGTATGGTCCCATAGATGCTCCACATAAAGCTGTGCCATATATAATGCTCTGAACCGGTCATTATGGCCCCATAGATGCTCCACATAAAGCTGTGCCATATATAATGCTCTGCACCAGTCATTATGGTCCCATAGATGCTCCACATAAAGCTGTGCCATATATAATGCTCTGCACCGTTCATTATGGCCCCATAGATGCTCCACATAAAGCTGCACCGTATATAATGCTCCATACTGTTCATTATGGTCCCACAGATGCTCCACATAAAGCTGTGCCATATATAATGCTCTGCACCGTTCATTATGGCCCCATAGATGCTCCATATAAATCTGTGCAATATATAATGCTGCTGCAATAAAAAAAAATGACATACTCACCTCTCTTGCTGCCCGCAGCTCCTCAGCGTCCCGTCTCGGCATCTCTCCGCACTGACTGTTCAGGCAGAGGGCGGCGCGCACACTATTACGTCATCGCGCCCTCTGACCTGAACAGTCAGAGCAAGAGGACGGGAAGACGGAGCGGCGCCCGGCGGGTGGAACGTGGACATGTGACTATGACATACTTACCTGCTCCCGGCGACCCTGGATCCTTATCCCGGACAGATGGTCTCCGGGTGCCGCAGCCTCTTCCTCTGTCAGCGGTCAACGTTACCGCTGATTAGAGGAATGAATATGCGGCTCCATCCCTATGGGAGTGGAGTCCATATTCATAACTTTAATGAGCGATCCCACGTGACCGCTGAACAGGGGAAGAGCTGCAGCACCGAAGACCGTGGGACGGGCAGGGGGAGCGCCAGGAGCGCCGGGACTAGGTGAGTATGCCACAGTCCTCTCCCCCCCTTACCCCCCGACCCCACCGCCGATCATGACTCGAGTATAAGCCGAGAGGAGCAATTTCTCGGCTTATACTCGAGTATATACGGTATATATATTTTTATATATAGACTGTATATGTGTTTTCACGAATATTTGAGCCCATGGATCCATTATATGTCCATCTTGCAAGCCGGATGACACACGGATGACACACGGATATTTTTTGGATAAAAAAATCGCATCCTCGCATTGAATAAGGATTACTGTTCAGGAACTTTTCTGCGTATCTTGGCTGTAAAAAACTGACCATATTTTTATACGTTAGGTGTGACCCCGGCCTAAGCGTTTTTGCAGAGTCAAAAGTAAGAAAAGGTCAAATTCTAGAAATGTTTTTGAGGTGCAATAGTAGAACCAAACACGGAAATGGCAATGTCGGGCATAGCTGGGTTATTAGAGGGAGGAAACACAAGGAGTTCAGTTTTTGCATCACCACATTTTGAGAGCTATTTTTCCATATTTTGGCCGACAGAGTCATGTGAGGTCCTGTTTTTTGCAGGACGAGCTGATGTTTTTATTGATACCATTTTAGGGCACATGACATTTTTTGATCACTTTCTATTCCGATTTTTGGGAGACAGAATGAGCAAAAACCAGCAATTCACGAATTTCTTTGGGGGGGGGGGGCGTTTACACCATTCCGCGTGTGATAAAATTGATAAGGCAGTTTTATTCATCGGGTCAGTACGATTATAGTGATTCAGGGTCAGTATTAGATAGAGGGAGGACATCATTTTGGAGACAGTGGTAAGACAATCACTGGTGTTTTGTAATAATGCAGTCGTGATGTCAATAGTAGAGGTGTATAATTGGGTGTCATCAGCATAGAGATGGTACTGGAAACCAAATCTACTGATTGCTTGTCCAAATAGGGGTAGTATACAAGGAGAATACAAGGGGGCCTAGGCCTGATCCTTGAGGAACCCCGACAGTAAGGGGAAGGGGAGAGGAAGAGGAGCAAGCAGAAGATACAGTGAAGGAGTGGTCAGAGAGGTAGGACAAGAACAAGGAGAGAACGGTGTTCTTGAGGCCCATGGAGCAGAGCATAGCGAGGAAGAGCTGATGATGATCCTCAGTGTTGAATGCTGCAGAGAAATCCAGAAGAATTAGCATGTAGTACTTACCATTAGACTTAGCTGTTAGTAGATCATTAGAGACTTTAATGAGGGCAGTTTCAGAAGAGTGTAAAGAGCGGAAACCAGATTAAAGAGGGTCAAGAAGAGAGTGATCGGAGAGACAGCGGATGAGACAGAAGTGGACCAAGTGTTCCAGGATTTTAGAGATGAAAGGAAGATTAGAGATGGGTCTATAGTTAGCAACACAGTTTTGGTCGAGGGATTTTTTTAAGTAATGGAAGTGCAGCGCCCCAGAGTCCTGGTCGTTGCAGAACTGTCGCTCCGCCACTAAGGGGAGTGATGGTACGTCTGATGGCACTAAAGGAGTTCACCTGACCAGGTATCACAGTCACACATTACACTTCACACTCCGGCCACCAAGGGGAGCAAAGGGTTCTATGTATTAGGCCACTCCTCACACTCTGGTAAAACTGGGGGTTGGATAGAAAGTTAGGGAGAAGCTGACTGGGTTTTGCCCAGGTAACATCTAGTGAGAGAAGAGGTTGCTTGGGAAGATACAGGGGGGTCCCTGTCAGGGGTGGGATCCTGGCAGAGGCCTAGCGAAAAGGACAGATCGTTACGGAGCCGCACCTGCACTTCATTGCGGCGGCATCTTAAGAAAGGACACGAAGCGAAGTATATTGTGGAGAAGTGAGAAACGAGATCACAGCACAAAGGCGATAGAACCAGTAGGAGTCGTGCCCCGAGATCGGCAACATCCTACTGAGGCGAGTAGCCAGTGGCCGGAACGCCGAGGAAGTATTGGGCTCTACGCATTACTTCAATCCAATGGCAGGGCAGTTAATTTTAGGTTGGCTGCCTCACCTTAATCACTTAATGAAGACAACGGAGGCAATTGTGGGAGAGGGGCGTCTCTAGGGTCCCTATAAAATAACTCCAGGCCTACCCCATCATACGGGTGCGTCCTATCCATATCATCTGGGGGACGGAGAGAAAGAACAGAAACATACACGACAGTTGTGAGGACTATCCCGTGGTGCTCAGCAGGGAAGTACTACAACACCCAGGCGCTAGTAGGTAGGCACTGATTTCCACCTGCAAAGGGAACTCTGGATGTGCCTTCGGACTGGCCGGTCTCAGCCAGCCCAGTTAGCAGTGCTCTGGATTGCGGATGCCGAAGCCTTCAGTAAAGAGGTAAAGAGACTGCAACCCTGTGTCCTCGTTATTTGCTGCGACTTACACCACCACCTACACCTTTTATTGGGCGCCCCTTAGCAGGACCACGGACCGGGTCAGGCCACCGTGACATCCTCAGAACCGAGAGACCCGGTACTGAGTACCGCACCTTCCTGCGTCTGGGGGCCGCTCCAACTTGGCGTCACGAACAGGATCTACTTAAGCCTGAAGAGTCAGGTCATGTGTGCCTTGGAACTGTGACTGAATTGTGCTTGAACCGTGATTTATTTAAAGACTGTGTATTGCTATTTGCCGCCAAAAGTTCCAGCCAAAACCGCCGCCATTACAGCGCAAAGCGGAGTGCAGGAGAAGAAGAAGGGCGTGGATTTGTGGGCATGAACAAGCTGAAGAGCGCGAAGAACAATGGCCGCCCAGTTTAAGTATTGCTGTATCCTGAGGACATGTCCGTCAGCAGCTGAGGTCCGCCTTCTAATTCTCTATGGCGGGCGGAGTCCGAAGAAACAAAACTATGACTCAGAAAGAGTGGAGCCGGCGACCAGAGGGGACCTCCGAAAGAGAATGGCCCCGCACAGACCCCTGTCACCGGAGGATTACTCCGACATGCCACCGTTGGAGAGTCTGGATCCCTGGGAGCTGCCGATGGAGGGTCCGCTGCCTGTGCCGACACCAGCTCTAGTGCCTTCCTCAGCGGAGTGGAGTGGCGCGGAAGGAGCCAGCTTAAGCGCAGGCACCCGATGCCGCGGCTACCCGGAGGACCATTCCCCCTCCGCACCTGACCCATTTATCGCCGTGACTGCTGGAGCTCCGGTGTCCCCGTCGCCTGACCCCAGACCACCGGAGGGGCATTACCTTGGACCCTTCCCTTGGGGAGAGTACCGGAATCACCTAATCGCGGAGTTCCAGTGGGAAGTGGAGCGGGAGGCACGAGGTGAGATGCAGGATGGCTCCCTGCCAAAATGGGGTGTAGTGATCATCTACCAGCCCCAGGGAAGAAAAGGCTTCGTTCAGGAGATTGGGGCGACTGTCATGATCTCTGCAGGCAGAGATCATAGCAAGCCTATAGAGGGACAAGCTCTCGGAAGATGGAACTATACTGACCATGAACTAAGCCTGCCGCGCAACTAGAAATAGCCAGGTAGCATTTCCTATTTATCGCTAGATGCCCAGCTCTGGCCTAAGACCTAAATAGCTAGCAGAGGGAAATATAAGACCTGGCTCACCTCTAGAGAAATATTCCAAAGAAGACAGTAGCCCCCCACATATAATGACGGTGAGTTCAGATGAAACAACAAACGCAGCAGGAAAATAGTCTTAGCAAATTTGAGGTCCGCTTACTAGATAGCAGAAGACAGATAGTATACTTTCATGGTCAGCAGAAAAACACTAACAAAACACCATCCAGAGATTACCTTAAACTCTGGCATTAACTCATAACGCCAGAGTAGCAATCCCTGATCAACGAGAGCTTTCCAGACACAGTAACAAAACTTCAGCTGTGAACTGGAACAAATAGGCAAAACAAAACATGGACAAAAGTCCAACTTATCTAGTAGTTGTCTAGAAGCAGGAACAAGCACTGAGAGGCATCAGATAACATTGTTGACCGGCAAGAAACCACCAGAGAAATGAGCTTAAATAGCGACACCCACTACTGATGGAACCAGGTGAAACAGGAAAGAGGATGACAAGTCCAATTCCACAAGCGGCCACCGGGGGAGCCCAGAATCCAAATTCACAACAGTACCCCCCCCTCAAGGAGGGGGCACCGAACCCTCACCAGATCCACCAGGGCGACCAGGATGAGCCCTATGGAAGGCACGAACAAGATCAGAAGCATGAACATCAGATGCATTGACCCAAGAATTATCCTCCTGGCCGTAACCCTTCCAGTTGACCAGATACTGGAGTCTCCGTCTGGAAACACGAGAGTCCAAAATTTTCTCCACAACGTACTCCAACTCACCCTCAACCAACACCGGAGCAGGAGGCTCAACTGAAGGTACAACAGGTACCTCATACCTGCGCAATAACGACCGATGAAAAACGTTATGAATGGAAAAGGACGCAGGGAGGTCCAAACGGAAAGAAACAGGATTAAGAATCTCCAATATTCTATAAGGGCCGATGAACCGAGGTTTAAACTTAGGAGAAGAGACCCTCATAGGGACAAAACGAGAAGACAACCACACCAAATCTCCAACACAAAGCCGAGAACCAACACGACGATGACGGTTGGCAAAACGCTGAGTCTTCTCCTGGGACAACTTCAAATTGTCCATAACCTGCCCCCAGATGTGATGCAATCTCTCCACCACCGCATCCACTCCAGGACAATCCGAGGATTCCACCTGACCGGAGGAAAATCGAGGGTGAAACCCCGAATTACAGAAAAACGGGGACACCAAGGTGGAAGAACTGGCCCGATTATTGAGGGCGAACTCTGCCAATGGCAAAAAAGCAACCCAATCATCCTGGTCAGCAGAGACAAAACACCTCAGATATGTCTCAAGGGTCTGATTAGTCCGCTCGGTCTGGCCATTAGTCTGAGGGTGAAAAGCAGATGAAAAAGACAAATCTATGCCCATCCTAGCACAGAATGCCCGCCAAAATCTAGACACAAATTGGGTACCTCTGTCAGAAACAATATTCTCAGGAATACCGTGCAATCGGACAACATTCTGAAAAAACAGAGGAACCAACTCAGAAGAAGAAGGCAACTTGGGCAGAGGAACCAAATGGACCATTTTAGAGAAACGGTCACAGACCACCCAGATGACAGACATCTTCTGGGAAACAGGCAGATCTGAAATAAAATCCATCGAGATGTGTGTCCAAGGCCTCTTAGGAATAGACAAGGGCAACAGCAGTCCGCTAGCCCGAGAACTACAAGACTTGGCCCGAGCACAAACGTCACATGACTGCACAAAGACTCGCACATCTCGTGACAGGGAAGGCCACCAGAAGGATCTTGCCACCAAATCCCTGGTACCAAAAATTCCGGGATGACCTGCCAATGCAGAAGAATGTACCTCAGAGATGACTCTGCTGGTCCAATCATCCGGAACAAACAGTCTATCAGGCGGACAACGATCCGGTCTATCCGCCTGAAACTCTTGCAAGGACCGCCGCAGATCAGGAGAAACGGCCGACAAAATTACTCCCTCCCTAAGGATACCTGTGGGTTCAGAATTACCAGGAGAGTCCGGGTCAAAACTCCTAGAAAGGGCATCTGCCTTAACATTCTTAGAACCCGGTAGATATGACACCACAAAATTAAAGCGAGAAAAAAATAAAGACCAGCGCGCCTGTCTAGGATTCAGGCGTCTGGCAGTCTCAAGATAAATCAAATTTTTGTGGTCAGTCAATACCACCACCTGATGCCTAGCCCCCTCGAGCCAATGGCGCCACTCCTCAAACGCCCACTTCATGGCCAAAAGCTCCCGATTCCCAACATCATAATTCCGCTCTGCGGGCGAAAATTTGCGAGAAAAGAAGGCACAAGGCCTAATGACGGAGCAGTCGGAACCTTTCTGCGACAACACTGCCCCAGCTCCGATCTCCGAAGCGTCAACCTCAACCTGAAAAGGCAGATTCACATCAGGCTGACGCAACACAGGGGCAGAGGCAAAACGGCGCTTAAGCTCCTGAAAGGCCTCCACAGCATGAGGGGACCAATTAGCAACATCAGCGCCTTGTCTGGTCAAATCAGTCAGTGGTTTAACGACATCCGAAAAACCAGCAATAAATCGGCGGTAAAAGTTGGCAAAGCCCAAAAATCTCTGAAGACCCTTAAGAGAGGAGGGCTGAGTCCAGTCACAAATAGCTTGCACCTTGACGGGATCCATCTCAATGGAAGAGGGAGAAAAAATATACCCCAAAAAGGAAATTTTCTGGACCCCAAAAACGCACTTAGACCCCTTCACACATAAAGAATTAGACCGCAGAACCTGAAAAACTCTCCTGACCTGCTGGACATGAGAGTCCCAGTCATCAGAAAAAATCAGAATATCATCCAGATATATTATCATAAATTTATCCAGAAAATCGCGGAAAATATCATGCATAAAAGACTGGAAAACTGAAGGGGCATTAGAAAGACCAAAAGGCATGACCAAATACTCAAAGTGGCCCTCGGGCGTATTAAATGCGGTCTTCCACTCATCCCCCTGCCTGATCCGCACCAAATTATACGCCCCACGAAGATCAATTTTAGAGAACCACTTAGCACCCTCTATACGAGCAAACAAATCAGTAAGCAATGGCAATGGGTATTGATACTTAACAGTGATCTTATTCAGAAGCCGATAATCAATACATGGTCTCAAAGAGCCGTCTTTTTTTGAGACAAAGAAAAACCCAGCTCCCAAGGGAGAAGAAGATGGACGAATATGTCCCTTTTCCAAAGACTCCTTTATATATTCCCGCATAGCAGCATGTTCCGGCACAGACAAATTAAACAAACGACCCTTTGGATATTTACAACCCGGTATCAAATCTATGGCACAATCGCACTCACGGTGCGGAGGTAACGACCCAAGCTTGGGTTCGTCAAAGACGTCTTGATAATCAGAGAGGAACTCAGGGACTTCAGAGGGAATGGACGACGAAATAGAAACCAAAGGTACGTCCCCATGAATACCCTTACATCCCCAGCTCAACACAGACATTGCTCTCCAGTCCAAGACTGGGTTGTGAGACTGCAACCATGGCAATCCCAGTACCAAATCGTCATGTAAATTATACAGCACCAGGAAACGAATAATCTCCTGGTGATCCGGATTGATACGCATGGTTACTTGTGTCCAGTATTGTGGTTTATTATTAGCCAATGGGGTGGAGTCAATCCCCTTCAGAGGAATAAGAGTCTCCAAAGGCTCTAAATCAAAACCACAACGATTGGCAAAGGACCAATCCATAAGACTCAGAGCGGCGCCAGAGTCAACATAGGCGTCCGTGACAATGGATGACAAAGAGCAAATCAGGGTTACAGACAAAATAAACTTAGACTGAATGGTGCCAATGGAAACAGACTTATCAAGCTTCTTTGTACGCCTAGAGCATGCTGATATAACATGAGTAGAATCCCCACAATAGAAACACAATCCATTCTTCCGTCTAAAATTCTGTCGCTCGCTCCTGGACAGAATTCTATCACACTGCATACTTTCTGGCGTCTTTTCCATAGACACCGCCAGATGGTGCACCGGTTTGCGCTCCCGCAGACGCCTATCAATCTGAATAGCCATTGTCATGGACTCATTCAGACCTGCAGGCAAAGGGAACCCCACCATAACATCCTTAACGGCATCAGAGAGACCTTCTCTGAAAGTTGCCGCCAAGGCGCACTCATTCCACTGAGTAAGCACAGACCATTTACGGAATTTTTGGCAGAAAACTTCAGCTTCGTCTTGCCCCTGAGATAGTGCCATCAAAGTTTTTTCTGCCTGAAGTTCCAAATGAGGTTCCTCATAAAGCAAGCCCAAGGCCAGAAAAAACGCATCCACATCGCGTAACGCAGGATCCCCTGCTGGCAATGAGAAGGCCCAATCTTGAGGGTCACCCCTGAGCAAGGAAATCACAATCCTAACCTGCTGAGCAGGGTCTCCAGCTGAACGAGACTTCAGGGACAAATAAAGCTTACAATTATTTCGGAAATTCTGGAAGCTAGCTCTATTCCCTGTGAAGAACTCCGGCAAAGGAATTCTCGGCTCAGATACCGGAGCATGTACCACAAAATCTTGTAAATTTTGTACTTTCGTGATGAGATTATTCAAACCCGCAGTTACACTCTGGAGATCCATTATTGTCAGGTGCACACAGAGCATACAGAGATTAGGAGGAGAGAGAGAAAAGACTGCAGCAAGGCAGACTGGAGGGAAAAAAAAAAAAAAAATTCCAGCAGACTTCTTATAACTCTCCTTTCTCAACCTGGGTCTTTAACACTTTATAGGCCGGTCAAACTGTCATGATCTCTGCAGGCAGAGATCATAGCAAGCCTATAGAGGGACAAGCTCTCGGAAGATGGAACTATACTGACCATGAACTAAGCCTGCCGCGCAACTAGAAATAGCCAGGTAGCATTTCCTATTTATCGCTAGATGCCCAGCTCTGGCCTAAGACCTAAATAGCTAGCAGAGGGAAATATAAGACCTGGCTCACCTCTAGAGAAATATTCCAAAGAAGACAGTAGCCCCCCACATATAATGACGGTGAGTTCAGATGAAACAACAAACGCAGCAGGAAAATAGTCTTAGCAAATTTGAGGTCCGCTTACTAGATAGCAGAAGACAGATAGTATACTTTCATGGTCAGCAGAAAAACACTAACAAAACACCATCCAGAGATTACCTTAAACTCTGGCATTAACTCATAACGCCAGAGTAGCAATCCCTGATCAACGAGAGCTTTCCAGACACAGTAACAAAACTTCAGCTGTGAACTGGAACAAATAGGCAAAACAAAACATGGACAAAAGTCCAACTTATCTAGTAGTTGTCTAGAAGCAGGAACAAGCACTGAGAGGCATCAGATAACATTGTTGACCGGCAAGAAACCACCAGAGAAATGAGCTTAAATAGCGACACCCACTACTGATGGAACCAGGTGAAACAGGAAAGAGGATGACAAGTCCAATTCCACAAGCGGCCACCGGGGGAGCCCAGAATCCAAATTCACAACAGGCGACAATAAGGGTTCGTATTACCCGGGACGAGGTAGAGCCCTGCCTGAGCGGAGACGGTGCCGGAGCCATCCTGAAGCCAGGAGACGTGGTGACTTATCGCCGATATCTCAAGGGGAGTCGTTGGTGGGCCCGAGATATGCAGAGATGCACAAGCCGTCCTGGCGGTATCCAGAGCCAAGGGAGAAGAGCTTGCCGCTGAAGCAGCTGCCGCGGCTTCTGCCGCCGCCGGTGTTATCCACCGACCCACTCACACACTCATTGCAGCACACGACCTGGTCGTGCAGAAAGGACAAACCCATGGAGTGCACCTGGTGCCAGGAGTGGATTTGGAGTCGAGCTTCCCTAAACCGCAGAGGGCCACCTGTCAGGTGAGGCCCTGGTGGAAGCCACCTCCTGATTCACGGGAGTAAGCCTTAGAACCGGAACCACTGTAAATAGTTAACTGTTTTTCCTGCTGTTTTGCTGCTAAGACCCGACCAGGGTTATTCTTAAAGGGATCCCTTTGTTTACCCGGGATCCCTAATGCTTTATGTTTGTTTTGCATCAGTGTTTTAAAAGACTGCCGAATCATGGACGGTGAATGGTTCACAAACTGTGTTGTATATAGTTCGCACCTTCTTAAAGGTGCCCTCTACTGGTTTTACAAAAGAAGGAGCTTTTTGAAGAGACTGTTCCTGGATACAGCGCAGAAGCTCTTGATTATTACAGACTTGCAGCTTGAGAGTTGCACTACCTCAAAGAGACTTGGGATGTCCCTCTTAAAGGGGATGTTCACTGTTGCAATTAGTCAAGATGTAATGTTGCTTTAAGAAAGTTAGATAGTAATGATGTTTTACATAGTAGTATGTAGCTAGAAAGATAATGATAAGGAATAGAACTGTTGATAATGAATAAAAATTGAAGTTGAAGTGATTATCGGAACTAATGATAGAGAGCTAAGGAAAGATGCAGTAAGCCCGTGGGGGTAGATGAGAGAGTCCTGCATAGGAGAAAGAGAGCTCAGGAAAATGTTGATTTGCACTTGTAGTTTTGTAGTATACCTTTAGTGGGTTCCTGCCTTACGCCCTTAAAGGAGAAGTTAAATTATTGTTCAGAATTTGCACTTAGTAGATAGAATGCCCGGCTGGGTAATAATAGTTATTTATAGTCAGCTATTTAAATAAATGTTATTTAAGATCTTAAGCACTATGTAAATATGTTTTGTTTGTAACGTTCAAGTGTTCTCACCTGCCATAAAGGGAAGCATTGTTAAATTTACTTGTTTATTGCATTTCAAAATTTTGTATGTCTTTTGCTAACATGTATTGTTGTTCTTCTTTCCCAGTCCGGGAGTACTGGATTTAACCGGGGGCAGTGCAGCGCTCCAGAGTCCTGGTCGTTGCAGTACTGTCGCTCCGCCAGTAAGGAGAGTGATGGTACGTCTGATGGCACTAAAGGAGTTCACCTGACCAGGTATCACAGTCACACATTACACTTCACACTCCGGCCACCAGGGGAAGCAAAGGGTTCTATGTATTAGGCCACTCCTCACACTCCGGTAAAACTGGCGGTTGGATAGGAAGTTAGGGAGAAGCTGACTGGGTTTTGCCCAGATAACATCTAGTGAGAGAAGAGGTTGCTTGGGAAGATCCAGGGGGGTCCCTGTCAGGGGTGGGATCCTGGCAGAGGCCTAGCGAAAAGGACAGATCGTTACGGAGCCGCGCCTGCACTTCATTGCGGCGGCATCTTAAGAAAGGACACGAAGCGAAGTATATTGTGGAGAAGTGAGAAACGAGATCACAGCACAAAGGCGATAGAACCAGTAGGAGTCTTGCCCCGAGATCGGCAACATCCTACTGAGGCGCGTAGCCAGTGGCCGGAACGCCGAGGAAGTATTGGGCTCTACGCATTACTTCAAACCAACGGCAGGGCAGTTAATTTTAGGTTGGCTGCCTCACCTTAATCACCTAATGAAGACAACGGAGGCAATTGTGGGAGAGGGGCGTCTCTAGGGTCCCTATAAAATAACTCCAGGCCTACCCCATCATACGGGTGCATCCTATCCATATCATCTGGGGGACGGAGAGAAAGAACAGAAACATACACGACAGTTGTGAGGACTATCCCGTGGTGCTCAGCAGGGAAGTAATACAACACCCAGGCGCTAGTAGGTAGGCACTGATTTCCACCTGCAAAGGGAACTCTGGATGTGCCTTCGGACCGGCCTGTCTCAGCCAGCCCAGTTAGTGCTCATTTTAAAATGCGCGCGTGTCCTGCCTCCCGTGACGTCACGGCTTGTGATTGGTCGCGTCGCCCATGTGACCGCGACGCGACCAATCACAAGCCAGAACGTAATTTTAAAATCCTGAAGGACCTAAAATTACGTCACGGCTTGCTGTGATTGGTCGCGTCGCGGCCACATGGGCGGCACGCGACCAATCACAAGCCGGGACTTCACGTAAGGAAGGAAAAGCGCGAATTTTAAGCAAACAACGCTGCCGGTTCCCTCGGTGAGGTCCAGGCTGCGTCGGAGAGGTGAGTATACCAATATTTTTTATTTTAATTCTTTATTTTACACATTAATATGGTTCCCAGGGCCTGAAGGAGAGTTTCCTCTCCTTCAGACCCTGGGAACCATCAGGAATACCGTCCGATACATGAGTCCCATTGACTTGTATTGGTATCGGGTATCGGTATCGGATTAGATCCGATACTTTGCCGGTATCGGCCGATACTTTCCGATACCGATACTTTCAAGTATCGGACGGTATCGCTCAACACTAGTGCCAGTCCTTACTGGTTGCTGACACTTCTAAACCCTTGCTACAAGGAGAACTTTCTATCTCTTATTCCCGAGGTGCACAGGTCTACTAAAAAGGAGGAGTACAAGAAGGCCCTTGTTGCAGAATTATAAAAAAAATTCCCATCTGAAAACGCTGGCGGCAGAGGTCACAGTTCGTTGAACAACCAAGGACTACAGGCGAGAGAGACCCAACTCCAATCCAGCAGAGACAGGGGAACACTGTCAAAGTTCTGGGACAGTTTTCTCAGACCCTCCCATTGCACAGGCTCTGAGGCGCGAGGTACTCTGACAAAGAGTGCAAAGTTTGGGAAGATGCTGAGGGAGTACGTTGCTGACTGTACCAACGTCCTCCGTGATTCCTCTGTGCCCTATAATTATTGGGTATCCAAGGTGGATAGGTGGCATGAACTGGCTCTCTAAGCCTTGGAGGTCCTGGCCTGCCCTGCTGCTAGCGTTTTGTCAGAGCGGGTTTTTAGTGCCGCTGGTGGAATTATAACTGCTAACCGCATCCGCCTGTCAACTGAAATTGCTGACAGGCTGACTCTTATAAAAATGAACAAGTGCTGGATTGGGCCAGACTTGTCAACACTACCGAATGATAGCAGCATAGCATAAACTCAAATCCAGTGTCTTTTTTTGGAAGGTCTATTCCCATGCACCTCTTCACACCCACACATGGGTATATGCTTCCTTATTTTGGCTATTTGTTATTCCTCCTTCTCCTCATCCTCATCCTCCACCTCCATATCACCAGGGTGACCGGGTGCAACACCCACATAATTTTTTTAAAGGGTGTTTCTGATGCCCGTAAATAAAAATTGGTATACAGTATGTTCATGTAGACCCCCCAGGGGTAAATGTTTGTCAGCCCATACACTTGTATAGGAGACCCGCTCCTTTCTAATGGGAACATTTTTTATGAGGTCCTCCTTCAAGTCTCTTCCAAGCGGCATTGGAGTGCCTCCAAATTTTTGGCAGCCCTTGCATGCACTGCATAGGCAAACACTATTGTAGACCCACTTCCTAACAATGAGAAAAAATTTTCATGAGGCCCTCCTCTACGTCTCTTCAAAGGGGCATTGGAGTTCCTCCAATTTTTTGGTCGTTGTTGCTTCACTGCAAAGGCAAACATTATGGGAGATCCACTTCCTAATAATGGGAACATTTTTCATGAGGCCCTCGCCAACGTCTCTTCAAAGGGGCATTGGAGTGCCTCCAAATTTTTGGCAGCCCTTGCATTCACTGCATAGGAAAACACTATGGGAGACCCACTTCCTAGTAATGGAAACATTGTTTTAAGGAGGCCCTCTGACCTCTACGTGTCTTCCAAGGGGCATTGGAGTAGGTCCAAATTTTTGGCAGCCGTTCTTTCACTGCATAGGCAAACATTATGTGAGACCCACTTCCTAATAATGGGAAAAAAAATTTCATGAGGCCCTCCTCTACGTCTCTTCAAAGGAGCATTGGAGTGCCTCCAAATTTTTGGCAGCCCTTGCATTCACTACATAGGAAAACACTATGGGAGATCCACTTCCTAATAATGGGAACATTGTTTTCAGGAGGCCCTCTGAACTCTAGGTCTCTTCCAAGGGGCATTGGAGTAGGTCCGAATTTTTGGCAGCTGTTGCTTCACTGCATAGACAAACAGTATGCGAGACCCACTTCCTAATAATGGGAACATTTTTTTCATGAGGCCCTCCTCTACATCTCTTCCAACAACATCGGTTACATGCGGCCTGCAGGGGTAGCACCCTCAGAGCACACACCCAGCCAGGACCCCTACTTTCATGTAATGTGCTAGGACGTAAGAGAAACAAAATAATTAATAATTAGAAAAGACGCATAATAAGACTCATAATTAAAAAAATTATAAAAAATACAATAAATAGTTCATTTAGTTAAATGAATAAGCAGTAAAAACATGTTCTGCTGAATTCTGTTCGCAGCTCTTATGACAGGTTTATCTCTACTTATTGCTCATAACCATGTTATATTGCAATCATATTTATTAGAAATGTGAGAATATGTTTCACTATGTGTACTTGCACAGGAAACAGAAGGTGCTATGTCAGCTGTAAAAAACTGGTGCTACAACTTATCTGTTGCCTGTCATGACTAAAATGTATATTGCTGGAGGCTACTTACTCATGAGATGTGCAGGGTCAAGCAGGTGAGAAAACTCATTATTATTTCTTGGGATTGTTTTAAAAAGTGCGACATTCAAACTGATTTCAAGCACAGCAGTTGCATTACAGTTTCAGAATGGGTTTTCTTTTTTCAACGTAACATGGGCTATGTATCCCCAGTCTTTAAGATCCTTAAAAAAGGATATGGAATCTACCATTGAACCATGCCATTTTACCCCTTCATGACATTTGACGTACCTACCGTAAGTATATCGTGGTCAGGGAGGGGTTCCAGACCGATGACGCATATGTACGTCATTGCGATCGTGCATGGCACAGGAGCTTACGTGATAGCCGAGCCCCAGATGTCACAACCAAGAAGAGTGCCCACACTGCCCTTGGCTTTTTAACCCCCTAATTGGTGTGATAGATTGCAACATTTAGGAGGCTGGGAGAAGGAGGTGGCTCCTTTTCTTGTCCAATCGGAACCCAAGCGACGTCATTGCAAGGGCCCAATGGTCATCATGGAAACCTCCAGGTCTGCCAGCTACAGTAACCTGTTTAGACCATGCCAGGAGCATGGTCTAAAAGGCATTCGGCAGTGTAACACTGACAGTAAATAATAACACTGCCACAACCCCCTACCCTACTGTCTCCTTTCCTATTATCCTGTAGAGCGGACCTCCTTTCTGTACCAGTCTGTCATTGTTAGTTTGTTCACCGTACTTTATATTTGTATCTTGTATGTAACCCTTTCTCAGGTACAGCACCATGGAATCAAAGAAGCTCCAAAGATAAATAATACTGCTACTACTAATGATAATATGATAATTGCAATGCTGTTGCATGGCAATGTACTATAGAAGTGATCAGAGTAAAAAGTCCCATAGAGAGTTTAAAAGGGTTTCCCCACTGAAGGCTGATGGTAACTTGTGGGTTTAGGATGGACATTGTCCCCACTGCGGTCCAGGGCACACTGCTCCAGTGTGATTCATCCCCTTTGTTTCTATTCAGATAAGTCTCTTTCTATCCAGATTGTTATACTGTTATATGAGTATGTCTCCTGATGAACCGATCTCGGGGAAACTTGTTGAGATGAACATACTTAAAGAATTGGAGTATTTATATTAAGAACCTTTATATGGATTTTGAAATCGTCACAAGTGTGTTTTTCTGGGCACTGTGGCCTTGTACCTGCATTTGCCTGACAAAGTTATTTTTGGGCATTGTTACCTTGCACCTGCAGTAGTCTGACAGGGTGTATTAGGGTCAGATGATGGGAGCAGGGGGGGGCCATTTGCGCAGGATTGTAGGTTGCCAACCCCCGCAGGTAGGCAGGTTGTATCTAGGCACAGTGCATGGGTTTACAACAACTATATGGAATATGTGCAATAACAAGTGAATAAGCGATAATTATATCAGTAAAACGCATTTGTTTGCACGGGCCACTGGGGATATGTGCAATATTTAATTAAGTGTGCAATATCTCTATAAACTAATGAAGCACGCTTTTTGCACAGGCCCTGGTGTAATATAAAAGCACATTTTTTTGTGACGATTCTACACATTTGTTTGCCTGAATTGCATGGTCTGCTGTTTGATCTGTTTTTCTGCATGATAGGGCCTACAAGTGTCAGTTAGGAAGAGCCTACGTTGAGCGGGGGCACCATTGCGCAGGATTTAGGGTGCCAACCTTTGCAGCCATACGTGTTTTTAGGTCATGTGTATGTTGTGTTGTGTATTTCTTATTTAAAATATTAGTAAATGTTAAGTTTTATTGGGGTCATTTACTTTATCGCTTAAAATAGTGCTTTATGTCGGTGAATTAGTTGGTTTTCCCAAAGTTTAGTTTTAATCAATAGATCTTGTAATAAGAATAATAAGTTTCGCAATTGAATGTTTTTAAAAAATATTTCTGTGCTGAGATACGCTTAACCCGTTCCCGACATATGCCGTATATGTACGGCACTGGGGGAGCTGTGTTCCCGCAATCCACCGTACATATACTTCATCTCGTTTGAGTGGGCTCACGATGAGCGCTGCCACGATCGAGTGCGGGTGTCAGCTCTATACAAGTATTGACACCCTGCAGCAACATCCACGATCGGTGCTAACTCCAATAGCGGATATTTAACCTCTTTCATACCGCTGTCAATAGTGCCAGCGATATCGAGAGCATTGCAGAAGGTGTGAGCTCCCTGTCTGTTCCCATCAGCATAACGTGATTCATTCGTATTGTGCTGATGGTGCCATGGAGACCCTGGGGCGCAAGAAGGCCGCAGGGTTCTTCAGGGTCCTTCAGAGTAGATGGCTTGTGAGCGTCTGCTAAGAGCCGGAGTTGAGACGCCTCCTCACTGCCTGTCAAACACTACTCTGATGCCCTGTAGTATCAGATAGGTGTAAAGATGATGTCCCATAGTGGAAAAATGTAAAAAAGTAATAAAAAATTGTAAAAATATTTGACAAAAAACCCAAATAAAGATCAAAAAAATGAAAAAATATTATTCTAATAAATGCATTTATTTATGTAAAAAATAAAAAAATGTACACATATTTGGCACTGACATGTTGAATGATCTGACCTATAAAACTGTCCAACTACGGTAGTTAACCCCTTCAGTGAACACCATAAAAAAATTAAAAAAATAACGAGGCAAAAAAATGACTAATGTAAATAAAAGTGGTACTGATAAAAACGTCATCTTGTCCTGCAAAAAAACAAGCCACGAAACTGCTCCATTAAAAAGTTATAGCTTTCAGAATAAAACGATGCAAAAATAATTATTTTTTCTATAAAATAGCTTTTATTGTGTAAAAATGCCAAAATATAAAAAGATATGAATGGGGTATCGCTGTAATTGTACTGAACCGAAGAATAAAGCTGCCTTATCAATTTTACCACATGTGGAATGGTAAAAAAAATTTCCTGATTGCTGTTTTTTGTTCATTTTGCCTCACAAAAAATCGGAATAGAAAGCGATCAAAAAATGTCATGTGCCCGAAAATGGTAACAATAAAAACGTCAACTCGTTCTCCAAAAAAGGAGCTGCACATGACTCTGCTGGCAAAAATATGGAAAAGTTATAGCTGTCTAAATATGGGGATGCAAAAAGTATTTTTTTTTGCCAAACATAAAAACCCGATATAAATCTGGTATCGCTGTAATCGCACCAGACCTGAAGAATAAAGTCGTATAATCACTTATACCACCTTGATCCGGCTGTGTCTATCTTTTTATGCGTGCATAAAAGCGCCAACCATAGTTTTGTGCAATTCTGAAAGAAGGACACTGCTGAACAGAGGCCAGTTGAAGTCCAGAGTAGCTCTGCTGACTCATTATAGATGGAAACCCAAATTAAGTGCTCAGCGTAGAGCACCGGATAAAAGTGATTCTAAATATTATGCAAAGTGTTCCCAATAAAAGCTTCAACTCAAGCCACAAAAAAACCAACTCCCCACCCACATATGTCATCTGTCAACGAAAATATTGGGGGCTTTTACGCTCCCCAAAAGAGCTCTCAATCCAAATGCCCCCCTCCCTTCTGACCCCCACTGTTTCTAAACCACATTTAGCGTCCACATGTTTGGCATTTCTGTAGCTACAAGAGCCTGCCTAATTTACGGAAGCATGTCTCCAGAAGCATGAGCTGGTCACGACAACGTACTTGGCCTTACAACATGCTTGTCACTAACAATGGCAGTTTGCAATTTTCACTCAGCAACATCCATTACTGCTTACTTCTGGTAAACATCCATGGAGTCAAATCTACACCTGTAGATAAATTGCCAAAGGGGAATAATTTCTAAAATGGGGTCACTTGAGGGGGGATTCTGCTTTTTAGTACTTGGTGGCTCTGTATATGGATTCCGCAAACTATTCTAGGAAAATCTGATCTCCAGGAGGCAAATAGTGCTCAGTCTCTCTCGAGTCTCGCCGTTGGCTAAGCAGTACTTTACAGCCACATATGAGGTTATTCTACATTCAGTAAAAATTGTGGGACAAATTTTGGTGCCATTTTACCCATTTCACAGTATGAAAATGTAAAATCTGGGGCTAACACAAAATCTTGGTGGTACAAATGTAATTATTTTATATTCATTGCTCAATGGTATAAAATTCTGTGACACAGCTGTGGTATCAATATAATCACTGCACCCCTTGATGAATTCATTGAGAGGTGAAGTTTGTAAAATGGGGTCACTTATGGGGGGTTCTGCTGGTCTGGCACCTCAGGGGCTCTACCCATGTGATATAGCACCCTCAAACCAGTCCAGCTAAATCTGAACTTCAATATGCTTCCCTTCTTAGCCTTGCATTGTGCCTCAAAAGTACAGGGTGGGCCATTTATATGGATACACCTAAATAAAATGGGAATGGTTGGAGATATCAACTTTCTGTTTGTGGCACATTAGTATATGGGAGGGGGAAAACTTTTCAAGATGGGTGGTGACCATGGCGGCTATTTTGAAGTCGGCCATTTTGGATCCAACTTTATTTTTTAAATGGGAAGAGGGTCATGTGACACATCAAACTTATTGAGAATTTCACAAGAGAAACAATGGTGTGCTTGGTTTTAAGGTAACTTTATTCTTTCATGAGCTGTTTACAAGTTTCTCTTTGTTTACAACCATTGACATGTCGCAGAGGTTAACACGTGAGGAGCGGATAGAAATTGTGTTGATGTCTGGTGAACGTAGTACCTGGGTCATTGCAGCAGATTTCAATGCAAGACACCTTACGAGACCACCCATCTCCCATGCTACAGTTAGCAAACTGCTTGCCAAATTTCCTGAAACAAGTTCAGTGTTGGATTTGCCAAAATGTGGATGCAAGAAAACTGTCACTAATGAAGAAACATCAGTGGCTGTCCTAGCTTCATTCAGCAAGAGCCCACAGCGTAGCACTCACCGCATGTCACTGGAGAGAGGCATCAGTCGAACATCCCTTCGGTGGATATTAGCTACTCACAAAAAGCACCCTTACAAAATCCAGCTGCTGCAGCATCTCAACAAGGATGACCCAGATCGGCGCCCTGAATTTGCAGAATGGCCAGAACAAAAATTGGAACAGGACACTCAGTTTACACAGGACATTATGTTCAGTGATGAGGCAAAGTTTTTTGTGAATGGTGAAGTTAACAAACAAAACCACCGCTATTGGTCTGACACTAACCCACAATGGATAGATCCCTCAAAGACTGTTGAAACACAAAAATTGATGGTATGGTGTGGTATATGGGGTACAAAGATAGTGGGGCCATTCTTCATCAATGTCACTGGTGTTGCCCTCTTTATGCACTGAAGATGGCACGTTGGCCAGTTGAATGGCCACCAAGGTCTCCCAATCTGACCCCCTTAGACATTTACGTTTGGGGTCATCTGAAGACAATTGTCTATGCTGTGAAGATACGAGATGTGCAGCATCTGAAAAAACGGATACTGGAAGCCTGTGCTAGCATTTCTTCTGCGGTGTTGCTATAGATGTCTCAAGAGTGGGAGAAGAGGGTTGCGTTGACAATCCAACGCAATGGGCAGCACTTTGAACACATTTTATAAGTGGTCATTAACTTATAAATAACTCATGAAAGAATAAAGTTGTGTTAAAACCAAGCACACCATTGTTTTTCTTGTGAAATTCTCAATAAGTTTGATGTGTCACATGACCCTCTTCCCATTGGAAAAAATAAAGTTGGATCCAAAATGGTGGACTTTAAAATGGCCGCCATGGTCACCACCCATCTTGAAAAGTTTTGTCCCTCCCATATACTAATGTGCCACAAACAGGAAGTTGATATCACCAGCCATTCCCATTTTATTTAGGTGTATTCATATAAATGGCCCACCCTGTAGTTTGTGATGGCATATGGGGTATCGAATGAAGTCAGGAGAAATTGCACAACAATTTTTGGGGTCCATATTCTCCTGTTACCCTTGTGAAAGCAAAAAAAAAAAATGGGTGCGAAGTAGTGATGGGCGAGTGTGCTCGTTACTTGAGATTTCCGAGCATGCTCGGGTGTTCTCCAAGTATTTTGGGCATGCTCGTAGATTATGTTTGTGTCGCCGCAGCTGCATGATTTGTGGCTTCTAGAATACATGTGGGGATTCCCTAACAAACAGGCAATCCCTGTATGTGTTCAGGTTGTCTAACAGCCGCAAATTATGCAGCTGCGGTGACACAAACATAATCTACGAGCACGCCCAAGATACTTGGAGAACACCCGAGCATGCTCGGAAATCTTGAGTAACGAGCACACTCGCTCATCACTAGTCTGAAGGAACATTTTTGGGAAAAAAAGATAAATATTTATTTTTTCTTCCAAATTCCATTAATTCCTGTGAAACACCTGAACAGTTAATAAACGTCTTGAATGTGGTTTTGAGTATCTTGAGGGGTGCAATTTTTACAATGGTGTCGCTTTTTGGTATTTTCTGCCATATAGGCTCCTCAAAGTTGCTTCAAATGTGATGTGGACATTACAAAATGGTTTCGTAAATTTTGCTGTAAAAATGAGAACTTTTCCCATGGCGCTCGCAGTGACATCAGTGAGTTGAACTGAGTTAATTGGCCATGAACTCCTAGGACGGCACAGTGAGCATGTGATCTTTCTTACGCTTGCAGTGAGGTCAGTCAGGTCATAGGAGTTCATCACCGTGAGCCACTGAGCAGTGCTAGCATCATGAACAAATCAGGCTGCCATCTAGATGTAGCAGAGCTAGACGCATCACGGAACAATTGGATTATTATCTTCTCATCTGAGAGGTGAAGATTAGGTTGCTTTATTATTTTATTTTTATTACGGGGGACATTGGCTTCAGTGGACTGAGTGATGATGTGATTATGGTTTAAAGGGAATTAGGTTACATGGGGGCTTATCTACAGCATTATAGAATGCTGTAGAGAAGCCCCTAATGGCGGTGGCCGCAGCTTATATGCGAAAAATGAGGTAACAGATTCCCTTTAATTTAGATTCATTAAAGCTTGATGTCAACTGACCAGGGCCGGTTTTAGTCAAAGTGGGGCCCTAGGCAAAAGTTTAAAATAAGGCCCCCTAATGCTCACATATTGCACCATGACACTCAAACATTTTGGTTGTATTGACAAGCATTGAGTTCAGACCATTCGATGCGTGTGATCGACAATATTGAAGTCGTTTGGCTCTTGTTTCTCGGCCTCTTTACACTAATGAAGAATGATGGGGACAGAACACTAATAGATCAATCTGTCCCAATATACTATCATGTAATAAGCAGCAGGACTGGTGAGTCGGAGTCAGTGTCCATTTTGGTGAAGTTGGTATCAAATGGACAAACTCTGACTCCTTAAAAACAGTATATAATACAATGGGTGCAGGATGTGCTGTAATTTTTTCATAATAATGTGGGAAAGTTATGAAATGTCCTATAAATGAGCATTTTGCTAATTCGTGAGCGATTGCCAACATGTTTATATATATGAACTCTCGTCTGTTCAGCCAGTATTTAAAAATGTGCATGACACACAAACACTCACACACTATCACTGTGTATACCCAGCCATCTACATATACTAATAACATATATTCAAGTTAGAATAATGCAAAAAAATACATTATATATATATATACACACACATACATACACACACATATATCACACATTTAAACACACACCTACATGGCACATGCTTATACACACACTTCTACACACATACAGTACATGCGTACATGGCACACACTTATACACACATACATTGCAAGCACTTATATACACACACATACATACATGGCACGCACATGTATACACACATGCATGGCACGCACTTATACACACACACACACATACATGGCAAGCACTTATACACACACACGGCACACACTTATACACACACGGCACGCACTTATACACACACACACATGGAAAGCACTTATACACACACACATACATGGCACGCACTTATTTGGAAAGGTACACGCATACCTCCCAACTTTTGAAGATGGAAAAGAGGGACAAAGTTTGCGCAATGCGCGCCGCGGCAAATTTTAGGCCACGCCTCTGACCACACCCATTCATAATTAGTCACACCCATATCCACGTCCCAACCACACCCATTTAGCACTGCTGATCACACTGTTTCATATACAATAATTATAAACAAAAAATATGGCTACACAGTGCTCCATACTGTATGATAGCCACACATGATGCTCCATACTGTATGATGACCACACATGATGCTCCATACTGCATAATGGCCACACATGATGCTCCATACTGTATAATGACCACACATGATGCTCCATACTGTATAATGACTGCACATGATGCTCCATACTGTATAATGACTGCACATGATGCTCCATACTGTATAATGACAGCACATGATGCTCCATACTGTATAATGACTGCACATAATGCTCCATACTGTATATTGGCTGCACATGATGCTCCATACTGTATAATGGCCACACAGTGCTCCATACTGTATAATGACCACACAGGATGCTCCATACTGTATAATGACCGCACATGATGCTGCATTCTGTATAATGACCCCACATGATGCACAATACTGTATAATGACCGCACATGATGCTCCATACTGTATAATGGCCCCACATGATTCTCCTTACTGTATAATGACCACACATGATGCTCCATACTGTATAATGACTGCACATGATGCTCTATACTGTATAATGACTGCACATGATGCTCCATACTGTATAATGACCACACATGATGCTCCATACTGTATAATGACTGCACATGATGCTCCATACTGTATACTGGCTGCACATGATGCTCCATACTGTATAATGGCCCCACATGATGCTCCATACTGTATAATGACCCCACATGATGCTCCATACTGTATAATGACCCCACATGATGCTCCATACTGTAATGACCGCACATGATGCTCCATACTGTATAATGACCCCACATGATGCTCAATACTGTATAATGACCACATATGATGCTCCATACTGTATAATGGCCCCACATGATGCTCCATTCTGTATAATGACCACACATGATGCTCCATACTGTATAATAACCACATATTATGCTCCATACTGTATATTGGCCGCACATGATACTTCGTACCATATAATGGCCACACATAGCTACTCCTACAGATGCGGCTGCGCTCCGTACACTTTGCACACACGGCCCCGCTCCGTACACATGCGCTCCACTCCATACACCTCGTACACACGCGGCTCCGCTCCGTACACCTCATACACATTTAGCTCCACTCCGTACACCTCATACACACACAGCTCCGCTCCATACACGTCTGTTGTGAATTTGGTTTTTGGGCTCCCCCGGTGGTCACTGGTGGTACTGGACTTGTGTGCTTCACTTTCTCTGTTCACCTGTTTCCATCAGGATATGGGAGTATCCTATTTAGCCTTGCTGCTCAGTTATTCTAGGGCCGGCCATCAATGTAACCGGAGCCTTTCTGTTGCATGTTCCTGCTTCTAGACTACTATCAGCTAAGTTGGACTCTTGTCCTAAGTTTGTTTGCATTTTTGTTCCAGTTCACAGTTATGTTATGTTTCTGTAGCTGGAAGCTCTTGTGGGCCGAAATTACCACTCCGGTGTCATGAGTTGACACATGAGTCTTAAAGTAATTTCTGGATGGTATTTTAATAGGGTTTTCAGCTGACCGTGAAGTTCCCTATTGTATCTTCTTACTATCTAGTAAGCGGACCTTGCTTTGCTGAACCTACCTTCATACTGCGTATGTCTTTTCCTCTGAACTCACCGTCAATATATGTGGGGGGCTTCTGTCTCCTTTTTGGGGGAATTTCCCTAGAGGTAAGCCAGGTCTGTTTTTTCCTCTATTAGGGTTAGTTAGTTCTCCGGCTGGCGCTGGGCGTCTAGGGATAAAACGTAGGTACGTCACCCGGCCACTGTTAGTTGTGTGGTAGGTTTAGCTCACGGTCAGCTCGAGATTCCATCACCCAAGAGCTAGTCTGTTATTTAAGTTCTCTGACGTTCCCTTGCCATTGGGAACCATGACAGTATGGCCGGCCAAGGGTTAAAACCGTTGGCAGAAGAAAGGAGAGAAAAAAAAAATCTGCAGACTTATTTTTCTCTCCTTTCTTCTGCCAACGGTTTTAACCCTTGGCCGGCCATACTGTCATGGTTCCCAATGGTAAGGGAACGTCAGAGAACTTAAATAACAGACTAGCTCTTGGGTGATGGAATCTCGAGCTGACCGTGAGCTAAACCTACCACACAACTAACAGTGGCCGGGTGACGTACCTACGTTTTATCCCTAGACGCCCAGCGCCAGCCGGAGAACTAACTAACCCTAATAGAGGAAAAAACAGACCTGGCTTACCTCTAGGGAAATTCCCCCAAAAAGGAGACAGAAGCCCCCCACATATATTGACGGTGAGTTCAGAGGAAAAGACATACGCAGTATGAAGGTAGGTTCAGCAAAGCAAGGTCCGCTTACTAGATAGTAAGAAGATACAATAGGGAACTTCACGGTCAGCTGAAAACCCTATTAAAATACCATCCAGAAATTACTTTAAGACTCATGTGTCAACTCATGACACCGGAGTGGTAATTTCGGCCCACAAGAGCTTCCAGCTACAGAAACATAACATAACTGTGAACTGGAACAAAAATGCAAACAAACTTAGGACAAGAGTCCAACTTAGCTGATAGTAGTCTAGAAGCAGGAACATGCAACAGAAAGGCTCTGGTTACATTGATGGCCGGCCCTAGAATAACTGAGCAGCAAGGCTAAATAGGATACTCCCATATCCTGATGGAAACAGGTGAACAGAGAAAGTGAAGCACACAAGTCCAGTACCACCAGTGACCACCGGGGGAGCCCAAAAACCAAATTCACAACACACGTCATACACACACGGCTCTGCTCCATACACCTCGTACAGATTCAGCTCCACTCCATACACCTCGTACACACACAGCTCTGCTCCGTACACCTCGTACACATTCAGCTCCACTCCATACACCTTGTACACATTCAGCTCCGCTCCATACACCTCATACACACACGGCTCCGCTCCGTACACCTCGTACACACACGGCTCCGCTTCACATACCTCATACACACACGGCTCTGCTCCACACACCTCATACACGCACGGCTCCGCTCCATACACCTCATACACACACGGCTCCGCTCCGTACACCTCATACACACACGGCTCCGCTTCACACACCTCGTACACACACGGCTCCGCTCCTTACACCTCATACATGCACGGCTCCGCTCCATACACCTCATACACACACGGCTCCGCTCCATACACCTCATACACATACGGCTCCGCTCCATACACCTCACACACACACGGCTCCGCTCCATACACCTCATACACACACGGCTCCGCTCCATACACCTCATACACTCACGGCTCCGCTCCATACACCTCATACACACACGGCTCCGCTCCATACACCTTATACACACACGGCTCCGCTCCATATACCTCGCACACACACGGCTCCGCTCCATACACCTCGTACACACACGGCTCCGCTCCATACACCTCGTACACACACGGCTCCGCTCCATACACCTTGCACACACATGGCTCTGCTCCATACACCTCATACACACATGGCTCCGCTCCATGCACCTCATACACACATGGCTCTGCTACATCCACACTGTACACCTCCTGACCCCACACAAAGCATTACTTACCTCATCCTGCAGCACCATGTGGCAAGTTGGCAACCAGCACAGCCAAGTCCTGCAATCCACGGAGGTCCCGATCATGTGACCCCTGACTCCTCCCCTCCTGTGACCTCATCACAGGTCCTATGCGCAGAAAGCAAGCAGCCATACGGAAGGGTAAGGGCCCAGGGCATGGCTTAACACAAGGGGGCGTGTCGGTCCTGCTGTCTGCGGGAAGCAGAGCGTCCCGTGCTGGACAGCGGGGCAAAGGCTCAAAACCGGGACAGTCCCGCACAATGAGGGATGGTTGGGAGCTATAATACAAGACATGGTAAAGCCAATGGTGTCGTCCAAAAGTACAACTCGTCTCACAAAAAATAAGCCCTCACATGGCCATATTGACAGAAAAATAAAAAAGTTATGGCTCTGGGAATGAGGGGAGCGAAAAACGAAAACGCAAAAAAGAAAAAGGGCTGCGTCTTGAAGGTGTTAACCACCAGGTCTTCATTGAAACTTCAATTCCAAGCTGTAAATGCTGGGCCAGACCCTGATACATCATGCATGGCCCCTGGCTGACAGCTGCTGTGCCATTTGCAAATTTCTACTGTGGTGCAATTGATGCCACTTTTCCTGATTTCTGCCCCTAATTTTAGCTGTTTAGGAAACTTTTTTGTCACCCCTTTAGGTGTTGTTTATGTGTTTGATTTTGCCTCACATTAAATCTAATTAGGTTCCAGTACATTTGTCAAACCGTTCAGCGAACTATTTGGCGAATCCGAACCGAACCTTGAAAGGTACACTCATTTTTACTCTGGACTCTGCCTTGCCTCTGGGCAGCGTTGTCCTATTTTTCAGAAGCGCACTAAACTGTGGCAATGGCATTTTTATGTATAACTAAACTATAACTTTTTATTTTTCCTCTGATGGAGGTGTATAGCAGCTTGTTTTTTTGTGTGATAAGATGACGCTTTCAGCTATACCAGTTTTATTTAATTTTGTCTTTTTGATTACAGTTTATTCCACTTTTTGTTCTGTGGTATGATAAAAAAGCATAGTTTTTCGCCTTTTTTTGTTACGGTGTGCACTGAAGAGGTAAACTAGTGGAACAGTTTTATAGGTCATGTGATTCTGATACCAAATACAGTATGTGCACTTTTTTCATACAAAATATGTATTTATTGGTACAATATATCAATATATTTTAATATTTTATTATTATTTTGTGATTTTGTAAAAAATATTTTTACATTTTTTTTACTTCTTTACTTAGTCCCACTATGGGATTTTCCCTTTCAGCACTCTGATTGCCGTTATAAAGCACTAGATGGTGGCCCGATTCTAACGCATCAGGTATTCTAGAATATGTATGTATGTATGTACGTCGCGCTTAGCACAGCCACGTAGTATATAGCACAGCCACGTAGTATATAACACAGCCACATAGTATATAACACAGCCACATAGTATATAACACAGCCCATGTAGTATATAACACAGACAGCCATGTACTATATAGCACAGCCACGTAGTATATAGCAGCCACATAGTATATAGCAGCCACATAGTATATAGCACAGCCCACGTAACACAGACAGCCACGTAGTATATAGAACAGCCACGTAGTATGTAGCAGTCACATAGTATATAGCAGCCACGTAATATATAACACGGCCCACATAATATATAGCACAGCCCACGCAGTATATAACACAGGCCACGTAGTATACAACACTGCCCACGTAGTATATAGCAGCCAGGCAGTATATAACACAGCCCACATAATATATAGCACAGCCCACATAGTATATAACACTGCCCATGTAGTATATAGCAGCCACGCAGTATATAACACAGCCCACATAATATATAGCACAGCCCACATAGTATATAACACCACCCACATAGTATAAAACACAGGCCACGCAGTATATAACACAGCCCATGCAGTATATAACACAGCCCACGTAGTATATAGCAATGTGGGCACCATATCCCTGTTAAAAAAAAAATTAAAATAAAAAATAGTTATATGCTCACCCTCCGGCGTCCACCGAAGCTGTCCCGATGCGTGCGATGCTGCCACCAGCTTGCGTTCCCAGTGATGCATTGCGAAATTACCCAGATGACTTAGCGGTCTCGCGAGACGGCTAAGTCATCTGGGTAATTTCGCAATGCATCACTGGGAACGCAAGCTGGCGGCAGCATTGCACGCATCGGTGGACGGCGAAAGGTGAGAATAGCACAATTTTTTATTTTTTTCTAATTTTTTTAACATTATATATTTTTACTCTTGATGCTGCATAGGCAGCATTAAGAGTAAAAAGTTGGTCCGGGATGGGGCGACACACTGGCACTGACTGGAGGGGAGTAGGGAGGGGGCACTGACTTGAGGAGAGTAGGGAGGGGCCAATTCACGGCCGGACTAAGCCTGTTGCTGATTGGTCGCGGCTGGCCATGACCAATCAGCGACGTGGGATTTCCGTTACAGACAGACAGACAGAAAGACGGATGTACCCCTTAGATGATTATATAGATAGATAGGAATGCAGGAGCATTCCTATGCTTTATAACTGTCACTGCTGCACTGACACATGCTAGTTCATGCACTGCAAATAATCTAACTAAATTGATAGCTCTTGTGACTCGGATGTCATCATGATGACATCAGGTCACCATGGCAATGATTGGCCCCTCGCGATACTGCCATGGGGGTGTGATCGGGGCAGAGGATCCCCCTCCCTCTTCTTGTCTTCAAAATGCTGCAATTAATATCGACCACAGCATTTAGAGGGTTAAACTGCTGGGAGTGGTGTGGCCACCACTCTTGACAGTGAGTGCTGGGTGTCAGCTGTCAAGTCAGTAAATCCCAACCTGGACGTATGGACAGGGGCGGACACTGACAGCTTGGGGCCCCTGTGCAAGAAATATGTCTGTGTCCTCCTCCATGCCTAGCATGTCTCTTGCGATGAGGGGAATCTGGCTATGCAACCCCCTGGAGCTTCGGGCTCTGAGCAACAGGCCAGATGGCCCTCATTATCACAGTACACATGGCACCATAGTAAAAGTTTTATTTGGGCCCTGACACCTCAAAAAATAGATATATATATTTTGTTACTGGGATGTAGACTTACAGTACAGACCAAAAGTTTGGACACACCTTCTCATTTAAAGATTTTTCTGTATTTTCATGACTATGAAAATTGTACATTCACACTGAAGGCATCAAAACTATGAATTAACACATGTGGAATTATATACTTAACAAAAAAGTGTGAAACAACTGAAATTATGTCTTATATTCTAGGTTCTTCAAAGTAGCCACCTTTTGCTTTGATGACTGCTTTGCACACTCTTGGCATTCTCTTGATGAGCTTCAAGAGGTAGTCACCGGGAATGGTCTTCCAACAATCTTGAAGGAGTTCCCAGAGATGCTTAGCATTTGTTGGCCCTTTTGCTTTCACTCTGCGGTCCAGCTCACCCCAAACCATCTCATCTGGGATAGCACCCCATTACTCTCCTTCTTGGTGAAATGGTCCTTACACAGCCTGGAGGTGTGTTTGGGGTCATCGTCCTGTTGAAAAATAAATGATGGTCCAACTAAACGCAAACCGGATGGAATAGCATGCCGCTGCAAGATGCTGGGGTAGCCATGCTAGTTCAGTATGCCTACAATTTTGAATAAATCCCCAACAGTGTCACCAGCAAAGCACCCCCACACCATCACGCCTCCTCCTCCATGCTTCAAGGTGGGAACCTGGCATGTAGAGTCCATCCGTTCACCTTTTCTCCGTCGCACAAAGACACGGTGGTTGGAACCAAAGATCTCAAATTTGGACTCATCAGACCAAAGCACAGATTTCCACTGGTCTAATGTCCAATCCTCGTGTTCTTTAGCCCAAACAAGTCTCTTCTGCTTGTTGCCTATCCTTAGCAGTGGTTTCCTAGCAGCTATTTTACCATGAAGGCCTGCTGCACAAAGTCTCCTCTTAACTTTTGTTGTAGAGATGTGTCTGCTGCTAGAACTCTGTGTGGCATTGACCTGGTCTCTAATCTGAGCTGCTGTTAACCTGCGATTTCTGAGGCTGGTGACTTGGATAAACATCCTCAGAAGCAGAGGTGACTCTTGGTCTTCCTTTCCTGGGGCGGTACTCATGTGAGCCAGTTTCTTTGTAGCGCTTCATGGTTTTTGCCACTGCACTTAGGGACACTTTCAAAGTTGTCCCAATTTTTCGGACTGACTGACCTTCATTTCTTAAAGTAATGATGGCCACTCGTTTTTCTTTACTTAGCTGCTTTTTTCTTGACATAATACGAATTCAGTCTATTTATTTACAAAACAGTCTATTCAGTAGGACTATCAGCCGTGTATCCACAAGACTTCTGCACAATACAACTGATGGTCCCAATCCCATTTATAAGGCAAGAAATCCCACTTATTAAACCTGACAAGGCACACCTGTGAATTGAAAACCATTCCCGGTGATTACCTCTTGAAGCTCATCAAGATAATGCCAAGAGTGTGCAAAGCAGTCATCAAAGCAAAAGGTGGCTACTTTGAAGAACCTAGAATACAAGACATAATTTCAGTTGTTTAACACTTTTTTGTTAAGTATATAATTCCACATGTGTTAATTCATAGTTTTGATGCCTTCAGTGTGAATGTTCAATTTTCATAGTCATGAAAATACAGAAAAATCTTTAAATGAGAAGGTGTGTCCAAACATTTGGTCTGTACTGTATATGTAGCGCCCCCACGTAAGGGCAATGAGGTACTCGGTACCGGGTCCTTCAGTTCAGGGGATGTAACGGTGGCCCGACCCAGTCCGTGGCCCTTGGAGGGGTGTCTGTCATGATTCCCAATGGCAGGGAAACATCAAAACACAAAAATAACGGACGAGCTCTGGGTGATGGAATCTCGAGCTGACCGTGAGCTAAATCTACCACACAACTAATAGTAGCCAGGGAGCATACCTGATTAACCCTAGATGCCACGCGCCAGCCGGAGGACTAACTACCCCTGGTAGAGGAAGGAACAGACCTGGCTTACCTCTAGGGAAATACCCCAAAAGATGATAGCAGCCCCCCACATGTAATGACGGTGAGTTTAGAGGAAAAGACATACACAGTATGAAGGTAGATTTAGCAAAGAGAGGTCCACTTACTAGATAGCAGAAGGATACAAAAGAGGACTTCACGGTCAACTGAAAACCCTATCAAAAAACCATCCTGAAATTACTTTAAGACTCCTGTGTCAACTCATGACACAGGAGAGGCAATTTCAGCCCACAAGAGCTTCCAGCTACAGAGAATAACAAAACTGCAAACTGGACAAAAGATACAAAACAAAAGGACAAAGTCCACTTAGCTGATCAGCAGACTAGTAGCAGGAACATGCAACCGAAGGCTCTGGTTACAATGATGACCGGCAAGGAAATGACTGGAGAGCAAGGCTAAATAGGAAACTCCCAAACACTGATGGGAGCAGGTGAACTGAGACAGCAAAGACACACAAGTCACCAGTACCACCAGCAACCACCAGGGGAGCCCAAAAGCGGATTCACAACAGTACCCCCCCCTTAAGGAGGGGGCACCGAACCCTCACGAGAACCACCAGGACGATCTGGATGAGCCCTATGAAAGGCACGAACCAAATCCGAGGCATGAACATCAGAGGCAGTTACCCAAGAATTATCTTCTTGACCATAGTCCTTCCATTTAACCAGATACTGAAGTCTCCGTCTGGAAATACGGGAGTCCAGGATCTTCTCCACAACGTACTCCAATTCACCCCCTACCAGCACAGGAGCAGGAGGTTCAGTAGAAGGAACCACCGGTACCTCATACCTCCGCAACAACGACCGATGGAATACATTATGGATAGCGAAAGATGCCGGGAGGTCCAAACGAAAGGACACAGGGTTAAGAATCTCCAAAATCCTATAAGGACCGATGAACCGGGGCTTAAACTTAGGAGAAGAAACCCTCATAGGGACAAAACGGGAAGACAACCACACCAAGTCCCCAACACGAAGGCGAGGACCAACACGACGCCGGCGGTTAGCAAACTGCTGAGTCCTCTCCTGGGACAACTTCAAATTGTCCACCACTTGTCCCCAAATCCGATGCAACCGATCCACCACAGCATCAACTCCCGGACAATCCGAAGATTCCACCTGACCAGATGAAAAACGAGGGTGAAACCCTGAATTGCAAAAGAAAGGGGAAACCAAAGTGGCAGAACTAGCCCGATTATTAAGAGCAAACTCTGCCAACGGCAAAAAGGCAACCCAGTCATCCTGATCCACAGACACAAAACACCTCAAATAAGTCTCCAAAGTTTGATTAGCTCGCTCCGTCTGGCCATTAGTCTGAGGATGGAATGCAGACGAAAAAGACAAATCAATTCCCAACCTGGAACAGAATGTCCGCCAAAATCTAGACACGAACTGGGTTCCCCTGTCAGAAACGATGTTTTCCGGAATCCCATGCAGGCGAACCACATTTTGAAAAAACAGAGGGACCAATTCAGATGAGGAAGGCAACTTAAGCAATGGCACCAAATGGACCATTTTAGAAAAACGGTCACACACCAGCCAGATGACAGACATCTTCTGAGAAACAGGGAGATCAGAAATAAAGTCCATAGAGATGTGCGTCCAAGGCCTCTTCGGAATAGGCAAGGGCAACAATAACCCACTAGCCCTAGAACAACAAGGCTTGGCCCGAGCACAAACATCACAAGACTGCACAAAAACACGCACATCTCGAGACAGGGAAGGCCACCAGAAGGACCTAGCCACCAAATCTCTAGTACCAAAAATTCCAGGATGACCTGCCAGAGTAGAAGAATGAACTTCCGAGATGACTCTACTGGTCCAATCATCAGGAACAAACAGTCTACCAGGTGGACAACGATCAGGTCTATTTGCCTGAAATTCTTGCAAAGCACGTCGCAAGTCTGGGGAGACAGCAGACAAAATCACCCATTCCCTAAGGATACCAGCAGGTTCAGAATCCCCAGGAGAGTCAGGCTCAAAACTCCTAGAAAGAGCATCTGCCTTCACATTTTTAGAACCCGGTAAGTATGAGACCACAAAATTGAACCGAGAAAAAAACAACGACCAGCGTGCCTGACTAGGATTCAGGCGCCTGGCAGACTCCAGATAAATCAGATTCTTCTGATCAGTCAAAACCACCACCTGATGTCTGGCACCCTCAAGCCAATGACGCCACTCCTCAAACGCCCACTTCATGGCCAAAAGCTCCCGATTACCAACATCATAGTTTCGCTCGGCGGCCGAAAATTTACGAGAAAAGAACGCACAAGGTCTCATCACTGAGCAATCTGAACTTTTCTGCGACAAAACCGCCCCTGCTCCGATCTCGGAAGCATCGACCTCAACCTGAAAGGGAAGAGAAACATCAGGCTGGCGCAACACAGGAGCAGATGAAAAGCGGCGCTTAAGCTCCCGAAAGGCCTCCACAGCAGCAGGGGACCAATCGGCAACATCAGCACCCTTTCTAGTCAAATCAGTCAAAGGTTTAGCAACGCCAGAAAACCCAGTTATAAATCGACGATAGAAATTAGCAAAGCCCAAGAATTTCTGAAGACTCTTAAGAGAAGTAGGCTGCGTCCAGTCACAAATAGCCCGAACCTTAACAGGGTCCATCTCAACAGAAGAAGGGGAAAAAATGTACCCCAAAAAAGAAATCTTTTGAACCCCAAAAACACACTTTGAACCCTTTACACACAAAGAACTAGTCCGCAAAACCTGAAAAACCCTCCTGACCTGTTGAACATGAGACTCCCAGTCATCAGAAAAAATCAAAATATCGTCCAAATACACAATCATAAATTTATTCAAATATTCACGGAAAATATCATGCATAAAGGACTAAAAGACCGAAGGTGCATATGAAAGGCCGAAAGGCATTACTAAATACTCAAAATGGCCCTCAGGCGTATTAAATGCGGTTTTCCACTCATCCCCCTGCTTAATTCGCACCAAATTATACGCCCCACGAAGATCAATCTTAGAGAACCACTTAGCCCCTCTTATGCGAGCAAACAAATCAGTCAACAAAGGCAACGGATACTGATATTTGACTGTAATTTTATTCAGGAGTCGATAATCAATACAAGGCCTCAGAGAGCCATCCTTCTTAGACACAAAGAAAAAACCAGCTCCTAAAGGAGATGAAGAAGGACGAATATGTCCCTTTTCCAGGGACTCCTTAATATACTCTCGCATAGCAGCATGTTCAGGCACAGATAAATTAAACAAACGACCCTTTGGAAATTTACTGCCAGGAATCAGATCTATGGCGCAATCACAATCTCTGTGGGGAGGGAGAGAACCAATCTTAGGCTCTTCAAAAACATCATGATAATCAGACAAAAATGCTGGAATCTCAGAGGGAGTAGATGACGAAATGGAAACCAAAGGTACATCCCCATGAGCCCCCCGACATCCCCAGCTTATCACAGACATTGTTTTCCAGTCAAGGACTGGGTTATGAGATTGTAACCATGGTAATCCAAGCACTAAAACATCATGTAAATTGTACAACACAAGGAAGCGAATCACCTCCTGATGGTCTGGAGTCATACGCATAGTCACTTGCGTCCAGAATTGTGGTTTATTACTAGCCAAAGTGGTAGAATCAATACCCTTCAGAGGTATAGGGACTTCCAGTGGCTCTAAATCAAACCCACAGTGCCTGGCAAAGGACCAATCCATAAGACTCAGGGCGGCGCCAGAGTCCACATAGGCATCCACAGTAATAACTGATAATGAACAAATCAAGGTTACAGACAGAATAAATTTAGACTGTAAAGTGCAAATAGACTTGTCAGCCTTCTTTGTGCGTTTAGAGCATGCTGATATAACATGAGCAGAATCACCACAATAGAAACATAACCCATTTTTACGCCTGTAATTCTGCCGCTCGCTTCTGGACAGAGTTCTGTCACATTGCATATTCTCTGGCGACTTTTCAGAAGATACCGCCAAATGGTGCACAGGCTTGCGCTCCCGCAAACGCCGATCAATCTGAATAGCCATTGTCATGGACTCATTCAGACCTGTAGGCGCAGGGAACCCGACCATAACATCCTTAACGGCATCAGAGAGGCCCTCTCTGAAATTTGCCGCTAGGGCGCACTCATTCCACTGAGTAAGCACAGACCATTTACGAAATTTTTGGCAGTATATCTCAGCTTCATCTTGCCCTTGAGATAGGGCTATCAAAGCTTTTTCAGCTTGAATCTCCAAATTAGGTTCCTCATAAAGCAAGCCTAAAGCCAGAAAAAAGGCATCCACATTGAGCAACGCAGGATCCCCTGGTGTCAATGAAAATGCCCAGTTTTGAGGGTCACCTCGCAGCAAAGAAATCACAATCTTAACCTGCTGGACAGGATCTCCAGAGGAGTGAGGTCTGAGAGAAAGGAATAATTTACAATTATATTTGAAATTCAGAAACCGAGATCTATCTCCGGAAAACACCTCTGGTGTAGGAATCTTAGGTTCAGACATCGGAGTATGTATAACAAATTCTTGTAAATTTTGAACCTTAGTAGCAAGATTATTTAAACCTGCAGCCAAGCTATGAATGTTCAATTTTCATAGTCATGAAAATACAGAAAAATCTTTAAATGAGAAGGTGTGTCCAAACATTTGGTCTGTACTGTATATGTAGCGCCCCCACGTAAGGGCAATGGGGTACTTGGTACCGGGTCCTTCAGTTCAGGGGATGTAACGGTGGCCCGACCCAGTCCGTGGCCCTTGGAGGGGTGTTGTGATTCGGTTCGTGGGCTCCCCCGGTGGTCTCTTGTGGTACTGGTGTCCTGCAAGCTTTGCCTTCTCAGTTCACCTGTTCCTATCAGGATGTGGGAGTATCCTATTTAACCTTGCTCCTCAGTCATTCTAATGCTGGCCATCAATGTATCCAGAGTGATTCTGTTGATGTCAGGGAAATCATGGGGCTGGCCATACTGTTATGGTTTCCAATGGCAAGGAAACATCAGAAGCATAGAATAAACGGACAAGCTCTCGGGTGATGGAAACTAGAGCTGACCGCGATGCTAAACCTACACACCACACTAGAAGTAGCCAGGGGGCATTCCTGCGTTGTCTCTAGATGCCGCGCGCCAGCCGGAGAACTAACTACCCCTGGTAGAAGAAAACACAGTCCTGGCTTGCCTCCAGAGAATGTCCCCACAGGAGATAGCAGCCCCCCACATATAATAACGGTGAGAGCAGATGAAAAGACACACGTAGTATGAAAGCAGATTTAGCACAGAGAGGCCCGCTAACTAAATAGCAGAAAGATACAACAGAGGACTTCGCGGTCAGCTGCAAAACCCTTCAAAACACCATCCTGAAATTACCTTAACTCATGTGACAACTCATGCCACTGGAGTGGTAATTTCAGCCCAACAAGAGCTTCCAGCTGCAGAGATTCACATAAGTGCAAACTGGACAAAACATACAAAAATAGACTTAAGGACTAAAGTGTCCAACTTAGCTGAGCAGAAAACTGGGAGCAGGAACATGCAACAGAATCACTCTGGATACATTGATGGCCAGCATTAGAATGACTGAGGAGCAAGGTTAAATAGGATACTCCCACATCCTGATAGGAACAGGTGAACTGAGAAGGCAAAGCTTGCAGGACACCAGTACCACAAGAGACCACCGGGGGAGCCCACGAACCGAATCACAACAGAGGGGTGTCTGTCATGATTCCCAATGGCAGGGAAACATCAAAACACAAAAATAACGGACGAGCTCTGGGTGATGGAATCTCGAGCTGACCGTGAGCTAAATCTACCACACAACTAATAGTAGCCAGGGAGCATACCTGATTAACCCTAGATGCCACGCGCCAGCCGGAGGACTAACTACCCCTGGTAGAGGAAGGAACAGACCTGGCTTACCTCTAGGGAAATACCCCAAAAGATGATAGCAGCCCCCCACATGTAATGACGGTGAGTTTAGAGGAAAAGACATACACAGTATGAAGGTAGATTTAGCAAAGAGAGGTCCACTTACTAGATAGCAGAAGGATACAAAAGAGGACTTCACGGTCAACTGAAAACCCTATCAAAAAACCATCCTGAAATTACTTTAAGACTCCTGTGTCAACTCATGACACAGGAGTGGCAATTTCAGCCCACAAGAGCTTCCAGCTACAGAGAATAACAAAACTGCAAACTGGACAAAAGATACAAAACAAAAGGACAAAGTCCACTTAGCTGATCAGCAGACTAGTAGCAGGAACATGCAACCGAAGGCTCTGGTTACAATGATGACCGGCAAGGAAATGACTGGAGAGCAAGGCTAAATAGGAAACTCCCAAACACTGATGGGAGCAGGTGAACTGAGACAGCAAAGACACACAAGTCACCAGTACCACCAGCAACCACCAGGGGAGCCCAAAAGCAGATTCACAACAGGTGTCCAATAAAAGGAATAGTTCTTATGGGGAAAGGTCTTTAAAAGGGATAATGTTCGTGACGCCACCTGTGGTATACGGTCAGGGTGACCGACGCTGCTTAGGGGTCCACTGGGGATGATGTGATGGCAGCTAGATGGTGTACCTTAGAAGATAAATATGAAGGGGGCACCACGGGTTATATAGTGGGATCACCCTGACCTCCAAACATGTATATCAAAAACAAAAAAGAGAAAAGCGAAGGTCATATAAATGGGGATCACCACACACTGGATTTAGCAAAAAGTAGAAGCAATTTTATTACACTGCAATACACATGAAACAAGCAATACAGAAAACAGACAGTTAAAAACAATTAAAAAAGCAACACACTTGTTCCTTAGAACCATAGCCCCTAATAAGGCCTACACCTGCGCTAAGGCAAATAGGGCAATGCCCAATAGAAAAAATACCTATATGGACACCACTGTGCATACACTTAATGATACAATGAAGTAGGCCCACAATTATGTATACAAGGTGGACAAAGTGAAGGACAATCCTATGACCCTGTAACATAAGCACCGTTATCACCAAAAGGTTCTGCCATGAATACAGCCATAAATATTCTCCCTCATACAGGCATGTCCCTCACTTTGGCATACACAGAGGCGAGTGGCCTCACTCGTATCACTGAATAAGGCCTACAGGTAAGTAAACCAACATAGACCCCCATGTGTATCCATACCATACAATACCATGGACGTGTATAACCCAGTTATAAGCGCAAGTGGAAGGAGGACCCAACGCGTGTCGCCCCACAAAGGAGGCTTCGTCAGGGGTACCGACCACTGTAACTGTTTTACCTTATATGCAAGTTCCATTAAAGTTTTCCAGTTGCAGCTGTGTGCGAGCTGCCACATGCAGGATTCAGTAAAGAACTTCCTGGTAGAAAGTTCAACTGCGCAGATGCGCACAGTGACCACCCCCTACCTAGGTGCCATAGTAACCCAATATACACAAACAGTACCGTGTCTGCGTGTAGAGACTCTCGTCCAAAAATGTTTTGTGCAGGTGTCAGAAATGCCTGTCTTACGCTGGGCTGCAGTGTTAGCGGAGAAGAAGGATATAGACTTACATTGCGTGCAGGGATTCGGACCAACATCAGAGGTGGAGATATTTCCTTGGAGCTCCTGAGGCGGGAATCAAAATGGTTTTATGAACTGAACAGTGTTACACCATTTGGCCTGAATGAGGACTTGCTCTTTACAGGCTTTTATAAACAGCTATATATGGTTATTAGAGTGTTTGGCCCTGTTTGCGTCTTCTTAGGTTTAAATTGTGCCTATATGGACATCACTCTTTCCTATTTGGACACCACTCTGACACTTTAGTTTTGATTTTGCTTAATATTTTGCCTTGCTTTGGAAAACCAGTGGCGGTGCATTTGAACCAGTTTGGTGTGATTTATGTGTCTTCATGCATTTGGGTGCCTGTAGGGCTCTTTTTACATGGCATTTACATGGCATTGAGGTTCTGTATTCCAGATAGAGCCATTCAGGGACATGCGGATATACTTCTTTTTTTTTTTTTTTCCTGGTTTTACAATATGATTGATATAAGCTCTCTGTAAGACAGGCACATCTAACGCCTGCACAATCTGATCATGGTTAGATAACAGCCTATTCTTATGCTTTGCGGGTGATATCTGCGCCTTCCTATTCTTATATATATTTTTATATGTGGGATCATTTCTGTGCTCCGGGGTAGGCGCTTCTCGCCTTTCTGTAGGTCTATAGTCTATACATGTGCCCCTTGAACGGGTTCATTTTACTCTCATGTCTGTTCTGAATACTTTGGCACCGCCTCCTCCTCCTTGATTGATTATGTAAATGATGTTGCCCCTGGTAAGACAGACACCACTATGGTCTGCAACACTATTGATTGATGCACACTGAGTGTGTTTGTGTACTTCGCTGAGTGCCGCCCCTTTTTTTGTATGGTGTTTACATGGGGCGGTTATGGAGGACGGGCATCTTCTGTGTGTGCGCCATGGAAATTGATATCTTCCCTCTTAGCGCTAACACTGCTGCCCAGCGTAAGACAGGCATTCCTGATGCCTGCGCAATGCTCTTTGGATGTGAGTCCCTGCATGCATGCACAGCACTGTTTGTGTACGCTGGGTTACCATGGTGCCTCGGTATGAGGCAGTCACTGTGCGCATCTGCGCAGTTGAACTTACTATCAGGAAGCACTCCATTGAAGCCTGCATATGTTTACATGGGGCGGTTATGGATTACGGGCACCTCCTGTGTGCACGCAATGTAAGTCTATATCCTTCTTCTCCGCTAACACTGCAGCCCAGCATAAGACAGGCATTTCTGACGCCTGCACAAAACTTTTTGGACGAGAGTCTCTACACGCAGACACGGTACTGTTTGTGTATATTGTGTTACTATGGCACCTTGGTAGGGGGTGGTCACTGTGCGCATCTGCGCAGTTGAACTTTCTACCAGGAAATTCTTTACTGAAGGCTGCACGCGGCAGCTCGCAGACAGCTGCAACTGGACAACTTTAATGGAACTTGCATATAAGGTAAAACAGTTACAGTGGTCGGTACCCCTGACGAAGCCTCCTTTGTGGGGCGACATGCGTTGGGTTCTCCTTCCACTTGCGCTTATAACTGGGTTATACACGTCCATGGTATTGTATGGTATGGATACACATGGGGGTCTATGTTGGTTTACTTACCTGTAGGCCTTATTCAGTGATACGAGTGAGGCCACTCGCCTCTGTGTATGCCAAAGTGAGGGACATGCCTGTATGAGGGAGAATATTTATGGCTGTATTCATGGCAGAACCTTTTGGTGATAACGGTGCTTATGTTACAGGGTCATAGGATTGTCCTTCACTTTGTCCACCTTGTATACATAATTGTGGGCCTACTTCATTATATCATCAAGTGTACGCACAGTGGTGTCCATATAGATATTTTTTCTATTGGGCATTGCCCTATTTGCCTTAGCGCAGGTGTAGGCCTTATTAGGGGCTATGTTTCTAAGGAACAAGTGTGTTGCTTTTTTAATTGTTTTTAACTGTCTGTTTTCTGTATTGCTTTTTTCATGTGTATTGCAGTGTAATAAAATTGCTTCTACTTTTTGCTAAATCCAGTGTGTGGTGATCCCCATTTATATGACCTTCGCTTTTCTCTTTGTTGTTTTAGATGGTACACCTTCCCACAGGTGACGTGTATCCCCAGGGCTTCCCAGAAGTGTAGATGATAATGATGGATGATGTAAGGCGCAGTGAAGAACGAGGACACAAGGTTGCAGTCTCTTTACCTTTACTGAAGACTTCAGCATCCACAGTCCAGGGCACAGACCACAGGGTAGGCAGAGTCCGGCCGGTCTGAAGGCAAATCCAGAGTCCCCTTATCCAGGTGGAAATCAGTAGCCTTCCACTAGCGCCTGTGTGTTGTAGTACCTCCCTGCTGAGCTTCTCGGTAAGGTCCTCACAACTATTGTAGATGTTATTTCTCTTCCTCTCTGTCCCCCAGATGGTATGGATAGGACAAACCCGTATGACTGGTGGCCTGAGGCTTTTTACAGGGACCCTACGATGCCCCAGCCCCCACAAGTTGCCACCGTGCCTCCTGGGTATATGGTCGGGCAGCTAACGTGGAATCAACTGTCCTGCCGGTCTCTGAAGCTAGACATGGAGACGATTGCTCCCTTGGTGTTCCGGCTATCAGATTCTGCGCCTCAGAAGGAGGCAGCCTGTTGCAGGGCAGAACTCCTTCTGGATTCCTCTCCTTTTGCTATGACTTCGTTTCTCACCCTCTACAATACAATTCTCTTTCGTATCCTTCCATAGGATGCTGCCGCACGTGGGGCAGGCGCAGCTCCGTGGCCTTCTATCTAGGCCTCTGACAGGATCATACCCCTGTCAGGGACCTCTCTGTCTGCAGCTCTGATGTTCCTCCTTTCCCCCTGCCTGCCTGACAGGAACTGCCTGGGAGAAGCCCAGTCAGCATCTGACTAACTTTCTATCCAGCCCACCAGTTTTACCTAATTGTGAGGAGTGCCCTAGTAGATAGGAGCAAGGCTCCCCCTGGTGGACTGGAGTGTGAAGTGTGGTGTATGGTTTGTGATACCTGGTAGGAAGATCTCCTTGATAGCCTTCAGACGTAACATCCCTTCCCCTGGTGGAAGAATGACATTACTGCAACGACCAGAACTCTGGGGCGCTTCACCCCCCCCCCCCTGTTAAATCCAGTACTCCCGGACTTGGGAAAGAAAACAACAATTACAGGTTAACAAAGACATGCAAAATTTTGAGATGCTATAAAACAAGTAAATATAACAATGCTTCCCTTTATGGGAGGTGAGAACACTTGAACGTTACAAGCAAGAACATATTTACATTAGCAACTCATCTCAAGATCTGGAGATACAACTACCCATACAGGTATGCTATCTATTAAGTGCAAGTATCCTCTAAGGGTATACTATCATAAAACCTCAAAGTGCAAATTAACATTTTCCTTATTCTCTTCTTCACATGCAGGATTATCTATCCACCCCCCACGGGCTCGCTGCATCTTTATTTTATTTAAAGTACATCATTATCTAACATTTTACTATTCTACATACTATCGGCTATATAAACATTATTACTATCTAACTACTCAAGGCAAACGATCACATCATCAATATTCAAGTCAGTTCAAAGGTGACGTGATGGTGATGCGATATGAGGGACTCGTTACGAACCCCCAAATGTTGGTCTTGCGTGGGCTACAAGACGTGTAATCCTGACCCGGAATTCTGCCGCACCAATGGGTTTTTCTTCAGGTCTGAAAGGCAAAGTTATTTTTGCAGCATAATTAACAGCAGTTTCTGTAAAGAGGCAGTCTCTGTAAAAGCCTCCTTTGTAAAACCAGTAGGAAGCACCCTTAAGAAGGTGAAAACTATATACAAGGACAGTTTGTGATCCATGATTCTGCAGTTCTTTGATAAAATAGAGAATTTGTGCAAAACAGATGCAACCAAAACATAGGATCCCTTTAAACAGGGGATCCCTTAAGAGTTAACCCTAGACGGGTTTAAGCAGCAAAGAAACAGGAAAAGTTTTTAAACTATGTACAGTCTTGTTGGATTTTCTTTACTTGAACCATTCTGGAGGTAGTACCGGCGGGCGTAGTCCTTTTGGATATTGGCGACCACCTGGTACTACATAGAGTGCGTCCGCACTCCTGATGGAAGTCTGCATACTGACAGTCCTCCGTGCCACTGAAGTTTGTGCACACTTAGAACACATGGTGACCGGTGCAGAGGTCACCTGTTCTGGTGAAGCTTGCGGTGTTTCCTTAGGTGCGGGTGCAGGGCTGTGAGGGGGCGATGCAGTGGCCTCTGGTTTATACTTGTAAACATGGAGGGCATACCATCCCTTATCTCCCCAATGGTGTGTATAGGTGACACGGTCAACTGGATACAAATCCTGGCCTGGGTGTCCCTCCATGAGGTGTGCCTCCACATCACGCCGGTTCACAAACACTTCCGGATAGAGGCCTGGTTCTTTAATGAAGCCCCAGCCTCCCTGCAGGCGAAAGGTTATGACTGTTCCGTAACGCTGTGGGCCCCAGTCCTCCTCACTCATCTGCCTGGCTCGGGCTTTAGCTTGAAGGTCTTTCTCAGGCTCAGTCTGGTGCCGACGCTCTGCCTCCCTTTATTGTTGTTCTTGCAGGAGGGTCTCCTGACGTCGGTATTCAGCTAGCCCGACCACCTCGATCTTCTCTCCTTCTATCTGGCTCTCTCCAGGGAACCCGATCAGGTTGGTGGTGGCGCGGGTCCACTTAAAGGTCACCCACTCTCCCTTGATGTCCACAGTTTGTTTAGTGGGCTGTAGCGAGACATCGGAGGTTTTTAGGGTCTCCCAGGGCCTCTCCCACTCTAGGCGGCTACACACCCGGCCGGGTGGTGGTGGTGGGGGTGAGTCTACGACCACCAGCAGGGACTCCTCGGCTACCGGGGCAGGGTCGATATCGTTACCTGCCTTCGCGGTGTCTCTGGTGCCGGTCTCTTCCTCCACAGGCTGGGACTCCGGCGGCTGGCAGTGCTGCTGGTCCTCGTGGCCGGTGGTCGCACGGTGCCACAGGTTCCGGAGCTGCCGACACAACTCGTCTACTTCCGCTCCCAGAACCTCCTGGTTCATGCAGCCTGGTAGAGTTTCACTTTGCTCCCATTGGCTGGGGCGGCTGTGGGTTTTCTCCCCCTCTTCCGGGTGACCTCCGCTCGCCATGTTGCCAACCAGGTTCTGCCTAATGGCGTGCAGTGGTTCTTGCTCCTCCTCTTCCGAAGGGTGGGTTCTTCTGATTCCTCCACCATCCCAGAGCAGGAGGCGGACCTATCTCGTTGACAGGCATATCTCTCAAACATAGTAGTATCTGTGAGGGGCTGGCTCCACTATTGCGCCATTCTTCCAGGCTGTCAGGAACCCCTGACCGCTTCCACCAATATGTCAGGGATCCACACCGTGACCGTCACCCCTACGTCACGGATCGGGGTGACTTTAGGCCAACAGACGGCTATCACACGTGCAGGGGGGCTTATCTTAGTTATCCCTCCACTGCTACAATGTGATGAAAAAACACACACAAGGCTATTGACCTCTTAGTTTACAGCAGGGGCTTATTTTAGGTACCCCACTGCTCTTTAATATACCATGAACTGCAGGGATCTATGAATATCCCGCTTACAGTTCCAATTAAACCTTGCAGCTCTCTGGTTCCCCCTTACTCTCAGGTCAGATTAGGTACTGCACCTAGGGTAATTAGTCGCCAGAAAGGCTGCCTGCTATGTACTGGCTATTGGGCACGCTATAGCGAGGCGATTTAACTACTCCCGCTCAGGCAGGAACAATAATTATCAATGTCGTCGTCGCTACAACGCCTCCAACAGGCACAGTGCACACAGTAAGCTGCCACCAGCTTCGATTAAACGGGTCCGAAGCTAACCCAAAACAGTAGCGGAATTCCCTTCAAGAGACAGGGTACGTTTTAGAACATGGAGAACAAATCTAGTATATTAAATATTATACTCCATAAATGATTTTTTGGCAGTGTTTATAAAAAGTTATTTTACAAGGATGTTACAAAAGAGACAATTGTAAATATGTACAAGGTAATTATATAAAAGAAAACAAGGATTACATGAGAATAACACTTACATGTGTTCAAAGCATTGCAGGCAACCAGGCTAGTGGAGTTTCCATCTGTCCCAATGCATGGGTAGGAACAGCTCTTCACGTCAGGCTCACATAGGAGTAGTAGAGCATAGGGTGGTTTCGTCAAACTCAATTTGACAGGTGGACCCGCCCCTATCAAAGTGTATCAAAGTGTGTAACCCCACCCCTCCCTGGCAGCCAGCTGTCCCTCCTTGTCTGGCTCTCCCCTTTTGATATAATTTGATATTGTTATCACAGTGTTTAATATTGTTAATACTGTGTTTATTATCACAGTAATTGTTTTATATTAGATTTATGTGCTGTATTAAAGTTTACTCTTATTTGATAAGTTCCCTGTGCTCTCCCTTTTGATATAGTTTTAATATTGTTAATACAGTGTTTAATATTGTTAATTATTCTGTAAGATGTGTTTCATTATCAATGAACACATTCTATAGTGAATATTGCAGAATGTTATGTGAACGTCAGGCGAGAGCTGCTGCCTACATAATCAAAGACAGATGTGGCCGTGATGCTGGGATATGTCTGCAAATCCTGTTCACACACATGACATACATCCACATCATTTTACACAAGTTTCACACGCCACGGCAATTCCCAACAGTGACCGGGTTACATATAACTCGCTGGCTCATCAATCAATGCAGCAAAAACTGTCTGCATCTCCGCTTCACATACAACAAGCATATGGATGTTGTGTGTGTGAACCGGGGAAATGATGCATCCCACGGATGTGGGGGGGGCCCCACAGATGTTCCCAGATAGTTGTGCAAACACAGAACAGTTTAAAATCTTTATTGCGAGAAGTAAACCACAACAGAGCTAATTGCTAGCAGATGTCACCCTGAATATCTTTTAACTAAATAACTGTCCTGGTCATATTTAGATCAGCGAAAGCAAGTGCATTTTTGATTAAATTGATAACTACGATTAGAACGAGTTAAATTTGAAAATGTTGATGCGACAAAGTCTGTTACGATTCTATCGTTTCTTTGTACATCAGAAGTGAAATGCTGTAAAAGATTCTTGAATGGCAATCCGTGCGCTAAATGATGCAATACATACACGCAGTAATGCCCGCATGTATGACTATACATATCTTGGATTTGGGCGTCTTGATAACAATACGCGTCACAATTCTTGTTCAGGAATGTCACAAAATCACGTGGGAAGATTATATTTTCAGGACTAAAGCCGTAACTATCAAAATATATGCCCGTCTTATCATCGCAGAGTACGATTAATACCCAGTGGCGTCCAGCTTGATTCGCCGGGTCTGTATTCACGATATATGCCGCTGGTTTCTGAGTCACCCTTTCTTACGGAAGCAAATCACACGGAAACACACCGACGAATATGCGGGCTGTATAATTATCGGCCTTCAGTATCGTTGTAAGCTGCAGACTGTCCATCGTTACTTAATTAAAATCGTATAAGATCTCTCTCCTATTATTAATTTCCAGAATGGTGTGATTGACTGCAAAAACAATCATTTATCGTGTGGGGTGTCGCTAGCGCAAAGCGGACTTCAGCACGTAGGTTACCTGTTTTAATGAGCGAAAAATGACCTCCAGGCTCTTGATCAGGCGATAAATCAAAAGCAAATAGAGTGAATCCAGCCATAAATTCTTCACGGTCTATCGCCATGGCACAATCAGCCTTTTGCTTGCCGGATATATGGGCAAGCGCCATATACTCTCTGATGGCTAAACCATCATTAAAATTAGTATTATAAGGTATCGCGGGTATCTGCTGGCCGTCCAGATATAAAGCGGCGTGGTTGATATGGTAATGGTGGATTTGAAGGGGATTTTTCGCGTAAGCCCCGCTGAACCCCTCATTATCTACAGACCCCAATATAACAGTCTTTGGTATCTGGCCTAGGAAGAGGTTCTCATGGTTCGTGATCCCTGTCCCTGCGGCGATGCTGTACACTTTCAGGCATGTTCGGTCAATAGCGTACTTGGCGTTTGCGGTTAGGAGTGCCTGGCTGTGGCCGATTCGGACAGCCGGAGACACCTGCACTCTTTTCACATAGAGAGCCGCTTGCGAGATTTGCACCTTCAACGGCTCGGCTTCTGCGGACATGAGGCAGAAAGCATCCTTATTTCTTGTTAACTTAACCTTAAGGTCAAGACCATTCAATATTAACTTTGGCTGATTAAATATATCCCCAAAAATGGGCCCCAAGAGGTCGATGGGCTTTGAGCGAGAAGCTGCATTGGCTCTTTTGATAAACCCTGCATTTCGCCATCCAAGCTCCGGTCATTATGATGGCCCGCAGTGTCTTTATAGAACAAACCGGCTGTAAATTGTGATGACAGCATCTGCGAGCTGTAATTTAAAAGGGTCTCTATGTACGCTCTATAGCTGTAGAGATTGTCCGATTGTGAGATAAGTCGATCTCCCAGAGTAATATCGACCTGGTTAAAAAGGGTGGCTAGAGGATAATTTATGAGAGCCACCCGGGAGTCATCGGCAATAGCCGTATTATCTTGCTTCACGATGCGACAGCTTATGTACAACAGCGTATTGTTTAGATCATAATAATAATCGCCGCTCCCAGATATGAAAAATTCCAACGGGCCATTGTCTGACAGAGCCGCAACCGGCTGTACTTCTACAAATAGAGATTTTTCTATACTTGTTTGTGTCGGGGGTACGTCAGAAATATCCAGTTCAGATTTTGCGCACTCTACAGAAGCGTCATGCAGGAAAGCCATGATAACTGATTAGAAGATGTCATCCGCAGAGCGTCTTACTCGTTTCTGGTGGTGGCGTCTCTTGGTGGTAGTTTTATTCATGAGCATCAGTGGTAAAGGCGGGCAAGCGCGCCTCTTCCTTTTTTGTGGTTTTTTAGCGACATAAATTATCCCAGATCCGTCTTGCTGCGGTTGTGTATTTATCCGTTTCATAAGGGCCGTTGAGGCGGTCGTGACGGCGTCCGTCGCGATGTTCCGGACCGCCGTCTTTATGTGCGGTTTTACTAATTCTAAGCCTTTTCTGAAAAGCGGCACGGCGCAGCGAAATAAGCCTTTAAATATCCCGGCCAGGCCGGAGCCATACATGTACTCGCTCCCGCGGAACCCCTCTAGCCCGTGCCCCGACTGGGCAGTGTAGTAGCGGGCATAAACAGCGGGGTCACCGTACACCCTTTGAGACACCATTTTATCGTGTCAATACTGTCGCGGTCTGAAATGTAATCGTAGCCCGGTCCAACATGACTGTAATGTTTATGGAGTCAAGGTGTTGTTTGCACAGCGGTATGTAATCGGGACGCGTGTGTTGTGAATTCTGTTCTCGGGCTCCCTCCTGTGGTCGTGAATGGTACTTTGGTGAGTTCTGTCCTTGGACACCCTCTGGTGGCTTTGAGTGGAACTGCTGATCTTTGAGGTTGGCTTTCTCAGCTGCCCTCGTTTATTTCTGCTGCTGGCTTCCCTATTTAACTCTGCCCAGGTCGTTAGTCCATGCCAGCTGTCAATGTCTCAGTACTGGTTCAGATCTCTCTTGGAATTCTCAGCTGACCTGACTACTCCAGCAGAAGCTAAGTCCTTGCTAGTCATTTTGCTGTTCATTGGTTTTTGAATATATTTTTCAGTACATGCTATGTTTCAGTCCAGCCTGCTATTATGATATTTCCTTGCTAGCTGGAAGCTCTGGGGGTGCAGAGCTGCACCTCCACACCGTGAGTCGGTGTGGAGGTCTTTTTGCACACTCTGCGTGGTTTTTGTAGTTTTTATACTGACCGCATAGTTCCCTTTCCTATCCTCTGTCTTTTTAGAGAAGATTCGGCCTCCTTTGCTAAAATCTGTTTCATTCCTGTGTTTGTCACTTCCCTCTTAACTCACAGTTAATATTTGTGGGGGGCTACCTTACTTTGGGGAATTTCTCTGAGGCAAGGTAGGCTGCTATTTCTATCTTTAGGGGTAGTTAGCTCTTAGGCTGTGAAGAGGCGTCTAGGGAGAGTTAGGTACGCTCCACGGCTATTTCTAGTGTGTGTGATAGGATTAGGGATTGCGGTCAGTAGAGTTACCACTTCCTCAGAGCTTGTCCCAGGTTTTCTGTTTTAACCATCAGGTCACTTCGGGTGCTCCTAACCACCAGGTCATAACACGCGTGTAGCGCACCGCGACAATATCATTATCATCGCCGCTAACTTCTATGGTTCGTAACAGTTGAACGTAACTGTCGCCTACAAGCTGGTGCTGAATTATATCAGTGTATACAAAAAGCGAATAAAAACCAGCCTTTGAATCGGTGTAAAAGCGTCGATTCCACGGCATTAAAGCAACGGAGGAGTCATCGACGGTCTGTAGCCCGAAAATAAATTTTAGCTTAGTACCCAGAGCAAACTGTATAGGGGCCGGGTCGGGCAGGACCACCTCTCGGCATAGCTCATCATACTGTATTCTGTAGGCAGGCGCGGATAAATTCAGCGCCTCTATTCGGGCATTGACCGCGCCAACCAACTTATGAATGTTCGAGTAAAATCCTGATTTTATGTGATAATGTTCTAACGGTTCGCCGTGTTTGGCAGTGTAGAAGTTCCCTTCAAAAGCCTCAAACGTGTTCCGTTAACGCCACTTCATAAGCGTCTGAAAGGAGAACGGCCCTCGCTAACTTGGTGTTGTAATTCGATATGGTGTTATCGGGGTAGATTTTAATTGAGGAATTACTGGGCAGTGTCACGAAAAACGAGCGTGCTTCCATGACTATATATCTGTCAACTCCGAGGCCGGAATCCAACTATTGAATTTTTCGGGGTACCCCAGCCATTTGACGAAGCAGTGACTCACACCCCCGACACGTTTTTTTCTCAAAATCTTTTCTACTCTGTAGACACGATTCTCATCCATAGGTATTTTTTGCAGTTCTTCCTTATAAAATGACCCCTCTACAGGGTCGCCGGCTAAATCACTAATTTTATAAAGAGGTTTATGAAATTTACTGGATACGTCTGTAATTAAAAAAATCTCTTCGCTGTACGTTTTCAAATACCCCTTGCAGAATGTCCCTTTATAGCGGGAAATTCTCACATGATCTCCGACCTTTAAAGTCGGTTTAATCGGTTTATTAGTAATAGTAGAACTGTAAATATTGCGCCAGATCTGCATAGCGTTTTCCGAACTCACTTCAGCCGGGCTACAACGTATAGTTGAGTGATAAGTATGGTTGTAGCTATGCACCAAATCCGGTAAAATATCGATATACCTAAAGGTGTTATGCTTCGTAAGATAGCGCCACATACGGGTTTTTAATGTGCGATTAAAGCGCTCTACCATAGCTGCTTTCACATCATTGTTGGTAAAAAAGTGGTGAATATTATGTAAATTACATAGTTGCTTGAGTGACGAATTTATAAATTCTTTGCCGCGATCCGTCTGCAATTTCTTCCGTATGCGCTTATCATTTTGAAATATTAATTCGAACGACCTGGCCACAATAGCTCCGGTCTTGTTTGACAAGGCAACGCACCACGCGTATCGCGATAGAGTATCAATCACCGTCAGGATGTATTTGACATTATCATTTTCCCTTGAATAGTCAATTAAACATCCGCCTGCCACTGCGCATCAATGTTAGGCTTATGCAGCGTGTAAGCATCTTGGCTATTCAGCCACTCAGACACGTCAGATTTCTTTATTCCGCGGTCTCTCGTCGCTCTAAATAATTTGTCGAGTCCGCCGAATGATCCGGGCTCCCTAGCTGTAAAATATTGTTTTCCTAATATGTGATTCCAGGTATTAGAACCCATGATTGAATAAAATGATTGTGTCTCGATAATCAGCAGCCTGCTTCTTTCAGAAATTCAGTTGTACCGTATATACTCGAGTATAAGCCGACCCGAGTATAAGCCGACCCCCCTAATTTTGCCACAAAAAACTGGGAAAACTTATTGACTCGAGTATAAGCCTAGGGTGGAAAATGCAGCAGCTACCGGTGAATTACAAAAATAAAAATAGATGCTCCATACTGTTCATTATGGCCCCATAGCTGTGCCATATAGTGCTCTGCACCATTATTGCCCCATAGCTGTGCCATATAGTGCTCTGCACCGTTCATTATTGCCCCATAGCTGTGCCATATAGTGCTCTGCACCATTATTGTCCCATAGCTGTGCCATACAGTGCTCTGCACCATTATTGCCCCATAGCTGTGCCATATAGTGCTCTGCACCATTATTGCCCCATAGCTGTGCCATATAGTGCTCTGCACCATTATTGCCCCATAGCTGTGCCATATAGTGCTCTGCACCATTACTGCCCCATAGCTGTGCCATATAGTGCTCTGCACCATTACTGCCCCATAGCTGTGCCATATAGTGCTCTGCACCGTTGCCCCATAGCTGTGCCATATAGTGCTCTGCACCATTGCCCCATAGCTGTGCCATATAGTGCTCTGCACCATTGCCCCATAGCTGTGCCATACAGTGCTCTGCACCATTGCCCCATAGCTGTGCCATATAGTGCTCTGCACCATTATTGCCCCATAGCTGTGCCATACAGTGCTCTGCACCATTGCCCCATAGCTGTGCCATATAGTGCTCTGCACCATTATTGCCCCATAGCTGTGCCATACAGTGCTCTGCACCATTATTGCCCCATAGCTGTGCCATATAGTGCTCTGCACCATTACTGCCCCATAGCTGTGCCATATAGTGCTCTGCACCGTTGCCCCATAGCTGTGCCATATAGTGCTCTGCACCGTCCATTATTGCCCCATAGCTGTGCCATATAGTGCTCTGCACCGTCCATTATTGCCCCATAGCTGTGCTGCTGCTGCAATAAAAATAAAAAAACACATACTCACCTCTCTTGCAGCTCCTCGGCGCCATCTTCCCGGCGTCTCCCTGCACTGACTGATCAGGCAGAGGGCGGCGCGCACACTATATGCGTCATCGCGCCCTCTGACCTGCACAGTCAGTGAGGAGAGAGAGAGACGCCGGGAAGATGGAGACAGCGCCCGGCGTGTGGAACGAGGACCGGTGAATATGCGATACTTACCTGCTCCCGGCGTCCCGCTCCTTCCCCCGGACAGCTGGTCTTCGGTGCCGCAGCCTCTTCCTCTATCAGCGGTCACCGGCACCGCTTCATTAGAGAAATGAATAGGCGGCTCCGCCCCTATGGGAGGTGGAGCAGCCTATTCATTTCTCTAATGAGCGGTCCCACGTGACCGCTCAGGGGAAGAGGCTGCTGCACCCGGAGACCGTGGGACGGGCAGGGGGAGCGACAGGATCGCCGGGACTAGGTGAGTATGCCTCAGCGCCCTCTCCCCCTCACCCGCCGACCGTGACTCGAGTATAAGCCGAGGGGGCACTTTCAGCCCAAAAATTTGGGCTGAAAATCTCGGCTTATACTCGAGTATATACGGTATATAATTCCCTGTTTTAATCCGACTATATCATGCAATAATTGTTTGCATGTGTGTGCTCTGGGTGTTAACAGAAGGCGTGTGACGGGGCGTAACTGGGTGTGTTTCTGGGTGTTAACACTTGGCTTGCTTTCTGACACGTCAGAATAAATACAGCTGTCTGTACCAGTCAGGCATGCAACTGTCTCTACTACTGCAGTACATCAGGCATCACCAGAAGTCAGACAACAGCGGTGCTATTCTAAATGTAAGTATATAAGACAGTTGTCTTATTATTCGCAAATGCTTAATTATATTTAACTACGCATCTCTAAAACATAATTAAGGTTGTTGTTTAATAATTTGAGTAATACGGTAGTTAATAGCTGTTAATACATCCTAACTAGCGTATTCAGCGCATACTTATTACCTATGTTTGGTTAGTATAAACATATTTATTATTTAAGCATATATTTATTATGACATGATTTGTGTAACACAGTAGTTAATAGCTGTTAATACATCCTAACTAGCGTATTCAGCGTGTACTTATTACCTATGTTTGCTTAGTATAAACATATTTATTATTTAAGCATATATTTATTATGACATGATTTGTGTAATACAGTAGTTAATAGCTGTTAATACATCCTAACTAGCGTATTCAGCGCGTACTTATTACCTATGTTTGGTTAGTATAAACATATTTATTATTTAAGCATATATTTATTATGACATGATTTGTGTGATACAGTAGTTAATAGCTGTTAATACATCATAACTAGCGTATTCAGCGCATACTTATTACCTATGTTTGGTTAGTATAAACATATTTATTATTTAAGCATATATTTATTATGACACGATTTGTGTAATACAATAGTTAATAGCTGTTAATACATCATAACTAGCATATTCAGCGCGTACTTATTACCTATGTTTGCTTAGTATAAACATATTTATGCCGCACTCGCAAATTTAGTTGCGCTGTATAATATAGCTTAACTGTATAAACAATATTTGTGTTGTGAAATTAATATAGATAGCACAAAAATTTACACAGATAATTTATTTTAGATGGAATCCCAAAATGTTTCGGCTTTTTCCGACCTACTTGAGGATACGATATTAGGTATGTTTCAAGCTTTATGTAAATGCATCAGTTAGTGTACCATTCTAAGTAAGTGCTGTTATGTATATTATATTTATATTGTTTTTTATTCTTTCTTGTTTAAGATGAACTTGTCAGGAACCTCCCGGATGATAATTTAAACAGCTGCAGCGTGCCTGCTCTGGGGTGTGATACAACTGGGGCTGAGTATAGTATCACTGATGAGGCTGATGCATGGGCTTTTGCCCAGGACATCATAGGTGCGTTGTGTGTCTGTGTGCGCGTGTGTGTGTGTGTGTATATATCTTTTAAGTATTTAGACGTGTAATCATATATTAATTCTTTACAGATGGCGACATGAATCTCTTTTAAGTATTTAGACGTGTAAATATATATTCATTCTCTACAGATGTCAACCTGATTCCAGAACCAGCTACATCGGAACACAATCAGATGATCGTTGAAGACCTGTTGTACCAGACCCCCACACCGAGAGACAGCCCTGTTTCTAGAGCCCCTAAAAAACCGCGAGGACCTGCGAGCAAGAAAGGAAAAGGTAGCAGTCGTATGAAAACGTGTTTTTGCACAACCGCTCTGAGAAAATCCTCCTCGCCACTACTAAGTCCTATATCTTTATTTATAGCTTGTAAACTGAAGCCTAGAAGGATTTTCACAAAAGAGAATATACACCTGCTAATGGAGAACCCCACAGAAGCTCCAGAAGCCACCACGGCAGTCATCCGCCCCATATCGCTAGCCTGTAAGTGTATATTTTGATATACGTGCACACTCTCTGAACAGTCAATGATACAAGTGCTTCTCCAATGAGATCCTGAGTCCACACATATCTGACACATATCTGGCACATATCTGACACATATCTGGCACATATCTGACACATATCTGGCACATATCTGACACATATCTGATACATATCTGACACATGTATAATCTTTCCCGCAGCTATGCGCAGCGACACGCGACGGTCGCGCACATATCTGACAAATGTATAATCTTTCCTGCAGCTAAAAGCAGAGTCATGAGAAAAACACCTCCAGCACCTTTACAGCCGCTACAGCTCTCCGAGAATGGTTCAGTACCAGTGTGGATGGCAATACAGGCGTCTAATGGACCTGTTAGAACAACCCCGGTATCGTCGACCTGTGTGGTGCACGGCCTGGGAAACCCTGTGTCTGCGGTCCAGCGTGAAATACCCCATTCAAGTGGTGGACAGCCATCGATCAGCCGTGTGAATGACCCATCGCTACTATATCCAGAAGTGGTAGAGGCACCCCGAAAACATAAGCAAAAAACAAAGCATATTACAGAGCCAGCAAGCACATCCGGTGTCGTGGGTGTCACAGCCACGATGACTGGTGAAGCGCTTGATCGCGCGATTGATCAGCTCGCTGATGGTAAGCAATCAGCCGTAGAACCGATCATTATACGTATGTCACACACTATGCAGCCGCCAGCGGCATATCTAACTGTACCTGCTAACTCCTCTGGCGCTGCCCCCACAGGCGCCTCTAATTTGGGTGGCACATCTCATGCTTGTGTATCTAACTCTGTTAATGCTAAGAAACGGTTAAAGAGGGCTTTACCAGCGAGTGTTAAGTTGTGTAAAAAGCCGAGGATTCAAGCGCCATCTACAAATCTGATGCATGAATCCATCGTTTGGGGGGTTGCTGAAATGACTGTGTTTCAGGAGCTGTTCACGCGCTACTTACGCTACAAACTCTGGGGCCCCAACATAATGTTTTTTTGTGATACTTTTGAAAAATTATTATCAACACAAACCCCAACACACGCTAATAAGGCCGAACTATATGCACTCCGGAATCTGCAGCTGGATGGCGAGACAACAGCTGCCGCTAGCCCATTATGACTAAACATGGTCGGCCACGGTATGCATAAACCACCTAAATCAACACCACCCAGCTATAATAGGGCTAGAGTTATAAAGAGGGCTCTAAAATTGTTGGTCAGCGCCAGGCGCGCGCTATGCTCTAGGAGGCGTCGTGGTGGCTTGTGTCCTGCAACACCGCTACAGACCCCACAGTTGCAGCCACATGCGCCAGACCCACATTCACATAGCCGAGACAACTCTGCAGATGCCCTGCACGCATCTACACAAAATTCACAAGCCTCAGACGTTGACACAGCCGCTGATGGTGATGTGTTGTACCCCGAGCATACAGTATTTTTACAACACATCTATCACCATCAAAGGGCTCTCCGCAATTTCAACGGGCATATACATACAAATCATTTTAGATTTGTAAATTTGGAGTGTGTACAGTCATTTGTAGAGGGCGTGAATATTGTTCATGACGCCATTCAGTCATTACTGGATAGAATCATCAGGGACATTGAACCTGGTGACTTTGTACAGTTAAGACTTGAAGGTGGCGATACTCTAGACCCTATTTTCGCTACAAAACAGACCAGGGAAGATTTTAATTCCGAATCTTTTTTAAATGCCGTTGCCCGTACACTTCAAAGTAACGCTGAATGCATAGCAACCAATTTGCTAAAGCTAGTCGTCACCATCATTAAAAACCGCTGTGGTGGTGTAAAACAAAAAAGGCGCTTGAAATCTATAGCGAGCAGTCAGATCATTAAACAAAAGAGACAATGGCTGTATGATTTTAACAATTACACGACAAATCTGTGTTTGGCTGCTAGTGTGTGCGCCCTGATGGACGACACGGGTCTCGCTGATGGCGATTTACTGAGCCGCTCTAAAAATATACACACAGCACTGGGCATCCCTGATGGTCAGTTAGTGAGCTTTAGCGACATTCCTGCATTTGAAAAATATTTGGGGGTCACCATTAAAGTACTGTACTATAGTCAGGGTGACTGGCGCTACTTTCAGAGCGGCAATACAGCTAACGGTAAAACCGTATTCATATTGTTCCATGATCACTACTACTACGGTATGAAAAATATGAAGGGCTTTATCGGTGCTGATTACTTTTGCGAACGCTGCAATTCTGTGTTTCATCACAAGAGCAGTCATTCCTGTCAGTATTTTTGTAAGTCCTGTCAGAGAGATGATTGTGTAGAAACCGCTGACGAGCAACAGCCCAGGTGCCCTATTTGCAGGACTTACTGCCGATCGAGCGAGTGCTTAGATTATCACACACAATTGGGTGTAGCCGACTTAACATTCTGCAGGCTTAAAACATTTTGTGATAAATGCAACCGTTTTGTTTTCAGAAATAGCGAGACTGAGCATAAATGTAATGGTTTGCGCTGCCCTGTATGTCGCGGCCGTATAAATAAATTTGATGCTCATCTTTGTTACATGCGGCGGTATGTAGCACAGGATGAGACGGATTGTTATATCTTTTATGATTTTGAATGTATGCAGGAGACAGGCATACATATTCCGAATTACATTTATGCTACTACGCTGTATGGTCACCCCTCCTGGGAGTTTGAGGGTGATACCTGTACACATGACTTTGTACAGTTCTTTACAAGCGGTAAATTTTCAGATCACACATTTATTGCCCACAATGGTGGTAGATACGACTCATACTTTATTGTTAAGGAACTGATTTCTGAAAAACTACAGGTAAAGTTGATAACCCGAGGTGGCCGCCTCTTGTGTGTGACGCTACCCGATCTGTCTATAAGGTTCATAGACTCTCTAAATTTTATCCCCATGAAACTCAGTAAATTACCACAGGCCATGGGTTTTTCAGGAGGCAAAGAACATTTTCCACACTTTTTTAATACCAGAGAAAACCAAAACTATGTAGGCCCCATACCTGATGTAAAATATTATGGGGTGGAGTACATGTCACCTGGTGAGAAGGTAGAGTTCCTGGAGTGGTATGCGACACAGGTAAATACAACTTTTGACTTCAAGGCTGAGCTAAAATCTTATTGCAAACAAGATGTTGAAATTCTGAGACATGCCTGCGAGATCTATAGAGAGCATATTATGCAGATGACACAGAAAAATGTAAAAAAATACTGTAATCGTCAAAGGCAAACGATTGTAGTGAGCAGATGTGTTGATCCTTTTCAGCTCATCACTCTGGCCTCAGTGTGTATGGCAATGTACAGGTTTAAATTTCTTCCAAAAAAGACCATCTGCATTTTGCCTGGTGATAATTATCACAAGGCAAAAAAGCGCTACTCGTCATCGGCTATACAATGGCTCATGTATGTAGCACAATCCGAGTACATCGACATCCGCCACGCATTGAGAGGTGGTGAAAAACGAGTTGGGAAATATTTTCTAGATGGTTATGCCTATGTTAGCGGCCAACACATAGCATTTGAATTTCAGGGGTGTTTTTACCACGGGTGTCCCGTGTGCTATAATGAAAATGACACGAATAAGGTCACAAACACGTCCTACGGACAATTATATTACACCTTTTTAGCTAAAAAGCGCTACTTACAGGCCTGCGGCTACACAATAAGAGTGATGTGGGAGCATGAGTGGAATGAAATGGTTGAAAATGATTCTAACCTTCAATCATTTCTCCACCAGATGGAATTCCCCGTTCCTTTAGACCCCCGTGATGCACTTTATGGCGGGCGAACTAACGCCATTAAGCTCTATCACCAGCTGGCAGAAGGGGAGACTTTACATTACTACGATTTCACCAGTCTGTACCCCTTTGTAAAAAAAAACTAAAACATACCCTGTAGGTCATCCAGACATCATCTATGACAATTTTGGATTCATTAAAAAATACTTTGGCATTGCTAAAGTCAAGGTCTACCCACCGAGAGATTTATTTTTTCCAGTTCTACCGGTAAAACTCAACAAAAAATTAATGTTTCCCCTATGCTACACATGCGCTGTAAATTCCCAGGCAGATATTTGTGCGCATAGTGATGAAGAGCGTGCATTGTCAGGCACCTGGTGCACTATAGAGCTCGAGATGGCGATAGAAAAAGGGTATCGGATCGCGCACATCTATGAAATATGGCATTTTCCTAAAACCACTGATGATCTGTTTGCACCCTACATTAAATTACATCTGAGGGAGAAGCAGGAAGGCTCTGGTTACCCTAGCTGGTGCACTGATGAGGTCAAGAAAAGGCAGTACATTGACTCCTTTCTTGAAAAAGAAGGTGTGCAATTACGACCTGAACATATAGCTGTCAACCCTGCTAAGAGACAGATCTCCAAGCTTTTCTTAAATTCTTTATGGGGGAAGTTTGCTCAGAGATCTAATCTATCATGTACCAGCATTGTTAGGGATCCAGATGAGCTTTTTAAGTATTTGTTCCTGCCTTACTATGACATCTCGATGTTACATTTCCTTGATGATGACACCGCAACCATTAACTGGAAATACGCAAAAGGTCACCACACCGTCAACAAAAACACAAACATTTTTATAGCGTGTTTTACAACAGCATATGCCCGGCTAGAGCTCTATTCGCTGCTGGACCGGCTGCAGGAGAGGTGCCTTTATCACGACACAGATTCTGTTATTTTTGTACAGAGAGATGGTGAGTGGCAGCCGCCTTTAGGCGATTACCTGGGGGAGCTGACCAGTGAAATACCCGATGGTAAAGAAAGAGAAAAAAGGCACTACCGTAAAAGCCCGCACACTACACCAAATAGTAATAATATAAAGCTTTATTAAGTACACCAAAACAGCAGAAAAAATGCATAAAACATAAGTAAAAACAGAGCAATAGCACCCCACTCCTGGACCCCCTATGCTGTGAGGGCACTACATCCACAATCCAAATGGTAAATAGAATGATGACAATAAATACATAGTTACAAAAAATATCAACATAAATATAAATATACAATAGTAACCATACACAATCCCAATGGTTAATAGAATGATGACAATAAATACACAGTAACAAAAATATCAATATAAATATACAATAGTCACCATAAACATATATAGTAATGCCCCAAGAATAACAGATGGCAAAAGACCTCCTATAGCAATCATGAATATATTAAAAAAAAAGTTTCACAGACCGACATTTTACAATCAACGCAGGAGATTTCGCAAATAGCTGTGCCAGATGGGTCGTCACAATGCACACCAGAAAGTCAGGTACAAGGTGACACTTTACATATTATTAATTTGTCTGATTACCAGCTATCACCAATTGAAACCTCTGTGCTTCAAAGGGGTTTGACTTTTTCACCTGTCCAGCCGGTTGATAAATTTGTGCTTATCAAGGACCTGTATCTTTTTTGTAGGTCTTTGGTTCTCCAGGTCCTACACAATAAACCACAATTAATTGATAATGTGGACCAGGCTGATCGACGTGTCTTACAGGATTTATTGGACTTATTACAGGAGAATTCTGATGTGACAGGTAAGGGTCGTTTCCCCCATAGGACCAAATCTACCACGGCTCCCCCTCTCTCTTTGGTACCCTCGGTTAGGGTTTTTTTTGAACTAGTAAAGAAGGATATACTCTCACTATCTGTCCGGGCTTCTTTACCTAACAATCTGAATGCCATGGAGAGGAGGGCTATTATGGGCCTCAAAAACAATCAGGCGTTTATCATCAAGGAGGCCGATAAAGGGGGCAATGTGGTTCTCTGGCCACATGGTTTATATCTGGAGGAGGCCAATCGTCAATTGCAGAATACCAAATTCTATAGGAAACTCCCGTCAGATCCCACAGGAATATTTTCTGTGAAATACAGGAGGCTCCTGGACAGGGCCAAGGATTTGGGCATTATCCGGGAACAAGAATTCAGATTTTTGTGGGTGGAGTGTCCTATTGTGTCTACCTTTTACATGCTGCCCAAGGTGCACAAAAATTTGGTTAAGCCTCCTGGTCGGCCCATTGTGGCCAGTATTGGGAGCCTATGTGAAAAGGCATCAATCTATGTAGATTATTTTCTACAGCCTTTGGTTAAACAACTGCCCTCCTTTGTACAGGACTCTTCATGTTTCATTCGCACATGTTTGGACATGAGCATACCAACACAGGCTCTGCTCGTTACATGTGACGTGGAGTCCCTGTATTCAAATATTAACCATGGGGATGGGACCGCGGCAGTTTTATATTTCTTTGACCTTGTCGTGAATTCTGACAGAATGCACGACTCTTTTGTGGTTGACCTTTTGAGTTTCATTTTGAATCACAATTATTTTGTGTTCGACAGGACTTTCTTTTTACAGGTATCAGGGGTGGCCATGGGGGCGCGCTGTGCCCCGGCCCTCGCGAACCTATTTTTGGGTTGGTGGGAGGCCACTGTGGTCTACCCTATGGCATCATATAACAACCATGTACGCTATTGGCGGCGTTACATTGATGACCTATTCTTTGTTTGGACAGGTACAGCTTCAGAATGCCGGGATTTCATCGAGGCATTAAATTGCAATACGCATAATATCATCTTGACATATGAAATTTCCCCGTCCTCAGTGACATTTTTGGACCTCCGGGTTACTAAGGAGAATGGATCACTGGTTACGAGCCTGTTTCGAAAACCCACAGCTACGAACTCCCTCTTAGAATATCGTAGTTTCCACCCAGCGCACACTAAGAGAGGAGTACCTATCGGACAATTCTTGCGTGTTAGACGGAATTGCACTGAAGATAAAGATTTCCGGTTGGAAGCACGGGAGCTTACCTCACGACTTAAAGATAGAAGCTATCCAAGGCGGTGTATCTCGGCGGCCTACGAGCGGGCCAGGTCCCAATCCCAGGTATCTTTACTGACTGCTAAGACGAAAATTGTCAACTCCAGACCTCGTTTTATTACTACCTTCAATTCCCATTGGTCACATGTAAGGGGGATTCTTCGCAGACATTGGGATATTCTCACGACCGATCTACAGACTTCCCAAATTGTCAGCGACATGCCTCTGCTCACGGCAAGAAGGGCTCCTAATTTTAGGGACCTTCTTACTAGGAGCCATTATACAAGACAGACGAAGAGGTTACAGCGGGGTGTGGTTCTAAAGGGTTCCTTTGCATGCGGTAGCTGCAATGTGTGCCCCTTTATGTGTGCTAACAGAGATTTTTTTGTTAATCCCAGGGATGGAACCAGATACACCTTGAAGAACTACATTAATTGCAAGAGCAGTTGTGTCATCTATGCCTTAATATGTCCATGTCATATGGTATACGTGGGACAGACATCTCAGGAACTCCGACGACGCATACAGAAGCATTTTTCTACTATCAATCTGGCCTCTTTGGATCAAGCAAAGGGTAAACTCCTTACTTCAGTGGCGTCCCATTATCTCACCCACCACTCCGGTAAAATCAACAACACACGGGTGGTTGGGTTGGAGAAGATACAAATATCCAATAGGGGGGGATGTCCCAAGATATTGCTTCTGCGGTCAGAGTCCCGCTGGATTTTCAACCTGAACTCTACAGCTCCAGCAGGGCTTAATGAGGAGCTTCTATTCACTGGCTTTTTGGGTGAATAGGTTTTGGCCTCTGTAGGCTTGTTCCTCGGGGTCATCTATTAATTATTTTGCTTTTCCCCTATTTTTTACAGGTGCCGCATGTCCCTCTCCTATTCTGGGCCTTTTTTACGTGATCATCTGGTTCCTATATGGTTTGGATGTGGGATTGCCTCCAGCATCCCTGGGATAAATTTGGAAACTAACTACTGACATCTCGGATATACTACATACCTAGTCTTTAGAGTCTTCGATTCCGTCTCTCCTGGATCTTCATGGGGGCCTACATTTACCTATATTGGTTATTGTCGCATTCTCCTACGGATTGGATTTTCTGTGGCTCTCTTTGTATATGGCCCATTTTTTCTGCTCTTGGCAAATGTTTGCATTTATATGTTTTTTCTTTAATTATTATTATTATTATCATTATTATTATTATTATTTCCTTTTCTCTTTTTTTTTTTTTTTCCCCCCCCCCAGCATTTCTTAGTCTAGTGCGCGTCCAATATGGTCTTGGGGTCGATATAGGTTATGATTACGGGTCTTGACTTTTTGATAGTCTGACATATGTATTTAATTCTCTATTATACATTAACATACTGCATACTGTTCTATGGGCCCCCGTTGCATTGACTGTGGAGTCTGTGGGCTTATTCCTAATTTTTTCAATCTTAATAATAAAAAATTTTCTTTCATTTTCTTTTTATTTATTATTATTATTATTTTTATTATTATTTTTTATTTATTTATTTATTTATTTATTTTTTTTGCAGTACTTTGTCTTGTACTTTTTATGTTATTTGTTTGTCTATTCATGTGTGTGTGTGTATATATATACGGGCCCGTTGTTTTGTCCTGTATCCTGGCCGCTCTGGCCGTGCTTATGCTGACCGGCTCATGGGTGCTCTCGCTGCAGGTGCCCGCTGCGCTGCAGCTTTATTAGTCGGGCGCTGCCTTCTGCTGTGTGTGCTGACTATCTGCGCCTTTTCTCTACGCAGGCGCTGTGTTTTGATGATTCTGCGCTTATACACGGGCCAGCGCTACTGTTTTATGTACGCCTAGGCTTTTCTTGCCTGTGATTTTTACACGCAGGCGCCGTGTCGCTATGTTCATGCGCGGACTGGCGCCACTATGTGGGGTGCACCTGGGCCTGTCCTGCCTCTCATCTCCCCACGCTGGCGCTGTTGTGCCATGTTTTCTTGCTCATGCGCAGCTTAATGCTGTGATTTACATCTCATTTCCGGCTCCTGCATTCATGCCTCTCTCATGCACCTGTGGTCCACACCTGCACCTGGTACATCAATCAGCCAGCAGGTATTTATGTGCCTGGCATCCATGTGTACACATCTTCCCCTGACGAAGCCGTACGGGTTACGGCGATACGCGTTGGGTCGCACCCCGCTCTTACTTTCATCTGGGGCCCCCTTCTGGTTGGTATCTCCCTCTTATTTTGTCTGGGTCTTGATTTATATTATGGCTTGCAGCTTCAGATCTGTGCGACTCCATTTGCACATATGACAGGGCCTTTATTGCACTTACTTTTTTGTGCGGGCCTTACTATTTGTCTTTCATGGGCTATGGTGGGTTAACTATAGCATTTGTTATTGTGGCCATTACTTTGACTGGGCTATAGGTATATACTCGCCCAAACAGGATTTATGCTGGCCACTATATTAGCTGCGCTTTGCTTCCTTTTTTTTTTTTTTTTTTTAATATATTCATGATTGCTATAGGAGGTCTTTTGCCATCTGTTATTCTTGGGGCATTACTATATATGTTTATGGTGACTATTGTATATTTATATTGATATTTTTGTTACTGTGTATTTATTGTCATCATTCTATTAACCATTGGGATTGTGTATGGTTACTATTGTATATTTATATTTATGTTGATATTTTTTGTAACTATGTATTTATTGTCATCATTCTATTTACCATTTGGATTGTGGATGTAGTGCCCTCACAGCATAGGGGGTCCAGGAGTGGGGTGCTATTGCTCTGTTTTTACTTATGTTTTATGCATTTTTTCTGCTGTTTTGGTGTACTTAATAAAGCTTTATATTATTACTATTTGGTGTAGTGTGCGGGCTTTTACGGTAGTGCCTTTTTTCTCTTTCTTGCTCATGTAGTTCATTACTACCGGCCCCTTGGCACCTCCCTGTTATTTTGACTATAGTTGTGCGCCTGGTTTCTCTTTATTATACAAAATACCCGATGGTACACACATCACGGAATTTGTATCCGCGGGCCCCAAAACTTACGGATACAAACTCAACATCGGTAAAACTGTCTTAAAAGTTAAGGGTATAACACTAAATGTTGGTAACTCTCAATCTATTAATTTCAACAGTCTAAAAGATCTAGTTCTGGACTACCCGAGCAATTCTGACACAGATACACAGAAGCGTATTGTCGTACAACAACTGTCCATTGTAAGAAATAAAAAGTACTGGGAGATTGAAACGAGGCCGTTACGCAAAACACAAAAGTGCGTTTATACAAAGCGGCGACTAATTGATGGTTTCACAACCCTGCCTTTTGGGTATTAGCCGAGTATTGTGGTGATGGATACACGCTTGCAACATCCATTCTCATGCATTCTAGCAGGGCCGTCTAATTCTGGAAAGAGCTATTTTGTAAAACAACTGCTGTATAATATTGAAACTAATTTTTCTCAGAAACCTGATAATATTGTTTGGTTTTATTCGTGTTGGCAAAAACTATATGATGAAATCTCTCTCTCTTTTCCCCACGCCAGATTTGTGGAGGGTCTGCCGAATACATTCGTAGATGACGAATTATTCCCACCGGAGAAGGTGAATTTGGCTATTGTTGATGATCTCATGGAGAGTGCTAGTGAAAATTGTGAGATAGAAAAAGCCTTTACCAAGTATGTGCACCACAGAAATCTCAGCATTTTCTACCTGGTACAAAACATATTTTGTCAGGGTAAGAAAAGCCGTACGATAAATTTAAACACAAAATACATGGTGCTTTTTAATAACCCCCGAGATAAATTACAAATTTTAACTCTAGCTCGTCAGATGTACCCCGGAAAAACACGTTTTTTCCTAGAAGCTTTTGAGGATGCCACGCGGGAGCCTTATGGGTATTTGCTTGTAGATTTGAGAGCTAATACCCCTGAGGAACTTCGCTTAAGGACCGGCTTGTTTCCACCAGCGTTGCCTGCTGTTTATGTTCAAAAGAAAAACACTTCTAAAAAGTGAATTTTACCCAGGTATCAGACATTCTACGCTGTGTGCGTTGTGCTGTAAAGATGTCTGAGAGACGTAACTGGGCTCTCTTAAAAACTCTGGTGAAGGCAACCCCGGCTGTCCGAAAGTCTATTTTGCACAATGCAAGCAATGATTTAATTACAGCCATAGGCGAGATTGCTTTAAACATCTTAAAAGGCAGGATTCCGCTGAAAGAGCGACAAAAAGGCATATTAAAGAAGTGGCGTAAAGCTATAAGAACCCTGAGCAACAGATCTCAGCCCATAAAGAAAAAGAAGCGGCTACTAAAGCAGGCCGGCGGGTTTATCGGCCCTCTTTTAGCTTTTGCAATCCCTATAATAACAAGTCTGCTCGCAGGAAGATAATGGAGCATACAGAGAAAATGTATCTAGTACCCAAACAGGAGCTAGACAAACTAAGAACCGGTGCTACAGATAACATACGCGACAGCGCTATTCATCGCCTTGATGGTGAAATTAGCGACATTTTACAACGTCGCGACATTCCCGATGATGTGAAAATTAAAATGTATAGCTCTGTGCTACAGCGCTACTTGGTACATACACGGCACAGCTCAAAAGAAGTAACGGCTTTAAATCTCGTTAGCACTCCTGATCCTGGTCAGCAACAATTGGCAAATACCGACTCTGATAAAAATCAAGAGATCGCTGAAATTGTCAGCCATATAAATCAGAGATATAAAAAGAATGCTGAATTTTTACTAAACAGGTTACTACAGAATAAAAATGTTACAGCCTGGAATAATAAAGCTGAATTTATTTTCAAAGGATCCGTAATACCGGGGTCTAACTTACTGGATTTGGTACGTAGTACTACGCAGAGTCATGCTCTGACCGGCAGAAATTTACCGCCGGGTTGGGATTCATTTATGCAGGCTATGGCCGAGCTAAATATACCGTCTACAGTTGTTGGTAACCCCACTACTAGGAAGTTTTTAGATTAATTAAAAATTTCCAGCAGCGAGACACACACTGTATCTACGCCCCAGAAGCTAGCTCCGACGCCACGTACAATTCAATCTTTACATTCCCCGTCATTAGGTACCACACGCGGAACTCTGCTACCTAAAAAAAGGTCTCTACCGATGCCCCCTGTAGTCCACGGAGAACCGGGTGGTCCGGTCCTTCTTTGGCACGAGAACTACAGGGGAGGCCCACGCGCTCTTTGACCGTCGAATTACCCCCAGCTGTAACATCTCATCGATCTCCTGGCGCATAATCTGCTGCACCTGGTCAGAGATTCGATAGGGTGTTCGCTGTAGTGGGGCGTGATTCCCGGTGTCCACCTCGTGGACGGCTAACTCAGTCCTTCTAGGCCGGTTGGAGAACACGACCCGGAAGGGTTCCAGTGTGGTTTGCAACTGCAACCGCTGTGGTTCATCTAGCGAGGCGCTTACCTCCACGTCCTCAATGGACCCTCCGGCCTTGGCTTGGGCCAGCATGTCCAGGAGGGTGTCTTCCTCCCCGTCTTCGGGCAAGCTGTGTACCGGTAGGACGAAAGGTTCACGTTCATGATGAGCCTTCATCAAGATGACGTGAAAGGCCTTTCGCCTACCCCAAGCGTTGTCCAGCGTGACCACGTAGGTGACCGGGTTGAGCTGTTGGTGGACGACGTGCGGGCCCTCCCAGGCTGCCTGAAGCTTATCCGTGGGTATGGGGACCAGCACCCACACCTTTTGACCCATGTGGTAGGTCCGCTCCCGGGCGTTCTGGTCGTACCAGTGCTTCTGATCAGCCTGAGCCTGCGTCATGTTGTCATGCACCAACTGCGTCAAGGTCTGCATCTTGTCACGGAAGCGCATGACATACTCCACTATAGACACTTCAGAAGGGTTCGGCTCCTCTTCCCAGGATTCTCTTACCAACCCAAGTGGTCCCTGGACTCACCTGCCGTATAGGAGCTCGTAGAGGGAGAACCCCGTTGAGGCCTGCGGAACCTCTCGGTAAGCGAATTACAGGTGTGGGAGGTACCGCTCCAAGTCACGCCCTTGTGTCTCAACTAGCGTGCGTAGCATCTGTTTGAGGGTACCATTGAAGCGTTCACACAAGCCATTGGTCTGTGGGTGATACGCACTCGATATCAGGTGCTTCACCTGCATTCTCTTACAGAGAGCCTCCATTAGGCGAGACATAAATTGGGTCCCTTGATCAGTAAGCATTTCCCTGGGAAATTCTACACGTGAAAAGATGGCCAACAGGGCATCCGCCACCTTATCTGCCCTAGTTGAAGACAGAGCTACTGCCTCTGGGTACTGGGTAGCGTAGTCTACCACAGTAAGAATATATCGCTTTCCAGAGCTGCTGGGGATGGCCAGCGGGCCCACAATGTCCACCGCGATCCTCTGGAAAGGCTCCTCTATCACTGGCAAAGGGATCAGGGGAGCCTTAAGAGCAGGCCCCGCCTTCCCCACTCTTTGACAGGTGACACAGGAGCGGCAGTAGTTTGACACATCTGTCCCCATCTTAGGCCAATAGAAGTGTTGAGACAGCCGGGCCTTAGTTTTGCTTATCCCCAAGTGTCCAGCTAGCGGGATCTCATGGGCAATCCGCAACAACTCACCCCGGAATTGCTGCGGGACGACCAGCTGTCTTTCCCTCAACCACTCCTTTTGTGATTCTCTGGGTACTGTCTCCCGATACAACCTTCCTCCTTCCCAGAACACCTTCTCCTTATCAGTCTCGGAGAATGGCATCCCGGCGAGTTGTCTCAAACTCTCTAGGCTCGCATCTGTGTGCAGAGCGGCCTGAAACTCCTGGCTAGGGGAAGCCAGAAGTGACGTCAGGGTCCCTTCCCCACGGGAACCCTCTGGGACCTGCTCTGGGTCCACCTCTGGTTCAGTCACAATGATGACTGAGAAGTAGTGTTGAGCATTCCGATACTGCAAGTATTGGGTATCGGCCGATACTTGCGGGTATCGGAATTCCGATACCGAGATCCGATACTTTTGTGGTATCGGGTATCGGTATCGAAACAACATTAATGTAAAAATGTGTAAAAGAGAGAATTAAAATAAAAAATATTGCTATACTCACCTCTCCGACGCAGCCTGGACCTCACCGAGGGAACCGGCAGCGTTGTTTGCTTAAAATTTGCGCGTTTACTTCCTTACGTGAAATCCCGGTTTGTGATTGGTCGCATCGCCCATGTGGCCGTGACGCGACCAATCACAGCAAGCCGTGACGTAATTTTAGGTCCTTCAGGATTTTAAAATTACGTTCTGGCTTATGATTGGTCGCGACACGACGCGACCAATCACAAGCCGTGACGTCACGGGAGGCTGGACACGCGCACATTTTAAAATGCGCGCGTGTCCAGCCTCCCGTGACGTCACGGCTTGTGATTGGTCGCGTCGCCCATGTGACCGCGACGCGACCAATCACAAGCCAGAACGTAATTTTAAAATCCTGAAGGACCTAAAATTACGTCACGGCTTGCTGTGATTGGTCGCGTCGCGGCCACATGGGCGATGCGACCAATCACAAACCGGGACGTCACGGGAGGCAGGACACGCGCGCATTTTAAAATGCGCGCGTGTCCAGCCTTCCGTGACGTCACGGCTTGTGATTGGTCGCGTCGCCCATGTGACCGCGACGCGACCAATCATAAGCCAGAACGTAATTTTAAAATCCTGAAGGACCTGAAATTACGTCACGGCTTGCTGTGATTGGTCGCGTCGCGGCCACATGGGCGGCACGCGACCAATCACAAGCCGGGACTTCACGTAAGGAAGTAAACGCGCGAATTTTAAGCAAACAACGCTGCCGGTTCCCTCGTTGAGGTCCAGGCTGCGTCGGAGAGGTGAGTATAGCAATATTTTTTATTTTAATTCTTTCTTTTACACATTAATATGGATCCCAGGGCCTGAAGGAGAGTTTCCTCTCCTTCAGACCCTGGGAACCATCAGGAATACCGTCCGATACTTGAGTCCCATTGACTTGTATTGGTATCGGGTATCGGTATCGGATTAGATCCGATACTTTGCCGGTATCGGCCGATACTTTCCGATACCGATACTTTCAAGTATCGGACGGTATCGCTCAACACTACTGAGGAGGGTCCAGAAGGCAAACAGGTATCTGCGTTCTGGGCACTCTGACTGCGGGTGACAGCAGCTACGTAGGCTGTCTCCCCGGGGGTTTCTACAGACCCATCAGCCGACGCTGCTATGGGCTCTACCTCCCCATCCACCCCCATTACCTCAGGAGCATTGCTACTTATGGGCCAGTTACCTTCCTCGGTGGCACTGGTCAATTGCATGGCATCACCTTCCTCACGGTTCCCATGTATCTCCCCATTTCCTGTAGCACTGACACTTGCCCCTGCTAGGGGTTCCTCAGCCGTCTCACTCCGCAGAGCGATGTGGCTGAGCACTCCTGTACCTATGGACACATTAACCTTTGCAGAAAAATGGTTATCAGCTTCAGTTGGCACAGGTACAACAATTTCACCATCAATCCTAGGGAAAAAATGGTTATCAGATGCATCATTACAAGATAAAGCATGGTCAGGTAACACATGTGATTTCCCATCATCATCATCATCATCATAAGGGTTAATGTTACCCTCATTAGCAAGTGGGGGAAGAGTGTCAGGGACGTAGTATGCAACCATCCTCCCCAAATCAGTCCCCAACAAAACATCAGTGGGCAAAATATCAGACAGCCCCACTTCCTTCACCCCGCTCCCGGCACCCCAATCAATATAAACCCGGGCCATTGGCAAGGGACAGCTGATGCCCCCAATCCCAGTGACAGTTAGGGTTTTCCCCGGAATGATTTCTTCAGGGGCCGCCAGTTCGGGTCGGATGAGGGTTCGTTCAGCCCTGGTGTCTTTGAGGCCTGTAACAACATGACCTCCCACAGTGACGTGCTGTACGTTGTCACACACCCTCCCAGCCACACCACCCACCAAAAGAACTGCTGCATTAGGCCCTGGGGCCTTGGATGAGGGGTTGTTCTGCTTGTCTGGACAGTTGGGACTGATATGACCAGGCCGCCTGCAGTGGTAACACTGGCGAGGTTCAGTGGTAGGTCTGGTGCTGTTGGCCACGGGGACAGGACCTCTGGTGTGTTGGCTGGCAGGGGTACTGGCGTTGGATGCAGGCTTACCCCCTCTCCAGCTGGTGGTGACTGGCTTCCGCACTTCCGATCTACGGTTGGCCTCATAGGCATCGGCAATCTGCGCTGCTTTCGTCACATCTTTGGGTTCTCTGTCCATCACGAACTGTCGCACCTCAGCTGGGCAAAGATGGAAGAACTGGTCTTTGATCATCAGGTCTCGCAGCTGTGCAAAGGTGGTCACTGACAGTCCTTGGGTCCACTGGTCAAAGTGGGTCCCCAGTCCATGCACCACATCACTGTAACTGTCGTGTGGGCCACGTTGGAGGGTCCGGAACTTTCTACGGTACACCTCGGGTGTAAGCTGGTACTTGGCTATCAGAGCCTGCTTGATGGTCTCATAGTCACCATCTTGTTCTTGAGGGAGTGCAGCAAACGCCTCCAGAGCTTTGCCTCTCAGCCCTGGTGTCAGGTATCGTGCCCATTCTTGTGTAGGCAGCTGGTACTGCCTGCAGGCTTTCTCAAAGGCCCGCAGAAACGTGTCCAAGTCCCCATCCTTTTCCATAACAGGAAAATGGTCGGGCTGGGGCTTCGGTATCTGAGTGCTCCTGGGCTCACGGCTCTGGGCGGTGGAAGGCATCCCCCCCAGCCGGAGCATCTCCAGTTCATGTTCTCGCTGGGCTTGGCGCTCTGCTCGCTGGGCCTGGGCCTCTCGCTCGGCTCGCTCCTGGTATTGCTGGATCAGCTGCCGACGTCCATCACGGTCATCGGCGGGGAGTAGCTCCAAGACCGCCAGCAGGTGGGGGTCCAATCCACCCTGGTTGCTAATCGGGCTGGCATTCAGTGGTTGGACCTCTGCTGCAGCACCATGTTCGCTGGTGCTGGCTTCTGTGGCTTCCGGGCTCTGAGAGTGGTCTAGAGAGGCTTCCCATTGCACCAGTTCAGCGACCATTTGAGTCTTGGTCTTGCCCTGGGGGTTCAGGCCATGGTACATGCATATCCCAGCAAGAGTATCCCTCTTCTGCTGGGTGTACTAGGCGTCTCCTATCGCAGCCATGGTTGCCAAATAAAAGATAGGATAGAAAAACGAAGAGAAAGGGAGGGGATAATTACCAGTACACACAATTGTCTCAAGTCTAATAAACACTGAGTTCGTTCTCCAAACTTATTTGCGCAGAGTCCTCGCAAGAACTTTCTGCAAGTTTTTAGTGAGAGGAATGATTGCTCAAACCAAATCACTAATCCTCTAATATCCCACCGCCTTGCCACCAATTTGTCAGGAACCCCTGACCGCTTTCACCAATAGGTCAGGGATCCACACCGTGACCGTCACCCCTACGTCACGAATTGGGGTGACTTTAGGCCAACAGACGGCTATCACATGTGCAGGGGGCTTATCTTAGTTATCCCTCCACTGCTACACTGTGATAAAAGAAACACACACAAGGCTATTGACCTCTTAGTTTACAGCAGGGGCTTATTCTAGGTATCCCACTGCTGCCACCAATTTGTCAGGAACCCCTGACCGCTTCCACCAATATGTCAGGGATCCACACCGTGACCGTCACCCCTACGTCACGGATTGGGGTGACTTTAGGCCAACAGACGGCTATCACATGTGCAGGGGGGCTTATCTTAGTTATCCCTCCAGTGCTACAATGTGATGAAAAAACACACACAAGGCTATTGACCTCTTAGTTTACAGCAGGGGCTTATTTTAGGTATCCCACTGCTCTTCAATATACCATGAACTGCAGGGATCTATGAATATCCCGCTTACAGTTCCAATTAAACCTTGCAGCTCTCTGGTGCCCCCCTTACTCTCAGGTCAGATTAGGTACTGCACCTAGGGTAATTAGTCACCAGAAAGGCAGCCTGCTATGTACTGGCTATTGGGCACGGTACAGCGAGGCGATTTAACTACTCCCGCTCAGGCAGGAACAATAATTATCAATGTCGTCGTCGCTACAACGCCTCCAACAGGCACAGTGCACACAGTAAGCTGCCACCAGCTTAGATTAAACGGGTCCGAAGCTAACCCAAAACAGTAGCGGAATTCCCTTCAAGAGACAGGGTACGTTTTAGAACATGGAGAACGAATCTAGTATATTAAATATTATACTCCATAAATGATTTTTTGGCAGTGTTTATAAAAAGTTATTTTACTAGGATGTTACAAAAGAGACAATTGTAAATATGTACAAGGTAATTATATAAAAGAAAACAAGGATTACATGAGAATAACACTTACATGTGTTCAAAGCATTGCAGGCAACCAGGCTAGTGGAGTTTCCATCTGTCCCAATGCATGGGTAGGAACAGCTCTTCACGTCAGGCTCACATAGGCTCCAGCAGATAGACTGCCCCTTGCTGGAGTCTGGCCAAAAACTTATAGCTGCAGCCTGTGACATACAGAACGGGGTTGGTTTACCCAGTCCGTCCTACCTCTCCAGTCTTACTAGCTTTACCACAAGTTTTTCTAATGCTTGTATCTCTGCTCCAGAACATGTCACAATCACAACACACCCAGCATTCATCTCGTATTAACGTGGGCATTCTAATGAGATCAAATATGTCCTATCTGTCATGTATATTTACAGAGAAATCCCTACTTCTTTACCAGATGGAGTTAGAAGCCCGTGTTTAGAGTGGCGGATAGATCCACCGAGGGGGATTAAGAATATATATTTTCGTGTTCTTAACTTAAATGGTTTGCCTAATATCTTACAAAAACAAAACAAAGGACTTTCATGGATTCTGGAAGTTTCTAATCCAGTTATAGCTGGAGAAGAGTTTACACTGCAGGAAACCGGTCGTAAATACCTCGGCTCTCAGAGCTAGAGGCCATAAAATCTCTACACTCATTGACAAGACAAGCTAAAACACAGTGAAGGGGGGGTCAGCGCCCACCCTATGTGTGCTGGCAGAGAAACTAAACTTATATATTTCATACCATATCGTGACACAGGCTACCCCCTACGATGACACGCCCCACTCCACCTGCACACCACATGGTGCTGTAATGGTGGCGGTTTTGGCAGCATATGGCAATACACAGTCTTTAAGCAAATCACAGTTCAACTACAGTTCTGGCACAGTTCTTAGGCGCACATGACCCAATTTTCAGGCTTAAGTAGATCCTGTTCGTGACGCCAAGATTTTGTAGCGCCCCCATGTAAGGGCAATGGGGTACGCGGTACCAGGTCCTTCAGTTCAGGGGATGTCACGGTGGCCCGACCCGGTCCGTGGCCTTTGGAGGGGTGTCCAATAAAACAAATAGTTCTTATGGGGAAAGGTCTTTAAAAGGGATAATGTTCGTGATGCCACCTGTGGTATTCGGTCAGGGTGACCGACGCTGCTTAGGGGTCCACTGGGAATGATGTGATGGCAGCTAGATGGTGTAATTTCCCACAGGTGAAGTGTATCCCCAGGGCTTCCCAGAAGTGTAGATGATAATGGTGGATGATGTAAGGCGCAGTGAAGAACGAGGACACAAGGTTGAAGTCTCTTTACCTTTACTGAAGACTTCAGCATCCACAGTCCAGGCCACAGACCACAGGGTAGGCAGAGTCCGGACGGTCTGAAGGCAAATCCAGAGTCCCCTTATAAAGGTGGAAATCAGTAGCCTTCCTCTAGCGCCTGTGTGTTGTAGTATCTCCCTGCTGAGCTTCTCGGTAAGGTCCTCACAACTATTGTAGATGTTATTTCTCTTCCTCTCTGTCCCCCAGATGGTATGGATAGGACAAACCTGTATGACTGGTGGCCTGAGGCTTTTTACATGGACCCTACGACGCCCCAGCCCCCACAAGTTGCCACCGTGCCTCCTGGATATATGGTCGGGCAGCTAACGTGGAATCAACTGTCCTGCCGGTCTCTGAAGCAAGGCTTGGAGACGATTGCTCCCTCGGTGTTCCGGCTACCGGATTCTGCGCCTCAGAAGGAGGCAGCCTGTTGCAGGGCAGATCTCCTTCTGGATTCCTCTCCTTTTGCTATGACTTCGTTTCTCACCCTCTACAATACAATTCTCTTTCGTGTCCTCCTTAGGATGCTGCCGCACGTGGGGCAGGCGCAGCTCCGTGGCCTTCTATCTAGGCCTCTGACAGGATCCCACCCCTGTCAGGGACCTCTCTGTCTGCAGCTCTGATGTTCCTCCTTTCCCCCTGTCTGCCTGACAGGAACTGCCTGGGAGAAGCCCAGTCAGCATCTGATTAACTTTCTATCCAGCCCACAAGTTTTACCTAATTGTGAGGTGTGCCCTAGTAGATAGGAGCAAGGCTCCCCCTGGTTGACTGGAGTGTGAAGTGTGGTGTATGGTTTGTGATACCTGGTAGGAATATCTCCTTGATTGCCTTCAGACGTAACATCACTCCCCCTGGTGGAAGAACGACATTACTGCAATGACCAGAACTCTGGGGCGCTGCACATATCTCTGTTAGGATTCAGTGCTGCTGAGCCCAACCATGTATACAGTACAGTATATTGTATTATATGTCTGGTATCTATACCATCTGGTGTCTGATAAAGGGCTGTTCCCCAAATAAATCACCTTATCCCCAGTCCCGATGATAAGGGATAATTTACTGACTTTTGGAGGACTGACCACTGGGACCCCCAGCAATCCTGAGAACAGGACTGCAGCTCAGCCATGAATGGATTGTAGGTGTGCATTCTTCACTTCTGATTAGTGTTGAGCATTCCGATACCGCAAGTATCGGGTATCGGCCGATACTTGCCGGTATCGGAATTCCGATACCGAGATCTGATACTTTTGTTGTATCGGGAATCGGTATCGGGATTAATATCAATGTGTAAAAGAAAGAATTAAAATAAAAAATAGGGATATACTCACCTCTCCGGCGCAGCCTGGACTTTACCGCCGTAACCGGGAGCCGTTGTACCTAAGAATGCGCGCTTGAAGGGCCTTAGATGAGGTCACTGCGCTCAGATTGGTCCGTAGCGGTCACATGGGCCGTCGCGACCAATCACAAAGCCGTGACGTCATCTTAAGGTCCTTCACGCGCTGATTCTTAGGAAGGAAGGCTGCCGGAAAGAAGCCGAGGGTGAGTATATACCTAATAGGAATATACTCACCCTCGGACGCGCCCTGCTTGTTTCTGGCCACGCCACCGCTATGCGACCAATCAGAAGCTGCGGACGTCTTCTAAGGTATTTAAAGCGCTTGAAAGACCTTAGGTGACGTCACGGCTTTGTGATTGGTCGCGTAGCGGTCACGCGACCGCTACAGACCAATCAGAGCGCAGTGACCTCATCTAAGGCCCTTCAAGCGCGCATTCTTAGGTACAATGGCTCCCGGTTATGGCGGTAAAGTCCAGGGCGCGTCAGAGAGGTGAGTATATCCCTATTTTTTATTTTAATTCTTTCTTTTACACATTGATATGGATCCCAGGGCCTGAAGGAGAGTTTCCTCTCCTTCAGACCCTGGGAACCATCAGGGATACCGTCCGATACTTGAGTCCCATTGACTTGTATTGGTATCGGGTATCGGTATCGGATTAGATCCGATACTTTGCCGGTATCGGCCGATACTTTCCGATACCGATACTTTCAAGTATCGGACGGTATCGCTCAACACTACTTCTGATCTATTAATTGTCTATGGAACTGATGGAAACAGCCGAGTGAAGCGCTCAGCATCACTATAGATAATGGCAAGCAGAGGCTGAGCATTCACAATTCTGCTCCATCCAGGCCGCAGACCGCTGTTCTCAGAATCTCGGAGGGAAGGGCAGTGGTTGGATCCTATGGATCAGAGAAAACTTGATTATTTGGTGACTAACCATTTAAAGGGCCTGGTTAATTTTCCTATTCTTTACAATTACAGTATCATACAAGAACCAAAAACAAATATGTTCACATACACAAACACATACACACGTGTATATACATAAACATACATACATACATGCATACACACACATATTATACACACATTCATACACATATGCATACACATACACTACCGTTCAAAAGTTTAGGGTCACCCAGACAATGTTGTATTTTCCAGGAAAACTCATACTTTTATTACTCAAATGAGATGCCAAATGAATTGAAACTCTAGTCCAGACATTGACAAGGTTCGAAAAAAAGATTTTTATTTGAAATAATAATTTTCTCCTTCAAACTTTGCTTTCGTCAAAGAATGCTCCCTTTGCAGCAATTACAGCATTGCAGACCTTTGGCATTCTAGCAGTTAATTTGCTGAGGTAATCTGGAGAAATTTCACCCCATGCTTCCAGAATCCCCTCCCACAAGTTGGTTTGGCTTGATGAGCACTTTTTACGTACCATACGGTCAAGCTGCTCCCACAACAGCTCAATGGGGTTAAGATCTGGTGACTACGATGGCCACTCCATCACAGATAGAATACCAGTTGCCTGCTTCTTCCCTAAATAGTTCTTGCATGATTTGGGGGTGTTATTGGGGTCATTGTCCTGTTGTAGGATGAAATTGGCTCCAATCAAGCGCTGTCCACAGGGTACGGCATGGCATTGCAAAATGGAGTGATAGCCTTCCTTAGTCAATTGTCATGAATCCCCAATGGCTAGGGATAGCACAGGACAAGCAAAGTACAAATAAATAACGGACGAGCTCTAGGGTGATGGAACCTGGGCTGACCGCTGCCCTACGCCTGACAAACGCAACTAGAGATAGCCAGGGAGCGTGCCTACGTTGGTTCTAGACGCCACGCACCAGCCTAAGAGCTAACTAGTACTGCAGAGAAAATAAAGACCTCACTTGCCTCCAGAGGAATGAACCCCAAAAGATATAGTTGCCCCCTCACATGTATTGACGGTGAAATGAGAGGAAGGCACACACATAGAGATGATATATATAGATTCAGCAAATTGAGGCCCGCTGTAAACTAGAAAGCAGAACGATACAAAAGGGGACTGAGCGGTCAGCAAAAAACCCTAATCAAAAAACCATCCTGAGATTACAAGAACCCATGTGCCAACTCATGGCACATGGGGAGAACCTCAGTCCACTAGAGCTACCAGCTAGCATAGAGACATAATAAGCAAGCTGGACAAAAAAACCAAACAACTGAAAATCAGCACTTAGCTTATCCTGAAAGATCTGGGAGCAGGTAGGCAGGAACCAAACAGAGCACATCTGAATACATTGATAGCCGGCAAGGAAATGACAGAAAGGCCAGGTAAAATAGGAAACACCCAGCCTCTGATGGACAGGTGGAAACCAAAGGCTGCAACCCACCAAAGTCACCCAGTACCAGCAGTAACCACCAAAGGGAGCCCACAAACAGAATCCACAACAGTAGCCCCCCCTTGAGGAGGGGTCACCGAACCCTCACAAGAACCCCCAGGGCGATCAGGGTGAGCTCTATGGAAGGCGCGAACCAAATCAGTCGCATGAACATCGGAGGCGATCACCCAGGAATTATCCTCCTGACCATAACCCTTCCACTTAACCAAATACTGGAGTTTGCGTCTGGAAACACGAGAATCCAAGATCTTCTCAACAACATACTCCAATTCTCCCTCCACCAGCACCGGAGCAGGAGGCTCAACCGAAGGAACAACGGGCACCTCATACCTCCGCAACAACGACCGATGGAACACATTATGAATAGCAAACGATGCTGGGAGATCCAAACGAAAAGATACAGGGTTAAGAATCTCCGAGATCCTATAAGGACCGATGAACCGAGGCTTGAACTTAGGAGAAGAGACCTTCATAGGGACAAAACGAGAAGACAACCACACCAAATCCCCAACAAGAAGTCGGGGACCCACGCGGCGACGGCGATTAGCAAACTGCTGAGTCTTCTCCTGAGATAACTTCAAATTGTCCACCACCTGATTCCAAATCTGATGTAGCCTGTCCACCACCATGTCCACTCCAGGACAATCCGAAGACTCCACCTGACCAGAGGAAAAACGAGGATGAAACCCCGAATTACAAAAAAAAGGAGAGACCAACGTGGCCGAACTAGCCCGATTATTAAGAGCAAATTCGGCCAGTGGCAAAAAAGCAACCCAGTCATCTTGGTCAGCAGAAACAAAACACCTCAAATAAGTTTCCAAGGTCTGATTAGTTCGCTCCGTCTGGCCATTCGTCTGAGGATGGAATGCAGACGAGAAAGACAAATCAATGCCCATCTTGGCACAAAACGTCCGCCAAAATCTAGACACAAACTGGGATCCCCTGTCAGAAACGATATTCTCCGGAATCCCATGCAAACGAACCACGTTCTGAAAAAATAAAGGGACCAACTCAGAGGAGGAAGGCAACTTAGGCAAGGGCACCAAATGAACCATCTTAGAAAAGCGGTCACACACAACCCAGATAACGGACATTTTCTGTGAAACCGGGAGATCAGAAATAAAATCCATGGAAATGTGCGTCCAAGGCCTCCTCGGGATGGGCAAGGATAACAACAACCCACTGGCCCGAGAACAGCAAGGCTTAGCTCGAGCACACACTTCACAAGACTGCACAAAGGTACGCACATCCCTAGACAAGGAAGGCCACCAAAAAGACCTGGCCACCAAGTCTCTAGTACCAAATATTCCAGGATGACCAGCCAACACAGAAGAATGGACCTCGGAGATGACTCTACTGGTCCAATCATCCGGAACAAACAGTCTTTCTGGTGGACAACGATCCGGTTTATCCACCTGAAACTCCTGCAATGCACGTCGCAAGTCTGGGGATACGGTGGACAATATTACCCCATCCCTAAGGATACCAGTAGGCCCAGAGTCTCCAGGAGAGTCAGGCACAAAACTCCTGGAAAGAGCATCTGCCTTCACATTCTTTGAACCTGGCAGGTATGAAACCACGAAATTGAAACGAGAAAAAAACAACGACCAACGAGCCTGTCTAGGATTCAAACGCCTGGCAGACTCAAGGTAAATGAGATTCTTGTGATCAGTCAAGACCACCACACGATGTTTAGCACCCTCAAGCCAATGACGCCACTCCTCAAATGCCCACTTCATGGCCAAAAGCTCCCGATTACCCACATCATAATTGCGCTCGGCGGGCGAGAATTTTCTAGAGAAGAATGCACATGGCTTCATCACCGAGCCATCTGAACTTCTCTGTGACAAAACCGCCCCCGCTCCAATCTCGGAAGCATCAACCTCAACCTGAAAAGGAAGTGAAACATCTGGTTGACACAACACAGGAGCAGAAGAAAACCGGCGCTTAAGTTCCTGAAAGGCCCCCACAGCCGCAGGAGACCAATTAGCAACATCAGCACCCTTTTTAGTTAAATCAGTCAAAGGTTTAACAATACTGGAAAAATTTGCAATGAACCGACGATAAAAATTAGCAAACCCCAAGAACTTCTGTAGGCTCTTAACAGATGTAGGTTGTGTCCAGTCACAAATTGCCTGAACCTTAACGGGATCCATCTCAATAGTAGAAGGAGAAAAAATGTACCCCAAAAAAGAAATCTTCTGGACTCCGAAGAGACACTTTGAGCCCTTCACAAACAGAGAATTGGCCCGCAGAACCTGAAACACCTTCCTGACCTGTAGAACATGAGACTCCCAGTCATCAGAAAACACCAAAATATCATCCAAATACACAATCATAAACTTATCCAGATATTCACGGAAAATATTGTGCATAAAGGACTGAAAGACTGACGGAGCATTGGAGAGTCCAAAAGGCATTACCAAATACTCAAAATGGCCCTCAGGCGTATTAAATGCGGTTATCCACTCATCACCTTGTTTTATCCGCACCAGATTATACGCACCGCGAAGATCTATCTTAGTGAACCACCTAGCCCCCTTAATGCGAGCAAACAAGTCAGTCAATAATGGCAATGGATACTGATATTTGACTGTAATCTTATTCAGAAGGCGATAATCTATACAAGGCCTCAGGGAACCATCTTTTTTTGCCACGAAAAAAAAACCTGCTCCCAGAGGGGACGAAGATGGACGAATATGTCCCTTTTCCAAGGACTCCTTAATATAATTCCGCATAGCAGTATGCTCTGGCAGTGACAGATTAAATAAACGACCCTTAGGGAACTTACTGCCAGGAATCAATTCTATAGCACAGTCACAATCTCTATGAGGAGGGAGCGAATTGAGCTTAGGCTCCTCAAAAACATCCCTATAGTCAGACAAAAATTCAGGGATCTCAGAAGGAGTAGATGAAGCGATAGAAATCGGAGGTGCATCATCATGAACCCCCTGACATCCCCAGCTTAACACAGACATTGTTTTCCAGTCCAGGACAGGATTATGAGTTTGTAACCATGGCAGACCCAGCACTAGTACATCATGTAAATTATACAGTACAAGGAAGCGAATCACCTCCTGATGAACGGGAGTCATGCGCATGGTCACTTGTGTCCAATACTGCGGTTTATTCATAGCCAATGGTGTAGAGTCAATTCCCTTCAGAGGAATAGGGACTTCCAGAGGCTCCAGACTAAAACCGCAGCGTTTAGCAAATGACCAATCCATAAGACTCAGGGCAGCGCCCGAATCCACATAGGCATCAACGGAAATGGAAGACAGTGAAAAAATCAGAGTCACAGACAAAATGAACTTAGGCTGCAGAGTACCAATGGCAAAAGATTTATCAAGCTTTTTTGTGCGTTTAGAGCATGCTGATATAACATGAGCTGAATCACCACAATAAAAACACAATCCATTTTTCCGCCTATAATTTTGCCGTTCACTTCTGGACTGAATTCTATCACATTGCATAGTCTCAGGTGCCTGTTCAGAAGACACCGCCAACTGGTGCATGGGTTTGCGCTCCCGCAAACGCCGATCAATCTGAATGGCCATAGCCATAGACTCATTCAGACCTGTAGGCGTAGGGAACCCCACCATAATATCCTTAATGGCCTCAGAAAGACCATTTCTGAAGTTTGCAGCCAGGGCGCACTCATTCCACTGAGTAAGCACCGACCATTTCCAAAATTTTTGACAATATATTTCCGCTTCATCATGCCCCTGAGAGAGGGCTAATAAAGCCTTTTCAGCCTGAATCTCCAGGTTGGGTTCCTCATAGAGCAATCCCAATGCCAGAAAAAACGCATCCACACTGAGCAATGCAGGATCCCCTGGTGCCAATGCAAATGCCCAATTCTGAGGGTCGCCCCGCAGGAAAGATATTACAATCCTGACCTGTTGAGCAGGGTCTCCAGAGGAGCGAGATTTTAAAGAAAGAAACAATTTACAATTGTTCCTGAAATTCAGGAAGGTAGATCTATCTCCAGAGAAGAACTCTGGAATAGGAATTCTAGGTTCAGACATGGGAGTGTGAACAACAAAATCCTGTATGTTTTGAACTTTTGCCGCGAGATTACTCAGGCTGGAAGCCAAACTCTGGACATCCATGTTAAACAGCTAAGATCAGAGCCATTCAAGGGTTAAGAGGAGATAAGAAGCAGCTAGACAGCAATTAAGGGCTAGGCAGCAAAACTCTGAAGGGAAAAAAAAAAAAAAAATTTCCCTTAAACACTTCTTTTTCTCCTGCTTCAGCCCAAACAATTAACACTTTGTGGTCCGGCTATACTGTCATGAATCCCCAATGGCTAGGGATAGCACAGGACAAGCAAAGTACAAATAAATAACGGACGAGCTCTAGGGTGATGGAACCTGGGCTGACCGCTGCCCTACGCCTGACAAACGCAACTAGAGATAGCCAGGGAGCGTGCCTACGTTGGTTCTAGACGCCACGCACCAGCCTAAGAGCTAACTAGTACTGCAGAGAAAATAAAGACCTCACTTGCCTCCAGGGGAATGAACCCCAAAAGATATAGTTGCCCCCTCACATGTATTGACGGTGAAATGAGAGGAAGGCACACACATAGAGATGATATATATAGATTCAGCAAATTGAGGCCCGCTGTAAACTAGAAAGCAGAACGATACAAAAGGGGACTGAGCGGTCAGCAAAAAACCCTAATCAAAAAACCATCCTGAGATTACAAGAACCCATGTGCCAACTCATGGCACATGGGGAGAACCTCAGTCCACTAGAGCTACCAGCTAGCATAGAGACATAATAAGCAAGCTGGACAAAAAAACCAAACAACTGAAAATCAGCACTTAGCTTATCCTGAAAGATCTGGGAGCAGGTAGGCAGGAACCAAACAGAGCACATCTGAATACATTGATAGCCGGCAAAGAAATGACAGAAAGGCCAGGTAAAATAGGAAACACCCAGCCTCTGATGGACAGGTGGAAACCAAAGGCCGCAACCCACCAAAGTCACCCAGTACCAGCAGTAACCACCAGAGGGAGCCCACAAACAGAATCCACAACAGTCAATATCCCTTTTACCTTGTACAAATCTCCCACTTTACCAGCACCAAAGAAATCCCAGACCATCACATTACCTCCACCATGCTTGACAGATGGCGTCAGGGACTCTTCCAACATCTTTTCAGTTATTCTGTGTCTCACAAATGTTCTTCTTTGTGATCCAAACACCTCAAACTTGGATTTGTCTGTCCATAACACTTTTTTCCAATCCTCCTCTGTCGAATGGCTGTGTGCTTTGCCCATATTAATCTTTTCCTTTTATTAGCCAGTCTCAGATATGGCTTTTTCTTTGCCACTCTGCCCTGAAGGACAGCATTCCGGAGTTGCCTCTTCACTGCAGATGTTGACACTGGCGTTTTGTGTGTACTATTTAATGAAGCTGCTAGTTGAGGACCTGTGAGGCGTCGATTTCTCAAATTACAGACTCTAATGGTGTCTTGTTGATCAGTTGTGCAGCGGGGCCTCCCACTTCTCTTTTCTACTCTGGTTAGAACCTGTTTGTGCTCTTCTCTGAAGGGAGTAGTACACACTACTGTAGGAAATCTTCAGTTTCTTGGCAATTTCTCACATGGAATAGCATTCATTTCTAAGAACAAGAATAGACTGTCGAGTTTCACATGAAAGTTCTTTTTTTCTGGCCATTTTGAGAGTTTAATGGCACCAACAAATGTAATGCTCCAGATTCTCGACTAGCTCAAAGGAAGGTCAGGTTTATAGGTTCTCTAATCAGCCAAACTGTTTTCAGCTGTGCTAACATACTTGCACAAGGGTTTTCAAGGGTATTCTAACCATCCATTAGCCTTCTTACACAGTTAGTAAACACAAAGTACCATAAGAAGACTGGAGTGATGGTTGTTGGAAATGGGCCTCTATACATCTATGAAGATATTGCATTGCAAACCAGATGTTTTCAGCTACAATAGTCATTTACCACATTAACAATGTATAGAGTGTATTTCTGAATCATTTAATGTTAGCTTCATTGGAAAAAACTGCTTTTCTTTCAAAAATAATGAAATTTCTAAGTGACCCTAAACTTTTGAACGTGTATATTCATAAACAGAGACGCACATACACATACATGTGTAAACACATGTACACACGTGTATAAACATATATACACATGTACAGACAGTCACACAGGGCCGGCTCCAGGTTTTCATGAGCCCCAGAAGAAAAAGTCTCAGTGGGCCCCTTTAAAACATACCACAATTCATTAAGCACAGATAAGATATATAGGTATAGTACAATGCCAAAGATTTCACTTACTTCTTACATTAGATGAGTGATATCTAGTGTAAATTCTATAATAGCTCAGAAACCGAACAGTATAGTCCTCCATACAGTATTTTGGGCACAACATAGTTCTCCATACAGTATAATAAGCCCCATATATTGTTTCATACAGAATAATGGGCCCCATATATTGCTCCATACAGTATAATTGTTGAGGGAGGATCTAAAGTGACCCTTCACGGTTGACTCAGTGATTTTCAAATTGATCCACAGGGCGTTGCCGGCAACTGAAAATGACCAGACGGAGATGTGTGTCTCTGTTTGGGGGGATCGAGCAGATCTCTGAGCCCCGTTTATTGTGACGCACTTTTCATAAACTTAACAAATTACACTTCAACCAATCAACATAAGAACATGCTCACAGTTCTTAACCTATAAGAATGCAGGAACAGCCTGCACGTCAAGGTCCCATAGAACAATACACCAGTGTCATATCTTGTTTCGGGCTGGAATAATCAAGGTCTCATAACAACTATGAACTTTTACTTAGTAACAAAAATGTATCTTAAAACAGCAAGATGGAGTCGAAAAGCACAAAATGAATCCTGCTTTAATTTTTCTTAGTTTAACCCTTCACATTCCCCCCTAGATAAATTTTGTTAACTAATATGCAGCATCAGAGGTACTATCCCGAGCTGTAAGCTTGAGGGGTACGGTCTTCACATGACTGGTGCCATGTTACCTGCCATGGCTGTTGCGGCGCACTCGTCCCCCCTGTATGCTACAATTTACAGATAACAATTTTTGATAACGGTGGAGGAGGTCTTTTGAAGGTAGCCATGCGCTTGGCTTCAACATCTTCATCAGATAGCTTTGTGAAATCGGTGTAGAGAAGAGCAAGGGTGGCAACGTTTTTGGTATCATCGTTAGTTGTCCTAGTGCAGAATTTCCTAATACATACAGAAATACACCAAAGAACAAGTTTTAGTATTACATACATAACAAGGATAAAGGCAGCGATGTGTAACAAACTTTCCAAGATTCCAGCTATCCAGCCCCCAAATCCCTTAAACCAATTGGTTGGATTAAGAAAGGAGAAGGTGTCTGCCCACCAACTGTCCTTATTGCGGTCATTGTCTTTATCATATTGATCTCTGAGTCTTTGAATGTCTTCTAACTTTAACTTTAACTTCATAGTGCTATTGGGATTTATATAATGACAGCAAGCGGGTCCAATAGCCTGACACATACCACCCTGTGCTGCTGTTAAGTAATCCAGTACTACAGCATGTTGATTAGTGACTATGATAAGTTGTTTTTGGACAGCAACAGTAGTATTAAGTATATCCAATATATCCCAAATTTGATCATCTAGATAGTCTGTGGCCCTAAGCAATTTTTCCCACATTTGTGTAAACATAGGTTAAATGAAAAAAGAACTGACAATTTTATTGGCTATACCCATCTGTACTACATGTGGTCTCCCAGAAGGGGAAAAACCAAAACATTATGCCCCTTTATCTGCCACTAGTCTGTTTAACCAGCTTGCAGTGCGATGCGTGGATTCATGTCGGTGTTCCTTCCAGCTTTACTGACGTAGGGGTGATAAGGAGGACCTGATAGGGACCGTCATACAAGGGTTCTAATCCATGTTTTCTGACATGCCTTTTCACGACTACAAAATCACCAGGCTTCAAGTTGTGACAAGTGTCGGTTTCTGCTGAATCTGGAAGGGAAAAAGAAACTAGAGCATGGGTGTTAGCAACATTTTTACTAAGCTGAATAACATATTGAACAGTATTGAACAGTATGAGGCTGGAAATTTGCAACTGGGGGCATAGCACCAAACAATATCTCATATGGGGACAGGCCATGTTTTGCAATAGGGGTAGTACGAATGTGGTACAGTACAATGGGTTGGAGCTCTGGCCATGGAGCCGTAGTCTCCTGCATCATTTTGGTCAATTGTCCCTTCAGTGTGCTGTTCAGCCTCTCAACTTTCCCACTAGATTGTGGATAGTACGGAGTATGGAGGGCTACAGTGGATCCAAGCATTGTCAGAACCTCCTGATACACATGAGAAGAAAAGGCCGGGCCTTGGTCACTTTCACTTCTGGAACACCATATCTGCATATGACTTCCATCACCAGTTTCTTCGCTGTAGTTTTTGCAGTCATGTTGGTAACGGGCAATGCTTCCGGCCAACTGGAGAACATGTCGACAACCACCAGACAATATTCATACCTTCCAGACTTAGGCAACGTGATGTGGTCTTCCTGGAGCCTTTCGAAAGGATAGTCAGGCTTAGCAAGGTGCTTCTGGGGTACACGTTGAAGTTGACCGGGATTGCAGGTCTGACAGATGTTACATGCACGGTTGAGTGCTGTCAGGACTGTAGAAATACCTGGAGCCCAGTAGAATTTTTGTACCAGGGCTAGGGCCTGGTTTTTTCCTCGATGTGTGGGCCCATGTGCCCACAAGGCAATAGCAGGGTACATTCGCTTAGGGAGACACACAAGTTGGTCCTTTTTCCAGATACCATTGTCCATACGTGCTCCATCAGCCTTCCACTGCTTCACTTCTTCCTTTGGGGACATTCTCTGCATCGTCTTTAAGTGGTCTCCCGGGTTCTGGCAGAAAACCTCAGTCTGGCGTAGATCATCAGGTTTCTGTAGAGTAAGTGTTTCTTGTAACTGTTTACGCTGAGAGTGTGTGGTCATCATAGCTGGTATGGTCGGTTCAACGGGAAGGAGAGCAGCAGCTTTTGCTTGCATATCTGCAAAGGCGTTAACAACAGTCTGTGGACTGTTCCTAGGACCGTGCGCCTTGACCTTGATAATGGCCACCTGGGTAGGTAATTTGATTGAGTCCATGAGGGTTTTAACAGCTTCAGCATTCTTCACTGGAGTCCCGGCGGTAGTAATAAACCCTCGATTGGCCCATAGGGCTCCGAAATCATGAGCAATACCAATTGCATACTGTGAGTCCGTGTATATATTAGCCCGCCTGTTTTTGGCCAGAACACATGCAGTAAACAGAGCCTGAAGTTCTGCTTCTTGTGCTGACTGTGAGGGAGGGAGTGCAGCTGCGTGCACTACAGTGTCTTCCGTAGTAACAGCGTATCCGGTGTGGAATCTGCCAAACTCATCAGCATATCTTGAACCATCCGTGTATAACACCAGATCATGATTTGGAAGTGGATTTTTGCTGACATTTGATGGAGTAGCTGTCTCTTCAGTCAGGAGTTGGGAACAGTCATGTTGGAGGTAATCCTCATTACTGCCATCCTTCTTGGGGACCAGCAGTAAAGTAGCGAGGTTTATTGTAGTACAGCAATGCAACTTGACGTAGTCAGGCAAAAGGAATGAACACTGCAGCCTTAAGTGTTGTTGTACAGTCAGATGTCTTGGCTGTTGGAGTGTCAGTATTGCCGCAATATCATGCGGGGCAAAAATGTGCGTCTCATGTCTAAGAATTATGTCTGCAGTCTTGTCAAGCAACGAGTGAGTGGCGTGAACTGCCCTCATGCAACTTGGTGATGCTCGAGCCACGGGGTCGAGGCAGGCCTAATAATAGCCCACTGGCTGTTGCCTATTGCCATGCGACTGTGTGAGTACCCCTGCTGCGTGTCCTTCATTCTCAGACACATACAAATGGAACGGTCGAGTAAAGTCCGGGATGCCCAAGGCAGGGGCGGAAGCAATAAGCCGCTTTAATTCAGAGAAGGCACGATAAAGGCTTTCCATACAAACCAGTGATCTCTCTTTATAGTTCATTATACTGTCTTTTAAGGCATTGTAGAGAGGTTGCATTATGCGGGATGCGTCTGGTATCCACTGACGACAATAGGTACATAGTCCAAGAAAACGCTGGAGTTCAGTTTCATATTTTGGAAAAGGAAGGGAGCTGACAGCTATTTTTCTTTCTTTTGTGAGGTGTCTGACACCCTGAAGGAGACAGTGACCCAAAAATATCACTTGACCAAGGCAGAACTGAAGTTTCGAGGCAGAAACCTGACAGTTCAGATCTGCCAGATACTTGAGGAGACTAACAGTGGCAGCAATGGCTTCCTGCTCTGTTTGTGCACACAACAAAAGATCATTCACATACTGAAGCAGCGTGACATAGGGGTGATCTAACTGCCAGGGTAAAAGACACTCGCCCATATTTTTTGCAAACTGATTGGGACTGTTTTGGGCCCCTTGTGGCATAACTGTCCACGTCAATTGTTGTCCCTGATAAGTAAATGCAAACAGAAACTGGCAATCTGGGTGTAATGGAATGCTGAAGAAGGCATTGGCAAGGTCAATGACTATGAACCAAGCAGCATCCTGAGGTATCTGGGACAAAAGAGTATGTGGATTAGGCACCACCGGAGTTTCCAGAACAGTAGCTGCATTAACAGCCCATAGATCTTGTACCAGTCGGTACACAGGGGGTTAAGCCGGGTGGGGTCTTTTTCTTAAACAAGGGCGTGTTACATGGGGAAACACAGGGTACCAGGGCACCATTATCGAGTAACGTTTGTATTTGCCCCTTGAGGCCCAGCTCCTGATCATGTTTCAAAGGGTATTGTTGAACTTTGGGAAAAGGGGCAACAGGTTTCAGAAACACTCTCACTGGTTCTACAGGCATTATTGGGGGTGGATCTGAGCCTATCAGGGCCATCAAAACTGTGGGAAGGGCATGTAGGATACAGATCTCCTCAGTGTGTTCATCTGCATAAGGGTTATGTAATGTAAGGACCATCTGACCATCATCTTGGAATTGTATTCTGGAGCGGAACTGTGATAATAAATCTGCCCCCAGTAAATTTACTGGAAATGAGGGAGAGATTACGAACTGAGCAGTAACCTCAGGGAAAGGTCCCACAGGGATGGGTTTTGTAAGAGTATGTGTGAGATCTTTTGGAACACCTGGAATGGACCCACAGATCCACAACAACGAACCTCCCAAGGGTGAGTACGGAGCGGACACTGGGATGGCTGGACTGGACGAGCAGACAAGCCTGGGAAAGGCAGAGAAGCTGAACTGGCTGGACAGAGCGGAGACTCAGAACAGGCAGAGCAAAGACGAAGGTGGACCTGAATCACAGAGGCACAAATGACTGACAGGCAAGGAGCAGAGGAAGGAATCGCCTTAAATACATGGAGTGCTGAAGGACTTCCGGGTCACGGTCCTACAGGATCACAGAGAGGAGATACAGAACACCTGTAAATCAGAAAGAGGAAGTTCTGGAGTGGGCGGTGCACACGCACACCCGATGAGAACCAGGGAGCGGAGAAGAATGAAGGAGAGGACGCGCGCCTGCAGGAGGAGCGCGCCGCAGCGGGTAAGTATGAGCGGGGGTGAGCGGCGGTGGTCCCGGCAGCAGGCACGGCCGCAGAAGGAATGGCCGTGGCAGTATGTTTATTGGGTCTGCCATCTCTTCCAATTAAAACAAGCTCTCGATCTGAGAATTGTCATGGCGGGTGTTGTGAATTCTGCTCTTGGGTTCCCTCCGGTGGTTGCTGGTAGTAATGCAGTTGTCCCTGGGTTGCAATCCTGGGCAGGTGTCCCTGCTGATTGCAGCTCTGACTGGGATATTTAGGTGTTCAGGATTCATTAGCCCTTGCCAGTTGTCCATTGTTCTTGGAGGTTTTGCATCTCTGTCTGGTTCCTCCTGCCCTGCTGCCAAATCAGCAAAGATAAGTGTCTGGTTTTGTTTCTGCAGCGCACATGCTGTGTGCTTTACAATTCAGTACTATTCTATGTTTTTTCTTGTCCAGCTTAGACTGTGTTTGGATATTTCAGTCAAGTTGGATTCTCAGGAGATGCAGATATACATTCCATGTCTTTAGTTAGATGGTGGAATTTTTGCATTATCTGCTGTGGATATTTTTAGGGTTTTAATACTGACCGCTTAGTATTCTGTCCTATCCTTTTCTATTTAGCTAGCGTGGCCTCTTTTGCTAAATCCTGATTTCTGCCTGCGTGTGTCTTTCCTCTAATACTCACAGTCAATATTTGTGGGGGGCTGCCAATCCTTTGGGGTTCTGCTCTGAGGCAAGATAGAATTCCCATTTCCATCTATAGGGGTATTTAGTCCTCCGGCTGTGTCGAGGTGTCTAAGATGTGTTAGGTACACCCCACGGCTACTTCTAGTTGCGGTGACAGTTTAGGGTTTGCGGTCAGTATAGGTTCCACCTAGTCCTGAGAAAGTCTCATGCGGCTCCAAGGTCACCGGATCATAACAGGCGGGGCTGGGGAGGGGGGTTCCCAGACATAGGGTTAAAAGGTTGGAGTAAGGAACTGAATTTGTGTAGGGGAGGAGGGCAGAAGCTGGAGTCTGCTCTGCTGCTGCGCAGGTCACTGATAAGGAATGGGCTGTGTGCTTACAGCTGGGGTGGGGGCTACAACTCCGGGTCTTTTTTTTCTCCACAATTGTAACAGACCTCTCTCCACTGAGAATTAGTAACTCGACATACATCACAAATCCCCCCGGCAGGATCATAGGGTGGGGGCGCACTAAGTTTTGGCAACCCAGGATATATTGGTGCTTTGGGATTGAGGGGCACTGAGCTTTCAGTCGGGAGGAGAGGCTTGATTTCCTGGGGAGGGACCATATCATCTAACAGGGAGCCCCCCTGTCCCAGATCATTATTTTTAATTGTTTTTTTTTTCTGGCACATTATCTTCTAGCACTTTCTCATTCTTTGTCATAGTAGTAGACAGCTTTCCTATTTCAACGTAACGATGACAAAAACAATCAGAACTCACTTCCTCTGTTGATCCTCAATTTGCTATATACAGTATATATCAATCACTCAACTTGAAGCAGGTGAATCTTTTACCAATCTTTCAATCACACTGACAACCAAACAATCACTTACAAGTTTCCTTCTAAAACTAGGCACCATATTTTACTTTCAACTTCCAACTTGAACTTACAATATTTCTTTCTACTTCATACAGTACTGTTGCTTTAAACAAAACACAGATCTCCCAGCGCGTACTACACCAAGGACAGAATATACAGAGAATCTTGAGCGCAGCTACATGCCCCCTCCCACCCAAGACTTCAGCGGAGATAAGAAGTTACAGCATTCCTCAACACAGAACGGAGAAAGCAATTGTGCAGCTGTTTAGACTGCCCCTCCCATCAGATTTTTTGAAATTTCACACAGAAACAGAATGCAGCAGATCTCAGACTTAATTAATTTCTACAAAACCTTCATCACACAAATTCTTCTTTTTCTTCCACGGAAACTGATTCTCCTTTAGAGCTAAATATCCTTACTTCAGTTGTGCACAGTACTATAGCGGCCGTATAGTCTGTTCCTCTGCGTCTACCTGTCCCCCACTGGGACAACCCAAAACACGTGGTACTCAGTGAAAGGAGGAGGGCGTCACAGACTATTCCCTCCGGATACCCCTGGATATACTGTATATATATCTATATATTCTTGAGTTACGTATCCTACCCAATCTTGAATCACCTCACCACGCCTGATTCTAACAGTGATTAGGATTTCAGGATATTTTGACTATAAAGAGAATTACATCAGTGAAATATTTAGACTTCTTTGTTTTTTCCACATTTAGTTATATCAAGTTACTGTTGGTGTTTACAGTGGGTACAGAAAGTATTCATACCCCTTTAGATTTTCTCGCTCTTTGTTTTATCGCAGCCATTTGGTAAATTCAAAAAATGTTATTTTTTTTCTTTTTAATGTACAGTCTGCACCCCATCTTGACTGAAAAAAACAGAAATATAGGAATTTTTGCAAATTTATTAAAAAATAAAAACTGAAATATCACATGGTCGGAATGCAACACTCACTAGGGCCGTGGGGTACTTGGAACCTGGTCACACGGCTCTTAAAGGGGTGGTCACAGCAGCGATAACCTGGTCCGTGGCCCTTGGTGCGCAATAAAAATAAGAAAGGGGAAGTTCATAAGGGATTGTACGTGATACCACTTGTGGTGTTCGGCTTTAAATTGTTGACGCTGCTTAAGGAGACCGCTGGGGCCGATGGTGATGCGCTGGGATGGTTCTGCTCCCCACAGGTGGAGCAGGACCCCAGGGCTACCGGTGCAGTTTAGTAAGGGACTTGTGGACGTGGGGTGCAGGACTGAGGGCCCAGGATTGAGGGTGCGGGAATAACTAGAGGACACAAGGGTTGCAGTTTTCTTTACCTTTAATCCCATGTTGAAGGTGCAGTCCGGGGCACAAGTCACAGCTGGTGATGGAGATCCAGCTAGCCTGGAAGCAATTCAGAGTCCACCTAGCCAGGTGGGGTTGGAGGCTTTCCAACTGCGCTGTACTCTAGGTGCTTGGTCCCTCTCTCAGTCTGTCCACTAAGTGATACACTACCTGCATGGCAGGCAGCTTGAGCCTGTTCCATGTGTCACTCCCTTGTGGTCACTCTGGGCTCTCGTATGCTGCTGTGCCTCCAGGTGTCAGCTGGGGCAGTCCTCTGGATTTGGTTGCCGGGTCTGCAGTTCTCACACAACACGGACTCCGGTGTCCAGTCTTTGGTGCTTAGTACTAGGGTGAGCTCAGTCACAGCTCTTATCCCCCAGATTCTCCTCGCTTCTTGCCTCTTTCTCCTTCACTGTCTGCTCTCCAGACTAACACTGGCTAACTCCGCCTCCAGGCCAGAATTTATAGGAAAGTTTTCCTGAAAACCGGGTTAGAGCTCCCCCTTCTGGTTTGGAGTCAGGAAAGGTGTTGGATGTGGACATCAGCTGGTAAGGGGACCCCTTATTGCTTCCAGGCATGGCATCACCCCTCCTGAGGAAGGCAATGCCACTGTGGCAACCGGACTCCTGGGGTGCCACAATAAGTATTCAGACCATTTGCTCAGTATTGAGTAGAAGCACTCTTTTGAGGTAGTACAGCCATGAGTCTTCTTGAGAATGATGCAACGAATTTTTCACACCTGGATTTGGGGATCCTCTGCCATTCTTCCTTGCAGATCCTGTCCAGTTCCGTCAGGTTGGATGGTGAACGTTGGTAGACAGCTATTTTCAGGTCTTTCCAGAGATTCTCAATTGGATTTAGGTCATGGCTCCCTCTGGGCCAGTCAAGAATGGTCACAGAGTTGTTCTGCAACCACTCCATTGTTATTTTAGCTGTGTGCTTAGGGTCATTGTCTTGTTGGAAGGTGAACCTTTGGCCAAGTCTGAGGTTCAGAGCACTCTGGAAGCGGTTTTCATCCAGGATATCTCTGTACTTGGCCACATTCATGTTTCCTTCAATGACAACCAGTTGTCCTGTCCCTGCAGCTGAAAAACACCCTCACAGCATGATGCTGCCACCACCATGTATTAATGTTGGGATTGTATTGGGCAGGTGATGAGCAGTGCCTGGTTGACTTCACACATACCGCTTAGAATTATCACCAAAAAGGTCTATCTTCATCTCATCAGACCAGAGAATCTTATTTCTCATAGTCTGGGAGTCCTTCATGTGTTTTTTAGCAAACTCTATGAGGGCTTTCATATGTCTTGCACTGAGGAGAGGCTTCCTTCGGGTCACGCTGCCATAAAGGCCTGGCTGGTGGAGGGCTGCATTGATAGTTGACTTTGCGGAACTTTCTCCCATCTCCATACTGCATCTCTGGATCTCAGCCACAGTGATCTTGGGGTTCATTTTTACCTCTCTCATCAAGGCTCTTCTCCCACAATTGCTCGGTTTGGCTGGATGGCCAGGTCTAGGAAGACTTTTGGTGGTCTCAAACTAATTCCATTTAAGGATTATGGAGACCACTGTTCTCTTAGGAACCTTGAGTACTGCAGAAATTCTGTTGTACCCTTGGCCAGATCTGTGCCTCGTCAAAATTCTGTCTCTGAGCTTCTTGGCCAGTTCCTTTGACCTCATGATTCTCATTTGGTTTGACATGCACTGTGAGCTGTGAGGTGTGTGCCTTTCCAAATCAAGTTCTATCAGTTTAATTAAACACAGCTGGACTCCAATGAAGGAGTAGAACCATCTCAAGGAGGATCACAAGGAAATGGACAGCATGTGACTTAAATATGAGTGTCTGAGCAAAGGGTCTGAATACTTATGAACTTGTGATATTTCAGTTTTTCTTTTTTATTAAATTTGCAAAAATGTCTACATTTCTGTTTTTTTCAGTCAAGATGGTGTGCAGAGTGTACATTAATGTGAAAAAAACCTTTTTTGAATTTGACAAATGGCTGCAATGAAACAAAGAGTGAAAAATTTAAAGGGGTCTGAATACTTTCCATATACACTGTATACAAAGGCATTGCAAAAGGAAGAAGCCATGGCATTTTCACATGGGTGAAAACTGTATCCCTGTTTGTGGAGCATCAAGAGCTTTGTTTTTAGCTAAAAAAAAATAAGTAATGGTATGTTAACAAGGCATCCAAAATTATCCCTTTTATTTAGTTAGCAAAAACAGCTCTGCTTTTTTCAACATGAAGGAGTAATTGCTTCTCAACTAAAGAAAAAAATGTCCTTTTTTGGATCCGCAACAGGCTTGCTATTCTTAAAATGATTAAGCAATTACAAATGCTTTTTATCAATCTGTTCAAAAATCTCTTTTTAGGAAGCAGAAACAGGCTGGATGTTTTAAAAGTGAAGAAACAAAACCTTGTCAGCTAGCCTTTTAAAAAATAGGGCTAATTGTGTGACCTATGCGTAGATATGTCCAATTCTGGTGTTTCGCCTTGGCTGTTTCCAGTGGGCAGCTGACATCAATCCCAAGCTCTATCACACCAATTGCAACCACACCAGGGCAATTGGGAAGAGGCAAGGCGTACCGTCAGAATTGGAACATCTCATGTGATGCTTCACTTTTGGTGGCTGCGAGCTGGCATTTTTAGGCTGGGAATGGCCCAATGACCATAGACCTTCCCAGCCTGATAATATCAGCTCACAGCTGTCTGCTTTAACTTTACTGATTATCAAAAATGGGTGAAACCACACGTCTTTTTTTTTTATTTATTGACCTAAACCATGTACAGTAAGCTACCCATGCAAAGGCACTATTTTATTATGTCACGAATATCTATCTATTTAAATTTTTGCACACATTTAACACCTAAATCTATTCTCATTCTTTTCCGGTACATGTCACACAGAAAGCACACTGATGACACACATGTTTACATGGATGGCACATAGATAGTGCTCACGTACACACAGACAACACTGGTGCTGGTTTTTCTAGTACCGGTAAAATCAGGACATATAAAGGGGGCATAAGACAGGCAATGGACAGTTAGGCAAGTAGATGGTATCTCTAATGCAATCATTGGCATCAGCCGTAGTTGAATGAAAGTCACAGTGATCCATGCTTGATTCATTTTTGATACATGTAAGGTTTTCTACACTGGCGGCAGATAACATGGTCTGCTTAGATATGACATATACATGTGCTGTTTTGAATCCACTCTTTGACATTACACTGAAGGCTGAACATGATAGTTCTTACAGGGCAAACTGTTTCATTTCTTTCCACTGCTCCAATCTGCTGAGCCAGAAGTCCATGGCAGTGTATCTCTGGGTTTCTGTAGGAGAATTTTTTTTTAACAATTATGAAAAAAAATATATAAAAACTTTTGTTAAAAAAATATTTATGGAAGATTTTTTGTTTTTTCCCTTTCCATCCTACACTTCAAAGGGGCTCAATCCTGAGCAGGGAGCTATCAGGGAAATTCACTCCAGATGCAGGCACAATTACATTTAATTTCACCGAGAATGAGAAAGAGGATGAGTCGTACATTAAAACTAATGTATGGAGTACTATAAATTTTGTTATTGAAAAATGTTACATTTTGTGCTCTAACCTGGCAGGTACAGCTTTTTAATACAATGCATAATGGTGGCACTGAACAGGTATCTTCCACTGAGGTTGAGCACAACTGATTCTTTTGCAAAAGGCAGTACAATCCAGGTGGTCTGGCATCAATTGTGGTGAACCTAAATATGTAAGAGTATAAACATCACTTAATTGATTGTATGAATGAATGAATTAATTAACTAATTAACTATTGATGCAATGAAGGTAGAGGAGGAAGTAGAAAGCAATAGGTGAAGATGATAGGGCTGATGACACGCCACCACAGAATCATCATTATGATCAGTCCCACCTCGAGATTCATCCTACCTCATAGTGTTACTACCATTGTCTCTAACACCATGACTCGCAGATCCAGCAAAACAGACATTTCCAGAAGCATTTTAGAACATAATGGTGGCACTAGAATCATGTCCTCCATCTTCTCAAACCTGAGATCATGCAAGTACAAAGGCTTAATGTTCATTGCTTTCAATAAATCAATCAATAAATCAACTAGAAGAACTTGTTCTGATGTACTAAGTTCCTTAGTCTTGAGGGTGCTTTGGGCTAGGCAACTATAGGGCAGAAAAAACTGGTGTCATTGATGGAATGGAAATTCCACTATGTGCAACTCTAAGTGTTATGGTTGCGTAGAACGTGGACGGAGCAGAGCACTGACTTAAGCTCTTGGTGTCACTGTCAGGTGATACATCTTGCTGTGACGTATATTTCATGATGCCCACCTATTCCTCGCCGCTGATACCTTTGCCACAGGTTAAAAAGACTAATGGTGGGCTGCATTTGTTACTACTACTATTGTTGGGACAGTTTCACCAAATATATCAATGTAATATTTATTAAAGTGTCATTACAGCCTTGTCTTTATTTTACATTACAAAATCGTGCTAACAAATTCTCACTCGAGTCAAGCATGTGATTTTTTTCTTTTAGTCTTCTTTCGCCCTTTGGGGACACATTACTTTTTTTGTCCAAAATGGCAACAAAAATACAGTTTTGCCAATATTACATTATAAAAAAAATGCAATATGTGAACTCAGTCAATGTTGTAGCAATATCTCAAGGACAATCGATGAGCTGAACTTTTGTGTGTGATTGCCAAGTATTAGACTACATGTGTAAAGCAATGCCAGAGTAGAAGTGCAGCTCCTATATGTGGCCATAGATCAGCACTGTGGGACCGTTTGTTTATTAATATAAATTTGCACAAATTTGAACAAACTAATTAAGAGTTATTTAGAAACTGGCTGAAATTTAACAAAATGTGTAAAAAGTGAAGAAGCCTGAATGCTTACAGAATGCACTATAGATGTTACATATATAGAGTCTATGGCCTTGAGGGTGCTCAGGATACTTAATCATTTCCATGCTCATGCAAATCAGAATTTTACTTTTTTAGTTTTAACAAATCTGACTCTATTTCGTGGTAACAAGGCAGCTCACTGTTGTCTGTCGTTAGTCCAGACACTGACTGTCCTTCCATTTTACGCTGGGTTCAGCTCCATGACAACAGATGGAATTCTAGAAAGAACACTTTTAGCACAAATGGAAAAAAGAGCAAATATGCAAATTACATGAATGTGAATGTAAATTGATGTCAAGTTCTTTGCTTTTCAGAAATTCAATGGTCCCTAACAAAGTTATTTTTACTTGGGATTTACAAGGCATATTATTTTACTATTAGAGTAATTAATTCATTTAAAACTTGAACATTTTCTTTGTAAAATTCTAATACTCATTGAAAACCTGTAAATGACTTCCAGAAGGACCTGTTCACCAAAATGGGGTCAAATACGGCCATGGGTTTAGTCATTATTGTGGTGAGCACAAAAACTTAATTAGCAAAGAAATTAAAGAGTTTGAGTCAACACAATTCTTGAATGGCTTGCCTACGAAACTTTATGGCCCTGATTCATCTGTTGTGAATTCTGCTCTTGGGCTCCCTCTGGTGGTTGTTAGTGGTAGTGCTGTGGTCTCTGGATTATAGGCCGGGCAGGTGTTTCTGCTTATTGCAGCTCTATTAGGTATTTAGGTTTTTAGTATCCATCAATCCCTGCCAGTTGTCCATTGTATCTTGGAGGGATTGCATCTCTGTCTGGCTCCACTTGCCCTTCAGTCATTTCGGCTAAGATAAGTGTCCTGTTTTTGCTCTCTGTAGGACGTATGCAGTGTGCTTTTATGTGCAGTGCAATCTATTGTGTTTTTGTCCAGCTTTGACTTGTTTGGATTTTTCTGTCATGCTGGTTTCTCAGGAGATGCAGATATACAGCCTATGTCTTTAGTTAGATGTAGCATATTGTATCTTCTGCTGTGGATTTTTCTAGTGTTTTAATACTGACCGCTTCGAACTCTGTCCTATCCTTCCTATCTAGCTAGAAGGGCCTCTTTTGCTAAACTCTGTCTTTTCTGCCTGTGTACGTATTTCCTCTTAAACTCACAGTCAATATTTGTGGGGGGCTGTCTATCCTTTGGGCTCTGCTCTGAGGCAAGATAGGACTTCCCATTTCCATCTTTAGGGGTATTTAGTTCTCCGGCTGTGTCAAGGTGTCTAGGCCTGGATAGGTACATCCCACGGCTACTTCTAGTTGCGTTGCAGGTATTAGGATTGCGGTCAGTACAGGTACCACCTACTCCAGAGATAGTCTCATGCGGCTTCAGGGTCACCGGATCATAACATTCATCATTGCTGTTTCTCAATTTTTTGGCGTCATTTGTTCCTTTTTAGTAGCTTAAAGCGTAACCATTGTTTTCAATTTTATTTCAGAAATCAACAGTACTCATCAAAATAAGTAGTAATATAGCTTATCAGAGAAATTTGTTTCTTTCTCGGCCAGAATTGACCAGTCATTATCAAAATTCTCAATTCTGAGGTAAAATCTGTATTCAGTGAAGACAGATTCTCCCATTACTGAGATAGGAGATGGCGGTTACTGCTGGTAAGATTCCATGTAGATTGGAGGTGGAGAGGGAGGAGCTCTGTCTCTGGCTCTTCCCTCTTCTATCTACATAAAATCTTATCAGTAGCAGCCGCCATTTTCTATCTCAAAATTGAGAATTTTGATAATGACTGGTCAATTCTGGCAGAGAAAGAAGCAGATCTGTCTGATAAGATATATAACAAAGTTACTTATTTTCATGTGTACTGTTGATTTGTGAAATAAAAATTCAAATAATGGTTACACTTTAATGATCTAGCAAACTATAATCTGTAAAGATATGTGCGGAAAAAGTTTTTGAAGGAGTTTTTTTTATTTGCTCTGCTTAAAAAAATGTCTGGATAAATCGCTTCAAAACGCGTCAAAGACTCTTCCTAATCATTTTTTTCATGTAAAACCACTTTGCCTTTCATATGTTCAGTGCTTTGAGCTCCACTTCAGGGTTTGAAAAACGATTGGTAGTAAAAAAAAGTGCCTGTCACATCTTTGAAGCTGCTCCTGATGGAAAAGGCTCCAAACTAGGTACTGTCCAATCAAAAGGCTGCAAATAAACATTTCTGGAATAAACTCTCCCAAAATGCTTCAAAAACTTTTCAAAACCACTTTAGAAAACAAAAACTCCCCAAAGAAGGAGCATTTCCAGAAACATTTTAGAACACACTAAAACACCTCAGTGCACGTTCCCTGTGGGTCCAAGGATGAAAGCATTGGTTGTAAAAAGGTGAATTGCTAGGTTGCAGGTGGACACTTCAAGTAATAGACAGCAAGTAGATTACTTTTGCAAGGGAAATCCGTTAGCTCACATAGTCCAGACTTTGCATAAATTACTGTGCTTATAGGGGTTGTCCACTCCTAGGACCACCCCTTCTTGATCTGAATGTTTGGCGCCGATAAAATAACACTAATACTCACCTCCTGTGTCGGCACTCTTGCAATGGTGTCGCCACTCACGCTCCTGTGGTTCTTGTGCGGTTGTTATGACACATGAGCTCTGCCCCAATCAGCGCTGGCGTCACTGTCTGCTACTTCAGACACATCAAAAATTTAGAGGAAGTCAGAGAGCAGCTGCGGTCCTGGCTTCCTGTTGATGTTCGATATGTCCAAAGGCGGGGACAGTGATGCCAGCACTAATTGGATGCAGGGCTCATGTGTCATAACAACCACACGAGAGTCACCGGAACGTGAGTGCTGACACCCGTGGAACGGCGCCGGTACAGTATAAAAACAGTATAACTGTTTTTATTTTTCAGGCACCAAACATTGAAATCAGAACCAAGGAAAAGTGAACGATGACAATATTGCAATTGCTTGTTCAGGGGCTAGCTGAATTTTTGTGAGAAGATCAGATAGTGACATCAGGCAGAGGGTTGTCAGGCAGTCCAAGGATCAATCCAGAAACATTGCATTAGGGGAACATCATCGCTTTTAACATGTCATGTACTGGAAAACGGGGAAAAAAATACAAGTGAGGTGAAATTGCAAAAAAAATGAAATTCCACAGTTTTTTTTTTTACTATATTCACTAAATGCTAAAACTGACCTGCCATTATGATTCTCCAGGTCATTATGAGTTCATAGACACCAAACATGTCTAGGTTCTTTTTTAAGTGGTGGAAAAAAAATCTAAACTTTGGTAAAAAAAGAAAAATGGTGCCATTTTCCGAGACCTGTAGCGCTTCCATTTTTCTTGATCTGGGTTCAGGTGAGAGCTTATTTTTTGCATGTCGAGCTGATGGTTTTATTGATACAATTTTGGTGTAGATATGATCTTTTGATCACCCGTTATTGCATTTTATTGAAATGTAGTGGTGACCAAAAAACCTTAATTCTGTAGTTTTTAATTTTTTCTTGTTAGGCCGTTTAGCGATTGGGTAAATTCTTTTTTTATATTGATAGATTGGGCGATTCTGAATACGGGAATGCCAAATATGTATATATTTGAATTTTTTTATTGTTTTATTTTGAATGGGATGAAAGGGGGTGATTTGAACTTTTATTTATTTTTTTCTAAATATTTTTAAACACTTTTTTAAAAACTTTTTGCATGTGTCAATAGTCTCCATGGGAGACTAGAAGCTGCAGTTGTTTGATCGCCTCTGCTATACACAGGCAATGATCAGATCGCCTGTATGTAGCAGAAATGCACACTTGCTATGAGTGCTGACCACCGGGCAGTGCTCATAGCAATCCGGTTAACAGCTGCAAGTGGATCGTGATTCCACCCTCGGCTGTTGGAGGCACATGTCAGCTGTTCAAAACAGAAAGATGTGGGCTCAGCGTCAGAGTCCACATCAAAGGGAGGGATTCCGACGTGGGCGTATTATTACGCTCAATGTCGGAAAGGGGATAATTAAACTCTAAATAGTGACTAGCACGTTCAGGAATTTGAATTGTGCATAACCTCAAGAAAATGGATAAGGGTGCTTTCACTTGGCATTTAGGCACCAGTTCAATTATAATGGTGCCGACAGAGCAAATGTGTGCTCTGACATGCATCATTTTTGGATGTATATGCCTACTGGAGGTGGACACTCAGGCACAGTCTACTACATCTGAGTGTCCTCCTCCAGTAGGCGTATACACCCAAAAATGACTTGCAGCAGAGCACACGTTTATGTTATGAGGGGGTTCGGACGTAAACCCCGACATGAGCCACTGACCAGGTGCCTAAACGCAATGTGAAAGCACCATTACAGGCAGGGCCCACTTAACTAGAGAGGTAGGTTATCTATCAGCTTTCATGAAAAACTTCCAGTATACTGTAGTAGCATTTTGTGTGGATAGTGAGGTCAAGATATAACCTGAATTTACCAAATATGGCAATTTCTATATTACATGTAGTTAGCCAAGCTAAAAAGAAAACTTATGTAGTCTGTAGCTACTGCAAGTAAAGTAAGGCCAGCCATGATGGCAAGTACAACCGCATAAGCATATGTGATTAACAGACAAGTCCAGGGTTTCTCAAATCTCTCTTCCCCTCTGCCATAAGTCCTGACTGGTAGCTTTAACCTTTATTTGTTTGTACTACCTTTTCTACATGACACCATATTCTATTATTAATCTTTTTCAGACAGCCCATTCATCATTACATGGCATATATCCAAATGCTAGAGAGACACATGATTAAAATAAGAGTTATTTTTGTAAGGACTGTTAAATTTTCTTGCATTTAAATTTTCATAAGAGAGAGACTCAGAACACAAAACATTTAAACATTTAAAATGCATTTCTCTTAAAATGAAAGAACGGGCAGAAAGATTGAAAGCCAAAACATGATGAAAGTAAGAACTGGAGTATAACAATTTCTAAATGATGATGTTTATATGTCAAGCATGATATTAAACAGATTAAAGAAAATAATTTACAAAACCCTTTATGAAAACTATATATAGATAGGTATATAAATCCAGGGGCGGACATACCATTGGTGCGAGCTGTGCAGCCACACAGGGGCCCAAGAGGTAAGGGGCCCACTACCACCTCCAAATCAGCAAGCAACTTCTGTCAAAGACACGTAAAGGGCAGCATTACTATGAGCTACTGGACCTCAAGGGCCATATACCGCTCTTGCAGATTAGTGACACTTGGATACCAGGCTTCCAAGATTTATAGTCAAGTTAGGTCTCATAATGATTATATGTTAAAGAGAAATAGAAGAGCAGCACTTAAAAAAAATATTTGTTCAAAAAATTGGATTTTTTATTGGCCTATGTGGCCACATTTCAGTTCCATAACAGAATCTTTCTCAAGCAACAAGTAGTTATGCAAATAAGGCATATATACAAATTCTGCACTCTGAGAAATCTATTGCACAAGTCTATAATTAAATCAGCTGCAGTTTTGGATAAGATAGACGAAGCTAAAGGCGGTGAAACGCATGTCGAGGCTCCTGCGCGTCTCACCGGCAACTCTGCATGTGACAGCCACAATGTCCCAAGGTAATAACCCCTCTGTAGTTCTTACCATGTATTGCTGACTTAGGGACCTTGTGTCTGCTTACATTTCGTCTTATTTCTGACCAGCTTTTTTCAGCCATTAACTTCAGGCTTACCTTATAATCTAGTCCATTTTAGGATAATTTTTCCATGGATTACTAATCCAGTCACTGGTCAATTTTTTGCATACAAATATGCTGAATTCACTCTTTTGATTTATCTTATGTTTCATGCGGTAATGCCAGGTGGGACACGTGTGTGGTTTTCATTCGGTGCATCACTTGCCATCATAATTACCCTGTTTAGTACCGATCTCTTTAGCTGCTATCTCTTTATCTGAATGTCTCCATTTTTGTCTGATGTTTAAAGTGTGCAATAAAATTTAAAGATTTTCATCACAAATCCTCTTAATTCTTTATTTGGATCTTGAATTCATATTGTATTTGATGATATTATTTTAACATTTTTCTAAGACTTTTTCTATCTCTGGATCGTAGTTCTTTGTAGGTATTATATTTTAGGCCCTAAGGAAGGGTCCTGGTTGGCCACGGTGACCTTTTTTAGGTTTTTTGTGATTCTGTCTGTCTTGGGATCTAGGATTCTATATCCTTTGCAATTGTCACTATATCCGACAAATATTCCTTCAATGGCTCTGTTTTGAAGTTTGGAGTGTTTTTCTTCTGGAATAAACACAAAAACTTTGCAACCAAAAACTCTTAAATTATTCACACTTGGTTTCTTACCTTGCCACAGTTCATATGTGTTTTTTTCAGTTTTCTTGAAAAAAGTCTGTTTTGCAGATAAATAGCTGTCATTGCTGCTTCACCCCAGTATTTCTCTGGTAGTTTGGTGTCTGTTAGCATACATCTTATCATTTCAGTCAGAGTTCTGTTTTTCAGTTCTGTTCAAGTGTGAATGGAACAGTCCTTTGATGCTCTATTCCATTCTGTCTTAAGTAGTATTTGGTGTCCTGTAAATTCACCTCCATTATCACTTCTGATGATGATGATTGGCTTGTTATTTGACTTTGTCACATAATCTTCTAAATTTTCAAAAACTTCACTTTTGTTCTTAAGTATGAGACTGTGTATCTTGAGTAGTCATCTATGAAGGTTAACATATCTATTACCTCCTGATGTGGTCACTTTCATGGGTCCACATACATCAGTGTGTACCAAGACAAGTGGTCTTGTGCTTTTTGTGTCACTCTCTTTAGGTATAGATACTCTTGTAGCTTTAGATTTTATACAACATTCACATTTTACAGTAATTGAGCAATGATATATCATTAGGTCTTTTGTCAAATTCTTCTTTTGTAATGCCATTATACTCTCAGGATGTCTGTGTCCTAGACGTCTATGCCACATGTGAATATAATTCTTGTGATCATGTGTACATAACATTATTTGTTCCTTTAATATGTCTAGATGATATAATTGTTCACCTGCTTTGACATTAATTATTAACTTATCTCCCCCTAGGATTGTACAATTATCATCCTTGAATTTTACAGTAAAGGTACCGTCACACTCAGCAACTTTCCAACGAGAACAACAGCGATCCGTGACATTGCAGCATCCTGGATAGCGATCTCGTTGTGTTTGACATGCAGCAGCGATCAGGATCCCGCTGTGATATCGCTGGTCGGAGCTAGAAGTCCAGAACTTTATTTCGTCGCTGATCACCCGCTGTCATCGCTGGATCGGCGTGTGTGACACCGATCCAACGATGTGTTCACTTGTAACCAGGGTAAACATCGGGTTACTAAGCGCAGGGCCGCGCTTAGTAACCCGATATTTACCCTGGTTACCATTGTAAAAGTTAAAAAAAAAAACACTACACTATGTTCCAAATTATTATGCAAATTACATTTTTCTCAGATTTTCCTAAAAGGTTGGGGCAAATGACAGTCAGTCTAATAAAAGTCATCACCCGTTAGAATATACATTGAATTTTATTGAGAAACCTCCCAATGATAACAGTATAATCTCCAAAATGAATAAAAACTCAAAATGCACTGTTCCAAATTATTAGGCACAGTATAATTTCTAAACATTTGATATGTTTTAAAGAACTGAAAATGCTCATTTGTGGAATTGACAGCATTAGGAGGTCACATTCACTGAACAAAAAAGCTATTTAACTCCAAAACATCCTAACAGGCCAAGTTACATGTTAACATAGGACACCTTCTTTGATATCTCCTTCACAATTCTTGCATCCATTGAACTTGTGAGTTTTTGGAGAGTTTCTGCTTGTATTTCTTTGCGTGAAGTCAGAATTGCCTCCCAGAGCTGCTGTTTTGGTGTGAACTGCCTCCCACCCTCTTAGATCTTTTGCTTGATTATACTCCAAAGGTTCTCTATAGGGTTGAGGTCAGGGGAAGATGGCCACACCATGAGTTTATCTCCTTTTATGCCCATAGCAGCCAATGACTCAGAGGTATTCTTTGCAGCATCAGATGGTGCGTTGTCATGCATGAAGAAGATTTTGCTCCTGAAGGCACGTTTCTCCTTTTTATACCATGGAGGAAAGTTGTCAGTCAGAAACTTTATGTACTTTGCAGAGGTCATTTTCACACCTTTAGGAACCTTAAAGGGCCCTACCAGCTGTTTCCCTATGATTCCGGCCCAAAACATGACTCCTCCACTCCTTGCTGACGTCGCAGCCTTGTTGGGACATGGTGGCCATCCACTACTCCATCCATCTGGACCATCCACAGTTGCTCGACACTCATCAGTAAACAAGACTGTTGGAAAATTAGTCTTCATGTATGTCTGGGCCCACTGCAACTGTTTCTGCTTGTGAACACTGTTTAGGGGTGGCCGAACAGTAGGTTTATGCACCACAGCAAGCCTTTGAAGGATCCTACACCTTGAAGTTCGAGGGACTCCAGAGGCACCTTCAGCTTCAAATATCTGTTTGCTGGTTTGTAATGGCTTTTTAACAGCTGCTCTCTTAATCCGATGAACTTGACTGGCAAAAACCTTCCTCATTCTGCCTTTATCAGCAAGAACACGTCTGTGCTCAGATTCAGCCACAAATCTCTTCACAGTATGATGATCACGCTTAAGTTTTCGGGAAATATCTATTGTTTTCATCCCTTGACCAAGGCATTGCACTATTTGACGCTTTTCAGCAACAGAGAGATCCTTTTTATTTCCCATATTGCTTGAAACCTGTGACCTGCTTAATAATGTGGAACATCATTTTTAAGTAGTTTTCCTTTAATTAGAATCACCTGGAAAACTAATTATCACATGAGTTTCAGGTTGATTTCAGTGATCCATTGAGCCCTGAGACACAATACCATCCACGAGTTTATTTGAAAAACAAAACAATTAAATCTTTACGACACTTTAATCCAATTTGCATAATAATTTGGAACACAGTGTACATACTCACATTCTGATGTCTGTCACGTCCCCCGGCGTCCACAGGGTTAAAACTGCTTTCGGCAGGAGCGCTTGCTAATGCTGCGCTGCTGCCGAGAGCTTCATGCACTGACTGTGTCAGCACCGTCCGTAAAGCGCCGGCCGTAAAGCAGAGCACAGCGGTGACGTCACCGCTGTTACTGCCGGCGCACCGCTGACACATTCAGTGCAGGGAAGCTCTCGGCAGCAGCGCAGCATTAACAAGCGCTCCTGCCGAAAGCAGTTTTAACCCTGTGGATGCCGGCGGGGGACGTGACAGACATCAGAATGTGAGTATGTAGTGTTTTTTTTTTTCTTTTACAATGGTAACCAGGGTAAATATCGGGTTATTAAGCGCGGCCCTGCACTTAGTAACCCGATGTTTACCCTGGTTACCCGGGTGCTGCAGGGGGACTTCGGCATCGTTGAAGACAGTTTCAACGATGCCGAAGTCCTTCCCCTGATTGTTGGTCGCTGGAGAGAGCTGTCTGTGTGACAGCTCCCCAGCGACCACACAACGACTTACCAACGATCACGGCCAGGTCGTATCGCTGGTCGTGATCGTTGGTAAGTCGTTTAGTGTAACGGTACCTTAAGTCCTTTGGCTGTCAGACGCTTTACGAATAACAATCCTCCTTCTAGTCCTGGAACATATAACACATCCTTTACTAGTAATTTTGAATTATGCCCAAATCTATCAGTACAGATTAGCATTCCTTGTCCAATACCTTCTACTGTTATTTTATTGCAATCTGCAAGATAAATTTATTTTCTTATTTTCATCAAGTTCAGTAAAAAAGCTTTTATCACTAGTCATGTGACTTGTTGCAGACCAGTCTGACGATAACTCTTTATCAGTTAATTTAAATGTACCATTCCAGTAACTGCCTGTGGATTAGAAATTGTGCTTTTTTACTTTCTGTTTATTTTCCTTTTAGTGTAATTTCTGTTGTTCTGCTTTCCATATAGTACAGTCTTTTTTTAAATGTCCCTTTTTCTTACATCTGAAACATTCTCTTTTCTCTGTATTATGGGGCTTCTTGTATGTCGCTTTAAGAGCATTTTCACTATCCCTTTCAGTGGAATTGTTTCTTTGCTCTTTCCTTCTATGATATTCATCTATAAGTCTGGTCTTTACAAACTCTAGTGTAATGTCTGCTTCAGGTCTTGTCTCTAGTGCATTTATCAGGAGCAGTATATGAATCTGTAAACTGCACAGTAATATTGCTGCCATATGGCTTTCCTTAATGTCTTCACAGACTGATCTCAGCTGTGTTACCACCTCCATCATGAAGTTTATGATGCTCCTGCATGTCTTTCCTTGCACTTAATCTCATCTTGTAAAGTTTTATTAGCAAGAATAGTTTGTGATTTAAGCTGGATCTTTCATGTAGCTTTCTCAATGCTTCCCACATTCTCTTTGCTGTATTCTCATTCCTTATGTGGATTAACTGAGCATCCTTCACTAATAAGCTGATAGTAGCTCTTGCTTGTCTGTTTTTCTTATCCTATGTCTGATTAATTTATTATCATTGGGTCTGTCTGTAGTGATTACCTCCCATAAACCATCTTTAGACAAAAACATCTCCACTTTGAACGTCCATAACTGATAGTTCTCATTGTTCAGCTTAGCTACTGTGGGTTTCAGCTCTGAACTGCTGCTCATCTTTAACTTATTTGTCTTACTTGTTTGGAGAGATTTGCTTTGCAAAGAATTCTTGAATTTGCGAATTCTTTTGCATTCACCAAGTCCGTTTTGTCTTCTATGCTGGGCCCATAACCTGTTGCATAGTTTGGTTGCAGAAGAAACTTGTGAGAGTAGATTATATGGGGTAATTCAACTTTTATCTACACAGAACATGAAGTTCATGCATCAGCTTCTTAATACAGCATAATAGGAAGTCTAAAATACATTTTTACCAGAGAAAAAGTGAAACCAAAGTACAACAAGTATATGCATTACATTCAACTAAGCATATAACAGTAACAACATCGCCATCTACTGTCAGAAAAGTGTAAACTCCTCCTGCACACAAATAAGTCTGTATCTGTTGCATATCTGCCAACACTAAGAAGTGGGGAAAAAACTGCAAAAAGACATATGTAAAAAAACACATCACAAACACGGTAAAAATATATTGCACAGTGTTTTTCCTGCCAAGAGATACAGAAATGGCACAGAAATTTCTGCACCAAATACTTAACATGTACATATAGAACAACCAAATCTTGCACTAAATCTTATTACAATGGGACTATTATGCTACTAAATAGTAAGTGAGCCATCATTTTAATTATTCATACATTTATGATTAATCACAAATTGTTAAAGTACTATACGCTTTATTTTATACTGTACATGGATGGGATTTATTTATAAATTATGAATTATTGTAAGTTTTAACACACATGTATCTATCATGTACTGATTTTCCTTTTGGTTCACTTATTTGCACTAAAAACGTAATTAATTCTGTAGTTAATTGATATACATATACCTTATTTGAACACCTACTTATTCCTTGAGAAAAGTTGAGTTATGTACCGTATATACTCGAGTATAAGCCAGCCGAGAATTTCAGCCCATTTGTTTAGGCTGAAATTGCCCCTCTTGGCTTATACTCGAGTCATACCCAGGGGTCGGCAGGGGAGGTGGAGTGGCAATGGTCTAAGCATACTCTCCTGCTCCTGGCGCGGTCCCTACTTTCCCGGCGCTGGCAGCTTCTTCCTGTAGTGAGCGGTCACATGGTACCACTCATTACAGTAATGAATATGGACTCCACTCCCATAGGGGTGAAGCCGCATATTCATTACTGTAATGAGTGGTACCATGTGACCGCTCACTACAGGAAGAAGCTGCCGGTGCCGGGAAAGCAAAGCAGGGACCGCGCCAGGAGCAGGTGAGTATAAGCAGTGCGCGAAATTCACCTGCTCCCCGTTCCATCGCCGCCGGCCGCTGCTGCGTCTTCTGCATCCTCTGTAGTGACGCTCAGGTAAGAGGGCGCAGTGACGCGATTAGTGCATGCCGCCCTCAGCCTGAGCAGTCAGTGCAGTGGATGGGGAACGTAGCGACGGCTGGCGGTGGTGGAACGAGGAGCAGGTGAATATAGCAAGTGCCGGGGGCCTGAGCGACGAAAGGTGAGTATGTGATTTTTTTTTTTATCACTGCAACAGCAAATGGGGCAAATGACTGTATGGAGCATCTTATGGGGCTATAATCAGCATTTATGGAGCATTACATGGGGCAAATGACTGTATGGAGCATCTTATGGGGTCATAATCAGCAATATAAGGGGCATTACATGGGGCAAATGTCTGTATGGAGCATCTTATAGGGCCATAATTAGCATTATATGGGGCATTACATGGGGCAAATGACTGTATGGAGCATCTTATGGGGCCATAATCAGCATTATATGGGGCATTACATGGGGCAAATGTCTGTATGGAGCATCTTATGGGGCCATAATCGGCATTATATGGGGCATTACATGGGGCAAATTACTGTATGGAGCATCTTATGGGGCCATAATTAGCATTATATGGGGCATTACATGGGGCAAATGACTGTATGGAGCATCTTATGGGGCCATAATCAGCATTTTGCAGCATTATATGGGGTGTATTTTGTATGGAATATCTTATGGGGTCATCATTAACTGTATGGAGCATTATATGGGGCTCCTGATTCAATATGGATATTCAAAAACACTTAACCTACTGATTAGTGTTGAGCGATACCATCCGATACTTGAAAGTATCGGTATCGGAAAGTATCGGCCGATACCGGCAAAGTATCGGATCTAATCCGATACCGATACCCAATACCAATACAAGTCAATGGGACTCAAGTATCGGACGGTATCCCTGATGGTTCCCAGGGTCTGAAGGAGAGGAAACTCTCCTTCAGGCCCTGGGATCCATATTAATGTGTAAAATAAAGAATTAAAATAAAAAATATTGATATACTCACCTCTCCGACGCAGCCTGCACCTTATCAAGGGAACCGGCAGCCTTCTTTGCTTAAAATGCGCGCGTTTACTGCCTTCCGTGACGTCACGGCTTCTGATTGGTTGTGTGCCGCCCATGTGACCGCGACGCGACCAATCACAACAAGCCGTGACGTAATTTTCAGGTCCTGAATGCCGAATTCTAGAATTAGGCATTCAGGACCTGAAAATTACGTCACGGCTTGTTGTGATTGGTCGCGTCGCGGTCACATGGGCGGCACGCGACCAATCAGAAGCCGTGACGTAATTTTCAGGTCCTGAATGCCTAGAATTCGGCATTCAGGACCTGAAAATTACGTCACGGCTTGTTGTGATTGGTCGCGTCGCGGTCACATGGGCGGCACGCGACCAATCAGAAGCCATGACGTCACGGAAGGCAGTAAACGCGCGCATTTTAAGCAAAGAAGGCTGCTGGTTACTACCAGGGCGCATCAGAGGGTGAGTATATCCCTATTTTTTATTTTAATTCTTTATTTTTTACATGGATATGGATCCCAGGGCCTGAAGGAGAGTTTCCTCTCCTTCAGACCCTGGGAACCATACACTGGGAACTTCCGATTCCGATTCCCGATACCACAAAAGTATCAGATCTCGGTATCGGAATTCCGATACAGCAAATATCGGCCGATACCCGATACTTGCGGTATCGGAATGCTCAACACTACTACTGATGTCTCAATTAATTTTACTTTTATTGGTCTATTTTTATTTTTGACATTTACCGGTGTCTGCTGCATTTTCCACCCTAGGCTTATACTCGAGTCAATAAGTTTTCCCAGTTTTTTGTGGCAAAATTAGGGGGGTCGGCTTATACTCGAGTATATACGGTAATTAAAATGTCACCACAAATGCAAATAAAAATGTCACTTGTTTGCACAAGTTTTTGGGAGTTCTGCCTTTCTTCCTTTTCTTAGAAAGATAGATAGATAGATAGATAGATAGATAGATAGATAGATAGATAGATAGATAGATAGATAGACAGACAGACAGATATGATGTAATCAATAGGTTGGGATATTTTATAGTAGCTTAGCAATGTGCATTTTTTATTTTATAAAGACTGTTGACTTTCCAAATATATGCATTTTCTGAGAAAAAATGATATATAACTTTCATGTAGGCTGCATTAAATGAGACATTTATTTTTCATTAGGCCATCTGTCTGCATCATACTACTGTACATCTACAGATTGCTGTTGAGTCATGATTATAATGATTACAAAGTTGAACCTTGGAATAGTCACACAAATAGTAATTATCCACATAATGTTCCAGTAGATTTTATAATTTAAGAAATACAAACAGAAAATCAGTTTTATTAAAATTAACCAGCTACAATTTTGCATACAAAAGAGATCTGAAATAGAATGTGTGTTGCAATGGGGCATTCTGTGAGTCATTTAACTTTATCACAGCTCATTATAGGTGTAATAACAAGGTGTCCAAATACTTTTAGATCAGGTTTAGTTCACGTTATTGCCTTACATAAGTGGCTCCATCAGGGCTGTCATGTCTAGAAGACGGACACTGTCGAAAAAGTGGTCAAACAGAGCACAAAGTAACCTCCATAGGAAGCGCATGAATCCTATGCTTCAAGGCTTCAGATGACAGTTGGAAAAACGTGATATGAACCCATACAGTGGAAGACATAGTAAAGACATAAAGAGAAATTATAGTAAAGACAAAAATAGTAAAGACATAGTAACGCTTACTGGTGAATAATATTGTAATGTTTAATGAGTATTCCAAATATACATGTGCTTCTCACAAAATTGGAACATCATCAAAAAGTTAATTTATTTCAGTTCTTCAATACAAAAAGTGAAACTCATATATTGTATAGAGTCATGTCAGTAAATTAGAATAATTAACAAAAACACCTGCACAGGCTTCCTAAGCATTTAAAAAAGTCCCTTAGTCTGTTTTAGTAGGCTCCATAATCATGGGGAAGACTGCTGACTTAACAGATGTCCAGAAGGCGGTCATTGACACACTCCACAAGGTGGGTAAGCCACAAAAGGTCATTGCTAAAGATGCTGGCTGTTCAGAGTGCTGTATCCAAACATATTAATGGAAAATTGAATGGAAGGAAAAATTGTGGTAGAAAAAGGTCCACTAGCAAACGGGATAACCGCAGCCTTTATTGGATTGGTAAGAAAAGGCCACTCAAAAATTTGGGGGAGATTGACAAGGAGTGGACTGCTGCTGGAGTAATTTCTTCAAGAGCCCCCACACACAGATATATCCGGGATATGTGCTACAAGTGTCGCATTCCTTGTGTCAAGCCACTCATGACCAATAGACAACGCCAGAAGCGTCTTACCTGGGATAAGGATAAAAATAACTGGACTGTTGCTCAGTTGTCCAAGGTGTTGTTCTCAGATGAAAGTACATTTTGCATTTCATTTGGAAATCAAGGTCCCACAGTCTGGAGGAAGAGTGGAGAGGCACACAATCCAAGCTGCTTGAGGTCTAGTGTGAAGTTTCCACAATCAGTGATGGTTTGGGGAGCCATGTCATCTGCTGGTGTAGGTTCACTGTGTTTTATCAAGACCAAAGTCAGCGCAGCCATCTAACAGAAACTTTTAGAGCACTTCATGCTTCCCTCTGCCGACAAGCTTTTTGGAGATGGAAATTTCATTCTTCAGCAGGACTTGGCACCTGTCCACACTGCCAAAAGTACCAATACCTGGTTTAAAAACCACAGTATCACTGTGCTTGACTGGCCAGCAAACTCGCCTGACCTTAGCCCCATAGAGAATCTATGGGGTATTATTAAGAGGAAGATGAGAGACATCAGACCCAACAATGAAGACGAGCTGAAGGCTGCTACCAAAGCAACCTGGGCTTCCATAACACCTCACACCTCAGTAGTGCCACAGGCTGATCGTCTTTATGTTATGCCACCTTGATACAGTAATTGATGCAAAAGGAGCCCCGACCAAGTATTGAGTGCATTTACTGAACACACATTTCAATAGGCCAACATTTCGGATTTTAAAATAATTTCTCAAGCTGGTGTTATAGAGAATTCTAATTTACTGAGATAATGACTTTTGGGTTTTCATTGGCTGTAAGCCATAATCATCAACATTAACAGAAATAAACACTTGAAATAGATCACTCTGTAATGACTCTATATAATATTAGTTTAACTTTTCGTATTGAAGAACTGAAATAAATTACCGTATATACTCGAGTATAGGCCGACCCGAGTATAAGCCGAGACCCCTAATTTTGCCGCAAAAAACTGGGAAAACTTAATGACTCGAGTATAAGCCTAGGGTGGAAAATGCAACAGCTACCGGTAAATGTCCAAAATAAAAATAGATACCAATAAAAGTAAAATTAATTGAGACATCAGTGTCTCAGAGTAAGTGTTTTTGAATATCCATATTGAATCAGGAGCCCCATATAATGCTCCATACAGTTCATCATGGGCCCCATAAGATGCTTCATATTAAAATATGCCCCATATAATGCTGCACAAATGCTGATTATGGCCCCATAAGATGCTCCATAGAGATATTTGCCCCATATATTGCTGCACAAATGCTGATTATGGCCCCATAAGATGCTCCATAGATACATTTGCCCCGTATAATGCTCCACAAATGCTGATTATGGCCCCATAAGATGCTCCATAGAGATATTTTCCCCATATAATGCTGCATAAATGCTGATTATGGCCCCATAAGATGCTCCATAGACACATTTGCCCCATATAATGCTGCACAAATGCTGATTATGGCCCCATAAGATGCTCTATAGAGATATTTGCCCCATATAATGCTGCACATGGCCCCATAAGATGCTCCATAGAAATATTTGCCCTGTATAATGCTGCACAAATGCTGATTATGGACCTATAAGATGCTCCATAGAGATATTTGCCCCATATAATGCTGCAAATGGCCCCATAAGATGCTCCATATAAATGTTTGCCCTGTATAATGCTGCACAAATGGTGATTATGGTCTATAAGATGCTCCATAGACTATTATGCCCCATATGCTGTTGCTGTGATTAAAAAAAAAAAGACATACCTCTCGTCGCTCAGGCCCCCAGCACTTGCTATAGTCACCTGTCCGCATTCCACCGCTGGGCGCTGCTGTGTCTTCCGCGTCCTCTGCATTGACTGTTCAGGCAGAGGGCAGCACGCACACTAATCACGTCATTGCGCCCTCTAACCTGAGCGTCACTGCAGAGGACGCGGAAGACAGAGAGGCGCCGATGGTGGAAAGGGGGACAGGTGAAAATCGCGCACTGGCCCGTCATACTCACCTGCTCCTGGCGCGGTCCCTGCACATCCCTGGGTCTCCGGGCACTGACAGCTTCTTCCTGTATTGAGCGGTCACATGGTACCACTCATTACAGTAATGGATATGCAGCTCCACCCCTATGGGAGTGGAGTCGGGTCCATATTCATTACTGTAATGAGCGGTACCATGTGACCGCTCAATACAGGAAGCTGTCAGCACCCGGAGAACCAGGGATGTGCAGGGACAGTGCCAGGAGCAGGTGAGTATGATTAGACAGCTGCCACTCCCCCTCCCCTGCCAACCCCTGGGAATGACTCAAGTATAAGCCAAGAGGGGCAATTTCAGCCTAAAAAAATGGGCTGAAATTCTCGGCTTGTACTCGAGTATATATGGTAACTTTTTGATGATATTCTTATTTTGTGAGAAGCACCTGTACATGTAAACATTCCATACACATATGAAAGAAAGAAAAAAAAACATACTCACCATGCTCCCATTCTCCCTGCGCTCTGCTCCGGTCTCTACTGACTCTCAGTAGCAGCAGTGCAATGTTATGATGTCTATGAGTCTGATGGGTCTGATGTCTCACAAGCTGAGTGGTGAAGAGCCGGCAGCACCTACACCAATGTATTCACCGATATCCGCATCCTGAGGATCCTGATAACGGGAAGCAGCAGACAGGTGGCATAGGGCATGGTGCAGCCCATGGGCCAATGTTTCAGTCCCTCAGCTGTCTAGATCCAGGAGACAGACTACAACAACCAGAGAATCGTATGTGGTCCGCAGGCCTCACTTTGCCCAGCTCTGCCTTAAATTCTAAAATAAGCACCTATTGTCACAGTTAACTATGTGAGGTAACCAATAGAAGCTTTTTTTCCATTACATTTATATTTGCATTATAATATACAAGATCTCTAGGTTAGCGAATTCAGATCCTGACAAACGTTACATTTATAAATTTTGGAAGCCAGTCAACTGAAGTGTACTATGTAAGGCGTCATGCCTGGAAGTGTTTAAGATTGAAAAGAGACAATGGCTGTAATCCATAATCATCAACATTAACAGAAATAAACACTAGAAATAGATCACTCTGTAATGACTCTATATCATATGAGTTTCAATTTTTGTATTGAACTGAAATAAATTAACTTTTTGATGATATTCTAATTTTGTGACGAGCATCTGTATATACATGGGTAAAATAGAATTAAACACTCTACCAATTTTCTGAGTAAATATATGTTCTAAAGGTGCTGTTGAAATGAAATTCTCACCAAATATCAGTAACCCATCCAATCCACATCAGTAAAGAAATCAAACCATAGATGTTAATAAATTAAGTTATGTGTAATGATGAGAAATAACACAGGGAGAAGTATTGAACACATGAAGAAAGAGAGGTGCAAAAAACCATGGAAAGTACTAGCACCATCTGAAATCATAAATTAGTAGAGATGAGCGAGCACTAAAGTGCTCTGCTACTCGTTACTCGAACCGAGCAACTTCTAATGCTTGGGTGCTCGTTTCGAGTAACAAGTATAATCGGAGTCAACGGTTAATGTGATTATTTTTCTGGCAGACGCTACAAGGAGGTCTGGGGGGCCCTGAAAATGTTAAAATGGATGTAAAAAGTGCTAAATGGAAGGAGAACAACCTGGTGAAGACCCTTGGAATCATCTCTGAGAACAATGGTGTGACACTTTTACTCCACTTTAAGGACTAACCATAAAACATTCAAAATCAACAAGAAATTGGAGTTTACAGGAAAACAAATTGTTAAGAAACATTTTATCCTGTATAATGACTTGTAAATAAGGCAAAATTTAGAAAGGATTGAAAAAAAATATAATTTAAATAAACAAAAAAATTTATGAATGAAGCAAAAAGTGCCAAAAATTAGAGACTAAGAGGGACTTAGATACACCCTGTATTATATATAAATAAGGGCCTCATATACATTCTGTTCAATTTGTCATGTAGTGGTACACCTAGAGTCATAAAGGCTGTGCAAATCCTGCCAAAAATTACAAGCTGGGTCATCCATATAACCTTGTAGGCACCAACTGTTGTAACTCATTGAAATATTATGAACAAAGTGTAGTTGTGGTACTCCTACACTCATAAAAGCTCTGCACACAGTGTAAAGCCTGACAATAATTACAAGCAGGGTCATCCATACACCCTTGAAGGCACCAACTGGAGGGCTTCATAAAATTAAGAAAAGTATAATTGTGGAACTTCTACACTCATGAAGACTTTGCACAATGTGCAATGCCAGGAAAAAATTGTAAGGAGGATCATCCAGTCATACAGAGACCCAAGAAGCAACAACTGGTAGGCTTCATTTAAATATTGAACATTAAAAATACTTGTGGAACATAAAACTTTATTTCCTCACTAATCACTATGAACCACATACATATAGAAATATTGTTAATCTTCGTGTTGTACGGTCCAAGATGTACAAGCAGGCAATGGAGAGATAGACTGGCATTGGTATATAAGGTCAGGCCACTCGTGGGAGTCATAACCTTGACAAAGAAGGACTGCGTCCTTCAAAACACGTTGGTAATTGACCCCTTCACGCACCCATAAGAATAATAAGTTAGATTATACTCACCTGGGGCGCCCAGTGCAGTCTGGGTCCGATGGGCGTTGCAGGTCCGGCGCCTCTCATCTACATATGATGTCGCCTCTCTCAGCTTTCCCGGCGCCTGCACACTGCAGTACTTCGATCTGCCCTCAACAGGGTAAAGAATTATGCCTGCGCATGAGTCACGACAGAAGCAAGGAAGAGGCCGTCATCGCATGAAGATGGGAGGCGCCGAACCTGGACCTGCGATGCCCATCGGACCCGAACCGCACTGGACTGCCCCTGTGTGAGTATAATCTAACTTGTTTTTGTTATCTTTCAGTTTACATCAGCGGCTTATCTACAGCATTACAGAATGCTGTAGGTAAGCCCCTAATTGCGGTGGCCGCAGCTTATATGCGAAAAATGAGGTGACAGATTCCCTTTAACTTCCAAGCAGCAGTAACCCCCTCCGGTGCAGACTTCCTTCTTGGACCTGCGGTACACTATACCACCAACAGCAGTACAATTAAGTGCCAAATTTACCCTGGTCACCGCTTGTTTACATTGCTGTATTCTAACAGCAACCACAGGTCACTGTTTTCTTAGCCTTATATATAGCATGGTGATTACCCCATACTTATCAACTTGTACAACCTCAGACAGGTACATACACAGGACCTGTTACATCACCAGCAGCTTTCAACCCATAGTCCCATAGATTTATTTGGGGCGCCATTGTGTTTTCCTCTGTGTCATTTATATCTCTGATTTAAGGGCTTAAAAATTCAAAGTTCAAAAATTGCTAAATTTTCAAAATTTTCACCAAATTTCCGATTTTTTCACAAATAACCGCAAGTCATATCGAATAAATTTTACCACTATCATAAAGTACAATATATCACAAGAAAACACTGTCAGAATCACTGGGATCTGTTGAAGCGTTCCAGGGTTATGGCCTCATAAAGTGACAGTGGTCAGAATTGAAAAAAATAGCCTGGTCAGGTAGGTGAAAACAGGCTTCGGGGTGAAGGGGTTAAGAGCATCTTGGAGTTGGAGGAGTTTGGTTTGCTTTTTCTTTCTGAGGGTGAATTTGCTATTTTGTTGTATGGTGTAGTAGCCTTCTGTCTGAGTGGGGTTGTTTGTTTGTTTTTTTTATTTTAGGGCCTTCTTTATGGTTTTACATTACTTGTCAAACCAGTTGTTGAGATACTGTTTACTTGGCCTCTTGTTGCTGCATCTTTTCAGGTCAGACATTTCTGCCATGGCATAGAGTATGCCGTTAAGGTCCCTTACTGCTACTTGTTGGAGTGTTTCCTTGATCTCTGGTCTGTTTTCGACATCTGTATATTTTGAGACAAGTTAAAGAGGCCGGTCTGCTGCAGAGTTTGTGAATGATTTGCTTGTGGATTTGTTGTATAGGAACAGTTGGTTGTGGTCTGACAGATGTGTTTGTGGGGTGACTAAAAAGGTGCCAATGTTTGTAGGGTACATATCTGTGATGGCGTAGTCTATCACGCTGCTGCCCATGTTGGAGTTTAGGGTGTGTCTTCTCAATGAGACTCCCTTGGTGTGGCCACTGAGGATACAAAGTCCAAGGCTTTGGGATAGGCTCAATAGTGCTATGCCACTTTTATTGACTGTGCCAACGTAGCTGTTCCTCTCGGTATGCAATGGATTGTCACAGTCAGTATCTGCTATACATTTCTTTAAGTGGTCAGGTAGTCTCTTTCAATTCCGTTCTTGCGTTGAGGGCTCCATATATGAAAATGTTGCCCAGAGTCTGAAAGTGGGCAGATTCACTCTGTAGGGTTTCAAAGCTGTCTAGGTTAAAGTATGGAGACTCTGGAGGACCTTCGTATGCTGCATAAAGGTAGATGTCAACCCGAGAGGTGAGGATGGAGCAGTTTATTATTACCCAGAAGTGGCTGTCTCCTCTCTTCACTGCTCTGATATGTTCATGAAGCTCCTCTTTGTACCAGACTAATATTCATCCTGAGCTCTGGCCCTGTTTGGTGTTTTTGTTTTTCAGGGTAGGGTCAGAAAATTCCCTGTATCCGGTGGGGACAAGTGTTTCATTATCTGCTTTAGTCCATATTTCCAGGAGGATCTGTATATTGATGTTTTTCAGTCTTTGATTGAAATCTGGGTCATCTGTCTTACATCCAAAGACTGAAGTGTTCAGCTCCTGGATGTTCTAGCTACTGATGATTAGAGGTGTGGCATAGTGTGGCTATACACCTTGTAATCAGCTGCCTGCATAGAACAACTTAGATCGCTGATTGGTGACCATGTTATATGCAATTGGTCCAGTCGCATGATTTTTTTTGGCACAGAAAGCTGAGCATGGTCACTGCTCTGCTTTACTATGTGTTGGGTGGGTAGTGTCTTCCATGTTTTGTGTCTCTCATGGCCTAATTTTGGGTACAGGTTGCAGTTTCTAGTTTGCTGAGCATATTCAGTTTTTGGTCTATTTGTTGGTAGTGCTCTTTCTACAGGTTTTTGGTCTATGTGGGTTTCATGTCCTGTGTCTCTTTTGAGCACTATGTTTTTGAGTTCTTTGGCAAGAAGGCTGACACTTTGGTTATTGAGATGTTTATCATCATACAGGTGATGGAGGTTTGTGGTGGGATATTGTGCCAGAGTTATGTCTGGCATTGAAGTAATCTTGGCTGCAAGCTCTCTATTGATGTATTTGGTGATGTGTTTGGGAACATCTTTCCTTGGCAGCAGAGATGACAGCATGACCTTATGAGTTGCCCGCCAGGGCCGTGGGGTACCCGGTACCGGTCCGGTGTTCACAGGGGGATGTCACACGGTGGTGGCAACCCCGTCCGTGGCCCTGAGCGCCCATATCAAAGGGGAAGTTGAATAAGGTTGGAAGGTGGTGAATGGCGCAGTAAAGAATGAGGACACAGGTTTGCAGTCTCTTTACCTGGCTTACTGAAGACTTCAGGCAGCCACAGTCCAGAGTACCAGATCACAGGGCAGGCAGGGTTCAGCCAGCCTGGAAGCAAATCCAGAGTCCCCTTTACCAGGTGGAGTTAAAATCCTTCCTCTAGTGCGGTGGTGTTGTAGTCCTTACTGCCTATGGCATCAGATAAGGTCCTCACAGTTCTTCTCTCTGTCCCCCATATAGGATGGGACAATACCTGTATGACAGGTAACTCGAGCCTTTTTACAGGGACTCTATCACGCCCCGGGCTCTATGTGTTACTGTGTCTTCAGGTGTGTGTGGCGGACAGGTGACTTGCAGTTCAGCTGTCCTGCCGGTCTCTGATGTGAGTCTTAGAGTCCCTTACAACCTCGGTGTGCCAGTTACCGGTTATCTGTGCTTTGCCAGGGAGGCAGTCTGCTCACTGCTGTCCTCCCCCTGGTGTCTCTCTCCTGTGCTTTGCTCTCCTTCACTCTCACTGAACGATGTCCTTTCCTTCTGTATCTCTATCCAGGAGCTGCAGCACTTTCTCGTGGCTGCAAGGCCGCTCATACGTTCTTCCTGCCTCAGACTGCTGCAGTCTGCTTCCTGGCACTTTCTGACTAACTTTCCTTCCAAACCACAATATATATATAGGGAAGTCACCTAGGAATAGGATCAAAAGCTCCCCCTTGTGGCCTGGAGTGTGAACATGTTGTGTGCATTGTGATTACCTGATAAAAGATATCTTTCATTGCTTCCAAACGTAACATCACTCTCCCCGTGAGGAAAGCAATGCTACTGTGACGACCAGGACCCTGGGGTGCCACACTTACAGTCAGAGAACTTCTGTCACATGGTGTTTTCTAGCTAGCACAATTGTCCTGCTATTTGCTGGTGCTAGTCCTATAGGTTGTTGGTGTCTGTATGTACAGTGAAGGAAATAATCATTTGATCCCTTGCTGATTTTGTAAGTTCGCCCACTGACAAAGACAAGAACAGTCTATAATTTTAATGGTAGGTTATTTTTTAACATTACGAGATAGAATATCAAAAATAAAATCCAGAAAATCACATTGTATAAATGATATACATGTATTTGCATTTTGCAGTTAGGAAATAAGTATTTGATCCCCTACCAAGCACTAGAGGTATATGCACACATTGCAGATGTGGCCCTGCGGATCCGCAGCTGTTTTCCATGCGTTGTACAGTACCATGTAAACGTATGGAAAACCAAATCCGCAGTGCACATGCTGTGGAAAATTCTGCACACCTGTTCGATTGTTGGAATCCACAGGTGTAAAAACTCAGGTGAAATCCGCGCAAAAACTGCACTAAATCCGCAGTAAATCCATGGTGAATCAGCAGGTAAAACACAGGGCGTTTTACCTGCAGATTTTGCAGAATCCGTTAGGAAAAATCCGCAATGTGTGCACATACCCTGAGAGTTCTGGCTCTTACAGACCAGTTAGATGCTCCTAATCTACTCATTACCTGCATTAAATACAAAACTGCTGTCCACAGACTCAATTAATCAGCTCTGCTGTATGGTAAGTACCGTATGTGTATGACCACATATGGAATATTGCTGCAAGAAAATTTGTGAGAAATAATGTTGCCATTTTCACCTATTTCCCCTTGTAAAAAAGGCTAAAACAACACTTTAGTGGTTAAAATGTAATAACAAAATTCAACCAATTGAATAAAATTTTGTGAAACAACTGTAGTATCAACATGCTCACTATACCTATAGAAGAATTCATTGAGGGGAGTAGTTTGTAAAATGAAGTGACTTATGATGATGGGTTTTGCTGTTCTGGCACCTCAGGGACATGTGATGAGATGGAGATGTGGCATGGCATCTAAATCCATCAAACTCTGCACTGCAAATTAGCACTCCTTCACTCTTAAGTTTTGCAGTTTTCCCTAAAGTAGTTTCTGACCATATGTGGGTTATTGGCGCACTCAGGAGAAGTTGTGGAACAAATTATTTGGTCCTTTTGGTCCTATTACCAATCGTGGAAATTAAAAATGTGGGTCTAAAGCAACATATTTGTGGAAAAAATTAAATTTTTCAATTTTGCAGCCCATTGTCAGAAAATTCTGTGAATGCTCACTACATGACAGGAATAATTCCTCAAGGGGTGTAGTTTAATCCCTTCCTGACCTTGGATGTTGGGGAGTGCTTCACGACCTTGGACGTGCTGAGTCATCCAGGCGATTTTGCGCTTGATAGCTGCCGGGTGTTCAGCTAATATCATAGCTGACACCAGGCTCTTACTGCCAGGAGAGGTGCCAGCATCGCTCAGGGCAGTTTAACCTTTCTAAATGCTGTAATCATTATTGATCGCAGAATTTAAAGGCAGGCAAAAGGAGGGAGCCCCCGCTCCCCTCCGATCAGCACCCCCACGACATCGCAGGGGCCCGATCATTGCCAAGGTGACTTGATGACATCCAGGTTACAAGGCTCTAGCAAGTTAGTTAGAACATGTACAGTGCATGATCTAACTAACTTGTGTCAGTGCAGAACTGACAGTTACAAAACATAGTAATGCTCTTGCATTGCTATGCTTTATAACTGCGATCAGACTGCTGAAAGTCCCATAGTGGGAATAAGTAAAAAAGTTTAAAAAAAAAAAAAAGTTGTAAAATAATTAAAAAAAAGTAAAATCACAAAATAATAAAAAATATTAAAAGATATGGTACTGATGAATTTGTATATTTATGTTAAAAAAAAAAAAAAAAGCACACGTTTGATATTGCCTGTTCTGGAACAAACTGCTTCATAAAACTGTTCAACTAGTTAACCTCTTCAGTGAACAAGGTAAAAAAAAAAAAAAACGAGCAAAAACGATGCTTTTTCATCATACCGCCGAACATAAAATAAATAAAAATGGTATTGTTGCAAACGTCATCTTGTCTGACAAAAAACAAGATGCCATACAGCTCCATCTAGATAAATTCCTTGAGGGATCTCGTTTCCAAAATGGTGTCACTTGTGGGGGGTTTCCACTGTTTAGGCACATCAGGAGCTCTCCAAATGTGACATGACACCCGCAGACAATTCAATCAAAGTCTGCGTTCCAAAACATTACTCCTTTTCAGAGACTTGCCATGCGTTCTCCCACCTATGTTGTATCTGCATACTCAGGAGAAATTGCACAAGGGTTACATTTAGGGTTACATTTTCTCCTGGTAACCTAGTGAAAATAAAAAATTGGGGCTAAAATAAATTTTTTTTGGGGGGGAATTGTATTTTTTATTTTCACGTCTCAACATTATAAATTTCTGTGAAGTACCTGGCTGTTTAAGATGCTCACCACACATCTAGATAAGTTCTTTGATAGGTCTAGTTTCCAAAATGGGGTCATTTATGGGGGATTGCCACTGTTTAGGCACATCACGGACTCTTCAAACGAGACATGGTGTGTCTGCTCTCTATTCCAGCCAATTTTGCGTTCAAAAAGTTAAACGGTGCCCCTTTCCTTTCGAGCCCTGTTGTTTTCCCCCACATATATGGCATCAGTGTGCTCAAGAGAAATCTCACAACAGATTTTTGGGTCCTGAGTTAAATGGAACACTTACATCATTTTTAAATGATTAAAACCAGATAGTCAAATACATTGTTTATTACAAATCCGTTTTTATTTTCTTATTATAGATGTTTTTTTCTATATATATTTTCTTTACATGATTATTGGAGTAGGCACCTTTCCTCCACTCCATTCCATGCTTTTCAGCAGCTACATGAATTAGTTCTATGAGTAAGTTTCCCAGCCATGCTGTATGATTCCTGCAGAGGTCATTGTGCAAGGAGGGGGGCTAGGTGAGCTTTGCCATTATCTTTTGTAAATGGAATTATAATCTACACTGAATAGTCACCTTATTAGGAACACCCATCTAACAGTGCATTGTAATTCCTTCATTGTGGCATACAGTACATTCCATTAGGCGTGGAGATCATTTTGCAGGAATATTGACCCATATGAATAGGATAGCTTAATAATAATATAATCTTTATTTTTATATAGCCCTAACATATTCCGCAGCACTTTACAGTTTTTACACACATTATCATCACTGTCCCCAATGGGGCTCACAATCTAAATTCCCTATCAGTATGTCTTTGGAATGTGGGAGGAAACCAGAGTACCCGGAGGAAACCTGTTGTGAACTCTGTTTTCGGGCTCCCTCTTGTGGTCACAGGTGGTATTGCGTGAGTTTTATTTTTGGGCTCCCCCTGGTGGCTTTGTTTGTTATCTTGCGGGTCTGTGGCGATCAGCTGCCTCGTTATTCTCTAGGGAGGTTCCTATTTAGCTCTGCTTCACCTCCACTTGTTGCCGGCTGTCGATGTATTCAGTGCTATTCTGATTACTCCTGACTATCTTGGTTTTCTGTCTCTTCATGAGAAGCTAAGTTCTGTTTGATTATTTTTTGCTCATCTGTCTGCAATATGATTTCTGTTTATGATGAGTTTAGTCCAGCTTGCTAATATGTGATTTCTTGCTGCTGGTAAGCTCTGGGGTACGGAGTTGCTTCCCCTGCACCGTTAGTTGGTGCGGGGGCTCGAGCAATCTCTGCGTGGATATTTTGAATAGGGTTTTTCATTGAACGCACAGTTCTCTTCCTATTTTCTGCTATCTAGTGTTAGTGGGCCTCATTTGCTAAATCTATTTCATCTCTGCGTATGTGCTTTCCCCTTAACTCACCGTTAATATTTGTGGGGGGCTTTTCTATATCTTTGGGGGTCATTTCTCTGAGGCAAGTGAGGACTTACTTTCTCTCTAGGAATAGTCAGTTTCTCAGGCCGTGTTGAGACGTCTAGGATTTCCAGGTAACGTTCCACGGCTACTTATAGTTGTTTGCGGTTAGGATCAGGTTGCGGTCAATTCAGTTACCACTTCCCCAGAGCTAGTCATTGGTTCAGTTTCTTAGCTAGTCAGATTTGCGATCCTTGCCACTAGGATCATAACAGTACAGCCGGCCTATAAAGTGTTAATTGCATGGCAGAAGCAGGAGAAGAGAAGCCTTGAGTTTTTTTTTTCTGTGTGTCTAGCTGCTGTGTGTCTAGCCTCTCTCCTCCTCTTAATCTTGGTGTGGCTCTGAGTTCAGCTGCTGACATGGATATCCAGAGTTTGGCCTCCAGTGCAGATCATCTTGCTGCAAGGGTACAAAGTATTCAGGATTTTGTTGTTCACAGTCCTATGTCAGAGCCTAGAATACCTATTCCGGAGTTGTTTTCTGGAGATAGATGTAGGTTCCTGAATTTTAAGAACAATTGCAAGTTGTTTCTTTCTTTGAAACCTCGTTCCTCTGGTGATTCCGTTCAGCAAGTTAAGATTATTATTTCTTTCTTGCGCGGCGACCCTCAAGATTGGGCCTTCGCATTGGCGCCAGGGGATCCTGCATTGCTCAGTGTGGATGCGTTTTTTCTGGCCCTTGGATTGCTCTATGAGGAACCTAATCTTGAGAACCAGGCTGAAAAAGCTTTGTTGGCCCTCTCTCAGGGGCAAGATGAAGCAGAGGTGTATTGCCAGAAATTTCGGAAATGGTCGGTGCTAACTCAATGGAATGAGTGTGCCCTGGCTGCAAATTTCAGAAAAGGTCTTTCTGAAGCCATTAAGAATGTCATGGTGGGGTTCCCTACGCCTGCAGGCCTGAATGAGTCAATGACTCTGGCCATTCAGATTGATCGGCGTTTGCGGGAGCGCAAACCTGCGCACCATTTGGCAGTGTCTTCTGAACAGATACCTGAGTCTATGCAATGTTATAGAATTCTGACCAGAAGTGAACGGCAAAATTATAGACGGCAAAATGGGTTGTGCTTTTACTGTGGTGACTCAGCTCATGTTATCTCAGCATGCTCTAAGCGCACAAAAAAGGTTGATAAGTCTGTCACCATCGGTACTTTACAGCCTAAGTTCATTTTGTCTGTTACCCTGATTTGTTCCCTATTATCTTACCCAGTTATGGCTTTTGTGGATTCAGGTGCTGCCCTGAGTCTGATGGATTTGTCATTTGCCAGGCGCTGTGGTTTTGTTTTGGAGCCTTTAAAATTCCCTATTCCACTAAGGGGAATTGATGCTACACCATTGGCTATGAATAAACCTCAGTACTGGACGCAAAAGTGACCATGTGCATGACTCCTGTTCATCAGGAGGTGATTCGCTTTCTTGTACTGCATAATTTGCATGATGTCGTCGTGTTGGGTCTGCCATGGTTGCAGACTCATAATCCAGTCCTGGATTGGAAAGCAATGTCTGTGTCAAGTTGGGGTTGCCAGGGAATTCATGGCGACGCTCCTGTGGTGTCAATTGCTTCATCCACTCCTTCTGAAGTCCCTGCGTTTTTGTCAGACTACCAGGATGTATTTGATGAGCCCAAACTCAGTTCTCTACCTCCTCATAGGGATTGTGATTGTGCTATAAATTTGATTCCTGGTAGTAAGTTTCCTAAGGGACGACTCTTCAATTTGTCAGTGCCGGAGCATGCTGCTATGCGGAGTTATATAAAGGAGTCTTTGGAGAAAGGACTTATTCGCCCCTCCTCCTCCCCTCTTGGTGCGGGGTTCTTTTTTGTGGCTAAGAAGGGTGGTTCCCTGAGACCTTGTATTGATTATCGCCTTCTAAATAAGATCACGGTCAAATTTCAGTATCCTTTGCCATTGTTATCTGATCTGTTTGCTCGCATTAGGGGGTCTAGTTGGTTCACCAAGATAGATCTTCGTGGTGCTTATAACCTTGTGCGTATTAAGCAGGGTGATGAATGGAAAACTGCATTTAATACGCACGAAGGCCACTTTGATTACTTGGTGATGCCTTTTGGACTTTCTAACGCTCCTTCTGTCTTTCAGTCCTTCATGCACGACATCTTCCGCGAATATCTGGATAAATTTATGATTGTGTATCTGGATGATATTCTGTTTTTTTCTGATGATTGGGAGTCCCATGTTAAGCAGGTCAGGATGGTGTTTCAGGTCCTGCGTGCCAATGCTTTATTTGTGAAGGGCTCAAAATGTCTTTTTGGAGTCCAGAAGGTTTCTTTTTTGGGTTTCATTTTTTCTCCTTCTACTATTGAGATGGACCCAGTCAAGGTTCAGGCTATTCATGACTGGACTCAGCCTACATCTGTTAAGAGTCTTCAGAAGTTCTTGGGTTTTGCTAATTTTTACCATCGCTTCATCGCTAATTTTTCTGGTGTTGTTAAGCCTTTGACGGATTTGACCAAGAAGGGTTCTGATGTTACTAATTGGTCTCCTGCGGCTGTGGAGGCCTTTCGGGAGCTGAAGCACCGGTTTTCTTCTGCTCCGGTCTTATGTCAGCCAGATGTCTCTCTTCCTTTCCAGGTCGAGGTTGATGCTTCTGAGATTGGAGCGGGGGCTGTTTTGTCATAGAGAAGCTCTGATGGCTCTGTGATGAAGCCATGTGCTTTCTTTTCAAGAAAGTTTTCGCCTGCCGAGCGGAATTATGATGTCGGTAATCGGGAGTTGTTGGCTATGAAGTGGGCATTTGAGGAGTGGCGACATTGGCTCGAGGGAGCTAAGCATCGTGTGGTGGTCTTGACTGATCACAAAAATCTGATTTATCTCGAGTCGGCCAAGCGGCTGAATCCTAGACAGGCTCGTTGGTCGTTGTTTTTCTCTCATTTTGATTTCGTGGTCTCGTACCTGCCTGGTTCGAAGAATGTGAAGGCTGATGCTCTTTCTAGGAGTTTTGTGCCTGACTCTCCTGGAGATTCAGAGCCGGCTTGTATCCTCAGAGAAGGGGTGATTTTGTCCGCCATCTCCCCAGATTTGCGACGAGTGTTGCAGAAGTTTCAGGCGGATAGACCTGACCGTTGTCCACCGGATAGACTGTTTGTCCCAGATAGATGGACCAGTAGAGTCATTTCCGAGGTTCATTCTTCAGTGTCGGCGGGCCATCCTGGAATATTTGGTACCAGAGATTTGGTGGCCAGGTCCTTTTGGTGGCCTTCTTTGTCGCGGGATGTGCGTTCCTTTGTGCAGTCTTGTGGAATTTGTGCTCGGGCTAAGCCTTGCTGTTCTCGTGCCAGTGGTTTGTTGTTACCTTTGCCTGTCCCGAAGAGGCCTTGGGTGCACATTTCCATGGATTTTATTTCAGATCTCCCTGTCTCTCAGAGAATGTCTGTCATCTGGGTGGTGTGTGATCGTTTTTCTAAGATGGTCCATTTGGTGCCCTTGCCTAAGTTGCCTTCCTCCTCCGAGTTGGTTCTACTGTTTTTTCAAAATGTGGTTCGTTTGCACGGGATCCCTGAAAATATTGTTTCCGACAGAGGATCCCAGTTTGTGTTTAGATTTTGGCGGACCTTTTGTGCTAAGATGGGCATTGATTTGTCTTTTTCGTCGGCCTTCCATCCTCAGGCGAATGGCCAAACCGAGCGAACTAATCAGACCTTGGAGACTTATTTAAGATGTTTTGTTTCTGCTGATCAGGATGACTGGGTCACTTTTTTGCCATTGGCCGAGTTTGCCCTTAATAATCGGGCTAGTTCTGCTACTTTGGTTTCTCCTTTTTTTTGTAATTCGGGGTTTCATCCTCGTTTTTCCTCGGGTCAGGTGGAGCCTTCTGACTGTCCTGGAGTGGATATTGTGGTGGATAGGTTGCATCAGATTTGGGATCATGTGGTGGACAATTTGAAGCTGTCACAAGAGAAGGCTCAGCGCTTTGCCAACCGCCGTCGCTGTGTGGGTCCCCGACTTCGCGTTGGGGACTTGGTGTGGTTGTCTTCTCGCTTTGTTCCTATAAAGGTCTCCTCTCCTAAGTTCAAGCCTCGGTTTATCGGTCCTTATAAGATTTTGGAAGTCCTTAACCCTGTGTCATTTCGTCTGGACCTCCCAGCATCGTTTGCTATTCATAATGTGTTCCATCGGTCGTTGTTGCGGAGGTATGTGGTGCCTGTGGTTCCTTCGGTTGAGCCTCCTGCCCCTGTGCTGGTTGAGGGGGAATTGGAATACGTGGTGGAGAAGATCTTGGATTCTCGTGTTTCTAGACGGAGGCTTCAGTATTTGGTTAAGTGGAAGGGCTATGGTCAGGAGGATAATTCCTGGGTTGTCGCCTCTGATGTTCATGCGGCCGATTTGATTCGTGCCTTCCATGTGGCTCACCCTGATCGCCCTGGGGGTTTTGATGAGGGTTCGGTGACCCCTCCTCAAGGGGGGGGTACTGTTGTGAACTCTGTTTTCGGGCTCCCTCTTGTGGTCACAGGTGGTATTGCGTGAGTTTTATTTTTGGGCTCCCCCTGGTGGCTTTGTTTGTTATCTTGTGGGTCTGTGGCGATCAGCTGCCTCGTTATTCTCTAGGGAGGTTCCTATTTAGCTCTGCTTCACCTCCACTTGTTGCCGGCTGTCGATGTATTCAGTGCTATTCTGATTACTCCTGACTATCTTGGTTTTCTGTCTCTTCATGAGAAGCTAAGTTCTGTTTGATTATTTTTTGCTCATCTGTCTGCAATATGATTTCTGTTTATGATGAGTTTAGTCCAGCTTGCTAATATGTGATTTCTTGCTGCTGGTAAGCTCTGGGGTACGGAGTTGCTTCCCCCGCACCGTTAGTTGGTGCGGGGCTCGAGCAATCTCTGCGTGGATATTTTGAATAGGGTTTTTCATTGACCGCACAGTTCTCTTCCTATTTTCTGCTATCTAGTGTTAGTGGGCCTCATTTGCTAAATCTATTTCATCTCTGCGTATGTGCTTTCCCCTTAACTCACCGTTAATATTTGTGGGGGGCTTTTCTATATCTTTGGGGGTCATTTCTCTGAGGCAAGTGAGGACTTACTTTCTCTCTAGGAATAGTCAGTTTCTCAGGCCGTGACGAGACGTCTAGGATTTCCAGGTAACGTTCCACGGCTACTTATAGTTGTTTGCGGTTAGGATCAGGTTGCGGTCAATTCAGTTACCACTTCCCCAGAGCTAGTCGTTGGTTCAGTTTCTTAGCTAGTCAGATTTGCGATCCTTGCCACTAGGATCATAACAGAAACCCACGCAAACACGGGGAGAACATACAAACTCCTTGCAGATGTTGTCCAAGGTGGGATTAGAACCCAGGACTCCAGCGCTGCAAGACTGCAGTGCTATCCACTGAGCCACCATGCTGCCCATTGTTGTCACACATTAGAAGGATGTACTGACTTGCTCTGAACAGTTCTACCTTGTCCTAGAAATTTCATGCTCCTGGACCTAATCTAATGATCCTTGTGGCATTATGCATTGTCCTACTGAACATGTCCATCTGGAATAAAGTCAGCTGTAGTCATGAGGAGTTGAACTTAGTCAGACACAATGCTTAGGCATATCCACATATACATCCCCACACCAATGCCCTACCTCCAATACTCTGAACTTTTGATACCCGACAAGAAGGCAGGTATCCATGCTGCTTGTGCCAAAATCTGATCTCACATCAATATGGGGCGATAAAACTCGAGATTCAACTGACTAGGCAATATTTTTTTCAATGCCAAATCATCCAATTTTTGCATTCTTTTACCATAGATAGCAATGACATGCAAGTTGTGCATAGCTGGATCATCTTTATTATATTTGGCTTATCTGGTAGAGTCCATCTATGCTAAAGAATGACAAGGTGTACATAGAGCGAGTAAAATAAGTATTGAACATGTCACCAATTTTCTAAGTAAATATATTTCTAAATGTGTTCTTGACATGAAATTCTCACTAGATGTCAGTAACAATCCATCCAATCCATACAGGCCAAGAAATCAAACCATAAATGTCCATGAATTAAGTTATATGTGGTAATGAGAAATGACACAGAGAAAAAGTATGGAACACATGAAGAAAGACGAACAGCCATGGAAAGTCAAAACACCAGCTAAAATCTATCAGTAATTAGAATACTTATGGAGCTGCGCAGTCTCCATCCCATGAACCAAGGCAATGGCCAACACCTCCGTCTCTCCGGTCAGCAGGGTCCCCATGTGTTTCGTCCATGCCCCAAGTTGGGCGCCAGATGTTATGGAAATTTGGTTTGGATAAATCTATCCCTGTGTGTGCTGCGGCCATTCCCAATAAGACTGAGTATTTTGAGCGCTCATCAAGAATGGCCTGTACACCATTGTGACAGAAAAACATTCCATCAATACTGATGATTTATTGTACATACATAGTTTTATAATTGCATATAGAAAGGAGTGGTTAGGGGTGGTTAGTTAATTACCATATTGTCTAGCTCCTCTGTTATTGGTTATCTAAATATATATGGAATATTGTGATTAATGCATATATGAATGCGGATTAAGCAACTAAAGTGTAGCTATCTGCATCTAGGACAAAGTTGAGACATCTGATCATCACTTAATACATCTGGTACTGTTCCGCTTTTTTGGGTGTCTGGAAAGTACCAAGGAACCATCTGGCCTAGCTCATATGGTCAAGATGAGCAATTGATTATAAACTAGCTGAGTATATAGATATATTTGCTTTATATGAGTATATATGATTATAAAGGAGTATACATGCAAGTGAGATCTACATGATATATATATTTTTATCACACAATCCTGTCACTTGTTGAAAAATAATATTAGATGGTTCAACTGATTGCCTATAAAAAGGTGTCTTATTACTAAGGTGCCACACAAGGAACATCTCATGATGGGTAAAACTAGTGAGCTGTCTCAAGACCTTTGCAACCTTATTATTAAAAAACATACTGATGGCATTAGGTACAAAAGAATTTATAAGCTACTGAAGGTCCCAGTGAGAACATAATCCAGAAGTGGAACGAACATCATTTCACCATAAATCGGCCACGATTACGTGCTCCCTGCAAGATTTTAGACATATATGGAGCGCCCCCAGACGCAGGGCCATGGGGTACTCAGTACCGGGCCTCTCTGTCTCAGTTCTGGGGTTGTCACGGTGGCTAGACCCGGTCCGTGACCCTGCTAAGGGGCATCCAATGAAAGGTGTAGGTGGTGGTGCGTGGTGCAGGTCGCGATGAATAACGAGGACACAGGGTTGCAGTCTCTTTACCTCTTTACTGAAGGCTTCAAGATCCTCAATCCAGAGTACGGTTAACAGGGCTGGCTGAGACCGGCCGGTCTGATGGCACCTCCAGAGTTCCCTTTGCAGGTGGAAATCTGTGCCTACCTTCTAGCGCCTGTGTGTTGTAGTACTTCCCTGCTGAGCACCACGGGATAGTCCTCACAACTGTTGTATCTGTTTCTGATGTTCTTTCCCACAACTTATGTCTGTTCTGATGTTCTTCTCCATCCCCCAGATGATATGGCTAGGACGCACCCGTATGACGGGTAGGCCTGGAGTTCTTCCGGGACCCTAGTGACGCCCCTCTCCCACAGTTGCCCCCTATGTCTGCTTAGGTGATTTAGGTGAGTGTTATGACCCCAATGGCGAGGGTCTCAGAGGAACAAGTAAGTCTGCGAAGTACAAAAATACAGCTCATAGGGCAGTGGTAACTGGGTTGACCATATATCTACTCCTAACGCCAACACTAGAAGTAGCCGGGGAACATGCCTACGTTGGTCGCTAGATGTCTCGCGCCAGCCGGAGGACTAACTACCCCTAGAAGAGGAAAACAAAGACCTCTCTTGCCTCCAGAGAATAGACCCCAAAAGTTGGATACAAGCCCCCCACAAATAATAACGGTGAGGTAAGAGGAAATGACAAACACAGAGATGAACTAGGTTTAGCAAAGAGAGGCCCACTTACTAATAGCAGAATGTAGTAAGATAACTTATATGGTCAACAAAAACCCTATCAAAAATCCACACTGGAAATTCAAGAACCCCCGAACCATCTAACGGCCCGGGGGGAGAACTCCAGCCTCCCTAGAGCTTCCAGCAAAGTTAGGATACAGATTATGTACAAGCTGGACAAAAATGCAAACAATAACAAATAGCAAAAAGCAAGAAAGCAGACTTAGCTTAATCTAGCAGGAACCAGGATCAGTAGACAAGAGCACAACAGATTAGCTCTGATTACAACGTTGCCAGGCATTGAACTGAAGGTCCAGGGAGCTTATATAGCAACACCCCTGACCTAACGACCCAGGTGAGCATACAAGGGATGGCAGACATTCCCAGAGTCAAATCACTAGTAACCACTAGAGGGAGCCAAAAAGGTAAATTCACAACAGTGAGACAGCCAACCTATAATTAACTGTCCTGCCATTGGTTTGAAGTAAAGCTTGGAGCCCAATACTTCCTCGGCGTTCTGGCCACCAGCTACGCGCCTCAGTAGGATGTTGCCTCGATCTTACGGCACGACTCCTACTGGTGTTATCTCCTTTTTGCTATGATCTCGTTTCTCACTCTTCACAATAAACCTTGTCATGATTCTCAATGGCGAGAGAACATAGCCCAGCATATATGAGAACTAGCTCTTGGAAGATGGAAACTATACTGACCATGAACTAAACCTGCCGCACAACTAGAAGTGGCCGGGTAGCATGCCTACGTTTTTTAACCCTAGATGCCCAGCGCCAGCCGGAGAACTACCTAATCCTAGCAGAGGAAAAGACAGTCCTGGCTCACCTCTAGAGAAATTTTCCCAAAAGGCAGACAGAGGCCCCCACATATATTGGCGGTGATTTAAGATGAAATGACAAACGTAGTATGAAAATAGGTTTAGCAAAATCGAGGTCCGCTTTCTAGATAGCAGGAAGACAGAAAGGACACTTTCATGGTCAGCAGAAAACCCTATCAAAACACCATCCAGAAATTCCTTTAAGACTCTAGCATTAACTCATAACACCAGAGTGGCAATTTCCGATCACAAGAGCTTTCCAGACACAGTAACGAAACAGCAGCTGTGAACAGGAACAAAATGCAAAAACACACAAGGACAAAAGTCCAAACTTAGCTGGGAGTTGTCTAGTAGCAGGAACAAGCACAGAAGGCTTCTGATTACATTGTAGACCGGCAAGAAACTGACAGAGGAGCAAGGTTATATAGCGACTCCCACATCCTGATAGGAGCAGGTGAACAGAGGGGATGATGCACACAAGTTCCATTCCACAAGTGGCCACCGGGGGAGCCCAGAATCCAATTTCACAACAGTACCCCCCCCTCAAGGAGGGGGCACCGAACCCTCACCAGAACCACCAGGGCAATCAGGATGAGCCCTATGAAAGGCACGGACAAGATCGGAGGCATGAACATCAGAGGCAGTGACCCAAGAATTATCCTCCTGACCGTATCCCTTCCATTTGACCAGATACTGGAGTCTCCGTCTGGAAACACGAGAGTCTAAGATCTTTTCCACAACGTACTCCAACTCACCCTCAACCAACACCGGAGCAGGAGGCTCAACGGAAGGCACAACCGGTACCTCATACCTGCGCAACAATGACCGATGAAAAACATTATGAATCGAAAAGGATGCAGGGAGGTCCAAACGGAAGGACACAGGGTTAAGAATCTCCAATATCTTGTACGGGCCGATGAACCGAGGCTTAAACTTAGGAGAAGAAACCCTCATAGGGACAAAACGAGAAGACAACCACACCAAGTCCCCAACACAAAGCCGAGGACCAACACGACGACGGCGGTTGGCAAAAAGCTGAGTCTTCTCCTGGGACAACTTCAAATTGTCCACCACCTGCCCCCAAATCTGATGCAACCTCTCCACCACAGCATCCACTCCAGGACAGTCCGAAGATTCCACTTGACCGGAGGAAAATCGAGGATGAAACCCCAAATTACAGAAAAACGGGGACACCAAGGTGGCAGAGCTGGCCCGATTATTGAGGGCGAACTCCGCCAAAGGCAAAAAAGCAACCCAATCATCCTGATCCGCAGACACAAAACACCTCAAATATGTCTCCAAGGTCTGATTAGTCCGCTCGGTCTGGCCATTAGTCTGAGGATGGAAAGCAGACGAAAAAGACAAATCTATGCCCATCCTAGCACAGAATGCCCGCCAAAATCTAGACACGAATTGGGTCCCTCTGTCAGAAACGATATTCTCAGGAATACCATGCAAACGAACAACATTTTGAAAAAACAGAGGAACCAACTCGGAAGAAGAAGGCAACTTAGGCAAGGGAACCAGATGGACCATCTTAGAGAAACGGTCACACACCACCCAGATGACAGACATCTTCTGAGAAACAGGCAGATCCGAAATAAAATCCATCGAGATGTGCGTCCAAGGCCTCTTCGGGATAGGCAAGGGCAACAACAATCCACTAGCCCGAGAACAACAAGGCTTGGCCCGAGCACAAACGTCACAAGACTGCACAAAGCCTCGCACATCTCGTGACAGGGAAGGCCACCAGAAGGACCTTGCCACCAAATCCCTGGTACCAAAGATTCCAGGATGACCTGCCAACGCAGAAGAATGAACCTCAGAGATGACTCTACTGGTCCAATCATCAGGAACAAACAGTCTACCAGGTGGGCAACGATCAGGTCTATCTGCCTGAAACTCCTGCAAGGCCCGCCGCAGGTCTGGAGAAACGGCAGACAATATCACTCCATCTTTAAGGATACCTGTGGGCTCAGAATTACCAGGGGAGTCAGGCTCAAAACTCCTAGAAAGGGCATCCGCCTTAACATTCTTAGAACCCGGTAGGTACGACACCACAAACTTAAACCGAGAGAAAAACAACGACCAGCGCGCCTGTCTAGGATTCAGGCACCTGGCAGACTCAAGGTAAATTAAATTTTTGTGGTCAGTCAATACCACCACCTGATGTCTGGCCCCCTCAAGCCAGTGACGCCACTCCTCAAAAGCCCACTTCATGGCCAAAAGCTCCCGATTCCCAATATCATAATTCCGCTCGGCGGGCGAAAATTTACGGGAAAAAAAAGCACAAGGTCTCATCACGGAGCAGTCGGAACTTCTCTGCGACAACACCGCCCCAGCTCCGATTTCAGAAGCGTCGACCTCAACCTGAAAAGGAAGAGCAACATCAGGCTGACGCAACACTGGGGCGGAAGAAAAGCGGCGCTTGAGCTCCCGAAAGGCCTCCACAGCATCAGGGGACCAATCAGCAACATCAGCACCCTTCTTAGTCAAATCAGTCAATGGTTTTACAACATCAGAAAAACCAGCAATAAATCGACGATAAAAGTTAGCAAAGCCCAAAAATTTCTGAAGACTCTTAAGAGAAGAGGGTTGCGTCCAATCACCAATAGCCTGAACCTTGACAGGATCCATCTCGATGGAAGAGGGGGAAAAAATGTATCCCAAGAAAGAAATCTTTTGAACCCCAAAAACACACTTAGAACCCTTCACACACAAGGAATTAGACCGCAAAACCTGAAAAACCCTCCTGACCTGCTGGACATGAGAGTCCCAGTCATCCGAAAAAATCAGAATATCATCCAGATACACAATCATAAATTTATCCAAATAATCGCGGAAAATGTCATGCATAAAGGACTGGAAGACTGAAGGGGCATTTGAAAGACCAAAAGGCATCACCAAATACTCAAAATGGCCCTCGGGCGTATTAAATGCGGTTTTCCACTCATCCCCCTGCTTGATTCGCACCAAATTATACGCCCCACGGAGATCAATCTTAGAGAACCACTTGGCCCCCTTTATACGAGCAAACAAATCAGTAAGCAGTGGTAACGAATATTGATATTTAACCGTGATTTTATTCAAAAGTCGATAATCAATACACGGCCTCAAAGAGCCGTCTTTCTTAGACACAAAGAAAAAAACGGCTCCTAAGGGAGATGACGAAGGACGAATATGTCCCTTTTCCAAGGACTCCTTTATATATTCTCGCATAGCAGCGTGTTCAGGCACAGACAGATTAAATAAACGACCCTTAGGGTATTTACTACCCGGAATCAAGTCTATGGCACAATCGCACTCCCGGTGCGGAGGTAGTGAACCAACCTTGGGTTCTTCAAAAACTTCACGAAAGTCAGACAAGAATTCAGGAATCTCAGAGGGAATAGATGATGAAATGGAAACCAAAGGTACGTCCCCATGAGTTCCTTTACATCCCCAGCTTAACACAGACATAGCTCTCCAGTCGAGGACTGGGTTATGAGATTGCAGCCATGGCAATCCCAGCACCAAAACATCATGTAGATTATACAGCACCAGAAAGCGAATAACCTCCTGGTGATCCGGATTAACACGCATAGTCACTTGTGTCCAGTATTGTGGTTTATTACTAGCCAATGGGGTGGAGTCAATCCCTTTCAGAGGTATCGGAGCCTCCAGTGGCTCCAAATCATACCCACAGCGTTTGGCAAAGGACCAATCCATAAGACTCAAAGCAGCGCCAGAGTCGACATAGGCGTCCGCGGTAATAGATGACAAAGAACAAATCAGGGTCACAGATAGAATAAACTTAGACTGTAAAGTGCTAATTGAAACAGACTTGTCAGGCTTCTTAGTATGCTTAAAGCATGCTGATATAACATGCGTTGAATCACCACAATAGAAGCACAACCCATTTTTTCGTCTAAAATTCTGCCGCTCGCTTCTGGACAGAATTCTATCACATTGCATATTTTCTGGCGTTTTCTCAGTAGACACCGCCAAATGGTGCACAGGTTTGCGCTCCCGCAGACGCCTATCGATCTGAATAGCCATCGTCATGGACTCATTCAGACTCGCAGGCACAGGGAACCCCACCATAACATCCTTAATGGCATCAGAGAGACCTTCTCTGAAAATCGCCGCCAGGGCGCACTCATTCCACTGAGTAAGCACAGACCATTTGCGGAATTTTTGGCAGTATATTTCAGCTTCATCTTGCCCCTGAGACAAGGACATCAAGGCCTTTTCCGCCTGAAGCTCTAAATGAGGTTCCTCATAAAGCAACCCCAAGGCCAGAAAAAACGCATCCACATTGAGCAACGCAGGATCCCCTGGTGCCAATGCAAAAGCCCAGTCTTGAGGGTCGCCCCGGAGCAAGGAAATTACAATCCTGACCTGCTGTGCAGGGTCTCCGGCAGAGCGAGACTTCAGGGACAAAAACAATTTGCAATTATTTTTAAAATTTTGAAAGTGAGATCTATTCCCCGAGAAGAATTCAGGCAAAGGAATTCTAGGCTCAGACATAGGTGCATGAACAACAAAATCTTGCAAATTTTGTACCTTTGTGGCGAGATTATTCAAACCTGTAGCTACACTCTGAAGATCCATTTGAAACAGGTGAACACAGAGCCATTCAAGGATTAGAAGGAGAGAAAGAGAGGAAGGCTGCAGTATAGGCAGACTAGCAAGTGATTCAATTAAGAGCACACTCAGAACTAGAGGAAAAAAAAAAAAAAAAAAAATTGTAGCAGACTTCTTTTTTCTCTCCTTTCTCAGCCAGTAATTTAACCCTTTTTTGGTCCGGTCAAACTGTCATGATTCTCAATGGTGAGAGAACATAGCCCAGCATATATGAGAACTAGCTCTTGGAAGATGGAAACTATACTGACCATGAACTAAACCTGCCGCACAACTAGAAGTGGCCGGGTAGCATGCCTACGTTTTTTAACCCTAGATGCCCAGCGCCAGCCGGAGAACTACCTAATCCTAGCAGAGGAAAAGACAGTCCTGGCTCACCTCTAGAGAAATTTTCCCAAAAGGCAGACAGAGGCCCCCACATATATTGGCGGTGATTTAAGATGAAATGACAAACGTAGTATGAAAATAGGTTTAGCAAAATCGAGGTCCGCTTTCTAGATAGCAGGAAGACAGAAAGGACACTTTCATGGTCAGCAGAAAACCCTATCAAAACACCATCCAGAAATTCCTTTAAGACTCTAGCATTAACTCATAACACCAGAGTGGCAATTTCCGATCACAAGAGCTTTCCAGACACAGTAACGAAACAGCAGCTGTGAACAGGAACAAAATGCAAAAACACACAAGGACAAAAGTCCAAACTTAGCTGGGAGTTGTCTAGTAGCAGGAACAAGCACAGAAGGCTTCTGATTACATTGTAGACCGGCAAGAAACTGACAGGGGAGCAAGGTTATATAGCGACTCCCACATCCTGATAGGAGCAGGTGAACAGAGGGGATGATGCACACAAGTTCCATTCCACAAGTGGCCACCGGGGGAGCCCAGAATCCAATTTCACAACAAAACCTTGCTTCTTGTCCTTTCTTGAGATAACGCCGCAATGTAGTGCAGGCGTGGTTCCTTATTGTTCTGTCTTGTTCGCTAGGCCTCTGTCAGGATCCCACCCCTGACAGGGACCCCCCTGAATCTTCCCCTGCAACACCCTCTGCCACAGGATGTTGCCAGGTTCTAAACCAGTCAGCTTCTGTCTAACTTTCTATCCAACCCCCAGTTTTACCAAATTGTGAGGAGTGGCCTAATACATAGTGCCCTTTGCTCCTGCTGGAGGCCAGACTATGAAGTGTATTGGTGTCTGTGAAACCTGGTCAGGTGAACTCCTTAAGTGCTATCAGACATACCATCACTCCCCTTAGCGGCGGAGCATCAGTACTGCAACGACCAGGATTCTGGGGTGCTGCACTCCCCCCCGGTTAAATCCAGTACTCCCAGACTGGGAAGAAAACAACAATACATGTCAGCAAAAGACATACAAATTTTTGAAATGCAGTAAACAAGTAATAAGAAATAATAACAGTGCTTCCCTTTATGGGAGGTGAGGACTCTTAAACGTTACAAATAGTGTTGAGCGATACTTTCCGATATCGGAAAGTATCGGTATCGGAAAGTATCGGCCGATACCGTCAAAATATCGGATCCAATCCGATACCGATACCCGATCCCAATGCAAGTCAATGGGACAAAAATATCGGAATTAAAATAAACCCTTTATAAACTTGTAGGTTCATTCTACATGAAGGAAAACAACTAAGAATAATGTAGGATGTATTGGGGGACGTGGCGGAGACATTAAAGGCACAGAGGTTTAGCCCAATGTAATAGAATAGCAGGATTTTGGGGGTTTTTTATGACGTTCGGCGGTAGAAAGATTTTGACTATGTTAATTTTTTTTTTTATTTTGTCAGATATTGATGTTTCACTACTTCCACGCCCTTCACCTTCTTTTTTACTTCTCCCACACTATCTTCTTCATTATCCTCATCATCAGCTTCTTTGACATCAACTTCTTCACCTTATTCATCTTCTTCTTCATCTTCTACCTATTATTTTTTTGGTTACATTGTTCATATTCTTTTTATTTTACTATTATCTTCATCATATTCTACTTCTTCATCATATTCTTATTTGTGACAGGCATTCCCGTAGTTGTTATCTATAAAACTTTGAAGATTACACCTTCCGTTCTGCCTGTCACAAAAGAGTTACATTTGTCCGCGTTCAGTTTGGCCTGCAGCATCAGGCTTTATCCAGGGGCACCACGAGGAGGAACGGACTCACCCCCATACACTGCTTAGTCTTCTTCTGCTTATAATTTAGATAATATTTTTTGCTCTGATATTTAGTGTTATGCTTAATGTTCTTCTGCTCTTTGTTCTGCAGCCTCTTGTTCTTCTGCTTCTCGGTCTTCCAGGTCGTCGTCGTCTCCAGGGTCGTCGTCTCCGGGGTCGTCGTCATCGGGGTGGTCTTCAGGGTCGTCGTCTCCGGGGTCGTCGTCATCGGGGTGGTCTTCGGGGTCATCGTCTCCAGGGTCGTCGTCATCACGGTGGTTGTCGTCTCTGGTGTCGTCGTCATCTTAGGGGTGGTCTTCCGGGTCATCGTGTTTAGTCTCTTGAACTTGGAAATGTAGCAGAAGGTACAAGAAGGCTGAGAAAATGCCGAGAACCAGCTGATGGAACTGGAACTCGGATGGCTACCCGAAGGTCCAAGAGCCAATGGACCTACCGAGGACCAGCTGACGTTACTGGAACCCAGTTACTAAGCAGGAGGTACCCGTGCCTGAAAGCACTACCAAGGACCACCTGACGTTGGTGGAACTCGGATACCCAGAGGGAGGCACCTAAGCCAAAGGCTCTGCCCGGAACCAGCTGACGGTACTGGAACCAGGATGGGGAGCAGAAGGTACAAGAGCAAAAGACACTGCCGAGAACCAGCTGACGGTGCTGGAACCCGGATGGGTAGCCGAAGGTCCAAGAGCCAATGGAACTACCGAGGACCAGCTGACGTTACTGGAACCCGGTTACTAAGCAGGAGGTACCCGTGCCTGAAAGCACTACCAAGGACCACCTGACGTTGGTGGAACTCGGATACCCAGAGGGAGGCACCTAAGCCAAAGGCTCTGCCCGGAACCAGCTGACGGTACTGGAACCAGGATGGGGAGCAGAAGGTACAAGAGCAAGTGTCTGCGTGGCTTTTGCAGGACACGATGCCGGCTGCACAGCAGGGGAACAGCTGGCGGTGCTGAACCCCACTGACACATTGGCTGGTGTTTTTCTCTGTGCAGCTAGCAGTACCGGGCCCCAACTGGCGGTGTTGGAGCCCGGGGTCAGCAGGAGGAGGAGATGGAGCAGAGTGTAGGCCGAAGCCTGCACTGGCGGCAGCTTTGGGTCTGTTGTGCCTGCGTGGCTGTTGCAGGACACGTTGCCGGCTGCACAGCAGGGGAACAGCTGGCGGTGCTGAACCCCACTGACACATTGGCTGGTGTTTTTCTCTGTGCAGCTAGCAGTACCGGGCCCCAACTGGCGGTGTTGGAGCCCAGGGCTCTGCAGGGGGAGCAGAGTGTAGGCCGAAGCCTAATCGAACCAATTTCAAAGGTAACCTTTAACCCCCCCTCAGGGGTTACAAAGTAGAAGAGCCACAGCTTATGCAGCAGTAGTGGTGCACAAGTCAAAGGTTGCTCTTTTAATTTGGCTCCTTGCACACGCTGAATGGAACACGTATAACATTTAGCCCTTTATACAGTCAAACTGTGTTGGAGGCGCGAGTTCCCTTTGTAATGAGACGCAGCACAGATGTCAAGAATCCCACCTTGGTGCTGGGTGCAGCCTCCTGAGCGTTGTTATTTGCTGTACAGGAGTCTGCGCTGTCGTGTTATCCCCTGGCCTAGCGCTGTTAGCGCTGCCCATCTTCTGACCTCATTTAATGTTGGCTGGTGCGGTTCGCGATGCCCATGAATCACAGCCCCGCAGTGTATTGACATAGTTAAAACACTGCGGGGCTGGGATTCATGGCCTGGCGCAGTACATATGTTCGCCTCTCGCTTGGGTTCTTACACCTGCTTCAGACTATGTGGCGTCAGCTGATCCCTTATCGCATGCCACGGCCATGAAGCCGCACAGTCTGAAGAAGGCGGAAGGAGATGAGGGACAGGCGAACTGATGCACTGCTCATGCCCATCAAACACACCCTCGCAGTCCCAAGAAATAAGACACCGAGGGGCGTTGTGTGGGTCAGGGCGGCCGCAGAGGCGCAGGCAGCCAAACAATGATGCCAGAAGACGGGCAGCGCTACCAAGGGGGTTGCAGCGTGTCATTACAAAGGAAAGTCACACCACCGGGACGGTTAAATGGTAACACAGAGGACACATTTTAGATGTGTTTTCCGTTCCACATGTGCGAGGAGAATACGTTTATGAGCCACCTTGCACACATGCAGCATTACCGCTGTACAAGGTGGCCTTAAAAACGTACAAACGCCTGGGGGAGGGGGGACAGGTTCCCTTCAATTTCAGTTCTTGTGTCTGCGTGGCTTTTGCAGGACACGATGCCGGCTGCACAGCAGGGGAACAGCTGGCGGTGCTGAACCCCACTGACACATTGGCTGGTGTTTTTCTCTGTGCAGCTAGCAGTACCGGGCCCCAACTGGCGGTGTTGGAGCCCGGGGTCAGCAGGAGGAGGAGATGGAGCAGAGTGTAGGCCGAAGCCTGCACTGGCGGCAGCTTTGGGTCTGTTGTGCCTGCGTGGCTGTTGCAGGACACGTTGCCGGCTGCACAGCAGGGGAACAGCTGGCGATGCTGAACCCCACTGACACATTGGCTGGTGTTTTTCTCTGTGCAGCTAGCAGTACCGGGCCCCAACTGGCGGTGTTGGAGCCCAGGGCTCTGCAGGGGGAGCAGAGTGTAGGCCGAAGCCTAATCGAACCAATTTCAAAGGTAACCTTTAACCCCCCCTCAGGGGTTACAAAGTAGAAGAGCCACAGCTTATGCAGCAGTAGTGGTGCACAAGTCAAAGGTTGCTCTTTTAATTTGGCTCCTTGCACACGCTGAATGGAACACGTATAACATTTAGCCCTTTATACAGTCAAACTGTGTTGGAGGCGCGAGTTCCCTTTGTAATGAGACGCAGCACAGATGTCAAGAATCCCACCTTGGTGCTGGGTGCAGCCTCCTGAGCGTTGTTTGTTGTGAATTTGGATTCTGGGCTCCCCCGGTGGCTACTGGTGGAATTGAACTGGTGTTTTCATCTTCTCTGTTCACCTGTTCCCATCAAGTTGTGGGAGTCGCTATATAACCTTGCTGCTCTGTTAGTTGCTTGCCGGTCAACAATGTTATCAGAAGCCTCTCTGTGCTTGTTCCTGCTCCTAGACAACTACTAGATAAGTTGGACTCTTGTCCATGTTTGTTTTTGCATTTTTGTTCCAGTTCACAGCTGTAGTTTCGTTACTGTGTCTGGAAAGCTCTTGTGAACAGGAATTGCCACTCTGGTGTTATGAGTTAATGCCAGAGTTTTAAAGTAATTCCTGGATGGTGTTTTGATAGGGTTTTCAGCTGACCATGAAAGTGTCCTTTCTGTCTTCTGCTATGTAGTAAGTGGACCTCAAATTTGCTAAACCTATTTTCATACTACGTTTGTTATTTCATCTTAATTCACCGCCAATACATGTGGGGGGCCTCTGTCTCCTTTCGGGGTATTTCTCTAGAGGTGAGCTAGGACTAATATTTTCCTCTGCTAGCATTATTTAGTCCTCCGGCTGGTGCTGGGCATCTAGAATCAACGTAGGCATGCTACCCGGCCACTGCTAGTTGTGCGTTAGGTTTAGTTCATGGTCAGCTCAGTTCCCATCTTCCAAGAGCTAGTTCCTATATATGCTGATGCTATGTTCTCTTGCCATTGAGAACGTGACAGTTTGACCGGCCCACAAAGTGTTAATTGTTTGGGCTGAAGCAGGAGAAAAAGAAGTGTTTAAGGGAATTTTTTTTTTTTTTTTTTTCCCCTCAGAGTTTTGCTGCCTAGCCCTTAATTGCTGTCTAGCTGCTTCTTACCTCCTCTTAACCCTTGAATGGCTCTGTGTCCACCTGTTTGTAATGGATCTTCAGAGTGTAACTGCAGGTTTGAATAATCTCGCCACGAAGGTACAAAATTTGCAAGACTTTGTTTGTCATGCACCTGTATCTGAGCCGAGAATTCCTTGGCCGGAATTTTTCTCGGGGAATAGATCTGGGTTTCAGAATTTTCGAAATAATTGCAAATTATTTTTGTCCCTGAAATTTCGCTCTGCCGGAGACCCTGCACAGCAGGTCAGGATTGTGATTTCCTTGCTCCGGGGCGACCCTCAAGACTGGGCTTTTTCATTGACACCAGGGGATCCTGCGTTGCTCAATGTGGATGCGTTTTTTCTGGCCTTGGGGTTGCTTTATGACGAACCTCATTTGGAGCTTCAGGCAGAAAAAACTTTGATGTCCCTATCTCAGGGGCAAGATGAAGCGGAAATTTACTGTCAAAGATTCCGTAAATGGTCTGTGCTTACTCAGTGGAATGAGTGCGCCCTGGCGGCGACTTTCAGAGAGGGTCTCTCTGATGCCATTAAGGATGTTATGGTGGGGTTCCCTGTGCCTGCGGGTCTGAATGAGTCCATGACAATGGCTATTCAGATCGATAGGCGTTTGCGGGAGCGCAAACCAGTGCACCATCTGGCGGTGTCCACTGAGAAGTCGCCAGAGAGTATGCAGTGTGATAGAATTCTGTCCCGAAGCGAGCGGCAGAATTTTAGACGGAAAAATGGGTTGTGTTTCTATTGTGGTGATTCTACTCATGTTATATCAGCATGCTCTAAGCGCACTAAAAAGCTTGATAAATCTGTTTCCATTTGCACCTTACCGTCTAAGTTTATTCTATCTGTGACCTTGATTTGCTCTTTGTCATCTATTACCACGGACGCCTATGTCGACTCTGGCGCCGCTTTGAGTCTTATGGATTGGTCCTTTGCCAAACGCTGTGGGTATGATTTAGAGCCTTTGGAGACTCTTATTCCTCTGAAGGGGATTGACTCCACCCCATTGGCTAATAATAAACCACAATACTGGACACAAGTAACTATGCGTATTAATCCGGATCACCAGGAGATTATTCGCTTTCTGGTGCTGTATAATCTACATGATGATTTGGTGCTAGGATTGCCTTGGCTGCAATCTCACAACCCAGTCCTCGACTGGAGAGCTATGTCTGTGTTGAGCTGGGGATGTAAGGGGGCTCATGGGGATGTACCTGTGGTTTCCATTTCATCATCTATTCCCTCTGAAATTCCTGAGTTCCTGTCTGACTATCGTGACGTCTTTGAAGAATCCAAGCTTGGTTCATTACCTCCGCACCGAGAGTGCGATTGTGCCATAGATTTAATCCCGGGTAGTAAATACCCAAAGGGTCGTTTATTTAATCTGTCTGTGCCTGAACATGCTGCTATGCGAGAATATATAAAGGAGTCCTTGGAAAAGGGACATATTCGTCCATCGTCATCTCCCTTAGGAGCCGGTTTTTTCTTTGTGTCAAAAAAAGACGGCTCTTTGAGACCATGTATCGATTATCGGCTTTTGAATAAAATCACTGTAAAATATCAATACCCATTGCCGTTGCTGACTGATTTGTTTGCTCGCATAAAGGGGGCCAAGTGGTTCTCTAAGATTGACCTTCGTGGGGCGTATAATTTGGTGCGAATCAGGCAGGGGGATGAGTGGAAAACCGCATTTAATACGCCCGAGGGCCACTTTGAGTATTTAGTGATGCCTTTTGGTCTTTCAAATGCTCCGTCAGTTTTCCAGTCCTTTATGCATGATATTTTTCGCGATTATTTGGATAAATTTATGATTGTGTATCTGGATGATATTCTGATTTTTTCGGATGACTGGGACTCTCATGTCCAGCAAGTCAGGAGGGTTTTCCAGGTTTTGCGGTCTAATTCTTTGTGTGTGAAGGGTTCTAAGTGTGTTTTTGGGGTACAGAGGATTTCCTTTTTGGGATATATTTTTTCTCCCTCTTCCATTGAAATGGATCCTGTCAAGGTTCAAGCTATTTGTGATTGGACGCAGCCCTCTTCTCTTAAGAGTCTTCAGAAATTTTTGGGCTTTGCTAACTTTTATCGTCGATTTATTGCTGGTTTTTCGGATATTGCTAAGCCATTGACCGATTTGACTAAGAAGGGTGCTGATGTTGCTGATTGGTCCCCTGACGCTGTGGAGGCCTTTCGGGAGCTTAAGCGCCGTTTTTCCTCTGCCCCTGTGTTGCGTCAGCCTGATGTTGCTCTACCTTTTCAGGTTGAGGTCGACGCTTCTGAGATCGGAGCTGGGGCAGTGTTGTCGCAGAAAAGTTCTGACTGCTCCGTGATGAGGCCTTGTGCCTTCTTTTCCCGTAAATTTTCGCCCGCTGAGCGGAATTATGATGTTGGGAATCGGGAGCTTTTGGCCATGAAGTGGGCTTTTGAGGAGTGGCGCCATTGGCTTGAGGGGGCCAGACATCAGGTGGTGGTATTGACTGACCACAAAAACTTGATTTATCTTGAGACCGCCAGGCGCCTGAATCCTAGACAGGCGCGCTGGTCATTATTTTTCTCTCGGTTTAATTTTGTGGTGTCATACCTACCGGGTTCTAAGAATGTTAAGGCGGATGCCCTTTCTAGGAGTTTTGAGCCTGACTCGCCTGGTAACTCTGAGCCCACAGGTATCCTTAAGGATGGAGTGGTATTGTCAGCCGTTTCTCCAGACCTGCGGCGGGCCTTGCAGGAGTTTCAGGCGGATAGACCGGATCGTTGCCCACCTGATAAACTGTTTGTTCCTGATGATTGGACCAGTAGAGTCATCTCTGAGGTTCATTCTTCTGCGTTGGCAGGTCATCCTGGCATTTTTGGTACCAGGGATTTGGTGGCAAGGTCCTTCTGGTGGCCTTCCCTGTCACGAGATGTGCGAGGCTTTGTGCAGTCTTGTGACGTTTGTGCTCGGGCCAAGCCTTGTTGCTCTCGGGCTAGTGGATTATTGTTGCCCTTGCCCATTCCTAAGAGGCCTTGGACGCACATCTCGATGGATTTTATTTCAGATCTGCCTGTTTCTCAGAAGATGTCTGTCATCTGGGTGGTGTGTGACCGTTTCTCTAAGATGGTCCATTTGGTTCCTCTGCCCAAGTTGCCTTCTTCTTCCGAGTTGGTTCCTCTGTTTTTTCAAAATGTTGTTCGTTTGCATGGTATTCCTGAGAATATCATTTCTGACAGAGGGACCCAATTCGTGTCTAGATTTTGGCGGGCATTCTGTGCTAGGATGGGCATAGATTTATCTTTTTCGTCCGCTTTCCATCCTCAGACGAATGGCCAGACCGAGCGGACTAATCAGACCCTGGAGACATATCTGAGGTGTTTTGTGTCTGCTGACCAGGATGATTTGGTTGCTTTTTTGCCATTGGCAGAGTTCGCTCTCAATAATCGGGCCAGCTCTGCCACTTTGGTGTCCCCGTTTTTCTGTAATTCGGGGTTTCATCCTCGATTTTCCTCTGGTCAGGTGGAATCTTCGGATTGTCCTGGAGTGGATGCTGTGGTGGAGAGATTGCATCGGATCTGGGGGCAGGTGGTGGACAATTTGAGGTTGTCCCAGGAGAAGACTCAGCTTTTTGCCAACCGCCACCGTCGTGTTGGTCCTCGGCTTTGTGTTGGGGATTTGGTGTGGTTGTCTTCTCGTTTTGTCCCTATGAGGGTCTTTTCTCCTAAGTTTAAGCCTCGGTTCATCGGCCCGTATAAGATATTGGAGATTCTTAACCCTGTTTCCTTCCGTTTGGACCTCCCTGCATCCTTCTCTATTCATAACGTTTTTCATCGGTCATTATTGCGCAGGTATGAGGTACCGGTTGTGCCTTCCGTTGAGCCTCCTGCTCCGGTGTTGGTTGAGGGTGAGTTGGAGTACGTTGTGGAGAAAATCTTAGACTCTCGTGTTTCCAGACGGAGACTCCAGTATCTGGTCAAGTGGAAGGGATACGGCCAGGAGGATAATTCTTGGGTGAATGCATCTGATGTTCATGCCTCTGATCTGGTTCGTGCCTTTCATAGGGCCCATCCTGATCGCCCTGGTGGTTCTGGTGAGGGTTCGGTGCCCCCTCCTTGAGGGGGGGGTACTGTTGTGAATTTGGATTCTGGGCTCCCCCGGTGGCTACTGGTGGAATTGAACTGGTGTTTTCATCTTCTCTGTTCACCTGTTCCCATCAAGTTGTGGGAGTCGCTATATAACCTTGCTGCTCTGTTAGTTGCTTGCCGGTCAACAATGTTATCAGAAGCCTCTCTGTGCTTGTTCCTGCTCCTAGACAACTACTAGATAAGTTGGACTCTTGTCCATGTTTGTTTTTGCATTTTTGTTCCAGTTCACAGCTGTAGTTTCGTTACTGTGTCTGGAAAGCTCTTGTGAACAGGAATTGCCACTCTGGTGTTATGAGTTAATGCCAGAGTTTTAAAGTAATTCCTGGATGGTGTTTTGATAGGGTTTTCAGCTGACCATGAAAGTGTCCTTTCTGTCTTCTGCTATGTAGTAAGTGGACCTCAAATTTGCTAAACCTATTTTCATACTACGTTTGTTATTTCATCTTAATTCACCGCCAATACATGTGGGGGGCCTCTGTCTCCTTTCGGGGTATTTCTCTAGAGGTGAGCTAGGACTAATATTTTCCTCTGCTAGCATTATTTAGTCCTCCGGCTGGTGCTGGGCATCTAGAATCAACGTAGGCATGCTACCCGGCCACTGCTAGTTGTGCGTTAGGTTTAGTTCATGGTCAGCTCAGTTCCCATCTTCCAAGAGCTAGTTCCTATATATGCTGATGCTATGTTCTCTTGCCATTGAGAACATGACAGTTGTTATTTGCTGTACAGGAGTCTGCGCTGTCGTGTTATCCCCTGGCCTAGCGCTGTTAGCGCTGCCCATCTTCTGACCTCATTTAATGTTGGCTGGTGCGGTTCGCGATGCCCATGAATCACAGCCCCGCAGTGTATTGACATAGTTAAAACACTGCGGGGCTGGGATTCATGGCCTGGCGCAGTACATATGTTCGCCTCTCGCTTGGGTTCTTACACCTGCTTCAGACTATGTGGCGTCAGCTGATCCCTTATCGCATGCCACGGCCATGAAGCCGCACAGTCTGAAGAAGGCGGAAGGAGATGAGGGACAGGCGAACTGATGCACTGCTCATGCCCATCAAACACACCCTCGCAGTCCCAAGAAATAAGACACCGAGGGGCGTTGTGTGGGTCAGGGCGGCCGCAGAGGCGCAGGCAGCCAAACAATGATGCCAGAAGACGGGCAGCGCTACCAAGGGGGTTGCAGCGTGTCATTACAAAGGAAAGTCACACCACCGGGACGGTTAAATGGTCACACAGAGGACACATTTTAGACGTGTTTTCCGTTCCACATGTGCGAGGAGAATACGTTTATGAGCCACCTTGCACACATGCAGCATTACCGCTGTACAAGGTGGCCTTAAAAACGTACAAACGCCTGGGGGAGGGGGGACAGGTTCCCTTCAATTTCAGTTCTTGTGTCTGCGTGGCTTTTGCAGGACACGATGCCGGCTGCACAGCAGGGGAACAGCTGGCGGTGCTGAACCCCACTGACACATTGGCTGGTGTTTTTCTCTGTGCAGCTAGCAGTACCGGGCCCCAACTGGCGGTGTTGGAGCCCGGGGTCAGCAGGAGGAGGAGATGGAGCAGAGTGTAGGCCGAAGCCTGCACTGGCGGCAGCTTTTGGGTCTGTTGTGCCTGCGTGGCAGTTGCAGGACACGTTGCCGGCTGCACAGCAGGGGAACAGCTGGCGGTGCTGAACCCCACTGACACATTGGCTGGTGTTTTTCTCTGTGCAGCTAGCAGTACCGGGCCCCAACTGGCGGTGTTGGAGCCCGGGGTCAGCAGGAGGAGGAGATGGAGCAGAGTGTAGGCCGAAGCCTGCACTGGCGGCAGCTTTTGGGTCTGTTGTGCCTGCGTGGCAGTTGCAGGACACGTTGCCGGCTGCACAGCAGGGGAACAGCTGGCGGTGCTGAACCCCACTGACACATTGGCGAGGTGTTTTTCTCTGTGCAGCTAGCAGTACCGGGCCCCAACTGGCGGTGTTGGAGCCCGGGCTCTGCAGGGGGAGCAGAGTGTAGGCCGAAGCCTGCACTGGAGCAAGTTGAAAGGAAACCTTTAACCCCCCCCCCAGGCGTTTGTAGCTGGAAGAGCCATCGTGTACAGCACTAATGCTGGAAAAGGTAAACTTAGCTCTTTTAATTATGGTCCTTGCAGATGCTGAACCTAACACTTATGAAATGTGTCCCCTCACAGCGTTCAACCGTCCGGTAGGTGGAACTTTCCTTTGTCATGTGACGCAGCACAGCCGTCATTTTTACCCCCTTGTCGCCGTGCGCCGCCTCCTCAGCGTTGTTTGAATCTGTCCCGGAGCCTGCGCTGTTAGGTTACCCCTTGGCCATGCACACATTTTGCGCTGCCCGTCTTCTGACATCATTTGCTGTCAGGCTGGCTGCGCCTGTGCGGGTGCGCTGTCCGAGATTCAGCCTCGCGGTGTCGTCTAATGTAATCCCACCGCGGGCCTGGGATCCGTGTCCATGCGCAGTGCATATCCTCGCCTCTCACACCCCTCCCAACGGCTTCTTAAGACTGTGCGGTGTCACGGCCGTGGCATGCTATTAGGGATCAGCTGACACCGAACAGTCTGAAGAAGCCGTAGGGAGGGGAGTGAGAGGCGAGGATATGCACTGCGCATGGACACGGATCCCAGGCCCGCGGTGGGATTGCATTAGACGACACCGCGAGGCTGAATCTCGGACAGCGCACCCGCACAGGCGCAGCCAGCCTGACAGCAAATGATGTCAGAAGACGGGCAGCGCAAAATGTGTGCATGGCCAAGGGGTAACCTAACAGCGCAGGCTCCGGGACAGATTCAAACAACGCTGAGGAGGCGGCGCACGGCGACAAGGGGGTAAAAATGACGGCTGTGCTGCGTCACATGACAAAGGAAAGTTCCACCTACCGGACGGTTGAACGCTGTGAGGGGACACATTTCATAAGTGTTAGGTTCAGCATCTGCAAGGAGCACCACGAAAAGAGGCACTTTTTCCCTTTGCATCATTACTGCTGCACAAGGTGGCTCCTTCAGTAACAAACGCCTGGGGGGGGGGGGGGGGGACAGGTTCCCTTAAATTTAACTTGTTGTGCCTGCGTGGCGGTCGCAGTACACGTTGCCGTATACACAGCAGGGGAACAGCTGGCGGTGCTGAACCCCACTAACACATTGGCGAGGTGTTTGGCTCTGTGCGTACAGCACTTCTGGACGGCAACTGGTGGTGTTGGAGCCCAGGGGCAGGTGGAGGAGGAGGAGGTTGGAGGAGGTAGGAGGGATTGCCACACACACAGCAGGGGAACAGCTGACGTTACTGAACCCCAATAACAGAGGAGGGACTGTTGACTGTGCGTACAGCACTTCTGGACGGCAACTGGCGGTGTTGGAGCCCAGGGACAGGTGGAGGAGGAGGTAGGAGGAGGTAGGAGGGATTGCCACACACACAGCTGGGGAACAGCTGACGTTACTGAACCCCAATAACAGAGGAGGGACTGTTGACTGTGCGTACAGCACTTCTGGACGGCAACTGGCGGTGTTGGAGCCCAGGGACAGGTGGAGGAGGAGGTAGGAGGAGGTAGGAGGGATTGCCACACACACAGCTGGGGAACAGCTGACGTTACTGAACCCCAATAACAGAGGAGGGACTGTTGACTGTGCGTACAGCACTTCTGGACGGCAACTGGCGGTGTTGGAGCCCAGGGACAGGTGGAGGAGGAGGAGGTTGGAGGAGGTTGGAGGAGGTAGGAGGGATTGCCACACACACAGCTGGGGAACAGCTGACGTTACTGAACCCCAATAACAGAGGAGGGACTGTTGACTGTGCGTACAGCACTTCTGGACGGCAACTGGCGGTGTTGGAGCCCAGGGACAGGTGGAGGAGGAGGAGGTTGGAGGAGGTTGGAGGAGGGATTGCCACACACACAGCAGGGGAACAGCTGACGTTACTGAACCCCAATAACAGAGGAGGGACTGTTGACTGTGCGTACAGCACTTCTGGACGGCAACTGGCGGTGTTGGAGCCCAGGGACAGGTGGAGGAGGAGGTAGGAGGAGGTAGGAGGGATTGCCACACACACAGCAGGGGAACAGCTGACGTTACTGAACCCCAATAACAGAGGAGGGACTGTTGACTGTGCGTACAGCACTTCTGGACGGCAACTGGCGGTGTTGGAGCCCAGGGACAGGTGGAGGAGGAGGAGGTTGGAGGAGGTTGGAGGAGGGATTGCCACACACACAGCAGGGGAACAGCTGACGTTACTGAACCCCAATAACAGAGGAGGGACTGTTGACTGTGCGTACAGCACTTCTGGACGGCAACTGGCGGTGTTGGAGCCCAGGGACAGGTGGAGGAGGAGGTAGGAGGAGGTAGGAGGGATTGCCACACACACAGCAGGGGAACAGCTGACGTTACTGAACCCCAATAACAGAGGAGGGACTGTTGACTGTGCGTACAGCACTTCTGGACGGCAACTGGCGGTGTTGGAGCCCAGGGACAGGTGGAGGAGGAGGAGGTTGGAGGAGGTTGGAGGAGGGATTGCCACACACACAGCAGGGGAACAGCTGACGTTACTGAACCCCAATAACAGAGGAGGGACTGTTGACTGTGCGTACAGCACTTCTGGACGGCAACTGGCGGTGTTGGAGCCCAGGGACAGGTGGAGGAGGAGGTAGGAGGAGGTAGGAGGGATTGCCACACACACAGCTGGGGAACAGCTGACGTTACTGAACCCCAATAACAGAGGAGGGACTGTTGACTGTGCGTACAGCACTTCTGGACGGCAACTGGCGGTGTTGGAGCCCAGGGACAGGTGGAGGAGGAGGTAGGAGGAGGTAGGAAGGATTGCCACACACACAGCAGGGGAACAGCTGACGTTACTGAACCCCAATAACAGAGGAGGGACTGTTGACTGTGCGTACAGCACTTCTGGATGGCAACTGGCGGTGTTGGAGCCCAGGGACAGGTGGAGGAGGAGGAGGTTGGAGGAGGTTGGAGGAGGTAGGAGGGATTGCCACACACACAGCAGGGGAACAGCTGACGTTACTGAACCCCAATAACAGAGGAGGGACTGTTGACTGTGCGTACAGCACTTCTGGACGGCAACTGGCGGTGTTGGAGCCCAGGGACAGGTGGAGGAGGAGGAGGTTGGAGGAGGTAGGAGGGATTGCCACACACACAGCAGGGGAACAGCTGACGTTACTGAACCCCAATAACAGAGGAGGGACTGTTGACTGTGCGTACAGCACTTCTGGACGGCAACTGGCGGTGTTGGAGCCCAGGGACAGGTGGAGGAGGAGGAGGTTGGAGGAGGTTGGAGGAGGTAGGAGGGATTGCCACACACACAGCAGGGGAACAGCTGACGTTACTGAACCCCAATAACAGAGGAGGGACTGTTGACTGTGCGTACAGCACTTCTGGACGGCAACTGGCGGTGTTGGAGCCCAGGGACAGGTGGAGGAGGAGGTAGGAGGAGGTAGGAGGGATTGCCACACACACAGCTGGGGAACAGCTGATGTTACTGAACCCCAATAACAGAGGAGGGACTGTTGACTGTGCGTACAGCACTTCTGGACGGCAACTGGCGGTGTTGGAGCCCAGGGACAGGTGGAGGAGGAGGAGGTTGGAGGAGGTTGGAGGAGGGATTGCCACACACACAGCAGGGGAACAGCTGACGTTACTGAACCCCAATAACAGAGGAGGGACTGTTGACTGTGCGTACAGCACTTCTGGATGGCAGCTGGCGGTGTTGGAGCCCAGGGACAGGTGGAGGAGGAGGAGGTTGGAGGAGGTTGGAGGAGGTAGGAGGGATTGCCACACACACAGCAGGGGAACAGCTGACGTTACTGAACCCCAATAACAGAGGAGGGACTGTTGACTGTGCGTACAGCACTTCTGGACGGCAACTGGCGGTGTTGGAGCCCAGGGACAGGTGGAAAAGCAGAGGAACACAATGTAGGCCGAAGCCTGAGAAAGTCGAAAGGGAACCTTTAACCCCCCCCCAAGGCGTTTGTAGCTGAAAGAGCCAGCTTGTGCAGCACAAAAGATGCAAAAGGAAAAGGTGGCTCTTTTCATCATGCTCCTTGCAAACACAGAACTAAACACTTATAAAATGTGTCCCCTGCAACCGTAAAACCGTCCCGGAGGTGGGACTTTCCTTCGTAATGTGACGCAGCACAGCCGTCATTCCTACCCCCCCGGCGCCGCGCACCGGCTCCTCAGCGTTGGTTTATTCCGTCCCGGAGCCTGCGCTGTTATGTTATCCCGTGGCCAGGCACACTTAGCGCTGCCCGTCTTCTGGCATCATTTGGTGTCAGGATGGCTGCGCCTGTGCGGCCGCGCTGGCAGAGAGCCCGCCTCGCAGTGTCTTCTGATTTAATCCCACTGGGGGCCTGGGATCCATGGACATGCGCAGTGCATATCCTCGCCTCTCACTCCCCTCCCTACGGCTTCTTAAGACTGTGCGGTGTCACGGCCGTGGCATGCTATTAGGGACCAGCTGACACCGAACAGTCTGAAGAAGCCATAGGGAAATGAGTGAGAGGTGGAGGTTCAGATATGCACTGCGCATGTCCATGGATCCCAGGCCCCCAGTGGGATTAAATCAGAAGACACTGCGAGGCGGGCTCTCTGCCAGCGCGGCCGCACAGGCGCAGCCATCCTGACACCAAATGATGCCAGAAGACGGGCAGCGCTAAGTGTGCCTGGCCACGGGATAACATAACAGCGCAGGCTCCGGGACGGAATAAAACAACGCTGAGGAGCCGGTGCGCGGCGCCGTGGGGGTAGGAATGACGGCTGTGCTGCGTCACATTACGAAGAAAAGTCCCACCTCCGGGACGGTTTTACGGTATCAGTGGACACATTTTATAAGTGTTAAGTTCTGCGTGTGCAAGGAGCTAAACAAAAATAGCTACCTTTTCCTTGTGCAGCATTACTGATGCACAAGGTGGCTCTTTCAGTAACAAACGCCTTGGGGGGGGGGGGACAGATTCCCTTACATTTCAGTTGTTGTGTCAGCGTGGCGGTCGCATGACACATTGCCGGCTACACAGCTGGGGATCAGCTGACGTTACTGAAACCCAATAACACTGGGTCGTATGTTTTGACTGTGCAGACGGCACTTCTGAGCCTCAATTGGCGGTGTTGGAGCACAGGAATTTAAGTTCAGGTGGTAGAAAGATGAACACAACAGGAGACCTGGATAACGTATACAGTGACCTAATTATTTAATCAGGAGGAGGAGTGGCAAATTCCTGCGAGATCCAGGCCTTGTTCATTTTCAGGAAAGTAAGCCGGTCAACGTTATCGGAGGATAGTCGCATGCGACGGTCAGTTAGTACACCACCTGCAGCACTAAAGACACGTTCCGATAATACACTGGCCGCAGGGCAAGACAGCACCTCCAATGCATACTGGCTTAGCTCTGGCCATGTATCCAGCTTTGAGACCCAAAACTTGAAAGGGGAAGAGCCGTCTGGGAGTACAGCAAGAGGGCAAGACATGTAGTCTGTCACCATCTGACGGAACCGTTGCCTCCTGCTGACTGGAGCCGTCTGTGATGGTGTAGACTTTTGTGGGGGGCACAGAAAACTGTGCCACAGTTGGGCCATACTGGTCTTGCCTTGGGCAGAGGCACTGCTTCTGCTCCCTCTTTGTGCAGAGCCTCCTCCACTGCCTGGACGCACTGAGCTGCTTTGTAATGCACTAGCAGCACTTCTCTCAGTTGGAATGGAGAAGATGATGGAATTGACCAGTGTGTCTTGGTACTCCCGCATTTTTCGCTCCCGGTTCAACGGTGTGATGAGGCTTTCTACGTTGTCCCGGTAGCGAGGATCGAGGAGGGTGAACACCCAATAATCAGACATGTTGACAATGTGGGCGATGCGGCGGTCGTTTCTCAGGCACTGCAGCATGTAATCCACCATGTGCTGCAGACTGCCAACTGCCCAAGAAACGCTGTCCCCTGCTGGAGGCGTGATCTCTGCCTGCTCGTCATCACCCCACCCTCGCTGTACACACTGAGTACTGGACAATTCGGTAACTCCCTCCTCTGGACGGACGTCTTCCTCCTCCATTGACTCCTCCTCATCCTCCTCACAAACTGTCCCCTGCCTACGCGTTTGTGAGGAACCACGTGGCGCTGACTGTCCAGAAGATGATGGAAATGGTGAATCCTCATCCTCCACCTCTTCCACAACATCATCCCTTAGCGCTTGCAGTGATTTTTCAAGCAGGCAGATAAGGGGGACAGTCATGCTGACTAGTGCATCATCTGCACTCGCCATCCGCGTGGAATAATCAAAGGGACGCAAAACCTGGCAGACGTCATTCATAGTGGCCCACTCTGTGGTTGTGAAGTCTGTACGGCGCTGACTGCGACTTTTTTGCGCCTGAAGCAGCTGGTACTCCATTACAGCTTGCTGCTGCTCACACAACCGCTCCAACATATGTAACGTGGAATTCCACCTGGTAGGTAGGTCACATATGATGCGATGTTCCGGCAGGCGGTGTCGGCGCTGCAGAGCCGCAATGCGCGCTTTTGCCGTGCTGGAACGCCGCAAGTGAGCACACTCTAGGCGGACCTTGTGCAGCAGTGCATCAAGATCCGGATAGTCCCTCAAAAAGCTCTGCACGACCAAATTGAGCACATGTGCCAGACATGGGATGTGAGTGAGGTTGCCGAGGCCCAGAGCTGCCACCAGATTTCGGCCATTATCACACACTACCATGCCTGGCTGGAGATTCGCTGGCACAAACCACACATCGCTCTCCTGCTTGATGGCATTCCAGAGCTCCTGCGCTGTGTGGCTACGATTCCCCAAAAAAATTAATTTCAACACGGCCTGTTGACGTTTGGCCACGGCTGTGCTCATGTCGGTCGTAACAGGTACACGTTCATCACGGGTCCATGTGGAGGTGGACTGTGACGGCTCCTGCAGCGATGATTCTGAGGAACTGGTGTAAGAGGAGGAGTCAATGCGTACAGAATGGATTCCTGCAATCCTTGGAGTGGGCAGGACACGTCCTGCACCACTCGCACGGTCTGTACCTGGCTCAACGACATTAACCCAATGGGCAGTGAGGGAAAGGTATCGCCCCTGTCCATGTTGACTGGTCCACGCATCGGTGGTGAGGTGGACCTTGCTACTGACGGCGTTCAGAAGCGCGTGTTTTATGTGTCCCTCCACATGCTTGTGCAGGGCAGGGACGGCTTGCCTGCTGAAGTAAAAGCGGCTGGGCACATTGTACTGTGGGACTGCCAATGACATCATGTCACGGAAGCTGTCAGTCTCCACCAGCCTGAATGACAGCATTTCCAGTGACAGCAGTTTGGCAATGCCTGCAGTCAGAACCTGTGCTCGTGGGTGGTTTGACGAGAAAGGCCGCCTTTTCTCCCATGCCTGTACTACCGATGGCTGTAGACTGGGCTGGGAGTGTGTGGATGACTGGGAAAGTGGTGCTGCGGGTGGAATTACAGCGGGTCTCTGGACAACAGGGCCAGAGGTTCTTCCACGGCGATCCTGGGAGGAAGCCGAACCAGCTGCGTGTGAGCTAGAGGAAGAGGCAACACGAGCTGAAGAGGTGGTAGCTGCCGCTGTTGGTTGGCCTACCTCTTCAGTGTGTTTTTCTAACTCCGCCGGGTGCCTGTTGCGCACATGTTTCCACATGTTGGAGGTATTGAGGTTGCTGACATTTCGACCTCTTTTGACTTTTTGATGACACACGTTGCATCTGACATAGCAAATGTCATCTGCAACTGTGTCAAAAAAGGACCAGGCACTGCAAGTCTTGGGAGCGCCCTTTTTGGCTTTTGGAAGAGACATGCTCCTAACGGGTGCCAAAGCGGAGGCTGCAGGATCCGCGGTCTTCCCCCTCCCTCTCCCTCTTTGGGCCGTACGGGGAATCTCTTCCTCAGAGCTGCTCCCACCACCTTCCTGTCCCTCACGCCAAGATGGGTCGAGGACCTCATCATCTACACTACCCTCTGCCCCCAACTGCTCCTCCTGGGTAGTCTCAGCAGCAGAGCACGCACCAGTAAGTGGCACCTGAGTGTCATCATCAGCTGATGCGGCCTGCGATGTGGTGACCGGAGCCACTGGCCCACCCGCCTCTTCAGAGGAAGACAGAAAAAGCTGTTGGGCATCACTGCACCCTGCCTCTTCTTCCATTTCTCCAATGCTGCTTGGCTGGCCCCCTGTTTCCAAGCCAAGAGATTCAGAGAACAGAAGTAGAGACGGCTCCTGTCCTGGGCTCTCTGTCTGCCTGGGCAATTTGGCAGGTGGTGAAGAGACAGATGGCTGCTCTCCAGTGCTCTGTGTCTGAGAGGATGTGGCACTAATGGAAGTTGATGCATTAGCTGCCATCCATCCGACAACAGCTTCAATTTGGTCTTGACGCAGCAGCGGTGTACGACGCTCTGACACAAAGCTGCGCATGAACGACTGTTGCCTGGTGAAAGTGGGTGCTGATGAGTCACCGGTGCCCGCAGCAGGCACAGAATCCCCATGTCCCCTCCCTGCTCCGCGCCCACGCCCACGCCCACGTGCCTTACTCACTGCCTTCTTCATCTTGGTTGACTGATAAAGATAAGCAGAAAAGTACTAACGGATTTGTGTGCTTATTCCTGAGCAACTCCTCCTAACAGGTATAAGAAACACTAATTTTCTAAAGTGTGGACTAGACTTTAATATGAGCTAATGTGGCCTACAGAAATGTAAAGTGGTGTCACTGGTGTGTTTGGTGAACTTTATTATTTATTTCTTTTTTGGGGGCTGAACTGACAACAGATAGAGCTGCAGTCACACAGAGACCGTGCAGACAGCCGTAAACGGCGCTGCAAGGCCCAAAAACCCTCCTCTACTTTATCCTATGTAGTGTTTTTCCACAAATTAGCTGGAGACGGGTGGAAAGACACTAATAGGATTTTTTTAAATTAATTAGCAGCAGACTACACTACTTGAAAAAAAATTTAAAATTGATTTGGCGGTATGACGCAGTGAACAACCCTGAGCTGGAGACAACCAGGCTACGGCTGCTCACAGACTACAGGGCGAGCTGCAGTCACACGGAGACCGTGCAGACAGCCGTAAATGGCGCTGCAAGGCCCAAAAACCCTCCTCTACTTTATCCTATGTAGTGTTTTTCCACAAATTAGCTGGAGACGGGTGGAAAGACACTAATAGGATTTTTTTAAATTAATTAGCAGCAGACTACACTACTTGAAAAAAAATTAAAATTGATTTGGCGGTATGACGCAGTGAACAACCCTGAGCTGGAGACAACCAGGCTACGGCTGCTCACAGACTACAGGGCGAGCTGCAGTCACACGGAGACCGTGCAGACAGCCGTAAACGGCGCTGCAAGGCCCAAAAACCCTCCTCTACTTTATCCTATGTAGTGTTTTTCCACAAATTAGCTGGAGACGGGTGGAAAGACACTAATAGGATTTTTTTAAATTAATTAGCAGCAGACTACACTACTTGAAAAAAAATTAAAATTGATTTGGCGGTATGACGCAGTGAACAACCCTGAGCTGGAGACAACCAGGCTACGGCTGCTCACAGACTACAGGGCGAGCTGCAGTCACACGGAGACCGTGCAGACAGCCGTAAACGGCGCTGCAAGGCCCAAAAACCCTCCTCTACTTTATCCTATGTAGTGTTTTTCCACAAATTAGCTGGAGACGGGTGGAAAGACACTAATAGGATTTTTTTGAATAAATTAGCAGCAGACTACACTACTTGAAAAAAAAAAAAAAAAAAGAACAGTATGAGGCAATGAACCACCCTCCCTGAACTGAATACAACCAGCTATGGATGGCCTATGTGGCTGCACTCAGACTAGAGAGTGGGCTGCACTCACACACACACACACACACAGACCTTGCAGATCGCTGTGAAAACAGCGCTACAAGGCAAAAGCAAGGTGAATAGTAGGTGAACACAGCGGTTGCTAAATTAGCCTTTGGAAAGCACAAAGAAGCAAATCGCTATCTCTAAACTGTCCCTCAGTCAGCAAACAGCGTCCTGTCACTAACTGAATTCACAGCAGAGTGATCGGAAAATGGCGCCAGCGACTTTTAAACTGCATCATGACATCATTTCAGCAGCCAATCACAGCCTTGCCAGTAGTTTCATGCCCTCCATGCTAAACAGGATGTGCCCACACTTGGAATCATTCTCATTGGCTGAATTTCGGAATTTTGAATCTGGGAACTTCCGATTCCGGTATCCGATACGCGGCAAGTATCGGAATCCCGGTATCGGAATTCCGATACCGCAAGTATCGGCCGATACCCGATACTTGCGGTATCGGAATGCTCAACACTAGTTACAAACAAAACATGGTTAAATATTTTAAGTAACACAGTATAAATAACTTTTATTACCCAGCCGGGTATTCTACTAAGTGCAAATTCTGAACAATAAATTAACTTTGCCTCTAATGACGTATAAGCTGGATCCACTAAAGGCTTACTATAAAACTCCTAAAATATAAATTAACTTTTCTTCATTTCTCTCTTCTAAGTGCAACACCTTCTTCTCAATTTCTGATTTGTCTTATGCAGGACTGCCTGTCTATCTGCCCAGGCCTACTGCCTCTTTTCTTAGCACAGGAACACTGAACCAGCTCTCTATGGCTCCCAGGAGGACTCACCCACTAACCCCTAAGGGTTCACTTCCTGTCCTCAATTTCTAGCAACATTATCAAACATTTTCTATAACTAACTAGCTGGCTACATATAACTTGCTATGTAAAACACTATTACTGTTCACTTTCTTTTAAGGCAACATTGTAGATTAAGTGCAACTGGTGAACATCCCCTTTAAGAGGGAACCAAGTCTCTTTGAAGTAGTGCAACTGCTTAAGTTGCAAGTCCGTATGAGGCAGGAACTCCTGTACTGTCTCCAGGAACAGTTTCTTCACAAAGAGTTCTTTTTCTTGTAAAACCAGTAGGGGGCACCCTTAATAGGGTGCAAACTATTGACATTACAGTTTGTGAACCATTCACCGTCCATGATTCGGTAGTCTTTTCAAAATAGGGGGTGTAACGGAGCAAAAAGGAAAACAAAAGCAAAAATATAAAGTAATAGGGATCCCGGGTAAACAAAGGGATCCCCTTAAGAACAACCCTGGTCGGGTACTAGCAGCAGAAGACACAGAAGATGAACAGTTAACTATTTACATACTCGTGGTTCCGAGGTTCATCCTCACAGAAGGTTACATTGCATCAATTGGTGGCGGACACTCACCGGCCAGGAGGGCTGTGGTCCTCTGTCCTCGGTGGATGCAGAATCAGTATCATTGGTTGGTTTCCCAGGTGCAATCAGATCACCTGGTGTCTGGATTCGAATGTCAGCTGTGGTTGCAAGTTCAGTAGCGGCGATAATACACACCGTGGCAACAGTAGTGGGGTTGGTCAAATCTGGGTTAGTCACAGTAGGGACAGCAGGTGGCACTACCACCGTCTCGCATCGCTGGACGTCCCGGGCGCACCACCCCTGCGCACTCCGGTGACGAGTGTAGGTCACCTGGTCCCCTTTACATGGTAGCTGATTGTCATAGCGATTGCGGGTCGGGGTTTTCACATTGTAGCTGGTAAAGAAGATTTCTGTCGGCAGTCCCGGTTCTTGTATAGAGCCCTGTTATGGACTGGTGATTTAGGAGCGACATGCGACTAGCTCTGAGCAGGTGGTAACTATACTGACCGCAGTTCCTGATCTTAACACAACACTAGAAGTAGCCGTGGGATGTTCCTGTCACTCCCTGGACACCTCGTCACAGCCGGAGAACTAGCTACTCCTAAAGGTAGAAACAGGAAAGCTATCTTGCCTCAGAGAAAATCCCCAAAGGACAGACAGCCCCCCACAAATAATGACTGTGAGAGGAGAAGGAAATGACATACATAGAAAGAAACAAGATTCAGCAAAGGAGGCCACTTCTAGCTAGATAGATAGTACAGGACAGAACACTGTGTGGTCAGTAATAAAAACTAGAAAAAGTCCACCGCAGAGAAATGCAAAAATCTCCACACCTGACTAAAGGTGTGGAGGGCAAAATCTGCTGCCCAGAGCTTCCAGCTTAGCTGAATAGATCCATACTGATAAGCTGGACAAATGAGCAAAACATAAATGTGCGGAACAATAAGTCCACAACAAGAGGACTGCAAAAGGACAAGCAAGGACTTATCTTTGCTGAACAGGTCAGAGTGTCAGGGAAATCCAAAAGAGCCATGACTCCAAGCAGGAACAATTGACAACTGGCATTGATTGAGGGATAAGGCCAGACTAAAATAGCCGAGCCAGAAAGACGATCAGTGGAAGCAGCTGCTGATACTAAATCCAAGAAGCAGCCATACCACTCAAAACCACAGGAGGGAGCCCAAGAGCAGAACTCACAAAAGTGCTACTTACAACCACCGGAGGGAGCCCAAGAGCGGAATTCACAACAGTACCCCCCTTGAGGAGGGGTCACCGAACCCTCACCAGAGCCCCCAGGCCGATCAGGACGAGCCAAGTGAAAAGCACGAACCAAATCTGCGTCATGAACATCGGAGGCAACCACCCAAGAATTATCCTCCTGGCCATAACCCTTCCACTTGACAAGATACTGTCCTTTCTGCCCCAATCTCCTGTCCGCTCCCCTCCTCCCTCCTGTCCGCTCCCCCGGTCCTCTTGTCCGCTCCCCCGGTCCTCCGATCCCCCCCCCGTGTTCCGGTCCCACCCCCCCATACTTACCTAGCTTCGATGTCCCTCCCGGTGTCCGGCCGTCTTCTCCATGGGCGCCGCCATCTTGGAAAATGGCGGGCGCATGCGCAGTGCGCCCGCCGAATCTGCCAGCCGGCAGATTCATTACAAGTATATTTTGATCGCTGTGGTAGGTTCTATCGCAGCGATCAAAATAAAAAAATAATAAATAAACCCCCCCCCCCTTTATCACCCCCATAGGTAGGGACAATAATAAAATAAAGAAAATATTTTTTTTTCTTTTTCCACTAGGGTTAGGGTTAGAACTAGGGTTAGAACTAGGGGTAGGGTTAGGGTTAGGGGTAGGGTTACGGTTACGGGTAGGGTTAGGGTTAGGGTTATGGCATGTGCACACAGTGCGGATTTGGCTGCGGATCCGCAGCGGATTGGCCGCGGATCCGCAGCGGATTGGCAGCGGATCCGCAGCGGATTGGCTGCGGATCCGCAGCGGATTGGCAGCGGATCCGCAGCGGATTGGCAGCGGATCCGCAGCGGATTGGCCACGGATCCGCAGCGGATGGGCCGCGGATCCGCAGCGGATCGGCCGCGGATCCGCAGCGGATCGGTCGCGGATCCGCACCGGATCGGCCGCGGATCCGCACCGGATCGGTCGTGGATCAGCAGCGGATCGGCCGCGGATCCGCAGCGGGTCGGCCGCAGATCCGCAGCGGATTGGCCGCGGATCCGCAGCGGATTGGCCGCGGATCCGCAGCGGATTGGCCGCTGCGAATTCGAAGCAGTTTTCCATCAGGTTTACAGTACCATGTACACCTATGGAAAACCAAATCCACTGTGCCCATGGTGCGGAAAATTCCGTGCAGAAACGCTGCGTTGTATTTTCCGCAGCATGTCAATTCTTTGTGCGGATTCCGCAGCGTTTTACACCTGTTCCTCAATAGGAATCCGCAGGTGAAATCCGCACAAAAAAACACTGGAAATCTGCTGTAAATCCGCAGGTAAAACGCAGTGCCTTTTACCTGCAGATTTTTCAAAAATCGTGCGGAAAAATCTCACACGAATCCGCAACGTGGGCACATAGCCTTAGGGTTAGGGTTGGAATTAGAGTTAGGGTTGGAATTAGGGCTAGGGTTTGAAATAGGGTTAAGATTAGGCTTGTGGTTAGAGTTACTGATAGGGTTAGGGGTGTGTTGGGGTTACAGTTGTGGTTAGGGTTGAGATTAGGGTTACGGTTGGGATTAGGGTTAGGATTAGGGTTAGGGTTGGAATTAGGGTTACGGGTGTGTTGCGGTTAGGGTTGTGGTTAGGGGTGTGTTGGGGTTAGGGTTGTGATTAGGGTTATGGCTACAGTTGGGATTAGGATTAGGGGTGTGTTGGGGTTAGTGTTGAAGTTAGAATTGAGGGGTTTCCACTGTTTAGGCACATCAGGGGTCTCCAAACGCAACATGGCGCCACCATTGATTCCAGCCAATCTTGCGTTCAAAAAGTCAAATGGTGCTCCCTCCCTTCCAAGCCCCGACGTGCGCCCAAACAGTGGTTTACCCCCACATTTGGGGTACCAGCGTACTCAGGACAAACTGGGCAACAACTGTTGGGGTCCAATTTCTCCTGTTACCCTTGCAAAAATAAAAAATTACTTGCTAAAACATAATTTTTGAGGAAAGAACAATTATTTTTTATTTTCACGGCTCTTCGTTATAAACTTCTGTGAAGCACTTGGGGGTTGAAAGTGCTCACCACACATCTAGATAAGTTCCGTCGGGGGTCTAGTTTCCAAAATGGGGTCACTTGTGGGGTGTTTCTACTGTTTAGGCACATCAGGGGCTCTGCAAATGCAATGTGACGCCCGCAGACCATTCCATCAAAGTCTGCATTTCAAATGTCACTACTTCCCTTCCGAGCCCTGACGTGTGCCCAAACAGTGGTTTACCCCCATGTATGGGGTATCAGCGTACTCACAACAAACTGGGCAACAAATATTGGGGTCCAAATTCTCCTGTTACCCTTGTGAAAATAAAAAATTGCTTGCTAAAACATCTTTTTTGAGGAAAGAAAAATGATTTTTTATTTTCACGGCTCTGCGTTGTAAACTTTTATGAAGCACTTGGGGGTTGAACGTGCTCACCACACATCTAGATAAGTTCCTTGGGGGGTCTAGTTTCCAAAATGGGGTCACTTGTGGGGGGTTTCTACTGTTTAGGCATATCAGGGGCTCTGCAAACATAACATGATGCCCGCAGACCATTCCATCAAAGTCTGCATTCCAAAACGTCACTACTTCCCTTCCGAGCCCCGGCATGTGCCCAAACAGTGGTTTACCCCCACATATGGGGTATCAGCATACTCAGGAGAAACTGGACAACAACTTTTGGGGTCCAATTTCTCCTGTTACTCTTGCAAAAATAAAAAATTCTGGGCTAAAAAAATATTTTTGAGGAAAGGAAACACATTTATTATTTTCACGGCTCTGCGTTATAAACTTCTGTGAAGCACTTGGGGGTTCAAAGTGCTCACCACACATCTAGATAAGTTCCCTTGGGGGTCTAGTTTCCAAAATGGAGTCACTTGTGGGGAGTTCCTACTGTTTAGGCACATCAGGGGCTCTGCAAACGCAACCTGATGCCCGCAGAGCATTCCATCAAAGTCTGTATTTCAAAATGTCACTACTTCCCTTCCGAACCCCGACGTGTGCCAAAACAGTGGTTTACCCCCACATATGGGGTATCAGCGTACTCAGGAGAAACTGGAAAACAACTTTTGGGGTCCAATTTCTCCTGTTACTCTTGCAAAAATAAAAAATTCTGGGCTAAAAAAATATTTTTCAGGAAAGGAAACACATTTTTTATTTTCACGGCTCTTCGTTATAAACTTCTGTGAAGCACTTGAGGGTTCAAAGTGCTCACCACACATCTAGATAAGTTCCCTTGGGGGTCTAGTTTCCAAAATGGAGTCACTTGTGGGGAGTTCCTACTGTTTAGGCACATCAGGGGCTCTGCAAACGCAACCTGACACCCGCAGAGCATTCCATCAAAGTCTGCATTTCAAAACGTCACTACTTCCCTTCCGAACCCCGACGTGTGCCAAAACAGTGGTTTACCCCCACATTTGGGGTATCAGCGTACTCAGGAGAAACTGGACAACAACTTTTGGGGTCCAATTTCTCCTGTTACCCTTGGGAAAATAAAAAATTGTGGGCTAAAAAATCATTTTTGAGAAAAGAAAAATTATTTTTTATTTTCATGGCTCTGCGTTATAAATGTCTGTGAAACACTTGGGGGTTCAAAGTGCTCACCACACATCTAGATTAGTTCCTTGGGAGGTCTAGTTTCCAAAATGGAGTCACTTGTGCGGGAGCTCCAATGTTTAGGCACACAGGGGCTCTCCAAACGCGACATGGTGTCCGCTAATGATTGGAGCTAATTTTCCATTCAAAAAGCCAAATGGCATGCCTTCCCTTCCGAGCCCTGCCGTGCGCCCAAACAGTGGTTTACCCCCACATATGGGGTATCATCGTACTCAGGACAAACTGGACAACAACAATTGTGGTCCAATTTCTCCTATTACCCTTGGGAAAATAAAAAATTCTGGGCTAAAAATCATTTTTGAGGAAAGAAAAATTATTTTTTTATTTTCATGGCTCTGCGTTATAAACTTCTGTGAAGCACCTGTGGGTTATAAGTGCTCACTATGCATCTAGATAAGTTCCTTGGGGGGTCTAGTTTCCAAAATGGGGTCACTTGTAGGGGAGCTCCAATGTTTAGGCACACAGGGGCTCTCCAAACGCGACATGGTGTCCGCTAACGATTGGAGCTAATTTTCCATTCAAAAAGTCAAATGGCACGCCTCCCCTTCCGAGCCTTGCCGTGCACCCAAACAGTGGTTTACCCCCACATATGAGGTATCGGCATACTCAGGAGAAATTGCCCAACAAATTTTAGGATCCATTTTATCCTGTTGCGCGTGTGAAAATGAAAGAATTGAGGCTAAAAGAAATTTTGTGTGAAAAAAAAGTACTTTTTAATTTTTGCGGATCAATTTGTGAAGCACCTGGGGGTTTAAAGTGCTCACTATGCCTCTAGATGAGTTCCTTGGGGGGTCTAGTTTCCAAAATGGGGTCACTTGTGGAGTAGCTCCAATGTTTAGGCACACAGGGGCTTTCCAAACGCGACATGGTGTCCGCTAACGATGGAGATAATTTTTCATTCAAAAAGTCAAATGGCGCTCCTTCCCTTCCGAGCCTTACCATGTGCCCAAACAGTGGTTTACCCCCACATGTCAGGTATTGGTGTACTCAGGAGAAATTGCCCAACAAAATTTAGGATCCATTTTATCCTGTTGCCCATATGAAAATGAAAAAATTGAGGCTAAAATAATTTTTTTGTGAAAAAAAAGTACTTTTTCATTTTTACGGATCAATTTGTGAAGCACCTGGGGGTTTAAAGTGCTCACTATGCTTCTAGATAAGTTCCTTGGGGGGTCTAGTTTCCAAAATGGGGTCACTTGTGTGGGAGCTCCAAAGTTTAGGCACACAGGGGCTCTTCATACGCGACATGGTGTCCGCTAATGATTGGAGCTAATTTTCCATTCAAAAAGCCAAATGGCATGCCTTCCCTTCCGAGCCCTGCCGTGCGCCCAAACAGTGGTTTACCCCCACATATGGGGTATCATCGTACTGAGGACAAACTGGACAACAACATTTGGGGTCCAATTTATCCTATTACCCTTGGGAAAATAAAAAATTCTGGGCTAAAAATCATTTTTGAGGAAAGAAAAATTATTTTTTATTTTCACGGCTCTGCGTTATAAACTTCTGTGAAGCACCTGGGGGTTATAAGTGCTCACTATGCATCTAGATAAGTTCCTTGGGGGGTCTAGTTTCCAAAATGGGGTCACATGTGGGGGAGCTCCAATGTTTAAGCACACAGGGGCTCTCCAAACGCGACATGGTGTCCGCTAACGATTGGAGCTAATTTTCCATTCAAAAAGTCAAATGGCACGCCTCCCCTTCCGAGCCTTGCCGTGCACCCAAACAGTGGTTTACCCCCACATATGAGGTATCGTTGTACTCAGGAGAAATTTTCCAACAAATTTTAGGATCCATTTTATCCTGTTGCCCATGTGAAAATGAAAAAATTGAGGCTAAAATAATTTTTTTGTGAAAAAAAAGTACTTTTTCATTTTTACGGATCAATTTGTGAAGCACCTGGGGGTTTAAAGTGCTCACTATGCTTCTAGATAAGTTCCTTGGGGGGTCTAGTTTCCAAAATGGGGTCAATTGTGGGGGAGCTCCAATGTTTAGGCACACGGGGGCTCTCCAAACGCGACATGGTGTCCGCTAAAGATTGGAGCCAATTTTTCATTCAAAAAGTCAAATGGCGCTCCTTCCCTTCTGAGCCCTGCCGGGCGCCCAAACAGTGGTTTACCCCCACATATGAGGTATCAGGGTACTCAGGACAAATTGGAAAACAATGTTCTTGGTCCAGTTTCTCCTTTTACCCTTGGGAAAATAAAAAAATTGTTGCTAAAAGATCATTTTTGTGACTAAAAAGTTAAATGTTCATTTTTTACTTCCATGTTGCTTCTGCTGCTGTGAAACACCTGAAGGGTTAATAAACTTCTTGAATGTGGTTTTGAGCACCTTGAGGGGTGCAGTTTTTAGAATGGTGTCACTTTTGGGTATTTTCAGCCATATAGAACCCTCAAACTGACTTCAAATGTGAGGTGGTCCCTAAAAAAAATGGTTTTGTAAATTTTGTTGTAAAAATGAGAAATCACTGGTCAAATTTTAACCCTTATAACTTCCTAGCAAAAAAACAAAAAATTGTTTCCAAAATTGTGCTGATGTAAAGTAGACATGTGGGAAACGTTATTTATTAACTATTTTGTGTCACATAACTCTCTGGTTTAACAGAATAAAAATTCAAAATGTGAAAATTGTGAAATTTTCAAAATTTTCGCCAAATTTCCATTTTTTTCACAAATAAACTCAGAAATTATCGACCTAAATTTACCACTAACATGAAGCCCAATATGTCACGAAAAAACTGTCTCAGAATCGCTAGGATCCGTTGAAGCGTTCCTGAGTTATTACCTCATAAAGGGACACTGGTCAGAATTGCAAAAAACGGCAAGGTCATTAAGGCCAAAATAGGCTGGGTCATGAAGGAGTTAAATTTGACACTATCCTTCAAAAAACGTTTGTTTCCTGTCCTTGATCTCTAGGTGAAACCTGTCCACCGCTATCTTTAAGGATTCCTCCCTAGTCGAAAAGTCCGGATCAGTCTTAAATTTTAGAGTTTTCTCAATCAACTCCTTCAAAATTTTACCCGTTTTTTCTAAAGTATTTTGCTCCTCTTCTACCAAAATCTGCATAAACCTCACAGACGATGAGATAGACTCCTCCTCCCATTTTTTCAATAATGTTGGGGACGCACATCTAGGTGCTGGTAACAAATGTATCCTTAGGCCAAAAGGTATGATTTTATTCTTAATATAGTTATCAAGAGATTGGACCTCCCACCAAGACTTAATATTGTTCTTATAGGCCTTCAAGAGATCAGAGAATAAACTCTTCAAGGTAGGTGTGGTCGCCGAGCTCCCCGTGCCCTCAATGTCCGAAAAAGCTTCCCTCGCATCATCTAACCACCGATTCGTGTCCAGAGGTCCGGACAAAAAACCTGCCATAACAAGACACTAGCTAACAAAACACCATAAAGCAAGTACCGACGGAATCCTAGACTACAAAAACAACCCAAAACACAAGGATTCCTAAAATATAACTTTTAATGACTAAAGTTAAAACCACTAAGTTCTAAAATTGAAGACATAACACAATGAAAAAATGATGACCACAAAGGGGGGCAAGACTAGCTGACCCCTATCAAATACCCTATTCCTGTCCACTACCTATTTGCGGAGGTTGGCACCCTAAGTTTCTGCGGTTGGCGCCCCCGCTCCACGATGACTGGCCCTAATAGCCCTACAAATACCCTATAGTCCCTAATAGGTAGTGTCACAAATACCAATTTACCCAAAAACCAAAAGAATATAAAAAATTAGCAAAAAAGTTGTGTGAAAAACATGATAGAAAAAAATCAGAAAAAACAAACTAAACAAAAAAACTCAAAAATAGTTTTATAGCCACCAGGCAAAAAAACCTTAATAGGGTACTCATATACAGTATACCGTTTTTTGGGGTAAAAAGAGAGGGAAAATGTTAATGTCCCATTTATGCAAAAAATACTCAATTATGGAGAACCACTCGAATGACAATAATGCTGATATATAAAGTTATCACACACTGGTGAGGTCAACCTAATATAGATGCAAGAAGCCCTATTTGATAAACTGGCTAATTTCTACTTGCAACAAGAAAATTATTTCATAGAGTGGAAACCCCAGAGTATAATATCAAAAAACCATATCACAGGGAGATATACATGCAGTGCATCAAATAATAATTTCGATGGCCATATCAAATGCAGCTAAATCAGTCAATGAGCCACATCAAGCGCTTTACTCATCTGATTCATGAATATCCTTCAGTAGCACTACGGATATCAATTCAGCCACCAGCCGACATCTCCATGCAGGATAACATCCCTTATAATACCTGACGCGTTTCCCCCCGTGGGAAAATCGGGGGTTCATCAGGGGGTATTGACCGTCCAACTGATGCCAGGATAATACCACACCGCTCATCCATACTTCATATATAACCTACCCTCTTAACGGCTTCAATTCCACGTGGGACTAGTCTCCACCCGCCGGTGTGTGCGCCATCCTTCTCACTGGAACGCAAATGCGTTCCAGCCCACACAGATGACGTAAGAGCCAACACTGTGCGAGGACACACCACCGAACAGCGCATGCGTCACATAGACCGCAACTGCGCTCCAACCTAGCCGGGAGAAAATACTGCTGTATGGGCCTAAGAATCTCCTCATTGACTCGCGATCATACTCGGGCCCACCTGAAAACCGTATCCGGAGATAATGTATGATAAAGAACACTGCTGAAACACACATGTAGGTAAACACACAAGGAGGCCGGACAACTAAAGGGGGCCGGGCAGATCAACCCCACCTCCCACATGCTACAGTGTCATACAGGGACTGTGCCGGCCCACACATAAAGATGTATATATCAGGGCCCTGTGAAAATGTTACCTAGGGTAGGTTATTGTTATGACCCCAATGGCGAGGGTCTCAGAGATATCAGCAAGTCTGCGAAGTACAAAAATCCAGCTCATAGGGCAGTGGTAACTGGGTTGACCATGTATCTACTCCTAACGCCAACACTAGAAGTAGCCGGGGAACATGCCTACGTTGGTCGCTAGATGTCTCGCGCCAGCCGGAGGACTAACTACCCCTAGAAGAGGAAAACAAAGACCTCTCTTGCCTCCAGAGAATAGACCCCAAAAGTAGGATACAAGCCCCCCACAAATAATAACGGTGAGGAAAGAGGAAATGACAAACACAGAGATGAACTAGGTTTAGCAAAGAGAGGCCCGCTTACTAATAGCAGAATGTAGTAAGATAACTTATATGGTCAACAAAAACCCTAACAAAATTCCACACTGGAGATTCAAGAACCCCCGAACCGTCTAACAGCCCGGGGGGAGAACTCCAGCCTCCCTAGAGCTTCCAGCAAGGAAAGGATACAGATAATGAACAAGCTGGACAAAAATGCAAACAAAAACAAATAGCAAAAAGCAAGAAAGCGGACTTAGCTTAATAACGCAGGAACCAGGATCAGTAGACAAGAGCACTACAGATTAGCTCTGATATCAACGTTGCCAGGCATTGAACTGAAGGTCCAGGGAGCTTATATAGCAACACCCCTGACCTAACGACCCAGGTGAGCATACAAGGGATGATAGACATACCCAGAGAAAAATCACTAGTAGCCACTAGAGGGAGCCAAAAGGTAAATTCACAACAGTACCCCCCCCTTAGTGAGGGGTCACCGAACCCTCACCAAGACCACCAGGGCGATCAGGATGAGCGGCGTGAAAGGCACGAACTAAATCGGCCGCATGCACATCAGAGGCGACCACCCAGGAATTATCCTCCTGACCATAGCCCTTCCACTTGACCAGGTACTGAAGCCTCCGCCTGGAGAGACGAGAATCTAAGATCTTCTCCACCACGTACTCCAACTCGCCCTCAACCAACACCGGAGCAGGAGGCTCAGCAGAAGGAACCACAGGCACAACGTACCGCCGCAACAAGGACCTATGAAATACGTTGTGAATGGCAAACGACACCGGAAGATCCAGGCGAAAGGACACAGGATTAAGGATCTCCAATATCCTGTAAGGACCAATGAATCGAGGCTTAAATTTGGGAGAGGAGACCTTCATAGGAACAAATCGAGAAGACAGCCATACCAAATCCCCAACACGAAGTCGGGGACCCACACCGCGGCGGCGGTTGGCAAAACGCTGAGCCTTCTCCTGTGACAACTTCAAGTTGTCCACCACATGATTCCAGATCCGCTGCAACCTATCCACCACAGAATCCACTCCAGGACAGTCAGAAGGCTCCACATGTCCCGAGGAAAAACGAGGATGGAAACCGGAGTTGCAGAAAAATGGCGAAACCAAGGTGGCAGAACTAGCCCGATTATTAAGGGCAAATTCAGCCAACGGCAAGAAGGTCACCCAATCATCCTGATCAGAAGAGACAAAACACCTCAAATACGCCTCCAGAGTCTGATTAGTTCGTTCCGTTTGTCCGTTAGTCTGTGGATGAAAAGCGGAGGAAAACGACAAATCAATGCCCATCCTACCACAAAAGGATCGCCAGAACCTGGAAACAAACTGGGATCCTCTGTCCGACACAATATTCTCAGGAATGCCGTGCAAACGAACCACGTTCTGGAAGAACACAGGAACCAGATCAGAAGAGGAAGGCAGCTTAGGCAAAGGAACCAGATGGACCATCTTGGAGAAACGATCACATATCACCCAGATGACAGACATGCCCTTAGACACCGGAAGATCCGAAATGAAATCCATAGAGATGTGTGTCCAAGGTCTCTTCGGGACAGGCAAGGGCAAGAGCAACCCGCTGGCACGAGAACAGCAAGGCTTAGCTCGAGCACAAGTACCACAGGACTGAACAAATGACCGCACATCCCTTGACAAGGAAGGCCACCAAAAGGACCTGGCCACCAGATCTCTGGTTCCAAAAATTCCCGGGTGCCCTGCCAACACTGAGGAATGAACCTCGGAAATGACTCTGCTGGTCCATTTAGCAGGCACAAACAATCTGTCAGGTGGACAAGAGTCAGGCCTACCAGCCTGAAATCTCTGCAACACACGTCGCAGATCTGGAGAAATAGCTGACAAGATAACTCCTTCCTTAAGCATACCCTCAGGTTCAGCGACTCCAGGAGCATCAGGCACAAAGCTCCTAGACAGAGCATCGGCCTTCACATTCTTAGAACCTGGTAAATACGAGACCACAAAGTCAAAACGGGAGAAAAACAATGACCAGCGGGCCTGTCTAGGATTCAGGCGTTTAGCAGACTCGAGATACATCAAATTTTTGTGATCAGTCAAGACCACCACACGATGCTTAGCACCCTCGAGCCAATGACGCCACTCCTCAAATGCCCACTTCATGGCCAACAACTCCCGATTGCCCACATCATAATTTCGCTCTGCCGGCGAAAATTTCCTAGAGAAAAAGGCACAAGGTCTCATAGTAGAGCAACCAGGGCCTCTCTGCGACAAAACGGCCCCTGCCCCAATCTCCGAAGCATCCACCTCAACCTGAAAGGGAAGTGAGACGTCAGGCTGACACAAAACAGGCGCCGAAGTAAACCGGCGTTTCAACTCCTGGAAAGCCTCCACGGCAGCAGGAGCCCAGTTAGCTACATCAGAGCCTTTCTTGGTCATATCCGTCAGCGGTTTAACAACGCTAGAGAAATTTGCGATAAAACGACGGTAGAAGTTAGCAAAACCCAAGAACTTCTGAAGACTCTTAACTGACGAGGGTTGAGTCCAATCATGAATAGCTCGGACCTTGACTGGATCCATCTCCACAGCAGAAGGGGAAAAAATGAACCCCAAAAAGGGAACCTTCTGTACACCAAAGAGACACTTTGAGCCTTTTACAAACAAAGAATTTTCACGCAGAATCTCAAAAACCATCCTGACCTGCTCCACATGCGAGTCCCAATCATCAGAAAAAACCAGAATATCATCCAGATAAACAATCAAAAATTTATCCAGATACTTCCGGAAAATGTCATGCATGAAGGACTGAAAAACTGAAGGTGCATTAGAGAGCCCAAATGGCATCACCAAGTACTCAAAATGACCTTCGGGCGTATTGAATGCGGTTTTCCATTCATCGCCCTGCCTAATGCGCACAAGGTTGTACGCACCACGAAGGTCTATCTTGGTGAACCACTTGGCACCTTTAATCCGGGCAAACAAATCTGACAACAGCGGCAAAGGATACTGAAATTTGACAGTGATCTTATTTAAAAGCCGATAGTCAATACAAGGCCTCAAAGATCCGTCCTTTTTGGCCACAAAAAAGAATCCCGCACCAAGAGGGGAAGAAGAAGGACGGATATGCCCCTTCTCAAGAGACTCCTTGATATATGAACGCATCGCGGTATGTTCAGGTACCGACAGATTAAACAGTCTCCCCTTAGGAAACTTACTGCCAGGAATCAAATCTATTGCACAGTCACATTCCCTATGAGGAGGCAGTGCACTGGACTTAGACTCGCTGAAGACATCCTGATAATCAGACAAATACGCCGGAACTTCCGAAGGTGTAGAAGATGCAATAGACAAGGGCAGGGAATCTCCGTGAATTCCATGGCAGCCCCAGCTTGACACTGACATAGCCTTCCAGTCCAAGACTGGATTATGGGTCTGTAACCATGGCAAACCCAAAACAACCAAATCATGCATTTTATGTAGAACAAGAAAACGTATTACCTCCCGATGTTCGGGAGTCATGCACATGGTAACCTGTGTCCAAAACTGCGGTTTATTTTTTGCCAATGGCGTAGAGTCAATACCCCTAAGAGGGATAGGATTTTCCAATGGCTCAAGCACAAATCCGCAGCGCTTGGCAAATGACAGATCCATAAGGCTCAGGGCAGCACCTGAGTCCACAAACGCCATGACAGGATACGATGACAGTGAGCAAATCAAAGTTACAGATAGAATAAATTTAGGTTGCAAATTACCAATGGCGACCGGACTAACAACCTTAGTAAGACGTTTAGAGCATGCTGAGATAACATGTGTAGAATCACCACAGTAGTAACACAAGCCATTCTGGCGTCTATGAATTTTCCGCTCATTTCTAGTCAGGATTCTATCACATTGCATTAAATCAGGTGCCTGTTCAGACAACACCATGAGAGGATTTGCGGTTTTGCGCTCCCGCAACCGCCGGTCGATTTGAATAGCCAGGGCCATAGAATCATTCAGACCTGTGGGAATGGGAAAACCCACCATCACATTCTTAATGGCTTCAGAAAGGCCATTTCTAAAATTTGCAGCCAATGCACACTCGTTCCACTGGGTCAGCACGGACCATTTCCGAAATTTTTGGCAATACACTTCGGCCTCATCCTGGCCCTGAGACATCGCCAGCAAGGCTTTTTCTGCCTGAATCTCAAGATTGGGTTCCTCATAAAGCAAACCGAGCGCCAGAAAAAACGCATCAATGTCAGCCAATGCCGGATCTCCTGGCGCCAGCGAGAAGGCCCAATCCTGAGGGTCGCCCCGTAAAAAAGAAATAACAATTTTTACTTGCTGAGCGGAGTCTCCAGATGAACAGGGTCTCAGGGACAAAAACAATTTACAATTATTCCTGAAATTTCTAAATTTAAATCGGTCTCCGGAAAATGGTTCAGGAATCGGTATCTTAGGTTCTGACATAGGATTTCTGATAACATAATCTTGTATACCCTGCACACGAGCAGCAAGCTGGTCCACACTTGTAATCAAGGTCTGGACAATCATGTCTGCAGCAAACACAAGCCACTCAGAGGTAAAGGGGAAAAGAAAAAAAAATGAGAGAGAGAGAAAAAAAAAACTCAGAACTTTCTTTCTTATAATCCCGCTTCTGCAATGCATTTAACATTTAATATTGGCCTGGCAAACTGTTATGACCCCAATGGCGAGGGTCTCAGAGATATCAGCAAGTCTGCGAAGTACAAAAATCCAGCTCATAGGGCAGTGGTAACTGGGTTGACCATATATCTACTCCTAACGCCAACACTAGAAGTAGCCGGGGAACATGCCTACGTTGGTCGCTAGATGTCTCGCGCCAGCCGGAGGACTAACTACCCCTAGAAGAGGAAAACAAAGACCTCTCTTGCCTCCAGAGAATAGACCCCAAAAGTAGGATACAAGCCCCCACAAATAATAACGGTGAGGAAAGAGGAAATGACAAACACAGAGATGAACTAGGTTTAGCAAAGAGAGGCCCGCTTACTAATAGCAGAATGTAGTAAGATAACTTATATGGTCAACAAAAACCCTAACAAAATTCCACACTGGAGATTCAAGAACCCCCGAACCGTCTAACGGCCCGGGGGGAGAACTCCAGCCTCCCTAGAGCTTCCAGCAAGGAAAGGATACAGATAATGAACAAGCTGGACAAAAATGCAAACAAAAACAAATAGCAAAAAGCAAGAAAGCGGACTTAGCTTAATAACGCAGGAACCAGGATCAGTAGACAAGAGCACTACAGATTAGCTCTGATATCAACGTTGCCAGGCATTGAACTGAAGGTCCAGGGAGCTTATATAGCAACACCCCTGACCTAACGACCCAGGTGAGCATACAAGGGATGATAGACATACCCAGAGAAAAATCACTAGTAGCCACTAGAGGGAGCCAAAAGGTAAATTCACAACAGGTTATATATGAAGTATGGATGAGCGGCGTGGTATTATCCTGGCATCATTTGGATGGTCAATACCCCCTGATGAACCCCCGGTTTTCCCACGGGGGGGAAACGCGTCGGGTATTATAAGGGATGTTATCCTGCATGGAGATGTCGGCTGGTGGCTGAATTGATATCCGTAGCGCTACTGAAGGATATTCATGAATCAGATGAGTAAAACGCTTGATGTGGCTCATTGACTGATTTAGCTGCATTTGATATGGCCATCGAAATTATTATTTGATGCACTGCATGTATATCTCCCTGTGATATGGTTTTTTTATATACTCTGGGGTTTCCACTCTATGAAATAATTTTCTTGTTGCAAGTAGAAATTAGCCAGTTTATCAAATAGGGCTTCTTGCATCTATATTAGCTTGACCTCACCAGTGTGTGATAACTTTATATCAGCATTATTGTCATTCGAGTGGTTCTCCATAATTGAGTATTTTTTGCATAAATGGGACATTAACATTTTCCCTCTCTTTTTACCCCAAAAAACGGTATACTGTATATAAGTACCCTATTAAGGGTTTTTTGCCTGGTGGCTATAAAACTATTTTTGAATTTTTTTGTTTAGTTTATTTTTTCTATCATGTTTTTCACACAACTTTTTTGCTAATTTTTTATATTGTTTTTGGTTTTTGGGTAAATTGGTATTTGTGACACTACCTATTAGGGACTATAGGGTATTTGTAGGGCTATTAGGGCCAGTCATCGTGGAGCGGGGGCGCCAACTTAGAAACTTAGGGTGCCAACCTCCGCAAATAGGTAGTGGACAGGAGTAGGGTATTTGATAGGGGTCAGCTAGTCTTGCCCCCCTTTGTGGTCATCATTTTTTCATTGTGTTATGTCTTCAATTTTAGAACTTAGTGGTTTTAACTTTAGTCATTAAAAGTTATATTTTAGGAATCCTTGTGGTTTGGGTTGTTTTTGTAGTCTAGGATTCCGTTGGTACTTGCTTTATGGTCTTTTGTTAGCTAGTGTCTTGTTATGGCAGATTTTTGTCTGGACCTCTGGACACGAATCGGTGGTTAGATGATGCGAGGGAAGCTTTTACGGACATTGAGGGCACGGGGAGCTCGGCGACCACACCTACCTTGAAGAGTTTATTCTCTGATCTCTTGAAGGCCTATAAGAACAATATTAAGTCTTGGTGGGAGGTCCAATCTCTTGATAACTATATTAAGAATAAAATCATACCTTTTGGCCTAAGGATACATTTGTTACCAGCACCTAGATGTGCGTCCCCAACATTATTGAAAAAATGGGAGGAGGAGTCTATCTCATCGTCTGTGAGGTTTATGCAGATTTTGGTAGAAGAGGAGCAAAATACTTTTGAAAAAATGGGTAAAATTTTGAAGGAGTTGATTGAGAAAACTCTAAAATTTAAGACTGATCCGGACTTTTCGACTAGGGAGGAAACCTTAAAGATAGTGGTGGAAAGGTTTCACCTAGAGATCAAGGACAGGAAACAAACGTTTTTTGAAGGATAGTGCCGAATTTAAGGAGAAACGGGCTTAGCCCTCACTACAGGTTCCTCAGACGAGTGGCAACGAGGTATCTTCCTCGGATATTGAATCTTCTGACGTTGATTCAGCCTCAAGAGGGTTTGTGCCCAGACAACAGTCAAGGAATAAAGGGCGTGGTAAGCGAGGCCGGAGATGGCAAAATCGAAGCTCAGAGAGGGGTTATCTCTCTGCCTCCTCCTCATCCTCTTTTTTAGAGGATCGAGGGAATATTCCCTATTACCTGAGAACTCGACCTCTCTTAGGTCAACCAAGATAGGGACTATTGAGGATAAGAATCAGATTGTGAACCTTTCCTCCCATGATTTAACACTGACTGAAAGGGGCGTTTTGTCCCTTGGCCTTAGTTTTGTTCCGACCACCAGATTCGATCCATTTAACTGGGTCAAAGACCTCAATCTGTTCACCAGAAAATTAAAATGGAAACGTTTTTTTCAAAAGAATGATGCACAGAAGTGTCAACAGCTAGGCATCTCTCAGTCTGACCTTGCTGACCTAGAAACATTGGAGGACCTTGCGGAGGAGGGATCCCGTCCGTTGGGTGAGGGTCCTTTTTCAGAATTGAAACCCATCAGCAGAAGAATGCCTCCGCCGAGTGATTACGGCAGTATTGAGATTTTTCAAAAACTGGTGACAGACGAGATCAATAAAATAGACCCAAGTTTTGACTCAACTTTCCCCAATCTGTCGGGTATGGAAAAGAGAGCGTTGGATAGCTTGAAAAACAATCACTCAATTGTGATTAAGCCTTCAGATAAAGGCGGTAATGTGGTTGTTATGGATACCCAGTGACATGTGGATATGTGCTTGGCTATTGTGTCTGATAGTGATTCATATGACATCCTCAGATGTGACCCGACTCATGTATTTTTGCAGGAACTTTCAGGAATTCTGACATTGGCGCTAGAACGGAGATTAATCTCCAGGAGTGAGTTTGATTTTCTTTTACCTAAATCACCCACTATTGCAACATTTTACGCACTCCCAAAGGTGCATAAGGGCACTACCCCTCTGAGGGGTCGCCCCATTGTATCGGGTGTGGGTGCCCTAGCACAGAACTGTAGCATTTACTTGGATAAGCTTCTGCGCCCCTTTGTGTTGGCCCTATCCTCTTACATTAGGGATACAGGTGACCTCCTCACAAAATTGGAGGGTATTACAATTGATGATGATACGATCATTGCCTCGATTGACGTCGAGGCACTGTATAGCAGCATCAGACACCAAGATGGTCTGAGAGCCGTAGAATTTTTTCTGAGTGAGAGGGGTATACATCTTGGGCCACACAATGAATTCCTGATGGAGCTCTTGAATTTTGTGTTGAGGCGGAATTTCTTTCTTTTCAATGGTAAGTTTTACCACCAGCTCAGGGGCACAGCAATGGGGAGCCCCTGTGCCCCCACTTATGCTAATTTGCTCCTGGGCTGGTGGGAGGACACGTTTGTATTTCGGGATGAGGATGATCTATGGGGCCCCAGGATAATTTTCTGGGGCCGTTACATAGATGATATCCTGGTTTTTTGGAAAGGAGATATTGAGTCCTTTAAAGGATTTATGCAATACCTCAATAGTAATATCGAAGGTATGGTATTTACATACGAGATTGGGGTGGACAAGATCACCTTTCTTGATGTTCTCATCTTGAGACAAAGTGACGGCCTCCTGAGTACCACCATTTTTCGGAAACCAACGGCAACTAATAGCCTGTTAAGGTGGGAGAGCCATCACCTGTGTCCTCTGAAGTGGGGTATCCCCAAGGGGCAGTTTCTTAGACTGCGTAGAAACTGCTCAAGGATGGGTGATTTTGAAGCAAAATCCCTGGACCTTAAACATCGGTTTGAAGATAGGGGTTACCCCAGGGATATTGTGAATTCCGCATATCATACTGCACACAGTATTAACCGGACCTCTTTGTTGATACAAAATAGAAATGAGGATGTGGCACCAATTACGTGTTTAATTGGGACTTATGATGACCAGTCTGGTCGGATATCTCAGATCCTTAGGAAGTACTGGCAGATTCTGAGATCGGATCCTGATATTTGCGAGCACATATCCCCATATCCCTCGGTCACATATAGACGCGGCAGGTCATTAAGGGATATAGTTGTACGGAGCCATTTTGAACCTCCTAAAAGGCCAGGTACTTGGCTTGAGAAAAGGTCCCTTGGAACCTTCAGATGTGGACACTGTTCCTTCTGTAAACACATAAGAGTCACGAATATCTTCAGAAGTTCGGCAACTGGAAGAGTATTTCGAACAAGACAGTTTGCAAATTGCAGAACAAAGGGGGTGGTGTACCTTTGTACTTGCGGGTGTCCCAAGGATTATGTGGGAAAAACTAAACGCGAATTTCACGTTCGTATTGGAGAACACTTGGGGGACATTAGACACAAAAGAGATACCCCTTTGGCTCGGCATGTGAATACAGTACATGGGGGTGATCCTGGGTCCCTAGCATTTATGGTTATTGAGGTCATTTCCCCTTCGGTTAGATTGGGGGACTGGGATCAGAGAATTGTGCAACGTGAGACAAGGTGGATCTATCTGATGGGGTCGGTGAGTCCTTCTGGCCTCAATGAACAGCTGTCCTTCATGAGTTTCATCTAACACGGTGTAAGCTATGTCTTGCTAACTGCCTGGGTGGATTGTGAACCCTTGATAAAATGTTCAAAATTGATATATTATAGTTCTTTTTTTGTTTTTATGCTTAAATATTTTTTGGCTGTTTCATTCATTCTACATACTGTGATATGATATGTGATAAAGGTTTTTTATCTGATCATATGGACTGCTGTGACGGATTTATGGGCGTGTTCCTTTTGGTGGTTACATAGTAAGGACTTTATTTGGCTTGTGCTAACCCTGCATATATTGTAGGTAACATTTTCACAGGGCCCTGATATATACATCTTTATGTGTGGGCCGGCACAGTCCCTGTATGACACTGTAGTATGTGGGAGGTGGGGTTGATCTGCCCGGCCCCCTTTAGTTGTCCGGCCTCCTTGTGTGTTTACCTACATGTGCGGTTCAGCAGTGTTCTTTATCATACATTATCTCCGGATACGGTTTTCAGGTGGGCCCGAGTATGATCGCGAGTCAATGAGGAGATTCTTAGGCCCATACAGCAGTATTTTCTCCCGGCTAGGTTGGAGCGCAGTTGCGGTCCATGTGACGCATGCGCTGTTCGGTGGTGTGTCCTCGCACAGTGTTGGCTCTTACGTCATCTGTGTGGGCTGGAACGCATTTGCGTTCCAGTGAGAAGGATGGCGCACACACCGGCAGGCGGAGACTAGTCCCACGTGGAATTGAAGCCGGTAAGAGGGTAGGTTATATATGAAGTATGGATGAGCGGTGTGGTATTATCCTTGCATCATTTGGACGGTCAATACCCCCTGATGAACCCCCGGTTTTCCCACGGGGGGAAACGCGTCGGGTATTATAAGGGATGTTATCCTGCATGGAGATGTCGGCTGGTGGCTGAATTGATATCCGGAGCGCTACTGAAGGATATTCATGAATCAGATGAGTAAAGCGCTTGATGTGGCTCATTGACTGATTTAGCTGCATTTGATATGGCCATCGAAATTATTATTTGATGCACTGCATGTATATCTCCCTGTGATATGGTTTTTTGATATTATACTCTGGGGTTTCCACTCTATGAAATAATTTTCTTGTTGCAAGTAGAAATTAGCCAGTTTATCAAATAGGGCTTCTTGCATCTATATTAGGTTGACCTCACCAGTGTGTGATAACTTTATATCAGCATTATTGTCATTCGAGTGGTTCTCCATAATTGAGTATTTTTTGCATAAATGGGACATTAACATTTTCCCTCTCTTTTTACCCCAAAAAACGGTATACTGTATATGAGTACTCTATGAAGGGTTTTTTGCCTGGTGGCTATAAAACTATTTTTGAGTTTTTTTGTTTAGTTTGCTTTTTCTGATTTTTTTCTATCATGTTTTTCACACAACTTTTTTGCTAATTTTTTATATTGTTTTTGGTTTTTGGGTAAATTGGTATTTGTGACACTACCTATTAGGGACTATAGGGTATTTGTAGGGCTATTAGGGCCAGTCATCGTGGAGCGGGGTCGCCAACCGCAGAAACTTAGGGTGCCAACCTCCGCAAATAGGTAGTGGACAGGAGTAGGGTATTTGATAGGGGTCAGCTAGTCTTGCCCCCCTTTGTGGTCATCATTTTTTCATTATGTTATGTCTTCAATTTTAGAACTTAGTGGTTTTAACTTTAGTCATTAAAAGTTATATTTCAGGAATCCTTGTGTTTTGGGTTGTTTTTGTAGTCTAGGATTCCGTCGGTACTTGCTTTATGGTCTTTTGTTAACTTTCTATCCAACCCCCAGTTTTACCAAATTGTGAGGAGTGGCCTAATACATAGTTGTTGTGAATTCTGCTTTTGGGTTCCCTCCGGTGGTGGTAGGTGGTAATGTAGTTGTCCCTTGATTTCAGTCCTGGTCAGGTGTTTCTGCTGATTGCAGTTCTGACTGGGGTGTTTAGGTGTGCAGGATTCATTAGTCCTTGCCAGTTGTCAATTGTTGTTGGGAGGTGTTGGACCTCTGCCTGGTTCCTCCTGCCTTTCTGCCAAATCAGCAAAGATAAGTGTCTGGTTTTTTTTCTGTGGCACACATGCTGTGTGCTTCATAATTCAGTGCTATTCTTTTGTGTTTTCTTGTCCAGCCTAGATTGTGTCAGTATTTTCTCAGTCTTGTTGGATTCTCTGGGGTTGCAGATATTCATTCCACGTCTTTAGTTAGATTGTGGAATTTTTTGTATTATCTGGTGTGGATATTTTTGGAAGGGTTTTAATACTGACCGCCTAGTGTTCTGTCCTATCCTTTCCTATTTAGCTAGAGTGGCCTCTTTTGCTAAATCTTGTTTTCTGCCTGTGTGTGTCTTTTCTTCTCCTACTCACAGTCAATATTTGTGGGGGCTGCCTATCCTTTGGGGTTCTGCTCTGAGGCAAGGTAGTATTCCTATTTCCATCTATAGGGGTATTTAGTCCTCCGGCTGTGTCGAGGTGTCTAGGGTTTGTTAGGCACACCCCACGGCTACTTCTAGTTGCGGTGTTAGTTCAGGATTTGCGGTCAGTACAGTTTCCACCTACTCCAGAGAAAGTTTCATGCGGCTCCAAGGTCTCCGGATCATAACAGTACAACTGGCCGCTAATGAGCTAAATGCATCTCAGAAGAAAGGAAGAAAGGTGTTGAGCCATTTTTTTTTCTGCAGTCTGTTTTGTCTTTTCTTCCCTCTTTATCTATGGGTGGCTGAGGAGTCTTGTGCTAGCATGGATGTTCAGGAATTAGCTTCTCGTGTAGACCAGCTTGCTGCTAGGGTACAGGGTATTTCTGATTATATTGTTCAGACTCCTGTTTTAGAGCCGAAGATTCCTACTCCTGATTTGTTTTTTGGTGACAGGTCCAAATTTTTGAGTTTTAAAAACAATTGTAAACTGTTTTTTGCTCTGAGACCTCGATCCTCCGGTGATTCCATTCAGCAGGTTAAAATCGTCATCTCCCTGCTGCGTCGTGATCCACAGGATTGGGCATTTTCCCTGGAATCTGGGAATCCTGCTTTGCTTAATGTAGACTCCTTTTTTCAGGCTTTAGGATTATTATATGATGAACTGAATTCTGTGGATCAAGCGGAGAAGACCTTGTTGGCCCTGTCTCAGGGTCAAGAGGTGGCAGAATTGTATTGTCAGAAATTTAGAAAATGGTCTGTGTTGACTAAATGGAATGATGATGCTTTGGCGGCAATTTTCAGAAAGGGTCTTTCTGAATCCGTTAAAGATGTTATGGTGGGGTTTCCCACTCCTTCCGGTCTGAGTGATTCTATGTCTCTGGCCATTCAGATTGATCGGTGCTTGCGGGAGCGTAGAACTGTGCGCGCTGTGGCGTTGTCCTCAGAGCCAATTCCTGAGCCAATGCAGTGTGATAGGATTTTGTCTAGAACGGAACGACAAGGATTCAGACGTCAGAATAGGTTGTGTTATTATTGTGGCGACGCTTCTCATGTCATTTCAGTCTGCCCTAAGCGGACAAAAAGAATCGCTAGTTCATTTATCATCAGTACTGTACAACCTAAATTTCTGTTATCGGTGTCCTTGATCTGCTCATTGTCATCATTTTCTGTCATGGCGTTTGTGGATTCAGGCACCGCCTTGAACTTAATGGATTTTGAGTTTGCCAGGCGTTGTGGTTTTCCCTTGCAGCCTTTGCTGAACCCTATTCCTTTAAGGGGGATTGATGCTACACATTTGGCTAAAAATAAGCCTCAGTTTTGGACACAGGTGACCATGCACATGGCGCCAGCCCATCAGGAAGATTGTCGATTTCTGGTGTTGCATAATTTGCATGATGTTATCGTGCTGGGTTTTCCGTGGTTGCAGGTACATAATCCTGTGTTGGATTGGAAGTCTATGTCTGTGACTAGTTGGGGTTGTCAGGGGGTTCATAATGATGTTCCTTTGATGTCAATCTCCTCTTCTTCCTCTTCTGAAATTCCAGAGTTTTTGTCTGATTTTCAGGATGTATTCGATGAGCCCAAGTCCAGTTCCCTTCCACCGCACAGGGACTGTGATTGTGCGATTGACTTGATTCCAGGCAGTAAGTTTCCTAAGGGCCGACTTTTCAACCTGTCTGTGCCTGAACATACCGCCATGCGGAGTTATGTTAAGGAGTCTTTGGAGAAAGGGCATATTCGGCCATCTTCTTCACCGTTGGGAGCGGGATTTTTTTTGTTGCTAAGAAGGATGGCTCCTTGAGACCTTGTATTGATTATCGCCTCTTGAATAAGATCACGGTCAAGTTTCAATACCCTTTACCTTTGCTTTCTGATTTGTTTGCTAGGATTAAGTGGGCTAGTTGGTTTACTAAGATTGACCTTCAGGGGGCATATAATCTTGTTCGTATTAAACAGGGTGATGAATGGAAAACTGCGTTTAATACGCCCGAAGGCCATTTTGAATACCTTGTGATGCCATTCGGGCTCACTAATGCTCCATCTGTTTTTCAATCCTTCATGCATGATATCTTCCGGACTTATATTGATAAATTCTTGATTGTATATTTGGACGATATTTTGATTTTTTCCGATGATTGGGAGTCTCATGTGGAACAGGTCAGGATGGTATTTCAGATCCTTCGTGACAATGCTTTGTTTGTGAAGGGGTCTAAGTGCCTCTTTGGGGTGCAGAAGGTTTCTTTTTTGGGCTTTATTTTTTTCTCCCTCATCTATGGAGATGGATCCGGTTAAGGTTCAGGCCATTTATGATTGGATTCAACCCACATCCGTGAAGAGCCTTCAGAAATTTTTGGGTTTTGCAAATTTTTATCGCCGTTTCATTGCTAATTTCTCCAGCGTGGTTAAACCCTTGACCGATTTAACGAAGAAAGGCGCTGATGTGGCGAATTGGTCCTCTGCGGCTGTCTCTGCCTTTCAGGAGCTTAAACGCCGATTTACTTCTGCTCCGGTGTTGCGCCAACCGGATGTTTCCCTTCCGTTTCAGGTTGTGATTGACGCCTCTGAGATTGGGGCAGGGGCCGTTTTGTCTCAGAGGGATTCTGTTGGTTCCTTGATGAAACCGTGTGCCTTCTTCTCCCGCAAGTTTTCGCCTGCTGAACGCAATTATGATGTCGGCAATCGGGAGTTGTTGGCTATGAAGTGGGCATTTGAGGAGTGGCGACATTGGCTTGAGGGAGCTAAGCACCGTATTGTGGTCCTGACCGATCATAAGAATCTGATTTACCTCGAGTCTGCTAAACGGCTGAGTCCTAGACAGGCTCGATGGTCCTTGTTTTTTTCCCGTTTTGATTTCATGGTTTCGTATCTTCCTGGCTCTAAGAATATTAAGGCTGATGCCCTTTCTAGGAGTTTTTTGCCTGATTCTCCTGAGGTCCTTGAACCGGTCGGCATTCTGAAAGAAGGGGTGGTCCTTTCTGCCATTTCCCCTGATTTACGGCGGGTTCTTCAGGAATTTCAGGCTGACAGACCTGACTGCTGTCCTGTGGGGAAATTGTTTGTTCCTGACAGATGGACTAGTAGAGTGATTTCTGAGGTTCACTGTTCTGTGTTGGCTGGTCATCCTGGTATTTTTGGTACCAGAGATTTGGTTGGTAGGTCCTTTTGGTGGCCTTCCTTGTCACGTGATGTGCGTTCTTTTGTGCAGTCCTGTGGGACTTGTGCGTGGGCCAAGCCTTGTTGTTCCCGTGCTAGTGGGTTACTTTTGCCATTGCCGGTCCCTGATAGGCCCTGGATGCATATTTCTATGGATTTTATTTCTGATCTTCCGGTTTCCCAGAGGATGTCGGTTATCTGGGTTGTTTGTGACCGGTTTTCTAAGATGGTTGATTTGGTGCCTTTGCCTAAATTGCCTTCCTCTTCAGATTTGGTTCCGTTGTTTTTTCAGCATGTGATTCGTTTGCATGGTATTCCGGAGAATATTGTGTCCTACAGAGGTTCCCAGTTTGTTTCTAGGTTTTGGCGGGCCTTTTGTGCTAGGCTGGGCATTGATTTGTCTTTTTCTTCTGCATTTCATCCTCAGACAAATGGCCAGACCGAGCGAACTAATCAGACTTTGGAGACCTATTTGAGATGCTTTGTGTCTGCTGATCAGGATGATTGGGTGGCCTTTTTGCCATTGGCCGAGTTTGCCCTTAATAATCGGGCTAGTTCAGCTACTTTGGTTTCGCCTTTCTTTTGTAATTTTGGTTTTTATCCTCGTTTTTCTTCTGGGCAGGTTGAGCCTTCTGACTGTCCTGGTGTGGATTTTGTGGTTGACAGGTTGCAGCAGATTTGGGCTCATGTGGTGGACAATTTGGTGTTGTCTCAGGAGGAGGCTCAACGTTTTGCTAACTGTCGTCGGTATGTTGGTTCCCGGCTTCGGGTTGGGGATCTGGTTTGGTTGTCTTCCCGTCATGTTCCTATGAAGGTTTCTTCCGCTAAGTTTAAGCCTCGGTTTATTGGTCCTTATAGGATTTCTGGGATTATTAATCCGGTGTCTTTTCGATTGGCGCTTCCAGCCTCTTTTGCTATCCTGTTATGGTTCTCAATGGCAAGAGAACATAGCCCAGCATACATAGGAACTAGCTCTTGGAAGGATGGAAACTTAAACTGACCATGAACTAAACCTGCCGCACAACTAACAGTAGCCGGGTAGCGTAGCCTGCGTTTTATCCCTAGACGCCCAGCGCCGGCCGGAGGACTAACTAATCCTGGCAGAGGAAAATATAGTCCTGGCTCACCTCTAGAGAAATTTCCCCGAAAGGCAGACAGAGGCCCCCACATATATTGGCGGTGATTTAAGATGAAAATGACAAACGTAGTATGAAAATAGGTTTAGCAAAATCGAGGTCCGCTTACTAGATAGCAGGAAGACAGAAAGGGTACTTTCATGGTCAGCTGAAAACCCTATCAATACACCATCCTGAAATTACTTTAAGACTCTAGTATTAACTCATAACATCAGAGTGGCAATTTCAGATCACAAGAGCTTTCCAGACACAGAAACGAAACTGCAGCTGTGAACTGGAACAAAATGCAAAAAAACAAACAAGGACAAAAGTCCGACTTAGCTGGAAGTTGTCTGGTAGCAGGAACATGCACAGAAAGGCTTCTGATTACAATGTTGACCGGCATGGAAGTGACAGAGGAGCAAGGTTAAATAGCGACTCCCACATCCTGATGGGAACAGGTGAACAGAGGGGATGATGCACACAAGTTCAATTCCACCAGTGGCCACCGGGGGAGCCCAAAATCCAATTTCACAACAGTACCCCCCCCTCAAGGAGGGGGCACCGAACCCTCACCAGAACCACCAGGGCGATCAGGATGAGCCCTATGAAAGGCACGGACCAGATCGGAGGCATGAACATCAGAGGCAGTCACCCAAGAATTATCCTCCTGACCGTATCCCTTCCATTTGACCAGATACTGGAGTTTCCGTCTGGAAACACGGGAGTCCAAGATTTTTTCCACAACGTACTCCAACTCGCCCTCAACCAACACCGGAGCAGGAGGCTCAACGGAAGGCACAACCGGTACCTCATACCTGCGCAACAATGACCGATGAAAAACATTATGAATAGAAAAAGATGCAGGGAGGTCCAAACGGAAGGACACAGGGTTAAGAATCTCCAATATCTTGTACGGGCCGATGAACCGAGGCTTAAACTTAGGAGAAGAAACCCTCATAGGGACAAAACGAGAAGACAACCACACCAAGTCCCCGACACAAAGCCGAGGACCAACCCGACGCCGGCGGTTGGCAAAAAGCTGAGTCTTCTCCTGGGACAACTTCAAATTGTCCACGACCTGCCCCCAAATCTGATGCAACCTCTCCACCACAGCATCCACTCCAGGACAATCCGAAGATTCCACCTGACCGGAGGAAAATCGAGGATGAAACCCCGAATTACAGAAAAAAGGAGACACCAAGGTGGCAGAGCTGGCCCGATTATTGAGGGCAAACTCCGCTAAAGGCAAAAAAGCAACCCAATCATCCTGATCTGCAGACACAAAACACCTCAAATATGTCTCCAAAGTCTGATTCGTCCGCTCGGTCTGGCCATTAGTCTGAGGATGGAAAGCAGACGAGAAAGACAAATCTATGCCCATCCTAGCACAGAATGCCCGCCAAAATCTAGACACGAATTGGGTTCCTCTGTCAGAAACGATATTCTCCGGAATACCATGCAAACGAACCACATTTTGAAAAAACAGAGGAACCAACTCGGAAGAAGAAGGCAACTTAGGCAGGGGAACCAAATGGACCATCTTAGAGAAACGGTCACACACCACCCAGATGACAGACATCTTCTGAGAAACAGGAAGATCCAAAATAAAATCCATCGAGATGTGCGTCCAAGGCCTCTTCGGGATAGGCAAGGGCAACAACAATCCACTAGCCCGAGAACAACAAGGCTTGGCCCGAGCACAAACGTCACAAGACTGCACAAAGCCTCGTACATCTCGTGACAGGGAAGGCCACCAGAAGGACCTTGCCACCAAATCCCTGGTACCAAAGATTCCAGGATGACCTGCCAACGCAGAAGAATGAACCTCAGAAATGACTTTACTGGTCCAATCATCAGGAACAAACAGTCTACCAGGTGGGCAACGATCAGGTCTATCCGCCTGAAAATCCTGCAAGGCCCGCCTCAGGTCTGGAGAAACGGCAGACAATATCACTCCATCCTTAAGGATACCTGTAGGTTCAGAATTACCAGGGGAGTCAGGCTCAAAACTCCTAGAAAGGGCATCCGCCTTAACATTCTTAGAACCCGGTAGGTATGACACCACAAAATTAAACCGAGAGAAAAACAACGACCAGCGCGCCTGTCTAGGATTCAGGCGTCTGGCGGACTCAAGATAAATTAAATTTTTGTGGTCGGTCAATACCACCACCTGATGTCTAGCCCCCTCAAGCCAATGACGCCACTCCTCAAAAGCCCACTTCATGGCCAAAAGCTCCCGATTCCCAATATCATAATTCCGCTCGGCGGGCAAAAATTTACGAGAAAAAAAAGCACAAGGTTTCATCACGGAGCAGTCGGAACTTCTTTGCGACAAAACCGCCCCAGCTCCGATTTCAGAAGCGTCGACCTCAACCTGAAAAGGAAGAGCAACATCAGGCTGACACAACACAGGGGCGGAAGAAAAGCGGCGCTTAAGCTCCCGAAAGGCCTCCACAGCAGCAGGGGACCAATCAGCAACATCAGCACCCTTCTTAGTCAAATCAGTCAATGGTTTAACAACATCAGAAAAACCAGCAATAAATCGACGATAAAAGTTAGCAAAGCCCAAAAATTTCTGAAGACTCTTAAGAGAAGAGGGTTGCGTCCAATCACAAATAGCCCGAACCTTGACAGGATCCATCTCGATGGAAGAGGGGGAAAAAATGTATCCCAAGAAGGAAATCTTTTGAACCCCAAAAACGCACTTAGAACCCTTCACACACAAGGAATCAGACCGCAAAACCTGAAAAACCCTCCTGACCTGCTGGACATGAGAGTCCCAGTCATCCGAAAAAATCAGAATATCATCCAGATACACGATCATAAATTTATCCAAATAATCACGGAAAATGTCATGCATAAAGGACTGAAAGACTGAAGGGGCATTTGAAAGGCCAAAAGGCATCACCAAATACTCAAAGTGGCCCTCGGGCGTATTAAATGCGGTTTTCCACTCATCCCCCTGCTTAATTCGCACCAAATTATACGCCCCACGGAGATCTATCTTAGAGAACCACTTGGCCCCCTTTATGCGAGCAAACAAATCAGTCAGCAGTGGCAACGGATATTGATATTTAACCGTGATTTTATTCAAAAGCCGATAATCAATACACGGCCTCAAAGAGCCATCTTTCTTAGACACAAAGAAAAAACCGGCTCCTAAGGGAGATGACGAAGGACGAATATGTCCCTTTTCCAAGGACTCCTTTATATATTCTCGCATAGCAGCATGTTCAGGCACAGACAGATTAAATAAACGACCCTTAGGGTATTTACTACCCGGAATCAAATCTATGGCACAATCGCACTCCCGGTGCGGAGGTAATGAACCAAACTTAGGTTCTTCAAAAACGTCACGATAGTCAGACAAGAATTCAGGAATCTCAGAGGGAATAGATGACGAAATGGAAACCAAAGGTACGTCCCCATGCATCCCCTTACATCCCCAGCTTAACACAGACATAGCGTTCCAGTCGAGGACTGGGTTATGAAATTGCAGCCATGGCAATCCAAGCACCAACACATCATGTAGATTATACAGCACAAGAAAGCGAATAATCTCCTGATGATCCGGATTAATTCGCATAGTTACTTGTGTCCAGTATTGTGGTTTATTACTAGCCAATGGGGTGGAGTCAATCCCCTTCAGAGGTATAGGAGTTTCAAGAGGCTCTAAATCATACCCACAGCGTTTGGCAAAAGACCAATCCATAAGACTCAAAGCGGCGCCAGAGTCGACATAGGCATCCGCGGTAATAGATGATAAAGAACAAATCAGGGTCACAGATAGAATAAACTTAGACTGAAAAGTGCCAATTGAAACTGACTTATCAAGCTTCTTAGTACGCTTAGAGCATGCTGATATAACATGAGTTGAATCACCACAATAAAAGCACAACCCATTTTTTCGTCTAAAATTCTGCCGTTCGCTTCTGGACAGAATTTTATCACATTGCATATTCTCTGGCGTCTTCTCGGTAGACACCGCCAAATGGTGCACAGGTTTGCGCTCCTGCAGACGTCTATCGATCTGGATAGCCATTGTCATGGACTCATTCAGACCCGCAGGCACAGGGAACCCCACCATAACATCCTTAACGGCATCAGAGAGACCCTCTCTGAAATTCGCCGCCAGGGCGCACTCATTCCACTGAGTAAGCACAGACCATTTACGGAATTTTTGGCAGTATATTTCAACTTCATCTTGCCCCTGAGATAGGGACATCAAGGCTTTTTCCGCCTGAAGCTCTAAATGAGGTTCCTCATAAAGCAACCCCAAGGCCAGAAAAAACGCATCCACATTGAGCAACGCAGGATCCCCTGGAGCCAATGCAAAAGCCCAATCTTGAGGGTCGCCCCGGAGCAAGGAAATCACAATCCTGACCTGCTGAGCAGGATCTCCAGCAGAGCGAGATTTCAGGGACAAAAACAACTTGCAATTATTTTTGAAATTTTGAAAGCAAGATCTATTCCCCGAGAAAAATTCAGGCAAAGGAATTCTAGGTTCAGATATAGGAACATGAACAACAAAATCTTGTAAATTTTGAACTTTCGTGGTGAGATTATTCAAACCTGCAGCTAAACTCTGAATATCCATTTTAAACAGGTGAACACAGAGCCATTCCAGGATTAGAAGGAGAGAGAGAGAGGAAGGCTGCAATATAGGCAGACTTGCAAGTGATTCAATTGAAAGCACACTCAGAACTGAAGGAACTCCTTTCTCTGCCAATTAATTTAACCCTTTGTTGGCCGGTCAAACTGTTATGGTTCTCAATGGCAAGAGAACATAGCCCAGCATACATAGGAACTAGCTCTTGGAAGGATGGAAACTTAAACTGACCATGAACTAAACCTGCCGCACAACTAACAGTAGCCGGGTAGCGTAGCCTGCGTTTTATCCCTAGACGCCCAGCGCCGGCCGGAGGACTTACTAATCCTGGCAGAGGAAAATATAGTCCTGGCTCACCTCTAGAGAAATTTCCCCGAAAGGCAGACAGAGGCCCCCACATATATTGGCGGTGATTTAAGATGAAAATGACAAACGTAGTATGAAAATAGGTTTAGCAAAATCGAGGTCCGCTTACTAGATAGCAGGAAGACAGAAAGGGTACTTTCATGGTCAGCTGAAAACCCTATCAATACACCATCCTGAAATTACTTTAAGACTCTAGTATTAACTCATAACATCAGAGTGGCAATTTCAGATCACAAAAGCTTTCCAGACACAGAAACGAAACTGCAGCTGTGAACTGGAACAAAATGCAAAAAAACAAACAAGGACAAAAGTCCGACTTAGCTGGAAGTTGTCTGGTAGCAGGAACATGCACAGAAAGGCTTCTGATTACAATGTTGACCGGCATGGAAGTGACAGAGGAGCAAGGTTAAATAGCGACTCCCACATCCTGATGGGAACAGGTGAACAGAGGGGATGATGCACACAAGTTCAATTCCACCAGTGGCCACCGGGGGAGCCCAAAATCCAATTTCACAACACTATCCATAATGTCTTCCATAGATCTTTATTGCGGAAATATGTGGTGCCCGTTGTTCCCTCTGTTGATCCTCCGGCCCCTGTGTTGGTTGATGGGGAGTTGGAGTATGTGGTTGAGAAGATTTTGGATTCTCGTTTTTCGAGGCGGAGGCTTTAGTACCTTGTCAAATGGAAGGGTTATGGCCAGGAGGATAATTCTTGCGTTTTTGCTTCTGATGTCCATGCTGCTGATTTGGTCTGTGCCTTTCATCTGGTTCGTCCAGATCGGCCTTGGGGCGCTGGTGAGGGTTCGGTGACCCCTCCTCAAGGGGGGGGTACTGTTGTGAATTCTGCTTTTGGGTTCCCTCCGGTGGTGGTAGGTGGTAATGCAGTTGTCCCTGGGTTTCAGTCCTGGTCAGGTGTTTCTGCTGATTGCAGTTCTGACTGGGGTATTTAGGTGTGCAGGATTCATTAGTCCTTGCCAGTTGTCAATTGTTGTTGGGAGGTGTTGGACCTCTGCCTGGTTCCTCCTGCCTTTCTGCCAAATCAGCAAAGATAAGTGTCTGGTTTTTTTTCTGTGGCACACATGCTGTGTGCTTCATAATTCAGTGCTATTCTTTTGTGTTTTCTTGTCCAGCCTAGATTGTGCCAGTATTTTCTCAGTCTTGTTGGATTCTCTGGGGTTGCAGATATTCATTCCACGTCTTTAGTTAGATTGTGGAATTTTCTGTATTATCTGCTGTGGATATTTTTGGAAGGGTTTTAATACTGACCGCCTAGTATTCTGTCCTATTCTTTCCTAGTTAGCTAGAGTGGCCTCTTTTGCTAAATCTTGTTTTCTGCCTGCGTGTGTCTTTTCTTCTCCTACTCACAGTCAATATTTGTGGGGGCTGCCTATCCTTTGGGGTTCTGCTCTGAGGCAAGGTAGTATTCCTATTTCCATCTATAGGGGTATTTAGTCCTCCGGCTGTGTCGAGGTGTCTAGGGTTTGTTAGGCACACCCCACGGCTACTTCTAGTTGCGGTGTTAGTTCAGGATTTGCGGTCAGTACAGTTTCCACCTACTCCAGAGAAAGTTTCATGCGGCTCCAAGGTCACCGGATCATAACACATAGTGCCCTTTGCTCCCCCTGGAGGCCAGACTATGAAGTGTATTGGTGTCTGTGATACCTGGTCAGGTGAACTCCTTAAGTGCCATCAGACGTACCATCACTCCCCTTAGCGGCGGAGCATCAGTACTGCAATGACCAGGACTCTGGGGCGCTGCATATAAGTGAAAAGAATTATCAGATTTGTCCAACAACAAAGGACCAGCTGTGGAGATCTACTGAAAAAAATGGAATCAGCAGGTACAATTCTTTGAAAGAAATATAATAAGCAATGCTCTCAACCTCCATGACCTGTATGCACACTCGTCATACAATACTGCATTACTGAACAAAAAGCATATTTACTAATGTTTAAAGTTTGCTCAACAACATTTATAAAAGCCTGTGAAATACAGGGAAAATATAGTCTGTTCAGATGAGACCAAAATTGAACTCTTTGGATTCCATAATACACACTATGTGTGGAGGCCAATTGGCACTGCATATCACTGTAAAAAAAACCATACCAACAGTGAAGATTGGAGGTGGGAACACTAGCAAATTTCTTATAATTCAAGAAAGGAGGAATGGACAAATGTACCGAGACATTCTTGATCAAAATCTGCTGCCATCCATCAGGATGATATAACGGTGGACATTTCAGCAATACAATGATCCAAAACACACAGCCAATGAAGTTATCAGTTGATTTCAGAGAAACAAAATAAAGCTGCTAGAATGGCCCAGCCAATCACCTGACCTGAATCCAATAGAAAATGTATGGAAGGAACTAAACTCAGAGTTCATAGAAGGAGCCCTCGGAATCTTCAGGATTTGAAAAGTATTTGTGTGGAAGAATTGGCCAAAATCACACTTGAGCAATGCATTTGACTAGTTCTTGCTTACATAAGGCACCTTGAAGACATCATCACCAAAAAAAGGCTTTTGTACAAAGTATTAATTCAATTTCAGTAAGCATGTTCAATGCTTTTCCCCTGTGTCATTTCTCATTATTACAAATATGGTAAATTAATTTATGGACATATATATATTTACTTAGAAAATTGATGATGTGTTTAATACACCAATTGTAGCTGGGGCACCTTTATTATATTCGACCCATCTGGTATAGCCCATCTGTGCTATGGAACGACAAATTGTGCATAGCTGGAACACCATTATTATATTCAGCTGCTTGATTCTGCACCACCTGTCAGAATGATGCTTGATATTCTCTGCTGACATAGTTTATTGATGTGTTTGTGACCACAGAATCCCCTTTTGCAAGATCTTTTTTCTCAATTACACTATTCTCTGTGTACTCTCAACACCATTGCATGAGAAAACTATTCAAGGATTGCAGTCATTGAAGTAATGGCCTCAGCTAGTCAAAAAGTGACCACCATGCCTCATTGTGAAAAAATACATTCATCAATATCTGTAGAGGCAAGTGCCATCTTTTTAGGAATCATTTGCTAGTGAGTAGTGTGCGGGTGTCTCATGCTAATAACTTAAATAAGCTTATCAAGACGTCAAGCGCGGCTGTTGGTGGCCATCTTGCCACTTTTGAGGAGGTAGTGCAAGAAAGAATTCAGTAGAAGTGTTTGGCGATAATGAACAATAATACACACTTATTACATGAGCTGTTTATGTGAAAGACGAGCACCTTCAGTAACTACTAAGTGTGAAATTCTCCATGTGACTGGTGTATTATTGGCATTCTAATGCTATATCATACTGACTGGTCATGAATAGGTATGTATGAGATTATACCTTAAAAATTCTACTGCTATGTTGGGGTCTAAGGGGTAACGTTTCTCCTTATGGAGAGTGACATACCAGCTGGCTTGTCAAGGTAAGGAGGCTTATTTGCCGTACAATGCTCCTCTGGGAAATTAAATATGCAAATTGCCTCTTCTGAGAAAAAGAGGACTTAACTCTATAGCGCCACCTGTTGGAAGTAGCGATCCTACAAGTCACAATCAACCCTCTAACGAGTCGTGCTATATGACTTAGGATAAAAGCGAAATCAGTATCTCAATTCGCAGACACGGAGTTTCGGGCTGTTGGCCCTTATCAATGCGAAGCATGAGAACTGATTTGGCTAGGTGAGAGGCTCTGGACTGGGGTCTAAGGGGTAACGTTTCTCCTTATGGAGAGTGACATACCAGCTGGCTTGTCAAGGTAAGGAGGCATTGTACGGCAAATAAGCCTCCTTACCTTGACAAGCCAGCTGGTATGTCACTCTCCATAAGGAGAAACGTTACCCCTTAGACCCCAGTCCAGAGCCTCTCACCTAGCCAAATCAGTTCTCATGCTTCGCATTGACGAGAGCCAACAGCCCGAAACACCGTGTCTGCGAATTGAGATTCTGATTTGGCTTTTATCCTAAGTCATATAGCACGACTCGTTAGAGGGTTAATTGTGACTTGTAGGATCGCTACTTCCAACAGGTGGCGCTATAGAGTTAAGTCCTCTTTTTCTCAGAAGAGGCAGTTTGCATACTGCTATGTTGTAATCCATGTCTAGGTTCTGCTGCTGTGATACACTTTATTGATCCCAAGGGAAATTACAGTATCATATTGTATCACTCACTGAGTATAAGCCTCATTGCTCGTATTCCTTGCTTTTCCAATTCTGATGCCAATGCACACTGAAACTGATATACTGAAAACTTGCTTACTGTATTTCCATACAGTGCCTCTAACGGCCGCAGGTTGAATTGCGATCCACCCACTGCTGTTAACCCGTTAAATGCTGCTGTCAATTTCTGACACTGGCATTTAATGTGATCGCGCCAGAAGCGCGTCATTAATCCAGCTCATCAGAGACCGCGTCATATGATCGTGGGTCACCGATGGGTCAGCATGACAACCAGAGGTCTCCAGTGGTCAGCGCTCATAGCAAGTGAACATTTCTCCTACATACAGGCGATCTGATCATTGCCTGTGTGTAGCAGAGGCTATATGGTTATCGCAGCTTCTAGTCTCCCATGAAGACTATTAACCCCTTTCTGCCATCTGACGTACTATCCCGTCAAGTTGATCTGGGACTTAATTCCCAGGAACTGGATAGTACGTCATAGGCGATACGCCGTGCTCACGGGGGGAGCACGGCTGATTGTGGCCTGGTGTCAGCTGTAATAATCAGCTGACACCCGGCCACAATCAGCCAAGCTCCCCCAGCTCAGGAGCGGTCACATACTTTAACCCCCGGAACACTGCGATTAAACATGATCGCAGCATTCTGGTGGCGGCATAGGGAAGCATCGCGCAGGGATGGGGCTCCCTGCATGCTTCACTGAGATCCTCGGAACAACACGATGTGATCGCGTTATTCCCAGCATGTCCTCTGTCCTCCTCCACGCAGGCCCCGGAACCAAGATGGCCACGGGGGTCCTTCCGGGTCCTGCAGAGAGGTGGCTTGCAAGCGCCTGCTAAGAGCAGGCGCTGGCAAGTCTCCTGCACTGCCTGTCAGATCACAGATCTGACACAGTGCTTTGCAAAGTGTCAGATCAGCGATCTGACACTATACAATGATGTCCCACCCTGGGACAAAGTAAAAAAATAAATATTAACATGTGTAAAAAAAAAAAAATCCTAAATAAAGAAAAAAAAATATTGTTCCAATAAATACATTTCTTTATGTAATAAAATAAAAAAACAATAAAATTACACATAGTTAGTATCGACGCGTCCGTAAGGACCTGACCTATAAAACTTTCCCACTAGTTAACCCCTTCAGTGAACACCGTAAACAAAAAAACGAGGCAAAAAACAATGCCTTATCATCATACCGCCAAACAAAAAGAGGAATGACACGCGATCAAAAAGACGGATATAAATAAGCATGGTACCGCTGAAGATGTCATCTTGTCCCACAACAAACGAGGTGCCATACAGCATCATGAGCGAAAAAATAAAAGTTATAGCCCTCAGAATAAAGCGATGCAAAAATAATACTTTTTCCTATAAAATAGTTTTAATTGTATAAAAAAAAAATATAAATAAGGTATTACTGTAATCGTACTGAACCGAAGAATAAAACTGCTTTATCAATTTTACCAAATGCGGAACGGTATAAACGCCCCCCAAAAGAAATTCATGAATTGCTGTCTTTTGTTCATTCTGCCTAACAAAAATAGGAATAAAAAGCGATCAAAACCTGTCGTGTGCCCAAAAATGGTACCAATAAAAACGTCAACTCATCCCACAAAAAACAAGACCTCACATGACTCTGGACCAAAATATGGAAAATTGTTGTGAATTTGGATATTGGGCTCCCCCGGTGGCTACTGGTGGAATTGAACTGGTGTTTTCATCTTCTCTGTTCACCTGTTCCCATCAAGATGTGGGAGTCGCTATATAACCTTGCTGCTCTGTTAGTTGCTTGCCGGTCAACAATGTTATCAGAAGCCTCTCTGTGCTTGTTCCTGCTCCTAGACAACTACTAGATAAGTTGGACTCTTGTCCATGTTTGTTTTTGCATTTTTGTTCCAGTTCACAGCTGTAGTTTCGTTACTGTGTCTGGAAAGCTCTTGTGAACAGGAATTGCCACTCTGGTGTTATGAGTTAATGCCAGAGTTTTAAAGTAATTTCTGGATGGTGTTTTGATAGGGTTTTCAGCTGACCATGAAAGTGTCCTTTCTGTCTTCTGCTATGTAGTAAGTGGACCTCAAATTTGCTAAACCTATTTTCATACTACGTTTGTTATTTCATCTTAATTCACCGCCAATACATGTGGGGGGCCTCTGTCTCCTTTCGGGGTATTTCTCTAGAGGTGAGCTAGGACTGATATTTTCCTCTGCTAGCATTATTTAGTCCTCCGGCTGGTGCTGGGCATCTAGAATCAACGTAGGCATGCTACCCGGCCACTGCTAGTTGTGCGTTAGGTTTAGTTCATGGTCAGCTCAGTTCCCATCTTCCAAGAGCTAGTTCCTATATATGCTTATGCTATGTTCTCTTGCCATTGAGATCATGACAGTTTGACCGGCCCACTAAAGGGTTAAAATCCTTGGCTGAGAAAGGAGAGAAATAAGTAGTCTGCTGAAATTTTTTTTTTTTTTTTTTTTTTTTTTTCTCCTAATCTTTGAATGGCTCTGTGTCCACCTGTTTGTAATGGATCTTCAGAGTGTAACTGCAGGTTTGAATAATCTCGCCACGAAGGTACAAAATTTGCAAGATTTTGTTTGTCATGCACCTGTATCTGAGCCGAGAATTCCTTTGCCGGAATTTTTCTCGGGGAATAGATCTGGGTTTCAGAATTTTCGAAATAATTGCAAATTATTTTTGTTCCTGAAATCTCACTCTGCCGGAGACCCTGCACAGCAGGTCAGGATTGTGATTTCCTTGCTCCGGGGCGACCCTCAAGACTGGGCTTTTTCATTGACACCAGGGGATCCTGCGTTGCTCAATGTGGATGCGTTTTTTCTGGCCTTGGGGTTGCTTTATGACGAACCTCATTTGGAGCTTCAGGCAGAAAAAACTTTGATGTCCCTATCTCAGGGGCAAGATGAAGCGGAAATTTACTGCCAAAGATTCCGTAAATGGTCTGTGCTTACTCAGTGGAATGAGTGCGCCCTGGCGGCGACTTTCAGAGAGGGTCTCTCTGATGCCATTAAGGATGTTATGGTGGGGTTCCCTGTGCCTGCGGGTCTGAATGAGTCCATGACAATGGCTATTCAGATCGATAGGCGTTTGCGGGAGCGCAAACCAGTGCACCATCTGGCAGTGTCCACTGAGAAGTCGCCAGAGAGTATGCAGTGTGATAGAATTCTGTCCCGAAGCGAGCGGCAGAATTTTAGACGGAAAAATGGGTTGTGTTTCTATTGTGGTGATTCTACTCATGTTATATCAGCATGCTCTAAGCGCACTAAAAAGCTTGATAAATCTGTTTCCATTTGCACCTTACCATCTAAGTTTATTCTATCTGTGACCCTGATTTGCTCTTTGTCATCTATTACCACGGACGCCTATGTCGACTCTGGCGCCGCTTTGAGTCTTATGGATTGGTCCTTTGCCAAACGCTGTGGGTATGATTTAGAGCCTTTGGAGACTCTTATTCCTCTGAAGGGGATTGACTCCACCCCATTGGCTAATAATAAACCACAATACTGGACACAAGTAACTATGCATATTAATCCGGATCACCAGGAGATTATTCGCTTTCTGGTGCTGTATAATCTACATGATGATGTGGTGCTAGGATTGCCTTGGCTGCAATCTCACAACCCAGTCCTCGACTGGAGAGCTATGTCTGTGTTGAGCTGGGGATGTAAGGGGGCTCATGGGGATGTACCTGTGGTTTCCATTTCATCATCTATTCCCTCTGAAATTCCTGAGTTCCTGTCTGACTATCGTGACGTCTTTGAAGAATCCAAGCTTGGTTCATTACCTCCGCACCGAGAGTGCGATTGTGCCATAGATTTAATCCCGGGTAGTAAATACCCAAAGGGTCGTTTATTTAATCTGTCTGTGCCTGAACATGCTGCTATGCGAGAATATATAAAGGAGTCCTTGGAAAAGGGACATATTCGTCCATCGTCATCTCCCTTAGGAGCCGGTTTTTTCTTTGTGTCAAAAAAAGACGGCTCTTTGAGACCATGTATCGATTATCGGCTTTTGAATAAAATCACTGTAAAATATCAATACCCATTGCCGTTGCTGACTGATTTGTTTGCTCGCATAAAGGGGGCCAAGTGGTTCTCTAAGATTGACCTTCGTGGGGCGTATAATTTGGTGCGAATCAGGCAGGGGGATGAGTGGAAAACCGCATTTAATACGCCCGAGGGCCACTTTGAGTATTTAGTGATGCCTTTTGGTCTTTCTAATGCTCCGTCAGTTTTCCAGTCCTTTATGCATGATATTTTTCGCGATTATTTGGATAAATTTATGATTGTGTATCTGAATGATATTCTGATTTTTTCGGATGACTGGGACTCTCATGTCCAGCAAGTCAGGAGGGTTTTCCAGGTTTTGCGGTCTAATTCTTTGTGTGTGAAGGGTTCTAAGTGTGTTTTTGGGGTACAGAGGATTTCCTTTTTGGGATATATTTTTTCTCCCTCTTCCATTGAAATGGATCCTGTCAAGGTTCAAGCTATTTGTGATTGGACGCAGCCCTCTTCTCTTAAGAGTCTTCAGAAATTTTTGGGCTTTGCTAACTTTTATCGTCGATTTATTGCTGGTTTTTCGGATATTGCTAAGCCATTGACCGATTTGACTAAGAAGGGTGCTGATGTTGCTGATTGGTCCCCTGACGCTGTGGAGGCCTTTCGGGAGCTTAAGCGCCGTTTTTCCTCTGCCCCTGTGTTGCGTCAGCCTGATGTTGCTCTACCTTTTCAGGTTGAGGTCGACGCTTCTGAGATCGGAGCTGGGGCAGTGTTGTCGCAGAAAAATTCTGACTGCTCCGTGATGAGGCCTTGTGCCTTCTTTTCCCGTAAATTTTCGCCCGCTGAGCGGAATTATGATGTTGGGAATCGGGAGCTTTTGGCCATGAAGTGGGCTTTTGAGGAGTGGCGCCATTGGCTTGAGGGGGCCAGACATCAGGTGGTGGTATTGACTGACCACAAAAACTTGATTTATCTTGAGACCGCCAGGCGCCTGAATCCTAGACAGGCGCGCTGGTCATTATTTTTCTCTCGGTTTAATTTTGTGGTGTCATACCTACCGGGTTCTAAGAATGTTAAGGCGGATGCCCTTTCTAGGAGTTTTGAGCCTGACTCGCCTGGTAACTCTGAGCCCACAGGTATCCTTAAGGATGGAGTGGTATTGTCAGCCGTTTCTCCAGACCTGCGGCGGGCCTTGCAGGAGTTTCAGGCAGATAGACCTGATCGTTGCCCACCTGATAAACTGTTTGTTCCTGATGATTGGACCAGTAGAGTCATCTCTGAGGTTCATTCTTCTGCGTTGGCAGGTCATCCTGGCATTTTTGGTACCAGGGATTTGGTGGCAAGGTCCTTCTGGTGGCCTTCCCTGTCACGAGATGTGCGAGGCTTTGTGCAGTCTTGTGACGTTTGTGCTCGGGCCAAGCCTTGTTGCTCTCGGGCTAGTGGATTATTGTTGCCCTTGCCTATTCCTAAGAGGCCTTGGACGCACATCTCGATGGATTTTATTTCAGATCTGCCTGTTTCTCAGAAGATGTCTGTCATCTGGGTGGTGTGTGACCGTTTCTCTAAGATGGTCCATTTGGTTCCTCTGCCCAAGTTGCCTTCTTCTTCCGAGTTGGTTCCTCTGTTTGTTCAAAATGTTGTTCGTTTGCATGGTATTCCTGAGAATATCATTTCTGACAGAGGGACCCAATTCGTGTCTAGATTTTGGCGGGCATTCTGTGCTAGGATGGGCATAGATTTATCTTTTTCGTCCGCTTTCCATCCTCAGACGAATGGCCAGACCGAGCGGACTAATCAGACCCTGGAGACATATCTGAGGTGTTTTGTGTCTGCTGACCAGGATGATTGGGTTGCTTTTTTGCCATTGGCAGAGTTCGCTCTCAATAATCGGGCCAGCTCTGCCACTTTGGTGTCCCCGTTTTTCTGTAATTCGGGGTTTCATCCTCGATTTTCCTCTGGTCAGGTGGAATCTTCGGATTGTCCTGGAGTGGATGCTGTGGTGGAGAGATTGCATCAGATCTGGGGGCAGGTGGTGGACAATTTGAGGTTGTCTCAGGAGAAGACTCAGCTTTTTGCCAACCGCCACCGTCGTGTTGGTCCTCGGCTTTGTGTTGGGGATTTGGTGTGGTTGTCTTCTCGTTTTGTCCCTATGAGGGTCTCTTCTCCTAAGTTTAAGCCTCGGTTCATCGGCCCGTATAAGATATTGGAGATTCTTAATCCTGTTTCCTTCCGTTTGGACCTCCCTGCATCCTTTTCTATTCATAACGTTTTTCATCGGTCATTATTGCGCAGGTATGAGGTACCGGTTGTGCCTTCCGTTGAGCCTCCTGCTCCGGTGTTGGTTGAGGGTGAGTTGGAGTACGTTGTGGAGAAAATCTTAGACTCTCGTGTTTCCAGACGGAGACTCCAGTATCTGGTCAAGTGGAAGGGATACGGCCAGGAGGATAATTCTTGGGTTAATGCATCTGATGTTCATGCCTCTGATCTGGTTCGTGCCTTTCATAGGGCCCATCCTGATCGCCCTGGTGGTTCTGGTGAGGGTTCGGTGCCCCCTCCTTGAGGGGGGGGTACTGTTGTGAATTTGGATATTGGGCTCCCCCGGTGGCTACTGGTGGAATTGAACTGGTGTTTTCATCTTCTCTGTTCACCTGTTCCCATCAAGATGTGGGAGTCGCTATATAACCTTGCTACTCTGTTAGTTGCTTGCCGGTCAACAATGTTATCAGAAGCCTCTCTGTGCTTGTTCCTGCTCCTAGACAACTACTAGATAAGTTGGACTCTTGTCCATGTTTGTTTTTGCATTTTTGTTCCAGTTCACAGCTGTAGTTTCGTTACTGTGTCTGGAAAGCTCTTGTGAACAGGAATTGCCACTCTGGTGTTATGAGTTAATGCCAGAGTTTTAAAGTAATTTCTGGATGGTGTTTTGATAGGGTTTTCAGCTGACCATGAAAGTGTCCTTTCTGTCTTCTGCTATGTAGTAAGTGGACCTCAAATTTGCTAAACCTATTTTCATACTACGTTTGTTATTTCATCTTAATTCACCGCCAATACATGTGGGGGGCCTCTGTCTCCTTTCGGGGTATTTCTCTAGAGGTGAGCTAGGACTGATATTTTCCTCTGCTAGCATTATTTAGTCCTCCGGCTGGTGCTGGGCATCTAGAATCAACGTAGGCATGCTACCCGGCCACTGCTAGTTGTGCGTTAGGTTTAGTTCATGGTCAGCTCAGTTCCCATCTTCCAAGAGCTAGTTCCTATATATGCTTATGCTATGTTCTCTTGCCATTGAGATCATGACAGAAAATTATAGCTCTCAAAATGTGGTAACGCAAAAACTATTTTTTGCAATTTTTTTAGTGTGTAACAGCAGCCAAACATAAAAACCCGCTATAAAAACCCACTATAAATAGTAAATCAAACCCCCCTTTATCACCGCCTTGGTTAGGGAAAAATAATAAAATAAAAAAATGTATTTATTTCTATTTTTCCATTAGGGATAGGGTTAGGGCTAAAGTTAGGGTTAGGGCTACAGTTAGGGTTAGGGATAAAGTTAGGGTTAGCTTTGGGGCTAAAGTTAGGTTTAGGATTACATTTACGGTTGAGATTAGAGTTAGGGGTGTGTCAGGGTTAGGGGTGTGGTTAGGGTTAGGGGTGTGTTGGGGTTAGGGGTGTGTTGGGGTCAGGGGTGTGGTTAAGGTTGGGATTAGGGATAAGGGCGTGTTCGGGTTAGGGGTGTGGTTATGGTTAGGGTTGGGATTAGTGTTAGAGGTGTGTTGAGGTTAGGGTTGGAGTTAGAATTGGGGGGTTTCCACTCTTTAGGCACATCATGGGCTCTCCAAATGCGACATGGTGTCTGATCTCAATTCCAGCCAATTCTGCGTTGAAAAAGTAAAACAGTGCTCCTTCCCTTCGGAGCTCTCCCGTACACCCAAACAGGGGTTTACCCCAACATATGGGGTATCAGCATACTCAGGACAAATTAGACAACAACTTTTGGGGTCCAATTTCTCATGTTTTCCTTGGGAAAATACAAAACTGGGGGCTAAAAAATCATTTTTGTGGAAAAAAAAGATTTTATATTTTCATGGCTCTGCATTATAAACTGTAGTTAAACATTTGGGGGCTCCTCAGGGGGTCTACTTTCCAAAATGGTGTCATTTGTGGGAGCTTTCCACTGTTTAGGCACATCAGGGACTCTCCAAACGCGACATGGCGTCCTATCTCAATTCCAATCAATTTTGCATTGAAAAGTCAAACGGAGCTCCTTCCCTTCCGAGCTCTGCCATGCGCCCAAACAGTGGTTTCTCCAACATATGGGGTATCTGCGTACTAAGGACAAATTGTACAACAACATTTGGGGGCAAATTTCTCCTGTTACCCTTGGTAAAGTAAAACAAATTGGATCTGAAGTAAATTTTTAGTGAAAAAAAGTTAAATGTTCATTTTTTTAAACATTCCAAAAATGCATGTGAAACATCGGAAGGGTTAATAAACTTCCTGAATGTGATTTTGAGCATCTTGAGGGGTGCAGTTTTTAGAATGGTGTCATACTTGGGTATTTTCTATCATAGTGACTTCAAATGTGATGTGGTCCCTAAAAAAAATGGTGTTTTAGAAATGAGAAATTGCTGGTCAACTTTAAACCCTTATAACTCCCTAACAAAAAAAATTGTTCCAAAATTGTGCTGATGTAAAGTAGACATGTGGGAAATGTTACTTATTGAGTATTTTATGTGACATATCTTTGTGATTTAAGGGCATGAAAATTCAAAGTTGGAAAATTGCGAAATTTCCGGTCATTAACATGCAAACCACCCTTGGTGGTTAAGGGGTTAAGTATGCAAAAAGTAAAACAAAAGTTTTTAAAAATATAAAAAATATAAAAAAAATATAAAAGTTCAAATCACCTTCTGTTCGCCCCATTCAAATAAAACAATAAAAAAAAAAAATATATACACATATTTGGAATCGCCACTTTCAGAATCGTCCGATCTGTCAAGCTATAAAAAGAATTAATCTGATTCATAAATGGCATAGAGGAAAAAAAGTCAAAATGCCAGAATTACATTTTTTGGTCGCCGCAACATTACATTAAAATGCAATAATGGGTGATTAAAAGATTGTATCTACACCAAAGTGGTATAATTAAAAACACCAGCTCGGCATGGAAAAAATGAGCCTTCACCCAACCCCATATCACGAAATATGGAGATGCAACAGGTTTTGGAAAATGATGCAAATTTTTTTTTTTTATAAACTTTGGATTTTTTTCACCATTTAAATAAAAAACAATACAGGTCCTTCTCAAAAAATTAGCATATAGTGTTAAATTTCATTATTTACCATAATGTAATGATTACAATTAAACTTTCATATATTATAGATTCATTATCCACCAACTGAAATTTGTCAGGTCTTTTATTGTTTTAATACTGATGATTTTGGCATACAACTCCTGATAACCCAAAAAACCTGTCTCAAAAAATTAGCATATCAAGAAAAGGTCCTCTAAACCAGAGGTCCCCAACCGCCGGTCCGCGGACCGGGACCGGGCCGTTGGGGTTTTTCAGCCGGTCCGCGGCGCCGCAGCTCTTCCCCTGTTCAGCGGTCACGTGGGACCGCTGATTAGAGAAATGAATAGGCTGCTCCACCTCCCATAGGGGCGGAGCCGCCTATTCATTTCTCTAATGAAGCGGTGCCGGTGACCGCTGATAGAGGAAGAGGCTGCGGCACCGAAGAGCAGCTGTCCGGGGGAAGGAGCGGGACGCCGGGAGCAGGTAAGTATGTCATATTCACCTGTCCTGGTTCCACACGCCGGGCGCCGCTGTCTCCATCTTCCCGGCGTCTCTCTCTCCTCACTGACTGTGCAGGCAGAGGGCGCGATGACGCATATAGTGTGCGCGCCGCCCTCTGCCTGATCAGTCAGTGCAGGGAGACGCCGGGAAGATGGCGCCGAGGAGCTGCAAGAGAGGTGAGTATGTGTTTTATTATTTTTATTGCAGCAGCAGCAGCACAGCTATGGGGCAATAATAAACAGTGCAGAGCACTGTATGGCACAGCTATGGGGCAATTATGAACGGTGCAGAGCACTATATGGCACAGCTATGGGGCAATAATGGTGCAGAGCACTGTATGGCACAGCTATGGGGCAATAATAAACAGTGCAGAGCACTATATGGCACAGCTATGGGGCAATTATGAACGGTGCAGAGCACTGTATGGCACAGCTATGGGGCAATAATGGTGCAGAGCACTATATGGCACAGCTATGGGGCAATAATGGTGCAGAGCACTGTATGGCACAGCTATGGGGCAATAATGGTGCAGAGCACTGTATGGCACAGCTATGGGGCAATTATGAACGGTGCAGAGCACTATATGGCACAGCTATGGGGCAATTATGAACGGTGCAGAGCACTGTATGGCACAGCTATGGGGCAATAATGGTGCAGAGCACTATATGGCACAGCTATGGGGCAATAATGGTGCAGAGCACCAGGGAAACAAGCATGGTGCTCCCACTCATTCTGAACCTATGGTAAGTTGAATCACATTCTCATTATAAATGTCATAATTATATGATAAGTATGCACTAAGCTCCATCCCTCCATAACCCCACCCCCATATGACCAAAGCCCCGCCCCTGCCCCACCCCCACCGGGCCATGGAAAACTGGTCTGGCTTAAAGCCGGTCCCTGGTGCAAAAAAGGTTGGGGACCTCTGCTCTAAACGACCTATTACCCTAATCTTCTGAATCAACTAATTAACTCTAAACACATGCAAAAGATACCTGAGGCTTTTAAAAACTCCCTGCCTGGTTCATTACTCAAAACCCCCATCATGGGTAAGACTAGCGACCTGACAGATGTCAAGAAGGCCATCATTGACACCCTCAAGCAAGAGGGTAAGACCCAGAAAGAAATTTCTCAACAAATAGGCTGTTCCCAGAGTGCTGTATCAAGGCACTTCAATGGTAAGTCTGTTGGAAGGAAACAATGTGGCAGAAAACGCTGTACAACGAGAAGAGGTGACCGGACCCTGAGGAAGATTGTGGAGAAGGACCGATTCCAGACCTTGGGGAACCTGAGGAAGCAGTGGACTGAGTCTGGTGTGGAAACATCCAGAGCCACCGTGCACAGGCGTGTGCAGGAAATGGGCTACAGAGAAGCAGCACTGGACTGTTGCTAAGTGGTCCCAAGTACTTTTTTCTGATGAAAGCAAATTTTGCATGTCATTCGGAAATCAAGGTGCCAGAGTCTGGAGGAAGACTGGGGAGAAGGAAATGCCAAAATGCCTGAAGTCCAGTGTCAAGTACCCACAGTCAGTGATGGTGTGGGGTGCCATGTCAGCTGCTGGTGTTGGTCCACTGTGTTTCATCAAGGGCAGGGTCAATGCAGCTAGCTATCAGGAGATTTTGGAGCACTTCATGCTTCCATCGGCTGAAATGCTTTATGGAGATGAAGATTTCATTTTTCAGCACGACCTGGCACCTGCTCACAGTGCCAAAACCACTGGTAAATGGTTTACTGACCATGGTATTACTGTGCTCAATTGGCCTGCCAACTCTCCTGACCTGAACCCCATAGAGAATCTGTGGGATATTGTGAAGAGAACGTTGAGAGACGCAAGACCCAACACTCTGGATGAGCTTAAGGCCGCTATTGAAGCATCCTGGGCCTCCATAACATCTCAGCAGTGTCACAGGCTGATTGCCTCCATGCCACGCCGCATTGAAGCAGTCATTTCTGTCAAAGGATTCCCGACCAAGTATTGAGTGCATAACTGAACATTATTATTTGATGGTTTTTTTGTTTGTTATTAAAAAACACTTTTATTTGATTGGACGGGTGAAATATGCTAATTTATTGAGACAGGTTTTTTGGGTTATCAGGAGTTGTATGCCAAAATCATCAGTATTAAAACAATAAAAGACCTGACAAATTTCAGTTGGTGGATAATGAATCTATAATATATGAAAGTTTAATTGTAATCATTACATTATGGTAAATAATGAAATTTAACACTATATGCTAATTTTTTGAGAAGGACCTGTACATGTTTGGTGTCTACAAACTCATAATGACCTGGAGAATCACAATGTTAGTTCAGTGTTAGCATTTGGTGAACATGTTAAAAAAAAATTAAAAAAACAGTTGTGGAATCGCACTTTTTTGCAATTTCACTGCTCTTGGAATTTTTTTTCCGTTTTCGAGTACACGACAAGTTAAAACTAATGGTGTCGTTCAAATGTACAACTCATCCGCAAAAAGCAAGCCCTCACATGGCCATATTAAGGGAAAAATAAAAAAGTTATGGCTCTGGGAAGGAGAGCAAAAAGCATAAATACAAAAACGAAAAAGGGCTATGGCGTGAAGGGGTTAAAGATACATTTAACATTAAAAACTTGATTAAAAGAATTGGTAATACCCTAAAAACACTAGTGTAAGGTTACACGAAATTGCAGGTCTGAACTGTGGTGCTCCCAACAGGTAACTCAATTAGCACATCATAACAGTTTGACAAGTTTGAATAGGTTGTGTTTTTTTAGTCTTGTGTCTTTTTAGTTTGGAGCTTATATGAAAAAGAAGGGCATCCATACAATATTATACAAGTTATGATGTTTAGCACATAACCGTAACTTCATGGTTTGGTCCCTAAAGTAGGGAATATGATCTTTTACAATATATTTGAAGCTTTGCTTCTTTGATGGGGTCTTTCATTCCCCTTCATTTACATCATATAGGGAAAAAGTAAGAACCACTGCACAGTAGTCTAATAGAAAAGTAGCCATGCCAATTCTAGAAACACCTCCCCAATTCCTAATCTACTACCTAGATAGACCCACTCCATGGTTCAGAACATATACTGTAATACTTGCATTCCAGTAAGAAACATGTTAGGGAAACAAAAGGGAATAAAGCACGTTATATTGTCATATATTGATGTCTGCAATCCAAGAACCCTACACTATTTTACTCGAAATACTTTGTATGTTATTGACATATTTTGGGATCTTCGACAGTACATTCCCAATGCTACAGTGAGTGTAAAATTTAGAAATATTAGCTCTCTCCTCACATCTACTGTCTGGGCTTTTGAGAAATGGTCATTGTACTCAAGTACAACAGCTTCTTTAGCAGTGCTGAGTCTTAAGCATCTCCTCAAAAGGGGGTTACCCGAGAGGTGGAAAGCAGGGGCTATTTTCAGTGCGTAATGGAGGGGACAATCTAATCCTCTTTGCAGTTGCATCTGCTTTGGCAGTTTTGCTCTACAAATCAAAAGGCATCACATTAATTAAAGTTCCCTTTTCTTTCATTTTTATTCAACTCCTGAAATGTGACCGGTATGCACAAAGAGGTTTCAGCCCACTTTAGACACAAATATCTAGCAGAAGGGTATGCACTTTGATTTGTTGACTGGTTTCCGCTTACTATTCTCCCCAACCCTCTACTTTTTTTTTCATTCTTTGGAGCATACCTCCTTCTTTAGCAAAGTGCAGCACATTCAGGCCTCCTTACAAAACAAAGCATTCAGCTCTTGGTCAGCAACAAGCTCATCTTTGTTCATGTAGGCCTATTAAGGAAAGAAGGCCAATTTTATGCAGGTTTCTATGCTCTCCACTACAAAGGCATTTATCTGTATGCAAGCTATTTGGCAGACTGCCTTTACAACATGAGATCATGTTTTTCTTAAAATAAGCAGATTCAGTCATGTCGCTCAAAATCATAAACTGTTAAATATAAGGATTTGATGCTATCAGGCAGATGTTGACATTCTTTCACGGTCCGACGATCAGGGTAACAATGAAATAAATAAATCTGCATTTATTTAGAGCATCATGCTTCTGCAGTTGTGTAACTATTCAGACTGGGAAACCATCTCATTCATCTTACTGGGAGGTGGGTGATGCTCGGGTGATCACCCTTGAGATTTGAAGATCACTCTTTGGAATTATAATTGATCATTTCATGTGTTTCAATCAGGCAGCGGCTTACGTTCTGCATATTAATTATGTCGTCAGGATAATGAGACACTTTTTGCTATTACAGAACGAAAGTAAATTAACTGAATGGAAGACACTTTCCAGATGTAGTGAGGATATAACTACATACAAGCCAGGGAGAAGTTAGTTCCAGATCATTGCTGGCTATGTTTCTGTGCTTCGGGATGTAAAAAATGCACTTGATAATGCAATCAGTCACATTAATGATCTGCTATAGATGCAAAGTGCAAAGCATTATACAGTAAATAATTGTAATAGATATGGCATGTCAAGATGGAGTTTTAGTAACCATTTTTACATATCTATGCATTAGTGATCTGTGTGGTGCCTCTGTGTGCCACTGGTACAAAATGCCAAAAGCAGATAGACTCTGATAGAAGAATGTCCACCCTTGCCGGTCTGACAAATTAAAGAGGACTTGTCATCAGGGTCATGCTTCCCCTACTTCTTCTGCCCCGATTCAGCTCACTGAGAGGTCTCTCCCTGTCAGTCAAAGGGATTTGGGTGATGAGAAACCACCTAGGAACCACACTGGACTAATCAGTCAAGAAACATAATACCTGGCCGACTTTTCAAAATATCCTCTGGAACGCAGCAACATTTCAGAGCAAACATACCTGCTTGCAGTCATGCAGCCGGTGTCTGATTCATGTTACAGTGATTCAAGTATCTGATGGCAGTTTCCTTTAGTTAAGTACTTCAGTTTCAAACTATACAAGCTCAGTACATTATCATGACACCCTTGAATAGTTGCAGTTGATATCACATTAGCAAGCCGCGTTAAAAAAGCTGAATCGTGCATTAGGGGTGGTCCGCACTCTGTGTTTTCCACTTTGGTAAAATGATTAAATTCTTTCTTCCTTCACTTGGTAAAATGATTCAATTCTTTCTTCCTTCATGTGTCCTAATAATAGGTTTATTGATGTTTATATATAACTTTGACGTTCCCATAATTATTATTTGAGCTAGGCTTTGTTTATGTAATTTTTATTCAATATATTTATACAATGAGATTCTCATTTTGACCATGTCATATTAGACAAAGCTATAGCTATTTCTCTCCTATCTAACTGGGACTATTAGAAATTATCCTCTCAGTATCTACATATTTTGAAGTAGTTCTTCTAGGAAATATACAAAACATTTGGCTACCTTGTCCATTTTGATTTGTCAGAATTTTTCATGTAGCATTTGTACTTTTTTGAAGTGTTCCTCTGAGGATTTTCATTTATTTATATGGTTACAATACCTTCAAATTTCATAATCTCTTTATATTTTGGACACTTTATTTAATTAAAAATATGCAGGTTTGGCCGATTTGTCCATCTTTTAACCACATGCAATAGGACCTTTTTCCCTTTCTGTATGGTTTTGTTGTGGCTTATTAATTGGTACAGAAACATTTGTTAGAAATTACAGAGGTCAGACGTTTCATGTTGTTCTTGACCAAGTTTGCTCACACCGGAGCAGGGATTTTGGCTCACTCTTCAATACCGATGTTCTCCAAATCTTTCAGCTTTTGGGGCTGTCACTGTGCAACATTGAGTTTCAGCTCTGTCCAAAGATTTTCTATTGAGTTCAGGCCTGGAGACTGTCTAGACTACTCCAGGACTTTGAAATTCTTCATACAAAGTCATTCCTTAGTTGCCCTGACTATGTATTTCGGTTCATTGTCATGTTGGAAGACTCAGCCATGATCCAGCTTCAATGCTCTTACTGAGGGAAGTAGGTTGTTGGCCAAAATCTTGTGAAACATGACCCCATCTATCCTCTCTTCAATATAGTGCAATTGTCCTATCCCTTTTGCAGAAAAGCACCCCCAAAGTATGATGCTTCCCCCACCATGCTTCACAATTGGGACAGTGTTCTTGGGGTTATACTAATCCTTCTTCCTCCTCCAAACATGGCGAATCAAGTGGATACCAAAAAGTTCTATTTTAGTCTCATCTGACAACATGACATTCTCCTATGCCTCCTCTGTATCATCCAGATGGCATTGGTGAACTTCAAACAGGCCTGGACATGTGGTAATATTTCAGATTAGGGTCCCAGCTCTCTTTAGGTCATTGAACCGGTCCTCCTGTGTAGTTCTGGGCTGATTCCTGACCTTTCTCAGAATCATCCTTACCCCACCAAGCGAGATCTTGAATGGAGCACAAGACCAAGGAAGATTGACAGTCATCTAGTTTTTCTTCCATTTTCTAATAATTGTGCCAACAGTTGTTGCTTTCTCACCAAGTTGCTTGCCTATTGTCCTGCAGCCCATCCCAGCCTTGTGCAGGTATACAATTTTGTCCCTAGTGCCCTTAGACAGCTCTTTGGCCATGGTGGAGAGGTTGGAGCAGGGGCCCAAAAGTGGAGGGGGGCTCTTGAAGGCACGCAGATCCAGTGCACAAGCATCACCAGGGGCCCACTTACTTTCAGGGACACTGGCACACTATGAGGCCCATGAGTCATGCCCCCCATGCTTTAAACTATTTGAAATGCTTACCTCTCCTTCTTCTTCCATAGGTCCTGCTTTCTTCTATATGGAGCAATACAGTGAAGATAATAATTATTTGATTCCTTGCTGGTTTTGTAAGTTTGCCCACTGACAAAGACATGCACAGTCTAGTGAAAATTAAGTATTTGATTCCTCTGGCAAACAAGACTTAATACTTGGTGGTAAAACCCTTGTTGGAAAGAACAGCAGACAGACATTTTTTGTAGATGATGATGAGGTTTGCCCACATGTCAGAATCAATTCTGGTCCATTCTTCTTTGCAGATCATCTCTAAATCATTAAGATTTTGAGGCTGTCGCTTGGCAACTCGGAGCTTGAACTCCTTCCATAAGTTTTCTATGGGATTAAGGTCTGGAGACTGGCTAGGCCACTCCATGACCTTAATGTGCTTCTTATTGAGCCACTCCTTTTTTGCCTTGGCTGTATGTTTTGGGTAATTGTCTTGCTGGAAGACCCAGCCACAACCCATTTTTAATATCCTGGCGGAGCATTATATGGGGCCCATTGAGTATGGAATGTTATATGAGGTCATTATTCTGTATAGAGCAATATATGGGGCCATTATTCTGTATGAAACATTACATAACGTCCATTATTCTGTATAGAGCATTATATGTAGCCATTATTCTGTATGGAGCATTATAGGGGGTCCATTCTGCATGAAGCATTAGATGGGGCCTGTGATGACACAGCATTTAATCTTAATTATCCAAAAGCCTATTTTCAGTAAGTAAGGAGACTTAGATTGTCATTTTCTTGTAGGTTGAATTGATATTTGTAAATTGTTGAATGGTTGTTATTTACCTCTTATATCAGCTCCTACAGTTTATTGTACTGTTATCTTTGCAAAACAGGCATGCAGGGTCACTGAAAATGATGCTTGCTGATATGCTGATTACACATTATACCAGGCCATGCAGTCTTTTGATTTGCAAACATTGAAGGATAAACTGTAAATAATAAAACAATGCCAGTTAACCTCATCAACCCTTCCTCTTGACCTGCGAATGATGGTTTGAGCAACAATTGTGAACTATATAAGTGGGTATGCCTTTTTAACAGGTTATCCAGTCATCCATACATCCAAATATTCAAGACATCCAAGAAATCCAAAGAACCAGAGACTCTTTACAAAATCATAGCCAGGAACACTCTACGGGATAGCTGCCAGATCACGGCTCCATCACGAGGGACACAGATTTGACATTCTACAGGATGTCAGCTTAGGGGACCATGGCCCCCACTGAAAGAATACATATCTTCTCCATTGACCATCACTGAATCCATGGATATGTTTGGGGTAGTCAGAATTTGGACCCACCGGTCACCTGAGCCCCATGTATACATTTGTGAAAGCTAGGCTTGGATCCACCAGTCACTTGCCTCCATGGAGGTGTTTGGAGAAACCATGCTGTGACAGTCCGGTCACCTGGCCTTGTAGTTCAATGGACTGTCAGTTTTGTAAGCTTGTCATTACCACCTCTATGTGGGAGCCAGACGTGGAAGTAGTCGGCCCTATATGTTCTGAAGTCACAGCTGCTCTTATCCCAGTGAGTCAGCAGAAGGGTGAGACTGTATTTTTGCACCATTTTGAGTGTTTTGCTGGGACTGTTCTATGTGTTATTTGACTGATTTGTGGTTCAATAAAGTATTGGCACACTGTTTTACTGTCACCCTGTGTTTTCTGAGTATTATGCCCATGGTAAAAGGAGAGCAGGCGTTCGGTGGGATGATCCCTGGTCCATGTGGTTTTTGGCTTGCAGAGTAGGGCACCCGCTGTCCCCCCATGTCTCCACAGGGTCCATTCTGTATGAAGCATTATATGGGGCCCATTCTGTATGAAGCATTATATAGGGCCCATTCTGTATAGAGGCATTGGGGCCCATTTTACTGTATAGAGCATCGCATGGGTCCCATTATTTTGTATGGAGCATTGTATGGGGTGCATTCTGTATGAAGCAATATATGAGGCCCAGTATACTGTATGGAGTACTATATAGAAGGAAATTGACTCTTGTCCTCTTGTGCTGAGGACAATTTCTACTAGTAGGATACATTTAACAGTATCCCATTTACCTCTGATACTACAGGTACTGAAACCCTGAAACCTGTGAACCCCTGAATCCTATCTGCTGTATGGTATTATAGAATTTACAATAAATAACATTTATGTAATATAAGAAGTGAAATCGTTAGCTTTATACTATACCTATATTTCTCTGCTGTATCTGTGCATCATGAATTGGGGTATGTGTTAAAAAGGCCAACAGAGATTAAAACAAACCTGCTATATGTTTAGCCAAGATAGTTCCTCAGTTTAGAGAGGGAGGAAGGAGTTACATAGGTCAAAAAAGATCTAGGTCCATAAAGTTCAACCTTTCTGCACCAAATGTTCATTTTGTCACTAAATTACCTATAACCCACAATGTTATATGTACTGAGAAAATCAGCCAGCCCTTTTTTAGCTGTTCTAGTGTCTGCCATTATTACCTCTTGTGGTATGGCATTCCACAGTCTGACTGCTCTAATTGTAAAGAACCCTTTCCTATTTAGCGGCCGGAATCGCCTTTCTTCCAGAAGTAAAGAGTGCCCCTTAGTCCTTAGTATGGTTTTTGGATGGAATATGTCATGCGCCAGTCCTTTGTACTGACCACACATATATTTATACATATTAATGAGATCTCCTCTGAGACGTCTTTTGTCTAAGCTAAGCAAGCCCAGCTTCTCCATCCTCTCATCATATGAGAGGCCTTCCATCCCTTGTAATAATCTAGTTGCCGATCTTTGTACAGACTCTACTTTCTGAATATCCTTTTTAAAATGTAGAGCCCAAAACTGGATCCCGTATTTTAGATGTGGCCTCACCAGTGATTTAATGCAATTAGGGAAATCAATATGTGCGAATGAATTAATGATAAACGCATGCTGAAAAATGCCTCATTTTTATCTTATTGTTACACTTTTTTACTCCTTCATAGTAAATACTACAAGAATTAATTAGATGACAATTGTGCAGTTCGTAGTGAACCAGATTCGTTTCCAAACAATACTGGGGACCTATAGGAACGTATAAGAGACCTGACAGAACCTTACATTCAGTCTTTGGACACAAGATGAAAGAAAGACCGCTGAATGTTAGAAACTGCACTGAATTCTAAACTACAAGGGAAACAATGCATTGAATTGGTTTCTATGTCAGTAACTCATCAATCATCGAGACTTTTTGATACTGAATAATGTGTGAGTGCACAACCTGAATCTTAATGAGAAGATTAAAAATGTATTGTGTATATAAATCAGCAATGTGAACTAAGGGTAACGTGTTCATATTCTCATATCATTTATATTTGTACACCAGAAAATAGGAAAACTTGCAGAGATAACTAAAGTTATTTATGCCATCATTTGGTAATAGTGATGTATGAACAGCTTATCAAATAGGAATCACTATTGTGTTATAATGAATGAATAATGTAAGATCCTACCGAAATTGTATAGTCTGTACTAAACACATACATAAGACATACATAATGACCACGACTTGTTACTAGCACACACGATAAGATATACTAATATACTAAGGCAATACATATTCAAGTATTATTTTATATTTGATTGGATTTCCAATGTGTTTTACCAGGAAATAAATTAAAGGTACTTTCTAGCCCCATTCTCAAAGAATGCCAACATGCCATGTTTGAGGACGTCCTTAAAAAAAAGGCTTGTTAGCTCTTTTCATAAAATATTTATATTTTCTATGAAATAATAATTCCAGCCAATATTTTCTTAAAACTCCAGATGTTTCTTGCTTATTTATCAAGGAAATCTATGAATACATTGATACTACGACGCTTTTCAATGGAAAATATTCTTATATTTTTTTAGGGTTTGTGTAAAAAAAAAATGTAACTTCAAATTCGTCAGATGACCCAAGAATTTGAAACGTTTCAGCATGTTCTCCACAATGGACTTAAATTTTAGATCTTTGTTGTTAGCTAGAAATTTCTTCACAACTTTTTTGGATGAATCAATAAAGAGTCTCCACTTGCTCACAATGCACTCAATGTTAAATTTTCAATCAGCCCAGGAACATCACTGCAATACACTATAGCACCATCTTGAGTTGAGAAAAATATGGAAGGAATTATTTTTCTCTGCTTCTGTACCATGAAAAACCGGTACCAGGAGCTAACAAGCTCTTTTGCTTTCTTTTGTAAAGAATGGTTTTTTTTTAGAATGTTTAGGAAGGTCCAAGTCCCTGACCAAAGTACTTAATTCGAGCTGTGAAAATTCGAACTCGTTGAGACTAGCTTGAAAGTCTTTGTCAGAATTATGCTCTTTGTGTTAAGAATCTTCTGAATCAGGTGTATCGTCAAGTTTCTCAGGAGGTGAATGGACTTTGAGGCACAGAGAAAATTGCTAACGGGAGGGACGGGCATATATTTTCATTGTTATTTTTAAAGGTAAATCCCTCAACATTGCAAGTACAAAAGTACGTCAGTGACAGTCATCACTATGATTTTGTGGTTCCCCCAAATCATAGGCACCCCAAAGTGAAAGCTCCCTTTCTTCCCTTTAGACAAGTTCTTCTACTCAAAAAGAACACCCTACAAATGGAGCCTACAACTTGTCCCGATCACCTAGTTTTACAACAAATTATGAATAATATACTATTCTAATGAAGTCTGTAATGTTTCTTCACTACAAAACAACCGCAAATGTTGCAAAATTTGGTGGGTGAATTACGACTCCCCCTTGTAGCCATTTTGATCACATTATTAGAAGTGGAAGCTTAATCCACCACAACCACTAAATACTGAAAGGAATCATGGTAAGCACACCACCACACTCTTATGAACTCTGTCTAAAAGAAAATCTGCCTTTGCTTCACATTGCAACCAATCACAATGCAGATTTCAGTTCTTACACTGCTGAGGTAAAATTAGAGCTGTGCTCTGATTGGTTGCTATGGACACCACCACACTATTATGAATTATGGCTAAAAAAAATCTGTCTTTACAGCCCATAACTGAAAACTGGGTTAAGAAAACCCTCTCAGCCCACAGCAGCCAATCGCAGCACAGTATCCATTAATTTTTATCCAATCTTATGACATCAAAATCATTCATCATTCACCAAAGGTCACACAAAGGAGTCAATGTATAGTGCAAGAAAAATCCTATGGAGTCAGTGTTTGTGAAAAAACTGTACATGATGGAATTTTTTCAATATTTTTACTGAGGTCAGCAATTATGCTAATGAAAAAGAAAAAAAAAAGAAGAAAAAAATGCATAATATCATCCTGGAGCATAATTGTCTCATTTACATGACTACAGTAATTGCTCACCTCATTTCCTATTCCTCCATTTCTATTTAGCTATGCTTTTGCACTAATCACAGATATGGTTATGATTAAGAACACTTTTGTGAAACGCGTAATCCATCACTCATCATTTTAACAACATGTTTTTAAAGGCATTGTAATAAAATGAAGTTTTTAACGTCCACTCAATAACCTGATTTTGGATGTCTGCTGCTGGAACTTATTTGTTACCAAAATCTGACTTGAAACGTGACATGCTAAAGGGACCTTCCAGAAAGTTAGTACCAACACCTGACTGAACCTTGTAAAGGGGGGGAGAAAGGTGAACAAGGAATGTACCATTAGAATATAACTAATAAAATTCACAGTTAAATGGAGCAAAGTGATCCCAACTGCCCCTTTTGATTATATATTACTGGGGCTCACATTTGCCTATATCTTAATAAAAATATGAGACTTAAACAGAAGTTGGTCATAAAGGCTGCGGCGTTTCTTTTGGGTTACTCAAAGGAAAATTCCAATTATAAACTTTCATCAACCATTTGATAAATATTCAAACCAAATATTACATTACCTTAATACATTAAAATCCTGTCCACTCAGCATTAGCTGGGCGACCCACTAGCCACAAACCAAATTATATCTGGTGTGATGCCCCCCCAAAAAACAACACCGCCTTCTCAACCAAGTTCTGTATGCCCAAATTGAAAATATCTAAACCTATGTTAGCTAAATTCACTAAATCAACTCTATACAAACCCTCCACAAAACCCTCAAAATCCTCATGTAAAACCCATGGGTAACACTTTATTAAAATAAAAATAACCATCAAATTGAAAACCTAACGAATTAAAATCAATATTGGAGACTGGTAACAAACAAAACACTGACTTAACATCAGATTTTGCCTACAAGGCACCCAAACCTCTGTAACAATTCCAATGCTCTATCAAATGACACACTGTTAGGGGTCGAGTTCCCGCCTTTGCACAGGGGGAATCTCGGGCCATCTCCGCTGCGGTCTCACATTCTTCTTCTGCCACAGTGGAGCCTGCTCAGCGGAGACGTCGATCCCAGCGTCTCGCTCAGTCTGACTCTGTACAAAGAGTTACTGCTGCTTTTCCTGCTTCTGCCATGGAAGTCAGTGCTGGGCAGCAGCGAGCAGACGCTTCTGGGACTAAGTCCTGCTTTTCTCATTCTGAGCATGCCCAGAGTAAGATCTCTCATTGGAGATCGAGGGTCACATGATCAGATACTGCAACTAAGGCCATTGGTCCTTCAGTTAGGTCCTTTAGGTGCTCACGCTCTGTGGCAGCCTCTCATTGGTCCTTCTAGGAAGGTCCTGCACGTGCTGCAACTATTTAAGGCTCGCGTGGCCGCACGGCCATGCGCTAGTATTTTTCTATGTTATGTGCTTTGCGCCAGTGTGTTCATGTGAGTTTGTGTTCAGGGACCCGGCTGAAATAAGCCCCTAGACTGCTGGTACCTTCGGCGAGGAGATTTTATGTGAATGTATTCAGGGACCTGGCTGAAATAAGCCCCTAGAATGCTGGCACCTCCGGCGAGGAGTTTGTGTGCATGCATGACCACTGACTGCTCCCAGTTGAGTAGTTAGCCTGTGCCACTGTGAAGTCTAACAGGGTGCAGTGCTTTGAGTTTCGGCTACTCTGTGAAGTAACAGGGTTAGCTCATACTGCCATATAGTTCCGCCGTTTGCTAGCAGCAGGTTCTCCTGCATGGTGGACCCCGGGCTGCGAACACATCTATTATAATAAAACCTCTATATTTACTCGGTGCGTTCTTCTAGCCCTAACATAATACTAGCACCAGGGTCTGGCTAGTAAATGGCAGACATTCAGCAATCCTTGCGGTATATCCAGCAGCTGGAGGGTAGGTTGGCGGCTCTAGAGAGCTCAACCTCAGCTGTGGATGCTACCGCAGTAGCTGTACAGGCTGCTAGCGTGGCTGCAGCAACCTTGTCCACTGCCATCCCTGTTCCGACATTATCTCGCTTCCCGCTGCCAGAAAAATTTTCTGGAGATAGCAAATCTTGTAGGGGATTTGTGAGTCAGTGCTCTATTTACCTCGAGCTCCTGGCTGCACGTTTTCCCACTGAGCGGGCTAAGGTGGGATTTATTGTGTCCCTCTTGTCGGACAGGGCGTTGGAATGGGCTACGCCGCTGTGGGAGCGTGGCGATCATGTGGTGCAGAGTGCTCCGCTGTTCCTGAGCACTCTGAAACAGGTCTTTTTAGGACCTCGAATCACCCATGACACGGCGCTCCAACTGCTGGCATTAACTCAGGGTGTGTCCTTGGTCAGCCATTTTGCCGTCCACTTCCGTACTTTAGCTTCTGAGCTGGAGTGGTCGGATAAAGGCCTTATCCCCATGTTTTGGAGGGGGCTGGCTGATCACGTGAAGGACACTCTGGCCACTAGGGAGATTCCTGCCACACTGGAGGAGTTAATAACTGTCTCTACTCGTATTGACCTCCGTTTTAACGAGCGGAGGTTAGAGCGAGCCCAGTGTAGGCAGAGGTTTCAGCTGGCTCCCACCTTCGCCAAACCTCTGGAATCTCCAGTCATGGTTCCTGAGTCATATGAGGCCATGGAGCTGTCACGAGCGGGATCTAAGTCCCGGACCACTTGTGCACTCAAGGTCTGTCATGTTTGCCAGCAGTCAGGACATCTTGCCACCAGATGTCCCCAGCGGTCGAGGAAACGTCAGCATCTAGTGGTAGTAGGTGGAGGTACACTAGACACGGCGATGTTTGCCTCCAAATTGTCCTTTAAGGGGACAATTATTATAGGCTCATCCTCCCACTCGGTAGAGCTCTGCGTGGATTCAGGGGTGGAGGGCAATTTTATGTCTTCTGCCTTCACCCAACATCACGCAATACCCCTGGTTATGCTAGCTCAACCAGTAACGGTACGAGTGGTGAATGGGTCGACACTGCCCTCACAGATAACACACCAGACCATCCCTTTTACTCTGTCCATGTCGCCATCCCATCAGGAGATTATATCTCTGCTCGTCATTCCTGAGGGAATTGATGAGGTTCTGTTGGGGATACCTTGGCTACAGTACCACGCTCCTCATATCGAGTGGTCCTCAGGCAGAATTTTGGGATGGTGTGAATCTTGTGGGGGTAGGTGTCAGAGGGAGTGCGTTCAGGTTGCTACTACAGAGGTACCCACAGATCTATCCTCTCTCCCCAAGCAATATTGGTCTTATGCGGACGGGTTCTCCAAAAAGGCGGCGGAGAACCTTCCGCCCCATCGCCCCTATGACTGTCCTATTGAACTCTTGCCTGGTGCTGAGCCTCCCCGGTTTCGAGTCTATCCGTTATCTCTCCCGGAGACGGAGGCAATGTCTCAGTACATTCAAGAGAATCTGGCAAGAGGGTTCATCAGGAAGTCAGTGTCACCTGCTGGGGCTGGGTTCTTCGTGCAGAAGAAGAATGGGGAACTGCGTCCATGCGTAGATTATAGGGGTCTTAACGCCATCACCGTTAAGAATAAGTATCCTTTACCCTTGATATCTGAGCTCTTCGATAGGCTTCGAGGAGCAAGGGTATTTACTAAATTAGATCTGCGGGGTGCTTACAACCTGATTCGCATCCGTGATGGGGACGAATGGAAGACGGCTTTTAACACCAGGGATGGGCACTATGAATATCTGGTGATGCCCTTCAGGCTCTGTAATGCCCCAGCCGTTTTCCAAGACTTTGTGAACGACATCTTCCGGGATATGCTCTCCACCTCGGTCATAGTCTATCTGGATGATATTCTTATCTACTTTCCAGATTTTGACTCCCACCTGAGAGATGTTTGCAAAGTCTTCGACCTCCTACGGGCAAACTCCCTCTATGCCAAGTTGGAGAAGTGTATGTTCGAGCAGGAGTCCTTACCGTTCCTAGGCTATATCATTTTCGCCCAGAGATTGGCTATGGATCCTGCCAAACTACAGGCTGTGATGGACTGGCAGGAACCCCATTCTCTTAAAGCGGTGCAGCGCTTTATGGGGTTCATTAATTATTATCGCCAGTTCATTCCACACTTCTCAACTTTGGTAGCTCTCTTGGTTGCCCTCAACAAGAAGGGAGCAAATCCCAAATGGTGGTCTGAGGAGGTCTCCAAGGCCTTTAACTCCATAAAGTCGCACTTCACTAGCGCTCCCATCCTACATCGCCGCAATGTAGATAAGCTTTTTATCATGGAGGTGGATGCCTCATCTGTTGGTGCTGGAGCAGTCCTCTTCCAAAAGGATGCTCAAGGTCAGAAGCATCCTTGCTTCTTCTTTTCTAAGACCTTCTCACCAGCAGAGAGGAATTATTCCATCGGGGACAGGGAGTTGCTAGCCATGAAGTTGGCTTTCTCGGAGTGGAGATATATCTTGGAGGGAGCTCGTTTTCCCTTCCAAGTCTTCACAGATCATAAAAATGTGGTGTACCTGCAGACAGCCCAGCGGTTAAATTCTCGCCAGGCCAGTTGGTCCTTGTTCTTCTCCTGGTTTCATTTCACCCTCCATTTTCTTTCTGGGGAGAAGAACATTCGTGCCGACGCTCTATCTCGCTCCGTTGTGTCATCTGTGGAGGAGGAAGAGGAGCCTCGGCTTATTGTCCCCACTGAGAGACTGAGGACTGTGGCCCCGGTTTCACTAGAGTCTGTGCCTCCGGGCAAGACTTTTGTACCATCCAGTTTGCGACCGGAGGTTCTCTCTTGGCCACACTCGTCCAGGGTGGGTGGACATTTTGGTTCCAAAAGGACATCAGAGTTATTGGCGAGGACATGCTGGTGGCCGCATATGGCTCGTGATGTCGCAGACTATGTTCGGGCGTGTGTCTCTTGCGCCAAGAACAAGTCTCCTTGGCAATGGCCAGCTGGGTTGCTTTACCCTCTGCCAGTGGCGGACAGGACCTGGGAGATGGTCGGGATGGACTTTGTGGTGGGCCTACCCAAGTCTCGTAACTGCACCATTATCTGGGTGATCACCGACCATTTTTCCAAAATGGTTCATTTGGTGCCTCTTCCACGGCTACCTTCTGCACGGGCTCTGGCAGCCTTGTTCATCAAGCATATCTTGCGCTTACACGGTATGCCGGACAAGATTGTCAGTGACCGGGGTCCACAGTTTGCGTCTCGCTTCTGGAGGGAGCTTTGTCGTCTACTCAGTATTGAGTTAAATCTCTGCTCGGCTTATCATCCCGAGACGAATGAGTTGGTTGAGAGGGCCAATCAGACTCTGGTCACTTATTTACGACATTTTGTTTCTGCCAGGCAGGATGACTGGGCATCCTTGTTATTGTGGGCTGAGTTTGCCCTTAACAACGCTGTAGCCGACTCCACCGGTCAGACTCCTTTCCTCCTTAATTACGGCCAACATCCGCGGGTTCCTGTGCCTATGCCCGTGTCCTCTGCTGACTCCAGGGTGGCAGACTGGGCAGTGGGGGCACAAGACATTTGGGACCGCACTCAGGATGCCATCCAGGCCTCCAAGGAGAGAATGAGGTCCTCCGCCGATGCACATCAGCGCCCTGCCCCGACCTTTGCTCCTGGTGACTTAGTGTGGCTCTCCGCTCGTAACATCAGGCTGCGTGTTGAGTCCACTAAGTTTGCACCTCACTACTTGGGTCCCTTCAAGGTCCTCGAACAGGTTAATCCTGTGGTCTACCGTCTACCCCTTCCTCCACGCCTAGGTATCACCGACACCTTTCATGTGTCCCTCCTTAAGCCCGTATACATGTCCCGGTTTTCTGAGTCGTCTGCCGGGACATCGGGTTCGTCTACGGACGATTATGAGGTGAACGCTATTTTGGGGTGCAAGGTGGTTCATGGCAAAAGATTTTATTTGGTGGACTGGAAGGGTTACGGTCCTGAGGATAGGTCCTGGGAGCTTGCTGAGCACATTCAGGCTCCGCAGCTCATTGCTGCCTTCGAACGTAGCGAGGCCCAAGGCGGGGTGGGGGGGCCCTAGGAGGGGGAATGTGCTCGGGGAATCTCGGGCCATCTCCGCTGCGGTCTCCCATTCTTCTGCCGCAGTGGAGCCTGCTCAGCGGAGACGTCATTCCCAGGGTCTCGCTCTGTCTGACTCTGTACAAAGAGTTACTGCTGCTTTTCCTGCTTCTGCCATGGAAATCAGTGCTGGGCAGTGGCAAGCAGATGCTTCTGGGACTAAGTCCTGCTTTTCTCATTCTGAGCATGCCCAGAGTAAGATCTCTCAGTGGAGATCGAGGGTCACATGATCAGCATGGCCATGCGCTAGTATTGTTCTATGTTATGTGCTTTGCGCCAGTGTGGTCATGTGAGTTTGTGTTCAGGGACCCGGTTGAAATAAGCCCCTAGAATTCGGCGAGGAGATTTTGTGTGAATGTATTCAGGGACCTGGCTGAAATAAGCCCCTAGAATGTTGGCACCTCCGGCGAGGAGTTTGTGTGCATGACCACTGACTGCTCCCAGTTGAGTAGTTAGCCTGTGCCTCTGTGAAGTCTAACAGGGTGCAGTGCTTTGAGTTTCGGCTACTCTGTGAAGTAACAGGGTTAGCTCATACCGCCATATAGTTCCGCCGTTTGCTAGCAGCAGGTTCTCCTGCATGCTGGACCCCGGGCTGCGAACACATCTATTATAATAAAACCTCTATATTTACTCAGTGCGTTCCGCTAGCCCTAACACACACATGATACTGATGCTTTCGATTTGTCAACTGAATCATGTAAAGACGATAAATGATGTATAAATCTAAAACTATTAGGCTCTTTATTAGTTACCCAACCAAGGGAAGGACAAACAGAAATTCTCAAATATAACTAATCAAATCCCCCATATATATAATAAAGAGGAAATAAGAGGAAAAACAAAAATAACAGCTTAATAAAATAATTTATTTCATGTATGAATATTTAAAAATAAAACAAGGGAAAATCACTTGAACAAATGAGGGTGATACAGCCACCAGGAACAAACAATTATTGGACGTATCTAAGCACAAGTAGCACATCTAATCCATTATATACATCCCTAATGCAAACAAAATCCATAGAAAAGGCTAAAGTGTTAAGAATTTTCCTCCCTGTTGCAAACAATGGGATGATTTAAGTAAAAAAGTGCTGTAAGAGTCATGTCGGTCTGGTAGTCGGGGGCAGGTATATCTCGCCCAGGTATTTGTCCTATGTGAATTAGGCCACTCAGTATCTTCAGGATACCGAGGGGTTAATAAGTGCAGGAATAAAGGCTGACCAGCTGGAGGTTTCAGGTGTCAGCCTGGGGCACACAGAATGCCTGTCTGTGTGAGACAAACGTGAGTGTGAGCTGTGCTCATGATCTGTGCAATGTTAGCTGGGAGGTAGAAGCCCCCCCAGTTGTTAGATAGCAACGTATTTGTTTAGTTAGCGCCGGACAGGCAATGATTTATTTTTATGTTTTGTTTTCTGTATTTGCTTTCACTTTAATAAACCTGACCTGAGGTCAGTCAACTTGGAAACCTGCTGTCGCCTCAGAGTTCAATGCACAAACCACGTGACCTTTGACCCCAGCAAAGGCGATCCCGGAGTGTTTTGTCACATTGTGGTGGAGAATTGCGGGCAACGCGTGGCACAGGCGACAGTATGGAAGACGTGGTGAAAGCCCTAGTACAGGCCACTGCGGCACAGCAGGAAGCTAATCGCTTGATGGCCGCACAGCTGAAGGAGTTACTGGACATGACGGCTGCAGACCGCCAGCTTCTCCAACAGGTGGCGCAACGCTTGGTGAGCATGCCTGAGGTTGACCCGGAAGCAGAGTCCAGGAGGATCCATGTGAGTCGATACTGGCAAAAGCTGACCACAGAAGATGACGTCGAGGCGTACCTGACAACGTTTGAGCGGACAGCGTTGAGAGAGAAGTGGCCGAAGGAACGATGGGCCGATCTAATTGCTCCGTTTCTCTCCGGTGAGGCCCAAAAAGCTTACCATGACTTGGACCCGGAAGTCGCTCAGGACTTTGAGAGGCTGAAAACTGAGGTCCTGGCCCGGCTGGGTGTGACGACGGCTGTCCGTGCACAGAGGGTACATCAGTGGACCTATCAGCAAGATAAACCGCCGCGATCGCAGATGTTCGACCTGATCTACTTGATAAAGAAATGGCTGCAACCCAAGGTACTGACAACTCCGGAGAAAATCCAGCGGGTCGTTCTGGACAAGTACCTGAGAGTACTACCACCGGCGCTGAGAAAGTGGGTGAGCCAAGGAAATCCCGCGACAGCGGATCAACTGGTGGACTTGGTGGAGCGTTATTCCGTGGCGGAAGGACTTCCTGATGATACCGCTACTACCCGAACTGTACCTCCTCCTCGTGGAACCGGTAAGACTGTTCCAGGGACTGTGGGGGAGGAACACGGGACTGCTCGCACCCCGAGATCAAGGGTGTCGGACTCTGGTTTCAATAGGGGGCTTGTTAGGTGTTTCCGTTGCCATGAGAAGGGCCATGTTTCTGCGAACTGTCCTGTTACCACTGAACCCATGCAGTGCGACGTTACGGACTCTAAGAAATGCATGTCTTTGGTTACACGGCTAGCAAGTGTGAATGCGGGTCAAAATGATACAGTAAAACATCTGTGTGAATTGTCTGTAGATGGGGAAAATGTTGTGGCGTTACTAGACTCTGGAAGTGTGGTGACTCTAGTGAAAGCCAGTCTGCTAGCACGTCCAACTAGTCCGTCTGACAAATTTTCTGTAATGTGTGTGCATGGTGACACCTGCTCATATCCTACAGCGGTCATATGTATCTCCACTCCCTAAGGATCTGTGCAACACAAAGTGGGACTCGTCCCCGCATTGTTACATGATATAATCCTGGGCAGGGATTTTCCCCATTTCTGGCAGTTGTGGGAGAATCAGTTGCTCCTTCACGGTAGTTGTGACCGTGAATCTTCTCCCATGCTACCTGGAGGTCCCGAGCTCCTGGAAGAGACCCCACAGGAAGATGCTGCTGGGGAGATTAGTGAATCTAACCTTCAGTACCCCTTCTCAGTTATGGCGGGGGAAACTGAGGAAACTCAGCGAGAGGCGGAGGCAGACAGCCATCCCGCACCCTGCCTACCAGATTTGGGAGTCCAGTTGGATGACTTCCACAGCCAACAAATGAAAGATCCTACCCTGACTCAGGCTAGGAAAAATGTAAAAATGGTAGATAGCATACCCGTAGAACCTGACACTAGGCTAGCGTACCCGTACATGGTTCTTGAAAATGATTTACTCTACCAGGTAGAAAAAAAAGGGGAAGACACTGTGTAGCAGTTAGTGGTACCCAAACCTTATCGGCGGAAGGTACTGGACCTGGCCCATGGACATATAATGGGGGGACATCTGGGGGTACAAAAAAACCACAGAAAGAATATTGCATTGTTTTGTGTGGCCTGGAATACACAATGATGTGCGTAACTATTGTGAGTCCTGTCCAGAGTGCCAAATCTCGGCACCTAAACCTCGTAACTGTAGTCCTTTGGTACCCCTCCCTATCATTGGGGTCCCTTTTGAGTGAATTGGGATGGATTTGGTTGGGCCCCTTCCCCGGTCCGCACGTGGGCACCAACATATCCTTGTCATCATGGACTATGCCACTCGCTACCCGGAAGCCATCCCTTTGCGTAACACTGCTACCAAAACGATCGCCAAAGAATTGGTGCAAGTGTTTAGTCGGGTAGGAATTCCAAAACAGATACTCACCGACCAGGGGACTCCCTTTATGTCGAGGGTAATGAAGGAGCTCTGCAGACTCTTACAAATAGATCCCTTGCGTACATCTGTCTATCACCCTCAAACAGATGGGTTGGTTGAGCGGTTCAATAAAACCTTAAAACAGATGCTCCGGAAGGCGATAGACAAAGATGGGAAGAACTGGGATCACTTGTTACCCTATTTGCTGTTTGCCATTAGGGAAGTTCCCCAGTCTTCCACAGGGTTCTCGCCTTTCGAGCTATTATACGCCCGTCGTCCTCGTGGACTGTTGGACGTCGCAAAAGAAACCTGGGAAGGTCAAGTCACTCCCTTTAAAACGGTGATAGACCATGTAACGCAAATGCAGGACCGTATTGCTGCTGTCATGCCCATTGTTAGGGAACATATGTTACAGGCCCAGGGAGCCCAGAGGCAAAGTTATGATAGAGGCGCCAAGGTCCGTACATTTGCACCCGGGGATAGGGTGTTGATCCTAATCCCTACGGTGGATAGTAAATTTCTGGCGAAATGGCAGGGCCCCTTTGAGGTCATGGAACGAGTTGGAGAAGTGAACTATAAAGTGCACCAGCCTGGTAAGAGAAAACCAGAACAGATTTATCATGTGAATCTGATAAAACCCTGGAAAGACCGCGCTGCCCTAACAGCGGATCTGCCCCGTCCGGTTTGCTCACCTACCGTACCGGAGGTGCAGATTTCCGAGACTCTCTCTGAACGACAAAAATCTGAGGTTAAGCAGTTTTTGTTACAGAACCAACAGTTTTTCTCGGAAAAACCTGGCCAGACTAGGCTAGTGAAACATGAGATTGTCACAGAGCCTGGTGTCACAGTTCATGTGAAGCCATACCGGATTCCGGAAGCACGCCGTGAAGCCGTCTCCCGGGAGGTGAAGGCAATGTTGGACTTAGGAGTCATTGAAGAGTCGCACAGCGCCTGGTCCAGTCCAATCGTGTTGATACCTAAGCCGGATGGCTCTATACGGTTTTGCAATGACTTTAGGAAACTGAATGCGGTTTCTAAATTTGATGCCTACCCTATGCCCCGGGTCGATGAGTTGATCGATCGGCTGGGTAAAGCCCGATACATTACGACCCTGGATCTAACAAAGGGGTACTGGCAGATCCCTCTGGCCGAGGCGGCCAGAGAGAAGACGGCATTTGCTACACCGGAAGGGCTGTTCCAGTATATCTACATGCCGTTTGGACTTCACGGAGCCCCAGCAACGTTCCAGAGATTGATGGATCGAGTCTTGAGGCCCCACAGGCAGTACGCTTCTGCCTACCTAGATGACATCATAATTTACAGCGTGGACTGGGAAGCTCACCTCCGGAAGGTACAGGCGGTGATTGATGACCTGAGAGACGCAGGCTTAACGGCGAACCCCAAGAAATGTCACATCGGCCTTGAAGAAGCCCGATACTTGGGCTACGTGATTGGCAGAGGAGTGGTTAAACCCCAGATCGACAAAATACAGGCAATTGAGGGCTGGCCGCAACCAGTGAACAAGAAACAAGTTCAAGCTTTCCTGGGCATTGCCGGCTATTATCGCCGGTTCATACCCAACTTGGCGGCCATGGCTACCCCCTTGACGGATCTTACCAAAGGGAGGGATTCCGTCATGGTAAAATGGACCTCAGCAGCTGAAGAGGCCTTCCACAGTCTGAAACGGGCTTTGTGCTCTCAGCCCGTACTAGTGACTCCTGATTTCAGCAGCGAGTTTGTGGTGCAAACTGATGCTTCTGATACTGGTGTCGGAGCTGTACTTTCCCAGGTAAGGGACGGAGTCGAACACCCGGTCCTCTACCTCAGTTGGAAACTGAATGTACATGAGCAGAGGTATGCCGTGATTGAAAAAGAGTGCCTAGCCATCAAATGGGCTCTCGACTCCCTCAAATATTACCTGGCAGGTAGGAAGTTTAGGCTGGTCACGGACCATGCCCCTCTCAAGTGGATGCATCTCCACAAGGACCGTAATAGTCGGGTAACCCGGTGGTTCCTTGCCCTGCAGGCTTACTCTTTTACGGTGGAGCACCGCCCCGGGGTGCAGATGGGGAACGCTGATGCCCTGTCCCGAGTACACTGTTTCGAGAGTATTCTTGCTCGACCTGAGTGGTCTGAGCAGGGGGGAGGATATGTAAGAGTCATGTCGGTCTGGTAGTCGGGGGCAGGTATATCTCGCCCAGGTATTTGTCCTATGTGAATTAGGCCGCTCAGTATCTTCAGGATACCGAGGGGTTAATAAGTGCAGGAATAAAGGCTGACCAGCTGGAGGTTTCAGGTGTCAGCCTGGGGCACACAGAATGCCTGTCTGTGTGAGACAAACGTGAGTGTGAGCTGTGCTCATGATCTGTGTAATGTTAGCTGGGATGGAGAAGCCCCCCCAGTTGTTAGATAGCAACGTATTTGTTTAGTTAGCGCCGGACAGGCAAGGATTTATTTTTATGTTTTGTTTTCTGTATTTGCTTTCACTTTAATAAACCTGACCTGAGGTCAGTCAAATTGGAAACCTGCTGTCGCCTCAGAGTTCAATGCACAAACCACGTGACCTTTGACCCCAGCAAAGGTGATCCCGGAGTGTTTTGTCACAGTGCATAGTGCAAAAGGTGCCTATATATAACTACTTGTCCATATGTAAATTAAGCGTATTTACTCACTTAGAATGTTGTCCCGGTGTGTGCACCCTCAAAAACCCCGACAGCGCTGTTTCGCCGTAATGGCTTCCTCGATAGGGGGCATGTGTGCTGCTGGCCAAACTAGCCGTTCATATATACCCCGTGCACAGCTGATTCTGATATCGGCATTACCGGTGATACACTGCGCATGCGCCGATCCCTGGACTTCCTCCTTTATGAAGAGACTTCCTGCTCTTCGCATCTGGAACGCAAGTGTAAGAACGCTGTGCGCTACCATAGTGAGCGAGGCAGAAAGTCACGGGGAAGCTCCTGATCTGCGCATGCACCAACCGGACGCCGAGAGAGAGACAGCTGAGATTAAATAAACACAGATATGGGCAGATACAAAGTGACCGATATTAAAAAGGAGGGATTTATTAATGGAGATAAACATATGTATTTGTGCATCTATATATATAATTGTCTAAGGGTTTTTCCGTCTGTCTGTCTGTCTGTCTGTCTTTCTGTCTGTCTGTCTGTCTGTCTGTCCTGGAAATCCCACATCTCTGATTGGTCGAGGCCGCCGGGCCTCGACCAATCAGAGACGGGCACAGCATGACACAGCATGGCGACGATGATGTCATAATGGAAATCCCGCGTCTCTGATTGGTCGAGGCCGCCAGCGACGGGCACAGTATCGACGTAGATGTCATAATGGTTGCCATGGCGACGATGATGTCATAAAGGTTGCCTCGACCAATCAGCGACGGGCACAGTCTGCCGCGAATTCTGGAATCATCATTGTCCATATACTACGGGGACATGCATATTCTAGAATACCCGATGCGTTAGAATCGGGCCACAATCTAGTATAAATATAAAACTAACGTGGAAAGTGAAAGTATATAATAATAAATAGCATGTGATAATAGATCACTACGATATGTGTAAACCCCGCATAATATATATTAATAAATATATTTACCATAAATTATATATAAATAATTAATTTTAAATATCAATTATAAAGTGCAATAAGTGCCAACTAAAATACTAAAAATACATATAACATTTAATACCATATTTAATACCATAAATAATCGTATAAACAGCATTATTAATTAAATAAACAAACGTAAATTACGGTATAATAAATATCTATTGATACAATACCAATATATTTAAATAAACACATGCAATATAGTGACATATAAAATCTACACATATTATACCCAAAACAAGTATATTACAAAATCCCATAACATAATCATATAAATACAATACCCATAAATAAACAGACCCAATTAAGTATCTACTCCCTATTTTATTAATAATATGCAATAAGACAACACAAACATAAATAAACTACATAATAAAATAGTCCATGGCGGATGTGTCTGTGGGACCGGACCCAGTCATGTTCTGCAGTGGACTAAGACAAAAGAAGTAGGACTACTGGATGAGCCGTCTCTAACTAATAAAACAAAAAAACTGAATGTTAAAACCGACAAAAAACAACACACATAATTGATAACAGAATAAGATGTTAATAAGTGGAGAATATTGAACATTTATAAAAATGCAGAAAAACCAATGGTCTCATTGAGGCCTTGTGGAACCATGGTGCTCAACAAGTAGATCCAGCGACTCTCTTTCTGTGCCAAAATTCTGCCAAGGTTGCCTCCCCTAAAACCCAAGTCTACCTGATCTATGGCTTGAATTTTCAGTTCACTCGGGTCACAATTATGGTATAATTTAAAATGCCGTGGCAAAGTCTTTAATCCATTTGTATCTTCCATAGTGAGGGCCTTCTCAATGTCCCTTATGTGTTATCTAGTTCTAATTTTTAACTCCCTAGTAGTCATCCCTACATACACTTTTCCACAGGGACACTGAGCATGGTATATGACACCCTTTGAGGAACATGTGAGCATTTTACGCATGTCATATGTCCTTGATCCATCCCAATTCCCAAAGGTTTTACTTCTGAAGTGATTCTTACAAGCCTTACAGGAATTACATGGAAAGAAACCATGCAACTCTACTTGCGGCTGCTTAAATGGAGTTGCAGAATAGTGACTACGTACTAAAAGAGCTTTCAAATTTCTTGAATGTCTGGAAGTCATCAAAGGATTATTAGGCAACAGTTTCTTTAAGATGGGGTCAGATAGCAATACTCCCCAATACTTCTGCATAATACTCACTAATTCTGACGACTGTTTATTGTAACCTGTGATAAATCGGACATGGTTAGTAGCTGTTACCTTCTTTTTCTTCCGATTACCATAGAGCAGCTCATTTCTACTTGATCTTTCCGCTATCCTAAACCCATTCTTTATCTGCTTTTTACTGTGTCTCCTGTTAACAAATCTATTGGCCAAATCAGATGCCTGTTCTTTGTATTCATTGTCAAGGGTACAAATTCTCTTAATCCTCATAAACTGACCAATGGGGCTACCTTTAATTGTGGACTTATGGTGAGCAGAGGAGGCGTGCAGCAAAGTGTTAGTAGCTGTCTGTTTTCTAAAGACACTTGTGACCAGCTTACCATCTGAAAGCGCCTCTATACTTAAATCCAAAAAATAAACTTTCTTACCAAACTTAAAAGTCAATTTTATATTTAAATTGTTATGGTTCAATTCTCCCATCGAAGTCATCAAATTGTTAATGGGGCCTTCCCATATGAAAAGGATGTCGTCGATATATATCGACTACATCCATGTATCGCATCAACACCCTGAACCCCATCTTCCTGAAAGATCATCCTTTCCCAGTACCCCATAAAAAGGTTAGCATACGAGGGGGCACACGTGGCCCCCATCGCAGTACCTTGTTGCTGTAAATAAATATCCTTATTAAATGTGAACACATTGTGTTCCAATACAAATTTCAATAAGGTCAAAATCAACTCAATAAGTGGCGGGTCCAGATTACTTTCATATAGTGTGACACTGCAACCAAACCGTCCGTATGCCTAATGGACGAATACAACGCTTCCACATCGGCTGTAACCAAAATTGCATCCTCTTCTAAATGTAAGGAGTCCAGTCTTTGAAGCATCATGGTGGTATTTCTGATGTATGAAGGTAAACCCTGTACTAATAGTTGTAAGTAATAATCAATTACCTTACATATGATTTCACACAGATTCCCCACACCAGAGACAATCGGCCTCCCGGGCGGGTCTACCGGATTCTTGTGCAATTTAGGCAACAAGTAGAAAGTGGATAATTTTGGTTGCAACTTAGTCACCATTTCCACCATTTTTTTAGTGATAATCCCATCCTCATAGGCAGTTTCCAAGATATTAATAAATTTTCCCTGAAATTCTGTTAAAGGGTTATATTGCATTTTTTTTTAACATTTAGTGTTACCCAATATTTTAACTGCTTGTTTCTCATACATAACATTTGGCCATATGACGGTATTACCGCCTTTATCGGCCTGTTTTATGACCACACCTTCCAATGCTTGTAATTCTTTTAGTGCTTTGCTTTCATCTATAGATAAATTGGATACCCAACCCGGAACCAATGGTAGATTCTCTACATCTTTAGTCACCATTTTAACAAAAATTTCCACAGCAGAACAAATGTTCAAACTGGGAAATTTCTGGGATTTTCCAAAGAAGTGAGTCGGGAACTTACCCTCCTCATTCCTTTCACTTTCCTCCAGAAGGTCTTCCAAATTTTTCAAAGCTTCCTTTTCTAGCTCAGTGGGAAACATCCGATCCAAATCGCTTCTAAAGTGCAATTTCTGTAAAATTATTTTACGTGCAAATAGGTGCAGATCCTTCACTATTTGGAATTTGTCTAGATATGCAGAAGGGGAAAAAGTCAAACCCTTCTCCAATACCTTAATTTGTACATCATTAAGAATGTGATCAGATAAATTAATTACCTTAGACTTATCATTGTTACGCCTGTTATTTCTTCTCTGATTAAAGATTTCTGGGAACTTTTTATTCTCACGGTTATGGGTTCTTGTTTGCATACGATAATCACTGGTATTCTCAGCCTCACTACACGAGGTGCTGCTTTCTGCATAGGAAGGCTCATCACGTCCCAAATTACTAGCTTTATTTGAGGCACTCAACGGTTTTTTCTTAGGGAGCTGCCATCTAAAGATTTTTTCTGTTTCAAAGTCTGTTGAATCTCTCATAAATTTCTTAGGTTTTAATTCACTAATTTCATTTTCCCACTTGTCAATATCCTTCTCCATCATGTTAATAAAATGTTTTGACTTCCTGCCTCGCTCACTATGGTAAAGCATAGCGTTCTTACACTTGCGTTCCAGATGCGAAGAGCAGGAAGTCTCTTTTCATAAAGGAGGAATTCCAGGGATCGGCGCATGTGCAGTGTATCACCGGTAATGCCGATATCAGAATCAGCTGTGCACCTGGTATATATGAACAGCTAGTTTGGCCAGCAGCACACATGCCCCTTATCGAGGAAGCCATTACGGCGAAACGGCGCTGTCGGGGTTTTTGAGGTTGCAGACACCGGGACAACATTCTAAGTGAGTAAATACAGCTTAATTTACATATGGACAAGTAGTTATATATAGGCACCTTTTGCACCATGCACTTTTTTACTTAAATCATCCCATTGTTTGCAACAGGGAGGAAAGGTCTTAACACTTTAGCCTTTTCTATGGATTTTGTTTGCATTAGGGATGTTTATAATGGATTAGGTGTGCTACTTGTGCTTAGATAAGTCCAATAATTGTTTGTTCCTGGTGGCTGTATCACCCTAATTTGTTCAAGTGATTTTCCCTTGTTTTATTTTTAAATATTCATACATGAAATAAATTATTTTATTAAGCTGTTATTTTTGTTTTTCCTCTTATTTCCTCTTTATTATATATATGGGGGATTTGATTACTTATAATTGTTTGGAGGTTACTTTCATTATTTTGGACATTTGATATGCATAAGAAATTCTCAAATGCAGGGGATAAAAATGGGCCTGCAACCTTACCTTCGTCTAACTTTATTTGAATCTTTATGATTACAACAAGCTTATTAAAGGGAACCTGTCACCTGAATTTGGCGGGACAGGTTTGCGGTCATATGGGCGGGGTTTTCGGGTGTTTGATTCACCCTTTCCTTACCCGCTGGCTGCATGCTGGCCGCAATATTGGATTGAAGTTCATGCTGTGTCCTCCATAGTACATGCCTACTGCGGGCAAAGCCGAAAAGCATTAGTGTGCATGCGCCGGCGCACTATGTCCCGGAACACAGCAAAATACTTCCGGGACATAGTGCGCCGGCGCATTCACACTAATGCTTTTCGGCTTTGCCCACAGTTGGCAAAGCATACTGCGCGTGCGCAAGGCAAGATTGCCTTGCGCAGGCGTGTACTACGGAGGACACAGCATGAACTTCAATCCAATATTGCGGCCAGCATGCAGCCAGCGGGTAAGGAAAGGGTGAATCAAACACCCGAATACCCCGCCCATATGACCGCAAACCTGTCCCGCCAAATTCAGGTGACAGGTTCCCTTTAAAATGTACTGATTTTAAATTATCGACCCATACGCAACCAGGACTGTTAAAAATAGGAACAAAAATAACTTCACTGAAGTGAAAACGTTAATTAACAGCCCTGCTTTCTGATGATTTGGGTAAACTTCCAACCATGTAAGCATGCTTTCCAATTTCACCGGAGTCACTGCCTTCTGAAAATGAATCTTTATTCTTTAACCAAAGATTGCTGAGTGTATTGGCCCTATTTGAAGCATCTGGACATAGGGTGTGCACCACCGCTAGCGGCGAATTTGTGCCTGTATTAGCAATTGTTAAGCCATTTACATTGAGTTTCGCTGAATGCAAAGCAAACCCCTTTACAAAAATTATTGTTGCTATTCACTGAAGAAGATCTATGGACATTAGCTTCATGTGTCATCATTAGACTTAGCCATAAACTCACATCTTTCTGGTCCCATCTCAAGTTACTATGAACTGATAACTTTTGATATAATTCATCATGAAGCAACCATGAGTTGCCACCAAAATTGCGATAAGTCTCCAATAGGATATCTACCATATATATTGAAATAAAGCGGCACATTTGTTAGGACACTTTTCACCTTATACGGATGAAAAAATACGAAAAGCTTGTAACCAGTTATTGAATGATCTTATAAGATTAAGCTTTTTCTTATCGTCTTCCTACTCCTCCCTCTTATTGGTTTTCTTCTTAGAAGGAAGGAGAGAAAATATCCCAATGTATTCACATTGCCAAATCTTTTCTTTGACTGCCGGTAATAAACAAAAGCACAGAGGTGGAAATGTTGCATAACAAGACTTCTTTATAACAAACATCTGCCACCACTGGGACTTTCCCTACAACCTTTAAATGTCTCTTTAGATCGACCAAATCCATCCCAGACCTCTCCAAAATGGGAGGATTATCTCATGCTGTTGCAATATCATTATTCCTGCCCACACTGACTGGAGACCCAGTTAAATCAACCGTGCCCCCATTAGCTGGGTTAACTTTGAGAAAATCGGCTACGTCTGAGAGGGAGCACACTGCCTCGACTAGCCTATGTAACCTAGCTGTATGAGTGCCGCTAGGCATCGCTGTCGGGGTTTTGCTAGATAACCCCGCTGACTGCTGCACTGATAGCGCTATGCTCCCTGTACCCTGTGCAACATTTTTCTCACCCACAGCCTCTTGGTCGCAATATCCTGGACCTCTGCTTTCCGTGATTGCTGTCACCACTGGCGACACTGACCTTCTTTTATTATTATTAGTATTATTTATTTATATGGCACCATTAATTCCATGGTGCTGTACATGAGAAAGGGGAGACATTCAGAATTATAGATATCGTTTACAGTAAACAAATTTACAATGACAGAGGGGAGAGCACTCTGTCCTTGCGGACATAAATTCTACAGGATAATGGGGAAGAGATAGAAGGTAGGGGGTGCAGCAGCTCTGGTGGTGGTGAGGAGGCAGAATTGTTATTGCAGGCTGTAGGCTTTCCTGAAGAGATGGGTTTTCAGGTTCCGTCTGAAGGATCCGAGGGTGGTGGATAATCGGACGTGTTGCAGCGTGGAATTCCAGAAAATGGGGGATATTTGGGAGAAATCATGAAGGTGGTTGTGTGAGGAACAAATAAGTGTGGAGGAGAGTAGGAGGTTTTGGGAGGATTGAAGATTACGTGAGGGAAGATAGTGGGAGATTAGTTCAGAGATATAGGGAGGGGACAGGTTGTGGATGGTTTTGTAGGTCAGTGTTAGTAGTTTGAACTGGATTCGTTGGGGGAATTGGAAGCCAGTGGAGGGATTTGCAGAGGGGAAAAACAGGGGAGTAGCGAGGAGAGAGGTGGATTAGCCGGACAGCAGAGTTGAGGACAGACTGGAGTGGTGCAAGAGAGTTAGCAGGGAGGCCACAGAGGGGGGGGTTGCAGTAATTGAGGCGGGAGATGATGAGGGCATGCACAAGAGTTTTAGTAGATTGAAGGCTGAGGAAGGGACAGATTCTGGAAATATTTTTGAGTTGGAGGCGACAGGAGGTGGCAAGAGTTTGGACGCGTGGTTTGAAGGACAGGGCAGAGTCAAGAGTTGCTCCGAGGCAGCGGACTTCCGGTACGAGGGAAAGCATGATGTAACTGATTGCGATAGATAGGTCAGGATTTCAGGTGCGGGAGAGTGCGTGATGCCATTTACCATAATAGATAGATCGGGTAGGGGAGATGCGCGAGATGGAGGAAAGATGATGAGTTCGGTTTTGTCTACATTGAGTTTTAGGAAGTGAGAGTTAAAGAAGGAGGATATGGCTGATAGACACTCTGGGATTCTGGACAGCAGAGAGGTGACATCTGGGCCAGAGAGGAAGATCTGAGTGTCATCAGCATACAGGTGGTACTGGAAGCCATGGGACTTTATAAGTTGTCCTAGGCCAAGGGTATAGATGGAAAAAAGTAGGGACCCCAGGACAGAGCCTTGAGGAACACCAACAGAGCGAGGGCGGGATTAGGAGGTAGTGTGGAAGTAGGAAATGCTAAATGTGCGGTTGGAAAGATATGAGGCAATCCAGGACAGGGCAAGGTGATGCCAAGGGAAGGGAGAATCTACAAACGTGTCCAAAAGCATATCAATAATATATAGGGACCTTCACCACTAGGATGAATCCCAAAGTACATTTAGACAGGGGGTGTGTCAAAATATATAATAACCTAATGAATGGATAACTAGTATCCACACACACCACTTGCAGTGCCCCAGAGTCCTGGTCATTGCAGTACTGTTGCTCTGCCACTAAGGGGAGTGATGGTACGTCTGATTGCACTAAAGGAGTTCACTTGACCAGGTAACACACACCCATAATACACTTCACACTCCGGCCACCAGGGGGGGTGGTTCTATCTATTAGACCACTCCTCACACTTGGGTAAAACTGGGGGGTTGGACAGGAAGTCAGAGAGAAAGGAGCTGGGAAGAGCTCGAGAGAGGACCTGTCAGAGGTGGGATCCTGGCAGAGCCCTAGTGAACAAGAAAGAACGTTACGGAGCCGAGCCTGTGCTTTCAGCGGCAGTCTCCTAGGAAAGGACAAGAAGCGAGGGGTATTGTGAAGGAGTGAGAAACAGGAATACAGCGCAGAGGTGATAGGACCAGAAGGAGTCGTGCTGTAAGATCGAGGCAACATCCTTCTGGAGCGCAAAGTCGGTGGCCGGAACGCCGAGAAAGTAAGAGACTTTAAGCATTACTTCAAACCACGGTAGGACAGTCAATTATAGGTTGGCTGTCTCACTTAAACACCTAAGCAGACAACCGAGGCAGCTGTGGGAGAGGGGTGACTCTAGGGTCCCGGAAGAACTCAAGGCCTACCCCGTCATTCGGGTGCATCCTAACCATATCATCTGGGGGACGTAGAGAACGAACATCAGAGACAGACAGAATCAGTTGTGAGGACTATCCCGGGGTGCTCAGCAGGGAAGGACTACAGCACACAGGCGCTAGAAGGTAGACACTGATTCCCACCTGCTAAGGGAACTCCGGATGTGCCTTTGGACCAGCCGGTCTCAGCCAGCCCTGTTAACAGTGCTCTGGATTGAGTATCTCGAAACCTTCAGTAAAAAGGTATAGAGACTGCAACTCTGTGTCCTCGTTATTCATCGCACCCTGCACTACACATCATCACTCTCAGCTTCTACTGGACGCCCCTCAGCAGGGTCACAGACTGGGTCTGGCCACCGTGACACTCCCAGAACCGAGACAGAGAGGCCCGGTACCGGGTACCCCTCGGCCCTGCGACAGTGGGGGCGCTCCACCACTCACCATAGAGATATATATAAAATGGTAAAGTTTATTTTATTGAAGAAAACTAGACAATACACACATTGAATAAAATCTCATACAGTCACAATTGACATAAAAAAATAAGTAAGAGGAAAAGAGTTTTACCCAAGTAAGACACACGTGGTGGCAAAGTTGAAGATAGTATATAGAAACAGGCTGTAATAATTATAGGGGATAACTCAGGAGACTCTTTGCGTGGAACAAGACAACTACAGGACACAGTTTTATAAGTGGTAAAATCTATATTATCACACGGTGATTCAAACAGGTGCAGAGAGAAATTCAAGTCCACAACACTTGGTGCAAATAATAAACGCAGCTTAGCTGTCTATAGGAAACTTCAGAGCAAAATGCAATCAAGCAGAAAGTCTATGAAGCACAGTTATTCTTGTGGATACTTGACACGAATAAATCCTTGTCTTAGTCCAGCCACAGATAGATATGCTTATGGGCAGTTCAAATCATATCTTAGCTCAACCAGGGAGGCCTGGTTAATAGTCTCAAGTTAATGCAAAGCAGCAGCAGCTTACATGTCCAGCAAATGCAGGTGGAAGTAAACACGAGCAGCAGATGAAGGAGGATTACTGGAAACTTGTGTATGCAGCAGGAACTCAGAGCAGAGTAGCAGGATCACCACACAGGTTCACAGGAGCAGGTGTATAGCCAGGGAGTAATCAGAGATCAGGAGCTGGATGCAAGGCAGAATACTCTAGCACAGACTGAAGGCTGGGGTGGAGTTTTATAGCAGGAGACACAGTGCACATGAGACCAAAGATGCCATCTTTAAAAAGGGCAGTAATGCACAAAAGGTAAAAAATGTTCAGAGTCCTGACATTACTCCCTCCTTAGAAGCGGCCTCAGGACGATCCTGGACCTGGTTTCTCAGGGAATCTCTGATGAAAACGAGAAATCTTCTGTTGGGCATTGATGTTTTCCACAGGTTCCCAAGAGTCTTCCTAAGGGGGATATCCCTGCTATCTTATCAGATATTGGAGCCGATTCCTGCTAATCCTGGAATCAATAATTTCCTCCACCACGAATTGTTCTTGCCCATCAATCACCACAGGCTGCGGAGGTGGCACAACACGTCCCTGGAAGGTATTAGGAGATACAGTTAAGATACATGAAAAACAGGGTGTACCTTCATTGCCCTAGGCAGCTTCAGCCGGCAGGCGACAGAGCTCACAATACCGTTGATGTTGAAAGGGCCAATGAAATTCTGTCCAAGTTTTTGTGAAGGAACGTTTAACTTCAGATTCTTAGTTGCTAACCACACGAAATCTCCTACCTTGAACATGGGTGCAGGTTTACGGAATCTATCAGCCGATCTCTTATAACGTTCTTGAGCTGTGGTCAGGGATTCCTTCAGGACCTCCAGATTTTGTCTCATTGCAGTCAGCTTTTCCTCCACTGCCGGAACCGGAGAATTAATTGGAGACCTAGGTAAAATACACGGATGATAACCCAGATTGGCAAAGAAAGGTGTAAATTTAGTGGAGGTGCTCTGAGAATTATTATATGAAAATTCGGCTAACGGCAACAACTCCAACCAATCAACCTGGAGATGGCTAACATAGCATCTTAGATATTGTTCCAGCATCTGGTTGGTACGCTCAGTCTGACCATTTGTCTGGGGATGGTAAGCAGAAGAGAGCCAGACATTAATATTGAGTGCAGAGCAAAACCCCTTCCAGAATCTTGAAGTGAACTGTACTCCACGGTCAGAGATGATCTCATCCGGAACCCCGTGCAACCAAAAGACATTTTGTATAACCAAGTTCACTGTATCTTTAGCTGAGGGGAGGCCGGTGCACAGAACGAAATGAGCAGATTTAGTCAGGCGATCAACTACTACCATGATTGTATTCGTGCCCCCTGATGTAGGCAGCTCCCCAATAAAGTCCATTGATATAGACCCCCAAGGGCGGGACGAAACAGGTAATGGTTGTAGAAGACCCGTAGGTGCCACATGATGAGTCTTGTAACGGGCACATACCTCGCAAGAGAGAACATAGTCCTTGGTATCCTTCAGGCAAGTTGGCCACCAGAAGAATTGGCTCAGGAACTCTTGTGTCTTCTGTACCCCCTGTGACCAGCCAACTTGGAGTCATGTACCAACTTGAGGATCTGCAGACGGACGAACTCCGGGACGTAGATACGTCGATCTCTGAACCACATGCCACCCATAAAGACAAGATTAATATCCACAGGTGGGTTGGCCAGAAATACATCACCTTCATAGGCCTCCCTGCACTCTTTCCACAAGTCCTGATCGTGGATAACTCCGATGAAATTGGCATCAGATAGAATGGTCTTGGACGGGGCTCCAGGTACGGAATCCGCAGCATGGATTCGGGATAAAGCATCAGCCTTCCCATTACGAGAACCTGGACGGTACGAAATAACAAAGTTAAATTGATTTAAAAATAAGTTCCAATGAGCCTGATGAGGAGAAAGACATCTAGCGGATCTAAGGAACTCTAGATTGCGATGGTCAGTTAGCACTATGATCTGTTGTGCAGCTCCTTGCAGATGATGCCTCCATTCCTTGAAAGCCACAATAATAGCCAGCAATTCCTTGTCTCCCACGTCGTAATTATTCTCTGCTGAGGTTAGTCTATGGGAAAAGAAAGCACAAGGATGTAGCAGACCCTTCTCTCCAGTTCTTTGGGAGAGAATAGCCCCCAAGCATTATCAGAAGCGTCCACCTCCACAATGAAAGGAAGTGTTGGATCTGGGTGTATCAACAACGGTGCTGATGTGAAACAGATCTTAAGCTGATCAAAAGCTTCTTGAGCCTGTGATGACCACTTAAAGGGCTTTTCCTTCTTTGTCAAGGAAGTAATGGGATGGACAATATCAGAAAAATTTCGAATGAAGCGTCTGTAGAAATTTGCAAAACCAATAAAACGTTGGACCTCCTTAACGTTCTTGGGTACCGGCCAGTCAAGGATAGGCTGAATCTTACCAGATTCCATGTTCAGCCCCTGGGGAGAGATGATATAACCTAAGAACTGTATCTCAGAATGATGGAACTCGCATTTCCCCGGCTTAATATACAGATGATTCTCTTTCAGACGTCTTAAAACAGTTTTGACATGTTCTTCATGTTCCTGTAGAGAGTCAGAAAAGATTAGTATATCGTCCAAATAGATCACCACAAACTGGTCCAACAAATCTCTGAAAATGTCATTAGCAAGGTGTTGAAATGTTGCAGGGGCGTTAGAAAGCCCAAAGGGCATCACAAGAGATTCAAAATGTCCATACCGGCATCTGAATGCTGTTTTCCACTCATCCCCCGGACGAATACGCACCAAATTATAAGCCCCACAAAGATCCAGTTTAGAGAACACCTTAGCATGGCGGACTCTTTCCAGTAATTCGGGAATCAGAGGCAAAGGGTAACGGTTTCGTACGGTTACCTTATTGAGCTCTCGATAGTCAAAACAGGGTCTCAGGGTCCCATCCTTCTTCTTTACAAAAAAGATAGGTGCCCCTGCTGGTGAGGAAGAAGGACGTATGAAGCCTGTGGCCAGATTTTCATCAATATACTCTTTTAAGGCTTGAAGCTCAGGTGCCGCCAAAGGGTATACGTTTCCAAAAGGAATGGCTGCCTCGGGAAGCAGCTCAATGGGACAGTCATAATGCCTTTGTGGAGGAAGCTGATCTGCATTCTTCTTGTCACAGATGTCAGAGATTTCTTTATAAGCTGGAGGTAAAGAAAATACCTGTACATGTGGTTCCGTAGTTGTGGACTCAGGGACAGCTTCTGTTAACACTGAGTTGCTCCTTGTTGGGAAGATAATCTCCTTGGTCTCCCAGTTGATAATTGGGTTCTGAGAACGCAACCAAGGAATGCCTAAAATCACAGGAAAATGAGGAGAAGAAATTAGCAAGAAAGAAAGTTGCTCCTGATGATTAGGCTCCAACAAAATTTCAAGGGGTACGGTTTCCTGATCCACAGGCCCAGAGATTAAAGGTGACCCATCCACTGTTTCCATGGTAATTGGAGAGGCTCTTTGCTGAATTTTAATACCATGTTCCTTGGCAAATGCAATATCCATGAAATTGCCACCTGCACCAGAGTCAATCATAGCTGAACTGGAAATCCACTGTCCTGAACACAGGATCTTAATAGGGAGAGAATAGTGAGAGTTCTTTTCCTTCAGCTCCTTGGGGGGTGAAGTCATAGAAAGTGAATGGAATACAGCGTTTAAAGGCAGGCTACATTCAGAGATGTCAGATTCATCATCACAGTTGTCATACTCCCCTACTGCTGCTAGCACCTTGTTAGGCCATCTAGGACACTTAGGACAATTGATCAAGAAGTGGTAAGACTGCCGCAGTAGAAACATAGACTTTCACGAAGGCGATGCTCCCGGCGCTCATTGATCTCGCGCCTCTGAACGGAATCAATTTGCATGGGCACCTCCTCCACCTCCCGAGAGGTTTTACCTGCAGGCTCTTTGGAAGGAAGGGAAAAGTTAGACACACGGTTATATGCAGCAAATTTCTCCTGCCTACGCTCAGTAAGGCGAATGTCTATGCGCGCACAATGCTGTATAAATGTCTCTAGCTCTTGTGGTGACTCAGAGTGGGCTAGTTCATCTTTTACAATACTAGACAGACCCCTTTTAAAAATAGGCAATTGTGCATAACTGTCCCAATTGGTATCTACCGCCAATCTCCTGAATTCAGTGGCATACTCAATAACAGAACGTTTAGCCTGGTGTAAAGACAACAAAGTAGATTCAGCGGTTGCACGGCGATTAGGGTCATCAAACATTAATGCCATAGCGGCCAAGAAATCATCCAAGTCATTTAACCGTGGGTCACGAGACTCAATCATCGGATTCGCCCAGGCGAGCGCTCGTGAGGTCAGTAGCATTATTACACACAATACTTTGGATCTGTCAGTAGGAAAACGGTCAGCATGCACATCAAAATATAGCATACATTGATTCACAAAGCCACGAAATTTGTCGCGATCACCATTAAATCTGAATGGGGGCAACTTAGGTGGGCTAGCTGGTGGCGGTTGCCCAGAGGGTAAAGTCACTTGTGCAGCTATTTGCGTGCTTATGTCCTGAAAAGCCCGTCCATACTGGGACTCTATGCCAGCAAGTTTGTTTTCCTGAGCTGTCATGCGGTTGCTCAAGCCCTGCAAAGTCTGTCCAAACACTTGTTGATTGAGTTCAAAGCTTCCAAACTTCTTTTACAGACCTTCCACATCTTTCTGCAGTGATCTAATTATGGAAAACACCTGCTCTAATCTGCTTTCTGCAGTCATTGTTCCAGCAGTCTCCTTTTTTTTTTTTTTTAGGCTAGAGTATCCTGTAATAATTATAGGGGATAACTCAGGAGACTCTTTGCGTGGAACAAGACAACTACAGGACACAGTTTTATAAGTGGTAAAGTCTATATTATCACACGGTAATTCAAACAGGTGCAGAGAGAAACTCAAGTCCACAACACTTGGTGCAAATAATAAACGCAGCTTAGCAGTCTATAGGAAACTTCAGAGCAAAATGCAATCAAGCTGAAAGTCTATGAAGCACAGTAATTCTTGTGGATACTTGACACGAATAAATCCATGTCTTAGTCCAGACACAGATAGATATGCTTATGGGCAGTTCAAATCACATCTTAGCTCAACCAGGGAGGCCTGGTTAATAGTCTCAGGTTAATGCAAAGCAGCAGCAGCTTACATGTCCAGCAAATGCAGGTGGAAGTAAACACGAGCAGCAGATGAAGGAGGATTACTGGAAACTTGTGTATGCAGCAGGAACTCAGAGCAGAGTAGCAGGATCACCACACAGGTTCACAGGAGCAGGTGTATAGCCAGGGAGTAATCAGAGATCAGGAGCTGGATGCAAGGCAGAATACTCTAGCACAGACTGAAGGCTGGGGTGGAGTTTTATAGCAGGAGACACAGTGCACATGAGACCAAAGATGCCATCTTGAAAAAGGGCAGTAATGCACAAAAGGTAAAAAATGTTCAGAGTCCTGACACAGGCACTGGGTCATTGCAAAGTATCTAAGATAATGCAGACCCAGTTCCATCAACCTAGCAAATACTGCTCAAATGCCATGATAAAGTGCTTAACAGTGCTTAACAATGCAAGGGTATGGATCTGCAAAATATATGGTAAAAGGTTCAGAGCTTACCCATATATAAATACCCGTCCACAATGCCACAGAGACCCCAATGCGCATTTCGATGCTCGCTTTCTCAAGGGGGAGGCATGTATGTCATATCCTACCTCATCCTGTTTTTATGTCCATCATACTCTAGTGTGGGCAATTCATAAAAGAATCTGTAGCAGTCGGCAGTGGTCAACTGTGTCAAAGGCAGAGGACAGGTCGAGAAGGAGGAGGATGGAGAGCTGTCTGTTAGCTTTGGCTGTAAGTCATTAGTAATTTTGGTCAGGGCAGTTTCGGGGAGAGTGGTGGGAGTGGAAGCCAGATTGGAGGTTGTCAAGGAGAGAGTTAGATGAGAGGTGGGAGAAAAGTTGAGCATGGAGACACTGCTCAAGGAGTTTTGAAGCAAACAGGAGCAGTGATATGGGGCGATAGCTGGGCATAGCAGTTGGGTCAAGGTTTGTTGTTTTGAGGATGGGTGTGATGGTGGCATGTTTGAAGGCAGAGGGGAAGGTACCAGAAGATAGCTATAGGTTGAAGAGATGGGTTAGGGCTGGAATGAGCATGTTAGTGAGGTTGGGGAGCAGGTGGGAAGGGATGGGGTCAAGTGCACAGGTGGCGAGGTGTGATTTGGAAAGGAGGTGAGTAAGTTCTCTTTCAGTGATGTTGGAAAGGGAGTTTATTGGGGAAGGGCAGAGGTCAGGTATATGGAGTGGTTTGGGTGGAACAGTAAAGGTTTGCCTTGTTTTGTCGATCTTGTTTTTGAAGTAGGTGGCAAAGTCCTCGGAAGAGATGAGGGGAGTTGGAGGTGGCAGTGGTGGGGGAGGAGATAGTTAAATATGCTGAACAGTTGTTTTGGGTTGTAGGATAATTAAGATACAAGGTTTGTGAAATAGGTCTGTTTAGCAGAGGTAAGGGCTAAAATGAAGGCAAGTGTAGCTTGTTTGAAAGCAGTGAAGTCATCTGGCAGGTGTGTTTTCTTTCAATGCCGCTTCACGACCCTGGATGCTTGTCGATGTGTTTTGGTGAGATTGTTGTGCCAGGGATGCCTTTTGATTCATCACACTTTGCCATGCATGAGAGGGGCGATTGAGTCTATGGCTGTAATAATTATAGGGGATAACTCAGGAGACTCTTTGCGTGGAACAAGAAAACTACAGGACACAGTTTTATAAGTGGTAAAGTCTATATTATCACACGGTGATTCAAACAGGTGCAGAGAGAAACTCAAGTCCACAACACTTGGTGTAAATATTAAACGCAGCTTAGCAGCCTATAGGAAACTTCAGAGGAAAATGCAATCAAGCAGAAAGTCTATGAAGCACAGTTATTCTTGAGGATACTTGACACGAATAAATCCTTGTCTTAGTCCAAACACAGATAGATATGCTTATGGGCAGTTCAAATCACATCTTAGCTCAACCAGGGAGGCCTGGTTAATAGTCTCAGGTTAATGCAAAGCAGCAGCAGCTTACATGTCCAGCAAATGCAGGTGGAAGTAAACACGAGCAGCAGATGAAGGAGGATTACTGGAAACTTGTGTATGCAGCAGGAACTCAGAGCAGAGTAGCAGGATCACCACACAGGTTCGCAGGAGCAGGTGTATAGCCAGGGAGTAATCAGAGGTCAGGAGCTGGATGCAAGGCAGAATACTTTAGCACAGATTGAAGGCTGGGGTGGAGTTTTATAGCAGGAAGACACAGTGCACATGAGACCAAAGATGCCATCTTTGAAAAGGGCAGTAATGCACAAAAGGTAAAAAATGTTCAGAGTCCTGACAATGGCTGATGTGAGGGTGGTGTTATAGAAAGCGGTGGTGCTGTCCATGTCGTGGAGTGAAGATATGGAGGACAGAGGTAGAAGAGAGTCTGAGAGTCTGTGAATGTCCAGGTGTGCTAGGTTTCTGTGAGGATGTGGTAGTGGCTGGACGTGCCGGTCGGGTGAGGAGGACAAGGATGAGAAGTGTCATGGTTCCCAATGGCAAGGGAACGTAAAAAACACATAAGTAACGAACGAGCTCTCGGGTGATGGAAACTCGAGTTGACCGTGAGCTAAATCTACCACACAACTAACAGTAGCCAGGGAGCATACCTACGGCTTCCTATATGCCACGCGCCAGCCGGAGGACTAACTACGCCTGGTAGAGGAAGAAACAGACCTGGCTTACCTCTAGGGAAATACCCCAAAAGATGATAGCAGCCCCCCACATGTAATAACGGTGAATTAAGAGGAAAAGACATACACAGTATGAAAGTAGATTTAGCAAAGAGAGGTCCACTTACTAGATAGCAGAAGGATACAAAAGAGGACTTCATGGTCAACTGAAAACCCTTTCAAAAACCATCCTGAAATTACTTTAAGACTCCTGTGTCAACTCATGACACAGGAGTGGCAATTTCAGCCCGCAAGAGCTTCCAGCTACAGAGAATTACAAAAACTGCAAACTGGACAAAAGGTACAAAACAAAAGGACAAAGTCCACTTAGCTGATCAGCAGACTAGTAGCAGGAACATGCAACCGAAGGCTCTGGTTACAATGATGACCGGCAAGGAAATGACTGGAGAGCAAGGCTAAATAGGAAACTCCCAAACACTGATGGAAGCAGGTGAACAGAAGAAGCAAAGTGCAAACAAGTCACCAGTACCACCAGCAACCACCAGGGGAGCCAAAAAGCGGATACACAACAGTACCCTCCCTGTTGTGAATTCGGTTTGTGGGCTCCCCCGGTGGTTTGTTATGGTAGTGTCTCTTATGTGCCTTCTTCCATCTCTGATTACCTGTCGCCACCTTCTAGGGGAGTTTCCTATTTAAGGCTGCTTGGCTGTTAGTCATATGCCGGCCAACAATGTGCTAGTAGCATTCTGTTGCATTCACCTGCTTCAAGTCCCAGTTCAGCTAAGTTGAATTTTGTTTCTTGTTTTGCTATTTTTGTCCAGCTATCTGCAATGTGACCTTTCAGTGCTGGAAGCTCTTGTGGACAGAAAATTACTACTCCAGTGGCATGAGTTGTCACTGGAGTTTAAAGTAGTTTCTGGATGGTGTTTTTGAATAGTGTTTTTAGGTTGACCGTGAAGTAACACTTTCCTGTCCTTCTGCTATCTAGTAAGCGGACCTCACTGTGCTAAATCTGCTGTTCATCCTACGTATGTCATTTCCTCTGAACTCACCGTCAATATCTGTGGGGGCCTACTATCATCTTTTGGGGTTCCTCACTGGAGGTAAGGCAGGCCTGTATATTCCTCTTATAGGGGTAGTTAGATCTCCGGCTGGCGCGTGGTGTCTAGGGCATCGTAGGTACATCCCCCGGCTACTGTAAGTGTTGGGTCAGGTTCAGGTCACGGTCGACCTTAGTTTCCATCACCCGAGAGCTAGTCCGTTTTGTATTTTTATTCCCCTGGTCATTGGGGTAACCATAACAGTTTGGCCGGCCTGTAAAAAATCTATGTGTTAAAATATGCACTAAAGCAGGAAGGAGGAGAAAAGGTTTTTTTTTTTTTTTTTTTCTGTGTTTGAAAGTGCACCTTAGTTTGCTCATTTGTATTCCTTGCTTAAATTGCAGTCTTCAGCCTTTTTTTTTTTCTCCTCTCCTCTTAACCTCTGAATGCTTGGGTTACACCCATTTGAATCATGGATTCACAGAGTTTAGTTGCAGGTTTGAATAACCTTGCGACAAAAGTACAGAACCTACAAGATTTTGTTATACGTGCTCCAATGTCTGAACCTAAGATTCCTCTGCCTGAATACTTTACCGGAGACAGATCCCGGTTTTTGAGTTTCAGGGAAAATTGCAAATTGTTTTTGTCTCTGAGATCTCACTCTGCTGGTGATCAGACTCAACAAGTTAAAATTGTTATCTCTCTACTGCGCGGCGACCCACAAAGTTGGGCATTTGCATTATCGCCAGGGGATCCTGCGTTGTTAAATGTAGATGCGTTTTTTCAGGCTTTGGGGTTGCTTTATGAAGAGCCTAATTTGGAGATTTTGGCTGAGAAAGCCTTGATAGCTCTTTCCCAAGGGCAAGATGAAGCTGAGATATACTGCCAGAAATTCCGTAAATGGTCGGTGCTTACTAGATGGAATGAGTGCGCTTTAGCAGCTAATTTCAGAGAAGGTCTCTCTGATGCCGTGAAGGATGTCATGGTGGGGTTCCCTGTGCCTACAGGTCTGAATGATGCCATGAAATTGGCTATCCAGATTGATCGGCGTTTGCGGGAGCGCAAATCTGTGCACCATATGGCGGGGTCTTCTGAGGAAAAATCTGTGCACCATATGGCGGTATCTTCTGAGCAAAAACCTGTGCACCATATGGCGGTGTCTTCTGAGCAAAGACCTGTGCACCATTTGGCGGTGACCTCTGAAAAGGCATTAGAGCATATGCAATGCGATCGTGTTTTGTCTAGAGGCGAACGTCAAAATTACAGGCGCAAAAATGGATTGTGCTTCTACTGTGGAGATCCAGCTCATGTTATATCAGCATGCTCTAAACGTATAAATAAGGTTGATAAAAAGGTTGATAAATCTTTTTCTACAGGTACCTTGCAGTCAAAATTTCTTTTGTCCGTGACATTGATTTGTACTTTATCATCTGTTACTGTGAATGCTTATGTGGATTCTGGCGCCGCTCTGAGTCTCATGGATTGGTCCTTTGCCAAGCATTGTGGGTTTGATTTGGAGCCGTTGGAAGTTTCTATTCCCCTGAAGGGTATTGATTCTACACCTTTGGCTAGCAATAAACCACAATATTGGACACAAGTGACTATGCGTCTTACCCCAGACCATCAGGAGATTATTCGTTTCCTTGTATTATATAACCTACATGATGTCTTAGTGCTTGGATTGCCATGGTTACAGATTCATAATCCCGTCTTGGACTGGAAATCTATGTCTGTGTTGAGCTGGGGATGTCGGGGCATTCATGGGGATGCACCTTTGGTTCCTATTTCTTCATCTACTCCCTCTGAGATCCCAGCATTTCTGTCAGATTTTTATGATGTCTTTCAAGAGCCTAAAGTTGATTCTCTCCCTCCTCACAGAGAGTGTGACTGCGCTATTGAATTGATCCCCGGTAGTAAGTTTCCTAAGGGTCGCTTGTTTAATTTGTCTGTGCCCGAACATACTGCTATGCGGGAGTATATCAGAGAATCCTTGGAAAAGGGTCATATTCGCCCCTCGTTGTCTCCACTAGGGGCAGGATTTTTCTTTGTAGGTAAAAAGGATGGTTCATTGAGACCTTGTATCGACTATCGACTTTTGAATAAGATTACAGTTAAATACCAGTACCCGTTACCTTTACTGACTGATCTGTTTGCTCGTATAAAGGGGGCTAAGTGGTTCACTAAGATCGATCTACGTGGTGCGTATAATTTGGTGCGGATTAAGCAGGGGGATGAGTGGAAGACCGCATTTAATACGCCTGAAGGCCATTTTGAGTATTTGGTAATGCCTTTCGGTCTCGCGAATGCCCCTTCCGTTTTTCAGTCCTTTATGCACGATATTTTCCGTGAATATCTGGATAAGTTTATGATTGTGTATTTGGATGATATTCTTGTTTTTTCGGAGGACTGGGAATCTCACGTTCAACAGGTCAGGAGAGTTTTTCAGGTTTTGCGAGCTAATTCTCTTTTTGTAAAGGGCTCAAAGTGTAGTTTTGGAGTTCAGAGAATTTCCTTTTTGGGATATATTTTTTCCCCTTCATCTATGGAGATGGACCCTGTCAAGGTCCAGGCTATTTGTGATTGGATGCAACCTACTTCTTTGAAGAGTCTGCAGAAGTTCTTGGGTTTTGCTAATTTCTATCGCCGATTTATAGCGGGTTTTTCTGCCATTGCTAAACCTTTGACTGATTTGACCAAAAAGGGTGCTGATGTTGCTAATTGGTCCTCTGCGGCTGTGGAGGCCTTTCAAGAGCTTAAGCGCCGCTTTTCTTCCGCTCCTGTGTTGCGCCAACCTGATGTGTTACTTCCGTTCCAGGTTGAGGTGGATGCTTCGGAGATCGGAGCAGGTGCAGTTTTGTCGCAGAAAGATCCTGACTGCTCAGTAATGAGACCATGTGCGTTTTTCTCCCGAAAGTTTTCGCCCGCTGAGCGAAATTATGATGTGGGAAATCGGGAACTTCTGGCCACGAAGTGGGCGTTTGAGGAGTGGCGTCATTGGCTTGAGGGTGCTAGACACCAGGTGGTGGTCCTCACTGACCACAAGAATCTAATTTATCTTGAGTCGGCCAGGCGTCTGAATCCTAGACAGGCGCGCTGGTCGTTGTTTTTCTCCCGATTTAACTTTGTGGTGTCATATCTGCCTGGGTCCAAGAATGTGAAGGCGGATGCCCTCTCTAGGAGTTTTGAGCCTGACTCGCCTGGTGATTCCGAACCTACCGGCATCCTGAAGGATGGGGTGATATTGTCAGCTGTCTCCCCAGACCTGTGGCGTTCTTTGCAGGAGTTTCAGGTGGATAGGCCTGATCGCTGTCCGCCTGGTAGACTGTTTGTCCCTGATGATTGGACCAGTAGAGTTATCTCGGAGGTTCATTCTTCCGCGTTGACAGGTCATCCTGGAATTTTTGGCACCAGGGATTTGGTGTCTAGGTCCTTCTGGTGGCCTTCTTTGTCTCGAGATGTGCGCATGTTTGTGCAGTCTTGTGATGTTTGTGCTCGGGCCAAGCCCTGCTGTTCTAGGGCCAGTGGGTTGTTGTTGCCCTTGCCTATTCCTAAGAGGCCTTGGACGCACATCTCTATGGACTTTATTTCTGACCTTCCGGTTTCTCGTAGGATGTCTGTCATCTGGGTGATTTGTGACCGTTTTTCTAAGATGGTTCATTTGGTACCTTTACCCAAATTGCCCTCCTCCTCTGAGTTGGTTCCTCTATTTTTTCAGAATGTGGTGCGTTTGCATGGTATTCCTGAGAATATAGTGTCTGACAGGGGTACTCAGTTTGTGTCTAGATTTTGGCGGACGTTCTGTGCCAGGATGGGTATCGATTTGTCTTTTTCGTCTGCATTCCATCCTCAGACTAATGGCCAGACTGAGCGTACTAATCAGACCTTGGAGACTTACTTGAGGTGTTTTGTGTCCGCTGATCAGGATGATTGGCTTGACTTTTTGCCGTTGGCAGAGTTTGCCCTTAACAATCGGGCCAGTTCTGCTACTTTGGTTTCTCCATTTTTTTGTAATTCAGGGTTTCACCCTCGGTTTTCGTCCGGTCAATTGGAGTCTTCGGATTGTCCTGGAGTGGATGCTGTGGTTGATAGGATGCATCGGATTTGGGGACAGGTTGTGGACAATCTAAAGTTGTCCCAGGAGAAGACTCAACAGTTCACTAATCGTCATCGGCGTATTGGTCCTCGTCTTTGTGTTGGGGACCTGGTGTGGCTGTCTTCTCGATTTGTTCCTATGAAGGTCTCGTCTCCTAAGTTTAAGCCTCGGTTTATCGGCCCTTATAGGATTCTGGAGGTTCTTAATCCTGTGTCCTTTCGTTTGGACCTCCCAGCATCTTTTAATATCCATAATGTTTTCCATCGGTCATTATTGCGGAGGTATGAGGTACCGGTTGTTCCTTCTGCTGATCCACCTGCTCCTGTGTTGGTTGAGGGTGAATTGGAGTATGTGGTGGAAAAGATCTTGGACTCCCGTGTTTCCAGACGGAAACTTCAGTATCTGGTTAAGTGGAAAGGTTATGGCCAGGAGGATAATTCTTGGGTGACAGCATCCGATGTTCATGCTCCCGATTTGGTTCGTGCATTTCATAGTGCTCATCCAGATCGCCCTGGTGGTTCTGGTGAGGGTTCGGTGCCCCCTCCTTAAGGGGGGGGTACTGTTGTGAATTCGGTTTGTGGGCTCCCCCGGTGGTTTGTTATGGTAGTGTCTCTTATGTGCCTTCTTCCATCTCTGATTACCTGTCGCCACCTTCTAGGGGAGTTTCCTATTTAAGGCTGCTTGGCTGTTAGTCATATGCCGGCCAACAATGTGCTAGTAGCATTCTGTTGCATTCACCTGCTTCAAGTCCCAGTTCAGCTAAGTTGAATTTTGTTTCTTGTTTTGCTATTTTTGTCCAGCTATCTGCAATGTGACCTTTCAGTGCTGGAAGCTCTTGTGGACAGAAAATTACTACTCCAGTGGCATGAGTTGTCACTGGAGTTTAAAGTAGTTTCTGGATGGTGTTTTTGAATAGTGTTTTTAGGTTGACCGTGAAGTAACACTTTCCTGTCCTTCTGCTATCTAGTAAGCGGACCTCACTGTGCTAAATCTGCTGTTCATCCTACGTATGTCATTTCCTCTGAACTCACCGTCAATATCTGTGGGGGCCTACTATCATCTTTTGGGGTTCCTCACTGGAGGTAAGGCAGGCCTGTATATTCCTCTTATAGGGGTAGTTAGATCTCCGGCTGGCGCGTGGTGTCTAGGGCATCGTAGGTACATCCCCCGGCTACTGTAAGTGTTGGGTCAGGTTCAGGTCACGGTCGACCTTAGTTTCCATCACCCGAGAGCTAGTCCGTTTTGTATTTTTATTCCCCTGGTCATTGGGGTAACCATAACACCTCCCCTTAAGGAGGGGGCACCGAACCCTCACAAGAACCGCCAGGGCGATCTGGATGAGCCCTATGAAAGGCACGAACCAAATCCGAGGCATGAACATCAGAGGCAGTTACCCAAGAATTATCTTCCTGACCATAGCCTTTCCATTTAACCAGATATTGAAGTCTCCGTCTGGAAATACGGGAGTCCAAGATCTTCTCCACGACGTACTCCAATTCACCCTCCACCAGCACAGGAGCAGGAGGTTCAGTAGAAGGAACTACCGGTACCTCATATCTCCGCAACAACGACCGATGGAACACATTATGGATAGCGAAAGATGCCGGGAGGTCCAAACGAAAGGAAACAGGGTTAAGAATCTCCAAAATCCTATAAGGACCGATGAACCGAGGCTTAAATTTGGGAGAAGAAACTCTCATAGGGACAAAACGGGAAGACAACCACACCAAGTCCCCAACGCGAAGGTGGGGACCAACACGACGACGACGGTTAGCAAACTGCTGAGTCCTCTCCTGGGACAATTCCAAATTATCCACCACTTGTCCCCAAATCCGATGCAACCGATCCACCACTGCATCCACTCCAGGACAATCCGAAGATTCAACCTGACCAGATGAAAAACGCGGATGAAACCCTGAATTGCAAAAGAAAGGAGAAACCAAAGTGGCAGAACTAGCCCGATTATTAAGAGCAAACTCCGCCAACGGCAGAAAGGCAACCCAATCATCCTGATCCGCAGACACAAAACACCTCAAATAAGTCTCCAAAGTTTGATTAGTTCGCTCCGTCTGGCCATTGGTCTGAGGATGGAATGCAGACAAAAAGGACAAATCAATGCCCAACCTGGCACAGACTGCCCGCCAAAATCTAGACACGAACTGGGTACCCCTGTCAGAAACGATGTTTTCCGGAATACCATGCAAGCGAACCACATTTTGAAAAAACAGAGGGACCAACTCAGATGAGGAAGGCAACTTAGGCAATGGCACCAAATGAACCATTTTAGAAAAACGGTCACACACCACCCAGATGACAGACATCTTCTGAGAAACAGGGAGATCCGAGATAAAGTCCATAGAGATGTGCGTCCAAGGCCTCTTCGGAATAGGCAAGGGCAACAACAACCCACTAGCCCTAGAACAACAAGGCTTGGCCCGAGCACACACATCGCAAGACTGCACAAAAACACGCACATCTCGAGACAGGGAAGGCCACCAGAAGGATCTAGCCACCAAATCTCTGGTGCCAAAAATTCCCGGATGACCTGCCAGAGTAGAAGAATGAACTTCCGAGATGACTCTAGTGGTCCACTCGTCAGGAACAAACAGTCTACCAGACGGACAACGATCAGGTCTATCCGCCTGAAATTCTTGCAAAGCACGTCGCAAATCTGGAGAGACAGCAGACAAAACCACTCCATCCTTAAGGACACCAGCAGGTTCAGAATTCCCAGGAGAGTCAGGCTCAAAACTCCTAGAAAGAGCATCTGCTTTCACATTCCTAGAACCCGGTAAGTACGAGACCACAAAATTAAACCGGGAAAAGAACAACGACCAACGTGCCTGTCTAGGATTCAGGCGCCTGGCAGACTCCAAATAAATTAAATTCTTGTGATCAGTCAAAACTACCACCTGATGTCTGGCACCCTCAAGCCAATGACGCCACTCCTCAAATGCCCACTTCATGGCCAAAAGCTCCCGATTACCAACATCATAGTTTCGCTCGGCGGCCGAAAATTTTCGCGAAAAGAACGCACAAGGTCTCATCACTGAGCAGTCGGAACTTTTCTGCGACAAAACCGCCCCCGCTCCGATCTCGGAAGCATCGACCTCAACCTGAAAGGGAAGAGAAACATCAGGCTGGCGCAACACAGGGGCAGACAAAAAGCGGCGCTTAAGCTCCCGAAAGGCCTCCACGGCAGCAGGGGACCAATTGGCAACATCAGCACCCTTTTTAGTCAAATCCGTCAGAGGTTTAGCAACGCCAGAAAAACCAGCTATAAATCGACGATAAAAATTAGCAAAGCCCAAGAATTTCTGGAGACTCTTCAGAGAAGTAGGCTGCGTCCAGTCGTAAATAGCCCGAACCTTGACAGGGTCCATCTCAATAGAAGAAGGGGAAAAAATATACCCCAAAAATGAAATTTTTTGAACCCCAAAAACACACTTTGAACCCTTTACACACAAAGAATTCTCCCGCAAAACCTGAAAAACCCTCCTGACCTGCTGAACATGAGACTCCCAGTCATCAGAAAAAATCAAAATATCATCCAAGTACACAATCATAAATTTATCCAAATATTCCCGGAAAATATCATGCATTAAGGACTGAAAGACAGAAGGTGCATTAGAAAGGCCGAAAGGCATTACCAAATACTCAAAATGGCCCTCAGGCGTATTAAATGCGGTCTTCCACTCATCCCCCTGCTTAATTCGCACCAAATTATACGCCCCACGAAGATCAATCTTAGAGAACCACTTAGCCCCCTTTATGCGAGCCAAAGGTGTAGAATCAATACCCTTCAGAGGTATAGGGACTTCCAGAGGCTCTAAATCAAACCCACAGCGCCTGGCAAAGGACCAGTCCATAAGACTCAGAGCGGCGCCCGAGTCCACATAGGCATCCACGGTAATAACTGATAATGAACAAATCAAGGTTACAGACAAAATAAATTTGGACTGTAAAGTGCCAATTGAAATGGACTTGTCAACCTTCCTAGTACGCTTAGAGCATGCCGATATAACATGAGCAGAATCACCACAATAGAAGCATAACCCATTTTTACGCCTATAATTCTGCCGCTCGCTTCTGGACATAACTCTGTCACATTGCATTTTCTCTGGCGTCTCTTCAGAAGATACCGCCAAATGGTGCACGGGTTTGCGCTCCCGCAAACGCCGATCAATCTGAATTGCCATTGTCATGGACTCATTCAGACCTGTAGGCACAGGGAACCCGACCATAACATCTTTAACGGCATCAGAAAGGCCCTCTCTGAAATTTGCCGCTAAGGCGCACTCATTCCACTGAGTAAGCACAGACCACCTACGAAATTTTTGGCAGTATATCTCTGCTTCATCTTGCCCTTGAGATAGGGCTATCAAAGCTTTTTCAGCTTGAATCTCCAAATTAGGTTCCTCATAAAGCAACCCTAAAGCCAGGAAAAACGCATCCACATTGAGCAACGCAGGATCCCCTGGTGCCAATGAAAATTGTTGTAATTTACCTTTTGGCTCCCTCTAGTGGCTACTAGTGATTTGACTCTGGGTATGTCATTCATCCCTTGTATGCTCACCTGGGTCGTTAGGTCAGGGGTGTTGCTATATAAGCTCCCTGGACCTTCAGTTCAATGCCTGGCAACGTTGATATCAGAGCTATCTGTAGTGCTCTTGTCTACTGATCCTGGTTCCTGTGTTGATTAAGCTAAGTCCGCTTTCTTGCTTTTTGCTATTTTGTTTTTGTTTGCATTTCTGTCCAGCTTGTATATAATCTGTATCCTGACCTTGCTGGAAGCTCTAGGGTGGCTGGTGTTCTCCCCCCGGGCCGTTAGACGGTTCGGGGGTTCTTGAATCTCCAGTGTGGATTTTTGATAGGGTTTTTGTTGACCATATAAGTTATCTTACTACATTCTGCTATTAGTAAGTGGGCCTCTCTTTGCTTAACCTAGTTCATCCCTGTGTTTGTCATTTCCTCTTACCTCACCGTTATTATTTGTGGGGGGCTTGTATCCTACTTTTGGGGTCCTTTCTCTGGAGGCAAGAGAGGTCTTGTTTTCCTCTTCTAGGGGTAGTTAGCTCTCCGGCTGGCGCGAGACATATAGCGACCAACGTAGGCATGTTCCCCGGCTACTTCTAGTGTTGGCGTTAGGAGTAGATATATGGTCAACCCAGTTACCACTGCCCTATGAGCTGGATTTTTGTACTTCGCAGACTTGCTGATATTTCTGAGACCCTCGCCATTGGGGTCATAACAGTTTGCCAGGCCAGTATTAAATGTTAAATGCATTGCAGAAGTGGGATTATAAGAAAGAAAGTTCTGAGTTTTTTTTTCTCTCTCTCATTTTTTTTTCTTTTCCCCTTTACCTCTGAGTGGCTTGTGATTGCTGCAGACATGAATGTCCAGACCTTGATTACAAGTGTGGACCAGCTTGCTGCTCGTGTGCAGGGCATACAAGATTATGTTACCAGAAATCCTATGTCAGAACCTAAGATACCGATTCCTGAACTGTTTTCCGGAGACCGATTTAAGTTTAGAAATTTCAGGAATAATTGTAAATTGTTTTTGTCCCTGAGACCCTGTTCCTCTGGAGACTCCGCTCAGCAAGTGAAAATTGTTATTTCTTTTTTACGGGGCGACCCTCAGGATTGGGCTTTCTCGCTGGCGCCAGGAGATCCGGCATTGGCTGATATTGATGCGTTTTTTCTGGCGCTCGGTTTGCTTTATGAGGAACCCAATCTTGAGATTCAGGCAGAAAAAGCCTTGCTGGCTATGTCTCAGGGCCAGGACGAGGCTGAAGTGTATTGCCAAAAATTTCGGAAATGGTCCGTGCTGACCCAGTGGAACGAGTGTGCATTGGCTGCAAATTTTAGAAATGGCCTTTCTGAAGCCATTAAGAATGTGATGGTGGGTTTTCCCATTCCCACAGGTCTGAATGATTCCATGGCCCTGGCAATTCAAATTGACCGGCGGTTGCGGGAGCGCAAAACCGCAAATTCCCTCATGGTGTTGTCTGAACAGGCACCTGATTTAATGCAATGTGATAGAATCCTGACTAGAAGTGAGCGGAAAATTCATAGACGCCAGAATGGCTTGTGTTACTACTGTGGTGATTCTACACATGTTATCTCAGCATGCTCTAAACGTCTTACTAAGGTTGTTAGTCCGGTCGCCATTGGTAATTTGCAACCTAAATTTATTCTATCTGTAACTTTGATTTGCTCACTGTCATCGTATCCTGTCATGGCGTTTGTGGACTCAGGTGCTGCCCTGAGCCTTATGGATCTGTCATTTGCCAAGCGCTGCGGATTTGTTCTTGAGCCATTGGAAAATCCTATCCCTCTTAGGGGTATTGATTCTACGCCATTGGCAAAAAATAAACCGCAGTTTTGGACACAGGTTACCATGTGCATGACTCCCGAACATCGGGAGGTAATACGTTTTCTTGTTCTGCATAAAATGCATGATTTGGTTGTTTTGGGTTTGCCATGGTTACAGACCCATAATCCAGTCTTGGACTGGAAGGCTATGTCAGTGTCTAGTTGGGGCTGCCATGGAATTCATGGAGATTCCCTGCCCTTGTCTATTGCTTCTTCTACGCCTTCGGAAGTTCCGGCGTATTTGTCTGATTATCAGGATGGCTTCAGCGAGTCTAAGTCCAGTGCACTGCCTCCTCATAGAGAATGTGACTGTGCAATTGATCTGATTCCTGGCAGTAAGTTTCCTAAGGGGAGACTGTTTAATCTGTCGGTACCTGAACATACTGCGATGCGTTCATATATCAAGGAGTCTCTTGAGAAGGGGCATATCCGTCCTTCTTCTTCCCCTCTTGGTGCAGGATTCTTTTTTGTGGCCAAAAAGGACGGATCTTTGAGGCCTTGTATTGACTATCGGCTTTTAAATAAGATCACTGTCAAATTTCAGTATCCTTTGCCGCTGTTGTCAGATTTGTTTGCCCGGATTAAAGGTGCCAAGTGGTTCACCAAGATAGACCTTCGTGGTGCGTACAACCTTGTGCGCATTAGGCAGGGCGATAAATGGAAAACCGCATTCAATACGCCCGAAGGTCATTTTGAGTACTTGGTGATGCCATTTGGGCTCTCTAATGCACCTTCAGTTTTTCAGTCCTTCATGCATGACATTTTCCGGAAGTATCTGGATAAATTTTTGATTGTTTATCTGGATGATATTCTGTTTTTTTCTGATGATTGGGACTCGCATGTGGAGCAGGTCAGGATGGTTTTTGAGATTTTGCGTGAAAATTCTTTGTTTGTAAAAGGCTCAAAGTGTCTCTTTGGTGTACAGAAGGTTCCCTTTTTGGGGTTCATTTTTTCCCCTTCTGCTGTGGAGATGGATCCAGTCAAGGTCCGAGCTATTCATGATTGGACTCAACCCTCGTCAGTTAAGAGTCTTCAGAAGTTCTTGGGTTTTGCTAACTTCTACCGTCGTTTTATCGCAAATTTCTCTAGCGTTGTTAAACCGCTGACGGATATGACCAAGAAAGGCTCTGATGTAGCTAACTGGGCTCCTGCTGCCGTGGAGGCTTTCCAGGAGTTGAAACGCCGGTTTACTTCGGCGCCTGTTTTGTGCCAGCCTGACGTCTCACTTCCCTTTCAGGTTGAGGTGGATGCTTCGGAGATTGGGGCAGGGGCCGTTTTGTCGCAGAGAGGCCCTGGTTGCTCTCCTATGAGACCTTGTGCCTTTTTCTCTAGGAAGTTTTCGCCGGCAGAGCGAAATTATGATGTGGGCAATCGGGAGTTGTTGGCCATGAAGTGGGCATTTGAGGAGTGGCGTCATTGGCTCGAGGGTGCTAAGCATCGTGTGGTGGTCTTGACTGATCACAAAAATCTGATGTATCTCGAGTCTGCTAAACGCCTTAATCCTAGACAGGCCCGCTGGTCATTGTTTTTCTCCCGTTTTGACTTTGTGGTCTCGTATTTACCAGGTTCTAAGAATGTGAAGGCCGATGCTCTGTCTAGGAGCTTTGTGCCTGATGCTCCTGGAGTCGCTGAACCTGTGGGTATTCTTAAGGAAGGAGTTATCTTGTCAGCTATTTCTCCAGATCTGCGACGTGTGTTGCAGAGATTTCAGGCTGGTAGGCCTGACTCTTGTCCACCTGACAGATTGTTTGTGCCTGCTAAATGGACCAGCAGAGTCATTTCCGAGGTTCATTCCTCAGTGTTGGCAGGGCACCCGGGAATTTTTGGCACCAGAGATCTGGTGGCCAGGTCCTTTTGGTGGCCTTCCTTGTCAAGGGATGTGCGGTCATTTGTGCAGTCCTGTGGTACTTGTGCTCGAGCTAAGCCTTGCTGTTCTCGTGCCAGCGGGTTGCTCTTGCCCTTGCCTGTCCCGAAGAGACCTTGGACACACATCTCTATGGATTTCATTTCGGATCTTCCGGTGTCTCAGGGCATGTCTGTCATCTGGGTGATATGTGATCGTTTCTCCAAGATGGTCCATCTGGTTCCTTTGCCTAAGCTGCCTTCCTCTTCTGATCTGGTTCCTGTGTTCTTCCAGAACGTGGTTCGTTTGCATGGCATTCCTGAGAATATTGTGTCGGACAGAGGATCCCAGTTTGTTTCCAGGTTCTGGCGATCCTTTTGTGGTAGGATGGGCATTGATTTGTCGTTTTCGTCCGCTTTTCATCCACAGACTAACGGACAAACGGAACGAACTAATCAGACTCTGGAGGCGTATTTGAGGTGTTTTGTCTCTTCTGATCAGGATGATTGGGTGACCTTCTTGCCGTTGGCTGAATTTGCCCTTAATAACCGGGCTAGTTCTGCCACCTTGGTTTCGCCATTTTTCTGCAACTCTGGTTTCCATCCTCGTTTTTCCTCGGGACATGTGGAGCCTTCTGACTGTCCTGGAGTGGATTCTGTGGTGGATAGGTTGCAGCGGATCTGGAATCATGTGGTGGACAACCTGAAGTTGTCACAGGAGAAGGCTCAGCGTTTTGCCAACCGCCGCCGCGGTGTGGGTCCCCGACTTCGTGTTGGGGATTTGGTATGGCTGTCTTCTCGATTTGTTCCTATGAAGGTCTCCTCTCCCAAATTTAAGCCTCGATTCATTGGTCCTTACAAGATATTGGAGATCCTTAATCCTGTATCCTTTCGCCTGGATCTTCCGGTGTCGTTTGCCATTCACAACGTATTTCATAGGTCCTTGTTGCGGCGGTACGTTGTGCCTGTGGTTCCTTCTGCTGAGCCTCCTGCTCCGGTGTTGGTTGAGGGCGAGTTGGAGTACGTGGTGGAGAAGATCTTAGATTCTCGTCTCTCCAGGCGGAGGCTTCAGTACCTGGTCAAGTGGAAGGGCTATGGTCAGGAGGATAATTCCTGGGTGGTCGCCTCTGATGTGCATGCGGCCGATTTAGTTCGTGCCTTTCACACCGCTCATCCTGATCGCCCTGGTGGTCTTGGTGAGGGTTCGGTGACCCCTCACTAAGGGGGGGTACTGTTGTAATTTACCTTTTGGCTCCCTCTAGTGGCTACTAGTGATTTGACTCTGGGTATGTCATTCATCCCTTGTATGCTCACCTGGGTCGTTAGGTCAGGGGTGTTGCTATATAAGCTCCCTGGACCTTCAGTTCAATGCCTGGCAACGTTGATATCTGAGCTATCTGTAGTGCTCTTGTCTACTGATCCTAGTTCCTGTGTTGATTAAGCTAAGTCCGCTTTCTTGCTTTTTGCTATTTTGTTTTTGTTTGCATTTCTGTCCAGCTTGTATATAATCTGTATCCTGACCTTGCTGGAAGCTCTAGGGTGGCTGGTGTTCTCCCCCCGGGCCGTTAGACGGTTCGGGGGTTCTTGAATCTCCAGTGTGGATTTTTGATAGGGTTTTTGTTGACCATATAAGTTATCTTACTACATTCTGCTATTAGTAAGTGGGCCTCTCTTTGCTTAACCTAGTTCATCCCTGTGTTTGTCATTTCCTCTTACCTCACCGTTATTATTTGTGGGGGGCTTGTATCCTACTTTTGGGGTCCTTTCTCTGGAGGCAAGAGAGGTCTTGTTTTCCTCTTCTAGGGGTAGTTAGCTCTCCGGCTGGCGCGAGACATATAGCGACCAACGTAGGCATGTTCCCCGGCTACTTCTAGTGTTGGCGTTAGGAGTAGATATATGGTCAACCCAGTTACCACTGCCCTATGAGCTGGATTTTTGTACTTCGCAGACTTGCTGATATTTCTGAGACCCTCGCCATTGGGGTCATAACAGAAAATGCCCAATTTTGAGGGTCACCTCGCAGCAAAGAGATTACAATCTTAACCTGCTGGACAGGATCTCCTGAGGAGTGAGGTCTGAGAGAAAGGAATAATTTACAATTATATTTGAAATTCAAAAACCGAGATCTATCTCCGGAAAACACCTCTGGTGTAGGGATTTTAGGTTCAGAAATAGGAGCATGTATAACAAAATCTTGTAAATTTTGAACCTTCGTAGCAAGATTATTTAAACCTGCAGCCAAACTCTGGACATCCATGTTAAACAGCTAAGGTCAGAGCCATTCAAGGGTTAAGAGGAGGTAAGAAGCAGCTAGACAGCAATTAAGGGCTAGGCAGCAAAACTCTGAAGCTCTGCTTCAGCCCAAACAATTAACACTTTGTGGGCCGGTCATACTGTCCTGGTTCCCAATGGCAAGGGAACGTAAAAAACACATAAGTAACGAACGAGCTCTCGGGTGATGGAAACTCGAGTTGACCGTGAGCTAAATCTACCACACAACTAACAGTAGCCAGGGAGCATACCTACGGCTTCCTATATGCCACGCGCCAGCCGGAGGACTAACTACGCCTGGTAGAGGAAGAAACAGACCTGGCTTACCTCTAGGGAAATACCCCAAAAGATGATAGCAGCCCCCCACATGTAATAACGGTGAATTAAGAGGAAAAGACATACACAGTATGAAAGTAGATTTAGCAAAGAGAGGTCCACTTACTAGATAGCAGAAGGATACAAAAGAGGACTTCACGGTCAACTGAAAACCCTTTCAAAAACCATCCTGAAATTACTTTAAGACTCCTGTGTCAACTCATGACACAGGAGTGGCAATTTCAGCCCGCAAGAGCTTCCAGCTACAGAGAATTACAAAAACTGCAAACTGGACAAAAGGTACAAAACAAAAGGACAAAGTCCACTTAGCTGATCAGCAGACTAGTAGCAGGAACATGCAACCGAAGGCTCTGGTTACAATGATGACCGGCAAGGAAATGACTGGAGAGCAAGGCTAAATAGGAAACTCCCAAACACTGATGGAAGCAGGTGAACAGAAGAAGCAAAGTGCAAACAAGTCACCAGTACCACCAGCAACCACCAGGGGAGCCAAAAAGCGGATACACAACAGAGAAGGTGAGTAGATGGTGGTCAGTTAGGGGGAAGGGCGAGATTGTGAGATTAGATATGGGACAGAGGCTGATGAAGATGAAGTCTAGCATATGTCCGTCTGTGTGGGTGGCTGTGGAGGACCACTAAGTAATTGCAAAGGATGATGTATGGGACAGGAGTTTGGAGGCTGCTGGCTGGCGGGTGTCAGTAGGGATAATAAAGTCACCCATGATGATGGTGGGGATGTCAGCAGAGAGGAAGTGAAGAAGCCAGGTGGAGAATTGGTCAATGAAGGCAGTGGTCAGTGTATGACAGCCATTTGGAGATTAGAGGGAGAGTAGATACGGACAGAGTGAACCTCGAAAGAAGGGAGGATAAGGGAGGGTGGGGGTTGGATAGGGTTGAAGGAGAAGTTTTTAGAAAGAAGGAAACCCACTCCTCTGCCATGTCTGTTGCCAGAGCGAGGAGTGTGGGTAAATTGGAGGCCACCGTAACTTAGTGCAGCAAAGGATGCCGTGTCAGGGGTGTCAGCCAGATCTCAGTGAGTGCCAGAAAGGAAAGGTTGCGGGAAGTAAAGAGATCGTGGATCACGTGGAGCTTTTTGCAGATGGAGCGGGCATTCCAAAGTGCCCCAGAGAGAGGAAGCAGGGGGTGGGGGTCAGTGGCACAGATTTTAAGTGTGAGGGATTGTGGTAGTTTCTCTTAGTGTGAGAAGGATAGGGATGAGGATTAGTGGGATGTATGAGGTGGGGGCCAGGATTGGGGGATATGTCGCCAGCAGTGAGAAGGATCAGAGAGAGGGAAAGCAGGTGGGTGAAGGAGAGTGATTGGCTTATATTATATTTTAGTAGGAGAGGTCTGAGATTAAGGAGCAGGTCTGCAGCTGAAGCTAGGTGGGGGGTAAGAGAGAGGGGGAGATAGTTCTTTGATTCAAGGGTGCAGGGGTTTGGGGATAGCAAAGGAGATTGAGGATTAGTGGAGCAAAAGCGGTGAGGGGCAAATGTGGGCATGGTTAAAGAGCAGGGGAAGAAAAGAAAGGCAAGTAAAATTAGGAGACAGTGATTATTCTTACGTTCTGACTGATTGTTGGACTATTTTTGGTATATTTAAATAGAAAATGAAGACAGTGCCTCATACGTTGGTGAAAAATCGTAGTTCCTTAATTCTGCCCTCTGTGGTGACGTTTCGATCTACATGATCTTTTTCAAGCACATTTTTGGTATATTTCTGATGTTACACTTTAAAGATGTCACTTCAAATGATGTCGCATCTGACCAAGGTCATATCTGACCTGCTCCATTCAGCTTATACCATTCAAATGTCCATGAAATAAAGCCAGGTGAGAGAGAGAGAGGGGAGGAGGGAGGAGCAGGAGGACAGTTCACAGCAGGGAGCAATTAACAGATTGCAGTTAATAGAACATTTGATTAGCATCAGAGCTGAAGAAAGACAGAATAAGATGAAAGGATAGGGCTAGGTGTGAGGAGCATGGATATATCAATATGCATTCAGTAGATTTTAAGTATGATACATGGAATTAAAGTCAGGGAAAAAGCAGCAGCGTAACTCTTAGGGCAGAGGAAGAGGAGTACTTGGGATTCTGGGGTGCAGTGGGTATTCTGGATTAAGAGATAGTTCAGACATACCAGTTAGGGCAGAGGAAGAGGAGTACATGGGATTCTGGGGTGCAGTGGGTATTCTGGATTAAGAGATAGTTCAGACATACCAGTTAGCGCAGAGGAAGAGGAGTACATGGGATTCTGGGGTGCAGTGGGTATTCTAGATTAAGAGATAGTTCAGACGTACCAGTTAGGGCAGAGGAAGAGGAGTACATGGGATTCTGGGGTGCAGTGGGTATTCTGGATTAAGAGATAGTTCAGACATACCAGTTAGCACAGAGGAAGAGGAGTACATGGGATTCTGGGGTGCAGTGGGTATTCTAGATTAAGAGATAGTTCAGACGTACCAGTTAGGGCAGAGGAAGAGGAGTACATGGGATTCTGGGGTGCAGTGGGTATTCTGGATTAAGAGATAGTTCAGACATACCAGTTAGCGCAGAGGAAGAGGAGTACATGGGATTCTGGGGTGCAGTGGGTATTCTAGATTAAGAGATAGTTCAGACGTACCTGTGGATGAAAGCAGATGGATCAGAACATAACAGCATGAAGGAGAATATACCATGGGTTACCATTCTGGTATATTTCTGATGTTACACTTTAAAGATGTCACTTCAAACGGGGTCACATCTGACCCTTCTTGATTCTCTTCTGCTGTAACAGCGATCTGGCAGCGAGCATCAATGACACTACTTCCAGGTTTTCTTCCGCGACTTTCCCCTTGGTTAAAAATGTCCATCTTCTACCAGCACCGACTCTTCTCTTTTCACTGCTGACGTCACAATGACTACTTTCTCTGGCACCGAGATGCTGCTGGATCACAAGTCTTCAAAAGCTAACAAGCGTTTCCTCAGCCACTGGTCCCCGCCGCTCTCCGCTGTTTTTGTCAAAGAGAAGTTAAATAGCTCTTCCATCCTGCAGCTGGGATGTGCATTAGGGTAGAAATCTTCAGTAACACAGCTCCAGAGGCAAAATGAATGGTCTAAATAGATGCCTATTTTCCACCTAAACTGACATCTGCCAATCATCGTCCTGCTACCAAAATCTTGTGACATGCTAAAAGAACCCTCCAGAATGTTGGTACCAACACCTGACTGAATCTTCTGAGGGGGAGGAGAAGAGGAGACGAAAGGAGGATATAGAATGTACCATTATAATATAATTGATAAAATTCACAGTTAATGGGGCAAAGTGATCCCAAGTGTCCCCTTTGATGAATTATTACGGAGACTCAAATCCAAGTGTAGTCTAATTTTCACCAACTGACAAATTGGTGAAGATGTTGATATTTTTTCTATTCATCTTCTCCTCATCTGTGAGAAATCAGATCCCACTATGATCACATGCTGAACAAACTCTGATCAGAATTCGATCAGAGTATAATTTGCATAACTGACCTGATTATCTTGGATGAGAATATATATGGTATATGGTTGTGTGACCCTATCCTGACATTACTCAATCATCCTATTGATCAGTGGAATGATAACTAGTGATGAGCGAATATACTCGTTACTCGAGATTTCTCGAGCACGCTTGGATGTCCTCCGAGTATTTTTTAGTGCTCTCGGAGATTTAATTTTCATCGCCGCAGCTGAATGATTTACATCTGTTAGCCAGCATAAGTACATGTGGGGGTTGCCTGGTTGCTAGGGAATCCCCACATGTAATCAAGCTGGCTAAGACATGTAAATCATTCAGCTGAGGTGAGGAAAACTAAATCTCCAAGCACTAAAAGTACTCGGAGGACACCCGAGCGTGCTCGGGAAATCTCGAGTAACGAGTATATTCGCTCATCACTAATGATAACGCCTAGTTACCTATTTATTCATATGGAGCGCCCGCTAGGACCGTGGGGTACTCGGTACTGGTCCGGTTCTGTCCTTAAAGGGGTGGTCACAGTGCAGTGACCTGGTCTGTGGTCCTGGGCGTCCAATAAAAGGAGTTGAAGTAAATGGGAATTAAGTTTATAAAGTTTGTTCGTGACGCCACCTGTGGTACTCGGCAATAAAGGTTTTAGCCAACACTGCTTAAAGGAGTCCGCTGGGGCTGATGGTGATGCAGCAGAGTTGGTACAGTTCTCCACAGGTAGAGCTAAACCCCAGGGCAGCTGTTGTGTTAAAGGTGAAGATGATGCTTGTGGCAGTTGTAGTAGCTGTGGTGCATGGTGGATGGCGCGGTAAATAAATGTGAGGACACAGCAAAGTGCAGTTTCCAAAGCTTTACTCACAGTTCTTAGTTGCCCCAGCTGGGGTGCTGTGTCCTCCGAGTAAGTGATCCAGCCAGCTCTCAAGAAATTTGGGTGCACTTTCCAGAACCCTCTTTCTTATGTTCCTTTCTCTGGCCATCTTTCTGCACTGGCTCTCACCCCCCTGCCCTGCGCCAGCAGCCACAGATTCCACCGGGTGGTGAGTGCTAAGTCCTCCCTGAATCCTATACGGCTGCCTTTTCAGCAAATGTGTGCAGATGTGACTGTGCTTCTTGCAAATGCCACAGCCTTCGTTAGCTAGCTGAGTTCTTAGTTTCTCCAATAGTTTGAGGGCCGGTCACTCACTGTGACCTGGTCCCTCAACCTGACGATGGTCAGCATGGATATGAGCCCCACGGGTGGACTTCTCACTACCCGTGTCTCTAGGACCCCTTCCTTTGGTTGTTTCTGTCATTTGTCTTTCCTTCAGTTTCCTCAGTGTCTGGAAACTCCTTTCTGCCTGTTTCAGTCTTTCTGTCTGCCAGGAGCTGCAGACCCCCATGTCTGCTCAGCTCCACCTCCCACTCAATCTCCACCTAAGCTGATGTGTCTACAAGCTCCTCCCCTACTCTACCTATCCCACCCACTCCTCCAACACCCTTTCCTATCCAGCCTGGCCCTGACTGAATTATCTAGTGTTGAATGCAGGTGTAGGGTTCTGTGCCGTGCCCCCTCCTTAGCTGAGAGCGGAATCCCACACCTCTGGGTGAGATGCAGTACTCTATGGCGACTGGACCCTCAGGGGCGCCACACATACATTTCCAGAGTACAGAAAGGTCTACTTTCATTTTTCGCAAATGACTTAATAAATTTCACTAAATCAGAAGACCGCATGTGTTTTTTTCTCTATAAGAAATCCGCAAGACATCTTCTGTTGGAATTCTTTGAGGATAGATTTAAAAGGAACATAACAGCTTGAAAATGCAGTTCAATCTGCAGGCACATTATATAGAAGGAGAAAAAATGGAGCTTAACAGACTGATAAACAGACTTGTCGGAAAAGATTTAGTGTAACTTGTATTTCATTCACTGCAATCCTTGTACATTGTGGATTTGAAAGTCAAGCATGTGGTCCTAATCAGCCTTCCCTGAGTAAATGTGCATAAAGAGATCCCTAATTAGGACTGCACTCAGATGGAGCAGGGATTTCAATGAATAAAATACAAGTTATCCTGAATTCTTTCTTACAAAATCTTTATATATAAAGCTGAGTGTATATATGTGTGTGTGTGTCTGTATCAAGCCATGACCCTCCACATAGCCCCACCCACTCCACACGCAAAGCCCCGTCCACACGGCCCAAATTGTTAGTGCACACGGGCGGAGACACATTCACATCGAAATCCACCCTTCAAAAGTCACCGGCTGCGACATCCCAGCCGCTGTGATTTAAAATCAGGGCCGCAGCTGTCGTAGCTGTTTTGCTCTGACCCAGAGTCAGTACGTCAGATCACCAGTGAGGCCTAATTGTGGAATTACGCCCGTCATTTACAAGCGTGCTTGGAGACAAAAAGACACCTCACACATATCCTGTGAGCAGGTCACATTTATCTGATATATTAAAACCAAGGCAATGCTTTATACCATTTACACAAAATGCATTTCAATGTAACTCATGTAGCCCCCACCATCACCCAGGGTCATACTTTATTTACCATAACTCAGACCATGTTGTGGCTGACTATTGAAAGCATACATGATAAGAAGTATAGTCTCCTTGAAGAGGAGACCATCAGACTACTGCGTCAACAGATTCTAGTAATTCTAACACTTAAAGGCAAGAGGCACTTAAAGGCAAACTATTAACCCTTCTATAACAATTTCCCCCTTTTGTAAATGGTATAACCTTTGCTACGGGGTCAGCTGATGTCCACAAAGGAGCTACTGTCTCATGGGTCTAGTACCCACAAGGGGGCTTTCTACCTGCTTCGCCCATCCACCCTCAGTGTGGACACTCAACTCCCCCGTCAGCAGTGGCCATACGGGGCCTATGATATACTACAGAAGGTTCAGCCTTAGGTAATACATATATTAGCGCTTTTATGGCTACATAAAACAATAAGCAAAGCAACAAAATTTGCATACAAGTCTGTCAAGTCAAGTCAAAAATAATCCATCCCTCTAGGCTGCTAAGCCAATCGGCTGGACTTAAAAAGGAGTCTCTATATTGTATTAGTCTCATTAAGAGCCTTAAGGAACCAAGAAAATCTGAGTCCAAGTCTCACTGTGTATGCAGTGTGGTGTTAATACCCTCCTTGGCTCCTGGGGTATGGCAAAGTACAGCATAGTCCTTGCAGATACTGGGCTGTGTATACAGATCCAACAGTCCAGCAGTTTTTGTCCTTGTCGACATTTAAAACTGTATTCAGTGTCTCTGTAAGGTGCAAACATCCTACCACTGCCAGCAAGGTGATTGGAACAACAGTCTTTCTGCTAGTGAAAAGATCTTTTTGCAGTGACTGGCATGGATCCAGGTGGGCGTTCCCTCAAGTGAATGTGGTCAACTGGACTTTACAACGGGCCGTCAAACCGTGGATATAGGCTCCTTCTCACGTGTCTGTGTATGACCACCCAATCACCTGGATTCAACAGATGTGCGTCCGCACTGGCATTAAGATCTGGAATGGATGAAAACACATGTTTATGCACCACATTAAGTCTTTTCTGCAAGGCCTGGACATGGGCTATCATAGCACCGTGTGTCATTTGTAGCACCTGTGGGAAGTACAGACCAGTCTCTGGCAAACTACTAAACAGGACTTCAAAAGGAGACAAGCCTGTCTTTCTATTTGGAGTGTGTCTGACTCACAAGAGTGCAAGAAACAAGCACTCTACCCCACTCTTTTCTGCATCTGCCATGGCCTTTGAATTTTCAGTTTAGGTGTCCCATTTAGTCTCTCCACTTTCCCACTACTTTGTTATCTATATGGTGCATGAAATGCTTGCTGTACTCCCAGGGCCTGCATGACTCAATATTTCTCCCATTAAGTGTGTACCCCTATCGCTTTCTGTGGTTTCTGGGACACCATACCTGCAGATCAGTTTTTTTTCATCAGTTTGTCTGCAGTAGTTTTGGCATTTGCACATTTTACCAGATAGGCTTCTAGCCAACCAGAGAAGAGATCTACACATTCTAGGACATTTTTCACACACTCCTACCTTGGGTAGCTGTATGTAGTCAGTCTGCAGTCTCTGAAACGGGTAGAGAGGCCTGGGTGTCGCTTTCTTAGGGATTTTTACTGTTTTACCAGGGTTGTGCTGTGCACAGATGAGGCATGACCGTACGAGCTTTGCTGCTGTAAGGCTGAAACCAGGAGCGATCCGGAAGGCATCTACCATGGACACATGTGACATTTTGAGGTGTGAGTGGGGCCAGGTGTTGCTTGCGCCATTATTAGGAACAGGGACTTTGGTATATACAATTTATCCTTATTCTCCCAAAACTCCTTTTGAGTTTAGCTCAGCTCCCATTCTCCCCCGTGTTCCTTCTCTGTTTGGGCAGCTGGAGGGATTTCAGGACATCTAGGCTCAGTGTGGCTGGAATACGCTGACTCTCCGCCACCGTCCACTGCTCCCTAGGCCGCCTTGCTGCTACTTTAGCAGCCTCGTCCGCCCTTCTGTTGCCCTCTACCTCCACAGAGTCACCGTCCGTGTGTGCTGTTACCTTGACGATGCCAACCTGGACTGGTAACGTCAATGCCTCCACTAATTGTTTCATCAGCTCTGCATTTTTAATGGGCTTACCGGCTGATGTAAGAAACGTTCTGCTTCTCCAGACAGGGCAATAATCATGGGATATTCCCCATGCACAATTCGAATCTGTGTAAATATTAGCGACTTTACCTGCAGCAGCTCTACACGCCTCAGTGAGTGCCTTCAACTCTGCCTCCTGTACCAACATGTGAGGAGGGAGTGGTTCAACTTGGATTACCTCATGTGAGGATACTACTGCATTTCCAGTGTAGAATCGCCCATCCTGGTGGCATCTGGAGCCATCTACAAAAATAAAACTTCAAAATATGCATTAGGAACAGGTTTTTCATGAACATATGTAAAACATACTGTCTCCTGACTCATCAGTTCCCATGCAGTCATGTTTGTGCGTCAACGTACCAGAGTACTTTTTTTTTTTTTTTTTTTTTTTCTAATGCTGTCACCAATTCCCCCTTTTCTGAATCGACAGGCAGATGAGTGGCTGGATTCAGAACATTGTATCTTTTGAGGGTGACGTATTCATTAAATTAGCATTAGAGCACATTCAAGTCTGATCTGTCTATCCATAGACAGGTGTTTTGGTTGAACTTGTACGAGTATGGCATTAATGTCATGTGGGGAACAAATTGTCAAACGAAAAAGTCAGTGTGAGCTCACATGCCTAGCTGTAATACAGCAGCTCTTACAACATGGACACACGTAGGAGACCCTCTAATCACTGGGTCTAATTGTGCTGAGTAGTAAGCTATTGGTCTCTGTCTCTCTCCATGCTGTTGTGTCAGTACTGCGGTAGCATGTCCTCCCTGCTCTGTGCAAAATAAGAAAAATGGCTGATCATAGTTTGTAATGCCTAAGGCCGGGGCTGACACAATGAGCAGCTTCAGAGAATAGAAGGAATCAATTGCTTCTTGAGTGAGATTGTAGGGGTTTGATGACAACCTGTCATAGAGTGGTTGCATCATTTGTGAAGCAGACATTATCCAAGGCCTACAGTAGGTCACCAAACCTAGGAAAATATGTAAATGCTATTGTGACCTGGGTAAAGGGAGATTTTGTATTGCCTGTTTCCTGTCTTTAGTCAGGTGTCTTGTACCTTCAGCAATACAATGTCCTAAAAATGTCACCTTTTGTTTGCAATACTGTAATTTGTCACGTGAGACCTTGCAACCCTTCTCTGCCAAAAAACACAGCAAGGAAATTGTAGCTTCCTTGCAGGACGTCTGGTCCGGGCAGCAGAGCAAGAGGTCATCCACGTACTGCAATAGTACAGTCTGTGGATGAGGTGATTGCCACTGCTCAAGAATCCCTGCCATCGCTGTTGAATAGATGGTTGGGGAGTTCTTTCCCCCTTGTGGGAGGACCGTCCAACAGTATTGTTTACCTTCGCGAGTAAAAGAGAAAAGGTACTGACAGCCAGAGTGCAGGGGTACAGAGAAGAATGCATTTGCCAAATTAATGACTGTGACATATTTTGTGACCGTACGGTGTGTGTATTAGGGACAATTGAGATCACACTCACTGTAACATCATTAATAGCCTTTAAGTCCTGAACTATTCTGTGTCAGGGGAACCCTTGAGTGCTTTTTTCTTCTTAATGGGATACAAAGGGGTGTTGCAGGGGGAAGATCTTTGCACCAGAACCCCTGCCTTAACATACTCTTTAATATCCCTGCTCAGGGACATTGATTTGACTAGACTTAAGGGGGTATTGCTTTAACCGGAGAGTAGTGGTTCCTTCTTTTAATTTAATCATAACAAGGGGAATGGGCAGCCGATCCACATCAGATTTTCCCCTTGCCCAAATGGTGTCTGGTACCTGACTCTTTTTCCTGTCCTCAGACATTCTGGTGTCAGGTGTTACTTTCACTACTCTTGCCATATACACCAGTTCTGCAATATTACACAAGTGTTTATATAAGTCACACATTAATGTCCAAATATTGTTTATACCCGTATTTGATTGGGTAGAGTACCCCTTAAGAAAACTAAATTTGATTCACAGAATATGTTACCAAAAGAAAATTATATACAGTGCCTACAAGTAGTATTCAACCCCCTGCAGATTTAGCAGATTTAATAAGATGCAAATAAGTTAGAGCCTTCAAACTTCAAACAAGAGCAGGATTTATTAACAGATGCATAAATCTTACAAACCAAAAAGTTTTGTTGCTCAGTTAAATTTTTATAAATTTTAAACATAAAAGTGTGGGTCAATTATTATTCAACCCCTAGATTTAATATTTTGTGGAATAACCTTTGTTTGCAATTACAACTAATAATCGTCTTTTATAAGACCTGATCAGGCCGGCACAGGTCTCTGGAGTTATCTTGGCCCACTCCTCCATACAGATCTTCTCCAAGTTATCTAGGTTCTTTGGGTGTCTCATGTGGACTTTAATCTTGAGCTCCTTCCACAAGTTTTCAATTGGGTTAAGGTCAGGAGACTGACTAGGCCACTGCAACACCTTGATTTTTTGCCTCTTGAACCAGGCCTTGGTTTTCTTGGCTGTGTGCTTTGGGTCGTTGTATTGTTGGAAGATGAAATGACGACCCATCTTAAGATCCTTGATGGAGGAGCGGAGGTTCTTGGCCAAAATCTCCAGGTAGGCCGTGCTATCCATCTTCCCATGGATGCGGACCAGATGGCCAGGCCCCTTGGCTGAGAAACAGCCCCACAGCATGATGCTGCCACCACCATACTTGACTGTAGGGATGGTATTCTTGGGGTCGTATGCAGTGCCATCCAGTCTCCAAATGTTACGTGTGTGGTTGGCACCAAAGATCTCGATCTTGGTCTCATCAGACCAGAGAACCTTGAACCAGTCAGTCTCAGAGTCCTCCAAGTGATCATGAGCAAACTGTAGACGAGCCTTGACATGACGCTTTGAAAGTAAAGGTACCTTACGGGCTCGTCTGGAATGGAGACCATTGCGGTGGAGTACGTTACTTATGGTATTGACTGAAACCAATGTCCCCACTGCCATGAGATCTTCCCGGAGCTCCTTCCTTGTTGTCCTTGGGTTAGCTTTGACTCTTCGGACAAGCCTGGCCTCGGCACGGGAGGAAACTTTCAAAGGCTGTCCAGGCCGTGGAAGGCTAACAGTAGTTCCATAAGCCATCCACTTCCGGATGATGCTCCCAACAGTGGAGACAGGTAGGCCCAACTCCTTGGAAAGGGTTTTGTACCCCTTGCCAGCCTTGTGACCCTCCACGATCTTGTCTCTGATGGCCTTGGAATGCTCCTTTGTCTTTCCCATGTTGACCACGTATGAGTGCTGTTCACAAGTTTGGGGAGGGTCTTAAATAGTCAGAAAAGGCTGGAAAAAGAGATAATTAATCCAAACATGTGAAGCTCATTGTTCTTTGTGCCTGAACTACTTCTTAATACTTTAGGGGAACCAAACAGAATTCTGGTGGGTTGAGGGGTTGAATAATAAATGACCCTCTGAAACAACTTTTCACAATTAAAAAAAAAAATAAACAAAGAAATAACATTCTTTTTTGCTGCAGTGCATTTCACACTTCCAGGCTGATCTACAGTCCAAATGTCACAATGCCAAGTTAATTCCAAATGTGTAAACCTGCTAAATCTGCAGGGGGTTGAATACTACTTGTAGGCACTGTATATGAAAATATATATTTACGAAAGATACGGAGTCGTAAAATGGGAGAGCACAATGCCATAGGCCACAGCAAAGCACAAGCTTATTTTAAGAAGGTAGTAGCCTTATGTAAATCCATAACTAACAGTTCCAAATATAAAAAGAAGGGATTTGAAAAATACCAAATATTAATACCAGTTGCTTGCGATAAGGTATAAGAAGTGTAAAGGACAAATAAACAGTGATTATGGTTTGAGCCAATATAATGAATGGCTAAAAAACTATATATCACAGAAGACAACCTAGAAATACACAGTAACTATACCATCTTGTGCAAGAAAACTACTAAACTGGCAAATGAATGGAATAAATGTAACTATAATAGGGCATGATTTACCTGTGGTATAATGTGCACGTGGAAGACCCTGGCGTCCCTCTGCCCCAAGTGTTTATATGAAAGGGGACTTGTGACTGTAATACCCTCAGGAGAGTACTGTATGGTGGTCTAGCCAGCACTCAACTCTGCTCCCAGCAAATTCATAGGGGAAGCACCTCTTGGCTGTCTCGTGATTCTAGTCTTATTTGTTTAGTCATAGGGGCTTCAGTCACTTGTCCTTTTACACTCACGCATTCCACAGTCTCGTCAGTAATCATGTCTGGCATTATCAAGTCTTTGTGTACCACAGTTCCGGCTGCCCCAGTGTCAATCAAGAATTCTGTCTCCTTCCCTCCCAGCATTGTTATGGTGGCCATCAAGGCAGGACCAGGTCCGGAGGGAACAAGAACAGGGCACACATTTGTCACTGGGTTGTCAGTTTCCTAGTCTAAAGGTGAAGGAAGTGGTAAATTGGTCTGAGTGTCCATTTTCTCCACAATTCCAGCACTTTACTGTTTCTAAGTCCTTAGGTCCCCTCACTACGTCTCTACTGTTTTCCTTGTACTCCAGCATACATGACACGTCTTATTGTCCTAGTTTGTTCAACTCCTTTAGCAACTTTCAGGAGATCTTTTGGATCTACATTCCTCCATTCAGGTCTAGCTGTCTGTACTGCGTCTCGTAAGCCTTTGGTCATACCGTCAATGAATGTATTTACCAATATTTTAACATCAAGTGGGTTTATGGGACTATAACCCATGTCTGCCCATTTCAGCTGTAACTGTCCAAAGTACATCTCTACACTCTCTCCTTTTGTCACATCTGTATGTGTCTTAATTATGTGTCCTAGCACGTCACCTGCTTTTGTGCTCACTAACTCCCTAGGCCTGCCCAGGTGCACTTATACGTCCATCATATTGTCTTTATCTGAAAAATGGGAAAGGTTGGTTCTTAGGGTCAGCCAATTGTTTTAGCGTAGCTAGCTAGTCAGAGGGCCTCCAGGGATAATACTCCTGTATCTGTCTTACCCTACCTGATGTGGTTGGTTCTCTGGTGGTGGGGGTGACTAGATGACCGGTTGGGGGTGACATGACATGCTGGTCTACAGCTCCTTCCCAAAAGGATTTCTGTCAGCCTACTCCCAAAAGTTAATGTCCCCACTATCCACCAACCACAATCCTGTGTCAGCTTCTTATGTCACTACATGTGATCTTGTCTGGACAGGATTCAGTGCAATTCTCTTAGGTCGGGTTGCAGCACGGATCATACAAGTATTTTTCCAGTCTGGGTTTGTCTGACCACAGTCCATCTGTCTTGTCTGGGTCTCTGGTTATACAAAGGTATGACCATAGCAGTAATGTGTCAGTCATAGTAGGACTTCATCAAAACATTCATAATACACCTTACTTCCATCCTTGTTGTGAATTTGGATTCTGGGCTCCCCCGGTGGCTACTGGGGGAATTGAACTGGTGTCTTCATCTTCTCTGTTCACCTGTTCCCATCAAGATGTGGGAGTCGCTATATAACCTTGCTGCTTTGTTAGTTGCTTGCCGGTCAACAATGTTATCAGAAGCCTCTCTGTGCTTGTTCCTGCTCCTAGACAACTACTAGATAAGTTGGACTCTTGTCCATGTTTGTTTTTGCATTTTTGTTCCAGTTCACAGCTGTAGTTTCGTTACTGTGTCTGGAAAGCTCTTGTGAACAGGAATTGCCACTCTGGTGTTATGAGTTAATGCCAGAGTTTTAAAGTAATTTCTGGATGGTGTTTTGATAGGGTTTTTAGCTGACCATGAAAGTGTTCTTTCTGTCTTCTGCTATGTAGTAAGTGGACCTCAAATTTGCTAAACCTATTTTCATACTACGTTTTGTTATTTCATCTTAATTCACCGCCAATACATGTGGGGGGCCTCTGTCTCCTTTCGGGGTATTTCTCTAGAGGTGAGCTAGGACTTATTTTCCTCTGCTAGCATTATTTAGTCCTCCGGCTGGTGCTGGGCATCTAGAATCAACGTAGGCATGCTACCCGGCCACTGCTAGTTGTGTGTTAGGTTTAGTTCATGGTCAGCTCAGTTCCCATCTTCCAAGAGCTAGTTCCTATATATGCTGATGCTATGTTCTCTTGCCATTGAGATCATGACAGTTTGACCGGCCCACAAAGTGTTAATTGTTTGGGCTGAAGCAGGAGATAGAGAAGTGTTTAAGGGAAATTTTTTTTTTTTTTTTTTTTTTCCCTTCAGAGTTTTGCTGTCTAGCCCTTAATTGCTGTCTAGCTGCTTCTTACCTCCTCTTAACCCTTGAATGGCTCTGTGTCCACCTGTTTGTAATGGATCTTCAGAGTGTAACTGCAGGTTTGAATAATCTCGCCACGAGGGTACAAAATTTGCAAGATTTTGTTTGTCATGCACCTGTATCTGAGCCGAGAATTCCTTTGCCGGAATTTTTCTCGGGGAATAGATCTGGGTTTCAGAATTTTCGAAATAATTGCAAATTATTTTTGTCCCTGAAATCTCGCTCTGCCGGAGACCCTGCACAGCAGGTCAGGATTGTGATTTCCTTGCTCCGGGGCGACCCTCAAGACTGGGCTTTTTCATTGACACCAGGGGATCCTGCGTTGCTCAATGTGGATGCGTTTTTTCTGGCCTTGGGGTTGCTTTATGACGAACCTCATTTGGAGCTTCAGGCAGAAAAAACTTTGATGTCCCTATCTCAGGGGCAAGATGAAGCGGAAATTTACTGCCAAAGATTCCGTAAATGGTCTGTGCTTACTCAGTGGAATGAGTGCGCCCTGGCGGCGACTTTCAGAGAGGGTCTCTCTGATGCCATTAAGGATGTTATGGTGGGGTTCCCTGTGCCTGCGGGTCTGAATGAGTCCATGACAATGGCTATTCAGATCGATAGGCGTTTGCGGGAGCGCAAACCAGTGCACCATCTGGCGGTGTCCACTGAGAAGTCGCCAGAGAGTATGCAGTGTGATAGAATTCTGTCCCGAAGCGAGCGGCAGAATTTTAGACGTAAAAATGGGTTGTGTTTCTATTGTGGTGATTCTACTCATGTTATATCAGCATGCTCTAAACGCACTAAAAAGCTTGGTAAATCTGTTTCCATTTGCACCTCACCGTCTAAGTTTATTCTATCTGTGACCCTGATTTGCTCTTTGTCATCTATTACCACGGACGCCTATGTCGACTCTGGCGCCGCTTTGAGTCTTATGGATTGGTCCTTTGCCAAACGCTGTGGGTATGATTTAGAGCCTTTGGAGACTTCTATTCCTATGAAGGGGATTGACTCCACCCCATTGGCTAATAATAAACCACAATACTGGACACAAGTAACTATGCGTATTAATCCGGATCACCAGGAGATTATTCGCTTTCTGGTGCTGTATAATCTACATGATGATTTGGTGCTAGGATTGCCTTGGCTGCAATCTCACAACCCAGTCCTCGACTGGAGAGCTATGTCTGTGTTGAGCTGGGGATGTAAGGGGGCTCATGGGGATGTACCTGTGGTTTCCATTTCATCATCTATTCCCTCTGAAATTCCTGAGTTCCTGTCTGACTATCGTGACGTCTTTGAAGAATCCAAGCTTGGTTCGTTACCTCCGCACCGAGAGTGCGATTGTGCCATAGATTTAATCCCGGGTAGTAAATACCCAAAGGGTCGTTTATTTAATCTGTCTGTGCCTGAACATGCTGCTATGCGAGAATATATAAAGGAGTCCTTGGAAAAGGGACATATTCGTCCATCGTCATCTCCCTTAGGAGCCGGTTTTTTCTTTGTGTCAAAAAAAGACGGCTCTTTGAGACCATGTATTGATTATCGGCTTTTGAATAAAATCACTGTTAAATATCAATACCCATTGCCGTTGCTGACTGATTTGTTTGCTCGCATAAAGGGGGCCAAGTGGTTCTCTAAGATTGACCTTCGTGGGGCGTATAATTTGGTGCGAATCAGGCAGGGGGATGAGTGGAAAACCGCATTTAATACGCCCGAGGGCCACTTTGAGTATTTAGTGATGCCTTTTGGTCTTTCAAATGCTCCGTCAGTTTTCCAGTCCTTTATGCATGATATTTTTCGCGATTATTTGGATAAATTTATGATTGTGTATCTGGATGATATTCTGATTTTTTCGGATGACTGGGACTCTCATGTCCAGCAAGTCAGGAGAGTTTTTCAGGTTTTGCGGTCTAATTCTTTGTGTGTGAAGGGTTCTAAGTGTGTTTTTGGGGTACAGAGGATTTCCTTTTTGGGATATATTTTTTCCCCCTCTTCCATTGAAATGGATCCTGTCAAGGTTCAAGCTATTTGTGATTGGACGCAGCCCTCTTCTCTTAAGAGTCTTCAGAAATTTTTGGGCTTTGCTAACTTTTATCGTCGATTTATTGCTGGTTTTTCGGATATTGCTAAGCCATTGACCGATTTGACTAAGAAGGGTGCTGATGTTGCTGATTGGTCCCCTGATGCTGTGGAGGCCTTTCGGGAGCTTAAGCGCCGTTTTTCCTCTGCCCCTGTGTTGCGTCAGCCTGATGTTGCTCTACCTTTTCAGGTTGAGGTCGACGCTTCTGAGATCGGAGCTGGGGCAGTGTTGTCGCAGAAAAGTTCTGACTGCTCCGTGATGAGGCCTTGTGCCTTCTTTTCCCGTAAATTTTCGCCCGCTGAGCGGAATTATGATGTTGGGAATCGGGAGCTTTTGGCCATGAAGTGGGCTTTTGAGGAGTGGCGCCATTGGCTTGAGGGGGCCAGACATCAGGTGGTGGTATTGACGGACCACAAAAATTTGATTTATCTTGAGACCGCCAGGCGCCTGAATCCTAGACAGGCGCGCTGGTCATTATTTTTCTCTCGGTTTAATTTTGTGGTGTCATACCTACCGGGTTCTAAGAATGTTAAGGCGGATGCCCTTTCTAGGAGTTTTGAGCCTGACTCGCCTGGTAACTCTGAGCCCACAGGTATCCTTAAGGATGGAGTGGTATTGTCAGCCGTTTCTCCAGACCTGCGGCGGGCCTTGCAGGAGTTTCAGGCGGATAGACCTGATCGTTGCCCACCTGATAAACTGTTTGTTCCTGATGATTGGACCAGTAGAGTAATCTCTGAGGTTCATTCTTCTGCGTTGGCAGGTCATCCTGGCATTTTTGGTACCAGGGATTTGGTGGCAAGGTCCTTCTGGTGGCCTTCCCTGTCACGAGATGTGCGAGGCTTTGTGCAGTCTTGTGACGTTTGTGCTCGGGCCAAGCCTTGTTGTTCTCGGGCTAGTGGATTATTGTTGCCCTTGCCTATTCCTAAGAGGCCTTGGACGCACATCTCGATGGATTTTATTTCAGATCTGCCTGTTTCTCAGAAGATGTCTGTCATCTGGGTGGTGTGTGACCGTTTCTCTAAGATGGTCCATTTGGTTCCTCTGCCCAAGTTGCCTTCTTCTTCCGAGTTGGTTCCTCTGTTTTTTCAAAATGTTGTTCGTTTGCATGGTATTCCTGAGAATATCGTTTCTGACAGAGGGACTCAATTCGTGTCTAGATTTTGGTGGGCATTCTGTGCTAGGATGGGCATAGATTTATCTTTTTCGTCCGCTTTCCATCCTCAGACGAATGGCCAGACCGAGCGGATTAATCAGACCCTGGAGACATATCTGAGGTGTTTTGTGTCTGCTGACCAGGATGATTGGGTTGCTTTTTTGCCATTGGCGGAGTTCGCTCTCAATAATCGGGCCAGCTCTGCCACTTTGGTGTCCCCGTTTTTCTGTAATTCGGGGTTTCATCCTCGATTTTCCTCTGGTCAGGTGGAATCTTCGGATTGTCCTGGAGTGGATGCTGTGGTGGAGAGATTGCATCAGATCTGGGGGCAGGTGGTGGACAATTTGAGGTTGTCCCAGGAGAAGACTCAGCTTTTTGCCAACCGCCACCGTCGTGTTGGTCCTCGGCTTTGTGTTGGGGATTTGGTGTGGTTGTCTTCTCGTTTTGTCCCTATGAGGGTCTCTTCTCCTAAGTTTAAGCCTCGGTTCATCGGCCCGTATAAGATATTGGAGATTCTTAACCCTGTTTCCTTCCGTTTGGACCTCCCTGCATCCTTTTCTATTCATAACGTTTTTCATCGGTCATTATTGCGCAGGTATGAGGTACCGGTTGTGCCTTCCGTTGAGCCTCCTGCTCCGGTGTTGGTTGAGGGTGAGTTGGAGTACGTTGTGGAGAAAATCTTAGACTCTCGTGTTTCCAGACGGAGACTCCAGTATCTGGTCAAGTGGAAGGGATACGGCCAGGAGGATAATTCTTGGGTGAATGCATCTGATGTTCATGCCTCTGATCTGGTTCGTGCCTTTCATAGGGCCCATCCTGATCGCCCTGGTGGTTCTGGTGAGGGTTCGGTGCCCCCTCCTTGAGGGGGGGGTACTGTTGTGAATTTGGATTCTGGGCTCCCCCGGTGGCTACTGGTGGAATTGAACTGTTGTCTTCATCTTCTCTGTTCACCTGTTCCCATCAAGATGTGGGAGTCGCTATATAACCTTGCTGCTTTGTTAGTTGCTTGCCGGTCAACAATGTTATCAGAAGCCTCTCTGTGCTTGTTCCTGCTCCTAGACAACTACTAGATAAGTTGGACTCTTGTCCATGTTTGTTTTTGCATTTTTGTTCCAGTTCACAGCTGTAGTTTCGTTACTGTGTCTGGAAAGCTCTTGTGAACAGGAATTGCCACTCTGGTGTTATGAGTTAATGCCAGAGTTTTAAAGTAATTTCTGGATGGTGTTTTGATAGGGTTTTCAGCTGACCATGAAAGTGTTCTTTCTGTCTTCTGCTATGTAGTAAGTGGACCTCAAATTTGCTAAACCTATTTTCATACTACGTTTTGTTATTTCATCTTAATTCACCGCCAATACATGTGGGGGGCCTCTGTCTCCTTTCGGGGTATTTCTCTAGAGGTGAGCTAGGACTTATTTTCCTCTGCTAGCATTATTTAGTCCTCCGGCTGGTGCTGGGCATCTAGAATCAACGTAGGCATGCTACCCGGCCACTGCTAGTTGTGTGTTAGGTTTAGTTCATGGTCAGCTCAGTTCCCATCTTCCAAGAGCTAGTTCCTATATATGCTGATGCTATGTTCTCTTGCCATTGAGATCATGACACATCCTGCTGCACTCTCTCAGATGCCATTTATTCACTTGCTATTTTCTTCCCTTGTCTGTGCCTTTTTGTACATCCAAACATCCACACACTGGCATTTTTTTGCCTTTCTCAATAGTGGTTTCACATCTTTCACTGCTTCCTTTTTCAATCTGTATAGCGGATCCCATTGGGGCACTGACTGCACACACACAGAACAAGTTGCCCATGGCTTCAACTTATTCCTCAGACAGCTCACCTTTATTCTGCAAATGCCCTTTTTAGTGTGCCTTACCATCTACGGGCGGCCACACGTAGCAAGTCAGAGCGAGTGTCAAGATTTAACGGGAATGGTTACATCCACCTATTACCCGATAGACCTAAAGGATTTAACGGGGATGGTTCCATCCACCTATCAGCCGGTAAATCAGCTGGCTAGCACAGCTCCATGGAATGGCAAGGTTCCATCCACCTAGCCGTGCAGTTGGCTACCTCCTCTGTTGATCCTCAATTTGCTATATTAATCATTCAACTTGAAGCAGGAGAATCTTTTTACCAATCTTTCAATCACTTTCAATTTCCAACTTACAATATTGTACTATTGTTTAAACACAAATCTCTCAGCTTGTACCAAACCAAGGACAGAGAACTTAGAATGCAGCTACATGGCCCCCCTTCCTCTGGCCCACAGCGCAAAGGGGAGAAATCTCAAGCAAGTCGCGCAGGGGTCCGCTTCCCTCCTCCCATCTGGTACACAGCACTGAGATAAGAGCTCAGTGTCTTACATACCCAGAAACGGATTGCAGCAGTTTTCAGACATAATCTCTATAAAACATTCAAACATTCATCCTCTAGGAATTAAAAACAGTTTCTCTATACAGGCAAATCACTGCATAACTTGAATAAGCTGATTCTGACCGCGTTCGACCAAAACACACATAGACACACATAGAAACCTATCCAATGTCAAACCATATATAACACAGGTTTCACTGAATCTCAGATGTAATTAAATGTACATTAAAAATATCCACAACTCATTCATCCTGGACATTCAACAACAGTTAGATAAGTAATGATACTTATGTGATCACTCATTCATACATGCTCATTCAGGGATTGCTTTTTTTTTTCTTTTCCTTTCACTTTTTAGTTGATTTTACAAGAAGAAAATCCCTTATCTCAATCACTCCACCTAATTCAGCTCAAACTGAGTTGAATAATGTCTTCTCTCTTAGGTGTTAGGACCACACCTAACAGAACCCCTCATCAATCAGGGATTTATCTATTTATCCTCATTTACTCACCTCTCATCTCATTCAGAGGTTTCTCATAGACAGACATACATACATACAAGGCTCACACAGCCCGCCTATTTTGCACTTTGGAATTAACACAACTCTATATAAATAAAACTGCAGCAGTGTCCACTGACACTCTGAAAGCACTTTAAGGCCAAACAACAAAAACCACGGCCTTATACAAAATACAGCTTCATATAATGTACTGCCAATCCAAAATAACCAAAATAACAACACTGCACAGAGCCTATCCCAGCTCTGTATTACACACACACTAAACACATAACCAATTAGGATATTGACAAATAATACAGATAACAATTATCACAATTATCATCTTATTACTCTATTATTCAACTCTCATACGGACATAAACAGACAAAACACAAAACTCACTGGTGATGTGGATTCTTTGAACCGTGTTGGCAGCCTTTTACCCAGAGGTATGGACAGATCAAGAAGAGAGATTGCAGGTGCAAACCGGATTGTAAGAATAACATTTCTCACCTTGCTGCAGCTGTTGTTTGCATGTCCAATCTCTCAGGAAGCTCCCACATACGGATTCCGAATAAGGCTGGTTACACGGCCCCATGTTGGGCGCCAAAACTGTCGTAGCTGTTTTGCTCTGACCCAGAGTCAGTACGTCAGATCACCAGTGAGGCCTAATTGTGGAATTACGCCCGTCATTTACAAGCGCGCTTGGAGACAAAAAGACACCTCGCACATATCCTGTGAGCAAGTCACTTTTATCTGATATATTAAAACCAAGGCAATGCTTTATACCATTTACACAAAATGCATTTCAATGTAACTCATGTAGCCCCCACCATCACCCAGGGTCATACTTTATTTACCATAACTCAGACCATGTTGTGGCTGACTATTGAAAGCATACATGATAAGAAGTATAGTCTCCTTGAAGAGGAGACCATCAGACTACTGCATCAACAGATTCTAGTAATTCTAACACTTAAAGGCAAGAGGCACTTAAAGGCAAACTTCAGAGTATCAGTGCGCGGCAGGTAAAGGCCACATCTAGCTCCATTGTATCTAGAATGGAGTTGCTCCTGTGAGGCATGATGTCAAGGGAAAGAGAGGAGCCTCATGGATTACACTGCTGTGCTCATAACAGGAAGTTCCTGTGCATGTGTGAAGGGAAGAGAGGAGTGAGGGGAAAATGAGAGGAGTTAGGGGAAAATGAGAGGAGTGAGGGGAAAATAGTGGAGTGGGGGGAAAATGAGAGGTGTGAGGTGAAAATGAAGAAGTATGAGTGAAAAATGAGAGGAGTGAGGGGAAAATAGTGGAGTTATCAGAAAATGACATGTGTGAGGTCAAAATGACAGGTGTGAAGAGGGAAATGAGAGGAGTGAGGGGGAAAATGAGAGCTGTGAGAGGGAAATGAGAGGAGTGAGGGGAAAATGAGAGATGTGAGGGGAAAATGAGAGATGTGAGGGGAAAATGAGAGGCGTGATGGGAAAATTAGAGAATTGAGGTGCTGCTGCAGTATGAGGCTGTGTATAGAGAAGAGTGAGGAGCTGCAGGTGGAGGCTGTGTATAAGGCCTCATTCACCCGTTCTGAATTTTACCTCATTATTTATAAGCCAAAACCACAAGTGGGAGAAAAATACAGAAGTGGTAGCATGTTTCTAATATACTTTTCCTCTGATTGTTTTACTCCATGTTTAGCTTACAAATACTGAGGTAAACATACTGACCAAATAACATGTGAACGAGGTCTAAAGGAGGAAAGTGTGGTGCTGCAGAAGAAGTAGGCTGTGTACATGATCCGCTTTATTGCAATTAGTGCAATTTCTCTCGGGATCAAGTGTTTCCAATTGTGTATGGAAGATATGGAAGAGAAGTGTGAGGTACTGCCGAAGGAAGCGACTATAAAGGAGAAAAACTGTGCTGCAGAAAAATGCTGTGCAGGAGGAGGCTGTGCAATCTCCATGCTTTTCTCTTGGTCAACTTTACGTGGCCTGTTCGAGAGTTGGAACTGCCAAAACTCTGTTCATCTTTACACCAGACGGAAAAACCCAAAATGTCGTTTATCAAAAGGCTCCTGAATGAGTTGAAAATAAAATACTATCAATACTTGAGTAATCATTTGGTTAATTTGTGTGGCAAATCTGTAGTGTTGAATATATGATGTGAAATGTTTTTATGTGCAATATAATCATTGTAATTTGTTATAACTAAGCACAGTTAGTTACCGTGCCTGGGCAACGCTGGGCTCTTCAGCTAGTCATATATAAATGTTCAGCTCCTCCAGCTCTATGACATTCGGCTGGCAGATCAGATGGCATGTCCAATGTGACAGGTTTCCTTTAGGAAACAGAGGCTTAGATGATTAGGTTTTTCAATTAAAAATCAGCAGTTTTACTGACTCAGCTTGTCAAAGAACAGAAGGCATAATAAATATGGTATAATGGTGTGCACGCAGTCAGTTTGGGGCGAGGTAATGGTGCCACGGACTGTAAGAGTCCAATCAAATATTAATTTAGAAGACACCGCACACTCTAGTAATTGAATATGCAAAAATAGGATACATTTATTCAACATAAACAGCACATGGGAGCAAAATTCAAATATATATTAAGTGACCAAGAAAGTAACATTGACGTTTCAACTCTCCCGAGTCTTATTCATATAGTCGCTAAAAGAAAAAATAGAACACGAGTAAATATAAATAAAATATGTACATATATACAAAGTATATGCATAAATCAACATCAATCCATCAGGAAGATATCAAATCATGCAAAGAGCAACCATAGAACCTTATGGCACCAAGGATACGGGAAAGGTAGTGTGTTATGACCTGGTGGTTACGGAGTGGTACTGAGATGACCTGGTGGGTAAAACCAATCATGGACAAGCTCAGAGGAGGTGGCAGCTCTACAGACAGTAATCACCTATATGACCTAGTGATTACGGAGCAGCACTGAAATGACCTAGTGGGTAAAACAAATAATGAACTAGCTCTGAGGAGGTGGTAACTTTACTGACCGCAATCCCTACTCCTAACACCAACACTAGAAATAGCCGTGGAGCGTTCCTATCTCTGCCTAGACGCCTCTTCACAGCCTAAGAACTAGCTACCCCTGAAGATGGAAACGGAAAACTATCTCGCCTCAGAGAAGCCCCCAAAGGAAAGATAGCCCCCCACAAATATTGACAGTGAGTGAAGAGGGAAATGACAAACTCAGAAAGAAAACTAGATTTTAGCAAAGGAGGCCACTACTATCTAAATAGACAGAGAAAGAAAAGGCTACTGTGCGGTCAGTATAAAAACTAAATTTCCACGCAGAGTTTACAAAAATAACCTCCACACCGACTCACGGTGTGGAGGGGCAAATCTGCAACCCCAGAGCTTCCAACTAGCCGGAATATTTCATGATGACAAGCTGGACAAAAGAGACATAACTTAAACTGAACAAAAGGTCATAGGCAGGGAAACACCCAAAAACTAGCAGAACTTATCTTAAGCTGAAATGGACTGTCCAATAGAGAACTTCCAGGAAAGGACTGAATCCACAGGAAGGAACATTGACAGCTGGCATCCACTACAGCCCAAAGCCCAGTTAAATAACCAGGCCAGGGAACCGATTAGTGAAAGCAGCTGCTAAGTTCCACTTGAAACCACCAGAAGGAGCCCAAGAGCAGAACTCCCAAAAATACCATTTGCAACCACAGGACGGAGCCCAAGAACGGAACTCACAACAGTTCCCCCCCCTTGAGGAGGGGTCACCGAACCCTCACCAGAGCCCCCAGGCCGATCAGGATGAGCCAAATGAAAAGAACGTACCAAATCGGCAGCATGAACATCGGAGGCAAAAACCCAAGAGTTATCCTCCTGGCCATAACCCTTCCACTTGACCAGATACTGAAGTTTCCGCCTTGAAAGACGAGAATCCAAAATCTTCTCCACCACATACTCCAGCTCCCCCCCAACCAACACCGGAGCAGGAGGGTCAACGGAGGAAACCACGGGCACCACATATCTCCGCAACAAAGATCTATGGAACACATTATGAATGGAAAACGAAGCTGGAAGGGCCAAACGAAAAGACACCGGATTGATAATTTCCGAAATCCTATAAGGTTCAATAAAACGAGGTTTGAACTTAGGGGAAGAGACCTTCATAGGAACATGATGAGAAGACAACCAGACCAAATCCCCAACCCGAAGCCGGGGACCAACGCACCGATGGTGGTTAGCAAAACGTTGAGCCTTTTCCTGAGACAATGTCAAATTGTCCACCACATGAGTCCAAATCCGCTGCAACCTGTCCACCACAGAATCTACCCCAGGACAGTCCGAAGGCTCAACCTGCCCTGAAGAAAAGCGAGGATGAAAACCAAAATTACAAAAAAAAGGTGAAACCAAGGTAGCAGAACTAGCCCGATTATTAAGGGCAAACTCGGCCAACGGCAAGAAGGTAACCCAATCATCCTGATCAGCCGACACAAAGCATCTCAAATAGGTTTCCAAGGTCTGATTGGTTCGCTCCGTCTGTCCATTTGTCTGAGGGTGAAACGCCGAAGAAAAAGACAAATTAATGCCCATTCTACCACAAAAGGACCGCCAAAACCTAGAAACAAACTGGGTACCTCTGTCAGACACAATATTCTCCGGAATACCATGCAAACGAACCACATGCTGGAAAAACAAAGGAACCAAATCAGAGGAGGAAGGCAACTTAGGCAAAGGTACCAAATAGACCATTTTAGTAAACTGATCACAAACCACCCAGATGACAGACATCTTCTGAGAAACAGGAAGATCAGAAATAAAATCCATGGAAATATGCGTCCAGGGCCTCTCAGGGATAGGCAAAGGCAAAAGCAACCCACTAGCACGAGAACAGCAGGGCTTAGCCCGGGCACAGATCCCACAGGACTGCACAAAGGAACGCACATCCCGTGACAAAGAAGCCCACCAAAAGGACCTGGCAACCAAATCACTGGTACCAAAGATCCCAGGATGACCAGCCAACACTGAACAATGAATCTCAGAAATCACCTTACTAGTCCATCTATCAGGAACAAACAATTTCCCCACAGGACAGCGGTCGGGTCTATCAGCCTGAAACTCCCGAAGCACCCGCCGTAAATCAGGGGAGATAGCAGAAAGAATCACCCCCTCCTTGTGAATACCAGCCGGCTCACGGACTCCAGGAGAATCAGGCAAAAAACTCCTAGACAGGGCATCAGCCTTCACATTCTTAGATCCCGGAAGATACGAGACCACAAAATCAAAATGGGAGAAAAACAAAGACCACCGAACCTGTCTAGGATTCAAATGCTTGGCCGATTCAAGGTAAATCAGATTCTTATGATCGGTCAAGACCACAACACGATGCTTGGCTCCCTCAAGCCAATGTCGCCACTCCTCGAATGCCCACTTCATAGCCAACAACTCCCGATTGCCGACATCATAATTACGCTCAGCAGGTGAAAACTTTCTGGAGAAGAAAGCACACGGTTTCAACACAGAGCCATCAGAACTTCTCTGACACAGAACAGCTCCTGCCCCAATCTCAGAAGCGTCAACCTCAACCTGAAAAGGGAGAGAGACATCTGGCTGACGCAACACAGGGGCAGAAGTAAAATGACGCTTAAGCTCCTGAAAGGCCTCCACAGCCGCAGAGGACCAATTCACCACATCTGCACCTTTCTTGGTCAAATCGGTCAGAGGTTTAACCACAGTAGAAAAATTAGCAATGAAGCGGCGATAAAAATTAGCAAAGCCCAAAAACTTCTGAAGGCTCTTCACAGATGTGGGCTGCGTCCAATCATAAATAGCCTGGACCTTAACAGGGTCCATTTCAATAGCCAAGGGAGAAAAAATGAACCCCAGAAAATAAATCTTCTGAACTCCAAAAAGGCACTTAGACCCCTTCACAAACAGTGTATTAGCATGAAGAATCTGAAATACCATCCTGACCTGCTTCACATGAGACTCCCAATCATCGGAAAAAAACAAAATATCGTCCAAATATACAATCATAAATTTATCCAGATACTCCAGAAAAATATCATGCATAAAAGGACTGAAACACAGATGGAGCATTAGAGAGCCCGAAAGGCATCACAAGATATTCAAAATGGCCTTCGGGCGTATTAAATGCTGTTTTCCATTCATCACCCTGTTTGATGCGGACCAGATTATACGCCCCTCGAAGGTCAATCTTGGTAAACCAGCTAGCCCCTTTAATCCAAGCAAACAAATCAGAGAGCAAAGGCAAAGGGTACTGGAATTTGACCGTGATCTTATTGAGAAGGCGATAATCTATACAGGGCCTCAAGGAGCCATCCTTATTGGCAACAAAAAAGAATCCCGCTCCCAACGGTGACGAAGACGGGCGAATATGCCCCTTCTCCAAGGACTCATTTACATAAGTCCGCATAGCGGCATGCTCTGGCACAGACAGATTGAAAAGTCGACCCTTAGGGAACTTACAGCCAGGAATCAAATTAATAGCGCAATCACAGTCCCTATGAGGAGGCAGAGGACTGGATTTAGGCTCCTCAAATATATCCTGGAAATCCGACAAAAACTCAGGAACTTCAGAAGAAGGGGACGAGGAAATTGACATCAGAGGAATGTCACTATGTATCCCCTGACAACCCCAACTAGTCACGGACATAGATGTCCAATCCAGCACTGGATTATGTACCTGTAACCATGGAAACCCCACCATAACATCTTTAAGAGCTTCAGAAAGACCCTTTCTGAAAATAGCCGCCAGGGCATCCTCATTCCATTTTGTAAGCACAGACCACTTTCTAAATTTCTGACAATATATCTCTGCCGCTTCCTGACCCTGACACAGAGCCAGCAAAATTTTTTCTGCCTGATCCACAGAATTGGGTTCGTCATAAAGCAATCCAAGTGCTTGAAAAAATGAATCTACATTGAGCAATGCAGGATTCCCTGGCTTAAGGGAGAATGCCCAATCCTGCGGGTCACCACGCAGCAGAGAAATAACAATCTTCACCTGCTGAATGGGGTCACCAGAGGAACGGGGTCTCAGAGCAAAAAACAATCTGCAATTATTTTTAAAATTCAAAAACCTAGATCTATCCCCAGAAAACAAATCAGGGATAGGAATTCTAGGCTCAGAAACAGGAGTTTGAACAACATAATCTTGGATACTCTGTACCCTTGCAGCGAGATGATCAACACGCGCAGACAGACCCTGAACCTCCATATCAGTACCAAGCTCCTGCACCATCCAAAAATCAAGGGGAAAAAAAAAGACGAAACAAGCAACAAGAAAAAAAAAACTATGACTCAGAACTTTCTCTTCCCTCTTTTGAGATGCATTTAACACTTTGTGGGCCAGCTGTACTGTTATGACCTGGTGGTTACGGAGTGGTACTGAGATGACCTGGTTGGTATAACCAATCATGGACAAGCTCAGAGGAGGTGGCAACTCTACAGACAGTAATCACCTATATGACCTAGTGATTACGGAGCAGCACTGAAATGACCTAGTGGGTAAAACAAATAATGTACTAGCTCTGAGGAGGTGGTAACTTTACTGACCGCAATCCCTACTCCTAACACCAACACTAGAAATAGCCGTGGAGCGTTCCTATCTCTGCCTAGACGCCTCTTCACAGCCTAAGAACTAGCTACCCCTGAAGATGGAAACGGAAAACTATCTCGCCTCAGAGAAACCCCCAAAGGAAAGATAGCCCCCCACAAATATTGACGGTGAGTGAAGAGGGAAATGACAAACTCAGAAATGAAACTAGATTTTAGCAAAGGAGGCCACTACTATCTAAATAGACAGAGAAAGAAAAGGCTACTGTGCAGTCAGTATAAAAACTAAATGTCCACGCAGAGTTTACAAAAATAACCTCCACACCGACTCACGGTGTGGAGGGGCAAATCTGCAACCCCAGAGCTTCCAACTAGCCGGAATATTTCATGATGACAAGCTGGACAAAAGAGACATAACTTAAACTGAACAAAAGGTCTTAGGCAGGGAAACACCCAAAAACTAGCAGAACTTATCTTAAGCTGAAATGGACTGGCCAACAGAGAACTTCCAGGAAAGGACTGAATCCACAGGAAGGAACATTGACAGCTGGCATCCACTACAGCCCAAAGCCCAGTTAAATAACCAGGCCAGGGAACCGATTAGTGAAAGCAGCTGCTAAGTTCCACTTGAAACCACCAGAGGGAGCCCAAGAGCAGAACTCCCAAAAATACCATTTGCAACCACAGGATGGAGCCCAAGAACGGAACTCACAACAGTAGTGTAACATAAACTCAGCCATGCGTGCCAGACTGCTAACAGGCAAGACTTGTGTCCAAGAAGACGACTGACCATGCTCTCCTCCTACTCCCTGTCCTCAGGTCATCCACATTGAACAAATGGTATGACAGTTGTGCAGATAGTACTGTCCTTAGTGCATGAAACTAGCTCCTGTTCTTCCTACTCCTCCTCCTTCTCCTCTTCCTCATTGTCACCCAATCCACATTGGGATTAGATGAGGCTAGGTTAGGCTGTGTTTAATCACAGTGTATGGTTCCATGCTCCATCTCATCATGCTCTGTCTGCAATGCATCCTCTTTGATTGTGAGCAGAGAGCATTTCAGAACACAGAGAAGCAGGATGGTGATGCTAAGTATGGCATCATCGCAGCTCACCATCTTGGTGGAGTCCTCAAAGCTTTGGAGGATTGTACATATGTCTGACATCCATGTCCACTCCTGAGGTCTTTTGTATGGAGTCTGAACTAAATACCGCCAGCCTTCTTGATGCAGGTAGTCAACAACTGCCCTTTTCTGCTCACAAATCCTGTCCAACATCTGCAGTGTAGTGTTCCAACATGTGGAGATATCACACACCAGTTGTTGAGCCGGAAGCTGCAAACACTGCTGAAGCACGGCAGAAGCTGTAGCTGACTTTCTAAAATGGGCACACAGGTGGCCTACTTTGACAAGCAGATCTGGCAGCTCCAGATAGGTATTGAGAAACCGCTGAACCACTGAAATTAAGCACATGGGCCAGGCATGGAACATATGTGAGCTCACCTCGTTTCAGAGCCACCACCAGGTTACGGCCATTGTCACACATGACCATGCCTGGCTGTAGATTCAGTGGACTCAGCAACAGATCTGTCTGCTCTTTCAGAGCTGTCCACAACTCTTCAGCACTGTGTGGTTTGCCATCTAAGCATATTAGCTTTAGCACAGCCTGTTGCCGCTTGGCTGAGGCAGTGCTGCAGTGCTTCCAGCTTGTGACTGATATGGTCATTTTGGAGATGGAGGCTGAATAGGAGGAGGATGAGGTGCAGGAGCTGTAGACTGTGGGGGCAACCCTGATTGACGTAGGACCTGCAATCCTTGGTGTCGGGAGGATGTGTTCCATCCCAAGGTCTGACTGGGTCCTGACTTACACTATGCTATCCCAGTGTGCCGTCCGCAAGATGTACTGTCCCTGCCCACAAGCACTTGTCCACATGTCCGTGGTTAGGTGGACTTTCCCAGTAACTGCATTGTTGAGGGCACACCTAATGTTGTGGGACATGTGCTTGTGTAATGCGGAGATCGCACATCGGGAAAAATTGTGACGGCTGGGGTCTGAGTACCTAGGGATGGCCGCCGCCATCAGGTTGCGGAAAGCTTCCATCTCCACGAGCCTAAAACGCTACATTTCGAGCACAAGTAGTCGTGAAATGTGAGAATTTAGAAGTGTGGCTTGTGGGGCGTTGGCTGCGTATTTGCGCTTGCGTTCCAAGGCTGGATTATGGACAACTGAACGCAGCACTGGGACAAGGACATGGACGTGCTTGCTGATGGGGCTTGTTGAGTGTGTGCAATGACAGGTGCAGGGCAGGAGACATCTTTGCATGCACCATGGACAGGGGATTGGCTTGCATGCACTACAGAAGAAGCAATGGTGTCACCCGCAGACACTGTTCCTGGACCTGAGGTTTGGCCCACAAAGTCAGGTGCTTTGCTGCCATGTGCCTGATCATGCTGGTGGTGGTCAGGCTGGTAGTTTTACAGCCTCTGTTGATTCTGGCCTGGCTGGTGGTGCAAATGGCATTTGTCATGGTCTGTATAGAACTTCTTGTCTAGTGCTTCAGGGGTTAATGCTGTTGGCCTCTCTCTGGTGGTGGGAGGGCTTTAAATAGCCTCTTTTGGGCTCTGTCCATTGTCAGTGATACTTTTGACCTCAGCTGATTTCCTGATCCCCATGTATCTGAGGATACTGTCTACTTGTGTGTGATTTCTTGTGTATGACCCGATCAGTTCCTGCTTCTGAATTTGCTACCCGATTCTGTACTTGCTTAGTCTCTCGGTTTTGACCTCTGCTTATCCCTGACCTTCCCCTTTGTTTTTCCCATCTGATACCATGCTGCTATCTCTGGCTTTCTGACCCTGGATTGTTATTGGCCACGTCTCTGTTTCTGTCTGTACTGTGTCATCTCTTGGTTTACCTGCGCCTGTCTGGTCTCCCCCTGAGCTTCTCTAGCCCGAGCTCCGGTCCCTGGAGTCAAGAGCTTGTCTCCACCCCTGACACTCCCCTTGCGGTCACGTGCTTCAGGTTCTCTTACCTGAAGCACGCTACTACACGATGGCCATCCCATTCCTCTGGACTCTCTTGGCACCATCCGCTCAACTCAGGACACGCGCACTAACTCGGAAGCAAGGGAAGTGCGGTCGGTGTCCTTTACAGCATTTTTGGGGTTATCGGCAGAGTCTCTAAAAATAACCAGAATCGGGAAGACCTAATAGTTGGACTGGCAACTTCTGTCGTGTTGGCGTTATGGGAATTATTGCCCACTTTCTGTCTGTGGCCACCACACAGCTTCTTCCTGCCTGTTGGGGTGCTACACCTCCCTCCCCTGTGTGCTGCTGTCCTCACTCTGCATGTCCTCCTGCCAGGTTGGGTCAGTTACTATATCATCCACCACCTCGTTTTCCACTTCCGCACTCTGGTCCTCCCCCTGACTTTCTGCTAATTGTGTCTCATCATCATCCACCTCTTGTGACACTTTCCCACTGTCGCCTTCATGTGACACTGGCTGCTGAAATATTTGGTCATCGCTACATGCGATCTCCTCTTGCCCTGCTTCAAATGGACTGGGTGAGAGGCCCAAATCTGTAAATGGAAAATTGAACAGCTCTTCGGAGTGTCCGAGTGTGGGATCAGTTGTCTCCGGGCACTCGGTATGGTGGGAGGAAGGAGGATCAGAGTGAGGAATATGCGTTCCAGACTCATGGCTATGGAGACTTGACCATGTGGAAGACAGGGTGGTGGTGGCAAAGTGACTGGAAGCATTATCCGCTATCCAACTAACAACCTTTTGACACTGTTTTGGGTTCAATAGTGGTGTGTTGCTGCAGTCCCCTAGTAACTGGGACAGGAAAGTTAGGCGAGAAGATGTGGGTGTTTGTTGTGGCACAATTTCAGCTTGCCCATGGCCTTGACCTCTGCATGCACCATCACCATCACGTCCACTTCCCCATCCCTTGCCATGCGCCTTGCCCATTTTAGATGAAGGATAATATATTACATGTTCACTACAAATGGCTGAATTTGTAACAAAATTATATGTGATCCGTGTGACGGAAAAGCACAATTTAAAATATCTGGCCTGTAGGTAACTATTTTTGTTTTCAGCAAACTAGTGTCAATAACTTGGGTAAGACACTGCAAAAAAATTAAATGAAGCCCTGAAATGGCACAATTTTGAGCGCACTGATATGTGATCCATGTGACGGACAAAGCCCAGTTTAAAATAGCTGGATTTTTAGCTCTGTAATATGGAAAGGATCTGGCTGTATTCTGCAGTGCCAACAAGCAAATGGAGCGGAAAAATGGTGTTCTCTGGATTGCTTTTAAAGCAAATAATCAGGATTAAGATCTAAAAATAATAATTCCTGGCCCCTGATACCTGGGAATATGTTTAGAAATATTTGTCAAATCAGCACCAGCAGACAGAACAGGAATAGACCCTCTTGCTATATGCACTGCAGACTGCTACATACACTGCCTGCCTGCCTAGCACTGATGTCTATGCAGCTGGATTAGTCCTCAGAAGGACTGTTAGTTGAGATGGATATGTGTCTAATATATTGTGGAATACCTACACTAAGACACAATCCAATCTCTCCCTAGCTCAGAAGCAATTCTCCCTACATGCCTGATTCCGGAATAGACTGTGACGAGCATAGGGGTGTCAGGTCTGATATAGACCTGATGATGCTGTGCGGCCAGCCAATCACTGTAATGCCACAACCAACATGGCTGCGGCATTACAGTGTGTGGCAGACAATCCCTGCATGTTCATAGGCTCTCTATAGAGCACCAAACATGCAGGTCAGGGACTTGAGCTCCCGCCGAGCAACCCCTGAAATACTCAGCAAGCTCCAAGCATCTCAAGCAGTGAGATGCTCGGGCGAGTACTGAGTAGTGGCGAGCATGCTCACTTATCAATAGTGTCTGCACTTAAAGTCATCTCTATCTATGAAATCTATATGGATGACAGAAAGAGACAGATGCTGCCACTTTCTATTCATAAGGCTTGAAGTTGGTGGGGTAGCTCACCACATAGCAATTAGCAGACATCATTAGGTGTAAACCAGAAGCTGGGTCTAAAATCATTTTGCCCAAACTAAAAAGCCCAGATGGATCAGATGGATGCTGATCTAGACTGTGGCCTAATAGCTGGTGTGACATAGTTACTGTCACAGTGTATGAGGAGAGATACATGTCACTCTGCATACTGTGGTCAGTGATGCAAAACCAGAATATTTTTGTCTCCAGCATGCTACATGCAGAGAGGGTTAATTTAAAGTTATACATGGGCTGGTAGTTTGTGAGTATCCTGTCATGTCGGACGCTGTTCAGACCAGGTCATCCGACAGACAGCGGTAATTCCGCTTTTGACCACTATTTACTCATTGGCGTCTGCTAGATTTTGTCTAGCTTTTCCGGGGTTAATTTACCTGATCCTCGGATTGGAAGCTGGGCCATTTCCATGGCCTTTAAATAGTTCTCCTGATCATTAGGCGTCGCCGATTATAGCTTCTGTCTTGCGTTGTTATCTCGGTCTGGAGTGGAGAGCTGGTGGTTGGAGATTCATTGCTGGTGGTGTATATTCCTTCGTCTTATTTACTCCTTCCTATATTTGTGTTTATTTTGCCCTGCACATTTATAGTGTATTCCTGAGTGTCTGCGGCGTGGTGTATATTTTCCTTTACCCTTGTCTGTGCTAACTGTGGGTATTTAAGTATTACCTCTTCACTGGGTGGTGGGTGGAGGTTTCAGCCTAGGGCTGAGCTCAGGAGGTAGGGTGAGGTTCGAGGCCTGAACATGCACACCATCAGTGTAAACTTCAGGTAGAGGGTCAGTCAGGATTTCCCTAGTCTTAGGAAAATTGCAGGAGCCCGGGTTGTTAGCTCTCGCTCACCAAGTCTCTCCCTGACATTATAATCGGCCCAACAACAACAAAGAAAAAAAAAGGGGTTTCTTTTTTTTTTTTTTTGTCATGGATCCCATGACTTCCATAACCCGCCAGTTGGAGGCGCTGTCCCTACAGGTCACTGAGTTGAGGGGGGCAGTGCAGCAACAGGGACTAGCAGTGTCCAATGTGCAAGCTGGAGCGACAGGAAGAGTTACTGAGCCTAAATTTCCGTTGCCTGAAAAATTTGCTGGGGAACGCAGTAAATTTGTTTCTTTTCATGAAGCTTGCAAACTATATTTCCGTATGCGCCCGATCTCCTCGGAAAATGAGGCTCAGCGTGTGGGCCTGGTGTTGTCATTGTTAAGTGGGGATCCCCAAGCATGGGCGTTTTCTTTGCCATCTGATTCTGCAGCATTTGTCTCTGTGGAGAGTTTTTTTTCTTCCCTTGGGAAAATCTGAACCTGACAGAATGGCTCTGGCAGAATCTAAGATACGCTCTATTCGCCAGGGAGAGCGAGTTGAAGAGGATTACTGTTCTGAATTTCATCACTGGGCGATCGATACCCAATGGAATGATGCAGCATTGCAGAGTCAGTTTAAACATGGGATTTCTGGAAGGGTTAAAAAAGCCCTTCTGATGTACGAGACTCCTACTTCTCTAGATTCCGCTATGAGTCTGGTTGTCCGCATTGATCGCCGTTTGCGTCAGGGGGAGCATGAGACACCGCCTATGGGAGAGGGCTTAGGTTCACGTGAGGTTGTTGCATGTGAGCCCACGGAGCCTATGCAAATCGCAGGGGTGTCACATGTCAAGCATCGAGCCCCTGAGCTCAGGAAGCAGGGAGCCTGTTTTTACTGTGGTAACACTGGTCATTTTATTAACATCTGTCCACTGCTGCCTAAGAAAAACGCAACGGCGGAAAACTTCTGAGCTCAGAGGGTGTGGAGGAGACCAGACTGAGCTTATGTATATCCTCCATGGTGGTTTCTCAGTGCATGCTCCCTGCTAAGGTTTTTGTTGCTGGCAGTGAGCTGCCAATTACTGTTTTTGTGGATAGTGGTTCAGCCACAAATCTCATTGATGAGGGGTTTGCGCGCACAGCAGGTTTTAGGATTGAAAAACTGTCTCATCCTATCCGCGTGGTCACCATCAATGCTGCTCCTCTCTCTCAGGGGGAGATTACTGAATTTGTGGCTGAGGTGAAACTCCACATTGGAGTTCTACATTCTGAGCGGGTTACATGTAAGGTGCTCAGGAATCTTCCTGCTCAGGTGGTTTTGGGTTTTCCTTGGTTGTCTATGCACAACCCGGTAATTGACTGGAAAACTCAGGACATAACTCGGTGGAGCGAGTTCTGCCAGGAGAATTGCCTGGCCACATGTGTGGCTGCGGTGACTTCAAGCGTTCCGGAGTCACTTCAGGATTTTGTGGATGTGTTCTCTGAGAAGGGTTGTTCAGAGTTGCCGCCACATCATCCTTATCACTGTTCTATCAGGTTTAAACCAGGGGCCAAATTACCTAAAGCAAGGATGTTTAACATCTCCGGTCCGGAGAGACACGCGTTAAAAGATTACATTGCGGAAAGCTTGAGCAAAGGGCACATCAGGCCGTCATCCTCGCCGGTGGCAGCAGGGTTCTTCTTTGTGAAGAAGAAAGATGGCGGATTACGCCCGTGTTTGGATTTCAGGGAGTTGAACCAGATTACGGTTCGTGATCCATACCCTATGCCTCTGATATCAGATTTGTTCAACCAGGTGGCAGGTGCTAAGTGGTTCACCAAGCTTGACCTCAGGGGGGCGTACAACCTCATAAGAATCCGTCAAGGTGATGAGTGGAAGACGGCTTTTAATACCCCTGAGGGTCATTTTGAAAATTTGGTGATGCCGTTTGGGTTGACTAACGCACCTGCAGTGTTCCAACATTTCATCAATGATGTGTTCTCGCATGTTTTGGGGAAATTCGTTATCGTGTACCTAGATGACATTCTCATATATTCTTGCGACCATGAGGCTCATTTAGATCATGTCAGACAGGTGTTACAGCTTCTCAGAAAGAATAAGCTGTATGCTATACTTGAGAAATGTGTATTTTCTGTTCAAGAGTTACCTTTCTTGGGTTATATTGTGTCTGCTTCTGGTTTTAAAATGGACGCCGCTAAGGTGCAGGCGGTGCTGCATTGGGAACGTCCTGATAACCTGAAAGCACTTCAGCGGTTCCTTGGGTTTTCTAACTACTATAGGAAATTTATCAAGGATTTTTCCATCATTGCTAAACCGCTAACTGACATGACTAAAAAGGGTACCAATTTCTCCGTTTGGCCTGAGGCTGCTGTGCGCGCATTTGAATTTCTTAAGAACAGTTTTGTTTCAGTCCCCATTCTTGTGCAGCCAGACGTATCTAAACCCTTTGTTGTGGAAGTCGATGCGTCTGAGGTTGGTGTGGGGGCGGTTCTATCTCAAGGCTCATCTTTGAGTGGTTTATGTCCGTGCGCCTATTTCTCCAAGAAACTGTCGTCCGCCGAACGTAACTACGATATCGGCAACAGGGAGTTGTTGGCAATTAAGTTGGTCTTTGAGGAATGGCGACACTTCTTGGAGGGGTCGGTCCATCAGGTAACTGTTATTACCGATCATAAGAATCTGCTGTATTTGGAGTCAGCCAAGCGTCTGTCCCCCAGGCAGGCTCGCTGGGCATTGTTTTTCACCCGGTTCAATTTTGTGGTCACTTACAGACCGGGGTCTAAAAACACTAAGGCGGATGCTCTGTCCAGGTGTTTTCCGGGGGGAGAACCTCGGGAGGACCCAGTACCCATCCTCCAAAAGGGTGTTGTGGTTTCGGCTCTCACTACCGAGGTTGAGGCTGAGATTGCCGAGGCTCAGGAGGAGGTACCATCTGAGCTTCCCGTCAACAAATCTTTTGTTCCGCTTCATCTCCGCCTAAAGGTTTTGGCAGAGCATTATGATGCCATCCATGCTGGTCACCCAGGGGTTAGAGGTACCTTGGAGTTGGTGTCACGTCGGTTTGGTGGCCCAAGATCCAACAGGACGTGGTCTCATACGTGTCAGCTTGTAAGACGCCCCGCTCCCGTCCTGTTGGCACACTACTTCCTCTTGAGGTACCTAGTAAGCCATGGACGGAAATCTCCATAGATTTCATCACTGATTTGCCCTCATCAGCTGGAAACACGGTCATCTTGGTGATTGTTGATCGTTTTTCTAAAATGTCGCACTTTGTGTCTTTGCCTGCATTGCCTAACGCTAAGACTCTGGCTCAGGTATTTGTGCAGGAGGTGGTCAGATTTCATGGGGTTCCGTCTGACATCGTGTCTGATAGGGGGTCTCAGTTTGTGGCAAAATTTTGGAGAGCGTTTTGCTCACGGCTGGGAATCAAGTTATCTCATTCTTCGGCGTTTCATCCTCAGTCAAATGGTCAGACTGAGCATATGAACCAAAACTGGGAACAGTAATTACGCTGCTTTGTCTCTGATAACCAGGAGGAGTGGTCTACCTTTCTTCCTTTGGCTGAGTTTGCCATCAATAATCACCGCCAGGAGTCGTCTGGGAAGTCTCCGTTTTTTTGTGTTTACGGGCTACATCCTCAATTTTGTACCTTGAGTCAGAGGGGCTCTTCCGGCGTTCCGGAGGAGGACCAGTTAGGAATGCAATTGTCATCAGTCTGGAGGAGAGTTAAACAGCGCCTGTTGAGTGTGGGTGCTAGGTACAAACGTGTGGCTGACAGTAGGCGTGTGCCAGGTCCGGACCTGAGTGTGGATGACTGGGTGTGGTTATCCACAAAAAACATAAGACTCAAAATACCATCCCTTAAATTGGGTCCACGGTTTATTGGTCAATTTAGGGTCACCGCCATCATTAACCCAGTTGCGTACCGATTGGAGCTCCCTACGGTGTATAAGATACACAACGTGTTCCACAGGTCTCTTCTAAAGAAGGTGGTGGGTTCTGTGGATGCGGCGCCTATGCCACCTCCAGTCTTGGTGGAGAGTAATTTGGAGTTTGAAGTCTCCAAGGTGGTTGACTCTCGTGTATTGTGTCGCACTTTACAGTACTTGGTACACTGGCGTGGTTATGGGCCTGAGGAGAGGTCCTGGGTACCAGGCTCAGACGTTCATGCTGACCGGCTGGTCAGGTTGTTTCACCGCCGTCATCCGGACAAGCCGGGTCCTATAAGCCGTGAGGGCCCTGGGGTCCCTCGTAGAAGGCGGGGTACTGTCATGTCGGACTCTGTTCAGACCAGGTGGTCTGACAGACAGCGGTAATTCCGCTTTTGACCACTATTTACTCATTGGCGTCTGCTAGATTTTGTCTAGCTTTTCCGGGGTTAATTTACCTGATCCTCGGATTGGAAGCTGGGCCATTTCCATGGCCTTTAAATAGTTCTCCTGATCATTGGGCGTCGCCGATTATAGCTTCTGTCTTGCGTTGTTATCTCGGTCTGGAGTGGAGAGCTGGTGGTTGGAGATTCGTTGCTGGTGGTGTATATTCCTTCATCTTATTTACTCCTTCCTATATTTGTGTTTATTTTGCCCTGCACATTTATAGTGTATTCCTAAGTGTCTGTGGCGTGGTGTATATTTTCCTTTACCCTTGTCTGTGCTAACTGTGGGTATTTAAGTATTACCTCTTCACTGGGTGGTGGGTGGAGGTTCCAGCCTACGGCTGAGCTCAGGAGTTAGGGTGAGGTTCGAGGCCTGAACATGCACACCATCAGTGTAAACTTCAGGTAGAGGGTCAGTCAGGATTTCCCTAGTCTTAGGGAAATTGCAGGAGCCCGGGTTGTTAGCTCTCGCTCACCAAGTCTCTCCCTGACATATCCATAGAGTGGGAAGGTGGGTGCTCACCATATCCCCTCCTGCAGAGCCGACACCGGCATGTGTACTACTACTAGCAGGACCTGTGGTGATGTCACGATCATGTGATCATTACATGGTCCTGGTTAAATACCTGGACATGAGAGACAGTCTGTGTGCTGTATTGGGAGAGGAAGCACTCCGACGTGGCTCCCGGAATGGCAGAAAAAATTGCCAGGTGTCTACAGGTGAAACCTGCAGAGAAAAGACTCTGTTGAACTTTGTAGCAAAGTAGGGGAAGCAGTGTGCTTAACTGGCCCTGGAGTAGACTACAGGAGAGGGAAGTAATGTGTGTAAAAATGCTTTTCATTGTGAATGAAACTTGCTTAATACTGTGTACCCATTATCCCTTGTACCTAACCCCTTATCAAGTTCAGTAAAGTCACCATGTTTGAATGGAAGTTTACTCCATTAATATGTGGAAATCGTGGTCTTGGCCAGCCAAACTATTGCCTGCATGATAAAACAGCGGCTGTTAAGGAGCCTTATTCCCTCATTGTTGCTTTAAAATGGCGATCGGGAATAAGGTTTTAGTGCAACCCCAGTGTTGGAAAATCTCCAGCGTTTCAGCTACCTGTGGTAGCTGAGACCCTGGAGAACACAATCAGTGCTGGTTTTCCTGTTCCTGATCACGTGATCGACGTTATTCAATGAATAAAGGTGATCAGTTCACGTAAAAAAAGTGTGCCAGCTATTAAAAACATTTCTCACTTCTGACATGATACACAGGTCAATGGAGAAATTATTTCCCCCCCGATACCTCCAATATCTTCCAGTCCTTCGAGTTCCATCACCCGGCCCTCCAACTCCTATTTTTAATGGCCAGCATCCGACAACAGCAGGAATTTTTCCTGTGTATTCATTTTGATCACTGTGATAGACCCTATCACAGTGAGCAAAAGCCAATAATTAGCATGTCATCTCCTTAGTCAGCTTACATTTTTTTTATTTTATAAATTTTATTTCTTTCATTCTTTTCCATTAGGGTTGAGGTTAGGTTAGGATTAGGAATGGGCTTTGTGTTAGGGTTGAGCTAGGGTTAGCGATGGGATAGGATTTTTTTTAAAGTAAAAAAAATGATGAAAATATGACTACTAGTGTTGCACGCAAGTGCTCATTACTCGAGTTTGCATCGGGTGTCGCTTGAGCACCCGCAATACTTTGTGCATACCAGAGCAACCCGATGCACACTTGAGTAGCGAGCACTTGCAATCAACACTAATGATGACATATTGAATTTGATGACCTAAGATTATCAAATTCTGTGTAGTAACTTTGGGTTAGAAATCCCCACTAGAGTTGAACGACTTTCATTTTTTTAAGATCGAGTCGGGTTTTGTGAAACCCGATTTTGTCCAGAGTCGAGTCGAGTGCAGTCGGCCGATTATCGCTAAAAGTCGGGGATCGACCGAAACACGAAACCCAATGCAAGTCAATGGGGAAGCATAGTCGGCAGTGAGTGGAGGCCAGGAAAACACCTACATGTTGTGAATTTGGATTCTGGGCTCCCCCGGTGGCCGCTTGTGGAATTGGACTTGTCATCCTTTTTCCTGTTTCACCTGGTTCCATCAGTAGTGGGTGTCGCTATTTAAGCTCATTTCTCTGGTGGTTTCTTGCCGGTCAACAATGTTATCTGATGCCTCTCAGTGCTTGTTCCTGCTTCTGACAACTACTAGATAAGTTGGACTTTTGTCCATGTTTTGTTTTGCCTATTTGTTCCAGTTCACAGCTGAAGTTTTGTTACTGTGTCTGGAAAGCTCTCGTTGATCAGGGATTGCTACTCTGGCGTTATGAGTTAATGCCAGAGTTTAAGGTAATCTCTGGATGGTGTTTTGTTAGTGTTTTTCTGCTGACCATGAAAGTATACTATCTGTCTTCTGCTATCTAGTAAGCGGACCTCAAATTTGCTAAGACTATTTTCCTGCTGCGTTTGTAGTTTCATCTGAACTCACCGTCATTATATGTGGGGGGCTACTGTCTTCTTTGGAATATTTCTCTAGAGGTGAGCCAGGTCTTATATTTCCCTCTGCTAGCTATTTAGGTCTTAGGCCAGAGCTGGGCATCTAGCGATAAATAGGAAATGCTACCTGGCTATTTCTAGTTGCGCGGCAGGCTTAGTTCATGGTCAGTATAGTTCCATCTTCCGAGAGCTTGTCCCTCTATAGGCTTGCTATGATCTCTGCCTGCAGAGATCATGACAGTTTGACCGGCCAATAAAGTGTTAAAGACCCAGGTTGAGAAAGGAGAGTTATAAGAAGTCTGCTGGAATTTTTTTTTTTTTTTCTCCAGTCTGCCTTGCTGCAGTCTTTTTTCTCTCTCTCCTCCTAATCTCTGTATGCTCTGTGTGCACCTGACAATAATGGATCTCCAGAGTGTAACTGCGGGTTTGAATAATCTCATCACGAAAGTACAAAATTTACAAGATTTTGTGGTACATGCTCCGGTATCTGAGCCGAGAATTCCTTTGCCGGAGTTCTTCACAGGGAATAGAGCTAGCTTCCAGAATTTCCGAAATAATTGTAAGCTTTATTTGTCCCTGAAGTCTCGTTCAGCTGGAGACCCTGCTCAGCAGGTTAGGATTGTGATTTCCTTGCTCAGGGGTGACCCTCAAGATTGGGCCTTCTCATTGCCAGCAGGGGATCCTGCGTTACGCGATGTGGATGCGTTTTTTCTGGCCTTGGGCTTGCTTTATGAGGAACCTCATTTGGAACTTCAGGCAGAAAAAACTTTGATGGCACTATCTCAGGGGCAAGACGAAGCTGAAGTTTTCTGCCAAAAATTCCGTAAATGGTCTGTGCTTACTCAGTGGAATGAGTGCGCTTTGGCGGCAACTTTCAGAGAAGGTCTCTCTGATGCCGTTAAGGATGTTATGGTGGGGTTCCCTTTGCCTGCAGGTCTGAATGAGTCCATGACAATGGCTATTCAGATTGATAGGCGTCTGCGGGAGCGCAAACCGGTGCACCATCTGGCGGTGTCTATGGAAAAGACGCCAGAAAGTATGCAGTGTGATAGAATTCTGTCCAGGAGCGAGCGACAGAATTTTAGACGGAAGAATGGATTGTGTTTCTATTGTGGGGATTCTACTCATGTTATATCAGCATGCTCTAGGCGTACAAAGAAGCTTGATAAGTCTGTTTCCATTGGCACCATTCAGTCTAAGTTTATTTTGTCTGTAACCCTGATTTGCTCTTTGTCATCCATTGCCACGGACGCCTATGTTGACTCTGGCGCCGCTCTGAGTCTTATGGATTGGTCCTTTGCCAATCGTTGTGGTTTTAATTTAGAGCCTTTGGAGACTCTTATTCCTCTGAAGGGGATTGACTCCACCCCATTGGCTAATAATAAACCACAATACTGGACACAAGTAACCATGCGTATCAATCCGGATCACCAGGAGATTATTCGTTTCCTGGTGCTGTATAATTTACATGACGATTTGGTACTGGGATTGCCATGGTTGCAGTCTCACAACCCAGTCTTGGACTGGAGAGCAATGTCTGTGTTGAGCTGGGGATGTAAGGGTATTCATGGGGACGTACCTTTGGTTTCTATTTCGTCGTCCATTCCCTCTGAAGTCCCTGAGTTCCTCTCTGATTATCAAGACGTCTTTGACGAACCCAAGCTTGGGTCGTTACCTCCGCACCGTGAGTGCGATTGTGCCATAGATTTGATACCGGGTTGTAAATATCCAAAGGGTCGTTTGTTTAATTTGTCTGTGCCGGAACATGCTGCTATGCGGGAATATATAAAGGAGTCTTTGGAAAAGGGACATATTCGTCCATCTTCTTCTCCCTTGGGAGCTGGGTTTTTCTTTGTCTCAAAAAAAGACGGCTCTTTGAGACCATGTATTGATTATCGGCTTCTGAATAAGATCACTGTTAAGTATCAATACCCATTGCCATTGCTTACTGATTTGTTTGCTCGTATAGAGGGTGCTAAGTGGTTCTCTAAAATTGATCTTCGTGGGGCGTATAATTTGGTGCGGATCAGGCAGGGGGATGAGTGGAAGACCGCATTTAATACGCCCGAGGGCCACTTTGAGTATTTGGTCATGCCTTTTGGTCTTTCTAATGCCCCTTCAGTTTTCCAGTCTTTTATGCATGATATTTTCCGCGATTTTCTGGATAAATTTATGATAATATATCTGGATGATATTCTGATTTTTTCTGATGACTGGGACTCTCATGTCCAGCAGGTCAGGAGAGTTTTTCAGGTTTTGCGGTCTAATTCTTTATGTGTGAAGGGGTCTAAGTGCGTTTTTGGGGTCCAGAAAATTTCCTTTTTGGGGTATATTTTTTCTCCCTCTTCCATTGAGATGGATCCCGTCAAGGTGCAAGCTATTTGTGACTGGACTCAGCCCTCCTCTCTTAAGGGTCTTCAGAGATTTTTGGGCTTTGCCAACTTTTACCGCCGATTTATTGCTGGTTTTTCGGATGTCGTTAAACCACTGACTGATTTGACCAGACAAGGCGCTGATGTTGCTAATTGGTCCCCTCATGCTGTAGAGGCCTTTCAGGAGCTTAAGCGCCGTTTTGCCTCTGCCCCTGTGTTGCGTCAGCCTGATGTGAATCTGCCTTTTCAGGTTGAGGTTGACGCTTCGGAGATCGGAGCTGGGGCAGTGTTGTCGCAGAAAGGTTCCGACTGCTCCGTCATTAGGCCTTGTGCCTTCTTTTCTCGCAAATTTTCGCCCGCAGAGCGGAATTATGATGTTGGGAATCGGGAGCTTTTGGCCATGAAGTGGGCGTTTGAGGAGTGGCGCCATTGGCTCGAGGGGGCTAGGCATCAGGTGGTGGTATTGACTGACCACAAAAATTTGATTTATCTTGAGACTGCCAGACGCCTGAATCCTAGACAGGCGCGCTGGTCTTTATTTTTTTCTCGCTTTAATTTTGTGGTGTCATACCTACCGGGTTCTAAGAATGTTAAGGCAGATGCCCTTTCTAGGAGTTTTGACCCGGACTCTCCTGGTAATTCTGAACCCACAGGTATCCTTAGGGAGGGAGTAATTTTGTCGGCCGTTTCTCCTGATCTGCGGCGGTCCTTGCAAGAGTTTCAGGCGGATAGACCGGATCGTTGTCCGCCTGATAGACTGTTTGTTCCGGATGATTGGACCAGCAGAGTCATCTCTGAGGTACATTCTTCTGCATTGGCAGGTCATCCCGGAATTTTTGGTACCAGGGATTTGGTGGCAAGATCCTTCTGGTGGCCTTCCCTGTCACGAGATGTGCGAGTCTTTGTGCAGTCATGTGACGTTTGTGCTCGGGCCAAGTCTTGTAGTTCTCGGGCTAGCGGACTGCTGTTGCCCTTGCCTATTCCTAAGAGGCCTTGGACACACATCTCGATGGATTTTATTTCAGATCTGCCTGTTTCCCAGAAGATGTCTGTCATCTGGGTGGTCTGTGACCGTTTCTCTAAAATGGTCCATTTGGTTCCTCTGCCCAAGTTGCCTTCTTCTTCTGAGTTGGTTCCTCTGTTTTTTCAGAATGTTGTCCGATTGCACGGTATTCCTGAGAATATTGTTTCTGACAGAGGTACCCAATTTGTGTCTAGATTTTGGCGGGCATTCTGTGCTAGGATGGGCATAGATTTGTCTTTTTCATCTGCTTTTCACCCTCAGACTAATGGCCAGACCGAGCGGACTAATCAGACCCTTGAGACATATCTGAGGTGTTTTGTCTCTGCTGACCAGGATGATTGGGTTGCTTTTTTGCCATTGGCAGAGTTCGCCCTCAATAATCGGGCCAGTTCTTCCACCTTGGTGTCCCCGTTTTTCTGTAATTCGGGGTTTCACCCTCGATTTTCCTCCGGTCAGGTGGAATCCTCGGATTGTCCTGGAGTGGATGCGGTGGTGGAGAGATTGCATCACATCTGGGGGCAGGTTATGGACAATTTGAAGTTGTCCCAGGAGAAGACTCAGCGTTTTGCCAACCGTCATCGTCGTGTTGGTTCTCGGCTTTGTGTTGGAGATTTGGTGTGGTTGTCTTCTCGTTTTGTCCCTATGAGGGTCTCTTCTCCTAAGTTTAAACCTCGGTTCATCGGCCCTTATAGAATATTGGAGATTCTTAATCCTGTTTCTTTCCGTTTGGACCTCCCTGCGTCCTTTTCCATTCATAACGTTTTTCATCGGTCGTTATTGCGCAGGTATGAGGTACCTGTTGTACCTTCAGTTGAGCCTCCTGCTCCGGTGTTGGTTGAGGGTGAGTTGGAGTACGTTGTGGAGAAAATTTTGGACTCTCGTGTTTCCAGACGGAAACTCCAGTATCTGGTCAACTGGAAGGGTTACGGCCAGGAGGATAATTCTTGGGTCAATGCATCTGATGTTCATGCTTCTGATCTTGTTCGTGCCTTCCATAGGGCTCATCCTGGTCGCCCTGGTGGATCTGGTGAGGGTTCGGTGCCCCCTCCTTGAGGGGGGGGTACTGTTGTGAATTTGGATTCTGGGCTCCCCCGGTGGCCGCTTGTGGAATTGGACTTGTCATCCTTTTTCCTGTTTCACCTGGTTCCATCAGTAGTGGGTGTCGCTATTTAAGCTCATTTCTCTGGTGGTTTCTTGCCGGTCAACAATGTTATCTGATGCCTCTCAGTGCTTGTTCCTGCTTCTGACAACTACTAGATAAGTTGGACTTTTGTCCATGTTTTGTTTTGCCTATTTGTTCCAGTTCACAGCTGAAGTTTTGTTACTGTGTCTGGAAAGCTCTCGTTGATCAGGGATTGCTACTCTGGCGTTATGAGTTAATGCCAGAGTTTAAGGTAATCTCTGGATGGTGTTTTGTTAGTGTTTTTCTGCTGACCATGAAAGTATACTATCTGTCTTCTGCTATCTAGTAAGCGGACCTCAAATTTGCTAAGACTATTTTCCTGCTGCGTTTGTAGTTTCATCTGAACTCACCGTCATTATATGTGGGGGGCTACTGTCTTCTTTGGAATATTTCTCTAGAGGTGAGCCAGGTCTTATATTTCCCTCTGCTAGCTATTTAGGTCTTAGGCCAGAGCTGGGCATCTAGCGATAAATAGGAAATGCTACCTGGCTATTTCTAGTTGCGCGGCAGGCTTAGTTCATGGTCAGTATAGTTCCATCTTCCGAGAGCTTGTCCCTCTATAGGCTTGCTATGATCTCTGCCTGCAGAGATCATGACACCTACAGTGCCCATTTTAATGCCAAAAACATCCATTCTTGTTTCTGAAGCTTGTCAATCTTAATTAACTTTATAATAATAGTTGGGCATAGGGAATTGGGGGTCATTTGGCAAAAGTTGTGGGGGGAGTAGGGCCGGCTCAAGTTTTTCGTGGGCCCAGGAAATGCGGACTACGTCACGGCGGTGTTGCAGGGAAAGGTAAGTATTTCAACGTTGCAAGTGCTGTGATCCTGAGCAAGCAGGGGGGGCCCACTCGTTCGCATTGGCACTGGCACAGGGCCCCTCAAAGTACAGCGATGTGTGTTTGCATGGCGGGGGCGCCTCCCACCAGCAGCGACACTTTTGCGTACTCTGAGGGGCCCTGTGCCAGTGACGTCGCCAACGAGTATGCCCCCCCACCTGATGAAGGAACCTGCACTTTCATCTGCACCTTCCTCTCTGTCCCTGTGTAAGGTGGTATAACATGCGGGAAGGGGAACCTTACTTTCAGCAGGGTCAGATTCTGGCTGTGTAGAGTATAAGGGGAATGTAGTGGTCTAGGTCAATGTACCAGCAGACTCATCTAGCAGTGGCTGGGCAATGGGCAGGATGAGGAGGAAACAGATATAGGGCCAAAGAATAAAGTAGGCTAAATGCAGTTCAAAATTGGTAACAGGACTAAACAGGCGGCATTGCTTTGTTCAGTGGAGTAGCAAACCCAAGAGCAGCAGACACTGTTTCAAGGGCATAACCACACTAGTAGGCCAAATGCAGTTTAATATCTGATAGTATAGGGCGAAAGCCAGAATGTGGAAGCTCAGCTTTGTTCAGTTGAGGACAACACCAGGCAGGGGCAGACAGACACCTTTAGTAGGCCGGAACAGCCAATTGCATTTTTAAAAATGGTAATTTGGAACTGAAGGTTGAAGCTCAGCTTTATTCAGTTGAGGACAACACCAGGCAGGGGCAGACAGACACCTTTAGTAGGCCGGAACAGCCAATTGCATTTTTAAAAATGGTAATTTGGAACTGAAGGTTGAAGCTCAGCTTTATTCAGTTGAGGACAACACCAGGCAGGGGCAGACATTCACCTTTAGTAGGCCGGAACAGCCAATTGCATTTTTAAAAATGGTAATTTGGAACAGAAGGTAGAAGCTCAGCTTTATTCAGTTGAGGACAACACCAGGCAGGGGCAGACATTCACCTTTAGTAGGCCGGAACAGCCAATTGCATTTTTAAAAATGGTAATTTGGAACTGAAGGTTGAAGCTCAGCTTTATTCAGTTGAGGACAACACCAGGCAGGGGCAGACATTCACCTTTAGTAGGCCGGAACAGCCAATTGCATTTTTAAAAATGGTAATTTGGAACAGAAGGTAGAAGCTCAGCTTTATTCAGTTGAGGACAACACCAGGCAGGGGCAGACATTCACCTTTAGTAGGCCGGAACAGCCAATTGCATTTTTAAAAATGGTAATTTGGAACAGAAGGTTGAAGCTCAGCTTTATTCAGTTGAGGACAACACCAGGCAGGGGCAGACATTCACCTTTAGTAGGCCGGAACAGCCAATTGCATTTTTAAAAATGGTAATTTGGAACAGAAGGTAGAAGCTCAGCTTTATTCAGTTGAGGACAACACCAGGCAGGGGCAGACATTCACCTTTAGTAGGCCGGAACAGCCAATTTTTTAAAAAAACAGCAGTTAGTAAGAGGCAGAAGGTAGAAGCTCAGCTTTATTCAGTTGAGGACAACACCAGGCAGGGGCAGACAGACACCTTTAGTAGGCCGGAACAGCCAATTGCATTTTTAAAAATGGTAATTTGGAACAGAAGGTTGAAGCTCAGCTTTATTCAGTTGAGGACAACACCAGGCAGGGGCAGACAGACACCTTTAGTAGGCCGGAACAGCCAATTTTTTAAAAAAACAGCAGTTAGTAAGAGGCAGAAGGTAGAAGCTCAGCTTTATTCAGTTGAGGACAACACCAGGCAGGGGCAGACAGACACCTTTAGTAGGCCGGAACAGCCAATTTTTAAAAAAAACAGCAGTTAGTAAGAGGCAGAAGGTAGAAGCTCAGCTTTATTCAGTTGAGGACAACACCAGGCAGGGGCAGACAGACACCTTTAGTAGGCCGGAACAGCCAATTGCATTTTTAAAAATGGTAATTTGGAACTGAAGGTTGAAGCTCAGCTTTATTCAGTTGAGGACAACACCAGGCAGGGGCAGACATTCACCTTTAGTAGGCCGGAACAGCCAATTGCATTTTTAAAAATGGTAATTTGGAACAGAAGGTAGAAGCTCAGCTTTATTCAGTTGAGGACAACACCAGGCAGGGGCAGACATTCACCTTTAGTAGGCCGGAACAGCCAATTGCATTTTTAAAAATGGTAATTTGGAACAGAAGGTTGAAGCTCAGCTTTATTCAGTTGAGGACAACACCAGGCAGGGGCAGTCAGACACCTTTAGTAGGCCGGAACAGCCAATTTTTTAAAAAAACAGCAGTTAGTAAGAGGCAGAAGGTAGAAGCTCAGCTTTATTCAGTTGAGGACAACACCAGGCAGGGGCAGACAGACACCTTTAGTAGGCCGGAACAGCCAATTGCATTTTTAAAAATGGTAATTTGGAACTGAAGGTTGAAGCTCAGCTTTATTCAGTTGAGGACAACACCAGGCAGGGGCAGACATTCACCTTTAGTAGGCCGGAACAGCCAATTGCATTTTTAAAAATGGTAATTTGGAACAGAAGGTTGAAGCTCAGCTTTATTCAGTTGAGGACAACACCAGGCAGGGGCAGACAGACACCTTTAGTAGGCCGGAACAGCCAATTGCATTTTTAAAAATGGTAATTTGGAACAGAAGGTAGAAGCTCAGCTTTATTCAGTTGAGGACAACACCAGGCAGGGGCAGACAGACACCTTTAGTAGGCCGGAACAGCCAATTTTTTAAAAAAACAGCAGTTAGTAAGAGGCAGAAGGTAGAAGCTCAGCTTTATTCAGTTGAGGACAACACCAGGCAGGGGCAGACAGACACCTTTAGTAGGCCGGAACAGCCAATTGCATTTTTAAAAATGGTAATTTGGAACAGAAGGTTGAAGCTCAGCTTTATTCAGTTGAGGACAACACCAGGCAGGGGCAGACAGACACCTTTAGTAGGCCGGAACAGCCAATTTTTTAAAAAAACAGCAGTTAGTAAGAGGCAGAAGGTAGAAGCTCAGCTTTATTCAGTTGAGGACAACACCAGGCAGGGGCAGACAGACACCTTTAGTAGGCCGGAACAGCCAATTGCATTTTTAAAAATGGTAATTTGGAACTGAAGGTTGAAGCTCAGCTTTATTCAGTTGAGGACAACACCAGGCAGGGGCAGACAGACACCTTTAGTAGGCCGGAACAGCCAATGGCATTTTTAAAAATGGTAATTTGGAACAGAAGGTAGAAGCTCAGCTTTATTCAGTTGAGGACAACACCAGGCAGGGGCAGACATTCACCTTTAGTAGGCCGGAACAGCCAATTGCATTTTTAAAAATGGTAATTTGGAACAGAAGGTAGAAGCTCAGCTTTATTCAGTTGAGGATAACACCAGGCAGGGGCAGACAGACACCTTTAGTAGGCCGGAACAGCCAATTGCATTTTTAAAAATGGTAATTTGGAACAGAAGGTAGAAGCTCAGCTTTATTCAGTTGAGGACAACACCAGGCAGGGGCAGACAGACACCTTTAGTAGGCCGGAACAGCCAATTTTTTAAAAAAACAGCAGTTAGTAAGAGGCAGAAGGTAGAAGCTCAGCTTTATTCAGTTGAGGACAACACCAGGCAGGGGCAGACATTCACCTTTAGTAGGCCGGAACAGCCAATTGCATTTTTAAAAATGGTAATTTGGAACAGAAGGTTGAAGCTCAGCTTTATTCAGTTGAGGACAACACCAGGCAGGGGCAGACAGACACCTTTAGTAGGCCGGAACAGCCAATTTTTTAAAAAAACAGCAGTTAGTAAGAGGCAGAAGGTAGAAGCTCAGCTTTATTCAGTTGAGGACAACACCAGGCAGGGGCAGACAGACACCTTTAGTAGGCCGGAACAGCCAATGGCATTTTTAGAAATGGTAATTTGGAACAGAAGGTAGAAGCTCAGCTTTATTCAGTTGAGGACAACACCAGGCAGGGGCAGACATTCACCTTTAGTAGGCCGGAACAGCCAATGGCATTTTTAGAAATGGTAATTTGGAACAGAAGGTAGAAGCTCAGCTTTATTCAGTTGAGGACAACACCAGGCAGGGGCAGACATTCACCTTTAGTAGGCCGGAACAGCCAATTGCATTTTTAAAAATGGTAATTTGGAACAGAAGGTAGAAGCTCAGCTTTATTCAGTTGAGGACAACACCAGGCAGGGGCAGACATTCACCTTTAGTAGGCCGGAACAGCCAATTGCATTTTTAAAAATGGTAATTTGGAACAGAAGGTTGAAGCTCAGCTTTATTCAGTTGAGGACAACACCAGGCAGGGGCAGACAGACACCTTTAGTAGGCCGGAACAGCCAATTTTATAAAAAAAAAGCAGTTAATAAGAGGCAGAAGGTAGAAGCTCAGCTTTATTCAGTTGCAGCTTCTTGGCAATAATATAAAGAAGACGCGACAGGACAACACTCGGTGGATGCCATATCTGTGTTTTCAATGGAAAAAAACCTTTCAGTTAACTACTTGCAGGAGCAAGTTTTTGTAGCTGGTGGACAATTTTTTTTAAAAAAAGCAGTTAATAAGAGGCAGAAGGTAGAAGCTCAGCTTTATTCAGTTGCAGCTTCTTGGCAATAATATAAAGAAGACGCGACAGGACAACACTCGGTGGATGCCATATCTGTGTTTTCAATGGAAAAAAACCTTTCAGTTAACTACTTGCAGGAGAAAGTTTTTGTAGCTGGTGGCCAATTTTTGTACTGTACCAGTTTTTTGTTGTATGTGTTTTTGTTTTTAATGTTAAAATGTCTGCATTTGATATCTCTCCAGTATTTTCTTTTTTATAAGCAAAATACTGCAGTTTTACATCGGTTACATGGATACACAGGCAGCTTGGTGGTGAGTGGAGGAGTATTTAAAGTAGGGACCGCAGACAGGCTATCAAAGGCCAAAAATAACAAACAATAGGCTCATGGCAGCTTTACAGCGGTTACATGGATACACAGGCAGCTTGGTGGTGAGTGGAGGAGTATTTAAAGTAGGGACCGCAGACAGGCTATCAAAGGCCTAAAATAACAAACAATAGGCTTATGGCAGTTTTACAGCGGTTACATGGATACACGGGCAGGCAGCTTGGTGGTCAGTGGAGGAGTATTTAAAGTAGGGACCGCAGACAGGCTATCAAAGGCCTAAAATAACAAACAATAGGCTCATGGCAGCTTTACAGCGGTTACATGGATACACGGGCAGGCAGCTGGTGATGAGTGGAGGAGTATTTAAAGTAGGGACCGCAGACAGGCTATCAAAGGCCTAAAATAACAAACAATAGGCTCATGGCAGCTTTACAGCGGTTACATGGATACACAGGCAGCTTGGTGGTGAGTGGAGGAGTATTTAAAGTAGGGACCGCAGACAGGCTATCAAAGGCCTAAAATAACAAACAATAGGCTTATGGCAGTTTTACAGCGGTTACATGGATACACGGGCAGGCAGCTTGGTGGTCAGTGGAGGAGTATTTAAAGTAGGGACCGCAGACAGGCTATCAAAGGCCTAAAATAACAAACAATAGGCTCATGGCAGCTTTACAGCGGTTACATGGATACACGGGCAGGCAGCTGGTGATGAGTGGAGGAGTATTTAAAGTAGGGACCGCAGACAGGCTATCAAAGGCCTAAAATAACAAACAATAGGCTTATGGCAGTTTTACAGCGGTTACATGGATACACGGGCAGGCAGCTTGGTGGTCAGTGGAGGAGTATTTAAAGTAGGGACCGCAGACAGGCTATCAAAGGCCTAAAATAACAAACAATAGGCTCATGGCAGTTTTACAGCGGTTACATGGATACACGGGCAGGCAGCTTGGTGGTCAGTGGAGGAGTATTTAAAGTAGGGACCGCAGACAGGCTATCAAAGGCCTAAAATAACAAACAATAGGCTTATGGCAGTTTTACAGCGGTTACATGGATACACGGGCAGGCAGCTTGGTGGTCAGTGGAGGAGTATTTAAAGTAGGGACCGCAGACAGGCTATCAAAGGCCTAAAATAACAAACAATAGGCTCATGGCAGCTTTACAGCGGTTACATGGATACACGGGCAGGCAGCTGGTGATGAGTGGAGGAGTATTTAAAGTAGGGACCGCAGACAGGCTATCAAAGGCCTAAAATAACAAACAATAGGCTCATGGCAGCTTTACAGCGGTTACATGGATACACAGGCAGCTTGGTGGTGAGTGGAGGAGTATTTAAAGTAGGGACCGCAGACAGGCTATCAAAGGCCTAAAATAACAAACAATAGGCTTATGGCAGTTTTACAGCGGTTACATGGATACACGGGCAGGCAGCTTGGTGGTCAGTGGAGGAGTATTTAAAGTAGGGACCGCAGACAGGCTATCAAAGGCCTAAAATAACAAACAATAGGCTCATGGCAGCTTTACAGCGGTTACATGGATACACGGGCAGGCAGCTGGTGATGAGTGGAGGAGTATTTAAAGTAGGGACCGCAGACAGGCTATCAAAGGCCTAAAATAACAAACAATAGGCTCATGGCAGCTTTACAGCGGTTACATGGATACACAGGCAGCTTGGTGGTGAGTGGAGGAGTAGTGCAAGGAGTGTCTGTCCCAGTACTCCCAAAATATAAATAGATGTTAATGTCTCGCAAAACAACCAAAACAAAAAAAAAGGTGGCATACTTAGGTACAGGGGTGGGCTCATCTACTGAGTTTCTGACATAGTAATTTGGCAGTAACTATTTAATGGTGCCAATATAGGACACAGACACAGACTACTTTAAGTTGCATCATAGATGTCTACAAATTTGTATTGTCAGTGCCAGACATTGAATGATGTCAGCGAATAGACTAAAGATTGGTGGAGCTGTGCGACATAATTTTGCACGTGGTAGAGCACATTTTGAGCTGGGGTAGGGGGGAACTCTCTTGAGGCCGGCGGGACCGCCCCAGGGCCCCTCATGTTACAACGGTGTGTCTGACGTTGGGTGCGCACCACCACCGCCAGAGACACTACATTGTACTATGAGGGACCCAGTAGCAATGCCGTCAACCAAAAGCGAGCACACCCACCTCTTCAGACAAACAGCAGTCTCACGGGTGCTTGCGCCAAGTCGCGATACCACGGCCCCGTGTGGGGAGTTTTGCCATTTAGGGAGGTGTAAACATGTCGTATGCTGTACAATCAGCTGCAGCAAATTAGACATTAGAAAAGTAATTCACAGGCAAGAGCTTTTCATAGGAAAGCTAGGTGTCGGCCGGGCAAGGTGGGGCAAAAGATTTCGAAATCCAGTTGTGGTTCATTTTAATGAATGTTAGATCGTCAACATTTTGGGTAGCCAGACGAGTCCTTTTTTCGGTTAATATTGAACCTGCAGCACTGAATACTCTTTCTGATAGGACACTTGCTGCCGGGCAAGCAAGCTCCTGCAATGCATATTCTGCCAATTCTGGCCAGGTGTCTAATTTGGAGGCCCAGTAATCAAATGGGAATGACGGTTGAGGGAGAACATCGATAAGGGATGAAAAATAGTTAGTAACCATACTGGACAAATGTTGTCTCCTGTCACTTTCAATTGATGCAGCAGTACCTGTCCTGTCTGCGGTCATAGCAAAATCACTCCACAACCTGGTCAGAAAACCCCTCTGTCCAACGCCACTTCTGATGTGTGCACCCCTAACACTCCTAGTCTGCTGCCCCCTGGAGCTCGTGTGAGAACGATCACGTGCGCTGTGTGCTGGGAATGCCTGAAGCAAACGGTCAACAAGAGTTGATTGTTTGGTTGCTAATATTAGTTCCAAGTTCTCATGTGGCATAATATTTTGCAATTTGCCTTTATAGCGTGGATCAAGGAGGCAGGCCAACCAGTAATCGTCATCGTTCATCATTTTCGTAATGCGTGTGTCCCTTTTTAGGATACGTAAGGCATAATCCGCCATGTGGGCCAAAGTTCCAGTTGTCAAATCTCCGGTTGTGATTGGTTGAGGGGCAGTTGCAGGCAAATCTACGTCACTTGTGTCCCTCAAAAAACCAGAACCCGGCCGTGACACGCAACCAATTTCCTGTGCCCCCGGGAAAGGTTCGGCATTAAAAATATACTCATCCCCATCATCCTCCTCGTCCTCCACCTCCTCTTCGCCCGCTACCTCGTCCTGTACACTGCCCTGACCAGACAATGGCTGACTGTCATCAAGGCTTTCCTCTTCCTCTGGTGCAGACGCCTGCTCCTTTATGTGCGTCAAACTTTGCATCAGCAGACGCATTAGGGGGATGCTCATGCTTATTACGGCGTTGTCTGCACTAACCAGCCGTGTGCATTCCTCAAAACACTGAAGGACTTGACACATGTCTTGTATCTTAGACCACTGCACACCTGACAACTCCATGTCTGCCATCCTACTGCCTGCCCGTGTATCCTCCCACAAATAAATAACAGCACGCCTCTGTTCGCACAGTCTCTGAAGCATGTGCAGTGTTGAGTTCCACCTTGTTGCAACGTCTATGATTAGGCGATGCTGGGGAAGGTTCAAAGACCGCTGATAGGTCTGCATACGGCTGGCGTGTACAGGCGAACGTCGGATATGTGAGCAAAGTGCACGCACTTTGAGGAGCAGGTCGGAGAACCCAGGATAAGTTTTCAATAAGCACTGCACCACCAGGTTTAAGGTGTGAGCCAGGCAAGGAATGTGTTTCAGTTGGGAAAGGGAGATGGCAGCCATGAAATTCCTTCCGTTATCACTCACTACCTTGCCTGCCTCAAGATCTACTGTGCCCAGCCACGACTGCGTTTCTTGTTGCAAGAACTCGGATAGAACTTCCGCGGTGTGTCTGTTGTCGCCCAAACACTTCATAGCCAATACAGCCTGCTGACGCTTGGCAGTAGCTGGCCCATAATGGGACAACTGGTGTGCAACAGTGTCATCTGCCGATGGAGTGGTTGGCAGACTGCGTTCTGTGGAAGAGCTGTAGCTTCTGCAGGAGGACGAGGAGGAGGAGGAGGAGGGGGTGCGAACGCCTACAGCCAACTGTTTCCTAGACCGTGGGCTAGGCACAACTGTCCCTAAATTGATGTCGCCTGTGGACCCTGCATCCACCACATTCACCCAGTGTGCCGTGATGGACACATAACGTCCCTGGCCATGCCTACTGGTCCATGCATCTGTAGTCAGGTGCACCTTTGTACTCACAGATTGCCTGAGTGCATGGACGATGCGCTGTTTAACATGCTGGTGCAGGGCTGGGATGGCTTTTCTGGAAAAAAAGTGTCGACTGGGTAGCTCGTATCGTGGTTCAGCGTACTCCATCAGGGCTTTGAAAGCTTCGCTTTCAACTAACCGGTAGGGCATCATCTCTAACGAGATTAGTCTAGCTATGTGGGCGTTAAAACCCTGTGTACGCGGATGCGAGGATAAGTACTTCCTTTTTCTAACCAGAGTCTCATGTAGGGTGAGCTGGACTGGAGAGCTGGAGATCGTGGAACTTTCGGGTGTGCCGGTGTACATGGCAGACTGAGAGACGGTTGGAGACGGTATTGTTTCCGCCGGTGCCCTAGATGCAATATTTCCTCCTACAAAACTGGTGGTTCCCTGACCCTGACTGCTTTTGGCTGGCAAAGAAACCTGCACAGATACTGCCGGTGGTGCGGAAAATGGTGGCCTTACAGTGACGGAAGGGATGTTGCGTTGCTGACTAGCTTCATTGGCCGAGGGTGCTACAACCTTAAGGGACGTTTGGTAGTTAGTCCAGGCTTGAAAATGCATGGTGGTTAAGTGTCTATGCATGCAACTAGTATTTAGACTTTTCAGATTCTGACCTCTGCTTAAGCTAGTTGAACATTTTTGACAGATGACTTTGCGCTGATCAGTTGGATGTTGTTTAAAAAAATGCCAGACTGCACTCTTCCTAGACTTGGATCCCTTTTCAGGGATTGCAGACTGAGCTTTAACCGGATGGCCACGCTGTCCTCCAACAGGTTTTGGCTTTGACACGCGTTTTGGGCCAGATACGGGCCCGGCAGATGGAACCTGTTGCGATGTTGATGCCTGCTGCGGCCCCTCCTCCACCTCCGCTTCTGAACTACTGCCGCCTGCACCCTGTTCCCCCAATGGCTGCCAATCGGGGTCAATAACTGGGTCATCTATTACCTCCTCTTCGAGCTCGTGTGCAACTTCGTCTGTGTCACTGTGTCGGTCAGTGGTATAGCGTTCGTGGCGGGGCAACATAGTCTCATCAGGGTCTGATTGTGGATCTGTACCCTGAGAGGGCAATGTGGTGGTCTGAGTCAAAGGAGCAGCATAGTACTCTGGCTGTGGCTGTGCATCAGTGCACTCCATGTCAGAATATACTTGTAATGGGCATGGCCTGTTAAATGTTTCACTTTCTAAGCCAGGGACGGTATGTGTAAAGAGCTCCATGGAGTGACCCGTTGTGTCGCCTGCTGCATCCTTCTCTCTTGTTGTAGTTTTTGCTGAGGAGGACAAGGAAGCGACTTGTCCCTGACCGTGAACATCCACAAGCGACGCGCTGCTTTTACATTTACCAGTTTCGGAAGAGGAGGCAAAAGAGCTAGAGGCTGAGTCTGCAATGTAAGCCAAAACTTGCTGTTGCTGCTCCGCCTTTAAAAGCGGTTTTCCTACTCCCAGAAAAGAGAGCGTTCGAGGCCTTGTGTAGCCTGACGACGAAACTGGCTCCACAGCTCCAGACTTAGGTGGAATATTTTTATCCCCACGACCACCTGATGCTCCACTACCACTACCATCATTACCAGCTGACAATGAACGCCCACGACGACCTCTTGCACCAGACTTCCTCATTGTTTTAAAATCTTAACCAAAGTAACTTTATTTGTTGCTGTCAAACAACTTACACGGTGAGCTATAACTTCAGTATGATTTCAATATCCCTTAACAGGTTGGTGAGACCACAAGGAAAATCAGGCACAATGTTACACACTCTGTTTTCTGTGGCACAAAATCACAGAGATGACACACACGCAGGACTGTCACTCAAGCACTAATGTCAATATTAATCTCCCACCTAATTTATTTATTTTTTTTTTTCAGGGAGACTTTAGAAACCAAATAATATTAAAAAAACCAAAAAAATAAATAGCCTTTCTATGGCCCACTGAATGAGAGAGAGAGGTGGCACACCCAGGAGTCAAGACTGGCACACAAGCTGAAAGGGCAATATTACTCTCCCACTGTTTTTTTAAGTTTTTTTTTTTTTATTTTCAGGGAGACTTTAGAAACCAAATAATATTAAAAAAACCAAAAAAATAAATAGCCTTTCTATGGCCCACTGAATGAGAGAGAGAGGTGGCACACCCAGGAGTCAAGACTGGCACACAAGCTGAAAGGGCAATATTACTCTCCCACTGTTTTTTTATGTATTTTTTGTTTTTTAAGGGAGACTTTAGAAACCCAATAATATTTAAAAAAATAAATAAATAGGCTTTCTATGGCCCACTGAATGAGAGAGGTGGCACACCCAGGAGTCAAGACTGGCACACAAGCTGAAAGGGCAATATTACTCTCCCACTGTTTTTTTATGTTTTTTTTTTTTTCAGGGAGACTTTAGAAACCAAATAATATTAAAAAAACCAAAAAAATAAATAGGCTTTCTATGGCCCACTGAATGAGAGAGAGGTGGCACACCCAGGAGTCAAGACTGGCACACAAGCTGAAAGGGCAATATTACTCTCCCACTGTTTTTTTTTTTTTTTTTTTTTCAGGGAGACTTTAGAAACCAAATAATAAGAAAAAAAATAAATAAATAAATAGGCTTTCTATAGCCCACTGAATGAGAGATAGCACACACAGCAGTGGCACACAAGCCCTGACTGAGGCCAATATTTTTCTCCCACTGATTGATGTAGTGTTTTTGTGTTGAGGTAGATTTTAGAACACAAATCAAGGAAAAAAAAAAAATGCTTTCTATGGCCCACTGAATGAGAGAGGTGGCACACCCAGGAGTCAAGACTGGCACACAAGCTGAAAGGGCAATATTACTCTCCCACTGTTTTTTTATGTATTTTTTGTTTTTTAAGGGAGACTTTAGAAACCCAATAATATTTAAAAAAATAAATAAATAGGCTTTCTATGGCCCACTGAATGAGAGAGGTGGCACACCCAGGAGTCAAGACTGGCACACAAGCTGAAAGGGCAATATTACTCTCCCACTGTTTTTTTATGTTTTTTTTTTTTCAGGGAGACTTTAGAAACCAAATAATATTAAAAAAACCAAAAAAATAAATAGGCTTTCTATGGCCCACTGAATGAGAGAGAGGTGGCACACCCAGGAGTCAAGACTGGCACACAAGCTGAAAGGGCAATATTACTCTCCCACTGTTTTTTTTTTTTTTTTTTTTTTTCAGGGAGACTTTAGAAACCAAATAATAAGAAAAAAAATAAATAAATAAATAGGCTTTCTATAGCCCACTGAATGAGAGATAGCACACACAGCAGTGGCACACAAGCCCTGACTGAGGCCAATATTTTTCTCCCACTGATTGATGTAGTGTTTTTGTGTTGAGGTAGATTTTAGAACACAAATCAAGGAAAAAAAAAAATGCTTTCTATGGCCCACTGAATGAGAGAGGTGGCACACCCAGGAGTCAAGACTGGCACACAAGCTGAAAGGGCAATATTACTCTCCCACTGTTTTTTTATGTATTTTTTGTTTTTTAAGGGAGACTTTAGAAACCCAATAATATTTAAAAAAATAAATAAATAGGCTTTCTATGGCCCACTGAATGAGAGAGGTGGCACACCCAGGAGTCAAGACTGGCACACAAGCTGAAAGGGCAATATTACTCTCCCACTGTTTTTTTATGTTTTTTTTTTTTCAGGGAGACTTTAGAAACCAAATAATATTAAAAAAACCAAAAAAATAAATAGGCTTTCTATGGCCCACTGAATGAGAGAGAGGTGGCACACCCAGGAGTCAAGACTGGCACACAAGCTGAAAGGGCAATATTACTCTCCCACTGTTTTTTTTTTTTTTTTTTTTTTCAGGGAGACTTTAGAAACCAAATAATAAGAAAAAAAATAAATAAATAAATAGGCTTTCTATAGCCCACTGAATGAGAGATAGCACACACAGCAGTGGCACACAAGCCCTGACTGAGGCCAATATTTTTCTACCACTGATTGATGTAGTGTTTTTGTGTTGAGGTAGATTTTAGAACACAAATCAAGGAAAAAAAAAAAAATGCTTTCTATGGCCCACTGAATGAGAGAGGTGGCACACCCAGGAGTCAAGACTGGCACACAAGCTGAAAGGGCAATATTACTCTCCCACTGTTTTTTTATGTATTTTTTGTTTTTTAAGGGAGACTTTAGAAACCCAATAATATTTAAAAAAAAAAATAAATAGGCTTTCTATGGCCCACTGAATGAGAGAGGTGGCACACCCAGGAGTCAAGACTGGCACACAAGCTGAAAGGGCAATATTACTCTCCCACTGTTTTTTTATGTTTTTTTTTTTTTCAGGGAGACTTTAGAAACCAAATAATAATAAAAAAACCAAAAAAATAAATAGGCTTTCTATGGCCCACTGAATGAGAGAGAGGTGGCACACCCAGGAGTCAAGACTGGCACACAAGCTGAAAGGGCAATATTACTCTCCCACTGTTTTTTTATTTATTTATTTTTTTCAGGGAGACTTTAGAAACCAAATAATAAGAAAAAAAATAAATAAATAAATAGGCTTTCTATAGCCCACTGAATGAGAGATAGCACACACAGCAGTGGCACACAAGCCCTGACTGAGGCCAATATTTTTCTACCACTGATTGATGTAGTGTTTTTGTGTTGAGGTAGAATTTAGAACACAAATCACGGAAAAAATAAATAGGCTTTCTATGGCCCACTCAGTGAGAGATGGCACACACAGGGATGGCACTGTAGCAGAAATGCCAATCTTAATCTCCCACAAAAAAAAACAAAAAAAAAAACAGGGACTGTCCTACAATTACTATCTCCCTGCAGTAATCTAAGCCAGGTATGGCAGGCAGCAATAGGAGTGGACTGATGCACAAATTAAATAAAAAGTGTGGACAAACAAAAAAGATAGCTGTGCAGAAAGGAACAAGAGGATATGTGCTTTGAAAAAAGCAGTTGTTTTCCACAGTGGCGTACACACAGCAATACAGCTATCACAGAGCCTTCTAGGGCAGCCCAATGAGCTACAGCGCTGAGGAAAAAAAAAAAAAAAAATAGCTTCCACTGTTCCTGCACACCGAAGGTGGTGTTGGACAGTGGAAATCGCTACAGCACAAGCGGTTTGGTGGTTAGTGGACCCTGCCTAACGCTCTCCCTGCTTCTGACGAAGCGGCAGCAACCTCTCCCTAAGCTCAGATCAGCAGCAGTAAGATGGCGGTCGGCGGGAACGCCCCTTTATAGCCCCTGTGACGCCGCAGACAGCAAGCCAATCACTGCAATGCCCTTCTCTAAGATGGTGGGGACCAGGATCTATGTCATCACGCTGCCCACACTCTGCGTTCACCTTCATTGGCTGAGAAATGGCGCTTTTCGCGTCATTGAAACGCGACTTTGGCGCGAAAGTCGCGTACCGCATGGCCGACAAGCACAGGGGTCGGATCGGGTTTCATGAGACGCCGACTTAGCCAAAAGTCGGCGACTTTTGAAAATGATCGACCCGTTTCGCTCAACCCTAATCCCCACTATTCCACTGGATAAATTCCTTGAGGGATGCAGTTTACAAAATGAGGTCACTTGTGGGGTCACTCGATTTCAGCTATTCTTGAGTTTAAAAAGTCCAACGGTGCTGCTTCCCTTCCAAGCTCTGCCATGTGCAGAGTACAGTAGTTTTCCCTCACATATTGTCATACTCAGGAGAAATTGCACAACAAATTTTGGGGTCTATTTTCTCCTGTTATACTTGTGCAAGAAAACAATTTGGGACTAGAGCTAAACTTTTCCCTTCCACATTCCATTAATTCCTGTGAAGCACCTAAAGAGTTCAAAACTTGTTGAATGTGGTTGTGAGGAACTTCATGGATGCAGTTTTAGAATGGTGCCACTTTTGGGTATTTTCTGTCAAATAGACCCCTCAAAGTCACTTCAAATCTGATGTGGACCCTGAAAAATGGTAAATTTTGTTGGAAAATTGTGATATTGGTGATGAACTTTGAACCCATTTGGGCTGGTAAAAGAACATATGGAAAACATTATTTATTAATTATTTTGTGTGGTATAACGTTCTGATTTATGGGCATAAAAATTGAAAGTTTGAAAATTGCTAAATTTTCGTCAAATTTGCGATATTTTCATAAATATACGCAAGTTATATAGACCAAAATTTACCATTAACATGAAGTACAATATGTCACAAAAAAACATTGTGAATCCCAGAATCAGTAGGATCCATTGAAGCATTCCAGAGTTATAAACACATAAAGTGACACTGGTCAGATTAAAAAAAAATTGACCTGGTCATTAAGGTCAAAATTAGGACAGCATCCCATGTCTTGGGCACACTCTGGAGCCATAATTTAAAGGTCCTGTGACCCTTTACTGTCAAGCATGAGACCTTATTAAGGTCTCCAATACTGTAAGATTTTTTTAACAACACTTTATGTCATACATGGAAAAACTCAGTGTAATTAAGATATTTTGAAATTTTCATTAAAACAGGCATTCACAGACTAGAAAGTTCATAATAAGTTAAAATTCTGCCACCTTTTGAATGTTCATGCCATCACACCAAAGAAAATACTGCTGTAGAATCAGTGTTTGTTGTTACTAGTCCTCATTTTTACATACTTATTATCACTGAAACTAGACAGGGAAAACTTTTACCTTAGCCACTGATGAAATTGTTTTCTGTTTGTACAGTGGGTAGGGAAAGTATTCAGACCCCTTTAATTTTTTCACTCTTTGTTTCATTGCAGCCATTTGGTAAATTCAAAAAAAGTTCATTTTTTTCTCATCAATGTACACTCTGCACCCCATCTTGACTGAAATAAACTGAAATGTAGTAATTTTTGCAAATTTATTAAAAAAAGAAAAACTGAAATATCACATGGTCATAAGTATTCAGACCCTTTGCTCAGACGTTCATATTTAAGTCACATGCTGTCCATTTCCTTGTGATCCTCCTTGAGATGGTTCTACTCCTTCATTTGAGTCCGGCTGTGTTTAATTAAACTGATAGGACTTGATTTGGAAAGGCATACACCTGTCTATATAAGGCCTCACAGATCACAGTGCATGTCAGACCAAATGAGAATCATGAGGTCAAAGGAACTGGCCGTACCCACTGTAAATCCCATATGTTTGGTAAATAGGACTATATTGAACGTGGCCTCCTTCTGTAGTATGTATCCTCTTGTGCACACAAGCATCTTACTCCTTGTAGCATAATGACAATGGCCTGGAAATCAGCCTGTTTGCAATTGGGCAGTGTGTCACTTTCAACATTCCCTAAAGCTCCCCAATGGCTTAACTCAACACTTTCACACTTTACAACTTCGATGGCATGTCTTTTCGAACCTCCTAAAAAAATCAAATCTTGCTCAATTATGTTTAAATCAATCTAGATTTTCATCTTTCCAGGAAATGCCACAGTTATACCACATACCTAAATCCGGGATCCTCCAATATTTACTACTGTGGCTTGTTATCCAGTCAGAATTTGGTTAATAGTAGGTGAAGTTAGAATTTAAAAGTTAGAATATACACTTTCTTTTAAAGGTCTGTGGTCCCTGCTCTGCTTGTAAAGCACTGATGATGATTTTTTTTCAATTCAGTGACTAGTGCTAGAGGTTACTTGATTCAATATAAGTTTAACCATCAGGTATGTTACACTATGGTTAGTTTAAAAAAAAAAATAGGCATATCCGGTCATGATCCTTGCTTTCTGTGTCAGACAGAACGAGGTACTTTCTGCATGCAGTATGTAATAGCATCCTCCCGTTTGTCCTCTGTTCTTTTGGTTTGGGAATACACACTCTGATTTTTGTTTGGTAATACACACTCTGATTTTTGTTTGGGAATACACACTCTGATTTCCCTAGTGTGTTATCCCCCACAAACCAGATTGCTATGGGTATTAGACACTATTTTTTTCAAAGATTAGAGGATTTTTTTCTTTTTAGATATCTACTCTTGTGGTCGGATAATTGTGTACATAGCTTGGAAGTAACCTACTCTCTCTCAGTAGCTCAATCTGGTTAATCGATAAGTACCTCACTATAAAAGATCTTATACAGTATATAATTTTAAAAAAATCTTGGAAGGATAGATCTCCAACCTTGCCACATCATCTGAGAAATCCGCTTGACACTGTTCTGCTTGTGGTTGTCTTGGGCGACTGGCAAATATGGTGGTCTCAATTATCTTGTTATATTGTGTTTGTGGGTGGAAGTGTGTAGGCGAGTATGGGTAACTGTATGAATGGGTTATCAGTTATAATAAAAGATTTTACATTTTTGGTATATTATAAATACACATCCTTCGTGTATCAGTGTCAATTTCTCTTTACTGATTTCATGTCATAATATAGTATTGTACATGATTCTTGTATTCTTGTGAAGTTCCTTATTGTGATACACAGTGGTTTATCATTGTCCCTTTTACTTTGCATTATTAAAAACATTTAAAGTAAACTTTTAAAAAAAATATATAAATATTTCAAGATTGATAGCCATGATAATTATATGATGAAAAATGGAAACAAAATGTTCAAAACATCTTGATGTATTCACTGTCGAGTATGAGTGCCACATGCAGAAGTACATGCAATTGAACACCTTAGGATGCTATAAGTGAGGTTCTTAATGGTTGTCTGGGGAATGTCCAGTCTCATTGAATGTATTTGGCATGCAAATCATCAAGATCCATTGCTGGCAGCTCTCTTTCCAATTGCCAATCAATGACATACTAGATGTGCTCGATGGAAGCACATCTGGGATTGAAGCTCGTTGGGAGATGAGGCCATGGAAAGACATGTAAGCCAAGGAGGATGCGGCCTGGCATAGTCATATTGAAACACAGCTCCTGGGACACTTTCAGCTTAACTCATGAAGAGCGATGACAAGAGATGATATATCTATAGCTGAACGTTTGGCTCGTAGTACATTGCTATGCAAATGCCGTCTAAAGGTTTGTGTAAACACAATTTGATACTTTAGACTTGGCATATGATGTCTAAGGCTACTTTCACACTAGCGTCGTGCACTGCACGTCGCTATGCGTCGTTCTGGAGAAAAAAACGCATCCTGCAAAAGTGCTTGCAGGATGCGTCTTTTCTCCATAGACGTGTATTAGCGACGCAGTGCGATGCATTGCCACACGTCGCAACCATCGTGCAACAGTTGCGTCGTGTTGCGTCGGACCGTCGGCACAAAAAAAGTTACATGTAACGTTTTTTTGTGCGTCGTGAGCATCTTTTCCGACCGCGCATGCGCGGCCGGAACTCCGCCCCCGCCTCCCCGCACCTCACAATGGGGCAGCGGATGCGATGTAAAACTGCATCCGCTGCCCCCATTGTGCGGCGCTTTCAACGCTAGCGTCGATGCGCTGCAATGTTGCATAGCAACGTGCAGTGCACGACGCTAGTGTGAAAGTAGCCTAATTTCATTTGCACTACAGAATGGATCACATTCTGACCAGGTGAACAACACAATGAAAATGTCTTCACAAAGGAACATCATACAGATCCAAATCCCGAGCTTAGGGCAATGGATGGTATAATGTACATTAGTTGGACCCCTTTAGCCTTCATTTCAGGTACTCTAACATTTTGGTGCTACATTCATTTAAATGTGAAACCAGGCAGATACTTATCCATCATGCAGTACCATCAGAGAGGCATCTGATTGGCTCCTAATTAATTTTACAGCAGGACAATGACCCCAAACATACAACCAATGCCATTAAGAACTATTTTCAGCATAAAGAAGAACAAGGAGTCCTGATGTGGTGATATTACTGCCACAGAGCTTTGATCTCTACAACATCAATTCTGTCTGGAATTTTCTAAAAAGACAGAAGGATTTGCACAAGCCTACATCCAAAGAAGATCTGTGGTTATTTCTCCAAGTTGTTTGGATCAACCTCCCTGCCGAGTTCATTCAAAAACTATGTGCAAGTTTACCTAGGAGAATTGATGATTTTGTGCTGTTTTGAAGGCAAAGTGTAGTAACAGCCAAAACTTATTTGAATTAGATTTCTCTTTATTCACTTTGCATTTTGTTAATTGATAAAAATAAACTATTTTTGAAAATAATTTCTATGGTGCCTCAATTGTGTATATTCATTATTGGAGAAAAGACAAGGCAGAGTGCACATATTTAAAGAAATGAACATGTGTAATTAAAAAAATGCATTCTGTATTGAAAAGGCTGTGCCAGATGAGGCAGGAATACAGATGAAGTGGACACAAAGACCATTGAAACATGGATTAGAAATTCACTGAAGTGAGAGCACAATCTCTAATACATGTTCCATTATGTTGAAAAAAGTGTTTTTTTTCTACTTCAGAACCATGGCCAATGCTTCTTCTGCAAAAAGTAAACTATTCTTATTAACTTATGATTTTCCAACTTAAGCGGTTTGAGAAATAACAGGATTTCGTTTTATAAGGGCCTACAATCAGGGATCTGATCAGAGGGCTTCTAGCTGTGGGAAGTGGCACTGAATTTTTGATCAAGTTCATTAGTGGTAAAGCTTTGACATTCGCTTTTCATATAACATAAAAGCTCAAATGCTGAGAAATCCAACAACAAAGAATTCCCACTATTACATTCAACTACCTTTAAAAATTCCAATCTTAAGCAATTTTTACAAGTAAATCTAAAATCGAAGAATTATCTATTAACTAAAATATATATTAGGTTTAGGAAATGACAACATTTTAACAAACCGCTGAAAAAAATCACTTTCCTATTTATGTACATACAATAGATTTATGCACTATTATTTACTTTTGATATTTTGTGCTTTTTAGTAGGGACAATTGTAGGTACCTGGAATAATGGCAATATAATAGCCAATTAACCCTCCAGCAAGTTACAAAGCAGAAATATTAGAAATCATGGATATGCACTTCTCATAAAACGTATACAACAATTGCTTCATCTAAACAATACAATCTACTACATAATTGTCTAAGGGTCACTTCCGTCTTTCTGTCTGTCCTTCTGTCTTTCTTTCTTTCTGTCTGTCTGTCACAGATATTCATTGGTCGTGGCCTCTGTCTGTCATGGAAATCCAAGTTGCTGATTGGTCGTGGCAAAATGCCCACGACCAATCAGCGATGGCCATAGTCTGGCAGCGAAATGGCCGCTGCTTTACTGCCCTGCAGTCAGCACTGAGCGCTCACACAGGGTTAATGCCAGCGTTAACGGACCGCGGTGTAACGCACTCTGTTAATGCAGTTATTAACCCTGTGTGACCAACTTTCTACTATTGATGCTGCGTATGCAGCATCAATAGTAAAAAGATCTAATGTTACAAATAATAATAATAAAAAAAAGGTTATTCTCACCTTCCAACGTCGCGGCTGTCCTCGGCAGTGCAAGCGGCAGGTTACGGTGCCAAGGATGCTATGCGAGAAGGACCTGCCATGACGTCACAGTCATGTGACCACGACGTCATCACAGGTCCTGCGCTCATACCAACCCTGGGACCGGAAGCTGCCGCGTGCACCGCACACAGGCACCAGGACTTCAAGGAGCCTTCGGAAGCTGAGTATGTTTATTTTTTATTTTAAGTCTTTTTAAACCACGTATATAGTGCCCACATTGCTATATACTACGTGGGCTGTGTTACATATTGCGTGGGCTCTGTTATATACTACATCTCTGTGCTATATACTATGTAGCTGGGAAATATACAACGTGACTGTGCAATATACAATGTGACTGTCCAATATACTACGTGGGCTGTGCAATATACTACGTGCTCTGTGTTATATACTACGTAGCTGTGCAATATACTATGTGGCTGTGTCAGTTCTGTTATATACTACATTGACTGTGCAATATACTACGTGGCTCTGTTATATACTACGTGGCTGTGCAATATACTACACAGCTATGCAATATACTATGTGCCTCTACAATATACTACGTGGCACTGCTATATACTACGTCGCTGACCAATATACTACATAGGTGTGCAATACACTACGTAGCTGTGCAATACACTATATGACTGTGCTATATACTATGTGGCTGTGCAATATACTACGTGCCTGTGCAATATACTATGTGGCTCTACAATATACTACGTGGCTATGTTATATACTACGTGGCTGACCAATATACTACATACCTGTGCAATACACTACGTGGCAATGTTATATACTACGTGGCTGTGTTATATTCTACGTAGCTCTGCTATATACTACGTATGCTGTGTTACATACTACGTACCTCTGTTATAAACTACGTAGCTATGTTATATACTACATCGGTTGTGTTATATACTACGTCACTGCAATATACCAATGAAAACACTCCCACAGAAATAACACGGATCCCACACACTAAGTGTGCAAGTGTGGAAAAATAGTCACTTATACCCATGTATATATAAAAGGACAGTAGCGTATACTCCGGAAACTTGAAACCCAACGAAAAAATGGAGTTCTATACGAAAATTAAAGTAATAATTTTATTATCATAATAAATAAAAGGACATGATAGTCCACAATTTATACACAAAATTAACAATCAAAGAAGAAAAGGAGACCCTAGTACAAAAAACATCCGAGTTACAGGCAATAAAAGTGAAGAACACCATGGTATAGGCAAAGGCATGAACAAGCACCCATACTAGCACAAAAAGATGTAAGCCGGGTAATCAATTTAATTATACCAAAGTCCAAGTGGACATATGTGCCATATACAAAAAGAGCGCTAATTATGGTGCAGCTATAACACAAGTGTATTGCTGAATTCCTTACCCATGGTAGAAGTAGTTGTTGCCTGGGACTCCGAGTACCCCCTACCTAGTAAGGGGTACTCGGAGTCCCAGGCAACAACTACTTCTACCATGGGTAAGGAATTCAGCAATACACTTGTGTTATAGCTGCACCATAATTAGCGCTCTTTTTGTATATGGCACATATGTCCACTTGGACTTTGGTATAATTAAATTGATTACCCGGCTTACATCTTTTTGTGCTAGTATGGGTGCTTGTTCATGCCTTTGCCTATACCATGGTGTTCTTCACTTTTATTGCCTGTAACTCGGATGTTTTTTGTACTAGGGTCTCCTTTTCTTCTTTGATTGTTAATTTTGTGTATAAATTGTGGACTATCATGTCCTTTTATTTATTATGATAATAAAATTATTACTTTAATTTTCGTATAGAACTCCATTTTTTCGTTGGGTGTCACTGCAATATAGTACGTAGCCTGTGCTACATACTACCTGCATATTCTAGAATACCCGATACGTTAGAATCGGGCCACCATCTAGTCACTAATAATTATTGTCATGTGAGTATTACTAAAATTACCATTTGTGCCTAATAGAACATACCTCCAAATGTAGCCAGAGAGTGCACAATGGCTTAGTCAGAGGGCGCTCCCATATACAGTGGCCTAGTCAGAGAGTGGTCAGAGTGCTCTCATGCACATTAGCCTAGTCAGAGAGTGCAACCATATACAGCGGCCTAGTCAGAGAGTGCAGCCATACACAGTCACTTTGTTAGAGAGTGCAGCCATACACAGTCATCTAATCAGAGAGTGCAGCCATACACAGCGGTTTAGTCAGAGTGCGACCATATAAAGTGGCCTAGTCAGAGAGTGGTCAAAGAGTGCTCTCATTAACACTGACCTAGTTAGAGAGTTCAAAAATACACAGTGGTTTAGTCAGATAGTGCTCCCATACACAGCAGCCTAGTCATAGAGTGCTACTGTACACAGTATAGTGGCTTAGAGAGAGAGTGAACACCACCACAGTGGTCTAATCAGAGAATGCAGAATAACACAGTGGACTAGTCAGAGAATGCAGCATAACACAGTGGACTAGTCAGAGAATGCAGCCATACACAGTGGCCAAATCAGAGAGTACTCCTGCAACCAGTAGCCTTGTCAGCGTGCTTCTGAATACATATATTAGTCAAAAATAGTGATGAGCGAACACATTCAGCACTATTTGTTACTTGCACAAATAGTACGCTATTCGTTACTTGCTATTCGCCTCGGTATATTCAAGTGACCCGCCCAGCATGTTTGATGCTTTATTTGCAGCCAATGAACATGCTGGGCTTGCTTGCCAAACCCAGTAATGCCAGTGCCATCTTTGGTGTTGCATTACTGTGATTGGTTGGTCTTACAGTGTCATAGTGGATATTTAATCCCTGCTGGCAGCATCTTGTGCACATTGCAGCTGGAAACAGCGTAGTGACAGCGTAGTGTGAGTGAAGGGAGAGTGAAAGCAGTGTATAGGGAGAGGTTGTGATTCTAAAAAGCTCTTTTAAGAGCTGCTGAGGGAGAGGGAAAGGCAGTAATTTCGCTGAGTATGTTGTTGACGTGTCTCATAAAGGCAATATAAAAAATAAAAAAAAATTATATTGGTTAAATAAATTGTTTTGCCTACCCACAGGTATGCTCATCCACTCAGCTTTCCTGCTTTGTCTGTCTATATGAAGTGCATATAATCCCCACCTGGTATGCTCATCCACTCAGCTTTCCTGCTTTGTCTGTCTATATGAAGTGCATATAAACCCCACCTGGTATGATCATCTGCAGCGCCCCAGAGTCCTGGTCGTTGCAGTAATGTCGCTCTTCCACCAGGGGGAGTGATATTACGTCTGATGGTACTAAAGGAGTTCATCTTTCCAGGTATCAGGCAACACCTGTCAGGCAGACAGGGGGAAAGGAGGAACATCTGAGCTGCAGACAGAGGGTCCCTGTCAGGGGTGGGATCCTGACAGAGGCCTAGCACGAGATAGAAAGACACGGATCTGCGCCTGCCCCACGTGCGGCAGCATCCTAAGAAAGGACAAGAAAGGAATTGTGTTGCAGGGAGTGAGAAACAAAGTCACAGCACAAGGAGAAAACACCGGGAGGAGTTCTGCCCTGTAAAGGCTGCCTCCTTCTGAGGCGCGTAGCCGGTGGCCGGAACACCGAGGGAGTAATTGACTCTACGCATTACTTCAGAGACCGGCAGGACAGTCAATTCCAAGTTGGCTGCCCGACCTTAATACCTATGAAGACACAGTGGCAAATTGTGGGGGTCGGGGCGTCTCTAGGGTCCCTATAAACAAGCTTCAGGCCATCAGTCAAACGGGTTTGTCCTATCCATACCATCTGGGGGACAGAGAGGAAGAAGTAACATCTAGAATATCTACAAAGGTTGTGAGGACTATCCCGTGGTGCTCAGCAGGGAAGTACTACAACACACAGGTGCTAGTAGGAAGGCTACTGATTTCCACCTGGATAAGGGGACTCTGGATTTGCCTTCAGACCGGCCGGACTCTGCCTACCCTGTCATCTGGCGCTCCGGGCTGAGGATACCATCTGAAGTCTTCAGTAAAAGGTAAAGAGACTGCAACCTTTGTGTCCTCGTTATTCACTGCGCTTTACTTCGTCCACCATCACCACCTACACTGCTGGGAAGCCCTGGGGGTACACTTCACCTGTGGGAAGGTATACCATCTAGCTGCCATTCCATCACCCCAGCGGACCCCTAAGCAGCGTCGGTTGCCCTGACCGAGTACCACAGGTGGCGTCACGAACATTATTCAGACTTCACCCTTTAATTGGACGCCCCTCAAAGGGCCACGGACCGGGTCAGGCCACCGTGACATCCCCCCGAACCGAAGGACCCGGTACCGAGTACCCCATTGCCCTGCTCTGGGGGCGATCCACATCCACTCAGCTTTCCTGCTTTGTCTGTCTATATGAAGTACATATAATCCCCACCTGGTATGCTCATCCAATCAGCATTCCTGCTTTCTCTGTCTATATGAAGTGCATATAATCCCCACCTGGTATGCTCATCCACGCAGCTTTCCTGCTTTGTCTGTCTATATGAAGTGCATATAATCCCAACCTGGTATTCTTTGCTTATTTTCTATCCATATGTACTTAATTTCTCTTGTGTCTCCCTTGCATACCTGAATGGTCAATCTACCCCACCCCCTCTTTTTGACCTAGCTTACATGTGAACATGTGCTCTGGACACACACGCCCACATCCCCTCTAAACTGGGAGCTCTTAGGTGCACATAAATTCAAAGCCATGAGTCTGACCAGACGTGTCTGACTATCTTTCAAAATACAGATTTCTAATTACTCTGAATTAGACTAGAATTGGACTGGAATTGACTGGAAGGTAAAGGAATAGAAAACTACTACAATGTTTCGGTTTCTTTGAACATTCACCCCCATACTACTTTATTTCTTCCTGTAATCCTCCTGTAATCCCTCCACCCAGTAAGGAACTAGTCATTTCTTCCTCCATCCTCCCCAGCCACCTCACCTCCTCCACAGAACAGTTCTTCCACATACAATCCTTTTTCTCCTGACACACACGGCCACATCATGTCCTATCCAGCTACTACCTTCTAACGCTCTGTCTGCTGCTCCTCATTATTGGTGACGTATCCCCTAATCCTGGCCCTCCTCAACACATCCCCACACTCATTTCTAACCCCCTGCCATGATCCTCTTCGCAACCACAATAACCTCATACCCATTCATCCAGCCCCCACTTCCCCGGGCCCCCTACCTGGAGCAATATGGGACACACGCTCTGCAATAAACTGTCACTTATCCACGACCTCTTTATCAATAACAAACTCTCCTTCCTTGGCATCACTGAAACCTGGCTGACACTCTCAGACAGCCTCTCCAGCTGCACTTTCTTATGGCAGACTCAATCTTTCTCACACCCCTCGCCCCAGCAACAAACGTGGTGGAGGAGTTGGCTTGCTCCTGTCTGATACCTGCTCCTTTACCCCAATTCCTCTACCACCCTCGGCTACTCTTCCCTCGTTTTAGGTGCACTCCATCCACATCTACTCCCCCTCCAACCTCCAGCTGGCTGTCATCTACCGCCCCCCCAGAACTAGCCATCTCCACCTTTCTTGACCATTTCACCACCTGGCTACTTCATTTCCTCTCAGCTGACATGCCCACTATCATCATGGGTGACTTAAATATCCCCATTGACACTTCCACCCCAGCTGCCTCTAAACTTTTATCGGTCACTGCCTCCTTTGGCCTCACTCAATGGTCATCCGCAGCCACCCACAAAGATCATCTTCACCCACCACTGTTCCCTTACTAATCTCACTAATTCATCCCTCCCCCTGTCTGACCACAACCTACTGACATTTTCTTCCCTCTCCTCTCCTAGTGCGCAACCCCCACTCAACAAACTCACTCACCCTCGCAGAAATTTCAAACACTTCAATTTACACTCACTCTCTGAGTCCCTTCTCCCTCTTACAGACATAGCTTCCTTCCATGACACAGATGCTGCTGACACTTTTTATAACACAACAATAACAGCTACACTTGATTCAGCTGCCCCCTCATGCATAGCAAAGCTCGTACAATCAACAGGCAGCCCTGGCTGACCAGCCTGACCAAAGAACTGAGATGGGCTTCCAGGGTCGCTGAGTGGAGACGGAAGAGATCTCGTTCTGCTGAGCACTTTATCGCATACAAGCAGTCCCTCACCAACTTCAAGTCCACTCTCACTGCCGCAAAACAAACCTACTTCTCATCTCTCATATCCTCCCTGACTCGCAACCCTAAAGAGCTCTTCAACACTTTCAATTCTCTACTCCATCCCCCAGCACCTCCTCCCTCTCCTCTCATTTCTGCTGAAGACTTTGCCTCTTTCTTTAAGCAGAAGATTGGTAACATCAGACAAAGCTTTGGCCTGCAGCCCCAATGCCTCTCTTCTTGACTACTCAGCCCTGTTCTTCCAAAGCCAGCTTCTCCACCATGACAGACGATCAGCTGTCCACCCTTTTGTCAAGATCACATCTCACCACTTGCATGCTGGACCTGCTCCCGTCCCACCTCATTCCTCACCTCGCCAAAGCCTTCATCCCAACCCTAACACAACTCTTCAACCTTTCACTTACAAACGGTGTCTTCCCCTCATCCTTCAAACATGCATCAATCACACCTATCCTCAAAAGACCCTCCCTAGATCCATCCTCTGTGTCCAGCTATCGCCCGATATCCTTCTCCCTTATGCTTCAAAACTACTGGAACAGCATGTCCTACACACAACCTTCGATCTTCTTCTCTCATCTCTTCCTCCCACAACCACATCCAAGACTTCTCCCGTGCTTCCCCTATACTCTGGAACTCTCTACCCAACACATCAGGCTCTCGCCTACTACCATGGAAACCTTCAAAAGGAATCTGAAGACCCACCTCTTCCTACAAGCCTAAAACCAGCAGCAATCCTCTGTCTGCTGAACTGCCGCACGACCAGCTCTACCCTCTCCTAGTGTAAGCTCACCCATCCCCTGTAGACTGTGAGCCCTCACGGGCAGAGTCCTCTTTATTGTACTTGTCTATATTTGCCCCTTTCACATGTAAAGCACCATGGAATAAATGGTGCTATAAAATGTATAATAAATAATAATAAATAACGTATCTTTATCTAGCAATTGTGCGACTAGCGCAAAGCCTGCAGAGATACGCAGATGTCACAATTTACCAGTGGCAATAATTTTCCTTAATCTGCTGTCGGCGTGTCATAAAGGAAATATAAAAATATTTGAATTTTCTATTGGTTAACCCCTTCCCGACATGCGCCGTACATATACTGCTCTGCGGGAGATGCCCTCCAACAAACAGCAGAATATGTACATGGGCACAATCACGTGGCCTCACGCTCAGAGCCACGGTGCGGGTGTCAACTCTATGTGAGATATGACACCCTGCAGCAATGCCCACAATTGATGCTAGTATTGATCGGGGGCATTTAACCCCTCCGATACTGCTGTCTGTAGTCACAGCGGCATAGAGGAGCATCGCACAGGGAATGCGTTCCCTGCGCGCTTCCATCAGGACAACACGATGCAATTGCGTTTCCTGATGGTCTCCATGGAGACCCCTGGCTGGAAGGTGGCCGCAGGGTCCTTTGAGGTCCTGCAGGGAAGGTGGCTTGTGTGCGCCTGCTGAGAGCAGGCACTGACATGCCTCCTTCCCTGCCTGTCAGATGCTGCTCCGATACTCTGCAGTGCAGATGCATTACAGATTATTGGAGCAGTGATCTGATGCTATGCAGTGATGTCCCGGGATGGGACAATGTAAAAAAGCAAAAAAAAAATTAAAAAGTGTCCAAATATATTTTTTTAAATCTCCAAATAAATAAAAAAAGAAACAAATATTTATTTAATAAATATATTTTTATGTAAAAAAACCCCAAAACAATAAAAGTATGCATGTTTGGTATCTCCGCGTCTGTAACGACCCGCTCTACAAAACTGTCCCACTAATTAACCCCTACAAAATTTGAACAGTTGGAGTCAAAACTACTGTCTTAAAATTAAAAAATAGAATTTATTAACCCCTTAACGACCGCTGATACGCCTTTTAACGGCGGCTGCTAAGGGTACTTAAACCACAGCGCCGTTAATTAACGGCGCTGTGGAAAAAGTGTATAGCGCCCCCCAGAGTCGGATTTTCTCTGGGGTCTCGGTTGCCGAGGGTAGCCGAGACCCCAGAGAACATGATTCGGGGGGTTTTTACCGACCCCCGAGTTGCGATCGCCGGTAATTAACCGTTTACCGGCGGTCGCAACAAAAAAAAACAAAACGCGATTTGCCGTTTAATTTCTCTGTCCTCCGATGTGATCGCACATCGGAGGACAGAGAAATGTGGTCCCCGATGGCCCCCAATAGCCCCCCAATACTTACCTACCTCCCCCGGTGCTCCTCGTGGCTCCCGATGGGCGCCGCCATCTTTTTTTCCGGGAAAAAATGGCGGGCGCACGCGCAGTACGCCCGGCACCCGGAAGATCTTTGGGGTCTCGGCTGCCGGGGGTAGCCGAGACCCCAAAGAACATGATCGGGGTCGGTTTGCACCGACCCCTGCTTTGCAATCGCCGGTAATTAACAGTTTACCGGCGACCGCAAAAAAAAAAAAAAGCGATCAGTTATTTCTCTGTCCTCTGATGTGATCGCACATCAGAGGACAGAGAAATAGGGGGATTCGGGGACCCTAACATACTCACCCGGTGTCCCTGGGTCCTCTTCTGTCTTCTCCTGCCAGCCGGCTTTTTCATCATGGCGGGCGCATGCGCAGTGCGCCCGCCATCTGCTGCCATCTGCCGGCCGGCAGGAGAAGACGAGTTGGGGCTAAAATTAGGGTTAGGGTTAGGGTTAGGGTTAGAGTTAGGGTTAGGGTTAGGGTTAGAGTTAGGGTTAGAGTTAGGGTTAGAGTTAGGGTTAGAGTTAGGGTTAGAGTTAGGGTTAGGGTTAGGGTTAGAGTTAGGGTTAGGGCTGGGGCTAAATTTAGGGTTAGGGTTAGGGCTAGGGTTAGGGTTAGGCTACTTTCACACTAGCGTTTTTTGGCTTCCATCGCAATGCGTCATTGGAGAAAAAACGCATCCTGCAAAAGTGCTTGCAGGATGCGTTTTTTCTCCATTGGCTTGCATTAGCGACGCATTGCGACGGATTGCCACATGTCGCATCCGTCGTGCGACGGATGCGTCGTGCATTGGCGGACCGTCGACACAAAAAAAACTACATGTAACTTTTTTGTGCGACGTGTCCGCCATTTCCGACCGCGCATGCGTGGCCGGAACTCCGCCCCCGCCTCCCCGCACCTCACAATGGGGCAGCGGATGCGTTGAAAAAACAGCATCCGCTGCACCCGTTGTGCGGCGCTTACAACGCTAGCTTCGGTACATCGGCCCGACACACTGCGATGGGCCGAGTACGACGCTAGAGTGAAAGTAGCCTTAGGCATCTTTCACACTTGCGTCGGTACGGGGCGGTCGCAATGCGTCGGCCCGACGTACCGACGCACGTTGTGAAAATTGTGCACAACGTGGGCAGCGGATGCAGTTTTTCAACGCATCCGCTGCCCAGTCTATGTCCTGGGGAGGAGGGGGCAGAGTTACGGCCACGCATGCGCGGAAATGGCGGACGCGACGTACAAAAAAAAGGTTACATTGAACTTTTTTTGTGACGACGGGGGCTAAAGTTATGGTTAGGGTTGGGGCTAAAGTTAGGGTTGGGGCTAAAGTTAGGGTTAGAGTTGGGATTAGGGTTGGGATTAGTGTTACGTTTGGGATTAGGGTTGGGATTAGGGTTAGGGTTGGGATTAGGGTTAGGGGTGTGTTGGATTTAGGGTTTTGATTAGGGTTATGGTTAGGGTTGAGATTAGGGCTGTTTTGGGGTTAGGGTTGTGATTATCGTTAGGGTTGTGATTAGTATTATGGATCGGGTTGAGATTAGGGTTAGGGGTGTGTTGGAGTTAGGGTTGGAGTTATAATTTGGGGGTTTCCACTGTTTAGGTACATCAGGGGGTCTCCAAACACGACAGCCAATTTTGCGCTAAAAAAGTCAAATGGTACTCCCTCCCTTCTGAGCTCTGCCGTTCGCCCAAACAGTGGTTTACCCCCACATATGGGGCATCAGCGTACTCGGGATAAATTGGACAACAACTTTTGGGGTCCAATTTCTCCTGTTACCCTTGTGAAAATAAAAACTTGGGGGCTAAAAATCTTTTTTGTTGGAAAAAAAAATATTTTTTTATTTTCACTACTCTGCATTATAAACTTCTGTGAAGCACTTGAGCTTTCAAAGTTCTCACCACATATCTAGATAAGTTCCTTAGGGGGTCTAGTTTCCAAAATTTGGTCACTTGTGGGGGTTTCTACTGTTTAGGTACATCAGGGGCTCTGCAAACGCAACATAACACCCACAGACAATTCTATCAAAGTCTGAATTCCAAAATGGCGCTCCTTCTCTTCCGAGCTCTGCCGTGTGCCAAAACAGTGGTTTACTCCCACAGATGGGGTACCAGAATACTCAGGACAAATTGGAGAACAAATATTGGCATCCAATTTCTCTTGTTACCTTTGTGAAAATAAAAATTTGGAGGCTAAAAAAATCTTTTTTGTGGGAAAAAAAATATTTTTTATTTTCACTACTCTGCATTATAAACTTCTGTGAAGCACTTGGGCATTCGAAGTTCTCACCACATATCTAGATAAGTTCCTTGGGGGGTCTATTTTCCAAAATGGGGTCACTTGTTGGGGGTTTCTACTGTTTAGGTACATTAGGGGTCTGCAAACGCAACATAACGCCCGCAGACAATTCTATCAAAGTCTGCATTCCAAAATGGCGCTCCTTCCCTTCTGAGCTCTGCCGTGCGCCCAAACAGTGGTTTACCCCCACATATGGGGTACCAGCATACTCAGGACAAATTGGACAACAAGTTTTGGGGTCCAATTTCTCTTGTTACCCTTGTGAAAATAAAAACTTGGGGGCTAAAAAATCTTTATTGTTAAAAAATATATATTTTTTATTTTCATGACTCTGCATTATAAACTTCTGTGATGCACTTGGGCATTCAAAGTTCTCACTACACATCTAGATAAGTTCCATGGGGGGGTCTAGTTTCCAAAATGGGGTCACTTTTGGGGGGTTTCTACTGTTTAGGCACATCAGGGGCTCTCCAAACGCGACATGGCGTCCGATCTCAATTCCAGTCAATTTTGCATTGAAAAGTCAAATGGCGCTCCTTTGCTTCCGAGCTCAGCCATGCGCCCAAACAGTGGTTTACCCCCACATATGGGGTGTCAGCGTACTCAAGATAAATTGTACAACAACTTCTGGGGTCCATTTTCTCCTGTTACCCTTGGTAAAATAAAAATTTGGAGGCAAAAAGATCATTTTTGTAGAAAAAATGCGATTTTTTTATTTTCACGGCTCTACGTTATAAACTTCTGTGAAGCACCTGGGGGTTTAAAGTGCTCACCACACATCTAGATAAGTTCCTTGGGGGGTCTAGTTTCCAAAATGGTGTCATATGTGGGGGGTCTCTACTGTTTAGGTACATCAGCGGCTCTCCAAACGTGACATGGCGTCCGATCTCAATTCCAGCCAATTCTACATTGAAAAAGTAAAACGACACTCCTTCTCTTCCAAGCTCTGCGGTGCGCCCAAACAGTGGTTTACCCCCATATATGGGGTATCGACATACTCAGGAGAAATTGCACAACAACTTTTGTGGTCTAATTTCTCCTGTTACCCTTGTGAAAATAAAAATTTGCGGGCAAAAAGATCATTTTTGTAGAAAAAAATGAGATTTTTTATTTTCACGGCTCTACGTTATAAACTTCTGTGAAGCACTTGGGGGTTCAAAGTGCTCACCACACATCTAGATAAGTTCCTTAAGGGGTCTAGTTTCCAAAATGGTATCACTTGTGGGGGGTTTCCACTGTTTAGGCACATCAGGGACTCTCCAAACGCGACATGGCATCCGATCTCAATTCCAGCCAATTCTGAATTGAAAAAGTCAAACGGTGCTCCTTCACTTCCAAGCTCTGCGGTGCGCCCAAACAGTGGTTTACCTCCACATATGGGGTATCGACATACTCAGGAGAAATTGCACAACAACTTTTGTGGTCTAATTTCTCATGTTACCCTTGTGAAAATAAGAATTTGTGGGCGAAAAAATCATTTTTGTGAAAACAAATGCGATTTTTTTATTTTCACGGCTCTACGTTATAAACTTCTGTGAAGCACTTGGGGGTTCAAAGTGCTCACCACACATCTAGATAAGTTCCTTAAGGGGTCTAGTTTCCAAAATGGTGTCACTTGTGGGGGGTTTCCACTGTTTAGGCACATTAGGGGCTCTCCAAACGCGACATGGCGTCCGATCTCAATTCCAGCCAATTCTGCATTGAAACAGTCAAACGGTGCTCCTTCACTTCCAAGCTCTGCAGTGCGCCCAAACAGTGGTTTACCTCCACATATGGGGTATCGGCGTACTCAGGAAAAATTGCACAACAAAATTTGTGGTTAAATTTCTGTTTTTACACTTGTGAAAATTAAAAAAAATGGTTCTGAAGTAAAATGTTTGCAAAAAAAAGTTAAATGTTCATTTTTTTCTTCCACATTGTTTTAGTTCCTGTGAAGTACATAAAGGGTTAATAAACTTCTTGAATGTGGTTTTGAGCAGCTTGAGGGGTGCAGTTTTTAGAATGGTGTCACACTTGGTTATTTTCTATCATATAGACCCCTCAAAATCACTTCAAAGGTGATTTGGTCCCTAAAAAAAACATGGTGTTGTAAAAATGAGAAATTGCTGGTCAACTTTTAACCCTTATAACTCCCTAACAAAAAAAAAAATTGTTTCCAAAATTGTGCTGATGTAAAGTAGACATGTGAGAAATGTTATTTATTAACTATTTTTTGTGACATATCTCTCTGATTTAAGGGCATAAAAATACAAAGTTTGAAAATTGCAAAATTTTAAAAATTTTCGCCATATTTCCATTTTTTTCATAAATAATTGCAAGTAATATCGAAGAAATGTTACCACTAACTTGAAGTACAACATGTCACGAAAAAACAATCTCAGAATCAGCGGGATCCGATAAAGCGTTCCAGAGTTATAACCTCTTAAAGTGACACTGGTCAGAATTGTAAAAATTGGCTCGGTCATTAAGTACCAAATTGGCTCTGTCACTAAGGGGTTAAGTAACAAATCACATCTTATGATAATCATTTACAATAATATGATAAAAGCGTATAATCAATTCATAGTAACACAAAGGAAGGACGCAGGTAACAAAGCCATAAATCCACACTAATAAAGAAAATCCGACCCGAGGCATCAGGTTCTGAGAGTATGTAAGCCGTATAGTAACAAGCAATATATGTCCCAACAGACATATAATCACATTAATAAGTACAGGACTGATCCTCACCCATCATAGCCGTAGTGTGGAAGTGGACTGCCAGCCCCTATGCGTGTTTCACGTAGGCTTCTTCTACGAGGCCCACCATGTTATCCACATTCCAGGGGTCTCCTTGGGCAACCCAGGTCTGCTCGCTCGATTTCCCTCTACCCGTGACAGAGCGGGTAGAGGTAAATCCCTCATGCCATCAATTCCCGCTATGTCATTTCCGGGTGCCAGGAGGAATGGGCCAAGGACCCTGCCGTGGTGCGCATGTGCCAGCATCCGGAAATGACATAGCGGGAAATGACATCATGAGAGATTTCCCTCTACCCGCTTTGTCACGGGGACGGCCGTTAGAGATGCGCTCTATGTGTCCTGCGAGGCAGTGCGCATTATCATCTCACACAGCTGTTCATCCTGGATAAATAGCACTCAGGATACACACATAGTTACAGCCCCCTGAGGAAGCCCACGCAAAACGCGCATTGGGGCTGCAAATAGGACACACACTGGCAGAGACTGATGGGCAAGACCTGCATTCCCTTATAGGTTGTTCCCCTAGGCTTTGTACGCACTAGTATTCTATAATGATTATTACTGGGAGGAACTGATTAGCTATGCTTTGCACCTTCACTTGCACTATGCATTTTTTGAAACAGGTCTTATATGGACAGATCTGTAGGGTGCAATCATATATGTGTATGCGAGTTAACCCTCTCCTGCTATTACAGTGGTGTCTGTCCTTCACATATGAGCTCTGGATGTACCTTGTTTTCTTAGTCTGTATACTATTTTATGTTTATATTTTGGAATACATTTTCATGCATTTTACTTAAATGTGGATTGGACCCATTACTCCATGAATTACTTGTAGAAATCATGTTTTGGGAGTGTCCTTTTTGCTAGCACATTTTTGTCCCTTTATGGGCATATATCCTCGTATTTTTATAAGTATGTATCAGTGGAACCTGTTTATATATTTTCTGGAGTGAGTTTGCTGCACTGAAAGTAAAGGGGCCGAATAATGTTGCAAGCCCCACTTTTCAGTTTTTGAATTTCCACAAAAATTTAAAATAACCAATACATTTCGTTCAACTTCACAATTGTGTTCACTTGTTGTTGATTCTTCACCAAAAATTTACATTTGGTACCTTTATGTTTGTAGCATGATATGTGGGAAAAGGTTGAAAAGTTCCAGGGGGCCGAATACTTTTACAAGGCACTGTACTTACCCTTTCCTTTGCGCTTTCCTGTTTCACAGGGAATGATCATGGGTGATTTGCCTGGCGTTTTCTGTTGGCAGGGACTCAGATGCCTCTGATTCCCAGGATGTGATGTCTCACTCGTCACGGTGGTGCACTTACGTGGCGGCACTTCTGGGTCGCGGCGCATCCAGCATACGGAATTAATGTCAGTGATTACTCGCGTTGCTATGGTAATGGTAAAAAGCGACATGTCACTACCCTATAATTTCCAGCAGCTCTCCGTAACCAGGAACTTATTGGAAAATACCATTCGCTATGAGACCGGAAGGAATAATACACGGCGCGAGCTGCGCCGCGGCTGTAATTAGGAAACTCAGACACACATGAAGCTTCTCTTTCCTTATTGGTCACTTATACTTTAAATATCTCATCTGGCCAGCATCCCACCACCCCTGGACAAAGCATTTCATTGTGAAATGCGCGTCGCGTGTGGTGGGTCCCCAGTCATCACCTCTTAGGTATAATACCTTCTATCTTGTACTCTTGCATTGTTCAAAAAGTTTTATTTTTATAGAGCATATATGTATGCATTTTTCTATGTATTTCTTTGCATAAGATCTATTACCTTAGATATCTGATACGTATATACCGTATTTTCCGGCGTATAAGACGACTTTTTAACCCCTGAATATCTTCTTAAAAGTCGGGGGTCGTCTTATACGCCGGGTATCGTCTTGTACGCCGGGTGTATATGGTGGGTGGGGGTGGGGGTGGGGGGGAGTGGTCCTGATGATGATGAGGGGGCGTCTCACAGGAAAGTGCATGGAGTATCCCCCATTACCTCATCGTAGCGCTGCAGCGTGGGGTCTCTGTGCTGGGAGCGGCGGCTGCTGCTTCTCTTTGTGCCACGTGGGTGCTGTGCTGTGGGGCGGTGGCTCCTCTTCTGCACTGTGGGGCCTCTGTGCTGTGGGGCAGCGGCGGCGTATTTTCATGCAGTCAGTCGGGGCTCCTCCGGCATCTCCTTAAAGCCCGGAGGCCCCGCTGGCAGCTCCATTGCTATGATGCGGTGGCCTCCGGGAAAATGGCCGCTGCTCAGATTCAGATCTCGTCTCCCAAGATCTCGGGACGAGATCTGAATCTGAGCATGCGCCGCCCCCAGCGGCCATTTTCCCGGAGGCCACCGCATCGCAGCAATGGAGCTGCCTCCGGGAAAATGGCCGCTGCTCAGATTCAGATCTCGTCTCCCGAGATCTCGGGACGAGATCTGATTCTGAGCATGCGCCGCCCCTAGCGGCCATTTTCCCGGAGGCCACCGCATCGTAGCAATGGAGCTGCCGGCGGGGCCTCCGGGCTTTAAGAAGATGCCGGAGGAGCCCCAACTGACCGCATGAAAATACGCCGCCGCCGCCCCACAGCACAGAGGCCCCACACTGCAGAAGAGGAGCCGCCGCCCCACAGCACCCACGCGGCACAAAGAGGAGCCGCCGCTCCTAGCAGAGACCCCACGCTTCAGCGCTACGATGAGGTAATGGGGGATAGTTCACTCACACTTTCCTGTGAGACGCCCCCTCGTCGTCATCGGGACCACTCCCACCCAAAAGGCACATTAGTCACCGGCCCTATAAGACGACATACGGCGTATAAGAAGACCCCCGACTTTTAAGAAGATTTTTTATTTTAACTGGAAAAGTTGGGGGGTCGTCTTATACGCCGGAAAATACGGTATATAAACTGTATGTATGTTTTTCCACTATATGGGAAGCTCATGGCCCTGCATCCACTTAAATATATTTTTCACATTTTGCCAACTTTGCCTTTATAACCATATAAATCTGATCTCTGATGCAGAGCCATTAGCTCTAGGAACACATTGTATTGTGTTGCCTCATATTCTGCATACTAGACATATTACTATGCAATCATTGTACTAATTAAGGCTGCTCCTTCTTTTGAATAATGATATATACATATGAGTTTATGAGAACATAGTAAATTTAGGACTTCCTTTGAGTACCTTTTTATATCTACTTATTTCCTGGGGATACCCATCTTGTTTCTGTTACCTGAGGTGTCTCCCTTTTATATTGTTTTTAATATATTCAATTAACTTTATATTATCTACACCCTGGCTTGTTGTAAAGTTTGTTATTTTGGTGTTTAATATTGTGAACAGTTAAGTAAGTTGAAGATGAAATGATCTATTAAAAGACAAAAGTTAAAAATGACAAATTGCATTTGTATTTTGGACAAATATATATATTGTCGTTTTTTTACATTTTAAAAATTATGAAAGGGAAAATGGGTCGATACAAAAGTTTGGGCACGTTTGGAGATTTGTGTGCTCAGACAAATTTGACCAAATTTTCAGACCTTAATTAGCCTATTACATTTTTGGCTTGTTCACTATCATCGTTAGGAAAGGCCTGGGGATGCAAAATTCCAAGCTTTATAAAAACGCAGCCTCGTCTAACTTTGTGACCCAAAATCAGCAGCCATTGGTTCTTCTAAGCAGCTGCCTAGCACTCTGAAAATAAAAATGGAGGAGGCCCACAAAGTAGGAGATTGCTAAAAGAAGACAGCAAAGCGTTTTCAAGTTGTTCTTTTCTCGGTTCAAAATTACATTAAGAAATGGCAGTTAACAGTTGTAACAACCCTGCCGGCATCACTGCATGGCCTTCCATCCCCTACCTGCCTGATACATCTACTCACTCACCCTGTGCCATGCTGTGAGTTCTGTCTGCTGCCGGCTCCATGCCATGTGCTTCATGGCTGCTTTCTCTGTGTACACTTCCTGGCTGTGTGCATAGGGGGGCGGCGCTGCCAAATCCAGATTCTTATTGAGACTGTGTGCACCTCCCTAAGGTGTCCCTGGCCAATTGCCGAGAGGCCTTTGATACTTAAGGCTTCCTCACCCATTGGAGGATGCCTGAGCAAACTATTTCCCTCAGTTAGTACTTGCTACTGAGCTGCCAGGTTGTGTTCTGTTTCCTGTCTCTGAGGGCTGCAATACGCAGGGCTTTATCCATGTTCTGTTTGTGTATCTGTGTCCCTTCCTGTCTGAACTCTGGTCTATGTCCGTTCCTGTTCCTTCTTTGTTTGTTTGCCATTCCCACTCTGCTGTGTGTACCTCTGTGTTCCCTCTCTGCTCTGCACCTCTCTGCTATGCTTGCCACTACCAGTGGCTCTGCACCTCTCTGCTCTGCTTGCCTCTACCAGTGGCACTGCTCCTTTCTGCTCTACTCGCCACAACCTGTGGCTCTGTGCTTTTCTGCTCTGCTCGCCACAACCCATGGCACTGTGCTTCTCTGCTCTGCTCCTTCTGGTTCTTGGTTTTGCCTCCAGCGGCTACGCTCTTGGCTCCGCCTCCAGCGGTTCTGCTCTTGGCTCTGCCTCCTTCTTCTCTGCTCTTGGCTCCACCTCCTTCTCTGCTCTTAGTTCTGCCTCCTCCTTCTCTGCTCTTAGCTCTGCCTCCTCCTTCTCTGCTCTTGGCTCCGCCTCCTACGTTTCTGGTCTTGGCTTCACCTACTGTGGTTCTGCTTTGCATCCGCACTTGTGGTCTTGCTCTACCTCCATTCTGCAACTTGCCGTACAGGTCTCTACCTGTTTCCTTATATTCACTAGTCCGAACAGGTCCCTACCTGTTCCCATATACCCTCCAGTCTGAACAGGTTCTTACCTATTTCTATACACCTGCCTGTATACCAGTTCCTACCTGTCCTACCAGAGTATCAGCCCTGTCTGCCAGTTCTGCCAGAGTGCCAGCCATGCCCATCTGCCTGCCAGTGTCTCTGCTGTGCCTGTCTGTCTGCCAGAGTGCCAGCCGTGCCCGCCTGCCAGTGTCTCAGTCGTGCCCATCTGTCCACCAGTGTCTCTGCCATACCCATCTGCCTGCCAGTGTCACAGCCATGCCTGCCTGTGTCTTGTCCCTCGGTGGGGTCAGCAGCCACAGCCAGACACCACCCTGGAGTGGTACCTGGTAGCTACCTGCCGCACAAGTCTGACCTCACCATCAGAGGCTCCAGCGAACACCTAGGAAGCTACTTAGTTATGCCCCTTCCAGGGTAGTCTGGTCAGTGGTCCAGTGGGGCCACACCCACAGACGCCCCTGCCAACCAGTCTGGGTGCGAGCGTTACAACAGTAACAGTGAAGGTCAAGATAAGGTTTGGAAGACCAAGCAAAATTTTAGTGAGAGGTGCTCATAAGATTGCTAGAGAGGTAAATCAGAACCCCTGCATGACTATAATAGAGTTTCAGAAAGAGTTAGCAGACTCTGGAGTTGTGGTACATTGTTCTACTGTTCAGAGACACCTGCATAAATATGGCCTTCATGGAATAGTCATCAGAAGAAAACCTCTCCTGCGTCCTCACCATAAAATTCAGCATCAAAAGTTTTCAAAATAACATCTAAAGAAGCCTGATGCATTTTGGAAACAAGTCCTGTGGACCGATGAGGTTAAACTATAACTCTTTGACCACACTGATCAAAGACATGTATGGAGAAAAAAGGGCACAGAATTTCAGGAAAAGAACATCTCAACAACCATTAAGCATGTGGGTGATCGATCATGCTTTGGTGTTGTGTTGCAGCCAGTGGTACTGGGAACATTTCACGGGTAGAGGGAAGAATGGATTCAATTCAATTTTAACAAATTCTTGATGCAAACATAACACCATCTGTAAAAAAGCTGAAGTTGAAAAGAGGAGGGCTTTTACAAATGGATAATGATCCTATACACACGTCAAAATCCACAATAGACTACTTCAAAAGGCAAAAGCTGAAGGTTTTACAATGGCCCTCATAGTCCCCTGATCTGAACATAATTGAAAATCTGTGGCTAGACCTCAAAATAGCAGTGCATTCAAGATGACCCAGGAATCTCACAGAACTGGTAGAATTTTCCAAGGAAGAATGGATGAAAGTCCCTCAAACAGGAAGTGAAAGATTTTGGGCAGGCTGCAAAAGGTGTTTACAAGCTTTGGTACTTGCAAAATGGGGTGCTACTAGGTACCAACTATGCTGGGTGCCCAGACATCTGTATCAGCCCATTTTTCTTTTTATAATTTTTAAAATGTAAAAGAAGGAAAAAAATATTATTTTTTTGCCTAAAATACAAAGGAAATGTGTCATCTTTACCCCTTTTAGAGATCATTTCATCTTCAACTTGCTTTACCCCTTAATCCCATATGACGTACTATCCTGTCGAGGTGACCTGGGACTTAGTTCCCAGTGACGGGATAGTACGTCATATGCGATCGGCCGCGCTCACGGGGGGTGCGTGGCCGATTGCGGCCGTGTGTCAGCTGACTATCGCAGCTGACATCCGGCACATTAACCCCTGGCACACTGCGATCAATCATGATCGTGGTGTTCCGGCGGTACAGGGAAGCATCGCGCAGGGAGGGGGCTCCCTGCGTGCTTCCCTGAGACGATCTGTACAAGGCGATGTGCTCACCTTGTACCGAGCGTCTCCTCCCTGCAGGACCCGGATCCAAAATGGCTGCGGGGCCACTTCCAGGTCCTGCAGGGAGGTGGCTTACCAAGTGCCTGCTCAGAGCAGGCGCTGGTAAGCCAGGATCTGGGCATCTCAGATCGCTGATCTGACACAGTGCTCAGCAAAGTGTCAGATCAGCGATCTGTCACTATACAGTGATGTCCCCCCTGGGACAAAGTAAAAAAGTAAAAAAAAAAATGTTTAGATGTGTAAAAAAAAAAATTTCCTAAATAAAGAAAAAAAAAAAATATTGTTCCCATAAATACATTTCTTTATCTAAATAAAATTAAAAAAAACAATAAAAGTACACATATTTAGTATCGTTGCATCCGTAAAAACCCGGCCTATAAAACTGTCCCACTAGTTAACCCCTTCAGTGAACTCAGTAAAACTCCGTAAAAAAAAAAAAAAACGAGGCAAAAAACAACGCTTTAATTTTAATACCGCCGAACAAAAAGTGGAATAACACGCAATCAAAAAGACAGATATAAATAACCATGATACCGCCGAAAACGTCATCTTGTCCTGCAAAAAACGAGCCATGATACAGCATCATCAGCGAAAAAATAAAAAGTTACAGTCCTCACAATAAAGCAATGCAAAAATAATTATTTTTTCTATAAAATAGTTTTTATCGCATAAAAGCGCCAAAACATTAAAAAAATGAAGTAAATGAGGTATCGCTGTAATTGTACTGACCCGAAGAATAAAACTGCTTTATCCATTTTACCAAACGTGGAACGGTATAAACGCCCCCCCCCCCCAAAAGAAATTCATGAATAGCTGGTTTTTGGTCATTCTGCCTCACAAAACTCGGAATAAAAAGCGATCAAAAAATGTCACGTGCCCAAACATGTTACCAATAAAAACGTCAACTCGTCCCGCAAAAAAACAGACCTCACATGACTCTGTGGACCAAAATATGGAAAAATTATAGCTCTCAAAATGTGGTAAAAAATATTTTTTGCAATAAAAAGCGTCTTTTAGTGTGTGACAGCTGCCAATCAAACATCCGCTAAAAAACCCGCTATAAAAGTAAATCAAACCCCCCTTCATCACCCCCTTAGTTAGAGAAACATAAAAAAATTAAAAAAATGTATTTATTTCCATTTTCCCATTAGGGTTAGGGCTAGGGTTAGGGCTAGGGTTAGGGTTAGTGTTGGGGCTGGGTTAGGGCTAGGGTTAGTGTTGGGGCTAGGGTTAGGGCTAGGGATAGGGTTGGGGCTAGGGTTAGGGCTACAGTTAGGGCTGGGGCTAAAGTTAGGGTTAGGGTTGGGGCTAAAGTTAAGGTTAGGGCTACAGTTAGGGTTGGGGCTAAAGTTAGGGTTAGGGCTAAAGTTAGGGTTGGGGCTAAAGTTAGAGTTAGGGTTGGGGATAAAGTTAGAGTTAGGTTTGGGGCTAAAGTTAGGGTTAGGGTTGGGGCTAAAGTTAGGGTTTGGATTACATTTATGGTTGGGATTAGGGTTAGGGGTGTGTCAGGGTTAGGAGTGTGGTTAGGGTTATGGTTGGGATTAGGGTTAGGGGTGTGTTTGGGATAGGGTTTCAGTTAGAATTGGTGATTTCCACTGTTTAGGCACATCAGGGCTCTGCAAACGCGACATGGCATCCGATCTCAATTCCAGCCAATTCTGCGTTGAAAAAGTAAAACAGTGCTCCTTCCCTTCCGAGCTCTCCCGTGCGCCCAAACAGGGGTTTACCCTAACATATGGGGTATCAGCATACTCAGGACAAATTGTACAACATCTATTGGGGTCCAATTTCTCCTGTTACCCTTGGGAAAATAAAAATTGGGGGGGCTAAAAAAACATTTTTGTGGGAAAAAATTTTTTTTTTATTTTCACGACTCTGCGTTATAAACTGCAGTAAAACACTTGGTGGTTCAAAGTTCTCACAACACATCTAGATAAGTTCCTTGGGGGGTCTAGTTTCCAAAATGGTGTCACTTGTGGGGGTTTCTACTGTTTAGGTACATTAGGGGCTCTGCAAACGCAATGTGATGCCTGCAGACCATTCCATCTAAGTCTGCATTCCAAATGGCGCTCCTTCCCTTCCAAGCTCTGCCATGCGCCCAAACGGTGGTCCCCCCCACATATGGGGTATCATCGTACTCAGGACATATTGGACAACAACTTTTGGGGTCCAATTTCTCCTGTTACCCTTGGGAAAATACAAAACTGGGGGCTAAAAAATAATTTTTGTGAAAAAAAAAATAATAATTTTTATTTTCACGGCTCTGCATTATAAACTGTAGTGAAACACTTGGGGGTTCAAAGCTGTCAAAACACATCTAGATAAGTTCCTTAGGGGGTCTACTTTCCAAAGTTGTGTCACTTGTGGGGGGTTTCAAAGTTTAGGCCCATCTGGGGCTCTCCAAACATGACATGGTGTCCCATCTCAATTCCAGTCAATTTTGCGTTGAAAAGTCAAACGGCGCTCCTTCCCTTCCGAGCTCTACGATGCGCCCAAACAGTGGTTTACCCCCACATATGGGGTATCAGCGTACTCAGAACAAATTGTACAACAACTTTTGGGGTCCATTTTCTCCTGTTACCCTTGGTAAAATAAAACAAATTGAAGCTGAAGTAATTTTTTTGTGAAAAAAAGTTAAATGTTCATTTTTTTTTAAACATTCCAAAAATTCCTGTGAAACATCTGAAGGGTTAATAAACTTCTTGAATGTGGTTTTGAGCACCTTCAGGGGTGCAGTTTTTAGAATGGTGTCACACTTGGTTATTTTCTATCATATAGACCCCTCAAAATGACTTCAAATGTGATGTGGTCCCTAAAAAATATTGGTGTTACAAAAAGGAGAAATTGCTGGTCAAATTTTAACCCTTATAACTCCCTAACAAACAAAAATTTTGTTTCCAAAATTGTGCTGATGTAAAGTAGACATGTGGGAAATGTTACTTATTAATTATTTTGTGTGACATATCTCTGTTAAGGCCATAAAAATTCAAATTTGGAAAATTGCAACATTTTCAAAATTTTTGCCAAATTTCCATTTTTTTACAAATAAACGCAAGTTATATCGAAGAAATTTTACCACTATCAGGAAGTACAATATGTCACGAGAAAACAGTGTCAAGAATCGCCAAGATCCGTTGAAGCGTTCCAGAGTTATAACCTCATAAACGGACAGTGGTCAGAATGGTAAAAATTGGCCCGGTCATTAACGTGCAAACCACCCTTGGGGCTTAAGGGGTTAAATGTTCACAATTACAGCAATTCTGGCGAGGGGTGCCCAAATTTTCGCATGCCACTGTATATTGAAGACAGCACTCCATTTTTTCGGTACTGAATTTTGAGTTGACAGTTTGCTTTTTGCAAGTTGAAATATTTATTGGTACATTTTGGAATATGTGAAATTTTTTGATCACTTGCTTATTTTTTTATGAATTTTGTGGGATGAACAAAAACAGCAATTCTGGCTTTGCTTTTTTCAATTTTTTTGTGTGAAGTTCAGCAATAAATATTGACATAGTGCTATGGTACATGCAATTACGAAAGTTGCAATACCAAATAAGTGACATTTTTAAGTTATGTTTATTTATGTATATCAGGTTATTCCATTTTGATTGTGAAAACTGATATTTATGGGAGGGTGTCTTTCCTTTGTTCCTTTTTTTTTAAACATTTACACACATTTAAAAAAAAAAAAAAATTATTATTCCCTCAAAGGGACTGTTCAAGCTAAGTACAGGCGCTTGGTGCATCATGGCATGTCCAAACATTTAAGTGCACCTAATCACCTACTTGTTGCCTTCTATCTCCACCCCCCTCTTCCTTGATTCACAGCTATGACTTCATAGAGCCAGAGATAAAGAGAAAACATGTAGGTGAGAAGGTTTGACCATGCCATGATGCACCGAGTGCCTTTGCTGGGTTTGAATAGTCATTCTGTGTTGACAGAATCCATTTAACATGTAAGTGCAGCACTAATTGACAGTTAGCTTGTTGTCAGCTCTTGACTGGCAGTTAGCTTGTTGGGCCTCTAGTGGCTATAGTAACCAGTCGGCACCCTCAATCGTGCTGCAGTAGTGCCGATGGGTTGAAAGAGATGTTTTCCCTGTCAGACTCCTCATGTGCCACTTTCAATATTGATTGCAGCATATGAAGTGTTAAACTGCAGAGATTGTAAAGAACATTGCTCCCTGCAGTTACAGCAGGAGCCTCGCTGTGTTGTACAGTTCTTCCATGCAGTCATCATGATATACATACCCAGCATGGAGCACTAGGTGACATACACATGACGTACATCTACGTCAAATAGAATTAAGGTTAATTTGGAAGAGTAAATAATCTTGTACGTTAACGACATAATCATAAAAAATATTAAATGATCTAGACTTTATAGCAGAGAAAGTATTTACAGTTTTTCTTTTGATGTTTGATGTATTATTTGTATCATAATATGGTTTAATTTTTTTATAAAAACTTGTATAAATTCTTCCAAATGCATAAATGTATCACTGATGCCATCTTGTGGGTTGATATAAATATGCTGAACACTACTGTTTTAGTGAAAATGAGTTTCACATTTTAGAGTTGACGTTTATGTTAGTATCCCATTGGGTTCAAATTCACAAGAACCTTTACATTAGTATAATAAACAATTTCTAAATCTGACAGCACATTAGAATAGAGTTGGCACTAATAGATGATTCCAGCTTTCAAAGTGGATTTGTGCAACCCATGATATAAATGTGGCACCCCAGGAGTCCGGTTGACACAGTAGCATTGCTTCCCTCACAGGGAGTAATGTCATGCCTGGAAGCAAGGAGGGATCCTGTTACCAGGTGTCAGTAGGAGAGAAGTAGAGGAGAACCCGGGGAGTGGAGCTGTGATTAAACTCGCCCCAGAGCTGAGCACTAGGAATCAGATACCGGAGTCCGTGGTTCTGTGGGTACTGAAGTCCCGGCAGCTAAATCTGGAGGGCAGGGGACTGCAGATCTCCTTGCCCGATCTAATACCTGGTGGCACAGCAGCATACCAGAGCCTGGAGTCGACACAAAGGAGCGGCACCTGTGATAAGCTCGAGCTGCCTGCCATGCGGGCAACGGTTAGTTTTTAAAAACAGAGAGAGACAGTTAGAGCACGAGGGTTAGCTGTTAGGCAGCAAGGAAAAAAAAGGAGGACAGCGCAGAAGGAAGGCCTCTGTACCTACCTGACCAGTTGTATCAAAAATTGCTTCCAGGCTGCCCGGCTCTCCATTATGATCTGTTACCATTACCCTGGTCTGTACTATCAACCATCAAGTAAAGGAAAAGAAAACTACAGCCCTTGTGTCATTCAGTGATCTCTTGCGCCCTGAGTCCTGCACCACAAAGTACAAGAAGCCTGACATAAACGGACCCGGTAGCCCTGGGGCTCCGCTCCACCTGTGGGGAGCAGAACTATCCCAGCGGCGTCACCATCAGCCCCAGCAGTCTCCTTTAGCAGCGTCGGCCATCCGTTGCCGAACACCACGGGTGGTGTCACGTTAAATCCCATATACATATTCCCCATTTTACGGCACAGCCAGGGTCACAGAGTCTGGTCATGGCCCCGTGCTTTTCCCAAAGAACTGTCCGACCCAGTTCCGAGTACCCCATGGTTCTGGTGGGCATGTCATAAAGTGGTGCACATCACTCAAAATCTAAATCAGTGTTGCCCAAACTCCAGTTCTCACGGCCCCAACAGATCATGTTTTCAGGATTTCCTTACTATTGCACAAGTGATGGAATTATAATCATAAGTTCTCCAATTCTGCTATACTAAGGAAATCCTGAAAACATGATCTGTTGGGGGCCGTGAGCACTGAAGTTTGGAAAACACTGTTCTAACTAGATGAAATAGAGAAGTAAATTAGAGGCACTCACCAATATAGTAAAACTTGATGTCACTTCATGAGGTCAAAACTTTGGAACGCTTCAACGGATCCTGGTGATTCTGAGTATGTTTTCTCATGACATATTGAACTTCATAACAGTGGTATAATTTCTTTGATATGACTTGCGTTTATTTGTGAAAAAAAAATGGAAAATTGGCAAAAATTCAAAAAATGTTGCAATTTTCAAACTTTTAATTTTTATGCCCTTAAATAAGAGAGTCATATTGCATAAAATAGTTAATAACTAACAATTCCCACATGTCTACTTTACATCGCTACAATTTTGGAAACATAATTTTTTTTTGTTAGGAAGTTAAAAGGGTTAAAAGTTGACTAGCGATTTATCATTTTTACAACAAAATTTGAAAAACTTTACTTAGGGGCCACCTCACACTTGAAGTAACCTTGAGGGGCCTATATGACAGAAAATACCCTAAAGTGACATCACTCTAAAAACCTCAAGGTACTCATAACCACATTCAAGAAGTTTATTAACCCTTCAGGTGCTTCACAGGAATTTTTGGAATGTGGATGGAAAAAATAAACATTTACTTTTCTTTCACAAAAAATTTCTTTTAGACCTAATTTTTTTTACTTTCGCAAAGGGTAACAGTAGAAAATGGACCATACATTATGTTGTTCAATTTCTCCTGAGCATGCCAATACCCCATATGTAGGGGGAAATTTACTGTTTGGGCACACAGCAGGGCTCGGAAGGGAAGGAGTGCCATTTGACTTTTTGAATGTAAAATATGCTGGAATAATTAGAGGTTGCCATGTCGCATTTGGAGAGACCCTGATGTGCCTAAACAGTGGAAACCCCCAACAAGTGACACCATTTTGGAAACTTGACCCCTTAGGGAACTTATCTAGATGTGCATTGAGCACCTTGAACCCACAGGTGCTTCACAGAAGTTTATAACATAGAGCCGTGGAAATAAAAAAATTAAATTTTTCCCAAATAAATCTATTTAGCTCCATATTTTGCATTTTCATAAGGGTAACAGGAGAAATTGATCCATACAATTTGCTGAGCAATTTCTCCTAAGTATGGCGGTACCCCACATGTGGGGGAATACTATTGTTTGGGCGCACGGTAGGGCTTGGAATGGAAGGAGCGCCAGTTGACTTTTTGAATGCAAAATTTGATGGAATAATTTGCGGATGCCACGTTTGAAGAGCCCCTGATGTGCCTAAACAATGGAAATCCCCAACAAGTGACACCATTTTGGAAAATAGACCCCTTAGGGAACTTTTTCAGATGTGTATTGAGCACCTTGAACCCCCGGGTGCTTTACAGAAGTTTATATTGTTAAGCCGTGAAAATTAAAAAAAAAATCACATTTTTTCCCACAAAAATCTTGTTTTGCTACAAACTTTGTATTTTCACAAGGGCAAAAGGAGAAAGTGGACCCCAAATTTTGTTGTGCAGTTTCCCCTGAGTTGATCAATACCCCCATAAGTGACCCCATTTTAGCAATTAAACCTCTCAATGAATTCATCTAGGGGTGCAGTGATTATATTGACAAACTTTTATACCATTGTGCAGTGAAGAAAAAATAATTTACATTTTTACCACCAAGATTGTGTGTTAGCCCCAAGTTTTACATTTTCACATAAAGAGACCCTAAGTGCTAGAAAAGCAGAACCCCCCTCAAGTGACCCCATTTTGAAAATTATAACCCTTTGGGAAATTATCTAGAGATGAAGTGACGATTTTGACTCCATGGGTGTTTTCCAGAAACAGGCAGCAGTGGATGTTGTTGACTGAAAATTGCAAACTTCCGTTGTAGTGACCAGTACATTATGTCCAGCTCATGCTTTTGGAGACATACACCTGTAAATTAGGGGGGCTCTAATCACTACAGAAATGCCAAACATGTGGGAGCTAAATGTTATTTGGGCACACTGGGGCTCAGAAGGAAGGGGGGCATTTGGTTTGGAAGCAGAGAATTTGCTGAATTTCTTTTGGCGGGTGAGGAGCCATTTCGCTTTTCCAGAGCCTTTGTGCTACCAGTAACGTGGAAGCCCCCTATATTTCCATTAACAGATGACAGATCTGAGTGGGGACTTGCTTTTTTTGTTGATTGGGTGAAAGCTTTTATTGGCAACATTTTACATAACGTTTGTGATCACAGTTGTCCGGCGCTCTACGCTGATAACTTACTTTGGGGTTTCCATCTAAATCCCTGAGTGACGCGATTCAGCTGAAACCCCCGATGGATCCATTCACTATAATGAGGCAGCAGAGATACTCTGGACTTTGTCTGGCCTCTGTGTCCTTTTCAGAAGTGCACAAAACTGTAGCTGACAGCACTTTTATGCAATCCTAAAAGGATGGACACCGCCGGATCACAGGTCAGACAATGTCCACAGTGCCTCCATCTGCCTCATTATAGAGAATTTTCCGCTGGGGGTTCTGTCTGAATCACATATTTCAGAGATTTACATGGAAACCCCAGTGTAAGCACTAAGCGCAGAGCGCAGGATAAATGTGTGCCGAGCCTTATTGCAAAAAATCAACACCATGTGAAGGATTGGTTTTATTTATTTTTTATTTTTTATGCAGTTTTCCGTGCGGTATAAGTGATTAGGCGACTTTATTCTTCGGGTCGGTGCGATTACAGCAATACCAGATTTATATCGTGGTTTTTATGTTTGGCTGCAGTCACACACTAAAAGACGCTTTTATTACAGCGATACCTCATTTATATTTTTTTTAATGTTTTTGCGCTTTTACACAATAAAAATTATTTTATAGAAAAAATAATTATTTTTGCATCGCTTTATTCTGAGAGCTATTACTTTTTAATTTTTCTGCTGATGGAGCTGTATCATGGCTTGTTTTTTGCGGGACAAGATGACGTTTTCAGCTGTACCATTTTTATTTACAACCGTCTTTTTGATCGCGTTTTATGGCACTTTTTGTTCGGCGGTATGATGATAAAGCATTGTTTTTTGCCTCGTTTTTTATTTATTATTTTTACTTTGTTCACTGTAGGGGTTAATTAGTGGACAGTTTTATAGAGTGGGTCGTTACAGACGCGGCAATAACATATATGTGTACTTTTTTTATTATTTACATAAATAAATGTATTTATTGGAAAAATATTTTCTTCTTTTTTTTTTTCCTTATTTAGGGATTTAAAAAAATATATTTTTACACTTTGTAATTTTTTTTTTAAACTTTTTTACATTGTCCCAGTTTGGGACATTACTATATAACATCAGCACACTGATCTTATACTCTGCAGAGCATCAGATCAGCGATCTGACAGGCAGGTAAGGAGGAATGCCAGCGCCTGCTCTCAGCGCGTTGTAATGGTGGAGATGCACAGGGAGCCCCCTCCCTGTACGATGCTTCTCTATGCTGCTGTTACTAGCACTGATAGTGGGCGTTGCTGCGGGGTGGCAGCTGTCACATACAGCTGACACCAGCACCAGACCGCCTGGGCGCTCAGCGGGAGGCTGCACTATTGGTGTGCCGTACTAGTACTGCAGTTTGCGTGAACACACCTCCCGCAGAGCAGTACTAGTACGGCACATGTTGCAAAAGGGTTAAGTCAGAAAACATCATTAGCCCTTTATTTCACGATTACTAAATAAAATAAGCCCTTCTCATGTGGGAAAATACAGCAGATGTTAAATACAGGTGAGAGCCATTTTGCTTCCACTGGCCTAATTGTGTGATGACATCAATGCATTCTTGCTGAATGTACCATGCATTACCCAGGTATAGTACTTTGATGAATAAGGTCTTCGTGTAAAGCTTCATAGAGTGTTTACGACAAAATTCTGGCATAAAACACTTTGAGAAGTCCTAATTTTTGTGCGCAACGCAAGGTTGTGTAACAATTTTGTGATTTTTGGCATTTTTACTCTAGATTAGGTCAGTCCTCCTCACTCCCCTCAAATGAGTACAGCTGGGATGTTAGGCCATGTGCACATATTGAGTATTTGGTAAGTTTTTTACCTCAGTATCTATAAGCCAAAACCAGGAGTGGAACAATTAGAGGAAAAGTATAATAGAAACATATGCACCACTTCTGTATTTTCACGCACTCCTGGCTTTGGCTTACAAATACTTGTCTGTAGACAATGTACATACAGAGTTGGGTGTGGGCAGGGTTAACTTTCTCAGCTCCACTGTATTGCTACCTCTAATAACTGATTGCATCAGAACCGCTGACTCTAGCAGACCAAGTGATGGATTTGGGTCCCTTTGTCGACATCATGCTGCTCTCAGATGAGGTAGCAAACACCTGCTGCCTGATTTTCTTTAAAAACTGACTAACTGAAGCTCTATGTAGAGACAGGAGGTCTATTTTCCCTGTATGAGTCATGAGTCACTGAAAAATCTCAGGCAGGAGGAGTAGGGAACAGCTGGGTCAGAAGTTGAAGAGTGGAATGATTTATGAAGGTGCAAGAGACTTTCTTTTTCCACATAGTGCAGAGAAAAGAAAAGAATTAGCTGGGTGGAAAGGTAAAATGAGCAATTGTAAGCATGCAGTGCTGTATAATATGATGATTGCAATATATCAAAAGGATAAAAATTGGGATGGGCGTGCTTCTTTAAAAGTTGACAAACCAAAAAGAGACAAAAACTACAGTGTCAAAAAGCGTGATAAAAACGTAAAACAAAACGCAATCAAAAACATAAAAAATATGCAAGTAACCTAAAAAATCTGCAACATCAAAACCACAAATACTCATACGTCATGACAAACTGGACATATTTACAGCACTTCAAGGCATGCACACTACTATTCTGTGCTAAATAGATGCAACATATTAATATATCATGATACAGTTAAAAGAAAACAATTGCAGTAGAAAAAAACATGATTTTTTTTTTTGCTTTAATAGGTGATTTACTACAGCTATGTGTATGGCATGCAACACAGAAACAAGGTTCTGTTCACACTTAGATCAGGCACATAGTGCAGATTTTTAGTTTTTAAATAAAGTCTGTTCCATGCAATCACAACATTTTTAGTTACTAGCTCTTTGCTCCTTGCTGAGTTGACTGGCTCTTTGTCTGATTCAGCACCTCAGGGTATCTTGTTTTTGCAAGTAGAACATTATCCTATAAGTAAACTGTAGACATTATAATAAAGTGAAAACATAATAATTAATATTTCACTCTTATGGAAATGTTGTAAACAGACAAACATAAAACACATACATTCAACCTAAATATGAAATTATACATATTAACAATAGGTGGTGCTCTAACACCACATAATACCAGGTCCCAGCCACAAGTAGTCACTGTCCTCTTGTGACTTAAACCCAGTGAGATTACATTTGGTTACTAAGAAGCAGTGTCTATTTCTTTTGAAAAACATAGATATAAAGCCAAAGAGTGGCAAAAAAATCTGAAAAATGCCTTTATCAGTGGGGGCCTCCTGCATCCAGCTAATGCATTTGTCATCTGACAGGTTTTGGTAAGGCTTATGGTATGGTGAACAGAAAAAGAAATGCTTTGTGATGGGCGTATATAGAAATAATGGGGCACCATAGCAAAAGGTCTAATAAGGCCCCCCACCTTCCACATACCCCTCAAAAGTTATTTGACAGAGTAGGTGAATGGCACAGTGCATGGGCAGTCACAGAAGGGCATACGTCTGTATTTTAAAAGACAGAGGGGACACGGAGAAAGCCATATATTGTGGCACATGCACAGTAATTGTACTGAAGCCCCTTTTAGTTTTGTCACCCGCTACAATATCTCTTTCATGTTACCCATAAAGTAAATGCTAACGAAAACGTCGCCCCGCACATAGCGTATTAACCCGAAAACATTGAACTTGATGGACCTAGGTCTTTTTTCAACCTATTTAACTATGTAACTATGTAACTAGGGTTGAGCGAAACGGGTCGATCATTTTCAAAAGTCGCCGACTTTTGGCTAAGTCGGCGTCTCATGAAACCCGATCCGACCCCTGTGCTTGTCGGCCATGCGGTACGCGACTTTCGCGCCAAAGTCGCGTTTCAATGACGCGAAAAGCGCCATTTCTCAGCCAATGAAGGTGAACGCAGAGTGTGGGCAGCGTGATGACATAGATCCTGGTCCCCACCATCTTAGAGAAGGGCATTGCAGTGATTGGCTTGCTGTCTGCGGCGTCACAGGGGCTATAAAGGGGCGTTCCCGCCGACCGCCATCTTACTGCTGCTGATCTGAGCTTAGGGACAGGTTGCTGCCGCTTCGTCAGAAGCAGGGAGAGCGTTAGGCAGGGTCCACTAACCACCAAACCGCTTGTGCTGCAGCGATTTGCACTGTCCAACACCACCTTCGGTGTGCAGGGACTGTGGAAGCTATTTTTTTTTTTTTTTCCCCTCAGCACTGTAGCTCATTGGGCTGCCCTAGAAGGCTCCGTGATAGCTGTATTGCTGTGTGTACGCCACTGTGCAAACCAACTGCTTTTTTCAAAGCACATATCCTCTTGTTCCTTCCTTTCTGCACAGCTATCTTTTTTGTTTGTCCACACTTTTTATTTAATTTGTGCATCAGTCCACTCCTATTGCTGCCTGCCATACCTGGCTTAGATTACTGCAGGGAGATAGTAATTGTAGGACAGTCCCTGTTTTTTTTTTGTTTTTTTTGTGGGAGATTAAGATTGGCATTTCTGCTACAGTGCCATCCCTGTGTGTGCCATCTCTCACTGAGTGGGCCATAGAAAGCCTATTTATTTTTTCCGTGATTTGTGTTCTAAATTCTACCTCAACACAAAAACACTACATCAATCAGTGGGAGAAAAATATTGGCCTCAGTCAGGGCTTGTGTGTCACTGCTGTGTGTGCTATCTCTCATTCAGTGGGCTATAGCAAGCCTATTTATTTTATTTTTTTTTTTAATATTATTTGGTTTCTAAAGTCTCCCTGAAAAAAAAAAAAAACCCTAAAAAAACAGTGGGAGAGTAATATTGCCCTTTCAGCTTGTGTGCCAGTCTTGACTCCTGGGTGTGCCACCTCTCTCTCTCATTCAGTGGGCCATAGAAAGGCTATTTTTTTTTTGGTTTTTTTAATATTATTTGGTTTCTAAAGTCTCCCTGAAAAAAAAAAAAAAAACATAAAAAAACAGTGGGAGAGTAATATTGCCCTTTCAGCTTGTGTGCCAGTCTTGACTCCTGGGTGTGCCACCTCTCTCCCTCTCATTCAGTGGGCCATAGAAAGCCTATTTATTTTTTTTTTAAAATATTATTGGGTTTCTAAAGTCTCCCTTAAAAAACAAAAAATACATAAAAAAACAGTGGGAGAGTAATATTGCCCTTTCAGCTTGTGTGCCAGTCTTGACTCCTGGGTGTGCCACCTCTCTCCCTCTCATTCAGTGGGCCATAGAAAGCCTATTTATTTTTTTTTTTAAATATTATTGGGTTTCTAAAGTCTCCCTTAAAAAACAAAAAATACATAAAAAAACAGTGGGAGAGTAATATTGCCCTTTCAGCTTGTGTGCCAGTCTTGACTCCTGGGTGTGCCACCTCTCTCCCTCTCATTCAGTGGGCCATAGAAAGCCTATTTATTTTTTTTTTTAAATATTATTGGGTTTCTAAAGTCTCCCTTAAAAAACAAAAAATACATAAAAAAACAGTGGGAGAGTAATATTGCCCTTTCAGCTTGTGTGCCAGTCTTGACTCCTGGGTGTGCCACCTCTCTCCCTCTCATTCAGTGGGCCATAGAAAGCCTATTTATTTTTTTTTTTAAATATTATTGGGTTTCTAAAGTCTCCCTTAAAAAACAAAAAATACATAAAAAAACAGTGGGAGAGTAATATTGCCCTTTCAGCTTGTGTGCCAGTCTTGACTCCTGGGTGTGCCACCTCTCTCCCTCTCATTCAGTGGGCCATAGAAAGCCTATTTATTTTTTTTTTTAAATATTATTGGGTTTCTAAAGTCTCCCTTAAAAAACAAAAAATACATAAAAAAACAGTGGGAGAGTAATATTGCCCTTTCAGCTTGTGTGCCAGTCTTGACTCCTGGGTGTGCCACCTCTCTCCCTCTCATTCAGTGGGCCATAGAAAGCCTATTTATTTTTTTTTTTAAATATTATTGGGTTTCTAAAGTCTCCCTTAAAAAACAAAAAATACATAAAAAAACAGTGGGAGAGTAATATTGCCCTTTCAGCTTGTGTGCCAGTCTTGACTCCTGGGTGTGCCACCTCTCTCCCTCTCATTCAGTGGGCCATAGAAAGCCTATTTATTTATTTTTTAAAATATTATTGGGTTTCTAAAGTCTCCCTTAAAAAACAAAAAATACATAAAAAAACAGTGGGAGAGTAATATTGCCCTTTCAGCTTGTGTGCCAGTCTTGACTCCTGGGTGTGCCACCTCTCTCCCTCTCATTCAGTGGGCCATAGAAAGCCTATTTATTTATTTTTTAAAATATTATTGGGTTTCTAAAGTCTCCCTTAAAAAACAAAAAATACATAAAAAAACAGTGGGAGAGTAATATTGCCCTTTCAGCTTGTGTGCCAGTCTTGACTCCTGGGTGTGCCACCTCTCTCCCTCTCATTCAGTGGGCCATAGAAAGCCTATTTATTTTTTTTTTTAAATATTATTGGGTTTCTAAAGTCTCCCTTAAAAAACAAAAAATACATAAAAAAACAGTGGGAGAGTAATATTGCCCTTTCAGCTTGTGTGCCAGTCTTGACTCCTGGGTGTGCCACCTCTCTCTCTCATTCAGTGGGCCATAGAAAGGCTATTTTTTTTTTTGGTTTTTTTAATATTATTTGGTTTCTAAAGTCTCCCTGAAAAAAAAAAAAAAAAACATAAAAAAACAGTGGGAGAGTAATATTGCCCTTTCAGCTTGTGTGCCAGTCTTGACTCCTGGGTGTGCCACCTCTCTCCCTCTCATTCAGTGGGCCATAGAAAGCCTATTTTTTTTTTTTTTTAAATATTATTGGGTTTCTAAAGTCTCCCTTAAAAAACAAAAAATACATAAAAAAACAGTGGGAGAGTAATATTGCCCTTTCAGCTTGTGTGCCAGTCTTGACTCCTGGGTGTGCCACCTCTCTCCCTCTCATTCAGTGGGCCATAGAAAGCCTATTTATTTTTTTAAAAAAATATTATTGGGTTTCTAAAGTCTCCCTTAAAAAACAAAAAATACATAAAAAAACAGTGGGAGAGTAATATTGCCCTTTCAGCTTGTGTGCCAGTCTTGACTCCTGGGTGTGCCACCTCTCTCCCTCTCATTCAGTGGGCCATAGAAAGCCTATTTATTTTTTTTTTTAAATATTATTGGGTTTCTAAAGTCTCCCTTAAAAAACAAAAAATACATAAAAAAACAGTGGGAGAGTAATATTGCCCTTTCAGCTTGTGTGCCAGTCTTGACTCCTGGGTGTGCCACCTCTCTCCCTCTCATTCAGTGGGCCATAGAAAGCCTATTTATTTTTTTTTTTAAATATTATTGGGTTTCTAAAGTCTCCCTTAAAAAACAAAAAATACATAAAAAAACAGTGGGAGAGTAATATTGCCCTTTCAGCTTGTGTGCCAGTCTTGACTCCTGGGTGTGCCACCTCTCTCTCTCATTCAGTGGGCCATAGAATGGCTATTTTTTTTTTTGGTTTTTTTAATATTATTTGGTTTCTAAAGTCTCCCTGAAAAAAAAAAAAAAAACATAAAAAAAACAGTGGGAGAGTAATATTGCCCTTTCAGCTTGTGTGCCAGTCTTGACTCCTGGGTGTGCCACCTCTCTCCCTCTCATTCAGTGGGCCATAGAAAGCCTATTTATTTATTTTTTTAAATATTATTGGGTTTCTAAAGTCTCCCTTAAAAAACAAAAAATACATAAAAAAACAGTGGGAGAGTAATATTGCCCTTTCAGCTTGTGTGCCAGTCTTGACTCCTGGGTGTGCCACCTCTCTCCCTCTCATTCAGTGGGCCATAGAAAGCCTATTTATTTTTTTTTTTAAATATTATTGGGTTTCTAAAGTCTCCCTTAAAAAACAAAAAATACATAAAAAAACAGTGGGAGAGTAATATTGCCCTTTCAGCTTGTGTGCCAGTCTTGACTCCTGGGTGTGCCACCTCTCTCTCTCATTCAGTGGGCCATAGAAAGGCTATTTTTTTTTTTGTTTTTTTAATATTATTTGGTTTCTAAAGTCTCCCTCAAAAAAAAAAAAAAAAACATAAAAAAACAGTGGGAGAGTAATATTGCCCTTTCAGCTTGTGTGCCAGTCTTGACTCCTGGGTGTGCCACCTCTCTCCCTCTCATTCAGTGGGCCATAGAAAGCCTATTTATTTATTTTTTAAAATATTATTGGGTTTCTAAAGTCTCCCTTAAAAAACAAAAAATACATAAAAAAACAGTGGGAGAGTAATATTGCCCTTTCAGCTTGTGTGCCAGTCTTGACTCCTGGGTGTGCCACCTCTCTCCCTCTCATTCAGTGGGCCATAGAAAGCCTATTTATTTTTTTTTTTAAATATTATTGGGTTTCTAAAGTCTCCCTTAAAAAACAAAAAATACATAAAAAAACAGTGGGAGAGTAATATTGCCCTTTCAGCTTGTGTGCCAGTCTTGACTCCTGGGTGTGCCACCTCTCTCCCTCTCATTCAGTGGGCCATAGAAAGCCTATTTATTTTTTTTTTTAAATATTATTGGGTTTCTAAAGTCTCCCTTAAAAAAAAAAAAATACATAAAAAAACAGTGGGAGAGTAATATTGCCCTTTCAGCTTGTGTGCAAGTCTTGACTCCTGGGTGTGCCACCTCTCTCTCTCATTCAGTGGGCCATAGAAAGGCTATTTTTTTTTTTGGTTTTTTTAATATTATTTGGTTTCTAAAGTCTCCCTGAAAAAAAAAAAAAAAAACATAAAAAAACAGTGGGAGAGTAATATTGCCCTTTCAGCTTGTGTGCCAGTCTTGACTCCTGGGTGTGCCACCTCTCTCTCTCATTCAGTGGGCCATAGAAAGGCTATTTTTTTTTTTGGTTTTTTTAATATTATTTGGTTTCTAAAGTCTCCCTGAAAAAAACAAAATAAACATAAAAAAACAGTGGGAGAGTAATATTGCCCTTTCAGCTTGTGCGCCAGTCTTGACTCCTGGGTGTGCCACCTCTCTCTCTCTAATTGTGGGCCATAGAAAGCCTTTTTTTTTTTTTTTTTTTTAATATTATTTGGTTTCTAAAGTCTCCCTGAGAAAAAAAAATAAATAAATTAGGTGGGAGATTAATATTGACATTAGTGCTTGAGTGACAGTCCTGCGTGTGTGTCATCTCTGTGATTTTGTGCCACAGAAAACAGAGTGTGTAACATTGTGCCTGATTTTCCTTGTGGTCTCACCAACCTGTTAAGGGATATTGAAATCATACTGAAGTTATAGCTCACCGTGTAAGTTGTTTGACAGCAACAAATAAAGTTACTTTGGTTAAGATTTTAAAACAATGAGGAAGTCTGGTGCAAGAGGTCGTCGTGGGCGTTCATTGTCAGCTGGTAATGATGGTAGTGGTAGTGGAGCATCAGGTGGTCGTGGGGATAAAAATATTCCACCTAAGTCTGGAGCTGTGGAGCCAGTTTCGTCGTCAGGCTACACAAGGCCTCGAACGCTCTCTTTTCTGGGAGTAGGAAAACCGCTTTTAAAGGCGGAGCAGCAACAGCAAGTTTTGGCTTACATTGCAGACTCAGCCTCTAGCTCTTTTGCCTCCTCTTCCGAAACTGGTAAATGTAAAAGCAGCGTGTCGCTTGTGGATGTTCACGGTCAGGGACAAGTCGCTTCCTTGTCCTCCTCAGCAAAAACTACAACAAGAGAGAAGGATGCAGCAGGCGACACAACGGGTCACTCCATGGAGCTCTTTACACATACCGTCCCTGGCTTAGAAAGTGAAACATTTAACAGGCCATGCCCATTACAAGTATATTCTGACATGGAGTGCACTGATGCACAGCCACAGCCAGAGTACTATGCTGCTCCTTTGACTCAGACCACCACATTGCCCTCTCAGGGTACAGATCCACAATCAGACCCTGATGAGACTATGTTGCCCCGCCACGAACGCTATACCACCGACCGACACAGTGACACAGACGAAGTTGCACACGAGCTCGAAGAGGAGGTAATAGATGACCCAGTTATTGACCCCGATTGGCAGCCATTGGGGGAACAGGGTGCAGGCGGCAGTAGTTCAGAAGCGGAGGTGGAGGAGGGGCCGCAGCAGGCATCAACATCGCAACAGGTTCCATCTGCCGGGCCCGTATCTGGCCCAAAACGCGTGTCAAAGCCAAAACCTGTTGGAGCACAGCGTTGCCATCCGGTTAAAGCTCAGTCTGCAATCCCTGAAAAGGGATCCGAGTCTAGGAAGAGTGCAGTCTGGCATTTTTTTAAACAACATCCAACAGATCAGCGCAAAGTCATTTGTCAAAAATGTTCAACTAGCTTAAGCAGAGGTCAGAATCTGAAAAGTCTAAATACTAGTTGCATGCATAGACACTTAACCACCATGCATTTTCAAGCCTGGACTAACTACCAAACGTCCCTCAAGGTTGTAGCACCCTCGGCCAATGAAGCTAGTCAGCAACGCAACATCCCTTCCGTCACTGTAAGGCCACGATTTTCTGCACCACCGGCAGTATCTGTGCAGGTTTCTTTGCCAGCCAAAAGCAGTCAGGGTCAGGGAACCACCAGTTTTGTAGGAGGAAATATTGCATCTAGGGCACCGGCGGAAACAATACCGTCTCCAACCGTCTCTCAGTCTGCCATGTACACCGGCACACCCGAAAGTTCCACGATCTCCAGCTCTCCAGTCCAGCTCACCCTACATGAGACTCTGGTTAGAAAAAGGAAGTACTTATCCTCGCATCCGCGTACACAGGGTTTTAACGCCCACATAGCTAGACTAATCTCGTTAGAGATGATGCCCTACCGGTTAGTTGAAAGCAAAGCTTTCAAAGCCCTGATGGAGTACGCTGAACCACGATACGAGCTACCCAGTCGACACTTTTTTTCCAGAAAAGCCATCCCAGCCCTGCACCAGCATGTTAAACAGCGCATCGTCCATGCACTCAGGCAATCTGTGAGTACAAAGGTGCACCTGACTACAGATGCATGGACCAGTAGGCATGGCCAGGGACGTTATGTGTCCATCACGGCACACTGGGTGAATGTGGTGGATGCAGGGTCCACAGGCGACATCAATTTAGGGACAGTTGTGCCTAGCCCACGGTCTAGGAAACAGTTGGCTGTAGGCGTTCGCACCCCCTCCTCCTCCTCCTCCTCGTCCTCCTGCAGAAGCTACAGCTCTTCCACAGAACGCAGTCTGCCAACCACTCCATCGGCAGATGACACTGTTGCACACCAGTTGTCCCATTATGGGCCAGCTACTGCCAAGCGTCAGCAGGCTGTATTGGCTATGAAGTGCTTGGGCGACAACAGACACACAGCGGAAGTTCTGTCCGAGTTCTTGCAACAAGAAACGCAGTCGTGGCTGGGCACAGTAGATCTTGAGGCAGGCAAAGTAGTGAGTGATAACGGAAGGAATTTCATGGCTGCCATCTCCCTTTCCCAACTGAAACACATTCCTTGCCTGGCTCACACCTTAAACCTGGTGGTGCAGTGCTTATTGAAAACTTATCCTGGGTTCTCCGACCTGCTCCTCAAAGTGCGTGCACTTTGCTCACATATCCGACGTTCGCCTGTACACGCCAGCCGTATGCAGACCTATCAGCGGTCTTTGAACCTTCCCCAGCATCGCCTAATCATAGACGTTGCAACAAGGTGGAACTCAACACTGCACATGCTTCAGAGACTGTGCGAACAGAGGCGTGCTGTTATTTATTTGTGGGAGGATACACGGGCAGGCAGTAGGATGGCAGACATGGAGTTGTCAGGTGTGCAGTGGTCTAAGATACAAGACATGTGTCAAGTCCTTCAGTGTTTTGAGGAATGCACACGGCTGGTTAGTGCAGACAACGCCGTAATAAGCATGAGCATCCCCCTAATGCGTCTGCTGATGCAAAGTTTGACGCACATAAAGGAGCAGGCGTCTGCACCAGAGGAAGAGGAAAGCCTTGATGACAGTCAGCCATTGTCTGGTCAGGGCAGTGTACAGGACGAGGTAGCGGGCGAAGAGGAGGTGGAGGACGAGGAGGATGATGGGGATGAGTATATTTTTAATGCCGAACCTTTCCCGGGGGCACAGGAAATTGGTTGCGTGTCACGGCCGGGTTCTGGTTTTTTGAGGGACACAAGTGACGTAGATTTGCCTGCAACTGCCCCTCAACCAATCACAACCGGAGATTTGACAACTGGAACTTTGGCCCACATGGCGGATTATGCCTTACGTATCCTAAAAAGGGACACACGCATTACGAAAATGATGAACGATGACGATTACTGGTTGGCCTGCCTCCTTGATCCACGCTATAAAGGCAAATTGCAAAATATTATGCCACATGAGAACTTGGAACTAATATTAGCAACCAAACAATCAACTCTTGTTGACCGTTTGCTTCAGGCATTCCCAGCACACAGCGCACGTGATCGTTCTCACACGAGCTCCAGGGGGCAGCAGACTAGGAGTGTTAGGGGTGCACACATCAGAAGTGGCGTTGGACAGAGGGGTTTTCTGACCAGGTTGTGGAGTGATTTTGCTATGACCGCAGACAGGACAGGTACTGCTGCATCAATTGAAAGTGACAGGAGACAACATTTGTCCAGTATGGTTACTAACTATTTTTCATCCCTTATCGATGTTCTCCCTCAACCGTCATTCCCATTTGATTACTGGGCCTCCAAATTAGACACCTGGCCAGAATTGGCAGAATATGCATTGCAGGAGCTTGCTTGCCCGGCAGCAAGTGTCCTATCAGAAAGAGTATTCAGTGCTGCAGGTTCAATATTAACCGAAAAAAGGACTCGTCTGGCTACCCAAAATGTTGACGATCTAACATTCATTAAAATGAACCACAACTGGATTTCGAAATCTTTTGCCCCACCTTGCCCGGCCGACACCTAGCTTTCCTATGAAAGGCTCTTGCCTGTGAATTACTTTTCTAATGTCTAATTTGCTGCAGCTGATTGTACAGCATACGACATGTTTACACCTCCCTAAATGGCCAAACTCCCCACACGGGGCCGTGGTATCGCGACTTGGCGCAAGCACCCGTGAGACTGCTGTTTGTCTGAAGAGGTGGGTGTGCTCGCTTTTGGTTGATGGCATTGCTACTGGGTCCCTCATAGTACAATGTAGTGTCTCTGGCGGTGGTGGTGCGCACCCAACGTCAGACACACCGTTGTAACATGAGGGGCCCTGGGGCGGTCCCGCCGGCCTCTAGAGAGTTCCCCCCTACCCCAGCTCAAAATGTGCTCTACCACATGCAAAATTATGTCGCACAGCTCCACCAATCTTTAGTCTATTCGCTGACATCATTCAATGTCTGGCACTGACAATACACATTTGTAGACATCTATGATGCAACTTAAAGTAGTCTGTGTCTGTGTCCTATATTGGCACCATTAAATAGTTACTGCCAAATTACTATGTCAGAAACTCAGCAGATGAGCCCACCCCTGTACCTAAGTATGCCACCTTTTTTTTTGTTTTGGTTGTTTTGCGAGACATTAACATCTATTTATATTTTGGGAGTACTGGGACAGACACTCCTTGCACTACTCCTCCACTCACCACCAAGCTGCCCGTGTATCCATGTAACCGCTGTAAAACTGCCATGAGCCTATTGTTTGTTATTTTAGGCCTTTGAAGCCTGTCTGCGGTCCCTCCTTCCACTAGTCCTCCACTGACCAGACCACTGCTGCCCGTGTACCCCTGGAACCAATTATAAAGTGCCTACAGCCAGCCCATTTTTTTATGTTAGGCCTTTGAAGCCTGTCTGCGGTCCCTCCTTCCACTAGTCCTCCACTGACCAGACCACTGCTGCCCGTGTACCCCTGGAACCAATTATAAAGTGCCTACAGCCAGCCCATTTTTTTATGTTAGGCCTTTGAAGCCTGTCTGCGGTCCCTCCTTCCACTAGTCCTCCACTGACCAGACCACTGCTGCCCGTGTACCCCTGGAACCAATTATAAAGTGCCTACAGCCAGCCCATTTTTTTATGTTAGGCCTTTGAAGCCTGTCTGCGGTCCCTCCTTCCACTAGTCCTCCACTGACCAGACCACTGCTGCCCGTGTACCCCTGGAACCAATTATAAAGTGCCTACAGCCAGCCCATTTTTTTATGTTAGGCCTTTGAAGCCTGTCTGCGGTCCCTCCTTCCACTAGTCCTCCACTGACCAGACCACTGCTGCCCGTGTACCCCTGGAACCAATTATAAAGTGCCTACAGCCAGCCCATTTTTTTATGTTAGGCCTTTGAAGCCTGTCTGCGGTCCCTCCTTCCACTAGTCCTCCACTGGCCAGACCACTGCTGCCCGTGTACCCCTGGAACCAATTATAAAGTGCCTACAGCCAGCCCATTTTTTTATGTTAGGCCTTTGAAGCCTGTCTGCGGTCCCTCCTTCCACTAGTCCTCCACTGGCCAGACCACTGCTGCCCGTGTACCCCTGGAACCAATTATAAAGTGCCTACAGCCAGCCCATTTTTTTATGTTAGGCCTTTGAAGCCTGTCTGCGGTCCCTCCTTCCACTAGTCCTCCACTGACCAGACCACTGCTGCCCGTGTACCCCTGGAACCAATTATAAAGTGCCTACAGCCAGCCCATTTTTTTATGTTAGGCCTTTGAAGCCTGTCTGCGGTCCCTCCTTCCACTAGTCCTCCACTGGCCAGACCACTGCTGCCCGTGTACCCCTGGAACCAATTATAAAGTGCCTACAGCCAGCCCATTTTTTTATGTTAGGCCTTTGAAGCCTGTCTGCGGTCCCTCCTTCCACTAGTCCTCCACTGGCCAGACGACTGCTGCCCGTGTACCCCTGGAACCAATTATAAAGTGCCTACAGCCAGCCCATTTTTTTATGTTAGGCCTTTGAAGCCTGTCTGCGGTCCCTCCTTCCACTAGTCCTCCACTGGCCAGACCACTGCTGCCCGTGTACCCCTGGAACCAATTATAAAGTGCCTACAGCCAGCCCATTTTTTTATGTTAGGCCTTTGAAGCCTGTCTGCGGTCCCTCCTTCCACTAGTCCTCCACTGACCAGACCACTGCTGCCCGTGTACCCCTGGAACCAATTATAAAGTGCCTACAGCCAGCCCATTTTTTTATGTTAGGCCTTTGAAGCCTGTCTGCGGTCCCTCCTTCCACTAGTCCTCCACTGGCCAGACCACTGCTGCCCGTGTACCCCTGGAACCAATTATAAAGTGCCTACAGCCAGCCCATTTTTTTATGTTAGGCCTTTGAAGCCTGTCTGCGGTCCCTCCTTCCACTAGTCCTCCACTGGCCAGACCACTGCTGCCCGTGTACCCCTGGAACCAATTATAAAGTGCCTACAGCCAGCCCATTTTTTTATGTTAGGCCTTTGAAGCCTGTCTGCGGTCCCTCCTTCCACTAGTCCTCCACTGGCCAGACCACTGCTGCCCGTGTACCCCTGGAACCAATTATAAAGTGCCTACAGCCAGCCCATTTTCTTATGTTAGGCCTTTGAAGCCTGTCTGCGGTCCCTACTTTAAATACTCCTCCACTCACCACCAAGCTGCCTGCCCGTCTATCCATGTAACCGCTGTAAAACTGCAATGAGCCTATTGTTTGTTATTTTAGGCCTTTGATAGCCTGTCTGCGGCCCCTACTTGCAATACTCCTCCACTGACCACAATGCTGCCTGGAGTGCCTGCCTGTGTATCCATGTAACCGATGTAAAACTGCCATGACTGCCTACTGTTTGTTATTTTAGGCCTTTGATAGCCTGTCTGCGGCCCCTACTTGCAATACTCCTCCACTGACCACAATGCTGCCTGGATTGCCTGCCTGTGTATCCATGTAACCGATGTAAAACTGCCATGACTGCCTACTGTTTGTTATTTTAGGCCTTTGATAGCCTGTCTGCGGCCCCTACTTGCAATACTCCTCCACTGACCACAATGCTGCCTGGAGTGCCTGCCTGTGTATCCATGTAACCGATGTAAAACTGCCATGACTGCCTACTGTTTGTTATTTTAGGCCTTTGATAGCCTGTCTGCGGCCCCTACTTGCAATACTCCTCCACTGACCACAATGCTGCCTGGATTGCCTGCCTGTGTATCCATGTAACCGATGTAAAACTGCCATGACTGCCTACTGTTTGTTATTTTAGGCCTTTGATAGCCTGTCTGCGGCCCCTACTTGCAATACTCCTCCACTGACCACAATGCTGCCTGGAGTGCCTGCCTGTGTATCCATGTAACCGATGTAAAACTGCCATGACTGCCTACTGTTTGTTATTTTAGGCCTTTGATAGCCTGTCTGCGGCCCCTACTTGCAATACTCCTCCACTGACCACAATGCTGCCTGGATTGCCTGCCTGTGTATCCATGTAACCGATGTAAAACTGCCATGACTGCCTACTGTTTGTTATTTTAGGCCTTTGATAGCCTGTCTGCGGCCCCTACTTGCAATACTCCTCCACTGACCACAATGCTGCCTGGAGTGCCTGCCTGTGTATCCATGTAACCGATGTAAAACTGCCATGAGTGCCTACTGTTTGGTATTTTAGGCCTTTGATAGCCTGTCTGCAGCCCCTACTTGCAATACTCCTCCACTGACCACACCAATGCTGCCCGTGTACCCCTGGAACCTATTTAAAAGTTCATAGAGCCTAGTTATATATTTTATTTACTATTAATAAGGCCATGATGGACTACGCTGTACCACGCTACAAGCTAACCAGTCGACACTTCTTTTGCGAGAAAAGCCATCCCAACCCTCCACCAGCATGTAGAAGACCGCATTGTCCATGCACTCTGGCAATCTGTGAGTACAAAGGTGCACCTGACAACAGACGCATGGACCTGTAGGCATGGCCACGGAAGATTACGTGTCCATTACGGCGCAATGGGTTAATGTGTTGGATGCATGGTCCACAGGGGACAGCCTACTAAGTCTGTCTGCAGTCCCTAATTCAAATTGTCCTCCACTGTCTAAATCGGAGCTTCCACCTTCTGGCTTTCGGCCTATAGTATCAGAAATTAAACTGCATTTGGCCTTCAACTTTGGTTAGGGCCTACTAACGGCTTCTGCCCCTCCCTGGTGTTGCCCTCAACTAAATAAAGCTGAGCTTCAACCTTCTGCTCCAAATTACCATTTTAAAAAATGCAATAGGCTTTTCCGGCCTACTAAAGGTGTCTGTCTGTGTGCCCCTGCCTGGTGTTGTCCTCAACTAAATAAAGCTGAGCTTCAACCTTCTGCTCCAAATTACCATTTTAAAAAATGCAATAGGCTTTTCCGGCCTACTAAAGGTGTCTGTCTGTGTGCCCCTGCCTGGTGTTGCCCTCAACTAAATAAAGCTGAGCTGCAACCTTCTGCTCCAAATTACCATTTTAAAAAATGCAATAGGCTTTTCCGGCCTACTAAAGGTGTCTGTCTGTGTGCCCCTGCCTGGTGTTGCCCTCAACTAAATAAAGCTGAGCTGCAACCTTCTGCTCCAAATTACCATTTTAAAAAATGCAATAGGCTTTTCCGGCCTACTAAAGGTGTCTGTCTGTGTGCCCCTGCCTGGTGTTGTCCTCAACTAAATAAAGCTGAGCTTCAACCTTCTGCTCCAAATTACCATTTTAAAAAATGCAATAGGCTTTTCCGGCCTACTAAAGGTGTCTGTCTGTGTGCCCCTGCCTGGTGTTGTCCTCAACTGAATAAAGCTGAGCTTCAACCTTCCGGCTCTCATTAAGTGGTTTTTAAAAAACAAAATGGTGGTTAGGGCCTACTAACGGCTTCTGCCCCTCCCTGGTGTTGCCCTCAACTAAATAAAGCTGAGCTGCAACCTTCTGCTCCAAATTACCATTTTAAAAAATGCAATAGGCTTTTCCGGCCTACTAAAGGTGTCTGTCTGTGTGCCCCTGCCTGGTGTTGTCCTCAACTGAATAAAGCTGAGCTTCAACCTTCCGGCTCTCATTAAGTGGTTTTTAAAAAACAAAATGGTGGTTAGGGCCTACTAACGGCTTCTGCCCCTCCCTGGTGTTGCCCTCAACTAAATAAAGCTGAGCTTCAACCTTCTGCTCCAAATTACCATTTTAAAAAATGCAATAGGCTTTTCCGGCCTACTAAAGGTGTCTGTCTGTGTGCCCCTGCCTGGTGTTGTCCTCAACTGAATAAAGCTGAGCTTCAACCTTCCGGCTCTCATTAAGTGGTTTTTAAAAAACAAAATGGTGGTTAGGGCCTACTAACGGCTTCTGCCCCTCCCTGGTGTTGCCCTCAACTAAATAAAGCTGAGCTTCAACCTTCTGCTCCAAATTACCATTTTAAAAAATGCAATAGGCTTTTCCGGCCTACTAAAGGTGTCTGTCTGTGTGCCCCTGCCTGGTGTTGTCCTCAACTAAATAAAGCTGAGCTTCAACCTTCTGCTCCAAATTACCATTTTAAAAAATGCAATAGGCTTTTCCGGCCTACTAAAGGTGTCTGTCTGTGTGCCCCTGCCTGGTGTTGTCCTCAACTGAATAAAGCTGAGCTTCAACCTTCCGGCTCTCATTAAGTGGTTTTTAAAAAACAAAATGGTGGTTAGGGCCTACTAACGGCTTCTGCCCCTCCCTGGTGTTGCCCTCAACTAAATAAAGCTGAGCTGCAACCTTCTGCTCCAAATTACCATTTTAAAAAATGCAATAGGCTTTTCCGGCCTACTAAAGGTGTCTGTCTGTGTGCCCCTGCCTGGTGTTGTCCTCAACTAAATAAAGCTGAGCTTCAACCTTCTGCTCCAAATTACCATTTTAAAAAATGCAATAGGCTTTTCCGGCCTACTAAAGGTGTCTGTCTGTGTGCCCCTGCCTGGTGTTGTCCTCAACTAAATAAAGCTGAGCTTCAACCTTCTGCTCCAAATTACCATTTTAAAAAATGCAATAGGCTTTTCCGGCCTACTAAAGGTGTCTGCCCCTCCCTGGTGTTGTCCTCAACTGAACAAAGCTGAGCTTCCACATTCTGGCTTTCGCCCTATACTATCAGATATTAAACTGCATTTGGCCTACTAGTGTGGTTAGGCCCTTGAAACAGTGTCTGCTGCTCTTGGGTTTGCTACTCCACTGAACAAAGCAATGCCGCCTGTTTAGTCCTGTTACCAATTTTGAACTGCATTTAGCCTACTTTATTCTTTGGCCCTATATCTGTTTCCTCCTCATCCTGCCCATTGCCCAGCCACTGCTAAATGAGTCTGCTGGTACATTGACCTAGACCACTACATTCCCCTTGTACTCTACACAGCCAGAATCTGACCCTGCTGAAAGTAAGGTTCCCCTTCCCGCATGTTATACCACCTTACACAGGGACAAAGAGGAAGGTGCAGATGAAAGTGCAGGTTCCTTCATCAGGTGGGGGGGCATACTCGTTGGCGACGTCACTGGCACAGGGCCCCTCAGAGTACGCAAAAGTGTCGCTGCTGGTGGGAGGCGCCCCCGCCATGCAAACACACCGCCGTACTTTGAGGGGCCCTGTGCCAGTGCCAATGCGAACGAGTGGGCCCCCCCCTGCTTGCTCAGGATCACAGCACTTGCAACGTTTAAATACTTACCTTTCCCTGCAACACCGCCGTGACGTAGTCCGCATTTCCTGGGCCCACGAAAAACTTGAGCCAGCCCTACTCCCCCCACAACTTTCCCCCAATTCCCTATGCCCAACTATTATTATACAGTTAATTAAGATTGGCAAGCTTCAGAAACAAGAATGGATGTTTTTGGCATTAAAATGGGCACTGTAGGTGTTTTCCTGGCCTCCACTCACTGCCGACTATGCTTCCCCATTGACTTGCATTGGGTTTCGTGTTTCGGTCGATCCCCGACTTTTAGCGATAATCGGCCGACTGCACTCGACTCGACTCTGGACAAAATCGGGTTTCCCAAAACCCTACTCGATCTTAAAAAAATGAAAGTCGCTCAACCCTATATGTAACAATTTGCCCACACAGAACCACCACACTTCCACTATAATGACCTTATTGTGCCCCCAGCAAAGTATGATGCATCCACAGTCCCCTTAGCACAGTATGATAATGCCACAGTGCTCTCAACAAAATGTGATGCCCTCATAGTGAAACCAACTATCTATCCAATAACAAAGGGGAGTGTTATAACGACACTACCAAACTGAAACCTACCGCTATAGCATTACTCTTAATTATATAAACACTGATAATACCAACAGCAATACATATTAAAAACATCCCAGGAAAAAAAGGGGGATTATCAGCCCGGGAATCTGGGCAGTGGTCCCGAAGGATTGAAAAATATGAAAAAATTAAAAAACGATGAAAAAACAATATACCTTCCCTGTCCCTAATAGGCCCTGAGGTCTGATAGCCTTCCTATCAGCGGAGGTTGGCACCCTGATTTGCGATGCGGCGCCCCCGCTCCACGGCGGCTGTCCCTTCAATCCCTAGGTAGTGATGAGCGAATATGCTCGTTACTCGAGATTTCTCGAGCACGCTCGGGTGTCCTCTGAGTATTTTTTAGTGTTCGGAGATTTAGTTTTCATCGCCTCAGCTGAATGATTTACAGCTACTAGCCAGGCTGAGTACATGTGGGGGTTGCCTGGTTACTAGGGAATCCCCACATGTAATCAAGCTGGCTAATAGCTGTAAATCATTCAGCTGAGGTGAGGAAAAGCAAATCTCTGAACACTAACAAATACTCGGAGGTCACCCGAGCGTGCTTGGGAAATCTCGAGTACCTAGTATACTCGCTCATCACTATCCCTAGGCAATCCCTTGATCTATCAGAATCACAGACAGAAAGAAAAACAAAAACAAAAAAAACAAACAATTGATTATAGATCAGATTGATCTATATCTTTTGTTTAGCACTGATAGCTACCACAAACAGCACAAGTACCGTATATACTTGAGTATAAGCTGAGAATTTCAGCTCTTTTTTAGGCTGAAATTGCCCCTCTCGGCTTATACTGTGTAATCATACTCACCTGCTCCTGGCGTGGTGTCCCTGGTTCTCCGGCGCTGGCAGCTTCTTCCTGTAGTGAGCGGTCACATGGTACCGCTCATTACAGTAATGAATATTGACCGCACTCCACTCCCATAGGGGTGGAGCCGCATATTCATTACTGTAATGAGTGGTACCATGTGACCGCTCACTACAGGAAGAAGCTGCCGGTGCCGGGGAAGCAGGGACCGCTCCAGTAGCAGGTGAGTATAAGCAGTGGGCGATATTCACCGGCTCCCCATTCCACCGTCGGCGCCACTGCGTCTTCTGCATCCTCTGCACTGACGCTCAGGTCAGAGGGCGGGATGACGTGATTAGTGCGCGCCGCCCTCTGCCTGAACAGTCAGTGCAGATGACGGGGAAGACACAGCAGCAGTCGGCGCTGGAACGCGGAGCAGGTGAATATAGCAAGTGCCGGGGGCCTGAGCGACGAGAGATGAGTATGTGTTTTTTTTTTTTAACGCATCAACAGCATATGGGGCAAATGACTGTATGGAGTATCTTATGGGGCCATAATCAGCATTTATGGAGCATTACATGGGGCAGATGACTGTATGGAGCATCTTATGGGGCCATAACCAGCATTTATGGAGCATTACATGGGGCAGATGACTGTATGGAGCATCTTATGGGGCCATAACCAGCATTTATGGAGCATTACATGGGGCAAATGTTATGATCCGGTGACCTTGGAGCCGCATGAAAACTTTCTCTGGAGTCGGTGGAACCTGTACTGACCGCAAATCCTGAACTAACACCGCAACTAGAAGTAGCCGTGGGATGTGCTTAACAAACCCTAGACACCTCGACACAGCCGGAGGACTAAATACCCCTATAGATGGAACTAGGAATGCTATCTTGCCTCAGAGCAGACCCCCAAAGGATAGGCAGCCCCCCACGAATAATGACTGTGAGTAGGATAAAATAGACACACGCAGGTCGAAAACAGGATTTAGCAAAAGAGGCCACTCTAGCTAAATAGGAAAGGATAGGACAGATTACTGGGCGGTCAGTATTAAAACCCTTCCAAAAATATCCACAACAGATAATGCAAAAAGTTCCACAATCTAACTAAAGACATGGAATGTATATCTGCCACTCCAGAGAATCCAGCAAGACTGAGAAAATACTGACACAATCTAATCTGGACAAGAAAACACAAAGAATAGCACTGAATTGTGAAGCACACAGCATGTGTGCCACAGGAAAAAAAACCCAGACACTTATCTGTTGTGAATTCTGTTCTCGGGCTCCTTCCTGTGGTCGTGAATGGTACTTTGGTGAGTTCTGTCCTTGGACACCCTCTGGTGGCTTTGAGTGGAACTGCTGATCTTTGAGGTTGGCTTTCTCAGCTGCCCTCGCTTATTGCTTCTGCTGGCTTCCCTATTTAACTCTGCCCAGGTCGTTAGTTCATGCCAGCTGTCAATGTCTCAATACTGGTTCAGATCTCTCTTGGATTTCTCAGATGACCTGTCTACTCCAGCAGAAGCTAAGTCCCTGCTAGTTCATTTGCTGTTCATTGGTTTTTGAATATATTTCTCAGTACATGCTATGTTTCTAGTCCAGCTTCCTATTATGATATTTCCTTGCTAGCTGGAAGCTCTGGGGGTGCAGAGCTGCACCTCCACACCGTGAGTCGGTGTGGAGGTCTTTTTGCACACTCTGCGTGGTTTTTGTAGTTTTTAATACTGACCGCACAGTTCCCTTTCCTATCCTCTGTCTATCTAGAGAAGATTCGGCCTCCTTTGCTAAAATCTGTTTCATTCCTGTGTTTGTTACTTCCCTCTTAACTCACAGTCAATATTTGTGGGGGGCTACCTTTACTTTGGGGAATTTCTCTGAGGCAAGGTAGGCTGCTATTTCTATCTTTAGGGGTAGTTAGCTCTTAGGCTGTGAAGAGGCGTCTAGGGAGAGTTAGGCACGCTCCACGGCTATTTCTAGTGTGTGTGATAGGATTAGGGATTGCGGTCAGTAGAGTTACCACCTCCTCAGAGCTTGTCCCAGGTTTTCTGTTTTAACCATCAGGTCATTTCGGGTGCTCCTAACCACCAGGTCCATAACACTTATCTTTGCTGATTTGGCAGAAAGACAGGAGGAACCAGGCAGAGGTCCACACCTCCCAACAACAATTGACAACTGGCAAGGAATAATGAATCCTGCACACCTAAATACCCCAGTCAGAACTGCAATCAGCAGATACACCTGACCAGGACTGCAACCCAGGGACAACTGCATTACCACCTACTACCACCGGAGGGAACCCAAAAGCAGAATTCACAACATGCAAATGACTGTATGGAGCATCTTATGGGGCCATAATCAGCATTTATGGAGCATTACATGGGGCAAATGACTGTATGGAGCATCTTATGGGGCCATAATCAGCATTTATGGAGAATTACATGGGGCAAATGACTGTATGGAGCATCTTATGAGGCTATAATCAGCATTTATGGAGCATTACATGGGGCAAATAACTGTATGGAGCATCTTATGGGGCCATAATCAGCATTTATGGAGCATTATATGGGGTGTATTTTGTATGGAGCATCTTATGGGGCCCATCATATGGAGCATTATATGGGGCTCCTGATTCAATATGGGTATTCAAAAACACTTAACCTACTGATTACTAAATTAATTTTACTTTTATTGGTATCTTTTTCCACCCTAGGCTGCTTTCTCTACCCTAGGCTTATACTCGAGTCATTACGTTTTCACAGTTTTTTGTGGCAAAATTAAGGGTCTCGGCTTATACTTGGGTCGGCTTATATATACAGTATATAGGTATAAATTAATCTCTATCTAGTAGCTAAAACCTCCTGCTCCAATATAGTATTTTCTCTGGTATTGATATTACTTAGAGCTTGAATGAATATGATGTACTATCATTCATAAAAATGGAGCAGGGGTCAAGAGAGCTATGCTGGTTCTAAGTTGCCCTTATGGATCTAACAATTTTTTTTTATATATATACACAGGATACTTAATATCTATAGGCAACACAAGAAACAGGGGGAAGAGTACCCCAAATATGTTACATTTATATATAGTTAATACTATAGTACAAATCCAGATAGTTATTGGGCAAAGCAAATTCACATCTTCTACTAGGAGGACACAGTAACCCACATTGTCCTATAAAGAAACATTATTTTCATGTATATAATGTACAGCTTAGATACCAACTATCATAAAGTGCTGAATGTGCAAATAAAGTGCTAGATCATAGCTCATAAATTTATACACTTAGCTTATAACTTCACGGCTAGTCCCTTCAGTAAGCTATGGCATTTCATTAGCTCCCACTGTCCCGACGCGTTTCTCCCCCATACATTCTTCCCAGGGGGTTCATCAGGGGACTTCAACGTAAATCCAAACGACTTCAATAATATAGCGAGCTAAGGACAGGAAACATTCTCCCCATCTACAAGAATCTGCACTCCATTATACTACAATGTTAAAGTTCAGAGGTATTTTCATAGAATCATTAGTCATATTCATACCATTATAAAGATGAGGGTGGCTTGCAGCACTCCAATTGTGGACACTCATTTACTCTGCCATAGATGCGATGTTTCCAACAGCCATAGGTATTTTTCAAACATTCGCTGGTTGAAACATCACATCTATGGCAGAATAAATGGAGCTTTGAAGATTTTTCACCTGATATTGGATGCTTTCTCCTTTATTCATATCATTGTCATGTGACTATTCAATATAAAAGGTAATCCAAGCAAATTAGATTAAAGGGTCGTTTGGGATGAAGTTTTAGTTTATCGCACACTTGTAGACATAGAAAAAACAAAACACAACACAGCTATAATCACCCTCTCCAGATCCAGCACTACCTCTATAGCTACTGCCAAGTGTTTTCAACCTGTAGCTTTTTTATTAATTTACTTATCTTTCAGACTTTATGGATAGGTCATGACATCACATAGATAGACATGACATCACCAATAAGTACCAGTTATCTCAATTTTATAATACTTGTAATGTTCCTATTAGGTCCCCCATTAATCAGGACTTGAATTTTTCACCACAGTTTTGAATGACGTTGAGGGACCTATATTTTAAAATCTTGCCATAAATTACCATCTCTCATTTTACAAATGTAACACTGCATTCAGTTTGTTAACTATCCAGGTGCTTCACAGCAATTAATTCTCATTAAAACCATTCAGGTATGAAATAACATTTTTATTGAATGGATTAAAAAATATTAAAAACATAAACCTCAGAGCTGACGCGTTTCTGGTGTACCAAGACAACCTTAATCATAGGATATCACACAGGCAAATGAATAAGTATATATGTGAATAGGGAACCACTTCTTACTGATCATCTGACCATCCACAGAGACAGGAGGCGGAGGGGATGGAGACCCAGCAGTGGAAGGTACAAATGACTTCAGAAGGGACTTAAAGAACACATTGGGAATCCGAAGCGATGGAGGTAGGTGTAAGTGGAAGGCAACTGGATTGATAACCTCAATAATCTTGTAAGGACCATTAAACCTGGGACCTAGCTTAGCAGAAGGAACTTTCAGATGTATGTTCTTGTAGACAACCACACTTTATCTCATACCAGGAATGTAGGTCCTACGGACCGTCGCTTATCAGCAAAATGTTTGTTTGTCCTGAGCCTCCCCAATGTTCTTCTGGGTCTCCTTCCACACCTCCCCCAACCATTGAACTGCCGAATCAGCCCCTGGACATGCAGAATCCAGCCTGGAAAATTCACCAAAATGGGGGTGAAAACCGTAGTTACAGGAGAACGGAGAGGTACCAGTGGACTGATTAATCCAATTATTAAAAGCAAACTCATCCACGGGCAACGAAGAACACCAATCATCCTGCTGAGACATAGCAAGACACAGAAAAATCTGTTCAAGTGACTGATTGGTCCTCTCCATCTGACCGTTGGTCTCGGGATGGTAGGCCGAGGAGAAGGTCAAGCAAATATCCAATCTTTTACAAAATGCCCTCCAAAATTTGGACACAAATTGTACCCCTCTATCAGATACCACACTCAAAGGCACGCCATGCAACCACACAATGTGCTCAACAAACAACTTAGATAGTGTTTCTGCATTAAGCAGTCCTGCCAAAGCTAGGAAATGCGCCTGTATACTGAATCTGTCAACCACTACCCAGATCACAGTTTTGCAATTGGAAGGAGGGAGATCAGTAATAAAATCCATGGCAAATGAGTCCAAGGTCCAAGGTGTATCCGGAATTGGCAATGGCACTAATTCCCCAGCCAGCCGCTTATGGAAGCTCTTAGCACGGGCACAAATATCACAAGCAGAAACAAACACAGCGACATCAGAGGTAATGGAGGACCACAAAAACAGCCTAGCAATGGCTTTCTGGGCGGCCGAGATCCCCGGGTGTCCACTGAGAGCAGAATCATGGAACTCCCAGAGAACCCTTAACCGGTACTGAGTCGGGACAAAGAGCTTATTGTCAGGTAAAGACAGAGGAGCAAAAGACTGAGCCTCCCAAATTTCAAGCTCCAATTCAGAGGATACCTCAGCAACAACCACCCCGTGCTGAAGAATGGAGGAAAGAGGTTCGGGGTGATATCGGATCAAAACTGCGAGATAAGGCATCCACCTTGACATTCTTGGAACCAGGCCGAAAGGTGATAGTAAAATGAAAATGAGAAAAAAAAAGCAACCACCTCACCTCTCTAGGAGTTAACCGCTTGGCAGATTCAATGTAGGACAGGTTCTTGTGGTCCGTAATCACCGTGATGCGATGAACTGCCCCCTCCAAAAAGTGCCTCCATTCTTCAAAAGGCAATTTTTTGGTCAATAACTCCCAGTTATCAACATCAAACTTCCTGGAGAATAAGGCACATGGTCTTAAATTGGTCAAAGTAGCAGGTCCCTGAGACAAGACCGCCCTTACTCCCACCTCCGATGCGTCCACCTCTACAATGAATGGTTCTGACGGATCGGGCTGAACCAATACAGGAGCAGACGTAAAGCACTTCTTTAATGTAGTAAATGCTTCAACCGCCAGGGGTGAACAGCTTTTGAGATTAGCCCCCTTGCAAGTGAGATGAGTGGTTTGACCACCTGAGAAAACCCCTTGATGAATTTTCGATAATAATTGGCGAATCCCAGAAAACACTGCAGACCCTTGAGGTCTCTGGGTTGCACCCAATCAACAATGGCCTGTACCTTTCCGGGATCCATCCAAAGCCCATTGGAAGAAAGGATGAACCCCAGAAAGGAAAGATCATGGACACAAATTGAACATTTCTCGGGTTTAGCGAACAGAGAATTTCCCCATAACCTATGAAGAACAGCACGTAAATGACTAATGTGGGATTCTTTGTCACGAGAGAAAACAATGATATCATCCAGGTATACAACCATAAAGCGCCCGATAAAATCAGAAAAAACGTAATTCATGAAGTTCTGAAACACCTCAGGCATGCTCATGAGACCGAAGGGCATGACTAAATTTTCAAACAGACACTCGGAGGTGAGAAATGCTGTTTTCCACTCATCCCCTTCCCAAATGCGGATAAGGTTATATGCTCCCCTGAGATCAAGTTTGGAAAACCACTTAGCCCCAGACAATTGGCTATAAAGATCTGGAATGAGTGGGAGAGGGTAGGCATTTCTCACCGCAATTTGAATTAGTTCCCGGAAATCGATGCATGGGTGTAAACCACCATCTTTTTTCTTAACAAAAAAGAATCCAGCGGCCACAGGCAGGGCCGGTTTTAGACAAAGTGGGGCCCTAGGCAAAATTCAAAGTGGGGCCCCAAATTCTGAAACATTGCACTAACAACCACACTACAGTCAATTCAGTGCATTGAAGTGAGTTTTTAACTAGTAGCAACATCTTTAACCCCCAAGAAGCCACTAAATAACAAAGACAAAATTTCTGTCCAAGGAGTAAAACATGGTGCGTGCCCGCACAGCAATAGAGTAACTGAACCTGCGTCTCAGAGGCAGGTTCAGTTACTGCACAGGCAGAACCTGCCACTGGGGCCGGGAGCAGAAGAGACGGGGCCCAATGTGGTGTCATTAGGATAATCATCGCAATTATCTTGCATGAGAGAATATACACTAGTGTGAGCGACCCCTATAAGGATATATGCACGTTGTGGATTTGGCTGCGGATCTGCAGCGGACTTGGCCCTGCGGATTCGCAGCAGTTTTCCATGTGGTGTACAGTACTATGTAAACCTATGGAAAACCAAATCCGCTGTGCCCATGCTGTGGAAAATTCCACACGGAAACGCTGCGGTTTATTTTCCGCAGCATGTCAATTCTTTGTGCGGATTCTGCAGCGTTTTACACGTATTCCATAATAGGAATACAAAGGTGTAAAAACGCAGGTGGAATCCGAACAAAATCTGCATAAAATCCGCAGATAATCCGCGGTGAATCTGCAGATAAAACGCAGGGTTTTACCTGCTGATTCTTCAGAATCCACGCGGAAAAATCCGCAATGGAATCCGCAAAGTGTGCCCATATAGCCTCACAGAACAAAGTGGTCCCATGGCTTGCGATCAGTGACATCATCACTCCTGGTGCCAGTGCACACTGCAGAGCCAGAGACAGATGCACTTATGTCTGCCTCTTCTGCAAAGCAAAGCACTGCCTTGTGCTATTTTAATTGTAAGCAAGCTCCATTGTGGTCATGGAACCAGCAGGGGGCCCTTGGAGGAGCGGGGGCCCCAGGCAGCTGCCTGGTCTGCCTGTGCTTAACGCCGGCCCTGGCCACAGGAGAGACAGAGAGATGGATGTGACCTTTGTGTAGACTATCAGAGATATCGTTTTTCATAGGGGTACGTTCTGGACCAGAAAAATTGTACAAACGGGCCTTGGGCAATTTAGAACCTGGAATAAGATTAATAGTACAATCATAAAGACGATGTGGTGGCAAGATCTCAGCCTCCCTTTTCGGAGAACACGTCCCCAAAATCCTTCAGTTACTCTGGAATACCCTCCATATCAATGGCAGACATAAAAACAGCAGAAAGACAACCATTGGAACAATTAGGACCCCATTTAACAATATCACGAGATCCCCAGTCTATAACAGGATTATGCATCTGTAACCAGAGGAACCCCAACGCCAGTCGCGCAGGAAGATTATTCATAACATAACATGACATTTGATCCTGGTGCAAGGAACCCACCTTGAGGAGGAACTCCTCAGAGACAAAATGACATTTTGAGCCAACGGTGTCTTATCAATGGCAATGATATGAATGGGAGTCTCTAACCTAACTGTCCCTAACTTTAACTTGGACACTAGACTAGAGTCAATGAAGTTTATGGAAGATCCACAGTCCACAAAAGCTGAAGTAGATGCGTAACCACCTCCATAACACAGTTCCACCTCTAACAAAACTTTTTGAAATGATAAAATTCTACTAGGCCCAAAATGATTTCCTTGGCTAGATGCAGTTAAAAATTAGTAATTAGATAAACAGGTGGTGTAGCTTGTTTCATGGGTGGGGTACTCTGCTGAGTAGCAGAAATTGCTACTAGGCCCAAAGTATTGCCTGGGCTAGATGCAGTTAAAAATTAGTACTTAGATAAACAGGCGGTGTAGCTTGCTTCATGGGTGGGGTACCCTGCTGGGTAGCACAAAATGCTACTAGGCCCAAAAGGATTTCCTGGGCTAGATGCAGTTAAAAATTAGTACTTAGGTAAACAGGCGGTGCAGCTTGCTTCATGGGTGGGGTACTCTGCTAAGTAGCACAAAATTCTACTAGGCCTAAAAGGATTTCCTAGGCTAGATACAGTTAAAAAGTAATACTTAGATAAACAGGCGGTGTAGCTTTCTTCATGGGTGGGGTACTCTGCTGAGTAGCACAAAATGCTACTAGGCCCAAAAGGATTTCCTGGGCTAGATGCCGTTAAAAAATAGTACTTAGGAAAACAGGCGGTGTAGCTTGCTTCATGGGTGGGCTACTCTGCTGACTAGCAGACACTGAAGCTTTCGAGCAGACCTCTGAATCCCAGGCCATAGTATGAGTAAACAACTCTGCAGACGACCCCACCCACCTGGAATTGACGATGGCAACGTCATGTAAAACACAGCCAGGGGACTCCAAAAAGAGTCTCCGTTTTTTCCAAAAATTCGGCCACAGACACCACTTAAGTGGCATCAATTTCACCAGAGTTTTTTAAAATGGTTGGTGAGGTGATTTTCAAAAATCATCAAGCTTTTAGTCTTCCCAGGATGACGCAGGGGTAGAAAAGTCCTTGCGGATCCAGGATTTGTTCATCTTGATGAACGTTAGTCTGTCTACATTGTCACTGGACAGCTGCGTGTGCTTATCTGTCAGCACACCACCAGCAGCGCTGAACACACGTTCAGAGAGAACGCTGGCTGCGGGGCACGACAAGATCTCCAAGGCGTGAGTGGCGAGCTCAGGCCATTTTTCAAGATTGGAAGCCCAAAATGAGCAAGGGTCCACTTCCACAGTCATGGCATCGATGTTATCTTGGAGATACTCCTGTACCTTCTTCTCTAGGCGTTGGCTATGCGTCAGACTTCTTGTCTCCTGTGGCCTTGCAAAGGATGGTCTAAAAAAATCTTGAAACGATTGGAAAAAATTGCTGTTACCACAAGATATGATGTTACTGTTACGGTTTGAGTGATGACTCGATAGTCCCACGATTGGCAAGTTAGAACTCAGATTCACTACGTGCACCACTGGTGTTTTGTGGAAAAGCAGATGTAAGATTCTGTAACAGTCTCTGCTGATACTCCTGCATGTGTGAATCCCTTTCTATGGCAGGAATTATTTCGGCAAATTTACTTTTGTACCGGGGATCTAAGAGTGTGGCAACCCAGTAGTCAGTATTACTTCGGATTCTGACAATCAGAGGGTCATGTTGCAGGTAGTGCAGCAAGAAGGCACTCATGTGTCTTGCGCATCCAGGAGGACCAAGTCCTTGTTGTCTTGGTGGTGGCGAGGTGAGAATCATGCTTCTTTCCTCTGCCCTCTCCCCCCAACCTCGCACAACAGAAATTTGATCAAGGTCTCCCTCATCTGATGAGTAGTGTTGAGCGATACCGTCCGATACTTGAAAGTATCGGTATCGGAAAGTATCGGCCGATACCGGCAAAGTATCGGATCTAATCCGATACCGATACCCGATACCAATACAAGTCAATGGGACTCAAGTATCGGACGGTATCCCTGATGGTTCCCAGGGTCTGAAGGAGAGGAAACTCTCCTTCAGGCCCTGGGAACCATATTAATGTGTAAAAGAAAGAATTAAAATAAAAAATATTGCTATACTCACCTCTCCGACGCAGCCTGGACCTCACCGAGGGAACCAGCAGCGTTGTTTGCTTAAAATGCGCGCGTTTCCTTCCTCCCGTGATGTCACGGCTTGTGATTGGTCGCGTGCCGCCCATGTGGCCGCGACGCGACCAATCACAGCAAGCCGTGACGTAATTTTCAGGTCCTGAATGCCTAATTCTAGGCATTCAGGATTTTAAAATTACGTTCCGGCTTGTGATTGGTCGCGTCGCGGTCACATGGGCGACGCGACCAATCACAAGCCGTGACGTCACGGGAGGCAGGAAACGCGCGCATTTTAAACTTACGTCACGGCTTGTGATTGGTTGCGTGCCGCCCATGTGACCGCGACGCGACCAATCACAGCAAGCCGTGATGTAATTTCAGGTCCTGAATGCAGAAATAGGCATTCGCCTAGCGTCGCCCCTCTCCCACAATTGCTTCCTAGGTGTTTTAGGTGAGACAGCCAACCTATAATCAACTGTCCTGCAGCTGTTTGAAGTACTGCTTGGAGCCCAATACTTCCTCGGCGTTCCGGCCACTGGCTACGCGCCTCAGTAGGATGATGCCACGATCTTAAGGCACGACTCCTACTGGTTTATCTCCTTTTTGCTGCCATCTCGTTTCTCACTTCTCCACAATAGACTTCGCTTCGTTTCCTTTCTTAAGATGCCGCCGCATTCAAGTGCAGGCGCGGCTCCGTAACAATCTGTCCTGTTCGCTAGGTCACTGTCAGGATCCCGCCCCTGACAGAGACCCCCCTGAATCTCCCCCCGCAACACCCTCTGCCACAGGATGTTGCCTGGTTCCAACCCAGTCAGCTTCTGACTAACTTTCAATCCAGCCCCAGTTTTACCCAAGTGTGAGGAGTGGCCTAATACATAGAACCCTTTGCTCCCCCTGGTGGCTGAAGTGTGAAATGTAGTGTGTGACTGTGATACCTGGTCAGGTGAACTCCTTTTGTGCAATCAGACGTAACATCACTCCCCTGAGTGGCAGAGCGACATTACTGCAACGACCTGGCCTGTGGGGCGCTGCATAAATCACCGGAATAGTCATGCTGATAATGACATCGTCAGCACTAACCATCTTTGTCGCTATTTCAAAACTGTGCAGAAGGGTGCATAAGGTCCCTGATCTGAGACCACTCCTGCAGCGTGATTTGCCACACCTCTGGATCTCGTTGGCCCAGGCCATATGTCATAACGTATTGCACCAGGGCTCGTCGGTGCTGCCACATGTGCAGAGTTGAATTCCACCGTGTGGGCACATCACATTTTAGCCGGTGAACTGGCAGGCCCAACGACTTCAGTAGAGATGTAAATCATTGAGCTGCGGGATGCGAACGGCGGAAGTGAGCACACAGCGACCGTGCCCTCTGCAGAAGCCCATCTAGTCCGGGATACAGTAGTTGGATAAAAATTGCTGGACAACCAGGTTCAAAACGTGAGCCATACAAGGCACATGTGTGACATTGCCCCGGCGAAGGGCTGCACCCAGGTTTGCAGCATTGTCACACATGGCCTTCCCTGGCTGCAGGTTGAGTGGAGACAACCATTGATGGAACTCGGTCTCCACAGCTGACCACAACTCCTCAGCTGTGGGACTCTCATTTCCCAGACATTTCAATGTAAACACCGCCTGATGCCGTTGAGCCCTGGAGACAGCATAGTAAGAAGGTGTGCAGGATTGCTTCTGCGCAGTTAGAACGCAGGTGGCATTACCAGACAGGCTTTGGGTTCAGGTGGAGGACCGGGAGGAGGTTGAGGAGGCAGAAGCAGTGGAGAAACTTCTAGATACAGAGGATCGATGAGCAACTCATAGGGATGGCAAGACTTGGACAGCAGCCCCTTCTCCTGATGTCACCATAGTTACTCAGTGTCCAGTCACCCACATGTAACGCCCCTGTCCATGTCTACTTGTCCAAGTATCTGTGGTGAAATGCACCCTGTCACACATAGAATTTCTCAAGGAAGCGGTGATGTTGTGTGCGACATGCTGGTGTAGCGCAGGCACAGCTTTCTTTGAGAAGTAGTGGCGACTGGGCATCTGGTACTGGGGCACTGCGACGGACATAAGGTCTCGAAAATCCTCTTCGAGGGTTGAGTAGGGTGTCCCCGGCAAACTGCTGGTCTGTGAGGAAGGTATTTATAGGAGAACAAAAGGAAGCTTTCTTGAATTTATAAAAACAATAAATTTATTGATTACAAAAGACACTCCATAAAAAAGACCGATAAAATACACATAGTACAATAGCACAAACACGTTATCTGTAAATACCCGTGTAAATAACACAAAAGTGTAACAAGAGACACCAGGACTGAAAAAGAGCGTACCACATGAATCATTAACCATATATATTTTAATGTATACCGTAACTAAGGTGCAACCAAGCTTAGAAATCCATGTGTTGCTGTAGATGGAATAAATATTCAGTCTATCACTCCCTGTATGTCCTATACCATGTAGACTGGAGTGGTGGAAAGACTGTAGACCATGCGCTATACACCCCCTACGGTCCTAGGCACCATGACCTTATGGACCCTGGAAACGCTAGTGGCCCTAAAATAATGCTTGATATATTAAGCACATGGAAGGCTGGTCTCACCTGGTGTGGGGACGCTCCTGCACGCACCCCGACGCGCGTTTCGCTACTTGTAAGCACTCGCTTTATCAAGGGGAATAGTGTGGATTGGGAATGGTTTACAGGACCTTATATCGTCCCGACAACGGCCATGTGACCATCATGTGATGGTACCCACCCCCCGGCCGTGTTAAGCGGCGCATGCGCACATCGCTGCAGTCATCTCCCCGCCCCAGCCCGGGCATGCCCCGCCGCACATGGGAGCAGGCACCGATGGTCCCGATCACATGCGCAGATGAGCGCCGCCGGACGAGAGCGGGCGATTAACCCCAGCAACACTGCTAATGCGCACCACAACCGGGGTACATATAATAACCACGTAGCCTGTACAGCTAAGAAAATATACATATGTGCTGCATGAATATTCAAAGGAAGCTATCCCATACAAGCAGGGGTCCAAACTTTTGCAAATGTTCTCCAAATATGTTGATACCGTCCGATCTTGTGTTCCAAATGACCATATGGATCTTTTGCTGCTTGTATCCTATGCAGATGTGACGGAGCTTAATAATACTGCAGTATTCACTGCTCACTATGGGAAAAACCTACATCATATAAAACAACAAGAAAGAAAAAGAAAGTGATTAAAACCAAACACAAAACACATAGATAAAATACAAGATGGCTAAGCGGGAAGATGAGTGATATAATCAAGGGGGGAATGATTTTACAAAAATGCAGCAAAATTCAGGGATTCATTTAGGCCAGCCGGTTTCATGGTTCCCAACGTTACAATCCATCGCAATTCACGCTGCGCTAGCAGCTTTTTTACGTCCCCCCCTCTGATGCCAGTATGTATAACATCTATGCCTCTAACTAAGAAGTTTCTAGGGTTACATTTATGTACCATGCGGAAGTGCCTCGGTATTGTTTTGAGAGTTGACACATCTTCTACTGTTGCGGCAGCCTCAATATCTCGCACGTGCTCTCTAATTCGTATTCTTAATTCTCTAGATGTTAACCCGATATATATAAGGGGGCAGCCACAAGTAGCGTAATAAATTACGTTCTGTGTACTGCACGAGATATATTCCCCTATTTTGAACTCTTTATGATCTACTGACGCAAAAGATGACGTTTGGTATGCATTACTGCATGCTACACAATGACCGCATTTGAAAAAACCCTTTCTGGGTTGTGTATTACCAAAGTAATTTTTAGTTGGAGCCACATAGTGGCTCCTAACTAGTAGATCTCCTAAATTTTTAGCGCGCCGGGATGTCATAAGAGGTGTATCTGACAAAAAGGGTCTCAGGGAGGGTTCCGCACCAAGCACTGGCCAGTATCTGGTCAGTATACCTCGCATACTGTCCCACTCATGGTTATATGTTGAAATAAATCGTATATTATCATCCTTTTTCTTCTTATGCTTTTTTTGATACAGCAAAGAAGTGCGGGACACTGACTTAGCCTTGTTGTACCCGTGCTTAATGCACCTCCGACTATAACCACGCTGTTCAAAACGTTCTCTCAAGTCTGAGGCCTGCATTTCAAATCTCTGGTCCGTCGAGCAGATCCGCCGCATCCTCAGGAACTGTCCAACCGGGACGGCCCTTACTGTGGACTGGTTGTGCGCAGTCGTGGCGTGAATCAATGAATTAACAGATGTTTCCTTACGAAAGACATCAGTCTGGATGGTGGATGTGGGGTCCACCTCCAGGCTGATGTCCAGGAAGTCAATTTTAGTCTTATTGTATTTATAAGTCAACTTAATGTTGAAATCATTTTTATTCAAATCCGCCATGAACTCATCTAACTGCTGCACCGTCCCCCGCCAAAACATCAAAACGTCATCAATATAGCGTAACCAGCACAGCACATGGTCCGCGGCCCCCGACCCGGCGTCACCAAAAACCAACCTCTCCCAGAAGCCCAAAAAGAGGTTAGCGTACGCCGGGGCACAGGCCGCGCCCATGGCCGCGCCACGCTTTTGTTGATAAAACTGATCTTTGAAAGTAAAAAAGTTATGCGTGAGGACAAAGTGCAGCAGCTCAAGAATGAGCTCACACAGGGGGCCATCCAGGTTGGAGGTCCCGAGGAAGAAGCGGACCGCCCGAATGCCATCATTGTGGTTGATGCAGGTGTACAAGGTTTCTACATCAGCTGTTACAAGAATGATATCATGACCTACAAAGGCGCCGTCAACCCTCGTGAGGACATCCGTCGTGTCCTTGACAAAAGAGGGTAATGTCTCTACAATTGTTTTTAAATAATAATCTACAAATTTGCAAATGGGGTCACATAGACCACCTATACCTGACACGATCGGACGTCCCGGAGGGTTGACGGCGTCCTTGTGCACCTTTGGAAGTAAGTAAAAGGTAGGTATCTTTGGGAATTTAACACTGAGGCCCTCAAAAACTTTTTTGTCAATGACCCCGGAATCCAAAGCTCTCAGTAAGATTTTTTGGAGTTGTGCCGAGAAGGACACCACTGGATTATATCCAATTTTAGTATAGACATCATTATTACGTAGCTGTCGATAGGCCTCCCATTCATATTTAGCCACGGGCCAGATCACGATATTCCCTCCCTTGTCAGCCGCTTTGAATACAACATCATCCATAGATTGTAACTCGCGGATGCTATCTCTTTCTGCATGGGTCAAATTATCATACCGGCGATAGGTTGATAATTTCTTCAGATCATTACTAACTAATTTAGTGAAGACATCTACCTCCGGGCAGAGTGACAAGGGAGGGAAACTCGTGGATCTGGGGAGGATATCTCTGGGGAACCTACCTTCCGTAGTCGGAGTCTGTTCATCCAATAATTCCTCCAGAACTCTTATGGTGTCCCTCTCTGCAGCACTCCAACCTTCCAAATCATTGCCTCCTTTACTGTGTAATTTTTTTAAGATGAGCTTACGTGAGAATAGTTGAAGGTCTTTCAAAGCTGTAAAATAATCATATTTGTTAGTGGGAGAGAATGAGAGGCCCCTACTCAACACCCGCAATTGTGTGTGGGTCAATTGGTGGTCCGACAGATTAATTACCTGGAGACCTCCCTGAGACCCCTTTTCAGACTGTTTCGCCTCATTTCTTTTTTTAGTATATTGCCGAGTATTAGCTTTTTTATGAGTATCACTTGTGGAGGCCACCTCGTTTTCCACCTCCATACGATTTTTCTTTACCTGTTGCATCTCTCCCCTATAAGATCGAATGGAAGCCGACCTTGAGCGTGATTGAGATTCATTCCTATAATAGGAACGAGATCGTTCATTGGGGTTCCTCCACTTATACATTCTGTTTTGTTGTTTGTCAAGGACATCGCGTTGGAATTTTTTCGCCTTAGTTTGCTGAATATCCTCTGCCCATTTTTGTGCTTCCTCTTGTATTTCAGAGTTCAATTTTTTTAGAGCCTCCAATGTCATCTCTTTTTTAATTGAATTCTGTAATTCGTCCATTTCTTTTTCTATACTGGACAGAGATTCAGTATTCATTTCTTTCAGTATCTCCATGAACCCGGCAGAGCAATTATTAGCATGTTTTTCCCATTTTTCACGTATTTCTAAATTTTCTACTGGGAATGAGGGAAATATTTGAACTCTTAATCCCCTAGGGATTAATTCCTGTGAGGAAGGTGCAGGCGGAGATGTTATGTTGCCTTGATCAAAATGTGGTCTCGATGTCAGAGAGAGCTCAACACCAGCAAGTGTTTCCACTTGCAAATGTCCTGACGACCTGCCAATCATACTGACTGTTGCGAGTAAAGAGGTGGAAGGTCTGCGTCCAAACCATGTCCGACTTCTGTCTCCACAGTCTCAGAGGATGAAGAGGATGCGGATGCACTTGATGGGGCAGACGGTGGTTGATCCAGCCCACTAGGCCGCATTGTAGCACGGTGAGCTTCCCACTGCAACTTATGCCTCATATCCATGTGACGTTTCATGCATGAAGTACTCAAACAAGTCATTTTTTGGCCTCTACTGAGATTTTGGTGACAAATCTTACAGACAACATGAGTTGGGTCATCCTTTGCGATCTCTAAAATGCCCAGGCTACGCAAAGCTTAGAGCCCATGCGACCTGAAGAGCCACCACGACTTCTGCTCACAGGCACAGTTGGGGTTGAGGATGCAGTTGTTGACGTGCTTCCAGTACTCCGTCTCTGTCCAGGAAGGCAGAACCTAACCTCGTCGTCAGACTCATCACTAGCATCCTCCTCCACCTCCTCTGCTGACCTCATGGACTGGTGGACTGTGGGTGGACAGTAAGTGGGGTCTCCAACCTCATCATCATCATCCTGTGTGTTCTCACACCCATTGTCCTCAAAGCCAACCTCTTCCTGCCCTGACAAAAAAGTCAAGTTTTCGTTCCAATCAGGTATCTCAGTCTCATCATCATCTTCCTCATTGTCTCCACCAACAGGAGTTACAGTTTGGGAACGAGGGTCTACATTATGCTCAGAACCTTCTTCATCTGGGCCTGGATCTGACTCAAAAAGATTCTTGGCACCAGTGCAGATCAATTCCTCGTCTGGATTCACAGAAGCTCTGGAGCAGACCTCTGATTCCCAGGCTACAGTATGAGTAAACAGCTCTGCAGACTCAACCCTCTGTGTTACCCCATACTCAGACGGACGGCTGGAGACTTGGGAGCTGTGAGGAAGCAAGTGCGATTGGGGTGACACCTCTGAGGACTGGAGTAGTTGTGATGTTGAAGTTGACATGGAGGAGAGCTCACTTGAACGAGCACTTGATATCCATTCAAGCACCTGCTGATTTTGTGCCTCTTCTGGAATTTTTAGCGATGCTCGTAGCGATGGTCGTAAGAAAGGGATCATATCAGATTGTCCACGAAAAGAAGTAGACATCTTACTTTGGCTGGAAGATGGTCTTTCTTCTGCAGATGTTACTGTTGCTTTACCACCTACCCCACGGACACAACCTTTTTTTCCCTTTCCAACACGCCTATTCCCCTTTCCACCAGCAGCAGGCCTTTTGCCACTCATATTGGTGCTTAACTAATTGGCAACTCTGTATTTGTAGTTGTTGGAACAAAAAACGATGGATGAAAACCGAGCAGAACTGAGTGGCCAAACTGTGGTAATAGGCCCAAAAGGATTTACTGGGTTAGATGCAGTAAAAATTTAGATACACAGGTGGTGTAGCTAGCTTCACAGGCGGGCTACTCCGCTGACGTGCAGACACTGCACCTAGGCCCAAAACTATTTACTGGGTTAGATGCATTAAAAATTTAGATACACAGGCGGTGTAGCTAGCTTCACAGGCGGGCTACTCCGCTGACGTGCAAACACTGCTCCTAGGCCCAAAACAATTTACTGGGTTAGATGCATTAACAATTTAGATACACAGGCGGTGTAGCTAGCTTCACAGGCGGGCTACTCCGCTGACGTGCAGACACTGCTCCTAGGCCCAAAACTATTTACTGGGTTAGATGCAGTAAAAATTTAGATACACAGGCGGTGTAGTTAGCTTCACAGGCGGGCTACTCCGCTGATGTGCAGACACTGCTCCTAGGTCCAAAACTATTTACTGGGTTAGATGCAGTAACAATTTAGATACACAGGCAGTGTAGTTATCTTCACAGGCGGGCTACTCCGCTAACGTGCAGACATTGCTCCTAGGCCAAAACTATTTACTGGGTTAGATGCAGTAAAAATTTAGATACACAGGTGGTGTAGCTAGCTTTACAGGTGGGCTACTCTGCTGACGTGCAGACACTGCTCCTAGGCCCAAAACAATTTACTGGGTTAGATGCATTAAAAATTTAGATACACAGGCGGTGTAGCTAGCTTCACAGGCGGGCTACTCTGCTGACGTGCAGACACTGCTCCTAGGCCCAAAACAATTTACCGGGTTAGATGCAGTAAAAATTTAGGTACACAGGCGGTGTAGCTAGCTTCACAGGCGGGCTACTCCGCTGACGTGCAGACACTGCTACTAAGCCCAAAAAGATTTACTGGGTTAGATGTAGTAAAAATGTAGATACACAGACGGTGTAGCTAGCTTCACAGGCGGGCTACTCCACTGACATGCAGACACTGCTACTAAGCCCAAAATGATTTCCTGGGTTAGATGCAGTAAAAATTTAGATACACAGGCAGTGTAGCTAGCTTCACAGGTGGGCTACTCAGATGACTACCAGACAATGCTACCAGCCCAAAAGGATTGGCTGAGCTAGATTACACCAAATGCTATGAAAAACACTTGCACAGCACTGGCACAGACCTGCCTGGCAAAAAGTGCTATGAACTGCTGTAACCTACCCTGAAAAGAGCTGATATTACAACTAGTCCCGACTCCCTTAACCTATCTCTCAGAAAATTCGCTTGCAAAAAAAGACTCTTTGACTGTATAGCGCCCACAGCAGCAGCGGTGCCGTCTAACACTAGGCTGCAGCAGTGAGGAAATGGTGGCGATGGGGAAAATGGCTGGTTCTTATAGGGCAAGGACATGTGACAAACACAGCCAAGGACACATTCCCTTGCTTGTGTGCATCACATGCACATTGCTGTGTGTGTGTGTGTGCACTGCTGATAGTCTGAGAGACTGCACCGCCCCACAGTAAATGCGGGAAAGAAAAAAAAAAATGGAGATCGGCATTATTTCAGCACAGATCTATCAACCCCCACCCACCATACACTGAAACAGTCTATTAACCATGATAAACAGTTTAAATGTGCAAATCAAGTTAGGCTTTTGGTGAATGAACAGTTATCGAAGAGAAACTCGAACAGCCGAAGTTCAAGCAAATTGTTCGAGTTCGATGAATGACTCGAACACCGCCCAAAACAGCTCGAATTTGAAATTGGCGAACAGTACGACTCGAACACCGCTCATCTCTAATAATAACAGACACGGATTCTTTACTATAAGAGCAGTGAAACTATGGAACTCTCTGCCGTATGATGTTGTAATGAGTGATTCACTACTAAAATTTAAGAGGGGACTGGATGCCTTTCTTGAAAAGTATAATGTTACAGGTTATATATACTAGATTCCTTGATAGGGTGTTGATCCAGGGAACTAGCCTGATTGCCATATGTGGAGTCGGGAAGGAATATTTTTCCCCAATGTGGAGCTTACTCTTTGCCACATGGGTTTTTTTTGCCTTCCTCTGGATCGACATGTTAGGGCATGTTAGGTTAGGCTATGGGTTGAACTAGATGGACTTAAAGTCTTCCTTCAACCTTAATAACTATGTTACTATGAAATGTATATTCAGTAAATGCACTCAATACTTGGTCAGGGCTCCTTTGGAGAACTCAAGCAGCTTGGATTGTGTGCCTTTCCACTCCTCCTCCAGACCTTGGTTTCCAAGGTCTAGTGTGAAGTTTCCACAATTAGTGATAGTTTGGGGAGCCATGTCATCTGCTGGTGTAGGTCCACTGTGTTTTATCAAGACCAAAGTCAGTACAGCTGTCTACCAGGAAATTTTAGAGCACTTCATGATTACCTCTGCCAACAAGCTTTTTGTAGATGTAAATTTCATTCTCCAGCAGGACCTGGCACCTGTCCACACTGCCAAATGTACCAATTCCTGGTTAAAAAACAACAGTATCACTGTGCTTGATTGGCCAGCAAACTCGCCTGACCTTAACCCCATAGAGAATCTATGGGGTATTGTCAAGAGGAAGATGAGAGACACCAGACCCAACAATGCAGACGAGCTGAAGACTGCTATCAAAGCAACCTGGGCTTCCATAACACCTCAGCAGTGCCACGGGCTGATCACCTCCATGCTACGCTGCACTGATGCAGTAATTGATGCAAAAGGAGCCCCGACCAAGTATTGAGTGCATTTACTGAACATACATTTCAGTAGGCCAAAATTTCGGATTTTAAAATCATTTTTCAAGCTGGTGTTATAAAGTATTCTAATTTACTGACACAATGACTTTTGGGTTTTCATTGGCTGTAAGCCATAATCATCAACATTAACAGAAATAAACAATTGAAATACATCACTCCGTTGTAATGACTCTATATAATATATAAGTTTCACTTTTTGTATTGAAGAACTGACAAAAATTAACTTTTTGATGATATTCTAATTTTGTGAGATGCACCTGTATATTTCCCTAAGGCAATGCTTCAACTATTTTTCCCTTTGCATTGTCGATAGGCTGCTAAAATGTTTTACTATTCATAGCTGTCTTAATATGCATGCACTACTGACCAGAATTTTAAAATACACGGTTTAAGAGCTTGTTCACATGATGTATTTTCCCCCACATTTCACATTTCAGGGTTAAAAAATGCTGGATTTTACAGTATCAACAAAGTGAATGATATTTCTGAAATCTCATGCACAATATTTTTCTCCTTGCAGATTTGAACCATAAGTTTTTTCAAATATGCAGCATGTCGATTCTTTCAGCATTTTTTCCCCATTCAAGTGAATAGGAAAAAAACAAAACTAAAGTAAAACTAAATTAAAAAAGTGCAATTCAAGCATTTGTTCTGTTAACACTCTGGTTTTTTATGCAGAAAATTCTGATTCAAAAACCCAAAGTGTACACATACCCTTAGGGAAACCTTTTTTTTTTTCATTATTTAATAACAAAAACCTTGGACTCCTTCCTCTGTGAATCTTTGGGAGACTTCCTCACAAACTGCGTCCATTTCTGCTAAGGTGCTGAAAGAGTTCGGCCCATGAGCAGATATAGTGGATTCTACTGCAGGTATCTGCGAATGCGCTGTTCACTCCCTCACAATCAGCACCTGCCCAGGAAAGAATGTACCTGCCATCTTGAGAGCTCCATACGCAGCAGTGGGCTTCAAGGTGGCGACTATATCAAAAAACGCAATTTTATGGAAAGAAAGAAAGAAAGAAAAAAAGAAAGAAAGAAAGAAAAAGACTTCTGCTGCTCTTTTTAATCTACTACAGCATCAAAAACCTAACGAAAACCTGACTGTGTGATCTCAAATTTGTTTTTTTTGTAACAAACAAATGTATATTTAATCTTGCAGCTACTTTTATGATAGATCGACTCTTATTTAAATGTGCTGTGTGAAAACAAGTATGCCAATTTACTACTTAATGACGCCATTAGGCTTAACACTTGAAACAGCTCTTGATTAACACTTCTCATTGTGTTAATATCATTAAGCTACGTTCCCATAAAGAGTATGTGGTGCGTTTTTGATCTTTCTGCACTTATTAAGTAAATTAGACTACTTGCTATTCTTTAATTGCGTTTTTGTATCATGTTCTTGACACCATGGTTTTTGTCTCTTTTTGATATATAATGTTTTCAATAAAGCTGCCTTTTTGTAAGGGTATGTTTCCATGTTCTGGAAGCTCTGCGCTTTGGACGCAGCGGATGCCCCGCTCCGCCCAAAGCACCGCCCCCTGTTGTATGCGCGGTGATTCCGGATGTGTTCATTGAACACATGCGGAATCAATGCATCGTATTCATAGACTGGGTTATTTATCTTGCGGAGACGGAGCGTCTCCGCAAGATAAATAGACATGCTGCGGTCTATAAAGACGTGCCGCATGTCCGGAGGCGGCCCTGCACGCATAGTGGAGACAGGATTTTGTAAAATCCCCTCCACTATGCTGTAACATCTGGACGCTGCGGATTGGACGTTGCGGCTGTATGCATCATCCAATCCGCAGCAAAAACTCAAACAATACACCCCGTGGAAACATACCCATAAACTTCCTGGTATATGGCTTTGAGTAAACTTAATCTAAACAGTCATGTGTGGATTAGGTGCATTTAAACATATTAAGTGTTGAAACATACTAACATTGCATATGCATTTTTAGTGCACATTTTCCATTTGTAATTCAATTTTATAGGGAACGTACGCACAGAAAAATTAGAAATAATCGCAGTAGAAATTGTCACGTTGCAGATTTCAAACATATGTTTAACTCAATTTGGCCATCAGAGTGCTATGATGACAGTAGTGCTCAGAGCAGCCCAGCTGTCTGACATTGTGCATGGTGTGAGGATGTACAGCTGGAGTGGCACTGTGGTAACGTGGAGACAGTGTACACACTGACCTCCCAGGACATTACACGTGGATGGGGCTGTAGGGCAGAGGCAACAGGAGGGGTCAGTAAGCAGGAAGAGTCAGTGCCACCTGGGTAATGCCAGATGAGAGCCTGGCATAGTATCATACCATAGGACTGCTATTGATCAACCCCTCTAAGAGGCAGGACAGAAGGCTATAGCCAGGACCCAACTACATATTCTACATGGCCGACAGCATATCTATGCCAACTTTTTTGTACAATTTAGACATAAATCTGCTATATGTGTACTAATAGCAACTGATCATATATCACCTTCCATTTTACAGTATGCTAAAAACTGATGTTATTGGTCACTGTGAGCTGTGATAGACCATTATGTTACTGTCACCATAAATCCAAGCCTGCGGGCTATACAAAAGTTATGTCCGTCATTTGTCCCCTTGACAAGTTTGTCACAGCTAAGAAGGATCAACAAATTGTAGCCACGTCGCACACATTTTTTTTCAGTTCTAAGACCAAAGTTGTCAGGTTACCTTAGCCTAAAGGTGGTCGGGTCCTAGACTGGCGGTCGCGGCCTAGCCTGGTGGTCATGCACATACATGTATGGAGGTGGCGGAGACCCTCATTTGCCTCCTGTCTCCTATACATTGGGCCCATTCAGCATCCTGATGGTTGCAAAAATAAGTAGAAAATAAGAATCATTTGTCTTTCCTCAGCTGCATTGTGTTTCTTTGGCTGATCACTGGGTCTGTAATCTGCAGTTAGGGCAATTAGTTTAGAAATAGTTAGTTAGAGCTAGTGTTAGGGTATGGAAAGTTTATTTTCTATCTATCTATCTATCTATCTATCTATCTATCTATCTATCTATCTATCTACAGTTATATGAAAAAGTTTGGGCACCCCTATTAATCTTAAGCTTAATGTTTTATAAAAATTGTTTTTTTGCAACAGCTATTTCAGTTTCATATATCTAATAACTGTTGGACACAGTAATGTTTCTGCCTTGAAATGAGGTTTATTGTACTAACAGAAAATGTGCAATCTGCATTCAAACAAAATTTGACAGGTGCATAAGTATGGGCACCCTTATCATTTTCTTGTTTTAAATACTCCTACCTACTTTTTACTGACTTACTAACGCACTTTTTTTGGTTTTGTATCCTCATTGAGCTTTGAACTTCATAGACAGGTGTATGCAATCATGAGAAAAGCTACTTAAAGTGGACACTTGCAAGTTGTTCTCCTGTTTGAATCTCCTCTGAAGAGTGGCATCATGGGCTCCTCAAAACAACTGTCAAATGATCTGAAAACAAAGATTATTCAACATAGCTGTTCAGGGGAAGGATACAAAAAGCTGTCTCAGAGATTTAACCTGTCAATTTCCACTGTGAGGAACATAGTAAGGAAATGGAAGAACACAGGTACAGTTCTTGTTAAGGCCAGAAGTGGCAGGCCAAGAAAAACATCAGAAAGGCAGAGAAGAAGAATGGTGAGATCAGTCAAGGACAATCCTCAGACCACCTCCAGAGAGCTGCAGCATCAACTTGCTGCAGATGGTGTCACTGTGCATTTTTCATATAACTGTATCTATCTATCTATCTATCTATCTATCTATCTATCTATCTATCTATCTATCTATCTATCTATCTATCCATATACTGTACATACTGGGAAAAATAAGTATTTGATACACTGCCGATTTTGCAAGTGTTCTCACCTACAAAGAATAAAGAGGTCTGTAATTTTTATCGCAGGTACACATCAACTGTGAGAAACAGAATCTGAAAAAAAATCCTGAAAATCATATTGTATGAGTTTTAAATAATTAACCCCTTCACCCCCGGAGCTTTTTCCATTTTTTCGTTTTCGTTTTTCGCTCCCCTCCTTCCCAGAGCCATAACTTTTTTTATTTTTCTGTCAAAATAGCCATGTGAGGGCTTATTTTTTGCGGGACGAGATGTACTTTTGAACAACATCATTGGTTTTACCATGCCATGTAACAGAAAACGGGAAAAAAATTCCAAGTGATGAAATTGCAAAAAAAGTGCAATCTCACACTTGTTTTTTGTTTGGCTTTTTTGCTAGGTTCACCAAATGCTAAAACTGACCTGCCATTATGATTCTCCAGGTCATTTCGAGTTCATAGACACCTAACATGTCTAGGTTATTTTTTTTCTAAGTGGTGAAAAAGAATTCCAAAATTTGCTAAAAAAAAAAAAAATTGCGCGATTTTCCGATACCCGTAGTGTCTCCAATTTTCGTGATCTGGGGTCAGGTGAGGGCTTATTTTTTGCGTGCCAAGCTGACGTTTTTAATGATACCATTTTGGTGCAGATACGTTCTTTTGATCGCCCGTTATTGCATTTTAATGCAATGTTGCGGCGACCAAAAAAACATAATTTTGGCGTTTTGATTTTTTTTTCACTACACCATTTAGCGATCAGGTTAATCCTTTGTTTTTATTGATAGATCGGGCGATTCTGAACACGGCGATACCAAATATGTGTATGTTTGATTTTTTTTTTTTTTTTTGTTTGGGGCAAAAGTGGGGTGATTTGAACTTTTGTATATTTTTTGTTTTTTTATATTTTTAAACACTTTTTTAAACAATTTTGGCATGCTTCAATAGTCTCCATAGGAGGCTAGAAGCATGCACTACACGATCGGCTCTGCTACATAGAGGTGAAGTACAGATCACCTCTATGTAGCAGAAAGGCAGGTGTACTTTGAACGCCGACCACAGGGTGGTGCTCAAAGCAATTGGCCATCAACAACCATAGAGGTCTCAAGGAGACCTCTGGTTGTTATGGCAATGCACCATTGACCCCCGATCATGTGACGGGGGTCAGCGGCGCGAGCGCTAGTTAAATGCTGCTGTCAGCGTTTGACGGCGGCATTTAAAGGGAACCTGTCACCACGTTTTTGGAAGATGGGATAAAAATAGCGTTAAATAGGGGCAGAGGTGGGCGTTACATTAGTGTGTTTGTTATGCGTTTATTACCCACCTAAGTTGCCGAAATACCTTTGCAAAGTCTCCGTTTTCGCCTGTCAATCAGGCTGGTCTGGTCAAAAGGGCGTGTTGTCTTCCCCCAGATTTTGCGTAGTTTTCCGTTGGTGGCGTAGTGGATGCAGGATTCGGGACCTTGGACATGCGCACACCACTACGCCACCAACGGAAAACTACGCAAGATCTGGGGGAAGACACCACGCCCATCCGACCTGACCAGCCTGATTGACAGGCGAAAACGACTACTTTGGTAACGTATTTCGGCAGCATAGGTGGGGAATCGGGGTCCACAAACTACACTATTGTAATGCACAGCTCAGGCCCTATTTAACAGTATTTTTATCTCATACCGAAAAAACGGGGTGACAGGTTCCCTTTAACTAGTTAATGGGCGAGAGCGGATCGCAATTCCGCTCGCGCTCATTGCGCGCACATGTCAGCTGTACAAAACAGCCGACATGTCGCGGCTTTGAGGTGGGCTCACCGCCAGAGGCCACCTCAAAGCAGGGGATCCGCCAGCTCACTGTCACGGGGATACTAGGTATACTAAAGCTGAGTACCCGGGCCCCTGCGATATTCCTCAGGCTTGGGAAACCCTGTCTGTCCCTTTCCCAGAAGTTACACTAATGGTGTGCATGTCTGGGCCGCCAGGCCTGACCCTGTCTCCTGTTTCAGCCCTAAGCTGAAACCACCACCCGCCACCCAGTTAAGAGACCACACACCAATCCCCACAGAAAGCACAGACAGGGAAAACTGAAAAATGCACCACGCCGCAGTCACACAGGAATACACTATAATGTGCACAGGGCAAAACAAATACAAATATAGGAAGGAGAAATATGATAAAGGATAATACACCACCAGATACGATATTTCTTCTTCTAGACAACCTCACCAGACCGAGATCACCAGGCACAAGACACAAGCTATAATCGGCGACGCCCAAAGTCCAGCACGACTATTTAAAGGCCGAGGGCGTGACCCAGCCTAATTACCAGCTAGATTATCCCCGAGCAAGCTGGATAAAGTCTAGCCAACGCCACTGAGCATGTAGTGGACGTAAGTGGAATTACTGCTGTCTGTCGGACGCCCTAGTGTGAACAGCGTCCGACATGACACTGACGTACTATTCCGTCAGCTGGCAGAAAGGGGTTAATTTGCAGTTTATTGCATTAAATAAGTATTTAATACAATAGAAAAAAAACAGAACTCAATATTTGGTTCAGAAACCTTTCTTTGCAATTACAGCGGTCAGACGTTTCCTATGACCAAGTTTGCATACACTGCAGCAGGGATTTTGGCCCACTCCTCCAAACAGATCTTTTCCAAATCTTTCAGGTTTCCAGGCTGTTGCTGAGCAATATTAACTTTCAGCTCCCTCCAAAGATTTTCTATTGTGTTCAGGTCTGGAGACTGGCTAGGCCACTCCAGGACCTTGAAATGCTTCTTACAGAGCCAGTCCTTAGTTGCCCTGGCTGTGTTTTTCAGGTCATTGCCATGCTGGAAGTCCCAGTCATGACCCATCTTCAATGGTCTTACTCAGGAAAGGAGATTGTTGGCCAAAATCTCGCTATTCAAGACCACATCCATCCTACCATCATTATGGTGCAGTAATCCTGTCCCCTTTGCAGAAAAGCAACATCAAAGTAGGATGTTTCCCCCATCATGCTTCACAGTTGGGATGGTGTTCTTGGGATTGTACTCTTTAATAATAATAATCTTTATTTTTATATAGCGCTAACATATTCCGCAGCGCTTTACAGTTTGCACACATTATCAACGCTGTCCACGATGGGGCTCACAATGTAAATTCCCTATCAGTATGTCTTTGAAATGTGGGAGGAAACCGGAGTACCCGGAGGAAACCCACGCAAACACGGAGAGAACATACAAACTCTTTGCAGATGTTGTCCTGGGTGGGATTAGAACCCAGGACTCCAGCGCTGCAAGGCTGCAGTGCTAACCACTGCGCCACTTCTTCCTCCAAAAACGGCGAGTTCTATTTTGGTCTCATCTGACCACATGACCTCCTCCAAAGCCTCCTATGGATCATTCAGATGGTCATTGGTGAACTTCAAACTGGCCTGGACATGTGCTGGTGTGAGCATGGGGACCGTGCAGAATTTTAATCCATAAAGACATAGTGTGTTACTAACAGTGATGTTTGAGACTATGGTCCCAGCTTTTTTCAGGTCATTCACCAGGTCCTCCCATGTGGTTATGGGCTGATTCCTGACTTTTCTCAGTCATCCTTACCCCATGAGGCGAGATCCTGCATGGATCACCAGACCGAGGGGTCACCAAGCTGCTTGCCTATTGTTCTGTAGCCCATAACAGCCTTGTGCAGGTCTACAATTTTGTCCCTGAAGTCCTAAGACAGTGCTTTTGGTCTTGGCCATGGTGGAGAGGTTGGAATGTGATTGAGTGTGTGGACAGATGTCTTTCATAAAGGTAACTAGTTAAAAAACATGCAATTATTACAGGTAATATGTGCATAGTAGGTGGGCTTCTTAAAGAAAAAATAAGAAGTCTGTGAGAGCCAAAATTCTTGCTGGTTGGTAGGTGGTCAAATACTTGTTTCATGCAATAAACTACAATTTAATTACCGTATATACTCGAGTATAAGCCGAGATTTTCAGCCCAAATTTTTGGGCTGAAAGTGCCCCCTCGGCTTATACTCGAGTCACGGTCGGCGGGTGAGGGGGAGAGGGCACTGAGGCATACTTACCTGCTTCCGGGGCTCCTGGCGCTCCCCCTGCCCATCCCACGGTCTTCGGTGCCGCAGCTCTTCCCCTGTTCAGCGGTCACATGGGACCGCTCATTAGAGAAATGAATAGGCTGCTCCACCTCCCATAGGGGCGGAGCTGCATAAATCATTTCTCTAATCAGCGGTAACGGTGACCGCTGACAGAGGAAGAGGCTGCGGCACCGAAGACCAGCTGTCCGGGGGAAGGAGCGGGACGCCGGGAGCAGGTAAGTATGTCATATTTACCTTCCCTCGTTCCACCCGCCGGGTGCCACTCAGTCTTCGCGTCCTCTTGTTCTGACTGTTCAGGTCAGAGGGCGCGATGACGCATATAGTGTGCGCGCCGCCCTGTGCCTGAACAGTCAGTGCGGAGAGACGCCGGGACGGGACGCTGAGGAGCTGCAAGCAAGAGAGGTGAGTATGTGTTTTGTTTTTTTTATTGCAGCAGCAGCAGCAATGGCACAGATTTATGTGGAGCATCTATGGGGCAACGGTGCAGAGCACTATATATGGCACAGATTTATGTGGAGCATCTATGGGGCAACGGTGCAGAGCACTATATATAAGGCACAGCTTTATGTGGAGCATCTATGGGGCAACGGTGCAGAGCACTATATATAAGGCACAGCTTTATGTGGAGCATCTATGGGGAAATGGTGCAGAGCACTATATATAAGACACAGCTTTATGTGGAGCATCTATGGGGCAACGGTGCAGAGCACTATATATAAGGCACAGCTTTATGTGGAGCATCTATGGGGCAACGGTGCAGAGCACTATATATAAGGCACAGCTTTATGTGGAGCATCTATGGGGCCATAATCAAAGGTCAAAGGTGCAGAGCATTATATATGGCACAGCTATCTATGGGGCCATAATCAAAGGTGCAGAGCATTATATATGGCACAGCTATCTATGGGGCCATAATCAAAGATGCAGAGCATTATATATGGCACAGCTATCTATGGGGCCATAATCAAGGGTGCAGAGGTAATATATAGCACAGCTATCTATGGGGCCATAATCAAAGGTGCAGAGCATTGTATATGGCACAGCTATCTATGGGGCCGTAATCAAAGGTGCAGAGCATTGTATATGGCACAGCTTTATGTGGAGCATCTATGGGGCCATAATGAACGGTGCAGAGCATTATATGTGGCACAGCTTTATGTCGAGCATCTATGGGGCCATAATGAACGGTGCAGAGCATTATATGTGGCACAGCTTTATGTCGAGCATCTATGGGGCCATAATGAACGGTATGGAGCATCTATTTTTAATTTTGAAATTCACCGGTAGCTGCTGCATTTTCCACCCTAGGCTTATACTCGAGTCAGTAAGTTTTCCCAGTTTCTTGTGGCAAAATTAGGGGGGTCGGCTTATACTCGGGTCGGCTTATACTCGAGTATATACGGTATTTAAAAATCATACAATGTGATTTTCTGGTTTTTAGCTTTAGATTCTGGCTCTCACAGTTAAAGTGTACCTACGATGAAAATTGCAGACCTCTTCATTCTTTGTAGGTGGGAAAACTTGCAAAACCAGCCATGACCGACCATAAATAATTTTAATGATAAATGTTACCACACACGCACCCCCGAAAAGATATCTGTGTGGATGAGTTTCTGGTCTTTTTCAAGGGCAGGCAGCAATTCATTCAATATTTGCCAAATAAAAGGGTCCGATTTGGACTGAAAATGTATAAGTTGTGTGAAGTTGGCTTCAGGGCGTATGAGGGGAAAGACACTCAAATTGTTCCTCCTGAATGCCTCCTCTCACTGAACATGGCTGGGAAAATTGTATGGGACCTGGTGCACCCCCTTTTAGATAAGGGGAAGAAATTGAAAATAGATAATTATTATACGAGTGTACACCTGTTCAAGTTCCTGTCTGCCAAGAAGACCATGACCTGTGGCACCATACGCCGAAATCAAAGAGCGTTGCCCAAGACTCATGTCACCCAAAAATTAAAGGCAGGCAAAATTAAGGCACTCTATAACGAGGATATGCTGCTTGTCAAATTTCATTATAAAATAGATGTCCTCATGTTAACATCAATCCATGCTGACAGAAGCAGCCAAATTTCTGTATGCGGAGCAGTAGGTGATAACTCCTGGACTAAGTCTAGTCTAATATTTAAGGTTGTGAGAATCAAATCATCTAAGTTTGAGGTTTTGATTTTGTATAAATGGATACCGTATTTTTCAGATTATAAAATGCTCTGGATTACAAGACGCACCCCAAATTTTGAGAATAATAAAAAAAAAAACTTTTTTATAAAATGGTTGTGCTTCTTATAATTCCTGGGTAGTGTTGAGCATTCCGATACCGCAAGTATCGGGTATCGGCCGATACTTGCGGTATCGGAATTCCGATACCGAGATCCGATACTTACCGCATATCGGATACCGGAATCGGAAGTTCCAAGAATTCAAACAGCACGAATTCAGCCAATGAGGAATGATTACAAGTGTGGGCACATTGTGGGGCTAAGGGAGGATATTAGCGAAGGGAATGAGGATGTCGAGTCCATATGGGTCGAAATTCATGGAGGGAAAAATGGTAACAAAATTCTCATTGGGGTCTGTTACAAACCCCCAAATATAACAGAAATCATGGAAAGTCTACTTCTAAAGCAGATAGATGAAGCTGCAACCCATAATGAGGTCCTGGTTATGGTGGACTTTAACTACCCAGATATTAACTGGGAAACAGAAACCTGTGAAACCCATAAAGGCAACAGGTTTCTGCTAATAACCAAGAAAAATTACCTTTCACAATTGGTGCAGAATCCAACCAGAGGAGCAGCACTTTTAGACCTAATACTATCTAATAGACCTGACAGAATAACAAATCTGCAGGTGGTCGGGCATCTAGGAAATAGCGACCACAATATTGTACAGTTTCACCTGTCTTTCACTAGGGGGACTTGTCAGGGAGTCACAAAAACACTGAACTTTAGGAAGGCAAAGTTTGACCAGCTTAGAGATGCCCTTAATCTGGTAGACTGGGACAATATCCTCAGAAATAAGAATACAGATAAAAAATGGAAAATGTTTAAGAACATCCTAAATAGGCACTGTAAGCGGTTTATACCTTGTGGGAATAAAAGGACTAGAAATAGGAAAAACCCAATGTGGCTAAACAAAGAAGTAAGACAGGCAATTAACAGTAAAAAGAAAGCATTTGCACTACTAAAGCAGGATGGCACCATTGAAGCTCTAAAAAACTATAGGGAGAAAAATACCTTATCTAAAAAACTAATTAAAGCTGCCAAAAAGGAAACAGAGAAGCACATTGCTAAGGAGAGTAAAACTAATCCCAAACTGTTCTTCAACTATATCAATAGTAAAAGAATAAAAACTGAAAATGTAGGCCCCTTAAAAAATAGTGAGGAAAGAATGGTTGTAGATGACGAGGAAAAAGCTAACATATTAAACACCTTCTTCTCCACGGTATTCACGGTGGAAAATGAAATGCTAGGTGAAATCCCAAGAAACAATGAAAACCCTATATTAAGGGTCACCAATCTAACCCAAGAAGAGGTGCGAAACCGGCTAAATAAGATTAAAATAGATAAATCTCCGGGTCCGGATGGCATACACCCACGAGTACTAAGAGAACTAAGTAATGTAATAGATAAACCATTATTTCTTATTTTTAGGGACTCTATAGCGACGGGGTCTGTTCCGCAGGACTGGCGCATAGCAAATGTGGTGCCAATATTCAAAAAGGGCTCTAAAAGTGAACCTGGAAATTATAGGCCAGTAAGTCTAACCTCTACTGTTGGTAAAATATTTGAAGGGTTTCTGAAGGATGTTATTCTGGATTATCTCAATGAGAATAACTGTTTAACTCCATATCAGCATGGGTTTATGAGAAATCGCTCCTGTCAAACCAATCTAATCAGTTTTTATGAAGAGGTAAGCTATAGGCTGGACCACGGTGAGTCATTGGACGTGGTATATCTCGATTTTTCCAAAGCATTTGATACCGTGCCACACAAGAGGTTGGTACACAAAATGAGAATGCTTGGTCTGGGGGAAAATGTGTGTAAATGGGGTAGTAACTGGCTTAGTGATAGAAAGCAGAGGGTGGTTATAAATGGTATAGTCTCTAACTGGGTCGCTGTGACCAGTGGGGTACCGCAGGGGTCGGTATTGGGACCTGTTCTCTTCAACATATTCATTAATGATCTGGTAGAAGGTTTACACAGTAAAATATTGATATTTGCAGATGATACAAAACTATGTAAAGCAGTTAATACAAGAGAAGATAGTATTCTGCTACAGATGGATCTGGATAAGTTGGAAACTTGGGCTGAAAGGTGGCAGATGAGGTTTAACAATGATAAATGTAAGGTTATATACATGGGAAGAAGGAATCAATGTCACCATTACACACTGAATGGGAAACCACTGGGTAAATCTGACATGGAGAAGGACTTGGGGATCCTAGTTAATGATAAACTTACCTGGAGCAGCCAGTGCCAGGCAGCAGCTGCCAAGGCAAACAGGATCATGGGGTGCATTAAAAGAGGTCTGGATACACATGATGAGAGCATTATACTGCCTCTGTACAAATCCCTAGTTAGACCGCACATGGAGTACTGTGTCCAGTTTTGGGCACCGGTGCTCAAGAAGGATATAATGGAACTAGAGAGAGTACAAAGGAGGGCAACAAAATTAATAAAGGGGATGGGAGAACTACAATACCCAGATAGATTAGCGAAATTAGGATTATTTAGTCTAGAAAAAAGACGACTGAGGGGCGATCTAATAACCATGTATAAGCATATAAGGGGACAATACAAATATCTCACTGAGGATCTGTTTATACCAAGGAAGGTGACGGGCACAAGGGGGCATTCTTTGCGTCTGGAGGAGAGAAGGTTTTTCCACCAAAATAGAAGAGGATTCTTTACTGTTAGGGCAGTGAGAATCTGGAATTGCTTGCCTGAGGAGGTGGTGATGGCGAACTCAGTTGAGGGGTTCAAGAGAGGCCTGGATGTCTTCCTGGAACAGAACAATATTGTATCATACAATTATTAGGTTCTGTAGAAGGACGTAGATCTGGGGATTTATTATGATGGAATATAGGCTGAACTGGATGGACAAATGTCTTTTTTCGGCCTTACTAACTATGTAACTATGTAACTATGTAACATCCTGTTCAGCATGGTGGGCATGTAACTACTCGCAAGGCTGTGATTGGCTGCTGAAATGATGTCATGATGCACTATAAAAAACGCTGCCACCATTTCTGGCTCACTCTGCTGTGAATTTAGTTAGGCATAGGACGCTGTGTTCTGACTGAGGGCCAGTTGAGATTTGCTTCTTTGTGCTTTTCCTAGGCTAATTTAGCAACCGCTGTGTGTTCACCTTGCTTTTGCCTTGCAGCGCTGTTTTCACAGCGATCTGCAAGGTCTCTGTGTGTGTGTGTGAGTGCAGCCCACTCTGTAGTCTGTGTGCAGCCATAGCCGGTTGTATTCAGCTCAGGGTTGTTCACTGTCTCATACTGTTCTATCCATTCCATTGTCCTTTTTTGCAAATAGTGCAGCCCGCTGCACATTTTTTCAAATACTTCCTATTAGTGGCTTTCCACCCGTATCCAGCTAAATTGTGGAAAAACACTACATAGGATAACGTAGAGGAGGTTTTTTGGGCCTTGCAGCGCCGTTTACGGCTGTCTGCACGGTCTCCGTGTGAGTGCAGCTCGCCCTGTAGTCTGTGTGCAGCCACAGCCGGTTGTATCCAGCTCAGGGTGCGTCACTGCCTCATACCGTAAAATACATTGTCCTTTTTTGCAAACAGTGCAGCCCGCTGCACATTTTTCAAATACTTCCTATTAGTGGCTTTCCACCCGTATCCAGCTAAATTGTGGAAAAACACTACATAGGATAACGTAGAGGAGGTTTTTTGGGCCTTGCAGTGCCATTTACGGCTGTCTGCACGGTCTCCGTGTGAGTGCAGCTCGCCCTGTAGTCTGTGTGCAGCCACAGCCGGTTGTATCCAGCTCAGGGTGCGTCACTGCCTCATACCGTAAAATACATTGTCCTTTTTTGCAAACAGTGCAGCCCGCTGCACATTTTTTCAAATACTTCCTATTAGTGGCTTTCCACCCGTATCCAGCTAAATTGTGGAAAAACACTACATAGGATAACGTAGAGGAGGTTTTTTGGGCCTTGCAGCGCCGTTTACGGCTGTCTGCACGGTCTCCGTGTGAGTGCAGCACGCCCTGTAGTCTGTGTGCAGCCACAGCCGGTTGTATCCAGCTCAGGGTGCGTCACTGCCTTATACCGTAAAATACATTGTCCTTTTTTGCAAATAGTGCAGCCCGCTGCACATTTTTTCAAATGCTTCCTATTAGTGGCTTTCCACCCGTATCCAGCTAAATTGTGGAAAAACACTACATAGGATAACGTAGAGGAGGTTTTTGGGGCCTTGCAGCACCGTTTACGGCTGTCTGCACGGTCTCCGTGTGAGTGCAGCTCGCCCTGTAGTCTGTGTGCAGCCACAGCCGGTTGTATCCAGCTCAGGGTGCGTCACTGCCTCATACCGTAAAATACATTGTCCTTTTTTGCAAATAGTGCAGCCCGCTGCACATTTTTTCAAATACTTCCTATTAGTGGCTTTCCACCCGTATCCAGCTAAATTGTGGGAAAACACTACATAGGATAATGCAGAGGAGGTTTTTGGGGCCTTGCAGCGCCGTTTACGGCTGTCTGCACGGTCTCCGTGTGAGTGCAGCTCGCCCTGTAGTCAGTTCAGCCCCCCAAAAATAAATAAATAATAAAGTTCACCAAACACACCACTTTACAGTTGTGTAGGCCACATTAGGTTATATTAAAGTCTAGTCCACACTTTAGAAAATTAGTGTTTCTTATACCTGTTAGGAGCTGTTCAGGAATAAGCACACTAAGCCGTTAGTACTTTTCTGCTTATCTTTATCAGTCAACCAAGATGAAGAAGGCAGGGAGTAAGGCACGTGGGCGTGGGCACGGAGCAGGGAGAGGACGTGGAGATTCTGTGCCTGCTGCGGGGACCGGTGACTCATCATCACCCAGTTTCAGCAGGGAACAGTCCTTCATGCGCAGCTTTGTCGGAGAGCGCCATACACCGCTGCTGCGTGAAGACCAAATTGAAGCCGTTGTTGGATGGATGGCAGCTAACGCATTGACTTCAATTAGTGCCACATCCTCTCAGGCACAGAGCACTGGAGAGCACCCATCTGTCTCTTCACCACCTGCCAAATTGCCCAGGCAGTCAGAGAGCCCAGGACAGGAGCCGTCTCTACTTCTGTTCTCTGAATCTCTTGGCTTGGAAACAGGGGGCTAGCCAAGCAGCATTGAAGAAATGGAAGAAGAGGCAGTGTGCAGTGATGCCCAACAGCTTTTTCTCTCTGAGTCTGAAGAGGCGGGTGGGCCAGTGCCTCCGGTCATCACACCGCAGTACGCATCCACTGATGACACTCAGGTGCCACTTTCTGGTGTGTGCTGTGCTGCTGAGACTACCCAGGAGAAGCAGTTGGTGGCAGAGGGTAGTGTAGATGATGAGGTCCTTGACCCATCGTGGCGTGACGGACAGGAGGGTGGTGGGAGCAGCTCTGAGGAAGAGATTCCCTGAACGGGCCAAAGAGGGAGAGGGAGGGGGAAGACTGCGGAGCCTGTAGCCTCCACTTCGCACCCGTTAGGAGAAAGCCTCTTCCAACAGCCAAAAAGGGCGCTCCCAAGACTTGCAGTGCCTGGGCCTTTTTTGACACAGTTGCAGATGACATTTGCTTTGTCAAATGCAAGGTGTGTCATCAGAAAATCAAAAGAGGGAGAAATGTCAGCAGCCTCAATACCTCAAATATGTGGAAACATGTGCGGACCAGGGCATTGCCAAACTTCTGTAACTGGAAATGCTGTCATTCAGGCTGGTGGAGACTGACAGCTTCCGTGACTTGATGGCATTGGCAGTCCCACAGTACAATGTGCCCAGCCGCTTTTATTTCAGCAGGCAAGCCATCCCTGCCCTGCACAAGCATGTGGAGGGACACATAAAACACGCGCTACTGAACGCCGTCAGTAGAAAGGTCCACCTCACCACCGATGCGTGGACCAGTCACCATGGACAGGGGCGATACCTTTCCCTCACTGCCCATTGGGTTAATGTTGTTGAGCCGGGTACAGATCGTGCGAGTGGCGCAGGACGTGTCCTGCCCACTCCAAGGATTGCAGGAATCCAGTCTGTACGCATTGACTCTTCCTCATACACAAGTTCCTCATGGACCCGTGAACGTGTACCTGTTACGACCAACATGAGCACAGCCGTGGCCAAACGTCAACAGGCCGTCTTGAAATTAATTTCTTTGGGGAATCGAAGCCACACAGCGCAGGAGCTCTGGAATGCCATCAAGCAGGAGAGCGATGTGTGGTTTGTGCCAGCGAATCTCCAGCCAGGCAAGGTAGTGTGTGACAATGGCCGAAATCTGGTGGCAGCTCTGGGCCTCGGCAACCTCACTCACATCCCATGTCTGGCACATGTGCTCAACTTGGTTGTGCAGAGTTTTTTGAGGGACTGTCCGGATCTTGATGCACTGCTGCACAAGGTCCGCCTAGAGTGTGCTCACTTGCAGCGTTCCAGCATGGCAAGATCGCGCATTGCAGCTCTGCAGCGCCGATTCCGCCTTCCGGAACATCGCATCATATGTGACCTACCTACCAGGTGGAATTCCACGTTACATATGTTGGAGCGGTTGTGTGAGCAGCAGCAAGCAGTAATGGAGTACCAGCTGCATCAGGCGCAAAGAAGTCATACTCCGCGCCGTTCAGACTTCACAACCACAGAGTGGGCCACTATGAAGGACGTCTGCCAGGTTTTGCGTTCCTTCAATTATTCCACGCAGATGGCGAGTGCAGATGATGCACTAGTCAGCATGACTGTCCCCCTTATCAGCGTGCTTCAACAAACACTGCAAGCGCTAAGGGATGATGTTGTGGAAGAGGTTGAGGATGAGGACTCACCATTTCCATCAGCTTCTGGACAGTCAGCGCCACGTGGTTCCTCACAAACGCGTAGGCAGGGGACACTTTGTGAGGAGGATGAGGAGTCAATGGAGGAGGAAGACATCCGTCCAGAGGAGGGAGTTACATAATTGTTCAGTAGTCAGTGTGTACAGCGAGGGTGGGGTGATGAAGAGAGGGCAGAGCTCACACCTCAAGCAGGGGACAGCGTTTCTTGGCCAGTTGGCAGTCTGCAGCACATTGTTGATTACATGCTGCAGTGCCTGAGAAACGACCGGCGTATCGCCCACACTCTCAACATGGCTGATTATTGGGTCTACACCCTACTCGATCCTCGCTACCGGGACAACGTACAAAGCCTCATCACACCATTGAACCGGGAGCGTGAAATGCGGGAGTACCAAGACACACTGGTGAATTCCATCATCTTCTCCAGTCCAACTGAGAGAAGTGCTGGTAGTGCTTTACAAAGCAGCTCAGTGCGTCCAGGCAGTGGAGGAGGCTCTGCACAAAGAGGGAGCAGAAGCAGTGCCTCTGCCCAAGGCAAGACCAGTATGGCCCAACTGTGGCCCAGTTTTTTGTGCCTGACACAAATGTCTACACCATCACAGGCGGCTCCAGTCAGCAGGAGGCAACGGTTCCGTCAGATGGTGACAGACTACATGTCTTGCCCTCTTACTGTACTCCCAGACGGCTCTTCCCCTTTCAAGTTTTGGGTCTCTAAGCTGGATACATGGCCAGAGCTAAGCCAGTATGCATTGGAGGTGCTGGCTTGCCCTGCGGCTAGTGTATTATCGGAACGCGTCTTTAGTGCTGCAGGTGGTGTACTAACAGACCGTCGCATGCGACTATCCTCCGATAACGTTGACCGGCTTACTTTCCTGAAAATGAACCAGACCTGGATCTCGCAGGAATTTGCCACTCCTCTTCCTGATTAAATAATTGGGTGACTGTCTACAGTATCCAGGTCACCTGTTGTGTTCATCTTTCTACCACCTGAACTGTAATTCCTGGGCTCCAACACCGCCAGTTGAGGCTCAGAAGTGCCGTCTGCACAGTCAAAACATACGACCCAGTGTTATTGGGTGTCAGTAACGTCAGCTGATCCCCAGCTGTGTAGCCGGCAATGTGTCCTGCGACCGCCACGCTGACACAACAAGTGAAATTTAGGGGAACCTGTCCCCCCCAGGCGTTTGTTACTGAAAGAGCCACCTTGTGCAGCAGTAATGCTGCACAAGGAAAAGGTAGCTATTTTTGTTTAGCTCCTTGCACACGCAGAACTTAACACTTATAAAATGTGTCCACTGATACCGTAAAACCATCCCAGAGGTGGGACTTTCCTTCGTAATGTGACGCAGCACAGCCGTCATTCCTACCCCCTCGGTGCCGTGCGCCGCCTCCTCAGCGTTGTTTGATTCTGTCCCGGAGCCTGCGCTGTTATGTTATCCCTTGGCCAGGCACACTTGCGCGCTCGCGCTGGCCGAGATCCCGCCTCACAGTGTCTTCTGATTTAATCACACTGCGGGCCTGGGATCCATGGGCATGCGCAGTGCATATCTTCACCTCAGGCTGTCACTCATCTCCCTCTGCCTTCTTCAGACTGTGTGCCGTCAGCTGATCCCTAATAGCATGCCACGGCCGTGACACCGCACAGTCTGAAGAAGCCGGACGGAGGGGAATGAGAGGCGAGGATATGCACTGCGCATGGCCATGGATCCCAGGCCCACAGTGGGATTACATTATACGACACTGCGAGGCGGGATCTCGGCCAGCGCGGCCGCACAGGCGCAGCCAGCCTGACACCAAATGATGTCAGAAGACGGGCAGCGGTAACTGCGCATGGCCAAGGGATAACATAACAGCACAGGCTCCCTGACATCAAACAACGCTGAGGAGGCGGCGCATGGCGACAAGGGGGTAGGAATGACGGCTGTGCTGCTTCACATTACGAAGGAAAGTCCCACCTCCGGGACGGTTTTACGGTATCAGTGGACACATTTTATAAGTGTTAAGTTCAGCGTTTGCAAGGAGCATAATTAAAAGAGCCACCTTTTCCTTTTGCATCCTTAGTGCTGCACAAGATGGCTCTTTCAGCTACAAACGCCTTGGGGGGGTTAAAGGTTCCCTTTGAGCTTGCTGCAATCAGGCTTCGGCCTACACTCTGTTCCTCTGCTCCTCCTGCTGTCCCTGGGCTTCAACACCGCTAGTTGCTGCCCGGAAGTGCTGTCTGCACAGTCAACAGTCCCTCCTCTGTTATTGGGGTTCAGTAACGCCAGCTACTCCCCTGCTGTGTAGCCGGCATCGTGTCCTGCAAACGCCACGCAGACACAAAGCTGCTGCCAGTGCAGGCTTCGGCCTACACGCAGACACAACAGACCTAAAACTGCCTCCAGTGCAGGCTTCGGCCTACACTCTGCTCCCTCTCCTCCTCCTGCTGTCCCTGGGCTCTAACACCGCCAGTTGGTGCTCGGAAGTGCTGGCTGCACAGAGGAAAACACCAGCCAATGTCAGTGGGGTTCATCAACGCCAGCTGTTCACCTGCTGTGTAGCCGGCAATGTGTCCTGCAAACGCCACGCAGACACAAAGCTGCCGCCAGTGCAGGCTTCGGCCTACACTCTGCTCCCTCTGCACCTCCTGCTGACCCTGGGCTCTAACAACACCTGTTGGTGCCCGGAAGTGCTGGCTGCACAGAGAAAAACACCCGCCAATGTGTCAGTGGGGTTCAGCAACGCCAGCTTTTCCCCTGCTGTGTAGCCGGCAACGTGTCCTGCAAACGCCACGCAGACACAAAGCTGCCGCCAGTGCAGGCTTTGGCCTACACTCTGCTCCCTCTGCTCCTCCTGCTGGCCCTGGGCTCTAACAATGCCTGTTGGCGCCCGGAAGTGCTGGCTGCACAGAGAAAAACACCCGCCAATGTGTCAGTGGGGTTCAGCAACGCCAGCTGTTCGCCTGCTGTGTAGCTGGCAACGTGTCCTGGAAATGCCACGCAGACACAACAGACCTAAAACTGCCTCCAGTGCAGGCTTCGGCCTACACTCTGCTCCTCCTGCTGACCCTGGGCTCTAACACCGCCAGTTGGTGCCCGGAACTGCTGGCTGCACAGAGAAAAACACCCGTCAATTTGTCAGTGGGGTTCAGTAATGCCAGCTGTGCCCCTTGTGTGTAGCCGGCAATGTGTCCTGCAAACGCCACGCAGATACAACAACTGAAATTGAAGGGAACCTGTCCCCCCTTCCAGGCGTTGGCATGTATAACAGCCACCTTGTACAGCAGTAATGCTGCATTTGTACAAGGTGGCTCATTCAGTTATTGTCCTTGCACACGTCGAACTCAACATGTATTAAATGTGTCCCCCGAGACTATTAAACCGTCCCTGGGGTGTGACTTTCCTTTGCAATGACACGCAGCAACCCCCTTGGTAGCGCTGCCCCTCTTGTGACATCATTGGTTGGCTGGCTGCACCACTGCGGCCACCCTGGCCGACTCAACGGCCCTCGGTGTCGTATTTATTTTGACTGCGAGGGTGTGATTGATGGGCATGAGCAGTGCATATCTTCGGCTGTCACTCATCTCCTTCCACCTTCTTCAGACTGTACGGCTTCATGGCCGTGGCATGCGATAAGGGATCAGCTGACGCCGCACAGTCTGAAGCAGGTGTAAGGACACGAGTGAGAGGCAAACATATTGACTGCGCAAGGCCATGAATCCCAGCCCCGCAGTGTGAATTAATGAAAAGACACTGCGGGGCTGGGATTCATGGGCATCGCGAACCGCACCGGCCGACATGAAATGATGTCAGAAGATGGGCAGCGCTAACAGCGCAGGGTCAAGGGATAACACGACAGCGTAGACTCCTGTACAGCAAAATGCGATGCTCAGGAGGCCGCGACCAGCACCAAGGTGGTATTTTTGACAGCTGTGCTGCGTCTCATAACGAAGGGAACTCCCGCCTCCAAGACAGTTTGACTGTATAAAGGGCTAAATGTTATACGTGTTTCATTCAGCGTGTGCAAGGAACAAAATTAAAAGAGCAACCTTTGACTTGTGCAGCACTACTGCTGCCCAAGGTGTGACTCTTCTAGTTTGTAACACCTGAGGTAGGGTTAAAGGTTACCTTTAAAATTGGTTCAATTAGGCTTCGGCCTACACTCTGCTCCTCCTGCAGACCCTGGGCTCTAACACCGCCAGTTGGTGCCTGGAAGTACTAGCTGCAGAGAGAAAAACACCCGCCAATGAGTCAGTGGGGTTCAGCAACGCCAGCTGTTCACCTGCTGTGTAGCCGGCAACGAGTCCTGCAAACGCCACGCAGACACAAAGCTGCCGCCAGTGCAGGCTTCGGCCTACACTCTGCTCCCTCTGCTCCTCCTGCTGACCCTGGGCTCTAACACCGCTAGTTGGTGCCCGGAAGTGCTGGCTGCACAGAAAAACACCCGCCAATGTGTCAGTGGGGTTCAGAAACGCCAGCTGTTCCCCTGCTGTGTAGCCGGCAACGTGTCCTGCAAACGCCACGCAGACACAACAGACCGACAACTGCCTCCAGTGCAGGCTTCGGCCTACACTCTGCTCCCTCTGCTCCTCCTGCTGACCCTGGGCTCTAACACCGCCAGTTGGCGCCCGGAAGTGCTGGCTGCACAGAGAAAAACACCCGCCAATGTGTCAGTGGGGTTCAGCAACGCCAGCTGTTCCCCTGCTGTGTAGCCGACATCGTGTCCTGCAAACGCCACGCAGACACAACAGACCTAAAACTGCCTCCAGTGCAGGCTTCGGCCTACACTCTGCTCCGTCTGCTCCTCCTGCTGACCCTGGGCTCTAACAACGCCTGTTGGCGCCCGGAAGTGCTGGCTGCACAGAGAAAAACACCTGCCAATGTGTCAGTGGGGTTCAGCAACGCCAGCTGTTCCCCTGCTGTGTAGCCGGCAACGTGTCCTGCAAACGCCACGCAGGCACAAAGCTGCCGCCAGTGCAGGCTTCAGCCTACACTCTGCTCCCTCTGCTCCTCCTGCTGACTCTGGGCTCTAACAATGCCTGTTGGCGCCCGGAAGTGCTGGCTGCACAGAGAAAAACACCCGCCAATGTGTCAGTGGGGTTCAGCAACGCCAGCTGTTGCCTTCTGTGTAGCCAGCATCGTGTCCTGCAAACGCCACGCAGACACAACAGACCTCCAAATGCCTCCAGTGCAGGCTTCGGCCTACACTCTGCTCCCACTGCTGACCCTTTGCTCCAACACCACTAGTTGGGGCTCTAGGAAGACAAGCTTGAATAGGTCCCCATCCTGGTTCCAGTACCGTCAGCTGGTTCTGGGTAGAGCCTTTGGCTTAGGTGCCTCCTTCTGGGTATCCGAGTTCCACCAACGTCAGGTGGTCCTTGGTAGTGCTTTCAGGCACGGGTACCTCCTGCTTAGTAACCGGGTTCCAGTAACGTCAGCTGGTCCTCGGTAGTTCCATTGGCTCTTGGACCTTCGGCTACCCATCCGGGTTCCAGTACCGTCAACTGGTTCTCGGCAGTGTCTTTTGCTCTTGTACCTTCTGCTCCCCATCCTGGTTCCAAACCGTCAGCTGGTTCCGGGCAGAGCCTTTGGTTTAGGTGCCTCCTTCTGGGTATCCGAGTTCCACCAACGTCAGGTGGTCCTTGGTAGTGCTTTCAGGCACGGGTACCTCCTGCTTAGAAACCGGGTTCCAGTAACGTCAGCTGGTCCTCGGTAGTTCCATTGGCTCTTGGACCTTCGGCTACCCATCCGGGTTCCAGTACCGTCAACTGGTTCTCGGCAGTGTCTTTTGCTCTTGTACCTTCTGCTCCCCATCCTGGTTCCAGTACCGTCAGCTGGTTCCGGGCAGAGCCTTTGGCTTAGGTGCCTCCTTCTGGGTATCAGAGTTCCACCAACGTCATGTGGTCCTTGGCAGTGCTTTCAGGCACGGGTACCTACTGCTTAGTAACCGGGTTCCAGTAATGTCAGCTGGTCCTCGGTAGTTCCATTGGCTCTTGGACCTTTGGGTAGCCATCCGAGTTCCAGTTCCATCAGCTGTTTCTCGGCATTTTCTCAGCCTTCTTGTACCTTCTGCTACATTTCCAAGTTCAAGACCCTAAAGACGATGACCCAGAAGACCACCCCTAAGATGACGACGACACCAGAGATGACAACCACTGAGATGACGACGACCCTGGAGACGATGACCCTGAAGACCACCCCGATGACGACGACCCCGGAGACGACGACCCTGGAGACGACGACATGGGAGACCGAGAAGCAGAAGAACAAGAGGCTGCAGAACAAAGAGCAGAAGAACATTAAGCATAACACTAAATATCAGAGCAAAAGATATTATCTAAATTATAAGCAGAAGAAGACTAAGCAGTGTATGGGGGTGAGTCCGTTCCTCCTCATGGTGCCCCTGGATAAAGCCTGATGCTGCAGGCCAAACTGAACGCGGACAAATGTAACTCTTTTGGGACAGGCAGAACGGAAGGTGTAATCTTCAAACTTTTATAGATAACAACTACGAGAATGCCTGTCACAAATAAGAATATGATAAAGAAGTTGAATATGAAGAAGAATAATAGTTAAATAAAAAGAATATGAACAATGTAACAAAAAAATAATAGGTAGAAGATGAAGAAGAAGATGAATAAGGTGAAGAAGAAGTTGATGTCAAAGATGCTGATGATTATGAAGAAGAAAGTGTGGGAGAAGTAAAAAAGAGGGTGAAGGGCGTGGAAGTAGTGAAACATCAATATCTGACAAAATAAAAAAAATCTTAACATAGTCAATATCTTTGTAACTCCGAACGTCTTAAAAAAAAATTAAAATTCCTGCTATTCTTTTTGATTGGGCTAAACCTCTATGCCTTTAATGTCTCCGCCACCTCCCCCAATACATCCTACAATATTCTTATTTGTTTTCCTTCATATAGAATGAACCTACAAGGAAAGAAAGGGTTTATTTTAATTCCGATATTTTCGTCCCATTGACTTGCATTGGTATCGGGTATCGGTATCGGCGAGATCCGATATTTTGCCGGTATCGGCCGATCCAATGCGATACCGATACTTTCCGATATCGGAAGGTATCGCTCAACACTATTCCTGGGTCTTATTGCTTATTGGAGGTGGTGGCTGTGGTGAAGCGAGGTCCCAGGATAGCTGCTGGAGGAAGCAAGAGTGGAGCGTTCTTGCAGTCTGCAGGCTGGGATGTGGGAGTGTTAGCATGTGCAGCACGTTGCTGCAGATGTCCGGTACTGCGGGTGGTGTCCGGTTTTGTGGTTGGTGTCTGGTGCTGCTGGTGGTGTTTGGTGCTGCAGGGTGCTCTGCCGACATTTTGTGAAAGGCCAGAGCCCACACAGTTCCATGGTTTCCTATGCGGTGGACTCCGGGAAAATGGCTGCCAGGGGAGGCGCATGCGCAGATGAAGATCTCGCCATCAAGATCTCGGGAGATGAGAGCTCTGCCTTTCACAAAATGTGAGCAGGGCCCCCCTGCAGCACCGGACACCATCCGCAGCACCGGACACCACCCGCATGGGCGCGCTGCACATCCGAACACCCACTGTGGCCTGTAGCAATGCTCCAATCTTTCCTCATCCAGCCGCGACCCTGGGACCCTGCGCCACCTGCTCCATATATCCGCATTATAAGATGCACCCCCATTTCCCCCCCTAATTTCGTGTTAAAAAAGTGCGTCTTATAATCTGAAAAATACGGTAATCAAGTCTATGTTAAGAATTGTGAACTGGAGAAAAAAAAGGGTATTACTTTGTGGAAGGATATGAGTCGCTAAGAATCAGTTAAGTTAGAGATTGAAGAGCTATTTGTAGCCTACCTAAGGTTTTCTGAGAGTGAACAGTGTGTCCTGTTGAGGTGTCAAGAATTGAATTTAAAGAAATATTTAGATCCCCTCCTAGAATCAACAGACCTTCTTTGAAGAATGTCAAGATTTCTGTTTTAGAAATCCACGTGGTCTGACCCTGATTGGGGGCGTACAAATTGCATAATGTGACTAATGTGTTGGCTATATATCCTCTAACAAATATTTATCTACTCTCTGGGTTAGAGAAGCTATGTTTCAGATTAAATCGAAGATCCTTTCGAATTCCTATGCTTACACCTTTGGAGGCAGACGTGGTGGCACTGTTAAACCACACAAGGTATAATGAATGGGAGAGGTCTGGAATGTGTCCTTTTTTGTACACCGTGACCAGATCCAGAAGAGTCCTATCAGCCATTAAGGATGAAAAAGGGTTTACGAGCGGATCTCATTTCTAGCCTGTAAAAAACAATAGTTAAGTCAAACAAGAACTATAAACAAAGGAAATCTCATCTATGGCAGGGGAGGGGCAAAGCATCCCAGTTATGCAGATGAGACAGTTCGAGTGGTGATCTGACTTTATGATTAGATAAATGAATACTCAAGTCATATTTAGATTCTCATGAACTAACAAAGGGTCCAGGTCTATCCTTCGTTGTCGATGTGATTCTTATTCAAGGTTGGGTTGTCCAAAAATGGCTTAATCTTTCTTCTTTTTGCTAGAGTACTTGGGGAGATGTCCTGGAACAAGAGAATGGGGGAGTCACCATAGTTGAGAGCTGCTTTTTCTCTGGCTCCAGTCAGAATCGCTGATGTATCAACAAAACTCAGCAGACTGTATATGACATCTCTGGGAGGATCCGACTGTTTCAGCCTGGGTCTAAGGGCTCTGTGTACTCTCTGAATGATGATACTGTCTGCCCTTTCTTGTCCCACTAAAATCTTTGGTAACCTTTCCCAGGGACCCAGGGGCAAAGGTCTCCGGAATTCTCTTAAATTGGATGTTCTTTCTTCTGCTTCTATTCTCTTGATATTCTAGGGCTAATAAGACTGTGTTAATCTGATGATGATGCTGGATTGTTTGATCTCCTAAAATGGTAGAGGCCTCCACCATACTCATATGTGAATCTTCTAAAGACTCAACTCTTTGGCCTACATGTTTTAAATCAGCACGCAGACCCGAGATTGGTGCCGAGTCAGTGTTCAATGAGTCACAGCCTGTGTCCTCGTGGCTCGAATCTGAATCATCCATCTGGGTTGAAGAGAGGGAACGTGACGATGGGTTTTCAGAGGGAGTTTGGTTAGTCATATGTTTCTTCATGAGGAACTTATCTAATTCTCCATGTTTTTGAGTTTCATGTACTGTAAGGTTTTTAGCATGCTCTTTATTTGATTTCACCATTTTTGACTGTAAGCGTGCTCTAGCAGGTCACCACTCGTACATGAATTTTGAAATTACATAGTCACTTTAGCAGATAGAGGAACTTCTGAGTAGAGTTAGCTGTAATTGAATCTACCGTAATGGTCAGAAGTTGGCAACAGGGAGTCTCTTTTGGTATCCAGCTCAAAGAAAAAACTGATTGTTCAAAGCTTATAAATCACTTAAAAGTGTCTCTAATGATCTTTCAACCACCCGTCTGCAATCCTATTCTGTAGACCTTTAGTTAAAAGTCCATACAATATTCTCAATATCATTCTTTACATTAGAGGAAAGTGGATGGGCTGATTATAACTGTGTCCTAATAGAAGGGGGGAGTGAGCAGGGCCGGACTGGCCAACTGGCAATTCTGGCAAATGCCAGAAGGGCCTGTCTGTTCATGGGCCACCTTGTCTGCTTAGTTGTTAACAGAATCGGTGTTCTCAAGACACACATACCGTTAACAGTTGTGACAGAACACAAAGTCGCTGACTCTGTCACAAACCCCAGCAGGCCAAAGGTATCATTAGAAATGTTGGTCTTGTAGTAAATCTTGCTTTCCTCCATCCGTGGTAATATAAGTAATATACAGTATATTCCTATCTGGTGTTTGGGGACGGGGACAGAATGGGCCGGTGTGATTTCAAATGCCAGGGCTGAATTTCAGCCCCAGTCCGTACCTGCTGGACACTACCCCAGCCTGTGTGCCCACAGGCCTGGTGGAGCAGAGCCCTGCCATGGCCATTGTTACATTGTTATCCAGATCTAAAGGCTGTTTGTTTTCTGTTCGCCTTATGGGTTTATTAAGCAACATTTGAACTGATAATGGCACAAGTATCCAGTTTTCCTCCCGTCGCACCCAAGTGAGTAAAACCACTACAATTGGTGCTAGACATGTGGGCAGCAATCCCAGCAGAGATGTGAGACTGCTTCAGGAAGGACTGCATGTCTTGGGTTAAGTCTGCACTCTGCAGGTTATATAGGGGGCTTACACATTACTGGTAGCACAAAAGCTCTTGAAAAGTGAAATGACTCCAAAGTGAATTCAGTACTTCCAAAGCCAAATACTCCCCCTTTTGAGCTACAGTGTGCCTAAACCACATTTAGCAACCACATGTTTGGCATTTCTGTAGCGATGAGAGCCTGTTTAATTTATGGGTGCATATCTCCAGAACCAAGAGCAGGGCATTATCTATTGGGCACTACAGTGTACTGGCCACTACAACGTACGGGCACTGCAATGGAAGATGTGCAATTTTCACTTAGTAACATCCACTGCAGAGGCTCTGAGGTGCCAGAACAGCAAGATTGCCCCATAAGTAACCCCATTTTACAAACTACACCTCTCAATGAATTCATCTAAGGTTGCACGTATCATATTGACCCCATGGTTGTGTCACAGAATATTATACCTTTGAGCAGTGAAGAAAAAATAATTACAGTTTTAGCATCAAAATTTTATTTTAGCACCAGATTTTATATTTTCTCATGGGAAAATGGGTAAAAATGGCACCAAAATTTGTCACACAATTTCTACTGAGCATGGAGATACTGAATTTGTTGGCTGTACAGTACTGCTTCACCACATGGCAAGACTCGGGAAGAACAGAGCGCTATTTCACTACTGGAGCACAGATTTCCCTAGAATCGTTTGCAGACTCTGTATACAGAGCACTAGGTGCTAGAAGAAAAGAATCTCCCCTCAAGTGACCCTTTTTGGAAATTATACCCCTTTGAGAATTTATCTACAGGTGTAGTGATGAGATGACTTGACTCCATTAGGTATTTTCAAGAAACAAGCTGCCAGTGGGTCATGGCACACGCAAACCATAACAGTGAAATCTGCACTATAATATTGCACTCCTTCCCTTCTGAGCTTTGCACTGTGTCTGAAAAGTATTCCCCATTTACATGTAGGGTATTCGTGCACTCCTGAGAAATTGCACTACAAGCTGTGAGGTCCATTTTCTCCTATTTGCCCTTATAAAAATTAAAAAAATTGGAGTTAAAACAACATTTTAGAAGTAATTATTATTTCTTTACTTCCTAATGGAATAAAATTCTGTGAGGCAGTTGTGGTGTCAACATGCTCACTGCACATGTAGATGAATTCACTGGGGGTGATTTTTGTAAAATAGGGTCACTTATGGGGGTTTACGCTGTAATGGCATCTCAGAGGCACTGCCAATGTGATATGGTACCCACAAACCATTCCAACAACATCTGAACTCCAATATGGTGCTTCTTTTCTTCTTATTTTTGCACTGTTCCTCAGTATTTTGTGACCACATGTGCGGTATTGGTGTACTTAAGAGAAATTGCATAACAAACTATACCATTCAATTTCTCCTATTATCCCTTTTTGAAAATGAAAAAAATGGGACCAAGCAACATTTTAGTGGAAAAAATGGTCATTTTCCATTGATTCAGATGAATGTTATATAATTCTGTAAATCACCTGAGGCTCACTAAACCCCTAGATAAATTCCTCAAGAGGTGTAGTTTCCAAAATGTGGTCACTTGTGGGGATTTCTGCTGTTTTGGCATGCCACAGGCTCTTCAAAAGTGACATTTTATTTGCAATCTATTCCGGTAAAAATTGCACCTTTTCCTTTCCAAGTCCTGCTGTGCACCCAAACAGTAGTTTTCTATCATGTATGGTTTCTAGGTGTACTCAGAAGAAATTGCACAACAAATTTTATGGTGAATTTTCTTCTATTACCTTTGTGAAAATGAAAAATTTGGGACTAAAGCAACACTCTTGCAGGATAAATGTATTTTTTTTATTTTCATGGCTCAACATTATAAAATTCTGTGAAGTCCCAGAGGACTTAAGATGCTCACCACACCTCTAGAAAAGTTCCTTGAGGGGTGTAGTTTATAATATGGGGTCACTTGTGGGGGATTTCCACTATTTAGGCACATCAGGGGCTTTACAAACACCAATTCCAGCCAATTTTGCACTGCAAAAGTCAAATGGTACCTCTTTTTGATCAAACCCTGCCGTGAGCCTAAACAGTAGTTTTCCAACACATATTGGGTATCAATGTACTCAGGAAAAATAGGACAACAACAACTGTATGGTCTATTTTCTACTGTTACCCTTGTTAAAATACCAAATTTGGGGCTAAAGCAACATTTTTGTGGGAAAAAGTAACATTTTTATTTTTCTCTTCTGCATTGCTTTAATTCCTGTGAAGCACTTAAAGGGTTAATCAACTTCTTGAATGCGGTTTTGAGCACTTTGAGGAGTTTCATATAGGTTCCCCAAAGTCACTTCAAATGTGATGTGGTCCCTAAAAAAATTGTTTTGTGAATTTTTGCTGATAAACTTTTAACCCTTATAACTTCCTAACAAAAAAAAATTATGTTTAGAAAATTATGCTGATGTAAGTTGACATGTGGGAAATGTTATTTATTAACTAATTTTTGAGCAATATCTATCTGGTATAAGGGCATAAAAATGAAAAGTTTTAAAATTGCAAAACATTTTGAATTTTTTGCCAAAATTCCAATATTTTCTCAAATAAATGTGAAAATTATCGACGTAACGTGACTATTAGATTAAGTACGTGTCACAATAAAAATCTCAGAATCAGTGGGATCCATTGAAGCCTTCTAGAGTTCTTACCTCATAAAGTGACACTAGTTAGAATTGAAAAAATTAGCCTGGTCAGGAAGGTAAAAACAGGCTCGGTGTGAACGGGTTAAACTATATACACTAAGTTGGACTAAAGGCTGAGTCACACATAACGATATCATTAACGATATCGTTACAACGTCACGCTTTTGGTGACGTAGCAACGATCCCCGCTAACGATCTCGTTATGTGTGACAGCGACCAACAATCAGGCCCCTGCTGGGAGATCGTTGGTCGATGGGAATGATCAGAACCTTTTTTTGGTCGCTGATCACCCGCTGTCATCGCTGGATCGGCGTGTGTGACGCCGATAAAGCGATGTGTTCACTTGTAACCAGGGTAAATATCGGGTTACTAAGCGCAGGGTCGCGCTTAGTAACCCGATATTTACCCTGGTTACCACTGTAAATGTAAAAAAAAAAAAACACTACATACTCACATTCTGATGTCTGTCACGTCCCCTGGCATCCACAGGGTTAAAACTGCTTTCGGCAAGAGCGCTGCTAATATGCACACGCTGCTGCCCAGAGCTTCCCTGCACTGACTGTGTCAGCGCCGGCCGTAAAGCAGAGCACAGCGGTGACGTCACCGCTGTTACTGCCGGCACTGACACATTCAGTGCAGGGAAGCTCTCGGCAGCAGCGCATGCATATTAGCAGCGCTCTTGCCGAAAGCAGTTTTAACCCTGTGGACGCCGGCGGGGGACGTGACAGACATCAGAATGTGAGTATGTAGTGTTTTGGTTTTTTTTACTTTTACAATGGTAACCAGGGTAAATATCAGGTTACTAAGCGTGGCCCTGCACTTAGTAACCCGATGTTTACCCTGGTAACCCGGGTGCTACAGGGGGACTTTGGCATCGTTGAAGACAGTTTCAACGATGCCGAAGTCGTTCCCCTGATCGTTGGTCGCTGGAGAGAGCTGTCTGTGTGACAGCTCCCCAGCGACCACACAACGACTTACCAACGATCACGGCCAGGTCGTATCACTGGTCGTGATCGTTGGTAAGTCGTTTAGTGTAACGGTACCTTAAGAACACACCTAAAAATCTCTGCTTTCTGATTGTACATTGTATGTATTGTGGCTCATACACACAACAGGATGTTATTTTTAGATCAAACATGAGATTGAAACTCACCCTAGAAGATCAGATAAGCCTTTTTCCAAAGCCTACTTTAAGAAGATCTTTTCTGATCTCACCGGATCTAATTCTGTCCTAGGCTCTAAATATACATTAACAGCACATATTCATGATATAAGGGTGTGTAGGAGCTGTAAATCATACACTAATTTACTATTTGTATGTTTTGTTTGTGTGCTGCCTGTTTACCTCAATGAAAAACAATAACCCACCCACAGACTGCATACATACATACACCATGGACTTGGGTTGGTAACAATTCTGTTAAAGCGGTTATTTTTATCATAGGCATCCACTTATGGAATCAAGCCACAGCTGATTTCCCTGGAAAAAAAGGAAGTGTAATATTACATATCTTGGCATTCAGATGAACAGAGCATATGAATAAGATTTGTCTTCATGAGACAATGAGATCAAAAGTCAAGTAGGCATACGCCAAGAAAAGCCTGGAAACATTTTGAAAAATAATAGCTATATGAGATAGTAGAGGTTGAAATGCCAAATTCACCTTTAAACCTGGAGATAAAATTAGGTGGAATGTCTACTAGAGCTAAGAAATTCAATTTGCGCTGCCCTGGTCTACAGTCTAGTCCACCATGGCAAAATTGCACTCTGTAGCGCTATAGCATGGAAATTAGTGATGAGCGAATATACTCGTTACTCGAGATTTCTCGAGCATGCCCAGGTGTCCTCCGAGTATTGTTTAGTGCTCGGAGTTTTAGTTTTTCTTGCCGCAGCTGAATGATTTACATCTGATAGGCAGCATAAGTACATGTGGGGGTTGCCTGGTTGCTAGGGAATCCCCACATGTACTTATGCTGGCTATCAGATGTAAATCATTCAGCTGCGGCAAGAAAAACGAAATCTCCGAGCACTAAAAAATACTCGGAGGACATCCGAGCATGCTCGAGAAATCTCAAGTAACGAGTATATTCACTCATCACTAATGGAAACATGAAATATGAATAGCATTACTGCTCTAGATAATAAATAATGGAGACATATCACACAATTTTGACAATTCATGCGTGCCCAGCAGCAAACAACAAGGCGATCTCCAGTTGCTGGGAACCTATCTAATGTGAATCCTCACTTAGGCTGAAGTTTGCATTTATGGGTAGGTAGAGCCCTGCTGCAATTAAGACCGCCACAGGCTGGAGGGTGGAGAGCTCGGTCAAAGAGCCAACATACAAATAACAAAAGACTGACTGCCATACCAAGGTCTTCACTTTATGATATGCATCATGCTACGACATCCTGATGTCACTTGGTAAGTGCAAGAAGCACTCAAAATGCCTGTGTTCAGGTGAAGACCAGTTGCCATGGAGGTCCGGACTGGACTACAGACCATGGCATTTCAATCGATTTGCTCATCTGTAAAAACCATGCTCATCATTCAAACTGCTGCGGACGTTCTAAGTGACCGGAGGAATGTGAGTGAAGCAATAGCCATGCAAATAATGGGAAGCCAGGGGTCACATAAAAGGTAAGTAAAAGTTAAGACCCCGATTCATTAAGACAGTCGATATTCTCGCTGGTCTTGATGAGGGAGCATAGTGGGGTCAGACACTCCTGATTCAAGAAGAGGTGCATGCCTCTTTATTAATCAGGAGCGTTTGATGAGCAGCATGGGCCTTGGTGTGCCATGCCAAAAATCTTACACCAGTCCCTGACTGTAGTAGGTTTTTTTTGTTGTAAGCAACGCCACAGCTCGTCATGAATTAGATAAGCCATGGCATCACACCCGTGCCATTCCCAGTTCCATGTATTTTGGCATAGCTAGGAGAAACTAGTGTGAAAAAGTGGAAAGTCGAAAAAATTTTGTGCATCTCTGCGTTGCGCCATAACTTTGTGACTTTTCAAAGCAATTTACACCACAATTCTGGCAAAATCGCTTTGAAGAATCAGGGCCAATGTTTTTTTACTTATATACTAGGGAGCTTAGCTTTATAGACACGTTAGGGATGCACTTTACATGACTTATATGGAACTGGTGACAGTTTTGGTGGGCAAAATGACATGACAGGTTCCCTTTAAGAATGTTTCAGAGTATAGAATTCTCAATGAAGTCAATCTGTAAAACAATATTTGAAGTGGAACTTCCCCTGTGGCATGATCGGGTAACACAATCGCCGTCTCCTAGGATAGATGTTCTTGCAGCAGCAGGCTCACCAGGAAACAAACAGAGGGTTTTCTTCAAACCAGACTGAAGTCAGTTTATTTTAGCATTTGCTTCACTCAGCAACATGAACTGTAAAGTAAAATTTATTTGGCTGGCCAATGTGTAACTAGATAACAGCTTCCATAGTTGTCATTGTGAAGGCCCTTTGCTTAGCACCACACACTAACAACGTTGAGTCTCGTATCCTTGCTTTATTTGGATGAATCCCATTATTTTTTAAAGGATATTATACCTATCACTTCATTTCACTTGCTTCACAGTCAAGGACAGTGAAAGATTGCATTCACTTTAAACTAATTAGATTTACACATAAATACAATAAATAATGAGTTGCATCTTTTTAAAAATGTATAAAACCATTCTTAAGTCTATGTCCACATGTTTGCCTGTGGAATTTTCTGCGCAGATTCTTCCTCTTGGCAGAAAATGCAGGTGCGGATTTGATGTTTTTTTAATGTGGATTTTCATGAGTTTTTTTCATGCAGATTTGTATGCGTTTTGTAAGCTAAAAAAAATCTAGAAATTAGAAATTAATATGAGCATGTGCACTTTTTGTATTGCGTTCTGACTATAAGCAGCGCTGGCTTCTCCCCTTTTTTATTTTAATATTGGTTTGTGGCTGACCACCACTGTTGCTGTGCACGCTGGGTCATGCATGTCATTCTTTCCGTTTTCATTGTGATTGATCTAGGCTGCTGTACACACATACAGCAGCCCTACCCTGCCCCAGGCTCTGTTTGATTTGTGCACCTGTGCCTGTCTCACTCTTTATCTGTGGTGCTGGTCAGGCAGTGTGGAGGTCAGATCTGAAATGTCTATGTTTAGACCGGGTCAACCTTTATCTGCGCGTACCCTTTCTGGCGCCATAGGAGTGATTCTGAAACGCTACAGGCACAGTTTGCATTCAATATGAACCCGCTTTTAATACATTTAGGAGGCCGTAATGGCACAGCGAATATAAAAATCGTAGAGTAGGACTGCCCCATTATGAGAATGCCTTGGCGTGGTGGGGTGGCTCAAAGAATCGATCAATTGTTTGCTAAATGTCTCATTTTGATATACAGTTAGAAATTAATATGTCATTGTGCACTTTTTGTATTGCGTTCTGACCATAAGCAGCGCTGGCTTCTCTCCTTTTATTTAAATAAAGATCTATTTTTAACAAAAAAAAAAGAATTGTGATGTAATTTCTTGTCCAACCTCTTCATTTACACACTCCATTGAAGAATGTTTACACACACACACACACACACACACACACACACACACACACACACACACACACACACACACACACACACACAGACAGAGATAGATAGATACAGTAGATAGATAGATAGATAATAGATAGATAGATAGATAGATAGATAGATAGATAGATAGATAGATAGATAGATAGAGAATTCCAAGGCCGATGTTTAGTAGGGAACCTAACAAAATGGTACATAAATAGTTAAAGAAACACACACAAAATCTGCACGCAATATCTTTAATCTAAAAGAAAATATGTGAGGTACCCCTATAATCTATAGCCAGAAAGGCTAAGCAGACAGATGCGTGCTGATATTCATAGCTTAGAAAGGGGCCATGGATATTTCCCCCCCAGCTAAAAATACCAGCACCCAGCCGCCCCAGAATTGGCGCATCTGTACGATGCTCCAATTCTGGCACTTAGCCTCTCTCTTCCCACTGCCGTGTAGAGGTGCCATATGGGGTAATAAGGGGTTAATGTCAACCATTGATTGTAAGGTAACATTAAGCCTGGTTAATAATGGAGAGGAGTCAATAAGATGCCTATCTAATATATAATTGCCTAGAATACTACTTCCTGCAATTTGTGCCAACTTCCGTGGCTTTGTCCGGAGCTAATGTTCGGAGATAATGTTCGGAGCTAATGTCCGGAGCTAATGTCCGGAGCTAATGTCCGGAGCTAATGTCTGGAGATTAATTGCCTAGAATACTACTTCCTGCAATTTGTGCCAACTTCCGTGGCTTTGTCCGGAGCTAATGTCCGGAGCTAATGTCCAGAGCTAATGTCCGGAGCTAATGTCCGGAGATAAGTGACGTCACCAGTGTCCTACACCCAGGCTGAGCACAGGGGCCCCAGGCAGCATATGGGGCCCCAGGCAGAGCACAGTGGCCCCAGGCAGAGCACAGGGGCCCCAGGCAGCATATGGGGCCCCAGGCAGAGCACAGTGGTCCCAGGTAGAGCACAGAGGCCCCAGGCAGCCTATGGGGCCCCAGGCAGAGCACAGGGGCCCCAGGCAGCATATGGGGCCCCAGGCAGAGCACAGGGGCCCCAGGCAGCATATGGGGCCCCAGGCAGAGCACAGTGGCCCCAGGCAGAGCACAGGGGCCCCAGGCAGCATATGGGGCCCCAGGCAGAGCACAGTGGTCCCATGCAGAGCACAGGGGCCCCAGGCAGCCTATGGGGCCCCAGGCAGAGCACAGTGGCCCCAGGCAGAACATGGGGCCCCAGGCAGAGCACAGGGGCCCCAGGCAGAGCACAGGGGCCCCAGGCAGCATATGGGGCCCCAGGCAGAGCACAGGGGCCCCAGGCAGCATATGGGGCCCCAGGCAGAGCACAGTGGCCCCAGGCAGAGCACAGGGGCCCCAGGCAGAACATGGGGCCCCAGGCAGAGCACAGGCAGAGCACAGGGGCCCCAGGCAGAGCACAGGGGCCCCAGGCAGCATATGGGGCCCCAGGCAGAGCACAGTGGCCCCAGGCAGAGCACAGGGGCCCCAGGCAGAACATGGGGCCCCAGGCAGAGCACAGGGGCCCCAGGCAGCATATGGGGCCCCAGGCAGAGCACAGGGGCCCCAGGCAGCATATGGGGCCCCAGGCAAAGCACAGTGGCCCCAGGCAGAGCACAGGGGCCCCAGGCAGCATATGGGGCCCCAGGCAGAGCACAGTGGCCCCAGGCAGAACATGGGGCCCCAGGCAGAGCACAGGGGCCCCAGGCAGAGCACAGGGGCCCCAGGCAGCATATGGGGCCCCAGGCAGAGCACAGAGGCCCCAGGCAGCATATGGGGCCTCAGGCAGAGCACAGTGGCCCCAGGCAGAGCACAGGGGCCCCAGGCAGAACATGGGGCCCCAGGCAGAGCACAGGCAGAGCACAAGGGCCCCAGGCAGCATATGGGGCCCCAGGCAGAGCACAGTGGCCCCAGGCAGAGCACAGGGGCCCCAGGCAGAACATGGGGCCCCAGGCAGAGCACAGGGGCCCCAGGCAGCATATGGGGCCCCAGGCAGAGCACAGGGGCCTCAGGCAGCATATGGGGCCCCAGGCAGAGCACAGTGGCCCCAGGCAGAGCACAGGGGCCCCAGGCAGCATATGGGGCCCCAGGCAGGGCACAGTGGTCCCAGGCAGAGCACAGGGGCCCCAGGCAGAGCACAGTGGCCCCAGGCAGAACATGGGGCCCCAGGCAGAGCACAGGGGCCCCAGGCAGAGCACAGGGGCCCCAGGCAGCATATGGGGCCCCAGGCAGAGCACAGGGGCCCCAGGCAGCATATGGGGCCCCAGGCAGAGCACAGTGGCCCCAGGCAGAGCACAGTGGCCCCAGGCAGAACATGGGGCCCCAGGCAGAGAACAGGGGCCCCAGGCAGAGCACAGGGGCCCCAGGCAGCATATGGGGCCCCAGGCAGAGCACAGGGGCCCCAGGCAGCATATGGGGCCCCAGGCAGAGCACAGTGGCCCCAGGCAGAGCACAGGGGCCCCAGGCAGCATATGGGGCCCCAGGCAGAGCACAGTGGTCCCAGGTAGAGCACAGGGGCCCCAGGCAGCCTATGGGGCCCCAGGCAGAGCACAGGGGCCCCAGGCAGCATATGGGGCCCCAGGCAGAGCACAGTGGCCCCAGGCAGAGCACAGGGGCCCCAGGCAGCATATGGGGCCCCAGGCAGAGCACAGTGGTCCCAGGCAGAGCACAGGGGCCCCAGGCAGCCTATGGGGCCCCAGGCAGAGCACAGGGGCCCCAGGCAGAACATGGGGCCCCAGGCAGAGCACAGGGGCCCCAGGCAGAGCACAGGGGCCCCAGGCAGCATATGGGGCCCCAGGCAGAGCACAGGGGCCCCAGGCAGCATATGGGGCCCCAGGCAGAGCACAGTGGCCCCAGGCAGAGCACAGTGGTCCCAGGCAGAGCACAGGGGCCCCAGGCAGCCTATGGGGCCCCAGGCAGAGCACAGGGGCCCCAGGCAGAACATGGGGCCCCAGGCAGAGCACAGGGGCCCCAGGCAGAGCACAGGGGCCCCAGGCAGCATATGGGGCCCCAGGCAGAGCACAGGGGCCCCAGGCAGCATATGGGGCCCCAGGCAGAGCACAGTGGCCCCAGGCAGAGCACAGTGGCCCCAGGCAGAGCACAGGGGCCCCAGGCAGAACATGGGGCCCCAGGCAGAGCACAGGGGCCCCAGGCAGCATATGGGGCCCCAGGCAGAGCACAGGGGCCCCAGGCAGCATATGGGGCCCCAGGCAGAGCACAGTGGCCCCAGGCAGAGCAGAGGGGCCCCAGGCAGAACATGGGGCCCCAGGCAGAGCACAGTGGCCCCAGGCAGAACATGGGGCCCCAGGCAGAGCACAGGGGCCCCAGGCAGCATATGGGGCCCCAGGCAGAGCACAGTGGCCCCAGGCAGAGCACAGGGGCCCCAGGCAGCATATGGGGCCCCAGGCAGAGCACAGTGGTCCCAGGCAGAGCACAGGGGCCCCAGGCAGCCTATGGGGCCCCAGGCAGAGCACAGTGGCCCCAGGCAGAACATGGGGCCCCAGGCAGAGCACAGGGGCCCCAGGCAGAGCACAGGGGCCCCAGGCAGCATATGGGGCCCCAGGCAGAGCACAGGGGCCCCAGGCAGCATATGGGGCCCCAGGCAGAGCACAGTGGCCCCAGGCAGAGCACAGGGGCCCCAGGCAGAACATGGGGCCCCAGGCAGAGCACAGGGGCCCCAGGCAGAGCACAGGGGCCCCAGGCAGCATATGGGGCCCCAGGCAGAGCACAGTGGCCCCAGGCAGAGCACAGTGGTCCCAGGCAGAGCACAGGGGCCCCAGGCAGCCTATGGGGCCCCAGGCAGAGCACAGGGGCCCCAGGCAGAACATGGGGCCCCAGGCAGAGCACAGGGGCCCCAGGCAGAGCACAGGGGCCCCAGGCAGCATATGGGGCCCCAGGCTGCATATGGGGCCCCAGGCAGAGCACAGTGGCCCCAGGCTGCATATGGGGCCCCAGGCAGAGCACAGTGGCCCTAGGCAGAGCACAGGGGCCCCAGGCAGAGCACAGTGGTCCCAGGCAGAGCACAGGGGCCCAAGGCAGCTTATGGGGCCCCAGGCAGAGCACAGTGGCCCCAGGCAGAACATGGGGCCCCAGGCAGAGCACAGGGGCCCCAGGCAGCATATGGGGCCCCAGGCAGAGCACAGGGGCCCCAGGCAGCATATGGGGCCCCAGGCAGAGCACAGTGGCCCCAGGCAGAGCACAGGGGCCCCAGGCAGAACATGGGGCCCCAGGCAGAGCACAGTGGCCCCAGGCAGAACATGGGGCCCCAGGCAGAGCACAGGGGCCCCAGGCAGAGCACAGGGGCCCCAGGCAGCATATGGGGCCCCAGGCAGAGCACAGTGGTCCCAGGTAGAGCACAGGGGCCCCATGCAGCCTATGAGGCCCCAGGCAGAGCACAGGGGCCCCAGGCAGCATATGGGGCCCCAGGCAGAGCACAGGGGCCCCAGGCAGCATATGGGGCCCCAGGCAGAGCACAGTGGCCCCAGGCAGAGCACAGGGGCCCCAGGCAGAACATGGGGCCACAGGCAGAGCACAGGGGCCCCAGGCAGAGCACAGGGGCCCCAGGCAGAGCACAGGGGCCCCAGGCAGCATATGGGGCCCCAGGCAGAGCACAGGGGCCCCAGGCAGCATATGGGGCCCCAGGCAGAGCACAGCGATATTTTGGACCACTGTGCGGTGTTTCAGACCCCCTGTGTGATGTCTGGGGCCCTGTTCTTAAGTATATTAAAGATTAAAGTAACGTATATTAAAGTATATTATAGATCAAATTTGACACGTTTATGAGCACCATTGAGTGATATACTCAAGAATGACATAATTTTTCAACATTTTATGGTTTCAAACTGTAAACACTCAGAGTTTTTTTTACTTCAACCAGAAAACCTTAACGGTTCATAAAAAACTTGACTGTTCAGGATATGATAAAAGTCATAGTATTCTGAATCTTTAACTTATAAAGATACCTTTACATGGGGTGATTATTGGTTCCAGAGAGGCTTTCGGCCGATAATCATACACATGGCTGGTGACAGGACAATACAATATAAACGTTCAAAGGTAAACACTGATAACATTAAAATCTAATATATAATTGCCTAGAATACTACTTCCGGCAATTTGTGCCAACTTCCGTGGCTTTGTCCGGAGATAATGTCCGGAGATAAGTGACGTCACCAGCGTCCTACACCCGCTCAGGGTGGACAAAGATATATGCCTTCATGGTGCGTGGCACTTTTCTGATTGGTTGCCGCCTGCCGCGAGCGACCTATCAGAAATGTGCCGTACTGTGACACACTCCGCCCGCCATTTTGGTGTGATTTTTGAATTTTTACCTCACAGCAAGTTTCTACTGCGTGGAGGCGGTCCCAGTGACGTCGCTCTTCAAGCTCCTGCCGAATTTCGTCAAAAAAATGATAATACCATTTACCAAAACTATATATATTTAGTTGTGAAGTGGTTCAGTGACATTTTCACACCAATTTTGAACTTTTGTTTGGTGTTTTCTCCATATACTGCCTATTATTCACTGACTGTTATACTGAGAGACTGCCGTTTATTAACCTCTTCTTTGCCACACTGGGTATATTGCTCTATTATTTGCCACATAAGGACATTGTCCATTATTGCCCAGCAATTTCTCTGCAATATAAACTGCCTATTTATTAATATCTGTATTCCTGCAAAGAACTATTGCCTATTATTAGCTGGCTATTTTCCTACTACCTGACACTGCCTCTTATTAACCTGTTGCTTGCCACCACCACGCTTAAAGCTGTTTAGCTTAGCCAACATGAGCTCTAATAGTAAGGATACTAATGACACAGAGCCCAAAGCTGCTGATGGCGCAGATTAGATTAGGTCTGATATAAAGTATACTAATAATGCAGAGCAAAAAGACGCCGATGCCACACGTAAGCGTAAACAGCGTGCTAACAAGAGTACAGAGGATAGATGCAAGCGCCTGGACACTGTTAAGTATAGTAATGACACAGAGTCCAAAGCTGCTGATGGCGCACGTAAGATCAGGTCTGATATAAAGTATGGTAATGATGCAGAGCGAAAAGCCGCCGATGCCGCACGTAAGCGTAAACAGCGTGTTAACAAGAGTACAGAGGATAGATGCAAGTGCCTGGATACTGTTAAGTATACTAATGACACAGAGCCCAAAGCTGCTGATGGCGCATGTAAGATCAGGTGTGATATAAAGTATGGTAATGATGCAGAGCGAAAAGCCGCCGATGCCGCACGTAAGCGCAAACAGCGTGTTAACAAGAGTACAGAGGATAGATGCAAGCGCCTGGATACTGCTAAGTATACTAATGACACAGAGTGTAAAGCTGCTGATGGCGCACGTAAGATCAGGTCTGATATAAAGTATGGTAATGATGCAAAGCGAAAAGCCGCCGATGCCACACGTAAGCGCAAACAGCGTGTTAACAAGAGTACAGAGGATAGATGCAAGCGCCTGGATACTGTTAAGTATACTAATGACACAGAGTCCAAAGCTGCTGATGGCGCACGTAAGATCAGGTGTGATATAAAGTATGGTAATGATGCAGAGCGAAAAGCCGCCGATGCTGCACGTAAGCGCAAACAGCGTGCTAACAAGAGTACAGAGGAGAGATGCAAGCGCCTGGACACTGTTAAGTATACTAATGACACAGAGCCCAAAGCTGCTGATGGCGCACGTAACATCAGGTCTGATAATAAGTATACCAATGACGCAGAGCGAAAAGCCGCCGATGCTGCACGTAAGCGTAAACAGCGTGCTAACAAAAGTACAGAGGATAGATGCAAGCGCCTGGACACTGTTAAGTATACTAATGACACAGAGCCCAAAGCTGCTGATGGCGCACGTAACATCAGGTCTGATAATAAGTATACCAATGACGCACAGCGAAAAGACACCAATGCTGCACGTAAGCGCAAACAGCGTGCTAACAAGAGTACAGAGGATAGATGCAAGCGCCTGGACACTGTTAAGTATACTAATGACACAGAGCCCAAAGCTGCTGATGGCGCACGTAACATCAGGTCTGATAATAAGTATACCAATGACGCAGAGCGAAAAGCCGCCGATGCCGCATGTAAGCGCAAACAGCGTGCTAACGAGACTACAGAGGACAGACAGAAGCGCCTGGACACTGTTAATGCTGCTTGCAATAAACGCATTACTAATGAGTCTTTTGAGGACAAAACTAATCGATTAAGTAATAAAGCTGCTGCTGCACGCTCTCAACGTTGCAAACATAATATTTCCACGTCCTCAGTCATAGATTCTGCCCACAATACAGCTTCTTTGTCTCCATTCATAGAATGTGTGCAGCCTGAAGCTCCTTTAACCGTTGGTAAATCTGCACGTAAGCGCAAACACTGTCCTACAAACACTCCAAATGATAAACGCCGTCGCCTGTACACCGTTAAGTCTGCTTATAAGACATGCTTCACACCTGACTCTTCTAAGGCAACAAACAAACCATTACCAAATGCAGCTGGTGCACGCCGTGAACGGCGCAAAAAAACCACTTGCACCTCCATATTAATAAACCCTGACCACGATACACCTTCCAACTCCTCAGTGATTGAATCTGTGGACAGTGAAGATCCTCTACCAGGTACACGCTTTATATATGTTGGCTTAAAGAAACATTCCAAAGCTCCGTTACCACAACGTGTACCTCAACATCCTACAGGTTTTACTAATGATGACAGTACCATAGTAGAACACTCCTGTGGTCCTATGAACTATTTATGTGAACATTGTCAAGCATTACATTTTAATGCTGAGATACCAGCAGATAAAAATTTTACTCTGTGTTGTCACAAGAGTAAAGTGCATATACCTATACCCCAATATCCCGAGGTCTTTAAACGATTGCTGACAGGGGAGAGTGAGTTCAGTAAGAATCTCATGGAAAATATTCGTAGTATTAACAGCTCATTTGCTTTCGCCTCCATGGGTGCCAATATATCCCCTCCACCTGGACATGGCCCTTACTGTTTCCGTATACATGGACAAATATATCATCGTACTGGAACCCTACATCCCAGTGATGATCAAGTTCCAGCTTATGCCCAACTGTATATTTTGGATACCGCTACCGCGAATGAACAACGTTTAAACTGTGAACAAAATCAAAAATGTCATCCCACTTTGATGAGTATAATTGCTCTTCAGTTAGACAATGTGAATCCCTTTGTTGCTGCCTACAAAATGTTATGAGATGTGGAACATGAAGAACATCTTAAAGCTGAAGCTAATGGCACTCTCATGCCAAATATCATCATGGCCCTTAAACAAGATCGGAATCAAGACCCTCGCCGATATAATAATCCAACTGTCAATGAAGTTGCTGTCGTATTTGAAAATGACAATGGAAAGCCACCATTTAATCGTGATATTTTAATACATTTACAACCGGACCCCAAAAATCCTTTGGCGCCAAGAACACAACAGGTCAGCATTCTACACAGTAATTTAGATGCTTTACTCTATCCTTTATTTTTCCCTTACGGAGACCAGGACTGGCATGATGGCCTCAAGCAACAAGGGCAAAGTCCACGCAGAGTTACACAACTGCAATATTACTGCTATGTGCTGTCTGTCCGTAATCAGTTTAATCCACTCCTGAATGGTGGCAAACTCACTCAGCAGTACTTAGTGGATGCTTATGTGAAAATCGAGGCAAATCGCCTAAATTATATCCGTCAACACCAAAAGGATTTGAAAGTAGAGGATTATTGTGTACTCCAGGAACATCTCCAGAAAAAATCCATTGAGAAGGGCATCCCCATTGGAAAAACGGTCATTTTACCATCTTCGTTTGAAGGCAGTCCCAGGAATATGCAGCAGCGGTACCAGGATGCCATGGCTATTGTGACTAAATATGGTCGTCCTGATCTATTCATCACCATGACCTGTAATCCGAAATGGAATGAGATTACTGAGAATTTGGAACCTTGGCAGCGTGTGGAACATAGACCTGATTTGGTGGCACGTGTTTTCAAAATAAAACTGGAAGCACTCTTAAAAGACATTAACAACAGATTATTTGGGAATGTTTGCGTTATGGTTCATGTAATTGAATTTCAAAAACGTGGCCTTCCACACGCTCACATTTTGATTATTCTGGACAGCAACTCCAAATTAAGGACTGAGGAGGACATAGACAATACAGTGTGGGCTGAAATTCCCAATCCTACCCACTACCCTCAGCTCCATAAAATTGTTCTCCAACATATGATTCATGGTCCGTGTGGAGAACACAACCCAAATTCTCCCTGTATGGATCTGGGGAAGTGTACAAAAGGTTTCCCTAAAGATTTGCAACCAAGAACCATCATAGCTAAGGACGCCTATCCTACTTATCGCAGACACTTTGGCCCATCTTTTCAACACCATTCTAACATGATTGACAATTCGTGGGTGGTTCCATATAATCTGCTCCTGCTATTAAAATACAAGTGCCATATAAATGTCGAAGTTTGTGGTTCCATTCAGGCTGTGAAATATTTATTTAAATACGTCTACAAAGGACATGATAAAGCCAATCTTGAAATCTGCCAGACTAACATCCAACATGATGAAACACACCAATTCATGGATTCAAGATATGTCAGTGCACCAGAGGCAGCTTGGCGAATATTCTCATATCCAATGCATAAACAATCTCATAGCATCATTCGCCTTGCTGTACATCTACCGCATTCTCAGCCACTCTATTTTCATGAGGATGACTCTATTGGAAACATCAAACAAAAGCTCCATCAAAATTCTACACTTATGGCCTACTTCAAGCTTAATCAGAACGACCATCATGCTCATATTTATTTATACCGTGAAATTCCCGAAAACTATGTTTGGAAAGAAGGTTCTTGGGAAGTTAGAAAGCGAGCAGGTGGTTCTGTGATTGGACGAATGTATACTGTCAGTGTGAAAGACCAAGAACGCTACTATTTAAGATTGTTATTGTTACATGTCAAAGGTGCAACCAGTTTTGACAGCATAAAAGCTGTACACGGAGTCACACATGAAACCTTCAAAGATGCGGCATTAGCTCTTGGCTTACTATTTGATGATAGTCTGTGGAGAAATACATTACTTGATGCCAGTATTCTCAACATGCCAGCACAGCTACGTGACATGTTTGCCTACATTTGTATTTTTGGTCCTCCAGCTAAACCTCGGGACTTATGGGTAGTGTTGAGCATTCCGATACTGCAAGTATCGGGTATCGGCCGATATTTGCTGTATCGGAATTTCCGATACCGAGATCCGATACTTTTGTGGTATCGGGTATCGGGTATCGCAACAACATTAATGTAATAATGTGTAAAAGAGAGAATTAAAATAAAAAATATTGCTATACTCACCTCTCCGACGCAGCCTGGACCTCAGCGAGGGAACCGGCAGCGTTGTTTGTTTAAATTTCGCGCTTTTACTTGGTTACGTGAAGTCCCGGCTTGTGATTGGTCAGGGCGGCCATGTTGCCGGGACGCGGACCAATCACAGCAAGCCGTGACGAAATTACGTCACGGCTTGCTGTGATTGGTCCGCGTCCCGGCAACATGGCCGCCATTAACCAATCACAAGCCGTGACGTCACGGGAGGCTGGACATGCGCGTATTTTAAAAAGCGCGCGTGTCCAGCCTCCCGTGACGTCACGGCTTGTGATTGGTTAATGGCGGCCATGTTGCCGGGACGCGGACCAATCACAGCAAGCCGTGACGTAATTTCGTCACGGCTTGCTGTGATTGGTCCGCGTCCCGGCAACATGGCCGCCCTGACCAATCACAAGCTGGGACTTCACGTAACCAAGTAAAAGCGCGAATTTTAAACAAACAACGCTGCCGGTTCCCTCGCTGAGGTCCAGGCTGCGTCGGACAGGTGAGTATAGCAATATTTTTTATTTTAATTCTTTATTTTACACATTTATATGGATCCCAGGGTCTGAAGGAGAGTTTCCTCTCCTTCAGACCCTGGGAACCATCAGGAATACCGTCCGATACTTGAGTCCCATTGACTTGTATTGGTATCGGGTATCGGTATCGGATTGGATCCGATACTTTGCCGGTATCGGCCGATACTTTCAAGTATCGGACGGTATCGCTCAACACTACTTATGGGATGAATTTAAGGAACACTTTGTAGAAGACTACTGCTATGCATACCACTCCGACACTCTGGAGTGTGTCAATTGTGAAGGCTATGCTATGACAGATGTCCAACATGTTCTTAAAGCTCATGGCAAAACTTATACTGATTTTAATTTGCCACGTCCAGTCAAGAAACAACACCTCCTCCCACAGTATGATAAAGATTATGAGTTATCAGCAGCTGCTGAAATGAAAGCTACTCTAAATGAGGACCAACTTTTTGCTTTTGATGCTATCACTCAAGCTTTAGAAGACACTAATTCTACAGCAAAGTGTTTTTTCCTTGATGGTCCTGGTGGCAGCGGAAAAACGTACCTATATCATCTACTCCTACATCAGCTAAGAGGACAAGGAGACATTGTGTCACCTGCTGCCACTACTGGAATTGCCGCCAACTTGCTACAAGGTGGACGAACCATTCATTCTCTTTATGGGATTCCAATTCCTGTGAATGAAACATCTGTTTCCAGGATTAAGAATGATACCGATGCAGCAAAAGATTTGCACAGCACTAAACTTTTTATTATTGATGAGTGCACAATGCTATCCAAATATGCATTGCATGTCATTGATAGAGTTTTACGTGATGTCATGACAACAAATGTAGCTCACAAAGAAAAAACACCGTTTGGAGGTAAAGTGATTGTTTTTGGAGGCGACTTTAGACAATGTCTTCCTGTCATCCCTCATGGGACAAGAACTGATGTTGTAGAGAGCTGTATAAAATATTCACAACACTGGCAACATTTTACTCGCCTGCCACTTATTAACAACATGCGCTCCATTGATCCTCACTACAGCAGTTGGTTGCTTCAACTGGGAAATGGTGAACTATCTAATGAACATAACCTTGGAGATGATGTAATTGAAATTCCTCCAGACATGGTATGCACTGGCTCTTTAATAATTGAAATTTTTGGAGATAATCTTTGTATTGATGTGAATGACACCGAAAGCATAAATACAGCTGCATCTCATGCAATTTTATGTCCAAAAAATGAGGACGTTGAGAAAGTCAATTCCCAAGTCATGGATTTATTGATAGGTGACTATACTGAATATATCAGTGATGATTCCATCGATCCTGATGAAGCTGATGACCTCGATCAATACCCACTTGAGTTTTTGAATTCACTAACACCAACTGGAATGCCTTCACATCGGCTGAAACTTAAAATTGGCACCATTGTCATGTTATTACTTAATCTGAACATGAACAAAGGTCTCTGCAATGGTGCGCGGCTCATTGTCACTGCCTTACATGCCAATATCATACTGGCTAAAGTAATTAGTGGGTCAGCAGCAGGAAATGTGGTATTCATTCCACGAATTGATTTGTGTCCATCAGAGACTGGATTACCTTTTAAATTAAGACGGAGACAATTTCCCATCAAGCCCGCATTTGCAATGACCATAAATAAATCTCAAGGCCAGACCCTCCATCGAGTTGGCATTTATCTACCAGAACCTGCTTTTGCCCATGGTCAATTGTATGTTGCTTTTTCCAGGGTGAAGCAATGTTGCAATGTGAGGGTTAAAGTGGTTAATACACCACTTCAAGGACAATTATTGGCTGATAGTACTAAAGTCTTCACACGTAATATTATCTACAAAAATATTTTAGTTTAAAGTTACTTTTCTTTTTTTTCATTATTCAGTTTTTCTAATAACATAGACAGCAATAGGCAAATTCTATGTATAGAGATAAGGAAAAAAAACAAAACAAAAAAAAAATTAGTGTAGCCATAGACATATAGATTTTAAGTACTTATGTAGGAAACTAGACTGTGGCCCGATTCTAATGCATCGGATATTCTAGAATATGCATGTCCCCGTAGTATATGGACAATGATGATTCCAGAATTCACGGCAGACTGTGCCCGTCGCTGATTGGTCGAGGCAACCTTTATGACATCATCGTCGCCATGGCAACCATTATGACATCTACGTCGATACTGTGCCCGTCGCTGATTGGTCGAGGCGAATTCACGGCAGACTGTGCCCGTCACTGATTGGTCGAGGCAACCTTTATGACATCATCGTCGCCATGCTGTGCCCGTCTCTGATTGGTCGAGGCCTGGCGGCCTCGACCAATCAGAGACGCGGGATTTCCAGGACAGACAGACAGACAGACAGAAAGACAGACAGACAGACAGACGGAAAAACCCTTAGACAATTATATATATATAGATACGTATATAACATACGTACTCATTAGCATATAGGGTTAATAACTCTATATCATATCTACATAAATTTAGAAATATGATATATCAATACATATTTTTATAGGTAAGTAGAACACACATTAAGTACAAGATGTAAGATGTGTATCATCCAAATGCCTGTATTTGGTGATAGGAACCTGTATTTGAAGCTCCAGCAGTATAGCTGCTGAGAGATTTCATTTTGTTTTTAAAAAGGGTGAGGTTTTTGTGAACAGGTAAGAGACGGGTGGGATGGCTGTTCACACACATCTCTATCTCCAGGTGTGTTCTGTACATAGAAATAGATATATAGATAGGTACATATTTAGATAGATAGGGAAAGAATAGAGATTTTGCTTTCACATCAACATTTTTCTGCTATTTGGAGAATTTATGGTGGAAAAAAGGCTATTTCTGCACTTCCTGCCTAAGGGCTGACCCACGCCACTCTTGCTGTAAGTTGCATGCAATGTATACGGAATTTGTACTTCACTTGCGGCAGGTGTGGCACATGTGGTTTCTGCAGTTTTCGCCACAAAATCTCCACTTATCAGTGTTTTTGTTGTGGCTGCATTTAATGCAATTGTCGAAGCCGTGTTTGCCGCATTTACTGCAAGTTAACTCCAAGCTTCATCTACATTGCATGGCACTTGCTGAAAGTGTGTTGTAGGTCAGTTCTTTGGTGCCAAGTGTGGAAGTTGTATTGTTTTTAACATTACTTCTGCAAATATCAGAAACATGCAGATGTGAAAGAGGTTTGAGTATTAAGAAATAGGAATCAGTTAGTTAGGACCCATCAGTTCAAAGGCTACCGTGACGTGGTTTATGGGCATGCTTATATTAGCCCATCGGTGTACTATGAACGTTGATTTCTTAAATTTTACACTTCTGTAAAAATAAACACAAAAAATTTGGATACACAAAAAGGCTTTTATTTCTGTTGTACTTATTAGAATTATTTAAAATGAAGGCTTAGCTAAGCCCAAGAGATGATTAAAAACATTTCATACCAACCCATCAGATGTAAAATTACTGTGAAAATACCTGATGGGCACACAAGTATGCGCCAGTATGGGTACTAAGAGCTTTTCCACATAATAATGAAATATTTTAAAATGTCATAGAACATACCAATATACATAGTTATTGATACATATTATTTATTATTTACATTATTGTTCTTAAGCAAAGAACCGTTGTTGTGGCATTTGCCACAACACGCAAAGTTGTTGTCTGATGTCTTTCATCACTCCCCTCATAAGCATGTTCATGGATCCTGTGTAACTGTACCTTAAATAACAAGAATTGTCAAGAGCTGGTGAGTGCAGCCATTTTTTGTTCTTTCTTACTATTATTTATTAATTGTATTATTCTTACATTTGAATAAATAAAGTATATATGGATTCTAGACTCCCGATTCTTTAGAATCGGGCTGCCATCTAGTCCATTAATAATCCTATAGTTATTAATGAGTTAAAAAAAAAGACACAGCCAGAAAAAAGTATTTTAATGAAATTAAACACTACACATTTTTTCATAATTTTTATTCCACGCCTAATCTAATCGAAACCATTGATCACCTGCAAAAAAACAAAAAAAAAACAAACACAAATACTCCCTGTTCCGACGTAGTCCCTCTTTAACCCCTTAAGCCCCGAGGGTGGTTTGCACGTTAATGACCGGGCCAATTTTTACAATTCTGACCACTGTCCCTTAATGAGGTTATATCTCTGGAACGCTTCAACGGATTCTGGTGATTCTGACATATTTTTCTCGAGACATATTGTACTTCATAATAATGGTAAAATATCTTTGATATTACCTGCGTTTATTTGTGAAAAAAACGGAAATTTGGCGAAAATTTGGAAAATTTCGCAATTTTTCAACTTTGAATTTTATGCCCTTAAATCACAGAGATATGTCACACAAAATACTTAATAAGTAACATTTCCCACATGTCTACTTTACATCAGCACAATTTTGGAAACAACATTTTTTTTTGTTAGGGAGTTATAAGGGTTAAAAGTTGACCAGCAATTTCTCATTTTTGCAACACCTTTTTTTTAGGGACCATGTCACATTTGAAGTCATTTTGAGGGGTCTATATGATAGAAAATACCCAAGTGTGACACAATTCTAAAAACTGCACCCCTCAAGGTGCTCAAAACCACATTCAAGAAGTTTATTAACCCTTCAGGTGTTTCACAGGAATTTTTGGAATGTTTAAAAAAAAATGAACATTTAATTTTTTTTCACAAAAAATTAATTTCAGCTCCAATTTGTTTTATTTTACCAAGGGTAACAGGTGAAAATGGACCCCAAAAGTTGTTATACAATTTGTTCTGAGTACCTGGAAACCCCATATGTGGGGGTAAACCACTGTTTGGGCGCATGTCAGAGCTCGGAAGGGAAGGAGCGCCATTTGACCTTTCAATGCAAAATTGGCTGGAATTGAGATGGGACGCCATGTTGCGTTTGGAGAGCCACTGATGTGCCTAAACATTGAAACCCCCCACAATTGACACCATTTTGGAAAGTAGACCCCTTAAGGATCTTATCTAGTTGTGTTGTGAGAGCTTTGAACCCCCAAGTGTTTCACTACAGTTTATAACGCAGAGCCGTGAAAATAAAAATTCTTTTTTTTTCCACAAAAATTATCTTTTAGCCCACCATTTTGTATTTTCCCAAGGGTAACAGGAGAAATTGGACCCCAAAATTTGTTGTGCAATTTGTCCTGAGTACGCTGATACCCCATATGTGGGGGGGAACCACCGTTTGGGCGCATGGCAGAGCTTGGAAGGGATGGAGCGCCATTTGGAATGCAGACTTAGATGGATTGGTCTGCAGGTGTCACTTTGCATTTGCAGAGCCCCTGATGTACCTAAACAGTAGAAACTCCTCACAGGTGACCCCATATTGGAAACTAGACCCCCCAAGGAACTTATCTAGATGTGTTGTGAGAACTTTTAACCCCCAAGTGTTTCACTACAGTTAATAACGCAGAGCAGTGAAAATATAAAATCCTTTTTTTTCCACAAAAATTATCTTTAACACCCAGTTTTGTATTTTCCCAAGGGTAACAGGAGAAATTGGTCCCCAATAGTTGTTGTCCAATTTGTCCTGAGTACGCTGATACCCCATATGTGGGGGAAACCACCGTTTTGCGCATGGCAGAGCTTGAAAGGGAAGGAGCGCCATTTGGAATGCAGACTTAGATGGATTGGTCTGCAGGCATCACGTTGCATTTGCAGAGCCCCTTATGTACCTAAACAGTAGAAACCCCCCACAAGTGACCCCATATTGGAAACTAGACCCCCCATGGAACTTATCTAGATGTGTTGTGAGAACTTTGAACCCCCAAGTATTTCACTACAGTTTATAACGCAAAGCCGTGAAAATAAAAAATAATTTTTGTCCCCCAAAAAAATTTTTTTAGCCCCCAAAATTTTTATTTTCCCAAGGGTAACAAGAGAAATTGGACCACAGAAGTTGCTGTCCAATTTGTCGTGAGTACGCTGATACCCCATATGTTGGGGTAAACCCCTGTTTGGGTGCACGGGAGAGCTAGGAAGGGAAGGAGCACTGTTTTACTTTTTCAATGCAGAATTGGCTGAAATTGAGATCGGATGCCATGTAGCGTTTGGAGAGCCCTGATGTGCCTAAACAGTGGAAACCCCTAATTCTAACTGAAACCCTAACCCAAACACACTCCTAATCCCAATCACACCCCTAACCCCACCCCTAACTCCAACACACCCCTAACCCTAATCCCAACCATAACCCTAACCACACCCCTAACCCTGACACACCCCTAACCCTAATCCTAACCCTAGCCCCAACTGTTATGACCTGGTGGTTACGGAGTGGTACTGAGATGACCTGGTGGGTAAAACCAATCATGGACAAGCTCAGAGGAGGTGGCAGCTCTACAGACAGTAATCACCCATATGACCTAGTGATTACGGAGCAGCACTGAAAAGACCTAGTGAGTAAACAAATAATGTACTAGCTCTGAGGAGGTGGTAACTTTACTGACCGCAATCCCTACTCCTAACACCAACACTAGAAATAGCCGTGGAGCGTTCCTATCTCTGCCTAGATGCCTCTTCACAGCCTAAGAACTAGCTACCCCTGAAGATGGAAACGGAAAACTATCTCGCCTCAGAGAAACCCCCAAAGGAAAGATATCCCCCCACAAATATTGACGGTGAGTGAAGAGGGAAATGACAAACTCAGAAATGAAACTAGATTTTAGCAAAGGAGGCCACTACTATCTAAATAGACAGAGAAAGAAAAGGCTACTGTGCGGTCAGTATAAAAACTAAATGTCCACGCAGAGTTTACAAAAATAATCTCCACACCGACTCACGGTGTGGAGGGGCAAATCTGCAACCCCAGAGCTTCCAACTAGCCGGAATATTTCATGATGACAAGCTGGACAAAAGAGACATAACTTAAACTGAACAATAGGTCATAGGCAGGGAAACACCCAAAAACTAGCAGAACTTATCTTAAGCTGAAATGGACTGGCCAACAGAGAACTTCCAGGAAAGGACTGAATCCACAGGAAGGAACATTGACAGCTGGCATCAACTACAGCCTAAAGCCCAGTTAAATAACAAGGCCAGGGCACCGATTAGTGAAACCAGCTGCTAAGTTCCACTTGAAACCACCAGAGGGAGCCCAAGAGCAGAACTCTCAAAAATACCATTCATGACCACAGGATGGAGCCCAAGAACGGAATTCACAACAGTACCCCCCCTTGAGCCCCCAGGCCGATCGGGACGAGCCAAATGAAAAGCACGCACCAAATCAGCAGCATGGACATCGGAGGCAAAAACCCAAGAGTTATCCTCCTGGCCATAACCCTTCCACTTGACCAGATACTGAAGTTTCCGCCTTGAAAGACGAGAATCCAAAATCTTCACCACATACTCCAGCTCCCCCCCAACCAACACCAGAGCAGGGTCAACGGAGGGAACCACGGTGTTGTGAACTCTATTTTTGGGCTCCCGCTAGTGGTCACAAGCGGTACTGTGTAGTGTTGTCTTTCTGCAGGTTGGCTTCATCAGCTGGTTCGTTATCCTTGGTTGGTTTCCTATTTAGCCCACCTGGATACTCAGTTCCTTGCCTGCTATCAATGTATTCAGTGCTCTTCAGATTCCTGGTGACTACCTTGCTCCCAGTCTCTCCAAGACAAGCTAAGTTTTTGTTTGTTCAGTTTCTGATTATCAGCGTTCATCATGCTTTTTGTCCAGCTGGTTAAAATGTGATTTCTTACTTGCTGGTTGCTCTAGGGGACTGAGTTTCTCCCCTCACACCGTTAGTTGGTGTGGGGGTTCTTGAAATCTCAGTGTGGTTATTTTGTAAGGGTTTTTTACTGACCGCATAGACCCCTTTTCTATTTTCTGCTATCTAGAATTAGTGGGCCTCTTTTGCTGAATCTGCTTTCACCCCTGTGTATGTGCCTTCCTCTTACCTCACCGTTATTATCTGTTGGGGGCTTCTATATCTTTGGGGATTATTTCTCTGGAGGCAAGAGAGGTCTTTCTTTCTCTCTAGGGGTAGTTAGTTCCTCAGGCTGGCTCGAGACATCTAGGATTTTAGACACGTTCACCGGCTGCCTCTAGTGTGGTTGGATAGGTTCAGTTTTGCGGTCAGTCCAGTTTTCCACCTCCCTAGAGCTTGTCCTATGTTTAGTCACCTTGCTGGAGTAATTTGTGATCCTCAACCACTAAGGATCATAACAGTATAGCAGGCCAAAAAGTGTTTTATGCATCGCAGAAGTGGGATTAAAAGAAGACCTGAGTAAATTTTTTTTTTTTTTTTGTGCTGCAGTCTGTCTAGCTTCTTTCATCCCCTTGAACTCTGAGGGGTTTTGAGCTCAGCTGCAGACATGGATGTTCAGACTCTGACTTCTAGTGTGGATCATCTTGCTGCACGGGTGCAAAGTATTCAGGATTTTGTTATTCATAGCCCTATGTCAGAACCAAAGATACCCATTCCTGAGTTGTTTTCTGGAGATAGATCTAGGTTTCAGAATTTTAAGAATAATTGTAAGTTATTTCTATCTCTGAGACCTCGTTCCTCTGGTGATTCCGCTCAGCAAGTAAAAATTGTTATCTCCTTGTTGCGTGGTGACCCTCAGGATTGGGCCTTCTCTCTGGCGCCAGGAGATCCTGCATTGCTTAATGTGGATGCGTTTTTTCTGGCTCTTGGATTGCTTTATGAGGAGCCTAATCTTGAGAATCAGGCAGAGAAAGCGTTGCTGGCCCTCTCTCAAGGGCAGGATGAAGCAGAGGTGTATTGTCAAAAATTTCGGAAATGGTCAGTGATTACTCAATGGAATGAGTGTGCCCTGGCTGCAAATTTCAGAGAAGGTCTTTCTGAAGCCATTAAGGATGTTATGGTGGGGTTCCCCACCCCTACAAGTCTGAGTGATTCTATGGCTTTAGCCATTCAGGTTGATCGGCGTTTGCGGGAGCGCAAATCTGCTCATCCTTTGGCGGTATTTTCTGAACAGGGACCTGAGTCTATGCAATGTGATCGAACTCTGACCAGAATTGAGCGACAAAGTCATAGACGTCAAAATGGGTTGTGCTTTTACTGTGGTGATTCTGCTCATGTTATCTCAGCATGCTCTAAATGCTTAAAAAAGGTTGCTAAACCTGTCACCATTGGTACTATACAGCCTAAATTTATTTTGTCTGTTACTTTGATTTGTTCTTTGTCGTCCTACTCGGTTATGGCCTTTGTGGATTCGGGTGCTGCCCTGAATCTGATGGATTTGTCATTTGCCAGGCACTGTGGTTTTGTCCTGGAGCCTTTGGAATTTCCTATTCCTCTGAGGGGAATTGATGCTACGCCATTGGCTGAGAATAAACCTCAGTATTGGATGCAAATGACCATGTGCATGACTCCCGTTCATCAGGAGGTGATTCGCTTTCTTGTTCTGCATAATTTACATGATGTTGTCGTTTTGGGTCTGCCATGGCTACAGGCTCATAATCCAGTTTTAGATTGGAAAGCTATGTCTGTGTCTAGTTGGGGTTGTCAGGGAATTCATGGCGATACTCCATTGGTGTCTATTGCTTCTTCCACTCCTTCTGCGGTCCCTGAGTTTTTGTCTGACTACCAGGATGTATTTGATGAGCCCAGGTCCAGTGCCCTGCCCCCTCATAGGGATTGTGACTGTGCTATAAATTTAATTCCTGGTAGTAAATTCCCTAAGAAACGACTTTTTAATTTGTCTATACCAGAGCATGCCGCGATGCGGAGTTATATAAAGGAGTCTTTGGAGAAGGGACATATTCGCCCATCCTCTTCCCCTCTTGGTGCAGGATTCTTTTTTGTGGCCAAGAAGGACGGTTCTTTGAGACCGTGTATAGATTATCGCCTTCTGAATAAAACCACAGTCAAATTTCAGTATCCTTTGCCACTATTGTCTGATTTGTTTGCTCGGATTAAGGGTGCCAGTTGGTTCACCAAGATAGATCTCCGTGGTGCGTATAACCTTGTGCACATTAAGCAGGGAGATGAATGGAAAACAGCATTTAATACGCCCGAAGGCCATTTTGAGTACTTGGTGATGCCTTTTGGACTCTCTAATGCTCCTTCTGTGTTTCAGTCCTTCATGCATGACATTTTCCGAGAATATCTGGATAAATTTATGATTGTTTATCTGGATGACATTTTGGTTTTTTCTGATGATTGGGAGTCCCATGTGAAGCAGGTCAGGATGGTGTTTCAGGTCCTGCGTGCTAATGCTTTATTTGTGAAGGGCTCAAAATGCCTCTTCGGAGTACAGAAGGTCTCCTTTTTGGGTTTTATTTTTTCTCCTTCTACTGTGGAGATGGACCCAGTCAAGGTCCAGGCTATTCATGACTGGACTCAGCCCACGTCTGTTAAGAGTCTTCAGAAGTTCTAGGGTTTTGCTAATTTTTACCGTCGTTTCATCGCTAATTTTTCTAGTGTGGTTAAACCTTTGATGGATTTGACCAAGAAGGGCTCTGATGTGACTAATTGGTCTCCTGCGGCCGTGGAGGCCTTTCGGGAGCTTAAGCACCGGTTTTCTTCAGCTCCAGTCTTATGTCAGCCAGATGTCTCTCTTCCCTTCCAGGTCGAGGTTGATGCTTCCGAGATTGGAGCAGGGGCTGTTTTGTCGCAGAGAAGCTCTGAGGGCTCTGTGATGAAGCCGTGTGCTTTCTTTTCAAGAAAGTTTTCGCCTGCCGAGCGAAATTATGATGTTGGTAATCGGGAGTTGTTGGCTATGAAGTGGGCATTTGAGGAGTGGCGACATTGGCTCGAAGGAGCTAAACATCGTGTGGTGGTCCTGACTGATCACAAAAATCTGATTTACCTCGAGTCTGCCAAGCGCCTGAATCCTAGACAGGCTCGTTGGTCGTTGTTTTTCTCCCGTTTCAACTTCGTGGTCTCATACCTGCCTGGTTCGAAGAACGTGAAAGCTGATGCACTTTCTAGGAGTTTTGTGCCTGACTCTCCGGGAGTTTCTGAGCCGGCTGGTATCCTCAGAGAGGGAGTGATTTTGTCTGCCATTTTCCCAGATTTGCGATGAGTGCTGCAGAAATTTCAGGCGGATAGACCTGACCGTTGTCCACCAGAGAGACTGTTTGTCCCGGATAGATGGACCAGCAGAGTTATTTCCGAGGTTCATTCTTTGGTGTTGGCGGGTCATCCTGGGATTTTTGGTACCAGAGATTTGGTGGCTAGGTCCTTCTGGTGGCCTTCCTTGTCGCGGGATGTGCGTTCCTTTGTGCAGTCTTGTGGGATTTGTGCTCGGGCTAAGCCTTGCTGTTCTCGTGCCAGCGGTTTGCTTTTGCCTTTGCCTGTCCCGAAAAGGCCTTGGACGCACATTTCCATGGATTTTATTTCGGATCTGCCAGTATCTCAGAAAATGTCTGTCATCTGGGTGGTGTGTGATCGTTTTTCCAAGATGGTCCATTTGGTGCCCTTGCCTAACCTGCCTTCCTCCTCCGATTTGGTTCCTCTATTTTTTCAGAATGTGGTTCGCTTGCACGGCATTCCTGAAAATATTGTGTCTGATAGAGGATCCCAGTTTGTGTCCAGGTTTTGGCGAACATTTTGTGCTAAGATGGGCATTGATTTGTCTTTTTCGTCGGCCTTCCATCCTCAGACTAATGGCCAAACCGAGCGAACTAATCAGACGTTGGAGACTTATTTGAGATATTTTGTTTCTGCTGATCAGGATGATTGGGTGACTTTTTTGCAATTGGCCGAGTTTGCCCTTAATAATCGGGCTAGTTCTGCTACCTTGGTTTCGCCTTTTTTCTGCAATTCTGGTTTCCATCCTCGTTTTTCCTCGGGTCAGGTTGAGTCTTCTGACTGTCCTGGGGTGGATTCTGTGGTGGATAGGTTGCAGCAGATTTGGAGCCATGTGGTGGACAATCTGAAATTGTCACAAGAGAGGGCTCAGCGCTTTGCCAACCGCCGCCGCGGTGTGGGTCCCCGACTTCGTGTTGGGGATTTGGTGTGGCTGTCTTCTCGGTATGTTCCTATGAAGGTTTCATCTCCTAAGTTTAAGCCTCGCTTCATCGGTCCCTATAAGATCTTGGAAATCCTTAACCCGGTGTCTTTTCGTTTGGATCTCCCGGCATCGTTTGCCATCCATAATGTGTTCCATAGGTCTTTGTTGCGGAGGTATGTGGTACCTGTGGTTCCTTCTGTTGAGCCTCCTGCTCCGGTGCTGGTCGAGGGAGAATTGGAGTACGTTGTGGAGAAGATTTTGGATTCTCGTATCTCTAGACGGAGACTTCAGTATCTGGTTAAGTGGAAGGGCTATGGTCAGGAGGATAATTCCTGGGTTGTCGCCTCTGATGTTCATGCGGCCGATTTGGTTCGTGCCTTCCACGCAGCTCGTTCTGATCGCCCTGGGGGTCTTGATGAGGGTTCGGTGACCCCTCCTCAAGGGGGGGGTACTGTTGTGAACTCTATTTTTGGGCTCCCTCTAGTGGTCACAAGCGGTACTGTGTAGTGTTGTCTTTCTGCAGGTTGGCTTCATCAGCTGGTTCGTTATCCTTGGTTGGTTTCCTATTTAGCCCACCTGGATACTCAGTTCCTTGCCTGCTATCAATGTATTCAGTGCTCTTCAGATTCCTGGTGACTACCTTGCTCCCAGTCTCTCCAAGACAAGCTAAGTTTTTGTTTGTTCAGTTTCTGATTATCAGCGTTCATCATGTTTTTTGTCCAGCTTGTTAAAATGTGATTACTTACTTGCTGGTTGCTCTAGGGGACTGAGTTTCTCCCCTCACACCGTTAGTTGGTGTGAGGGTTCTTGAAATCTCAGTGTGGTTATTTTGTAAGGGTTTTTTACTGACCGCATAGACCCCTTTTCTATTTTCTGCTATCTAGAATTAGTGGGCCTCTTTTGCTGAATCTGCTTTCACCCCTGTGTATGTGCCTTCCTCTTACCTCACCGTTATTATCTGTTGGGGGCTTCTATATCTTTGGGGATTATTTCTCTGGAGGCAAGAGAGGTCTTTCTTTCTCTCTAGGGGTAGTTAGTTCCTCAGGCTGGCTCGAGACGTCTAGGATTTTAGACACGTTCACCGGCTGCCTCTAGTGTGGTTGGACAGGTTCAGTTTTGCGGTCAGTCCAGTTTTCCACCTCCCTAGAGCTTGTCCTATGTTTAGTCACCTTGCTGGAGTAATTTGTGATCCTCAACCACTAAGGATCATAACACCACGGGCACCACATATCTCCGCAACAAAGATCTATGGAACACATTATGAATGGAAAACGAAGCTGGAAGGGCCAAACGAAAAGACACCGGATTGATAATTTCCGAAATCCTATAAGGACCAATAAAACGAGGTTTGAACTTAGGGGAAGAGACCTTCATAGGAACATGACGAGAAGACAACCAGACCAAATCCCCAACCCGAAGCCGGGGACCAACGCGGTTAGCAAAACGTTGAGCCTTTTCCTGAGACAATGTCAAATTGTCCACCACATGAGTCCAAATCCGCTGCAACCTGTCCACCACAGAATCTACCCCAGGACAGTCCGAAGGCTCAACCTGCCCTGAAGAAAAGTGAGGATGAAAACCAAAATTACAAAAAAAAGGCAAAACCAAGGTAGCAGAACTAGCCCGATTATTAAGGGCAAACTCGGCCAATGGCAAGAAGGTAACCCAATCATCCTGATCAGCCGACACAAAGCATCTCAAATAGGTTTCCAAGGTCTGATTGGTTCGCTCCGTCTGTCCATTTGTCTGAGGGTGAAACGCCGAAGAAAAAGACAAATTAATGCCCATTCTACCACAAAAGGACCGCCAAAACCTAGAAACAAACTGGGTACCTCTGTCAGACACAATATTCTCCGGAATACCATGCAAACGAACCACATGCTGGAAAAACAAAGGAACCAAATCAGAGGAGGAAGGCAACTTAGGCAAAGGTACCAAATGGACCATTTTAGAAAAACGGTCACAAACCACCCAGATGACAGACATCTTCTGAGAAACAGGAAGATCAGAAATAAAATCCATGGAAATATGCGTCCAGGGCCTCTCAGGGATAGGCAAAGGCAAAAGCAACCCACTAGCACGAGAACAGCAGGGCTTAGCCCGGGCACAGATCCCACAGGACTGCACAAAGGAACGTACATCCCGTGACAAAGAAGGCCACCAAAAGGACCTGGCAACCAAATCTCTGGTACCAAAGATCCCAGGATGACCAGCCAACACTGAACAATGAATCTCAGAAATCACCTTACTAGTCCATCTATCAGGAACAAACAATTTCCCCACAGGACAGCGGTCGGGTCTATCAGCCTGAAACTCCCGAAGCACCCGCCGTAAATCAGGGGAGATAGCAGAAAGAATCACCCCCTCCTTGAGAATACCAGCCAGCTCACGGACTCCAGGAGAATCAGGCAACAAACTCCTAGACAGGGCATCAGCCTTCACATTCTTAGATCCTGGAAGATACGAGACCACAAAATCAAAACGGGAGAAAAACAAAAACCACCGAGCCTGTCTAGGATTCAACTGCTTGGCTGATTCAAGGTAAATCAGATTCTTATGATCGGTCAAGACCACAACACGATGCTTGGCTCCCTCAAGCCAATGTCGCCACTCCTCGAATGCCCACTTCATAGCCAACAACTCCCGATTGCCGACATCATAATTACGCTCAGCAGGCGAAAACTTTCTGGAGAAGAAAGCACACGGTTTCAACACAGAGCCATCAGAACTTCTCTGAGACAGAACAGCTCCTGCCCCAATCTCAGAAGCGTCAACCTCAACCTGAAAAGGGACAGAGACATCTGGCTGACGCAACACAGGGGCAAAAGTAAAACGACGCTTAAGCTCCTGAAAGGCCTCCACAGCCGCAGAGGACCAATTCACCACATCAGCACCTTTCTTGGTCAAATCGGTCAGAGGTTTAACCACAGTAGAAAAATTAGCAATGAAGCGGCGATAAAAATTAGCAAAGCCCAAAAACTTCTGAAGGCTCTTCACAGATGTGGGCTGCGTCCAATCATAAATAGCCTGGATCTTAACAGGGTCCATTTCAATAGCCAAGGGAGAAAAAATGAACCCCAGAAAAGAAACCTTCTGAACTCCAAAAAGGCACTTAGACCCCTTCACAAACATTGACGGTGAGTGAAGAGGGAAATTACAAACTCAGAAATGAAACTAGATTTTAGCAAAGGAGGCCACTACTATCTAAATAGACAGAGAAAGAAAAGGCTACTGTGCGGTCAGTATAAAAACTAAATGTCCACGCAGAGTTTACAAAAATAATCTCCACACCGACTCACGGTGTGGAGGGGCAAATCTGCAACCCCAGAGCTTCCAACTAGCTGGAATATTTCATGATGACAAGCTGGACAAAAGAGACATAACTTAAACTGAACAAAAGGTCATAGGCAGGGAAACACCCAAAAACTAGCAGAACTTATCTTAAGCTGAAATGGACTGGCCAACAGAGAACTTCCAGGAAAGGACTGAATCCACAGGAAGGAACATTGACAGCTGGCATCAACTACAGCCTAAAGCCCAGTTAAATAACAAGGCCAGGGCACCGATTAGTGAAACCAGCTGCTAAGTTCCACTTGAAACCACCAGAGGGAGCCCAAGAGCAGAACTCCCAAAAATACCATTCATGACCACAGGATGGAGCCCAAGAATGGAATTCACAACACCCAACCCTAACTGTAGCCTCAACCCTAACCCTAGCCCCAACCCTAGCCCTAACCCTAGCTCTAACCCTAGCCCCAACCCTAATCCTAGCCCTAACCCTAGCCCTAATCCTAGCCCTAACCCTAATGGGAAAATGGAAATAAATTTTTTACATTTTTTTATTTTTCCCTAACTAAGGGGGTGATGAAGGGAGGTTAGATTTACTTTTGTAGCGGGTTTCTTAGCCGATTTTTATGATTGGCAGCCGTCACACACTAAAAGACGCTTTTTATTTTTTTGCGTTACCACATTTTGAGAGCTATAATTTTTCCATAGAAAGAAAAGAAAAAAACAGTAATGCCAAAATTGTATTTTTTCAGTCACCAAATTTCCTTAAAAAATCCCAAAAAACACTGCATATTCCCCAGAATTTTATCAATTAAACCGTTAACAACCGCCGATAGTTAGGGGTACTTATGCCTCAGTTTTTAACGGCGCTGAGAAATAAGTGGATAGCTCTCTCCAGTGTCGGAAATTCTCTGGAGTATCGGCTACTGGGGGTAGCTGAGACCCCGTAGAACAGAGGTGTCAAACTGCATTCCTCGAGGGCCGCAAACAGGTCATGTTTTCAGGATTTCCTTGTATTGCACAGGTGATAATTTAATCACCTGCACAGAATGATTCCAGCACCTTGTGGAATGCTAAGGAAATCTAGAAAACACTCATGGTTTGAGGCCCTCGAGGAATGCAGTTTGACACCCCTGCCGTAGAACATGATTCGGTCAGTTTTTACTGACCCCAGTGTTGCATTCACTGTTATTCACGGAATAACGACGACCACGAAAAAAAGTCTGATTTCCCATTTAATTTCTCTGTCCTCTGATGTGATCGCATATCAGAGGAGAGAGAAATGGGGTCCCCAGATCCCCCCGTGTCCCAAGACCCTCCTGCATTCCCCTGTGATGTCCCCCGGCTGGCAGCTTCATCTTCCGGGATGAAAATGGCAGGTGCATGCACAGTGCGCCCACCGAGATGTGCCGGCCGGCACCTGGCAACAATAGGAAATGTTTCCAATTAATTAATTTTGATTACTGTGATAGACCCTATCACAGTGATCACAATTAAAAAAAATAGTAAATCAAACCCCCATTTATCACCCCCTTAGTTAGGTAAAAATACTAAAATAAAAAAAAAAAATATTTCCATTTTTCCATTAGGGTTAGGGTTGGAGCTAGAGATAGGGTTATGATTAGGGCTGGGAATAGGGTTAGGGGTGTGTTGGGGTTAGGATTGTGGTTAGGGTTGGGATTAGGGTTAGGGGTGTTGGGGATAGGGTTGTAGTTAGAATTGGGGGGTGTCCACTGTTTAGGTACATCAGGGGGTCTCCAAATGCGACATGGCGCCCAATTTTGCATTCAAAAAGTCAAAACGGTGCTCCCTCCCTTCTAAGCTCTGCCATGCGCCAAAACCGTGGCTTTCCCCCACATACGGGATATCGTCGTACTCAGGAGAAATTGCACAACAAATTTTGTAGTTAATTTTCTCCTGATACCCTTGTGAAAATAAAAAAAATTGGTTCCGAAGTACGTTTTTTGTGAAAAAAGTAAAATGTTAATTTTTTCTTTCCACATTGCTTTAGTTCTCGTTTTTGTGCACCTTGAGGGGTGCAGTTTTTAGAATGGTATCATTTTTGGGTATTTCTTGTTATATTAACCCCCCAAACTCACTTCAAATGTGAGGTGGTCCCTAAAAAATGGTTGTGTAAATTTTGCTGGAAAAATTAGAAATTGATAGTCAACTTTTAACCCTTATGTCCTAACAAAAAAAATTATGTTTCCAAAATTGTGTTGTTTTAAAGTTGACATGTTGGAAATGTTATTTATTAACTATTTTGTGTGACACCACTCTCTGATTTAAAGGGAAGGTGCCATCAAGAAAAATTTTTTCCCAGCAATTGAAAAAATTTAAAGAATTAATGTTCACATTTTTTAAAAAAACATTATCATTTGTTTATAATTTAGTAAAATATGAAAAATAATTTGAAAAGGTTTGGCATTTCCACTTTTAAACACTAGGGGGAGCAGCTGCTGAAATTTGACAAAAACCTAGTGTACAATTAGCTCACATTACTGCACTGCAGTAATTATGGGTGGAGTCTACTGACGTGTGTGATATCACTCCTCTCCTCCCCTTCTGGTGTTTGCTAAGGGATAAGATAGGATGATATTCAGGAACCCAGTGAGCAGCCATTTTGTTGGTGATTGCAAAGTTATACTGACAAGTAGACAGTCACCGAGGATGGCAGGCAGCAAGGATTCTGGGAAATATATGGTGGAGGGAGCAGGGTGCCAGCAGCACAGAGTATTTCAGGAGAGCAGTGTGCTGGTCTATGGGGGCACCCTGTTTGGTGCGCAGAGCAGCCAGGGATTGTACATAGAGCGCTGTCTTTTATACACATGGATGGACCGTCTGCTTGTCTCCTCCTCAGAAATCCAGGAAACATTTCTGTGGATTGATGGCCTGTTCTGATCCAGACTTTGCATGCAAAGACCCCATTCCCCCTCCTCAGATGCTGTCTTCTCCATCCTGACTTGGCGATGTGTGAAAGCGAGACGACAGGCGCAGTCCGGGGTGACGCTGGGAAGCAGGCTGGGGGGAAATGTAGCCATATAGTAATGATAAAAATTAGACCCCTCTCTTCAGCTGCCTCACTTGCCCTCCCATGACTGCACCTAACTGGAGGTCATGCTGCCCCCTCTATTACCCCAGACCCGTGTGCAGGTGCTCAGCCAGAATGCAGAATGCAGAATTAGGCATTCAGGACCTGAAAATTACGTCACGGCTTGCTGTGATTGGTCGCGTCGCGGCCACATGGGCGGCACGCGACCAATCACAAGCCGTGACGTCACGGAAGGAAGGAAACGTGCGCATTTTAACCCCTTCATGACCCAGCCTATTTTGGCCTTAATGACCTTGCCATTTTTTGCAATTCTGACCAGTGTCCCTTTATGAGGTAATAACTCAGGAACGCTTCAACGGATCCTAGCGATTCTGAGATTGTTTTTTCGTGACATATTGGGCTTCATGTTAGTGGTAAATTTAGGTCGATAATTTCTGAGTTTATTTGTGAAAAAAATGGAAATTTGGCGAAAATTTTGAAAATTTTGCAATTTTCACATTTTGAATTTGTATTCTGTTAAACCAGAGAGTTATGTGACACAAAATAGTTAATAAATAACATTTCCCACATGTCTACTTTACATCAGCACAATTTTGGAAACAATTTTTTTTTTGCTAAGAAGTTATAAGGGTTAAAATTTGACCAGTGATTTCTCATTTTTACAACAAAATTTACAAAACCATTTTTTTTAGGGACCACCTCACATTTGAAGTCAGTTTGAGGGTTCTATATGGCTGAAAATACCCAAAAGTGACACCATTCTAAAAACTGCACCCCTCAAGGTGCTCAAAACCACATTCAAGAAGTTTATTAACCCTTCAGGTGTTTCACAGCAGCAGAAGCAACATGGAAGGAAAAAATGAACATTTAACTTTTTAGTCACAAAAATGATCTTTTAGCAACAATTTTTTTTATTTTCCCAGCGGTAAAAGGAGAAACTGGACCACGGACGTTGTTGTCCAATTTGTCCTGAGTACGCTGATACCTCATATGTGGGGGTAAACCACTGTTTGGGCGCACGGCAGGGCTCGGAAGGGAAGGAGCGCCATTTGACTTTTTGAATGAAAAATTGGCTCCAATCTTTAGCGGACACCATGTCACGTTTGGAGAGCCCCCGTGTGCCTAAACATTGGAGCTCCCCCACAAGTGACCCCATTTTGGAAACTAGACCCCCCAAGGAACTTATCTAGAAGCATAGTGAGCACTTTAAACCCCCAGGTGCTTCACAAATTGATCCGTAAAAATGAAAAAGTACTTTTTTTTCACAAAAAAATTATTTTTGCCTCAATTTTTTCATTTTCACATGGGCAACAGGATAAAATGGATCCTAAATTTTGTTGGGCAATTTCTCCTGAGTATGCCGATACCTCATATGTGGGAGTAAACCACTGTTTGGGTGCACGGCAAGGCTCGGAAGGGGAGGCGTGCCATTTGACTTTTTGAATGGAAAATTAGCTCCAATCGTTAGCGGACACCATGTCGCGTTTGGAGAGCCCCTGTGTGCCTAAACATTGGAGCTCCCCTACAAGTGACCCCATTTTGGAAACTAGACCCCCCAAGGAACTTATCTAGATGCATAGTGAGCACTTATAACCCCCAGGTGCTTCACAGAAGTTTATAACGCAGAGCCGTGAAAATAAAAAAATAATTTTTCTTTCCTCAAAAATGATTTTTAGCCCAGAATTTTTTATTTTCCCAAGGGTAATAGGAGAAATTGGATCCCAAATGTTGTTGTCCAGTTTGTCCTGAGTATGATGATACCCCATATGTGGGGGTAAACCACTGTTTGGGCGCACGGCAGGGCTCGGAAGGGAAGGCACGCCATTTGGCTTTTTGAATGGAAAATTAGCTCCAATCATTAGCGGACACCATGTCGCGTTTGGAGAGCCCCTGTGTGCCTAAACATTGGAGCTCCCGCACAAGTGACCCCATTTTGGAAACTAGACCTCCCAAGGAACTAATCTAGATGTGTGGTGAGCACTTTGAACCCCCAAGTGCTTCACAGAAGTTTATAACGCAGAGCCGTGAAAATAAAAAATGTGTTTCCTTTCCTCAAAAATATTTTTTTAGCCCAGAATTTTTTTATTTTTGCAAGAGTAACAGGAGAAATTGGACCCCAAAAGTTGTTGTCCAGTTTCTCCTGAGTACGCTGATACCCCATATGTGGGGGTAAACCACTGTTTTGGCACACGTCGGGGTTCGGAAGGGAAGTAGTGACGTTTTGAAATGCAGACTTTGATGGAATGCTCTGCGGGCATCAGGTTGCGTTTGCAGAGCCCCTGATGTGCCTAAACAGTAGGAACTCCCTACAAGTGACTCCATTTTGGAAACTAGACCCCCAAGGGAACTTATCTAGATGTGTGGTGAGCACTTTGAACCCCCAAGTGCTTCACAGAAGTTTACAACGCAGAGCCGTGAAAATAAAAAATCATTTTTCTTTCCTCAAAAAAGATGTTTTAGCAAGCAATTTTTTATTTTCACAAGGGTAACAGGAGAATTTGGACCCCAATATTTGTTGCCCAGTTTGTTGTGAGTACGCTCATACCCCATATGTGGGGGTAAACCACTGTTTGGGCGCACGTCAGGGCTCGGAAGGGAAGTAGTGACATTTGAAATGCAGACTTTGATGGAATGGTCTGCGGGCGTCACATTGCATTTGCAGAGCCCCTGATGTGCCTAAACAGTAGAAACCCCCCACAAGTGACCCCATTTTGGAAACTAGACCTCCCAAGGAACTTATCTAGATGTGTGGTGAGCACGTTCAACCCCCAAGTGCTTCACAGAAGTTTACAACGCAGAGCCGTGAAAATAAAAAATCATTTTTCTTTCCTCAAAAAAGATGTTTTAGCAAGCAATTTTTTATTTTCACAAGGGTAACAGGAGAATTTGGACCCCAATATTTGTTGCCCAGTTTGTTGTGAGTACGCTGATACCCCATATGTGGGGGTAAACCACTGTTTGGGCGCACGTCAGGGCTCGGAAGGGAAGTAGTGACATTTGAAATGCAGACTTTGATGGAATGGTCTGCGGGCGTCACATTGCATTTGCAGAGCCCCTGATGTGCCTAAACAGGAGAAACACCCCACAAGTGACCCCATTTTGGAAACTAGACCCCCGAAGGAACTTAACTAGATGTGTGGTGAGCACTTTCAACCCCCAAGTGCTTCACAGAAGTTTATAACGCAGAGCCGTGAAAATAAAAAATAATTGTTCTTTCCTCAAAAATTATGTTTTAGCAAGTAATTTTTTATTTTTGCAAGGGTAACAGGAGAAATTGGACCCCAACAGTTGTTGCCCAGTTTGTCCTGAGTACGCTGGTACCCCAAATGTGGGGGTAAACCACTGTTTGGGCGCACGTCGGGGCTTGGAAGGGCGGGAGCACCATTTGACTTTTTGAACGCAAGATTGGCTGGAATCAATGGTGGCGCCATGTTGCGTTTGGAGACCCCTGATGTGCCTAAACAGTGGAAACCCCTCAATTCTAACTTCAACACTAACCCCAACACACCCCTAATCCTAATCCCAACCGTAGCCATAACCCTAATCACAACCCTAACCCCAACACACCCCTAACCACAACCCTAACCGCAACACACCCGTAACCCTAATTCCAACCCTAATCCTAACCCTAATCCCAACCGTAACCCTAATCCCAACCCTAACCACAACTGTAACCCCAACACACCCCTAACCCTATCCGTAACCCTAACCACAAGCCTAATCTTAACCCTATTTCAAACCCTAGCCCTAATTCCAACCCTAACTCTAATTCCAACCCTAACCCTAAGGCTATGTGCCCACGTTGCGGATTCGTGTGAGATTTTTCCGCACGATTTTTGAAAAATCTGCAGGTAAAAGGCACTGCGTTTTACCTGCGGATTTACAGCAGATTTCCAGTGTTGTTTTGTGCGGATTTCACCTGCGGATTCCTATTGAGGAACAGGTGTAAAACGCTGCGGAATCCGCACAAAGAATTGACATGCTGCGGAAAATACAACGCAGCGTTTCTGCACGGAATTTTTCGCACCATGGGCACAGCGGATTTGGTTTTCCTTAGGTGTACATGGTACTGTAAACTTGATGGAAAACTGCTTCGAATTCGCAGCGGCCAATCCGCTACGGATCCGCGGCCAATCCGCTGCGGATCCGCTGCCAATCCGCTGCGGATCCGCGGCCAATCCGCTATCGATCCGCTGCGGATCCGCGGCCAATCCGCTGCGGATCCGCTGCCAATCCGCTCTGTGTGCACATGCCATAACCCTACCCCTAACCCTACCCGTAACCCTAACCCTACCCCTAACCCTACCCCTAGTTCTAACCCTAGTTCTAACCCTAACCCTAGTGGAAAAAAAAAAAAAAATTCTTTATTTTATTATTGTCCCTATGGGGGTGATAAAGGGGGGGGGGTTTATTTATTATTTTTTTTATTTTGATCGCTGTGATAGAACCTACCACAGCGATCAAAATGTACCTGTAAGGAATCTGCCGACTGGCAGATTCGGCGGGCGCACTGAGCATGCGCCCGCCATTTTCCAAGATGGCGGCGCCCAGCGAGGAGACGGCCGGACACCGGGAGGATCGGTAAGTATGAAGGGGTGGTGGGGGGGTGGATCGGAGCACAGGGGGGGTGATCGGAGCACAGGGGGGGGGATCCTGAGCAAGGAGGGAGCGGACAGGAGGACGGGGGAGCCGGCAGGCGGACGGAGGGGACCGGAGGACTAATGGAGGGCTGGGGGGGGCGATCGGTGGGTGTGGGGGGGGTGACTTCAGGTTTTCCAGCCATGGCCGATGATATTGCAGCATCGGCCATGGCTGGATTGTAATATTTCACCAGTTTTTTAGGTGAAATATTACAAATCGCTCTGATTGGCAGTTTCACTTTCAACAGCCAATCAGAGCGATCGTAGTCACGGGGGGGTGAAGCCACCCCCCCTGGGCTGAAGCACCACTCCCCCTGTCTCTGCAGATCGGGTAAAATGGGAGTTAACCCCTTCACCCGATCTGCAGGGACGCGATCCCTCCATGACGCATACGCTGCGTCATAGGTCGCTTTGGCACCGACTTTCATGACGCAGCGTATGCGTCAAAGGTCGCTAAGGGGTTAAGCAAAGAACGCTGCCGGTTCCCTCGGTGAGGTCCAGGCTGCGTCGGAGAGGTGAGTATAGCAATATTTTTTATTTTAATTCTTTCTTTTACACATTAATGTTGTTTCGATACCGATACCCGATACCACAAAAGTATCGGATCTCGGTATCGGAATTCCGATACCCGCAAGTATCGGCCGATACCCGATACTTGCGGTATCGGAATGCTCAACACTAGTCATTAAGTACCAAATTGGCTCTGTCACTAAGGGGTTAAAATGACAGCACAGCACATAAAAAACAAGATCTCACACAGCTCTACTTATCAAAATCTGAAAATGTTATAAGTTTCAAAAATAAAGACACAAACTAATTTTTCTTCTTGCAAGTTTGGTATCGCTGAAATTGTAGTGACCTGGAAAAACATGCATCCAGGATATATATACTATATAATGAACAGCATTAACACAAAACAAAAACATACACACTACACATACACATACACTGGTTAACTGCAATCTGCTCCTTTTTGATGCATCAATAAGGAAAAGAGCCACCAAGCAGTCATAGAATCCATAAACATTAACAACTTTATTGAACATATATAAAACATCTCATATCATACAGACAAACAGATACATGGGGTAAAAGATGGCAACATGATGCAGCCGCTCCTCTACAATTCTAGAAGTAGTTAGGCTACGTTCACATTAGCGTTGCGTCGGGCGCAGGTTCGGTGACGCATAGCGGCGCATGCGTCATGCGCCCCTATATTTAACATGGGGGCGCATGGACATGCGTTGTCTTGCATTTTGTGACGCATGCGTCATTTTTGGCGCAAGCGTCAGGGCGCACAGGACGCTGCATGTTGCATTTTTTTGCGTCCAAAATCAAGCCAAAAATGGACGCATGCGTCACAAAACAATGCGTTTTTGCATGCGTTTTGCATGCGTTGTGCGTTGCGTCACCGACGCAACGCCCAACAACGCAAATGTGAACGTAGCCTTAAGTAGTAAGCTGTCAAATAAAAGAGTGAGAGGAAGCTGCATGCAAATACAAGTTGGAGGAACGGTGTAGGAACTGTACATTGGCTATGCTAAGGGAGCATCAAGCACCTTAATTGCAATGCAATGCTCTTACTGGCCTTCACCTCTCCTGACAGTAACGTCACACTCACAGCATGTATCTCTATGCAGCTGTCACGCTCTGGTTGGGAGAGCCGACGACCAGTCCGAGCATTGTGTTGTGGTCCTCGTTTGAGTTGTACAGCCGTGTGACTCTCCCCTAACAGTGAAGGCATGATTTTTATAGCAGCTATATTCCCTATGAGGCAATATGCTTATTTAATGTAGAACTCCCATCTCTGCCTGCAGCTCCTCTCTCCCTGCAGAGACACCAGCGTACTCACCACTGTGACCCCGTCCTGCTCCTTCTGGGTCTGCTGCTGTCTGGGTGCGTGTGGCCCCCAGGTGCTGTGCTTAGGGCGCACACTTCCTCTTTCATAAAGAGGCTGTGTGCATTCCTCTAAAGTGTCCCCAGCCAATAGATGGAGAGTTACTATTTAAAGCACCTTCTCCAACATGGAGGTGCCTGTGCAATGTTGTGAGTTTGTTTTCCTAACACTCTTGTAAGTGCTCAGGTTCCAGTGCTTGTATCTCAGCCTGCTGCATCCGCCAGTGCTCACCTCAATGGCAGCCGGTCCCGCTGCACCAGCCAGTGCTCATCTTTTCGTCAGCCGGTCCTGTCTGCATCTGCGGTTCCTGTCATCTTACTCTGCCTGCCTGCATCACTTGGGCGTTCCCTCAGGTTGCCCAGCTACCCATTCCTAAGAGTCAGCTGCCATTCACCCAAGGTCAGTCCTGGAGTAGCACCTGGACCACCTCCCTTGTCTCTACTTGGACCTCGGTGTCGTTAGCTGCTGCATATACATGGTCAGATTGAGTGAGGTTGCTAGTCACGTCCCTCTAGGTCTTCCTTGGGTTTCGGCACAGTGGTTCCACCACCCAGCCGATTACAGTTAAATATGTTAGTTTGGGCTGATGGACTCTATTTTGACTAAGTGCACGATCATGCATGGCATACTTAGAGACAATAGTATAGTATAATGGAATCCTGCTTTAAATAATATGGTGGGGAGCTAGTTAATGTACATTATCTGTTCAGATCGATTATGTGTTTAAAACATTTCTTCACCTCCCTAGATAATTTTGAAAAGGAAGGGTCATCATATAGAAAATTCCCAAAAGACTCAAAATTGCACCTAAGTTTTGGTGCAAAATATTGGTCTAAATCAACCAATAGATTATATAAAGAAAAGATGCAAGTACTGTATATATAGCACGATGTGCTAAATCTATCACACAGCAGGAGCCCTTGGGATACATGTTGAACATGTTATGCCAATTTGGTCTAGTTTTAAGTTATTTAAATGTGCAAAGTTTGCTGCTTCTATAATAATACAATCTAAGTGGGTTGTCCAGCCGTAGGCTACAAGTCTATGCTCACTCTATGTGACTGCAGACTTGTGAATCCTCATAGCGCACGCACTGATACTGTTGGATCCTTGCAATCAAGCTGCAGGGGCATGTAGCATGGGTATCTGTGCTGTAGAGACTCAGAAAGAAGGACTGAACTAATCTGAAATAAAAGTTTAGAATAAATATTATTGCAGCAAAGTTTCGGATGTATTATTAGAAGTAGCCTTTAAAGTCAAAGTTATAGAAATGCACGATGTGTAACAAAACACGTTACAAATTTTTTAGGAACTACAGAGAAATTTGTGTGATGAAGGAAGATGACGAGAAAAATTAAAAATCATGGTTGTGCAGATAATAATCCACATCAGGCTTTTGTAAATATCAGTTGCAAAACCAGCTTTATTACATGCCTATAATGCCATGAAGATTGGGTTAGGAGACCTGGCGGCCAGTCAGCGCATTGCGATCCATACTCGAATGTCTGAATAAGGCCTTACGCATTATTCAAATGATCAAATAAAACAGACAATATTTCAGCCTGCCATGAGTATGGTATCTGCATATCAGTTTTTTCCTCTGCATGATATCCTTAGCGCATCCATTTCATACATCCACATTTTTACCCCTTTCTGACATCAGAAGTAATAATCCATCCATGTTACCTGGGTCTATCTGACCAGTCACGGATTATTGTGTGTTGCGGGATCACCTAGGCACATGTTGGTGTGCGGGCAATCAGCGCCGGGTGTCAGCTGAGTCTGACAGCTGACACCCGGCACTAAGTGTGAGGTGCGGTCAGGCACCGCTCCCGGAACTTTAACCCCTGAAATGCTGCAACTGAATGAGATCTCAGCATTCCAGGAGCCAGCATAGGGCTGAAAGTCCTTCTGTCTTTGGATTGGAGACCCGCGCGGTGTGACACAGGGTCCCGATCATTGCAATGGTGATCCGATGTTGTCATGATGACATCCGGGTCACCAGAGCTAGAAAACTTGCTGATCATGCACATTGCATGATCAACAACTTTCCCTGTCAGTGCAGAGCTGACAGTTTCTACAGCATGGGAATGCTGCTGCATCCCCATGCTGTAGAAGCGAACAGCCTGCAAAAAATGATAGTCTCATAGTGGGACAAAGTAAAAAAGTTAAAAAAAGTCCTGTCTTGTGTCTGTTTGGTTGGTCCCCTTTTGAGTATACCAATTCATGTATACAATGGTTGAACATTCTGCTGGTATATCATTCGTTATAATGCCACCTATTATAATGTTGGCAACATCCTACTGGTTCATTGATTTGACAATTTATTGGTTGACACTGTTTTATATAAGAGAATGTTGATATTCATGTTATATGTTAATCACTATGGAAATTTTATTTTCAATAAAAAATTGACAATTATAAAAAAATTGAAAAAATATTTGAGGGAAAAATAAATGCAGTATGTAAACAATAAAAACAAACATATTTGGTATCGACTGAGTCTGCAACGACCCAACCTACAAAACTGTCCCACTAGTTAACCCCTTTAGTAAACACTATAAAAATAAATAAAAAACAAGGCAAAAAACAATGCTTTATCATCATACCGCCGAACAAAAAGTGCAATGAAACGTGATAAATATAAATAAACATGGTACCGCTGAAAACATGCTGACATACAACTCCATCATCAAAAAAATAAAAAAGTTATAGCTCTCAGAATAAAGCGATGCAAAAATAATTATTTTGTGTATAAAACAGTTTTTATTGTGTAAAAGCGCCAAAATATAAAACAAATATATTAATAATAATCTTTATTTTTATATAGCGCTAACATATTCCGCAGCGCTTTACAGGTTGCACACATTATCATCGCTGTCCCCATTAGGGCTCACAATCTAAATTCCCTATCAGTATGTCTTTGGAGTGTGGGAGGAAACCGGAGTACCCGGAGGAAACCCATGCAAACACGGAGACTCATACAGACTCTTTGCAGATGTTGTCCTTGGTGGGGTTTGAACCCAGGACTCCAGCGCTGCAAGGCTGCTGTGCTAACCACTGCGCCACCGTTCTGCCCCACAGCCAAAATATAAATAAGGTATCGCTGTAACTGCACTGACCCGAAGAATAAAACTGCTTTATCAATTTTGTTACAAACAGAACAGCATAAACCCCCAAAATTCCTGAATTGCAGGTTTTTGTTCATTCTGCCTCTCAAAAATCGGAATACTGTAGATCAAAGCGATCAAAAAGTGACATGTGCCCAAAAATGGTACCAATAAAAACATCAACTCGTCCCACAAAAACATGAACTCACATGACTCTGGGGGCCAAAATATGGAAAAATTCTAGCTCTCAAAATATGGTGATACAAAAACTATTTTTGGCAATAAAAAGCAGCCAAACATGAAAGCCCAGTATACATCTGGTATCGCTGTAATCGCATCGACCTGAAGAATAAAGTCGCCTAATCACTTATACTGCACGAGGAACGGCGTAAAAAATAAATAAAACTAATTTTTCACCTGCTGTTGATTTTTTCATTCTGCCTCCCAAAGATAACAGTAAGGCTCGGTGCACATTTATCCTGCGCTAAGCACTTGCATCAGGATTTCCATGTAAATCTCTGAAATACGTGATTCAGATTGAGCCCCTGGCAAAAGATTGCCTGTAATGACGCAGATGGAGGCACTGTGGACGCTGTCTGAGCTGTGATCAAGGGCTGTCCTTCTTTTTAGGATTGCGTAAAAGTGCCATCAGCCACTGTTTTGTGCACTTCTGAAAAGTAAAGGCAAATAGGGCTCCATTTTTCCTGAGTGTCTCCGTATGGCTAAGTAGTACTGTACAGCCACATATGGCGTATTGCCAGGTTCAGTAGAAATTGAGGGACAAATTTTGGTGCCATTTTTACCCACCGCTTGTGTGAAAATGTAAATTCTTTGGCTAGAACAAAATTTTGGTGGTAAAAATGTAGATATTTTTCTTCACAAGCTAAATGGTATAAAATTCTGTGACATACCCACAGTGTCAATATGATCACTGCACACCTAGAAGAATTCATTGAGAGGTGTAGTTTGTAAAATGGGATCATTTATGGGGAGTTCTGCTGTTCTGGCACCTCATGGGCTCTCCCAGTGGGTCATGGAATCTGCAAACCATAACAGTGAAATCTAGCGCTAATTGCCTTCTGAACTTTGAACTGGGCCTGAAAAATAATTCCGATAACATGTAGGGTATTGGCGCACTCAGGAAATAAAAGGACCTCAGTTTGTTGTAAAAATTGAGGTATCGCTGTAACTGTATTGTCCCGAAGAATAAAACTGTCTTATCAATTTTACCACACACGGAACGGCATAACCCCCACCAAAAAACTTCATGAATTGCAGGGTTTTGTTCATTCTGCCTTCCAAAAAGCAATCAAAAAATGTCATGTACCCAAAAATAGTACCAATAAAAAGTCAACTCGTCCTGCTAAAAACAAGCCCTCACTCACTGACTCTGTGGGCCAAAATATGGAAAAATGATAGCTCTCAAAATATGGTGGTGCAAAAACTATTTTTTGCAATAAAAGTGTCTGTTAGTGTGTTACAGCAGCCAAGCATAAAAACCCAATATAAATCTGGTATCGCTGTAATCACACGGACCTGAAGAATAAAGTCGCCTAATCACTTATACTGCATGAGGAACGGTGTAAAAAATAAATAAAAACAATTTTTCAATAGATATTAAAATACCAGTAGCGCTTCAAACGCTCTGAATCCTGCAGCAGATAAAGATACAGTACCACCCGTCTGTAACAATATCTATAAATATAATAAATAAAAATGCTATCTGCTCTGGAATCCAAGTTTTACCCCCCTCTGAGGACCCAAACTGTTGGGAGGTGATGGTTGCAACTGCCAAAAAAAGGGGGGACCACAATATGTAAAAATGTAGCTCAGAATGGAATGGCAAATAGGCGTTTCTTATATATAGTGGGCTACTAATGTGGTAACGATTAACAAACTGATGACCCAAAGACTAAAACTAATGCAGCCCACATGCAAAGAAGAAAATAATATTTTTCAATGGGATTTACCTGATGAGACTACCACTGTGGTGAAAACTCTTCCGCCGCTGTCCGTGTGTGTTGCCAGAAAGAGGTAAACTCCAGTGAATGCTGCGTGTTGCCTTCTAATAGGCGAGCTACAGGCACTGCCCCGGCCGGCGGCAGAATGTCCTGCGCTCGCTTCCTCCGTGGAATGTATCAGCGCTGCTGAGTTAAGCCGTTAGGTTCTCTGTCAGTGCAGGACCTTACGTGACGTTACGGTCATGTGATTACTCACGTGACTGGCTAAGGGGAGTGTAATGGGCCAATTCCTACTCGTTTCTGAAACAGACGTGTTCCTTCATCCTGATGAGCTGTGATTCAGCGCTGTCCGTCTTTTTAGGATTGCATAAAAGCGCCATCGGCCACAGTTTTGTGCACTTCTAAAAAGAAGGACACTGCTGAACAGAGGCCAGGCGGAGTCCAGAGTAACTGTTGCCTCATTGTAGTTAATTGATTCCTCAGGGGTTTCATCTGAATGACGTCATTCAGAGATTTAGGTGAAGCTGATGTTCCTCTCTTCTCTTCTTCACACAGGTCATTTTTCCATCATCCATTTGTGTGCTGACTGCAAGTGTGCACAGATCCATATTTAGCAAGCTTTGCTCATGGTAATTTTTCCATCATCCATTTGTGTGCTGACTGCAAGTGTGAACAGATCCATATTTAGCAAGCTTTGCTCATGGTAATTTTTCCATAGCTCCTGTGTTTTTTTTTTGTTTTTGTTTTTTTTTCTCTGCTTTTGGTCTCTGATTCAAAGTGTTCAAAGTTCTCTCTTTTTTTCCCACTGTTCTAAGGCCTTGCTCCGCATTGGTTGTTTAACCTGCATAGTAATGCCTGCTCTGGCCTTATGCTAATTGGTTAATTGCTGATTGTGGCCATTTGGTTTCTGATGCTAGCAGTCATTTCATTTCATATATATTTAGTCTGTGCAACAGATATTAAGTGCAACAGTTTAAAGTGCATGTCAGTTGGAAAATGGCAGTTGGACAATGGCAGTTGGAAAATGGCAGTTGGAAAATGGCAGTTGGAAAATGGCAGTTGGACAATGGCAGTTGGAAAATGGCAGTTGGACAATGGCAGTTGGACAATGGCAGTTGGACAATGGCAGTTGGAAAGTGGCAGTTGGAAAATGGCAGTTGGACAATGGCAGTTGGACAATGGCAGTTGGAAAATGGTAGTTGGAAAATGGCAGTTGGACAATGGCAGTTGGACAATGGCAGTTGGAAAATGGCAGTTGGAAAATGGCAGTTGTTATGACCTGGTGGTTACGGAGCGGCACTGAGATGACCTGGTGGGTAAAACAAAACATGGACAAGCTCTGAGGAGGTGGAAGCTTTACTGACCGCAATCCCTACTCCTAGCACCAACACTAGAAATAGCCGTGGAGCGTTCCTGACTCTGCCTGGATGCCTCGTCACAGCCTAAGAACTAACTACCCCTGAAGATGGAAACGGAAAACTATCTCGCCTCAGAGAAACCCCCAAAAGGAAAGATAGCCCCCCACAAATATTGACGGTGAGTGGAGAGGGAAATGACAAACTCAGAAATGAAAATAGATTTTAGCAAAGGAGGCCAATACTATCTAAAAAGACAGAGATAGAAAAGGATACTGGGCGGTCAGTATAAAAAACTACAAAAAAACACGCAGAGTTTACAAAAATAGCCTCCACACCGACTCACGGTGTGGAGGAGCAAATCTGCACCCCAGAGCTTCCAACTAGCCTGAATATTTCATAATGACCAGCTGGACAAAAGAGACATATCTTTAGCGGAACTTATCTTAAGCTGAAATGGACTGGCCAACAGAGAACTTCCAGGAGAAAACTGAATCCAACAGGAAAACATTGACAGCTGGCATCCACTACAGACTAGAGCCCAGTTAAATAACAAGGCCAGGGAACCGATTAGTGAAAGCAGCTGATAGATTCCACTAGAAACCACCAGAGGGAGCCCAAGAGCAGAACTCCCAAAAATACCATTCACAACCACAGAATGGAGCCCAAGAACGGAATTAACAACAGTACCCCCCCTTGAGGAGGGGTCACCGAACCCTCACCAGAGCCCCCAGGGCGATCGGGACGAGCCAAATGAAAAGCACGTACCAAATCGGCAGCATGAACATCTGAGGCAAAAACCCAAGAATTATCCTCCTGGCCATAACCCTTCCACTTGACTAGATACTGAAGTTTCCGCCTTGAAAGACGAGAATCCAAAATCTTCTCCACCACATACTCCAGCTCACCCCAACCAACACCGGAGCAGGAGGGTCAACGGAGGGAACCACGGGCACCACATATCTCCGCAACAAAGATCTATGGAACACATTATGAATGGAAAACGAAGCTGGAAGGGCCAAACGAAAAGACACCGGATTGATAATTTCCGAAATCCTATAAGGACCAATAAAACGAGGTTTGAACTTAGGGGAAGAGACCTTCATAGGAACATGACGAGAAGACAACCAGACCAAATCCCCAACCCGAAGCCGGGGACCAATGCACCGACGGCGGTTAGCAAAACGTTGAGCCTTTTCCTGAGACAATGTCAAATTGTCCACCACATGAGTCCAAATCCGCTGCAACCTGTCCACCACAGAATCTACCCCAGGACAGTCCGAAGGCTCAACCTGCCCTGAAGAAAAGCAAGGATGAAAACCAAAATTACAAAAAAAAGGCGAAACCAAGGTAGCAGAACTAGCCCGATTATTAAGGGCAAACTCGGCCAACGGCAAGAAGGTAACCCAATCATCCTGATCAGCAGACACAAAGCATCTCAAATAGGTTTCCAAGGTCTGATTGGTTCGCTCCGTCTGTCCATTTGTCTGAGGATGAAATGCCGAAGAAAACGACAAATTAATGCCCATTCTAGCACAAAAGGACCGCCAAAACCTAGAAACAAACTGGGTACCTCTGTCAGACACAATATTCTCCGGAATGCCATGCAAACGAACCACATGCTGGAAAAATAAAGGAACCGAATCAGAGGAGGAAGGCAACTTAGGCAAAGGTACCAAGTGGACCATTTTAGAAAAACGGTCACAAACCACCCAGATGACAGACATCTTCTGAGAAACAGGAAGATCAGAAATAAAATCCATGGAAACATGCGTCCAGGGCCTCTCAGGGATAGGCAAAGGCAAAAGCAACCCACTAGCACGAGAACAGCAGGGCTTAGCCCGGGCACAGATCCTACAGGACTGCACGAAGGAACGCACATCCCGTGACAAAGAAGGCCACCAAAAGGACCTGGCAACCAAATCCCTGGTACCAAAAATCCCAGGATGACCAGCCAATACAGAACAATGAATCTCAGAAATCACCTTACTAGTCCATCTATCAGGAACAAACAATTTCCCCACAGGACAGCGGTCAGGTCTATCAGCCTGAAACTCCTGAAGCACCCGCCGCAAATCAGGGGAGATAGCAGAAAGAAACACCCCCTCCTTGAGAACACCAGCCGGCTCAAGGACTCCAGGAGAATCAGGCAAAATACTCCTAGACAGGGCATCAGCCTTCACATTCTTAGATCCCGGAAGATACGAGACCACAAAATTAAAGTGGGAGAAAAACAAAGACCATCGAGCCTGTCTAGGATTCAACCACTTGGCAGACTCAAGGTAAACCAAATTCTTATGATCGGTCAAGACCAGAACACGATGCTTAGCTCCCTCAAGCCAATGTCGCCACTCCTCAAATGCCCACTTCATAGCCAACAACTCCCGATTGCCGACATCATAATTACGCTCAGCAGGCGAAAACTTTCTAGAGAAGAAAGCACACGGTTTCATTACAGAGCCATCAGAACTTCTCTGAGACAAAACAGCTCCTGCCCCAATCTCAGAAGTGGGAGAAAAACAAAGACCATCGAGCCTGTCTAGGATTCAACCGCTTGGCAGACTCAAGGTAAACCAGATTCTTATGATCGGTCAAGACCAGAACACGATGCTTAGCTCCCTCAAGCCAAATGCCCACTTCATAGCCAACAACTCCCGATTGCCGACATCATAATTACGCTCAGCAGGCAAAAACTTTCTAGAGAAGAAAGCACACGGTTTCATTACAGAGCCATCAGAACTTCTCTGAGACAAAACAGCTCCTGCCCCAATCTCAGAAGTGGGAGAAAAACAAAGACCATCGAGCCTGTCTAGGATTCAACCGCTTGGCAGACTCAAGGTAAACCAGATTCTTATGATCGGTCAAGACCAGAACACGATGCTTAGCTCCCTCAAGCCAAATGCCCACTTCATAGCCAACAACTCCCGATTGCCGACATCATAATTACGCTCAGCAGGCGAAAACTTTCTAGAGAAGAAAGCACACGGTTTCATTACAGAGCCATCAGAACTTCTCTGAGACAAAACAGCTCCTGCCCCAATCTCAGAAGCGTCAACCTCAACCTGAAAAGGGAGAGAAACATCTGGCTGACGCAACACAGGGGCAGGAGCAAAATGACGCTTAAGCTCCTGAAAGGCCTCCACAGCCGCAGAGGACCAATTCACAACATCAGCACCTTTCTTGGTCAAATCGGTCAGAGGTTTAACCACAGAAGAAAAATTAGCAATGAAGCGGCGATAAAAATTAGCAAAGCCCAAAAATTTCTGAAGGCTCTTCACAGATGTGGGTTGAGTCCAGTCATAAATAGCCTGGACCTTAACAGGGTCCATCTCAATAGCCGAGGGAGAAAAAATGAAACCCAGAAAAGAAACCTTCTGAACTCCAAAAAGGCACTTAGACCCCTTCACAAACAGTGCATTAGCACGAAGAATCTGAAATACCATCCTGACCTGCTTCACATGGGACTCCCAATCATCGGAAAAAAACAAAATATCATCCAAATATACAATCATGAATTTATCCAGATACTCCCGGAAAATATCATGCATAAAGGACTGAAACACAGATGGAGCATTAGAGAGCCCGAAAGGCATCACAAGATATTCAAAATGGCCTTCGGGCGTATTAAATGCTGTTTTCCATTCATCACCCTGTTTAATGCGGACAAGATTATACGCCCCCCGAAGTTCAATCTTGGTAAACCAGCTAGCCCCTTTAATCTGAGCAAACAAATCAGAGAGCAAAGGCCAAGGGTACTGGAATTTGACCGTGATCTTATTGAGAAGGCAATAATCTATACAGGGCCTCAAGGAGCCATCCTTCTTGGCAACAAAAAAGAACCCCGCTCCCATTTGTGACGAAGACGGGCGAATATGCCCCTTCTCCAAGGACTCCTGTTGTGAATTCGGTTTGTGGGCTCCCCCGGTGGTCTGTTATGGTAGTGTCTCTTATGTGCCTTCCTCCATCTCTGATTACCTGTCGCCACCCTCTAGGGGAGTTTCCTATTTAAGGCTGCTTGGCTGTTAGTCATATGCCGGCCATCAATGTGCTAGTAGCATTCTGTTGCATTCACCTGCCTCAAGTCCCAGTTCAGCTAAGTTGAATTTTGTTTCTTGTTTTGCTATTTTTGTCCAGCTATCTGCAATGTGTCCTTTCAGAGCTGGAAGCTCTTGTGGACAGAAAATTACCACTCCAGTGGCATGAGTTGTCACTGGAGTTTAAAGTAATTTCTGGATGGTGTTTTTGAATAGTGTTTTTTAGGTTGACCGTGAAGTAACTCTTTCCTGTCCTTCTGCTATCTAGTAAGCGGACCTCACTGTGCTAAATCTGCTGTTCATCCTACGTATGTCATTTCCTCTGAACTCACCGTCAATATCTGTGGGGGCCTACTATCATCTTTTGGGGTTCCTCACTGGAGGTAAGGCAGGCCTGTATATTCCTCTTATAGGGGTAGTTAGATCTCCGGCTGGCGCGTGGTGTCTAGGGCATCGTAGGTACATCCCCCGGCTACTGTAAGTGTTGTGTCAGGTTCAGGTCACGGTCGACCTTAGTTTCCATCACCCGAGAGCTAGTCCGTTTAGTATTTTTATTTCCCTGGTCATTGGGGGTAACCATAACAGTTTGGCCGGACTGTAAAAAATCTATGTGTTAAAATATGCACTAAAGCAGGAAGGAGGAGAAAAGGTTTTTTTTTTTTTCTCTGTGTTTGAAAGTGCACTTAGTTTGCTCATTTGTATTCCTTGCTTAAACTGCAGTCTTCAGCCTTTTTTTTTTCTCTCTCCTCTTAACCTCTGAATGCTTGGGTTACGCCCATTTGAAACATGGATCCACAGAGTTTAGTTGCAGGTTTGAATAACCTTGCGACAAAAGTACAGAACCTACAAGATTTTGTTGTACGTACTCCAATGTCTGAACCTAAGATTCCTCTGCCTGAGTACTTTACCGGAGACAGATCCCAGTTTTTGAGTTTCAGAGAAAATTGCAAATTGTTTTTGTCTCTGAGATCTCACTCTGCTGGTGATCATACTCAACAAGTTAAAATTGTTATCTCTCTACTGCGCGGCGACCCACAAAGTTGGGCATTTGCATTATCGCCAGGGGATCCTGCGTTGTTAAATGTAGATGCGTTTTTTCAGGCTTTGGGTTTGCTTTATGAAGAACCTAATTTGGAGATTTTGGCTGAGAAAGCCTTGATAGCTCTTTCCCAAGGGCAAGATGAAGCTGAGATATACTGCCAGAAATTCCGTAAATGGTCGGTGCTTACTAGATGGAATGAGTGCGCTTTAGCAGCTATTTTCAGAGAAGGTCTCTCTGATGCCGTGAAGGATGTCATGGTGGGGTTCCCTGTGCCTACAGGTCTGAATGATGCCATGAAATTGGCTATCCAGATTGATCGGCGTTTACGGGAGCGCAAATCTGTGCACCATATGGCGGGGTCTTCTGAGGGAAAATCTGTGCACCATATGGCGGTATCTTCTGAGCAAAAACCTGTGCACCATATGGCGGTGTCTTCTGAGCAAAGACCTGTGCACCATTTGGCGGTGACCTCTGAAAAGGCATTAGAGCATATGCAATGCGATCGTGTTTTGTCTAGAGGCGAACGTCAAAATTACAGGCGCAAAAATGGATTGTGCTTCTACTGTGGAGATCCAGCTCATGTTATATCAGCATGCTCTAAACGTATAAATAAGGTTGATAAAAAGGTTGATAAATCTTTTTCAACAGGTACCTTGCAGTCAAAATTTCTTTTGTCCGTGACATTGATTTGTACCTTATCATCTGTTACTGTGAATGCTTATGTGGATTCTGGCGCCGCTCTGAGTCTCATGGATTGGTCCTTTGCCAAGCGTTGTGGGTTTGATTTGGAGCCGTTGGAAGTTTCTATTCCCCTGAAGGGTATTGATTCTACACCTTTGGCTAGCAATAAACCACAATATTGGACACAAGTGACTATGCGTCTTACCCCAGACCATCAGGAGATTATTCGTTTCCTTGTGTTATATAACCTACATGATGTATTAGTGCTTGGATTACCATGGTTACAGATTCATAATCCCGTCTTGGACTGGAAATCTATGTCTGTGTTGAGCTGGGGATGTCGGGGTATTCATGGGGATGCACCTTTGGTTCCTATTTCTTCATCTACTCCCTCTGAGATCCCAGCATTCCTGTCAGATTTTTATGATGTCTTCCAAGAGCCTAAAGTTGATTCTCTTCCTCCTCACAGAGAGTGTGACTGCGCTATTGAATTGATCCCCGGTAGTAAGTTTCCTAAGGGTCGCTTGTTTAATTTGTCTGTGCCTGAACATACTGCTATGCGGGAGTATATCAGAGAATCCTTGGAAAAGGGTCATATTCGCCCCTCGTTGTCTCCACTAGGGGCAGGATTTTTCTTTGTAGGTAAAAAGGATGGTTCATTGAGACCTTGTATCGACTATCGACTTTTGAATAAGATTACAGTTAAATACCAGTACCCGTTACCTTTACTGACTGATCTGTTTGCTCGCATAAAGGGGGCTAAGTGGTTCACTAAGATCGATCTACGTGGTGCGTATAATTTGGTGCGGATTAAGCAGGGGGATGAGTGGAAGACCGCATTTAATACGCCTGAAGGCCATTTTGAGTATTTGGTAATGCCTTTCGGTCTCGCAAATGCCCCTTCCGTTTTTCAGTCCTTTATGCACGATATTTTCCGTGAATATCTGGATAAGTTTATGATTGTGTATTTGGATGATATTCTTGTTTTTTCGGAGGACTGGGAATCTCACGTTCAACAGGTCAGGAGAGTTTTTCAGGTCTTGCGAGCTAATTCTCTTTTTGTAAAGGGCTCAAAGTGTAGTTTTGGAGTTCAGAGAATTTCCTTTTTGGGATATATTTTTTCCCCTTCATCTATGGAGATGGACCCTGTCAAGGTTCAGGCTATTTGTGATTGGATGCAACCTACTTCTTTGAAGAGTCTGCAGAAGTTCTTGGGTTTTGCTAATTTCTATCGCCGATTTATAGCGGGTTTTTCTGCCATTGCTAAACCTTTGACTGATTTGACCAAAAAGGGTGCTGATGTTGCTAATTGGTCCTCTGCGGCTGTGGAGGCCTTTCAAGAGCTTAAGCGCCGCTTTTCTTCCGCCCCTGTGTTGCGCCAACCTGATGTGTTACTTCCGTTCCAGGTTGAAGTAGATGCTTCGGAGATCGGAGCAGGTGCAGTTTTGTCGCAGAAAGATCCTGACTGCTCAGTAATGAGACCATGTGCGTTTTTCTCCCGAAAGTTTTCGCCCGCTGAGCGAAATTATGATGTGGGAAATCGGGAACTTCTGGCCATGAAGTGGGCATTTGAGGAGTGGCGTCATTGGCTTGAGGGTGCTAGACACCAGGTGGTGGTCCTCACTGACCACAAGAATCTAATTTATCTTGAGTCGGCCAGGCGTCTGAATCCTAGACAGGCGCGCTGGTCATTGTTTTTCTCCCGATTTGACTTTGTGGTGTCATATCTGCCTGGGTCCAAGAATGTGAAGGCGGATGCCCTCTCTAGGAGTTTTGAGCCTGACTCGCCTGGTGATTCCGAACCTACCGGCATCCTGAAGGATGGGGTGATATTGTCAGCTGTCTCCCCAGACCTGCGGCGTTCTTTGCAGGAGTTTCAGGTGGATAGGCCTGATCGCTGTCCGCCTGGTAGACTGTTTGTCCCTGATGATTGGACCAGTAGAGTTATCTCGGAAGTTCATTCTTCCGCGTTGACAGGTCATCCTGGAATTTTTGGCACCAGGGATTTGGTGTCTAGGTCCTTCTGGTGGCCTTCTTTGTCTCGAGATGTGCGCATGTTTGTGCAGTCTTGTGATGTTTGTGCTCGGGCCAAGCCCTGCTGTTCTAGGGCCAGTGGGTTGTTGTTGCCCTTGCCTATTCCTAAGAGGCCTTGGACACACATCTCTATGGACTTTATTTCTGACCTTCCGGTTTCTCGTAGGATGTCTGTCATCTGGGTGATTTGTGACCGTTTTTCCAAGATGGTTCATTTGGTACCTTTACCCAAATTGCCCTCCTCCTCTGAGTTGGTTCCTCTATTTTTTCAGAATGTGGTGCGTTTGCATGGTATTCCTGAGAATATAGTGTCTGACAGGGGTACTCAGTTTGTGTCTAGATTTTGGCGGACGTTCTGTGCCAGGATGGGTATCGATTTGTCTTTTTCGTCTGCATTCCATCCTCAGACTAATGGCCAGACTGAGCGTACTAATCAGACCTTGGAAACTTACTTGAGGTGTTTTGTGTCCGCTGATCAGGATGATTGGCTTGACTTTTTGCCGTTGGCAGAGTTTGCCCTTAACAATCGGGCCAGTTCTGCCACTTTGGTTTCTCCATTTTTTTGTAATTCAGGGTTTCACCCTCGGTTTTCGTCCGGTCAATTGGAGTCTTCGGATTGTCCTGGAGTGGATGCTGTGGTTGATAGGATGCATCGGATTTGGGGACAGGTTGTGGACAATCTGAAGTTGTCCCAGGAGAAGACTCAACAGTTCACTAATCGTCATCGGCGTATTGGTCCTCGTCTTTGTGTTGGGGACCTGGTGTGGCTGTCTTCTCGATTTGTTCCTATGAAGGTCTCGTCTCCTAAGTTTAAGCCTCGGTTTATCGGCCCTTATAGGATTCTGGAGGTTCTTAATCCTGTGTCCTTTCGTTTGGACCTCCCAGCATCTTTTAATATCCATAATGTTTTCCATCGGTCATTGTTGCGGAGGTATGAGGTACCGGTTGTTCCTTCTGCTGATCCACCTGCTCCTGTGTTGGTTGAGGGTGAATTGGAGTATGTGGTGGAAAAGATCTTGGACTCCCGTGTTTCCAGACGGAAACTTCAGTATCTGGTTAAGTGGAAAGGTTATGGCCAGGAGGATAATTCTTGGGTGACAGCATCCGATGTTCATGCTCCCGATTTGGTTCGTGCATTTCATAGTGCTCATCCAGATCGCCCTGGTGGTTCTGGTGAGGGTTCGGTGCCCCCTCCTTAAGGGGGGGGTACTGTTGTGAATTCGGTTTGTGGGCTCCCCCGGTGGTCTGTTATGGTAGTGTCTCTTATGTGCCTTCCTCCATCTCTGATTACCTGTCGCCACCCTCTAGGGGAGTTTCCTATTTAAGGCTGCTTGGCTGTTAGTCATATGCCGGCCATCAATGTGCTAGTAGCATTCTGTTGCATTCACCTGCCTCAAGTCCCAGTTCAGCTAAGTTGAATTTTGTTTCTTGTTTTGCTATTTTTGTCCAGCTATCTGCAATGTGTCCTTTCAGAGCTGGAAGCTCTTGTGGACAGAAAATTACCACTCCAGTGGCATGAGTTGTCACTGGAGTTTAAAGTAATTTCTGGATGGTGTTTTTGAATAGTGTTTTTTAGGTTGACCGTGAAGTAACTCTTTCCTGTCCTTCTGCTATCTAGTAAGCGGACCTCACTGTGCTAAATCTGCTGTTCATCCTACGTATGTCATTTCCTCTGAACTCACCGTCAATATCTGTGGGGGCCTACTATCATCTTTTGGGGTTCCTCACTGGAGGTAAGGCAGGCCTGTATATTCCTCTTATAGGGGTAGTTAGATCTCCGGCTGGCGCGTGGTGTCTAGGGCATCGTAGGTACATCCCCCGGCTACTGTAAGTGTTGTGTCAGGTTCAGGTCACGGTCGACCTTAGTTTCCATCACCCGAGAGCTAGTCCGTTTAGTATTTTTATTTCCCTGGTCATTGGGGGTAACCATAACAGACTCCTTTACATAACTCCACATAGCGGCATGCTCTGGCACAGACAGATTGAAAAGTCGGCCCTTAGGGAACTTACAGACAGGAATCAAATTAATAGCACAATCACAGTCCCTATGAGGAGGCAGGGAACTGGATTTGGGCTCCTCAAATATATCCTGGAAATCCGACAAAAACTCAGGAACTTCAGAAGAAAGGGACGAGGAAATTGACATCAGAGGAATGTCACTATGTATCCCCTGACAACCCCAACTAGTCACGGACATAGATTTCCAATCCAGCACTGGGTTATGTACCTGTAACCATGGAAAACCCAGCACAACCACATCATGCAAATTATGCAACACCAAAAAGCGAATATTTTCCTGATGTGCTGGAGCCATATTCATGGTTAACTGTGTCCAGTACTGAGGTTTATTCTTGGCCAATGGCGTAGCATCAATCCCCCTCAAGAAAATAGGGCTCTGCAAAGGCTCCAAGGAAAAACCACAGCGCTTGGCAAACTCTAGGTCCATTAAATTCAGGGCAGCGCCAGAATCCACAAATGCCATTACAGAAAAGGACGACAGTGAGCAAATCAGGGTTATAGACAAGAGAAATTTAGGCTGTACAGTACTGATGGTAACCGACCTAGCAACCCTCTTAGTACGCTTCAGGCAATTAGAGATAGCATGAGTAGCGTCACCGACTCACCACAGTAAAAACACAGCCCATTCTGACATCTGAACTCCTGCCATTCTGCTCTCGTCAAAATCCTATCACATTGCATAGGCTCAGGACTCTGCCCAGAGGACACCGCCATATGGTGCACCACCTTACGTTCACGCAGGCGCCGATCAATTTGAATGGCCAGAGACATTTATTCGTTCAAACCAGCAGGCGTGGGGAACCCCACCATAACATCTTTAAGGGCTTCAGAAAGACCCTTTCTGAAAATAGCTGCCAGGGCATCCTCATTCCATTTTGTAAGCACAGACCACTTTCTGAATTTCTGACAATATATTTCTACTGCTTCCTGACCCTGACATAGAGCCAGCAAGATTTTTTCTGCCTGCTCCACAGAATTAGGTTCGTCATAAAGCAGTCCAAGTGCTTGAAAAAATGCATCTACATTAAGCAATGCAGGATTTCCTGGCTCAAGAGCAAATGCCCAGTCCTGCGGGTCTCCCCGTAGCAGAGAAATAACGATCTTCACCTGCTGAATGGGGTCACCAGAGGAACAGGGTCTCAGAGCAAAAAACAATCTGCAATTATTTTTAAAGTTCAAAAATTTAGATCTATCCCCAGAAAACAAATCAGGAATTGGAATTCTAGGCTCAGAAACAGGAGTTTGAATAACATAATCTTGGATACTCTGTACCCTTGCAGCGAGATGATCAACACGCGAAGACAGACTCTGAACCTCCATCTCAGCACCTAACTCCTGAACCATCCAAAGATCAAGGGGAAAAAAACAAACAAACAAGTGAAAAAGAAAAAAAAACAATGACTCAGAACATTCTTTTCCCTCTTTTGAGATACATTTAACACATTGTGGGCCAGCTGTACTGTTATGAACTGGTGGTTACGGAGATGACCTGGTGGGTAAAACAAAACATGGACAAGCTCTGAGGAGGTGGAAGCTTTACTGACCGCAATCCCTGCTCCTAGCACCAACACTAGAAATAGCCGTGGAGTGTTCCTGACTCTGCCTAGACGCCTCGTCACAGCCTAAGAACTAACTATCCCTGAAGATGGAAACGGAAAACTATCTCGCCTCAGAAAAACCCCCAAAAGGAAAGATAGCCCCACAAATATTGACGGTGAGTGGAGAGGGAAATGACAAACTCAGAAATGAAAATAGATTTTAGCAAAGGAGGCCAATACTATCTAAAAAGACAGAGATAGAAAAGGATACTGTGCGGTCAGTATAAAAAACTACAATAAACCATGCAGAGTTTACAAAAATAGCCTCCACACCGACTCACGGTGTGGAGGAGGAAATCTGCACCCCAGAGCTTCCAACTAGCCTGAATATTTCATAATGACCAGCTGGACAAAAGAGACATAACTTTAGCGGAACTTATCTTAAACTGAAATGGACTGGCCAACAGAGAACTTCCAGGAGAAAACTGAATCCAACAGGAAAACATTGACAGCTGGCATCCACTACAGACTAGAGCCCAGTTAAATAACAAGGCCAGGGAACCGATTAGTGAAAGCAGCTGCTAGGTTCCACTAGAAACCACCAGAGGGAGCCCAAGAGCAGAACTCCCAAAAATACCATTCACAACCACAGAATGGAGCCCAAGAACGGAATTAACAACAGGCAGTTGGACAATGGTAGTTGGAAAATGGCAGTTGGAAAATGGCAGTTGGACAATGGCAGTTGGACAATGGCAGTTGGACAATGGCAGTTGGAAAATGGCAGTTGGACAATGGCAGTTGGAAAACGGCAGTTGGAAAACGGCAGTTGGACAATGGCAGTTGGACAATGGCAGTTGGAAAACGGCAGTTGGAAAACGGCAGTTGGACAATGGCAGTTGGACAATGGCAGTTGGAAAACGGCAGTTGGACAATGGCAGTTGGACAATGGCAGTTGGACAATGGCAGTTGGACAATGGCAGTTGGAAAATGGCAGTTGGACAATGGCAGTTGGAAAATGGCAGTTGGACAATGGCAGATGGACAATGGCAGTTGGATAATGGCAGTTGGAAAATGGCAGTTGGACAATGGCAGTTGGAAAATGGCAGTTGGACAATGGCAGTTGGACAATGGCAGTTGGAAAATGGCAGTTGGACAATGGCAGTTGGACAATGGCAGTTGGAAAATGGCAGTTGGACAATGGCAGTTGGACAATGGCAGTTGGAAAACGGCAGTTGGAAAACGGCAGTTGGACAACGGCAGTTGGACAATGGCAGTTGGAAAATGGCAGTTGGACAATGGCAGTTGGAAAATGGCAGTTGGACAATGGCAGTTGGACAATGGCAGTTGGACAATGGCAGTTGCAAAATGGTAGTTGGACAATGGCAGTTGGACAATGGCAGTTGGAAAATGGCAGTTGGACAATGGCAGTTGGACAATGGCAGTTGGACAATGGCAGTTGGAAAATGGCAGTTGGACAATGGCAGTTGTTGTGAATTCCGTTGTGGGTTCTGATCTTAGGCTCCCTCCGGTGGTTATAAATGGTAGTGCTGCTGTTTGTCCTTCACAACAGTAATCAGCTGCTTCCACTTTGGATGGGGCTATTTAGTCTGGCTCCTTCCTTTACTGAGTGCCAGTTGTCCATTGTTTTCTAGGGATCCACATCTCTGCTTGGTTTCTCCTTCTGGATTGTCCAAATCATCAAAGATAAGTCCTGGCTCTGTTTTTGCAGTCCACATGCGATGGACTTAATAGTTCTGTGAATTGCTATGTTTTTTCTTGTCCAGCTTTGTCTGTGTTAAGATTTACTCAGCCAAGTTGGAAGCTCTGGAGTCACAGAGTTACCCTCCATGCCTTTAGTTAGGTGTGGAGATTTTGTATTCTCTGTGGTGGATTTTGTAGTATTTTTTATACTGACCGCACAGTACTCTTTCCTGTCTTTTCTTTCTAGGTAGCGTGGCCTCCTTTGCTAAATTCTGTTTTCAGTCTGCGTTTGTAATTTCCCTCTCCTCTCACAGTCAAAATTTGTGGGGGGGGCTGCCTTTCCTTTGGGAATTTTCTCTGAGGCAAGATAGTATTCCTGTTTCTTTCTTTAGGTGTAATTAGTCCTCCGGCCGTGACGAGGTGTCTAGGGAGTGACAGGAACATCCCACGGCTACTTCTAGTTGATGTGTTAAGTTCAGGTTCTGCGGTCAGTATAGAGGCCACCTACTCCAGAGCTCGTCCATGCTGCTCCTAGGCCACCAGTTCATAACAGGCAGATATACAATGGCAGTTGGACAAAGGCAGTTGGAAAATGGCAGTTGGACAATGGCAGTTGGACAATGGCAGTTGGACAATGGCAGTTGGACAATGGCAGTTGGACAAAGGCAGTTGGAAAATAGCAGTTGGACAATGGCAGTTGGACAATGGCAGTTGGACAAAGGCAGTTGGAAAATGGCAGTTGGACAATGGCAGTTGGACAATTGCAGTTGGAAAATGGCAGTTGGAAAATGACAGTTGGAAAATGGCAGTTGGACAATGGCACTTATACAATGGCAGTTGGACAATGGCAGTTGGAAAATGGCAGTTGGACAATGGCAGTTAGACAATGGCAGTTGGACAATGGCAGTTGGACAATGGCATTTGGACAATGGCAGTTGGAAAATGGCAGCGGGACAATGGCAGTTGGACAATGGCATTTGGACAATGGCAGTTGGAAAATGGCAGCGGGACAATGGCAGTTGGACAATGGTAGTTGGACAATGGCAGTTGGACAATGGCAGTTGGAAAATGGCAGTTGGACAATGGCAGTTGGACAATGGCAGTTGGAAAATGGCAGTAGGACAACGCCGTTGGACAATGGCAATTGGACAATGGCAGATGGAAAATGGCAGTTGGAAAATGGCAGTTGGACAATGGCAGTTGGACAATGGCCGTTGGACAATGGCAGTTGGAAAATGGCAGTTGGAAAATGGCAGTTTGACAATGGCAGTTGGAAAACGGCAGTTGGACAATGGCAGTTGGAAAATGGCAGTTGGAAAATGGCAGTTATACAATGGCAGTTGGACAATGGCAGTTGGACAATGGCAGTTGGAAAATGGCAGTAGGACAACGCCGTTGGCCAATGGCAATTGGACAATGGCAGTTGGAAAATGGCAGTTGGAAAATGGCAGTTGGACAATGGCAGTTGGACAATGGCAGTTGGATAATGGCAGTTGGAAAATGGCATTTCGAAAATGGCAGTTGGACAATGGCAGTTGGACAATGGCAGTTGGAAAATGGCAGTTGGAATATGGCAGATGGAAAATGGCAGTTGGACAATGGCAATTGGACAATGGCAGTTGGACAATGGCAGTTGGAAAACGGCAGTTGGACAATGGCAGTTGGAAAATGGCAGTTGGAAAATGGCAGTTGGAAAATGGCAGTTGGACAATGGCAGTTGGACAATGGCAGTTGGACAATTGCAGTTGGAAAATGGCAGTTGGACAATGGCAGTTGGAAAATGGCAGTTGGACAATGGCAGTTGGACAATGGCAGTTGCAAAATGGTAGTTGGACAATGGCAGTTGGACAATGGCAGTTGGAAAATGGCAGTTGGACAATGGCAGTTGGACAATGGCAGTTGGACAATGGCAGTTGGAAAATGGCAGTTGGACAATGGCAGTTGGACAATGGTAGTTGGAAAAATGGCAGTAGGACAACGCCGTTGGACAATGGCAATTGGACAATGGCAGTTGGAAAATGGCAGTTGGACAATGGCAGTTGGACAATGGCAGTTGGATAATGGCAGTTGGAAAATGGCAGTTGGACAATGGCAGTTGGAAAATGGCAGTTGGAAAATGGCAGTTGGACAATGGCAGTTGGACAATGGCAGTTGGAAAATGGCAGTTGGACAATGGCAGTTGGACAATGGCAGTTGAAAAATGGCAGTTGGACAATGGCAGTTGGACATAGGCAGTTGGAAAACGGCAGTTGGAAAACGGCAGTTGGACAACGGCAGTTGGACAATGGCAGTTGGAAAATGGCAGTTGGACAATGGCAGTTGGAAAATGGCAGTTGGACAATGGCAGTTGGACAATGGCAGTTGGACAATGGCAGTTGCAAAATGGTAGTTGGAGAATGGCAGTTGGACAATGGCAGTTGGAAAATGGCAGTTGGACAATGGCAGTTGGACAATGGCAGTTGGAAAATGGCAGTTGGACAATGGCAGTTGTTGTGAATTCTGTTGTGGGTTCTGATCTTAGGCTCCCTCCGGTGGTTATAAATGGTAGTGCTGCTGTTTGTCCTTCACAACAGTAATCAGCTGCTTCCACTTTGGATGGGGCTATTTAGTCTGGCTCCTTCCTTTACTGAGTGCCAGTTGTCCATTGTTTTCTAGGGATCCACATCTCTGCTTGGTTTCTCCTTCTGGATTGTCCAAATCATCAAAGATAAGTCCTGGCTCTGTTTTTGCAGTCCACATGCGATGGACTTAATAGTTCTGTGAATTGCTGTTTTTTCTTGTACAGCTTTGTCTGTGTTAAGATTTACTCAGCCAAGTTGGAAGCTCTGGAGTCACAGAGTTACCCTCCATGCCTTTAGTTAGGTGTGGAGATTTTGTATTCTCTGTGGTGGATTTTGTAGTATTTTTTATACTGACCGCACAGTACTCTTTCCTGTCTTTTCTTTCTAGGTAGCGTGGCCTCCTTTGCTAAATTCTGTTTTCAGTCTGCGTTTGTAATTTCCCTCTCCTCTCACAGTCAAAATTTGTGGGGGGGGGCTGCTTTTCCTTTGGGAATTTTCTCTGAGGCAAGATAGTATTCCTGTTTCTTTCTTTAGGTGTAATTAGTCCTCCGGCCGTGACGAGGTGTCTAGGGAGTGACAGGAACATCCCACGGCTACTTCTAGTTGATGTGTTAAGTTCAGGTTCTGCGGTCAGTATAGAGGCCACCTACTCCAGAGCTCATCCATGCTGCTCCTACGCCACCAGTTCATAACAGGCAGTTATACAATGGCAGTTGGACAATGGCAGTTGGAAAATGGCAGTTGGACAATGGCAGTTGGACAATGGCAGTTGGACAATGGCAGTTGGACAAAGGCAGTTGGAAAATAGCAGTTGGACAATGGCAGTTGGACAATGGCAGTTGGACAAAGGCAGTTGGAAAATGGCAGTTGGACAATTGCAGTTGGAAAATGGCAGTTGGAAAATGACAGTTGGAAAATGGCAGTTGGACAATGGCACTTATACAATGGCAGTTGGACAATGGCAGTTGGACAATGGCAGTTAGACAATGGCAGTTGGACAATGGCAGTTGGAAAATGGCAGTTGGAAAATGGCAGTTGGACAATGTCAGTTGGAAAATGGCAGTCGGAAAATGGCAGTTGGACAATGGCAGTTGGACAATGGCAGTTGGAAAATGGCAGTTGGGAAATGGCAGTTGGACAACGGCAGTTGGACAACGGCAGTTGGACAATGGCAGTTGGACAATGGCAGTTGGACAATGGCAGTTGGAAAATGGCAGTTGGAAAATTGCAGTTATACAATGGCAGTTGGACAATGGCAGTTGGACAATGGCAGTTGAACAATGGCAGTTGGACAATGGCAGTTGGACAATGGCAGTTGGAAAATGGCAGTTGGAAAATGGCAGTTGGACAATGGCAGTTGGACAATGGCAGTTGGACAATGGCAGTTGGAAAATGGCAGCGGGACAATGGCAGTTGGACAATGGCAGTTGGACAATGGCAGTTGGACAATGGCAGTTGGAAAATGGCAGTTGGACAATGGCAGTTGGAAAATGGCAGTAGGACAACGCCATTGGACAATGGCAATTGGACAATGGCAGTTGGAAAATGGCAGTTGGAAAATGGCAGTTGGACAATGGCAGTTGGACAATGGTAGTTGGACAATGACAGTTGGACAATGGCAGTTGGAAAATGGCAGTTGGAAAATGGCAGTTGGACAATGGCAGTTGGAAAACGGCAGTTGGACAATGGCAGTTGGAAAATGGCAGTTGGAAAATGGCAGTTATACAATGGCAGTTGGACAATGGCAGTTGGACAATGGCAGTTGGAAAATGGCAGTAGGACAACGCCGTTGGACACTGGCAATTGGACAATGGCAGTTGGAAAATGGCAGTTGGATTAATGGCAGTTGGACAATGGCAGTTGGAAAATGGCAGTTGGACAATGGCAGTTGGACAATGGCAGTTGGATAATGGCAGTTGGATAATGGCATTTCGAAAATGGCAGTTGGACAATGGCAGTTGGACAATGGCAGTTGGAAAATGGCAGTTGGAATATGGCAGTTGGAAAATGGCAGTTGGACAATGGCAATTGGACAATGGCAGTTGGACAATGGCAGTTGGAAAACGGCAGTTGGACAATGGCAGCTGGAAAATGGCAGTTGGAAAATGGCAGTTGGACAATGGCAGTTGGACAATGGCAGTTGGACAATTGCAGTTGGAAAATGGCAGTTGGACAATGGCAGTTGGACAATTGCAGTTGGAAAATGGCAGTTGGACAATGGCAGTTGGAAAATGGCAGTTGGACAATGGCAGTTGGACAATGGCAGTTGGAAAATGGCAGTTGGACAATGGCAGTTGGACAATGGCAGTTGGAAAATGGCAGTTGGACAATGGCAGTTGGACAATGGCAGTTATACAATGGCAGTTGGACAATGGCAGTTGGAAAATGGCAGTTGGACAATGGCAGTTGGAAAATGGCAGTAGGACAACACCATTGGACAATGGCAGTTGGACAATGGCAGTTGGACAATGGCAGTTGGAAAATGGCAGTTGGACAATGGCAGTTGGAAAATGGCAGTTGGACAATGGCAGTCATACAATGGCAGTTATACAATGGCAGTTGGACAATGGCAGTTGAACAATGGCAGTTGGAAAATGGCAGTTGGAAAATGGCAGTTGGACAATGGCAGTTGGAAAATGGCATTTCGAAAATGGCAGTTGGACAATGGCAGTTGGACAATGGCAGTTGGAAAATGGCAGTTGGAATATGGCAGTTGGAAAATGGCAATTGGACAATGGCAGTTGGACAATGGCAGTTGGACAATGGCAGTTGGAAAACGGCAGTTGGACAATGGCAGTTGGAAAATGGCAGTTGGAAAATGGCAGTTGGACAATGGCAGTTGGACAATGGCAGTTGGACAATTGCAGTTGGAAAATGGCAGTTGGACAATGGCAGTTGGAAAATGGCAGTTGGACAATGGCAGTTGGACAATGGCAGTTGCAAAATGGTAGTTGGACAATGGCAGTTGGACAATGGCAGTTGGAAAATGGCAGTTGGACAATGGCAGTTGGACAATGGCAGTTGGACAATGGCAGTTGGAAAATGGCAGTTGGACAATGGCAGTTGGACAATGGCAGTTGGAAAAATGGCAGTAGGACAACGCCGTTGGACAATGGCAATTGGACAATGGCAGTTGGAAAATGGCAGTTGGACAATGGCAGTTAGACAATGGCAGTTGGATAATGGCAGTTGGAAAATGGCAGTTGGAAAATGGCAGTTGGAAAATGGCAGTTGGACAATGGCAGTTGGACAATGGCAGTTGGAAAATGGCAGTTGGACAATGGCAGTTGGACAATGGCAGTTGGAAAATGGCAGTTGGACAATGGCAGTTGGAAAATGGCAGTTGGACAATGGCAGTTGGAAAATGGCAGTTGGACAATGGCAGTTGGACAATGGCAGTTAGACAATGGCAGTTGGATAATGGCAGTTGGAAAATGGCAGTTGGAAAATGGCAGTTGGAAAATGGCAGTTGGACATAGGCAGTTGGAAAACGGCAGTTGGAAAACGGCAGTTGGAAAACGGCAGTTGGACAACGGCAGTTGGACAATGGCAGTTGGAAAATGGCAGTTGGACAATGGCAGTTGGAAAATGGCAGTTGGACAATGGCAGTTGGACAATGGCAGTTGGACAATGGCAGTTGCAAAATGGTAGTTGGACAATGGCAGTTGGACAATGGCAGTTGGACAATGGCAGTTGGAAAATGGCAGTTGGACAATGGCAGTTGGACAATGGCAGTTGGACAATGGCAGTTGGAAAATGGCAGTTGGACAATGGCAGTTGTTGTGAATTCTGTTGTGGGTTCTGATCTTAGGCTCCCTCCGGTGGTTATAAATGGTAGTGCTGCTGTTTGTCCTTCACAACAGTAATCAGCTGCTTCCACTTTGGATGGGGCTATTTAGTCTGGCTCCTTCCTTTACTGAGTGCCAGTTGTCCATTGTTTTCTAGGGATCCACATCTCTGCTTGGTTTCTCCTTCTGGATTGTCCAAATCATCAAAGATAAGTCCTGGCTCTGTTTTTGCAGTCCACATGCGATGGACTTAATAGTTCTGTGAATTGCTATGTTTTTTCTTGTCCAGCTTTGTCTGTGTTATGATTTACTCAGCCAAGTTGGAAGCTCTGGAGTCACAGAGTTACCCTCCATGCCTTTAGTTAGGTGTGGAGATTTTGTATTCTCTGTGGTGGATTTTGTAGTATTTTTTATACTGACCGCACAGTACTCTTTCCTGTCTTTTCTTTGTACGTAGCGTGGCCTCCTTTGCTAAATTCTGTTTTCAGTCTGCGTTTGTAATTTCCCTCTCCTCTCACAGTCAAAATTTGTGGGGGGGGCTGCTTTTCCTTTGGGAATTTTCTCTGAGGCAAGATAGTATTCCTGTTTCTTTCTTTAGGTGTAATTAGTCCTCCGGCCGTGACGAGGTGTCTAGGGAGTGACAGGAACATCCCACGGCTACTTCTAGTTGATGTGTTAAGTTCAGGTTCTGCGGTCAGTATAGAGGCCACCTACTCCAGAGCTCATCCATGCTGCTCCTACGCCACCAGTTCATAACAGGCAGTTATACAATGGCAGTTGGACAATGGCAGTTGGAAAATGGCAGTTGGACAATGGCAGTTGGACAATGGCAGTTGGACAATGGCAGTTGGACAAAGGCAGTTGGAAAATAGCAGTTGGACAATGGCAGTTGGACAATGGCAGTTGGACAAAGGCAGTTGGAAAATGGCAGTTGGACAATGGCAGTTGGACAATTGCAGTTGGAAAATGGCAGTTGGAAAATGACAGTTGGAAAATGGCAGTTGGACAATGGCACTTATACAATGGCAGTTGGACAATGGCAGTTGGACAATGGCAGTTAGACAATGGCAGTTGGACAATGGCAGTTGGAAAATGGCAGTTGGAAAATGGCAGTTGGACAATGTCAGTTGGAAAATGGCAGTCGGAAAATGGCAGTTGGACAATGGCAGTTGGACAATGGCAGTTGGACAATGGCAGTTGGAAAATGGCAGTTGGGAAATGGCAGTTGGACAACGGCAGTTGGACAACGGCAGTTGGACAATGGCAGTTGGACAATGGCAGTTGGACAATGGCAGTTGGAAAATGGCAGTTGGAAAATGGCAGTTATACAATGGCAGTTGGACAATGGCAGTTGAACAATGGCAGTTGGACAATGGCAGTTGGACAATGGCAGTTGGAAAATGGCAGTTGGAAAATGGCAGTTGGACAATGGCAGGTGGACAATGGCAGTTGGACAATGGCAGTTGGAAAATGGCAGCGGGACAATGGCAGTTGGACAATGGCAGTTGGACAATGGCAGTTGGACAATGGCAGTTGGAAAATGGCAGTTGGACAATGGCAGTTGGACAATGGCAGTTGGAAAATGGCAGTAGGACAACGCCGTTGGACAATGGCAATTGGACAATGGCAGTTGGAAAATGGCAGTTGGAAAATGGCAGTTGGACAATGGCAGTTGGACAATGGTAGTTGGACAATGACAGTTGGACAATGGCAGTTGGAAAATGGCAGTTGGAAAATGGCAGTTGGACAATGGCAGTTGGAAAACGGCAGTTGGACAATGGCAGTTGGAAAATGGCAGTTGGAAAATGGCAGTTATACAATGGCAGTTGGACAATGGCAGTTGGACAATGGCAGTTGGAAAATGGCAGTAGGACAACGCCGTTGGACAATGGCAATTGGACAATGGCAGTTGGAAAATGGCAGTTGGAAAATGGCAGTTGGACAATGGCAGTTGGAAAATGGCAGTTGGACAATGGCAGTTGGACAATGGCAGTTGGATAATGGCAGTTGGATAATGGCATTTCGAAAATGGCAGTTGGACAATGGCAGTTGGACAATGGCAGTTGGAAAATGGCAGTTGGAATATGGCAGTTGGAAAATGGCAGTTGGACAATGGCAATTGGACAATGGCAGTTGGACAATGGCAGTTGGAAAACGGCAGTTGGACAATGGCAGTTGGAAAATGGCAGTTGGAAAATGGCAGTTGGACAATGGCAGTTGGACAATGGCAGTTGGACAATTGCAGTTGGAAAATGGCAGTTGGACAATGGCAGTTGGACAATTGCAGTTGGAAAATGGCAGTTGGACAATGGCAGTTGGAAAATGGCAGTTGGACAATGGCAGTTGGACAATGGTAGTTGGAAAATGGCAGTTGGACAATGGCAGTTGGACAAAGGCAGTTGGAAAATGGCAGTTGGACAATGGCAGTTGGACAATTGCAGTTGGAAAATGGCAGTTGGAAAATGACAGTTGGAAAATGGCAGTTGGACAATGGCACTTATACAATGGCAGTTGGACAATGGCAGTTGGACAATGGCAGTTAGACAATGGCAGTTGGACAATGGCAGTTGGAAAATGGCAGTTGGAAAATGGCAGTTGGACAATGTCAGTTGGAAAATGGCAGTCGGAAAATGGCAGTTGGACAATGGCAGTTGGACAATGGCAGTTGGACAATGGCAGTTGGAAAATGGCAGTTGGGAAATGGCAGTTGGACAACGGCAGTTGGACAACGGCAGTTGGACAATGGCAGTTGGACAATGGCAGTTGGACAATGGCAGTTGGAAAATGGCAGTTGGAAAATGGCAGTTATACAATGGCAGTTGGACAATGGCAGTTGAACAATGGCAGTTGGACAATGGCAGTTGGACAATGGCAGTTGGAAAATGGCAGTTGGAAAATGGCAGTTGGACAATGGCAGGTGGACAATGGCAGTTGGACAATGGCAGTTGGAAAATGGCAGCGGGACAATGGCAGTTGGACAATGGCAGTTGGACAATGGCAGTTGGACAATGGCAGTTGGAAAATGGCAGTTGGACAATGGCAGTTGGACAATGGCAGTTGGAAAATGGCAGTAGGACAACGCCGTTGGACAATGGCAATTGGACAATGGCAGTTGGAAAATGGCAGTTGGAAAATGGCAGTTGGACAATGGCAGTTGGACAATGGTAGTTGGACAATGACAGTTGGACAATGGCAGTTGGAAAATGGCAGTTGGAAAATGGCAGTTGGACAATGGCAGTTGGAAAACGGCAGTTGGACAATGGCAGTTGGAAAATGGCAGTTGGAAAATGGCAGTTATACAATGGCAGTTGGACAATGGCAGTTGGACAATGGCAGTTGGAAAATGGCAGTAGGACAACGCCGTTGGACAATGGCAATTGGACAATGGCAGTTGGAAAATGGCAGTTGGAAAATGGCAGTTGGACAATGGCAGTTGGAAAATGGCAGTTGGACAATGGCAGTTGGACAATGGCAGTTGGATAATGGCAGTTGGATAATGGCATTTCGAAAATGGCAGTTGGACAATGGCAGTTGGACAATGGCAGTTGGAAAATGGCAGTTGGAATATGGCAGTTGGAAAATGGCAGTTGGACAATGGCAATTGGACAATGGCAGTTGGACAATGGCAGTTGGAAAACGGCAGTTGGACAATGGCAGTTGGAAAATGGCAGTTGGAAAATGGCAGTTGGACAATGGCAGTTGGACAATGGCAGTTGGACAATTGCAGTTGGAAAATGGCAGTTGGACAATGGCAGTTGGACAATTGCAGTTGGAAAATGGCAGTTGGACAATGGCAGTTGGAAAATGGCAGTTGGACAATGGCAGTTGGACAATGGTAGTTGGAAAATGGCAGTTGGACAATGGCAGTTGGACAATGGCAGTTGGAAAATGGCAGTTGGACAATGGCAGTTGGACAATGGCAGTTATACAATGGCAGTTGGACAATGGCAGTTGGAAAATGGCAGTTGGACAATGGCAGTTGGAAAATGGCAGTAGGACAACACCATTGGACAATGGCAGTTGGACAATGGCAGTTGGACAATGGCAGTTGGAAAATGGCAGTTGGACAATGGCAGTTGGAAAATGGCAGTTGGACAATGGCAGTCATACAATGGCAGTTATACAATGGCAGTTGGACAATGGCAGTTGGACAATGGCAGTTGGAAAATGGCAGTTGGACAATGGCAATTTTACAATGGCAGTTGGACAATGGCAATTATACAATCAAAGTTGGACAATGGAAGTTGGACAATGGCAGTTGGACAATGGCAGTTGGACAATGGCAGTTATACAATGCCAGTTATGCAATGGCCGTTGGACAATGGCAGTTGGACAGTGGCAGCTGGACAATGGCAGTTGGACAATGGCAGTTGGACAATGGCAGCTGGACAATGGCAGTTGGACAATGGCAGTTGGAAAATGGCAGTTATACAATGGCAGTTGGACAATGGCAGTTGGACAATGGCAGTTATGCAATGGCAGTTGGACAATGGCAGTTGGAAAATGGCAGTTGGACAATGGCAGTTGGACAATGGCAGTTATACAATGGCAGTTGGACAATGGCAGTTGGGCAATGGCAGTTGGACAATGGCAGTTGGAAAATGGCAGTTATACAATGGAAGTTGGACAATGGCAGTTGGACAATGGCAGTTGGACAATGGCAGTTGGACAATGGCAGTTGGAAAATGGCAGTTGGACAATGGCAGTTGGAAAATGGTAGTTGGACAATGGCAGTTGGACAATGGCAGTTGGAAAATGGCAGTTGGAAAATGGCAGTTGGACAATGGCAGTTGGACAATGGCAGTTATACAATGGTAGTTGGACAATGGCAGTTGGACAATGGCAGTTATACAATGGCAGTTGGACAATGGCAGTTGGACAATGGCAGTTATACAATGGCAGTTATACAATGGCAGTTGGACAGCGCAGGAGACAGGTAAGGTGGATAAGTTTTTCATTCAAACATGCTTCCTGGTCAGTCATACTAGATTATGCGTTGATCATATCAATCTGCTTCTTATTTGTTTTTACTTCTGCCTATTCACAACTCGCCCGCCATTTAACACATTCTGGTCACTCACTCTATATCCACCCCTCCCTTTTCCCCTCTCCCATGTATAACTCTGAGGCTCTACTGACATTTCTTACCCACTCCAAACCAGCCACTACCGCCATGCAGCACTCAAAATGTTCATACAAATCATCCCACCACCTGCTCTTTCTGTTTTTTCTCCTTCTACTAGTTGCAGGTGACATCTCCCCGAACCCTGGCCCCCCCTCCACCAGCATACATTACTCTCCTCCAGCTGCATATAGAAACCCTGCTAATCTCATTAACATTCAGTGCATGCCTTCTCCTATAGCTTTCCAATTTGCACTCTGGAATGCTCGGTCTGTGTGTAACAAACTAACTTACATTCACGATCTTTTCCTCTCTAATTCCCTTAACCTTCTGGCTATTACAGAAACCTGGATCCAGCATTCAGACACCACCGCTGCTGCTGCTCTCTCGTTTGGTGGGCTGAAATTTTCACATACCACCAGACCTGAAAACAGACAGGGTGGGGGTGTTGGTTTGCTCCTTTCAGAACAATGTGCTTTCCAGGTCATCCCTCCGGTTCCCTCACTTACATTTCCTTCCTTTGAAGTCCACACTGTCAGACTCTTTAAGCCCTTCTCCTTGTGGGTGGCGGTTGTTTACCGCCCTCCAGGCTCCTCCCACCTGTTTTTAGACCACTTTGCCACCTGGCTTACTCACTTTCTATCTTGTGACATCCCCACCCTCATCATGGGAGACTTTAACATCCCCATCAATGATCCCCTCTCCCAATCTGCCTCTCATCTTCTTCCTCTTAACTTCTTCATTCGGCCTCTCACAGTTTACTAATTCTCCTACGCATGAGGACAGGAATACTCTGGACCTGGTTTTCTCCCATCCCGGAACGCTGCACGACTTTACTAACTCCCCTCTCCCGCTTTCGGACCACAACCTTCTTTCCTTCTCTGTCAAGAATTGTCTCCTCACTCGGGACACCCCCACTTACCACACTTATCGGAATACACGGTCCATTAATACCCAGCAGCTTATGGACAATCTCCACACATTTTTAGCCCCCATCTCCTCCCTCTCCTGTCCAGACTTAGCATTGTCACACTTCTATAATACACTGAAGAATGCCCTAGATGAAGTAGCACCTTCTACACGCAGAAAGACCCGACACAGACAATGGCAGCCCTGGCACACTATGCAAACACGCTTTCTTCAGCATTGTTCAAGGTGTGCAGAGCGGCAGTGGAGAAAGTCTCTCTTAGCAGAAGACTTCATCCACTATAAGTTCATGCTCAAAACCTATAACTCTGCCCTTTATGTGGCCAAACAATCCTACTTCACCACCCTCATCACCTCACTATCCAACAACCCAAAACGACTTTTTGAAACCTTAAACTCCCTCCTGAAACCTAAAGTACAGGCCCCCATCACCAATCTCAGTGGTGAGGATCTGGCCACTTACTTCCTAGAAAAAATCAACCACATCCATCAGGATATCTCAGCGCAATCTCCTCAGTGCCTGGATCCCCTTCCCTGCCGCACCTCAAGCTCGCTAGACATCTTTGAGCCTGTCTCAGAAGAAGTTTCCAAGCTCCTCGCTTCTGCTCGGCCTACAACCCGCAACAGTGACCCCATTCCTTCACCTCTCCTGAAGTCTCTCTCACCAGTGGTCACCACTCACCTGACTAAAATATTTAACCTCTCTCTTTCTTCAGGTATCTTTCCCTCCTCATTTAAACATGCCATCATAACCCCTTTACTTAAAAAGCCATCCCTGGACTAGAACTGCACTGCTAACTACAGACCTGTATCTAACCTTTCCTTCACCTCTAAACTCCTGGAATGCTTGGTCCACTCCCGTCTAATCCGCTATCTCTCGGAAAACTCTCTTCTTGACCCCTTACAATCTGTTTTCCGCTCTTTACACTCCACTGAAACTGCCCTCACTAAAGTCTCTAATGACCTACTAACAGCTAAATCCAAAGGTCATTGCTCTCTGCTGATTCTCCTGGATCTTTCTTCTGCATTTGACACTGTGGATCACCACCTCCTTCTCACGATGCTCCGCTCCATAGGCCTCAAGGACACAGCCCTCTCCTGGTTCTCCTCCTACCTCTCTGACCGCTCCTTCACTGTATCTTTCGCCGGCTCCTCTTCCTCTCCTGGTCCCCTTACTATCGGGGTTCCGCAGGGCTCAGTCCTAGGCCCCCTCCTCTTCTCTCTATACACGGCCCCTATTGGGCAAACAATCAGCAGATTTCGGTTCCAGTATCATCTCTATGCTGATGACACCCAATTATACACTTCTTCCCCTGTCATCACCCCTACCCTTATTCAAAATACCAAGGATTGTCTGTCTGCTGTCTCTAACATCATGTCCTCCCTCTATCTGAAACTAAATCTCTCCAAAACGGAACTTCTTGTGTTTTTCCCTTCTACTAACCCCTCTCTACCCAACATCGAAATTACCCTGGAGGGTTCAACCATAACTCCCAAGCAGCATGCCCGCTGTCTTGGGGTCATATTCGACACCGAACTTTCCTTTACTCCCTATATCCGATCACTCACTTGCTCTTGTCACCTGCATCTTAAAAACATCTCCAGAATCCGACCTTTTCTCACCTTTGAAACTGCTAAGACTCTTACTGTCGCTCTTATTCATTCTCATCTGGACTACTGCAACTCTCTTCTGATCGGTCTCCCTCTTACCAAACTTTCTCCTCTCCAATCCATCTTGAATGCGGCAGCCAGGGTCATATTTCTGTCTAACCGCTTCATCGATGCCTCCATCTTGTGCCAGTCATTACACTGGCTACCTATTCACTACAGGGTCCAGTATAAACTCATCTCTCTCACCCACAAAGCCCTCCACAGTTCTGCACCGCCTTATATCTCCTCTCTCATCTCTATCGCCCTACACGTGCCCTTCGTTCTACAAATGACCTAAGGCTAACATCCCCCGTAATCCGAACCTCGCACCTCCGTCTACAAGACTTCTCTCGTGCTGCGCCAGCTCTCTGGAATGCACTTTCCCAGATGATCAGACTGATACCTAGCCCCGACCTATTCAAGCGCGCTTTAAAGGGAACCTGTCACCCCGTTTTTTCCGTATGAGATACAAATTCCGTTAAATAGAGCCTGAGCTGTGCGTTACAATAGTGTATTTTGTGTACCCTGATTCCCCATCTATGCTGCCGAAATACGTTACCAAAGTCGGCGTTTTCACCTGTCAATCAGGCTGCTCTGGTCAAATGGGCGTGGTGACATCGCTGTTTCTTCCCCCAGATCTTGCTTATTATTCCGTTGGTGGCGCAGTGGTTTGCGCATGCCCAACTGCCAACTCCACTGCACAGGTGAGGAAAAAGAGCGCGATCTGCGCTATTCCCCTGGTGATCGGTGGGGGCGGCCATCTTCCTGAGGCCGCGCGTGCGCAGATGGAGCGCTCTGCTGCCCGGGGCTTCAGGAAAATGGCTGCGGGATGCCGCGCGTGCGCAGATGGAGATCGCGGCTGCCATTTTTCTGAAGCCGAGATGCGATCTGGGGGAAGAAACAGCAATGTCACCACGCCCATTTGACCAGACCAGCCTGATTGACAGGCGAAAACGGCGACTTTGGTAACGTATTTCGGCAGCATAGGTGGGGAATCAGGGTGCACAAAATACACTATTGTAACGCACAGCTCAGGCCCTATTTAACGGTATTTTTATCTCATACGGAAAAAACGGGGTGACAGGTTCCCTTTAAAAACCCATCTCTTCAAACAAGCCTACCACATCAACTACTCAGTAAACTAACTTTGCCCTGTTCCCTCCTTCCAAATATTATTCTGAATCTGCACCCTACTATTCATCTGTCTCCACACCCTCCATGCACATGATAACTGCACTTGATACTTGACTATTGCACTTAAACACATGGGCTGATGACCGGATCATGCAGCTTTGTATGAAAATCTCTATGTATTATAATTGCCAGACCTGAAATAACAAGCAATTTTCACCTATTGTGTCCCCCCATTTCCTTGTAGATTGTAAGCTCGCGAGCAGGGACCTCACTCCTAATGTCACTGTTTAAATTGTCTTAACTTGTATTGAATTTGTCTGTATATGTCCCCGCTTAATTGTAAAGTGCTGCGGAATATGTTGGCGCTATATAAATAAAGATTATTATTATTATTATGAAACCCAAAGTAAGTGGTTAGCGTTGAGCGCCAGATAACTGTGATCCAAAACGTTATGTAAAATGTTCCCAATAAAAGCTTCAACTCAATCCCCAAAAAAGCAAGTCCCCCATCAGGTCTGTCATCTATTAATGTAAATATAGTGGGCTTCCACGTTACTGGTAGTACAAAGGCTCTGGAAAAGCGATATGGCTCCTCACCCACCAAAAGAAATCCAGCAAATTCTCCAGTAAAATCCAAATGCCTCCTCCCTTATGAGCCCCACAGTGTACCTAAACCACATATAGGGTCCACATTTGGCATTTTTGAAGCGATGAGAGCCCTTCTAACTTACGAGTTCTTGCCGCCAGAAGCATGGGATGGGCATAACGTACTGGTGACTAGGGTTGAGCGACTTTCATTTTTTTAAGATCGAGTCGGGTTTTGCGAAACCCAACTTTGTCCAGAGTCGAGTCGAGTGCAGACGGCCGATTATCGCTAAAAGTCGGGGATCGACCGAAACACGAAACCCAATGCAAGTCAATGGGGAAGCATAGTCGACAGTGAGTGGAGGCCAGGAAAACACCTACAGTGCCCAATTTAATGCCAAAAACATCCATTCTTGTTTCTGAAGCTTGTCAATCTTAATTAACTTTATAATAATAGTTGGGCATTGGAAATTGGGGGTCATTTGGCAAAAGTTGTGGGGGGTAGGGCTGGTTCAAGGTTTTAGTGGGCCCAGGAAACGTGGACTACGTCACGGCGGTGGAGCAGTGAGAGGTAAGTATGTCAAGTTTGCAAGTGCTGTGATCCTAAGCAAGCAGGGGGGGCCCACTCGTTGGCATTGGCACTGGCACAGGGCCCCTCAAAGTACAGCGGTGTGTTTGCACGGCGGGGGCGCCTCCCACCAGCAGCGACACTTTTACGTACTGAGGGGCCCTGTGCCAGTGACGTCGTCAACGAGTATGCCCCCCACCTGATGAAGGAACCTACACTTTCATCTGCACCTTCCTCTTTGTCCCTGTGTAAGGTGGTATAACATGCTGGAAGGGGAACCTTACTTTCAGCAGGGTCAGATTCTGGCTGTGAAGAGTGCAAGGGGATTGTAGTGGTCTAGGTCAATGTACCAGCAGACTCATCTAGCAGTGGCTGGGCAATGGGCAGGATGAGGAGGAAACACAGATATAGGGCCAAAGAATAAAGTAGGCTAAATGCAGTTCAAAATTGGTAACAGGACTAAACAGGCGGCATTGCTTTGTTCAGTGGAGTAGCAAACCCAGGAGCAGCAGACACTGTTTTAAGGGCCCAACCACACTAGTAGGCCAAATGCAGTTTAATATCTGCTACTATAGGCCAGAAGCCTAAAGACTGAAGCTCAGCTTTATACAGTGGAGGACAACACCAGGGAGCGGCAGACCCCGTTAGTAGGCCGTAACCACCAAGCTTTTTAAAAAACAGCACTTAATGAGAGCCAGAAGGTTGAAGCTCAGCTTTATACAGTTGAGGACAAACACCAGGGAGCGGCAGACACCGTTAGTAGGCCCTAACCACCAATTTTTTAAAAAACAGCACTTAATGAGAGCCAGAACGTTGAAGCTCAGCTTTATACAGTTGAGGACAAACACCAGGGAGCGGCAGACACCGTTAGTAGGCCGCAACCAAAGTTGAAGGCCAAATGCTGTTTAATATCTGATACTATAGGCCGAAAGCCAGAAGGTTGAAGCTCAGCTTTATACAGTTGAGGACAAACAACAGGGAGCGGCAAACAGAGGTATTAGGCCCCAAACACCAATTTTTTAAAAAAAAGCACTTAATGAGAGCCAGAAGGTTGAAGCTCAGATTTATTCAGTTGAGGAGAACACCAGTGAGCGGCAAACAGAGGTATTAGGCCCCAACCACCAATTTAAAAAAAAAAATAAAAAAAAGAGAGCCAGAAGGTTGAAGCTCAGATTTATTCAGTTGAGGAGAACACCAGTGAACGACAAACAGAGGTATTAGGCCCCAAACACCAATTTTTTTTAGCACTTAATGAGAGCCAGAAGGTTGAAGCTCAGATTTATTCAGTTGAGGAGAACACCAGTGAGCGGCAAACAGAGGTATTAGGCCCCAACCACCAATTTAAAAAAAAAAGAAAAAAAAAAAGAGAGCCAGAAGGTTGAAGCTCAGATTTATTCAGTTGAGGAGAACACCAGTGAGCGGCAAACAGAGGTATTAGGCCCCAACCACCAATTTAAAAAAAAAAAAAAAAAATGAGAGCCAGAAGGTTGAAGCTCAGATTTATTCAGTTGAGGAGAACACCAGTGAGTGGCAAACAGAGGTATTAGGCCCCAAACACCAATTTTTTTTTTAAAAAAGCACTTAATGAGAGCCAGAAGGTTGAAGCTCAGATTTATTCAGTTGAGGAGAACACCAGTAAGCGGCAAACAGAGGTATTAGGCCCCAACCACCAATTTAAAAAAAAAAAAAAAATGAGAGCCAGAAGGTTGAAGCTCAGATTTATTCAGTTGAGGAGAACACCAGTGAGCGGCAACAGAGGTATTAGGCCCCAAACACCAATTTTTTTTAAAAAAAGCACTTAATGAGAGCCAGAAGGTTGAAGCTCAGATTTAGACAGTGGAGGACAATTTGAATTAGGGACTGCAGACAGACTTAGTAGGCTGTCCCCTGTGGACCATGCATCCACCACATTAACCCATTGCGCCGTAATGGACACGTAACCTTCCGTGGCCATGCCTACAGGTCCATGCGTCTGTTGTCAGGTGCACCTTTGTACTCACAGATTGTCAGAGTGCATGGACATTGCGGTCTTTTACATGCTGGTGGAGGGTTCGGATGGCTTTTCTCGCAAAAGAAGTGTCAACTGGTTAGCTTGTAGCGTGGTACAGCGTAGTCCATCATGGCTTTATTAATATTAAATAAAATATATAAATAGGCTCTATGAACTTTTAAATAGGTTCCAGGGGTACACGGGCAGCATTGGTGTGGTCAGCGGAGGAGGATTGCAAGGAGGGACCGCAGACAGGCTAACGAAGGCCTAAAACATCAAAACTTAGGCTCAAGGCAGTTTTAAATCGGTTACATGGATACACAGGCAGCATTGTGGTCAGCGGAGGAGGAGGATTGCAAGGAGGGACCGCAGACAGGCTAACGAAGGCCTAAAATAACAAAAATTAGGCTCAAGGCAGTTTTAAATCGGTTACATGGATACACAGGCAGCATTGTGGTCAGTGGAGGAGTATTGCAAGGAGGGACCGCAGACAGGCTAACGAAGGCCTAAAATATCAAAAATTAGGCTCAAGGCAGTTTTAAATCGGTTACATGGATACACAGGCAGCATTGTGGTCAGCGGAGGAGGAGGATTGCAAGGAGGGACCGCAGACAGGCTAACGAAGGCCTAAAATAACAAAAAATAGGCTCAAGGCAGTTTTAAATCGGTTACATGGATACACAGGCAGCATTGTGGTCAGTGGAGAAGTATTGCAAGGAGGGACCGCAGACAGGCTAACGAAGGCCTAAAATAACAAAAAATAGGCTCCAAGCAGTTTTAAATCGGTTACATGGATACACAGGCAGCATTGTGGTCAGTGGAGAAGTATTGCAAGGAGGGACCGCAGACAGGCTAACGAAGGCCCGCAGACATCCTAATGAAGGCCTAAAATAACAAAAAATAGGCTCAAGGCAGTTTTAAATCGGTTACATGGATACACAGGCAGCATTGTGGTCAGTGGAGGAGTATTGCAAGGAGGGACCGCAGACAGGCTAACGAAGGCCTAAAATAACAAAAATTAGGCTCAATGCAGTTTTAAATCGGTTACATGGATACACAGGCAGCATTGTGGTCAGCGGAGGAGGAGGATTGCAAGGAGGGACCGCAGACAGGCTAACGAAGGCCTAAAATAACAAAAATTAGGCTCAAGGCAGTTTTAAATCGGTTACATGGATACACAGGCAGCATTGTGGTCAGTGGAGGAGTATTGCAAGGAGGGACCGCAGACAGGCTAATGAAGGCCCGCAGACAGGCTAATGAAGGCCCGCAGACAGGCTAATGAAGGCCTAAAATAACAAAAATTAGGCTCAAGGCAGTTTTAAATCGGTTACATGGATACACAGGTAGCATGGTGGTCAGCGCAGGAGGAGGATTGCAAGGAGGGACCGCAGACAGGCTAACGAAGGCCCAAAATAACAAAAATTAGGCTCATGGCAGTTTTAAATCGGTTACATGGATACACAGGCAGCATTGTGGTCAGTGGAGGAGTATTGCAAGGAGGGACCGCAGACAGGCTATCGAAGGCCTAAAATAACAAAAAATAGGTTCATGGCAGTTTTAAATCGGTTACATGGATACACAGGCAGCATTGTGGTCAGTGGAGTATTGCAAGGAGGGACCGCAGACAGGCTAACGAAGGCCTAAAATAACAAAAAATAGGCTCATGGCAGTTTTAAATCGGTTACATGGATACACAGGCAGCATTGTGGTCAGTGGAGGAGTATTGCAAGGAGGGACTGCAGACAGGCTAACGAAGGCCTAAAATAACAAAAGATAGGCTGAAGGCAGTTTTAAATCGGTTACATGGATACACAGGCAGCATTGTGGTCAGTGGAGGAGTATTGAAAGGAGGGACCGCAGACAGGCTAACGAAGGCCCGCAGACAGGCTAATGAAGGCCTAAAATAACAAAAAATAGGCTCAAGGCAGTTTTAAATCGGTTACATGGATACACAGGCAGCATTGTGGTCAGCGGAGGAGTATTGCAAGGAGGGACCGCAGACAGGCTAACAAAGGCCTAAAATAACAAAAATTAGGCTCAAGGCAGTTTTAAATCGGTTACATGGATACACAGGCAGCATTTTGGTCAGTGGAGGAGTATTGCAAGGAGGGACCGCAGACAGGCTAACGAAGGCCTAAAATAACAAAAATTAGGCTCATGGCAGTTTTAAATCGGTTACATGGATACACAGGCAGCATTGTGGTCAGTGGAGGAGAATTGCAAGGAGGGACCGCAGACAGGCTAACGAAGGCCTAGAATAACAAAAATTAGGCTCAAGGCAGTTTTAAATCGGTTACATGGATACACAGGCAGCATTGTGATCAGTGGAGGAGTATTGCAAGGAGGGACCGCAGACAGGCTAACGAAGGCCTAAAATAACAAAAAAATAGGCTCAAGGCAGTTTTAAATCGGTTACATGGATACACAGGCAGCATTGTGGTCAGTGGAGGAGTATTGCAAGGAGGGACCGCTGACAGGCTAACGAAGGCCCGCAGACAGGCTAATGAAGGCCTAAAATAACAAAAAATAGGCTCAAGGCAGTTTTAAATCGGTTACATGGATACACAGGCAGCATTGTGGTCAGCGGAGGAGTATTGCAAGGAGGGACCGCAGACAGGCTAACGAAGGCCTAAAATAACAAAAATTAGGCTCATGGCAGTTTTAAATCGGTTACATGGATACACAGGCAGCATTGTGGTCAGCGGAGGAGGATTGCAAGGAGTGTCTGGCACAGTTAGTACTCACAAAAAATAAATAGATGTTAATGTCTCGCAAAACAACAAAAAAGTGTGGCATACTTAGGTACAGGGGTGGGCTCATCTGCTGAGTTTCTGACAAAGTAATTTGGCAGTAAGTATTTACTGGTGTCAATATAGGACACTGACCCAGACTACTTTAACTAGCATCATAGATGTCAACAAATTGGTATTGTCAGTGCCAGGCATTGAATGATGTCAGCGCATAGACTAAACATTGGCGGAGCTGTGCGAGATAATTTTGCACGTGGTAGAGCACAGTTTGAGCTGGGGGGGAACTCTCTTGTGGCCGGCGGTACCGTCCCAGGGCCCCTCATGTTACAACGGTGTGTCTGACGTTGGGTGCGCACCACCACCGCCAGAGACACTTCATTGTACTATGAGGGACCCAGTGGCAGTGCCGTCGACCAAAAGCGGGCACACCCACCTCTTCAGACAAACAGCACTGTAACGGGTGCTTGCGCCAAGTGGCGAGACCACGGCCCCGTGGGGGGAATTTTCCCATTGAGGGAGGTGTAAACATGTCATATGCTGGACAAACAGCTGCTGCAAATTAAGAGATTGGAACACTCAGTAAGACCAGTCCACAAGCAAGACCTTTTTATAGGAAAGCTAGGTGTCAGCCGGGAAAGGTGGGGCAAAATAATTTGAAATCCAGGAGTGGTTCATTTTAATGAAGGTGAGATCATCCACATTTTGGGTAGCCAGACGAGTCCTTTTTTCGGTTAATATTGAACCAGCAGCACTGAATACTCTTTCTGATAGCACACTAGCTACTGGGCAAGCAAGCTCCTGCAATGCATATTCTGCCAATTCAGGCCAGGTGTCTAATTTGGATGCCCAGTAATCAAATGGGAATGACGGTTGAGGGAGAACATCGATAAGGGATGAAAAATAGTTAGTAACCATACTGGACAAATGTTGTCTCCTGTCACTTTGAATAGATGCTGCAGTACCTGTCCTGTCTGCGGCCATTGCGAAATCACTCCACAACCTGGTCAGAAAACCCCTCTGTCCAACGCCACTTCTGATTTGTGCACCTCTAACACCTCTGCCCTGTAGCCCCCTGCAGCTCGTGTGAGAACCATCACCGGTAGTGTTGAGCGATACCGTCCGATACTTGAAAGTATCGGTATCGGAAAGTATCGGCCGATACCGGCAAAGTATCGGATCTAATCCGATACCGATACCCGATACCAATACAAGTCAATGGGACTCAAGTATCGGACGGTATCCCTGATGGTTCCCAGGGTCTGAAGGAGAGGAAACTCTCCTTCAGGTCCTGGGATCCATATTAATGTGTAAAAGAAAGAATTAAAATAAAAAATATTGCTATACTCACCTCTCCGACGCAGCCTGGACCTCACCGAGGGAACCGGCAGCGTTCTTTGCTTAAAATGCGCGCGTTTACTTCCTTCCGTGACGTCACGGCTTGTGATTGGTCGCGTGCCGCCCATGTGGCCGCGACGCGACCAATCACAGCAAGCCGTGACGTAACTTTCAGGTCCTCAATGCCTAATTCTAGGCATTCAGGAATTTAAAATTACGTTCCGGCTTGTGATTGGTCGCGTCGCGGTCACATGGGCGACGCGACCAATCACAAGCCGTGACGTCACGGGAGGCAGGAGACGCGTGCATTTTTAAAATTGCGTCACGTCTTGTGATTGGTTGCGTGCCGCCCATGTGACCGCGACGCGACCAATCACAGCAAGCCGTGACGTAATTTCAGGTCCTGATGCCTATTTCTGCATTGAGGACCTGAAATTACGTCACGGCTTGCTGTGATTGGTCGCGTCGCGGTCACATGGGCGGCACGTAACCAATCACAAGCCGCGACGTAATTTTAAAAATGCGCGCGTATCCTGCCTCCCGTGACGTCACGGCTTGTGATTGGTCGTGTCGCCCATGTGACCGCGACGCAACCAATCACAAGCCGGAACGTAATTTTTAATTCCTGAATGCCTAGTATTAGGCATTGAGGACCTGAAAATTACGTCACGGCTTGCTGTGATTGGTCGCGTCGCGGCCACATGGGCGGCACGCGACCAATCACAAGCCGTGACGTCACGGAAGGAAGTAAAAGCGCGCATTTTAAGCAAAGAACGCTGCCGGTTCCCTCGGTGAGGTCCAGGCTGCGTCGGAGAGGTGAGTATAGCAATATTTTTTATTTTAATTCTTAATTTTACACATTAATGTTGTTTCGATACCGATACCCGATACCACAAAAGTATCGGATCTCGGTATCGGAATTCCGATACCCGCAAGTATCGGCCGATACCCGATACTTGCGGTATCGGAATGCTCAACACTAATCACCGGCGCTGTGTGCTGGGAATGCCTGAATCAAACGGTCTACAAGAGTTGCTTGTTTGGTTGCTAATATTTGTTCTAGGTTCTCATGTGGCATTATATTTTGCAATTTGCCTTTATAGCGAGGGTCAAGGATGCAGGCCAACCAGTAATCGTCATCGCTCATCATTTTAATAATGCGTCGGTCCCTTTTGAGGATACGTAAGGCATAATCCGCCATGTGGGCCAAAGTTCCAGTTGTCAAATCTGCGGTTGTGCTGGTTTGAGGGGCAGTTACAGGCAAATCTACGTCACTTGTCTCCCTTAAAAAAACAGAACCCGGCCTTGCAACGCCACTAATTTCTGTTGGCCCAGGAGAAGCTTCCTCATTAAAAAAGTACTCATCCCCATCATCCTCCTCGTCCTCCTCCTCCTCTTCGCCCGCTACCGCGTCCTCTACACGGCCCTGACCAGACAATGGCTGACTGTCATCAAGGCTTTCCTCTTCCTCGGCTGCAGACGCCTGCTCCTTTATGTGCGTCAAACTTTGCATCAGCAGACGCATTAGGGGGATGCTCATGCTTATTATGGCGTTGTCTGCACTAACCAGCCGTGTGCATTCCTCAAAACACTGAAGGACTTGACACAGGTCTTGTAGCTTCGACCACTGCACACCTGACAACTCCATGTCTGCCATCCAACTGCCTGCCCGTGTATCCTCCCACAAATACATAACAGCACGCCTCTGTTCGCACACTCTCTGAAGCATGTGCAGTGTGGAGTTCCACCTTGTTGCAACGTCGATGATTAGGCGATGCTGAGGAAAGTTCAAAGAACGCTGATAGTTCTGCATACGGCTGGAGTGTACGGGCGAACGGTGGATATGCGAGCAAAGTCTGCGCACTTTGAGGAGCAGGTCGGGTAACCCCGGATAACTTTTCAGGAAGCACTGCACCACCAGGTTTAAGATGTGAGCCAGGCAAGGAATGTGTTTCAGTTGGGAAAGGGCTATGGCAGCCATGAAATTCCTTCCGTTATCACTCACTACCTTGCCTGCCTCACGATGTACAGTGCCCAGGCATGACTGAGTTTCTTTCTGCAAGAACTCGGACAGAACTTCCGCGGTGTGTCTGTTGTCGCCCAAACACTTCATTGCCAATACAGCCTGCTGACGCTTGCCACTAGCTGTCCCATAATGGCACACCTGGTGTGCAACAGTGGCAGCTGCGGATGGAGTGGATGTGCGACTGCGGTCTGTGGACGAGCTCTCGCTTCTGCAGGAGGAGGAGGAAGAGGAGGAGGGGGGGCGAACGCCTACAGCCAACTCTTTCCTTGACCGTGGGCTAGGCAGAACTGTCCCAATATTGCTGTCCCCTGTGGACCCTGCATCCACCACATTCACCCAGTGTGCCGTGATGGACACGTAACGTCCCTGGCCATGCCTACTGGTCCATGCATCTGTTGTCAGGTGCACCTTTGTAGTCACAGACTGCCTGAGTGCATGGACGATGCGGTCTTTAACATGCTGTTGGAGGGCTGGGATGGCTTTTCTAGAAAAGAAGTGTCGACTGGGTAGCTTGTAGCGCGGTACAGCGTAGTCCATCAGCGCTTTAAAAGCTTCGCTTTCAACTAACCGGTAGGGCATCATCTCTAATGAGATTAGTCTAGCAATGTGGGCGTTCAAAGCCTGTGTACGCGGATGCGAGGATGAGTACTTCCTTTTCCTAACAAGAGTCTCATGTAGGGTGAGCTGGGCTGGAGAGCTGGAGATCGTGGAACTAGCAGTGGTGCCGGTGGACATGGGTGACTGAGAGAGGGTTGGAGATGGTATTCTTGCCGGTGCCCTACATGCAGTGTTTCCTACTGCAAACCTGGTGATTCCCTGACTGCTTTGGCCTGGCGACGAAAGCTGCACAGATACTGCAGGTGGTGCGGGAAATGGTGGGTTTACAGTGAGGGAAGGGATGTAGCGTTGCTGACTAGCTTCATTGGCCGAGGGTGCTGCAACCTTTAGGGATGTTTGGTAGTTAGTCCAGGCTTGCAAATGCATGGTGGATAAGTGTCTATGCATGCAACTTGTATTTAGACTTTTAAGATTCTGACCTCTGCTTAAGGTAGTTGAACATTTTTGACAGATGACTTTGCGTTGATCATTTGGATGTTGTTTAAAAAAAATGCCAGACTGCACTCTTTCTACTATCGGATATCTTTTCAGGCATTGCAGACTGAGCTTCTTTAACTGGATGGCCACGCTGTCCTCCAACTGGTTTTGGTTTTGCCACGCGTTTTTGGCCAGATACGGGCCCGGCAGATGGAACCTGTTGTGATGTTGATGCCTGCTGCGGCTCCTCCTCCTCCGCTTCAGAACTACTGCCGCCTGCACCCTGTTCCCCCAAAGGCTGCCAATCGGGGTCAACAACTGGGTCATCTATGACCTCCTCTTCTATGTCGTGTGCAACTTCGTCTGTGTCACCGTGTAAGCCGGTGGTATTGCGTTTGTGACGGGGCACCATAGTCTCCGCTGGGTTTGATTCTGCCTCAGTACACTGCGAGGGCAATGTTCTGGTCTGAGTGAAAGGAACAGCATAGTAATCTGGCTGTGGCTGTGCATCTGTGCACTCCATGTCCGATTCAACTTCGAATGGGCATGGCCTGTTTCACTGTCTAACCCAGGAACGGTATGTGTAAAGAGCTCCATGGAGTAACCTGTTCTGTCGACTGATGCATCCTTCACTGTTGTTCTGGGTGAAGGACACAAGGAAGCGACTTGTTCGTGACCGGGAGCATCCACTGACGATGCACTGCTCTGACATTTGGCACTTTCCGAGGAGGAGGCGAAAGAGCTAGAGGCAGAGTCAGCAATGAAAGCCAATACTTGTTCCTCCTGCTCCGGCTTCAAAAGTGGTTTTCCTACTCCCAGAAAAGAGAGCGTTCGAGGCCTTGTGTAGCCAGACAACGAACCTGGCTCAACAACTCGAGACTTAGGTGCTGTACTGCTTTTACCACGACCACCTGATGCTCCACCACCACTACCATCATTACCAGCTGACAATGACCGCCCACGGCCACGACCTCTTCCACTAGACTTCCTCATTGTTTGCAAAACGGAACCAAAGTAACGGTATTTGTTACTGTAAAACAACTTATAAGGTGAACTCAAACTTCTGTTGGATTTATATATACCTTTATAGGTGCCTGACACTGAAAGGAAAATCAGGCCCAATGTTACACACTAGATTTTCTGTGCCCCAATAATTTGAGACAGATGGCACACACAGGACCAGCACTCAAGCAGAAATGCCAATCTTAATCTCCCACTATTTTTTTTTTTATGGGAGAATTTAAAACAAACAAACAAACAAACAAAAAAAAAACAATATTACACACTAGGTTTTCGGTGGCACACAATGAGAGACAGATGCCACACACAGCAATGGCACAGAGGCAGACTTGCCAATCTTTATCTCCCAGACTCCCACTATTAATTTTTTTTTTTTTACAGGGAGAATTTACTCCCCCCCAAAAAAATGGCCCAGTATTACACAGTGGTTTTCGGTGGCACACAATGAGAGACAGATGCCACACACAGGACTGGCACAGAGGCAGACTTGCCAATCTTTATCTCCCACTATTAGTTTTTTTTTACAGGGAGAATTTACCCCCCACCAAAAAATGGCCCAGTATTACACAGTGGTTTTCGGTGGCACACAATGAGAGACAGATACCACACACAGCAATGGAACAGAGGCAGACTTGCCAATCTTTATCTCCCACTAATAATTTTTTTTTTTACAGGGAGAATTTACCCCCCCCAAAAAAATGGCCCAGTATTACACAGTGGTTTTCGGTGGCACACAATGAGAGACAGATGCCACACACAGCAATGGCACAGAGGCAGACTTGCCAATCTTTATCTCCCACTAATTTTTTTTTTTTTACAGGGAGAATTTACCCCCAAAAAATAAATGGCCAAGTATCACACAGTGGTTTTCGGTGGCACACAATGAGAGACAGATGCCACACACAGCAATGGCACAGAGGCAGACTTGCCAATCTTTATCTCCCACTAATTATTTTTTTTTTACAGGGAGAATTTACCCCCAAAAAATAAATGGCCAATTATTACACAGTGGTTTTCGGTGGCACACAATGAGAGACAGATGCCACACACAGCAATGGCACAGAGGCAGACTTGCCAATCTTTAGCTCCCACTAATATTTTTTTTTTTACAGGGAGAATTTACCCCCCCCCAAAAAATGGCCCAGTATTACACAGTGGTTCTCAGTGGCACACAATGAGAGACAGATGCCACACACAGGACTGGCACAGAGGCAGACTTGCCAATCTTTATCTCCCACTAATAATTTTTTTTCTTACAGGGAGAATTTACCCCACCCAAAAAAAATGGCCCAGTATTACACAGTGGTTTTCGGTGGCACACAATGAGAGACAGATGCCACACACAGCAATGGAACAGAGGCAGACTTGCCAATCTTTATCTCCCACTAATACTTTTTTTTTTTTACACAGAGAATTTACCCCCCCCCAAAAAAATGGCCCAGTATTACACAGTGGTTTTCGGTGGCACACAATGAGAGACAGATGCCACACACAGCAATGGCACAGAGGCAGACTTGCCAATCTTTATCTCCCACTAATTTTTTTTTTTTTACAGGGAGAATTTACACCAAAAAAATAAATGGCCAATTATTACAGTGGTTTTCGGTGGCACACAATGAGAGACAGATGCCACACACAGCAATGGCACAGAGGCAGACTTGCCAATCTTTATCTCCCACTAATTTTTTTTTTTTTACAGGGAGAATTTACACCAAAAAAATAAATGGCCAATTATTACACAGTGGTTTTCGGTGGCACACAATGAGAGACAGATGCCACACACAGCAATGGCACAGAGGCAGACTTGCCAATCTTTATCTCCCACTAATAATTTTTTTTTTACAGGGAGAATTTACCCCCCCCAAAAAAAATGGCCCAGTATTACACAGTGGTTTTCGGTGGCACACAATGGGAGACAGATGCCACACACAGGACTGGCACAGAGGCAGACTTGCCAATCTTTATCTCCCACTAATATTTTTTTTTTTACAGGGAGAATTTACCCCCCCAAAAAAATGGCCTAGTATTACACAGTGGTTTTCGGTGGCACACAATGAGACAGATGCCACACACAGCAATGGCACAGAGGCAGACTTGCCAATCTTTATCTCCCACTAATAATTTTTTTCTTACAGGGAGAATTTACCCCCCCCAAAAAAATTGCCCAGTATTACACAGTGGTTTTCGGTGGCACACAATGAGAGACAGATGCCACACACAGCAATGGCACAGAGGCAGACTTTCCAAATCTTTATCTCCCACTAATAATTTTTTTTTTACTGGGAGAATTTACCCCCCCCCCCAAAAAAAATGGCTCAGTATTACACAGTGGTTTTCGGTGGCACACAATGAGAGACAGATGCCACACACAGCAATGGCACAGAGGCAGACTTGCCAATCTTTATCTCCCACTAATAATTTTTTTTTTTTACAGGGAGAATTTACCCCCCCAAAAAAATGGCCCAGTATTACACAGTGGTTTTCGGTGGCACACAATGAGAGACAGATGCCACACACAGCAATGGCACAGAGGCAGACTTGCCAATCTTTATCTGCCACTAATAATTTTTTTTTTACAGGGAGAATTTACCCCCCCCCAAAAAAATGGCCCAGTATTACACACTGGTTTTCGGTGGCACACAATGAGAGACAGATGCCACACACAGCAATGGCACAGAGGCAGACTTGCCAATCTTTATCTCCCACTAATTTTATTTTTTTTTACAGGGAGAATTTACCCCCCCCCAAAAAATGGCCCAGTATTACACAGTGGTTTTCGGTGGCACACAATGAGAGACAGATGCCACACACAGCAATGGCACAGAGGAAGACTTGCCAATCTTTATCTCCCACTAATAATTTTTTTTTTTACAGGGAGAATTTACCCCTCAAAAAAATGGCCCAGTATTACACAGTGGTTTTCGGTGGCACACAATGAGAGACAGATGCCGCACACAGCAATGGCACAGAGGCAGACTTGCCAATCTTTATCTCCCACTAATAATTGTTTTTTTTACAGGGAGAATTTACCCCCCCCAAAAAAATGGCCCAGTATTACACACTGGTTTTCGGTGGCACACGAGAGACAGATGCCACACACAGCAATGGCACAGAGGCAGACTTGCCAATCTTTATCTCCCACTAATTTTTTTTTTTTTACAGGGAGAATTTACCCCCCAAAAAATAAATGGCCAAGTATTACACAGTGGTTTTTGGTGGCACACAGTGAGAGACAGATGCCACACACAGCAATGGCACAGAGGCAGACTTTCCAAATCTTTATCTCCCACTAATAATTTTTTTTTTTACAGGGTGAATTTACCCCCCCAAAAAAAGTGGCCCAGTATTACACAGTGGTTTTCGGTGGCACACAATGAGAGACAGATGCCACACACAGCAATGGCACAGAGGCAGACTTGCCAATATTTATCTACCACTAATAATTTTTTTTTACAGGGAGAATTTACCCCCCCCCCAAAAAAAATGGCCCAGTATTACACAGTGGTTTTCGGTGGCACACAATGAGAGACAGATGCCGCACATAGCAATGGCACAGAGGCAGACTTGCCAATCTTTATCTCCCACTAATAATTTTTTTTTTTACAGAGAGAATTTACCCCCCCCCAAAAAAAAAAATGGCCCAGTATTACACACTGGTTTTCGGTGGCACACAATGAGAGACAGAGGCCATACACAGCAATGGCACAGATGCAGACTTGCCAATCTTTATCTCCCACTAATTTTTTTTTTTTTACAGGGAGAATTTACCCCCCAAAAAATAAATGGCCAAGTATTACACAGTGGTTTTTGGTGGCACACAGTGAGAGACAGATGCCACACACAGCAATGGCACAGAGGCAGACTTGCCAATCTTTATCTCCCACTAATTATTTTTTTTTTACAGGGAGAATTTACCCCCCCCAAAAAATGGCCCAGTATTACACAGTGGTTTTCGGTGGCACACAATGAGAGACAGATGCCACACACAGCAATGGCACAGAGGCAGACTTGCCAATCTTTATCTCCCACTAATAATTTTTTTTTTTACAGAGAGAATTTACCCCCCCCCAAAAAAAAAAATGGCCCAGTATTACACACTGGTTTTCGGTGGCACACAATGAGAGACAGAGGCCATACACAGCAATGGCACAGATGCAGACTTGCCAATCTTTATCTCCCACTAATTTTTTTTTTTTTACAGGGAGAATTTACCCCCAAAAAAATAAATGGCCAAGTATTACACAGTGGTTTTTGGTGGCACACAGTGAGAGACAGATGCCACACACAGCAATGGCACAGAGGCAGACTTGCCAATCTTTATCTCCCACTAATTATTTTTTTTTTACAGGGAGAATTTACCCCCCCCAAAAAATGGCCCAGTATTACACAGTGGTTTTCGGTGGCACACAATGAGAGACAGATGCCACACACAGCAATGGCACAGAGGCAGACTTGCCAATCTTTATCTCCCACTAATAATTTTTTTTTTACACGGAGAATTAACCCCCCCCAAAAAAAAATGGCCCAGTATTACACAGTGGTTTTCGGTGGCACACAATGAGAGACAGATGCCACACACAGCAATGGCACAGAGGCAGACTTGCCAATCTTTATCTGCCACTAATAATTTTTTTTTTACAGGGAGAATTTACCCCCCCCCAAAAAAATGGCCCAGTATTACACACTGGTTTTCGGTGGCACACAATGAGAGACAGATGCCACACACAGCAATGGCACAGAGGCAGACTTGCCAATCTTTATCTCCCACTAATTTTATTTTTTTTTACAGGGAGAATTTACCCCTCAAAAAAATGGCCCAGTATTACACAGTGGTTTTCGGTGGCACACAATGAGAGACAGATGCCGCACACAGCAATGGCACAGAGGCAGACTTGCCAATCTTTATCTCCCACTAATTTTTTTTTTTTTACAGGGAGAATTTACCCCCAAAAAATAAATGGCCAAGTATTACACAGTAGTTTTCGGTGGCACACAATGAGAGACAGATGCCACACACAGCAATGGCACAGAGGCAGACTTGCCAATCTTTATCTCCCACTAATAATTGTTTTTTTTACAGGGAGAATTTACCCCCCCAAAAAAATGGCCCAGTATTACACACTGGTTTTCGGTGGCACACGAAAGACAGATGCCACACACAGCAATGGCACAGAGGCAGACTTGCCAATCTTTATCTCCCACTAATTTTTTTTTTTTTACAGGGAGAATTTACCCCCAAAAAATAAATGGCCAAGTATTACACAGTAGTTTTCGGTGGCACACAATGAGAGACAGATGCCACACACAGCAATGGCACAGAGGCAGACTTGCCAATCTTTATCTCCCACTAATAATTTTTTTTTTACACGGAGAATTAACCCCCCCCCAAAAAAAATGGCCCAGTATTACACAGTGGTTTTCGGTGGCAAACAATGAGAGACAGATGCCACACACAGCAATGGCACAGAGGCAGACTTTCCAAATCTTTATCTCCCACTAATAATTTTTTTTTTACAGGGTGAATTTACCCCCCCAAAAAAAGTGGCCCAGTATTACACAGTGGTTTTCGGTGGCACACAATGAGAGACAGAGGCCATACACAGCAATGGCACAGATGCAGACTTGCCAATCTTTATCTCCCACTAATTTTTTTTTTTTTACAGGGAGAATTTACCCACAAAAAAAATAAATGGCCAAGTATTACACAGTGGTTTTTGGTGGCACACAGTGAGAGACAGATGCCACACACAGCAATGGCACAGAGGCAGACTTGCCAATCTTTATCTCCCACTAATTATTTTTTTTTTACAGGGAGAATTTACCCCCCCAAAAAAATGGCCCAGTATTACACAGTGGTTTTCGGTGGCACACAATGAGAGACAGATGCCACACACAGCAATGGCACAGAGGCAGACTTGCCAATCTTTATCTCCCACTAATAATTTTTTTTTTACACGGAGAATTAACCCCCCCCCCAAAAAAAATGGCCCAGTATTACACAGTGGTTTTCGGTGGCACACAATGAGAGACAGATGCCACACACAGCAATGGCACAGAGGCAGACTTTCCAAATCTTTATCTCCCACTAATAATTTTTTTTTTTACAGGGTGAATTTACCCCCCCAAAAAAAGTGGCCCAGTATTACACAGTGGTTTTCGGTGGCACACAATGAGAGACAGATGCCACACACAGCAATGGCACAGAGGCAGACTTGCCAATATTTATCTCCCACTAATAATTTATTTTTACAGGGAGAATTTACCCCCCCCAAAAAAAATGGCCCAGTATTACACAGTGGTTTTCGGTGGCACACAATGAGAGACAGATGCCGCACATAGCAATGGCACAGAGGCAGACTTGCCAATCTTTATCTCCCACTAATAATTTTTTTTTTTACAGAGAGAATTTACCCCCCCCAAAAAAAAAAAATGGCCCAGTATTACACACTGGTTTTCGGTGGCACACAATGAGAGACAGAGGCCATACACAGCAATGGCACAGATGCAGACTTGCCAATCTTTATCTCCCACTAATTTTTTTTTTTTTACAGGGAGAATTTACCCCCCAAAAAATAAATGGCCAAGTATTACACAGTGGTTTTTGGTGGCACACAGTGAGAGACAGATGCCACACACAGCAATGGCACAGAGGCAGACTTGCCAATCTTTATCTCCCACTAATTATTTTTTTTTTACAGGGAGAATTTACCCCCCCAAAAAAAATGGCCCAGTATTACACAGTGGTTTTCGGTGGCACACAATGAGAGACAGATGCCACACACAGCAATGGCACAGAGGCAGACTTGCCAATCTTTATCTCCCACTAATATTTTTTTTTTTTACAGGGAGAATTTACCCCCCCCCAAAAAAAATGGCCCAGTATTACACAGTGGTTTTCGGTGGCACACAATGAGAGACAGATGCCACACACAGCAATGGCACAGAGGCAGACTTGCCAATCTTTATCTCCCATTAATTTTTTTTTTTTTACAGGGAGAATTTACACCAAAAAAACAAATGGCCAATTATTACACAGTGGTTTTCGGTGGCACACAATGAGAGACAGATGCCACACACAGCAATGGCACAGAGGCAGACTTGCCAATCTTTATCTCCCACTAATAATTTTTTTTTTACAGGGAGAATTTACCCCCCCAAAAAAAAATGGCCCAGTATTACACAGTGGTTTTCGGTGGCACACAATGAGACAGATGCCACACACAGCAATGGCACAGAGGCAGACTTGCCAATCTTTATCTCCCACTAATAATTTTTTTCTTACAGGGAGAATTTACCCCCCCCAAAAAAATTGCCCAGTATTACACAGTGGTTTTCGGTGGCACACAATGAGAGACAGATGCCACACACAGCAATGGCACAGAGGCAGACTTTCCAAATCTTTATCTCCCACTAATAATTTTTTTTTTACTGGGAGAATTTACCCCCCCACAAAAAAAAATGGCTCAGTATTACACAGTGGTTTTCGGTGGCACACAATGAGAGACAGATGCCACACACAGCAATGGCACAGAGGCAGACTTGCCAATCTTTATCTCCCACTAATAATTTTTTTTTTTTACAGGGAGAATTTACCCCCCCCCAAAAAATGGCCCAGTATTACACAGTGGTTTTCGGTGGCACACAATGAGAGACAGATGCCACACACAGCAATGGCACAGAGGCAGACTTGCCAATCTTTATCTGCCACTAATAATTTTTTTTTTACAGGGAGAATTTACCCCCCCCCAAAAAAAATGGCCCAGTATTACACACTGGTTTTCGGTGGCACACAATGAGAGACAGATGCCACACACAGCAATGGCACAGAGGCAGACTTGCCAATCTTTATCTCCCACTAATTTTATTTTTTTTTACAGGGAGAATTTACCCCCCCCAAAAAAAATGGCCCAGTATTACACAGTGGTTTTCGGTGGCACACAATGAGAGACAGATGCCACACACAGCAATGGCACAGAGGAAGACTTGCCAATCTTTATCTCCCACTAATAATTTTTTTTTTTACAGGGAGAATTTACCCCTCAAAAAAATGGCCCAGTATTACACAGTGGTTTTCGGTGGCACACAATGAGAGACAGATGCCGCACACAGCAATGGCACAGAGGCAGACTTGCCAATCTTTATCTCCCACTAATAATTGTTTTTTTTACAGGGAGAATTTACCCCCCCCAAAAAATGGCCCAGTATTACACACTGGTTTTCGGTGGCACACGAGAGACAGATGCCACACACAGCAATGGCACAGAGGCAGACTTGCCAATCTTTATCTCCCACTAATTTTTTTTTTTTTACAGGGAGAATTTACCCCCAAAAAATAAATGGCCAAGTATTACACAGTAGTTTTCGGTGGCACACAATGAGAGACAGATGCCACACACAGCAATGGCACAGAGGCAGACTTGCCAATCTTTATCTCCCACTAATAATTTTTTTTTTACACGGAGAATTAACCCCCCCCCAAAAAAAATGGCCCAGTATTACACAGTGGTTTTCGGTGGCACACAATGAGAGACAGATGCCACACACAGCAATGGCACAGAGGCAGACTTTCCAAATCTTTATCTCCCACTAATAATTTTTTTTTTACAGGGTGAATTTGCCCCCCCAAAAAAAGTGGCCCAGTATTACACAGTGGTTTTCGGTGGCACACAATGAGAGACAGATGCCACACACAGCAATGGCACAGAGGCAGACTTGCCAATATTTATCTCCCACTAATAATTTTTTTTTACAGGGAGAATTTACCCCCCCCCAAAAAAAAATGGCCCAGTATTACACAGTGGTTTTCGGTGGCACACAATGAGAGACAGATGCCGCACATAGCAATGGCACAGAGGCAGACTTGCCAATCTTTATCTCCCACTAATAATTTTTTTTTTTACAGAGAGAATTTACCCCCCCCCCCCAAAAAAAATGGCCCAGTATTACACACTGGTTTTCGGTGGCACACAATGAGAGACAGAGGCCATACACAGCAATGGCACAGATGCAGACTTGCCAATCTTTATCTCCCACTAATTTTTTTTTTTTTACAGGGAGAATTTACCCCCAAAAAAATAAATGGCCAAGTATTACACAGTGGTTTTTGGTGGCACACAGTGAGACAGATGCCACACACAGCAATGGCACAGAGGCAGACTTGCCAATCTTTATCTCCCACTAATTATTTTTTTTTACAGGGAGAATTTACCCTCCCCCAAAAAATGGCCCAGTATTACACAGTGGTTTTCGGTGGCACACAATGAGAGACAGATGCCACACACAGCAATGGCACAGAGGCAGACTTGCCAATCTTTATCTCCCACTAATATTTTTTTTTTTTTACAGGGAGAATTTACCCCCCCCAAAAAATGACCCAGTATTACACAGTGGTTTTCGGTGGCACACAATGAGAGACAGATGACACACACAGCAATGGCACAGAGGCAGACTTGCCAATCTTTATCTGCCACTAATAATTTTTTTTTTACAGGGAGAATTTACCCCCCCCCAAAAAAAATGGCCCAGTATTACACACTGGTTTTCGGTGGCACACAATGAGAGACAGATGCCACACACAGCAATGGCACAGAGGCAGACTTGCCAATCTTTATCTCCCACTAATTTTATTTTTTTTTACAGGGAGAATTTACCCCCCCCAAAAAAATGGCCCAGTATTACACAGTGGTTTTCGGTGGCACACAATGAGAGACAGATGCCACACACAGCAATGGCACAGAGGAAGACTTGCCAATCTTTATCTCCCACTAATAATTTTTTTTTTTACAGGGAGAATTTACCCCTCAAAAAAATGGCCCAGTATTACACAGTGGTTTTCGGTGGCACACAATGAGAGACAGATGCCGCACACAGCAATGGCACAGAGGCAGACTTGCCAATCTTTATCTCCCACTAATAATTGTTTTTTTTACAGGGAGAATTTACCCCCCCCAAAAAATGGCCCAGTATTACACACTGGTTTTCGGTGGCACACGAGAGACAGATGCCACACACAGCAATGGCACAGAGGCAGACTTGCCAATCTTTATCTCCCACTAATTTTTTTTTTTTTACAGGGAGAATTTACCCCCAAAAAATAAATGGCCAAGTATTACACAGTAGTTTTCGGTGGCACACAATGAGAGACAGATGCCACACACAGCAATGGCACAGAGGCAGACTTGCCAATCTTTATCTCCCACTAATAATTTTTTTTTTACACGGAGAATTAACCCCCCCCAAAAAAAAATGGCCCAGTATTACACAGTGGTTTTCGGTGGCACACAATGAGAGACAGATGCCACACACAGCAATGGCACAGAGGCAGACTTTCCAAATCTTTATCTCCCACTAATAATTTTTTTTTTACAGGGTGAATTTGCCCCCCCCAAAAAAGTGGCCCAGTATTACACAGTGGTTTTCGGTGGCACACAATGAGAGACAGATGCCACACACAGCAATGGCACAGAGGCAGACTTGCCAATATTTATCTCCCACTAATAATTTTTTTTTACAGGGAGAATTTACCCCCCCCCCAAAAAAAATGGCCCAGTATTACACAGTGGTTTTCGGTGGCACACAATGAGAGACAGATGCCGCACATAGCAATGGCACAGAGGCAGACTTGCCAATCTTTATCTCCCACTAATAATTTTTTTTTTTACAGAGAGAATTTACCCCCCCCCAAAAAAAAATGGCCCAGTATTACACACTGGTTTTCGGTGGCACACAATGAGAGACAGAGGCCATACACAGCAATGGCACAGATGCAGACTTGCCAATCTTTAGCTCCCACTAATTTTTTTTTTTTTACAGGGAGAATTTACCCCCAAAAAAATAAATGGCCAAGTATTACACAGTGGTTTTTGGTGGCACACAGTGAGACAGATGCCACACACAGCAATGGCACAGAGGCAGACTTGCCAATCTTTATCTCCCACTAATTATTTTTTTTTACAGGGAGAATTTACCCCCCCCAAAAAAATGGCCCAGTATTACACAGTGGTTTTCGGTGGCACACAATGAGAGACAGATGCCACACACAGCAATGGCACAGAGGCAGACTTGCCAATCTTTATCTCCCACTAATAATTTTTTTTTTTACAGGGAGAATTTACCCCCCCCAAAAAAAAATGGCCCAGTATTACACAGTGGTTTTCGGTGGCACACAATGAGAGACAGATGCCACACACAGCAATGGCACAGAGGCAGACTTGACAATCTTTATCTCCCACTAATTATTTTTTTTTTTTACAGGGAGAATTTACTCCCAAAAAATAAATGGGCAAGTATTACACAGTGGTTTTCGGTGGCACACAATGAGAGACATATGCCACACACAGCAATGGCACAGAGGCAGACTTGCCAATCTTTATCTCCCACTAATAATTTTTTTTTTACAGGGAGAATTTACCCCCCCCCAAAAAAAATGGCCCAGTATTACACAGTGGTTTTCGGTGGCACACAATGAGACAGATGCCACACACAGCGATGGCACAGAGGCAGACTTGCCAATATTTATCTCCCACTAATTTTTTTTTTTACAGGGAGAATTTACCCCCCCAAAAAAATGGCCCAGTATTACACAGTGGTTTTCAGTGGCACACAATGAGAGACAGATGCCACACACAGCAATGGCACAGAGGCAGACTTGCCAATCTTTATCTCCCACTAATAATTTTTTTTTTTTACAGGGAGAATTTACCCCCCCCAAAAAAATGGCCCAGTATTACAGTGGTTTTCGGTGGCACACAATGAGAGACAGATGCCACACACAGCAATGGCACAGAGGCAGACTTGCCAATCTTTATCTCCCACTAATAATTTTTTTTTTACAGGGAGAATTTACCCCCCCCCAAAAAAATGGCCCAGTATTACACAGTGGTTTTCGGTGGCACACAATGACAGACAGATGCCACACACAGCAATGGCACAGAGGCAGACTTGCCAATCTTTATCTCCCACTAATAATTTTTTTTTTACAGGGAGAATTTACCCCCCCCCAAAAAAAAAAAATGGCCCAGTATTCACAGTGTTTTTCGGTGGCACACAATGAGAGACAGATGCCACACACAGCAATGGCACAGAGGCAGATTTGCCAATCTTTATCTCATACTAATTTTTTTTTTTTTTAAAGGGAGAATTAAAAAAAAAAAAAAAAAAAAAAAAGGCCCAGTATTACACAGTGGTTTTCGATGGCACACAATGAGAGACAGATGCCACACACAGGACTGGCACAGAGGCAGACTTGCCAATCTTTATCTCTCTGCAGTAATCTCAGGAAAGTATGGCAGGCAGCTATAAAAAGGACTGCTGCACACAAAAGTGGGGACAAACACACAAGATAGCTGTGCAGAAAGGAAGGAACAACAGGATTTGTGCTTTGAAAAAAGCAGTTGGTTTGCACAGTGGCGTACACACAAAGCAACGCAGCTATCAGGGAGCCTTCTAGGGCAGCCCAATGAGCTACAGCACTGAGGAAAAAAAAATGTAGCTTCCACTGTCCCTGCAAACAAAAGGTGGTGTTGGACAGTGGAAATCGCTACAGCACAAGCGGTTTGTGGCTTTATGTACCCTGCCTATCACTATCCCTGCTTCTGAAGAAGCGGCAGCAACCTCTCCCTACGCTCAGATCAGCAGCAGTAAGATGGCGGTCGGCGGGAACGCCCCTTTATAGCCCCTGTGACGCGGCAGAAAGCAAGCCAATCACTGCAATGCCCTTCTCTAAGATGGTGGGGACAGAGATCTGTCATCACGCTGCCCACACTCTGCGTCCACCTTCATTGGCTGAGGAATGGCTCTTTTAGCGTCATTGAAACGCGACTTTGGCGCAAACGTCGCGTACCGCATGGCCGACCCCACACAGGGATCGGGTCGGGTTTCATGAGACGCCGACTTTGCCAAAAGTCGGCGACTTATGAAAATGAACGATCCATTTCTCTCAACCCTACTGGTGACTACAGCCTACTGCGGGCATCACACTCCGGGCATCACTCCGACAGCGGTGGACACCGCGTCAAGACCCGCACACCATCAGCACTCAGACGTGCTTTCTGCTCGTTACAAAAAGCAGACTACAGATAAATTATAGAACCATCGGATCTACTGAGTGGACACTCAGTCATTCTACTGTACGTAACTGACGAAGGCCACACCAGGCCGAAACATTTTGATCGTACTACAGAATAAATTCCTTAAATTTAAGTTGAGTGCCAGGTTCTTTATATATCACATGTATATGGTTTGGGAACCTACCTGTGCACCACCGTAGTAGTGCTCACGTGTTTTGCCTACTACAGCCTACTGGTCACTGCAGCATACTGGTCACTATGGCGTACTGGTCACTACAACCGCAGTTTGCAATTTTCACTCGGCAACATTCATTGCTGCTTGTTTCTGGAAAATACTGATGAAGTCAAAATTGGCACTACACCTGTAGATAAATTCCCCAAGGACTATAGTTTCCAAAATGGGGTCACTTGAGGGGGGATTCTGCTCTTCTAGCAATTAGGGACTTTGTATATGGAGTTCGCAAACTCTTCTAGGAAAATCTGCGCTCCAGGAGGCAAATAGCGCTCCATTCTTCACAATTCTCTCCGTATGGCTAAGTAGTACTGTACAGCCACATACTGTATGAGGTATTGCCACGTTCAGTAGAAATTGTGGGACAAATTATGGCACCATTTTTACCCACCTCTTGTTTGAAAATGTCAAATCTGGGGCTAAAACTAAATTTTGGTGGTAAAAATGTAATTTTTTTTTATCATTGCCCAATGGTATAAAATTCTGTGACACACCCGAGGGGTCAATATGATCACTGCACCCCTAGATGAATTCATTGAGAGGTGTAGTTTGTAAAATGGAGTTACTTATGGGGAGTTCTGCTGTTCTGGCACCTCATGGGCTCTCTCAGAGGGTCATGGCACCTTCAAACCACAACATTCAAATCTGGCGCTCCTTGCCTTCTGAGCTTTGCACTGTGCCTGAAAAATATTTCCTGATAACATGTAGGGTATTGGCATACTCAGGAAAAAAAGGACCTCAGTTTGTTGTAAAAAAAAATTCCTACGAGCCCTTACAAATACTAAAAGTTTGGGGCTAAAACAACATTTTAGTGGTAAAAATTTGATTTATTTTTTCTTTACCGCTCAGTGGTATAAAATTCTGTGATGCACATGTGGTGTCAATATGATCACTGAACCAATAGATGAATTTATTTGGGGGTGTAGTTTGTAAAATGAGTTCACACATAGGGGGTTTCTGTTGTTTTGGCACCTCAGAGGCTCTGCCAATGTTACATGGCACTCTCAAACCATTCCAGCAAAATCTGAACTCCAATATGGTGCCTCAAAAGTAGTATTCCCCACATATGGGTTATCTGCATACTCAGGAGAAATTGCACAACAAACTATATGGTGCAATTTCTCCTGATACTCACATGAAAATTTAAAATTTGGGGCCAAAATAACATTTTTGTGGGGAAAATGTGATTTTTTTTTATTTACTTTCACGGCTCAACGTTATAAACTTCTGTGAAGCACCTGGGGGTTCAAGGTGCTCACCGAGCATCTAAGTACATTCCTTGAGGGGTCTAGTTTCCAAAATGGGATCACTTGAGGAGGATTTCCACTGTTTAGGCACATCAGGGGCTCTCCAAATAGGACATGACATCCGCTAATGTTTCCAGGAAATTTTACATTCAAAAAGTCAAAAGACGCTCCTTCCTTTCTGAGACCTGCCGTGCGCCCAAACAGTAGTTTTCTCCCTCATATTGGGTATAGACGTAGTAAGGGGAAATTGCACAACAAATTGTATGGAGCAATTTCTCCTGTTACCCTTATGAAAATAAAATATACTGTACTAAAAACATATTTGTGGGGAAAATTGTATTATTTTTATTTTTACGGCTCAAAGTTATAAACTTCTGTAACGCACCTGAGGCTTCAATATGCTCACCATACATCTAGATCAGTTTCATGTGTCTAGTTTCAAAAATAGTGTCACTTGTGGGGGATTTTCATTGTTTAGGCATATCAGGGGCTATCCAAACTCGACATGGCATCCGCAAATTGTTCCAGCAAATTTTGCATTCAAAAGTCAAATGGCGTTCCTTTTCTTCTAAACTCTGCCTTGCACCCAATCAGTTGTTTTCTATGTCATATGGGGTATCGGCATGCTCAGGAGAAATTACACAACAAATTTTGGGGTCCATTTTTCCTGTTACCCTTGTTAAGATAACAAACTTTGGATCTAAAGCCCATTTTTTGGTGAAAAAATGTAAATGCTAATTTATTTATTTAAAAAAAAAAAAATTCTGTGAAGCACCTAAAGGGTTAATAAACTTTTTAAGAGAATGTAGTTTTGATCACCTTGAGGGGTGCAGTTTTTAGAATGGTGTCACTTTTGGGTATCTTTTATCTTAAACACCCCTCAAAGTGACTTCAAATATCATATGGTCCCAGAGGCGTATCCAGGGTTTCTGGCACCCGGGGCAAGAATTCATTTTGGCGCCCCCCCCCCAGGACATATGCGATTTGCACACTTAGTCATGTACTGGCTAGCTCCTCTCCCTAATGCTCTCAATATTCAGTGAAAAACAGAGAGAAGCAGGAAGAGAAGCTCGTTGTCACCGGACCATATGTATGAAAGTCGCATATGAGTGAAATGTCCATGTGACGACTACTGGAACCTGCAGAGCTGAATCCTGACATCGCAGCTTCTGAATTCTCACAACACATGCACTGCACACTTTTAGGATTCTCCCTTGCCGGTGGACAGTCATGTCAGCACAAGCATGCGATTTGTATACTTCCGACCACATTCCGACTAGATGTGCCCGGCCTCGTTCAGTTCATTTTCATTGAGTGAGGCCACACATGTCTAGTCAGCACGTGACCGCATGTATGTAAATCGCCAGCACGAGAGAATCCTGACAGCGTGCAGTGCGCACTGTGAGAACTCAGAAGTCTGCAATCACAAAGAATGACTGCAGACTCATTAAAAACCTGGACATCCCCTTTAATGCTCCTAACATAAATAAAAACATGAGAGTTAGTTAGTATCACAAATAACATTTACATCCAGGTACCTTATAGATGACGTCGCCTCTGGAGTCGTTCTCCTTCCTTTCTTCATCTTGTCCAGATCCCATGATGCATTTTCTCATCCACAGCTGTCTCTGCAGACTTCCATCTTCTCCGCTCTTTTGCAGAAAATCTCCACACGATACCCTTAAAGATACAAGCGTCATTATAATGCTCCTGTATTAAAAATTGCCCCTCACTATATTGTCTGCACAAAATATGACCCCCACACTGTCCCTCTTATGGTACATGCTCTTCACACTGACCTCTCTGTTCCATTCCGGGCCCCTCTTCACACTGTCCTCTCACACTGTGTCCCCCTATAGGGCCCAGTATTTATACAGTACTCTCATCACACACACCCTCCTTAGTATACTGTCCGCTCCTGGCTGTGCCCTTACACTGTCCCCCAATGCTACGCCCCCAATGCTCAGTTTCTATTCTGTGCCCAATCATTTTTGTCCCTCCATACTGTCTCCTCACACTATTCCCCTCCCTCCTCATACTGTCTCCTCTCACATCCCCCTGTTCATCATACTGTCTCCTCACATATTTACCCCCTCACTTTCTATACTGTCTGCTCACCTGACTCCCCATACTGTCTGCACACATCTCATCACCCTCACTCCCCGTACTCTGTCCACATACATTTTTCACATTGCTACTCATACTGTCTCCACATACATTCCCCCGTTCGCTCCTCATACTGTCTGCACCCATCCCCCATACTGTTTCCTCAGATATGCCCCCCATTCACCAGTACTGTTTCCTCATACATGCCCCCTATTCCCCAGTACTGTTTCCTCATACATGCCCCCCATTCTCCTGAACTGTTTCCTCTACCCCATCATTGCTCTCTTCACCACCTCCATCTTTGCCTTCTCCACCACCACTATCATTGCTTTCTCCCCCACCATCCCATAATTTCCCATTCCACAACCTCCATCATTTCCTCCTTCCCCAGCACTCCCATCATTGCCCATTCCATCACCTCCATCATTTCCTCCTTTGCCTTTTCCACCATACCCATCATTTTCTCTTCCACCACCATCCCCATCATTGCCCTTTCTACCACCATCATCATTGTCCTTTCCGCCGCCATCACATCACCATACTTGCCCATTCGACCACATCCATCATTTTCTCCCCCTCCAATATCATCAGTGTGCTTTCCACCATCACCATCCTGGTCCATTCTACCACCTCCATCACTTCTTCCCCCCTTATTATTGCCCTTTCCACCATCTCCAAGATTTACTCCTCCCCCACCATCATTGCATTCTCCCCCCACCACCATCTTTGCCCATTCCAATTTCCCCCTCCATCATTGCCTCCCCCCACCCCCATAATTGCTCATTCCACCACCTCCATCATTTCCTCCTCCCACCCCCATCATTGCCCATTCCACCTCCATCATTGCCCATTCCACCACATCCATCATCTCCTCCTCCCCCTCCATCCCAATTATTGCCCTCCCCGTCAGCCCCATCATTGCCTTCACCTCTCCTCCCCGTACACACACAAAACCATTTACGCCTCTACACATTCACCCGCAGCGCTACGCATGCACGCACACACAACACACACAGCACCTCTCACCTATATACACACATGCACAACACACACACAGCACCTCTCACATGCACAACACACACAGAGCACCTCTCAACTATATACACATATGCACAACACACACACATCACCTCTCACCTATATACACGCACGCACAACACACACACAGCACCTCTCACCTATATACACACATGCACAACACACACACAGCACCTCTCACATGCACAACACACACACAGCACCTCTCAACTATATACACACATGCACAACACACACACAGCACCTCTCACCTATATACACGCACGCACAAGACACACACAGCACCTCTCAACTATATACACTCACCGGCCACTTTATTAGGTACACCTGTCCAACTTCTTGTTAACACTTAATTTCTAATCAGCCAATCACATGGCGGCAACTCAGTGCATTTAGGCATGTAGACATGGTCAAGACAATCTCCTGCAGTTCAAACCGAGCATCAGTATGGGGAAGAAAGGTGATTTGAGTGCCTTTGAACGTGGCATGGTTGTTGGTGCCAGAAGGGCTGCTCTGAGTATTTCAGAAACTGCTGATCTACTGGGATTTTCACGCACAACCATCTCTAGGGTTTACAGAGAATGGTCCGAAAAAGAAAAAAAATCCAGTGAGCGGCAGTTCTGTGGGCGGAAATGCCTTGTTGATGCCAGAGGTCAGAGGAGAATGGGCAGACTGGTTCGAGCTGATAGAAAGGCAACAGTGACTCAAATCGCCACCCGTTACAACCAAGGTAGGCCTAAGAGCATCTCTGAACGCACAGTGCGTCGAACTTTGAGGCAGATGGGCTACAGCAGCAGAAGACCACACCGGGTACCACTCCTTTCAGCTAAGAACAGGAAACTGAGGCTACAATTTGTACAAGCTCATCGAAATTGGACAGTAGAAGATTGGAAAAACGTTGCTTGGTCTGATGAGTCTCGATTTCTGCTGCGACATTTGGATGGTAGGGTCAGAATTTGGCGTAAACAACATGAAAGCATGGATCCATCCTGCCTTGTATGGAGCATCTTTGGGATGTGCAGCCGACAAATCTGCGGCAACTGTGTGATGCCATCATGTCAATATGGACCAAAATCTCTGAGGAATGCTTCCAGCACCTTGTTGAATCTATGCCACGAAGAATTGAGGCAGTTCTGAAGGCAAAAGGGGGTCCAACCCGTTACTAGCATGGTGTACCTAATAAAGTGGCCGGTGAGTGTACACACATGCACAACACACACATAGCACCTCTCACATGCACAACACACACACAGCACCTCTCAACTATATACAGACATGCACAACACACACACAGCACCTCTCACCTATATACACGCACGCAAAACACACACACAGCACCTCTCACCTATATACACACATGCACAATTTACTACTGACCGTTGCCCCTGACCCCTGCCCTGCTCCCTCCCTATCCTGGCTGCAGGCTCCATATAGCTGACCGATCCCCAACCCAACCAGCCCCCTTAAGTATCAAACATTATCTGAATCTAAGTTCTGTAGGTGTCTAGGCTCCATTACCCAGCCGGTCCCCGCGGTCTGGAGCTGGAGCACACTTACCACCATCCAACAACACAGCAGCCTGTGCTTCGCTTGCTCTGCTGTATCTGTGAAGAGTGACGTCACCACTGTTGGCGCTTCACTGATGCGGAAGTGCCAGCAGCGGTCAGCGGCGCCTCAGCGGTCGTCAGGGGTTAAACTTAAGGGATCACAGATTCACAACAGGCAAGCCAAGGGTACTAGCGACAGTGGCGGCGTCGCTGTACACCTTGGGATTTCATTTGACGACGGCACGCAGCACTTTCTCTGAGCCGGCTGTCAATTTGACAGCCGGCTCAGAGAACGGGATTATCTCAGACTGTGGGGGCATCAGAATGCCGCCAACGGGGAGCCTCCTTGGACCGCCGCATCATCAGGCGGCCCGCTGGCGCCCCCTGTCGGCTGCGCCCAGGGCACATGCCCCGGCTGCCCCCCCTGGATACGCCACTGTGTGGTCCCTAAAAAAACGGTTTTGTAATTTTTGCTGGAAAAATGAAAAATTGCTGGTCAAATTTAAACCCTTATAACTTCCTAAAAAAAACAATGGATTCCAAAATTGTGCTGATGTAAAGTAGACATGTGGGAAATGTTATTTATTAACTATTTTGTGTGACATATCGCTGTGATTTAGAGCATAAAAATTAAAATTTGGGAAATTGCAAAATTTTCGCTAAATTACCGTTTTTTTTCACAAGTAAATCTCAGAATCACCAGAATTCGTTAAAGCGTTCCAGAGTGATTACCTCATAAAGTGACAGTGGTCAGAATTGTAAAAATTGGCCTGGTCATTAACGTGCAAACCACCTTCGGGGGTAAAGGGGTTAAAATGTAATAATAGAAAATGCAAGAACTGTAATTGACCTATCTTAAAGGGAACCTGTCACCAGGTTTTTGCAGATCTATCAGTTCTCTGAATACTGAGCTTGGTATAGCCGCACCCACACCACTGATTGGCAATATTCTATGTGCACTGTGCATAGGCAGATAGCTGCCAATCAGTGGTAGGGGCAGGTATAGACCACCTGGCAGCAGGCCAAATAGTCCTCTAGTGATAATCTCCTCCTGATCAAACAATTATTTTATAAAAGCCACACTAAATACTCCAGTATCTGACACATTGCTGGGATCAGGGTCTTTGCCCCTACATCAAGCTGCTCTCAGATTAGGTAGCAATGACAGATTCAATTTACTAATTGCAATAGATCGATAAAAAATGCATGACATGGATATTAACCTGTATGTGATCTGTTTTTTTTTAAAGACTTATTATGGGCGAGTGAAAGTAGTGCAGGCTGTGAGTCAATATGTAAAATGTGATCTGCCACACTGACCTGTATTGGCCACTGTGCTATGTCTGTACACTACCTCTTCAGCATATGGTAGTAGGGAAAACTGGGAAAAGAAAGAGCGCACAATAGGGTTTTTATCAAACGCATATATCATCTGCTGCAAGACACGAGTCAAAAGGACTTAGAGAGAAAAAAAAGCAAAAAAGCTTATCCGGGTGAAGTGTCACTGGATGCGCTGCTGATAATTATATCCAACAAAGGTCTACAAAGTCAACGTGTTTCCAGGTCAACGTAGGACCTCTTCATCAGGTTTTTGTCCTGTCACTTCACCCGGATATGTTTTCCTTAGCATGTGGACATTTAATACTCTTGTCTGAAGGAGCCCTTACTGAACAAAATGTGTCAGCGGTGATTCACTTCAGTAATGCAACTGAAAAAGAAGTATAGGAAGAAAGCAGCAGTTAAACTGGGTCAATGATTTAGCAAATGTTTATTGCAAAAAGCAAACAGTGAAACATGACACACAATTTGCAGCACAGGACATTTGTAACACCTTGCTCTTTACCTGACATTTTGAATCCCTGTTCTATTTGCTCGGCAGGGTTGGATCTTGCGTTCCTAGTGTACTTTATATGAAACTATATAAAGAATATCTCTGTATTGTTCTTTATTTACTTCTTAAGATTTGTCGTGTACCCATGACATTACCAAACCAACCCATCTTCTTACAAACATATAACAAGGAGAAACAGAGTCCATTTTAGCCAAAGATTGCTCGTCTGTTAAACACGTAAAAATGCCTATACCTGAGATTGTATTTATCCGATCTCCTGTGGAGTGCGCCAATGTTGGTAATGAGGAGTGCTGAAGATGGAGATAGACCTATTTGTATCCATTATACCTAGTGATGAGCGAATATACTCGTTACTCGAGATTTCCTGAGCACGCTCGGGTGTCCCCCGAGTATTTTTTAGTGCTCGGAGATTTAGTTTTCTGCCCCGCAGCTGAATGATTTACATCTGTTAGCCAGCATAAGTACATGTGGGGGTTGCCTGGTTGCTGGGGAATCCCCACATGTAATTATGCTGGCTAAGACATGTAAATCATTCAGCTGCGGCGCTAAAAACGAAATCTCCGAGCACTTAAAAATACTCGGAGGACACCTGAGCGTGCTCGAGAAATCTCGAGTAACAAGTATACTCGCTCATCACTAATTATACCTTTTTTATATATTGGTATGAGTCGCCAATCTGTGATTACACTAACTTATAGGAACTGGTACGTTTTTTGTATTCCATCTTCTTACAAAGCTGGCCCTAGACATCGGAAGAATTTCTTCTTAAGGATCTTCAGGCCATAGGACGCATATGCAGGCCGCCAAACTGTCCCTGATGTTGGAGGAAGCAACATAAATTGTAGTGTATTGAAACTGTATTTTCCCTAGAGACAAACATTGTCCGAAGTATCCGGCAATGAGGTATTCTCCTGTTATTATCAATCCAAATGTGCGGCTTTATGGGATGGTTGTGGAAGAACTGTCAGTTGACTGAGCCTTTGTGTACATCTATGGGAAAGTTAAGGATTTCATGTTATGACTTATGAATAGAGTTAATGAAAGAACCAACCTGCTCCACCACAAGTAGCTATATAACTGGCACCTTATTCGACCACATCAGTTGGCTTTTATCCCGTGCCCATCACACGGCTTTAATAAGCTTCATTGGTGATAGCTGCTGAGATATGGCAATAAGCGGTTTGGGCTTTGTGGTTCTTGGCAAAGCAGTAAGACCATAAATTAACCAATATGTCTGAGCAGACTTTTTGGGTGCAATCAGATGCTGCTTTTTATAGGTAAAACACTTTTAATTCCCGTTTCACCTGTAAATGATGCACCTTCTTCTAAGGCTATGTTCACACCTTGCGTTTTTGCAATGTTTTTTCAATCTTTTTTAAGCTGCGTTTTACAGTAGCAGCAAAGTCTATGAGATTTCCGAAGTCTCAGGCACATACATTGGTTTTATTTTACTGACTGATTTGGAAAACTGCTTTTTTTTAAAGTATTTTTCACCCATACGCAACAATGGGTAAGTGCAAAAATGCAGCAGAAAACGCAGGTATCAGTTTATGCAGCGCTTTTGGGGGCACTAAACTTTATCAACATGCACAAGACACAACAAAAACGCAGCAAAACCTCAGCACAAAACACAGCAAAAACTCAGCAAAATCTGCTTTTTGTAAGCAGCTTCTTCACTGCCAAGAGAACAGGTTTTGCCTGAGGAAAAAAAAAGCAGCAAAAATGCAACGTGTGAACATAGCCTAACGCTGAATGTTGTTTTTGGATGTGGTTTTGATGCAGCCACATGCCTCATATATGCTAGGTGGCATAGTGGCCCTCGGCGACCTTCCCGTATAACATTGAGGCCTGCCGGGTCGTGCACTTGTATCAGTAAATACGGCTTATTCCTGCGATTGTAGTCTAATGATAGCTCTTTACAATTTCACTTCTAGAAAAACACTCTACCAAATGTGAGATCTTAAGAAATGTCACAACATTCCTAAATGGACACGGCTAAAATGTTGAGTCATATCATTTTAACTGTATTCACTTGGGTGCATAAAATATGGAAGCCTGAAATTTGTGCGGTAAGGTTACTGTGTTATGTATTACCGCATACGTAGTGACCATATTTATAGTATTTCCTCATTGCAGATAAACGTGTATATGTACTGTACATAGTTTCACATAGAAGATGTAGTTTCACACCAGTCTGCTCCATTGCTACCTCTGTGAGCTTCAAGAATCAGGCGACGAGTTAGCCCAGTCAGTTTCTGATTTTTCTGGTTTTAGATGACAATATGTAACAGTATCATTGCTTCAGGGCATGCTGGTCTATTCAGTAATAATACTAGCACTCTTGCTTCTTAAAATACTTTAGCACCTAATAGAGGTTGTAGGGTTTATTCAATCAGAGCAGTTGGTCCCTGTGTGTGTGTCTGCTTATCACAGTGTGCATGATAGTATGTATGACAGTGTGTATGATAGTATGTATCACAGTGTGTATGACAATGTGTAGGACAGTATATATCAGTGGGTATCACCATGTGTAAGACAGTATGTACTGTATCAGTGTGTATGATAATATCCTACACGCAGTGATACATTCTATGTATCAGTGCGTATCACCATGAGTATGATAGTATGCATCACGGTGTGCATGACAGTATATATAAACATGTGCATCACCGTTTGCATGATAGTATGTATTACAATGTGTATGACAGTGTATGATATATATATTACAGTGTGCACGATATCAGTGGGTATCACCATGCGTATGATAGTATGTATGACAGTGTGAATATATAAGTATGCATGAAAGTGTGTATCACCGTGTGCATGATAGCATGTATGACAATGTGTATGACAATAGGCATGACAGTGTATATCAGTGCATATCACTGTGTGTGTATCACAGTGTGCATGATAGTGTGTAAGGCGTGTGTATGATAGTACGTATCACCATGTATATGATATGTATGACAGTGTGTATCACTGTGAGTATGATAGTATGTATGACTGTTTGCATAACAGTATATATAAAAATGTGCATGAGTTTGAATCAGCGTGGATATCACAGTGATATCACAGTGTGCAAGTGTAAATAACAGTGTACAAGACAATGTTTATCACAGGGTATATGACAGTATCACAGTATGAATAACAGTATATAACAGTACGTATGACAGTGTGCACGGCTCTGTATCACCATATGTATGAGTATGTATCACAGTATGTTTGACAGTGTTTATCACTGCGTGCATGACTGTATCACAGTAAGGCTGCCGTCACACATTCAGTATTTGGTCAGTATTTTACATCAGTATTTGTAAGCCAAAACCAGGAGTGGGTGATAAATACAGAAGTGGTGCATATGTTTCTGTTATACTTTTCCTCTGATTGTTCCACTCCAGGTTTTGGCTTACAAATACTGATGTAAAATACTGATCAAATACTGCTAGTGTGACGGCAGCCTATGACAGAGTATATCAGTGTACATGACAGTATGTATCAGCGTATATGACAGTATGAAACTGTGTGTGACAGTGTGAATCACAATGGGTACTGAAGTGTGTATAACTGTGTACGACAATGTGCATGACAGTATAACAGTTTGTATCACAATGTATATGGCAGTGTATACAATAGTGTGTATGACAGTTTGCATGATAATGTGTGCAATTTGTATGACAGTATAAGTGTGTACTGCAGTATGTAACGCAATGTGTATTATAGTGTGTATAGCAATGTGTATGGCAGTATGTACAATGTACAACAGTGGTATGAAATTGTACACGATAGTGTGTATGACAACGTGTATCGCAATGTGTACGACAGTGCGAATGACAGCACATATACAATAGTACGTATGATAGCATAACTGTGTGTAATGCAATATGTATCACAATGTGTATGACGTGTGTGTGGCAGTGTACATCACAGTGTGTATAGGAAACAATGATGTATTAGTTCAAATCAAAAACATAATATCTTTATTGTTAAAATATACAATTGACACAGATAGGAAAAGAGGGGGAAATTCATAAAATGACACCATAGTTGTGCATATCTGCTATGACAATAGGGCACACAACATCCCAAAGAATTGAGTGCAAAAAAGAAAAGGCTCAAGTCACACAAAGCTACACACATAACAGGAGCAAAAGCAATTCTGAAACGTGGCCTTAGTATTTAGCATCTACTGTCAATTTGGGCTAACTGGCTCCCATTAAGGTTACGGTCAGACAGCTGTCGATTCTCTCATCCAAGACAATCGGGCAGATTATGCCAACGACACTCGGATCAGAGTTTAATCGAGTGCCAGCAAAGTGCGATCTGATTCTCTTGAAAGAGAGAACCATGGCAGACTGAGGAGAAGAGGGAGAACAAAATTTCTCCATCTTCTCCATTTTGTGAGTCCATTAAAATTGCACTGCAACTGGTTGACTTCCCAGTGCAGTGTGAGGTTTTCCACGCACCCATAGACATGAATGGGTGAGTGCCATCCGATTTCAGTGATTCTGTCAGTGAAAAAGATTGTGTATCAGCACTGCCCCATTGAATAACATTGGCCTGAGTGCTATTCATCATAAATTTCGATAGCACTCGAAAAATGTACACTGGTGTGAGTGATACTGTCTAAGGGCTCATTTCCACTGGCGAGGAAAACGGACGAGTGCAATCCGATAAAAAATCGGATTGCACTCGGACCAATGTTATTCAATAGGTGTCTTTTCATTTGCGATTTTTTTCTCAGCCGAAATCGGACTGAGAAAAAAATCGCAGCATGCTGCGATTTGCTGCGAGTCTCGGACGAGACTCGCCAATGCAAGTCAATGGGTGCGAGAAAAAAAACGGACGGAATACGGACCATCCGTATTCCGTCCGTTTTTTTATGGATACATCACCATTCTCTGGCCTAGAACACTGTCCATGGTCCTGTAACTGACTGTATTAAAATAGTTGCAGAGAAAAAAAACGGATTGCATACGGATGTCATATGGATGTAAAACGGATGGTGCGATTAAAAATCACATTGCACTCGCATTACACTCGCATGACAATCGCATACGCTACATCCCTTTTTTCGGTCCAGATTACGCACCGATTTGTCTCTCGCCAGTGGAAATGAGCCCTAAGGCTGGTTTTACACTTGCCCTGTTTTTTTCGGCCCGTTTTTGCGGCCCCAATGCATTTTTATGGGACTGCAAAAACTTGTAAGAGCGCCGTACGCCGTATTTACGGCTGTGAAAATATATCGAGCTTGCTTAATATATTTCACGGCTTACGGACATGGGCCCCATTGAAAATCAGTGGGGCTGCAAAAACAACGGAAGCTTGTTTTTGCGGTGCACCGTGAATTCCATTTTTGCAGAACACCTTTTTTTGGTCCCTACTTTTTCCCTACTATTCTAAACCAGAAAAAAATGGCGATCCACAAAATTTTTGCGGCCCGTTTTTGCGGCAGACCGAGAAAATTACGGCGATATGGCCTGCAAAAACAGGCCGCTAATATCACGGTAAGTGTAAAAGAAGCCCAAGACTGTATTCACACATAGTAGCGTCTGCTGTCAAAACCTGTAACGAGCCTTTGCCACTGAGGTTTTTTCACTGCTCCCCTGCATAAATAATTAATTTTGCAGGGAACCAGTTTTGTCACCTGCAAGAGGGGTAGACAATTGTAATGGATGTGTGGCTTACCAAGTGAAACAGCTGCAAGAAAAAAAACCCTAGTGGCCAAAGGAAGCTATGCTTTCCAGACACAGTATAAACGATGAGTGGAAACGTCAGCCTCGTTTCCTGTTGTAGTAGACAATCACACCATCAGCATATGCAGGTGCTTCTCACAAAATTAGAATATCACCAAAAAGTTATTTTATTTCAGTTCTCCAATACAAAAAGTGAAACTACTATAGAGAGTCATTACAGAGTGATCTATTTCAAGTGTTTATTTCTGTTAATGTTGATGATTATGTCTTACAGCCAAGAAAAACCCAAAAGTCATTATCTCAGTAAATTAGAATAATTAGCAAAAAAACACCTGCAAAGGCTTCCTAAGCGTTTAATCCCTTTGAGACAAAGCCTGTTTTCACTTTAATGACCAGGCCAATTTTTACAATTCTGACCATTGTCACTTTATTAGGTAATAACTCTGGAACCCTTCAATGGATCCGGATGCTTCTGAGAATGTTTTCTCATGACATATTGTACTTTATGATAGCGGTAAAATTTCTTTGAAATGACTTGCGTTTAGTTGAGGAAAAAATGGAAATTTGGCAAATTTTGAAAATGTCACAATTTTCAAACTTGATTTTTATGCCCTTAAATATCACACAAAATACTTAATAAATAACATTTCCCACATGACTACTTTATATCAGCACAATTTTGGAAACATATTTTTTTTGTTAGGAAGTTATAAGGGTTAAAAGTTGACCAGCAATTTCTCATTTTTACAACAAAATTTGCAAAATAATTTTGTTTAGGGACCACCTCACACTTGAAGTAACTTTGAGGGGCCTATAAGACTGAAAATACCCAAAAGTGACACCATTCTAAAAACTGCACCCCTCAAGGTGCTCAAAACCACATTCAAGAAGTTTATTAACCCTTCAGGTGCTTCACAGGAATTTTTGGAATGTGGAAGGGAAAAAAAAACATTTACTTTTCTTTCACAAAAATGTTCCTTTAGACCTAATTTATTTACTTTCGCAAGGGTAACAGGAGAAAATGGACCATGCATTTTGTTGTGCAGTTTCTCCTGAGCATGACGATACCCCATATATGTGGGAAATCTACTGTTTGGGCACACGGCAGGGCTCGGAAGGGAAGGAGCGCCATTTGACTTTTTGAATGTAAAATTTGCTGGAATATTTAGCGGTTGCCATGTCGCATTTGGAGAGCCCCTGATGTGCCTAAACAGAGGAAATCTCCCACAAGTGACACTATTTTTGTAAACTAGACCCCTTAGGGAACTTATCTAGATGTTTATTGAGCACCTTGAACCCACAGGTGCTTCACAGAAGTTTATAGCGTAGAGCAGTGGAAATAAAAATAAAAAAAATAAAAAAAATAAATCACATTTTTCCCAAATAAATCTTTTTTACCTCCATATTTTACATTTTCATAAGGGTAACAGGAGAAGTTGTTCCATACAATTTGTTGTGCAATTTCTCCTGAGTGCGCTGATACCCCATTTGCAGGGAATGCTATTGTTTGGGCACACATGAGGGCTTGGAAGGGAAGGAGCGTCATTTGACTTTTTGAATGCAAAATTTGATGGAATAATTACTGGATGCCATGTCGTGTTTAAAGAGCCCCCCGATGTGCCTAAACAGTAGAACCCCCCCCCCCAAGTGATGCCATTTTGGAAATTATGACCCTTTGGGAATTTATCTACAGCTGTAGTGACGACTTTGATTCCATTGGTGTTTTCCAGAATAAAGCAGCTGTGGCTGTTGCGGAGTGAAAATTGCAAACTGCCGTTTTAGAGACCAGTACATTATGCCCAGCTCATGCTTCTTGAGACATGCACCTGTAAATTAGGAGGGGTCTCATCACTACAGAAATGCCAAACATGGGGGTGCTAAATGTTGTTTAGGCACACTGCGGCTCAGAAGGGAGGGGGTCATTGGATTTGGGAGTACAGAATTTGCTGAATTTCTTTTGGCGGGTGAGGAGCCATTTCGCTTTTCCAGAGCCTTTTTGCTACCAGTAATGTGGAAGCCCCTATATTTCTGTTAACAGATGACGGACCTGAGTGAGGACTTGCTTTTTTTGGGGATAGAATTGAGGCTTTTATTGGGAACATTTTACATAACATTTGGGATCACAGTTATCCGGCGCTCTACGCTGACCACCTACTTTGGGGTTTCCTTCTAAATCTCTGAGTAACTTGATTCAGATGAAACCCCCGATGGATCCATTCACTATAATGAGGCAGCAGAGTTACTGTGGACTTCGTCTGGCCTCTGTTCCGCGGTGTCCTTTTTTCAGAAGTGCACAAAACTGTGGCCGACAGCACTTTTATGCAATCCTAAAAAGACGGACACCGCTGGATCACAGGTCAGACAATGTCCACAGTGCCTCCATCTGCCTCATTATAGGGAATCATCCGCCAGGGGTTCTGTCCGAATCACGTATTTCAGAGATTTACACGGAAACCCGGGTGTAAGTGCTCAGCGCAGGGCGCAGGATAAATGTGTGCCGAGCCTTACTGCGAGCTTTGGGAGGCAGAATGAGAAAAAATCAACAACATGTGTAGAATTGGCTTTACTTATTTTCTATGCCGTTCCTCGTGCGGTATAAGTGATAGGCGACTTTATTCTTCAGGTCGGTGCGATTACAGCGATACCAGATTTATATCAGGTTTTTATGGTTGGCTGCAGTCGCACACTAAAGACACTTTTTATTGCGAAAACTAGTTTTTGCATCACTATATTTTGAGAGCTATAATTTTTTCATATTTCGACAACAGATTCATGTTATGGTTTGTTTTTTTGGGGGAATAGCTTACGTTTCCTTTGGCACCATTTTCGGGCACATGACTTTTTTATCACTTTCTATTTCGATTTTTGGGAGACAGAATGAACAAAAACCAGGAATTGTTTTATTTTTTAATACCGTTCCGCATGTGGTAAAATTGGTAAGGCAGCTTTATTCTTTGGGTCAGTACGATTAAAGCGATACCTCATCACGCACAACAGAGTCTTTTTGATGGCATGATCACGCTGGCCCTAAAGCATCCCCTGATGAGCATAGCGAAACGCGTCGGGAGTGGGGGGGGGGGGGGAGTCCACGGCTTTATCGGGATTTAAAAGACTTTATTCTTAATGTATGTATTTTAAACCCTTTCATACTATTGGATTAATATTGGATAGGTGTCTTATTGACACCTCTCCATTATTAAAGGGAACCTGTCACCCCCAAAATGGAAGGTGAGCTAAGCCCACCGGCATCAGAGGCTTATCTACAGCATTCTGTAATGCTGCAGATAAGCCCCCGATGTATCCTGAAAGATGAGAAAAAGAGGTTAGATTATACTCACCTGGGCGGGCGGTCCGATCCGATGGGCGTCGCGGTCCAGTCTGGGGCCTCTCATCTTCATAGGATCACGTCCTCTTCTTGTCTTCACGCTGCGGCGCAGGCGTACTTTGTCTGCCCTGTTGGGGGCAGAGCAAAGTACTGCAGTGCGCAGGCGCTGGGCCTCTTTGACTTTTCCCGGCGCCTGCGCACTGCAGTAGTTTGCTCTGCCCTCAACAGGGCAAGCAAAGTATGCCTGCGCCGGAGTGTGAAGACAAGAAGAAGACATCATGGTAAGAAGATGGGAGGCCCCGGACTGGACCGCGATGCCCATAAGACCGGACCGCAGCGGGACTCCCCCTGGGTGAGTATAATCTAACCTTTATTTCTCATCTTTCAGGATACATCGGGGGCTTATCTACAGCATTACAGAATGCTGTAGATAAGCCCCTGATGCCAGTGGGCTTAGCTCATCTTCCATTTTGGGGGTGACAGGTTCCCTTTAATCAGGCTTAATGTCACCTTACAATTAGTGTTGAGCGATACCTTCCGATATCGGAAAGTATCGGTATCGGAAAGTATCGGCCGATACCGTCAAAATATCGGATCTAATCCGACACCGATACCCGATCCCAATGCAAGTCAATGGGACGAAAATATCGGAATTAAAATAAACCCTTTCTTTCCTTGTAGGTTAATTCTACATGAAGGAAAACAACTAAGAATAATGTAGGCTGTATTGGGGGACGTGGCGGAGACATTAAAGGCACAGAGGTTTAGCCCAATCTAATAGAATAGCAGGATTTTTTTTTTTTTTTTATGACGTTCGGCGTTAGAAAGATTTTGACTATGTTAATTTTTTTTTTACCCTTCGCCATGACAGCACCCACTGGAGAGATAGGGATCCGCCCCAAGGAACAGGAAACCTACAGAGACATAAAAGGGGGCGGTCCCCCCCTCTCCTCCTCAGTTTAGGTTTCCTGTTCCCAGGGGACAGGATCTCTGAAGACTACAGAAGATCTTACCTGGGCTAGGAGCATCCGCCTGTGCGGTTTCTGCGGGAACGGCAGGGGATGCAGTCCAGATGCAGCGTCGGGGGAGATTCCGTTAGACGGCTCCCCCCTCGTCTGGCCGGCATGTGGGATGGCTGAGTCCGGGAGAGACGACGCCGATTCCACAGGAGCAACGCTGCAGAGGTGCGGCCTTGAAGAGGCTCCAGACGCGGACCACCAGGTAAAGGGTCCGGGATCTGCGGCACAGCTGCAGCGGCAGCCGGTACACCGCTCCATAGCGCAGGCCGGGATAATGGCGGCCGCACATGCGTGGAGCGGTGTAAGAATCCCCAGAATGACCCGGAGGTAGAGGAGCACTTCCGGGTCACTCACACAGCGGTGGGGGAAAGCGCGGTTTCGCGCATGCGCAGTGCACCGCTGTGGGAGAAGAAAAAAAAAAAAAAAAAAAAAGTTTACTGACCGGATCCTGGCCTATAAAAAGGGGGAAGTTGCAAACGCACAGGCGATGCAACATGTCGTCCCCAGGCAAGACTGTGGACCCAGCAGGTGAGCCAGCCAGCAGAAGGTCCTCAGATGCCAGCCACAGGAGTGAGACCAAGGATTCAAGATCCAGAAAGTCGCAGCCTCCTATTTCGGTACCGTACAGCTTCACTGGGTGAGTGTGATTTCCCCTCTGCCTATAAAGCTGACACCCTTTTCCACAAATGTCTTCTTCTCCCAGGCCAAAAATAGACAGAAATCTAAGCACAAGCAATGTGCGTTATGTGACGAGCCTCTCCCAGATTCCCACCCCAAAAAACTCTGCAATCAGTGTATGGCGGAAACAATGCAGAGTCCATCTATGTCGGTCACAGATATACGGGCCATAATTAGAGAGGAATTACAGGCCATCTCACAAGCCAGTACCCCCCCTAAAAAATCCGGGAAAGAAAAGGCTATATCCAGCTCTGAGTCCGAGGAGGAAGGCGTTATCCACTCAGACTCCTCGCAGGCGTCATCCTCTTCCTCAACACATTCCGACATTGAGGGTCGAGCTTGTTTTCCCCTTGATGGGGTGGACAACCTAGTAAAGTCCATCAGGAATACTATAGGTTGTGAGGATACAAAAGACGACCAAACTGCACAAGACATCATGTTTGCAGGGTTGGCGGAGAGGAAGAGAAGAGCATTCCCAGTAATTCCTGTGGTTAAGGCACTGATAAAGAGGGAGTGGGAGAAACAGGACCAGAGAGGTTTTCTCCCGTCAGCCTCCAAAAGGAAGTACCCCTTTAATGATGAGGAGTTAATTTCATGGACTAAAATCCCTAAGGTGGACGCTGCAGTCGCCTCCACCTCAAAACAGTCAGCTCTACCAGTCGAGGATGCGGGCCTACTTTCTGATCCTCTAGATCGGAAGGCAGAATCGTCACTGAAACGATCATGGGAGGCTTCCACGGGCATATTTAAACCATCAATTGCCAGCACGTGCACTGCTAGATCCATGCTTGTTTGGATTGATCAGCTGGATCAACAGATCGAACAGGGGGTCTCCAGACAAAAATTGCGGGATGCGATACCACTAATTAGAGGTGCAGCAGCATTCATGGCCGATGCTTCAGCTGACTCTCTTCGCCTTGCAGCAAGATCAGCCGGTCTAATTAATAATGCCAGACGTGCGTTATGGATGAAGAGCTGGAAGGGGGATACGCAGTCAAAGGCTAAGATCTGCGCTATTCCGTGTGAGGGTGAGTTTTTGTTTGGGAAAGCATTAGACGAGATCCTCAAAAAAGCAAAAGAGAGGAAAAAAGCCTTCCCTGACCCCTCAATTCCTTTCTATAGGAAGACCTTTAGGAAGAGGCCGTTCGGGAAAAGAACACAAAATGAAAGATCGTCACGATGGGCCACAAGAGAGGGAAAACAGGGTGGCACTATGTTCAAAGGCCCCCCCTTCCGTAGAGATAACAAATTCTGAAACACCAGACACCCCAGTAGGGGGCAGGTTAAAATTTTTCTTTCCCCAATGGCGAAAAATCACGTCAAGTTCCTGGGTGCTAAATATTATTAAGGAAGGAATGAAAATAGAATTCCTCCAAATTCCCCATGATTCCTTTATTTTAACAGCCCTTTCCTCACCTGTGCAACAGAAGGCCCTTGAACTGGAAATTAGAAGTCTTATAGTTAAAAATGTTTTAGTTAGGGTGCCAAAGGGACAAGAGGGTAAAGGGTTCTACTCTCCGTTATTTTTAATCCCTAAACCCGATGGTTCATTTCGAACAATTATAAATCTTAAAAAACTCAATACGTTTATTAAAAATTATACGTTTAAAATGGAGTCTATTAGATCGGCCATTAAGCTCCTTTTTCCAAATTGTAGAATGGGCGGCATTGATTTAAAAGATGCCTACTACCATCTCCCTATCCATAGTAGGTATCAGAAATACTTAAGAGTGGCAGTAACTCTTGAGGGGGAGATTCATCATTTCCAGTATACAGCCATGCCCTTCGGTCTCTCCACGGCACCCAGGATCTTCACGAAGGTAATGTTAGAAGTAATGGCCTACCTTCGCCAGAGAGACACATTAATCATTCCCTACTTAGATGATTTTTTAGTTGTAGGAAATTCATCCCTTCAGTGTGCGGAACGATTAGCTGACACTGTCTCGTCCTTAGAAAGCCTGGGCTGGATCGTCAACTATAAAAAATCCAGACTCATCCCACTTTCTCTTCAGACATTTTTGGGATTTAATCTAGATTCCATAAAGCAAAAATGTCTACTTCCCCAAGAAAAAATATTTCTTATACAGGGTAAAGTTATGGCGGCCATTCACAAACCTCAAATGTCCCTGAGAGCAGGAATGTCCTTGCTAGGATCCCTCTCCTCCTGTACTCCAGCCGTTCAGTGGGCACAACTTCATACCCGAACATTACAACATCAGATACTTCGGGAACAGAGAAAATTTCTGGGGCACCTTGAATCGAAAATAACTTTATCCGAGAAAGTCTTATCCTCCTTAGAATGGTGGCTAAATAAAGACAACCTAGCGGGGGGTGTCCCTTGGGTAATATCACCATCCCACACGATAACTACGGACGCTAGTCCCCACGGGTGGGGCGCACACATGGGAGATAGATTCTGCCAGGGAACCTGGGATAAGAATGAGGATTTATATTCATCAAACCTGAAAGAATTGAATGCGGTAAACTATGCACTGCGTCAATTTCTCCCACAGCTACGAGGAAGCCACGTCAGAATCTGTTCAGACAACACTACGACAGTGGCGTATTTAAACAAACAAGGCGGCACAAGATCAGACGGTCTAATGTCTTCCGCAAACAGTACCTTAATCCTGGCCGAAAAGCATCTGTTGTCCCTCTCGGCAGTCCACATCAAAGGAGAGGACAATCAACAAGCGGACTTTCTAAGTCGACACACTCTTCATCAAGGAGAATGGTGTCTCAATCCTCACATTTTCCACAAGATAACATTGTTATGGGGCAAACCCCAAATAGACCTGTTCGCTACAAAACAAAACAAACAAGTCCACAAATTCGCATCTCGGTCCCGTGCAGATCACCCGGACATTCTAGATGCTCTTCAAACACCATGGCAATTTAAGCTGGCGTATGCTTTCCCTCTGATAATTCTGCTTCCACAAGTAATACGGAAAATCAGGGAAGAGCAGGCCAGGATAATACTGATAGCGCCATTCTGGCCCAAGAGACCATGGTTCTCGTGCCTGCGGTCAATGTCGGTGACGGATCCTTGGGTCCTTCCCTCAATCCCAAACCTTCTCTCTCAGGGACCTTTCTTCCACCCTCAGGTGGACAGCGTCCACCTGACGGCCTGGAATTTGAAAGGCAGATATTAAATTCCAGGGGTTTTTCAAAAGGCCTAATTGATACACTCCTGCTTAGCAGGAAACCATCTACGACAAAAATTTACACCAAAGTATGGAAGAAATTTCTACAGTTCCATACTAGTTCAAACCCCTCTGAAGTCCCAATAAAATCTATATTAGAATTTCTACAGAAAGGGAAAGAGTTAGGTCTGTCAGTTAACACATTAAAGGTCCAGGTGTCTGCTCTGGGTGCCCTCTATGGCCATAATATTGCTGGTAATAAATGGGTATCCCGCTTCATCACGGCCTGTGAACGAGTTACTCCTGTCCACATACCTAGGGTAGCTCCTTGGGATCTAAATCTAGTCTTAGACTCTCTAACAGAATCTCCGTTTGAGCCTATAGACACAGCATCTTTAAAACACTTGTCGTTAAAAACAGCCTTCTTAGTAGCCTTAACATCGGCTAGAAGAGTCAGCGACATTCAGGCCTTGTCGATAGATCAACCTTACCTTCTCACATTTCATGACAGACTAATCTTAAAACCGGACCCCCTATACCTTCCTAAGGTAGCAGGGAAGTTCCACAGGTCACAGGAGATACATCTTCCTACCTTCTTTAAAGACCCCTCTACTCCTGAAGAACAAAAATTCCATACTCTAGACGTCAGGAGAGTAGTTTTGCAATATATTGAGAAAACTAGTAGTTGGAGGCAGAGTAGGGCTCTGTTCATATCCTTCCAGGGCAAAAAGAAAGGATATGGAGTCACAAGAGCAACATTATCCAGGTGGATAAGAGACGCTATCCGGTTGGCCTATTCCATGAAAAATGAAGAACCTCCGGAGGGCATCAAAGCACATTCCACCAGAGCCTTGGCTTCTTCCTGGGCCGAAAAAGGGAACGTGCCAATCGAAGATATATGTAAGGCTGCAACTTGGTTGGCTCCTTCCACTTTCTATAATCACTACAGGCTCGACCTGTCTTCCGACTCTGACCTACACTTTGGCAGGACTATCCTCAGCACGGTGGTCCCCCCCTAGGTGTTGGTCTCTGGAAATCTCTCCAGTGGGTGCTGTCATGGCGAAGGGTAAATAGCCGGATTACTTACGGTAATGCTCTTTTAATGAGTCCATGACAGCACCCAGTCACATCCCTCCCTAATAAAAGCCAATGTAATTACTTCTAGGAAGTTTATATTCTGATGATACATTGTAATGATTGACTAACACTGGCGGTCCTCCGGGTACTCTGAAATTAAACTGAGGAGGAGAGGGGGACCGCCCCCTTTTATGTCTCTGTAGGTTTCCTGTTCCTTGGGGCGGATCCCTATCTCTCCAGTGGGTGCTGTCATGGACTCATTAAAAGAGCATTACCATAAGTAATCCGGCTATTTATTTTGTCAGATATTGATGTTTCACTACTTCCACGCCCTTCACCTTCTTTTTTACTTCTCCCACACTTTCTTCTTCATTATCCTCATCATCAGCTTCTTTGACATCAACTTCTTCACCTTATTCATCTTCTTCTTCATCTTCTACCTATTATTTTTTGGGTTACATTGTTCATATTCTTTTTATTTTACTATTATCTTCATCATATTCTACTTCTTCATCATATTCTAATTTGTGTCAGGCATTCCCGTAGTTGTTATCTATAAAAGTTTGAAGATTACACCTTCCGTTCTGCCTGTCACAAAACAGTTACATTTGTCCGCGTTCAGTTTGGCCTGCAGCATCAGGCTTTATCCAGGGGCACCACGAGGAGGAACGGACTCACCCCCATACACTGCTTAGTCTTCTTCTGCTTATAATTTAGATAATATTTTTTGCTCTGATATTTAGTGTTATGCTTAATGTTCTTCTGCTCTTTGTTCTGCAGCCTCTTGTTCTTCTGCTTCTCGGTCTTCCAGGTCGTCGTTGTCTCCAGGGTTGTCGTCTCCGGGGTCGTCGTCATCGGGGTGGTCTTCAGGGTCGTCGTCTCCGGGGTCGTCGTCATCGGGGTGGTCTTCAGGGTCATCGTCTCCAGGGTCGTCGTCATCACGGTGGTTGTCGTCTCTGGTGTCGTCGTCATCTTAGGGGTGGTCTTCCGGGTCATCGTGTTTAGTCTCTTGAACTTGGAAATGTAGCAGAAGGTACAAGAAGGCTGAGAAAATGCCGAGAACCAGCTGATGGAACTGGAACTCGGATGGCTACCCGAAGGTCCAAGAGCCAATGGAACTACCGAGGACCAGCTGACGTTACTGGAACCCGGTTACTAAGCAGGAGGTACCCGTGCCTGAAAGCACTACCAAGGACCACCTGACGTTGGTGGAACTCGGATACCCAGAGGGAGGCACCTAAGCCAAAGGCTCTGCCCGGAACCAGCTGACGGTACTGGAACCAGGATGGGGAGCAGAAGGTACAAGAGCAAAAGACACTGCCGAGAACCAGCTGACGGTGCTGGAACCCGGATGGGTAGCCGAAGGTCCAAGAGCCAATGGAACTACCGAGGATCAGCTGACGTTACTGGAACCCGGTTACTAAGCAGGAGGTACCCGTGCCTGAAAGCACTACCAAGGACCACCTGACGTTGGTGGAACTCGGATACCCAGAGGGAGGCACCTAAGCCAAAGGCTCTGCCCGGAACCAGCTGACGGTACTGGAACCAGGATGGGGAGCAGAAGGTACAAGAGCAAGTGTGTTGTGAATTTGGATTCTGGGCTCCCCCGGTGGCCGCTTGTGGAATTGGACTTGTCATCCTCTTTCCTGTTTCACCTGGTTCCATCAGTAGTGGGTGTCGCTATTTAAGCTCATTTCTCTGGTGGTTTCTTGCCGGTCAACAATGTTATCTGATGCCTCTCAGTGCTTGTTCCTGCTTCTAGACTACTACTAGATAAGTTGGACTTTTGTCCATGTTTTGTTTTGCCTATTTGTTCCAGTTCACAGCTGAAGTTTTGTTACTGTGTCTGGAAAGCTCTCGTTGATCAGGGATTGCTACTCTGGCGTTATGAGTTAATGCCAGAGTTTAAGGTAATCTCTGGATGGTGTTTTGTTAGTGTTTTTCTGCTGACCATGAAAGTATACTATCTGTCTTCTGCTATCTAGTAAGCGGACCTCAAATTTGCTAAGACTATTTTCCTGCTGCGTTTGTTGTTTCATCTGAACTCACCGTCATTATATGTGGGGGGCTACTGTCTTCTTTGGAGTATTTCTCTAGAGGTGAGCCAGGTCTTATATTTCCCTCTGCTAGCTATTTAGGTCTTAGGCCAGAGCTGGGCATCTAGCGATAAATAGGAAATGCTACCTGGCTATTTCTAGTTGCGCGGCAGGCTTAGTTCATGGTCAGTATAGTTCCATCTTCCGAGAGCTTGTCCCTCTATAGGCTTGCTATGATCTCTGCCTGCAGAGATCATGACAGTTTGACCGGCCCATAAAGTGTTAAAGACCCAGGTTGAGAAAGGAGAGTTATAAGAAGTCTGCTGGAATTTTTTTTTTTTTTTTTTTTCCTCCAGTCTGCCTTGCTGCAGTCTTTTTTCTCTCTCTCCTCCTAATCTCTGTATGGCTCTGTGTGCACCTGACAATAATGGATCTCCAGAGTGTAACTGCGGGTTTGAATAATCTCATCACGAAAGTACAAAATTTACAAGATTTTGTGGTACATGCTCCGGTATCTGAGCCGAGAATTCCTTTGCCGGAGTTCTTCACAGGGAATAGAGCTAGCTTCCAGAATTTCCGAAATAATTGTAAGCTTTATTTGTCCCTGAAGTCTCGTTCAGCTGGAGACCCTGCTCAGCAGTTTAGGATTGTGATTTCCTTGCTCAGGGGTGACCCTCAAGATTGGGCCTTCTCATTGCCAGCAGGGGATCCTGCGTTACGCGATGTAGATGCGTTTTTTCTGGCCTTGGGCTTGCTTTATGAGGAACCTCATTTGGAACTTCAGGCAGAAAAAACTTTGATGGCACTATCTCAGGGGCAAGACGAAGCTGAAGTTTTCTGCCAAAAATTCCGTAAATGGTCTGTGCTTACTCAGTGGAATGAGTGCGCCTTGGCGGCAACTTTCAGAGAAGGTCTCTCTGATGCCGTTAAGGATGTTATGGTGGGGTTCCCTGTGCCTGCAGGTCTGAATGAGTCCATGACAATGGCTATTCAGATTGATAGGCGTCTGCGGGAGCGCAAACCGGTGCACCATCTGGCGGTGTCTATGGAAAAGACGCCAGAAAGTATACAGTGTGATAGAATTCTGTCCAGGAGCGAGCGACAGAATTTTAGACGGAAGAATGGATTGTGTTTCTATTGTGGGGATTCTACTCATGTTATATCAGCATGCTCTAGGCGTACAAAGAAGCTTGATAAGTCTGTTTCCATTGGCACCATTCAGTCTAAGTTTATTTTGTCTGTAACCCTGATTTGCTCTTTGTCATCCATTGCCACGGACGCCTATGTTGACTCTGGCGCCGCTCTGAGTCTTATGGATTGGTCCTTTGCCAATCGTTGTGGTTTTGATTTAGAGCCTTTGGAGACTCTTATTCCTCTGAAGGGGATTGACTCCACCCCATTGGCTAATAATAAACCACAATACTGGACACAAGTAACCATGCGTATCAATCCGGATCACCAGGAGATTATTCGTTTCCTGGTGCTGTATAATTTACATGACGATTTGGTACTGGGATTGCCATGGTTGCAGTCTCACAACCCAGTCTTGGACTGGAGAGCAATGTCTGTGTTGAGCTGGGGATGTAAGGGTATTCATGGGGACTTACCTTTGGTTTCTATTTCGTCGTCCATTCCCTCTGAAGTCCCTGAGTTCCTCTCTGATTATCAAGATGTCTTTGACGAACCCAAGCTTGGGTCGTTACCTCCGCACCGTGAGTGCGATTGTGCCATAGATTTGATACCGGGTTGTAAATATCCCAAGGGTCGTTTGTTTAATCTGTCTGTGCCGGAACATGCTGCTATGCGGGAATATATAAAGGAGTCTTTGGAAAAGGGACATATTCGTCCATCTTCTTCTCCCTTGGGAGCTGGGTTTTTCTTTGTCTCAAAAAAAGACGGCTCTTTGAGACCATGTATTGATTATCGGCTTCTGAATAAGATCACTGTTAAGTATCAATACCCATTGCCATTGCTTACTGATTTGTTTGCTCGTATAGAGGGTGCTAAGTGGTTCTCTAAAATTGATCTTCGTGGGGCGTATAATTTGGTGCGGATCAGGCAGGGGGATGAGTGGAAGACCGCATTTAATACGCCCGAGGGCCACTTTGAGTATTTGGTCATGCCTTTTGGTCTTTCTAATGCCCCTTCAGTTTTCCAGTCTTTTATGCATGATATTTTCCGCGATTTTCTGGATAAATTTATGATAATATATCTGGATGATATTCTGATTTTTTCTGATGACTGGGACTCTCATGTCCAGCAGGTCAGGAGAGTTTTTCAGGTTCTGCGGTCTAATTCTTTATGTGTGAAGGGGTCTAAGTGCGTTTTTGGGGTCCAGAAAATTTCCTTTTTGGGGTATATTTTTTCTCCCTCTTCCATTGAGATGGATCCCGTCAAGGTGCAAGCTATTTGTGACTGGACTCAGCCCTCCTCTCTTAAGGGTCTTCAGAGATTTTTGGGCTTTGCCAACTTTTACCGCCGATTTATTGCTGGTTTTTCGGATGTCGTTAAACCACTGACTGATTTGACCAGACAAGGCGCTGATGTTGCTAATTGGTCCCCTCATGCTGTAGAGGCCTTTCAGGAGCTTAAGCGCCGTTTTGCCTCTGCCCCTGTGTTGCGTCAGCCTGATGTGAATCTGCCTTTTCAGGTTGAGGTTGACGCTTCGGAGATCGGAGCTGGGGCAGTGTTGTCGCAGAAAGGTTCCGACTGCTCCGTCATTAGGCCTTGTGCCTTCTTTTCTCGCAAATTTTCGCCCGCAGAGCGGAACTATGATGTTGGGAATCGGGAGCTTTTGGCCATGAAGTGGGCGTTTGAGGAGTGGCGCCATTGGCTCGAGGGGGCTAGGCATCAGGTGGTGGTATTGACTGACCACAAAAATTTGATTTATCTTGAGACTGCCAGACGCCTGAATCCTAGACAGGCGCGCTGGTCTTTATTTTTTTCTCGCTTTAATTTTGTGGTGTCATACCTACCGGGTTCTAAGAATGTTAGGGCAGATGCCCTTTCTAGGAGTTTTGACCCGGACTCTCCTGGTAATTCTGAACCCACAGGTATCCTTAGGGAGGGAGTAATTTTGTCGGCCGTTTCTCCTGATCTGCGGCGGTCCTTGCAAGAGTTTCAGGCGGATAGACCGGATCGTTGTCCGCCTGATAGACTGTTTGTTCCGGATGATTGGACCAGCAGAGTCATCTCTGAGGTACATTCTTCTGCATTGGCAGGTCATCCCGGAATTTTTGGTACCAGGGATTTGGTGGCAAGATCCTTCTGGTGGCCTTCCCTGTCACGAGATGTGCGAGTCTTTGTGCAGTCATGTGACGTTTGTGCTCGGGCCAAGTCTTGTAGTTCTCGGGCTAGCGGACTGCTGTTGCCCTTGCCTATTCCTAAGAGGCCTTGGACACACATCTCGATGGATTTTATTTCAGATCTGCCTGTTTCCCAGAAGATGTCTGTCATCTGGGTGGTCTGTGACCGTTTCTCTAAAATGGTCCATTTGGTTCCTCTGCCCAAGTTGCCTTCTTCTTCTGAGTTGGTTCCTCTGTTTTTTCAGAATGTTGTCCGATTGCACGGTATTCCTGAGAATATTGTTTCTGACAGAGGTACCCAATTTGTGTCTAGATTTTGGCGGGCATTCTGTGCTAGGATGGGCATAGATTTGTCTTTTTCATCTGCTTTTCACCCTCAGACTAATGGCCAGACCGAGCGGACTAATCAGACCCTGGAGACATATCTGAGGTGTTTTGTCTCTGCTGACCAGGATGATTGGGTTGCTTTTTTGCCATTGGCAGAGTTCGCCCTCAATAATCGGGCCAGCTCTTCCACCTTGGTGTCCCCGTTTTTCTGTAATTCGGGGTTTCACCCTCGATTTTCCTCCGGTCAGGTGGAATCCTCGGATTGTCCTGGAGTGGATGCGGTGGTGGAGAGATTGCATCACATCTGGGGGCAGGTTATGGACAATTTGAAGTTGTCCCAGGAGAAGACTCAGCGTTTTGCCAACCGTCATCGTCGTGTTGGTTCTCGGCTTTGTGTTGGAGATTTGGTGTGGTTGTCTTCTCGTTTTGTCCCTATGAGGGTCTCTTCTCCTAAGTTTAAACCTCGGTTCATCGGCCCTTATAGAATATTGGAGATTCTTAATCCTGTTTCTTTCCGTTTGGACCTCCCTGCGTCCTTTTCCATTCATAACGTTTTTCATCGGTCGTTATTGCGCAGGTATGAGGTACCTGTGGTACCTTCAGTTGAGCCTCCTGCTCCGGTGTTGGTTGAGGGTGAGTTGGAGTACGTTGTGGAGAAAATTTTGGACTCTCGTGTTTCCAGACGGAGACTCCAGTATCTGGTCAACTGGAAGGGTTACGGCCAGGAGGATAATTCTTGGGTCAATGCATCTGATGTTCATGCTTCTGATCTTGTTCGTGCCTTCCATAGGGCTCATCCTGGTCGCCCTGGTGGATCTGGTGAGGGTTCGGTGCCCCCTCCTTGAGGGGGGGGTACTGTTGTGAATTTGGATTCTGGGCTCCCCCGGTGGCCGCTTGTGGAATTGGACTTGTCATCCTCTTTCCTGTTTCACCTGGTTCCATCAGTAGTGGGTGTCGCTATTTAAGCTCATTTCTCTGGTGGTTTCTTGCCGGTCAACAATGTTATCTGATGCCTCTCAGTGCTTGTTCCTGCTTCTAGACTACTACTAGATAAGTTGGACTTTTGTCCATGTTTTGTTTTGCCTATTTGTTCCAGTTCACAGCTGAAGTTTTGTTACTGTGTCTGGAAAGCTCTCGTTGATCAGGGATTGCTACTCTGGCGTTATGAGTTAATGCCAGAGTTTAAGGTAATCTCTGGATGGTGTTTTGTTAGTGTTTTTCTGCTGACCATGAAAGTATACTATCTGTCTTCTGCTATCTAGTAAGCGGACCTCAAATTTGCTAAGACTATTTTCCTGCTGCGTTTGTTGTTTCATCTGAACTCACCGTCATTATATGTGGGGGGCTACTGTCTTCTTTGGAGTATTTCTCTAGAGGTGAGCCAGGTCTTATATTTCCCTCTGCTAGCTATTTAGGTCTTAGGCCAGAGCTGGGCATCTAGCGATAAATAGGAAATGCTACCTGGCTATTTCTAGTTGCGCGGCAGGCTTAGTTCATGGTCAGTATAGTTCCATCTTCCGAGAGCTTGTCCCTCTATAGGCTTGCTATGATCTCTGCCTGCAGAGATCATGACACAAGTGTCTGCGTGGCTTTTGCAGGACACGATGCCGGCTGCACAGCAGGGGAACAGCTGGCGGTGCTGAACCCCACTGACACATTGGCTGGTGTTTTTCTCTGTGCAGCTAGCAGTACCGGGCCCCAACTGGCGGTGTTAGAGCCCGGGGTCAGCAGGAGGAGGAGATGGAGCAGAGTGTAGGCCGAAGCCTGCACTGGCGGCAGCTTTGGGTCTGTTGTGCCTGCGTGGCAGTTGCAGGACACGTTGCCGGCTGCACAGCAGGGGAACAGCTGGCGGTGCTGAACCCCACTGACACATTGGCTGGTGTTTGGCTCTGTGCAGCTAGCAGTACCGGGCCCCAACTGGCGGTGTTGGAGCCCGGGCTCTGCAGGGGGACCAGAGTGTAGGCCGAAGCCTACTTGAACCAATTTCAAAGGTAACCTTTAACCCCCCCTCAGGGGTTACAAAGTAGAAGAGCCACAGCTTATGCAGAAGTAGTGCTGCACAAGTCAAAGGTTGCTCTTTTAATTTTGCTCCTTGCACACGCTGAATGAAACACGTATAACATTTAGCCCTTTATACAGTCAAACTGTGTTGGAGGCGCGAGTTCCCTTTGTAATGAGACGCAGCACAGATGTCAAGAATCCCACCTTGGTGCTGGGTGCAGCCTCCTGAGCGTTGTTATTTGCTGTACAGGAGTCTGCGCTGTCGTGTTATCCCCTGGCCTAGCGCTGTTAGCGCTGCCCATCTTCTGACATCATTTAATGTCGGCCGGTGCGGTTCGCGATGACCATGAATCCCAGCCCAGCAGTGTCTTAACATTGTTAAAACACTGCGGGGCTGGGATTCATGGCCTGGCGCAGCACATATGTTCGCCTCTCACACTCGGGTCCTTACACCCGCTTCAGACTGTGCGGCGTCAGCTGATCCCTTATCGCATGCCACGGCCATGAAGCCGCACAGTCTGAAGAAGGCGGAAGGAGATGAGGGACAGGCGAAGTGATGCACTGCTCATGCCCATCAATCACACCCTCGCAGTCCCAAGAAATAAGACACCGAGGGGCGTTGTGTGGGTCAGGGCGGCCGCAGAGGCGCAGGCAGCCAAACAATGATGCCAGAAGACGGGCAGCGCTACCAAGGGGGTTGCAGCGTGTCATTACAAAGGAAAGTCACACCACCGGGACGGTTAAATGGTCACACAGAGGACACATTTTAGACGTGTTTTCAGTTCCACATGTGCGAGGAGAATACGTTTATGAGCCACCTTGCACACATGCAGCATTACCGCTGTACAAGGTGGCCTTAAAAACGTACAAACGCCTGGGGGAGGGGGGACAGGTTCCCTTCAATTTCAGTTCTTGTGTCTGCGTGGCTTTTGCAGGACACGATGCCGGCTGCACAGCAGGGGAACAGCTGGCGGTGCTGAACCCCACTGACACATTGGCTGGTGTTTTTCTCTGTGCAGCTAGCAGTACCGGGCCCCAACTGGCGGTGTTAGAGCCCGGGGTCAGCAGGAGGAGGAGATGGAGCAGAGTGTAGGCCGAAGCCTGCACTGGCGGCAGCTTTGGGTCTGTTGTGCCTGCGTGGCAGTTGCAGGACACGTTGCCGGCTGCACAGCAGGGGAACAGCTGGCGGTGCTGAACCCCACTGACACATTGGCTGGTGTTTGGCTCTGTGCAGCTAGCAGTACCGGGCCCCAACTGGCGGTGTTGGAGCCCGGGCTCTGCAGGGGGAGCAGAGTGTAGGCCGAAGCCTACTTGAACCAATTTCAAAGGTAACCTTTAACCCCCCCTCAGGGGTTACAAAGTAGAAGAGCCACAGCTTATGCAGCAGTAGTGCTGCACAAGTCAAAGGTTGCTCTTTTAATTTTGCTCCTTGCACACGCTGAATGAAACACGTATAACATTTAGCCCTTTATACAGTCAAACTGTGTTGGAGGCGCAAGTTCCCTTTGTAATGAGACGCAGCACAGATGTCAAGAATCCCACCTTGGTGCTGGGTGCAGCCTCCTGAGCGTTGTTATTTGCTTTACAGGAGTCTGCGCTGTCGTGTTATCCCCTGGCCTAGCGCTGTTAGCGCTGCCCATCTTCTGACATCATTTAATGTCGGCCGGTGCGGTTCGCGATGACCATGAATCCCAGCCCCGCAGTGTCTTAACATTGTTAAAACACTGCGGGGCTGGGATTCATGGCCTGGCGCAGCACATATGTTCGCCTCTCACACTCGGGTGCTTACACCCGCTTCAGACTGTGCAGCGTCAGCTGATCCCTTATCGCATGCCACGGCCATGAAGCCGCACAGTCTGAAGAAGGCGGAAGGAGATGAGGGACAGGCGAAGTGATGCACTGCTCATGCCCATCAATCACACCCTCGCAGTCCCAAGAAATAAGACACCGAGGGGCGTTGTGTGGGTCAGGGCGGCCGCAGAGGCGCAGGCAGCCAAACAATGATGCCAGAAGACGGGCAGCGCTACCAAGGGGGTTGCAGCGTGTCATTACAAAGGAAAGTCACACCACCGGGACGGTTAAATGGTCACACAGAGGACACATTTTAGACGTGTTTTCAGTTCCACATGTGCGAGGAGAATACGTTCATGAGCCACCTTGCACACATGCAGCATTACCGCTGTACAAGGTGGCCTTAAAAACGTACAAACGCCTGGGGGAGGGGGGACAGGTTCCCTTCAATTTCAGTTCTTGTGTCTGCGTGGCTTTTGCAGGACACGATGCCGGCTGCACAGCAGGGGAACAGCTGGCGGTGCTGAACCCCACTGACACATTGGCTGGTGTTTTTCTCTGTGCAGCTAGCAGTACCGGGCCCCAACTGGCGGTGTTAGAGCCCAGGGTCAGCAGGAGGAGCAGGGGGAGCGGAGTGTAGGCCGAAGCCTGCACCGGAGCAAGTTGAAAGGAAACCTTTAACACCCCCCCCCCCAGGCGTTTGTAGCTGAAAGAGCCATTGTGTACAGCACTAATGCTGGAAAAGGTAAACTTAGCTCTTTTAATTATGGTCCTTGCACATGCTGAACCTAACACTTATGAAATGTGTCCCCTCACAGCGTTAAACCGTCCGGTAGGTGGAACTTTCCTTTGTCGTGTGACGCAGCACAGCCATCATTTTTACCCCCTTGGCGCCGTGCGCCGCCTCCTCAGCGTTGTTTGAATCTGTCCCGGAGTCTGCGCTGTTAGGTTAGCCCTTGGCCATGCACACATTTTGCGCTGCCCGTCTTCTGACATCATTTGGTGTCAGGCTGGCTGCACCTGTGCGGGTGCGCTGGCCGAGATCCCGCCTCGCAGTGTCGTCTAATGTAATCCCACCGCGGGCCTGGGATCCGTGGCCATGCGCAGTGCATATCCTCGCCTCTCACTCCCCTCCCTACGGCTTCTTCAGACTGTGCGGTGTCACGGCCGTGGCATGCTATTAGGGATCAGCTGACACCGCACAGTCTGAAGAAGCCGTAGGGAGGGGAGTGAGAGGCGAGGATATGCACTGCGCATGGCCACGGATCCCAGGCCCGCGGTGGGATTACATTAGACAACACTGCGAGGCAGGATCTCGGCCAGCGCACCCGCACAGGCGCAGCCAGCCTGACACCAAATGATGTCAGAAGACGGGCAGCGCAAAATGTGTGCATGGCCAAGGGCTAACCTAACAGCGCAGGCTCCGGGACAGATTCAAACAACGCTGAGGAGGCGGCGCACGGCGCCAAGGGGGTAAAAATGATGGCTGTGCTGCGTCACACGACAAAGGAAAGTTCCACCTACCGGACGGTTTAACGCTGTGAGGGGACACATTTCATAAGTGTTAGGTTCAGCATGTGCAAGGAGCACCACGAAGAGAGGCACTTTTTCCCTTTGCATCATTACTGCTGCACAAGGTGGCTCCTTCAGTAACAAACGCCTGGGAAGGGGGGGGGACAGGTTCCCTGAAATTTAACTTGTTGTGCCTGCATGGCGGTCGCAGTACACGTTGCCGTATACACAGCAGGGGAACAGCTGGCGGTGCTGAACCCCACTAACACATTGGCGAGGTGTTTGGCTCTGTGCGTACAGCACTTCTGGACGGCAACTGGCGGTGTTGGAGCCCAGGGACAGGTGGAGGAGGAGGAGGTAGGAGGAGGTAGGAGGGATTGCCACACACACAGCAGGGGAACAGCTGACGTTACTGAACCCCAATAACAGAGGAGGGACTGTTGACTGTGCGTACAGCACTTCTGGACGGCAACTGGCGGTGTTGGAGCTCAGGGACAGGTGGAGGAGGAGGTAGGAGGAGGTAGGAGGGATTGCCACACACACAGCAGGGGAACAGCTGACGTTACTGAACCCCAATAACAGAGGAGGGACTGTTGACTGTGCGTACAGCACTTCTGGACGGCAACTGGCGGTGTTGGAGCCCAGGGACAGGTGGAGGAGGAGGAGGTAGGAGGGATTGCCACACACACAGCAGGGGAACAGCTGACGTTACTGAACCCCAATAACAGAGGAGGGACTGTTGACTGTGCGTACAGCACTTCTGGACGGCAACTGGCGGTGTTGGAGCCCAGGGACAGGTGGAGGAGGAGGAGGTAGGAGGAGGTAGGAGGGATTGCCACACACACAGCAGGGGAACAGCTGACGTTACTGAACCCCAATAACAGAGGAGGGACTGTTGACTGTGCGTACAGCACTTCTGGATGGCAACTGGCGGTGTTGGAGCCCAGGGACAGGTGGAGGAGGAGGAGGTAGGAGGAGGTAGGAGGGATTGCCACACACACAGCAGGGGAACAGCTGACGTTACTGAACCCCAATAACAGAGGAGGGACTGTTGACTGTGCGTACAGCACTTCTGGACGGCAACTGGCGGTGTTGGAGCCCAGGGACAGGTGGAGGAGGAGGAGGTAGGAGGAGGTAGGAGGGATTGCCACACACACAGCAGGGGAACAGCTGACGTTACTGAACCCCAATAACAGAGGAGGGACTGTTGACTGTGCGTACAGCACTTCTGGACGGCAACTGGCGGTGTTGGAGCCCAGGGACAGGTGGAGGAGGAGGAGGTAGGAGGAGGTAGGAGGGATTGCCACACACACAGCAGGGGAACAGCTGACGTTACTGAACCCCAATAACAGAGGAGGGACTGTTGACTGTGCGTACAGCACTTCTGGACGGCAACTGGCGGTGTTGGAGCCCAGGGACAGGTGGAGGAGGAGGAGGTAGGAGGAGGTAGGAGGGATTGCCACACACACAGCAGGGGAACAGCTGACGTTACTGAACCCCAATAACAGAGGAGGGACTGTTGACTGTGCGTACAGCACTTCTGGACGGCAACTGGCGGTGTTGGAGCCCAGGGACAGGTGGAGGAGGAGGAGGTAGGAGGGATTGCCACACACACAGCAGGGGAACAGCTGACGTTACTGAACCCCAATAACAGAGGAGGGACTGTTGACTGTGCGTACAGCACTTCTGGACGGCAACTGGCGGTGTTGGAGCCCAGGGACAGGTGGAGGAGGAGGAGGTAGGAGGAGGTAGGAGGGATTGCCACACACACAGCAGGGGAACAGCTGACGTTACTGAACCCCAATAACAGAGGAGGGACTGTTGACTGTGCGTACAGCACTTCTGGACGGCAACTGGCGGTGTTGGAGCCCAGGGACAGGTGGAGGAGGAGGAGGTAGGAGGAGGTAGGAGGGATTGCCACACACACAGCTGGGGAACAGCTGACGTTACTGAACCCCAATAACAGAGGAGGGACTGTTGACTGTGCGTACAGCACTTCTGGACGGCAACTGGCGGTGTTGGAGCCCAGGGACAGGTGGAGGAGGAGGAGGTAGGAGGAGGTAGGAGGGATTGCCACACACACAGCAGGGGAACAGCTGACGTTACTGAACCCCAATAACAGAGGAGCGACTGTTGGGACTGTGCGTACAGCACTTCTGGACGGCAACTGGCGGTGTTGGAGCCCAGGGACAGGTGGAAAAGCAGAGGAACACAATGTAGGCCGAAGCCTGAGAAAGTCGAAAGAGAACCTTTGACCCCCCCCAAGGCGTTTGTAGCTGAAAGAGCCAGCTTGTGCAGCACAAAAGATGCAAAAGGAAAAGGTGGCTCTTTTCATCATGCTCCTTGCAAACACAGAACTAAACACTTACAAAATGTGTCCCCTGAAACCGTGAAACCGTCCCGGAGGTGGGACTTTCCTTCGTAATATGACGCAGCACAGCCGTCATTCCTACCCCCCCGGCGCCGTGCCCCGGCTCCTCAGCGTTGTTTGATTCCGTCCCGGAGCCTGCGCTGTTATGTTATCCCGTGGCCAGGCACACTTAGCGCTGCCCATCTTCTGACATCATTTGGTGTCAGGCTGTCTGCGCCTGTGCGGCCGCGCTGGCCGAGAGCCCGCCTCGCAGTGTCTTCTGATTTAATCCCACTGGGGGCCTGGGATCCATGGCCATGCGCAGTGCATATCCTCGCCTCTCACTCCCCTCCCTACGGCTTCTTAAGACTGTGCGGTGTCACGGCCGTGGCATGCTATTAGGGACCAGCTGACACCGAACAGTCTGAAGAAGCCATAGGGAGATGAGTGAGAGGTGGAGGTTCAGATATGCACTGCGCATGTCCATGGATCCCAGGCCCCCAGTGGGATTAAATCAGAAGACACTGCGAGGCGGGCTCTCGGCCAGCACGGCCGCACAGGCGCAGCCATCCTGACACCAAATGATGCCAGAAGACGGGCAGCGCTAAGTGTGCCTGGTCACGGGATAACATAACAGCGCAGGCTCCGGGACAGAATCAAACAACGCTGAGGAGCCGGGGCACGGCGCCAAGGGGGTAGGAATGACAGCTGTGCTGCGTCATATTACGAAGGAAAGTCCCACCTCCGGGACGGTTTTACGGTATCAGTGGACACATTTTATAAGTGTTAAGTTCTGCGTGTGCAAGGAGCTAAACAAAAATAGCTACCTTTTCCTTGTGCAGCATTACTGCTGCACAAGGTGGCTCTTTCAGTAACAAACGCCTAGGGGGGGGGGGGACAGATTCCCTTACATTTCAGTTGTTGTGTCAGCGTGGCGGTCGCAGGACACATTGCCGGCTACACAGCTGGGGATCAGCTGACGTTACTGAAACCCAATAACACTGGGTCGTATGTTTTGACTGTGCAGACGACACTTCTGAGCCTCAACTGGCGGTGTTGGAGCCCAGGAATTACAGTTCAGGTGGTAGAAAGATGAACACAACAGGAGACCTGGATACTGTAGACAGTCACCTAATTATTTAATCAGGAAGAGGAGTGGCAAATTCCTGCGAGATCCAGGCCTTGTTCATTTTCAGGAAAGTAAGCCGGTCAACGTTATCGGAGGATAACGACGGTCAGTTAGTACACCACCTGCAGCACTAAAGACACGTTCCGATAATACACTGGCCGCAGGGCAAGACAGCACCTCCAATGCATACTGGCTTAGCTCTGGCCATGTATCCAGCTTTGAGACCCAAAACTTGAAAGGGGAAGAGCCGTCTGGGAGTACAGCAAGAGGGCAAGACATGTAGTCTGTCACCATCTGACGGAACCGTTGCCTCCTGCTGACTGGAGCCGTCTGTGATGGTGTAGACTTTTGTGGCGGGCACAGAAAACTGTGCCACAGTTGGGCCATACTGGTTTTGCCTTGGGCAGAGGCACTGCTTCTGCTCCCTCTTTGTGCAGAGCCTCCACCACTGCCTAGATGCACTGAGCTGCTTTGGAATGCACTAGCAGCACTTCTCTCAGTTGGAATGGAGAAGATGATGGAATTCACCAGTGTGTCTTGGTACTCCCGCATTTTTCGCTCCCGGTTCAACGGTGTGATGAGGCTTTCTACGTTGTCCCGGTGGCGAGGATCGAGGAGGGTGAACACCCAATAATCAGACATGTTGAGAATGTGGGCGATGCGGCGGTCGTTTCTCAGGCACTGCAGCATGTAATCCACCATGTGCTGCAGACTGCCAACTGCCCAAGAAACGCTGTCCCCTGCTGGAGGCGTGATCTCTGCCCGCTCGTCATCACCCCACCCTCGCTGTACACACTGAGTACTGGACAATTCGGTAACTCCCTCCTCTGGACGGATGTCTTCCTCCTCCATTGACTCCTCCTCATCCTCCTCACAAACTGTCCCCTGCCTACGCGTTTGTGAGGAACCACGTGGCGCTGACTGTCCAGAAGATGATGGAAATGGTGAATCCTCATCCTCCACCTCTTCCACAACATCATCCCTTAGCGCTTGCAGTGATTTTTCAAGCAGGCAGATAAGGGGGACAGTCATGCTGACTAGTGCATCATCTGCACTCGCCATCCGCGTGGAATAATCAAAGGGACGCAAAACCTGGCAGACGTCATTCATAGTGGCCCACTCTGTGGTTGTGAAGTCTGTACGGCGCTGACTGCGACTTCTTTGCGCCTGAAGCAGCTGGTACTCCATTACAGCTTGCTGCTGCTCACACAACCGCTCCAACATATGTAACGTGGAATTCCACCTGGTAGGTAGGTCACATATGATGCGATGTTCCGGCAGGCGGTGTCGGCGCTGCAGAGCCGCAATGCGCGCTTTTGCCGTGCTGGAACGCCGCAAGTGAGCACACTCTAGGCGGACCTTGTGCAGCAGTGCATCAAGATCCGGATAGTCCCTCAAAAAGCTCTGCACGACCAAATTGAGCACATGTGCCAGACATGGGATGTGTGAGGTTGCCGAGGCCCAGAGCTGCCACCAGATTTCGGCCATTATCACACACTACCATGCCTGGCTGGAGATTCGCTGGCACAAACCACACATCGCTCTCCTGCTTGATGGCATTCCAGAGCTCCTGCGCTGTGTGGCTACGATTCCCCCAAAAAATTAATTTCAAGACGGCCTGTTGACGTTTGGCCACGGCTGTGCTCATGTCGGTCGTAACAGGTACACGTTCATCACGGGTCCATGTGGAGGTGGACTGTGACGGCTCCTGCAGCGATGATTCTGAGGAACTGGTGTAAGAGGAGGAGTCAATGCGTACAGAATGGATTCCTGCAATCCTTGGAGTGGGCAGGACACGTCCTGCGCCACTCGCACGGTCTGTACCCGGCTCAACGACATTAACCCAATGGGCAGTGAGGGAAAGGTATCGCCCCTGTCCATGTTGACTGGTCCACGCATCGGTGGTGAGGTGGACCTTGCTACTGACGGCGTTCAGTAGCGCGTGTTTTATGTGTCCCTCCACATGCTTGTGCAGGGCAGGGACGGCTTGCCTGCTGAAGTAAAAGCGGCTGGGCACATTGCACTGTGGGACTGCCAATGACATCAAGTCACGGAAGCTGTCAGTCTCCACCAGCCTGAATGACAGCATTTCCAGTGACAGAAGTTTGGCAATGCCTGCAGTCAGAGCCTGTGCTCGTGGGTGGTCTGACGAGAAAGGCAGCCTTTTCTCCCATGCCTGTACTACCGATGGCTGTAGACTGGGCTGGGAGTGTGTGGATGACTGGGAAAGTGGTGCTGCGGGTGGAATTACAGCGGGTCTCTGGACAACAGGGCCAGAGGTTCTTCCACGGCGATCCTGGGAGGAAGCCGAACCAGCTGCGTGTGAGCTGGAGGAAGAGGCAACACGAGCTGAAGGGGTGGTAGCTGCCGCTGTTGGTTGGCCTAGCTCTTCAGTGTGTTTTTCTAACTCCGCCGGGTGCCTGGTGCGCACATGTTTCCACATGTTGGAGGTATTGAGGTTGCTGACATTTCGACCTCTTTTGACTTTTTGATGACACACCTTGCATCTGACATAGCAAATGTCATCTGCAACTGTGTCAAAAAAGGACCAGGCACTGCAAGTCTTGGGAGCGCCCTTTTTGGCTTTTGGAAGAGACATGCTCCTAACGGGTGCCAAAGCGGAGGCTGCAGGATCCGCAGTCTTCCCCCTCCCTCTCCCTCTTTGGGCCGTACGGGGAATCTCTTCCTCAGAGCTGCTCCCACCACCTTCCTGTCCCTCACGCCAAGATGGGTCAAGGACCTCATCATCTACACTACCCTCTGCCCCCAACTGCTCCTCCTGGGTAGTCTCAGCAGCAGAGCACGCACCAGTAAGTGGCACCTGAGTGTCATCATCAGCTGATGCGGCCTGCGATGTGGTGACCGGAGCCACTGGCCCACCCGCCTCTTCAGAGGAAGAGAGAAAAAGCTGTTGGGCATCACTGCACCCTGCCTCTTCTTCCATTTCTCCAATGCTGCTTGGCTGGCCCCCTGTTTCCAAGCCAAGAGATTCAGAGAACAGAAGTAGAGACGGCTCCTGCCCTGGGCTCTCTGTCTGCCTGGGCAATTTGGCAGGTGGTGAAGAGACAGATGGCTGCTCTCCAGTGCTCTGTGTCTGAGAGGATGTGGCACTAATGGAAGTTGATGCATTAGCTGCCATCCATCCGACAACAGCTTCAATTTGGTCTTGACGCAGCAGCGGTGTACGGCGCTCTGACACAAAGCTGCGCATGAACGACTGTTGCCTGGTGAAAGTGGGTGCTGATGAGTCACCGGTGCCCGCAGCAGGCACAGAATCCCCACGTCCCCTCCCTGCTCCGCGCCCACGCCCACGTGCCTTACTCACTGCCTTCTTCATCTTGGTTGACTGATAAAGATAAGCAGAAAAGTACTAACGGCTTTGTGTGCTTATTCCTGAACAACTCCTCCTAACAGGTATAAGAAACACTAATTTTCTAAAGTGTGGACTAGACTTTAATATGAGCTAATGTGGCCTACACAAATGTAAAGTGGTGTAACTGGTGTGTTTGGTGAACTTTATTATTTATTTATTTTTGGGGGGCTGAACTGACAACGGATAGAGCTGCAGTCACACGGAGACCGTGCAGACAGCCGTAAACGGCGCTGCAAGGCCCAAAAACCCTCCTCTACGTTATCCTATCTAGTGTTTTTCCACAAATTAGCTGGAGACGGGTGGAAAGACACTAATAGGAATTTTTTGAAAAAATGTGCAGCAGCCTGCACTACTTAAAACAAAATGAAAATTGATTTGGCGGTATGACGCAGTGAAGAACCCTGAGCTGGAGACAACCAGGCTATGGCTGCTCACAGACTACAGGGCGAGCTGCAGTCACACGGAGACCGTGCAGACAGCCGTAAACGGCGCTGCAAGGCCCAAAAACCCTCCTCTACGTTATCCTATCTAGTGTTTTTCCACAAATTAGCTGGAGACGGGTGGAAAGACACTAATAGGATTTTTTTGAATAAATTAGCAGCAGACTACACTACTTGGAAAAAAACAAAACAAAGGACAGTATGAGGCAATGAACCACCCTCCCTGAACTGAATACAACCAGCTATGGATGGCCTATGTGGCTACACTCAGACTAGAGAGTGGGCTGCACTCACACACACACAGGCCTTGCAGATCGCTGTGAAAACAGCGCTACAAGGCAAAAGCAAGGTGAATAGTAGGTGAACACAGCGGTTGCTAAATTAGCCTTTGGAAAGCACAAAGAAGCAAATCGCTATCTCTAAACTGGCCCTCAGTCAGCAAACAGCATCCTGTCACTAACTGAATTCACAGCAGAGTGATCGCAAAATGGCGCCAGCGACTTTTAAACTGCATCATGACATCATTTCAGCAGCCAATCACAGCCATGCCAGTAGTTTCATGCCCTCCATGCTGAACAGGATGTGCCCACACTTGAAATCATTCTCATTGGCTGAATTTCTGCATTTTGAATCTGGGAACTTCCGATTCCGGTATCCGATACGCGGCAAGTATCGGAATCCCGGTATCGGAATTCCGATACCGCAAGTATCGGCCGATACCCGATACTTGCGGTATCGGAATGCTCAACACTACTTACAATAGCAAAGTGACATTAACCCCTTATTACCCATATGCCAATGCTACAGGACAGTGGGAAGAGAGAGGCTAAGTGCCGGAATAGGCACATCTTACAGATTCGCCTTTTCTGGGGTGGCTGGGGGGCAGATGTTTTTAGCCAGGGGGGCCATATCTGTCCTCAGTCACTGGCTTTCCCTCTCTAGCGGAGAAAATTGCGCGGGAGCCCACGCCAGTTTTTTCCGTGAATTAATCCTTTAATTTAACACAGCTCCAAAATTTTACACACACAAACTACTAACATTATTAGTGAGGGATATACTGTATAAAAATATAACGGATATGCAATGGCTAACTGTATGTAAACCATGTCTCATATCCTGTCGGGTTCGGGAATGATGTAGCAAAAGCCAACAAATGAATTACCGGCTTTTCTGCTATCTAGCTCTGTATGAAATATATATATATATATGTATATATATATAAATATTTTTATTTATTTTTCTTTTTCACGAATATTTGAGCCAATGAATCCATTATATGTCCATTTTGCAAGCCAGCGAGAAAATCTCGGCAAACGGATGACACACGGATACTTTTTTGAGATAAAAAATCGCATCCTCGCATTGCACACGGATGACATATGGATCACTGTTTGGGAACATTTCTGTGTATCTCGGCCGTAAAAAACGGAATGTATTTTTATACGCTATGTGTGACGCCGGCCTATAACTTTTTTATTTTTCTGCTGATGGAGCTGTATGGTGGCTTGTTTTTTGTGGGACAAGATGATGCTTTCAGCGGTACCATTTTTATTTACATTCGTCTTTTTGATCGCGTTTTATTGCACTCTTTGTTCGGCGGTATGAGAAAGAATTGTTTTTGCCTTTTTTATTATTTTTTACGGTGTTCACTGAAGAGGTTAACTGGTGGGACAGTTTTATAGAGGGGGTCGTTACAGACACCAAATGTGTGTACTTTAATTGTTTTTTTAATTTACATAAATAAATGTATTTATTGATTTACATAAATAAATGTATTTATTGTTAAAAAATATTTTTCTTTATTTGGGGATTTTTTTTTTTTAAATATATTTTTACACATTATATTTTTTTTAAACTTTATTACATTGTCCCAGTATGGGACATCACTAATAATGTCAGATCGCTGATATGATACTCTGCACTGCAGAGTATCACATCAGCATCTGACAAGCAGGAAAGAAGGCATACCGTCTCCTGCTTTCAACAGGCACTAGCAAGCCACCTTCCCTCCAGGACCCCACGGCCTCTTGGTGCCGGGGGTCTCCATAGAGACCATCGGAACAACGCAATCGCACTGCGTTGTTCTGAGGGAAGTGCGCAGGGAGCCCCCTCCCTGCGTGATGCTTCTCTATGCCGCTGTCACTACTGACAGCGGCATCAGAGGGGTTAAATGGCCACAATTGGTGCTAGAACTCAGTTGTCACATACAGCTGACACCTGCATGTGATCGCGGCGGCAATCGCGGCACCATACTAGTACTGCTGTGGGCACAAATGCACCTCCCGCAGAGCAGTACTAGTAAGTGAAGGGGTTAAAAAGGTCCTTAAGTCTGTTTCAGTAGTCTTCACAAGCATGGGGAAGACTGCTGACCTGACAGATGTCCAGAAGGCAGTCATTGACACACTCCACAAGGAGGGTAAGCCACAAAAGGTCATTGCTAAAGAAGCTGGCTGTTCAGAGTGCTGTATCCAAGCATATTAATGGAAAGTTGAGTGGAAGGAAAAATGTGGTAGAAAAAGGTGCACGAGCAACAGGGATAATCGCAGCCTTGAAAGGATTGTTAAGAAAAGGCCATTCAAAAATTTTGGGGTGATTCACAAGGAGTGGACTGCTGTTGGAGTCATTGCTTCAAGAGCCACCACACACAGATGTATCCAGGACATGGACTACAAGTGTCGCATTCCTTGTGCCAAGCCACTCATGACCAATAGCAACACCAGAAGTGTCTCACCTCGGCCGAGGAGAAAAAGAACTGGACTGTTGCTCAGTTGTCCAAGGTGTTGTTTTCAGATGAAAGTAAATTTTGCATTTCATTTGGAAATCAAGGTCCCAGAGCCTGGAGGAAGAGTGGAGAGGCCACAATCCAAGCTGTGTGAGGTCTAGTGTGAAGTTTCCACAATCAGTGATGGTTTGGGGAGCCATGTCACCTGCTGGTGTAGGTTCACTGTGTTTTATCAAGACCAAAGTCAGTGCAACCATCTACCAGGAAATTTTAGAGCACTTCATGCTTCCCTCTGCTGACAAGCTTTTTGGAGATGGTAATTTCATTCTCCAGCAGAACTTGGCACCTGTCCACACTGCTAAAAGTACCAATACCTGGTTTAAAAACAACAGTATCACTGGGCTTGATTGGCCAGCAAACTCGCCTGACCTTAGCCCCATAGAGAATCTATGGAATATTGTCAAGAGGAAGATGAGAGACTTTGATCCAACAATGCAGACGAGCTGAAGGCTGCTATCAAAGCAAACAACCTGGGCTTCCATAACACCTCAGCAGTGCCACAGGCTGATCGCCTCCATGCCATGCCGCATTGATGCAGTAATTGATGCAAAAAGAGCCGCAAGCAAGTATTGAGTGCATTTACTGAGCATACATTTCAGTAGGCCAACATTTCGGATTTTAAAATAATTTTTCAAGCTGGTGTTATAAAGTATTCTAATTTATTGACATAATGACTTTTGGGTTTTCATTGGCTGAAAGCCATAATCATCAACAATAACAGAAATAAACACTTGAAATAGATCACTCTGTTTGTAATGACTCTATATAATATAGGAGTTTCACTTTTTGTATTGAAGAACTGAAAAAAATAACTTTTTGATAATATTCTAATTTTGGGAGAAGCACCTGTATGTGCTCTTCCTCATCTATACCTCACTGGTGGCCACACTAAAGCCTCAGACTAGTGATTTTTATTTGCACATAAAAAAACAACTAATTTTTAGTAATATTTCAGCAGTATTTGGACAGTTTTTACCATCAGTATTTAATCAGTGATTTGTGCCTGTCATAGAGGAAAATTAAAATCTATAAAGGCATCTCCAGAGAGAGGGGACATATCACCCTCACATTGAACATATGAGATTAGTTATAACTGAGGAAGAGCTGACATTTCAACCTCCATTGAAGTAAGGCTGCCGTCACACTAGCAGTATTTGGTCAGTATTTTACATCAGTATGTGTAAGCCAAAACCAGGAGTGGAACAATCAGAGGAAAAGTATAATAGAAACATATGCTCCACTTCTGTATTTCTCACCCACTGCTGGTTTTGGCTTAGGCCGGTTTCACACGTCAGTGGCTCCGGTACGTGAGGTGACAGTTTCCTCCCGTACCGGAGACACTGACACACGTAGACCCATAAAAATCAATGCATCTGTTCAGATGTCATTGATTTTGTGCGGACCGTGTGCGGACCGTGTCTCCGTGTGCCAAACACGGAGACATGTCAGTGTTCGTGGGAGCGCACGGATTACACGGACCCAATAGAGTCAATGGGTCCGTGTAAAACACGCACCTCACACGGACATTCTCCGTCTGGGGTCCGTGTGGCGTGCCGGAGACAGCGCTACAGTAAGCGCTGTCCCCCCCCACATGGTGCTGAAGCCGCCATTCATATGTTCCCTGTAGCACCGTTTGCTACAGAGAAAATATGAATGATAGTGTTTAAACTAAAGATCCATGTGTCCGCCGCCCCCCCACCCCCTGTGCGCCCCCCCCGCTGGTCAGAAAATACTCACCCGGATCCCCCGTCGGCAGTCGCTCCTTCCTGGTCTGGCCGCGGCTTCTCTACTGTATGCGGCCGATTACACTCATGAATATGTGGCTCCACCTCCAATAGGGGCGGAGCCGCCTATTCATGAGTGTAAATGAGCGGCCCCACGTGACCGCATACAGTAGGAGGCGCGGCCAGACCAGGAAGGAGCGACTGCCGACGGGGGATCCGGGTGAGTATTTTCTGACCAGCGGGGGGGGGCGCACAGGGGGTGGGGGGGCGGCGGACACATGGATCTTTATTTTAAACACTATTCTTCATATTTTCCCTGCAGCAAACGTTGCTGCAGGGATGATATGAATCGCAGCTTCAGCACCATGCAGAGTGGGTACCACACGCTCCGTGTGGTACCCACTCGCCATACGGGCGGCACACGTGTCCCGCTCGTATGGCCTCCGTGAGTTCCCAGGCACACGGACACGGATAACTCCGGTACCGATTTATTCCGGTACCGGAATTATCTGGACGTGTGGGTCAGCCCTTACAGATACTGAGGTAAAAAACTGACCAAATACTGCTAGTGTGACGGCAGCCTAAGAACTTCATGCAGTAACCAGGTAATTACAACAGGAGATCTACTGTGTGAACCAGCCACCAAGACTCGGATTCATTTATTCAGAGGTGGAAGAGAACACATCCAAGGCAAAAGCTTCATTTGTTCAAATAACGGGTCCCAGACACTTTGGAGCCAGTGATGAATTTTGGGGTTGAATAGGTCCAAATTTATTGTAGATATATTCTCAGCATTACAGAGAAGGAACGAATATAAAGCATTCACTCACATCAACGTAAGGCCATGCTAACCCCTCCAACTTAAAGGGAACCTGTCCCCCCCCCTTCAGGCGTTTGTAACTAAAAGAGCCACCTTGAGCAGCACAAATGCTGAATTCTGACAAGGTGGCTCTTTTAGTTATGATGCCTGCACACGCTGAAATAATCACTTATAAAATGTGCCCCCTCATACCGTGAACCCGTCCCAGGGGCGGGACTCTCCTTCCTAATCAGACACAGCACAGCCGTCACTCCGAGCCTGTGCGCGCCAGACGCCGCCTCCTCTTGCTTCATTACCATCAGTAGCGTAGCTACTGGGGGGGGCAGACGGGGCCGTCGCCCCGGGCCCTGTCACATGAAGGGGCCCACCGGGAGCCAGGGCCACTTCTGTGAGGAGGCAGAACGCAGCATAGGAGCAGAGCAGTATAATGTCTGCTCCCGTCTGAAGGAGACTCTGCACGCTGCTAGCACAGTGGCCGGCTGCAGTCTCCCCCCTGCAGTGAATGGTTTCGCCCCTCTGACCTGATCATGAAGCTTTTCCCGGTTGCAGTTTTCTTCACTCTGTGCACGCTGGGATTGGCTCGGGCACGCTGGGTCCTAGTGCCCACATCTTACATTTCAACACTTCCTGGTCCTGCCTGCAGTGCAAACTTCATCAGTAAGTGCTGGGGATGGAACTTATTAGGTTTATTAAATTCAGGTATGTCAGTGTTAGACCATTGGGGTATTATGGGGGCTGAAAGTGAGTGAGGGGGGACAGGGTACCGGGGGTGAATGTGAGACCATGGGGGTGTTGTGAGGGCAGAAGGTGGGTGAGGTGGGACAGGGCACTGAGGGGTGGATGTGAGATGATGGGGGCATTGGGGCTGAAGTGGGGGAGGGGGGACAGGTCACTGGGGGCTGAATATTATAATGTTTTGTTCTGATATTATATGTACTCCATCACAGGTAATATTTGCTGTCTGGGGAGGCTAGAGATGGGGGGGTAGGGGGCTTTTGATACGTACCACCTGGGTCTTTTATGAGTATTAGTAGAAGGAGCCCCCATACAGTAACCAAGAGCTGCATCACATTTACAGCACCACTCCGGCATTATTTTTTATTTCACTGCTGGAGCGGTGCTGAAAATCCACGTCCCCTGCCCCCTGTCTGATACTCACCTTCTGGCATCTTCATCTGTTTTTGTCTCCGCTCGGCTCCGTCTCCTGCAGTTTGTGACCTGTCCGAGGCTCCAGTGTTTCATGGAGCAGCGCAGAGGTCACTGATCAATGTAAGTCTATGGGAGCCTTGATCTGGCCTGTTTCTCACTCTCAGGCTATGTGCACATGGTGCAGATTCACAGCAGTTTTCCATCTGGTGTACAGTACCATGTAAACCTATGGAAAACCAAATCCGCAGTGCACATGGTGCGGAAAATACCGCGCGGAAACGCTGGGTTGTATTTTCTGCAGCATGTCAATTCTTTTTGCGGATTCCGCAGCATTTTACACCTGCTCCTGTATAGGATTCCGCAGGTGCTAAAACGTAGGTGAAATCTGCACAAAAAACACAGGAAATCCGCGGTAAATCTGCACACGAAACCGCAACAAGTGCACATAGCCTCATAGTCTTACATTGAGCGCTTGTGACATAGCTTCTAACTTCTGGCCAGTCAGAAGCTGCGCTCACAAGTTTGAGCAGCGGCCCTGCAGCAGTGCCACAAAATAGTGAATACGCCGGAGGATGAGTAAATGACCGGGGCATCCAAATCATGACAGGGAGCTGTGAGTCCATCATACTGTGTATAAGGGAGCTGTGAGTCCATCATATTGTGTATAAGGAAGCTGTGCACACATCATACTGTGTATATGGGAGCTGCGGGTCCATCATACTGTGTATAAGGGAGCTGCAGGCCAATCTTACTATGTATAAGGGAGCTGCGGGCCAATCATACTGTGTATGAGAGCTGCGGGTCCATCATACCGTGTATAAGGGAGCTGCGGGTCCATCATACTGTGTATATGGGAGCTGCTGGTCCATCATACTGTGTGTAAGGGAGCTGCGAGCCCATCATACTGTGTATAAGGGAGCTGCAGGCCCATCATACTGTGTATAAGGGAGCTGCGGGCCCATCATACTGTGCATAAGGGAGCTGTGGGCCCATCATACTGTGTATAAGGGAGCTGCGGGCCTATCATACTGCGTATAAGGGAGCTGTGGGCTCATCATACTGTGTATAAGGGAGCTGTGGGCCCATCATACTGTGTATAAGTGAGCTGTGGGCCCATCATACTGTGTATAAGGAAGCTGCGGGCCCATCATGCTGTGTATAAAGGAGCTGTGGGCCCATCATACTGTGTATAAAGGAGCTGTGGGCCCATCATACTGTGTACAGGGGAATGGTGAGGGACATCATACTGTTTGACGGGAGCTGCTGTCCCATCATACTGTGTATAGGGAACTGTGAATGCATATTGTGCATATGGGAGCTGTTGGCCCATTACACTGTATATAGGGGAGCTCTGGGGGGCATTATACTTTCTATAGTGGAGTTCTGTCAGCATTATACTGTGTATAGGGGAGCATTGGGCTCATACTATCTATAGGGGAGCAGTGGTATACTGTGTAGAGGGGAGCAGTGGGAACACCATACGGTGTACAGGGGAGTTATAGAATCATCATACTGTGTATAGGGGAGCTGTGGGAGCCATAGACTGTGTATAGGGAAGCTATAAGTTCACGACACTGTGTATAATGGAGCAGTACATGGGGGAACTTAGGGGACATTATTATTGTGCATATGGTCCAATATGGCGGTAAAGTCAATGTTCGTTTTTGTATATAGATTTATTTTCAATAACAGTAAGGTCACATTATGAGGTTCCCCTATATTCACAATAAGTGTGCAACGGTAGCTGTAATCAGGGTTAGCTGGTTAGGGGCCCACTCAGATGTTTCGCCCCCCCTAAGCTGAAACCCTAGCTACGCCTCTGATTAGCATCCCCGGTGCCTGCACTGTAAGTACAAAGGGAAGCGCAACTGCGCATGCCCGAAAAAAAACTTAATGCGCAGGCGCCGGGGACGATAATGCAGCAAGTGGAGGCGGCGTCTGGCGCGCACAGGCTCGGAGTGACGGCTGTGCTGCGTCTGATTAGGAAGGAGAGTCCCGCCCCTGGGACGGTTTCACGGTATGAGGGGGCACATTTTATAAGTGATTATTTCAGCGTGTGCAGGCATCATAACTAAAAGAGCCACCTTGTCAGAATGCAGCATTTGTGCTGCTCAAGGTGGCTCTTTTAGTTACAAACGCCTGAGGGGGGGACAGGTTCCCTTTAATATCGGTCTCATGAATGGTGCTTTCCAGGCCATGTTTCATCCCTCAGTAGAAACCACCTCAGGAAATGCTCCTATTTTGGGACACAGGGATCTAGCCAGCTTCAGAGCATACCTTACAAGTGCGTGCTCCGTGACTAGGAAACCCGCTCTCGCTCATATACTGCAGAGGTGGGCGGTTACCTTGGCAATGTGCCTTAAACTATAGGTTTGTAAATACCACCTTTTTTTTTCCAGGCTTTGAATAAGGGTATGTTTCCACGTTCAGGAAACGCTGCGTGTTTGACGCTGCGTAGAGCCGCAGCATCAAACATGCAGGTCCAGATGTTACAGCATAGTGGAGGGGATTTCATGAAATTCTATCTCCACTATGCATTAAAAGACGCATGTGGCAGACCCGCGGAAACGGACATGCGGCGCATCTTTTAAAAACGCAGCATATCCTTACATTGCTGAAACAGCGCAAGGACAACGCAGGTGACCTCCCAGTGACCTCAGGTGAAGATTTGGTCAGGATTTTACCTGCATAAAATCCTGACCAAATCCTGATGCAATCTTGAACGTGGACACATACCTCGAGGTGGGATGGGCCCGTATGACCACAGACGGGATAGTACGTCATATGCGATCGGCCGCGCTCACGGGGGGAGCACGGCCGGGTGTCAGCTGACTATGCAGCTGACATCCGGAACTATGTGCCAGGAGCAGTCACGGACCGCCCCCGGCACATTAACCCCCGGCTCACTGCGATCAAACATCATCGCAGAGTTCCAGCGGTACAGGGAAGCATCGCGCAGGGAGGGAGCTTCCCTGAGACCCCCGGAGCAATGCGATGTGATCGCGTTGCTCCAAGGGTCTCTTACCTCCTCCTCCCTGCAGCAGGCCTGGATCCAAAATGGCCGCGGGGCTGCATCCGGGTCCTGCAGGGAGGTGGCTTCACAGCGCCTGCTCAGAGCAGGCGCCGAGAAGCCTCCAGGAGTGCACGTCAGATCGCTGATCTGACACAGTGCACAGCAAAGTGTCAGATCAGCGATCTTACACTATAACATGATGTCCCCCCCTGGGGCAATGTTATAGTGTAAAAAAAAAATATTCACATGTGTAAAAAAAAATGTAAAAAAAAAAATCTATATATTGTTCCTATAAATACATTTCTTTATCTAAATAAAAAAAACAATAAAAGTACACATATTTAGTATCGCCGCGTCAGTAACGACCCGACCTATAAAACTGTCTCACTAGTTAACCCCTTCAGTGAACACCGTAAAAAAAAAAAAGAGGCAAAAAACAACGCTTTATTATCATACCGCCAAACAAAAAGTGGAATAACACGCGATCAAAAAGACGGATATAAATAACCATGGTACCGCTGAAAACGTCATCTTGTCCCGCAAAAAACGAGCCGCCATACAGCGTCATCAAAGAAAAATTTAAAAAGTTATAGTCCTCAGAATAAAGCGATAAAAATAATTATTTTTTCTATAAAATAGTTTTTATCGTATAAAAGCGCCAAAACATAAAAAAAAGTAAATGAGGTATCGCTGTAATCGAACTGACCCGAAGAATAAAACTGCTTTATCCATTTTACGAAATGTGGAATGGTATAAACGCGCCCCCAAAAGAAATTCATGAATAGCTGGTTTTTGGTCACTCTGCCTCACAAAAATCGGAATAAAAAGCGATAAAAAAAGTCACGTGCACGAAAATGTTACCAATATAAACGTCAACTCGTCACGCAAAAAAGAAGACCTCACATGACTCTGTGGACCAAAATATGGAAAAATTATAGCTCTCAAAATGTGGTAACACAAAATATATTTTTTGCAATAAAAAGCGTCTTTCAGTGTGTGACGGCTGCCAATCATAAAAATCCGCTAAAAAACTCACTATAAAAGTAAATCAAACCCCCTTCATCACCCCCTTAGTTAGGGAAAAATTAAAAAAATGTATTTATTTCCATTTTCCTATTAGGGTTAGGGCTAGGGTTAGGTTTAGGGCTAGGGTTAGGGTTGGGGCTAGGGTTAAGGCTACAGTTAGGGTTGGGGCTAAAGTTAGGGTTTGGATTACATTTATGGTTAGGAATAGGGTTGGGATTAGGGTTAGCGGTGTGTCAGGGTTTGGGGTGTGGTTAGGGTTACCGTTGGGATTAGGGTTTCAGTTATAATTGGGGGTTTCCACTGTTTAGGCACATCAGGGGCTCTCCAAACGCGACATGGCATCCGATCTCAATTCCAGCCAATTCTGCGTTGAAAAAGTAAAACAGTGCTCCTTCCCTTTCGAGCTCTCCCGTGCGCCCAAACAGGGGTTTACCCCAACATACGGGGTATCAGCGTACTCAGGACAAATTGGACAACACCTTTTGGGGTCCAATTTCTCCTGTTACGCTTGGGAAAATACAAAACTGGGAAAAAAATCACAGAGAAAAAAGCAGAGATGATTACCTGCTGAAGCCTCCAAATAAATGCACTAGCAGGGAGCATCGGACCGGATTAATGATGGCAAAAACACAGGTGCAAAAAATACCGATGAAACAACCACTTTCAATCCAGTTTTGGCTGTTTGGCATTAGTGCACAAAAAGATAAGAGATAATAGTCTGTATGTGGCATTGTTCACACAGGCAATGCAGAGCATCTGGTTTACAGCCTATTACTAACGCACATACAGGCGGGCCGCCCAGTGCTACAAAATGCATGCTGTGTGAATAGAGGCCTACAGTTTACAGAGCCATCTTGGTCCGACTGCGCCCTGCAAGATAAAGTGCAAAAAAACCCACATATCAATGTATGTAAGGTATTAGTTTATATTGGGGCCTCAATACGTAAGCTGGCAACCCGCGTCAAGGGTCCTTACATTTTGCCAGTCCTAACGCTAAACATTGAGTACAAAAATACAAAAGTGGGGGCTAAAAAATTTTGTGGAAAAAAAAAGGATTTTTTATTTTCATGGTTCTGCGTTATAAACTGTAGTGAAACACTTGGGGGTTCAAAGTTCTCACAACACATCTAGATAAGTTCCTTGGGGGGTCTAGTTTCCAATATGGGGTCACTTGTGGGGGTTTCTACTGTTTAGGTACATTAGGGGCTCTGCAAACGCAATGTGACGCCTGCAGACCAATCCATCTAAGTCTGCATTCCAAATGACGCTCCTTCCCTTCCGAGCTCTGCCATGCGCTCAAACGGTGGTTCCCCCCCACATATGGGGTATCAGCGTACTCAGGACAAATTGGACAACAACTTTTGGGGTCCAATTTCAACTGTTACCCTTGGAAAAATACAAAACTGGGGGCTAAAAAATAATTTTTTATTTTCACGGCTCTGCGTTATAAACTGTAGTGAAACACTTGGGGGTTCAAAGCTCTCACAACACATCTAGATGAGTTCCTTAGGGGGTCTACTTTCCAAAATGGTGTCACTTGTGGGGGGTTTCATTGTTTAGGCACATCAGTGGCTCTCCAAACACAACATGGCGTCCCATCTCAATTCCTGTCAATTTTGCATTGAAAAGTCAAACGGCGCTCCTTCCCTTCCGAGCTCTCCCATGCGCCCAAACAGTGGTTTACCCCCACATATGGGGTATCAGCGTACTCAGGACAAATTGGACAACAACTTTTGGGGTCCAATTTCTTCTCTTACCCTTGGGAAAATAAAAAATTGGGGGCGAAAAGATCATTTTTGTGAAAAAATATGATTTTTTATTTTTACGGCTTTGCATTATAAACTTCTGTGTATCACTTAATGGGTCAAAGTGCTCACCACACATCTAGATAAGTTCCTTAGGTGGTCTACTTTCCAAATTGGTGTCACTTGGGGAGGTTTCAATGTTTAGGCACATCGGGGGCTCTCCAAACGCAACATGGCGTCCCATCTCAATTCCAGTCAATTTTGCATTGAAAAGTCAAATGGCGCTCCTTTGCTTCTGAGCTCTGCCATGCGCCCAAACAGTGGTTTACCCCCACATATGGGGTATCGGCGTACTCAGGACAAATTGTACAACAACTTTTGTGGTCCATTTTCTCCTGTTACCCTTGGTAAAATAAAACAAATTGGAGCTGAAGTAAATTTTTTGTGAAAAAAAGTTAAATGTTCATTTTTATTTAAACATTCCAAAAACTCCTGAAGGGTTAATAAACTTCTTGAATGTGGTTTTGAGCACCTTGAGGGGTGCAGTTTTTAGAATGGTGTCACACTTGGTTAATTTCTATCATATAGACCCCTCAAAATGACTTCAAATGAGATGTGGTCCCTAAAAAAAAATGGTGTTGTAAAAATGAGAAATTGCTGGTCAACTTTTAACCCTTATAACTCCCTAACAAAAAATTTTGGTTCCAAAATTGTGCTGATGTAAAGTAGACATGTGGGAAATGTTACTTATTAAGTATTTTGTGTGACATATCTCTGTGATTTAATTGCATAAAAATTCAAAGTTGGAAAATTGTGAAATTTTCAAAATTTTCGCCAAATTTCCATTTTTTTCACAAATAAACGCAGGTAATATCAAAGAAATTTTACCACTATCATGAAGTATAATATGTAACGAGAAAACAATGTCAGAATCATCAGGATCCGTTGAAGCGTTCCAGAGTTATAGCCTCATAAAGGGAGAGTGGTCAGAATTGTAAAAATTGGCCCTGTCATTAACGTGCAAACCACCCATGGGGGTAAAAGGGTAAGGCTCCTTTTTTGTTTCATGCACAATCCGGCACTTTTTGTAAAAAACGGATCCGTTTTTTTCCCATAGAGTTGTATTAGCGCCGGATTGTGCCTGATGGCCAGACATCCATCCGTCCGTCTCTCTCTCTTTCTCCCAGGTAGTCAAAAAAAAATTCATGCGCATTGAAGATGACCGGATCCAGCTAAAAAACGGATCTGGCACATCAGTTTTTCGCAAAAAAAGACGGATCCGTTTTTTTTTACACATTAGCCGGATTTAGGCTGGTTTCACATTTGCGGTTGTGTCCGCAGCGTTTGTACCGCATATATCCGCATGCGTTGTGTATTCCTATATTTAACATCAGGGACGCATGCGTTTTTGTTTGGTCGTGCTTTGCCGCGTTTGACGACGCATGCGTCGTTTCATCGTTTGTGGCTTGGCGCGGAAATGCAACATGTAGTAATTTTTAGAGGCGTCAATTTGCCACCTGGAAACGCATGCTGTCGATTGTGCAAGGATTGCGACAAAAAACCGCATTGCTGTCTATGTGAACGCACGCGTTTACAAGCACATGCGTTTGGTTGCGTTCATGAACGCATGCGTTTCACAATAGAAAAACATGTCTAGACTCTGATAAGCCACCCCCCACCAACAAGGTGATAAAGGGAGGGTGTGGACGGTTGCAGGTCACTTCTCAGCAGACAGCCAAGCAGAGCAGACGGACCACAGCGGACAGCCAAGCAGAGCATACAGACAACAGCACCTTTGAGAAAACAAGCCTCTGAACAATGTGAGTATATCCTATCCAATGCCTTTATTTTCTAATTTCTTTCTCTACATGTCCTAATTTCTTGCATTTGTTTTTTTCTACATGCATCAGAATGTCTTCTTGTTCTTGTTCTGGTGAGGAGTTTCGTCCTGGGCCGTCGGAAGTGGAGCATGTCAGTGAGGTGAGTACTTGCCTCGTCAGATTGGTAAGTATTCACAGTCACATCGACACGTGACCATTTTCTTTTTTTTAGAGCTCTTCTTCTACTGCGGCAGAGACAGGGCAGGAGCAGCGGAGTCAAGATCCGGTGGAAAGATGGCAGCGGGTACGTATACAAGGCTGTTTACTGTATCCTCAGTGTAATATTCTTGAATCTTCCTTTCTTTCCATTCGTCTTCCTTTACTTTTTTCTTCTGGAATCCTTTTGTATGTTGACTTTCCTATTCATGCCATTTCTCAGCATCTTTTTTCTATCTTTTCCTTATGTCAATTGAACAAACTTTAATGACTTTATTTAATTTTTAGGTTTCACATCGGGAGGATGATCTTATTGAGAATGACCTCATCTCCCTGGTTCAGGAGCGAGTCCTGTTGTGGGACACCCGGGATCCACTGCACTCAAACAACGTCATGATCCGGCGCTTATGGAATGAGGTGGCCAAAGAGATGTGGGATGGCTGGGACAACACCCCGACACGGGTCCGAAGTGCATTTGGTAAGTATTGCACTGCAGTGTAAAGCAGCAGAGACCTTGGCCGTGCTCACTCGACTGTGTGTGATGAAAGAAACTCTCAGGAGTTTCTGTCATCACACACAGTTGTGTGAGCACGGCCAAAAGTCCTTTTTCTGACCACAATTTTTTTTTTTTTAACAGTGGCCAAAGTCAAAACATGTTGGCGTTCGATGAAGGACCACTTCAACAAGGACCTGCGTCAAGAGAGCCGTGTTCCCAGTGGTTCAGGAGCAAGGATCAGAAAGTACAAATACCATCGAGTTCTGGCATTTTTAAGACCGGTCCTTGCCCAGAGAACGTAAGTATTTATCACGTGCATTAGGTTGTATTGTATTGTCATAATCTGTATTTTTATATTCCACAGGATTTTGGAATTTGTGCGGGTTGGCATTAAGCTCGCCATACAGCGTGTGATAGGCTCCTCGGCTCTCACGTAGTTCGATAATGGGGTGCCTCCAAAAACGCCTACGTTGTCTCCTTCTCCATCTTTCGCGATTTCTGTCTTGCTCCCAAGCAAAAGCACAGGCAAGAAACAGCTTGATGCTTAAATCCAGGTTGAAATAAAAGCTCTCCATGTGAAGATCCATCAGGATACAGTAGCAAACTGTTAAGATTTCAGTAGCCCTAGGGTCTATATATAGAGATCCCATAATACACACCCTCTGTAGTCCCATTGGCGGTGTCTGGTTATCTTGATTTTCCTCTTGTGGAATTTCTCATCATGCGCACCAAAAACGCAAACGCAGAAAAAAACGCATATAAACGCGTACAAACGCAGCATTTTTTTAACTGCATGTGATACCGCATGCGTCTAAAAAACGCCGCGTTTGTACGCGTTTATATGCGTTTTTTCCACCACTTGCGGATGCGTTTTAAACGCTGCGGATTTAAACGCTAATGTGAAACTAGCCTTAGCCTGACACAAAAAACCTGATGTGTGAAAGCAGCCTTAGCCGGATTTAGCCTGACACAAAAAAACCTGATGTGGGAAAGTAGCCTTAAGCGGTAAATTGCAAAGTTTCTGGTTTCCAAGCAGTGTGCACTGCTACAGTCATGAAGATGGAAAAAAATATTCCTTGCCTCTCACTGGCCACTATTAACTGGGGCCCCGAGTGGCCTGGCTGCCGTGCCCACCCCAGGACGCTGGTACCATGGGCCAGAGACAGACTGGCCTGGCATTACTACCACATACCTCCCAACCGTCCCGGATCCCGCGGGACTGTCCTGATTTTGACAGTCAGCCCCGGGATCCCGGGCGGGACATTGGTTGTCCCGCACTACGTGCCTAGGGCGGGGACAATACAGGGGGTGGCACCTGAGTAACTTAGGTTTGTGGCTGTTTTTTTTTTTTTTTTTTAATAAAAGCTGGGTCTCCTCCCGACCGACCCCGCCCCCCTGTGCGGCGCTGCCACGCTGAGGGAGAGAGCCAGCAGCAATCAAAATGAAAGGTCAGCGACTCACTACCTCCTGTGTGTGCACGGAGCTCCGGCTTCTCCTGCTCTTATCTGCTATCCCGGCAGAGAAGGAGAGACGGGGGAGGTGCCGGGACAATGCAGAGCAGCCTGGTAGCAGGAGAAACTGAAGAGCTGCACATGGACATCAGCCGCCCCTGCACCACAGAGGAGATTGTGTGTGTGATGTGTGTTATGCTGCATGTGTGTGTGTGTGTGAGATGCTTCATGTGTGTCATGTGTGTATGAGGTATCTGGTGTGTATGTAATGGCTGTGTGTGTGATGGCTGCGTGTGTGTGTGTGATGGCTGCATGTGTGTGTGTGATGGCTGCGTGTGTGTGTGATGGCTGCGTGTGTGTGTGTGATGGATGCGTGTGTGTGTGTGAGTGATGGCTGCATGTGTGTGTGTGATGGCTGGGTGTGTGTGTGTGATGGCTGTGTGTGTGTGTGTGTGTGTGATGGCTATGTGTGTGTGTGATGGCTGCGTGTGTGATGCATTTGTGTCAAAGCTGCATGTGTTTGTGAGCTGCGTGTGTGATACTGCGTGTGTGTGTGTGATGCTGCGTGTGTGTGTGTGATGCTGCGTGTGTGAGCTGCGTGCGTCTGTGAGCTGTGTGTGTGCTGCGTGTGTGTGTGAGCCGTGTGTGTGAGCTGCGTGCCTGTGTGTGAGCTGCGTGCCTGTATGTCATTATACAGTATGGAGAACTGTGGCCATTATACAGTATGGAGCATCATGTGCAGCCATTATACAGTATGGAGCATCATGTGCGGCCATTATACAGTATGGAGCATCATGTGGGGCCATTACACAGTATGGCGCATCATGTGCGGCCATTATACAGTATGGAGCATCATGTGGGGCCATTATACAGTATGAAGCATCATGTGGGGCCATTATACAGTATGGAGCATCATGTGTGGCCATTGTACAGTATGGAGCATCATGTGCAGCCATTATACAGTATGGAGCATTATGCGCAGCCAATATACAGTATGGAGCATCATGCGCAGTCATTATACAGTCTGGAGCATCTTGTGCAGCCATTATACAGTATGGAGCATCATGTGCAGTCATTATACAGTATGGAGCATCATGTGCGGTCATTATACAGTGTGGAGCATCATGTGTGGCCATTATACAGTATGGAGCATCATGTGCGGTCATTATACAGTATGGAGCATCATGCGCAGCCAATGTACAGTATGGAGCATCATGCGCGGTCATTATACAGTATGGAGCATCATGTGCAGTCATTATACAGTATGGAGCATCATGCGCAGCCAATGTACAGTATGGAGCATCATGTGCGGTCATTATACAGTATGGAGCATCATGTGTGGCCATTATACAGTATGGAGCATCATGTGGGGCCATTATACAGTATGGAGCATCATGTGCGGCCATTGTACAGTATGGAGCATCATGCACAGCCAATGTACAGTATGGAGCATCATGCGCGGTCATTATACAGTATGGAGCATCATGTGCGGTCATTATACACTATGGAGCATCATGTGCAGTCATTAGACAGTATGGAGCATCATGTGCGGTCATTATACAGTATGGAGCATCATGCGCAGCCAATGTACAGTATGGAGCATCATGTGTGGTCATTATACAGTATGGAGCATCATGTGTGGCCATTATACAGTATGGAGCATCATGTGGGGCCATTATACAGTATGGAGCATCATGTGCGGCCATTGTACAGTATGGAGCATCATGTGCGGCCATTATACAATATGGAGCATCATGTGTGGCCATTATACAGTATGGAGCATCATGTGGGGCCATTATACAGTATGGAGCATCATGTGCGGCCATTATACAGTATGGAGCATCATGCGCAGTCAATATACAGTATGGAGCATCATGCGCAGCCATTATACAGTATGGAGCATCATGTGCAGCCATTATACAGTATGGAGCATCATGTGCGGTCATTATACAGTATGGAGCATCATGTGTGGTCATCATACAGTATGGAGCATCATGTGCGGCCATTATACAGTATGGAGCATCATGTGCGGCCATTATACAGTATGGAGCATCATGTGCGGTCATTATACAGTATGGAGCATCATGTGTGGTCATCATACAGTATGGAGCATCATGTGGGGCCATTATACAGTATGGAGCATCATGTGCGGCCATTATACAGTATGGAGCATCATGTGTGGCCATTATACAGTATGGAGCATCATGTGGGGCCATTATACAGTATGGAGCATCATGTGCGGCCATTATACAGTATGGAGCATCATGCGCAGCCAATATACAGTATGGAGCATCATGCGCAGCCAATATACAGTATGGAGCATCATGCGCAGTCATTATACAGTATGGAGCATCATGTGCAGCCATTATACAGTATGGAGCATCATGTGCGGTCATTATACAGTATGGAGCATCATGTGCGGTCATTATACAGTATGGAGCATCATGTGTGGCCATTATACACTATGGAGCATCATGTGCGGTCATTATACAGTATGGAGCATCATGCGCGGCCAATGTACAGTATGGAGCATCATGTGCGGCCATTGTACAGTATGGAGCATCATGTGCAGCCATTATACAGTATGGAGCATCATGTGCAGTCATTATACAGTATGGAGCATCATGTGCGGTCATTATACAGTATGGAGCATCATGTGTGGCCATTATACACTATGGAGCATCATGTGCAGTCAGGTCATTATACAGTATGGAGCATCATGCGCAGCCAATGTACAGTATGGAGCATCATGCGCGGTCATTATACAGTATGGAGCATCATGTGTGGCCATTATACAGTATGGAGCATCATGCGCGGTCATTATACAGTATGGAGCATCATGTGTGGCCATTATACAGTATGGAGCATCATGTGCGGTCATTATACAGTATGGAGCATCATGCGCAGCCAATGTACAGTATGGAGCATCATGCGCGGTCATTATACAGTATGGAGCATCATGTGTGGCCATTATACAGTATGGCGCATCATGTGCGGCCATTATACAGTATGGAGCGTCATGTGCGATCATTATACAGTATGGAGCGTCTTGTGCGATCATTATACAGTATGGAGCATCATGCGCGGTCATTATATAGTATGGAGCATCATGTGTGGCCATTATACGGTATGGAGCATCATGTGCAGTCATTATACAGTATGGAGCATCATGTGCGTTCATTATACAGTATGGAGCATCATGTGCGGTCGTTATACAGTATGGAGCATCATGTGTGGCCATTATACACTATGGAGCATCATGTGCGGTCATTATACAGTATGGAGCATCATGTGCGGCCATTATACAGTATGGAGCATCATGCGCAGTCAATATACAGTATGGAGCATCATGCGCAGTCATTATACAGTATGGAGCATCATGTGCAGCCATTATACAGTATGGAGCATCATGTGCAGTCATTATACAGTATGGAGCATCATGTGCGTTCATTATACAGTATGGAGCATCATGTGCGGTCATTATACAGTATGGAGCATCATGTGTGGCCATTATACACTATGGAGCATCATGTGCGGTCATTATACAGTATGGAGCATCATGTGCGGCCATTATACAGTATGGAGCATCATGCGCAGTCAATATACAGTATGGAGCATCATGCGCAGTCATTATACAGTATGGAGCATCATGTGCAGCCATTATACAGTATGGAGCATCATGTGCGGTCATTATACAGTATGGAGCATCATGTGTGGTCATCATACAGTATGGAGCATCATGTGCGGCCATTATACAGTATGGAGCATCATGTGCGGCCATTATACAGTATGGAGCATCATGTGCGGTCATTATACAGTATGGAGCATCATGTGTGGTCATCATACAGTATGGAGCATCATGTGGGGCCATTATACAGTATGGAGCATCATGTGCGGCCATTATACAGTATGGAGCATCATGTGTGGCCATTATACAGTATGGAGCATCATGTGGGGCCATTATACAGTATGGAGCATCATGTGCGGCCATTATACAGTATGGAGCATCATGCGCAGCCAATATACAGTATGGAGCATCATGCGCAGCCAATATACAGTATGGAGCATCATGCGCAGTCATTATACAGTATGGAGCATCATGTGCAGCCATTATACAGTATGGAGCATCATGTGCAGTCATTATACAGTATGGAGCATCATGTGCGGTCATTATACAGTATGGAGCATCATGTGCGGTCATTATACAGTATGGAGCATCATGTGTGGCCATTATACACTATGGAGCATCATGTGCGGTCATTATACAGTATGGAGCATCATGTGCGGTCATTATACAGTATGGAGCATCATGCGCGGCCAATGTACAGTATGGAGCATCATGTGTGGCCATTGTACAGTATGGAGCATCATGTGCAGCCATTATACAGTATGGAGCATCATGTGCAGTCATTATACAGTATGGAGCATCATGTGCGGTCATTATACAGTATGGAGCATCATGTGTGGCCATTATACACTATGGAGCATCATGTGCAGTCAGGTCATTATACAGTATGGAGCATCATGCGCAGCCAATGTACAGTATGGAGCATCATGCGCGGTCATTATACAGTATGGAGCATCATGTGTGGCCATTATACAGTATGGAGCATCATGCGCGGTCATTATACAGTATGGAGCATCATGTGTGGCCATTATACAGTATGGAGCATCATGTGCAGTCATTATACAGTATGGAGCATCATGCGCAGCCAATGTACAGTATGGAGCATCATGCGCGGTCATTATACAGTATGGAGCATCATGTGTGGCCATTATACAGTATGGCGCATCATGTGCGGCCATTATACAGTATGGAGCGTCATGTGCGATCATTATACAGTATGGAGCGTCTTGTGCGATCATTATACAGTATGGAGCATCATGCGCGGTCATTATATAGTATGGAGCATCATGTGTGGCCATTATACGGTATGGAGCATCATGCGCGGTCATTATACAGTATGGAGCATCATGTGCGGTCATTATACAGTATGGAGCATCATGCGCAGCCAATGTACAGTATGGAGCATCATGTGCGGCCATTATACAGTATGGAGCATCATGTGTGGCCATTATACAGTATGGAGCATCATGCGCGGTCATTATACAGTATGGAGCATCATGTGTGGCCATTATACAGTATGGAGCATCATGTGCGGTCATTATACAGTATGGCGCATCATGCGCAGCCAATGTACAGTATGGAGCATCATGCGCGGTCATTATACAGTATGGAGCATCATGTGCGGTCATTATACACTATGGAGCATCATGTGCAGTCATTAGACAGTATGGAGCATCATGTGCGGTCATTATACAGTATGGAGCATCATGCGCAGCCAATGTACAGTATGGAGCATCATGTGCGGTCATTATACAGTATGGAGCATCATGTGTGGCCATTATACAGTATGGAGCATCATGTGGGGCCATTATACAGTATGGAGCATCATGTGCGGCCATTGTACAGTATGGAGCATCATGTGCGGCCATTATACAATATGGAGCATCATGTGTGGCCATTATACAGTATGGAGCATCATGTGGGGCCATTATACAGTATGGAGCATCATGTGCGGCCATTATACAGTATGGAGCATCATGCGCAGTCAATATACAGTATGGAGCATCATGCGCAGTCATTATACAGTATGGAGCATCATGTGCAGCCATTATACAGTATGGAGCATCATGTGCGGTCATTATACAGTATGGAGCATCATGTGTGGTCATCATACAGTATGGAGCATCATGTGCGGCCATTATACAGTATGGAGCATCATGTGCGGCCATTATACAGTATGGAGCATCATGTGCGGTCATTATACAGTATGGAGCATCATGTGTGGTCATCATACAGTATGGAGCATCATGTGGGGCCATTATACAGTATGGAGCATCATGTGCGGCCATTATACAGTATGGAGCATCATGTGTGGCCATTATACAGTATGGAGCATCATGTGGGGCCATTATACAGTATGGAGCATCATGTGCGGCCATTATACAGTATGGAGCATCATGCGCAGCCAATATACAGTATGGAGCATCATGCGCAGCCAATATACAGTATGGAGCATCATGCGCAGTCATTATACAGTATGGAGCATCATGTGCAGCCATTATACAGTATGGAGCATCATGTGCAGTCATTATACAGTATGGAGCATCATGTGCGGTCATTATACAGTATGGAGCATCATGTGCGGTCATTATACAGTATGGAGCATCATGTGTGGCCATTATACACTATGGAGCATCATGTGCGGTCATTATACAGTATGGAGCATCATGTGCGGTCATTATACAGTATGGAGCATCATGCGCGGCCAATGTACAGTATGGAGCATCATGTGCGGCCATTGTACAGTATGGAGCATCATGTGCAGCCATTGTACAGTATGGAGCATCATGTGCAGCCATTATACAGTATGGAGCATCATGTGCAGTCATTATACAGTATGGAGCATCATGTGCGGTCATTATACAGTATGGAGCATCATGTGTGGCCATTATACACTATGGAGCATCATGTGCAGTCAGGTCATTATACAGTATGGAGCATCATGCGCAGCCAATGTACAGTATGGAGCATCATGCGCGGTCATTATACAGTATGGAGCATCATGTGTGGCCATTATACAGTATGGAGCATCATGCGCGGTCATTATACAGTATGGAGCATCATGTGTGGCCATTATACAGTATGGAGCATCATGTGCGGTCATTATACAGTATGGAGCATCATGCGCAGCCAATGTACAGTATGGAGCATCATGCGCGGTCATTATACAGTATGGAGCATCATGTGTGGCCATTATACAGTATGGCGCATCATGTGCGGCCATTATACAGTATGGAGCGTCATGTGCGATCATTATACAGTATGGAGCGTCATGTGCGATCATTATACAGTATGGAGCATCATGCGCGGTCATTATATAGTATGGAGCATCATGTGTGGCCATTATACGGTATGGAGCATCATGCGCGGTCATTATACAGTATGGAGCATCATGTGTGGTCATTATACAGTATGGAGCATCATGTGCGGTCATTATACAGTATGGAGCATCATGTGTGGTCATTATACAGTATGGAGCATCATGCGCGGTCATTATACAGTATGGAGCATCATGTGTGGCCATTATACAGTATGGAGCGTCATGTGCGATCATTATACAGTATGGAGCATCATGTGCGGTCATTATACAGTATGGAGCGTCATGTGCGATCATTATACAGTATGGAGCACCATGTGCGATCATTATACAGTATGGAGCATCATGTGCGGTCATTATACAGTATGGAGCGTCATGTGCGATCATTATACAGTATGGAGCGTCATGTGTGGCCATTATACAGTATGGAGCATCATGCGCGGTCATTATACAGTATGGAGCATCATGTGCGGCCATTATACAGTATGGAGCATCATGTGCGGTCATTATACAGTATGGAGCGTCATGTGTGGCCATTATACAGTATGGAGCATCATGCGCAGTCATTATACAGTATGGAGCATCATGTGCAGCCATTATACACTATGGAGCATCATGTGCGGTCATTATACAGTATGGAGCATCATGTGCGGCCATTATACAGTATGGAGCGTCATGTGTGGTCATTATGCACTATGGAGCATCATGTGTGGCCGTTATACAGTATGGAGCATCATGTGTGGCCATTATACAGTATGGAGCGTCATGTGTGGTCATTATGCAGTATGGAGCACTGTGTGGCCATATTTTTTTGTTTATAATTATTGTATATGAAACAGTGTGATCGGCAGTGCTAAATAGGTGTGGTTGGGACGTGGATATGGGTGTGACTAATTAAGAATGGGTGTGGTCAGAGGCGTGGCCTAAAATTTGCCGCAAACTTTGTCCCTCTTTCCCGTCTTCAAAAGTTGGGAGGTATGCTACCAGGAGTGACCCCAGTAACCTTCTCTCTCCCACTCCTCAGGGTAGACCTTTGTGGCTGCCATTGGCCTCTCGCGCTTATTGCTCTTCTCTTATCTCTTTTACAAGCTGTAATTGCTTTATGGGCTTTGTTCTTATCCTCACATTACACTTCTGCCTTAAAATGGCGGAAACCTTTTCTTTTCTTTCTGAAAGAACGAGCCGCCTCTGTGCTAATCTGCGTGAGCAGAGCAGAGAGCTGTGCAGTGTGTTTGCAGTCACAGTGCACTGCACACAGAGAAGGCGTGTCTGCATCAATAAAGCTTTAAGGAGCCTGGCACTTCCGGTTGCCGCTGCAAAGCATGACGGACCTTGTAGTTCTGCAGTTCGGTAGCGCTTGATCACTTGCTGGATGCTGGTCAGAAGCCGGGGGAGCGCTCCGGGAGGTTAGTACGTCTGCTCAGCGCCTTGCAGCCAAGTTTCGGCGTTATCAGAGCGCTATGGTGACAGTTGTGCTCGGAGCGGCCTTGCTGTCTGTTGTCATCTTGACATTGTGCACGGTGCTGGATGTACAGCTGGAGTGACGCTGCGGTAACGCGGAAACAGTGTACACACTGAGCGCCCAGGACATTACAGGGGCATAGGTCACAGGAGGGGTCAGTGCCACCTAGGTAACCAAGGCTTAGTGAGAGCCTGGCATAGGACCGTACCATGGGACTGCTACTGATCAACCCCTCTAAGGGACAGGGCAGGCTGTCACAGGCAGGACCCGTGCACAGCTCACCCTACGTTGGTGACAGGGTGGTAGTGCCAGCTTAGTGGGCACATCTAGCCCTAAATCTCCCATATGTGTACTGATACCGAGCAGATCTCATCTTCCGTTCCCCAGAAATAAAAAAAACCAAAAAAGTGATGTGATTGGTGACTGTGGCTTTTTACATCTACGTGACCAACATTACTGTCCCCTAAATCCAAGCCTGCAGGCTGCATGCGCTCTGCCGGGCATGTCTGTCACCGCTCAGGCCAGGCACAAGGAGATACATCGCACACCATTTATCAGTTCTGGGACAGAAGTTGTCAAGTTGGCCGTAGCCTGGTGGTCTGGCCGTGGCCTGGCCGTGGCCTGGTGGTCTGGCCGTAGCCTGGTGGTGGTCTGGCTCTATCCTGGTGGTCTGGCCCTAGCTTGGTGATCCTGTACGTGAGATTTAACCATCATCATTGGTAGGTCGACCTAATTTGTGAGATCTGGTGAAGATCTGTCAGTTAGAAATGACAACAGATCTCACTAAAATCCTCTGAATCTGCCAATGATCTGCAGATAAATATCTCCTGTATGGGGTAGATAACGGGGGGAGGGGGTTTGGAATGACTATATAGGACGTTGGTGTGTTAGGGGTCTTGTCCACATCACGGGCCGGTGCAGGAGCCGCCGCTCTGGTTTCCTCTGTACCGCAGCCTGGAATAGTGCAAGCTGCGATTTCCAAAGCCGTCATGTCTTCATGTGTCTGTACGAGAACAGAGATGATGGAGCTGCACACCTCCAGCCCTTTGGGCTCGGAGACCTGGACATGGCCTTGTCCTACTCCCTATAGACCGGACACTGGCTTCATGGCTTACATATTTGATTGAGATTCTTTTCACAAAGGTTAGAAACCTGCAACTTTTTAGAGCTATTTTGCACCAGTCCACTGTGACTAATAGCAGATGGTGGTCTGCCCCCCAAAATGCTTATCTGTACCCTGCTTTACCGATTTGTCAGAGATCTGCCTGTTCAGTCTTGCCAATCTGGCATGCATGGGTTACAATCCTTTATGTGGCTAACCATAGGGTGTCAGTGGCTAATGTCACCACCTTGTGCTTTTTAGTGTAGCGGTTTTGTTACTTGTGCATTATGATAACCTTGGGGTGTTTCTCCATTCCCGTCACTTAGGATGTGCCGTAACATTTTGATCGGTAAGGTTGTGAGATCTGTGACTTCTGCTCAGCAGAATTTCTGGCAGCCCACAATGCAGAAGAGCAGGAGCTGTAGTTAGGCCTAGCCACTGACCCGGGGTCCTGGCAGTTGAACACCCACAAATTCAGTAATGACCTGTTCTATCACTTACTCACATTGCAAAACTCTTTTAATCAAAAATATGTATGTTTAATGAAAGCAAGCAGAGATTTTTACATGGTGAGAAATATCAAACATGAGCCCCAATCAGATACTTGTTCTAGGGGGACCCTGCACAGATGGCGCCTAGTAGAGCCGGTATGGTGCAGTACTGGCGCTGTGCCAGGTGCATGTGGTGCTGACAGCAGGTACATGGGCAGCATGTGCCATACACCAGCCCTGTCATTTCAGCCAGGCATGTTTTACTCTGACATCTTGTGGCATTTCAGAGAAAACATACATGTACCGGCAATCTGGGTACCATGCTGCTGGGGTGCTTGCTCTAAGAGGCTGGTCCTGGCGATTTCCACCTCCTCCCTTCGCAACCCACACTCGTTCAGGGACGGGTTCACACACGTCGGGAAAGAGCTGTCAGTCCAGGGTGAGGATCAGCTAGCCTCCGGGAACCGGCCTTTTAGACCAATCACCCCAGCAGTATGGTATCCAGACAGATTTAAATGTATGCTTTCTCTGAAATCCCGCAGAGTGCCAGCGTACCTGGCTGAAATGTCAGATCCGGTGTCTGATACTTACTACATGGGGTTTGCCCAGCATGTATCAGCTCTCGGGTCCCTTTAAATCCTATGGCACGAGGTACCAGTGCCCACTCGGCCACCAGGCATGTGCTGTTTGCTTTGGTTAAACAATTACTTTCTTGCTCAAGTGCAGAGATATGTTACACACATCCCAGACCTGTCACTTTAGATGGGTTACGCCTATGCAGTTTTAACTCCTTCATCCCGGAGTTTGTCACCGCCTGGTTTGTGTATTTTCGATGGTCACCGGTTAGGTTATTGTGCCATGAGATGAAATACATAGTAAACATTCTTATCTCTGTGTTCTTCCTCCTTGTAAAACGAATTGAGCTTGTATTAAAGAGGATGTCCCATAATCTTAACGTATCACCTCTCCCCTAAGTGACCAGTGTCACATATCTGGAGTCTGGCCCACCACGATCACCAGAACAGGGACCCTAGTCCTCTCTATGGAGCAGAGGTTGCGCATGCCCATTACCGCTCCTTGCATTGTCTATGAAGCTGACGAAGCTCTGTGCCTGTCTGTCAGTGCCATACTGTGTGGACCGGCAGTGGGCATGCTCCACTCCTGATCTCATGACTGGTCTCAGTGATCCAGCTCCATGAATGTGAACAGTCCCATAGAGCACTATATGCCCAGTTCTTACATCAGTTTCCTCCAGCGTCTCGCTGCATTCTAGAGGGCACTTATCAGTGGAATCGGGGCCTTCGTTGTATGGAGAGGAATATTTCTTACCAGATTTATTATTCTATTCTTTGCCCACAGCATATAACGTGACGAGTCACATTTCTGCTGGGAGGAATATTACCTTTTACTCTCCTGGTTTTGACTTTCTGAACATAACGAGGTAAGGACATGTGTGCGTACTTTTCCACTCTACATATATGGTTGACAAATGCCTTGTGTTTCCCACCTTTGTCTTTAGTTCTCTTGTTTTATAGTTCCAACTTTGTGTATTCAGAACCTAACTGATTACTACATGGTATGGGTTTGGAGATGTAGCTAGGGGTTCTGATCAGGGGATGTGAAATATCTGAGAGGGCCCCTAAGCCCTGATTATTATTATTTATTATAGCGTCATTTGTTCCATGGCGCTTTACATGTGAAAAGAGGTATACATAATACAAAAAAAGCAAAAGTACAGTAATCTTAAATAATACAAGTCACGACTGGTACAGTAATATAGAGGACCCTGCCTGCGAGGGCTCACAGTCTACAGGGGATGGGTGAGGATACAGTAGGCGAGGGTAGAGCTGGTCATGCAGTGGTTTGGTCTATTGGTGATTACTGCAGGTTGTAGGCTTGTCGGAAGAGGTGGGTCTTCAGGTTATTTTTTCAAGGTCCTCCCAGTAGCTCCACACTCTTCAATTGTCCAGTGTAGCTCCTACACTGTATGTTGGCCTGACAGCAGTCTTCAAACAGCTAGAAGGTGCATATAGAGGCCGGCTTATGGGTATAGCTCCTTGAATGTATCCAGAGAACCATAATAGTAATACTCTTATATGAACAAGACCCCAAAGAGGGGAGGTAGAATATTACACATGTAATGAAGAATGTGCTCCCCCTGATACATCTTTTCTCTTTTTCCCTTCTCTCCCTTTGGGGGTCTTGTTGTCCAGACTGAGTATACGTAAGGGTATGTTCCCAAGGTCATTAAACACTTCGGTTGGACACTGCGTGCATCCGCAGCGGCCAGATGTTACAGCATAGTGGATAGGATTTCAAGAAATCCCATCTCCACTATGCGTGCACGGACGCCTCCAGCTTCCCTGCGGAGACGGACATGTGGCGCATCTTTCCAGACTGCAGCATGTCTATTTATCTTGCGGAGACGCTCAGTCTCCGCAAGATAAATTTCACTTGTACAATGTATAAGGCGCGATGATTCCTCACGGTTCAGTGAATACATGCGGAATCACCTGTCTTCAAAAGCCGGCAGCGCTTTGGATGGAGTGGACACGTGCTGTGTCCTAAGCGCTGCCGATTACTGACCGTGGGAACATAGCCTTAAACGGCCTGCACCTATATATGGTTATCTATATGCATCTACTGGCTGTTTCTATTTTTTTTTTTATTCATCCTCAACTTGGGGGATTTATTTTTGTAATCAAAGGCTTCATAATGGGGTTTTCATGTTTGTCTCCCTGGATTTACAATATGAGATGATACAGACACTGGACTGATTAGTACAATGATATATATACAGGGTGGGCCATTTATATAGGATTTACCTAAATAAAATGGGAATGGTTGGTGGTATCAACTTCCTGTTTATGGCACATTAGTATATGGGAGGGGGAAACTTTTCGAGATGGGTGGGGACCTTGGCGGCCATTTTGAAGTCAGCCATTTTGGATCCAACTTTATTTTTTCCAATGGGAAGAGGGTCATGTGACACATCAAACTTATTGAGAATTTCACAAGAAAAACAATGGTGTGCTTGGGTTTAACGTAACTTTATTTCATGAGTTATTTACAAGTTTATGACCACTTATAAAATGTGTTCAAAGTGCTGCCCATTGTGTTGGATTGTCAATGCAACCCTCTTCTCCCACTCTTGGCACACTGATGGCAACACCGCAGAAGAAATGCTAGCACAGGCCTCCAGTATCCCTTGTTTCAAATGTGGGGTCGTCTGAAGGCAATTGTCCATGCTGTGAAGATATGAGATGTGCAGCATCTGAAACAACGGATACTGGAAGCCTGTGCTAGTATTTCTTCTGTGGTGTTGCTATCATTCAGACCTCTGTTGTGATCAGTAGTGATGAGCGAATATACTCGTTAATTGAGATTTCTCGAGCACGCTCGGGGGTCCTCCGAGTATTTTTTTGTGCTCGGAGATTTAGTTTTCATCACCGCAGCTGAATGATTTACAGCTACTAGCCAGCATAAGTACATGTGGGGGTTGCCCGGTTGCTAGGGAATCCCCACATGTAATCAAGCTGGCTAACAGATGTAAATCATTCAGCTGAGGTGAGGAAAAAACGAAATCTCCGAGCACTAAAAATACTCGGGAGGACCCCCGAGCATGCTCGAGAAATCTCAATTAACGAATATATTCGCTCATTACTAATGATCTGCTATCATCACTGGTATGCTTATCGTTTCCATCTATTATCAGAAGTGACGCTAGGGTAACGAGACACTAGTGCTGTATAATTCCCCATCTTTATATTTTGTAGATGAAAATGCGGTTGTTGGTATATAAACTTGCCAATCTCTGTACTGACTCATCAGCAGGAGGCGGCTGCTGGGTAAAATGAGGACAGGGCTAAGAGGACATTGGAAAGCATCATTAACGTAAAGTAATCTGCACTACTTAAGGACAGCTTATTACATATACAGGTTCCTGTTCCCAAAAGCCAAAATTGTATAAAAAAGTGTTTATTGGCTAATAGTAGCCCTGATGGGAAGTAGTGTTCTCCCGCCCACTAGGCTGCTGATTGACAGGGTGCTGTGTATGTGCATACAGTGAAGGAGGAACAAGTAGGGAACACTCATAAATTCACTGGACTCATAACTGGGAGTCGCCATGTTCTTTCAAAGATCCTATTAGTCAACTTATTACGTGCCTTTTTGGCTACTAGAAATGTGGACCTGTAGCTAATGTAGGATTATGTATTCCTCTGACAGAGCCCTGACAGGCATGATGTTTCTGACAAGACTAAATAACCTGAGTATGCGCAGTTTGGGGCTACAGTAATATCTCTGACCACACACAATAGGTATCAACAGTATGAAGACAGGACAATGTTTTCCGAGTGTAAAATTTAGGAACCTTTCTCATTTTGAGGTGTGGAGTATTCATCTAACAGTGGGAAGCATCCATGAGATGTCTGACTTCCCAGCGCTCCTGCTTCCTTTAAAGAGGATTGGTCATCAGTAAAAGCAGTATAAAGCCATAGTGGAAATCTGCAGGTAAATATTATTTCAAATATATGTGGCAGTCTAATTGGATATTCAGCTGCAGGGAGAAAATGAAGTAATATTTTCCCTGCAGCCTCTCGCTTCAATCATATGGTTTGCACTGGGGACAGTGACCATGCTGTAATAACTCACCCTGCACCTTGGCTGACATCCATTCAGCCCACAAACTGTGGAGCAGGCTGTCATCCAAGGATCAAGAAGATGATTAGTGTGTTGACTGGCACTGAGCGGCTGCAGTGAGAACATAGCTATGACTTCTCCCTGCAGCTGGACATCCACTTAATTCTGCCACATATGTGAAACTGTATCTACCTGAAGACTAGCACCATGTCTCCATGGAAAGTACCGCTTTTTCTGGTTACTTTACAGGTGCCCTTTAACTTGAATGTAGTTTTTGAGGGCCATTAGAAAGCAGTCTTCTTACCCCGGCCTGCGTCTGCTTTCACAAATGTGTATATTGCATCAGTGTTAGTAGACCAACCTCAGCAGTAAATGTGAAGCAAAGCGGTGCAAATCTTCCCACTATATATTTCCCCTGTTCATGTCAGTAAGCCAAAAATAAATGAAGTGAGACCTACATAGAGAAGTAGTGTAATGGAAAGATTTCCTTCTCTGTGTTTTAGACCGACTCCTGTTTTTGGCTTAGGGTAAGTTCACATTAGGTGTTTTTTTCTGGAAAGAAGCTACAGAAAAAAGCTGGTTTTGCTTGTTTTCGCTTGTCTTTTTTGTTGCTTTTGTGCTGTGCTTTTTGCCGTAGGATTTTCATGCTAGATTTGTCCCTTGTGCATGTTGATTAAGTTTGGTGCAAAAAAAAGCTCTATTCTACAGAATACGGTTTGGGCGCAAAAAACGCATCAAAATCTAAAAACTGCGTTTTTGCTGTGGATTTTCAGCGTTTTTTCACAACTCAGTCACGTCAATGGGTGAAAAACGGGCAAAACAACATGAAAGAAGTAACATGCTCTATTGTGCAAAAAACCATGCAAAGCACAAAATGTTGAGCGGAAGAAAAACACTATGTGCATGAGATTTCTGAAATTTCATAGACATAGCTGGTACTGTAAAACACAGCCAAAAATTTGCATTAAACAACGCTGCAGGAATGCCTAGTGTGACCTTACCTTTACCAATGCTAAACGCACAGGTAACAGTAGATGGAAGACATTTAGGCCTCATTCACACATCAGCGTTTAAACACCTCCATGAAAAAATGGTATCGGTTTTATCAGTGTTTTGTATCAGCATGCCATCGGCGTATGGTCCGTGGTTGCCATGGGCGTATGGTCCGTGGTTGCCATGGGCGTATGGTCCGTGGTTGCCATGGGCGTATGGTCCGTGGTTGCCATGGGCGTATGGTCCGTGGTTGCCATGGGCGTATGGTCCGTGGTTGCCATGGGCGTATGGTCCGTGGTTGCCATGGGCGTATGGTCCGTGGTTGCCATGGGCGTATGGTCCGTGGTTGCCATGGGCGTATGGTCCGTGGTTGCCATGGGCGTATGGTCCGTGGTTGCCATGGGCGTATGGTCCGTGGTTGCCATCGGCGTATGGTCCGTGGTTGCCATCGGCGTGTCTATTTTTACCATCAGTGTAGTCATCAGTGTTTTTTCCGGATGGATAAATAAATGACGAAGCTTCTTATATACTTTGCAATGTTAAACACGGACGGCACACGGATGCTGTGTTTTTCACGGACCCATAGACTTGTATTAGACATTTTCATCCATGCTGCCGGAAAAAAATGGACATGTCTCCATGTGTTTTGCATGGACACACCATCTGTGAAAAACACAGTTATGTGAGTAACTAAAGCAATTGTTACCATCCACCTCTCGTGTCTCCCCTTTTCCTCATAGGTTGTAAGCTTGCGAGCAGGGCCCTCATTCCTCCTGGTATCTGTTTTGAACTGTGATTTCTGTTATGCTGTAATGTCTATTGTCTGTACGAGTCTCCTCTATAATTTGTAAAGCGCTGGGGAGTATGTTGGCGCTATATAAATAAAATTATTTTTATTATGTTTGGTATCTGTGGAAAAAAAAACAAATGCCACACATACTGGAAACACGGACGTCAGAATGAGGCCTGACATGGTTTGAGAGGTGCGGTATTGTTGAAATTGACCTTGTCCTCAAGAAATTCTGGACCTTATGTAGACCATGCCAATCAAGCTTTCAAAATGTCACCTCCACATTGCTGTTCTTCATAGGGCAAACCTGGGTTATGCCTTCCTCTGGGTCATCATGTTAGGTTACAGGTTGAACATGTCAGACTCGAGTTTTATTTCAACCTTACAAAAATTAATTCTTTCTTTAACCCCTTTCTGTCATCGGACGGGATAGTACGTCCGAGGTCAGAACCCCCGCTTTGATGCAGGCTCCGGCGGGGAGCCCGCATCAAAGCCGGGACATGTCAGCTGTTTTGAACAGCTGACATGTGCCCGCAATAGCGGTGGGTGAAATTGCGATTCATGCGCCGCTATTAACTAGTTAAATGCCGCTGTCAAACGCTGACAGCAGCATTTAACTACCGCTTCCGGACGCGCGGCCGGAAATGCGCACATCGCCGACCTCTGTCACATGATCGGGGGTCAGCGATGCTTTTGCATTGTAACCAATAGAGGTCCTTGAGACCTCTATGGTTACTGATCCCGGCTAGCTGTGAGCGCCACCCTGTGAACGGCGTTCATAGCAAGCCTGCATTTCTGCTGCATAGCAGCAATCTGATGATCGCTGCTATGTAGCAAAGCCAATCCAGTAGCCTCCCATGGAGGCTATTGAAGCATGGCAAAGGTTAAAAAAAAAAAAAAAAAAGTGAAAAAAAAAAGTTTAAATCACCCCCGTTTCGCCCCATTCAAAATAAAACAAAAAAAAAATCAAACCTACACATATTTTGTATCACCGCGTTCAGAATCGCCCGATCTATCAATAAAAAAAGCATTAACCTGATCGCTAAACAGCATAGCGAGAAAAAAATTCGAAACGCCAGAATTAAGTTTTTTTTTAGTTGTCGCGACATTGCATTAAAATGCAATAACGGGCGATCAAAAGAACGTATCTGCACAAAAGTGGTATCAATAAAAACGTCAGCTTGGAGCACAAAAAATAAGCCCTCACCTGACCCCAGATCACGAAAAATGGAGACGCTACGGGTATCGGAAAATGGCGCAATTTTTATTTTTTTCTTTTAAGCAAAGTTTGGAATTTTTTTCCACCACTAAGAGAACCTACACATGTTAGGTGTCTATGAACTCGTAATGACCTGGAGAATCATAATGGCAGGTCAGTTTTAGCATTTAGTGAACCTAGCAAAAAAGCCAAACAAAGTGCAATTCCACACTTGTTTTTTTTTTGCAATTTCACCGCGCTTGGAATTTTTTTTGTCCCGTTTTCTAGTACACGAAATGGTAAAACCAATCATGTCGTTCAAAAGTGCAACTTGTCCCTCAACAAATAAGCCCTCACATGGCCATATTGATGGAAAAATAAAAAAGTTATGGCTCTGGGAAGGAGGGGAGTGAAAAACGAACATGGAAAAACAGAAAATCCCAAGGTCATGAAGGGGTTAAAAACAACAAAACCAATGTGTGGTGCAACTTCTAGACCAGTCTCCTGCTTATGGTTTGTATGCCACTTCCAGTAGATGACAGATAAATGTAAGGATATTTTCAGAAGATGGATTTTTGGAATGTGTAAAAGTCTGATGCAGATTTGGAAGAGAATGAATGGCAGAAGCTCACTGCTGACCCTTAGCCCCTGGATTTGCGCTATGGTAGCCCCATCCAGTGGAGTTAATTCACGTGTTTCATGCGCAGAATTCGCTTCAATAAGTAACCTGTCACTCGTTAATAATATTGACTTCAAGCGGAAGTCCACAGGAGGCCGGTGTGAAATTCCCATTGTGACAACATACATCTATTTTTTCAGTATTCTATAACCAATGTTCTGCATGACAGGACGTGATCTAGAATAGCGTTCTCCCTATAGACTGTGGGTAAATCGTAAGTTTCTGGAGCTGCCGCATCGTTACTATCAGATTGTACTTGATTCGGATTGTAGAAATTATACGTATTTTTCTACACTAGGCCAAAACTGCACCAAACATCTGTACATAGAGCAACTATGCCTAAAACTGCTTACCCCAGCAACTGTCCTACCAGAAATTGTGGCAGCACCCACCTAGGAAGCACGTTCTCTGGGAACTAGATGGTATCTCACAGTAAAGTTAGGACTCTCAGCTCTGCTGAGCTTTTATTGTTGGCCTGCTCTCCTAACTGCAGGCGGAAGCTTTGCCTGCTTTGCATGATTTCTTGTTTTAGTCAAATTGCCATTGGACTTTTTTTCTTTGCTTTTGTGCGAAAGTGCATTCCACCACATAGTTCCTGTAACCTTGTAAAGTCATAAAATAGAACCTCTATGCCTGGTTACCATCTTATTTGCATGTTACATTTTATACTTCTTGGGATTAGGAGGCTAAATCTTATTCTTTATTACATGGAGGCTCCAATTCACCAGGAGTCATAGAAAGTAAAGAGTTGGAAGGGATCTCCAGGGTCATCGTGACCAACCCCCCCTGCTCAATGCAGCCCGGGATTCACTAAACCATCCCCGACAGATGTCTGTCCAGCCTCTGTTTGAACACTTCCATGGAAGGAGAACTCACCACCTCTTGTGGCAGCCTGTTCCACTCATTGATCATCCTCAATGTCAAAAAGTTTTCTCTATCTAATCTGTATCTTCTCCCTTTCAATTTAATTCCATTGCTTCTCATGTTTCCATGTATAAATGATCATGATGATCCTTCTACACTGTGACAGCCCTTCAGATATTTGTAGACTGCTATTAAGTCTCCTCTTACCTTCTTTTTTGCAAGCTAAACATTCCCAGATCCTTAAACCGTTTCTCGAAGGACCTACTTTGCTGTCTGCTTACCATCCTGGTAGCTGTTCTCTGAACTTGCCCCAGTTTCTCAATGTCTTTTTTAAAATGTGGTGCCCAGAACTGGACACAGTATTCCAGATGAGGCCTGACCAAGGAGGAGTAGAGGGGGATAATTACTTCACGTGATCTAGACTCTATACTTGTCTTATACATCCTAGAATGGCATTGTGCGCTCCAGTCTTGCTGAAGGGTCCGCTAGATGGAGATGTGCCAAAGTCAATAAGAAGCGTGCGCCTCTTAATAAATTGGGTGCATCTTTCAGCTGCACTGCGCCACTGCCAAAAATAGGGACTGAAGCACATTTCTGTTATAACTTACGCCACGTTTGTGGAGTGAATTATGAGGAATTTGTCAGAATTACCCCCTTCTGTGTAAGCTTTGTCCACTTCATGAAGATGGTTTCACTTCAAATAGTTTGATACCAGAATTTATGACAAAAACTGTAGATGCAATTTACTTGTTGACCTAATCTAAAAGTGAGACTGTTGTCTTCCACACGAGGTCCAGAAAAACGGGATTCATGTAGCGCCCTGATTTATCAATTCAATACAATGGAGCAAACAACTCCAAAGTCTACAACGTTGGACTCTGACGTTTTTTCTGGCACATCGTTTATGCTGGTCACAATAGCGAAGTCTGCTGCACTATTGGGTCTGGCGTAAAAGATGGACACCACCGTAAAAGAAGGTGAAGCGAAGTTCAAATTTGCAGGCTTTGGACTCCATTTCCCTCTTTGGCAACACTGAGGTTCCATCTGAATCTTAGTTTTCTCTATTCAGCGACAGTCTTTAATAGTCTACAGCGATGACGGCATTACTACCCCACATGAGCTCTGTAGTCACTGGGTCATGCCGAGGTAGCGCGCACAAAACTGCAAAGACTTTAAAAAAAATTTAATGAGTTTCATCCAGAAAAGGTTCACTGTTTTTTTGTTTTTTTTTCCCATTTGTTATGTATGTAATCCGCTTTTCTGTTTTAAATTGTGGTGTCCAATATGTAAAATTGTATTGTAAGTGAATAGGATACTCTACAAATAATCACAACGTTGGTACATTATTAAGTGACCAAAACCACGTATGTCATGAATTTTTGGGAGAGATCCCAGTCTGGTTGCTGTCAGTCAAAAGTGAGAAAGGTATAAAGAAATATTCTCGGTCTCAGGGGCCCGCCAGATCCCCCTCCTCTCTGTCCTGTGTGTGGCAGTAAGGGTACTGTCACACAGTGGCACTTTGATCGCTACAACGGCACGATCCGTGACGTTCCAGCGATATAGTTACGATCTCGCTGTGTCTGACACGCTACTGCGATCAGGGACCCCGCTGAGAATCGTACGTCGTAGCAGATCGTTTGAAACTTTCTTTCGTCGTCAAGTGTCCCGCTGTGGCGGCATGATCGCAGCGTGTAACAAAGGTTGTATACGATGTGCGCACAGTAACCAACGGCTTCTACATCGCAAATACGTCATGAAATTATCGCTCCAGCGCCATGCATTGCAAAGTGTGACCGCAGTCTACGACGCTGGAGCGATAATCAAGCGACGCTGCAACGTCACGGATCGTGCCGTCGGAGCGATCAAAGTGCCACTGTGTGACAGTACCCTTAGACAACTGGCTGCAACAGAAGACTGCTTACTCTGCCATGTTTGCAGTAGGACAAAAGATTGCCAAGCCTTGCTCCTTGGCTCCTCATGTATACACCAGTCAAAAACAGAAGAGCTCAGATGGAAATGAGCCCCTTTGTTCCCTGCAGAATATTTACCAACCTGTTCCAGAAAGTGCAGAAATCCTGAAGATTAGCAAACAGTGGTTGAAAGATAATCTGCTTAAATCTAAAAACAAATGATACAAGTAGTGTTCCATGACCATTTTTTGTTGATCATCTGTGATGTATGGATTTGACCGCAAGTGCTCAGTTTCAATCCACAGCAGAACTAAAGCATTTTAGAGCAAACTGAATGGCAAATTGAGGTTTGTGCTCAGATCTGGTAGGACCCAACATTTTGTTTTGTTAGTTTTGTTCTCAAAGAGGTTTTAATCCATAGAATAAACCAGAAAAAATGATTGACCTATTTTACTTGCGAATTTGACATACCGTAACCAAGTCCCAAATATTATGAATTAATCAACTAATGCAACCCAATGGCAATCTAGTGAAACCCAAATTGTGCTATTGACTACATAGAAAGTATTGGTATTTTATAAGCCATGTAATAAGCAAGTCCCTGTGTATTATGCTGACATAAAAGAGAACATGACTGCTCATAAACTTTTACCTGCACAAAGAGGGCATAACTCCTTGTAAAGGATTAATCTGCTAGGATAGAGTTTTTCCTGCATCTAATAGGTTATTCTTGTACAAGAAATTATTGATGATTATAAAGTGTCAATATGAGGGGAGACCATGGCTGCTTCTGAAGGGTTGTTACTGCTTCTACAGGGTTAAAGGGGATCTTTCTCCCCCTGGGACATACTGTATATAACCTAGTAATATGGGCATACAGGTGATCGAAATGTTAAAATAGTTATCAGTGTATGCCAGTATCTGCGGCACAGATATGAGGCATAAAGGTAGGACTAGCTTATCATTTTTATCACATATATCACCATATTAATGTTACATACGTACCAAGGGATGACCAATTCCCTTTAATTTCCAAGAAGCGGGCTAAGCTGCTTCTAAGTGGTTATTCTGCTAGAGAAGAAAGTTGCTGGTTGTGAAATATTAAAGGATATCTGAATTTAAAACCAGCACCAACTTGTTATTCATGGTCTTTGCTTTTGAAGGTGTATTACATCATACTTTTCTAAAATAAAAAAAAAAAGCTACAAAAATGTTCCGTGTTCCTGAGCGCCTAATAGTCCAATGGGCATGTCTGAACCATGTTCAGCACTGGACGTGAGCCCATCTAAAGCCAACCCTCTACCTTGCCCCTCCATCTTCCACACAGCCTTGCCAATATTGTGCTTGCACCACTGATCAAAAGACTGTTAAATACACAATTCAGCGATTAAATTAATTTTTTTCCGTGCTTGCTCCTATTTTTTTGATTCATCAGCCCTATCAAAGTATATCTAAAACTGTTGAAATCATATAGGGGGCTTCACCCAAGTCAATAAAGAGGACTGGCTCACAGTGGGTACTGAGCTTGACCATTTGGCATACTGTGCGGGAGACCTTCAAACTTATTTATTTTATTTTTTTTTTAATTTCTAAAAAAAAGTTTTTATCCGGGCAAACTAATAAGTTCTCTTTATAACTGTCATCTCCAAAACACTATTTTCTGGCAGAAATGGTGTTAATCTGCTGGTAAATAATATGTACAGTATATAATGTCTGGCAGGCTTACTGGAGCAGTGTCTACAGAGAGAAAATGATGTTCTATTCTCCCTGCAGCTGCTTACTTCTAGTCATTGAGAAGGTGTAGAGAGCTGCAACAGTCAGCGCTCAGTACACAGTGAGCCTGGCTGTAATCACCCCCGACACATTGACTCCCCTGCTGTGCAGCATGTGTGTCCAGAGCTAGCTATCAATGTGCCCAGGAGTGATTACAGTGCATGCTCAGTAACCGCTCTCTGTACCGCCCCAATGACAGGACAGAGCGGCTGCAGCGAGAATATACCTTCATGGCAACCACCATAAAAATTATCACTAATTATCTGGATCTGTATGGCAGGCTTTAAAGAAAAAGGGAAAAAAAATGTGCACAAAAACACAATGTAAAACCACAAGTAACCTAATGTAAATAATAGGTGCAGAAATTCTGCAGGGTCAAAAAGTCACCAAAAGCTTATCATAGGAATGTAGCCTAAGGCTATGTGCACACGTCCTGAACAAAACCGGACATTTTCTGCAAGAAATCCGCATGCGGATTTTTTTGCGTTTTTTTTGCCCGTTTTTTTGCATTTTTTTTTTCTGGAGGTTCTGGAATGTAATAATATAGTGGGAAATCCGCAAAATTAATGAACATGCTGCATTTTTTTCTGCGATGCATTTTTGTAGCGGAAAAAAACGCAACATATGCACAAAAATTGCGGATTGCATTATAATTGATGGGATGCATATGTATGCGTGTTTTAAGCGTTTTATCACGTTTTTATAGCGAAAAAACGTAAAAAATCCGGAACATGTGCACACAGCCTAACAGTTGTGTGTGGAGAGGAGCCCTGCCGGTGACTGTTAGCTTGTTAAGTGCTGCTGCTGCCAAACTCTGACAGCAGCATTAGCAGTACTCCGGCATGGAGGCACGTCATTCTGTGCCTCGTCGGCACTCCCGTGATGCGCCAGATGCTTTGAGAAGTGATCAAAATATATCTATCCCAAAATGGAATAGTTAAGAACGTCCACTCGCACAACTCTATTGACCAAAACTGAAAGCCGCTAAAATAATAATAAAAAAACCCCTACTGCTCCCATCAGCTACTGCCGCTAATTACAGCAAGGGCAGATGGTGGCTGATGGGAGTATTCATCAGCTGGCGCCTGCGCTGTAAATAAATAATTAAAAAAAAAAAGCATGGGTTCCCCTGTAATTTTGTTAACAAGCCAGTCAAAACTCACAGCTGGGGGCAACCCTCAGTTGTTGGCTTCATCAAGGCTGGTTATCAGGAATAGAGGGGTCCCTTCCATTTTTGACAACCAGCCAAGCTAAAGCATGTTCGCACTGTCAAGGTGGAAAACTATTAATCCCACAGACATGGTTTACAGTGTGGGACAGAACAAATGACAGGTGAGGGATATTTTTTTTTTTTTTTTTTTTTTACAGGAGACGAGGGATTCAATGGAATGGGCACTAGGTGAGTATAAATGTTTTGTTATTTTTAAATAAAAAAGTAAAAGTGTGTTTTGTTTTATATCAAATAAAAGACTTTAATCTGGCTGAGTCTTTATTTGCCATACAACTATAAGATTAGTAATGGATAGGTGTCTTATAGTCTCGAAACCTTGCAATTTGTTACCATCTTTTCAGTAGCCATTAAAAGGTATCAACCACTGAGGACTCTCAATTCCAAATAATATTCTATCTACTGGCTAACACGGTACAAAGATATATATCTTTCCTGTATTAAACAATTAAAAAATAGGAGTGGGGAGCCCTCTATTCTTGATAATTAGCCATGCTGAAGCTGACAGCTGAGGGTTGTAGCCCACAGCTGTGATTTTTGCCTGGCTGGTTATCAAAAAAACAGGGGATCCCATGCCATATTTTTAAAATAACTTATTTACGGTGCAGGCGCCGGCTGATGAATACCCAGCAGTAGTCGCATCAGCTGACACCAGTGACCAGAGGTAAATTTTATGCCTCCGATCACAGCTGCGCATTTGCGCTGTCTTTTGACAGCGTGGGAACCGCGGCTGTCTGACCGGCAGTGATGATTTTTACCTCCGATCAGAAGCAGTGTTTGCCGTACTGTTCTGGTACCCAAACTTTTTGTAACTGTTCTGCCAACCCCGGCAGACCCGAACATCCAGGTGTCTGCCCATCTGCTTATTAGCCCCAATTCTAGGATGTTGTTTCGCACAGCAGTCCATGGGGAGACTTGTAAAACAATATGTCTATCAAATAGCTCTAATTGTAATATGTATTTGAATATATTTATTTGGCCACATACCGCATTTTGTAAATTTTGGCACACTTTGCCATCTTCCAAACTGACACTATCGATGAATTGATACACGGATGCATTGTGTCCAGCCTGTTACTCATTCATAGCCCATTGTTTAGCAGACGAGATGACGTGTTCAATCTTTATTTTAACTTATTTATCAAGACTCTAATCCTTGTCTCGCAAGAAGAATTTCTTGCCTTTTTGTAATTGTGTAATACTTTATTGTAGCATGGCTCTGTTGTATGTAATGGAAACACTAGATAATATTTTGGGGCAGGTTTTCTTTTTGCTTGCACAATACAGGATCTAACCCTGTTGTTGGCACGACGTGCATTGCTCTTGCTCAGTCCTATATCAGAGGTATGAATGAGCCTTAAGGCGCAGAAGGTTCCCGGCTTACTACAAGTTGTATCTTGTACTTGTTTGCTAAAGTACATCTACTGCCATCATGGTTACAAGGGCGGAAGTAACTTGTGTTTTCATTTGTCAGAAGCCCGATACCATAAAACAAAGTATTGTGTTAGGACTTCTGCATAAAGCAAAGCCAGTCTACCAGTATAGTCAGGGGGTTTTCCCACCCTTACAAATTCATTTACTCTCTGTGGTTGTGCTGGACATAACTTTTTTTTTTTTTTTAAAGTGTGAATGATAAAACGGAACCTGTCAGGAAAAATACACTGTATTACTTACAGCTATAGCGGTAATCTGCAGGCAAGTACTTCTGTATACATGTTCGTCGTTCTAACTGGAAGTACAGAGAGAATAAAATAAAAGCGATCTGTGTGTGGATGCTGTAATGGCATAGTTGTTAAAGGGACTCGGTGCACCATGGCAAGGTGAAACAATAACTGAACCTTCCCACCTACCCCCTGCCCCCCAATCCCCACACACCCCTCCCCTCTATCTTCAGGTCCCTTTTTCTTTGTTTGGCAGCTCTGGCTTTATAGGGCCAGAAGAAAGGTGGAGACAAAAAACAAAGTTGGATGGTGCACTTGCATATTTGGCTTTATCAAGGGTGCACTGAGCACCTGTACTTGGAACAACTGTCAATCTGTGCTGAGAAGACTCCCATTAAAGGTATGGCTCTCCCATCTGCCCCACAAGTTTACACTTTATATAACTTTTTAAAAAGGGGTTGTTCAAAGAATGCAATTTAATCCCTTAACGACAGCCGATATGAATTAAAATGACGGCCACCGAGTGGCCTTATCGTGAATAAGCGTATAGCGCTCCGCAGAGTCTGAAAATCTCTGGGGTTTCAGCTAGCGGGGATAGCTGACACTTTGGACAACCTGATCGAGGCCAGATTTTCCGGTCCCTGATCAAGTGATCGCCGTTATTCAATAAATAGCGGTGATCACGTGAAGAAAAAGTGTACCCGCTATTAAAATTTCTCTCTCTTCTGACATGCTATACATTCCATGATATACATGTCAGGCAAGAGAAATGATGTCCCCAAGTTCCCCCCCCCCCGGTACTTCTGCCATCCTCCGGTACCTCCTTCTCCATCCCCCGACCCTCCGCCTTCTCTTCCTGGAAAAAAAATATCTACAGGCCGGCACTCGGCAGCAGCAGGGATTTTTCCAATTGGTTCCTTTAGTGACCCTTTCACAGTGATCAAAAGCCAATAATTAGTATGTAACCCCCCAAATATGTCATTCCCTTAGATTATTTTTTTTTATTTTATAATCTTTATTTCTTTCATTCCACGTCTTTGTTAGGGTTGGACCTAGAGTTGGGGATGTGGTAGGGGTTTTCCAAAACTTTTAATACATGGTGATATGACGACTAGTGTTGAGCTAGTGTTTGCTACTCAAGTTTGCATCTGGATGCCCGAGTATGCATCGACTATCGTGGATGCCCAAGTGACCTGCTAATCACTCGCATGTTTCGCAGCTGTTAGCCCGCGAAAAATGCAGGGATTGCCTGTAATAAATGGGTAATCGCTGAATGTTTTTTTTTTTTTTTTTTAAGTCTTTAACAATCGCGATACATGTGGGATGAGGAATGGAGCATGTCACTCGACCACACTCAATACTCTGTGCATGCCCGAGAACGCGATGCAAACTGGAGTAGCAAGCACTTGCGCTCATCTCTAATGATGACTCAATGTTATCAAATTCTGTGTAGTATCTTTGGGTTCAAAATCCTTAGTATACCCCTGAATAAAACTCTTGAGGGGTGTTTTTTCCAAAATTGGGTCACTTGTGGGGGGTTTAATTTCTTTAGGCAAATCAGGGGCTCTCCAAACATGACATGACACCTGCAGAACTTTCCATCGAAATCTGCTTTCCAAAACGTCACTCTAAGTTTTTCAGCCTTGCCGTGTGCAAACAGTAGTTACCCTCCACATATCAGGTATCTGCGTACTCAGGACAAATTGCACAACAAACTTGGGGGTCCATTTCTTCCTGTTACCCTTGTGTAAATAAACAAAATTGGGGCTGAAAAAAACTTTTTTCATTTATTTTTCACCACTCAACTTCATAAACTTCTATGAAGAACCTGGGATTTAAGGTACTCGCCACACATCTAGATCAGTTTCCACTCTTTAGGCACATCAGCACTCTCCAAACTCAACATCGCATCCGCTAATGATTCCTGCAAACTTTGCATTCAAAAAGTCAAATGGCGCTCCTTCCATTCCAAGCCCCGCCATGAGATGCTCGGTGCATACCCGAGAACCAGATACAAACTGGGGTAGTGAGCACTTGCGCTCAACTCTCATGACGAACTAATGTTATCAACTTCTGTTCAAAATTATCACTGTACTTCTGAATAAAATCCTTGTGGGGTGTAGTTTCTAGTGATGAGTGAAATATACTCGTTACTCGAGATTTCCCGAGCACTCTCGGGTGTCCTCCGAGTATTTTTTAGTGCTTGGAGATTTAGTTTTTATTGCCGCAGCTGAATGATTTACATCTGATAGCCAGCATAAGTACATGTGGGGGTTGCCTGGTTGCTAGGGAATCCCCACATGTAATCAAGCTGGCTAACAGATGTAAACTTATACTTTTCGATATTTTCATAAATATATGCAAATCTTACAGACCAAAATTTACTACTAATACAAAGTACAATATGTCACAATAAAACATCTCAGAATCAGTGGGATCTGTAGAAGCCTTCCAGCGTTATTACCATATAAAGTGACAGTGGTCAGATTTTAAAAATTTGGCCAGGTCATTAAGGTCAAAATTGGCTTCGTCACTAAGGGGTTAAAATTTACCACCATGATTGATACTGTAAGTTGCTGCTGCCATTCCTCAATTAGAAAACCCACCAATCACAAGAATGGGAGCGCTGGCTTAACTACCAGAATGTGTGACTGTTGAAAATGTTTGCTGTCACTCCATTTCATGTTAATGGTTCCGACAGAATTTTGGACTGGAGCAGCACTATCCATCCTGAAGGTCTATTTACACTGCAAGATAATCATAAAGGAGAGACCCTAAGAACACTCATTTCTAGTGATTGGGAACCCGACCAGTAAAGTTCAGCATCCGTACTGAACACCTACTGTTCTGGCATGGACACTGAACACAGACTTCACCAATACGTCCGTGTTACTGTTCGGGTTCGGCTGACCGAACACTGGGTGTTTGTCACGCTGTCATGTGCATGACAGTGGGGAAAGCACTGCTTCTGATTGGCGGTGAAATCATCTCCGCCAGTCAGACAGCCGCGGTTCCCATGCTGTCAAAAGATTGCATGAGCGCTCAGCTGAGATCGAAGGTATAAAGTTTACCTACAGTCACTGCTATCAGCTGATGGGACAACTGTTCCCATCATCTGAAACCTGCTGCCACTAAAAACAGCGAGAGCAGGAGCTGCGAATGGGAGTATTCATCTGCTGCTCCTGTGCTGTAAATAAATATTTAAAAAAAACAGTATGGATTCCCCTGTATTTTTGTTAACCAGCCAGGCAAAACTCACAGCTGGGGACTGCAACCCCCAGCTGTCAGCTTCAGCAAGGCTGGTTATCAAGAGTAGAGAGGTCCCCACGCCGTATTTTTAAATTATTTAAATAAATAATAATTTAAAAAAAACGGCGTGGGGTCCTCCCAAATTTTGACAACCAATCTTGCTAAAGCAGACAGCTGGGGGTTGGTATTCTGAGGCCGGTAAGGGGCCATTGATATTGGGCCCCCCCAGCCTAAAAATAGCAGCCCGCAGCTGCCCAGAAAAGGCACATCTATTAGATGCGCCAATTCTGGCGCTTTCCCCTGGTCTTTCCCTGTAGAGGTGGCAAGTGGGGTTCATATTTGTGGGGTTGACGTCACCTTTGTATTGTCCGGTGACATCAAGTCCACGGCTTAGAAATGGAGAGGCGTCTATAAGACACCTATCCATTACTAATCCTATAATTGTATTATGAATAAAGACACGGCCAGAACAAAGTTCTTTAATTGAAAAAATTAAACAGACTCCTTTAATAATCTCAATTAAACCATACTTCCGACCTTGCCTAATTCCACCTAAGCCCTCGTTCTCCTGTAATAAACCATAAATAATCAAACAACAATATACCATACTTGTCCGTCATTCTGTCCCACGGCGTTATCCATGTCTGATAGAAAAACCATTGGGGAATGAACTGCTGCAAGCGCAGCCTCCGTGACTGAAGGTAACATTATCGAGGTTACCTACGGTCACTGAGGCTCCGTTCCCAGCTGGGTTGTTCTGCAATGACCTCAGTGACATCCCTCTAGCACCGTGAGAAAAAATTACAGCGCAGCAAACACTGGATGTTCGGGACCCCCATTCAAGTGAATGGGGTCCGGGTTCGGGTACTGTTCCTGTACCCAAACTTTTAGTAACTGTTCAGCCGAAGCCACCGGAAACGAACATCCAGTGTCCGCCCATATCTACTCATTTCACGATAATTCTGCTGTCTAAACACAGTACGGATCACCTGATGAACAAGCAGAACACTCACTCATGGGTGAACCTCTCTTTTGGTTTGCACAAAAGACCAGTGTTCTTGGCAGCACATCATCCTGTGTAAACATGACTTGCGCTGCTGAGAACAATGGCAGCCTATGTGCACTGAAAGATCCGAACATTTGGGGCGCATTGGAAGAGCGTTCTGTTTGTAAACCGCTACCAGTCAGCAGGCAAGCAAGCGACTGCAATCAGGAGACAAGTTGCTGGTTTCTGATTCTTTTTTTTTTTAATGTCTCACATCATCAGATGTAAATGGACTCTGCTGCATTCAGATAGGGGATTCTGGACTCTTGATCGGCGGTGCCCCGAACAACCTGCCGTTCATCGCCTATCCTGTGGATGACAGTAGCAATCTACCATGTGGCAGGCTCCATTGTTTTAAGTGATCTGTACTGTAAATAACTATCTTTTTCTTGGTGGGACTGTACTTTTAACCCCTTCACGGCATGCGCTGTACATTACATTTTATCCAAATTTTTCATATTTTCACAAATAAACGCACTTTGTATTGAATAAATTTTACCACTTTTGTGAAGTACAATATGTCACGAGAAAAAAGTCTCAAAATGACCGGGATCCATAGAAGTTTTCCAGAGTTATTACAAACATAAAGTGACAGTGGTCAGAATTGTAAAAATTGGCCTAGTCAGGAAGGTGAAAACGGGCTCGATGGTGAAGGGGTTAAAGAAGCTTCTAACTTTCTGGGTTATTTTCTACTCCTGGCTATGAAACTTCTTCCACACTACATAAGATACTGTTACTCTGAGAGTTGTCCAACTGGTTCCTAAAGTGTACAATACTGTTTTCTCTGGCAAAGGATTGTATCTAGAGCTTATAATTGAGTATAAACACCCAGGATTTATGCAAACAATGAGGTTTAGCAGATATGGATATATATATATGACACTATATAATATAGAACCAGTTGTATACGAGCTGCAGCCGGGTGTCGTAACACCGTCTCCCATGGGTGGGACCTCCATATACTGGTTAAGGACAGCCCCTTTATCAGCAGGTCAGGCCAGTTGGCTGTCCCCATAATGATATGCAGATTTTCAGCTTCTTTTCTGTACAAATAAAGAGCGTAATAGAAAGAGATCGGTCTGATTTGAATTCCACATTTAGACAATGTAAGCGTAGACTGGTAGTCTATGTGCACGCATGAAGTATTTTCTGCAGACATTTCGCCATCATTTTGACATGCTGCTGATATGAAACTACTTCAGATTTCCAAGAAAAAAATAAGCAACGTGTGCATGAGACTTGAGAAATCTCATTCATTTTGCTGGGCCTGTAAGCCGCACGTTTTGATGCAGCAAATCTTGAATGTGTGCACATACCCTGAAGGTCCATTTACATGGACTGACTGTTGTCACTAAGCAACCACCGATCAATAGACATATATCGATAGGCGGTCATTTAATATCTTATTTACATAGGCAGACTGCGGTAAATGTTGCGCACTCAGTGATTAACGTTGTTAACCCCTTCACAACCTTTGACATCCATTTACATGCGACCCCACATCTTTCTCCGCACATGACTGATTTATTCTGCCATCATATGCATTTAAAACCCGAAGGGTGTAGCGATTTTCCACCTGCATCTCTTAACCAGATAAATCACAGATTTAACACACGATTGCCAGAAGCGCATCATTCGTCTTGCCCATCAGCACCCCTGTCACATGAGCACAGACCGCCGATGGGTTGTCATGAGAGCCGGGGGTCTGCTGATGACCCCCATGTTTGTCATTATGAGACCTCCGTGAATGCCGGCCTGTGGCCGCCATTCATGGAAGAGTATGATTTTAGCTATACCTAGCAGTGCTGATGCACTGCTCTGTGCACATAACATCTGATGATCGCAGCTTCAGTTCCCCTAAGGCAGGGGTGGGGCAGCCGTATCCTGTCAGCTGCCGGCCATTTAACACCCAAGTGCACGGCAGACAGCGTTAATTACAGAACACTGCCTGCCTGCACTGAATGATGATGTCATCTGGGTGGGCAGGGTTAGCGCCGTGGTGATCGGGGTTAATGCGCTCTTGTCCTCGAAGAGGAGCTGCTGCGCTGCCAGTGCCAGAGACTTGAGAGCGATCTCTGTGCCTTCCCAGGGATCTCTGTGCCGGCAGCTCTGTGCCAGTCTGCTGGTGATCTGTGCCCCCTGTGATCTGTTCCCCCTCAGCTATGTGCCCCCATGTGATCTCTCTGCCCCCCCCAACTATATGCCCCCCGTGATCTCTGTGCCTCTCAGGTATGTGCACCCCTGTGATCTCTGTGCCCCCCCTGTGGTCTCTGTGGCCCCAGCTATGTGCCCCCCCTGTGATCTCTGTGCCCTATAGCTATATGTCCCCCTGTGATCTCTTTGCCCTCCTATGATCTCTCTCCCCCCCAGCTGTATGCCTCCTGTCATTTCTGTGCCCTCCAGCCAGGTACGGACTGGGGTTGAAATTCAGTTCTGGCATTTGAAATCACACAGGTCCATGTTGTCCCCGTCCCCAAGAACAAAATGGAATATATTACTAATATTACCCTGGATGGAGAAAAGGAGGATTTTCTACAAGACCAATATTTCTAATGATACCCGTGGCCTGCTGGGGTAAGTGATGGAGTCAGTGACTTTGTGCTCCATCACAACTCTTAACAGTATGGGTATCTTGAGAACACCGATTCTGTTAACAACATAGCAGAAAAGGCAGCCCATGACCAGACAGGCCCTTCTGGCATTTGCCAGAATTGCCAGATGGCCAGTCCGGCCCTGCCTCCAGCTATATACCTCCCTGTGATCTCTGCACTACAGCTATATGCCCTGTGTGTTCTAGGTGCCCTCCAGTTTTGTACCCCCTGTGATCTTTGTGCTCCCATGTGATCTGTGATCTGTCTTCCCCAGCTATGAGCCCCCTGTGAGCTTTGTGCTCCCCCCCCATGGTCTTCGTGCCACCCCCGGTGATCTCTGTGCCTCCCTGGCAATGTCTGTCCCCCCAGTGCTGTATACCCCCATGTATATAGCCCCCAGTGAAGTATGTGACCCCACCGGTGATGTGTATTCCCCTAGTACATATATACCCCCTGTGCGGTCTGTGCTTCCTAGTGATGTGCATATAGCCACTCAGTGATGGCTATTTCTCCCAATCTTTCCGGTGATGAATGTCCTAGCATCTCCTGTGATGTCTATGCCCCCATGCCCCTTCTGTAATTTATATGACCCCAGAGTCTCCTGTGATGCATACACAGCAGTCTCAATGTTTCCTATGTTATGTACAACAGTCCCAGTGTCTCCTATGTGATGTATATACAGCCGTCCCAGCTTCTCCTATGTGATGTATATACAAAGGTCCCTGAGTCTCCTATGTGATGTATATAGAGCAGTCTCAATGTTTTCTATGTTATGTATGTACAGCAGTTCCAGCGTCTCCTATGTGATGTATATACAGCTTTCTCAGCGTCCTCTATGTGATATAGATACAGCAGACTCAGCGTCTCCTATGTGATGCATATACAGCAGTCACCGTGTCTCCTATGTGATGTATATTCAGTAGTCCCAGCGTCTCCTATGTGATGTATATAATTTACAAAACTTATGATAAAAAGTTGGCTGCTCTCCTGGTCGACATAAACCTGGAAAAGCAGCTGTGAGAAGCAACATGATCAGTATCACATAACATCACAGCTGCACCAAAGAGAAGCAGCTCCAGCCGTCACATTAAGGGTGAGTTACCGTAATTAATTGTTTGACTAAATATACTGGGGTAATTTTCAAGGTGATTATTTTTGTGTGGCCCCCAAATGATGGTAGAAATTTCCAAATGGCCCCTGCCGGAAAAAGGTTCCCCACCCCTGCCCTAAAGGGACTATGCAGTATGGTAAAAAGTGAGAAAAAAGTTTTTTAAAATATGAAAAAACAAGTTCAAATCACTGTCTTTTGCCCTATTAAAAATAAAACAATTGAAAAAATACACATATTTGGTATTGCTCAGTTCGTAAAAGTCCAATCTATCAAAATATAAAGTAAATTAAACTGGTCCTTAAACGGCGTAATAAAAAAAGAAAATCAGAACGCAGGAATTACATTTTTATTTATTTTTTGGCCCCCACAACATTGCAATCAAATGCAGTAAGAGGTGATCAAAACATTATACCCAAAATGATAGCAATAAAAACATCAGCTGAGGGTGCAAAAATAAGCCATCACCCGGCCCCAGATCCCAAAAAATGAAAACTGAAAATGGCAGCATAAGTTGCATGTGTTTCCTGTTAGACAATCCCTGCATGTGTTGCGACTATCGGAACGGCTGCGAGACTTGCAGTCACGGTAACTTGAACATAGTATTAGAGAACACCAAAGATACACGGGCATTCCTCACTCATTAATACATGCAAGACAAAATTTTGGGCACATTTAGCGTAGTCAATCCTCCCATATATGTATCACTATCTGGTTTTAATTTGTAATAAAAACATAATGTAACATTCCCTTAAACGAAACATGCGGAGGCATCCGCATTGCCTGCCTACCCAATGTTAAAGATAGGGTACGCAGGATGCATGCCAACGTAGGCGGAGCTGAAGGAAGAGCTGCGGCAGTGGGCAGGGCTTAACGGAGGAACTACGCAGCCATCCGCAAAGCTCTCATCCGCAAATGTGAAACCAGCCTAAGCTAAATAAAGATCTATTATTTAACAAAAAAATAAATTGTGATATCATTTCTTTGTCCAACCTCTTCTTTTACATACTCCATTGAAGACCATAATATCATTACATACCATGTTCACATATAGTGTTTGCCCACACAAATCAAATATAAGTGAATATCTGTAGATAGATAGAAAAAATCTTCGTTAGGCCGGGGTCACACTTGCGAGAAACTCGCACGAGTCTCGCACCTCAATACCCAGCACTGCCGTCGGCACTCGGACCGGAGCGTTCAGCTGCATAGAAATACATGCAGCTGCGCACTCTGGTCCTGAGTGCCGGGTATTGAGGTGCGAGACTCGTGCTAGTTTCGCACAAATGTGACCCCGGCCTAACGAAGATTTTATCTGTTTAATTTTTTAAAAGAAGGGAAAAAAAATTGCGTGGGCTCACTCACAATTTTCAGAACCAGAGAGGGAAAGCCAGTGACTGGGGGCAGATGTTTATAGCCTGGCAAGGGGGTAGTACAAATTAAGCTTCCCAGGCTATTAATATCAGCTCACAGCTGTATACTTAGCCTTTACTGGCTATTAAAATAGCGGAGCCCCCCAAAAAATGGCATGGGGTCCCCTTATAATTTATAGCCACAAAAGGCTATGCAGACAGCTGTGGGCTAATATTCATGGCCTAGGAAGGGACCATGGATATTGCCCCCCCCCCCCCCGGCTACAAACACCAGCAAACATCCGCCCCAGAGATGGCACATCTCTAAGATGCTCCAATTCCGGCACTTAGCCTCTCTCTCCTCCCACTTGTCCTGAAGCGGTGACAAGTGGGGTAATAGTTCTGGGGTTGATGTCACCTTTGTATTGTGAGGTGACATCAAGACCGGCTTAGTAATGGAGAGGCGTCCATAAGACACCTATCCATTACTAATCCTATAGTTGTTAAGGGGTTAAATAAAAACACAGCCAGAATAAAGTATTTTAATTAAATAAAACACTACATAGTTTCCCATCTTTATTGTACTCCTAATTCCTGTGACGTCCTCGATAACCTGTAAAAAGAATAAAATAATAAACCAACAGTATACTCCCTGTTCCGATGTAATCCATTTAATAACAAGTGTTCCACGACGATCTCCCATGTAGAACTGTCACATCAGATGTGAATGCCCTACTTGTCCTCCAGTGACACACTGACAGGAGACAAGGGTTCCTGCAGTGTTATCACTGAGGGTTCACTGGAGTTCATGCTCTCACTTTACGGCACTGCAGCGTGAGAATTTTCCCACGCAGCGGTGCCGCAAGTAACAGGACGAACTCCAGTGACCTCTAGGCGGCAGAGGGATACAGTGCCGGGAGTATTATCTCCTGTCACTGTACAACGGAGGCCCCTGAAGAGCGGTCACATCTCCCGATGTGACAGCTCTACATAGGAGATCACTGTCGGACAATCGTTATTAAATGGATTACGTCGGAACAGGGAGTATACTGTTGTTTTTTGGGGGGGTTTTTTGCAGGCGATCAAGAGCGTCGAGGATTAGCTGTATGGTGAGTATGACTGTATATGTGTGTTTTTTTTGTTTTTTTTTCTTACTATTGCACACAGTAGCCGGATTATGGGACTACTACTGTCCCATCATCGGCTAGCTGTCACTGTAGCAGACATAGCCGGATGGGACTATTAGTCCCATTGGACAATGCCTGCCTACACACACACACGCACATCTTCTCCGCTCACACAGTCTCCACCCGCACACAGTCTCCACCCACACACTCTTCCTCCTCCTGATTATTGCCAAATAAGTGATCCTGACACAAGTTGTAAAGTACTACAACGTTAAAGGGCTAAGTGCCCTAATATGCTAAGGAGGCTTAATTACAGATAATAAACTTGTGTGAAGAGCTCCTTGTCCCTGACTCCTGATGAAGATCTAATGAAATCGTGCGTTGGGGCCAAGTGTATTATCTGTAAACTTTAGGAGCAAAAAATGTTACAAGGCCTTCTTATTTTTGGGGTAACATGGTAGTGATGTGATAAAGCGTGTATATAAGTAGGTAAAATAAACTGAGTGTGCAGCTGTGCCCACTCGATACAATGCGATACGATACGATACGATACGATACACTTTATTGATCCCGTGGGAAATTATGGTATCACAGCAGCACAACTTAAATCATAAAAATCATAAATGAATTACTTAATTGACATGACAGTGGAGTTGACAGAAGAACATTATACATTATACATTAGAATAGGACATACACAACTAGTGAACTGAAATGTAGAGAAATAAAGTAGACATTCACCTTGATGATTTAACCCTAATGTTATTGTTGTACATCCCCATAGCAGTTGGCACAAACGATTTCCTATATTTTTCCTTCTTACACCTCAGAAGTATTAGCCGGTTACTGAAGGTGCTCTTCTGTCTCATGAATAACTCATATAATGGATGTGCATTATTGTTCATAATTGCCATACACTTTTTCAGAGTTCTTCTCTCCACTACCTCCTCAAAAGAGTCCAGATTGCAGCCCACAGCAGAACTTGCCTTCTTGATAATCTTATTCAGCTTATTAGCATCAAAGGCCCGCACACTACTACCCCAGCATATGATTGCAAAAAAGATGGCACTTGCCACTACAGACTGGTAGAACATTTCTAACATTTTGCTGCACACATTAAAAGACCTCAGTTTCCTTAGGAAATACAATCTGCTCATCCCCTTCTTGTAGACAATCTCTGAGTGGCATCTCCAGTCCAGTTTGCTGTCCAAATGGACCCCCAAATATTTGTAACTCTCCACCTGCTCTACCTCCTGACCAGCAATAGTGATCGGTAAGCATTCCATCTTTATCCTGCTATAGTTGGCTGTCAGTCTTATAGTCTATATTTTCCCAAACCTCTATGGCACAATTACAAAAAAGCCTGTCTCTATAGACCGCACTCCATTTTGTTCCCTCTGCTAGCACTCCTAGATCTGTTGTATACAGGCTTCCTTCAGATGTAGACATCACTCTTCTCTGTTGTGAAGGCTAGGCACCCGCCATATAGTATCTTATCTACATGTGCTGTTTTCCTAGATAACAGGCTTGAAGGCTTGCTCCAGAGTGATAAGTTTATTGACACTAATATGAGGTGTGACATTGACACCTTAAGGTACCTTCACACTAAGCGACTTTACAACGATAACGATAGCGATCCGTGACGTTGCAGCGTCCTGGATAGCGATATCGTTGTGTTTGACACGCAGCAGCGATCAGGATCCCGCTGTGAGATCGCTGGTCGTTGCTGAAAGTCCAGAACGTTATTTCGTTGCTGGATCTCCCGCTGACATCGCTGAATCGGTGTGTGTGACACCGATCCAGCGATGTCTTCACTGGTAACCAGGGTAAACATCGGGTTACTAAGCGCAGGGCCGCGCTTAGTAACCCGATGTTTACCCTGGTTACCATTGTAAAAGTAAAAAAAACACATACTCACATTCCGGTGCCCGGCGTCCGCTTCCCTGCACTCCTCCTGCATCCTGTGTAAGTGCCGGCCGTAAAGCATAGCGGTGACGTCACCGCTCTGCTCTGTGGGAGATGCCGGAGATGTTCGGCGCTGACACAGGATGCAGGAGGAGTGCAGGGAAGCGGACGCTGGGGACGCGACAGACACCGGAATATAAGTATGTAGTGTTTGGTTTTTTTTTACTTTTATAATGGTAACCAGGGTAAACATAGGGTTACTAAGCGTGGCCCTGCGCTTAGTAACCCGATATTTACCCTGGTTACCCGGGGACTTCGGCATCGTTGGTCGCTGGAGAGCCGTCTGTGTGACAGCTCTCCAGCGACCACACAGCGACTAAACAGCGACGCTGCAGCGATCGGCATCGTTGTCTGTATCACTGCAGCGTCGCTTAGTGTGAAGGTACCTTTACTACTTCCCTCATTTTGAAGGACACTTTTCTAGAAGCTTTGTGCAAAGATATCATCATATTGTGAGGTGCATAGAAGTACATGCTGTCACACTCAGGTCAGGGGGGCAAACAGCCAGTCCAGGGATTGCCCTGCAATCCTCGGGACAGTAATTTGGCAGTCTGACTGATTCACTGAGGTCAGCGCAGAGGGGTGGGCAGGATTACGGGCCGCTATTACAGAATATGTAACTTCTATTGCTTTATGTTACCCATTAGTATTGCTGTAAGCCCCGGAAAGTTTATAGTTGTGCACCGACTAGTCAAGCGTATGTAAATCTGAAATTAATATTCACCTATTCCCTACCCATAATCCTGCTCACCACTCTATGCTGGTGTCAAGTGATGCAGTCAGACTGCCTAAAGGTCCCTTTGCCATCCACGGACTGTCCGTCTTCTTTCCTGACCTAAGTGTGACAGCTGCATAGAAATACATTCTGTCACCCTCCTGTCAAGAGAGCAAACCGCCTATCTGAGGATTGTGATGCGATCCTTGGGCGAGTAATACGGCAGTCTGACTGCATCCAGATACTGATGTCGGCTCACAGGGGTGGACAGTAGAATTGCAATCCTCGGTCGAGAAATACAACAATTTGACTGCACCCAATCACTGACACCGGCTCAGAGGGGCAGGGGGTGGAAATGCGATCCTCGGGCGAGTAGTCAATCAGACTGCCGTATTACGCTCTTTAGCATCGCAATCCTCAGAGACCATCTGCACTAAAGACTTGACCTTGACAACATGTATTTTTATGCAGCTGTCTCGCTCAGGTCAGGAGAACAGACAGCCAGTCCGAGGATAGTGATGTGATCCTCTGGCAGTCTGACTGATTCACTGACGCCGGCACAAAGGGATGGGCGGGGAAAGGGGTGAATATTCACTTTGTATTAGCATACTTTTGACTAGTTGACCTGTAACTATAAATTTTACGTGGCTTGCAGCAACACAACGCGCCAACCTATAGCAATAAAAGTTACTTATCCTGAAAGGGTTGCCCAAGCCCCGTTTCAGGATATTATTAGTAGACTAGGCGAAAATGACCTGACGCATTCCCTTTAAGGCATCAGAAACTGCCACAAGTTCTCTCATTTGTGCAACACTCAAAACCTGATGTGTTGTGAAACTTTATATTAGGGAGTCCTGTTCTAGTATTCCAAGCATGTTCTTGATGTCCAAAATAAATGTTATTTGTGTAAAAACATTATACAGGTCCTTCTCAAAAAATTAGCATATAGTGTTAAATTTCATTATTTACCATAATGTAATGATTACAATTAAACTTTCATATATTATAGATTCATTATCCACCAACTGAAATTTGTCAGGTCTTTTATTGTTTTAATACTGATGATTTTGGCATACAACTCCTGAAAACCCAAAAAACCTGTCTCAATAAATTAGCATATTTCACCCGTCCAATCAAATAAAAGTGTTTTTTAATAACAAACAAAAAAACCATCAAATAATAATGTTCAGTTATGCACTCAATACTTGGTCGGGAATCCTTTGGCAGAAATGACTGCTTCAATGCGGCGTGGCATGGAGGCAATCAGCCTGTGACACTGCTGAGATGTTATGGAGGCCCAGGATGCTTCAATAGCGGCCTTAAGCTCATCCAGAGTGTTGGGTCTTGCGTCTCTCAACTTTCTCTTCACAATATCCCACAGATTCTCTATGGGGTTCAGGTCAGGAGAGTTGGCAGGCCAATTGAGCACAGTAATACCATGGTCAGTAAACCATTTACCAGTGGTTTTGGCACTGTGAGCAGGTGCCAGGTCGTGCTGGAAAATGAAATCTTCATCTCCATAAAGCATTTCAGCCGATGGAAGCATGAAGTGCTCCAAAATCTCCTGATAGCTAGCTGCATTGACCCTGCCCTTGATGAAACACAGTGGACCAACACCAGCAGCTGACATGGCACCCCACACCATCACTGACTGTGGGTACTTGACACTGGACTTCAGGCATTGTGGCATTTCCTTCTCCCCAGTCTTCCTCCAGACTCTGGCACCTTGATTTCCGAATGACATGCAAAATTTGCTTTCATCAGAAAAAAGTACTTGGGACCACTTAGCAACAGTCCAGTGCTGCTTCTCTGTAGCCCAGGTAGGGCGCTTCTGCCGCTGTTTATGGTTCAAAAGTGGCTTTACCTGGGGAATGCGGCACCTGTAGCCCATTTCCTGCACACGCCTGTGCACGGTGGCTCTGGATGTTTCCATACCAGACTCAGTCCACAATCTTCCTCAGGGTCCGGTCACCTCTTCTCGTTGTACAGCGTTTTCTGCCACATTGTTTCTTTCCAACAGACTTACCATTGAGGTGCCTTGATACAGCACTCTGGGAACAGCCTATTTGTTGAGAAATTTCTTTCTGGGTCTTACCCTCTTGCTTGAGGGTGTCAATGATGGCCTTCTTGACATCTGTCAGGTCGCTAGTCTTACCCATGATGGGGGTTTTGAGTAATGAACCAGGCAGGGAGTTTTTAAAAGCCTCAGGTATCTTTTGCATGTGTTTAGAGTTAACTAGTTGATTCAGAAGATTAGGGTAATAGGTCGTTTAGAGAACCTTTTCTTGATATGCTAATTTATTGAGACAGGTTTTTGGGGTTTTCAGGAGTTGTATGCCAAAATCATCAGTATTAAAACAATAAAAGACCTGACAAATTTCAGTTGGTGGATAATGAATCTATAATATATGAAAGTTTAATTGTAATCATTACATTATGGTAAATAATGAAATTTAACACTATATGCTAATTTTTTGAGAAGGACCTGTACAGCTGTCACTTGGCATAAGCAAATTCCCTAAAATGATCTAGCACTAGTTCGGGTGTGGAGGCATCCCTTCACCCCACAACAGTCCATCGTCAGACACTGTATTCATGCCCGTCTGGATGTGATTGATGTTTTTAGCACTTGTCACAGCATGCTTGCAGTATCTTTCTCCCTGAGCATGCAGAATGAAGCCGTGTGTGTCCTCCCCTTCCTGCACAGTGTGCCTCTGATGCTGGGGAGAGGACATCACTGCGCATACTCTGTGAGAAAGCAATTCATACACATGCTCAAGATTGAGAGCTGCGAGGATGCTGTGGGAAGTGAGGAGAACATTAAAGAAGCCCTCCTCCTCCCAGCAAAGTTTTTCATCCTCTTAATTTAGTGCAATCATATTACATAGCACTGTTGCACAATTGCTCATTTTCCCTTTCTACCAAGTTAATTCTTCTGTTTTTTGACATGACAGCTGACACCCGGCATTTTAACCAGCTAAATGCTGCTGTCGATATCGCAGCATTTAGAAGGCAGGCAGAAGGAGGGGGCTCCCTCTGTCGCTGATTGTTCGCGGCCGGCCACATAGTATATAGCACGGCCATGTAGTATATAACAGCCCACGTACTAAATAGCACAGCCACGTAGCATAGAGCACAGCCCACGCAGTATATAGCACAGCCCACGGAGTATATAGCACAGCCCACGGAGTATATAGCACAGCCCACGGAGTATATAGCACAGCCACGTAGTATATAGCACAGCCACGTAGTATATAACACAGCCCACGGAGTGTATAACAGCCCACATAGCATATAACACAGCCACGTAGTATATAACAGCCCACGCACGCCGTATATAACAAAGCCCACGTAGTGTACAACACAGCCCACGTAGTGTATAACACAGCCCACGTAGTGTATAACACAGCCCACGTAGTGTATAACACAGCCCACGTAGTGTATAACACAGCCCACGTAGTGTATAACACAGCAAATGGTTATATACTCACCTTCCGTTGGCCCCCGGATACTGGCGAAGCGTTTACCGATGCTCCTCACGCGCTCCAATCCCAAGAGTGCATTGCGGTCTCGCGAGATGATGACGTAGCGGTCTCACGAGACCGCTACGTCATCATCTCGCGAGATCGCAATGCGAGGAGCGGGAAAGGCCTGTTCTGGATCCGAGGGGGCCGACAGACGCTGAGTATATAACTATTTTTTATTTTTTTTATTGTTTTTAACATTAGATCTTTTTACTATTGATGCTGCATAGGCAGCATCAATAGTAACGCTGCTGTTAACCCTGTGTGACCAACTTTTTAACGGAGTGCGTTACCTGCGGCATAACGCGGTCCGTTAACGCTGCCATTAACCCTGTGTGAGCGCTGACTGGAGGGGAGTATGGAGCGGGCACTGACTGCGGGGAGTAAGGAGCGGCCATTTTGCCGCCGGACTGTGCCCGTCGCTGATTGGTCGTGGCTGTTTTGCCACGACCAATCAGCGACTTGGGATTTCCGTGACAGACAGACAGAAGGACAGACAGAAAGACAGAAGTGACCCTTAGACAATTATATAGCAGATAGCGGTGCTTATGCATTATAAGTGATCAGAGTGAAAAAAAAAAAAAAGTGAATGTCCCATAGAGGGACGAAGTCAAAAATTGTAAAAAAGAAAAAAATATAAAAAAATAACAAATACAGGTTTATTGTACCCATGAATAAATATTTTTATTAAAAAAAAAAAGTACACGTTTGGTATCGCCGCGTCTGGTGCGATCCAACCTATATAATTGTCTCGCTAGTTAACCCCTTCAGTTGACACCATAAAAAATAAATAAAAAACTAGTTAAAAAGCAATGCTTTATCATCATACCGCCAGACAAAAAGTGAAATAAAATGGGATCAAAAGCACAAATGTAAATAAAAAAGGAATATCTGAGTGTCATCTTTTCCCGCAAGAAACAAGCCATTATTCAGCACCATCAGCAGAAAGTACAAAAGTTATAGCACTCAGAATAAAGTAATGCAATAATTATTTTTTTCTATTAAACAATTTTTGTGTAAAAGCGCCAAAATATAAATTATATAAATGGAGTATCGCTGTAATTGTAATGACCCCAAGAATAAAGCTGCCTTATTAATTTCACCACGTTTGGAAGGGCATTAAAAAAAAAAAAAAAAAAAGTTCTAGAATTGTCAGAATAGAAAGCGATCAAAAAATGTCATGTGACTGAAAATGATACCAATAAAAAGCAAGCCACAACATGACTGTCAGCCCAAATATGGAAAAATTATGGGCACTACAATTTACAAGATACTACAATGGCAGTTTTCAGTTTTCACTCTACAAATTCACTGCTGCTTTTTTCTGGGAAACATCAATTAAGTCAAAATCATCACTATACCTGTACATAAATTCCAAAAGGGGTATAATTTCCAAAATGAGGTCACTTGAGGGCAGGATTCTGCTCCGCATAGTCTGCAAGCTATTATTAGGAAAATCTGTGCTTCCTCCCTCCCGAGTCTCGCCGCACGGCTAAGCAGAACTGTACAGCCACATATGCAGTACTTCTACAGTACATTCAGCAGAAACTGTGGGACAAATTTTGGTGCCCTTTTTACCCATTTCCCAGTGTGAACATGTATAATCTGGGTCTAAAACAAAATGGTGGTAAAAATGTAATTTATTATCACTTCCTAATGGTATAAAATTCTGTGACACACCTGTGGTGTTAATATGATCGCTGCACGCCTAGATTAATTCATTAAAAGGTGTAGTTTGTAAAAATGGTGTCACTTATGGGGGGTTCTGCTGTTCTGGCACCTCAGGGGCTCTGCCATTGTGACATGGCACCCTCAAACCATTCCAGCAAAATCTGAACTCCAATATGGCGCTTCTTCCCTTCTGAACTTTGCACTGTGCCTCAAAAGTAGTTTTCAACCACATATTGGGTATCTGTGTACTCAAATTTTGGGGTCCATTTTCTTCTACTATCTACTATCCTTGTGAAATAGACAAAAGTTGGAGCAAATGTTATTTATTTTCACGACTCCATTATAAACTTCTGTGAAGCACCTGGGGGTTCAAGGTGCTCACCACACATCTAGATACATTTCTTGAGAGGTTTAGTTTCCAAAATGGGGTGACTTGTGTGGGGTTTCCACTGTTTAGGTACATCATGAGCTTTCCAAACACGATGACACCCAAAGACCATTCCGTCAATGTCCAAAACGTTCCAAAACTTCACTCCTTTTCTGAGCCCTGCCGTGTACCCAAACAGTAGTTCTCCCCCACATATGGGGTATCTGTGTACTCAAGAGAAATTGCACAACAAATTTTAGGTTCCATTTTATCCTTTTAGCCTTGTGAAAGAAAAAAAAAATTGGGGCTAAAAGAAAATTTTGGTGGGAAAAATGTGATTTTTTTTTTTTTTTTTTTTTTTACATTTCAAGGCTCTACATTATAAACTTCTGTGACACGCTTGAGGGTTTCAGGTGCTCACCACAAGTCTAGATACATTCCTTCAGGGGTCTAGTTTCCAAAATAGGGTCACTTGTCGGGGATTTACATTGTGTGCCCAAATCAGGGGCTCTCCAAACTTGACATGGCGTCCGCTAATGATTGTAACCTTCAAAAGTCAAATGGCGCTTCTTCCTTTCTGAGCCCTGCCGTGAGCGAAAACAGTAGTTTTCCCCCACATATGGGATAGTGACATACTTGGGGTATGTTGCACAGCAAATTTTATGGTCCACTTTCTCCTGTTACCTTTTTTTGAAAAAAAAAAAAAAAAATTAATAAATAAAGAGAACAAAAAGAATTGGTCTGCTGGCCAGTGAGATTAAAATGAGGATAATGTATAAATATGGCGTCAATAAAATAAATATTAACTACCGTAATTTAGTCTAAGCAACATTCTTTTTGGCTGGAATCAAGATACACTCATATGGGTCCTGCTGCGGTGATCATGTGACCTGAGAAGGACATGGATCAGTGCAGAGGCTCATTGGCAGTGGGAGATAGCCTGAACAAGGTATTGTCCTGCTAGCCAAGAGTGAATCACATAAATAGCATAAATAATACTGTGATAAAATTAAAGGATCAATGCTATTAATAGCACCACTACTGTCATAGCCATATACAGGATGGTGCAGTGCGATAAATATAGTGCCCAGTGCTGAAGCGCTAAATAATAAGTAACATAGAGTGGGATGCCACAACCAAGATGGTGGAGCGGCACTGACTAGGCACCTATGCGCAGGCGCAATCTCACTGACTCGCATACCAGGAAGTTAATATTCAGACATGCGCAGTAGAATATAGGGAACGCCGAGATCGGCGTCCATGTAGTCCTCCATGTGGGTCTCATTCATTTGGTGGGGTAAGCGCTAAAAATCTTAATGATACTTATAAATATGAATCATTATGGTAATACTTTAATAATGTATAAGAACGGAATAAGCTGTAAGCGAAATTATTGGAGGATTAATGGAGTCTAAATAGTCCATAATAGCACTTTAGCACAATGCACTTTGTATATCAAAGAAACACTTATGGAATGAATTATCCTTTAATTAACACTGTAAACACTTCTATGGCTATAGGGTATGCAAATAATTGTAAATCACATGTATATAAGCATATGAATTGTAACCTCCCACTGCTTGAGAAAGGCTCAGTGTGAGCCGAAACGTCGTATGAAGATGTGGGTCTGAAATAAACGTCACAGCTTTTTTCACCTTTGCAAGTATTGGAGTGCTGCCTTCCTTTTTCTAATTTATATATATATATATATATATATATATATATATATATATATATATATATATATATATATATATATATATATATATGTGTGTGTGTATATATATATATATACTGCATCGTTTGGGAATTGCTTACCGATCATGTCATGTATATAGTGGAAATGTCGGGAAGGGGTGAAGTTTGTTTCCATATGAAACAGTTAATCGTTATAGTTGATAAGGAAAAAACTCCAATAAATATCAAGGTTGGCATGTGACTTTGTCCAAGCTTTTAAAGGGAACCTGTCACCCTCTCCCCCCCCCCCCCCCAAGCGTTTTTAACTTAAAGAGCCACCTTGTGCTGCAGTAATGCTGCATTCTGACAAGGTGGCTCTTTTAGTTCTGTGTGCTGCCCAAGGCAGGAGAAAAGAGCGCAGGCGCCGCATCATTTCAAAACAGTGGTGAGGAGGCGGCGCCCGGCGCCAAGAAGATGTGAGTGACGGCTGTGTGGCGTCTGCAGCAGGGGGGAAAGGCCTGCCTCCAGGACTGAAGAAAAGGTATTTTGGACAAATAACAAAACTGTTTATTTCGGCAGTTTCAGCACACAGAACTAAAAGAGCCACCTTGTCAGAATGCAGCATTACTGCTACACAAGGTGGCTCTTTTAGTTAAAAACACCTGGGGGGTGACAGGTTCCCTTTAATTTGGACACTCAGTGTATTGGAGTATGACTTCCTTGAGTTAAGAGGATAAAAACTTTGCTTCTGTAACAATGCCTACAGCATCGGAGAATGGACTGTCATGGGGAGAAAGGGCTGCCCTGGGCTAGTGCTACATCATTTGCAGATAGCAGATGGCCCCAATATAAGTTGATTTTTTCGCAAATAACATTTATCTAAGGTATGAAGGACATAGAATAGAATAGGGCTCTATTGTATAGATAGCTGTTTAGGAGGACTTGCTGGGTTCCCTCTAAGAGAAGCACAGGATTTATTTGTAGACCGTTTCCTCAAAATGAAAAGATCAGCTTTCTAGATTTGTTTTTTTAACATCAGCATCTTTCTCATTTTTATGTTTCAGGCTGGTGCAGAGAACATTACACCGTCCATGCCAATCATGAGGGTGTCAGGTCAGTAGATCTGTGAGCTATGTCAGACTGTTGTCATTGTGTTGCTAAATGATCTGCCATGTTGTGTGTTGTGTAATGTTCACGCCTGGTTTCAGGTGATGTAGCTTCATACAGAACCTGTTTTGTCATTTTAGCCTAGCTCGCATAGCGGTCAACCCCATTTTTTTATTTTACCAACTGGCCCAGCGTGGTGTAAGAAAAATAAAAAATGCTTACTCCTACCAGTGCCCTGCCGCTCCATCCTGCTGCCTGGGTTCCCCACCGGCCTCCTCTTTCGTCGGGGTCAGAGCATGGTCTCTGTAACCAATCAGTCTGCAGAGAGACCAGTGGTAAAGGGCTAGCAGACTCTCCTGAAGAGGGGAGCATAATAAACAGAAAGCATTTTGCTGCCCACACAGATTAATTTGCCTGGTTACATGGATGTCAGCAATATGCTTTGGGTAGTAGGCCTGTTGTGCTCCTCTCCAGTGATCATCCAACATCATGTGCAGTTGTGACAGAAGATGGAAGACCACCCTTGTGTCACTCAGCTGTAGTATTTCTTGCATTGTTTTTTTTTAAAAAATTCGTTTATTTTCAAACACAAATAAAGTATAGCATACATATTTGTCCTTGTCATTAGTCTGCATGGTTACATTTACAAGGATGGTAAGGACAGCACATACATATGCCAATTATTTCACAGAGAAAAAACATGTGTATAATTATAAAACAGTCAAACATAAAGTTATAAACATAAAACTCTTAAACTACAACCAAACCAAGCCTCTGAAACTATTAAGCCGCCATTTAACGATAGCAGAACAGTATTTCCCCCCTCCACTGCGCGTATTTCTTGCATTGTTACGTTGTTAAAATGTAAAATTTGCCATTTACCTCTTATTAAAAATCTTCTCTGTTCTCATGAACAGGGGGATATTCAGTTGAATAGCTTACTACATGTGGCCCGGACTACAGTCCACCCTTCCGTCTTAGAGGTGGCCAGTCTCCTAGGCAAGGCGCCCAGTGCTAACAAGCTTCTTACTATAGAGCTTGCAAGCACTGCTCTAAAGATTCAGCCATCTTCAGTATGACTGCACTCCTTCAGTGCTTGAGAGGGAAAACTACAGAGTTCAGGCCGTCGGCTAGGCCGTGCTGACGCTCCGACCGGTCAACCATCAGGGGCACATTGGCTTCCCACAAGCAGGAAGTCGGCAGGCAGAAGAGGCGTGTGCTCCTGAACAAAGAACGAGAGAGAAACCCCTTAAGAGAACCTGTTAGCAGGGTTTTGCCACCTAAACTACAGGCATTGTCATATTTGGACTTTGATGCTGATTAAAGAGAACCTGTCAGCAGGATTATGATGAGTAACCTACACACAGTGTCAGGTCGGCGCTGTTATACTGATTACAATGATACCTGTGGTGAAGGAATCCGTCTTGTGGTTGTTGTTGTTTAATCTTTATTTTCAGTTTTAAGTTATTGATATGCCCGTTCTCTGGGCGGGCCTGTGTGGGGGTCTTCATGTGCTGCTCTGATTTGGTATTCATAATGCAGACTGCTCTCAGGTCACTGCGTGCTTGGGGGACCCACCATGTATCCTTTTTGGATTATCAGGTCCGGGATGGGGTTAAATTAAAAGAGGGGGTAAATTAATCTAATTTGGATGCGGCACCTAGCATATATTCTTGTACCTATATATTCAATAATAGCTTATGTAGTATCTTATGAAATTGTTTTAGCCCCATGTGTCCAAATGCAGGTAGCACGCAGATCCTATATCTATACTGATGTTCAGTGGCTGCTTTTTAGTAAATTGGTGTACAGGCATAAGAGGATATATGAGTTTTATACCCCACTTTAGAGAGAGGATGGAGAGATTGGGGTATTATGTAATTATCCTGTAAACATCCCGGTTTGCTAATGCATACAAGGCCAACATATACGGTATGCTACATTCTATCTAGGATGTTTATGGGCTGCACTATCTGTGGGTGTAGCTTCCCCTCGTACACAAACCTCATTACATCCTGCGTTTAATCTATCAGCGGCAAGGGTAATTATGGCATGTGTTAGCGCATGCGTCGAGCAGTACTGGGTAATGATGGATAGCGAGTACTTGTGACACGCAGCTCGAGATGGGCGTATACGATCCTGAGTGCCAATGAGCCCGGACGTAGTAAATATCTCATTACGGCATGCTCCCCTGATACGCAAGCTGAGGGAGTAGTTGCTACTTCCGCGTGTCACCGCACGCAGACGCAGTGAGAGGTCCGTCGGGATGTGTATCACTTCCGGATGGCTTACAGGAAGTACCGATAGGCACGCTAGTTCCGGCGGCATTTTGCTTAAATTGAGGTAAATGGCATCACAACTCACCTCTATCTGATACCATCGAGACATGATATGAACGATCGGGCCTCCTGATGAGCCAGAGGGGCGAAACGCGTAGAGGCTACTTTAAGTAGTGGGCTGACGGCGAGGCACCTAACGATGAGTACCAATTCTATACATCAGTATATGGTTCCTCAATATCAATAGGGGTCATTTTTTGTTTACAGCATTGGTATATCTATGAACACTGTGAATTATTTTGTATCGGGCAGGTGGCCCAGAGTATGAGATGTATAAATCTGTCTATTATATACAACGCTGTATGTGACCCACGCTATAGTGTGCCGCTGGCTCTTGTTTATCAAGATTGAGCCTAATAGAGGGACTGATGTGGTCCCATACCCGTCAAGAGCCCACCACATGTTCTCCATTGTTTTTAATATTCACGGTGTTTTGGGTGTAGGTTTCCCTAAACGTAGGAACTACATTGTTTAGTACCTAGGGGTACCTGTAGATTATTCTGTGTGGGTAGAGGGACCCACTGGTAACATTAGGGTTTTGCAGGGACCCCAGGGTAAGCCACCGCGGAGTGGGGGCGCCACAACGTTCCCCCTAGGGCGCCAACCCCCACTGGTAGGCAGGTATCAGCATAGTTGGCATATAGGGATCCCTTCCTTCCCATTACATCAGTTTTTTCACGGTGTGTATTTTTGTTTGTTTTGGTGCAGCCACAGGTTGGTGGCATTTTAGATTAATACAATAAATTATTCTTGCTTTGGGTTCCATATGAATACCTGTTCTCCTGATATTCCTAAAACAAAAAAAGGTTTGAAAATGCCGCTTACTGCGCAGACACCGGCGGCGCCATCTTGCTAGAGAAAAAAAGAAATCCCTCCTCTAAGATGGTGCTGCCTGCGCAGCTGCAGCTATCGGGTTATCAATAGCTGCTACTGCGCAGGTGTGGCCAGCGCCATTTTCAAACATGTGGGGTTTTTTTCTTCAGCATTATCAGGAGAGCAAAGAAATCAATTATAAAAACATTACATATGTGACCGGGCTGCAGTGCAGGTGCCACCGCCGGCGTCTGCCTGCAGAAGGGTTCCCTCTCCCCCAAGATATATAATGTTATGTGAATTAGGGGGCTCACTGAGGGGTATGTGACCTGTCAGGAGCCATACTGATCAATACCTAAGCAGAGCACCACATGGAGATCCTCTGCACAGGCCACCCCGGAGCACGGGCATATCATTAACTGAAAATAAAGATTAAACAACAACCACAAGGCGGATTTCATCACCGGGTATCAGTGTAATCAGCATAACGGCGCCGGCCTGACACTGTCTGTAGGTTACTGTGCACAATCCCGCTGACAGGTTCCCTTTAAAATGACACCTACATTGAAGGAATTTGTTTTGTAGTTTTCATGTAATGATATCTTTGTGCATCGATGAGGGCTGTGGGTGGGGTCTTATCTTGGTGCTCTTGTCCTTTATTCATCCTGTGTGAATGACAGGTCACTGATATAAAACCTAAATTAAACATACCGTACTTGGTATCACTGCGTTCATAAAAGTTCAATCTATCAAAATATAAAATTAATCCTTTAGATAAATTGGGTTATGAGAAAATAAAAATAAAAACACTGGAATGTTTTTTTTTTTCTCTCTGCAACATGAATGGATCGTTCACATCGGATTTACATGTGATAAAACGTATTACTGGTATATTCTTCTCTAGTAAGAAGGTCACAGCAGTGCCCTCTGCTGGCCGGGAATAGTACGCCATTGTACTGCACAAGTAGTATTTTTCTTAGCATTATACTTACACAGTCAGCATCCATCAGTTATTCAGACACCAGTCTAGGGTTGTTTCATGGTAAGAATTCAGACAGGCGTCATGGTGTCCTCCCTGTAAACTGGTACCGTTGGGCTATCTCACATCAGACTTGTTGTTTTGTATTCCCATTAGGTGCAGTGAAATACATTGTGGCCGTAGCAGCATTTTTATTAACCTTTTACATCATATCTCAAGTATTTGAAATAAAGATGGATTCAAATTTAGGAAAGTTTTTGGGTAAGTAACAGCTCCACTGGGCTCATCGGCTGGGAGCATGTCTGGTGTGTTTCTGAAATAAGTCCGACTGTTTCTTTCACCGCTGACACCTCTCTCTAGTGAATGTGCAGGAACTGTCTATTGACTATATATTTCCTGCAGGGGTTCTCCAGCCGTATGATGATGATGACCTTCCTTAGGATGGTGAGGATCTTCAGCCTGGCCCCCCACCGGTCAGCTGTTATTAGCGCTGGTGGCTGATGGAGCTAATAACTGCTGATCATGACATGTCGAACCCCCACCGATCTGATAGTCATGGCCTATTCTATCATCACGTCTGACATCATATGACCAGAGAGCACAATAAAGAATGTGACTCTACAAGGAAATTAGAAATAATAAAGGCGTAGCTATCACGGTTTATGAGATAACTATGGGTGATTGAGTAAACTTCTACTACTTGTATGTAGGTGCAGTTAAGATTGTACCATTTCCTAGTAACCTGCTTAGAGTTTAACTTTAAGCTCCGTTGTTTTTGTGCCATAATGCCGGTATATCCCGTGCAGCATGTCCTAACTGTACTCATTTACTCACCTGATTTAGAGAAGCCCTCTCATCAGTTTTTTATACTCTTAATATATTGCAATCACCATATTATACAGCACTGTGTACTTACAATTGCTCATTTTACCTTTCTTCCCAGCTAATTCTTCTCTTTTTTTCTGCTCTATGTAGAAATAGGAAGTCTCTTTTTCCCTGCATGAATGATTCCGCTCTTCACCTTCTGACCCAGCGCAGACTTTGAGTTATGCGGGGACAATTGACCCCCTGTTTTTACATGGAGGTTAGAAGGATTCAGCTAGTCCATTATTAATCACGTGGTGTCATAGTTCTTCTCTTTTCCATTAGGTCTAACTGGGTAGAAAGGCAAAATGAGCAATTGTAAGTACACAGTGCCATATAATATGATGACTGCAATATATTGAGAGGATGAAAACTTTGATGGGAGGAGGAGTGCTTCTTTAATTGTACATTGGAAACACTTTTTAAGAATGTATTTATTAAATACATCAGATTTCCATGGTTACCTTTGTACAAGCATCTTATATGAAACATCAGAAAATTGCTATAAGCATTAGCAGCTATTTATTTACAGGTTTTTAAGTGACTTGCCTTTTTTTTTTTTTACTTTTAATGTCCGTTTAGTGTATTTTTCAATGCTTAATCGTTAACGGGAACCTGTCAGCAGGATTGTGCACAGTAACCTACAGTCAGTGTCAGGTCGGCGCCGTTATGCTGATGAAAATGATACCTGGGTGATGAAATCCGTTTTGTGGTTGTTTAATCTTTATTTTCAGTTAATGATATGCCTGTGCCCCGGGGCGGCCTGTGGCGGGGGGACTTCATGTGGTGTTCTGATTTAGGTATTCATACACAATGCAGACTGCTGACAGGATACTATATATATATATATATATATATATATATATATATATATATATATATATATATATATATATATATATATATAATCTCAATCTCTCTCTCTCTCTCTCTCTCTCTCTCTCTCTCTCTCTCTCTCTCTCTCTCTCTCTCTCTCTCTCTCTCTCTCTCTCTCTCTCTCTCTCTCTGTATGTATATATATATATATATATATATATATATATATATATATATATATATATATATATATATATAGAAAAAAAAATCACCTTCAGCATGCAGGACTGGCGGCAGCGGCGCCTGCGCTGCAGAATAATTGCATGTATAATGTGCATTTAATTATTTTATGTGCTAGTATAAATAAATTCATGAAAAAAAATATTCTGCCTCAAAATGGCACCGGCTTCGTGAACCGCCTCAAAATTGCAAACCGATAGACGCTACAGCGCCGACGTCGCCATCTTGCTAGAGAAATAATTGTCTCCACTAAGATAGCGCTGGCAATAGCATAATTGGGATCGCCACTAGATTCTACTGCACAGGTGCGGCTGGCGCCATATTAGTGGAGACCATTTTTTTTCTTAGGCTGGGTTCACATTTGCGTTTGTGTGCGCAGCGTACGATCCGCATGTGTCATGCATACATATCTTTATCATTATGTTTGCAGTGACATGTTTTTGCATGCTTTAGCCTGCGGATGCATGCGTCACTTCACGGTGTGTGGTGGGGTCCGGCGAACACATGTTGCATTTTTTTGAAGCGTCAAATTGCGGATGATTGTGTCCACAAAACGCATTACTGTCTATGGGAACACATTGGTACGCAAGGACTTGCATACTCATGCGTTCGATACGCATACATACTTTAGACTGCACATGTTCAGAGAATTATGTCACCGCCCCATCATGTGCTTAAAAAAACGCAAGCGCATGCCAAAACACATTTAAACGCATGCACTCGCAGCATTTTGGTTTGCGTCATGCGCAGATGATGCGCAGGTGTAAGCATGCTTCTGCATGCGTTTTGGCATGCTTTGCCACATGCAGACGATATGCTGCAGACAACATACGCAAATGTGAACTTAACCTTAGCAAGATGGTGCCACCTATGCTGCAGCGGCCATCGGATCGGCACAGGTCCCCCCCCCACAGGCCGCCCTGGAGCATGAGAATCTCATTATCTGAAAATTGAAAATTCAGATTAAACAACAACCACAAGTCGGATTTCATCAACCGAGGCATCATTTTCATCAGTATAACGGCGCCGACCTGACACTGTGTGTAGGTTACTGTGCACAATCCTGCTGACAGGTTCCCTTTAAGGGTATGTGCACACGTCCGGATTTCTTGCAGAAATTTCCTGAAGAAAACCGGAAATTTTCTGCAAGAAATCCGCATTTTTTTTTTTGCATTTTTTTTCCGTTTTTTTCGCGGTTTTTTTAGCATTCTGCAAGCGTAATTAGCTTGCAGAATGCTAAAGTTTTCCAAGCGATCTGTAGCATCGCTTGGAAAACTGACTGACAGGTTGGTCACACTTGTCAAACATACTGTTTGACAAGTGTGACCAACTTTTTACTATAGATGCTGCTTATGCAGCATCTATAGTAAAAGATAGAATGTTTAAAAATTATAAAAAAAATGCTTATACTCACCTGCAGACCTCAGCGGCGTCCGTTCCGTATAGATGGTGTGTGCGCGCAGGACCTTCCATGACGTCGCGGTCACGTGAGCGGTCACATGACCGGTCTCGACCAATCACAAGACAGTGACGTCATCGCAGGTCCTTCACCGCACACCAGCTACAGGAACCGAAGCGGCAGCATGCACCTGAGAGGCGGGAAGACATCGAGGGTGAGTAGATCACAATTTTTTATTTTAATTCTTTTTTTTTTACCACTTATATGGTGCCCAGTCCGTGGAGGAGAGTCTCCTCTCCTCCACCCTGGGTACCAACTGCACATAATCTGCTTACTTCCCGCATGGTGGGCACAGCCCCGTGCGGGAAGTAAGCAGATCAATGGACTCCTAGGTGTGCGGAATCCCCGCAATTCCGCATTTTTAATGAACATGTTGCTTTTTTTCCGCGATGCGATTTTTTCGCGGAAAAAAATCGCAACATTTGCACAAAAAATGCGGAATACACTGTAAATAATAGGAGGCATAGGTTAGCGTTTTTTTCGCGTTTTTATCACGTTTTTATAGCGAAAAAACGCAAAAAAACGCGAAAAATCCTGAACGTGTGCACATGGCCTTAGTCTACATTCACACTTGCATTTTCACAGTTCGTTTCTTCTGTTTTAAGTGGCAGAAAAATTTTATTAATGTCCAAAATGCATCCATTGTATAGAGCAAATGGCCCACATTGATGGTGGAGTCAGTTTGTGTTCCGTTGTGTCCAGTTTTAGAATGGAAGAAAAAGTTCTGCATCATGTGTGTTTTCTTCTGTTTTAAAAACAGACATTTAACAGAACTCGAGACAGATCTCATACTAAAAAAATAAGACCCCTATACTTACATTTTCTTAAAGTGAATATGTCAGGAGGTTTTTGCTATGTAAACTGAATACTGCAAGAGATAGAGGCTGAACCACAGAATTCTGGGATGTGTCACTTGTCGAAGTGCACTGTTTACTGTGAAGGATTTATCACTAACAGATTAACATTGCTGTACTAGACTAGTCTAGTGAGGCCCCTCCCCCTGTGATCACCTCACTGTCTATGGATATTGTATACAGAGAGTGGTGGGGGCGGGGTTAGCTTTCTCAGCTCTGGTGGGGGCGGGGTCTAGCTTTCTCAGCTCTGGTGGGGGCGGGGTTAGCTTTCTCAGCTCTGGTGGGGGGGTTAGCTTTCTCAGCTCTGCTTTATTCTAAATCTAAAAGCTCTGATTCTGTCAGAACTGCTGCACCCAGTAATCTTAGTGATACATCCTTGGATTCAGCTTCCTTTGCCTACATTATGCTGCTCTCAGATGAAGTAGCAAAAACCTGCTGACAGATTGTTTGTTATGCAACAGAACTGTTTTGGACATTAATTATTTTTGTTCCTTAAAGCAGAACAGGCAAACTGAATGACTAAATGCAAGTGTGAATGCGGTCTTAATATAATTTTGATTCTAATGTATGATTTGCAGTTTCATGCAGCGGGATTTTTATTTCTTTCATTGTAGGCAATGAGAGAAAATTGCCAAACTCCCCATAAACACGCATGGTGAAACTAGCGGTACCTGCATGTTTATTTTAATAGACTACAAGCAGCTGCTAGACAATAGAAGAATTCCCCGCAGTCATGAGGCTCCTATATAAATTGTACACGTTCTCAGTGGATCCTGAAGATATTGGCAGGAGCTGTCTGCGTTACGCTCATTTCTATGGCCATCTTCATACTGAATAGAAATAATGCTCTATAGGCGCGTTACCATGTATCTTGATTTCCTTGTATTTGCTTGCTCTAGTGACAGTTGTTTTTGTGTTGTCCCCCTTCTTTTAGCCAGATCACAGCTGGACCTTGTTGCACATCCTAGTAAGTACACATTTACATTGGATTTTATCTTCAAGTCTTACAAAGGACCCTTTGCTGAGAGATGCATTTACTAGGGTGTTAGGAAAGACCACCAAACCATAATTATCAAGCTACTAAAAGCCTAATGCTCCAGAATTCTAGCGGAATCTGATATCCCCTCCTCCCCTCCCATCACCTCCACCACAAACGAAAACCTTCATGACTTGCACCATATTTATCTATGGGTTTTTTTAGATTTTTTTTGCTGATTTCCGGACAAGGAGACTCGGCTCAGTTGAATCAGTCATGGCTTACTGGAAAAGGAGGGTGGCCTAACTGTGGCAATGTAATGCGCAGAAAAAGTGCCAAAAATGTGGTGAACTTCTCTGGCACACAGTTAACCAACTAATGGGTACCGACAGCTTAGACTAGACCGTTTAAAATTTAGATTTATAAAACAGCATGAACCAAGGATAAATCTGGTGCATTTTAAGATCATATAGTATAATTTTTGTACAGTCTAAAAATTGGACAGTATTGATGTTTTCTTCATTATTACCTTAATCCTATGTTATGTCTTCATTGGACACATCCATTAATTATGCCACAGATGAAAGCAAGAATAGGTTGGCATACAACTGTGACAAAAACCATCAAGGAAATCCGGTCTTCCGTGCTTCATATTCTAGTACTCTTACGTTGCTTGCGGTGAATAAGAAGAGCAAAAATGAAGTAGAGAAACCCATGTCTGTGACCAAATTAATCTGGTCCTCACTAGTAGAGGAGTGTAGAACAGCACGTGACTGCACCTCTCCTGCAAATCTATTTCTCCCTCTCCCTTAGCGCTAGTACCCAAGAGCAACACAAAAACCCCTATTAGAGAGACACCAGTTCCCTCAAACATCGCAAACTAAAACATCAGTGGTTGCTGTTCTGAAACATGGGCTTTGGGTCCAGGCTCGCCTGAGTGCCGCTGTCTTAGGAGTAGACCACAAGAACGGGACCATTGTGCGGTACAAGAGATGTCGCCCCCGTAGGCACGCTTTGGCGGGCTGTGCCCTTGACTATGTGTTGCTTACAGTAGTCTGGAAACTTTTAGCAGTTCCAATATGGAAGGGCAGAGAGTTTAGTTTCATGCATAAAATTACTCATGAGTGATTTAAAATTGTGCTGGTGCCATACTGGAATCGGTGATGCCTGTGCTGGTGTTGGTGACCGCAGCTGGTGGGTTTGCTTCGACACATTCTTTTTTTTTTTTCTTTCTTTTAAGTACAAATAATATGTATACTTCATCACAATAGCATCCCAAATCAACTCTGTTGAGGGACAGGAAAAAACACTAGCCCAAGTTTGCAACTTTTTCACTGTCTAATAGTTTTACAATCTCTTTATAGTTTTCTCACAAAAATAAACCATTAGTTCTACTCATCTACTATCATCATCATCTTCATGAGTAACCGATCAGAAAATTGATAATTTTTGAGCTCCCAACCACCGTCAAAATCTGCTCCATTTAATACTTTTCATGTCCTGTGGCTTTAACAGTATATAGCAAATTAACCCATGTATTTTCCATGCAGCAACCAAAGCGCCAAGATACAGGTGTGGCATTTCAAAGATTTGCCCGGAGAAGCACTTTGCCTTCAAGATTTCAAGTGGAGCAGCTAATGTTGTTGGGCCCAAGATCTGTGTGGATGATGTTGTGTAAGAACAGTTTTCCATTACTGCCTGCTGTAACAGCTGTGTGATTCATTCGATGTAGAAATGTAGTCATTCTTCTTCATACCTCCTTTACTGTAAAGACTTATGTGAGCCCATGCTGTCAAGGAAAATGTTCACACAATAATATTTTGCTGAGTCTTCTTATGCTAAGCTCACATGATCAGATGAAAAGTAGTCGCTGTATTTCATCTTAAAAAAAAAACCCTTTCTTTTTGTTATTTTTCCATTTGATTTTTGGTCCTTGTGGAAAAACATTCATGTGAAATAAGTTTATGTGGATGTAACCTTATGCAGATTTTCTTTCTTTCTGTAGTTTGATGAGTGGCGTGAAGAACAATGTTGGACGAGGCATTAACACTGCTTTGGTGAATGGTAGGTGATTCCTGCATTAGCTTTCACAAATGAGTTGGTTGATTAGGTGTGCCTAACCTTTCACAGTTCTGTTGTGGAGTCTGAGAGAGGTAATCGGCTATGAAACTGGTAACTGCTGCTGATTTTTTTTATTTTGCAATTTTTTTTATATATGTAAATGGTTCCATTAACTAGTAGAAAAATATAATCTGTCATTTTGGGCTACGTTGTAAGCTCTAAGTTTATCCTCTCAGAGGTTGGTCAAAGAAGCGTAATTTCAGTTGGAAGATATTTTAGCTTTTTTCCAATGTTCTCACCTCCACAGTCTATTGGCTTCCCCAGACCATTAAGGCTCCCATACACGTTAGAATAATGGTACGCAAAACCTCCGATTTTGTTGGAAATGGACAATCACCTAATGTGTTTGATGGCCTCTCAACTCTCCCCCAAGAGATGATGTCAGGAAAAGAATTAGGCAAGATGTTTTTCAATGCCTTTTAAGAATACACACACTCAGGCAAGCCAACTGCACGTGTGTGTAAGATGCTGCGGACCGTACTGTCCTACAACAACTATTTTTAAGGTTCATGGTAGTAGCTTATGAATATAAGATATCTTCTTCTGGACCACGTATAGACTTTTTAAATGTCCAGGCAGTCTGTATACGACTCTGCAATGATGTTTTAATCCATTATTGCAGAGTGAACAGCTGCATGAGGTTATACAGCCGCCGGAGGTTCAACCACCACCGGACTCGTTATAGAAAACTCACAGATGAGCAACCTCTTAGTGACTGACCCTATTTTGACCTTAATGACCAGGCCAAATTTTTTAAATCTGACCACTGTCACTTTATGCAGTAATAACTCTGGAACGCTTCAACGGATCCCACCGATTCTGAGATTGTTTCTCGTGACATATTGTACTTCATGATAGTGGTAAAATTTGTTCAATATAACTTGTGTTTATTTGTGAAACTATTGGAAATTTGGCAAACTTGTAATTCTTATGCCCTTAAAGGGAATCTGTCACCTACTTTTTCATATATAAGCTTCGGCCACCGCCATCAGGGGCTTATCTACAGCATTCTGTACTGCTGTTGATAAGCCCCCGATGTAACCTGAAAGATAAGAAAAGCAAGTTAGATTATACTCACCTCGGGGCGGTCCGGTCCGATGGGTGTCGCAGTCCGGCGCCTCCCATCTTCATATAATCACGTCCTCTTTCTTGCTTCCTGTCTTGGCTCATGCGCAGGCGTACTCTATCTACCCTGTTGAGGGCAGAGCAAAGTACTGCAGTGCGCAGGCGCTGGGCTTCTCGGACCTTCCTCGGTGCCTGCACACTGCAGTACTTTGCGCTGCCCTCAACAGGTCAGATAAAGTATGCCTGCGCCGGAGCCGAGACAGAAGCAAGGAAGAGGACGACATCGCATGAAGATGGGAGGCATTGGACCCGGAACGTGACGGCCATTGGACCGGACCGCCTCCCCAGGTGAGTATAATCTAACTTGCTTTTCTTATCCTTCAGGTTACTTCGGGGGCTACCCAAAAGTGATAACCTTCAAAAAACTGTACACTTCAAAGTTCTGAAAACCTCATTCAAGAAGTTTATTAACCCTTCAGGTGCTATACCGGAATTAAAGCAATGTGTAAGGAAAGAAATGAACATGTAACTTATTTTTCACCCCCCAAAATTTTCTAGCCCCAATTTTTTTTTCACAAGGTTAACAGGGGAAATTTGTTGTGAAATTTCTCCTGAGTAGGCTGATACCCCATATTTGGGGGGAAAAAACGATATGTCGCATTTGGAAAGCGCCTGATGTTCCTAAGCAGTGGAACCCCACACCCCCACAAATGACCCCATTTTGGAAACTAGACCTTTCAAGGAATTCATCTAGTGGTGTATTGAGCATTTTTAACCTAAAGGTGATTCACAAAACCTTATGGCATTTACCGTAGATGGAAGAACAAAAAATTTGATTTGTTTCCACTAAAGTATTGTTTTGGCACCAAATTTATAATTTAAACGAGGGGTAATGGGAGAAATTGTAGCCCACAATTTGCTATGCAATTTTTCCCGAATGTGGCTTTTACCCCATATGTGGTTGTACACTACTGTTTGAGCACACAGTAGGGATTAGATGGGAAGTAGCTCTGCTTGGCTTTTAGAAAGCAGAATTTATTTGAATAGATTGTGGGCTTCAGTAGCTGAGCCCCTGAAGTGGTAGAACCCCTCCCCCAGGTGACAACATATTAGAAACTTCTCTGCCTAAGGAATTCAACTAGTGGTGTAGTGAGTATTTTGAAAACAATTAAAACATTTAATTTTTGTATTTTCTGCAAATTTGTCAGGTACAAATAGGGTTAATAGGTGAAGCCAGACCCCAGCAATTTCACCGAAACACAGTGCTGCCCCACATGTAATCAGAAATTACTGTTAAGCCACACTTCAAGGCTAAGAAGGAAGGAGCGCTATTTGGCTTTTTGTAGCCCAGATTTTTCTAGAATAGTTTGCAGGTGACATTTGTGGAGCCGCTAAGGTGCCAGAATAGCAGAAAAACCTCAAAATTGACCCCATTGTAGAAATTGCACCTCTCAATGAATTCATCTACTGCGGTAATTATTTTGTAACATCCACCTCAGGGTTTTTTTCCTGGAGAATTGCAAATCTGCCTGTTTAGTTTCCATACATTGTGCCCAGCTTGTGCTTCTGGCGATACGCACTCCGTAAACTAAGTGCCTTCTCTCCGCTACAATAATGCAAAACATGTGGCTGCTTATTGCGGTTTAGGCACAATGGGGCTCAGAAGGAGGGGGCATTTGCATTTGGGAGCGCAGAATTGGTGGTAAGGGCCATGGTGCTTTTTCAGAGTCTTTGTTCTAGCAATAACCTAGGAACCCCTATAGTTCCAGTGGCAGATGATGGACCTGAGTGGGGGCTGGTTTTGTGTTGGATAAATTAGGGATTTTATCGGTAACATTTTTGATTGCTTCCAGATCGCATTTTTGTGTGCAATTTGCTTGTCGGGTCAGTAGGATTACAGCAATACCAGATTTATATTGTTTTTTATGCTTTGCTACTTTTACATACTATAAACAATATTTTACAAAAATGAATTTGTTTTTGCTTTGTCCTATTTTGAGAGCTGTAACTTTTTAATTTTTTTGCTGAATGAGTCATGTTAGGGCTTGTTTTTTGCAGAACAGTTTCACATTTTTAATTTTACCATTATTTTTTACATACGACTTTTTGATCACTTTTTACGCACATTTTTGTGACTCCATATGATATAAAAGTGAGATTTTGGGCATTTTTTTAATTCTCTTTTTTTACGACGTTTGTCTTATGGAATAAATAACGTACCAGTTTTTATAGAGCGGGTCGTTCCAAACGCAGCAATACCAATTACGTGTACTTTTTGTTCATCTTTATTTTATCACAAACAGTGCATTTTGTGTGGCGAAACAGCTTTTCGTGATTTGTGTGCACTCTTTTTGGGGATGGTTTAACTTTTTTTTTTTTTTTACCAAGTCCCACAGTGGGCCATGTATAATTTTTATTTTGATCACTGGTTTCTTACACTGCAGTAATCGTGTACTGCAGTGCATGAGACTGTCAGTGAGTCACTGACTCAGCCTGTGAGACCCAGCATCTGGTCTCACAGGCGACCATACCCTGGGGTCATCACATGACCTCAGGGCACCATGGTAACCATCGGGACCCGAGATTCTCATCGCGGGGGTCCGATGGTTAGTAATGGGGTCTTGTGACCCCTGTGCAACCAATTAAATACCGCTGTTGCAATTGACAGCAGTATTTAAGGGGTTAATCGGCTCCAAAACTGGACGGAGCCGATACAGTAGGGTTATGCTGTCATGTGGCACCGCACAACGCTATTCCCATATTCCTCAGTGTCGTTAAAAAGTGGCGTTGAGGAATAAGGTCCCTTAATAACCACCATTTAAACGAGTTAATTACTGTATCTGCCTTTTCTATTGCTGCTTCTCAGCACTGACCAACCTTTGGTATATACAGTATAGGAAGTTTTAATGGGACAGAGGAGTAGTTGCTGGGTCCTAAGACTCAAATCAGCTCTGTTGTTCGTGCAGGAAGCTGGATTTCCTTTGTACATGGAGCCTAGTATGGTAGCCCCAGTTACAGGGGAAATTTGCAATCTAAAAATGTGATTAAATGATGAAATGTCCACTAAGAGATTTTTTCGACCTTAAGGGGGAAGGGTACACAATGTGTGATGTAAATGAAAAATTATATTAAGTAAGCAACTGCCAATCAGAATCAATATGTTAAGCCCCTCCCCGGGGTAAAAAAAATCCATTTGTCCGATATATAAAAATAAATTCTTTTGAAAGGTGAACATAATTTAGTTAACCTGTCTTTTAGATTTGTTAAAAAATAAAATATGGTAAAATAAAAATGTTGAAAATACACATCTCATTTTTGCCTTTACAAATAATAATTGTATACTTTTATACTCTTGACCTTTTACATACGGAAGCTCTTTAATATGAGCATTTATGTCTTTTTAGGGAAAACTGGAGAAGTAATTGAAACAAAGTATTATGACCTGTGGGGTGGAGGTAAGGTATTGGTTTTCTTCTATAAAAAAAAAAATGTGCATTTGTCAAAATCTTTAGAACTTACCTTCTTAGTAATCCGTTAATATTGACTTTGGAAAGGACAAAAAGGATCGTGATGGTCCTTCATAAATAGAAAGCACAATGCAGGTGTGGACAGGGCCCTGTGTGTAAGTGTGTATGTACCGTATTTTTCGGACTATAAGACGAACCGGACTATAAGGCGCACCCAGGTTTTAGAGGTGGAAAATAGGGAAAAATACCGGATTACTCACCAGTAATGCTCTTTTATAGAGCCCACGACAGCACCCACTAGAGAGAGGGGATCCGCCCCTAGGAACAGGAAACCTACAGAGAGATAAAAGGTGCGGCCCCCCCTCGCTCCTCAGTTGTTTTACAGAGAATAGGAGGAACCGCCGCCAGGTTTTAGTTAATAGGTTCAGACATATATACATATTTACAACCTTATACTATATTATTCTATTATTTACACCTCCTTACCAAGGCACCACGTGCATCTAAATAAAGGAAAAGGGAGGGATGTGAATGGGTGCTGTTGTGGGCTCTATAAAAGAGCATTACCGGTGAGTAATCCGGTATTTTCTATTCGCCACGACAGCACCCACTAGAGAGATTTACAGAGACTATAAATTGGGTGGGTTAACTGAGTCAAGAACCGAAACCCCAAAGGTTAGATCAGAAGCAGCAGATAGGTCTAATCTATAGTCCTTATAGAAGGTATTACGCGAAGACCAGGTTGCATCCTTACATATAAGGTCTATTGGCACGTTCGCCCTTTCTGCCCAGGAAGTCGACAAGGCTCTTGTAGAGTGTGCTCCCACATGCATTGGAGGATCTCTTCCTCTAGCTTTATACGCTAAGATTATGGCATCTCTGATCCAGCGTGATAGCGTGTTTTTTGTGACTCTGGAACCTTTGGTTTTACCCTGAAAAGACACAAAGAGCGCCCTGCTCTTCCTCCAATCCCTAGTCCATTCTAAATAGGCTAGAACAGTCCTTTTTACATCTAGGGTATGAAGTCTTCTTCTGGAGTCGAGTGGTCTTTATAACAGGTAGGTAATAAGATCTCCTGGGATCTATGAAAACTAGTGGCTACTTTAGGGAGATAACGAGGGTCCGTCTTCAAAATTATCCTATCAGATGTCACAGATAAAAAAGGAGGATCAATTGATAAGGCATGTAGATCACTCACTCTTCTAGCAGATACCAATGCCACTAATAATATAGTTTTTAACGAGATGTTCTTTAATGAGGCTGTATGAAGAGACTCAAACGGGCTCCGCGTCAAAGCATCTAGGACCAAAGTTAGATCCCACTGAGGCACCTGTGGTATATCTATTGGTTTTGACCGCTCACATGCAGATATAAAACGAGATATCCATTTATCACCTGCCACATCATAACTGAAGAGAGCTCCTAGAGCTGAAACTTGAACTTTCAGAGTATTTACAGAAAGCCCCAATTCAAGCCCTTTTTGCAAGAACTCTAATATTGAAAATATAGGCACCTCAGAAGAAAGTTGTGTTGTATGAAATTCAAGAAATTTTCTCCAGGCCCTGACATAGATTTTGGTAGTAGAAGGCTTTCTACTCTTCATGAGGGTATCTATCTACAAGCCCACTAGAAAAACCTCTTAGATTTAATAACTGCCTCTCAAATTCCAGACAGTCAAATTCATGCCCTTTACCCGAGGATGAAAAAACGGTCCCTGAGACAGTAGGTCCCTGGTCTGAGGCAGAATCCAAGGGTCTGTAGTTGACATCGCCCTGAGCCATGAAAACCATGGCCTTTTGGGCCAAAATGGGGCTATCAACAACTCTTGCCCCTTCCTCCCTTATTTTTCTTATTACTATGGGCAATAGATTCCATGGAGGAAATGCATAAGCTAGGTCGAATGTCCATGGCACCTGAAGGGCATCGAATATGTCCGGGTTGTCTAGTCTGCACAGAGAAGCAAATGTTTTGACTTGACGGTTGGACCTTGTTGCAATCAGGTCTATTTGAGGTATGCCCCACCGGGTTGTTATCAATCTGAAAATTCTCCTGTTGAGCATCCATTCCCCTTGATGAAGGGTGTGACGGCTGAGGAAATCGGCACGAAAGTTGTCTATGCCTCTGATGTGCACCGCTGACAAGGACAACAGATGATTTTCGGCTAACATCATGATGTCTGATGTGATTTCCATGAGAGTGTCTGACCGTGTACCTCCTTAATGATTCAGATAGGCCACCGCAGAGGTGTTGTCGGAGAGGACCCTTGTGTGAGAGCCTCGTAGCTGGGGAAGAAAGTGGAGTAGGGAATAATATATGGCTTTTTATTCTTTAACATTAGAGTATTTATCAGATTCTGATCTGGACCAAAGACCCTGAACCACCTGATCTTGAAAATGTGCCCCCCAGCCTTCAGGACTAGTATCTGTGGTCACTATACTAGAAGGAGCGATAACCCATAGTACCCCTTTCGACAGATTTTCCCAATTTAACCACCATGTAAGGGAGTGTACTACTTCTGACGTTAGAAAAACTGTCTGATCCAAATGTCCTCGACTTCTAATGTCCTCCTGTAATATAAATTTCTGGAGCTGCCTGGTATGAAACTGCGCCCATTTAACTGCAGGGATACATGAAGTCAGTGAACCTAGCAACGACATGGCACTTCTCAGTGACATACTACGTTTTTTGATTGCTAAGCCCACTTTGTCAATTATGGAAGCTTTCTTATCGTCAGGCAACCAACATACTTGTTCAACTGAATCCAGAAGGAGTCCTAGGTAGTGTTGAGCGATACCGTCCGATACTTGAAAGTATCGGTATCGGAAAGTATCGGCCGATACCGTCACAGTATCGGAATCCAATCCGATACCGATACCCGATACCAATACAAGTCAATGGGACTCATGTATCGGACGGTATCCCTGATGGTTCCCAGGGTCTGAAGGAGAGGAAACTCTCCTTCAGGCCCTGGGAACCATATAAATGTGTAAAAGAAAGAATTAAAATAAAAAATATCGCTATACTCACCTGTCCGACGCAGCCGGGACTTCAGCGAGGGAACCGGCAGCGTTGTTTGTTTAAAAATCGCGCTATTACTTGGTTACGTGAATTCCCGGCTTGTGATTGGTCAGGTCGGCCATGTTGCCGGGACGCGGACCAATCACAGCAAGCCGTGACGAAATTACGTCACGGCTTGCTGTGATTGGTCCGCGTCCCGGCAATATGGCCGCCCTGACCAATCACAAGCCGGGACGTCACGGGAGGCTGGACACGCGCTCATTTTAAAATGGGCGCGTGTCCAGCCTCCCGTGACGTCACGGCTTGTGATTGGTTGCGCCGCGATCAACCAATCACAAGCCGGGAGGCTGGACGCGCTCATTTTGAAATGGGCGCGTGTCCAGCCTCCCGTGACGTCACGGCTTGTGATTGGTTGCGCCGCGATCAACCAATCACAAGCCGGGAGGCTGGACGCGCTCATTTTGAAATGGGCGCGTGTCCAGCCTCCCGTGACGTCACGGCTTGTGATTGGTTGCGCCGCGATCAACCAATCACAAGCCGGGAGGCTGGACGCGCTCATTTTGAAATGGGCGCGTGTCCAGCCTCCCGTGACGTCACGGCTTGTGATTGGTTGCGCCGCGATCAACCAATCACAAGCCGGGAGGCTGGACGCGCTCATTTTGAAATGGGCGCGTGTCCAGCCTCCCGTGACGTCACGGCTTGTGATTGGTTGCGCCGCGATCAACCAATCACAAGCCGGGAGGCTGGACGCGCTCATTTTGAAATGGGCGCGTGTCCAGCCTCCCGGCTTGTGATTGGTTGACCGCGACGCAACCAATCACAAGCCGTGACGTCACGGGAGGCTGGACACGCGCCCTTTTTAAAATGAGCGCGTTTCCAGCCTCCCGTGACGTCACGGCTTGTGATTGGTTAATGGCGGCCATGTTGCCGGGACGCGGACCAATCACAGCAAGCCGTGACGTATTTTCGTCACGGCTTGCTGTGATTGGTCCGCGGCCCGGCAACATGGCCGCCCTGACCAATCACAAGCCGGGACTTCGCGTAACCATGTAAAAGCGGGAATTTTAAACAAACAACGCTGCCGGTTCCTGCGCTGAGGTCCCGGCTGCGTCGGACAGGTGAGTATAGCGATATTTTTTATTTTAATTCTCTATTTTACACATTTTAACATTAATGTTGTTCCGATACCCGATACCCGATACCACAAGAGTATCGGAATCCCGGTATCGGAATTCCGATACAGCAAGTATCGGCCGATACCCGATACTTGCAGCATCGGAATGCTCAACACTAGTCCTAGGAATTTTTGAAAAGTAACAGGTTGGAGTCTGGATTTTTCCCAGTTGACAATCCAGCCAAGCGTTTGTAAAGAAAACGCCACTTCCTCCAACCTTTGCTCACACTGTAAGGCATTTTTTCCCACAATTAGGAGATATGGAATGACCAGTGTGTCTTTTAATCGCAGAAAGGACATTACCTCCAACAGTAATTTAGTAAAAACCCTTGGAGCCATAGATAGGCCAAAGGGCATTGCCCTGTATTGTAGATGACGAACCGGACCATCTATAAAAACTGCTACCCGAAGAAACTGCTGGTGTGACTGGTGTATAGGAAGATGGTAATAAGCATCCTTAAGATCCAGTACTACCATGTAACAGTTAGGGAACAAATTTTTAATGGCTGACCGAATGGATTCCATTTTAAATGCTCTGGGTTTTATGAAGGTGTTCAGCTTTCTTAAATTAAATATAGTTCTAAAGGATCTGTCAGGTTTAGTAATCAGAAACAAGGGGGAGTAGAACCCCTTCCCTATTTGAGACGACGGAACCTCTATTAAGACCCGTTTGGCCAAAAGGGACTTAATTTCAATTTCCAGTGCCTCTTGCTGTAGTCTGGATTTTAGGGAGGTGAGCAGGAAGGAATCCGGAGGTGTTCGGATAAAGTCTAGGGTGAGGCCTGAAGATATCAAATTTATGGCCCATGGATTAACAGTTATCTTCTTCCACTGATTAATAAATCCCAGAAGTCTACCGCCCACTGGTGGAATAGGGTTCCCGGAATTTTTCTGCTGGCCTGAAGGGACGCTTGTTGAATAAATTGCCCTTCTGCCTGAACTCTTAGTTTCTCCATTGGTCCTTAAAGCCTCCTTTCCTGCCAAATGATGGCTTCCTGAATGCCCTTCTGTAAGAAGGAACAAAGGGATTAGGAAACCCATTCTTCCTTTCACCCGCCTTAGTGAGTATATCATCCAGAATGGCTCCAAAGAGGTACTCACCCTGACTGGGTATGGCACACAATTTGGATCTAGACTGGGCATCTCCCTTCCAGTTCTTTAGCCATAATGCTCGCCGAGCAGTTTTGGAGAGGTTAGCTGTCCTGGCCGCCAGGCGGAGAGAATCTACTGAGGCATCAGATATAAAAGCCGCAGCACCCTTAATCAAGGGAATAGACGCACGTAATTTCTCCCTGGATACGCCACTCTTGATATTTTGATCCAGCTGCTCTAGCCAAACTAGCATAGACCTGCTAGTACACGTGGCTGAGATTGCCGGCTTGAATGCAGTGACACAGGCTTCCCACGATTTTTTAAGAAGTGCGTCTGATTTTCTATCCATGGGATCGGATAAAGAACCTGCATCCTCCACAGGTAAAGAAGAACGGCGAGATGTAGACGCCACAGCCGCATCAACTTTTGGTATTTTAGCCCAGGAATTCAAATCCTCGTCATCGAAGGGGTAGCGTCTCTTACAGGATATTGGCACAAACCCCTTTTGTCCCTTACTCCATTCTTTCTTAACGAGGTCTTTTATGGCCTGGTTTACCGGAAATATGTGGCCTTTTCGCTGAGAGAGACCCGCGAACATAACCTCCTGTGGCGTTTGGGGTTCTTTTGACTCAGACAACCCCATCGTACTCCTTACTGACTTAACCAAGTTGTTTACGCCATCAGTTGGAAAACAGACATAGTCCTCTTCATCTGATGAATCAGACAGCTGAGAGACATCTGAGTCCACTTCCCCACTCTCTGCTGATGTGTCAGCTTTAGGTGAGGATACTCTCCTACTTCTCTTTTCAATATTTATGGAGGGACCACCTCCCAATGACTGAAGTTCTTCCCGAATCATTAGCCGTATCTCATTCATCTTAGCGGACCCCTCCTGCCGCAAGGTGTTATCTATACAAGCCTGACACAGTTTTTTAGAATAAGAGTCAGGCAGGGGCTCGGTACATATAGCACACTGTTTGTGCTTGGTCTTCTCCGTCCTCTTTGCCTAATGAAGAACATAAGCAGAGGAAACCAATATAAGCCTCAGCGAAGCTATATATACACTTACCCAGAAGTATATTTGTATACCGGCTGCTGGGTTGTTCGCTTGGCTTGGGGTGTGGAACGGGACGATTTCCTTCCCGATTTGTCAGTGGAGTCACTCATTTTAGAGTGTCCACTACTCTTTTTTCTAGCATCACCACTGGGTACTAGTGGCTCTTCCATAGGGTGCTCACAGACCTCCTCTTGGGACAACATAATGGCACACTGTCTGCACTGGTAAATGAAATTCATAGTGCAGGAACTCCCAATACACACCCCTTCCTGCCGCTGTCTTCCCTTTTTTTTTTTTTTTTTTTTACCTGCACATGGACCTCAGTATAGCGTCAGGGGCCAATGGGGACCGCCTAGAGGAATCCAATATGGCGGTTCCCCCAGAAATGCAACGCCGACCTCAGAGGTTCAGATGAACTACATCCGGGATCCGGCTGTACTGCGCATGCGCCGGCGTCTCCGCGCTTTGCCGGCAGAATTCAGAGAACGCTACGCCCGCACCAAGTCGCCACCATTCCTGAGGGACCAGGTGGAAGCCGACACACCGCTACTCAGCCAGTCTTACCTGACCCAGGCCGGGTCGGACCAGGTACATGCCGCACTCTTTTGGCCGTCCCAAACAACGATGTCCCAGCAGGGAGATCGTTGTTAAACTTCAGGCCTCGCAGTCGGCCGCCGCAGATGTGTGTCGCTGCTTAAGTGCAGTATTCATTTGCTGCTCACCGCTCAGCTGATAGGTGGGCGGGGAGTAGCTAATGAATATTCACTGCACTTAATCATCGGGACCACCTGGTTTCCCAGCAGCTGATTCCCCGCAGTGGGGACATTTTTCTGCCTCCTGAAGTGGGGTATCATTGCGATCCCACTCGCTACTGCCCCCCTCCCCACATGCTACATCCCTACCATAAGACGCACCCACACTTTCCTCCCAAATTTGGAGGGAAAAAAAGTGCGTCTTATGGTCAGAAAAACACGGTATCTCTGAGTAATAGGATTGATGGAGACCTCATAAGATTGTAAGGGGTTTTCCGTGTCTGATAAGATACATACATACATACATACATACATACATACATACATACACATATATATATACACATATATATATATATACACACACACACACACACACACAGTAAAGGCCCAACGTTTGGACACACCTTCTCATTTAAAGATTTCTCTGTATTTTAATGAGTATGAAAATTGTAAATTCACACTGAAGGCATCAAAACTATGAATTAACACATGTGGAATTACATACTTAACAAAAAAGTGTGAAACATCTGAAATTATGTCTTATATTCTAGATTCTTCAAAGTAGCCACCTTTGCTTTGATGACTGCTTTGCACACTCTTGGCATTCTCTTGATGAGCTTCAAGATGTAGTCACCGGAAATGGTCTTCCAACAATCTTGAAGGAGTTCCCAGAGATGCTTAGCACTTGTTGGCCCTTTTGCCTTCACTCTGCGGTCCAGCTCACCCCAAACCATCTCAATTGGGTTCAGGTCTGGTGACTGTGGAGGCCAGGTCATCTGGCGTAGCACTCGATCATTCTCCTTCTTGGTCAAATAGCCCTTACACAGCCTGGAGGTGTGTTTGGGGTCATTGTCCTGTTGAAAAATAAATGATGGCCCAACTAAACGCAAACCGGATAGAATAGCATGCCTCTGCAAGATGCTGTGGTAGCCATGTTGGTTCAGTATGCCTTCAATTTTGAACAAATCCCCAACAGTGTCACCAGCAAAGCACCCACACACCATCGCACCACCTCCTCCATGCTTCACGGTGGGAACCAGACATGTAGAGTCCATCCGTTCACTTTTTCTGCGTCGCACAAAGACACGGTGGTTGGAACCAAAGATCTCAAATTTGGACTCATCAGACCAAAGCACAGATTTCCACTGGTCTAATGTCCATTCCTTGTGTTCTTTAGCCCAAACAAGTCTCTTCTGCTTGTTGCCTGTCCTTAGTGGTTTCCTAGCAGCTATTTTACCATGAAGGCCTGCTACACAAAGTCTCCTCTTAACAGTTGTTGTAGAGATCTGTCTGCTGCTAGAACTCTGTGTGGCATTGACCTGGTCTCTAATCTGAGCTGCTGTTAACCTGCGATTTCTGAGACTGGTGACTCGGATAAACTTATCCTCAGAAGCAGAGGTGACTCTTGGTCTTCCTTTCCTGGGGCGGTCCTCATGTGCCAGTTTCTTTGTAGCGCTTGATGGTTTTGGCCTCTGCACTTGGGGACACTTTCAAAGTTTGCCCAATTTTTCAGACTAACTGACGTTCATTTCTTAAAGTAATGATGGCCACTAATTTTTCTTTACTTAGCTGCTTTTTTTCTTGCCATAATACAAATTCTAACAGTCTATTCAGTAGGACTATCAGCTGTGTATCCACCAGACTTCTGCACAACACAACTGATGGTCCCAACCCCATTTCTAAGGCAAGAAATCCCACTTATTAAACCTGACAGGGCACACCTATGAAGTGAAAAACATTCCCGGTGACTACCTCTTGAAGCTCATCAAGAGCATGCCAAGAGTGTGCAAAGCAGTCATCAAAGCAAAAGGTAGCTACTTTGAAGAACCTAGAATATAAGTCATAGTTTCAGTTGCTTCACACTTTTTTGTTAAGTATGTAATTCCACGTGTTAATTCAGAGTTTTGATGCCTTCAGTGTGAATGTACAATTTTCATAGTTCTGAAAATACAGAAAAATCTTTAAATGAGAAAGTGTGTCCAAACTTTTCGTCTACACTGGGTATGTGTGTATGTATGTGTATATATATGTATGTATATGTATGTATGTATATATATATACACATATATATAGAAAGCTTATCAGACACGGAAAACCCCTTACCATCTTATGAGGTCTCCATCAATCCTATTACTCAGAGATACCGTAGTATTCAAGGTACCGAACACAACATGGCAGACTCGCCGTCCTCCTTTCCAGTGTCTGCCCTCCGCCACTGCTCCAGTCTGTGGTGTTGCTGCATTGGTTCCGTCACTTTGACAGTGTTCATCACCACTGCAGCCAATCACTAAGTTCGGTGGCTAGTGTCCTTTGTGTGGGCAGAGCCTCTGAGTCCTTTGGCCGCAGCAGTAATGTGAGCTGAGTGTCAACATGACATCACCGCTGTTGCCAAAACACTGAGACTGGAGCGGCAGAGAGCCAACCCTGGACCTGGTGAAGGACGAGTACTTGCTGTTGGCTTTGTTGTGTAAATAAATGTGTTTTGGGTCTCCTTTTCTTAAAGTGGGAAAACCCCTTTAAATGTATTTGTTCTAGAAGTCAATGTTATCTATTACTAAGACACCATTTCTGATTCTACTTCAAACTGCAAAGCAGAATATAAAAGTTTAAAACAGATCCTTCACCAAATTTCTCTGGACAAACACGTATCACTGTAAATAGCTTAGACCTGATGAGGCTGGTATTACTTAAAAAATTCAGAATGATGAATGATCTTCAAAGTTAGAACAAAAATTTTAGCTAAAGAGCGACTCAAAATGCTCATTTTTAATATTCTGAATATTCTGGCTGTATAATCTTCTTTAAATGGAAGCATGCCAGCTTCATCAGGTCTATGAGGTATTTAATAAAATAAGTAGTCTATCCTTACAGATCCTCTTTATGGAACTGCTATAGAACAAAGGTTCTTCATCATATGCAATGAAACTATTTTGTGGCTGTTTTCCCACTTTGAGCACAGTGTCAGGTGTCGCTTAGGCTACTTTCACACTAGCGTCGTGCACTGCACGTCGCTATGCGTCGTTTTGGAGAAAAAAACGCATCCTGCAAAAGTGCTTGCAGGATGCGTCGTTTCTCCATTGACTCGCATTAGCGACGCAGTGCGACGCATTGCCACACGTCGCAACCATCGTGCGACGGTTGCGTCGTGTTGGGTCGGACCGTCGCCACCAAAAAAGTTGCTTGTAACGTTTTTTTGGTGCGTCGTTCCCGTCTTTTCCGACCGCGCATGTGCGGCCGGAACTCCGCCCCCGCCTCCCCGCACCTCACAATGGGGCAGCGGATGCGTTGAAAAACAGCATCCGCTGCCCCCGTTGTGCGGCGCATTCACTGCTAGCGTCGGTACGTCGCAACGACGCTATTCGTCGTGCGTCGTCCGACGCTAGTGTGAAAGTAGCCTTAGTCTCCTAGTGTCTGCTACATGGTCTATGTTTTAATTTCACTCCTCCATACAGAAGAGAAAAGGTTAACCAACCGGTGGCCTATGGATATGTCTGATAAGTGTTGTGAGCCGATATGGCAAATGAGCACTCTAGAATGGTGTATGAGAGCACTCTGACATGGAGATGTGCCTTTACTGTTCAGTCCTAAGGGATCCTGTTTGTATCTGGTATCCTTCGTACCCCAAAGAACAGTGATAATGTATCGCCCCAATTTTTGCCTACTGTGCTCTGGTCCTTCCTGCTGTTATGAAGGGTGCAGATGCAGAACAAAAGCTACGGTGTTCTAAATATTGGCATTGAAGGGGTTTTCCAGACTGAGGAGAACAGTCTGCCGTTGCTGTGTTGAGTGCGCACTGCTGAATCATGACCTTGTGCAATGTGTACACGGTCACCAGTTCCCTGTACTCGCCATACAAGGCGCGTAATGTGACTGTCTCTATGTAACTTACATACTTGCCGACCAGTGCTGACAAGATTGTGGTCTGCTTCTCTCAATACGACAGCGAGAGTCATGGAGGAGAGTCTAGTCAGCACCGCTGGGCGAATCTCACATGGCCTCCTGCTCACACGGGGGATTCAGGGGAACCATGACACGGCACACGTCACCATCTGTCATTCTTTAGCCACATACACACTACTGACTTTTCTTTTCTTCTCAGCCCTGAAGATCCCTATAACTTTATCAATCCCCTCTGACAGAAACCTTTTTACTAACGACTCCTCATTTCCGTCATTGATTTCTGTATTCTCCAATTTATAGATGTCGCCCCCTTTATTGAATTCCTGAAGAAGATTCCAGATGGAACAATAGTTTGTATGGCGACCTATGATGACGGAGCAACAAAGTAAGTGTGAGACTTAAGGGGGTAATCCAGTCAAAATGTAATTTTGCCCATGGGATGGGATATGTAAAACAATGCAAATTCTGTCCCACCAACCTACCTGCTATATCCAGCGTAGGCCGCTGCGTGATATGTGACAACCATAAGAGAACCATGGCCGAAATACAAAATATGGTTGAAACGTATGTTCAAATAGCGGGACAAAACAAAATTTGTAATTAAAAATGCCTTTATTGCAAAACTAAGGGGCATGTGATGGCACAGAAGGCCCTCACAGAGGGCAAATTACATGACAAAGATCTGTGACAGCAAATGAAATCCGATCCACACAAAACAAATACAAATAGATATATATTGGTTGTCTCTGATATAATCCAAGTGGTTTCCACTTGTGGCCATATTGACACCTGTAAGATATTATAGACATAATGTATACGTCTACCTAGAATCGATTAGTGTTTGTTTTATCCTTGTACATATTAGTCTGCTCTATGATATGTGCAGATATGGGAAGCTGTGATGTCACTGTTCCATTAACTACAGGATAGCTGCGTGTATTTGTGCATATATACAGTGTGTGTATGTATGTGTGTGTGTATATATATATATATATATATATATATATATATATATATATATATATATATATATATATATATATATATACACTCACTGGCAACTTTATTAGGTACACCTGTCCAACTTCTTGTTAACACTTAATTTCTAATCAGCCAATCACATGGCGGCAACTCAGTGCATTTAGGCATGTAGACATGGTCAAGACAATCTCCTGCAGTTCAAACCGAGCATCAGTATGGGGAAGAAAGGTGATTTGAGTGCCTTTGAACGTGGCATGGTTGTTGGTGCCAGAAGGGCTGGTCTGAGTATTTCAGAAACTGCTGATCTACTGGGATTTTCACGCACAACCATCTCTAGGGTTTACAGAGAATGGTCCGAAAAAGAAAAAAAATCCAGTGAGCGGCAGTTCTGTGGGCGGAAATGCCTTGTTGATGCCAGAGGTCAGAGGAGAATGGGCAGACTGGTTCGAGCTGATAGAAAGGCAACAGTGACTCAAATCGCCACCCATTACAACCAAGGTAGGCCTAAGAGCATCTCTGAACGCACAGTGCGTCGAACTTTGAGGCAGATGGGCTACAGCAGCAGAAGACCACACCGGGTACCACTCCTTTCAGCTAAGAACAGGAAACTGAGGCTACAATTTGTACAAGCTCATCGAAATTGGACAGTAGAAGATTGGAAAAACGTTGCTTGGTCTGATGAGTCTCGATTTCTGCTGCGACATTCGGATGGTAGGGTCAGAATTTGGCGTAAACAACATGAAAGCATGGATCCATCCTGCCTTGTATGGAGCATCTTTGGGATGTGCAGCCGACAAATCTGCGGCAACTGTGTGATGCCATCATGTCAATATGGACCAAAATCTCTGAGGAATGCTTCCAGCACCTTGTTGAATCTATGCCACGAAGAATTGAGGCAGTTCTGAAGGCAAAAGGGGGTCCAACCCGTTACTAGCATGGTGTACCTAATAAAGTGGCCGGTGAGTGTGTATATATATATATATATATATATATATATATATATATATATATATATATATATATATATATATATTATACATACATACACATACACATATACATATGTTGGACAAAATAATGGAAACACCCGGAAACATCAACAAAAGTTAGTTTAATTTCGTATAGGTCCACCTTTTGCGGCGATTACAGCCTCAATTCTCTGATGTATGGATTCATACAAGGTGTGAATTCTTTCCAAAGGAATTATAGCCCATTTTGCAGTTAAAACACCCTCCAGTTCTTTGAGCGACGATGGCGGCGGAAATCGACGTCTAACTTGAATCTCTAAAATCGACCATAAATGCTCTATAATGTTGAGGTCTGGGGATTGTGGGGGCCAGATGAGATGCTCAACTTCATTAGAATGTTCCTCGTGCCATGCTTTATCAATTCTAGCTGTATGAATTGGTGCATTATCATCCTGAAAGATGGCGTTCCCCTCCGGGAACAGTGCTTGAACCATTGGATGCACTTAGTCGCCCAAAATGCCTAAATAATCTCGGCTGTTATTTCTTCCATAAAGGGATATCATTGGCCCGGCGGATCTCCATGAAATAGCACCCCAGATCGTCACAGAACCTCTGCCATGTTTTACGGTTGGGAGAAGGCAGTCTGGATGGAATGCTTCTTTCGGCTGTCTCCAAACGTACACTCAGCCAGAGGTTAGAAATAGGGTAAACGATGATTCGTCTGAGAATATCACATGTTTCCACTGCTCGAGGGACCAATTCTGGGGGTTTCTGCACCACTCTAAACGCTTGGAAACATTTGTCATTAAGAGCAGCGGTTTTCTAATTGCAGCTCTTCCGTGGAATCCAGATTTGTGCAGCTCCCGGCGAACAGTTTTCGTGGAAACTGGGTTCTGTAGGTGTTCATTGAGCTCAGCAGTGATTTTCGGAGCCGTGGTCTTGCGATCTTCTCTCACAATTCGCTTTAGAGTCCGACGGTCTCTCTGTCAACTTTGACTTTTGACCGGACCTGTGCTTTGCTGCAGACCTTTTTCCTTCTCTTTCAAACGCAGTCATTACTTTGGAGACAGTACCTCTTGACACGCCAAGCATTGGGGCACTTTCTGTTACACTAGCGCCTGCCATACGAGCACCAACAATTTGGCCTCTTTGAAAATCCGAGAGGTCTGCCATTGGTATCGGGTTCTCATCAATGTTCTTACAATTCTGCAAAAAAAACAGTAAATTTACATACACATATCACATAACACAAATAATCAACTACAAAACATTACCATATGTCACGGTTTGCATGTTTACCACATGTTCGAAGATTATGATGCCAAAATGTTAGGTGTCTCCATTATTTTGTCCAACCCCTGTATGTGTGTGTGTATATATGTATATATATATGTATGTATATATATATATATATATATATATATATATATATATATATATATATATATATATATATATATATATAGGTGCAGTGACTAATGTTACAGCCAGGGGGCGCTGCATCTGCACTTCAAGATGCACTTGGAGACATAATTGTGTTGGAATAACGACTGGTCATGTGATTGATGGACGGTATGTATCGCAGAGGTGGGTGGCCCTGTGATGGAAGCCTGAGTGTTTTGCTGAAGCAGATCTACTACTGAAGGATTTGTTTACATTGGGAAGGCTTCCAGGTGATTGGAGACATGGGTGAGTCCAGTCACCTACACACCCACCCAAAGAGGCGTGTTTGAACACCTAAGATGGTTTTGGGTTGAAGGACCTGTGGTGATGTCACACTCACCTGACTAGCCATGTGACAGGTACCTGGGTGTGGTTACACCTATGAAAAGGAGGTGTGTGTAGCTCAAGTGGAGTGAGTGTTTGGGACTCTGTCAGAGTGGACACACTTCCATGTGTCCTGGCTGGACACCGCAGAGTGGCCTGTGGGCTTTAGGTCTTGGACGGTCAGTGTTGGAGGCTCTTGGGATTGGAGTCGTCCTGGAAGCACTGTGAGACCGTCGACCTGGACAGTCAATGTGTTGAGGACCATGGGACTGACGGGTAATCAGCATGAGGAGTGGAACTCCTGAAAGGTAACCCCGGACAAGGGGATTATATTATACATCAGGAAAGCCTATCGGCTGCATGAACGGACTGAGGGTCGTGATAAGTTCATGAAATGTAACGCAATGGACTGTACGTCATGTGGTTTATGACACTTTAATAAACCAAATAAGACTGTTATGTGTGAGATATTGTGTCTGAAGTGTTTATCCTGCTGCCAAGCGAGTATTCCCCAACCCACTCAGGTAGCATATTCCCACAATATATATATATATATATATATATGTGTGTGTGTGTGTATATGTGCATATGTGTGTATGTATATGTGTGACTGTGTATTTGTGCATATGTGTGTATGTATGTATGTATGTATGTATGTATATGTGCATATGTGTGTGTATGTATATGTATAAATGTTGTAGATGAGATAAAGTGATGAGGGCACTCACCGGTCTTCTGTAAAATCACTTCTTTATTTAGAACGTAACATCCAGAGTAAAGGCAGCGGCCGGGGGAGAGAGAGGGAGCAGGGGTGGACGACGGCCGTTTCGCGCTTGTCCTGCGCTTCTACGGGTCCTGGACCCGTAGAAGCGCAGGACAAGCGCGAAACGGCCGTCGTCCACCCCTGCTCCCTCTCTCTCCCCCGGCCGCTGCCTTTACTCTGGATGTTACGTTCTAAATAAAGAAGTGATTTTACAGAAGACCGGTGAGTGCCCTCATCACTTTATCTCATCTACAACATTTATACATGGACTTTGTTTCTGTTGAGGAGCACCGGGGTCACACTTGATTTTGCAATAAGGAGCCCTCCATTTGTGTTTCCCACGCAGAGTCCGCAGTCGGTTTTCCTTGGTTCTTGGGGCAGTGCCGCTCAGTTTTTTCTTTTTGCTACATTGACTCACGTATGTATATGTATGTATGTATGTATATATATGTGTATATATATATATATATATATATATGTGTATATATATATATATATATATATATATATATATATATATATATATATATAATATGTATATGTATGTATATGTATATATGTGTGTATATACACTCACTGGCCACTTTATTAGGTACACCTGTCCAACTTCTTGTTAACACTTAATTTCTAATCAGCCAATCACATGGCGGCAACTCAGTGCATTTAGGCATGTAGACATGGTCAAGACAATCTCCTGCAGTTCAAACCGAGCATCAGTATGGGGAAGAAAGGTGATTTGAGTGCCTTTGAACGTGGCATGGTTGTTGGTGCCAGAAGGACTGGTCTGAGTATTTCAGAAACTGCTGATCTACTGGGATTTTCACGCACAACCATCTCTAGGGTTTACAGAGAATGGTCCGAAAAAGAAAAAAAATCCAGTGAGCGGCAGTTCTGTGGGCGGAAATGCCTTGTTGATGCCAGAGGTCAGAGGAGAATGGGCAGACTGGTTCGAGCTGATAGAAAGGCAACAGTGACTCAAATCGCCACCCGTTACAACCAAGGTAGGCCTAAGAGCATCTCTGAACGCACAGTGCGTCGAACTTTGAGGCAGATGGGCTACAGCAGCAGAAGACCACACCGGGTACCACTCCTTTCAGCTAAGAACAGGAAACTGAGGCTACAATTTGTACAAGCTCATCAAAATTGGACAGTAGAAGATTGGAAAAACGTTGCTTGGTCTGATGAGTCTCGATTTCTGCTGCAACATTCGGATGGTAGGGTCAGAATTTGGCGTAAACAACATGAAAGCATGGATCCATCCTGCCTTGTATGGAGCATCTTTGGGATGTGCAGCCGACAAATCTGCGGCAACTGTGTGATGCCATCATGTCAATATGGACCAAAATCTCTGAGGAATGCTTCCAGCACCTTGTTGAATCTATGCCACGAAGAATTGAGGCAGTTCTGAAGGCAAAAGGGGTCCAACCCGTTACTAGCATGGTGTACCTAATAAAGTGGCCGGTGAGTGTATATATACAGTGGGGAAAAAAAGTATTTAGTCAGTCAGCAATAGTGCAAGTTCCACCACTTAAAAAGATGAGAAGCGTCTGTAATTTACATCATAGGTAGACCTCAACTATGGGAGACAAACTGAGAAAAAAAAATCCAGAAAATCATTGTCTGTTTTTTTAACATTTAATTTGCATATTATGGTGGAAAATAAGTATTTGGTCAGAAACAAAATTTCATCTCAATACTTTGTAAAATATCCTTTGTTGGCAATGACAGAGGTCAAACGTTTTCTGTAAGTCTTCACAAGGTTGCCACACACTGTTGTTGGTATGTTGGCCCATTCCTCCATGCAGATCTCCTCTAGAGCAGTGATGTTTTTGGCTTTTCGCTTGGCAACACGGACTTTCAACTCCCTCAGAAGGTTTTCTATAGGGTTGAGATCTGGAGACTGGCTAGGCCACTCCAGGACCTTGAAATGCTTCTTACGAAGCCACTCCTTCGTTGCCCTGGCGGTGTGCTTTGGATCATTGACATGTTGAAAGACCCAGCCACATTTCATCTTCAATGCCCTTGCTGATGGAATGAGGTTTGCACTCAAAATCTCACGATACATGGCCCCATTCATTCTTTCATGTACCCGGATCAGTCGTCCTGGCCCCTTTGCAGAGAAACCGCCCCAAAGCATGATGTTTCCACCACCATGCTTTACAGTAGGTATGGTGTTTGATGGATGCAACTCAGTATTCCTTTTCCTCCAAACACGACAAGTTGTGTTTCTACCAAACAGTTCCAGTTTGGTTTCATCAGACCATAGGACATTCTCCCAAAACTCCTCTGGATCATCCAAATGCTCTCTAGCAAACTTCAGACGGGCCCGGACATGTACTGGCTTAAGCAGTGGGACACGTCTGGCACTGCAGGATCTGAGTCCATGGTGGCGTAGTGTGTTACTTATGGTAGGCCTTGTTACATTGGTCCCAGCTCTCTGCAGTTCATTCACTAGGTCCCCCTGCGTGGTTCTGGGATTTTTGCTCACCGTTCTTGTGATCATTCTGACCCCACAGGGTGGGATTTTGCGTGGAGCCCCAGATCGAGGGAGATTATCAGTGGTCTTGTATGTCTTCCATTTTCTAATTATTGCTCCCACAGTTGATTTCTTCACTCCAAGCTGGTTGGCTATTGCAGATTCAGTCTTCCCAGCCTGGTGCAGGGCTACAATTTTGTTTCTGGTGTCCTTTGACAGCTCTTTGGTCTTCACCATAGTGGAGTTTGGAGTCAGACTGTTTGAGGGTGTGCACAGGTGTCTTTTTATACTGATAACAAGTTTAAACAGGTGCCATTACTACAGGTAATGAGGGGAGGAAAGAGGAGACTCTTAAAGAAGAAGTTACAGGTCTGTGAGAGCCAGAAATCTTGATTGTTTGTTTCTGACCAAATACTTATTTTCCACCATAATATGCAAATTAAATGTTAAAAAAACAGACAATGTGATTTTCTGGATTTTTTTTTCTCAGTTTGTCTCCCATAGTTGAGGTATACCTATGATGTAAATTACAGACGCCTCTCATCTTTTTAAGTGGTGGAACTTGCACTATTGCTGACTGACTAAATAGTTTTTTTCCCCACTGTGTATATGTATATATATATACATATATACATATATATATATATATATATATATATATATATATATATATATATATATATATATATATATATATATATATATATATATATATATATAGCGTGTGTGCATATATGTGTGTGTTTGTATGTATATGTGCATATGTGTGCGTTTATGTATGTATATATGTGTGTGTGTGTATGTATGTGTAATATATTTATAATGTATATGTGTGTGTGTATATATAATATACACAATATTGTGCAAAAATTGCTGTGGGAAAAAATCTGCAAAGTAAGAGTGCTTTGAGAAACCAGAATGTTAATAGTTTACATTTTGTTAATAAATAGAAATAAAGTGAATGAGCAAATCTGAATACATTGATAGGACACTGGTGATAGAAAATCATGGCAGTGTCCACAAAAAGGTGCCCGAAATGCAAGACCCTACAGTACAGAATTTTAGATGTTAGAGCAATACTGCATAGTTTGAGATGGCAAGTTTTATTTTAAAGCGTTAAATAGAGATCAAATTTGGGGAATAAGAAATTCAACATCAAACCGTATCATTAGCAAATTACAGTGCAATAGTAATGAATAAGCAGCAGATGGCAGTACAACCCTATCAAACCTTAGAAAGTGAGATTATACATATAAGAGCATATACAATCCTCAACACTGAAATTGCAGAGCACAAGAGCGATAGCGTTGTTAATCATATGCAAATGATTAAAACAAACATTTCAAAACCTCTTTATTCGGGATGAGCACCATGTGTAGAAATACACGCACTTACACACCTTGGCATCAGTGAGGTTATTAATGGTCTGAGGAGTGTTCTGCAATGCTAACTGCTCTTTGGAAAAAATATCATGAAAATCCTCTGCTGGCAGCTCCTTTTGTAATTGCCAACCAATGACGTCCCATGTGTGCTCAATAGAGGACAAACCTGGAGACACCGCAGGCCATGGTAGCACATTTAAGTCACGCCGCTGCTCACACTTGCCTGAGCACCATGCGGTATGATGTTATCGTGTAGAAAAAGAATTGCTGGGACACTTTGTAGAAATGGCTGTACTAGTGGTTCCTCCATCAAATCAATGTAATGCCGAGCTGTTAGTGTACGTAGAATGAAGAGTTATAGGGTCTGGCTACCATAAAATGTGTTACCCCGTACCATAATCCCAGGAGTAGGACCGATTAGACACTCTCTCATGAAGGCCTCTGCGTCCACGTGAGGCATGGCAAACCATTCTGTAGTGCAATTGATATTGGCATCACATAGGCAGCCTAAATTGTCAAACCGTATCCACACAACACTGGGCGGCAAGGCAGACGTCCAGCTACAGGTGTTCCTGTGAAAGGAAGTGGTGGTAGCCATCGTTCTCATTCTTCCCTTCTACATAGAATCTTATCAGTAGCAGCCACCATCTCCTACCTCAGTAACAGGAACGTCTGTCTTCACTGAATGCAGATTTTACCTCATGAAGTAAGAATTATGATAATGACTGACCAGTCCAGGAGGAGAAAGAAGCAGATCTCTCTGATATGATATATTACAAAGTTACTTATTTTTACATGAACAGTGGATTTATGAAATAAAAATTAAAACGACGGTTACCCTGTAACATTGGGACAACTTAAACACGAAACCTATGTTGAGGTGCTTGTTCCTTCCCCATATCTTTGATATAATATTTTTAATCACTTTTGTCAGTAAAGATGATATTTTTAAAAGAAAATGTGGGTATATTTGTCTCTTCTCGCTGTTTTGCTTGGAATGGTGATAAAATAATACCCCTTCATCGTTCATAGTCAGGTACTAATCTGCAGCTTTTTGGTAGCACGGCTTCTCCATTCTCATATGTGGGCAAATGGGGAAGGATAATAGCAAAGAAACTTGGGCCCCGATTCATCATCTATGGGTTTTTTATGTTTGCTTGTCTTCGCTCTCCTTTTTTGTCTTGTCATTAGCTAACGGTTTTTGCTCAAATTCTTCAAAGTGGTGCACACGATTATTGAATTGGTAACCAAGTAAAACTTTTTTTTTTTAAAGACTTTTTAGGGCAAAAAGTCACACATCTTGCAAAATGTAACAAAAACTGCTCAAAAATACTCCTGGGTAGACTGATGTATAGTCGCACCAAATTTTCCGACTTACTGGATTTGATGGTGCTCTGGGGATCATAGAGAGTATAACCCAGCCCTGACTTTATCCCTGCCTTGTGTGGAGATCTCATTGGTCTTCATGGTATTGTTTGGTTAGTGGCGCCTCTTGCTTATTGGTGTTGCAGCCTCTGTGGCCTTTCAGAAAAGGTGTGTATATACTGACAGACCATGTGACCCTTCCTTTCACTAAGCAATTGACTTCTGAAGGTACGGTAATTGTTTTGCACCAGAAATTTTTAGGGACTTCGTAACAAAAGGGGTGAATACATATGCCCATGCCAATTTTTAGTTATTTGATCCCATACATTTAATTTATGCCTATATTTTTCTCACTTCACCTCACCAACTTAGACTATTTAGTGCTGATACATTACACACCAGTCGGATTGCAAAAATATTACAACCTGTGTTTAAATATAACAAAATAGGCAAAAAGCTAAGGGAGTGAATACTTTCACAAGCCACTGTATGTAACAGTATAGGGGACAATTTAGTTACACATGGGTGGTAGATAATTTTGTTCCAGAATTGAATGTCTCACACCTCATTCATTCAGGACTTGTGTACTCAGAATTTTTTTATATAAATACTAGCTGAAGAGCCCGGCGTTGCCTGGGCATAGTAAATATCTGTGGTTAGTTATAGCACCTCACTTCTCTTATTTTCCCATCACGCCTCTCATTTTCCCCATCACATCTTTCATTTTCCCCCTCACATCTCTCATTTTCTCCCTCACACCTCTCATTTTCCCCCTCACTCCTCTTATTTTCCCCCTCACTCCTCTCATTCCCCCCTAACACTTGCCATTTCGACCTCACATCTGTCATTTTCCGATCACTCCACTATTTTCCCTCACTCCTCTCATTTTGCACTCACACCATTTCATTTTCACCTCAGTATATACATGTTTGTCATCTCCCTTATATATAGTATACACCTGTATGTCATCTCCTGTATATAGTATTTACCTGTATGTCATCTCCCCTGTATATAGTATATACCTGCTGTGTGTCATCTCCCCTGTATATAGTATATACCTGTATGTCATCTCCTCCTATATATAGTATATACCTGTATGTAATCTTCTCCTGTATATAGTATATACCTGTGTCATCTCCTCCTGTATATAGTATATACCTGTATGTCATCTCCTCCTATACATAGCATATACCTGTATGTCATCTCCTCCTGTATATACTATATACCTGTAGGTAATCTGCTCCTGTATATAGTATATACCTGTGTGTCATCTCCTCCTGTATATAGTATATACCTGTATGTCATCTCCTCCTGTATGTAGTATGTACCTGTATGTCATCTCCTATCTCAGCTATATAGTATATACCTGTGTGTCATCTCTCCTGTATATAGTATATATCTGTGTGTCATCTCCTGTATATAGTATATACCTGTGTGTCATCTCCCCTGTAAATAGTATATACCTGTGTGTCATCTCCTCCTGTATATAGTATATATCTGTATGTCATCTCCTCCTGTATTAGACCTCGTTCACACGTTATTTGGTCAGTATTTTTACCTCAGTATTTGTAAGCTAAATTGGCAGCCTGATAAATCCCCAGCCAACAGTAAGCCCACCCCCTGGCAGTATATATTAGCTCACACATACACATAATAGACTGGTCATGTGACTGACAGCTGCCGGATTCCTATATGGTACATTTGTTGCTCTTGTAGTTTGTCTGCTTATTAATCAGATTTTTATTTTTGAAGGATAATACCAGACTTGTGTGTGTTTTAGGGCGAGTTTCGTGTGTCAAGTTGTGTGTGTCAAGTTGTGTGTTAAGTTGCGTGTGGCGACATGCATGTAGCGACTTTTGTGAGATGAGTTTTGTGTGGTGACATGCGTGTAGCAACTTTTTGTGTGTCGAGTTGCATGTGACAGGTTAGTGTAGCAAGTTGTGTGCAGCAAGTTTTGCGCATGGCGAGTTTTGCGCGTGGCGAGTTTTATGTGTGGTGCCTTTTGAGTATGTGCAAGTTTTGTGTGAGGCAACTTTTGCATGTGTTGCAACTTTTGTGCATGTGGCAATTTTTCCGCGTGTGCAAGTTTTGCGTGTGGCGAGTTTTCCATGAGGTGAGTTTTGCATGTGGAGAGTTTTGCGCGTGGCGAGTTTTGTGCGGCGACTTTTTTGTTTCGACTTTTATGTGGCGAGGTTGGTGTATGTGTGGTGAAATGTGCGCTGAGGGTGGTATATGTGTTCGAGCACGTGGTAGTGTGTGGCGCATTTTGTGTGTGTGTTCATATCTCCGTGGTGGTGTGGTGATTATCCCATGTCGGGGCCCCACCTTAGCAACTGTACAGTATATACTCTTTGGCGCCATCGCTCTCATTCTTTAAGTCCCCCTTGTTCACATCTGGCAGCTGTTAATTTGCCTCCAACACTTTTCCTTTCACTTTTTCCCCATTATGTAGATAGGGACAAAATTGTTTGGTGAATTGGAAAGCGCGGGGTTAAAATTTCACCTCACAACATAGCCTATGACGCTCTCGGGGTCCAGACGTGTGACTGTGCAAAATTTTGTGGCTGTAGCTGCGACGGTTCAGATGCCAATCCCGGACATACACACATACACACATTCAGCTTTATATATTAGATAATATATTCCATCATCGCTTCATATGGGACCGGATCACATCACACTATCTTATACCTACATCAGTAACCTCGCTCCTAGTTGGAGAGTAAATCTTTTTTTTTTCCGACCGTCTGAAGAGGGTGACCTTGTGATCATCTTCCATGATAAACCTTCCTCAGATGCACACTAATGGCCTAGAGATGTATCGTAGGCCCATAAGCTGCAGGCACAGAAGCCCTTGGCACCTCACTTCTAAATTATTCTTTCATCTCTGTCCAAATCTGCTTGGTACTTGAAGACAGATTGAAGATTTTCTCATCACCTCTCAGAACAGTGTAATTTCTAGCCCTTTTTCTGGCACAGATGCACATTACTTGGGTATTTATGACTTCTGAGCGGTTTCTATAATCATTTTTCATTACCCCTTCATGGGACTGTTAATGTAGGTCATGTGGAGGCAACCTGTATGCTCTCGAAAAGTGTCAGATTCCTTCCCTTCACCTCTACTGTTGTGTTAATTTTATGTAGTAGTTTGGGGGTTTTTTGTTACGGAGACATTTGAAATAAAGGGAATTCTGTTTTGTTTTTTTTTTGTTTGTGTTTTAGTCATTGTATAAAAAGTGATATTGAGAACAGTGGCAGAATCATAGCCCTCTAATATGCTTTAGTTTCTTTGGAACAGTCCCATTATAACAGAACAGAGAAGCTGCTGAAGGTTTGTTCTATTTTTTTTTACCTCAGAATATAATATACTCCATGAAAGAACATGACTACATTTAATTTATAGATCAAAGAGTGAAAAAAAAAAAAAAAAGCAAAACAAACTTTAATTCTACTTTATCACTTGTGACGTCCTGAAAAGTCCAATACATAGCTCATTTTATAGTGGCTGGACCTGGCACCACTCCAGCGCTTTTTTTTTTTTTTGTAATTTCAGTGCTGGTACTAACGTTAGATCCCTGACCCTAATATTATACTCTCCTCCTGCCATCTACAACTCTTCCCTATACCGCGCCGGTCCCACGCCACCATCTTGTGATCGCAACTTCTGGCTGGCCAGCGTAATGGTCTCCAGCGCTCAATGCAAGTCTATGGCAGTGTCGTTCTGGCTCTCATAGACTAACATTGCTGGAGCGAGCTAGAAGTCACTTTTCAAATAACGGAGCGGTAGCTGGTAAGTATATAACTAGGGGCAGCGACCTTACATTAGTAGCACCACTCCAGGGCTGCAATAAAAACCGCTGGAGTGGGGCTTTAATATCATATACGGTACTTTATCTTTATTTATTCAGTCATATGTGTCACAAATTACAGATTGAATGACGAAGCACGGAAACTGATTTCAGAACTTGGCAGTACAGTTATCAACTCTCTGAGCTTCAGGGACAACTGGGTCTTTGCTGGTGGAAAAGGCATAAAAACGAAAAGTCCATTTGAGCAGGTAAGTACGCATTCGCACTGACAAAAATCAGAAACCAAAACCTGCATAAAGCATCATAATAAAGGGTAAAACAAACAGACCAAAATCCCAAGAAATCCTATTTTTTATTTTAATGATCATTTTCCAAAAACAATTTACAAAATTGTTTTAAATATTGTTTGTTCAGTGCCCTTAGGGAACTTTTGATTGAGGGATAATAAATTGCAATACTTCTGTATTGTCGGCGATCTTATTTTTTACCACCTATTTGTACAATGTTTTTGCAGTGGACAAACTCATGTCAACTTGAGGATAACTCACATTCCATTCACATGTTGCTTAGTTGGTTCAAAATCACGATGCACAACGTTAAGGGTACGTTCACACAGGACTTTTTTGCTGCAGATTTTTGCTGCAGTTTTTTGCTGCAGATTTTTGCTGCAGTAAAAAAACTGCCAATTTTCAGCTGCTAGGACACCTCACAATGGCTCTTCACACCTCACAATGGCTCTTCACACCTTACTACCAGGAACCTCCCTCACAATAGATCACAATCAGGACACCTCACAATGGCTCTTCACAGCTCACAATGGCTCACAATGGCTCTTCACACCTCACTAACCACACCCCTAAGCTCTTGGCTGTGAGATCCCTTCCTGCTGGCCATGATTTTCTGCACAAAAAACACAGCAAATAATGCTACATGCGTTTTTGCAGCGTTTTTTTCATCACCCATTCAAGTCAATGGGTGAAAAAACGCTGCAAAAACGCAGCAAAAACGCTGAAAGAAGTGACATGCCCTATGTCCAAAAAAAGCAGCAAAGCAGAAAATACTGATCAAACAAAAAACCAACGTGTGTGCATGAGATTTCTGAAATCTCATAGGCTTTAATGGTACTGTAAAAAGCAGCTGAAAATTAGCATAAAAAAAAGCAGCAAAAAAGTCCTGTGTGAACGTACCCTAACACTCTTTGTTTTCCTTTAGGCTTAACCTTAACAGACTTTTCCAGTTTTATAAAAACATAGTCCCAAAACTTTTCAGTACATGTAAAGTACCAAACGCAGCAGGTAATCCTCTTCCCCGGGATCCTGTACCGGATGCTTCTCTGCACTGGTGATGTCACTACCAGCCAATCACTGAGCTCAGCAGCGGTGCCGATGCAGACCGCACGAGCCACTGATCTTAGTGATCGGCTGCAGCCATGATGGTCTCTGTAGATGTGATGTCACCGCTTTAGCCTGTACAGACAGGAGAAGTGAACGCAGAAACGGTTCCTGCTGTTTATTTTCCATGTATAAAAGCATTTCGGCCTCATTTTATTATTTATTATAATCTAATTTTTTATTTTTTTTGTAATTTTAAATAAGTGATTTTTTATTTTTTTTTTGTCTTCAGCACATAAAGAACAATAAGGATACAAACAAATATGAAGGTTGGCCCGAAGTGGTGGAAATGGAAGGATGCATTCCTCAGAAGCAGAATGACTGAATAGATTAGGCCACAACTTTACTATGGACTTGGATAGGAATGCCTTTTTTTAACAGCCAACAAAGTAAAAAAAATACTGAACAGTTCCATTCATCATTGTTGACGTGAGCATGATCCTTCATGAAATTTATTTATTGCTTATACAAATGGGTATTTTTTGTAAAAACAGCAGATTAATGGAAGATCTAATGAATATCAATCAAGGAACCCATGTTGGGACTGCGATGTGGTGGCTCCCTGACAGCACCTACTGGAATAAGATGCGAAGATCTGTCCTGTTTCTGGTCTTTTTCTTCAACGAAATAGCTTTTTTTTTCCTTTGGACTTTCTTTATTCCACCAAAGATTTTTCAGGATTATTTTGGCTGTACATCTGTAGACTGCGTTTTATAAAAACTGGGATAATGTTTTACACCATTGTTGTTGAGTGTAGTCTGCATTGTCATTTTTCTATTAGAATTTTAAGAAATGTTTGTATGTTTGTTTCCATTTTTTTGTTGTCTATAGAGGACCTATTTACTAATGACATTTCTATTAAAAAAAACAAACAAAAGCTTTTTGGATTTTCAGGACCATTTTCCAGTACATAAGCAGCAATCTTTTCCTACTGTGTAATATCAAAGCATTGATATTGGAGCTTTACTTTTCGTCTCATGTGAGAATGGTTTTGTATGTGCAGTATTTTACGGTCATTAATTTTCCATCGTATTGATTGTCATCAGCTATTGTGGAACTTTAGCAAATGTCATACGTGTTTGTCAGTGGTAAAGTTCAATGTTAATGTGCAAGTCTAAAGGTTTCATATTTTTAGAATAAAGACACATTCCAGGGTGTACCAATACATTTGTTATGTAGTAATAATCTCTGAGTAGTGGGAATCTACTCCAGCATGCAGTATGATATTCACTGTCCATGTGACCGCACCTTATAAACCTTCATGACGAGGAGTAGCAAATTACCATGGACCTTGTACGCCACTATATGTTGTTACTGTTGTATATACGCACACACCAGCCATAACAGTAATCCCACCCTTCTAATATTGTGAAGGTCACCCTTGTGCCTGCACTGACTTATCGAGGCCTGAACGTCACAAGACCTCTGAAAGGGTCCCGTGGTATCTGGCACCAGGGTGTTTGCAGCACATCCGTTATGTCCTGTAAGTTGCCAGATTTGACCCCTTGTTTTTCCCGCACATCCAACGCATCAGTAATTCAGACTAGGTTCTGAGAAACTGTAGATCAAAACAATACTTTGAACTCTGTTATGGTCTGGGTTTTTTTTATATTCCTGAACAATATGTGAAGTGTGGCAGTGGACACTATACTAATATAAAGAAGCATCCGATGTTGGCTTTTACCATTACCATGGACGAATATGTTTGGTCTACAGCAATGTTATTCAAAGGAACATCCACATTGATTGCTAACACCCAAGGTTTCCCAAATTGCCCAGAGCCTTACACGATCTCCACTTGCCTTCTTTCAGCAGTCCAGCCTGACGCCATCACTTCCCCAGGAAATTAAACCACACCCAACTGCACACTTGATGTAAAAGAAAACAATCCATCTAGGACACCATCTTCTAATATTCTATGGCCAATTCTGATGACCACACATCCATTGTAGGCACTTTCCCTTTCATTGGCAATGTAGCTCATACCCTGCAAGCTGCATCACGCTGTATGTTCTTACACCTTTCTATGGCTGTCATTAATTTTTTCAGCAATTTAAGCCGATCTCACAGAAAAGCTGCTATAGTACAAATAGCCTAGCCTTTGCTCCCCACACATGTGTCCGTCAGTCTTGGGCACTCATAACCTTGTCACTGTTTGCCTTACTTGGACCATTTCTGGTAGGTACTAACCACTGCATACTAGCTACAAACCAAAAGATCTGCTGTGTTTTGTTGTTGTTTTTAGAAGTGCTGACCCTCTTTTACACGTATAATGGCAACAAGGTTATGGCTGATCTGTGTGTGTGTGTGTGCGATGTCTTTTATTTTTTTTGTTTAGACTCTTGAAAGCAGGTCACTGATTTACAGCATTATTGGGAGTTGTCTAGAGAATAGGTGATAATTTACTGTACAGTTTACAAATGATCATACTGCTGGGACTCCCACTGATTGCCACCTATAGCTCTATTAGAAGGGTATGGCGGTGATGGCGGGCTTACTGGACTGCCACACCATTAATTTACTGTTGACTGTCGAGCACTTTTTTTCTGGCAGTCCCCAAATAGAATAAATGAAGCTGCAGTCGAGTATGTGCATTGTCGCTCCATTTTAAAGGGAACCTGTCACCCCCCCCCCCCCAGGCGTTTGAAACTAAAAGAGACACCTTGTGCAGCAGTAATGCTGCATTCTGACAAGGTGGCTCTTTTAGTTCTGGGTGCTGTAACTGCAGAAATAATCCATTTTGTAATTTGTCAGAAAATACCTTTCTTCAGTCCTGGAGGCAGGCCTTTCCCCCCCTGCTGCAGACGCCGCACAGCCCTCACTCAAATCTTCTTGGTGCCGGGTGCCGCCTCCTCAGCACTGTTTTGAAATGAGCCGCCACTTGCGCTCTTTTGTCATGCCTTGGGCAGGCGCAGTGAGCGCTGCCCGTCCTCTGTCCTCATATGCAGTCCAGCTGACTTCGCCTGTGCGGCCGCCCTGCCTGTGAATCCCAGCCCCGCAGTGTCTTCTGATTTATTCATACAACAGGGCTGGGATTCACAGGCAGGGCGTCCGCACAGGCGGACAAATTATATTTAGGACAAATTATAAAACGGATTATTTCTGCAGTTACAGCACCAATAACTAAAAGAGCCACCTTGTCAGAATGCAGCATTACTGCTGCACAAGGTGGCTCTTTAGTTTCAAACTCCTGGGGGGGGGTTTGGTGACAGGTTCCCTTTAACAGTGATAAAAGTGCCCTGTGCTGCCAATCGATGGGGGTCCAATTTTCAAATATTTACTGATTTATAGATTATTACTAGTGATGAGCGAGTATACTCGTTGCTCGGGTTTTCCCGAGCACGCTCAGGTGGTCTCCGAGTATTTGTGACTGCTCGGAGATTTAGTTTTTGTTGACTCAGCTGCATGATTTACAGCTACTAGCCAGCCTGAGTACATGTGGGGGTTGCCTGGTTGCTAGGGAATCCCCACATGTAATCAAGCTGTCTAGTAGCAAATCATGCAGCTGCAGCGACAAAAACTAAATGTCCGAGCACTCAGAAATACTCGGAGACCACCTGAGCGTGCTCGGGAAAACACGAGCAACGAGTACACTCGGTCATCACTAGTTATTACCTAAGTTATAACTTCTTTAAACTAGACAACCCCTTTAGTAATCATATTTTGCTTCATGTATGAAACCACTCACTAACGATTATCTGAGACTATAATAGTATAGATACATGAGAGAAAAAACTGACAGAGGTCAATATATTTTTACTTAAATTATTAAATTTACATTTTCACATTCAAAAGCTCGATGAAAAGCAATACTGCTTGCTTTGTGCATATTCACATATAATTCTGGTTTTTTTTTAACTGACTGCACTATTAGACAATATTTTAATAAACTAAAATAATTGACTTTGTTGTACTTTTTGTGTTGGTTTATTTGTCTAGCCCATAGGTATCCCATTCCTTGCATAGGAATTCTGCTGATAAGCTATCACCTTTTCTATGTCACAGTTTCTACTAGTAGAAATATTACAATGCAAAGGTAATCAAGAGATAAGCTAAAAGTCAATAGTTTTCTTTATCCCTGTCAAGACATTTGATATATGTTTACATCATGGTCGGGAAGGAGTTCCTACAAAGTGCCATAAATTTATGTCATGGCGGTCATGTGGGCACAGGAGCGGTTCCTGCATGATCGCCGCCGGGAGCTTGGCTTAAGTGATAGTCAAGCCCTGTCAGTCACAGCCAGGAGCAGTGCCCTCACCGCCCGGGCCATTTAACCCCCTAAATGCCGCAATCAATAGTGATCACATCACTTAGAAGGCTGGGAGAGAGCCTGTGTGCCTGTGATCCAGTGGTGCCCGTCTTTTTAGGCGTGCACGATAGGCCACAGTTTTGTGCACTTCTGAAGAGAACACCGCTGGACAGAGACCAGACAGCGTCGAGAGGAACACTGCTGCCTCATTAGTGAATGGATCCCTCGGGTGGTTGATCAAGTTACTCAGAGATTTAGATGGAAACCCTGATGTAAGTGCTCAGCGTAGGGCGCAGGATAAATGTAATCCAAAATATCTCACATGTAACTCACTCCACAAAAAAAGAAAGCCCACTCAGGTCCGTCATCTGTCAATACAAAGTGGGGCTTCCACGTTACTGGTTGTACAAAAGCTCTGGAAAAGTGCTATTGCTCCTCACCCCCAAAAGAAATCGACCAGCTTTTTTGCTCCCAAATTCAAATCCCTCTTTCCCTTCTGATTTGCTTTTCTGTAGAGATGAGAGCCTGCTTACGGTAATTTATTGGTGCATGTCTCCAGAAGCACAAGCTTGGCATAATGTGCTGGGCACTGTAATGGCAGATTTTCACTTTTCAAAGTCCAAAACTGCTTCCTTCTGTAAAACACCCTTGGAGTCAAAATCGTCACTACACCTGTAGATGAGTGCCAGAAGAGCAGAATTCTCCTTCAGGTGACCATATTTTGGTACTTACATCTCGCTGGGAATTTAAAGGCTTTGCATATAGAGTCTGCAAACTATTCTACAATAATTTGTTCTCCAAGAATCAGCACTCCTTCCCTCTCGAGTCGCGCCGTGTGGCTAAGCAGTACTGGACATACACATATGGGGTATTTCCACGTTCAGCAGATATTGTGTGACAAATTTTGGTGGAATTTTTACCACTTTCCTTGTGGGAAAATGTTAAATTTGGGCCTAAAACACATTTTTTTGTGGTAAAAATGTAATTCTTTTTCTTCACTGCCCAATGGTATAAAATGTGACATACCCGTGATGTCAATATGATCACTACACCTGTAGATTAATTCATTGAGACGTGTAGTTTGTAAAATAGGGTCACTTATGTGTTAGGTTCTTGCACCTCAAATGTTCTTCCAGTGGGTCATGGCACCCGCAAATCATAATTGCAAAATCTGCACTATAATATGGCACTCCTTCGCTTCTGACCTTTCCTCTTTGTGTAAAAATGTAAGTATTGTTTTTTGTTTTTTTTTAAATTCTGTGAGGCACATGTGGTGTCAACATGCTCACTGCACGCCTAGATTTATTGCGGGGGTGTAGATTGTAAAATGGGGCCACTTAAAGAGGATTTTGCTGTTCTGGTAATTCGGGGGCCCTGCCAATGTGACATATCACCTGCAAACCATTCCAGCAAAATCTGAACTTCAAAATTGCACTTCTTCCCATCTGAGCTTTGCACTGTGCCTCTAAAGTAGTTTTAGACCACATATGGGGTATTTGCATACTCGGGAGAAATTGTTTAATAAATTATATCATTAATTTTCTCATTATACCCTTTGAAAATTAAAACCTTGGGGCCAAAGCAGCATTTTAGTGGAGAAAAAATGGTAATTTTCCATTGCCTCTGAGTAATGTAATGCAATTCTGTGAATCGCCTGAAGGTCAAAAATGCTCACTACACACAGAGATGAACTCGTCAAGTGATGTAGTTTCCAAAATGGGGTGTCTTGTGAGGGTCTCTGTTGTTTTGACATATCTGAGGCTCTTCAAATATGACATGGCATCCTCAATCTATTTCAGCCAAAATTGCACTCCAGAATTCAATTGGCACTCCTTCACTTCCGAGCCCAGTCATGTGTGAAAACAGTAGTTTTCCACTACATATGGCGTATCTGTTGTACTCAGGCCAAATTGTATGGTCCTGTTATCCTAGTGAAAATGAAAAATGTGGGGCAAAGTGAATATTTTTGTGGTAAAAATGTATTTTTCCATGGCTCAAGGTTATAAAATTCTGTGAAACAACAAAGTGGTCAGGGTGCTCACTACAGATCTAGATAAAGTACTTGAACGGGGTAGTTTCAGAAATGGGATCACTTGTGGGGGGGGGGGGGTTCACATCAGAGCCTCTGCAAACACGATATGGTGTCCGCTATAGATTCCAACAAATTTTGCATTCCAAGAGTCAAATGGTGCTCCTTACTTTCCGAGCACAGTTGTGCACCCAAACAGTAGTTTTCCACCACGTATGGGGTATCGGCATGCTCAGAAGAAATTGCGCAACAAATGTTATGGTCTATCTTCTCCTGTTACCCTTGTGAACATGCAAAATTTTAGGCTAAAGTAACATTTTTGAGGGAAAAAGTTAAGTTTTTTTTTCCCTCACACATTTTGCTAATTCCAATGAAGCCCATAAGGGGTGCAGTTTTTAAAATGATGTCATTTGGGGGGGGGGGGTTCCACTGTTTAGGCACACCAGGGGCTCTCCAAATGCGGCATGATGTCCAATCTAAATTCCAGCCAATTTTGTGTTGAAAAAGTCAAACGGCGCTCCTTCCCTTCCAAGCTCTGCTATGCGCCCAAACACTGGTTTACGCTCACATATGGGGTATCAGCGTACTCAGGACAAATTGCACAATAACTTTTGGGGTCCAATTTCTCCTGTTACCCTTGGGAAAATAAAAACATTTAGATCTGAAGTAATTTTTTTGTGAAAAAAAGTTAAATGTTCATTATTTTTTTTTAAACATTCCAAAAATTCCTGTGAAGCACCAGAAGGGTTAATAAACTTCTTGCATGTGATTTTGCGCACCTTTAGGGTTGCAACTCTGGAGGTTCTAGCAACACCTAATAGGGACAGGAAACACGTGCAGGATAAGTAACCTCTCTACCTCCGATCCTCAGTGTTTTTTCTGTCCCTATAGGTTCATGAAGAGGTTGTCTGGCAGTGCTTTCTGGCTGGTAGAAAATTCTGTAGTTTTAAAGATTTTTGCACCTTATTTACTTCTCCACCATTTCTAGAAAAAAAAAATATATCTTCAGCAGACTTGGTCCTTCTTGAGCTCCCTGCCTATGTCTCCTCGAAGCAGCCCTCGTTCTCAGCTGTCTCCATCTCCATCAGGATTTGGCTCAAAGTACTACACAGGGTTACATCGCTTCCGATTGTGTTTCACATTGTGTGCCGTGAAATGGTACCCGGCTACTATTGTAACATACTTCTGGAGGGTGAGGATTGGGAGCTGATGGAAGATTCTTAGCATTTTTTACCCCTGACACAAACTTCATTGGATGACGGTTTGCTGAGTCCTGGTTACTGCTTATAAGTAACCCCAACAGAGGACAGCTCAGAGATAGGACTAAACATTTATCTACTGGTCACTATACCTAAAACTGGAGGTGCTTCCTCAAACTTTGGTCCTGGTGCTAAGGATCCTAACCCAAAAACTAAGGCTAGAATCATTACTTGTAAAAGTGCTGTCTGTAGCAAGAAGCTCCCAGCTTCAAATAAAAAGCAATTATGTCAGAATTGTACCGAAAAAATAATAAATGATAAGCAGCATTCCTTAATGGAAGGGATTACAGGAATGATGTGACCGGAAATCCAATCTGGCATCTCCCATACACAATCATTTGCAACTCTTGCTTGAAAATAGAACAAAGACCATTCTGCCATGCAAAGAGTCTTCCCAACTCAGGGACCATAAAAACTGGAAAGCAGTTTCCTTGAAAGGTCTTGGGAAACCTGTGCTGCGTTAAAACAAATTTCGCTTCCACTTGTGTCGCAAGATCTTTGTTTCTCTGTCTAGGGCAACTGGAGGAACTTCTAAGAACAGGTATGCCTAGAGAAGAAATTCTACCTTCAATACCCCTTCTACAAAAAGGCACTAAGGATCTTTAGTAGTTGCCTCAGCAAAATCTGTTAGAGTAGACCGCTAGATCATCAGTCCTGTCCAACACTGCAAGACGAGCCTTACAGTTAAAAATGAGGCCAAGAGACATTGTATCCAAGTTTAATTAATGCCCAAACCCCTTTCAGGGAGAATATGTATTTGAACCAGCCTTAGACGTTCTGCATGAGAAAGCATCGGACATAAAGAACTCTTATAATCCTCAGTATAAAATGTTTTATTAGTGGATTCTGAAATCCATGTAGTGGCATGTAAAATTTTGACACCCCTGGTCAAAAGTGCTGTTATTGTGAACAGTTAAGCACGTTGATGATGAAATGATCTCTAAAAGGCCTAAAGCTAAAGATGACACATTTCCTTTTTATTGTAAGCAAAAAAATATGTATATTGTAATTTTTTCTGTTTTAAAAATTATAAAAAGGAAACTGGGCCGATGCAAAAGTTTGAGTCAAATTTATCTGAGCACACAAATCTCCAAGGCTTCAAACCTTAATTAGCCTCTTAGGGTTATGGCTTGTTCACTATCATCATTAGGAAAAACCAGGTGATACAAATTTCCCAGCTTTATAAAAACCCAGCCTTCTCTAACCTTGTGCCAAAAAACAGAATTTTACATACAATATATAACAAGACACATCTGCATGTTTTTCTCAATATCTGACATGAAATCAGAATAAACCTTTCCCATTTTAGGTCAATTAGGATTAGCAATAATAGTACCACCAATCAGATCAATTGCAATGAGTAGCAAGGTAGCTCTGTAGTTAATTAAAAAATAACTTTTAATATGATCCTTAAAAAAGGGCCTCAAGGTCCGATCCTCCAATGTGATGTGCGATGGATAGCACACACGAAATCTTTGGTATATTTGGCTTCTCCCCTGATGACAGAGCCTAAAGAAACGTGTCGGGAGATTTGTTTTCAAAGGAGGATTTGAATGGGGTTCGTATGTATCTTAGAGGAAAGGGGCTGTAAGAAGGATTTGCAGAGAATCTCCCCCCAGAATTAATACATCGGACTGATCGAATTAATGCTGTGAAGGAAGGAGTCTACAGTTTGGGTGAGACTGTTCCTGTATATACCTAACATCAGAAAAAATATTTTGTTTTCACTTGCTGTGCGCGAATCTGAAATACTGCATGCAGAGCACAAGGCAATTGACAAAGATGCTTATGGGTATTTTTTGTGATGGTGTAATCTTTTAAAGAATGGGTGTTTTTTTTTTATTTTTATTTTTTTTCTTGTTTCACCATGCTATAAGAATTGCAGCGCTCGGCAGGAGCGTCTGACAGTATGCATGTATTGTGTGTGTTTTTTTTGTCCTTTTGGTATATTTTGAGGCTTGAGGCCCTTTTTTAAGGTTCATATTAAAAGTTATTTTTTAATTAACTACAGCGCTACTGTTGTGAATTTGCTTTTTGCTCCCTCTAGTGGTTACTAGTTTTTTGACTCTGGTTTTTCTGTCTTTCCTTTTATCCGCACCTGGGTCGTTAGTTAGGGGTGTTGCTATATAAGCTCCCTGGACCTTCAGTTCAATGCCTGGCAACGTAGTTATCAGAGCTAGTCTGCTGTGCTCTTGTCTACTGATCCTGGTTCCAGTTATATCAGCTAAGTCTGCCTTTTGCTTTTTGCTATTTGTTTTGGTTTTGTATTTTTGTCCAGCTTGTTCCAAATCTATATCCTGACCTTTGCTGGAAGCTCTAGGGGGCTGGTGTTCTCCCCCCGGACCGTTAGACGGTTCGGGGGTTCTTGAATTTCCAGTGTGGATTTTGATAGGGTTTTTGTTGACCATATAAGTTACCTTTCTTTATTCTGCTATCAGTAAGCGGGCCTCTCTGTGCTAAACCTGGTTCATTTCTGTGTTTGTCATTTCCTCTTACCTCACCGTCATTATTTGTGGGGGGCTTCTATCCAGCTTTGGGGTCCCCTTCTCTGGAGGCAAGAAAGGTCTTTGTTTTCCTCTACTAGGGGTAGCTAGATTCTCCGGCTGGCGCGTGTCATCTAGAATCAACGTAGGAATGATCCCCGGCTACTTCTAGTGTTGGCGTTAGGAGTAGATATATGGTCAACCCAGTTACCACTGCCCTATGAGCTGGATTTTTGTATTCTGCAGACTTCCACGTTCCTCTGAGACCCTCGCCATTGGGGTCATAACAGTTTGCCAGGCCAGTATTAAATGTTTAATGCATTGCAGAAGAGGGATTATAAGAAAGAAGATTCTGAGGTTTTTTTTTCTCCTTCCCCTTTACCTCAGAGTGGCTATGCTTGCTGCAGACATGAATGTCCAGACCTTGATTACAAGTGTGGACCAGCTGGCTACTCGTGTGCAGGGCATACAAGACTATGTTATCAGAAATCCTAGGTCAGAACCTAAAATACCGACTCCTGAACTGTTTTCCGGAGACAGGTTTAAGTTTAGGAATTTCGTGAATAATTGTAAATTGTTTTTGTCCCTGAGACCCTGTTCATCAGGAGATTCTGCTCAGCAAGTAAAGATTGTTATTTCGTTCTTACGGGGCGACCCTCAGGATTGGGCTTTTTCGCTGGCGCCAGGAGATCCGGCATTGGCTGATCTTGATGCGTTTTTTCTGGCGCTCGGTTTACTTTATGAGGAACCCAATCTTGAGATTCAGGCAGAAAAGGCCTTGCTGTCTATGTCTCAGGGGCAGGACGAGGCTGAAGTGTATTGCCAAAAATTTCGGAAATGGTCCGTGCTGACACATTGGAACGAGTGTGCACTGGCCGCTAATTTTAGAAATGGCCTTTCTGAAGCCATTAAGAATGTTATGGTGGGTTTTCCCATTCCCACAGGTCTGAATGATACTATGGCACTGGCTATTCAAATTGACCGGCGGTTGCGGGAGCGCAAAACCGCAAATTCCCTCATGGTGTTGTCTGAACAGACACCTGATTTAATGCAATGTGATAGAATCCTGACTAGAAATGAGCGGAAAATTCATAGACGCCGGAATGGCTTGTGCTACTACTGTGGTGATTCTACACATGTTATCTCAGCATGCTCTAAACGTATAGCTAAGGTTGTTAGTCCTGTCACCGTTGGTAATTTGCAACCTAAATTTATTCTGTCTGTAACTTTGATTTGCTCACTGTCATCTTATCCTGTCATGGCGTTTGTAGATTCAGGTGCTGCCCTGAGTCTCATGGATCTCTCATTTGCTAAGCGCTGTGGATTTACTCTTGAACCATTAGAAAATCCTATTCCTCTTAGGGGTATTGATGCTACACCATTGGCAGCAAATAAACCGCAGTATTGGACTCAGGTTACCATGTGCATGACTCCTGAACACCGCGAGGTGATACGTTTCCTGGTTTTACATAAAATGCATGATTTGGTCGTTTTAGGGCTGCCATGGTTACAGACCCATAATCCAGTCCTGGACTGGAAGGCTATGTCAGTCTCAAGTTGGGGCTGTCGTGGTATTCATGAGGATTCCCTGCCTGTGTCTATTGCTTCTTCTACGCCTTCGGAAGTTCCGGAGTATTTGTCTGATTATCAGGATGTCTTCAGTGAGTCTGAGTCCAGTGCACTGCCTCCTCATAGGGACTGTGACTGTGCTATAGATTTGATCCCAGGCAGTAAATTTCCTAAGGGAAGACTGTTTAATCTGTCGGTACCTGAACATACCGCTATGCGTTCATATATCAAGGAGTCTCTGGAAAAAGGACATATTCGTCCGTCTTCTTCCCCTCTTGGTGCGGGATTCTTTTTTGTGGCAAAAAAGGACGGATCTTTGAGACCTTGTATTGGTTATCGGCTTTTAAATAAGATCACTGTCAAATTTCAGTATCCTTTACCGCTGTTGTCTGACTTGTTTGCCCGGATTAAGGGTGCCAAGTGGTTCACCAAGATAGACCTTCGTGGTGCGTACAACCTTGTGCGCATTAAGCAAGGTGATGAATGGAAAACCGCATTCAATACGCCCGAAGGTCATTTTGAGTACTTGGTGATGCCTTTTGGGCTCTCCAATGCGCCTTCAGTTTTTCAGTCCTTTATGCATGACATTTTCCGGAAGTATCTGGATAAATTTTTGATTGTTTATCTGGATGATATTTTGGTTTTTTCTGATAATTGGGATTCGCATGTGGAGCAGGTCAGGTTGGTCTTTAAAATTTTGCGTGAAAATTCTTTGTTTGTCAAGGGCTCAAAGTGTCTCTTTGGTGTACAGAAGGTTCCCTTTTTGGGGTTCATTTTTTCCCCTTCTGCTGTGGAGATGGACCCAGTCAAGGTCCGAGCTATTCTTGATTGGACTCAGCCCTCGTCAGTTAAGAGTCTTCAGAAGTTCTTGGGCTTCGCTAACTTCTACCGTCGTTTTATCGCTAATTTTTCTAGCATTGTGAAACCTTTGACGGATATGACCAAGAAGGGCTCCGATGTAGCTAACTGGGCTCCTGCTGCCGTGGAGGCTTTCCAGGAGTTGAAACGCCGGTTTACTTCGGCGCCTGTTTTGTGCCAGCCTGACGTCTCACTTCCCTTTCAGGTTGAGGTGGATGCTTCGGAGATTGGGGCAGGGGCCGTTTTGTCGCAGAGAGGCCCTGGTTGCTCTGTTATGAAACCTTGTGCCTTTTTCTCTAGGAAGTTTTCGCCTGCCGAGCGAAATTATGATGTGGGCAATCGGGAGTTGTTGGCCATGAAATGGGCATTTGAGGAGTGGCGTCATTGGCTCGAGGGTGCTAAGCATCGTGTGGTGGTCTTGACTGATCACAAAAATCTGATGTATCTCGAGTCTGCTAAACGCCTTAATCCGAGACAGGCCCGCTGGTCATTGTTTTTCTCCCGCTTTGATTTTGTTGTCTCGTATTTACCAGGTTCAAAGAATGTGAAGGCCGATGCTCTTTCTAGGAGCTTTGTGCCTGATGCTCCTGGAGTCGCTGATCCTGTTGGTATTCTTAAAGATGGAGTTATCTTGTCAGCTATTTCTCCGGATCTGCGACGTGTGTTGCAGAGATTTCAGGCTGATAGGCCTGAGTCTTGTCCACCTGACAGACTGTTTGTTCCGGATAAGTGGACCAGCAGAGTCATTTCCGAGGTTCATTCCTCGGTGTTGGCAGGTCACCCGGGAATTTTTGGCACCAGAGATCTGGTGGCCAGGTCCTTTTGGTGGCCTTCCTTGTCAAGAGATGTGCGGTCATTTGTGCAGTCCTGTGGGACTTGTGCTCGAGCTAAGCCTTGCTGTTCTCGTGCCAGCGGTTTGCTCTTGCCCTTGCCTGTCCCGAAGAGACCTTGGACACATATCTCCATGGATTTCATTTCTGATCTTCCGCTATCTCAGGGCATGTCCGTTATCTGGGTGATATGTGATCGCTTCTCCAAGATGGTCCATTTGGTTCCTTTGCCTAAGCTGCCTTCCTCTTCCGATCTGGTTCCTGTGTTTTTCCAGAACGTGGTTCGTTTGCACGGCATCCCTGAGAATATTGTGTCAGACAGAGGATCCCAGTTCGTTTCCAGGTTCTGGCGATCCTTTTGTAGTAGGATGGGCATTGATTTGTCGTTTTCGTCTGCTTTCCATCCTCAGACTAATGGACAGACGGAGCGAACCAATCAGACTTTGGAGGCTTATTTGAGGTGTTTTGTCTCTGCTGATCAGGACGATTGGGTGACATTCTTGCCGTTGGCTGAGTTTGCCCTTAATAATCGGGCTAGTTCCGCCACCTTGGTTTCGCCTTTTTTCTGCAACTCTGGTTTCCATCCTCGCTTTTCTTCGGGTCATGTGGAGCCTTCTGACTGTCCTGGGGTGGATTCTGTGGTGGATAGGTTGCAGCAGATCTGGAATCATGTGGTGGACAACTTGAAGTTGTCACAGGAGAAGGCTCAGCGCTTTGCCAACCGCCGCCGCGGTGTGGGTCCCCGACTATGCGTTGGGGATTTGGTGTGGCTTTCTTCCCGCTTTGTTCCTATGAAGGTCTCCTCTCCCAAATTTAAACCTCGTTTTATTGGGCCTTACAAGATATTGGAAATCCTTAATCCTGTATCTTTTCGTCTGGATCTTCCTGTGTCGTTTGCTATTCACAATGTATTTCATAGGTCCTTGTTGCGGCGGTACATTGTGCCTGTAGTTCCTTCTGCTGAGCCTCCTGCTCCGGTGTTGGTTGAGGGCGAGTTGGAGTACGTGGTGGAGAAGATCTTGGATTCTCGCCTCTCCAGGCGGAGGCTTCAGTACCTGGTCAAGTGGAAGGGCTATGGTCAGGAGGATAATTCCTGGGTGGTCGCCTCTGATGTTCATGCGGCCGATTTAGTTCGTGCCTTTCATGCCGCTCATCCTGATCGCCCTGGTGGTCGTGGTGAGGGTTCGGTGACCCCTCACTAAGGGGGGGGTACTGTTGTGAATTTGCTTTTTGCTCCCTCTAGTGGTTACTAGTTTTTTGACTCTGGTTTTTCTGTCTTTCCTTTTATCCGCACCTGGGTCGTTAGTTAGGGGTGTTGCTATATAAGCTCCCTGGACCTTCAGTTCAATGCCTGGCAACGTAGTTATCAGAGCTAGTCTGCTGTGCTCTTGTCTACTGATCCTGGTTCCAGTTATATCAGCTAAGTCTGCCTTTTGCTTTTTGCTATTTGTTTTGGTTTTGTATTTTTGTCCAGCTTGTTCCAAATCTATATCCTGACCTTTGCTGGAAGCTCTAGGGGGCTGGTGTTCTCCCCCCGGACCGTTAGACGGTTCGGGGGTTCTTGAATTTCCAGTGTGGATTTTGATAGGGTTTTTGTTGACCATATAAGTTACCTTTCTTTATTCTGCTATCAGTAAGCGGGCCTCTCTGTGCTAAACCTGGTTCATTTCTGTGTTTGTCATTTCCTCTTACCTCACCGTCATTATTTGTGGGGGGCTTCTATCCAGCTTTGGGGTCCCCTTCTCTGGAGGCAAGAAAGGTCTTTGTTTTCCTCTACTAGGGGTAGCTAGATTCTCCGGCTGGCGCGTGTCATCTAGAATCAACGTAGGAATGATCCCCGGCTACTTCTAGTGTTGGCGTTAGGAGTAGATATATGGTCAACCCAGTTACCACTGCCCTATGAGCTGGATTTTTGTATTCTGCAGACTTCCACGTTCCTCTGAGACCCTCGCCATTGGGGTCATAACACGCTACCTTGCTACTCATTGTCAATTAGGATTACCATAATTATTATTTGCCAAATGTCAGAATAATGAGAGAGAAAGTTTTAAGGCTTCATTTACTTACTGCAAAGTCAAAACTTTACATACATTTCATTATTATTTGGTACCATTACCCTTAAACTGAATGACTTGGGTGAAATGTTTGGGGTATCCTTCCACAAGCTTCTCACAATAGTTGGTCGGAATTTGACCTCAAACGGGAAAAGTTTATTCTGATTTCATGTCAGATATTGAGAAAAACATGCATGTGTCTTATTATATAGTGTATGTAAGCTTCTGGTTTCAACTGTATGTATGTATGTACACACATGGTCAAAATTGTTGGTAACCCTCGTTTAATTACAGAAAACACACAATGGTCACAGAAATAACTTGAAGCTGACATAAGTAATAATAAATAAAAGATCTATGAAAATGAACAAATGAAAGTCAGACATTGCTTTTCAACCATGCTTCCACAGAATTTTTGAAAAAATCAAACTCATGAAATAGGCCTGGACAGAAATGATGGTACCCTTAACGTAATATTTTGTTGCACAACCTTTTGAGGCAATCACTGCAATCAAACTATTCCTGTAACTGTCAATTACACTTCTGCACCTCTCGACAGGTATTTTGGCCCACTCCTCAAGAGCAAACTGCTCCAGTTGTCTCATGTTTGAAGGTTGCCTTTTCCAGATGGCATGTTTCAGCTCTTTCCAAAGATGCTCAATAAGATTTATGTCAGGGCTCATAGAAGGCCACTTCAGAATAGTCCAGTATTTTCCTCTTAGCCATTCTTGGGTGTTTTTAGCTGTGTGTTTTGGGTCATTATCCTGTTGCAAAACCCATGACCTACGACTGACACCAAGCTTTCTGACATTTGGCAGCACATTTCTCTCTAGAATCCCTAGATAGTCTTGAGATTTCATTGTACCCTGCACAGACTCTAGACACCCTGTGCCAGATGCAGCAAAGCAGCCCCAGACCATAACAGAGCCTCCTCCATGCTTCACAGTAGGGACAGTGTTAATTTCTTGATATGCTTCATTTTTCCATCTGTGAACATAGAGCTGATGTGCCTTGCCAAAAAGTTTCATTTTTGCCTCATCTGTCCATAGGACATTCTCCCAGAAGCTTTGTGGCTTGTCAACATGTAGTTTGGCACATTCCGGTCAGGCTTTTTTATCATTTTTTTCAACAATGATGATGGTTGTGTTTTATTTATTTATTTGTTTTACAGAACACATGGGCTTCAATGGATTAGGTGTAAAGGTGAGTATAATATTGTTTTTTATTTTTAAATAAAAGTATAAAACTCTGTTTTGTTTTACTTTAAACAAAGGATTTTATTCTTGCTTTGTGTTTTTCAAAACTTATGATGGGGTTAGTAATGAGGGCGCATAGATGCCTCACCATTACTAACCCCTAGGCTTGATGTCAGCTGACAATACAAAGTTGACATAAACCCTATAAATATTACTCCACTTACCTCCGCCACAGCGCAAGTGGTAAGAGCGCGGCTAAGCGCCACATTTGGCGCTTATTATGAATGCGCCAATTATTGGGGTGTCTGAGGGCTGATGTTGATAGCTTGTGGGGGGCACAGCAGTCTTTTTAGCCTTTGCTGGTTTGAATGTATACGGGGACCCTACATCAGGCTTGCCCTCTGCAGGTTATGAAAATTACGTGGGAGCAAATTTTTTAATTTCTTTCTTTATTTTCACAGGAGCAACGCAACTGCTGCTGAATACAACTCCCATCATTGTCGACTTGTGCCGCTGATCTCTGACACCAAGTGACAATGATGAGAGCTGCCTTCAGAAGCCCATACCTGGGAACAGCGTGAACTGTACCGCTTCTTCCCAGGTGCCGGTATGTCATCCGTGTGTAATTTGTGTGTGTCATGCAATTTTGTCTGTGCTGTTGATAAAAAAACTGACATGTCTGTGGGTTTTGGACACGGACACACGGTCAGTGTGAAAAACCTGGGTGTGAGTGTGCCCGTATTTATCATGTAACAGCAATAGAAGATACGCTTTATCCCCTGGTAGTTTGTATGTGTCTGAATGCCAAGACATGCATATCTGACATTCTTCTATTGATGTTACATGATCCTACTTAAGCACCGGCACTTTATTCCAAGCGTTATGTTGCCATCTAGTGGCCATATGTCTCATTTTTCAGCAGCTTCCTATCTGTTTTTTTTATACAACTAGTGAATAATTTGTATCACGTTTTACTTGCCTGATTTAGATAGTGTGCACTTTTTATTGTTTAGTTATTTTATATCATGTATAGCCTATTTATTGTACATTGCTGCTAATATTCACTGCTTGAGCTCCATTTGCCTCCATAATCATTTCAGCACCTTATCCTGTTTGGTTTTTTTTAATACTTTTAATTATTCTGAAATAAAAATTAATTTTTTAATCCCATTTTTGTTGGTCACTTCTATTTTATACCAGTTATTTTTTCTGGTATAGTTTTGTTTGAGCAGGAGAATGCATGTGTCAAAAACAACTTGGGAGTCCCTAGTTTGGTGGCTCTGTTGGGAGAATCTTTTACAGGGAGTTCCTTGGGCGATTCTGAATCCATCGGTCATCACCATGGATGCAAGTCCCTTTGGTTGTGGGGCACATGTGCAAAATCTAAAGGAACTGACCGTAGTCAGGTTGGCTCTAGAAGAGGTATTACCTGGTCTAAAAAAACAAAATGCAAAAATACTTAGAATACCCGCTAGTTCTAAGGAAGATTCCGTCAGATTAGGCCAAAGTGATCGCGATTGCACCATTTTGGCCCAAAAGAACATGGATCAGCTCGCTAAAACTAATAGTGGGGGATTCATGGGTTCCCTGGGGCCAGTAGTTTGCTCAGAGGTAGAGAATTTCCATTTGATGGCATGATGTTTGAGCGGCAGCTCCTGGAGTGAAATGGTTTTCTAAAAATCTAGTTACAACTCTTGTGGGGTGTAGGAAGAAGGTAGCAGCTAAGATTTATGCAAGGGTTTGGAAGAGGTTTTTAAAACTCTGAGATAAATCCTTTTGTAAGTAACCCTGTACAATGGGATAAGATTTTAGAATTGTTACAGAAAGGAATGGAGTTGGGTCTGTCCATTAATACCCTTAAAGTAAAGATATCAGCCTTGGGTGTCCTGTTTAACCAAAAGATTGCTGACCACCCATGGGTAGTGAGATTTATAAGATCAGTGGCTCGGTGTCATGTTCCCCCATGGGATCTTAATTTAATCTTAAAAACCCTAACTAGATCCCCGTTTGAGCCTTTAGCGGATATACAACCTAAAATTCTGACCTATAAAATAATTTTACTGGAGGCCCTCACTTCAGTTACAAGGATAGGTGAATGACAAGGTCTATCAGTCAACCTACCATTCACCAATATTCTCTCTGAGTGGTTATTAGACCAGACCAGTGTCCTCAGTCTTTCATAGGTCTCAAGAGATCATTCTGCCTTTTTTTTGATAACCCCAGACATGAGAGAGAGGCTAGATTCCATTCCCTAGATGTCAGAATGTGTTTATTACGCTACTTAGAAAACACATCCCAGTGGCAGAAAACGACTTTGCTCTTTTTTCTTTATCAAGGTTCAAACAAAGGCCAGGCGGCATCCAAAAGGGCCCCTTGCTTGATCGGTTAGAACAGCAATTTCTCTAGCCTATTCTTCAGGCTGACACTTTGCTCCTAAAAATTAGAGAACCCGCTCCACAAGAGGCAGTATCTACCTCATGGGCTGAAAGGGCCAATGCTTCTCTTGAACAAATTTACAAAGCAGCAACTTGTGTTCACCATCCACGTTTTTCCAGCAGTGTGTGTTGGATTTGGGGGCATTCTGATGAGTGCTCCCTCCCTAAAGATTTCTGTGTTCCTGCCCAGATGTTAGTCTGCCCACCGATTGCCCTTCCACGTGGTGTGATTGTAGTGAGCTGATGGGTTGCTATGATGGCCCCCCTGTACCTGTCATGGGACTTCTCCTGTGATAGCCAGTTTGCACCACAGTTTCATGCCCTCTAAGGGGACCAACAAATAAAGTAGAAAAACCGTTTTTAAAAATATAGACAAAATGAAAAAATATAAAATTTGACCTGCTATTCACAAGTTAACGATATAGAAATGTAAAAATTAAAAATATACATATTTGTGATCAGTGTCCAGAAAAGCTGAAAAAATATGTAATTAATTAACCCAATTCTTAAAAACAAAACAGAATCATAACACAGAATTGCAGTTTTTCAGTCACTGCAATAATACTGAAAAATAGTGAAGAGCGAACGTGCTCAGATAAGGTGTTATCCAAACATGCTCGTGTGCTAACACCAGCTAACCATAATACCGTAATATAGGTTTATAGGTCTCAAAAAATGACGACACAAACATAACCGCATCTTGTCCCACAAAAATCAAGCCCTCATTTGTCTGTCAGTGCAAACAAATGGTTATGCAAATGCAAACATTGGCTGCAGATGGAAAGGGTTGGGAACAATTTATGAAATTTCAGTATTGTGGACCTGTGATATCTCTCTAGTGCTCACCAGGGGGCAGTATAGGTCTAAATAATAAGCTGTAGTAGCACAACTATGTATATTTGGAGTGTTCCTTTTGATGTCCACATGTATCACTGACCTATACGTGATTTTTTTTCTTGCATCAAATAACAAATTATCAGAATGGTTTCTATGGAATTTTTTTAAGTAATTATTTTTTCTTATATGGCCTGGAAAACACCAAGGAAACTTCATGTATGAAATAGTGTACTGTTGCTAAGTGTATCTTCTTTGTGAGCTTTTCCAAGTTAAGGCCAGGTGTAGTGCTTAACCTCAATTTTGTAGGTCAGAACGTGCCTAAAATCGTTAGTGTGTAAAAAATATATTCACAAATACCATTTTTTCCAGTGTATTAATTTCAGAAAATTCATACATTTATCAATCATGACCAAAAAAGTTTCATGGATTTTGTATTATTGGTGTTGGCAATAAAGCGTTACCTTGGTTGTACATCAGAGAACTACAAATCTAAAGAAGCCACACTTCTAATTGTTTATACATTTGGAAATGAATATGGCTTAAGTGCGGTTTTCCCATCTTATATTGGTAAAGCATATCACTACCATATTCTTTGGCATTAAAGAAGATGTGTAATTCTGGACAACCCTTCTAAATAACATCGGGTGCATCATAAAGTATAAAAATGCTATACTTACCTCCTGGACTGTCATTGTTCTTTTGATCGCAGTTCACCTGACAAATAATGTTAGGTGACTGATTTGGCCAATCAGCAGCAGTCTTCATGGTTTTGGCCAAGTGAAAGAAACACCGTCACACAGAACTGTGAAGGTTTCCGCAATCAAGTGGCAATGCTTATGTCTGGGGATCATCTGGGGACACAATGCTGAGATGGTCCAGGAGGCAAGTATAACATTTATTTATCTAACAAACCTTGGAGCAGTTCAGATTTGAAGAACCACTCGTTACATATTTAAAGGACAACAGACGGTATAAGGTGGTAAAACTTTTTCCCCCAGACAGGGGCACTGACATACCCGGTCAGCCTATTGGGCAGTACTTGCCACTGCAAGAACCCACATAAGACATTGCTTTTAATACTAATTCCCCTTTTTTTTTTCATATCCTCTATTGCCACATATAAGGGATGGAAAACTTTCCTCCTTTTTGAAACAAGGTACCTATGACTGGGAGGAGGAATGGAGAGCAACTTTGGTGAGACCTAACCATTTTTTTTCTATCTCGAGCACGGATAAAGTTGAGCACCGGCACTTTAAGTTGTTATTGTTTGTTTATCTGTACGTGCTGTAGTGTAGCTGTAGCACCCGATGCAGTGACCCAGCAAAGTTAAAAGCAAAAGTCTCTTTAATGATCAACTCACAAAAACACCACCGTGACTGCACCGCCGTGTTAATGTTCAACTCACAGCACTACACAGTACACGATATCCTCCGGATTGCAGCCGGAAACTATATCCTCCTGTGACCAGTTGCCATGGGTGACTTCACCACTGTGTACGCTGTGGGTGTCAGGTCATTTCAGCTGCTTTGATTGTTTGGCTCTGCTGGCCTGTGTTGCTTCGCACAGGTGGAGCTCTGCAGAGCCTTCTGCTCTGTACTCCTCCAAACAGCAGACTAACTCTGAACCTGACACACCCAAACCCTTTACTGCAGGGTTTTAACTTGAATCTGAGGCCTTCAGCCACATGGAAAACCTGGATTGCAGCCAATAAACACGCCAGTCCACCTCCGGGACCTCTTGCCGTGGGCGACCGCACCTCAATGTTAATGTTCAACTCACAGAACTACACAGTACACAATATCCTCAGGATTGCAGTCGGGAACTATATCCTCCAGTTTGCAGCCAATATACAAGCCAGTCTACCTCCTGAGACCAGTAACTATGGGTGACTGCACCGCTGTGGGTGCCAGGCCTTTTCAGCTGCCTTGGCTGTTTGGCTCCGTTGGTCTGTGTTGCCTCACACAGGTGGAGCTCTACAGAGCCTTCTGCTCTGTACTCCTCCAAACACCAGACTGACACTAACTCTGAACCTAACACACCCAAACCCTTTACTGCAGGATTTTTAACTTGAATCTGTGGCCTTCAGCCAACTGGAGAAACCTGGCCAGGAATGAAGTGAACTGTACCAATATTATTCTGTAGTCCGTTTCAAAACACAAAACCCCAGAGCAGGTTTTCTTAAATCTGCCCTGGACACATAGCATGCCCAGGACCAACACTCACTTTTATTCTGCATTGCAATCACAGCTACATCTGTGACAGCAATGCACTCCCATGCCCTCAATACGCCCCGTGTACATCCCGGGGAGTAACACACAGCGAGCCCTACATGTAATACTGGTCACTGCCTCACAGTACATACACTGTGTTCCAAATTATGCACAAAGAGTTTAGGAGTGATAAGGTTAGAATTTTTTTGTTTGTCATTTAAACTCATTGATGTTGATGTGTGTCAGGGCTCTTTATATCACTGAAAGCAATTGCAGATACCTGTGCAAATTAGTTTCGCAGGTGTGTCCAAATAAAGGCAAGATTACTTAAGAAGGCTGTTCCACATTATTAAGCAGCCTACATTTTTTGCCAAAATGGGAAAGAAAAAGGATGTGTCGGCTGCTGAGAAGCAACAAATTGTGGAGTATTTAGGTCAAGGCATGACTACAATCAACATTCCCAAGACATTTCATCGTGATCATCGCACAATCAAGAAGTATGTAGCTGATTCCCAGCACACACATGTGCGCGCTGATAAGGAAAAATTGAGGACTCTTTCCAAGAGGCAATTGCGTAAGATTAAAAGAGCAGCTGCAAAAATGCCTTGTCATAGCAGCAGACAAGTTTTTGAAGCTGCTGGTACCTCCAACGTCCCCAGAACAACAAGATGCAGGGTCCTTCAGAGGTTTGCAGCTGTGCGTAAGCCATCCTGTTGACCACCTCTATCCACTGCACACAAGCAGAAACGGCTCCAGTGGGCCAAACGATACATGAAGACTGACTTCCAAACTGTTTTGTTCACCGATGAGTGCTGTGCAACGCTCGATGGTCCAGATGGATGTAGTGGAGGATGGCTGGTTGATGGACACCCCATGAAAACACGGCTAAGGCGCCAACAAGGAGGAGGTGGAGTAATGTTTTGGGCTGGAATCATGGGGAGAGAGATTGTCGGCCCCTTTATGATCCCTGAAGGGGTAAAGATGAACTCCGTAATCTATGTGGAGTTTCTAAAACAACACTTCCTGCCATGTTTCAAGAGGAATAACCGTGCTTTCCGCAGCAAGATCATTTTCATGCATGATAATCCACCGTCTCATGCTGCAAAATACACATCTGTATCTCTGGCTGCTATGGGCATAAAAGAGGACAAACTTATGGTGTGGCCACCATCTTCCCCTGACCTCAACCCCATTGAGAACCTCTGGAGCATCATCAAAAGGAGTGTCTATGATGGCGGGAGGCAGTTCACATCTAAGCAACAGCTCTGGGAGGGTATTCTGTCCACATGCAAAACAATTGAAGCAGAAACCATCCAAAAACTGACAAATTCAATGGACGAGAGAGTTCAGAAGCTTCTTTCGAACAAGGGGTCCTATGTGAAAATGTAACATCACCTAGAATAAAGTTTTCACTTGAAAACTGTTTGATTTCATTTTGTAATAAGCTGATAATGCTTATAACTTCACAATTGACCATTTTTTTGTTCAAAATAAAAAAAAAAAGGTTGAAAACTCTGCTGTGCATAATAATTTGGAACATGCATTTTGAGTGTTTATTTTTTTTAAAAAGATACTGTTTTCATAGGCAGTTTGTTCCAAAACATTGCAATTATACTGGAATAGTAGATGACTGGAAAATAACAATGACTGCAATTCAGATAGGTAATTTAGAGAAAATATGAGGAAATATTATTTGCATAATAATTTGGAACACAGTGTACTGGCTGATAAACTCTTAGGTGATTATTAAAAGTTATGTTAAGTTTAGATATTTTTGCCTGGCCCTGCTGTAATCTCGCTGTTTTGCAGTAGGAAACAAGTTATGGTAAGTAATGTGGGCAAGCAAAAGTTAACACTTAGCTAGCCCTGCAGTGGCTATGGGTTTAGGCAGGAAAAGGAAATTCTCTATGTGAGTCAGCAGTTAGGACTAGTACCACCGCAGAAACCTCGCACATCTAGATCCTTGCACACTCTCAGACTCTGTTCAGCCACTGTTCTCCATAGCTTCACTCCACAACATAGACACTGCTACTAGTTTCAACAATGCCACTCTGGCATCAGCCATTGACTTGGTCGCCCCTGTCATGCATAGCAGAGTGTGACGAATCAATAGACAACCCTGGAACAATAACATCACTAAAAAGCTTCGGCAAGTATCCAGAATTGCAGAACGGTATTGGAAGAAAACGCATTCGCAAAATGATTTCACTGCACTCAAACAAGCAACACTCGCATTCAAATCAGCTCTCACCTCTGCTAAACAGGCCTATTTCACATCCCTCGCATCTTCTTTATCCCACAACCCCAAACAGTTTTTCAAGACCTTTAACTCCCTCCTCTGCCCACCACTGCCCCCTCTGACTTCCTTAATCTCTGCCGAGGACAAAACAAGGCAAGTCTTTGTTGTCCAACCATCACAACCCCTTTGTATGTTAGACCAATGCCCTAACCCCATAACTTCCCTCTCCAAAATCACTGAAGGACAGCTTGCTCATCATCTCTCCAAATCACACCTCACCACTTGTGCACTTTACTCCATCCCACCTCCTCCCCAACCTCACCACTACACTAACCCCATCCCTAACCCATCTCTTCAATCTATCACTAACTTCTGGTACCTTCCCCTCTGCTTTCAAACATGCCACAATCACACCTATCCTCAAAAAGTCTTCCCTTGACCTGAGCGCTATGTCCAGCTCCCGCCCCATATCTTTGCTTCCATTTGCTTCCAAACTACTTGAGCAGCGTGTCAACTCTGAACTTTCCTCTCACCTTGCATCTAACTCTCTCTTCAGCAACCTACAATCTGGCTTCCGTCCCCACCATTCCACTGAGATTGCCCTGACCAAACCTATGAACTACTTACAGCCAAAACCAACAAACAATACTCCTTCTAGACCTGTCCTCTGCCTTTGACACATCTGATCGCTGCCTCCTACTACAGATCCTCTCTTCCTTTGGTGACAAAGACCTCGCCCTATCCTGGATCTCCTCATACCACACCAACCACACATTTAGCGTTTTCTACTCCCATACTACCTCTTCATCTCACCCCCTCTCTGTTTGTGTCCCTCAAGGCTCTGTCCTAGGATCCCTTCTCTTCTCAATCTATACCCTTGGCCTGGGACAACTCATAAAGTCGTATGGATTCCAGTACCATCTATATGCCGATGACACTCAGATTTACCTCTCTGGCCCAGATGTCACCTCTCTGCTCTCCAGAATCCCAGAGTGTCTAGCAGTCATATCCTCCTTCTCTCGCTTCCTCAAACTCAATGTGGGTGAAACCAAACTAATTATCTTTCTTCCATCTCGCACACCTTCCCTCCCTGATCTATCTATCACAATAAATGAATTCACTTTCCCCTGTCCCCGTAATCCGCTTTCTCGGAGTAACCCTTGACTCTTCCCTGTCCTTTAAACCGCACATCCAAGCTCTCGCCACCTCCTGTCGCCTCCAGCTCAAAAATATTTCCAGAATCCATCCTTTCCTCAACCCTCACTCTACCAAAATGCTTGTGCATACCCTAATCATCTCCCACCTCGACTACTGTAACATCCTCCTTTGTGGCCTACCTTCTAAGACTCTCGCACCCCTCCAGTCGGTCCTTAACTCTGCTGCCCGACTAATTAATCTCTCTCCTCGCTACACTCCTGCTTCCCCTCTTTGCAAATCCCTTCACTGGCTCCCAATTTCCCAGCGTTTAAACTACTAACACTGACCTGCAAAGCCATCCATAACCTTTTTCCTCCATATATTTCCGAACTAATCTCTGAATATCTTCCCTTACGTAATTTATGGTCCTCCCAAGACCTCCTTCTCTCCTCCACACTTATTCGCTCCTCACCCAATCGCCTCCAAAACTTCTCCCTAATATCCCCCATCAACTGGAATTCTGTGCCCCAACACGTCCGGGGTATCCACTGTTATGACCCCAATGGCAGAGGGTCTCAGAAGTTATTACAAAGTCTGCAAACACAAAAACCAGCTCATAGGGCAGTGGTAACTAGGCTGACCGTATACCTGATCCTAGCACCACAAATAGCAGCAGCCGGGGAACGTACCTACGTTGGTTCTAGACGTCTCACGCCAGCTGGAAAACTAACTAACCCTAGAAGGGAAAAGATAGACCTTTCTTGCCTCCAGAGAAAAGACCCCAAAAGTTGGATACAAGCCTCCAACAAATAATAACGGTGAGGTAAGAAGAAAAGACAAACGTAAGAATGAACTAGGTTTTTAGCAAAGAGAGGCCCACTGACTAATAGCAGAATATAGGAAGATGACTTATACGGTCAGCAAAAACCCTATCAAAATTTCCACGCTGAATATTCAAGAACCCCCGAACCGTCTAACGGCCTGGGGGGAGAATATCAGCCCCCTAGAGCTTCCAGCAAAATCAGGAATCACATTTAGTACAAGCTGGACAAAAATGAGAGCAATGCAAATAACCAAAAAATAAGGAAGCAGGACTTAGCTTATTTTGCAAGAACCAGGACCAGCAGACAGGAGCAAACAGAAAGGAACTGATTACAACGATGCCAGGCACCAGACTGAAAATCCAGGAAGCTTAAATAGCAACACCCCTGGACTAACGAGCCAGGTGGGTACCAAGCTGAGGAAAGAAACTCAAAGTGTCATGTCGCTAGTGACCACAAGAGGGAGCCAAAAAATCCAATTCACAACAGTACCCCCCCCTTAAGGAGGGGTCACCGAACCCTCACCAAGACCACCAGGACGATCAGGATGAGCAGCGTGAAAGGCACGAACCAAATCGGCCGCATGAACATCAGAGGCGACCACCCAGGAATTATCCTCCTGACCATAGCCCTTCCACTTGACCAGATACTGAAGCCTCCGTCTGGAGAGATGAGAATCCAAGATCTTCTCCACCACGTACTCCAACTCGCCCTCAACCAACACCGGAGCAGGAGGCTCAACAGAAGGAACCACAGGCACAACGTAGCGCCGCAACAAAGACCTATGGAACACGTTGTGAATGGCAAACGACACCGGAAGATCCAAGCGAAAGGACACTGGATTAAGGATTTCCAAAATCTTGTAAGGACCGATGAAGCGAGGCTTAAATTTAGGAGAGGATACCTTCATAGGAACAAACCGAGAAGACAGCCACACCAAATCCCCAACACGAAGTCGGGGACCCACACCACGGCGGCGGTTGGCAAAACGCTGAGCCTTCTCCTGTGACAACTTTAAGTTGTCCACCACATGATTCCAGATCCGCTGCAACCTATCCACCACAGAATCTACCCCAGGACAGTCAGAGGGCTCAACATGTCCCGAGGAAAAACGAGGATGAAAACCAGAGTTGCAGAAAAATGGCGAAACCAAAGTAGCGGAACTAGCCCGATTATTAAGGGCAAACTCAGCCAATGGCAAGAAGGTCACCCAATCATCCTGATCTGCAGAAACAAAACACCTCAAATAAGCCTCCAGTGTCTGATTTGTTTGCTCCGTTTGGCCATTAGTCTGCGGATGAAAGGCAGACTAAAACGACAAATCAATGCCCATCTTAGCACAAAAGGATCGCCAGAACCTGGAAACAAACTGGGATCCTCTGTCAGACACGATATTCTCAGGAATGCCGTGCAAACGAACCACATTCTGAAAGAATAAAGGAACCAGATCGGAAGAGGAAGGCAGCTTAGGCAAAGACACCAAATGGACCATCTTGGAAAAGCAATCACATACCACCCAGATGACAGACATGCCCTGAGACACCGGAAGATCCGAAATGAAATCCATGGAAATGTGTGTCCAACGCCTCTTCGGGACAGGCAAGGGCAAGAGCAACCCGCTGGCACGAGAACAGCAAGGCTTAGCTCGAGCACAAGTCCCACAGGACTGCACAAATGACCGCACATCCCGTGACAAGGAAGGCCACCAAAAGGACCTAGCCACCAAATCTCTGGTGCCAAAAATCCCCGGATGCCCTGCCAACACCGAGGAATGAACCTCGGAAATGACTCTGCTGGTCCATTTATCAGGAACAAACAGTCTGTCAGGTGGACAAGAGTCAGGTCTACCAGCCTGAAATCTCTGCAACACACGTCGCAAATCAGGAGAAATGGCTGACAAGATTACTCCCTCTTTAAGAATACCAGCTGGCTCTGAGACTCCAGGAGAGTCAGGCACAAAGCTCCTTGAAAGAGCATCAGCCTTCACATTCTTTGAACCTGGTAAATACGAGACCACAAAGTCAAAACGGGAGAAAAACAATGACCAACGGGCCTGTCTAGGATTCAGGCGTTTAGCAGACTCGAGATACATCAGATTTTTGTGATCAGTCAAGACCACCACACGATGCTTAGCACCCTCGAGCCAATGACGCCACTCCTCAAATGCCCACTTCATGGCCAACAACTCCCGATTGCCAACATCATAATTCCGCTCAGCAGGTGAAAACTTCCTAGAAAAAAAAGCACATGGTCTCATTACAGAGCAACCAGGGCCTCTCTGCGACAAAACGGCCCCTGCCCCGATCTCAGAAGCATCCACTTCAACCTGAAAGGGAAGTGAGACATCAGGCTGGCACAAAACAGGCGCCGAAGTAAACCGGCGCTTCAGCTCTTGGAAAGCTTCCACGGCTGCAGGAGCCCAGTTAGCAACATCAGAACCTTTCTTGGTCATATCCGTCAAAGGTTTAACAACGCTAGAAAAGTTAGCGATAAAACGACGGTAGAAGTTAGCAAAAACCCAAGAACTTCTGAAGACTCTTAACTGACGTGGGTTGAGTCCAATCATGAGTAGCTCGGACCTTGACTGGGTCCATCTCCACCGCAGAAGGGGAAAAAATAAAACCCAAAAAGGGAACCTTCTGTACTCCAAAGAGACACTTTGAGCCCTTAACAAACAAAGCATTCTCACGCAAAACCTGAAACACCATCCTGACCTGCTTTACATGGGAGTCCCAATCATCAGAAAAAAACAGAATATCATCCAGATAAACAATCATAAATTTATCCAGATACTTCCGGAAGACATCATGCATAAAGGACTGAAACACCGAAGGAGCATTAGAGAGCCCAAAAGGCATCACCAAGTACTCAAAATGACCTTCGGGCGTATTAAATGCAGTTTTCCATTCATCTCCTTGCTTAATGCGCACAAGGTTGTACGCACCCCGAAGATCTATCTTGGTGAACCACTTGGCACCCTTAATCCGGGCAAACAAGTCCGACAACAGAGGCAAAGGATACTGAAATTTAACAGTGATTTTATTCAGAAGCCGATAGTCTATACAAGGTCTCAAAGATCCGTCCTTCTTGGCCACAAAAAAGAATCCCGCACCAAGAGGGGAAGAGGATGGACGGATATTCCCCTTCTCCAGAGACTCCTTGATATACAAACGCATTGCGGTATGCTCAGGTACAGACAGATTAAATAATCTTCCCTTAGGAAATTTACTACCTGGAATCAAATCTATAGCGCAGTCACAGTCCCTATGAGGAGGAAGAGCACTGGACCTGGACTCGCTGAATACATCCTGATAATCAGACAAATACTCAGGAACTTCCGAAGGAGTAGAGGAAGCAATAGACACCGGCGGGGAATCACCATGAATTCCCTGACAGCCCCAACTTGACACAGACATTGCCTTCCAATCCAAGACTGGATTATGGGTCTGTAACCATGGCAGCCCCAAAACGACCAAATCATGCATTTTATGCAGAACAAGAAAACGAATCACCTCCCGATGTTCAGGAGTCATGCACATGGTTACCTGTGTCCAAAACTGCGGCTTATTTTCCGCCAATGGCGTAGCATCAATACCTCTAAGAGGGATAGGATTTACCAACGGCTCAAGAACAAAACCACAGCGCTTGGCAAATGACAGATCCATAAGACTCAGGGCAGCACCTGAATCCACAAACGCCATAACAGGGTAGGAAGACAATGAGCAAATTAAAGTCACAGACAAAATAAATTTAGGTTGCAAATTACCAATGGCGACAGGACTAACAACCCTTGTTAGGCGTTTAGAGCATGCTGATATAACATGTGTAGAATCACCACAGTAAAAACACAACCCATTCTGACGTCTATGATTTTTCCGTTCATTTCTAGTCTGAATTCTACCACATTGCATTAAATCAGGTGTTTGTTCAGACAACACCACCAGAGGATTAGCGGCTTTGCGCTCCCGCAAACGCCGGTCAATTTGAATAGCCAGTGCCATGGAATCATTCAGACTTGTAGGAATGGAGAAACCCACCATCACATTCTTAATGGCTTCAGAAAGGCCATTTCTGAAATTTGCGGCCAGAGCACACTCATTCCACTGAGTAAGCACGGACCATTTCCGAAATTTTTGGCAATACACTTCAGCTTCATCCTGGCCCTGAGAGATAGCCAGCAAGGCTTTTTCTGCCTGAATTTCAAGATTGGGTTCCTCGTAAAGCAACCCGAGCGCCAGAAAAAACTCATCAATATTTGCCAATGCCGGATCTCCTGGCGCTAACGAGAAGGCCCAATCCTGAGGGTCGCCCCGCAAGAAAGAGATAACAATTTTAACTTGCTGAGCTGAGTCTCCAGACGAACGGGGTCTCAGAGATAGAAACAATTTACAATTATTCTTGAAATTCCTAAACTTAAATCGGTCTCCAGAGAACAGTTCAGGAATAGGTATTTTAGGTTCAGACATAGGACTACTGGTAACAAAATCTTGAATGCCCTGCACACGAGCAGCAAGCTGATCCACACTAGTAATCAAAGTCTGGACATTCATGTCTGCAGCAAGCTCAAGCCACTCAGAGGTAAAGGGGAGGAAGAAAGAGAAAAAAAAAACTCAATTTCCTTTCTTATTATCCCACTTCTGCAATGCATTAAACATTCACCTTCGGCCTGGCATACTGTTATGACCCCAATGGCAGAGGGTCTCAGAAGTTATTACCAAGTCTGCAAACACAAAAACCAGCTCATAGGGCAGTGGTAACTAGGCTGACCGTATACCTGATCCTAGCACCACAAATAGCAGCAGCCGGGGAACGTACCTACGTTGGTTCTAGACGTCTCGCGCCAGCCGGAGAACTAACTAACCCTAGAAGGGAAAAGATAGACCTTTCTTGCCTCCAGAGAAAAGACCCCAAAAGTTGGATACAAGCCCCCAACAAATAATAACGGTGAGGTAAGAAGAAAAGACAAACGTAAGAATGAACTAGGTTTTTAGCAAAGAGAGGCCCACTGACTAATAGCAGAATATAGGAAGATGACTTAGGGTTTTTGCTGACCGTATATCAAAATTTCCACGCTGAATATTCAAGAACCCCCGAACCGTCTAACGGCCCGGGGGGAGAATATCAGCCCCCTAGAGCTTCCAGCAAAATCAGGAATCACATTTAGTACAAGCTGGACAAAAATAAGAGCAATGCAAATAACCAAAAAATAAGGAAGCAGGACTTAGCTTATTTTGCAAGAACCAGGACCAGCAGACAGGAGCAAACAGAAAGGAACTGATTACAACGATGCCAGGCACCAGACTGAAAATCCAGGAAGCTTAAATAGCAAAACCCCTGGACTAACGAGCCAGGTGGGTACCAAGCTGAGGAAAGAAACTCAAAGTGTCATGTCGCTAGTGACCACAAGAGGGAGCCAAAAAATCCAATTCACAACAATCCACCACATTTGGATCCTTCAAAGGGAGCCTGAAAACCCATCTCTTCAAAGAAGCTTACAACCTGTAATGACCACACGACCACCTAAACACAATTGGAGCTACTGCAACCCCCGACCTACTGTCTCCTTGTCCACAATCCTGTAGAATGTAAGCCCGCAAGGGCAGGGTCATCTCCCCTCTGTATCAGTCTGTCATTGTTCGTTTTGTTTACTGTAGTGATATTTGTATTTTGATGTTACCCCATCTAGTGACAGCACCATGGAATTAATAGTGCTATATAAATTAATAATAATAATAATACCAGTTGTGGAGGATATAAAGAAGTGAGTTACTGCGGAATGTGTGTGTGTGTGTGTGTGTGTGTGTGTGTGTGTGTGTGTGTGTGTGTGTGTGTGTGTGTGTGTGTAATAAGAAGATTGCAGAGGTAGCAAGCTGAAAAGTAACTGGAGAAGTGGCAGATTTACCTAATCATGGCCAGAAGGTTCTTAGCATTGAGAAGTGAGCCTGATAGATGGGAGTCCAGTTGTAGTAAGTACAACCTGAAGCCAGATGTAGAGCTGTGGGTTGGGGGGGCCAGGACAGCCAGAGAGAGGTGGGCTAAATAAGACAATGTGTAAGCCAGTCCTGGAAGCATTGAAATCAAGACTAGAATGGCGAGGTTGAGACACGAGTACAACTGCAAAAGTAGACAGTAGTTCATGCAATAAAATGCAAATTAAATAAGTCATACAAAGTGATTTTTCTGCATTTTTTTAAGATGCTGTCTCACAGTTGAAGTGTACCTACGATAAAAATTACACTCCTCTCCATTCTTTGTATGTGGAAAAACCTGCAAAATCTGTAGTGTATTAAATACTTATTTTCCCCACCGTGTGTATGTATGGGCATATATTTATTTTTATATATATATATATGTCAGTTTTTACATTTTAAAAATTACAAAAAGGAAAATGGGTCTATGCATAAGTTTGGGCACCTCGCATTGCTAGTGCCTAGTATCACCCCATTGTGAAAGTATCATATCTTGTAAATGCTTTTTGTAGCCAGTCAAGAGTCTTTCAATTCTTGTTTGAGGGATATTCATCCATTCTTCCTTGGAAAATTCTTCCAGTTCTGTGAGATTCCTGGGTCATCTTGCATGCACTGCTATTTTGATGTCTAGCCACAGATTTTCAATGATATTCAGATTAGGGGACTGTGAGGACTGTTGTGAATTCTGTTGTGGGTTCTGCTCTTGGGCTCCCTCCGGTGGTTATAAGTGGTAGTGCTGCTGTTTGTCCTTCACAGCAGTCATCAGGTGCTTCCACTTTGGACGGGGCTATTTAGTCTGGCTTCACCCTTTAGTGAGTGCCAGTTGTCCATTGTTTTTCTGGAGGATTCACATCTCTGCTTGGTTTCTCCTGCTGGATTGTCCAAATCATCAAAGATAAGTCCTGGCTTTGTTTTTGCAGTCCACATGCGGTGGACTTTATAGTTCAGTGAATTGCTATGTTTTTTCTTGTCCAGCTTTGTCTGTGTAAGGATTTATTCAGCCAAGCTGGAAGCTCTGGAGTCGCAGAGTTACCCTCCATGCCTTTAGTTAGGTGTGGAGATTTTTGTATTCTCTGTGGTGGATTTTTGTAGTATTTTAATACTGACCGCACAGTACTCTGTCCTGTCTTTTCTTTCTAGGTAGCGTGGCCTCCTTTGCTAAATTCTGTTTTCAGTCTGCGTTTGTAATTTCCCTCTCCTCTCACAGTCAATATTTGTGGGGGGCTGTCTTTCCTTTGGGGATTTTCTCTGAGGCAAGATAGTTTTCCTGTTTCTTTCTTTAGGGGTAATTAGTCCTCCGGCTGTGACGAGGTGTTGAGGGAGTGACAGGAACATCCCACGGCTACTTATAGTTGCGGTGTTAAGTTCAGGGTCTGCGGTCAGTATAGAGGCCACCTACTCCAGAGCTCGTCCATGCTGCTCCTAGGCCACCAGATCATAACAGTACAACTGGCCAACAATGAGTTAACCGCATCTCAAAAGAAGGGAAAGAAAGTGCTGAGCCATTTTTTTTTCTGTACTCTGTTGTGTTTTTTTTTCCATCTTCACCTCTGGGTGGCTCAAGAGTTAGGCGCTGACATGGATGTTCAGGGACTTGCTTCTCGGGTGGATCAACTTGCTGCTAGAGTACAGGGTATTTCTGATTATATCGTGCAGACTCCTGTTTTAGAGCCTAGAATTCCTACCCCCGATCTGTTTTTTGGGGACAGGTCCACATTTTTGAGCTTTAAAAATAACTGTAAACTGTTTTTTGCTCTGAAGCCCCGTTCCTCCGGTGATCCCATCCAGCAGGTAAAAATTGTCATTTCTCTGTTGCGTGGCGACCCTCAGGATTGGGCATTTTCCCTGGAATCTGGGAATCCGGCCTTGCTTAATGTAGACACCTTTTTTCAGGCGCTTGGGTTATTGTATGATGAACCTAATTCTGTGGATCATGCTGAGAAAACCTTGTTGGCCCTGTGTCAGGGTCAGGAAGCGGCAGAATCATATTGCCAGAAATTTAGAAAATGGTCTGTGCTTACTAAGTGGAATGAGGATGCTTTGGCGGCAATTTTCAGAAAGGGTCTTTCTGAATCTGTTAAAGATGTTATGGTGGGCTTCCCCACGCCTGCAGGCCTGAGTGATTCTATGTCTCTGGCCATTCAAATTGATCGGCGCTTGCGTGAGCGCAGAGTTGTGCACACTATGGCATTGTCTTCCGAGCGGAGTCCTGAGCCAATGCAGTGTGATAGGATTGTGTCTAGAGCTGAACGCCAAGGATTCAGACGTCAGAATAGGTTGTGCTTTTACTGCGGCGATTCTGCTCATGTTATTTCTGATTGCCCTAAGCGTGCCAAGAGAATCTCTAATTCCGTTACCATCAGTACTGTAGAACCTAAATTTCTGTTATCTGTGACCCTGATCTACTCATTATCGTCATTCTCTGTCATGGTATTTGTGGATTCAGGCGCCACTTTGAATTTGATGGACTTAGAATTTGCCAGACGGTGTGGTTTTCCCTTACAGCCTTTGCCGAGTCCTATCCCTTTGAGGGGTATTGATGCTACACCATTGGCTAAAAATAAACCTCAGTTTTGGACACAGTTAACCATGTGCATGGCGCCAGCCCATCAGGAAGATTGTCGTTTCCTGGTGTTGCATAATTTGCATGATGCTATTGTGCTGGCGTTTCCATGGTTACAGGTACATAATCCGGTGTTGGATTGGAAATCTATGTCTGTGACTAGTTGGGGTTGTCAGGGGGTTCATGATGACGTTCCTCTGATGTCGATTTCCTCCTCCCCCTCTTCTGAAATTCCTGAGTTTCTGTCAGATTTCCAGGATGTTTTCGATGAGCCCAAGTCCAGTTCTCTTCCACCGCATAGGGACTGTGATTGTGCTATTGACTTGATTCCAGGCTCTAAGTTTCCTAAGGGCCGACTTTTCAACCTGTCTGTGCCTGAACATGCCGCCATGCGGAGCTATGTAAAGGAGTCTTTGGAGAAGGGGCATATTTGGCCATCTTCTTCTCCATTGGGAGCAGGGGGTTTTTTTGTTGCCAAGAAGGATGGCTCCTTGAGACCCTGTATTGATTATCGCCTCTTGAATAAGATCACGGTCAAATTCCAATACCCTTTGCCTTTGCTTTCTGATTTGTTTGCCAGGATTAAGGGGGCTAGTTGGTTTACTAAGATTGACCTTCGAGGGGCATATAATCTTGTTCGTATTAAGCAGGGTGACGAATGGAAAACTGCGTTTAATACGCACGAGGGCCATTTTGAATATCTTGTGATGCCATTCGGACTCTCTAATGCCCCATCTGTGTTTCAGTCCTTCATGCATGATATTTTTCGGAATTATCTTGATAAATTCATGATTGTATATTTGGATGATATTTTGATTTTTTCAGATGATTGGGAGTCTCATGTGAAACAAGTCAGGATGATATTTCAGGTCCTTCGTGATAATGCCTTGTTTGTGAAGGGGTCTAAGTGCCTCTTTGGAGTACAGAAGGTTTCTTTTTTGGGCTTCTTTTTTTCTCCATCATCTATAGAAATGGATCCGGTTAAGGTTCAGGCCATTCATGATTGGATCCAGCCCACATCCCTGAAGAGCCTTCAGAAATTTTTGGGCTTTGCTAATTTTTATCGCCGTTTCATTGCCAACTTCTCCAGTGTGGTTAAACCCCTGACCGATTTGACAAGGAAGGGCGCTGATGTAGCTAATTGGTCCTCTGAGGCTGTTTCTGCCTTTCAGGAGCTTAAGCGCCGATTTACTTCTGCCCCTGTGTTGCGTCAGCCGGATGTTTCTCTTCCTTTTCAGGTTGAGGTTGACGCTTCTGAGATTGGGGCAGGGGCCGTTTTGTCTCAGAGGAATTCTGATGGTTCCTTGATGAAACCGTGTGCCTTCTTTTCTCGAAAGTTTTCACCTGCGGAACGCAATTATGATGTCGGCAATCGTGAGTTGTTGGCTATGAACTGGGCATTTGAGGAGTAGCGACATTGGCTTGAGGGGGCCAAGCACCGTATTGTGGTCTTGACCGATCATAAGAATCTGATTTACCTCGAGTCTGCCAAACGGCTGAATCCTAGACAGGCCCGATGGTCCCTGTTTTTCTCCCGTTTTGATTTTGTTGTCTCGTATCTTCCGGGTTCTAAGAGTGTTAAGGCTGATGCCCTCAGGAGTTTTTTGCCTGATTCCCCTGGGATTCTTGAGCCGGTTGGTATTCTGAAGGAGGGGGTGATTCTTTCTGCCATCTCCCCTGATTTGCGACGGGTTCTTCAGGAGTTTCAGGCTGATAAACCTGATCGCTGTCCAGCGGGGAAACTGTTTGTTCCTGACAGATGGACTAGTAAAGTGATTTCTGAGGTTCACTGTTCTGTGTTGGCTGGCTATCCTGGGATTTTTGGTACCAGAGATTTGGTTAGTAGGTCCCGTTGGTGGCCTTCTTTGTCACGGGATGTGCGTTCTTTTGTGCAGTCCTGTGGGATTTGTGCGCGGGCCAAACCTTGCTGCTCCCGCGCCAGTGGGTTGCTTTTGCCTTTGCCGGTCCCTGAGAGGCCTTGGACGCATATTTCTATGGATTTTATTTCGGATCTTCCTGTTTCCCAGAGGATGTCTGTTATCTGGGTGGTTTGTGACCGGTTTTCTAAGATGGTTCATTTGGTACCTTTGCCTAAATTGCCTTCCTCTTCTGAGTTGGTTCCGTTGTTTTTTCAGCATGTGGTTCGTTTGCATGGCATTCCGGAGAATATTGTGTCCGATAGAGGTTCCCAGTTTGTTTCTAGCTTTTGGCGGTCCTTTTGTGCTAAGCTGGGCATTGATTTGTCTTTTTCTTCCGCATTTCATCCTCAGACAAACGGCGAAACCGAGCGAACTAACCAGACTTTGGAAACTTATTTGAGATGCTTTGTGTCTGCCGATCAGGATGATTGGGTGGCTTTCTTGCCATTGGCCGAGTTTGCCCTTAATAATTGAGCTAGTTCGGCTACCTTGGTTTCACCATTCTTTTGTAATTCTGGGTTTCATCCTCGTTTTTCTTCAGGGCAGGTTGAGTCTTCTGATTGTCCTGGCGTGGACTCTGTGGTTGACAGGTTGCAGCAGATTTGGGCTCATGTTGTGGACAATTTGGTGTTGTCTCAGGAGGAGGCTCAGCGTTTTGCCAACCGTCGTCGGCGTGTGGGGTCCCAGCTTCGGGTTGGGGATTTGGTCTGGTTGTCTTCTCGTCATGTTCCTATGAAGGTTTCTTCCCCGAAGTTCAAGCCTCGGTTTATTGGTCCTTATAGGATTTCTGAGATTATCAATCCAGTGTCTTTTCATTTGGCCCTTCCAGCCTCTTTTTCCATCCATAATGTTTTTCATAGATCTTTGTTGTGGAAATATGTGGTGCCCGTGGTTCCCTCTGTTGATCCTCCTGCCCCGGTGTTGATTGATGGGGAGTTGGAGTATGTTGTGGAGAAGATCTTGGATTCTCGTTTTTCAAGACAGAGGCTTCAGTATCTTGTCAAGTGGAAGGGTTATGGCCAGGAGGATAATTCTTGGGTTGTTGCCTCCGATGTTCATGCTGACGATTTTGTTCATGCCTTCCATTTGGCTCGTCCGGATCGGCCTGGGGGCTCTGATGAGGGTTCGGTGACCTCTCCTCAAGGGGGGGTACTGTTGTGAATTCTGTTGTGGGTTCTGCTCTTGGGCTCCCTCCAGTGGTTATAAGTGGTAGTGCTGCTGTTTGTTTTTCACAGCAGTCATCAGGTGCTTCCACTTTGGACGGGGCTATTTAGTCTGGCTTCACCCTTTAGTGAGTGCCAGTTGTCCATTGTTTTTCTGGAGGATTCACATCTCTGCTTGGTTTCTCCTGCTGGATTGTCCAAATCATCAAAGATAAGTCCTGGCTTTGTTTTTGCAGTCCACATGCGGTGGACTTTATAGTTCAGTGAATTGCTATGTTTTTTCTTGTCCAGCTTTGTCTGTGTAAGGATTTATTCAGCCAAGCTGGAAGCTCTGGAGTCGCAGAGTTACCCTCCATGCCTTTAGTTAGGTGTGGAGATTTTTGTATTCTCTGTGGTGGATTTTTGTAGTATTTTAATACTGACCGCACAGTACTCTGTCCTGTCTTTTCTTTCTAGGTAGCGTGGCCTCCTTTGCTAAATTCTGTTTTCAGTCTGCGTTTGTAATTTCCCTCTCCTCTCACAGTCAATATTTGTGGGGGGCTGTCTTTCCTTTGGGGATTTTCTCTGAGGCAAGATAGTTTTCCTGTTTCTTTCTTTAGGGGTAATTAGTCCTCCGGCTGTGACGAGGTGTCGAGGGAGTGACAGGAACATCCCACGGCTACTTATAGTTGCGGTGTTAAGTTCAGGGTCTGCGGTCAGTATAGAGGCCACCTACTCCAGAGCTCATCCATGCTGCTCCTAGGCCACCAGATCATAACAGGGGACTATTGTAAAACCTTCAGTTTCCACCTTTTGAGGTAGTCTATTCTTTTCAGCGTCAGCTTTTTTTAAAGATGATGTTATGTTTGCATCAAGATTTTGTTGAAATTTCATTGAATCCATTCTTCCCTCCCGTGAAATGTTCCACGTGCCCTTGGCTGCAAAACAACACCAAAGCATGATTGATACACCACTATGCTTAATGGTTGGCAAGGCGTTCTTTTCCTGAAATTCTGTGCCTTTTTTTTCTCCACACATACGTTTGATCATTGTGGCCAAAAAGACTTCTATTTTAACCTCATTGGGCCACACAATTTGTTTCTTAAATGCATCAAGCTTGGTTCGATGTTCTTTTGCATTTTTTTGGCGCTGAATTTTATAGTGCGAATGCAGGGGAGGTATTCTTCTGATTACTCTTCCATGAAGGCCATATTTGTGCAGGTGTTTCAGAACAGTAAAACACTATACCACAACTCCAGAGTCTGCTAAATCTTTCTGAAGGTCTTTTGCAGTTGAGCGGGGGTTCTGATTTGCACCTCTAGCAATCCTATGAGCAGCTCTCACTGAAATTTTGCTTGATCTTCCAGACCTTATCTTGACCTCCACTGTTCCTGTTAATTGCCATTTCTTAATTACATCCCAAACTGAGAAAAGGGCAACTTGAAAATGCTTTGCTATCGTCTTATAGCCTTCTCCTGCTTTGTGGACCTCCACCATTTTCCTTTTCAGAGTGCTAGGCAGCCGCTTAAAAGAACCCATTTCTGCTGTTTTCTGACATAAGGTTAGAGCTGGGAAACATGCATTACCTGTTCTTTCTTAATGATAGTAGTGAATAGGCCATTACCCTAACAGGCTAATGAAGGTCTGAAAACCTGGTCAACGTTATCTGAGCACATAAATCTCCAAGGGTGCCCAAAATTTTGTAGCAGACCATTTTTGCATCATTGAAGATGTAATGATTTCTAAAAGGCCAAATGTTAAAGATGACACATTTCCTTTGCATTTTAGTAAAATAAATAAAAAAATATATACTGTATAAAATTATTGATGTAAAAAATTACATATCTAATATATAAAGCTGAATGTGTGTGTGTATGTATGTGTGTGTGTGTGTATGTCCGGGACTGGCATCTGCACCGTCGCAGCTACAGCCACAAAATTTTGCACAGTCACACGTCTGGACCCTGAGAGCGTCATAGGCTATGTTGTGAGGTGAAATTTTAACCCCACGCATTCCAATTCACCAAACAATTTTGCCCCTATCTACATAATGGGGGAAAAAGTGAAAGGAAAAGTGTTGGAGGCAAATTGACAGCTGCCAGATGTGAACAAGGGGGACTTAAAGAGTGAGAGCGATGGCGCCAAAGAGTATATACCGCACAGTTGCTAAGGTAGAGCCCCGACATGGGATACTCACCACACACAAGGATATGAACACACACATAATGCGCCACACACTACCACGTGCTTGAACACATATATCACCCTCAGCACACATTTCACCACACATACACCAACCTCGCCACATAAAAGTCGAAACACAAAAGTCGCCACTCAAAACTCGCCACACGCAAAATTTGCCAGATGCAAAACTAGGCTCACGCAAAACTCGCCACACACAAAATTCGCCACATGCAAAACTCGCCACATGCAAAATTAGGCTCACGCAAAACTCGCCACACGTGCAAAACTCACCTCATGGAAAACTCACCACATGCAAAACTTGCACACACGGAAAAATTGCCACATGCACAAAAGTTGCAACCCATGCAAAAGTTGCCTCACACAAAATTTGAACATACTCAAAACGCACCACACATAAAACTCTCCACACGCAAAACTTGCTGCACACAACTTGCTACACTAACCTGTCACATGCAACTCGACACACAAAAAGTTGCTACACGCATGTCGCCACACAAAACTCATCTCACAAAATTCGCTACATGCATGTCGCCACACGCAACTCGACACACACAACGTGACACATGAAACTCGCCCTAAAACACACACAAGTCTGGTATTATCCTTCAAAAATAAAAATCTGATTAATAAGCAGACAAACTACAAGAGCAACAAATGTACCTTATAGGAAATACGGCAGCTGTCAGTCACATGACCTGTCTATTATGTGTATGTGTGAGCTAATATACACTGCCAGGGGGGAGGGCTTCCTGTTGGCTTGGATTTATCAGGCTGCCAATTTAGCTTACAAATACTGAGGTAAAAATACTGAGCAAATAACGTGTGGAGATGACATACAGATATATACTATATACAGGAGGAGATGACACACACATCTATACTATATACAGGGGAGATGACACACAGGTATATACTATATACAAGGGAGATGACACACAGGTATATACTATATTATTATTATTATTATTATTATTTATTGTTATAGCACCATTTATTCCATGGCGCTTTACAAGTGAGGAGGGGTATACATAATAAAAACAAGTACAATAATCTTGAACAATACAAGTCATAACTGGTACAGGAGGAGTGAGGACCCTGCCCGCGAGGGCTCACAATCTACAAGGGATGGGTGAGAATACAGTAGGTGAGGATAGAGCTGATCGTGCAGCGGTTGGTTGATCGGTGTTTACTGCAGGTTGTAGGCTTGTCGGAAGAGGTGGGTCTTCAGACTCTTTTTGAAGGTTTCGATGGTGGGCGAGAGTCTGATGTGTTGTGGTAGAGGGTTCCAGAGTAGGGGTGATACGCGAGAGAAATCTTGTATACGATTGTGGGAAGAGGAGATAAGAGGGGAGTAGAGAAGGAGATCTTGTGAGGATCGGAGGTTGCGTGTAGGAAAGTACCGGGAGATGAGGTCACAGATGTAAGGAGGAGACAGGTTGTGGATGGCTTTGTACGTCATGGTTAGGGTTTTGTACTGGAGTCTCTGGGCAATGGGGAGCCAGTGAAGGGATTGACAGAGGGGAGAGGCCGGAGAATAGCGGGGGGACAGGTGGATTAGTCGGGCAGCAGAGTTTAGAATAGATTGGAGGGGTGCGAGAGTGTTTGAGGGGAGGCCACAGAGCAGGAGGTTGCAGTAGTCAAGACGAGAGATGATGAGGGCATGGACTAGGGTTTTTGCAGATTCTTGGTTGAGGAATGAACGGATTCGTGCAATATTTTTGAGTTGAAGTCGGCAGGAAGTGGAAAGGGCTTGGATATGTGGTTTGAAGGAGAGATCAGCGTCAAGGATAACCCCGAGGCAGCGAGCTTGTGGGACTGGGGAGAGTGGGCAGCCATTTACTGTAATGGATAGGTTCGTTGGGGGGGTCACGTGAGATGGGGGAAAGATGATGAATTCTGTTTTGTCCATGTTAAGTTTCAGAAATTTAGCGGAGAAGAAGGATGAAATAGTGGACAGACATTGAGGGATTCTGGTTAGTAGGGAGGTGATATCTGGTCCAGAGATGTAGATCTGTGTGTCATCAGCATAGAGGTGATACTGAAAGCCATGAGATTCTATGAGCTGTCCCAGGCCAAAGGTGTAAATGGAGAAGAGCAGGGGCCCAAGGACTGAACCTTGTGGGACTCCGACAGAGAGGGGGCGAGGTGAGGAGGTGGTGTGTGAGTGGGAGACGCTGAATGTCCGGTCTGTTAGGTATGATGAGATCCAGGATAGGGCCAAGTCTGTGATGCCAAGGGATGAGAGGGTCTGTAATAATAGGGAATGGTCCACTGTGTCAAAGGCAGCCGACAGGTCGAGGAGGAGGAGAACAGAGTAGTGTCGCTTGCTCTTGGCGGTTAAAAGGTCAGTGGTGACCTTAGTTAGGGCAGTTTCAGTGGAATGGTGTGACCGGAAGCCAGATTGTAAGCGGTCAAAGAGGGAGCAAGAAGAGAGATGGGAGGACAGTTCAAGGTAGACGTGTTGTTCCAGTAGTTTTGAGGCATAGGGGAGAAGTGATATAGGGCGATAGCTAGATGCAGAGGATGGGTCAAGAGAGGGCTTTTTGAGGATAGGTGTGATGGAGGCATGTTTAAAGCTTGAGGGGAAAACACCATTTGTTAGTGATAGGTTGAAGAGATGGGTTAGGGTTGGGATGAAGATTGTGGTGAGGTTTGGGATGAGGTGGGTTGGGAGCGGGTCAAGTGCACAGGTGGTGAGATGCGATCTTGAGAGTAGAGTGGCGAGTTGATCTTCTGTAATGGTGGAGTAGTTGGTTTTGGAGGTGGAGGGTAGGGAAGTTGGGAGGAAGGGCTCTGGGGCTTTTTGACCAAAACTGTCTCTGATGTTATCAATCTTCTGCTTGAAGAATGAGGCAAAGTCTTCAGCAGAGATAAGTGAGGAGGGAGGAGGTGCTGGGGGACGGAGGAGAGAATTGAAGGTGTTGAATAACTGTTTAGGGTTGTGAGACAGGGAGGATATGAGAGATGAGAAGTAGGTTTGTTTAGCTGTGGCGAGTGCGGTCTTGAAAGTAGTGAGGGACTGTTTGAATGCGATTAAGTGGTCGTTGGAGTGGGATCTTTTCCATCTGCGCTCAGCAGCCCTGGAAGCTTGCCTCAGTTCTTTGGTCAGGCTGGTGTGCCAGGGCTGTCTGTTGATTTTGCGAGCTTTGGTATGTGTAAGTGGGGCAGCAGATTCCAAAGCTACAGCTATTGTGGTGTTATATAGAGCGGCAGCGTCATCCGCATTGTGTATGGAACTTATGTCTGTGAGAGGGAGGAGGGATTCAGAGAATGAATGTAGGTCAAGATGTTTAAGATTTCTGCGAGGGTGTGAAAGTTTGTGGGGTGGGGACTCTAGACATGGAGTGGAGAGAGATGAGAATGTGAGAAGGTTGTGGTCAGAGAGAGGAAGAGGCGAGTTAGAGAGGTTAGATAGGGAGCAGAGGCGGGTGAAGATGAGGTCCAGTGTGTGACCATCTTTGTGAGTGGCTGCAGAAGACCATTGAGTGAGGCCGAAGGAGGAAGAGAGAGATAGAAGTTTAGTGGCAGCTGAGAGGGAAGTGTCAATGGGTATGTTGAAATCGCCCTTGATGATAGTGGGGATGTCCGCAGAAAGGAAATGAAGTAGCCAGGTGGTGAAGTGGTCAAAGAAGGTGGTGGCTGGCCCTGGGGGGCGGTAAATGACAGCCAGTTGGAGGTTGGAGGGGGAGTAGATGCGCACAGAGTGCACCTCAAAGGAAGGGAGGGTAACAGAGGGTGGCAGTGGGATTGGGGTGAAGGAGCAGTTATCTGACAGGAGAAAACCAACTCCTCCACCATGCTTGCTGCTGGGGCGGGGTGTGTGAGAAAGGTGGAAGCCACCGTAAGAGAGTGCAGCAGGGGAGGCCGTGTCAGAAGGGGTGAGCCAGGTTTCGGTGATGGCGAGGAAGGAAAGTTTGGTAGTAACAAAAAGATCATGGATGTAGGAAAGCTTGTTACAGACAGAGCGAGCGTTCCACAGAGCTCCTGTTAGTGGGACTGGGGAAGCGGGGGCTGGGCGAATGGGTATAAGGTTAGAGAGGTTACGGAAGTTTGTGATGGAGCGTGGATGGGAGGTAGAAATGACTGTGGTAATATGGTGAGGAGGACCAGGATTTGGAGAGATATCACCAGCAGTGAGAAGGAGCAGAGATAGTGTTAGCAGGTGGGAGCAGGAGAGAGCGTGAGGGGGCTGCCTGTGCTTTGAGACAGAGGATTGTATGTTAAGGAACAGTTCTGAGGAGGAGGTGAGATGGATGGGGAGGATTAAAGAGGAGATGAACAGTTCCTTACTTGGTGTGGGGATTGGGGGAGGTTGCAGAAAGTGAAAGATTATAGGGGTAAAAGTGACAACAAACAGAAACATTGTTTGCAGTGATTGGCCAGTTCCCTTCAGGTTCAATTCAGGTTTTAATTCTAATGTAATCCACACTTTTAGAACACACTTCTAGAAATCACACAGCAGACTAAAGTCCTGCAGACTTGTGCTATGCAATATATGGAAAACTAAGTGCGGTCAGGTGTGGAGCAGAGAGGAGTGGTCTCTGCTCATCTTGGTCAGAGAATTAAGGGTCGACCAGATGCATACAATCAAGACTAAGTAAACAAGGTCATAAATATCACAGAGTAAGTTGGGGGTTAGCTGAAAGGCATACCATCACAATGCTAGGAGCAGGGGAAAGTCTATGCGCAAAGCTGGGTGATGTATTATGTGCGCTTCATAGGAGAGCTGGATGAACATACCATCACAATGCTAGGAGCAGGGGAAAGTCTATGCGCAAAGCTGGGTGATGTATTATGTGCGCTTCATAGGAGAGCTGGATGAACATACCATCACAATGCTAGGAGCAGGGGAAAGTCTATGCGCAAAGCTGGGTGATGTATTATGTGCGCTTCATAGGAGAGCTGGATGAACATACCATCACAATGCTAGGAGCAGGGGAAAGTCTATGCGCAAAGCTGGGTGATGTATTATGTGCGCTTCATAGGAGAGCTGGATGAACATACCATCACAATGCTAGGAGCAGGGGAAAGTCTATGCGCAAAGCTGGGTGATGTATTATGTGCGCTTCATAGGAGAGCTGGATGAACATACCTGTTGGAAGAATAGAGATGCTTGTTAGAGTGCGATGGTGGCAGGTAGCAGGGCACAGTCTGTATACATCTTTCAGGTTTTAATTCTAATGTAATCCACACTTTTAGAACACACTTCTAGAAATCACACAGCAGACTATATACAGGAGGAGATGACACACACATATATACTATATACAGGGGAGATGACACAGGTATATACTATATACAGGGGAGATGACACAGGTATATACTATATACAGGGGAGATGACACACAGGTATATACTATATACAGGAGGAGATGACTTACAGGTATATACTATATACAGGGGAGATGACATACACATATATACTATATACAGGGGGAGATGACACAGGTATGTACTATATACAGGGGAGATGACACACAGGTATATACTATATACAGGAGGAGATGACATACAGTTATATACTATATACAGGGGAGATGACATACAGGTATATACTATATACAGGGGAGATGACACAGGTATGTACTATATACAGGGGAGATGACACAGGTATATACTATATACAAGAGGAGATGACACACAGGTATATACTATATACAGGAGCAGATGACTCACAGGTATATACTATATACAGGAGGAGATGACTTACAGGTATATACTATATACAGGAGGAGATGACATATAGGTATATACTATATATAGGAGGAAATGACATACAGGTATATACTATATACAGGAGGAGATGACATACAGCAGGTATATACTATATAAAAGAGGAGATGACTCATAGGTATATAGAGGAGATGACATACAGCAGGTATATACTATATACAGGGGAGATGACATACAGGTATATACTATATACAGGAGATGACATACAGGTATATACTATATACAGGAGGAGATGACATACAGGTATATACTATATACAGAAGAGATGACATACAGGCAGGGCCGGACTGGGACTAAAATTCAGCCCTGGCATTTGAAGTTACACAGGCCCACTTGTCACATGGTGACTGTATAATATCTTTGTACACTTGTAGGCAGGGCCGGTTTTAGGCAAAGTGGGGCCCTAGGCAAAGTTTAAAATGGGTCCCCAAATGCTAACATATTGCACATCACACAGAAGCCTTTCTGTTGTATTTACGTGCGCTGAGTTCAGGCCGCTAAACGAGTTTGATCGACAATACTGAAGTTGTTCAACGCTTGTTTCCCGGCCTCTTTCCACCAGCTGAGGAATAATGATGAGACAGAACGATCACTAATAGATCACCATACAGTATCATGTTTTCAGCAGCACATCTACAGTTTACACTGGCAATGTGCTGCTGACAACAAGGCTTTTTGTTCCAGCAAAAACAATCCGAATATGCAGCATTTTACTTGTTTAGTAAAATACACCCCATAGTCCTCCATATATTATAATGTGCTCCATAGTCCTCCATATAGTATAATACACTCTCTATAGTCCTCCATATATTAAAATACACTGCTCAGTCCTCCACATAGTATAATACACTCCTCATAGTCCTCCATATAGCATAATACAATCCTCATAGTCCTCCATATAGCATAATACAATCCTCATAGTGCTCCATATAGTATAATGCACCGCCACAGTCATCCATGTAGTACAACTCACTTCCCATAGTATAATGCACCCCATAGTTCTTCATATAGTATAACGTATTCCCCATAGTCCTCGATACAGTATAATGCAGCCCACATATAGTATAATGCAGCCACCCCAGAGTATAATGCAGCCACCCCAGAGTATAATGCAGCCACCCCAGAGTATAATGCAGCCACCCCAGAGTATAATGCAGCCACCCCACAGAGTATAATGCAGCCACCCCAGAGTATGTAACCCCCATAGAATATAATACAGCCCACCTCCCCATAATATATAATGTAGCCCCCCATAGAATATAATGCAGCCCCCCATAGTATATAACGCAGCCTCCCCCATAGAATATAATATACCCCCACAATAGTATATAACACAGCCACATAGTACATAACATGGCCTCCCCCATAGAATATAATATACTCCCCATAGTATATAGCAAAGCCCGCATATTATATAGCACAAACCGCATAGTATACAGCACAGCCTGCATACTATAGCACAGCTCGCGTAGTAGATAACACAGCCCACACAGCAGTATTCAGCACAGACCACACAGTAGTATACAGCACAGACCACACAGTAGTATACAGCACAGCCCACGTAGAAGTATACAGCACAGTCCACACAGTAGTATACAGCACAGCCCACAGAGTAATATATACAGCACAGCCCACAAAGTAATATATACAGCACAGCCCACAAAGTAATATATACAGCACAGCCCACAGAGAACTATATACAGCACAGCCCACAGAGAACTATATACAGCACAGCCCACAGAGAACTATATAAAGCACAGCCCAGAGTACTATATACAGCACAGCCCAGAGTACTATATAAAGCACAGCCCAGAGAGTACTATATACAGCACAGCCCAGAGAGTACTATATACAGCACAGCCCAGAGAGTACTATATACAGCACAGCCCACAGAGTACTATATACAGCACAGCCCACAGAGTACTATATACAGCACAGCCCACAGAGTACTATACACAGCACAGCCCACAGAGTACTATATACAGCACAGCCCACAGAGTACTATATACAGCACAGCCCACAGAGTACTATATACAGCACAGCCCACAGAGAACTATATACAGCACACAGTAGTATACAGCACAGAGCACAGCCCACAGAGAACTATATACAGCCCACAGTAGTATACAGCACAGAGCACAGCCCACAGAGAACTATATACAGCACAGAGCACAGCCCACAGAGAACTATATATAGCACAGAGCACACAGTAGTATACAGCACAGAGCACAGCCCACAGAGAGCTATATACAGCCCACAGCAGTATACAGCACAGAGCACAGCCCACAGAGAACTATATACAGCCCACAGTAGTATACAGCACAGAGCACAGCCCACAGAGAGCTATATACAGCCCACAGCAGTATACAGCACAGAGCACAGCCCACAGAGAACTATATACAGCCCACAGTAGTATACAGCACAGAGCACAGCCCACAGAGAACTATATACAGCCCACAGTAGTATACAGCACAGAGCACAGCCCACAGAGAACTATATACAGCACAGAGCACAGCCCACAGAGAACTATATACAGCCCACAGCAGTATACAGCACAGAGCACAGCCCACAGAGAACTATATATAGCACAGAGCACACAGTAGTATACAGCACAGAGCACAGCCCACAGAGAGCTATATACAGCCCACAGCAGTATACAGCACAGAGCACAGCCCACAGAGAACTATATACAGCCCACAGTAGTATACAGCACAGAGCACAGCCCACAGAGAGCTATATACAGCCCACAGCAGTATACAGCACAGAGCACAGCCCACAGAGAACTATATACAGCCCACAGTAGTATACAGCACAGAGCACAGCCCACAGAGAACTATATACAGCCCACAGCAGTATACAGCACAGAGCACAGCCCACAGAGAACTATATACAGCCCACAGCAGTATACAGCACAGAGCACAGCCCACAGAGAACTATATACAGCCCACAGCAGTATACAGCACAGAGCACAGCCCACAGAGAGCTATATACAGCCCACAGCAGTATACAGCACAGAGCACAGCCCACAGAGAACTATATACAGCCCACAGCAGTATACAGCACAGAGCACAGCCCACAGAGAACTATATACAGCCCACATCTCTTCTCTTCCTCCCCTCACCTCCTCCGAGAATGGCCCCACAGTCCAGAAAAAAAAAAAACTCTCCTCACCTCTCCTCGTGCCCAGCGTTGCTTCCTGGTTCCTGCTCCTGTCTCAGCAGCTGCAGTCTGCCCGGGACACAGCAGGTGCGCGATGATATGACATCATCGCGCACCCGCAGTGTCAGGCAGAGCGGGGAATGATGGGAGAGGAGCGTCTGTAGACGCTCTCTCCTCCATCATTGCATTCAACTGTACCGGCGTCTATACGCCGGTAGAGTTGAATGCGATGGCGGGGGCGGCGGATTGAGCGGCCCACCACTGGCACCGGCCCTTCTGGCATTTGCCAGAAGTGCCCTATGGCCAGTCCGGCCCTGCATACAGGTATATACTGTATACAGGAGAAGATGACACAGGTAAATACAATATACAGGAGGAGATGACATACAGCAGGTATATACTATTTACAGGGGAGATGACATGCAGGTATATACTATATACAGGGGAGATGACATACAGGTATATACTATATACAGGAGATGACATACAGGTATTACTGTATATAGGAGGAGATGACATACAGGTATATACTATATACAGGATGAGATGACACATAGGTATATACAATATACAGGAGGAGATGACATACAGCAGGTCTATACTATTTACAGGGGAGATGACATGCAGGTACAGTCATGGCCAAAAGTATTCACACCCCTGCAATTCTGTCAGATAATACTCAGTTTCTTCCTGAAAATGATTGCAATCACAAATTATTTGGTATTATTATCTTCATTTAATTTGTCTTAAATGAAAAAACACAAAAAGAATTGTCCTAAAGCCAAATTGGATATAATTCCACACCAAACATAAAAAAGGGGGTGGACAAAAGTGTTGGCACTGTTCGAAAAATCATGTGATGCTTCTCTAATTTGTGTAATTAACAGCACCTGTAACTTACCTGTGGCACCTAACAGCTGTTGGCAATAACTAAATCACACTTGCAGCCAGTTGACATGGATTAAAGTTGACTCAACCTCTGTCCTGTGTCCTTGTGTGTACCACATTGAGCATGGAGAAAAGCAAGAAGACCAAAGAACTGTCTGAGGACTTGAGAAACCAAACTGTGAGGAAGCATGAGCAATCTCAAGGCTACAAGTCCATCTCCAAAGACCTGAATGTTCCTGTGTCTACCGTGTGCAGTGTCATCAAGAAGTTTAAAGCCCATGGCACTGTGGCTAACCTCCCTAGATGTGGACGGAAAAGAAAAATTGACAAGAGATTTCAACGCAAGATTGTGCGGATGTTGGATAAAGAACCTCAACTAACATCAAAACAAGTTCAAGCTGCCCTGCAGTCTGAGGGTACAACAGTGTCAACCCGTACTATCCGTCGGCGTCTGAATGAAAAGGGACTGTATGGTAGGAGACCCAGGAAGACCCCACTTCTTACCCCGAGACATAAAAAAGCCAGGCTGGAGTTTGCCAAAACTTACCTGAAGAAGCCTAAAACGTTTTGGAAGAATGTTCTCTGGTCAGATGAGACAAAAGTAGAGCTTTTTGGGCAAAGGCATCAACATAGAGTTTACAGGAGAAAAAAAGAGGCATTCAAAGACAATAACACGGTCCCTACAGTCAAACATGGCGGAGGTTCCCTGATGTTTTGTGGTTCCTTTGCTGCCTCTGGCACTGGACAGCTTGACCATGTGCATGGCATTATGAAGTCTGAAGACTACCAACAAATTTTGCTGCATAATGTTGGGCCCAGTGTGAGAAAGCTGGGTCTCCCTCAGAGGTCATGGGTCTTCCAGCAGGACAATGACCCAAAACACACTTCAAAAAGCACTAGAAAATGGTTTGAGAGAAAGCACTGGAGACTTCTAAGGTGGCCAGCAATGAGTCCAGACCTGAATCCCATAGAACACCTGTGGAGAGATCTAAAAATGGCAGTTTGGAGAAGGCACCCTTCAAATATCAGGGACCTGGAGCAGTTTGCCAAAGAAGAATGGTCTAAAATTCCAGCAGAGCATTGTAAGAAACTCATTGATGGTTACCGGAAGCGGTTGGTCGCAGTTATTTTGGCTAAAGGTTGTGCAACCAAGTATTAGGCTGAGGGTGCCAATACTTTTGTCTGGCCCATTTTTGGTTTTGTGTGAAATGATCAATGTTTTGCTTTTTGCTTCATTCTCTTTTGTGTTTTTTCATTTAAGACAAATTAAAGGAAGATAATAATACCAAAGAACTTGTGATTGCAATCATTTTCAGGAAGAAACTGAGTATTATCTGACAGAATTGCAGGGGTGTCAATACTTTTGGCCATGACTGTATATACTATATACAGGGGAGATGACATACAGGTATATACTATATACAGGAGATGACATACAGGTGTATACTATATATAAGGGAGATGACAAACATGTATATATTGAGGGGAAAATGAGGGGTGTGAGGTGAAAATGAAAAGGTGTGAGTGCAAAATGAGAGGAGTGAGGGAAAAAGACAGATGTGAGATCGAAATGACAAGTGTTAGGGGGAAATGAGAGGAGTGAGGGGGGGAATGAGAGGTGTGAGGGAGAAAATGAAAGATGTGAGGGGGAAAATGAGAGGCGTGATGGGAAAATAAGAGAAGTGAGGTGCTATAACTAACCACAGATATTTACTATTATATATATTATATATATATTATATTCAGTTAGTATATTATATATATTTTAAAAATTACAGAAAGGAAAATGGGCCAATGCAAAAGTTTGGGCATCCAGCATGATTAGTGCCTAGTAGCCCCACCTTTTGAAAGTATGACAGTTTGTAACCGCTTTTTGTAGCCAGACAAGAGTCTTTCAATTGTTTGAGGGATTTTCATCCATTCTTCCTTGGAAAATTGTTCAGTTTTATTCCCTCTACCCGTGATATGTTCCCCGTGCCATTGGCTGCAACACAACCCCGAAGCATGATTGATACATTCAAAGGCTTAATGGTTGTCGAGATGTTCTTTTCCTGAAATTCTGTGCCCCTTTTTGCTGGTTTAAATGTTCTTTTTCATACTTCTGAGGCTAAATTTTATAGTGAGAATGCAGGGGAGATTTTCTTTTGATGACTCTTCCATGAAAGCCATATGTGTGCAGATATTTCTGAACAGTAGAAAAATGTACCACAACTCCAGAGTCTGTTAAATCTTTCTGAAGTTCTTTTGCAGTCAAGCAAGTGTTCTTATTTGTCTATCTAACAATCCTATAAGCAGCTCTCTCTGAAATTTTTGCTTGGTCTTCCAGACCTTATCTTGACCTCCACTGTTCCTGTTAACTGCCATTTCTTAACTACATCTCGAACTGAGGAAAGGGCAACTTATGTTCTTATAGCTTTGTCCTCTTTGGGGGCCTCCACCATTTTCAGAGTGCTAGGCAGCTACTTAGAAGAAGCCATGGTTGCTGTTTGGCACAAGTTTAGAGGTGGTTGCTTATTATTTTTCTTCTTTTGCAGGGGAAATGGGCATCGGAGGATTAGCTTCACGTCGAGGACTGGAGGGGGATTTGGTTGTTTTTTTTTACGGATGACATGGGCATTGGTAGATTAAGCGTGAGGTGAATATAACTGTGCTTTTTATTTCAAATATCGTTGTGTGTCTTTCTTTCAAATAAAGGATTTTATTCTGGCTGTGTATTTTTTACAATCTAACTATGGGGTTAGTAATGGGTGTGTCTTAGTGACACCTCCCCATTAATAACCCCTGGGCTTGATGTCAGCTGACAACACTAAGCTGACATCAACCCCACAAATATCACCCCACTTAACATCACACCAGGGCAAGTGGGAAGAGTGAGACTAAGCACCAGATTTGGTGCATCTTATTGATGCGCCATTGCTGGGGCGGCTGAGAACTGACAACATGGGAACCGCAGCTCTCTGACTGGCGGTAATGATTTTACCACCGATCAGAGCTCATGTTTTCCAAACTGTCATGCAGATGACAGCATGGTAAACAACATATGTTCAGACCCCCATTTATCTGAATGGGGTTTGGGTTCTGGTACCCAAACTTAAGTTTTTTTTATGTTCAGCCAAACCCAAACATCCACAGGTTCGCCCATCACTAATGATGAGTCCAGGAGGAAGCAGAATAATATATATTACAAAATCTCTTATATTACAAAGTCTGTTATGTCTACTATTGATTTTTTTTAAATAAAAATTAAGACAAGGGTTAGAGAGCATTCTAACCCAGCACAAACTCAGATATCTTGCTATGTTGTGTGGCTGAACTTAAATTGAAAATTAGTTTAACACAATCAAATTGGTGCAAAAATGCCCTGGATCCAGCCAACTAATATCAGCTGTGGATTTATAACCGTAGACACATTTTTCTTTAACTGGTGAAACGACAAAAAATAACACCATTTAATTTTCACCCAAAAATTTAATGAGAATGTAAAAAAATACACATCAACTATAGAATTAGTTATAATAAATGTTATATGTATTTTACAATATATAACAACTTGTGTGATAAAATGTTTTGATAATAATGATAATTCTCTTTGTTTTAGTGCTTTTTTGATTGAAAGAATTTGACATTTTCAATTTTAAAACACAAGTATGTATATGTACCATACAAGCAATCAGATTACTAGCCAGTGCGAGAACTGTATAATTTAAGTATTTACAAAATGTACACCTTTAAGTAGTATAAAACCCTGATATATACCCTTTAACAAAATAAAATTTAATTTATATATACAAAAATGGCTTTTACTGTTTAATAGACTTGTGATTTGCCTCCAAGTTAAACATTCATCTTTTCATTTTTATCTATTTGCACATACTTTCTTTTACCAATCATTGTGTAAGATCAATGCTGTTTCTATAACAAGGCCATTGCCTAAGATGGCAGAAGCCAGCAGACTGCAGTTTAATATATTGATTTTGTGTTTTACTTATTGCATTGCAATTTACTTAATTGCATCTCTTGATCAGGAGTCTAGCTACAAAACTTTGTTGCATATAGTCTCTTGGGTGTGGAAGTGGAGCAATCAACATGTTTTCCTAAGCAGAGGTGGGAATCTTTAGGCACTGCTACACTACACACTAAGCAAATGCCCATAAGACATACCAAAGGTACCAATCTCTGGTTAAAGGGGCTCTCATTTAATGCAGTAAAATGGTCCCCATCATCTAATTCAAACGGCATCCCATCTTAGTCATGTGTCAGGATGGGCTGCAGTGTGAAGAAACATAGCTCCCGTGACCAGTGCACACATACAGGAGCTGCAATAGAAGGGCTCTGACAGGAGAAGAAATAAATCTCATGGCTTCGGAGCATGGAGGACTGAGGCTGGGCAAAAGATTTTGTAGTTCTCACAAAGCGAGAAGATGTATTCTGTCACACACTTCTCCAGACGGTCACTGGTATGTTAACAATGCATCACCTCTGTCAGTTGAGACATAGGTCTCATAAGCTCTGTGTCTTCAGACTTCAGCCCATTCTGACATGTGGCTGGGACGGGCTGCCATTTGAATTGCAAGCCATTTTATTACCTTCTTGTAAAATCACTTTAAGTAAATCAAGTGATTGCTGCCCTTCCTCCCAAAGATTATGTGCGAATGAGCTTAACTACCTCCTATTTCCAATTCCTGGTTTGCTGCTTTTGGACGTTTCATTGTCTTTCCAGTCATAAATACGTAATTTTATTTTACTTGGTTTAAATGTGCCTTTCAGTTTGAGTTATTCCCCCTTTTTTCTTCCATGTAAATCTAGTCTTTTTAGCCAGCTAGGGTCATTTTTCTTTACAGGTATCTTCTTGAGGACCATGCCCAGTTGGCTAATAAGACTAGAACAGAAATAAACACTTCAAGGTTCAGGAGAACAGCAGCATTTACACCAAATAAAAAAGTTACATATTAAAGGCAAGTGACAGGTCCTTTTTAAAATAAAATGTGTCCTTACATGATTCCTCGGTGCTACCACTGCCTCCACCATCATCTCAACATATGTACTGTCTACAGTGAAAGACTGGAGAGAGTGTATGTATACCATTGTGTGTAAATATACAGTACGTAGTATTCAGTATGTGTGAATGCATGTCTTGAACATTCATGTGTGTGTGAATGTTTGAGGTGTCCATGTGTTGTAAAATTCTGTGTTTATTTAATAATTATATTCATGTGTGTCTTTATAGCATGTGCAAAAACACTTCCATATTGTGTTATTTAGGCATTGAGAGACAATATGGCATACGGTAGCTATTTGATAAAAATGTTATTAACACATAAGTCTATAGTATTTGTATTGTATAGTGCTATGTACTGTAAGCACCAAATGGCATCATTATTATTGCTCTGGGAGCAAAGGAGCACCATATTTTTAGGATACAATAGTTACACACAACGGTGCTAGTTTGGCTGATGTTTTACATAAGCACTGCTAGGCGTTATGCTGCCATATTATGATACTATTATATACTGTATATATGTAGATATATATATATATATATATATATATATATATATATATATATATAATCATCATAATATGGCAGCACAATGCCTAAAAGTGCTTACGTACAACGCCAGCCAAATTATATATATGCTTACTGTATATGTGTATATATATATATATATATATATATATATATATATACAGTATATATTGTATGTGTGTGTGTACTAGCATCATAAACAAAAAATGCCGCACATTTTCGGAATGGGGCCTAATCCCTGTTGGTGCCTAGGGCAGCATGTCCTGTAAATATGGCTCTGTGTAATATTAAAATTAATCTTACATCCTTTTCCAAAATGAACAACCAACCTAGGCTCTATTCACATCACATTTAACCCTTCCTTCAGGTATAGGTCGGGAGGATCTGCTGCCATAGATCTCAGACAGAAAGCTTGGATGTACTCCACCGTATTAACATACAGTGGCATGTGTCTCCCATAGGCTCCTGTGTTAACAATAATGTATGCATATGTAGTTTTTTTTTAGATCTCTGCAATGAAAAACATAGTCAACAATGCTTTTCTGCAAAGTTAAAAATTGCTATGTTAGCATTTAGGGACCATTTGATTTGTTTATTGTATGGTCTGGGAGCTGCTTCAGAATTTGTGCAGGGCCATAGAGGCAATGTGCACATAGTGCTAGAAATTTGGAAAACATTCCTAATGTGAAATATCTAATTTATCAATACAATTATTTTAAGGATTTGGACCATAACAGGCTGTAGCATCACGTCAGATTACTTTTCTGATGTTTTATCTTGATTTATTGCTATGTGTAACTTTTCCATGGCTGTTTTCCAAATCACTCCCAAAGTCTCTTCCACCAGTCTGTAGTATACTAGTTTCCCCTGTTTTGTACACCTCAGATGTACTTTATCGTGATTCCGCTTTAATTGGACTTTGCCATCTCCTTACATCAGCAAGTGTTTCCCACTGTTAAAATGATTGCAGAGTCTTGCCATATGGTTAATGGTGTGGTCACGTCAAGCCAATTTACGGCCAGCAGGACTAGTAACTTGCTTGACTTAGAATAAATAGATTCTTATTAATCTGGTCATCTAACTAAATAGGTCATATATTTTAATGTTCATTTGCAAGTATGAACATCAGTCATACTTTCACATCGTCTGCAGCGCACATAGCAGCACCACACAAATTTACACTCGCATCTTTCCACGTGTCTTACTACATGCGTGTTATACCCCCTCCCACAGCAGAGCAGGTCACAGCCATCTGGTCCCTCTGAGGTACGGTTGCATTCTCGTCCATGGGTCCCAGATATTCCAAGTTTTTGATCTTCTACACAATAATTGGGGGATCTGTTGGTGTAAACAAGGTCTTCTTTCCTGACTGGTATCTTCCGATGAGTCTTCTCTTTCCTGCGGACTTTTCGTTTCATCTGATCTGATATCTGGACACTATTTTCATATTTATCCTTTAGGTAATTTCCAATCTTTTCAAATGAAGACATAGATTTCCAACATGTTTTCACAGCACAGGAACCGGAGACTCCATGACAGCGACAGTCCACTGTCATCAGCTTTGTCACTGCCTAATGAAAGAGATCCACAATCAGAAGCGAATCTACAGTATGAAATAAAAACGCATGTATTTATGTATTTGTGACAGGCATCAGCATTACGCTGATGTAACATGTACTCTAGTCATATACTACGCTGGTCACAGTGTACAGAACACAGGCAACAGACCTAAAATACATCGTAATACACACAAAATGGATATAATTATGGGATTGCACAATCCCCAATTGGTAAAAATTATCTATGAATGGCGTGTCCCAATCAAGTTACTTTTTTACCACTTTTTATACATAAAAAGGTAACTTAAAAAAATATATAGTGAAATTAGGATTATTTAGTCTAGAAAAAAGACGACTGAGGGGCGATCTAATAACCATGTATAAGTATATAAGGGGACAATACAAATATCTCGCTGAGGATCTGTTTATACCAAGGAAGGTGACGGGCACAAGGGGGCATTCTTTGCGTCTGGAGGAGAGAAGGTTTTTCCACCAACATAGAAGAGGATTCTTTACTGTTAGGGCAGTGAGAATGTGGAATTGCTTGCCTGAGGAGGTGGTGATGGCGAACTCAGTCGAGGGGTTCAAGAGAGGCCTGGATGTCTTCCTGGAGCAGAACAATATTGTATCATACAATTATTAGGTTCTGTAGAAGGATGTAGATCTGGGGATTTATTATGATGGAATATAGGAATATAGGCTGAACTGGATGGACAAATGTCTTTTTTCGGCCTTACTAACTATGTTACTATGTTACTATATGCTGTAGATATACATATTTTATATATATATATATATATATATATATATATATATATATATATATATATATTATCTATTTACAATAAAATTAATTTATAAGAAGGCAAATATGTCCTGGTCATCCAAATAAAGTGAGCCGCCTGCCAATTAAGCCATTAACACTATGTTGATGTGTGTGCTAATTCTATAGATTAGTTTGTAATATTCATGCATGCAGGGTTGTCTTGAAAAGGCCGTAAGACTTTCGCCATCTAGTGGTCTGCACTACGCTGCTTTTAATAATTCACAGCAAATTCATATTTGCCAGTAGGCGGTGCATACTGATGGACAGGGATGCAGGATGGTTGAGACAGGGCGCATAGGAAACTGCCTACACTGCACAGGAAGAAGAACCACTTTGCTCCTCCCTCTCTTGTGAAGTGTGAGCACTGATTGGTGCAGCGGCAGTCTGCAGGCTTCTCTCTGCTCAGCTGCTCATCATACTGTTGAAAACTATTGAGCAATGTGCCTCTGGCTCCCAGCTCCACACCAAGACCTCTTTCACACATCCGTGTCTCCGGTACGTGTGGTGACAGTTTTCACATGTACCGGAGACACTGACACATGTAGCAAAACATCCCACACGTGCACACGGAGAACACAAATTGATGTTCTCTGTGTGACACGCATCAGCACCAGGGAAGAAGCGCTACAGTAAGCGCTGTTCCCCGGTGGCAGGTGTTGAAGATGGCTCTCATCATTCTCCGCTTTGCCCGGCTCTTCCCACTTGACCTGTAGCGGTGGCAAGTGGGGTTAATATTTGTGGGGTTGATGTCACCTTTGTGTTGTCAGGTGACATCGAGCCCACAGCTTAGTAATGCAGAGGTGTCTATAAGACACCTCTCCATTACTAATCCTATAGTTATATGTTAAATAAAAACAGCCAGAATAAAATCCTTTAATTGAAAAATGACACAGACTCCTTTTATATTCTCATTTAAACCATTTTTACATCCTAGCCTAATTGCACAGAAGCCCTCGATCTCCTGTAATAAAATAAAAAAACAACAATATACCATACCTGTCTGTCGTTCTGTCCCACACCGTAATCCATGTCTGGGGGATAATAAGTTTTCAACCATTGGCTGTGCCAAGATGCGACCGTCTAGGCTGAGAACCACTGGGAAATAAGATGCTGCGAGCGCAGCCTCAGTGACATCCCTGAGGCTGTGTTCCCAGCCGACCTGAACTGCGGTGACATCAGGACCGTGGGAAAGAGTCAGTGATGAGGTCACCACAGTTCAAGCTCAGTGTCTTCACAGCAGATCACCGAGAAAAATTCTCATGGTGATCTGCCTCAGTGACGTCAGTGAGGGGTAAACTGTTCATTGGACCACCACCAAACTAATATTGATGGCTTAACCCTTTTAGTTTGGGTCAGACATAGTAAATTGTGCCCAGCTAAGTGTCGTCTGCTTCCGGACAACCGTCCGCAGCAATTCTTTAATAGATTGTTAGGTGCATGTACAATGTAAACTGATTAATTATTAATGCAGCTGTCCTTAACTGTTGATTGTTCCATCTGACCCTACACTCACATTGATTAATAATCATTATGATTGTGCAAAAACTAATAAATCATTATAACTGGTTGGTATAAGTGGGGCTTTACGGTGGATGTTTTCAGTGTTTAATGACTAAGGCTGCATTATTTATAACTTGTCACTCATCTACATTCCCTTCCTTCCCTAAAAATTAAAGTATCAAACAGACAACAGCCTTCTCAAGCAATAATTTAGTCTGGCACTTAAATGTACTATATACAAAAGTCTATAATAGCTCATCATCATCGTAGCGGTCAATATCAGCGTTGTTTTCATCCTACTCACCAGCCTCCCAGCCTCATTATTGTGCAGGTGCATGGCACTAACAATATTGGACTCCTGTCCAGTTGTGTTTTTATAGGGGGCATCAAGGAATTTCCTGCTGAACCACATTCCATATTGAAGATTATCTGAGCAGCCTCCCCAATGCCATCCCTCGCTGGCTGAGCCACCATTCTGAAGGCTTGTGTCGCAGGAACATTCGGTCATATTACCAGCACTACATGACCTGGTGATGGAGTGCACCAGACCTGCTGCTGTCACTGCAGAGATGAATGCTGTTTCTTTAGTCCCTAGAATAAAGGTAGGCAATAAATGGTCTGAGCAATTATTGGTGGCAGAAAATAAGTACCAGCTTTATAAAGATTAAGTACATGGCAGATGACAGTGCAAGAGAACTAAACACTTATCCCAGGATTGTAGCATGACATCCTGTGATCAGGTTTTGTCACAGGACCCTTCTAACAGGAAGGTGTGTCCCAATGTGTCCCTTTGTACGTTCACAATTATTCTCCATTGACTGTAAAACAATAGATACAGTTTTGGAATAGAAAGTATTTAGTCAGTCATAGAATGATCAGGCAATCTGGTGGGCCAGTCCAACACTTGCTACCTCTGTGGTTCATGTCCTACATGCATATATGTAGTCATCAAAATTATTCAGTTGTGCCAGTCTGCTAATAGGCTATGTATGCAAAGTTTACACAAATCATAATAAACACCATCTTATTCCGTAACTTAAACTTATTTTTATTAAAGTGCCTTTATTAGTTCCTGTACAGAAATCCTAAACATATATACATATACAGATGTGTGAAGAAGTGTTTGCCCCCGTCCTAATTACCAATTATTTTGTCACACGGAAATGTTTCAGATCACTAAAGAAATTTAAATTCTAGACAAAGATAGCATGAGTAAACTCGAAATGCAGTTTTAAATGAAGGTCTTTATTATTAAGGGGAAAAGAAACCCAAACCTACAGGGTCCTGTACAAAAAAAAATGATTGCCCCCCCTTCTCTTAAAACATAAAATAACTGTGGTTTATCACATCTTTGGCAAACTGAGTTCAAATTCCCTAGCCACACCTAGGCCTGATTACTGCCACACCTGTTCTAAATCAAGGAAACACTTAAATAAGACCTGCCTGACAAAGTGAAGTAGACCAAAAGTTCCTAAAAAGCTAGTAATCATGCCTCGATCCAAAGAAATTCTGGAGCAAATAAGAAACAAAATAATTGAGATCTATAAGTCTGGAAAGGGTTATAAAGCGATTTCTAAAGCTTTGTGACTCCAGCAAACCACAGTGAGAGCATTAATGCACAAATGGCGAAAACATTGAACAGTAGCAAACCTTTCCAGGAGTGGCTGACCAACCAAACTTACCTCAAGAGCGCAGCGACGACTCATCTAAAAAATGGTCACAAAAGACCCCACAACAACATGTAAATAAATGCATGCCTCATTTGCCTCATTTAAGATCAGTGTTCATGACTCCACCATAAGAAAAAGACTGGGCAAAAGTGGCCTGCTTGGCAGAGTTCCAAGATGAAAACCACTGCTGAGCAATAAGAGCATAAAGGCTCATCTCAGATTTGCTAGAAGATATCTTGTTGATCCCCAAGACTTTTTGGAGAATACTCTGTTGACTGACAAGACAAAAGGCGAACTTTTTGGAAGGTGTATGTCTCATTACACTTGGCGTAGAAGTAACACAGCATTTCAGAAAAGAAACATCATACTAACAGCAAAAGATGGTGGTGGTAGTGTGATGGTCTAGGGCTGTTTTGCTTCCTTTGGACCTGGTAGACTTGCTATGGTAAATGGAACCATGAATTCGGTTGTCTACAAAAAAAATCCTGAAGGAGAATGTCCGGCTATCTATTTGTGACCTCAAGCTGAAGCGCACTTGGGTTATGCAGCAGGACAATGATCCAAAATACACTAGCAAGGCCACCACTGAAAGGCTTAAGAAAAACAAAATTAAGAATTTGCAGTGGCCTAGTCAAAGTCCAGGCCTTCAACCGATTGAGATGCTGTGGCATGACCTTAAAAAGGCGGTGAATGCTTGGAAACCCTTCAATATAGCTTATTTAAACAATTCTAAAAAGATAAGTGGGCCAAAATTCCTCCAGAGTGTTGTAAAAGGCTCATTGACAGTTATTGCAAACGCTTGATTGCAGTTGTTGCTACTAAGGATGGCCAAGCAGTTATTGGGTTTAGGAGGCAATCACTTTTGCACACAGTGCCCTGTAGATTTGGATTTATTTCTATGTTAATAATAAAGACCTTCAATAAAAAACTGCATTTTGTGTTTACTTGTGTTATCTTTGTCTAATATTTAAATTTGTTTGATGATCGGAAACATTTCAGTGTGAATTCTCCCATGCATTCAGATATTAGCCATAGGTAAGTGTTCACACTGGGCAGTTAGGTCAGGGACCCATCCGATTCATGAGATTACCTTGACAATGGTGGATGGGCTCACACTATTTGGCCAAATTTTATGCTAAACGTCTCATGTGTATTTTTCCTAAATTTCAAAAGCCATTTTGCTGTTCCCACTTCATGTATTTCACATTGACGTGTTTTAACACAATTGAGTGCAACCATTTTCATATTTTGCTTTTTTTGGTATGCACCTGTTCAGACTAGTTATTGATGTGCAGGTCAGTTTTTCTGTTGCTGAAATTAAGTATTATTATTATTATTTATTGTTATAGCGCCATTTATTCCATGGCGCTTTACAAGTGAGGAGGGGTATACATAATAAAAACAAGTACAATAATCTTGAACAATACAAGTCATAACTGGTACAGTAGGAGAGAGGACCCTGCCCGCGAAGGTTCACAATCTACAAGTATATCAAGTGATTGTTTTATGCATACGGAGATGTCAAATTATATACTTGGGCCACTTACAATGGATCTTGTTTGGAGAGTTCTCTTTCCACTTTTATAATTGTTTTTATTAAAAATGCATAATGCAATTTATTTTTATGTATCATGTTAGTAGCTGTTTTTTGTAGGATGTATAATGAATGAAATTTGCAGGAGCATTGCAGTCTTCTTAGACAGCTAATTGGTGGAGGGATGGACGTTCAGACGCCCACCAATCCCATGTTGATAGTTATCCTATTAATAAAACTAGAAAATCCCTTTAAGTGCATAACAGTATGCAAATCAACCCTAAAGCCATACATTAACATGCTGTCACCATAACTCTATCATTGCTTTAGTGCTCAAGTTCAGTCCCTGAGGACCAAGTGTAAGCACTTGTACAGTGTATGCTCCCACTTATTAATTCCTTTTACTAATTATGCATATGATACTTTAAGTAATAAAATCCATTACATTTAAGCTGAAAAAACCCAGAAAGTCTAATGAGAGATCTTGTGAATTCCGTATGTGAATTCTTTAATTTATAATTGTTCTCAAATCTCCAGAGTTTTCAGTGTTTGTCCTATGCTGCAATTAGATCAAACTGCGGTTTCCTGAAGCTAAGCTGTATTTTTATTGGAAAAATACACTCTTTTTAACCACATGCAGGACTCCGCTAACAGTTCCCAGGGTAGCCATAGCAGATTAATGTTGTTTTAACAAATCTAAAAGAAAGTGGCTGCGAAATGATATGTCAACCCTTTTTAAACCTTTCCCAGTTGACACGGGGAGTAATATCTGTAGCCTGACTGCATATGATTTTTACATTATGTATCCATACTAAATATGCATGGTTCTGTAGTAAACTTTTTAGTGACAGCTTTGTTAAACTGGAATCAGGGTTGTCTCTTTCTGGCGCAGACAGCATATCCCTGTACCCCACCAACACCCTTTCTAGAAATGGAAATACATAAATCCCCAAAAAGGAAAATACAGCTTACTTCTCCAGCTTCTATAACCCCTCTGCACAAGAATCGTCCCCAAAAATTACAAATATTACAATGTGTTAGGAGATAAGTTTATTAGAGGGCTTGCATCAGGGGCTGAACATTCAGCTCACACTTTTTGGCCAGTTTATCTTATACTATGATTTGAGTAAGGGCTCGTTCACATGAGTGTATAACACAGCCGGGTGCTATCTGACTAGTGATGATGAGCGAATATACTCGTTACTCGAGATTTCTCGAGCATGACCGGGGGTCCTTCGAGTATTTTTTAGTGCTCGGAGATTTAGTTTTTATTGCTGCAGCTGGATGATTTACATCTGTTAGCCAGCATAAGTACATGTGGGGGTTGCCTGGTTGTATTTGGGAGTTTGGAGCTAACCACAATATATACTGTATGTTGAGAGAAAAATTGTCAATATGGAATATCCGTTGTGAGGGTAGTATGACCTCATTGTGGGCACGAGGGTCCAGTTTCTGAAAATGGATGGTCGCTGCAGATGGTATGTGGTCTGTGTGTTTCATGAGAAACAGGGCTCTGATTTACTCTGGTGGAAAATGGAGAGAGAGACTATGAGGAGGTCTTCGAGGTCTGTCATCTTGAAGCCTGAACCAAAGGAGTGCTAGAGAATGCCCTCGAGGGCTCATGCGTCGGTTGTCACCCAGGTAATGGCCGGAGCATTTGTTATTGTCCACACATCGGGAACTCCGCTAGTTCTAGGAGATACACCACTCCCAAGACAGGTGTCTGGGGGATGGGATCACCTCCAGGTCTTTCAGTTGGAAAAATGAATCCCCCAAAGTAAACAGAGTTTGATGCTGAAGTTCGTACGGTGCATGTTACACATTTATCTGGGACTCCTTGCTGTTGACAGTGGATGGCTGAAGATTTAGTTTAACCTCCTGTTTATTAACACCCCACCCCGGCTCAATTACAGAGATGCTGCAGCCGCTGGAGGGTCCTACACCCTCAGCTCTGGACTGGATTTCAGCAGTGGTGGTGGTGGGGGGGCTCAATGGATTCTACCCCAAGAGTACTGTGTCCTGATAACAAGGACCCATGTTTTGGGAGAGGGGGAAGGACAACACAGTTATGTTGGCCAGAGAGCTTAAAAGTGGAAAGAACTTGAACTCTTATTTTTCGGGGTCCCAACCTAGTGAGACTAGGATCTGTGTCGGCCAGAGCATCTGGAAGAGAGACTGGTATGTGTTTTATAAGCATTGGTGTCTTCCAGGTGTTTGCATGGTCAAGGACAACCATTGCTAAAGAGAAAATGTAACGTTGGTGGACTGTGCTGCAGCGTTCCTCGCCCTGAGGACATCAAATGTGTGTAAATAGTTTCCTGTGTCTTTGTATACATTGAGTCATGGGAATTGTGTTGTAATGTATAATGTAACATAAGTAATGTACAGTATAGGGTAGTGTAGTACATAGTGTATAGGATAGGGAGTACAGGGATAGATAGTTAATGATAGTTTAGATATTGACATTAGAGTAAGATAGAGTTAATGCTTGGGACTAGCCCATAGTGGGGGGAGAGGCTTATTGTTTAGGGAAAGTGAATGCTTCTTGGATATAGATAGCAGGTGTTAGAGTTTAGAGGTAACATTAGCGGCTCTGCCATTGGGGTGATTCACAGTAAGAGGAGACAAAGGACGGGGATAGCAATATCCTAAAAAAGGTGTGACTGATTAGTCACAGTTGCCTCCTGGAGGAGGCATCTGTGGATATGACGCTGAGTCATGAACCCCCGAGTGTGCAACACCGAAGGTAACAGACCTAAACAGGTCTGAGTTTGTGGGACTGGTGGGGGTCCCGAGCGATGGATCCAGGGCACCAGTAGTGGAGGAAGTAGGATGTGGAATCACTCAGCAAGTAGAGAGACTTGCTGTTCAGGACTGTGATGTTTAGGCTGGCTTATGGCAACTTAGGATGAAACAGTGTGAATGCATAGCCCTGGAGTAAGACTACAGAAGAAGGATACAGTGTGAGGGTAGAATGCTTTATACCGTGGAGGAACTGTGCAAAAGATTTTGTACCCGCTACCCCTTGTATATAACTTTTGCCAAGTTAGTGTTCAGTAAATACTCTATGTTTGGACTATTTTATCGTTCAGTAAAGACTTTACGTTTGAACGATGGTTTCCTTTATTTAAGGTACACACAGCATGCATGGGCGTGATGTCCTCACAGCACAAGTCCATACAGCCAGTTAGGACCCACACATTCATGTAGCATGCTGGGGCATAAAACAAGATGAGTACTTTGCCCCCGGCTACCACTCCGTGACGTGCAACACGAGCATCCATACACGTCTCCATCTTCTCCACACCTGTGATATGATTCTTGAATGCAAGAATATCGAATCACACTAAGATGATACTCTGCTCAAACGCTGACAGTGTTTGAACTGAATGTCATTAGCTTAATTGACCCGATTGTCTCACTGTGACCCCGGCCTAAAAAATTAAATTAATAAAATGTATATTCCTCTTTAAAAGGAACCTGTCATTTTAGAATTGAATTACGGTACCTGTAGGAAAAGTGTAAAACAAAATAAAACAATAGTAAAAAAAAATACACATATTTGGTATCGCTATCTTCAGAAATATCTGCTCTATAAAATATATATAAAATGTAAAATAACTTAATCAGATCGGTAAACGGAGTAAGGAGTTAGTTTTACCTTATAGTGAACATGGTAAATAAAAAACCCATAGAACAATTGTGGAATTGCACGTTTTTTGCAAATTCACCGCTTTTTCCAGTACACTATATGGTGAAATCAATGGAGCCATTGAAAAGTACAACTCGTCCCGCAAAAAAAAGCCCTCATACAGCTATGTTGAAAATAATGTAAAAAAGATTTGGCTCTTGAAAGGAGTTGAGGAAAAAACGGAAAATGGCTATGGCATGAAGAGGTTAAGAGAAATTAGAAAGTGTCCATTACTCACATATTAATAATAAAAGTATTGTACGCAGTAGAATCACTCACATAAATTTAGGTTCATGTGAATAAGATGAAGTTCTGGAGATGACATTTATATACAATGTATAATGAAAATTATTATTAATTATTATTAAGACTAAAACTTACCACTGCTCAGTTCATAGCCAAAGACTGAATGTGCGGATGCTAATGAGGATGACAGGAATGACAGTGAGAATGATGAACTAGATGAGTACATAGTTGGGGAAATAGAGCAGTTCCACCTTTCATGTTTGAACTGATTCCTGCACTCCTGGATTCCGAGCCTGGCTCCCTCACGTATGCTGGACAACAAATATGGCTTCTTTTTACACATATCTTTTTGTCGTAAATTTAAGGGAAGGTTGGAGCAACCCAACTTTTCTGGGACCCCAAAAGATGTGACACCAAGCCACCTGTAATGAGAAATAATGCAAGGTTATCGATTTTAAAACTTATTTTACCTTGTTCATAAAATGCATAGGCATCAAAGTCTGAAAGATTTGGATATCATTGTGGCTCATTGTTTGCTATTGTGTAGTACAAATGAGTATTTTACAAGTTCCTACCTTGTTCCCACTGATTTATTCTGGTAGCTTATTTTTGATAATTTTGCTAAAGGGTTGTTCTCAGGATCCGTACAAGGGGTTGTCCGATCTTAAACTACAAGTTTGCAATCACTCTGTGACTGCAGACTTGTGAACCCTCACATCGCGCACACTGCATGCTGTGAGGATTCTCCGGTGCTGGTGCTGGTAGCGGGCAGTCTTGTGACTGCAGATTAGTGATTCTTCACATCACATCATACACACTGCACGTGTACATGTGAGGATTCTCCGGTACTGACGGTTATGTGACCGCAGGTATGCGATTGGCATACTTCCGGCTACATTCCAACTCAGCTGTATCTAGACTTGCTCAATACACTTCCATTAAGCAAGGCCACGCACGTCTAGTCAGCACATGATGACTGCTTGCATGCAAATCATATAGTTGTAGTCATTCTCCCCGATACTGGCAAATCCTCACAGCGAGCAGTGTGTGTGATGTGAGGATTCACAAGTCTGCAGTCACTTAAAGTCATCTTTTACCTTTTGAAAATTGCAAAAAGGAAAATGGGCCGATGCAAAAGTTTGGGCACCCTTGGATATTTGTGTGCACAGATATGTTTGACACAGGTTTCAGACCTTAACCCCTTTCTGACCTCGGACGGGATAGTACGTCCGAGGTCAGATCCGGTGGTGAGCCCGCATCAAAGCCGGGACATGTCAGCTGTTTTGAACAGCTGACATGTGCCTGCAATAGCGGCGGGTGAAATCGCGATTCACCCGCCGCTATTAACTAGTTAAATGCTGCTGTCAAACGCAGACAGCGGCATTTAACCGGCGCTTCCGGCCGGGCGGCCGGAAATGAGCGCATCGCTGACCCCGGTCACATGATCGGGGGTCAGCGATGCTTCTGCAGAGTAACCATAGAGGTCCTTGAGACCTCTATGGTTACTGATCCTCTGTAGCTGTGAGCACCGCCCTGTGGTCGGCGCTCATAGCACACCTGCATTTCAGCTACATAGCAGCGATCTGATGATCGCTGCTATGTAGCAGGTCCGATCGCGTTGTGCCAGCTTCTAGCCTCCTATGGAGGCTATTGAAGCATGGCAATAGTAAAAAAAAAAAAAAAGTAAAAAAAATGTGAAAAAATTAAAAAAAAATATAAAAGTTTAAATCACCCCCCTTTCACCCCATTCAAAATAAATCAATAAAAAAAATCAAACCTACACATATTTGGTATCGCCGTGTTCAGAATCACCCGATCTATCAATATAAAAAGGATTAACCTGATTACTAAACCGCGTAGCGAGAAAAAAATCAAAACGCCAGAATTGTTTTTTTGGTCGCCGCGACATTGCATTAAAATGCAATAACGGGCGATCAAAAGAATGTATCTGCACCAAAATGGTATCATTAAAAACGCCAGCTCGGCACGCAAAAAATAAGCCCTCACCCGACCCCAGATCATGAAAAATGGAGACGCTACGGGTATCGGAAAATGGCGCAATTTTGTTTTTTTTATCAAAGTTTGGAATTTTTTTCACCACTTAGATAAAAAATAACCTAGTCAAGTTAGGTGTCTATGAACTCGTAATGACCTGGAGAATCATAATGGCAGGTCAATTTTAGCATTTAGTGAACCTAGCAAAAAAGCCAAACAAAAAACAAGTGTGGGACTGCACTTTTTTGCAATTTCGCCCCACTTGGAATTTTTTTCCCGTTTTCTAGTACATGACATGCTAAAACCAATGATGTTGTTCAAAAGTACAACTCGTTCCGCAAAAAATAAGCCCTCACATGGCCATATGGACGGAGAAATAAAAAAGTTATGTCTCTGGGAAGGAGGGGAGTGAAAAACGAGAACGCAAAAACGGAAAATCCCAAGGTCATGAAGGGGTTAATTAACCTGTTATGATTATGGCTTGTTCACTATCATCGTTAGAAAAAGCAAGGTGATGCAATTTTTTATAAAAACCCAGCCTCCTCTAACCTTGTGCCAAAAAACAGCAGCCATGGGTTCTTCCAAGCAGCTGCCTAGCACTCTGAAAATGAAAAAGGTGGAGGCCCACAAAGCAGGAGAAGGCTGTAAGAAGATAGTAACGCATTTTCAAGTTGCCATTTTCTCAGTCTGAAATGTAGTTAAGAAACAGCAATTAATAGGAATAGTGAAGTTCAAGATAAGGTCTGGAAAAAAACACATCATAAAAAATGCCTCACCATGGTGAGGCAATTTTTATGATGTGTTTTTTTTGAGTTTCTCTGTTAGCTGTTTTGAAATTAGTGTCAAGACTCACAAGTAATGGGGACCCTTGATTTTGTGTTGCGAGCTTATCCATTTTGGCCAAAATATTAACCAATACCTCATTTAATGTATTTATTATATGCATACATTTTTTCATCTTTTTATTGCACTTTTTATCATTTTTTGCAGGATGCAGCTAGGCCCCTTTTTGTTGGCTTGGTGTTTCTGTGTGGTGCATGTATATATATATAGTGTTGGACGGCCCGCCTGCTAATACTATGGACGTGATCAATAGACTGTTATCTAGACACTTTGCATCACACTTAGACGGACTGCCCTAGCGCAATGTGAACCCAGCCTTACCTGTGTGACTAGCGTCCTATGCAAGCCCTATCTGTGTGCATATTTGCTACTAGGCAGCCAATCCCTCCATTATTTAGGTGAGTGGGTGGTTGTTCTCATCAGTAGCTTGCACCTGTGTTGCTCCAGCCTTTATCAGTGGGTGCCTGCCGCATCCTGCTAGTGCATTTGTCATTTGACAAGGTTTTAGTGAGGCATTTTTTTATGATGTGCTTTTTTTAAGGTCTGGAAGACCAAGCAAAATTTCAGTGAGAGCTGCTCATAGGATTGCTTGAGAAGCAAATCAGAACCCCCAGTTGACTGCAAAAGACCTTCAGAAAGATTTAGCAGACTCTGGAGTTGTGTTACATTGTTCTATTGTTTAGAGACACCTGCACAAATATGGCCTTCATGGAAGAGTCATCTGAAGAGAATCTCTCCTGGGTCCTCACCATAAAATTCAGCAAGTATGCAAACAAACATCTAAACAAGCCTGGTGCATTTTGTAAGACTGATGACTTTAAAATAGAACTTTGTGGCCATAATGAGCAAAGGTATGTGTGGAAAAAGTGTAGGGCACAGAATTTCAGGAAAAGAGCATCTCGCCAACCATTAAGCATGGGGGTGGATCAATCATGCTTTGGGGCTGTGCTGCAGCCAATGGCACAGGGAATATTTCATGGGTAGAGGGAACAATGGATTCATACCACCATCTGTAAAAAAGCTGAAGTTGAAAAGAGAATGGCTTCTACAAATGGATAATGATCCTAAACACACGTCAAAATCCACAATAGACTACCTCAAAAGGTGCAAGCTGAAAGTTTTACAATGGCCCTCACAGTCCCCTGATCTGCACATCATTAAAAATCTGTGGCTAGACTGCAAAATAACAGTGCATGGAAGACGACCCAGGAATCAAACAGAACTGGAAGAATTTTCCAAGGAAGAATGCATGAAAATCCCTCATAAAAGAATTGAAAGACTCTTATCTGGCTACAAAAAGCATTTACGAGCTGTGATACTTTCAAAAGGGGTGCTACTAGGTACTAACCATATGATCCTATCAAAAAATGGAGACCTCTCCTTTACATAATCCAACAAATTTTATTAATACATAAACAACATTAATACAATTTGTTGGCTTGTATAATCTAGAGGTCTCAGTTTTTTATAGAATGATATTGTAATCTTTTAGGAGATACTTTAAAATAACTGGTTAGCACATTTGTCGGTTATTTAGGTACTAGCCATGTAGGGTGCTCAAACTTTTGCATCGGACCATTTTAAAATGTAAAAGATGAAAATATGTATTTTTTCCTAAAATACAAAGAAAATGTGTCATCTTTATCTTTAAGCCTTTTAGAGATCATTTCATCTTCAACTTGCTTATTTGTTCACAAGAACTAATTCGAACTCAGGGGTGTCCAAACTTTTACATGCCACTTTTTGTGCTGCCTCTCCATTTCTAACTTTTTGTATCGGAGCTCAAAAACATCACTGATCATCTATTGGACATTTATGGGCTATATTGTCGATAAGTCATAGATGTCCCACATTCTATAATACAACGTATTTAAAACCATTTGACTTTACATCTTTTTGGTCCGGAAATAGCAACGTAGTCCATCGGCAACTTGGAGTTATATTGGTAAATATGGTGGATACAGTGCTGATGGACTGAATTTCCACGTAAAAAAATAGCATGCACTAGTCATCTCCATATTTCAGTTAAAAATTGCCTATTTGAGTCGATGGGTTTGCAAAAGAATTGGATCCCATATGGATCAACTGTAAAACATCCAACTTTTGTGTATGCATTGCCATTATCAACATAGGAACCTGTATTTGGTCTTGTAAATTTGAATACCTGCTGATATATAAAAATGGATGCCACATGGATGACAATGCGAATGGATGGAAAATGGTTTGTTTTTTTCTTATGAAAATAGGAATCTTTAATTTACCCGTTTTATTTAGCTGTATATGGTAATTCTGCAGTGACTGTATTATGTGTACAGCTAATGTAAAATCTCCTCTGCAGCCAGCAATAGTTATCTGAGCCAGCAAAGTAATAAGTGTCAGCTGTCAGAGGGTAGAAGATTGAAATGTTATGTCTGGACAATGAGATATTCTTATCTGAGGAGGAAATGAAGCTTCTATCTGACTATGTATTATCGGTGGAATGGTTGCTCTATAAAGCTAGGAGCATTACGCCCTGTACGTATGAGAAATGGCTAATGTATAGTGAGGGCTATGTGCCGTATCTCCAGAAAAAAATGCTCAAATGTGACATAGCCACTATCCTAGTCCTTATTTATGAAGACCTAACACCACAAGGAAAACATTTATTCCTTGATTAGTGAGTTTCCAATAACATCCGGTGCCATTGCTTTATGAAAGTCCTTTTCAGCTTTGCTTATTGGCATGCTCCATATTCCTGACTGCCATGCTCCTTGTTGGGGTTTATGACCTACATCAAGGATATAGCTGAGGCCTATTCAGACATCGGCTTTTCACGCAAGTGTTTTATACGGAGAAAACATGCCCATTGTAATCTATGGGGCTGTTCACGTCCAAGAAATTGCTCTGTTACCCTTCCAAGTCAATGGGTTCATGAAAATCATGGACAACACTTAGTTGGCATCAGTGTGCAGTCAGTGTGCTCTCTGTGATTAACATTGTAATGGCTAGGGAAAGCTTTGCAATTTTTTTTTTCATCAGTGAAAATCATTGATAATACACTAGTAGTAAAATGCGAATCATGGAGGGAGCAATCAATCACTGATGTAACTCTGACTTTTTGGCTCATGTGAAAAATCATGAACGTCTGAGTGAGGCAGAAGGCAGAAGGCCTCATCCAGAAGTCTTGTTTCCATGTAATGACTACGTGATCTATTTGTAAAAATCATGTAGAGAACATAAAGTCTATCGGTGATGTACACATGTCCGTGATTTTGTTTGCGAACTTTGTGTCCATTTTTGATCGTCATATATCAAAATGACCAATACAAGTGTATGGGTCCTTGAAGACAAGGTACCACACACACAGATGGCGTCAATTTACAGTCCGGGTGCTGGCCGTGAATAACTTTGTAATGGACAGGAGAAGCTTTGTCATTAATTTATTTTTTTCATATGAAAAAAGTCACTGATGAAACACTGATGGTTAAAGCTGAAACACTGATGACATCTGGATCATTTTTCATGTATGCTGAAAACCATGGATGCCTGAATTAGGCCTTAGGGAAGGAGCTGGTGAGGCATATGTCCCTAGAGCTAGATATCATGGGGGAGGTGCCAACAAGACACTTCAAAATAACCAATCTATTAAGATGCAGAACTAGTTCAGGGAGACATATTTTGCCCGTGGTGAAGGAAAGTCGTATCCAAATTACAATTAATCTATTAAGATTCGATTTTACTGGGTAGATGTGCAATGGTGCATTATATTATCTACTGCTACGAGTTTTATATATATATATATATATATATATATATATATATATATATATACAGTATATATATATATTATTATCTAGAATCTTGGTGTACTTTGTGCATGTCATATAATATATTACTAAAAGTGTTACAATTTATAAATATCTACCTGACAAGATGTTTAGTTTTATAGTTTGAAGTTGCAAATCTCCTTTCTGTGGTCCTCATTCCATAAAGGTCTCTGTCCTCTTCGTGGCACTGACCTAATGACACTGCATACTTAACACAGTCTCTCCGGATTTTAACATCCTTTCTTTTCCGCTTTTCGGGCAAAGTTACTACATTTTACAGCTCCGTCTTGGTTAAGGGTTTTTCTATCTGTAAACCCAGCTGAGAACGCTAGACAATAAGTTGTATGCAGTTTATGCATCTCACAGGGTGGTGGCTAATTGGGATCGACATCTCTTTTCATATCCTCTTGATGTCTATGTACACTAGATTACTGTGACCTACTATATTCAATTTTTACACACTATCATTGCTACCACCATGTTTTTCTCCGAATACCTGGCCTATGAGCTCAGATCGTCCTGTCCAAATGACGCATCCCCCGAAAACCATAACCACAAAGCATAAAAATTCTTAGCACCATCTAGGATTTTGGCCAGTAAGTCTAGGTTTGCATCCATAATTCATTTTGCATTAAATGTTATGATGAATGGAAAGTGGCCCAGCGAGCAAAATGTCTGGAAATGTAGTACGCCGCATGGGATTGAGAGTCAAACGAAGACTTTCCAGGTGCTGCAGAGCTACAAATCATCAAGAATCATAAGAATCCCGCCTCGATAATTGAAGTATGCCAATGTAAGTCAGATATGACTTAGACACCAATTGCTGCACACCATTTTAGATCAATATGATTTTAGATTATTGTGTCTTAGGAAATGTCAAGTAAAAAGTGATTTCCACGAGTACTAGTGAACTAGACCCCAAACATTGCAATTAGTATGTTTAAAAATATTCTGACAATGGGAAATTATTACTAGTACACAATGTTCATTGCTATGAAATACTAGCTGTGTCTGTGTTTTAATGTTATATATTAAAATAACGCAAATGTGTCGCCACTGAAATCTACAAAATATCGCATTACTAGACCGCCTGAAAGTGGTCACTGCTCTCGTAGCACTTGTTCATCTATAACACATCTTGACTAAAGAGCAGATTGAATTTTATTCACTTTTTTCACTCTCAGATATAATCTATGATCATATTTTACAATTGCTAAATTCATTGAATTCCACAAAACTTTAATTGCCCTTTATTCTTCTGACATTCCCCTAAAAGCATCCAAAATAGCCAGAGTTTCTCAAAGTCCAGAAATAATGGTTTAGCTCTACTCAGCAAATGTAGCCCTGAATTCTTCAGACCTTGGTGATAACATGCGGACAATTTACTAACGAGCAGCGGGAATGTGCCATGATATTAATGACAAAATCTACCACTGACTAGTGACTACAAACCATGCGGGAAGATAAGCCACTGCGAAGAACAAAGCTATGGAAATATGTATAGCCTTGCTTGGCACATCTCTCAGAATTCTGCATCAAAAAAAGGGAGAACAAAGAAACAAATGGAAAACAGCGCACATGAGCTAACAAATGCTGAAAGAATCTAGAGGCTTAGAAAAAACATAAAAGACATGGTCCAGATAAGGTATCACAACATCGCATAGTAATCTAGTTAATCCAGAATCAAAAGACATGTAACAAATGACTAGGAGACAGCTGGATGGTGAAACTTATACTCCATGGTACTGGTATATGAGGGCAGTCTCCTTGTATCAGTTCTGATGGTAATACTGTGTTATGTATCATGTTATCTACAGATAGAAAGATACATACGATAAATATGAGATGATAGATATTAGATGATAAATAGACAGATATGAGATAGATATGAAATTATAGATAGCTAAATATGAGATGATAGATGTTAGATGATAAATAGGCAGATATGAGATAGATATGAAATTATAGATAGATAAATATGAGATGATAGATATTAAATGATAAATAGACAGATATGAGATAGATATGAAATTATAGATAGATAAAGAATGATAGATATTAGATGATAGACACATATATAAATAGATAGATAAATAAATATGTGATAATAGATGATAGATACATAGATAGATAATGATTAGTTAGATATTAGATGATAAATAGATATGAGATGATAGAGAGATATGAAATGATAGATATGAGTTGCTAGATCGATAATTAGATTCTAGATAAATAGATAAATATGAGATTATAGATATTATATGATAAATATTTCGTGAGATATATAGATATGATAGCTAGAGTATATATACAAATGGTAATATGATCTAAAATACATTTAAATACCAATTTTATATTTAATACACACACATGTATAATCCATATTTTAATGTGACGTTTTCTGTTTTCATTTTTCCAAACTAGCGATACATAGCAAAATATAGATAGCTACATTAATTTTGCATACATTTAAAAATGTATGCAAAAAAATTGTATAATATACAATATTTCCTCATTTAGATATAAACAGTGACATGATTCATCAAGTATAACATTTGCCCCAAATTACAAATATACTATGCAGATACATAGAAATTTATGAGTGAACCCCAGGGGATCTGAATCTTGAATTCAATGTGTTTATCATATTTCAGAGCCGCCTGTAAACACATTTGAGAAGTGTCATTTTTTTGTTTGTAGGCTCCAGATGTGCACAGAAGAGAAGGTTCTTGTTGTATGGGAATTGGTACTTGCACAGGGAAATGCTGTGTATTATTCTGTCTAATAGCTGGAAAGCTGATGTGTAAACAGTGAGACTGGATGTACAGAATGTAGGAGACCTCAGCACAAGGGACCTGGCAGTAATAATTAGCAGGAGATATTTCTCGGCATGGTGTACACAGATGTGCAGGCACCACTGAAACACTGTGTAACAGAAAGAAAAGCCTCAGTGTGCAATAAAAGTGCATTACTTGTACATCAAAGCAACAAAGGAAAAAGAAAAGATACCTACATCCAGTTTCCTTGTGAGCATGGAAACATAGCCATGAATATAGTCAGGAGGACACATATATGACATAGTCCAACCGAAGTCGCCTTCTCCATCTCCTGCACATTTATTCCTCCAGCTTCAGTAGACTTGGTAATTGGTATATTTATTACAGATATGACTTCAGTATGGCTGCCTCCTCTCCGCAATCATTGCTGGATGTAATAATTACTGGATATTAGATGTTTGGATGTTGCCTTAGATGAATGGGGACAAGGAGGACCAGTCCTTCTGCTTTAGGTGAGATCCCTCTCTTTGATTATATGTACTTTTGCCAATCCCCCAGCACAGTGAACTTCGTTACAATGGAATTCTTCATGTGATTGGCCAGAAGTGTAAGGAATAACAATGCATCCATAGGGATATCTCCTATTGGCCAGCAAGTCCAGGAGTTATAGTGGGAGGGTGCATAGGTCCCACTGCAGAATGACAGCTTCTCTAACCCGAGCTTTGTGCTGCTGGTCTGCAAACACAGACTAGAAACTGAATGAACAATACACAAAGGCTATACATGTCACATTATCAGGATGCTGTGCAATCAGATCCTCTAACCACACAGTGGGATTTATCAATGCTAGAGGGATCAGCTCCTACAAGAGGTTTCTGATAATCAGGATGTTACAAGACGGTACTTCATGCCAAAGAACAAAATGTTTCTAATTATAATAAACTCATTTATGAAAGATCACAAAACAATGCAACAGTGCTATCCTGAAGAGTGTCACCTATATGTGTGAGGACATAAGAAAAATGCTGATATAAATAAACACTTCCCTCCTCCAATCTGTGGATCTACAGTACATTAAAAAAGCCAATGCCCATATACATTAAATGAGAGATGGTTAAACCCATCGATATTGGAGGATGGGCTAATCATCTTTTGTATTTGGTGGCGTCACTACTCGATTTCAATGATCAATCCTTTTATTTTCAGAGGAGATAAGTCACTGCCAGTGGTGTCTTGCAGCAGCTTAATCCTCTTTTCCTGTTATACATGAATGCTTAGCCTATCCAAGAACATGTGTCTCCAGAGATGCATCTGTCTGCCAGATAAGATGGTGCAAATGACAGTCTCAACCTTTCCCTGCCTTGTCGGGGATTAGAGCCTCAGCAACTTTGGTTCATCCTGGGCCAACTACCCCAACCATTAGCACCCCACTTTTGGAGGGCACCCACAATGAGGAGGTAGCGGCAAGCTTAAGAAGCTGACCAAGAACAGAGAGGTATGTGGCCAGGTGAACTGATTCTCCCAACGTGGGTTCTCCAAATGTCTTTGTGGGTTCAGTGATAGTGGAGCAGATCTGTATTCCACCAGCTGTAGCAATGGTTCCTGGGCTAATGTCCTGTAGAAGCAGACCGGTGACAAGAGCAGGCCCTTTATATCCCACAGGTTTGGAAGAATGGTCAGTGGGGTAATCCCTCATTGTTTGAGTGTTCAAATAGACTGCATTTTTGTCCTCCAAATTTGTCCTCTTAGGGTACTGTCACACAGTGCAATTTTGATCGCTACGACGGCACGATCCGTGACGTCGCAGCATCGTATGATTATCGCTCCAGCATCGTAGACTGCGGTCACACGTTGCAATCACGGCGCTGGAGCGATGCCGAAGTCCCCGGGTAACCAGGGTAAACATCGGGTTACTAAGCGCAGGGCCGCGCTTAGTAACCCGATGTTTACCCTGGTTACCAGCGTAAACGTAAAAAAAACAAACAGTACATACTCACATTCCGGTGTCGGTCCCCCGGCGTTCTGCTTCTCTGCACTGTGTAAGCACCATAGCCGGAAAGCAGAGCGGTGACGTCAGACGTCACCGCTGTGCTCGCTTTCTGGCCGGCAGGCGCTCACAGTGCAGAGAAGCTGAGACGCCGGAGGACGGACACCGGAATGTGAGTATGTACTGTTTGTTTTTTTTTCCTTTTACGCTGGTAACCAGGGTAAACATCGGGTTACTAAGCGCGGCCCTGCGCTTAGTAACCCGATGTTTACCCTGGTTACAAGCGAACACATCGCTGGATCGCTATCACACACAACGATCCAGCGATGTCAGCGGGTGATCAAGCGACGAAAGAAAGTTCCAAACGATCTGCTACGACGTACGATTCTCAGCAGGGTCCCTGATCGCTGCTGCGTGTCAGACACTGCGATATCGTAACGATATCGCTAGAACGTCACGAATCGTACCGTCGTAGCGATCAAAATTGCACTGTGTGACAGTACCCTTAGTATACTGTACGGGGCTGATGAAATACGTAATTGGCAGCCATTCCACAAATTAACATACAAGTGTCAACACACAGTCTTACATGAAACAATGGTTCATGTCCCTTGACCTACTGAACAAAAAAACAGTAGGTTTAGCATAATTAAGAATAATTCACCCCCCCCCCACTTGTGGCCAGATTGATGCTGCATATTCACTAGAGATGGGCGGACCTCTGGATGTTCGGTTCTGGTGGTTTCAGCCGAATAGTTAAAAAAAAGTTTGGGTTGGGGTACCAGAGCATTACTCAGCTCCAAACCCAGACCTCATTCACTTGAATAGGGGGCCCAAACATCCAGTGTTTGCCATGCTGTCATGTACATGACAGCACGGCAAATATTACCTCTGATTGGCGGTAAAATCATTATCATCAGTTAGACAGCAATGCAATAGCATGTGACAGCTGCCAAACATAAAAACCTGCTATAAATAGTAAATCAAACCCCCCTATATCACCCCCTTAGTTAGGGAAAAATAATTAAAAAAAAAAGGAATTTCCATTTTCCCCTTAGGGTGGGGGCTAAAGTTAGGATTAGGGTTGTGGCTAATCTTAGGGTTGGGGATAAAGTTAGGGTTAGGGTTGGGATTACGTTTATGGTTGGGGTTAAGGTTGGGATTAGGGTTAGGGGTGTTTCAGGGTTAGGGGTGTAGTTTGGATTATGGTTAGGGTTGGGATTAGGGTTAGGGGTGTGTTGGGGTTAGGGGTGTGTTGGGGTTAGGGGTGTGTTCAGGTTAGGGGTGTGGTTAAGGTTATGTTTAGGGTTGGGATTAGGGTTAGGGGTGTGTTGGGGTTAGGGTTGGAGTTATAATTGGGGGGTTTCCACATCAGGGGCTTTCCAAACGCGACTTGGTGTAAGATCTCAATTCTGTGTTGAAAAAGTCAAACAGTGTTCCTTTCCTTCCGAGCTCTGCCGTGCGCCGAAACAGTGGTGTATCCCCACATATGAGGTATCCATGTACTCAGGACAAATTGGACAACAAATGTTGTGGTACAATTTCTCCTGTTACCCTTGTGAAAATAAAAATTTGGGGGCAAAAAATCATTTTTTGGGGGAAAAAATTATTTTTTATTTTCACGGCTTTGCGTTATAAACTTTAGTGAAACACTTGGGGGTTCAAAGTTCTCATAACACATCTAGATAAGTTCATTTGGAATGTCTAGTTTTAAATATGGGGTCACTTGTGGGGGGTTTCTACTGATTAGGTATATCAGAGGCTCTGTAAACGCAACATGATGCCCGCAGACCATTCCATCAAAGTCTTCATTCCAAAACGGCATACCTTCCCTTCCGTACTCTGCCATGGGCCCAAATGGTGGTTCCCCCCACATATGTGGTATTAGCGTACTCAGGACAAATTACAGAACAAGTCTTGGGGTCCAATTTCCCCGGACACCCTTGGGAAAATAAAAAATTATGGGCTAAAAGATCATTTTTGTGGAAAAAAATGTTTTTTTTTTATTTTCTCGGCTCTACATTATAAACTTTACTAGATCAATTGGGGGATCAAAGTGCTCACCACACATCTAGATAAGTTCCTTTGGTGGTCTAGTTACCAAAATGGTGTCATTTGTCACTGTTTAGGCACATCAGGGGCTCTCCAAACGCGACATGGCGCCTGATCTCAATTCCAGAAAATTCTGAGTTGAAAAAGTCAAACGGTACTCCTTCCCTTCCGAGCTCTGCCATGCGCCCAAGCAGTGGTTTACTCCCACATATGGGGTATCAGCATACTCAGGACAAATTGCACAACAACTATTGGTGTCCAATTTCTCCTGTTAAAAAAAATTGTGGATGTAAAGATCATTTTTGTGAATAAAATGATGTTTTTATTTTTACAGCTCTACATTCCATACTTCTGTGAAGCACTTTGGGGTTCAAAGTGCTCACCACGCATCAAGATAAGTTCCTTAGTGGATCTACTTTCCAAAATGGTGTCACTTGTAGGGGGGTTCCACTGTTTAGGCACATCACGGGCTCTCCAAATGCGACATAGCGTCCGATCTCTATTCCAGCCTATTTTGCAATGAAAAGTCAAAGGACGCTCCTCTTCTGAGCTCTGCCATGCGCCCAAACAGTGGTTTATCCTCACATATGGGGTTTTAGCATACTCAGGTCCAATTTCTCCTGTTACTCTTGGTAAAATAAAACAAATTGGATCTGAAGAAAAAAAAATTTGTGAAAAAAAAGTTAAATGTTCATTTTTTTTAAACATTCCAAAAATTCCTCGGGGGGTGCAGTTTTTAGAATGGTGTCACTTTTCTATCATATAGACCCCTCAAAGTCACTTTAAATGTGATGTGGTCCTTAAAAAAATGGTGTAAAAATGAGAAATCACTGGTCAACGTTTAACCCTTATAACTCCCTAGCAAAAAAAAATGTTGGTTACAAAATTGTGCTGATGTAAAGTAGATATCATGATCTGCCTGGAGTTTCTGTTACGGTCCTTCTAAGGTTAATCCTATGTGGCCTCTCTTTGGTTTGGGGAGGGCTATAAGGAATCGCACTGATGCTATGCTCATTGTCAGTGATACGGCCGTTCCTGGCTGAGTAGCTGACCCTTGTACAGTATACCTGTGTATATTGCCTGCTTCTGTATGATTGCTCTGTGTATGACTCAGCCTGTTTCCCGTTTGATATTCATCTGCTGATTCTGTACTTTCTGTGTTACTCTTGGTTCAACCCCGGCGAAGCTCCTGACTTCCCGCTCACCTGTTCCCCCTGGTATTGCATTGCTCTCTCTGGCTTCTGACTTCCGGCTTGCTTCTTACCACTCTATTTGTGTTACCCGCTTGTTACTGCACTACCCTCTGGTCTGACCTCGGCTCTTCTGACTATTCTCCTGGGTCTGCTGGGTCCCGCTATCCCTGCTAGGAGTTCGGGACCTAGCTCTGCCCCCAGTAACTCCCCCAGTGGTCACGTGTTGGAGGTCCTGTTCCTCCTGCAGCACACTTTCAGCCGTGTTCACATTCCACTGCAGAAACTCCTTAGGTTTCCCCAGCATGTCTTTGGACACGCGTACATTCTCTAGTGATGAGTGTGATATGGTGTCCTTCACAGTAGACATGTGGGAATTGTTTCTTATTAAGTATGTGTTATTTAAGGGCATGAAAATTCAAAGTTGGTAAATTGCGAAATTTTCAAATTTTCGCCAAATATCCATTTTTTTCACAAATAAAGTACAATATGTCACGAGAAAACAATGTCTGAATAACCAGGATCCGTTAAAGCATTCCAGAGTTATAACCTTATAAAGGGACAGTGGTCAGAATTGTAAAAATTGGCCCGGTCATTAACATGCAAACCACCCTTGGGGGTAAAGGAGTTAAGTCACATTCTGTCCATTCAGTTGTGATCCTCCTTCAAACGGTTCTATTCCTTTATTGGAGTCCATTTGTGTTTAATTAAACTATAAACTTGATTTGGAAAGGCACACACCTGTCTATATAAGACCTCACAGCTCACAGTGCATGTCTGACCAAATGAGAATCATAAAGTCAAAGGAACTAGCCAAGGAGCTCAAAGACAGAATTGTGGCAAGGCACAGATCTGGCCAAGGTTACACCAGAATTTCTGGAGTACTCAAGGTTCCTAAGAGCACAGTGGCCTCCATAGTCCTTAAATGAAAGAAGTTTGGGACCACCAGAAGTCTTCCTAGACCTGGCCGTCCAGCCAAACTGAGCAATCGTCGGAGAAGAGCTTTGGTAAGAGAGGTAAAGAAGAACCCCAAGATCACTGTGGCTGAGCTCCAGAGATGCAGTAGGGAGATGGGAGAAAGTTCCACAAAGTCAACTATCGTTGCAGCCCTCCACCAGTCGGGCCTTTATGGCAGACTGGCCCAATGGAAGCCTCTCCTCAGTGCAAGACATATGAAAGCCCATATAGAGTTTGCTAAAAAACACTTGAAGGACTTCCAGACTATTAGACCAGGCACTGCTCATCACCTGCTCAATACAATCCCAACAGTGAAACATGGTGATGGCAGCATCATGCTATTGGGCTGTTTTTCAGCTGCAGGGATAGGACGACTGGTTGTCATTGAAGAAAACATGAATGCGGCCAAGTACAGAGATATCCTGGATGAAAACCTCTTCCATAGTTCTCTGGACCTCAGACTTGGCCCAAGGTTCACCTTCCAACAAGACAATGACCCTAAGCACACAGCTAAACTAACAAAGGAGTCGCTTCAGAACAACTCTGTGACCATTCTTGAATGGCACAGCCAGAGCCCTGACCTAAACCCAATTGAGCATCTCTGAAGAGACCTGAAAATGGCTGTCCACCTACATCCAACTTGACGGAACTAGAGAGGATCTGCAAGGAAGAATGGCAGAGGAGCCCCAAAGCCAGGTGTGAAAAATCTTCATTCCCAAGAAGACTCATGGCTGTACTAGCTCAAAAGGGTGCTTCTACTTAATACTGAGCAAAGGGTCTGAATACTTATGATCATGTGATATTTCAGTTTTTCTTTTTTAATAAATTTGCAAAAATTACTACATTTATTTACTACTTTATATACTACTGTTTATTTTCAGTCAAGATTGGGTGCAGAGTGTACATTATTGAGAAAAAAATGAACTTTTTTGATTTTGCCAAAGGCTGCAATGAAACAAAGAATGTAAAATTTAAAGGGGTATGAATACTTTCTGTACCCACTGTATTATACATTATTTTTACTGTGGCAGTTGTGCATCAAAAGCAAATAGATAAATGGTTGCACTCAATTGTACTAAAGCAAATGAATGTGTGATACATGAATTGTGAATAGCATAATGGCTTGTGAAATATATGAAAAAACACATGAGATGCTTAGCACAAAATTTGGCCAAAAAATGTGAGCCCATCCACCAACATCAAGGTAATATCATGGATCGGATGGGTCCCTGACCTGACTACCTAGTGTGAACACTTACCTGAGGCTAATGTCATGGTAAAGCCTGTATTTATAGGAAGGTCAGAATCAAATGTGTTTGGATGTAATTAAAATCACAGCATGGTGAAGGGCGAGGTGTTCAAGTCAGAAAAAATAGTACAGAGCAAGTAATGATAAATGTTGTGAATTCTGTTCTCGAACTCCCTCCTGTGGTCATGAATGGTACTTCGGCGAGTTCGGCCCATGGACTCCCTCTGGTGGCTGTGAGTGGAGCTGCTGGTTCTGAGGTTCCTTCCTCAGCTGACCTCGTTTGGTCCCAGGCTGGCTGCTCTAATTAACTCCACTCAGATCGTTACTTGATGCCAGCTGTCAATGTTCTAGTACTGGTTCAGATCTCTCTTGGATCTTTCTGAGGACCTGTCTACTCCAGCAGAAGTTAAGTCCCTGCTAGTTTATTTGCTTATCTTTGTTTTCTTGTCCAGCTTGCTATCATGATATTGCCTTGCTAGCTGGAAGCTCTGGGAGGCAGAGTGGCACCTCCGCACCGTGAGTCAGTGTGGGGGTCTTTTTGCACACTCTGTGTGGCTTTTTGTAGTGTTTTGTGCTGACCGCAAAGATACCTTTTCTATCCTCAGTCTGTTTAGTGAAGTCTGGCCTCCTTTGCTGAAACCTGTTTCATTCTTATGTTTGTGACTTTCATCTTAACTCACAGTCAATATTTGTGGGGGGCTGCCTTTTCCTTTGGGGAAATTTCTCTGAGGCAAGTTAGGCTTTATTTCCTATCTTTAGGGGTAGTTAGCTCTTAGGCTGTGAAGAGGCGTCTAGGCAGATTTAGGTATGCTCCACGGCTATTTCTAGTGTGTGTGTGATAGGATTAGGCTTGCGGTCAGCAGAGCTCCCACTTCCCAGAGCTCGTCCTGTGTGATAGTTTAACCATCAGGTCATTTCGGGTGCTCCTAACCACCAGGTCCATAACAGATAAACTGACTGAACAAAGAACTAGTCTGAACTGGTGCTAACCAAAAAAGACATAACAAATAGATAAATGGTTGCACTCAATTGTACTAAAGCAAATGAATGTGTGATACATGAATTGTGAATAGCATAATGGCTTGTGAAATATATGAAAAAAGGAATGACCGATGCTGCTTAAAGGGGTCTACTGGGAATGATGGTACTGCAGCAGGGATGGTATGGCTTCCCACAGGTGAAGCTGGATCCCCATTGATACCAATGTAGTGGGTAAAGATGGTAGACGGTGTAGTGCCAGAAAGAATCAGAGGACACAAAGTTGCAGTCTCTTTACCTTTTACTGGTGGTAGTCTGCCACAGTCCAGGGTCGAATCACAAGTGATGGTGAGGTCCGGTGCTAGAACAGCAGGACCTCGCATACGTGATCTCATTTTACAACACCTCAATAAAACAATATAGTGGTGCAGTGAGCATGTTGACATGTGTTTCTCAAAATGTTATACCATTGGGTGGTGAAGGAAAAATATTTACATTTTTCCCACTATATTGTTGCTTTAGCCCACATTTTTCATTTTCACAAGGAGAAATAGGTAAAAATGAACACTTAATTTGTTACACAATTTATTATGAATTTGGCAGTACTAGTGTTGAGCGATACCGTCCGATATTTGAAAGTATCGGTATCGGATTGGATCGGCCGATATCCAAAAAATATCGGATATCGCCGATACTGATACCCGATACCAATACAAGTCAATGGGACACAAATATCGGAAGGTATCCTGGATGGTTCCCAGGGTCTGAAGGAGAGGAAACTCTCCTTCAGGCCCTGGGATCCATATTCATGTAAAAAATAAAGAATAAAAATAAAAAATATGGATATACTCACCCCTCCGGCGGACCCTGGACCTTAGCGGTGTAACCGGCAGCCTCCGTTCCTAAGAATGCAGTGAGTGAAGGACCTTGGATGACGTCGCGGTCACGTCAGCGGTCACATGAGCGGTCACGCGATCAATCACAAGACCGTGACGTCATCGCAGGTCCTGTACACTCACTGCATTCTTAGGAACGGAGGCTGCCGGTTACACCGCTAAGGTCCAGGGTCCGCCGGAGGGGTGAGTATATCCATATTTTTTATTCTTTATTTTTTACATGAATATGGATCCCAGGGCCTGAAGGAAAGTCTCCTCTCCTCCAAACCCTGGGAACCATACACTGGGAACTTCCGATTCCGATTTCCGATATCACAAAAATATCGGAACTCGGTATCGGAATTCCGATACAGCGAATATCGGCCGATACCCGATATTTGCAGTATCGGAATGCTCAACACTAGGCACTACTTCAAATGTGGATGTACATGGCGAGACTCTGGAGTGAAAGAGCATTATTTGACTCTTGGAGAACAAATTTTTGTAGAATAGTTTGTTTAGTCCATATAAAGAGCCCCTAAGTTCAAGGAGAACAGAAACCTCCCCCATTTGACCCCAATTTGGAAATTACACCACTCTGGGGATTATCGTATATACTCGAGTATAAGCCGACCCGAGTATAAGCCGAGACCCCTAATTTTGCCACAAAAAACTGGGAAAACTTAATGACTCGAGTATAAGCCTTGGGTGGAAAATGCAGCAGCTACCGGTAAATGGCAAAAATAAAAATAGATATGAATAAAAGTAAAATTGAGATATCAGTAGGTTAAGTGTATTTGAATATCCATATTGAATCAGGAGCCCTATATAATGCTCCATACAGTTCATGATGGGCCCCATAAGATACTCCATACAAAACACGCCACATATAATGCTCAATAAAGTTTTGTGATGGACCCCATAAGATGCTCCATATTAATATATGCCCCATATAATGCTGCACAAATGCTGATTATGGCCCCATAAGATGCTCCAGACAGACATTTGCCCCATATAATGCTGCACAAATGCTGATTATGGCCCCATAAGATGCTCCATAGACCCATTTGCCCCATATAATGCTGCACAAATGCTGATTATGGCCCCATAAGATGCTCCATAGAGATATTTGCCCCGTATAATGCTGCACATGGCCCCATGAGATGCTCCATAGAAATATTTGCCCCATATAACGCTGCAGATGGCCCTATAAGATGCTCCATAGAGATATTTGCCCCCACATAACGCTGCACATGGCCCCATAAGATGCTCCATAGACACATTTGCCCCATATAATGCTGCACAAATGCTGATTATGGCCCCATAAGATGCTCCATAAAGATATTTGCCCCATATAGTGCTGCACAAGCGTTATGGCCCCATAAGATACTCCATACAGATATTTGCCCCATACAATGCTGCACAAACGTTAATTATGGCCCCATAAGATGCTCCATAAAGACATTTGCCCCATATAGTGCTGCACAAATGTTGTTTATGGCCCCATACAGACACTTGCCCCATATAGTGCTGCACAAACGATTATGGCCCCATAAGATGCTCCATACAGACACTTGCCCCATATTGCCCTCACCTACTGTATTCTCACCCATCCCTTGTAGATTGTGAGCCCTCGCGGGCAGGGTCCTCACTCCTCCTGTACCAGTTATGACTTGTATTGTTCAAGATTATTGTACTTGTTTTTATTATGTATACCCCTCCTCACTTGTAAAGCGCCATGGAATAAATGGCGCTATAACAATAAATAATAATAATAATAATAATAATAATAGTGTTGCACAAATGTTGATTATGGCCCCATAAGATGCTCCATACAGACACTTGCCCCATATAGTGCTGCACAAACGTTGATTATGGCCCCATACAGACACTTGCCCCATATAGTGCTGCACAAACGTTGATTATGGCCCCATAAGATGTTCCATACAGACACTTGCCCCATTTGCTGTTGCTGCGATAAAAAAAAATTACATACTCACCTCTCTGTCGCTCAGGCCCCCGGCACTTTCAATATTCACCTGACTTCGTTCCAGCACCACTCCATCTTTAGTGTCTTCTTAACTGACATTCAGGCAGAGGGCGCGCCCTAACCACGTCATCGCGCCCTCTGACCTGAGCGTCACTGCAGAAGACGCTGAAGACGGAGCGGCGCCCGGAACGGGGAGCAGGTGAATGTCGTGCAGCGCTGTGCTCCCCTCCCCATTATACTTACCTGCTCCTGGTGCGGTGCAGTCCTTGCTTACCCGGTGCCCCAGCTTCTTCCTGTACTGAGCGGTCACCGTTACCGCTCATTACAGTAATGAATATGCGGCTCCACTCCTATGGGAGGTGGAGCCGCATATTCATTACTGTAATGAGCGTTACCATGTGACCGCTCAGTACAGGAAGAAGCTGCTGAGGAGCCAGGGACCTGCAGGGACCACGCCAGGAGCAGGTGAGTATAATTAGACAGCCCCTGATCTCCCTCTCCTGCCGACCCCTGGATATGACTCTAGTATAAGCCGAGAAAGGGACTTTCAGCCCAAAAAAATGGGCTGAAAATCTCGGCTTACACTCGAGTATATACAGTAAAAATGATCAATATAAATCTAAATATCCCATGGAGGTCTGGATTTGGAATGATACTCAAAATCAAAGCGGAAAATCAAATTACAGACTGATCCAACTTCAGTGGAAATGCCTCAAGACAAGGAAATGATGTTCAGTTGTGTGTGATGCCTCCATGTGCCTGTATGACCTCCCTACAATGCCTGCACATGCTCCTGATGAGGCGGCGGATGGTCTCCTGAGGGATCCCCTCCCAGACCTGAACTAAAACATTCGCCAACTCCTGGACAGTCTGTTGGTGGATGGTGCGAGACATGATGTCCCAAATGTGTTCAATCGGATTGAGGTCTGGGGAACAGGCGGGCCCGTCCATAGCTTGAATGCCTTCATCTTGCAGGAACTGCTGACACACTCCAGCCACATGAGGTCTGGCATTGTCCTGCATTAGGAGGAACCCAGGGCCAACCGCACCAGCATATGGTCTCACAAGGGGTCTGAAGATCTCATCTCGGTACCTAATGGCAGTCAGGCTACCTCTGGCAAGCACATGGAGGGCTGTGTGGCCCTCCAAAGAAATGCCACCCCACACCATTACTGACCCACTGTCAAACCAGTCATGCTGAAGGATGTTGCAGGCAGCAGATCGCTCTCCACGACGTCTCCAGACTCTGTCACACCTGTCACATGTGCTCAGTGTGAACCTGCTTTCATCTGTGAAGATTGCGAATTTGCAAATCCTGGTGTAATGTGGCAAATGCCAAGCGTCCTGCATGGTGTTGGGCTGTGAGCACAACCCCCATCTGTGGACGTCAGGCACTCAGACCATCCTCATGCAGTCGGTTTCTGTGTAGACACATGCGCATTTGTGGCCTGCTGGAGGTCATTTTGCAGGGCTCTGGCAGTGCTCCTCCTGTTCCTCCTTGCGTAAAGGCTGAGGTAGCGGTCCTGCTGCTGGGTTGTTGCCCTTCTATGGCCCCCTCCTCATCTTCCGGTGTACTGGCCTGTCTCCTGATAGCGCCTCCAGCCTCTGGACACTACGCTGACAGACACAACAAACTTTCCTGCCACAGCTCGCATTCATGTGCCATCCTGGATGAGCTGCACTACCTGAGCCACTTGTGTGGGTTGTAGAGTCCGTCTCATGCTACCACAAGTGTGAAAGCACAACCAAAATTCAAAAGTGACCAAAACATTAGCCAGAAAGCATTGGTACTGAGATGTGGTCTGTGGTCCCCACCTGCAGAACCACTCCTTTATTAAGTGTGCCTTGATAATTGCCAATAATTTCCATCTGTTGTCTATTCCATTTGCACAACAGCATGTGAAATTGATTGTCAAACAGTGTTGCTTCCTAAGTGGACAGTTTGATTTCACAGAAGGTTGATTTACTTGGAGTTATATTCTGTTGTTTAAGTGTTCCCTTTATTTGTTTGAGCAGTGTATTTTTTTAGGTTTTGCTACTGTCACACTCTAAAACCCCTTTTTTTTACAAATACAAGTTTTTGCATTGCCATGTTTTGAGAGCTATTATCTTTCTACTGACAGTCATGTGACAGCTTGTTTTTTGCATGAGTTGCAGTTTTTATTGGTAGCATTTTTGCCCACATAATTTTTTTTTATCGTTTTTTATTCAGATTTTTGGGAGGCAAAATGAACAAAAACAAGCAATTCACATTTTTTTTATTTTTTATGCAGTTTACTGTTTGGCAAAAATTATAAAGCAGCTTTATTCTTCGGGTCAGTATGATTACAATGATACCTAATTTATATAATTTTTTATGTTTTTTTAATTTCTACACAATAAAATCTGTTTTATAGAAAATGATATTGTTTTTGCATTGCTTTATTCTGAGACATATAGTTTTTTTTAATTTTTCTACTGATAGAGCTGTATGATGGCTTGTTTTTTGTGGAACAAGGTGACATTTTCAATGATACCACTTTTTTTATTTTCGTCTTTTTGATTGCGTTTTATTCCACTTTTTTTTCCAGTGGTATGAAGATTTTTTTTTTCTTTTTACAAAGTTCACTGTAGGGGTCAACAAGTTTGATAGCTTTATAAATTGGATCATTCCAAACGTGATGATCCCAAATACGTGTTCATTTTTGTTTTCACATAAATAGGTGCATTTATTAGTGTAATATTTTTTTTTAGTGGGGCATTTTTTTTAAATTTAATGTTCATAACTTTAATTTTACTTTTTACGTAGTCGTTCTATGGGACTTAAACTTTCATTTGTCTGATCACTGGTCTTATGCATTGCAATGCACCAGCACTACAGTGCATGAGACCTCTGATATTACACTGACAGAATGCCTGTTACACCCTGCCTATTGCCGGAGTCACACTAAAGGTATGGAAAATCGGTCTGAGACTCCCTGCCGAGAGTCGCACGAGTGTAATGCCAGTGTCATGCGAGTACAATCCGATTTTTCACACCTAGCATCCGATTTACATCCGAATGCCATGCGATTGCTATCCGATTGCAATGCGATTTTAACATGAGCTTTTACATAGAGCAATTCTCTGCCATTTACACATCGTTTTCAAAGGAAATATTCGTCAAAACACACACACACACACACACATATATATATATATATATATATATATATGTATATACACGGTGTATATATATATATATAGACACACATATATGTATATAAGTTACATACATAGACAAAAAGCCTGCAATTCATCTGCCGTGTACAGTAAAAATCACTGCAGGATCCGACAGGATAGAAGAGATGGATTGCATACAATAAATACAAATAGAATTGGTAGATATACAGATGTCTGTGACAAATACAATTAGTACAGTGTGTGTGCAGCTTACTGTACATGTATTTAATTAAGCAAATACAATAATCAATAAGCACGTAATAGCATAACTGGCCGAGAGCATGTTCAGTACCAAAAAAGCTCTCCCAAATATAGAAAAAGATATATATACAGGAGTGTCACTCCTAATCCAAAATATCATATACTAGCGAAAAAGGGAGCATAGACACCAGAGATTATAAAAAGATATATATAAATATTTTATTTAATTCCCAATATCAAAAAATAACATACAAACAAATACATACATGACAGAATACATAAAAAAATTCCAACATGTGGAAAGGAGGAAGAGCCAACCAGTACACTGAAGGTAGGACACACATCCGTAGTGTGACCTGGGTGAGTATTAAAGGTCCCCAAATTACCAATAATCCTACAATGAGGAATCATCCCTTAGAGACCAAAGCCCCATGTTAACATATAAGCCAATATGTCCCATGTTCATACATATCACTGAGGCAGCATAAACTTACCCATAATAAGTCAGGACTCCTGTGTGGCCTTCCCACAACCCCTGACGCACTTTTCGCGTGATCGCTTTCTCAAAGGGGTCTCTGGTGTCTATGCTCCCTTTTTCGCTAGTATATGATGTACTTAATTAATAAAAGATTATTTTTCTGAAAAAAATGGCGTGGGCTCCCACGCAATTTTTGTAATCAGTAGAGGTAAAGCCGACGGCTGGGGGCCGATGATTATAGTCTGGGAAGGGGGTAATTCCCATGGAGCTTTCCAGGCTATTAATATCAGCTCACAACTGTATACTTAGCCTTTACTGGCTATTAAAACGGTGGACTCTAAAAAAAAATGATGTAGGGTCCCTCTATAATTAATAACCAGCAAAGGCTATGCAGATAGCTGTGGGCTGATATTAATAGCCTAGGAAGGGGAATAAGACATACAGTCTGTCATCCAGAAGACACTGAGCACAGTGTCTCTCAGTGAACCCCTATTACCTATCTGATGCACCACGAGCTTGAGAAAGTTCTACTGCTCGGAATGCCGTCAGACAGGTCCTGCTAGTTCAAGGCCAATGAACTCATTTCACCTATATATATATATATATATATATATATATATATATATATATATATATATATATAAATAAAAACCAAACACAATACTCACCTCTCCTCCTTGTTCCCACGCTGATTCCAGCTCTGCTCTGGTATCAGCAGCTGCATTGCAGTCTGTCCGGCACACAGCGGGAATGCAATGAAGTGGCGTCATCATGCACATGCTGTGTCAGAGGCAGAGGGGAATGATGGGAGAAGGAGCATCATTTGACGCTTTCTCCTCCATTATTGCTTTCAACTGCTATGATGCTGATATATACCAAGATGGGCCCAGGATAGGAGACATATATACCAGGATGGTTGACACATATTCCAGAATGGGCGTCAATACCAGGATGGGCATCTTATATACTAGGATAGGATCAGGATAGAGTACATACATACCACTATTGGTGTCAAATATACCAGAATGTGGGTCATATATACCATGATGGGCCCAGGATGAGGAACTTATATACCAGGATGGGGGACATATATACCAAGAGAGGGGGCCCAGGATGGGGAACATATATACTAGGATGAGGGACATATGTACTAGGATGGGATGGGAGATATACCAAGATTGGGGACATATATACCGGAATGTGGATCATATATACCAGGTTGGGCTCAGGAGGAGTAACATATATACCAGGATGTGCCCAGGATAGTGGACATATATACCAGGATGGGAGACATATATTCCAGGATAGGGACATCTATATCAGGAAGTGGCCTCGGATGGGGGACATTACTACATAATAGGTGATAATTATAGGATTTAGAACGCTACAAGGGCCCATATATCTCACCAGCACAAAGGGCTGGGCCCAGGTCCAATTTTGGCACCGGGTTCCATCAGACTCTAGTTTCTCCACTCCCAGAATATTCAAAATAATTCTTACCTCTATAGTACAACTTAAAAGTTTACACATAACCATGGATTTGCATGGCTAAACCTATCTTACTTTACCTTTTCTCTACACTAAAATTGCAGTGCCCAGTCTTCTCCATGGCATTGTCATTATAGCCTACTGAAGGACTCTGCAGTTAGTAAGCTGCCCATTGAACCACTATATATTCCAGTGTCGCTACCTATGGAGAGATTAATTGTAAGCTCTATGTGGGAATTCAGGCAGGTTGATCTCTCAATAATCTTGCGGAGACTGCTGATCCTAGACACAAGTTTACCTTCCCACCATACAATTAGGTACTTGAATAAAATGCAGAACATATTGGTGAGGTTCAGATAAGTCAAAGCAGATGGAAAACATTCTCCTAAAACAATATACTGGCCCCTGGCTATTCATCAAATGATTTTCAACTCCTTGTCTTCACAGACCTATCAGGACTTGCTCACTATACACAGCGCAAAGAACTTATGGAAAGTTATATCACATTGTAGCAATAAATCCTTGTGAGTATGAAGGTTTTCAATGAATTCTCTAAAATTGTGACAAAGCAAACAACAAACTCCTTGCAGATGTTGTCCTTGGTGGGATTTTGAACCCAGGGCTCCACGCTGCAATGCTAACCACTGAGCCACCATGCTGCCCCAGTTATTACTGTTTTATGGCAACCTGCAAAACCGTAGACCAGCAATAATGATCATCTCCGGCTCTTCTGTGCATCTGAGGCTTTCAGATGAGGTTATATGGGATGTTCACAGAGCAGCAGAGGCTTATTTAGTACACAATAAAAGTAGGGTTTTATGTGATGTTGTGGCTGCCTGTTGGTCATAAAAGTGCTGCGGACATCTTTTGACACTTGCCTTAGGACACAGGTACAGGCAACCCCATAGGAAAAAAAGGTTTAATGCTAACTGTTGTTGGATGCAATTTTATTATTCAAATTAATCTCATCTGTAAAAAAAGCAACTCTGATTTTAGAAGACTAGGGAAAATATAGATTTCAGTGCCAGTAAAAAGGGGTCTTGATATGAGCTATACTGTGTGGTAAGCTGTGTGATGGGGTCTTCATGGCTTTGGACTTCCAGAACATCACAAAGATCATTGATTAAGACCATCATTTGCCTTTCCTGTCGACCTTTGGTAGGTAGTGTACAAACGAATCCATACCAGAAACACCCATCAAGACCTTCCGTTTTGAAAAGAGATGCTCTGACACAGGCATCAAGCCATGAGAATTTAGCTCATGTTGCACAGATTCTTAAAGGGGTTGCCCCACAAGAAAAGTGCAATTTAATGAATAGATCTTTGGATAATAATAAGTTCCAATATTTATTGGATGTATTAGAAAAAATGTTCATGTGCTGAGATACTCTTATAAACGTCCTCCTGCTGTGTAATGTTATTTGCTGACCATGCAAAGTTGCTCCGATTCATGGTCAGCAGAAACCACAGTTTCTGGCCAGGGGGAAGCATGAGTCAACTTTGATAAGTGAGTATACAGATGAAACAGCAGGGGCTCACAGCTGCTGCTTTATGAGGTAACAAATTTCCTTGCCTGAGGAAACTCATTTTCCTACCTGAGGTAAAACAGGAGTGAGTATTTCTGCTACATCTCCAGCCTACTGAGCTCATCATAAAGCAAGTTAGTGACATAGGAGCTTCAGTGGCTGTTGAGCATATATGTAACTGACTTGATTTATGATAAGCTCACAGGACTAAACACTTACTCCTGCAATAAAGCAGTGATTAGTGTTGAGTAGTGTTGAGCATTCCGATACTGCAAGTATCGGGTATCGGCCGATATTTGCTGTATCGGAATTCTGATACCGAGTTCCGATATTTTTGCGATATCAGAAATCGGAATCGGAAGTGTGCGGTGCGTATGGTTCCCAGGGTCTGGAGGAGAGGAGACTCTCCTTCAGGCCCTGGGATCCATATTCATGTAAAGAATAAATAATAAAAATAAAAAATATTGATATACTCACCCCCCCGGCGGACCCTGGCGCTTAGCGGTGCCTCCGTTCCTAAGAATGCAGGGAGTGAATGACCTTCGATGACGTCGCGGCTTGTGATTGGTCGCGTGAGCGGTCACATGAGCGGTCACACGACCAATCACAAGCCGCGACGTCATCGAAGGTCCTTCACTCTGCATTCTTAGGGAACGGAGGCAGACGCTTGGACCGGTGAGAGCCGGGGCCGTCAGAGGGGTGAGTATATCAATATTTTTCATTTTTATTCTTTATTTTATACATGAATATGGATCCCAGGGCCTGAAGGAGAGTTTCCTCTCCTTCACACCCTGGGAACCATTCTGATATTTTGTGTCCCATTGACATGCATTGGTATCGGGTATCGGTATCGGCGATATCCGATATTTTTTGGGTATCGGCCGATCCAATCCGATACCGATACCTTTGCATATCGGAAGGTATCGCTCAACACTAGTGTTGAGCGATACCTTCCGATATGCAAAGGTATCGGTATCGGATTGGATCGGCCGATACCCAAAAAATATCGGATATCGCCGATACCGATACCCGATACCAATGCAAGTCAATGGGACACAAGTATCGGAAGCTATCCTGGATGGTTCCCAGGGTCTGAAGGAGAGGAAACTCTCCTTCAGGCCCTGGGATCCATATTCATGTAAAAAATAAAGAATTAAAATAAAAAATATGGATATACTCACCCCTCCGGCGGCCCCTGGACCTTAGCGATGTAACCGGCAGCCTCCGTTCCTAAGAATGAGGAGTGAAGGACCTTCGATGACGTCGCGGCTTGTGATTGGTCGCGTGACCGCTCACGCGACCAATCACAAGCCGCGACGTCATCGCAGGTCCTAAACTCACTGCATTCTTAGGAACGGAAGCTGCCGATTACATCGCTAAGGTCCAGGGGCCGCCGGAGGGGTGAGTATATCCATATTTTTTATTTTAATTCTTTATTTTTTACATGAATATGGATCCCAGCGCCTGAAGGAGAGTTTCCTCTCCTCCAGACCCTGGGAACCATACACTGGGAACTTCCGATTCCGATTTCCGATATCACAAAAATATCGGAACTCGGTATCGGAATTCCGATACAGCAAATATCGGCCAATACCCGATACTTGCGGTATGGGAATGCTCAACACTAGCAGTGATACCTCAGGAAGTAGCAACTGCGAGCCCCTGCAGTTTCTTCTCTATGGTCACTTTTCATAAGAGATTGCTCCCCTGGCCAGAAGCAGTGATATGTGCCAACAATGAGCAGCTTTGCATGGTCAGACACACCTATTACACAGTACATAGCAGGGTCACATATATTTTCTCTGATTTTCCTAAATGGTTGATGCAAATGAGTCAGTATAATATTCAAACCATAAACTGTTAGAATAGAGATAAAATTTTATTGGATAAACCTCACAATGATAACGGTAATTTATTTCAAACCTAAAAAAAACTTCAAATACCTGTTTGCTGCTTTTTAATGGTATTTTAGCAGCTGCTCTCTTAAACCAATGAAGTTGGCTGTCAGAAACCTTTCTCATTATGCCTTTATCTGCACAAATCCATCTGTGCTTTGTATCAGTCACAGATGTCTTCACTGTAAGATGATCATGCTTAAGTTTTTGTAAAATATCTAATGTTTTTATACCTTGTCCAAGGCAGTGCACTACATGATGCTTTTTGGCAGCAAAAATATCTATTTTCTTTCCAATATTGTTTGAAACCTGTGGCCTTCTTAATAATGTGGAACGTTCCTTCTTAAGTAATTTTTCTTTAACTGAGCTCACGTGACAAAATAATTATTACAGGTGTTTGAGATTGATTTCAGTGATCCAAAGAGCCAAAGACAAACCATTCATGAGTTTATTTGAAAAACAAAGTATTAAAACTTTTTGACACTTGAATACTAGTGCTAAGCAAACGTGCTAGGTAATACTTGGATATCACTTTAGCATCTGCTCGGCACTCATCGAGCATTGGCTGGTGCTTGGTTTGAATACTTGAATCTCTGCCTGCATGTTTGGCGCCTGTTACACAGCCAATAAGCATGTGGGGATTGCCTGCCTGTCACTGCAATGCCGCAGCCATCTTGGTAGTGGCATTACTGTGATTGGCTGGCCACATTACCTCATCAGAGGTTATAAAGTACCAGCGCCGCCATGTTTGGCACAGGTACAGTTCTTAATGGAGGAAGAGAGTAACCTGGACAACTACCTGTGTGCACAGTTTTAGGAATCAGAGTCCTCTAGTTGTGATACAGTACATACTAAAAATCCTTCTTAGGGCTAACCTTGCACTTTGCTTTTTCTATGTGATACATTCTGCATTTAGACTAGGGACAGCTGGAGCAGGGAGAGTGGCTGAATACAGCCTCTAGGCAGGGCTTAGGGCTTTGCAGTCCGTTGCTAAATATATAGCTGCTGCAGATGACCACTTTTTTTGGTGAAAAAATTTACTGTATTGTCATCCATACAGTTTAACATGCTTTGTGTGATATTGCACTGGTTTGAAATTTTAAAACATGTTTGGCCTGATATAGGTGAACACATTTTTGATCCAAAAATTGACTATTGTCATCCATGCAGTTTAACTTAGTTTGAGTGAAATTACGGGTGGTTTTACATTTGTAAAAACCGCTTGGCTTGCTATGGGTTATCACATTTTTTGGCTCCCAAAATTTACTATTGTCATGCATACAGTTTAACGTGCTTTGTGTGAAATTATGGAGGTCTGAAATTTTTAAAAACTGGTTGGCCTGCTACAGGCGACAACATTTTTTAATTATAAAAATTGACTATTGAATTCGATAAAGTTTAACAAGGTTTGGGTGAAATTACGGTGGTTTGACATTTTTAAAAAATGCTTGGTCTGCTACAGGTGTTCACATTTTTTTGTTCCAAAAATTGACTATTGTTACCCATACAGTTTAGCATGGTTTGTGTGAAATTACGATGGCTTGAAATGTTAAAAAAATGCTTGGCTTGCTACAGGTTCCAAATCTTTTTTGTTCCAAAAATTGACTATTGTCATCCATATAATTTAATGTGCTTTGTGTGAAATTTTTGGCCTGCTGTAGGTGACCACATATTTTTTAATAAAAAAATGTAGTTTAAATGAATCAAGGGAACTTGGTTTTCAGAGACCTATCAATTAGAAAATGCTGAAGGTGTGCTGTAAGGAATGAGGAGGTGGAAGTGCTGATGATGGTGCACGCAGACAGCGAGGACCTTGGGCAGGTGCAACTGTGCCTGTTGCTAGAGCACAAGCAACATGCCCATCCATGACACACAGCTTCCTGTCTGACTTTGCAGAGAGACACCAGTTCTGAAGTCACACCAGTACAAACAGGTGGTCAGTTGGATAGCAGATAATGCTTCCAGCATGCTTGCCAGCACCACCCAGTCTTCCACATAGTTCAGTCTCACGACCCAAGAATCTGGATAACTTGATGAGTCCAAGGAGAAAAGTGATACCACACTAGGAGACTCTGAGGAGCTCTTTACATCATCATTTATTGATTGTGGCCTCTCACCCTTCGTCTTCCAAGAGTGACAGAAAGACATGCTGTTCAGTGATGAACAAAACGTAGAGCAGCCATGGTCACAAGAAGATGATGGTGGGCAAATTTTGTCTAAGGGGGTAGATGATAATGAGACAGTTGCCGATAAGTCAGGTTGTTTTTAAGTCACCAATAGTGTTGAGCGATACTTTCCGATATCGGAAAGTATCGGTATCGGAAAGTATCGGCCGATACCGTCAAAATATCGGATCCAATCCGATACCGATACCCGATCCCAATGCAAGTCAATGGGACGAAAATATCGGAATTAAAATAAACCCTTTATAAACTTGTAGGTTCATTCTACATGAAGGAAAACAACTAAGAATAATGTAGGATGTATTGGGGGACGTGGCGGAGATATTAAAGGCACAGAGGTTTAGCCCAATGTAATAGAATAGCAGTTTTTTGTTTTTTTTTTATGACGTTCGGCGTTAGAAAGAATTTGAGTATGTTATTTTTTTTTTTTTTAATGTCAGATATTGATGTTTCACTACTTCCACGCCCTTCACATTCTTTTTTACTTCTCCCACGCTTTCTTCTTCATTATCCTCATCATCAGCTTCTTTGACATCAACTTCTTCACCTTATTCATCTTCTTCTTCATCTTCTACCTATAATTTTTTTGGTTACATTGTTCATATTCTTTTTATTTTACTATTATCTTCATCATATTCTACTTCTTCATCATATTCTTATTTGTGACAGGCATTCCCGTAGTTGTTATCTATAAAAGTTTGAAGATTACACCTTCCGTTCTGCCTGTCACAAAACAGTTACATTTGTCCGCGTTCAGTTTGGCCTGCAGCATCAGGCTTTATCCAGGGGCACCACGAGGAGGAACGGACTCACCCCCATACACTGCTTAGTCTTCTTCTGCTTATAATTTAGATAATATTTTTTGCTCTGATATTTAGTGTTATGCTTCATGTTCTTCTGCTCTTTGTTCTGCAGCCTCTTGTTCTTCTGCTTCTCGGTCTTCCAGGTCGTCGTCGTCTCCAGGGTCGTCGTCTCCGGGGTCGTCGTCATCGGGGTGTTCTCCGGGGTCGTCGTCATCGGGGTGGTCTTCAGGGTCATCGTCTCCAGGGTCGTCGTCATCACGGTGGTTGTCGTCTCTGGTGTCGTCGTCATCTTAGGGGTGGTCTTCCGGGTCATCGTGTTTAGTCTCTTGAACTTGGAAATGTAGCAGAAGGTACAAGAAGGCTGAGAAAATGCCGAGAACCAGCTGATGGAACTGGAACTCGGATGGCTACCCGAAGGTCCAAGAGCCAATGGAACTACTGAGGACCAGCTGACGTTACTGGAACCCGGTTACTAAGCAGGAGGTACCCGTGCCTGAAAGCACTACCAAGGACCACCTGACGTTGGTGGAACTCGGATACCCAGAGGGAGGCACCTAAGCCAAAGGCTCTGCCCGGAACCAGCTGACGGTACTGGAACCAGGATGGGGAGCAGAAGGTACAAGAGCAAAAGACAGTGCCGAGAACCAGCTGACGGTGCTGGAACCCGGATGGGTAGCCGAAGGTCCAAGAGCCAATGGAACTACCGAGGACCAGCTGACGTTACTGGAACCCGGTTACTAAGCAGGAGGTACCCGTGCCTGAAAGCACTACCAAGGACCACCTGACGTTGGTGGAACTCGGATACCCAGAGGGAGGCACCTAAGCCAAAGGCTCTGCCCGGAACCAGCTGACGGTACTGGAACCAGGATGGGGAGCAGAAGGTACAAGAGCAAGTGTCTGCGTGGCTTTTGCAGGACACGATGCCGGCTGCACAGCAGGGGAACAGCTGGCGGTGCTGAACCCCACTGACACATTGGCTGGTGTTTTTCTCTGTGCAGCTAGCAGTACCGGGCCCCAACTGGCGGTGTTGGAGCCCGGGGTCAGCAGGAGGAGGAGATGGAGCAGAGTGTAGGCCGAAGCCTGCACTGGCGGCAGCTTTTGGGTCTGTTGTGCCTGCGTGGCAGTTGCAGGACACGATGCCGGCTGCACAGCAGGGGAACAGCTGGCGGTGCTGAACCCCACTGACACATTGGCTGGTGTTTTTCTCTGTGCAGCTAGCAGTACCGGGCCCCAACTGGCGGTGTTGGAGCCCAGGGCTCTGCAGGGGGAGCAGAGTGTAGGCCGAAGCCTAATTGAACCAATTTCAAAGGTAACCTTTAACCCCCCCTCAGGGGTTACAAAGTAGAAGAGCCACAGCTTATGCAGCAGTAGTGCTGCACAAGTCAAAGGTTGCTCTTTTAATTTCGCTCCTTGCACACGCTGAGTGAAACACGTATAACATTTAGCCCTTTATACAGTCAAACTGTGTTGGGAGGCGCGAGTTCCCTTTGTAATGAGACGCAGCACAGATGTCAAGAATCCCACCTTGGTGCTGGGTGCAGCCTCCTGAGCGTTGTTATTTGCTGTACAGGAGTCTGCGCTGTCGTGTTATCCCCTGGCCTAGCGCTGTTAGCGCTGCCCATGTTCTGGCATCATTTAATGTCGGCCGGTGCGTTTCGCGATGACCATGAATCCCAGCCCCGCAGTGTCTTAACATTGTTAAAACACTGCGGGGCTGGGATTCAGGGCCTGGCGCAGCACATATGTTCGCCTCTCGCACTCGGGTCCTTACACCCGCTTCAGACTGTGCGGCGTCATCTGGTCCCTTAACGCATGCCACGGCCATGAAGCCGCACAGTCCGCAGAAGGCGGAAGGAGATGAGGGACAGGCGAACTGATGCACTGATCATGCCCATCAATCACACCCTCGCAGTCCCAATAACTAAGACAACGAGGGGCGTTGTGTGGGTCAGGGCGGCCGCAGAGGCGCAGGCAGCCAAACCATGATGCCAGAAGACGGGCAGCGCTACCAAGGGGGTTGCAGCGTGTCATTACAAAGGAAAGTCACACCACCGGGACGGTTAAATGGTCACACAGAGGACACATTTTAGACGTGTTTTCAGTTCCACATGTGCGAGGAGAATACGTTTATGAGCCACCTTGCACACATGCAGCATTACCGCTGTACAAGGTGGCCTTTAAAACGTACAAACGCCTGGGGGAGGGGGGACAGGTTCCCTTCAATTTCAGTTCTTGTGTCTGCGTGGCTTTTGCAGGACACGATGCCGGCTGCACAGCAGGGGAACAGCTGGCGGTGCTGAACCCCACTGACACATTGGCTGGTGTTTTTCTCTGTGCAGCTAGCAGTACCGGGCCCCAACTGGCGGTGTTGGAGCCCGGGGTCAGCAGGAGGAGGAGATGGAGCAGAGTGTAGGCCGAAGCCTGCACTGGCGGCAGCTTTTGGGTCTGTTGTGCCTGCGTGGCAGTTGCAGGACACGATGCCGGCTGCACAGCAGGGGAACAGCTGGCGGTGCTGAACCCCACTGACACATTGGCTGGTGTTTTTCTCTGTGCAGCTAGCAGTACCGGGCCCCAACTGGCGGTGTTGGAGCCCAGGGCTCTGCAGGGGGAGCAGAGTGTAGGCCGAAGCCTAATTGAACCAATTTCAAAGGTAACCTTTAACCCCCCCTCAGGGGTTACAAAGTAGAAGAGCCACAGCTTATGCAGCAGTAGTGCTGCACAAGTCAAAGGTTGCTCTTTTAATTTCGCTCCTTGCACACGCTGAGTGAAACACGTATAACATTTAGCCCTTTATACAGTCAAACTGTGTTGGGAGGCGCGAGTTCCCTTTGTAATGAGACGCAGCACAGATGTCAAGAATCCCACCTTGGTGCTGGGTGCAGCCTCCTGAGCGTTGTTATTTGCTGTACAGGAGTCTGCGCTGTCGTGTTATCCCCTGGCCTAGCGCTGTTAGCGCTGCCCATGTTCTGGCATCATTTAATGTCGGCCGGTGCGTTTCGCGATGACCATGAATCCCAGCCCCGCAGTGTCTTAACATTGTTAAAACACTGCGGGGCTGGGATTCAGGGCCTGGCGCAGCACATATGTTCGCCTCTCGCACTCGGGTCCTTACACCCGCTTCAGACTGTGCGGCGTCATCTGGTCCCTTAACGCATGCCACGGCCATGAAGCCGCACAGTCCGCAGAAGGCGGAAGGAGATGAGGGACAGGCGAACTGATGCACTGATCATGCCCATCAATCACACCCTCGCAGTCCCAATAACTAAGACAACGAGGGGCGTTGTGTGGGTCAGGGCGGCCGCAGAGGCGCAGGCAGCCAAACCATGATGCCAGAAGACGGGCAGCGCTACCAAGGGGGTTGCAGCGTGTCATTACAAAGGAAAGTCACACCACCGGGACGGTTAAATGGTCACACAGAGGACACATTTTAGACGTGTTTTCAGTTCCACATGTGCGAGGAGAATACGTTTATGAGCCACCTTGCACACATGCAGCATTACCGCTGTACAAGGTGGTCTTTAAAACGTACAAACGCCTGGGGGAGGGGGGACAGGTTCCCTTCAATTTCAGTTCTTGTGTCTGCGTGGCTTTTGCAGGACACGATGCCGGCTGCACAGCAGGGGAACAGCTGGCGGTGCTGAACCCCACTGACACATTGGCTGGTGTTTTTCTCTGTGCAGCTAGCAGTACCGGGCCCCAACTGGCGGTGTTGGAGCCCGGGGTCAGCAGGAGGAGGAGATGGAGCAGAGTGTAGGCCGAAGCCTGCACTGGCGGCAGCTTTTGGGTCTGTTGTGCCTGCGTGGCAGTTGCAGGACACGATGCCGGCTGCACAGCAGGGGAACAGCTGGCGGTGCTGAACCCCACTGACACATTGGCTGGTGTTTTTCTCTGTGCAGCTAGCAGTACCGGGCCCCAACTGGCGGTGTTGGAGCCCAGGGCTCTTCAGGGGGAGCAGAGTGTAGGCCGAAGCCTAATTGAACCAATTTCAAAGGTAACCTTTAACCCCCCCTCAGGGGTTACAAAGTAGAAGAGCCACAGCTTATGCAGCAGTAGTGCTGCACAAGTCAAAGGTTGCTCTTTTAATTTCGCTCCTTGCACACGCTGAGTGAAACACGTATAACATTTAGCCCTTTATACAGTCAAACTGTGTTGGGAGGCGCGAGTTCCCTTTGTAATGAGACGCAGCACAGATGTCAAGAATCCCACCTTGGTGCTGGGTGCAGCCTCCTGAGCGTTGTTATTTGCTGTACAGGAGTCTGCGCTGTCGTGTTATCCCCTGGCCTAGCGCTGTTAGCGCTGCCCATGTTCTGGCATCATTTAATGTCGGCCGGTGCGTTTCGCGATGACCATGAATCCCAGCCCCGCAGTGTCTTAACATTGTTAAAACACTGCGGGGCTGGGATTCAGGGCCTGGCGCAGCACATATGTTCGCCTCTCGCACTCGGGTCCTTACACCCGCTTCAGACTGTGCGGCGTCATCTGGTCCCTTAACGCATGCCACGGCCATGAAGCCGCACAGTCCGCAGAAGGCGGAAGGAGATGAGGGACAGGCGAACTGATGCACTGATCATGCCCATCAATCACACCCTCGCAGTCCCAATAACTAAGACAACGAGGGGCGTTGTGTGGGTCAGGGCGGCCGCAGAGGCGCAGGCAGCCAAACCATGATGCCAGAAGACGGGCAGCGCTACCAAGGGGGTTGCAGCGTGTCATTACAAAGGAAAGTCACACCACCGGGACGGTTAAATGGTCACACAGAGGACACATTTTAGACGTGTTTTCAGTTCCACATGTGCGAGGAGAATACGTTTATGAGCCACCTTGCACACATGCAGCATTACCGCTGTACAAGGTGGTCTTTAAAACGTACAAACGCCTGGGGGAGGGGGGACAGGTTCCCTTCAATTTCAGTTCTTGTGTCTGCGTGGCTTTTGCAGGACACGATGCCGGCTGCACAGCAGGGGAACAGCTGGCGGTGCTGAACCCCACTGACACATTGGCTGGTGTTTTTCTCTGTGCAGCTAGCAGTACCGGGCCCCAACTGGCGGTGTTGGAGCCCGGGGTCAGCAGGAGGAGGAGATGGAGCAGAGTGTAGGCCGAAGCCTGCACTGGCGGCAGCTTTTGGGTCTGTTGTGCCTGCGTGGCAGTTGCAGGACACGATGCCGGCTGCACAGCAGGGGAACAGCTGGCGGTGCTGAACCCCACTGACACATTGGCTGGTGTTTTTCTCTGTGCAGCTAGCAGTACCGGGCCCCAACTGGCGGTGTTGGAGCCCAGGGCTCTTCAGGGGGAGCAGAGTGTAGGCCGAAGCCTAATTGAACCAATTTCAAAGGTAACCTTTAACCCCCCCTCAGGGGTTACAAAGTAGAAGAGCCACAGCTTATGCAGCAGTAGTGCTGCACAAGTCAAAGGTTGCTCTTTTAATTTCGCTCCTTGCACACGCTGAGTGAAACACGTATAACATTTAGCCCTTTATACAGTCAAACTGTGTTGGGAGGCGCGAGTTCCCTTTGTAATGAGACGCAGCACAGATGTCAAGAATCCCACCTTGGTGCTGGGTGCAGCCTCCTGAGCGTTGTTATTTGCTGTACAGGAGTCTGCGCTGTCGTGTTATCCCCTGGCCTAGCGCTGTTAGCGCTGCCCATGTTCTGGCATCATTTAATGTCGGCCGGTGCGTTTCGCGATGACCATGAATCCCAGCCCCGCAGTGTCTTAACATTGTTAAAACACTGCGGGGCTGGGATTCAGGGCCTGGCGCAGCACATATGTTCGCCTCTCGCACTCGGGTCCTTACACCCGCTTCAGACTGTGCGGCGTCATCTGGTCCCTTAACGCATGCCACGGCCATGAAGCCGCACAGTCCGCAGAAGGCGGAAGGAGATGAGGGACAGGCGAACTGATGCACTGATCATGCCCATCAATCACACCCTCGCAGTCCCAATAACTAAGACAACGAGGGGCGTTGTGTGGGTCAGGGCGGCCGCAGAGGCGCAGGCAGCCAAACCATGATGCCAGAAGACGGGCAGCGCTACCAAGGGGGTTGCAGCGTGTCATTACAAAGGAAAGTCACACCACCGGGACGGTTAAATGGTCACACAGAGGACACATTTTAGACGTGTTTTCAGTTCCACATGTGCGAGGAGAATACGTTTATGAGCCACCTTGCACACATGCAGCATTACCGCTGTACAAGGTGGTCTTTAAAACGTACAAACGCCTGGGGGAGGGGGGACAGGTTCCCTTCAATTTCAGTTCTTGTGTCTGCGTGGCTTTTGCAGGACACGATGCCGGCTGCACAGCAGGGGAACAGCTGGCGGTGCTGAACCCCACTGACACATTGGCTGGTGTTTTTCTCTGTGCAGCTAGCAGTACCGGGCCCCAACTGGCGGTGTTGGAGCCCGGGGTCAGCAGGAGGAGGAGATGGAGCAGAGTGTAGGCCGAAGCCTGCACTGGCGGCAGCTTTTGGGTCTGTTGTGCCTGCGTGGCAGTTGCAGGACACGATGCCGGCTGCACAGCAGGGGAACAGCTGGCGGTGCTGAACCCCACTGACACATTGGCTGGTGTTTTTCTCTGTGCAGCTAGCAGTACCGGGCCCCAACTGGCGGTGTTGGAGCCCAGGGCTCTGCAGGGGGAGCAGAGTGTAGGCCGAAGCCTAATTGAACCAATTTCAAAGGTAACCTTTAACCCCCCCTCAGGGGTTACAAAGTAGAAGAGCCACAGCTTATGCAGCAGTAGTGCTGCACAAGTCAAAGGTTGCTCTTTTAATTTCGCTCCTTGCACACGCTGAGTGAAACACGTATAACATTTAGCCCTTTATACAGTCAAACTGTGTTGGGAGGCGCGAGTTCCCTTTGTAATGAGACGCAGCACAGATGTCAAGAATCCCACCTTGGTGCTGGGTGCAGCCTCCTGAGCGTTGTTATTTGCTGTACAGGAGTCTGCGCTGTCGTGTTATCCCCTGGCCTAGCGCTGTTAGCGCTGCCCATGTTCTGGCATCATTTAATGTCGGCCGGTGCGTTTCGCGATGACCATGAATCCCAGCCCCGCAGTGTCTTAACATTGTTAAAACACTGCGGGGCTGGGATTCAGGGCCTGGCGCAGCACATATGTTCGCCTCTCGCACTCGGGTCCTTACACCCGCTTCAGACTGTGCGGCGTCATCTGGTCCCTTAACGCATGCCACGGCCATGAAGCCGCACAGTCCGCAGAAGGCGGAAGGAGATGAGGGACAGGCGAACTGATGCACTGATCATGCCCATCAATCACACCCTCGCAGTCCCAATAACTAAGACAACGAGGGGCGTTGTGTGGGTCAGGGCGGCCGCAGAGGCGCAGGCAGCCAAACCATGATGCCAGAAGACGGGCAGCGCTACCAAGGGGGTTGCAGCGTGTCATTACAAAGGAAAGTCACACCACCGGGACGGTTAAATGGTCACACAGAGGACACATTTTAGACGTGTTTTCAGTTCCACATGTGCGAGGAGAATACGTTTATGAGCCACCTTGCACACATGCAGCATTACCGCTGTACAAGGTGGCCTTTAAAACGTACAAACGCCTGGGGGAGGGGGGACAGGTTCCCTTCAATTTCAGTTCTTGTGTCTGCGTGGCTTTTGCAGGACACGATGCCGGCTGCACAGCAGGGGAACAGCTGGCGGTGCTGAACCCCACTGACACATTGGCTGGTGTTTTTCTCTGTGCAGCTAGCAGTACCGGGCCCCAACTGGCGGTGTTGGAGCCCGGGGTCAGCAGGAGGAGGAGATGGAGCAGAGTGTAGGCCGAAGCCTGCACTGGCGGCAGCTTTTGGGTCTGTTGTGCCTGCGTGGCAGTTGCAGGACACGATGCCGGCTGCACAGCAGGGGAACAGCTGGCGGTGCTGAACCCCACTGACACATTGGCTGGTGTTTTTCTCTGTGCAGCTAGCAGTACCGGGCCCCAACTGGCGGTGTTGGAGCCCAGGGCTCTGCAGGGGGAGCAGAGTGTAGGCCGAAGCCTAATTGAACCAATTTCAAAGGTAACCTTTAACCCCCCCTCAGGGGTTACAAAGTAGAAGAGCCACAGCTTATGCAGCAGTAGTGCTGCACAAGTCAAAGGTTGCTCTTTTAATTTCGCTCCTTGCACACGCTGAGTGAAACACGTATAACATTTAGCCCTTTATACAGTCAAACTGTGTTGGGAGGCGCGAGTTCCCTTTGTAATGAGACGCAGCACAGATGTCAAGAATCCCACCTTGGTGCTGGGTGCAGCCTCCTGAGCGTTGTTATTTGCTGTACAGGAGTCTGCGCTGTCGTGTTATCCCCTGGCCTAGCGCTGTTAGCGCTGCCCATGTTCTGGCATCATTTAATGTCGGCCGGTGCGTTTCGCGATGACCATGAATCCCAGCCCCGCAGTGTCTTAACATTGTTAAAACACTGCGGGGCTGGGATTCAGGGCCTGGCGCAGCACATATGTTCGCCTCTCGCACTCGGGTCCTTACACCCGCTTCAGACTGTGCGGCGTCATCTGGTCCCTTAACGCATGCCACGGCCATGAAGCCGCACAGTCCGCAGAAGGCGGAAGGAGATGAGGGACAGGCGAACTGATGCACTGATCATGCCCATCAATCACACCCTCGCAGTCCCAATAACTAAGACAACGAGGGGCGTTGTGTGGGTCAGGGCGGCCGCAGAGGCGCAGGCAGCCAAACCATGATGCCAGAAGACGGGCAGCGCTACCAAGGGGGTTGCAGCGTGTCATTACAAAGGAAAGTCACACCACCGGGACGGTTAAATGGTCACACAGAGGACACATTTTAGACGTGTTTTCAGTTCCACATGTGCGAGGAGAATACGTTTATGAGCCACCTTGCACACATGCAGCATTACCGCTGTACAAGGTGGTCTTTAAAACGTACAAACGCCTGGGGGAGGGGGGACAGGTTCCCTTCAATTTCAGTTCTTGTGTCTGCGTGGCTTTTGCAGGACACGATGCCGGCTGCACAGCAGGGGAACAGCTGGCGGTGCTGAACCCCACTGACACATTGGCTGGTGTTTTTCTCTGTGCAGCTAGCAGTACCGGGCCCCAACTGGCGGTGTTGGAGCCCGGGGTCAGCAGGAGGAGGAGATGGAGCAGAGTGTAGGCCGAAGCCTGCACTGGCGGCAGCTTTTGGGTCTGTTGTGCCTGCGTGGCAGTTGCAGGACACGATGCCGGCTGCACAGCAGGGGAACAGCTGGCGGTGCTGAACCCCACTGACACATTGGCTGGTGTTTTTCTCTGTGCAGCTAGCAGTACCGGGCCCCAACTGGCGGTGTTGGAGCCCAGGGCTCTTCAGGGGGAGCAGAGTGTAGGCCGAAGCCTAATTGAACCAATTTCAAAGGTAACCTTTAACCCCCCCTCAGGGGTTACAAAGTAGAAGAGCCACAGCTTATGCAGCAGTAGTGCTGCACAAGTCAAAGGTTGCTCTTTTAATTTCGCTCCTTGCACACGCTGAGTGAAACACGTATAACATTTAGCCCTTTATACAGTCAAACTGTGTTGGGAGGCGCGAGTTCCCTTTGTAATGAGACGCAGCACAGATGTCAAGAATCCCACCTTGGTGCTGGGTGCAGCCTCCTGAGCGTTGTTATTTGCTGTACAGGAGTCTGCGCTGTCGTGTTATCCCCTGGCCTAGCGCTGTTAGCGCTGCCCATGTTCTGGCATCATTTAATGTCGGCCGGTGCGTTTCGCGATGACCATGAATCCCAGCCCCGCAGTGTCTTAACATTGTTAAAACACTGCGGGGCTGGGATTCAGGGCCTGGCGCAGCACATATGTTCGCCTCTCGCACTCGGGTCCTTACACCCGCTTCAGACTGTGCGGCGTCATCTGGTCCCTTAACGCATGCCACGGCCATGAAGCCGCACAGTCCGCAGAAGGCGGAAGGAGATGAGGGACAGGCGAACTGATGCACTGATCATGCCCATCAATCACACCCTCGCAGTCCCAATAACTAAGACAACGAGGGGCGTTGTGTGGGTCAGGGCGGCCGCAGAGGCGCAGGCAGCCAAACCATGATGCCAGAAGACGGGCAGCGCTACCAAGGGGGTTGCAGCGTGTCATTACAAAGGAAAGTCACACCACCGGGACGGTTAAATGGTCACACAGAGGACACATTTTAGACGTGTTTTCAGTTCCACATGTGCGAGGAGAATACGTTTATGAGCCACCTTGCACACATGCAGCATTACCGCTGTACAAGGTGGTCTTTAAAACGTACAAACGCCTGGGGGAGGGGGGACAGGTTCCCTTCAATTTCAGTTCTTGTGTCTGCGTGGCTTTTGCAGGACACGATGCCGGCTGCACAGCAGGGGAACAGCTGGCGGTGCTGAACCCCACTGACACATTGGCTGGTGTTTTTCTCTGTGCAGCTAGCAGTACCGGGCCCCAACTGGCGGTGTTGGAGCCCGGGGTCAGCAGGAGGAGGAGATGGAGCAGAGTGTAGGCCGAAGCCTGCACTGGCGGCAGCTTTTGGGTCTGTTGTGCCTGCGTGGCAGTTGCAGGACACGATGCCGGCTGCACAGCAGGGGAACAGCTGGCGGTGCTGAACCCCACTGACACATTGGCTGGTGTTTTTCTCTGTGCAGCTAGCAGTACCGGGCCCCAACTGGCGGTGTTGGAGCCCGGGGTCAGCAGGAGGAGGAGATGGAGCAGAGTGTAGGCCGAAGCCTGCACTGGCGGCAGCTTTTGGGTCTGTTGTGCCTGCGTGGCAGTTGCAGGACACGATGCCGGCTGCACAGCAGGGGAACAGCTGGCGGTGCTGAACCCCACTGACACATTGGCTGGTGTTTTTCTCTGTGCAGCTAGCAGTACCGGGCCCCAACTGGCGGTGTTAGAGCCCAGGGTCAGCAGGAGGAGCAGGGGGAGCGGAGTGTAGGCCGAAGCCTGCACTCGAGCAAGTTGAAAGGAAACCTTTAACCCCCCCCCCCAGGCGTTTGTAGCTGAAAGAGCCATTGTGTACAGCACTAATGCTGGAAAAGGTAAACTTAGCTCTTTTAATTATGGTCCTTGCACATGCGGAACCTAACAGTTATGAAATGTGTCCCCTCACAGCGTAAAACCGTCCGGTAGGTGGAACTTTCCTTTGTCGTGTGACGCAGCACAGCCATCATTTTTACCCCCTTGGCGCCGTGCGCCACCTCCTCAGCGTTGTTTGAATCTGTCCCGGAGCCTGCGCTGTTAGGTTAGCCCTTGGCCATGCACACATGTTGCGGTGCCCGTCTTCTGACATCATTTGGTGTCAGGCTGGCTGCGCCTGTGCGGGTGCGCTGGCCGAGATCCCGCCTCGCAGTGTCGTCTAATGTAATCCCACCGCGGGCCTGTGATCCGTGCCCGTGCGCAGTGCATATCCTCGCCTCTCACTCCCCTCCCTACGGCTTCTTCAGACTGTGCGGTGTCACGGCCGTGGCATGCTATTAGGGACCAGCTGACATCGCACAGTCTGAAGAAGCCGTAGGGAGGGGAGTGAGAGGCGAGGATATGCACTGCGCACGGGCACGGATCACAGGCCCGCGGTGGGATTACATTAGACGACACTGCGAGGCGGGATCTCGGCCAGCGCACCCGCACAGGCGCAGCCAGCCTGACACCAAATGATGTCAGAAGACGGGCACCGCAACATGTGTGCATGGCCAAGGGCTAACCTAACAGCGCAGGCTCCGGGACAGATTCAAACAACGCTGAGGAGGCGGCGCACGGCGCCAAGGGGGTAAAAATGATGGCTGTGCTGCGTCACACGACAAAGGAAAGTTCCACCTACCGGACGGTTTTACGCTGTGAGGGGACACATTTCATAACTGTTAGGTTCCGCATGTGCAAGGAGCACCACGAAAAGAGGCACTTTTTCCCTTTGCATCATTACTGCTGCACAAGGTGGCTCCTTCAGTAACAAACGCCTGGGGGGGGGGGGGGACAGGTTCCCTTAAAGTAAACTTGTTGTGACTGCGTGGCGGTCGCAGTACACGTTGCCGTATACACAGCAGGGGAACAGCTGGCGGTGCTGAACCCCACTAACACATTGGCGAGGTGTTTGGCTCTGTGCGTACAGCACTTCTGGACGGCAACTGGCGGTGTTGGAGCCCAGGGACAGGTGGAGGAGGAGGAGGTTGGAGGAGGTTGGAGGAGGTAGGAGGGATTGCCACACACACAGCAGGGGAACAGCTGACGTTACTGAACCCCAATAACAGAGGAGGGACTGTTGACTGTGCGTACAGCACTTCTGGACGGCAACTGGCGGTGTTGGAGCCCAGGGACAGGTGGAGGAGGAGGAGGTTGGAGGAGGTTGGAGGGATTGCCACACACACAGCAGGGGAACAGCTGACGTTACTGAACCCCAATAACAGAGGAGGGACTGTTGACTGTGCGTACAGCACTTCTGGACGGCAACTGGCGGTGTTGGAGCCCAGGGACAGGTGGAGGAGGAGGAGGTTGGAGGAGGTTGGAGGAGGTAGGAGGGATTGCCACACACACAGCAGGGGAACAGCTGACGTTACTGAACCCCAATAACAGAGGAGGGACTGTTGACTGTGCGTACAGCACTTCTGGACGGCAACTGGCGGTGTTGGAGCCCAGGGACAGGTGGAGGAGGAGGAGGTTGGAGGAGGTAGGAGGGATTGCCACACACACAGCAGGGGAACAGCTGACGTTACTGAACCCCAATAACAGAGGAGGGACTGTTGACTGTGCGTACAGCACTTCTGGACGGCAACTGGCGGTGTTGGAGCCCAGGGACAGGTGGAGGAGGAGGAGGTTGGAGGAGGTTGGAGGAGGTAGGAGGGATTGCCACACACACAGAAGGGGAACAGCTGACGTTACTGAACCCCAATAACAGAGGAGGGACTGTTGACTGTGCGTACAGCACTTCTGGACGGCAACTGGCGGTGTTGGAGCCCAGGGACAGGTGGAGGAGGAGGAGGTTGGAGGAGATAGGAGGGATTGCCACACACACAGCAGGGGAACAGCTGACGTTACTGAACCCCAATAACAGAGGAGGGACTGTTGACTGTGCGTACAGCACTTCTGGACGGCAACTGGCGGTGTTGGAGCCCAGGGACAGGTGGAGGAGGAGGAGGTTGGAGGAGGTTGGAGGAGGTAGGAGGGATTGCCACACACACAGCAGGGGAACAGCTGACGTTACTGAACCCCAATAACAGAGGAGGGACTGTTGACTGTGCGTACAGCACTTCTGGACGGCAACTGGCGGTGTTGGAGTCCAGGGACAGGTGGAGGAGGAGGAGGTTGGAGGAGGTAGGAGGGATTGCCACACACACAGCAGGGGAACAGCTGACGTTACTGAACCCCAATAACAGAGGAGGGACTGTTGACTGTGCGTACAGCACTTCTGGACGGCAACTGGCGGTGTTGGAGCCCAGGGACAGGTGGAGGAGGAGGAGGTTGGAGGAGGTAGGAGGGATTGCCACACACACAGCAGGGGAACAGCTGACGTTACTGAACCCCAATAACAGAGGAGGGACTGTTGACTGTGCGTACAGCACTTCTGGACGGCAACTGGCGGTGTTGGAGCCCAGGGACAGGTGGAGGAGGAGGAGGTTGGAGGAGGTTGGAGGAGGTAGGAGGGATTGCCACACACACAGCAGGGGAACAGCTGACGTTACTGAACCCCAATAACAGAGGAGGGACTGTTGACTGTGCGTACAGCACTTCTGGACGGCAACTGGCGGTGTTGGAGCCCAGGGACAGGTGGAGGAGGAGGAGGTTGGAGGAGGTTGGAGGAGGTAGGAGGGATTGCCACACACACAGCAGGGGAACAGCTGACGTTACTGAACCCCAATAACAGAGGAGGGACTGTTGACTGTGCGTACAGCACTTCTGGACGGCAACTGGCGGTGTTGGAGCCCAGGGACAGGTGGAGGAGGAGGAGGTTGGAGGAGGTTGGAGGAGGTAGGAGGGATTGCCACACACACAGCAGGGGAACAGCTGACGTTACTGAACCCCAATAACAGAGGAGGGACTGTTGACTGTGCGTACAGCACTTCTGGACGGCAACTGGCGGTGTTGGAGCCCAGGGACAGGTGGAGGAGGAGGAGGTTGGAGGAGGTTGGAGGAGGTAGGAGGGATTGCCACACACACAGCAGGGGAACAGCTGACGTTACTGAACCCCAATAACAGAGGAGGGACTGTTGACTGTGCGTACAGCACTTCTGGACGGCAACTGGCGGTGTTGGAGCCCAGGGACAGGTGGAGGAGGAGGAGGTTGGAGGAGGTAGGAGGGATTGCCACACACACAGCAGGGGAACAGCTGACGTTACTGAACCCCAATAACAGAGGAGGGACTGTTGACTGTGCGTACAGCACTTCTGGACGGCAACTGGCGGTGTTGGAGCCCAGGGACAGGTGGAGGAGGAGGAGGTTGGAGGAGGTAGGAGGGATTGCCACACACACAGCAGGGGAACAGCTGACGTTACTGAACCCCAATAACAGAGGAGGGACTGTTGACTGTGCGTACAGCACTTCTGGACGGCAACTGGCGGTGTTGGAGCCCAGGGACAGGTGGAAAAGCAGAGGAACACAATGTAGGCCGAAGCCTGAGAAAGTCGAAAGGGAACCTTTAACCCCCCCCCAAGGCGTTTGTAGCTGAAAGAGCCAGCTTGTGCAGCACAAAAGATGCAAAAGGAAAAGGTGGCTCTTTTCATCATGCTCCTTGCAAACACAGAACTAAACACTTATAAAATGTGTCCCATGAAGCCATGAAACCGTCCCGGAGGTGGGACTTTCCTTCGTAATATGACGCAGCACAGCACATCATTCCTACCCCCCCGCCGCCGTGCCCCGGCTCCTCAGCGTTGTTTGATTCCGTCCCGGAGCCTGCGCTGTTATGTTATCCCGTGGCCAGGCACACTTAGCGCTGCCCATCTTCTGACATCATTTGGTGTCAGGCTGGCTGCGCCTGTGCGGCCGCGCTGGCCGAGAGCCCGACTCGCAGTGTCTTCTGATTTAATCCCACTGGGGGCCTGGGATCCATGGCCATGCGCAGTGCATATCCTCGCCTCTCACTCCCCTCCCTACGGCTTCTTAAGACTGTGCGGTGTCACGGCCGTGGCATGCTATTAGGGACCAGCTGACACCGAACAGTCTGAAGAAGCCATAGGGAGATGAGTGAGAGGTGGAGGTTCAGATATGCACTGCGCATGTCCATGGATCCCAGGCCCCCAGTGGGATTAAATCAGAAGACACTGCGAGGCGGGCTCTCGGCCAGCGTGGCCGCACAGGCGCAGCTAGCCTGACACCAAATGATGCCAGAAGACGGGCAGCGCTAAGTGTGCCTGGCCACGGGATAACATAACAGCGCAGGCTCCTGGACGGAATCAAACAACGCTGAGGAGCCGGGGCGCGGCGCCGGGGGGGTAGGAATGACGGCTGTGCTGCGTCATATTACGAAGGAAAGTCCCACCTCTGGGACGGTTTTACGGTATCAGTGGACACATTTTATAAGTGTTAAGTTTTGCGTGTGCAAGGAGCAAAACCAAAATAGCTACCTTTTTCCTTGTGCAGCATTACTGCTGCACAAGATGGCTCTTTCAGTAACAAACGCCTTGGGGGGGGGGGGACAGATTCCCTTACATTTCAGTTGTTGTGTCAGCGTGGCGGTCGCATGACACATTGCCGGCTACACAGCTGGGGATCAGCTGACGTTACTGAAACCCAATAACACTGGGTCGTATGTTTTGACTGTGCAGACGGCACTTCTGAGCCTCAACTGGCGGTGTTGGAGCCCAGGAATTTAAGTTCAGGTGGTAGAAAGATGAACACAACAGGAGACCTGGATAACGTATACAGTGACCTAATTATTCAATCAGGAGGAGGAGTGGCAAATTCCTGCGAGATCCAGGCCTTGTTCATTTTCAGGAAAGTAAGCCGGTCAACGTTATCGGAGGATAGTCGCATGCGACGGTCAGTTAGTACACCACCTGCAGCACTAAAGACACGTTCCGATAATACACTGGCCGCAGGGCAAGACAGCACCTCCAATGCATACTGGCTTAGCTCTGGCCATGTATCCAGCTTTGAGACCCAAAACTTGAAAGGGGAAGAGCCGTCAGGGAGTACAGCAAGAGGGCAAGACATGTAGTCTGTCACCATCTGACGGAACCGTTGCCTCCTGCTGACTGGAGCCGTCTGTGATGGTGTAGACTTTTGTGGCGGGCACAGAAAACTGTGCCACAGTTCGGCCATACTGGTCTTGCCTTGGGCAGAGGCACTGCTTCTGCTCCCTCTTTGTGCAGAGCCTCCACCACGGCCTGGACGCACTGAGCTGCTTTGGAATGCACTAGCAGCACTTCTCTCACTTGGAATGGAGAAGATGATGGAATTGACCAGTGTGTCTTGGTACTCCCGCATTTTTCGCTCCCGGTTCAACGGTGTGATGAGGCTTTCTACGTTGTCCCGGTAGCGAGGATCGAGGAGGGTGAACACCCAATAATCAGACATGTTGAGAATGTGGTCGATGCGGCGGTCGTTTCTCAGGCACTGCAGCATGTAATCCACCATGTGCTGCAGACTGCCAACTGCCCAAGAAACGCTGTCCCCTGCTGGAGGCGTGATCTCTGGCCGCTCGTCATCACCCCACCCTCGCTGTACACACTGAGTACTGGACAATTCGGTAACTCCCTCCTCTGGACGGATGTCTTCCTCCTCCATTGACTCCTCCTCATCCTCCTCACAAACTGTCCCCTGCCTACGCGTTTGTGAGAAACCACGTGGCGCTGACTGTCCAGAAGATGATGGAAATGGTGAAGCATCATCCTCCACCTCTTCCACAACATCATCCCTTAGCGCTTGCAGTGATTTTTCAAGCAGGCAGATAAGGGGGACAGTCATGCTGACTAGTGCATCATCTGCACTCGCCATCCGCGTGGAATAATCAAAGGGACGCAAAACCTGGCAGACGTCATTCATAGTGGCCCACTCTGTGGTTGTGAAGTCTGTACGGTGCTGACTGCGACTTTTTTGCGCCTGAAGCAGCTGGTACTCCATTACAGCTTGCTGCTGCTCACACAACCGCTCCAACATATGTAACGTGGAATTCCACCTGGTAGGTAGGTCACATATGATGCGATGTTCCGGCAGGCGGTGTCGGCGCTGCAGAGCCGCAATGCGCGCTTTTGCCGTGCTGGAACGCCGCAAGTGAGCACACTCTAGGCGGACCTTGTGCAGCAGTGCATCAAGATCCGGATAGTCCCTCAAAAAGCTCTGCACGACCAAATTGAGCACATGTGCCAGACATGGGATGTGAGTGAGGTTGCCGAGGCCCAGAGCTGCCACCAGATTTCGGCCATTATCACACACTACCATGCCTGGCTGGAGATTCGCTGGCACAAACCACACATCGCTCTCCTGCTTGATGGCATTCCAGAGCTCCTGCGCTGTGTGGCTACGATTCCCCAAAAAAATTAATTTCAAGACGGCCTGTTGACGTTTGGCCACGGCTGTGCTCATGTCGGTCGTAACAGGTACACGTTCATCACGGGTCCATGTGGAGGTGGACTGTGACGGCTCCTGCAGCGATGATTCTGAGGAACTGGTGTAAGAGGAGGAGTCAATGCGTACAGAATGGATTCCTGCAATCCTTGGAGTGGGCAGGACACGTCCTGCGCCACTCGCACGGTCTGTACCCGGCTCAACGACATTAACCCAATGGGCAGTGAGGGAAAGGTATCGCCCCTGTCCATGTTGACTGGTCCACGCATCGGTGGTGAGGTGGACCTTGCTACTGACGGCGTTCAGTAGCGCGTGTTTTATGTGTCCCTCCACATGCTTGTGCAGGGCAGGGACGGCTTGCCTGCTGAAGTAAAAGCGGCTGGGCACATTGTACTGTGGGACTGCCAATGACATCAAGTCACGGAAGCTGTCAGTCTCCACCAGCCTGAATGACAGCATTTCCAGTGACAGAAGTTTGGCAATGCCTGCAGTCAGAGGCTGTGCTCGTGGGTGGTTTGACGAGAAAGGCCGCCTTTTCTCCCATGCCTGTACTACCGATGGCTGTAGACTGGGCTGGGAGTGTGTGGATGACTGGGAAAGTGGCGCTGCGGGTGGAATTACAGCGGGTCTCTGGACAACAGGGACAGAGGTTCTTGTCATGATCTCTGCAGGCAGAGATCATAGCAAGCCTATAGAGGGACAAGCTCTCGGAAGATGGAACTATACTGACCATGAACTAAGCCTGCCGCGCAACTAGAAATAGCCAGGTAGCATTTCCTATTTATCGCTAGATGCCCAGCTCTGGCCTAAGACCTAAATAGCTAGCAGAGGGAAATATAAGACCTGGCTCACCTCTAGAGAAATATTCCAAAGAAGACAGTAGCCCCCCACATATAATGACGGTGAGTTCAGATGAAACTACAAACGCAGCAGGAAAATAGTCTTAGCAAATTTGAGGTCCGCTTACTAGATAGCAGAAGACAGATAGTATACTTTCATGGTCAGCAGAAAAACACTAACAAAACACCATCCAGAGATTACCTTAAACTCTGGCATTAACTCATAACGCCAGAGTAGCAATCCCTGATCAACGAGAGCTTTCCAGACACAGTAACAAAACTTCAGCTGTGAACTGGAACAAATAGGCAAAACAAAACATGGACAAAAGTCCAACTTAACTAGTAGTTGTCTAGAAGCAGGAACAAGCACTGAGAGGCATCAGATAACATTGTTGACCGGCAAGAAACCACCAGAGAAATGAGCTTAAATAGCGACACCCACTACTGATGGAACCAGGTGAAACAGGAAAGAGGATGACAAGTCCAATTCCACAAGCGGCCACCGGGGGAGCCCAGAATCCAAATTCACAACAGTACCCCCCCCTCAAGGAGGGGGCACCGAACCCTCACCAGATCCACCAGGGCGACCAGGATGAGCCCTATGGAAGGCACGAACAAGATCAGAAGCATGAACATCAGATGCATTGACCCAAGAATTATCCTCCTGGCCGTAACCCTTCCAGTTGACCAGATACTGGAGTTTCCGTCTGGAAACACGAGAGTCCAAAATTTTCTCCACAACGTACTCCAACTCACCCTCAACCAACACCGGAGCAGGAGGCTCAACTGAAGGTACAACAGGTACCTCATACCTGCGCAATAACGACCGATGAAAAACGTTATGAATGGAAAAGGACGCAGGGAGGTCCAAACGGAAAGAAACAGGATTAAGAATCTCCAATATTCTATAAGGGCCGATGAACCGAGGTTTAAACTTAGGAGAAGAGACCCTCATAGGGACAAAACGAGAAGACAACCACACTAAATCTCCAACACAAAGCCGAGAACCAACACGACGATGACGGTTGGCAAAACGCTGAGTCTTCTCCTGGGACAACTTCAAATTGTCCATAACCTGCCCCCAGATGTGATGCAATCTCTCCACCACCGCATCCACTCCAGGACAATCCGAGGATTCCACCTGACCGGAGGAAAATCGAGGGTGAAACCCCGAATTACAGAAAAACGGGGACACCAAGGTGGAAGAACTGGCCCGATTATTGAGGGCGAACTCTGCCAATGGCAAAAAAGCAACCCAATCATCCTGGTCAGCAGAGACAAAACACCTCAGATATGTCTCAAGGGTCTGATTAGTCCGCTCGGTCTGGCCATTAGTCTGAGGGTGAAAAGCAGATGAAAAAGACAAATCTATGCCCATCCTAGCACAGAATGCCCGCCAAAATCTAGACACAAATTGGGTACCTCTGTCAGAAACAATATTCTCAGGAATACCGTGCAATCGGACAACATTCTGAAAAAACAGAGGAACCAACTCAGAAGAAGAAGGCAACTTGGGCAGAGGAACCAAATGGACCATTTTAGAGAAACGGTCACAGACCACCCAGATGACAGACATCTTCTGGGAAACAGGCAGATCTGAAATAAAATCCATCGAGATGTGTGTCCAAGGCCTCTTAGGAATAGGCAAGGGTAACAGCAGTCCGCTAGCCCGAGAACTACAAGACTTGGCCCGAGCACAAACGTCACATGACTGCACAAAGACTCGCACATCTCGTGACAGGGAAGGCCACCAGAAGGATCTTGCCACCAAATCCCTGGTACCAAAAATTCCGGGATGACCTGCCAATGCAGAAGAATGTACCTCAGAGATGACTCTGCTGGTCCAATCATCCGGAACAAACAGTCTATCAGGCGAACAACGATCCGGTCTATCCGCCTGAAACTCTTGCAAGGACCGCCGCAGATCAGGAGAAACGGCCGACAAAATTACTCCCTCCCTAAGGATACCTGTGGGTTCAGAATTACCAGGAGAGTCCGGGTCAAAACTCCTAGAAAGGGCATCTGCCTTAACATTCTTAGAACCCGGTAGGTATGACACCACAAAATTAAAGCGAGAAAAAAATAAAGACCAGCGCGCCTGTCTAGGATTCAGGCGTCTGGCAGTCTCAAGATAAATCAAATTTTTGTGGTCAGTCAATACCACCACCTGATGCCTAGCCCCCTCGAGCCAATGGCGCCACTCCTCAAACGCCCACTTCATGGCCAAAAGCTCCCGATTCCCACAATAGAAACACAATCCATTCTTCCGTCTAAAATTCTGTCGCTCGCTCCTGGACAGAATTCTATCACACTGCATACTTTCTGGCGTCTTTTCCATAGACACCGCCAGATGGTGCACCGGTTTGCGCTCCCGCAGACGCCTATCAATCTGAATAGCCATTGTCATGGACTCATTCAGACCTGCAGGCAAAGGGAACCCCACCATAACATCCTTAACGGCATCAGAGAGACCTTCTCTGAAAGTTGCCGCCAAAGCGCACTCATTCCACTGAGTAAGCACAGACCATTTACGGAATTTTTGGCAGAAAACTTCAGCTTCGTCTTGCCCCTGAGATAGTGCCATCAAAGTTTTTTCTGCCTGAAGTTCCAAATGAGGTTCCTCATAAAGCAAGCCCAAGGCCAGAAAAAACGCATCCACATCGCGTAACGCAGGATCCCCTGCTGGCAATGAGAAGGCCCAATCTTGAGGGTCACCCCTGAGCAAGGAAATCACAATCCTAACCTGCTGAGCAGGGTCTCCAGCTGAACGAGACTTCAGGGACAAATAAAGCTTACAATTATTTCGGAAATTCTGGAAGCTAGCTCTATTCCCTGTGAAGAACTCCGGCAAAGGAATTCTCGGCTCAGATACCGGAGCATGTACCACAAAATCTTGTAAATTTAGTACTTTCGTGATGAGATTATTCAAACCCGCAGTTACACTCTGGAGATCCATTATTGTCAGGTGCACACAGAGCATACAGAGATTAGGAGGAGAGAGAGAAAAAAGACTGCAGCAAGGCAGACTGGAGGAAAAAAAAAAAAAAATTCCAGCAGACTTCTTATAACTCTCCTTTCTCAACCTGGGTCTTTAACACTTTATGGGCCGGTCAAACTGTCATGATCTCTGCAGGCAGAGATCATAGCAAGCCTATAGAGGGACAAGCTCTCGGAAGATGGAACTATACTGACCATGAACTAAGCCTGCCGCGCAACTAGAAATAGCCAGGTAGCATTTCCTATTTATCGCTAGATGCCCAGCTCTGGCCTAAGACCTAAATAGCTAGCAGAGGGAAATATAAGACCTGGCTCACCTCTAGAGAAATATTCCAAAGAAGACAGTAGCCCCCCACATATAATGACGGTGAGTTCAGATGAAACTACAAACGCAGCAGGAAAATAGTCTTAGCAAATTTGAGGTCCGCTTACTAGATAGCAGAAGACAGATAGTATACTTTCATGGTCAGCAGAAAAACACTAACAAAACACCATCCAGAGATTACCTTAAACTCTGGCATTAACTCATAACGCCAGAGTAGCAATCCCTGATCAACGAGAGCTTTCCAGACACAGTAACAAAACTTCAGCTGTGAACTGGAACAAATAGGCAAAACAAAACATGGACAAAAGTCCAACTTAACTAGTAGTTGTCTAGAAGCAGGAACAAGCACTGAGAGGCATCAGATAACATTGTTGACCGGCAAGAAACCACCAGAGAAATGAGCTTAAATAGCGACACCCACTACTGATGGAACCAGGTGAAACAGGAAAGAGGATGACAAGTCCAATTCCACAAGCGGCCACCGGGGGAGCCCAGAATCCAAATTCACAACAGGTTCTTCCACGGCGATCCTGGGAGGAAGCCGAACCAGCTGCGTGTGAGCTAGAGGAAGAGGCAACACGAGCTGAAGAGGTGGTAGCTGCCGCTGTTGGTTGGCCTACCTCTTCAGTGTGTTTTTCTAACTCCGCCGGGTGCCTGTTGCGCACATGTTTCCACATGTTGGAGGTATTGAGGTTGCTGACATTTCGACCACTTTTGACTTTTTGATGACACACCTTGCATCTGACATAGCAAATGTCATCTGCAACTGTGTCAAAAAAGGACCAGGCACTGCAAGTCTTGGGAGCGCCCTTTTTTGCTTTGGGAAGAGACATGCTCCTAACGGGTGCCAAAGCGGAGGCTGCAGGATCCGCAGTCTTCCCCCTCCCTCTCCCTCTTTGGGCCGTACGGGGAATCTCTTCCTCAGAGCTGCTCCCACCACCTTCCTGTCCCTCACGCCAAGATGGGTCGAGGACCTCATCATCTACACTACCCTCTGCCCCCAACTGCTCCTCCTGGGTAGTCTCAGCAGCAGAGCACGCACCAGTAAGTGGCACCTGAGTGTCATCATCAGCTGATGCGGCCTGCGATGTGGTGACCGGAGCCACTGGCCCACCCGCCTCTTCAGAGGAAGACAGAAAAAGCTGTTGGGCATCACTGCACCCTGCCTCTTCTTCCATTTCTCCAATGCTGCTTGGCTGGCCCCCTGTTTCCAAGCCAAGAGATTCAGAGAACAGAAGTAGAGACGGCTCCTGTCCTGGGCTCTCTGTCTGCCTGGGCAATTTGGCAGGTGGTGAAGAGACAGATGGCTGCTCTCCAGTGCTCTGTGTCTGAGAGGATGTGGCACTAATGGAAGTTGATGCATTAGCTGCCATCCATCCGACAACAGCTTCAATTTGTTCTTCACGCAGCAGCGGTGTACGGCGCTCGGACACAAAGCTTCGCATGAACGACTGTTGCCTGGTGAAAGTGGGTGCTGATGAGTCACCGGTGCCCGCAGCAGGCACAGAATCCCCACGTCCCCTCCCTGCTACGCGACGGCTCCCACGCCCACGTGCCTTACTCACTGCCTTCTTCATCTTGGTTGACTGATAAAGATAAGCAGAAAAGTACTAACGGATTTGTGTGCTTATTCCTGAGCAACTCCTCCTAACAGGTATAAGAAACACTAATTATCTAAAGTGTGGACTAGACTTTAATATGAGCTAATGTGGCCTACACAAATGTAAAGTGGTGTAAATGGTGTGTTTGGTGAACTTTATTATTTATTTTTTTTTTTGGGGCTGAACTGACAACAGATAGAGCTGCAGTCACACGGAGACCGTGCAGACAGCCGTAAACGGCGCTGCAAGGCCCAAAAACCCTCCTCTACTTTATCCTATGTAGTGTTTTTCCACAAATTAGCTGGAGACGGATGGAAAGACACTAATAGGATTTTTTTAAATAAATTAGCAGCAGACTACACTACTTGGAAAAAAAAGAAAATTGATTTGGCGGTATGACGCAGTGAACAACCCTGAGCTGGAGACAACCAGGCTATAGCTGCTCACAGACTACAGGGCGAGCTGCAGTCACACGGAGACCGTGCAGACAGCCGTAAACGGCGCTGCAAGGCCCAAAAACCCTCCTCTACTTTATCCTATGTAGTGTTTTTCCACAAATTAGCTGGAGACGGGTGGAAAGACACTAATAGGATTTTTTTGAATAAATTAGCAGCAGACTACACTACTTGGAAAAAAAAGAAAATTGATTTGGCGGTATGACGCAGTGAACAACCCTGAGCTGGCGACAACTAGGCTATAGCTGCTCACAGACTACAGGGCGAGCTGCAGTCACACGGAGACCGTGCAGACAGCCGTAAACGGCGCTGCAAGGCCCAAAAACCCTCCTCTACTTTATCCTATGTAGTGTTTTTCCACAAATTAGCTGGAGACGGGTGGAAAGACACTAATAGGATTTTTTTAAATAAATTAGCAGCAGACTACACTACTTGGAAAAAAAAGAAAATTGATTTGGCGGTATGACGCAGTGAACAACCCTGAGCTGGAGACAACCAGGCTATAGCTGCTCACAGACTACAGGGCGAGCTGCAGTCACACGGAGACCGTGCAGACAGCCGTAAACGGCGCTGCAAGGCCCAAAAACCCTCCTCTACTTTATCCTATGTAGTGTTTTTCCACAAATTAGCTGGAGACGGGTGGAAAGACACTAATAGGATTTTTTTGAATAAATTAGCAGCAGACTACACTACTTGAAAAAAAAAAAAGAGAACAGTACTGTATGAGGCAATGAACCACCCTCCCTGAACTGAATACAACCAGCTATGGATGGCCTATGTGGCTGCACTCAGACTAGAGAGTGGGCTGCACTCACACACACACACACACAGACCTTGCAGATCGCTGTGAAAACAGCGCTACAAGGCAAAAGCAAGGTGAATAGTAGGTGAACACAGCGGTTGCTAAATTAGCCTTTGGAAAGCACAAAGAAGCAAATCGCTATCTCTAAACTGTCCCTCAGTCAGCAAACAGCGTCCTGTCACTAACTGAATTCACAGCAGAGTGATCGCAAAATGGCGCCAGCGACTTTTAAACTGCATCATGACATCATTTCAGCAGCCAATCACAGCCTTGCCAGTACTTTCATGCCCTCCATGCTAAACAGGATGTGCCCACACTTGGAATCATTCTCATTGGCTGAATTTCTGAATTTTGAATCTGGGAACTTCCGATTCCGGTATCCGATACGCGGCAAGTATCGGAATCCCGGTATCGGAATTCCGATACCGCAAGTATCGGCCGATACCCGATACTTGCGGTATCGGAATGCTCAACACTAGTCACCAAGTCAAGAAGATCAGGGTGTGGAGGTTCAAAACGAGGTGGTGGATGACCAAGTCATTGACCCAACCTGGAAAGCTGGTATGCAGAGCAAGGCCAGCAGCACTGAGGGGGATGGATCAACAGCACCAAAGCAGGCAATAAGAGGCAGTGGGGTGACCAGTGGAAAAAGGCGGCCAACTATTCTGCAGAGCACCGACACTCATGAATTTCTCTGTCAAAGACTAAGGTGTTCCACAGCCTGGGGCATTTTTAAAGAGAGTTCTGAGACAAATAATGGTCATTTACAACCTGTGCCATGCTGAGATCAGCAGGGGCCTCACCATTAAGAGCCTAACTACCACCAGCATGATCAGGCACATGCCATCTAAGCATCCGACTCAGTGGCCTGAACGGCTGGGTCCACAATTGCTGCCAGCATGCAACACCACTGCCTCTTCCCCTGTGCTAGGTGCTCACCTATCCCATGTCCATGACACTGGCGCAGATGCCTCATACCCTGCACCTGTCTTGCACATTCTGAGGCACCATCATCAGGCACTTCCAAATCCTTGTCCCAGCACAGTGTTCAGCTGTCCCTACCCCAGGTGTCTCAACAAAAGAGAAAGTTACCAGCCATCCACCCATAGGCCCAAATGCTGAACGGGCACATTTCCAGGTTGCTTGCTGTGGAAATGTGGCCGTTAGATCTGTTGACAAGGAGGATTTACGCCAACTCTTGGCAGTACTCGGTCCCCAACCGAAACAATTTGTCCTGGTCTGGTGTCCTCATCTTGTACTTGCACGTGTCCAGGAACATCACCCATGCCCTTACCAATGCACTTACTGGGATTGTCCACTTAATAACTGACATGTGGACAAAAGCCTTTATGAGTGTAGAAGTACCACAACTACACTTTCTTAATAATTTAATGAGGCCTTCCAGTTGTTGCCTTCAAGGGTGTGTGGATGACCCTCCTTATAATTTTTCGGCAGTTCTTGGTTCCTTCATAAATTACACTGACATTTCCAATTTTTGTTAATAAAAATTAAAATTTAGTTTTACTTAAATTATTAATTTTTTATCCTTTTTAAATTTTGCCTTATGTACAAGTCATTATACAGGAAAGAATGTTTAACATGTTTTTTCCTGTAAACTCCAATTTCTTTTCAATTTTGAATGTTTTATGTGATACCATTGTTCTCAGCAGCGATCTGGGAGTCAGAGATGCTTCCAGTCAGAGATGCTTTTCCATGTTGTTCTCCTTCCATTCAGCAGTTTTTGCATCCATTTCAAGATTTTCACTACCCCCCATACCTCCTTGTAGGGACGGACGAAAAATTGCTTGGATTTCCCATTGACTCCCATTATACTTGAAACCAAGCATTAGGAATTGCTCATTTCGATTAACAAGCATCTGAGCATTTTAGTGCTCGTTCATCTCTATTGAATACAATTTGAATTAACCTTGAAAAGATTATTGTGAACGAGCATTCAAAATAATCTTGCAGTCTAAACAGGGTTCCAAACACCCAATGAATAAGCAAAAGATCATTGTTCTTGGAGGTGGATCGACCTGTGAAAACAGGACTCATGCTACTGAGAACAATGGCAGCCTATATGTCCTCCTGAGTGATCTTCTACAGATCATTCAGTACACATTGTTTACTGTGGTAAACAGGATATGAAACGGCTGCCAATCGGTAGATGTTTACCGATCAGCGGTCATTTAGTGCTCCTGGTTGCTCTGTGTAAACAGACCTTTACTCTTGCCCATTTTCCTGATTTCAATACATAATTTTCAATAGCTGACAGTTCTCATGCTGCCTAATTTGACCAACCTTTTGGCAAGTGCCATTGTCATGAGAGAGTCGATGGCTCATTGTTTCAATTTTTTTTGCCAGTATTTGGTATAGGACAGAATAAAAGCATTCTTGGTAAATGTGCCCTAAAGAGTAAGAGAAGCAATCAAAGCTCAGTAATTGATTTATACACATGGGAGAAGACCTGATATGAATAAAATGAGAGAATTTCCATACGTTTTCTGCTGTTTTTACGCTCTGCTTTCAGTAAATGCCAGTAATCAATGATTACTCTGCCTCACAAAATCCTATTGAATTTTTGTGAAAACTTGATGTACATCTAATGAGCACAAACTATTTAAAATATCCATATATCAACCTGGGAGTGGAATTTCTTTAAAATGTTTTCTTATTTAAATTCATGAAATAAATATGTTTCTGATGAGTGATGAAAGGTGTTAAAAACGTATTTTAATAATGTAGAAAAATCCTTCAGGGCATTCAAAATATGAAAGTGAATATAATATTCTGGCAGCTGGAGGGGAATGTCATCAAAGCAGAATAGTAAGTAACTACCAAGGATTTACATAATTTATTGAAGGTTGATGATGTTGGCATCACTATGAAGAATAGTTCAGTGGGAGCATCAGTCACCCAGACATAGTGGACAGACACAGATATAAGCGGGCAGAGGCCATCACACCTTAGATGCATACCATTAAAGGTCACAGATACTTGCTGAGGTCCGCAGGCACTCAAGATTAGTAAATGTAACATTTAAAGGCAGCTGGCAGAATTTGATAAATCACTTCTTTAATCTTTGTCTTTGCAGTAGGGAAGATGTCAAACCTGAAAGCATGTGGCAGTCAAACGATTCCTTCCAAGTATACAGCAGATGCCGCAGGGCCCTCTTTATTCTGTTTCCAAAATAAAATAACCCTTTAAATATATACTTACACCAATAAATAAAGCTATTAAGGCAACATTTGTCATTTTAAAATAAGTGACTGCTGGGGGGCAAAGAACACACCGAGAAAAAAAATGATAATAAAAAAAAAATCCTTTAACTGTGATTCATTTACATGGAAGGTCGATGCTACATAATCTACTTAAATGATTATGGCGCTTGTCATTGCGAAAATACATTGCAATGTCCATTTGTGCCTGGTAGGTGGCACTGTAAAGTATTTTATCGCACTCCTCTGAATAACAGTAGATTTTGATACAACTTGTAAAATATATGATTGTCCCTAACAGCAAACCTTATGGTCAGGCAGGGAATTGCAAGTGGAATTAATTGTTAATGTGAAAGGGGTATGCCAAGACTTTGCTTATTTTTTCATATAGGACTAAAAACATACAGGCACAATTGCTAACTACCTGCCTGTGCTGCATGGCGATGATCTCTGCCTGCTCAGAGTGGTCATAAACTCATCTTGCCCTCTTTTCTGATTCTGGTGATGTTACGTCAACAGAGCAGCTTCATCTCTTCCACTCTGCTCTGTTGACAGGGTGTCACTGCTGATGTCATTGCTTACCTATAGCTGGCTCCTTGCTACCTAACTATGGGTACCGGCAGTCAATCGGCATGACGTCGTCAGTGAATCTCTGTTAACAGAGCAGAGCAGAAGAGAAGGAGCTGTTCTGTTAACATGAGGTCAAAGTAAGCATGAGAGTCACCGCCTGAGTCAGCAGAGGTTGTCACCAGGCAGCACAGGCAGGTAGTTATCAACTACATGCCAGTAAGTTCTTAGCCCCAAGCGAAAAAATAACCAAATTCCCGGATAACCCCTTTAAACATCAATGACATAAGATGAGTAGATACATAACCTGTGCATTTACCACAGGGTATCAGTAACGGTTTATTTCCTGGTGGTCATTCAGATCACGGTCTCTCCATGTAATCCATGGGCTGCTCGAGCAAAGTGGTAACACTCTTATACTGTAGGACAGCTCCCTGTTCTGGTTTAAGGAGAGCACTCCTGAGTAGGTTTTTGGGAGGGGAGTACATATGGTTAGGAATTATCTTTATGAGACAAAGAAACCGCTAAATAAAACGTTTTGTAGATTTATTCAAAATTGAAGGCATACTGAATCAGCATGGCTACCACAGCATTTTGCAGCAGCATGCTATTCTATCCGGTTTGTGTTTAGTTGGACCATCATTTATTTTTCAAGAGGACAATGACACCAAACACACCTTCAGGCTGTGTAAGGGCTATTTGACCAAGAAGGAGAGTTACGGGGTGCTACGTCAGATGACCTGGCCTCCACAGTCACCAGACCTGAAACCAATCGAGATGGTTTGGGGTGAGCTGGACCGCAGAGTGAAGGCAAAAGGGCCAACAAGTGCTAAGCATCTCTGGGAACTCCTTCAAGATTGTTGGAAGACCATTCCCGGTGACTACCTCTTGAAGCTCATCAAGAAAATGCCAACAGTGTGCAAAGCAGTCATCAAAGCAAAAGGTGGCTACTTTGAAGAACCTAGAATATAAGACATATTTTCAGTTGTTTCACACTTTTTCGTTAAGTATATAATTCCACATGTGTTAATTCATAGTTTTGATGCCTTCAGTGTGAATGTACAATTTTCATAGTCATGAAAATACAGAAAATCTTTGAATGAGAAGGTGTGTCCAAACTTTTGGTCTGTACTGTATATCTATACAATGTATTGATCCCTACATCAACTCTGATCTCATGCATTGGCTTTTCATTGTTTAATTGTACATTTAATTTTACAGATACGGTTCAATAATAGTCAGAATTGACGGAATTACCACACGAAACTAGCCACAAATCTCTCAGCAGCTGCATTCTTCTATTTACAAGTCAATTAGCTAATGAAGTAGACAAAGTGGCTTTGTTTTATTTTGTACAATACCAAGTAATTGCAGACTATACGGGCATGTTAAATCTGATCACAAAATGTTAGCCATTTAGGTTTAATTACACAATTAGACACAATTTCCTACCACCTCGTAAATTAAAAATATAGACTATTACGCAGCGCTAATGTTTATCCCTGTAGACATTTCTGGTACACGTGTTATTACATATAATATACAGAGAGATAGCTGGCTACATTCAGGTCATTTTCTAGTGGTGCTTCTACCTAACCTTGGCGACTTTTGTATTTCCTCCACTATAAGTTTGTAGTTCTCAAAGATAGCATGTGCTGTACTGAAATCACACTTTTTTTTAGCTAAAGCCAGAAGTCAATCCAACAGGAAAAGTATAAATGTAGTTAAATGTAGTTAGCTGAGCCCACTAATTTTGCCTGCTCTGATCGCCCATCTAATGTGCATAGGGCTTCTTTTCTCTCTCCCCACAGATACTGTTGGGAAATATAAGTATCTGACAATCTGAATGAAAATACTTGGTCCTTTGTTCTTAAGGTAGATAAGCTGCAGCCAGATAAATCTGGTAACCAGTGGCATATCACTAATAGATGCAAGCCATGCGACTTCTATGGGGACCATGAATGCTGCAAGGGCTCCACTCCATCACCTGGCACCACACTTTCAACAGTATCTGCATCCCAAAAAATGATGGAACATGGAGCTGTCAGCTTCTTGCTCCATTTTTCACTCTGCGTCTGAGCTCTGATGTCTCAGAACACAAGCTGGGGGAGAACAGCAAAGGTGAGTAGGTTTTTTCTACTATTATTATTATCAAAGAGTAAATTGTATTGTATGCTGTGAGGTGCAGATAAACTGTGGGGCCATCATAATACGTATAGGGTTATGTGGAGCCATCATAAAGTGTGAGAAGCTTTGAGAACCATCAGCTGTATGTTGGGGGATTGTGGAGGTGATCAAACTGTGTGTGAGGCTCTAGGATTCATAATATTGTGTGTGGGTGAGTTGATGTGGGGGTGATCATGCTGTGTGGAAGGCTGTGTGGAGTCATTAAACTGAGTGGAGGGTTCTGGAGTGCCATCATCTGTGTTCTGGGATGTCATACTGAGTGTCGGGTTATGTGGATCCATAAGTCATGAAGTGTGGAGGAGATTGTGGGGGTGAGCCAACTATGCTTGGCATGTTGGAATCCATCATTTTGTGTGGGGGGCTGATGAAGGGGTGATTATACTGTGTGGGGCCATTATACTGTGTGGAGGGCTGCAGGGTACCATCATGCTGTGTGGAGAGCTGTAGTGGGCATTTATACTGTGTGGAGAGCTCCATGGGGCTATCATATTGTGTTTTGAGACTGTGGTGGCCCTCATACTGTGTTATGGGACAGTGGGGGCCCTCATACTGTGTTGTTTCCACAACAGGAGGCATTTTTCTTGGCATTATACCTTTTGGGATCCATGAAAGGTTTGGAGTGGGTGAGAAGGCTCTAAGGGTCTTCGATAGAGACAAAATTACTTAAGTGCTGCAATACTGTGACCTTCTGTGACTATGGCATGCCTACTCTGACGAATATTTTCTCAATTATTTTTTGGGGGGAGGGTTTTTTGTCCAATTAGGACTTCTGCTATTGGGCCCCATGATTTCTATGTATGCCCCTGTTGACAATGCTTTTCTCTGCTCTCCACATAGAGAACACATAAATGCTCGGCCTAGTGCTGATGTGTAGTGAGGAGGGATGAGAGAAATAGCTGCCAGCTGCGCAGGTGTTTGGACAACAACTATCTAAGATGTTTGGACATTTTAAAGTGAAGCTATCTATAGAATATGGCCTATTGGTTGAATTAGGTTTTGTGTGCAAAATTTAAACCACTGCAGTTTATTTTTATTGCAGCGCTGCAGTGTTGTAACTAATCTAAGCTCCTTGTCCCTAGTATTACACTCACTGGGTACTGTGTTCATCTGTAATCAGTGTCGCTCCGGTCGGTCTTCTGCAGTTCATGACCTGCCACATCGCTCCAGCGTTTTCTGTGCGAGCCAGAAGTCACTACTCCATATAAGTCTATGAGAGCCAGAACGAGGGCAGAACGAGGCATTCATAGACTTACATTAAGAGCATGTGACCGACAATGGGAAGAGCTGAAGACAGTGACTGGTAAGTATAATACTAGGGTTAGGGAACTTGTCGCAAAACTGCAGCGCTGAAATAAAAAACGCTGGAGTGGTGTTTTATTTAAAAAAAAATATGATGCGGTTTTTTTTTTACAATCAGTATTAAAACAAAATAGAAATCTTGCAACTTTCACACTGGCCACTGTGGCCTTTTTAGACTTTAACTTCTTTTTGTTTCAGGAAACAATACATTTACCACAGTGGTCAGACCCCGACCCTATTGTTAGTATTGAAGCTTCTAATGAACCTCTGCAAAGGACATTGTGAAGGGGGTGGGAGCAGGGTCAGCTGTGACATCACCTATGGTGGCCTGTGTAATGTGGGGTGAGGCGGTCGCTGTTTAGGTCGCTGTAGAGACGTCAAACACAGCAGCTCCAGAACGATGCAGGAGCGATCCAGTGACGTAATGGCGACTCACTTCTCGTTCTCGCTGGTTGTTAGCTCCATTACATCCGTTGTTAGCGTCGTTGCTTTTGATGTCAAACATGACGATACACGCCGACCTGACGACGAAATAAAGTTCTGGACTTCTAGCTCCGACCAACGTTGGCACAGCGGGATCCAGATTGCTGCTGCGTGTCAAACACAACGAGATTGCTATCCAGGATGCTGCAACGTCACGGATCGTTGTCGTTCTCGTTGCAAAGTTGCTGAGTGTCAAGGTACCTTAAGGGCACTATCTTGTGCCAGAAACGCGTCAAGTTTCTTTGAAATGCGTTTTAATATTGATTAAATAAACATCACAGATTTTACCAGGATGGATGTGCTGGATAAAATCCTTTGTTTCTTCAATAACGTATGTCACATTACACATTACAACAATACGCATGCCTTCAAGGGAGAACGTGGGCAGAATGTCCATCTCCTTAAACCTGTGTTATCAGCTTGGTATAGAGATGTTACCTGTCATTATAATCCTGCCTCTACTGATAAGAAAACTCCTATAAACGCTTCCTAAAAGGACACCAGGTATGATTCTAAAAAGCTCCATTAGCCAGTGTGTCAATTGCACTATTTTTGTTTTTTAATAAAAGTAATAATATGTAAAAAAAAAAACTTTGCAATTTTTTTTAAATACATTTAGCATAAAACATGATTAAATAATAAGTCATTTTCTAACTTCCCTTTAAGGCTTTCATTCATATTTCCCATTGCTTTTGAATCCGCTAAAAAAAGAAATCTCCTATGGAAATTGCATAAAGAATGTGTGTGATTAAAGGGGTTGTCCACTAGCCTGCAGAAAAAAAAACAAACCTACTGGACCAATTCTGCTCCTCCACTGTGTTTCTTGGGAGTCATGTGACATTATTATGTCACATGACTGCTGCAGCCAATCAGTAGTCAGTGATTGTCTGGAGCCTTCATTATTCTGCCAGTGCAGACTTTTACACTGATGGAATGGAGAAGGCAGCAGACCATCTGTGGCTACTTACCTACCGGAGACACAGCACAAGCATTGGAAATGTGGCGGCAGTCCGGGAGGTAAGTATGGTATGACAATAGGTGTTTCAGCAAATGAAGCAGATTTATGTACATCAGAAATGTGTAACATTGTCAGACATTGCACTCCATCAAAGAGGAGAGAAGAGCTGATGAGGGATGACCCCTGTGCGTACGTGCAGATTCCGGTGTGTGACGGCATCATCCAGCTGGTGAAGCTTATAGTCTGCTCAGTCTGTACCTGCCATACAGAAAGATATGGAGCTGTAGTATAAGTCTCCTGTCCAGTTCCTTGGTCACGTACACATTCGGCTGAGAAGGATTTCGGAATACACTTGATTCACTGGACCCTGGACATGATATCGTGATAATTGTGAAAGATTGTCGTGAACTAGCGGGAATATTTTGTCACCAATTGTGTACTTCTTTATTAGCTTCATTTTCTTTCCTTTTACTTCTTGGGATTTCACAACCTAAATGGAAATATGGAAAGATAAGTCGCAGTTGTTTTATTTTACACTTCTGTAACTTGTTAGGAAATTATTGAGTAGGATGTGCCAGGTACAGGTGTGTTTCTTTTATTATTATGGAAAGACATGACTAAAAGAGAGCTGCTTCCCATTCTCTATATCAATGGTTCCTGACCAGGTGGAATCTGTCTGAGAAAGACCTGTGTGCCAATAGCCTAACAACAACTCATTGTAACTAGAGTTGAGCTAAAATATTTGTGACCATGTTGGAAGTTCATGGCCAGTAGACCAAAGCAGTCTTGTCTTAAAAGGCATTATCAAGGACTATAAACTTTCTTTTATGATGGGCATAAGAACTAGCAGGTAGTTGCTAACTCCCTACCCGTTGTGCCCGGCACTGATCTGCCTGCTCAGAGCAGTCACGGACTGCTCATGACAGCGAGTCAACAGCTTCTGCTGTCGTCACACCAGCAGAGCATCGGCTTCTCTTCGACTCTGCTCTTCGGTGTGATTGCCTACGTCATGCTGATTGACTACCGACATACTGCTGCCTAACTGTTGGGAGTCAGCTGTCAATCAGCATGACGTTGTCATTCACAGCCTATCAACAGAGAAGAACTGCTCTGTTGACATGGAGACACTGCATCACCGCCAGGAGCGGTCGGTGACCCCCTTTGTGCTGGCAGAGATCAGTATTTAGCAACTACCTGCCTGTTAGTTCTTAGGCCCATAGTTATAAATCCACCACAACTTTTAAATCTGTTGACATCAGTAGCATCACATTTGATTAGTAGGCCAAGCAGAATGTAATTCTTTTTCTCTCTACTATATTTGTAACTTAATTTGTCACCTGCTATGACAAGGTTCAGAATAACTTCAATTACTCTTGACATGCAACACTCTCCTATTCTGAACACGACATTAATTAAAGACAGTTGTGCAGATTGTTGGAACCCATAACCAGTACTGTGGCCTATTTATTCATTTAATTATCTGGCCATCAACATCATCATTATCATCATCTTGAGATAAAATTGAAATAATCCCTTGAGACTAAATCCAGCATTATAGATAACGGCTGTTTAACATTATTATTTCTTAAATGCCAATTTATTGTACAGACGTTTGCTCTAGACACCCTGGAAAGAAAAGCAACAAGTTCGATTCCGCTACAACTGCACCTTATTAGCAGGGCTCATTTCACAAGGTTTAAAGGGGTTATCCAAGGGTTAAAAATCAAAACAAAACAAAAAAAACAAAAACCTGGCAGCGGGGAACAACACATTGCAGCCAGTCTCCAGTGTGACACATCATTGCTTCTGGAAAGTAAACATGGGGTCCACCTGGGTATCGGTGCTGGAGAGGCAGTTAGTGCTTTCAAGGCGTTGGCCACCTTTATGGTCATTTTTTTTCTTAAATGTATGTACTTTGGACTAAAAATAATTTTGCTATTGGGTTTCATAAAATTGTTTTCCTTGTTTGACTTCTATAGTCTCTGTTTTGCTGTGTCTATAGCTGACTGCAGAGTGACGTTTCTGAGAATCTGTCAGTGAGCTGCTTTTGATGGTGAGTTTGTAGCTCTTTTATCTGTCTCTTACTGAGATTTTCTCAGATGATTTATAACCACTGACTGCATCAAAGTAGGATGTGCAGGGATACAAAGAGCCTGTACAAGCCAGTGCAACTTTTTTATAGCACCACTCCATTTTTTTTTTTATTATTTCAGTTCTGGAGTGGTGCTACTAATTTAAGTTCCCCAACCCTATTATAATACTTACCAGCTATCGTCTTCAGCTCTTCCTGGCGCCGCTCCGATCCTGCGTTGACATTAAGTGACCGCAGCTCCTGACTGACCAGAAGTCAGAAGTAATGGTCACAAGCTCTAAATGCAAGTCTATGAATGCCTCGTCCAAACACTTGATCGGTCCGGCAGGTCACAACCTGCAGAAGACCGACCGGAGCATCTCTGACATATGAAGATGACGACTGGTGAGTATAATACTAGATGCAGGGAACTTAAATTATTGGCACTACCCCAGCTCTGAAATAATAATAAAAAAAACATTGGAGTGGTGCTAAACCCAATTGCATAATTGATTGTTTAATCCTAAATACATGCATTTAAGTAAAAAATAAAAAGTCCCGGAGGTGGACAACCCCTTTAACTCTTCATTCTGACATTCATGTATCAAAACAGTCACTGCCACTGTCACTGAGAATGCCCCTTTTAAGAGGGACAGCCAGAGAAATGAGTATTAACCAGAGAGTGCCCCCATTACAAGTGTGGTCAAAGTGTGCCCCAATATGCAATCCTGGCACAAAGCGGATGCATGCCACTAGGAAGTCTACGACCTCCTTTTCTCCAAAAATCTAGATTTCCCTTCAGCAATGGATTTCCAGTCTGACAGACTAACAGCTTTTAAGGGGCATGCCTGTTCTGCCACACGCCTAGTAGGTGTCCTAATATTTGGAGAGCCTCTGTTACTATCTGGTATACATAGTAATCTGTTGCAAGTTATGAGTTACCTGAGCTGCGACAGTTCTGATTTTTGGACATACAGTAGTATCCAAAATAATAGCAGTGTGTTCAAAAACATGAGTTAACTGCAATATCTTTATACTAGTTTTTATTTCCTGCATTGGGAAGATTGCACACTGTTTTCTAATTCAAAACATGAGGAGAAATATCTATAATTTTTAACTTCTTTAGAGAAAATAACAAAAAAATGAACATTGGGCTGTTCTAAAAAAATAGCAGTGTCTGCATCTGTCTTCACAAACTCACAATATGTACTGTTTTTTTCAGGATTTAGTATTCCTGTGAATCTCTAACCTAATATCTAGTTGTATACCCACAGTTTTATAGAACCACTTTACATCTATGATGCATAAAGTCAATCAACTTCTGGCCCCTGTCAATTGTTACTGTTGGCTTTGCCTCAGAAACGGCATCTTTAATGTCACCCCACAAGCGTTCTATCGGATTAAGGCCCAGGGATTGGGTTGGCCACTCCATAACCTCAATTTTGTTGAATTGGAACCAAGATTTTGCTCGTTTACTGGTGTATTTTGGGTGTTTGTCTTGTTGAAACACCCATTTCAAGGGCATATCCTCTTCATCATAAGGCAACATGACATCTTCAATTATTTTAATATATGCAAACTGGACCAAGACCCCTGGTATGCGGTAAATAGGTCCGGCACCATTGTAAGGGAAACATGTCCATATCATGATGCTTGCACCACCATGCTTCACTGTCTTCAGAGTGTACTGTGGCTTGAATACAGAGTTTGGGGGTCGTCTAACTAACTGTCTGTGGCCCTTGGACCTAAAAAGAACAATGTTACTTTCATCAGTCCACAAAATGTTTCTCCATTTCTCTTTAGTCCAGTTGATGTGTTCTTTGGCACATACTGTACTGTATTCAGTACACGTCTTTTTTTTTAACAGTGGGACTTTGCGGGGACTTCTTGCTCAGAGATTAGCATCACACAGGCATCTCCTAGCTGTCTCAGTACTCACTGGTAACTTGAGACCAGCTTTGATCTTTGATCATTGGCTGAGCCTTTGCCATTCTAGCTATTCTTCCATCGATTTGAATAGTAGTCTTCCATTTTCTTCCACGTCTCTCAGGTTTGGCTTTTTATTTTAAGGCATTGTAGATCATTTTAGCTGAACACAGTCTGCACTTCTTTATAAGTTTTACCCTCTCCAATCAACTTTTTAATCAAAGTACACTGTTCTGAACAATGTCTCAAATTACCCATATTTCTCATGCTTTCAAGGAGAAATGCATGTACAACATGTCCTGGCTTCACCCTTAATAAGGGCCACCTGATTCACACCTGTTTCTTCACTGAATGATTGACCTCACTAACTGAACTCCACACTGCTATTATTTTGAACACACCGACTTTAAATTAATTATTGTAATACACAGACTCAAAAACACACAGATCATGAATCATGCGATCTGTTGGTTTTCTTAGAACCTACTCCACCAACTGGTAAATTGTTCGACATGTGGTAATATAATTTATACCAAGAACAGTGATTAATGTGGTTAGTCATACTGGACTGCTATTATTTTGAACACTACTGTAACACTATTACATGTAGGCACATAACAGCGCTAGCTAGGGCTTTGTCTATCGCACGTTTACACTCAGCATCGTTCACAAAACCACAGAGATTGTCACGAATAGATTGTCATTACTCACATTCCTGCAGCATCACCAATAATAGGCTAGGACAGATGGCATTGATGTATTATGTGTGCGGTGGGCATATGGCCTTAGGAAAGGGTGCACACTACAAATATGTTCAGTGGCTTGGACTTCCTAAATCTGTGCATCTTAGCAAGTGACTTCTGCAGAAAGTGTTGTTTGCGCTGATCCATGCTCGGTACCTGACCTGCACACTGACACGTCCGAAAACTATGTAATCTCATTTAAAGTGATGGTGCATCGTAAGACATTGTCTTACATTTTATCAAGTTAGAGCTGAAAATGTCATCTGACTGAGACCTTGAGGTTGTACACCAATGTTCTGTAGATTATAGAAAGAACAGTATCAACACCAAGCTTTTCTCCTTCCCTTAAAGGGCTTGTACCAAGTTTGAACATTAGCTGCAGTTCTCAAGATAGGGCATTACTTTGTAATTGGTGAAGATCAGACCGCTGCAACCATCACCGATCCTAGAAACAAGGCTCTGAAAAGCCCCATCTATATAGAGCAAAAGTCAAACATGCGTACCTCTGCTCCAGGGGCGTAACTACCGCGGTCGCAGCGGTCACAGTTGCGACGGGGCCCAGACTACTTAGGGGCCCCATGGACAGTAGTGAAGCCGGAGAATGAAATGACCCATGATTGCACCATTTGTGAGTGACCCGCAGCAGGGAGCCGTCACCGCTCTCTAATTATACTTACCTACTCCCGGCGCGGTCCCTGGAAGTCCCTGCTTCTTCCAGCGCTGCAGATTCTTCCTGCACTGAGCGGTCACATGGTCCCGCTCATTACAGAAATGAATATGCGGCTCCACCTCCCATAGAGGTGGAGCCTCATATTCATTTCTGTAATGAACGGGACCATGTGACCGCTCAATACAGGAAGAAGATGCAGCGGTGGAAGAAGCAGGGACGCAGCGCCAGGAGCAGCCTGCAGGTGACTGGTGGTGAGTATACAGCGCTGCGCAGCGCTGGGCGATATTTACCTCTCCTCGTTCCGGTGCGGCTCTGTCATCAGCGTCCTCTGGCAGTGACGTTCAGGTCAGAGGGCGCGGTGACGTAGTCAGTGCGCGCCCTCTGCTGAACGTCAGTGCCGAAGACGGAGCCTCACGAGGAGCAGCCAGGCAGGTAAATATTGATAGTGCCGGGGGTCCTGAGCGAAGAGAGAGAGGTGAGGTGAGTATGTGATTTATTTTTTTTACGGCAGCAAAAGCATAAGGGGCAAGTCGCAAGTGGCTATACGGAGCATCTTACGGGGCCATAACTCTTGTGCAGCACTAAAAGGGGCAGTGGCTGTGCGGAGCATCTTATGGGGCCATAACTCTTGTGCAGCACTAAAAGGGGCAGTCGGCAGTGACTGTATGGATCATCTGTATGGGGCCATAACTCTTGTGCAGCACTATAAGGGGCAGTGACTGTGCGGAGCATCTTATGGGGCCATAACACTTGTGCAGCACTATAAGGGGCAGTGGCTGTGCGGAGCATCTTATGGGGCCATAACTCTTGTGCAGCACTAAAAGGGGCAGTGGCTGTGCGGAGCATCTTATGGGGCCATAACACTTGTGCAGCGCCAGCACTAAAAGGGGCAGTGGCTGTGCGGAGCATCTTATGGGGCCATAACTCTTGTGCAGCACTAAAAGGGGCAGTCGGCAGTGACTGTATGGATCATCTGTATGGGGCCATAACTCTTGTGCAGCACTATAAGGGGCAGTGACTGTGCGGAGCATCTTATGGGGCCATAACACTTGTGCAGCACTATAAGGGGCAGTGACTGTGCGGAGCATCTTATGGGGCCATAACTCTTGTGCAGCACTAAAAGGGGCAGTGGCTGTGCGGAGCATCTTATGGGGCCATAACACTTGTGCAGCGCCAGCACTAAAAGGGGCAGTGGCTGTGCGGAGCATCTTATGGGGCCATAACTCTTGTGCAGCACTAAAAGGGGCAGTGGCTGTGCGGAGCATCTTATGGGGCCATAACTCTTGTGCAGCACTAAAAGGGGCAGTCGGCAGTGACTGTATGGATCATCTGTATGGGGCCATAACACTTGTGCAGCACTATAAGGGGCAGTGACTGTGCGGAGCATCTTATGGGGCCATAACACTTGTGCAGCACTATAAGGGGCAGTGACTGTGCGGAGCATCTTATGGGGCCATAACGCTTGTGCAGCACTATAAGGGGCAAGGGGCTGTGCGGAGCATCTTATGGGGCCATAATGAACGGTGCAGAGCATTATATATGGCACAGCTTTCTATGGAGCATCTATGGGGCCATAATGAACGGTGCAGAGCATTATATATGGCACAGCTTTCTATGGAGCATCTATGGGGCCATAATGAACGGTGCAGAGCATTATATATGGCACAGCTTTCTATGGAGCATCTATGGGGCCATAATGAACGGTGCAGAGCATTATATATGGCACAGCTTTCTATGGAGCATCTATGGGGCCATAATGAACGGTGCAGAGCATTATATATGGCACAGCTTTCTATGGAGTATCTATGGGGCCATAATGAATTGTATGAGTTGTATGGCAGGGCTGCGGGGGGGGGGGGGGCCCATTTGGAAGTTCGCACCGGGGCCCATAACTTTGTAGTTACGCCACTGCTCTGCTCCATTCACTCTTGATAGGAGTGCCAAAGGCCAGCCAAGTGCAACACCCAACTATATTCAGTGGTCCAAATAAAAACTAATGGAGCCGAGGTGCGCATGTCTTACTTCTTCTTCATTCAAATGGGGCTATTTAAAGTATCATTCTCAGCATATGGGAGAATACCAGCAATCGGAACTCAAGGGAACGCAAAATTATCCATGACCATTATTCTATGGATAGGGATAACTTCCAAATTTAGTAAAAACATCTTCAACTTGTAAGGAGATGTCCTGAAATGTCTGAAGTGGGAAAATACCTCAAGGGGTATGCGCATTATTATCACAGGAACATCGAGTAATAGAGCGACAATTTTATTATTTGTGTAATTTATTTTGTTGTATAATGTACTTATGCCTGTTTAATAAGTACTGATTATATAATCTTATAGAGAGCAAGGGGATCTAGTTCTCTATTTAAAGGTGGGGACATGAAAATGATAAATACCTCATGAAAGTGACAGCCACATTTTCCTTGCAGGAATTCCTTATAACGCCCCATAGTAATACTGAATGTATCAACTACTTCATAACCATATAGTTTAGCTGTCTTCAGGATGAGACTATTTTCATCAGATAACTGTCTTATTTGAACCTGTATTCAAAAATACAAAAAACAAAAAAGAGATGCTGTAACTGTTGGATACAATTATGGAGCAGAAAGTCATGCATTGCTGATAATTTATTTAAATGGCTAATCCCATCTTCATAGATTTATATTAGCAGACAGAAATTGTAAGTTAACTGCAATTTACTGTTTAGTAAAATCTGAAGACATTCTTGAGATATTAAAACTTTTGTTTATAGTTCATTGCTGGAGATGGCCCAATGCTTCTGTCTAACTTGTAAGCACTGCACTTAGGAGGTAGCAGCATGCTCCACAGATCTAGCTTCAAACAGTGCTTATAAGTAGAGATGAGTGAACCCGAACTTAAAAGTTCAGGGTTTGTACCAGGCAGTTAGTGTCCAGTGGTAAACACCGAACACGGACTGCTCCTGGAAGTCCGTTGCAATTTTTGGTGTCCCGGGGAAGTCCATTGAGAGAGAGAGAATTTTCAGCTGTAAAGTTCGGATCCTCATTGTTTTCAATGGGGTTTAGGTTCTGATTCAAGTTCAGGTACAGTTCTGGTAGCCAAACCGAACTTTGGAATAAAGTTTGGGTCATGTACCAGAACCTGAACTTCCATGGGTCCGCTCATTCCTACTTATATGCACAATAGAAAAGTGTCTGTTAGGACTGTACATGTTCTGCTGTCTAGCAGTAGTGGTCAGTCTCCAAAACAACAAGCTATAAACCAAATAAATTATAGGTGTTAATTAGTGATGATGAGCGAATATACTCGTTGCTCGCGTGATCTCCGAGAATTTAAAGGGGATGTCTCACAATATGAAATCGTATTTTAACAACCTTTTAGGACAAAACTGGCTATGCATTCAAAATTCACGGGTATGTGACAGAGTAATTAGTCACATTGTAAGACTCTGCCTTTCCATGTATTGCTTGGATGCACTGGATTTAATTCATATCATGAATGGCTAACATGCATCCTACAATCCTACATTTATCTTGTAGGAAATAGCAAGCCTTAGGCTAAGTTCACATTTGCATTCTGCAGCCCTTCGCAGGGCTGCGTACATTTTCCCTTCATATCCGCACAGCTGCGCATGCGTCCTGCATACCTATCTTTAACATTGGGTACGCAGGGACATGCGTTTCTCTGCGGATGCGTCTGCACGCATCGTTTTGACGTGCCCGCCGACCGCACTGGAACGCAGCATGTTGCGTTCGGTGGCACATCAAAACGATGCGTGTGGACGCATCCACAGAAAAACGCATGTCCCTGCATACCCAATGTTAAAGACAGGTACGCAGGACGCATGCGCACCTGTGCGGATATGAAGGGAAAAAGTATGCAGCCAAACGGAGGCCTGCCGAAGCAAATGTGAACTCGGTCCTAGACGTGGCTTTCCCTGATGATAACAGTAGAAAAAAGAAGTTAAGGCCCATTAAAATTGGCGGCTCATTACATAGGCTTATTTTTGAAGAGATCCTGTCACCTGACTCTTGCTGCCCTAGCCTTCAGCAGCAGGAATCAGAGTCTGTTTTCACCCTTCTGACCAGTCCAAATTTTACAATTTTGATCAGCGTCATTTTATGAGGCAATAACTCTGAAATGATTCGACATATTTTGGTAATTGTCAGATTGTTTTAGTGACATGTTGTACTTCATGGTAGTGGTACATTTTGTTTGCAATTTTCAAACTTAGAATTTTTATGCCATTAAACCAAATAGTTGTACCACACAAAATCTACTATATAATCGTCTAATTCTGTCTGTTTGTCTGTAACAGAAACCCCGCGTCGCTGATTGGTCGCGCCAGCCGCCCGCGACCAATCAGCGACAGGCACATTCCAGCCGCGAATTGGCACGGGATTTGAACCACTCTTCCCTGATTGGTCGTGCCCGGCCACGACCAGTCAGCGATATTGGTGTGGGATTTAAACACCGCTTCGGTGATTGGTTGTGCCCAGCCGGCCGCGACCAATCAGCGATATTGGCGTGGGATTTAAACACCGCTTCACTGATTGGTCGTGGCCGGCCGCGACCAATCAGTGACAGGCCCAGTCCAGCCACGAATTGGCACGGGATTTGAACCCCTTTTCACTGGTTGCACCCGGCCACGACCAATCAGCAATATTGGCACGGGATTTAAACCCCGCTTCGCTGATTGGTCGTGCCCGACCGGCCACGACCAATCAGCGATATTGGCATGGGATTTAAACCCCGCTTCACTGATTGGTCGTGCCCGGCCGTCTGTGATCAATCAACGATATTGGCGCGGGATTTAAACACCGCAGTCCAGCCACGAATTGGCGCAGGATTTGTACGCTTTGCTGATTGGTTGCACCCAGCCGGCTGTGACCGATCAGCGATATTGGCGTGGGATTTAAACACCGCTTCCCTGATTGGTTGCGCCCCAGCCGGCTGCGACCAATCAACGATATTGGCGCAGGATTTAAACACCGCTTCACTGATTGATTGTGGCCGGCCACGGCCAATCAGCGACAGGCGCAGTCTGGCTGCGAATTGGCGCAGGATTTGAATGACGCTTCGCTGATTGGTCACGCCCAGCTGGCTGTGACCAATCAGTGATATTGGCGTGGGATTTAAACACCGCTTTGCTGATTGGTTGCGCCCGGCCGGCCGCGACCAATCAACGATATTGGCACGGCATTTAAACACCGCTTCACTGATTGGTCCTGGCCAGGCGCGACCAATCAGTGACAGGCGCAGTCCAGCTGCAAATTGGCATGGGATTTGAACCACGCTTCGCTGATTGGTCGCGCCCGGCCGGCCTTGACCAATCAGCGACAGGTGCAGTCTGGCTGCGAATTGGTGCAGGATTTGAACCACGTTTTGCTGATTGGTTGCACCCGGCTATGACCAATCAGCGATATTGGTGTGGGATTTAAACCCCGCTTCGCTGATTGGTCCTGCTCGGCTGGCCATGACCAATCAGTGACAGGCGCAGTCCAGCCGCGAATTGGCACGGGATTTGAACCACGCTTTGCTGATTGGTCTCGCCCGGCCAGCCGCGACTAATCAATGGATTTAAACACTGCTTCACTGATTGGCCGTGACAAATCAGTGACATGCGCAGTCCGGTCGCGAATTAGCTGTGACCAATCAGCCGGCTGTGACCAATCAGCGATATTGGCACGGGATTTAAACACCACTTCACTGATTTGTTGCACCTGGCCGGCTGCGACCAATCAACGATATTGGCGCGGGATTTAAACACCGCTTCACTGATTGGTCACGCCCAGCCGGCCGTGACTAATCAGTGACAATTGGCTGTGACCAATCAGCCGGCTGTGACCAATCAGTGACAAGCGCAGTCCAGCTGCGAATAGGCGCAGGATTTGAACCACGCTTCGCTGATTGGTCGTGCCCGGCTGGCCACGACCAATCAGCGTCAGGTGCAGTCCGGCTGCGAATTGGCATGGGATTTGAACCACGCTTCGCTGATTGGTCGCGCCCGGCCAGCCACGACAAATCAATGATATTGGCGTGGGATTTAAACACCGCTTCACTGATTGGTCGCGCCCAGCCGTCCGTGACAAATCAGCAACAGGCACAGTCCGGCTGCGAATTGACGTGGGATTTGAACCACGTTTCGCTGATTGGTCGCACCAGGCCATGACCAATCAGTGATATTGGCGCGGAATTTAAATACCGCTTCACTGATTGGTCACGCCCGGCTGCAACAAATCAGCTCAGGCGCAGTCTGGCCGCAAATTGGCATGGGATTTGAGCAACGCTTCACTGATTGGTCACACCCGGCCGGCCGCGACCAATCAGCGATATTGGCGTGGGATTTAAACCCCGCTTTGCTGATTGGTCGCGCCCAGCCGGCCGTGACCAATCAGCGACAGGCGCAGTCTGGCCGCGAATTGGCATGGGATTTGAACCACGTTTCGCTGATTGGTCTCGCCCGGCCAGGCACGACCAATCAGCGATATTGGCGCGGGATTTAAACACCGCTTCTGTGATTGGTTGCACCTGGCAGGCTGCGTCCAATCAGCAACAGGCGCAGTCCGGCCGCAAATTGGCATGGGATTTGAACCACGCTTCGCTGATTGGTCACGCCTGGCCACGACCAATCAGCAATATTGGAGCGGGATTTAAAATTTAAAATCCTGTGTATTCATTGCATTATTCTTAAATCTTCATAAATAAACTACATACATATTCTAGAATACCCGATGCGTTAGAATCGGGCCACCATCTAGTAGATAATAATTACCATTTGCCGCATGTCTACTTTACAGCAGCCTAATTTTTTAAATATATTTTTTGTTTGGTAGTTAGAAGGGATAAAAGTCAATCAGAAGATTTTCATTTTTCCAACAAAATTTACAAAACCAATTTTTTTTCAGAGACTGCATGACATTTGAAGTGACTTTAAGGGGCCTATGTGATAAAAAAATTACCCAAAAGTGACACGATTTAAAAAATCTGCACCCCTCAAACTGCTCAAAACCACATTCAAGAAGTTTATTAACACTTTAGGTGCTTCACAAAAATTAAAGTAATGTGTAAGGAAAAAAATAAAATGTTATTTTTTCCCCACAAAAATTTTGCCTTAGCCCCAAAATTTCCATTTTCACAAGGATAACGGGAAAAATAGACCATATGATTTGTTGTGCAATTTCTTCTGAGTACCCAATATGTGGTGGAAAAGTACTGTTTGGGTGCACGGCTAGGCTTAGACGTTTGGAGCGTAAAGTTAGTTGAAATAGATAGCAGACACCATGTTGCATTTCCTGAGACCCTGATGTGCCTAATCAGTGGAAACCCACCCTACACAAGTGACCTCATTTTGGAAACTACACTCCTAAAGGAACTTATCTAGAGTTGTGGTGAATACCTTGATCACACAGTTGCTTCACAGATTTTCTAATATTGAGTCGTGAAAATGAAAAAAAATGCATCTTCCCCACAAAAATGTTGTTTTAGCACCACAAATTTTTCATTTTCACAAGGGTAACAGCATAAAATAGACTCAATATTTGTTGTGCAATTTATCCTGAGTATACTGATACCTCATATGTGGTGGAAAACTACTGTTTGGGCTCAAAATGGAAGGAGTTCTGAATTCTGGAGCCCAAACTTGGCTGAGATAGATTGCGGATGTCATATCACATTTGAAGAGCCCCTGACATGCCAGCTCTGGAGGCCATATTCCCAGAGTTCACCGCATTGAAACACATAAAAAGTGTGAGGGATCTGGTTTTTCACCACCCATTACCAGTCTGGGACCCACAGCATCATCCCACTTCCACTCCTACCTCCGCCAAACACCACCTCCTACCAGCCTGGAGCCCACAGCATTGCCTCACTCCTACTTCCGCCGAACATCACCTCCTATCAGCCTGGGGCCTGCAGCATCTCCTGTCTCCCCTGCCACCAGCTTACCTGCAGCAGCAACCCTGCCACCTGGGAGCATGCCCCACCACCCCCAGGTAGGTTACCGTAAAAGTGGATTATAAGACACACCACTAGTGTTGAGCGATACCGTCCGATACTTGAAAGTATCGGTATCGGAAAGTATCGGCCGATACCGGCAAAGTATCGGATCCAATCCGATACCGATACCCGATACCAATACAAGTCAATGGGACTCAAGTATCGGACGGTATCCCTGATGGTTCCCAGGGTCTGAAGGAGAGGAAACTCTCCTTCAGGCCCTGGGATCCATATTAATGTGTAAAAGAAAGAATTAAAATAAAAAATATTGCTATACTCACCTCTCCGACGCAGCCTGGACCTCACGGAGGGAACCGGCAGCGTTCTTTGCTTAAAATTCGCGCGTTTACTTCCTTCCGTGAAGTCCCGGCTTGTGATTGGTCGCGTGCCGCCCATGTGGCCGCGACGCGACCAATCACAGCAAGCCGTGACGTAATTTCAGGTCCTTCAGGATTTTAAAATTACGTTCTGGCTTGTGATTGGTCGCGTCGCGGTCACATGGGCGACGCGACCAATCACAAGCCGTGACGTCACGGGAGGCAGGACACGCGCGCATTTTAAAATGCGCGCGTGTCCTGCCTCCCATGACGTCACGGCTTGTGATTGGTCGCGTCGCCCATGTGACCGCGACGCGACCAATCACAAGCCAGAACGTAATTTTAAAATCCTGAAGGACCTGAAATTACGTCACGGCTTGCTGTGATTGGTCGCGTCGCGGCCACATGGGCGGCACGCGACCAATCACAAGCCGGGACTTCACGGAAGGAAGTAAACGCGCGAATTTTAAGCAAAGAACGCTGCCGGTTCCCTCCGTGAGGTCCAGGCTGCGTCGGAGAGGTGAGTATAGCAATATTTTTTATTTTAATTCTTTCTTTTACACATTATTACATTAATGTTGTTTCGATACCGATACCCGATACCACAAAAGTATCGGATCTCGGTATCGGAATTCCGATACCCGCAAGTATAGGCCGATACCCGATACTTGCGGTATCGGAATGCTCAACACTACACACCACCATTTTATTAAAAAAGTTTTCCTATTTTCCTTCTCCAAATTTGGGACGTGTTTTATAACTCGGTGCCTCTTATAATTCACAAAATATAGTACATTTTTTAACATTTTTTATAAGGGCTAATAGGATAAAATCGACCTCACAATTTGTTGTGCAATTTCTTCTGAATTAATCGTGATCTGCCTTTCAGGCACAGTGAAAAGCTCAAAAGTAAAGGAGCGCCATATTATAGAGCAGATTTTGCTGTTTTGATTTGCGGTGCCACAACAGCAGGACTACCCTTTAAGTGACCCCATTTTACAAATTATACTTCTGAATGAATTCATCTAAGGGTGCAGTGATCATATTGACACCACGGGTGTGTCACAGAATTTTATACCATTGGGCGGTGAAGAAAAAATAATTACATTTTTAGCACAGAAATTTTGTTGTAGCCTCAGATTTTACAGCTTCACATGGTGAAATAGGTAAAAATGGCAAGAAAATGTGTCCTACAATTTCTGCTAAATATGACAATACCTTATATGTGGCTGTACAATACTGCTTAGCCACATGGCGAGACTCAGGAGGGAAGGAATGCTATTCGTCTCTTGGAGTACAATTTTTCACAGAATAGTTTGTGGAATCCACATACAGAGCCTCTAACTGTCAGAAGAGTAGAATTCCAACTAAAGTGATCCCATTTTGGAAATTACACCTCTGTGGGAATTTATCTACAGGTATAGTGACGATTTTGACTCCATGTTTATTTTCCAGAAACAAGTAGCACTGGATGTTGCTGAGTGAAAATTTCAAATCTGCCATTGTAGTGACCGGTAAATTGTAGTGCCTGTTCATTATGCCCAGCTAGTGTGTCTGGAGACACGCACCCATAAATTAAGAAGGATCTTATTGCTGCAGAAATGCCAAATATATGGACACTGAATGTGGTTTAGGCACACTGTGTGGTTATTCTACATGCATCTCCTTGCTTTCCAAAATGGAGTCTGTGTATATTTTCATATAAGGGGTTCTCAGGAATTTCTTTATCTAATTGGACATAGAGATAACATAGCAAAGTGAAAGCAAGGGTACCACACCTAAACTCTTCAGGTGGGTGTAGACAGTATTAACTTTAGCCAATTAGACATATGCTAATACAAGCACATATGTAGAGATAAGCTAACCCAATTATATTGTTGCAATGTACAGTACAGACCAAAAGTTTGGACGCACCTTCTCATTTAAAGATTTTTCTGCATTTTCATGACTGTGAAAATTGTACATTCACACTGAAGGCATCAAAACTATGAATTAACACATATGGAATTATATACTTAGCAAAAAAGTGTGAAACAACTGAAATTATGTCTTATATTCTAGGTTCTTCAAAGTAGCCACCTTTTGCTTTGATGACTGCTTTGCACACTCTTGGCATTCCATTCATGAGCTTCAAGAGGTAGTCACCGGGAATGGTCTTCCAACAATCTTGAAGGAGTTCCCAGAGATGCTTAGCACTTGTTGGCCCTTTTGCCTTCACTCTGCGGTCCAGCTCACCCCAAACCATCTCGATTGGGTTCAGGTCTGGTGACTGTGGAGGCCAGGTCATCTGGCGTAGCACCCCATCACTCTCCATTTTGGTCAAATAGCCCTTACACAGCCTGGAGGTGTGTTTGGGGTCATTTTCCTGTTGAAAAATAAATGATGGTCCAACTAAATGCATGCAAACCTGATGGAATAGCTTGCCGCTGCAAAATGCTGTGGTAGCCATGCTGGTTCAGTATGCCTTCAATTTTGAGTAAATCCCCAACAGTGTCACCAGCTAAGCACCCCCAGACCATCACACCTCCTCCTCCATGCTTCATGGTGGGAACCAGGCATGTAGAGTCCATCCTTCACCTTTTGTGCGTCGCACAAAGACACGGTGGTTGGAACCAAAGATCTCAAATTTGGACTCATCAGACCAAAGCACAGATTTCCACTAGTCTAATGTCCATTCCTTGTGTTCTTTAGCCCAAACAAGTCTCTTCTGCTTGTTGCCTGTACTTGGCAGTGGTTTCCTAGCAGCTATTTTACCATGAAGGCCTGCTGCACAAAGTCTCCTCTTAATAGTTGTTGTAGAAATGTGTCTACTGCTAGAACTCTGTGTGGAATTGACCTGGTCTCTAGTCTGAGCTGCTGTTAACCTGCGATTTCTGAGGCTGGTGACTCAGATAAACTTATCCTCAGAAGCAGAGGTGACTCTTGGTCTTCCTTTCCTGGGGCGGTCCTCATGTGAGCCAGTTTCTTTGTAGCGCTTGATGGTTTTTGCCACTGCACTTGGGGACACTTTCAAAGTTTTCCCAATTTTTTGGACTGACTGACATTAATTTCTTAAAGTAATGATGGCCACTCATTTTTCTTTACTTTGCTGCTTTTTTCTTGCCATAATACAACTTCTAACAGTCTATTCAGTAGAACTATCAGCTGTGTATCCACCAGACTTCTGCACAAGACAACTGATGGTCCCAACCCCATTTATAAGGCAAGAAATCCCACTTATTAAACCTGACAGGGCACACCTTTGAAGTGAAAACCATTCCTGGTGACTACCTCTTGAAGCTCATCAAGAGAATGTCAAGAGTGTGCAAAGCAGTCATCAAAGCAAAAGGTGGCTACTTTGAAGAACCTAGAATATAAAACATAATTTCAGTTGTTTCACACTTTTTTGTTAAGTATATAATTCCACATGTGTTAATTCATGGTTTTGATGCCTTCAGTGTGAATGTACAATTTTAATAGTCATGAAAATACAGAAAAATCTTTAAATGAGAAGGTGTGTCCAAACTTTTGGTCTGTACTGTATGTAGATTAAAAACCTATATAAAGAGTGATTGATGATATAATAGAGTTCTGCTTTCATACATAAGAATGTGTCTGCGTGGTACTTCTTTCCTATACATACTTGGATTTTATATTTTAATTTGGAGCAGGCACAACGTCTCAAAACGTCCCACATTACATGGCGACGACAAAACCTGGCACAACGAACAGGGATCCACTATTTCAAAGGACCACTTGATCCAAACGCTTTGCTGGCCTCCAGGGGACAGCTACAAAAGGTAAGAAGCTTTATTCTTATACTATCCAAATTTGCAATTTCTGTCTTGGTTTTGGAGTGTTTTGGGTGTGTCGCAGGTCATTCGATCTGTTCATAGTAAGTGGGTCCATTACGGTCAGCCAAAAAACCCTGAGGAAACCTTGTGCACTGTGTTGAATTCCTGTGTTGTATGTTGTATGGAAAGTGTGGATTTGGCATTTCATTTGTACGTGGGGTTGGATTGTAATGACTAAATTGATTGTATCCAGCGATATTGGTGATTGCCGGCAGCAGCCTTTTGCTGTACTAAGGAAACCCATATGGTTCCGGCCCCTAAATGTAGGGTCTGATGGTTTTCGGTTGATTATATATAAGTCAGGCATGGAATGACAGAGTAGGAGACCATAGTGAAAGGTAAGATGCCCCCTGGTTTACCTCTCCAGTCCAGTATTCCTGATGTAAAAGACCGAAGATAAACAGTCCACAGTCATTATGCTCCTGGGTTCAGTGCCACTGCAGCCAAACAAGATCAAGCCTGTTTGACTTGTGTGCTCAACAATGTGGGATGCGACACCAAGACGCCTATGAGACACACACTGAGGCCCTTGTATCTTTTCCATTGTCTTCAGATAGACTACATTCAACTTCCCAAGATGCAAACCTACAAGTATATACTACTGTGTGTCAACCTCTTCTCAGGATGGCCAGTAGCATACCCCGTGTGTAAAGCCACCTCCAAGACTACAGCGAAGAAACTAATCTCTGAATTCATCTGCAGATATGGGGTGCCTCAGACCACACAGAGTGAATGAGGACCCACTTTACTGGCAAAGTAATACAGGAAACAATATTCACCCTGGGAGTGGAACAGGCCTTTCATAGTCAGTACCATCCACAAAGTAGCAGTAGAGCAGAGATATTTAATGGGACCCTGAAAATCCAAAAAGCTATTGCTGAAATGGGCAGACCATGGACAGAATGTTTGCACTCTTCTCAATAGGTTATACTCCCAACAAAAGACAGATCTCAGCCCATATGAGGTGTTATTTGGGTCAGCCTTTACTCTAGGGTTGTATTTTCCACAGCATGACAGGCTGTCTTCTTATGTTAATGCACTTACAAAATGCTTGTCTGACATATACTCTAGGGTTTACTCTTCCCGATCCTGATTCTGTGGGAGCCACCGCCTGCAGCCAGGTGGGGGGTGGTCAGAAGAGCCCTTCAGCCTCGATTTGATGGGCTCTTCCAAGTTTTGCAGACAACTGAGACAGCCATAAATCTCAAAGGAAAGCACAACTGGATGCACGCCTCACACTGCAAGAAAATAGCTTAGCCCAAGAAAGTTACCTAATGATGTGGATTAATAACCTGTGCTTTATCCTTTTTGCCTTGATAAATGGGGGCTCATCAAGGGCTATGTCCCAAGAGAGAAAGAATGGGGATCTAGTTACCACTTTCTGATTTAATACCTCAGACTTTGTAGTCAGTTACAAATTTGACCTGTGTAACATGATCTCCAGCCCTAGTAGCAGCGTGGGGACAATTATAGACTCACCCAAAAGTATATATGTGTCATCTCCGCCAATACTGCCTATGGGTCTGATTATGTGTCCTGGAATATGGTGCGGTGGAACACTGGGGAAGACTGAGCCTATAGCCCTTCCGCAGCCCAAGAAAAGACAGACACCAATGGTAGAAGCCTCCTTACTAGAATGACTATTACAACTACAATGCATGTCCAAGCATTGACTAATTAGGATAATTTTATTGTAAGGATATCAGGGACCGACCTATCTATCTATCTATATATATATATATATATATATATATATATATATAAAGCTGAGTGTATGTATGTCTCTGTGTGTGTGTATGTATCAAGCCATGCCCACTCCACATAGCCCCATCAGGAAGTACAACTCCTGCTTCCAAATGACATCATTTGGTGCAAAAAGAGAAGTTTTTTTCAAGAAGTGTCGGCCATGAACTTCTATGCCTATAGGATCATGACAAGAGTTGGTGAGGAAAATCACATCCTCAAATGCAGACATGTGTATTAGATATGCATTATTGCAATTAGTCCAATTTCTCTTGGGATCAAGTGTTTCCAATTGTATATGGAAGAGGAGTGTGAGGTGCTGCCAGTGGAGGCAACTATGAAGGAGGAAAGCTGTGCTTTATGTGCAATATAATTATTATAATTGGTTATAACTAGCCACAGTTAGTTACTATGTCCGGTCAATGCCAGGCTCTTCAGCTAGTTCTAAATGAAACTGAGACCTCGCAACCTAATACTTCCAAAATGTCATTCCTATTGCCCCTAACCTATGTGGAAATGGGATAGTCTGAGACCAATTATTGGTTAGAATTTTTTTTTCACTTTTTTACTTAGTACCTCTATGGGACTTTAACTTCTATTACTCTGATTACTGATATAATGCATTGCAATGCACAAGCATTGCAATGCGTCATAGCTGTCAGTGTTACACTGACAGAATGCCTTTTAGATCGTGCTGCTTGCTTGGCTTCATAGGACACCATAGCTTATAGGGGAATAAACATGGATATTCCGCACTGCTGGTGGGTAGAAATGCAGATCCAGGATACACAAAAATATGTTTTGCTGTTTTTTATTAGTTGATGCATTTTCATGGTTCTTCTTCAGGACGTAAACACATTTTACCAGTCAGATGACCCATGGATCTGCCTTTACATTGTGTGAATGCAACTTTACCGGGCTATCAAAACCTTTTATTAGTTTTTTAATTTTAAAATGGATAAGACCCTCTGTGTGCTTTTTTGCTCTTCAGTTCATAGGCCACCGTAGCTGGCAGACCCAGAGGTCATCATTTGACCTCTGGTTCCCATGACAACGATTTGTAGCCCACGATTACATCATATGGGTGACAATCAGAAGGGAGAGGAAGCCCCCTCTCTCTCCTATCCTACTAAATGCTGCTGTCACTATTTATTGTGGTATTTAGATGATTAAACAGCCGGGAGGGGTTCCCTGACTGTGTGGGCAGCTAGGACTTGGCTATCACTTAACTTGAGTTCCAGCTCCTGTACCTTTACGATTGCCATGACATACAGGTAAGTCTAAAAATGACGTACCCACATATCCAATATCTGGAAGAGGTTAAAGCATAATTTCTCTGAAACGTTGATGTATTCCAGAGGTGATTACTGTGTACATGGCTGCAATCGTACAGTCAGGCTCTGATTCATGCTTCCTGTGTTTTGGGCAGCATGAATCGGGTGACCAGTTTCCTTTTAAAATGAGTTGTCTTCATAACCTCTAAAAAAATATATAATGAGTTTCTTTTTGATAGAAAGTGGTACTTTCATGACAGGAATAATGATGCCATTGTAAAATAGGTGCCTTCAACAGGCTTGATGATCAGGCTGTTACAAATAAAAACATTTAATGGTATTCAGCACACAAAAATTGACATGAACTAATGGGCATGCATTCTGCATAGCATACAAGTGTATGAAGATACTCATGAAGCCATGTAGCTCAAGTAGAAACCGGATCTCTGGTTGACCTTGCCAATATGTAATACGTTTATGCCATGTTCATATGCACAGGATTTGCTGTAGTTGTCAAAACCTCCTCAACATTAACTGGAAAAATTCCACACAAAAATCAAAGTATGAGGAATATTTATAAATCTGCAACATGCTGATTACTGTTCAGATATTCATGGTGGATTACACCCTTTGTAATGTTCGAGATGCAGTAGGGTAAAATCCTGAACTAAATCAAAATCCTCAACCAAAATCTGCTTGTAATTCATTTGAAGTCAAATCCATGGTAGAAAACATAGCGTTGTACAGTGTATCAGGATTTACAGTACTTGGACAATAAAGAAGAGCCACAAAACTGATACGATACATGGAGAATCCTAGTTATGAGGAAAGATTAAAATAATATTTATTTAGTCTTGAGAATAGATGTCTAAGGATGGACATGGTTAACTTATACCAGTACATAAATGACCAATGCAAAAAAATATGGTCAAAAGCGTTTCGTGTTATACCCCCTCAAAAAACAAGAGTGCATTGGAGAAAGAAATGTTTAACCCCTTTCTGACCTCGGACGGGATAGTACATCCGAGGTCAGAAGCCCCGCTTTGATGCGGGCTCCGGCGGTGATCCCGCATCAATCCAGGACATGTCAGCTGTTTTGAACAGCTGACATGTGCCCGTATTAGGCGCGGGCAGAATCGAAATCTGCCCGCGCCTATTAACTAGTTAAATGCCGCTGTCAAACGCAGACAGCGGCATTTAACTACCGCATCCGGCCGGGCGGCCGGAAATGATGGCATCGCCGACCCCCGTCACATGATCGGAGGTCGGCGATGCTGCAGAATAGTAACCATAGAGGTCCTTGAGACCTATATGGTTACTCATCCCCGGCAGCTGTAAGTGCAGCGCCCCAGAGTCCTGGTCGTTGCAGTACTGTGGCTCCGCCACTATGGGGAGCTATGGTGCGTCCGAAGGCACTGAAGGAGTTCATCTGATCAGGTATCACAGACACCAATACATTTCACAGCCGGGCCTCCGGGGGGAGCTAAGGGTGCTATTCATTAGGCCACTCCCCACCATAGTGGGTAAACTGGGGGTCAGGCAGGAAGTTAGATCAGAAAGCTGACTGGGTTGGAACCAGGCAACACCTTGTGGCAGAGGGTGTTGTAGGGGAAGATACAGTAGGGTCTCTGTCAGGGGTGGGATCCTGACAGAGGCTTGGCAACGAGAACGAACGTAACGGGACCGTGCCTGCTCCGGGTAGCGGCGGTACCCAAGAAAGGACTAGAAGCGAGATAGATTGTGCTGAGTGAGAAACGGGATCACGCAAAGGAGAAATACCAGTAGGAGTCGTGCTGTAAGACCGAAGCAACATCCTACTGAGGCGCACTACCGGTGGCCGGAACGCCGAGGGAGTATTATAACATTCAGCTTCAAGCAATACTCTAAACAGCGGCAGGGCAGTCAGTCTCAGGCGGGCTGTCTAACTCAAATCACCTATGAAGTCTTGGGAGGCAATTGCGGGAGAGGGGCGTCTCTAGGGTCCCGGAAGAACTCCAGGCCTACCCGTCAAACGGGTGCCGTTCCTACCCGAACCTCAGGGAGGGACGGAAGATTAGCAGAACATCATCTAATCGAGTTGTGAGGGAACATCAGAAACAGACACAACAGTTGTGGGGTACTTTCCGTAAGCACAGCAGGGAAGGACTACAACACATAGCGCTAGGGGGAAGGCACAGATTTCCTCCTGTGAAGAGAACTCTGGAAGTGCCATTGGACCGGCCGGACTTGCGCAGCCTGGTGAACCGTATTCTGGACTGAGGACTCAGAGATCTTCAGTAAAGAGGTAAAGAGACTGCAACCTGGTGTCCTCGTTATTTACCGCGACCTGCACCCCACAACTGCACCGTTACAACACCACTTATTTCACCGGACGTCCCCCACTGACAGACAGGGCCACGGACCGGGTCTAGCCACCGTGACAACCCCAGGACTGAGTCCCAGAGGCCCGGCTCCGGGTACCCCTCGGCCCTGCGGCGGTGTGGGGGCGCTCCAAACTTGGCGTCACGAACAGGATCTACTTAAGCCTGAAGAATCAGGTCATGTGTGCCTTGGAACTGTGATTCGTTGTGCTTGGACTGTAACTTTATTGAGAGACTGTGTGCTGCCATTACTACAAGGATTGCCGCCAAAACCGCCGCCATTGCAGCGCTGAGGAGAAGCGCAGGAGAAGAGAAGGGGCGTGGAGTGGGCGTAGACGAGCTAGAGTGCGCGAAGAACAATGGCCGCCCAGTCTAAACATTTCTTGGTCCTGAGGACGTGTCCGTCAACAGCCGAGGTCCGCCTCTTGATCCTGTTTGGAGGGTGGAGACCATGGAGACGGAGCCGCCCACGAAAGAGACCGCGGGAAGAAGACATTGGAGAGGAGATAAAGATGGCGACACCAGAAGCACCGCATGGGGATGGTCGAACTCCGAGAGAGGCTGGACAGCCCGGTGTGGCTCAGGATATGCCGCCGCTGCTGGAGCTGACCCTTACGGAGCCAACGATGGGCCGACCCCCCAGGCCGCCGTCGGAAGAGTGCATGGCCGCAGCCGAGGCCCGGCGGATCGCTGCTCGCCTGGAGGCCGATGCTCGAGTGACTGCTCGGCTGGGCCAGCCCACGGAGGTCTGCTTGTCTCCAATGTCCCTTGATCCTCTCAACCCGGTCGCGGCTGGAAGTGCGCCGCTGACACCAGGCTTGAAGCTCATGCCTGAAGCCGAACACCTGCGGCACATGATGGCTGCATGGCGAGCCCGGCCACAACCGGTACCCCAGGTAGACTTACTCACTGTTGCGGAGCCCCCCTTGTCCCACTGGGGTGTAGTGGTCTCCTTTAACCCCCAATATGGACGCGGGGTTATCCAGGAGATCGGGGAGCCGCTACAAGTCCACGTGGACCGAGAAGAGGTGGAGCCTTGCAGTGGAAGATTTGATCGCGACCTGGAGCCGGGTGATGCCGTCACTTATACCAGGTGGAGGAGGGCAACCAGCGAAGCGGGCTGGATGGCGCGGGGCGTCCAGCGGTGCGTTGCGCTTCAGGCCGCCGCTGCAACTTCCGAAGAGAAACCTCCCACCGATAAGACAACAGAACCCAATCCTGGGGAGCAGCGAGGGACCCGGACCTACCATGCACCGTGGGGGCGTGCCGGATCCTCGGTAAAAAGAACATCCCGGCGGGGGATCCTGTCGTTGTTGGGGCGGGACCCGATCCTTGAACCAGCCGGACGACCCGTTGGTCTGGTGAGGCCCGGGAGGAAACCACCTTCCTCCCCGAAGAATGAGTAAGCATGAATGCTTTAAAAATGTATATAGTTCTTGGTTTAACTGTTTGTGTTTCCTGATTGTTTGCTGCTAAACCCGTCCAGGGTTAATTCCTAGGGATCCCTCTGCTGACCCGGGATCCTTCTTGTTTGTTTATTTTTCCTCAAGTTTGCACAAGTTGAAAGAACTGCAGTAATCATGGACCGTGCATGATACAAACTCTTCTTTGTAAATAGTTTACACCTTCTTAAGGGTGTTTCCTACTGGTTTTACTTAAAGACTCTTTGTGAAGATACCATACCGGAGCTTTTGCTGAGAAAGGACTGGTAGCTAGAGAACAAATGCTACCTCCTAAAGACTTGGTCCCCTCTTAAAGGGGATGTTCACGTGTTGCACTTAAAGAAATGGTATTGCTTTAAGACTGATAGATAGCAATGATGTTTGATAAGAGAAAATGATGATACTTACATGTAAAAGTTATATGTATCCAACTGGTTAACTGTAAAGAAATGCTGATAATGTTCCTTAGAAGAAAGATTGAGAGACAGAAGGAAGGTGCAGTAGGCCCCTAGGGGTAGACAGAGTGTCCTGCATAGTCGGAAGTAAGAAAGTATTAATGAAGGTTGATGATCTAAGAAGATAGTTGATAATGTTGATAAGAAAATGGGGATAGAAGGTAAACCCTGAGTCCTCCATAGAAAGTTAAGAAAGAGTTAGTAATGTGTTACAGAGGACAGAAAGTGAACCCGTAGGGGTTAGGTAGTGAGTCCTCCTAGGAGCCATACGTAGATGGCTCAAAGCTTCTAAAACTGAATGTATGTTATGTCCTATACTATGTATAGCAGTTGAAAAGGCAGTAGGTCCTGGCTGAACGGGACGATCCTGTAACAGAAAGGAGAGGCAGTAGGTCTGGTGCCGATAGGACAGGCGGTCCTGCAGATTTAAAGAAGGAGAATGAAAAAGTTAAAATTACCTTATAATGTGATTATGGGAAGGTCTTTAGTGGATACAGAGTGTATGTCCTTAAAGACAATGTTAAAGTATTGTTCAGCAGTTGTTGCACTTAGTAAAATACCCGGTTGGGTAAGAAGAGTTATTTATAGCATGTTGCTATGTTATCTAACCATGTTTGTAACGTTCAAGTGTCCTTACCTCCCATAAAGGGAAGCCTGTTCAAGTATACTTATTGTTATTGCACTCAACAAAATTGTATGTCTTTTTGCTAAACTTGTATTGTTGTTTTCTTCCCAGTCCCGGAGTACTGTGTTTAACCAGGGGGGAGTGCAGCGCCCCAGAGTCCTGGTCGTTGCAGTACTGTGGTTCCGCCACTATGGGGAGCTATGGTGCGTCCGATGGCACTGAAGGAGTTCATCTGATCAGGTATCACAGACACCAATACATTTCACAGCCGGGCCTCCGGGGGGAGCTAAGGGTGCTATTCATTAGGCCACTCCCCACCATAGTGGGTAAACTGGGGGTCAGGCAGGAAGTTAGATCAGAAAGCTGACTGGGTTGGAACCAGGCAACACCTTGTGGCAGAGGGTGTTGTAGGGGAAGATACAGTAGGGTCTCTGTCAGGGGTGGGATCCTGACAGAGGCTTGGCAACGAGAACGAACGTAACGGGACCGTGCCTGCTCCGGGTAGCGGCGGTACCCAAGAAAGGACTAGAAGCGAGATAGATTGTGCTCAGTGAGAAACGGGATCACGCAAAGGAGAAATACCAGTAGGAGTCGTGCTGTAAGACCGAAGCAACATCCTACTGAGGCGCACTACCGGTGGCCGGAACGCCGAGGGAGTATTATAACATTCAGCTTCAAGCAATACTCTAAACAGCGGCAGGGCAGTCAGTCTCAGGCGGGCTGTCTAACTCAAATCACCTATGAAGTCTTGGGAGGCAATTGCGGGAGAGGGGCGTCTCTAGGGTCCCGGAAGAACTCCAGGCCTACCCGTCAAACGGGTGCCGTTCCTACCCGAACCTCAGGGAGGGACGGAAGATTAGCAGAACATCATCTAATCGAGTTGTGAGGGAACATCAGAAACAGACACAACAGTTGTGGGGTACTTTCCGTAAGCACAGCAGGGAAGGACTACAACACATAGCGCTAGGGGGAAGGCACAGATTTCCTCCTGTGAAGAGAACTCTGGAAGTGCCATTGGACCGGCCGGACTTGCGCAGCCTGGTGAACCATATTCTGGACTGAGGACTCAGAGATCTTCAGTAAAGAGGTAAAGAGACTGCAACCTGGTGTCCTCGTTATTTACCGCGACCTGCACCCCACAACTGCACCGTTACAACACCACTTATTTCACCGGACGTCCCCCACTGACAGACAGGGCCACGGACCGGGTCTAGCCACCGTGACAACCCCAGGACTGAGTCCCAGAGGCCCGGCTCCGGGTACCCCTCGGCCCTGCGGCGGTGTGGGGGTGCTCCATAAGCACCACCCTGTGGTCAGCGCTCACAGCACACCTAATTTTCTGCTACATAGCAGCGAACATCAGATCGCTGCTATGTAGCAGAGGCGATCGCGCTGTGCCTGCTTCTAGCTTCCCATGGAGGCTATTGAAGCATGGCAAAAGTAAAAAAAAAAAGTAAAAAAAATGTGAAAAAAATAAAAAAAAATAAAAGTTTAAATCACCCCCCTTTCGACCATTCAAAATAAATCAATAAAAAAAAATCAAACCTACACATATTTGGTACCGCCGCGTTCAGAATCGCCCGATCTATCAATAAAAAGCATTAGCCTGATCACTAAATGGCGTAGCGAGAAAAAAATTAGAAACGCCAGAATTACATTTTTTTGGTCGCCGTGACATTGCATTAAAATGCAATAACGGGCGATCAAAAGAATGTATCTGCACCGAAATGGTATCATTAAAAACGCCAGCTTGGCACGCAAAAAATAAGCCCTCAACCGACCCCAGGTCATGAAAAATGGAGACGCTACGGGTATCGGAAAATGGCGCAATTTTTTTTTTTTTTTTAGCAAAGTTTGGAATTTTTTTTCACCACTTAGATAAAAAATAACCTAGTCATGTTAGGTGTCTATGAACTCGTAATGACCTGGAGAATCATAATGGCAAGTTTTAGCATTTAGTGAACCTAGCAAAAAAGCCAAACAAAAAACAAGTGTGGGACTGCACTTTTTTTGCAATTTCATCGCACCTGGAATTTTTTTCCTGTTTTCTAGTACACGACATGCTAAAATCAATGATGTTGTTCAAAAGTACAACTCGTCCCACAAAAAATAAGCCCTCACATGGCCAAATTGACGGAAAAATAAAAAAGTTATGGCTCTGGGAAGGAGGGGAGTGAAAAACGAACACGGAAAAACGGAAAATCCCAAGGTCATGAAGGGGTTAATATCCAGAGGAGACAAGGCTTTCATACCATATGAAATGGTAATCTGTGGAATAGTCTACCTCAGGAGCTGTTCATGGTGGGAACAATCCATGGCTTAAAAAAAGGGTTAGAGGCTTCTTAAGAAGAAATTGTAAACACTTATATGCATGTGTAACGTTCTTATTCTGAATGTTGATGTAGGTTATTATTGATGATCAGGAACAGGAAGGGAACATTTGCTCTGTGAGGTAGACTGGATGATGCATTATGGATGCACCTATACTCCTTTGCCTTGTTCTTTCCAACCCCTTCATAGAAATGTGTTTTTTTTTTCATCTGCACTATGTATTAATTAGGTGACAAGAATTAAATAAATAATAACTGTACTGAAAGAAACATAATAAGCATGATGTACAACAATGCTTATATATATAGTAGTAGTTAAGGTCATACCAAAACAAACTAACGTAAAGGGGTTCTTTGGAAATATAAATAAAAATAAGGAATTTGTCATTATTAGAAATGTATGAATAGATTTGTTGTGAATTGAATGTGTGTAAAATTTGTAGAAAAAAATATTTAGAATTGAGAGTCCTCAGTGGTTGATACCTTTAAATGGCTAACTGAAAAGATGGTAACAAATTGCAAGGTTTCGAGACTACTCAGGCCCCTTCATCAGTAATAGACTAATACAAATTTTGAAGAATCACATATTTATGCAAAATACAGCACCGAAATAATGCCATAAATAAGACAGGTGATGTGAAGCAGAACTACCATTATGTGAAAGTCATATACAGTTGTATTGGAACAGTTCATAGATAAGGAGTGTGAATGTTTTATTGTCCTATGATTTGGGTATGGTGCTGTTTAGTGATGCGACCACCTGTCTCATCTATGGCATTATTTCTGGGCTGTATTGTGTATAAATATGTGATTCTTCAAAATTTGTATTAGTCTATGCCTGATGAAGAGACCTGAGTAGTCTCGAAAGCTTGTAATTTGTTACCATCTTTTCAGTTAGCCATTAAAAGGTATCAACCATTGAGGACTCTCAATTCTAAATATTTTTCTATCTACTGGCTAACACGGGACCAAGATATATTTCTTTCCTATACGTAACATTTGTAAGAATTTGATGAACTCAGCATATTCAAACAATTTGTGATTCAATTTGCATGAATTGCCTAAAATGGTCCCTCTATTTTACACATTACAGAAGATTACATCAGACAGAGAAGGCTCACATGACTTTGGGGGCAGCTGGTTGGGCTACCCAGTGATGTCTTGCAACTGTCACATCACATGGTATAGCACAGCCAATCATAGACTGGTAAGTTCCGGACTGGACCAAGGGAACCCAGCAGATGTAGTGTATATGGACTTTTCAAAAGCTTTTGATACGGTGCCACACAAAAGGTTGATACATAAAATGAGAATAATGGGCATAGAGGAAAATATGTGTAAGTGGGTTGAGAGCTGGCTCAGGGATAGGAAACAAAGGGTGGTTATTAATGGAGCACACTCGGACTGGGTCGCGGTTAGCAGTGGGGTACCACAGGGGTCAGTATTGGGCCCTCTTCTTTTTAACATATTTATTAATGACCTTGTAGGGGGCATTCAGAGTAGAATTTCAATATTTGCAGATGGCACTAAACTCTGCAGGGTAATCAATACAGAGGGGGACAATTTTATATTACAGGATGATTTATGTAAACTAGAAGCTTGGGCTGATAAATGGCAATTGAGCTTTAATAGGGATAAATGTAAGGTCATGCACTTGGGTAAAAGTAATAAGATGTATAACTATGTGCTTTATTCTAAAACTCTGGGCAAAACCGTTAATGAAAAAGACCTGGGTGTATGGGTGGATGACAAACTCATATTCAGTGGCCAGTGTCAGGCAGCTGCTACAAAGGCAAATAAAATAATGGGATGCATTAAAAGAGGCATAGATGCTCATGAGGAGAACATCATTTTACCTCTATACAAGTCATAAAACACAAGACAAGGAGTACATAGATCCAAATCATCATATTAAAAACCAGAACAAATTTTTATTAGATAAATTACACAATAACAAATGTTAAAATACAATCATTATTAACATATCCAATACACAATAAAGCAGAGGTATCAAGTGGGAGACTTAGACGTAGCCGGATCAGATGCATACTACAAAATACATCCCAAACATGAGTGATGGTGCAAAAAATCAGAAAAAGGTGTCAGCTGGGGCACTATCACAGGCAGTGTAAAATACACAATCTACCGTGCCCTATATAGAGCACAAGGTCCACAGCCCACCGTTACAACATATCGATAGTTAAAATTGCACACTTACCCATTAGTAAATTCAGAGGGGAGCAATCTGCATTTCACCCGTCGGCCCCGGACGCGCGTTTCGCGGAATGGCTTTGTCAACAGGGTTCCTTCTCTATACAAGTCACTAGTTCGACCACACTTAGAATAATGTGCACAGTTCTGGTCTCCAGTGTATAAGAAAGACATAGCTGAACTAGAGCAGGTGCAGAGAAGAGCAACCAAGGTTATTAGAGGACTGAGACAGGGACAAGGGGGCATCCTTTACGTCTGGAGGAAAGAAGGTTTAAGCATAATAACAGACCCGGATTCTTTACTGTAAGAGCAGTGAGACTATGGAACTCTCTGCCATATGATATTGTAATGAGTGATTCATTACTTAAATTTAAGAGGGGACTGGATACCTTTCTGGAAAAATATAATGTACAGGGTATATACACTAGATTCCTTGACAGGGCGTTGATCCAGGGAACTAGTCTGATTGCCGTATCTGGAGTCGGGAAGGAATTTTTTTCCCCAATGTGGAGCTTACTCTTTGCCACATGTTTTTTTTTTGCCTTCCTCTTGATTAACATGTTAGGGCATGTTAGGTTAGTCTATGGGTTGAACTAAATGGACTTAAAGTCTTCCTTCAACCTTAATAACTATGTAACTATGTATAGGAGTTAACGGGTGAACACAATAGTACTCCTGAGATTTGCTAAATGGAATGGCTTGGGCAAAGCCTATCTGTAGAAGCCCTATTAAGAGCTGCCAAGCTGTCATGAACAGAGCTTCATTACAGGTTCCTCTTTGTGTCTTGAAAAGGATTGTAAATAGTCTTGGTAGACCTCACAGTGTCATAGTGTCACAGCTATTGGAGGCTTGGAGCAATACTTTCAATATGCGAAAAATTGATTTGCAGCAAATTAAATATTTTGAAAAGATTTGTCAAAGCTGGCAAATTCAAATTTTAAAAGATTCGCTGATCTCTAGTCTTCATTAATAAATTACTAGTGATCTTTAATTATAAAATAACATTTGTTTGTATAGGGAGGGTAATCCCTAGTACATAAAAATGACTGCCACGTAGATATCTGCAGGTCACAGCAGTGTGAAGCTTATTACCCACATGCTCAAAGGCACCTAGAATACGGATTTTTTTTCATACATTTTTCTCTCTCTTTTTGTTTGCTGGAAAACTCTTTTAAGAATAAAAAAGCTCATGATACCACTTAAAGAGTTACATTGATCATTGTTGAAGGGATAAGACATTTTTTAGACAAATTAATCTGTAAAATGAGGAAAAAGAATGTCTGTAAAATGAAATGTACAATCAATGCCCAAAAGTTGCAACATTGTAAAATGTACTTAGCCTGGCAGTAAACAAATTGATTCTGGAAATGAGAGACTAGAGATGTCAGCAAATTCTCTGATCAGACAATCAGTGCTGTCTCCAGTCCTCTGTACAGGAAGAAGTGGATGACCTTCAGTGGATTCATGGAATTAGTTTGTCGGAGTTTGTAATGGGATTCCTCCTAATTAGCAATGAATAAAGCCATCCCAGATGTCACAATTGCATCAGACATAAAAAGAAAGATTTCTACCTGTCAAGTGATATGATGTGACTAGAACAGATACCAGATGGAAATCTTAAATGTGTGCTTGGCATATTGCAGCTCAAATGAAGCCTGTTCACAAGATGTCAACATTTGTGTTGGGATCTAGTCTACAGTGTGTATCTTCATGGCTTGTAATGAATGCTCCTGATTTTGAATATGCTTCCAATTACTGATTTATCCATTGGTTACTGGGTACGGAACCAGGGTTTTTGTTTTTTTCCTTCCGCTGATGGGTGATTGCTGACACCGAAGAGACTTAACCAACAAACATCACAGCAACACTATTTGTCATCCCAAATATCTGTGTCCTCTGATGACATTACATTTTTGAAGACCAACTAAATTTTCGCCCAATGTGCTGTAATATGTAGCATTTGAATGTGATCACTATGGGCTTCTGACATATAAGTGTGTCGTCTGGTCCGGCTCAGAATGATGTTCCTAAGAAATTACAAGAACAGATGAGAATACATGGCTTAACTTCTTGATGATTGGCAGATGCTTTGGTAAAATCTGCTATCAGAGAAGTGGGATTTTCAGTTCACAGAGACACTAGCTGACCATTGCTGTTTATAAAAGTCTATGGAAAGGGGAGAGTGAAAGAGGCGCCAGAGACAGAAGCGGATACAGATAAGTTCATCTAACAGTTACAATTTAAAAAGCAGATGTCTTCTGGACTCTGTATTCCACTATACCCAAAAACGACCTCCTGGGTTTTTAGACCGTGTTTATCTCAAGCTTCCATAGAATTACAATATCTTGTTCTGGAGCAGAGATTTAGCAATATTACTGTAACATGTTAAAGACTGCATGTTCATATTTCATAACTCTCTTTCTTGCTCCATTCTTTTGAGAATCCAAGAATGTTTCTAATAGACACATCTGCAAATAATGTTTTGCTTATGGTCTTCTCTAAACAGCAGTGTGAATAATTTGCATTTATTTCTCTGTAAAGTCCAAGTTATTACAATGTAAAGAAGGTAAGAGGACAATGTAATTTTTCATTGTCCGTTTAAATGTTTTAATGCATAATCCTGGTTATTCTTCCGACAGCATAAGCTGACATTTGTCTGGGAACAGCTTTACTTCTGTTTCCTCCTAGCAATGTGATGTCTGTTTCAGATATTGTATGTTTTCCTGGTGGTGTGGTTGCAATCAAAATGTCACCGACATAGCGCAACATATTACCAAGCAAATTATGTGATCCTAAGGTGTCTACAAAAATGTAATTGATATTCCAGTCACCATATCCACATCAATATGTGACATTATTGATTCTCTTAAAAAGTAAAAATGTAAATGTAATGCAATATTGAGTTCTCAAATATTCCCATGGACCTGTAGATATTTGCCACACTAAAATAAGGAAAGTATTTTACTTTTATGGCAATTTAATTTGACGGTAGGCTCATCATCTAGAGAACAGTCTGGTTAGATGTGTAAGTAGGGGGGAAAATAAGTATTTGATACACTGCCGATTTTGCCAGTTTTCCCACCTACAAAGAATGGAGAGGTCTGCAATTTTTATAGTAGAGACACTTCAACTGTGAGAGACAAAATGTTAAAATAAAATCCAGAAAATCACATTGTATGATTTTACATAATTAATTTGCATTTTATTGCATTAAATAAGTATTTGATACACTAGAAAAACAGAACTTAATATTTGATACAGAAGCCTTTACGATTACAGAGGTCAGACATTTCCTGTAGCATTTGACTAAATTTGCACACAGTGCAGAAGGGATTTTGGCTCACTCCTCCATACAGATCTTCTCCAGATCTTTCAAGTTTCAGGACTGGGCAACATTGAGTTTCAGCTCCCTCCAAATATTTTCTATTGAATTTGGGTTTGGACACTGGCTTGGCCACTCCAGGACCTTGAAATGCTTCTTACGGAGCCACTCCTTAGGTGCCCTGACTATGTGTTTTGGTTCATTGTCATGCTGGAAGACACAGCCATGACCCATCTTCAATGCTTTTACTGAGGGATGGAAGTTGTTGGCAAAAATCTCGTGATATATGACCTCATCCATAGTCCCTTCAATATGGTGCAGTCATTCTGTTCCCTTTGCAGAAAAGCACCCCAAGCTATGATGTTTCCTCCACCATGCTTCATGGTTGGGACAGTGTTCTTGGGATTGTACTCATCCTTCTTCTTCCTCCAAACAGGACGAGTGAAGTTGATGCCAAAAAGTAAAATTTTGGTTTCATCTGACCACATGACCTTCTCCCATATCTCCTCTGGATCATCCAGATGGTCATTGGCAAACTTCAAATGGGCCTGTACATCTGCTGGTGTTAGCAGGGGGACCTTGCATGCCCTGGAGGATTTTAATCCATGACGTTGTAGTGTGTTACTAACAATAATATTTGAGACTGTGGTCCCAGCTCTCTTCAAGTCATTGACTAAATATTCCCATATAGTTCTGGGCTGATTCCAGACCTTTCTGAGAATCATCCTTATCCCATGAGGCAAAACATTACATGAAGCCCCTGACCAAAAAAGATTGATAGTCATATTGTGTTTCTTCCATTTTCTAAAAATTGTGCCAACAATTGTTGCCTTGTCATAAAGCTGCTTGCCTATTGTCCTGTAGGCCTTTCCAGCCTTGTGCTGTTCTACAATTTTGTCCCCGATGTCCTTAGACAACTCTTTGGTCTTGGTCATAGTGGAGAGGTTGGAGTGTGATTAATTGCGTGGACAGGTGTCTTTTATACAGATAGCGAGTTCAAACAGGTACAATTAATACAGGTAATGAGTGCAGAGAAGGACGTTTTTTTAGTTAACCTTAAGAGGTCTGTGAGAGCCACAATTTTTGCTGGTTGATAGGTGGCGCATCCAATAGTTATCTATTGTGGAAATTTCTGTTGCGGAGACTAGAGTCTCTGCAACAGAAATTGACAAGCTGCGGCTCGTAAACCCACACCACGGGTGAGTTTATGCAGCATTTAATAGAAGCATCGTGGGCGTGGGATTTCTATAAATTCCATTTACTGAGCTTGTTCTGTACAATGCAGTGGTTTGAATGCAGTGCACGTGCGCTGCATCAAAAACGCTGCTATTCCTGATCGTACCTTCTCAGTTCATGTGTACCTATGATACAAGCTACAGACCCGTACAATATTTGTAGATGGGAAAATTTGCAAAATCGGCAGTGTATCAAATACTTATTTTCTCCACTGTATATACAGTAATGACTGAATCTTGCAAAAGGTCACCTTTACCTTTGAAAAGTGTTCAAATTTGGAATTACAACTGGCCCTGGTGTGTAAGTCCGATGGGGTCTATCTAGAACCGGGCTACTGGATCAGGTTCCAGGAAAGAATATGCTGCTGACATGCCTCTTTGCCTTATACATTGTCTTTAGTCCAGGTTCAGATGAGGGTATAAAAAAATTGTCCAATTTTCATCCAGAAAACTGAGACGATTTTCACCTGTATTGTCATCTGTCTACCATCCTTGTGACATACGCATGGCATCCATATTTAACATCAGCGATTTTAAATATTCATGATCAGTTTCAGTTTCATAGGTAATTCATGTCAATGTAATCATAAATATCAGATGCGTTACAGATGATCCATCGATTTTTACTCGGATAGCGCACATCAATATAATCTGCTCATTTGAGCGAGCCCTTAGATTCAGGACTAAACTAAACCTTTTTCCAGGGTGAAGGAAATCCAAACTATGACTTTGTGCAGGGTATCAGTTGCTTCACGAGTGCTAAGGCTAATGTGAATGCATACAGTATAAATGTCTTACGGTACTTTAGAAACGCAAAATAAATATTTATTGGTACTTCATAAAGATATCAAATGAATTTCATAATTTTTCCTACAACAAATGTACTGTAATCCAAAAACTATTAAACATATGGTTTACAGCAAGTCAAAATGTTGCAATGCAGAAACCTAATCACGTGCTGCAGACATACTGACATCAACTAGACTTACCTCTACTGGTTTATCGTCACCCATGATGTTCAGGTCAGAAAGCTTCCAAACGAGGCACAGACATAATACATGTAATGTCTTTAGCATAGAGCCATGGAGCCTTGCTGATTATATCTCCATACAGACTATATAGTAGTAATATACTGGTGATGTGTGTGTGTGTCTAAGGAGACAATTTAAGTCTTGGGTAATGCCATATAATTTGGTATCACTTAAAGTGATGTAATTCTCCTGAATGCAGACATTCTTGGTGTGTTTACTGTGTGGTTGTTTGGTCATACGGAGCAGACAGCGTCGGGAATGTGTCTGCTAGTCACCTTGGATGCGTTATGTGACCACTTTTCTGTACACATGGAGCAAAGCCAGTGTTAGACATATGGGCAGAGTTACAATGCAATGTTATAAAATATAAGCCGTGCAACAGACTGCAATCATTCTATTTTTTTATATTTGATGACTGTACTGTCAGATGTTAACCCTTTAAGATGTATTTGAATTGACATGATTATATAAATGGTAGATAGCCTGTCTAGCATTCGGGTACAGCGCGCAAATGATGAACATGTGGCTTAGATTACTACTGACTTGTAACACAGACTTATATTTTACATTGAAATATACAACATATGAAAATCATTTTGATATATGCCACATGGATTCAGTTTGCCTCATGGCTTGTATTATGCAGTAAAAAGATCTGCAGCAAAATTTCAATAACGGAGATGTTTGGGTGAAATGTTGGTGGTCTGATTATGGATTTTAGTGGGGTCATATTAAGAGGCTAATTTTTAACTGCAGGCTCAAAAAAAGATATTAAAGAAGTCATTTTTCACAACAGTGTCAATTACCAATAGGCCATGAGAAGGTTGTAAATGATAAAGAGGTTATAGGAGTGTTATGTATCCTGCTAATAAATCCCTGAGCCAGACACAACATATTGCAAGCAGAAAATGTTAAAATACTCTAGGAAAACTCAGACATACTGTATCATAGGAAAAATACCATTTCTAATTATAAAAAAGAGTCACAATTGATGCAAACTACTCAGTATATCTTTTTTTTACTATGGTTAGAAGGGATGCAGTTAGGGCGAGTTGGAGCAACATCTGGGTGATCATTTTCGAGGGGAAGCCAAAAACTCTTTGCATCATTGGATACACACAAAACAGGGCCAGTGTAGTGACTGAACCTAGCTGAAGGTACATATATACTGTATATATATATATATATATATACAGTATGTATACCTTTTATGTGCTAAACTATTTGTGTATGCTAAATAATTTATGCATACAGCCTCCTCACATGTATGTCCAGCACCTACAGTGCTATATATGTATATATACAGTGTATATATATACACTACAGAAAGACAGAAAGTGCCGGATATACATGTGAGAAGGCTGTAGATATAAATTGTATAGCACATAAAATGCTATAAAGGCCACCCTCTAAGTGTTGTATGCTTGTATGTACCCATAGGCATACCTGCCAACTACACGTGACTCCGTAAGGGTTGGGAAAACTTTCATACTTCATCATCTTAAAATCTCCCAGAAAGCATATTTTGGAAAACTTTAACATCATTCAAATTCACATCCATGGTGCGTGAAAGATGCGTGAATGGGGCATGGTGAGATACAAAAATGTTTCTCTGTGTAATCTGTTTCCTCCCAGGGGACTAGTTTGCCTACAGGTACAACCAACCCAGAATAAAGTAAAATACTTTGCACTAATATTATATTATTAATAATCATTATATTGTACAAGTAATCAGAGTGATGGGCCAAACTCAATTATACCACATATGCTATATACATTCAGAGAGTATAAATAATGGCACCACTCACTTTAGGAGGCTAGTTCTGGTATGTCAGCTTCATTAGATATTTATGCTGTAAGTTGCACCAGTAAAGCATGTTCTATAATGTTGTGCTGTAACTATATAAATGAATTACATCAGCTGACATTGCATCTGATAAGATGATCTGTGACAGAAACCGGAACCAATCCAGGAGACTGTGTACTGTTAGGGAATTGGGAACAGGCATGGAACATACACTTTTTTATCTCCAGATGTGCAGTGTTTTGTCCATTGTAGGGTTAGTCTGTAAACATGTCACTGTGGAATTATTCTTCTGTGGACCATTAGTCAGTATTATGTTGGTACTTTCATTTAATTTTAAGGGCTTAAACTGAATATCTACTTTCATTAATATTGCTATAAACTCTTCTACTCCCTTCTATAAACCCACAACCTGTTTTCAAACCAGACAGACATCTCCATTCTGAACTCTTGTAATGTCTAACATAACTCAGTGCAGGCCAAGGCTTAGATGAATGTGTTTTTGCACACTTTTCCACAGTTCCAGTGGGTGTCGATCAAATCTATGTTCTTAATTTTGGATAGTGCAGGAGCATTGCTCGAAGGTTTTCATTATTTTAGCCATGCCATCACATATTCTATTTAGACATCAATTTCTTTTTACAACAGTGTAATAAGAAGCAGTGAAATCCCTGAAGAGACCTTGCAGGATGTGCCATTAATGAAGAGACTGGATGAACTCATATGAACTCTAGCGTGGGAACTTTTCAGAATATTTACTCACGCTCGAGTTCATATGAGTTCATCCAGCAGAGGGCGCATCACCGCGACTCGAGGTAACTACAGTACATTCCCCTGCATTCCATTCATTCACCAAGTTTTACAGTCAGGAGCACAGCTGCATTAGCAGAGCTCCTGGGTGTAAAATGATTTAACCCCTTCAGATAGATTTACAGTGTGGGACAAGACTGTAACGACGGAAGGTATGGAATATTGTTGTTTATATTTTTAACTTTGTTTCAGGTGACAAGGGTCTTCAGGTGGATTAAGAGTATAATAAAATATTAAAACACCATGTGTCTTTATTTCATTAAAATACTTTTTAATAATGTGTGTGTTTTATTAACCATTTCGTACTATTGGATTAATAATGGATAGGTGTCATAATGACGCCTCTCCATTATTAACCTGGCTTAATGTCACCTTACAATAGCAAGGTGGCATTAACCCTTTATTACCCCATATCCCACCGCTACACGGGAGTGGGAAGAGAGAGGCTATGTGCTAGAATAGGCGCATCTTACAGATGTACCTTTTCAGGGGTGGCTGGGGGCAGATGGGTTTTAGCCGGGGGGGGGCAATATCCATGGTCCCTCCCTAGGCTATTTATATCTGCCCTCAGTCACTGGCTTTCCCACTGTGATGGAAAAAATTGCGCGGGAGCCCACGCCAATTTTTTCCGGGATTTAACCCTTTAATTTAATAGCTAGAGCCCCCAAATTTTACACAGAGACACTTCTTACATTAGTAAAGAGGAATATGTAAAAAAAGAAGGGATATGAGATGGTTTACTGTATGTAAACCATGTCTCATATCCTGTCGGGTTTGTGAAGGAGATAGAAAAAGCCGGCAATTGAATTACCGGCTTTTCTGCTATCTAGCGCTGAATTAAATATAAATATATATATATGTGTGTCTCACTGACATATATATATATATATAGACTGTATATATGTTTTAAGAATATTTGAGCCGATGGATCCATGATATGTCCATTTTGCAAGCCTGTGAGAAAAAATCGCCGTATGGAAGCCATACGGATGCAATACGGATGACACACGGATAAATCTGTGCATAAAAATCGCATCCTCGCATTGAATACGGAACAGTGTTTTGGGACAATTACTGCGTATTACGGCCAAAAAAATGGACCGTATTTTCATACGCCTAGTGTGACGCCGGCCTAAGACCTCACAGCTCACAGTGCATGTCAGACCAAATGAGAATTATGAGGTCAAAGGAACTGGCCATGGAGCTCAAAGACAGAATTGTGGCAAAGCACAGATCTGGCCAAGGTTACAAAAGAATTTCTGCAGTACTCAAGGCTCCTAAGAGCACAGTGGCCTCCATAATCCTCAAATGGAAGAAGTTTGGACCACCAGAAGTCTTCCTAGACCTGGCCGTCCAGCCAAACTGAGCAATCATGGGAGAAGAGCCTTCATTATAGAGGTAAAGAAAAACCCCAAGATCACTGAGGCTGAGCTCCAGAGATGCAGTAGGGAGATGGGAGAAAGTTCCACAAAGTCAGCTATCACTGTGGCCCTCCACCAGTTGGGCCTTTATGGCAGAGAGGCCCAATGGAAGCCTCTCCTCAGTGCAAGACATATGAAAGCCCGCATAGAGTTTGCTAAAAACACATGAAGGACTCCCAGACTAAATACAATTTTATGGTTTGATGAGACAAAGATAGACCTTTTTGGTGATAATTCTAAACGGTATGTGTGGAGAAAACCAGGCACTGCTCATTACCTGCCCAATACAATTCCAACAGTGAAACATGGTGGTGGCAGCATCATACTATGGGGGTGTTTTTCAGCTGCAGGGACAGGACGACTGGTTCTCATAAAATAACAAAGGAGATGCTTCAGAACAACTCTGTGACCATTCTTGACTGGCCCAGTAAGAGACCTGACCTAAACCCAATTGAGCATCTTTGGAGAGACCTGAAAATGGCTGTCCAACGTTCACCATCCAATCTGACAGAACTGGAAAGGATCTGCAAGGAAGAATTGTAGAGGATCCCCAAATCCAATTGTGAAAAACTTGTATCATTCCCAAGAAGACTCATGGCTTTACTAGCTCAAAAGGGTACTTCTACTCAATACTGAGAAAAGGGTCTGAATACTTATGACCATGTGATATTTCAGTTTTTCTTTTTTAATTAATTTGCAAAAATGTTTACATTTCTGTTTTTTTCAGTCAAGATTGGGTGCAGAGTGTACATTAATGTGAAAAAAGGGGTCTGAATACTTTCCGTACCCACTGTAAATAGAGCTATAATAATCCCTGATTTTTTTCTGCCTCATGCCTCTGTGTGTTGCATTCAGACACCTGCAGTACAAGAGCAATGAGCAAACCAGGTCATATAACAGTGAAATGTTTAAGCAGCCCATATTAAAGATGGAAGCATCACATCAGCGGAGTTGGACTGATCTGTAGACATCTTGACTTTTGGAAACATATAAATTTAGTAGAGATGAGTAGATATATCCGCAGCGAATCAACTTTGAGTTAAATTTCTTGAAATTCACAGAACCCAGAAAATTTGCACAATGTGGATCGCAAAAAAAAAAAAAAATGTCCAGCATCATTTCACACATTGCTGAAGATAGCATCTGCCAGAGAGTAGGCTCATGAGGCCAGACACAGTTGTGCAGCTTTCTCTATAATGCCTTGCAGCTATCACATCACATGGTCTAATGCAGCCTATCAGGAGGCATTATCACAGAGACTATAAGGGTATGTTCACAGGCCAGGATTTCTTGCAGAAATTTCCTGAAGAAAACCAGAAATTTTCAGCAAGAAATCCGCATTTTTTTTTTTGCGTTTTTTCCCCGTTTTTTTCGCTTTTTTTTAGCATTTTGCAAGCGTAATTAGCTTGCAGAATGCTAAAGTTTTCCAAGCGATCTGTAGCATCGCTTGGAAAACTGACTGACAGGTTGGTCACACTTGTAAAACATAGTGTTTGACAAGTGTGACCAACTTTTAACTATAGATGCTGCCTATGCAGCATCAATAGTAAAAGATAGAATGTTTAAAAATAATAAAAAAAATAAAAAAAATGGTTATACTCACCTGCAGGCGTCCGTTCCTATAGATGCTGTGTGTGTTCAGGACCTGCGATGACGTCGCGGCTTGTGATTGGTCGCTGAGCGGTCACATGAGCGGTCACGCGACCAATCACAAGGCCGCGACATCATCGCAGGTCCTGAACACAGACCATCTAAAGGAACGGAAGCGGCAGCATGCCTCCGGGGCCATCGAAGGTGAGTATATCACGATTTTTTATTTTAATTAATTTTTTTACCAATTATATGGTGCCCAGTCCGTGGAGGAGAGTCTCCTCTCCTCCACCCTGGGTACCAACCGCACATAATCTGCTTACTTCCCGCATGGTGTGCACAGCCCCGTGCGGGAAGTAAGCAGATCAATGCATTCCTAGATGTGCGGAATCCCCGCAATTCCGCATTTTTAATGAACATGTTGCTTTTTTTTCTGCGATGCGATGTTTTAGCTGAAAAAAATGCAACATTTGCATAAGAAATGCAGAATACACTGTAAATAATAGGAGGCATATGTAAGCATTTTTTTCGCGTTTTTATCACGTTTTTATAGCAAAAAAACGCAAAAAAAACGCGAAAAATACTGAATGTGTGCACATGGCCTAAAAGATAAGACAGGGAAGGCAGCAGACATTTTTGGATCTTACAGCTGGGGTAAAGGAGACCACAGCCCCCAGCCCATCATTACAAGTAGTTGTAAGGCCTAGAACAGAGTACTATTGCAGTGCTGAAAACATTGAAATGGGAGTGGTACTCTCAGTCTGTGGATAACAATACAAAGATTGAATTAGCAGGAGGTGCTGGACCTGCAGAGTCAGTCTGACTAGATTGAGCTTCTGCTGTGATCACGCCAGCCACAGTTCCTTTGCCCCCATAATTGCTTAGACATACTGGTATTTTCATGGCCTGGAACTCCTCAGATAATGGGATACACCAATATGCCTAATGTCAGGAAGGGGTAAATTAATTTGACACATCTTTCAACTGTCATGCTCACTTGCCAGAATTTTATATCAGACGTAGACTGGCATACATTTATAATGTTATTTTCATCCCTTTTGTGGTGTAACATAGGATGAATTTGTTGGCTGTGCTTAGCAAAGCCCTCTCCCGCTCAAGCTAAACCAACTTTCAAAACGTGTGGGGCTAGCCATGACTGGAGTAAAGTAAGCCAAATTCACCAAATTTTGAGACATTTCTAAAACATCTACACTAGAATACTGGCGAAAACTGTTTGCTGAACATGCCCCCGATGCATTTTTCCTTTACCATAAGGGTAAAATATGATAATGTATTAAACTACTTTCTATTAAAAAAATAAGACTTGCCATCATTTCCCAATTTCATATTTTTTATCTACATTTCTAATGGATTAAAGAAATCCAACACAGAAAGCATCACCAAAGCGGTTTTCAAGCTGAACAAGTCTGCATGTGTACAGATATCTTTACTTTTATTACCAATAAATATTTTCACTAAAAACATTATGGTAAAATACAGACAACATAAATTTTACTGACGTTCATTAACTTCCCATTTCTTTGTAAAACCCTACTTATGTGCATTATTGTTGTGTATGTTTTCAGTGATATTATTAACTTAGTTACATTGATTAAGGAATGTATTTGTAGGCTTACGCATTTATTTTTGTTGTAGAAGGTTTCTGGGATACAATGGATTCCAAGAATTTGGGATAATGACGGGCTCATACAACGTCTTAATGGTCTTAAATTCACTCTGTCATCACAGAATGACTGTTGACACAAGTACAGGTGCTTGGAGCACAATTGGTGTGACCAAACAGTTCAGTATACTTTCCCACCTCCTTGTTTTCCTCTATCTCCACTCTCCCCTTTCTTTGATTGACAGCTCTGGTTTAATAGAGCCAGAGAAGGGCAGAGATAGAAGTTAAACAAGTAGGTGGGAAGGTGCACTTAAATGTTTGGCCACGTTAGGCTTCTTTCACACTTCCGTCGGCAGGCAGACATCAGAATGCGTTGATGCGACGTATTGACGGATGTCTTTAAAATAGTGAAAAATGGATGCAACGCATCTAGTTTCCAGACAGATGCATCGAATTAGGCGATACATGAATTTGAGTGTCTAAAATTGTGGAGAGAGAGAGATTCCCCCTGACTACAAAATCCTTCCACGCATGCTCAGAATACAAAAACGGGATACGTCGCTGGATTCCTGTTTTTGACGGTCAGCGACGGATCCTGCGTTCATAGGCTTCCATTATAGCCAACGATGGGCAGTGCAGGACCCGTCGCTAAGAAATTTTCCGACGTGCAGAAAAAACGTTCCTCTGAACGTTTTCTACGCCCGACGGACAGAAATTTTCCAATGGATCCAGTGCATGATGAATGAAACGGATGGCCATCCGTCACGATCCGTCGCTAATACAAGTCTACGGGAAAATACAGGATCCTGCAGAAAAATTTGCAGGATCCTGTTTTTTAAAAAATCAACGGATTTCGATGGGAGCTAAAAGACGGGAGTGTGAAAGAGGACTTAAGGGTGCACCAATCGCCTCCACTGGGTTTCAACATTTATTCTATGGAAATAAACTACCTGTAACAACAATTTGTTACTGACTGTTAGAGAGCCGACTGTAAGGCCTCTTTAACACATCAGTTTTTTGCCATCAGTCACAATCCGTCGAATTTTGAAAAAAACTGATCCGGCGACTGATCCATTTTTTCTCATAGACTTGTATTAGAGATGGATCCATCAAAAATAGTTTATCCGGCGGCCGGAGACAAGGGACAAAATAACTTTTTTGTGTACATCGAAACAACGGATGGTGACGGATCCGTCGCCGTCCGTTGTTTGCTAGAATGGAAGCCTATGGCGCCAGATCCATCAGTTTTTCACAATCTGTGACGGATCCATCAAGCCAATGGATTGTGACTGATGGCAAAAAACTGATGTGTGAAAGGGGCCTTAGAGAGCTAATTGGTCCTACTTGTCCTATTACTCTTATGGGGTATCTAGATAGAAGTAGCACCTCTGGTGGAGGGCTTGCCATGTCCCTTCTGGACAGCTCTTTCATCTATGGTCCTCATCTTATGCTCAACTCTCACCTGTACCTCCAAGTAGCTGCTAGCATATGGCAGCGGGTACACCCCGGAACACCGCCTTGGCAGGCGGGCCAAACCAGTTGAGGGTAGCTGTTGGGTTTCTTTGAGACCTACGGTGATTTTCAAGGGTTTGCCTACCCTTGTATGTGAAGACTGGATATGGCAGACTGTGCGGAAGAAACCGTTCAAGATTCAACGGACAGAGAAGCGATTCCCAGCACAGCATTGTGGAGCACTGAGAGGGCTCAGTAAGGCACACATAGGACATTGCTGGCCATCCACTGCACCCTGACCTATCTCCAGTTGTCTCACCTAGTTCTTGCTGCTGGGGCTAGATAGGTACGAGTGAGGTTGACAACTGCGCAACTCTTCCTCACTTTAATCTAAGTCAAGCGCACTCATGACTTCAACCACTGCATATCTAAAGTCCTGTGGCGATGGGAGAGTAGCAAAGCAGCAGGTGTGGAATCATTGGAAGCTGTAGTCACAAACCTGCACGCAGGCGGCCCAGGCCATATGGTCGCTCCCCACTGGACCAAAGCAGCAGTGGAGTTCGGCAGCCTCCTGGTTTTCTGAGCATTCCTGTTCAGGATCTCTCTGCTCACCTCAATCGAGTTCGGGGCTAGAAAAGGTGCCTCAAACTTAGTCTGCTTCATTTCACCTGGCCAGCCTACTGCAGCTGGTGGGTTTCCCATGCAGCGGTCACATATACACACAATAAAGAAAAAGAAAATGATGGTACTCAACCTTGGCACATGGAATGTGAGAACTCTGCTGGATAATACTAAGGCAGACAGACCAGAGAGAAGAACGGCATTGGTTGCTAAGTAGCTAGCTTATTACAAGGTTGACATAGCAGCTCTCAGCGAAACACGGCAGGCAGACAAGGGTCAATTGACAGAGCATAGTGGTGGATATATGTTTTTCTGGAGCAGTCGAGACAGCACTGAAAAACGAGAAGCAGGCATGGGATTTGCTATCAAAAATGCAGATACCCATGACCAGAAACGCTTCTACGATACGCTCAAAGCTGTATATGGACCCCAGTCATCTCTGCTTAACGCAGATGTAACTAAGCTGCTGACAGAAAAGAAACAAATTCTGGAACGGTGAGCTGAGCACTTTAATATATTCTTAATCGCCCTGCCAATATCAATGATGAGGCTATTGCTCGCCTGCCCCAGGTAGAAATCAACAACGACCTTGATGTTCTTCCAAGTTGAGATGAAGTCAGGAAAGCAGTAAAACAACTTTCTTGTAGAAAAGCACCCAGTAATAATGCTATACCTGCTGAGGTATATAAAGCTGGTGGCCCTGCTCTGATGCAAACGGAGACCAAACTATTCCAGTATATGTGAAAAGATGAACAAGTTCCGCAACAGATGAAAGATGCCAGTATAATTCACATATACAAGAGGAAAGGTAATCGCCAATCTTGTGACAACCATCGAGGCATCTCCCTTCTGTCCACTGCAGGAAAGATATTGGCTTGTCTCTTGCTCAACCGCCTTTTACATCACCTTGAGCAAGGCCTATTACCCGAAAGCCAGTGTGGTTTCCGTGCTAAACGTGGAACAGTAGATATGGTCTTTTCAGCATGTGAGCTTCAGGAAAAGTGCCAGGAGCAACACAGTGACCTTTATGTAACTTTTGTTGTTTTGACCAAGGCTTTCGACACAGTCAGTAGAGACGGCCTGTGGAAGACCATGGCAAAATTTGGCTAGTTCATCTCAATCATTCAAAGTAAGACAGGGTTTTGGTGTGCACTCAGCCCAAAATGAGGCGAGGTGCTGGTGTAATGGACCAATGGCCCTGAATAATAGCAAAATATCAAAATTCACAGCACTCTCTATAGATTAGTTATGCAAAGTTTGGTGTCAATTTATTATATACTAACTGGGAGCGTAACAGAATATTACAGAATGTGCGATCTTTATACAATGTTTCGGCTCAACCAGAGCCTTTATCACGTAATCGCTGTGAAAAGAAAAGGAAATACGCAAAATACAATGAATAAAATAAATAAAATAAAGAAATACATATCCAAAATGTCAAAAACAGTGGATCATCCTTGTCTCGAACAAGGAAAAAAAGGTCTGTCTACCAACGGCAATATATATAAACATCAGTGGAAGTGATGAATCAGGGATCAAGAGTCGGGATAGGGCACAAAAGATCCTGAATATCCTGTGGGTAGGGATAGTATTGTGAGTATATAGTGCAATAAAATACAAAGTTTGCAGGGGAAAAAAGGTATGTACAGTGAAGTATGTATATAACATCACACAATGAAAACATCACACATTAAAAACAACATGACGATCAAAGCAATCCCCATATAAATCAAGGACAGTCACATAGTAATTACCTTATTCCAGTTAAAAGGTAGTGTGCAGAGAGGGAAAAATCCCAGTGGGGAAATACAGGCTCTGCAGGAAATGGTGAGAATGGATTAGCTTATGTGGAGTAAAGGAAGTGTGCCCATAGAAAAAGATAAGGTACCTATTGCAATTTTTATCTGTTTGCCTGTGGAAACTTCCGTCCAGTAATGTGGACCTGTTAGGTTAAATAGTACGTTTGTCACTAGTTCCATGTTATAAATAAATAAGTACCGGAGGTCTGAGGTGTTCCCTGGTAATTACCTGTGGTATCTGCATGTACAGTGGCGCTCCCGCGCCTTGCTCCAGTACAGCGTGTGCAGAGTCTGTTGTGAGTCCGGTGTGAGTGGGTTTAATGGCCGCCACACCGGAAATGGATGTTGCGGACCGGAAGTGACATATCGCTACTGTGTGGAGCTTCAGTGCGCATGCGCAGCCTATGTTGTAGCAACCGGTAACCATATGCAGCATATATCTAAGGTTAAAACTGTGTACTGTTATGCATAAAGCTAGAATGGGGATTATAAACGGCCTGGGAACTAGGTAGTAGCCCCAATGTTATACTAGAATCTATGGTGTGTCTAGACAATAAAATAAATAACCAGGAAGGAGGGGCAAAAAAATGGGAATGATATATGGCTAGGGGGCTCAGGGTAACTCACCTAATGTCATAATGACTACCTGGTCTAGTGAAAACGCGTATTAGCGGGTCTGCAAAGTAATAGAGGAAAAGATGAATAATAAACGGATCCACAATGCTCATAATAACCAATCAATCTCAATCTCCCTGTTAAGTCCCTTCAGAGTCAGGGTGTCTAATTTGTATATCCAGTGGGTCTCACGTGACCTGAGGAGTTTGATATGATCGTCCCCCTCTTCTGGGGCGGGGGACATGTTAGATTACTTGAAACTTAAGCTGGGCCACAGTGTGTCTGGATTTTGTGAAGTGGTCCGGTAGAAGAAACCAATTTTTCCCGCACCTAATGGTGGACTTATGGCTGGCAATACGGTCCTTGATGTGCTGCGTGGTTTCTCCCACGTAAAGGAGTCCACATGGGCATTTAATTAAATATACAACAAAGTTAGAATCACATGTGTGGAATCCATATATGGGATAGGACTTGCCAGTTCTGGGGTGGGTTATGCTGTCGGATTTAATAACGTTAGAGCAGGCTGCACAGTTTAGGCGAGGGAAGGTGCCATTACGTCGGGTACTCAGAAATTTCTGTGTAGTGGTGGGCCGTGCACTGCCAATGTCAGCTCTTACAAGTTTATCTCTGATGTTAGGGGGTCTCTTACTGCACATTAAAGCTGGTTCCTTAAAAGGAGGAATATTGGGGTATGCTTTTGCTAAGAGAGGCCAGTGTCTCCTGATAATAGAATGAATTTTAGGCATTAGTGGATGGAAGACGTGTACAAATGGAATCCTTTCTTGTGAATTACTCGGAGGCCGAGGAGATGAAGGTGAAAGGGTTCGTGCTTTCTCCTCAGTGAGAAGTTTTGAAGGATAACATCTTGCCTGAAATTTGTGTGTCATGGTATCTAATCTATCATTAAGTGTCCTGGGGTCAGAGACAATACGGACCACCCTATTGAACTGGGAACGTGGCAGGCTGTTTTTCATTGAGCGAGGATGGCAGCTGGTATAGTGTAGGAGACTTCCAATGATGTTTATACATATTGCCGTTGGTAGACAGACCTTTTTTTCCTTGTTCGAGACTAGGATGATCCACTGTTTTTGACATTTTGGATATGTATTTCTTTATTTTATTTATTTTATTGATTGTATTTTGCGTATTTCCTTTTCTTTTCACAGCGAGTACGTGATAAAGGCTCTGGTTGAGCCGAAACGTTGTATAAAGATCGCATATGCTGTAATATTCTGTTACGCTCACAGTTTGTATTTAATAAATTGACACCAAACTTTGCATAACTAATCTATATAGAGTGCTGTGAATTTTGATATTTTGCCATCTCAATCATTCGGCAGTTCCATGATGGCATGATGGTGAAGGTTCTGAACTATGAAGACAAATCTGAGGCTTTCCCAGTAACAAACGTGCATGAGACTGTTTTTTGCAAGCCTGCGACAGTTTTGGTCTCGAGATGAACATTAGAAAAACTGAAGTCATGTATCAACCTGTTCCAGGGAAACTATACAAGGAGCCACGTATCACGGTGAAGGAGCAAAACCTCAAAGCAGTCGATAACTTCACCTACTTAGGCAGCACACTTTCCCGTGAAGTAACCATAGACGCTGAGGTTAATAACAGAATTGCCAAAGCCAGTGCTGCCTTCGGGAGACTGCATAAGAACATCTGGGAATGAAGGGGACTCAGCCTTACTACCAGGCTGAAGGTCTACAGCTCGGTGGTCCTCACCACACTTCTCTATGCTAGCAAGACCTGGACAGTCTACAGCCGGCATGCTAAACAGCTTAACCATTTTCACATGAGTTGCCTCCGCAGACTTCTCCACATCAGATGGAAAGACAATGTCCCGGACATGGCAATTCTGGAACAAACTGGGCTCTAGAGCGTTTACACTCTCCTGCTGAAAGTCCAAGCCAGGTGGGCTGGACATGTGGTCAGAATGCCTGACAGCTGACTACCAAAACAACTGCTATATCGAGAACTGTGCCAAGGAAAGCGAGCAGTTGGGGGGCAGAAGAAGCGCTATAAAGACTGCCTTAAGGTGTCTCTCAAAAACCTGGAAGTCAACACCAGTGAATTGGAAGAGCTTGCCCTGGATCATCCAGGTTGGCGGGGCAAGATCACTTCAGGAGCACAAGCAGCTGAAGATAGAAAAATCTTTGATGCAAAAAGAAAGCGTGCTGTCCACAAGGCACAAGTAGAACCTGGTGTACTGACTACATCTGCTTCCTTATGTCAAGTATGTGGGCAAACCTTCAGGGCCTGGATTGGACTCATCAGCCACCTCCGGACCCATAACTACTAATTCTCTTCTAACCCCGAAGTCATGGTCATCTTCGACTATGAAGGACGAACATCATTACTCTTTTTACACTGTCGCCTGAAATCTTTCTCTTTAGTATTATCAGTGGTGATTTTGGGCTCCTCATTATTTACAATAAAGAGGTTTTGTAATTAGGTTGGTACATGATAACCCTAATATTGTATCTTCTACAGAAATCTTGAAAACACACTTGTGTCTTAGAAATATTTTTTGGAGCATGTGATGACATTCTTTTGTTGCCCTTTATTCCACAATAGGGTAAACATAAAAACTGCTACTGTTGAAATATTTGTATATGCCAACTCAAGTAGTTGGAGCTTTAGGGTACGTTCACACAGGGCATTTTTGCTGCTTTTTTATGCTAATTTTCAGCTGCTTTTTACAGTACCAGCAAAGCCTATGAGATTTCAAAAATCTCATGCACACACATTGAGTTTTTGTGTGATCAGTATTTTGTGCTTTGCAGCGTTTTTTTGACATAGGGCATGTCACTTCTTTCAGCGTTTTTTCAGCGTTTTTCCAGAGTTTTCCACCCATTCACTTGAATGGATGGTGAAAAAACACTGCAAATACGCAAGGTTGACTTTTCTTGCAGCGTATTTGCTGTAGAAAAGTCAAGGAGAGCCGGATGTGATGTCATACTCGGCTTTGCTACATCTAGATGACAGACTGCATGATGCGTCCATGCAGCCTGTCATCCAGCAGAGCGGACCCAATCCCCATTCACTTAAATGGGGGTCCGACATTACAGTGTTTGACACGCTGCATGACAGACCGGCAAACACCTCTTCTGATTGGGGGGGAAATCCTCCCCGCCGGTCAGAGAGCCGCGCTTCCCACGCTGTCAAGACAGCAGGAGCGCTCAGCTGTGATCGGAGGTATAAACTTCATCTCCGATCACTGGTGTCAGCTGATGGGACAACTGCTCCCATCATCTGACACCTACAGCTGCTAATAACAGTGAGAGCAGGAGAGGCTGATGGGAAGTTTTCATCTGCCGCTTCTGCGCTATAAATAAATAATTAAAAAAAAAAAACGGCATGGGTTCCCCCTAATTTTGATAACCAACCAGACAAAACTCACAGCTAGAGACTGCAACCCCCAGCTGTTAGCTTCAGAAAGACTAGTTATCAAGAATAGAGGGGTCCTAGCACTTTTTTTTTAAATTATTTAAATAAATAATTTAAAAAAATGGTGTGGGTTTCTCCCCCATTTTTGACAACCAGCCTTGCTAAAGCTCACAGCTGGAGGCTGGTATTCTCAGACTGGTAAGGGGCCATTGATATAAAGGTGCATCTGTAAGATGTGCCAATTCTGGCATTTAGCCTCTTTCTTCCCACTGCCCTGTAGCAGTGGCATATGGGGTAATAAGGGGTTAATGTCACCTTGCTATTGTAAGGTGACATTAAGTTGGCTTAGTAATGGAAAGGTGTCAATAAGACACCTATCCATTACTAATCCTATAGTAATTAAAGGGTTAAATAAACACACACATGCAGAAAAAAGTATTTTAATGAAATAAAACACCACACAGTTTTGCAATCTTTTTATTGTTCTGCCATTCCAAAGGGAAGTCATCGATCTTCTGTAATAAAAATAATATAAAAAAGCAAAAGTATCCTCCGTAGTCCGATATATATCGAGTGTCCCACACAGTATCTGGGGGAGATAAAGCTTACAACCGGGAGCGTTGCTAATGCGACAGCTCCCGGCTGTAAGCTCATGGGGAATTAATGAGACACAGCGGGCGCAGGCTCAGTAACTAGCGGTGACGTCACTGAGCCTGCGCTCCCTCACAGCCTGACCTGAGGTAACCTCTGGACCGTGGGAAAATGCCAGAGAAGAGGATACCTTAGGTAATGTATCTATTCTATCTATTGTATCAATCTATTCAATTTATCTATTCTATCTATTCATTCTATCTATTCTATCAATCTATCTATTCATTCTATATATTCTATCAATCTATCCATTCTATCTATCTACAGGAAGTTGGCTTTTTTCTCTGTGTGCATTCAACTTTATTGGCATGCACAAAGAAAAAAAAACATGAAAAAAGCACCAAAACACGGCAAAAAAAGCACCAAAAATGCACCTAAATCTGCATTTTTGGCGCAACTTCTTTCCTGCCAAGATGATCAGGTTTTGCTTCAGAAAAAAAATGCAGCAAAAATGCCCTGTGTGAACTTACCCTTATAGTGGTCCCCATATTACACATAACATGGGTAAGCAGTAAATTCACTTCTCTTAGACACTATTATTTACTTGTTTGCCCCTTTGCTTGCACTGGCACTTTGCCTTAGCATATATGGGAGAAGATTGAATTTATACATATGTGGTAAGTTGTGCATCTGCATAACTTATGTCTGAGGATAATGCTTGTTATGTGGTCGATTTTCCATCTACTTGATTCTCTTTAAAGATCCTACTTTTTAATGTATGTATATTTGGTTAATACTGTCTAGTAAAATTATATTTGAATTTTAATATCTATGGGTGGCTTGTGATCATCTTTAATGCTCATTTGGATTAATCCACTCTACAAAATTATTTTCATATTGATGGGGGATTTATAACATTATGTCCCTAGCTGAAAAAAATATACAGCATGCTATATGAATATCTGTGTAGCCAACTCAAGTAGTTGCATGTTACCACAGTCTAAGATCCAGTTGAATGATATCAGAATTTTGCATTTTTTTATGATCCATGATAAGTGTATAGCCTATACACTTAAATGAAACCTTTCTTATACACTTGTGCAAAAGCAGAAAAAGATATTAAGTGTCAGGTATAGTATTTTACACTTACAGGTGATAGTGACCGGATTCCATGTACAGGAAGATGGAAGCCCATCCCTATAGACTTAATAATTACCAATATATCCAATAGATTTTCCCTGGGGAAACATAATAAAATAAAGTCACCATTAGATGAATAGACAGATGTGACTTATGTGACTTAAAAGTGATCAGCAGCACACTCAATTCTTCCCAATATTTTGATCACAATAGGATATAGAAATCATAATGTGAAAACCTCCAATTGGACCATTGTCATAAAACACAAAAAAGTTGACAGCAATAGATGTGAAAAACAATGATGATGTTTTGAACTCCCAGGTATCTTTGTCAAGAAACTGAAAGGGAACCTGTTATTAGATTCATGTGCACTATAGTCAGAGACTAGAGTAGTTCAGTGCCGCTATGTATACATGTGGGAAAGATCTATTAATCTTCCAGAGCAACGCTGGGAAAAGCCAACTGGTGGTGAAGCTGGACTGTCTGGTCTCGGGTATGGTCCCTATTTGGATCTTTTCTCTGAAATTTCATAGCATTTCAGTGAAAAATATACCTGGCTGCAATCATATTTTACAAAGACTCAGACGTGTGATGATAATGGTCAAAATATTGTCATATCCCAAATACCACCATGTCCATAAAGTCTTACCAATAGAAAACTATCTATTTATTAGAGTAAGAATTTCACATCTTAAGGAAAAAGCATAGAAGCAAATTTCTAGCAAATACAGAACATAATAGTAATATGGCAACTATTAAACCCACACATGATTGCCACACATGTATTTCTTTCTTGATTTTTCCTGATTACGGTTTTTCTTTCCATAGTTTTACTATGTGACACATTCAAGCCTCTGCCGCCTGATTTATATTTCGTAGATTGCTTATTAACATTGCTAATCTCTTCAATCACATATGTATTTTTTACAAGTAAATTAGCTTAAATAATTAGCTTTAAATCATTTTTCTAAATCTTAATCATTTTTCTCACATAGCAGTATGCCCTGGCAGCGCTGTCTCCAATGCTGTAGAACGTAATGTGTACAGCGCTGTAGACTGAGACCTAGAAGAGTGCCCAGACCTCCATCAATCCAAACTGCTATAGAGGGCAAAATCGCTTATGCAAGTTATTTAGAAAAACAATTATAGTGCAAGCCCTGCAATATTACATTTTTTTTTCTGTATTTCTGGAGGTACAAGTTAAATTCCACTATAAACTCAGATTTGGCAAGAGCATAAACCCATCTTGTTCTTTAACTAGTTGTTACCTCTTCAACACTCTTTGAATAATCCGTAGGTGATCCGGGTTGAGCCATTGTACTCCACCTACAACAAGAATGGTCTGATTCGTATTCTCAAGAGGATGAGATCTAAGAGAAAAATAAAAGCCAGTTCCTTTTTAGCACAGTATATTTGCCATTCCAGTTTACAATTGATGTACGTCCTGCAAGTGGAAACATCCACTGAATGTTGTGAAAAGCAATAAACATTTGAATGAAAAAATAAAAGAAAGTTCATTTATGCTGTAGGTAAACTGCAATCAATATATAACTTTATAACTTAATATGCATTATGTACCAATAACTATATTTTGACACCAATATAAATTTTGACATTGTAAGGTTAAGCTCCCACAATGAATATTTGGTGCAGTAGGGATTCACTCCCTCTGATAGGCATTAGGTACCGTTCACACAGGCAATGCAGTTTTGGTCAAAGCACGTGGAGTTTTTATTTGCTTTCCACAGGTGGCACAGCAACAAAACAAACTCATAGACATAAATCACTAGCCTTGTCCATGCCCTAACTAAACAGAACAGACCCCAGCTACTCATATATGGCTGAGCTTGCCCCAGCTCGGTCAAACAAAACAACTATTTTCCATACAACCATTGATACTTGTGGTTCTCTGTCCTGTGCAGGCTCTTTTCAGAGAGGGATTGTCCTATTTCTCTCTTCAGCTCCAAGACACATCCAGTCTGATCAGCTTCCTGGAGCTTCCCGGGTAGGAGTCTCTCAGTATGAAACATCGATAATTGGCAATCTTTTGCCTACTTTTCCTTGCAGTAGTGCCCCAAACCTGTCAGATAGCAAGGACATCTCTTTTCAGGTCAACCCACAGATTTTCACTCGGATTTGGGACTGAGACCTAGCTGGGCCATTCCATAGCTTTAATCTTCTTCTGGCTAAGTAATTCTTTTGATAATTTGGAGATATGCTTAGGGTTGATGTCATGCTAAAAGGTGAAATTCCTTGTCAACTTCATCTTTAGTTTTTTTGCATTTTAATAGAGGCCTGAAGGTTTTGTTGCAAAATTTACTGATATTTGGAACTGTTCATAATCCCCTCCACCTTAACTTAAGCCCCAGTTCCAGCTGCTGAAAAACACCTCCAAAACATAATGCTGCCTCAATAATTCTTCACTGTTGATATGGTGCTCTTTTGGTGATGCGTGGTGTTGACTTTGTGCAAAATATACCTTTTCAAATTATGGCCAAAAAGTGCAAGCTTGATCTCATCAGACCATAACACATTTTGCCACATGCTTTCAGAAGACTTGATGTAGGCCTTTCCAAAACATAACTGGGCTTGGATGTTTTTCTTTGTAAACAAAGGCTTCTGCTGTGACACCCTACCCCACAGGCCAGACATATGAAATATTCTGGCTACTGTAGTCTCATTCAGTATTCAACAGGTACTTGCCAGATATTCCTGTAGCTCCTTTAATTATGTTGTAGGCTTCTTAGCAGCTTCTTGGGTCTATTTTCTTCTTGTCTTTTCATCAATTTTTAGAGGGACGTCCAGTTCAAGGTAATGTCCCTGTTGTGACAAATTTAAAAAACTTCTTGATAACCCTCTTGATGAGGGTATCAATACAAGTGAGACATAGAGAAGAGAATGGCAGGTAATTTAAGTCCCCACATGTATCTCTACCGCATCGTAGTGTCACCAGGGGTCACTTCTTGATGCTCGCCTTCACAGTGTTCTATGGTATATCTAATGCCATTGAATTTTTTTTGGTACCCTTCTCCTGACTGATAACTTTCAATAATGAAATCCCTTTCCCTCTTTGTAGGCTGTGTATGGACCATGGCTTTTGCTGTAAAATTCCACTAAGAAAATGTTAGGAAAATCCTATTAGAACAGGTAAACTTTACACGGCATTAATCAGATTCACTTTAAATGAAGGCAGCTGTGCACTGATTACTGTCTAACATGAGTTTAAGTGTGATTGGCTAATTCTGAACACAAATAGAAAAAAAGACCAGCTCATCCAAGCTAGTGTGAACAGGCGACCAACCAAAAAAACCATATAAGTTTAAAGGGCCACTGTCACCCCCCCCCCCAGCCGTTATAAACTAAAAGAGCCACCTTGTGCAGCAGTAATGCTGCAGTCTAACAAGGTGGCTCTTTTAGTTTTTGATTCATTTATTACCTCAAAAAAGCGTTTTAGAAATAGGCCACACATACCAGATATTGTACCAGGAGGCGGTCCGAATCATCCTCTATGAATCCCCCAACTGCCGTCACTCTTCTCTTCAGGGGCGATGGTACCCGCCCCCTGAGCGCTGTTATCTTCTGAAATCCGGTGCCTGCGCTGTGCATGCCTGCCTGGGGCCTGCGCAGTGTTCATTGTCAGTGCGGCCACACTGTTGCTGAATCCCCCGCCCCGCACTGTTATTCATTATGCACAGTGCGGGGCTGGGGTTCCTGGGAAGGCGGGGGAGCTGGGGAGCGTCGGAGCTGGGGAGCGTCTAAACAACGCAGTGGCTCTTTTAGTTTATAACGGCTGGGGGGGGTGTGACAGTGGCCCTTTAAAAGCGATAAAGGTTGCCCCATAATTTACCAAGCATGATTACTCTAGAACAGTGTTCCCCAACTCAAGTCCTCAAGAGCCACCAACAGGTCATGTTTTCAGGGTTCCCTTAGTATTGCCCAGGTGATAATTGCATCACCAGGACAAGCAGGAATTCCATCACCTGACAATACTAAGAAAATCCTGAAATAATGACCTGTTGGTGGCTCTTGAGGACCGGAGTTGGGAAACATTGCTCTAGAACGTTGAAGATGCATTACTGCCATAGAAAATGGGGGAAAAGGAAAAAAACGATATATAATGTATTGTGAGGCAGTGACCCCTGTTACAGCTAGGGGGCGCTGTATGTGCTCTCCAGAATGTGCATGGAAGCATAGTGAGGCCATGAGAGCGTACTACAGACACAGGTGTGGCTGTAATTAGAATAATGAAGCAGTGACTGATTAAAAGCCCTGTAGTAGAGGGGGAGGTGTGTCAGTGTTGGTTTGGAAACAGACAGAGAAGTTGTCTGCAGAGCTCTTTGTGTGTGGAGCAACACAAGGGCAAAAGGAACTGACACCCTGCGTCCTGGGCTGTCTTGTGTTGCCAGGCTGCAATCCGGAGGATAGCGTGATGTGCACAGCGTGAGTAGAGACTTGGTATCGGCGGGCGGTCGCCCCAGGGAAACTGGACAAAGGGAAATCTGGCCTGTGTAGGGACTGCAAAGGTAAAGCCGGTTACTGTGTATTTCTGATGGACTGTGTGAAGAAGCCGTGTACTGTACATTTTCCTTTGGCTTGGATGAAGAAGCCGTTTACTATGTATTGCTAAATGACTGTGTGAAGTAACACAATAAAGAAACATTTTGTTTGAACTTGCTTGGGTCATTGCCGTTTCACTGCGTATGGTCCTACCGCTGCATCACAGTATATATGAAATATTCGTCTGCAAAAATTGCTATGAAAAATACTGTAGAAAAGAAGGTACTTAGCGCATAAATTGGCCAATATATGTGTGTCCAACTGCCATGTCAAGGCATCATTCTTGGTAAATTATTGCGCAACCTTTATTTTCAACTTAATTCTGAACACAATCACATCCCCAATTATAAGAGGGTGTTCACACTTATGCAACCAAATTTAGTTTTGATATTTTCATTTACCTCATCAAAATTAGATTTTTTTTCAATGGATTTGTACAGATTATGGATGAAATTATAGATGTTAAAAGTTCTAAAATGATGCTTCATGGTATAATATTTTACATGACAAAAACTTGGCATTTTAACAGGTGTTTTTAGACTTTCTATATGCATTGTAGGTGCAGAAATGCTGCAGAGAATCTACAACATCAAAAATGCACCAAATACTTGAAGTAGGAATGTGGCCTAATAGTTCCTGAACATGTATTTCATGATATAACATCATAAGTTGAACTTTGTGCAGTGTGCCTGATGGATCAGTGTTTAGCACTGTTGCAATGAGATTTGTATGATCTCCCCATGTCTTGAAGGTTTCCTGTTAGTGCTTTTGTTCCCTTACACTAGAACACATCAATAGATAAAATGTTTGTGGAGGAATTTTAGTAATTACTAATCTTTGTACAGCACTGCAAAATATGTTGATGCTAAGCACCACAAATAAGTAATACCCTTTATGAAATGAGATTACCTCTACCTTTTAATGAGTTTGACAAGTGCTTCTTCAAAAGTTGGTCGTTTTCTGAGGTCAATCCAAAACTGTGGATAGTAGGAGTAACTAATAGTTGTTCTTCCACTGTTTATGTTGTTATAGCGTTTCATGTCATGAATCTTCTGCCATTCTTCTAGACTTCCATTTACTTTCTCCATGAGATAATACATCATTCCTCTGTTTGTGGAATCTCCAATGAAAATAATCTTGAAATAAGAAAAAGACACCATACTGCATAATTGACCAACATTTGCCTTGTAGACTCATTAGGCCATATTTACAGGAGAGCTTTCTGTGACAGTGTTTTCCAATAATCGTATTCTATTAAACCGTCAACACGTAATACAATGAAACAATGATACATAAAATGATCAACACGGAGCTCAAGTGAATCCTGTTTCTAGGTTTCATCTTTAATATATTTCAACCATTTTATTAGAGGCCACCTGTGGTAAATTCTTTCGATTGGACAGAATTTGAAGAGGCACTCGTGTTAGAGTGAAAAGCCAAGAGGTTGAAGGAAATCCAAAACAAGATTGTGCAAGGGAAATAGTAGAAATACAGGAATGCAAATAAAGGTTAAATACAATAAAGAATCTCTTTATGCCCTAAGCTAAATGAATAAGTGATAAATTTAGTTAAAATATAATAAGGAATTATACTCTAGATAGATGCATAGAATCCTGCAAAAAAAAATTCCTTTGCCTATCTGTACATAGATGTGAACTGGGTCTTTCCAAATCTGTAAGAACATAGAGATGATTCACTAAATGAGGATTATGTTGGGGGGAATAACCTGTCAGACCTCAATCCATGGTGCTTTCAGTGACTCCAGTGCTCTGACCGGCTGCACTGATTTAAGACATTCCAAAAAAGACTGCTGCTTTCAGGAAAAAAAACAGTAGTCCATTATTCTATCCTATGCGTTTCAAAGGTAGCATCCTCTTCCTCAGGGATTACGGTCAGCCAGGGGTCCATAGTCTTTTATAGGTGAGAGTAAACTGTCCTATGGTTACTCCTAAACAGGACACGTGATTGTTCAATTATGGCTAAACAAAAAACTGCTCAATCTCACTATTCAGACCAGTAAAGGTAGGTTCCCACAGTCTGTAAACGCTGCGGGTTGGATGCTGCATACATCCGCATCGTCTATCCCGCAGATGTTACAGCACAGTGGATGGGATTTAAAGGAATCTCATGTACACTATAGGTGCACCAACGCCCACAGCTTACCTGCGAAGATGGACATGTGGTGCATCTTTCCAGACCGCAGCATGTCAATTTATCTTGCGGAGACTCAGTCTCAGTACATTACGTGTTAGTTTAGAGTATCCAACACTATGACACATCCCACATTTTTTTGCATGGGAAGAAACCTCACTTAGAGGCGTGGGTTAAGTTGCTTTTTATGTACAAATTTTTACTGTAGTAGGAGCTATGTGATTTGTTAGACTTTTTTGCTTTCCAAATACAAAACTTCGATTTTTTGGAATTGAATCCCCTATCAACTTGTCCTGCTGCAAAAAGCCCCAATGTTTTTTATCTTGTTTTTTTTTTAGAAACCGTCAGACTTTTATGAACTGAGCGATGATTGGAATGTGGATGTCAATATGATCCTTATTAGATTCTTCTAGATTTTTACTTTTATTACTTAGTAAGGACTCCCTGGACATTTTTTCTACAGTATTTTTTTAGTCCTTGCTAATTTTTTTGGTCATAACCTTATAGCAAGAATTTTTTTCCCATATTAGATTCTCCTAGGTGTGTGCAGTTTCTCCTGACACACATAAATTGGCCTCTTGGAATATTATTAAGCCAGATAGGAAAGTGACAGCTTTGTATTGAAATGCAGCTATAGCTATCTGCGGGTTTTTTAAAGGATTGGGTGGCTACATGGTCCTTATCACTAAATATCGTGATATCCAAAAAATTAACTGCTGTAATACTGAAACTTGAAGTGAATTAAAGAATAAAATCATTTTTATTGATATTATTTTAAAATCTCCAAAGGGATCCTTCCCCTTCAGCCGAAATAAAAAATATATCATCTATAAAACGCTTCCAGAGGACTACATTTGCACCAAGATCACTAGAGAGGGTATCTCTATGTTCTAACAGATTAGGAACGTAACTGTAGAAGAAAGCAGCGCACATAGGGTCTTATCCGATGGACAAAATAAGCGATCTATTCAAATTGCACTAACTTGATACATCTAATGTAATGACATATAGATCTCTTTAAGAATATCAGCTGCAGCAGATCCATAGGCAACCGTAACAAATGTGAAGAGGTGGAAGGTTTGTGGATGTAATCCGCGCTGTGGTTGTGTTCCTGAGGAAGAAGTCACTTGAACTTCGAAACGCGTTGAAATAAAAAACATTTTCCTTCATTTGGATATCTTTGGTCCTGCATTTTAATGGGCAACGCGGATTACATCCACAAACCTTCTACCTCCTAACAGATTTGGAAAGACCCAATTCACATATATGCACAGGTAGGGATAGGATTTTTTTTTACAGGATTCTAAGCATTTATTAGATTTATCAGAGGATTATTATTTATTATATTTAACTATATTTATTCATTTAGTCACAGTACTTTGATTAAGCATTCTAGTGGCTAGGTGACTAATCAGGATGGTGGGAAAGAAGAATGTAGGAGAAAGGTCCATAATGAACACCTTTTCCAGACCGTCCTGGAATTCAAACTGGGGCAAAATTTCATCCTTCCAACAGAACAATTACCTTATTCACAAAATGCAAGATTTTTTTGTGTCAAGCTTGTGAATGTTCTTGAGTAAATGAGTCAAGGTCTAAACTTGAAGCCAGTTGAATGTTGAGGGAGTTGAGGGTATTAATACTATATAATGTGAAATTTTATTTTTTTATTTTTAAGAAATGTGTTCAAATATCTACAAACCTGATTTCACCTTGTTATTATGGGTTTTTGTGTCTAAGAAAGTTACTACTAATTCCATAATAAGGTATTACCAAGGAGTAAAATTGAAGATAAATCAGTTGTCTGAAATGAAGAACTACTTTGTAGTTGCAGGGCTTCATATTTCCTTGGGCCCATGATGTCCAAATTAAAGGAAAAAATAATGGACGTGTGCGGAAGTAGAACTAATGAAGCGGACTGTTCCTTGAGAAGCATTGTTATTTACTAATACATGTTATCTGATCTGCCCACCGCTCTGTCTGGATGAATGCACATTAGGTTTTAAGTTTCACGGATTCATTTTTCCATCTTGATTTTGAGTTTCTTTGATAAACATAAGCACATGTGGTTCATTAACCAACATCTACAAAGTGGAATCTATTTGCATAATAAAACTAGGCTTGTGTTCCAAGCCCACTCCTAGCACCATAAAACAGTTAAACATGCAATGCTATCATAATACATAAATGCAACCAACTAAAGTATTTAACCTTGTTTTTCAGACAGAGCAAGTTTAAATTAAACTTAAATATAAAATACTAAATCTGACTGAATATGAATGTGGATTTGGATTTCACCAATGATAAAGTGTCTTAATTCTAGGGGTTATCCAGCAAAAATAAGTTATCCACAGGATAGGTGATGATAACTTGCTGACCTGTGGGTGTCTCACCATCGGGACCCACACCACTTGGCAGAACAGGAATTTTTATCCCTGATGTGGCATTTTTATGTCCATTACAGAATGAAGCGATAGGTCGAATACAAGGCCTTGCTCCATTCATTCCCTATGGGCTTCCAGAAAAAGCTGACTGCAGCTCTCAACAATCCTATGTGGAATAAACAGATCAGGGTTTCAGTATGTGCACTTTCACTTTATTTCAACAGGCCCATTCTGCCAATCAGATCAGGATTAGTGATAAGCGAGTGTGCTCGTTACTCGAGTTTCTCCAAGCATGCTCGGGTGGTTTCCGAGTATTTCAGCATGCTCGGAGATTTTCTTTATGTCGACGCAGCTGCATGATTTGTGCCTGCTAGACAGCTTGAATACACGTGGGGATTCCCTAACAAACAGGCAACCCCCACATGTATTCAAGCTATCAAGCAGTCGCAAATCATGCAGACGTGTCGACAAACTAAATCTGCAAATTTCAGGAAACTCAATTCAAAGTCAATACACCCCCTTATGATCAGTTGGGGTCCAACCGCTGCATCCTGACTAGTGATGAGCAAGTGTGCTCATTACTCGAGTTTCTCCAAGAATTTTAGGGGTGTATTGACTTTGAATTGAGTTTCCTGCAATTTGCAGGTTGTCAGCGAATTCGAACAATATGCCCTCCAACACAAGTGCTGACTGAAAAAATAAAAAAAAGACTTGTTTTCACTAGACAACCCCTTTAACTCAAAGTAAATATCATGAAATCTTTAATTTTGACTTGTTTCATTGACATATCAATAAGCTGGATGTTTTATTTTACATAAGTAGACCGTTTTATAGGTTGACCTTTTCAAGGCAAACACAATAAGTGAGCATGGCAGAGCAAATTTACCAGGAAAATTAACTTAGGCACAAATGAAATTCTGTTACTGGAAGCTGAACTTTTAAACTATGAAGCTGTAACAATTCAGTGGCTTTTAACAGACAAATGCAACTGATGTCACAATTTCCACATAAGTCTTTTACGACTGGTAAAGTCCTGAAGACAGACACACAATTCTGCTGTGACGCTCTATACTTGATTTATCCTTCTTTTCCATGTCCTAGTAAATAAAGGTAATTGTCAGCAAATAAGAAACTTGCTGATATAGACTGTCTTTTTAATTTGCAATCTTTACTCATTGGCTGTCTCACATTGTATAAATCTAGAAACAAAGGCTTCCTTCACTTAATCCTCATCCGATTGGTAGAATTATAATTGAACATTAACAGTGTATAATATAAAATATTGCAATAATTACACATAACGCTTAAACAAAATACCTTTCTATCCATCAAACAATGCTGTAACACATTATTCTGTAATACCGGATAGTGACATTTATATGGCTGCCATGATATTGCCCTCCAGTCACATGTGCGGTTGTCCGAGCAGCTCAAACAAGGCACCAACCAATGACCTGCGCAAAGTAAAAAAAATATTCAAATATTTCAAATTGTAAGGTTTTATTTTTCCATATACTTGGCTCCCCCAAGAATAATACACAGCAAAAACCACATCAAATAATGCACAGTTTAACAGGATCTTCAGACACACAGTGGGCAGGAGTTTTCAATGAATAACATCAACTTTGCTTGCATAGTTAAATGAAGCAGATTTTTTTTTTCACATAAAAATGGAGTGGAAAAAAAACTCAGCATTTACGCTGCATGCAAATGTAGCCTAAGGATTTTTTTTTTTACTGACAGAGCTGCACATGGGCTATTTTTTAAATCTCTTTTTATTCAAAGTTTTAATTTAACATGCAAACAAAATGCAATAATAAATACAATTTAGTACATCAGCTCATATTTAGGACATAGAGGTGTATGATAACCTGAATATGATTTGGTAAATCAACTGAATTTATAACAGCATAAACCTTAGCAGGGTTCAGCAAAATAAGCAGAGCCTCTCTGGCATAATGGTAAAACAAAACAAAGATAAATTCCATCAGAGTCCTTTCCTTGCAGGCTTCACCGCAGGTAACACACACAGGGTCCTTAGCTCTTCCAGGAGCCATGTGGGAGTTCCACCTCTCCCAAGACACCACCCAGACTGACTCTCATGCCCAGGTATTTAACAAAACCATATGATGATCAGATGACTGTGACATCATCGCAGGTCCTGTTAATCCATGTGCCAGTGTCGGCTCTGCAAGAGGAGATATGGTGAGCACCCTACCAATCTATGGGTGCAGAAATAAAACCAGCCCAAGTATAACTTTAAGTGAACCCTCTTAGCCGTTATTGGGCTGGAGAAAAAATATCCTGGTATTACATCAATGATGCCAATATGCGCAGTGCCAAATATCACCCTTCATATAGTGAGCCAGTGTCACAACAGGTACATACATTCCATCAAACAGAAAGTTAAAATCCCTAAAGTACCTTCCAGATCTTCTCGACGATACCATCCTGTGTGCCAAAGCGGCCTGACCATGTTTATTATTTCACCAGCATCATAATGAAAAGTAATAACATTTTTCCATAGTGGAAAAAACATTTTTGTCATTATTTGTTTGTGTCTGTCTGTTTCTATGAGTTCTATACGCAATATGTGTTTCATTTAGAATGCCGATATTTCAATTGCCGGTATGACCTTTTCTAAGCCATTCATTAAACAATCCTCGAAATGCCACTCAAAAACACATGTATATTTTTAGGCATCCTTTCAGTATTCCCTGTACCCTGTCGATAAGGAGGTCTCAGTTGATGGAAAAGCAGGACTTCTGCATCAAATGGCATGTGAACTCCCCAGCAGGCTTTTTTTATGAGATATGACAATGCTCCAATATTCAGCAGAGACAGCACATCCCCATACCCCATGCCATAAATTTGTAAACTGAGAATTACATTTAGGGCATGCTATTATCCTACCAAAAAAATGGGTGGTGTTGGAATATTAAAGCCATATAGTGCTGTAAGCATTAGTTTAAAATAGGTTTCATTGTCATTTTTCATTTAGTATATTTTTCCCGCACACTCCCATCCTTGCAAAATCACCTCTGATATGCTCATGTCACCTGTCCATTGTTCCAAGGTTCTAAAGAGTCTATTGGGATCTAGATTCAGAAATGTATGCCTTATGTTATTGCAGAATGAAGATATATTTGCTTTGGGTGTATTTAGGCCTGTTATATATTCAAGAGTATGTTGTATGTCTTCTTTATCTAGAGAGTGAAGCCTAGAAGCACAAAAAGAGTGAACATGTAAGACATGTAGAAAATGTTTATCTATGTTAAATATTTCCATAATGTCTTGTGGTTTGAGCCATCTTTTCTCTTTTTGTATGGTGTGAGAGAGTCACTGGCACAGTGTATGAAGGGAGATATGTGTCACTGCGCTTACTGCACTCAGTGATGTAGAACCAGATTGGATTTGCCTCCAGCACACTAAGTGATGAGAGGGTTAATTTTAAAGTTACAATGGGCTGGTTTTATGTGAGCATCCATAGGGAGGGAGCTCACCGTATCCGTATCCCCTCTTGCAGATCCGACACCGGCATGTGTACCAGCAGGACCTGCGGTGATGTCCCAATCTTGTGATCAGCACAAGGTCCTGGTTAAATGCCTGAACATAAGAGACAGTCCCGGTGGTGTATTGGGAGAGGAAGCAATCCCATGTGGCTACAGGAAGAGCACTATATCCCTGCACTATTTGCCACGTCCTTCAGTACATTACGGGGTAATAGCGCCTTTGGCGGTACCGCAGCATCCTCCATATCCAGACTCACTGTATTTGGGGATCCCCTCGTCCGTTTCACACCAAAACAAAGGGCATCAGCCCACGCAATAACCTGCCACATATTGGACAATCTGCATCCTGTACTCTTCTTAATACTGCTCTCCTGTCCTAAGGACCCCCCCAAATGGCTGGGCTTCACTGCTTTCTTAACGTTTCAGGCCTGCTGTGGCATCCTATGCCTATAACCCATGTGGACGGTTCGGGTGCCCGGGCCCTTTTTCCCCAACTTCAACATCTCTCCTTCTTTACTCCACGGCATCCCCTCCTATCCCTAACTATTTCCTATACTAAGCTACATACTAACTGTAATTACGTTTACTCTGATGCCCCCATCTAATGGCCAATATTATAACTGCACTTACCCTATACATAACAGCACAAAGAAACATCTTATCAAATATACATTTAGCATGGAATGGTAATACACATAATAGTGTAGCAGTAAAGTTATATAGAAAAAGTTATACATATACTTACAACATACAGCACTGGGATGAATGAGAAAGGATAGGTGTAGAGTAATTTAGTATACCCCTTACAAAAGTGTTCCTGTGTCTACCTGGAGAAGCAGCTATTGACCCCTCACAATTGATAATGTCTTCTGCTTTTCTCAGGTCATTGGTAGTTGTTCGAAGAATATAAATAGGATCTGTCCTGTGGGGAAATTCTGGGTCATTCAAAATTGGAATATGTTTAGATATTTGAAATGGTAGATTAAATGCCTTTCTAACTATTTTACAGCATGCTATTGTGTCCGATAATAACAGAGAGGGGTTGACCTTTTGGAGAAGTTTAACTTGTTTTGTATGGAGGAGGGCCAACACAGTGCCTTGAGAAAGTATTTGGCCCCCTGGAACTTTTCAACCTTTTCCCACATATCATGCTTCAAACATAAAGATACCAAATGTAAATTTTTGGTGAAGAATTAACAACAAGTGGAACACAATTGTGAAGCTGAATGAAATTTATTGGTTATTTGAAATTTTTGTGGAAATTCAAAAACTGAAAAGTGGGGCATGCAATATTATTCGTCCCCTTTAACTTAATACTTTGTTGCGCCACCTTTTTGCTGCGATTACAGCTGGAAGTCGCTTGGGGTATGTCTCTATCAGTTTTGTACATCGAGAGACTGAAATTCTTGCCCATTCTTCCTTGGCAAACAGCTCGAGCTCAGTGAGGTTTGATGGAAATCGTTTTTGAACAGCAGTTTTCAGCTCTTTCCATAGATTCTCGATTGGATTGAGGTCTGGACTTTGACTTGGCCATTCTAACACCTGGATATGTTTATTTGTGAACCATTCCATTGTAAATTTTGCTTTGTGTTGGGGATCATTGTCTTGTTGGAAGACAAATCTCCGTCCCAGTCTCAGGTCTTTTGCAGACTCCAACAGGTTTTCTTCAAGAATGGTCCTGTATTTGGCTCCATCCATCTTCCCATCAATTTTAACCATCTTCCCTGTCCCTGCTGAAGAAAAGCAGGCCCAAACCATGATGCTGCCACCACCATGTTTGACAGTGGGGATGGTGTGTTCAGGGTGATGATCTGTGTTGCCTGTACGCCAAACATATCGTTTGGCATTGTTGCCAAAAAGTTTGTTTTTGGTTTCATCTGACCAGAGCACCTTCTTCCACATGTTTGCTGTGTCTCCCAGGTGGCTTTTTGCAGACTTTAAACCACACTTTTTATGGATATCTTTGAGAAATGGCTTTCTTCTTGCCACTCTTCCATAAAGGCCAGATTTGTGCATTGTACGACTGATTGTTGTCCTATGGACAGACTGTCCCACCTCAGCTGTAGATCTCTGCAGTTCATCCAGCGTGATAATGGGCCTCTTGGCTGCATCTCTGATCAGTCTTCTCCTTGTTTGAGATGAAAGTTTAGAGGGACGGCCGGGTCTTGGTAGATTTGCAGTGGTATGATACTCCTTCCATTTCAATATGATCGCTTGCACAGTGCTCCTTGGGATGTTTAAAGTTTTGAAAATCATTTTGTATCCAAATCCAGCTTTAAACTTCTACACAACAGTATCAAGGACCTGCCTGTTGTGTTCCTTGGACTTCATGATGCTCTCTGTGCTTCAAACAGAACCATGAGACTATCACAGAGCAGGTGCATTTATACGGAGACTTGATTACACACAGGTGGATTATATTTATCTTCATTAGGCATTTAGGACAACATTGAATCATTCAGAGATCCACAATGAACTGGAGTGAGTGTGCTGCACTGAAAGTAAAGGGGCCAAATAATATTGCACGCCCCACTTTTCAGTTTTTGAATTTCCACAAAAATTTAAAATAACCAATAAATTTCGTTCAACTTCACAATTGTGTTCCACTTGTTGTTGATTCTTCACCAAAAATTTACATTTGGTATCTTTATGTTTGAAGCATGAGATGTGGGAAAAGGTTGAAACGTTCAAGGGGGCTGAATACTTTCGCAAGGCACTGTAATTCCCATAGTGCTAAATGTTGTCTTTCTAAACTTATATTATAATAATTGTTTGTATTATATAGCACTCTACCACCTGTCTGAATAGGCTGACTACGTTATAGGCCCTAATGTTTGGGAAGTTCACAACCCCTTCTCTTCTGGGTAACAGTTTTTGCAATGAAATTCTAGGACTTCTACCGGCCCAGATAAAATAAGAGAAGGCTTTATTTAGTTTAGCAATGTCTGAATGTTTTAACAGTAATGGTAATGTTTGGAAGGGGTACAAGAGTCTAGATAAATGAATCATTTTAATCAAGTGACATCTTCTTGGAAGAGAAAGTGGTAGGTGTTGCTATTTTTTAAGTTCACCGATGATCTTATCAATTAGAGGGGAGTAATTCATGGAGTATAATTGTTGTGGGCATCTTCCTATCTTAATTCCCAAATAAATAATAGAAGATTAAGGGTACTGTCACACAGTGCAATTTTGATCGCTACGACGGCACGATTTGTGACGTTGCAGCGTCGTATGATTATCGCTCCAGCGTCGTAGACTGCGGTCACACTTTGCAATCATGGCGCTGGAGCGATGCCGAAGTCCCCGGGTAACCAGGGTAAACATCGGGTTACTAAGCGCAGGGCCGCGCTTAGTAACCCGATGTTTACCGTGGTTAACAGCGTAAAAGTAAAAAAAAAAAAACCGTACATACTCACCATCTGATGTCCGTCAGGTCCCTTGCCGTCTGCTTCCCGCTCTGACTGAGTGCCGCCGTACAGTGAGAGCACAGCACAGCAGTGACGTCACCGCTGTGATCTGCTCTCACTTTCCGGCCGGCAGACAGTCAGAGCGGGAAGCAGACGGCAAGGGACCTGACGGACATCAGATGGTGAGTATGTACGGTTTTTTTTTTTTTACTTTTACGCTGGTAACCACGGTAAACATCGGGTTACTAAGCGCGGCCCTGCGCTTAGTAACCCGATGTTTACCCTGGTTACCAGCGAACGCATCGCTGGATCGCTGTCACACACAACGATCCAGCGATGACAGCGGGAGATCCAGCGACGAAAGAAAGTTTCAAACGATCTGCTACGACGTACGATTCTCAGCAGGGTCCCTGATCGCAGTAGCGTGTCAGACACTGCGAGATCGTAACGATATCGCTAGAACGTCACGAATCGTACCGTCGTAGCAATCAAAATTGCACTGTGTGACAGTACCCTTAGAGGTGTGTAAATTTAGACCTAGCTTTTCCCAGGTATCCAAATGATATTTTTCTCCCAACTCCAGGAGTTCACTTTTAGCTAAGTTAATCTTATAGCCTGCATCAGAAACATAATAAAAGGGTTAATTCCACATTCTTAGATATTCTTTCTTTTAATCTTTAATTAACAGTAGAGCAGAATTAACCCTTTTATGCCATTTCTGATGTTAACTTAGCCGTGAGTCTACAGCAGCCTTGAACCTTGTCAGTGGTTGTGGTCGCACAACTACACCAGGTGCGTACCATTGCCTTTGGTCTCCTCATTGTTAGGCCGGCGTCACACTAGAGAGAAATACGGATGAGAGAGAGGCGCAAAAACAACGCATTGCACACGGACCAATGTTTCTCTATGGGGCAGATTCCATCAGCCGTATATTTCTTGGCTGTATTTTATGGGCTGAGAAAAACTCAGCATGCTGCTATTGTCAGCGTATTCTGAGAAAAATACAACAACGAAAGTCTATGGGAGCGAGAAAAATACGGATTACACACGGACCACACGTCTGCCTAGCGAGAAATACTCACCGCTGTTCTATAGAAAAGCCGGTAATTCAGTGCGGTGTACAGTAAAATCACACTGACAGGTTAGAATAAATAAAATAAATGTCTACACATAGTATCTATAATATAACGCTGGGAGCGTCACTCTGTCCGAAGCCTTTATAGACTGCGCAAGCGCCGGCACAGTCTGGACCCCACAGAGCGACGCTCCCAGGAGATCGCGGTATGCGTAAGCGCTGAACGCACACCGCGATCTCCAACGGAGAAACAGGGACGAGCCAGGAGGCGGAGGGTGAGTATACTTACCTGTCCCGTTCCACCGACGCCATTCCGGGCCATGAATATCCCCCTGCTCCCGGAATCGGCGCCTGCGCAGTCCGCGCTTTCCGGCGCCATTTTCTTGAAGACACATTGCAGTGTGTCTTCAAGAAAATGGCGCCGGAAAGCGTGGAATGCGCAGGCGCCGATTCCGGCACCAAGAGGACACAGAAAATGGCGCCGGAAATGAATAAGGTACCGCAAGTAACAAATTGCTGTGCCATGAGGCTGTGGCACTTCATGCCACAGCTATTTGTTACTTACGCCACTTACGTCCACAGCCGTCGCACCCACCACAGCCACTGCACCCAGCACAGCCACGCACAGCCGCCACACCGAGCACAGCCGCCGCACCCACCACAGCCATGCACAGCCGCCCACAGCCACGCACAGCCGCCTACAGCCAGCACAGCCACCGCACCCACCACAGCCGCCGCACCTAGCACAGCTGCCGCACCGAGCACAGCCGCCGCACCCAGCACAGCCGCCCACAGCCACGCACAGCCGCCTACAGCCACGCACAGCCGCCGCACCCATGCACAGCCACGCGCAGCTGCCCACAGCCACGCGCAGCCGCCCACAGCCACGCACAGCCGCCTACAGCCACGCACAGCCGCCGCACCCAGCACAGCCACCCACAGCCGCCGCACCCACCACAGCCACCGCACCCAGCACAGCCGCCGCACCCAGCACAGCCGCCGCACCCAGCACAGCCATGCACAGCCGCCTACAGCCACGCACAGCCACCGCACCCAGCACAGCCACGCACAGCCACCCACAGCCGCCGCACCCACCACAGCCACCGCACCCAGCACAGCTGCCGCACCCAGCACAGCCGCCGCACCCAGCACAGCCACCCACAGCTGCCGCACCCAGCACAGCCGCCTACAGCCGCTGCACCCAGCACAGCCACGCACAGCCGCCCACAGCCACGCACAGGCACGCACAGCCACCCACAGCCGCCGCACCCACCACAGCCACCGCACCCAGCACAGCCATGCACAGCCGCCGCACCCAGCACAGCCACGCACAGCTGCCCACAGCCACGCACAGCCACCTACAGCCACGCACAGCCGCTGCACCCAGCACAGCCGCCGCACCCAGCACAGCCGCCGCACCCAGCACAGCTGCCGCACCCAGCACAGCCACGCACAGCCACCGCACCTACCACAGCCACCGCACCCAGCACAGCCGCCCACAGCCACGCACAGCCACCTACAGCCACGCACAGCCGCCTATAGCCACGCACAGCCGCAGCACCCAGCACAGCCACCGCACCCAGCACAGCCACCGCACCCAGCACAGCCGCCCACAGCCACGCACAGCCGCCCACAGCTACGCACAGCTGCTGCACCCAGCACAGCCACCGCACTCAGCACAGCCGTCCACAGCCGCCGCACCCAGCACAGCCACGCACAGCCGCTGCACCCAGCACAGCCGCCGCACCCAGCACAGCCGCCGCACCCAGCACAGCCGCCGCACCCAGCACAGCCGCCCACAGCCACGCACAGCTGCCTACAGCCACGCACAGCCGCCGCACCCAGCACAGCCGCCGCACCCAGCACAGCCGCCCACAGCCACGCACAGCTGCCTACAGCCACGCACAGCCGCCGCACCCAGCACAGCCGCCGCACCCAGCAAAGCCGCCGCACCCAGCACAGCCACGCACAGCTGCTGCACCCAGCACAGCCACCGCACCCAGCACAGCCGTCCACAGCCGCCGCACCCAGCACAGCCACGCACAGCCACCCACAGCCACCGCACCCAGCACAGCCACCGCACCCAGCACAGCCGCCGCACCCAGCACAGCCACCGCACCCAGCACAGCCACGCACAGCCACCCACAGCCGCCGCACCCACCACAGCCACCGCACCCAGCACAGCCACGAACAGCAGCCGCACCCAGCACAGCCGCCCACAGCAGCCACCCACAGCCACGCACAGCCGCCGCACTCAGCACAGCCGCCCGCACTCAGCACAGCCGCCCGCACTCAGCACAGCCGCCCGCACTCAGCACAGCCGCCCGCACTCAGCACAGCCGCCCGCACTCAGCACAGCCGCCCACAGCCGCCACCCACAGCCATGCACAGCCACGCACAGCCGCCGCACCCAGCACAGCCACCGCACCGTCCACAGCCGCCCGCACTCAGCACAGCCGCCCGCACTCAGCACAGCCGCCCGCACTCAGCACAGCCGCCCGCACTCAGCACAGCCGCCCGCACTCAGCACAGCCGCCCGCACTGATGGGAGCGCAGGATGGAGCAGCACGTGATAGGATGGGGGCGCAGGATGGAGCAGCACATGACACGGTGGAGCAGCACATGACAGGATGGGGATGCAGGATGGAGCAGCACATGACACGGTGGAGCAGCACATGACAGGATGGGGGTGCAGGATGGAGCAGCACATGACAGGATGGGAGAGCAAGATGGGAGAAGCACATACCAGGATGGAGACCATATACCAATATAAATGCTCGCCACCCGGGCGTAGAACGGGTTCAATAGCTAGTCTATATATATAAGAGGCATCGTGATTACTCGCTAATCCCGCCCCCTGCACAGTAGCTCCGCCCCCACCACATCACCACACATAAGCCTGCCCCCCACCACATTACCACACACAATCCGCACCACATCACCACACACAATCCCGCCCCCCACAAATCCTGCCCCCACCACATCACCACACATAATCCCGCCCCTTCAAAACATCACCACACATAATCCCGCCCCCCAACACATCACCACACATAATCCCGCCCCCCACATCACCACACATAATCCCACCCCCCCCACATTACCACACATAATCCCGCCCCCCACCACATCACCACACATAATCCCGCCCCCCACATTACTACACATAATCCTGCCCCCCCACCACATTACTAGAGATAATCCCGTCCCCCACCACATTACCATGCATAATCCCACCCCCCACCACATCACCACACATAATCCCGCCCCCCACCACATTACCACACATAATCCCACCCCCCCACCACATTACCACACATAATCCCGCCCCCACCACATCACCACACATAATCCTGCCCCCCACCACATTACCACACATAATCCCGCCTCCCCACTACATTACTACAGATAATTCCGCCCCCACCACATTACCACACATAATCCCCCCTCACCACATTACTACACATAATCCCACCCCCACCACATTACCACACATAATCCCGCCCCCACCACATTACCACACATAATCCCGTTTCCCACCACATTGCCACACATAATCCCGCCCTCACCACATTACTACAGATAATCCTGCCCCCCACCACATTACCACACTGTTGTGAATTTGGATTCTGGGCTCCCCCGGTGGCTACTGGTGGAATTGAACTTGTGACATCATCTTCCCTGTTCACCTGTTCTGATTAGATCTGGGTGTCGCTATATAACCTGGCTTCTCTGTTAGATGCTTGCCGGTCAACAATGTTATCAGAAGCCTCTCTGTGCTTGTTCCTGCTCCCAGACATCTACTAGATAAGTTGGACATTCGTCCATGTTTTGTTTTTGTATTTTGGTTCCAGTTCACAGCTGCAGTTTCGTTACTGTGTCTGGAAAGCTCTTGTTGATCAGGAATTGCCACTCTGGTATTATGAGTTAATGCCAGAGTCCTAAAGTAATTTCTGGATGTGTTTTGTTAGGGTTTTCTACTGACCATGAAAGTATGCTTTCTGTCTTCTGCTATCTAGAAAGCGGACCTCAAATTTGCTAAAACTATTTTCCTGCTGCGTTTGTTGTTTCATCTCATATCACCGCCAATATATGTGGGGGGCTTCTGTCTCCTTTTGGGCATTTCTCTAGAGGTGAGTCAGGTCTTATATTTCCCTCTGCTAGCATTATTTAGTTCTCCGGCCGGCGCTGGGCATATAGGGATAAAAAGTAGGACATGCTACCTGGCTACTTCTAGATGATGCGGTAGGTTTAGTTCATGGTCAGTACAGTTACATCTTCCAAGAGCTTGTTCCTATAGAGGCTTATGCTAGTTCTCTGGCCATGGAGATCATGACAGTTTGACCGGCCCACTAAAGGGTTAAAATCCTTGGCTGAGAAAGGAGAGAAATAAGAAGTCTGCTGAGAGTTTTTTTTTTTTTTTTTTTTTTTTTTCCTCTGTGCTCTTAATTGGATCACTTGCCAGTCTGTCTATGCTGCAGTCTTTCTTTTTTTTCTCTCTCCTTATAATCTTTGAATGGCTTTGTGTTCACCTGTTAATAATGGATCTTCAGAGTGTAACTGCAGGTTTGAATAATCTCACCACGAAAGTACAAAATTTGCAAGATTTTATTATTCATGCTCCGGTATCTGAGCCGAGAATTCCTTTGCCGGAATTCTTCTCAGGGAATAGATCTAGCTTTCAGAATTTTAGAAATAATTGTAAGCTATTTTTGTCCCTGAAATCTCGTTCTGCTGGAGACTCTGCACAGCAGGTTGGGATTGTGATTTCCTTGCTCCGCGGCGACCCTCAAGACTGGGCTTTTGCATTGGCACCAGGGGATCCTGCGTTGCGCAATGTGGATGCGTTTTTTTTGGCCTTGGGCTTGCTGTATGAGGAACCTCATTTGGAACTTCAGGCAGAAAAAACTTTGATGTCCCTATCGCAGGGGCAAGATGAAGCTGAAATTTACTGCCAAAGATTCCGTAAATGGTCTGTGCTTACTCAGTGGAATGAGTGTGCCTTGGCGGCTACTTTCAGAGAGGGTCTCTCTGATGCCATTAAGGATGTTATGGTGGGGTTCCCTGTGCCTGCGGGTCTGAATGAGTCCATGACAATGGCCATTCAGATCGATAGGCGTTTGCGGGAGCGCAAACCTGTGCACCATCTGGCGGTGTCCACTGAGAAGACGCCAGAAAGCATGCAGTGTGATAGAATTCTGTCCAGAAGCGAGCGGCAGAATTTTAGACGGAAAAATGGGTTGTGTTTCTATTGTGGGGATTCTACTCATGTTATATCAGCGTGCTCTAAGCGTACTAAAAAGCTTGATAAATCCGTTTCCATTGGCACTTTACAGTCTAAATTTATTTTGTCTGTGACCCTGATTTGCTCTTTGTCATCTATTACTACTGACGCCTATATCGACTCTGGCGCCGCTTTGAGTCTTATGGATTGGTCCTTTGCCAATCGTTGTGGGTATGATTTAGAGCCTTTGGAAACTCTTATTCCTCTGAAGGGGATTGACTCCACCCCATTGGCTAATAATAAACCACAATACTGGACACAAGTGACTATGTGTATTAATCCGGATCACCAGGAGACTATTCGTTTTCTAGTGCTGTATAATCTACATGAGGATTTGGTGCTGGGATTGCCATGGCTGCAGTCTCACAACCCAGTCCTTGACTGGAGAGCTATGTCTGTGTTGAGCTGGGGATGTAAGGGGACTCATGGGGACGTACCTTTGGTGTCCATTTCATCATCTATTCCCTCTGAAATCCCTGAGTTCCTGTCTGATTATCGTGACGTCTTTGAAGAACCCAAGCTGGGTTCACTACCTCCGCACCGTGAGTGCGATTGTGCTATAGATTTAATTCCGGGTAGTAAATACCCAAAGGGTCGTTTATTTAATCTGTCTGTGCCTGAACATACTGCTATGCGAGAATATATAAAGGAGTCCTTGGAAAAGGGACATATTCGTCCATCGTCATCTCCCTTAGGAGCCGGTTTTTTCTTTGTGTCAAAAAAAGACGGCTCTTTGAGACCATGTATTGATTATCGGCTTTTGAATAAAATCACGGTTAAATATCAATACCCATTGCCGTTGCTGACTGATTTGTTTGCTCGCATAAAGGGGGCCAAGTGGTTCTCTAAGATTGATCTCCGTGGGGCGTATAATTTGGTGCGGATCAGGCAGGGGGATGAGTGGAAAACCGCATTTAATACGCCCGAGGGCCACTTTGAGTATTTGGTGATGCCTTTTGGTCTTTCTAATGCCCCTTCAGTCTTCCAGTCCTTTATGCATGATATTTTCCGCGATTTTTTGGATAAATTTATGATAGTGTATCTGGATGATATTCTGATTTTTTCGGATGACTGGGACTCTCATGTCCGGCAAGTTAAGAGGGTTTTTCAGGTTTTGCGGTCTAATTCTCTGTGTGTCAAGGGTTCTAAGTGCGTTTTTGGGGTTCAGAGAATTTCCTTTTTGGGATATATTTTTTCTCCCTCTTCCATTGAGATGGATCCTGTCAAGGTTCAAGCTATTTGTGATTGGACGCAGCCCTCTTCTCTTAAAAGTCTTCAGAAATTTTTGGGCTTTGCCAACTTTTATCGTCGATTTATTTCTGGTTTTTCGGATGTCGTTAAGCCATTGACCGATTTGACTAGACAGGGTGCTGATGTTGCTAATTGGTCCCCTGATGCTGTGGAGGCCTTTCAGGAGCTTAAGCGCCGTTTTTCTTCTGCCCCTGTGTTGCGTCAGCCTGATGTGACTCTTCCTTTTCAGGTTGAGGTCGACGCTTCTGAGATCGGAGCTGGGGCAGTGTTGTCGCAGAAAAGTTCTGACTGCGCCGTGATGAGGCCTTGTGCCTTCTTTTCCCGTAAATTTTCGCCCGCTGAGCGGAATTATGATGTTGGGAATCGGGAGCTTTTGGCCATGAAGTGGGCGTTTGAGGAGTGGCGCCATTGGCTCGAGGGGGCCAGACATCAGGTGGTGGTATTGACTGACCACAAAAATTTGATTTATCTTGAGACCGCCAGGCGCCTGAATCCTAGACAGGCGCGCTGGTCATTATTTTTTTCTCGGTTTAATTTTGTGGTATCGTACCTACCAGGTTCTAAGAATGTTAAGGCGGATGCCCTTTCTAGGAGTTTTGAGCCTGATTCACCTGGCAACTCTGACCCCACAGGTATTCTTAAGGAGGGAGTTATCTTGTCAGCTGTTTCTCCAGACCTGCGGCGGGCCTTGCAGGAGTTTCAGGCGGATAGACCGGATCGTTGTCCGCCTGATAGGCTGTTTGTTCCTGATGATTGGACCAGTAAAGTCATCTCTGAGGTGCATTCTTCTGCGTTGGCAGGTCATCCTGGAATTTTTGGTACCAGGGATTTGGTGGCAAGATCCTTCTGGTGGCCTTCCCTGTCACGAGATGTGCGAGGCTTTGTGCAGTCTTGTGACGTTTGTGCTCGGGCCAAGCCTTGTTGTTCTCGGGCTAGTGGATTATTGTTGCCCTTGCCTATTCCTAAGAGGCCTTGGACACACATCTCGATGGATTTTATTTCAGATCTGCCTGTTTCTCAGAAGATGTCTGTCATCTGGGTGGTGTGTGACCGTTTTTCTAAGATGGTTCATTTGGTTCCCCTGCCCAAATTGCCTTCTTCTTCCGAGTTGGTGCCCCTGTTTTTTCAAAATGTTGTTCGTTTGCATGGTATTCCTGAGAATATCGTTTCTGACAGAGGAACCCAATTTGTGTCTAGATTTTGGCGGGCATTTTGTGCTAGGATGGGCATAGATTTGTCTTTTTCGTCTGCTTTTCACCCTCAGACTAATGGCCAGACCGAGCGGACTAATCAGACCCTGGAGACATATCTGAGGTGTTTTGTGTCTGCTGACCAGGATGATTGGGTTGCTTTTTTGCCATTGGCGGAGTTCGCCCTCAATAATCGGGCCAGCTCTGCCACCTTGGTTTCCCCGTTTTTCTGTAATTCGGGGTTCCATCCTCGATTTTCCTCCGGTCAGATGGAATCCTCGGATTGTCCTGGAGTGGATGCGGTGGTGGAGAGATTGCATCATATCTGGGGGCAGGTGATGGACAATTTAAAGTTGTCCCAGGAGAAGACTCAGCTTTTTGCCAACCGTCACCGTCGTGTTGGTCCTCGGCTTTGTGTTGGAGATTTGGTGTGGTTGTCTTCTCGTTTTGTCCCTATGAGGGTCTCATCTCCTAAGTTTAAGCCTCGGTTCATCGGTCCGTATAAAATATTGGAGATTCTTAACCCTGTTTCCTTCCGTTTGGACCTCCCTGCATCCTTTTCTATTCATAACGTTTTTCATCGGTCGTTATTGCGCAGGTATGAGGCACCGGTTGTGCCTTCCGTTGAGCCTCCTGCTCCGGTGTTGGTTGAGGGTGAGTTGGAGTACGTTGTGGAAAAAATCCTAGACTCCCGTGTTTCCAGACGGAGACTCCAGTATCTGGTCAAGTGGAAGGGATACGGCCAGGAGGATAATTCTTGGGTCACTGCATCTGATGTTCATGCCTCTGATCTGGTTCGTGCCTTTCATAGGGCCCATCCTGATCGCCCTGGTGGTTCTGGTGAGGGTTCGGTGCCCCCTCCTTGAGGGGGGGGTACTGTTGTGAATTTGGATTCTGGGCTCCCCCGGTGGCTACTGGTGGAATTGAACTTGTGACATCATCTTCCCTGTTCACCTGTTCTGATTAGATCTGGGTGTCGCTATATAACCTGGCTTCTCTGTTAGATGCTTGCCGGTCAACAATGTTATCAGAAGCCTCTCTGTGCTTGTTCCTGCTCCCAGACATCTACTAGATAAGTTGGACATTCGTCCATGTTTTGTTTTTGTATTTTGGTTCCAGTTCACAGCTGCAGTTTCGTTACTGTGTCTGGAAAGCTCTTGTTGATCAGGAATTGCCACTCTGGTATTATGAGTTAATGCCAGAGTCCTAAAGTAATTTCTGGATGTGTTTTGTTAGGGTTTTCTACTGACCATGAAAGTATGCTTTCTGTCTTCTGCTATCTAGAAAGCGGACCTCAAATTTGCTAAAACTATTTTCCTGCTGCGTTTGTTGTTTCATCTCATATCACCGCCAATATATGTGGGGGGCTTCTGTCTCCTTTTGGGCATTTCTCTAGAGGTGAGTCAGGTCTTATATTTCCCTCTGCTAGCATTATTTAGTTCTCCGGCCGGCGCTGGGCATATAGGGATAAAAAGTAGGACATGCTACCTGGCTACTTCTAGATGATGCGGTAGGTTTAGTTCATGGTCAGTACAGTTACATCTTCCAAGAGCTTGTTCCTATAGAGGCTTATGCTAGTTCTCTGGCCATGGAGATCATGACACCACACATAATCCCACCCCCCACCACATTGCCACAGATAATCCCACCCCCCACCACATTACCACACATAATCCCGCCCCCCACCACATTACCACACATAATCCCGCCCCCCACCACATTACCACATAATCCCGCCTCCACCACATTATCACACATAATCCCGCCCCCCTACCACATTACTACAGATAATTCCGCCCCCCAACCATATTACCACATATAACCCCACCCCCACCACATTACCACACATAATCCCGCCCCCTCACCACATCACCACACATAATCCCACCACCCCACCACATTACTACACATAATCCCGCCCCCACCACATTACCACATAATCCCACCCCCCACCACATTACCACACATAATTGCGCCCCCCACCCCATCACCACACATAATCCCGCCCCCCCATATCACCACACATAATCCCGTCCCCCCACCACATTACCACTCATAATCCTGCCCCCCCACCACCACACATAATCCCGCCCCCACCACATCACCACACATAATCCTTCCCCCCACCACATTACCACAGATAATCCCGCCCCCCCACCACATTACCACACATAATCCCGCCCCCTCCACATTACCACACATAATCCTGCCCCCCCACCACCACACATAATCCCGCCCCCACCACATCACCACACATAATCCTTCCCCCCACATTTCCACACATAATCCTGCCCCCACCACATTACCACACATAATCCGCCCCCCACCACATTACCACACATAATCCCGCCCCCCACCACATTACCACAGATAATCCAACCCCCCACCACATCACCACACATAATCCCGCCCCCCACCACATCACCACACATAATCCCGCCCCCCACCACATCACCACACATAATCCCGCCCCCAACATATTACCACACATAATCCTGCCCCCCCCACCACATGACCACACATAATCCCACCCCCAACAATATTTACTTTACTTTAATCACCAACAGCGTTAATTAGATAGCAATGAGCGTGCCGAGCATTAGCTGGCTGGAAACATCTAGTAGGTATATATATATATATATATATATATATATATATATATATATATATACAGTACAGACCAAAAGTTTGGACACACCTTCTTATTTAAAGATTTTTCTGTATTTTCATGACTATGAAAATTGCACATTCACACTGAAGGCATCAAAAATATGAATTGACACATGTGGAATTATATACTTAACAAAAAAGTGTGAAACAACTGAAAATATGTCTATATTCTAGGTTCTTCAAAGTAGTCACCTTTTGCTTTGATGACTGCTTTGCACACTGTTGGCATTCTCTTGATGAGCTTCAAGAGGTAGTCACCGGGAATGGTCTTCCAACAATCTTGAAGGAGTTCCCAGAGATGCTTAGCACTTGTTGGCCCTTTTGCCTTCACTCTGCGGTCCAGCTCACCCCAAACCATCTCGATTGGGCTCAGGACTGGTGACTGTGGAGGTCAGGTCATCTGGTGTAGCACCCCATCACTCTCCTTCTTGGTCAAATAGCCCTTACACAGCCTGGAGGTGTGTTTTGGGTCACTGTCCTGTTGAATAATAAATGATGGTCCAACTAAACGCAAACCGGATGGAATAGCATGCCGCTGCAAGATGCTATGGTAGCCATCCTGGTTCAGTATGCCTTCAATTTTGAATACATCCCCAACAGTGTCACCAGCAAAGCACCATCACACCTCCTCCTCCATGCTTCACGATGGGAACCAGGCATGTAGAGTCCATCCGTTCACCTTTTCTGCGTCGCACAAAGACACGGTGGTTGGAACCAAAGATCTCAAATTTGGACTCGTCAGACCAAAGCACAGATTTCCACTGGTCTAATGTCCATTCCTTGTGTTCGTTAGCCCAAACATGTCTCTCCTGCTTGTTGCCTGTCCTTAGCAGTGGTTTCCTAGCAGCAATTTTACCATGAAGGCCTGCTGCACAGTCTCCTCTTAACAGTTATTGTAGAGATGTGTCTGCTGCTAGAACTCTGTGTGACATTGACCTGGTCTCTAATCTGAGCTGCTTATAACCTGCGATTTCTGAGGCTGGTGACTTGGATAAACTTATCCTCAGAAGCAGAGGTGACTCTTGGTCTTCCTTTCCTGGGGCGGTCCTCATGTGAGCCAGTTTCTTTGTAGCGCTTGTTGGTTTTTGCCACTGCATTTGGGGACACTTTCAAAGTTTTCCCAATTTTTCGGACTCATTGACCTTCATTTCTTAAAGCAATGATGGCCACTGGTTTTCTTTACTTAGCTGTCTGTTAAAATAAAGGGTTAAATCACAGAAAAAAGTGGCGCCGGCTCCCGCACAATTTTCCCCGAGTGGGAAAACCAGTGACTTAGGGCAGATATTAATAACCTAGAGAGGGACCATGGTTATTGCCCCCCCCAGCTAAAAACATCTGCCCCCTGCCACCCCAGAAAAGGCACATCTGTAAGATGTGCCTATTAAGGCACTTAGCCTCACTCTTCCCACTCCCCTGTAGCGATGGGATATGGGGTAATAAGGGATTAATGTAACCTTACTATAGCAAGATGCGCCTTTTCTGGGGTGGCTGGGGGCAGATGTTTTTAGCAGGGGGGTAATAACCACAGCATTCCTTCTAGCACAGTCTAATGGAGGTGGGGAGGACAGTTTGCTGAGGGAGATAATCCATGTGACACAATTTACTAACAGTACTTATCTTCCTGCTCCTGATAGACTTTCTCAACTTGCCATCCAGGGGTTCACCCAGCTCCACTCTGTACTGGATTCCTCTGTCCCTATTGATCACTTGCCTCAACATTTTTTGAGACAGATCAGAAACACACATCACTGACTGCTGCCAGAACAGTCAACAAGTTTCCCACAATCCCCCTGGGGCTCTGATAACCACTCCCTGTCTCCTGTGACTGTGTTAACCCCTCTGTTTGCTGGATGCTTTTGAAGCAACAGCAGTTAGCACTACTTCTGCATGTCACATAGGCTGTGTGAGGACCATCATACTATATGAGGGGCTGTAGGGGGACCATCATACTGTATGAGTGGCTGTATGGGGGAGCCTTCTCACTCTATTGGTGAGTTTGGGGTGAGTATTATACTCTTGTTGAGGTGGGCGGACCATCATACAATATGGTGGGACAATTTATACTGTGTAGGGGCTGTGTCATGGGCTGTGTGAGGGGTCCTACTTACTGTGTAAGTAGAGGAATGTGGGAACATCATTCTGTGTAGAGGCATTTTGGGGGGAAACATACTCTATGGGAACCATTGAAGATGTCTCATACCGTATTGAAGGGATATCATACTCTATGGGGGCCACAGAAGGGGTATCATAGTGGGTGAGAACACTAATTCGCTTCAGTAGGGGCAAAATATTTGTGTAAGTACTGCTATACATATCTCTCTCCGTGTCTTAAAATTCTTGGAGGTAAGTCCTTCTGTGACTTCGCCTATGCACCATGATAGAACTTTACAATGTGGCCCTGTGATTTCTATGCACATCCTTGCTGATCATTATTAAATTACAATATAGGGAGAGAGCAGGAGGTATTATTATTATTTATTATTAAGCACAGAGGGTGATTTTATTATTATAAGGAGGTGCAGGTTTTTATTATCATAAAGGGTCATTATTATAAGGAGGCAAATGGGGATATTATTTCTATAGGGTGCTGTATAACTGTAAGGAAGAACAGGGGAAAATTATTACTATGAGGAAGTACAGAGGGAACATTATTACTGTATAGGTGTAAGGAGGTGGCGTGGACCCTCACGTGCCTCCTCTAACCTGGTCACTGTTCACATATTACATTTGGCACCCCATAGTGTATAAATGTGAAATGCAAAGTTTCTACATATTTACTGATGTTTGTGTACTGCAATGTAAATGCATTTGTTATGTATTGTGCATAGATCTAGGGAAAGGTTAGGAAGTAGTATAGGACCAAGGGGGATTAGAATAAAGATAGGGAATAGGGTAGCATAGAATAGACAGGAGTGTTAGTGAGATACATTCAGCATAGGGGTTAAGCAGTTGGGAGGAGTTAGAGCAGGGCAGTGCAGAGCCACAGGGACATAGAAGCACTTCCTGTATAGGCAACAGAGCCCGGACAATCTTGCCCAGGGTGAGATGCACGCAGCTGTGAGAGCAGAAGGTTCACAGGCCATGGGGATAAAGCTGCTAGGCAGTAAGGGGCCCCAGGATGGGAGTCATGCAGGCGGTCACCAGCAAAAATAGAAGCCAAACCGAAGAGGATCCGGTGTCTAAGATGGGGCTGAAGGAGCTGAGATGGCGATCCTGGCACCTTTCCCAATTAGAACTGGACCTGGGACTGGTAGGAAGCTGGTTGGGCCTGGAGCACGAGTGGGACAATGATTGTCCAGAAGAGGGATAGGGTTTGTCCAATAGTGGGTCAGAGAATAACCAACAGTGAGACTGAGGTTGCCAGGATATAGACAGAGGCTGCAAGGATATAGACAGAGGCTGCAAGGATATACACAGAGTTGACAGGAAGAACTGAGTCTGCCTGGAAGGCAGCGAAAGATAAGAAGATGTCTCTGTGTTTAACTTGCACTGCCTGTGTGAAGAATGCAGATAAGAAGATGTCTCTGTGTTTGAACTGTACTGCTTATGTGATGAATATACTGCTGTCTAGTAAAGTTAAGCTGTTGGAAAAAGACCATGTCTCAGAAATGATTTGCAGAGCTCATAAATGCGGAGCCAATATGACAGCAGCTGAGAGGCCTTTGACCATAACCGTGAGTGTGTTGCTGCGTACGCTGCACATGCAGCAGAAGGGACACTGTATTTCATCTGTAGGGGGCCAAGGTGTGGGAACAGAACTGCCCAATGCCACGACTACCACCCGTGCCGCCTTACATAGGGATGCAGAAATGGCACTGTTAATGTGTGGGTTGTTATGATGCTGGTGGTTAGAACACATGAACTGACCTGATAAGTAAACCCCAAAAATACGGACAAGCTCTGGGAATGTGGGAACTTTATTGACCGCAATTCTGATCCTAACAAACCACACTATAGGCAGCCGTGGAGCGTTCCTAACTCAGCCTAGATGCCTCGTTCACAGCCTGAGAAACTAGCTACCCCTAGAGAGAAACAAAGCCTCACTTGCCTCAGAGAAATTTTCCCCAAAGTGTAAGCAGCCTCCCACAAATAATAACAGTGAGTTTAAGGGGAAAACACAAACATAGAAATGAAAATATGTTTTAGCAAATGAGGCCTGCTAATAACTAAAAAGTCAGAAGATAGCAAGGAATCTGTGCGGTCAGTATAAAATACTACAAAAGTATCCACGCAGAGAATACAAAAAGACCCCCACACCGGCTCACGATGTGAGGCGCGCAACTCCGCACCCCAGAGCTTCCAGCTAGCAATCAAATAGCATATAAGCAAGCTGGACTGAACTCATAACATACTGAGAAACATTTTCAAATAGAAATGAGCAAAAAAGGACTAGCATGAACTTAGCTTCTCACGAGGAGACAGGTCACAAGGGAAGTCCCAGAGAGATCTGAACCAGTACTGAATACAATGACAGCAGGCAACAAGTAAAGGTCCAGATGGAGTTAAATAGGCAGCAGGCCTAGCAGGAAACGAGGCAGCTGGAGTCCAGCTAAGACCAGCCGTAACACTAAAAGCCACCAGAGGGAGCCCATGAAGAGAACTCACAAAGTACCACTCATGACCACAGGAGGGAGCCCGAGAACGGAATTCACAACAGTGGGTCATAATATGAGGGTCTCCCCTATTTTTAATAACCAGCTAAGGCAAAGCAGACAGCTGTGGGCTGATATTATCAGGCTGGGAAGGGCATGGTTTATTGGCCCCTTCCTAGCCTAAAAATACCAGCGCTCAGTCGCCCCAGACCTGGCAAATCCATATTAGATACACTGACTCTTGTGCCCTGTCTCAGCTCTTCCCAACTGCCCTAGTGCAGTGGCAAATAGGTTAATGGGATTTAGGGTTGATGACAGCTGTGATTTGTCACAAATCACAGCTGCCATCAATCCTTGGGGTTATTAATGGAGAGTCATCAGTCTGAGACCCCCATTACTAACACTGTTAGTTAAAAAATCAATAAACACACACACACACAAAGTCCTTTAGTTTTTTGAAAAAAAAAAAAATAGACACCCTCTTTCACTAATTTATTTCCCACAAAAATTCCCTCACTGGTCCGTCATAGTCCAATGGATCCACCGTAATCCACGTGTTTCATGAAGAGCCCTATCCAGAATTCCACTATATGGAGCCCATACAGAGAATATTAGCCACCAAAAGATGGGCGGGGGAAGCAGTGTATATTCATATTATCCTCTGATTTTAGAGGTCAGTGAGCTGAGCATCAGGTGCCTTTGTCTTAGATAGACCCTACGACGCGATGTGGCCAGCCAATCACAGTGGCCAACATGGCTACTGCATTGCTGTGTATCGCAGGCAACCTCTCCATGTTGATTGTCTGTCTAACAGCCTCAAAATATGCAAGACAGAGACTCAAACATTTTGCTCGGACACCCCGATACTCGGCCAAGTAATGAGCGTGGCCAACACCCTAATGCTCGATCAAGTAGCGAGCAGTGCCAAGCACTCCCGCTTATCACTAGAAATAATCACTACCCTTCGGTGCAGAAATCCTCTTTCCTCTACATGTAATGAATGCTCTCTTGCAGCTACAGCTCAATTCAGTGACTCAGACCTGTTCAAACTAAAACTTACCCCCTCATAAAAGCCAACTAGATTTGGTAGACTGGTCTGATCACTCATAAAGCTATGCTCATATTAAGTTATAAATACCGTATATTTTCATGGATATATTCCAAACCTTTAAATATTTTATACCCCCGAAGGAGATAAAATTGACAGGATTAGCATTTTCGGGGTGACTTTTTGACTCTCTTTTTATATCAGCGCCTCATTTGCTTAGTGCCGGTTCATCTATTTTAATAGGGTGAGACAGGTTATATTTAATGGAGAGTTTACTTTTCTCCACTGCATTTCACTTGACATTTAATTTTCCTCTGTGAATAGAGTGAGAACAACTGTTTCATGTGTTCATTTTCTCCTTGTCTCCCTCCACATTTCATTCCTGATTACTTTTTAAAATCATCAACATTTCAGTTTAAGATTTGTGTTTGCTATTTATCTAATAAAAGAACATTTTTGAATTGGTATTACTCTTTTACTACTTTATGGCAATAAGCATGTATATAGTTTTGTTGTCTTTTCTTTATGCAACTTATAAATTATATCTTAAGTCCTTTTAAGTGCCTCTTCCATGTCTTACTATTTAAATAACTTAAAGGAGTGTTCACATCACCAAGATCCTATCCCAATATTTAGTAGGTGTAGTAGTAATAATGATAATAATAATAATAATAATAATAATATTAGCAAATACCTAAAATTATAAATGTAGTATACTGTAGTTCTTCTGGTTTGCTATGTCACTTCTCCCATGTGCAGGGAACTGCATTAGCTTAGGTATCCATGGGTATGACCACTAATAAGTAACTAAATAGCTGTCACTATACGATTGGTCGTAACCATGGATAGCTAAGCTACTGCAATGCCCTGCATATGGGGTAAGCAACAGAGCGAATCACAAAAACTAAACTACATTTTTAATTGGAGGTATTTGCAAATATTATTTTCATAACATCTACTACATATTGGGATAGGATCTTGAAGATGGGAATAATAATTTAAAGGGTTTCTTTGAAATATTTATTATTGTCTTTACATTTTTTTTAAGTACCGTATTTTTCGGACTACAAGACGCACTTTTTTCCCAAAAAATGTAAGGGGAAAATGGGGGTGCGTCTTGTAGTTGGAATATACTTATAAATTATGCGGCAGCGGCAGCGGCGGCGGTCCTGATACAGCCTCCCTTCCCATGCTGGTGCAGCTGCGGCTGTACTGCGGGCAGGGACTGTGCTGCGGGCAGGGGCTGTGCTGTGGGGCTCTGGCAGCGGCTCTCTGGGCTCAGTGGGGGCTCCGACGGCATTTCTTCAAAGCTCGGAGGCCCCCCGCTCATCCGGCATGTTGCGGTGGCCTCCGAGAACATAGGCGCCAGAAAAATGGCCGCCGGGCCGGCGCACGCTCAGATTCAAATCTCGTCAACGAGATCTCGTCTCCCAAGATCTCGAGGCGAGATCTCGGCAACAAGATCTGAATCTGAGCGTGCGCCAGCCCGGTGGCCATTTTCCTGGCGCCCATGTTCTCGGAGGCCACCGAAACATGCCGGATGAGCGGGGGGCCTCCGGGCTTTGGAGAAATGCCGTCGGAGCCCCCACTGAGCCCAGAGAGCCGCTGCCACAGCCCCGCAGCACAGCCTGTGCCCCAGAGCCCAGCCACCGCCCGCAGCACAGCTTGTGCCCCAGAGCCCAGCCACTGCCCGTAGCACAGCTTGTGCCCCAGAGCCCAGCCACTGCCCGTAGCACAGCCTGTGCCCCAGAGCCCAGCCACTGCCCGCAGCACAGCTTGTGCCCCAGAGCCCAGCCTGTGCCCCGGAGCCCAGCCACTGTTCTGGAGCGGAGCACAGCCCTGGACACAAAGCCTCCACCCCTGCCCAAGCACAGAGCACCAGCCTGGGATGGGATTTCCTGGAGGCCAACACACCAGCCTGGACCACCGAAAGGCCCCTGTGACCACTTCTCCATCTGTGGCGATCCCTTCACTGGTAAGCTGAATTCGGACTGTAAGACGTACCCCCATTTGAAATATTTTTTTTTCCTTATTTTTATTCTGAAAATTTGGGGTGCGTCTTATCGTCTGGTGCGTCTTATAGTCCGAAAAATACGGTATTATCCACACTGGTCTACCTTAACTCCTTATTCTCCATACTGTGAATCTCTTAAAATGAAAATTTAAGATGCTTTAATATGTTGTTAAAGGCATTAAAGGGAACTGGTCACGTTGGCTAATACTATTGATCTGCAGATATAAGAGTAATCTACAGGTTATTTGCATTAAAAAGGTGTCCAGATGCTGTACTGAAAGTGCGGCACCCGGGAGAATATGGATTTTTTTCCTCCCTTTAACCAACGGCTTTTAGTCATATAGGCATGTGCATGCAGCTACCGTCACTACTCACACCATTGTGAGCAGCGGCTGTAAGGATGTTCCAGTACCTTCATTAACATCTTGCTCTCCACAGATGAACTGCAGAGTCAGCTGTCAGTCAAAGTGCTGGAGTGTGCAGAGTGCTGCGAGCGGTGACTGTAGCCTCGCTGACATGCCTGTATGACTGATTGCCGGAGGCTACCGGAAGCAATAAAGTTCATTTTCCCCTTAGGACCACACTTTCAGTACCTCAAGTGTGCATCTTCATACCGGTATTAACTTAAAGATGAATCCTATATCTGCAAGTTAATAACAGCTGATGTGACAGTTTCCCTTTAAGAGTTAAGGGCACACATGAGTTGATCTGACTTTAATTTCTTAAATTCAATTGTTTTTGAGACTCCTCATGAAAACATGGTAATGGAAGATAAGTGGCAAATCATTACATTATGGTCACTATTTAATAGTAGAAGATTTTTACAACTCTATCCCCTCCCGCTACTCCTAAATTAATTCAAGGATTATCCTGAAGATGAAGAATTGAAATTGGCACTCACCCGATGATGCTGTGCAATAATGTCCTTTATTCAGAGCATATATTCGCAGACATAAAATGGAGAGGCGGCTGGTGAGGAGAGGGGTGCAGGAGGAGGCAAGAGGACGACGGCCGTTTCGCGCCTGTGCGCTTCCACTGGACCCGTGGAAGCGCACAGGCGTGAAACGGCCATCGTCCTCTTGCCTCCTCCTGCACCCCTCTCCTCACCAGCCGCCTCTCCATTTTATGTCTGCGAATATATGCTCTGAATAAAGGACATTATTGCACAGCATCATCGGGTGAGTGCCAATTTCAATTCTTCATCTTCAGGATTTACATTGCTCTACACGTTGTGCACCTCCCTAATGCTACTGAATGTTGCATGCCAAAGTGGTTCTGAATTGAGTCTTATGTGCCCTATGCTATAGCGTTTTAAAAACGGGCAAGGCACAGGCTGTATTGATTCGTGGAGAAAACATCTAGTGCCATTCTACTCCAATTGCTACATAATTCAAGGATTATTCTCATTTCAGCCTGTCATGGCAGAGCTACACTAGTGCTGCAACTTATATAGAAATCAATGGAAGTCATAATAACTGCGGAGTTCGATGAGTTAGGTGGTTTCCGTAACTCTCAATCTTTTCTATAGGAGTTGCAGAAAAAGTGTAGCTCAGCCCCACTTGGCTGTTTCTGCAACTCCTCTTCCAGAAGTCGGATTATTCCCAGCTCAGCTATAAAAAGTTGAGGTAAGAATAGCCCTCTAAATGTACCCTAATTCTGTATCTACACTATCTTTTCCTCTGTCGCATCCTCTACATTCTAACCAACCATCAAGGATAATGATTAGTGATCAGCGAGTGTACTGGTTGCTTGGGTTTTCCCGAGCACGCTCAAGTGGCCTCCGAGTATTTGTTAGTGCTCGGAGATTTAGTTTTCCTTGCCGCAGCTGAATGATTTACAGCTATCACAGAGCATGAGTACATGTGGGGGTTGCCTGGTTGCTAGGGAATCTCCACATGTAATCAAGCTGGATAATAGCTGTAAATCATTCAGCTGCCCTGATGAAAACTAAATCTCAGAGCAGTCATAAATAGTGTTGAGCGATACCGTCCGATACTTGAAAGTACCGGTATCGGATAGTATCGGCCGATACCCGAAAAATATTGGATATCGCCGATACCAATACCCGATACCAATGCATTTCAATGGGATGCAAAATATCGGAATGGTTCCCAGGGTCTGAAGGAGAGGAAACTCTCCTTCAGGCCCTGGGATCCATATTCATGTGTAAAATAAAGAATTAAAATAAAAAATATGGATATACTCACCTCTCCGGTGGCCCCTGGATCTTACCGCTGTAACCGGGAGCCTTTGTTCCTAAGAATGAGCGCGTGAAGGGCCTTTGATGACGTCGCGGCTTCTGATTGGTCGCGTGACCGCTCATGTGACCGCTCACGCGGCCAATCAGAAGCCGCGACGTCAGCCGCGATGTCATCGAAGGTCCTTCACGGGCTCATTCTTAGGAACGGAGGCTCCCGGTTACAGCGGTAAGATCCAGGGGCCACCGGAGAGGTGAGTATATCCATATATATCCATATACTCACCTCTCCGGCGGCCCCTGGACTTTACCGCTGTAACCGGGAGCCTCCGTTCCTAAGAATGAGCCCGTGAAGGACCTTCGATGACTTCGCGGCTGAGGTCGCGGCTTCTGATTGGTCACGTGAGCAGTCACGCGACCAATCAGAAGCCGCAACGTCATCGAAGGCCCTTCACGCGCTCATTCTTAGGAACAAAGGCTCCCGGTTACAGAGGTAAGATCCAGGGGCCACCGGAGAGGTGAGTATATTTGGATTTTTTATTTTAATTCTTTATTTTACACATGAATATGGTTCCGATACCGATTCCCGATACCACAAAAGAATCGGAACTCGGTATCGGAGTTCCGATACCGCAAGTATCGGCCGATACCCGATACTTGCGGTATCGGAATGCTCAACACTAGTCATAAATACTCGGAGGACACCCGAGCGTGCTCGGGAAGACCCAAGCAACGAGTACACTCGCTCATCACAAATAATGATCATACCACATGAAGATGAACCCCATCATACCACAGCCATTTTTTCATTTTCGTTCTTTCCGGCTATTCTTCTAAAAGCATTAACATTTTTATTTTTCCATCCACATAACTGTATTAGGCCCTGTTTTTTTGCAGGACAGGTCAGACTTTTGAATGACATCATTTTATCATATGATGCACTGGAAAGTGGGAAAAAATTCCAGGTCTACTGAAACTGAAAAATGTTCAATTTCAGAATTGTATTTTGTTTTTCTTTTGCTTACAATGTTCACTATACAGTAAAACTGACCTGGTAATATGATTCTATAGGTCAGTATGATTACAGTGATACCAAACATGTATCTTTTTTATATTTAAGTAGTGGGCAAAAATCTAAATTGTGTGGAAAAAAAAATTGATTGTGTCGCCATTTTCCAAGGCCCATAACAGTTTCAATTTTCAGGGAGTTAGGCTTCATGAGAGATTATTTTTTGTCCCCTGAGCTGATGTTTTGTTCGACTCTTATTGCATCTTATTGCAATGATGCAGCAGACATAAAAACAAAATTCTTTAGTCTTGATTTTTTTTCTTGTTATGCCACTCACCGATTAAAGCCATTTATTTATATTTTGATAGAACTGACTTTTACGAATGCGGCAATATTAAATATATGTATTTTAATTGTTTTATTTTTAGTGAGGAAAAAGGGGAGTGATTTGAACCTTTTGTTTCTTTTTTCATTTTTTCATATCTTTTTAAGATATTTTTTATTTTACTTTTTTCTGTCCTTTGGGGGACTTGAAGCTACAATCGTCTGATCGCTTGTACTATACAGAGCAGTATATCAGCTAAGCTATGTATAGAGAAAATCACAATCTCCTATGAATGTTAGCTAAACACTGGCATTTACAGGAGAATCATCATGACAAGTATGGGGGGGTCTTCAGCAAACCCTCAGCTGTCATGGCAACCTTGTGGTTTAGAACCATCCTTCATTTTCATTCTACTTCTGTATCCATATGTGATGCCATATTTTGCTTCAATGGCATGCCCCATAATCATGATGGAATGACATGCTTCCCTGCCGGCGAGTGTTAAATGCCAATATCAGATACTGATAACGGCATTTAAAGCCACAAGCGGAGCTCGGCTCCATAAGGCTGTTAAAGGCACATGATGGCTTATTAAGTCAGCCATCATCTGCCAGGAGAGATGCAGGCTTGGCGTGCAAGCCTGCATCAAAGGCAGGTACACGACATATGACGTACATGTACCTCATATTTCGTGAAGGTGTCAAGTGCCCATTTTATTATGTGTATTTAGTACTCATCCAATTGTCCATCCTATTACTTGTGTAAACCTTATGTACAAAGGCTAATTTAGAAAGATATACTACATTGAAAATAGTCATTTACACAAGAAAAATAACTACATTTTCAGGGCATACAGTTGCAAATACCTTTGGCATCTCCCGTCTCACATTTTTTTTTACAAGAATATGAAAGTTCAGAAATTGTTTCATTTGGAATGTCCTGTAATCCACATGGCTCATCGGCATAAATAATCAACCCGCAATCCTATAAAATAGGATGAGAAAGATATAATAAATGTATTTAATTGTCAAGCTACAGTAGTACAATTTACAGTAGATAAAATCAAACTGATCAGTGATCATAAATGTAGTAATATTAATATTTAATTTGCTTATGTCAAAATTTTGTCTTGGAGATTAAACATCGCTGCTCCATTTAGGGTTATGAATTATACAATTTGTAATTGCTTTCTGCAGTTATCAGCTATGTTAGCAAGAAGATTACTTGCATGTTCTTTATTAGAATGAGGAATACATTTTAAAATCCAGACATTAAAAATACTTGTACATTTGTTTTCATTTTCTGGATTACGGCTATATTATTCTTGTGTGGAATACACAGTACGTCATGTAAAACCTTGAATCATTTTCCAATGAAGTCTCCCTTGCCCTGCAATGTCTTGGTCAATTTTTTTTCCAGCAAGTAAATGGCATCATGTATACAACCTATTACAATGTGTAGCTAACCCTAATAAATTGGATGGATGATGGCATGTACACAATCCTCACATACTCTGCTGTTCCATTGTGTGTCTGAATGCACCATATGTGTTCACAAGCCTATTTTTCACGACATGAGACCTCCATCAGAGTTCTGTTGACCAGAAAAAAATGAATGTTTGTGTTTGGGGGCTACAAGATATATACACTAGTTTGGAATACGTCACTACGTGCTTTTAAACACAGATTTAAAAAATGACCCCCCATCCAAGAAGCAAACCTCAAATGGCTAAAAAATGTCAAGTTTTACTTGATTACATCCTAAAGAAAATGTGCAAATACTCAACATAAACTGTTCTGATACAGCATTTGTGATTGGAGCCAAGGCATTTGTCAGATCAAACCAACTGCTTAAAAGAATATTCTCATCACCAAGATCCAATCACAATATGTAGTAGGTGTAATAATAATAATAATAATAATATTATCAAATATCAATTAGAAATGTAAGAAATAGTTTTTCTGATTCACTATGATTCACTATGACTCTTTCCTTGTGTGCCGGCATTGCAGGACCTTGGGTATCCATGGTTACGACCACTAGCAACTAGCTAACTGTCACTACATCAGTAGTCATAATAATGGATGCCTATGGTCCTGCAATGCCTGCACCTGAGGAGAGAAACATAGCGAATCAGAAAAACTATACTACATTTCTAATTGGAGGTATTTGCTAATATTATTATTATTACACCTACTACATATTGCGATAGTATCTTGGAGATGGGAATACCCCCTTTAAATCCTGGAGGTAACTGCCAATTGGAAAAAATATAACCGACAGCTACTATTTAAGGGGAAGATATCATCAGAAAATTACCTTTTTAAAAAAAATCAAGTTGTTGTGTTATATGAATTTTTAAAACATTTTTGACAATTTTTTATATCATGATCTGTATTAAAAAAATAAAACCAGTAATCTTGAAATTTTCACACTGCCCTTTCAGGAAGAGCTTGCAGCAAAGCTCCATATTATCTGAAGCAGGATTACAATGACAGGTAACACCTCTATACACAGTTTATAACCCCGCATCCACCTATCACAATAGGGGACGTCACACCTTACTCAGCTCCCTTTCCTTTCACAATGACCTTTGTACAGGAGCATTAGACACTTCAATAGAAAATGTATCAGGCTCTGACTATTGTGGCTATGTACATGTCTTATTTCCTGGAAAAAAAAATGAAGTTGGAGTCTAACAAAAGCCTTAGTGGTCAGTATGAAAATTGCAAGAGCTTTATATTAAATTTAACACAGATTGTGTTATGTAAAAAAAAGTTTTAAAAAATACGTTTAATAAGGACCTTTCACCAAATTTCCAAATTTTGCCTTCTAAAGTTTACATTTCTGATTAAAGTTGCAGGAATTTCCATAAAAACATTTTTTTTCTCTGCTTCATTGTGTAGATTTCTCTGATGAGGAATTTTTTATCGTTCAACTGGCCATTTTATTCACGCTTGTTTAGTTATGTGTCTATTTTAATCCCACTATGACGCTGTCCAATCAAGCAAAGGCAGCATCCATAGGTAGGAAAAAGTATATGACCACAGTTCTGACCTAAATATAATGTCCACTGAGGTCAGGAACTGTGCCAGTGTGATACCCTTCCACGACTGCTCCCTCAACACTCCTCACTCTTTAGCCAATGTCCACCTCCTCTCCCATCACTTTACTAATAGTAGGTTCCGGGAGTAAGACGTGGTCACATGAGACAGATAAATTCTCAAAGAAGCCTAAGAATTAGATTACAGGGATTGTGAAATTCCTGTGGCAGGTTTATTACTGTAATTATTTCCACTGGAAAAAGGTCAGGATTCAGATATTTAAGTAACCAGATTTTATGATCTGATACAATGCATTCCCTTAAATAGTCCTAAAACTTTCATTGCATTGTATGAAATGCTGGCCCTGCAGAAACGTGGCAGACAGAAGTAGTTTAGGAAGTCACTTAGAGACTTAGTAACTTAAAATGGGAGTGGGCACATTGATTTGGCTCTGCACCTTGTCTGCATCCCAATGTGTGAGGTTAGGCTACTTTCACACTAGCGTCGGGCACTGCACATCGCAATGTGTCGTTGTGGAGAAAAAACCGCATCCTGCAAAGTTGCCCGCAGGATGCGTTTTTTCTCCATAGACTTTTATTAACGACGCATTGTGATGCAGTGCCACACGTCGCAACCGTCGTGCGACGGTTGCGTCGTGTTTTGGTGGACCGCCGCCACAAAAAAAGTTACATGTAACTTTTTTTGTGCATCGAGACCGCCATTTTCGACCGCGCATGTGTGGCTGAAACTCTGCCCCCTTCTCCCCGGACCTTGCAATGGGGCAGCGGAAGCATCCTAAGACTGCTTCCGCTGCCCACGTCGGGCATCTTTTTCACAGTATGCATCGGTACGTCGGGCCGACGCAGCGCAACGGCCCCGTACTGACGCTAGTGTGAAAGCAGCCTTAGTGCACTCTAAGACATAGCAGAGTGATGTCCCATGCCCTCCACCCTATAGATACACCATGTCTACATCCCAATGTGTGAGGTTAGTGCACTCTAAGACACAAGAGTGATGTCCCACGCCCTCCATTCTATAGATACACCATGTCTGCATCCCATTGTGTGAGGTTAGTGCACTCTAAGACACAAGAGTGATGTCCCATGCCCTCCACCCTATAGATACACCATGTCTTCATCCCAATGTGTGAGGTTAGTGCACTCTAAGACACAACAGAGTGATGTCCCATGCCTTCCACCCTATAGATACACCATGTCTGCATCCCTTTGTGTGAGGTTAGTGCACTCTAAGACACAAGAGTGATGTCCCATGCCCTCCACCCTATAGATACACCATGTCTGCATCCCATTGTGTGAGGTTAGTGCACTCTAAGACACAAGAGTGATGTCCCATGCCCTCCACCCTATAGATACACCATGTCTGCATCCCATTGTGTGAGGTTAGTGCACTCTAAGACACAAGAGTGATGTCCCATGCTCTCCATTCTATAGATACTCCATGTCTGCATCCCAATGTGTGAGGTTAGTGCACTCTAAGACACAACAGAGTGATGTCCCATGCCTTCCACCCTATAGATACACCATGTCTGCATCCCATTGTGTGAGGTTAGTGCACTCTAAGGCACAACAGAGTGATTTCCCATGCCCTCCACCCTATAGATACACCATGTCTGCATCCCATTGTGTGAGGTTAGTGCACTCTAAGACACAAGAGTGATGTCCCATGCCCTCCATTCTATAGATACACCATGTCTGCATCCCATTGTGTGAGGTTAGTGCACTCTAAGACACAAGAGTGATGTCCCATGCCCTCCACCCTATAGATACACCATGTCTGCATCCCATTGTGTGAGGTTAGTGCACTCTAAGACACAAGAGTGATGTCCCATGCCCTCCACCCTATAGATACACCATGTCTGCATCCCATTGTGTGAGGTTAGTGCACTGTAAGACATAAGAGTGATGTCCCATGCCCTCCATTCTATAGATACTCCATGTCTGCATCCCAATGTGTGAGGTTAGTGCACTCTAAGACATAACAGAGTGATGTCCCATGCCTTCCACCCTATAGAAACACCATGTCTGCATCCCATTGTGAGGTTAGTGCACTCTAAGACACAACAGAGTGATGTCCCATGCCCTCCACTCTATAGATACACCATGTCTGAATCCCAATATGTGAGGTTAGTACTAGTGATGAGCGAATATACTCGTTATTCGAGATTTCCGAGCATACTTGGGTGTCCTCTGAGTAATTTTTAGTGCTCGGAGATTTAGTTTTTATTGCCGGAGCTGAATGATTTACATCTGTTAGCCAGCTTGATTACATGTGGAGATTCCCTAGCAACCAGGCAACCCCCACATGTACTTATGCTGGCTAACAGATGTAAATCATTCAGCTGCGGCAAGAAAAATTAAATCTCTGAGCACTAAAAAATACTCGGAGGACACCTGAGCGTGCTCGAGAAATCTTGAGTAACGAGTATATTCGCTCATCACTAGTTAGTACACCCTAAGACACAAGAGAGTGATGTCCCATGCCCTCCACTCTTTAGACTAATATATTACAGGTATTAATGATAAACTGGAAAATGACTAAAGGAAATTTATTTTGGTATTTTTACTGTTCCTATGCTTTGCACCACTGTACATATTTCTACGGATTAAAAAAATAGAAAAACAAAAATAAAAAGTAACGTGTCTCATCTGTTTTTTATGACTTCTTTGTATAATTAATTGTTCCTGGGGTAGACAAGCCAACTGTCACATTGTAAATGGAAATACAGAGGCTAAGGACTGTCTACTATCCAACTGCGATGTGCGCTTGGAGCCACAGGGTCTGGGCACGCTGTGTAGATATTTAGCAGTGCTACTCCAACTAACATTAACATCAGACAGTTTTGCCCTTGCATAGAAACAATTTGCACAGGGCTTCACACAACATCCTCAAATTCCTAAATGGCTTGTGACTGCTCTCAACAAAGTGCTACAGGACAACTTAACAGGGATTTTCTTGTTCATACTTGTGCTCAGGAATATGTCTATCCTGCTGTAATCCTGCCATAATTATGAAGGCAACAATCGTAACTGCATTTATGCACTATTTTTTCTTTATTTCCAAAGAATATACTGTAATACATTTTTATAAATTATTATAAAAGACATAGATAGAAAGACAGAACTAATGAAAGAAAGAAAGGCATTTAAGTTCACTGCCAACAAAGGCAAACTATCATGTGCAAGAAGACTTTTTTTGTTTCTTTACATTCAGCTTAAAATCAAATCAGCATATGTCCAATACTCCAATACTTTTTTATTATATTTTTGTTGTTTATTGTCCTGTTTTGGCCTTAATAAAAATATTGGTTTTAACATATCTTGTGGGATCTCTTCCTTGTCCCAAACATTTAATGATGTGGGATTTTTGTTGTTATTCAGCTTAAAATGAAGTAATTGAGCCCATTTTACTGGGACATAAGATAAACTGAGTTTACAATAACTTTCCTTTTTTCTGGCCTTAAGGGCGTAGTCCTGTTTCATTAAAAGCCAAGGCCAGGACTAATTATGCTACAAAATGTAAGACTGAGCTTTACGTATGTACCTTTGTCCTTGCTCCCCGCCAGTGCTTGTTGACGAGGATGCAGCGTTGATGTCATGTCTACAGCACATGACTGCCACAGTCAAGCACTGGGTACAAGATTGCCAACTTGCATGGCAGGGTCATTGGTAGCCAAGTGCAGCTTGATTTGTAATATTAATGTTCAGACTAAGCAGCCTTGATCCTGGTTTTTAGTGAAAGTGAACAAAACCTTGAAATAGCAAAGGATCATACTCCACTTCTCTTCCTAAATCTCTTTGGACTTGTTCCTCATACTCCTCACCCTATTTTCTCAGTTCCTCACCTCCCTCACCTATTTCCCTTTCTCCGAGTTAGCAGAAACAGATGTCAATAATTATTCTGAATTCACTACCTATTGATATCATAGTAATGCTCTATAGGGCATTATCGTGATTTCTAAATCTGCTGATCAGCATTGAACTTTACTGGAACACGCGGCATATTCCCCACACTGGTACGTGGGCCGCTGTCACTTGTTTAGTAACTTAGTTGTCCACTTTATGAGTAATACACTAATTATTTGGAGGCATGATAAATATTGCATTCATCTAAGATGTAAGCGTAACTGCATTGACAAGTATGGCCCAGATAAGCTATTGAGTTAAGATTATAAAGATAAAGAGGTTGACAACTTTTTTGGCCACATTGTTTCAGGAGCTGAGAAGTCATATCATTCCCTCCACCGTCTACCACATGTGATGTTAATGTAGCAGTCCGGTAATTTGTTTTTTTCAATTGTTATATGACTAGTCAACACTATACGTGCAATTAAACTAGTCAGCTAACATTACTTTATTTTCTCGTTTTTTCAATCTGAAAATTCATGAATTCTTTCTTTGGATCATGTAATCCCATGGTGACCCATGGGGATTAAAAGGCTTTCTGGTCTCTCAAAGGGGCACCATCTCAATTCCCAAAATGTACTACATGATGAAACTTCATAGAACGTGCCACGCACTCCACATGTGGGGAGAGACACTCATATAGCAGTTACTGATGATGAATACACAGTCCCTTCTTATTTTCAGATGCACATAGAGGAGTGTTATGGTTCTCAATGGCAAGAGAACATAGCCCAGCAAACATAAGTACTAGCTCTTGGAAGGATGGAAACTAAACTGACCATGAACTAAACCTGCCGCACAACTAACAGTAGCCGGGTAGCGTTGCCTACGTTTTTTATCCCTAGACGCCCAGCGCCGGCCGGAGGACTAACTAATCCTGGCAGAGGAAAATATAGTCCTGGCTCACCTCTAGAGAAATTTCCCCGATAGGCAGACAGAGGCCCCCACATATATTGGCGGTGATTTTAGATGAAATGACAAACGTAGTATGAAAATAGGTTTAGCAAAATTGAGGTCCGCTTACTAGATAGCAGGAAGACAGAAAGGGCACTTTCATGGTCAGCTGAAAACCCTATCAAAACGCCATCCTGAAATTACTTTAAGACTCTAGTATTAACTCATAACATCAGAGTGGCAATTTCAGATCACAAGAGCTTTCCAGACACAGAAACGAAACTACAGCTGTGAACTGGAACAAAATGCAAAAACAAACGAGGACTAAAGTCCAACTTAGCTGGGAGTTGTCTAGCAGCAGGAACATGCACAGAAAGGCTTCTGATTACAATGTTGACCGGCATGGAAGTGACAGAGGAGCAAGGTTAAATAGCGACTCCCACATCCTGATGGAAACAGGTGAACAGAGGGGATGATGCACACCAGTTCAATTCCACCAGTGGCCACCGGGGGAGCCCAAAATCCAATTTCACAACAGTACCCCCCCCTCAAGGAGGGGGCACCGAACCCTCACCAGAACCACCAGGGCGATCAGGATGAGCCCTATGAAAGGCACGGACCAGATCGGAGGCATGAACATCAGAGGCAATCACCCAAGAATTATCCTCCTGACCGTATCCCTTCCATTTGACAAGATACTGGAGTTTCCGTCTGGAAACCCGGGAGTCCAAGATTTTTTCCACAACGTACTCCAACTCGCCCTCAACCAACACCGGAGCAGGAGGCTCAACGGAAGGCACAACCGGTACCTCATACCTGCGCAACAATGACCGATGAAAAACATTATGAATAGAAAAAGATGCAGGGAGGTCCAAACGGAAGGACACAGGGTTAAGAATCTCCAATATCTTGTACGGGCCGATGAACCGAGGCTTAAACTTAGGAGAAGAAACCCTCATAGGGACAAAACGAGAAGACAACCACACCAAGTCCCCAACACAAAGCCGAGGACCAACCCGACGCCGGCGGTTGGCAAAAAGCTGAGTCTTCTCCTGGGACAACTTCAAATTGTCCACTACCTGCCCCCAAATCTGATGCAACCTCTCCACCACAGCATCCACTCCAGGACAATCCGAAGATTCCACCTGACCAGAAGAAAATCGAGGATGAAACCCCGAATTACAGAAAAAAGGAGACACCAAGGTGGCAGAGCTGGCCCGATTATTGAGGGCAAACTCCGCTAAAGGCAAAAAAGCAACCCAATCATCCTGATCTGCAGACACAAAACACCTCAAATATGTCTCCAAGGTCTGATTCGTCCGCTCGGTCTGGCCATTAGTCTGAGGATGGAAAGCAGACGAGAAAGACAAATCTATGCCCATCCTAGCACAGAATGCTCGCCAAAATCTAGACACGAATTGGGTTCCTCTGTCAGAAACGATATTCTCCGGAATACCATGCAAACGGACCACATTTTGAAAAAACAGAGGAACCAACTCGGAAGAAGAAGGCAACTTAGGCAGGGGAACCAAATGGACCATCTTAGAGAAACGGTCACACACCACCCAGATGACAGACATCTTCTGAGAAACAGGAAGATCCGAAATAAAATCCATCGAGATGTGCGTCCAGGGCCTCTTCGGGATAGGCAAGGGCAACAACAATCCACTAGCCCGAGAACAACAAGGCTTGGCCCGAGCACAAACGTCACAAGACTGCACAAAGCCTCGCACATCTCGAGACAGGGAAGGCCACCAGAAGGACCTTGCCACCAAATCCCTGGTACCAAAGATTCCAGGATGACCTGTCAACGCAGAAGAATGAACCTCAGAAATGACTTTACTGGTCCAATCATCAGGAACAAACAGTCTACCAGGTGGGCAACGATCAGGTCTATCCGCCTGAAACTCCTGCAAGGCCCGCCGCAGGTCTGGAGAAACGGCAGACAATATCACTCCATCCTTAAGGATACCTGTAGGTTCAGAGTTACCAGGGGAGTCAGGCTCAAAACTCCTAGAAAGGGCATCCGCCTTAACATTCTTAGAACCCGGCAGGTAGGACACCACAAAATTAAACCGAGAGAAAAACAATGACCAGCGCGCCTGTCTAGGATTCAGGCGTCTGGCGGACTCAAGATAAATTAGATTTTTGTGGTCAGTCAATACCACCACCTGATGTCTAGCCCCCTCAAGCCAATGACGCCACTCCTCAAAAGCCCACTTCATGGCCAAAAGCTCCCGATTCCCAACATCATAATTCCGCTCGGCGGGCGAAAATTTACGCGAGAAAAAGGCACATGGTCTCATCACGGAACAATCGGAACTTCTCTGCGACAAAACCGCCCCAGCTCCGATTTCAGAAGCGTCGACCTCAACCTGAAAAGGAAGAGCAACATCAGGCTGACGCAACACAGGGGCGGAAGAAAAGCGGCGCTTAAGCTCCCGAAAGGCCTCCACAGCAGCAGGGGACCAATCAGCAACATCAGCACCCTTCTTAGTCAAATCAGTCAATGGTTTAACAACATCAGAAAAACCAGCAATAAATCGACGATAAAAGTTAGCAAAGCCCAAAAATTTCTGAAGACTCTTAAGAGAAGAAGGTTGCGTCCAATCACAAATAGCCTGAACCTTGACAGGATCCATCTCGATGGAAGAGGGGGAAAAAATATATCCCAAAAAGGAAATCTTTTGAACCCCAAAAACGCACTTAGAACCCTTCACACACAAGGAATTAGACCGCAAAACCTGAAAAACCCTCCTGACCTGCTGGACATGAGAGTCCCAGTCATCCGAAAAAATCAAAATATCATCCAGATACACAATCATAAATTTATCCAAATAATCACGGAAAATGTCATGCATAAAGGACTGAAAGACTGAAGGGGCATTTGAAAGACCAAAAGGCATCACCAAATACTCAAAGTGGCCCTCGGGCGTATTAAATGCGGTCTTCCACTCATCCCCCTGCTTAATTCGCACCAAATTATACGCCCCACGGAGATCTATCTTAGAGAACCACTTGGCCCCCTTTATGCGAGCAAACAAATCAGTCAGCAGTGGCAACGGATATTGATATTTAACCGTGATTTTATTCAAAAGCCGATAATCAATACACGGCCTCAAAGAGCCATCTTTCTTAGCCACAAAGAAAAAACCGGCTCCTAAGGGAGATGACGAAGGACGAATATGTCCCTTTTCCAAGGACTCCTTTATATATTCTCGCATAGCAGCATGTTCAGGCACAGACAGATTAACCCCTTCACCCCAAAGCCTGTTTTCACCTAAGTGACACGGCCAATTTTTACAATTCTGACCACTGTCACTTTATGAGGTCATAACTCTGAAACGCTTCAACGGATCCTGGTGATTCTGAGATTGTTTTCTCGTGACATATTGTACTTTATGATAGTGGTAAAACTTCTTCGATATGACTTGCATTTATTTGTGAAAAAAACAGAAATTTGTCGAAAATTATGAAAATTTAGCAATTTTTAAATTTTTCGTTTTTATGCCCTTAAATTAGAGAGTTATATCACATAATATAGTTAATAAACAACATTTCCCACATGTCTGCTTTACATCAGCACAATTTTGGAAACATAATTTTTTTTTGTTAGGGAGTTATAAGGGTTAAAAGTTGACCAGCGATTTCTCATTTTTGCAACAAAATTTGCAAAACCATTTTTTTTACGGACCACCTCACACTTGAAGTGACTTTGAGGGGTCTATATGACAGAAAATGTCCAAAAGTGACACCATTCTAAAAACTGCACCCCTCAAGGTACTCTAAACCACATTCAAAAAGTTTATTAACCCTTCAGGTGCTTCACAGGAATTTTTGGAATGTTTAAAAAAAATTGAACATTTAACTTTTTTTTCACAAAATTTTTACTTCAGATCCAATTTGTTTTATTTTACCAAGGGTAACAGGAGAAATTGGACCAAAAAAGTCGTTGTACAATTTGTCCTGAGTACGCCGATACCCCACATGTTGGGGTAAACCATTGATTGGGCACATGGCAGAGCTCGGAAGGGAAGGAGCGCCATTTGACTTTTCAATGCAAGATTTGCTGGAATTGAGATCGGAGCCCATGTCACGATTGGAGAGCCCCTGACGTGCCTAAACAGTGGAAACCCCCACAAGTGACACCATTTTGGAAAGTAGACCCTCTAAGGAACTAATCTAGATGTGTGGTGAGCACTTTGAACCTCCAAGTGCTTCACAGAAGTTTATAATGTAGAGCCGTAAAAAAAATTAATATTAATTTTCACAAAAAATGATCTTTTTGCCCCAAATTTTTTATTTTCCCAAGGGTAGCAGGATAAATTGGACCCCAAAAGTTGTTGTGCAATTTGTCCTGAGTACGCTGATACCCCATATGTGGGGGTAAACCACTGTTTGGGCGCATGGCAGAGCTCGGAAGGGAAGGAGCGCCATTTGACTTTTCAATGCAAAATTGGCTGGAATTGAGATCGGAACCCATGTCGTGTTTGGAGAGCCCCTGACGTGCCTAAACAGTGGAAACCCCCACAAGTGACACCATTTTGGAAAGAAGACCCCCTAAGGAACTTATCTAGATGTGTGGTGAGCACTTTTAACCTCCAAGTGCTTCACAGAAGTTTATAATGTAGAGCCGTAAAAAAAAATTAATATTAATTTTCACAAAAAATGATCTTTTTGCCCCAAATTTTTTATTTTCCCAAGGGTAGCAGGATAAATTGGATGCCAAAAGTTGTTGTGCAATTTGTCCTGAGTACGCTGATACTTCATATATGGGGATAAACCACTGTTTGGGCGCATGGCAGAGCTCGGAAGGGAAGGAGCGCCATTTGACTTTTCAATGCAAAATTGGCTGGAATTGAGATCGGAACCCATGTCGTGTTTGGAGAGCCCCTGACGTGCCTAAACAGTGGAAACCCCCACAAGTGACACCATTTTGGAAAGAAGACCCCCTAAGGAACTTATCTAGATGTGTGGTGAGCACTTTGAACCTCCAAGTGCTTCACAGAAGTTTATAATGTAGAGCCGTAAAAAAAATTAATATTAATTTTCACAAAAAATGATCTTTTTGCCCCAAATTTTTTATTTTCCCAAGGGTAGCAGGATAAATTGGATGCCAAAAGTTGTTGTGCAATTTGTCCTGAGTACGCTGATACTTCATATATGGGGATAAACTACTGTTTGGGCGCATGGCAGAGCTCGGAAGGGAAGGAGCGCCATTTGACTTTTCAATGCAAAATTGGCTGGAATTGAGATCGGAACCCATGTCGTGTTTGGAGAGCCCCTGACGTGCCTAAACAGTGGAAACCCCCACAAGTGACACCATTTTGGAAAGAAGACCCCCTAAGGAACTTATTTAGATGTGTGGTGAGCACTTTTAACCCCCAGTTGTTTCACTAAAGTTTAGAATGTAGCGCTGTGAAAATCAAAAAATCATTTTTTCTTTCCTCAAAATGATGTTTTAGCCCGCAATTTTTTTCCCCCCAAGGGTAACAGGAGAAATTGGACCACAAAAGTTATTGTCCAATTTGTCCTGAGTACGCTGATACCCCATACATTGGGGGGAACCACTGTTTGGGCGCACGGCAGAGCTCGGAAGGGAAGGAGCGCCGTTTGAAATGCAGACTTAGATGGATTGGTCTGCAGGTGTCATGTTGCATTTGCAGAGCCCCTGATGTACCTAAACAGTAGAAACCCCCCACAAGTGACCCCATATTGGAAACTAGACCCCCCACGGAACTTATCTAGATGTGTTGTGAGAACTTTGAACCAACAAGTGTTTCACTACAGTTTATCACGCAGAGCCATGAAAATAAAAAAAAAATTTTTTTCCACGAAAATTATATTTTAGCCCCCACATTTTTATTTTCCCAAGGGTAACAGGAGAAATTGGACAACAAAAGTTGTTGTCCAATTTGTCCTGAGTACGCTGATACTTCATATATGGGGATAAACCACTGTTTGGGCGCACGGCAGAGCTCGGAAGGGAAGGAGCGCCGTTTGAAATGCAGACTTAGATGGATTGGTCTGCAGGTGTCATGTTGCATTTGCAGAGCCCCTGATGTACCTAAACAGTAGAAACCCCCCACAAGTGACCCCATATTGGAAACTAGACCCCCCACGGAACTTATCTAGATGTGTTGTGAGAACTTTGAACCCCCAAGTGCTTCACTACAGTTTATAACGCAGAGCCGCGAAAATAAAAAATATATTTTTTTCCACGAAAATTATATTTTAGCCCCCATGTTTTTATTTTTCCAAGGATAAGGCTGGTTTCACACTTGCGTTTTTTTTAAAAACGCATGTGTGAAAAAACGCATGTAATCGCGGTAAAACGCATGCGTTTTTTTAGACACATGCGTTTTTATAGAAAAACACAAGAAAACAAGAAAAAAACAAAAAACCCTAACCCTACCCCTAACCCTACCCCTACCCCTAACCTGAAATACGTGGCACTGAAATACGTGGCACTGAAATACGTTTATATACGTATATACGTATATACGTATATAAGTGCCACGATATTTCAGTGGCCACGTATATAAGTGCCACGTATATAAGTGCCACGTATATAAGTGCCACGTATATAAGTGCCACGTATTTCATGTACATGCCACGATATTTAAGTGCCACGTATTTAAGTGCCACGTAATTAAGTGCCACGTATTTAAGTGCCACGTATTTAAGTGCCACGTATTTAAGTGCCACGTATTTAAGTGCCACGTATTTCACGTAAATGCCACGATATTTCAGTGCCACGTATTTCACTGAAATACCGTGGCACTTAAATACGTGGCACTGAAATATCGTGGCACTGAAATATCGTGGCACTGAAATATCGTGGCACTGAAATACGTGGCACTGAAATACGTGGCACTGAAATACGTGGCACTGAAATACGTGGCACTGAAATACGTGGCACTATGACTGTCAGAAAATGTTCATTAAACGGTTAGGGATGAGTTTAGGGGTAGGGTTAGGGTTTGGATCCCTTTATCACCTTGATGGTGGTGGGTGACTTTTCAGTGTGTTCTGTTTTTTTTCTATAAAAACGCATGCGTTTTTAACGCAAACAAACGCGTTGAGATCGGACGCCATGTCGCGTTTGGAGAGCCCCTGATGTGCCTAAACAGTGAAAACTCCCCAATTCTAACTGAAACCCTAACCCCAACCCTAACCCTAGTCCTAACCCTAGTGCTACTTTCACACTAGCGTTTTTTTGCATACGTCGCAATGCGTCGTTTTGGCGAAAAAACGCATCCTGCAAAGTCATCTGCAGGATGCGTTTTTTCCCCATAGACTAACATTAGCGACGTATTGACACACGTCGCAAGCGTCGTGCGACGGTTGCGTCGTGTTGTGGCGGACAGCCGGCAGCAACAAACGTTACATGTAACTTTTTTTGTGCCGACGGTCCACCATTTCCGACCGCGCATGCGCGGCTGGAACTCCGCCCCCACCTCCCCGCACCTCACAATGGGGCAGCGGATGCGTGGAAAAACAGCATCCGCTGCCCCCGTTGTGCGGCGCTTGCACAGTATGCGTCGGTATGTCGGGCCGACGCAGCGCGACGGCCCCGTACCGACGCTAGTGTGAAAGTAGCCTAACGGGAAAATGGAAATAAATATATTTTTTAAAATTTTATTATTTTTCCTAACTAAGGGGGTGATGAAGGGGGATTTGATTTACTTATATAGCATTTTTTGGGCGGATTTTTATGGTTGGCAGCCGTCACACACTAAAAGACGCTTTTTATTGCAAACAATAGTTTTTGCATCACCACATTTTGAGAGCTATAATTTTTCCATATTTTGGTCCACAGAGTCATGTGAGATCTTGTTTTTTGCGGGACGAGTTGACGTTTTTGCTGGTACCATTTTCGGGTACATGACATTTTTTGATCGCTTTTTATTCCGATTTTTGGGAGGCGGAATGAACAAAAACCAGCAATTCCTGAAATTCTTTTAGGGGGTGCGTTTATACCGTTCATCGTTTGGTAAAAAGGATAAAGCAGTTTTATTCTTCGGGTCAGTACGATTACAGCGATACCTCATTTATATAATTTTTTTATGTTTTGGCGCTTTTACACAATAAAAACTATTTTATATAAAAAAATAATTGTTTTTGCATCGCTTTATTCTGAGAGCTATAACTTTTTTATTTTTCTGCTGATGATGCTGTATGGCGGCTTTTTTTTTGCGGGACAAGATGACGTTTTCAGCGGTACCATGGTTATTTATATCCGTCTTTTTGATCGCGTGTTATTCCACTTTTTGTTTGGCGGTATGAGAATAAAGCGTTGTTTTTTGCCTCGTTTTTTTTTTTTTTTTTTTACGGTGTTCACTGAAGGGGTTAACTAGTGATATAGTTTTATAGGTGGGGTTGTTACGGACGCGGCGATACTAAATATGTGTACTTTTATTGTGTGGTGTTTTTTTTATTTAGATAAAGAAATGTATTTATGGGAATATATTTATTTTTTTTTTCTTTATTTAGGAATTTTTTTTTTTTTTTTTTTTACACATTTGGAAAAAATTTTTTTTTACTTTTTTACTTTGTCCCAGGAGGGGACATCACAGATCGGTGATCAGACCGTGTGCATAGCACTCGGTCTGATCACCGATGTGACAGGCACGTAACAGAGGCTTGCCGGCGCCTGCTATGAGGATTCTCAGCAGACGCCGGCAAGCAGGGTCATCTTATGACCCGGAAGGAGTCCCGCGGCCATCTTGGATCCGGGGACTCCTTCCAGGTCACCGGAGCAGCGCGATCTCATCGCGCTGCTCCGGTGGGAGAGCGCAGGGAGCCCCCGTCCCTGCGCGATCCCCCTCTATGCCGCTGTCACTATTGACAGCGGCATCAGAGGGGTTAAATGCCCGCGATCGGCGACAGCGCCGATCGTGGGCATTGCTGCGGGGTGTCAGCTGTCATATACAGCTGACACCCGCACCCGATCACCGCGGCGCTCAGCGCGAGACCGCGGTGATCGGGGCGCCGTACTAGTACTGCGGCTGGCACTAATGCAGTGCCGGCAGCGCCGTACTAGTACGGCGCATGTCACGAAGGGGTTAAATAAACGACCCTTAGGGTATTTACTACCCGGAATCAAATCTATGGCACAATCGCACTCCCGGTGCGGAGGTAATGAACCAAGCTTAGGTTCTTCAAAAACGTCACGATATTCAGTCAAGAATTCAGGAATCTCAGAGGGAATAGATGATGAAATGGAAACCACAGGTACGTCCCCATGCGTCCCCTTACATCCCCAGCTTAACACAGACATAGCTTTCCAGTCAAGGACTGGGTTATGAGATTGCAGCCATGGCAATCCAAGCACCAACACATCATGTAGGTTATACAGCACAAGAAAGCGAATAATCTCCTGATGATCCGGATTAATCCGCATAGTTACTTGTGTCCAGTATTGTGGTTTATTACTAGCCAATGGGGTAGAGTCAATCCCCTTCAGGGGTATAGGAGTTTCAAGAGGCTCCAAATCATACCCACAGCGTTTGGCAAAGGACCAATCCATAAGACTCAAAGCGGCGCCAGAGTCGACATAGGCATCCGCGGTAATAGATGATAAAGAACAAATCAGGGTCACAGATAGAATAAACTTAGACTGTAAAGTGCCAATTGAAACAGACTTATCAAGCTTCTTAGTACGCTTAGAGCATGCTGATATAACATGAGTTGAATCACCGCAATAGAAGCACAACCCATTTTTTCGTCTTAAATTCTGCCGTTCACTTCTGGACAGAATTCTATCACATTGCATATTCTCTGGCGTCTTCTCAGTAGACACCGCCAAATGGTGCACAGGTTTGCGCTCCCGCAGACGCCTATCGATCTGGATAGCCATTGTCATGGACTCATTCAGACCCGCAGGCACAGGGAACCCCACCATAACATCCTTAATGGCATCAGAGAGACCCTCTCTGAAATTCGCCGCCAGGGCGCACTCATTCCACTGAGTAAGCACAGCCCATTTACGGAATTTCTGGCAGTATATTTCAGCTTCGTCTTGCCCCTGAGATAGGGACATCAAGGCCTTTTCCGCCTGAAGCTCTAACTGAGGTTCCTCATAAAGCAACCCCAAGGCCAGAAAAAACGCATCCACATTGAGCAACGCAGGATCCCCTGGAGCCAATGCAAAAGCCCAATCCTGAGGGTCGCCCCGGAGCAAGGAAATCACAATCCTGACCTGCTGAGCAGGATCTCCAGCAGAGCGAGATTTCAGGGACAAAAACAACTTGCAATTATTTTTGAAATTTTGAAAGCAAGATCTATTCCCCGAGAAAAATTCAGGCAAAGGAATTCTAGGTTCAGATATAGGAACATGAACAACAAAATCTTGTAAATTTTGAACTTTCGTGGTGAGATTATTCAAACCTGCAGCCAAACTCTGAAAATCCATTTTAAACAGGTGAACACAGAGCCATTCCAGGATTAGAAGGAGAGAGCGAGAGAGAGAAAGGCTGCAATATAGGCAGACTTGCAAGAGATTAAATTACAAGCACACTCAGAACTGAAGGGAAGGGAAAAAAAAAAAAAAAAAAAAATTCAGCAGACTTCTCTTTTCTCTCCTTTCTCTGTCAATTAATTTAACCCTTTTTTGGCTGGTCAAACTGTTATGGTTCTCAATGGCAAGAGAACATAGCCCAGCAAACATAAGTACTAGCTCTTGGAAGGATGGAAACTAAACTGACCATGAACTAAACCTGCCGCACAACTAACAGTAGCCGGGTAGCGTTGCCTACGTTTTTTATCCCTAGACGCCCAGCGCCGGCCGGAGGACTAACTAATCCTGGCAGAGCAAAATATAGTCCTGGCTCACCTCTAGAGAAATTTCCCCGATAGGCAGACAGAGGCCCCCACATATATTGGCGGTGATTTTAGATGAAATGACAAACGTAGTATGAAAATAGGTTTAGCAAAATTGAGGTCCGCTTACTAGATAGCAGGAAGACAGAAAGGGCACTTTCATGGTCAGCTGAAAACCCTATCAAAACGCCATCCTGAAATTACTTTAAGACTCTAGTATTAACTCATAACATCAGAGTGGCAATTTCAGATCACAAGAGCTTTCCAGACACAGAAACGAAACTACAGCTGTGAACTGGAACAAAATGCAAAAACAAACGAGGACTAAAGTCCAACTTAGCTGGGAGTTGTCTAGCAGCAGGAACATGCACAGAAAGGCTTCTGATTACAATGTTGACCGGCATGGAAGTGACAGAGGAGCAAGGTTAAATAGCGACTCCCACATCCTGATGGAAACAGGTGAACAGAGGGGATGATGCACACCAGTTCAATTCCACCAGTGGCCACCGGGGGAGCCCAAAATCCAATTTCACAACAGAGGAGATTATATAATCATAGAATGCGCTCAGCTGGCAGAGATGGTGCTGTCAATGTGATGCTGTAGTAATACATCATGGGACTGATAACAGGCTAGTAATCTCCTGGTTCTGAACCAGCTATCTGACCAGTCCTCTAACCTGCACCACCGGCAATTGTCTACCCTGAGATCTTAGCCAGGGTCATTGTATATGTCCACATCTCTGTATAGGAGTTATAGGGTGAAAGCCCCTGGGACCTGATAGGTCAGCACAAAGTCTGTCTGTATTTGACCTTTTTAGAGATATTAATATAACAAGTATATTATATATAAAAGAAGTACAGAGTGTGACAGATACAAAGATGGAAAAAATTGCTGGAGTGTTTCTCTAAGTCCCCCGACTGCACACTGATCTGTTATTTTAACACTGTACTGGGATAGCAATCATAATGGCTGTGACATCCATAGCAATCATGATCTCTTAACTGCTTTCTTGAATTCGTCCTTTTCTACATAGTCACTGCAAGCATTCAGTGGCTCTGCAGAAGCAAGCAATTCTGCTGCCTGGATCTGTGCATGTGTACATAATGCTTTCAACAACTTTGTAGAAGAGCTCAGAGTCAGGTTTTTATATCATTACCCACATGACTTTCCTCATCAAAATTGCTATTGCCATACAGTGTTTACACCATTGATCTGTGGGTAGCAAGAGGGCTTCACATGGCTAAGTGATAGGGGTAGTTATGAGTTATGTACTGGACAATCTATGACATTTCATAAATGCATAACCCACCGTTAGCCTAGGAGTCAAACAATGCCAGAGGTGTATAGCAGAGACCTACTCTCTGCACACCCAGAAGTTTTGTGTTTATCAGGAAGTTAGCAAAGATAGAGGTTCGTCTAATTTTTGTCATTTTTCTCATATGGACATCTTAAGTCTTAGGACAATTTTGCTATGTGTTTGAATCCAGTTGAATCAAACTGGAGTCAAACTTGATATATAAGGGCATCTATACAGTACATTTACTAAGTACAGCATGTAGAACTACTGCTATGAAGCACAGAAATATTATACAAATCACTATATGTAAGTATGTGAACATTTTTTTTTTACTTTTATCATCTGGTTAAAAAAACATTTTTGTATAAAACCGAATAACCCCTCTAACAAATGAACAATTCCAATTTCCCCATTTTGGCCTCAAGGACTGAACGCATTTCTTCAACCTATTATTACACAAAAAGAAAATGTCTAATCTATGTTACTTACTGTAAAAACATATTTTCCAGGAGGAAGATTGTAACAACTATTTTTGTTTTTTAAGTATATTTATGATTATTGCACTTTTTAAGCCGGAAAAGTTACTGAAAATTATTTGAACTTTTTGAGACATCTTACAAAAAATAATAAAACATATGAAAGGAGATTTACAAATTGGCCAGTTTAAAGGTTATACTATCTAGCATCAGATAACAGAGAACCTAAGATTAGACAATGTTCTCATCTGCATCAGAGGTTCTGGTAGCTATGCTTTTTCCGTCCTGATGGAGGACACCTTGGTGGATCTACAGGTTTTTATTATATTATTATTAGCCTTGGGATCCATCAGTTGTGCTGGTGCTTCTTTTACATTACGTCCTGCCCTGCTTTGTAGCTTTAGTATAACTTGGAAACCATGATACCAATGTGAATTGAGCCTTAAGGTACCGTCACATTAAGCGACGCTGCAGCGATATCGACAACGATGCCGATCGCTGCAGCATTGCTGTGTGGTCGCTGGAGAGCTGTCACACAGACAGCTCTCCAGCGACCAATGATGCCGAAGTCCCCGGGTAACCAGGGTAAACATCGGGTTACTAAGCGCAGGGCCGCGCTTAGTAACCCGATGTTTACCCTGGTTACCAGTGTAAATGTAAAAAAAAACAAACACTACATACTTACATTGCTGTGTCTGTCGCGTCCCCTGCCTTCAGCTTCCCTGCACTGTGTAAGCGCCGTCCCTAAAGCACAGCGGTGACGTCACCGCTGTGCTCTGCTTTACGGCCGGCACTGACACATTCAGTGCATGAAGATCTGAGCAGCAGCACGGACGCCGGGGGACGTGACAGACATCAGAGGGTGAGTATGTAGTGTTTTTTTTTAACTTTTACAATGGTAACCAGGGTAAATATCGGGTTACTAAGCGCGGCCCTGCGCTTAGTAACCTGATATTTACCCTGCTTACCATTGTAAAACATTGCTGGCATCGTTGCTTTTGCTGTCAAACACGACAATACACGCCGATCTGACGACCAAATAAAGTTCTGGACTTTCAGCAACAACAAGCGATATCACAGCGGGATCCAGATCGCTGCTGCGTGTCAAACACAACGATATCGCTATCCAGGACACTGCAATGTCATGGATCGTTGTCGTTCTCGTTGCAAAGTCGTTTAGTGTGAAGGTACCTTTAGGCACAGCATGTGTAAAATTAGATTCTTGTTTACAAAGTGAGAATGTGAAGATGGGGCTGTTTATTTTGAGCTGTTTGGTGTTACTCTTTTTGATTTCCTTTATTCCTGCTTTACAAAAGTAAGTCTTCAAGAACTTGGAGAAAATATTATGAAAATAGTCAAAATGTATTCCAGTCACTGATTTCTACATAATATTTATTTTACTCGCTTATATAGCAAGATCATTTCTACAACACTGTCCTCATTGGGGCTCACAATCTAAATTCTCTATTACTATGCATTTGTGTCAGGGATTTAAAAGGAGTACCTAGAGGAAACCCATACAAACACAGGGAGAACATACAAACTCCCTGCAGATTTTGCCCATGGTGGCATTTGAACCCAGAACTCCAGCGCTGTAAGAAACCAGTGCTAACCCCTGAGCCAACATATTCTAGAATGTTCTGTATGCCACTTATCTGCTGCATTTACCATTAAATTCAAATAAAGTATAAGACCCTGTGAAAAAAATATATCTCAAGTTTTTGTGTCCAGTACTGCCTTTGCATTTTTCTACAGATAAAGTTTTAAGGTCCAGCAATTTCAGCAAAGCAAAGTATGTCAACCATGCATGTATCATTGTGACCGTATACAGTAACACACTTTGCAAGAATCTACTTTCAAAGATGCAGAAAAACATGCCTCATCCTTTGGTCAAAAATATTGTTAATATGGAGGTCTTCCTTAAAAAAGGTATTTAATTCAGGAGCATGTAGTAATAGTTAATACATATTGGTAGGACATCATTTAGTGAAAGGATTAGGAAACTGACATCTACAGCCAACATGCAGTTAACATTTTATGTAACTGTGAAGTCACCAAATAGATTGTAATACCATCAACAACTCTGTAACTTTTCCAGAAGATGAAAGGCTCTCTGACCCCGAGCATATTTACAAAGTGTCAATCAAAGCAAAGATGAGAAGGACGTAAGAGAGCATAAATGATTAGACAGTTCTTCACAGTGTCAGTTTCTGAAAAGCCTGGAGCCTCATATTTTAACACCAATTCTAATGTGTCTGGGGCAAAATGAAAAGTCACATCCCATGCTACCCCATTAGAACAAGAAACCTGTGTCTAATACATAATACATAGGTGTTTCATACAAAGAAATACTTAGGGATTATATTGCATCACTGTAAAGAGGAGGACATTCACAGTCATAAAATATTAGTTATGAATGACTAATTTTCTCTTTGTAAGGAAACATGTATGCCATTCACGCATTACTTCCAGAGCTGATAATTATTCACCTTCATATAATAATATTATTACATTATGATAATTGCGTAGATGCTTATTGAATACGCATTATAACATTTTACTTTCCAATGTAAGTTGGAATCCACAATGTATTTTTATCATAATTATATTCAAAGAGAACAAGCCATTTAAAGTGACTCTCATTTGAAGGAGCACTGCCATCAAAGTTTTTATCCTCTTAATATATTGCAATCATATATATATATATATATATATATATATATATATATATATATATATATATATTTATTTAGCACTGTGTACCTACAATTGCTCATTTTGCCTTTCTACCCAGCTAATTCTTTTATTTTCACTGATCTATGTAGAAACAGGAAGTCTCTTTTCCCTGCAGAAATCATTCCCCTCTTCAACTCCTGACCCAGCTGTTCCCACCTCCCTCTGCCATAGACTTTTGCAGTGACTTATGACACATACAGAGAAAATTGACCTCCTGTCTCTACATAGAGTTTAGAAGAATTCAGCTAGTCATTTTTTTGCATGGAACTAATGGAAAAGAGAAGAATTGACTGGGTAGAAAGGCAAAATGAGCAGCTGTAAGTACACAGTGCTATATTATTATTTATTTATATAGCATCATTGATTCCATGGTGCTATATATTAAGAGGATAAAAACTTTGATGGGAGGAGGAGGGCTTCTTTAATGTTTTCACTTCCCTCAACATCCTAGCAGCTCTCAAAATCTTGATCATGTGCATGCATTGCTTCCTCATTAAAGAGCCAGCTAGTGAAAAATCTAGCCAACCTATTATACTATATCTAACTGTAAACAATCATCAAGCTTTATTTACGGGATCTTATTTTTAGTATGTGTCTTTAGTTTGTAAAAAAATGTTTTATTGAACTCTCAACTCAAATACAGAAAGGTACTTTCAAAGGTACATGCTGTACATTCTTGTACAGTCAACCCATACTGTATTCAATGTAAAACTGTAAATATACATAAATAACCTCTATACAATTACAAAATCAATATTGTCATATCTATATATCCCCAGCTCAGGACTCAACTCCGGTCCAGTATCAGGAATCATAATTTGAAAGCATATAGGCTCATATCTCTCTACCAAGGTCAGAAGGCATGTGGGACCTGAGGGTTTTAGAGGAATAGGAGATCCTGGGAGATGCACACCATCCATCCAACACTTTACGAAATTATTGAGGGCATCCTCTATTTTTGAATACCAAACTTTCATAGGGAATTGTCATACTAATTATTTTCTTCCTTTGAGAAAAAGAAGGGGTTCTATTCCCATCCACGTATCACCTTCCTGGCCAGGAACTTGCCATAGGAAGATACAATTATGATGTGTCCATAAGGACTCTTCTACAGTACCCAATAATCTAACTTATGGTATGTGGGGATTGGTATTCCCAAGATGTCAGATGTCTTCAAGTAATTCCAACACCAGTTTCCAGTACAAACAGATGCGAGGGTATCCCATGACATGTGCCAAAAGTCAGCACCAAGTATTTTGCACCGATGACAGTGAGTGGAACTGCCCACCCATTTTCTGAAGCCTTTTAGGGGATAAATAAATTGGTGTAAGACGAATAGCTGTCTTTATTTAGTTCTTTAATTACAACCAGCCAATGCTAAAATATGTGAAAAAGGCCAAGATCAGTGCTATGTACATGTTTAATTGAAAACATTGTTTAAAATAAGTAGAAGCAACACTAATTAGTAAGGTCAATGTATTAAAAAAAAAGTTCTGGGTTTTTACTTTTTTTTTCCCCCATACAGCCAAAGTTAGTCAATGAGATAAATAGGATTAATGGCCACTTATGAAGGTGCTTATTTGGAGGTGATTGTAACTCAGTGTCGTGCAAGGATACATCCACCACTTCTTAGTTAATGGTTGAAACTAAGATTGGCTTTTCTTCATTACTGGGATCACTAAATAATGGATTGTTTTGATGTAACTTATCTGATAAAAGTCTGAATAAAACATTTCATAAAACGTCTTTCGGGAAACTCATTTCTGACAAAAGCAGATTCTAGATTTTGTATTTATTGACATTATGGAAAATGGTGAAATACTCTTTTTTTCCAACTGATTGGCTGCAGCGGTCACATATTGTTGCTGTGACATTACTGCTGCAGATGTGTCAATAGCAAAGGCTGGAAGCACGGCAGAGGCAACCTTGGAGTAGCAGGGATAAATAATGCTGATTACTGTATTTTTTCGGATTATAAAGGGGTGGTGGCTGCGGTGAAGTGGGGTCCCAGGGTCAATGCTGGAGGAGGCAAGAGTGGAGCATTGCTGCAGGCCTCAGGCTGGGATGAGGGGGTGTCTGGATGTGCGGCGTGCCGCTGCGGGTGTCCGGTGCTGCTGCGGGTGTCTGGTGCTTCTCTGGGTGTCCGACGCTGTGGGGGCTCTGCCGACATTTTGTGAAAGGTCAGAACCCCCACAGTTCCATGGTTTCCTATGCGGTGGACTCTGGAAAAATGGTTGCTGGGGGCAGCGCATGCGCAGATGGATATCTTGGCACCAAGATGTAGGGAGATGAGATCTCAGCGACTAAGCTCTTCTCCTATGATTTTCCATCTGTGCATCCTCTTACTTCTTCTGCCACTTTCCTGGTGCAGACAAGTGGAGTCTGATAAGCTGATGTCCCTTACATGGATTTGGACCAAGGTCTACAATTTGTGAATACCTAATGTATGCTTTATAAGAGATGTAGTTTTACAATGTCTTACTCTACCTTGATATATACTGTACATTTTCATCTTTTCCATAGTTAGGAATTCTGGTAAATCATATGAGATCTTGAAGTTGTTGCAAGATGCAATGGTTCGCCAAAAATATATGGGAAAGAAAATGGCAAACTATGTTCAAACTCATATGAAACTGATTATTCACAAAAATATTGGATTTATATAGTATTATAATAATCGCTACAGCACTCATAGACACTCATAATAAGTAATTATTAGTGATGAGCGAATATACTCGTTACTCGAGATTTCCCGAGCACGCTCAGGTGTCCTCCGAGTATTTTTTAGTGCTCTGAGATTTAGTTTTTATTTTTCTGCAGCTGAATGATTTACATCTGTTAGCCAGCATAAGTACATGTGGGGGTTGCCTGGTTGCTAGGGAATCCTCACATGTACTTATGCTGGCTAACAGATGTAAATCATTCAGCTGCGGCAATAGAAACTAAATTTCAGAGCACTAAAATATATTCAGAGGACACCTGAGCGTGCTCGAGAAATCTCGAGTAACGAGTATATATAGGCGGCATAGCTTTGTTCAGTGGACGACAACTGTAAGGACTGGCGCAGACAGACACAGGTAGTAGGCCTAAAATAAAAAAGTAGGCTAAATGCAGTGCAAAATTGGTAACAGGAGTACACAGGCGTCATAGCTTTGTTCAGTGGACAACTGTAAGGACTGGCGCAGACAGACACAGGTAGTAGGCCTAAAATAAAAAAGTAGGCTAAATGCAATTCAAAATTGGTAACAGGAGTAAACAGGCGGCATAGCTTTGTTCAGTGGAGGACAACTGTAAGGACTGGCTGACACAGTTACTAGGCCCAAATAAGTAAGTGGGCTAAATGCAGTTCAAAATTGGCAACAGGAATAACCAGGCGGCATTGCTTGGTTCAGCGGAGGACAATTGTAAGGAGTGGCTGACACAGTGAGTAGGCCCAAATAAGTAAGTGGGCTAAATGCAGTTCAAAATTGGTAACAGGAATAACCAGGCGGCATTGCTTGGTTCAGCGGAGGACAATTGTAAGGACTGGTGCAGACAGACACAGGTAGTAGGACTAAAATAAAAAAGTAGGCTAAATGCAGTTCAAAATTGGTAGCAGGAGTACACAGGTGGCATAGCTTTGTTCAATGGAGGACAACTGTAAGGACTGGCGCAGACAGACACAGGTAGTAGGCCTAAAATAAAAAAGTAGGCTAAATGCAGTTCAAAATTGGTAACAGGAGTGAACAGGCGGCATAGCTTTGTTCAGTTGAAGACAACTGTAAGGACTGGCTGACACAGTTACTAGGCCCAAATAAGTAAGTGGGCTAAATGCAGTTCAAAATTGGTAACAGGAATAACCAGGCGGCATTGCTTGGTTCAGCGGAGGACAATTGTAAGGAGTGGCTGACACAGTGAGTAGGCCCAAATAAGTAAGTGGGCTAAATGCAGTTCAAAATTGGTAACAGGAATAACCAGGCGGTATTGCTTGGTTCAGCGGAGGACAATTGTAAGGAGTGGCTGACACAGTGAGTAGGCCCAAATAAGTAAGTGGGCTAAATGCAGTTCAAAATTGGTAACAGGAATAACCAGGCGGCATTGCTTGGTTCAGCGGAGGACAATTGTAAGGACTGGTGCAGATAGACACAGGTAGTAGACCTAAAATAAAAAAGTAGGCTAAATGCAGTTCAAAATTGGTAACAGGAGTACACAGGCAGCATAGCTTTGTTCAGTGGAGGACACTGTAAGGACTGGTGAAGACAGACACAAGTAGTAGGCCTAAAATAAAAAAGTAGGCTAAATGCAGTTCAAAATTGGTAACAGGAGTACACAGGCGTCATAGCTTTGTTCAGTGGAGGACACCTGTAAGGACTGGCTGACACAGTTATTAGGCCCAAATAAGTAAGTAGGCTAAATGTCTGCCAAAAAAATGTTCATAAATAAACAGGTGGCATAGCTAGGTACAGGGGTGGGCTCCTATGCTGAGTAGCAGACAGTGGTAGTTGGCGCAAAGTATTAACTGGTCTAAATGGAGGCCAGGGCCCCTGTATATTTTTTACTATCATCTATCATTTCAACAAATTTGTATTGGCAGTGCCATTGAAGGATTTAACTGCACAGACTACACAGTGGTGGAGCAGGGAGAGGTAAGTTTTGCAAGTGGTAGAGCACTGTTCGAGCTGGGGGGAACACTCTCTCGTCGTCGGCGGTACTGGCACAGGGCCCCTCATATTACAACAGTGTGTCTGACGTTGGTTGTGCACCACCACTGTCAGAGACACTTCATTGTACTATGAGGGACCCTGTGCCAGTGCCGTCGCCCAAGAGTGGGCACACCCACCTGTCCAGGCAAACGGCACTCGCACGGGTGCTTGCGCCAAGTGGTGACCACAGCCCTGTGGGGTGAGTCAGCCCATTTAGGGAGGTATAAAAATGGTTTATGGTGGGCATTCAGCAGCTGCAAATGGAGGAATTGGAGCAGTCAGTAAGAGGAGGCCAAATGTGCGTCAAACTTTGCATCAGCAGACGCATAAGTGGGATGCTCATGCTTATGATGGCGTCGTCTGCACTTATCAGCCGTGTGCATTCCTCAAAACACTGAAGGACTTGACAGTGGTCTTGTAGCTTCGACCACTGCACACCAGACAACTCCATGTCTGCCATCCAAGTGCCTGCCCGTGTATGTGTATCCTCCCACAAATAAATTACAGCACGCCTCAGTTCGCACAGCCTCTGAAGCATGTGCAGTGTGGAGTTCCACCTTGTTGCAACGTCGATTATTAGGTGGTGCTGGGGAAGATTCAGCGATCGCTGATGGTTCAGCATACGGCTGGAGTGTACGGGTGACCGGCGGATGTGCGAGCAAAGTCTTCGCACCTTCAAAAGCAGGGCTGGTAGCCCCAGATAATTTTTCAGGAAGCACTGCACCACCAGGTTCAAGATGTGAGCCAGGCAAGGTATGTGTTTCAGTTCTGAAAGGGCTATGGCAGCCATAAAATTCCTTCCATTATCACTGACTACCTTGCCTGCCTCAAGATGTACACTGCCCAGCCATGACTGAGTTTCTTGCTGCAAGTACTCGGCCAGTACTTCCGCGGTGTGTCTGTTGTCGCCCAAACACTTCATTTCCAACACAGCTTGCTGACACTTACCACTAGCTGTTCCATAATGGGACACCTCGTGTGCAACACTGGCAGCTGCGGATGGAGTGGTCGTGTGACTGCGCTCTGTGGATGAGCTTTCGCTTCTGGAGGAGGAAGAGGAGGAGGGGTGGCGAACGCCTACAGCCAACTGTTTCCTAGACCGTGGGCTAGGCAGAACTGTCCCACTATGGCTGTCCCCTGTGAACCCTGCATCCACCACATTAACCCAGTGCACCGTGATGGACACGTAACGTCCCTGGCCATGCCTACTGGTCCATGCATCTGTTGTGAGGTGCACCTTTCTACTGACTGATTGCCTCAGTGTATGGACAATGCGGTCTTTGACATGCTGGTGGAGGGCTGGGATGGCTTTTCTCGCAAAGAAGTGTCGACTGGGTAGGTCATAGCGTGGTACTGCGTAGGCCATCAGGGCTTTGAAAGCTTCGCTTTCAAACAACTGGTAGGGCATCATCTCTAACGAGATTAGTCTAGCAATGTGGGCGTTCAAACCCTGTGTATGCGGACATGGACATGGCAGATTGAGAGAGGGTTGGTGATGGTATTCTTGATGTTGGCCTACATACAGTGTTTCCTACCAAGAACCTTGTGATTCCCTGACTGCTTTGGCCTTGCGAAGATACCTCCACATTTGCTGCTGGTGGTGTCCTAACCGGTGGGCTTACAGTGAGGGAAGCAATGTAGCGTTGCTGACTACCTTCATTCTGAGCAGGTGCACCAACGGTACGGGACGTTTGGTAGTTAGTCCAGGCTTGCAAGTGCATGCTGGTTAAATGTCTACGCATGCACGTTGTGTTTAAATTTTGGAGATTCTTCCCTCTGCTAAAGGTCTTTGAGCATTTCTTACAGATAACTTTTGACTGATAATTCGTATCTTGGTTAAAAAATTGCCACACTGCACTCTTCCTACTATGCATAACATTTTCAGGCATTGCACACTGTGCTACTTTCACCGGATGGCCACGCTGTCCTAAAACTGTTTTTGTTTTTGACAAACGTGTTTGGCCTGATACGGGCCTGCCAGATGACAGCTGTTGCGATGTAGATGGCTGCTGCGTATCATCCTCCTCCGCTTCTGAGCTACTGGCAGCGGCACCCTCTTCCCCCAATGGCTGCCAATCTGGGTCAACAACTGGGTCATCTATCACCTCCTCTTCAATGTCATGTGCACCTTCCTCTGTGTCACCTTGTCAGGTGCTATAGCGTTCGGGACCGGGCACCATAGTCTCATCAGGGTCAGATTCTGGCTCAGTACACTGCGAGGGCAATGTAATGATCTGAGTCAATGGAACAGCATAATAATCTAGCTCTGGCTGTGCATCTGTGCACTCCATGTCCGATTCATCTTGTAATGGGCTGTTAACAATTTCCCTTTCTAACCCAGGCACAGTATGTGTAAAGAGCTCCATGGAGTAAACTGTAGTGTCGCCTGCCGCATCCTTCACTTTTGGTTCGGGTGAAGGACACAAGGAAGCGACTTGTTCCTGACCGGGAGCATCCACTGACGACTCGCTGCTTTTATATTTCAAACTTTCGGAAGAGGAGGCGAAAGAGCTAGAGGCTGAATCAGCAAGGAAAGCCAAAACTTTTTCCTGCTGCTCCGGCTTTAAAAGCGGTTTTCCTACTCCCAGATAAGGGAGCCTTCGAGGCCTTGTGTAGCCAGATGATGACGCTGGCTCAACAACTCGAGCCTTAGGTGCTATTTTGCTTTTCCCACTACCACCAGATGCTCCACCACCACCACCATCAATACCAGCTGGCAACGACCACCCACGACCTCTTCCACCAGACTTCCTCATTTTTGGGAAAATGTAACCAAAATAACAACCGTTATATGGTACTGTAAAACAAGGTAGAAGGTGTATATAAACTTGTTGAGAATTTAAATCTCCCTTTTTTGGGGGGGAGACTGAACCCAAACTCAGGCCCAGTGTATTTTACAACGCAATGTGAGTGGCAGCAAGTGGCTGGCTGATACTCGACAAACTAAGAGGACTGAGGCATATCCACTTTGTGAGAATTTGAATCTCACTTTTTTTTGGGGGGAGACTGAACCACAACTCAGGCCCAGTGTATTTTACAATGCAATGTGAGTGGCAGCAAGTGGCTGGCTGATACACGACAAACTAAGAGGACTGAGGTATATCCACTTTGTGAGAATTTGAATCTCACTTTTTTTGGGGGGAGACTGAACCACAACTCAGACCCAGTGTATTTTACAACGCAATGTGAGTGGCAGCAAGTGGCTGGCTGATACACGACAAACAAAGAGGACTGAGGTATATCCACTTTGTGAGAATTTGAATCTCACTTTTTTGGGGGGGGAGACTGAACCCAAACTCAGGCCCAGTGTATTTTACAACGCAATGTGAGTGGCAGCAAGTGGCTTGCTGATACACGACAAACTAAGAGGACTGAGGTATATCCACTTTGTGAGAATTTGAATCTCACTTTTTTTGGGGGGGGAGACTGAACCACAACTCAGGCCCAGTGTGTAACACAACACAATGTAAGTGGCAGAAAGTGGCTGGAAGATATCAGAAAAAATCCAAGGACTGTAGTACAATTTCAATCTCCCTACAATGATCTCTGGACAAGTATGGCAGCAACAAAAAGGACTGCTGCACACAAAAGTGTGGAGAAATAAACAAGATAACTGCAGAAAGGAGCAACAGGATTTTTGCTTTTAAAAAAGCAGTTGGTTTGCACAGCAGCGGTGCAAACAGCATTGCAGCTATCAGGGAGCCTTATAAGGCAGCCTAATAAGCTACAGAGCTGATGCACAAAGATATAGCCTCCACTGTCCCTGCAAAACAAAGGTGGTGTTGGACAGTGGAAATCGCTACAGCACAAGCTGTTTGGGGGTTAATCTTCCCTCCCTAACTATATCCCTTCTTCTGATGAAGCTGCAATAATCTCTCCCTATGGTAAGATTGGCAGAAGTAAGATGGCAGTCAGCGTGCATGCCCCTTTATACCCCCTGTGACGCCGCAGAAAGCAAGCCAATCACTGTCATGCCCTTCTCTAAGATGGTGGGGACCGAGACCTATGTCATCACGCTGCCCACACTCTGCATCCTCCTTCATTGACTGAGAAATGGCGCTGAATGCGTCATACAAAACGCGACTTTGGCGCACTGATCGCCGACCGCATGGCCGATCCCACACTAGGATCGGGTCGGGTTTCATGAAACCCGACTTTGCCGAAAGTCGGCGATTTTTGAATTTGTCCTATCCGTTTCGCTCAACCCTAATTATGAGTGCTGTGTAGTGTTGAGCATTCCGATACCGCAAGTATCGGGTATCGGCCGATACTTGCGGTATCGGAATTCCGATACCGGTATTCCAATACTTGCCGCGTATCGGATACCGGAATCGGAAGTTCCCAGATTCAAAATGCACAAATTCATCCAATGAGAATGATTCCAAGTGTGGGCACATCCTGTTCAGCATGGAGGGCATGAAACTACTGGCATGGCTGTGATTGGCTGCTGAAATGATGTAATGATGCAGTTTAAAAGTCGCTGGCGCCATTTTGCGATCACTCTGCTGTGAATTCAGTTAGTGACAGGATGCTGTTTGCTGACTGAGGGCCAGTTTAGAGATAGCGATTTGCTTCTTTGTGCTTTCCAAAGGCTAATTTAGCAACCGCTGTGTTCACCTACTATTCACCTTGCTTTTGCCTTGTAGCGCTGTTTTCACAGCGATCTGCAAGGTCTGTGTGTGTGTGTGTGTGAGTGCAGCCCACTCTCTAGTCTGAGTGCAGCCACATAGGCCATCCATAGCTGGTTGTATTCAGTTCAGGGAGGGTGGTTCATTGCCTCATACTGTTCTTTTTTTTTTTTTTTTTCCAAGTAGTGTAGTCTGCTGCTAATTTTTTCAAAAAAATTCTATTAGTGTCTTTCCACCCGTCTCCAGCTAATTTGTGGAAAAACACTACATAGGATAATGTAGAGGAGGGTTTTTGGGCCTTGCAGCGCCGTTTACGGCTGTCTGCACGGTCTCCGTGTGACTGCAGCTCACCCTGTAGTCTGTGAGCAGCCATAGCCTGGTTGTCTCCAGCTCAGGGTTCTTCACTGCGTCATACCGCCAAATCAATTTTCATTTTGTTTTAAGTAGTGCAGGCTGCTGCACATTTTTTCAAAAAATTCCTATTAGTGTCTTTCCACCCGTCTCCAGCTAATTTGTGGAAAAACACTACATAGGATAACGTAGAGGAGGGTTTTTGGGCCTTGCAGCGCCGTTTACGGCTGTCTGCACGGTCTCCGTGTGACTGCAGCTCGCCCTGTAGTCTGTGAGCAGCCATAGCCTGGTTGTCTCCAGCTCAGGGTTCTTCACTGCGTCATACCGCCAAATCAATTTTCATTTTGTTTTAAGTAGTGCAGGCTGCTGCACATTTTTTCAAAAAATTCCTATTAGTGTCTTTCCACCCGTCTCCAGCTAACTTGTGGAAAAACACTACATAGGATAACGTAGAGGAGGGTTTTTGGGCCTTGCAGCGCCGTTTACGTCTGTCTGCACGGTCTCCGTGTGACTGCAGCTCTATCTGTTGTCAGTTCAGCCCCCAAAAAATAAATAAATAATAAAGTTCACCAAACACACCAGTGACACCACTTTACATTTGTGTAGGCCACATTAGCTCAAAATAAAGTCTAGTCCACACTTTAGAAAATTAGTGTTTCTTATACCTGTTAGGAGGAGTTGTTCAGGAATAAGCACACAAATCCGTTAGTACTTTTCTGCTTATCTTTATCAGTCAACCAAGATGAAGAAGGCAGTGAGTAAGGCATGTGGGCGTGGGGGTGGGCGCGGAGCAGGGAGGGGACGTGGGGATTCTGTGCCTGCTGCGGGCACCGGTGACTCATCAGCACCCACTTTCACAAGGGAACAGTCATTCATGCGCAGCTTTGTTGCAGAGCGCCGTACACCGCTGCTGCGTGAAGAACAAATTGAAGCCGTTGTTGGATGGATGGCAGCTAATGCATCAACTTCAATTAGTGCCACATCCTCTCAGACACAGATCACTGGAGAGCAGCCATCTATCTCTTCACCACCTGCCAAATTGCCCAGGCAGACAGAGAGCCCAGGACAGGAGCCGTCTCTACTTCTGTTCTCTGAATCTCTTGGCTTGGAAACAGGGGGCCAGCCAAGCAGCATTGGAGAAATGGAAGAAGAGGCAGGGTGCAGTGATGCCCAACAGCTTTTTCTCTCTTCCTCTGAAGAGGCGGGTGGGCCAGTGGCTCCGTTCACCACATCGCAGGCCGCATCAGCTGATGATGACACTCAGGTGCCACTTACTGGTGCGTGCTCTGCTGCTGAGACTACCCAGGAGGAGCAGTTGGGGGCAGAGGGTAGTGTAGATGATGAGGTCCTTGACCCATCTTGGTGTGAGGGACAGGAAGGTGGTGGGAGCAGCTCTGAGGAAGAGATTCCCCATACGGCCCAAAGAGGGAGAGGGAGGGGGAAGACTGCGGATCCTGCAGCCTCCGCTTTGGCACCCGTTAGGAGCATGTCTCTTCCAAAAGCCAAAAAGGGCGCTCCCAAGACTTGCAGTGCCTGGTCCTTTTTTGACACAGTTGCAGCTGACATTTGCTATGTCAAATGCAAGGTGTGTCATCACAAAGTCAAAAGAGGTCGAAATGTCAGCAACCTCAATACCTCCAACATGTGGAAACATGTGTGCACCAGGCACCCGGCGGAGTTAGAAAAACACACTGAAGAGCTAGGCCAACCAACAGCGGCAGCTACCACCTCTTCAGCTCGTGTTGCCTCTTCCTCCAGCTCACACGCAGCTGGTTCGGCTTCCTCCCAGGATCGCCGTGGAAGAACCTCTGGCCCTGTTGTCCAGAGACCCGCTGTAATTCCACCCGCAGCACCACTTTCCCAGTCATCCACACACTCCCAGCCCAGTCTACAGCCATCGGTAGTACAGGCATGGGAGAAAAGGCGGCCTTTCTCGTCAAACCACCCACGAGCACAGGCTCTGACTGCAGGCATTGCCAAACTTCTGTCACTGGAAATGCTGTCATTCAGGCTGGTGGAGACTGACAGCTTCCGTGACTTGATGTCATTGGCAGTCCCACAGTACAATGTGCCCAGCCGCTTTTACTTCAGCAGGCAAGCCGTCCCTGCCCTGCACAAGCATGTGGAGGGACACATAAAACACGCGCTACTGAACGCCGTCAGTAGCAAGGTCCACCTCACCACCGATGCGTGGACCAGTCAACATGGACAGGGGCGATACCTTTCCCTCACTGCCCATTGGGTTAATGTCGTTGAGCCGGGTACAGACCGTGCGAGTGGCGCAGGACGTGTCCTGCCCACTCCAAGGATTGCAGGAATCCATTCTGTACGCATTGACTCCTCCTCCTACACCAGTTCCTCAGAATCATCGCTGCAGGAGCCGTCACAGTCCACCTCCACATGGACCCGTGATGAATGTGTACCTCTTACGACCGACTTGAGCACAGCCGTGGCCAAACATCAACAGGCCGTCTTGAAATTAATTTATTTGGGGAATCGAAGCCACACAGCGCAGGAGCTCTGGAATGCCATCAAGCAGGAGAGCGATGTGTGGTTTGTGCCAGCGAATCTCCAGCCAGGCATGGTAGTGTGTGATAATGGCCGAAATCTGGTGGCAGCTCTGGGCCTCGGCAACCTCACTCACATCCCATGTCTGGCACATGTGCTCAATTTGGTCGTGCAGAGTTTTCTGAGGGACTATCCGGATCTTGATGCACTGCTGCACAAGGTCCGCCTAGAGTGTGCTCACTTGTGGCGTTCCAGCACGGCAAAAGCGCGCATTGCGGCTCTGCAGCGCCGACACCGCCTGCCGGAACATCGCATCATATGTGACCTACCTACCAGGTGGAATTCCACGTTACATATGTTGGAGCGGTTGTGTGAGCAGCAGCAAGCTGTAATGGAGTACCAGCTGCTTCAGGCGCAAAGAAGTCGCAGTCAGCGCCGTACAGACTTCACAACCACAGAGTGGGCCACTATGAATGACGTCTGCCAGGTTTTGCGTCCCTTTGATTATTCCACGCGGATGGCGAGTGCAGATGATGCACTAGTCAGCATGACTGTCCCCTTATCTGCCTGCTTGAAAAATCACTGCAAGCGCTAAGGGATGATGTTGTGGAAGAGGTGGAGGATGAGGATTCAGCATTTCCATCATCTTCTGGACAGTCAGCGCCACGTGGTTCCTCACAAACGCGTAGGCAGGGGACAGTTTGTGAGGAGGATGAGGAGGAGTCAATGGAGGAGGAAGACATCCGTCCAGAGGAGGGAGTTACACAATTGTCCAGTACTCAGTGTGTACAGCGAGGGTGGGGTGATGACGAGCGGGCAGAGATCATGCTTCCAGCAGGGGACAGCGTTTCTTGGGCAGTTGGCAGTCTGCAGCACATGGTGGATTACATGCTGCAGTGCCTGAGAAACGACCGCCGCATCGCCCACATTCTCAACATGTCTGATTATTGGGTGTTCACCCTCCTCGATCCTCGCTACCGGGACAACGTAGAAAGCCTCATCACACCGTTGAACCGAGAGCGAAAAATGCGGGAGTACCAAGACACACTGGTGAATTCCATCATCTTCTCCATTCCAACTGAGAGAAGTGCTGCTAGTGCATTCCAAAGCAGCTCAGTGCGTCCAGGCAGTGGTGGAGGCTCTGCACAAAGAGGGAGCAGAAGCAGTGCCTCTGCCCAAGGCAAGACCAGTATGGCCCAACTGTGGCACAGTTTTCTGTGCCCGCCACAAAAGTCTACACCATCACAGACGGCTCCAGTCAGCAGGAGGCAACGGTTCCGTCAGATGGTGACAGACTACATGTCTTGCCCTCTTGCTGTACTCCCAGACGGCTCTTCCCCTTTCAAGTTTTGGGTCTCAAAGCTGGATACATGGCCAGAGCTAAGCCAGTATGCATTGGAGGTGCTGTCTTGCCCTGCGGCCAGTGTATTATCGGAACGTGTCTTTAGTGCTGCAGGTGGTGTACTAACTGACCGTCGCATGCGACTATCCTCCGATAACGTTGACCGGCTTACTTTCCTGAAAATGAACAAGGCCTGGATCTCGCAGGAATTTGCCACTCCTCTTCCTGATTAAATAATTAGGTGACTGTCTACAGTATCCAGGTCTCCTGTTGTGTTCATCTTTCTACCACCTGAACTTAAATTCCTGGGCTCCAACACCGCCAGTTGAGGCTCAGAAGTGCCGTCTGCACAGTCAAAACATACGACCCAGTGTTATTGGGTTTCAGTAACGTCAGCTGATCCCCAGCTGTGTAGCCGGCAATGTGTCCTGCGACCGCCACGCTGACACAACAACTGAAATGTAAGGGAACCTGTCCCCCCCCCCAAGGCGTTTGTTACTGAAAGAGCCACCTTGTACAGCAGTAATGCTGCACAAGGAAAAGGTAGCTATTTTTGTTTAGCTCCTTGCACACGCAGAACTTAACACTTATAAAATGTGTCCACTGATACCGTAAAACCGTCCCGGAGGTGGGACTTTCCTTCGTAATATGACGCAGCACAGCCGTCATTCCTACCCCCTTGGCGCCGTGCCCCGGCTCCTCAGCGTTGTTTGATTCCGTCCCGGAGCCTGCGCTGTTATGTTATCCCTTGGCCAGGCACACTTAGCGCTGCCCGTCTTCTGACATCATTTGGTGTCAGGATGGCTGCGCCTGTGCGTCCGCGCTGGCCGAGAGCCCGCCTCGCAGTGTCTTCTAATTTAATCCCACTGGGGGCCTGAGATCCATGGACATGCGCAGTGCATATCTGAACCTCCACCTCTCACTCATCTCCCTACGGCTTCTTCAGACTGTGCGGTGTCAGCTGGTCCCTAATAGCATGCCACGGCCGTGACACCGCACAGTCTGAAGAAGCCGTAGGGAGGGGAGTGAGAGGCGAGGATATGCACTGCGCATGGCCACGGATCCCAGGCCCGCGGTGGGATTACATTAGACGACACTGCGAGGCGGGCTCTCGGCCAGCGCGGCCGCACAGGCGCAGCCAGCCTGACACCAAATGATGTCAGAAGATGGGCAGCGCTAAGTGTGCCTGGCCAAGGGATAACATAACAGCGCAGGCTCCGGGACGGAATCAAACAACGCTGAGGAGCCGGGGAACGGCGCCAAGGAGGTAGGAATGACGGCTGTGCTGCGTCATATTACGAAGGAAAGTCCCACCTCCGGGACGGTCACACGGTATCAGGGGACACATTTTATAAGTGTTTAGTTCTGTGTTTGCAAGGAGCATCATGAAAAGAGCCACCTTTTCCTTTTGCATCTTTTTTGCTGCACAAGCTGGCTCTTTCAGCTACAAACGCCTTGGGGGGGGGTTAAAGGTCCCCTTTCGACTTTCTCCAATCAGGCTTCGGCCTACATTGTATTCCTCTGCTTCTCCTCCTGTCCCTGGGCTCCAACACCGCTAGTTGTTGCCTGGTAGTGCTGTACGCACAGTCAACAGTCCCTCCTCTGTTATTGGGGTTCAGTAACGTCAGCTGTTCCCCTGCTGTGTGTGTGGCAATCCCTCCTATCTCCTCCACCTCCACCTCCCCCTCCTGTCCCTGGGCTCCAACACCGCTAGTTGCCATCCAGTAGTGCTGTACGCACAGTCAACAGTCCCTCCTCTGTTATTGGGGTTCAGTAACATCAGCTGTTCCCCTGCTGTGTGTGTGGCAATCCCTCCTATCTCCTCCACCTCCACCTCCCCCTCCTGTCCCTGGGCTCCAACACCGCTAGTTGCCGTCCAGTAGTGCTGTACGCACAGTCAACAGTCCCTCCTCTGTTATTGGGGTTCAGTAACGTCAGCTGTTCCCCTGCTGTGTGTGTGGCAATCCCTCCTACCTCCTCCACCTCCACCTCCCCCTCCTTTCCCTGGGCTCCAACACCGCTAGTTGTTGCCTGGTAGTGCTGTACGCACAGTCAACAGTCCCTCCTCTGTTATTGGGGTTCAGTAACATCAGCTGTTCCCCTGCTGTGTGTGTGGCAATCCCACCTACCTCCTCCACCTCCACCTCCCCCTCCTTTCCCTGGGCTCCAACACCGCTAGTTGTTGCCTGGTAGTGCTGTACGCACAGTCAACAGTCCCTCCTCTGTTATTGGGGTTCAGTAACGTCAGCTGTTCCCCTGCTGTGTGTGTGGCAATCCCTCCTATCTCCTCCACCTCCACCTCCCCCTCCTGTCCCTGGGCTCCAACACCGCTAGTTGCCGTCCAGTAGTGCTGTACGCACAGTCAACAGTCCCTCCTCTGTTATTGGGGTTCAGTAACGTCAGCTGTTCCCCTGCTGTGTGTGTGGCAATCCCTCCTATCTCCTCCACCTCCACCTCCCCCTCCTGTCCCTGGGCTCCAACACCGCTAGTTGCCGTCCAGTAGTGCTGTACGCACAGTCAACAGTCCCTCCTCTGTTATTGGGGTTCAGTAACGTCAGCTGTTCCCCTGCTGTGTGTGTGGCAATCCCTCCTATCTCCTCCACCTCCACCTCCCCCTCCTGTCCCTGGGCTCCAACACCGCTAGTTGCCGTCCAGTAGTGCTGTACGCACAGTCAACAGTCCCTCCTCTGTTATTGGGGTTCAGTAACGTCAGCTGTTCCCCTGCTGTGTGTGTGGCAATCCCTCCTACCTCCTCCACCACCCCTCCTTTCCCTGGGCTCCAACACCGCTAGTTGTTGCCTGGTAGTGCTGTACGCACAGTCAACAGTCCCTCCTCTGTTATTGGGGTTCAGTAACGTCAGCTGTTCCCCTGCTGTGTGTGTGGCAATCCCTCCTATCTCCTCCACCTCCACCTCCCCCTCCTGTCCCTGGGCTCCAACACCGCTAGTTGCCGTCCAGTAGTGCTGTACGCACAGTCAACAGTCCCTCCTCTGTTATTGGGGTTCAGTAACGTCAGCTGTTCCCCTGCTGTGTGTGTGGCAATCCCTCCTATCTCCTCCACCTCCACCTCCCCCTCCTGTCCCTGGGCTCCAACACCGCTAGTTGTTGCCTGGTAGTGCTGTACACACAGTCAACAGTCCCTCCTCTGTTATTGGGGTTCAGTAACATCAGCTGTTCCCCTGCTGTGTGTGTGGCAATCCCTCCTATCTCCTCCACCTCCACCTCCCCCTCCTGTCCCTGGGCTCCAACACCGCTAGTTGCCGTCCAGTAGTGCTGTACGCACAGTCAACAGTCCCTCCTCTGTTATTGGGGTTCAGTAACGTCAGCTGTTCCCCTGCTGTGTGTGTGGCAATCCCTCCTACCTCCTCCACCTCCACCTCCCCCTCCTTTCCCTGGGCTCCAACACCGCTAGTTGTTGCCTGGTAGTGCTGTACGCACAGTCAACAGTCCCTCCTCTGTTATTGGGGTTCAGTAACGTCAGCTGTTCCCCTGCTGTGTGTGTGGCAATCCCTCCTATCTCCTCCACCTCCACCTCCCCCTCCTGTCCCTGGGCTCCAACACCGCTAGTTGCCGTCCAGAAGTGCTGTCCGCACAGTCCCAACAGTCCCTCCTCTGTTATTGGGGTTCAGTAACGTCAGCTGTTCCCCTGCTGTGTGTGTGGCAATCCCTCCTATCTCCTCCACCTCCCCCTCCTGTCCCTGGGCTCCAACACCGCTAGTTGCCGTCCAGTAGTGCTGTACGCACAGTCAACAGTCCCTCCTCTGTTATTGGGGTTCAGTAACGTCAGCTGTTCCCCTGCTGTGTGTGTGGCAATCCCTCCTACCTCCTCCACCTCCACCTCCCCCTCCTTTCCCTGGGCTCCAACACCGCTAGTTGTTGCCTGGTAGTGCTGTACGCACAGTCAACAGTCCCTCCTCTGTTATTGGGGTTCAGTAACGTCAGCTGTTCCCCTGCTGTGTGTGTGGCAATCCCTCCTATCTCCTCCACCTCCACCTCCCCCTCCTGTCCCTGGGCTCCAACACCGCTAGTTGCCGTCCAGTAGTGCTGTACGCACAGTCAACAGTCCCTCCTCTGTTATTGGGGTTCAGTAACGTCAGCTGTTCCCCTGCTGTGTGTGTGGCAATCCCTCCTATCTCCTCCACCTCCACCTCCCCCTCCTGTCCCTGGGCTCCAACACCGCTAGTTGTTGCCTGGTAGTGCTGTACACACAGTCAACAGTCCCTCCTCTGTTATTGGGGTTCAGTAACGTCAGCTGTTCCCCTGCTGTGTGTGTGGCAATCCCTCCTACCTCCTCCACCTCCACCTCCCCCTCCTTTCCCTGGGCTCCAACACCGCTAGTTGTTGCCTGGTAGTGCTGTACGCACAGTCAACAGTCCCTCCTCTGTTATTGGGGTTCAGTAACGTCAGCTGTTCCCCTGCTGTGTGTGTGGCAATCCCTCCTACCTCCTCCACCTCCACCTCCCCCTCCTTTCCCTGGGCTCCAACACCGCTAGTTGTTGCCTGGTAGTGCTGTACGCACAGTCAACAGTCCCTCCTCTGTTATTGGGGTTCAGTAACGTCAGCTGTTCCCCTGCTGTGTGTGTGGCAATCCCTCCTATCTCCTCCACCTCCACCTCCCCCTCCTGTCCCTGGGCTCCAACACCGCTAGTTGCCGTCCAGTAGTGCTGTACGCACAGTCAACAGTCCCTCCTCTGTTATTGGGGTTCAGTAATGTCAGCTGTTCCCCTGCTGTGTGTGTGGCAATCCCTCCTATCTCCTCCACCTCCACCTCCCCCTCCTGTCCCTGGGCTCCAACACCGCTAGTTGCCGTCCAGTAGTGCTGTACGCACAGTCAACAGTCCCTCCTCTGTTATTGGGGTTCAGTAACGTCAGCTGTTCCCCTGCTGTGTGTGTGGCAATCCCTCCTACCTCCTCCACCTCCCCCTCCTTTCCCTGGGCTCCAACACCGCTAGTTGTTGCCTGGTAGTGCTGTTCGCACAGTCAACAGTCCCTCCTCTGTTATTGGGGTTCAGTAACGTCAGCTGTTCCCCTGCTGTGTGTGTGGCAATCCCTCCTATCTCCTCCACCTCCACCTCCCCCTCCTGTCCCTGGGCTCCAACACCGCTAGTTGCCGTCCAGTAGTGCTGTACGCACAGTCAACAGTCCCTCCTCTGTTATTGGGGTTCAGTAACGTCAGCTGTTCCCCTGCTGTGTGTGTGGCAATCCCTCCTATCTCCTCCACCTCCACCTCCTGTCCCTGGTCTCCAACACCGCTAGTTGTTGCCTGGTAGTGCTGTACACACAGTCAACAGTCCCTCCTCTGTTATTGGGGTTCAGTAACATCAGCTGTTCCCCTGCTGTGTGTGTGGCAATCCCTCCTATCTCCTCCACCTCCACCTCCCCCTCCTGTCCCTGGGCTCCAACACCGCTAGTTGCCGTCCAGTAGTGCTGTACGCACAGTCAACAGTCCCTCCTCTGTTATTGGGGTTCAGTAACGTCAGCTGTTCCCCTGCTGTGTGTGTGGCAATCCCTCCTACCTCCTGCACCTCCACCTCCCCCTCCTTTCCCTGGGCTCCAACACCGCTAGTTGTTGCCTGGTAGTGCTGTACGCACAGTCAACAGTCCCTCCTCTTTTATTGGGGTTCAGTAACATCAGCTGTTCCCCTGCTGTGTGTGTGGCAATCCCTCCTATCTCCTCCACCTCCACCTCCCCCTCCTGTCCCTGGGCTCCAACACCGCTAGTTGCCGTCCAGTAGTGCTGTACGCACAGTCAACAGTCCCTCCTCTGTTATTGGGGTTCAGTAACTTCAGCTGTTCCCCTGCTGTGTGTGTGGCAATCCCTCCTATCTCCTCCACCTCCACCTCACCCTCCTGTCCCTGGGCTCCAACACCGCTAGTTGCCGTCCAGAAGTGCTGTCCGCACAGTCCCAACAGTCCCTCCTCTGTTATTGGGGTTCAGTAACGTCAGCTGTTCCCCTGCTGTGTGTGTGGCAATCCCTCCTATCTCCTCCACCTCCACCTCCCCCTCCTGTCCCTGGGCTCCAACACCGCTAGTTGCCGTCCAGTAGTGCTGTACGCACAGTCAACAGTCCCTCCTCTGTTATTGGGGTTCAGTAACGTCAGCTGTTCCCCTGCTGTGTGTGTGGCAATCCCTCCTACCTCCTCCACCTCCACCTCCCCCTCCTTTCCCTGGGCTCCAACACCGCTAGTTGTTGCCTGGTAGTGCTGTACGCACAGTCAACAGTCCCTCCTCTGTTATTGGGGTTCAGTAACGTCAGCTGTTCCCCTGCTGTGTGTGTGGCAATCCCTCCTATCTCCTCCACCTCCACCTCCCCCTCCTGTCCCTGGGCTCCAACACCGCTAGTTGCCGTCCAGTAGTGCTGTACGCACAGTCAACAGTCCCTCCTCTGTTATTGGGGTTCAGTAACGTCAGCTGTTCCCCTGCTGTGTGTGTGGCAATCCCTCCTATCTCCTCCACCTCCACCTCCCCCTCCTGTCCCTGGGCTCCAACACCGCTAGTTGTTGCCTGGTAGTGCTGTACACACAGTCAACAGTCCCTCCTCTGTTATTGGGGTTCAGTAACGTCAGCTGTTCCCCTGCTGTGTGTGTGGCAATCCCTCCTATCTCCTTCACCTCCACCTCCCCCTCCTTTCCCTGGGCTCCAACACCACTAGTTGTTGCCTGGTAGTGCTGTACGCACAGTCAACAGTCCCTCCTCTGTTATAGGGGTTCAGTAACGTCAGCTGTTCCCCTGCTGTGTGTGTGGCAATCCCTCCTACCTCCTCCACCTCCACCTCCCCCTCCTTTCCCTGGGCTCCAACACCGCTAGTTGCCGTCCAGAAGTGCTGTCCGCACAGTCCCAACAGTCCCTCCTCTGTTATTGGGGTTCAGTAACGTCAGCTGTTCCCCTGCTGTGTGTGTGGCAATCCCTCCTATCTCCTCCACCTCCACCTCCCCCTCCTGTCCCTGGGCTCCAACACCGCTAGTTGCCGTCCAGAAGTGCTGTCCGCACAGAGCCAAACACCTCGCCAATGTGTTAGTGGGGTTCAGCACCGCCAGCTGTTCCCCTGCTGTGTATACGGCAACGTGTACTGCGACCGCCACGCAGGCACAACAAGTTAAATTTAAGGGAACCTGTCCCCCCCCCCCAGGCGTTTGTTACTGAAGGAGCCACCTTGTGCAGCAGTAATGATGCAAAGGGAAAAAGTGCCTCTTTTCGTGGTGCTCCTTGCACATGCTGAACCTAACACTTATGAAAAGTGTCCCCTCCTACCGTGATACCGTCCGGTTGGTGGAACTTTCCTTTGTGATGTGACGCAGCACAGCCGTCATTCTTACCCCCTTGGCGCCGTGTGCCGCCTCCTCAGCGTTGTTTGAATCAGTCCCGGAGCCTGCGCTGTTAGGTTAGCCCTTGGCCATGCACACATTTTGCGCTGCCCGTCTTCTGACATCATTTGGTGTCAGGCTGGCTGCGCCTGTGCGGCCGCGCTGGCCGAGATCCCGTCTCGTACTGTCTTCTGATTTAATCCCACTGGGGGCCTGAGATCCATGGACATGCGCAGTGCATATCTGAACCTCCACCTCTCACTCATCTCCCTACGGCTTCTTCAAACTGTGCGGTGTCAGCTGGTCCCTAATAGCATGCCACGGCCGTGACACCGCACAGTCTGAAGAAGCCGTAGGGAGGGGAGTGAGAGGCGAGGATATGCACTGCGCATGGCCACGGATCTCAGGCCTCCAGTGGGATTAAATCAGAAGACAGTACGAGGCGGGATCTCGGCCAGCGCGGCCGCACAGGCACAGCCAGCCTGACACCAAATGATGTCAGAAGACGGGCAGCGCAAAATGTGTGCATGGCCAAGGGCTAACCTAACAGCGCAGGCTCCGGGACTGATTCAAACAACGCTGAGGAGGCGGCGCACGGCGCCAAGGGGGTAAGAATGACGGCTGTGCTGCGTCACATCACAAAGGAAAGTTCCACCTACCGGACGGTATCACGGTAGGAGGGGACACTTTTCATAAGTGATAGGTTCAGCATGTGCAAGGACCATAATTAAAAGAGCTAAGTTTACCTTTTCCAGCATTAGTGCTGTACACGATGGCTCTTTCAGCTACAAACGCCTGGGGGGGGGGTTAAAGTTTCCCTTTCAACTTGCTCCAGTGCAGGCTTCGGCCTACACTCTGCTCCCTCTCCTCCTCCTGCTGACCCTGGGCTCTAACACCGCCAGTTGGGGCCCAGATGTGCTAGCTGCACAGAGCCAAACACCAGCCAATGTGTCAGTGGGGTTCAGCACCGCCAGCTGTTCCCCTGCTGTGTAGCCGGCAACGTGTCCTGCAACAGCCACGCAGACACAAGAACTGAAATTGAAGGAAACCTGTCCCCCCTCCCCCAGGCGTTTTTACGTTTTACAGCCACCTTGTACGACAGTAATGCTGCATGTGTGCAAGGTGGCTCAGAAACTTATTCTCCTTGCCCATGTTGAAGTGAACATGTCTAAAAATGAGTCCTCTGCGACCATTAAAACGTCCCTCAGGTGTGATTTTCCTTTGTATTGACACGCAACAAGCTCCTTGGTAGCGCTGCCCGTCTTCTGGCATCATTGTTTGGCTGCCTGCGCCTCTGCGGCCGCCTTGCCCCACACAACGCCCCTCGGTGTCTTATTTATTGGGACTGCGAGGGTGTGATTGATGGGCATGAACGGTGCATTTCTTCGCCTGTCCCTCATCTCCTTCCGCCTTCTTCGGACTGTGCGTCTTCATGGCCGTGGCATGCGATAAGGGATCAGCTGACGCCGCATAGTCTGAAGCGGGTGTAAGAACCCAAGCGAGAGGCGAACATATGTACTGCGCCAGGCCATGAATCCCAGCCCCGCAGTGTTTTAACAATGTTAAGACACTGGGGGGCTGGGATTCATGGTCATCGCAAACCGCAACGGCCGACATAACATGATGTCAGAGGATGGGCAGCGCTAACAGCGCAAGGCCAAGGAATAACACAAAAGCGCAGACTCCTGTGCAACAAATAACGATGCTCAGGAGGCCGCGCAAAGCACCAAGGTGGCATTTTTGCCAGCTGTACTGCGTCTCTTTACGAAGGGAACTCACGCTTCAAAATCAGTTTGACTGTGTAAGGGCCTAAATGTTATACGTGTTCCTTTCAGCGTGTGCAAGGAGCAAAATTAAAAGAGCAACCTTTGACTTGTGCAGCATTACTGCTGCATAAGCTGTGGCTCTTCTACTTTGTAACCCCTGAGGGGGGGTTAAAGGTTACCTTTGAAATTGGTTCTATTAGGCTTCGGCCTACACTCTGCTCCCCCTGCAGAGCCCGGGCTCCAACACCGCCAGTTGGGGCCCGGTACTGCTAGCTGCACAGAGCCAAACACCAGCCAATGTGTCAGTGGGGTTCAGCACCGCCAGCTGTTCCCCTGCTGTGCAGCCGGCAACGTGTCCTGCAACAGCCACGCAGGCACAACAGACCCAAAGCTGCCGCCAGTGCAGGCTTCAGCCTACACTCTGCTCCATCTCCTCCTCCTGCTGACCCTGGGCTCTAACACCGCCAGTTGGGGCCCGGTACTGCTAGCTGCACAGAGCCAAACACCAGCCAATGTGTCAGTGGGGTTCAGCACCGCCAGCTGTTCCCCTGCTGTGTAGCCGGCATCGTGTCCTGCAAAAGCCATGCAGACACAAGAACTGAAATTGAAGGGAACCTGTCCCCCCTCCCCCAGGCGTTTGTACGTTTTACAGCCACCTTGTACAGCGGTAATGCTGCATGTGTGCAAGGTGGCTCATAAACGTATTCTCCTCGCCCATGTGGAACTGAAAACACGTCTAAAATGTGTCCTCTGTGTGACCATTTAACCGTCCCGGTGGTGTGACTTTCCTTTGTAATGACACGCTGCAACCCCCTTGGTAGCGTTGCCCGTCTTCTGGCATCATTGTTTGGCTGCCTGCGCCTCTGCGGCCGGCCTGACCCACACAACGCCCCTCGGTGTCTTATTTATTGGGACTGCGAGGGTGTGATTGATGGGCATGAGCAGTGCATCAGTTCGCCTGTCCCTCATCTCCTTCCGCCTTCTTCAGACTGTGCGGCTTCATGGCCGTGGCATGCGATAAGGGATCAGCTGACGCCGCACAGTCTGAAGCGGGTGTAAGGACCCGAGTGTGAGAGGCGAACATATGTGCTGCGCCAGGCCATGAATCCCAGACCCGCAGTGTTTTAACAATGTTAAGACACTGCGGGGCTGGGATTCATGGTCATCGCGAACCGCACCGGCCGACATTAAATGATGTCAGAAGATGGGCAGCGCTAACAGCGCTAGGCCAGGGGATAACACGACAGTGCAGACTCCTGTACAGCAAATAACAACGCTCAGGAGGCTGCACCCAGCACCAAGGTGGGATTCTTGACATCTGTGCTGCGTCTCATTACGAAGGGAACTCGCGCCTCCAACACAGTTTGACTGTATAAAGGGCTAAATGTTATACGTGTTTCATTCAGCGTGTGCAAGGAGAAAAATTAAAAGAGCAACCTTTGACTTGTGCAGCACTACTGCTGCATAAGCTGTGGCTCTTCTACTTTGTAACACCTGAGGGGGGGTTAAAGGTTACCTTTGAAATTGGTTCTATTAGGCTTCGGCCTACACTCTGCTCCCCCTGCAGAGCCCGGGCTCCAACACCGCCAGTTGGGGCCCGGTACTGCTAGCTGCACAGAGCCAAACACCAGCCAATGTGTCAGTGGGGTTCAGCACCGCCAGCTGTTCCCCTGCTGTGCAGCCGGCAACGTGTCCTGCAACAGCCACGCAGGCACAACAGACCCAAAGCTGCTGCCAGTGCAGGCTTCGGCCTACACTCTGCTCCATCTCCTCCTCCTGCTGACCCTGGGCTCTAACACCGCCAGTTGGGGCTCTAGGAAGACAAGCTTGAATAGGTCCCCATCCTGGTTCCAGCACCGTCAGCTGGTTCCGGGCAGAGCCTTTGGCTTAGGTGCCTCCCTCTGGGTATCCGAGTTCCACCAACGTCAGGTGGTCCTTGGTAGTGCTTTCAGGCACGGGTACCTCCTGCTTAGTAACCGGGTTCCAGTAACGTCAGCTGGTCCTCGGTAGTTCCATTGGCTCTTGGACCTTCGGCTACCCATCCGGGTTCCAGCACCGTCAGCTGGTTCTCGGCAGTGTCTTTTGCTCTTATACCTTCTGCTCCCCATCCTGGTTCCAGTACCGTCAGCTGGTTCCGGGCAGAGCCTTTGGCTTAGGTGCCTCCCTCTGGGTATCCGAGTTCCACCAACGTCAGGTGGTCCTTGGTAGTGCTTTCAGGCACGGGTACCTCCTGCTTAGTAACCGGGTTCCAGTAACGTCAGCTGGTCCTCGGTAGTTCCATTGGCTCTTGGACCTTCGGCTACCCATCCGGGTTCCAGCACCGTCAGCTGGTTCTCGGCAGTGTATTTTGCTCTTGTACCTTCTGCTCCCCATCCTGGTTCCAGTACCGTCAGCTGGTTCCGGGCAGAGCCTTTGGCTTAGGTGCCTCCCTCTGGGTATCTGAGTTCCACCAACGTCAGGTGGTCCTTGGTAGTGCTTTCAGGCATGGGTACCTCCTGCTTAGTAACCGGGTTCCAGTAACATCAGCTGGTCCTCGGTAGTTCCATTGGCTCTTGGACCTTCGGGTAGCCATCCGAGTTCCAGTTCCATCAGCTGTTTCTCGGCATTTTCTCAGCCTTCTTGTACCTTCTGCTACATTTCCAAGTTCAAGAGACTAAACACGATAACCCGGAAGACCACCCCTAAGATGATGACGACACCAGAGACGACAACCACCATGATGACGACGACCCTGGAGACGATGACCCTGAAGACCACCCCAATGGCGACGACCCCGGAGACAACAACCACCGTGATGACGACGACCCTGGAGACGATGACCCTGAAGACCACCCCGATGACGATGACCCCAGAGACGACGACCCTGGAGACGACGACGACCTGGAAGACCGAGAAGCAGAAGAACAAGAGGCTGCAGAACAAAGAGCAGAAGAACATTAAGCATAAGACTAAATATCAGAGCAAAAGATATTATCTAAATTATAAGCCGAAGAAGACTAAGCAGTGTATGGGGGTGAGTCCGTTCCTCCTCGTGGTGCCCCTGGATAAAGCCTGATGCTGCAGGCCAAACTGAACGCGGACAAATGTAACTGTTTTGTGACAGGCAGAACGGAAGGTGTAATCTTCAAACTTTTATAGATAACAACTACGGGAATGCCTGTCACAAATAAGAATATGATGAAGAAGTTGAATATGAATAAGATAATAGTAAAATAAAAAGAATATGAACAATGTAACAAAAAAAATAATAGGTAGAAGATGAAGAAGAAGATGAATAAGGTGAAGAAGTTGATGTCAAAGAAGCTGATGATGAGGATAATGAAGAAGAAAGTGTGGGAGAAGTAAAAAAGAAGGTGAAGGGCGTGGAAGTAGTGAAACATCAATATCTGACAAAATAAAATAAAAAAAAATAACAGTCAAAATCTTTCTAACGCCAAACGTCATAAAAAAAAAATAAAAATCCTGCTATTCTATTTGATTGGGCTAAACCTCTGTGCCTTTAATGTCTCCGCCACCTCCCCCAATACATCCTACATTATTCTTAGTTGTTTTCCTTCATGTAGAATGAACCTACAAGTTTATAAAGGGTTTATTTTAATTCCGATATTTTCGTCCCATTGACTTGCATTGGGATCGGGTATCGGTATCGGATTAGATCCGATACTTTGACGGTATCGGCCGATACTTTCCGATACCGATACTTTCCGATATCGGAAGGTATCGTTCAACACTAGTGCTGTGTATTCTTTAGGGTTCCAAATTTGAAAAGTATAAAAATATCGTAAGGTTTGTAAGGTTTACCCCATGTTTGACCTATATTATTTATTTTACTCACTTATATAGCGCTATCTTCCCGCAGCACTTTACATACATTATCATCGCTGTCTCCATTGGGGCTCACAATCTAAATTTCCTATCAATATGTCTTTGGAGTGTGGGAGAAAACCTGAGAACCCGGCGGAAACCCACGCAAACACGAGGAGAACATACAAACTCCTTGTAGAGTGCTTGATGGGATTTTACCTTACAGCTTGATGCTGCTATGTTCTTTTCCAAAACTTTAAACTTTTACTTAAGTAAAATTGTGACTCATGAGCAAATCAAGGCTATATTTTTATAAACTTCTTAACCAGAAAAGAGTATTCGTACTTGCCACTGGGGAGGTTTTCAGTCCAGGTTAAAGATTCTAATTTAACCTATATTATATACATTATTCATCGGGTTATAAAAATTTCCTAGACCTAAAGTATGGTGCAAATTAAAATCCTGACACAAGAATATATTAGGTTTTCTTAAGATGTTGGCAAAAGGCTTCATATCTTTACTCTGTTAAAAAAAATGGATTTTATTCTGCCTGTTATGTCTTCAGCTAAATCTCATTTGGGATTTGAGAACAAATCATTATACTTGGAAAAAGAGAATATAAAAATCTTTAAATCATCATATAAATAATATTTAAAGATGCTGGGTTTCTTATGACACTCTTGTAGAAATGCATGCTGGAATAATATTTGCCAAATTCAGTATGCTACTAAATAGTAAATTGGATGTCCCTTTCCTGGTCCAACCCTTGTGTACCTTTTCGTTAAACTTTGTCAAACTGGTGTGCCCATTGCAAAGGGGCAAAAACCAGCACCATTTTTAATGTATATGTCATTTGTACTAAAATTTCTCAGCAAAAAACCTGACAAAGGAAAAAATGGATCTGCCAAAAATGTGATTACTTCAAGAAACAATGGTCTTTTAGGAAAACTGCGCATACTGTAGTAATATACTCTTAATATTTTCATGTACTTTGTAGTTTCATAATTGTTAAGGTTGAAGGTAGAGATAAGTCCATCGAGTTTAACCTATAACCTAACGTGGTGAAGTAGAGTAACACAATAACACCACGGGGCAGATGCTATTTTCTCCATACTAGAGGATAAATTCCTTCCTGACACCTTATACATCAGACTAGTTCCCTGGATCAACGCCTCATCACAGAATCTAGCATTAATAATCTGTAATATTTTTCAAGAAAGGTATCCGAGTCTTCCTTGTACTCCTTCAGAGAATGAACCCCTTAACGACCGTGATACGCCTTTTAATGGCGCTGAGGAGTAAGGAAATGGCGGCGGCCGGTGATGGCAATCCTCGCTAGTGTCAACTGTACATGACAGCTGACACCCTGCAGCATAGGTGCATTTAGCATTTGGTGCTAAAACAATATTTTTGTGGAAAAAAAATAATTTTGTTGTCCTTACAACTAAATGTTATAAAGTTTTGTGAATCAACTGTAGGTTTAAAATGCTCAGTACACTCCTAGATGAATTACTTGAGGGTCTGGTTTCCAAAATGGGGTCATTTGAGGGGGGTTTCTGCTGTTTTTGCTTGTCTGGGACTCCCCAAACGCGACATGGCATTCACAGTCTATTTCAGACAAATAGCGATCTTTCCTTTCCTAGAACTGTGCCGAAACAGAAGTTTTTGATCAGATATGGGGTATTATCACATACGGAAGAAATTGCTTAACAAATTTTGGGGTCCTGAAAATTACAATTTGGGGCCGAAAAATTTTTCGTTAAAAAATATGATGACCTAATGTTATCAAATTCTGTGTAGTATATGCGGGCTCAAAATGCTCACTATACCCTCGGAAAAAATCCTTGTGGGCATGGAAAGTATTCAGACCACTTTAAATTTTTCACTCTGTTTCATTGCAGCCATTTAGTAAATTCAAAAAAGTTCATTTTTATTCTCATTAATGCACACTCTGCACCCCATCTTGATTGAAAAAAAACCCAGAAATGTACACTGTGTGCAGAATAATTAGGCAAGTTGTATTTTGATCACATGATACTTTTTATACATGTTGTCCTACTCCAAGCTGTTCAGGCTTGAGAGCCAACTACCAATGAAGTAAATCAGGTGATGTGCATCTCTGTAATGAGGAGGGGTGTTGTCTAATGACATCAAAACCCTATACAAGGTGTGCTTAATTATTAGGCAACCTCCTTTCTTTTGGCAAAATGGGTCAGAAGAGAGATTTGACAGGCTCTGAAAAGTCCAAAATTGTGAGATGTCTTGCAGAGGGATGCAGCAGTGTTGAAATTGCCAAACTTTTGAAGTGTGATCACCGAACAATCAAGCGTTTCATGGCAAATAGCGAACAGGGTCACAAGAAGCACGTTGGGCAAAAAAGGCGCAAAATAACTGCCCATGAATTGAGGAAAATCAAACGTGAAGCTGCCAAGATGCCATTTGCCACCAGTTTTGCCATATTTCAGAGCTGCAATGTTACTGGAGTAACAAAAAGAACAAGGTGTGCAATACTCAGGGACATGGCCAAGGTAAGGAAGGCTGAAAAATGACCACCTTTGAACAAGAAACATAAGATAAAACGTCAAGATTGGGTCAAGAAATATCTTAAGAGTGACTTTTCAAAGGTTTTATGGACTGATGAAATGAGAGTGACTCTTGATGGGCCAGATGGATGGACCAGAGGCTGGATCAGTAAAGGGCAGAGAGCTCTACTCCGACTCAGATGCCAGCAAGGTGGAGGTGGGGTACTGGTATGGGCTGGTATCATCAAAGATGAACTTGTGGGACCTTTTCGTGTTGAGGATGGAGTGAAGCACAACTCCCAGACCTACTGCCAGTTTCTGGAAGACAACTTCTTCAAGCAGTGGTATAGGAAGAAGTCAATATCGTTCAAGAAAAACATGATTTTCATGCAGGACAATGCTACATCACATGCCACCAACTACTCCACAGCGTGGCTGGCCAGTAAAGGTCTCAAAGAAGAAAAAAATAATGATCTGAACCCCATAGAGAACCTTTGGGCCCTCATAAAATGTGAGATCTACAGGGAGGGAAAACAGTACACCTCTCAGAACAGTGTATGGGAGGCTGTGGTGGCTGCTGCACACAATGTTGATCGTAAACAGATCAAGCAACTGACAGAATCTATGCATGGAAGGCTGTTGAGTGTCATCATAAAGAAAGGTGGCTATATTGGGCACTAATTTTGGGGGGGGTTGTTTTTGCATGTCAGAAATGTTTATTTCTAAATTTTGTGCAGTTATGTTGGTTTACCTGGTGAAAATCAACAAGTGAGATGGGAATATGTTTGGTTTTTATTAGGTTGCCTAATAATTCTGCACAGTAATTGTTACCTGCACAAACAGATATCCTCCTAAGATAGACAAATCTAAAAAAAAAAAACACTCCAACTTCCAAAAATATAAAGCTTTGATATTTTGTTGGGTTGATTGAGAACATAGTTGTTGATCAATAATAAAAGTAATCCTCTAAAATACAACTTGTCTAATAATTCTGCACACAGTGTAGAAAGTTTTGCAAATTAAAAAAGAAAAACTGAAATATCACATAGTCATAAGTATTCAGACCCTTTGCTCAGTATTGAGTAGTAGCACCCTTTTGAGCTAGTACAGCCATGAGTCTGCTTGGGAATGATGCAACAAGTTTTTCACACCTGGGTTTGGGGATCCTCTGCCATTCTGCCTTGCAGATTCTCTCCAGTTCCATCAGATCGGATGGTGGAACGTTGGTGGACAGCCATTTTCAGGTCCCTCCAGAGATGCTGAAATGGGTTTAGGTCAGGCTGGCTGGGCAAGTCAAGAGTGGTCAAAGAGTTGTTCTGAAGCCACTCCTTTGTTAGTTTAGCTGTGTGCAAAGGGTCATTGTCTTGTTGGAAGGTGATCCTTCGGCCAAGTCTGAGGTCCAGAGCACTCTGGATGAGGTTTTCATCCAGGATACCTCTGTACTTGGCCGTATTCATGTTTCCTTCAATGGCAACCAGTCGTCCTGTCCCTGCAACTGAAAAACACCCCCGTAGCATGATGCTGCCACCACGTTTCACTGTTGGGATTGTATTGGGCAGGTGATGAGCAGTGCCTGGTTTTCTCCACACATACCACTTAGAATTATGACCAAATATGTCTATCTTTGTCTCATCAGACCAGAGAATCTTATTTCTCATAGTCTGGTAGTCCTTCATGTGTTTTTTAGCAAATTCTATGCCGGATTTCATATATCTTGCACTGAGGAGAGGCTTCCGTCAGGCCACTCTGCCATAAAGACCCGACTGGTGGAGGGTTGCAGTGATAGTTGAGTTTGCTGACATTGATCTGGGGTTCTTCGTACCTCTCTCACCAAGGCTCTTCTCCCTCGATTGCTTAGTTTAGCTGGACAACTAGGTCTATGAAGACCTTCTGGTGGTCCCAAACTTCTTCCCTTTAAGGATTATGGAGGCCACTATGCTCTTAGGAACCTTGAGTACTGCAGAAATTCTTTTGTAGCTTTGGCCAGATCTGTGTCTTGCCACAATTCTGTCTCTGCGCTCCATGGCCAGTTCGTTTGGCCCCATGATTCTCATTTGGACGGACATGCACTGTGAGCTGTGAAGTCTTATATAGACAGGTGTGTGCCTTTCCAAATCAAGTCCTATCAGTTTAAATAAACACAGCTGGACTCCAATGAAGGAGTAGAACCATCTCAAGGAGGATCACAAGGAAATGGACAGCATGTGACTTAAATATGAGTGTCTGAGCAAAGGGTCCGAATACTTATGACCATGTGATATTTCAGTTTTTGTTTTTTAATAAATTAGCAAAAATTTCTATATTTCTTTTTTTTCAGTCAAGATGGGGTGCAGAGTGTACATTAATGAAAAAATGAACTTTTTTGAATTTACCAAATGGCTGTAATGAAACAAAGAGTGAAAAATTTAAAGGGGTCTGAATACTTTCTGTACCCACTGTAGTTTGCAAAATAGGGTCACTTTTTTTCCCTATTTAGGCACAAGGGCTTTCCAAACACAACACGATGCCTGCTGACCATTTCTTGAAAGTCTGTGTTCCAAATCGTCACAATTTTTTTGTGAAAAAAAAGTACTTTTTCATTTTTACGGATCAATTTGTGAAGCACCTGGGGGTTGAAAGTGCTCACTATGCATCTAGATAAGTTCCTTGGGGGGGTCTAGTTTTCAAAATGGGGTCACTTGTGGGGGAGCTCCAATGTTTAGGCACACAGGGGCTCTCCAAACACGACATGGTCTCCGCTAACGATTGGAGCTAATTTTTCATTCAAAAAGTCAAATGGCGCTCCTTCCCTTCTGAGCCCTGCCATGCGCCCAAACAATACTTTTCCCTCACTTCTGGGGTATCGGCGTACTCAGGAGAAATTGTACAACAAATTTTGGGGTCCATATTCTTCTGACAGCTTCATTGACCCTATGCTTCTCTGTCCCTGCCGTGGCAAAATAGCATTGAAGAGTGGTTCGAAACTTTGGACCGGTGGTGCAACATTGCCACTGATCCCAATCATTCTGTAGTCTATTGCCAACTCACCCTAGCAAGCAGGAGATTGTTTCAAGATCACATTGCTTCAATTTCCTGTTTTACTTGAAGAAATTGAAGTTTTCAATAACTGTCAGGAGTACCGTATATACTCGAGTATAAGCCCAGATTTTCAGCCCATATTTTTAGGCTGAAAGTGCCCCTCTCGGCTTATTCTGGAGTCATTGTCCCAGGGGGTTGTCGGGGGAGGGGGAGCGGCAGGAGTTGTGGCTGTCGCATCATACTTACCTGCTCCTGTCGCGGTCTCAGCACTTCCCTAATTCTCCAATGGTCTCTGGCACCTGCAGCTCTTCCTGTGTTCAGCGGTCACGTGGTACCGCTTATTAAAGTAATGAATATGGACGCGACTCCACTCCTATAGGTGCAAAGCATATATTCATTACTTTAATGAGTGGTACCATGTGACCTCTGAACACAGGAAGAGCTGCGGGTGCCGGAGACCATCTGAGAAGCAGAGATCGCGCCAGGAGGGGGTGAGTATGATGGGGGGAGGGTGAGCCATGCAATATTCACCCGCCCCCGTTCCACCGCCGGGCTGTGTCTTCCTTGTCCTCTGGCCGTGACATTCAGGTCAGAGGGCGCGATGACATGGTTAGTGTGCACCCTCTGCCTGAACAGTCACTGCAGAGACCCAGAAGACACAGCGGCGAGAGGCGGTGGAACGAGGACAGGTGAATATCGCAAGTGCCGTCTATGATTTTTATATACATTCTTAATGGCAAACCTCTAAAAGCTTAACGTATCAACAGATATGCCTCACTCATATACAGAATGCACATGCCAAATAAGCAAAAATATTTAAAAGTGATAATATTGTTTAAAATGTATCCATAATAAAATGATTATTGTTTTGGAGGATTGTGGTCAGACTGTGATATATGTCTATAGGCAGGTAGACTGTAGGAGTAATCCTAGCTACACTCAACATCTTACATTAGATGAGGCTACTGATTACTTCATCTAAAAATTAAGATTCCTTATGAGTAAATGTATTGTAGAAGTGGCCAATTTCCCATCCATCAATCTTTATCAACAATGAAATCCTAATGTCAGTGTTTAGTTATCATTGATCATTCTTCCAAGGGAAGATTACAGTATGCAGTTAGAGGATGGTTCACTTCTTTCTTAAGATGAAATGTGCTTTTATGTGGTTGAGACATTTTTATCCACTGCAATAAATCATAGTAAAAAGCAGTGTGTGGTTTATTAACTATTAACAGAACATCACAGGTATTTTATACGTGATTGTACAAAAGGCATTAGTGTGCTTATTGAAATTCTTTCATGGGCACAGAAATTCAATCTATTCCCTGTACTCTTCGGTAGTGTTAGGAGTTTCAGACTTGGTAGACATTATGGCTATGTGCACATGTTGTGGATTTGCCTCTGGAATTTTTTGTGCGGATTCTGCATCTCTTGGCAGAAAACACAGGTGCGGATTTGATGCGTTTTTTATGCGGATTTTGTGCGGATTTACTGCAAATTTACTGCAGATTTTGTGCGGATTTCATGCGTTTTTTACCCCTGCGGATTTCTATAATAGAATGGGTACAAAAACGCTGCAGATCCGCAGAAATAAATGACATGCTCCTTCTTTTAATCCACAGCGTTTTCCGTGTGGAATTTTTGGCACCATTAGCACAGCATTTTTTTTTCATTGATTTACATTGTACTGTAAATCACTTGCGGATCTGCAGCGTTTCTGCGTGGAAAAAAACCCGCTGCGGATCCGCAGTAAATCTGCAACGTGTGCACATAGCCTATATGTGACAAAGGATAAATATTATTACCATGTATGCTATTATATTAGAGATAAAATAGTATAATAATAGTTTTTCAAACAATATGTCTAGCTGCCTGAAGAAGCATATGTGAATCGAGCTTATGAGAATAAGCTATGACTCTAAACTTGGATTACTTAGGTTGGTATCCACGCCACTCTACATGGTTTGCTCTTTGCTCATCCTACCTGTGGCTTATCTATAGCTTTGATGACGGGTGTGGGGTGATCACGATATTACCTTACAAAATACAGATTACTAGTGTTGAGCGATACCGTCCGATACTTGAAAGTATCGGTATCGGAAAGTATCGGCCAATACCGGCAAAGTATCGGATCCAATCCGATACCGATACCCGATACCAATACAAGTCAATGGGACTCAAGTATCGGACGGTATCCCTGATGGTTCCCAGGGTCTGAAGGAGAGGAAACTCTCCTTCAGGCCCTGGGATCCATATTAATGTGTAAAAGAAAGAATTAAAATAAAAAATATTGCTATACTCACCTCTCCGACGCAGCCTGCACCTTACCGAGGGAACCGGCAGCGTTGTTTGCTTAAAATTCGCGCGTTTACTTCCTTACGTGAAGTCCCGGCTTGTGATTGGTCGCGTGCCGCCCATGTGGCCGCGACGCGACCAATCACAGCAAGCCGTGACGTAATTTTAGGTCCTTCAGGATTTTAAAATTACGTTCTGGCTTATGATTGGTCGCGTCGCGGTCACATGGGCGACGCGACCAATCACAAGCCGTGACGTCACGGAAGGCTGGACACGCGCGCATTTTAAAATGCGTGCGTGTCCTGCTTCCCGTGACGTCCCGGCTTGTGATTGGTCGCGTCGCCCATGTGGCCGCGACGCGACCAATCACAGCAAGCCGTGACGTAATTTTAGGTCCTTCAGGATTTTAAAATTACGTTCTGGCTTGTGATTGGTCGCGTCGCGGTCACATGGGCGACGCGACCAATCACAAGCCATGACGTCACGGGAGGCTGGACACGCGCGCATTTTAAAATGCGCGCGTGTCCAGCCTCCCGTGACGTCACGGCTTGTGATTGGTCGCGTCGCCCATGTGACCGCGACGCGACCAATCATAAGCCAGAACGTAATTTTAAAATCCTGAAGGACCTGAAATTACGTCACGGCTTGCTGTGATTGGTCGCGTCGCCGCCACATGGGCGGCACGCGACCAATCACAAGCCGGGACTTCACGTAAGGAAGTAAACGCGCGAATTTTAAGCAAACAACGCTGCCGGTTCCCTCGGTGAGGTCCAGGCTGCGTCGGAGAGGTGAGTATAGCAATATTTTTTATTTTAATTCTCTCTTTTACACATTTTTACATTAATGTTGTTTCGATACCGATACCCGATACCACAAAAGTATCGGATCTCGGTATCGGAATTCCGATACCCGCAAGTATCGGCCGATACCCGATACTTGCGGTATCGGAATGCTCAACACTACAGATTACCTATTATGAGCTATAGTGAAGAGAAGACCCTTGAAATCCAAATTTGCCAGCTTCAACTAATATTGACAAAAAATTGTTTTGTGGATAATACATTTGTACAAATCTCAACATTTGAAAGCGTGTAAACTCGAACTGTAAAGTCCAGGGTCCATACCCTTCTCCTGGAAGTCTGTGTTACTGTTCGGGTTTGGCAGCCCAAATATTTGGCGTTTCCCACACTATCATCTCATCTATATGAACACGAGAAACGTCAGCTCTGATAGGTGGGAAGTTCGTTACTACCGGTCAGAGCACCACGGTTCCCACACTGTCACACAGATGACCGCTTGTGAACCACAGGCGTTGGCTGATGACAGTACTACTCTCGTCATTGTACACCTGGTCTCGCTGATAACCTTTTTACCACCGGTCACAGCTGCTGACTTACACACTGCTGACTTACACACTGTGTGACAACGTGGAAATTGCAGAGCTCTGACCGGCGGTAAAAAACTTACCAACTATCAGAGCTGGTGTTTCTCGTGCTGTCACACAGGTCATTTGTGGGAAACAGAGGATGTTCGTGGCCCACATTCATTTGACTGGGGTCCAAGTTCAAGTTTGGGTAACATTCGGGGCAGGGAATTAAAGAGTGATTATCTTTCTGTTGCCCCCAGTACAGTCTGGCTGGCCATGTGTTGCACATATGTTGTAATGTACTCGTACCTGTTAATTGTAAAAAATAAAACCTGCTTTTGCAAAATATCTGCCCGTTGAACAGTGTTATACAAAGATCTGATATTAAACAGTTTCTTATCTCACCCATAAACCACTAGAGTTAATTAAAGATCTTACACTCCATTCAAGACAGCGCAAGCTGTTCTGGCTGCAGTGCTGGAAACTTCACAAGGAGAAAGTTGTGAAGAATTCAGAAGTCAGGCTTGGGACACAGCATAGTATATGCTGAGTCATTTGGGGTATCAGATGTTAGCACAAGGCACATAAAAAGCATTCCGACATAAGCAACATACTATCACACAGCGCTCTGCATGTAAAGAGAACGATCATTTAAGCTCACCAGTGTAATTTGTAGTTGGAGCAAAACTATTACTGTAACTCACATAACGGTAATAGACTGTAGATAACTTGCACTTTTAGTCTGTTATACAAAGCCTCCTCAAAAATTCTAATAATACTGGTAATAATTGTTTTTTTAAACACATAATTTTGCCATTTCCGTATTTGTGTTACATGAGTGCAATTATTTTACTACACTTTTATGAGGTCTACTATTACTGCTATGCAACTCTGTATATCATGCAATCATGGCCGAAAATGTTGGAACCTTGAAATTGCTCCAGAAACTGAAGTATTTCTCCAAAAAAATTTTGCAATTGCACATTTTGTTACACACATAATTATTTCCTTTGTGTGAATTGGAACAAAATGAAAAGAGAAAAAAGCAAACTGGACATAATTTTATACAAAACCCCCAAAAATGGGCAGGACAAAATTGTTGTCACCCTGTTTCGGTATTGGAGTTGGCACACTTTGCTTTGCCCATATTAAAAAGAAATCCCAATAGCACATGTGTATGTCTTGCCAAGTAATTTGGCAAAGAAAAAAAAGGAGAAGAGCATTTCCCCCGTGCAAACACAGCTGAGAGGTCGGACAGTGATGAGGAGAAAGAAGAAGAGTAATGAGCACTGAGAGTACAATAACGTAAAAAGAGCAAGATTGGGCAAAAGAACAGCTGACAGGGCTGCAAAGGTGAAATCCCTTCTACTACATTAGACCACTCCAGCCTATCCAGAGGACACAAGGCTCTGGGAAACGTTTCCCATGAAATTGTACAACCACTTTAATCTGTGATGATGTCCTGTGGATTTATCCTGTGATCAAAAAGTTAACTATTTGAATAAAAGATTGAACATAAGGATGAAACCTTATGTGTGGCAGGATATTGGTTGCTACAGCTGAACAGAGATTCGGCTTCACAGCTATCCACATGATTGCTCACACCTAGAGATGAGAGGATTGAGCCATGGAGTATCGACTTTGAGTCAAATTTCCAGAAATTTGCAGATCCCAGCAAAACTGAACACTCTGTGATTCAAATCATGAGGATTGCTCCCCAAAAAATGCCATTTCACATACTGCTGAAAACTTAGAGTGAGTTTTGTGCAATGTGCAGCCACGTGGCAATGTGGAGCCACGGGGACTTCACAATATTAGCTGTTATCACATGACATGGTCTAGCGCTATGAAACAGGGGACTATCACAGGTAGTATAAAAGATGGGGTTCGACTATAGAATGCCATTTTATGTTTGTATAGTGTAGAGATAGGAGGTCACAGTGCACATAGGGATAGAAAAAAGTCTAGTCTGATTATAGTGTACAACTTTAAGTGCTCAAGCACACTGGAAATGGAATAGTCTGTGAATAGTAATCCAAAGAATCAAGTGATATATAGGGAAGTGCTGTAGCTGTATAGTCAGTTATTCTGACTGAATTGATTGATCTGACAAATATATATATAATAACAGCCTTTTTTATTCTTCATGCACCGACAACCAAGGATGGCAATAATAAACCCCCCAGTCCTCTCTCTCTCTTCTCTCATTCTCTCTTTTCTCTCCTCTCTCCTGTCTCATCATACATTACATGTACAGTTAGGCCAGTGAGTGTTTTCCAACATAAAGCAATGCAAAATTTGCTGTAGAGGTTTCAGAATAGAAAACGCTTTATGTTTTCAGCACAGTTAATTGGTAGATAATTTAGAAAGCAGGCATTTACATTTTTTATATATATTTTCTGGAATCTTAATGCATTCTGTAAATAAAGTGTAGCACATACTTTGCACATGTTCACTTATTTGCTAAATATTCAGAAGCCGCAGGGTAACATGTGCACTGCAGCTGATGTCAAGAGGCAATCAGATTATTCTAAAGCAAATTTGCATGTTTGTTTTACAGCAGATGTTTTACTTTTTCCGTCTCTTTACACCAGTTACTTTTATTGAAAATCTGGTAGAAAAGAAGGATAAAACATTTATCTCTGCAGATAGGATAAGTGTAATCATATTCCAGCTTCACCTGAAGTCTACAGGACTTTATTTTCTGTGACAGATCGAATAACCCTCCTGGCGGGTAGTTGCTAGCTACCTGTCCGTTCTACCCTGTGACAATCAGCTCCAGCTTATAGCGGTCATGGACTGGTCCAGCCAGTGATTCTTCTGCCTCCGTAGACATCATGTCAGCAGAGCAGTTCCTTCTCTTCCACTCGGCTCTGTTCAAGAGTATTGCTGCTGATGTCATCCTGATTAGTGATGAGCGAGTATACTCGTTACTCGGGTTTTCCGGAACACGCTCGGGTGATCTCTGAGTATTTGTAAGTGTTCAGAGATTTAATTTTCGTCACCTCAGCTGAATGATTTACGGCTGCTAGGCAGGCTGAACACATGTGTACATACAAAAGTATGTTTGACAAGTGTGACCAACCTGTCAGTCAGTTTTCCAAGCGATGCTACAGATCGCTTGGAAAACTTTAGCATTCTGCAAGCTAATTACGCTTGCAAAATGCTAAAAAAACTCGAAAAAAACAGGAAAAAAAAACGCCAAAAAAAATGCGGATTTCTTGCAGAAAATTTCCGGTTTTCTTCAGGAAATTTCTGCAAGAAATTTGGACGTGTGCACATACCCTAAATCGGCACGGTTTGTATCATGTGCCATCATTGTGTAAGATGACTAATTGTTTTTTATGCAACCAAGTGTATGTACATTCATGCTGCTGACTACATCAATTTCTTCTTGCAGCAGATTTGTATACCGTACCTTGGGCTATTTGTATTCCGCAGGTGCTGCTATATGCGGAGTTTGGAATCCTATTGTGGGTCACTAAGTCTCTAAGGTTATTTTTGGATGAGACTGTACCCCAATTCTTAATTACACTTTGGGTGACTTTGTTTACTTTTATCTGTATTAATTAGTAAAAGTTAAGTTTTATATTTCCACTTACGCTGTATTATAGACATTTCTAGTGGTATTATCTGTTTGATTGCTTTCGGAGTCACAGACTTTGCTATTTTTGATCTTATTTAACTGACAAATAAATAAGTCATCATTTTAAAGTCTACTGTACTGTGCATTATAAGATATCTATAGTATGCTAAAGGTCTATCATGGCACCCAATGCAAGAGTCTTGGCATAATTTAAACTCATGGGCCCCTATACAAAGTTTCCAGCAGGGTCCCCAACTATCATGGGTTGTACTAGAACATATGAGCCAAAAGGGATCATTTGGGCACCCTAGGCTCTAGAGTCTGCGTGCGACTGCAACTACTGTTTCCACTATAGCTAAATTGATGCTTGTCAATTCTAATTTGATTCAGACATCTTAAAAGGTTTGTATTGATGTTATATGGCGGCGTAGCATGACACCTATAGAAGCGGCATTCTCAGATGCCATAATATAGAGGTATATTGCTTCTGCAGTTGAACATGTGTGCTTTTTATTCAGCATCAATTATTGCACCACCTTCTGCCAATATACATTTGTCACTGTGTTTAACAGTTTACATGTACAGGTTTCAAGTGCATAAATCATTATATTGGCGTACTCTTCCTGAGTTTCACTTGTCAAAAACCGGCTTATATTTTTAATTGGATTATGTTTGTGTTAAAAAAAAATCATATTGGACTTAATAAAGATTCTATTAATATTTATGGAACTTGAACTGAAATACTCATTTCTATTTGTCACTTGTCATAATTTTATCTTGATAAGTTGTTTTTTTTTCACTCCTCTCTCAATGGGACATTAATTTGGATAAAAAAAAAGGATCACTTTAGATCAGTTGCAAAGTGGGAAAAACAATTAATTGAATATGCAACAGAGTTTGTTGTTGGTGATATATATTTAGACCTGTCTCTAATCTTCCCTTCATCTCTAAACTCCTCGAATGCCTGGTCCACTCCCGTCTTACCCGCTATCTCTCAGATAACTCTCTTCTCGACCCTCTTCAATCTGGCTTCCGCTCTTTACACTCTACTGAAACTGCCCTCACTAAAGTCTCTAATGACCTACTAACAGCTAAATCTAATGGTCACTACTCCATGCTAATTCTCTTGGATCTCTCCGCAGCATTCGACACTGTGGATCATCAGCTCCTCCTCACTATGATCCGCTCCATCGGCCTCAAGGATACCGTTCTCTCTTGGTTCTCTGTCATGTTCCCAATGGCAGGGAATTTGTCAACATAACACGGGCAAAAACAGGACGAGCTCTAGGGTGATGTAACCTGAGCTGACCGCGATCCTGAACCTCAACACTCAACTAACAGTAGCCGGGGAACGTTCCTGGGGGGCCCCTAGACGTCTCGCGCCAGCCGGAGATCTAGCTTCCCCTATCAGAAGAATCACAGACCTATCTTGCCTCCAGAGAAATATTCCCACAGAAATAGCAGCCCCCCACATATAATGACGGTGAAATGAGAGGAAGGCACAAACGTAGTTATGAAAACAGATTCAGCAAAATGAGGCCCGCTTAAGCTAGATAGCAGAGGATACAAAAGGTGAACTGCGCGGTCAGCTTAAAAACCCTTCAAAATACCATCCTGAAATTACTTGAACTCATGTGCCAACTCATGGTACATGAGTGGTAATTTCAGACCACTAGAGCAACCAGCAGCAGAGAATTACATATCTGCAAGCTGGACTAAAAACATGAAAGCAAACATGAAACAGGGAAATCCAGACTTAGCTTGTCTTGAAGGCTTTAGGAGCAGGTAGCAAAGGTAACAGAGACACACTGATACATTGATAGCCGGCAAGGGAATGACAGGAAAGCCAGGTTAAATAGGAAACACCCAGCCTCTGATGGACAGGTGGAAACCAGAGACCGCAACCCACCAAAGTCACCCAGTACCAGTTGTAACCACCAGAGGGAGCCCAAAAACCGAATCCACAACAGTTCTCCTCCTATCTCTCTGACCGATCCTTCACTGTATGTTTTGCTGGTTCCTCCTCCTCTCACCTTCCCCTTACTGTTGGGGGTTCCTCAAGGATCAGTCCTAGGCCCCCTCCTCTTCTCTTTGTATACTTCCCCTATTGGACAAACAATCAGTAGATTTGGTTTCCAGTACCATCTCTATGCTGACGACACCCAATTATACACTTCTGCTCCTGTTATCACGCCGACCTTTTTAGAAAACACCAGTGATTGTCTTACTGCTGTCTCTAACATCATGTCCTCCCTCTATCTGAAACTGAACCTGTCAAAAACTGAACTCCTCGTGTTCTCTCCCTCTACTAACCTACCTTTGCCTGACATTGCCATCTCCGTGTGTGGTTCCACCATTACTCCAAAGCAACATGCCTGCTGCCTTGGGGTCATCCTTGATTCTGAGCTTTCTTTCACCCCCCACATCCGATCACTGGCTCGCTCTTCTTATCTGCATCTCAAAAAACATTTCTAGAATTCGCCCTTTTCTTACTTTCGACTCTGCAAAAACTCTTACTGTCTCACTTATTCATTCTCGTCTGGACTATTGTAACTCTCTACTAATCGGCCTCCCTCTTACCAAACTCTCCCCGCTCCAATCTGTCCTGAATGCTGCAGCCAGGATCATATTCCTCACCAACCGTTACACCGATGCCTCTACCTTGTGCCAGTAATTACACTGGCTACCCATCCACTCCAGAATCCAGTACAAAACTACTACCCTCATCCACAAAGCACTCCATGGCTCAGCACCACCCTACATCTCCTCTCTGGTCTCAGTCTACCACCCTTCCCATGCCCTCCGCTCCGCTAATGACCTCAGGTTAGCATCCTCAATAATCAGAACCTCCCACTCCCGTCTCCAAGACTTTACACGTGCTGCGCCGATTCTTTGGAATGCATTACCTAGGTTAATATGATTAATCCCCAATCCCCACAGTTTTAAGCATGCCCTAAAAACTCATTTGTTCAGACTGGCCTACCGCCTAAATGCATTAACCTAACCATCCCTGTGAGGCCCATTCAAAAAAAAAAACATAATCAGGTTCCTCGCATCATGTTCTCATACACTTTATGCAGTTAATAGCACTCTGTGTCTGTACTGCCTCATACTTAGGCAGTTAACTGGTTCATGCAGCTTTACATGAACACCCGAGCCTTACACTATGGCTGGTCCAAATAACTAAAGCAATTGTTACCATGCACCTCTCGTGTCTCCCCTTTTCCTCATAGTTTGTAAGCTTGCGAGCAGGGTCCTCATTCCTATTGGTATCTGTTTTGAACTGTGATTTCTGTTATGCTGTAATGTCTATTGTCTGTACAAGTCACCTTTATAATTTGTAAAGCGCTGCGGAATATGTTGGCGCTATATAAATAAAAATTATTATTATTATTTATGTTTGGATGTCACACTTTCAAAAGTTCAGATTCAAATATTCAATGTAAATATGAATTAAATGAAATGGCGCTCTGCTGGGGTAAATACACAACATTTCAAAGTCTCAATGCAGAGTGCAAACAGGGCATCAAAGTTCTGTGGGTCCTATCACTCAACTGCTTTTAAAGTTAGAAGGCTACAGTCTGCCAGCGCTCTTCATAAAACACATGTGCGGCATACTTGCATGGATGTATTATTCATGCTATATCCTTGTTAATGCGGCAGTGGTTAAAAATATGATACTTTGAAGTTCAAGACACAAGAAATACCTTCTAACAGCAAGTCACTTAAAAGGACATCCATATCATTCCACTACGCATGACATGTTAATCTGAGCCTTAACTTCTAAGTAGAAACACCTGAACATATTACTACTGCATTTCCGAGGAATTAATAGAGCATCTAAAATATTAGGCTTTGTCTTAAAATAAACTAAAATAAATGACAGAATTTGTACGTGGTGATATTCTGTGACAACTGAATTATTTATTTGGGAACAAATTCATTTTCAGGTCTAATTTTACAAAACTCTAAACTATATTTTTCTTCAAAATAAATAATTATTTTCAGAATTATAAAAGACATCATTAATCTCTTGTTGGAATAAAGCTTATGAATGATCTGTTCCTGAAAATTTCCCAAAGGCTTATAGGAAAATCTAATACTTTGGTAATTCTGCTACATTTTCATTTTTTAATGCAAAAGATAAAACATGTCGGATTTAGACAAGAAATTTCCACCACTATAATTCATCACTACAATTCATATTATTAAAATACTTCATGGACACCAAATCTAGGGAACGGGGGCAAGACAAACCATGGTGAGATTCTGTGCATTTGGAAAACACTGTAAAGAAAGGTGACTGAAAGAAAATATGAAGCATGAATAGTACAGATGATCAAATAAATTTGATGAAAAATCGAAATCAAGTAGAATTTTAAGAAATTTTCAGGTCTCGGTGAATTTGAACAATTTGCGATTCGATCAGCGTAAATGGCCAAAACAAATTCCAGATGTCGTTTTACACATTGCAGTAGATTGCATCAATCACAGAAGCCTGACATGATGTCATGAATGACCATGCGGGCTTCCTGATAATTAGGAACTATCATAGCCTATATAAAAGCCTATGCAGGGAATATCGCAGCCATTTTAGGGTGGTTTTAGGATAGTAATAGGTCATCAAACCTCACTGTTCAGCCATAGAGTTAGGAAGAGTACCTTATTTTTTGAACAATAAGACGCACTTTTTTCCTCCCAAAATGTAAAGGAAAATGGGGGGTGCATCTTATAGTCTAGATATATTGGCTCTGGCTGTGGTGGGAGGTGGGGGAGCGGTATCGGAGCAGCGGGTTACAGAGGCAGGAGCCGGCAGGCAATGAATATTCATTTCTTCCTGGCATCCTGGTATGATTGATTGGCCCCATCCCCATGCTGGTATGATTGGCCCCATCCTAGTCCTGGTATCCATGGTCCCATCAGAAAAGTTTAAAAAAAACAAACCTTTACTCTTACCTTCCTCCGCTTCCTCGCAGCGCAAGCGTCCTGCTCCGGTGCCAGAAGCTGATAAATGCTTGTAAGCAGCGCATGGCAGGGACATCATGCACTGCTCACAAGCAGAGCACAGCTGCCAGAATTGTTATGATCTGGTGGCCTAAGAGCAGCATGAGACGTACTCTGGAGAAGGTGGTACCTGTACTGACCGCAGACCCTGAACTTAACACCGCAACTAGAAGTAGCCGTGGAATGTACCTAGCGCTCCCTAGACATCTCGACACAGCCGGAGGACTAATTACCCCTAGAGATAGAAAAGGGAAAACTATCTTGCCTCAGAGAAAATCCCCAAAGGATAGACAGCCCCCTCAAATATTGACTGTGAGAGGAGAGGGAAAAAACATACACAGACTGAAATGAGAATTTAGCAAAGGAGGCCACTTCTAGCTAAATAGAAAGGATAGGACAGAGTACTATGCGGTCAGTATTAAAACACTAGAAAATATCCACCACAGAAAATACAAAATCTCCACAGCTAACTAAAGATATGGAGGGTATATCTGCATCTCCAGAGATACCAGCTTGGCTAAACAAATCCTTATACAGACCAAGCTGGACAAGACAAAAACATGGAAAAGAACTGAACAATAAGGCCACAGCATGTGGAGAGCAAAAATCAAGGCCAGAACTTATCTTTGTTGAAATGAACTGCAAAGCAGAAGAGACCAGGCAGGGATGTGAATCCTCCAGGAACAATGGGCAACTGGCACTGACTAAAGGGTGAAGCAAGACTAAATAGCCCAGTCAAAATTGCAAAAAGTGAACACACCTGATAAATGCTGCGATTCAGAGACAGCAGCGCTACCACTTACAACCACCGGAGGGAGCCCAAGAGCAGAATTCACAACACGGAATACTCACTGGGTGTTCATCGGAGATCACGGTGAGTATCCATTCCTCTTCAGTAGCGCCGCCGGCTTCCTGCTGCTGCTGGCGGTCACATGTACTGATACATAAGAGAAATGAATATTCTGAATATTCATTTCTCTTAAGTATCAGGACACATGACCGACTGTGCACAGGTGCTGGCTGATGAATACTCTCATTGTCATATGTCTGCTCTCGCTGCTATCAGAGAGACCAGGTGTATGATGATGAGAGTAGTACTCTTATTAGCCGATGCCTGTAAAAGGCAGTAACCTTTTTACCTCCAGTCAGAGCTGCAGGCTCACACGCTGTCATCTGTATGACAGCGTGTGAACTGCAGCGCTCTGACCGGCGGTAATGAACTTACCTCTGATCAGAGCTGGTGTTTCTCATGCTGTCACACAGATGACAGTGTGTGAAATATCGGATGTTCGTGCTGCTGACCCCGAACAGTAACACGGACTTCAGGGAGAAGGTACGGACCCCGAACTTTACCGCTTGAGGTCACCCATCCCTACTGTTGAACCTGTCAATTTCTTCTTTTAATCTCTGACAGTGGCATTCACAGTGCGCAGTAAGAGGGTGCAATATTACATACACTGATTGGTCTCATGACTACTTTAATATTACTTAGGCCAGTCTCACACGTCCAGATAATTCCGGTACTGGAAAAATCGGTACCGGAGTTATCCATGTCCGTGTGTCCGTGTGCTCACGTGGCACATCAGTGTGGCACACTTGTGGCAGCCGTGTGCCGCCCGTGTGCTGACTGGGTATCACACGGACCGCGCAGGAGACAGCGCTACAGTAAGCCCTGTCCCCTGCTTTGGGTGCTGAAGCCGCCATTCATTTCTTCTCTCTGGAGAGAAGGAATGAAAAATCATTGTTTTTTTGTTTTTTTGCGGTTGAAATAAAGTTCCCAGTAACCAACCCCCTCCCACCCCCTCCCACCCCCTGTGCGCCCGCCCGCTGGAAATATAATACTCACCCAGCTCCCTCGATGCTTCCTCTCAGCGCCGCAGCTTGTCCTGTATGAGCGGTCACATGGTGCCGCTCATTACAGTGATGAATATGCGGCTCCACCCCTATGAGAAAAATATCTGTTGATTGGACCTGGACGAGCATTTGGCCAAAAGTTATTTAACATCTATGGTCTCCTTTAGACTGCCCTGTTATGTGATTAAAGTATGAAGACTTAGACTTATCACAACACCCACACAAGCATTATCCGACACATAAATCAATACTAACAATTGTTTTGCTTGCTGTTTTATTCCCCACCCATGTGTGTATATAGCAGGCTCCTGTGGCTAATGCACATATCAGTCACCAGTATGTCAAGCGCCCCCACACAATCCTGCTGCTCTCCGCTCCATTGAATTTCTCTTCACCCACAACACCTGTTTCATTTTAAAAAGAAACAACTGCGTCCATTATTTTCCACCAGCTCTCTCCATTACACCTACATACTGCTGTTACACATTTGAGACAATATTCCGTTTCCATCAGACAATGACTGATAACAGCAAGGATAAATCCATATTCCACATGTAACCTTAAAAGAATGTTTGTTCACAGGAATCATGTAACTAGAATGTAACATATTGACCATTAGTGAAGCCTCTCATCTATATTTTGTATTAAATTTGTGTATGAGTGTATTAATATACTCTCCTACAGCCGCTCTCTCCGGTGTCCAGCACCGTTCTTCACCTTTTCTCAGTGATGTCACCTCACTGCAGACGCTCCTGGTCACGCTGTGCTCTGCATGATCCGCAAGTGGCTTTTACAATGTAAGACTATGGAGCAACAAAACTAGGCTTCATAGTAAAAGAGTCCAATGTTGAAGAAAAAAATGATGTGCACTCACCGGTCCCATAAATTAGTTTCTTTTATTCGGACATTTGGCAGTTACAGACAGGGAGAAACGTGTGGATAAAAGGACGACAGCTGTTTCGCACCAATGTGCTTCTACAGGTCCCAATGACTAAAGGAAGTGGAGAGGTTGGATTTATAGTGAACCCAAAACATATCACCTCCCACTTGCTTACGTCATCCGTGCAATAAAACACCTTTTTACAAAACGTGAATAACACACAAATATCAATATTACATACATTTAAAATGACATGTGATATTTAGAAAAGACATAAAATCACAAAATAACTCAAAACAAAAAATTTGTGGGTGGAATTCAAACACACCGCTTCATGGGAACCTTATAGAAAGACTGACATGTCTATTCTCTCATTGAGGCCAATTGGCCCTGTTGTGCATGTGCGCAATATCCATCTCGCTTCTCTTCTAAGAAGTAGCTGGTTCAGGTTTCCTCCTTGCTGCGGTGGATTCACCCTTTCAATGCCTGCAAAACGGAGCGTGTGAGTATTACCTGCATGACACTGTCTTACGTGGTTAATTAAACGGGGGACCCCTTTTCCCGTACGTACAGAATTAAAGTGCTCTCTCATTCGTACAAAAAGGGGGCGAATGGTTTTCCCTATATAATAGAAGCCGCATGGGCATAATATTACACATACCACATATGTTGTTTTACAAGAAATAAATTCTCCGACTGTGTGATTAATGGGCCCAATTTTTATAGTATTACCCGTTAAATGGTAGGAACAAAAGTTGCACTGCCCGCACTTGAAGTTACCCTTCGGAATACTTCTATCTAACCAATTTGTATGGTCATTATAAATACAGTTGCGGACCAGTAAATCCTTTATATTTTTTCCCCGCCGGCTGGCAAATAGTGGACCCTTTGCGACTCTATCTGTTAGATCAAGATCTTTACCTAATATGTGCCAATTCTTTCTGATTATGGATCTAATATATATGTCCATGGGGCCAAACTTAAAGCTGAACACAAATTGTTCTTCTTCTTTTGTTTTTTTCTCTGGCTATTTTTTGGGAAGATCTACAGTGTCAGCTTTTTCTAGAGCTGCGTTTAACAAGGGATGTGGGTAACCCCGATTTTCAAAACGCTTATATAGTTCATGTGACTGCTTCCTGAAACCATTTTGACTGCTGTTAATTCTTTTTACCCTTAAAAACTGGCTATATGGTAAAGCCTGCTTCGTATATTGCGGATGGGCACTGTTGTAGTGGAGAAGTGCATTAGAAGAAGTAGGTTTTCGAAAAACTTCAGTATACAAAATGCCATCTTGTATTTCCAGTCTAACATCCAGAAATTCCAATTTCTGACCACCATATTGAGAAGTAAATTTCATGTTCATAGTGTTATTTTTCCCCAAAAAATCTACAAATTGTATAAAGCTATCTTTCGTACCATCACACACAACCAGGATATCGTCCACATATCTTATAAACAATTTGATATGTTTTAGAAAGGGATTAGATATGGAATAAACCATTTTTTCTTCTAGCACTGCCAAAAAGAGGTTTGCTAGGGTGCATGCAACTGACGTACCCATAGCAGTCCCCTCACATTGTGTGTACCATTGATCGTCAAATCTAAAAGCATTATTTGTCAACACAAATGTCAGACCATCACAAATGAAATTTATCGTGTCATCGTTTGTTGGTGTACTTGTCAAAACTTCTCTAATTGCTGCTACTCCCTGATCTTGCGGGATCCTAGTATATAGACTTTCCACGTCAATAGATGCTAAATTAAAATTATCTTGCCATGTGAACTTATTAATTATACGTAAAAAATCATTTGTGTCTTTGACATAAGATGGAACATCTTGTAACAATGGTCGCAGTAGCCAATCCAAGTATCGGGATAATGGCTCCGTAAGGGAGCCTACCCCCGACACTATGGGACGTCCTGGGGGACTATCCAAAGATTTATGAATTTTCGGTATATGGTACCAGTAAGGTTTTTTGGGGAAATCGGGTATCAGCTTTTCAGCTTGTTTCTTTGATAGTATACCCTTCTCAACATATTTCCTTAGAAGGGTTCTCAACTCATTCTGATATTTGAGTGTGGGGTCCTTACTTACATTTTTATATGTTTTATCATCCGACAATTGTTTTAAAGCCTCCGCTATGTAGTATTCTTTTGTCAGCAGAACAATATTTCCCCCTTTGTCTGCTGATCGTACTACAGTGTCTTGCCACCCTTGTATTTCTTTAAGGGCTTTCAATTCTGCTGAAGTCAAATTGGGGGGTGCAGACTGGTAAAGCAGAGCTTCCATGTTCTTATTTACTTGTGTCTCAAAGATGTCAATGGGGTTACCTGGAGAGATTGGATTCATATAGGAAGATTTAATCCCACCCATAAAGGGTTTGAATGATGTACTCTGTGTTTTTTCTATATCCTCCCCGGGATCTGTTAAACTTAATAATAATAATACATCATCCGTGATTTGTTCTGATGCCATAAAGCCCAAGGGACCCACCTGGCATGGGACTTCTCCCACCATTGTTGTTTCATTACCTTTGAAAGTCTTATGCATTTTATACAGATATATTTTTGTTACCGCTTTATATAAATCTTTAATTCTGTACGCACGGGAAAATGGGTCCCCCGTTTAATTAACCACGTAAGACAGTGTCATGCAGGTAATACTCATACGCTCCGTTTTGCAGGCATTGAAAGGGTGAATCCATCGCAGCAAGGAGGAAACCTGAACCAGCTATTTCTTAGAAGAGAAGCGAGATGGATATTGCGCACATGAGCAACAGGGCCAATTGGCCTCAATGAAGCGGTGTGTTTGAATTCCACCAAAAAAATTGTTTGTTTTGAGTTATTTTGTGCTTTTATGTCTTTTCTAAGTATCACATGTCATTTTAAATGTATGTAATATTGATATTTGTGTGTTATTCACGTTTTGTAAAAAGGTGTTTTATTGCACGGATGACGTAAGCAAGTGGGAGGTGATATGTTTTGGGTTCATTATAAATCCAACCTCTCCACTTCCTTTAGTCATTGGGACCTGTAGAAGCACATTGGTGCGAAACAGCTGTCGTCCTTTTATCCACACGTTTCTCCCTGTCTGTAACTGCCAAATGTCCGAATAAAAGAAACTAATTTATGGGACCGGTGAGTGCACATCATTTTTTTCTTCAACATTGGACTATGGTTTTGTTTATGGATGCAGCACCCGAGATGGCCCAAATGGTTTTTTAAGGCATTGATAATACAGCTGTAAGGTGATATAAGATTTATGGGCTTATGGAAAGCAGCGGTGCGGATTTCTTTTCCTTCATTACTTCATAGTAAAAGAGACTTCTTCTGCATAGAGTATAGAGTGAGCCAGCTGGTCGCAACTGCGTTGATGTCACTGTGAAGCGGAGCAGAACGTCGCTGGATACCGGAGAAGTCGGCAGTAGGTGAATAAATTAAGACACACACTAAATTGCATGCACATATACACACATTTAATTAAAAAAGTAACTTCAGTACTAATTTGGCATCATGTGTCTCAGTACCAGTGCTGCTGTTCAAGGCAAAACTATAAAGTGGACACAGAGCTACACCAGCATTGTAGCCCCTTCAACATCTGGATTGATGGCCATTACAGAGGTCATGCCACACTAATCATTAAGCGATAGAACATGATATGCCATCATTTTATAACATTTTTGGGTATACTTTGGGTACATTGCAGGGCTCAAATGGGAAGGATTATCATTACAGTGTGCTGGAACATGTTGCAGATGCCATGTCATATTTGCAGAGACCATGAGGTGCCAAATCAGTAGTACCACCTACAAAATTGCCAGATTTTACAAACGAACATGAAGATACAAATTATACATGCTTTCCACTAAATTATTATTTTAGTCCCAGAGTATTCAATTTTCTCAAGGGGTAGTAGGAAAAAATTAATCCTATAATATTTTCCACAATTTTCCACATATTTTTCACAATTTCCCCTTAATGCAGCAATTCTCATATGTGGTCTAAAACTTTTGCTTATGCACAAGGAAGGGAAGGAGTGCTATTTGACTACACTTCCTGACAGAAGTTATGTCGCTTACCCATGTTACGTAAATAAAAGCTTATGACCTGACGTTAAATTCATCCATTGGTTGCATAAAATATTCTTTTGAAAGCTGAAACCCTCTGAAATGTGGTTTAGGTTAAGAAAATAAATTGGCATCAATGAGAAATATTCATCAGTTAATGGACACAGAATGGTCAGATTTTGGCAAGATAAAAGTTTTGTCGCCCACAGAAAGTAGTGTGCTATTCAAACAAACAATTAACTTAAAATACAAATATACACTCACCGGCCACTTTATTAGGTACACCATGCTAGTAACGGGTTGGACCCCCTTTTGCCTTCAGAACTGCCTCAATTCTTCGTGGCATAGATTCAACAAGGTGCTGGAAGCATTCCTCAGAGATTTTGGTCCATATTGACATGATGGCATCACACAGTTGCCGCAGATTTGTCGGCTGCACATCCCAAAGATGCTCCATACAAGGCAGGATGGATCCATGCTTTCATGTTGTTTACGCCAAATTCTGACCCTACCATCCGAATGTCGCAGCAGAAGTCGAGACTCATCAGACCAAGCAACGTTTTTCCAATCTTCTACTGTCCAATTTCGATGAGCTTGTACAAATTGTAGCCTCAGTTTCCTGTTCTTAGCTGAAAGGAGTGGTACCCGGTGTGGTCTTCTGCTGCTGTAGCCCATCTGCCTCAAAGTTCGACGCACTGTGCGTTCAGAGATGCTCTTAGGCCTACCTTGGTTGTAACGGGTGGCGATTTGAGTCACTGTTGCCTTTCTATCAGCTCGAACCAGTCTGCCCATTCTCCTCTGACCTCTGGCATCAACAAGGCATTTCCGCCCACAGAACTGCCGCTCACTGGATTTTTTTTCTTTTTCGGACCATTCTCTGTAAACCCTAGAGATGGTTGTGCGTGAAAATCCCAGTAGATCAGCAGTTTCTGAAATACTCAGACCAGCCCTTCTGGCACCAACAACCATGCCACGTTCAAAGGCACTCAAATCACCTTTCTTCCCCATACTGATGCTCGGTTTGAACTGCAGGAGATTGTCTTGACCATGTCTACATGCCTAAATGCACTGAGTTGCCGCCATGTGATTGGCTGATTAGAAATTAAGTGTTAACAAGAAGTTGGACAGGTGTACCTAATAAAGTGGCCGGTGAGTGTATGTTGCATAACATTGGTGAATGAAGTTGTAGTGCTATTAGAGTCATATTTAATATTTTGTGTGACTTCCATGAGCTTGAAGGACTGCATCCATGAGGTTTAACAATGATTCATACAATTTATTCATTAAGTCATCAGTAACAGCAAAGAATGCAGTCTTACATGCCTCCCAAAGTTCATCTAGATTCTTTGGTTTTGTCTTCCAAGCTTCCTCTTTCATCCTACCCCAAACATGCTCAATGATGTTCATGTCTGGTGACTGGGCTGGCCAGTCCTTGAGCACCTTCATCTTTTTTGCCTGGAGGAATTTTGTTGTAGAGATGGATGTATGAGATGGAGCACCATCCTGCTGCAGAATTTGACCCCTTTTATGATTTGGAATATAAGAGATAGCTATTATGTCTTGATATTTTAGGCTATTGATATTGCCTTCCACCTTGCAAATGTTTTGCACACCCCCATACTGAATGTTACTCCAGACCATGATCTTTCCGCCACCAAATTTAACTGCTTTCTGGGTGTATTTTGGATCCATACGGGCTCCAGTAGGCTTCCTGCTGTATATGCGGTGGCTGAGCTTTAATTCTACTGAAGATTCATCAGAGAAATTCACCTACTGCCACTTTTCCAGCGTCCATCTGTTTAGCAGGCTGTGGGACTTTGCAAATGCCACACAGTTTTTATTTGCCTTTTGTTTAGTGTTGGCTTCTGGGCACTGATTCGACCATGGAGGCCATTTCGAGACAGAATCCTACAAACTGTTCTAGTTGACACAGGCACTTGAGGTGACCAGGCCTGTTGGAGCTCTGCTGCAGTGGAAGAGGGGTTTGCTTTGGATTTTCTAACCAACAAACATTCCTCCTGAGCAGTTGTCTTGCGGGGTCTGAAGGACCTGGGCTTGTCAAACACATCTCCAGTCTCTTCAAATCTTTTTTTAATTCTTTGTACTTGATGTTGAGACACATTAAAGGTGCCAGCCACCTCTGCAGTGGACTGGTCTTCAGCCTCTTGATAATCCAGGCTTTGGTCACATGGTGGATTTTTGGCATGTTGTCAGAGCTCAAGTTGCAGTTCAAGTGAAGGTCTGGACTGCTGGGTTTCTTTTTATACACACACACTAATTAACTGATCATTTACTGAGCACAGGTGAGGATGTAAACTAGGATTGGGTGCATTATATGACCAGGCGACAAAACTTTTTTCTTGCCAAATCTGACCATTCTGTGTCCATTAACCCCTTCACCCCCGGAGCTTTTTTCGTTTTTTCGTTTTTGTTTTTCGCTCCCCTCCTTCCCAGAGCCATAACTTTTTTATTTTGCCATCAATATGGCCATGTGAGGGCTTATTTTTTGCGGGACGAGATGTACTTTTGAACAATACCACTGGTTTTACCATGCCGTGTAACAGAAAATGGGAAAAATATTCCAAGTGTGATGAAATTGCAAAAAAAATGCAATCTCACACATGTTTTTTGTTTGGCTTTTTTGCTAGGTTCACCAAATGCTAAAACTAACCTGCCATTATGATTCTCCAGGTTATTATGAGTTCTTAGACACCTAACATGTCTAGGTTATTTTTTATCTAAGTGGTGAAAAAAAATTCCAAAGTTTGCTAAAAAAAAAAAAAATGCGCGATTTTCCGATACCCGTAACGTCTCCAATTTTCATGATCTGGGGTCGCGTGAGGGCTTATTTTTTGCATGCCGAGCTGATGTTTTTAATGATACCATTTTGGTGTAGATACATTCTTTTGATCGCCCGTTATTGGATTTTAATGCAATGTCACGGCGACCAAAAAAACGTAATTTTGGCGTTTTGATTTTTTTCTTGCTACGCCATTTAGCGGTCAGGTTAATCCTTTGTTTTTATTGATACATCGGGTGATTCTGAACGCGGTGATACCAAATATGTGTATGTTTAATTTTTTTTTTAATTGTTTTATTTTGATTGGGGCGAAAGGGGGGTGATTTGAACTTTTATATATTATATTTTTTTTATATTTTTAACCACTTTTTTTTTTTACTTTTGCCATGCTTCAATAGCCTCCATAGGAGGCTAGAAGCATGCACAACTCGATCGGCTCTGCTACATAGAGGTGAAGTACAGATCACCTCTATGTAGCAGAAATCCAGGTGTACTTTGAGCGCCGACCACAGGGTGGCGCTCAAAGCAATCGGCCATCAACAACCATAGAGGTCTCAAGGAGACCTCTGGTTGTTATGGCAATGCACCGCTGACCCCCGATCATGTGACGTGGGTCAGCGGTGCGAGCACACCCGACCGCGCGGCCGGGAGCGCTAGTTAAATGCCGCTGTCAGCGCTTGACTGCGGCATTTAACTAGATAATGGGCGCGGGCGGATCGCAATTCCGCTCGCGCTCATTGCGCGCACATATCAGTTGTACAAAACAGCTGACATGTCGCGGCTTTAAGGTGGGCTCACCGCCGGAGCCCACCTTAAAGCAGGGGATCTGCCAGCTGACGTACTATTCCGTCAGCTGGCAGAAAGGGGTTAACTGATCAATATTTCTGCATTGATGCCAATTTATTTTCTTAACCTAAACCACATTTTGGAGGGTTTCAGCTTTCAAAAGAATAATTTATACAACCAATGGATGAATTTAACGTCAGGTTATAAGCTTTTATTTACATAACATGGATAAGCGACATAACTTCTGTGAGGGAGTGTATAGCAGTGCAGATTTGGAAGGAATAGTTTGTAGGCTCTATTTACAGAGCCACACTTGTGCTAGAACAGAAACTCTTTCCCCACAAGTGACCTGATTTTGGAAATTACACCCCTGTAGATATTCATCTATAGGTGCAGTGACTATTTTAACCCCACAAATATTTACAGAAATAAGCACGCAGTTGGTGTTGCACAGTGAAGATTGCAAATATGCCCAATACCTAGTGCTTGGCTTGTGCTTCTGGAGACATGCACAGAACAAATAGGTAAGAGTACTCCCACAGCTACAGTAATGCCATATACTGTATATACACAGGTCTGGGACAAGGCACAGTGCCTTGTAAAAGTATTCGGCCCCCTGGAAGTTTTCAACCTTTTCCCACATATAATGCTTCAAACATAAAGATACCAAATATAAATTTTTGGTGAAGAATCAACAACAAGTGGAACACAATTGTGAAGTTGAACGAAATGTATTGGGTATTTTAAATTTTTGTGGAAATTTAAAAACTGAAAAGTGGGGCGTGCTATATTATTCGGCCCCTTCAACTTAATACTTTGTTGCTCCACATTTTGCCGCGATTACAGCAAGTCACTTGGGGTATGTCTCTATCAGTTTTGTACATCGAGTGACTGAAATTCTTGCCCATTCTTCCTTGGCAAACAGCTCGAGCTCAGTGAGGTTTTATGGAGATCATTTGTGAACAGCAGTTTTCAGCTCTTTCCACAGATTCTTGATTGGATTGAGGTCTGGACTTTGACTTGGCCATTCTAACACCTAGATATGTTTATACCAAACACTGTAAAGTAACACACTGGCGCTATGTATTGGCCTGAACCTTCAGCTGCAAGCACCTTGGCACGTAGTGTGCAACCCTGCCAACCAATATTAAAATTAGAATAAAATCAACAAACAGGTGCTGCGCTAGCAGGAGGAACTGTGACTAGGAATACATCTCAGTCACCTACCTCACTGTTATGAACTGATGTGTCCACTTGGGACAATGAGCTGCTGCAGACCGTCCTCTGCTATCTTGGAAGATCTGTGATTAGACAGTGCAGCCACGTAAACGATGCACTACCATCCGGGGAGCGTCCTCCCGTAGTGCTGAAAACCCCACCAGTCTCGCCGCTGTAGTGTCCGGCAGGCTGCTACGGCCGATAGCGCCGCCGTGCAGTGGCGTGGTGAGCGGGGGGCGTGGCTACTAGGTGACGTCACCAGTCCGTATGACGGACACTAACAGGGGCCAATCCCGACGCGTTTCGAGGGTGCCGACCCTCTTTCTCAAGCTCCTGAAAGGCAGAAACAGCCGCAGAGGACCAATTCGTCACATCAGCGCCTTTCTTCGTCAAATCGGTCAGGGGTTTAACCACACTGGAGAAGTTGGCAATGAAACGTCGATAAAAATTAGCAAAGCCCAAAAATTTCTGAAGGCTCTTCACGGATGTGGGCTGGATCCAATCATGAATGGCCTGAACCTTAACCGGATCCATTTCTATAGATGAGGGAGAAAAAATTAAGCCCAAAAAAGAAACCTTCTGTACTCCAAAGAGGCACTTAGACCCCTTCACAAACAAGGCATTATCACGAAGGATCTGAAATACCATCCTGACTTGTTTCACATGAGACTCCCAATCATCTGAAAAAATCAAAATATCATCCAAATATACAATCATGAATTTATCAAGATAATTCCGAAATATATCATGCATGAAGGACTGAAACACAGATGGAGCATTAGAGAGTCCGAATGGCATCACAGGGTATTCAAAATGGCCTTCGGGCGTATTAAACGCAGTTTTCCATTCGTCACCCTGCTTAATACGAACAAGATTATATGCCCCTCGAAGGTCAATCTTAGTAAACCAACTAGCCCCCTTAATCCTAGCAAACAGATCAGAAAGCAAAGGCAAAGGGTATTGGAATTTGACCGTGATCTTATTCAAGAGGCGATAATCTAAACAGGGTCTCAAGGAGCCATCCTTCTTGGCAACAAAAAAAAACCCTGCTCCCAATGGTGAAGAAGATGGCCGAATATGCCCCTTCTCCAAAGACTCCTTAACATAGCTCCGCATGGCGGTATGTTCTGGCACAGACAGGTTGAAAAGTCGGCCCTTAGGGAACTTACAGCCTGGAATCAAGTCAATAGCACAATCACAGTCCCTATGCGGTGGAAGGGAACTGGACTTGGGCTCATTGAATACATCCTGGAAATCTGACAAAAACTCAGGAATTTCAGAAGAGGGGGAGGAGGCAATTGACATCAAAGGAATGTCACCATGAACCCCCTGACAACCCCAACTAGTCACAGACATAGATTTCCAATCTAATACCGGATTATGCAACTGTAACCATGGGAAACCCAGCACAATAGCATCATGCAAATTATGCAACACCAGAAAACGACAATCTTCCTGATGGGCTGGCACCATGCACATGGTCAGCTGTGTCCAAAACTGAGGTTTATTTTTAGCCAACGGTGTAGCATCAATGCCCCTCAAAGGAATAGGACTCTGCAAAGGCTGCAAGGGGAAACCACAATGTCTGGCAAATTCTAAGTCCATTAAGTTTAGAGCGGCGCCTGAATCCACAAATGCCATGACAGAAAATGACGATAATGAGCAGATCAGGGTCACAGATAACAGAAATTTAGGTTGTACAGTACTGATGGTAACAGAACTAGCGATTCTCTTGGTACGCTTAGGGCAATCAGAAATAACATGAGCAGAATCGCCACAGTAAAAACACAACCTATTCTGACGTCTGAATCCTTGTCGTTCAGCTCTAGACACAATCCTATCACACTGCATAGGCTCAGGACTCCGCTCGGAAGACAATGCCATAGTGTGCACAACTCTGCGCTCGCGCAAGCGCCGATCAATCTGAATGGCCAGAGACATAGAATCTCTCAGACCAGCAGGCGTGGGGAACCCCACCATAACATCTTTAACAGATTCAGAAAGACCCTTTCTGAAAATTGCCACCAAGGCATCCTCATTCCATTTAGTCAGCACAGACCATTTTCTAAATTTCTGGCAATATGATTCTGCCGGTTCTTGACCCTGACACAGGGCCAACAAGGTCTTCTCAGCATGAGCCACTGAATTAGGTTCATCATACAATAACCCAAGCGCCTGGAAAAAGGTGTCTACATTAAGCAAAGCCGGATTCCCAGGTTCCAGGGCAAATGCCCAATCCTGGGGGTCACCACGCAGCAGAGATATAACAATTTTAACCTGCTGGATGGGATCACCAGAGGAATGGGGTTTCAGAGCAAAAAACAGTTTACAGTTATTTTTAAAGCTCAAAAATTTGGACCTGTCCCCAAAAAACAAATCAGGAGTTGGAATTCTAGGCTCTAAAACCGGAGTCTGAACGATATAATCGGAAATACCCTGTACTCTAGCAGCAAGTTGATCCACACGAGAAGCCAATCCCTGAACATCCATGCCAGCGCCAAACTCCTGAGCCACCCAGAGGTAAAGAGGGAAAAAAACACAACAGACTACAGAAAAAAAAATGGCTCAGCACTTTCCTTCCCTTCTTCTGAGATGTGGTTAACTCATTGTTGGCCAGTTGTACTGTTATGATCTGGTGGCCTAGGAGCAGCATGAGACGTACCCTGGAGAAGGCGGTACCTGTACTGACTGCAGACCCTGAACTTAACACCGCAACTAGAAGTAGCCGTGGAATGTACCTATCTCTCCCTAGACATCTCGACACAGCCGGAGGACTAATTACCCCTAGAGATAGAAAAGGGAAAACTATCTTGCCTCAGAGAAAATCCCCAAAGGATAGACAGCCCCCCACAAATATCGACTGTGAGAGGAGATTGAAAAAACATACACAGACTGAAATCAGAATTTAGCAAAGAATGCCACTTCTAGCTAAATAGAAAGGATAGGACAGAGTACTATGCGGTCAGTATTAAAACACTAGAAAATATCCACCACAGAAAATACAAAATCTCCACATCTAACTAAAGATATGGAGGGTATATCTGCATCTCCAGAGATACCAGCTTGGCTAAACAAATCCTTATACAGACCAAGCTGGACAAGACAAAAACATGGAAAAGAACTGAACAATAAGGCCTACAGCATGTGGACTGCAAAAATCAGGGCCAGAACTTATCTTTGTTGAAATGAACAGCAAAGCAGGAGAGACCAGGCAGGGATGTGAATCCTCCAGAAACAATGGACAACTGGCACTGACTAAAGGGTCAAGCAAGACTAAATATCCCAGTCAGATTTGCAAAAAGTGGACACACCTGATGAATGCTGCGATCCAGAGACAGCATTGCTACCACTTATAACCACCGGAGGGAGCCCAAGAGCAGAATTCACAACAGTCTCCACATCCAGCTTCACTTGTAATGTCCCAACAGCCTTCCCACCTTGTAATGTGCATACAGCCAGACCCTCTTGTAATGTCCCCTTAGCTAGCCACTCGTAATGTCCCCACAGTCAGCCCCTCAATGCTCACACAGTCAGCACCTCAATGTTCACACAGGCAGCCCCTCATAATGCCCCCTACAGCAAGCCTCTTATAATGTCCCATCAGTCAGCCCATCCTAATGTCCCCACAGGCAGCACCTCAATGTCTATACAGCCAGCCCCTCATAATGCCCCCACTGCCAGCCCCATATGTCCCCACAGCCAGCCCCGAATATGTTCCCACAGCAAGCCCCTCATAATGTCCCCACTTTTAACCCCTCAGAAAGTTCCCACAGCCAGACCCTTATAATGTCCCCACATCCAGGTCCACTTGTAATGTCGTCACAGCCAACCCCTCATGATGTCTCTACATCCCTCCCCTCATAATGTCCCAAAATCCAGCCTCTCATAACATCCCCACATCCAGGTCTACTTGTAATGTCACCACAGCCAACCCCTTATAATATCCACACAGCCACCCCCTCTGTCATGTTCCCAATGGCAGGGAATTAAACACATAACACGGGCAAAAACAGGACGAGCTCTAGGGTGATGGAACCTGAGCTGACCGCGATCCTGAACCTCAACACTCAACTAACAGCAGCCGGGGAACGTTCCTGGGGGGACTCTAGACGTCTCGCGCCAGCCGGAGATCTAGCTACCCCTATCAGAAGAATCACAGACCTATCTTGCCTCCAGAGAAATATTCCCACAGAAATAGCAGCCCCCCACATATAATGACGGTGAAATGAGAGGAAGGCACAAACGTAGTTATGAAAACAGATTCAGCAAAATGAGGCCCGCTTAAGCTAGATAGCAGAGGATACAAAAGGTGAACTGCGCGGTCAGCTTAAAACCCTTCAAAATACCATCCTGAAATTACTTGAACTCATGTGCCAACTCATGGTACATGAGTGGTAATTTCAGCCCACTAGAGCAACCAGCAGCAGAGAAATACATATCTGCAAGCTGGACTAAAAACATGAAAGCAAACATGAAACAGGGAAATCCAGACTTAGCTTGTCTTGAAGGCCTAGGAGCAGGTAGCAAAGGTAACAGAGACACACTGATACATTGATAGCCGGCAAGGGAATGACAGGAAAGCCAGGTTAAATAGGAAACACCCAGCCTCTGATGGACAGGTGGAAACCAGAGACCGCAACCCACCAAAGTCACCCAGTACCAGCTGTAACCACCAGAGGGAGCCCAAAAACAGAATCCACAACACCCCTCTTATTGTCCCCACAGCCAGCCACTCATAATGTCCCCACAGCCAGCTGTTATGGTTCTCAATGGCAAGAGAACATAGCCCAGCAAACATAAGAACTAGCTCTTGGAAGGATGGAAACTAAACTGACCATGAACTAAACCTGTCGCAACAACTAACAGTAGCCGGGTAGCGTAGCCTGCGTTTTATCCCTAGACGCCCAGCGCCGGCCGGAGGACTAACTAATCCTGGCAGAGGAAAATATAGTCCTGGCTCACCTCTAGAGAAATTTCCCCGAAAGGCAGACAGAGGCCCCCACAAATATTGGCGGTGATTTTAGATGAAATGACAAACGTAGTATGAAAATAGGTTTAGCAAAATTGAGGTCCGCTTACTAGATAGCAGGAAGACAGAAAGGGCACTTTCATGGTCAGCTGAAAACCCTATCAAAACACCATCCTGAAATTACTTTAAGACTCTAGTATTAACTCATAACATCAGAGTGGCAATTTCAGATCACAAGAGCTTTCCAGACACAGAAACGAAACTACAGCTGTGAACTGGAACAAAATGCAAAAACAAACAAGGACTAAAGTCCAACTTAGCTGGGAGTTGTCTAGCAGCAGGAACATGCACAGAAAGGCTTCTGATTACAATGTTGACCGGCATGGAAGTGACAGAGGAGCAAGGCTAAATAGTGACTCCCACATCCTGATGGAAACAGGTGAACAGAGAGGATGATGCACACCAGTTAAATTCCACCAGTGGCCACAGGGGGGGCCCAAAATCCAATTTCACAACAGTACCCCCCCCTCAAGGAGGGGGCACCGAACCCTCACCAGAACCACCAGGGCGATCAGGATGAGCCCTATGAAAGGCACGGACCAAATCGGAGGCATGAACATCAGAGGCAGTCACCCAAGAATTATTCTCCTGACCGTATCCCTTCCATTTGACCAGATACTGGAGTTTCCGTCTGGAAACACGGGAGTCCAAGATTTTTTCCACAACGTACTCCAACTCGCCCTCAACCAACACCGGAGCAGGAGGCTCAACGGAAGGCACAACCGGTACCTCATACCTGCGCAATAATGACCGATGAAAAACATTATGAATAGAAAAAGATGCAGGGAGGTCCAAACGGAAGGACACAGGGTTAAGAATCTCCAATATCTTGTACGGGCCGATGAACCGAGGCTTAAACTTGGGAGAAGAAACCCTCATAGGGACAAAACGAGAAGACAACCACACCAAGTCCCCAACACAAAGCCGAGGACCAAACCGACGCCGGCGGTTGGCAAAAAGCTGAGTCTTCTCCTGGGACAACTTCAAATTGTCCACTACCTGCCCCCAAATCTGATGCAACCTCTCCACCACAGCATCCACTCCAGGACAATCCGAAGATTCCACCTGACCAGAAGAAAATCGAGGATGAAACCCCGAATTACAGAAAAAGGGAGACACCAAGGTGGCAGAGCTGGCCCGATTATTGAGGGCAAACTCCGCTAAAGGCAAAAAAGCAACCCAATCATCCTGATCTGCAGACACAAAACACCTCAAATATGTCTCCAAGGTCTGATTCGTCCGCTCGGTCTGGCCATTAGTCTGAGGATGGAAAGCAGACGAGAAAGACAAATCTATGCCCATCCTAGCACAGAATGCTTGCCAAAATCTAGACACGAATTGGGTACCTCTGTCAGAAACGATATTCTCCGGAATACCATGCAAACGGACCACATTTTGAAAAAACAGAGGAACCAACTCGGAAGAAGAAGGCAACTTAGGCAGGGGAACCAAATGGACCATCTTAGAGAAACGATCACACACCACCCAGATGACAGACATCTTCTGAGAAACAGGAAGATCCGAAATAAAATCCATCGAGATGTGCGTCCAGGGCCTCTTCGGGATAGGCAAGGGCAACAACAATCCACTAGCCCGAGAACAACAAGGCTTGGCCCGAGCGCAAACGTCACAAGACTGCACGAAGCCTCGCACATCTCGAGACAGGGAAGGCCACCAGAAGGACCTTGCCACCAAATCCCTGGTACCAAAGATTCCAGGATGACCTGCCAACGCAGAAGAATGAACCTCAGAAATGACTTTACTGGTCCAATCATCAGGAACAAACAGTCTACCAGGTGGGCAACGATCAGGTCTATCCGCCTGAAACTCCTGCAAGGCCCGCCGCAGGTCTGGAGAAACGGCAGACAATATCACTCCATCCTTAAGGATACCTGTAGGTTCAGAATTACCAGGGGAGTCAGGCTCAAAACTCCTAGAAAGGGCATCCGCCTTAACATTCTTAGAACCCGGCAGGTAGGACACCACAAAATTAAACCGAGAGAAAAACAACGACCAGCGCGCCTGTCTAGGATTCAGGCGTCTGGCGGACTCAAGATAAATTAGATTTTTGTGGTCAGTCAATACCACCACCTGATGTCTAGCCCCCTCAAGCCAATGACGCCACTCCTCAAAAGCCCACTTCATGGCCAAAAGCTCCCGATTCCCAACATCATAATTCCGCTCGGCGGGCGAAAATTTACGCGAGAAAAAAGCACAAGGTCTCATCACGGAGCAATCGGAACTTCTCTGCGACAAAACCGCCCCAGCTCCGATTTCAGAAGCGTCGACCTCAACCTGAAAAGGAAGAGCAACATCAGGCTGACGCAACACAGGGGCGGAAGAAAAGCGGCGCTTAAGCTCCCGAAAGGCCTCCACAGCAGCAGGGGACCAATCAGCAACATCAGCACCCTTCTTAGTCAAATCAGTCAATGGCTTAACAACATCAGAAAAACCAGCAATAAATCGACGATAAAAGTTAGCAAAGCCCAAAAATTTCTGAAGACTCTTAAGAGAAGAGGGTTGCGTCCAATCACAAATAGCCTGAACCTTGACAGGATCCATCTCGATGGAAGAGGGGGAAAAAATATATCCCAAAAAGGAAATCTTTTGAACCCCAAAAACGCACTTAGAACCCTTCACACACAAGGAATTAGACCGCAAAACCTGAAAAACCCTCCTGACCTGCTGGACATGAGAGTCCCAGTCATCCGAAAAAATCAAAATATCATCCAGATACACAATCATAAATTTATCCAAATAATCACGGAAAATGTCATGCATAAAGGACTGAAAGACTGAAGGGGCATTTGAAAGACCAAAAGGCATCACCAAATACTCAAAGTGGCCCTCGGGCGTATTAAATGCGGTTTTCCACTCATCCCCCTGCTTAATTCGCACCAAATTATACGCCCCACGGAGATCTATCTTAGAGAACCACTTGGCCCCCTTTATGCGAGCAAACAAATCAGTCAGCAGTGGCAACGGATATTGATATTTAACCGTGATTTTATTCAAAAGCCGATAATCAATGCACGGCCTTAAAGAGCCATCTTTCTTAGCCACAAAGAAAAAACCGGCTCCTAAGGGAGATGACGAAGGACGAATATGTCCCTTTTCCAAGGACTCCTTTATATATTCTCGCATAGCAGCATGCTCAGGCACAGACAGATTAAATAAACGACCCTTAGGGTATTTACTACCCGGAATCAAATCTATGGCACAATCGCACTCCCGGTGCGGAGGTAATGAACCAAGCTTAGGTTCTTCAAAAACGTCACGATATTCAGTCAAGAATTCAGGAATCTCAGAGGGAATAGATGATGAAATGGAAACCACAGGTACGTCCCCATGCGTCCCCTTACATCCCCAGCTTAACACAGACATAGCTTTCCAGTCAAGGACTGGGTTATGAGATTGCAGCCATGGCAATCCAAGCACCAACACATCATGTAGGTTATACAGCACAAGAAAGCGAATAATCTCCTGGTGATCCGGATTAATCCGCATAGTTACTTGTGTCCAGTATTGTGGTTTATTGCTAGCCAATGGGGTGGAGTCAATCCCCTTCAGGGGTATAGGAGTTTCAAGAGGCTCCAAATCATACCCACAGCGTTTGGCAAAGGACCAATCCATAAGACTCAAAGCGGCGCCAGAGTCGACATAGGCATCCGCGGTAATAGATGATAAAGAACAAATCAGGGTCACAGAAAGAATAAACTTAGACTGTAAAGTGCCAATTGAAACAGACTTATCAAGCTTCTTAGTACGCTTAGAGCATGCTGATATAACATGAGTTGAATCACCGCAATAGAAGCACAACCCATTTTTTCGTCTAAAATTCTGCCGTTCACTTCTGGACAGAATTCTATCACATTGCATATTCTCTGGCGTCTTCTCAGTAGACACCGCCAAATGGTGCACAGGTTTGCGCTCCCGCAGACGCCTATCGATCTGGATAGCCATTGTCATGGACTCATTCAGACCCGCAGGCACAGGGAACCCCACCATAACATCCTTAATGGCATCAGAGAGACCCTCTCTGAAATTCGCCGCCAGGGCGCACTCATTCCACTGAGTAAGCACAGCCCATTTACGGAATTTCTGGCAGTATATTTCAGCTTCGTCTTGCCCCTGAGATAGGGACATCAAGGCCTTTTCCGCCTGAAGTTCTAACTGAGGTTCCTCATAAAGCAACCCCAAGGCCAGAAAAAACGCATCTACATTGAGCAACGCAGGATCCCCTGGAGCCAATGCAAAAGCCCAATCCTGAGGGTCGCCCCGGAGCAAGGAAATCACAATCCTGACCTGCTGAGCAGGATCTCCAGCAGAGCGAGATTTCAGGGACAAAAACAACTTGCAATTATTTTTGAAATTTTGAAAGCAAGATCTATTCCCCGAGAAAAATTCAGGCAAAGGAATTCTAGGTTCAGATATAGGAACATGAACAACAAAATCTTGTAAATTTTGAACTTTCGTGGTGAGATTATTCAAACCTGCAGCTAAACTCTGAATATCCATTTTAAACAGGTGAACACAGAGCCATTCCAGGATTAGAAGGAGAGAGAGAGAGAAAGGCTGCAATATAGGCAGACTTGCAAGAGATTCAATTACAAGCACACTCAGAACTGAGAAAAAAAAAAAAAAAAAATCTTCAGCAGACTTCTCTTTTCTCTCCTTTCTCTGTCAATTAATTTAACCCTTTTTGGGCCGGTCAAACTGTTATGGTTCTCAATGGCAAGAGAACATAGCCCAGCAAACATAAGAACTAGCTCTTGGAAGGATGGAAACTAAACTGACCATGAACTAAACCTGTCGCAACAACTAACAGTAGCCGGGTAGCGTAGCCTGCGTGTTATCCCTAGACGCCCAGCGCCGGCCGGAGGACTAACTAATCCTGGCAGAGGAAAATATAGTCCTGGCTCACCTCTAGAGAAATTTCCCCGAAAGGCAGACAGAGGCCCCCACAAATATTGGCGGTGATTTTAGATGAAATGACAAACGTAGTATGAAAATAGGTTTAGCAAAATTGAGGTCCGCTTACTAGATAGCAGGAAGACAGAAAGGGCACTTTCATGGTCAGCTGAAAACCCTATCAAAACACCATCCTGAAATTACTTTAAGACTCTAGTATTAACTCATAACATCAGAGTGGCAATTTCAGATCACAAGAGCTTTCCAGACACAGAAACGAAACTACAGCTGTGAACTGGAACAAAATGCAAAAACAAACAAGGACTAAAGTCCAACTTAGCTGGGAGTTGTCTAGCAGCAGGAACATGCACAGAAAGGCTTCTGATTACAATGTTGACCGGCATGGAAGTGACAGAGGAGCAAGGCTAAATAGCGACTCCCACATCCTGATGGAAACAGGTGAACAGAGAGGATGATGCACACCAGTTAAATTCCACCAGTGGCCACAGGGGGGGCCCAAAATCCAATTTCACAACAGCCAGCCCCTTATAACATCCTCACATCCAGCCCCTCATAATGTCCCCACATCTAGCCCACTTGTAACGTCCCCACATCCAGCATCTTTCTCATAATGTCCCCAGATCCAGTCCCTCATAATGTCCCCACATCCAGCCACCCTTAATATCCCCCCACAGCCAGCCCCTCATAATTTCCCCATACCAGCCCCTAATAATAACCCCACACACAGCACCTCATAATGTCCCCACATCCAGCCCCTCAAAACATCCAAACATCAAGCTCTACTTGTAATGTCCTCACAGCCAGCCACTCATAAAGTCCCCATATCCAGCCTCTCATAATTTTCTTACAGCCACACATCATAATGTCCAAACAGTGAGCCCCTCAATGTTCCCACATCCAGTCACTCATAATATCCCCATATCCAGTTCCCAGTATAATGTCCCCCACATTCAGCCCATATTGTGAGTAAAATAAGACATAAAAAAGCTTATACTCACCTTATCTCGGCTCACCATCCACCGTCTTCTCTTCTGTCTGGTGCAGCAGTGAGCGCTGGATGGCGTGATGATGTCAATGTATTGCACCATGGGACATTGCCGTCTCCTGGAGTTCCCTGCTCAGGGAGCAGATTACAGCTCCTCTGCTCTTGCCCTGGGCGGCACTGACAGGAATTGTATTCTGAGAGATGTAAAAACAATTGAGTGCAGGGAGGGAGTGATGGCTGGGGTGCAAGCCAAGAGAGGGGTGAGCGGTGTCAGTGACTGACACTGCTCCCCTGTGTACCCATCACTGAGCTGAATGCCTGTGGCAGGAGGAAGGAGCCTAGCAGCCGCAAGAATTCTGCATTGTCAGAGGTTTTTTTTCCAAAGGGCAACCCTCTTGGGTAGGCAGAAAGTAGCGCCTTAGCCAAGTGCCTACTATGCCTACCTCTTGTACCTGCCCTGTGTATACACATGTTGATGCTAGCTGCGATGTAGGTAAATTGGGAGCACAGGATGGAGGGGGAGGCAATTGGATTTGGGAGCACAGAGTTCACTATATGATTTTTGGGAGCGGGAGATGCATGTCACTTTTCCAGAGTTATTGTGCTACCAGTAAAATGAAAACCTCCTATTATTCATTGACTCATTGACAGATGACAGACTTGAGTGACGTCTTGATGCACATTCATCATGTGCCCTGTGCTGAGATGTTATGTTCTGTAGGTACAGTATTTCTATCTGACAGAACCATTCATTATAATGAGGCAGGCAGAGCTTTCTATTCTAAATAAACACAACTAAGATATCGCGCTACAGTACTTTATGGACCTAGTCTAGTTTGTAGGCTTGCATAAACCTATGACACCAATACACCAATACACCGTCACCCTGTTCGAACCAGCATAAGTATTGTACCATAGATAGGATTTGTTCCTTACCTAGAAAAGCTTGATGTGAGCTGCGGCTGTTAAGGCGGTTCATATAGCGGTGCTGTTAGCGTTGCTGTTGGTGCTAGCAGTAGCTGCAGGTACTAAATACCTGGCGACAGGAGTGATTCGGAGTTAGGAGCCCAGAAAAGCGCGCAGAGCCAGGAACGCTCCGGCCGGTAGCGGTCCTGGGTGCGCGTGTAGAAAAAAGATGGCCGCCGCTGCTGATTGCAGCGTGTGACGTCACAGTAGTACGGCACGTAGCACAGGGCAAAAAGCTAACCAACGCGTTTCGAGGGACTCCGTCCCTCTTCGTCAGGGTTACCGCCCACTCACTGTCCCTGCTATATATAGGATACCGCCGTTTAACCCCTGCATAGGAGTGAAACTATACAATAGTACCTAGCCATACTTGTACTTATATGATGGCATCAGCAAGACATATCTAATATTGCCCCAATAACTTGAAACAGGATTATTACCAATTCATAAATACAGTATATTAAAACCAATTTTATTACAATTATGATTAAAAACATCAAAGTATATATACAGCAATACTTATGCTGGTTCGAACAGGGTGACGGTGTATTGGTGTCATAGGTTTATGCAAGCCTACAAACTAGACTAGGTCCATAAAGTACTGTAGCGCGATATCTTAGTTGTGTTTATTTATTTTGTTCACCGGCAGGTGTGACGAGTGGGTCACGGCACTCGTCTGGTATCAGCAGCTAGTACATATACTGTTCCATTAGCGCCAGTGTAATATTGTTTTTTCTTTTGTCTGAGCTTTCTATTCTAATTTTTGGGAAATAAAATGGACAAGTAAACCGCAACTCGCAAATTGTTTTCATTCATTTTTTTATGCCATTCAGCATGCAGTAACAATGATAAGACACATTTATTAAGGTCAGTACTATGATAGAAGGACAATCTTTATGTAGTATTCTTTTTTTTTCTACTTTTGCACACAAAAAGCATTTTTTTTCAGAAAATAATTTGTTGCGCATTACCATATTTTGAGAGCTGCAACTTTTTATGATTCCGCCAACCAAGTTGACTATTAACTTACCAAATACACTTTTTTGTTTTTATTTTTATAGTACAAATGCATTTTTCTGTTACTTTTGTACTTTATTTTGTGGGGGGGGGGAGTGAGTTAGCATTTTTTTTTTAATTTTTAAACTTTACTTTTTACATTTTTACTTATTCCCACTACAGGACTTAAGCTTTCTCTTTTCTGATGGCTAATTTAAATGTTGTTCATACCAGCGTATAGTATGCTGTCCATGTAAACAATGGATCACACAAGGAGAGCATGTGCACCCATTATAGGCAATGTGTCAGTGCATGTGGCCAATTTTCCACACGGATTAATGGGGTGCATGGAAAAAAATTGCAGCATTTACTGTTTTGGTCCAATTTACAAATCAGACTACTGCATGTAAATAGCAGGCAGCATCTGCACTCATCCTCTATGTAGACAAACATACGGAGCTGCACACAGAGCTAGTCACATGCACAATTTGCGAACATAACCAGCCAGAGTGCACTGGAAGTAAGCAAGAGGAAACCGACTGTTCCCGCCGTCATACAACAGAACATAAAGCGGAAGTCTCGGACTTCCTCTCATGTTCATTTCAACAAGAGGTGGGGACAGTGACGCCAGTGCTAATTCCACCGCATCACAGCCCCGGGACCGAGAGTGCAGGCACTGCTGGAACAGAGCCTGCACGGGAGGTGAGTATAGGTTTGTTTATTTTATCGGGGTCAAACATTTAGTTCAAGAAGGGGTTGACCTAGTAGTGGACAACCCCTTAAGCACAAAAAATCATGCAATAAGGAACACACAGAAGGTCTTAGAGTTTAATTACAATAACAGCGCAGTCTGTTAGGCATTATGCTTATCTCCTTTTGGCAGGGGCAGTACTCCCATCCTTGGGAGAAGATACTATTTTAGCTCTTCCTGCAGCATTGGCCCTAATGGGGGTCACCAGGTTTTCCCGCTGGGCCAAAATTCCTCCTAACAAAGTCTATCAAGGAACATTTGCTCAACTGACCCCTGTTGCCCTAGCCCAGACCATTCCCCTTATGTTATGTTATTGCTGGAAGCAATAGCCTGGCTCACTAGCATCTTCCTTCTATCATTGCAGGCATCCTACTCTGCTTGAAGTCCCCTCTCGGATCTTCGGTACTTGACTGACGGCAGGTATCTCCTAGGCCTGAGGAAAAGAGGGCTGGACTTCGTCTCTTGGCTGCCATTGTCTGGGCTCTGGATCTTGACTGTTATAGGTTGGGTCCTCGAGTCTTGTCCGGCATAGCTGGGTCTCCAGATCTCACCTGAGAATGTCTGGGTTTGGTCTGGCAGTGGGTGGCACCCTTCTGGTGCACGCTTCTAGCTGAGGACTGTAACCTTTTGCTTCAGCATTATCTCTGGTGCAAATCTGTACCTCTGGCTTCCTTGGTGCCAAAACAAGCAAAACCTTTGTATCCAGGAACATCATTATCAAAGGCACCTGACTCGACTCAGTGTTGCACTTTAATTTGTTCCCCCTGCAACTCTTCCTGTTCTGTTTGGTTCCGCATCCTATCTGGACAGTAGGTGACAGCCTTCTCACACTAATGATGCTTCACGCCACTGTTTTTAAGGAGTATCATCATCTTCTTTTACAGGAGGATAAAATGTTATTGCAGTAATTATTTTGGCCATATTTAATAATAAATTTGCAAAGAGAATTTCCAAAATATCAGTAGTTTGTGGTTTGCCTGCCCCAAGTGTATTACATACTGTATGTAATTTACAAATCAATGGAAAATGTTGTCAAGCTTTATAATAACTGAAAAATAATCATGCAAATGTGATGGAATTCAATAAACTGCATTACTAGGAAGGTGTGAACAATTGCAGAATTGATGACCTGATTTATCTATACCTATCTGTCTGCTGAAGTCCAACATGTCTTCCCAGGGTATGTAAATATAATATTTCTATGAAGCTCTCACTGGACAGCTCTGAACGCAATGATTGTTTAAGATCCTAAGAGGGAATTGCTTGTTATGAAGTATATCTGGATCCATAATTAGGTCCAGGCAGTATGACATACTTCATTGTGTATCATTCCTAGGAGTGGTTAGTAGTTGAAATGCAATTCAAAATGAATGCATCCAATAATGAAATCTATGACAGATTTGGGTCAAGTTTCAGGAAACAGCATACCACAGAACAGTTCTTGTTTGTGTGCCAACCGATATTTCGCTGACAAGACAAACTATGAATTTCATGAGTTTTGTACTTCTGAACCTCTCTATGTAATGCTGGGATGGCATGCAATATTATGTAGATGTGCCACTTAAAAATCAAGTGGAAGAAACACTTGTGTTCAGCAAAAAAGATACAACATTTAGTTGCATTTACTTATTCATTGTCTGTTTTTACTGTGCGCTGTGCGGAAAGAAATGTCCTGTTGCTAAACAGAAACTGTCAACAAGTAGACTAAACTCTGCTGACTGATCGTTTTCGGACTTATTTATTAAAGTAACGCTAAGGGCACACTGTGTCTGCGCAATCAGTCCACAGTACACGTGGGAAGCTATTCTCAATGTATACTGTAACATTGACGTCATCAGACAGAGACCAGAAGTGTGTGCCTGCATACCGTTTGTCTTATTGTATAGTAGAGTGCAGCAGCCAGTACTCTACTAAGCAGAAGGCTACTGCAAAAAACACATACCATGTGATATACATTATTTTTTTACAATTGCTCCCTGTCACGATTCACACCGTGATCGTCACCCCTACGTCATGGATCAGGGTGACTTTAGGCCAACAGACGGCTATCACATGTGCAGGGGGGCTTATCTTAGTTATCCCTCCACTGCTAGCAATGTGATGAAAACACACACCAGGTTATTGACCTATCAATTTACAGCAGGGGCTTATTTTAGTTATCCCACTGCTCTACAATACACCACGAACTGCAGGGATTTATGTATATCCCGCTTTACAGTTCCACTTGAGAACTTGCAGCTCTCTGGCACCCCCCTTACCCTCAGGTCAGACTAGGTACTGCACCTAGGGTAATTAGTCACCAGAAAGGCTGCCTGCTTTGTACTGGCTATTGGGCACGCTGCAGCGAGGCGATATAACTACTCCCACTCAGGCAGGAACAAGAATTATCAACGCCGCCATCGCTACAACGACTCCCAAAGGCACAGAACAAGGTATGCTGCCACCAGCTTTGATTAACCGGGTCCGAAGCTAACCCAAAACAGTAGCATAATTCCCTTCAGAAGACTTGGGGTACGTTTTAGAGCAGGAAGAATGAAAACTAGTAGTTTAAATATTTACTCCGAAAGAAGGCAGTGTTTATCAAAATATTACAAGGATGTTACAAAAAGAGACAATTGGAAATATGTACAAAGGTAATTATAAAATAAAATAACAGGGGTTAAATGAGAAATCAACACTTACATGTGTTCAGATCATTTCAGGCAGAACTAGGCTAGTGGGCAGAGCTCCCAAATGTCCCAATGCATCAGGTCTGGCAGTGAGGGCTCCTCTGGTAAGACTGACTGCTGGGTGCCTGGCCGAAAACTTATAGCTCAGCCTGGTGACATCACTAAAAGGGTTGGTTTACTCAGACCCTCCTCTCTCCTCGCTCTTACCAAATTTAATACAAATTCTTATAATGCTCGTATCTCCACTCTAGAACATGTCAGAATCACAGCACACCCCTCATTCATCTTCTTTTACCATTGGTTTTCTATTGGTACTAAATTTGGGCTAGTTGGGACACACAGTTCCGGAGAAATCCATACTTTGTACCTCTTGGGGTTAGAGGCTCATGCTTACAGTGGCTGACAGATCCGCCGATGGAGATTCGCAACATAGACTTATTATTTTCCTAGCCTAAATCGGTGACCCAATATCTTATCATATTATAACAAAGAACCTCATGTCTTAAGAGAGAGATCAGACCAGTTTCAGCTGGTACCATTGTCTATTGCAGCTACACCGGTTGTAAAAAATAATAAAAAAGGAGGGTTTTAGCACACAGCTTGGGCCCTAACAGGCAAGCTACAAAATCATATTACATTTCATACATTATCGTGACACTCCCTATGGTGGATAGAAGCCCACGCATCCATGCTGACTTTGACCACTGTCAGGCGTATACCTCCTGAGTGTGTGTACCCCACACTGAATATATAGGCATGGCAGGGTTTACTTAATCTAATTAACATCCGAATCCAGATAATTAATATGCCTGTCATCAGGCTTCCCTAAATTAGACTTATGCAATACCTTTGTTAGTTCCGGTTTCCTCCCGCACCCCAATGACATACAGACAGGAAAATTGTGAGCTCCAATGGGGACAGTGATGATGATTGTAAAGTGCTGTGGAATTAATGGTGCTATATAAGTGAGTAAAATAAATAAAGTTCCGTAAACAATTTTCGAAATGTGTCACCATTACAGTACGGTATACCACAGAAAAATGAGTTAATTCTTCCCTTTTCTGTTTTTTCCTGCTCTATGTAGAAAGATGAAGTCTCTTTTCTTTGCATGAGTCATCCTCCTTGTCAACTCCTGACCCAGCTGCTTCAATAGTACCCCACAGAGACTTTTGCAGTGATGACTTATGCAGGGAAAACTGACCTCGTTTCTACAAAGAGCTTAGAAGGATTCAGCTACTCAGTATTTAATCACGTGATGTCATAGAACTGATGGAAAAGAGAAGAATTAGCTGGGTAAAAAGGGAAAATTAGCAATTGTAAGTACACAGTGCTGTATAATATGATGATTGCAATATATTAAGAGGATAATAATTTTGATGGGAGAGCTTCTTTAATGATGTCCCATCATTGACATCCTAGCCTTTCACCTAGAGGCTATTTACTGTCAAAATGAGTTGAGTAACCATGAATGTGATGGTGCTGACTTTTCACAACATATCTAATACATTATATCAAGCTCAATTATCACTTTCTCTGGTTTATGTTACTCTTAAATATGTGTTCAGTCCTTAAAAACCACACTTGGACAATCCTGCACTAGATAAGCATTGTTATATGTTATTTGTGCAATTAGAGCACATTATAAGGGACAAATATAATTAAGACACAAAGCTAGGGTTGAGCAACCTGGAATTTTAAAGGGACTTTCCAGTTTTATATAATTAAAGATTAAAGGTGTTTTCTGCTTCCAGAAAATCCATATGTTCAGGAATTGTTTGCTTAAAAACAAACTACGTTAAGCTTTACTTTATTACCCAGGTCCAGGGCTCAGTCTCCGCTGCTGCCCTGCTGTCTCTTATTGTGTGCAATGATGACATCACATGGACAGCACTGCAGCCAATAAGGGAGCTCATTGGGTGGTGCCCCCAGCTTGGGCAGAGCCACTGAGCTCGCTGATTGGCTGTAGAACTGTTGGCGTATCATTAGCGCTGCAGGCATTAACAGGCACTGGGCGTAGGGGCAGGGACTCAACACTGGAACTAGAGATGGTGAGTGAAGGACAGTTTAACAAATAAAAACTGTGCTTGGCGACATGGGTTTTTGGAAAACAGAAAATCCACTTAATTATTGAATAAAAAAATGGAATGAAACTTTCTAATATGAGTTTAAATTTCTTAGCGTTTTTATGATGGTGTCAGGGTATGTGAACATGAGGCAGCAATAGCACAGTAACAGCTGCCCCAAAGCACCACAGATATGGCAGGCTACAGTTCAAAAGCTTCAGCATGCCTTTAAAAATTGAATGTTTTTTTATTTATTTTTTTAAACTGAACTGTAAATGGGAAGGCTGTACACATTAGTAAAGAAGAGGTGCAAACCTACCGATTTTGGTGTGCTCAGTAGAGAATGTATGCGGTATTACAAGTCTTAAAAAATACTCAACGTGTGCATGACACATCAGGTCTCTCATTCACTTTGTGGGCATCAGTTTTTGCTTCAGGTTTTGTCAAATCTGTGCAGAAAAAAACACGACAAAAACACACCAAATCTGCAATGGGGGCACACAGGCTAACATTTTGAAAAAGTTTCTTGAGGGTTATATACCAATGAAATGTACTCCAGACCATAAGCTGTAGGTGAGCATTTTAATACCGATACATTTTTTAACACTTTTTTGAGGCTTTTAGAGCAACAAAATGTACCCAAGAAAATGTAATACCCTATGTGTGAGCAATATAATACAGATACATTTTCGAACAAGTTTTTTGAGTGTTATATACCAACGAAATGTGTTGCAGACCACGGAATAGTCTATAGGTGAGCATTATAATAGTGATGAATTTTTGAACAAGTTTTCTGAGGTTTTTATAGCAACAAAATGTACCCAAGAAGATGTAATACCTATGGGTGAGCAATATAATACCAAAACATTTTTAAAAAGTTTTTTGAGGATTATATACCAACGAAATATACTCCAGACCACGGAATAGCCTATAGGTGAGCATTATAATAGCGATACATTTTTTAACAAGTTTTGGGTGTGCCAGGTACTGCTTGACAATCTTTAAAAACTTTTCCCTCCTTGTCAAAAATACCCGGTCATCAGGCCCTGGGTTGGTGTCATGAAATTGGCCCTTTCCTTTGACAGTGTACCTCTGCCTCTGCTGTGTGTCTCCCTGGCCTCTCCTCCTTGGTTGGGCAAGTATGATTTCCCTCTGCAGATAGCGTTGTCTGATATTTTCCACAATGGTCTTCTGTTATAACACCATTTTAGAAGACCTCTCCAACTCTGAAAGAACAGATGCAAAGTTCTCCTTGTAGCTTGGGTCTAGCAGGGTGAACAACCAGTACTGTTTTTTGGCCAAGATGAAAGTAAAATGAAGGTCACAGAAAAGGCAGCGTTATATAAAGTCGGCCAAATAGAGCCAACACTTCCGTGTCTCCATCATGGTGACAATTCTCCATATAATTCTCCTCCTTCCTATCTTCCTCCTCTTTCCCATCCTCAGCCCACATAGGAGAGATGGAACAAAGGTTGTGTGGCTACTAGACTCTGTTACACTAGGCACCAGCTCCTGTTCCTCATCTTCATCCTCCTCAGTGTCCACCTCCTCACTGTTAACCCAAACCACACTGAGCAGTTGAGATGAGGCTGGGCTGGCTACAATCTCTCTGTGTTATGTCTCCCTCCATCTTCACCTGGTCCGCGTGCAAAGTTGCATGTTTAGTTGTGAGCAGCGACTGTTTAAGTAAACACTGATGTGGAATAGTTGCGATGAACTACAGTGTCATCACTGTTCACCATTTTTGTGGAGTCCTCAAAGTCTTTTAGAACCATACAAATGTCAGACATTCATGTCAGCTGTTATGTGTGGAGGCAGACCAGAATACCAACAGGTGTGTTGGAGCTGGTACTCAACCACTGGCCTCTTCTGCTCACAAAGTCTTGCTAGCATGTTTAGTGTGGAGTTACAGCACATGGTAACATCACAGACCAGTAAGTAAATTGGCCCTTGCATGCGCTCCTGCAGCACCGCAAGAGCAGCGGCAGCTGTAGCAGACTTGCGGAAATGGTCGCTGACTTAGCATACCTTGACAAGAAGCTCTGGCAAAACTGGATATGTTTTCAGAAACAGCAGAACAACCAAGTTGAGCATATGTGCCAAGCATGGTATGTGTGTGAGCTTGCCAAGCCTCACAACCGCTACCAAGTAAAAGCCCATTATCACACACGACCAGTGTGGAGGTTCAGTTGCAAAATACCACAGATCTGTCTAATTTGCTATGCCTTTAAGGAACTCTGCCACTGTGTGCAGTTTGTCTCCTAAACAAATTTGCTTCAAAAGAGGCTGTTGCCGCTTTGCTGAGGTAGTGCTGCAGATCTTCCAGCTTCCGGCTTATGTGGGCGACGTGCTCAGAAGTGCCTGATGATGGTAAGTCAGAATGTGCAATGATAGGTGCAGAACAAAAGGCATCTGTGCCAGTGTTTTGGACAGGGGATTGGGAATCATCGAGCACAGAGGAAGAGGCAGTGTTGTCACCCAATAGCACCAATTGTGGACCCAGGCGTTCTACTTACCGAGTCAGGTGCTTAGTTGACATGTGCCTGATCATGCTGGTGGTGGTTAGATTATTAGTGGTTAGGCTCCTGCTGATCTTTGCATGGCACAGGTTGCAAAAGGTCATTTTGTTTATCTCAAACTCTCCTTAAAAAAGTCCCAGACTGGGGAACACCTATCTCTTTGACAGAGAAATTCAGGCGTGTCTGTACTCTGCGGCAGAGTTGCCTCCCTTCTCCCACTGGTCACCCTACTGCATCTTTCTGTCTGTTTTGGTGAATCTTTCCCCCTCAGCGCTGCTGGCTTCGCTCTGCGTACCAGCTTCCCAGGTTGAGCCGGTGACTTTGTCATCCACCACCTCACCTTCCACCAACACACCCTGGTCCTCCTGACTTTGTCACTTAACAATAAGGCTCAGCGGTGATTGTGTCTCATCACCATCTTCCTCCTGATTCAAAATTTGCCATTCCCCACCATCATGTTCTTGTGGCCATGGCTGCTCTAAGGTTTGTGCATCACTAAACAACATGTCCTCCTGTCTTTTTTGGAGCATGCAGGTTGAGGGTCCACAATCAAGAAATTATGTTGGAAAGCATTCATCAGACTGTCTTAATGTGGCATCACTAGTCTCCTGGGACTCAACATGGTGGGAAAAAGGAGGATCAGGGTGAGGATTTTGTGATCCAGATTTTAGGCTGTTGAGAATGGACCATGTTGAAGATTGTGTGGTGCTACCAAGCCTGCTGAAAGCATTATCAGCTATTCAACTAACCACCCGTTTGCACTGCTCTGGCTTTAGAAGTGGTGTACCATGCCTTCCTGCAAAGTGGGACAGGAACCTATGTGTCATGCATGGATGTGTTTCTTGTGCTCCAGCAACAGGCGTAGTCACACCTGCCCCATGTCCTCAGCATCAGCATGCACCATCATCAGCACTTCCACTTCCCCGTCCCTTTGAAATGGAGGCTAGGGGGGGTACTCGTGGCTGAGGATGGCAGTACTGGCACACCATGGCCCTCCATCTCATAAACACATTGTCCCTTTTGTGGTGCACTTGGGGGTCCACTTAGTTGTGTATATGAGTCCACTTTGGTCTGCTGGGGCTTTGTTCCTTTAAGCACCACGCAATGACAGGCAGAGTCCGCATCCAGTTCCAACAAAACAACTTTGCTCAGTTATTTACACAGCTCGTCCAGTTTAGTCACAGAAATAATACAAGATTCTTCACAGAGTATAACCTTCCCTTTTCCTGTGCTGTCCCTCACTCCTCCAGGAATATTGCATGGTCATACCGTCGCCTTCGGTACCGCAGTTTCCTGACCGGCCAGCCTAACTCACTTCAAGTGTTCTCCATCTGTTTTGCCCTGGACATTTAGGATAGTTCCCACAAAATTGGCTGCCACCATTGTGATGCTGCCCTGTATTCCTCTACCACCATGTGACTATCGGCCCATAGGCCCTGGATGGCTGGGTTCCCAGCTTGAACATTGCAGGACACAACTGCCCTGTCCCAGCTCCCAGCCTTCTTTGACTAACTCCAGGAAGCTCCTCCAGCTTACACCCAGTTGGCCCCTCCTAATTAACTAAATCCTATTGGTCTATGTTATTCCTCACTTACTCTATTCTCTTATGCCCCCTTTAGTGGGCTAATATGAATCCTATACTTTCCCTACTATTATACAATACAACAAATATATATATATATATATATATGTTTGCAACACATTACACAGTATAGCGATATTTTAATACATCTACCACATGACGGACATACACGATATAGCAGCATTATAGGACATATTGCAAGTACCAGCTTCTCAGGGACATAACACTGTATAGTTGAGAAATTGAATCCTAAAAATTTTTTTAAAGCTTTTTATCAGTTTAAGAGATCACAAAATTGTTCACAGACTACATAACACTGTATAGCTAAGCAATGGAAGCATACAAATTTTGAAAAGCTTTTTAGCAGTTTTAGAGATCACAGAAGTGTTCACAGACCATGCAACACTGCATGTCTGAGAAATTAAAGCCTACAAATGTTTTAAAAGCTTTTGTTCATTATTAGACATTACAGAAATGTTCACAGACCATGTAACACTGTATGTCTGAGAAATGGAAGCCTGCAACATTTTTAAAAGCTTTTTAGCAGTTTTAGAGATCACAGAAATGTTCACAGCTTTTTTTACTATATGTTCGGCAAACCCAAACATCCACGGGTTGGCTTCTTCTTGATTTTGTTTTTTATTATGTTTTTGAGCACCTTGAGGTGTGCTCTTTTTAGAATGGTATCAATTTGTGGTATTTTCTGTCATATATGCCCCTTAAAGTCTCTTCAAATGTGATGTGGCCCCTAAAAATATGGTTTTGTAAATTTTTTAAAATTTTGTAAAAATTGTGCTGATGTAAGGTAGACATGTGGAAAATATTATTCATTAACTATTTTGTGTGATATTGCTCTCTGGTTTAAGGGCATAAAAATAAAAAGTTTTAAAATCGCAACATTTTAAAAATTTTCGCCAAGTTTCTGATTTTTTCACAAATTAAGGTAAGTCATATCGAACAAATTTGTAGATTGTGAGCCCTCGCGGGCAGGGTCCTCTCTCCCAGGGGCAGATTATAATGGGGTCAATCTGGGCTACCGCTCAGATTGCCCGCCGCCATCAGGGCATTACTGCCCTGACTGGTGTATGGGCCCAGTGGGCAGAGGGGGCCCGCATCGGGTCCCATCTCATCTGCTCACCGGGCCCCTTCCGGCGCTGCGGCAGTTAAACGCTATTGATGTGCAGGCACGCGCCCACATGTCAATAGTTAACAGCCGCCAGCCAATCGGAGGCTGGCAGCTGACATCAGCTGCAGCGCGCACGTCGCCGGTGTCTGATGTCATTGTCAGTCGCCGGTGAGTGCGCGCTTCAGCTGCGAGGAGAGAACTTTGCCGAAGGAGCGCACACAGGTGAGAAGAACTCATTTTTTTTATTGCGAACGGTAATCTGGGGGGCCTGAGCCAGTATGCTGGACACTGGGGGCAGAGATGCTGGACACACTTGGGCAATATGCTGAACACACTGGGGGCAATATGTTGGACGCACTGGGGGCAATATGCTGGACACACTGGGGGAACTATGCTGGAGACACTGGGGCAGAATGCTGGACAAACTGGGGGCAATATACTGGACACACTGGGGGCAATATGCTGGACACCCTGGGGGGCAATATGCTGGAGACGCTGGGGCAGATTGCTGGACACACTGGGGGCAATATGCTGGAGACACTGGGGCAGATTGCTGGACACACTGGGGGGGTAGGATGCTGGACACACTGGGGGCAATATGCTGGACACACTGGGGGCAATATGCTGGACCCAGTGGGGGCAATATGCTGGATACACTTGGGCAATATGCTGGAGACACTGTGGCAGATTGCTAGATACACTGGGGGCAATATGCTAGACACACTGGGGGCAATAAGCTAGACAAACTGGGGGCAATATGCTGCACACACTGGGGCAGGATGCTGGACACACTGGGGGCAGGATGCTGAACACACTGGGGGCAATATGCTGGAGACACTGGGGCAGATTGCTGGACACACTGGGGGGGTAGGATGCTGGACACACTGGGGGCAATATGCTGGACACACTGGGGGCAATATGCTGGACCCAGTGGGGGTAATATGCTGGATACACTTGGGCAGTATGCTGGAGACACTGTGGCAGATTGCTAGACACACTGGGGGCAATATGCTAGACACACTGGGGGCAATAAGCTAGACAAACTGGGGGCAATATGCTGCACACACTGGGGCAGGATGCTGGACACACTGGGGCAATATGCTGGAGACAATGGGCAGAATGCTGGACAAACTGGGGGCAATGTGCTGGACACACTGGGGGGCAATATGCTGGAGACGCTGGGGCAGATTGCTGGACACACTGGGGGCAATATGCTGGACACCCTGGGGGGCAATATGCTGGAGACTCTGGGGCAGATTGCTGGACAAACTGGGGGCAATATGCTGGACACACTGGGGGCAGGATGCTGAACACACTGGGGGCAATATGCTGGAGACACTGGGGCAGATTGCTGGACACACTGGGGGCAATGTGCTGGACACACTGGGACAATATGCTGGACACTGGGGACAATATGCTGGACACACTGGGGGCAATATGCTGGACAATCTGGGGGCAGGATGCTGGACAATCTGGGGGCAGGATGCTGGACACACTGGGGCAGGATGCTGGACACACTGGGGGCAGGATGCTGGACACACTGGGGGCAATATACTGGACACACTGGGGGCAATATGCTGGACACACTGGGGGCAATATGCTGGAGACACTGAAGCAGACTGCTGGACACACTGGGGGCAATATGCTGGACACACTGGGAGCAATATGTTGGACACACTGGGGGCAATATGCTGGACACACTGGGGCTGATTGCTGGACACACTGGGGGCAATATGCTGGAGACACTGGGGGCAGGATACTGGACACACTGGGGGCAATATGCTGGAGACACTGGGGCGGAATGCTGGACACACTTGGGGCAATATGCTGGAGACACTGGGGCAGATTGCTGGACACACTGGGGGCTGACATCAGCCGCGTCACGCACTTCGCCGGTGTCTGATGTCATTGTCAGTCGCCGGCAAGTGCGCGCTTCAGCTGCGAGGAGAGAGCTTCACCGAAGGAGCGCGCACAGGTGAGGAGAACTCTTTTTTTTACTGCGAACGGTAATCCGGGGGGCCTGGGCCAGTATGCTGGACACTGGGGGCAGAGATGCTGGACACACTGGGGCAATATGCTGAACACAGTGGGGGCAATATGCTGGACACACTGGGGGCAATATGCTGGATACACTGAGGCAGATTGCTAGACACACTGGGGGTAATATGCTGGAGACACTGGGGGCAGGATGTTGGACACACTGGGGGCAATATGCTGGAGACACTGGGGCAGAATGCTGGAAAAACTGGGGGCAATATGCTAGAGACACTGGGGCAGATTGCTGGACACACTGGGGGCAGGATGCTGGACAAATTGGGGGCAGAGATGCTGGACATTGGGGCAGAGATGCCGGACACTGGGGCAGAGATGCTGGAGACTGGGGGCAGATATGCTGGACACTGGGGGCAGAGATGCTGGACATTGGGGGCAGAGATGCTGGACACACTGGCGGCAGGACTGGAGACAGATGGGGCAGGATTCGAGACATGGGCAGAATGTAGATATGGGGCATGATTGGAGACACGGGGCTGAATGAAAGACCTGGAGCAGGATTGGAAACATCGTGCAGGATCATGGGGCAGGATGGATACGATGGAGACTGGTGGGGAGATCATATGGGGCAGGATGGGGAGATCATATGGGGCAGAATGGGGAGATCATATGGGGCAGAATGGATACTCATGAGGGCAGGATGTGAGAACATATGGCTGAAGCCAGAAATGAGATACACTGGGCCAGGATAGTGGAATATTATAATTACCATACAATTAAGGGATATTATTACTGCAGTGATGTATTTATTTTATTTTTTGAGGACACTGTTTTAAATGGGGGGGTGGTCCTGTTACTGTGCATAGAGTGACACTATGTCGCCTTTTTTTCTTCATGTGGTGTAATGTAGAAGTTGGGAAAAATTAAGTAATTTCTCCACAATAAGACCACAGCTATGAGGCAGACAGGAGAGACTATTTTAACATTTTTATCACCTATATGCCCATAGTAAAAAGCTTAAATGCGTCCCAGGGGGTGACAGATTCCCTTTAATTTGTCACATATTGCTTCTATATTTTGGCTTAATTTTTGTTAAATAAATAAAAACACAAAATAATTTGAGTTTTGTCAGTGGCAACATTTTGGGTAACATATGCCTTATTACCTAATTTTTGTTAACTCTTTATATAAATTTTACCCTATTCATTTGCTGCATAAATAAAATATTAACTTAATTTTGTGGGTCAGTACAATTATGGTGATACCAAATTTATGTTGTTTTATTTATGTTTTATGAATTTTGCACAATAAACAAACTGTTTAAAAATAATTTGGATTTGTGCCATTATATTCTTAGAGCTATTCGTTTCGCAATTCTTCGTCAAAGGAGCTGTGTGATGGTCCTTTTTTGCATTAAAAGATGTACTTTTCAGTACCATCATTTTGGGTCAATAAGACTTTTTGGTCACTTTTTATTACACTTCTTGTAAGTTGGAATCTACAAAAGAAATAGTAATTCTGGATTTTAATATATTTTGCAAGTCAATACATTAAAGGTAATACCCAATTTATTTATTTTTTTCTGTTTTGTTTTACTATTGCATAGAAAATATATATTTTTTAAATCATTTTTGAGGGGTTTGCCATAATCCCATAACTTTTTAATTTTTTCATAGACATATTTGTTTGATATCTTATTTTTTACAAGTCAAGCTGTATTTTTCACTGTTGGCATTTTTAGATACATACAATTTGCTATTTCATTTTCGTGGGGCTGAATGGTATTGTTTCTCATAGTCTTTCTTATGGCGTTGATAATGCGGAATAATTAATGGAATAGTTTTATAATATGGGTCAATACTATTACAGTGATACCACATTTATATAACTTTTTTATGTAGCTACTTTTGTACAATAAATATGAGGACTTGTTTTTTGCATAGTGAGCTGTAGATTTTATTGGTACTATTTTTGGATAGATACAATGTGTTGATCACTTTTTATTCCATGTTTTGTAAGTTGGAATGAAAAATATTGCACTTATTGCATTGGTTTTTTTTTTAAAGGTTTGCATTGGTTTGCAAGGTTTTTTAAAGGTTTGCATTGTTCACCACGCAGTATAAATAATAATAGTAATAATAACAATAATAATTATTATTATTATTAAGGACTTAGGGTGCATCTTTACATATGTAGCCATACCAAATATGTGTCATTTTAAAGGATGCTTATTTTTTTCTAAGTAAAACCATTTTTTATTGGAAAAAAATTGGGATTTGGAGGAGTGTATATTTCCTTTTTTTTTTTACAATATTTATTAGTCACCCAAAAAGACTTGACGACAGGTTGTCTTTCTGGTCCCTTCTTCCAGAGGCTATTATAAAACATCTGGTGGACCTATGATTGCACGGCAGCAGCTCCGATGGGCAGACAGAGGGAGCACTCGCCTTCTATCAAATGTCTCATATGCCACAGTCACTATTGAAAGCAGTATTTCATGTGTTAAACTGCTAGGATTTTTTAGAACAATGGTACTAGAAGTTGCAGCAAAGGCCAAGTTGTGTAAATTAGTTGGGATAATGTAGCTGATCACACCATTTTAGAACCTGCATCATGAATGACGTTTATTTGCATCATGGAGCATAAAGTGACATGTACTCATGATGGATATGCACAACATATAGATAGCATTTAGGGGTTAAGACCCTTTATGGACCTGATGTTTTTTATCAAGCCCTAATACATAAAATCATAGTATTCAAAGAGGATGTACTTAGGTTTACTCATGAGTTTATACAGTTACATTCTGAAATATTTAGACAGTGACAAGTTTTAGCATTGTAGCTGTTTACCAAAACATATTCAATATATAATTATAAAAGCAATATGAGCTTAAAGTGCAGACTCTCAGATTTAATTTGAGGGTTTTCAAATCGTAATTGGAGTAAGAGTTTAGGAATTACAGTGCTTAAATATGTAGCTTTCTCTTTTTAAAAGGACATAAAGTAATTGGACAATTATGTCAAATGCTCTTAAATGAGCTGCATGGGCTATTCCCTCATTAATCCATCACCAGTTAAATAGGTGAAAGGCCTGAGCTGATTCCAGGTGTGGCATTTGCATTTGGGAGCTGTTCCTGTGCACCTACAACATGCAGTTAAAGGAACTCTCAATGGAAGACAAACAGACCATCATCAAGCTGAAAAAATAAAATGAAGAAATCTATCAGAGAGATCGCTGAAATATTAGGTGGCCAAATCAACAGTTTGGTACATTCTGCAAAAAGAAGAGCACTGGTGAGCTTGGGAACTCAAAAAGGCCTGGATGTACTGTACATGGAAGACAAGAGTGGTGAATGATTGGAGAATCCTTTTCACGGTGAAGAAAAACCCCTTCACAACATCCACTGAAGTGAAGAACACTCCAGGAAGTAGGTGTTATAGTATCTACCATAAAGAGAAGACTTCATGAGAGCAAATTCAGAGGGTTCACCACAAGGTACAAACCATTAATCGGCTTTAAAAATAGAAAGGCCATAATAGACTTTCCAAAAAAAAACATCTAAAGAAACCCGCTCAGTTCTGGAAAAGCATATTTGGACAGATGAAACTAAGATCAACATGTGTCAGAATGATGGGAAGAAGATAGCATGGATAAAGCTTTGAAGTGGCTCATGATCCAAAGCACTCCACATCCTCTGTAAAACACGTTGGAGCACTGTGATGGCATGGGCATGCATGGCTTCCAATGGCACTGGGTCACTAGTGTTAATTGATGATGTGACTCAAGACAGAAGCAGCCTGATGAATTCTGAATTGTACAGGGTGACACTTTCTGCTCATATTCAATCAAATAGAGCAAGGGGTTGATTGGACAGCACTTCACAGTACAGATGAACAATGATCCAAAACATAATGTGAAAGCAATCCAGGAGTTTTCCTCAACCCAATCGAGCATGCATTTCACATCCTTAAGACAAATAGGGTTTCTGGGTTTTTCTATTATTCTGGATTATCTCAATGAGAATAACTGTTTAACTCCATATCAGCATGGGTTTATGAGGAATCGCTCCTGTCAAACCAATTTAATCAGTTTTTATGAAGAGGTAAGCTATAGACTGGACCAAGGTGACTCATTGGACGTGGCATATCTTGATTTTTCCAAAGTGTTTGATATTGTGCCACACAAGAGGTTGGTGCACAAAATGAGAATTCTGAGTCTGGGGGAAAATGTGTGTAAATGGGTAAGTAACTGGCTTAGTGATAGAAAGCAGAGGGTGGTTATGAATGGTATATTCTCTAACTGGATCGTTGTGACCAGTGGGGTACCGCAGGGATCGGTGTTGGGACCTATTCTCTTCAACATATTTATTTACGATCTGGTAGAAGGTTTACACGGTAAAATATCGATATTTGCAGATGATACAAAACTATGTAAAGCAGTCAATACAAGAGAAAATAATATTCTGCTACAGATGGATCTGGATAAGTTTGAAACTTGGGCTGAAAGGTGGCAGATGCGGTTTAACAATGAAAAATGTAAAGTTATACACATGGGAAGAAGGAATCAATATCACTATTACACACTGAACAAGAACCCACTGGGTAAATCTGACATGGAGAAGGACTTGGGGATCCTAGTTAATTATAAACGTACCTGGAGCAACCAGTGCCAGGCAGCGGCTGCCAAGGCAAACAAGATCATGGGGTGCAGTAAAAGAGGTCTGGATACACATGATGAGAGCATTATACTGCCTCTGTACAAATCTCTGGTTAGACCTCACAGGAAGGATATAATGGAACTAGAGCAAGTTTAAAGGAGGGCAACAAAATTAATAAAGGGGGTGGGGGAACTACAATACCCAGAGAGATTAGCAAAATTAGGATTATTTAGTCTAGAAAAAAGATGACTGAGGGGCGATCTAATAACCATGTATAAGTATATAAGGGGGCAATACAAATATCTCTCCAAGTGTCATGATCCATTTTTGGATTTGTGGCAGCTCTGATTCCACTCGGTTTAAAACTTTTTTTCTTTTTGGACCATCGGAGGTTAATGTCAGCTTCTTTCCCCCACTGGCAATCTGATGTTACTGCAGTGCTGCTTGGTCAGCTGGAGCAGGTGGTGACCACTCTCACCATTCTTTTAAAGGTCACCTGATGCATCAGCTGACTGTTGGTGATACAGTTTCTTTCTGGAGACCAGCCTAGCAGGAGCAGCTATCTAGTGTCAGCCACGTCTGGCTATTGGAGTCCAGCTGCTGTGGTTTTCTGCAGTGTGGAGCTTAACAACGGTGTTCACAAGCTAAGTGTGGTGTTTTTGTCACCTTGTCCCTTTTGGTGTTTTTCACTTTCCCCTGTGTGTATTATCTGTAGAGGTGAGGCTAGTGCTCCTTGCCGGCCAGTTCTCGGGCCAGGACAGTAATAGGTGACTACTAGGGATGAGGTATCCTGATGGCGGCGGGGTGAAGGACCCGCATAGGGCATTAGGGGAGTGCAGGGACAGGCTCAGGTTTGAGCTCAGGTGATGACCATCCCCATTCCCTACGGGTAGGGCCTTCCTCTCACCTTTTCCATCTCATTGTTTGTGAGTTGTGCCGTCCATTGGCCGACCACCCTTTGGGTTGAATCACACCGAGACATTATCCCCAACCATCACATTTTTTTCGGTGAGCCATGGCTCAAATGTAGGCCTTTGCCCAACTGATCCAGACCCTCACTGATGAACTTAAGAAGCTGCGGAGTCAGGTGACGCAGCAGCTTCAGCAGTTGATGGGGATCTGGGTCTCGACTGCAGGCTCAGCCGGAACTCAAAATATCTCTCCCTGACCGTTTCTCTGGAGGGAGAGATAAGTTTGTAATATTTAAAAAAGCCTGCAAGCTGTATTTCAGGCTTCACCCTCATTCTGCAGGGAGTGAGAAACAACATGTGGGGATTATATTCTCCCTTCTCAAGGGTGATCCCCAATCCTGGGCCTTTCCCCTGCCGACCAGTACACCATCTTTATGGTCAGTGGATGAGTTTTTTGCGGCATTGGCAATTGGAGTTTAGGAGGTGGGCCACTGACACGCAGTGGAATGACCCTGCCCTTAGGAGCCATTTTTGTCAGGGTCTATCACCTAGGCTACAAGATACTCTGGTGCAGTACGCTGCTGCCAGGTTTTTGGAAGCCGCCATGTCCCTTGCTATCCGGGTGGATAGACAACTCAGGGAGAGACATACACCAAATTTGCCCACTGTTGTTCTTTCTGGGGAGGAGGACACAGCGGTGCAGATGGATGAACCTATGCAGGTGGGAGGAGTGTCATCTCAAACGGGGTTGCCTGCGGTTTGCCGTGGTATGGGGCATGTTTTTACTGTGGGCAGACTGGTCATTTTATCAATGCCTGCCCAGCTCACTCCAAAGTACCATCACCATCTCAAAAGCTGTGTCCCCTGGTCGTGTGGAGGGAGGTGAGCAGGGTGTGTATATTTCCTCCATCATCTCATCTCAGTGTACCATACCTGCTGAAGTGGTGGTTGGCGGGGTAACTGAGACTGTACCGGTGCTTGTGGACAATGGAGCGGTAGTCAATTTAATGGATGCCTGCTTTTATCAAACCGATCGTCTGAGGAGTAGGACACTAGCAAGACCCCTAAGCGTTAAGGCCATTGACTTAGTCCCACTCAGCCAGGGGAGGGTGACCTAAGTCATAGATGATATACACCTGTGTATAGGGACTCATCATGAAGAGTCCCTTATCATGCTTGGAGGGTATGCCAACTTCCATCGTTTTAGGCCTCCCTTGGTTGAAAAAGCACATCCTGGTCGTAGATTGGCGGTCCAGAGAAGTAGTCAGCTGGGACCCTGGGACCAGTGGTGTAAGGACTGCTGACCGGGAGCTACAATCTCTGCCATCTTTCTGCAACCTACCACTGGTGGGGGCAGCAGAGGTGCTGCCAGGGAGTAGGGGAAAGACTCAACCCTCACCACAAGTGAACCCTGTGTGTTGGAGTCCTCTTAGGAAGAGGGATCAGGGGAGGGTGGTGGTTCCCTCTGTGCATTGTGGGGGTGTGAGTGTGGTGACTCAGGGGGACGCCTCTGTTGTCAGTTCCTCAAAGAGTTCACCATCCTGTGGCAAAAGTATGCATGGAAATAAACGTTCAGGTCTGGACCTGTGAGTGAACAAGTACGTGTGGTGTCCACCAAAAACATCAGGTGGAAGTGTACTAGGGTGATCGAGCCGTAATGGGGGTCAGCCATTCTCAGCCCGGGGACTTTCCAGTTGGAGTTACCCCCAGTAATGCACATACACAACTCATTCCACAGGTCGGCGCTCTGGAGATTTGTGGCTCCTCCAGAGACTACGTTATCGTCACCTCCATTGGGCTGTGTTTGCCATAAACCTGAGGGTCAGGTGACTGCAGAGGTGAACTCTGGTGTATCGAGGCATCCTCACCAAGTGTCGTTTTCTGGTGAGGTCTGGTGTTGAGGGTCCAAAGACCGCTCATTGAAAGGGGGGTGCTGTCACAATCCATTTTTGGATTTGTGGCAGCTCTGGTTCCACTCAGGTTAAACTTTTTTCCTTTTGGACCATCAGGGGTTAAAATCAGTTTCTTTCCCCCACTGGCAATCTGATGTTACTGCAGTGCTGCTGGGTCAGCTGATGCAGGTGGTGACCACTTCCACCATTCTTTTAAAGGTCACCTGATGCATCAGCTGACTGTTGGTGATACAGTTTCCTTCTGGAGACCAGCCTAGCAGGAGCAGCTATCTGGTGTCAGCCACATCTGGCTATTGGAGTCCAGTTGCTGTGGTTTTCTGCAGTGTTGAGCTTAACAACGGTGTTCACAAGCTAAGTGTGGTATTTTTGTTACCTTGTCCCTTTTGGTGTTTTTCACTTTCCTCTGTGTGTATTATCTGCAGAGGTGAGGCTAGTGCTCCTTGCCGGCCAATGCACTGGCCAGGACAGTAATAGGTGACTACTAGGGATGAGGTATCCTGATGGCGGCGGGGTGAAGGACCCGCATAGGGCATTAGGGGAGTGCAGGGACAGGCTCAGGTTTGAGCTCAGCTGGTGACCATCCTCCATTCCTTACGGGTAGGGCCTTCCTCTCACCTTTTCCATCCCATTGTTTGTGAGTTGTGCCGTCCGTTGACCGACCACCTGTTTCTGTTTATACCAAGGAAGGTGATGGTCACAAGGGGGCATTCTCTGCGTCTGGAGGAGAGAAGGTTTTTCCACCAACATAGAAGAGGATTCTTTACTGTTAGGGCAGTGAGAATCTGGAATTCCTTGCCTGAGGAGGTGGTGATGACGAACTCAGTCAAAGGGTTCCGGAGAGACTTGGATGTCTTCCTGGACCGTAACAATATTGTATCTTACAGTTATTAGGTTCTTTAGAAGGACGTAGATCTGAGGATTTATTCTGACGGAATATAGGCTCAACTGGATGGACAAATATCTTTTTCGGCCTTGCTAACTATGTTATTATGTTACTATGTAAAACTTGAGGCAGTTGCCACAAACAAGCAACAACTGAAGTCAACTGCAGTAAAGGTCTGTCAAAGCATTACAAAGGAGAAAACCCAGCGTTTGGTGATGTACATGGCTTCCAGACTTCAGGCAATCATTGGCTGCAAATGATTGCAGAGTATTAAAGATAAACATTTTATTAATGGTAAAGTTAATTTGTCCAATTAGCTCTGAGACCCTGAAATGTGGAGGCTTTGTAGAAAAATGTTTGCAATTCCTAAATGTTTCACAGGATATTTTTGTTCAATCCCTGTAATTAAACCTTAACCCCTTTCTGACCTTTGACGGGATAGTACGTCCGAGGTCAGAACCCCCGGTTTGATGTGGACTCCGGCGGTGAGCCCGCATCAAAGCCGGGACATGTCAGCTGTTTTGAACAGCTGACATGTGCCCGCAATAGCGACGGGTGGAATCGCGATCCACCCGCCGCTATTAACTAGTTAAATGCTGCTGTCAAACGCTGACAGCGGCATTTAACCGGCGCTTCCGGCCATCAGGCCGGAAATGAGCGCATCGCCGACCCCGTCACATGATCGGGGGTCAGCGATGCATCTGCATAGTAACCATAGAGGTCCTTGAGACCTCTATGGTTGCTGATGCCGGATTGCTATGAGCGCCACCCTGTGGTCGGCGCTCATAGCAATGCAGAAATTCAGCTACATAGGAGCGATCTGATGATCTCTCCCATGTACCTGAGCCGATCGAGTTGTGCCAGCTTCTAGCCTCCCATGGAGGCTATTGAAGCATGGCAAAAGTAAAAAAAAAAGTTAAAAAAAAAAAAATGAAAAAAATAAAAAAAAATAAAAGTTTAAATCACCCCCCTTTCGCCCCATTCAAAATATAACAATAAAAAAAATCAAACCTGCACATATTTAGTATCGCTGTGTTCAGAATCGCCCGATCTATCAATAAAAAAAAAAGCATTAACCTGATCACTAAACGGCGTAGCGAGAAAAAAATTTGAAACGCCAGAATTACGTTTTTTTGGTCGCCGCGACATTCCATTAAAATGCAATAACGGGCGATCAAAAGAACGTATCTGCACAAAAGTGGTATCAATAAAAATGTCTGCTTGGAACACAAAAAATAAGCCCTCAACCGACCCCAGATCACGAAAAATGGAGATGCTACGGGTATCGGAAAATGGCGCAATTTTTTTTTTTAGCAAAAGGTTGGAATTTTTTTTCACCACTTATATAAAAAAATAACCTAGACATATTTGGTGTCTATGAACTCGTAATGAACTGGAGAATCACAATGGCAGGTAAGTTTTAGCATTTAGTGAACCTAGTAAAAAAGCCAAACAAAAAACAAGTGTGGGATTGCACTTTTTTTTGCAATTTCACCGCAGTTGGAATTTTTTTCCCGTTTTCTAGTACACGACATGGTAAAACCAATGATGTCATTCAAAAGTACAAAAAATAAGTCCTCACATGGCCATATTGACGGAAAAATACAAAAGTTATGGCTCTGGGAAGGAGGGGAGCGAATAACGAACATGGAAAAACGGAAAATCCCAAGGTCATGAAGGGGTTAAAGTCTACACTTCAATTGCATTTCAGTTGATTCAGAGCAAAGTATTCTTTTGCGCATGTGCCGGTGCTCTTTGCCCTTTCCCTGTGCATGCTCATTACAGTACTTTGTTCTGAACTCAGCAGGGCAGAGAGAAGTATGCGTCAGCAGTAGTGTTGAGCGATACCTTCCGATATTTGAAAGTATCGGATTGGATCGGCTGATATCCCAAAAATATCGGATATCACCGATACCGATACCCGATACCAATACAAGTCAATGGGACACAAATATCGGAACGTAATAGGGAGCGATCCTGGATGGTTCCCAGGGTGTGAAGGAGAGGAAACTCTCCTTCAGGCCCTGGGATCCATATTCATGTAAAAAATAAAGAATAAAAATAAAAAATATGGATATACTCACCCCTCCGACGAACCCTGTCTGTCACCTCTGCAAGCGTCTGCCTCCGTTCCTAAGAATGCAGAGAGTGAAGGAACTTCGATGACGTCGCGGTCACGTGAGCGGTCACATGAGCGGTCACGCGACCAATCACAAGACCGCGACGTCATCGCAGGTCCTACACTCACTGCATTCTTAGGAACGGAGGCTGCCGGTTGCACCACTGAGAGCCAGGGGCCGTCGGTTTTTGAGTATATCCATATTTTTTATTTTTATTCTTTATTTTTTACATGAATATGGATCCCGATTCCGATTTTCGATATCCCAAAAATATCGGAACTCGGTATCGGAATTCCGATACAGCGAATATCGACCGATACCCAATATTTGCAGTATCGGAATGCTCAACACTAGTCAGCAGGAGCACGATGGAGGACACTGTGTGGATGAATTAGGACGCATCATCCACGTGATGCAAGAAGGAGGATGGCAATTGTGGGGGAGAGAGAAGGGGCCGGATCAAGACCAGCATAGCCCACCATACTCCGTGAGTATAATAAAGCTATTTTTTGTGTTATACATTTGAGACCTGTATACAACATTCTAAAATGCTGTATATGAGGTTGTACAGGTGCTGGCCCTACTTTATGTGAGAAAAACCTGGCGACAGGTTCGCTTCAAATAAAAATAGTGGCATGCAGAGCCCAAATCACGAAGATTTTGTCAGTGACCAAATATTTATAGGCCTAACTGTATATTAATTGGTAGGGATGAACATGCATCTGAATCTTGTCCTACATTATTTCAAAACATATGGAGTGTATAAAGCCATACAAGCAATCTGATATTTTAGTTATTTACGAATGCTGCAAATTTTTGTATTGTCTACAGGGGGATCAGTTAATGAATCCTGTATATATCTGACTTTTAATCATGATGCAAACCAAAGTACAAGAATAAAAACTTTCAACAAGCTAGTTTTCAAATTCCAGTGTTTTGATATACGTCCTCTCCTGACTTCTTACTTGTGTATCTATATGTTTGCCATACACGAAGAGAAAATCATTTCACAAAAGGAGGAACAGATATACTATGGTGATAAAATGCTTATGAATGCTTTCTGAGGGCAAAAAGTTATTTTAAGTTGCTGATCAGATTCCAAGAACATATGGAACAATATTTATAACCAACTTATCTATAACCAAGTGAAACATTACTTTAAATGGCCCAGGCCCAGGAGTGTATTATGACTCCACAAAACCTCCAAATTGTATAGAGCCAAAATAAAATGGCCATCGACATTTATGGAACCCTACTGTAACCCAATAGGCTTTTGATTTCATATCAAAGCATACCAAGACTTTTTATGTTCAATCCAGTACTAATCAGAACAAAAATGGTGGAATGTTCTATCGGATGCATTTTTTCAGAGGGGTTCACCCCAGAAACATAGCTGTACACCCTCTAAGGTACATGTGCAGCAGCAATTTAGATATTCTCCCCTAGCAGCATTGAGAATGAAATCTATAAGAACATCTCCTTGATTGAAAGCTTTCTCTCTGTTGAGTGGTTCAGAGGCAACTAGAAGCAATTTGGTAAAGAGCTTTACAATTGTGGCCCAAGATGTCGCTCATCTGTTGGCATAATAGACCCTTAACTTGATAAATAAATATATTTTATTGCAACTAGTGTGTGGTCTTTTATTGGGGGTGACTGCTGTATTCACCTGCCGGCAGAAAAGGTTACAAGACTCGTACCCATAGAAAATTAGTAGATTTAGCCCTGTCCATCTCACTGTGAGACATAGGCTGCCATATGAAATCAAAGACATCAGATGTAAAAAACTTATACACCTATTCTACCTGAATAGGAACTGAGCTGTAATTCCCGCCAACAGTTACTACACATGAGCAGAGCTGTGCTGTTTTGGCTCTGTTCCCAGTGTACATCCAACTCACCTGGGAGCTGAAATCAGCATCTCCCCCTACTGTTCATGTGCATACAATTAATGTGTGGTAATGTAAATGATGCTTATGCGTACCTTATGCATAATAATGTGGTTGTTACATTGTGTATGGGTTTATACCTATATACCTCAGCTCAGGCTGAGTATGGGGCAACAGAGCCAGGAAGAGCATCTCAGAGTCTAGAGGAACTAGCATTGAGAAGGAAAGCTTAGGCTGAGTATATGACCCCAGAGGCAGGAAGAGCATCTCAGAGTCTAGAGGAGCCAGCTTTGAGAAGGAAAGCTTATGCTGAGTATGGGACCACAGAGGCAGGAAGAGCATCTCAGAGGCTAGAGGAGCCAGCATTGAGAGGGAAATCTCAGGCTGAAGACATGAACTTGTGCTGTACTGAAACTGCCATGAATTGTTTGTTATCAAGTATAGTTACACTGTTAAAGCGGACTACGGTGTCTGTTCCTGAGTGGGTGATATTGTACAGAGACGGGGCTATGGGATCAGCCGGATCTGCAAAACCAAATATGAGTTTTGTGCAATACTCCCACACCACACATCAGACAGGACATTATGTTTTCTTTGCGTGGTGCCAGGGTATGAGAACACAAAAGTCCATCGCCATGACTACCACCCTGGAAACCTCACACAGCAACATTGATTTGATAATGATAACGTATCATAAGAGTAGATTAACAGCATAATAAGCCTGGAGAACCACTTTAAAGTCAGTGGAACCCACTGATTTAATAAGAATAGGCCGGCCATATAATGTGTATTGGGCTCACACGATGACTACTGGCCTTCAAATGATGTTGGGGAGATAAGGATTAATCAGTTTGAATTTAAACACTTACTCCTTTGAAAAGTTAAGCATTTATTTGTATGGGAGGGTGAGGAGAGATGGAAATTAATGCTTGTGTGTATGGGCATCTTTTTAGCATCACCTCAAAGACTTCTATGGGTGCCATATTATAAAGCTGTAAAAAAATGGCTTCTTCAAAGCCATAACATGGCTATCTGCATGAGTCAAATATCTAGAGATTATGTGGGTTGAAAAAGTGGCACAGCAAAGGCCAGAGAGTTCATAACGCATCCTACATTCTCCACAAAGTATCCCCAGCATCACGCTGCCATGCAGGTGCACTTCTATCTGCCCTATCGAGGGCCGAGCAAAGTACTTCAGTGGGCATGTGCTGGGAAAGGTCAAAGAGCCCCGGCACATACGCACTGAAGTACTTTACTCTTTCCTGGTAAGGGCAGAGAAGTATGCCTGCACAGGAGCGTGATGCCGGAGACACTGTGTGGATGACGTAGGACGTGACATTCCACACAAAGCAAGAAGGAGGATGGCATCCCAAGAAAAGAGGAGGCTCCAGCGACGCCCATCAGACCTGACCATCCCGCAGGTGAATTATTATGAAAGGTCTTTTTCTTGTCTTACAGGCCACATTGGGGACACATATTGGAGTACTGTATATGAGGGCTGAAAGGTGGTGGCTGTATTTCAAATCATTCAAGCCTAGTGACAGGTTCTATTTAAAAGCAGCAATAGAGTGCCATTTGGGAATATTCACACAGCAGGTTTGTTGCAGCCATTTATTTTGGTGGCTATAACATGGATTTCTGCAAGATGTGTAACAGAGAACAGAACAGCTGCAGAATTTTCTACACCTGATCTTCTTTAAAAGTTTAAAGAGGTTAACATTATTCGCACCTGCCATGCTGAAGTCACCTGCAAATAATAAAATGTCATGGAGTAAAATAAGTGAAAATACGTTGCAAAAGATCATTCCTTATGGCTAATGTGCAGGTCCAGGCCAATGATTTACTGGTGCTTGGAACTGTGTAGTTCTATGTGATATGCAAAGGTATGTAAATGGATTTCTAACTAGATTAAAAGGTCAAGTGATCCTTCTTGGAATAAATGACCTTACCCCCCACTTGTGCTTACATATACATTCCTTGCCTGTTAGTTAATAGATCCCATATTTTCTCATACGTAGTCTAGCTTTAACCAGTATGAGTTCTCATACATGCCACAGCTCTTACAAAACACAAAGATGGTTTGTTATAACACGCTAGCTAGGCTCAGAATGCAATGCACAATAAATAACCTGCACATGTCTTTATCAGATACTTAACGTCTACTCCAAAACTGACAAAAAAATTACCGGATTATGATTAAAGTGACAAAGGAAAGTCAGTCCTGGTAATCCTCAAACTAGACCAGATAAGGTCACACGTCTAAAATGGATACACATATGTGGGTGTACTGAAAAGGTTTGGACAGAGCTGTCATTTGGGTAACTGTAGCCGGAGCTACTCACACATGTGGCAATATCACTTTAAATGGTTGTGCAGTTGTAACTGCTGTGTAATAAAATACAATATTATAGTAAAGCTTGAAACACTTACCCTTTCTGTCAGAAAGATACTCTAGCAAATCTTCCTACATTAAAATATAACTTTTATTTTTGCTCTCTAAAAACCTTTCCTTAGTGTTATACTGCTCCAGTCTCTCTATAGTGCAAAATAAATCTTTCACGCACCACCTGCATATGTGAACTAAACATGTATTAATTAAATATAAGGGTTTAGTCATAATATTTTTAGAGTGAAAATTATGACATATATATATATATATATATATATATATATATATATTATATATACTAGATGGTGGCCCGATTCTAACGCATCGGGTATTCTAGAATATGTATGTAGTTTATTTATGAAGATTTCAGAATAATGCAATGAATACACAGAATTCGGCCGGCCGGGCGCGACCAATTAGCGAAACGTGGTTCAAATCCCACGGCAATCCGCAACTGGACTACGACGGTCGCTGATTGTTCGCAGCCGGCCGAGCGCGACCAATCAGTGAAGCCAGGGCAAGCTCCAGGTTTTTAAGGGCCCTGGGCAAAAGAGTCTCACAGCCCACGTAGCATATAACACAGCCCACATAGTATATAGCACAGCCACGTAGTATATAGCACAGCCACGTAGTAGTATATAGCACAGGCACATAGCATATAGCACAGCTACGTAGTATATAACACAGCCACGTAGTATATTGCACAGCCACGTAGTATATAGCACAGGCATGCAGTATATAGCACAGCTCACGCAGTATATAACACAGCCCACGCAGTATATAACACAGCCCATGTAGTATATAGCACAGCCCACATAGCATATAGCACAGCCCACGCAGTATATAACACAGCCCACGCAGTATATAACAGCCCATGTAGTATATAGCACAGCCCACATAGTATATTGCACAGCCATGTAGTATATAGCACAGCTGCATAGTATATAACACAGCCACGTAGTATATTGCACAGCCACGTAGTATAAGGCACAGCCCACACAGTATATAACACAGCCCACATAGTATAACGCACAGCCCACGTAGTATATAGCACATCTCAAAATAGTTATATACTTACCTTCAGGCAGCCCCCGGATTCAGCCCAGGCCTTTAGCGATGCTCCTCGCGACGCTCCGTTCCCAGTAATGCCTTGCAGCAATAACCCGTGATGATGTAGCAGTCTCGCAAGACCGCTACGTCATCTGGGATCGTTGCCGCAATGCATTCTTGGGACTGGAGCGTTGCGAGGAGCGGAAAAGGGTGCGTGGACGCCGGAAGGTGAGAATATAATGATTTTTTTTATTATTATTATTTTTAACATTATATGTTTTTACTATTGATGCTGCATAGGCAGCATCAATAGTAAAAAGTTGGTCAAACTTACAGGGTTAATGGCAGCATTAACGGACTGCTAAAAAGCTATGTGGGCGCTGACTGGAGGGGAGTAGGGAGGGGCCAATTCGCACCCAGCTGGCCACAACCAATCAGCGAAGCAAGATTTCTGTGACAGACAAACAGACAGATGGAAGTGGACCTTAGACAATTATATATATATAGATATATATATATATATATTCTTAAGTAAATATATTTCTAAAGGTGCTATTGACATGAAATTCTCAACAGATATTGATAACAACTAGTGATGAGTGAATATACTCATTACTCGAGATTTCCCGAGCACGCTTGGGTGTCCTCCGAGTATTTTCTAGTGCTCAGAGTTTTAGTTTTTCTTGCCGCAGCTGAATGATTTACATCTGATAGTCAGCATAAGTACATGTGGGGGTTGCCTGGTTGCTAGGGAATCCACACATGTAATCAAGCAGGCTAACAGATGTAAATCATTCAGCTGTGGCAAGAAAAACTCGAGAAATCTCGAGTAACGAGTATATTCACTCATCACTAATAACAACTCATCCAATCCACACAGGCAAAGAAATCAAACCATAGAGGTTCATAAACTAAGTTATGTATGTGCAGCGCCCCAGAGTCCTGGTCGTTGCAGTACTGTTGCTCCGCCACTAAGGGGAGTGATGGTATGTCCGATGGCACTTAAGGAGTTCACCTGACCAGGTATCACAGACACCAATACACTTCACAGTCTGGCCTCCAGGGGGAGCAAAGGGTACTATGTATTAGGCCACTCCTCACAATCTGGTAAAACTGGGGGTTGGATAGGAAGTTAGTCAGAAGCTGACTGGGTTGGAACCAGGCAATATCCTGTGGCAGAGGGTGTTGCGGGGGAAAGATTCAGGGGGGTCCCTGTCAGGGGTGGGATCCTGACAGAGGCCTAGCGAACAAGACAGAGCGTTAAGGAACCGCGCCTGCACTACATTGCGGCGGTATCTCAAGAAAGGACAAGAAGCGAGGTTTATTGTGGAGAAGTGAGAAATGAGATCACAGCAAAAAGGAGATAACACCAGTAGGAGTTGTGCTGTAAGATCGAGGCAACATCCTACTTAGGCGAGTAGCCGGAGGCCAGAACGCCGAGGAAGTATTAGGCTCCAAGCATTACTTCAAACCAACGGCAGGACAGTTAATTATAGGTTGGCTGTCTCACCTAAATCACCTAAGCAGACATAGGAGGCAATTGTGGGAGAGGGGCGACACTAGGGTCCCGGAAGAACTCCAGGCCTACCCGTCATACAGGTGCATCCTAGCCATATCATCTGGGGGACGGAGAAGAACATCAGAACAGATACAAGTTGTGAGGAAGAACATCAGAAACAGACACAACAGTTGTGAGTAGTAGGGTTGAGCGAAACGGGTCGTGCATTTTCATAAGTCGCCGACTTTTGGCAAAGTCGGCGTCTCAGGAAACCCGACCCGATCCCTGTGCGGGGTCGGCCATGCGGTACGCGATCTTGGCGGCAAAGTCGCGTTTCGTATGACACGTTTAGCGCCATTTTTTCAGCCAATGAATGAGCGTGGGCAGAGTGATGACATAGGTCTTAGGGGAGTGAACGCCTATCGTCATGTTATCGCTTGTGCGCAGTAGGGATTTGGAATGTGCAATACGATAGAGAGAGAAAGGAAAGAAAAAAGAAAAAAATTATTCCTGCATTGGGTTTCGTGTTTCGGCCGAAACCCGACTTTTCACGGTGGTCGGCCGATTTCACTCGACTCGACTTTTAAGACAATCGGGTTTCACAAAACCCGACTCGACCCTAAAAAACTAAAGGTCGCTCAACCCTAGTGAGTAGTGCTGAGCATTCCGATACCGCAAGTATCGGGTATCGGCCGATACTTGCGGGTATCGGAATTCCGATACCGAGATCCGATACTTTTGTGGTATCGGGAATCGGTATCGGGATTAATATCAATGTGTAAAATAAAGAATTAAAATAAAAAATAGGGATATACTCACCTCTCCGGCGGCTCCTGGACTTTACCGCCGTAACCGAGAGTCGTTGTACCTAAGAATGCGCGCTTGAAGGGCCTTAGATGAGGTCACTGCGCTCTGATTGGTCAGTAGCGGTCGCGTGACCGCTACGCGACCAATCACAAAGCAGTGACGTCACCTAAGGTCTTTCAAGCGCTTGAAATACCTTAGAAGACATCACTGCTTTGTGATTGGTCGCGTAGCGATCACGCGACCGCTACGCGACCAATCAGAAGCTGCGGACGTCTTCTAAGGTATTTCAAGCGCTTGAAAGACCTTAGGTGACATCACTGCTTTGTGATTGGTCGTGTAGCGGTCACGCGACCACTACGGACCAATCAGAGCGCAGTGACCTCATCTAAGGCCCTTCAAGCGCGCATTCCTAGGTACAACGGCTCCCGGTTACGGCGGTAAAGTCCAGGCTGCGTCGGAGGGTGAATATATCCCTATTTTTTATTTTAATTCTTTCTTTTACACATTGATATGGATCCCAGGGCCTGAAGGAGAGTTTCCTCTTCTTCAGACCCTGGGAACCATACAGGATACCGTCCGATACTTGGTGTCCCATTGACTTGTATGGGTATCGGGTATCGGTATCGGATTAGATCCGATACTTTGCCGGTATCGGCCGATACTTTCCGATACCGATACTTTCAAGTATCGGACGGTATCGCTCAACACTAGTTGTGAGGACTATCCCGTGGTGCTCAGCAGGGAAGGACTACAACACACAGGCGCTAGAAGGTAGGCACTGATTTCCACCTGCAAAGGGAACTCTGGAGGTGCCTTCGGACCGGCCGGTCTCAGCTAGCCCTGTTAGCAGTACTCTGGAATGAGGATCCTGAAGCCTTCAGTAAAGAGGTAAAGAGACTGCAACCCTGTGTCCTCGTTATTCATCGCAACCTACACCACACACCATCATCTCATCTTTCATTGGACACCCCTTAGCAGGGTCATGGACCGGGTCTAGCCACCATGACAACCCCAGGATCCAGACAGAGAGGCCCGGTACCGAGTACCCCGCGGCCCTGCATCTGGGGGCGCTCCATATGAAAATGAAAAATGTCACAGGAAAAAGTATTGAACACATGGAGAGAAGTACAAAAAGCCATGGAAAGTCATTATACCAGCTGAAATCTATCAGTAATTAGAAAGCAATCCTGCCACTTAGTGAGAAATAGTATCAGCTGGATCAACTGATTGCCTAGAGCCAAGGACCACCTGTGGAGAGTTACAGAAAGACCTGGAATCAGCAGGTACAATTTTTTCAAAGAAAACTATAAGTAATGCACTCATCCTCCATGGCCTGTATTCCTGCTCGCCATGCAAGACTCCACTGCTGAAAAGAAAGCATGTTCAAGTGTGTTTAGTGCATATGCATACACTGCATGTTAAAACACCATACCAACAGTGATGTTTGGAGGTGGGAACATCATGGAGTAGGGATGTTTTTCAGCACATGGCACTAGCAAATTTCATGTCATTGATGGAAGGATGAGTGGACAAATGTACCAAAACATCATTGATGAAAATCTGCTGCCATCTACCATGATGATGAAAATGAAATGAGGGTGGACATTTTACAAAGCCAAGAAAACTCTCAGTTGGTCTCAGAGAAATAAAGCTGCTAGCATGGCCAGCTAATCACCTGACCTGAATCCAATAGAGATTTATCGAAGGAACTAAAGCTCAGGGATCATAGAAGAAGCCCTCCAGACCTTCAGGATTTGAAGAGTGTTTGTGTCAAGGAATGGGTCAAAATTAAACCTGAGCAATGAATGTGACTAGTTACTCCATACAGGAGGCGTCTTGAAGCTTTCATCACTTACAAAGACTTTTACACAAAGTATTAAATACATTTCAGTAAGAATATTCAATACTTTTCCTGTGTTATTTCTCATTATTACACATAACATAATTTATTGATAGCTATGGTTTGATTTATTTGCTGGTGTGAATTGGATGGGTTGTTATCGACATCTGGTGAGAATTTCATGTCAATAGAACATTTAGAAATATATTTACTTAGAAAATTGGTGACCTGTTCACTACTTATTTCTTACGCTGTATATATGTTGTAGATATCATATTAAGGAGCTGTAGTTATATACATTTTGGGGTAATCTCTATTACATGACTGTGTAGAGCAACTTTGCACAAGCACTGAGAGCAATGGTTTTCTGTTTGCTGTATGTTCAAAGAGGATTCCTTGCATCAAGGTCCATTTGTTACACAAAAAGAGGTCTTAGGCCTAAATAAACTTCTGAGACTAAAATGATTCCTTATACTAAGCTCTGACAGCCTCCATTTCTTTTCCTTGGAGGGCTGGATCGGAGTTAAGAGCTAATGTAAAGAGCCACAGCCACATTTTCTCACAGGTCTCTGTACAACAAACATAATCGCTTTAATGTATTCCACTCACTAATCATTCTGATAATTACATTTCGGGATAAGCATTCAATTAGTCCACAAATCTCATTTCAAGCAACCTGCTCGAGTAATGTGCAAGAAAAAGTCAGAATGGCGGAAGTCTTCCCTGATCTTAGCATAGTATATATTTCATAATTTGTTAACTCTTTATGCACTACCAAACAGTGGTTATTTAGGAAGCTTGGAAATGATTAAAGAGAGACAAATTTACTTAAACACATCCCTGCCATAATCCAGTTTTAAAGGGTTTTTTTGCTTTTGGAAAACCTGTGTCTTTACTCACCCGCTCCAGGTCGAATGCTGAGTCTACTCTGCTTCTCCCAATGTTTGTTATTGGTTGCAGCCTACATACCTGGTAAATGGGTACGGCATGAGCTGCTCAGAGCTGCTGATTGGCAGCAGTGCTGTTCACATGACATTAGCACTGCATTTTCTTCTATAGTGGATGTAAAAAAATGAATACACAAAGAAAATGTCCTGAGGATGTTATTAGAGTTACTAGAATTAATTTGTGGCCCAATGGACAATATCCCTTGTAGCTTAGTGTATAGTTGCTGGTCTAGCAGAAATATTAGGGGAACTTTTTCCAGTCAATTAATGGCTCTGAGACTTTCCAAAAATTGGTAATACTAATACTTGACGTTGCCCTAAGTATCTTATTGTTATGAAACTGCAGTACAGAACTAGTAGAGAAGGGGGAAAGCTGGCCCTGCACTAAGACTAGGCTGATACCCTATGGTGGAGTGGGCAACCCATTCCTTGCGAATAGACCCACCGACGATCCTAGTCTAAACTCAGCAAAGACCTATAGATAAGGGGAAGCAGGTCCCTAAGAGATCTAAGGACTGGGTATAAAAAACAGGTCACCTCCTAATAGGAAACACAGAGAAGGCTGCAGAAACAAACTGAAAACAGAAACTAAGGATAGCAGAACCAGAGATCCCAGAACTGCAAAATATCAAACACAGAAAGCGGTCTAAGCACCTAGCCAGAACTCTAGCGGATTATCACTGTTGTCCAGCAAGGAATGGGAGGCAGGTGCTGGGTAATAAAGGGTGATACAATCACCTGACCTAAGGCAACCCAGCACCAGGGGGAAAAGACCAGCAGCCAGAAAACCACAACAAGATGGCGGATGGTCAAAACAAAACAGATTCTAACACTTATGCCTCATATACTGTAAGGAGGTGGCAGGGACTCGTGTGCTTCCTCTCTCCTGGACACTGAGCACATGTGTCACGTGCGGCACCCTGTAAGTTATTCATGTTCACTAATACTAATGTAATGTGCGGTTCCCTAATGTTCATTAATGTGTTCATGTATTGTAATGTGATGTATTTGTAGTATACTGTGTGTAAGCTTAGGAACAGTATAGGACCATAGGAGGATTAGAATAGAGGGGGCACATTAGAAATAGAGAATAGGTTAGATAAGAGTATTAGTTTAGGCACAGGCAGCAAGAAGTCAAGTAGATGGGAGGGGCACAGGGCAGAACAGCACAGAGCAGGGAGATATAGGACAGACACTTCCTGGTTCAAGAGGCAGAACGCATGCAGTGAGACAGTTACAGGCTGTGGGGGAAAAGTCTGCAGATGGCAGTAAGGGCCCCCCCAGTTGAAGAATAGTGTAGTCGGGCACCAGCTCAACAGAACCATCCCTAAGAAGGATCCGGGGTCTTCGTCAGGGGCGGGAGCAGCTGAGATGGAGTTCCCGGCACATTTCCTTATTGGAACTGGGAAAGGGGCTGACAGGGAGCTGGTGATGCTGAAGGTACAAATGGGACACGAACTGTCCAAAGATGGCAGAGGAAAGGAAAGTGCAGACAGGACACAGTCTGGCTAGAGGTACAGCCGTGAACGCCGAGAGAAAAGAGAGAGATATGACAGAGATACTAGAGTCTGCCCATATGGCAGAGGAAGGGAAAGTACAGGAAACATTGTCCTGTGTGAACTGTGCTGCTGATGTGAAGAATGCAGATAAGAAGATGTCTCTGTGTTTGACTTGTGCTGCCTATGTGGTGAATATACGCTTCTGCCTAGTAAAACTAAGCTGTTGGAAAAAGACCTTGTCTCAGAACTGATTTGCAGAGCTCATGAATGTGGAGCCGACATGGCAGCATCTGAGGGGAATCTGACAGCCTGTGAGTGTGCTGTGGTGCATGCTGCACATGCAGTACAAGGGACTTTATTTATCTTTTCATGTACAAGGTACCGGTGTGCTCACTGAATGTTGCTTAGTGAGCTTGCCCATGACTACCACCTTGTGCCCCCTTGTTACAATACTCTGATACTATATCTCATAGTGCCTTGGACATGTGCCAGAATCTCCTGATGTTTTGGCCACACATTTGTGACTCTATGGAGGCTTCCTTCTAAGACGCGAAAAAAGGGATATGGATGTACCCCTAATGGAACCGTAGACTTTAAAAGGGTATTCCCATCTCTACGATTCTATCCCAATTTGTAGTAAGTGTAATAATAATAATAATAATAATATTCTGATTCACTATGTTGCTTACTCTATGAGCAGGGCATTGCAGTAGCTTAGTTGTCCATGGTTATTACCACTCACCTAGTGACAGTTGCTAGTGGTGGTAATTATGGAGATTTACGCTACTGCAATGCCCTGCATATGGGGAAAAGGGACATAGAAATGTAGCATAGTTCTTGTGATTTGCTAATTGGATATACTGTATTTTGATAATATTATTATTATACCTACTACATATTTGGATAGGATCTTGGAGATGAGAATACCTCTTTGATCAAATAGAGTCCAAAACATGCAACTTTGGACTTACTTTGAGCTTTTTTTGTCTGTATTTGTCTTTGAAGTCAGAAATCCATATATATAATCATCTAAGGTCCACTTCCATCTGTTTGTCTGTCTCGGCTGGGCGTGACCAATCAGCGACAGGCACAGTCCAGCCGCGAATTGGCCCCTCCCTACTCCCCTCCTGTCAGTGCCCCCTCCATACTCCCCTCCAGTCAGCACCCACATAGCGTTTTAGCAGTCCGCATAACGCGGTGTAACGCAGTCCATTATTGCTGCCATTAACCCTGTTACCGGGCGCATCGCCAGTGCATGCCTTACTGGGCATGCGCTAGCGATGTGCCGTCATTCTGCCTGCAGCATTTCCGGGTCCGTCACCGCTTTTGACAAGTGTGACGAACTTTTTACTATTGATGCTGCTTATGCAGCATTAATAATAAAAACATATAATGTTAAAAATAATAATAAAAAAATCATGATATTCTCACCTTCCGGCAGCTTTTCCCGCTCCTTGCGATTTTCCGGTCCCAGTAATGCTTTGCGGTAATGACCCCAGATGACATAGCGGTTATGCAGCAAAGCATCACTGGGAACGGACCTGGCTGGAGCATCGCTAAAGGCCTGGGCTGGATCCAGGGGTGAGTATATAACTATTTTTTATTTTAATACTTTTTTTAACAGGAATATTGTGCCCACACTGCTATATACTACGTGGCTGTGTTATATACTATGTGGGCTGTGTTATATACTGCATGGGCTGTGCTATATACTACGTGGGCTGTGCTATATTTTGCGTGGGCTGTGCTATATACTACGTGGGCTGCGTTATATACTACGTGGGCTGTGTTATATACTGCATGGGCTGTGCTATATTCTGCGTGGGCTGTGCTATATACTACATGGGCTGTGTTATATACTACATAGGCTGTGTTATTTACTACATGGGCTGTGTTATATACTACATGGGCTGTGCTATATACTACGTGGCTGTGCTATATACTACCTGGGCTGTGTTATATACTACGTGGCTGTGTTATATACTATGTGTCTGTGTTATATACTACGTGGCTGTGATATATACTACATGGCTGTGCAATATGCTAAGTGGCTGTGTTATATACTACGTGGCTGTGCTATATACTACATGGGCTGTATTATATGCTACGTGGGCTGTGCAATATCCTATGTGGGCTGTGTTATATGCTACATGGCTGTGCTATATGCTACGTGGGCTGTGCTATATACTACATGGCTGTGATATATACTACATGGCTGTGCAATATGCTACGTGGCTGTGTTATATACTACGTGGCTGTGTTATATACTATGTGACTGTGTTATATACTACGTTCTGTGCTATATAGTATGTGGGCTGTGTTATATGCTACGTGGCTGTGATATATACTCCATGGCTGTGCAATATGCTACGTGTCTGTGTTATATACTACGTGGCTGTGTTATATACTATGTGGCTGTGTTATATACTACGTGGCTGTGCTATATAGTATGTGGGCTGTGTTATATGCTACGTGGGCTGTGCAATATACTACATGGGCTGTGTTATATGCTACGTGGCTGTGCTATATGCTACGTGGGCTGTGTTATATGCTACGTGGCTGTGCTATATTTCTCTGCTGTATCTGTGCGTCCTGAATCGTGGTATGTGTTAAAGGGGGGGCCCACTGAGACTCTTTCACCCAGGGCCCTCAAAAACCTGGAGCTGCCCTGGCTTCACTGATTGGTCGCGCCCGGCCGGGCACGACCAATCAATCAGCAACAGGCACAATCCGGCCACGAATTGGCACGGGATTTGAACCATGCTTCACTGATTGGTCACGCCCGGCCGGCCAAATCCTGTGTATTCGTTGCATTATTCTTAAATCTTCATAAATAAACTACATACAGATTCTAGAATACCCAATGCGTTAGAATTGGGCCACCATCTAGTGATAGTATAATTTACTGTAATATTTCCAACTGCAAAGATGAATATGGCTGAAAACTGCTCAAACAGAGTCTAACGGAACTCTGAGTCCACAAAGGACACATCCGAATCCCATTTTTTGAAGCTACACGCAAAACTTTTAGCTAATGTATGTTCAAAATCAAAACGTCATATCAGCAATGAAAATATCCAAGGCACAATATGATATAGTATGAGTATGTATAAGGAGTATGTTAATTAGTAATACTAATATTTGCAGTTACATATTTGTGGACAAAGCATTATGAGAATATACCCTAACACAACAAAGATAAATTTTGAATTTTTTTGAAACAATAATTTTTGGAAGAATAGAATTTGCTTTTGAATCTATGGACCAACCAACTGGCACAATACCAATACATTACAGAACATATACAATACAATATACGATACATATATCTTTTTCACATATATTCTATTTACCAGCACTGTTCTGCCCATTATAGCAAAAGACAAGGCTAACCCCTTTACCCCCCGCAAGGTGGTTTGCACGTTAATGACCAGACCAATTTTTATAATTCTGACTGGTGTCACTTTATGAGGTAATTATTCTGAAACGCTTCAACGGATCCCACTTATTCCGAGAATGTTTTTTCGTGACATATTGTACTTCATGATAGTGGTAAAATTTCTTTGATATGACTTGCATTTATTTGTGAAAAAAAATGGAAATTAGGCTAAAATGTCATTTTCAAACTTTTAATTCTTATGCCCTTAAATCAGAGAGATATGTCACTCAAAATAGTTAAAAAAAATAACATTTCCCATATGCAAAGCTAAGAAGGGAAGGAGCGCCATACTATAGTGCAGATTTTACTGTTATTCTCTGCTGTTTCCATGACCCACTGGGAGAGCCCCTGGGTTCCCAGAACAGCAGAACCCCCCATAAGTGGCCCCATTGTAAAAACTAAACCTCTCAACAAATTCATTTAGGGGTGCAGTGATCATATTGATACCACGGGTGTGTCACACACTTTTATGCCATTGGGCAGTGAAGAAAAAATAATTACATTTTTATTACCAAAATTCTGTTTTAGCCCCAGATTTTACATTTTCACACAAAAAGTGGGTAAAAATGGCAACATAATTTGACAATTTCTACTGAACGTGGCAATACCCCACATGTGGCTGTGCAGTACTTCTTAGTCACAAGGTGAGACTCGGAAGGGACGGAAGGCTCCTGGAGCACAAATTTTCCAAAAATAATTTGCAGACTCCATATACAGAGCTTCTAAGTGCTAGAACAGCAGACTCCCACCCTTAAGTGACCCCATTTTGGAAATTATACACCTTTGGGAATTTATCTAAAGGTGTAATGACAATTTGGACTCCATTGGTGTTTTCCAGAAACAAGCAGCAATGAATGCTGCTGAGTGAAAATTGCAAACTGCCATTGTAGTGACCAGTAAGCTGTAGTGACCAGTTTATTGTAGTAACCAGTACATTATGCCCAGCTTATGCTTCGTGGAGACACACACCCGTAAATTAGGCTGGCTCTCACGGCTTCAAAAATGCCAAAAATGTGGACATTCTATGTGGTTTAGGTACACTGGAGTTCAGAAGGGAGGAGGGCACTATCAGTAATGTGGAAGCCCCCTATATTTCCCTTAACAGATGATAGACCTGAGTAGAGTCTTGCTTTTTTTGACGATTGAATTGAAGCTTTTGTTAGGTATATTTTACATAACGTTTTGGGATCACATTTTTCCAGCTGTCTATGCTGAGCATTTACATCGGAGTTTACATCTAAATCTCTGAGTGGTGTAATTCAGATGAAACCCCTGAGATAGCCACCCACTATAACGAGGGAGCAGAGTTACTCTCGATTCAGTCTGGCCTCTGTTCAGTGGTGTTCTTTTCAGAAGTGCACAAAACTGTGGCCGACTGCACTTTTATGCCTGCCTAAAAAGATGGACACTGCCAGATAACAGCTCCTATGATGTCCACAGTTCCTCTGTCTGCCTATTTATAGGAAATCTTCCGATAGGGGGTCTGTCTCAATCACATCTTTGTGAAATTTGCATGGAAACTCCGGTGTAAGCGCTCAGTGCAGAGGGCAGGATAAATATGCGCCGAGCCTTACTGCGATCTTTGGGAGGCAGAATGAACAAATCAACAGCAGGTGAAGAATTAGTTTTATTTATTTTTTACACCGTTCCATGTGGTATAAGTGATTAGATTACTTTATTCTTCGGGTTGGTGCAATTACAGTGATACCAGATTTAAAGCTTTTTTTATGTTTGTAAGCTGTCACAAACTAAAATACGCTTTTATTGCAAAACTAGTTTTTGCATCACCATATTTTGAGAGCTATAACTTTTTCCACATTTCATCAGACAGAGTGTGAGGGCTTGCTTTTTGCAGGACGAGTTGACGTTCTTATTGGTACCATATTTAGATGCATGACATTTTTTATCGCTTTCCCTTACAATTTTTGGGAGGCAGAATGAACCAAAGCCTGTAATTCATGAATTATAATTTTTTTATGTCTTTCCGTGTGTAGTAAAATTGATAACTCAGCTTTATTCTTTTGGTCAGTATAATTACAGCATTAGTACATTTATTTTTTAATGTTTTGGAACTATTACACAATAAAACTTTCATAAAAAAATACAGGAAAGATATATATCTTGGTACCGTGTTAGCCAGTAGATAGAAAAATATTTAGGATTGAGAGTCCTCAGTGGTTGATACCTTTTAATGGCTAACTGAAAAGATGGTAACAAATTGCAAGCTTTCGAGACTACACAGGTCTCGTCTTCAGGCATAGACTAAAAGAAATTCTGAAGAATCACATATTTATGCACAACATAGCACAGAAAAAAAACTATGGATAAGACAGGTTACATGAAACTGGTCCAATATTTATGGACATAACTGTTTATCACTCATGGTAATTCTGCTTCATGTCACCTGTGTTATCCATGTTTTTTTTTCTGTGCTATGTTTTGCATAAATATGTGATTCTTCAGAATTTCTTTTAGTCTATGCCTGATGACGAGACCTGTGTAGTCTCGAAAGCTTGCAATTTGTTACCATCTTTTCAGTTAGCCATTAAAAGGTATCAACCACTGAGGACTCTTAATTCTAAATATTTTTCATAGAAAAATAATAATTTTTGCATCACTTTATTCTGAGACCTATAAACTGTTTTATTTTTCCGCTGATGGAGCTGTAATGGTGGCTTGTTTTTTGTGGGACAAGATGATGTTTTCAGCGGCACCATGTTTATTTATATTTATTTTTTTATCACATTTTATTCCACTTTTTGCTAGGCGGTATGATTATAAAGCATTGCCTTGTTTTTTATTTATTTTTTTATGGTGTTCACTAAAAGGGTTAACTAGTGGGACAGTATTATAGGACGAGTGTGGTAATAGCACCTTATGCTTATTTTGGAAGACAGAGAAGGTTTATGCTGTATGTCAAATTGCACACCATGAGAACGTGTAAGAAGACAGAGCAAGCAGCACTTCACAGATACATCCATGTACACCACGCTCTGGCAGCCTAGTACTTATAAGACTTGGTGCTTCTCTACTTAGCTAAAGAAAAAGAGCTGAAAATCTTTCCTGACGTCTTACATTTGCTTTAATGATTGCCAATTTAATGACCTCTCTGTTAATCCGTCTATCACTCTTATTAGTCAATTTAAGCAAGCAGACATCAAACACACTGCAATAGGTCACAAGGTTTATTGGGAATATAATCATCTGAATTACATTTTTGGGTGTGATGGTCAGACAGCTTCAATAACAAACACTCTTCTGGCTTTCATAGCGAATTAGTAGCAAGTATGCATCTTGTATGTCATTCTTCTATGAACGCAGGCATATCAAAATGGAATCAGTGTGAAAAATTATAAAATACTATGATATGCATTTATTTATTTTTTTACCATATTTCAAAGACTGTATCTCAACGCTAAACTTTTCACTATGAGTACTCAGAAACTAAATTATAACGTGATTTTAAAGAGGTATTCCCTTCCTAAGCATTTATGGGGAACCCAACTCTGGGACTCGAGTAGAAAAAATAAAGGAAATATGTATCTGCTTTTCACTTTTTTTTATAACCATGAAGGACCACTAAAATCTGAAATACATTTAAAAATTTGTTCCCTATTCCATAACAAATGTTATGTATCGAATCATTTTCTTTTTTACATGGGGCTGTCTAGTAACAGCTATTTGGATTGGCAGTGTCTTTTTTATTTATTTATTTTTCCTTCTTTTATTTACTTATATAATTATTTAATTTTCATTTATTTAACATATTGTGCCCCCATAAGGTAATAACAGACCTTTTGGGAGCATTTCATCATTTAAGCACTTTTTTGTTAACCCGATTTCCCTCTGTAATTGGGGGCTGGCTCATAAGCCCCAGTTACAGGAGAAATTAATCCTCCTGGATGCATAGTAGAGGTGACTATGTGTTCTAGTACCCAGCAGCTCTTGTTTCCTGCCTAGATTTAGTGATTACATGATCACTTGGTCTGAAGCAGGAAGTGTTTTTTGCACTCCCTATAATTGCATACTGTGCATACAGTGATCGAGAAGGCAAAGACAGTAATAAACCATCTGTGCCTTCTGTTTGGGGAGTCTGGCTGTGTCTGACAGCTATTTGCTCCCACAGCTACATAACTGTGTGTAACTGCTCTACTATGCAGTTATATTTCAGAACATCTCTGCAGAGTAGAAAGCGGACCACCTGGACATTTATCGCCCATGACTTGCCATGAATTAATTAATGTTAGCCACTACCAATAAGTGTAGATGACGAATTCATTGAATTTGTCTTTTTCTGTAACTCCTATAGATTCTCATGCAGTGAGCTGTTTGGTTTCACATAACAGAAATTAGGTTACATTGTTTATTTAAGTTAATGTTAAGACATGGCCTAAACAAATTTTATGAGATCAGGCACCCTAGTTGGGTTGCCCACAATGCTGGATCTCTATGGAAATTCTACGGATTAAATCACAAGCGTCAGTACTTGTCTACAAGAGACAGGATAAAACTCTGAATTAACTGTTATAATAGATATTCTATTAATTAAATAGAATTCTATTAATTTATTCCTCTCAGAGTTGTTTTTTTGCAATAAAACATTGTTTTTTGCTAATCAGACTTGTCATAAATGTCTGATCAGCCATGCTATAACAACCAAGACCACCACTGATTCCAAGTTAGGCTAATGTTTTAAGGGTAGATGAGGCTGCTCCTACTCTTATGTAATAGGGTTTTTGCAATTCTCACACATTTTAGTAGAGGGTGATAATCTATGTGTAGCACCGGTGGACACAGACAGTAGAGGGCCTCTGTGCAAGAACAGTACATGGGCCTTTTGCAAGCCAATAGCTTCTCATAATGTGTCTGTGACCCCACTGTTGCTGCACAAATGGCACCAATGATATGTCTGCCCCTGATGTGCAGATACCTCTCTGGTTACCGAATTGGAATTCGGGACAGTTCTTTCTTAAGCTGGGTGGAGATTACCAGCTTTTCAGCCCACCAAAAAAATGGTTGAGATATGGTTTGATTGCATTTTTTTGGACAATCTGTTTGCACAGAACAGATTTATTGCAGAAATTTCTGTGACTATCCCAAAAACCAGAATGGGGAAGCAACTGTAATATACAGTTGAAACCAGAAATTTACATACGTTACACAAAAAGACACATACAGTTGTGGCCAAAAGTATTGACACCCCAGCAATTCTGTCAGATAATACTCAGTTTCTTCCTGAAAATGATTGCAATCACAAATTCTTTGGTATTATTATCTTCATTTGATTTGTCTTAAATTAAAAAACACAAAAGAGAATGAAGCAAAAAGCAAAACATTGATCATTTCACACAAAACTCCAAAAATGGGCCAGACAAAAGTATTGGCACCCTCAGCCTAATACTTGGTTGCACAACCTTTAGCCAAAATAACTGCGACCAACCGCTTCCGGTAACCATCAATGAGTTTCTTACAATGCTCTGCTGGAATTTTAGACCATTCTTCTTTGGCAAACTGCTCCAGGTCCCTGATATTTGAAGGGTGCCTTCTCCAAACTGCCATTTTTAGATCTCTCCACAGGTGTTCTATGGCATTCAGGTCTGGACTCATTGCTGGCCACCTTAGAAGTCTCCAGTGCTTTCTCTCAAACCATTTTCTAGTGCTTTTTGAAGTGTGTTTTGGGTCATTGTCCTGCGGGAAGACCCATGACCTCTGAGGGAGACCCAGTTTTCTCACACTGGGCCCTACATTATGCTGCAAAATTTGTTGGTAGTCTTCAGACTTCATAATGCCATGCACAAGGTTATGCAGTCCAGTGCCAGAGGCAGCAAAGCAACCCCAAAACATCAGGGAACCTCTGCCATGTTTGACTGTAGGGACCGTGTTCTTTTCTTTGAATGCCTTATTTTTCTCCTGTAAACTCTATGTTGATGCCTTTGCCCAAAAAGCTCTACTTTTGTCTCATCTGACCAGAGAACATTCTTCCAAAACGTTTTAGGCTTTTTCAGGTAAGTGTTGACAAACTTATGTCAAAATGAAGGTACCTTACTTGCAGAAACGTTGGTGGTACAGTGTGCTGCGATCCGTGGGGCTGTTTGATGTGATAGATAGCTGCGTCAGGTGCCGCTCATAAGGATGGATATTCAGCTGTGCAGCTGCCTGTGAGTGCCGCATGATAGCGGTGATAGCTGGTGGCTGTGGTCGATAGGCGAGTCTCTTGCTGTGGTAACAGAGACGCCGGCGGCTCGCGTCATGTGCTCCGGCCGGAAGCAGCGATGGGTTTCATACGGTGGGTACATCATTCTATGGAAACTAAGTAAGTGCTTTAACCCCTTCACCCCCGGAGCTTTTTCCGTTTTTCCGTTTTCGTTTTTCGCTCCCCTCCTTCCCAGAGCCATAACTTTTTTATTTTTCCGTCAATTTGGCCATGTGAGGGCTTATTTTTTGCGGGACGAGTTGTACTTTTGAACGACATCATTGGTTTTAGCATGTCTTGTACTAGAAAACGGGAAAAAAATTCCAAGTGCAGTGAAATTGCAAAAAAAGTGCAATCCCACACTTGTTTTTTGCTTGCCTATTTTGCTAGGTTCACTAAATGCTAAAACTGACCTGCCATTATGATTCTCCAGGTCACTACGAGTTCATAGACACCTAACATGACTAGGTTATTTTTCACCTAAGTGGTGAAAAAAAATTCCAAACTTTGCAAAAAACAAAACAAAACAAAATTGCGCCATTTTCCGATACTCGTAGCGTCTCCATTTTTCGTGATCTGGGGTCAGGTGAGGGCTTATTTTTTGCGTGCCGAGCTGGCGTTTTTAATGATAGCATTTTGGTGTAGATACGTTCTTTTGATCGCCCGTTATTGCTTTTTAATGCAATGTCGTGGCGACCAAAAAAACGTAAATCTGGCGTTTCGAATTTTTTTCTCATTACGCCATTTAGCGATCAGGTTAATGCTTTTTTTTAATTGATAGATCGGGCGATTCTGAACGCGGCGATACCAAATATGTGTAGGTTTTTGGTTTTTTTTATTGATTTATTTTGATTGGGGCGAAAGGGGGGTGATTTAAACTTTTATGTTTTTTTTATTTTTTTCACATTTTTAAAAACTTTTTTTTTTTACTTTTGCCATGCTTCTATAGCCTCCATGGGAGGCTAGAAGCAGGCACAGCCCGATCGGCTCTGCTACATAACAGCGATCATCAGATCGCTGTTATGTAGCTAAAATGCAGGTGTGCTGTGAGCGCCGACCACAGGGGGGCGCTCACAGCCACCGGCAATCAGTAACCATAGAGGTCTCAAGGACCTCTATGGTTACAATGGAGGAGCATCGCCGACCCCCGATCATGTGACAGGGGTCGGCGATGCGCTCATATCCGGCCGCACGGCCGGATGCGGTAGTTAAATGCCGCTGTCTGCGCTTGACAGCGGCATTTAACTAGTTAATAGCGGCGGGTGATCGCGATTTCACCCGCCGCTATTGCGCGCACATGTCAGCTGTAAAAAACAGCTGACATGTCGCGACTTTGATGTGCGCTCACCGCCGGAGCGCACATCAAAGCGGGGGTCCCGACATGTGACGTACTATACCGTCACATGTCGGGAAGGGGTTAATCTGTAGAATATTCAGAACATGTAACACCTGTATATAATTAATCCAATACATTACAGATCTAACTGTGACAGCACCCCCAAATTGACTCACCTGTACAGTTTATCTTTCCACACGCACTGGATACACGCATCATCATATCTGTATATGTAAGTACCATATCCATTTGTTTCAATTGTAATTAGAGCAGTGATTATATATTCTTTACCCCTCTTTAGCCTAGTGCAATAACAGGGAATCCACACAGAGCCTGTCAATCACCAGCAGCTTTTTCAGTTTTTTCTGATCTACATTAATTTCAGCGAAGCGCCAGTGTATATCTACAAAAAAATTGATACAGTACTCGTTTCACTGTGGATATTGACACAATCTTACCAGCTTCCGCCATCATCTTCACATCCATCATCTTTTGCTTTTGTCCTTGGGTTGATATGCACATGTCCGACTAAAGCACGTTCATCTCTGGGACACAGAACCCGTCTCCTTCCTAAGCGGTATGATGGCTGGACATTCCCATATTGTTTGTACTTGCTTATAATTGTTTGTATAAATAAGACACCTTCAGTTATCTTGAAATTGTACCCAAGGATGAGCCAGACTTGTTCAAGTCCACAATTCTCTTCCGATATTTTGGCTGATTTCTTTAGACATTCCCATGATGCTGCACAAAGAAGCAGTGTGTTTCAGGTGTGCTTTAAAAGACATCCACAGGAGTCTCTAACTAACTCAGATGTTGTCAAAAAACACACATCATCAAATTGGCAGTCCAGATTCATTTAAAGACATAGTTATCTTAGTATATGTAAACTTTGACTTTGCAGTAAGTAATAAAAAAGCCTTAAAACTTTCTCTCTCATTATTCTGACATTTGGCAAATAATAATTATGGTAATCCTAACTGACCTAAAATAGGAAAGGTTTATTCTGATTTCATGTCAGATATTGAGAAAAACATGCAGATGTGTCTTTTTATATAACGTATGCAAACTTCTGGTTTCCACTGTATCTCATCAGTGAAATCTACTTCTTTCTCCTACAGAAGATCACTCATTCTCAAAATTCTCAATTCTATATTCAGTGAAAGCAGTCTTTCCCATTACTGAGATAAGAGAAGGTAGATACCACTGATAAGATTCTATGTGGGGGGGGGGACCAATTAGAGGCAGAGATCCTCCCTCCTTCAATCTACATAGAATCTTTTCAGTAGTGGTTCTCATCTCCTATTTCAATAATGGGAAAGTGTGTAATAAAAAGAAGCAGATTTCTCTGATAAAATATATTACAAAGCTTCTTATTTCAATGTGTACAATCGCTTTATGAACTAATAATTATAAAGTTTTTTCAGGTACAAAAAGATGATAAAGAAATATTCAAGTGTTAATATGATAACATGATTTTAGTTTGGCTTTATAATAATGTTAATTGATCAAAATTACGTTTTTTATTGTTTTGAAGACATATTTCATTGTCATAATCAGATAGCGACATATCATTTGTCGTTAAATTCTTTTTAGTTGTGTCACATTGAATCGATTGGGAAGTGTGACTGGAGCAAGGACAATCTTTGGTACCCTTCATGCTGACATTAGTAGGACCCACACACTTTTTATATGAATAGCCTTGAACTTAATCCAGGATTACTGAAATGCATGAGAATTGTTAGAAGGCTGGAGTCAACATCCCTAGATCTGTCTTTGTATTGTAACCTTCAACACAGTATCAGCTTGCAATGAAACTTGAAGAACGTAATGGGATTAAACATAAAAGAAAGTTAGAAAAAGTATTTGGATTAGAAATTTAACTAAAGCCTACTGTGAGAAAGGCCACACTGCTGTCACTGACCTTTTCCTCCATAAGCATGATACCAGTTGAGTCCGTTTAAGTGTCAGAAGGGAACACTCCCATTTATTTACCCTTTCACTGATGCGACAGGTGTCACATTAAAAGAGGTATTGATACAATGTAACATGGCTTTATTGCTAGTAACCAATTTTAGAACAAACACACAGCTGGATACAGATCTTTCCACAATAAATGCTAATAATAACTGTTTCATTGTAAAATAGAATCTACAACAAACATACAAAGCACACATGTTGCTGCGGATAAGTGTAAGCCTTTGCACGGTGATATCTCTCCAAAGCACACAGCTATACAATCCTCATTAAGACATCATCAGTAAGTGTCATGTTGGAAAAATTATGTATATTCCAATATATAAACTGTATTGGGTGTTCAGAAAATTGTTAGTTGTGTCCAGTAGTGTTGGCACAAATAGTCTTTATATAGTTGTAAAAAGAGTTGAATGAATTGCTTGAGAAATAACAGGTAAGAGAGTCTGTCACCAGAAGAGACAAATGTCATCCAAAGGGACAGAAGTATGGTTGATATGTGGCTCCTCAGTGCTGCTGTAGACCATCCAAAGGAAAGTTCCAGGAGACACTAAGATGAAGAAATACTTGGCACTCATATAGGTATGTTCAAGAACGTATTTATTGAGTGAAGAAATTCCAGAAATAAATGAGACGTTTCGGTCAATACCTGACCTTCATCAGTCATCTGAATAGAGGAGATCTGTGTGGCAGCGTGCTGTGTGGGAGTATACAGCGTCCACTGAAACAGAAGACACAAAGATTTGGTGAGGTTATATGTTATTATCAATGCGTATCAAAGTCATCTGACTTCTCCATCAGGATATAACCACAGTCAGGCTTATATCCTGATGAAGAAGTAAGATAACTAAGAATCGCTTTGCTAATAAAATTGCATAAAGTCTTACAGTGTCTCCTGGAATTTCCCCTTGGCTCTTCTTCTGCAGTGCTGAGGAACCACATATTATATCCATACTTATGTCGCTTTATGGTTTGTTTACTTGTGGATCTGCAGCAGCAGCACGATTGTTAACCTATCTAAATGGTCTCTTAAGGTACCTTCACACTAAACGACTTTGCAGCGATAACGACAGCGATCCGTGACGTTGCAGCGTCCTGGATAGCGATATTGTTGTGTTTGACACGCAGCAGCGATCTGGATCCTGCTGTGATATCGCTGGTCTTTGCTGAAAGTTCAGAACTTTATTTGGTCGTCAGATTGGCGTGTATCGTCGTGTTTGACAGCAAAAGCAACAATGCCTGCGATGTTTTACAATGGTAACCAGGGTAAATATCGGGTTACTAAGCGCAGGGCTGCGCTTAGTAACCCGATATTTACCCTGGTTACCATTGTAAAAGTAAAAAAAAAAACAGTACATACTCACCTTCTGATGTCTGTCACGTCCCCCGGCGTCCGCGCTGCTGCTCAGAGCTTCCTGCATTGAATGTGTCAGTGTCGGCCGGAAAGCAAAGCACAGCGGTGACGTCACCGCTGTGCCCTGCTACTGCCGGCGCTTACACAGTGCAGGGAAGCGGACGCCAGGGGACGCGAATGTAAGTATGTACTGTTTGTTTTTTTACATTTACACTGGTAACCAGGGTAAACATCGGGTTACTAAGCGCCGCCCTGCGCTTAGCAACCCGATGTGTACCCTGGTTACCCGGGGACTTCGGCATCGTTGGTCGCTGGAGAGCTGTCTGTGTGACAGCTCTCCAGCGACCACACAGCGATGCTGCAGCGATCGGCATCGTTGTCGATATCGCTGCAGCGTCGCTTAGTGTGAAGGTACCTTTAACTTGGTGAAGTGTGGATGTTTATTTCAACAGAGATAGGGCTAGAAGTAACCTGCTCAACTTGTCAGAATCTTATTCCCCAGGACCACAAAAGATTGTGCATGTTAACATCTAAACGTCTCCAGAAACATTAGACTGCCAAACCTACCAATCTCAGGGAGATCAGCATGCAGTATGTATGGGGTCTTCCTGACTCTCCCCTAAGGCTATGTGCACACGTAGCAGAATTGCCACGGAAATTTCCGCGGCAATTCTGTACCTCCTGCCGCGGGTATATCGCATGCAGAATTTGCATGCATATACCCGCAGAAAACTAGCGTTTTGCAAGCATAATTAGCTTGCAGAATGCTAGCGTTTCCCAAGCGATCTGTAGCATCGCTTGGAAAACTGTTTGACAGGTTGGTCACACTTGTCAAACATAGCGTTTGACAAGTGTGACCAACTTTTTACTATAGATGCAGCCTATGCAGCATCTATAGTAAAAGGTAGAATGTTAAAAATAATAAAAAAAAGAAAAAAAAAGGTTATACTCACCTCAGCGGCGTCCGTTCCTAATTGATGCTGTGTTCAGGACCTTCCATTGACGTAGCGGTCACGTGACCCGCGGTCACGTGACCGTGACGTCATCGCAGGTCCTTCACACACACCACAGAAGCCGTTGAGGAGGTCGGGCCGCCCGAAGGTGAGTATATCGCTATTTTTTTATTTTAATTCTTTATTTTTTACCACTTATATGGTGCCCAGTCCGTGGAGGAGAGTCTCCTCTCCTCCACCCTGGGTACCAACCGCACATGATCTGCTTGCTTCCCGCATGGTGTGCACAGCCCCGTGCGGGAAGTAAGCAGATCAATGCACTCCTATGTGTGCAGAATCGCCGCGATTCCGCAATTTTAATGAACATGCTGCGTTTTTTTCTGGATTGCGATTCCGCTCAGGAAAAAAATGCAGCATGTGCACAAAAAATGCGGATTGCATTCTGTTACATAGGATGCTTAATGTGAGCGTTTTTTTCACGGTTTTATAGCGTTTTTATAGCGAAAAACCGCGAAAAAAACGCAAAAAATCTGCTACATGTGCACACAGTCCTTCTCTCCCTCAAAGTCATCTGTTAGGCTGTGTGCACACGTAGCAGATTTTTTGCGTTTTTGCTACGTCAATGGAAGGTCCTGAACACAGCATCAATTAGGAACGGACGCCGCTGAGGTGAGTATAACCTTTTTTTTTCTTTTTTTTATTATTTTTAACATTCTACCTTTTACTATAGATGCTGCATAGGCTGCATCTATAGTAAAAAGTTGGTCACACTTGTCAAACGCTATGTTTGACAAGTGTGACCAACCTGTCAAACAGTTTTCCAAGCGATGCTACAGATCGCTTGGGAAACGCCAGCATTCTGCAAGCTAATTATGCTTGCAAAACGCTAGTTTTCTGCGGGTATATGCATGCAAATTCTGCATGCGATATACCCGCGGCAGGAGGCGCAGAATTTCCGCGGAAATTTCCGCGGCAATTCTGCTACGTGTGCACATAGCCTTAAGGCCCCGTCTCACATAGCGAGATCGCTAGCGAGATCGCTGCTGAGTCACTAGTTTTGTGACGCAACAGCGACCTCAGTAGCGATCTCGCTATGTGTGACACGTACCAGTGATCAGGCCCCTGCTGCGAGATCGCTGGTCGTGTCGGAATGGCCTGGACCTTTTTTTGGTCGTTGAGGTCCCGCTGACATCGCTGAATCGGTGTGTGTGACACCGATCCAGCGATGTCTTCACTGGTAACCAGGGTAAACATCGGGTTACTAAGCGCAGGGCCGCGCTTAGTAACCCGATGTTTACCCTGGTTACCAGCGTAAATGTAAAAAAAACCAAACAGTACATACTCACCATCTGTTGCCCGTCAGGTCCCTTGGCGTCTGCTTCCTGCTCTGACTGCCCCCGTAAAGTGAGAGCACAGCAGTGATGTCACCGCTGCGCTCTGCTCTCACTGTACGGCGGCACACAGTCAGAGCGGGAAGCGGACGGCAAGGGACCTGACGGGCAACAGATGGTGAGTATGTAGTGTTTGTTTTTTTTGGTAACCAGGGTAAACATCGGGTTACTAAGCGCGGCCCTGCGCTTAGTAACCCGATGTTTACCCTGGTTACCCGGGTGCTGCAGGGGGACTTCGGCATCGTTGAAGACAGTTTCAACGATGCCGAAGTCGTTCCCCTGATCGTTGGTCGCTGGAGAGAGCTGTCTGTGTGACAGCTCCCCAGCGACCACACAGCGACGCTGCAGCGATCAGCATCGTTGTCTGTATCGCTGCAGCGTCGCTGTGTGAGACGGGGCCTTTAGATTTCCAATGTCAGATTCTTTTGTTCTCTGGGAGATAAGCCAGCACAAGAGAACTCTGGCAGAAGCTCTCTTGTATGTGGAGGAGTTGGGACAGATAGTTGTTTGCCGAATAATCATTTGGCCAACAGATATCTACTGTGTATGGAGGACTCAGCGTTATCAATCTTCTTTTCACCTAACATTTACCATCAAAAAAAAGTAAACAGGTCTTCATACATTTTAATGATCGCCCAATCACACAAAAATGAGCAGACTCAGAGGACTTTGATCTGAATGTCTCATGCAATCTACCATATCATGACCACTGAGCACAATGGTTGGCACTTGGCTGCAGTATTCACATGCAGTAGTTGTGACATCGCTGTTGCAACCAATGCTACTGGAAAAATGGAGAAGTTGTATTGGAGTAGGGGGTAGGTAAAGATTATTATATCATTTTCAATGGGTCATCAATGGGTCCAGTCTTTGGGCTCTTACAATTAAAAAAAGGAAAGTTCCTTTGAGCCATCTACTTTGTGAAATTGATACTTTGTAAAATTGTTACTTTGACCTGTAAATGCCAGCATAGCCGGGATAATCCTGGTTTCATAGGCAGGGCTGGACTGGCCATCTGGCATTTCTGGCAAATGCCAAATGGGCTGGTCCAGGTGTGGGCTGCTTGAATTGCGACTCATTTAACAGTATCTGCATTCTCAGGATGCCGGTACTGTTAGCAGCTGTGGCGGAGCCCAGAGCCGTTTTCTCCATACTCCATCACTTATTCCAAAAGGCCTCAGGTTGCTTCAGACCTGTTGGAGGCTGGCCCCACAAAGGTGTAATCATGTGGCGCGATTATGTCACTGTATCATTCCACTGATATCTACTGCAAAACAGGATTGAAGAAGAGTCAATGTTTCGGTGGAAGCAAAGGCTGGATTAAGTGAGTATTAGTTCTTTTTGTCGGCTGCAGTGCCACTAATACTGTGTGGTATATACTATATAGGGGCCTGTTGGGTAGACCATCATACTATAAAGGGGCCTCTAGGGGGATCATCATATTATATTGGGGCCTGTGTGGGACCATCATATTGTTTTGGTGCTATGGGGGGCCATAACACCTTACGGAAGGCTGTGTGGGGACCATCAAACTGCATTGGGGCTGAGAGTGACCAGTATACTATATGGTATGATGTGGGGGGACCATAATACTGTATTGGGGCTGTGGGGGCACATAATACTGTGTGTGGGGTCCATCATACTGTATTACTGTATTGAGGTTGTGGGTGGACCATCTGTTAGGCATCGGGATTTTCCCGCTGCACAGGATAGATCCCAAGCATTGTCTGATGCTGTGGTCTTCCATTCTGGTCCAGCCTCTGAGGGTGTGGCTCAGCACAGACGTCAGTTCCAGCATCTTGCTTAGGCTCATGGTATTCGTTTGGTTACTACTGGATTTACAGGCAAGCCTATGGTAACCGGCGATATGCAGGTGCACCCTGATGCTCGGGAGTCTAAGTCCAAAGGACACCCTACTGAGCATGTCTGTGATGTGTCATCTGCTCATTGGTTGTCGGACGGTTGTTGCACCAGTGAGGAGGCAGTTCCAGATTGGCCCATGGGCGATGTCTCGGCCAACTGGGTGTGAGTGTTTGGGGTGGAGTCTTGTGTATAAAAGACCCCCAGCGGAGCACACGGGTGCGCTAGTATCACTTATGTGTGGTGTTTGTGAGTGGATACATAGCTACCCCTTGGCTTAGCATCTGTTTACTTTATGTGTATGGTTAGCACAGTTGAGCTACAGAGCAAGTCCAACCCTCAGGCTGCACCTCTCAGAGAAAGCATCAGGGCTTTGCACCTAGCGTTGTGTCATGTTCCCAATGGCAGGGAATTAAACACATAACACGGGCAAAAACAGGACGAGCTCTAGGGTGATGGAACCTGAGCTGACCGCGATCCTGAACCTCAACACTCAACTAACAGCAGCCGGGGAACGTTCCTGGGGGGACTCTAGACGTCTCGCGCCAGCCGGAGATCTAGCTACCCCTATCAGAAAAATCACAGACCTATCTTGCCTCCAGAGAAATATTCCCACAGAAATAGCAGCCCCCCACATATAATGACGGTGAAATGAGAGGAAGGCACAAACGTAGTTATGAAAACAGATTCAGAAAAATGAGGCCCGCTTAAGCTAGATAGCAGAGGATACAAAAGGTGAACTGCGCGGTCAGCTTAAAACCCTTCAAAATACCATCCTGAAATTACTTGAACTCATGTGCCAACTCATGGTACATGAGTGGTAATTTCAGCCCACTAGAGCAACCAGCAGCAGAGAATTACATATCTGCAAGCTGGACTAAAAACATGAAAGCAAACATGAAACAGGGAAATCCAGACTTAGCTTGCCTTGAAGGCCTAGGAGCAGGTAGCAAAGGTAACAGAGACACACTGATACATTGATAGCCGGCAAGGGAATGACAGGAAAGCCAGGTTAAATAGGAAACACCCAGCCTCTGATGGACAGGTGGAAACCAGAGACCGCAACCCACCAAAGTCACCCAGTACCAGTTGTAACCACCAGAGGGAGCCCAAAAACAGAATCCACAACAGCGTTGCATGTGTTCTTCCTTTGTCTCAGCATCTGCTTCATTCTTGTGTGCGATTGACACAGTTTAGTTGCAGAGCGAGCTCAAACCACGTGCTTCCATCCCTGTGACATTTAACAGGGTATAGTATTCTGCAGTCAGAGTGAAGTACCTCTCAGTGAAGTAACTCAGTTTGGTACTTTGCGTTCCTTTCTTACTGTGTGGAGTTAACGCAGTCTGATTAAGATTACACTCGCAGCTTCGATCCGCCATTGTTCACACTAGCAGCAGTTATCCATCCCTGCATGGTGGACCCCGGATTGCGATTGCACTTGCACGTCAATTTATATTTTATTTAGTGCAATACGCCAACCCTAACAGTATACTAGCGCCAGGGTCTAGCTAGTAATGGCGGACGAGCAGCGTCTCCAGTGGTACATCCAACCGCTGGAGGGCAGGCTGTCCACGCTTGAGTGGGCGACTTCAGCTGTGGATGTATTTGCAGTAGCGGCACAAGCATCCAGTGAAGCCATCACCAGAGTTTCTGCTGTGACTCCTGCTCCACCCGATAAGTTCCTGGGGACAGCAAGGCTTGCAGGGGTTTTGTGAACCAGTGCTCCATTCAGATGGAGCTACTGGTCTCACCTTTTTCTTCTAAACAGGCCAAAGTGAGATTTGAGGTGTCCCTGTTGACGGACAGATCATTGTAGTGGTCTACACCACTAAGGAAGCGTAACGATCAGGTGGTCCAGAGTGCCTCTTGCATTCTGGGGGCTCTGAAGTAGGTCTTTCTAGGACCTCGTGTTACCCATGAGGCCTTTGCGCTTTCAAATGCCAGGGCTGAATTTTAGTCCCTGTCCATCCCTGGTCATAGGGCATATAATCTGTAATTAATGAAAGGTATACACCACAGGACAGGATGGCCAGGGCTTTAGGAGTATGTTGTCTCATTCTTTAGTTTATTGGGAGGGTTGTATTACTTGTTGTATTACATATTTTATATGCAGTACATGATATGTCACATAAGGGCTTCAAAAAAGAAATATGAATGGCACAGGACACCCTCCAACCTAAAAATGGCCCGGAGTTAATCTGATGGTTACTTGTGGCCATTGAACAGATATAAATTAGCAATAGTAGATTGTATGGACATTGTTAATAGCATCTCACTTCTGCACAATAATCTGAGACTTGTCTTAGCTACAACACTAGTCAGCATATAACAAATGTGTGCAACAAAATAATAACACCTGTGTGTACATATGTGCAATTCTCCTAACCAGTAAACAACATACATCAATCTTTAATGCCGGGGGTCTTGATTAATGCATTTAAACAAATGTAAGTAAACACTTCATGAGTAACATCATGGGGAACTTTCAAGTTTTCGACAGACTCGTGCTAAGCTTTGGTTTAGGCACAAGATGCAAATTACATTGCTGAATTAAAAATACAAATCATTAGTCATTTTTTGTCATGTCAGGTGATCAAAACATACATCTCCCATACTTTTGGAAGTGATTAGAAATGTGTGGTGCCCTAAATCATAGCATTATTTATTATTTAATATCATGTTACTATGTAAATAAAAATCAGTAAAGGCGTACAGTTTTTAAAGGGAATCTGTCACCAGGTTTTGGCCACCTAATCTGAGACCAGCTAATCTGGCACTGTACATACACAGAAAGTTGTCAATCAGTGGTGTGGGTGGGATTATACAGGGCTCAGCATTCAGAGAAGTGCTAGATATGTAGCAGATAAAATAGTGATTTCATCAAAATGACAGTGTCATGGGTTTACAGCGACAGAGAGGAGTCAGAAGAATGCAGCATTTCATTCCTCCTACTCCTGCACTGTTTAGAAGTACCTTTTACCTTTAAGTGTTAGAATTACTAGAATCTGTTGACTCAGTAGTCTGATGGTCTCCTCTCCAAGGAGGCTACACTTCTTATCATGTATGTTCTCAATAGTCAGTTACAATATGTTCTGAGCTATGGTAAATAGAATATGACCCTGGGTGCTGGTGGGGGCTACATGAGTTACATTGAAATGCATTGGATGTAAATGGTATAAAACATTGCTTTGGCTTTTTATATATCAGATAAAAGTGACTTGCTCACGGGATACGTGTGAGGTGTCTTTTGTCTCCAAGCGCTTGTCAACTAAGGGCGTAAATCCACAATTAGGTCTCACTGGTGATCTGTCAGCTGACATTTGGGTCAGAATAAAAACAGCTACGACAACCTTCATATTTAACGGTGTAGGTTTCTTTTAGAATTGCAGGGACTAACTTACTCAGTTGAGAGCTCCTGGAAGCTTTCCTGCATTAAGGCTCTTAGCTGTGCACTGTTAGCCACTCCTAGCTCCTATGTAAACCGGGCTCTGGCTTGCATTCATTGTCAGAGCTAGCTTATGCTGCATGGCTGGAGGCTGTTGGTGATTGTTTTTGGAGGAGGCGTTTGGTGGATTTATTTGTGACTATTGCTAGGTTATGAGTGTGCGATAATTCTCTTTCTTCTCCTACTTTAGTTTAACATTATCCTCTACTACCTGGAGCATTCTTTTGTTATATGTTTGAGCATAGTTGTATGTTTGATATTTTCTGTTATCCCTGTTCACATTACCTTGTTACTCTGGTTGGTGTATTACAGTACACTACTACTCCCCTTTTCCCTGGGTGGGGGAGGGGTACAGACTGAGGGCAGATTCAGGAGCTAAAGAAAGGTACTTGGCCCCGGTGTCTTCACAATCAGAAGTAATCAGGGAAACAGACTGAGCTAGGGCGCCACTAGTGTTAACGACTGGTCCTGGGACACCTGACAACAGAGTTGGCAAGTAACCCAGTACGTGACACATTGCTGGAATAGGAGCAACTGCCCCTATATTAGGCTGCTTTCAGGAGGGACAGCAACACCCTGGTGACAGATTGCCTTTAAAGTGAGAATATTGTCTCAGGTAATACAATACAGGCAGTGGGGATGGCCTCAATATTAGGACCATGAAGTTATATCTATGATTAGTACAAACAAGAGATATCAGAAGGGCATGATTAAGGAAAGGTTACAATGAGGTTATAATGAGCTTATTAAAAAATGTTGGTCAGTTATTGAAGACAGACAGGAAGGTATGGTCTCTAGATGAAATTTTCCACCAGGGCCTGGTGGCTATAATGTAAAATAAATCCAGGAATGGTTAGCTCAGGTGGTTATTTTAAAGGATTACTCCTATCTCTGACTGACAAGGGAATGTTTGAGTGTATGCACCAAGCAGAAGTAGTCAGGGCTACGGATACAGCCAAGCAGACTACATGATGCCATTTCTGAAACTTTCACAGAAGTAAATAGGATTGTGCTACGCTGGTTTTGTAAATTTGTGAATAGTAAAGAACAGCTCACTTGGCCATTTTCAGAGTCTTCACCTCATTTGGACAGAGCATGGACAAAAATATCAGCTAAAAGTGAGCTTAAAATATGGACTGAATCCAATGTGCTGACAACAGTTGCAATAGGTGACATTCTGTACCTTCTGTAGCTCCGCACTGAAGGGAAAATCCCCTCAGCCATTGTATTAAAGAAAGAAAGAACCACTATGAATCAATTACACTTATATGATTTTAGTTATTAATTTATGTGGTTAATGTATGTATAGTATGTACTGCATTGATAAAACTGCTGGAATGCATGCATTTCCACAGGTATATTCATAGAACCCCATGTCACGGGGTCCTTCTCCGGTATCACACAATCAACAGAGCAAGAGAAGAGTGAACAATCCCAAGACCTTTATTTAGGCAAAAATACAAAAGGTCCATATACAATCCGCCACACAAAGGATAAAATAGTCCAGAACCTGAATGCAGTTCAGTAACAGGATAAAAGTCCAACAATCCAGCAGACAGAGGATAACATAGTCTATATACTCTTCTTTCTCTCTGAGATGCTGTGTTCACGTCATAGTTCCACACAAGACTGCTCTGTGTCTCACTTCACTGATATTTTAAAAGTCTCCCTCCTCATTCACAGGTCAGGGTGGAAGGTCCCAAGGGCTCATTGTTTCAACAAGCTAGGTCAATATGTAATTAGCATACTAGCAAACAATACAGTACTGTGGGGGCTGATATCAGATGGCAGCAACAGCCATTCATCAATTGGCAAATAACTCCTTCTACAAGAGAACACCATGAAAATAAGTCAAATAGAAATATACACAAAAATGATCCCCACATAGCATATCACACCATCACACCCCATTTCCAAAAAAAGTTGGGACACTGTCAATCGTAAGGAAAGCAGGAATGCAATGATTTTTAACTCTCTTATAGCCATATTTTATTCACAACAGGATAAGAAGAATAAAGTTAGATCTCAGTCCATTTCATCTGAAAAAAATTAACTTGATTAGAAATTGATGTCAACACTACATCTCAAAAAAGTTGGCACAGTGCCATGTCTATCGTTGTGCAGCATTCCCTGTTCTTTTTGCAACAGTCTGTAAATGTTTAGGAAGTGAGACCAATGGCTGGAGTTTTGGGAGAGGTATGTTGCCCCATTCTTGTATGATGTAAGATTCAAGCTGCTCAACAGTCGTGGGTCATCATTGCCGGATTTTTTATTTCATCATGCCACAAATATTTTCTGTTTTTGACAGATCTGTACTGAGGCGGCCAGTTTGATTGTCACCCAAACTCCTCTTTTGCAAAGCCATGCTGTTGTGATCATTGCAGTATGTGGTTTTGCATTGTATTGGTAAAGTATGCAAAGCCTTTTCTGAAATAGACATTAGATGGAAGCATATCTTGTTCTAAAATCTCTACATAATGCTCAACAGTGATAGTGCCTTTCTAGATGTTTAAGCTGTCCATGTCATAGACACTAATACCACCACATATCATCAGAGATGTGGGCTTTTAAACTGCGTGCTGATAACAAGCTGGATGGTCTCTCTCCTCTTTAGTCCACAAAGCACATCATCCGTGGTTTCCATAAAGACTTTCAGTGATCTTTGACCTAGAGAACACAGTAGCATTTCTCATTGTCTTCATATACAGTATGACTACTGCTTTGCATGATAGATCTTTAAAGGGAAGCTGTCATGTGAAAAAAAACCACTATTAATCAGCAGATGTGGTAAATCTGCAGGTTAATCGGGTTCTGAAGCCAAGCGTCTGCCACAATGAAGCCCTGGCTACCAGGAGGAAAATAAAGTTATTCCTCCTGTCAGCCTTTCAAGCATGGGGACGGAGCTTGCGCACCTTCAGTCACCGCTCAATGCATTGTAAGCTGTAACCGAACACCCGACACTGAATGACAGCTCTGTACTGATGCACTGCTTAGCCGGCTCTCATTCAGTGTTTGGGCGTGGTTTCAGCCGCTGATCACTATGTACTAAATGGTCACTGCAGCCACGCCAGCTGTGCCTCTATGATTGGAGGCCAGAGGCTGCCTGCAGGAATAAAGTTCAATTCCTCCCGGCTGCTGGGCTTTCTGTGCAGTGGCCGCATGGCTTACGAACGCTATTAACCTGCAGATTACTAGCATTTTTTCACATGACAGGATCGCTTTAACTTCCATTTGTGGATTATAAAGTGAGCTGTGTCCACAGACAATGATTTCTAGAAGTCTTATTGAACCTATGCAGTAATTTACATAACCAAATCTTGTCAGTTTTTAATTTAACCCCTTCGCGACATGCGCCGTACTAGTACTGCGCTGCCGGCACTGCATTAGTGCCAGCCGCAGTACTAGTACGGCGCCGCCATTTTCCGGTCACCGCGTCGCATCGCGTGGTGATCGGGACCCGATGGCTGCTGTCCCTGACAGCAGCCATCCCTGCACGTAGCTCCGGGGGGTTGCACCGCCCCCCCCGCATCAGCGATCGCTGTGATTGGCTGGTCAATTCTGACCAGCCAATCACAGCAAAATAACAATAAAGTTAAGAAAAAAAAAAGCATGTGACAGGCTGTGATTGATGCTGTGTGACATCGCACCAATCACAGCCGTCACAGTAGGTGGGGTGCTCGCCATGTCACCTCACCTGATTAACCCCTATGGCGCTGATTGGCTGAACAATAGCTTCTAGCCAATCAGCGCCAAAGGGGTTAATTTAAAATACCGATCACCGCCCTGCACGCCATCTTTCTCTCAGATTTGGCGTGCAGAGCGGTGGTCTAAGCCCCTCTGTGATACCTGAGTCAAAGATTTCATTGGTGGCCAGTGCGATCGTCCTGGCGATCTCCTGCCTCCTGTGCTGTGCTGCTCCAGCTTGTGCTCCTGTGCTGTGTGCTCTCTGCTGCCACCTGCTGCTGTGTGAGGCCTGTGATCACAGCAGCAGCAGCAGCAGCACCTCCCGCACCCCTTTCCCATCCCCCCATCCCTGTTCCAGTACCCCCTCCCCCACCCTCCAATTGAAATTTGTGCGCACTTTTTTGCGCTTTTTTTCCTGTGCGCGGTGTCCCGCACAGAGCATTCGTGCTCCTCCTGTGTCCGCAGCGCTCTGATCAGTATCACTGCTGATCAGAGACTGCGCCACAGGACTCTTTTTTTTTTTAGCTAGTTAGCGTAGCGGACGTTGCAGTCTAAGCAACGTCCGATTTTTTTTTTTTATAAAAATATAATAATAGTAGTTAGTACAGTGTATTTTTAGACGTAGATTAGCTGGTGTCACAGAGTTAGTGACAACCGGTCTTTTTTTTTAGAGAAAAAAAAAATTGTACAGAGTAGTTTAGTGGTAGCGTGTTAGTGCAGCCGGCGTCACAGCGTTACTGACGACCGATCATCTTTTAGAAAAAAAAAAATCGTACAGAGTAGTTTTATAGGTAGAGAGGTAGCGTCTTTTTTGCATAAAAAAATCTGCTATCGCCGGATAATCTCTAGTGCATTAGGGGAGCGTACGTCACACTGTTAGTGGCGTTCGCTTTTCTTTTGTAAAAAGAATAATTAGTTGCGTCGTCTAATTTTTAGCGCGTTCATTAGGGGAGCGTACGTCACACTCTTAGTGGCGTTCGCTCTTCTTTTGTAAAAAGAATAATTAGTTGCGTCGTCTAATTTTTAGCGCGTTCATTAGGGGAGCGTACGTCACACTGTTAGTGGCGTTCGCTTTTCTTTTGTAAAAAGAATAATTAGTTGCGTCGTCTAATTTTTAGCGCGTTCATTAGGGGAGCGTACGTCACACTCTTAGTGGCGTTCGCTCTTCTTTTGTAAAAAGAATTATTAGTTGCGTCGTCTAATTTTTAGCGCGTTCATTAGGGGAGCGTACGTCACACTGTTAGTGGCGTTCGCTCTTCTTTTGTAAAAAGAATAATTAGTTGCGTCGTCTAATTTTTAGCGCGTTCATTAGGGGAGCGTACGTCACACTGTTAGTGGCGTTCGTTTTTTCTTTTGCAAAAAAAAGATTTAGTTGTGTACGGTAAATTTATACTTTTTGTTTATACAAACTTATTTTTTTACATCTGAATTTTCTTTTCATCTTTTTTTCTTGTTTCTTCTACATTTTTTCTCACTACTTGTTTTTTCTCTCTGATTGGTTATAATAAAGACTACCCTATACAAAAGCCCCACACATTACACGTGTAAAAGCACCACTTACACACACATCCCCAGGGTTTGGGAAAAAAAATGGCCCATTCGTCAACAAGGCGCTATTCACCAGAGGAGGCTTACGCCATCCTTGCGTCCGACACGGATACAGCCAGTGAGGAAGATCCCACATTCCTCTATTCCTCCTCCTCCTCCTCCTCCTCCTCCTCATCATCATCATCATCATCATCCTCCTCCTCATCTGGTGAGGAAGGACCCCCAACAAGGCGCCGAAGGACGATCCCGTATGGATTGCACCCCCTGAAAATTTTCAGCCCGTCATTCCGGATTTCAGCAGCAGCTCAGGAATCCAGTTTGACACGACTGGCCTCACTGAAATTGACTTCTTCAAATTCTTTTTCAGTGATGAAATAATAAATCTTATGGTGGCCCAGACGAACCTTTATGCCCAGCAATTTTTCACCCAAAATCCCACGTCATCTCACGCCAGATGGACCCCCGTAAATGCAGCAGAGATGATGACATTTTGGGGAATTGTGCTGCATATGGGCATAATCAAAAAGCCAAAGCTTCGGCAATACTGGAGTACTGAAATTCTCTACAGTACACCGGTATTCCGCATGGCCATGAAAAGGACACGATTTGAAAGGATCCAAAAATTTTTGCATTTCAGTGATAATGCGCAGTGTCCTCCCCGAGACGATCCAAACTTTGATCGTCTATATAAAATTCGGCCAGTGATTGAACATTTCAGCAGAAAATTTGCTGAGGCGTACACACCCCAGAGGGACATCGCTATTGATGAATCTCTGGTTCATTTCAAAGGGAGGCTAAAATTCCGACAGTACCTGCCCAGTAAGAGGTCCAGGTACGGAATAAAGCTGTACAAACTGTGCGAGAGTACCTCAGGGTACACCCACAGATTTAGGGTCTACGAGGGTAAGGACACCCAAATTAACCCCCCTGAATGCCCCCCCCATCCTGGGGGTGAGTGGGAAAATTGTGTGGGAATTGCTGCACCCACTGCTGGATAAGGGTTATCACCTCTACATTGATAACTTTTACACCAGCATCCCACTCTTCAAGGCCCTCTCTGCCAGAGGTACAGCTGCATGTGGCACCGTGCGAAAAAATCAGCGAGGCCTCCCTAAGCCGCTAATTGGCAAATGCTGAGAAAAGGGGAAAGCAGAGCCAAATGCAGCGACAACATGCTGGTGGTCAAGTATAAGGACAAAAGGGATGTCCTTATCCTGACCACCATACACCGTGACAACAGCACCCTTGTCACTGTTCGTGGGACCACAACACAAGTCCCAAAGCCAGATTGTATCCTGGATTACAATCGGTACATGGGGGGTGTGGATCTCTCAGATCAGGTCCTCCAACCATACAGTGCCATGCGTAAAGCTTACTTTTGGTACAAAAAATTGGCCGTGCACATTGTACAGATGGCAATGTACAATGCATTTGTGCTGTTCCGATCTACAGGCAATACGGGGGGGGACCTTCCTTCAGTTTCAGGAGGTAGTCATCAAGGCCCTAATGTTTGGCACACAGGGAGGTGAGGGACCCAGTACTTCTGAATCTGATAGTGCCCGTGTTGTCCCAGGTCAACATTTCCCAGGACAGGTTCCCCAAACAGCGAGGACAGGACGATCACAAAAACGGTGCAGAGTATGTTCCAAGAGGGGAATCCGAAAGGACACAACTTACCATTGTGAAACCTGCCCTGAGAAACCTGGCCTTTGCATTAAGGATTGCTTCAAAGCATACCACACGTCCACAAATTAATAAAATTAGTTTATACCCTGTTGACACAACACACTTTTATTATCTGATGTACCGAGCACATCTTACACATAACACCACATTATAAATTCATACACCAGTAAAAGCAAAAGATTTAAAATCAATACTATAGAACTATGCCTCTAGATATATTCCTTCAGGGGTGTAGTTTCCAAAATGGGGTCACTGGTGAGGCACTTGGAGGTTTACGGTGCTCACCACATATCTAAATAAATTCCTTGGGAGGTCCAGTTTCCAAAATGAGGTCACTGGTGAGGCACTTGGAGGTTTACGGTGCTCACCACATATCTAAATAAATTCCTTGGGAGGTCCAGTTTCCAAAATGGGGTCACTGGTGAGGCACTTGGAGGTTTACGGTGCTCACCACATATCTAAATAAATTCCTTGGGAGGTCCAGTTTCCAAAATGGGGTCACTGGTGAGGCACTTGGAGGTTTACGGTGCTCACCACATATCTAAATAAATTCCTTGGGAGGTCCAGTTTCCAAAATGGGGTCACTGGTGAGGCACTTGGAGGTTTACAGTGCTCACCACATATCTAAATAAATTCCTTGGGAGGTCCAGTTTTCAAAATGGGGTCACTTGTGGGAGATTTCCACTGTTGAGGTACATTAGGGGCTCTGCAAACACAACATGACGCCCGCAGACCATTTCATCAAAGTCTGCAATCCAAATGTCACTTATTCCATTCCGAGCCCCGACGTGTGCCCAAACAGTGGTTTTTCCCCACATATGGGGTATCGGCGTACTCATGAAAAATTGCACAACATCTTTTTCTGTCTATTTTGTCCTATAACCTTTGGGAAAATAAAAAAATAGTAGCTAAAAGATCATTTTTGTGGAAAAATTGTGTTGTTTTTTTTTTCACGACTCATTGTTATAATTTTTGGTGAGGCACTTGGAGGTTTACGGTGCTCACCACATATCTAAATAAATTCCTTGGGAGGTCCAGTTTTCAAAATGGGGTCACTTGTGGGAGATTTCCACTGTTGAGGCACATTAGGGGCTCTGCAAACACAACATGACGCCCGCAGACCATTCCATCAAAGTCTGCAATCCAAAACGTCACTTATTCCATTCCGAGCCCCGACGTGTGCCCAAACAGTGGTTTTTCCCCACATATGGGGTATCAGCGTACTCATGAAAAATTGCACAACATCTTTTTCTGTCTATTTTGTCCTATAACCTTTGGGAAAATAAAAAAATCGTAGCTAAAAGATCATTTTTGTGGAAAAATTGTGTTGTTTTTTTCACGACTCAATGTTATAATTTTTGGTGAGGCACTTGGAGGTTTACGGTGCTCACCACATATCTAAATAAATTCCTTGGGAGGTCCAGTTTTCAAAATGGGGTCACTTGTGGGAGATTTCCACTGTTGAGGCACATTAGGGGCTCTGCAAACACAACATGATGCCCGCAGACCATTCCATCAAAGTCTGCAATCCAAAACGTCACTTATTCCATTCCGAGCCCCGACGTGTGCCCAAACAGTGGTTTTTCCCCACATATGGGGTATCGGCGTACTCATGAAAAATTGCACAACATCTTTTTCTGTCTATTTTGTCCTATTACCTTTGGGAAAATAAAAAAAATCGTAGCTAAAAGATCATTTTTGTAGAAAAAATGTGTTTAATTTTTTTTTACGACTCATCGTTATAATTTTTGGTTAGGCACTTGGAGGTTCACGGTGCTCATCACATAGCTAGATAAGTTCCTTGAAGAGTCTAGTTTCCAAAATGGGGTCACTTGTGGCGGTTTTCCACTGTTTCGGTACATCAGGGGCTCTCCAAACGCGACATGGTGTCCGATCTCAATTCCAGCCAATATTGGTTTCAAAAAGTCAAATGGCGCTCCTTCCCTTCCGAGCCCTGCCGTGCGCCCAAACAGTGGTTTTCCCCCACATATAGGGTATCAGTGTATTCAGGATAAATTGCACAACAACTTTAGTGGTCCATTTTCTCCTTTTACACTTGTGAAGATAGAGAAATTGTTGCTAAAAGATCATTTTTGGGGAAAAAATGTGATTTTTTTATTTTCACGCCTCTATGTTCTAAACTTCTGTGAAGCACCTGGGGGTTCAAAGTGCTCACAACATAGCTAGATAAGTTCCTTGAAGGGTCTAGTTTCCAAAATGGGGTCACTTGTGGCAGTTTTCCACTGTTTCGGTACATCAGGGGCTCTCCAAACGCGACATGGTGTCCGATCTCAATTCCAGCCAATTTTGGTTTCAAAAAGTCAAATGGCGCTCCTTCCCTTCCGAGCCCTGCCGTGCGCCCAAACAGTGGTTTTCCCCCACATATGGGGTATCAGTGTATTCAGGATAAATTGCACAACAACGTTAGTGGTCCATTTTCTCCTTTTACACTTGTGAAGATAAAGAAATTGTTGCTAAAAGATCATTTTTTGGGGAAAAAATGTGATTTTTTATTTTCACGCTTCTATGTTCTAAACTTCTGTGAAGCACCTGGGGGTTCAAAGTGCTCACAACATAGCTAGATAAGTTCCTTTAAGGGTTTAGTTTCCAAAATGGGGTCACTTGTGGCAGTTTTCCACTGTTTCGGTACATCAGGGGCTCTCCAAACGCGACATGGTGTCCGATCTCAATTCCAGCCAATTTTGGTTTCAAAAAGTCAAATGGCGCTCCTTCCCTTCCGAGCCCTGCCGTGCGCCCAAACAGTGGTTTTCCCCCACATATGGGGTATCAGTGTATTCAGGATAAATTGCACAACAAACTTAGTGGTCCATTTTCTCCTTTTACACTTGTGAAGATAAAGAAATTGTTGCTAAAAGATCATTTTTTGGGGAAAAAAATTTGATTTTTTATTTTCACGCCTCTATGTTCTAAACTTCTGTGAAGCACCTGGGGGTTCAAAGTGCTCACAACATAGCGAGATAAGTTCCTTGAAGGGTCTAGTTTCCAAAATGGGGTTACTTGTGGTGGTTTTCCACTGTTTCGGTACATCAGGGGCTCTCCAAACGCGACATGGTGTCCGATCTCAATTCCAGCCAATTTTGGTTTCAAAAAGTCAAATGGCGCTCCTTCCCTTCCGAGCCCTGTCGTGCGCCCAAACAGTGGTTTTCCCCCACATATGGGGTATCAGTGTATTCAGGATAAATTGCACAACAACTTTAGTGGTCCATTTTCTCCTTTTACACTTGTGAAGATAGAGAAATTGTTGCTAAAAGATCATTTTTGGGGAAAAAATGTGATTTTTTTATTTTCACGCCTCTATGTTCTAAACTTCTGTGAAGCACCTGGGGGTTCAAAGTGCTCACAACATAGCGAGATAAGTTCCTTGAAGGGTCTAGTTTCCAAAATGGGGTCACTTGTGGCGGTTTTCCACTGTTTCGGTACATCAGGGGCTCTCCAAACGCGACATGGTGTCCGATCTCAATTCCAGCCAATTTTGGTTTCAAAAAGTCAAATGGCCCTCCTTCCCTTCCGAGCCCTGCCGTGCGCCCAAACAGTGGTTTTCCCCCACATATGGGGTATCAGTGTATTCAGGATAAATTGCACAACAACTTTAGTGGTCCATTTTCTCCTTTTACACTTGTGAAGATAGAGAAATTGTTGCTAAAAGATCATTTTTGGGGAAAAAATGTGATTTTTTATTTTCACGCCTCTTTGTTCGAAACTTCTGTGAAGCACCTGGGGGTTCAAAGTGCTCACAACATAGCTAGATAAGTTCCTTGAAGGGTCTAGTTTCCAAAATGGGGTCACTTGTGGCGGTTTTCCACTGTTTCGGTACATCAGGGGCTCTCCTAACTCGACATGGTGTCCGATCTCAATTCCAGCCAATTTTGGTTTCAAAAAGTCAAATGGCGCTCCTTCCTTTCCGAGCCCTGCCGTGCGCCCAAACAGTGGTTTTTCCCCACATATAGGGTATCAGTGTATTCAGGATAAATTGCACAACAACTTTAGTGGTCCATTTTCTCCTTTTACACTTGTGAAGATAGAGAAATTGTTGCTAAAATATCATTTTTGGGGAAAAAATGTGATTTTTTTATTTTCACGCCTCTATGTTCTAAACGTCTGTGAAGCACCTGGGGGTTCAAAGTGCTCACAACATAGCTAGATAAGTTCCTTGAAGGGTCTAGTTTCCAAAATGGGGTCACTTGTGGCAGTTTTCCACTGTTTCGGTACATCAGGGGCTCTCCAAACGCGACATGGTGTCCGATCTCAATTCCAGCCAATTTTGGTTTCAAAAAGTCAAATGGCGCTCCTTCCCTTCCGAGCCCTGCCGTGCGCCCAAACAGTGGTTTTCCCCCACATATGGGGTATCAGTGTATTCAGGATAAATTGCACAACAAACTTAGTGGTCCATTTTCTCCTTTTACACTTGTGAAGAAAAAGAAATTGTTGCTAAAAGATCATTTTTTGGGGAAAAAATTTGATTTTTTATTTTCACGCCTCTATGTTCTAAACTTCTGTGAAGCACCTGGGGGTTCAAAGTGCTCACAACATAGCGAGATAAGTTCCTTGAAGGGTCTAGTTTCCAAAATGGGGTTACTTGTGGCGGTTTTCCACTGTTTCGGTACATCAGGGGCTCTCCAAACGCGACATGTTGTCCGATCTCAATTCCAGCCATTTTTGGTTTCAAAAAGTCAAATGGCGCTCCTTCCCTTCCGAGCCCTGCCGTGCGCCCAAACAGTGGTTTTCCCCCACATATAGGGTATCAGTGTATTCAGGATAAATTGCACAACAACTTTAGTGGTCCATTTTCTCCTTTTACACTTGTGAAGATAAAGAAATTGTTGCTAAAAGATCATTTTTTGGGGAAAAAATGTGATTTTTTATTTTCACGCTTCTATGTTCTAAACTTCTGTGAAGCACCTGGGGGTTCAAAGTGCTCACAACATAGCTAGATAAGTTCCTTTAAGGGTTTAGTTTCCAAAATGGGGTCACTTGTGGCAGTTTTCCACTGTTTCGGTACATCAGGGGCTCTCCAAACGCGACATGGTGTCCGATCTCAATTCCAGCCAATTTTGGTTTCAAAAAGTCAAATGGCGCTCCTTCCCTTCCGAGCCCTGCCGTGCGCCCAAACAGTGGTTTTCCCCCACATATGGGGTATCAGTGTATTCAGGATAAATTGCACAACAACTTTAGTGGTCCATTTTCTCCTTTTACACTTGTGAAGATAGAGAAATTGTTGCTAAAAAATCATTTTTGGGGAAAAAATGTGATTTTTTTATTTTCACGCCTCTATGTTCTAAACTTCTGTGAAGCACCTGGGGGTTCAAAGTGCTCACAACATAGCGAGATAAGTTCCTTGAAGGGTCTACTTTCCAAAATGGGGTCACTTGTGGCGGTTTTCCACTGTTTCGGTACATCAGGGGCTCTCCAAACGCGACATGGTGTCCGATCTCAATTCCAGCCAATTTTGGTTTCAAAAAGTCAAATGGCCCTCCTTCCCTTCCGAGCCCTGCCGTGCGCCCAAACAGTGGTTTTCCCCCACATATGGGGTATCAGTGTATTCAGGATAAATTGCACAACAACTTTAGTGGTCCATTTTCTCCTTTTACACTTGTGAAGATAGAGAAATTGTTGCTAAAAGATCATTTTTGGGGAAAAAATGTGATTTTTTATTTTCACGCCTCTTTGTTCGAAACTTCTGTGAAGCACCTGGGGGTTCAAAGTGCTCACAACATAGCTAGATAAGTTCCTTGAAGGGTCTAGTTTCCAAAATGGGGTCACTTGTGGCGGTTTTCCACTGTTTCGGTACATCAGGGGCTCTCCTAACTCGACATGGTGTCCGATCTCAATTCCAGCCAATTTTGGTTTCAAAAAGTCAAATGGCGCTCCTTCCTTTCCGAGCCCTGCCGTGCGCCCAAACAGTGGTTTTTCCCCACATATAGGGTATCAGTGTATTCAGGATAAATTGCACAACAACTTTAGTGGTCCATTTTCTCCTTTTACACTTGTGAAGATAGAGAAATTGTTGCTAAAAGATCATTTTTTCGGGAAAAAATGTGATTTTTTATTTTCACGCCTCTATGTTCTAAACTTCTGTGAAGCACCTGGGGGTTCAAAGTGCTCACAACATAGCTAGATAAGTTCCTTGAAGGGTCTAGTTTCCAAAATGGGGTCACTTGTGGCAGTTTTCCACTGTTTCGGTACATCAGGGGCTCTCCAAACGCGACATGGTGTCCGATCTCAATTCCAGCCAATTTTGGTTTCAAAAAGTCAAATGGCGCTCCTTCCCTTCCGAGCCCTGCCGTGCGCCCAAACAGTGGTTTTCCCCCACATATGGGGAATCAGTGTATTCAGGATAAATAGCACAACAACTTTAGTGGTCCATTTTCTCCTTTTACACTTGTGAAGATAAAGAAATTGTTGCTAAAAGATCATTTTTTGGGGAAAAAAATGTGATTTTTTATTTTCACGCTTCTATGTTCTAAACTTCTGTGAGGCACCTGGGGGTTCAAAGTGCTCACAACATAGCTAGATAAGTTCCTTGAAGGGTCTAGTTTCCAAAATGGGGTCACTTGTGGCAGTTTTCCACTGTTTCGGTACATCAGGGGCTCTCCAAACGCGACATGGTGTCCGATCTCAATTCCAGCCAATTTTGGTTTCAAAAAGTCAAATGGCGCTCCTTCCCTTCCGAGCCCTGCCGTGCGCCCAAACAGTGGTTTTCCCCCACATATGGGGTATCAGTGTATTCAGGATAAATTGCACAACAACTTTAGTGGTCCATTTTCTCCTTTTACACTTGTGAAGATAGAGAAATTGTTGCTAAAAGATCATTTTTGGGGAAAAAATGTGATTTTTTTATTTTCACGCCTCTATGTTCTAAACTTCTGTGAAGCACCTGGGGGTTCAAAGTGCTCACAACATAGCGAGATAAGTTCCTTGAAGGGTCTAGTTTCCAAAATGGGGTCACTTGTGGCGGTTTTCCACTGTTTCGGTACATCAGGGGCTCTCCAAACGCGACATGTTGTCCGATCTCAATTCCAGCCATTTTTGGTTTCAAAAAGTCAAATGGCCCTCCTTCCCTTCCGAGCCCTGCCGTGCGCCCAAACAGTGGTTTTCCCCCACATATAGGGTATCAGTGTATTCAGGATAAATTGCACAACAACTTTTGTGGTCCATTTTCTCCTTTTACACTTGTGAAGATAAAGAAATTGTTGCTAAAAGATCATTTTTTGGGGAAAAAATGTGATTTTTTATTTTCACGCTTCTATGTTCTAAACTTCTGTGAAGCACCTGGGGGTTCAAAGTGCTCACAACATAGCTAGATAAGTTCCTTTAAGGGTTTAGTTTCCAAAATGGGGTCACTTGTGGCAGTTTTCCACTGTTTCGGTACATCAGGGGCTCTCCAAACGCGACATGGTGTCCGATCTCAATTCCAGTGAATTTTGGTTTCAAAAAGTCAAATGGCGCTCCTTCCCTTCCGAGCCCTGCCGTGCGCCCAAACAGTGGTTTTCCCCCACATATGGGGTATCAGTGTATTCAGGATAAATTGCACAACAACTTTAGTGGTCCATTTTCTCCTTTTACACTTGTGAAGATAGAGAAATTGTTGCTAAAAGATCATTTTTGGGGAAAAAATGTGATTTTTTTATTTTCACGCCTCTATGTTCTAAACTTCTGTGAAGCACCTGGGGGTTCAAAGTGCTCACAACATAGCGAGATAAGTTCCTTGAAGGGTCTAGTTTCCAAAATGGGGTCACTTGTGGCGGTTTTCCACTGTTTCGGTACATCAGGGGCTCTCCAAACGCGACATGGTGTCCGATCTCAATTCCAGCCAATTTTGGTTTCAAAAAGTCAAATGGCCCTCCTTCCCTTCCGAGCCCTGCCGTGCGCCCAAACAGTGGTTTTCCGCCACATATGGGGTATCAGTGTATTCAGGATAAATTGCACAACAACTTTAGTGGTCCATTTTCTCCTTTTACACTTGTGAAGATAGAGAAATTGTTGCTAAAAATCATTTTTGGGGAAAAAATGTGATTTTTTATTTTCACGCCTCTTTGTTCGAAACTTCTGTGAAGCACCTGGGGGTTCAAAGTGCTCACAACATAGCTAGATAAGTTCCTTGAAGGGTCTAGTTTCCAAAATGGGGTCACTTGTGGCGGTTTTCCACTGTTTCGGTACATCAGGGGCTCTCCTAACTCGACATGGTGTCCGATCTCAATTCCAGCCAATTTTGGTTTCAAAAAGTCAAATGGCGCTCCTTCCTTTCCGAGCCCTGCCGTGCGCCCAAACAGTGGTTTTTCCCCACATATAGGGTATCAGTGTATTCAGGATAAATTGCACAACAACTTTAGTGGTCCATTTTCTCCTTTTACACTTGTGAAGATAGAGAATTTGTTGCTAAAAGATCATTTTTTCGGGAAAAAATGTGATTTTTTATTTTCACGCTTCTATGTTCTAAACTTCTGTGAAGCACCTGGGGGTTCAAAGTGCTCACAACATAGCTAGATAAGTTCCTTTAAGGGTTTAGTTTCCAAAATGGGGTCACTTGTGGCAGTTTTCCACTGTTTCGGTACATCAGGGGCTCTCCAAACGCGACATGGTGTCCGATCTCAATTCCAGCCAATTTTGGTTTCAAAAAGTCAAATGGCGCTCCTTCCCTTCCGAGCCCTGCCGTGCGCCCAAACAGTGGTTTTCCCCCACATATGGGGTATCAGTGTATTCAGGATAAATTGCACAACAACTTTAGTGGTCCATTTTCTCCTTTTACACTTGTGAAGATAGAGAAATTGTTGCTAAAAGATCATTTTTGGGGAAAAAATGTGATTTTTTTTATTTTCACGCCTCTATGTTCTAAACTTCTGTGAAGCACCTGGGGGTTCAAAGTGCTCACAACATAGCGAGATAAGTTCCTTGAAGGGTCTAGTTTCCAAAATGGGGTCACTTGTGGCGGTTTTCCACTGTTTCGGTACATCAGGGGCTCTCCAAACGCGACATGGTGTCCGATCTCAATTCCAGCCAATTTTGGTTTCAAAAAGTCAAATGGCCCTCCTTCCCTTCCGAGCCCTGCCGTGCGCCCAAACAGTGGTTTTCCCCCACATATGGGGTATCAGTGTATTCAGGATAAATTGCACAACAACTTTAGTGGTCCATTTTCTCCTTTTACACTTGTGAAGATAGAGAAATTGTTGCTAAAAGATCATTTTTGGGGAAAAAATGTGATTTTTTATTTTCACGCCTCTATGTTCGAAACTTCTGTGAAGCACCTGGGGGTTCAAAGTGCTCACAACATAGCTAGATAAGTTCCTTGAAGGGTCTAGTTTCCAAAATGGGGTCACTTGTGGCAGTTTTCCACTGTTTCGGTACATCAGGGGCTCTCCAAACGCGACATGGTGTCCGATCTCAATTCCAGCCAATTTTGGTTTCAAAAAGTCAAATGGCGCTCCTTCCCTTCCGAGCCCTGCCGTGGGCCCAAACAGTGGTTTTCCCCCACATATGGGGAATCAGTGTATTCAGGATAAATTGCACAACAACTTTAGTGGTCCATTTTCTCCTTTTACACTTGTGAAGATAAAGAAATTGTTGCTAAAAGATCATTTTTTGGGGAAAAAAATGTGATTTTTTATTTTCACGCTTCTATGTTCTAAACTTCTGTGAAGCACCTGGGGGTTCAAAGTGCTCACAACATAGCTAGATAAGTTCCTTGAAGGGTCTAGTTTCCAAAATGGGGTCACTTGTGGCAGTTTTCCACTGTTTCGGTACATCAGGGGCTCTCCAAACGCGACATGGTGTCCGATCTCAATTCCAGCCAATTTTGGTTTCAAAAAGTCAAATGGCGCTCCTTCCCTTCCGAGCCCTGCCGTGCGCCCAAACAGTGGTTTTCCCCCACATATGGGGTATCAGTGTATTCAGGATAAATTGCACAACAACTTTAGTGGTCCATTTTCTCCTTTTACACTTGTGAAGATAGAGAAATTGTTGCTAAAATATCATTTTTGGGGAAAAAATGTGATTTTTTTATTTTCACGCCTCTATGTTCTAAACTTCTGTGAAGCACCTGGGGGTTCAAAGTGCTCACAACATAGCGAGATAAGTTCCTTGAAGGGTCTAGTTTCCAAAATGGGGTCACTTGTGGCGGTTTTCCACTGTTTCGGTACATCAGGGGCTCTCCAAACGCGACATGTTGTCCGATCTCAATTCCAGCCATTTTTGGTTTCAAAAAGTCAAATGGCCCTCCTTCCCTTCCGAGCCCTGCCGTGCGCCCAAACAGTGGTTTTCCCCCACATATAGGGTATCAGTGTATTCAGGATAAATTGCACAACAACTTTTGTGGTCCATTTTCTCCTTTTACACTTGTGAAGATAAAGAAATTGTTGCTAAAAGATCATTTTTTGGGGAAAAAATGTGATTTTTTATTTTCACGCTTCTATGTTCTAAACTTCTGTGAAGCACCTGGGGGTTCAAAGTGCTCACAACATAGCTAGATAAGTTCCTTTAAGGGTTTAGTTTCCAAAATGGGGTCACTTGTGGCAGTTTTCCACTGTTTCGGTACATCAGGGGCTCTCCAAACGCGACATGGTGTCCGATCTCAATTCCAGTGAATTTTGGTTTCAAAAAGTCAAATGGCGCTCCTTCCCTTCCGAGCCCTGCCGTGCGCCCAAACAGTGGTTTTCCCCCACATATGGGGTATCAGTGTATTCAGGATAAATTGCACAACAACTTTAGTGGTCCATTTTTTCCTTTTACACTTGTGAAGATAGAGAAATTGTTGCTAAAAGATCATTTTTGGGGAAAAAATGTGATTTTTTTATTTTCACGCCTCTATGTTCTAAACTTCTGTGAAGCACCTGGGGGTTCAAAGTGCTCACAACATAGCGAGATAAGTTCCTTGAAGGGTCTAGTTTCCAAAATGGGGTCACTTGTGGCGGTTTTCCACTGTTTCGGTACATTAGGGGCTCTCCAAACGCGACATGGTGTCCGATCTCAATTCCAGCCAATTTTGGTTTCAAAAAGTCAAATGGCCCTCCTTCCCTTCCGAGCCCTGCCGTGCGCCCAAACAGTGGTTTTCCGCCACATATGGCGTATCAGTGTATTCAGGATAAATTGCACAACAACTTTAGTGGTCCATTTTCTCCTTTTACACTTGTGAAGATAGAGAAATTGTTGCTAAAAGATCATTTTTGGGGAAAAAATGTGATTTTTTATTTTCACGCCTCTTTGTTCGAAACTTCTGTGAATCACCTGGGGGTTCAAAGTGCTCACAACATAGCTAGATAAGTTCCTTGAAGGGTCTAGTTTCCAAAATGGGGTCACTTGTGGCGGTTTTCCACTGTTTCGGTACATCAGGGGCTCTCCTAACTCGACATGGTGTCCGATCTCAATTCCAGCCAATTTTGGTTTCAAAAAGTCAAATGGCGCTCCTTCCTTTCTGAGCCCTGCCGTGCGCCCAAACAGTGGTTTTTCCCCACATATAGGATATCAGTGTATTCAGGATAAATTGCACAACAACTTTAGTGGTCCATTTTCTCCTTTTACACTTGTGAAGATAGAGAAATTGTTGCTAAAAGATCATTTTTTCGGGAAAAAATGTGATTTTTTATTTTCACGCCTCTATGTTCTAAACTTCTGTGAAGCACCTGGGGGTTCAAAGTGCTCACAACATAGCTAGATAAGTTCCTTGAAGGGTCTAGTTTCCAAAATGGGGTCACTTGTGGCAGTTTTCCACTGTTTCGGTACATCAGGGGCTCTCCAAACGCGACATGGTGTCCGATCTCAATTCCAGCCAATTTTGGTTTCAAAAAGTGAAATGGCGCTCCTTCCCTTCCGAGCCCTGCCGTGCGCCCAAACAGTGGTTTTCCCCCACATATGGGGTATCAGTGTATTCAGGATAAATTGCACAACAACTTTAGTGGTCCATTTTCTCCTTTTACACTTGTGAAGATAGAGAAATTGTTGCTAAAAGATCATTTTTGGGGAAAAAATGTGATTTTTTTATTTTCACGCCTCTATGTTCTAAACTTCTGTGAAGCACCTGGGGGTTCAAAGTGCTCACAACATAGCTAGATAAGTTCCTTGAAGGGTCTAGTTTCCAAAATGGGGTCACTTGTGGCGGTTTTCCACTGTTTCGGTACATCAGGGGCTCTCCAAACGCGACATGGTGTCCGATCTCAATTCCAGCCAATTTTGGTTTCAAAAAGTCAAATGGCCCTCCTTCCCTTCCGAGCCCTGCCGTGTGCCCAAACAGTGGTTTTCCCCCACATATGGGGTATCAGTGTATTCAGGATAAATTGCACAACAACTTTAGTGGTCCATTTTCTCCTTTTACACTTGTGAAGATAGAGAAATTGTTGCTAAAAGATCATTTTTGGGGAAAAAATGTGATTTTTTATTTTCACGCCTCTTTGTTCGAAACTTCTGTGAAGCACCTGGGGGTTCAAAGTGCTCACAACATAGCTAGATAAGTTCCTTGAAGGGTCTAGTTTCCAAAATGGGGTCACTTGTGGCGGTTTTCCACTGTTTCGGTACATCAGGGGCTCTCCTAACTCGACATGGTGTCCGATCTCAATTCCAGCCAATTTTGGTTTCAAAAAGTCAAATGGCGCTCCTTCCCTTCCGAGCCCTGCCGTGCGCCCAAACAGTGGTTTTCCCCCACATATGGGGAATCAGTGTATTCAGGATAAATTGCACAACAACTTTAGTGGTCCATTTTCTCCTTTTACACTTGTGAAGATAAAGAAATTGTTGCTAAAAGATCATTTTTTGGGGAAAAAATGTGATTTTTTATTTTCACGCTTCTATGTTCTAAACTTCTGTGAAGCACCTGGGGGTTCAAAGTGCTCACAACATAGCTAGATAAGTTCCTTGAAGGGTCTAGTTTCCAAAATGGGGTCACTTGTGGCAGTTTTCCACTGTTTCGGTACATCAGGGGCTCTCCAAACGCGACATGGTGTCCGATCTCAATTCCAGCCAATTTTGGTTTCAAAAAGTCAAATGGCGCTCTGTTATGACCCCAATGGCGAGGGTCTCAGAGGAACGTGGAAGTCTGCAGAATACAAAAATCCAGCTCATAGGGCAGTGGTAACTGGGTTGACCATATATCTACTCCTAACGCCAACACTAGAAGTAGCCGGGGATCATTCCTACGTTGATTCTAGATGACACGCGCCAGCCGGAGAATCTAGCTACCCCTAGCAGAGGAAAACAAAGACCTTTCTTGCCTCCAGAGAAGGGGACCCCAAAGCTGGATAGAAGCCCCCCACAAATAATGACGGTGAGGTAAGAGGAAATGACAAACACAGAAATGAACCAGGTTTAGCACAGTGAGGCCCGCTTACTGATAGCAGAATAAAGAAAGGTAACTTATATGGTCAACAAAAACCCTATCAAAATCCACACTGGAAATTCAAGAACCCCCGAACCGTCTAACGGTCCGGGGGGAGAACACCAGCCCCCCTAGAGCTTCCAGCAAAGGTCAGGATATAGATTTGGAACAAGCTGGACAAAAATACAAAACCAAAACAAATAGCAAAAAGCAAAAGGCAGACTTAGCTGATATAACTGGAACCAGGATCAGTAGACAAGAGCACAGCAGACTAGCTCTGATAACTACGTTGCCAGGCATTGAACTGAAGGTCCAGGGAGCTTATATAGCAACACCCCTAACTAACGACCCAGGTGCGGATAAAAGGAATGACAGAAAAACCAGAGTCAAAAAACTAGTAACCACTAGAGGGAGCAAAAAGCAAATTCACAACAGTACCCCCCCCTTAGTGAGGGGTCACCGAACCCTCACCACGACCACCAGGGCGATCAGGATGAGCGGCATGAAAGGCACGAACTAAATCGGCCGCATGAACATCAGAGGCGACCACCCAGGAATTATCCTCCTGACCATAGCCCTTCCACTTGACCAGGTACTGAAGCCTCCGCCTGGAGAGGCGAGAATCCAAGATCTTCTCCACCACGTACTCCAACTCGCCCTCAACCAACACCGGAGCAGGAGGCTCAGCAGAAGGAACTACAGGCACAATGTACCGCCGCAACAAGGACCTATGAAATACATTGTGAATAGCAAACGACACAGGAAGATCCAGACGAAAAGATACAGGATTAAGGATTTCCAATATCTTGTAAGGCCCAATAAAACGAGGTTTAAATTTGGGAGAGGAGACCTTCATAGGAACAAAGCGGGAAGAAAGCCACACCAAATCCCCAACGCGTAGTCGGGGACCCACACCGCGGCGGCGGTTGGCAAAGCGCTGAGCCTTCTCCTGTGACAACTTCAAGTTGTCCACCACATGATTCCAGATCTGCTGCAACCTATCCACCACAGAATCCACCCCAGGACAGTCAGAAGGCTCCACATGACCCGAAGAAAAGCGAGGATGGAAACCAGAGTTGCAGAAAAAAGGCGAAACCAAGGTGGCGGAACTAGCCCGATTATTAAGGGCAAACTCAGCCAACGGCAAGAATGTCACCCAATCGTCCTGATCAGCAGAGACAAAACACCTCAAATAAGCCTCCAAAGTCTGATTGGTTCGCTCCGTCTGTCCATTAGTCTGAGGATGGAAAGCAGACGAAAACGACAAATCAATTCCCATCCTACTACAAAAGGATCGCCAGAACCTGGAAACGAACTGGGATCCTCTGTCTGACACAATATTCTCAGGGATGCCGTGCAAACGAACCACATTCTGGAAAAACACAGGAACCAGATCGGAAGAGGAAGGCAGCTTAGGCAAAGGAACCAAATGGACCATCTTGGAGAAGCGATCACATATCACCCAGATAACAGACATGCCCTGAGATAGCGGAAGATCAGAAATGAAATCCATGGAGATATGTGTCCAAGGTCTCTTCGGGACAGGCAAGGGCAAGAGCAAACCGCTGGCACGAGAACAGCAAGGCTTAGCTCGAGCACAAGTCCCACAGGACTGCACAAATGACCGCACATCCCTTGACAAGGAAGGCCACCAAAAGGACCTGGCCACCAGATCTCTGGTGCCAAAAATTCCCGGGTGACCTGCCAACACCGAGGAATGAACCTCGGAAATGACTCTGCTGGTCCACTTATCCGGGACAAACAGTCTGTCAGGTGGACAAGACTCAGGCCTATCAGCCTGAAATCTCTGCAACACACGTCGCAGATCCGGAGAAATAGCTGACAAGATAACTCCATCTTTAAGAATACCAACAGGATCCGCGACTCCAGGAGCATCAGGCACAAAGCTCCTAGAAAGAGCATCGGCCTTCACATTCTTTGAACCTGGTAAATACGAGACAACAAAATCAAAGCGGGAGAAAAACAATGACCAGCGGGCCTGTCTCGGATTAAGGCGTTTAGCAGACTCGAGATACATCAGATTTTTGTGATCAGTCAAGACCACCACACGATGCTTAGCACCCTCGAGCCAATGACGCCACTCCTCAAATGCCCATTTCATGGCCAACAACTCCCGATTGCCCACATCATAATTTCGCTCGGCAGGCGAAAACTTCCTAGAGAAAAAGGCACAAGGTTTCATAACAGAGCAACCAGGGCCTCTCTGCGACAAAACGGCCCCTGCCCCAATCTCCGAAGCATCCACCTCAACCTGAAAGGGAAGTGAGACGTCAGGCTGGCACAAAACAGGCGCCGAAGTAAACCGGCGTTTCAACTCCTGAAAAGCCTCCACGGCAGCAGGAGCCCAGTTAGCTACATCGGAGCCCTTCTTGGTCATATCCGTCAAAGGTTTCACAATGCTAGAAAAATTAGCGATAAAACGACGGTAGAAGTTAGCGAAGCCCAAGAACTTCTGAAGACTCTTAACTGACGAGGGCTGAGTCCAATCAAGAATAGCTCGGACCTTGACTGGGTCCATCTCCACAGCAGAAGGGGAAAAAATGAACCCCAAAAAGGGAACCTTCTGTACACCAAAGAGACACTTTGAGCCCTTGACAAACAAAGAATTTTCACGCAAAATTTTAAAGACCAACCTGACCTGCTCCACATGCGAATCCCAATTATCAGAAAAAACCAAAATATCATCCAGATAAACAATCAAAAATTTATCCAGATACTTCCGGAAAATGTCATGCATAAAGGACTGAAAAACTGAAGGCGCATTGGAGAGCCCAAAAGGCATCACCAAGTACTCAAAATGACCTTCGGGCATATTGAATGCGGTTTTCCATTCATCACCTTGCTTAATGCGCACAAGGTTGTACGCACCACGAAGGTCTATCTTGGTGAACCACTTGGCACCCTTAATCCGGGCAAACAAGTCAGACAACAGCGGTAAAGGATACTGAAATTTGACAGTGATCTTATTTAAAAGCCGATAATCAATACAAGGTCTCAAAGATCCGTCCTTTTTTGCCACAAAAAAGAATCCCGCACCAAGAGGGGAAGAAGACGGACGAATATGTCCTTTTTCCAGAGACTCCTTGATATATGAACGCATAGCGGTATGTTCAGGTACCGACAGATTAAACAGTCTTCCCTTAGGAAATTTACTGCCTGGGATCAAATCTATAGCACAGTCACAGTCCCTATGAGGAGGCAGTGCACTGGACTCAGACTCACTGAAGACATCCTGATAATCAGACAAATACTCCGGAACTTCCGAAGGCGTAGAAGAAGCAATAGACACAGGCAGGGAATCCTCATGAATACCACGACAGCCCCAACTTGAGACTGACATAGCCTTCCAGTCCAGGACTGGATTATGGGTCTGTAACCATGGCAGCCCTAAAACGACCAAATCATGCATTTTATGTAAAACCAGGAAACGTATCACCTCGCGGTGTTCAGGAGTCATGCACATGGTAACCTGAGTCCAATACTGCGGTTTATTTGCTGCCAATGGTGTAGCATCAATACCCCTAAGAGGAATAGGATTTTCTAATGGTTCAAGAGTAGTGTTGAGCGATACCGTCCGATACTTGAAAGTATCGGTATCGGAAAGTATCGGCCGATACCGTCACAGTATCGGAATCCAATCCGATACCGATACCCGATACCGATACAAGTCAATGGGACTCATGTATCGGACGGTATCCCTGATGGTTCCCAGGGTCTGAAGGAGAGGAAACTCTCCTTCAGGCCCTGGGAACCATATAAATGTGTAAAAGAAAGAATTAAAATAAAAAATATCGCTATACTCACCTGTCCGACGCAGCCGGGACTTCAGCGAGGGAACCGGCAGCGTTGTTTGTTTAAAAATCGCGCTATTACTTGGTTACGTGAATTCCCGGCTTGTGATTGGTCAGGTCGGCCATGTTGCCGGGACGCGGACCAATCACAGCAAGCCGTGACGAAATTACGTCACGGCTTGCTGTGATTGGTCCGCGTCCCGGCAATATGGCCGCCCTGACCAATCACAAGCCGGGACGTCACGGGAGGCTGGACACGCGCTCATTTTAAAATGGGCGCGTGTCCAGCCTCCCGTGACGTCACGGCTTGTGATTGGTTGCGCCGCGATCAACCAATCACAAGCCGGGAGGCTGGACGCGCTCATTTTGAAATGGGCGCGTGTCCAGCCTCCCGTGACGTCACGGCTTGTGATTGGTTGCGCCGCGATCAACCAATCACAAGCCGGGAGGCTGGACGCGCTCATTTTGAAATGGGCGCGTGTCCAGCCTCCCGGCTTGTGATTGGTTGACCGCGACGCAACCAATCACAAGCCGTGACGTCACGGGAGGCTGGACACGCGCCCTTTTTAAAATGAGCGCGTTTCCAGCCTCCCGTGACGTCACGGCTTGTGATTGGTTAATGGCGGCCATGTTGCCGGGACGCGGACCAATCACAGCAAGCCGTGACGTATTTTCGTCACGGCTTGCTGTGATTGGTCCGCGGCCCGGCAACATGGCCGCCCTGACCAATCACAAGCCGGGACTTCGCGTAACCATGTAAAAGCGGGAATTTTAAACAAACAACGCTGCCGGTTCCTGCGCTGAGGTCCCGGCTGCGTCGGACAGGTGAGTATAGCGATATTTTTTATTTTAATTCTCTATTTTACACATTTTAACATTAATGTTGTTCCGATACCCGATACCCGATACCACAAGAGTATCGGAATCCCGGTATCGGAATTCCGATACAGCAAGTATCGGCCGATACCCGATACTTGCAGCATCGGAATGCTCAACACTATTCAAGAGTAAATCCACAGCGCTTAGCAAATGAGAGATCCATGAGACTCAGGGCAGCACCTGAATCTACAAACGCCATGACAGGATAAGATGACAGTGAGCAAATCAAAGTTACAGACAGAATAAATTTAGGTTGCAAATTACCAACGGTGACAGGACTAACAACCTTAGCTATACGTTTAGAGCATGCTGAGATAACATGTGTAGAATCACCACAGTAGTAGCACAAGCCATTCCGGCGTCTATGAATTTTCCGCTCATTTCTAGTCAGGATTCTATCACATTGCATTAAATCAGGTGTCTGTTCAGACAACACCATGAGGGAATTTGCGGTTTTTCTATCACATTGCACCGAATTAGGTGTCTGTTCAGACAACACCATGAGGGAATTTGCGGTTTTGCGCTCCCGCAACCGCCGGTCAATTTGAATAGCCAGTGCCATAGTATCATTCAGACCTGTGGGAATGGGAAAACCCACCATAACATTCTTAATGGCTTCAGAAAGGCCATTTCTAAAATTAGCGGCCAGTGCACACTCGTTCCAATGTGTCAGCACGGACCATTTCCGAAATTTTTGGCAATACACTTCAGCCTCGTCCTGCCCCTGAGACATAGACAGCAAGGCCTTTTCTGCCTGAATCTCAAGATTGGGTTCCTCATAAAGTAAACCGAGCGCCAGAAAAAACGCATCAAGATCAGCCAATGCCGGATCTCCTGGCGCCAGCGAAAAAGCCCAATCCTGAGGGTCGCCCCGTAAGAACGAAATAACAATTTTTACTTGCTGAGCAGAATCTCCTGATGAACAGGGTCTCAGGGACAAAAACAATTTACAATTATTCACGAAATTCCTAAACTTAAACCTGTCTCCGGAAAACAGTTCAGGAATCGGTATTTTAGGTTCTGACCTAGGATTTCTGATAACATAGTCTTGTATGCCCTGCACACGAGTAGCCAGCTGGTCCACACTTGTAATCAAGGTCTGGACATTCATGTCTGCAGCAAGCATAGCCACTCTGAGGTAAAGGGGAAGGAGAAAAAAAAAAAACTCAGAATCTTCTTTCTTATAATCCCTCTTCTGCAATGCATTAAACATTTAATACTGGCCTGGCAAACTGTTATGACCCCAATGGCGAGGGTCTCAGAGGAACGTGGAAGTCTGCAGAATACAAAAATCCAGCTCATAGGGCAGTGGTAACTGGGTTGACCATATATCTACTCCTAACGCCAACACTAGAAGTAGCCGGGGATCATTCCTACGTTGATTCTAGATGACACGCGCCAGCCGGAGAATCTAGCTACCCCTAGCAGAGGAAAACAAAGACCTTTCTTGCCTCCAGAGAAGGGGACCCCAAAGCTGGATAGAAGCCCCCCACAAATAATGACGGTGAGGTAAGAGGAAATGACAAACACAGAAATGAACCAGGTTTAGCACAGTGAGGCCCGCTTACTGATAGCAGAATAAAGAAAGGTAACTTATATGGTCAACAAAAACCCTATCAAAATCCACACTGGAAATTCAAGAACCCCCGAACCGTCTAACGGTCCGGGGGGAGAACACCAGCCCCCCTAGAGCTTCCAGCAAAGGTCAGGATATAGATTTGGAACAAGCTGGACAAAAATACAAAACCAAAACAAATAGCAAAAAGCAAAAGGCAGACTTAGCTGATATAACTGGAACCAGGATCAGTAGACAAGAGCACAGCAGACTAGCTCTGATAACTACGTTGCCAGGCATTGAACTGAAGGTCCAGGGAGCTTATATAGCAACACCCCTAACTAACGACCCAGGTGCGGATAAAAGGAATGACAGAAAAACCAGAGTCAAAAAACTAGTAACCACTAGAGGGAGCAAAAAGCAAATTCACAACAGCGCTCCTTCCCTTCCGAGCCCTGCCGTGCGCCCAAACAGTGGATTTTCCCCACATATAGGGTATCAGTGTATTCAGGATAAATTGCACAACAACGTTAGTGGTCCATTTTCTCCTTTTACACTTGTGAAGATAAAGAAATTGTTGCTAAAAGATCATTTTTTGGGGAAAAAATGTGATTTTTTATTTTCACGCTTCTATGTTCTAAACTTCTGTGAAGCACCTGGGGGTTCAAAGTGCTCACAACATAGCTAGATAAGTTCCTTGAAGGGTCTAGTTTCCAAAATGGGGTCACTTGTGGCGGTTTTCCACTGTTTCGGTACATCAGGGGCTCTCCTAACTCGACATGGTGTCCGATCTCAATTCCAGCCAATTTTGGTTTCAAAAAGTCAAATGGCGCTCCTTCCCTTCCGAGCCCTGCCGTGCGCCCAAACAGTGGTTTTTCCCCACATATAGGGTATCAGTGTATTCAGGATAAATTGCACAACAACTTTAGTGGTCCATTTTCTCCTTTTACACTTGTGAAGATAAAGAAATTGTTGCTAAAAGATCATTTTTTGGGGAAAAAATTTGATTTTTTATTTTCACGCTTCTATGTTCTAAACTTCTGTGAAGCACCTGGGGGTTCAAAGTGCTCACAACATAGCTAGATAAGTTCCTTTAAGGGTCTAGTTTCCAAAATGGGGTCACTTGTGGCAGTTTTCCACTGTTTCGGTACATCAGGGGCTCTCCAAACGCGACATGGTGTCCGATCTCAATTCCAGCCAATTTTGGTTTCAAAAAGTCAAATGGCGCTCCTTCCCTTCCGAGCCCTGCCGTGCGCCCAAACAGTGGTTTTCCCCCACATATGGGGTATCAGTGTACTCAGGATAAATTGCACAACAACTTTAGTGGTCCATTTTCTCCTTTTACACTTGTGAAGATAGAGAAATTGTTGCTAAAAGATCATTTTTGGGGAAAAAATGTGATTTTTTATTTTCACGCCTCTTTGTTCGAAACTTCTGTGAAGCACCTGGGGGTTCAAAGTGCTCACAACATAGCTAGATAAGTTCCTTGAAGGGTCTAGTTTCCAAAATGGGGTCACTTGTGGTGGTTTTCCACTGTTTCGGTACATCAGGGGCTCTCCTAACTCGACATGGTGTCCGATCTCAATTCCAGCCAATTTTGGTTTCAAAAAGTCAAATGGCGCTCCTTCCTTTCCGAGCCCTGCCGTGCGCCCAAACAGTGGTTTTTCCCCACATACAGGGTATCAGTGTATTCAGGATAAATTGCACAACAACTTTAGTGGTCCATTTTCTCCTTTTACACTTGTGAAGATAGAGAAATTGTTGCTAAAAGATCATTTTTTGGGGAAAAAATGTGATTTTTTATTTTCACGCTTCTATGTTCTAAACTTCTGTGAAGCACCTGGGGGTTCAAAGTGCTCACAACATAGCTAGATAAGTTCCTTTAAGGGTTTAGTTTCCAAAATGGGGTCACTTGTGGCGGTTTTCCACTGTTTCGGTACATCAGGGGCTCTCCAAACGCGACATGGTGTCCGATCTCAATTCCAGCCAATTTTGGTTTCAAAAAGTCAAATGGCCCTCCTTCCCTTCCGAGCCCTGCCGTGCGCCCAAACAGTGGTTTTCCCCCACATATCGGGTATCAGTGTATTCAGGATAAATTGCACAACAACTTTAGTGGTCCATTTTCTCCTTTTACACTTGTGAAGATAGAGAAATTGTTGCTAAAAGATCATTTTTGGGGAAAAAATGTGATTTTTTATTTTCACGCCTCTTTGTTCGAAACTTCTGTGAAGCACCTGGGGGTTCAAAGTGCTCACAACATAGCTAGATAAGTTCCTTGAAGGGTCTAGTTTCCAAAATGGGGTCACTTGTGGTGGTTTTCCACTGTTTCGGTACATCAGGGGCTCTCCTAACTCGACATGGTGTCCGATCTCAATTCCAGCCAATTTTGGTTTCAAAAAGTCAAATGGCGCTCCTTCCTTTCCGAGCCCTGCCGTGCGCCCAAACAGTGGTTTTTCCCCACATATAGGGTATCAGTGTATTCAGGATAAATTGCACAACAACTTTAGTGGTCCATTTTCTCCTTTTACACTTGTGAAGATAGAGAAATTGTTGCTAAAAGATCATTTTTTGGGGAAAAAATGTGATTTTTTATTTTCACGCCTCTATGTTCTAAACTTCTGTGAAGCACCTGGGGGTTCAAAGTGCTCACAACATAGCTAGATAAGTTCCTTGAAGGGTCTAGTTTCCAAAATGGGGTCACTTGTGGCAGTTTTCCACTGTTTCGGTACATCAGGGGCTCTCCAAACGCGACATGGTGTCCGATCTCAATTCCAGCCAATTTTGGTTTCAAAAAGTCAAATGGCGCTCCTTCCCTTCCGAGCCCTGCCATGCGCCCAAACAGTGGTTTTCCCCCACATATGGGGTATCAGTGTATTCAGGATAAATTGCACAACAACTTTAGTGGTCCATTTTCTCCTTTTACACTTGTGAAGATAGAGAAATTGTTGCTAAAAGATCATTTTTGGGGAAAAAATGTGATTTTTTTATTTTCACGCCTCTATGTTCTAAACTTCTGTGAAGCACCTGGGGGTTCAAAGTGCTCACAACATAGCTAGATAAGTTCCTTGAAGGGTCTAGTTTCCAAAATGGGGTCACTTGTGGCGGTTTTCCACTGTTTCGGTACATCAGGGGCTCTCCAAACGCGACATGGTGTCCGATCTCAATTCCAGCTAATTTTGGTTTCAAAAAGTCAAATGGCCCTCCTTCCCTTCCGAGCCCTGCCGTGCGCCCAAACAGTGGTTTTCCCCCACATATTGGGTATCAGTGTATTCAGGATAAATTGCACAACAACTTTAGTGGTCCATTTTCTCCTTTTACACTTGTGAAGATAGAGAAATTGTTGCTAAAAGATCATTTTGGGTGAAAAAATGTGATTTTTTATTTTCACGCCTCTTTGTTCGAAACTTCTGTGAAGCACCTGGGGGTTCAAAGTGCTCACAACATAGCTAGATAAGTTCCTTGAAGGGTCTAGTTTCCAAAATGGCGTCACTTGTGGCGGTTTTCCACTGTTTCGGTACATCAGGGGCTCTCCTAACTCGACATGGTGTCCGATCTCAATTCCAGCCAATTTTGGTTTCAAAAAGTCAAATGGCACTCCTTCCCTTCCGAGCCCTGCCGTGCGCCCAAACAGTGGTTTTCCCCCACATATGGGGAATCAGTGTATTCAGGATAAATTGCACAACAACTTTAGTGGTCCATTTTCTCCTTTTACACTTGTGAAGATAAAGAAATTGTTGCTAAAAGATCATTTTTTGGGGAAAAAATGTGATTTTTTATTTTCACGCTTCTATGTTCTAAACTTCTGTGAAGCACCTGGGGGTTCAAAGTGCTCACAACATAGCTAGATAAGTTCCTTGAAGGGTCTAGTTTCCAAAATGGGGTCACTTGTGGCAGTTTTCCACTGTTTCGGTACATCAGGGGCTCTCCAAACGCGACATGGTGTCCGATCTCAATTCCAGCCAATTTTGGTTTCAAAAAGTCAAATGGCGCTCCTTCCCTTCCGAGCCCTGCCGTGCGTCCAAACAGTGGTTTTCCCCCACATATGGGGTATCAGTGTATTCAGGATAAATTGCACAACAACTTTAGTGGTCCATTTTCTCCTTTTACACTTGTGAAGATAGAGAAATTGTTGCTAAAAGATCATTTTTGGGGAAAAAATGTGATTTTTTTATTTTCACGCCTCTATGTTCTAAACTTCTGTGAAGCACCTGGGGGTTCAAAGTGCTCACAACATAGCTAGATAAGTTCCTTGAAGGGTCTAGTTTCCAAAATGGGGTCACTTGTGGCGGTTTTCCACTGTTTCGGTACATCAGGGGCTCTCCAAACGCGACATGGTGTCCGATCTCAATTCCAGCTAATTTTGGTTTCAAAAAGTCAAATGGCCCTCCTTCCCTTCCGAGCCCTGCCGTGCGCCCAAACAGTGGTTTTCCCCCACATATTGGGTATCAGTGTATTCAGGATAAATTGCACAACAACTTTAGTGGTCCATTTTCTCCTTTTACACTTGTGAAGATAGAGAAATTGTTGCTAAAAGATCATTTTGGGTGAAAAAATGTGATTTTTTATTTTCACGCCTCTTTGTTCGAAACTTCTGTGAAGCACCTGGGGGTTCAAAGTGCTCACAACATAGCTAGATAAGTTCCTTGAAGGGTCTAGTTTCCAAAATGGCGTCACTTGTGGCGGTTTTCCACTGTTTCGGTACATCAGGGGCTCTCCTAACTCGACATGGTGTCCGATCTCAATTCCAGCCAATTTTGGTTTCAAAAAGTCAAATGGCACTCCTTCCCTTCCGAGCCCTGCCGTGCGCCCAAACAGTGGTTTTCCCCCACATATGGGGAATCAGTGTATTCAGGATAAATTGCACAACAACTTTAGTGGTCCATTTTCTCCTTTTACACTTGTGAAGATAAAGAAATTGTTGCTAAAAGATCATTTTTTGGGGAAAAAATGTGATTTTTTATTTTCACGCTTCTATGTTCTAAACTTCTGTGAAGCACCTGGGGGTTCAAAGTGCTCACAACATAGCTAGATAAGTTCCTTGAAGGGTCTAGTTTCCAAAATGGGGTCACTTGTGGCAGTTTTCCACTGTTTCGGTACATCAGGGGCTCTCCAAACGCGACATGGTGTCCGATCTCAATTCCAGCCAATTTTGGTTTCAAAAAGTCAAATGGCGCTCCTTCCCTTCCGAGCCCTGCCGTGCGTCCAAACAGTGGTTTTCCCCCACATATGGGGTATCAGTGTATTCAGGATAAATTGCACAACAACTTTAGTGGTCCATTTTCTCCTTTTACACTTGTGAAGATAGAGAAATTGTTGCTAAAAGATCATTTTTGGGGAAAAAATGTGATTTTTTATTTTCACGCCTCTATGTTCTAAACTTCTGTAAAGCACCTGGGGGTTCAAAGTGCTCACAACATAGCGAGATAAGTTCCTTGAAGGGTCTAGTTTCCAAAATGGGGTCACTTGTGGCGGTTTTCCACTGTTTCGGTACATCAGGGGCTCTCCAAACGCAACATGGTGTCCGATCTCAATTCCAGCCAATTTTTGGTTTCAAAAAGTCAAATGGCCCTCCTTCCCTTCCGAGCCCTGCCGTGCGCCCAAACAGTGGTTTTCCCCCACATATGGGGTATCAGTGTATTCAGGATAAATTGCACAACAACTTTAGTGGTCCATTTTCTCCTTTTACACTTGTGAAGATAGAGAAATTGTTGCTAAAAGATCATTTTTTGGGGAAAAAATTTGATTTTTTATTTTCACGCCTCTATGTTCTAAACTTCTGTGAAGCACCTGGGGGTTCAAAGTGCTCACAACATAGCTAGATAAGTTCCTTGAAGGGTCTAGTTTCCAAAGTGGGGTCACTTGTGGCAGTTTTCCACTGTTTCGGTACATCAGGGGCTCTCCAAATGCGACATGGTGTCCGATCTCAATTCCAGCCAATTTTGGTTTCAAAAAGTCAAATGGCACTCCTTCCCTTCCGAGCCCTGCCGTGCGCCCAAACAGTGGTTTTCCCCCACATATGGGGTATCAGTGTATTCAGGATAAATTGCACAACAACTTTAGTGGTCCATTTTCTCCTTTTACACTTGTGAAGATAGAGAAATTGTTGCTAAAAGATCATTTTTGGGGAAAAAATGTGATTTTTTTATTTTCACGCCTCTATGTTCTAAACTTCTGTGAAGCACCTGGGGGTTCAAAGTGCTCACAACATAGCGAGATAAGTTCCTTGAAGGGTCTAGTTTCCAAAATGGGGTCACTTGTGGCGGTTTTCCACTGTTTCGGTACATCAGGGGCTCTCCTAACTCGACATGGTGTCCGATCTCAATTCCAGCCAATTTTGGTTTCAAAAAGTCAAATGGCGCTCCTTCCTTTCCGAGCCCTGCCGTGCGCCCAAACAGTGGTTTTTCCCCACATATAGGGTATCAGTGTATTCAGGATAAATTGCACAACAACTTTAGTGGTCCATTTTCTCCTTTTACACTTGTGAAGATAGAGAAATTGTTGCTAAAAGATCATTTTTTCGGGAAAAAATGTGATTTTTTATTTTCACGCCTCTATGTTCTAAACTTCTGTGAAGCACCTGGGGGTTCAAAGTGCTCACAACATAGCTAGATAAGTTCCTTGAAGGGTCTAGTTTCCAAAATGGGGTCACTTGTGGCAGTTTTCCACTGTTTCGGTACATCAGGGGCTCTCCAAACGCGACATGGTGTCCGATCTCAATTCCAGCCAATTTTGGTTTCAAAAAGTGAAATGGCGCTCCTTCCCTTCCGAGCCCTGCCGTGCGCCCAAACAGTGGTTTTCCCCCACATATGGGGTATCAGTGTATTCAGGATAAATTGCACAACAACTTTAGTGGTCCATTTTCTCCTTTTACACTTGTGAAGATAGAGAAATTGTTGCTAAAAGATCATTTTTGGGGAAAAAATGTGATTTTTTTATTTTCACGCCTCTATGTTCTAAACTTCTGTGAAGCACCTGGGGGTTCAAAGTGCTCACAACATAGCTAGATAAGTTCCTTGAAGGGTCTAGTTTCCAAAATGGGGTCACTTGTGGCGGTTTTCCACTGTTTCGGTACATCAGGGGCTCTCCAAACGCGACATGGTGTCCGATCTCAATTCCAGCCAATTTTGGTTTCAAAAAGTCAAATGGCCCTCCTTCCCTTCCGAGCCCTGCCGTGTGCCCAAACAGTGGTTTTCCCCCACATATGGGGTATCAGTGTATTCAGGATAAATTGCACAACAACTTTAGTGGTCCATTTTCTCCTTTTACACTTGTGAAGATAGAGAAATTGTTGCTAAAAGATCATTTTTGGGGAAAAAATGTGATTTTTTATTTTCACGCCTCTTTGTTCGAAACTTCTGTGAAGCACCTGGGGGTTCAAAGTGCTCACAACATAGCTAGATAAGTTCCTTGAAGGGTCTAGTTTCCAAAATGGGGTCACTTGTGGCGGTTTTCCACTGTTTCGGTACATCAGGGGCTCTCCTAACTCGACATGGTGTCCGATCTCAATTCCAGCCAATTTTGGTTTCAAAAAGTCAAATGGCGCTCCTTCCCTTCCGAGCCCTGCCGTGCGCCCAAACAGTGGTTTTCCCCCACATATGGGGAATCAGTGTATTCAGGATAAATTGCACAACAACTTTAGTGGTCCATTTTCTCCTTTTACACTTGTGAAGATAAAGAAATTGTTGCTAAAAGATCATTTTTTGGGGAAAAAATGTGATTTTTTATTTTCACGCTTCTATGTTCTAAACTTCTGTGAAGCACCTGGGGGTTCAAAGTGCTCACAACATAGCTAGATAAGTTCCTTGAAGGGTCTAGTTTCCAAAATGGGGTCACTTGTGGCAGTTTTCCACTGTTTCGGTACATCAGGGGCTCTCCAAACGCGACATGGTGTCCGATCTCAATTCCAGCCAATTTTGGTTTCAAAAAGTCAAATGGCGCTCTGTTATGACCCCAATGGCGAGGGTCTCAGAGGAACGTGGAAGTCTGCAGAATACAAAAATCCAGCTCATAGGGCAGTGGTAACTGGGTTGACCATATATCTACTCCTAACGCCAACACTAGAAGTAGCCGGGGATCATTCCTACGTTGATTCTAGATGACACGCGCCAGCCGGAGAATCTAGCTACCCCTAGCAGAGGAAAACAAAGACCTTTCTTGCCTCCAGAGAAGGGGACCCCAAAGCTGGATAGAAGCCCCCCACAAATAATGACGGTGAGGTAAGAGGAAATGACAAACACAGAAATGAACCAGGTTTAGCACAGTGAGGCCCGCTTACTGATAGCAGAATAAAGAAAGGTAACTTATATGGTCAACAAAAACCCTATCAAAATCCACACTGGAAATTCAAGAACCCCCGAACCGTCTAACGGTCCGGGGGGAGAACACCAGCCCCCCTAGAGCTTCCAGCAAAGGTCAGGATATAGATTTGGAACAAGCTGGACAAAAATACAAAACCAAAACAAATAGCAAAAAGCAAAAGGCAGACTTAGCTGATATAACTGGAACCAGGATCAGTAGACAAGAGCACAGCAGACTAGCTCTGATAACTACGTTGCCAGGCATTGAACTGAAGGTCCAGGGAGCTTATATAGCAACACCCCTAACTAACGACCCAGGTGCGGATAAAAGGAATGACAGAAAAACCAGAGTCAAAAAACTAGTAACCACTAGAGGGAGCAAAAAGCAAATTCACAACAGTACCCCCCCCTTAGTGAGGGGTCACCGAACCCTCACCACGACCACCAGGGCGATCAGGATGAGCGGCATGAAAGGCACGAACTAAATCGGCCGCATGAACATCAGAGGCGACCACCCAGGAATTATCCTCCTGACCATAGCCCTTCCACTTGACCAGGTACTGAAGCCTCCGCCTGGAGAGGCGAGAATCCAAGATCTTCTCCACCACGTACTCCAACTCGCCCTCAACCAACACCGGAGCAGGAGGCTCAGCAGAAGGAACTACAGGCACAATGTACCGCCGCAACAAGGACCTATGAAATACATTGTGAATAGCAAACGACACAGGAAGATCCAGACGAAAAGATACAGGATTAAGGATTTCCAATATCTTGTAAGGCCCAATAAAACGAGGTTTAAATTTGGGAGAGGAGACCTTCATAGGAACAAAGCGGGAAGAAAGCCACACCAAATCCCCAACGCGTAGTCGGGGACCCACACCGCGGCGGCGGTTGGCAAAGCGCTGAGCCTTCTCCTGTGACAACTTCAAGTTGTCCACCACATGATTCCAGATCTGCTGCAACCTATCCACCACAGAATCCACCCCAGGACAGTCAGAAGGCTCCACATGACCCGAAGAAAAGCGAGGATGGAAACCAGAGTTGCAGAAAAAAGGCGAAACCAAGGTGGCGGAACTAGCCCGATTATTAAGGGCAAACTCAGCCAACGGCAAGAATGTCACCCAATCGTCCTGATCAGCAGAGACAAAACACCTCAAATAAGCCTCCAAAGTCTGATTGGTTCGCTCCGTCTGTCCATTAGTCTGAGGATGGAAAGCAGACGAAAACGACAAATCAATTCCCATCCTACTACAAAAGGATCGCCAGAACCTGGAAACGAACTGGGATCCTCTGTCTGACACAATATTCTCAGGGATGCCGTGCAAACGAACCACATTCTGGAAAAACACAGGAACCAGATCGGAAGAGGAAGGCAGCTTAGGCAAAGGAACCAAATGGACCATCTTGGAGAAGCGATCACATATCACCCAGATAACAGACATGCCCTGAGATAGCGGAAGATCAGAAATGAAATCCATGGAGATATGTGTCCAAGGTCTCTTCGGGACAGGCAAGGGCAAGAGCAAACCGCTGGCACGAGAACAGCAAGGCTTAGCTCGAGCACAAGTCCCACAGGACTGCACAAATGACCGCACATCCCTTGACAAGGAAGGCCACCAAAAGGACCTGGCCACCAGATCTCTGGTGCCAAAAATTCCCGGGTGACCTGCCAACACCGAGGAATGAACCTCGGAAATGACTCTGCTGGTCCACTTATCCGGGACAAACAGTCTGTCAGGTGGACAAGACTCAGGCCTATCAGCCTGAAATCTCTGCAACACACGTCGCAGATCCGGAGAAATAGCTGACAAGATAACTCCATCTTTAAGAATACCAACAGGATCCGCGACTCCAGGAGCATCAGGCACAAAGCTCCTAGAAAGAGCATCGGCCTTCACATTCTTTGAACCTGGTAAATACGAGACAACAAAATCAAAGCGGGAGAAAAACAATGACCAGCGGGCCTGTCTCGGATTAAGGCGTTTAGCAGACTCGAGATACATCAGATTTTTGTGATCAGTCAAGACCACCACACGATGCTTAGCACCCTCGAGCCAATGACGCCACTCCTCAAATGCCCATTTCATGGCCAACAACTCCCGATTGCCCACATCATAATTTCGCTCGGCAGGCGAAAACTTCCTAGAGAAAAAGGCACAAGGTTTCATAACAGAGCAACCAGGGCCTCTCTGCGACAAAACGGCCCCTGCCCCAATCTCCGAAGCATCCACCTCAACCTGAAAGGGAAGTGAGACGTCAGGCTGGCACAAAACAGGCGCCGAAGTAAACCGGCGTTTCAACTCCTGAAAAGCCTCCACGGCAGCAGGAGCCCAGTTAGCTACATCGGAGCCCTTCTTGGTCATATCCGTCAAAGGTTTCACAATGCTAGAAAAATTAGCGATAAAACGACGGTAGAAGTTAGCGAAGCCCAAGAACTTCTGAAGACTCTTAACTGACGAGGGCTGAGTCCAATCAAGAATAGCTCGGACCTTGACTGGGTCCATCTCCACAGCAGAAGGGGAAAAAATGAACCCCAAAAAGGGAACCTTCTGTACACCAAAGAGACACTTTGAGCCCTTGACAAACAAAGAATTTTCACGCAAAATTTTAAAGACCAACCTGACCTGCTCCACATGCGAATCCCAATTATCAGAAAAAACCAAAATATCATCCAGATAAACAATCAAAAATTTATCCAGATACTTCCGGAAAATGTCATGCATAAAGGACTGAAAAACTGAAGGCGCATTGGAGAGCCCAAAAGGCATCACCAAGTACTCAAAATGACCTTCGGGCATATTGAATGCGGTTTTCCATTCATCACCTTGCTTAATGCGCACAAGGTTGTACGCACCACGAAGGTCTATCTTGGTGAACCACTTGGCACCCTTAATCCGGGCAAACAAGTCAGACAACAGCGGTAAAGGATACTGAAATTTGACAGTGATCTTATTTAAAAGCCGATAATCAATACAAGGTCTCAAAGATCCGTCCTTTTTTGCCACAAAAAAGAATCCCGCACCAAGAGGGGAAGAAGACGGACGAATATGTCCTTTTTCCAGAGACTCCTTGATATATGAACGCATAGCGGTATGTTCAGGTACCGACAGATTAAACAGTCTTCCCTTAGGAAATTTACTGCCTGGGATCAAATCTATAGCACAGTCACAGTCCCTATGAGGAGGCAGTGCACTGGACTCAGACTCACTGAAGACATCCTGATAATCAGACAAATACTCCGGAACTTCCGAAGGCGTAGAAGAAGCAATAGACACAGGCAGGGAATCCTCATGAATACCACGACAGCCCCAACTTGAGACTGACATAGCCTTCCAGTCCAGGACTGGATTATGGGTCTGTAACCATGGCAGCCCTAAAACGACCAAATCATGCATTTTATGTAAAACCAGGAAACGTATCACCTCGCGGTGTTCAGGAGTCATGCACATGGTAACCTGAGTCCAATACTGCGGTTTATTTGCTGCCAATGGTGTAGCATCAATACCCCTAAGAGGAATAGGATTTTCTAATGGTTCAAGAGTAGTGTTGAGCGATACCGTCCGATACTTGAAAGTATCGGTATCGGAAAGTATCGTCCGATACCGTCACAGTATCGGAATCCAATCCGATACCGATACCCGATACCGATACAAGTCAATGGGACTCATGTATCGGACGGTATCCCTGATGGTTCCCAGGGTCTGAAGGAGAGGAAACTCTCCTTCAGGCCCTGGGAACCATATAAATGTGTAAAAGAAAGAATTAAAATAAAAAATATCGCTATACTCACCTGTCCGACGCAGCCGGGACTTCAGCGAGGGAACCGGCAGCGTTGTTTGTTTAAAAATCGCGCTATTACTTGGTTACGTGAATTCCCGGCTTGTGATTGGTCAGGTCGGCCATGTTGCCGGGACGCGGACCAATCACAGCAAGCCGTGACGAAATTACGTCACGGCTTGCTGTGATTGGTCCGCGTCCCGGCAATATGGCCGCCCTGACCAATCACAAGCCGGGACGTCACGGGAGGCTGGACACGCGCTCATTTTAAAATGGGCGCGTGTCCAGCCTCCCGTGACGTCACGGCTTGTGATTGGTTGAGCCGCGATCAACCAATCACAAGCCGGGAGGCTGGACGCGCTCATTTTGAAATGGGCGCGTGTCCAGCCTCCCGTGACGTCACGGCTTGTGATTGGTTGCGCCGCGATCAACCAATCACAAGCCGGGAGGCTGGACGCGCTCATTTTGAAATGGGCGCGTGTCCAGCCTCCCGGCTTGTGATTGGTTGACCGCGACGCAACCAATCACAAGCCGTGACGTCACGGGAGGCTGGACACGCGCCCTTTTTAAAATGAGCGCGTTTCCAGCCTCCCGTGACGTCACGGCTTGTGATTGGTTAATGGCGGCCATGTTGCCGGGACGCGGACCAATCACAGCAAGCCGTGACGTATTTTCGTCACGGCTTGCTGTGATTGGTCCGCGGCCCGGCAACATGGCCGCCCTGACCAATCACAAGCCGGGACTTCGCGTAACCATGTAAAAGCGGGAATTTTAAACAAACAACGCTGCCGGTTCCTGCGCTGAGGTCCCGGCTGCGTCGGACAGGTGAGTATAGCGATATTTTTTATTTTAATTCTCTATTTTACACATTTTAACATTAATGTTGTTCCGATACCCGATACCCGATACCACAAGAGTATCGGAATCCCGGTATCGGAATTCCGATACAGCAAGTATCGGCCGATACCCGATACTTGCAGCATCGGAATGCTCAACACTATTCAAGAGTAAATCCACAGCGCTTAGCAAATGAGAGATCCATGAGACTCAGGGCAGCACCTGAATCTACAAACGCCATGACAGGATAAGATGACAGTGAGCAAATCAAAGTTACAGACAGAATAAATTTAGGTTGCAAATTACCAACGGTGACAGGACTAACAACCTTAGCTATACGTTTAGAGCATGCTGAGATAACATGTGTAGAATCACCACAGTAGTAGCACAAGCCATTCCGGCGTCTATGAATTTTCCGCTCATTTCTAGTCAGGATTCTATCACATTGCATTAAATCAGGTGTCTGTTCAGACAACACCATGAGGGAATTTGCGGTTTTTCTATCACATTGCACCGAATTAGGTGTCTGTTCAGACAACACCATGAGGGAATTTGCGGTTTTGCGCTCCCGCAACCGCCGGTCAATTTGAATAGCCAGTGCCATAGTATCATTCAGACCTGTGGGAATGGGAAAACCCACCATAACATTCTTAATGGCTTCAGAAAGGCCATTTCTAAAATTAGCGGCCAGTGCACACTCGTTCCAATGTGTCAGCACGGACCATTTCCGAAATTTTTGGCAATACACTTCAGCCTCGTCCTGCCCCTGAGACATAGACAGCAAGGCCTTTTCTGCCTGAATCTCAAGATTGGGTTCCTCATAAAGTAAACCGAGCGCCAGAAAAAACGCATCAAGATCAGCCAATGCCGGATCTCCTGGCGCCAGCGAAAAAGCCCAATCCTGAGGGTCGCCCCGTAAGAACGAAATAACAATTTTTACTTGCTGAGCAGAATCTCCTGATGAACAGGGTCTCAGGGACAAAAACAATTTACAATTATTCACGAAATTCCTAAACTTAAACCTGTCTCCGGAAAACAGTTCAGGAATCGGTATTTTAGGTTCTGACCTAGGATTTCTGATAACATAGTCTTGTATGCCCTGCACACGAGTAGCCAGCTGGTCCACACTTGTAATCAAGGTCTGGACATTCATGTCTGCAGCAAGCATAGCCACTCTGAGGTAAAGGGGAAGGAGAAAAAAAAAAAACTCAGAATCTTCTTTCTTATAATCCCTCTTCTGCAATGCATTAAACATTTAATACTGGCCTGGCAAACTGTTATGACCCCAATGGCGAGGGTCTCAGAGGAACGTGGAAGTCTGCAGAATACAAAAATCCAGCTCATAGGGCAGTGGTAACTGGGTTGACCATATATCTACTCCTAACGCCAACACTAGAAGTAGCCGGGGATCATTCCTACGTTGATTCTAGATGACACGCGCCAGCCGGAGAATCTAGCTACCCCTAGCAGAGGAAAACAAAGACCTTTCTTGCCTCCAGAGAAGGGGACCCCAAAGCTGGATAGAAGCCCCCCACAAATAATGACGGTGAGGTAAGAGGAAATGACAAACACAGAAATGAACCAGGTTTAGCACAGTGAGGCCCGCTTACTGATAGCAGAATAAAGAAAGGTAACTTATATGGTCAACAAAAACCCTATCAAAATCCACACTGGAAATTCAAGAACCCCCGAACCGTCTAACGGTCCGGGGGGAGAACACCAGCCCCCCTAGAGCTTCCAGCAAAGGTCAGGATATAGATTTGGAACAAGCTGGACAAAAATACAAAACCAAAACAAATAGCAAAAAGCAAAAGGCAGACTTAGCTGATATAACTGGAACCAGGATCAGTAGACAAGAGCACAGCAGACTAGCTCTGATAACTACGTTGCCAGGCATTGAACTGAAGGTCCAGGGAGCTTATATAGCAACACCCCTAACTAACGACCCAGGTGCGGATAAAAGGAATGACAGAAAAACCAGAGTCAAAAAACTAGTAACCACTAGAGGGAGCAAAAAGCAAATTCACAACAGCGCTCCTTCCCTTCCGAGCCCTGCCGTGCGCCCAAACAGTGGATTTTCCCCACATATAGGGTATCAGTGTATTCAGGATAAATTGCACAACAACGTTAGTGGTCCATTTTCTCCTTTTACACTTGTGAAGATAAAGAAATTGTTGCTAAAAGATCATTTTTTGGGGAAAAAATGTGATTTTTTATTTTCACGCTTCTATGTTCTAAACTTCTGTGAAGCACCTGGGGGTTCAAAGTGCTCACAACATAGCTAGATAAGTTCCTTGAAGGGTCTAGTTTCCAAAATGGGGTCACTTGTGGCGGTTTTCCACTGTTTCGGTACATCAGGGGCTCTCCTAACTCGACATGGTGTCCGATCTCAATTCCAGCCAATTTTGGTTTCAAAAAGTCAAATGGCGCTCCTTCCCTTCCGAGCCCTGCCGTGCGCCCAAACAGTGGTTTTTCCCCACATATAGGGTATCAGTGTATTCAGGATAAATTGCACAACAACTTTTGTGGTCCATTTTCTCCTTTTACACTTGTGAAGATAAAGAAATTGTTGCTAAAAGATCATTTTTTGGGGAAAAAATGTGATTTTTTATTTTCACGCTTCTATGTTCTAAACTTCTGTGAAGCACCTGGGGGTTCAAAGTGCTCACAACATAGCTAGATAAGTTCCTTTAAGGGTCTAGTTTCCAAAATGGGGTCACTTGTGGCAGTTTTCCACTGTTTCGGTACATCAGGGGCTCTCCAAACGCGACATGGTGTCCGATCTCAATTCCAGCCAATTTTGGTTTCAAAAAGTCAAATGGCGCTCCTTCCCTTCCGAGCCCTGCCGTGCGCCCAAACAGTGGTTTTCCCCCACATATGGGGTATCAGTGTACTCAGGATAAATTGCACAACAACTTTAGTGGTCCATTTTCTCCTTTTACACTTGTGAAGATAGAGAAATTGTTGCTAAAAGATCATTTTTGGGGAAAAAATGTGATTTTTTATTTTCACGCCTCTTTGTTCGAAACTTCTGTGAAGCACCTGGGGGTTCAAAGTGCTCACAACATAGCTAGATAAGTTCCTTGAAGGGTCTAGTTTCCAAAATGGGGTCACTTGTGGTGGTTTTCCACTGTTTCGGTACATCAGGGGCTCTCCTAACTCGACATGGTGTCCGATCTCAATTCCAGCCAATTTTGGTTTCAAAAAGTCAAATGGCGCTCCTTCCTTTCCGAGCCCTGCCGTGCGCCCAAACAGTGGTTTTTCCCCACATACAGGGTATCAGTGTATTCAGGATAAATTGCACAACAACTTTAGTGGTCCATTTTCTCCTTTTACACTTGTGAAGATAGAGAAATTGTTGCTAAAAGATCATTTTTTGGGGAAAAAATGTGATTTTTTATTTTCACGCTTCTATGTTCTAAACTTCTGTGAAGCACCTGGGGGTTCAAAGTGCTCACAACATAGCTAGATAAGTTCCTTTAAGGGTTTAGTTTCCAAAATGGGGTCACTTGTGGCGGTTTTCCACTGTTTCGGTACATCAGGGGCTCTCCAAACGCGACATGGTGTCCGATCTCAATTCCAGCCAATTTTGGTTTCAAAAAGTCAAATGGCCCTCCTTCCCTTCCGAGCCCTGCCGTGCGCCCAAACAGTGGTTTTCCCCCACATATCGGGTATCAGTGTATTCAGGATAAATTGCACAACAACTTTAGTGGTCCATTTTCTCCTTTTACACTTGTGAAGATAGAGAAATTGTTGCTAAAAGATCATTTTTGGGGAAAAAATGTGATTTTTTATTTTCACGCCTCTTTGTTCGAAACTTCTGTGAAGCACCTGGGGGTTCAAAGTGCTCACAACATAGCTAGATAAGTTCCTTGAAGGGTCTAGTTTCCAAAATGGGGTCACTTGTGGTGGTTTTCCACTGTTTCGGTACATCAGGGGCTCTCCTAACTCGACATGGTGTCCGATCTCAATTCCAGCCAATTTTGGTTTCAAAAAGTCAAATGGCGCTCCTTCCTTTCCGAGCCCTGCCGTGCGCCCAAACAGTGGTTTTTCCCCACATATAGGGTATCAGTGTATTCAGGATAAATTGCACAACAACTTTAGTGGTCCATTTTCTCCTTTTACACTTGTGAAGATAGAGAAATTGTTGCTAAAAGATCATTTTTTGGGGAAAAAATGTGATTTTTTATTTTCACGCCTCTATGTTCTAAACTTCTGTGAAGCACCTGGGGGTTCAAAGTGCTCACAACATAGCTAGATAAGTTCCTTGAAGGGTCTAGTTTCCAAAATGGGGTCACTTGTGGCAGTTTTCCACTGTTTCGGTACATCAGGGGCTCTCCAAACGCGACATGGTGTCCGATCTCAATTCCAGCCAATTTTGGTTTCAAAAAGTCAAATGGCGCTCCTTCCCTTCCGAGCCCTGCCATGCGCCCAAACAGTGGTTTTCCCCCACATATGGGGTATCAGTGTATTCAGGATAAATTGCACAACAACTTTAGTGGTCCATTTTCTCCTTTTACACTTGTGAAGATAGAGAAATTGTTGCTAAAAGATCATTTTTGGGGAAAAAATGTGATTTTTTTATTTTCACGCCTCTATGTTCTAAACTTCTGTGAAGCACCTGGGGGTTCAAAGTGCTCACAACATAGCTAGATAAGTTCCTTGAAGGGTCTAGTTTCCAAAATGGGGTCACTTGTGGCGGTTTTCCACTGTTTCGGTACATCAGGGGCTCTCCAAACGCGACATGGTGTCCGATCTCAATTCCAGCTAATTTTGGTTTCAAAAAGTCAAATGGCCCTCCTTCCCTTCCGAGCCCTGCCGTGCGCCCAAACAGTGGTTTTCCCCCACATATTGGGTATCAGTGTATTCAGGATAAATTGCACAACAACTTTAGTGGTCCATTTTCTCCTTTTACACTTGTGAAGATAGAGAAATTGTTGCTAAAAGATCATTTTGGGTGAAAAAATGTGATTTTTTATTTTCACGCCTCTTTGTTCGAAACTTCTGTGAAGCACCTGGGGGTTCAAAGTGCTCACAACATAGCTAGATAAGTTCCTTGAAGGGTCTAGTTTCCAAAATGGCGTCACTTGTGGCGGTTTTCCACTGTTTCGGTACATCAGGGGCTCTCCTAACTCGACATGGTGTCCGATCTCAATTCCAGCCAATTTTGGTTTCAAAAAGTCAAATGGCACTCCTTCCCTTCCGAGCCCTGCCGTGCGCCCAAACAGTGGTTTTCCCCCACATATGGGGAATCAGTGTATTCAGGATAAATTGCACAACAACTTTAGTGGTCCATTTTCTCCTTTTACACTTGTGAAGATAAAGAAATTGTTGCTAAAAGATCATTTTTTGGGGAAAAAATGTGATTTTTTATTTTCACGCTTCTATGTTCTAAACTTCTGTGAAGCACCTGGGGGTTCAAAGTGCTCACAACATAGCTAGATAAGTTCCTTGAAGGGTCTAGTTTCCAAAATGGGGTCACTTGTGGCAGTTTTCCACTGTTTCGGTACATCAGGGGCTCTCCAAACGCGACATGGTGTCCGATCTCAATTCCAGCCAATTTTGGTTTCAAAAAGTCAAATGGCGCTCCTTCCCTTCCGAGCCCTGCCGTGCGTCCAAACAGTGGTTTTCCCCCACATATGGGGTATCAGTGTATTCAGGATAAATTGCACAACAACTTTAGTGGTCCATTTTCTCCTTTTACACTTGTGAAGATAGAGAAATTGTTGCTAAAAGATCATTTTTGGGGAAAAAATGTGATTTTTTATTTTCACGCCTCTATGTTCTAAACTTCTGTAAAGCACCTGGGGGTTCAAAGTGCTCACAACATAGCGAGATAAGTTCCTTGAAGGGTCTAGTTTCCAAAATGGGGTCACTTGTGGCGGTTTTCCACTGTTTCGGTACATCAGGGGCTCTCCAAACGCAACATGGTGTCCGATCTCAATTCCAGCCAATTTTTGGTTTCAAAAAGTCAAATGGCCCTCCTTCCCTTCCGAGCCCTGCCGTGCGCCCAAACAGTGGTTTTCCCCCACATATGGGGTATCAGTGTATTCAGGATAAATTGCACAACAACTTTAGTGGTCCATTTTCTCCTTTTACACTTGTGAAGATAGAGAAATTGTTGCTAAAAGATCATTTTTTGGGGAAAAAATTTGATTTTTTATTTTCACGCCTCTATGTTCTAAACTTCTGTGAAGCACCTGGGGGTTCAAAGTGCTCACAACATAGCTAGATAAGTTCCTTGAAGGGTCTAGTTTCCAAAGTGGGGTCACTTGTGGCAGTTTTCCACTGTTTCGGTACATCAGGGGCTCTCCAAATGCGACATGGTGTCCGATCTCAATTCCAGCCAATTTTGGTTTCAAAAAGTCAAATGGCACTCCTTCCCTTCCGAGCCCTGCCGTGCGCCCAAACAGTGGTTTTCCCCCACATATGGGGTATCAGTGTATTCAGGATAAATTGCACAACAACTTTAGTGGTCCATTTTCTCCTTTTACACTTGTGAAGATAGAGAAATTGTTGCTAAAAGATCATTTTTTGGGGAAAAAATGTGATTTTTTTATTTTCACGCCTCTATGTTCTAAACTTCTGTGAAGCACCTGGGGGTTCAAAGTGCTCACAACATAGCTAGATAAGTTCCTTGAAGGGTCTAGTTTCCAAAATGGGGTCACTTGTGGCGGTTTTCCACTGTTTCGGTACATCAGGGGCTCTCCAAACGCGACATGGTGTCCGATCTCAATTCCAGCTAATTTTGGTTTCAAAAAGTCAAATGGCCCTCCTTCCCTTCCGAGCCCTGCCGTGCGCCCAAACAGTGGTTTTCCCCCACATATTGGGTATCAGTGTATTCAGGATAAATTGCACAACAACTTTAGTGGTCCATTTTCTCCTTTTACACTTGTGAAGATAGAGAAATTGTTGCTAAAAGATCATTTTGGGTGAAAAAATGTGATTTTTTATTTTCACGCCTCTTTGTTCGAAACTTCTGTGAAGCACCTGGGGGTTCAAAGTGCTCACAACATAGCTAGATAAGTTCCTTGAAGGGTCTAGTTTCCAAAATGGCGTCACTTGTGGCGGTTTTCCACTGTTTCGGTACATCAGGGGCTCTCCTAACTCGACATGGTGTCCGATCTCAATTCCAGCCAATTTTGGTTTCAAAAAGTCAAATGGCACTCCTTCCCTTCCGAGCCCTGCCGTGCGCCCAAACAGTGGTTTTCCCCCACATATGGGGAATCAGTGTATTCAGGATAAATTGCACAACAACTTTAGTGGTCCATTTTCTCCTTTTACACTTGTGAAGATAAAGAAATTGTTGCTAAAAGATCATTTTTTGGGGAAAAAATGTGATTTTTTATTTTCACGCTTCTATGTTCTAAACTTCTGTGAAGCACCTGGGGGTTCAAAGTGCTCACAACATAGCTAGATAAGTTCCTTGAAGGGTCTAGTTTCCAAAATGGGGTCACTTGTGGCAGTTTTCCACTGTTTCGGTACATCAGGGGCTCTCCAAACGCGACATGGTGTCCGATCTCAATTCCAGCCAATTTTGGTTTCAAAAAGTCAAATGGCGCTCCTTCCCTTCCGAGCCCTGCCGTGCGTCCAAACAGTGGTTTTCCCCCACATATGGGGTATCAGTGTATTCAGGATAAATTGCACAACAACTTTAGTGGTCCATTTTCTCCTTTTACACTTGTGAAGATAGAGAAATTGTTGCTAAAAGATCATTTTTGGGGAAAAAATGTGATTTTTTATTTTCACGCCTCTATGTTCTAAACTTCTGTAAAGCACCTGGGGGTTCAAAGTGCTCACAACATAGCGAGATAAGTTCCTTGAAGGGTCTAGTTTCCAAAATGGGGTCACTTGTGGCGGTTTTCCACTGTTTCGGTACATCAGGGGCTCTCCAAACGCAACATGGTGTCCGATCTCAATTCCAGCCAATTTTTGGTTTCAAAAAGTCAAATGGCCCTCCTTCCCTTCCGAGCCCTGCCGTGCGCCCAAACAGTGGTTTTCCCCCACATATGGGGTATCAGTGTATTCAGGATAAATTGCACAACAACTTTAGTGGTCCATTTTCTCCTTTTACACTTGTGAAGATAGAGAAATTGTTGCTAAAAGATCATTTTTTGGGGAAAAAATTTGATTTTTTATTTTCACGCCTCTATGTTCTAAACTTCTGTGAAGCACCTGGGGGTTCAAAGTGCTCACAACATAGCTAGATAAGTTCCTTGAAGGGTCTAGTTTCCAAAGTGGGGTCACTTGTGGCAGTTTTCCACTGTTTCGGTACATCAGGGGCTCTCCAAATGCGACATGGTGTCCGATCTCAATTCCAGCCAATTTTGGTTTCAAAAAGTCAAATGGCACTCCTTCCCTTCCGAGCCCTGCCGTGCGCCCAAACAGTGGTTTTCCCCCACATATGGGGTATCAGTGTATTCAGGATAAATTGCACAACAACTTTAGTGGTCCATTTTCTCCTTTTACACTTGTGAAGATAGAGAAATTGTTGCTAAAAGATCATTTTTTGGGGAAAAAATGTGATTTTTTATTTTCACGCCTCTATGTTCTAAACTTCTGTGAAGCACCTGGGGGTTCAAAGTGCTCACAACATAGCTAGATAAGTTCCTTGAAGGGTCTAGTTTCCAAAATGGGGTCACTTGTGGCAGTTTTCCACTGTTTCGGTACATCAGGGGCTCTCCAAACGCGACATGGTGTCCGATCTCAATTCCAGCCAATTTTGGTTTCAAAAAGTCAAATGGCGCTCCTTCCCTTCCGAGCCCTGCCATGCGCCCAAACAGTGGTTTTCCCCCACATATGGGGTATCAGTGTATTCAGGATAAATTGCACAACAACTTTAGTGGTCCATTTTCTCCTTTTACACTTGTGAAGATAGAGAAATTGTTGCTAAAAGATCATTTTTGGGGAAAAAATGTGATTTTTTTATTTTCACGCCTCTATGTTCTAAACTTCTGTGAAGCACATGGGGGTTCAAAGTGCTCACAACATAGCTAGATAAGTTCCTTGAAGGGTCTAGTTTCCAAAATGGGGTCACTTGTGGCGGTTTTCCACTGTTTCGGTACATCAGGGGCTCTCCAAACGCGACATGGTGTCCGATCTCAATTCCAGCTAATTTTGGTTTCAAAAAGTCAAATGGCCCTCCTTCCCTTCCGAGCCCTGCCGTGCGCCCAAACAGTGGTTTTCCCCCACATATTGGGTATCAGTGTATTCAGGATAAATTGCACAACAACTTTAGTGGTCCATTTTCTCCTTTTACACTTGTGAAGATAGAGAAATTGTTGCTAAAAGATCATTTTGGGTGAAAAAATGTGATTTTTTATTTTCACGCCTCTTTGTTCGAAACTTCTGTGAAGCACCTGGGGGTTCAAAGTGCTCACAACATAGCTAGATAAGTTCCTTGAAGGGTCTAGTTTCCAAAATGGCGTCACTTGTGGCGGTTTTCCACTGTTTCGGTACATCAGGGGCTCTCCTAACTCGACATGGTGTCCGATCTCAATTCCAGCCAATTTTGGTTTCAAAAAGTCAAATGGCACTCCTTCCCTTCCGAGCCCTGCCGTGCGCCCAAACAGTGGTTTTCCCCCACATATGGGGAATCAGTGTATTCAGGATAAATTGCACAACAACTTTAGTGGTCCATTTTCTCCTTTTACACTTGTGAAGATAAAGAAATTGTTGCTAAAAGATCATTTTTTGGGGAAAAAATGTGATTTTTTATTTTCACGCTTCTATGTTCTAAACTTCTGTGAAGCACCTGGGGGTTCAAAGTGCTCACAACATAGCTAGATAAGTTCCTTGAAGGGTCTAGTTTCCAAAATGGGGTCACTTGTGGCAGTTTTCCACTGTTTCAGTACATCAGGGGCTCTCCAAACGCGACATGGTGTCCGATCTCAATTCCAGCCATTTTTGGTTTCAAAAAGTCAAATGGCGCTCCTTCCCTTCCGAGCCCTGCCGTGCGTCCAAACAGTGGTTTTCCCCCACATATGGGGTATCAGTGTATTCAGGATAAATTGCACAACAACTTTAGTGGTCCATTTTCTCCTTTTACACTTGTGAAGATAGAGAAATTGTTGCTAAAAGATCATTTTTGGGGAAAAAATGTGATTTTTTATTTTCACGCCTCTATGTTCTAAACTTCTGTAAAGCACCTGGGGGTTCAAAGTGCTCACAACATAGCGAGATAAGTTCCTTGAAGGGTCTAGTTTCCAAAATGGGGTCACTTGTGGCGGTTTTCCACTGTTTCGGTACATCAGGGGCTCTCCAAACGCAACATGGTGTCCGATCTCAATTCCAGCCAATTTTTGGTTTCAAAAAGTCAAATGGCCCTCCTTCTCTTCCGAGCCCTGCCGTGCGCCCAAACAGTGGTTTTCCCCCACATATGGGGTATCAGTGTATTCAGGATAAATTGCACAACAACTTTAGTGGTCCATTTTCTCCTTTTACACTTGTGAAGATAGAGAAATTGTTGCTAAAAGATCATTTTTTGGGGAAAAAATTTGATTTTTTATTTTCACGCCTCTATGTTCTAAACTTCTGTGAAGCACCTGGGGGTTCAAAGTGCTCACAACATAGCTAGATAAGTTCCTTGAAGGGTCTAGTTTCCAAAGTGGGGTCACTTGTGGCAGTTTTCCACTGTTTCGGTACATCAGGGGCTCTCCAAATGCGACATGGTGTCCGATCTCAATTCCAGCCAATTTTGGTTTCAAAAAGTCAAATGGCACTCCTTCCCTTCCGAGCCCTGCCGTGCGCCCAAACAGTGGTTTTCCCCCACATATGGGGTATCAGTGTATTCAGGATAAATTGCACAACAACTTTAGTGGTCCATTTTCTCCTTTTATACTTGTGAAGATGAAAAAATTGTTGCTAAAAATCATTATGTGGATAAAAAAGTTAACTGTTAATTTTTCCTTCCACATTCCGTTAATTCCTGTGAAGCACCTGAAGGGTTAATAAACTTCTTGAATGTGGTTTTGAGTACCTCAAGGGGTGTAGTTTTCAGAATGGTGTCACTTTTGGGTATTTTAAATCTTATAAGCCCCTCAAATGACTTCAAATGTGGTGTGGTCCCTAAAAAAAATGGTTTTGTAAAGGTTGTTTAAAAAATGAGAAATCGCTGTTTAACTTTTAACCCTTATAACTCCCTAACAAAAAAAAAATTTGGTTCCAAAATTTTGCTGATGTAAAGTAGACATGTGGGAAATGTTATTTATTACCTAATTTGTGCGATATGAGTCTCTAATGCAAGGGTATAAAAATTCAAAGTTTGAAAATTGCAAAATTTTCAAAATTTTCACCAAATTTCCGTTTTTTTCACAAATAAACGCAAGTAATATCAAATAAATTTTGCCACTATCATGAAGTACAATATGTCACGAGAAAACAATGTCAGAATCACCAGGATCCGTTGAAGCGTTTCAGAGTTATGACCTCATAAAGTGACAGTGGTCAGAATTGTAAAAATTGGCCGTGTCACTTAGGTGAAAACAGGCTTTGGGGTGAAGGGGTTAATGCCATCTGCGGACCAGTAGATCACAAGCATCAATATTGATCATGGGCCTTGTCCGGGTGATTTTTCCAAAATATCTGAATCTTTTGATATTATATATTGTGGATGGTGGGATATTCCAAGTTTTTGAAAATGTACATTTAGCAACATTTTACTAAAATTATTCTTCTAATTTTAAACGCAGTTATTCACAGATTGATGAACCTCTGATTATCTTTGATCCTGAGCAACACTCAGCTGTAGAGCTGTAGAGGCAGGGGTGTAACTACAACAGGTGCAGGGGTTGCAATCGCACCCAGGCCCTGGAGCCTAGGGGGCCCTAAAAGTCCCTTTGGCCTATAGAAAAAGACTATTGGTATTAAAGATTTAAAATATTTGGGGGCCCCGTTGGAGCTTTCGCATCGGGGCCCATGAGTTTCAAGTTACGCCACTGTGTAGAGGTAAGCAGTAAGACAAGCATAAGTATTTTTTATTTTGATGGTCCATTGCAGTTTATCAAAATCGCATCCAGTCAGCCACCACTTTGCTGAATCTGTACTGAAGTGAATTATAAAAAAAAATTATATTTTGCATATTTTTGTAATATTCAAGTATAATTCAATTCCACTGGAATATATTTGCTCATTTTCATTGGCTGCAAGACATTTCCAAATTGCATTCTTATTTTCTTTGCAGTTTACACTGTGTTCCATCTTTTTGGAAATTGGGGTCGTACACTAAATCAGGGAATCTCAAGATATTTTTTTACAGGGGTTTCATAGGCCATGACAAAATGACGTCTTAACGTCACTGTTGGTCAAAGTTAATACCTTTACAAAAAAATTAAAGTCAGCTTACCTTTAACTTGTCTCATAAACCTTGTATGGCATTACAAAAAAAACACAAAACGAATCAATTGCTTTGTTAATCATAGATTACTTCAGTCACAGAAAAGCATGTGCCTTTCCTGTGAAATCTGCATTCTTAACTGGGACATATTATGTAGGCCAGTAAGGTCACTTCACAATTTGCAAAGCACTAGACTACGTGAATGTTATCCTGCTAGAGTGAGTCAGGTTTGACTGAATCTAAAGGTACCTTCACACGAAACGACATCGCTAGCGATCCGTGACGTTGCAGCGTCCTCGCTAGCGATATCATTTCGTTTGACACGCAGCAGCGATCAGGATCCTGCTGTGATGTTGCTGGTCGCTGAATAAAGTCCAGAACTTTATTTGGTCGTCCGATCGCTGTGTATCGTTGTGTTTGAAAGCAAAAGCAATGATACCAGCGATGTTTTACACTGGTAACCAGGGTAAACATCGGGTTACCAAGCGCAGGGCCGCGCTTAGTAACCCGATGTTTACCCTGGTTACCAGCGTAAAAGTAAAAAAAACAAACAGTACATGCTCACCTGCGCGTCCCCCAGAGTCTGCTTCCTGACACTTACTGAGCGCCGGCCCTAAAGTGAAAGTGAAAGCACAGCGGTGACGTCACCGCTGTGCTGTTAGGGCCGGAGCTCAGTCAGTGTCAGGAAGCAGACGCTGGGGGACGCGCAGGTGAGCATGTACTGTTTGTTTTTTTTACTTTTACGCTGGTAACCAGGGTAAACATCGGGTTACTAAGCGCGGCCCTGCGCTTAGCAACCCGATGTTTACCCTGGTTACCCGGGGACCTTGGCATCGTTGGTCGCTGGAGAGTGGTCTGTGTGACAGCTCTCCAGCGATCAAACAGCGACGCTGCAGCGATCGGCATCGTTGTCGCTATCGCTGCAGCGTCGCTTCGTGTGAAGGTACCTTTAGAAATAAGCCATTATCTAGTACCTAAGGTTTGCTTTGTTTTTGACCCTACCTTCAATAACAATGACCACATGGCGACATCAGTGGTGGCACTGGTGACTATGTGTCTTCCCGATAAAATACTGCTTTGTTAAGGGTTTGAATATTCAGTGCAGCTCAGCTTTCATGGACTTCTTTACTTGTATAAGCAGATAACATAATATTTCCTATTCTTATGTTACATAGGGATACAGTAAGCTTTGTGTCGGGTATATTCCTTCTGAGCTCCTGGGAGCCAAAGTGCAAAACATTTTTTCTACAAGTTTGACTACAAGGTGTGTTAACCTATAGCTGTCACATACTGTAATTACATAGTGCAGATATAAAGACGAAAGCTCTGCTTTAATTGCAGTTATATCTATGGGTGTGAGTTGCAGAAGCTGGCTAATTGTGAATACTTAAAACATTTATACACAGAATAAAAATCAGTCTATACCTGTACAAATCCACACATTTTGTAGTGGTCAAATAAAGGCAGACTTGGACGATCGTCTCGAAAGACCGTTATCCTATAGCTTCTTAATAATATTGGGGTTTGTGAAGAATCATCAGTAACATGTAAAGTGATGGGATTTGTTCCGAGTCCAAGTGGGTATTTTGCAAAGCTAGAAAAAAATAATATTTAAACATTATTCAGAAAATCTTAGATGCTATAAGTTAGGATCTGTATTTTCAGCTCACCAGCTATCACTTTTTAATGTTAAATTCCTGAATGTTGTCACAGGACATGTTTTAATTATCATGTCATTTATATTTTAATTGTACATTGAGTGACAAAGATAAAAAGTCAAGGCAAACGTATATGTCTTGTTTACTAATATATTTCTTTCTTGACTATTTAGCACCCACCGTATTTTCCGGCATATAAGACGACTGGGCGTATAAGACGACCCCCCAACGTTTCCAGTTAAAATATGAAATCTTCTTAAAAGTCGGGGGTCTTTTTATATGCCGTATGTCATCTTATTGGACCGTTGACTAATGTGCCTTTTGGGGTGGGGAGTGGTCCCGATGATGAAGAGGGGGCGTCTCACAGGAAAGTGTGAGTGGAGTAGCCCCCTATTACCTCATTGCAGCAGCGTGGGGGTCTCTGTGCTGGGGAGCGGCGCCTACTCATTGCGGTAGCATAGGGTTTCTGTGCTGGGAGCGGCAGCTCCTCTTCGTGCCGTGGGGTGGTGCATCTTCTTGCAGCGTCGGGACTCCTCCGGCATTTCCTCAAGGCCCGGAGGCACCGGCAGCTCCATTGCTGCGATGCGGTGGCCTCCGGGAAAATGGCCGCTGGGGGCGGCGCATGCTCAGATTCAGATCTCGTCTCCCGAGATCTCGGGTCGAGATCTGAATCTGAGCATGTGCCGCCCCCAGCGGCCATTTTCCCGGAGGCCACCGCATCGCAGCAATGGAGCTGCCGGTGCCTCTGGGCCTTGAGGAGATGCCGGAGGAGCCCCGACGCTGCAAGAAGATGCACTGCCCCACAGCACAGAGCCCCCACGGCACGAAGAGGAGCTGCCGCTCCCAGCACAGAAACCCTATGCTACCGCAATGAGTAGCCGCCGCTCCCCAGCACAGAGACCCCCACGCTGCCGCAATGAGGTAATAGGGGGCTACTCCACTCACACTTTCCTGTGAGACGCCCCCTCTCTTCGTCATCGGGACCACCCTCCCCCACCCACCATATGCACATTTGTCTGTACCCGGCGTATAAGAGGACCCCCGACTTTTAAGAAGATTTTGAGGGGTTAAAAAGTCGTCTTATACGCCGGAAAATACGGTAATTCCAAATTACTACCTAAAATCAAAACTTAAACTACAGGAATTAATATATTTGTCCAAATTCTACCAATGGAGCACTGAAAGGGCAAATTTTGCTTCTTTTTTGACATGTTTTAAAGTTATATTGACACTAAAGCCAGTTCTGCCTTAAGCAATCCAAAACATGTGCCTCTATTTTTTGGAGAAGAATATTTGTGAATTTGTAAGCTTTTCCATTAATTGTAGATTTGGATGTATGTTTGTAAATACATGCCATGTATTTGCATAGCCTTTGACACACTTTTTTCATTTATTAGTTTACAGATATGACAAAGATAAAGGTTATTTTTCTGATATTTCTTTAACCTTTTATGCTGGAATTATTTAGCCAATTGTGTGCAGGTTTTAAGCGATTTTTAACGGGGTTGCCTTTTAAATTGAGATAAAATCTATAGGTAATTAAAGGTTTATTTTCAACTTGATCTCTTAGATCTTTATCTTAAATTAATACATGCCAATTATTGATTATAGTAGAGCAGATTGCATTGTCCATAGAACCAAATTTAAAATTGAAAATAAAATTTTTTGGTTTATTACATTTATTCATGTTGTTGTATTTGAACAGGGATTTTCGATTAGATTTTTTTTTTGCTTTTTCCAGTGCTTCTAATAATTTGTTAGGATAACCTCTCAAGGAAAATATTTTCCTTAATTCAGCTGATTGTTTCTCAATACCTATTTCATTGCTGTTATTTTTCCTTAAGCGTAAAACTTGGCTATAAGGTAATGTGCTTTAGTGTGCGCTGGAGAAATGTAAAACAGAATTAGTGGAGGTTTGCTTTCTGAAAACCTCTGTTGTCAGTTCCCCATTTTTTACTTCCACCCCGACATCCAAATAATTACGTTCAAGACCTCCATATACCAATGTGAATACCATATTCATATTGTTGGAATTATTGAAACAGATTACAAAATCACTGAAGTTCTCATTTATACCTGACCACACCATGACTATATAACATATATAACATGCGTACATTTTTATGAATTTGAGAAAAGGATTTTTGGAGAAAATATATACATTTTTTCCAAAACTGCAAGGTACAAATTAGACAGGGCACAAGCAGCTGGCATGCCCATAGCTGTACCTAGGCAATGCACGTACCATTTTTCCAAGATCCTAAATGTGTTATGAGTGAGTATAAATTCTATACAGTTACATATAAAATTGATGTAATCTGGGTTTTTGTCAGTTTGTTGGAGTATATTGTAAATGGCTTTAATAAGTCTTGTGTAGAGACTCAACATCGTTAGCTGTAAGAAGAAAAATCATCTTGTCACTCTATGTCCTGTACTACCCTTAAAAATTTGCATGTATCTTTGATATAAGAGGGGACATATCTTAGGAGGGGTTGCAAGAGCCAGTCAACTTATTTAGACAGTGGCTCTGTCAAAGATCCCACTCCAGAGATTATAGGGCGTCCTGGGCGAGAGGTGAGAGATTTATGGATTTTCAGTATGAAGAATCAATGTGGTTTATTAGGGGACTCGGGCAATAGTTTTTCTGCTTTTTTCAAAGAGAGAACACCTAAATCTACCTGTTTTTTAAGAAACAAAGTTTAGATTTAAATTTGGCGGCGGGGTCATAGCTCAAAGGGGTATATGTGTTGTTATATGAAAGTTGTCTCAAAGATTCTTGTTTGTAGTAATCCTTTCTCATTAGAACTATATTGCCCCCCTTGTCCACTTGACAAACCACTAAATCTTTCCTGTCTTTTAATCTCTTTAGTGCAAATAACTTCCCTTCACTCAAATTCTGGGGCATCTCCAGATAAATTTGAGCATTGATGTCGTGCGCCACTAAATCATGGAAAAGATTAATAGCATTGCCAGAGGCAATAGGGGGCATATAGATAGCTGGAACACTTCCTACAAAAGGCTTTACATGAGTTTCTTTCTCTATTACCAGTGAAATTTCACTAAAAAAAATTTAAACTAAGAAGTAATGGAGTGTCATTATCGACACTGTGGTTAGTGGAGTTACCAACTCTAAAGTCCAGAGGACCAACCGGTCACTTACACCCAAATATTGATTTACCTAATTAAAGAAGAATCATTTCAACTGATCACCAAGTGCCACTTTTCATTGCTTCTTTGATTGGACTTGGTATGATGCTATTTTGTTCCCAATGAAGCACCGGTGTCCGAGAAGCTCTCTCAAGCTGCTAGAATTGCTGCAAGGTTAATAAGGTATTTACTATGTTGTTTGGTGTTGGTTCCTTCTACTTCTAGCTATACATGGATTCATGTACTGACTGTGGTTCTGGTGCTGGATGCATAAACTGACATAGGTTTTGGTGCTGGATTCTTGTACTGGTAGTGGCTCTGATGCTGGATTCATGAACTGACTGTGGTTCTGGTGATGGATTTATGTACTGACAGTGGTTGTGATCTCATCAAAGCTTGGAGTTTTGAGATTTTGAGGAAAATTGGGGAGTTTGTGCTCAGTTTTTGATCCAAAAACTCACTGTAAGTTAGGTTTTGATTACCATCAGTTTTTTGAGCAGAAACTCTCAAAATCCTCCTCAAATATGTACAACTTGATTCTGTTAATGTTTCCATGCACTGATAGTGGTTCTGGAGATGTATTCATGTAAGTGCCCTTTACATTTTTTTTATGTCCCTCGGGATTGATTCAGTATGACAATGTGGCCGTTTGACAAAATATGTTCTGCACTCCTGTTCTACAAGAACTTTCATGTACAAGATATACAGAAAAAAAAACCAAGTATAGACCTGGACCGAAGTTTATAGCTAGTGTTTATTTTAACAATTATAAAACATCTAATTGATATAAATGCTCAGAAAACACAATGTTATTGCCAGATAAAACTATTTTCCAAATGTGTATATTATTTTTGTTTTTGAATCCCATAGTTTAAATGAACACAAAACAGATTGGCAAATTGATTAACCTCTTCTAAATCTTTAGCTGGTGTCATGCAAAATGTAAGCAATCTTAGACAAACATCAAAACTGATGTGGAAAGCATGTTAGTGAATTAATTGCCGCATTTGCTGAAAAAAGTGAAAATAAAATGCCTTTCAATTATGCTCTCAAATTAAAGAATTAATGACAGCACGATAATGATAGCAAAGTAGGCAATACACATTTGTAAAAAAGAATGCACAACACAGTAGTTGAACAATAGTTAAAGTGTTGCCTCTTTCTCTCCTTGTATTCACCTTTAAATTGTAACTATTTTGCAGCTGCTGCATGGCATGGAGTGCTGTTACTTAGCTAACTGTATGGAAATGTTGTTTGTGCATATGATCAGGAATGGATGTGCCACAACAGATTTATAAGCTACATATACTGTAGTACTGGCAAGTAACAATATACATGAACATTATCTGTTTTTGAAAACAGACGAGATGATGAAAAATAATTTTATTTTAACCAAGAGCATGCTCCAAACGTTCTCATCTGAATATATATTATTTCAAATATCTTCTAAGTTATAACTCAGAAAAATAAAAGCATTCCATATCTCACAATAGTCTTTGATGCCCAATTATAGTTCTCAATAATGACATGGCTTCTTAAAGGGTTATTCTCAAGTTGTGTCTTGTGCAGCACACAGCTCTCCAGTCACTTTCACTTCTTTCTTGTTATAAGGGGCAGGCAATCCTTCTTGATTGACAGCTCTAGTTCAGTACCTTTGTTCCACTGCTAAGCTCCTGCTACTGTGACACATTAATGGTCTGTCAGTGCTTGTTCTGAAGTCTGCACTGTTATAACTATGAATGCATGTCGATCTAAGCAGGGCCTTTGAGTAAGTATATGGCTTGGGAAAGTAAAAGCAGTGATTACAAGAATTTGTCTTGAAACTAGCGATAGTGGGGGCTGTGGATTCTGATTTTGTAGGACTGATAACAGCAGTTCTGGATCATAAGCTAACAGAGAGGGTGAGGTAAGTATCTGTCTAACGGCTCGTCAGTCTCCTTGGCAACAGCCTATGCACTATGGAAGATAAAAGTTCTCATTGCATGAGAATGACAGTAGAAGGGAAAGGCATGTTTATTGTCAACATGCAAATTTTTATGCTGTGTATCTAAGAATACCCCTTTAAGAAGAGTCCAACTAAATACTTAATTGCAATTAAATTATTAATAGTCAATATATGCTCACTCAAAAACTGGCAACGTACCATGTAAAAGTGTGCATGTAGAGAATAGAGATAGCAACATGTTACGTACTGATTAGGGCCGCTCACTGAGCACCCAAGCTCAGAATATACACTGCTCAAAAAAAAAAAGGGAACACTAAAATCCCACATCCTAGATATCGCTGAATGAAATATTCCTGTTGTAAGTCGTTATTCATTACATAGTGGAATGTGTTGAGAACAACAAAACCTAAAAAATTATCAACACAAATCACAACTATTATCCCACGGAGGTTTGAAGTTGGAATGATGCTCAAAATCAAACTGGAAAATGAAGTTACAGGCTGATCCAACTTCAGTTGCCTTAAGACAAGAAAATGATAATAATAATCTTAATTTTTATATAGCGCTAACATATACCGCAATGCTTTACAATTTGCACACATTATCATCGCTGTCCCTGATGGGGCTCACAATCTAAATTCCCTATCAGTATGTCTTTGGAATGTGGGAGAAAACTGGGGTACCCAGAGGAAACCCACGCAAACACAGGGAGAACATACAAACTCCTTGCAGATGTTGTCCTTGGTGAGATTTGAACCCAGGACTCCAGTGCTGCAAGGCTGCAGTGCTATCCACTGAGCCAATGATGCTCAGTAGTGTGTGTGGCCTCCACGTGCCTGTATGACCTTCATACAACACCTGGGCATGCTCCTGATTAGACAGCGGATGGTCTCCTGAGGGATTTCCTCCCATACCTGGACTAAAGCATCCGCCAACTCCTGGACAGTCTGTGGCAGTAGCGTAGCTACCGGTGGGCAAAGGGTGCGAGTGCCCTGGGCCCGGAGCTCAGAGGGGGCCCACCCAGAGCTACACTAATGTAACTGTATTGGCGCGCGCAGCGCACCGATACAGATGCATTCTGCGGTAGAGCAGGGAGATTCGGTTTCCCTGCTCTGCTGCTATGGGGCCCCTGAGCAGGTGGGGGGGCCCTGGTGCCAGCAGTGGGCCCCCTGCCCATCACTGCAAGGTCAGCTGTATCGGCATTTAGCCAATACAGCTGACCGCATTGATGAGGGAAGGAGCGTGCAGCGCTCCTTCTCCCATCACCCCCGTCAGTGTCTGACATCACCGACGCCGACACTGACAGTGAGAGTGATGTCACCACCCGGCGCCCGCTGTCAGAAGATGAGTGGGAGCTAGGAGCAGTGGGATCACCACTGGAACAAGGAGGAAGAGAGGTGACTATTTATTTATTGTTTTTTAATGGGGGCTGCCTTATACTACAGGGTCTGCCTATGGGGGTACTGTCTTATACTTACAGGGTCTGCCTATAGGGGTACTGTCTTATACTATAGGGTCTGCCTATGGGGTGCTGCCTTATACTACAGGATCTGCCTATTAGGGTACTGTCTTATACTACAGGATCTGCCTATGGGGGTACTGTATTATACTTACAGGGTCTGCCTATAGGGGTACTGTCTTATACTACAAGGTCTACATATGGGGTGCTGCCTTATACTACAGGATCTGCGTATGGGGGTGCTGCCTTATACTACAGGGTCTGCCTATGGGGTGCTGCCTTATACTACAGGATCTTCCTATGGGGATACTGTCTTATACTACAGGATCTGCCTATAGGGGTACTGTCTTATACTACAGGGTCTGCCTATGGGGGTACTGTATTGTACTTACAGGGTCTGCCTATGGTGTGCTGCCTTATACTACATGGTCTGCCTATGGGGTGCTGCCTTATAACACAGGGACTGCCTATGAGGTCCTGCCTTATACTACAGGGTCTGCCTATGGGGTGTTGTCTTATACTACTGGGTCTGCCTATGGGGGTGCTGTCTTATACTACAGAGTCTGCTTATGGGTGCTGCCTTGTGCTATAGAGTCTGCCTATGGGGAGTGCATCATACTATATTAAGGACTATGTGGTGCATTATACTATATGAAGGCCATCCTACAGTGTGGGGATTACAGTAAGGGGGCCATCGTACAGTGTGGGAATTACAGTGAAGGGGCCATCATCCCGTGCTGGAGCCATCAAACAGTTTGGAGACTACTAAGGGGTCAGTATACTGTGTGGCTGGTACTATACAGGGAAGGGGCATTATACTGTGTATAAGAGAGCATCATACTGTGTATAGGGGAGCTGTACAGGGGGGAGCCTCGGGACATTATTAAATGTAAAGTGGGCACTTATTGTTACAGGGGAACTCAGGTTACTGTGACTATTAAAGGGGCACACAGGGCATTATTACTTTCTAGGGGGCAAAATGTGGGCTCTGTTTTCTAGGGCATTTGCACCCGGCATTACTATATTAGAGAGGGGTGCTTTAGAATTTAGAGGGCACAGAGAATCAAACAGCAGGTGCAGTAATAGGGACACATACGGCAGCAGCGACTCAGTATTGGGGTATCAGGGGCAGTAATAGGGATACATACGGCAGCAGCGGCTCAGTATTGGGGTATCAGGTGCAGTAATAGGGACATACAGCAGCAGCGGCTCAGTATTGGGGTATCAAGTGCAGTAATAGGGACACATACGGTAGAGCGGCTCAGTATTGGGGTATCAGGTGCAGTAATAGGGACACATATGGCAGCAGCGGCTCAGTATTGAGGTATCAGGGGCAGTAATAGGGACACATACGGCAGCAGCGGCTCAGTATTTGGGGTATCAGCAGGATGAGGAGTTTGTGCAGGTTGGGAATAGATGGTGATGGGTCTGGAATGTGAGAAGTGAAACATGTCTTTGTTGTATTCTCTGCAGGTGAATCATTGCTGGAAGAAGTTGTCATGTCAGTCTGGGCCAGATGGAAAAGACAGGAAAAGTGAACGATTTCATCAGAAAGGATGTCAGCGGTAAGTCATTATCTGTAACTGTGCAGTGATCTCTTATTTGTTCTGTAGGGCTGCTATTTACCACTGACCATATAGTAGTAATATCTATGTTGGTCTTTGTATAGAGATTATCTTCAGTAACAGAGCGGTCATCTGCTGAGGTCCTCCACCACTATTAGGGTGCGTCACACAGTTGTAATCAAGGTTACCTGGTTAGGGGCACACTTAGAAGTTTCGCCCCCCCGAACCAAAACTCTAGCTACGCCTCTGGTCTGTGGTGCAATTTGCCATTGATGGATGTTGCGAGACATGATGTACCAGATGTGTTCAATCAGATTCAGGTCTGGGGAACGGGCGGGCCAGTCCATAGCTTCAATGCCTTCATCTTGCAGGAACTGCTGACACACTCCAGCCACATGAGGTCTGGCATAGTCCTGCATTAGGAGGAACTCAGCACTGCACCAGCATATGGTCTCACAAGGGGTCTGAGGATCTCATCTCGGTACCTAATGGCAGTCAGGCTACCTCTGGCGAGCACATGGAGGGCTGTGCGGCCCTCCAAAGAAATGCCACCCTACACCATTACTGACCCACCACCAAAACCGGTCATGCTAAAGGATTTTGCAGGCAGCAGATCACTCTCCAAGGCCCCTCCAGACTCTGTCGCGTCTGTCACATGTGCTCAGTGTGAACCTCCTTTCATCTGTGAAGAGCACAGGGCGCCAGTGGCGAATTTGCCAATCTTGATGTTCTGTGGCAAATGCCATGTGTCCTGCACAGTGCTGGGCTGTGAGCACAACCCCCATCTGTGGACGTCGGGCACTCAGAGCATCCTCACAGAGTCAGTTTCTAACCGTTTGTGCAAACACATGCACATTTTTGGCCTGCTGAAGGTAATTTTGCAGGGCTCTGGCAGTGCTCCTCTTGTTCCTCCTTGAGGTAGCAGTCCTGCTGCTGGGTTGTTGCCCTCCTACGGGCCCCTCCACATCTCCTGGTGTACTGGCCTGTCTCCTGGTAGCGCCTCCAGCCTCTGGACACTACGCTGACAGACACAGCAAACCTTCTTGCCACAGCTCGCATTGATGTGCCATCCTGCATGAGCTGCACTACCTGAGCCACTTGTGTGGGTTGTAGAGTCCGTCTCATGCTACCACGAGTGTGAAAGCACAACCAACATTCAAAAGTGACCAAAACATCAGCCAGAAAAGCATTGGTACTGAGATGTGGTCTGTGGTCCCCACCTGCAGAACCACTCCTTTATTGAGTGTGTCTTGATAATTGCCAATAATTTCCATCTGTTGTCTATTCCATTTGCACAACAGCATGTGAAATTGATTATCAGACAGTGTTGCTTCCTAAGTGGACAGTTTGATTTCACAGAAGTTTGATTTACTTGGAGTTATATTCTGTTGTTTAAGTGTTCCCTTTATTTTTTGAGCACTGTATTAATAAATTAAAAGTTATACTGAATCTTTTCCAATTAACCTATATATCAGTTTACACCTTGTTAAATATAAAAAATCCCTGCACACCAGACCGAATACTAAACATTAAAGATCCTCTTTAAAGCAAAACCTTTGCTAGTAGCCTGCATTAGACTGACCGTGTTCTGCAGCAGCACTTCCTCTGTGACAGCACTACAGTGTGTTAGCACCCCATAAACAATTTACACATTTAGTTTCTGCCTAGATGCCATCAAGTTTCCTGTATTTTGGCAAGTAGGTTCACGTTTAAACTTGTATATTAAAAAATTGTATTTACTATTTATTTAATATTTATATATTTATTATATTTGTATTTACCACCCTTGCTGGGTTAGTCTGCAGGTTAATAGTGTTCTGAAGCTGCCAGGCACCCACACTAAGTGACCCACTGCTGGCAGGAAATTAACTTCCATTCTAACCGACAGCTTTGGGTTTTCAGTCACAGGTGTGGGCCAGTCATGGCTTCAGTCACCGTTCACTATCACCGAAGTGCATACTGAGTGGCAGCTGTAACTGCGCCCCGCCACTGACTGATTGCCAGCTCTAATGATGACTCACCTGTCAGGTAGTGGTGGGGCGTAATTACAGCTGCCGCTCACTATGCACTGATCTTTTCATCCTGGCAATGGGGCTCTCTGTGTGGACATCGGGCAGCTTTAAAGTGATATTAACCTGCAGATTAACTCCATAGTGCTTTTCACATGACAGTTTCCCTTCAATGTACTGAGGGATTTTGCATTTCTATGTAAAATAAAAATGCAGCTTGACCATAAGGTGAATTATACATTATATCAGTATGTGCATTTTCCTTTACTGCAGCTGCATGGGACTTCTTAGTATTTTGAGCATTTTCTAAATATTAAATCTAAAATAGTGGAAGCTAAACAAAAAACAACATTTTTTATTTTCACTTCTGCTATCATTGCTTACCGTGGTCCATTCTTGTCATCCAGGTGCACTTGGCTATTGCAGTTTGCAGGCTCTGCGCCAATTTCTACTGACACTACATCAAATGGCAGCTCTGCATAATAGTCTTTTATCTTTGGGTTGAATTCAGGAGTCAAGTCCAGAGGTGGATAGCTGAAGATACGACTGATGTAAGATGGTGTATCATTATCTGTTCCAAGACACAAAGGAGTGATGAGTTGGTATTATAAGAATTATAACATGGCTTGCCAGCATTGTTCCTTGAATACGGCAATTAACCCTAGCAGGTAAGACGTAAGTAAGCTATCTGCAAAACAGCAGCGATGTTTACATATAAACATAACATCATGTATAGGATAAAACAAGAGAAAAAAAACTAAGCAGCAGATATTTTTCTATTATAATTGTACAGATAGACATATACTGTCCATCAGTGCAATAACTTAAAGAGGTATTCTCAGGTTTAAAAGTTCTCCCCTATCCATTGGATAGGGGATAACTTCCCAATCACTGGGGGGTCTGAATGCTGGGACTCCCACTGGCGACAAGACCCATTGAGCTTATGATCCCCAAGTGAATGGAATGGTGGACCATTATGCATACTGCAGCTCTCTTTACTATTTATAGTATCACCGGAGATTAGCAGAGTGGTGTGTTCAGCCGGTCTTCAGCACTCATATAAAAATGGGACCAAAAAATACAAAAATAGACATTGCACTATGCATGTTTATTTTTGCACACCTGCTTTAATAGTCCAGTTTGCTTTCTGTACATGTACCTATCTAACCAGCATTTCTTGTTTCCTTTTGGCAAGGTTTAATAATTGGGGTTGAAAAGATTGTTAAAAGTTAAGATTCGTATAAAATATGCGGTGAAAGAAAAGTGGAAATAGGAATGGACAGGATAATGAAAAATAAAAAATGACCTATAACACAGCAAAGAATGTGGGGGTCACTAGAAGCAGTAGAAGCATCATCACCACTGGCTCCAGCTGTCCAAGCAATAGTATAACCAAATGCAGGCCACAATTGACCTCCTTTGCCTCTTGAAGCATATTAGTGGGGTGGCAACAGAGTGCATTATGGCACGTCACTTATCTCAGTTAAAGCAGGATGATGTTACCTCTAACAACAACACCATCAGTTTGAGTGCTCTGCACAGAACTGTCTGTCTGATCACAAATGACTAAGAGGGGTCATTTTTTAACTGTGTTATTAAATAGACTGTTGGTTATCATCTCATTCTATGGCGGGTCACTTTGATATTACTAAAGCTATGTTTGTGCTAAAGATATTAAAAAGGGTGGGATACAGTCCTATGAGACCTAAGAGTATTTCAAACTTTTATGTGCTATTATCTGCGATTTGCAGAAAATGTATTCACTGTAAAACTAATTTTTTGGAAAAAGTTGCTGAATATGCCAAATCTGAATTTAAAAATATTCGATCTTCTCTAGTGCTGACCATTGGGCCACCATGCTGCCTACTGTGCTGGTTTATGCCGTTAATCACTCTGCTGTTCATGCCCTTGATTGTACTACTTTATGCAAAAATATTCAAACTAGCACAAAAGTAGTATCACTTTTCCCATGGACAACCTGTCAAAGGTCAACATTAATTTTCTAATGTTGGATTTACAATAACGTTCAGCGTACCATTTTTCTGTTATAAGGACTTCTACAAAAGAATGCATCTGTCCTATAGTGGATACAAATGGCGCCAGGAGGGCCTCATTCATTTTAATGGGGTCTGTTTGGTTTCCATTATGATAGCTATCATTTTGATTTTTGTACCAGCAAACATGATGGGACATGTGACTGAGCACAATAATGGATAATTTAACACAAGTGTTAATGCAGCGCCCCAGAGTCCTGGTCGTTGCAGTACTGTGGCTCCGCCACTATGGGGAGCTATGGTGCGTCTGATGGCACTGAAGGAGTTCATCTGATCAGGTATCACAGACACCAATACATTTCACAGTCGGGCCTCCGGGGGGAGCTAAGGGTTCTATTCACTAGGCCACTCCCCACCATAGTGGGTAAACTGGGGGTCAGGCAGGAAGTTAGATCAGAAAGCTGACTGGGTTGGAACCAGGCAACACCTTGTGGCAGAGGGTGTTGTGGGGGAAGATACAGTAGGGTCTCTGTCAGGGGTGGGATCCTGACAGAGGCTTGGCAACTTGAGCGAACGTAACGGGACCGCGCCTGCTCCGGGTAGCGGCGGTGCCCAAGGAAGGACTAGAAGCGAGATAGATTGTGCTGAGTGAGAAACGAGATCAAGCAAAAGGAGAAATACCAGTAGGGGTCGTGCTGTAAGACCGGAGCAACACCCTACTGAGGCGCACTACCGGTGGCCGGAACGCCGAGGGAGTATTATAACATTCAGCTTCAAGCAATACTCTAAACAGCGGCAGGACAGTCAGTCTAAGGCGGGCTGTCTAACTCAAATCACCTATGCAGTCTTGGGGGGCAACTTGTGGAGAGGGGCGACTCTAGGGTCCCGGAAGAGCTCCGAGCCTACCCGTCAAACGGGTGCCGTTCCAACCAGAACATCAGGGAGGGACGGAGGATTAGAAGAACATCATTTAATCGAGTTGTGAGGGAACTTAAGAAACAGACACAACAGTTGTGGGGGACTTTCCGTAAGCACAGCAGGGAAGGACCACAACACATAGCGCTAGAAGGAAGGCACCGATTTCCACCTGTGAGGAGAACTCTGGAGGTGCCATTGGACCGGCCGGACTTGCGCAGCCTGGTGAACCGTATTCCGGACTGAGGACCCAGAGATCTTCAGTAAAGAGGTAAAGAGACTGCAACCTGGTGTCCTCGTTATTTACTGCACCGCACCACTACAGCGTCACCACCATCATCCATATCTATTATTCACTGTGCGCCCCACGGCAGGGTCACGGACCGGGGCCTAGCCGCCGTGACAACCCTAGCTCAGAGACTCACAGGCCCGGTACCGGGTACCCCTCGGCCCTGCGGCAGTGGGGGCGCTACATTAACCTGGTCTTATCTGCACTTGAAAGATTAAAGCAGAACATTGTTTTTTTCTCCCCTCAGAAACAACACCACCTTTGCCTACAATCTTTGTTTAGAATTTCTGATCAGTCCCATTTATTTGATTTCAGCTTATTTCCAACAGACCATAAGTTGCAATATCACACTATGCTTACCATTACTGCAGTTTACCCACTTTCCTGTATCTGCAAAGTAAAAAGGACTCTAATAAGTCTATTAAATAATCTTATAAAAGTTACTAAATACAGCATGATATACAGTATAATATGCGGTATGCATAGCTAATACAGTTTAAAGCGCAGTAGACCATAGTGCTATTTATGCATTTATAATTCTCAGTCCAGATCACCTTTGAAGTGCAAACTGTTTTAAATAAATCAATTACTTTAGATGTCTAACCTACAAGGGTGCAGTTACCTGATTGTGTGCTATAGTTAGCTCCTTCTTGTAATGCCCGAATTAGTCTTTGGAAGTAATGTTGAAAGTCTGTACAGCGGCAACTGTGAATTGTTGCCTCTTATAATCAGTAAACTTATTGGTTCATGCCCATCTTCTTTAGACCTTAGTCTGGTCAACCTATAACCAGGACCCACATATCAATGCCCAACTGGAGAGGAGAGCTGGCCATCAGAGACATAAGGTGTGGCTAAAGCACAGTATCTATGCCTTTCTGATGGCTGAATATTCCTCGATAACATGATGTCAGGAGGCTATATTTCACCAGTAACTGGAACTAATATTTCCACCAGTGTCCAAAACAGCCAGATCAATGTGAGTATGTAAGTGACTGGAAATTAATATCAGTCGATTCAAGTGTGTTACGAACTCCACCGCTGCGCTCCAGCGTCCTCGTTCTCACCGCTCCAGCGCTGCGCTCCAGCGTCCCCGTTCTCACCGCTCCAGCGCTGCGATCCTGCGTTCTCAAGCTACCGCTGCAACGTCCGGCTCGGCTGGTGTTCTTTCCCTGCGCAGGCGCTCCAGCTTTCCTATAGGAAGCAGGCTCTGCATCCCTGCCTCCTCCTCCTGAAGTCATGTGTTCCTTTCTGTCCAATTCCGTTCCTGCTCCTCCTATAAAAGCTAGTTCCTCCTGCTTCCTGGTGCCTGATTGTTTTAGCATTTTGCTATTGCGTTTGGCCCTTCGTATTGCTCAATACTCTGTGCTTGTACCTCGTGCTAACCCGTGCTACCCTCCGGTTCCCCTCCTTCCCTGGCTAGTTTCCCTTCAGGTCCTGCTCTATTACTCCTGTTGTTATACCTCTGATCCTTGGTTGTTTTCCTTCCTCAGGTTCCCTCCGTTCCCGTCTCCTCGTCCTCTAGGATCTTCGTCTGCTTCCCGGATTTCGTTTCGTTACCCTGCCTTCTTTTGTCTCTCTTTCTGGAGCCGTCCCTGCTGGTATCTCACCGTGGGTAAGTGACCTCTGGGCTTGCTCCTTGCGGTCCCTGTATAGGGGCCGTTTTCTCCTAGGTCGCTCGCCCAGGGGTAGGGCTCCCCACGGTCCAGAGGGTCCACTCCTGTTTTCCGCTAGATCGCTACAGTACAATCAGGCCATGGATCCCGCAGGTACCCCTTTCTCGGCCCAGAAAGAGCTCACCCATTTGCGCGATAACCAACAGCGCATAATGACCTTTTTGAAATCTATGGAGTCTCGCCTTTCCTCGATTCAGACTTCTGACCCAGTTAACACCGCCCAGTTGGCTAGTCTCCAACAGGAGCTCGCCCAGCAACGCGATACCCAGTCCCGCATGCTTAGTTATATGGCCTCCATTGACGACCGTTTGTTTAGTCTTCAGTCAGCCCCAGCTGTGCTCCCGCAAGCCTCTTCTCTTGACCTCACTCCTCCGTCTCCCGCTCACCCTCCCCCTCGTTTGGGTAAACCTCCCAGGTACTCAGGCGATCCAAAACTTTGTAGGGGATTTTTAAACCAATGCCGCCTTCACTTTGAACTTCTGCCACTTCAGTACCCCTCTGATCGGGCGAGAGTGGCGTTCATTGTGTCCCATCTTGAGGGAGAGGCGTTAGCCTGGGTGAATCCCCTGTGGGAACGTGACGATCCCGTTGTCTGCCACCTGGGGGACTTTCTGGAGACCTTTCGGAAAGTTTTCGATGAGCCCGGACGCTTGGCCTCTACCACCGAGTCTCTTTTCAATTTACGTCAGGGTTCTTCTACCGTTGGACAATACGCCATCCGCTTTCGTACTTTGTCCTCGGAGTTAGGGTGGAACAACGAAGCTCTTGTGGGTGCCTTCTGGCGGGGTCTGTCCAGCCGTATTAATAATAATAATAATAATAATTTTATTTATATAGCGCCAACATATTCCGCAGCGCTTTACAACTTATAGAGGGGACTTCTACAGACAACAGACATTACAGCATAACAGAAATCACAGTTCAAAACAGATACCAGGAGGAATGAGGGCCCTGCTGCTCGCAAGCTTACAATCTATGAGGAAAAGGGGAGACACAAGAGGTGGAAAGATGAGCTCGCCGGTCGTGACACCCCAACTACTCTTGAGGACCTTGTCTCTCTCGCCACTCGGATCGACCTCCGCTTCCAGGAGCGTTCGCGGGAGACTGCGAGAGAGAGGAGATCCCCGCCTGTCTCCGCTACCTTCCGGCAGCCTAGTACTTCTCGTGCTCCCGTTTCCGTTTCCTCTTCGGTTCCATCCTCTGAACCCATGCAAGTAGATCGAGTTAAAATGGCAGAGCTACGTCGCAAGGAGAGGCGCACCCAGGGTCTCTGCTTCTATTGTGGCAGTGCAACCCATTTACTCCGCAGTTGTCCTGATCGTCCGGAAAACTCTTCCGCCTAGGACAGGTAGGAGAGGCCTCCCTAGGCGCCTGCGGTTCCTCTCAACCCCTGACCCTTTCCATTCTTTTTTCCTCTAACCAGCATCAATCTTCCGAGGTAGCGTATGTGGATTCTGGAGCGGCAGGCAATTTTATCAGCCTTGAAGCGGTTCGGAGGCTTCGCGTACCTGTAATCTCTTTGGACACTCCTCGACTACTCGCCTCCGTGGACGGAAGACCTTTACAAGATGCGATTTCTCTCGTCACTGAAGAAGTGGAGATTCAGATTGGGGCCCTTCATCGCGAGAAGATCGCTTTTTATGTTCTGCCTAATCTTTCCTACGCCTTTCTACTAGGTCTTCCCTGGCTTCGTCTACATGAGCCTACACTGAATTGGCGCACTGGAGACGTACTTCGGTGGGGCCCTTCATGCCATATTCGTTGTCTTCAGTCTATATGTCCGGTCTCTCGTACCCAGCCTGCTGAGGTTCCAGATGGATTACCTTCTCCTTACTGGTCCTACGCTGATGTCTTCAACAAACGAGAGGCTGAGAATCTTCCTCCCCATCGTCCTTACGATTGTCCTGTGGAGCTCCTTCCGGGTCGTTCTCCACCTAGGGGAAGGATTTATCCGCTTTCAGCTGCCGAGACCAAATCTATGTCGGAATACATACAAGAGAACCTAGCCAAAGGTTTCATCCGGAAGTCCTCCTCTCCTGCTGGTGCAGGCTTCTTCTTTGTGAAGAAAAAGGACGGTTCCTTAAGACCTTGTATAGACTATCGGGGTTTGAACAACATCACTATCAAGAATCGGTATCCACTGCCCCTTATTCCGGAGCTCTTCGATCGCCTCCGAGGCGCTCGAGTTTTCACTAAGTTGGACTTACGAGGCGCTTACAATCTGGTCCGGATTCGCTCTGGCGATGAATGGAAAACTGCTTTCAACACCCGGGATGGCCATTACGAGTACTTAGTCATGCCTTTCGGTCTTTGCAACGCTCCCGCGGTTTTCCAAGAGTTCGTCAACGATGTGTTCCGGGACCTCCTCTACTCGAGCGTCTTGGTCTATTTGGATGATATCCTTATTTTTTCTTCTGATCTTCCGTCACATCGCAGAAGTGTTCGCGAGGTTTTGCAACGTTTAAGAGATAACCACCTGTATGCCAAGATAGAGAAATGCTTGTTTGAACAAACCTCACTGCCGTTCCTCGGATACATTGTCTCAGACGCCGGCCTTAAGATGGATCCTGAGAAGGTTAATGCCATTATTAGCTGGCCACGACCCTGCGGTGTGAAAGCCATCCAACGCTTCATCGGATTCGCTAATTACTACAGGCAATTCATTCCACACTTCTCCTCCATGATTCGTCCTCTTTCTTTTCTCACTCACAAAAGTTCCAGCTCCAAGGACTGGTCTCCTGAGGCCGAGAAGTCTTTTTTTCAACTTAAGGAAGCTTTTTCTTCTGCTCCACTCTTGCATCACCCTGAGGTGAACAAGCCTTTTATATTGGAAGTTGACGCCTCTTCTACCGGGGCTGGAGCGGTGCTCTCACAAAAGACTCCTGAGGGTCTAACAGCTCCTTGCGGCTTCTTCTCTAAAGCCTTTTCACCTTCTGAACGAAATTACACAATTGGTGATCGTGAACTGCTGGCCATCAAATTGGCTCTAGAGGAGTGGAGATACCTTCTGGAGGGTTCGGTGCACCCGTTTGTAATCTTCTCTGATCACAAAAACCTTATTTACTTGCAGACTGCGCAAAGATTGAATCCACGACAAGCTAGGTGGTCCTTGTTCTTTGCCCGCTTTGAGTTCGAGCTTCGTTTTCGGCCCGGCGACAAAAACATAAGAGCTGACGCTCTGTCCAGGTCCTTCCAATCTTCTGATGTCTTGGAGGAGCCTGCTTACATCATCGACCCTACTAAAATGGTCACCGTAGCTCCTTTACAGATGCTTCAGCCTCCACCGGGTAAGACTCTAGTCTTGGATGTTGACACTAAGAAAGTCTTATCTTGGGGACATTCTTCCAAATTGGCTGGTCATGCCGGTGTTAGAAAGACTATCCTTCTCATTTCACGTTATTATTGGTGGCCTACCTTACGTCAAGACGTAGAAGACTTTGTGGCCTCCTGTCCTTCTTGTGCCAGAAACAAGGTACCCAGACGACTGCCACATGGAGCTCTCCTTCCTCTTCCGGTTCCGTCCGCACCCTGGCAACACATCGCAATGGATTTCGTCACCGATCTACCTTGCTCTTCGGCCTGCACGGTCATCCTCGTTGTTGTGGACAGATTCTCAAAAATGGCTCACTTCATTCCTTTAACCGGTTTACCCTCAGCTCCTGAATTGGCTAACATTTTTATTCTGAATATCTTCAAGTTCCATGGTCTCCCTCAGCACATCGTCTCAGACAGAGGGGTTCAATTCACTTCTCGCTTTTGGAGAGCCTTGTGTAAGCTTTTAAAGGTAAATCTGGACTTCTCTTCCTCTTATCATCCTCAAACCAACGGTCAGGCAGAACGTACCAACCAAACTCTGGCTGTTTATCTTCGACATTTTTCTAATGCTCACCATAACGACTGGGTCGAACTACTTCCTTGAGCGGAGTTTGCCTACAACAACCATTCCAGCGAGTCCTCTTCTAAGTCTCCATTTTTTGTTGTTTTCGGACGGCATCCTAGTGTTCCCTTACCAGTCTTTCCTGCTTCTGGTGTTCCAGCTGCTGATTCGATGGCTCTCGACTTCTCCTCCATCTGGGGCGAGGTCAAAGAGACGTTAAAACTAGCTTCTTCTAGAATGAAGAGACAAGCTGACAAGAGACGTCTAGATTCTCCTCCTTACTCTCCTGGTGACAAAGTATGGCTTTCTTCAAGATTCATCAGACTCAAGATTCCTTCCTACAAGCTTGGTCCACGATTCATCGGTCCTTTTGAGATTTTACGTCGAATCAACGAAGTCGCTTACAAGCTGAAATTGCCTGCCTCGCTCCGAATACCCAATACGTTTCATGTCTATCTTCTCAAACCAGCCGTCTTTAACCGTTTTCATTCTCCCTCTTGTACTTCTTCTCAACTAGCCAGCACAGATAACATCTTTGAGGTTAAGGACATTTTGGCTGTTAAAACAATTCGGGGAAAGCAGTTTTTTCTGGTGGACTGGAAGGGTTTTGGTCCGGAGGAGAGGTCCTGGGAACCCTTGGAGAACATTGATGCCCCTCGTATTTTAAATAAATTTTTTGCTACTCTTCGTAAAGGGGGGCATAAGAGGGGGGGTACTGTTACGAACTCCACCGCTGCGCTCCAGCGTCCTCGTTCTCACCGCTCCAGCGCTGCGCTCCAGCGTCCCCGTTCTCACCGCTCCAGCGCTGCGATCCTGCGTTCTCAAGCTACCGCTGCAACGTCCGGCTCGGCTGGTGTTCTTTCCCTGCGCAGGCGCTCCAGCTTTCCTATAGGAAGCAGGCTCTGCATCCCTGCCTCCTCCTCCTGAAGTCATGTGTTCCTTTCTGTCCAATTCCGTTCCTGCTCCTCCTATAAAAGCTAGTTCCTCCTGCTTCCTGGTGCCTGATTGTTTTAGCATTTTGCTATTGCGTTTGGCCCTTCGTATTGCTCAATACTCTGTGCTTGTACCTCGTGCTAACCCGTGCTACCCTCCGGTTCCCCTCCTTCCCTGGCTAGTTTCCCTTCAGGTCCTGCTCTATTACTCCTGTTGTTATACCTCTGATCCTTGGTTGTTTTCCTTCCTCAGGTTCCCTCCGTTCCCGTCTCCTCGTCCTCTAGGATCTTCGTCTGCTTCCCGGATTTCGTTTCGTTACCCTGCCTTCTTTTGTCTCTCTTTCTGGAGCCGTCCCTGCTGGTATCTCACCGTGGGTAAGTGACCTCTGGGCTTGCTCCTTGCGGTCCCTGTATAGGGGTCGTTTTCTCCTAGGTCGCTCGCCCAGGGGTAGGGCTCCCCACGGTCCAGAGGGTCCACTCCTGTTTTCCGCTAGATCGCTACAAAGTGAACAGGAATTTGGCAAAGATGCTCCACCAGGAACACTGTTGGTCAAGGGGACGCAGTGAGAAATGGGCCGTGGCAGGGTTAAAACCATTACCGATCATGGATTAACGCCTACCGGAAGGATAGACCATCAAGGTAATATCCAGGAAAACCATTTTAAAATATAAATATTAGAACTGAAGTTTATGTGGTAGTTCTTTATTTAATAGAAAAGAACTCCAATGTAAAAAGCAAAGGGAACGGTATATGAACTACCATGCCAAAAACAAGGGAGGGATATATTAGAATCTCAGATAACAAGCCTTACCAAGCATTTACTGATCAATTGCATTTACTCATTCTGCAGTGTAAGTGTTGATATTTCTATACACATGCTAGAGCACTTTAGCAAAATTCTGTCATGCCATAATGATGATCCTACCATAGTTCTTATACTCGAACAGTCACATCAATTTAAAGATTCAGAAAGAAAATAAATGTGATGTTCTCCAACATTTTATCAGTAAATGCGTCTGTAAAGCACAAAGTTCACACTAGTTCAGTAAGACTACGGCTCTGGAAATCATTACAAATGAATGATACCCAAGGACTAGTTTCTAAGACACTGGTTTGATTTTAGCTCTCTTAAAAACAAATACTTATCTGAATTTGAATGGACTGAACTGAAATAAAGGAAATCTGCATTCATTTACACATCTGGATGTATAAAACTTGTGTACATGTCATCAGTAATCTGAAAAAGGGTTATACTACTGCACGCACACAGGACACCGTTACTTACAAAATCAAAAGAAAGAGATGAAGAGCAATGTATGCATACATTTCACAGAAACCTTTACCATTACTTTACATAAGAAAATATGTGAAAAATTATTTGCATTTCCATATTTTTTGCTGCATATTTTTGGTTATTTCCATCAAATGTGGATCCAGTTCTCAATCACACATTTTTCCCACTAACAACCACAACTGAATTAGCAGCAAAGCTGAGATTCAAGTACCGTAAGTTCGGTTTCCATTCCTGGCAGTATAGAAATGATGTGGCATTTTGTGGTACCATTATCACTGCCTGCAGATATACTATTAGAGAAACATACAAATAATGGGTATGTATACGAACCTGATTTCCTTTCAATTTTTCTTGAAACAAAGGAAAATTCATTTTCTCCTTTGTTTTGAAATTTTTGCCTGCAAATAAAATTCTATAGTTAGGAAACAAAACAGCAGTGGCTTTCAAAGGTTAAAATGACAATATAATCCTCTTGGTTGTACATAAAGGTCACAAATCAAAAAACAATCTTTAACCCCTTTACCCCCAAGGGTGGTTTGCACGTTAATGACCAGGCCAATTTTTACAATTCTGACCACTGTCTCTTTATGAGGTTATAACTCTGGAATGCTTCAACGGATCCTGGTGATTCTTTCACTGTTTTCTCGTGACATATTGTAATTCATGATAGCGGTAACATTTCTTTGATATTACCTGCGTTTATTTGTGAAAAAAAAACAGAAATTTGGCAAGAATTTTGAAAATTTCGCAATTCTCCAACTTTGAATTTTCATGCCCTTAAATCACAGAGATATGTCACACAAAATACTTAATAAGTAACATTTCCCACATGTCTACTTTGCATCAGCACAATTTTGGAACCAAAATTATTTTTTTAGTTAGGGAGTTATAAGGGTTAAAAGTTGACCAGCAATTTCTCATTTTTACAGCACCATTTTTTTTTAGGGACCACATCTCATTTGAAGTCATTTGAGGGGTCTATATGATAGAAAATAACCAAGTGTGACACCATTCTAAAAACGTCACCCCTCAAGGTGCTCAAAACCACATTAAAGAAGTTTATTAACCCTTCAGGTGTTTCACAGGAATTTTTGGACTGTTTAAATAAAAATGAACATTTAACTTTTTTCATAAAAAATTTACTTCAGCTCCAATTTGTTTTATTTTACCAAGGGTAACAGGAGAAAATGGAACACAAACGTTGTTGTACAATTTGTCCTGAGTATGCTGATACCCCATATGTGGGGGTAAACCACTGTTTGGGCACATGGCAGAGCTCGGAAGCGAAGGAGCGCCATTTGACTTTTCAATGCAAAATTGACTGGAATTGAGATGGGACGCCATGTTGCGTTTGGAGAGCCACTGATGTGCCTAAACATTGAAACCCCCCACAAGTGACACCATTTTGGAAAGTAGACCCCCTAAGGAACTTATCTAGATGTGTGGTGAGCACTTTGACCCACCAAGTGCTTCACAGAAGTTTATAATGCAGAGCCGTAAAAATAAAAAATCATATTTTTTCACAAAAATGATTTTTTCGCCCCCAATTTGTTATTGTCCCAAGGGTAAGAGAAGAAATTGGACCCCAAAAGTTGTTTTACAATTTGTCCTGAGTACGCTGATACCCCATATGTGGGGGTAAACCACTGTTTGGGCGCATGGCAGAGCTTGGAAGGGAAGGAGCGCCATTTGACTTTTCAATGCAAAATTGACTGGAATTGAGATGGGATGCCATGTTGCGTTTGGAGAGCCCCTGATGTGCCTAAACAATGGAAATCCCCCAATTATAACTGAAACCCTAATCCAAACACACCCCTAACCCTAATCCCAACGGTAACCCTAACCACACCCCTAACCCTGACAAACCCCTAACCCTAATTCCAACCCTATTCCCAACCGTAAATGTAATCCAAACCCTAACCCTAACTTTAGCCCCAACCCTAACTTTAGCCCCAATCCTAACTGTAGCCTTAACCCTAGCCCCAACCCTAACCCTAGCGCTAACCCAAGCCCTAACCCTAGCCCTAACCCTAACTCTAACCCTAGCCCTAGCCCTAACCCTAACCCTAGCCCTAACCCTAGCCCTAACCCTAACCCTAGCCCTAACCCTAACCCTAATGGGAAAATGGAAATAAATACTTTTTTAAATTTTTTAATTTTTCCCTAACTAAGGGGGTGATGAAGGGGGGTTTGATTTACTTTTATAGCGGATTTTTTAGCGGATTTTTATGATTGGCAAAAAATTATGATATGAGAGCTATAATTTTTCCATATTTTGGTCCACAGAGTCATGTGAGGTCTTGTTTTTTGCGGGAATGAGTTGATGTTTTTATTGGTAACATTTTCGGGCACGTGACATTTTTTGATCGCTTTTTATTCCGATTTTTGTGAGGCGGAATTACCAAAAGCCAGCTATTCATGAATTTCTTTTCGGGGGGGGGGGGGGGGGGGCGTTTATACTGTTCCACGTTTGGTAAAATGGATATCTTTTTTTAGTTTTGTAGTTTTTGGCGCTTTTATACAATAAAAACTATTTTATAGAAAAAATAATTATTTTTCCATCGCTTTATTCTGAGGACTATACATTTTTTATTTTTTTGCTGATTATGCTGTATGGCAGCTCATTTTTTGCAGAGCAAGATGACATTTTTAGCAGCAGCATGGTTATTTATATTCATCTTTTTGATCGCGTGTTATTCCACTTTTTGTTTGGCGGTATGATAATAAAGCGTTGTTTTTTGCCTCATTTTTTTTACGGTGTTCACTAGGGGTTAACTAGTGGGACAGTTTTATAGGTCGGGTCGTTACAGATGTGGCGATACTAAATATGTGTACTTTTATTATTTTTTTTTTTTCATTTAGATAAAGAAATGTATTTATGGGAACAATATATTTTCTTCTTTTTTTTTAGGATTTTTTTTTTTTTTACACATGTGAATATTTTTTTTTTACACTATAACATTGCCCCGGGGGGGGGCATCATGTTATAGTGTAAGATCGCTGATCTGACACTTTTCTCAGCACTGTTACAGCACTGCACTGACTTACAGTGCTGCAGGCTTACCAGCGCCTGCACTGAGCAGGCGCTTGGTAAGCCACCTCCCTGCAGGACCAGGATGCAGCCCTGCAGCCATTTTGGATCCAAGGCCTGCAGGAAGGAGGAGGTAGGAGACCCTCGGAGCAACGCGATCACATTGCGTTGCTCCGGGGTTCTCAGGGAAGCACGCAGGGAGCCCCCTCACTGTGCGATGCTTCCCTATTCCCCCGGAATGCTGCGATCATGTTTGATCACAGTGTGCCGGGGGTTAATGTGCTGGGGCGGTCCGTGACCGCTCCTGGCACATAGTGCCAGATGTCAGCTGCGATAGTCAGCTGACACCCAGCCGCGATCGGCCGCGCTCCCCCTGTGAGCGCTGCTGATCGCATATGACATACTATCCCGTCGGAGGTCATACAGGCCCACCCCACCTCGACGGGATAGTACATCATATGTCAGAAAGGGGTTAAGGACCTTTTTGCCGGTTTGCTAATGTGAAACATATTGAAATGTCTCAAATGCTTTGCACAAAAATTTAGCAATTTTTCTAATTTTTACAACAGTCGCTGTCAGCTTTGACAAAATGGGCCGAGCCTTGGTGGTACGAGGAGTGGTTAAGCCCGCACGTCTAATATGGTACATAAATATGCATGCTACTTTAGTGGTGTAAATTTTGCAAGAAACATTTCGGGAGGTGGCATACACTGGTTGTAAGATGCACCAAATTCTTTAGGTGGCCTGTGCTCTTAATGAATTAGGCAATATGTAATTTAGTCTCATTAAAGAGGTTGTCTACTACTTTAGCACTGATGACCTATCCTTAGCTTACACCGATAGCATCTGATTGGCGGGGCGGCGGGTGTCGGACCCCGACCAATCAGACATTGAAGACTTACCCTAAGGATAGGTCGTCAATGAAAAAGTAGTGGAAATCCTCTTTAAGATTGGTGTAAACCACACTAGTCTTATTGAATCAGGCTCCAAGTTCCTATACAATAGTACAATGGTGACATTTGCAACACACCTTTTGCTGGAAATCTAAGAATATATTCACACACAGTAGACTTGTTGCATAATTATTTGTACTAATAAAGTACTTGTTGTGACACACAAGGAATAATAAAAAAGAACTTTTTCAAAGCAAAAGTATAATAAATATAAATTAAAAAAAAAAACCTAAAAAAATATTTCTATAAAATATGGTAAATCAGATGAAAGATTATGAACTTCTGGAAGACAATCCAAACACTATACAACAATATGTTGTAGCTCATTCACCATAAACACTTTTTTAGAGAATCAAAGGGGAATCAATACAATTTAGCTGGAAATGTGCTATAAAAGTAGCTTGTACGCTTACAACAAGCACTACTGCATTAAAGTAACAAATGGAATCTAAAAATAGCTGACAAGAAAGAAAAGAATCATGTTATTATAGAACAATTCCCATCTACAGCACCAGCACACGTTCAGAACATAAAACAGTTTATACAGAATGCTGTCTTATTATCATTTTTGTTAGGAGCCAAACCAACTGTACCAATATTCCATATGGTATTTTATAAAATTTCCAGCCATACTTGATTGATAAATTTGGAAAGATCTTATTTAATGACAGCAGACAGGAGTACGGTATACTATATCAGTAATTCTGGAAACATGTTAACAACTGATTTGAAAAGTACTTTAGCCGGTGATATCAAGCTTCATTGTGAACCTACATTGAAAAATATTGAGTTCTAAAAGTCAAAGTAAGGAAAGTTATTTTGTATATGGCTTAGAAAAAAAAAGTATTTATAAAACTCGTTTCCCTAAATAGCAACATGGACCAACTTACCTATTTGTCAAATGGTTTTCTTGAAAGGATTGCAAACATTCACACAAGTCAGAGAGCAGATCATGTACTGCCAGGATCGATTCAAGATTATCCCTAAGGTCAGTTCTGTGATAAAGGTCATGGCTTAATGCCTTTACTTGAACAGAATTGGAAGGATACAGCTGTAAAGTATAGAATGTGACAACATTAACAATTGCTATAAAAATTTGCTAATATATATTTATTTACACCACATGACATCATGAGTAATGCACTTCAAATGTTTGGACAAAGACCAATCCAGCTTTGATAAGAGCACTTCAGAGCCATATCTAACATTTTGGTTGCTAAGCTTAGGCAGCCTTAACTATGTTGTCAGATGGCACTTTTCTAAGATTTTTCAGATTACACTCTTAGGTCAATGCAGAACTGTCTTACTGTGTTACAGCAATAGTAACGCCATTAACTGTGCCTTGGTATCACTGGGACCAGAGCAGCATGTCATGGATGTTCAAATGAAAACAAAAGCTGGTGCTAGATTGGCAGGGCAATTTACTAGTGAGTAATGGTTATTCTATACATTACTACATTTACAACCATCATTTTTGGTTATTCGCAAACAACCCATGTAAAGCTAAATGCACTTCAGACAAAGGGTTTGCTAATTTCTCGAGCGGGTCACGTCCTTCTGGGAGATATGAGGTTAGAAAATCACTATGTATTGTGAATCTTCCTTTTAGCCATTGTGTTTGTGTTTCATATTAAATGGATTCCATTTCCTTTGTTGCTAAAGAGGTTAATGACCCTTTCTATGCTGGTTAGAAACTTGCAGCTCTCTCTCTCTCACAGCTGTCCCTGACCTGGTCATTTCCTCTCCCTATAAAATCCGGTCAGACTTTCTCTTCTTTGCCAATGAAAGCTTTGCTTCCAAGCTCCTTGGACACACTGTACTGAATCGGAGATTGTTGTTGATACTGAAGATTGTTGGATGCATGCTTTCCTCAATGTCCTATTCCCTTTTCGTTGACAAATTCCTATCCTTCACTATATACCTCTCTACTTTTGGTGAGTGTTTGTATATGTTGCTTTCTGTTATCCCTGTCTGCTGTCTTACATATTGATACAGTAGCATCAGTAGCATTTCTCTTTCAGGCCCCCTTTTATTCCCTAAGAATAGTGAATAACAGAAGAACAATAAGGCTTGTGTCCCAAACCCCCTCACCTTTAGAGGTACCTTTGGGAGCAGGGATAGTTAGGGCTCCAGTCCTAAGGACAGTTCCGGGCCCCTTTCCCTAATCATGTGCAGTCACATTAGTAGACCCAGTAAAGGAACGCACACATCAAGGGACTTGGAGATGTTTCAAATAGAATTTATTGTCATTATTTCACAGCCATGAATTACACCGCAGTAAGTACACTATTACATTAACGATTCAGGTGAAAATCCTTCATCAGATGTATAGTCTATGTTCAATGCATATAGGTCACGGGGGGTCCAGGCTGTGTGGTAGGATTCCCCCAAACAGGGACTACCAGGATCCGGCTGTATCAAGGATTGTGGTGTGTCGATCAGACCTACAAGCAGCAATCCAAAAGTAAGGGATCAGACTCATCAACGGTAAAGGGGAGTGGATAGCTTCACACAGCCCTGATCCATGGTCCAGATTAGTGCACTCTGGCTGTAAGTAGGAGCTGTGCGAATGTTATTACACTCGGACTCAGCTTATGATTTGCCAGGCTGCTGAGATGTCACCTTTGTGCCACATGTCACACAAACGACGTCACGTCAAGCCCTAAAATGTAACACTGCTGCGGGGTACCAGGAAGCTCAGGAAATTTGTACAGCTACAGTCCGTGGCCAGAGAGAACTGACCTGGACCATGGAGCTTTGTTGCAAAATTCAATACACTTAGCTCTAATCATTGGTAATTATTAGCATACGTCCAGAGCTACACGTAGAATTTTTGATATTTTTCTGATATTTTTCAGAAGGTGTTATTCTAGAATAAATTTTAGGGCCTCCTTTCCAAGCTGGTCATGCCATGGCATGACAATATGCTGCTGGAAAGGACCTTTAAGGAAACATTGCATTATTCTCTTGCAGTCTGGGTTTAGTTAGAGGTGATACAAGAGTTATAGCAATTGTCTGTTGTGACTGGCCTGGCCTTGCATTCATTCATTACATAATTAGTTTTGTTCTTCTGCCCCGTCTTCATCGTTTAGCTGAAAGATATGTGGGATATCATCAGAAAATTAATGGCAGTGTTGCCTGAGTGCTCTGTCTTTAATCACTGCCATCATCAGCCAAGTATTTGCTAATAATGTACTGATGATTGTGTCTGTGAGCCGGTGAAGAGTTCAACATCACTCCACAAGTGTTCTGTTAACAGGAGCATTATAAATATGTGATGCAAAAATGGAATGGAGGACTTGGAACACATCTATATAAAAGAACATATATCTCGATGTTCTTTTTCGAGATTTATTAGTAAATCAGTCATTGGGCAATGTGCATAACTAAATTTATAGTAAATCACTTTTTTATTATATGAGGTATTAATAAAGCCCACATGGTTGTTGATTTGGAGCGTTACCATAAGGGTACTTTCAGGAAAACTAATAGGAACTCAGCACAATTTTTTATTTATCTGATAAGTAAAAGCATATGTATATCACCAGTTTCAGTAGGTTCAACCCACAAGCTGATCTGTTGTTGATCTGAGGTAGAAGTTGACTGAACAACGTACATTTTTTTGAAAACCTTAAGGGTTGTTATATTTCAAAAAAGTAGTTTCACATTTTCACACCCATCAAGAAATTCTGAATTATTCCCAAGTGAACGCCCATCCACTTATGTTAAGGGGCCCTTGCAGAAAAAAAGAAATGGTCCAACACTTTTGGTTAACATTTTGTCTTGAATACACAAGTGATCTAATTGCTGCTTCAGATAAAGGCTAAATAAAATCAGATCAATTGTTATCATTAGTTTTAAGATGATGTTTGCCTGCAATCATAATCAGAATATATGTTACAAAAACAGAAATGGCTCACCATAGTCAGTGTCGGACTGAGGTACCCAAGACCCACCAGTAATATTGACTTTAGGGGCATACTGTTCAACTGCATTCAAATATTACATTACTCTAACTCAGAAAATAATAACACATTGGATTGTTTGTTAATAGAATGATTAGATGCTTACTTTATCCTGATATTGTCAGTTAAGTACATTGTGACAACTACTGCTCATGTAAAGGGTTGGAAGGTCCACTGTTATGACCTGGTGGTTAAGAGGCCACACTGATATGACCTGGTGGCTAAAACGCAACATGGGACGAGCTCTGGGAAGGTGGTATCTCTACTGACTGCAGTCCCTAATCCTAACAACAACACTAGTAATAGCCGTGGGATGTTCCTGACTCTCCCTAGACACCTCTTCACAGCCTAAGAACTAACTACCCCTAAAGAAGGAAATAGAAAGCTATCTTGCCTCAGAGAAAACCCCAAAAGGAAAGACAGCCCCCCACAAATATTGGCTGTGAGTGAAGAGGGAAATGACGTACACAGAAAATGAAATCAGCTTTCAGCAAAGGAGGCCAATACTAAACTTGATAGACAGAGAGAAAAGGATACTGTGCGGTCAGTATTAAAAACTACAAAATCCACGCAGAGTTTACAAAAATGAACTCCACACCGACTCATGGTGTGGAGGGGCAAATCTGCTTTCCCAGAGCTTCCAGCTAGCCTGAATATGACATAGTGACAAGCTGGACAAAAAGAGACATATTTGCAGAGCAATAGAGTCCAAACAAATGGACAAACAAGAACCAGCAAAAACTTATATTTTGCTGACAAGGACAGGCCATATGAGAAACCCAAGGAGAGAACCAAATCCAACCAAGAACATTGACAGCTGGCATGAACTAAAGCCCAGAGCAGGTTTAAATAACAAACTCAGGCAAGGCGATTAGTGAAGGCAGCTGCCACAGCTACCTAAAGGAGCAGCAGTTCCACTCGAAACCACCAGAGGGAGCCCAAGAGCAGAACTCACAAAAATACCATTAGCAACCACAGGAGGGAGCTCCAGAACGGAATTCACAACAGTACCCCCCCCTTGAGGAGGGGTCACCCCTCACCAGAGCTACCAGGCCGATCAGGACAAGCCAAATGGAAAGCACAAACCAAATCGGCAGCATGAACATCGGAGGCAACAACCCAAGAATTATCCTCCTGGCCATAACCCTTCCACTTGACCAGACACTGAAGCTTCCGCCTCGAAAAACGAGAATCCAAAATCTTCTCCACCACACATTCCAATTCCCCCTCAACCAACACCGGAGCAGGAGGATCAACGGAGGGAACCATAGGTACCACATATCTCCGCAACAAGGATCTATGGAACACATTATGAATGGAAAAGGAAGCTGGAAGGGCCAAATGAAAAGACACCGGATTGATAATTTCAGAAATCTTATAAGGCCCAATAAAGCGAGGCTTGAACTTAGGGGAAGAAACCTTCATTGGAACATGACGAGAAGACAACCAGAACAAATCCCCAACACGAAGCCGAGGACCAACACACCGACGACGGTTAGCAAAACGTTGAGCCTTTTCCTGAGACAATGTCAAATTGTCCACCACATGAGTCCAAATTTGCTGCAACCTGTCCACCACAGAATCCACACCAGGACAGTCAGAAGGCTCAATCTGCCCCGAAGAAAAACGAGGATGAAAACCAAAATTACAAAAGAAAGGCGAAACCAAGGTAGCCGAACTAGCCCGATTATTAAGGGCAAACTCGGCCAATGGCAAGAAAGCCACCCAATCATCCTGATCAGCAGACACAAACCATCTCAGATAAGTTTCTAAAGTCTGATTAGTTCGCTCGGTCTGGCCATTTGTCTGAGGATGGAATGCTGAAGAAAAAGACAAATCAATGCCCATTCTAGCACAAAAGGACCGCCAAAACCTAGAAACGAACTGGGAACCTCTGTCAGACACAATATTCTCCGGAATACCATGCAAGCGAACCACATGCTGAAAAAATAATGGAACCAAATCAGAGGAGGAAGGCAACTTAGGCAATGGTACCAAATGGACCATCTTAGAAAACCGGTCACAAACCACCCAGATGACAGACATCTTCTGAGAAACAGGAAGATCAGAAATAAAATCCATGGAAATATGCGTCCAGGGCCTCTCAGGAATAGGCAAAGGCAAAAGCAACCCACTGGCACGGGAACAGCAAGGCTTAGCCCGAGCACAGGTCCCACAGGACTGCACAAACGAACGCACATCCCGCGACAAGGAAGGCCACCAAAAAGACCTAGCCACCAAATCTCTGTTACCGAAAATCTCAGGGTGACCAGCCAACACCGAACAATGAACCTCAGAAATTACCCTGCTAGTCCATCTATCAGGAACAAACAATTTCCCCACAGGACAGCGGTCAGGTTTATCAGCCTGAAACTCCTGAAGTACCCGCCGCAAATCAGGGGAGATGGCAGAAAGAATCACCCCCTCCTTGAGGATCCCAGCCGGCTCAAGAACTCCCGGAGAATCAGGCAAAAAACTCCTAGAAAGGGCATCAGCCTTCACATTCTTAGATCCCGGAATATACGAGACCACAAAATCAAAACGTGAGAAAAACAGAGACCACCGAGCTTGTCTAGGATTCAACCGCTTAGCAGACTCGAGGTAAATCAGATTCTTATGATCAGTCAAGACCACCACGCGATGCTTGGCTCCCTCAAGCCAATGTCGCCACTCCTCAAATGCCCACTTCATAGCCAACAACTCCCGATTGCCGACATCATAATTACGCTCAGCAGGCGAAAACTTTCTGGAGAAGAAAGCACATGGTTTCATCAACAAGCCATCAGAATTTCTCTGAGACAAAACGGCCCCTGCCCCAATCTCAGAAGCATCAACCTCAACCTGAAAAGGGAGAGAAACATCTGGCTGACGCAACACAGGGGCAGAAGTAAAACGACGTTTAAGCTCCTGAAAGGCCTCAACAGCCGCAGAGGATCAATTCATCACATCAGCGCCCTTCCTCGTCAAATCGGTCAGAGGCTTCACCACACTAGAAAAATTAGCAATAAAGCGGCGATAAAAATTGGCAAAGCCCAAAAATTTCTGAAGGCTCTTTACAGATGTAGGTTGAGTCCAATCATGAATGGCCTGGACTTTAACAGGGTCCATTTCAATAGCCGAGGGAGAAAAAAATGAAACCCCCCCAAAAAAACTTCTGAACTCCAAAGAGGCACTTAGACCCCTTCACAAACAACGCATTAGCACGAAGGACCTGAAAAACCATCCTAACCTGCTTCACATGAGACTCCCAATCATTGGAGAAAACCAAAATATCATCCAAATACACAATCATGAATTTATCCAGATAATTCCGGAAGATATCATGCATAAAGGACTGAAATACCGATGGAGCATTAGAGAGCCCGAATGGCATAACAAGATATTCAAAATGGCCTTCGGGCGTATTAAATGCTGTTTTCCATTCATCACCTTGTTTAATACGCACGAGATTATACGCCCCTCGAAGGTCGATTTTAGTAAACCAACTGGCACCCTTAATCCGAGCAAACAAATCAGAAAGTAAAGGTAAAGGGTACTGGAATTTGACAGTGATCTTATTGAGAAGGCGATAATCTATACAGGGTCTCAAGGAGCCATCCTTCTTGGCAACAACAAAAAATCCCGCTCCCAACGGTGACGAAGACGGGCGAATATGCCCCTTCTCCAAGGACTCCTTTACATAACTCCGCATAGCGGCATGCTCTGGCACAGACAGATTGAAAAGTCGGCCCTTAGGGAACTTACAGCCAGGAATCAAATTAATGGCACAATCGCAGTCCCTATGAGGAAGCAAGGAACTGGACTTGGGCTCATCAAATATATCCTGGAAATCCGACAAAAACTCAGGAACTTCAGAAGAAGGGGACGAGGAAATGGACATCAAAGGAATATCACTATGTATCCCCTGACAACCCCAACCAGTCACAGACATAGATCTCCAATCCAGCACTGGATTATGTACCTGTAACCATGGAAAACCCAGCACAACAACATCATGCAAATTATGCAACACCAAAAAGCGAATACTTTCCTGATGTGCTGGAGCCATGTACATGGTTAACTGTGTCCAGTACTGAGGTTTATTCTTGGCCAATGGCGTAGCATCAATCCCCCTTAAGGGAATAGGACTCTGCAAAGGCTCCAAGGAAAAACCACAGCGTCTGGCGAACTCTAAGTCCATTAAGTTCAGGGCAGCGCCAGAATCCACAAATGCCATAACAGAAAAGGACGACAATGAGCAAATCAGGGTAACAGACAAGAAAAATTTAGGCTGTACAGTACTAATGGTAACAGACCTAGGGACCCTCTTAGTACGCTTAGGGCAATCAGAAATAGCATGAGCAGAATCACCACAGTAAAAACACAGGCCATTCTGACGTCTGAATTTCTGCCTTTCTGCTCTAGTCAAAATCCTATCACATTGCATAGGCTCAGGACTCTGCTCAGAAGACACTGCCATATGGTGCACCACCTTGCGCTCGCGCAAGCGTCGATCAATCTGAATGGCCAAAGGCATAGACTCATTCAGACCAGCAGGCGTAGGAAACCCCACCAAAACATCTTTAAGGGCTTCAGAAAGACCCTTTCTGAAAATCGCTGCCAGGGCATACTCATTCCATTTTGTGAGCACAGACCACTTTCTAAATTTCTGGCAGTATACTTCTGCTGCTTCCCGACCCTGACACAGAGCCAGCAAAGTTTTTTCTGCCTGATCCACAGAATTAGGCTCGTCATACAGCAATCCGAGCGCTTGAAAAAATGCGTCAATATTGAGCAATGCAGGATTTCCTGGCTCAAGGGAGAATGCCCAGTCCTGCGGGTCGCCACGCAGCAAAGAAATAACAATCTTCACCTGCTGAACCTCCATATCAGCACCAAAATCCTGAACCACCCAGAGATTAAGGGGAAAAAAAAGACAAAACAAGCTACAAAGAAAAAAAAATGACTCAGAACTTTCTTTTCCCTCTTTTGAGATGCATTTAACACATTGTGGGCCAGCTGTACTGTTATGACCTGGTGGTTAAGAGGCCACACTGATATGACCTGGTGGCTAAAATGCAACATGGGACGAGCTCTGGGAAGGTGGTATCTCTACTGACCGCAGTCCCTAATCCTAACAACAACACTAGTAATAGCCGTGGGATGTTCCTGACTCTCCCTAGACACCTCTTCACAGCCTAAGAACTAACTACCCCTAAAGAAGGAAATAGAAAGCTATCTTGCCTCAGAGAAAACCCCAAAAGGAAAGACAGCCCCCCACAAATATTGGCTGTGAGTGAAGAGGGAAATGACGTACACAGAAAATGAAATCAGCTTTCAGCAAAGGAGGCCAATACTAAACTTGATAGACAGAGAGAAAAGGATACTGTGCGGTCAGTATTAAAAACTACAAAATCCACGCAGAGTTTACAAAAATGAACTCCACACCGACTCATGGTGTGGAGGGGCAAATCTGCTTTCCCAGAGCTTCCAGCTAGCCTGAATATGACATACTGACAAGCTGGACAAAAAGAGACATATTTGCAGAGCAATAGAGTCCAAGCAAATGGACAAACAAAAACAAGCAAAAACTTATCTTTTGCTGACAAGGATAGGCCATATGAGAAATCCAAGGAGAGAACCAAATCCAACCAAGGACATTGACAGCTGGCATGAACTAAAGCCCAGAGCAGGTTTAAATAACAAACCCAGGCAAGGCGATTAGTGAAGGCAGCAGCCACAGCTAGAAAAAACAAAATCCAGCTCACCATATCGACATTCCCAGAGGCTCGGAGCACGGAACCGCTGTGTCAGGGCGTAGGCAAACATAGAAGGGAATGAATCCAGCTCAACGATGCAGTGAAAATCCGTAGCTTTATTTCACTTCAAAAATAGCGTGTAAGGACAACACATCAGCACATTAAAACCAAGATCAACGCGTTTCCGGTGACTAAGCACCCTTAATCATGATGGTATCATGATTAAGGGTGCTTAGTCACCGGAAACGCGTTGATCTTGGTTTTAATGTGCTGATGTGTTGTCCTTACACGCTATTTTTGAAGTGAAATAAAGCTACGGATTTTCACTGCATCGTTGAGCTGGATTCTTTCCCTTCTATAGCAGCCACAGCTACCTAAAGGAGCAGCAGTTCCACTCGAAACCACCAGAGGGAGCCCAAGAGCAGAACTCACAAAAATACCATTAGCAACCACAGGAGGGAGCTCCAGAACGGAATTCACAACAGTCCACTCATGCACGGGGGTCCACCAGGAGATTCATCTGTTCTTCTATGGGACAGTCTGAACCTGGCTATAATGTAATTTTGTGAATCAGAATACTTAGGGTAGTTGATTATATGGACCCCAGTCTAATTATTGTGTTCATTGACTCAATTTTATAGATACTCAGCAGTCATAAAGTGAAACCCTTAGTAGGATTTTGCATTGCACATTCACTGGTTCTATTTCTACGACTCATCTGACATCCAGGCAACATTTCTGACAATGCAAACCATTAACAGAAGAGTCCTTCCATTTTTACAACAGTAATCATATTCACACATTGTAATTCTGGGTCCATACACCTATCCAATGTCTGCAATATTAGCAGCTTCCTGCTGTACAGTAAGGCTACGTTCACACAATCTGTATTTGGTCAGTATTTTATATCAGTATTTATAAGCCAAAATTAGGAGTGGAACAATCAGATAAAAAGCATAGTAGAAACACGTCACCACTTCTGTATTTATCACCCACTCCTGGTTCTGGCTTACAAATACTTATACACCAACTAATAATCCTATATTTGTATGGCCGTAAAGCACACCTAAAACCATCAAAAAGAGGGAACTTTATAAAAAGGCCAAGGTATATATTTTTTATAAAAGATGTATAAAATTTATTGAAAACATTTAAAATAACATATGAAATAGAGAGCACCACAGGTTACAGAAACAAAGTGGGGACACCCAGATGGTATATAAACATAAGTATGTACTTCAAATATATTGCTGTTACATGATTACATAAAGCCCTAAAATATGGGTAATAATCCCAGAGAGAAGGGGTTAGAAATGGGTTAATGCGTAGAAAAAATGCAATTGATGTTAGCAATCTAATTATAGCAATAAAATAACCACATAATGTGAAAAGTGCTAGACAATAAATCTATGTGTGCTCATAAAGGCTGACAGCATTACATAAGGGGTTTGTAAAATTGTAACAGGCAAAACTGCCATGTTTATGATGGAATGCTACCAGGATATGATGCTGTCAGCTTAACACACACAGATATGCAAACATGCAGAGATTCAAGCAATAAAAGGTACATAGTAATAGGTACTGTACCTCAGAGATAGAGACTGGGCACCCACCACGCGTTTCGCAATGAAATGCTTCGTCCCCTGGCAATTTTATTGCTATAATTAGATTGGTAGCATCAATACATTTTTTCTACCTATTCATCTATTACCCTAACCCTTTCTCTCTGGGATTATTACCCATATTTTAGGGCTTTAAGTGTTAGGGTTTGAGTTCCCGTCTCTGCACAGGGGGAATCTCGGGCCATCTCCGCTGCGGTCTCACATTCTTCTTCTGCCGCAGTGGAGTCTGCTCAGCGGAGACGTCGGGCCCAGCGTCTCGCTCAGTCTGACTCTGTACAGAGAGTTACTGCTGCTTTTCCTGCTTCTGCCATTGAAGTCAGTGCTGGGCAGCGGCGAGCAGATGCTTCTGGGACTAAGTCCTGCTTTTCTCGTTCTGAGCATGCCCAGAGTAAGATCTCTCAGTGGAGATCGAGGGTCACATGATCAGACACTGCAGCTAAGGTCCTGTAGGTGCTCACGCTCTGTGGCAGCCTCTCATTGGTCCTTTCTGGAAGGTCCTGTACGTGCTGCAAATATTTAAGGTTCGCATGGCCGCACGGCCATGCGCTAGTATTGCTCTTTATTTATGTACTTTGCGCCAGTGTGGTCTTGTATGAGTGTGTTCAGGGACCCGGCTGAAATAAGCCCCTAGAATGCTGGCACCTCCGGCGAGGAGTTTCGTGTGCATGCATGACCACTGACTGCTCTTGTGTAGGCAGTTAGCCTGTGCCTCTGTGGAGTCTAACAGGGCGCAGTGCTTTGAGTTCATGGCTGCTCTGTGAAGTAACAGAGCTAACACCGCCATTTAGTTCCGCTATTTGCTAGCAGCAGGTTCTCCTGCACGGTGGACCCCGGGCTGCGAACGCATCTATCATAATAAAATCTATATATTCATTTGGTGCGTTCCGCTAGCCCTAACATAAAGTAAATATGTAACAGTAATATATTTGAAGTACATGCTTAGTTTATATACCGACTGGGTGTACAGACTTTGTTTCTATAACCTGCGGTGCTCTCTTTTTTCATGTTGCTTTAAATGTTTTCAATAAAATTTATATATCTTTTATAATAATATACACCTTGGCCTTTTTGTAAAGTTCCCTCTTTTTGGTGGTTACAAATACAAATACTGATGTAAATTACTGACCAAATACTTAGCTCTCTACAGGTGGTCCTTGGCTCACGGATAACTCTTTATGATAATTATTTTCACTCCTCTGTCTGAAATCTTAAGGGACGCATTGGGTCGTGGTCAGTTTATGGTGAAATGATGGTCTTTTCACATCTGGATTATGGTCTCAACAGTGCTCAGTGGAACCTTCAGAAGTTTAGAAATTTTTTTGTAACAAATGCCATCAGTATGATTTGCAACAATAAGGTTGTGAAGGTCTTGAGACAGCTATCTGGTTTTACCCATCTTGAGATGTTTCTTATGTAGCACCTCGGTAATTGGACACCTTTTTATAGGCAATCAATTGAACCAGCTGATATTTTTCAATAAGTGGCAGGATTGCTTTCCAATTACTGATAGAGTTCAGCTGGTGTCATGACTTTTCATGGCTTTTTGCACCTCTTTTGCGACAAGTGTTCAATACATTTTTACCTGTGTCATTTTGCATTATTACACATAACTTAATTTACGGACATCTATCGTTTGATTTATTTGCCTGTTTGGATTGGATGGATTGTTACCAACATTAGGGGAGAATTTCATGTCAATAATGTCAATAGCACCTTTAATAATGCAGTATATTTGCTTAGAAAATTGGTGAGGTGTTCAACACTTATTTCACAAACTGTAGATATGATGTTCTAACATGCTGGCTGTTCTGAGCGGTTGACCTGAAAAACACTTACTACTTGTTTAATCAATAATGGAAATTAACAGTATCACTCCATATAACTAGATAACTATTTTGTCAATGCATGTGGCAAACTCTGTTATAATAACACTTGCAGTGAACAATTCTACTAACATGACCAACATTAAACCAAAATATATTACCATCTCAAACTTTCCCAGTTTTGTTTGCTCCTGTAGTAAAGAACATAAGTTATCCACTTGTTCCCATGTAAGAGCAAGAATGGAGTCCATCCAGCAAGTGTTCTTAAAAAAAATAACATAGACATTAATATTAATGAATGTAATCCTGTTTATACAGAATTACTCATTTTCCATGTACTTGTTCCAAATTCAAATGTTTAAAGAATTTCATCAGTGTGTCCTCATAATATTCATTAGGGGTTCTGCTCTAGTAGAATATATCATTTTACAGCTATACATGCAGACAGCTGAATGTAGTGTTATATGGCCTCACATTAATGAAATACAAAAACGTGTTTTTATTTAATTTACTTAGCAATATTTATTATAAATGGTCTCCAGCGTACAAAACATGAAAGATTAACAAATCAGACTAGCGGCGTAGAATACATAACAAGTGAGCAGAGGCCATAAGATCCATAAAGCATGACACAATGTGCTTATACAAATCATAAAAAACTATTTGGCAAATTGGTAAAAAATGATATGTAAAAATCTGAAAAAAAGCATGTGTTCAGGAATAAAACAAATTTACCCACAATATAAATTAAAGAAGCACTCCAATCAAAGTTTTTATCCTCTTAATATTGTGCAGTCATCATATTATATAGCACTGTGTACTTGTAAGGGGGTTGGAGTAGCTGTCCTGAGCCCTTAGGTATTTCCCGGTGTACAGTGTACCAAATGTATATATAGATATATAACTGTATTTCAATGTGTGTATACAGGGAAAGCGTAGTGTTGGTAATAGACCACTAGATGGAGACATTTTTAGTGTATCTAGTTTAGCACAGTAGTGCATCAGTGTGAATAGTTAACTGTAGGAGGACTCACTGTAGTAAGAGGCAGGGAGCTTCCTGATTAGAGTCAGAAGGGCCTGGTTGCCCATAGAGCTCGGGTGGGCTATTAGGCCAAGCAGCATAGATACCCCCCAACGTTACATTTAAAAAAAGAGCCCAGCCATCCAGAACCAGGGGACTAGCATAGCCCCAGAAACACTAACCTCAGCAGCTTCAGGAGCTAATGCTACAGCAAAATGACATGGCAGGAGAGACAGGCAGGTCGCTCGCCATGTGGCAGATGGTAACATGGGCTGATGCCCTCAGAACCGGGGCGAAATGGCTGAGGGAATTCCCGAATGCAGAGAATCTGGACAGGGAGGACGCTGAGATTCCGTGTGATACGGTAGGACCCGGTCTCGAGCCGTGTGGCAAGGAGAGGAGAGAAGGGAAAGTTGAAGTGACGTATAATGTGAAGTCTGATTTTAACGCTGTAATGGATCTGAATGTGCTGCGAAGTAGTGGGAGTAAAGTTTTGCATTTTGAGTTGTACCTGGACTGTGTCTCTGTTTATTCACAAGTCACTGGAGGAGACCCTGAAGAACAGAAGAGAGGCCCTGATGGTGCATAAAATGGAGAGGCAAGTAAGCTGCCAGGGAAACGTGATTTTTATGTAGAGGCCAGGGCATGCAAAGCCCGAGAAGCTCAGCCACGACTACAGCCCTGGCCTACCTTTACATACTTACAATTGCCCATTTTGCCTTTCTACCCAGCTAATTCTTCTCTTTTCTCTGCTCTATGTAGAAACAGGAAGTCTATTTTCTCAGCAAAAATTATTCACCTCTTCAAATCCTGAACCAGCTGCTCCGTTCTCCCCTTGCCAAGGACTTCTGCAGTGACTTATGACTTACATAAGGGAAATTTACCCCCTGTTCCTAAATAGAGCTTATAAGGATTCAGCTAGTCTGTTTTTAATCATGTGATGTCATAGACCTAATGGAAAACAGAAGAATTATCTAGGTAGAAAGGTAAAATGAGCAACTGTAAGCACACAGTGCTATACAATATGATGATGTAGTTTTGCTTAAAGAAGCACTCTCATCAAAGTTTTCATCCTCACAGTAGTTTGCAATCACCATATTATACAGCACTCTGTACTTACAATTTCTCATTTTGCCTTTCTACCCTGCTAATTCTCCTTTTTCTCTGCTCTATGTAGAAATAGGAAGTTTCTTGTCCCTGCAGAAATCATTCCGCTCTTCAACTCCTGACCCAGCTGCTCATCCTCCCCCCCCACCCAGGGACTTTTGCAGTGACTGATGAGTCATGCAGGGAAAATCAACCTCCTGTTTCTACATAGAGCTTAGAAGGATTCATCTAGTCACTTTTTTAATCATGTGATGTCATAGAACTAATGGAGGAGGGAAGAATTAGCTGAGTGGAAAGGCAAAATGAACAATTGTAAGTACACAGTGCTATATAATATGATGATTGCAATATATTAAGAAAATAAAAACTTTGATGGGAGGAGTGCTTCTTTAATGAAACTGTTCTTTACGTTTACAGCTTTATTAAAGACTTACCTTTAGTGAAAGACAGGTTTGTGCCTTTGCCATTGCCTCCAGTATTCTGGATGGGTGGTTGTATAATACAAAATGAAGTGCGTCTTCTAATATGGCTTCCATAGTAGTGTAGCCATCTGCACTTAGATCATTGGACATAAGTTGTTCTCTTACCTTGGAAAGAAGACATTAGACTGTTACTAATTGCAAAATTTGAATGTAAAGCACAAGACTTATATTTAGTGGTGTACATAAGCACCATGTAGCAAAATATTTGATTTTGATTTGTTATTGGATAAAGTTACACTGTTTACTTTTATACTGGAGGATGGCTATAAACCAATCTCATTTTATATATACCATAAGTTCTCTAATAAGAAACATTTAAAAACAGGCATGTATACTGTAACTTATCTGGACAGCCTTAAAGGGGTGGTCCGAAGGCAAAGTAATTTTCATTCTAAATCCCTATCTATTTTGTGCCATAATCTAATCTATTTTCTAATATACTTCCATTAAAAAATCCCTATTCTTCCCGGACTACACAATCTAACTGCTTTTATATTTTCCCCTTCTTCCTTTTAGATAACACTTTGTTTGAGGATCACAGTGCATGCTGGGATACTCAAGTGAAGCATTATTAGGGGCAGAGGCCACTGCTGCATATCTTGCCCCCTCCCTTAAATGAAGCGTCATCAGTGACACTTGTTTCATAGGCTGGGTTAGTCCCTGCTCTGTCTCTGCGTGCTGTGCACTGTGAGATGTACACAATGACAGGCCGCTCTCTGTTGTCAGCTCAGATCAGCAATGACGAGCCGGCAACAGAGTGGTGCCTTCATCGATTTTGTAAGCATTCATAGTCAGGCTCATCTCCAATTATCCGCTAGGGTAAACATGCCGGTGATCACCCAACTAACGATGAATGTGGTCAAAGCATTTATATCAGCATAAAAATTATTGTCAACCGTGGGCCAGTGTAAACCACTGAACATACTGCCGACAACACACTGCTGTATGAGGCAAAACAGTCGCACTAAAAATCATTCTGGTCCAATTAGTATTGGTCAACTCATTCAAACAGGTCAGTGAACCATCACCAACTGACTTGTATATTTCAATCGACTGACTCATTCTGGCCGTGATTATTAATTTAAGTTGTACTTCCTCTTAATACATTATTAATAAATATTGATGATATTTCAAGAAATGTTCTGCTGTAAGTGATTTAGATCACAGAATTTCGCAATGGAAATAGCAGCGCCCATTGTGGTCTCTGACTTTTCCCACACCATCATTCTGGAAACTATTCAGGACCCAAACTATTTTTTATTAGATAAATCTGATTCTATTTCCTAGAGAATAACTAAGCAATTCTGCAGCTGTGAGAATAATAAAGAAATCCCATCGAGGCTCATTTCTGATGTTTTATATATAACTGAATCTGAGATCATTGAAGATGATGGATTTATCTCCCCTGTTTTATTAGAATTGTGTTCTCAGCCAAAATTCATTTGAAGCCATCAACAGCACTGCCCCATGACCACTTCAACCCGTATCAGAGTGCTGTGAGGTGAAGGGTGGCACTGATGCAATGTAATGCCGAATCCTAATGTTAGACGTGACCACAAATAATGACTCGTAAGAAGAAATCCAAACACTTAACAAAAAAGGAGTCAGGAAGTGAAAATAAGTAAGTGTGGCATCCCTTTAATAAAACTTTAGCTTTTTACCTTTATGTTGATGTATAGCAACTGGTCATGGCTAAATCATCAAATGTCTAATTATGAGACTGGAGCTACAAGCAGTGTAGCACGTTTAAAGCAAGTGTGGCGTAAGTGCCTGCAAATAGTCGACACTTGCATGAAACTCTCGTTAAAGCTGCATGGACATGCTCCACAATGCTCCAGAATGGGTTTGTATGGAGCCCCAACTTTAAAGTGATGTTTCATTTTATTTCACAAATCAATAGTACATGTGAAAATAAGAAACTATGCAATATATCTTAGAGAAATCTGCTTCTTTCTCCACCAGAACTGATCACTCATTTCCAAAATTCTCAATTCTTCAGTAATATCTGTATTCAGTAAGGACAGATTTTTACATTACGGAGATAGGAGTTGGCAGTTGATACAGGTAGGATTTCTATGTTTTTCACCACTGATTAGCAGTCTCCCTGCCTGTGCAGCCATTACTAGCACTAAAAGCAGTGGATATAGTAGCACTAAACATTTTTCTCACCTCTCTTTAGTCTGTGGCTCCCAGTTACTAGCAGGCAGTGTTGGCGCCAGCTTCCTACAGCTGCCGGGTGATCAGGTGTGCCTGAGGCTAAAGAGAAATTAATATTCACTGCTATCCACACCCATGGGCGTGGAAAGCAGTGAATATTCATTTCTCTTTAGCAGCGGGCACAGGGTTAACCTCAGCTCCTGCCTCCTGTGACCTGCTGCTCCCCCCCACTCAGGGACTGCGTAGTGTGACACGGCCCCAGGGGCCCTAGGCAACTGACAGCCCAGTGTACCAGCAGGTTTCAGTGCCTGGGCCCACCAAGAATCCTCTGGTTCTCTGGTGGGCCAGTCCGACCCTGAGGGTATGTGTACATGTTACATATATTTGCTGCAGACATTTCTGCATCAAAATAGGTTTCCTGGTAGGAAAAACGCTGCATAAAAATCCTGTGGTTTTTTATGGCTATTTTATGCTTTTTTTGCAATTCATTAGAATGAGAAATAAATGCTGTAGAAATGCTGAAAGAATTGACATGATGCCTATTTGAAACTGCTTAAACGAGCAACATTTGCATGATATTTCAGAAATCTTCCACTTTGTGGGGCAGTAAAATGCTGTGTTTTTCTTGGCAATACTGAGAAAAAAACAAGGTAAAAATGGGGCAAAAAAGTGATGTGTGAATATACCAAAATACATTTGAGAAAATGCCATTAATTATAACTTTATGCTATTTCATTGTGCCCACAAATAATATTGACACATTAATTATACAATACAAATGTCATACAATGACCTGGCAATTTACCATAACTCCATGGCTGATTGTGTTACAGGGGATGGAGCAAAGAGAGGCCTCATCTCTTGTCTATACAAACTTCTTCTTAATGCATATATAAATAAATTCCCTCTTAGTATTAAATCTCAATGGGAAGCTTATGTAGGTGTAATCATGGAGGATCAATGGGATTATATGCTAAGATTAAGGCCGGTGTCCCACTTGCAACTGCAATGCGAGAAACTTGCGTGAGTCTCTTGCCTCAATACCCGGCGCTGCCACTGGCACTTGGGACTGGAGTGTGCGGCTGCATGTATTTCTATGCAGCTTAATGCACCAGTCCCAACCGCCGGCGGCAGTGTCGAGTATTGAGGTGAGGGACTCACGCGAGTTTCTCGCATTGTAGTTGCAAGTGGGACACCGGCCTCTCACCTCTTCTCTCCCTTTCTGGGCACAAAAGTTATCTCACATATATTTGCTCCATGGAAAATGTAAAACTCGAAAATTTCTTCATAGGCTTAGTGTAAGGCAAAATTCTAACTGTCCAAGATGTGAGCTACTCAATGCCCATCTCATGCACATGATGTGGGGATGCAGCAATAATGGCCTGTTCTCAATATAATTAATGCAATTTGTGGCATAGCAATGAACCCAGTGCCTAAACTTTGTATATTGGGTATTTTACCAGATCTTCCTGAGGAGTACCCGGCAGCAATTGGTATATCCAGAATATTGGAGACTGCTAGAAAAACTATTTTTTCCCATTGGGTACAATCTATTTCCCCAACCCCTGGCAAATTTATTAATAAAGTAAATGGGCTTTAGAAAAGGGTGTGTATAAAAAAAGTGAAAATATTTGGGGTCCATTGATTAATACCTTTGATCTAGCATTGAGCATCCTAATGTTGGAAAACGTATTCATACATAAGCACTAAGCTAACTGTACGCCCACATCTCTGCCTGCAGTCCCTCTCTCTCTGCAGAGACACCAGCGTACTCACCACTGAGGTTCACCTTCCAGGCCTGCTGCTGCCCGGGGTGCTTGCACTCCTAGCAGCACTGTTCTTAGAGCCTGCGCACTTCCTCTTTCTTAAAGGGGCCATACGCGTTCCTCTACAGTGTCCCCAGCCAATAGCTGAAGGTCTCTTACTATTTAAAGCACCTCCTCCAACATGGAGGTGCCTGTGCAATGTCATGAGTTTGTTCCTAACACGCTTATCAGTTCTCAGGTCACAGTACTTGCATCTCAGCCTACTGCACCCACCAGTGCTTTCCTCAATGGCAGCTGAGTCTGCTGCACCCGCCAGTACTTCCTTCAACAGCGGCAAAGCCAGCTGCACCTGCCAGTGTTTCCTTCAACAGCAGCTGAGCCAGCTGCACCTGCCAGTGCTGATCTCTCCGTCAGACTGTCCTGTCTGCACCTGCGGTTCCTGTCATCTTCTCTGCCTGCCTGCATCTGTTGGACTTTCCCCGAGCCATTTCAGCTACCCATTCCTAGGGGTCAGCTGCCATCTACCCAAGGTCAATACTGGAGTAGCACCTGGATCACCTCCATTGTCTCTCCACAGACCGCAGTGTCGTTAGCTACTGCATGCCCGTGGTCAGATTGGGTGAGGCTCCGAGATACACCCCTCCAGGTCTTCCTTGGGCTTTGGCACAGTGGTTCACCACCCAGCCCATTACACTAACTTTCCCTTTCTAGGCTCAATATGAGTGGTATAAATGGACATTGCCTGGATGATAACCTCTACTGTAAATTGTACCATATGGATTTATTCTTGGGTTTTCCTTAACATATAGTAATGCCATTATATACCACAGAAGATACGTTTCAGTTTCTCTCTGAAAAAATAAGTGGTGAAATCACCTTCTTTCTGTTTTAGTGATTTATGATGTACATTTTGCTGTTATTATTTTTTGAAAAATGTTCAATAGAAAGAATCTGATTTAAAAAAAGCTATCCAATGTTCCCATAGGTTTCCTATATCAATTCCTTGCAATTTTAGATCTGTTCTTGTGATTATCCTGATTCTTGTCTGAAGACACAAATAAAATGGTTATTTTCTGTACGAAAAACAATAGAAAACATAAGACAAAAAATAAGACACTCTCGTAGTGTCCGTAAGAATACGAAATTTAATTTAGACTAATAATATACAATTGATTTTTACAAAATTTTATTAGATATGTATACATCAAGTGATTAAATACAGTTTCCTATGATTTTTAGAGTTAGTTAACATGTGAGAAAAATTTCAATTATCCACTTTATACTGCAGTTTGGGGGCTACGTTTTGTACCAGTAATTTTAAACCAGAACCAGAGTAGATTGAATAAATGGAAGGGGTGAAAATACTTCCATAATGCTTTGTTGGTTCCACTCTTAGTCTTGGCTTACATTTACTGGTGCAAAATACTGGCTTATATATTCCTATGTGACAGGTGATTTATAGATGTAGTAGGGCAGAGTTAACCACTCTGATTGTTGACCATATCAAAGCATAAAATGTGATTACAAATGACTGCTGATAGCCGGGTGCATTAAGAATGCATTCCCAATGAATGAAGACACTTTTTACCTGAACTACCTCTATGCATCTTTTTTGTCAAAAACATTGGACAGAATTATTAAGGCAAGTTCACCATTAATGGAACAGCAGACCAGCATAAGTTTAAAAGACACATTAGAAATTGTTAAATCGCTACCATAAACAATAATGATTAATGCGTTTTCATTCATGCAGTAATGAAAGTGACATATGGTAAATCTGTTTAGGATTGAAATGAAATGTTACCTTTCTGAACATGTCAATATTCCTATTTAACCCTCCGGCAATGATGAGGGTACATCAAGCCACTATGTCTTAGCCATCAGAGGACAATAGGAATGCAAACACATTGAATGGCAGTTGCATCCTCACAATAAGGAGAAGATGTGGTTGGGTACATTTGGTAATGACGCATTTAATAACAGTTCTCTTTTACGTTCAGGAATGAACACAATAAGTGAAAAGGTCAGTAAATCTTAACCTGGGGAGTCCATGAATACTAAAATTTTTATCAAATTCTAAAGCTAGAAATCAAGACCAGAAATAAGAATATCCAATGGTAAGTCAAGACCAGAAATAAGAATATCCAATGGTAAGTCAAGACCAGAAATAAGAATATCCAATGGTAAGTCAAGACCGGAAATAAGAATATCCAATGGTAAGTGGTATTTTATTGTTTCTGTAAATAATGCAGTGCAATTCTAGCAACTTATAAAGAGTAATAAAAGGCATACTGGCACAAGTACTGTATAAAATAAAACTATAAACACTATACTATATGTGCTTGTGCAAATGAGATGCTTGTTCAGCCAATGGCTAGCTCTCCCAGTTCTCATATCTCTTTCACACCAGAATTCACGCCAAAACTTGTAGTTGCGTCTAAATTTTGTGACTTTTGCCATCTACACACAGTTTCTCCCAGGTCATCACCGAGATTAATTCTTTATCTTTAAACCACCACTCCTGATTTTCTTTTTATTTCACTGCTGGAGTGGTGCTACTAATCCTAATCTAAGTTCCCTGAGCCTAATATTACAGTTACCAGCTGCCATCTTCAGCTGTTCCTATCGCCTGCTAGTTCGGACTGACTGGAAACCAGAGATAATGGTCACAAGCTCTTAATGTAAGTCTAAGACACCTTCGTTGTAGCTCTCATAGACGTACACTGAGTTGTGACTTCCGGATTGCTCCAGAAAACACTCCAGCAGGTCACAAGTTGCTGGAGACTAACAGGATCGGCGCCGGGAACAGCTGAAGATTGTGGTAGGTAAGTATAAAGAAAAAAAAAATAATGAAAACCAGCTCACCTGCTAGGCATGTGTTGTGGGGAAGCCCGGATAACGTGCAGTCATCACGTGGAGCAATAGGGCAAAACAGGAGAAAACTCCAGCTTCCAAAGATAATCAAATTTATTGAAGATAAAATGCAAAGTCCAAAAACATGGTTCACAGGAGAATGTGTAGCAGCAGGCTAGGTAAGTATAAGACTTGGGGCAGAGAACTAACGTTAGTAGCGCCACTCCAATGCTGCAGTAAAAAAATACGCCAGAGTGGTGCTTTAAATTCTCTGATTCTTCTCTCTTCTATATCTCTCGCTGGAAGTCAGAAGGGCCCCTACACATTAGATGGTCGGTTGGCTCACTTGCATTGCACTACCTAAACAGCATAGAGAGGTGAGGGGTATTTATTATTTTATTATATGTCAAGAAGTTTCATTAGGATTATTCCTTTTTTTATCTTTACCTGCTTTGTCCAAATATATACTGGGTCCCTAACTGTGTTTTAATTGTTTGTTGTTTCCTTTATCATGCGCTATTTAACGGCACATTTAGTTAATGCTTCCATGATTCATCCAAACCATTACACTTTTCACAAACCTGGAAGCATGACTCAACTTATTTTTATGAAATTAGTCTTCCAGATTAAGCATAAGCCCTGTGAAAGCCACGTTACAGTACAGACACAACGACATACAAGTGACTTACACAGAGTATGTGATTAGCTTGTGCAAATCCTGCATAACACTGGAGTGATTTATGTGTTAACAGAGCTCACAGGAAATTAGACTCACTTTAACCTCAACATACAGATGGAAGTTTAGCACTGACCTCAAGCACGGAAGGACCAGAAGCCCTGCTGTATCCAATGTCAAGAGTTAAGAGCTGAAAGCATTCACTGCACCTGAAATCATTCAGATAAGTAGTTATACAATATGAGACATATACAGTCTGTATATAGATAAAGTTACCAGCATTTGTATGGTTTATTATAAAACACTAAAAATTCGGCAATTTCAGCATAGTGACCTATTAAAGAAAGGTAATGTATTATATGTGAGGACACCAGGCAGATAAAAGGTGACAGAATAGTTGTTGACTGAATGTTTGCCCTTTTGGCCTCAGATGAAGATCATTGAGGCCCAACAGGCATTTTGTCAGTGGGTTCCAAAAGGCGAAAATCTAAATTGTGTGAGAAACTTTAAAATAGTTATAGAAAATGGACATATTTCATTTTCCTGCAGTTTAGAGAACAAAAAGGTAAAGTCAATAATTGCTTTTGGAAATAAGGAGAATTTCTCTCTGGAATGTATTTGATACATATGTTCTCTGTCACACAATTACTAATGATGGCTTTAGAAATAATAAATGCTACAGTTAAATTACTGCCGATCAGCTACATGCCGGACGATTTGTGTTGAATGGACAGCTTAGATTGCGCTTCCATATTTTGTCCTAAGTCTGGTGGTACACCATTGAGAATTTATGATGTAGCCTATACGGAAATCTAAGGCATGTTACTAAACAATACTATATTATATCTGCTCTTGGCTACCACTACTGCTACTGACAAGTAACTGGGTGTATCATTTTGTAAATAAACTGAATATTAAATGTGCTATAACTGCACCAGATACATTTTAAACAATAGGCATGTAGCAACAAATGCAGTAATCAATATGTATAAGTAGACATGGACAAATAGCCTACACCTATGTTAATAGATGGTCTTGTAGGTGTACGAACACCATGTAAGAAATCCAGGGTAGATGTGGAGCCACTGTAATTAGGAGATCTCCCCACGATTTAAATAGTCCAATGGCACTGAAATGGAGACAAGAACAAGTTTTGTCCATGACGCCCCGATTAGCAGCATTTGCACGGCACTCAAAAGACTGCCGCTCAAGCAGTATGACTTCACCTGCTAAGGGAAGGACCATAAGGCAAAAATCAAATCCTACACATTTCAGACGTAATGTCCTCCCTAAGGGATCACAGCTTCAGGAGGCATGGTAGTCTTTTATATATATAGGTGTAGATATACAGTGGGAAAATAAGTATTTGATCCCTTGCTGATTTTGTAAGTTTGCCTGCTGACAAAGACATGAACAGTCTATAATTTTAAGGGTAGGTTAATTTTAACATTGAGAGATAGAATATCAAAAATAAAATCCAGAAAATCACATTGTATAAATTGTATAAATTTATTTGCATTTTGCAGTGAGAAATAAGTATTTGATCCCTCTGGCAAACAAGACAATACTTGGTGGCAAAACCCTTGTTGGCAAGCACAGCAGTCAGACTTTTTTGTAGTTGATGTACCCTTAAAATTACACAGAGTCCATGTCTTTGTCAGTGGGCAACTTACAAAATCAGCAAGAGATCAAATACTTATTTCCCCAACTGTACCTGGACTAATGGCATGTCTATGTGTTTACAGCTTTCCACTAAGCTAATTTGTAATGGCAAAAAAGCTCTATTTCACTTTTGAGACCCCCTGGTTTTAAGGTGCTCAATTGGAATACCCAGCGGCTCTTGATTCTAGACATCCGATGTAGGAAGTTTCCCCCTCTCCAGTGTTTTACCACTTTGTCAATGCCCCCAAAACAGCTCCCCTTCAGGTGACCACTATGCATCTGTTTATAATGTTTGGATAATTGATGCCTTTTAACATTACATAGAATGTACAGAATGCAAATTGCATATTAGGATAAAGGAACATGTGTATAAAGTTTTTGACAAGGGCATTTGCTGCAATATATAACTCCTTTGCTGAAACATGAAATATAGTCCCTAGAAGTGCCAGGGTCCCTAAGTATAGTTGGACCCAAGGAACTGCATTTGTTGCTATATGCCTATTGTTTAAAATAGATCTGGTGCAAGTATACCACATTTAATATTGAGTTTATACACAGTAGTAGTTACACACTTAGGCAGACAGTGCGTTTTTATGCTGCTTCTTGCCCCTCAGTGGAAGCGCTAGTGTATATTTGTTATTAGTGGTAAAATTTACCTTTACCTTTTTGTGTTGGTAACATAGAAAAAAAACTTATATTCAGTATAATTACATTAATCCTATAAGTCGACTTTGTAACTACTCAAAAAAACCTGAGATGCATTACATTTGTATATATTTAGTACAAGGAACATGAATGTGCAACCCCAATTCCAAAAAAGTTGGGACACTTTGTAAGTTGTAAAGAAAACAAAAATGCAAAAACAACCTATTGCATAAATCAGGTTTTCGTGTTAAATTAATTTTTTAAATATCTTTTGCAATGCTTTTTATATATCATAATCTGTATTAAATAATAAAAAATAGAAATCTAGCAAATTTTCACACTGACCACTAGTGATTTTTCAGACTTGTTGTTTCAGGAAATAACACATGTACATAGCCACCATATTCAGATCCTATCTTTTGTATTGGAGTGTCATTTTGAAGGGAGGGGAAGCAGGGTGTTAGGGGTTGAGTTCCCGCCTCTGCACAGGGGGAATCTCGGTCCATCTCCGCTGCGGTCTCCCATTCTTCTCCTGCCGCAGTGGAGCCTGCTCAGCGGAGACGTCGGTCCCAGCGTCTTGCTCAGTCCCACTCTGTACAAAGAGTTACTGCTGCTTTTTCTGCTTCTGCCATTGAAGTCAGTGCTGGGCAGCGGCGAGCAGACGCTTCTGGGACTAATTCCTGCTCTTCTCGTTCTGAGCATGCCCTGAGTAAGATCTCTCAGTGGAGATCGAGGGTCACATGGTCAGATACTGCAGCTAAGTCCATTGGTCCTTTCAGGAAGGTCCTGTGGGTGCTAGCACTAAGTCCTGCTTGGCACACACTGAGCATGCCCAGGGCAAGATCTCTCAGTGGAGATTTAGGGTCACATGCTCAGGTATGGCAGCCTCTCATTGGTCCTTCTAGGAAGGTCTTTTACTTGCTGCAGCTATATAAGGCTCGCATGGCCGCACGGCCATGCACTAGTACTGCTTTCATTTATGTACTTTGCGCCAGTGTGGTCTTGTATGAGTGTGTTCAGGGACCCGGCTGAAATAAGCCCCTAGAATGCTGGCACCTCCGGCGAGGAATTCATATGCTTGTGTGTTCAGGGACCTGGCCGAAATAAGCCCTTAGAATGCTGGCACCTCCGGCGAGGAGTTTCGTGTGCGTGCAAGACCACTGACTGCTCTTGTTTAGACAGTTAACCTGTGCCTCTGTGGAGTCTAACAGGGCGCAGCCGCAGCGCTTTGTGTTCAAGGCTGCTCTGTGAAGTAACAGAGTTTGCTAACACTGCCATTAGTTCCGCTATTTACTAGCAGCAGGTTCTCCTGCACGGTGGACCCCGGGCTGGGAACGCATCTATCCTAATAAAATATATACTTTCATTAGGTGCGTTCCGCTAGCCCTAACACAGGGTCAGCTGCTACATTGTCAATTGTGATTGGTGGATCCTGTATGGTCAACTGTTTATAGAGATGTTACCTGTCATTGTGTAATTCTGCCTTTGATAACACTGGTCAACGCAATTTTTCTGGCAAAAGGTTTTAAAACATATTTTAAGTCAATTTTGGCTGCTGATTACGAATATAAACTCCGTTTTTGGCTATCACATCAGGATTTCGAGATATTTTCTATTTTTGATGAAAATTACTCCTAATGTTTTATGATAAAAACACATGATCTTTGATACTACATTTTGTATATTTTTAATCAAGGAATAACAAAGATTAAAAAGTCTATGTTCAGCAAATCAAATATACTTACAGAATTAAACTACAAAATATAAAAACACATATATATGGTACACAGATGAATGACAAATAGCAGTTATTTGAACTTTCTTTTCTTGGCTGATCTGTGATGTACAGCTTTTCGGTTGTCTCTCATCAAGCTCCAGCAATAGTCAGCCATCATATGTGAGTCCCAGCGGCCTTGATACCGTTCTTCCATTGTTTTAATGTCCTGATGAAAACGCTCCCCTTGTTCCTCGCTCACATCCCCAAGGTTCTCTGGAAAAAAGTCCAAATGGCTGTGTAAATAGTGAATCTTGATACTCATTCTACATCCAAGATTTCGCAGACTCATTAGTAGCTCTTCCACAATCTCTTCATAGTTGTCTGCTTTCTTATTCCCTAGAAAATTCTGCACCACAATACAACACGCATTCCAAGCTCTTTCTTCTGTCTCATTCATTGATGTGATAAAATTTGGGTCTCTCATAAGTGTTCTTATTTGAGGTCCATCAAATATTCCAGCCTTTTTATTCTCTTCACTAAGACCAGGAAAAGTTGATCATATATAGTTAAAGCATTCTCCACTGTGATTGAGAGCTTTGACGAACTGCTTCATCAATCCAAGTTTTATGTGTAAGGGAGGAAAGACAATGTCCTTCCTATCCACTAGAGGATCATGGATGACATTCTTATCGCCAGATGCCAAACTCTCGCTGAGGCCATTCCGTTTTCACCCAATGCTCTGCGGTAGCTCTACTGTCCCAGTAGCACAGAAAACAAGGGTGTTATCATAACAAATGGGAATTATGCATGTTCAAAGAAAACAAAGATATTCTCACATTTATTGGGAGACTAAATGAAAACTAAATTTACACCTTAGTGAACCGTATAAACCGGCACTTTTCATACACCACTTATATTTATCATGGAATTCATGAAAATGGGCTATATACCTATAGCGCAAAAAACGTGATGTGATAGAGAAATTATAAGTTCAGATTTGAATTCAGCACCCTCAAATTAGTCTAAAACCGTTCTTAAAGTCCATGCCAGAAATTTTTTTTTTTGTAGACCAGTGTAATAAAGAGCCAGATGAAAATTATTCTTGAAAGCATAGGAAGCTAAAGTTTTAAAAAGACCCATAGGCCAGTGTGAAAAATTAATTTTTAATTAAAATCATGATTTGAACACATGTACATATCCACAATAGTCAGATCCAGATCCTATCTTTTGTGTAATCAACTATGTATGGAGATGCTACCTGTCATTGCATTTCTTCCTTTGATAGTGAGGAGACTGCCAAAAATTCTCATTCTCCCTTTTTGCACAAGTAAAAGTCTAAAAAAGCCCCAGTAGCCGGTGTGAAAATTGCAAGGTTAACTGCATTTTTAAAAAATAAAGATCACAATATGAAAAAAACATTGCTTAGGGCCAATTATTTGAAATTAGGAATCATTTAGTAGAGGCTGACCAAGTTCAATTATGTAAATACTGAGGACTAAAGACGTGGTGTGAGATCTTTTTCGTTATGGATAAAGAATCCCAGATATTTGAACACAAATAAAGAATTGATCATAGATTGTATGGTTAATGCTAAGGCTGAGCAGCTACAGATGAGGACTTTGTTTGCACCATCGGCCTATCCTCGGGTCTTGCCAATAGTGAATGTTTTATAAATTTCGTCATTAGACCACAAGCGCATCCATCATATTGGTAAACCAGAGATGAATCCACATATGTTGCCAGTAGGGAATCCAAAATATGTATTGCTGAATACCGTAGGACATGTTTGAATGTCTGAACCCCAAGCCACAAATGTGTTCCATATCATTCATCCTTTGGTGAAGAAAGCACTAATGGAACTTAAAAAGGAATGAATAATGCTAAATTAATTGCAAGACCGAGCATGAGTGTAGCATTTACTTTCATTGCTCCCTAGTGTCAAAACACGTTTGACATTTTTTTACTAAGTTATCAATCATCCATCAATTTATTTGCCATTCAAACATATTTCTACTATATTTGCAGTGGAATGTTCTGAAAAGAGCAACCAATGGGCTGCAACATATACATATAGAAACCAGTAATTTAATTTATGCATTTAGTTCTGCTGCTTTTTGTAGCTCCTGTATATGTTGTTCAGTACTTTACAAGTAAATGGATGCAAACCTCATATGGCAAAATCATATTTTTTCCACTGGCTCAATAAAAAGTTACTGGCTTACTGCAAGTCAAGTGTGGTGATAAATCTTTGGAAAATGACAATTACAATATATAGTATGGCTGACGAATGACCAGGATCAATTACATTTGTGTGTTATGTAATTCAAGGCAACAAGAGTGCAAGAGTATAGGATTATATCAGTGAGATTTTTGTGAAGGAGATTGGATGAAGACCATCCAAAGACATACTGATAGGGAATTTAGATTGTGAGCCCCATCGGGGACAGCAATGATAATGTGTGAAAACTGTAAAGCGCTGCGGAATATGTTAGCGCTATATAAAATAAAGATTATTATTATTATTATTATTATTAGTGTCTTCAGTACCTAAAGTAAAAAAAGATCAGCAGAAGTTCAGGAAAATTTAACTAAAACATGAACAGGAGGGAAGAGGACCATCTAGAGACTTGAGCACTAATACAATGTCTACTTGTGGCGATAAAGATAGAAGGTTGCAAATAAAAAAAATACATTTATTGTTAATAAATTTGAGGGCGAAACATAGATGGATACAGGTGTGCTACCAGAGCCAAAAATCTGGAACCCCACACCCGGACTTGTGGCTTAGTCCTCCAGTTCTCTGGCAAGTACCACTTTGAACTATATCATTGTCAACATGTTTGATCCTGTAATAAAGCAGGGAGCCACAGGCTCTCTGTGCCACCTTTCCCAGACATGTAGACTCCTGTAAGCATCCGGGTTAAGGCAGTGCAATGACATCAATGCACTGCCCTTTCTTACATGCAAAGAAAGAGGGAAACTCTGTGGTTATGGACTTTGGGGGATCAGATTATGTGACTGTAGGTTTTACTTTTGGGGGGATTTCCGCACACAATAGCATTATCTGTGGGTTACTAGTGGAGAGGTTGAGTAAGCACTCAGAGGAGCATTATTACTATACATGGGTGGATTCAGAGGGCATTATTACTGCAGGAGGCACACAGCGGGCATTATTACTGGAGTGGACACTCTGGAGGCATTATTATTGGAGGGAACACTTGGGAGCATTATTACTAAATTTGGAGGAATTCAAGAGACATTATTAATGGAATGGGAGAAGGGATACTCAAGGGCCATTACTACTGGAGGGAGAACTCAGGAGGCATTGCTAATGGATGGTACACTCTGGGGCATTATTATTACAGGAGGAAGAAGCAGGGAGCATTTTTTACTGGAGGGAGAACTCAGGATGCATTGCTAATGGATGGTACACTCTGGGGGATTATTATAGGAGGAGGCAAGCAGGGAGCATTTTTTACTGGAGGGAGAACTCAGGATGCATTGTCTAATCTCCTAAATCTGTTATGGTTCTCAATGGCAAGAGAACATAGCCCAGCATACATAGGAACTAGCTCTTGGAAGGATGGAAACTTAAACTGACCATGAACTAAACCTGCCGCACAACTAACAGTAGCCGGGTAGCGTAGCCTGCGTTTTATCCCTAGACGCCCAGCGCCGGCCGGAGGACTAACTAATCCTGGCAGAGGAAAATATAGTCCTGGCTCACCTCTAGAGAAATTTCCCCGAAAGGCAGACAGAGGCCCCCACATATATTGGCGGTGATTTAAGATGAAAATGACAAACGTAGTATGAAAATAGGTTTAGCAAAATCGAGGTCCGCTTACTAGATAGCAGGAAGACAGAAAGGGTACTTTCATGGTCAGCTGAAAACCCTATCAATACACCACCCTGAAATTACTTTAAGACTCTAGTATTAACTCATAACATCAGAGTGGCAATTTCAGATCACAAGAGCTTTCCAGACACAGAAACGAAACTGCAGCTGTGAACTGGAACAAAATGCAAAAAACAAACAAGGACAAAAGTCCGACTTAGCTGGAAGTTGTCTGGTAGCAGGAACATGCACAGAAAGGCTTCTGATTACAATGTTGACCGGCATGGAAGTGACAGAGGAGCAAGGTTAAATAGCGACTCCCACATCCTGATGGGAACAGGTGAACAGAGGGGATGATGCACACAAGTTCAATTCCACCAGTGGCCACCGGGGGAGCCCAAAATCCAATTTCACAACAGTACCCCCCCCCCTCAAGGAGGGGGCACCGAACCCTCACCAGAACCACCAGGGCGATCAGGATGAGCCCTATGAAAGGCACGGACCAGATCGGAGGCATGAACATCAGAGGCAGTCACCCAAGAATTATCCTCCTGACCGTATCCCTTCCATTTGACCAGATACTGGAGTTTCCGTCTGGAAACACGGGAGTCCAAGATTTTTTCCACAACGTACTCCAACTCGCCCTCAACCAACACCGGAGCAGGAGGCTCAACGGAAGGCACAACCGGTACCTCATACCTGCGCAACAATGACCGATGAAAAACATTATGAATAGAAAAAGATGCAGGGAGGTCCAAACGGAAGGACACAGGGTTAAGAATCTCCAATATCTTGTACGGGCCGATGAACCGAGGCTTAAACTTAGGAGAAGAAACCCTCATAGGGACAAAACGAGAAGACAACCACACCAAGTCCCCGACACAAAGCCGAGGACCAACCCGACGCCGGCGGTTGGCAAAAAGCTGAGTCTTCTCCTGGGACAACTTCAAATTGTCCACCACCTGCCCCCAAATCAGATGCAACCTCTCCACCACAGCATCCACTCCAGGACAATCCGAAGATTCCACCTGACCGGAGGAAAATCGAGGATGAAACCCCGAATTACAGAAAAAAGGAGACACCAAGGTGGCAGAGCTGGCCCGATTATTGAGGGCAAACTCCGCTAAAGGCAAAAAAGCAACCCCATCCTGATCTGCAGACACAAAACACCTCAAATATGTCTCCAAAGTCTGATTCGTCCGCTCGGTCTGGCCATTAGTCTGAGGATGGAAAGCAGACGAGAAAGACAAATCTATGCCCATCCTAGCACAGAATGCCCGCCAAAATCTAGACACGAATTGGGTTCCTCTGTCAGAAACGATATTCTCCGGAATACCATGCAAACGAACCACATTTTGAAAAAACAGAGGAACCAACTCGGAAGAAGAAGGCAACTTAGGCAGGGGAACCAAACGGACCATCTTAGAGAAACGGTCACACACCACCCAGATGACAGACATCTTCTGAGAAACAGGAAGATCCGAAATAAAATCCATCGAGATGTGCGTCCAAGGCCTCTTCGGGATAGGCAAGGGCAACAACAATCCACTAGCCCGAGAACAACAAGGCTTGGCCCGAGCACAAACGTCACAAGACTGCACAAAGCCTCGTACATCTCGTGACAGGGAAGGCCACCAGAAGGACCTTGCCACCAAATCCCTGGTACCAAAGATTCCAGGATGACCTGCCAACGCAGAAGAATGAACCTCAGAAATGACTTTACTGGTCCAATCATCAGGAACAAACAGTCTACCAGGTGGGCAACGATCAGGTCTATCCGCCTGAAAATCCTGCAAGGCCCGCCGCAGGTCTGGAGAAACGGCAGACAATATCACTCCATCCTTAAGGATACCTGTAGGGTCAGAATTACCAGGGGAGTCAGGCTCAAAACTCCTAGAAAGGGCATCCGCCTTAACATTCTTAGAACCCGGTAGGTATGACACCACAAAATTAAACCGAGAGAAAAACAACGACCAGCGCGCCTGTCTAGGATTCAGGCGTCTGGCGGACTCAAGATAAATTAAATTTTTGTGGTCGGTCAATACCACCACCTGATGTCTAGCCCCCTCAAGCCAATGACGCCACTCCTCAAAAGCCCACTTCATGGCCAAAAGCTCCCGATTCCCAATATCATAATTCCGCTCGGCGGGCGAAAATTTACGAGAAAAAAAAGCACAAGGTTTCATCACGGAGCAGTCGGAACTTCTTTGCGACAAAACCGCCCCAGCTCCGATTTCAGAAGCGTCGACCTCAACCTGAAAAGGAAGAGCAACATCAGGCTGACGCAACACAGGGGCGGAAGAAAAGCGGCGCTTAAGCTCCCGAAAGGCCTCCACAGCAGCAGGGGACCAATCAGCAACATCAGCACCCTTCTTAGTCAAATCAGTCAATGGTTTAACAACATCAGAAAAACCAGCAATAAATCGACGATAAAAGTTAGCAAAGCCCAAAAATTTCTGAAGACTCTTAAGAGAAGAGGGTTGTGTCCAATCACAAATAGCCCGAACCTTGACAGGATCCATCTCGATGGAAGAGGGGGAAAAAATGTATCCCAAGAAGGAAATCTTTTGAACCCCAAAAACGCACTTAGAACCCTTCACACACAAGGAATTAGACCGCAAAACCTGAAAAACCCTCCTGACCTGCTGGACATGAGAGTCCCAGTCATCCGAAAAAATCAGAATATCATCCAGATACACGATCATAAATTTATCCAAATAATCACGGAAAATGTCATGCATAAAGGACTGAAAGACTGAAGGGGCATTTGAAAGGCCAAAAGGCATCACCAAATACTCAAAGTGGCCCTCGGGCGTATTAAATGCGGTTTTCCACTCATCCCCCTGCTTAATTCGCACCAAATTATACGCCCCACGGAGATCTATCTTAGAGAACCACTTGGCCCCCTTTATGCGAGCAAACAAATCAGTCAGCAGTGGCAACGGATATTGATATTTAACCGTGATTTTATTCAAAAGCCGATAATCAATACACGGCCTCAAAGAGCCATCTTTCTTAGACACAAAGAAAAAACCGGCTCCTAAGGGAGATGACGAAGGACGAATATGTCCCTTTTCCAAGGACTCCTTTATATATTCTCGCATAGCAGCATGTTCAGGCACAGACAGATTAAATAAACGACCCTTAGGGTATTTACTACCCGGAATCAAATCTATGGCACAATCGCACTCCCGGTGCGGAGGTAATGAACCAAGCTTAGGTTCTTCAAAAACGTCACGATAGTCAGACAAGAATTCAGGAATCTCAGAGGGAATAGATGACGAAATGGAAACCAAAGGTACGTCCCCATGCATCCCCTTACATCCCCAGCTTAACACAGACATAGCGTTCCAGTCGAGGACTGGGTTATGAGATTGCAGCCATGGCAATCCAAGCACCAACACATCATGTAGATTATACAGCACAAGAAAGCGAACAATCTCCTGATGATCCGGATTAATTCGCATAGTTACTTGTGTCTAGTATTGTGGTTTATTACTAGCCATTGGGGTGGAGTCAATCCCCTTCAGAGGTATAGGAGTTTCAAGAGGCTCTAAATCATACCCACAGCGTTTGGCAAAGGACCAATCCATAAGACTCAAAGCGGCGCCAGAGTCGACATAGGCATCCGCGGAAATAGATGATAAAGAACAAATCAGGGTCACAGATAGAATAAACTTAGACTGAAAAGTGCCAATTGAAACTGACTTATCAAGCTTCTTAGTACGCTTAGAGCATGCTGATATAACATGAGTTGAATCACCACAAAAAAAGCACAACCCATTTTTTCGTCTAAAATTCTGCCGTTCGCTTCTGGACAGAATTCTATCACATTGCATATTCTCTGGCGTCTTCTCAGTAGACACCGCCAAATGGTGCACAGGTTTGCGCTCCCGCAGACGTCTATCGATCTGGATAGCCATTGTCATGGACTCATTCAGACCCGCAGGCACAGGGAACCCCACCATAACATCCTTAACGGCATCAGAGAGACCCTCTCTGAAATTCGCCGCCAGGGCGCACTCATTCCACTGAGTAAGCACAGACCATTTACGGAATTTTTGGCAGTATATTTCAACTTCATCTTGCCCCTGAGATAGGTACATCAAGGCTTTTTCCGCCTGAAGCTCTAAATGAGGTTCCTCATAAAGCAACCCCAAGGCCAGAAAAAACGCATCCACATTGAGCAACGCAGGATCCCCTGGAGCCAATGCAAAAGCCCAATCTTGAGGGTCGCCCCGGAGCAAGGAAATCACAATCCTGACCTGCTGAGCAGGATCTCCAGCAGAGCGAGATTTCAGGGACAAAAACAACTTGCAATTATTTTTGAAATTTTGAAAGCAAGATCTATTCCCCGAGAAAAATTCAGGCAAAGGAATTCTAGGTTCAGATATAGGAACATGAACAACAAAATCTTGTAAATTTTGAACTTTCGTGGTGAGATTATTCAAACCTGCAGCTAAACTCTGAATATCCATTTTAAACAGGTGAACACAGAGCCATTCCAGGATTAGAAGGAGAGAGAGAGAGGAAGGCTGCAATATAGGCAGACTTGCAAGTGATTCAATTGAAAGCACACTCAGAACTGAAGGAAAAAAAAAAAAATTTTTTTTCAGCAGACTTCTTTTTTCTCTCCTTTCTCTGCCAATTAATTTAACCCTTTGTTGGCCGGTCAAACTGTTATGGTTCTCAATGGCAAGAGAACATAGCCCAGCATACATAGGAACTAGCTCTTGGAAGGATGGAAACTTAAACTGACCATGAACTAAACCTGCCGCACAACTAACAGTAGCCGGGTAGCGTAGCCTGCGTTTTATCCCTAGACGCCCAGCGCCGGCCGGAGGACTAACTAATCCTGGCAGAGGAAAATATAGTCCTGGCTCACCTCTAGAGAAATTTCCCCGAAAGGCAGACAGAGGCCCCCACATATATTGGCGGTGATTTAAGATGAAAATGACAAACGTAGTATGAAAATAGGTTTAACAAAATCGAGGTCCGCTTACTAGATAGCAGGAAGACAGAAAGGGTACTTTCATGGTCAGCTGAAAACCCTATCAATACACCATCCTGAAATTACTTTAAGACTCTAGTATTAACTCATAACATCAGAGTGGCAATTTCAGATCACAAGAGCTTTCCAGACACAGAAACGAAACTGCAGCTGTGAACTGGAACAAAATGCAAAAAACAAACAAGGACAAAAGTCCGACTTAGCTGGAAGTTGTCTGGTAGCAGGAACATGCACAGAAAGGCTTCTGATTACAATGTTGACCGGCATGGAAGTGACAGAGGAGCAAGGTTAAATAGCGACTCCCACATCCTGATGGGAACAGGTGAACAGAGGGGATGATGCACACAAGTTCAATTCCACCAGTGGCCACCGGGGGAGCCCAAAATCCAATTTCACAACATAAATCCCTGTGTGCCTTACAACTATATCATTGGTTTCCCAGGTTTGCAACACTCCTATAAGGCAACTCCTCCTAGTTATGCAGCAACATAGGAGGGAAAAATATATAATAAGTCTAAGGATTCCAAATGACAATTCCTTTAGGAGCCGAAAAGGAAGCCAGTGCCACACATTCTTTGCAGAAGCAGAATTAGCCGCTGAATAAAAATATATAGGACTTGGTTTAAAAGGAAAATAGTCTTGTGTTCACACTGTTCTTCTTCAGTGCGTTTGGATTGTTTTGTCTAAATCCCCCTAAAAATGAAATTCAGACAAACCACTGTTAGGCCAACGACTGTAATGGCATGAGCTCAAATGATCTCCATTTGTGTTGTTTTCTGAATGTAGTAATTTCTGTGCCCGTCTGAACAAATGGACATTGAACAGTGTTCATGCTATTGCAGTCTATGGCCCTGTAGGGGGACATAATGACCTGCACACTGCCAAAACCACTGTGTGAACAGGGCCTTATACTGCATGTTATCGCAGTTACACTTTGTAGATAAACATAACATTGCACTGTGTTACAGAACTGTGTTTCTTGGGAAAAAACAAACATTTCTGTGTTTCATTTACCTGTTCCATGAACTGTGTCCTGTAGCAGCTGCTTCACTTATCACCTCCAAGGTAAGTAACAATTTGCTTATCATCTCCTTTAAGGCGTTAAATGCTTGTAATGGAGAATCTGACTTGAAGAAATGTCGATAAAACTTGTGAAGCTGTGATGGGAGTAACATAAATACCAAACATTTTTTTACTAGAAAATGGAGAAGATTTCAAATCAAGATATTTACCGTGATTAATTGATGCAGTTTTCTGCCATTTCTCACCTTGCAAACTGTCAATCACATGCACCTGTACTTAGAAGACGAGTCTCCTGCAACACGATCACTTACCACATTCACACCCTGCAAACCTCTCGTCATCAACCGTCTCCAGATTACAAGAAAATGTCAGTAAGATGATACTTACAAAACAACTTGCCACTTAAGTGCTCCGCCAGCAAGATACAATACAATTACCACCACACTTCCAGTGTTATTTGCTTGAAATTCTATACTATGGCCTGAACTACATCACCACATAGCAATCCTTTGGCAATTACACTAGTAGAGTCCAGTGAAATGACAACACTGAAGGAGTTGATACGGCTTAAGACAGATCGATCACGCCAAATACTGCATGGCTGAGAAACATGATAAGGAGGAAAGAAGAAAGGAAGCCATACATTAAAGCAGGTAGCCCGACGTCTGACGGGCTTCCTTGGAGTTCGTGCTCCTTTTACCCTGCTGCGGTTATTCCTTTCTATGATCTAAGACTATAAACATTCTTAACATTTGTTTTGGATCAGTGATAATTGTTTTGCTTCTGGGCAAAGAACTGAATGTTTAATTAATTGGTCAAGCACTTGAAATTGTTAAGATATTCATTTTTACATTCTTCTGGCGTCCGATGAAAGGAAATACTCTAAAATACTTCCTCAGTTAGGAAAGGGAACAAAAGCACAAACTACGTGCTCATTAAACTGTATATCAATATAGAGTTAATGTGTGTGGCTGCAGAGATTAGCTATGAGGAGGTCGATGAGCAAAAATGGTATGAGCTCAGTTCAGAATATAAAGCTGCAGTCATACAAGCTAGTCCTAGCTGTGCTCTTTGGGATTTGTGGAACTGGGGATCACATGAAGCAGGGAAAAGAGAGCTACAGCTACAGTGAGACCACTAGGTAGATATGACCCACTAAGAGAATTTTCACCTGTATCGTCACATTTTAAGGTTTGTATTAAAGGGAATCTGTCAGTAAGATCAACCCTATTAATCCGTCTATATGGACACACAGGTCATAGGAAGGTAAATAAAATGACATCTTGAGTTCTGAAATGTTATGTCTTACTCCAGAGATATCCACATTTTTCTTATATGTAAATGAGCTGTTCAGGACACGGGCCGGTCACTGATCTACACGAAAATCTGCCTCCAGAGCTTGTTTTAAATAAAAGGGTGAGTTACCAGTGAAATACATGTAATGGCCTCTCTCTGCTCTCCTGATATCACCACAGAGTTGTGTATAATTATAACTGTAAAATAAACAAGAGGTGCCGCGCTGCACGAAGGCTATAGACGTATGGTGAGTGGATTTCTATGTCCTACCTCACAGACGGAAGCTGACGAATGTCCTGGATTAGAAGGTAGCTGCCACAAAACTGTATCCTCCGAAGTGTGAGAGGGCTGCGGAGTCAGCAGTGCATAACTCAAAAGGGAGCGTCCTCCCATAGTGTAATAGTCCCCTGCACGCTCGCCGCTGGAGATCCCGGCTTGCCGCCTCGGCCGATGGCGCCGCCGGACAGTAGCGTAGCGAAAAGGGGGCGTGGCTAAACTGTGACATCACCAGTCCGTGAGACGGACACAGACAAGGGCCAATCCCGGTTATTTTACTGTTTTAGTTCTTGTTTGGCAGGGTTTTTGCACACAGTCCGCCCAGGTGCCTGCAGCTTCATTTTGGGGTGTTTATCTTAGCGCCAGTGTGTTTGTTTATTGCTTATAATTATAACTGACATATCTGCAGGTTCCTCTCAGCTTCAGCTTCCATCTCACAGGCAGACAGGATTGCAATATTGCTGCAATACAGCAGAGCTGTAAGAGCTACAAAAATGTGTTTGTAAGGAGACAAAGTTCAGTCCTACTGTACTGTGTTAGTTACATGTCTCACACTGGTAACTCCCCCTTTTATATAAAATAAGGTCTGGAAGCAGATTCTAATGCAGATCAGTGTCCTGCCCATATTTCTTAATTAACTACTTCTCCATTAAGTAATTCTGATTAACTTAATATAAAGTTTTGTTGTTCTTGTAGGCTTTTCCTGATATTTCCTTAGTTGTTTTTTTACAGCAAAAGCCATGGTCTGTAAACAGCGAGATCTCATTATCAATCAGGATAAGGATACAAAAAAATTACAAGATATTGCATAGGTATACCATGAAACACTGTGAAGATGGTCATCAAGAATTGGCTTAAATTTGGCACAATAGTGACATTACCTAGTACTGTACATACATCACACAAAAATCGATAGAAAAAAACAAGACAGAAACTTGTCCAAAAGGCGCCTACAGAAAAGTTAAAAGAGCTGCAGGAATTTCTGGCAAGTATTGGCTATGTAATGTATGTGACAACAATTTTCTGTATTCTTTATATATCTGGCCTGTGGGAAGCCTTTTGTTACAAAGAAAAACATCCAAGAGTAGCTATGTTTTGCCAAAACATACATCAAGTCTGCCAAAAGCATGTGGTAAAACATGTAATAGCTTGATGAGACTAAGGTTTAACTTTTTGGACATCATTCCAAAAGGTATGTTTGTTGCAAAGCCAACACTGAGCATCACCAAAACAATATACCCACATTGAAACATGGTTGAGGCAGCATTATACTGTACTTTGTGTGTGGCAACTGGAACTTGAGTTTTGTTAAGGTGGAGGGAATTAAGAACAGTTACAAATATCTGCTAATTTTGCAAGAAAACCTTCTGGCCTCTGCTAAAAAGCTGAAGATAAAGATGAATTTCACCTTTCAGCATGACAATGAGACTAAGCATACCTCCAAATTAACAAAGAAGTAGTCCAGCCAGAGCCCTGGCCAGAATCCAATTGAAAATCTATAGGTTGACCTGAAGAGGGCTGTCACAGAAGATACCCTTGCAATCTAAAAGATTTGGAGCACTACCGCTAGGAAGAGTAGGCAAAAATTATAAATTCTAGATGTGCCATACAAAAAGACTCCTACCCATAAAGCCTGAATGCTGTCATAAATGAAAAGGGTGCTTTAATTATTAGTTTAACCCCTCTCTGACCTTAGACGTACTATCCCGTCGAGGTGACCTGGGCCTATCTGACCCTCGACGGGATAGTACGTCATAGCGATCGGCCGCACTCACGGGGGGAGCGCGGCCGATCGCGACCGGGTGTCAGCTGACTATCGCAGCTGACATCCGGCACTATGTGCCAGGAGCGGTCACGGACCGCCCCCGGCACATTAACCCCTGGTACACTGTGATCAAACTTGATCGCAGTGCTCCGGCGGTACAGGGAAGCATCGCGCAGGGAGGGGGCTCCCTGCGGGCTTCCCTGAGACGATCGGTACAAGGCGATGTACTCACCTTGTACCGAGTGTCTCGTCCCTGCAGGCCCCGGATCCAAAATGGCCGCGGGGCTACTTCCGGGTCCTGCAGGGACTACTTCCAGGTCCAGAGCAGGCTCTGGTAACCAAGGAGCAGGGCACGCCAGATAGCTGATCTGACACACTGCTCTGCAAAGTGTCAGATCAGCGATCTGACACTATACAGTGATGTCTTCCCTGGGACAAAGTAAATAAGTAAAAAAAAATTTAGATGCGTAAGAAGAAAAACAAAATTCCTAAATAAATAAAAAAATATATATATATTGTTCCCATAAATACATTTTTTTATCTAAAAAAAAACAAAACAATAAAAGTACACACATTTAGTATCGCCGCGTCCGTAACAACCCGACCTATAAAACTGTCCCACTAGTTAACCCCTTCAGTGAACACCGTAAAAAAACGAGGCAAAAAACAATGCTTTATTATCATACCGCCTAACAAAAAGTGGAATAACACGTGATCAAAAAGATGGATATAAATAACCATGGTACCACTGAAAACGTCATCTTGTCTCGCAAAAAACGAGCTGCCATACAGCATCATAAGCAAAAAAATAAAAAAGTTATAGTCCTCAGAATAAAGCGATGCCAAAATAATTATTTTTTCTATAAAATAGCTTTTATCATATAAAAGCGCCAAAACATAAAAAAATGATATAAATGAGGTATCACTGTAATCGAACTGACCCGAAAAATAAAACTGCTTTATCAATTTTACCAAACGTGGAACGGCATGAACGCCTCCCCCAAAAGAAATTCATGAATAGCTGGTTTTTGGTCATTCTGCCTCACAAAAATCAGAATAAAAAGCGATCAAAAACTGTCACGTGTCCGAAAATGTTACCAATAAATACGGCAACTCGTTCCGCAAAAAACAAGACCTCACATGACTCTGTGGACCAAAATATGGAAAAATGTGGAGACGCAAAATCTTTTTTGCTATAAAAAGCGTCTTTTAGTGTGTGACAGCTGCCAATCATAAAAATGCGCTATAAAAAATGCTATAAAAGTAAATCAAACCCCCCTTCATCACCCCCTTACTTAGTGAAAAATAATAAAATAAAAAAATGTATTTATTCCATTTTCCCATTAGGGCTAGGGTTAGGGTTAGGGCTAGGGTTAGGGCTAGGGTTAGGGCTAGGGTTAGGGTTAGAGCTAGGGTTAGGGCTAGGGTTCAGGGTTGGGGCTAGGGTTGGAGCTAAAGTTAGGGTTAGGGTTGGGGCTAAAGTTAGGGTTAGGGTTGGGGCTAAAGTTAGGGTTAGGGTTGGGGCTAAAGTTAGGGTTAGGGTTGGGGCTAAAGTTAGGGATTGGATTACATTTACGGTTGGGATTAGGGTTGGGATTAGAGTTAGGGGTGTGTCAGGGTTAGGGGTGTGGTTAGGGTTACCATTGGGATTAGGGTTAGGGGTGTGTTTGGATTAGGGTTTCAGGTAGAATTGGGGAGTTTCCACTGTTCAGGCACATCAGGGGCTCTCCAAACACGACATGGCGTCCGATCTCAATTCCAGCCAATTCTGCCTTGAAAAAGTTAAACAGTGCTCCTTCCCTTCTGAGCTCTCCCGTGCGCCCACACAAGGGTTTACCCCAACATATGGGGTATCAGCGTACTCGGGACAAATTGGACAACTGTTGGGGTCCAAGTTCTCTTGTTATCCTTGGGAAAATAAAAATTTGGGGGGCTAAAAATCATTTTTGTGGGAAAAAAATATTTTTTATTTTCACGGCTCTGCGTTGTAAACTGTAGTGAAACACTTGGGGGTTCAAAGTTCTCACAACATATCTAGATAAGTTCCTTGGGAGGTCTAGTTTCCAATATGGGGTCACTTGTGGGGGGTTTCTACTGTTTGGGTACATCAGGAGCTCTTCAAATGCAATGTGACGCCTGCAGACCAATCCATCTAAGTCTGCATTCCAAATGGCGCTCCTTCCCTTCCGAGCTCTGCCATGCACCCAAACAGTGGTTCCCCCCCACATATGGGGTATCAGCGTACTCAGGACAAATTGGACAACAACAATTGGGGTCCAATTTTCCTGTTACCCTTGTGAAAATACAAAACTGGGGGCTAAAAAGTAATTTTTGTGAAAAAAAAAAATTATTTTCACGGCTCTGCATTATAAGCTGTACTGAAACACTTGGGAGTTCAAAGCTCTCAAAACACATCTAGATAAGTTCCATAGGGGGTCTTCTTTCCAAAATGGTGTCACTTGTGGGGGGTTTTAATGTTTAGGCACATCAGTGGCTCTCCAAACGCGACATGGTGTCCCATCTCAATTCCAGTCAATTTTGCATTGAAAAGTCCAACGGCGCTCCTTCCCTTCCGAGCTCTGCCATGTGCTCAAACAGTCGTTTACCCCCACATATGAGGTATCAGCGTACTCAGGACAAATTGCACAACAACTTTTGGGGTCCAATTTCTTCTCTTACCCTTAGGAAAATAAAAAATTGGGGGTGAAAAGATCATTTTTGTGAAAAAATATGATTTTTATTTTTACGGCTCTGCATTATAAACTTCTGTGAAGCACTTGTTGGGTCAAAGTGCTCACCACACATTTAGATAAGTTACTTAAGGGGTCTACTTTCCAAAATGGTGTCACTTGTGGGGGGTTTCAATGTTTAGGCACATCAGTGGCTCTCCAAACGCAACATGGCGTCCCATCTTAATTCCAGTCAATTTTGCATTGAAAAGTAAAATGGCGCTCCTTCCCTTCCGAGCTCTGCTATGCGCCCAAACAGCGGTTTACCCCCACATATGGGGTATCGTCGTACTCAGGACAAATTGCACAACAACTTTTGTGGTCTAATTTCTTCACTTACCCTTGGGAAAATAAAAAATTTGGGGCGAAAAGATCATTTTTGTGAAAAAATATGATTTTTTATTTTTACGACTCTGCATTATAAACTTCTGTGAAGCACTTGTTGGGTCAAAGTGATCACCACACATCTAGATAAGTTCCTTAAGGGGTCTACTTTCCAAAATGGTGTCACTTGTTGGGGGTTTCAATGTTTAGGCACAGCAGTGGCTCTCCAAACGCAACATGGCGTCCCATCTCAATTCCAGTCAATTTTGCATTGAAAAGTCAAATGGCGCTCCTTCCCTTCCAAGCTCTGCCATGCGCCCAAACAATGGTTTACCCCCACATATGGGGTATCAGCGTACTCAGGACAAATTGGACAACAACTTTTGTGGTCCATTTTCTCCTGTTTTCCTTGGTAAAATAAAACAAATTGGAGCTGAAATAAATTTTGTGTGAAAAAAAGTTAAATGTTCATTTTTATTTAAACATTCCAAAAATTCCTGTGAAATACCTGAAGGGTTAATAAACTTTTTGAATGTGGTTTTGAGCACCTTGAGGGGTACAGTTTTTAGAATGGTGTCACACTTGGGTATTTTCTATCATATAGACCCCTCAAAATGACTTCAAATGAGATGTGGTCCCTCACATCTCATTTGAACACAAATTTTTACAACACAAAAAATTGTGTTGTAAAAATGATAAATTTCTGGTCAAATTTTAACCCTTATAACTCCCTAACAAAAAAAAATTTTGGTTCCAAAATTGTGCTGATGTAAAGTAGACATGTGGGAAATGTTACATATTAAGTATTTTGCATGACATATCTCTGTGATTTAAGGGCTTAAAAATTCAAAGTTGGAAAATTGCGAAATTTTCAAAATTTTCGCCAAATTTCCATTTTTTCACAAATAAACACAAGTTATATCGAAGAAATTTTACCACTATCATGAATTACAATATGTCATGAGAAAACAATGTCAGAATCACCGATATCCTTTGAAGCGTTCCAGAGTTATAACCTCATAAAGGGACAGTGGTCAGAATTGTAAAAATTGGCCCGGTCATTAACGTGCAAACCACCCTTGGGGGTAAAGGGGTTAAGAATGTGCATACTTATGCAATCAAATTATTTTATTTTTTATTATTATTCATTATTTTTTATTTTTATTTTTCAATCCGAAAAGATTTTAGTTTATTTTTCTATTGAATTATACAGATTTTGGGTGACAGGTGAAAAGTAGTGATGAGCGAATGTGCTCGCCACTACTCATTACTCGCCCGAATATCACTATGCTCGGTGTACTCGGCGAGCAGCAAGCATTTCCGGGATTATTCGGCGGTAACTGGTGTCTCCACCCAGCGTTTTTGGCGGACTTTAGAGACCCAATCACGGTGCAGGGATTGTCTGCCAGGCCATGAAACGCCGCAGCCGTCTTTGTTGTGGTCGTGCAGTGATTGGCTTGCCCGCACAGCATCATCCTGAGTATAAGAGACCTGGCGTCGCCCTGCTCGCCGCATTCTGTTCCTGATTCAGAGAGAGTAGGGAGAGCTGGTGCAGAGATAGGGTCAGAATCATGGTTTTTAGCGTTAGTGTAGGTCTGCAATTCTTAAATTCACAACTCCTCAGTAACCAAAAATCCTCTTTAGGGCTAATTCGTGGGTCCCTATATTGCAGCACTAGGCAGGCAGGGCACAGCATATCCACATCAGTGCAAGGGCTGCAGGCACTGTATGTGCATCCATTGCTCCCACTGCATCCCTCCAAAAGCTCCATAACTGTCTGCTGCTGCAGCTTCTTTACTATTTACCTAGTTGGATTTTTTTTTCTTCCAAAAATTCACCCCCAAAAAGCAAACATACACAGTCTGTTCTGTCAGACTGAGGCCTGTTGAAAAATCATAGTTTGTCAGGCATACGTAGCATAGTTGTGTGCACTAGCCTTGTGCCACTTTTTTTTGTGTGTTTTAAATTCACCGAAAAAGGCCTCATTTCTGCGTGCTCCAACTTTGGGCATTGTAGGCCAGTGGACCCCTTTTTTTGCTGTCTGAGACTCTAATTCTATACAGCACTATTTAGCTTCCAAAATTACAAAAAGGCCATATATTTGCCAGTGTGGTATTTCCGTGACAGCCCTCATATATCTGTGTGCTCCAAGTTTGGTCATTGTAGGCCAGTGTACCACTTTTTTTGCTGTCTGTTACTATAATTCTATACAGCACTATTTTGCATTTTAAAAAAAGGCCACATATTTGCCAGTGTGGTATTTCCGTGACAGCCCTCATATATCTGCGTGCTCCAAGTTTGGTCATTGTAGGCCGGTGTACCACTTTTTTGCTGTCTGTTACTCTAATTCTATACAGCACTATTTTGCATTTTAAAAAAAGGCCACATATTTGCCAGTGTGGTATTTCCGTGACAGCCCTCATATATCTGCGTGCTCCAACTTTGGGCATTGTAGGCCGGTGGACCCCTTTTTTTGCTGTCTGATACTCTAATTCTATACAGCACTATTTAGCTTCCAAAATTACAAAGAGGCCACATATTTGCCAGTGTGGTATTTCCGTGACAGCCCTCATATACAGTATCTGTGTGCTCCAAGTTTTGACATTGTAGGCCGGTGTACAACTTTTTTTGCTGTCTGTTACTCTAATTTTATACAGCACTATTTTGCATTTTAAAATAAAAAACAGGCCACATTTTTGCTAGTGTGGGATTTCCGTTGCAGCCCTCATATATCTGCGTGCTCCAAGTTTGTGCATTGTAGGCTGGTGTACCTCTTTTTTTGCTGTCTGATACTCTAATTCTATACAGCACTATTTTGCATTTAAAAAAAAAACAGGCCACATTTTTGCCAGTGTGGTATTTCCGTGACAGCCCTCATATATCTGCGTGCTCCAAGTTTGGTCATTGTAGGCCAGTGTACCACTTTTTTTGCTGTCTGTTACTCTAATTCTATACAGCACTATTTTGCATTTTAAAAAAAAGGCCACATATTTGCCAGCGTGGTATTTCCGTGAAAGCCCTCATGTATCTGCGTGCTCCAAGTTTGGTCATTGTAGGCCGGTGTACCACTTTTTTGCTGTCTGTTACTCTAATTCTATACAGCACTATTTTGCATTTAAAAAAAAGGCCTCATATTTGACAGTGTGGTATTTCAGTGACAGCCCTCATATATCTGCGTGCTCCAAGTTTGGTCATTGCTTTCCGTGTACCACTTTTTTTGCTGTCTGTTACTATAATTCTATACAGCACTATTTTGCTTTTTAAAAAAAACAGGCCACATTTTTGCCAGTGTGGTATTTCCGTGACAGCTCTCATATATCTGCGTGCTCTAAGTTTGGTCATTGTAGGCCGGTGGACCCCTTTTTTTGCTGTCTGATACTCTAATTCTATACAGCACTATTTAGCTTCCAAAATTATAAAAAGGCCACATATTTGCCAGTGTGGTATTTCAGTGACAGACCTCATATATCTGCATGCTCCAAGTTGGGGCATTGTAGGCCGGTGGACCCCTTTTTTTTGCTGTCTGATACTCTAATTCTATACAGCAGTATTTTGCATATAAAAAAAGGCCACATATTTGCCAGTGTGGTATTTCAGTGACAGCCCTCATATATCTGCGTGCTCCAAGTTTGGTCATTGTAGGCCGGTGTACCACTTTTTTTGCTGTCTGATACTCTAATTCTTTACAGCACTATTTTGCATATAAATAAAAAGGCCACATATTTGCCAGTGTGGTATTTCAGTGACAGCCCTCATATATTTGCGTGCTACAAGTCTGGGCATTGTAGGCTGGTGTACCACTTTTTTTGCTGTCTGTTACTCTAATTCTATACAGCACTATTTTGCATTTTAAAAAAAAGGCCACATATTTGCCAGCGTGGTATTTCCGTGACAGCCCTCATGTATCTGCGTGCTCCAAGTTTGGTCATTGTAGGCCGGTGTACCACTTTTTTGCTGTCTGTAACTCTAATTCTATACAGCACTATTTTGCATTTAAAAAAAAGGCCTCATATTTGACAGTGTGGTATTTCAGTGACAGCCCTCATATATCTGCGTGCTCCAAGTTTGGTCATTGCTTTCCGTGTACCACTTTTTTTGCTGTCTGTTACTCTAATTCTATACAGCACTATTTTGCATTTTAAAAAAAAGGCCACATATTTGCCAGCGTGGTATTTCCGTGACAGCCCTCATGTATCTGCGTGCTCCAAGTTTGGTCATTGTAGGCCGGTGTACCACTTTTTTGCTGTCTGTAACTCTAATTCTATACAGCACTATTTTGCATTTAAAAAAAAAACAGGCCACATTTTTGCCAGTGTGGTATTTCCGTGACAGCTCTCATATATCTGCGTGCTCCAAGTTTGGGCATTGTAGGCCGGTGGACCCCTTTTTTTGCTGTCTGATACTCTAATTCTTTACAGCACTATTTTGCATATAAATAAAAAGGCCACATATTTGCCAGTGTGGTATTTCAGTGACAGCCCTCATATATTTGCGTGCTCCAAGTTTGGGCATTGTAGGCTGGTGTACCACTTTTTTTGCTGTCTGTTACTCTAATTCTATACAACACTATTTTGCATATAAAAAAAAGGCCACATATTTTCCAGTGTGGTATTTCAGTGACAGCCCTAATATATCTGCGTGCTCTAAGTTTGGGCATTGTAGGCCGGTGGACCCTTTTTTTTTCTTCTGATACTCTAATTCTGTACAACTGATCAGATATTATTTTACTACTAATAAATATATTTGTGTTACGCATTTGAAATAGTGCAGTAGTCCATTTAAAATGGGCAAGGCAAGGGGCAAGGGATGGGGAAGTGGACGTGATGAAGATGGTGCATGCAGAGGACGAGGCCGTGGCCAAGATGAAAGTGGGCAACAACAAAGACCCACATCTTCTCGCTTGACCTTCTTGTCCCAGTTTCTAGGGGACCGCAGCACACCACTATTGAAGCCAGAGCAGTGTGAAATGGTTGTTGGTTGGATAGCGGATAATGCTTCCAGTTACTTAGCCACCACCATGTCTTACACACGGTCAAGTCTGAGTAGCCGTGAGTGTGGCCCGGATATTGCTCACCCTGATCCTACTTCCTCCCACCATGCCGAGTGCCCTGAGACAACTGATCCCACACTTGGACACTCTGAAGAGCTGTTCAGTTTTCCATTTCAAGATTCTGAACTCTAGGCCAGTCAACTTGAAGTGGGGACAGATGAGATTGCATGTACAGATGCCCAAAGCTTTGACCAGCCCCGGTCACGCTATGGCAATGGTGGGAAAGTGTCTGAAGAGGTGGACGATGATGAGACACAATTGCCAGAAAGTCAGGAGGAGGAGCAGGGTGCGGATGTGGAAGACGAGGTGGTGGATAACATAGTGACTGACCCAACCTGACAGGAGGACATGCAGAGCGAGGGCAGCAGCACAAATGGGGAAGTAGGCATATCACCACAACAGGCAGGAAGAAGCAGTGTGGTGGCTACAGACAGAAGGCGTGCATCTGTTCCCAGTAACACCAACATGAGTGAAGTTGCCATTCCAACTGTTAGATCTTCCGGAGTCTTGTTATTTTTTAAAGACTCTGCCGATAACCCCAAACAGGCCATTTGCAGCACCTGCCATGCCCGCATCAGCAGGGGTAACAAACAGCCAGCCTGACCACCACCAGCATGATTAAGCACATGGCAGCAAAGCACCCGACTTTGAGGGCCGAACCCCAGGCTCCAGGACCACGGCCTGCAGGTCACACCACTGCTTCTTCCACTGTTTTGTGTAGAAGCCAATCCCCAGTACACTGTGCATGTGAAGATGCCTCTAGTCCTGCACCTGTTGTGGCCCACAGTCAAGCAGCACCATCATCAAGCCCGTCCACATCCTTGTCCCAGCACACAGGCTTCAGTTGTCTATAACCCAGTCTTTGGAACTCAAGCAGAAATACCCCGCCAACGCCCCTCAGGCCACAGTCCTAAATTCTAATATTTCTCTTCTGCTTGCGCTAGAAATGCTGCCTCTTAGGCTTGTTGAGACGGAAGCTTTCCGCAACCTGATAGCGGTGGCCATCCCAAGGTACTCGGTCCCCAGTCGCCACTATTTCTCCCGGTGTGCCGTATCGGCATTACACCAGCATGTGTCCCACAACATTACCCGTGCCCTTAACAATGCTGTTACAGGGAAAGTCCACCTAACCACGGACATGTAGACAAGTGCTTGTGGGCAGGGATGGCACATCTCACTGACGGCACACTGGGTTAACATAGTGGAAGCCGGGACCCAGTCGGTACCAGAGGGCCCTTGTAGCAGAATTACTTTGAAAATTCCCATGTGAGAACACTGACAGCAGACATCAGAGTTGGTTGTACAATCAAGGAGTCCAAGCAAGAGAGAGAGATGTGCAATCCAGCTCAGGCAGGGGAACAATGGCAAAGTTCTGGGACAGTTTTCTCAGACCCTTCCATCGTGATGGCACAGAGGCAAGGGGTGCTGTCACAAGAAGTGCAATGTTTGCAAATCGTACAAATGTCCTCCGTGATTCCTCTGTGCCTTTTAATTATTGGGTATCCAAGCTGGACACGTGGCATGAACTGGCTCTCTAAGCCTTGGAGGTCCTGGCCTGCCCTGCTACTAGCGTTCTGTCATAGCGGGTTTTTAGTGCCGCTGGTGGAATTATAACAGATAAGCACATCCACCTGTCAACTGAAAATGCTGATAGGCTGACTCTTATAAAAATGAACAAGGGCTGGATTGGGAAAGAGTTCTGTACACCACCAAATGAAAACAGCGAAACATAACCTCAAATACATTCTCTCTTTTGAGGAGGTGTATTCTCATGCACCTCTTCACAACCACACATGGGTATACGGTTCCACATTTGGTCTGTTTGTTGTTATCCTGCTCCTTATCCTCATCCTCATCATCCAGAACCACTAGATGACCAGGGTGAATGTGCTTTGTACTGTTATAGGCCGGTGAAGTTTGGGCAAGGGGCCTGCGATGGCATTACTCTATTTTTAAAAAAGGTACCCCCATTGGGGAATTGTTTGGCAGCTTAAGCACTGCATTACAAGTCTCAGAGACACACACCACTACATTGGGCCTACTACTTCTTAACTCTGTCTCCTGCATTGTGTCCTTTACCTGCCACTAGATAACCAGGGTGGACGTGCTTTGTACGGTGCATTTTGGGCAAGGGGGCTGTGATGGCTCTATTTTAATGTGTAAAGAAAGGACCCCATATTGGGGAATTGGCCATTACATTACATTGGGCCTACTTCTTAACTCTGTCTCCTGCAGTGTGTCCTTCACCTGCCACTAGATCACCAGGGTGGACGTGCTCTGTATGGTGCATTTTGGGCAAGGGGGCTGTGATGGCACTAGTCTATTTTTAAAAAGGTACCCCCATTGGGGATTTGTTTGGCAGCTCATGGACTGCATTACAAGTTTCAGAGACACACACCACTACATTGGGCCTACTTCTTAACTCTGTCTCCTGCATGGTGTCCTTTACCTGCCACTAGATCACCAGGGTGAACGTGCTCTGTACGGTGCATTTTGGGCAAGGGGGCTGTAATGGCACTATTTTAATGTGTAAAGAAAGGACCCCACATTGTGGAATTGTTTGGCAGCTCATGCACTGTATTACAAGTTTCAGAGACACACACCACTACATTGGGCCTAATTCTTAACTCTGTCTCCTGCAATGTCTCTTATTTAACTGCCACTAGATCACAGGGTGAACGTGCTCAGTACTGTTATAGGCCGGTGAAGTTTGGGCAAGGGACCTGCGATGGCACTAGTCTATTTTTTAAAAAGGTACCCCCATTGGGGAACTGTTTGTCAGCTCATGCACTGCATTACAAGTCTCAGTGACCCGCACCACTACATTGTGCTTACAGTGCCTTGCGAAAGTATTCGGCACCCTTGAACTTTTCAACCTTTTCCTACATATCATGCTTCAAACATAAAGATACCAAATGTAAATTTTTGGTGAAGAATCAACAACAAGTGGAACACAATTGTGAAATTGAACGAAATTTATTGGTTATTTTAAATTTTTGTGGAAATTAAAAAACTGAAAAGTGGGGCGTGCAATATTATTCGGCCCCTTTTCTTTCAGTGCAGCAAACTCATTCCCGAAGTTCATTGTGGATCTCTGAATGATCCAATGTTGCCCTAAATGCCTAATGATGATAAATATAATCCACCTGTGTGTAATCAAGTCTCCGTATAAATGCACCTGCTCTGTGATATTCTCAGGGTTCTGTTTGAAGCACAGAGAGCATCATGAAGACCAAGGAACACAACAGGCAGGTCTGTGATACTGTTGTGGAGAAGCTTAAAGCTGGATTTGGAAGCAAAATGATTTCCAAAACGTTAAACATCCCAAGCAGCACTGTGCAAGCGATCATATTGAAATGGAAGGAGTATCATACCACTGCAAATCTACCAAGACCCGGCTGTCCCTCTAAACTTTCATCTCAAACAAGGAGAAGACTGATCAGAGATGCAGCCAAGAGGCCCATGATCACTCTGGATGAACTGCAGAGATCTACAGCTGAGGTGGGTCAGTCTGTCCATTGGAAAACAATCAGTCATATACTGCACAAATCTGGCCTTAATGGAAGAGTGGCAAGTAGAATGCCATTTCTCAAAGCTATCCATATAAAGTGTTGTTTAAAGTTTGCAACAAGCCACCTGGGAGACACACCAAACATGCGGAAGAAGGTGCTCTGGTCAGATGAAACCAAAAACAAACTTTTTGGCAACAATGCCAAACAATATGTTTGGCGTAAAGGCAACACAGCTCATCCCCCTGAACACACCTTCCCCACTGTCAAACATGGTGGGGGCAGCATCATAGTTTGGGCCTGCTTTTCTTCAGCAGGGACAGGGAATATGGTTAAAATTGATGGGAAGATGGATGGAGCCAAATACAGGACCATTCTTGAAGAAAACCTGTTGGAGTCTGCAAAAGACCTGAGACTGGGATGGAGATTTGTCTTCCAACAAGACAATGATCCCAAACATAAAGCAAAATCTACAATGGAATGGTTCACAAATAAACCTATCCAGGTGTTAGAATGGCCAAGTCAAAGTCCTGACCTCAATCCAATCGAAAATCTGTGGAAAGAGCTGAAAACTGCTGTTCACAAACGATCTCCATCAAACCTCACTGAGCTCGAACTGTTTGCAAAAGAAGAATGGGCAAGAATTTCAGTCTCTCGATGTACAAAACTGATAGACACATACCGCAAGCTACTTGCAGCTGTAATCACAGCAGAAAGTGGCGCAACAAAGTATTAAGTTAAAGGAGCCGAATAATATTGCACGCCCCACTTTTCAGTTTTTTAATTTACACAAAAATTTAAAATAACCAATAAATTTTGTTCAACTTCACAATTGTGTTCCACTTGTTGTTGATTCTTCACCAAAAATTTACATTTGGTATCTTTATGATTAAAGCATGATATGTGGGAAAAGGTAGAAAAGTTCAAGGGGGCCAAATACTTTCGCAAGGCCATGTACTCCTTAACTCTATCTCCTGCAATGTCTCTTGTTTAACTGCCACTAGATCACCAGGGTGAACGTGCTTTGTACTGTTATAGGCCGGTGAATTTTGGGCAAGGGGCCTACGATGGCACTAGTATATTTTTAAAAAAGGTAAACCACATTGGTGAAACCACATCATTGTTGACAAAGACTTCATAACATTTGTGTACCTTAAAGAGCTCCCTTAAAAAGCTCCTTTTTGTGTTGCCTGGTTGCTCACTTTGGACACAATACACTTCATATAAATTTGATAAAGCAATGCTATTAGTTTGGCTCAGTAGTTCATTAAAAATATAGCTTTGTCCACTATATTAGTTTCTCTCCTTGAGAACCATAACTTTGGCTACCTCAAATGTACAAATGGCGAATATACAAATGGCGATTTGCAACCAAGATTTAAATACTGTATACCCAATGCATTCAGATAATCACATAGCTGCATTTCTTGTAAAACATTCACAGATGTGACAGACAATGCTCATAGTGACACAATCTTGATAAATGTTTGTTTTTTCACTTCACAAACAGTTCTAAGCCTCTATATGTTTGCTGTTTGTCATTGTAAAACATTAAGGTTTACTGAAACTATGCCGGTGGTAGTTGATCTAAATCCTTGTGGCTTTTATTTTCTAGGGGTTTATGGCCCCTCGTCTGATGACTCCATGATATCTCATTTTCATCCAACTTTGAACAGTGGCCACTTGAAGGTCTGGGTGAAACTAGAGTTACTACATAGTGTAAATCACTATATAAGACCAGAGAAACATGACTAATGCTACTAGATCACCAGGGTGAACGTGCTCTGCATGGTGCATTTTGGGCAAGGGGGCTGTGATGGCACTATTTTAATGTGTAAAGAAAGGACCTACTTCTTAAGTCTGTCTCCTGCAATGTGTCCTTTAACTGCCACCAGATGACCAGGGTGAATGTGCTCAGTACTGTTATAGGCAGGTGAATTTTTGGCAAGGGGGCTGTGATGGCACTTGTCTATTTTTAAAAGAGGTACCCCCATTTGGGGAATTGTTTGGCAGCTCATGCACTGCATTACAAGTTTCAGAGACACACACCTCTACATTGGGCCTAATTCTTAACTCTGTCTCCTGCAATGTCTCTCGTTTAACTGCCACTAGATCACAGGGTGAACGTGCTCAGTACTGTTATAGGCCAGTGAAGTTTGGGAAAGGTACCTGCGATGGCACTAGTCTATTTTAAGAAAAGGTACCCCCATTGGGGAATTGTTTGTCAGCTTATGCACTGCATTACAAGTCTCAGTCACCCGCTCCACTACATTGGGCTTACTATGCTGGTGGTGGTTTGATCTAAATCCTTGTGGCTTTTATTTTCTAGGGGTTTATGGTCCCTCGTCTGATGACTCCATATCTCAGTTTCATCCAACCTTGAAAAGTGGCCACTTGAAGGTCTGGGTGAAACTAGAGTTACTACATAGTGTAAATCACTATATAAGACCAGAGAAACATGAATAAGACAGATGCCAAAACTGGGGTACCTGTACATCTACAGTGTGCTGATACCTGCATAATTGGGGATGCCCTTGCAGTGTAGGTAATCTCCCAGGGGTTCTCTGTCTTGGTGTTACTTCTCTGATATTCCAGATGGATGATGTTTAAAAGCCTCTTGGTGATAATCTAACTATACTGTATGTAGTTAATCTTCATATATACGTAATCACTATATTTATTTAATCCTTATATGTACTTATTAACCTGTGTATGTTAACATATACAAAAGTGTACGCACTCACACTATTCAATCATACTACTATTCCTTGAATTTTGTAGTTTGCAATAAAATTGCATTGTATTGCAAGTATTAGCCTTTTTAAAGCTGTATCTGAACATTAGTGTTAAAAACATGGCAAATAAAATTGCCAAATTCTCCTGTAAATAATTGTGCAAAGAGGGAACCATCATACCATTAAAAAATACGAGTGGATTTTCCTGGGCCCATCCAGTATGTGGGTTCCAAGGCCTAATGCGGTGCATATGACTGACTTTCCAGCAGGGCTGGCCTTGCTGCCATTGTGTAAAAACAAAGGAGTACGGGAGTACAAAATGCATATTGTGAAGTGGATTTTCATGGGCCCATCCAGTATGTGGGTTCCAAGGCCTAATGGGGTGCATATGACTGACTTTCCAGCAGGGCTGGCCTTGCTGCCATTGTGTAAAAACAAAGGAGTACGGGAGTACAAAATGCATATTGTGAAGTGGATTTTCATGGGCCCATCCAGTATGTGGGTTCATACTTATTGGGGTGCATATGAATTGGTAGCAGGGCAGGCCTTGAATTCAATGCAAAACTCTTTCAGGAGTCCCCCCTGGACATCTTATGACAGGAGTTTTGTGGTGCGTCGTAATTCCTGGCAGCCCATCCACTCACAGCATAGGTTACAACAGCTTAGGAGACCCACTGTTTCATAATAGCCCTTTAAGAAGATTAATGCAGCCTGATGCACCAGTAAAAATAGGCTCTGTGACTTTAAGAGTCCCTCCTTCATGAATGAAACAAGATGGGTCTGCTTATGTGTCACACACCACATGGCCAGCTAGGGTTGTTAAATGTTACAATGACATTTCCCAGTGAATGCATTTGTAGTGGTTAAAAGCAATGTTAAAGTTGAAAAACATTTCAAAAACGCTGCATCTGAACTAAGCCTAAGTGGGGGAGGAAATTTTCAGTCTGGGGTGAAATATTTGGCCTTACAGGCAAGTCATTAACCTGTAAAGCATGTACCTTGACATATTTCCAAGCAAAACCGGTTTTGGTTTCGTTTTAATGTGTCTTTTGTGGCACCGGGAAAAATGGCATGAATCTCGGAAAAAAAATGATTAAAGCTGTGAACTAGGAGTCAGGAATGCTTTCTGGGGTGATCCCCATGAGGTCCCTGTGTCATTTGAGCAGTGTTTCCATCATTTTCAGACATTTTTTAGACCTTAAAAGGACCCCCGGGGGGATCGCGGTAAAAATACTCTCCCATAGACTTACATTGGGCTCGTTGTTCTGGCCGAGTACTCGAGTATTCCAATCTGCTCGACCCGAGCAACGAGCACCTGAGCATTTTAGTGCTCGCTCATCACTAGTGAAAAGAGTTCTGAAATGATTCTTCTTGGTCCGATTTCTTTACAAGACAAAAACCTAGCATTTTAACCCCTTTCTGCCAGCTGACGGGATAGTACGTCAGTGGGCAGACTTCCCCACTTTGAGGTGGGCTTCGGTGGTGAGCCCACCTCAAAGATGCGACATGTCAGCTATTATCAACAGCTGACATGTGGCCACAATGGGCGCGAGCAGAATCGCGATCCACCCGAGCCCATTAATAATAATAAATAATAATAATAATAATCTTTATTTTTATATAACTTAAACTATTAACATTAACTAGTTAAATGCCGCTGTAAAACTCTGACAGCGGCATTTAACAAGCTCCGCCGGCCGCGCGGCCGGAAGCGCGCACACCGCTGACCCCGTCACATGATTGGGGGTCAGCGGTGCATTGCCATATCAACCTGAGGTCTCCTTGAGACCTCTATGGTTGTTGATGGCAGATTGCTGTAAGCGCCACCCTGTGGTCGGTGCTCAAAGTAATGCTGCATTTCTGCTACATAGAGGTGATCTGTGCTTCACCTCTATGTAGCAGAGGCGATCGTGTAGTGCATGCTTCTAGCCTCCTATGGAGGCTATTGAAGCATGGCAAAAAAAAAATGTGTTTAAAAATATAAAAAAAATATATATATATATATATATATATATATATATATATAAAACTTCAAATCACCCCCGTTTCGCTCCTATCAAAATAAAACAATTTAAAAAATCAAAACTACACATATTTGGTATTGCCGCATTCAGAATCGCCCGATCAATAAAAAAAGGATTAACCTAATCACTAAACGGCGTAGCGAGAAAAAAAATCAAAACGTCAAAATTACCTTTTTTGCCGCCGCGACATTGCATTAACCCCTTAATCCCATATGACGTACTATCCCGTCGAGGTGGGGTGGGCCTTAATTCCCACCGACGGGATAGTACGTCATATGCGATCGGCCGCGCTCACGGGGGGAGCGTGGCCGATCGTGGCCGGGTGTCAGCTGACTATCGCAGCTGACATCCGGCACTATGTGCCAGGAGCGGTCACGGACTGCCCCCGGCACATTAACCCCCGGCACACTGCAATCAAACATGATCGCAGTGTTCCGGCGGTATAGGGAAGCATCGCGCAGGGAGGGGGCTCCCTGCGTGTTTCCCTGAGACCCTTGGAACAATGCGATGTGATCGCGTTGCTCCCAGCGTCTCTAACCTCCTCTCCCTGCAGTCCCCGGATCCAAAATGGCCGCGGGGCTGCATCCGGGTCCTGCAGGGAGTGGCTTACCAAGTGCCTGCTCAGTGCAAGCGCTTGGTAAGCCTGCAGCCCTGTAAGTCAGATCGCTGATCTGACAGAGTGCTATGCAAACTTTCAGATCAGCGATCTGTGATGTCCCCCCCTGGGACAAAGTAAAAATGTAAAAAAAAAATTTCCACATGTGTAAAAAAAAATAAAAATATTATTCCCATAAATACATTTCTTTATCTAAATAAAAAAAAACAATAAAAATACACATATTTAGTATCGCCGCGTCCGTAACGACCCAGCCTATAAAACTGTCCCACTAGTTAACCCCTTCAGTGAACACCGTAGGAAAAAAAAAAAAAAAGAGGCAAAAAACAACGCTTTATTATCATACCGCCGAACAAAAAGTGGAATAACACGAGATCAAAAAGACGGATATAAATAACCATGGTACCGCTGAAAACGTCATCTTGTCCCGCAAAAAACGAGTAGCCACACAGAATCATCAAAGAAAAAATAAAAAAGTTATAGTCCTCAGAATAAAGTGATGCCAAAATAATTATTTTTTCTATGAAATAGTTTTTATCGCATAAAAGCGCCAAAACATAAAAAAATATAAATGAGGTATCGCTGTAATCGTACTGACCCGAAGAATAAAGATGCTTTATCAATTTTACCAAACGTGGAATGGTATAAACGCCCCCCCCAAAGAAATTCATGAATAGCTGGTTTTTGGTCATTCTGCCTCACAAAAATCGGAATAAACAGAGATGAAAAACTGTCACGTGTCCAAAAATGTTACCAATAAAAACATCAACTCGTCTCGCAAAAAACGAGACCTCACATGACTCTGTAGACCAAAATATGGAAAAATTATAGGTCTCAAAATGTGGAGACGCAAAAACTTTTTTGCTATAAAAAGCATCTTTTAGTATGTGACAGCTGCCAATCATAAAAATCCGCTATAAAAAACGCTATAAAAGTAAATCAAACCCCCCTTCATCACCCTCTTCGTTAGGGAAAACTAATAAAATTAAAAAAATGTATTTATTTCCATTTTCCCATTAGGGCTAGGGTTAGGGCTAGGGTTAGGGTTAGGGCTAGGGTTAGGGTTAGGGTTAGGGTTAGGGCTAGGGTTAGGACTAGGGTTAGGGCTAGGGTTAGGGCTAGGGTTAGGGCTAGGGTTAGGGTTAGGGCTAGGGTTAGGGTTGGGGCTAAATTTAGGGTTAGGTTTGGGGCTAAAGTTAGGGTTAGGGTTTGTTTTACATTTACAGTTGGGATTAGGGTTGGGATTATCGTTAGGGGTGTGTCAGGGTTAGGGGTGTGGTTTGGGTTACCATTGGGATTAGGGTTAAGGGTGTGTTTGGATTAGGGTTTCAGTTAGAATTGGGGAGTTTCCACTGTTTAGGGCACATCAGGGGCTCTCCAAGCGCGACATGGCGTCCAATCTCAATTCCAGCCAATTCTGCCTTGAAAAAGTAAAACAGTGCTACTTCCCTTCCGAGCTTTCCCGTGCACCCAAACGGGTTTACCCCAACATATGGGGTGTCAGCGTACTCGGGAGAAATTGGACAACAACTTTTGGGGTCTAAGTTTTCTTGTTACCATTGGGAAAATATAAATTTGGGGGGCTAAAAATCATTTTTGCGGGAAAAAAAAGATTTTTTATTTTCACGGCTCTGCGTTGCAAACTGTAGTGAAACACTTGGGGGTTCAAAGTTCTCACAACACAACTAGATAAGATCCTTGGGAGGTCTAGTTTCCAATATGGGGTCACTTTTGGGGGTTTCTACTCTTTGGGTACATCAGGGGCTCTGCAAATGCAACGTGATGCCAGCAGACCAATCCATCTAAGTCTGCATTCCAAATGGTGCTCCTTCCCTTCCGAGCTCTGCCATGCGCCCAAACAGTAGTCCCCCCCCCACATATGGGGTATCAGCATACTCAGAAGAAATTGGACAACAACTTTTGGGTCCAATTTATCCTGTTACCCTTGTGAAAATAAAAAACTGGGGGCTAAAAAAATCATTTTTGTGAAAAAAAAAGAATTTTTATTTTCACGGCTCTGCGTTATAAACTGTAGTGAAACACTTGGGGGTTCAAAGCTCTCAACACACATCTAGATAAGTTCTTTACGGGGTCTACTTTCCAAAATGGTGTCACTTGTGGGGAATTTAATGTTTAGGCACATCAGGGGCTCTCCAAACGCGACATGGTGTCCCATCTCAATTCCAGTCAATTTTGCATTGAAAAGTCAAACGGCGCTCCTTCCCTTCTGAGCTCTGCCATGCACCCAAACAGTTGTTTACCCCCACATATGGGGTATCGGCGTACTCAGGACAAATTGCACAACTTTTGTGGTCTAATTTCTTCCCTTACCCTTGGGAAAATAAAAAATTGGGGGCGAAAAGATTATTTTTGTGAAAAAATATGATTTCTTATTTTTATGCCTCTGCATTATAAACTTCTGTGAAGCACTTGTTGGGTCAAAGTGCTCACCACACATCTAGATAAATTCCTTAAGGGGTCTACTTTCCAAAATGGTGTCACTTGTGGGGGGTTTCAATGTTTATGCAGATCAGGGGCTCTCCAAATGCAACATGGTGTCCCATCTTAATTCCAGTCAATTTTGCATTGAAAAGTCAAATGGCACTCCTTCCCTTCCGAGCTCTGCTATGCGCCCAAACAGTGTTTTACCCCCACATATGGGGTATCAGCGTACTCAGGACAAATTGCACAACAATTGTTTGGGTCCAATTTCTTCTCTTACCCTTGGGAAAATAAAAAATTGGGGGCGAAAAGATAATTTTTGTGAAAAAATATGATTTTTTATTTTTACGGCTCTGCATTATAAACTTCTGTGAAGCCCTTGGTGGGTCAAAGTGCTCACCACAAATCTAGATAAGTTCCTTAAGGGGTCTACTTTCCAAAATGGTGTCACTTGTGGGGGGTTTCAATGTTTAGGCAGATCAGGGGCTCGCCAAATGCAACATGGCGTCCCATCTCAATTCCAGTCAATTTTGCATTGAAAAGTCAAATGGAGCTCCTTCCCTTCCGAGCTCTGCATGCGCCCAAACAGTGGTTTACCCCCACATATGGGGTATCAGCGTACTCAGGACAAATTGTGCAACAACTTTTGGCGTCCATTTTCTCCTGTTACCCTTGGTAAAATAAAACAAATTGGAGCTGAAATAAATTTTGTGTGAAAAAAAGTTAAATGTTAATTTTTATTTAAACATTCAAAAATTCCTGTGAAACACTTGAAGGGTTAATAAACTTCTTGAATGTGGTTTTGAGCACCTTCAGTGGTGCAGTTTTTAGAATGGTGTCACACTTGGGTATTTTCTATCATATAGACTCCTCAAAATTACTTTAAATGAGATGTGGTCCCTAAAAAAAATGGTGTTGTAAAATGAGAAATTGCTGGTCAAATTTTAACCCTTATAACTCCCTAACAAAAAAAAACTTTGGTTCCAAAATTGTGCTGATGTAAAGTAGACATGTGGGAAATGTTACCTTTTTAGTATTTTGTGTGACATATCTCTGTGATTTAAGGGCATAAAAATTCAAAGTTTGAAAATTGCGAAATTTTCAAAATTTTCACCAAATTTCTGTTTTTTTTCACAAATAAACGCAAGTTATATCGAAGAAATTTTACCACTATCATGAAGTACGATATGTCACGAGAAAACTTTGTCAGAATCGTCAAGATCCGTTGAAGCGTTCCAGAGTTATAACCTCATAAAGGGACAGTGGTCAGAATTGTAAAAATTGGCCCGGCCATTAACGTGCAAACCACCCTCGGGGCTTAAGGGGTTAAAATGCAGTAACAAGCGATCAAAAAACGTATCTGCACAAAAGTGGTATAATTAAAAACGTCAGCTCGGCATGCAAAAAATAAGCCCTCACCCAACCCCAGATCACAAAAAATGGAGACGCTACGGGTATCGGAAAATGGCGCAATTTTTTATTTAGAACCTAGACATGTTTGGTGTCTATGAACTCGTAATGACCTGGAGAATCATAAGGGTAGGTCAGTTTTAGCATTTAGTGAACCTAGCAAAAAAGACAAAAAACAAGTTTGGTTTTGCACTTTTTTTGCAATTTCATCTACTTGGAATTTTTTTCCCATTTTGCGTTACACGACATGGTAAAAACAATGGTATCGTTCAAAAGTACAACTTGTGCCGCAAAAAATATGCCCTCACATGGCCATATTGACGAAAAAATAAAAAACGTATGGCTCTGGAAAGAAGGGCAGCGAAAAGCGAAAACGAAAAAATGAAAAAAGCTCCGGGGGTTAAGGGGTTAACAGGGGTGTGTAGATTTTTTACGGGTTTACTTCTTGGCCTTAAAGGGGTTGTCTACTACTCAGACAACCCCTTCTCAATCTGAGTGCTCACCCCCATTAGAAAAACAGCTCTACTCACCTCCCGTGACGGCGTCTTTCCAGCAGCATCAGCACTCGCTCTCCTGGGCTCCCGTGAGGTGTTTACATCACGTGAGCCTTGTTCTCAATCAATGCCAGCTTCTCTCTTCTTACATTTGTACACTAAAATAATTAACAAAAAGTAAGCAGCAGCCACATCTCTGACTTACTATTAATTACTTAATGGTTAAGTAATTAACAGGAAGTCAGAACTGCAGCTGGCCGCTCACTTCCTGTCAATTAGTTCCTCTCCCCAAAGACGGGGAAAGAGAAGCTGGAGCTGATTGGGAGCAGGGCTCGAGTGACGTAAACACCTCACGAGAGTGCTGGGAGAGAGGGAGAGAGAATACAGACATTGCTGGAACGGCACCGGCACAGAAGGTGAGCACAAGTATTTTTATCTTAATAGAGGTATACACTCAGATTGAGAAGGGGTTGTCTTAGTAGTTGACAATCCTTTAAGCTCAGAGATGTTCAGCCTTAATATATGTGAGCACCATTAAAGAGCAACCATCATTTGAACTTTTTTTTCCCTCTAAATGAATAGCACACTTGAAAATAAAAGACTTTGTAACATGTCTCATCAGACAATTCTGCTTCTTTCTCCCCTGGACTGATCAATCATTCATTTAAATATTCTCAATTCGCAGGTGAAATCTGTTTTCAGTGGATACAGACTTTTCCATAAAGTACTATTGAGAACTGTAATGGTCGTTTCAGAAGAACTTGAAGCAAAATGGCTGTGTTTACCTCTAGCTCTTCCCTCTATGCTCCATAGAATTTCACAAGCATCAACTGCCATCTCATATCTCAGTAATGGTGAAATCTGTCTTCACGGAATACAGATTTTACCCTTGAATTGAAAGAATCAAATTTCTCAAACATATATTAGAAAGTTTTTTATATCTATCAAGAGTGAACAGTAGACAGCACCGCCAATGTGTTTGAGTGTGATGCACGGTGCCCTTAGTTTCAATTAGAGCTCACCCTCGGATCCTGGGTGCTTTAACCCAAAATCACAAAAATGCAATACATGTTTGAAGAAAGAAGTGGAAGCACTCACCGATCCTTAGAGATGGGATAATTCTTTATTCAAGTACTATAAAAACCTTCATGGCTCGGGGGTGTGCAAGGAGAAGTGTGCAGTTTCCGACGACGGCCGTTTCGCGCCCGATCTGGTGCTTCTATGGGTCAGTGGGTCAGTTTGAATAAAGAATTATCCCATCTCTAAGGATCGGTGAGTGCTTCCACTTCTTTCTTCAAACATAGAAAGTTTTTTATGTTCATGTGTACAATTGAGTAATTAAATAAAAAATAAAATGAAACTCTTTAAAATTAGGTCTGGACATTACGAAATTTCAAAGATAAAATCCAAATGGCTAAAGACCTTGTGCCCTTCAAGTATAGATATAGTGATCATTGGGTTCCCAGCTCCTCACTTTTTAAAGGGAACCTGTCATGTAATTGGTAGCATCTAAAGTGTGCCCAGTACATGGTTAGTGATGCAAAGTGCATCACAAACACGTCTGTTTTCATTAAAATTGCCATTGCAATTCTTAGCAAAAAGCATTTTATATAGTTATATCTTACCTGCTCGTTTAGTCATAGGGGTGTGCTTCATTGTTGCCACAATTTGAATTATGTTCCCGGGTTTGCGCTAACGTCACTTGAAATCCCACTCTTGTGCATTGTGTATTGGATTGCCACGCTTGCACAGTATTCATTGGGGAGCAGCGCTTGCGCATTGTCGATTGACGAGCTGCGCATGCGCCATGACAAGCAGTTCCCCGCATTTGCGTACTGTAGCTGTGAGTAGTTGCCAGCTTAATTGACTATGTGCACAAGCGTGTCAACCCAATACATGTGCTGAATTTTCAGTGGCGTCGGCAAAACCAGGGAACATAATTCAAGTTGTGTGGGTGGCGACAACCCTAACTGAACGCAATGAAGCACACCCCTATGACTAAATGAGAAGGTAACATCTAAATATATAGGTAATGACCTGTTTGTTGGGCTCTCCATGCATGTGTAGTGACTGTCACACAGCCGTGACACATGCAGCTGCGAAGCCAAACAGCTGATCAGCCGGCGTTATCCAGAAGCGGGTTCCCTCTTCAGCTTCTTTGGTAAGTGATATAGCTTGCTGAATAAGCCCTGACCTGATCAAATTAGCTCATCTCTATTAACAACACACTGGGGACCCTGTTATGATCCGGTGACCATGGAGCCGCATGAGACTTTCTCAGGAGTAGGTGGAACCTGTACTGACCGCAAACCCTAAACTGTCACCGCAACTAGAAGTAGCCGTGGGGTGTACCTAACACATCCTAGACACCTCGACACAGCCAGAGGACTAATTACCCCTATAGATGGAAATGGGAATTCTATCTTGCCTCAGAGCAGAACCCCAAAGGATAGGCAGCCCCCCACAAATATTGACTGTGAGTATTAGAGGAAAGACACACGCAGGCAGAAATCAGGATTTAGCAAAAGAGGCCACACTAGCTAAATAGGAAAGGATAGGACAGAATACTAAGTGGTCAGTATTAAAACCCTAAAAATATCCACAGCAGATAATACAAAAATTCCACCATCTAACTAAAGACATGGAATGTACACTCACCGGCCACTTTATTAGGTACACCATGCTAGTAACGGGTTGGACCCCCTTTTGCCTTCAGAACTGCCTCAATTCTTCGTGGCATAGATTCAACAAGGTGCTGGAAGCATTCCTCAGAGATTTTGGTCCATATTGACATGATGGCATCACACAGTTGCCGCAGATTTGTCGGCTGCACATCCCAAAGATGCTCCATACAAGGCAGGATGGATCCATGCTTTCATGTTGTTTACGCCAAATTCTGACCCTACCATCCGAATGTCGCAGCAGAAATCGAGACTCATCAGACCAAGCAACGTTTTTCCAATCTTCTACTGTCCAATTTCGATGAGCTTGTACAAATTGTAGCCTCAGTTTCCTGTTCTTAGCTGAAAGGGGTGGTACCCGGTGTGGTCTTCTGCTGCTGTAGCCCATCTGCCTCAAAGTTCGACGCACTGTGCGTTCAGAGATGCTCTTAGGCCTACCTTGGTTGTAACGGGTGGCGATTTGAGTCACTGTTGCCTTTCTATCAGCTCGAACCAGTCTGCCCATTCTCCTCTGACCTCTGGCATCAACAAGGCATTTCCGCCCACAGAACTGCCGCTCACTGGATTTTTTTTCTTTTCCGGACCATTCTCTGTAAACCCTAGAGATGGTTGTGCGTGAAAATCCCAGTAGATCAGCAGTTTCTGAAATACTCAGACCAGCCCTTCTGGCACCAACAACCATGCCACATTCAAAGGCACTCAAATCACCTTTTTTCCCCATACTGATGCTCGGTTTGAACTGCAGGAGATTGTCTTGACCATGTCTACATGCCTAAATGCACTGAGTTGCCGCCATGTGATTGGCTGATTAGAAATTAAGTGTTAACAAGAAGTTGGACAGGTGTACCTAATAAAGTGGCCGGTGAGTGTATATCTGCATCTCCTGAGAATCCAACTTGACTGAAATATCCGAACACAGTCTAAGCTGGACAAGAAAAAACATTGAATAGTACTGAATTGTAAGCACACAGCATGTGTGCTGTAGAAACAAAACCAGACACTTATCTTTGCTGATTTGGCAGCAGGGCTGGAGGAACCAGACAGAGATGCAAAACCTCCAAGAACAATGGACAACTGGCAAGGGCTAATGAATCCTGCACACCTAAATATCCCAGTCAGAGCTGCAATCAGCAGGGACACCTGCCCAGGATTTCAACCCAGGGACAACTGCATTACTACCAACAACCACCGGAGGGAACCCAAGAGCAGAATTCACAACAGGACCCTTTACATGCTACAAATGACATGACAGGTTCCCTTTAAACTCCTGACCATGTGTCTATTACATAAGAGGTTTTACATCATTCTATCCACATAAATAGAAATGAGCAAATCTTTTGAAATTTGAAATTGCTGACTTTGCAGAATATTTTCCAAAAATTAGATTTGGGGCAAATAAATTTGCTCAAATTTCAATACGAAAAAGATTGTACTTGCTCGGAAAATATATGTGGGTGAGATAAAGAGCGGGAGGACCCTGCTGACTATAAAAGCTTGCACTCTATAGAAGTGAGAGACTTACCCCAGGACTCTGGAAATGGAAAATGACTGCCTTACAAAATATGCTCCACTGGGAACCACTAATCTGTGACGGGTCAAATATTATTCCACCACCAAACAATGTGCAATAATCTGTAAGATGTCATAGCTGCAGGGCATTATGGGGGTCCTCGTGGCCATGCAAAATGACATTAGCCCCCCTCTGTGTGGGAAATGGTGCACGGCAAGTATTTATTTATTATTTTTGCAAACCGGAAATCAAATCTGAAAATATTCTAATTTGCTTGAAACCGCAAATTACAGGAAATTTGACGCAAACTGGATTCTTCACTGTTCGATTAGCTCATCTCAAGACAGTGCTTTGAAAAATTCTAGATTCTCAGTATGCTGTGCATTTTGGAATATGTTGTTTGCTCATCCTCAACAAATGAAATTCATTCATAAAGATTAAATGATAATGTATGAACCCCAAATGGTGCATATAAAATGTACATTCCTGAATGCCAAGATGAAAAAAGAAAAAGGTATTCAGTACCGAAGAACAAATTGGTTTTATCTTAAAAGGATTAACGAGTTATAATTATTATTGAATAAGGAATGATTGATGATGGCTTTTCAAGTTAACTACATTTTTTTTTATTTAATACTCAAGACGTTAACTGTAGAAAATGTTCAGCCCTCTCTTTTTTAACCAAAGTACAATGCTGTTTGCAATATTCACAAAGTTACTCTGACAGAGACACCTGGTGGCTGTAAAGTAGGCAAGTGAAGCACTGCATTCAAGATATTCAACAACATTTTCAGGGTTTAGCAAAACTAAAACATTTCTATAATTCATCCAGATCTAATTAGAGATCTGAAAAGCCATATCTGATGAAGGACACCATCCTCTTAGGGGAGCGTCATGCGGTGGCCATTTTTAGCATGCACAAAAAAACAGTATATAGCTAAGTAAAATAATTCAGTCAGTGAGTCATAAACAGAAATAAACTATGAGGCCACAATCACACGTTCAGTATTTGGTCAGTATTTTACATCAGCGTTTGTAAGTCAAAACCAAGAGAGGAACAATCAGAGGAAAAAGTATAATAGAAACATGTCACCACCACTTCTGTATTTATCACCCACTCCTCGTTTTGGCTTACAAATAGAAATGGATGAACCCGAACTGGAAAGTCCAGGGTTTGTAACGGATACCTAGTGTCAGGCTCGGACTGGCCCACAGGGTAACAGGAGAATCCCCCGGTGGGCCCCTTTGCAGATCTTGGCTCCCATCCCCACTGTATGGGCAGTACTTGGCATAATTCACTTGATTCACTCTGTACAGAAAAAAGCAGCATCACATCATTCATTAACCAAACTACCCAGTTTATTATTATATAGAGATATAGGTAAATTTGGGAACGAAGGTAGTATAATATTTTCATGCAGGTGAAAAGTGGGCCCCCCAAAGTCAATGTTATTGATGGACCCTTGTCACCCCAGTCTGACACTGCTTAGTGTCCAGTATCAAACCCTGAACAAGGACTTTTTACTGTATGTCCAGTTTCCTGTTCTGGTTCGTCAGTCTAATAAAGCCTGTTTAAAGGCTGCAGCGCAGCCAAATTGTACTCTGCACCCATATTTTACTGACCTTTAAGCCGCTGTGTGAGCTCTGCACCCCCACCTGTTAGAGTACTGTCCTTTAAGCAGCTGAGTGTACACTGCACCCCTCCGCCAGTGCGAATACTGTCCTTTAAGACGCTGTGTGTACTCTGCACCCCCTGCCTTTGAGAATACTGTCCTTTACGCAGCTGTGTGTACTCTGCACAACCCTGCCTGTCGGAGTACTGTCTTTTAAGCAGCTGGGTGTTCTCTGCACAACCCTGCCTGTGTGAGTACTGTTCTTTAAGCGGCTGTGTGTTTCTGCACCCATATCTGTTGAAGTTCTGTCCTTTAAGCAACTGTGTGTACTCTGCACCCCCGGCCGGTGAGAGTACTGTCCGTTAAGCTCCTATGTACTCTGCACCCCCCCGCCTGTGAATACTGTCCTGTGTGTACTTTGCAACTCCCCGCCTGTGGGAGTACTGTCTTTTAAGCAGCTTTGTGTACTCTGCACCCCCCGCCTGTGGGAGTAATGTCTTTTAAGCAGCTGTGTGTACTCTGCACGACCCTACCTGAGGGAGCACTGTCCATGAAGCTGTTGTGTGTAGTATGCATCGCCCGCTTGTGGGCAGTGGCGTATCTAGGGGGGGCAGCCGGGACATGTGCCCCGGGCGCAGCCGGCAGGGGGGAGCAGTCGGGCCGCCTAATTCGGCGGTCCGCACTGTCTAACCCCGGCGGCGGCATTCGGCCGCCCCCGGTCTGGGAGTCAGCTGTTCTCTGTGCCGACTGTCAAGCTGACAGCTGGCACAGAGAAGCTGCAGAGTGACGGCTCCCAATGTGTGCAGAGGGGGAGGGGAGCCCCTGCAGAGTGGCTGCGGAGGGCAGGGAGAAATCCCTGCAGCTCCGCTGCCCAGCGATCTGTCTTCCTGCTTCCTCTTGCTTCCTCTCACACAGACGCGCCGCTGGATGACATCATCATTCAGCGCCGGCTGTGTCAGAGGAAGGCGATGGAGCTGCTGTGGCAGAGCGCGAGGAGAGGTGAGAGGTGTGTGTGAATGTGTGTGTATGTGAGTGTGTGTGTGAATGTGTGTGTGTGTGTGAGTGTGTGTGTGTGAATGTGTGTGTGTGTGTGTATGTGTGTGAGTGTGTGTGCGAATGTGTGTGTGTATGTGTGTGTGAATGTGTGTGTGTGTGAATGTGTGTATGTGTGTGTATGTGTGTGTGTATGTGTGTGAATATGTGTGTGTGTGTATGTGAGTGGTGTGTATGTGTGTGTGTGTGTGAATGTGTGTATGTGTGTGTGTGGCTCAGTATTGGGTGTGTGTGTGTGTGTATCGCGCTGCAGGGGAGTGTGCAGAGAAGTGAATGGTGTGTGTGTGGGGGGAAGAGAGGGCAATGATGGGGCTGACGGGGAGAGAGCAATGATGGGGATGGTGGAGGAGGAGAGGACAATGATGGGGCTGACGGGGGGCATATGTCCTTGGGGGGGGCACCAAAATGAATTCTTGCCCCGGGTGCCAGAAACGCTAGATACACCTCTGCTTGTGGGAGTATTGTTCTTTAAGCTGCTGCACCCATATCAGTGGAAGTACTGTCCTTTAGGTCTCTGTGTATAATCTACACCCCTCACCTGTGGGAGTACTGTACTCTGCGCCACCCTGCCTGTGGGAGAACAGTCCTTTAGGTCACTGTGTGTACTTTGCCATATGAGAGCTTGTTTTTTGCGGGACAAGTTGTACTTTTGAACGACACTGTTGGTTTTAACATATCGTTTACTGGAGAACAGGAATAAAATTCCAAGTGTGGTGAAATTGCAAAAAACAGTACAATTTCACAATTGTTTTTCTGTTTTTTACCATATTCACCAAATGCTAAAACTGACCTGCCATTATGATTCTCCAGATACAATCTTTTGTTCGCCAGTTATTGCAATGTAGCAGCAACCAAAAAAACGTAGTTCAGGTGTTTTGAATTGTTTCTGCTTACACCGTTTAGCTATCAGGTTAATATTTTTTAATGATAGATCGGACAATTCTGTTCGCCGTGATACCAAATATGTGCATATTTGATTTTTTTATTGTCCTATTTTGAATGGGGTGAAAGGGGGGTGATTTTAACTTTTATATTTTTTTTAGATTTTTAAAAATATTTTTTTCACGTTTTGCATACTTCAATAGTCTCCATGGGAGACTAGAAGCTGCAGTACTTCGATCGCCTATGCTACACACAGATCTTCTGTGTGTAACAGAAACGCTCATTTGCTATGAACACCGACCATGGGGCGGTGCTCATAGCAATCCAGCAATAACAAGCATAGAGGTCTGCTTCAGACCTCTGGTTGTCATGCTGACCCATCGGTGACTCGCAGGTCACCAAAGAGTGGGATTAGCTACTCGCTAAGCACGAGTTAAATGTCGCTGTCAGAGACTATTTAGTTAGTTAACAGCCGTGGATGGATCGCGATTCCACCCATGGCTGTTGCGGGCACATGTCAGCTGATCAGATCAGCTGTCATGTGTCCAGAAAGGTGCGAGGTCAGTGCTGGAGCCCACACCAAATGGGGGGGAGTCTGGCATAAGGATACTATTACGCCCAATGTCGGAAAGGGGTTAAAGGGATTCTACACTTGCTTATTTTCACTTCCCCACTCCTTTTTTGCAAGTGTTTGCATTTCTTCTTGAGAGTCATTATTTGTAGTCACGTGCAACCTTAGGATTCGGCATTACATTACGTCAGTGCCAACCTTCACCTCACAGCACTCTGATACGGGTTGAAGTGGTCATGGGGCAGTGCTGTTGATGCCTCCAAATGTATTTTGGCTGAGAACACAATTCTAATAAAACAGGGGAGATAAATACATCATCCTAAATTATCTCAGATTCAGTTATATATAAGGCTGCTGTGTGTACTCTGCACCCCTTCGCCTGTGCTAGTACTGTCCTTTAGCCTTCAGTGTGTACTCTACATCAATATCTGTGGGACTACTGTCCTTTAAGCAGTTGTGTGTACTCTGCACTCCCTCACCTGTGGGAGTACTGTTGTGAAATTGGATTCTGGGCTCCCCCGGTGGCCACTTGTGGAATTGTACTTGTGTGCATCATCCCCTCTGTTCACCTGCTCCTATTAGGATGTGGGAGTCGCTATATAACCTTGCTCCTCTGTCAGTTTCATGCCGGTCAACAATGTAATCAGAAGCCTTCTGTGCATGTTCCTGCTACTAGACAACTCCTAGCTAAGTTGGACTTTTGTCCTTGTGTGTTTTTGCATTTTGTTCCTGTTCACAGCTGCTGTTTCGTTACTGTGTCTGGAAAGCTCTTGTGAGCGGAAATTGCCACTCTGGTGTTATGAGTTAATGCTAGAGTCTTAAAGTAATTTCTGGATGGTGTTTTGATAGGGTTTTCTGCTGACCATGAAAGTGCCCTTTCTGTCTTCATGCTATCTAGTAAGCGGACCTCGATTTTGCTAAACCTATTTTCATACTACGTTTGTCATTTCATCTAAAATCACCGCCAATATATGTGGGGGCCTCTGTCTGCCTTTTGGGAAAATTTCTCTAGAGGTGAGCCAGGACTGTCTTTTCCTCTGCTAGGATTAGGTAGTTCTCCGGCTGGCGCTGGGCATCTAGGGATAAAAAACGTAGGCATGCTACCCGGCCACTTCTAGTTGTGCGACAGGTTTAGTTCATGGTCAGTATAGTTTCCATCTTCCAAGAGCTAGTTCTCATATATGCTGGGCTATGTTCTCTCGCCATTGAGAATCATGACAGTTTGACCGGCCCAAAAAAGGGTTAAATTACTGGCTGAGAAAGGAGAGAAAAAAGAAGTCTGCTACAATTTTTTTTTTTTTTTCCTCTAGTTCTGAGTGTGCTCTTAATTGAATCACTTGCTAGTTTGCCTATGCTGCAGCCTTCCTCTCTTTCTCTCCTTCTAATCCTTGAATGGCTCTGTGTTCACCTGTTTCAAATGGATCTTCAGAGTGTAGCTACAGGTTTGAATAATCTTGCCACAAAGGTACAAAATTTGCAAGATTTTGTTGTTCATGCACCTATGTCGACTCTGGCGCTGCTTTGAGTCTTATGGATTGGTCCTTTGCCAAACGCTGTGGGTATGATTTGGAGCCATTGGAGGCTCCGATACCTCTGAAAGGGATTGACTCCACCCCATTGGCTAGTAATAAACCACAATACTGGACACAAGTGACTATGCGTGTTAATCCGGATCACCAGGAGGTTATTCGCTTTCTGGTGCTGTATAATCTACATGATGTTTTGGTGCTGGGATTGCCATGGCTGCAATCTCATAACCCAGTCCTCGACTGGAGAGCTATGTCTGTGTTAGGCTGGGGATGTAAAGGAACTCATGGGGACGTACCTTTGGTTTCCATTTCATCATCTATTCCCTCTGAGATTCCTGAATTCTTGTCTGACTTTCGTGACGTTTTTGAAGAACCCAAGGTTGGTTCACTACCTCCGCACCGGGAGTGCGATTGTGCCATAGACTTGATCCCGGGTAGTAAATACCCTAAGGGTCGTTTATTTAATCTGTCTGTGCCTGAACACGCGGCTATGCGAGAATATATAAAGGAGTCCTTGGAAAAGGGACATATTTGTCCTTCGTCATCTCCCTTAGGAGCCAGTTTTTTCTTTGTGTCTAAGAAAGACGGCTCTTTGAGGCCGTGTATTGATTATCGACTTTTGAATAAAATCACGGTTAAATATCAATATCCGTTACCACTGCTTACTGATTTGTTTGCTCGTATAAAGGGGGCCAAGTGGTTCTCTAAGATTGATCTCCGTGGGGCGTATAATTTGGTGCGAATCAAGCAGGGGGATGAGTGGAAAACCGCATTTAATACGCCCGAGGGCCATTTTGAGTATTTGGTGATGCCTTTTGGTCTTTCAAATGCCCCTTCAGTCTTCCAGTCCTTTATGCATGACATTTTCCGCGATTATTTGGATAAATTTATGATTGTGTATCTGGATGATATTCTGATTTTTTCGGATGACTGGGACTCTCATGTCCAGCAGGTCAGGAGGGTTTTTCAGGTTTTGCGGTCTAATTCCTTGTGTGTGAAGGGTTCTAAGTGTGTTTTTGGGGTTCAAAAGATTTCCTTCTTGGGATACATTTTTTCCCCCTCTTCCATCGAGATGGATCCTGTCAAGGTTCAGGCTATTGGTGATTGGACGCAACCCTCTTCTCTTAAGAGTCTTCAGAAATTTTTGGGCTTTGCTAACTTTTATCGTCGATTTATTGCTGGTTTTTCTGATGTTGTAAAACCATTGACTGATTTGACTAAGAAGGGTGCTGATGTTGCTGATTGGTCCCCTGATGCTGTGGAGGCCTTTCGGGAGCTCAAGCGCCGCTTTCTTCCGCCCCAGTGTTGCGTCAGCCTGATGTTGCTCTTCCTTTTCAGGTTGAGGTCGACGCTTCTGAAATCGGAGCTGGGGCGGTGTTGTCGCAGAGAAGTTCCGACTGCTCCGTGATGAGACCTTGTGCCTTTTTTTCCTGTAAATTTTCGCCCGCCGAGCGGAATTATGATATTGGGAATCGGGAGCTTTTGGCCATGAAGTGGGCTTTTGAGGAGTGGCGTCACTGGCTTGAGGGGGCCAGACATCAGGTGGTGGTATTGACTGACCACAAAAATTTAATTTACCTTGAGTCTGCCAGGCGCCTGAATCCTAGACAGGCGCGCTGGTCGTTGTTTTTCTCTCGGTTTAATTTTGTGGTGTCTTACCTACCGGGTTCTAAGAATGTTAAGGCGGATGCCCTTTCTAGGAGTTTTGAGCCTGACTCCCCTGGTAATTCTGAGCCCACAGGTATCCTTAAAGATGGAGTGATATTGTCTGCCGTTTCTCCAGACCTGCGGCAGGCCTTGCAGGAGTTTCAGGCGGATAGACCTGATCGTTGCCCACCTGGTAGACTGTTTGTTCCTGATGATTGGACCAGTAGAGTCATCTCTGAGGTTCATTCTTCTGCGTTGGCAGGTCATCCTGGAATCTTTGGTACCAGGGATTTGGTGGCAAGGTCCTTCTGGTGGCCTTCCCTGTCACGAGATGTGCGAGGCTTTGTGCAGTCTTGTGACGTTTGTGCTCGGGCCAAGCCTTGTTGTTCTCGGGCTAGTGGATTGTTGTTACCCTTGCCTATCCCGAAGAGGCCTTGGACGCACATCTCGATGGATTTTATTTCGGATCTGCCTGTTTCTCAGAAGATGTCTGTCATCTGGGTGGTGTGTGACCGTTTCTCTAAGATGGTCCATCTGGTTCCCTTGCCTAAGTTGCCTTCTTCTTCCGAGTTGGTTCCTCTGTTTTTTCAAAATGTTGTTCGTTTGCATGGTATTCCGGAGAATATCGTTTCTGACAGAGGGACCCAATTCGTGTCTAGATTTTGGCGGGCATTCTGTGCTAGGATGGGCATAGATTTGTCTTTTTCGTCTGCTTTCCATCCTCAGACTAATGGCCAGACCGAGCGGACTAATCAGACCTTGGAGACATATTTGAGGTGTTTTGTGTCTGCGGATCAGGATGATTGGGTTGCTTTTTTGCCTTTGGCGGAGTTCGCCCTCAATAATCGGGCCAGCTCTGCCACCTTGGTGTCCCCGTTTTTCTGTAATTCGGGGTTTCATCCTCGATTTTCCTCCGGTCAAGTGGAATCTTCGGATTGTCCTGGAGTGGATGCTGTGGTGGAGAGGTTGCATCAGATTTGGGGGCAGGTGGTGGACAATTTGAAGTTGTCCCAGGAGAAGACTCAGCTTTTTGCCAACCGCCGTCGTCGTGTTGGTCCTCGGCTTTGTGTTGGGGACTTGGTGTGGTTGTCTTCTCGTTTTGTCCCTATGAGGGTTTCTTCTCCTAAGTTTAAGCCTCGGTTCATCGGCCCGTACAAGATATTGGAGATTCTTAACCCTGTGTCCTTCCGTTTGGACCTCCCTGCATCCTTTTCGATTCATAATGTTTTTCATCGGTCATTGTTGCGCAGGTATGAGGTACCGGCTGTGCCTTCCGTTGAGCCTCCTGCTCCGGTGTTGGTTGAGGGTGAGTTGGAGTACGTTGTGGAAAAGATCTTAGACTCTCGTGTTTCCAGACGGAGACTCCAGTATCTGGTCAAATGGAAGGGATACGGTCAGGAGGATAATTCTTGGGTCACTGCCTCTGATGTTCATGCCTCCGATCTTGTCCGTGCCTTTCATAGGGCTCATCCTGATCGCCCTGGTGGTTCTGGTGAGGGTTCGGTGCCCCCTCCTTGACGGGGGGGTACTGTTGTGAAATTGGATTCTGGGCTCCCCCGGTGGCCACTTGTGGAATTGTACTTGTGTGCATCATCCCCTCTGTTCACCTGCTCCTATTAGGATGTGGGAGTCGCTATATAACCTTGCTCCTCTGTCAGTTTCATGCCGGTCAACAATGTAATCAGAAGCCTTCTGTGCATGTTCCTGCTACTAGACAACTCCTAGCTAAGTTGGACTTTTGTCCTTGTGTGTTTTTGCATTTTGTTCCTGTTCACAGCTGCTGTTTCGTTACTGTGTCTGGAAGGCTCTTGTGAGCGGAAATTGCCACTCTGGTGTTATGAGTTAATGCTAGAGTCTTAAAGTAATTTCTGGATGGTGTTTTGATAGGGTTTTCTGCTGACCATGAAAGTGCCCTTTCTGTCTTCATGCTATCTAGTAAGCGGACCTCGATTTTGCTAAACCTATTTTCATACTACGTTTGTCATTTCATCTAAAATCACCGCCAATATATGTGGGGGCCTCTGTCTGCCTTTTGGGAAAATTTCTCTAGAGGTGAGCCAGGACTGTCTTTTCCTCTGCTAGGATTAGGTAGTTCTCCGGCTGGCGCTGGGCATCTAGGGATAAAAAACGTAGGCATGCTACCCAGCCACTTCTAGTTGTGCGACAGGTTTAGTTCATGGTCAGTATAGTTTCCATCTTCCAAGAGCTAGTTCTCATATATGCTGGGCTATGTTCTCTCGCCATTGAGAATCATGACAGAGTACTGACCTTTAAACAGCTGTGTGTACTCTGCACTCACCTGCCTGTGGGAGTACCATATCTGTGAGAGTACTGTCCTTCAATGTGATGTGTCTACTCTGCACCCCCCCACCTGTGGGAGTACTGTCCTTCAAGCAGCTGTGTGTATTCTGCACCCCCCTTCCTGGGGGAGTACTGTTCTTCTGTTCTTTAAGCTGCTGTGTGTACTGTGCCCCCTCGCCGCCTGTGAAAGTACTGTTAATTTAAGCTGTTTTGGCCTACTAATGGCAGTCTCCTTGCCATTAGCATGATGCTAGTCACAACCCACAGACAGGCCATGAGTCAGCGAAGTCAGATGTTCTGGGGTCAATACCAAAAGAGCACGTAGTAAACGAAGGGAAAATATGAAGTCGTAAGTCAGTTCACATGACAGGGTCAGAATATGAGAAATAGCGAATAAGCAAAGGGGCAAACAAGTAGTCAGGACATGGTCCAAAGGTCAGCAGCAGAATATCAGATGCAAAGGAGCAATAACAAACGTGTAGTTGGAAAACGGTCCAAAGTTCAGCAGCAGAAGATCAGAACTTACAGCACAGGGATCAGGCAAACACACATCAGAGCACACATGCTTAGAACAAGCTTTTGACTGGCAGTGATCTGGGCCAAATAGCACACCTAAATAGAAGGGTAATTATCACGAACAGGGAGCACCTGTGGAAATCTCTGCACCTTCCAATCTCAAATAGGTCAACCGAGCTGTCAGTCACAGCACTGACAGCTCAGCACATCCCAGCACAGGATAGGATGACAAAGCTCTCCATCACTGAGTCCCAGACACTCTGAGCAGAGGAATGGTGACAATTAGTAGGCCAAAGAAATACATTTTCAGGACCGCTGTGTTTTCTAGTAGTTTTGCAAATCAATATCTCACATCAACCGTCTCGTTGCCATTTCTGCGCCCACAAAATATGTTTTCTGGGCTGGTGTGTGTTTTCTAATAGTCTGAGAAATATAAAATTGGCACCAGCAGTCTCATTGTCATTAGTAGGCCAAAGAAATAAATTTTCTGGAACACTGTGTGTTTTCTAGTAGTTTTGCAAATTAATATATCGCATCAGATGTCTCGTTGTCATTACATTACAAAAATAATTTTTATGGTCTGGTATGTGTTTATTAGTCTGGGTAATAAATAATTGTCATTGTTTCAAGGCCGAAGAAATAATTTTTTAGGACCGCTGTGTTTTTTCTAGTAGTGTTGCAAATAAATAAATCTACTCTTCTGCCATCTCTTTGCAAGTAGTGTTTGAAAATCAACTTCCAAAAATTAGGATACCATCAAATAAGGGACATGGACATGGATGTTGTAGTGTTGGTGTAGCTGCTGATGGTAGCGGTGATGTAGCTGATGCAGGGAGAGGACGTGGTCGTTCTGTAACTGCTATGTGCCAAAATACACCTTCCTCTGGTGCACGCAGGTGACAGGCCTTTACGTGTCCTTTTGTAGGCTCAAATACCACTGCACAAATAGTGAGGCCACAAGATGATGAAAAGGTGTTAGATTGGATGGCTGAGAGTGGCGCCAACTTCCTTCGCACTATCTTCCCCCCGCAAGTGGCACCTGAGCTTCCACCTCACCCCCTAGCAAATCAGCCAAGCTGTCTGAGCCTCAAGTCATGCAGCAGTCATTTGATTTTTGATGACTCTGCTGGTTGGGGTTCCATGGTCCATCCACCTGTCTCTCCTCCAGAAATAGAAGAGAATGAGTGCTCTGATGCGCAACCTCTTGTTAGGTTGGATCATAAGTATGTGAGAGGGCCAGTGCACACGGTCAGTCGACCATCGCAGAACATATCAAATGATGAAGAAAGCCAACTGCAGCATCTTTCTGCAGTGTTCAGAATAATAAGGAGGGCAGGGTTGAGTAGTCGGTGGAAGATGATGCGGGGAACGATGAGGTCCTAGACCCTACATGAAGTGGAGGCCATCCTAGTGATGTGCACTGTTTGGAGAAACAGGAGATGTCCACACTGCCACAGGAACACAGCAAAAGAGTGAGTAGGGTGCAAAGGCACAGAGGGCAGCCCCTTACCAGTACATTGGCTGCTATTGCCCACCGCACCGCTCAGATAAGCTCACCAAAGACGGCTCAAAAGAGCTCCTTTTTCGTGGCATTTCTTCAGGCAATGTGCTGCCGACAAGCGACAGGCTGAAGCAAGGCATAAATGTTCTGAACCTGAGCACCATTTGTACGATGAAGCATCTGAATTCCAAACAAGAGGTGCAGTGAAGTACACAACTTAAAAAGCATGACATATCTGAGCCTCCTCCTGCTCCCTCTTCTGCTGCAGTTGAAGCCTCTTCCTCCCACTCGCTATCAACAGGGCTACCTGCCTTCACACAAAGAGAGGATGTGACAGCATCACCACAAATGCCACCGAGTATTTCCACACCGTCCTTTGGAAGTGTTCAGCTATTCCTTCCCCAAATCCTTGAAAGAAAGAGGAGATACCAATTAAGCTACCCATAAGCCATGGTCCTGAATGACAGCATTTCCAAATTACTGACCTTTGAAATGCTGCCACTCCAGCTGGTGGAGATTGACAGTTTTAAAAAACTGATGTCGGTGGCTCTCCCGCAGTATGTTGTTCCCAGACGCCACTAATTTTCCAGGCGAGCAAACATGTTGCGGACCAAATCAAGTGTGCACTGTGCAACACCATCAGTGAAAAGATCCACATAACCACCAATACGTGGACAAGTAAGCACGGCCAGGGACATTACATCTCCTTAACTGCCTACTGGGTAAATGTAGTAGCTGCTTGGGCAGAGGCAGAAGGCGTTCTAGCTCATGTCCTACCACCACCTAATATTCTTTGATGTTTATCTGTCCAGGTTCTCTACCCCTCCTCCTACTCTTCTTCCTCCACTGTCTCCCCAATCGGTCACAGAAAGACCTGCACCACCAACTTGAGCACTGCCAGGGGAAATGACAGCAGGCTGTCCTTAAACTGCACTATTTGGGGGACAAATCCTATAACGTGTCGGAGCTGTGGACAGGGATCAAACAGTAGACAGTTGATGCCAGTGAACTTCAAGACCAGCTTGGTGGTGTGCAATAACTGGCAAAATCTCATAACAGCTCTAGGCTTAGCTGGTTTGATGCACATCCTTTGCCTGGTGCAAAGGATCTGCATCTCACCCTGCTGCTGCTCACCTATCTGTGCTGCAGCATCACTTCTGCCTTTCTGGTCACCGGCTGATATCCGATGTACCAACAAGATGAAACTCCACTGGAGACACTGTGTGAGTAGCAGCAAGCAATAGTGGAGTTTTACCTGCAGTACGCACGGCTGAGTTGCACCGCAGAACAACACCACTTCACCAATGACTGGGCCTCCATTCAGGACATGTGTGCCGTGTTGCAATGCTTTGAACATTCCACCAATATGGCTAGCTCTGATGACATCATAGTCAGCGTTACTATACCACTTATATGCCTGCTGTAAAAAAACAATTCAGGCCATGATGGATGAGGTGGTGGAACAAGAGGAAGAGGAGCTGCATGAGGAGAAGAGCCAATTCACACCATTATCAGACCTCACACGTTGGTGAAATAGATCACAGTTTATTCTGCCTTCTGTGGCGACGTTTCGATCCCAAAGATCTTTTTCAAGCATCTTTGGGATCGAAACATCGCCACAGAAGGCAGAATAAACTGTGATCTATTTCACCAACATGTGAGGCGCTGTCTTTTATATTTTTATACATTGGACTACATACCAAGAAGGACTCCTTGGCTGAGACGTGCGCTCTTTATATGGGTAATGTTGACCCTGCTTTTCCCATGAGGTGCTGTGTTCCACTGATTATGCTATATACCATTATCAGACCTGTCATCCACACATGGCTCAGAGGGTGGTTTACTGTCCCAACATCGGCCAAATACCTAGTACACTGTACAGCCATGGGACAATTTGGGAGGATGATAATGATGATGAAGATGATGATGAGGAGGAGGCGTGTGGAAGAGGAACAAACATGTCCACAGCAGGGTGGGCACTCACATCAGCTCACGAGCATCACTGGAGCATGGCTGGGGGGATACAGAGTACCCAGGTGACATACCTCCCACCAAGGACAGCTAGTCGCTATCTTTGGGCAGTCTGGCATACATGAGCCAATATATGCTGAAGTGCCTGCTGAATGACCACCGAGTTGTCTGTATTGTTACCAGGGCAGATTACTGGGTGGCCACCCTGCTGGATCCCCGCTACAAGGACAACGTACCATCATTACTTCTGTCCTTGGAGAGGGATCACAAAAACTACTGATGGCTTTACCCCTTGACAGCAGGGGCTTAGTGGAACAACAAGGCAGAGGCAGGGAAGGAAGTCACCAACACAGTTGGGGCACCAAAAGCACCTTGGAAGGCAAGGTTAGCATGGTCAAAATGAGGAAAAACTTTATGAGCATGCCACAACATCCAGCACCACCATCTGATATGGTCCATATTAGCAGGAGGCAGCATTATAACAACATGGTGGAATATTATGTGTCCACACATCTCCATGTCCTAACTGATGGGTGTGCCCCATTTAACTTCAGGGTCTCCAAAGTGGACACGTAGCCTAAGCTTGCCTTTTATACGCTGGAGGTGCTGGCCTGACTGCAGCAAGTGGTTAGCTTTGCAGGGTATGTCATTATAGACAGGCACATCTGCCTGTCCACGTCCAACATGGGGAACCTAACATTCCTTAAAGTGAACCATGCATGAATCCCACAGGGCTTGTCCATACCTTTGGATGACTAGACAACTATAGCAGTCACATCCAGCTAGTTTTCAGCTCTATTTGACATTCATTTAATTTGGGGGCCTCCTCCTCAAATAAAAAAAAACTGCGTTGGCTATCTCCTCCGCCTCTTGCACCTATATGGCCACATCCACCTCCTCCTCCACTTGGACCTGTTCCTCCTGGTTTAAGAGTCCTATTTTTTATTTCTACTCTGCTTAGCATAGGAATATGAAGCTGCTGTAGTGAGGTACGTTATTAGGATTTTGTGTGCGATTTTTTATCAAAACTCTCTCTATGTGTACTGTGCAACAGTGTCTGTGATAGTAACCTGCGTAACCAAAAGCTTTAAGAATCTTCATCTGAATCAGTGGAAGTGATGTGTGTGTAAACATACTTTTCTACTGTTAGGCAGCCATGTCTGTGATAGTTCTGTGCCAAAAGCCATGGTGTGTGTTAGGAGTCGAGTTCCCGCCTCTTTACAGGGGAATCTCGGTCCATCTCCGCTGCGGTCTCCCATTCTCCTGCCGCAGTGGAGCCTGCTCAGCGGAGACGTCGGTCCCAGCGTCTCGCTCAGTCTGACTCTGTACAAAGAGTTACTGCTGCTTTCCCTCCTTCTGCCATTGAAGTCAGTGCTGGGCAGCGTCGAGCAGACCCTTCTTCGACTAAGTCCTGCTTTTCTTGTTCTGAGCATGCCCAGAGTAAGATCTCTCAGTGGAGATCGAGGGTCACATGATCAAATACTGCAGCTTAGGCCATTGGTCCTTCAGGAAGGTCCTGTAGGTGCTCACGCTCTGTGGAAGCCTCTCATTGGTCCTTCTAGGAAGGTCCTGTACATGCTGCAACTATTTAAGGCTCGCATGGCCGCACGGCCATGTGCTAGTATTGTTCTGAGTTATGTACTTTGCGCCAGTGTGGTCATGTATGATTGTGTTCAGGGACCCAACTGAAATAAGCCCCTAGAATGCTGGCACCTCCGGCGAGGAGTTTTGTGTGCATGCATGACCACTGACTGCCTCGTTTGGGTAGTTAGCCTGTGCCACTGTGAGGTCTAACAGGGCGCAGTGCTTTGAGTTCACGGCTATTCTGTGAAGTAACAGAGTTAGCTCATACCGCCATATAGTTCCGCCGTTTGCTAGCAGCAGGTTTGCCTGCACGGTGGACCCCGGGCTGCGAACGCATCTATTATAATAAAATCTCTATATTCATTCAGTGCGTTCCGCTAGCCCTAACAGTGTGTACCCTTTAACCCATATCTGTGAGAGTACATTTCCAAAAGTTGCTGTGTGCTTTCTTAAACCAAAATCTGTGTGAATAATGTGCCTTAAGGTACCGTCACACTAAACGACTTTATAACGATATCGCTAGCAATCCGTGACGTTGCAGCGTCCTCGCTAGCGATATCGTTTAGTTTGACACGCAGCAGCGATCAGGATCCTGCTGTGATGTCGCTGATCGCTGAATAAAGTCCAGAACTTTATTTGGTCGTTTGATCGCTGTGTATCGTTGTGTTTGACACCAAATGCAACGATACCAGCGATATTTTACACTGGTAACCAGGGTAAACATCGGGTAACTAAGCGCGGGGCCGCGCTTAGTAACCCGATGTTTACCCTGGTTACCAGCGTAAAATGTAAAAAAAACAAACAGCACATACTCACATTGCGTCCCCTGCAGTCTGCTTCCTCCTCTGACTCAGCGCCGCAAAGTGAAAGTGAAAGCAGCACAGCGGTGACGTCACCGCTCTGCTCTCACTGTACGGCGCTCAGTCAGTCAGGAAGTGGACGCAGGGGGACGTGAATGTAAGTATGTGCTGTTTGTTTTTTTTACATTTTACGCTGGTAACCAGGGTAAACATCGGGTTACTAAGCGCGGCCCTGCGCTTAGTTACCCGATGTTTACCCTGGTTACCAGGGGACCTCGGCATCGTTGATCGCTGGAGAGCGGTCTGTGTGACAGCTCTCCAGCGATCAAACAGCGACGCTGCAGCGATCGGCATCGTTGTCGTTATCGCTGCAGCGTCGCTTAATGTGACGGTACCTTTAAGCTGCTGTGTGTACTCTGCAACCCTGCCTGTGGGGATACTGAGGACCATTGTCTGGGTGTGAAATTTGTTATCAGCTTCAGTGAGGGAAATGTGGAAACATGCTCTGTGGGTGAAATTTTTATCTGAAGTAACAGTAGCAAGCCTCACTGTGAACTGCCAGCTCATTGCAAGACCATACTACAAACTTTTCATTGGTGGCAGTTGGAACTAGAGCAGAAATATTGAAGCTGTGGGGGTACTATGCTCAATGCTCTGTTGGTGAAATTTGTAGGTTACTAATGTAGGGGTACTCTGTCCCATGCTCTGTGGGTGAAATTTCGAAGTTGATAATGTAGGAGTACCCTGCCTCATGCTCTGTGGGTGAAACATGTAAGCTGCTAATATAGGGGTACTGTACCAGATGGTCTGTAGGTTAAATTTGTAAGCTGCTTCTGAGGGGGTACTCTTCCCCATGATCTGTGGGTGAAATTTGTAAGCTGCTAATGTAAGGCTACTGTGCCCCATGTTCTCTGGCTGAAGTTTGTAAGCTGCTTCTGAGGGGGGTACTCAGCCACATGCTCTGTGGGTAAAATTTGTAAGCTGCTAGTGTAGGGGTACTCTGCCCCATGCTCTGTGGATGAAATCTGCAAGCTGCTTCTGAGGGGGTACTCTGCCCCATGCTCTGTGGGTGAAATTTGTAAGCTGGTTCTGAGGGGGTACTCTGCCCATGCTCTGTGGGTAAAATTTGTAAGCTTCTAGTGTAGGGGTACTCTGCCCCATGCTCTGTGGGTGAAATTTGTAAGCTGCTTCTGATGGGGAACTCTTCCCCATGGTCTATGGGTGAAATTTCTAACAGAAAAAAAAGCAAAATCCTATATAGAAAAGAAATACCAGAAATAATGACCTTGTATAGCCAATGAATATAACTTATAAAATATAACCCTCAAAAAATATTCATCAGACCAAAGTTTTTATTAAAAAACAAGATATTAATTTTATTTTAACAAAATCACAATTATATCACCACAACAATTCATATGTTTGAAACCTTTATTGACACTTGACAAGATAAAATATTAAAAACAATAATAATTCATATATATGTGATAATATATATATATATATATGTATATATATACACTCACTGGCCACTTTATTAGGTACACCTGTCCAACTTCTTGTTAACACTTAATTTCTAATCAGCCAATCACATGGCGGCAACTCAGTGCATTTAGGCATGTAGACATGGTCAAGACAATCTCCTGCAGTTCAAACCGAGCATCAGTATGGGGAAGAAAGGTGATTTGAGTGCCTTTGAACGTGGCATGGTTGTTGGTGCCAGAAGGGCTGGTCTGAGTATTTCAGAAACTGCTGATCTACTGGGATTTTCACGCACAACCATCTCTAGGGTTTACAGAGAATGGTCCGAAAAAGAAAAAAAATCCAGTGAGCGGCAGTTCTGTGGGCGGAAATGCCTTGTTGATGCCAGAGGTCAGAGGAGAATGGGCAGACTGGTTCGAGCTGATAGAAAGGCAACAGTGACTCAAATCGCCACCCGTTACAACCAAGGTAGGCCTAAGAGCATCTCTGAACGCACAGTGCGTCGAACTTTGAGGCAGATGGGCTACAGCAGCAGAAGACCACACCGGGTACCACCCCTTTCAGCTAAGAACAGGAAACTGAGGCTACAATTTGTACAAGCTCATCGAAATTGGACAGTAGAAGATTGGAAAAACGTTGCTTGGTCTGATGAGTCTCGATTTCTGCTGCGACATTCGGATGGTAGGGTCAGAATTTGGCGTAAACAACATGAAAGCATGGATCCATCCTGCCTTGTATGGAGCATCTTTGGGATGTGCAGCCGACAAATCTGCGGCAACTGTGTGATGCCATCATGTCAATATGGACCAAAATCTCTGAGGAATGCTTCCAGCACCTTGTTGAATCTATGCCACGAAGAATTGAGGCAGTTCTGAAGGCAAAAGGGGGTCCAACCCGTTACTAGCATGGTGTACCTAATAAAGTGGCCGGTGAGTGTATATATGTATATATATATATATATATATATATATATATATATATATATATATATAAATGAATTTAAACGAATACAGTGGTAAAAACTATAAATATGTGTGTATATATTGGTTATCCCAATTTATTTGATAATCATAGTGCCACAGTACAAAATGTTCAAATTACTCAAAATATTCAAAATATATACGGAACTAGATTCAAATGTGTAACAACAGTAACAGCAAGTGCATAAATCCAATAAAATGTCACCAAAACATAATTATACCCAAAAACACAATTGCTGCCAAATGTAAAGTGCCACATCAAATTAGTGTAATATACCAACCAGTATCAGGATGCCACTGCCCCGCGCACACCACTCCAACGTACGTTTTGCTTGCCGCTTCGTCCCTGACAAATTGTGTTTTTGGGTATAATTATGTTTTGGTGACATTTTATTGGATTTATGCACTTACTGTTACTGTTGTTACACATTTGAATCTAGTTCCGTATATATTTTGAATATTTTGAGTAATTTGAACATTTTGCACTGTGGCACTATGATTATCAAATAAATTGGGATAACCAATATATACACACATATTTATAGTTTTTACCACTGTATTTGTTTAAATTCATTTTTTATATATATATATATATATATATATATACACTCACCGGCCACTTTATTAGGTACACCATGCTAGTAACGGGTTGGACCCCCTTTTGCCTTCAGAACTGCCTCAATTCTTCGTGGCATAGATTCAACAAGGTGCTGGAAGCATTCCTCAGAGATTTTGGTCCATATTGACATGATGGCATCACACAGTTGCCGCAGATTTGTCGGCTGCACATCCCAAAGATGCTCCATACAAGGCAGGATGGATCCATGCTTTCATGTTGTTTACGCCAAATTCTGACCCTACCATCCGAATGTCGCAGCAGAAATCGAGACTCATCAGACCAAGCAACGTTTTTCCAATCTTCTACTGTCCAATTTCGATGAGCTTGTACAAATTGTAGCCTCAGTTTCCTGTTCTTAGCTGAAAGGAGTGGTACCCGGTGTGGTCTTCTGCTGCTGTAGCCCATCTGCCTCAAAGTTCGACGCACTGTGCGTTCAGAGATGCTCTTAGGCCTACCTTGGTTGTAACGGGTGGCGATTTGAGTCACTGTTGCCTTTCTATCAGCTCGAACCAGTCTGCCCATTCTCCTCTGACCTCTGGCATCAACAAGGCATTTCTGCCCACAGAACTGCCGCTCACTGGATTTTTTTTCTTTTTCGGACCATTCTCTGTAAACCCTAGAGATGGTTGTGCGTGAAAATCCCAGTAGATCAGCAGTTTCTGAAATACTCAGACCAGCCCTTCTGGCACCAACAACCATGCCACGTTCAAAGGCACTCAAATCACCTTTCTTCCCCATACTGATGCTCGGTTTGAACTGCAGGAGATTGTCTTGACCATGTCTACATGCCTAAATGCACTGAGTTGCCGCCATGTGATTGGCTGATTAGAAATTAAGTGTTAACAAGAAGTTGGACAGGTGTACCTAATAAAGTGGCCGGTGAGTGTATATATATATATATATATATATATATATATATATATATTATCACATATTTATATGAATTATTATTTCATTGCTGCCAATCAATTTTAGTATTATTAGATATATTTATATAATTACTATATATATTATTTGTGCCAATCAGTTTGGGTATGCCCTGCCCTGCGCATACATAGGTTTCAACAAAATTTGAACCTCCACAAACCGTATTTAAAGGAGATATACTGTATGTACACATTTTATATGTTATATATATAATTTTTTAAATTTTTTATTAATTGTTTTTAATATTTTATCTTGTCAAGTGTCAATAAAGGTTTCAAGCATATGAATTGTTGTGGTGATATAATTGTGATTTTGTTAAAATAAAATTAATATCTTGTTTATTAATAAAAACTTTGGTCTGATTAATATTTTTTGAGGGTTAGAAATTTCTAACTGGACTGGAAGTAGCTAGCATCAATCTCTGTGAAGGCACTGTCACGATATGCATTGTGGCCCAACAGGGGTCGGTAAACGGACGGCACAACAAATTCACAGTGGGATGAAAAGGGGGGAGGAATGCCCTAACCATAGAGAAATGAAGGAAGGGACACCCCTGAGCTCAAGCCTGAGCCTGTCTCTGCACTCCCCTAATGCCCTAAGTGGGTCCTTTCCCCTACCGCCGTCAGGATATCTCGTCCCTAACTGTCACCTAACTCTGCCCTGGCTAGTGCACTGGGTCAAGGAGCACTAGCCTCACCTCTGCAGATATTACCACACGGGGGAAAGTGACAAACACAAAAGGGATGAGGAAATAAACACTTAACTTTCTCTGCTGCAAAGCACCACACAGCAGAATAAAGGCACCAGGATAATGAACCCAGCAGAAGCACCACTGCACCCAGAGAGCTCCTCACTCAGGATTAGTCACTGAAGATTGCTCTATCACCAACAGTCAGCTGATGCATCAGGTGACCATTTAAAGGATGGCGGAAGTGGTCACCACCCACATCAGCGGACCCAGCAATACTGCAGTTACACCAGATTGCCAGCGAGGGGAAAAAATGACATTAACCCCCAATGGACTGAAAGGAAAAAGCTACATTTAAACCAAGTGGAACCAGAGCTGCCACAAATTCAAAAATGGATCGTGACAGGCATTGTTAAATTTTTTATGTTATTCATTTACTTCCTATTTTACCATGATTGCTATATTGACAGGACCCCTTTAAGTCATTTCCTATTCACATTTGTTTGCAGGGCAATTGTCCTGCTCTTACCCCGATTTAGCTTCCTTTTGTAGCCCACTAGCCCTCACTATGACCATTTTACAGTCATTATAAAGCACCGAAGTTCAGGTCCCCATTGATTTCTACTGTGTTGAGACCCGGGGGCGAGTTCAAGGTCAAGTTCGTACCCGAATCAAACTTTTCACTGTACATTTGTCAAACTTGGAGAACCTGAACATCCACGGGTTCGCTCATTTCTACTTACAAATACTGATGTGAAATACTGACCAAATACTAAACTTGTGAATGTGGCCTAAGTCTCTAGCTGGCAGGGCCGGCGTTAGGGGCAGGCAGACAAGGCAGCTGCCTGGGGTCCCCGCTCCCCCAGGGGCCCCCAGCTAGCGGCAAGTCACGCAGCCGCTATGGGGCCCCTGTGAGGCAGGGGGGCCCGCCTGCCGCCAGTGCTGACTCCCCCGCCGCATTGAACTATACCGGCGTCTGCCTGTACAGCTCAAAGCAATGATGGAGGAGAGAGCGTCACCTGACGCTCCCTCTCCCATCATTCCCTGCTCTGCCTCTGACACAGTGGGTGCGCGTCATCGCGTACTCACTGTGTGCCAGGCAGTGCGGCGGGAGCCGACGACGACACAGGAGCAGGGAGCAGCGTGGGCTCGGGGAGAGGTAAGGAGCTTGTGTTTTTTTTTTTTTACTGGACTGTGCGGCCATTCTCGGGAGGAGAGAGGCGGGGGGAGGGGGGATGTGGGCAGTGCTGTATACTACTGTGGGCTGTGCTGTATACTACTGTGGGCTGTGCTGTATACTACTGTGGGCAGTGCTGTATACTACTGTAGGCTGTGCTGTATACTACTGTGGGCTGTGCTGTATACTACTGTGGGCTGTGCTGTATACTACTGTGGGCAGTGCTGTATACTACTGTAGGCTGTGCTGTATACTACTGTGGGCTGTGCTGTATACTACTGTGGGCTGTGCTGTATACTACTGTGGGCTTTGCTGTATACTACTGTGTGGGCAGTGCTGTATACTACTCTATGGGCTGTGCTGTATACTACTGTGTTGGCAGTGCTGTATACTACTGTGTGGGCAGTGCTATATACTACTCTGTGGGCTGTGCTGTATACTACTGTGAGGGCAGTGCTTTATACTACTGTGTGGGCTGTTCTATATACTACTGTGTGGGCTGTGCTATATACTACTGTGTAGGCTGTGCTATATACTAAGTGGCTGTGCTATATACTACTATGTGGGCTGTGCTATATACTACTGTGTGGGCTGTGCTATATTCTACTGTGTGGGCTGTGCTATATACTACTATGTGGGCTGTGCTATATACTATGGGGGTATATTATATTCTCTGGGGGAGGCTGTGTTATACATTATGTGGCTGTGTTATATATTTGGGGGGGTACATTATACATTATATTCTATGGCGGAGGCTGTGTTATATACTATGGGGGGCTGCATTATATTCTGTGGGGGGCTTTATTAGATTTTATGAGGGATGATTGCATCATACCCTTTGATGGGGCTACATTATATTCTATGGGGAGGTGGGCTTTATTATATCTTGTTTGGGGCTACATTATATTCTATGGGGGGCTGTATTATATTTATATTCTAAGAGGGGTGATTGCATCATACTCTATGGAGGGGGCTACATTATTCTATATGGGGGGGCTGCATTATATTCTATGGGGAGGTTACATTATACTCTGTGGGGTGGCTGCATTATACTCTGTGGGTGTTGGCTGCATTATACTATATGTGGGCTGAATTATACTGTATCGAGGACTATGGGGAATACATTATACTATATGAAGAACTATGGGGTGCATTATACTATGGGAAGTGAATTGTACTACATGGATGACTATGGCGGTGCTTTATAATATATGGAGCACTATGAGGAGTGTATGGAGGACTGAGGAGTATATTTTAATATATGGAGGACTATGAGGAGTGTATTATACTATATGGAGGACTATGGGAAGTGTATAATACTATATGGAGGACTATGAGGAGTGTATTATACTATATGGAGGACTATGGGGCACATTATATTATATGGAGGACTATGGGGTGTGCATTTTACAATATGGAGGACTGTGGTGCACATTATAATATATGGAGGACTATGGGGTGTATTATACTAAACAAGCAAAATGCTGCATATTCAGTGGGTGATTGGATTGTTTATGCCGGAATAAAAATCATTGTTCTCAGCAGGACGTCGCCAGTGTAAACTGTAGATGTGCTGCTGATAACATGATACTGTATGGTGATCTGTTAGTAATCTATTAGTGATCGTTCTGTCCCCTTCATTCTTTCTCAGATGGTGGAAAGAGGCCAGGAAACAAGCACATAACGACTTCAGTATTATCGATCACACTCGTTTAGCGGCCTGAGATCAGTGCATGTAAATACAACCGAAATGCTTCAGTATGATATGCAATATGTTAGCATTTGTGGCCCCATTTTAAACTTTGCCTAGGGCCACACTTTGCCTAAAACCGGCCCTGCTAGCTGGCAGATGTATTGTAAATTTTTTTACCTTCTACTGTACTCAGTGTTCTATGAAACATACAGTCATATGAAAAAGTTTGGTCACCCCTATTAATCTTAAGCTTAATGTTTTATAAAAATTGTTTTTTTTTGCAACAGCTATTTCAGTTTCATATATCTAATAACTGTTGGACACAGTAATGTTTCTGCCTTGAAATGAGGTTTATTGTACTAACAGAAAATGTGCAATCTGCATTCAAACAAAAGTTGACAGGTGCATAAGTATGGGCACCCTTATCATTTTCTTGTTTTAAATTCTCCTACCTACTTTTTACTGACTTACTAAAGCACTTTTTTTGTTTTGTAACCTCATTGAGCTTTGAACTTCATAGCTAGGTGTATGCAATCATGAGAAAAGCTACTTAAAGTGGCCACTTGCAAGTTGTTCTCCTGTTTGAATCTCCTCCGAAGAGTGGCATCATGGGCTCCTCAAAACAACTGTCAAATGATCTGAAAACAAAGATTATTCAACATAGTTGTTCAGGGGAAGGATACAAAAAGCTGTCTCAGAGGTTTAACCTGTCAATTTCCACTGTGAGGAACATAGTAAGGAAATGGAAGAACACAGGTACAGTTCTTGTTAAGGCATGAAGTGGCAGGCCAAGAAAAACATCAGAAAGGCAGAAAAGAAGAATGGTGAGATCATTCAAGGACAATCCTCATACCACCTCCAGAGAGCTGCAGCATCAACTTGCTGCAGATGGTGTCACTGTGCATTGGTCAACTATACAACGCACTTTGCACAAGGAGAAGCTGTATGGGAGAGTGATGTGAGAGAAGCCGTTTCTGCAAGCACGCCGCAAACAGAGTCGGCTGAGGTATGCAAAAGCACATTTGGAGAAGCCAATTTCTTTTTGGAAGAAGGTCCTGTGGACTCATGAAACCAAGATTGAGTTGTTTGGTAATACAAAAAGGCGTTATGCATGGCGGCAAAAAAACACAGTGCGTTGTATAGTTGACCGATGCACAGTGACACCATCTGCAGCAAGTTGATGCTGCAGCTCTCTGGAGATGGTCTGAACTATATTGAACTCACCGTCAATATATGTGGGGGGCTTCTGTCTCCTTTTTGGGGGAATTTCCCTAGAGGTAAGCCAGGTCTGTCTTTTCCTCTATTAGGGTTAGTTAGTCCTCCGGCTGGCGCTAGGCGTCTAGGGATAAAACGTAGGTACGCCACCCGGCCACTGTTAGTTGTGTGGTAGGTTTAGCTCACGGTTAGCTCGAGATTCCATCACCCAGGAGCTAGTCTGTAGTTTAAGTTCTCTGACGTTCCCTTGCCATTGGGAACCATGACAGTATGGCCGGCCAAGGGTTAAAACTGTTGGCAGAAGAAAGGAGAGAAAAAGAAGTCTGCAGATTTTTTTTTTTTTTCTTCTGAGCTTGCTTTTTAGTTGACTCAGTTGCATTTCTGCTCTAATTGCAGCCTTTCTCTCTCTCTCTCCTTCTAATCCTTGAATGGCTCTGATCTCACCTGATTAAAATGGATCCTCAGATTTTGGCTACAGGTTTGAATAATCTTGCTACGAAGGTTCAAAATTTACAGGATTTTGTTATTCATGCTCCTATATCTGAACCTAGAATTCCTATACCAGAATTTTTCTCCGGGGATAGATCTCGTTTCCTGAATTTCAAAAATAATTGTAAATTATTTCTTTCCCTGAGATCTCGCTCCGCTGGAGATCCCACACAGCAGGTTAAGATAGTAATTTCCTTGCTGCGGGGTGACCCTCAAAACTGGGCATTTGCATTGGCACCCGGGGATCCTGCGTTGCTCAATGTGGATGCGTTTTTTCTGGCTTTGGGGTTGCTTTATGAGGAACCTAACTTAGAGATTCAGGCTGAAAAAGCCTTGATGGCCCTATCTCAAGGGCAAGATGAAGCTGAAATATACTGCCAAAAATTTCGTAAATGGTCTGTGCTTACTCAATGGAATGAGTGCGCCCTGGCGGCGAATTTCAGAGAGGGTCTCTCTGATGCCATTAAAGATGTTATGGTGGGGTTCCCTGCACCTACAGGTCTGAATGAGTCCATGACAATGGCTATTCAGATTGATCGGCGTTTGCGGGAGCGCAAACCTGTGCACCATTTGGCGGTGTCTTCTGAGAAGGCTCCAGAAAATATGCAATGTGATAGAATTCTGTCCAGAAGCGAACGGCAGAATTTTAGGCGAAAGAATGGGTTGTGCTTCTATTGTGGTGATTCAACTCATGTTATATCAGCATGCTCTAAACGTACAAAAAAGGTTGATAAGTCTATTTCAATCTGCACTTTACAGTCAAAGTTTATTCTGTCTGTGACCTTGATTTGTTCATTATCGTCAATTACCGCGGATGCCTATGTCGACTCTGGCGCCGCTTTGAGTCTAATGGATTGGTCCTTTGCCAGGCGCTGTGGGTTTGATCTAGAGCCTCTGGAAGTTCCTATACCTCTGAAGGGTATTGACTCTACACCATTGGCTAGTAATAAACCACAATACTGGACACAAGTGACTATGCGTATGAATCCAGACCATCAGGAGATGATTCGCTTCCTTGTGTTGTACAATCTACATGACGTTTTGGTGCTCGGATTACCATGGTTACAATCTCATAACCCAGTCCTTGACTGGAAAGCTATGTCTGTGTTAAGCTGGGGATGTCAGGGGGCTCATGGGGACGTACCTTTGGTTTCCATTTCGTCATCTATTCCCTCTGAGATTCTGGAATTTTTGTCTGATTATCGTGATGTTTTTGAGGAGCCTAAGCTTGGTTCACTACCTCCTCACAGAGATTGCGATTGTACCATAGATCTGATTCCGGGCAGTAAATTTCCAAAGGGTCGTTTATTTAATCTATCTGTACCTGAACATGCTGCTATGCGAGAATATATTAAGGAGTCCCTGGAAAAGGGACATATTCGTCCTTCTTCATCTCCCTTAGGAGCCGTTTTTTTCTTTGTATCTAAAAAAGATGGCTCTTTGAGGCCGTGTATTGATTATCGACTAGTGTTGAGCATTCCGATACCGCAAGTATCGGGTATCGGCCGATACTAGCGGTATCGGAATTCCGATACCGGGATTCCGATACTTGCCGCGTATCGGATACCGGAATCGGAAGTTCCCAGATTCAAAATGCAGAAATTCAGCCAATGAGAATGATTTCAAGTGTGGGCACATCCTGTTCAGCATGGAGGGCATGAAACTACTGGCATGGCTGTGATTGGCTGCTGAAATGATGTCATGATGCAGTTTAAAAGTCGCTGGCGCCATTTTGCGATCACTCTGCTGTGAATTCAGTTAGTGACAGGACGCTGTTTGCTGACTGAGGGACAGTTTAGAGATAGCGATTTGCTTCTTTGTGCTTTCCAAAGGCTAATTTAGCAACCGCTGTGTTCACCTACTATTCACCTTCCTTTTGCCTTGTAGCGCTGTTTTCACAGCGATCTGCAAGGTCTCTCTGTGTGTGTGTGTGTGAGTGCAGCCCACTCTCTAGTCTGAGTGCAGCCACATAGGCCATCCATAGCTGGTTGTATTCAGTTCAGGGAGGGTGGTTCATTGCCTCATACTGTTCTTTTTTTTTTTTTTTTTTTGAAGTAGTGCAGGCTGCTGCACATTTTTTCCAAAAATTCCTATTAGTGTCTTTCCACCCGTCTCCAGCTAATTTGTGGAAAAACACTACATAGGATAAAGTAGAGGAGGGTTTTTGGGCCTTGCAGCGCCGTTTACGGCTGTCTGCACGGTCTCCGTGTGACTGCAGCTCGCCCTGTAATCTGTGAGCAGCTATAGCCTGGTTGTCTCCAGCTCAGGGTTTTTCACTGCGTCATACCGCCAAATCAATTTTCTTTTTTTTCAAAGTAGTGTAGTCTGCTGCTAATTTATTTTAAAAAATCCTATTAGTGTCTTTCCACCCGTCTCCAGCTAATTTGTGGAAAAACACTACATAGGATAAAGTAGAGGAGGGTTTTTGGGCCTTGCAGCGCCGTTTACGGCTGTCTGCACGGTCTCCGTGTGACTGCAGCTCGCCCTGTAGTCTGTGAGCAGCCGTAGCCTGGTTGTCTGCAGCTCAGGGTTTTTCACTGCGTCATACCGCCAAATCAATTTTCTTTTTTTTCAAAGTAGTGTAGTCTGCTGCTAATTTATTTTAAAAAATCCTATTAGTGTCTTTCCACCCATCTCCAGCTAATTTGTGGAAAAACACTACATAGGATAAAGTAGAGGAGGGTTTTTGGGCCTTGCAGCGCCGTTTACGGCTGTCTGCACGGTCTCCGTGTGATTGCAGCTCTATCCGTTGTCAGTTCAGCCCCAAAAAAATAAATAAATAATAAAGTTCACCAAACACACCAGTTACACACCACTTTACATTTGTGTAGGCCACATTAGCTCATATTCAAGTCTAGTCCACACTTTAGAAAATTAGTGTGTCTTATACCTGTTAGGAGGAGTTGCTCAGGAATAAGCACACAAAGCCGTTAGTACTTTTCTGCTTATCTTTATCAGTCAACCAAGATGAAGAAGGCAGTGAGTAAGGCACGTGGGCGTGGGCGTGGGCGCGGAGCAGGGAGGGGACGTGGGGATTCTGTGCCTGCTGCGGGCACCGGTGAGTCATCAGCACCCACTTTCACAAGGGAACAGTCGTTCATGCGCAGCTTTGTCGCCGAGCGCCGTACACCGCTGCTGCGTGAAGACCAAATTGAAGCCGTTGTGGGATGGATGGCAGCTAATGCATCAACTTCCATTAGTGCCACATCCTCTCAGACACAGAGCACTGGAGAGCAGCCATCTGTCTCTTCACCACCTGCAAAATTGCCCAGGCAGACAGAGATCCCAGGACAGGAGCAGTCTCTACTTCTGTTCTCTGAATCATCTCTTGGCTTGGAAACAGGGGGCCAGCCAAGCAGCATTGGAGAAATGGAAGAAGAGGCAGGGTGCAGTGATGCCCAACCGCTTTTTCTGTCTTCCTCTGAAGAGGCGGGTGGGCCAGTGGCTCCGGTCACCACCTCGCAGGCCGCATCAGCTGATGATGACACTCAGGTGCCACTTACTGGTGCGTGCTCTGCTGCTGAGACTACCCAGGAGGAGCAGTTGGGGGCAGAGGGTAGTGTAGATGATGAGGTCCTTGACCCATCTTGGCGTCAGGGACAGGAAGGTGGTGGGAGCAGCTCTGAGGAAGAGATTCCCCGTACGGCCCAAAGAGGGAGAGGGAGGGGGAAGACTGCGGATCCTGCAGCCTCCGCTTTGGCACCCGTAAGGAGCATGTCTCTTCCAAAAGTCAAAAGGGGGGCTCCCAAGACTTGCAGTGCCTGGTCCTTTTTTGACCCAGTTGCAGATGACATTTGCTATGTCAGATGCAAGGTGTGTCATCAAAAAATCAAAAGAGGTCAAAAAGTCGCCAACCTCAATACCTCCAACATGTGGAAACATGTGCGCAACAGGCACCCGGCGGAGTTAGACAAACACACTGAAGAGCTAGGCCAACCAACAGCGGCAGCTACCACCTCTTCAGCTCGTGTTGCCTCTTCCTCTAGCTCACACGCAGCTGGTTCGGCTTCCTCCCAGGATCGCCGTGGAAGAACCTCTGGCCCTGTTGTCCAGAGACCCGCTGTCATTCCACCCGCAGCACCACTTTCCCAGTCATCCACACACTCCCAGCCCAGTCTACAGCCATCGGTAGTACAGGCATGGGAGAAAAGGCGGCCTTTCTCGTCAAACCACCCACGAGCACAGGCTCTGACTGCAGGCATTGCCAAACTTCTGTCACTGGAAATGCTGTCATTCAGGCTGGTGGAGACTGACAGCTTCCGTGACTTGATGTCATTGGCAGTCCCACAGTACAATGTGCCCAGCCGCTTTTACTTCAGCAGGCAAGCTGTCCCTGCCCTGCACAAGCATGTGGAGGGACACATAAAACACGCGCTACTGAACGCCGTCAGTAGCAAGGTCCACCTCACCACCGATGCGTGGACCAGTCAACATGGACAGGGGCGATACCTTTCCCTCACTGCCCATTGGGTTAATGTAGTTGAGCCGGGTACAGACCGTGCGAGTGGCGCAGGACGTGTCCTGCCCACTCCAAGGATTGCAGGAATCCATTCTGTACGCATTGACTCCTCCTCTTACACCAGTTCCTCAGAATCATCGCTGCAGGAGCCGTCACAGTCCACCTCCACATGGACCCGTGATGAACGTGTACCTGTTACGACCGACATGAGCACAGCCGTGGCCAAACGTCAACAGGCCGTCTTGAAATTAATTTTTTTGGGGAATCGTAGCCACACAGCGCAGGAGCTCTGGAATGCCATCAAGCAGGAGAGCGATGTGTGGTTTGAGCCAGCGAATCTCCAGCCAGGCATGGTAGTGTGTGATAATGGCCGAAATCTGGTGGCAGCCCTGGGCCTCGGCAACCTCACTCACATCCCATGTCTGGCACATGTGCTCAATTTGGTCGTGCAGAGTTTTTTGAGGGACTATCCGGATCTTGATGCACTGCTGCACAAGGTCCGCCTAGAGTGTGCTCACTTGCGGCGTTCCAGCACGGCAAAAGCGCGCATTGCGGCTCTGCAGCGCCGACACCGCCTGCCGGAACATCGCATCATATGTGACCTACCTACCAGGTGGAATTCCACGTTACATATGTTGGAGCGGTTGTGTGAGCAGCAGCAAGCTGTAATGGAGTACCAGCTGTATCAGGCGCAAAAAAGTCGCAGTCAGCGCCGTACAGACTTCACAACCACAGAGTGGGCCACTATGAAGGATGTCTGCCAGGTTTTGCGTCCCTTTGATTATTCCACGCGGATGGCGAGTGCAGATGATGCACTAGTCAGCATGACTGTCCCCCTTATCTGCCTGCTTGAAAAATCACTGCAAGCGCTAAGGGATGATGTTGTGGAAGAGGTGGAGGATGAGGATTCACCACTTCCATCATCTTCTGGACAGTCAGCGCCACGTGGTTCCTCACAAACGCGTAGGCAGGGGACAGTTTGTGAGGAGGATGAGGAGGAGTCAATGGAGGAGGAAGACATCCGTCCAGAGGAGGGAGTTACACAATTGTCCAGTACTCAGTGTGTACAGCGAGGGTGGGGTGATGACGAGCGGGCAGAGATCACGCCTCCAGCTGGGGACAGCGTTTCTTGGGCAGTTGGCAGTCTGCAGCACATGGTGGATTACATGCTGCAGTGCCTGAGAAACGACCGCCGCATCGACCACATTCTCAACATGTCTGATTATTGGGTGTTCACCCTCCTCGATCCTCGCTACCGGGACAACGTAGAAAGCCTCATCACACCGTTGAACCGGGAGCGAAAAATGCGGGAGTACCAAGACACACTGGTCAGTTCCATCATCTTCTCCATTCCAACTGAGAGAAGTGCTGCTACTGCATTCCAAAGCAGCTCAGTGCGTCCAGGCAGTGGTGGAGGCTCTGCACAAAGAGGGAGCAGAAGCAGTGCCTCTGCCCAAGGCAAGACCAGTATGGCCCAACTGTGGCACAGTTTTGTGTGCCCCCCACAAAAGTCTACACCATCACAGACGGCTCCAGTCAGCAGGAGGCAACGGTTCCGTCAGATGGTGACAGACTACATGTCTTGCCCTCTTGCTGTACTCCCAGACGGCTCTTCCCCTTTCAAGTTTTGGGTCTCAAAGCTGGATACATGGCCAGAGCTAAGCCAGTATGCATTGGAGGTGCTGTCTTGCCCTGCGGCCAGTGTATTATCGGAACGTGTCTTTAGTGCTGCAGGTGGTGTACTAACTGACCGTCGCATGCGACTATCCTCCGATAACGTTGACCGGCTTACTTTTCTGAAAATGAACAAGGCCTGGATCTCGCAGGAATTTGCCACTCCTCCTCCTGATTAAATAATTAGGTCACTGTATACGTTATCCAGGTCTCCTGTTGTGTTCATCTTTCTACCACCTGAACTTAAATTCCTGGGCTCCAACACCGCCAGTTGAGGCTCAGACGTGCCGTCTGCACAGTCAAAACATACGACCCAGTGTTATTGGGTTTCAGTAACGTCAGCTGATCCCCAGCTGTGTAGCCGGCAATGTGTCATGCGACCGCCACGCTGACACAACAACTGAAATGTAAGGGAATCTGTCCCCCCCCCCCCAAGGCGTTTGTTACTGAAAGAGCCACCTTGTGCAGCAGTAATGCTGCACAAGGAAAAAGGTAGCTATTTTGGTTTTGCTCCTTGCACACGCAAAACTTAACACTTATAAAATGTGTCCACTGATACCGTAAAACCGTCCCGGAGGTGGGACTTTCCTTCGTAATATGACGCAGCACAGCCGTCATTCCTACCCCCCCGGCGCCGCGCCCCGGCTCCTCAGCGTTGTTTGATTCCGTCCCGGAGCCTGCGCTGTTATGTTATCCCGTGGCCAGGCACACTTAGCGCTGCCCGTCTTCTGGCATCATTTGGTGTCAGGCTGGCTGCGCCTGTGCGGCCACGCTGGCCGAGAGCCCGCCTCGCAGTGTCTTCTGATTTAATCCCACTGGGGGCCTGGGATCTATGGACATGCGCAGTGCATATCTGAACCTCCACCTCTCACTCATCTCCCTATGGCTTCTTCAGACTGTTCGGTGTCAGCTGGTCCCTAATAGCATGCCACGGCCGTGACACCGCACAGTCTGGAAAAGAAGCCGTAGGGAGGGGAGTGAGAGGCGAGGATATGCACTGCGCATGGCCATGGATCCCAGGCCCCCAGTGGGATTACATCAGAAGACACTGCGAGGCGGGCTCTCGGCCAGCGCGGCCGCACAGGCGCAGCCAGCCTGACACCAAATGATGTCAGAAGATGGGCAGCGCTAAGTGTGCCTGGCCACGGGATAACATAACAGCGCAGGCTCCGGGACGGAATCAAACAACGCTGAGGAGCCGGGGCACGGCGGCGGGGGGGTAGTAATGATGGCTGTGCTGCGTCATATTACGAAGGAAAGTCCCACCTCCGGGACGGTTTCACGGCTTCAGGGGACACATTTTATAAGTGTTTAGTTCTGTGTTTGCAAGGAGCATGATGAAAAGAGCCACCTTTTCCTTTTGCATCTTTTGTGCTGCACAAGCTGGCTCTTTCAGCTACAAACGCCTTGGGGGGGGGGTTAAAGGTTCCCTTTCGACTTTCTCAGGCTTCGGCCTACATTGTGTTCCTCTGCTTTTCCACCTGCCCCTGGGCTCCAACACCGCTAGTTGCCGTCCAGAAGTGCTGTACGCACAGTCAACAGTCGCTCCTCTGTTATTGGGGTTCAGTAACGTCAGCTGTTCCCCTGCTGTGTGTGTGGCAATCCCTCCTACCTCCTCCAACCTCCTCCTCCTCCACCTGTCCCTGGGCTCCAACACCGCCAGTTGCCGTCCAGAAGTGCTGTACGCACAGTCAACAGTCCCTCCTCTGTTATTGGGGTTCAGTAACGTCAGCTGTTCCCCTGCTGTGTGTGTGGCAATCCCTCCTACCTCCTCCAACCTCCTCCAACCTCCTCCTCCTCCACCTGTCCCTGGGCTCCAACACCGCCAGTTGCCGTCCAGAAGTGCTGTACGCACAGTCAACAGTCCCTCCTCTGTTATTGGGGTTCAGTAACGTCAGCTGTTCCCCTGCTGTGTGTGTGGCAATCCCTCCTACCTCCTCCAACCTCCTCCAACCTCCTCCTCCTCCACCTGTCCCTGGGCTCCAACACCGCCAGTTGCCGTCCAGAAGTGCTGTACGCACAGTCAACAGTCCCTCCTCTGTTATTGGGGTTCAGTAACGTCAGCTGTTCCCCTGCTGTGTGTGTGGCAATCCCTCCTACCTCCTCCAACCTCCTCCAACCTCCTCCTCCTCCACCTGTCCCTGGGCTCCAACACCGCCAGTTGCCGTCCAGAAGTGCTGTACGCACAGTCAACAGTCCCTCCTCTGTTATTGGGGTTCAGTAACGTCAGCTGTTCCCCTGCTGTGTGTGTGGCAATCCCTCCTACCTCCTCCAACCTCCTCCAACCTCCTCCTCCTCCACCTGTCCCTGGGCTCCAACACCGCCAGTTGCCGTCCAGAAGTGCTGTACGCACAGTCAACAGTCCCTCCTCTGTTATTGGGGTTCAGTAACGTCAGCTGTTCCCCTGCTGTGTGTGTGGCAATCCCTCCTACCTCCTCCAACCTCCTCCTCCTCCACCTGTCCCTGGGCTCCAACACCGCCAGTTGCCGTCCAGAAGTGCTGTACGCACAGAGCCAAACACCTCGCCTATGTGTTAGTGGGGTTCAGCACCGCCAGCTGTTCCCCTGCTGTGTATACGGCAACGTGTACTGCGACCACCACGCAGGCACAACAAGTTAAATTTAAGGGAACCTGTCCCCCCCCCCCCCATGCGTTTGTTACTGAAGGAGCCACCTTGTGCAGCAGTAATGATGCAAAGGGAAAAAGTGCCTCTTTTCGTGGTGCTCCTTGCATATGCTGAACCTAACACTTATGAAATGTGTCCCCTCACAGCGTTCAACCGTCCGGTAGGTGGAACTTTCCTTTGTCATGTGACGCAGCACAGCCGTCATTTTTACCCCCTTGTCGCCGTGCGCCGCCTCCTCAGCGTTGTTTGAATCTGTCCCGGAGCCTGCGCTGTTAGGTTACCCCTTGGCCATGCACACATTTTGCGCTGCCCGTCTTCTGACATCATTTGCTGTCAGGCTGGCTGCGCCTGTGCGGGTGCGCTGTCCGAGATTCAGCCTCGCGGTGTCGTCTAATGTAATCCCACCGCGGGCCTGGGATCCGTGTCCATGCGCAGTGCATATCCTCGCCTCTCACTCCCCTCCCTACGGCTTCTAATGACTGTTCGGTGTCAGCTGGTCCCTAATAGCATGCCACGGCCGTGACACCGCACAGTCTTTAGAAGCCGTAGGGAGGGGAGTGAGAGGCGAGGATATGCACTGCGCATGGACACGGATCCCAGGCCCGCGGTGGGATTACATTAGACGACACCGCGAGGCTGAATCTCGGACAGCGCACCCGCACAGGCGCAGCCAGCCTGACAGCAAATGATGTCAGAAGACGGGCAGCGCAAAATGTGTGCATGGCCAAGGGGTAACCTAACAGCGCAGGCTCCGGGACAGATTCAAACAACGCTGAGGAGGCGGCGCACGGCGACAAGGGGGTAAAAATGACGGCTGTGCTGCGTCACATGACAAAGGAAAGTTCCACCGACCGGACGGTTGAACGCTGTGAGGGGACACATTTCATAAGTGTTAGGTTCAGCATCTGCAAGGACCATAATTAAAAGAGCTAAGTTTACCTTTTCCAGCATTAGTGCTGTACACGATGGCTCTTCCAGCTACAAACGCCTGGGGGGGGGGGTTAAAGGTTTCCTTTCAACTTGCTCCAGTGCAGGCTTCGGCCTACACTCCGCTCCCCCTGCTCCTCCTGCTGACCCTGGGCTCTAACACCGCCAGTTGGGGCCCAGATGTGCTAGCTGCACAGAGAAAAACACCTCGCCAATGTGTCAGTGGGGTCCAGCACCGCCAGCTGTTCCCCTGCTGTGTAGCCGGCAACGTGTCCTGCAAAAGCCACGCAGACACAACAGACCCAAAGCTGCCGCCAGTGCAGGCTTCGGCCTACACTCCCCTCCCCCTGCTCCTCCTCCTCCTGCTCCTCCTCCTGCTGACCCTGGGCTCTAACACACCGCCAGTTGGGGCCCAGATGTGCTAGCTGCACAGAGAAAAACACCAGCCAATGTGTCAGTGGGGTCCAGCACCGCCAGCTGTTCCCCTGCTGTGCAGCCGGCAACGTGTCCTGCAAAAGCCACGCAGACACAAGAACTGAAATTGAAGGGAACCTGTCCCCCCTCCCCCAGGCGTTTTTACGTTATCCAGCCACCTTGTACAGCGGTAATGCTGCATGTGTGCAAGGTGGCTCAGAAACGTATTCTCCTCGCACATGTGGAACTGAAAACACGTCTGAAATGTGTCCTCTGTGTGACCAGTTAACCGTCCCGGTGGTGTGACTTTCCTTTGTAATGACACGCTGCAACCCCCTTGGTAGCGCTGCCCGTCTTCTGGCATCATTGTTTGGCTGGCTGCGCCTCTGCGGCCGCCCTGACCCACACAACGCCCCTCGGTGTCTTATTTATTGGGACTGCGAGGGTGTGATTCATGGGCAGGATCAGTGCATCAGTTCGCCTGTCCCTCCTCTCCTTCCGCCTTCTTCGGACTGTGCGGCTTCATGGCCGTGGCATGCGATAAGGGATCAGATGACGCCGCACAGTCTGAAGCGGGTGTAAGGACCCGAGTGTGAGAGGCCAACATATGTGCTGCGCCAGGCCCTGAATCCCAGCCCCGCAGTGTTTTAACAATGTTAAGACACTGCGGGGCTGGGATTCATGGTCATCGCGAACCGCACCGGCCGACATTACATGATGCCAGAAGATGGGCAGCGCTAACGGCGCTAGGCCAGGGGATAACACGACAGCGCAGACTCCTGTACAGCAAATAACAACGCTCGGGAGGCTGCACCCAGCACCAAGGTGGGATTCTTGACACCTGTGCTGCGTCTCATTACAAAGGGAACTCGCGCCTCCATTACACAGTTTGACTGTATAAAGGGCTGAATGTTATACGTGTTCCATTCAGCGTGTGCAAGGAGAAAAATTACAAGAGCAACCTTTGACTTGCGCAGCACTGCTGCTGCATAAGCTGTGGCTCTTCTACTTTGTAACCCCTGAGGGGGGGTTAAAGGTGACTTTTGAAATCGGTTCAATTAGGCTTCGGCCTACACTCTGCTCCACCTGCAGAGCCCGGGCTCCAACAACGCTAGTTGCTGTCCGGAAGTGCTGGCTGCACAGAGCCAAACACCTCGCCAATGTGTCAGTGGGGTCCAGCACCGCCAGCTGTTCCCCTGCTGTGTAGCCGGCAACGTGTCCTGCAAAAGCCACGCAGACACAACAGACCCAAAGCTGCCGCCAGTGCAGGCTTCGGCCTACACTCCCCTCCCCCTGCTCCTCCTCCTCCTGCTCCTCCTCCTGCTGACCCTGGGCTCTAACACACCGCCAGTTGGGGCCCAGATGTGCTAGCTGCACAGAGAAAAACACCAGCCAATGTGTCAGTGGGGTCCAGCACCGCCAGCTGTTCCCCTGCTGTGCAGCCGGCAACGTGTCCTGCAAAAGCCACGCAGACACAAGAACTGAAATTGAAGGGAACCTGTCCCCCCTCCCCCAGGCGTTTTTACGTTATCCAGCCACCTTGTACAGCGGTAATGCTGCATGTGTGCAAGGTGGCTCAGAAACGTATTCTCCTCGCACATGTGGAACTGAAAACACGTCTGAAATGTGTCCTCTGTGTGACCAGTTAACCGTCCCGGTGGTGTGACTTTCCTTTGTAATGACACGCTGCAACCCCCTTGGTAGCGCTGCCCGTCTTCTGGCATCATTGTTTGGCTGGCTGCGCCTCTGCGGCCGCCCTGACCCACACAACGCCCCTCGGTGTCTTATTTATTGGGACTGCGAGGGTGTGATTCATGGGCAGGATCAGTGCATCAGTTCGCCTGTCCCTCCTCTCCTTCCGCCTTCTTCGGACTGTGCGGCTTCATGGCCGTGGCATGCGATAAGGGATCAGATGACGCCGCACAGTCTGAAGCGGGTGTAAGGACCCGAGTGTGAGAGGCCAACATATGTGCTGTGCCAGGCCCTGAATCCCAGCCCCGCAGTGTTTTAACAATGTTAAGACACTGCGGGGCTGGGATTCATGGTCATCGCGAACTGCACCGGCCGACATTACATGATGCCAGAAGATGGGCAGCGCTAACGGCGCTAGGCCAGGGGATAACACGACAGCGCAGACTCCTGTACAGCAAATAACAACGCTCGGGAGGCTGCACCCAGCACCAAGGTGGGATTCTTGACACCTGTGCTGCGTCTCATTACAAAGGGAACTCGCGCCTCCATTACACAGTTTGACTGTATAAAGGGCTGAATGTTATACGTGTTCCATTCAGCGTGTGCAAGGAGAAAAATTACAAGAGCAACCTTTGACTTGCGCAGCACTGCTGCTGCATAAGCTGTGGCTCTTCTACTTTGTAACCCCTGAGGGGGGGTTAAAGGTGACTTTTGAAATTGGTTCAATTAGGCTTCGGCCTACACTCTGCTCCACCTGCAGAGCCCGGGCTCCAACAACGCTAGTTGCTGTCCGGAAGTGCTGGCTGCACAGAGCCAAACACCTCGCCAATGTGTCAGTGGGGTCCAGCACCGCCAGCTGTTCCCCTGCTGTGTAGCCGGCAACGTGTCCTGCAAAAGCCACGCAGACACAACAGACCCAAAGCTGCCGCCAGTGCAGGCTTCGGCCTACACTCCCCTCCCCCTGCTCCTCCTCCTCCTGCTCCTCCTCCTGCTGACCCTGGGCTCTAACACACCGCCAGTTGGGGCCCAGATGTGCTAGCTGCACAGAGAAAAACACCAGCCAATGTGTCAGTGGGGTCCAGCACCGCCAGCTGTTCCCCTGCTGTGCAGCCGGCAACGTGTCCTGCAAAAGCCACGCAGACACAAGAACTGAAATTGAAGGGAACCTGTCCCCCCTCCCCCAGGCGTTTTTACGTTATCCAGCCACCTTGTACAGCGGTAATGCTGCATGTGTGCAAGGTGGCTCAGAAACGTATTCTCCTCGCACATGTGGAACTGAAAACACGTCTGAAATGTGTCCTCTGTGTGACCAGTTAACCGTCCCGGTGGTGTGACTTTCCTTTGTAATGACACGCTGCAACCCCCTTGGTAGCGCTGCCCGTCTTCTGGCATCATTGTTTGGCTGGCTGCGCCTCTGCGGCCGCCCTGACCCACACAACGCCCCTCGGTGTCTTATTTATTGGGACTGCGAGGGTGTGATTCATGGGCAGGATCAGTGCATCAGTTCGCCTGTCCCTCCTCTCCTTCCGCCTTCTTCGGACTGTGCGGCTTCATGGCCGTGGCATGCGATAAGGGATCAGATGACGCCGCACAGTCTGAAGCGGGTGTAAGGACCCGAGTGTGAGAGGCCAACATATGTGCTGCGCCAGGCCCTGAATCCCAGCCCCGCAGTGTTTTAACAATGTTAAGACACTGCGGGGCTGGGATTCATGGTCATCGCGAACCGCACCGGCCGACATTACATGATGCCAGAAGATGGGCAGCGCTAACGGCGCTAGGCCAGGGGATAACACGACAGCGCAGACTCCTGTACAGCAAATAACAACGCTCGGGAGGCTGCACCCAGCACCAAGGTGGGATTCTTGACATCTGTGCTGCGTCTCATTACAAAGGGAACTCGCGCCTCCATTACACAGTTTGACTGTATAAAGGGCTGAATGTTATACGTGTTCCATTCAGCGTGTGCAAGGAGAAAAATTACAAGAGCAACCTTTGACTTGCGCAGCACTGCTGCTGCATAAGCTGTGGCTCTTCTACTTTGTAACCCCTGAGGGGGGGTTAAAGGTGACTTTTGAAATCGGTTCAATTAGGCTTCGGCCTACACTCTGCTCCACCTGCAGAGCCCGGGCTCCAACAACGCTAGTTGCTGTCCGGAAGTGCTGGCTGCACAGAGCCAAACACCTCGCCAATGTGTCAGTGGGGTCCAGCACCGCCAGCTGTTCCCCTGCTGTGTAGCCGGCAACGTGTCCTGCAAAAGCCACGCAGACACAACAGACCCAAAGCTGCCGCCAGTGCAGGCTTCGGCCTACACTCCCCTCCCCCTGCTCCTCCTCCTCCTGCTCCTCCTCCTGCTGACCCTGGGCTCTAACACACCGCCAGTTGGGGCCCAGATGTGCTAGCTGCACAGAGAAAAACACCAGCCAATGTGTCAGTGGGGTCCAGCACCGCCAGCTGTTCCCCTGCTGTGCAGCCGGCAACGTGTCCTGCAAAAGCCACGCAGACACAAGAACTGAAATTGAAGGGAACCTGTCCCCCCTCCCCCAGGCGTTTTTACGTTATCCAGCCACCTTGTACAGCGGTAATGCTGCATGTGTGCAAGGTGGCTCAGAAACGTATTCTCCTCGCACATGTGGAACTGAAAACACGTCTGAAATGTGTCCTCTGTGTGACCAGTTAACCGTCCCGGTGGTGTGACTTTCCTTTGTAATGACACGCTGCAACCCCCTTGGTAGCGCTGCCCGTCTTCTGGCATCATTGTTTGGCTGGCTGCGCCTCTGCGGCCGCCCTGACCCACACAACGCCCCTCGGTGTCTTATTTATTGGGACTGCGAGGGTGTGATTCATGGGCAGGATCAGTGCATCAGTTCGCCTGTCCCTCCTCTCCTTCCGCCTTCTTCGGACTGTGCGGCTTCATGGCCGTGGCATGCGATAAGGGATCAGATGACGCCGCACAGTCTGAAGCGGGTGTAAGGACCCGAGTGTGAGAGGCCAACATATGTGCTGCGCCAGGCCCTGAATCCCAGCCCCGCAGTGTTTTAACAATGTTAAGACACTGCGGGGCTGGGATTCATGGTCATCGCGAACCGCACCGGCCGACATTACATGATGCCAGAAGATGGGCAGCGCTAACGGCGCTAGGCCAGGGGATAACACGACAGCGCAGACTCCTGTACAGCAAATAACAACGCTCGGGAGGCTGCACCCAGCACCAAGGTGGGATTCTTGACACCTGTGCTGCGTCTCATTACAAAGGGAACTCGCGCCTCCATTACACAGTTTGACTGTATAAAGGGCTGAATGTTATACGTGTTCCATTCAGCGTGTGCAAGGAGAAAAATTACAAGAGCAACCTTTGACTTGCGCAGCACTGCTGCTGCATAAGCTGTGGCTCTTCTACTTTGTAACCCCTGAGGGGGGGTTAAAGGTGACTTTTGAAATCGGTTCAATTAGGCTTCGGCCTACACTCTGCTCCACCTGCAGAGCCCGGGCTCCAACAACGCTAGTTGCTGTCCGGAAGTGCTGGCTGCACAGAGCCAAACACCTCGCCAATGTGTCAGTGGGGTCCAGCACCGCCAGCTGTTCCCCTGCTGTGTAGCCGGCAACGTGTCCTGCAAAAGCCACGCAGACACAACAGACCCAAAGCTGCCGCCAGTGCAGGCTTCGGCCTACACTCCCCTCCCCCTGCTCCTCCTCCTCCTGCTCCTCCTCCTGCTGACCCTGGGCTCTAACACACCGCCAGTTGGGGCCCAGATGTGCTAGCTGCACAGAGAAAAACACCTCGCCAATGTGTCAGTGGGGTCCAGCACCGCCAGCTGTTCCCCTGCTGTGCAGCCGGCATCGTGTCCTGCAAAAGCCACGCAGACACTTGCTCTTGTACCTTCTGCTCCCCATCCTGGTTCCAGTACCGTCAGCTGGTTCCGGGCAGAGCCTTTGGCTTAGGTGCCTCCCTTTGGTATCCGAGTTCCACCAACGTCAGGTGGTCCTTGGTAGTGCTTTCAGGCACGGGTACCTCCTGCTTAGTAACCGGGTTCCAGTAACGTCAGCTGGTCCTCGGTAGTTCCATTGGCTCTTGGACCTTCGGCTACCCATCCGGGTTCCAGCACCGTCAGCTGGTTCTCGGCAGTGTCTTTTGCTCTTGTACCTTCTGCTCCCCATCCTGGTTCCAGTACCGTCAGCTGGTTCCGGGCAGAGCCTTTGGCTTAGGTGCCTCCCTCTGGGTATCCGAGTTCCACCAACGTCAGGTGGTCCTTGGTAGTGCTTTCAGCACAGGTACCTCCTGCTTAGTAACCGGGTTCCAGTAACGTCAGCTGGTCCTCGGTAGTTCCATTGGCTCTTGGACCTTCGGGTAGCCATCCGAGTTCCAGTTCCATCAGCTGGTTCTCGGCATTTTCTCAGCCTTCTTGTACCTTCTGCTACATTTCCAAGTTCAAGAGACTAAACACAATGACCCAGAAGACCACCCCTAAGATGACGACGACACCAGAGACGACAACCACCGTGATGACGACGACCCTGGAGACGATGACCCCGAAGACCACCCCGATGACGACGACCCCGGAGACGACGACCCTGAAGACCACCCCGATGACGACGACCCCGGAGACGACGACCCTGGAGACGACGACGACCTGGAAGACCGAGAAGCAGAAGAACAAGAGGCTGCAGAACAAAGAGCAGAAGGACATTAAGCATAACACAAAATATCAGAGCAAAAAATATTATGTAAATTATAAGCAGAAGAAGACTAAGCAGTGTATGGGGGTGAGTCCGTTCCTCCTCGTGGTGCCCCTGGATAAAGCCTGATGCTGCAGGCCAAACTGAACGCGGACAAATGTAACTGTTTTGTGACAGGCAGAACGGAAGGTGTAATCTTCAAACTTTTATAGATAACAACTACGGGAATGCCTGTCACAAATAAGAATATGATGAAGAAGTTGAATATGATGAAGATAATAGTAAAATAAAAAGAATATGAACAATGTAACCCAAAAAATAATAGGTAGAAGATGAAGAAGAAGATGAATAAGGTGAAGAAGTTGATGTCAAAGAAGCTGATGATGAGGATAATTAAGAAGAAAGCGTGGGAGAAGTAAAAAAGAAGGTGAAGGGCGTGGAAGTAGTGAAACATCAATATCTGACATAAAAAAAAAAAAAAAACATAGTCAAATTCTTTCTAACGCCGAACTTCATAAAAAAAAAAAAAAATCCTGCTATTCTATTACATTGGGCTAAACCTCTGTCCCTTTAATATCTCCGCCACGTCCCCCAATACATCCTACAATATTCTTAGTTGTTTTCCTTCATGTAGAATGAACCTACAAGTGTATAAAGGGTTTATTTTAATTCCGATATTTTCGTCCCATTGACTTGCATTGGGATCGGGTATCGGTATCGGATTGGATTCCGATACTGTGACGGTATCGGCCGATACTTTCCGATACCGATACTTTCCGATATCGGAAAGTATCGCTCAACACTATTATCGACTCTTGAATAAAATTACAGTCAAATATCAGTATCCTCTGCCACTGCTGACTGATTTGTTTGCTCGAATAAAGGGGGCTAAGTGGTTCTCTAAGATTGATCTCCGTGGGGCGTATAATTTGGTGCGAATTAAGCAGGGGGATGAGTGGAAAACCGCATTTAATACGCCCGAGGGCCATTTTGAGTATTTAGTAATGCCTTTTGGTCTTTCAAATGCCCCTTCAGTCTTTCAGTCCTTTATGCATGACATTTTCCGTGAATATTTGGATAAATTTATGATCGTGTATCTGGATGATATTTTGATTTTTTCGGATGACTGGGATTCTCATGTCCAACAGGTCAGGAGGGTTTTTCAGGTTTTGCGGGCTAATTCCTTGTGTGTGAAGGGTTCTAAGTGTATTTTTGGGGTTCAAAAGATTTCTTTTTTGGGGTACATTTTTTCCCCCTCTTCCATTGAGATGGATCCTGTCAAGGTTCGGGCTATTTGTGATTGGACGCAACCTTCTTCTCTTAAGAGCCTTCAGAAATTTTTGGGCTTTGCTAATTTTTATCGTCGATTTATAACTGGTTTTTCTGATGTTGCTAAACCTTTGACTGATTTGACCAAAAAGGGTGCTGATGTTGCTGATTGGTCCCCTGCTGCTGTGGAGGCCTTTCGGGAGCTTAAGCGCCGCTTTTCTTCCGCCCCTGTGTTGCGTCAGCCTAATGTTACTCTTCCTTTTCAGGTTGAGGTTGATGCTTCCGAGATCGGAGCTGGGGCGGTCTTGTCGCAGAAAAGTTCCGACTGCTCCGTGATGAGACCTTGTGCGTTCTTTTCTCGAAAATTTTCGCCCGCCGAGCGAAATTATGATATTGGTAATCGGGAGCTTTTGGCTATGAAGTGGGCTTTTGAGGAGTGGCGTCATTTGCTTGAGGGGGCTAGACATCAGGTGGTGGTATTGACCGATCACAAGAATTTGATTTATCTTGAGTCTGCCAGGCGCCTGAATCCTAGACAGGCGCGCTGGTCGTTGTTTTTCTCTCGGTTTAATTTTGTGGTCTCATATTTACCAGGTTCTAAAAATGTGAAGGCGGATGCCCTTTCTAGGAGTTTTGAGCCTGATTCCCCTGGTGATTCTGAACCTACAGGTATCCTTAAGGATGGGGTGATATTATCTGCTGTTTCCCCAGACCTGCGACGGGCTTTGCAGGAGTTTCAGGCGGATAGACCTGATCGTTGCCCGACTGGTAGACTGTTTGTTCCTGATGATTGGACCAGTAGAGTCATCTCGGAGGTTCATTCTTCTGTGTTGGCAGGTCATCCCGGGATCTTTGGTACCAGGGATTTGGTGGCTAGGTCCTTCTGGTGGCCTTCCCTGTCTCGAGATGTACGAGTTTTTGTGCAGTCTTGTGATGTTTGTGCTCGGGCCAAACCTTGTTGTTCTCGGGCCAGCGGATTGTTGTTATCTTTGCCTATTCCGAAGAGGCCTTGGACTCACATCTCTATGGATTTTATTTCTGATCTCCCTGTTTCTCAGAAAATGTCTGTCATCTGGGTGGTGTGTGACCGTTTTTCAAAGATGGTCCATTTGGTGCCCTTGCCTAAGTTGCCTTCCTCATCCGAGTTGGTTCCTCTGTTTTTTCAAAATGTGGTTCGCTTGCATGGTATTCCGGAGAATATCGTTTCTGACAGGGGGACCCAGTTCGTGTCTAGATTTTGGCGGGCGTTCTGTGCTAGGATGGGCATTGATTTGTCTTTTTCGTCTGCGTTCCATCCTCAGACTAATGGCCAGACTGAGCAAACTAATCAGACCTTGGAGACTTATTTGAGGTGTTTTGTGTCTGCGGATCAGGATGACTGGGTTGCCTTTTTGCCGTTGGCGGAGTTTGCCCTCAATAATCGGGCTAGTTCTGCCACTTTGGTTTCTCCTTTCTTTTGCAATTCGGGGTTTCATCCTCGTTTTTCTTCCGGTCAGGTGGAGTCTTCGGATTGTCCTGGAGTGGATACTGTGGTGGATAGGTTGCATCGGATTTGGGGACAGGTGGTGGACAATTTGGAGTTGTCCCAGGAGAAGACTCGGCATTTTGCTAACCGCCGTCGTCGTGTTGGTCCTCGTCTTCGTGTTGGGGACTTGGTGTGGTTGTCTTCTCGTTTTGTCCCTATGAGGGTTTCTTCTCCTAAGTTTAAGCCTCGGTTCATCGGCCCGTATAAGATTTTGGAGATTCTTAACCCCGTGTCCTTTCGATTGGACCTCCCAGCATCTTTTTCTATCCATAATGTCTTCCATCGGTCATTATTGCGCAGGTATGAGGTACCGGTTGTGCCTTCCGTTGAGCCTCCCGCTCCGGTGTTGGTTGAGGGTGAATTGGAGTACGTTGTGGAGAAGATCTTGGACTCCCGTGTTTCCAGACGGAAACTTCAGTATCTGGTCAAGTGGAAGGGCTACGGTCAGGAGGATAATTCTTGGGTGACAGCCTCTGATGTTCATGCCTCTGATTTGGTCCGTGCCTTTCATAGGGCTCATCCTGATCGCCCTGGTGGTTCTTGTGAGGGTTCGGTGCCCCCTCCTTGAGGGGGGGGTACTGTTGTGAATTTGGTTTTTGGGCTCCCCCGGTGGTCACTGGTGGTACTGGACTTGTGTGCTTCACTTTCTCTGTTCACCTGTTTCCATCAGGATATGGGTGTATCCTATTTAGCCTTGCTGCTCAGTTATTCTAGTGCCGGCCATCAATGTAACCAGAGCCTTTCTGTTGCATGTTCCTGCTTCTAGACTACTATCAGCTAAGTTGGACTCTTAGTCCTAAGTTTGTTTTGCATTTTTGTTCCAGTTCACAGTAATGTTATTTTTCTGTAGCTGGAAGCTCTTGTGGGCCGAAATTGCCACTCCGGTGTCATGAGTTGACACATGAGTCTTAAAGTAATTTCGGGATGGTATTTTAATAGGGTTTTCAGCTGACCGTGAAGTTCCCTATTGTATCTTCTTGCTATCTAGTAAGCGGACCTCGCTTTGCTGTACCTACCTTCATACTGCGTATGTCTTTTCCTCTGAACTCACCATCAATATATGTGGGGGGCTTCTGTCTCCTTTTTGGGGGAATTTCCCTAGAGGTAAGCCAGGTCTGTCTTTTCCTCTATTAGGGTTAGTTAGTCCTCCGGCTGGCGCTAGGCGTCTAGGGATAAAACGTAGGTACGCCACCCGGCCACTGTTAGTTGTGTGGTAGGTTTAGCTCACGGTCAGCTCGAGATTCCATCACCCAGGAGCTAGTCTGTAGTTTAAGTTCTCTGACGTTCCCTTGCCATTGGGAACCATGACAGGGGTGCCCAAACTTTTTCATATGACTGTATATATATACGTAGCACAATACGAACCAGCAATTCCATTTTATCTACACTCTTAATTTATACACATTTACTGCGTTTTTGTTTGAGAACTGCTCAGGTCACGATATGAAAGGGGCAGATGTTGGCATTATGGCTTTTCTTGCAACTCCCTAGTAAAACTGCTGATTTCCATATCGGTACATCTAAAACAATGGATTTACAAGCTTTGTAACTACAAAAAAAACATTAAAATCCCTGTGATGTATCTCACAATTTGTAGGCATATCTGTCATCAGATTTTACTATACAAGCTGCAAAGATTGTTAAATAGATTTCTTGGACCTGATGAGGATGATGCATTTACTTTGAAAAGTTAGGTTAGAATGACTGCATAATCCTTTATAAAAGATTAATTATCTGCCTACCTGCCCCGAAAGACAGATCCTCAGCATCTCTCCTCTCTGCTGAGATCTCACATTGCTCAGTACAACCTGCAGTGTCAGTCAGGCTGGGTGGATAGGTGGGTGGAGACTGAATCCACTAAGACTTATGACTTATTTAATTCTATAGTTGGACTCATAAAATGCTCATTTTAATAGCAGGACTATACAGCCATCCTGACAAGGATTTTCAAAATAAGAACACCCACCTCATGTCTAAAATATCAATTTAAAAAATGTATTCAGTTTTTATCATGAAATCTGGTGACGGGTCTTTTATTATTCACTGATAATTGACCAAATCAGACAAATCAAATTTAAAGTGATGATTGAAAACTTCAGTAATCTCTACAGATTTTCTTTAGTTGTGCTTATAAAGCTACAGAATGCACTATGCTTATTGTAAAGGACATTGACAGACATTGAGTAGATCTTTTAATTTCAGTTCTTTTTACCATACTATGCCTGATCTTTCCATTTTTGTGGAAATGCATGTTAAAACTGATGTTAAAGAAGCACTCTCTTCAAAATTTGTATCCTCCTAATATATTACTGTCTTCATATTATACAAAATGTACAATTGCTCCTTTTGCCTTTCTACCCAGTTAATTCTTCCTTTTTCCATTAGATCTATGGCATCACGTGATTAAAAACTGACTAGCTGAATCCTTCTAAGATATATGGTGAAACAGGAGGTAAGTTTTCCCTGTATGAGTCATGAGTCACTGCCAAAGTCCCTAGATTTTTGCAGGGACAAGAGACTTCCTGCTTCTACATGGAACAGAGAAAAAAGAGAAGAATTAGCTGCATAGAAAGACAAAATGAGCAATTGTTACAACACACAGTGTTGTGTAATATAATATGATGATTGCAATATTGGAAGAGGATAAAAACTTTGACCATAGTAGAGTCAATTCACGTGCAATTTAAGTGCCCATCTGGCGACGTTTCGGTTCAAAAAATGTGGACATTTCTCAAGACATAATTAAATAGATCTTGTTGACATGATAAGGTTGATGTACAGTGGCATGTAAAAGTTTGGACACCCCTGTTCAAAATTACTGTTATTGTAAACAGTTAAACAAGATCAAGGTGAAATGATCTCTAAAAGGGATGAAGTTAAAGATGCCACATTTCCTTTGTATTATAGGCAAAAAAGATACATTTATCTTTTATCTTATCTTTCATTTTATCTGTCATGGTTAGTACCTAGTAGCACCCTCTTTTGCAAGTATCACAGCTTGTAAATGCTTTTTGTAGCCAGCCAAGAGTTTTTCAATTCGTTCATTCTTCCATGGAAAATTCTTCTAGTTCTGTGGAGTTATCTTACAAGCATTGCTATTGAGTTCTAGCCAGAAATTTCAGATGTTCAGATCAGGGGACTGTGAGGGCCATTGTATAACATTCAGCTTCCACCATTTGAGGTAGTCTATTGTGGATTTTGACGTGTGTTTAGGATCATTATCCATTTGTAGAAGCCATCCTCTTTTCAACTTTAGCTTTTTTGCAGATAGTATAATGTTTGCATCAAGAATTTGTTGAAATTTAATTGAATCCATTTTTCTCCCTGTCTGTGAAATGTTCCCCCTGCCATTGGCTGCAACACAACTCCAAAGCATGATTGATCCACCCCAATGCTTAATAGTTGGAGAGACGTTCTTTTCTTGAAATTCTGTGCCCTTTTCTCTCCACACATACCTTTGATCATTGTGGCCAAAGAGATCTATTTTAACCTCATCGGTCCACAGGACTTGTTTCTAAAATGTATCAGGCTTGTTTAGATGCTCTTTTACATACTAAAAGCGCTTAATTTTATGTTCAAGATGCAGGGGAGGTTTTGTTCTGATGATTCTTCCATGAAGGCCATGTTTGTACAGGTGTCTTTCAACAGTAAAACAATGTACCACAACTCCAGAGTCTGCTAAATCTTTCTGAAGGTCTTTTGCAGTCAAGCGGGGATTCTGATTTGCCTCTCTACCAATCCTAAGAGCAGCTCTCATTGAAAATTTGCCTGGTCTTCCAGACTTTATCTTGACCTCCACTGTTCCTGTTAACTGGCATTTCTTAAACACATTTCTGAGGAAAGAGCAGCTTGGAAAGAAGTTGCTAGCTTCTTATAGCCTTCTCCTGCTTTGGGGGCCTCCAACATTTTTAGAGTGCTAGGCAGCTGCTTATAAGAACCCATGGCTGCTGTTTTTTGGCGCAAGGTTAGAGGAGGCTGGGTTTTTATAAAGCTGGGAAATTTGCATCATCTGGCCTTTCTTAACAATGATAGTGAACAAGCCATAACCCTAAATAAAGTCTGAAACCTTGGTCAAAGTTATCTGACCACACAAATCTCCAAGGATGATTGGCCCATTTTCTTTTTTGCAATTTTTAAAATAAAAAAAAACTATAGTTTTTTTTTGCCTAAAATACAAATTAAATGTGTCATCTTTAACTTTGGGCCTTTTAGAGATTATTTCATCTTCAACTTGCTTAACTTTTCAGTAATAGTAATTTTGACCAGGGGTGCCTGAACCTTTACATGCCACTGTACTTATTTTGAAAATGCATGTTACATTGAGGGTATAATCCTATTTCACAGTTTACATGCATTCAATTAACGACCATTTGGGGAGGGTGGAGGCAGAATATCCTTGGAATCATATAGACTCTTTCACTCTTTAGATGAACTCATTTATGAACTTTCATTTAAAAATCATGATTATAAGGCTCTCATGGAGTAAGGACTCCAGCCTCAGATCTAAGAGGTCTGCTTAATAATGTATCCAATTTACCGTATATTCTAAAAATCAATTATTCCATCTGTCATTTGAACTGTATGGATGTATTATTTAAGCACTTTACAGCACTACTACATTACTGGAACACTATCATGGCAGCATTCAGACAAAAAGATAACCATACCTCCAAAATTAACCATTTCTCATACAATTCAACAATAATTTCACATATAGTTTATTAACTGACAACTGAAAGTCTAAAATGGTCCATGCAAACGTTAAAAGTTTACAGCAGCTGTTAGAAGTAAAAACATATGACTCTGTCTTATGACACTGTAAAATGTACATTGAAAGACAGGAAGAAGACATCTTTGACCTAAGACAATTTATACAGGCAAAACCATCATGTGAGACTTTAGTTCCACCTACTGCCAGCGTGTGGTACTGCAGCAGGAATCATAAATCATTTTGTATTACTCATTTTGAAATTATTAAGAAATAAATGCACATACAGTTGTGTGGAAAACTATTTGCCCCATCCTGATTTCCCATTCTTTTACATGTTTGACACACTTAAATGTTTCAGATATATTTAAATGTTAGACAAAGGTAGCACAAGTAAACACAAAATGCCGTTTTAAATGAATATATGTGTGTGGTATTTCCTGAAGAAGAAGTCATATATAGACTTTGAAACGCATTGAATAAAACCACCATTCCTTTTCATCAATACGTCCGGATTTCCATTTGTTCAGCAGCGCGGACAATATCCACAAAAATCCTTTGTAAGAGGCCTGATTACTGCCATACCTGTTCTCAATCAAGAAATCTCTTAAATAGGACCTGCCTGACAAAGTAAAGTAGACCAAGAGATCCTCAAGAGCTAGACATTACTTGCGTTATTTTAGCTAATATTTAGATTTGTTTGGTGATCTGAAACATTTAAATGTGACAAACATGCAAAAGAATAAAAAATCGGGAAAGTGGCAAACACTTTTTCACACAACTGTAGTTGTGAGGACAAAAACGCTAATATGTAAAAATTATACAATGCAAACAGTATGAAGGAAGAATAGTTTTAAGACAAGCAGTTTAGAAACTGCAAGTATATTTTTTAAATACATTCATACCTTTCTGTGGAAGAAGTTCCCAGGACTAGAAAAATGTGAAAGTATTGTACATTATTGTATAAATGTTACATGATTTATTGTCAGTAAGTTCATTAAATACTACTGTCATCCTCCCTGCATGGCATTTCGACATTAGGTGCTATAGTTTTTAGTTTGCCACTGATAAAAAAAGTAATATAATAATATATTATTTCTACAGTATAATGCAATCTATATAGTCATATAATATATAATACCTGTATTGGAGCAAATACTTTCTGTGGCTCAGTCTGAACGAGTGCCATGGAGTGAATAAAGGCACGCAGTGGTGACAGTGAAGTGATCAAAACAAATGTGCGAATCACTGGAAATGGGTGATGATGGTGATGGTGGTAGACTTTTAGATTTCTGGAACAAAGTATGGCAGATATTAGCTGTCACTTATTTCCTCTATGTAAAGTAATTGTGTCATCGTAGCCATAGGGGCACATCACTAAGCTTTAGACTGCAGTCAAAGACCTTCCTACCTGGAAAAGATGAAGTCATTAAGTCACCAGGAATCTAAGTTGCAAGGCACTTCAAGCTTCATTCTAGCAAGTGGCGTAGGTCACTGTGCTTTGCTACAGATATTCTGCTTTTTATGTTATTAAAGTTAAAGGGGTTGTCCAAGATTTTTTTATGGTTGAAAGGGCAGGAAATATGTTAAGATAATAAGACAGCCATGTTGCACTTATATAAACTGCCTCTGCTCTATTGTTGCTATTATGATGTGCTAGGACAGAAGTGGTTTGAATAGGGGAGTAATGGTTATTTTATTTTAACACATTTCATGCCTTTTTAAAATCATGGATAACCCTTTTAAAGGGAAGCTAAAATTAGAAAATGACTTATGATTAAAATCATGTTTTTGTATTAAACATACACTACTGTTCAAAAGTTTAGGGTCACCCAGACAATTTTGTGTTTTCCATGTAAACTCATACTTTTATTAATCTAATGAGTTGCCAAATGAATTGAAAATCTAGTCCAGACATTGACAAGGTTCGAAAAAAAGATTCTTATTTGAAATAATAATTTTCTCCTTCAAACTTTGCTTTCAACAAAGAATACTCCCTTTGCAGCAATTACAGCATTGCTGACCTTTGGCATTCTAGCAGTTAATTTGCTGAGGTAATCTGGAGAAATTTCACCCCATACTTCCAGAAGCCCCTCCCACAAGTTGGTTTGGCTTGTTGGGCACTTTTTGCCTACCATACGGTCAAGCTGCTCCCACAACAGCTCAATGGGGTTGAGATCTGGTGACTGCGCTGGCCACTCTATTACAGATAGAATACCAACTGCCTGCTTCTTCCCTAAATAGTTCTTGCATAATTTTGAGGTGTGCTTTGGGTCATTGTCCTGTTGTAGGATGAAATTGGCTCCAATCAAGCACTGTCCACAGGGTAAGACATGGCGAGTTGAGATCTTGTGACTGCGATGGCCACTCTATTACAGATAGAATACCAGCTGCCTGCTTCTTCCCTAAATAGTTCTTGCATAATTTGGAGATGTGCTTTGGGTCATTGTCCTGTTGTAGGATGAAATTGACTCCAATCAAGCGCTGTCTACAGGGTACGGCATGGCATTGCAAAATGGAGTGATAGCCATCCTTATTCAATATCCCTTTTACCTTATACAAATCTCCCACTTTACCAGCACCAAAGCAATCCCAGATCATCACATTACCTCCACCATGCTTGACAGATGTCAGGCACTCTTCCAGCATCTTTTCAGTTGTTCTGCGTCTTACAAATGTTCTTCTGTGTGAGCCAAACACCTCAAATTTGGATTCGTCTGTCCATAACACTTTTTTACAATCTTCCTCTGTCCAATGTCTGTTCTTTTGCCCATTTTAATCATTTCCTTTTATTAGCCAGTCTCAGATATGGCTTTTTCTTTGCCACTCTGCCCTGAAGGCCAGCATTCCGGAGTCGCCTCTTCACTGTAGACGTTGACACTGGCGTTTTGTGAGTACTATTTAATGAAGCTGCCACTTGAGGACCTGTGAGGCATTGATTTCTCAAACTACAGACTAATGTACTTGTCTTTTTGCTCAGTTGTGCAGCGGGGCCTCCCACTTCTCTTTCTACTCTGGTACACACCGTTGTAGGAAATCTTCAGTTTCTTGGCAATTTCTTGCATGGAATAGCCTTAATTTCTAAGAACAATAATAGACTGTTGAGTTTCACAAGAAAGTTCTTTTTTTCTGGCTATTTTAATGGAACCAACAAATGTAATGCTCTAGATTCTCAACTAGCTCAAAGGAAGGTCAGGTTTAAAGGTTCTCTAATCAGCCAAACTGGTTTCAGCTGTGCCAGCATACTTGCACAAGGGTTTTCAAGGATATTCTAGCCATCCATTAGCCTTCTTACACAGTTAGCAAACACAAAGTACCATAAGAACACTGGAGTGATGGTTGTTGGAAATGGGCCTCTATACACCTATGAAGATATTGCATTACAAACCAGACGTTTGCGGCTAGAATAGTCATTTACCACATTAACAATGTATAGAGTGTATTTCTGAATCATTTAATGTTAGCTTCATTGGAAAAAACTGTGCTTTTCTTTCAAAAATAAGGACATTTCTAAGTGACCCTAAACTTTTGAACGATAGTGTATATTCTTTGAAAATGTTTGGAATGTTTTATTAACATATCATTTGTGTGAGTTAACACATTTCCCTGTCAGTTTATTTTATCATAGGAGCATTGTTTCTGTCACCAGCGCTGAGTTGATCATAGATCTAGTCATGATGCAGGAGCTGGCTGCTGAGCTCTTATGTCACTGACTTGATTTATGATGAGGTCACAAGACTAGTGACACAGCAGAAACATTCGCTCCTGTGACAAAACAAACAGAAAAGGAAATGTGTTCCCTCACACAAACCAACAGCTGAAAGTCCCTGCTGGGTTTCCTTGCCAGATGTTGTGCATACGTGACTAAGAATTGCAGCATCTTGACATAGTTGGATACAGCAAATAACACAATACATAGTAGCTACACATTTATAAGATTATCTCAGGACAGGAACATTTTTTAAAAAATATATCAAATAGTAAAAATGACTTACATTTCAAGCTCTATTCATTAAAATGTATTTAGTTTGTGGGACGACCCCTTTAAATAACTGCGGTATGTTTCACAGCTGATAGTTAAAGGGTTTGCCTAACATATTGATGACCTACCCAAGGCAAAGTTCATCAATATTAGATTGATGGGGGTACTACACCTGAAGCGCCCCCCACACTGTTAAGCTGTAGTTTGCTCCAGTGGCCGCCATATGTAATCATATTGAGTGTAGTTTCAAAGCGCAGCTCCATTTAATGTGCAACGGTTGCTGCTGGGTTCTGGATATGTTTTTTAGTCATTTTATCAGTCAATTTAAAAAAAAACTGGGAGAAATTACAGCCATTACCAACATACCTCAGATAGTACTTTTAATCCTGCCTTCATGTATACACTTTTGAATAATGACAGTAATAAGCAATGGGTAAACCGTTTCCACAAAAAATGGTTAGCACTGCAGCCTTGCAGCACTGGAGTCCTTGGTCCAAACCCATCAAGGACAACATCTGCAAGGAGTCTGTATGTTCTCTCAGTGTTTGCGTGGGTTTCCTCCGGGCACTCCGGTTTCCTCCCACATCCCAAAGACATACTGATAGGGAATTCAGATTATGAGCCCCATTGGGGACAGTGATCACAATGTATGTAAAGCGCTGTGGAATTAACGGCGTTATATAACTGAGTAAAGTAAATAAAAGTAATACCTACTGGTATAGACTCTCAAATAAGTGCTCTATGCCTGGAGTGATTAAGTGTTGATTGTTCTTTTTGTCACTGCTTGACTGAAAATCAGCGGAGGATATTTTTCTGTCCGTTGATTCTTCTGGACGACGTGTGCACATTGAGAGATTCTGCAGTGCTATAGAGACATAGACATAAGAAGAAAAAAAGATTAAAGAAATTTGTAATGTGCCATTTCTATATGTAATGATTTCTTCTTTTTTATTTTTTGACCTTTCTAATTCCTGGCCATTAGCTATTATTGCCATTGGGGGCTACAAATATCCATACATTGTAGACAGCCAATCATATTAAATCGTATTAACAGGTGTCCACGTAATGCACATATTTCTGTCAGGACAAGAGTTTAATCAGTTTTTCTCTCCTGTAAAAATAAAATGTGAAGCTTTTGCTGCTAAACAATCAGTGAAAAATGGACAGGACCTGGGTAGGATGACATCAGTGAGCTCTCCGAGTTTTCATAGACCCATATACTTCCGTGAACTAGTTTGAATCATGACTAGGATCAAAATCGGACATGTATCCATTTTTTTACTGTACACTCAATGTAAAAAATGAAACATGCTAACTGCCCTATAGCCAACAAAGGGTTTGTGTTGGGGTTGTATTCCATCCGGTTTTTTTTTGTCTTGGGATTGGGAGAAGGTGCTGTGGTCAGATGAGACAAAAATTGAGGTCTTTGGCATTAACACAACTCGCCGTGTTTGGAGGGAGAGAAATGCTGCCTATGACCCAAGAACTCTGTTGCCACTGTTAAGCATGGAGGTGGAGACATTATGTTTTGGGGGTGTTTCTCTGCTAAGGGCACAGGACTACTTCACCGCATCAATGGGAGAATGGATGGAGCAATATACCGTAAAATCCTGAGTAACAACCTCCTTCCCTCTGCCAGGACATTAAAAATGGGTAATGGCTGGTTCTTCCAGCAAGAAAATGACCCACAATATACAGCCAAGGCAACAAAGGAGTGGCTCAAAAAGAAGCACATTAAGGTCATGGAGTGGCCTAGCCAGTCTCCAGACCTTAATCCCATATAAAACTTATGGAGGGAGTTGAAGCTCCGAGTTGCCAAACAACAGCCTCAAAATCTTAATGATTTAGAGGTGATCTGCAAAGAGGAGTGGACAAAAATTCTTCCTGACATGTGCGCAAACCTCATCATCAACTACAAAAAACATCTGACTGCTGTGCTTGCCTATAAGGGTTTTGCCACCAAGTATTAAGTCTTGTATGCCAGAGAGATCAAATACTTATTTCTCACTGCAAAATGCAAATAAATTTATATAATTTATACAATGTGATTTTCTGGATTTTATATTTGATATTCTATCTCTCAATGTTAAAATTAACCTACCCTTAAAATTATAGACTGTTCATATCTTTGTCAGTGGGCAAACCTACAAAATCAGCAAGGGATCAAATACTTATTTCCCCCACTGTAACTATTGGATTAGTAATGGATAGGTGTCTTATGGACGCCATTACTAAGCCTTGGGCTTGATATCACCGGACAATACAAAAGTGACATCAACCCCACAAATATGAACTCCAGTTGCTACCACTACAGGGCAAGTGGGAAGTGCCGACCAAAGCTCCAGAATTGGTGCATCTAATAGATTTTTTAAAATTATTTATTCAAATAATTAAAAAAATAGCATGGGGACCCCTCAAGTCTTGATAGCCAATTTTGTTAACGCTGACAGCTGAGGGTTGCAGCCCCAAGCTGTCAGTTCTGCCTGGCTGGTTATCAGAAATATAGGGGAACCCGGGCTGTTTTTTTTTTAAATTATTTATTGAGAGCTCAGGCGCTGGCTAATGAATACTCCCATCAGCCGCCGCTTACTCTCACTGCTATTAGCGGTGGCAGGCCATAGGCGATGGGAGCACTAGTCCAATCGGTTGTTGTCAGTGACGGTTTTATCTCTGATCACAGCTGCGGGCTCATGCTGTCATTTGACAGCATGGGAACCGTAGCTGTCTGACCGGCGGTAATGGTTTTACCACTAATCAGAAGCAGTGTTTGTCGCGCTGTCATTCACATGGCAGGGTGGCAAACACTGGATGTTCGGGCCCCCACTCTAGTGAATGGGGTCCGGGTTCTGGTCCGGGACTGTTCTGGTGCACAAACCCAAAATGTTTTTTAAACTTTTTGGCCAAACCCACTGGATGCGAACTTCCAGGGGTCCGCCCATTACTAGTCTTGGTGTCTCCCATGTGATGTATACAGTATACTGCAAACCCACAATGCTTAAGTTCTTTAAATCTTACATGAGCAATCATGATTTTCACACTGTGAGGAGACCGGCAGTGTAATATACATCTCTGGTCAGAATCTATTGCGAGTTCTTTGTAAAATTCATTTTAGAGAGTCAACTGTGCTCTAGACCGATGCAAATGTGGAAAAGCAGTTGCGAGCAGCAACATCATCAAAACCACCCAACATCGTTGCACCAAAGAGAAGCCGCTCCAACTGTCACATTAGGGTGAGTTAATTAAAAGTTTGACCATAGCAGGATAAATTTCAAGTTGATAATTTTATACAGCCCCCGAGTGATGGTATAAATATCCAAGTGGCAGGGAAAAAAAGTTCTATCCCCCTTTCTTATAGGAACTTTTTTGGATTCAATTTTATTAGGCTGATTTATTTTTTAATGTAGTTATTTCCCAATAAATGTTTTGCAAAATATGTCCTCCTTCCTACAGCACCTGCAGAACTGAATTACATAATATTAAATAAGGGATGTGGCTTACCTGAGACAGGGCATGGCATAACGTGCGACATCATGCTCCCAATTCCCAAACATGGGCCAAAATTGTGACTCACATTACCGGCACAAAGTACGGTAAGCCAAATTAAAAGGTGACGGAGACTAGACAATCTTAAAATTAAACAAATTAGTCCGGCAACAAGACACATTATGATCAATTTGATGCATTTTAAGGCTGCCCAGTCTAAGCTTGCAATTACTAAGAATTAGAAAGTTCTGATAACTATTCTCACTGTGTGAATATATTCTGAGACTTAAGTTTAATGCAGCATCTACATAGATGGATAAACTCTGTACCAGTTTCACTATTTGTAGCAACAAACTGCAATATTGTATAGAAAATATCATGATTTCATGCACTCACCCATAATCACATAACGTATCGCTGACAGTAAATTAGAATTTATCTATTCACCTCCCTATAGGAATATTTTTCATTGCATTTTCTGAAATTACAGCAGGTGGCAGACAAGAGCTTGCAAAATATTTATTGTTCAAGCTATAACAAAACCCTTTCCTATAAATACAGCCTGAATATGGGCTCATCATTGCCAAATTTCATCATTCTGCTGAAAACTACATTTCATCATGGAGTCGGAAGGTCATCTCTGCACTGTTAAACCCAACAGGCTCCATACTTCATTTGTGTTTGTCTCTATTGACAATAGATTTTAACTTTATGACGCTGAGAATAGAATTCTGAATATATATTAGAAAAATCTGCTATTATATTTATGTCGTTTGTACAGGTCTTGGAATTTAATCTGTACAGCTAAACGCAGGACAATTGTGGATTATTATGTTCATAATAGATAATAGATTGCTAAAAGCCAAGGCAATCAATTGATATGAATGGACTATTACCTTAGCTGATTGCATCAGTTTTCATGAGCACAAAAATGCATTTATAAACATGCATAACACAAAGACTACTATAGGAGATATTCCAAGCCCCTCTTAATCTCAGAACTAATAAAGAGGGTCTTTGGTGTAATATAGTAGGGCCAGGGCCACCATCAGGACATTACTGCTCTGACTGGCGCATGGGGCCCAACCAGCAGAGGGGGCCACAATCGTGCCCCGTCTCTTCTGCTGATCAGGCCCCCGCTGCAGGCTTCTGCCGGTGCAGTAACTGAACCTGCGCCCGAGACGCAGGTTCAGTTACTCTATTGCCGTGCGGGCCCGGGCATGCACGGCAATAGTTAAAGCCGCCAGCCAATCGGAGGCTGGCAGCTGACGTCAGCGCGCACGTCGCCTGTGTATGACGTTATTGTCACTCGCTGGCCAGTGCGCTCTTGAAACGTCTGGAGGGAACTACGCCGCAGGTGCACGGCAAGGAAAGAAGAAAGAGTTTTTTTAATTTCTATTGAAAGCGACCCAGGGCAGAATTGAGACACGGGGGGCAGAATTGGAAAGATGGGGGCAGGATTGGAGACACGGGGGCAGGATGGGGGACACGGGGCAGGATGGAAGACATGAGGCAGGATGGGAGACACGGGACAGGATGGGAGACATGAGGCAGGATGGGAAACATGGGACAGGATGGGAGACATGAGGCAGGATGGGAGACATGGGACAGAATGGGAGACACGGTGGCAGGATGAGGGCTGGATGGGAGACACGGGACAGAATGAGAGACATGAGGCAGGATGGGAGACACGGGACAGAATGAGAGACATGAGGCAGGATGGGAGACACGGGACAGAATGGGAGACACGGTGGCAGGATGGGAGACATGGGACAGGATGGGAGACATGAGGCAGGATGGGAGACACGGGACAGAATGGGAGACATGAGGCAGGATGGGAGACACGGGACAGAATGAGAGACATGAGGCAGGATGGGAGACACGGGACAGAATGAGAGACATGAGGCAGGATGGGAGACACGGGACAGAATGAGAGACATGAGGCAGGATGGGAGACACGGGACAGAATGGGAGACACGGTGGCAGGATGGGAGACATGGGACAGGATGGGAGACATGAGGCAGGATGGGAGACACGGGACAGAATGGGAGACATGAGGCAGGATGGGAGACACGGGACAGAATGAGAGACATGAGGCAGGATGGGAGACATGGGACAGAATGGGAGACACGGTGGCAGGATGGGAGACATGGGACAGGATGGGAGACATGAGGCAGGATGGGAGACACGGGACAGAATGAGAGACATGAGGCAGGATGGGAGACACGGGACAGAATGAGAGACATGAGGCAGGATGGGAGACACGGGACAGAATGAGAGACATGAGGCAGGATGGGAGACACGGGACAGAATGGGAGACACGGTGGCAGGATGGGAGACATGGGACAGGATGGGAGACATGAGGCAGGATGGGAGACACGGGACAGAATGGGAGACATGAGGCAGGATGGGAGACACGGGACAGAATGAGAGACATGAGGCAGGATGGGAGACATGGGACAGAATGGGAGACACGGTGGCAGGATGGGAGACATGGGACAGGATGGGAGACATGAGGCAGGATGGGAGACACGGGACAGAATGGGAGACATGAGGCAGGATGGGAGACATGGGACAGAATGAGAGACATGAGGCAGGATGGGAGACATGGGACAGAATGGGAGACACGGTGGCAGGATGAGGGCTGGATGGGAGACATGGGAGCAGAATGTAGACAAACGGGCAGAATGGAGACAGGGGGCAGGATGGAGGAAGGATGGGAGACACAGGGGCAGAATGCAGACAAGGGGCAGAATGGAGACAATGGGCAGAATGGAGACAGGGCAGAATGGAGACACGGGGGCAGGATGAGGGCTGGATGGGAGACACGGGGGCAGAATGTAGACAAGGGTCAGAATGGAGACACGGGGCAGGATGGAGGCAGGATGGGAGACACAGGGCAGTATGGGAGACATAAGGCAGGATGGGAGACATGGGACAGAATGGGAGACACGGGGGCAGGATGAGGGCTGAATGGGAGACATGGGGCAGAATGTAGACAAGGGGAAGAATGGAGACAGGGCAGGATGGGAGACACGGGGTAAGAATGTAGACAAGGGGCAGAATGGAGACACGGGAGCAGGATGGAGGTAGGTTGGGAGACACAGGGGCATAATGTAGACAAGGGGCAGAATGGAGACAAGGGGCAGGATGACAGGATGGGAGACACGGGGCAGAATGTAGACAAGGGGCAGGATGGAAGAGATGGGGCAGGATGGAAGACACGGGGGCAGGATAGGAGACACGGGGCAGAATGGGAACAATGGGCAGAATGGAGACAGGGCAGAATAGAGACACGGGGCAGGATGAAGGCAGGATGGGAGACACGGGGCAGAATGTAGACAAGGGGTAGAATGGAGACGGGGCAGGATGGGAGACACGGGGGCATGATGTAGACAAGGGGCAGAATGTAGACATGGGGCAGGATGGAGGCAGGATGGTAGACACGGGGGGGCAGAATGTAGACAAGGGGCAGTATGGGAGACACGGCAGGATTGGAGACACGGGGCAGGATGGAGACACAGGTGGCAGGAAGGAGACATGGTGCAGGATGGAGACAGATTGGGCAGGAATATGGGGCAGGATGGAGACAGATGGTGCAGGATCATGGGGCAGGATGGAAACAGATGGTGCAGGATGGAGACAGATGGGGCAGGAATATAGGGCAGGAATATGGGACATGATGGAGACATATTGTGCAGGATCATGAGGCAGGATGGAGACAAGGGGTGGGAAGGGAGACACGGGGCAGGATGGGAGACATGGTGGCAGGATGGGAGACACAGGGGCAGGATGGAGACACAGGGGGCTGGATGGAGACAGATGGAGCAGGAATATGGGGCAGGATCGAGACAGATGGGGCAGGATGGAGACAGATGGGGCAGGATGGAGACAGATGGGGCAGGATGGAGACACATGGTGCAGAATCATGGGGCATAATGGAGACAGATGGGGCAGGATCATGGGGCAGATGGGGCAGGATCATGGGACAGATGGGGAGGATCATGGGACAGATGAGGCAGGATCATGGGACATCACATGGAGGAAGGATGGGAGAACATATGACTGGAGCTAGGAATGAGACACACGGGGGCCAGGATGGGGGATATTATTACTGCAGTGATGTATTTATTTTATTTTGAGGATACTGTTTTAAATAGGGGAGGCGGTCCTGTTACTGTGCAGAGCAACACTGTCGCCTTTTTTTCTTCATCTGATGTTTAGAATTTGGGAAAAAAAAAAGTAGTGTGTTCTGCAAGCAGTGCTCTCGATAACTGTGTTATTTCCTGCAGAGACGAACCCTGACTGGAAGAAGTGACGGTGGTCTGTGCTGAAGATGAAAAGTGAAGATGAAAGACTTCACGTAGAGATGTCACTGGTGAGTCAGTGTGTTACTTGTACAATGACACTATACACTGTATACTAGATACAGCGGTCCTGTGTACAATTTCACCAATGATCACTATATTACCTTTATACTATACACTATATACAGAGCTACTGTGTATAATGTCACCAGTGATCACTGTATTACTTGTACACAGACACTGCATACTAAGTACAGATCTCCTGTGTATAATGGCACTTACGGTGATATTAGCATTTTTTTTTTTATTACTGGTCAGTATTTTAGTATTCAGTCACTATGTGGTGGTAATATATTGTCCAGCCGTGGTGTGGCGGTATTTGTTCTTTGTATGTGCTATTATTTGGTCACTATCTGGTGGTAATATGTGGTCTGGTCATGGTGTGGTGGTATTTGTTCCTTGTATGTGGTATTATTGGTCATGTGGTGGTAATATGTGGCATGGACGTGTTGTGTTGGTGCTTGTTCCTTGTAAGTGGTATTATAGGTCACTGTGTGGTGGTAATATGGCGTCTGGTCATGGTGCGGTGGTATTTGTCCCCTGTATGTGATATTATTGGTCATTTTAAAAATTTAAAAATTGCTTAAATTATACCTAAATTGTACTGGATATTTTAACAAATGTTTAATAGGTTAGAGTAGAGTAGGGCCCGGCCAAAAGAGTCTACCTTGTCGTGGTGGCGGCTTAAAAAATCTTTTTACTGTGGACAGTTCGAGTGGTGGAGTTGGGGCTGGGGTGGAGCCAGGGTGGAGTCTCAAGGGGTCCCCGGAAATTTTGCCTGTATGGGGCCCCAAAATTCCTAGTGGCAGCCCTGAGTAGGGCCACATTTACTAACATGTAATGAGCCTGCAAGCAGCATATAATGAGCTCCAGATAAAACAGGCAGAAGGGACAGATTTACACAATGCTACAACAGATTTAACCCCTTAATGACCAGGCCAACATTTTTATTGTCACTTTATGTAGCAATAACTCTGGAACGCTTCATCATATCCCATTGATTTGTGACACATTATACTTTATGATAATGGTGAACTTAGGATGATATGTTGTGTGTTCATTTATAAAAAATATCAGAAATTTGACAAAAATTTTCAAACTTTGAATGATTATCCCTTTAATCCAGATAGTTATATCACACAAAAACATTAATAAATAACATTTCCCACATCTCTGCCTTACATCAGCACCATTTGTAAAATGTTGTTTTATTTTGTCAACATTTTAAAAGGTTTAAAAATGTAGCAGTAATTTTTCATGTTTTACAAAATTATTTTTTAGGGACCTATCCAGGATTGTAGTGGCTTTGGGTGTCCTATATATTGGAAAACCCCCAAAAGTGATACCATTTTATAATCAGACCCCTCAACGTATTCAAAATTGCTTTCAGGAGGTTTATTAACCCTTCAGGTGATTTTCAGGAATTAATGCAAAGTGATACGACAGGAATGAAGAAGTGTATTTTTACTACCTGAATGTTTCTAACTTCTGAACAGGCCGCTATAGCTGGCAGGCTCTAAGGCTGTTATTTGGCCTTGAATTGCCATGGCAAACATCGGGACCACATGATTATGATCTCTGGGTGCTGATATAGTTAAAAGAGGAAGCCCCCACACTCTGTTAACCATCTAGATGCTGTAGTCACTATTGACAGCAGTATTTAAGAGGTTAAGAAAACCATAGTCTGTGCCAACACTGATCATGGCTGATGCAGCAAGTTGTCAGCTATAGTGTACAGCCGACAGCTGCTGGATTGTCACCTGTCAGAGGATGCTAGTCTCTTATATCTCAGGTCAGGTTTAAGTTGTTCGGGTGGTCATTAAAGGGTTAAGAAACTAAGCATGGGCATTTCTGACCAAATTGCTCAATTTGTGGGCTCAAAATAGAGACTTAGTGCTAAGACAACACATCTTGTACTTTTTCTGCAGTGAAATCCATAGTGAATCCACAGCAAAATTGCAGATTGAACTGGCTTGTGCTACGGAGAAGGGTGAAATCTGTGGTGGAAATAAATCTGCAGCTTTCAGAAGCAAAATTCTCAGCATGCTCAGATTTCTTCTTTCATTTTTTCGCTACATAAAAACCCCATTCACATGTAATGTTTTGTGAGTTTTGTTTACACTACACGGCCGGAGGCTGAATATACACTTCAGGTAAGGTCACGTTCACACGTTCAGTATTTCGTCAGTGTTTTACCTCAGTATTTGTAAGCCAAAACCAGGAGTGGGACAGTCAGAGGAAAAGTATAAACATTAGTGTTGAGCATTCCGATACTGCAAGTATCGGGTATCGGCCGATACTTGCTGTATCGGAATTCCGATACCGAGATCCGATATTTTTGTAGTATCGGGTATCGGTATCGAAACAACATTAATGTAAAAATGTGTAAAAGAAAGAATTAAAATAAAAAATATTGCTATACTCACCTCTCCGACGCAGCCTGCACCTTACCGAGGGAAGCGGCAGCGTTCTTTGTTTAAAATTCGCGCTTTTCTTTCCTTTACAAGAAGTCCAGGCTTGTGATTGGTTGCGTGCCGCCCATGTGGCCGGGACGCAACCAATCACAGCAAGCCGTGACGTAATTTCAGATCCTTCAGGATTTTAAAATTACGTTCCGGCGTTGTGATTGGTTGCGTCGCAGTCACATGGGCGACGCAACCAATCACAGCAAGCCGTGACGTAATTTCAGGTCCTTAAGGATTTTAAAATTACGTCCCGGCTTTGTGATTGGTTGCGTCGCAGTCACATGGGAGACGCAACCAATCACAAGCCGTGACGTCACGGGAGGCTGGACACGCGCGCATTTTAAAATGGGCGCGTGTCCAGCCTCCCGTGACGTCCCGGCTTGTGATTGGTTGCGTCGCGATCAACCAATCACAAGCCGGGAGGCTGGACACGCGCGCATTTTAAAATTTTAAAATGCGCGCGTGTCCAGCCTCCCGGCTTGTGATTGGTTGACCGCGGCGCAACCAATCACAAGCCGTGACGTTACGGGAGGCTGGACACGCGCCCATTTTAAAATGCGCGCGTGTCCAGCCTCCCGTGACGTCACGGCTTGTGATTGGTTGCGTCTCCCATGTGACTGCGACGCAACCAATCACAAAGCCGGGACGTAATTTTAAAATCCTTAAGGACCTGAAATTACGTCACGGCTTGCTGTGATTGGTTGCGTCGCCCATGTGACTGCGACGCAACCAATCACAACGCCGGAACGTAATTTTAAAATCCTGAAGGACCTGAAATTACGTCACGGCTTGCTGTGATTGGTTGCGTCCCGGCCACATGGGCGGCACGCAACCAATCACAAGCCTGGACTTCTTGTAAAGGAAAGAAAAGCGCGAATTTTAAATAAAGAACGCTGCCGCTTCCCTCGGTAAGGTGCAGGCTGCGTCGGAGAGGTGAGTATAGCAATATTTTTTATTTTAATTCTTTCTTTTACACATTAATATGGTTCCCAGGGCCTGAAGGAGAGTTTCCTCTCCTTCAGACCCTGGGAACCATCAGGAATACCGTCCGATACATGAGTCCCATTGACTTGTATTGGTATCGGGTATCGGTATCGGATTGGATCCGATACTTTGCCGGTATCGGCCGATACTTTCCGATACCGATACTTTCAAGTATCGGACGGTATCGCTCAACACTAATAAACATGTGACCGTGGAAGTGTCAAGGAAACAACACTGTTTCTGGTGACAGCTCTTCCTCCCGACCCCACCATACTGGTTCTGCATGCACAACTGAGTGTTCATGGTTTTTCAATGGGGAGGGAAGAATAAGACACTGTCAGATACTTCTGGCTGTGGCTTATCTGCCCTGAGAAAAGACGGATTTAGCATACATAAATTCTATGTGCCCAACATTTCTATCACCAGGCATCTGTTAGTTGAGTCATCCTCATACACATAAGATGGCCAGTCAACCTTGCTAAAACCCGTGGGTTTGTATGACTTACATATAATGTGTGTTACTTCTTCTGGATTTAAAAGAGAGACAAATCGAGCTCTGAGTTTGCAACTCCAACAAACTCATCTCTGCTAAATCATTACATCAATTCTGCTATAACACTGCCAGTGTTGCATTGGACTGTGTGACAAACTCAGCTCTTTTATGTAGCTGAGCCAACTCTGCTGCACCACTATCAGCTCTGCATTGGACGCTGTGACCAACTAATTTTTGCTATATTGTTTAATCAGATCAGCCACGTTACACAGTTAGTCTCAGTTCCTCATCGCTGAGTCTAATCTGCTTCATTAAATCCAGCATCCTCTCTGCCGCCTCGGCTTCCATTGTTCCATCCGGACCTCCCTGCTGCACCAAAGTCATTACTCTCTGCTGCATAACAACTACTTATCTGGACCAAGGCCTACAAAGATCCACCTTACCAGACAAGACGTCAAGGTCCCATTTTGTTGCCGTTGTAAAGTGTCTTTCTTACCACACTATTCATAAATTTAGGGAACAGATAAAGTGATTAGTGAATGTAGGACCAAACTGCACAGTGTGGGTAGTTTGGTTCTTTTATCATTTCCTATGCATTGAAGCAAGACAAAACTAAAATATAAAAATGTAAATCATTTAATGGGGTTGTGCACTACTGGTCAATCTCAGTTTAGTCAATTCAGGACCCTAATTAAAATAAAAACCATGTACACTCACCTCCTGCGAGGCGCCATTCCAGCTATGTCATGCCGCTGAGAGTTGTGTGGCTTATTGTGCCACGTGCAGGTTGTAGCCAATGAGCGGCCGCTCGACAGCTGCAGCCTTTACTATTACATCAGAGTGGACGGCTGCCTTAACAGAATATGGATGGGCCGCAGCCAAAGAGCTGCCGCCCACGGGATGCAGCCTACATGTGACACAATGCTGTCATTCTCCGGGAACAGCGGAGTTGACAGCGCTGGATCGGCGTCACTGCTGGAGGTGAGTATACACGGTTTTTAGCGTGTTTGGGGTCCTGAAAAGATTAATCTGAGGTTGTCTAATACATTTGCATTGCTTTAGAGGGATTTTTTGGGGCATGTAATGCAAAACAATGAAGCTGGCAGAGCACTGCGTGAAGGCTTTGCCGGATTGCTTTCAAGCACTTTGCATTCTGTATTTGCTCAGTAATTCTTACATATTTAGGAGGAAAGAGACGCTGCTAGAGCTGCTTTTCAAGTATCATTGAATAATACAAACAGAATCTTGAAAGAGAAATGTTTTATGTCGCCGTATACCTGGGAAATGTGCAGCCAGCCGACAGATCTCATCCTTCATGCATAATATCTGCTTTATTTGTGGCAGTAGATTCACCTGCAAAATAGGAAATGCCTGAGTTATAAAACAGGTAGGTATTAAAGACCGTATATAATGCCGCTTCCCGGCTTTTCTCAATTTTTACTCATTTGTAATACTGCATTATTCATTCTTTCCATTCTGACGACTTTTGGAGTGGCACCAATATGTAACATGCATGAAGCTGACGGAACAATTTTTTAAAGGAATTCTTCCCCCGACTTGTTTTGTTCCGTATTATACAATGACCTTTGGCTGCGTCCACACTGACATGTTCCATCAGGTGACTGTGCTATTATACAGTATATGTATCTGCAACCATTATTTCTCACATGATACCTGACAGCTCCATTATAAGGCAATGGAATCTGTCACATAACGGCAATTATGTAAGTTATGGGTCTCCAACCTCCATTCCTTACCTCCCTCTTACTTCTCTGTTACCTCTGGTTATGTGATGTCAGTAGACGATGGGCTAAAGCAATGGAGCGTTGGGCAGAGAAATGGCGCAGCAATGCACGGACACACAGGCATATGAATGACTAAAATATTTTACTCCAAAGAAGGACCAGATGATCAGTAAGGCCTCATTCAGACGTTCATGATTTTTTTTTGCAGGTAAAGACAAGGATTGTAGTTTATCAGTGTTTTTTCATGAGTGTTTGGTCAGTGTGTCAGTTTTTACCATCAGTCATTCATCAGTGAGTTTTCAGTGTTAAACAAAAAAAAATCTGCAAAGCTTTTACCTATTATAAGGTTAAAGGAAGTGTTCCATTTCAGAAAATCCCTGTCCCCAGGCGCAGTTAGAGCGCCCCCAGACGCAGGGCCGCGGGGTACTCGGTACCGGGCCTCTCTGTCTCAGTCCTGGGGTTGTCACGGTGGCTAGACCCGGTGCGTGACCCTGCTAAGGGGCATCCAATGAAAGGTGTGATGATGGTGCGTGGTGCAAGGTGCGAGGAATAATGAGGACACAGGGTTGCAGTCTCTTTACCTCTTTACTGAAGGCTTCGGGATCCGCAATCCAGAGCACTGCTAACAGGGCTGGCTGAGACCGGCCGGTCCGAAGGCACATCCAGAGTTCCCTTTGCAGGTGGAAATCAGTACCTACCTTCTAGCACCTGTGTGTTGTAGTACCTCCCTGCTGAGCACCACGGGATAGTCCTCACAACTGTTGTGTCTGTTTCTGATGTTCTTTCTCTCTCCGTCCCCAAGATGATATGGCTAGGACGCACCCGTATGACGGGGTAGGCCTGGAGTTATTTTATAGGGACCCTAGAGACGCCCCTCTCCCACAATTGCCTCCGTTGTCTGCTTAGGTGATTTAGGTGAGACAGCCAACCTATAATTAACTGTCCTGCCGCTGTTTGAAGTAATGCTTAGAGCCCAATACTTCCTCGGCGTTCCGGCCACCGGCTACGCGCCTCAGTAGGATGTTGCCACGATCTTAGGGCACGACTCCTACTGGTTCTATTCTCCTTTGTGCTGTGAGCTCATTTCTCACTTCTCCACAATAAACCTCGCTTCGTGTCCTTTCTTAAGATGCCACCGCAACGGGTGCAGGCGCGACTCCGTAACGATCTGTCCCCGTTTCGGGTGAAAGGCTAGTACAGTCCCCCATTTTACCAAATCCTTCTTACCGCGTGCAGTCTTTGGGTTTTGTACTTTCGGTGGGTCACTTTGTTCTGTCTCTTTTTGGTTTTTCCAGTGTAGAATTAAGCATTGTTTATACTGTTCCCAGGTGAGCACAGCAATGCTGAGGCCCTCCTGCCTGGCCCCGTCTGGCCCAATCCTCGGGGTATCCCATTGGAAGATCACCCCCTCCGAGCTCACATCTAGCGGTTCTCCCATAATTGTCGGTAACGGAGGCACCAGCTTCTCCATAGTGTCTGGGGTTACCACTACCAGCTCAGTGGAGAGGAATCGGTCATTGTCGGGACGGGGAGCAGTCATGGGAGCAGGATCGGTCGGGAGAGCAGGGGCGCTTTCCATACCTGCATCTGATGTGGTTCCACCAATGCCGGTCTGTTCCACTGATGAGAACACTGGAGTCGGCTGCGGCTCGGACCGCGGCTCTTCCAAGGCGTCCTTCTGGCACAGCTCCGACTTCCATTGCTTCACATCGGCTGGCTCCATGTCCGGGATAGGTTGACTCGGCTCCCCCGCCGGCGGCTCCAAGAAGTTCGGGTCCCTCAGCTGCGGTGGGTTCGGATCCGCTTCTGGCTTTTGGGGATAATCCGGGATCACTTTGTTGTCGTTCAGGTACTCGCTGGTCACCTTCGCTGTCTCGGGATCGGCAGCTGCACACGCACCTGGCTCCGCCATTTCTCGGAGGTGGAGCTCCTTCATGTCTTGGTTCCCACGTTGCAATCCAGGGGGCGGTTCTCCTCTGCTTCGGGGCAGGTCATCATCTTGCAGCAGTAGTCGGAGGGGGCGGTCGCCACTTTTGGCGCTGCTTTGATAGTCTCCTCCCATGGCACGCCCTTCTTCTTCCTCTGCGCTCCTCGTGGCGCTGTAATGGCGGCGGTTTTGGCGGGAATTTTTGGCGGCAAATAGCAATACACAGTCTTTGCAATAAATCACGGTTCAAGCACAATTTAGACACAGTTCCAAGGCACACATGACCTGATTCTTCAGGCTTAAGTAGATCCTGTTCGTGACGCCAAGTTGGAGCGCCCGCAGATGCAGGGCCGCGGGGTACTCAGTACCGGGCCTCTCTGTCTCAGTCCTGGGGTTGTCGCGGTGGCTAGACCCGGTCTGTGACCCTGGCGGAGTGTCAGTACTGCAACGACCAGGAGTCTGGGGTGCTGCACAGTTTGTTAACAAAAAAAAGAAAACAATGCAATACTCACTGTCGACAGGATGTGAACGCTGCAGACAATGTTAGACACTGTAACCAGCAGCAGAGATCAGTGGTGGACCCGGGGACGGTGAGTAAAGTGCGTTTTATTTTTGTATAAGAAATTGTGTACAGGGATTGCGATTTTCAAAAGGGGACAACCCCTCAAATCACAGATACCATCCGTATGCTGTCCATGATTTTTACAGACCCATAGAATTCTATGGATAATTTTGATCCATGACACTGATTAAAAATGGACATGTCTCCATGATTTTTTTGCAGACACAAGAGGAAAAAAAACGAACATGTGATTAACATCATAGACTTCAATGGGTAAGTGTTCTGTCTGTGAAAATCATAGAGAAACACATGATTCATGGACATCTGAATGAAGCCTTAAGTACCCAGTTTTTACATCTTCCACAGCACATAAGGTTTTATTTCTGTTAGGAATGGCACAAACCCTTCACGGTTGCAACTGTACATTTCAGTGTTAGATCCATCCATTGGTAGGAAGTGTTTGATTATATTTTAATTTAAGCAGATTACAACACATTAAAATCTGGCTCTGCTCTCCTGATATTGCCAATTATTTAGGGGACTTAGCTGCAGATCTAGGCCAGTTCCAATGTCACAGCACATACGATACTGCAGAGGTAAAACTGCCCGATATAACAGCACCAGTGGTGTGCATTGCCTGCCAGAGACATAATGATGATGTCAATCAGAAGTGCAGTCAGAAACTCAGAAGGGTGGGTGGTGGTGCGCTTCTGAAAAGGGAAAAACACACAGATTCTTTTAAAGAGAATCTGTCACTAGGTTTTTGCTATGTAATCTGAGAGCAGCATGATGTAGGGGCAAAGACCCTGATTCCACCAATGTGTCACTTACTAGGCTGTCTATTGCTGTTTCAATAAAATCACTATCAGTTTTATCAGTAGGAGATTATCACTAAAGGACTAGCAGTCCCGTGCCTCCTGGTCCAACCACGCCTACCACTAATTAGTAGCTTTTGGTCAATATACATTGTACACAGAAAACTGTTAATTAGTGATGTGGGTGGGTTTATACCCAGCTTAGCATTGCAAGTCGTTGCTTGCAGTCAAGGAGATGGTTGTTTCAACCGCGATCAGTCTGTAACTGCCATACAAAGCAAAGCAAATATATTAGTCTCTATTGGAACTCACTACTTTTGCAACCTGGCAGCTGCACAGCATACCACATCACAGTGCTTCACCACGGAATACAATATAACAAGGCAGTCACCAAGCAAATGTACAATTTGTTAGTCCTATATTGTAACAATAGAGTACCAGATAAAGATAAAAGTCATCAGGTCTAGCACTGTATATCTACTCTATGTTGAAAGGAAATAAATAAAATACGGGGTTTCTACAGAGTACTGTCAGAGTGTGTAGTTGGCTCAGAATTTATTAGTCTCCCTTGTCCATATCTCAGCAGCATTTCATGGCTGTTATTCCTATATACTGTATTGTGTGATTGGTTTACTTCTCAAATCAATAGTGAGCTGGACAGCCAGTGTACATGGAATCAATTTCAAGTGGCTATGTCATCAATGTTTGAAACATATGAGCCGTGCTGAGACAAAGCAATTCATAGTTTAGTTGTTTTAAGGTTGAAAATAGACATACAGTTAGGTCCATATATATTTGGACAGAGACAACATTTTTCTAATTTTGGTTATAGACATTACCACAATGAATTTTAAAGAAAACAATTCAGATGCAGTTGAAGTTCAGACTTTCAGCTTTCATTTGAGGGTATCCACATTAAAATTGGATGAAGGGTTTAGGAGTTTCAGCTCCTTAACATGTGCCACCCTGTTTTTAAAGGGACCAAAAGTAATTGGACAATTGACTCCAAGGCTATTTCATGGACAGGTGTGGGCAATCCCTTCGTTATGTCATTCTCAATTAAGCAGATAAAAGGCCTGGAGTTGATTTGAGGTGTGGTGCTTGTATTTGGAAGGTTTTGCTGTGAAGTAAACATGCGGTCAAAGGAGCTCTCCATGCAGGTGAAACAAGCCATCCTTAAGCTGCGAAAACAGAAAAAACCCATCTGAGAAATTGCTACAATATTAGGAGTGGCAAAATCTACAGTTTGGTACATCCTGAGAAAGAAAGCACTGGTGAACTCATCAATGCAAAATGACCTGGGCGCCCACGGAAGACAACAGCGGTGGATGATCGCAGAATAATCTCCATGGTGAAGAGAAACCCCTTCACAACAGCCAACCAAGTGACCAACACTCTCCAGGAGGTCGGCTGTTATGGTTCTCAATGGCAAGAGAACATAGCCCAGCATACATAGGAACTAGCTCTTGGAAGGATGGAAACTTAAACTGACCATGAACTAAACCTGCCGCACAACTAACAGTAGCCGGGTAGCGTAGCCTGCGTTTTATCCCTAGACGCCCAGCGCCGGCCGGAGGACTAACTAATCCTGGCAGAGGAAAATATAGTCCTGGCTCACCTCTAGAGAAATTTCCCCGAAAGGCAGACAGAGGCCCCCACATATATTGGCGGTGATTTAAGATGAAAATGACAAACGTAGTATGAAAATAGGTTTAGCAAAATCGAGGTCCGCTTACTAGATAGCTGGAAGACAGAAAGGGTACTTTCATGGTCAGCTGAAAACCCTATCAATACACCATCCTGAAATTACTTTAAGACTCTAGTATTAACTCATAACATCAGAGTGGCAATTTCAGATCACAAGAGCTTTCCAGACACAGAAACGAAACTGCAGCTGTGAACTGGAACAAAATGCAAAAAACAAACAAGGACAAAAGTCCGACTTAGCTGGAAGTTGTCTGGTAGCAGGAACATGCACAGAAAGGCTTCTGATTACAATGTTGACCGGCATGGAAGTGACAGAGGAGCAAGGTTAAATAGCGACTCCCACATCCTGATGGGAACAGGTGAACAGAGGGGATGATGCACACAAGTTCAATTCCACCAGTGGCCACCGGGGGAGCCCAAAATCCAATTTCACAACAGTACCCCCCCCCCTCAAGGAGGGGGCACCGAACCCTCACCAGAACCACCAGGGCGATCAGGATGAGCCCTATGAAAGGCACGGACCAGATCGGAGGCATGAACATCAGAGGCAGTCACCCAAGAATTATCCTCCTGACCGTATCCCTTCCATTTGACCAGATACTGGAGTTTCCGTCTGGAAACACGGGAGTCCAAGATTTTTTCCACAATGTACTCCAACTCGCCCTCAACCAACACCGGAGCAGGAGGCTCAACGGAAGGCACAACCGGTACCTCATACCTGCGCAACAATGACCGATGAAAAACATTATGAATAGAAAAAGATGCAGGGAGGTCCAAACGGAAGGACACAGGGTTAAGAATCTCCAATATCTTGTACGGGCCGATGAACCGAGGCTTAAACTTAGGAGAAGAAACCCTCATAGGGACAAAACGAGAAGACAACCACACCAAGTCCCCGACACAAAGCCGAGGACCAACCCGACGCCGGCGGTTGGCAAAAAGCTGAGTCTTCTCCTGGGACAACTTCAAATTGTCCACCACCTGCCCCCAAATCTGATGCAACCTCTCCACCACAGCATCCACTCCAGGACAATCCGAAGATTCCACCTGACCGGAGGAAAATCGAGGATGAAACCCCGAATTACAGAAAAAAGGAGACACCAAGGTGGCAGAGCTGGCCCGATTATTGAGGGCAAACTCCGCTAAAGGCAAAAAAGCAACCCAATCATCCTGATCTGCAGACACAAAACACCTCAAATATGTCTCCAAAGTCTGATTCGTCCGCTCGGTCTGGCCATTAGTCTGAGGATGGAAAGCAGACGAGAAAGACAAATCTATGCCCATCCTAGCACAGAATGCCCGCCAAAATCTAGACACGAATTGGGTTCCTCTGTCAGAAACGATATTCTCCGGAATACCATGCAAACGAACCACATTTTGAAAAAACAGAGGAACCAACTCGGAAGAAGAAGGCAACTTAGGCAGGGGAACCAAATGGACCATCTTAGAGAAACGGTCACACACCACCCAGATGACAGACATCTTCTGAGAAACAGGAAGATCCGAAATAAAATCCATCGAGATGTGCGTCCAAGGCCTCTTCGGGATAGGCAAGGGCAACAACAATCCACTAGCCCGAGAACAACAAGGCTTGGCCCGAGCACAAACGTCACAAGACTGCACAAAGCCTCGTACATCTCGTGACAGGGAAGGCCACCAGAAGGACCTTGCCACCAAATCCCTGGTACCAAAGATTCCAGGATGACCTGCCAACGCAGAAGAATGAACCTCAGAAATGACTTTACTGGTCCAATCATCAGGAACAAACAGTCTACCAGGTGGGCAACGATCAGGTCTATCCGCCTGAAAATCCTGCAAGGCCCGCCGCAGGTCTGGAGAAACGGCAGACAGAGGCCCCCACATATATTGGCGGTGATTTAAGATGAAAATGACAAACGTAGTATGAAAATAGGTTTAGCAAAATCGAGGTCCGCTTACTAGATAGCTGGAAGACAGAAAGGGTACTTTCATGGTCAGCTGAAAACCCTATCAATACACCATCCTGAAATTACTTTAAGACTCTAGTATTAACTCATAACATCAGAGTGGCAATTTCAGATCACAAGAGCTTTCCAGACACAGAAACGAAACTGCAGCTGTGAACTGGAACAAAATGCAAAAAACAAACAAGGACAAAAGTCCGACTTAGCTGGAAGTTGTCTGGTAGCAGGAACATGCACAGAAAGGCTTCTGATTACAATGTTGACCGGCATGGAAGTGACAGAGGAGCAAGGTTAAATAGCGACTCCCACATCCTGATGGGAACAGGTGAACAGAGGGGATGATGCACACAAGTTCAATTCCACCAGTGGCCACCGGGGGAGCCCAAAATCCAATTTCACAACAGTCGGCGTATCAATATCCAAATCTACCATAAAGAGAAGACTGCATGAAAGTAAATACAGAGGGTTCACTGCACGGTGCATGCCACTCATAAGCATCAAGAATAAAAAGGCTAGACTGGACTTTGCTAAAAAACATCTAAAAAAGCCTGCACAGTTCTGGAGGAACATTCTTTGGACAGATGAAACCAAGATCAACCTCTACAAGAATGATGGAAAGAGAAAAGTATGGCGAAGGCGTGGTACAGCTCATGATCCAATGCATACCACATCATCTGTAAAACACAGCGGAGGCAGTGTGATGGCTTGGGCATGCATAGCTGCCAGTGGCACTGGGTCATTAGTGTTTATGGATGATGTGACACAGGACAGAAGCAGCCGAATGAATTCTGAGATCTTCAGAGCCATACTGTGTGCTCAGATCCAGCCAAATGCAGCCAAACTGATTGGTCATCATTTCATACTACAGATGGACAATGACCCAAAACATAAAGCCAAAGAAACCCAGGAGTTTATTAAAGCAAAGAAGTGGAATATTCTTGAATGGCCAAGTCAGTCACCTAATCTCAACCAAATTGAGCATGTATTTCACTTGTTAAAGACTAAACTTCAGACAGAAAGGCCCACAAACAAACAGCAACTGAAAACCACCGCAGTGAAGACCTGGCAGAGCATCAAAAAGGAGGAAACACAGCGTCTGGTGATGTCCATGAGTTCAAGACTTCAGGCGGTCATTGCCAACAAAGGGTTTTCAACCAAGTACTAGAAATTAACATTTTATTCAAAATTATTGAATCTGTCCAATTACTTTTGGTCCCTTTAAAAACAGGGTGGCACATGTTAAGGAGCTGAAACTCCTAAACCCTTCATTCAATTTTAATGTGGATACCCTCAAATGAAAGCTGAAAGTCTGAACTTCAACTGCATCTGAATTGTTTTGTTTAAAATTCATTGTGGTAATGTCTATAACCAAAATTATAAAAATGTAATCTCTGTCCAAATATATATGGACCTAACTGTAAGTGACTCGAGATCAACCTACAACCTAACATGCTGATCCAATGGAAGTCAAAACCCCATGCTAATTGCCCTATATTAGATGAAAATTGCTTCCTGACTCCACATACAGTACAGACCAAAAGTTTGGACACTCCGTCTCATTTAAAGATTTTTCTGTATTTTCATGACTATGAAAATTGTACATTCACACTGAAGTGAGCAGGGTGAGCTGGACCGCAGAGTGAAGGCAAAAGGGCCAACACCAACAAGTGCTAAGCATCTCTGGGAACTCCTTCAAGATTGTTGGAAGACCTTTCCCGGTGACTACCTCTTGAAGCTCATCAAGAGAATGCCAAGAGTGTGCAAAGCAGTCATCAAAGCAAAAGGTGGCTACTTTGAAGAACCTAGAATATAAGACATAATTTCAGTTGTTTCACACTTTTTTGTTAAGTATATAATTCCACATGTGTTAATTCATAGTTTTGATGCCTTCAGTGTGAATGTACAATTTTCATAGTCATGAAAATACAGAAAAATCTTTAAATGAGAAGGTGTGTCCAAACTTTTGGTTTGTACTGTATGACAATCAGACTAAGGCAGGAGTCACACTAGACTGTAATACGGACGAGTGCTATGCGATAAAAAATCACATAGTACTCGGACCAATGTTAATCTATGGGGCAGCTCCCATCATCCATTGTTTTCTCGGCCGTATTATACGTGCGAGAGAAATCACAGCATGCTACGATTTTCACCGTATGTCTGCCGAGAATCGCCAATGAAAGTCTATGGGTGCGAGAAACTCGGACACAACATGGACCATCAGGGTGACTTGTGAGAAATATGCACCGGTGTCCTATAGGAAAGCCGGCAATTCAGTGCGGTGTACATTAAAATCAAACTGACAGGTTAGAATAGAATAGATAAAATAAATGTCTACACATAGAATAGGTATATATATATATATAAATGTCAGTGAGTCACACACATATATATATATTTATATTTAATACAGAGCTAGATAGCATAAAAGCCGGTAATTCAATTGTCGGCTTTTGCTAAATCACTACTGAACCCGACAGGAAATGAGACATGGTTTACATACAGTAAACCATTTCATATCCATTAAATTTTTATATATCCCTCACTAATAATGTTAGAAGTGTTTGTGTGTAAAATTTGGGAGCTGTAGGTGTTAAAGTAAAGTGTTAATTCACTGAAAAAAGTGGTTTGGGCTCCTGCACAATGTTCTCCGCCAGAGAGGGAAAGCCAGTGACTGAGGGCAGATATTAATAGCCTAGAGAGGGACCATGGTTATTGGCCCCCCCCGGCTACAAAAATCTGCCCCCAGCCACCCCAGAAAAGGCACATCTGTAAGATGCACCTATTTTGCCCCTTAGCCTCTCTCTTCCCACTGCCCTGTAGCATTGTCATATGGGGTAAAATAGGGGGTTAATGTCACCTTGCTATTGTAAGGTGACATTAATCCTGGTTAATAATGGAGAGGTGTCAATAAGACACCTATCCATTATTAATCCAATTTTAGGAAATGGTTAAAAATACACACACACATTAAGAATAAAGTATTTTAATGAAAGAAAGAAACACACGGGTTTTTAATTTCTTTATTGTACGCTTAATCCAAAGTGAAGCCCTCGTTCTTCCGAGAAAAAAAAACCTAAATAAAAAAACAACAATATCCCATACCTGTCCACCGTACAGTCAAGTCCCAAGCTGTAAATCCATCTGAAGGGGTTAAATACATTTACAACTGGGAGCGCTGCTAATGTGGCTGCTCTCGGCTGTAAAAGACTGAGGAATGAATGAAATGCAGGGATTGGAGCTTCAGTGACTAGTGGTGCCGTCACCAATGCTCCGCCCCCTGGCGGCATGAACTCATTTGAACTGTAGCATGGGAAAGTTTCTGAATATTTTCCCACGCTACAGTTCATAAGAATTAGTTTTTTCAAACAAAATATACCCATTTGATATAAACCTATTCCCTCAATAACCATATTTCCACTCTAGTTCAACTATGTCCTTCGTATACACTGGCCCAAAATGGACACAGTAATCTAACTGCAACCAGACTAGAGACTTGTATAGAGGCCTAGCACTGGTCACTACAGTTGAGTTTTCTGTCCACCAAGACATATAAGTCTTTTTCAGTGTTAGTTTTACCCAGTGTTTTGCCATTTAGTACAAAATTGAACATTTTATTTCTTCGGCACAAGAACATCACCTTACATTTATCTACATTTAAAATTTACCTTCAGCCTAAGCCTCCAGCTGACATAAATCCCTCTGTAATATTAAAGGGGTTATCCACTACTCAAAAGTGAGGAGAGTGAGACCAGCACTGATTGGGCTCAGGACCCATTGACATAGCAATGTGCCGTGAGCCCCAGGAGAAAGAGGACTGAAACCGCTGGGCGTGCCGGTGGTTAGTATAAGGGCTCATACTCACTTGCGAGAAAAATGGACGAGTGCAATCTGATAAAATATCGGATCGCACGCAGACCAATGTTATTCAATGGGTGACATCTCATTTGCAATTTTTTTTCTCAGCCAAAATCAGACTGAGAAAAAAAATTTGAGCATGATTTGCTGCGTATCTCGGACGAGACTCGCCAATGCAAGTCAATGGGTCCTAGAAAAAAATCACACAGCACTCGCACCATGTGAGTGCTGTTCGTTTTTTAAGCACCGGTGCCCTTTGAAAAGCCGGCAATTCATGTCCTGCGTACAGTAAAATCACACTCACATGTTAAGAATAGTATAGATAGAATAGATATATACACATAGAATACATATATATATTTATAAGTCAGTGGCGCATGTATATATATTTATATATATATATATATATATATATATATATATATATCTTTATATTTCATAGAGAGATAGCAGAATAGCAGTTAATTCGTTTGTCGGCTTCTGCAAATTAATTGCAGAAGCCGACAGGAGACATGGTTTACATACAGTAAACCATTGCAGAACAGTTAAATTTATATATGTCAGTGTCTAATACTGTTAGTAGTATGTGTGAGTGTGTAAAATTTGGGACCTGTATGTATTTAATAAAATAATGTTTTCAAGGAAAAAACTGGCGTGGGCTCCCGTGCAATTTTCTGCACCAGAGAGGGTAAGCCAGTGACTGAGGGCAGATTTTAATAGCCTAGAGAGGGACCATGGTTATTGGCCCCCCTGGCTAGAAACATCAGCCCCAGCCACCCCAGAAAAGGCCTGTCTGTAAGATGCGTCAATTCTGGCACTTAGCCTCTCTCTTCCCACTGCCCTGTAGAGGTGGCATATGGAGTAATAAGGGGTTAATGTCACCTTTGTATTGTAAGGTGACATTAAGCCTGGCTTAGTAATAGAGAGCTGTCAATAAGACTTTCTTAGACTTTAAAGCTCTAGCCTTGCAAGGTAATGACTTACCTTGTCCCTGCTATGTTCCTGCTCCTTATTCTCTAGACCTGGTTGTCTGAATATCCACCATATCTCCACTTTCACCTGCTCCACTTATGCAGGCCACACAGTCCGTGCCAGCCCCTACTCTCGGTCATACTCCTATTACCACAGATGCACTTGTCCAAGTCCTTGACTCCGTATGCCAAGCTTTGAAGGAACTAAAAAGCCAATTCCCTGCACCATGCGAGTCATCTGTAAGTCAGGCAGTGTCCCCAGAACCACGTTCTAGTCGCCCAGGTGCTGGAGGGCTTCCATCTGGAGATTGTGTCTACTGTACTTATTGTGAGCGTCCTGGGCACTATAAGTATCAATGCTATAAGTTAAACGGGCCACCCCTGAGGCCAAGGGCCACCCCTTGAGAGGTGAATCCAAAGGCCCAGAGGGACCGTCACAATGGGTCTCCCGGTTCGTTTTCAAATGCCCATATATAACCATATGGATTGATGGTGTACCCTTAGATGCTTTATTAGACACTGGTTCACAAGTCACCATCATTGACCACCGAACTTTTGAGAAGAATTGGGACTATGATATTCTGAATCCAGTGGGCAAAGCGAAGTTACGTGTGATAGGTAGTAATGGTCAATCTGTTCCCCAGCTAGGCTACTGGGAACCCATCATCCAAATTGGGGATCATAATATACCAGGACAAGGTACATTTGTTACTGAGGCTAAGGGAGATACAACAGCAGTAGTGCTAGGCATGAATGCTATGCGACATGTGTTTCCTGAATTGCTCGCTGCCTTGCATGCTTCTCTCCCTTCTGCTTCTTCGCCTTACAGGAAAGCTGTTCAATGAACCATCAAAGTGCTCTGTGCCCAATAGAAGTTTGCCGACTGTAAATGTGAGATCTGCCGTGTGTGTATCACTGATGCACGGCCAGTTGCCCTGTCGGCCAACAATGAGACTTTAGTCTGGTGCCTAGCCCGACCAGGAATTAACAGCGAAGACTATGAAGCGCTTCTCGACTCCATCCCAATTGAAGGACAGCCTGGTAAAAGCTGCCAGAAGTATTGTCACTGTCTCAAATGGTAGAGTACCAGTACGGCTAATCAATCTGAGTGATGTACCCATCGAGCTATACAAGTTTAATTAAATCGCTCAACTGTACAGCCTTGATCCTGAAGACATCATAGATGATGAGACACTCGCTCATCAAAAGTCGATGAAAGCCCCTCGCAAAGGCACTAATACACCCACTACCTTCTAGTGGAATGAACTTAATGTTGGAGATGCCAACACTCCCATTGAACACATCCAGGGTGTCAACAAAGTTGCTAAACGACACAGCCAAGCTTTCAGCAAGCATCCACTTGACTTTAGCAGAACTTCCCTGATACAACACAGAATCGAAACAGGTGATCATCCTCCTATCAAGAAAAGACACCGTCCAGTACCTCCTGCTAACTATCAGCAAGTAAAGACACTGTTAAAGGAGATGAAAGATTCTAAAGTCATTCGAGAAATTCAAAGCCCGTGGGCTGCACCAATCGTCCTGGTGAAGAAGAAGGATGGTAACATCAGGTTTTGGGTCGACTATAGAAAGCTGAACAATGTTACGTACAAAAAAGTCTATCCTCTTCCACGGATTGAAGAACCCATCACGGCTCTTGGCTGAGCTGCATATGTCTCCACTCTTGAATTGACCAGTGGCTATTGGCAGGTACCCATGGCTCCTGAAGATAGAGAAAAGACAGCCTTCACCACCCTGATGAGACTCTATGAGTTGGACGGTATGCCGTTTGGGTTATGCACTGCCCTTGCTACATTTCAGCGACTCATGGAGAGATGTCTTGGTTTCCTCAGCTTCCAAAGCGTTCTCTTATATCTCAATGATGTGATCGTGAATTCCCATACTTATGAACAGCACTTAAGCCATATTGCAGAAGTATTCCAGGTACTCATTGAACATGGCCTGAAACTAAAAATCATCAAAGTGCCATCTGCTCAATCCGAAGGTCAAATACCTGGGTCATGTTGTAAATGCCGAAGGTATCCAGCCTGATCCTGACAAAATCTCAGCTGTGAACATCTGGCATACTCCAAGAACCATGAAAGAAGTCAAGAGTTTCCTAGGTTTTGCGGGCTACTACCGCCGCTTCATCCCTCATTTTGCGCAAATAGCAGAACCCCTTACAGAACTGCTAGGAGGTTGCCCTAGAGAACACTATGACAGAAGACTTCCATTTGATTGGTCTGAGTGACAAGAAACTGCCTTTCAGATGCTGAAAAGCTTACTAACTTCCCCTCCAATTCTGGCGTATCCTGACTACTGCCACCCTTTCCGTCTCTACACGGATGCCAGTTATCAAGGCCTCGGGGTGGTACTATCACAAGTCCAGAATGGCAAAGAGAGAGTCATTGCCTATGCCAGCCAAAGCTTGAGAGGCGCAGAGAGGAACAATAACAATTACAGCTCATCCAAGTTAGAGCTGCTAGCTCTTGTGTGGGCCGTCACGGAGAGGTTCAAAGATTACATCGCAACTAGCCCCTTCACCATTTACATGGACAATAATCCTCTCGCTCAGCTTAATACTGCATGGCTAAGTGCTCTGGAACAGAGATGGGATTCAAGATTAGCGAATTTCTGCTTTGACATTAAGTATCACAGTGGCAAGATCAACATCAATGCATATGTATTATCTCATTTGCCCGTAGGAGAAGAGCCTCCTGAGGAAGATCTGTGGGAGGATGTTGAATGCTTCCCTTCTATCAAAGATTTGCTACACAGAACGCCATTGCTGCTACACAAACTGATGAAGTCACTCAACCAAAACTGGACTTGTCCCAAGATCCACTAAGATGACAAACCCTTCAAAATGAGTCTCGTGTCCTAGGAGAGATCTATGAATACCTGAATATTGGGAGAATACCTACCTGACAACGCAGACGATGTCCTGATGTTGAGCTTAATCGTCTATGGAGACAGCGCAAAAGACTCTTCATTCAAAAGGGCTTGATCTTGCGCAATTCGCTGGACCCTGTTTCAGGTGAAAGATTACATCAGATTCTAATCCCACGGCGAGATGCCAGAATTGTTCTCAATGCCTACCATGACCAGTTTGGGCACTTTGGCGTACACAAAACTGAAGCCACCATACGCCAATGCTTCTATTGGATTGGGATGCATTCAGACATAGAGCATTGGTGTAGCGCTAGAGCTACACTTCAAGAAAGATGCCAGAGCTGCACTTCATCCATTCTCAGAAACCGGACTAACTAGTTGCTCTGGATCACGTGAAACTAGCTCCAACTCGATCAGGCTACACATATGCCTTTACCATGGTGGACTACTATACTAAGTGGGTTGCCGTTATACCGTGAAAGACCTTACAGCTCAGACTACAGCTATCACCTTCTACCATGAATATGTGAGACATTACGGTTGACCTGAAGGAGTCCTCACAGACCGTGGACCTGCCTTTGAGTCCCAACTATTTCAAGAACTTCCATGGGTGCAAGAAGCTAAGAACCACTGCCTATCATCCAAGGGAATGGCCTTTGTGAGAAAGTCAACCAGACCTTCATCAATATGCTGCGAACAGCATCTGTTACCAAACAAGCTGAATGGCCTCAACTACTTGATGAGTTAGTGGAAACCTACAACAATACTGTCCACTGTTCTACCGGCTACTCACCATATTACTTGATGTTTGGAAGACAAGGTCAACTCCCAAAAGATCGTGCTTTGGGAATCCAGGTTCAATCCCCTGCCTAAAACTGATTAGGTCTCAGAGCATTAGCGAAGAATACATGAAGCACAGCAGATCGTCGATCACCGCATAGGTGAAGCTCACCCTCGACAGGAAGAGAACTACAATCAAAGCCAATGCTTCCCCACTTCACTTGGAGACAAAGTATGGCTAAAGAAGTGTCACTGTACATGGAAACTTGATTCATTCTGGGAAACAGAGCCCTACACAATTACAGCTATCATATATCCAGAGTCCGATGTATATGAAGTGAAGAAACCTGGAATATCCCCACAGACAGTGCACAAAAACCGCATGGTTATGTACCAAAGAGGATCTACTGGTGATGTCCTCACCTCCTCCACAAGTCATGCCGGTCTACACACCAATTTCTATCTTGGAGCCACCACCCAGACAACCCACGGCGGAAGAGTCTCCTTTCAACTATCAATTTATATTCCCGTGCTATCAATATGTCCCCGTCTCGATTCCTGCTCCAGTTGTTGCTCCTTTGCCAATCACAACTGAACCAGCAGACTGTTTAATTCCTGCTCAAGAGGAAGATCAAAGATTGAGGCGTTCAGAGCGAAGCACAAAGGGAACACTTCCAGCCCGCTACAGAGACTAAAAAAATATCCTTTTTCATGTGTATATTTAGTTAGCTAGTCAGTTAAGTAACGTGGAGGCTGTTTTCACTACAAGATCTCCTTAAGAGCCTGGGTTCGCTTTCTAACCTGTACATACATCATTCTATAGTCTTTCTGACTGGAATCACCTCAGTTTTTTACATTCACCTATGAGTGAAATCATTCTAAAGACTTTCTGACTGGAATCACCTCAGTCTTTACATTCATCTATAACTACTTGTGCACGTGACGTGACACACTGTGGAGTTAACCCCGAGTACAGGTCTGTGACCTCTAATTGCTGCATCTACCTCCTTCTGTAAGCTATCAAAAGACACTGTCCAGTGCTCTTAAAGCTCCAGACCCCAATCACATCTCAGCATCTAAGTGTGAACTGTAATTGCCGTGGAGTACCCATAAGAGACTGTCCCTTATTTGTTCCAAGTTATAATTCCTGTTCCTGCTGAAGTAAAAGCAACTGTTATCCCCAAGACTGGTGCGTGTCATAATTCCTTTTGCTGCGGACACCGTGTGGGGTTGGATAGCAGGGAACGTTCGGCCTGGTCATTACACATTCACTGCACCAGGGCTTCCAACTCAGAGTAGGCCTATGATGCCACTGCTCGTAGTGCTATTGTATAGCATGATGTGACTTCATGACATGTGTACCTTAAGGCACCTGCTAAGCCTCAGATAGTGCACGTCGTAGTGTGAAGTTACATTAAAGCCCTACTCGGGAACCAGAAGTGCCAGTGTAGAGTGACGGGATACAGGTATCAGAAAAGACGAAAAGGAGAGATGCAGAGGGCCAGACGAAGTGCTGAGGAACAGATGAGCAGTGAGGTTTTAATTTTATCATTTTTTACATCCTACACGTTTCATACTCTGCCGTCAGGAGAGACCCCCAGAGCAGTATAAGGAATGTTCAATCTTTATCGATGCAAATCATATTTCACTGTTAAACTTGTGTGATTTGCCGAATTCGAATCTCCGCAGATTTGATCATCTCTACTCTTCATATGTAGTTAAAAAAAAATGTTTATTGTATTCCAACAGAGAAAGTTTAGGAAACATTCAGAATGGCAGTGTGAAATTGACTAGCCCTAGCATCTAGATCTTTGAAACCTATCCTGTAATAAAAAAGAAAATGGATTTCTGATCTAATTTCTCTGAATTAAAATGAAGTTTTATTATTGATCTAACAAAAAACAGCACTTCTGCCTTCTCATCTTGTGACTGACATTCATGGAATTTATCTTTATAGGACACAGCCCCTACAACGATTTCCTTATGAATTGTCCTATTATGCCTGTAAGAACACTGTGCTATGATAACTGGCTCACATGCTTAGTTTACTAATGTACTGCTTTACACAAATAAAATTAAGTTTATTACCCGTGGGGGGGGGGGTGACGCTTAGCTGAAATGCAACTATGCTTTCACAAAATAGAACAAAATCGAGCATACGGCGAAAACTGTATACCTAAGGAGGTCCCAATGTGTTGCACATTAAATAAAGTGAAATTGACAAACTTCTGCCAAGTGGAACATGATTGAGAAGGCAATTTTAGGGAATGGTTATACAAGATAGTGTTTAATTCAAGTTTTTATGGTAAATAAGTTTTCAAAACTTTGCTTTCATTTTCTATATCAATTGAAAATCTTGCAATTTTCAACAGAAAATGACCTATTGTTTAACCCCTTAAGCCCCGAGGGTGGTTTGCACGTTAATGACCGGGCCAATTTTTACAATTCTGACCACTGTCCCTTTATGAGGTTATAACTCTGGAACACTTCAACAGATCTTGGCGATTCTGACACTGTTTTCTCATGAGATATTGTACTTCATGTTAGTGGTAAAATTTATTCGATATAACTTGTGTTTATTTGTGAAAAAAATGGAAATTTGGCAAAAATTTTGAAAATTTCACAATTTTCCAACTTTGAATTTTTATGCCCTTAAATCACAGAAATATGTCACACAAAATACTTAATAAGTAACATTTCCCACATGTCTACTTTACATCAGCACAATTTTGGAACCAACATTTTTTTTTGTTAGGGAGTTATAAGGGTTAAAAGTTGACCAGCAATTTCTCATTTTTACAACACCATTTTTTTTTAGGGACCACATCTCATTTGAAGTCATTTTGAGGGGTCTATATGATAGAAAATAACCAAGTGTGACACCATTCTAAAAACTGCACCCCTCAAGGTGCTCAAAACCACATTCAAGAAGTTTATTAACCCTTCAGGTGTTTCACAGGAATTTTTGGAATGTTTAAATAAAAATGAACATTTAACTTTTTTTCACACAAAATTTACTTCAGCTCCAATTTGTTTTATTTTACCAAGGGTAACAGGAGAAAGTGGACCCCAAAAGATGTTGTACAATTTGTCCTGAGTACGCTGATACCCCATATGTGGGGGTAAACCACTTTTTGGGCACATGACAGAGTTCGGAAGCGAAGGAGCGCCATTTGACTTTTCAATGCAAAATTGACAGGAATTGAGATGGGACGCCATGTTGCGTTTGGAGAGCCCCTGATATGCCTAAACATTGAAACCCCCCACAAGTGACACCATTTTGGAAAGTAGACCCCCTAAGGAACTTATCTAGATGTGTGGTGAGCACTTTGACCCACCAAGTGCTTCACAGAAGTTTATAATGCAGAGCCGTAAAAATAAAAAATCATATTTTTTCACAAAAATGATCTTTTCGCCCCCAATTTTTTATTTTCCCAAGGGTAAGAGAAGAAATTGGACCCCAAAAATTGTTGTGCAATTTGTCCTGAGTACGCTGATACCCCATATGTGGGTGTAAACCATTGTTTGGGTGCATGGCAGAGCTCGGAAGGGAAGGAGCGCCATTTGACTTTTCAATGCAAAATTGACTGGAATTGAGATGGGACACTGCGTTGCGTTTGGAGAGCCCCTGATGTGCCTAAACATTGAAACCCCCCCACAAATGACACCATTTTGGAAAGTAGACCCCTTAAGGAACTTATCTAGATGTGTGGGGAGCACTTTGACCCAACAAGTGCTTCACAGAAGTTTATAATGCAGAGCCGTAAAAATAAAAAATCATATTTTTTCACAAAAATTATCTTTTCGCCCCCAATTTTTTATTTTCCCAAGGGTAAGAGAAGAAATTAGACCACAAAAGTTGTTGTTCAATTTGTCCTGAGTACGCTGATACCCCATATATGGGGGTAAACCACTGTTTGGGCGCATAGCAGAGCTCGGAAGGGAAGGAGCGCCATTTGACTTTTCAATGCAAAATTGACTGGAATTGAGATGGGACACCATGTCGCGTTTGGAGAGCCCCTGATGTGCCTAAACATTAAAACCCCCCACAAGTGACACCATTTTGGAAAGTAGACCCCCTAAGGAACTTATCTTGATGTGTTTTGAGAGCTTTGAACCCCCAAGTGTTTCACTACAGTTTATAACGCAGAGCTGTGAAACTAAAAATTCTTTTTTTTTTTTCAGAAAAATGATTTTTTAGCCCCCAGTTTTATATTTTCACAAGGGTAACAGGATAAATTTGACCCCAAAAGTTGTCCAATTTGTCCTGAGTACGCTGATACCCCATATGTGGGGGGGAACCACTGTTTGGGCGCATGGCAGAGCTCGGAAGGGAAGGAGCGCCATTTGGAATGCAGACTTAGATGGATTGGTCTGCAGGCGTAACGTTGCATTTGCAGAGCCCCTGATGTACCCAAGCAGTACAACCCCCCCACAAGAGACCCCGTATTGGAAACTAGACCTCCTGAGGAACTTATCTAGATGTGTTTTGAGAGCTTTGAACCCCCAAGTGTTTCACTACAGTTTATAACGCAGAGCCGTGAAACTAAAAATGCTTTTTTTTTCAGAAAAATGATTTTTTAGCCCCCAGTTTTATATTTTCACAAGGGTAACAGGATAAATTGGACCCCAAAAGTTGTTGTCCAATTTGTTCTGAGTACGCTGATACCCCATATGTGGGGGGGAACCACTGTTTGGGCACATGGCAGAGCTCGGAAGGGAAGGAGCGCCATTTGGAATGCAGACTTAGATGGATTGGTCTGCAGGCGTCATGTACTCATGTTGCATTTGCAGAGCTCCTGATTTACCCAAACAGTATAAACCCCCCATAAGTGACCCCATATTGGAAACTAGACCTCCCAAGGAACTTATCTAGATGTGTTGTGAGAACTTTGAACCCCCAAGTGTTTCACTACAGTTTACAACGCAGTGCTGTGAAAATAAAAAATCCTTTTTTTCCCACAAAAATGATTTTTAGCCCCCCAATTTTTTATTTTCCCAGAGATAACAAGAGAACTTGGACCCCAAAAGTTGTTGTCCAATTTGTCCCGAGTACGCTGATGCCCCATATGTTGGGGTAAACCCCTGTTTGGGCGCACAGGAGAGCTCGGAAGGGAAGGTGCACTGTTTTACTTTTTCAACGCAGAATTGTCTGGAATTGAGATCGGACGCCATGTAGCGTTTGGAGAGCCCCTGATGTGCCTAAACAGTGGAAACTCCCCAATTCTACCTGAAACTAATCCAAACTCACCCCTAGCCCTAATCCCAACTGTAACCCTAACCACACCCCTAACCCTGACACACCCCTAATTCTAATCTCAACCCTAATCCCAACCGTAAATGCAATCCAAACCCTAACCCTAACTTTAGCCCCAACCCTAACTTTAGCCCCAACCCTAAATTTAGCCCCAACCCTATCCCTAACTTTAGCCCCACCCTAACTTTAGCTCCAACCCTAGCCCCAACCCTAACCCTAGCCCTAACCATCGCCCTAGCCCTAACCCTAGCCCTAACCCTAGCCCTAACCCTAACCCTAGCCCTAACCCTAACCCTAGCCCTAACCCTAGCCCTAATGGGAAAATGGAAATAAATACATTTTTTTAATTTTATTATTTTTCCCTAACTAAGGGGGTGATGAAGGGGGGTTTGATTTACTTTTATAGCTTTTTTATATCGGATTTTTATGATTGGCAGCTGTCACACACTAAAAGACGCTTTTTATAGCAAAAAAGTTTTTGCGTCTCCATATTTTGAGACCTATAATTTTTCCGTATTTTGGTCCACAGAGTCATGTGAGGTCTTGTTTTTTGCGGGACGAGTTGATGTTTTTATTGGTAACATTTTCGGACATGTGACAGTTTTTATTAACACCAAACAAATGCCCTAGAGGATGGCGTAGGACAAAAAACTCATAAAGGTACAATATTAACACATAAGCGGTATATAGAAACCACCAAACGAGTATAATCCATGAATAAATAATTTTATTTGGTCAAAATGACATAATAAAAAGAACACTATTGGATGCTACAGTAACAAGGACCACTGCGGCCAGCACAGAAACATGCCTTAGTAAAGAGTTCTTGCTTAGTAGCTCTCAACAATTAACATTCAATTGAAGTGTGCAAAAAACCAGACAATAATATATCCATATAAAGTGCTAAAGTGGCATATATAAACTAATAAAAAAACGCTAAATGCATGGTGTCCATGGCGGACTAACCTTGCAATCTATGCACACATATATAGATTAGAGAGATGAGAAATACTTACAATGACTACAACTGGCAAAAAAGAAGAAGTTCTAACGAAACGTGCGTTGGGGCGGCGGGGATCACACGCTACCAGCACTTTTTTGCCAGTTGTAGTCATTGTAAGTATTTCTCATCTCTCTAATCTATATATGTGTGCATAGATTGCAAGGTTAGTCCGCCATGGACACCATGCATTTAGCGTTTTTTTATTAGTTTATATATGCCACTTTAGCACTTTATATGGATATATTATTGTCTGTTTTTTTGCACACTTCAATTGAATGTTAATTGTTGAGAGCTACTAAGCAAGAACTCTTTACTAAGGCATGTTTCTGTGCTGGCCGCAGTGGTCCTTGTTACTGTAGCATCCAATAGTGTTCTTTTTATTATGTCATTTTGACCAAATAAAATTATTTATTCATGGATTATACTCGTTTGGTGGTTTCTATATACCGCTTATGTGTTAATATGTGACAGTTTTTGATCACTTTTTATTCTGATTTTTGTGAGGCAGAACGACCAAAAACCAGCTATTCATGAATTTCTTTTGGGGGAGGCGTTTATACCGTTCCACGTTTGGTAAAATTGATAAAGCAGTTTTATTCTTCGGGTCAGTACGATTACAGCGATATCTCATTTATATCTTTTTTTATGTTTTGGCGCTTTTATACGATAAAAACTATTTTATAGAAAAAATAATTATTTTGGCATCGCTTTATTCTGAGGACTATAACTTTTTTATTTTTTTGGTTATGATGCTATGTCATGGCTCGTTTTTTGAGGGACAAGATGACGTTTTCAGCGGTATCATGGTTATTTATATCCATCTTTTTGATCGCGTGTTATTTCACTTTTTGTTCGGTGGTATGATAATAAGGCGTTGTTTTTTTGGCTCGTTTTTTTTTTACGGTGTTCACTGAAGGGGTTAACTAGTGGGACAGTTTTATAGGTTGGGTCGTTACGGACGCGGCGATACTAAATATGTGTATTTTTATTGTTTTTTTTGTTTTTTTTAGATAAAGAAATGTATTTATGGGAATAATAATTTTTTTTTTCTTCTTTATTTAGGAATTTTTTTTTTATTTTTTTTTTTTACACATGTGGAAATTTTTTTTTTTACTTTTTTACTTTGTCCCAGGGGGGCACATCACAGATCGCCGATCTGATAGTGTGCACAGCACTCTATCAGATCGGCGCTCTCACTCACATCGCTGCAGGCTGCAGCTTTTATCTGCAGCCTGCTCCGGACCCGGAAGTACTCCCTGCAGGACCCGGATGCAGCCCCGCGGCCATTTTGGATCCGGGTCCTGCAGGGAGGAGACGCTCGGTACAAGGTGAGTACATTCCCTTGTACGGATCGTCTCAGGGAAGCCCGCAGGGAGCCCCCTCCCTGCGCGATGCTTCCCTGTACCTCCGGTACACCGCGATCATGTTTGATCGCGGTGTGCCGGGGGTTAATGTGCCGGGGGCGGTCCGTGACCACTCCTGGCACATAGTGCCGGATGTCAGCTGCGATAGGCAGCTGACACCCGGCCGCGATCGGCCGCGCTCCCCCCGTGAGCGCGGCCGATCGGCTATGACGTACTATCCCGTCACTGGGAATTAAGTCCCAGGTCACCTTGACGGGATAGTACGTCATATGGGATTAAGGGGTTAAAGGGAACCTGTCACCATGAAAATGCAGGCCAATCTGTAGGCACTATAGGTAGGTATAGAAGGGGTACCTGAAGATCAATATACAGTTAGGTTCAGAAATATTTGGACAGTGACAGAAGTTTTGACATTTTAGCTGATATTCAAGATGGGCTTAAAGTGCAGACTCTCAGCTTTAATTTGAGGGTATTCACAACCTAATTAGAGTAAGGGTTTAGGAATTACATCTATTTAACCCCTATATGTCCTATGATGTATAGGTACATCCAAGGTCGCCTCCCATTTGCTGCGGGCTCCGACAATGAGCCCGTAACTTTTCTGACACATGTCAGCTAATTTTATCAGCTGACATGTGCCCCTAACAACCGCTGGTGGAATTGAGAACCACCCGTGGCTGTTAACATGGCCGCAGGTCTCCTATGGGTTGGCATAACAACCAAGGGTCTGCAGGACACCCCTGTCATTGTCATTGCAGGATAGGTATGAGCGCTGCACAGTGGCTGGGGCTCATAGCAAATGAGCATTTTAGCTACACACAGCAGGGCTGAAGCCCTGTTATGTGTAACACAAGCAATCAGAAGATCGCAGAGTGTAGTCTCCCATAAAGATTATTGAAGCAAGTAAAAAGTTTTAAAAAAATGTTTTTAACCCCTTAAGCCCCAAGAGTGGTTTGCACGTTAACCCCTTCACCCCCGGAGCTTTTTCCGTTTTTTCATTTTCGTTTTTCGCTCCCCTCCTTCCCAGAGCCATAACTTTTTTATTTTTCCGTCAATTTGGCCATGTGAGGGCTTATTTTTTGCGGGACGAGTTGTACTTTTGAACAACATCATTGGTTTTACCATGTCGTGTACTAGAAAACGGGAAAAAAATTCCAAGTGCAGTGAAATTGCAAAAAAAGTGCAATCCCACACTTGTTTTTTGCTTCGCTATTTTGCTAGGTTCACTAAATGCTAAAACTGACCTGCCATTATGATTCTCCAGGTCAGTACGAGTTCATAGACACCTAACATGACTAGGTTATTTTTCACCTAAGTGGTGAAAAAAAATTCCAAACTTTGCAAAAAAAAAAAAAAATTGCACCATTTTCCGATACGCGTAGCGTCTTTATTTTTCGTGATCTGGGGTCAGGTGAGGGCTTATTTTTTGCGTGCCGAGCTGGCGTTTTTAATGATAGCATTTTGATGCAGATACGTTCTTTTGATCGCCCGTTATTGCATTTTAATGCAATATCGCGGCGACCAAAAAAACGTAATTCTGGCGTTTCGATTTTTTTTCTCATTACGCCATTTAGCGATCAGGTTAATGCTTTTTTTTATTGATAGATCGGGCGATTCTGAACGCGGCGATACCAAATATGTGTAGGTTTGATTTTTTTTTTATTGATATATTTTGATTGGGGCGAAAGGGGGGTGATTTAAACTTTTATATTTTTTTTATTTTTTTCACATTTTTTTTTACTTTTTTTTTCACTTTTGCCATGCTTCTATAGCCTTCATGGGAGGCTAGAAGCAGGCACAACCCGATCGGCTCTGCTATGTAGCAGCGATCATAAGATCGCTGCTACACAGCCGAATTACAGGTGTGCTGTGAGCGCCGACCACAGGGTGGCGCTCACAGCTACCGGCGATCAGTAACCATAGAGGTCTCAAGGACCTCTATGGTTACCATTTAGAAGCATCGCCGACCTCCGATCATGTGACGGGGGTCGGCGATGCGCTCATATCCGGCCGCCCGGCCGGATGCGGTAGTTAAATGCCGCTGTCTGCGTTTGACAGCGGCATTTAACTAGTTAATGGGCGCGGGCGGATCGCGATTCCGCTCGCGCTCATTGCGCGCACAAGTCAGCTGTACAAAACAGCTGACATGTCGTGGCTTTAAGGTGGGCTCGCCGCCGGAGCCCACCTTAAAGCGGGGGTTCTGCCAGCTGACGTACTATTCCGTCAGCTGGCAGAAAGGGGTTAATGACCGGGCCAATTTTTACAATTCTCACCACTGTCCCTTTATGAGGTTATAACTCTGGAACGCTTCAATGGATCCTGATGATTCTGACATTGTTTTCTCGTGACATATTGTACTTCATGATAGTGGTAAAATTTCTTTGATATTACCTGCGTTTGTAAAAAACGGAAATTTGGCGAAAATTTCGCAATTTTTCAACTTTGAATTTTTATGCCCTTAAATCACAGAGATATGTCAGACAAAATACTTAATAAGTAACATTTCCCAAATGTCTACTTTACATCAGCACAATTTTGTAACCAAAATTTTTTTTTGTTAGGGAGTTATAAGGTGTTACACCTATACTCACATCTGCCGGTCCTGGGACTGTCTCCTCCAGCGTCGTGCCCGCCACTTCTTCCTCCTTGGCCGCTGCCCCTGCGTCGCTGCCTGCTCCTTCCTGGTCCGGGTCCCGGCGCGTGTCTGTTCGGGCGCGTTGGCGTGCCCCTCCTCCGCTGCCTGTCACGCGTTCGGTCTCCGCCCATCTTCTCCCTTGGGACCGGGCGCGCGCACACTCCTCCTCTTCACTCCTCGCTGCAACCTGACGCGGCAGCATTGCTGGTCCAATAGGAAGCAGTCACTTAGTATTTCAGGCCGCCCTTCCATTGAGAAGGCGCCTGATTCTTTAGTTAAGCTCAGAGTCTCTCTTTGTTTGGCTTGCATCCAGGTCCTCCCTATTTCCCTTTGTACTTAGTCCGGCAGCTCGGTGCTCTCACTCTGAGACCCTTGTCTTCTTGTCCTTTACTCTGCTAGACCTGCATCTTCCATTTTTTCCCACTGACCATTTCCACATTGTCCTTTTCCCACTCCTATCATCTTCTCTGGAGCCGATCCCTGTGTCCTGGCATCTGTGGTATTTGAGACCTCTGAGCTTGCTCCCTAACAATCACTGTATAGGGGTTGGTCCACCAGGTACGCTCGCTCGGAGGAGGTTCGGTACTGCGGTCCAGTGGGTCCACTCTTGTCTTTTATGAAGACAATGGACTCTTGCTTGTCTGCCTTACAGGCAGTGGATCCCAGTAATGCCACACAGTTAGCGGGTCTCCAACAAGAACTGGTCCAGCAATGTGATACCCAAGCTCACATTTTGTCTTATATGGCCTCAGTAGATGACCAATTGCTCGCTTTACAGGTCTCCACTCGCACCACTGATCCCATGTCAGTCCCATCTCCTTGTCTTGCTAAACTGCCTCGTTATGGCGGAGATCCTAAGCTTTGCCGAGATTTTCTTAACCACTGTCGCCTCCATTTTGAGCTGCTGCCTCAGCAGTACCCAATCGATCGGGCCAAAGTGGCTTTTATCGTGTCTCACTTGGAAGGAGAGGCCCTATCCTGGGTAAACCCTCTTTGGGAACGAGACAATCCTGTGGTATCTAGTATAGTCGTCTTTTTGGACACCTTCCGGAAGGTTTTTGATGAACCCGGTCGTCTCACTTCTACTGCTGAACCTCTCTTTAATCTACTGCAGGGCACCCTCACTATTGGGCAATATGCAATCCGGTTCTGCACATTGTCTTCAGAACTGGGGTGGAACAACGAGGCTTTGGTTGGGGCATTCTGGAGGGGTTTGTCCGGCAAGATCAAAGATGAACTTGCTGGACGAGACACTCCGACCACGTTGGAGGATCTCATTTCTCTTGCCACGCATATTGACTTGAGCTTTCAGGAGCGCTCTAGAGAGGCTGCCAGGGAGAGGAGACCCATTAGGCCATTATCTTCTTCTTCCTCTATCTCTAGACCACCTAGTCCTCAGGCTTCCGGTTCTTCCTGCGGTTCCGTCCCAGAGCCTATGCAAGTTGAACGGATGAAACTGACAGAACGACGTTGTAGAGAGAGGTTGGCACAGGGCTTGTGCTTATACTGTGGGGTAACGTCGCATTTTCTGCGTTCTTGTCCTGAGAGGCCGGGAAACGCCTCCACCTAGGTCAGGTAGGAGAAGCCTCCTTAGGTGTATCTGATTCCTCTTCCCCTCTAATCCTTTCTGTTCTAATTATCCAGGGTCGGAGACATGATTCTGAGGTAGTGTATGTGGATTTGGGTGAGGCGGGCAACTTCATCCGGCTAAAGGAGGTGAAGAAGTATCGGATTCCCGTGATCTCCCTTGAACATCCTCGTATGATTGCCTCCATAGATGGAAGACTCTTGCAAGAGACTGTCGTCATGGTCACTGAAGAACTGGTTCTTTAATAGGGGCCTTACATCAAGAGAAGATTGCCTTCTATGTCTTGCCCAACCTGTCCCATGCATTGCTCCTTGGACTTTCGTGGCTTCGGACATATGAACCCATTTTGGATTGGCATTCCGGTGAGGTTCTCCAATGGGGACATCCATATCAAGAGAAATGCTTAGGGATAGTTCATCCGGTTACTTCTTCTCTACCTTCTTCGGGTCCTGATGGACTGCCTTCCGTCTATTGGTCTTTTGCGGATGTATTTAATAAAAAGGAGGCTGAGACCTTGCCACCTCACCGTCTCTATGACTGTCCAGTTGAACTACGACCAGGGACCACCCCGCCAAGAGGTCGAATCTATCCACTCTCTCCAGCTGAGACTTCTGCCATATCCGAATATATCCGTGAGAATCTTTCCAAGGGGTTTATACGTAAATCCTCCTCACCCGCAGGTGACGGCTTCTTCTTTGTAAAGAAGAAGGATGGTTCTCTTCAGCCATGCATAGATTATCGAGGTCTGAATGAGATTACCATAAAGAATAAGTATCCTCTACCGCTCATTCCCGAGCTCTTCGACCACCTGAGAGAAGCCCGTGTGTTCTCTAAATTAGATTTACGTGGAGCCTATAACCTCATTCGAATCCGCCCTGGTGACGAGTGGAAGACCGCGTTTAATACCCGGGACGGTCACTATGAGTATCTCGTCTTGCCATTCGGCCTGTGTAATGCACCTGCGGTATTTCAGGATTTTTTCAATGACATCTTTCGGGATTTGCTATACTCCTGCATCGTGGTCTACCTAGACGATATCCTCGTTTTCTCTCCAGATTTATCCTCCCACCGGAGAAGCGTTCGCCTGGTGCTGCAATGACTGCGTGAGAACCGGCTTTACGCTAAGATGGAGAAATGCATCTTCGAGCAAGCCTCTTTGCCCTTCCTATTGTATATCGTCTCAAAATCTGGCCTGGAGATGGACCCTGAAAAACTATTGGTGATCCTCCAGTTGGAGTAAAGGCGATCCAACGCTTCCTCGGGTTTGCCAACTACTATCGTCAGTTTTTTCCGCATTTCTCGTCTGTAACCAAGCCTCTCTCGTACCATACACGGAGAGGAATCAGTCCCGCAACCTGGTCTCCAGAGGCTGAAGATGCTTTTCTAAGTCTAAAACAGGCTTTTGCGGCCGCGCCTATTTTACACCGACCCGAGGCAAACAAACTGTTTGTTCTGGAGGTGGACGCTTCTTCCATTGGTGCTGGTGTGCAGCGCCCCAGAGTCCTGGTCGTTGCAGTAATGTTGTTCTTCCACCGGGGGGGGCGATATTACGTCTGAAGGCAATAAAGGAGATCTTCTGTCCAGGTATCACAACCACACACAACACACTTCACACTCCAGCCACCAGGGGGAGCAAAGGTTCTATCTACTAGGCCATTCCTCACAGTTAGGTAAAACTGGTAGTTGGAGGGAAAGTTAGGGAGTTCCTGGCTGGAGACCAAGACAGAAAGGTCTCCAGACCGAGCTGGCTGGAGGGAGTTCCAGTCAGATCCAGACTACAGTCTGAGGAGGATTATGGTCCACAGAGCTGCGCCTGCCCACGTGCGGCAGCATCCAAAGAAAGATATAGAAGAGAAGTGTTTTGCAGTGAGTGAGAAACGAAGACATAGCACAAGGAGATAACACCAGAAGGAGTTCTGCCCTGTAATAGGCTGCCTCCTTCTGAGGCATGAAGCCAGTGGCCGGAACACTGAGGGAGCAACCGTCTCCAAGCCTTGCTCCAGAGACCGGCAGGACAGTCAATTCCAAGTTGGCTGCCCGACCTTAATACCTAAGAAGACACGGTGGCAACTTGTGGGGGTCGGGGCATCTCTAGGGTCCCTATAAACAAGCCTCAGGCCATCAGTCATACGGGTTTTGTTCTATCCGACCACGGGGAATAGAGAGAGGAGTAATAACAGTGAGGACCTTATTAGAGCTTATGCAAGTGAGGACCTACTGTGTTACTGTGTGCATAGGAAGGCTATTGAATTCCACCTGGACAAGGGGACTCTCTATTTGCCTTCAGACCGGCCGAACTCTGCCTACCCTGTGATCCGGTGCCCTGGACTGAGGACACTGAAACCTTCAGTAAAGGTAAAGAGACTGCAACCTTGTGTCCTCATTATTCACTGCGCCTCACACCATCCACCATCTACACTCTGGGAAGCCCTGGGGATACACTTCACCTGTGGGAAGGTATACCATCAAGCTGCCATAACATCACCCCAGCGGACCCCTAAGCAGCGTCGGTCACCCTGACCGAATACCACAGGTGGCGTTACGAACACTTCCCCTTTAAAGACCTTTTCCAAAACCATAAAAACTCCTTTCTTTATTTGACGTTTCTCAAAGGGCCATGGACCGGGTCAGGCCACCATGACATCCCCGCTGAGAACCGAAGGACCCGGTGCCGAGTACCCCATTGCCCTTACGTGGGGGCGATTCAGGTGCGGTGCTGTCTCAGAGATTCTCTACTGGACGGTTGGTTACTTGCGGGCTTTTTTCTAAGGCCTTTTCGTCTGCGGAGTGTAACTATTCCATCGGAGATCGGGAACTGCTTGTCATAAAAATGGCTCTGGAGGAGTGGAGCTATTTACTGGAGGGGGCTTTCCATCCTTTTACTATCTTCACCGACCATAAGAATCTGTCCTACCTTCAGTCTGCCCTGAGACTAAACCCCCGACAAGCCAGGTGGTCTCTATTTTTTGCCCGCTCCGATTTCAAGTTGCACTTTCGTCCTGGTCTGAAAAACGTCAACGCCGATGCATTATCTCGGTCTTTTCAACCTTCGGATTTGGAAGAGGAACCTTCGCACATAATTGATCTATCCAAGATTGTCACTGTGGCTCCCGTAAACCTGATCATTCCACCTCCAGGTAAAACCTTCGTCCCTGAGGCTAATAGAAGGACAATTTTACGTTGGTGAAATTCTTCCAAGAGCGCCGGTCATGTAGGCATTAAGAAGACTCTGGATCTCATCTCTTTGTTCTATTGGTGGCATTCTCTCCGTCAAGATTTGATCGATTTACTGCCTCGTGTGCTTCGTGCTTCCTGTGCTATAGTCAAAGTTCCCAGACGTTTACCTTCGGGGATTCTGCTTCCGTTACCAGTTCTATCGTTCCCATGGCAACATATCGCCTTGGATTTTATCACTGATCTGCCTCGCTCCTCCGGGAATTCTACCATTCTCGTAGTAATAGACTGGTTTTCAAAGTTGGCGCACTTTGTCCGGCTGCATGGACTGCCTTCTGCTCCCGAATTAGCTGAACTCTTTGTCCAGCATATCTTTAGACTTCATGGATTTCCTCTACATATTGTATCTGATCGCGGAGTCCAATTTACATCTCGGTTTTGGAGGGCTTTGTGTGGTCTCTTGGAGGTAAAGTTAGACTTCTCGTCTGCATACCATCCACAAACTAATGGCCAAGTGGAGCGAGTAAATCAAGTGTTGTCTTCTTATCTGCATCACTTCTCCAACTCTCATCAGGATGACTGATCTGGACTTCTTCCGTGGGCTGACTTCACCTATAATAACAATCCCAACAAATCTTCTGGCAAATCTCCATTCTTTGTTGTTTTCGGCGTGAATCTCAGCATTCCTTTACCGATTGCTGTCTCCTCAGAAGTTCCGGCAGCTGACTCCGAGGTCATGGAATTTTCCAAAGTCTGGCTTGAGACTAAAGAGGCACTTCAGAGAACTGGTGAACGCATGAAGAGACATGCCGACAAGAGGTGTCTAGATGCTCCAACTTATCTTTCGGGCGAGAAGGTTTTACTTTCATCTAAATATATATCAGACTAAAGATGCTTTCCTACAAGTTGGGTCCTCGTTACATTGGTCCTTTTGAAGTCCTTCGCCGCATCAACGATGTGTCCTACAAGCTGAGGTTGCCCGCTTCACTCCGCATTCCCAACGTTTTCCACGTCTCTCTCCTGAAACCTGTCATTTTGAATCGTTTCCATCCTGCTTCCAGCTCTTCTCCTTTACCGGTCAGCGCTGATAATATTTTCGAAGTGGAAGATATTCTAGCTTCCAAAAGGGTCAGGGGCAAAACATTCTTTTTAATTGATTGGAAGGGATTTGGACCTGAGGAGAGATCCTGGGAACTTCGGGAGAACATTAATGCGCCTCATATTCTTAAGAGATTTTTGTCTAAAAGCGGTGGAGAGGGGTGTAAGAGAGGAGGTACTGTTACCTGGGACTGTCTCCTCCAGCGTCGCGCCCGCCGCTTCTTCCCTCTCAGATGCTGCTCCTGCGTCGGTGCCTGCTCCTTCCTGGTCCGGGTTCCAGAGCGTGCCTGTTCGGGCACGTCGGCGTGCCTCTCCTCCGCTGCCTGACGTGCGTTCGGTCTCCGCCCATCTTCTCCCTTGGGACTGGGTGCGCGCACACTCCTCCTCTTCACTCCTCGCTGCAACCTGACCCGGCAGCATAGCTGGTCCAATAGGAAGCAGTCACTTAGTATTTCAGGCTGCCCTTCCATTGAGAAGGCGCCTGACTGTTTAGTTAAGCTCGGAGTCTCTCTTTGTTTGGCTTGCATCCAGGTCCTCCCTATTTCCCTTTGTACTTAGTCCGGCAGCTCGGTGCTCTCACTCTGAGACCCTTGTCTTCTTGTCCTTTACTCTGCTAGACCTGCATCTTCCGTTTTTTCCCACTGACAATTTCCACATTGTCCTTTTCCCACTCCTATCATCTTCTCTGGAGCCGATCCCTGGTCCTGGCATCCGTGGTATTTGAGACCTCTGAGCTTGCTCCCTAACTATCCCTGTATAGGGGTTGTTCCACCAGGTATGCTCACTCAGAGGAGGTTCGGTACTGGGGTCCAGTGGGTCCACTCTTGTCTTTCGCCACCCTTGGCGTAGCATAAGGGTTAAAAGTTGACCAGAAATTTCTCATTTTAACAACACCATTTTTTTTAGGGACCACATCTCTTTTGAAGTCATTTTGAGGGGTCTATACAATGGAAAGTAACCAAGTGTGACACCATTCTAAAAACTACACCCCTCAAGGTGCTCAAAACCACATTCAAGACGTTGATTAACCCTTCAGATGTTTCTTATGAATTTTTGGAATGTTTAAAAAAATTAACATTTAACTTTTTTTCACACAAAATTTGCTTCAGCTCCAATTTGTTTTATTTTACCAAGGGTAACAGGAGAAAATGGACCCCAAAAGTTGTTGTACAATTTGTCCTGAGTATGCTGATACCCCATATGTGGGGGGGAACCATCGTTTGGGTGCATGGCAGAGCTCGGAAGGGAAGGAGCACCATTGGGAATGCAGACTTAGATGGAATGGTCTGCAGGCATCACATTGCTTTTGCAGAGCCCCTAACAGGGGCGGATTATAATAGGGTCAATCTGAGTGGTAGCCCAGGGCCCAGTGGTGTGTGGGGGCCCTGGGCTACCGCTCAGATTGATGGCAGCCATCAGGGCATTACTGCCCTGACTGGTGTATGGGCCCGGTGGGCAGAGGGGGCCCGCATCGGGCCCCATCTCATCTGCTCACCGGACCCCTACCGGCACTGCAGCAGTTAAACGCTATTGATGTGCGGGCACGCACCCGCATGTCAATAGTTAACAGCTGCCAGCCAATCAGAGGCTGGCAGCTGACATCAGCCGCAGAGGGCACGTCGACGGCATCTGACGTCATTGTCAGTAGCCGGGGAGTGCGAGCTGCTTCGCCGAAGGAGCCCGGTAGGTGAGGAGAGCTCTTTTTTTTTTAAATTGCGAACCGCAATCCGGGGGGCCTGGGCCAGTATGTTGGACACACTGGGGGCAATATGCTGGACACACTGGGGGCAATATGCTGGACACACTGGGGGCAGAGATGCTGGCAAACTGGGGCAGATTGCTGGACACACTTTGGCAATATGCTGGAGACACTGGGGCAGAATGCTGGACAAATGGGGCAATATGCTGGACACACTGGGGGCAATATGCTGGAGCACTGGAGGCAGTATGCTGGACACACTGGGGGCAATATGCTGGACACACTGGGGGCAATATGCTGGACACACTGAGGGCAGAATGCTGGACACACTGGGGGCAATATGCTGGACACACTAAGGGCAATATGCTGGACACACTGGGGGCAATATGCTGGACACACTGGGGGCAGTATGCTGGACACACTGGGGGCAATATGCTGGACACCCTGGGGGCAATATGCTGGACACACTAGGGGCAGAATGCTGGACACACTGGAGGCAATATGCTGGACACACTGGGGGCAATATGCTGGACACACTGGGGGCAATATGCTGGACACACTGGGGACAATATGCTGGACACACTGGGGACAATATGCTGGACACACTGGGGCAGAATGCTGGAGACACTGGGGCAGAATGCTGGACACACTGGGAGCAATATGCTGGACACACTGGGAGCAATATGCTGAACACACTGGGGGCAATATGCTGGAGACACTGGGGCAGATTGCTGGACACACAGGGGGCAATATGCTGTAGACACTGGGGCAGATAGCTGGACACACTGGGGCAATATGCTGGACACACTGGGGGCAATATGTTGGACACACTGGGTCAGAATGCTGGAGACACTGGGGCAGAATGCTGGACACACTGGGGGCAATATGCTGGACACAAACATTGAACATTGAAACCCCCCACAAGTGACACCATTTTGGAAAGTAGACAACCTAAGGAACTTATCTAGATGTGTGGTGAGCACTTTGACCCACTAAGTGCTTCACAGAAGTTTATAATGCAGAGCCGAAAAAATAAAAACTCACGTTTTTTCACAAAAATGATCTTTTCTCCCACATTTTTTTATTTTCCCAAGGGTAAGATAAGAAACTGGACCCCAAAAGTTGTTGTGCAATTTGTCCTGAGTATGCTGATACCCCATATGTGGGGGGAACCACCGTTTGGGCACATGGCAGAGCTCGGAAGGGAAGGAGCACCATTTGGAATGCAGACTTAGATGGAATGGTCTGCAGGCGTCACATTGCTTTTGCAGAGCCCCTATGTACCTAAACAGTAGAAACCCCCCCACAAGTGACCCCATATTAGAAACTACACTGCCCAAGGAACTGATCTAGATGTGTTGTGAGAACTTTGAACCCCCAAGTGTTTCACTACAGTTTATAACGCAGAGCCATGAAAATAAAAAATCTTTTTTTTTCCACAAAAAAGTTTTTTTAGCTCCCCAAATTGTTATTTTCCCAAGGGTAACATGAGAAATTGGACCCCAAAAGTTGTTGTCCAATTTGTCCTGAGTACGCTGATACCCCATATGCTGTGGTAAACCCCTGCTTGGGCGCACGGGAGAGCTCGGAAGGGAAGGAGCACTGTTTTACTTTTTCAATGCAGAATTGGCTGGAATTGAGATCGGACGCCATGTCGTGTTTGGAGAGCCCCTGATGTGCCTAAACAGTGGAAACCCCCAATTCTAACTGAAACCCTAACCCTAGCCCCAACCCTAACCCTAGCCCCAACACTAGCCCTAACCCTAGCCCCAACTCTAGCCCTAACCCTAGCCCCAACCCTAACCCTAGCCCTAGCCCTAACCCTGGCCCTAACCCTAACTCTAGCCCTAACCCTAGCCCTAACCCTAGCCCTAACCCTAGCCCCAACCATAGCCCTAACCCTAGCCCCAGCCCTAACCCTGACCCTAGCCCCAGCACTAGCTCTAACCCTAGCCCTAACCCTGGCCCTAACCCTAACCCTAGCCCTAACCCTAGCCCTAACCCTAGCCCTAACCCTAGCCCTAACCCTAGCCTTAACCCTACCCCTAGCCCTAACCCTAATCCTAGCTCTAATTCTAACCCTAGCCCTAACCCTAGCCTTAACCCTAACCCTAGCCCTAACCCTAATGGGAAAATGGAAATAAATACATTTTTTTAATTTCATTATTTTTCCCTAACTAAGGGGGTAATGAAGGGTGGTTTGATTTACTATTTATAGCATTTTTTAGCGGATTTTTATAATTGACAGCCGTCACAGTCTAAAAGACGCTTTTTATTGCAAAAAATTTTTTTGCGTCTCCACTAGTGTTGAGCGATACCTTCCGATACTCAAAGGTATCGGTATCGGATGGTATCGGCCGATATCCGAAAAATATGGATATACGAAAAATATAGATATACTCACCCCTCCGGCGGCCCCTGGACCTTACCGATGTAACCGGCACCCTCCGTTCCTAAGAATGAGCAGTGAAGGACCTTCGATGACGTCGCGGCTTGTGATTGGTCGCGTGACCGCTCATGTGACCGCTCATGCGACCAATCACAAGCCGCGACGTCATCGCAGGTCCTAAACTCACTGCATTCTTAGGAACGGAGGCTGCCGGTTACATCGGTAAGGTCCAGGGGCCGCCGGAGAGGTGAGTATATCCATATTTTTTATTTTAATTCTTTCTTTTTACATGAATATGGATCCCAGGGCCTGAAGGAGAGTCTCCTCTCCTCCAGACCCTGGGAACAATACACTGGGAACTTCCGATTCCGATTTCCGATATCACAAAAATATCGGAACTCGGTATCGGAATTCCGATACAGCAAATATCGGCCAATACCCGCAGGGCCGGTTTTAGGCAAAGTGGGGCCCTAGGCAAAGTTTAAAATGGGGCCCCAAATGCTAACATATTGCACGTCACACAGAAGCATTTCGGTTGTATTTACCTGCGCTGATCTCAGGCCGCTAAACGAGTGTGATCGACAATACTGAAGTCGTTGGACGCTTGTTTCCCGGCCTCTTTCCACCATCTGAGAAAGAATGATGGGACAGAACCATCACTAATAGATCACTAACAGATCACCATACAGTATCATGTTATCAGCAGCACATCTACAGTTTACATAGGGTGATGTGCTGCTGAGAACAATGATTTTTATTCCGGCATAAACAATCCAATCACCCAATGAATATGCAGCATTTTGCTTGTTTAGTATAATACACCCCATAGTCCTCCATATATTATAATGTGCACCACAGTCCTCCATATTGTAAAATGCACACGCCATAGTCCTCCATATAGTATACAGCAGAGCCCCCAGTGGTATACAGCAGAGCCCCCAGTGGTATACAGCAGAGCCCCCAGTGGTATACAGCAAAGCCCACAGGGGTATACAGCAGAGCCCCCAGGGGTATACAGCAGAGCCCCCAGGGGTATACAGCAGAGCCCCCAGGGGTATACAGCACAGCCCCCAGTAGTATACAGCACAGCCCCCAGTAATATACAGCAGAGCCCCCAGTAATATACAGCAGAGCCCCCAGGGGTATACAGCAGAGCCCCCAGTAGTATACAGCACAGCCCCCAGTAGTATACAGCACAGCCCCCAGTAATATACAGCAGAGCCCCCAGTAATATACAGCAGAGCCCCCAGGGGTATACAGCAGAGCCCCCAGGGGTATACAGCAGAGCCCCCAGGGGTATACAGCAGAGCCCCCAGGGGTATACAGCAGAGCCCCCAGGGGTATACAGCACAGCCCCCAGGGGTATACAGCACAGCCCCCAGTAGTATACAGCACAGCCCCCAGTAATATACAGCAGAGCCCCCAGTAATATACAGCAGAGCCCCCAGGGGTATACAGCAGAGCCCCCAGTAGTATACAGCACAGCCCCCAGTAATATACAGCAGAGCCCCCAGTAATATACAGCAGAGCCCCCAGGGGTATACAGCAGAGCCCCCAGGGGTATACAGCAGAGCCCCCAGGGGTATACAGCAGAGCCCCCAGGGGTATACAGCACAGCCCCCAGTGGTATACAGCAGAGCCCCCAGTGGTATACAGCAGAGCCCCCAGGGGTATACAGCAGAGCCCCCAGGGGTATACAGCAGAGCCCCCAGGGGTATACAGCAGAGCCCCCAGTAGTATACAGCACAGCCCCCAGTGGTGTACAGCAGTGCCCCCAGGGGTATACAGCAGAGCCCCCAGTAGTATACAGCACAGCCCCCAGTGGTGTACAGCAGTGCCCCCAGGGGTATACAGCAGAGCCCCCAGTAGTATACAGCACATCCCCCAGTGGTGTACAGCAGTGCCCCCAGGGGTATACAGCAGAGCCCCCAGTAGTATACAGCACAGCCCCCAGTGGTGTACACCACAGCTCACATCCCCCCCTCTCCTCTCCCCTCCCCCCCTCTCCTCTCCCCGTCCAGTAAAAAGAAAAAAAAAAAACACAAGCTCCTCACCTCTCCACACGTGCCCGCGCTGCTCCTGTGTCGGCGGCTGCAGCTGCTCTGCCTGGGACACAGTGAGTGCGCGCGCACCCGCTGTGTCAGAGGCAGAGCGGGGAATGATGGGAGAGGGGGCGTCAGGTGACGCTCTCTCCTCCATCATTGCTTTGAACTGTACCGGCAGACGCCGGTACAGTTCAATGCGGCGGGGGAGTCAGCGCTGGCGGCAGGCGGGCCCCCTGCCTCACAGGGGCCCGGGGCCCCATAGCGGCTGCGTGATTTGCCGCTAGCTGGGGGCCCCTGGGGGAGTGGGGGCCCCAGGCAGCTGCCTGGTCTGCCTGCCCCTAACGCCGGCCCTGAATACCCGATACTTGCGGTATCGGAATGCTCAACACTAGTCTCCACATTTTGAGAGCTATAATTTTTCCATTTTTTGGTCCACAAAGTCATGTGAGGTCTTATTTTTTGCGGGACGAGTTGACGTTTTTATTGGTAACCTTTTGGGGCACATGACATTTATTAATCGCTTTTTATTCCGATTTTTGTGAGGCAGAATGACCAAAAACCAGCTATTCATGAATTTCTTTTTGGGGGGCGTTTATACCGTTACACGTTTGGTAAAATTGATAAAGCAGTTTTATTCTTCGGGTCTGCATGATTACAGCGATACCTCATTTATATCATTTTTTTATGTTTTGGCGCTTTTATACGATAAAAACTATATTATAGAAAAAGTTATTATTTTTGCATCGCTTTATTCTGAGGACTATAACTTTTTTATTTTTTCTCTGATGATGCTGTATGGCAGCTTGTTTTTGGCGAGACAAGATGACGTTTTCAGCGGTACCATGTTTATTTATAGCCGTTTTTTTGATCACTGAAGGGGTTAACTAGCTGGACAGTTTTATAGGTGGGGTCGTTATGGACGTGGCGATACTAAATATGTGTACTTTTATTGTTTTTTTATTATTTAGATAAAGAAATGTATTTATGGGAACAATTTTTTTTTATTATTATTTATTTAGGAATTTTTTTCCTTTTTTTACACATTTTTTTTTTTTAACTTTACTTTTTTTTTTACTTTACAACATTACCGCCGGAATGCTGCAATCATGTTTGATTGCAGTGTTCCGGGGGTTAATGTGCCAGGGGCGGTCCGTGAACACTCCTGGCATATAGTGCCGGATGTCAGCTGCGATAGTCAGCTGACACCTGGCCGCGATCGGCCGCGCTCCCCCCGTGAGCGCGGCCGATCGCATATGACGTACTATCCCTTGACTGAGAATTAAGTCCCAGGTCACCTCGACGGGATAGTATGTCATATGGGATTAAGGGGTTAAAAATATTTTAAAAATAAAAAAATATAAAAGTTTTAATCACCCCATATTCGCCTCATTCAAAATAAAACAATAAAAAAATACACACGTTTGGTATAGCCGCAATGAGAATCGCCCGATCTATCAATATATATAAAGAATTGATCTGATCGGTAAACGGCATAACAGGAAACAAAAATCAAAACGTTTGAATTATATTTTCTTGGTCTCCATAACATTGCATTAAAATGCAATAACAAGAGATCAAAAGATTGTATCTGCACCAAAATGTAATCATCAAAAAAAGTCAGCTGGCACACAAAAAATCAGCCCTCACCCAACCCCAGATCACGAAAAATGGAGACGGGGCTCGGAAAGTGGAGACTTTTTTTTCAAACTTTCTGAGGTTTTTTCACCACTTAAAAAAGAACCTATACATGTTTGATATCCACAAACTCATAATGACATGGAGAATCATAACGGCAGGTCAGTTTTAGCATTTAGTGAACATGATAATAAAAACCGTGGAATTTTAGTGTTTTTGCAATTTCATCGCATTTTTAATTTTTTCCCACTTTCCAGTACACTATATGGGAAAACCAATAATGTTGTTCAAAGCTACAACTCATCCTGCAAAAAAACAAGTACTCACATGGCCATATTGGCAGAAAAATAAAAAAAAAGTGAAAAACAAGTGTGCACTGGTGAGCTTGGGAACTCAAAAAGGCCTGGTCATCCACAGAAGACAACAGTGTTGGACTGTCACAGAATCCTTTTCATGTGAAGAAAGACCCCTTCACAATGTCCATCCAAGAGAAGACCACTCTACAAGAAGTAGGTGTTTCAGTATCAAAGTCTATCATAAAGAGAAAACTTTATGAGATCAACTACAGAGGGCTCACCACAAGGTGAAAACCATTACTCAGTAGTGTTGAGCATTCCGATACCACAAGTATTGGGTATCGGCCGATACTTGCGGTATCGGAATTCCGATACCGAGTTCCGATACTTTTGTGATATCGGGAATCGGTATCGGAACCATATTCATGTGTAAAATAAAGAATTAAAATAAAAAATATGGATATACTCACCTCTCCGGCGGCCCCTTGATCTTACCGCTGTAACCGGCAGCCTCCGTTCCTAAGAATGAGCGCGTGAAGGGCCTTCGATGACGTCGCGGCTTCTGATTGGTCGCGTGAGCGCTCATGTGACCGCTCACGCGACCAATCACAAGCCGCGACGTCATCGCAGGTCCTTCACACACTCATTCTTAGGAACGGAGGCTCCCGGTTATGGCGGTAAGGTCCAGGGGCCGCCGGAGAGGTGAGTATATGGATATATATATACACTGTGTTCCAAATTATTATGCAAATTGGATTTAAGTGTCTTAAAGATTTAATTGTTTTGTTTTTTAAATAAACTCATGGATGGTATTGTGTCTCAGGGCTCAATGAATCACTGAAATCAATCTTAAACACATGTGATAACTAGTTTTCCAGATGATTCTAATTAAAGGAAAACTACTCAAAAATGTTGTTCCACATTATTATGCAGGTCACAGTTTTCAAGCAATATGGGAAATAAAAAGGATCTCTCTGCTGCTGAAAAGCATTAAATAGTGCAATGCCTTGGACAAGGTATGAAAAAATTAGATATTTCACGAAAACTTAAGAGTGATCATCATACTCTGATGAGATTTGTGACTGAAACAGAGCACAGGCAGAGTTCATGCAAATAAAGGCATAATGAGGAAGTTTTCTGGCAGACAAAATAATTGGATTAAGAGAGCAGCTGCCAAAATACCATTAGCAGCAAACAGTTATTTGAAGCTGCTGGTGCGTCTGGAGTCCCTCAAACCTCAAGGTGTAGGATCCTTCAAAGGCTTACTGTTGTGCATAAACCTACTATTCAGCCACTCCTAAACAGTGTTCACAAGCAGAAACGGTTGCAGTGGGCCCAGACATACATGAAGACTAATTTTCACACAGTCTTGTTTACTGATGAGTGTCGAGCAACTCTGGAAGGTCCAGATGGATGGAGTAGTGGATGGTTGGTGGATGGCCACCATGTCCCAACAAGGCTGCGACGTCAGCAAGGAGGTGGAGGAGTCATGTTTTGGGCTGGAATCATGAAGAACCAGCTGGTAGGGCCCTTTAAGGTTCCTGAAGGTGTGAAAAAGACCTCTGCAAAGTAAATAGAGTTTCTGACTGACAACTTTCTTCCATGGTCTAAAAAGCAGAAACGTGCCTTCAGGAACAAAATCATCTTCATGCATGACAATGAATACCTCTGAGTAATTGGCTGCTATGGGATTAAAGGAGATAAACTCATGGTGTGGCCACCATCTTCCCCTGACCTCAACCCTATAGAGAACCTTTGGAGTATCATCAAACATAAGATCTATGAGGGTGGGAGGCAGTTCACATCAAAACAGCAGCTCTGGGAGGCTATTCTGACTTCATGCAAAGAAATACAAGCAGAAACTCTCCATAAACTCACAAGCTCAATGGATGCAAGAATTGTGAAGGTGATATCAATGAAGCGCTCCTATGTTAACATGTACCTTGGCCTGTTAGGATGTTTTGGAGTTAAATAGCTTTTTTGTTCAGTGAATGTGACCTCCTAATGCTGCAAATTCCACAAATGAGCATTTTCAGTTCTTTAAAACATATCAAATGTTTAAAAATACTACTGTGCCTAATAATTTGGAACAGTGCATTTTGAGTTTTTATTCATTTTGGAGATTATACTGTTATCATTGGGAGGTTTCTTCAAAAAAATTCGATGTATACTCTATTTGGTGATGACTTTTATTAGACTGACTGTCATTTGCACTGACCATTTAGGAAAATCCGAGAAAAATGTCATTTGCATAACAATTTGGAACATAGTGTATATATGGATATACTCACCTCTCCAGCGGCCCCTGGACCTTACCGCCGTAACCAGGAGCCTCCGTTCCTAAGAATGAGCGCGTGAAGGACCTGCGATGACGTCGCGGCTTGTGATTGGTCGCGTGAGCGGTCACATGAGCGCTCACGCGACCAATCAGAAGCCGCGACGTCATCAAAGGCCCTTCACGCGCTCATTCTTATGAACGGAAGCTCCCGGTTACATTGGTAAAGTCCAGGGGCCGCCGGAGAGGTGAGTATATCCATATTTTTTATTTTAATTCTTTATTTTACACATGAATATGGATCCCAGGGCCTGAAAGAGAGTTTCCTCTCCTTCAGACCCTGGGAACCATTCCGATACTTTGCGTCCCATTGAAATGCATTGGTATCGGGTATCGGTATTGGCGAGATCCGATATTTTGCCGGTATCGGCCGATACTATCCGATACCGACACCAATGCATATCGGAAGGTATCGCTCAACACTATTACTCAGCTTTAAAAATAGACTTTGCCAAAAAAACATCTAAAGAAGCCAGCCCAGTTCTGGAAAAGCATTCTCTGAACAGATGGAACTGAAATCAACCTGTACCTGAATGATGGGAAGAAGAAAGTATGGAAAAGACTTGGAACGGCTTATGAACAAACCACACCACATCATCTGTACGACATACACTATGTTCCAAATTATTATGCAAATTACATTTTTCTTGGATTTTCCTAAATGGTCAGTGCAAATGACAGTCAGTCTAATAAAAGTCATCACCAAATAGAGTATACATCGAATTTTTTTGAAGAAACCTCCCAATGATAACAGTATAATCTCCAAAATGAATAAAAACTCAAAATGCACTGTTCCAAATTATTAGGCACAGTAGTATTTTTAAACATTTGATATGTTTTAAAGAACTGAAAATGCTCATTTGTGGAATTTGCAGCATTAGGAGGTCACATTCACTGAACAAAAAAGCTATTTAACTCCAAAACATCCTAACAGGCCAAGGTACATGTTAACATAGGAGCGCTTCATTGATATCACCTTCACAATTCTTGCATCCATTGAGCTTGTGGGTTTATGGAGAGTTTCTGCTTGTATTTCTTTGCATGAAGTCAGAATAGCCTCCCAGAGCTGCTGTTTTGATGTGAACTGCCTCCCACCCTCATAGATCTTATGTTTGATGATACTCCAAAGGTTCTCTATAGGGTTGAGGTCAGGGGAAGATGGTGGCCACACCATGAGTTTATCTCCTTTTATGCCCATAGCAGCCAATTACTCAGAGGTATTCATTGTCATGCATGAAGATGATTTTGTTCCTGAAGGCACGTTTCTGCTTTTTAGACCATGGAAGAAAGTTGTCAGTCAGAAACTCTATTTACTTTGCAGAGGTCTTTTTCACACCTTCAGGAACCTTAAAGGGCCCTACCAGCTGGTTCCCCATGATTCCAGCCCAAAACATGACTCCTCCACCTCCTTGCTGACGTCGCAGCCTTGTTGGGACATGGTGGCCATCCACCAACCATCCACTACTCCATCCATCTGGACCGTCCAGAGTTGCTCGACACTCATCAGTAAACAAGACTGTGTGAAAATTAGTCTTCATGTATGTCTGGGCCCACTGCAACCATTTCTGCTTGTGAACACTGTTTAGGAGTGGCTGAATAGTAGGTTTATGCACCACAGTAAGCCTTTGAAGGATCCTACACCTTGAGGTTTGAGGGACTCCAGACGCACCAGCAGCTTCAAATAACTGTTTGCTGCTAATGGTATTTTGGCAGCTGCTCTCTTAATCCAATTATTTTGTCTGCCAGAAAACTTCCTCATTATGCCTTTATTTGCATGAACTCTGTCTGTGCTCTTTCAGTCACAAATCTCATCAGAGTATGATGATCACTCTTAAGTTTTCGTGAAATATCTAATTTTTTCATACCTTGTCCAAGGCATTGCACTATTTAATGCTTTTCAGCAGCAGAGAGATCCTTTTTATTTCCCATATTGCTTGAAACCTGTGACCTGCATAATAATGTGGAACAACATTTTTGAGTAGTTTTCCTTTAATTAGAATCATCTGGAAAACTAGTTATCACATGTGTTTAAGATTAATTTCAGTGATTCATTGAGCCCTGAGACACAATACCATCCACGAGTTTATTTCAAAAACAAAACAATTAAATCTTTAAGACACTTAAATCCAATTTGCATAATAATTTGGAACACAGTGTAGTGGATGCAGTGTGATGGCATGGGCATGCATGGCTTCCAATAGCACTGGGACACTAGTGTTTATTGATGATGTAACTGAAGACAGAAGCAGCTGGATGAATTCTAAAGTGTACAGGGATATACTTACTGCACAGATTCATCCAAATGTAGCAAGATTGATAGGATGGCTCTTCACAATACAGATGGATAATGACACAAGACATACTGCAATGACCGAGTCAATCACCAGATCTCAACCCAGTCAAGCAGCATTTCACATACTTACACAAAACGTGAGGCAGAAAGACCCACAAAACATGCAACAACCAAAGTTAGCAGCAGTAAAGGATTGGCAAAGCATCACAAAGGAGGAAACTCAGTGTTTTGTGATGTCCATGGCTTCCTGACTTCATGCAGTCATTGACTGCAAAGGACTCTCTACAAAGTATTAAAAATGAACATTTTATTTATGGTAAAGTTAATTTGCCCAATTAGTTTTGAGCCCCTGAAATGAGGAGGCTTTGTAGAAAAATGGATGCAATTCCGAAATGTTTCACAGGATATTTTTGTTCAACCCTTTTAATTAAAGCTGATACTCTACACTTCAATTGCATCTCAGTTGTTTCATTTTAAATAAAAAAAAATAGTGGCATGAGGATGCCAAATCATGAAGATTTTACCAATGTCCAAATATTTCTGGTCCTAACTGTATAGTTTTGTGAGAAAAGATTCAATGTATATACATAGAATTGCAAAATAGACTTGCAAAAGTATTCAACCCCCTGGCTTTTTACCTATTTAATTACATTACAGCCTGTGTTTAAATGTAAGATGCAGGGAGAGGGATAGGAACAAAGGAGCTTACCACGCTGAGAATGTGTACCTGGAAATTCGGCCCGTAGTTCCTCCTGAGGGTGCCGTTTCCACTGGTGATCACAGGAAGGTAGACGAAAAATGGGGAAAGATTCCGGCACAACCATCCAGGGATAAAATGGATTCTTTATTCAAACGTAGTTAAAACATTAAAAGGCGAAGCCTCGTACCTGTCGAGTTTCAAGTATATACACACCCTTACTCATAGTCTATGACTAAGGGTGTGTATATGTAGCGCCCCCACTGTCGCAGGGCCGAGGGGTACCCCGTACCGGGCCTCTGAGTCTCTGTTCTGGGGTTGTCACGGTGGCTAGACCCGGTCCGTGACCCTGCTGAGGGGCGTACAAGGATAGGTGTGCGTGATGGTGTTGTTATGGTGCGGTGCAGGTCGCAGTAAATAACGAGGACACCAGGTTGCAGTCTCTTTACCTCTTTACTGAAGGCTTCAGGATCCTCAGTCCGGAATACGGTTAACCGGGCTGCGCAAGTCCGGCCGGTCCGATGGCACCTCCAGAGTTCCCTTTGCAGGTGGAAATCTGTGCCTACCTTCTAGCGCTTGTGTGTTGTAGTCCTTCCCTGCTAAGCACCATGGGATAGTCCTCACAACTGTTGTGTCTGTTTCTCGTGTTCCCTCACAACTCGATTCTGATGTTCTTCTACGTCCCCCAGATCTTATGGTTAGGACGCACCCGTATGACAGGGAGGCTCGGAGCTCTTCCGGGACTCTAGCGTCGCCCCACTCCTGTTGTTACCCCCCTGTGTCTTCCTAGGTCAATTGGGTGAGACAGCCCGCCTATAACTGACTGTCCTGCCATAGGTTTGAAGTTTGGCCTGGAACTCTATACTTCCTCGGCGTTCTGGCCACCGGTTATGCGCCTCAGTAGGATGTTGCCTCGTCTTACAGCACGACTCCTACTGGTATTCTCCTTGTTGCGTTGATCTCGTTTCTCACTCAGCACAATAAACCTCGCTTCTTGTCCTTTCTTGGGGTACCGCCGCTATATCGTGCAGGCGCGGTCCCGTAACGTTCTCTCTGGTCGCTAGGCCTCTGTCAGGATCCCACCCCTGACAGGGACCCCTCTGAATCTTCCCCTACAACACCCTCTGCCACAAGGTGTTGCCTGGTTCCAACCCAGTCAGCTCACTGATCTAACTTCCTGCCTAACCCCCAGTTTTACCAGATTGTGAGGAGTGGCCTAATACATAGTACCCTTAGCTCCCCCTGGAGGCCAGACTGTGAACTGTATTGGTGTCTGTGATACTTGGTCAGATGAACTCCTTCAGTGCCATCAGACGTACCATAGCCCCCCTTAGTGGCGGAACCACAGTACTGCAACGACCAGGACTCTGGGGTGCTGCATATACACCTGAAACATGTCAGATATGAAGCCTCGCCAAATACATTCGCCAAAAGTATGGAGGAAGGTGCTGAAATTGAATGTTTTGGCCACCAAGGTAAACGTAATGTCTGTCGCCAAACCAAAACAGCTCATCACCCCAATCCCCACAGTGAAACATAGTGGTGGCAGCATCATGCTGTGGGGATGTTTATCGGCAGCATCATGCTGTGGGGATGTTTATCGGCAGCAGGGACAGGGAAAATTGTCCAAGTCAAGGGCAATATGCATGGTGTGAAATCCACAGCTATTCTTGAGCAAAACCTATTTCAGTCTGTCAGTGATTTGAGACTGGGTCTGAGGTTCACCTTCCAACAAGACAATGAGCCAAAGCATACTGCTAAAGCAACACTCGAGTGGTTTAAGCGGAAATATGCAAATGTTTTGGAGTGACCTAGTCAATACCCCGACCTTAATCCAATCTAGAATCTGTGGTCATACTTGAACATTGTTGTTCACCAGAGGAAACCATCTAACTTAAAGGAGCTGATCAGTTTTGCCTTGAGGAACGGGCAAAAATCCCAGTGGCAAGTTGTGGAAACCTCATAGAGACTTAACCAAAGTGACTTGCAGCTGTAATTGCCGCAAAAGGAAACTTTACAAAGTACTGACTTTAGGGAGGTGAACAGTTATGCACACTGACGTTTTCAGCTATTTTGTCCTATTTGTTGTTTGCTAAAATAAAAAATAAAACCAAAAGTTCACAGCTGTAGGCAAGTTCTTCACATGAACTGATGCAAACCCTCAAAAAAACCAGTGTAATTCCAGTTTGTGAGGTAGTAAAACATGAAAAATGCCAAAAGGGTAAATACTTTCGCAAGCCACCGTATAAGTATTCTATAAACATGCATAAAGAGATAGCTGTCAATCACTGATAGGACCACACACTGGACCGACAATCCCAGAAAGAGCAGAGGTTTACATGATTTAAATACTAGGTATACCAAATCTTTTCTCGGCAAATTATTTCGACCTACTCAGCTCCTTCTGCTCTGTAACATGGTGCTTGCACATTGCACTGCATTTTCATAGGGACAAATTCACCTTAAATTAAGTTTTTGTCACATGTACTTTTAAATACATTTGGAAAATGTTTTCACATCGTGATCTACATGAAATAAACAAAATTAGTACAGTTGTAATTATCATACACTGACCGCTGAGCCTTTTTTGGATTTGTGCTCCAGCCAGGCTCCTTATTATCGTAAGCAGGATTATAATGAAGGTGAACATCTTTATTCACAGCTGATAACACAGGATCCACCAACAATTACAATAGGGGATGACATACCTGACCCTGCTCCCCTTAATTTCACAATGACCTTAAAGGGAATCTGTCACCCCTTTTTTCGATTTGAGATAAAAATATGGTTCAATTGTGCATGAGCTCTGCATTACAGCAGTACCTTTCATATTCCCCAATTCCCCACCTTTGCTGAGAAAATACCTTTGTAATCTCTCCATTTTCGTATGTAAATTACCCCGGTCTGGTCCGATGGGCGGGGCCTATTTGCCGTTTCTCCCCACCTCCTGCCTTGCTCTACGCTCTTTTTTCCTGCGTTGGAGTTGTATGACCGCGCCTGCGCATTGAAGTGGCCTCTTGCGCATGCGCAGTATGTTTTGCCCAACAGTGGGCAAAGCATAAAAATCATTATTGCGCATGCGTCATTTTACATTACGTTCTGTGCCCCGGAAATCTTGCCATGCAAGGGGGCATAGAACATAAATAAAAATGTGGGCGCATGCGCAATAGTGATTTTATGCTTTGGCCACAGTTGCGCAAAGCATACTGCGCAGGCGCTAGAGGCCAATTCAATGCGCACGCGCAGAAACTGTATGGGATCTGTGCTATTCACAGATCTCTATACGTCGAGAACGCCGAGGAGTGGGGGGAGAGATGGCGAATAGGCCCCGCCCATGGGACCAGACCGGGGTAATTTACATAGGAAAACGTAGAGATTACAAAGGTATTTTCTCAGCAAAGGTGGGTAATTGGGAGATATGAAAGGTACTGCTGTAATGCAGAGCTCATGCACAATTGAACCATATTTTTATCTCAAATCGAAAAAAGGGGTGACAGACTCCCTTTAAACACTTCAATAGATAGGATCAGAGTCTGGCCTCTGTAGTTATGTCTTACATCCTGAAACAACAGTAAGTATGAATATAAGAAAGAGAGATCAGTGTGAAAATTAAAAGATTTCTATTTAAATTTTTATTACAAAATTTGATATGCAAAAAAGAAACATTGTTAAAAATGTTTGAAAAAAATATTTAACATAAAAATCTGATTAAAACCATAACCCATTTTCTTATTATAGCATCATTTTAATATTACACTCATTCTGTTGTCATAGTAGATGTGACACTGGCTATTATCACTTCTCACGGACAAGCCGTGAGGTAGCAGAGTCAAGAAGTCTAATATCAAATACCAAGAGTGTGCATCAAAGGTTGGGGGGCAAGACAAAAATATAAACTGTTCAAAGTCAGCAGTCCAAAATGGTGCAGATCTAGACAAGAGGGCTAGGCAAACGAATAGTCAAAGGCAAGGTCCAAAGTCAGACAGCAAAAGATCAGAACAGCAAAATGCAAAAACACAATGCATGTGCTACATCAGGCAAAGCTATGACTGACAGTGGTTTGACCATTGCCAGCCAGCTAAATAGCCAGGCAATCACCCTGAAAGATTTGACGTCTGGAGGAACCCAGCAGGCCCAGCCCATGATTAAGCTGCTCAGCAATCCTACATTTGCATGGAAACAGCCCATCAAACCCCAGCCTTTAACTGGGCGGCTTTACTATCTCTAATTAGCATGAGGATCATCAACATGCTCTAGCCCCTGATTGGGAGGCTGGGCTATCCCATTCACATTACTGACAGCCAAGTGCACCCCTGCCATCTATTGGGCAGCTGAGGTGTCACTCACTGCATCCCCAGGACTCAGTGAGCATTGGATACATGACAGTAGTCACTTCATTATCATTACAGGCATGATAGCAATGGAAGGTAACACAAATATAAATTTCCACCATTCACAATATGTCATTGTCTCAGCTTACCTCGTTACTCTCCTTGTACAATGTTCATAGAACCTACCTAGAAAACTCACCTGTAGTAGTCAATGAGTCAGTTCAGATTATTTCTGACTAGAATATTACATGTAAAGATAGCAAGGTTTCAGAGAAGTAGATGCCTGGAACCTTTTTTATTTCTAGTTAGAAACAGAGTTGCATTTATAAGTGACAGTTTAAAGAGTGTCTGACATGCTTTCCATTAGCGTACTACAAAGTAATACATTTGATGATTTCATTACCTCTAAGACAATTGTAATGGAAACCTGCTCTAGATAGAGGACAGCTCATGCCATTTGAACTGACATTAAAAACAGACTCTCAGTTGAGAAGACAGTGTGCACAATAGTGGTAAGAAAATGTTTTCAAAATGTTCATAAAGCCTTGTGACCATCTTGACATTTCAGAAATGGCCAGAAGTGTTGTATAAAGCAGGAGTGGGGTGATATTTCTTTCACACCCCAACACACACCCCCACCCCCCTGTGCAGATTGCCTGTACCATTTTACAGGCCGCCGGACCTTTAATTCTTCCTTACACTGCAAGCGAACATGCACATTCAGTGGATACTACTACTGAATGCTTCAGCACACGCAGCTAAGGATTACATTATGGATGAAGTAAGCATGCTCTGCGCTCCTATCCTGTTCCTAATGATGAATGCAGCAGTCGCAGTGTCATGTGACTTTTTTGAGGTAGTTGTTATGTAATGTATACAGCTGTCACACTGTATCTTTTCCGATGTATATACACTCCCAGTGTCTCCTATGTGATGTATACAGCAGTCCCAGTGAATCCTATGTGATGTATAGATACCAGTCACAATGTATCCTATATAATGTAAATACAGCAGTCCTAGTATCTCCTATGTGATGTGCAGTGGCATGTAAAAGTTTGGGCGCTCCTAGTAAAAACTACTGTTATTGTGAATAGTTCAGCAGGTTGAAAGATGAAATGATCTCTAAAAGGTCAAAAGTTAAAGACGACACTCCTTTGTATTTTTACTTTTCAAAATTTACAAAAAGGAAAATGGGCATCCTGCATGGTCAGTATCTTGTAGCACACCCTTTTGAAAGTATCACAGCTTGTACATGCTTTTTATAGCCACGCAAGAGACTTTCAATTCTTTTTTGAGGGATTTTCATCTATTTTTCCTTGGAAAATTATTCCAGTTCTGTATGATTCCTGGGTCGTCTTACATGCACGGCTATTTTGAGGTCTAGCCACAGATTTTCAATGATGTGCAGATCAGGGGACTGTGAGGGCCATTGTAAAACCTTCAGCTTGCACCTTTTGAGGTATTCTATTGTGGATTTTGACATGTGTTTAGAATCATTATCTATTTGTAGAAGCCATCCTCTTTTCAACTTTGGCTTTTTTTGCAGATGGTGTTTTTTTTGCATCAAGATATGTTGAAATTTCATTGAATCCTTACTTCCCTCTACCAATGAAATGTTACCCATGCCATTGGCTGTAACACAACAGCAAAGCATGATAGCTCCACCCCCTTGCATATTTTTTGGCTAGATGTGCTTTTCCTGAAACGATCTGCCTTTTTTTTTACCACAGATACCTTTGATCATTATGGCCAAAGAGTTCTGTTTTAACCTCATTGTTTCACAGAACTTGCTTCCAACATGCATCAGGCTTGCTTAGATGTTCCTATGCATACTTCTGATGCTGAAATTTATGGTGAGGATGCAGGAGAGATTTTCTTCTGATGACTCTTCCATGAAGTCCATATTTGTGCAGGTGTCTCTGAACAGTAGAACAATGTACCACAACCCCAGAGTCTGCTAAATCTTTCTTAAGGTCTTTTTTAGTCAAGCATGGGTTATGATTTGCCTCTCTAGCAATCCTATGAGCAGCTCTCACTGAACCTTTGCTTGGTCTTCCAGACCTTATCTTGACCTCCACTAGTCCTGTTAATTGCCATATCTTAATTACATTTCAAACTGAGGAAAGGGCAACTTGAAAATGCTTTGTTATCTTCTTAGCTTTTTACTGCTTTGTGGGCCTTCACCATTTTCATTTTCAGAGCTAGGCAGCTGCTTAAAGAACCAATGGCTGTTGTATTTTAGAACAAGGTTAGAACAAGGTTTTTATAAAGCTGGGAAATTTGCATCACCTGGCCTTTCCTAATGATGATAGTGAATAAGCCATAAACCTAACAGGCTAATTTAGGTCAGAAAATTGGGCAAAGTTATCTGAGGACACAAATCTCCATGGGTGCACAAACTTTTGTATTAGTCCTTTTCCCTTTTCGTAATTTTTAAAATGAAAAAAAAAATTGCAATATATGTATTTTTTTTAACTTAAAATACACAGGAAATGTGTCGTCTTCAACTTTAGGCCTTTTAGAGATTATTTAATCTTTAACATAACTGTTCACAATAACAGTAATTTTGACCAAGGGTGCCAAACTTTTATATGCCACGGCATATACTGTACATCAAGGCCAGTGTCTCCTATGTGATGTATACAGCAGTCCAAGTGAATCCTTTTTGATGTATACAGTATACAGAAGTTTCAGTGCATCACTTGTGGTGTATATACACTATTTCCAGTGTTTCCTTTGTAATGTTCAATATACACTAGCCCCCGTGTCTCCTATGTGATATATATGCAGCAGTCCCAGTATATCCTATGCAATATATATACAGCAATTCTCAGTGTTTCCTTTTTGATGAATCTACAGCAGTCTTGGTGTATACTATGTGATGTAAATTCAGCAGTCTCACTGTCTCCTATGTGATGTACATATGACAGTTTCGGTGTATCCTATGTGATGTATTTATACCAGTCCAAGTATATCTTATCTGATGTATATTCAGGAAAGTCTCAGGTTTCAGTGTATCCTACGTGATAAATACATCAGTCTCAGTGTATCATATATAATTTACATACAGCAGTCTCAGTGTATCCTATGTGATGTGTATGCAACAATCTCTGTGTCTCCTATGTGATGTGTACAGCAGACCTCCTACGACTTGAGTTCTATAAAAGTTATACAACCTGAGATGTGATTTCCAACTTTGGGAAATCATGCAGTGTAATATTTGTGTGTGCTACAAGCAGTTCTTTACAAAACTTATCATCACAAAGAATCAACTGTGCTTCAGACCGACACAAGCCTGGATGAGCAATTGTGAGTAGCAACAAAATCAATACCATCTAACATTGCACGTCTCACCAAACAGAAGCAGCTACAGCCATCACAGTTTGGATGAGTTAATTAAATGTTTAACTAAATATTGCAGGTTAATTTGTATGTTGATGATAATGTATGGTCCTTGAACGAGGTTATAAAAATCCAAATATCCATTTGCAGAAAAAAAGGTTTTCCCCCGGTATAAAGGCTTAACCAATCTATGAACAGTATTGATGAGCGAGTATACTCGTTGCTCGGGTGGTCTCAGAGTATTTGTGACTGCTCGGAGATTTAGTTTTCCTTGTCGCAGCTGCATGATTTGCGGCTACTAGACAGCTTGATTACATGTGGGGATTCCCTAGCAACTAGGCAACCCACACATGTACTCAGGCTGGCTAGTAGCTGTAAATCATGCAGCTGTGTCAACAAAAGCTAAATCTCCAAGCAGTCACAAATACTCGAAGACCACCCGAGTGTGCCCGGGAAAACCCGAGCAACGAGTATGCTCGATCATCACTAATGAACAGATGTGTGGTGACCTTTTGAGTCTTACCTCCAATTGGAGATACAATCACAATGGGTGGCATGCAAACAGTGACTGCTAGGCACCTGATAGTGTCTCAAGGTACACTCAATTCTGCAGTGATCATTACCTAACAAACTTATTATTCAGAGGCTATTATTTGGAATGCTGTCTAAAATGTTAAGAAAAAAATGCAATGATTTGGAACACTTGGAACACAGATTGGTTAATGTGTTGAGGCGGTAGGCCAAACTATCCCTGTGTTTGCCCATTCAAAATTTTTCCCATAACCAGGTTCCTCGTATCATGTTCTCACACGCTTTATGCAGTGGCGTATCCAGGGGGGGGCAGCCGGGGCATGTGCCCCAGGCGCAGCCAACAGGGGGGCGCCAGCAGGGCCGCCTGATGATGCGGCACTGCAGCGGGCCGGTCCAAGCCAGGCTCCTCGTCGTCGCCGGCGGCATTCTGCCGCCCACAGTCTGAGATAATCCCGTTCGTTCTCTGAGCCGGCTGTGCTGTCAAATTGACAGCCGGCTCAGAGAAAGTGCTGCTGCAGTGCTGCTGCGCTTCGCTAGTACCCGGTCCCCGGCTTGCCTTGTTATGAGACGCCCTTCCCTTCTCAGTCAGTTTAATCCAGCGTCCGCCCGCCGCCTGCACCGCTGACAACCGCTGAGAGGCGCTGACCACCGCTGGCACTTCCGCATCAGGGAAGTGCCAGCAGCGGCTGATGTCACTGAGCATGTGACAGGCTGCTGCTTGCTTTGTTCGTTGCACCAGCGCCGATGTTCGGTTCGGGTGTAGTGTGTTGGAGTTGGACGGACGGTGACGTCGGTTGGTGCCGGTGGTAAGTGCTCCAGACCGCGGCAGCGGGGACCGGGTAATGGAGCTGAAGTCAGACTGAAGACACCGACCGTCCGTCCGAACCTTCAGAATCAGATTTCTGAATGATTAACTTTGAAATGAGCCTGCCTGGCTGCATGCATGATAGGGGGAGGGAGCAGCGGCCAGGGCAACGGCGCAAATGGGTATGTGTCACTGACTTGTGAGTCTGAGGACTGTGAAGCAAAGCCTTAGCTAGGGGGGCAGCGCATATCATGAAATGGGGTGGATGTGGATGGGGGCAGAAATCAGGACATTAAGGGGGCAGAAATCAGGACATTAAGGGGGCACAAATCTAGACAGTATGGTGGCACAAATCTGGACAGTATGGGGTCACAAATCTGGACAGTATGGGGGCACAAATCTGGACACTATGGGCAGGAATGTACCTTGGCTTGGTCATACAGTTTCAATAGAGTTAAGGTTCAAATGGGGAGGGGGGGGGCGCCAAACTGATCCTTTGCCCCGGGTGCAGGAAAGGCTAGATACACCTCTGGCTTTATGCATTTAATAGCCCTCTGTTTCTTTACATATTCAGACTGATAACCGGTTCATACACCATTACATGAACACCAGATTTCTTACACTATGGCTGGTCCGAACAATGAAAGCAATTGTTACCATCCACCTTTCGTGTCTCCCCTATTTCCTCATAGATTGTTAGATTGCGAGCAGGGCCTTCACTCCTCTTGGTATCTGTTGATTTTGTGATTATTGTTATGCTGTAATGTCTTTTGTCTGTACAAATTTAAAAAAACTGACTGTCACATCCAAACATAAACTAAGTGTGAACAGGTGCTAACCTAGAGTCACAAACTCATATACACTCAAACAAAAAAAAGGCAGCACTCTGTAGCGCCTTAGTATGCAAATATGAAATATGAAAATTGAATCGCATTACTGCATTAGAAATCTGAAAAATTGAGAATATGTATCGCATAAATTGGCCATTTCATGTGCACCTGGAAGCCACGTTAGGTCCTGGAAACGAGAATTGACTTAACGTGGCTTCCAGGTACACATGCGATAAGCATTCTGAATTTTTAAGATTTCTAATGCAGTAATGCAATTCAATTTTCATATTTCATATTTGCATGCTATGGCGCTAGAGAGTGCTGCCTTTTTTGTTAGTACAAGTTCCCTCTAAAATATGAAGTGTTGCGGAATATTTTGGTGCTATAAAAATAAAATTATTATTATTATTATTATTATTATTATTAACACTTTTATAGCCATATTTTTCCCAAGAAAACGTAGAACACATATCAGAAGTAGAAAGTTACACATTTTTACATTTGATTAGAAAAATAACTGATTTGGAAATTGATGGCAGCAGCACATCTCAAAAAAGTTGAGATAATAATATGTGACTATATCATTGCGTAGGATCCTGTCTTGTTTTATGTAAGTCTGTAAATGTCTGGTAAGTGAGGAGACCAATTGCTGACATTTTTGGAAGAGGCATATTGTTCCATAAAATTCTAGCTGTTCAACAGTCCTGGGATGTCTCTGATGTACTTTTCATTTCATAATGCTCCCAATATTTTGTATTGGTGAAAGATCTGGACGGCAGGCAGCTAGGTCATCACACAAACTCTTCTCCTGCAGAGCCATGCTGTTATAATGGATGCAGTATGTGGTTTACTGTAGTTTGTCTGCCTGCAATATGCAAAGCCTTGCCTGAAATAAATGTTGTCTGGATGGGAGAATATGTTGTTCTAAAACCTAACACAGTATAATGCTAAGCAGTGATAGTGACTTTCAAGATGTGTAAGATGCCCATATCATAGGCACTAATGCAACCCCATAACCAGGGCCGTATTTAGAGTTTATGCTGCCCTAGGCATTTTTAGTGCTGCCTCCCCCTTTGGTGAGTATGACACTATCGGCAGTGACTTTGTCAAAAATCGCTGGTGTAAAAGTAGCCTTTTGCAGCAGATTCGGCAGTTTTTCCGCATCTGCCATGTAACGGATCACTTACGGCAACACTGCGTTCGGCCTCATTCATTCCCTATGGAATGTGTAGACATTTGCGGCACTTGCCGCGATCTGGCAAATGCGGTATCATACCTCCCAACTTTTGAAGAAGGGAAAGAGGGACAAAGTTTGCGGCGCGCTATGTGTGCTGCGGCAAATTATAGGCCATGCCTCTGACTACACCTATTTCACAACTAGTCACACCCATATCAACGCCCCAACCACACCCATTTAGTACTGTTGATCACACTGTTTCATAAACAATAATTATAAACAAAAACATATGGCCACAAAGTGCTCCATACTGTATTACGACCCCACATGATGCTCAATACTGTATAATGGCCCCACATGATGCTCCATACTGTATAATGGCCACATAGTGCTCCATACTGTATAATGGCCACACAGTGCTCCATACTGTATAATGGCCCCACATGATGCTCTATACTGCATAATGGCCACACAGTGCTCAATACTGTATAATGGCCACACATGATGCTCAATACTGCATAATGGCCACACAGTGCACCATATTGTATAATGGCCACACAGTGCTCCATACTGTATAACGACCCCACATGATGATCAATACTGTATAATGGCCCCACATGATGCTGCGTACAGTATAATGGCCACACAGTGCTCTATACTGTATAATGGCCACACAGTGCTCCATATTGTATAATGGCCCCACATGATGCTCAATACTGTATAATGGCCACACAGTGCTCTATACTGTATAATGGCCACACATGATGCTCATTACTGTATAATGGCCACACATGATGCTCCATACTGTATAATGGCCACACAGTGCACCATACTGTATAATGACCACACAGTGCTCCATACTGTATAATGACCACACAGTGCTCTATACTGTATTATGGCCACACATGATGCTCCATACTGTATAATGGCCACACAGTGCTCCATACTGTATAATGCCCCCCAACTTGTATGCATGGCTCATCTCCCCCCATCATGTATGCATGGCTCATCTCCCCTCTCCCATCTTGTATGCATGGCTCATCTCCCCCCTCCCATCCTGTATGCATGGCTATTTTCTCCCCCTCCCATCCTGTGTGCATGGCTCATCTCACACCCCCTCCTCCCATCCTGTATGCATGGCTCATCTCACCCCCTCTCCCATCCTGTATGCATGGCTCATCTTCCCACCTCCCATCCTGTATGCATGGCTCATCTCACCCCCCTCCCATCCTGTATGCATGGCTCTTTTCTCCCCCTCCCATCCTGTGTGCATGGCTCATCTCACACCCCCTCCTCCCATCCTGTATGCATGGCTCATCTCACCCCCTCTCCCATCCTGTATGCATGGCTCATCTCCCCCCTCCCATCCTGTATGCATGGCTCATCTCACCCCTCCTCCCATCCTGTATGCATAGGTCATCTCACCCCCCTCCTCCCATCATGTATTCATCGCTCATCTCCCCTCCCCTCCCATCCTGTATGCATGGCTCATCTCACCCCCCATCCTGTATGCATGGCTCATCTCACCCCCCCCTCCAATCCTGTATACATGGCTCATCTCACCCCCCTCCCATCCTGTATGCATGGCTCATCTCAACCCCCTCCCATTCTGTATGCATCGCTCATCTCACCCCCCTCCTCCCATACTGTATGCATGGCTCATCTCCCCTCCCCTCCCATCCTGTATGCATAGGTCATCTCACCCCCCTCCCATCCTGTATGCATAGGTCATCTCACCCCCCTCCTCCCATCCTGTATGCATGGCTCATCTCCCCTCCCATGCTGTATGCATGGCTCATCTTCCCCCCTCCCATCCTGTATGCATGGCTCATCTCACCCCCCTCCAATCCTGTATGCATTGCTCTTCTCACCCCCCCTCCCATCCTGTATGCATGGCTCATCTCACCCCCCTCCCATTCTGTATGTATGGCTCATCTCACCCCCCTCCTCCCATCCTGTATGCATGGCTCATCTCCCCTCCCCTCCCATCCTGTATGCATGGCTCATCTCCCCCCTTCCCATCCTGTATGCATGGCTCATCTCCCCTCCCATCCTGTATGCATGGCTCATCTCCCCTCCCCTCCTGTATGCATGGCTTGGCTCCATGCTCCCATCTTGCATGGCTCGGCTCCCCGTCCTCCTTCATCCTTTGTGATAACAAACTTGTTATGTTTTTTTATTACCTATAACAGTGAAAAAAAACCTGAAATTTGTAAAAAAAAAAAAAAATTCCCTTTTATGGCTATTTAAAAAATATATTTTTGCAGTGATAAAAGGGGTCATTTAAAATTTGTATACAATTTTTTTCCACATTTTTTAAAACAGTTTTCAATTGTTTATTGTTTATTTTGTTAGTCCACTTAGGGGATTTCAAACTACAATCATTCGGTCGCTTACACTGTATAGTGAAATTGCGGTCTCTTATGAAGCCCTGTCTGTGGGTGAGCTTCACAGAAGAACTAAGATGGCAGTTACAGGGGCCTCCAGCAGTCCCAAACCTGCCATGGTAACCCATTGGTTACCTGTGATCGCTTCACAGATGCCAATGGGAACTGGTGTGTGTGCAAATCGGCAATTACGTCATTTAAATGCCACTGTCAGAGATTGGCACAGCCTATATCTGCCTGGTATGAAGGTTAATACAACCTGGCATCTGCCTAATATGAAGCAGGTTCTGAGCAGATTTATACTTCCCTTGGTCACTAATGAGGAAAATGTACGTCATAGGTCATAAGCGAGATAACTGCAATGTTCCTTAACCCGAATCTGTAGAAAATGTGTGTATTTGGAAGTTGTATTTTTGGCCTTTCAAAAAGCACAAGATATGCCTTGTGTGAACTGGATCTTACAAGAGTTGACACATTTTGGGTCTGGCAACTTAAACTTTCAGAGACAGTTGTTTTTGCTGTAGGAAGGGTGCGAATGAAACATTGGACTTCACTTGGATGAAATCCAAGTGCAGTCTGATGTACACTCACAGAGACAATGGAGATGAGGAATACATTAAGTTCTCTGTCTTCTCCGCTCCTGTGTTGCGATTCTGTTATAAGAGAGAATCACACTCAGAAGACACTATGAACAATCTCTGATAGAGTTTGGGGGAAATGTCATTAGCATAATAGGCCCGATTCTCTCACAAGAGAGAATCAACGCAAGTGTGAGCAAGCTCTCAAAAGGTGCCTTTACCACCCACTAGTCCTCATATCACTAGTCCTCATATAGCTGACAACTTTATCTTTCAAAAGGTAGAAGAGAACCAGAGGATCTGACATCTTGGACTTTAATTCTTGTCACGGTTTTACCCCTCAGTGTGTCTGGGATGCAGTTACTGATTAGAAAGATAAGCACGTGCACAGCCTAATAGTGAGGTCCCTGAGTAGGTTCCAATACCATAAAATGCAGTAAAAAACTCGGCACTCTAACTTAACTTTTGTTAGTGGTTTAATTGTGTCCACGTTAAACAACAGAAACGTTTCGGTCCTAACATTCGGACTTTCCTCAGTCACATGCGAGATGGTGGACACAGACTGTGTCTCAGGACTGTATAGAGATCCAGCGAGTGCCCTTAGAAGATCTGGAGCCTGTGTGTGGTCTGAAGGGACGCGGTATCCACCGTAAGTCCATGCGACCAGGTGACTGAGGAAGGTCCGAATGTTAGGACCGAAACGTTTCTGTTGTTTAACGTGGACACAATTAAACCACTAACAAAAGTTAAGTTAGAGTGCCGAGTTTTTTACTGCATTTTATGGGATGCAGTTACTGACAGCTCGGCCGTCCAATTTGGTACATGGGCATGCTGAAGCTGTCAGTACTTTGACTGACAGCATGGCCATCCAATCTGGTACAGGGTCATGCTGAGCTGGCAGTGTTGATTGACAGCTCGACTATCCAATCTGTTATGATCCTAGTGGCAAGGATCGCAGGTCGGACTAGCTAAGTAACTGAACAGACTACTAGCTCTGGGGAAGTGGTAACTAGATTGACCGCAACCTGATCCTATCCGCAAACAACTATAGGCAGCCGTGGAACTTTACCTAAAAATCCTAGACGTCTCGTCACGGCCTGAGAAACTGACTATTCCTGGAGGGAAAGTAAGTCCTCACTTGCCTCAGTGGAATGACCCCAAAGATATAGAATAGCCCCCCACAAATATTAACGGTGAGTTAAGGGGAAAGCACAAACGCAGAGATGAAATCAGATTTAGCAAATGAGGCCCGCTAATACTAGATAGCAGAAAATAGGAAGGGAACTGTGCGGTCAATAAAAAACCCTATTCAAAATATCCACGCAGAGATTGCTCGAGCCCCCCGCACCAACTAACGGTGCGGGGGAAGCAACTCCGTACCCCAGAGCTTACCAGCAAAAAGAAATCACATATTAGCAAGCTGGACTAGACTCATCATACACAGAAATCATATTGCAGGCAGATGAGCAAAAAATATTCAAACAGAACTTAGCTTATCCTGAAGAGGCAGAAAACGAGATAATCAGGAGTAATCAGAATAGCACTGAATACATTGACAGCCGGCAACAAGTGGAAGTGAAGCAGAGCTAAATAGGAGCCTCCCTGGTGAATAACGAGGCAGCTGATCCAGCAGACCCGCAGGATAATAAACCAAACCACCAGGGGGAGCCAAAAAACCAAAGTCACACAATTGTTGTGAAATTGGATTTTGGGCTCCCCCGGTGGCCACTGGTGGAATTGAACTTGTGTGCATCATCCCCTCTGTTCACCTGTTCCCATCAGGATGTGGGAGTCGCTATTTAACCTTGCTCCTCTGTCACTTCCATGCCGGTCAGCATTGTAATCAGAAGCCTTTCTGTGCATGTTCCTGCTACCAGACAACTTCCAGCTAAGTCGGACTTTTGTCCTTGTTTGTTTTTTGCATTTTGTTCCAGTTCACAGCTGCAGTTTCGTTTCTGTGTCTGGAAAGCTCTTGTGATCTGAAATTGCCACTCTGATGTTATGAGTTAATACTAGAGTCTTAAAGTAATTTCAGGATGGTGTATTGATAGGGTTTTCAGCTGACCATGAAAGTACCCTTTCTGTCTTCCTGCTATCTAGTAAGCGGACCTCGATTTTGCTAAACCTATTTTCATACTACGTTTGTCATTTTCATCTTAAATCACCGCCAATATATGTGGGGGCCTCTGTCTGCCTTTCGGGGAAATTTCTCTAGAGGTGAGCCAGGACTATATTTTCCTCTGCCAGGATTAGTTAGTCCTCCGGCCGGCGCTGGGCGTCTAGGGATAAAACGCAGGCTACGCTACCCGGCTACTGTTAGTTGTGCGGCAGGTTTAGTTCATGGTCAGTTTAAGTTTCCATCCTTCCAAGAGCTAGTTCCTATGTATGCTGGGCTATGTTCTCTTGCCATTGAGAACCATAACAGTTTGACCGGCCAACAAAGGGTTAAATTAATTGGCAGAGAAAGGAGAGAAAAAAGAAGTCTGCTGAAAAATTTTTTTTTTTTTTTTTTTTTTCCTTCAGTTCTGAGTGTGCTTTCTATTGAATCACTTGCAAGTCTGCCTATATTGCAGCCTTCCTCTCTCTCTCTCCTTCTAATCCTGGAATGGCTCTGTGTTCACCTGTTTAAAATGGATATTCAGAGTTTAGCTGCAGGTTTGAATAATCTCACCACGAAAGTTCAAAATTTACAAGATTTTGTTGTTCATGTTCCTATATCTGAACCTAGAATTCCTTTGCCTGAATTTTTCTCGGGGAATAGATCTTGCTTTCAAAATTTCAAAAATAATTGCAAGTTGTTTTTGTCCCTGAAATCTCGCTCTGCTGGAGATCCTGCTCAGCAGGTCAGGATTGTGATTTCCTTGCTCCGGGGCGACCCTCAAGATTGGGCTTTTGCATTGGCTCCAGGGGATCCTGCGTTGCTCAATGTGGATGCGTTTTTTCTGGCCTTGGGGTTGCTTTATGAGGAACCTCATTTAGAGCTTCAGGCGGAAAAAGCCTTGATGTCCCTATCTCAGGGGCAAGATGAAGTTGAAATATACTGCCAAAAATTCCGTAAATGGTCTGTGCTTACTCAGTGGAATGAGTGCGCCCTGGCGGCGAATTTCAGAGAGGGTCTCTCTGATGCCGTTAAGGATGTTATGGTGGGGTTCCCTGTGCCTGCGGGTCTGAATGAGTCCATGACAATGGCTATCCAGATCGATAGACGTCTGCGGGAGCGCAAACCTGTGCACCATTTGGCGGTGTCTACTGAGAAGACGCCAGAGAATATGCAATGTGATAGAATTCTGTACAGAAGCGAACGGCAGAATTTTAGACGAAAAAATGGGTTGTGCTTTTATTGTGGTGATTCAACTCATGTTATATCAGCATGCTCTAAGCGTACTAAGAAGCTTGATAAGTCAGTTTCAATTGGCACTTTTCAGTCTAAGTTTATTCTATCTGTGACCCTGATTTGTTCTTTATCATCTATTACCGCGGATGCCTATGTCGACTCTGGTGCCGCTTTGAGTCTTATGGATTGGTCCTTTGCCAAACGCTGTGGGTATGATTTAGAGCCTCTTGAAACTCCTATACCTCTGAAGGGGATTGACTCCACCCCATTGGCTAGTAATAAACCACAATACTGGACACAAGTAACTATGCGAATTAATCCGGATCATCAGGAGATTATTCGCTTTCTTGTGCTGTATAATCTACATGATGTGTTGGTGCTTGGATTGCCATGGCTGCAATCTCATAACCCAGTCCTCGACTGGAACGCTATGTCTGTGTTAAGCTGGGGATGTAAGGGGATGCATGGGGACGTACCTTTGGTTTCCATTTCGTCATCTATTCCCTCTGAGATTCCTGAATTCTTGTCTGACTATCGTGACGTTTTTGAAGAACCTAAGCTTGGTTCATTACCTCCGCACCGGGAGTGCGATTGTGCCATAGATTTGATTCCGGGTAGTAAATACCCTAAGGGTCGTTTATTTAATCTGTCTGTGCCTGAACATGCTGCTATGCGAGAATATATAAAGGAGTCCTTGGAAAAGGGACATATTCGTCCTTCGTCATCTCCCTTAGGAGCCGGTTTTTTCTTTGTGTCTAAGAAAGATGGCTCTTTGAGGCCGTGTATTGATTATCGGCTTTTGAATAAAATCACGGTTAAATATCAATATCCGTTGCCACTGCTGACTGATTTGTTTGCTCGCATAAAGGGGGCCAAGTGGTTCTCTAAGATAGATCTCCGTGGGGCGTATAATTTGGTGCGAATTAAGCAGGGGGATGAGTGGAAAACCGCATTTAATACGCCCGAGGGCCACTTTGAGTATTTGGTGATGCCTTTTGGCCTTTCAAATGCCCCTTCAGTCTTTCAGTCCTTTATGCATGACATTTTCCGTGATTATTTGGATAAATTTATGATCGTGTATCTGGATGATATTCTGATTTTTTCGGATGACTGGGACTCTCATGTCCAGCAGGTCAGGAGGGTTTTTCAGGTTTTGCGGTCTAATTCCTTGTGTGTGAAGGGTTCTAAGTGCGTTTTTGGGGTTCAAAAGATTTCCTTCTTGGGATACATTTTTTCCCCCTCTTCCATCGAGATGGATCCTGTCAAGGTTCGGGCTATTTGTGATTGGACGCAACCCTCTTCTCTTAAGAGTCTTCAGAAATTTTTGGGCTTTGCTAACTTTTATCGTCGATTTATTGCTGGTTTTTCTGATGTTGTTAAACCATTGACTGATTTGACTAAGAAGGGTGCTGATGTTGCTGATTGGTCCCCTGCTGCTGTGGAGGCCTTTCGGGAGCTTAAGCGCCGCTTTTCTTCCGCCCCTGTGTTGCGTCAGCCTGATGTTGCTCTTCCTTTTCAGGTTGAGGTCGACGCTTCTGAAATCGGAGCTGGGGCGGTTTTGTCGCAAAGAAGTTCCGACTGCTCCGTGATGAAACCTTGTGCTTTTTTTTCTCGTAAATTTTCGCCCGCCGAGCGGAATTATGATATTGGGAATCGGGAGCTTTTGGCCATGAAGTGGGCTTTTGAGGAGTGGCGTCATTGGCTTGAGGGGGCTAGACATCAGGTGGTGGTATTGACCGACCACAAAAATTTAATTTATCTTGAGTCCGCCAGACGCCTGAATCCTAGACAGGCGCGCTGGTCGTTGTTTTTCTCTCGGTTTAATTTTGTGGTGTCATACCTACCGGGTTCTAAGAATGTTAAGGCGGATGCCCTTTCTAGGAGTTTTGAGCCTGACTCCCCTGGTAATTCTGAACCTACAGGTATCCTTAAGGATGGAGTGATATTGTCTGCCGTTTCTCCAGACCTGCGGCGGGCCTTGCAGGATTTTCAGGCGGATAGACCTGATCGTTGCCCACCTGGTAGACTGTTTGTTCCTGATGATTGGACCAGTAAAGTCATTTCTGAGGTTCATTCTTCTGCGTTGGCAGGTCATCCTGGAATCTTTGGTACCAGGGATTTGGTGGCAAGGTCCTTCTGGTGGCCTTCCCTGTCACGAGATGTACGAGGCTTTGTGCAGTCTTGTGACGTTTGTGCTCGGGCCAAGCCTTGTTGTTCTCGGGCTAGTGGATTGTTGTTGCCCTTGCCTATCCCGAAGAGGCCTTGGACGCACATCTCGATGGATTTTATTTCGGATCTTCCTGTTTCTCAGAAGATGTCTGTCATCTGGGTGGTGTGTGACCGTTTCTCTAAGATGGTCCATTTGGTTCCCCTGCCTAAGTTGCCTTCTTCTTCCGAGTTGGTTCCTCTGTTTTTTCAAAATGTGGTTCGTTTGCATGGTATTCCGGAGAATATCGTTTCTGACAGAGGAACCCAATTCGTGTCTAGATTTTGGCGGGCATTCTGTGCTAGGATGGGCATAGATTTGGCTTTCTCGTCTGCTTTCCATCCTCAGACTAATGGCCAGACCGAGCGGACGAATCAGACTTTGGAGACATATTTGAGGTGTTTTGTGTCTGCAGATCAGGATGATTGGGTTGCTTTTTTGCCTTTAGCGGAGTTTGCCCTCAATAATCGGGCCAGCTCTGCCACCTTGGTGTCTCCTTTTTTCTGTAATTCGGGGTTTCATCCTCGATTTTCCTCCGGTCAGGTGGAATCTTCGGATTGTCCTGGAGTGGATGCTGTGGTGGAGAGGTTGCATCAGATTTGGGGGCAGGTGGTGGACAATTTGAAGTTGTCCCAGGAGAAGACTCAGCTTTTTGCCAACCGCCGGCGTCGGGTTGGTCCTCGGCTTTGTGTCGGGGACTTGGTGTGGTTGTCTTCTCGTTTTGTCCCTATGAGGGTTTCTTCTCCTAAGTTTAAGCCTTGGTTCATCGGCCCGTACAAGATATTGGAGATTCTTAACCCTGTGTCCTTCCGTTTGGACCTCCCTGCATCTTTTTCTATTCATAGTGTTTTTCATCGGTCATTGTTGCGCAGGTATGAGGTACCGGTTGTGCCTTCCGTTGAGCCTCCTGCTCCGGTGTTGGTTGAGGGCGAGTTGGAGTACGTTGTGGAAAAAATCTTGGACTCCCGTGTTTCCAGACGGAAACTCCAGTATCTGGTCAAATGGAAGGGATACGGTCAGGAGGATAATTCTTGGGTGACTGCCTCTGATGTTCATGCCTCCGATCTGGTCCGTGCCTTTCATAGGGCTCATCCTGATCGCCCTGGTGGTTCTGGTGAGGGTTCGGTGCCCCCTCCTTGACGGGGGGGTACTGTTGTGAAATTGGATTTTGGGCTCCCCCGGTGGCCACTGGTGGAATTGAACTTGTGTGCATCATCCCCTCTGTTCACCTGTTCCCATCAGGATGTGGGAGTCGCTATTTAACCTTGCTCCTCTGTCACTTCCATGCCGGTCAGCATTGTAATCAGAAGCCTTTCTGTGCATGTTCCTGCTACCAGACAACTTCCAGCTAAGTCGGACTTTTGTCCTTGTTTGTTTTTTGCATTTTGTTCCAGTTCACAGCTGCAGTTTCGTTTCTGTGTCTGGAAAGCTCTTGTGATCTGAAATTGCCACTCTGATGTTATGAGTTAATACTAGAGTCTTAAAGTAATTTCAGGATGGTGTATTGATAGGGTTTTCAGCTGACCATGAAAGTACCCTTTCTGTCTTCCTGCTATCTAGTAAGCGGACCTCGATTTTGCTAAACCTATTTTCATACTACGTTTGTCATTTTCATCTTAAATCACCGCCAATATATGTGGGGGCCTCTGTCTGCCTTTCGGGGAAATTTCTCTAGAGGTGAGCCAGGACTATATTTTCCTCTGCCAGGATTAGTTAGTCCTCCGGCCGGCGCTGGGCGTCTAGGGATAAAACGCAGGCTACGCTACCCGGCTACTGTTAGTTGTGCGGCAGGTTTAGTTCATGGTCAGTTTAAGTTTCCATCCTTCCAAGAGCTAGTTCCTATGTATGCTGGGCTATGTTCTCTTGCCATTGAGAACCATAACACACAATACCATCTGTGACCACAAGAGGGAGCCTGAAAACGGAGTTCACAACACCAATCTGACACTGGGAGACGTTAGCTTTCTCCAAGTGTTCATTGTCCCAGGTGATTCCCATGCTACTTAACTGAGCTGTTTCTCCCAGAGCTCTGCCAGATGTACATTCAGCTACTGAGGTTTGTGCTTCCTGTGACTTGAGTTCTGTATGCTTGATCTTTTGTTGCTTGACCTTGGACTTCATTATGACAATCCATCTGTTTAACCCCTTCTGCTCTGATCCGTTATCCTCTTGGTATTCTGACCTCAGAACGTTACCTGACCACGCTTTTCTCTCTTCCTCCTATTTATGACGTACCCTCCTGGCTTCTGACCTTGGACTCCTTGACCATTCTGACTCACGGCTTGACCGTGAGAAGTGACTAGCATCACAATTCTTATCAACAGGGAGGAAATGGTTGAGGAAGTAAAGGTGTCTGGGAATTTAGGAGGCAGCAATCATGCTATCCTCGAAATTTAATTACAAGAGGAAGAAGACCTGCTAGGAGGAAGACTTTAAAGTTGGACTTCAGAAAGGCAGATTTTAATGGACTCAGAAAGAGGGTAGGAAAGGTCTAATGGCTGGATGTTCTAACGGACAGAAATATCCAAGAAGTATGGGAGATTTTGCTACATGAAATTCTCACTGCACAATCAGTAAAAATCCAGAAAAAAAATAAGAACTGAAATAATTTGCAGAAAAAGAAAAAAAAATGAAATGTATATCAAATGGAAAGTGTGGGCATATCTAAAGAATAAAATGATGCTGTTTGCAAGGAATGCAGGGCAAGCGGTAGAAGAACTAAAGCCAGTAATGAAGTGACGTTTGCAAGGGAGACCAAAAGCAATAAAAATGATTTTAGGGGTATGTCAAAAGCAAAAATAAGTAAAAGATACTATAGGATTTTGATAGGATGAAAAGGGTTAAGAGGTCAAAAATGATATTGAGATGGCCAAACTTTTAAATTCCTATTTTGTGTCTGTGTTCTCTAAGAAAGCAGTTCTAACATTAAACTGATCTTCACGGTGCCATCAAAGGAGTAAAAGAATTCACACTAGCTATAAACAGAGATGGTGAGGGAACACTTAGCTAATTTAAATGAATATAAATCTCCTAGTCCAGACGAATTACATCCTAGGGTAACGAAAGAGATATCAGAGGAAATTGCTAAACCACTTTGAAAATTCCTGGAAAATAAGAGAAGTCCCAGAATATTGGAGAAGGGCAAATGTTGTCCATATCTTCAAACAATGAAAGAAGATGGAGTTAGGAAATTACAGGCTAGTGAGCCTTACTTCTATATCAAGAAAGATCTTTGAACAAATTATTAAGCAGTACGTAAGTACTTGGATAAGAATATAGTAACTAACCAGAGCCAGCATGGGTTTGTAGCAAACAAGTCATGCCAGACTAATCTAAATTACTTTTATGAAGGAATCACTGACTGGGTGCATCAGTGAAATGCAGTAAGTATATCTCGACTTCAGCAAAGCATTTAATAAATTGTCTAATACTATCCTTATTAAAAAAATGATCAAAGTATGGGATTGACAAGGTTACAGTTAGATGAATTCATAACTGACTCAGTGATCGTACTCAAAGAGTCGTAATAAATGGTTGCACATCCAATTGGAAGAGTGTTTCAAGTGGGGTACTACAAGGCTCTGTTCTGGCCCCAGTGTTTAACATTTTTATAAATTATCTAGATAAGGTAACTGAAGGTAAACTAATCAAATTTGCAGATGATGCAAAGATGAGAGGGATAGCTAACTGTTATGACCCCAATGGCAGAGGGTCTCAGAAGTAGTACCAAGTCTGCAAACACAAAAAGCTAGCTCATAGGGAGTGGTAACTAGGCTGACCGTAAACCTGATCCTAACACCACAAATAACAGCAGCCGGGGAACGTGCCTACGTTGGTTCTAGACGTCTCGCGCCAGCCGGAGAACTAACTAACCCTACAAGGGAAAATATAGACCTTTCTTGCCTCCAGAGAAAAGACCCCAAAAGTTTGATACAAGCCCCCAACAAATAATAACGGTGAGGTAAGAAGAAAAGACAAACGTAAGAATGAACTAGGTATTTAGCAAAGAGAGGCCCACTGACTAATAGCAGACTATAGTAAGATGTCTTATACGGTCAGCAAAAAAACCCTAACAAAATTTCCACGCTGGATATTCAAGAACCCCCGAACCGTCTAACGGCCCGGGGGGAGAACACCAGCCCCCTAGAGCTTCCAGCAATATCAGGAATCACATTTAGTACAAGCTGGACAAAAATCAAAACAATGCAAATAGCCAAAAAACAAGAAAGCAGGACTTAGCTTAATTTTGCAAGAACCAGGACAGCAGACTGGAGTAAACAGAAAGGATCTGATTACAACGATGCCAGGCACCAGACTGAAAGTCCAGGAAGCTTACATAGCAACACCCCTGAACTAACGAGCCAGGTGGAACCCAGGCTGAGGAAAGAAACTCAAGACGTCATGTCGCTAGTGACCACAAGAGGGAGCCAAATAATCCAATTCACAACAGTACCCCCCCCCCTTAAGGAGGGGTCACCGAACCCTCACCAAGACCACCAGGACGATCAGGATGAGCAGCATGAAAGGCACGAACCAAATCGGCCGCATGAACATCAGAGGCGACCACCCAGGAATTATCCTCCTGACCATAGCCCTTCCACTTGACCAGATACTGAAGCCTCCGTCTGGAGAGACGAGAATCCAAGATCTTCTCCACCACGTACTCCAACTCGCCCTCAACCAACACAGGAGCAGGAGGCTCAACAGAAGGAACCACAGGCACAACGTAGCGCCGCAACAAAGACCTATGGAACACGTTGTGAATGGCAAACGACACCGAAGATCCAAGCGAAAGGACACTGGATTAAGGATTTCCAAAATCTTATAGGGACCGATGAAACGAGGCTTAAATTTAGGAGAGGAGACCTTCATAGGAACAAACCGAGAAGACAGCCACACCAAATCCCCAACACGAAGTCGGGGACCCACACTGCGGCGGCGGTTGGCAAAACGCTGCGCCTTCTCCTGTGACAACTTCAAGTTGTCCACCACATGATTCCAGATCCGCTGCAACCTATCCACCACAGAATCCACCCCAGGACAGTCAGAGGGCTCAACATGTCCCGAGGAAAAACGAGGATGAAAGCCAGAGTTGCAGAAAAATGGCGAAACCAAAGTAGCGGAACTAGCCCGATTATTAAGGGCAAACTCAGCCAATGGCAAGAAGGTCACCCAATCATCCTGATCTGCAGAAACAAAACACCTCAAATAAGCCTCCAGAGTCTGATTTGTTCGCTCCGTTTGTCCATTAGTCTGAGGATGAAAGGCAGACGAAAACGACAAATCAATGCCCATCCTAGCACAAAAGGATCGCCAGAACCTGGAAACAAACTGAGATCCTCTGTCAGACACGACATTCTCAGGAATGCCGTGCAAACGAACCACATTCTGAAAGAACAAAGGAACCAGATCGGAAGAGGAAGGCAGCTTAGGCAAAGACACCAAATGGACCATTTTGGAAAAGCGATCACATACCACCCAGATGACAGACATGCCCTGAGACACCGGAAGATCTGAAATGAAATCCATGGAAATGTGCGTCCAAGGCCTCTTCGGGACAGGCAAGGGCAAGAGCAACCCGCTGGCGCGAGAACAGCAAGGCTTAGCCCGAGCACAAGTCCCATAGGACTGCACAAACGACCGCACATCCCGTGACAAGGAAGGCCACCAAAAGGACCTAGCCACCAAATCTCTGGTGCCAAAAATACCCGGATGCCCTGCCAACACCGAGGAATGAACCTCGGAAATGACTCTGCTGGTCCACTTATCAGGAACAAACAGTCTGTCAGGTGGACAAGAGTCAGGTCTACCAGCCTGAAATCTCTGCAACACACGTCGCAAATCCGGAGAAATGGCTGACAAGATTACTCCCTCTTTAAGAATACCAACTGGCTCTGCGACTCCAGGAGAGTCAGGCACAAAGCTCCTTGAAAGAGCATCAGCCTTCACATTCTTTGAACCTGGTAAATACGAGACCACGAAGTCAAAACGGGAGAAAAACAAAGACCAACGGGCCTGTCTAGGATTCAGGCGTTTAGCAGACTCGAGATACATCAGATTTTTGTGATCAGTCAAGACCACCACACGATGCTTAGCACCCTCGAGCCAATGACGCCACTCCTCAAATGCCCACTTCATGGCCAACAACTCTCGATTGCCAACATCATAATTCCGCTCAGCAGGCGAAAACTTCCTAGAGAAAAAAGCACATGGTCTCATTACAGAGCTACCAGGGCCTCTCTGCGACAAAACGGCCCCTGCCCCGATCTCAGAAGCATCCACTTCAACCTGAAAGGGAAGTGAGACATCAGGCTGGCACAAAACAGGCGCCGAAGTAAACCGGCGCTTCAGCTCTTGGAAAGCTTCCACGGCTGCAGGAGCCCAGTTAGCAACATCAGAACCTTTCTTGGTGAACCACTTGGCACCTTTAATCCGGGCAAACAAGTCAGACAACAGAGGCAAAGGATACTGAAATTTAACAGTGATTTTATTCAGAAGCCGATAGTCTATACAAGGTCTCAAAGATCCGTCCTTCTTGGCCACAAAAAAGAATCCAGCACCAAGAGGGGAAGAGGATGGATGGATATGCCCCTTCTCCAGAGACTCCTTGATATACGAACGCATTGCGGTATGCTCAGGTACAGACAGATTAAATAATCTTCCCTTAGGAAATTTACTACCTGGAATCAAATCTATAGCGCAGTCACAGTCCCTATGAGGAGGAAGAGCACTGGACCTGGACTCGCTGAATACATCCTGATAATCAGACAAATACTCAGGAACTTCCGAAGGAGTAGAGGAAGCAATAGACACCGGCGGAGAATCACCATGAATTCCCTGACAGCCCCAACTTGACACAGACATTGCCTTCCAATCCAAGACTGGATTATGGGTCTGTAACCATGGCAGACCCAAAACGACCAAATCATGCATTTTATGCAGAACAAGAAAACGAATCACCTCCCGATGTTCAGGAGTCATGCACATGGTTACTTGTGTCCAAAACTGCGGTTTATTTTCCGCCAATGGCGTAGCATCAATACCTCTAAGAGGGATAGGATTTACCAATGGCTCAAGAACAAAACCACAGCGCTTGGCAAATGACAGATCCATAAGACTCAGGGCAGCACCTGAATCCACAAAAGCCATAACAGGGTAGGAAGACAAAGAGCAAATTAAAGTCACAGACAAAATAAATTTAGGTTGTAAATTACCAATGGCGACAGGACTAACAACCCTTGTTAGGCGTTTAGAGCATGCTGATATAACATGTGTAGAATCACCACAGTAAAAACACAACCCATTCTGACGTCTATGATTTTTCCGTTCATTTCTAGTCTGAATTCTATCACATTGCATTAAATCAGGTGTCTGTTCAGACAACACCACCAGAGGATTAGCGGTTTTGCGCTCCCGCAAACGCCGGTCAATTTGAATAGCCAGGGCCATGGAATCATTCAGACTTGTAGGAACGGAAAAACCCACCATCACATTCTTAATGGCTTCGGAAAGGCCATTTCTGAAATTTGCGGCCAGAGCACACTCATTCCACTGAGTAAGCACGGACCATTTCCGAAATTTTTGGCAATACACTTCAGCTTCATCCTGGCCCTGAGAGATAGCCAGCAAGGCTTTTTCTGCCTGAATTTCAAGATTGGGTTCCTCGTAAAGCAATCCGAGCGCCAGAAAAAACGCATCAATATTTGCCAATGCCGGATCTCCTGGCGCTAACGAGAAAGCCCAATCCTGAGGGTCGCCCCGCAAGAAAGAGATTACAATTTTAACTTGCTGAGCAGGGTCTCCAGATGAACGGGGTCTCAGAGATAGAAACAATTTACAATTATTCCTGAAATTCCTAAACTTAAATCGATCTCCAGAGAACAATTCAGGAATAGGTATTTTTGGTTCAGACATAGGACTACTGGTAACAAAATCTTGTATACCCTGCACACGAGCAGCAAGCTGATCCACACTAGTAATCAAAGTCTGGACATTCATGTCTGCAGCAAGCTCAAGCCACTCTGAGGTAAAGGGGAGGAAGAAGGAAAGAGAAAAAAAAAAACTCAGAATTTCCTTTCTTATTATCCCACTTCTGCAATGCATTTAAACATTCACCTTTGGGCCTGGCATACTGTTATGACCCCAATGGCAGAGGGTCTCAGAAGTAGTACCAAGTCTGCAAACACAAAAAGCTAGCTCATAGGGAGTGGTAACTAGGCTGACCGTAAACCTGATCCTAACACCACAAATAACAGCAGCCGGGGAACGTGCCTACGTTGGTTCTAGACGTCTCGCGCCAGCCGGAGAACTAACTAACCCTACAAGGGAAAATATAGACCTTTCTTGCCTCCAGAGAAAAGACCCCAAAAGTTTGATACAAGCCCCCAACAAATAATAACGGTGAGGTAAGAAGAAAAGACAAACGTAAGAATGAACTAGGTATTTAGCAAAGAGAGGCCCACTGACTAATAGCAGACTATAGTAAGATGTCTTATACGGTCAGCAAAAAAACCCTAACAAAATTTCCACGCTGGATATTCAAGAACCCCCGAACCGTCTAACGGCCCGGGGGGAGAACACCAGCCCCCTAGAGCTTCCAGCAATATCAGGAATCACATTTAGTACAAGCTGGACAAAAATCAAAGCAATGCAAATAGCCAAAAAACAAGAAAGCAGGACTTAGCTTAATTTTGCAAGAACCAGGACAGCAGACTGGAGTAAACAGAAAGGATCTGATTACAACGATGCCAGGCACCAGACTGAAAGTCCAGGAAGCTTACATAGCAACACCCCTGAACTAACGAGCCAGGTGGAACCCAGGCTGAGGAAAGAAACTCAAGATGTCATGTCGCTAGTGACCACAAGAGGGAGCCAAATAATCCAATTCACAACAGCTAACACTAGAGAAGACAGAGAAAGGATTAAAAAGGCTCTTGATATGTTGGAGCAATGGGCAGCAACTAATAGAATGGTATTTGATCCCTTCACGACAGTTCACAGGGGTCAAATTCTTCAATATAATGGAAAAGACAAAAAATCTTTATTTTTGTCTTAGACCTGTTTTGCAGCCGAATAGTCGAATATTTAAAACAATGGCGTCAATTTCTGCCACAATTACTGATGTACAGAAAATCACTTCAGGGTTTGGACTTGAGGACATTTGTGCAAAATGTTGGGACTCTTTAAAGAGTTGCAACTGATGGATCAGCCAAAAATATCTCAACTCACAATTGCAAAACAAAAAAAGGAACGGCGAATACATGTAAACTAGCCTTTACAAAATTAAAAGAAGAATTAGCCGCAATTTTAAAACAGCCAAAGAGCTACAAAAACAAGACAAAAAAGAGCAAATGCAATAACAGATCAGGCCCTAAATCTAGTAATGAATGTGAAAATGAGCCTCTTATCCATAGATTGTTTTTATCTGAAGTCAGTGATAAGAATGGGGGGGCAAAGTTGATCTATCCTGTAAGATATGTAGACGCCTTTTCTCCGTTGTATAGTTCGACTCTTTTTACAAGTGACTAATGTAAACTTTGTTTCACTAAGACATTAGATTAATCATATTTTCCTTCCTATGACCCAGTCACACCCATAATCTTGCATAATTAGAAGCATATTAATTTTCCAAAGAGTTGTTCAAAAAGCTGGATGCTTTAACATTATTACATAATGTAAGACATTTAACACTGAGGTATTTCTACAGTTACTACTTAGTTGCTGGCCAGCCGCCTTCTCTTCCTAACCCCTCCAGTAGCATGCAGCTACTGACTTCTGCTTTATCTTCCTCCCACCTTGACCTTCCCATAAGCAGTCCGCAAATATAAAAAGAAAAGAAGCAGAATTCACACTTACGATGTTCTACATCATCGTTAATCATCACACCACACTCTATTTTACCATACCACTGTATATTTTCAAGAGTGTCATTACAATTTGTAATATCAGATATGGAGGTGCTCCTTCCGGATCAATTGTTTTGCCACCCCATTTTACAGAGAAAACTGAAAAAACAACCCTTCACACAAGGCCAAATAGTAAAAAATGCAAATATATATTTATTGAACAACAGATGACCATTAAAAACCGATACCACAAGTGCAAGAGAACAAATTCTTGTATCTGCCTTGTTTTTTAATGGTTATCTGTCGTTCAATAAAGATATATTTGCATTTTTTACTATTTGGCCTTGCGTGAAGGGTTGTTTTTTCGGTTTTCTTATGCATTTGCTTCACGGCCTTGATGGGATATAATTACAGTAGGTGTATTTCCACCCCATTTTACATTTAAACTCAGTACTCATTTTATTCTGTGACCCTCTGTTCTAAATATATGCCACCTGGTAATAATGTTGCAAATGTTCCCTTCAACCTACTGGGCATATAACACAGATTTTCTCTGTGGACACGACCATGGTTTGATTGACCAGCATCAAAGGAGAAAAAAACAAACTTTGCTAGGATTATATATTCATTTAGATGACTATGTACAACTATTATCAGAGGGTCATGACCCAGAGGGAAATCACAGTAAAAAGAAGCAATGGGTTTCCAATGGTGGTTGCAAATAGGTCTGTTATGAATGTGACACATTCACACACAGTAACAGAAATAAGGAAGACCTATTACAGAGTGAAGCTGCACCCAAATCCTCCTGGTCCCTGTACAGACTAGTTAATTCCTTGAAGCACAGCTAAAAACAATACTTGGGACCTGGCTCCCTAAAATACTGTGGAGAGGATTCTCATACCTCCTAAAGAATGTGATGTGGGTGATGGAGAGAGCAGTGATGGAATGGTGGAGGAGAAGGAATTGTTGATGTTGGTGGAAAGGATGATGGGATGGTGGGGAAGAAAGCAATGATGGAGGTGGTGGAAAGGAAAATGATCGTAGTGCTGGAAAGGACAATGGTGGTGAGGGAGTAGGCAATGATGGAGGTGGTGGAACGGGCAATGATAGGGGTTGTGGGTGAGAAGGCAATGATGGAGGTGGTGATGAGGACAATGATGGAGGTGGAGGGGGGCTGCATTACACCCTAAGAGGGGGGCTGTGTTATACTTTGAGGGGGCTACATTATATTCTGCGAGGGGCAGCAATATATTCTGTGTGGAGGCTGCATTATTCTCTCAAGGGGCTACATTATATTCTGGGGGCTACATAATACTATATGAGGGGGCTGCATTATGCCCTATGAGGGGGCTACAGTATATTATATGGGGGGCTGCATTACACCTTATGAGGAGGTTGCATTGTACTCTGAGGGGGCTACATTATTTTCTGTGTGGAGGGGCTGCATTACATTGTATGAGGGGGGCTGCATTATACCATATGAGGGTGCTACATTATATTCTATTGGGAGCTGCATTATACCTTATGAGGGGGCTGCATTATATTTTGTGGGGTGCTGCATTATACCATATGAGGGGGCTGCACTATATTCTATGAGGGGCTGCATTATATTCTGTGAGGGGGATACATTATTTTCCATGAGGGGGGCTGCATTATATTCCATGTGTGGGGCTGCATTATATTCTATGAGGGGGTTACCCCAACCCCTGCTACACAATTAAGACATGTACTACCTTATATTATACCCTGATATTAGTGTGGTTTACCAAACAACGGGTGGTCTTGTATTTATTTTTATGTAGCTACATAGTGGGCCCCAAGAATGATTTTCTCTGGTGGGCCCAAGGTGCTCCAGTCCGACGTTGTATACATATCTATCTTTAGGCAACTGAGTATATTAGTTGACCTATTCAGAAAACTGGGATTGACCACATCCACCGCCCTATTTTCTTTGGTATATGCAGCATTAAAGAACCAATTTTATAATACTGCCTACTCTTGACCAACTCCCCATTAGAATTATTTAGCAGACCCATTTTGTTTTTTTGTTATTTTTATACAGTATATAAAGAATGTTTTGGGACTTTTCTTGCTTTCCTTGGCTATCTGCCATTCATATTCTACTTTGGCTGATTTGATTACTTTGTTACAGATTCTTTTCAGCTCTTTGTAGTTTTTAAATGGTAGAACTGACTGATTATTTATATTCTAATTGCCCGATTTTCATCATTATTACTATTATATATCAGAGACTATTATATCAGAGCGGATATCCACCCTGACGGAATATTGATGAGCTTCAGCCATTCATTGACTGCAGCCGACATGTGACAAAACAATGTCACATAACATACGGGAACAGCGGTGCTGACATCGCTTGAATTGCATCATTGCTGGAAGGGAGTATGCACTGTTTTTATTTTAATTGAGGTCCAGAATTATCTAAGCTGGGGTTGTCCAAAAGTAGACAACCCCTTTAATATTCTATTGGAAAAAGTCACTGTCACAGAATTGATCTATGGTAAACCTACCGTAGGCACACAAATATTTTGGTAAGATGAGTTAATGAGGAAATTCTGACTCTTAGCTTAGTGTCTATGATTAACTTAGGAACATTGCAGTTCCTGAATATTGACAGGTCCTCACCAAGGAATCCAGGGGCATATAAGACTCCCTGGCTAATATCTCAGATCACATTCTATATAAGCTAATGCTTCTTTTCTAATATATATTGCCTAGAATACTACTTCCTGTATTTTGTGCCAACTTCCGTGGCTTTGTCCGGAGCTAATGTCCGGAGCTAATGTCCGGAGCTAATGTCCGGAGATAAGTGACGTCACCAGTGTCCTACACCCAGGCAGAGCACAGGGGCCCCAGGCAGCATATGGGGCCCCAGGCAGAGCACAGTGGCCCCAGGCAGAGCACAGGGGCCCCAGGCAGCATATGGGGCCCCAGGCAGAGCACAGTGGTCCCAGGCAGAGCACAGGGGCCCCAGGCAGCCTATGGGGCCCCAGGCAGAGCACAGTGGCCCCAGGCAGAGCACAGGGGCCCCAGGCAGCATATGGGGCCCCAGGCAGAGCACAGGGGCCCCAGGCAGCATATGGGGCCCCAGGCAGAGCACAGTGGCCCCAGGCAGAGCACAGGGTCCCAGGCAGAACATGGGGCCCCAGGCAGAGCACAGGGGCCCCAGGCAGAGCACAGGGGCCCCAGGCAGCATATGGGGCCCCAGGCAGAGCACAGGGGCCCCAGGCAGAGCACAGGGGCCCCAGGCAGCATATGGGGCCCCAGGCAGAGCACAGGGGCCCCAGGCAGCATATGGGGCCCCAGGCAGAGCACAGTGGCCCCAGGCAGAGCACAGGGGCCCCAGGCAGAACATGGGGCCCCAGGCAGAGCACAGGGGCCCCAGGCAGAGCACAGGGGCCCCAGGCAGCATATGGGGCCCCAGGCAGAGCACAGGGGCCCCAGGCAGCATATGGGGCCCCAGGCAGAGCACAGTGGCCCCAGGCAGCATATGGGGCCCCAGGCAGAGCACAGTGGCCCCAGGCAGAGCACAGGGGCCCCAGGCAGCATATGGGGCCCCAGGCAGAGCACAGTGTCCCAGGCAGAGCACAGGGGCCTCAGGCAGCTTATGGGGCCCCAGGCAAAGCACAGTGGCCCCAGGCAGAACATGGGGCCCCAGGCAGAGCACAGTGGCCCCAGGCAGAGCACAGGGGCCCCAGGCAGAACATGGGGCCCCAGGCAGAGCACAGGGGCCCCAGGCAGAGCACAGGGGCCCCAGGCAGCATATGGGGCCCCAGGCAGAGCACAGGGGCCCCAGGCAGCATATGGGGCCCCAGGCAGAGCACAGGGGCCCCAGGCAGCATATGGGGCCCCAGGCAGAGCACAGGGGCCCCAGGCAGCATATGGGGCCCCAGGCAGAGCACAGTGGCCCCAGGCAGAGCACACACCAAATCGGAGGCCGAGGGGCCCCGCCAACCAAATCGGAGGCCGAGGGGCCCCGCCAACCAAATCGGAGGCCGAGGAGCCCCGCCCACCAAATCGAAGGCCGAGCGGCCCCGCCCACCAAAGCGGAGGCCGAGGGGCCCGGCCCCGCCCACCAAAGCGGAGGACGAGGGGCCTCGACCACCACATCGGAGGCCGAGGGGCCCCGCCCACCAAATCGGAGGCCGAGGGTCCCCGCCCACCAAATCGGAGGCCGAGGGTCCCCGCCCACCAAATCGGAGGCCGAGGGTCCCCGCCCACCAAATTGGAGGCTGAGGGTCCCCACCCACCAAATCGGAGGCCGAGGGGCCCCGCCTACCAAATCGGAGGCCGAGGGTCCCCGCCCACCAAATCGGAGGCCGAGGGTCCCCGCCCACCAAATCGGAGGCCGAGGGGCCCCGCCCACCAAATCGGAGGCCGGGGGTCCCCACCCACCGAATCGGAGGCCGGGGGTCCCCGCCCACCGAATCGGAGGCCGAGGGGCCCCGCCCACCACATCGGAGGCCGATGGGCCCTGCCCACCAAATCGGAGGCCGAGGGTCCCCGCCCACCAAATCGGAGGCCGAGGGTCCCCGCCCACCAAATCGGAGGCCGAGGGTCCCCGCCCACCAAATCGGAGGCCGAGGGTCCACACCAACCAAATCGGAGGCCGAGGGGCCCCGCCCACCAAATCGAAGGCCGAGGGGCCCCGCCCACCAAAGCGGAGGCCGAGGGTCCCCGCACACCAAATCGGAGGCAGAGGGACCCCGCCCACCAAATCGGAGGCCGAGGGGCCCCGCCCACCAAAGCGGAGGCCGAGGGTCCCCGACCACCAAATCGGAGGCCGAGGGTCCCCGTCCACCAAATCGGAGGCCGAGGGTCCCCGCCCACCAAATCGGAGGCCGAGGGTCCCCGCCCACCAAATCGGAGGCCGAGAGTCCCCGCCCACCAAATCGGAGGCCGAGGGGCCCCGCCAACCAAATCGGAGGCCGAGGGGCCCCGCCCACCACATCGGAGGCCGAGGGGCCCCGCCCACCAAATCGGAGGCAGAGGGTCCCCACCCACCAAATCGGAGGCCGAGGGTCCCCGCCCACCAAATCGGAGGCCGAGGGTCCCCGCCCACCAAATTGGAGGCCGAGGGTCCCCGCCCACCAAATCGGAGGCCGAGGGTCCCCGCCCACCAAATCGGAGGCCGAGGGGCCCCACCAACCAAATCGGAGGCCGAGGGGCCCCGCCCACCAAATCGGAGGCCGAGGGTCCCTGCCCACCAAATTATTCTTACATTTGAATAAATAAAGTATATATGGATTCTAGACTCCCGATTCTTTAGAATCGGGCTGCCATCTAGTTGATAAATATTTTTAGAAAGATATAAAAATAGGCCTGTCATCTGCTCAGATGTCCCTTAATATTTATGTTATTGGACAGCTATAGGATGAAAAAGCATTCAAATTCAGTACTGCATGAAAAATTGTGAAATATCTACTATATAATTGTCTAAGGGTCACTTCCATCTGTCTGTCTGTTTGTCTGTAACGGAAATCCCAAGTCGCTGATTGGTCGCGGCTAAACAGCCACGACCAATCAGCGACGGGCACAGTCCTGCGGCAAAATGGCCGCTCCTTCCTCCTCGCAGTCAGTACCCGCTCCATAATCCCCTCCAGTCAGCCCTCACACAGGGTTAATGGCAGCGGACCGCGTTATGCCGCGGTGTAACGCACTCCGTTAACGCAGCTATTAACCGTGTGTGACCAACTCTTTACTATTGATGCTGCGTATGCAGCATCAATAGTAAAAAGATCTACTGTTACAAATAATAATAAAAAAAAGGTTATTCTCACCTTCCGACGTTGCGCGCTGTCCTCGGCAGTGCAAGCGGCAGGTTCCGGTGCAAAGGATGCTATGCGAGAAGGACCTGCCATGACGTCACGGTCATGTGACCATGACGTCATCACAGGTCCTGTGCTCATACCAACCCTGGGACAGTAAGCTGCCGCGTGCAGCGCACACAGGCGCCAGGACTTCAAGGGGCCTTCGGAAGGTGAGTATATGTTTATTTTTTATTTTAAGTCTTTTTAACCACGCATATAGTGCCCACATTGCTATATACTACATGGGCTGTGTTACATACTGCGTGGGCTCTGTTATATACTACATCTCTGTGCTATATACTATGTAGCTGGGCAATATACAACGTGACTGTCCAATATACTATGTGGCTGGGCAATATACTATGTGCTCTGTGTTATATACTACGTAGCTGTGCAATATACTTTGTGGCTGTGTTGGTTTTGTTATATACTACGTCGACTGTGCAATATACTACGTGGCTCTGTTATATACTACGTGGCTGTGCAATATACTACGTAGCTATGCAATATACTACGTGCCTCTACAATATACTACGTGGCTATGTTATATACTATGAGGCTTTGCTATATACTACGTCGCTGACCAATATACTACATAGCTGTGCAATACACTACATGTCTGTGTTATATACTACGTGGCTGAGCAATATACTACGTGCCTGTGCAATATACTACGTGGCTCTACAATATACTATGTGGCTGTGTTATATACTACGTGGCTCTGCTATATACTATGTGGCTGACCAATATACTACGTGCCTGTGCAATACACTACGTAGCTGTGCAATACACTACATGTCTATGTTATATACTACGTAGCTCTGCTATATACTACATACACTGTGTTACATACTACGTAGCTCTGTTATATACGACATAGCTATGTTATATACTACGTCGGTTGTGTTATATACTACGTCACTGTGCAATATAGTACGTAGCCTGTGCTATATACTACCTACATATTCTGGAATACCCGATATGTTAGAATAGGGCCACCATCTAGTGTATATATATATATATATATATATATATATATATATATATATATATATATATATATATATATATATATATACATACATGTTTTTTGTTATAAAAATTACAGAGAGGGAAGTGGGTCGATATAAAAGTTTGGGCACCCATGGAGATTTGTGTGCTCAGATAACTTTGACCAAGAGTTATCATTATTATTATTTATTTATATAGCACCATTGATTCCATGGTTCTGTACATGAGAAGGGGTTACATACAAATTACAAATACAGTAAACAAACTAACAATAACAGACTGATACAGAAGGGAGAGGACCCTGCCCTTGCGGGCTTACATTCTACAGGTTATGGCTTGTTCACTATCATCGTTAGGAAAGGCCAGATGATACAATTTCCCCAGCTTTATAAACAGCTTCCTCTAACATTGTGCCAATAAACTACAGCCATGGGTTCTTCTAAGCAGCTGCCGGCACCACTCTGAAAATGAAAATAGTGGGGGCCCACAAAGCAAGAGAATGCTATAAGAAGATAGCAAAGTGTTTTCAAGTTGCCTTTCCTTATTTGAAAATGTAATTAAGAAATGGCAGGAACAGTGGAGGTCAACATAAGGTCTGGAAGATGAAGCAAAATTTGAGTGAGAGCTGCTCGTAGGATTGCTAGAGAGGCAAATCAGGACCCCCGCTTGACTGCAAAAGACCTTAAGAAAGATTTTGCATACTCTGAAGTTGTGGTATATTGTTCTACTGTTCAGAAACACCTGCACAAATATGGCCTTCATGGAAGAGTCATCAAATGAAACCTCTCCTGCGTCTTCACCATGAAATTCAGCGTCAGAAGTATGCCAAAGAAAAGAGAAATAAGGACACAGAATTTCTGGAAAAGAACATCTTGTCAACCATTAAGCATAGGGGTGAATAAATCATGCTTTGGGGTTGTGTTACAGCCAATGCCACGGGAACATTTCACAGGTAGAGGGAAGAATTGATTCAATGAAATTTCAGCAAATTCTTGATGCAAACATAATACCATCTGTAAAAAAGCTGAAGTTGAAAAGAGGATAGCTCCTACAAATGGATAAAGATCCTAACGTGTCAATATCCACAATAGACTACTTCAAAAGGCGCAAGCTGAAGGTTTTACAATGGCCCTCACAGTCCCCTGATCTGAATATCATTGGAAATCTGTGGTTAGTCTTCAAAATAGCAGTGCATGCAAGACAACCCATGAATCTCACAGAACTGGAAGAATTTTCCAAGGAAGAATGGATGAAAATCCTTTAAATAAGAACTTAAAGACTCTGGCTATAAAAAGCATTTACAAACTGTGGGTACTATTAGGTACTAAACATGCAGAGTGCCCAAATTTTTGCATTGGGCCATTTTCCTTTTGGTAATTTTTAAAATACAAAAAAAATGACAATTTTTTTGCCTGAAATACAAAGGAAATGTGTCATCTTTAACTTTAGCCCTTTTAGATATCAGTACATCTTCATCTTGCTTAACTGTTCACAATAACAGTAATTTTGACCAAGGGTGCCCAAACTTCTACATGCCACTGTATACAAGGTTTCCCCTACAACACATTGCAACACATCTTTTAAATCAGTCTCTAGCAATGCCCAATCCACATTGCATCAAATCCGTGTGAAAATGCATCTGCTATTTATTGCACGCAACAAGCCAAGCTGCCTATTCATCATCTTGTGCCAGTCATTACACTGGCTACCCATTCGCTTCAGGGTCCAGTATAAACTCATCTCTTTTACCCACAAAGCTCTCCACAGTTCTGCACCGCCTTATATCTCCTCTCTCATCTCTGTCTATAGCCCTACACGTGTCCTCCATTCTACAAATGACCTAAGACTAACATCCCCCGTAATCTGAACCTCGCACCTCCGTCTCCAAGACTTCTCTCATGCTGCGCCAGCTCTCTGGAATGCACTTCCCCGGACGATCAGACTGATACCTAGCCCCGACCTATTCAAGAGCGCTCTGAAAACCCATCTCTTCAAACAAGCCTACCACATCAACTACACGGTAAACTAACTTTGCCCTGTTCCCTCCTTCCAAATATTACTCTGAATCTGCACCCTACTATTCATCTGTCTCCACACCCTCCATGCACACGATGACTGCACTTGATACTTGACTATTGCACTTAAACACACGTGCTGATGACCGGATCATGCAGCATTATATGAAAATCCCTATTTATTATAATTGCCAGACCTGAAATAACAAGCACTTTTCACCTATTGTGTCCCCCCATTTCCTTGTAGATTGTAAGCTCGCGATAAGGGACCTCACTCCTAATGTCACTGTTTAAATTGTCTTAACTTGTATTGAATTTATTGTCTGTACATGTCCCCGCGTAATTGTAAAGTGCTGCGAAATATGTTGGCGCTGTATAAATAAAAATTATTATTATTATTATTATTATTATGTGCTCCACCACCCATCACCCATACTGGGCTATAGTGGGGTTATGTTTGACTGCTATGGTCCAGGAAGACACTGATTGCAAGACTGCCAGTTCCATGCACAAAATGTTCTCTTCATTTCTTGCTCCTCCTTCTATTATTTACAAATGTGCCTTGCATTACATTTAAGAAGGACTACTGTATATTTCATTAAATCTTATTGTTTATTTATACTCACATTTATGCTGAATTTCAAACTAATCTGATGTTTGCTTATTTTCAAGAATAGATAGATGACCCCTGCTCTATACTGACATAATATAAATATATTTTGTTTATATAAACTCAGTTTAGGTCACAAACTCTGCAACAAGTATTGTAAAGTGCTTACCTTTGTAAACTGTACAAATTCCAAAAGTTCTCGCTTCTCCTCACAGCTTGCCTCCATACTTTTATTTAATGAGATATATATAAGGGCATCTTTTCCTTAAAACAGGAATAAAAAAATGTTAAAATAATGCTGATAATAATGATAATATATAATAATATAATATAATAATAAATAATAATAAAACTAGTGCATGTTGTAAAAGATATCCGTATATAAGACAACTATGCCACTCACCTATGCATTATTAGTAAGAACTAGGGTTGAGCGACTTTTATTTTTATAGGATCAGGTCGGGTTTCATGAAACCTGACTTTCTCAAAAGTCGGGTCGAGTGAAATCGGCCGATCCTATAAAAAAGTCGGGGTCGGGGTCGGCCGAAACACGAAACCCAATGCAGTGCAATGGGATACTATGGTTCCCAGGGTCTGAAGGAGAGGAAACTCTCCTTCAGGCCCTGGGATCCATATTAATGTGTAAAATAAAGAATCAAAATAAAAAATATTGATATACTCACCCTCGGACGCACCTTGGTACTAACCGGCAGCCTTCCTTCCTAAGAATGAGCGCGTGAATGACCTGCGGTGACGTCGCGGCTTGTGATTGGTCGTGAGCGGTCACATGGGCAGTCACGCGACCAATCACAAGCTGCGACGTCATCTAAGGTCCTTCACGCGCTCATTCTTAGGAAGGAAGGCTGCCGGAAAGAAGCAGGGCACGTCCGAGGGTGAGTATATTCCTATTAGGTATATACTCACCCTCGGACGCGCCCTGCTTCTTTCCGGCAGCCTTCCTTCCTAAGAATGAGCGCGTTAAGGACCTTAGATGACGTCGTGGCTTGTGATTGGTCGCGTGACCGCCCATGTGACCGCTCACGACCAATCACAAGCCGCGACGTCACCGCAGGTCATTCACGCGCTCATTCTTAGGAAGGAAGGCTGCCGGTTAGTACCAGGGCGCGTCCGAGGGTGAGTATATCAATATTTTTTATTTTGATTCTTTATTTAACACTTAAATATGGATTCCGATACCGATTCCCGATATCGCAAACATATCGGAACTCGGTATCGGAATTCCGATACCAGATTCAGAAGATCGCCGACCTCATGGCCGACCCCACACAGGGGTCGGGTTTCATGAAACCCGACTTTGCCAAAAGTCGTCGACTTCTGAAAATGGCCGACCCGTTTCGCTCAACCCTAGTGAGAACTGATGTGTATACACCATAATACACACATACACGTAAAGTGGGGAAAATAAGTATTAGACACACTGCCGATTTTGCAAGTTTTACCACCTACAAAGAATGAAGAGGTTTCTATTTTTTATTATAGATACACTTCAACTGTGAGAGACAGAATATTAACACACACTGCAGCAGGGATTTTGCCCTACTCCTCCATACAGATCTTCTCCAGATCTTTCAGGTTTTCAGGCTGTCTTTGGGCAACATTGAGTTTCAGCTCCCTCCAAAGATTTTCTATTAGATTCAGCTCTGGAGACTGGCTAGGCCACTCCAGGACTTTCAAATGCTTCTTACGGAGCCACTCCATAGTTGCCCTGGTTGAGCGTTTCAGGTCATTGTCATGGTGGAAGACCCAGCCACAATTCATTTTCAATGCTCTTACTGAGGAAAGTAGGTTGTTGGCCAAAATCTTGCAATACATGACCTCATCCATTCTCCCTTCAATACAGTGCAGCCTTTCTTTCCCCTTTTGCAGAAAAGCACCCCAAAGTATGGTTTCCCCCACCATACTTCACAGTTGGGACAGTGTTCTTGGGGTTGTACTAATCCTTCTTCTTCATCCAAAAAAAGTGGAGTTGATTACAAAAAGTTCTATTTTGGTCTAATCTGACCACATGACAGTCTCCCATGCCTCCTCTTGATCATCCAGATGGTCATTGGCGAACGTCAAATGGGCCTGGACAGGTGCTGGTGTGAGATGGGGGACCTTGCATGCCATGCAGTATTTTACTCCATGACGGCATAGTGTGTTACTAAAGGTAATATTTGTGGTCCCAACTCTCTTCAGGTCATTGACCAGATCCTCCCATGTAGTTTTAGGCTGATTCCTGACCTTTCTCAGAATCATCTGTACCCCACAATGCAAGATCTTGCATGGAGCCACAGAGCCTTCCATCACATCTGAGGGATATCACGGATTTATTGAACAAGTTGGATGGCATTAGTGTTGAACCAGGTACCATCTTGGTATCAATAGATGTAGAGGCGTTGTATTCAAGTATACCTCACGAGCAAGGCCTAATGGCAGCCAGATACTTTCTGAGCCCTAGGGGAAGCCATTTAACATCACACAATGAGTTCGTCCTGGAATTCTTACAATTTGTTCTAGGGCACAACTTCTTCCTCTTTGGGGGGAGGTACTATCACCAGCTCAGGGGTACAGCTATGGGGAGCCCTTGTGCCCCCACCTATGCCAATTGGCTCCTGGGCTTGTGGGAGGATACTGTGGTATTTAAGGACGGGGATGTCATCTGGGGGCCCAATATTCAATTTTGGGGCCGATATATAGGTGACATCCTCGTCCTTTGGACGGGGAGTGCAGAAGAGTTTATCACCTTTGTCTAATATCTCAATGTGAACAATTTGGGTCTAAAATTTACATATGAGATAGGGGGGAACAAAATTGCTTTCCTTGATGTATCCATTACCATACAGTCGGATGGCTCTCTGAAGACATCTATATTTCAGAAACCCACGGTGACTAACAGCCTATTGAGGTGGGAGAGCCATCATCCGGCCCCCCAAAGATGGGGTGTCCCTAAAGAGCAGTTCCTTTGATTGAGAAGGAACTGCTCAGGGACAGCAGATTTCTGTGAGAAGGCACATGATCTCACCCAGAGATTCAAAGATCGTGGGTACCCCGGACCGGTAATTAAAAGAGCGTATCACAATGCGCTAAGGACTGATAGGACATCTCTTCTGACACCAAAAAAAGTACAGGACTCGGATACACTCACTAGATTAATACGCACCTTTGATGACCAAAATCCCAAAATGATGCACATTCTTAAAAAACATTTGAATGTCCTGAGAACTGACTCTGACAAAGTTAAGTGGATTACACCAAGACCCTCAGTGACATTTAGGATGGGGAAGTCTGTCTAGGTGTGGACATTGCAGTTACTGTCGTTATGTTATGCCATCCAGCACATTTACCCGTACAGTGACCAATAGAACCTATAACAATAAACAGTTTGCTAACTGTAAGACTGTGGGAGTTATCTACCTCTGCACATGTACCTGTCCACTAAACTATATTGGCAAGACCAAAAGGCAGTTTAAAGTTCGGAATGGCGAGCATCTTGGTGATGTGCGGAATAAGAGAGATACACCATTGGCCCGTCATGTAAATATGCGACATGAAGGGGAAACCGGGTCTATTGCTTTCAGGACGATCGAAGTGGTGGAACCATCGGTTCGTCAAGGTGATTGGGATAAAAAAAATCTTTCAGAGAGAAACGAGGTGGATATTTTGGATGGACACGGTCCACCCAAAGGGGCTCAATGAGCAGTTGACGTTCTCGAGTTTCATCTAGCTGTAACAGTGAAGTCATTTCCCATGCGAGGAAACAATATAGCCTGGTGTGTATATTATTCTATGTATATGAATATCCGGGGGATCGCTTTGCCCTTGGATTGTAACATCCTTAAAGGTAGTGGGAGACTGGTATGTATATCTAATGACCATTGTGTTGCATTAAACCCTTTTGTTGCTGCATTTAGTGTGAATGTGGTGCAGCAACACTTCCACTGCTCTATGTATGTTCTATCATCTTTCCCCATCTCCTATGTCATCTGTATCTTTCAGAAATATACTTATTGTGCTAGTCATATAGAGGTAGCCCTGAGAAGGAGATACTCTAATTACCAACGTAAGGGTAATATAACTACTGGTTACATACCTAGGCGTGATTTTGTTTGATTTGATCATGTGGGTAATATGTAAATCTTTATAATATGAAACATTTGTTGGAGCATTGTATTTTACTTAATATCTAGGATGGCACTAATTTGATATAGAGTGATTTCATATAGCATAACGCCAGCTAGTGGTTTATAGTATTGGCTATAGGAGCAGTGCACTTGCGCACCAACGAAGCGGATATGATGTCAATGGAGCACATTTGCGCTCCACGAGCGGATGATTACACTGCGGCTGCACGGCATATGGGCATGATGTGGAGCGCATATGCGTTCCACAGAGCGGATGCAGCATCATCAGGAGCGCGGTGCCATTTCCTGGCTTAGTGCGGCACATGCAGCATGGAGCCCACACGTAAGAACGCCAAGGGATGTTAATCAGGTGGGTGGAGATTATATGTCCCAGTATATAAGGAAGTGGATATGGGGGATTTATAGCACAGATTCTGGTAGATAGGAGAATGGTTCCTGTCTGAAGCTCGGCAGCCTATTAAGGACGGTTGGAGTCATTTCTAAGTCCCCTGATGAACCCCCAGGGAAGGATGTACGGGGGAGAAACGCATCGGGACAGTGAGAGCTGGTGTATCGGCACAGCTATTTAACCCTAGAACGCATACCCATAGAAATCTACACATTCACCCACCTAGGGCCTTTTAGGCCTGTTTACAATTATCATGGAATAACTCAAATAAAAATACTTTTCAAAGTTTATTGCAAAGTAAGGATGCATTCCCACTAGCGCAGGGGTCCACCAGGACGGGATTCCGTAATGGATCTGACCTCCTGGCGACCCCAGCTAAGGCTGGCGGACGCATACCTGGGGCCTCGCAGGCCTACCAGGTTACTTGTTTTCTATTTTCTGTAAAATTACTTTAGTTAGAACTTTGAAACTCTAGGTAACTCTCAGGTATATAGTTGTTAGTAATTTCCAGTTGTTCATATATTTTTATGTTATAGGCATTTCGGCATAACAACCTTTTTTTGGGACTACCCCATATTCACGCACCTGGGGCCTTTTAGGCCTGTGTGCAAATGACACGGAATAACTCAAATAAAAATACTTTTCAAAATTTATTTTACAATTGCAAGGTATGGATGCATTCCAACTAGCGCTGGGGTCCGCCAGGAGGGGATCCGTAATGGATCTGACCTCCTGGTGACCCCTGCTAAGGCTGGCGGAATCCTGGAGTTACCAGGAGGTCAGATCCATTATGGATCCCCTTCTGGCGAACCCCAGCGCTACTGGGAACACAGCCTAAGATGTGTATATTTCAAAACATAATTATGTGCATAAAACAACAAAAAAGTAAATAAACGGGCACGCCAAATATAGGCATTCTATATGCAATTTTTTTATGAAAACATTTTTTGGTTGTAGCAAACTTGTTGCAGGAATATTTATTTGGAACTTTACATATTCCCCCGACAATTCTCGCATATTATTTTTTCGGCTGAATGTTCCTTGCATACATTTTGTCCGCAAGTAGAACAGAAACACTCCGATTTTCTTTCCTTCCTTGCTGGACAAATATAGCAGCGCTTTCTTTTTTTTTCTCTTTGCTCTGGATGTTCCAGAAAGCGTATTCCACATCGGATCATTGCCTCCGTAATTTGCCTTGATAAGCATATCATGCTGCTTCTCTCCATCATAGTAGGCATCAAAAGTTCATAACAAAGTTCTGTCAAAAATAGACGTCTCTTGTCTTTCCTGTTGGCATGGAATTCTGGATTAGTTTGACAATAAACAATGTAGCTATTGAGGGCTGACACATCAAGGATATTGGAAAATAGGGAATGCAGAATCCACACTCTTCCCAGCAATAGCAGCAATAGCAGAGTCATAAAAGTTCTTCCCCAGCAACAATACAGACAAAAAGACTGAGTATCACTTGTAAACCTAGTACAGGCCTAAAAGGCCCCAGGTGCGTGAATATGGGGTAGTCCCAATAAAAGGTTGTTATACCGAAATGTCTGTAACATAAAAATATATGAATAACTGGAAATTACTAACAACTAGGAATGAGCGACTTTCATTTTTTTAAGATCGAGTCGGGTTTTGCGAAACCCGACTTTGTCCAAAGTCGAGTGAAGTCGGCCGATTATCGCGAAAAGTCGGGGATCGACCGAAACATGAAACCCAATGCAAATCAATGGGGAAGCATAGTCGGCAGTGAGTGGCCAGGAAAACACCTACAGTGCCCATTTTAATGCCAAAAACATCCATTCTTGTTTCTGAAGCTTGTCAATCTTAATAAACTTTATAATAATAGTTGGGCATTGGAAATTGGGGGTCATTTGGCAAAAGTTGGGGGGGTAGGGCTGCTTCAAGGTTTTAGTGGGCCCAGGAAACGTGGACTACGTCACGGCGGTGGAGCAGTGAGAGGTATTTCAACTTTGCAAGTGCTGTGATCCTGAGCAAGCAGGGAGGCCCACTCGTTCGCATTGGCACTGGCACAGGGCCCCTCAAAGTACGGTGGTGTGTTTGCACGGCGGGGGCGCCTCCCACAGGCAGTGACACTTTTGCGTACTCTGAGGGGCCCTGTGCCTGTGACGTCGCCAACGAGTATGCCCCCCTACCTGTTGAAGAAACCTGCACTTTCATCTGCACCTTCCTCTTTGTCCCTGTGTAAGTTGGTATAGTATGCGGGAAGGGGAACCTGACTTTCAGCAGGGTCAGATTGTGGCTGTGTAGCGTGCAAGGGGAATGTAGTGGTCTGGGTCAAAGTACCACAAGACTCATCTAGCACCGGCTGGGCAATGGGCAGGATGAGGTGGAAACACTGATATAGGCACAAATAATAAAGTGGGTAAAATGCAGGTCAAAATTGGTAACAGGACTAACAAGGTGGCATTGCTTAGTTCAGTGGAGTAGAAAACCCAGGAGCGGCAGACAGACACCATTAGTAGGGCCGAACCACACTAGTAGGACCTATGCAGTTTAATATTACAAATGAAGGCCGAAAGCCTGAAGATTAAAGGTCAGGAAAATAACACAGGACAACACCAAGGTGCGGCACACACCGTTACTAGGCCCAACCAAAGTAGTAGGCCAACTGCAGTTAAATTATTTAAAATGTAAGCCGAAAGCCTGAACATTGAAGGTCGGGACAACAAAACAGGAGAAAACCCAGTAGCGTCAGACACCGTTTTAAGGGCCCAACCACACATTTTAAAAACAACTACTTAACGAGAGCTTTAAGATTGAAGCTCAGCTTTATACAGTGGAGGACAACACCATGGAGCGGCAGACACCGTTAGTAGGCCCCAACCACCAATTTTTACCAACAGATACTTAATGAGAGCCAGAAGGTTGAAGCTCAGATTTAGACAGTGGAGGACAACACCAGGGAGCGGCAGACACCGTTAGTAGGCCCCAACCACCAATTTTTACCAACAGATACTTAATGAGAGCCAGAAGGTTGAAGCTCAGATTTAGACAGTGGAGGACAACACCAGGGAGCGGCAGACACCGTTAGTAGGCCCAAACCACCAATTTTTACCAACAGATACTTAATGAGAGCCAGAAGGTTGAAGCTCAGATTTAGACAGTGGAGGACAACACCAGGGAGCGGCAGACACCATTAGTAGGCCCCAACCACCAATTTTTACCAACAGATACTTAATGAGAGCCAGAAGGTTGAAGCTCAGATTTAGACAGTGGAGGACAACACCAGGGAGCGGCAGACACCGTTAGTAGGCCCCAACCACCAATTTTTACCAACAGATACTTAATGAGAGCCAGAAGGTTGAAGCTCAGATTTAGACAGTGGAGGACAACACCAGGGAGCGGCAGACACCGTTAGTAGGCCCCAACCACCAATTTTTACCAACAGATACTTAATGAGAGCCAGAAGGTTGAAGCTCAGATTTAGACAGTGGAGGACAACACCAGGGAGCGGCAGACACCGTTAGTAGGCCCCAACCACCAATTTTTACCAACAGATACTTAATGAGAGCCAGAAGGTTGAAGCTCAGACAAGGAAACCTGGAGGAGAACACCAAGGAGGAGGAGAACACCCAGGAGCGGCAGACATCACTAGTAGGCCCCAACCAAACTAGTAGCCCAAATGCAGTTTCCTATTTTTTGAAAAAGCCCGAAAACCTGAATTGAGGACAATTTTAATTAGGGACTGCAGACAGACTTAGTAGGCTGTCCCCTGTGGACCATGCATCCACCACATTAACCCATTGCGCCGTAATGGCCACTTAACCTTCCGTGGCCATGCCTACAGGTCCATGCGTCTGTTGTCAGGTGCACCTTTGTACTCACAGATTGCCAGAGTGCATGGACAATGCGGTCTTTTACATGCTGGTGGAGGGTTGGGATGGCTTTTCTCGCAAAAGAAGTGTCGACTGGTTAGCTTGTAGCGTGGTACAGCGTAGTCCATCATGACTTTATTAATATTAAATAAAATATATAAATAGGCTCTATGAACTTTTAAATAGGTTCCAGGGGTACACGGGCAGCATTGGTGTGGTCAGCGGAGGAGGATTGCAAGGAGGGACCGCAGACAGGCTTACTAGGCCTAAAATAAATAAAAATAGGCTCAAGGCACTTAGAGTTATCTCGCAGGGGTACACAGGCAGCATTGTTGTGGTCAGCGGAGGAGGATTGGAAGGGGTGACCGCAGACAGGCTTACTGGGCCTAAAATAAATAAAAATAGGCTCTATGCAGTTTTAAATAGGTCACATGGGTGCACAGGCAGCATTGGTGTGGTCAGCGGAGGATGATTGCAAGGAGTGTCTGACACAGTTAGTACTCCCAAAAAATAAATAGATGTTAAGGTCTCGCAAAACAACAAAACAAAAAAACAAAAGTGTGGCATACTTAGGTACAGGGGTGGGCTCATCTGCTGAGTTTCTGACATAGTAATTTGGCAGTAAGTATTTCCTGGTGTCAATATAGGACACTGACCCAGACTATTTTAACTAGCATCATAGATGTCAACAAATTGATATTGTCAGTGCCAGGCATTGAATGATGTCAGCGCATAGACTAAACATTGGTGGAGCTGTGAGAGATAATTTTGCACGTAGTAGAGCACAGTTTGAGCTGGGGGGGGGTGAGCTCTCTTGTGGCCGGCGGTACCGTCCCAGGGCCCCTCATGTTACAACGGCGTGTCTGACGTTGGGTGCGCGCCACCACCGCCAGAGACACTTTATTGTACTATGAGGGACCCAGTGGCAGTGCCGTCGACCAAAAGCGGGCACACCCACCTCTTCAGACAAACGGCACTCTAACGGGTGCTTGCGCCAAGTGGCGAGACCACGGCCCCGTGGGGGGAGTTTTGCCATTGAGGGAGGTGTAAACATGTCGTATGCTGGACAAACAGCTGCTGCAAATTAAGAGATTGGAACACTCAGTAAAGGTACCTTCACACGAAACGACTTTGTAACGATATCGCTAGCGATCCGTGACGTTGCAGCGTCCTGGCTAGCGATATCGTTTAGTTTGACACGCAGCAGCGATCAGGATCCTGCTGTGATGTCGCTGAATAAAGTTCAGAACTTTATTTGGTCGTCCGATCGCCGTGTATTGTTGTGTTTGACAGCAAAAGCAACGATACCAGCGATATTTTACACTGGTGACCAGGGTAAACATCGGGTTACTAAGCGCAGGGCCGCGCTTAGTAACCCGATGTTTACCCTGGTTACCAGTGTAAAATGTAAAAAAAACAAACAGTACATACTTACATTCGCATCCCCCGCCGTCTGCTTCCCACACTGACTGAGCGCCGCAAAGTGAAAGTGAAAGCACAGCAGTGACGTCACCGCTGTGCCCTGCTACTGCCGGCGCTCAGTCAGTCAGTCAGTGCAGGAAGCGGACGCCGGGGGACGCGAATGTAAGTATGTACTGTTTGTTTTTTTTACATTTTACGCTGGTAACCAGGGTAAACATCGGGTTACTAAGCGCGGCCCTGCGCTTAGCAACCCGATGTTTACCCTGGTTACCCAGGGACCTCGGCATCGTTGGTCGCTGGAGAGCGGTCTGTGTGACAGCTCTCCAGCGACCACACAGCGACGCTGCAGCGATCGGCATCGTTGTCGCTATCGCTGCAGCGTCGTTTCGTGTGAAGGTACCTTAAGACCAGTCCACAAGCAAGACCTTTTTATAGGAAAGCTAGGTGTCAGCCGGGAAAGGTGGGGCAAAATAATTTGAAATCCAGGAGTGGTTCATTTTAATGAAGGTTAGATCATCCACATTTTGGGTAGCCAGACGAGTCCTTTTTTCGGTTAATATTGAACCAGCAGCACTGAATACTCTTTCTGATAGCACACTAGCTGCTGGGCAAGCAAGCTCCTGCAATGCATATTCTGCCAATTCAGGCCAGGTGTCTAATTTGGATGCCCAGTAATCAAATGGGAATGACGGTTGAGGGAGAACATCGATAAGGGATGAAAAATAGTTAGTAACCATACTGGACAAATGTTGTCTCCTGTCACTTTGAATAGATGCTGCAGTACCTGTCCTGTCTGCGGTCATTGCGAAATCACTCCACAACCTGGTCAGAAAACCCCTCTGTCCAACGCCACTTCTGATTTGTGCACCTCTAACACCTCTGCCCTGTAGCCCCCTGCAGCTCGTGTGAGAACCATCACCGGCGCTGTGTGCTGGGAATGCCTGAATCAAACGGTCTACAAGAGTTGCTTGTTTGGTTGCTAATATTTGTTCGAGGTTCTCATGTGGCATAATATTTTGCAATTTGCCTTTATAGCGAGGGTCAAGGATGCAGGCCAACCAGTAATCGTCATCAGTCATCATTTTAATAATGCGTGTGTCCCTTTTGAGGATACGTAAGGCATAATCCGCCATGTGGGCCAAAGTTCCAGTTGTCAAATCTGCGGTTGTGCTGGTTTGAGGGGCAGTTACAGGCAAATCTACGTCACTTGTCTCCCTTAAAAAACCAGAACCCGGCCTTGCAACGCCACTAATTTCTGTTGGCCCAGGAGAAGCTTCCTCATTAAAAAAGTACTCATCCCCATCATCCTCCTCGTCCTCCTCATCCTCTTCGCCCGCTACCGCGTCCTCTACACGGCCCTGACCAGACAATGGCTGACTGTCATCAAGGCTTTCCTCTTCCTCGGCTGCAGACACCTGCTCCTTTATGTGCGTCAAACTTTGCATCAGCAGACGCATTAGGGGGATGCTCATGCTTATTATGGCGTTGTCTGCACTAACCAGCCGTGTGCATTCCTCAAAACACTGAAGGACTTGACACAGGTCTTGTAGCTTCGACCACTGCACACCTGACAACTCCATGTCTGCCATCTAACTGCCTGCCCGTGTATCCTCCCACAAATACATAACAGCACGCCTCTGTTCGCACAGTCTCTGAAGCATGTGCAGTGTGGAGTTCCACCTTGTTGCAACGTCGATGATTAGGCGATGCTGGGGAAGGTTCAAAGACCGCTGATAGTTCTGCATATGGCTGGAGTGTACGGGCGAACGGCGGATATGCGAGCAAAGTCTGCGCACTTTGAGGAGCAGGTCGGGTAACCCCGGATAACTTTTCAGGAAGCACTGCACCACCAGGTTTAAGGTGTGAGCCAGGCAAGGAATGTGTTTCAGTTGGGAAAGGGCTATGGCAGCCATGAAATTCCTTCCGTTATCACTCACTACCTTGCCTGCCTCAAGATGTACAGTGCCCAGCCATGACTGAGTTTCTTTCTGCAAGAACTCGGACAGAACTTCCGCGGTGTGTCTGTTGTCGCCCAAACACTTCATTGCCAATACAGCCTGCTGACGCTTGCCACTAGCTGTCCCATAATGGCACACCTGGTGTGCAACAGTGGCAGCTGCGGATGGAGTAAATGTGTGACTGCGGTCTGTGGACGAGCTCTCGCTTCTGCAGGAGGACGAGGAAGAGGAGGAGGGGGGCGAACGCCTACAGCCAACTGTTTCCTTGACCGTGGGGTAGGCAGAACTGTCCCAATATTGCTGTCCTCTGTGGACCCTGCATCCACCACATTCACCCAGTGTGCCGTGATGGACATGTAACGTCCCTGGCCATGCCTACTGGTCCATGCATCTGTTGTCAGGTGCACCTTTGTAGTCACAGACTGCCTGAGTGCATGGACGATGCGGTCTTTAACATGCTGTTGGAGGGCTGGGATGGCTTTTCTAGAAAAGAAGTGTCGACTGGGTAGCTCGTAGCGTGGTACAGCATAGTCCATCAGCGCTTTGAAAGCTTCGCTTTCAACTAACCGGTAGGGCATCATCTCTAATGAGATTAGTCTAGCAATGTGGGCGTTCAAACCCTGTGTACGCGGATGCGAGGATGAGTACTTCCTTTTCCTAACAAGAGTCTCATGTAGGGTGAGCTGGACTGGAGAGCTGGAGATCGTGGAACTAGCGGTGGTGCCAGTGGACATGGCAGACTGAGAGAGGGTTGGAGATGGTATTCTTGCCGGTGCCCTACATGCAGTGTTTCCTACTACGAACCTGGTGATTCCCTGACTGCTTTGGCCTGAAGACAAAAGCTGCACAGATACTGCAGGTGGTGCGGGAAATGGTGGGCTTACAGTGAGGGAAGGGATGCAGCGTTGCTGACTAGCTTCATTGGCCGAGGGTGCTGCAACCTTTAGGCACATTTTGTAGTTAGTCCAGGCTTGCAAATGCATGGTGGTTAAATGTCTATGCATGCAACTTGTATTTAGACTTTTAAGATTCTGACCTCTGCTTAAGGTAGTTGAACATTTTTGACAGATGACTTTGCGCTGATCATTTGGATGTTGTTTAAAAAAATGCCAGACTGCACTCTTTCTACTATCGGATACCTTTTCAGGCATTGCAGACTGAGCTTCTTTAACCGGATGGCCACGCTGTCCTCCAACTGGTTTTGGTTTTGCCACGCGTTTTTGGCCAGATACGGGCCCGGCAGATGGAACCTGTTGTGATGTTGATGCCTGCTGTGGCTCCTCCTCCTCCTCCACTTCAGAACTACTGCCGCCTGCTCCCTGTTCCCCCAATGGCTGCCAATCGGGGTCAACAACTGGGTCATCTATGACCTCCTCTTCTATCTCGTGTGCAACTTCGCCTGTGTCACCGTGTAAGCCGGTGGTATAGCGTTCGTGACAGGGCACCATAGTCTCAGCTGGGTTTGATTCTGGCTCAGTACACTGTGAGGGCAATGTTCTGGTCTGAGTCAAAGGAACAGCATAGTAATCTGGCTGTGGCTGTGCATCAGTGCACTCCATGTCTGATTCAACTTCTAATGGGCATGGCCTGTTAACTGTTTCACTGTCTAACCCAGGAACGGTATGTGTAAAGAGCTCCATGGAGTAACCCGTTGTGTCTCCTGACACATCCTTCTCTCTTGTTCTGGGTGAAGAAGACAAGGAAGCGACTTGTCCCTGACCGTGAACATCCACTAACGACGCGCTGCTTTTACATTTAGCACTTTCAGAAGAGGAGGCAAAAGAGCTAGAGGCTGAGTCAGCAAGGAAAGCCAAAACTTGTTCTTGCTGCTCCGGCTTTAAAAGCGGTTTTCCTACTCCCAGAAAAGGGAGCGTTCGAGGCCTTGTGTAGCCAGACGATGAACCTGGCTCAACAACTCGAGACTTAGGTGCTGTACTGCTTTTACCATGACCACCTGATGCTCCACCACCACTACCATCATTAACAGCTGGCAATGACCGCCCACGGCCACGACCTCTTCCACCAGACTTCCTCATTGTTTGCAAAACGTAACCAAAGTAACGGTATTTGTTACTGTAAAACAACTTATAAGGTGAACTCTAACTTCTGTAGGATTTATATACACCTTTATAGGTGGCTGACACTGAAAGGAAAACCAGGCCCAATGTTACACACTAGGTTTTCTGTGCCCCAATAATTTGAGACAGATGGCACACACAGGACCGGCACTCAAGCAGAAATGCCAATCTTAATCTCCCACTATTTGTTTTTTTTTTTTTCAGGGAGAATTAAAAAAAGAAAAAAAATGGACCAGTATTACACACTAGGTTTTCTGTGCCCCAATAATTTGAGACAGATGCCACACACAGCACTGGCACAGAGGCAGACTTGCCAATCTTTATCTCCCACTATTTTTTTTTTTTTCAGGGAGAATAAAAAAATAAAATATAAAATGGCCCAGTATTCCACACTAGGTTTTCTGTGGCACACAATGAGAGACAGATGCCACACACAGCACTGGCACAGAGGCAGACTTGCCAATCTTTATCTCCCACTATTTATTTATTTTTTTCAGGGAGAATAAAAAAAAAAAAAAAAAAATGGCCCAGTATTACACACTAGGTTTTCTGTGGCACACAATGAGAGACAGATGCCACACACAGCACTGGCACAGAGGCAGACTTGCCAATCTTTATCTCCCACTATTTATTTATTTTTTCAGGGAGAATAAAAGAAAAAAAAAATGGCCCAGTATTACACACTAGGTTTTCTGTGGCACACAATGAGAGACAGATGCCACACACAGCACTGGCACAGAGGCAGACTTGCCAATCTTTATCTCCCACTATTTATTTATTTTTTTCAGGGAGAATAAAAAAAAAAATGGCCCAGTATTACACACTAGGTTTTCTGTGGCACACAATGAGAGACAGATGCCACACACAGCACTGGCACAGAGGCAGACTTGCCAATCTTTATCTCCCACTATTTTTTTTTTTCAGGGAGAATAAAAAAAAAAAATGGCCCAGCATTACACACTAGGTTTTCTGTGGCACACAATGAGAGACAGATGCCACACACAGCACTGGCACAGAGGCAGACTTGCCAATCTTTATCTCCCAGTATTTTGTTTTTTCAGGGAGAATAAAAAAAAAAAAAAGAATGGCCCAGTATTACACACTAGGTTTTCTGTGGCACACAATGAGAGACAGATGCCACACACAGCACTGGCACAGAGGCAGACTTGCCAATCTTTATCTCCCACTATTTTTTTTTTTCAGGGAGAATTTAAAAAAATGGGCCAGTATTACACACTAGGTTTTCTGTGGCACACAATGAGAGACAGATGCCACACACAGCAATGGCACAGAGGCAGACTTGCCAATCTTTATCTCCCTGCAGTAATCTCAGAAAAGTATGGCAGGCAGCTATAAAAAGGACTGCTGCACACAAAAGTGTGGACAAACAAACAAGATAGCTGTGCAGAAAGGAAGGAACAACAGGATTTGTGCTTTGAAAAAAGCAATTGGTTTGCACAGCGGCATACACACACAGCAACGCAGCTATCAGGGAGCCTTCTAGGGCAGCCCAATGAGCTACAGCGCTGAGGAAAAAAAAAAGTAGCTTCCACTGTCCCTGCAAACAAAAGGTGGTGTTGGACAGTGGAAATCACTACAGCACAAGCGGTTTGGGGGTGAATGTACCCTGCCTAACACTATCCCTGCTTCTGACGAAGCGGCACCTCTCCCTACGCTCAGATCAGCAGCAGTAAGATGGCGGTCGGCGGGAACGCCCCTTTACAGCCCCTGTGACGCCGCAGAAAGCAAGCCAATCACTGCAATGCCCTTCTCTAAGATGGTGGGGACTGAGATCTATGTCATCACGCTGCCCACACTCTGCGTCCACCTTCATTGGCTGAGAAATGGCACTTTTAGCGTCATTGAAACGCGACTTTGGCGCGAAAGTCGCGTACCGCATGGCCGACCCCACACAGGGATCGGGTCGGGTTTCATGAGACGCCGACTTTGCCAAAAGTCGGCGACTTTTGAAAATGACCGATCCGTTTCGCTCAACCCTACTAACAACTATATACCTGAGGATTACCTAGATTTCCAAAATTCTAACTAAAGAACTTTTACAGAAAATAGAAAACAAGTAACCTGGCAGGCCTGCGAGGCCCCAGGTATGCGTTCTAGGGTTAAAGGGACTGGCTGAGAAGCTATAAGCTAAGTGAACAAATAATGAGCTATGATTTTGTACTTTATTTGCACACTCAGCACTTTATAATATGAGGTATCTGATATGCACAATACAAACAGGGGAGTATTGTTTTCTTTGACAAAGTTGAGAATTATTCTTTGGTGAAATAACTATTTGGATTTGGAGTGCAAAATTTACTGATTTTTTCTTGTGATACCCAGAAGGGCAGCTTAGACTTAGCATAGCCTCTTTTCCTCCGGCTCCATAGTCTGACTATGCATCATATACATTGAAGCTCTAATTAATATTAATGTCAGACACCAGTTTTCAATTGGAGCAGGAGAGTAGAATTATAAGATATAGATTGGCCTAGAGCCATATATTAGTGCTGACTGTGGTTATGCAATAGATGTAGATCTAATTTGATCTACAATCCATTGTTCTTGTGTCTGTGATTGTGATAGGCGTAGGGATCACCCAGGGACTGAAGGGACAGCCGCCGTTGAGCGGGGGCGCCACATCGCAAATTAGGGTGCCAACCTCCGCTGACAGGAAGGATATCAGACTTCAGGGCCTATTAGGGATAGAAAGGTATACTATATATTGCATTTTAATATTTTTTCATTTCTTTTTTCATTTTTCATATCACTTTTTTATTTGTGCAATTTTTTCTTTTGGTATACTCTTCCCGATACTGGCTGCTGCCCTGATTCCTGGGCTGAGAATCCCTGGTGGGATGTTTTTTATTTATTTTTTGATTGTTGGTATTACCTGTGGTTATTAATAAAGATTAATGTTTTAGGGGTAGTTTTCGGATTGGTAGTGCATGAAGCCACAGACCAAGGAAGATTGATAGTAATCTTGTGTTTCTTCCATATTTTGTGCTAATTGCGCCAACAGTTGTTGCCTTCTTACCAAGCTGCTTGCCTATTGTCCTGTAGCCCATTCCAGCTTGGGCAGGTCTACAATTTTGTCCCTAGTGTCCATGACAGCTATTTGGTCTTAGCCACGGTGGAGAGTGATTGATTGAGTGTCTTGACAGGTGTCTTTTATACAGGTAAGGAGTTCAAACAAGTGAAATTAATACAGGTAATGAGAGCAGAGTAGGAGGGCATCTTAATGAAAAACTAACAAATCTGTGAGAGCCAGAATTCTTGCTGGTTGGTAGGTGATTAAATACTTATTTCATGCAAAAAATGCAATTTAATTATGTAAAAATCATACAATGTGACTTTATGGTTTTTATTTTTAGATTCACTCTCACAATTGAAGTGTACCTATGATAAAAAAAATTACAGACATCTCCATTCTTTGTAGGTGGGAAAACTTGCAAAATCAGCAGTGTATCAAATATTTATTTTGCACACTGTATATATACACACATACTGTATATATATATATATATATATATATATATATATACACACACTGCTCAAAAAATAAAGGGAACACTTAAACATCAGAATATAACTCCAAGTAAATCAAACTTCTGTGAAATCAAACTGTCCACTTAGGAAGCAACACTATTTGGCAATCAATTTCACATGCTGTTGTGCAAGTGGAATAGACAACACATGGAAATTATTGGCAATTAACAAGACACCCTCAATAAAGGAGTGGTTCTGCAGGTGGGGACCACAGACCACATCTCAGTACCAATGCTTTCTGGCTGATGTTTTGGTCACTTTTGAATGCTGGTCGTGCTTTCACACTCGTGGTAGCATGAGACAAACTCTACAACCCACCCAAGTGGCTCAGGTAGTGCAGCTCATCCAGAATGGCACATCAATGCAAGCTGTGGCAAGAAGGTTTGCTGTGTCTGTCAGCGTAGTGTCCAGAGACGCTACCAGGAGACAGGCCAGTACACCAGGAGAGTGAAGGGGGCTGTAGGAGGGCAACAACCCAGCAGCAGGACCGCTACCCCAGCCTTTGTGCAAGGAGGAACAGGAGGAGCACTGCCAGAGCCTTGCAAAATGACCTCCAGCAGGCCACAAATGTGCATGTGTGCACAGTTAGAAACCGGCTCCATGAGGATGGTCTAAGTGCCCGAAATCCACAGATGGGGTTGTGCTCACAGCCCAACACCGTGCAGGACGCTGGACATTTGCCACAGAACACCAGGATTGGCAAATTCGCCACAGGCGCCCTGTGCTCTTCACAGATGAAAGCAGGTTCACACTGAGCACATGTGACAGACGTGACAGAGTCTGGAGATGCCATGGAGAGCAATCTGCTGCCTGCAACATCCTTCAGCATGACCAGTTTGGCAGTGGGTCAGTAATGGTGTGGGGTGGCATTTCTTTAGAGGGCCACACAGCCCTCCATGTGCTCACCAGAGATAGCCTGACTCCCATTAGGTACCGAGATGAGAGCCTCAGACCCCTTGTGAGACCATATGCTGGTGCAGTTGGCCCGCACCAGCAAATGCCAGACCTCATGTGGCTGGAGTGTGTCATCAGTTCCTGCAAGATGAAGGCATTGAAGTTATGGACTGGCCCGCCCGTTCCCCAGATTTGAATCCGATTGAACACATCTGGGACATCATGTCTCGCACCATCCACCAATGTCACATTGCACCACAGACTGTCCAGGAGTTGGCAGATGCTTTAGTCCAGGTTTGAGAGGAGATCCCTCAGGAGACCATCCGTTGCCCCATCAGGAGCATGCCCAGGCGTTGTACAGTAGGGAGGTCATACAGGGACGTGGCGGCCACACACAATACTGAGCATCTTTTCCTTGTCATGAGGCATTTCCACTGAAGTTGGATCAGCCTGTAATTTGATTTTCCACTTTGAATTTGAGTATCATTCCAAATCCAGACCTCCATGGGATATTCATTTTGATTTACATTGATAATTGTTATGTTTTACTGCTCTGAACACAGTCCACTATGCAATGAATAAACATTTGCAACTGCAATATTTTATTCAGAGATAACTAGGATTTCTTATTTACTGTTCCCTTTATCTTTTTGAGCAGAGTATATACACTCACTGGCCACTTTATTAGGTACACCATGCTAGTAACGGGTTGGACCCCTTTTGCCTTCAGAACTGCCTCAATTCTTCGTGGCATAGATTCAACAAGGTGCTGGAAGCATTCCTCAGAGATTTTGGTCCATATTGACATGATGGCATCACACAGTTGCCGCAGATTTGTCGGCTGCACATCCCTGATGCGAATCTCCCGTTCCACCACATCCCAAAGATTTCATGTTGTTTACGCCAAATTCTGACCCTACCATCCGAATGTCGCAGCAGAAATCGAGACTCATCAGACCAAGCAACGTTTTTCCAATCTTCTACTGTCCAATTTCGATGAGCTTGTGCAAATTGTAGCCTCAGTTTCCTGTTCTTAGCTGAAAGGAGTGGTACCCGGTGTGGTCTTCTGCTGCTGTAGCCCATCTGCCTCAAAGTTCGACGCACTGTGCGTTCAGAGATGCTCTTAGGCCTACCTTGGTTGTAACGGGTGGCGATTTGAGTCACTGTTGCCTTTCTATCAGCTCGAACCAGTCTGCCCATTCTCCTCTGACCTCTGGCATCAACAAGGCATTTCCGCCCACAGAACTGCCGCTCACTGGATTTTTTTTCTTTTTCGGACCATTCTCTGTAAACCCTAGAGATGGTTGTGCGTGAAAATCCCAGTAGATCAGCAGTTTCTGAAATACTCAGACCAGCCCTTCTGGCACCAACAACCATGCCACATTCAAAGGCACTCAAATCACCTTTCTTCCCCATACTGATGCTCGGTTTGAACTGCAGGAGATTGTCTTGACCATGTCTACATGCCTAAATGCATTGAGTTGCCGCCATGTGATTGGCTGATTAGAAATTAAGTGTTAACAAGAAGTTGGACAGGTGTACCTAATAAAGTGGCCAGTGAGTGTATATATATATATATATATATATATATATATATATATATATATATATATATATATATATACATATATACACGTGTGTGGATAAAATACTGTAAAGTTGGAATGCAGTAAAAAAAATAGAAGCGTTAATACCATATTTTCCGGCGTATAAGACTACTTTTTAACCCCTGCAAATCATCTCAAAAGTCGGGGGTCGTCTTATACGCTGGATGCGGCATGTGCAGGGAGTGGTCCTGTATGGTTTCCAGGATCTGGAGGAGAGGAGACTCTCCTTTAGGCCCTGGGATCCATATTCATGTAAAAAAAGGCGAAGGACCTTCAATGATGTCACGGTCTCGTGACCGTAACGTCATCGAAGGTCCTTCGCTCAATTCATCCTTAGGAACGGAGGCCGCCGCTTGCACCGCTGAGAGCCACGGGCCGCCAGAAGGTACGTATATCCCATATTTTTTATTTTTATTCTTTTTTTTACATGAATATGGATCCCAGGGCCTGAAGGAGAGTCTCCTCTCCTCCAGACCCTGGGAACCATCTGCACCGCACACGCCGTATAAGATGACTGGGCGTATAAGATGACCCCCGTCTTATACGGTGAGTATATCCCAAACTCCATATTTTATATGGAAAAGTTGGGGGTCGTCTTATACGCCCAGTCATCTTACACACCAGAAAATATGGTAGGTTATCTTTATCAATTCACAAAATGCAAAGTGAATGAGTTGATGAGGTATGTAAATCAAATCAATATATGGTGTGAAATCTCTTGGCCATTAAAATAGTATCAAACTGTCAATTCTTCTAGGCACACTTATAGACAGTTTTTGCAAGAACTCGGCAGGGAGGTTGTTCCATTTAACTTGGAGAACTAACCATAGATCCTCTGTGAATGTAGACTTGTGCAAATCCTTTTTTTTGTTTTTTCTTTTTAATGTAATCTCAGACAGACACGATAATGTTGAGTTCAGGGCTCACTGGATGCCATATAATCACTTCCAGGCCTCCTTGTTCTTCTTTACGTTGAAAATAGGTCTTAATGATATTGACTGTGTGATTGGGGTCATTGTCGTGTTCCTGAATGAATTTGGAGCCAGTCACCTCACTGATTATATTTCAAAGCGTTTTGTTACCATGAAAACTTGATTTACATTTCTCCTCTGTGTTTATCAACTTTGCATTTTGTTAATTTATAGAAATAAACTGTTAGAATTTTTATTTTTTAAACCATTCTTAAGACAGCATTTTTTAAGCATCTGCCTAAGACTTTTGCACAGTGCTATATATAATACTTACTACATATAATGCTAAATACTACAGTATATCAGATATGTCATCAATATGAGATTGGTGGAGGTCCAACACGCAGCACTGCCACACACCCTCATATCAGCTGATATTTGCTCGGGCAGCAGGCAGATGTAAGAAATTTATGAAGCGGGATACCATAACTTCGTACATTGTTTATGTGCCGCTGTCAAGTATTACAGTTTGTCTCCCATGATAAACAGGGGCCACTAAATTACTACTAGGCTATCAAGAGTTTTGTTCCAGTAAACACCTTTAATTCAAGAACTAAATCACCCAGCTCTGGTACTGTTATTATAATGAACATCTTTATACAAACGATGAAGAGAAAGCCAAGACAGATATTAAATGTGAGGTTTATGATGAAGAACCAAGTAAAATGTTGGCTGATTCTGGCTACTTTTACCACCACAATAGATTAGATCTTAACAACTAGGTTTTATTTCCATGCAAGTATCAGTAAATAACATGTGGATATGATTTCTACAATCCAGCTTAAGTCATCTGGAGGAAGCCAGACAAGACACAGGGCTTTTGTTTTCTCTAGCCAGGGAAAGAAAAGGAAACTGAAAAATCCTGGAGGTCACCAGAAGATCATATCTGAATCTTATGACTGTAAAAATAGTCTCCAAAAAGTAGCTGGATAGAATAATTTTATACGCTCAGTTAATTTATGACTTTTCCTTTTTTTCATCCTAATTTCGGCTTGTGTGACCTTAATGATTTATTAATAACATGGGTCATAAAGGTTGGCAGAACTGAACTTCTAGCAATTGTATATACTCCTATTTCCCTATTATAATGATCAGCTCATTCAGAGATTTCCATTCGGTAACTTGGCATAATATTAGCTCACCTTTAAAACTAGAAGCAATAGAAAAATACCACCCAGACCAGTTTATTAATCGGAGGCTTTGACTGTATCATCAGAAAATGATATATTTTCTAGGTTTTTATTATACTTAAAAATAAAAAATGTGTATTACGTCAATTATTTTTATGTAGCTATCCACATTAAAAATCTTTAATTATTACTAGAATAATCGCAATAGACTGACATTTCCTGTTTCTTCCATTCATTTGTTAGCGTTGCTGCAAGGACTGAAACAGGATCAGCAGAAGGTTAATAAAAATGTTCTCCTATGGCCAGAGCTGTAACCAATGCATGGAGAGAAGAGAAAGAGAGAGAAGAGAGAAAGAGAGAGGGACAGAGGAGAGAAAGAGAGAAACAGAGGACAGAAAGAAAGAGGAAGAAGAAAGAGAAATAGAGAACACGAATAGGAAGAGAAAGGAAAGAGAGAGAAGAGAAATATAGAGGGACAGAGGAGAGAAAGAGAGAGAAACAGATGAGAGAAAGAAAGAGAAGAGAGGAAGAAAGAGGGACAGACGAGAGAAACAGAGGAGAGAAAGAGAGAGGAGAACAGGAGAGGGACAGAGGAGAGAAATAGAGAGCAAGAATAGAAAGAAAGGAAAGAGAGGAGAGAAAGAGAGAGGAGAGAAAGAGAGAGGAGAAAAAGAGAGAGGGACAGAGGAGCAAAAGAGAGAGAAACAGAGAAGAGAAAGACAGAGGAAAGAGAGAGAAAGAAAGAGCAAGACTAGAAAGAAAGAGGAAAGAGAGTGGAGAGAAAGAGAGAGGAGAAAAAGAGAGAGGGACAGAGGAGTGAAAGAGAGAGAAACAGAGGAGAGAAAGACAGAGGAAAGAGAGAGAAAAAGCAAAAATAGAAAGAGAGGAAAGAGAGAGGAGAGAGGAAGGAAAGAAAGGAGAGTGAGGAGATAGAGAATATGGTAAGAGGAGAGGGATAAATGAGTATAGAGGACAAAGAGGGAAAGGGAAGAAGACAGAAAGAGAAAGCTGAAAGAGGAGGGGGGAGAGAGGAAAGATAAAGAGAGTAAAGAGTGAGGAAAATAGAGAGGATAGAGAGAGAGAGGGAGCAGAGATGCTAGATAATGGTTCACACTGAACAGTTCTGTTAAGAAGACATCCTGTTTTCATATTTCCTGTTTGGGTATATCAGAGTGATAGAAGATGGACGAGAAGGTGGGCATTAGTGTGGAAAGATACTAGGGTGAATCATTCTTACAACCAAGTGTTAAAAGGCCATCATTCATATACATGGGTGCTGTGTAATAGGACTAGTTGCATCTACAGAGGATAGCTGAACACTAAAGGACCCCATACACTGACATCATCTGGACTGACTGGCCATCTAATATGTATGGGTGCGGTCTCCTGCCTCTCCACTGACATCATCTATTAACTAATGCTAGGGCTGCATTCAGTTTTTTGTGAAATATGCTCTGAAATCAGATAAGTTGATGCTTGATGAGTCTGGAAGGCTTATTTTGTTCCCCCATAGAGAACATATTAACTTTTGGCCACTAATTCATGTGAAAGGAGGAGTCGTGAGAGATACTTCTCTACGGTGTATGGGCACTGTTAGGTGTGCTGTACTAATGAGATAACAATGTAAACAGCAAATGTCTTAACAGTAAATATAGCCGACAATTTTAGCCATAAACAATCCTAAAAAGTAAATTTGGGTGAGGTTTTGAGCAGAAACCGTTGAACTTGGAGGAGAGACCCCCAAAGAAACTATTCAGGATCCAGTAACACAGTAAAGCTTTCATTTTATCTGGAAGCATATAATAATTGTAGTCATATATTAGTGGCAGTAATTTCTATGAACCGTTAATGTTTCAGCTTGCCTCCAAAACCTCTGCCCTGCATTTGTGCTGAAATTATCTATGGTTATTGAATGTAAAATTAATCCATAAACATATAATTCAATGCTAATCGAAAACATGAATTCCACACCAAGGCCCTGTAAGTCGTCAGCAAAAGAATGTAAAGGTCAATCATACATTTACCTGTAATTTATAGAGACTTAACCAGCCAGCCAGAGGTTTACGAGCGTCAGCCCCAGACACAATGTGCTGTTAGGATTTGATGAACTATCCATTTATTCTGATAAATGATCACTATGGAGAATTTTCTATAATACCTCCTCTATTAAATTAAACAAAGTTCTTTATTAGGTGTTGTCACTGAAGAAGCTATATTGCCTGACACTGAGGATGCCACGTTGTATTACGACCTATAATCTACATTATAGTGATTGATAGCGTTGCTTATACATTAAAATCCAGCCTAACCATGACCCTTCTGGCGTAAGCTTGGCTTCGAGAAGCTTTTGCCTTTGGCTTACAAGTGATCTAATTTTACATTTTGCATTCTTTTAAACTGGAAGCATAAATTAAAGTAGAGTGATGGACTATGTAAATTACAGAGTGAAAACTTTTTTGGGCTACTTTTACGCAAAAGTATTTTTGGTAAGTATTTAGTATATGTACTGTAGCCCAAAGCCGGAAGTGGATCCAAAACATGGAAGAAGTGCAAGTCTTTCCATTATAATCCAAACCACAAAGCTTCATTTGGCTCTCCCACCATGAGTATGGAGAAACCTTTGCATGCTTATTCCGCTAATGAATGCTATCGCAAGATTGCCAGCAATCCAGAAACTCCAGGACAGTCCATAAAAATCGGGCACTTATTTTTGCCATGTCCGTTAAAAATGTTTAAGATTTTTTTTTAAGTTAAAGAACCTTATACAGATTTTTTTATGACTGTAATTATCATTTTACAGTTCACAGTGAAGGCAGATAATGTATTAATATCAGAATTATGGGCTGTAGACTTATGTAACTTTTAATCATAATTATTTATTATGGTTTTCTTATGTTTCCATAAAAATTATTGACAGTCTGTGATTTTTTTGATAAGCTGTCCAGAAAAAAATAAAAAGTCAAGTACGGTATGCAACCAATGCTAACGATATCAGAGGCGCTCTGTCAAACAGTCTGAAGAAGGAATGGAATAGACAGCACTCACCACACACAATAATCTCTTTGTTATTTGTATAAATTAAAGGGAATCTGTCACCTACTTTTTCGTATATAAGCATCGGCCACCGCCATCAGAGGCTTATCTGCAGCAAAGTACTGCACTGCCCTCATCAGGGAAGATAAAGTACGCCTGCGCCGGAGCAAGGAAGCAAAGAAGAGGACGTCATCACATGAAGATGGGAGGCGCCGGACTTGGACCGTGATGCCCATCAGACCGGACCGCACCAGGACCGCCCCTGGGTGAGTATAATCTAACCTGTTTTTCTCATCTTTCAGGTTACATCGGGGGCTTATCTACAGCATTACAGAATGCTGTAGATAAGCCCCGGATGACGGTGGCCGCAGTTTATATACGAAAAAGTAGGTGACATAGAAGTAGCAGTAAAATTATTCCAGGGAAATTTAGCAAGGCGTGCCACAGGCAACGGCAAGTTAGCACGTCTACGCTTCTTTGGGCTTCACTGCGTCATTTTTCTTTATAAGTAGTAATACAATCCAATACTAAATGATACAATGTGATACAAAATTACATAATACACACACCCAAAAAAATAATATAAAGACAGACTTAAAAAAACACATTGAGATCATTTCTGCCATTAAAATAGTCTCTATGCCGGGGGTCTGGAGTATATATTTTGCTTCTTTTTAAAACAATAATTATTGTAAAAAGAGATTATCATACGTTGTGAGTGTTACCTATTTCTTTCTTTCTGTTGGATGGATTATAAATCGTTCCTTTATACCTTTTCTATGTGTTTGCTCCACTACTGGTTTTGACTTACAAATACTGATGTAAAAGACCACGTTGTGATTAAGGGTTTACCCCTTAACCCCTTCATGACCCAGCCTATTTTGGCCTTAATGACCTTGCCGTTTTTTGCAATTCTGACCAGTGTCCCTTTATGAGGTAATAACTCCGGAACGCTTCAACGGATCCTAGCGATTCTGAGACTGTTTTTTCGTGACATATTGGGCTTCATGTTAGTGGTAAATTTAGGTCGATAATTTCTCAGTTTATTTGTGAAAAAAATGGAAATTTGGCAAAAAATTTGAAAAGTTCGCAATTTTCACATTTTTAATTTTTATTCTGTTAAACCAGAGAGTTATGTGACACAAAATAGTTAATAAATAACGTTTCCCACATGTCTACTTTACATCAGCACAATTTTGGAAACAATTTTTTTTTTTGCTAGGAAGTTATAAGGGTTAAAATTTGACCAGTGATTTCTCATTTTTACAACAAAATTTACAAAACCATTTTTTTTAGGGACCACCTCACATTTGAAGTCATTTTGAGGGTTCTATATGGCTGAAAATACCCAAAAGTGACACCATTCTAAAAACTGCACCCCTCAAGGTGCTCAAAACCACATTCAAGAAGTTTATTAACCCTTCAGGTGTTTCACAGCAGCAGAAGCAACATGGAAGTAAAAAATGAACATTTAACTTTTTAGTCACAAAAATGATCTTTTAGCAACAATTTTTTATTTTCCCAAGGGTAAAAGGAGAAACTGGACCACGGACGTTGTTGTCCAATTTGTCCTGAGTACGCTGATACCTCATATGTGGGGGTAAACCACTGTTTGGGCGCACGGCAGGGCTCGGAAGGGAAGGAGCGCCATTTGACTTTTTGAATGAAAAATTGGCTCCAATCTTTAGCGGACACCATGTCACGTTTGGAGAGCCCCCGTGTGCCTAAACAGTGGAGCTCCCCCACAAGTGACCCCATTTTGGAAACTAGACCCCCCAAGGAACTTATCTAGAAGCATAGTGAGCACTTTAAACCCCCAGGTGCTTCACAAATTGATCCGTAAAAATGAAAAAGTACTTTTTTTTCACAAAAAAAATATTTTAGCCTCAATTTTTTCATTTTCACATGGGCAACAGGATAAAATGGATCCTAAATTTTGTTGGGCAATTTCTCCTGAGTACACCAATACCTCACATGTGGGGGTAAACCACTGTTTGGGCATATGGTAAGGCTCGGAAGGGAAGGAGCGCCATTTGACTTTTTGAATGAAAAATTATCTCCATCGTTAGCGGACACCATGTCGCGTTTGGAAAGCCCCTGTGTGCCTAAACATTGGAGCTCCTCCACAAGTGACCCCATTTTGGAAACTAGACCCCCCAAGGAACTCATCTAGAGGCATAGTGAGCACTTTAAACCCCCAGGTGCTTCACAAATTGATCCGCAAAAATGAAAAAGTACTTTTTTTTTCACACAAAATTTATTTTAGCCTCAATTCTTTCATTTTCACATGGGCAACAGGATAAAATGGATCCTAAAATTTGTTGGGCAATTTCTCCTGAGTATGCCGATACCTCATATGTGGGGGTAAACCACTGTTTGGGTGCACGGCAAGGCTCGGAAGGGGAGGCGTGCCATTTGACTTTTTGAATGGAAAATTAGCTCCAATCGTTAGCGGACACCATGTCGCGTTTGGAGAGCCCCTGTGTGCCTAAACATTGGAGCTCCCCTACAAGTGACCCCATTTTGGAAACTAGACCCCCCAAGGAACTTATCTAGATGCATAGTGAGCACTTACAACCCCCAGGTGCTTCACAGAAGTTTATAACGCAGAGCCGTGAAAATAAAAAAATAATTTTTCTTTCCTCAAAAATTATTTTTAGCCCAGAATTTTTTATTTTCCCAAGGATAATAGGAGAAATTGGACCCCAAATGTTGTTGTCCAGTTTGTCCTGAGTACGATGATACCCTATATGTGGGGGTAAACCACTGTTTGGGCGCACGGCAGGGCTCGGAAGGGAAGGCACGCCATTTGGCTTTTTGAATGGAAAATTAGCTCCAATCATTAGCGGACACCATGTCGCGTTTGGAGAGCCCCTGTGTGCCTAAACATTGGAGCTCCAGCACAAGTGACCCCATTTTGGAAACTAGACCTCCAAAGGAACTAATCTAGATGTGTGGTGAGCACTTTGAACCCCCAAGTGCTTCACAGAAGTTTATAACGCAGAGCCGTGAAAATAAAAAATAATTGTTCTTTCCTCAAAAATTATGTTTTAGCAAGTAATTTTTTATTTTTGCAAGGGTAACAGGAGAAATTGGACCCCAACAGTTGTTGCCCAGTTTGTCCTGAGTACACTGGTACCCCAAATGTGGGGGTAAACCACTGTTTGGGCGCACGTCGGGGCTTGGAAGGGCGGGAGCACCATTTGACTTTTTGAACGCAAGATTGGCTGGAATCAATGGTGGCGCCATGTTGCGTTTGGAGACCCCTGATGTGCCTAAACAGTGGAAACCCCTCAATTCTAACTTCAACACTAACCCCAACACACCCCTAATCCTAATCCCAACTGTAGCCATAACCCTAATCACAACCCTAACCCCAACACACCCCTAACCGCAACACACCCGTAACCCTAATTCCAACCCTAATCCTAACCCTAATCCCAACCGTAACCCTAATCCCAACCCTAACCACAACTGTAACCCCAACACACCCCTAACCCTATCCGTAACCCTAACCACAAGCCTAATCTTAACCCTATTTCAAACCCTAGCCCTAATACCAACCCTAACTCTAATTCCAACCCTAACCCTAAGGCTATGTGCCCACGTTGCGGATTCGTGTGAGATTTTTCCGCACGATTTTTGAAAAATCTGCAGGTAAAAGGCACTGCGTTTTACCTGCGGATTTACAGCAGATTTCCAGTGTTTTTTTGTGCGGATTTCACCTGCGGATTCCTATTGAGGAACAGGTGTAAAACGCTGCGGAATCCGCACAAAGAATTGACATGCTGCGGAAAATACAATGCAGCGTTTCTGCACGGAATTTTCCGCACCATGGGCACAGCGGATTTGGTTTTCCTTAGGTGTACATGGTACTGTAAACCTGATGGAAAACTGCTTAGAATTCGCAGCGGCCAATCCGCTGCGGATCCGTGGCCAATCCGCTGCGGATCCGCGGCCAATCCGCTGCGGATCCGCGGCCGATCCGCCGCCGATCCGCCGCCGATCCGCTGCGGATCCGCGGCCGATCCGCTGCCGATCCGCCGCCGATCCACGGCCGATCCGCCGCGGATCCGCTGCCGATCCGCTGCGTATCCGCTGTGGATCCGCGGCCGATCCGCTCTGTGTGCACATGCCATAACCCTAACCCTACCCGTAACCCTAACCCTACCCCTAACCCTACCCCTAGTTCTAACCCTAGTTCTAACCCTGACCCTAGTGGAAAAAGAAAAAAAAAATTTCTTTATTTTATTATTGTCCCTATGGGGGTGATAAAGGGGCAGGGGTTATTTATTATTTTTTTTATTTTGATCGCTGTGATAGAACCTACCACAGCGATCAAAATGCACTTGTAAGGAATCTGCCGACTGGCAGATTCGGCGGGCGCACTGAGCATGCGCCCGCCATTTTCCAAGATGGCGGCGCCCAGCGAGGAGACGGCCGGACACCGGGAGGATCGGTAAGTATGAAGGGGTGGTGGGGGGTGGATCGGAGCACAGGGGGGGTGATCGGAGCACAGGGGGGGGGATCTGAGCAAGGAGGGAGCGGACAGGAGGACGGGGGAGCCGGCAGGCGGACGGAGGGGACCGGACCCCATAACGGAGGACTGGGGGGGCGATCGGTGGGTGTGGGGGGGGGGCACTTGAGTATTTCCAGCCATGGCTGATGATATTGCAGCATCGGCCATGGCTGGATTGTAATATTTCACCAGTTTTTTAGGTGAAATATTACAAATCGCTCTGATTGGCAGTTTCACTTTCAACAGCCAATCAGAGCGATCGTAGCCACGGGGGGGTGAAGCCACCCCCCCTGGGCTGAAGCACCGCTCCCCCTGTCTCTGCAGATCGGGTAAAATCGGAGTTAACCCTTTCACCCGATCTGCAGGGACGCGATCATTCCATGACGCATACGCTGCGTCATAGGTCGCATTGGCACCGACTTTCATGACGCAGCGTATGCGTCAAAGGTCGTGAAGGGGTTAATGAATGATTGCATAAAAAAAAAATTATACTGTATATCTATAAAATCATCTATTCTCAGATTTAGGTAAAGCTAAAATTAATTTGAATATAATGAATTCTACATAAGTAAGAAAGTAGGGAAATGATTTACTGTATGTACCTTTCAAAAATGCATATTCATAGGGTTATGTACGTTAATAATAAAGTTAATGTGATATTGACTTTTTTTTCAATTATACCTTCACTACATAATACCTGTACTTCCCAGTTTAACAAAACTGCTCGGAGGACCAACCTGCATGGATGAATAAGTCTAGCGCTCTACATTTATATACCAGCATCTGCAAGTGACTATACAACTGCAAGATGACTGTGACCACATTGAAACCTAAATGTTTCCCTATGAATAGATGTTGCAAGCAAAATTGGGACTACCACAAGAACCCAACTTAGTTTTTATGATGGTTGAAATATTGCTTCCATCCTCTTTTTTTTCCCCATAGAAAAATATTCAAGTTACTTATTGAGTAATTCTGCCATTTTACCACAACTTGGAAGAGCCAAAGTGTTGCCATTCATCTACAGGTAGCGAATCTCCATTATTGGAATGTATACTATATTCCTATAACAGTCGTAACAATAAAATATTGATTAATAATATTGATTACGTTATTACAATGGTATAGGGTGAGGTATATTAGGCTGCAAGATAGGAGTTAAAAAAGTTGATGCGTTGAAAGCGCTAAATATGGGTAAGTGTAAAGACATGAAAAAGTGTAAAATTGGTTACCATAACAGATATCAGAACACGCAGTGCATCACTGCTTGCTGGACATAAGGTAAAAAGCTACAGACTGATCAGTGTACCCAAACTGAACCCTGCCCACAACTAATAGCACCTAGGGTAAGAATATGAGCATTTTCTATCATATAAAGTGGCGTGTGCGCCTCTCACTTTGGTAAGGGATGGCTTCAAGATGCTCGCTAGAAACAAGGCAAGCCAAAAAAAGGTAGTGTGATGTACTAGTTCTTCTAACATGCTACTTTGACATGAACCACCTGTCCAAACACTACCAAATGCCAGTGCCCTCTCATAGCAGGCCAAAGCACCCTGTAAAATATTGTTCAGAAATGGTTTTAAGAACACAGAGAGTTAAAAGTGTTAACATGGCCTTCAAAGCATCTTTGTTATGTGCTAGAAAAAAACAGTCCAATCCCCCCATAGAGACCGCATGTCACAACTTAGGCCATAAAGGATCCATTGCTGATGTCTCAGGGCCAAACACCACAAATAACACCCAGTGGTCTTGTGTAGCACATGCCTGAGGGTACTGTCACACAGTGGCACTTTGATCGCTCCGACGGCACGATCCGTGACGTTGCAGCGTTGCTTGATTATCGCTCCAGCGTCGTAGACTGCGGTCACACTTTGCAATGCACGGCGCTGGAGCGATAATTTCATGACGTAGTTGCGATGTAGAAGTCATACGGGACATTGGGAATATCGTGCACACCTTTGTTACACGCTGCGATCATGCCGCCACAGCGGGACACTTGACGACGAAATAAAGTTTCAAACGATCTGCTACGATGTACGATTCTCAGCGGGGTCCCTGATCGCAGTAGCGTGTCAGACACAGCGATATCGTAACTATATCGCTGGAACGTCACGGATCGTGCCGTTGTAGCGACCAAAGTGCCACTGTGTGACAGTACCCGTAATAGGACAGAGTTGTTTTGGGTAGTAAAACAATCACAAACCGGTTTTTGACTCCAGCCTTTATCAGGTGTTACTGGTTTCTGATTCTGAAGACTTCAAATAAAGGTATCTCTATCCACCTGCTGTGTCTCCACATGCCTATCTGACAGCGCACCAATAGTCCCTTCTTTTACTATTCATATCTAACCCACTCAACCCCTGAATGAGCATTTAAATTGGAGCTGCTCCTTACTACTTCAGCATGTGTGTCCCATAACCCTCACACCACCATAGTACTCACCACTACAGCGCCACCATAACATCTTTTTCTACAGAGTTGTTTTGGGGATATACATGGGATCTGCACAATATTAGGTGGTTTTAATGTTGTGACTGACCAGTGTATTTGTTTCTTTCATTAGCTGCTTTCTCATAAATTGTGATATTTATTTGTGTTTTAGAAGTTCATGCCCATAGCATAGAAAATAGACTGATTTTAGATTACAGTCTGTAGTTGACCATGTGTATCTGCCCTGTGAGAGTTCTACTTGCTTCCAAAACTAATATTATTATGGTCATCCAAGGGTTATATTATTGTGACCATCCAAAAATAGTTTCCGTGAGAAGTCTGTTTCCAAGCAGGATCAGAATCTATACCAAGCTATTTTCTTCCACGCTGGAAACATCGTGCATAAAGCTTTTCTTTCTGCCGCTACTACACAAGGAGATTTAGTTATTAATAGGAAACATCATATGAGGACAGTGATGTACACAGATACAATTCTTTATAAATCCTCACACATTGGAGGTAGTAACTACAACCCGCTAACTAGAAAGCTTGTGGAATTCTGAGACATTTTCCATATAAGCCTTTACTTAGTCTACTGGCATCAATCCAGTCTTAACGGATTCCAAAATAGGACTCTTACAAGAAACTGAAAAGATAACAAACGTTTCAAGTCAACTCTGGAGGCAAAAAAAAATACAAGAGATGTTTTCCTTATTTAACTTGTATTAAGTGTACTGCAGATTCCCATAAATTTATACACTATGTTGACTTTAACTTTTTGTTTTTGAAAGGGAACTGTTGGAATCTGATGGCTTCACTTATGACCTTTTACATGCTTTATGATGTTGCTATTACTCTGTATTTTGACATACATAGAAGCAAGTGGTGAAACTGTTATCAGAGATGATTAGGTAACATACTAAATTATTTTCAGACGATCATGTGGCAGACAGCCATCTCAGCCAACTCTGCCATACACAAGAACACTCGTTTGGCCAAGCACTACTGTGTTCTCCATGAGAGAGCTGTCAACAGACATGTCTGGCAGCGGCTCATCTCAGGGAGAACAAAGTATTTGGCAGTCCAAAATTGGACAATCAGTTGTTTGGAGCTCCCATACACATCTGACATCTGTGAATTTAGATGAATTTCTTCTAATGTGTATGGGGGCCACTAGATGTTCATATGAACTGACCCAGGGACATCAAATCTAATAAGCTTCTGGTACTCACCAGGGACAAATGGTAGGCGTTATGAATTAGCTTGCAGATTAAGATCTTCTGGACAGTCTAACTAGGTGAGAAAGATTTGAGGCTGTAGAGGATGATCCAGAAAAGACTCAAGCAAGCAAAAATGTGGTATCAATCAATTCACTGAGGTCAAGCACAATCCATGGTCAAGGAAACAAGAAAACCAGAAATTTAAAATAATCCAGATCCAACTATAATAAGAGTCCATTTGCATTGTCCGACTGGTGACACGAAATGGTAAGCATTCGAATACTGATAATCCATATCTGTGTCTTCAGTCTCTGATGCTGTCCCATGTTGTTCAATTTGGGCCATAACTATTACTGATTTATCCTTCTAAAACAACACTGACGATATCATCTGTATTAATTATTTATTGTGAATTTATACTATGGATATTAATAATATGTCCCTGATAACCAGGCATGAATCATGGATCAAAACAGTTTTACCAACTGTGTTAATAGTCTGTATTAATTTTCATACACACGTTTATGTGTGGTAAACGAAGAACCCATGTATGGAAACAATATTGTGTGTGCACTGTGTTTGTCAAATGTGTTGCCAAGTAAATCAAGCAGTCTCCCGATCTTAGTATTACAGACACTTTTCAGTCTCTAGCATAGACTATCCAGATAACAGGCAGCTATTCCCATCAGCCTGTTATTAGACCTGTAAGACCCAGACCGGAGTATGGGAGCAACCCTTCCCACCCACACTTTTTTGGTTGCTCCAAATCCAGGACCCAAAATCCAATAAAAATAAACATCATCTCACTAACACATACCTGCTACCCAGGACCTTACCTCCTGCCTTTCTGCACAAGATAAAAGTCCTTTATCAGGCATCATACTACTAACCAGGACAATTCTTTAACAGTGTTTTACTTACCCAGCATCTTTTGGTTGTGTGTAAGAAATGCTTTGATGCTGTCAATGTCTGCAAATTGATGGATTGTGTACTCCAGTTTTGTTAGGACCCGCTTATACAGGGCAGATTCTTTAATCCCAATGGACTGATAGATATGCAAGATGATAATTTCCTTCAGATTAGAAATAGGTTTCTTCTTAAATCTCTCTTCATACTAAAAGAGTAAAAATATTAACATATAGATTAAAATATATTATGTTTTGTAAAAGATATACAGTACAGACCAAAAGTTTGGACACACCTTCTCATTTAAAGATGTTTCTGTATTTTCATGACTATGAAAAATGTACATTCACACTGAAGGCATCAAAACGATGAATAATACATGTGGAATTATATACTTAACAAAAAAGTGTGAAACAACTGAAATTATGTCTTATATTCTAGGTTCTTCAAAGTAGCCACCTTTTGCTTTGATGACTGCTTTGCACACTCTTGGCATTCTCTTGATGAGCTTCAAGAGGTAGTCTCCGGGAATGGTTTTCACTTCACAGGTGTGCCCTGTCAGATTTAATAAGTGAGTTTTCTTGCCTTATAAATGGGGTTGGGACCATCAGTTGTGTTGTGCAGAAGTCTGGTGGATACACAGCTGATAGTCCTACTGAATAGACTGTTGGAATTTGTATTATGGCAAGAAAAAAGCAGCTAAGTAAAGAAAAACGAGTGGCCATCATTACTTTAAGAAATGAAGGTCAGTCAGTCCAAAAAATTGGGAAAACTTTGAAAGTGTCCCCAAGTGCAGTGGCAAAAACCATCAAGCGCTACAAAGAAACTGGCTCACGTGAGGACCGCCCCAGGAAAGGAAGACCAAGAGTCACCTCTGCTTCTGAGGATAAGTTTATCCGAGTCACCAGCCTCAGAAATCGCAGGTTAACAGCAGCTCAGATTAGAGACCAGGTCAATGCCACACAGAGTTCTAGCAGCAGACACATCTCTACAACAACTGATAAGAGGAGACTTTGTGCAGCAGGCCTTCATGGTAAAATAGCTGCTAGGAAACCAATGCTAAGGACAGGCAACAAGCAGAAGAGACTTGTTTGGGCTAAAGAACACAAGGAATGGACATTAAACAAGTGGAATTCTGTGATTTGGTCTGATGAGTCCAAACTTGAGATCTTTGGTTCCAACCACGGTGCCTTTGTGCAAAGCAGAAAAGGTGAACGGATGGACTCTACATGCCAGGTTCCCATCGTGAAGCATGGAGGATGAGGTGTGATGGTGTGGGGGTGCTTTGCTGGTGACACTGTTGGGGATTTATTCAAAATTGAAGGCATACTGTACCAGCATGGCTACCACAGCGTCTTGCAGCGGCATGCTATTCCTTCCGATTTGCATTTAGTTGGACCATCATTTATTTTTCAACAGGACAATGACCCCAAACACCACCAGGCTGTGTAAGGGCTATTTGACCAAGAAGGAGAGTGATGGGGTGCTACGCTAGATGACCTGGCCTCCACAGTCACCAGACCTGAACCCAATCAAGATGGTTTGGGGTGAGCTGGACCGCAGAGTGAAGGCAAAAGAGCCAACAAGTGCTAAGCATTTCTGGGAACTCCTTCAAGATTGTTGGAAGACCATTCCCGGTGTCTACCTCTTGAAGCTCATCAAGAGAATGCCAAGAGTGTGTACAGTAAAGCAGTCATCAAAGCAAAAGGTGGCTACTTTGAAGAACCTAGAATATAAGACATATTTTCAGTTGTTTCACACTTTTTTGTTAAGTATATAATTCCACATGTGTTAATTCATAGTTTTGATGCCTTCAGTGTGAATGTACAATTTTCATAGTCATGAAAATACAGAAAAATCTTTAAATGAGAAGGTGTGTCCAAACTTTTGGTCTGTACTGGATAACTACTTGATTATGCTGTAAAGTACAATACCAGGTTCCTAGTATACTATCAATATTTCCATGCATACTGAGATCAGTGAAAATACCTATAATGCTAATTGGACACCATTTGTTGGTGATATATTTAATTTTCATAATCTTGATTAAAATATCCATGGCATATTCCATGATGGACTTACATGGTCTGCAAGTACTCATTCCTACTGCGATGCTTGTTTCCATCCACTGTTTAGTCTCTTTCAGCTTGGACATATACCTTTTTTCTTCTCCCAAGAGCTTATCCCATATCCATATAATATGTTTATTTTGTAATCCTTATTATGAATTACCATAGCTAATTACTGCCTAATAATACCACCATGCATTAAACATTTGCTAGTGCTACCTGCTAGCAAATGATATGATCTTACTGTACAATCTTATAAATGCCAAACATGTAATGTTAAATTTCATACATTTACAAAAGGAGGGAAAATAAGAAAAATCGAATTTTCGTCAAAAAGTTTATGAAAATAATGAACATCACTGGTGGGATCCCAAGAGAAGATAGTATTCTGCTACAGATGGATCTGGATAAGTTGGAAACTTGGGCTGAAAGGTGGCAGATGAGGTTTAACAATGATAAATGTAAGGTTATACACATGGGAAGAAGGAATCAATGTCACCATTATACACTGAATGGGAAACCACTGGGTAAATCTGACATGGAGAAGGACTTGGGGATCCTAGTTAATGATAAACTTACCTGGAGCAGCCAGTGCCAGACAGCAGCTGCCAAGGCAAACAGGATCATGGGGTGCATTAAAAGAGGTCTGGATACACATGATGAGAGCATTATACTGCCTCTGTACAAATCCCTAGTTAGACCGCACATGGAGTACTGTGTCCAGTTTTGGGCACCGGTGCTCAAGAAGGATATAATGGAACTAGAGAGAGTACAAAGGAGGGCAACAAAATTAATAAAGGGGATGGGAGAACTACAATACCCAGATAGATTAGCGAAATTAGGATTATTTAGTCTAGAAAAAAGACGACTGAGGGGCGATCTAATAACCATGTATAAGTATATAAGGGGACAATACAAATATCTCGCTGAGGATCTGTTTATACCAAGGAAGGTGACGGGCACAAGGGGGCATTCTTTGCGTCTGGAGGAGAGAAGGTTTTTCCACCAAAATAGAAGAGGATTCTTTACTGTTAGGGCAGTGAGAATCTGGAATTGCTTGCCTGAGGAGGTGGTGATGGCGAACTCAGTTGAGGGGTTCAAGAGAGGCCTGGATGTCTTCCTGGAGCAGAACAATATTGTATCATACAATTATTAGGTTCTGTAGAAGGACGTAGATCTGGGGATTTATTATGATGGAATATAGGCTGAACTGGATGGACAAATGTCTTTTTTCGGCCTTACTAACTATATGTAACTATATGTAACTATATGTAAGTGCTCAGCTGTAGTCTTTGAGCGAGCTGAATCTCCAGTATCACATACTGCAGAGGAAATAAAGCATTACATGTTGACCTATGACATAAACGGACTGTTCATATAATGCAGCGTCCTCTACAATAGGTATAGAGTAGACCTCTTTCTAATGTGCCCATATTAGGTTGTTGCTATACAACTAGATAACAGATGACCCTTTCTGGCCTGGCTTCTGGAAGAAAACAGCACTAGAGTACTAAATGCAAGGCAAGAGACAAGTACTAGGACACCCAAATGAGCCCCTGATACCCTAAAGGTCCATGTGAGGTTGGTCATCTAGACCATAACAATATTCATCTTGATTTTATTTTTTCTGTTGTCCATATCTTATTTATAGGGCAACCACTAGCCACGTTTTCTCTGGGCCTCCATCCAAGACTCGCAGCAAACCCACACATCTTATATTGATATAGCATTTAGCTTGCCAGTTGTATTCCTGAAAGTATTGAAGGCAATGTTCTCATACGATCATCCTAATAAACTGCTTTTTACATGAGGCTATGCTGCATCTCATTTTGTCCTCTTTGATCTTTACATCTTACAGTGTAAAAATAGTTTAGGACACAGTAACAAGACTTGTAGACAGAGCTGTCTTCCGCAACAACCTAATGCAGCCACAGTTGGACGCATTCTGTCAGAAGAACGTCTATACAAATGATTGTATGCTGCTGGTGGACCAAATGCCTTCCTGTCATCTTTCCACAATCCTTACAGTAAGAGCTAAGGCAAATCTGACAATTTAAATTACAGTCTTTTACTGACTGAAAAATGCAAGGGTCAAAATAATTTCTCAGCCAAGTTCTTTTATATAATTTATCTTTCTAGCTAACACTTACACATAACGACTTGCCTCCCATGAAATTTATCTTTATAGCTATTGTAGCTATAGGAATCTAATCTTGGTGCATTATAGAAAAAAACAGTGTATACGTATTCAACTTAGTTCTCATTTATGACAAAACTAGACTGCAATCCAGTGACAGTGAAGAACAATGTAAGTGCAGTGAAGCACGAATTGTTCAAAACAAGGTAAAAAAAAAAATATATATATATATATATGCAGTTGTGCTCAAAAGTTTACATAGCCCAGCTACTAGCTACTAGCTATTTCAGAGAATATGAATGATAACAATAAAACTTTTTCTCCACTCATGGTTGGTGGTTGGGTGAAGCCATTTATTGTCATACTACTGTGTTTTATCTTTTTAAATCATAATGACAACCCAAAATAATCAAATGACCCTGATCAAAAGTTCACATACCCTGGTGATTTTGGCCTGATAACATGTACAGAAGTTGACACAAATGGGTTTGAATGGCTACTAAAGGTAACATCCTCACCTGTGACCTGTTTGCTTATAATCAGTGTGTGTGCATTAAAGCTGAATGAGTTTCTGGGATCCAGACAGACTCTTGCATCTTTCATCCAGCTACTGACATTTCTGGATTGTGAGTCATGGTGAAAGCAAAGAATTGTCAATGGATCTATGGGAAAAGGTAGTTGAACTGTTTAAAACAGGAAAGGGATACAAAAAAAATATCCAAGGAATTGATAATGCGAGTCAGCAGCGTTCAAACTGTAATTAACAAATGGAAAATCAGGGGCTCTGTAAAAACAAAACAACGGTCAGGTAGACAAACAAAATTGTCATCCACAAGTGGCAGGAAAATTGTTCGGGATGCAAAGAAAAACCCACAAATAACATCAGCTGAAATACTGGACTCTCTGAAAACTAGCTGTGTGGCTGTTTCAAGATGCACAATAAGGAGGCACTTGAAGAAAAATGGACTGCATGGTCGAGTCGCCAGAAGAAAGCCATTACTGAGCAAATGCCACAAAGTATCTTGCCTACAATACGCAAAACAGCACAGAGACAAGCCTCAAAACTTCTGGAAAAAGGTAATTTGGAGTGATGAGACCAAAATTTAACTTTTTGGCCACAACCATAAATGTTACATTTGGAGAGAGGTCAACAAGACCTATGATGAAAGTAACACCATTCCTACTGTAAAGCGCGGAGGTGGATCGCTGATGTTTTGGGGATGTGTGAGCTACAAAGGCACAGGAAACTTGTTCAAAGTTGAAGGAAAGATGAATGCAGCACATTCTCAGAATATACTGGAGACAAATTTGCACTTATCAGCCTGGAAGCTGCGCATGGGACATACTTGGACATTCAAAAATGACAGCGATCCAAAACACAAGGCCAAGTCGACCTGTTATTGGCTACAGCAGAACAAAATGAAGGTTCTGGAGTGGCCATCTCAGTCTCCTGACCTCAATATCATTGAGCCACTCTGGGGAGATCTCAAGAGTGCAGTTCATGCTAGACAGCCTAGGAATTTGCAGGAACTGGAGGCTTTTTGCCAAGAATGGGCAGCTTTACCATCTGAGAAAATAAAGAACCTCATCCAGAACTACCACAAAAATCTTCAAGCTGTCATTGATGTTAGAGGGGGCAATACACGGTAGTAAGAAATGGGGTATGTAAACTTTTGATCAGGGTCATTTGGATGTTTTTGGGTTGTCATTATGATTTAAAAAGAGAAAACACAGTAGTTTGACAATAAATAGCTTCACCCAACCACTAACCATGAGTGGACAAAGAGTTTTGGTGCTATTCATAATCTCTGGAAAAAGGCCAAGACAGCAAAAATTATGTCAGGGTATGTAAACTTTTGAGCACAACTGTATATATACAGATATATTCCTATTATGGATACATATTAACGCCTTTTGACATTCAGAGTATATTTAAAGGGAACCTGTCACCAGATTTTTGCTACCCCATCTACGAGCAGCATGTCGTACGGGCAAAGACTCCGTTGCATCACTTACAAGGCTTCTTGCTGTAGTTTTCTGAATGCTGATCTCTAAATAACTCCACAGACACAGGACTAATGATTGGCAGGTTTCTGTGTTCACTGTGCATAGGCAGAAAGCTGTCAATCACTGGTGGGGGTCGGGTTATATAGAACTTATGAATATGGAGGACTACATGGCAGCAAGAATACTAATTTTCTAGTGATATTTTCCTGTTGGTAACATTTTTATCAAAACTACAGCAAAAATCCCAGTAAGTGACACATTGCAGGAATCAATGGCAAAAACCTGGTGACAGACTCCCTGTAAAAGGCATAAAATATGGATGTCCTGTCCTTAGGATAAGTCATCAATATCAGATGAATTGGTGTCATGTAATCATGAGAATAACTCCATTGATTAGTATTAGCTCGGCACACAAGACAATTTTAAAGGGAATCTGTCACCCCCTTGGATGTATCTAGTCTACAGGTTCTAGTTGTGCATAAATCATCTCTTAATCCTTTATGTTAACGCGTTCCTCCAGGCTCTGGGGCAAGCGGTGCCTGGAAGGAAACTCTGCCTCCGGTTTTCATTAGTGTACCTGTCCCATAACAGTGCCCTTGTGACGTCTAGTGTTTTTCGTGCACCTGCTCTCAGCCATTGTGATATTCCATGTCACTTTTTCACCCTTCTATGGGCATTGGCTTCTTGTTTCTTCTGCGCTGACACAAGATTTATTGATTAAATGTACTTTGTTCATGGGACAACCCCTCTAAATTTATAACTCCACAAATCTGGTCAACAACTATGTTTTGTTTTTTTACCTGGAGTCAAACTTAGATAGCAAAAAAACACAATAAATAAAAATACAAACATAAACATATGAGTAATATTGTATGAAAAGTCTAAAAATAAGAATGTTTATAACAGTGAAAAAAATGTTTTTTTTTTATTTTTTTTATCTTAGCTCCATTAATTTAATTACTATGCTATTTAACATTTTGTTTAACCCTTTCGCACCACAACCCTTTTTTGCTTTTGTGACCAAACCAATTTTTTCATTTCTGGCCAGTGTCACTTTATGTGGTAATAACTCTGGAACGCTTTAACAGATCCCACTGATTCTGAGGCTGTTTTTTCGTGACTTATTGTACTTCATGATAGTGGTAAAATTCTTTCGATATGACTTGCATTTCTTTCTGAAAACATCAGAAATTTAGAGAAAATTTTGAAATGTTTTCAAACATTTACTTTTTATGCCCTGAAGCCAGAGAGATATGTCACACAAAATAGTTAATAAATAAAATTTCCCACATGTCTACTTTACATTAGCACAATGTTCGAAACTTTTTTTGTTTTGTTAGGGAGTTAAAAGGGATAAAAGTTCAGCAATTTCTAATTTTTTCAACACAAATTTACAAAACCATTTTTTTTTAGAGACAACATCAAATTTGAAGTGACATAATAAAAACTGCACCCCTCAAACTGCTCAAAACCACATTTAAGAAGTTTATTAATCCTTTAGGTGCTTAACAGAAACTAAAACAACGTGGAAGGTAAGAATAGCCCCAATTTTTTTATTTTCACAAGGTTAACAGGAGAAAATGCATCATCAAATTTGCTGTCCAAATTCTCCTGAGTACACAGATACCCTGTATGTGGTGGAAAACTACTGTTTTGGTGCACGGCAAGTCTCGGAAGGAGCACCATATGACTTTTGGAATGCAAAATTGTCTGGAATCGATATCGGATGCCATGTTGCATTTGGACAGCCCCTGAGATGCCTAAATAATGGAGGCTTCAAAGAATTTTATAACACTGGGCTGTGAAAAATGTTTTTTTAGCCCCAGTATTTTTATTTTCATAAGGGTAACAGGAAAATATGGATGTAAAAATTGGCACACTGGGGCGCAGAAAGGAGCGGGGCATTTGGATTTGGGAGCAGAGAATTTGCTGAATTTCTTTGGGCGGGTGAGGAGCCATTTCACTTTTCCAGAGCCTTTGTGCTATCAGTAACGTGGAATCAGTTTCTATTGGTACCATTTTCAGGCACATGACATTTGTTGATCGCTTTCTATTCCAATTTTTGGGAGACAGAATGAACAAAAACCAGCAATTCAGGAATTGCTTTTTTTATACCGTTCCACATGTGGTTAAATTGGTAAAACAGCTTTAGGCTGGAGTCACACTTGCTGTATAAAAAAATTGTTCTGATTTTGACAGCCGAGAATCGCACAAATTTTTCCCGAACAGTGATCCGTATGTAATCCGTTTGCAATGCGATTTTAATATGAGCTTTTACATACAACAGTTTTCTTTATGTAAAAGTGGAATGCCTGCCAGGGCCATGGGGTCTGGTACTTAAAGGGATGAGTCACGGCAGCAGTGACCCACTCCGTGGACCTGGGCACCCAAGTAAAAGGGATGGTCTTTAAAGGGGGTTTGTGAAATAATAAAAGTTTGTGACGCCACCTGTGCTACTCTGTAATGGGTGACCGACGCTGCTTAAAGGGGTCTTCTGGGGTGATGTTATGGCAGCAGGGATGGTATGGCTTCACACAGGTGAAGCTGGGTCCCCAAGGCTCCCAGTGTAGTAGGGACAGGTTGTAGTGTAGAAAGAAACGGAGGACACAGGGTTGCAGTCTCTTTACCTCTTTACTGCTGAATTCAGGCAGCCACAGTCCAGGGTACTGGATCACAGGTACAGGTATGGCCCGGCCAGCTTGAAAGCGAATCTGGAATCCCCTTTACCAGGTGGGGTTGGAAGCCTTCCTTCTAGCGCTGCGTTCTACTCCCTTGCTGCCTTAGGCCTCTCACAAGGTCCTCATGTTTCTTCTCTGTCCCCATATAGGTAGGATACTGATATTTGACTGTAATTTTATTCAGGAGACGATAATCAATACAAGGCCTCAGAGAGCCACCCTTTTTAGAGACAAAGAAAAAAACGGCTCCTAAAGGTGATGAAGAAGGACGAATATGTCCCTTTTCCAGGGACTCCTTAATATACTCGCGCATAGCAGCATGTTCAGGTACAGATAGGTTAAACAAACGACCCTTTGGAAATTTACTGCCAGGAATCAGATCTATGGCGCAATCACAATCCCTGTGAGGAGGGAGTGAACCAATCTTAGGCTCTTCAAAAATATCACGATAATCAGACAAAAATGCCGGAATCTCAGATGGAATAGATGACGAAATGGACACCATAGGAGTGTCCCCATGAGCCCCCCGACATCCCCAGCTTAACACAGACATAGCCTTCCAGTCAAGGACTGGGTTATGAGACTGTAACCATGGTAATCCAAGCACCAAAACATCATGTAAATTGTACAACACAAGGAAGCGAATCACCTCCTGATGGTCTGGAGTCATACGCATAGTCACTTGCGTCCAGAACTGTGGTTTATTACAAGCCAAAGGTGTAGAATCAATACCCTTCAGAGGTATAGGGACTTCCAGAGGCTCTAAATCAAACCCACAGCGCCTGGCAAAGGACCAGTCCATAAGACTCAGAGCGGCGCCAGAGTCCACATAGGCATCCACGGTAATAACTGATAATGAACAAATCAAGGTTACAGACAAAATAAATTTGGACTGTAAAGTGCCAATTGAAATGGACTTGTCAACCTTCCTAGTACGCTTAGAGCATGCCGATATAACATGAGCAGAATCACCACAATAGAAGCATAACCCATTTTTACGCCTATAATTCTGCCGCTCGCTTCTGGACATAACTCTGTCACATTGCATTTTCTCTGGCGTCTCTTCAGAAGATACCGCCAAATGGTGCACGGGTTTGCGCTCCCGCAAACGCCAATCAATCTGAATTGCCATTTTCATGGACTCATTCAGACCTGTAGGCGCAGGGAACCCGACCATAACATCTTTAACGGCATCAGAAAGGCCCTCTCTGAAATTTGCCGCTAAGGCGCACTCATTCCACTGAGTAAGCACAGACCACCTACGAAATTTTTGGCAGTATATCTCCGCTTCATCTTGCCCTTGAGATAGGGCTATCAAAGCTTTTTCAGCTTGAATCTCCAAATTAGGTTCCTCATAAAGCAACCCTAACGCCAGGAAAAACGCATCCACATTGAGCAACGCAGGATCCCCTGGTGCCAATGAAAATGCCCAATTTTGAGGGTCACCTCGCAGCAAAGAGATTACAATCTTAACCTGCTGGACAGGATCTCCTGAGGAGTGAGGTCTGAGAGAAAGGAATAATTTACAATTATATTTGAAATTCAAAAACCGAGATCTATCTCCGGAAAACACCTCTGGTGTAGGCATTTTAGGTTCAGAAATAGGAGCATGTATAACAAAATCTTGTAAATTTTGAACCTTCGTAGCAAGATTATTTAAACCTGCAGCCAAACTCTGAGGATCCATCTTTAAACAGGTGAGCTCAGAGCCATTCAAGGATTATAAGGAGAGAAAGGCAAAGGCTGTAATTAAAGCTGAAATACAACAGATCCAACTATGGAGCAAGCATAGAGGAAAAAGGGAAAAAAAAAAAAAAATTTACAGACTTCTTTTTTCTCTCCTTTCTTCTGCCAATAAGTTTAACACATGCGGCCGGTCATACTGTCATGGTTCCCAATGGCAAGGGAACGTAAGAAACATATAAGTAACGAACGAGCTCTCGGGTGATGGAAACTCGAGTTGACCGTGAGCTAAATCTACCACACAACTAACAGTAGCCAGGGAGCATACCTACGGCTTCCTATATGCCACGCGCCAGCCGGAGGACTAACTACGCCTGGTAGAGGAAGAAACAGACCTGGCTTACCTCTAGGGAAATACCCCAAAAGATGATAGCAGCTTCCCACATGTAATAACGGGGAATTAAGAGGAAAAGACATAAACAGTATGAAAGTAGATTTAGCAAAGAGAGGTCCACTTACTAGATAGCAGAAGGATACAAAAGAGGACTTCATGGTCAACTGAAAACCCTTTCAAAAACCATCCTGAAATTACTTTAAGACTCCTGTGTCAACTCATGACACAGGAGTGGCAATTTCAGCCCGCAAGAGCTTCCAGCTACAGAGAATTACAAAAACTGCAAACTGGACAAAAGGTACAAAACAAAAGGACAAAGTCCACTTAGCTGATCAGCAGACTAGTAGCAGGAACATGCAACCGAAGGCTCTGGTTACAATGATGACCGGCAAGGAAATGACTGGAGAGCAAGGCTAAATAGGAAACTCCCAAACACTGATGGAAGCAGGTGAACAGAAGAAGCAAAGTGCAAACAAGTCACCAGTACCACCAGCAACCACCAGGGGAGCCCAAAAAGCGGATACACAACAGAGGTAGCTCAGTCGCAGCTAACCCAGAGTTCTTCATTCTCCTGGGCTTCACTTCTCCTTCACGCTCTCTACAATCTGTTCTGCTTTCCTTTTTGCTCTTTCCAGGAGCTGCAGCACCTCTCGGGGCTGCACGGCCCCTCTCTTACTTCTCTGCCTCAGACTGTTTCAGTCTGCTGTCTGGCACTCACTCTCTAACTTCCCCTCCAGATCAGAATATATATAGGGGAGCCACCCACAAGCTGGATCAGAGGTCCCCCTTCTGACCTGGAGTATGAACATGTTGCATGCTTGTGATTACCTGCCAAAAGAGACCCTTCCTCGCTTCCAAGCGTGACATCACTCTCCCCGTGAGGAAAGCAATGCCACTGTAACAACCTGGAACCTGGGGTGTTACAAAAGCTCATATTAACATCGCGTTCCATATGGATACCATATGGATGTCACACTGATGGTCCTTGTGGTGTGCGAGTTTTTCTCGCACCCATAGACTTGCACTGGCGAGTCTCGGACGATATACGATGCAAATCGCAGCATGCTGCAATTTCTTTTGCACGTATAATACAGCTGAGAAAACAACGAATGATGTGAGCACTCATTGGTCTGAGTGCTATGCGATTTTTTCTCACATAGCACTCGTCTGTATTCCTCTCTAGTGATACTCCGGCCTTATTCTTCGAGTCAGTACGATTACAGCGATATCTCATTTATATCTTTTGTTATGTTTTGGCACTTTTACACAATAAAAACTATTTTATAGAAAAAATAATTATTTTTGCATCACTATATTCTGAGAGCTATAACTTTTTTATTTTTCTGCTGATGGAGCTGTATGGTCAATTGTTTTTTTGCGGGACAAGATGACCTTTTCAGCGGTACCATTTTTATTTACATCTGTCTTTTTGATCGCGTTTTATTACACTTTTTGTTCAAAGGTAGGATGATAAGACATTGATGTTTGCCTCGTTTTTTATCTATTTATTTTACGGTGTTCACTGAAGGGGTTAACTAGTGGGACAGTTTCATAGAGCAGGTCGTTATGGACGCGGCGATACCAAATATGTGTACTTTTTATTGCTTTTTTTATTTACATAAATAATATCGCTCTGCATCACAATCGCAGTGCTTTCAGGACCCTGGAGGTCCAGAGCGCTGCGAGACCGCTGACCTAAAGAAACATCGGCGCTGCTCAAAGCCCAGCAAGTGCCGACATTTATCTACAGTGGGTGGCCAAGATTAAGTAACTTAGTAATGAAAAATATGCTCATCCTGCATTACTGTAAGACTAACTACTACTAAGAAAAAAAAAGTTACCACTACTATAAGAAGTGCTGTTTTGGATACTACTGTTAATCCAATCTCCAATTTATCAGCACCATAATAATTTGATTCCAAATTTTGCTGAACATTGTACAAATAGGACCCTAGAGCTATAAAACAAATACAGCCTTATGGCAAGTAATATTATGATTTTCTGCTGCTTATAAATTGACTGTATATTTATATATTTTACTTTATCATTAGTTTTAAGTGTATTTTGTAAATTAAATGTCACATAATTTCCAAAGTAGCAAAGACCTTACAGGCATGGCACATAATGATATCATATTAATGGCATTTTATTTCATAGCTATTTCTAAACTGAGCTAAAATTTGAGTTATTCTGGCAGGCAGCAGCAATACTGAAGGCTAAAGTTGAGATGACTGGAATTCAAGCTCTGTTTCCTGTCCTTCAACATAGAATATCCAGGGGTTCAGAAGGATACTGATTTCAAGCAAATTGCATTAAAATACATCTCACAAGATTTTTTTTTCTTATCATAGCAATTTAATAAATCACTTCTCCCAAAAAGATGGAAATGACTGCCAATTTTGTTCCAAAGCATTAAGCCTAGGAAAAAGCCTTGGACTATAAATGTTATTTATTTGAAGTATAAAAAAGAGCATAACACATAGCAAAAGTGATTTAAAGCTCAATAATTTTTAGTGACATGAATGCAGACAATTAACTGCCTGTCCGCATATTGCTTTTATTAGAGAACTGTTTGGCATCACATCTAAATGAGGTGTGAACAGTACAAGGGAACATTTTCACAGTGTCAGCAGTTAAGTATCATTGCCATTTGTTCTTTCTTGTTTATATTAAACAGTTTCAAGAGACTTCAATATTTTAAAACTTTGGTGCCTATACTCACTGCTTTTACATTTTAGGTAACTCAATCACATAGAATTACACCTGTTAAAAATAAAAAATAAAAATATGTATATTCGAGATTAATGAATCTTTTAAAATTCAAATTTGCAGGTTTAGCAAATTTTTCAAAAACGTTTGATTTCTGGTGATTAAAATTACAACAAATCATATGTACTCTAATTGCTTTAAGAGTATAGGAATAACAACCTGAGATTTCCTAAGCATGTATCCAAACCTTTCAAAATTTTTAATGCAAACACAGCCTTAGTAATGTCAAAGTGACCTCAACATGAAAAGGGGGAAACTGAATAGCAAAAACATCCCATTTAATGTGAAAGCAAAAAAAAAAAAAAAAAGTAGCGCAATAAACAGTGCACACACCCACAATAGAAACATGAAGAAAGCCTTTATTGAGATGCCAATGCACATGAACAACGTTAAAAACAATTAAAAAACACACAAGACAAAAGTGCATCTGTAATAAGGTGCACAAAAAAACAGGCTGAAAAAAAGAGGTCAAGTAACCTTAGATGAATTTTACAATATCATTCAAAATGAGGCTCAAATGAACGTACAATGAACAAATATTGGACAATGCACGGAGTATCAATGAAAATCTACTGAGATGGTATATCATTCATAAATATCAATAGTAATAGTGTTGCACAAATACAAATGGTCAAATAGAAAAATTAACTAAGGCTTAAATGCCAAATACAGAGAAAATTCATCTCAAATAAGAAATCCACAACATGACCATTGTAAAAAAGGTAAGTTACATTGTTTAAAACAGGTGTTCAAAAACAGATATGCACAGTTAAATGTCAACATTTTTTTCAATTATTTCAACAAAATTCAACCCCTTTGCCAAAAATGACAAAATAAGAAATACTAGGCAAGTGAATAACTGGAAAAGAGAACTTTATTTGTGTGGCGTGTATGGATGTAAAATCTGGTCAGTATGTAAAAGAGATATATAAAAAGAAATTGGTCAAGCCATGCACACTTTGTGAGTAATTAAGTTGAAGTTGTGTCTGAAATGTACAGAATTTTCTTTTGCATATTTAATAAACAAATAAATAGTACTCCCTTTCACAAAAATGATTGCACAAGAAATGAAAAAACTCTGTAGCGTTGTTTGTCACAAGCAATCGCACTGTCTGAACTGACTTTAGATTTTTTTCTTGTAAAAATATTTAGCTGTCTTGCTTCTGCTTTCTAGTACATCAAGAATGAAAAAATGTTTAATTGTAATTCAAATACTGTAGGAGAAATGCCAGCTACATCATATCACTGATTAATCCCACTGAATCTGGCACTGCTGCTGACACCTTTCTTATCTATCTCTATCTCGCTATCAATTGGATTTTTGTATTATTCACAAGGCACTTTGGGGAAAGTTGCGCTTGATGTAATATATACCTTCTATGACTGATGCTATCTTCTGCAATGTCAAAAAAAGCATCAGTCATGTTTTTGGCAATTTGCATAAATCAAATCGCAAAATGATCAAACTCGACAGAACCTGCGAATTTCATAAAATTCAAAGAAAGTAAAATGTAAAGAAAACAAAAATGGAATTATTTGGAAATCTCTTCCAGCCATGTCATATTCACAAAAGAACATAGAACACATATCAGAAGCTACAGTGAAAGAAAGATTGCTGCGCTAAAGCTATGCGCACACGTTGCGGATTAGGCTTAGGAATTTCTGGTGCGGATTCTGCATCTCTTGGCAGAAAACGCAGGTGTGGATTTGTCGCATTTTTTGTGCGGATTTTGTGCGTTTTTGGTGCGGATTTGCTGCAGATTTTTTGCAGATTTACTGTGTTTTTTACCCCTGCAGATTTCTATAATGGAATGGGTACAAAAACGCTGCAGACCCGCAAAAAAGAAGTGACATGCTACTTCTTTTAATCTGCAGCGTTTCCGCACTGAATTTTATACACCATCAGCGCAGCATTTTTTTTCCCATTGATTTACATTGTACTATAAATCACTTGCGGATCTGCAGCGTTTCTGCACCGCAAAAAACGCTGCGGATCCGCAGGAAATCCGCAACGTGTGCACATACCCTAAGAGGCACTTACAGGTACACATATGATCCTGTGGGGGATGGTCGGGCTTGTGTAGCAGTATTGATAGGGCAAAAAAAACGGAGTTGATGTCCAAAAATTACATAATAATTTATTAATTAATTTACAGAAAATACCAGTAATTTTCCAACAACATATAAACAATACACTTAGATAAAAAATTCAGGCAGTTAAAGGGAACCTATCACCCCGTTTTTTTCGGTATGAGATAAAAATACTGTTAAATATGGCCTGAGCTGTGCATTACAATAGTGTAGTTTGTGGACCCCGATTCCCCACCTATGCTGCCGAAATACGTTACCAAAGTAGTCATTTTCGCCTGTCAATCAGGCTGGTCAGGTCGGATGGGCGTGGCTTCTTCCCCCAGATATTGCGTAGTTTTCCGTTGGTGGCGTAGTGGTGTGCGCATGTCCAAGGTCCCGAATCCTGCACAGGGGTGTGAAAATAGCAGCGATGTCCGTTATTCCATTGGTGGTCGGTGGGCGCGGCCATCTTCCTTTGGCCGCGCGTGCGCAGAAGCGGCGCTCTGCTGGCCGCGGCTTCAGGAAAATGGCCGCCGCGATCTCCATCTGCGCACAATGTTTTATAAAAATTGTTTTTTTTTGCAACAGCTATTTCAGTTTCATATATCTAATAACTGTTGGACACAGTAATGTTTCTGCCTTGAAATGAGGTTTATTGTACTAACAGAAAATGTGCAATCTGCATTCAAACAAAATTTGACAGGTGCATAAGTATGGGCTCCTCACCAGAAAAGTGACATTAATATTTAGTAGATCCTCCTTTTGCAAAAATAACAGCCTCTAGTCGCTTCCTGTAGCTTTTAATGAGTTCCTGGATCCTGGATGCAGGTATTTTTGACCATTCCTCTTTACAAAACAATTCCAGTTCAGTTAGTTTGATGGTCGCCGAGCATGGACAGCCCTCTTCAAATGATCCCACAGATGTTCAATGATATTCAGGTCTGGGGACTGGGATGGCCATTCCAGAACAGTGTAATTGTTCCTCTGCATGAATGCCTGAGTAGATTTGGAGCGGTGTTTTGGATCATTGTCTTGCTGAAAGATCCATCCCCTGCGTAACTTTAACTTTGTCACTGATTCATGAACATTATTGTCAAGAATCTGCTGATACTGAGAGGAATCCATGCGTCCCTCAACTTTAACAAGATTCCCGGTGCCGGCATTGGCCACACAGCCCCAAAGCATGATGGAACCTCCACCAAATTTTACTGTGGGTAGCAAGTGTTTTTCTTGGAATGCTGTGTTTTTTGCCGCCATGCATAACGCCTTTTTGTATGACCAAACAACTCAATCTTAGTTTCATCAGTCCACAGGACCTTCTTCCTAAAAGAAATTGGCTTCTCCAAATGTGCTTTTGCATACCTCAGCCGACTCTGTTTGTAGCGTGCTTGTAGAAACAGCTTCTTTCGCATCACTCTCCCATACAGCTTCTCCTTGTACAAAGTGCGTTGTATAGTTGACCGATGCACAGTGACACCATCTGCAGCAAGTTGATGCTGCAGCTCTCTGGAGGTGGTCTGAGGATTGTCCTTGACTGATCTCATCATTCTTCTTCTCTGCCTTTCTGATGTTTTTCTTGGCCTGCCACTTCTGGCCTTAACAAGAACTGTACCTGTGTTCTTCCATTTCCTTACTATGTTCCTCACAGTAGAAATTGACAGGTTAAATCTCTTAGATAGCTTTTTGTATCCTTCCCCTGAACAACTATGTTGAATAATCTTTGTTTTCAGATCATTTGACAGTTGTTTTGAGGAGCCCATGATGCCACTCTTCAGAGGAGATTCAAACAGGAGAACAACTTGCAAGTGGCCACTTTAAGTAGCTTTTCTCATGATTGCATACACCTGGCTATGAAGTTCAAAGCTCAATGAGGTTACAAAACAAAAAAAAGTGCTTTAGTAAGTCAGTAAAAAGTAGGTAGGAGTATTTAAAACAAGAAAATGATAAGGGTGCCCATACTTATGCACCTGTCAAATTTTGTTTGAATGCAGATTGCACATTTTCTGTTAGTACAATAAACCTTATTTCAAGGCAGAAACATTACTGTGTCCAACAGTTATTAGATATATGAAACTGAAATAGCTGTTGCAAAAAAAAACCAATTTTTATAAAACATTAAGCTTAAGATTAATAGGGGTGCCCAAACTTTTTCATATAACTGTAAGTAAAATAGCTTGCCCATATGAGATCTATCATTTTCAGTATTGCTATGGACCATTATAGGAATACAGTAGTGGCAAAATCACATCAAGCTTGCTCAGAGCTGTCCAGCACAATGTGCCAGTTGTAGTTGGAGTGAGCGGCAGGAGAGGCGTGCACAGGTATAAAAGAACAACAGCATTGCAGGAGCCATACCTTGAGAAAGAGGGACGGTTCCCTCGAAACGCGTCGGAATTGGCCCCTGCACAAGTCCGTTATCCACGGACAGGTGATGTCACTGTTTAGCCACACCCCCTGCTCAGTACGCTACTCCCACAGCGGCGCCATCGGCCGAGGCCAACCGCTGTGATCATCAGCATCTCTATGGGGAGCTGCAGCTTTGGGAGGACGCTCCCTCACCTGATACACCCGGACATTTTGCAGCATACCACTACGCAAGCCCGACCATCCCCCACAGGATCATACATGTACTTGTAAGTGCCTCTTACATAGTAACATAGTTATTAAGGTTAAAGGAAGACTTTAAGTCCATCTAGTTCAACCGATAGCCTAACCTAACATGCACTAACATCTTGATCCAGAGGAAGGCAAAAAATAGTCCAGTCAAAATACGAAAAAAAAATACTTTACCCTGAATAAATTCCAAGAAAGCGTTTTATTGGTTTTTTTGGTAGTATTACATATAGGAAAAAACATACTAAAAGTTTACCAAGATAGGGTTACCACAAAGGGTCCAAATGTAACTTCAAAGAATATGGCCGCCAAAGCTGTAAAATGTTAAATGCGACTCGCCTTTCAGTGTCTATCATATTTCTTTTACAATTACTACTATTATTATATTTATGATTTAACGATTTATTTATCTTCTTTCTTTTCTTTCGGGAGCTTCCACACATTGATGAATCTTATGGTTGCCATAGGAACGTTGATGGATGGGAGTGGAATCAAAGAGATCTTGGGAACAATTTATGGTGACAATGCTGTGCAACACATCATGACTGGAAAGGCAGTTCAGCGTGCAGTTCATGGCCATCTCCTCCTTGATCAGTGTCTTACTCAGCAAGTTGCACACAAAGTACTTTGCGACCATCCCGATTTTGCAGAAATGTTGCAAGAACTTGAGCAGTTGTATGCTCGGACACTGACAGGGGAGAGTGACTTGAATTCGGTCATCACTTCTACCTGCCTTAGTGAAATTGTCCACCTCTTGTCCGCTCACTCACACCAGTAAACTATGGCTGAATTACCAACAGATGGTTGGAATTGCAAGGGAGCTTATCGAGGCCGATCGTACAGGATCCTGGCTGATGCACCTTCATGCTGTAGCCGAATGTTTGCCCATTCTTGCAGCTGCTGGGCATGGGAACTATGTGAAGGCCGCCTAACTTTACCTCCAGTCTATGACCACTCTGGAAGATGATATGCCATCAGTCTTCCATACATTTATGAATGGCTTGCATGTTGTAAGGCGGACTGATCAGTACTGGGCAGGCCTGGGTTGCAACCTAGTCATCGAGCAAGCTCTGATGCGCTCCCTAAAAACTGCAGGAGGACTCACCAGAGGAAGTGGAATGTCCGAACATCAGAGGGCCTTGTGGACTCTTTCTGTGCCAGTGTCCTCTTCCTACAATGATGCAATGCAGGGTTTCACTCGCCAGAGCTTTGTCACCAGTGAACAACACAAGGAGGCAAGAATGTCAAGGATGAGAAGAGATCGTGAAAACCTGGAGGAAATTGCAGATAAACTCAAGACCTTTTCACCTTTCTCTGATGAAGTGTCTCTTCGCAACAATATCACCGGTGTCAATGCAAATAAGGATGTGAATGTCCATAACCTGTTCACCATTGGCAGAGAAATAGTGGCAACAATGGAGGGTCAATCACTGTTTTCAGTTAAGTACAAGCGGTCAATGAAAGCCAAGACCCTGGCATCCAGTGAGGCTATTGACGTTGCTAAAGACAAAACAATAGACCCTGCTCTTTTGTTCCAAAGGTTACTTGTGGTGTCTCAAACTGATGATCTTTCCCTTGATGAGGTGATGGCCTATGAACTTTCACCATACCCACCATCCCTTTTTGAGGCAAAACATCTCTTACGCAAACCAAACAAAGCACAACTGATGGCTGCTATAAAAGAACAGAGTTCAGATGACGCAGTATTCAAGGATGTACCAGAAGTGGAACATTATGTTCTTGATGGAGGTTCTCTTCTCCATCGACTGAAGTGGTCAGAAGGAAAGACATATTGTTCAATCGCTGAAGACTATGCATCGTTCACACTAAAGCACTATGGTAAGGCTACGATAGTATTTGATGGTTACATTGGAGGACCAAACACTAAGGACATTACCCATCAGCGACGGCGCAGAAAACGAACAAGTAACAAAGTGAACATTGCTGAAGGAACGAAATTTGTCGGGAAAAAGGAGGACTTCTGTTGTGAATTCTGCTCTTGGGTTCCCTCCGGTGGTTGTTGATAGTAATGCAGTTGTCCCTGGGTTGCAATCCTGGGCAGGTGTCCCTGCTGATTGCAGCTCTGACTGGGATATTTAGGTGTGCAGGATTCATTAGCCCTTGCCAGTTGTCCATTGTTCTTGGAGGTTTTGCATCTCTGTCTGGTTCCTTCTGCCCAAAAGTTCAAAGTGAAGGACAGCATCCAATCCAGGTGAAGATCATAAACACTTTATTGTGCCATAAATGCAACGTTTCAACCCCTAAGGGTCTTTGTCAAGAAGGTTCCTTCTGCCCTGCTGCCAAATCGGCAAAGATAAGTGTCTGGTTTTGTTTCTACAGAACACATGCTGTGTGCTTTACAATTCAGTACTATTCAATGTTTTTTCTTGTCCAGCTTAGACTGTGTTTGGATATTTCAGTCAAGTTGGATTCTCAGGAGATGCAGATATACATTCCATGTCTTTAGTTAGATGGTGGAATTTTTGTATTATCTGCTGTGGATATTTTTAGGGTTTTAATACTGGCCGCTTAGTATTCTGTCCTATCCTTTCCTATTTAGCTAGAGTGGCCTCTTTTGCTAAATCCTGATTTCTGCCTGCGTGTGTCTTTCCTCTAATACTCACAGTCAATATTTGTGGGGGGCTGCCTATACTTTGGGGTTCTGCTCTGAGGCAAGATAGAATTCCCATTTCCATCTATAGGGGTATTTAGTCCTCCGGCTGTGTCGAGGTGTCTAGGATGTGTTAGGTACACCCCACGGCTACTTCTAGTTGCGGTGACAGTTTAGGGTTTGCGGTCAGTACAGGTTCCACCTACTCCTGAGAAAGTCTCATGCGGCTCCAAGGTCACCGGATCATAACAGTACAACTGGCCATCAATGAGTTAAATGCATCTCAGAAGAAGGGAAGAAAGAGCCATTTTTTTTCTGTAGCCTGCTTTGTCTTTTCTTCCCTCTTTTTCTCTGGGTGGCTGAGGAGTCTTGTGCTAGCATGGATGTTCAGGGATTAGCTTCTCATGTAGACCAGCTTGCTGCTAGGGTACAGGGTATTTCTGATTATATTGTTCAGACTCCAGTTTTAGAGCCTAAGATTCCTACTCCTGATTTGTTTTTTGGGGACAGGTCCAAATTTTTGAGTTTTAAAAACAACTGTAAACTGTTTTTGCTCTGAGACCTCGATCCTCTGGTGATTCCATTCAGCAGGTTAAAATTGTAATCTCCCTGCTGCGTGGTGATCCTCAGGATTGGGCATTTTCCCTGGAATCTGGGAATCCGGCCTTGCTTAATGTAGACGCCTTTTTTCAGGCCTTAGGATTATTATATGATGAACCAAATTCTGTGGATCAAGCGGAGAAGACCTTGTTGGTCCTGTCTCAGGGTCAAGAAGCGGCAGAATTGTATTGTCAGAAATTTAGAAAATGGTCTGTGTTGACTAAATGGAATGATGATGCTTTGGCGGCAATTTTCAGAAAGGGTCTTTCTGAATCCGTTAAAGATGTTATGGTGGGGTTTCCCACGCCTTTCGGTCTGAGTGATTCTATGTCTCTGGCCATTCAGATTGATCGGCGTTTGCGGGAGCGCAGAACTGTGCGAGCTGTGGCTTTGTCCTCAGAGCAGATGCCTGAGTCAATGCAGTGTGATAGGATTCTGTCTAGAACGGAACAACAGGGATTCAGACGTCAGAATAGGTTGTCTTTTTATTGTGGCGATGCTTCTCATGTCATTTCAGTCTGCCCTAGGTGTACAAAGAGGATTGCTAGTTCATTTACCATCAGTACTGTACAACCTAAATTTTTGTTATCTGTGTCCTTGATCTGCTCATTATCATCATTTTCTGTCATGGCGTTTGTGGATTCAGGCGCCGCCTTGAACTTAATGGACTTTGAGTTTGCCAGGCGTTGTGGTTTTCCCTTGCAGTCTTTGCAGAACCCTATTCCTTTAAGGGGCATTGATGCTACACCTTTGGCTAAAAATAAGCCCCAGTTCTGGACACAGGTGACCATGTGCATGGCGCCAGCCCATCAGGAAGATTGTCGATTTCTGGTGTTGCATAATTTACATGATGCTATCGTGCTGGGTTTTCCGTGGTTGCAGGCACATAATCCTGTGCTGGATTGGAAGTCTATGTCTGTGACTAGTTGGGGATGTCAGGGGGTCCATAATGATGTTCCTTTGATGTCAATCTCCTCTTCTTCCACTTCTGAAATTCCAGAGTTTTTGTCTGATTTTCAGGATGTATTCGATGAGCCCAAGTCCAGTTCCCTTCCACCGCATAGGGACTGTGATTGTGCGATTGACTTGATTCCAGGCTGTAAGTTTCCTAAGGGCCGACTTTTCAACCTGTCTGTGCCTGAACATACCGCCATGCAGAGTTATGTTAAGGAGTCTTTGGAGAAAGGACATATTCGGCCATCTTCTTCGCCGTTGGGAGCAGGTTTTTTTTTGTGGCTAAGAAGGATGGCTCCTTGAGACCCTGTATTGATTATCGCCTCTTGAATAAGATCACGGTCAAGTTTCAATACCCTTTACCTCTGCTTTCCGATTTGTTTGCTAGGATTAAGGGGGCTAGTTGGTTTACTAAGATTGACCTTCGGGGGGCATATAATCTTGTTCATATTAAGCAGGGTGATGAATGGAAAACTGCGTTTAATATGCCCGAAGGCCATTTTGAATACCTTGTGATGCCATTCGGGCTCTCTAATGCTCCATCTGTTTTTCAGTCCTTCATGCACGATATCTTCCGGACTTATCTTGATAAATTCATGATTGTATATTTGGATGACATTTTAATTTTTTCCGATGATTGGGAGTCTCATGTAAAACAGGTCAGCATGGTATTTCAGATCCTTCGTGATAATGCTTTGTTTGTGAAGGGGTCTAAGTGTCTCTTTGGAGTGCAGAAGGTTTCTTTTTTGGGCTTTATTTTTTCTCCCTCATCTATAGAGATGGATCCGGTTAAGGTTCAGGCCATTCATGATTGGATTCAACCCACATCTGTGAAGAGCCTTCAGAAATTTTTGAGCTTTGCTAATTTTTATCGCCGTTTCATTGCTAACTTCTCCAGTGTGGTTATACCCTTGACCGATTTGACGAAGAAAGGCGCTGATGTGACGAATTGGTCCTCTGCGGCTGTCTCTGCCTTTCAGGAGCTTAAATGCCGATTTACTTCTGCCCCGGTGTTGCGTCAACCAGATGTTTCTCTTCCGTTTCAGGTTGAGGTTGACGCTTCTGAGATTGGGGCAGGGGCCATTTTGTCTTAGAGGGATCCTGTTGGTTCCTTGATGAAACCGTGTGCCTTCTTTTCCCGTAAGTTTTCGCCCGCTGAACGTAATTAGGATGTCGGCAATCGGGAGTTGTTGGCTATGAAGTGGGCGTTTGAGGAGTGGCGACATTGGCTCGAGGGAGCTAAGCACCGTATTGTGGTCTTGACCGATCATAAAAATCTGATTTACCTCAAGTCTGCCAGGCGGCTGAATCCTAGACAGGCTCGATGGTCCTTGTTTTTTTTCCAGTTTTAATTTCGTGGTCTCGTATCTTCCGGGTTCTAAGAATATTAAGGCTGATGCCCTCTCTAGGAGTTTTTTGCCTGATTCTCTTGAGGTCCTTGAACCGGTCGGCATTCTGAAAGAAGGGGTGGTCCTTTCTGCCATTTCCCCTGATTTACGACGGGTTCTTCAGGAATTTCAGGCTGACAAACCTGACCGCTGTCCAGTGGGGAAACTGTTTGTTCCTGATAGATGGACTAGTAGAGTGATTTCTGAGGTTCATTGTTCTGTGTTGGCTGGCCATCCTGGTATTTTTGGTACCAGAGATTTTGTTGGTAGGTCCTTTTGGTGGCCTTCTTTGTCACGTGATGTGCGTTCTTTTGTGCAGTCCTGTGGGACTTGTGCGCGAGCCAAGCCTTGTTGTTCCCGTGCTAGTGGGTTGCTTTTGCCTTTGCCGGTCCCTGAGAGGCCCTGGACGCATATTTCTATGGATTTTATTTCTGATCTTCCGGTTTCCCAGAAGATGTCTGTCATCTGGGTTGTTTGTGACCGGTTCTCTAAGATGGTCCATTTGGTGCCTTTGCCTAAATTGCCTTCCTCTTCTGATTTGGTTCCGTTGTTTTTTCAGCATGTGGTTCGTTTGCATGGTATTCCGGAGAATATTGTGTCCGACAGAGGGTCCCAGTTTGTTTCTCGGTTTTGGCGGGCCTTTTGTGCTAAGCTGGGCATTGATTTGTCTTTTTCTTCCGCATTTCATCCTCAGACAAATGGCCAGACCGAGCGAACTAATCAGACTTTAGAAACTTATCTGAGATGCTTTGTGTCTGCTGATCAGGATGATTGGGTGGCTTTCTTGCCATTGGCCGAGTTTGCCCTTAATAATCGGGCTAGTTCGGCTACCTTGGTTTCGCCCTTCTTTTGTAATTTTGGTTTTCATCCTTGCTTTTCTTCGGGGCAGGTTGAGCCTTCTGACTGTCCTGGTGTGGATTCTGTGGTTGACAGGTTGCAGCAGATTTGGGCTCATGTGGTGGACAATTTGGTATTGTCTCAGGAGGAGGCTCAACGTTTTGCTAACCGTCGTCGGTGTGTTGGTTCCCGGCTTCGGGTCGGGGATCTGGTCTGGTTGTCTTCCCGTCATGTTCCTATGAAGGTTTCTTCCCCTAAGTTTAAGCCTCGCTTTATTGGTCCTTATAGGATTTCTGAGATTATTAATCCAGTGTCTTTTCGATTGGCCCTTCCGGCTTCTTTTGCTATCCATAATGTCTTCCATAGATCTTTATTGCGGAAATATGTGGTGCCCGCTGTTCCCTCTGTTGATCCTCCGGCCCCTGTGTTGGTTGATGGGGAGTTGGAGTATGTGGTTGAGAAGATTTTGGATTCTCGCTTTTCGAGGCGGAGGCTTCAGTACCTTGTTAAATGGAAGGGTTATGGCCAGGAGGATAATTCTTGGGTTTTTGCCTCTGATGTCCATGCTGCTGATTTGGTCCGTGCCTTTCATCTGGCTCGTCCTGATCGGCCTGGGGGCTCTGGTGAGGGTTCGGTGACCCCTCTTCAAGGAAGGGGGTACTGTTGTGAATTCTGCTCTTGGGTTCCCTCCGGTGGTTGTTGATAGTAATGCAGTTGTTTCTGGGTTGCAATCCTGGGCAGGTGTCCTGTTATGGACCTGGTGGTTAGGTGCACCAGGAATGACCTGATAGTTAAACACGGAATCGGGACGAGCTCTGGGGAAATGGGAACTCTGCTGACCGCAAACCCTACTCCTATCAACACAACTAGAAATAGCCGTGGAGCATGCCTGACTCTGCCTAGACGCCTCTTCACAGCCTAAGAGCTAACTACCCCTAAAGAAAGGAAACAAAGCCTCACTTGCCTCAGAGAAATTTCCCCAAAGGTAAAAGCAACCCCCCACACGTATTGACTGTGAGTTAAGAGGAAATCACAAACACAGGATGAAATAGGCTTTAGCAAAGAGAGGCCAGTCTAACTAAACAGATTGAGGATAGAAAAGGGATCTTTGCGGTCAACACAACAAACCACAAAAACCACGCAGAGTGTGCAAAAAATACCCCCGCACCGACTCACGGCGTGGTGGTGCCACTCTGCACCCCCAGAGCTTCCAGCTAGCCAGGCAGTTTCATGAAAGCCAGCTGGACTAGAACTTAGCAAGAAAAACCATAAGAACAAATGAACAAGCCGGACCTTAGCTTTGGCTGGAGTAGTCAGGTCCTCAGAAAGATCCAGGAGAGATCTGAACCAGTACTAGAACATTGACAGCTGGCATGGAGTAATGATCTGAGTGGAGTTAAATAGCGAATCCAGTCTAGCCCTAAACGAGGGCAGGTGGGGAAGGAATCTCAGAACCAGCAGCTCCACTCACAGCCACCAGAGGGAGTCCACGGACAGAACTCACCGAAGTACCATTCATGACCACAGGAGGGAGTTCGAGAACGGAATTCACAACAGTACCCCCCCCCTTGAGGAGGGGTCACCGAACCCTCACCAGAGCCCCCCGGCCGATCAGGACGAGCCGAATGAAAGGCACGAACTAAATCGGCAGCATGGACATCAGAGGCAACAACCCAGGAATTATCCTCCTGACCATAGCCCTTCCATTTGACCAAGCACTGAAGTTTTCGTCTCGAAATACGAGAATCCAAAATCTTCTCCACCACATACTCCAACTCCCCCTCGACCAACACCGGAGCAGGAGGATCAACGGAGGGAACCATAGGCGCCACATATCTCTGCAGCAACGACCTATGGAACACATTATGGATGGTAAAAGAAGCAGGAAGGGCCAAACGAAATGATACAGGATTAAGAATTTCAGAAATCTTATAAGGACCAATGAAACGAGGCTTAAACTTAGGAGAAGAAACCTTCATACGAACATAACGAGATGATAACCAAACCAAATCCCCAACACAAAGTCGGGGACCAACACGGCGACGGCGGTTAGCGAAACGTTGAGCCTTCTCTTGGGACAAGGTCAAATTGTCCACCACATGAGTCCAAATCTGCTGCAACCTGTCCACCACAGAATCCACACCAGGACAGTCCGAAGGCTCAACCTGCCCTGAAGAAAAACGAGGATGAAAACCAGAATTACAAAAAAAAGGCGAAACCAAAGTAGCCGAACTGGCCCGATTATTAAGGGTTAACTCAGCCAATGGCAAGAAGGTCACCCAATCATCCTGATCCGCAGAAACAAAGCATCTCAGATAGGTTTCCAAAGTCTGATTGGTTCGTTTGGTTTGGCCATTTGTCTGAGGATGGAAAGCCGAAGAAAAAGACAAATCAATGCCCATCTTAGCACAAAAGGAACGCCAAAACCTTGAAACAAACTGGGAACCTCTGTCAGACACGATGTTCTCCGGAATGCCATGCAAACGAACCACATGTTGGAAAAATAATGGAACCAAATCAGAGGAAGAAGGCAATTTAGGCAAGGGTACCAAACAGACCATTTTAGAGAAGCGATCACCACCCAGATGACCGACATCCTTTGAGAAACAGGAAGATCTGAAATAAAATCCATGGAAACATGCGTCCAGGGCCTTTTCGGGACCGGCAAGGGCAAAAGTAACCCACTGGCACGAGAACAGCAGGGCTTAGCCCGAGCACAAGTCCCACAAGACTGCACAAAAGAACACACATCCCGCGACAAAGAAGGCCACCAAAAGGACCTAGCCACCAAATCTCTGGTACCAAAAATCCCAGGATGACCAGCCAACACCGAACAATGAACCTCAGAGATAACTCTATTAGTCTATCTATCAGGGACAAACAGTTTCTCCGCTGGACAACGGTCAGGTCTATCAGCCTGGAACTCCTGCAGCACCCGCCGCAAATCAGGGGAGATGGCAGACAGAATTACCCCCTCTTTGAGAATACCAGCTGGCTCAGGAACCCCAGGAGAATCAGGCACAAAACTCCTTGAAAGGGCATCAGCCTTCACATTCTTAGAACCCGGAAGGTACGAAACCACAAAATTGAAACGGGAGAAAAACAGCGACCAATGAGCCTGTCTAGGATTCAACCGCTTGGCAGACTCGAGATAAGTCAGATTCTTGTGATCTGTCAAGACCACCACGCGATGCTTGGCTCCTTCAAGCCAATGTCGCCACTCCTCGAATGCCCACTTCATAGCCAACAACTCCCGATTGCCAACATCATAATTACGCTCAGCAGGTGAAAACGTTCTTGAAAAGAAAGCGCATGGCTTCATTACAGAGCAATCAGAACTTATCTGAGACAAAACAGCCCCTGCTCCAATTTCAGAAGCATCAACCTCGACCTGAAAAGGGAGCGAAACATCTGGCTGACACAACACAGGAGCCGAAGAGAAACGACGTTTCAACTCCTGAAAAGCCTCAACGGCCGCAGAGGACCAATTCACCACATCAGCATCCTTCTTGGTCAAATCAGTCAACGGTTTAACAACACTAGAAAAATTAGCGATGAAGCGACGGTAAAAATTGGCAAAGCCCAGAAATTTCTGAAGGCTCTTCACAGATGTAGGCCGAGTCCAATCATAAATAGCTTGGACTTTAACAGGATCCATCTCGATAGTAGAAGGGGAAAAAATGAAACCCAAAAAGGAAACCTTCTGAACTCCAAAGAGACACTTAGATCCCTTCACAAACAAGGAATTAGCACGAAGGACCTGGAACACCATTCTGACCTGCTTCACATGGGACTCCCAATCATCCGAAAAGACCAAAATATCATCCAAATATACGATCATGAATCTATCCAGATACTTTCGGAAGATGTCATGCATAAAGGACTGAAACACAGAGGGAGCATTAGAAAGGCCGAATGGCATCACCAGGTACTCAAAATGGCCCTCGGGCGTATTAAATGCTGTTTTCCATTCATCGCCCTGTTTAATACGCACGAGATTATACGCCCCTCGAAGGTCTATCTTGGTGAACCAACTAGCCCCCTTAATCCGAGCAAATACATCAGACAATAGAGGCAAAGGGTACTGAAATTTGACCGTGATTTTATTAAGAAGGCGGTAATCTATACAAGGTCTCAGAGAACCATCCTTCTTGGCCACAAAAAAGAACCCTGCTCCCAATGGTGACGACGACGGGCGGATATGCCCTTTCTCCAAGGACTCCTTTATATAACTCCTCATAGCGGCATGTTCTGGCACAGACAAATTAAAAAGTCGTCCCTTAGGGAATTTGCTACCAGGAATCAAATTAATAGCACAATCACAATCCCTATGAGGAGGTAGGGTACTAGACTTGGGCTCATCAAATACATCCCGGTAATCTGACAAAAACTCAGGGACTTCAGAAGGAGTGGAGGAAGAAATTGACAACAATGAAACATCCCCATGTACCCCTTGCCAGCCCCAACTGGACACCGACATTGATTTCCAATCCAATACTGGATTATGGACCTGCAGCCATGGCAAATCCAATACGACCACATCATGCAGATTATGCAACACCAAAAAGCGAACATCCTCCTGATGCGCAGGAGCCATGCACATGGTCAACTGGGTCCAGTACTGAAGCTTATTCTTGGCCAAAGGCGTAGCATCAATTCCCCTCAAAGGAATGGGATGCTGCAAGGGCTCCAAGAAAAAACCACAGCGCCTGGCAAACTCTAAGTCCATCAAATTTAGGGCAGCGCCTGAATCCACAAATGCCATAACAGAATAGGATGACAAAGAGTAAATCAGAGTAACGGACAAAATAAATTTAGGCTGTACAGTACCAATGGTGACAGACCTAGCGAACCGCTTAGTGCGCTTAGGACAATCAGAGATAGCATGAGTGGAGTCACCACAGTAAAAACACAGCCCATTCTGACATCTATGTTCTTGCCATTCAGCTCTGGTCAAAGTCCTATCACATTGCATAGGCTCAGGCCTCTGCTCAGAGGATACCGCCAAATGGTGCACAGTTTTGCGCTCACGTAAGCGCCGATCGATCTGTATGGCCAAGGACATTGATTCATTCAGACCAGCAGGCGTGGGGAACCCCACCATAACATCCTTAAGGGCTTCAGAAAGACCCTTTCTGAAAATTGCTGCCAGGGCACACTCATTCCACTGAGTAAGCACAGACCACTTTCTGAACTTCTGGCAATATACCTCCGCTTCATCCTGACCCTGACACAAAGCCAGCAAAATTTTCTCTGCCTGATCCACAGAATTCGGTTCATCATAAAGCAATCCCAGCGCCATAAAAAACGCATCTACATTACGCAATGCAGGATCTCCTGGCGCCAGGGCGAATGTCCAGTCTTGAGGGTTGCCACGCAACAAAGAAATAATGATTCTCACTTGCTGAATAGGGTCACCAGAAGAGCGGGGTTTCAGAGCAAGAAACAGTTTACAATTGTTTATGAAACTCAGAAACTTAGATCTATCCCCAGAAAACAAATCAGGAATTGGAATTCTAGGCTCCAACATAGGATTCTGAACAACATAATCTTGAATGTTTTGTACCCTTGCAGCGAGTTGATCTACACTAGAGGACAGACCTTGAATGTCCATATGCACACCTGAGTTCTGAACCACCCAGAGTTTAAGGGGAAGAGAAAGGCAAAACACACTGCAGAGAAAAAAAAAATGGTCTCAGAACTTCTCTTTTCCCTCTATTGAGATGCATTAACACTTTGTGGGCCAGCTGTACTGTTATGGACCTGGTGGTTAGGTGCACCAGGAATGACCTGATAGTTAAACACGGAATCGGGACGAGCTCTGGGGAAATGGGAACTCTGCTGACCGCAAACCCTACTCCTATCAACACAACTAGAAATAGCCGTGGAGCGTGCCTGACTCTGCCTAGATGCCTCTTCACAGCCTAAGAGCTAACTACCCCTAAAGAAAGGAAACAAAGCCTCACTTGCCTCAGAGAAATTTCCCCAAAGGTAAAAGCAGCCCCCCACACGTATTGACTGTGAGTTAAGAGGAAATCACAAACACAGGATGAAATAGGCTTTAGCAAAGAGAGGCCAGTCTAACTAAACAGATTGAGGATAGAAAAGGGATCTTTGCGGTCAACACAACAAACTACAAAAACCACGCAGAGTGTGCAAAAAATACCCCCGCACCGACTCACGGCGCGGTGGTGCCACTCTGCACCCCCAGAGCTTCCAGCTAGCCAGGCAGTTTCATGAAAGCCAGCTGGACTAGAACTTAGCAAGAAAAACCATAAGAACAAATGAACAAGCCGGAACTTAGCTTTGGCTGGAGTAGTCAGGTCCTCAGAAAGATACAGAAGAGATCTGAACCAGTACTAGAACATTGACAGCTGGCATGGAGTAATGATCTGAGTGGAGTTAAATAGCAAATCCAGCCTAGCCCTAAACGAGGGCAGGTGGGGAAGGAATCTCAGAACCAGCAGCCCCACTCACAACCACCAGAAGTACCATTCATGACCACAGGAGGGAGTTCGAGAACGGAATTCACAACAGTGTCCCTGCTGATTGCAGCTCTGACTGGGATATTTTGGTGTGCAGGATTCATTAGCCCTTGCCAGTTGTCCATTGTTCTTGGAGGTTTTACATCTCTGTCTGGTTCCTTCTGCCCTGCTGCCAAATCGGCAAAGATAAGTGTCTGGTTTTGTTTCTACAGCACACATGCTGTGTGCTTTACAATTCAGTACTATTCAATGTTTTTTCTTGTCCAGCTTAGACTGTCAAGTTGGATTCTCAGGAGATGCAGATATACATTCCATGTCTTTAGTTAGATGGTGGAATTTTTGTATTATCTGCTGTGGATATTTTTAGGGTTTTAATACTGGCCGCTTAGTATTCTGTCCTATCCTTTCCTATTTAGCTAGAGTGGCCTCTTTTGCTAAATCCTGATTTCTGCCTGCGTGTGTCTTTCCTCTAATACTCACAGTCAATATTTGTGGGGGGCTGCCTATACTTTGGGGTTCTGCTCTGAGGCAACATAGAATTCCCATTTCCATCTATAGGGGTAATTAGTCCTCCAGCTGTGTCGAGGTGTCTAGGATGTGTTAGGTACACCCCACGGCTACTTCTAGTTGCGGTGACAGTTTAGGGTTTGGGGTCAGTACAGGTTCCACCTACTCCTGAGAAAGTCTCATGCGGCTCCAAGGTCACCGGATCATAACAGACTTCCTTTTGAATGTGGAGAACAAACAGTCTCTTATCAATTTCCCTTCACAGCGCATGAATGACAGAGGTTGCCACGTAATACAATCAGAGGGGGATGCAGATGTGGAGATTGTTACGGCAGCAGTGTCAATGTCATCCAACAAAAGTACTAGTGTCATTGGCGAAGATACAGATCTCTTGGTGTTGTTACTTCATCACGCGTCAACCAGCGATGGCAACAAGCTTTATTTCTACTCAGATAAAAGGAGTCATGCAACAGTATACGACATTAAGGTTATGAAGAAGTTCCTGGGAAACCATGTCTGCAGCAGTCTTCTTCTTCCTTCACACATTCACGGGTTGCGATACCACTTCCGCGGTTTTTGGAATCGGAAAAAAACTCGGTCTACACAAGGATTTGAAGTGAGATTTGGTCTTAAATAGCTGTGCTAAAATCTTTTCCACACCTAACAAAAACAGAGCTGAGATTGAAGACGCTGGGTGTAAAGCGATGGTGGCATTGTTCAGGGGCAAACCTGGAGACAATCTGTCTGCAATGAGGTATTCTACTCTCTGCAAAAAACTTGGTTCAGCCAAAATCTTTGTTACACCTGAACGACTGCCACCGACCTCCTCTGCAATGAAGTATCATGCCCTTCGGAGTTACCTCCAAGTGATGCTTTGGATGGACAATGGTGAGGCCATGGACACTACTGAATGGGGATGGGAATTGCAGAACAACAGTCTAGTTCTAGTGATGATGGATACTTCACCTGTGCCAGGAACACTTCTGAAAATAATTCACTGCAATTGTTCTCATGGTTGTAGTACACTTCGGTGCACTTGCAAAAGACACAGACTTACCTGTTCACGGGTATGCGGACCATGTCAAGAAGAGCATTGTGACAATATGAGTGAGGAAGCAGTGTCTGATGATGAAAATAGTGACTATTGACCTGACACGCTTATTCAGTGATGAAGTAGGTCTTAAAATACACTGTGTATTAATTCTATAATTTCTAGAAATGTACATATATGTCATGACGTCATTGATGACATCATGACCTCGCCTGTCCATGTAGTTAGTATAAAACTTTGTATAAAAATTGTTACATGAAAATATATATTATACAAAATGCAAACTCTTCTGTAAGCTAAAGCTACAACTTTGAAATAGGGAAATATTCACTATTTTTAGTGCGATGGCTGTCATCGTCTTATGACGTCATAGTTAGGACCTTTGTGGTGATCAATTTTTGGAAAACTTTTAATATGTTGTTCCCCACATATAATAGTAATACAAAAAATCATAAAACGCTTTCTTGAATTTGTTCCGGGTCAAACCGTATTTTGACTGGACTAAAAAACCCATGTGGCAAAGAGTAAGCTCCACATTGGGGAAAAAAATTCCTTCCCGACTCCACATACGGCAATCAGACTAGTTCCCTGGATCAACGCCCTATCAAGGAATCTAGTGTATATACCCTGTAACATTATACTTTTCAAGAAAGGCATCCTGTCCCTTCTTAAATTTAAGTAATGAATCACTCATTACAACATCATACGGCAGAGAGTTCCATAGTCTCACTGCTCTTACAGAAAAGAATCCGCGTCTGTTATTACACAGGTCAACAAAAAAATTTTTTTTTCTGGTGTCCAAAATATTTTAATGAATTTGGGGTATTTTTGGGGTGCTGATTCTGAATATGTCATCAGTTTTGCCAGATTGGCTCAAGTTTTTGAGATTTTTGGTATCTTATTTATAGCACTTGTTGGTAAATGCGACGCATCATCTCATTAATTTCTTTGGATTAGTACTTGAACTGAGCAGTTCTCAATATAGTTTTGTGTTAATTAGTGTTCTAAAAGTTTGTTCATAGCTTGATTTTTGCACTAACTTTATGTTGTTGTCTGTTTTCCAGTGAAAAGCATGAACTCATCAAGAAGAAGTTGTCTTAACGATCCAGACTCATTCTGTTACATTTGTGGTGAATACACACTGCCAAAACATAAAAGAAACATAACAGACTTCGTAAAAAAAGTGTATTTTGCCTATTTTGGGGTTATGCTTGGGGACCAAGACAAGTTTTGGGCACCACACATAGTGTGCAAAGCATGTATCGAATTATTACGAAAATGGAGCAAAGGACAAAGAAAAAGCTTCAAATTTGGTGTTCCAATGGTGTGGAGAGAGCCAAAAAATCATCATGATGACTGTTATTTCTGTGCAGTGCAAGTACAAGGATTCAATAAGCATAAGAAACGAAAATGGGAGTAACATGGAATCTGCAAGAAGGCCTGTCCCTCATTGTGAAGATGTGCCTGTACCTGTGTTTACCATAAATAACAGTCATCATGATGATTTTTTGGCTCTCTCCACACCATTGGAACACCAAATTTGAAGCTTTTTCTTTGTCCTTTGCTCCATTTTCGTAATAATTCGATACATGCTTTGCACACTATGTGTGGTGCCCAAAACTTGTCTTGGTCCCCAAGCATAACCCCAAAATAGGCAAAATACACTTTTTTTACGAAGTCTGTTATGTTTCTTCTATGTTTTGGCAGTGTGTATTCACCACAAATGTAACAGAATGAGTCTGGATCGTTAAGACAACTTCTTCTTGATGAGTTCATGCTTTTCACTGGAAAACAGACAACAACATAAAGTTAGTGCAAAAATCAAGCTATGAACAAACTTTTAGAACACTAATTAACACAAAACTATATTGAGAACTGCTCAGTTCAAGTACTAATCCAAAGAAATTAATGAGATGATGCGTCGCATTTACCAACAAGTGCTATAAATAAGATACCAAAAATCTCAAAAACTTGAGCCAATCTGGCAAAACTGATGACATATTCAGAATCAGCACCCCAAAAATACCCTAAATTCGATGAAATATCTTTGGCACCAAAAATGCTGTTGACCAGTGTTATGCTTAAACCTTCTTTCCTCCAGACGTAGAGGATGCCCCCTTGTCCCTGTCTCAGGTCTATGATTAAAAAGATCATCAGAAAGGTCTTTGTACTGTCCCCTCATATATTTATACATTGTAATAAGATCACCCCTTAGCCTTCGTTTTTCCAAACTAAATAGCCCCAAGGATAATTATCTTGGTATTGCAGACCCCCCAGTCCTCTAATAACCTTGGTCGCTCTTCTCTGCACCCGCTCTAGTTCAGCTATGTCTTTCTTATACACCGGAAACCAGAACTGTACACAGTATTCTAAGTGTGGTTGAACTGGTGACTTGTATAGAGGTAAAATTAGCGTGGCAATCTTTCTTTCACTGTTCATTCATTTATTGTTTTCAAGGCAGTTTCACACACCACATCTGCCAGGTTGCCTGCTGCTTTGGCTTCAGGCACAGTGTGAATAGCGCCATTGTGATTTTTTTATCTAGCATTTGCAACATATCAGAAGCTGAAAGTTAAACATATTTCTGTTTAATTTAAAAAAAAATCCTAATTTAAAAATTGATGGCAGCAACACATGTCAAAAAAGTTGACATGACAGGGTCAACTTAAGTGGCACAAAAGAAAATAAAGAGAAGCAGCATGGGAAAATATGAAAGAGAATATATATATATATTTATAGGTATATCGTGTTTGTGTTGGTTTCCTCCAGGTTCTCCGGTTTCCTCCCGCACTCCAAAGACATACTGATAGGGAATTTAGATAGTGAGCACCAATGGGGACAGTGCCAATAATGTCTGTAAATTAATGGCGGTTATATAAGTGAGTAAAATAAATAAATAGCTTCTTTTGATAGTTTGGATTGCTGTCTCATTTTATATACTGTGTATGTACAGTATATATATATATATATATATATATATATATATATATATACAGTACATATATCATTCCCTTGAAAAGCGGGACACTACGCCCGCGAAACGTACGTCGGGACTGCTTCACCTGACCAGGGGGGTCACTGTCTTGTTTCTGGGTAAGGACCGATGAGCGATAGGTATATTATATAGTTACTTTACCTAAATACATTTGCTCCATGGTATGGTACCTTCCCCTGACACACTGCACTATAGCACTTTTTTTTTTTCTTCCCTCTTTCCCTTTCTGGGTAGATTGCGGGGCATGTGCAATTTTGTAATAGACACTGGTTGCAGCACCTTCATGCCTCAGATGGGATACATCTTATCAGGTTTTGGCACGGTCTTTAGAATTATGATGCACCTTTTGACACAAATACATATATGGATACGACTGCCTAACCTAGTGCCTTTTTAACCCGTATTGGTGCATTGACATAATAACACCGAATCCATGTGATTGTTTGATATCATGTGCGAGTGCATGGTTATACAACTATAGACAGTGACCTCAATATCTCTGTGTTTCCCTGAATGTGTTTTTTTATTGTAATGTTTTTTATACATATATTTTTTGATAGACAAATAAAATTACAAAAATTTTTATATGCACTTATGTACTCTGTATCCTCCTATTTTGTTATGCAATGTTATGGAGTTGGGGCCAATTGAATTGAGGGTGGACCACCACTGTGTGATATCCCCCTCCTGCATTTAAAATGCAGCTGGGTTTTGTGTTTGCAGTACATATATCATGCAGGGCAGAGGGGTTTACACAGTGTCACTAGGGATGGGCGAACCCAAACTGTAAAGTTCGGACACCGTACTGAACACATAGTGTTCGCTCACACGGTCCCAAACATGGGTTACAGTTCGGGTCCAGTTCGGGCTGTTAAAAAAAGCTGAAAATTAATAATAAACATTAGAATTATACTTACCTGTCCAGCAATGCATCCTCTCGTCCCTCTGTCTCCCGTCCGCATCTGCTTCCGAGGCCGCTCATTACCTTCTGCCGGTATTCACTGCACTCAGCAGTCTTCAGCTTTTTCCGGCAGTGTTCGTGTGGTGACGTCACCGCACGAACATAGCCGGAAAAAGCCAAAGACTGCCGATAGCAGTGAATACTGCGGGCAGTTAATGAGCAGCTCCGGAAGCAGATGCGGCCGGGAGACTGTTGTGAATTAGACCTTTTGGCTCCCTCTTGTGGTTACTAGTGATATGACTCTGGGATTGTCTTTCCTCAGTTTGGCACCCACCTGGGTCGTTAGCCCAGGGGTGTTGCTATATAAACTTCCTGGATCCTTAGTCCAGTGCCTGGCATCGTTGTAATCAGATCCTTTCTGTTTGCTCCTGTCTGCTGTCCTGGTTCGTGCAAAATTAAGCTAAGTCCTGCTTCTTTGTTTTTTGGTTATTGCTTTGCTCTTATTTTTGTCCAGCTTGTACTAAATGTGATTCCTGACTTTGCTGGAAGCTCTAGGGGGGCTGGTGTTCTCCCCCCGGGCCGTTAGACGGTTCGGGGGTTCTTGAATATCCAGCGTGGATATTTTGATAGGGTTTTTGCTGACCATATAAGTCATCTTACTATATTCTGCTATTAGCTAGTGGGCCTCTCTTTGCTAAATACCTAGCTCATTCTTACGTTTGTCTTTTCCTCTTACCTCACCGTTATTATTTGTTGGGGGCTTGTATCCAACTTTTGGGGTCTTTTCTCTGGAGGCAAGAAAGGTCTTTCTTTTCCCTTCTAGGGTTAGTTAGTTCTCCGGCTGGCGCGAGACGGTGAGGGTGTTTCGGCAGATCAAGATGATTGGGTGACCTTCTTGCCGTTGGCTGAGTTTGCCCTTAATAATCGGGCTAGTTCCGCTACTTTGGTTTCGCCATTTTTCTGCAACTCTGGTTTCCATCCTCATTTTTCCTCGGGACATGTGGAGCCTTCTGACTGTCCTGGGGTAGATTCTGTGGTGGATAGGTTGCAGCAGATCTGGAATCATGTGGTGGACAACTTAAAGTTGTCACAGGAGAAGGCTCAGCGTTTTGCCAACCGCCGCCGCGGTGTGGGTCCCCGACTTCGTGTTGGGGATTTGGTATGGCTGTCTTCTCGATTTGTTCCTATGAAGGTCTCCTCTCCTAAATTTAAGCCTCGCTTCATCGGTCCTTACAAGATATTGGAAATCCTTAATCCTGTGTCCTTTCGCTTGGATCTTCCGGTGTCGTTTGCCATTCACAACGTGTTCCATAGGTCTTTGTTGCGGCGGTACGTTGTACCTGTGGTTCCTTCTGTTGAGCCTCCTGCTCCGGTGTTGGTTGAGGGCGAGTTGGAGTACGTGGTGGAGAAGATCTTGGATTCTCGTCTCTCCAGATGGAGGCTTCAGTATCTGGTCAAGTGGAAGGGCTATGGTCAGGAGGATAATTCCTGGGTGGTTGCTTCTGATGTGCATGCGGCCGATTTAGTTCGTGCCTTTCATGCTGCTCATCCTGATCGCCCTGGTGGTCTTGGTGAGGGTTCGGTGACCCCTCCTTAAGGTGGGGGTACTGTTGTGAATTAGACCTTTTGGCTCCCTCTTGTGGTTACTAGTGTGTTATGGTTCTCAATGGCAAGAGAACATAGCCCAGCAAACATAAGAACTAGCTCTTGGAAGGATGGAAACTAAACTGACCATGAACTAAACCTGCCGCACAACTAACAGTAGCCGGGTAGCGTAGCCTGCGTTTTATCCCTAGACGCCCAGCGCCGGCCGGAGGACTAACTAATCCTGGCAGAGGAAAATATAGTCCTGGCTCACCTCTAGAGAAATTTCCCCGAAAGGCAGACAGAGGCCCCCACAAATATTGGCGGTGATTTTAGATGAAATGACAAACGTAGTATGAAAATAGGTTTAGCAAAATTGAGGTCCGCTTACTAGATAGCAGGAAGACAGAAAGGGCACTTTCATGGTCAGCTGAAAACCCTATCAAAAAACACCATCCTGAAATTACTTTAAGACTCTAGTATTAACTCATAACATCAGAGTGGCAATTTCAGATCACAAGAGCTTTCCAGACACAGAAACGAAACTACAGCTGTGAACTGGAACAAAATGCAAAAACAAACAAGGACTAAAGTCCAACTTAGCTGGGAGTTGTCTAGCAGCAGGAACATGCACAGAAAGGCTTCTGATTACAATGATTGACCGGCATGGAAGTGACAGAGGAGCAAGGCTAAATAGCGACTCCCACATCCTGATGGAAACAGGTGAACAGAGAGGATGATGCACACCAGTTCAATTCCACCAGTGGCCACCGGGGGAGCCCAAAATCCAATTTCACAACAGTACCCCCCCCTCAAGGAGGGGGCACCGAACCCTCACCAGAACCACCAGGGCGATCAGGATGAGCCCTATGAAAGGCACGGACCAAATCGGAGGCATGAACATCAGAGGCAGTCACCCAAGAATTATCCTCCTGACCGTATCCCTTCCATTTGACCAGATACTGGAGTTTCCGTCTGGAAACACGGGAGTCCAAGATTTTTTCCACAACGTACTCCAACTCGCCCTCAACCAACACCGGAGCAGGAGGCTCAACGGAAGGCACAACCGGTACCTCATACCTGCACAATAATGACCGATGAAAAACATTATGAATAGAAAAAGATGCAGGGAGGTCCAAACGGAAGGACACAGGGTTAAGAATCTCCAATATCTTGTACGGGCCGATGAACCGAGGCTTAAACTTGGGAGAAGAAACCCTCATAGGGACAAAACGAGAAGACAACCACACCAAGTCCCCAACACAAAGCCGAGGACCAACCTGACGCCGGCGGTTGGCAAAAAGCTGAGTCTTCTCCTGGGACAACTTCAAATTGTCCACTACCTGCCCCCAAATCTGATGCAACCTCTCCACCACAGCATCCACTCCAGGACAATCCGAAGATTCCACCTGACCAGAAGAAAATCGAGGATGAAACCCTGAATTACAGAAAAAGGGAGACACCAAGGTGGCAGAGCTGGCCCGATTATTGAGGGCAAACTCCGCTAAAGGCAAAAAAGCAACCCAATCATCCTGATCTGCAGACACAAAACACCTCAAATATGTCTCCAAGGTCTGATTCGTCCGCTCGGTCTGGCCATTAGTCTGAGGATGGAAAGCAGACGAGAAAGACAAATCTATGCCCATCCTAGCACAGAATGCTCGCCAAAATCTAGACACGAATTGGGTACCTCTGTCAGAAACGATATTCTCCGGAATACCATGCAAACGGACCACATTTTGAAAAAACAGAGGAACCAACTCGGAAGAAGAAGGCAACTTAGGCAGGGGAACCAAATGGACCATCTTAGAGAAACGATCACACACCACCCAGATGACAGACATCTTCTGAGAAACAGGAAGATCCGAAATAAAATCCATCGAGATGTGCGTCCAGGGCCTCTTCGGGATAGGCAAGGGCAACAACAATCCACTAGCCCGAGAACAACAAGGCTTGGCCCGAGCACAAACGTCACAAGACTGCACGAAGCCTCGCACATCTCGAGACAGGGAAGGCCACCAGAAGGACCTTGCCACCAAATCCCTGGTACCAAAGATTCCAGGATGACCTGCCAACGCAGAAGAATGAACCTCAGAAATGACTTTACTGGTCCAATCATCAGGAACAAACAGTCTACCAGGTGGGCAACGATCAGGTCTATCCGCCTGAAACTCCTGCAAGGCCCGCCGCAGGTCTGGAGAAACGGCAGACAATATCACTCCATCCTTAAGGATACCTGTAGGTTCAGAATTACCAGGGGAGTCAGGCTAAAAACTCCTAGAAAGGGCATCCGCCTTAACATTCTTAGAACCCGGCAGGTAGGACACCACAAAATTAAACCGAGAGAAAAACAACGACCAGCGCGCCTGTCTAGGATTCAGGCGTCTGGCGGACTCAAGATAAATTAGATTTTTATGGTCAGTCAATACCACCACCTGATGTCTAGCCCCCTCAAGCCAATGACGCCACTCCTCAAAAGCCCACTTCATGGCCAAAAGCTCCCGATTCCCAACATCATAATTCCGCTCGGCGGGCGAAAATTTACGCGAGAAAAAGGCACAAGGTCTCATCACGGAGCAATCGGAACTTCTCTGCGACAAAACCGCCCCAGCTCCGATTTCAGAAGCGTCGACCTCAACCTGAAAAGGAAGAGCAACATCAGGCTGACGCAACACAGGGGCGGAAGAAAAGCGGCGCTTAAGCTCCCGAAAGGCCTCCACAGCAGCAGGGGACCAATCAGCAACATCAGCACCCTTCTTAGTCAAATCAGTCAATGGTTTAACAACATCAGAAAAACCAGCAATAAATCGACGATAAAAGTTAGCAAAGCCCAAAAATTTCTGAAGACTCTTAAGAGAAGAGGGTTGCGTCCAATCACAAATAGCCTGAACCTTGACAGGATCCATCTCGATGGAAGAGGGGGAAAAAATATATCCCAAAAAGGAAATCTTTTGAACCCCAAAAACGCACTTAGAACCCTTCACACACAAGGAATTAGACCGCAAAACCTGAAAAACCCTCCTGACCTGCTGGACATGAGAGTCCCAGTCATCCGAAAAAAATCAAAATATCATCCAGATACACAATCATAAATTTATCCAAATAATCACGGAAAATGTCATGCATAAAGGACTGAAAGACTGAAGGGGCATTTGAAAGACCAAAAGGCATCACCAAATACTCAAAGTGGCCCTCGGGCATATTAAATGCGGTCTTCCACTCATCCCCCTGCTTAATTCGCACCAAATTATACGCCCCACGGAGATCTATCTTAGAGAACCACTTGGCCCCCTTTATGCGAGCAAACAAATCAGTCAGCAGTGGCAACGGATATTGATATTTAACCGTGATTTTATTCAAAAGCCGATAATCAATGCACGGCCTCAAAGAGCCATCTTTCTTAGCCACAAAGAAAAAACCGGCTCCTAAGGGAGATGACGAAGGACGAATATGTCCCTTTTCCAAGGACTCCTTTATATATTCTCGCATACCAGCATGTTCAGGCACAGACAGATTAAATAAACGACCCTTAGGGTATTTACTACCCGGAATCAAATCTATGGCACAATCGCACTCCCGGTGCGGAGGTAATGAACCAAGCTTAGGTTCTTCAAAAACGTCACGATATTCAGTCAAGAATTCAGGAATCTCAGAGGGAATAGATGATGAAATGGAAACCACAGGTACGTCCCCATGCGTCCCCTTACATCCCCAGCTTAACACAGACATAGCTTTCCAGTCAAGGACTGGGTTATGAGATTGCAGCCATGGCAATCCAAGCACCAACACATCATGTAGGTTATACAGCACAAGAAAGCGAATAATCTCCTGGTGATCCGGATTAATCCGCATAGTTACTTGTGTCCAGTATTGTGGTTTATTGCTAGCCAATGGGGTGGAGTCAATCCCCTTCAGGGGTATAGGAGTTTCAAGAGGCTCCAAATCATACCCACAGCGTTTGGCAAAGGACCAATCCATAAGACTCAAAGCGGCGCCAGAGTCGACATAGGCATCCGCGGTAATAGATGATAAAGAACAAATCAGGGTCACAGATAGAATAAACTTAGACTGTAAAGTGCCAATTGAAACAGACTTATCAAGCTTCTTAGTACGCTTAGAGCATGCTGATATAACATGAGTTGAATCACCGCAATAGAAGCACAACCCATTTTTTCGTCTAAAATTCTGCCGTTCACTTCTGGACAGAATTCTATCACATTGCATATTCTCTGGCGTCTTCTCAGTAGACACCGCCAAATGGTGCACAGGTTTGCGCTCCCGCAGACGCCTATCGATCTGGATAGCCATTGTCATGGACTCATTCAGACCCGCAGGCACAGGGAACCCCACCATAACATCCTTAATGGCATCAGAGAGACCCTCTCTGAAATTCGCCGCCAGGGCGCACTCATTCCACTGAGTAAGCACAGCCCATTTACGGAATTTCTGGCAGTATATTTCAGCTTCGTCTTGCCCCTGAGATAGGGACATCAAGGCCTTTTCCGCCTGAAGTTCTAACTGAGGTTCCTCATAAAGCAACCCCAAGGCCAGAAAAAACGCATCCACATTGAGCAACGCAGGATCCCCTGGAGCCAATGCAAAAGCCCAATCCTGAGGGTCGCCCCGGAGCAAGGAAATCACAATCCTGACCTGCTGAGCAGGATCTCCAGCAGAGCGAGATTTCAGGGACAAAAACAACTTGCAATTATTTTTGAAATTTTGAAAGCAAGATCTATTCCCCGAGAAAAATTCAGGCAAAGGAATTCTAGGTTCAGATATAGGAACATGAACAACAAAATCTTGTAAATTTTGAACTTTCGTGGTGAGATTATTCAAACCTGCAGCTAAACTCTGAATATCCATTTTAAACAGGTGAACACAGAGCCATTCCAGGATTAGAAGGAGAGAGAGAGAGAAAGGCTGCAATATAGGCAGACTTGCAAGAGATTCAATTACAAGCACACTCAGAACTGAAGGAAAAAAAAAAAAAAAAAATCTTCAGCAGACTTCTCTTATCTCTCCTTTCTCTGTCAATTAATTTAACCCTTTCTGGCCGGTCAAACTGTTATGGTTCTCAATGGCAAGAGAACATAGCCCAGCAAACATAAGAACTAGCTCTTGGAAGGATGGAAACTAAACTGACCATGAACTAAACCTGCCGCACAACTAACAGTAGCCGGGTAGCGTAGCCTGCGTTTTATCCCTAGACGCCCAGCGCCGGCCGGAGGACTAACTAATCCTGGCAGAGGAAAATATAGTCCTGGCTCACCTCTAGAGAAATTTCCCCGAAAGGCAGACAGAGGCCCCCACAAATATTGGCGGTGATTTTAGATGAAATGACAAACGTAGTATGAAAATAGGTTTAGCAAAATTGAGGTCCGCTTACTAGATAGCAGGAAGACAGAAAGGGCACTTTCATGGTCAGCTGAAAACCCTATCAAAAACACCATCCTGAAATTACTTTAAGACTCTAGTATTAACTCATAACATCAGAGTGGCAATTTCAGATCACAAGAGCTTTCCAGACACAGAAACGAAACTACAGCTGTGAACTGGAACAAAATGCAAAAACAAACAAGGACTAAAGTCCAACTTAGCTGGGAGTTGTCTAGCAGCAGGAACATGCACAGAAAGGCTTCTGATTACAATGATTGACCGGCATGGAAGTGACAGAGGAGCAAGGCTAAATAGCGACTCCCACATCCTGATGGAAACAGGTGAACAGAGAGGATGATGCACACCAGTTCAATTCCACCAGTGGCCACCGGGGGAGCCCAAAATCCAATTTCACAACACTAGTGATATGACTCTGGGATTGTCTTTCCTCAGTTTGGCACCCACCTGGGTCGTTAGCCCAGGGGTGTTGCTATATAAACTTCCTGGATCCTTAGTCCAGTGCCTGGCATCGTTGTAATCAGATCCTTTCTGTTTGCTCCTGTCTGCTGTCCTGGTTCGTGCAAAATTAAGCTAAGTCCTGCTTCTTTGTTTTTTGGTTATTGCTTTGCTCTTATTTTTGTCCAGCTTGTACTAAATGTGATTCCTGACTTTGCTGGAAGCTCTAGGGGGGCTGGTGTTCTCCCCCCGGGCCGTTAGACGGTTCGGGGGTTCTTGAATATCCAGCGTGGATATTTTGATAGGGTTTTTGCTGACCATATAAGTCATCTTACTATATTCTGCTATTAGCTAGTGGGCCTCTCTTTGCTAAATACCTAGCTCATTCTTACGTTTGTCTTTTCCTCTTACCTCACCGTTATTATTTGTTGGGGGCTTGTATCCAACTTTTGGGGTCTTTTCTCTGGAGGCAAGAAAGGTCTTTCTTTTCCCTTCTAGGGTTAGTTAGTTCTCCGGCTGGCGCGAGACGTCTAGAATCAACGTAGGCACGTTCCCCGGCTGCTGCTATTTGTGGTGCTAGGATTAGATATATGGTCAGCTCAGTTACCACTGCCCTATGAGCTGTTTTTTTGTGTTTGCAGACTTAGTAATTATTTCTGAGACCCTCTGCCATTGGGGTCATAACAGGAGACAGCGGGACGGGAGGATGCGTCGCTGAACAGGTAAGTATAATTATAATGTTTATTATTAATTTTCTGCTTTTTTTACAGCTCCCCATCCCATATATGTAAAGTCCGAGTTTGGGATTCAGACGCAAGTTCGTGTCATCTCCGGCCCCGAACTCGAACTTTACAAAAGACTCAGGCGAACCTGCCGATCCCGAACATCAGGGGTTCGCCCATCACTAAGTGTGACAGATAGTCAGGGACCACAGGAAGTTCAACATAAAATGTCTTCATTGCAGAACCACACATAAATAGGTAAACGATATTCTCCAGTTTGCAGCCAGGTCCTCAAAAACAGTCTGTGTTCCAACCTGTTGCCGCCGGCAATGGCACTGCCGTATCTCTTGGGTGCGTCAGCCGCTTTGAAGTTCCTGGCTCTGTGTTAACTTCACACCAGCCTGGGTTGCAGAGAGCCTCCTGCTCTGCAGCTTGCAAAACCAAAATGGCACACCCAAGACAAACGTGAGAGTTTAAATGGGAATCATCGCCATAGAGCCACTCCCAAAACCCACTACCAAACCTGCAAATCCCTTCAAAAATCTCACTTAGTCAACTACTTTGACCAAATCCCCACTGACTTTTACTTTGCCTTGTAATTCACAGAAGTTTTTGCTGTAAACACAATGCGCTCCTGTGGGTTTAATATGTCTCTGTACGCATCCTGGGGGACACATACCGGCCCTTATACATGATCCTCCTCACTGCCTTACATATCCCCCCTCTGTTCACACTTGTGGGGTTGAACACTTGTCCCCATACAGGGAACCTGTGACAGGGCATCCGCATTTCCTTGCGCCTTTCCCACTCGATGTTCCTTCATGAAACTAAAGTTTTGCAGCGACAGGAACCATCTGGTGACTTGAGCATTCCTCTACTTGTCATTTCTCATCCAGACCAAGGGTGAATCGTCTGTCACCAAGCAAAACTGACGCCTGAGCAAATAATAGCGTAGGGACTCCAAGGCCCACTTAATGGCCAAGCACTCCTTCTCCACTATGCTATAATTTTTCTCAGCCTGGGTATGTTTCCTACTCAGGTAGGTGACTGGATGTTCTTCTCCGTTCACCTCCTGTGACAAGATCGCTCCTAGGCCTACCTGAGCGGCATCAGTTTGTACGATGAAGTCTTTCTTAAAGTTTGGGCTGGTGAGGACAGGCTGTTTGCACAATGCCAACTTCTTAGATTGGTACGCTTCCTCCACCTGAGGGTTCCACCGAACCATGACCAATTTCTTTTCCTTTAAGAGATCGTCAGGGGTCCTGTTATCCCTGCAAAATTAGGTATGAACAGTCGATAATGCCCAATGATGCTGAGGAATGCTCTTACCTGTTTAGTAGTAACAGGCCAGGGCCAGTTTTGAATAGCCTCGATCTTATTTATTTGGAGTTTGATAACCTCACGGCTGATCATGTGCTCTAAGTACTTGGCTTCCTCAAGACCTATCGCACATTTATTAAATTTGCTGTCAAGCCGCGGATCTAAGCGAATTTGCTACCACTTGTACCTTGGACATGTGGGTATGCCAGCCAATACTAAAGATGATGATATCATCCAAGTACACTTTCACATACTTCTGATGGGGTTCTAACACTATGTCCATCAGCCTCTGGAATGTGGCTGGGGCCCCATGTAACCCAAAATTCAAGAAGACATAGCAATAGAGACCCTCTGGTGTTATAAAGGCGGTCTTTTCTTTCACCGACTCTGTAAGAGACACCTGCCAGTAACCCTTGGTCAGATTGAGTGTGGTAAAATACTGGGCCTGCCCCAGTCACTCATTCAGCTAGTCCACATGGGGCATTGGATAAAGGTCAAATTCTGACATTTCATTTAATTTTCGGAAATCGTTACAGAATCTTAACGATCCATTCAGCTTCAGAATCAGTACAATGGACTGATTCCTGGACTCCTCAATTACTCCTAGCTGGAGCATTTGTCTTACCTCAACCGTGATGGCTTGCCTCCAGGTTTCTGGCACACGGGACAGTTTCATACATACCCTTACCTGAGGCTCGCTGATAATGTCATGTTGGATCACAGAAGTACAGCTGTGCAGTTCCGAAAATACATCCGTATTCTCTTGCACTAATTTCTGAGCCTCTCGTCGCTGCTGTTTAGAGAGAGTGTCACTTATATTTACCTCTCTCTCAACTTCCATCCAGGCCGGTGTTGGAAGGACCCCAGGTGATATGACCAGAGTCGCATCCGTAATCATTCGTACATACGTGTTAACCCCCAGTCGAGCAAGGATCTCACTTTCAAGTTTCCCATATTTTTGGGCATCCTCCTGACTGAGGTCAAAGTAGGCCTTCTGGGCATCTCCCATCAGGAAGGGGGCTACCACTTCAGCCCGCTGGGAAATCATCAAGATCTCCCGCTGTACTGTGCTCTCAAACATGGTGAGGAAAGCTTCCATGTCATCCTCAAGACTAATCTTCCTCAATGCTGACAGGACTTTGTCCCGGGCCTTAGGACGGATCAGGGTTGCTGGTGAGGACGTATCTTTCAGGGCTGCAGTCTGCTGCAGAATCAGATCGTTAGTCTTCTGCTGCTGCTGGTACAACAGCTGCTACTGCTCATTGTGCTGCTGTTGCAGTTGCTCCTGCTGTTGTCACTGAGTGAGGACAAACTGCTTGAAAAGCTCCTCCATTTTACTGGCCGGCATGGGCTGTAGTGTCACAGACTTAATTACCAACATGCAACTTGCTTGGAGATATGCCTCAGTTAACACTGCCAGCACTCTCCAACAACATATAGTGGAGCAGGGTTTACACAGTGTGACAGTTAGGCAGAGACCACAGAAAGTTCAACATAAAATATCGTCATTACAGAAACTCACATAAACAGGTAAACGATATCCTCCGGTTCACAGCAGGGCCCTCAAAAACAGCCTGTGTTCCAAATTGTTGCTGCGGGCAATGGCACCGCCGTATATCTTGGGTCAGTCAGCCACTTTGAAGTCCATGGCTCTATGTTAACTTCACAAAGGCTTGGGTTGCACAGAGCCTCCTGCTCTGCAACTTCCAAAACCAAACTGACAGACCCAAGAAAAATCTGAGAGTTTAAATAGGAATCGTGGCCATAGAGCCACTCCCAAAACCCAGAGTGGAGGGAGGGATTCGCCCCACCACCAAACCTGCAAATCCCTCCAAAAATAAAAGCCCATGTTGGATATTCCTAAAATCTGACTTGGTCACTTACTTTGACCAAATCCACACTTACTTTTAGCTGCCTTGTAATTCACAAACGTTTTGCTGTAAACACAATGCGCTCCAGTGGGTTTAATATGTCTCTAAATGCATCCTGGGGGACACATACTGGTCCTCATATATGATACCTCTCACTGCCTCATGATATCTACACTGCTCAAAAAAATAAAGGGAACACTAAAATCCCACATCCTAGATATCACTGAATGAAATATTCCAGTTGTAAATCTTTATTCAATATGTAGGGGAATGTGTTGAGAACAATAAGACCTAAAAATGATCAACGTAAATCAAAACTAATATCCCACGAAGGTCTGGAGTTGGAATGACGCTCAAAATCAAAGTGGAAAATGAAGTTACAGGCTGATCCAACTTCAGTGAAAATGCCACTAGACAAGGAAATGATGCTCAGTAGTGTGTGTGGCCTCCACGTGCCTGTATGACCTCCCTACAATGACAGCGCATGCTCCTGATGAGGTGGCGGATGGTCTTCTGAGGGATTTCCTCCCAGACCTGGACTAAAGCATCCACCAACTCCTGGACAGACTGTGGTGCAGCGTGACGTTGGTGGATGGTGCGAGACATAATGTCCCAGATGTGTTCAATCAGATTCAGGTCTGGGGAACGGGCGGGCCAGTCCATAGCTTCAATGCCTTCATCTTGCAGGAACTGCTGACACACTCCAGCCACATGAGGTCTGGAATTGTTCTGCATTAGGAGGAACCCGGGGCCAACCGCACCAGCATATGGTCTGACAAGGGGTCTGAGGATCATATCTCGGTACCTAATGGCATACAGGCTACCTCTGGTGAGCACATTGAGGCACAGCCCTGCAAAGAATTTCCACCCCATACCATTACTGACCCACTGCCAAACCGGTCATGCTGAAGGATGTGGCAGGCAGCAGATCGCTCTCCACAGCATCTCCAGACTTTGTCACATCTGTCACATGTGCTCAGTGTGAACCTGCTTTCATCTGTGAAGAGCACAGGGCAGCAGTGGCAAATTTGCCAATCCTGGTGTTCTGTTGCAAATGCCAAGCGTCCTGAACGGTGTTGGGCTGTGAGCACAACCCCCATCTGTGGATGTCGGGCACTCAGACCATCCTCATGGAGTCGGTTGCTAACCATTTGTGCAGACACATGCACATTTGTGGCCTGATAGAGGTCATTTTGCAGGGTTCTAGCAGTGCTCCTCCTGTTCCTCCTTGCACAAAGGCTGACGTAGCAGAAGTTTGATTTACTTGGAGTTATATTCTGTTGTTTAAGTTTTCCCTTTATTTTTTTGAGCAGTGTATACTGTATAATCAGTGGTGCTAAGTCAGATGCACTGATGCATAGTACCATATAGGTTCTCAGTTGAGGTCTGGAGAATGGGAAGGCCACTCCATGGTATCAATGTATTTAGCATATAGAAACTGCCTACACACTTTGACCACATGCGGGAGAATAAATGTCCAACACAAGGAAGAACCCAGGACCCACTGCACCAACACAGGGTCTCACAATGTCACTGAGGATTACAACTGGTATCTGGTTGCAGGCAGCATAACATTCTCTATGGCATCTCCATACTCTTTCACAACAGTAACATGGAGGGCTGGACTGGCCATCTAGCAGTTCTGGCATTTGCCAGAGGGGTCGCCCCTGCTGTGGGCCACTCCCTCTGCCGGAGCCCCTTTGATGTGGTGACAGGACGGGAGCCGCTCAGGAGCAGGAGAAGGAGGCATGGCCTCAACTTCTCTCCTCATGTGAGCAGCAGCAGTGGGACAGGAGTCGGCAGTCAGGTGGAAGGGTGGAAGCAAGTTGAGCTGGGGGCAGGGAGGCATTTATTTCTGGGCCAACTCCCAGCTCCTGCTCAGGGCCGGCGGGCATAATTTACATACCTCTCCTGGAGGCCGCTCCAGATCCACATCTCCAGCATAGCTGCTGTGTGTAGCTCCCAGCCAATAAAATCAAGCAGAGGAGCTACAGACACCAATGAAAGGAGGTGGGCGGACTGAGTGCTGTAAGGAGAAAAAGACTATGGAAGATTCCAGCACTAAGCTCCTCCAATAGCAGCTCCAGCGTTCCCTCCTCTGCTGTATCAGTGCTGGGGGAAACAGGGCTGACAGCAGGACAGGAGGGCTCAGGCCTGTGTGTGCAACCACTAGCAATGGAGCTGAAATCCCCTGCTCCTAGAAAGTATCCTCACATGAAGCAATCCAGCTGCCTGCAGAAAGGAGTATATATGTGTATGCTCGATGTGTAAAGTGTGTATATGTGCAAGTCATGTGTCTGTAGTTTGTGTACATGTATATACTATATATATATATATATATATATATATATATATATATATATATATATTTATTTATTTAATTTTTTCTTGAACAAGAGAAAGAAACGGAGCATTGATGAAAAAATATCACAAATGTTTATTTAATCAATATTATCTAATAAAACGTGAAGTTTAACATCATTAACATCATGCAGTAACGTACAAAGATGGAATGCCTAGAAATTTTGAAAAATTTCTAGGTATTCCATCTTTGTACGTTACTGCATGATGTTAATGATGTTAAACTTCACGTTTTATTAGATAATATTGATTAAATAAACATTTGTGATATTTTTTCATCAATGCTCCGTTTCTTTCTCTTGTTCAAAAACATGGCATTTTGGAGCTGATTTGGTGAGTGCTTGGGTGTTAGGTAGATTTTGCCACACCCTGTATCTCACAACATGTATTTGGGGTTGTTATTACCTATATATATATACTAGATGGAGGCCTGATGCTATCGAATCGGGAGGGCGGTAATGTCACTGCAGCGCCCCAGAGTCCTGGTCGTTGCAGTACTGTGGCTCCGCCACTATGGGGAGCCATGGTGCGTTCGATGGCACTGAAGGAGTTCCTCCAATCAGGTATCACAGACACCAATATGTTTCACAGCTGGGCCTCCGGGGGGAGCTAAGGGTGCTATTCATTAGGCCACTCCCCACCATAGTGGGTAAACTGGGGGTCAGGCAGGAAGTTAGTAGAGAAAGCTGACTGGATTGAACGAAGCAACACCTAGTGAGAGAGGGTGTTGTGGAGGAAGAGACAGTAGGGTCTCTGCCAGGGGTGGGATCCTGGCAGAGGCTTGGCATTGGAAAGAACGTAACGGGACCGTGCCTGCTCAGAATAGCGGCGGTGCCCTAAGAAAGGACTAGAAGCGAGATAGATTGTGCTGAAGTGAGAAACGAGATCAAGCAGAAGGAGAATACCAGCAGGGGTTTTGTTGAAAGAGGCAGCACCTTGCTGAGGCGCATTACCGGTGGCCGGAACGCCGAGGGAGTGGAATAATATACAGCTTTAAGCCATACTCCAAACAGCGGCAGGACAGTCGGTCTCAGGCGGGCTGTCTACCACATATCACCTATGAAGTCTTGGGGGGCAATTGCGGGAGAGGGGCGTCTCTAGGGTCCCGGAAGAACTCCAGGCCTACCTGACAAACGGGTGCCGTTCCAACCTGAATAACAGGGAGGGATGGAATACGAGAGGAACATCTAATTGAGTTGTTAGGGAACTTAAGAAACAGACACAACCGTTGTGGGGTACTTTCCGTGAGCACAGCAGGGAAGGACTACAACATACAGCGCTAGAAGGAAGGCACCGATTTCCACCTGAGAGGAGAACTCTGGAAGTGCCATTGGACCGGCCGGACTTGCGCAGCCTGGTGAACCGGACTCTGGACTGAGGACCGAGAGATCTCGAGTAAAGAGGTAAAGAGACTGCAACCTGGTGTCCTCGTTATTTACCGCGACCTGCACCCCACAACTGCACCGCTATACCATCATTAACAGTACTTATTTGCAACGGACGTCCCCCACTGACAGACAGGGCCACGGACCGGGTCTAGCCACCGTGACAACCCCAGGACTGAGATCCCAGAGGCCAGGCTCCGGGTACCCCTCGGCCCTGCGGCGGTGTGGGGGCGCTCCAAACTTGGCGTCACGAACAGGATCTACTTAAGCCTGAGGAATCGGGTCATGTGTGCCTTGGAACTGTGATTTGTTGTGCTTGGACTGTGCTTTACTGCAAAGACTGTGCTGCGCCATTTACCGCCAAAAGTTCCCGCCAAAACCGCCGCCATTACAGCGCTAAGGAGAGCGCAGGAGAAGAAGAAGGGCGTGGAAGTGGGCGTGAACAAGCTGAAGAGCGCGAAAGACAATGGCCGCCCAGTCTAAATATCTCGGCCCCTTGAGGACGTGTCCGTCAGCAGCCGAGATCCGCCTCCTGATCCTTAATGGTGGGCAGAGACAGAGAAAACGAAACCGCCCACGAAGAAGAGAGCGGGAAAAGGACCAGGAAGAAGAAGCGAGCAACATGGAGGACGCCATGGCCAGCCGCCCGGAGCCGGAGCGTGGGGTCGGAGCCGAGGACTCCCCCAGCTACCCGGAGAGGCACCGCAGCCAGACCTCCACAGTTGAAGCTGACCTCCCGCAGACCGGAGCGGACAAGCTGATCCACCAACCCCGGCGGACGCAGCTGAGTACTGAGGCCGGGTGGAAGAAGACCATCATCGGGAGCCTCACCAGACGCCTGTCGGCAGCCTCGCTTGGTCCGGAGCAGGGAAGAAGGACCGGAGCTCCGAAGCTGGAAAGCAAGGCCCTGCCGGAAAGCGGAATGCTGCAAGCAGAGATGACAGCGTCGCAGCACAAGGCCCCGCAGCCAGCGTTCCAGACCCCAGCGGAGACGGAGCAGACCGGCACCGGAGGAACCGCATCTGAAGCAGGTAGGAAGAGCCACCCTGCCCTGACGACCGACACCACTCCAGTGACTGCTAGTGCCACAGCTGCTGACTCCGTTCCAGTGACTGATCTTGCAGCAGCCGCTACCTCTGCTGCAGCAGATGCCCCTACTCCAGCTGCGCAGACCTCCATCGCTGCGCATGATTTAACCGTACATGAAAGACGGATTAACGGCGTTTGTCCGGCACTGGGTGTAACCCTAGACCTCACTTTTCCCAGGCCAAGAGGGGTTAAGTGCCAGGTGCAGCCTTGGAAGCCGTCCAACTAAGCCTCGGAAACCTGAAACTGTAAATAGTTAACTGTTTATTTCCTTGCTGTTTTGCTGCTAAAACCCGTCCTGGGTTAACTCTTAAAGGGATCCCTTTGTTTACCTGGGATCCCTATTGCTTTTTATTTTTGCTTTCACTTTCATTTTTGCTTTTTGGTTCACAATGTTATAAAAACTGCTGAAATCATGAACATTGCATGATTCAAACTTTCCTGTAAATAGTTTGCACCTTCTTAAAGGTGCTTCCTACTGGTTTTATTTAAAGACATTTTGCGAAGATGCCATTCCGGAGCCCTGGTATGGACTGGTAGGCTGAGAAGAAGAGCTACCTCAGAGAGACTTGATCTCCTCTTAAAGGGGAGGTGGAAATTGAACTTGAAAGTGATACTGTTTTAGAACAGTAATGTCATGATGATGCTTTGCAAGAAATGTAACTGTTTTTCATGGAAAAGTTATGTGTGTTCAATTTGTTTAAAATGTGAAACCTAGATAATGTCCTTTGAAAAGAAAGATGCAGAAAGCCCGTAGGGGTAGATGTAGAGTTCCGTTTAGCTGAAAGTGAAGAAGTAATAATGAAAGTGAGGATAGAAGGTAAACCCTGCGTCCCCATAGAAAGTTAGTTCGTTACCAAGGACAGAAAGTAAACCCGTAGGGGTTAGTGAGTGAGTCCTTATAGGAGCCAAGCAGAGTAGGCTCCATGTTCTCAAACAGAAAGGAATGTTATGTCTATACCATGTATAGTAGAGAAAGGCAGTAGGCCCTGGCTGAACGGGGCGGTCCTGTAAAAGAAAGGAGAGGCAGTAGGTCTGGTGCCATAGGGACAGGCGGTCCTGCAGGTTCAAAGTAGGAGAATGAAGAGTTAACTTGCCCTGTAATGTGATTATGGGAAGGCCTTTAGCGAGCTAAGAGTGTATGTTCCTTGAAGGCAACGTTAAATTACTGTTCACAAATTTGCACTTAGTAGAATACCCGGTTGGGTAAATGAGAGTTAATTGTAGCCTGTTGCTATGATGTTTAATTATGTTTGTAACGTTAAAGTGTCCTCACCTCCCATAAAGGGAAGCCTGTTCAAGTATGCTTATTGTTTTGCACTCAACAAAATTGTATGTCTTTTTGCTAACCTGTATTGTTGTTTTCTTCCCAGTCCCGGAGTACTGTGTTTAACCAGGGGGGAGTGCAGCGCCCCAGAGTCCTGGTCGTTGCAGTACTGTGGCTCCGCCACTATGGGGAGCCATGGTGCGTTCGATGGCACTGAAGGAGTTCCTCCAATCAGGTATCACAGACACCAATATGTTTCACAGCTGGGCCTCCGGGGGGAGCTAAGGGTGCTATTCATTAGGCCACTCCCCACCATAGTGGGTAAACTGGGGGTCAGGCAGGAAGTTAGTAGAGAAAGCTGACTGGATTGAACGAAGCAACACCTAGTGAGAGAGGGTGTTGTGGAGGAAGAGACAGTAGGGTCTCTGCCAGGGGTGGGATCCTGGCAGAGGCTTGGCATTGGAAAGAACGTAACGGGACCGTGCCTGCTCAGAATAGCGGCGGTGCCCTAAGAAAGGACTAGAAGCGAGATAGATTGTGCTGAAGTGAGAAACGAGATCAAGCAGAAGGAGAATACCAGCAGGGGTTTTGTTGAAAGAGGCAGCACCTTGCTGAGGCGCATTACCGGTGGCCGGAACGCCGAGGGAGTGGAATAATATACAGCTTTAAGCCATACTCCAAACAGCAGCAGGACAGTCGGTCTCAGGCGGGCTGTCTACCACATATCACCTATGAAGTCTTGGGGGGCAATTGCGGGAGAGGGGCGTCTCTAGGGTCCCGGAAGAACTCCAGGCCTACCTGACAAACGGGTGCCGTTCCAACCTGAATAACAGGGAGGGATGGAATACGAGAGGAACATCTAATTGAGTTGTGAGGGAACTTAAGAAACAGACACAACCGTTGTGGGGTACTTTCCGTGAGCACAGCAGGGAAGGACTACAACATACAGCGCTAGAAGGAAGGCACCGATTTCCACCTGAGAGGAGAACTCTGGAAGTGCCATTGGACCGGCCGGACTTGCGCAGCCTGGTGAACCGGACTCTGGACTGAGGACCGAGAGATCTCGAGTAAAGAGGTAAAGAGACTGCAACCTGGTGTCCTCGTTATTTACCGCGACCTGCACCCCACAACTGCACCGCTATACCATCATTAACAGTACTTATTTGCAACGGACGTCCCCCACTGACAGACAGGGCCACGGACCGGGTCTAGCCACCGTGACAACCCCAGGACTGAGATCCCAGAGGCCCGGCTCCGGGTACCCCTCGGCCCTGCGGCGGTGTGGGGGCGCTCCATCACAATGGGGGCAGGCTTTGCAGCATTGAGAATCTCTCCCCCCATGTGCTCACCCACCTATCCACTCTCTCTTTCCCCATGTGCTGACTTCTCCCATCTGTGCTCTCTTCTTTGTCCTGTCTACCCCATGTGCTATCCCCCTTGTCTGCTGTCTATCTCCTTCCTGTGCTGTGTTCTCCCCTCAAAGACAATACTGACATTACAGCAGGAGATCGCAGAGGATACATTTTTTGAGGTAAAATATTGTTTAAAAGCAGTCAGTGAAATATTTTACCTGACAAAAGAAATCCTCTGTGATCCCCAGCTGTAATATCAGTATTTTCTTTTGCTTCCTCCCCTGCCCAGGAGATGTGGTATGCTCTGTACACGGTCAGACACAGACAATTTTTAAAATGAACTTTCGTTCCTGGGAAAACCCCTTTAATGTGACCGGCTTTCTCTGCATCTGCCACCATTTTTGTGCAGACAGATAGCAGTGGTCACATTAAAACTGCACATACGCTCCTCCTGTACAAAGATGGCAGCTGGTCAGTGAATCATTTGGCTGATCCCGGTGGCGGCGTGTTTGCGACGGTGTTCCACTAGTGGTACCACGCAAGAAGCTGCATATGGCGCATACAGTGTGTGTGTGTGTGTGGTGCATACAGCGTATACAATGTGTGTGTGTGTGTGGTGCAACGGTGTTCCCCTGGTGATACCGCGCAAAAGGCTGGAACCACCAGCAGTTTCCATATTGAGACACCCATCACTTGGGTGTCCCAATATGGTGGTCGGTGAACTTCCGTCGCTTAGAATTCTGTGATCCGGACACATCTGGACAGAACAGGATGTGAAGACATTGCAAGGTAAGTATATATAAAGATATGTACTGTCTGTAAATATATATATGTACTGTGTGTGTATATGTCTATATACAGTGGGGAAAAAAAGTATTTAGTCAGCCACCAATTGTGCAAGTTCTCCCACTTAAAAAGATGAGAGGCCTGTAATTAATATCATAGGTAGACCACAACTATGAGAGTCAAAATGAGAAAACAAATCCAGAAAATCACCTTGTCTGATTTGGCAAGATTTATTTTGCAAATTATGGTGGAAAATAAGTATTTGGTCATTAACAAAAGTTAATCTCAGTATTTTGTTATATATCCTTTGTTGGCAATGACAGAGGTCAAACATTTTCTGTAAGTCTTCACAAGGTTGGCACACACTGTTGGTGGTATGTTGGCCCATTCCTCCATGCAGATCTCCTCTAGAGCAGTGATGTTTTGGGCCTGTCGCTGGGCAACACGGACTTTCAACTCCATCCAAAAGTTTTCTATGGGGTTGAGATCTGGAGACTGGCTAGGCCACTCCAGGACCTTCATATGCTTCTTACGAAGTCACTCCTTCGTTGCCCTGGCGGTGTGCTTTGGATCATTGTGCTGAAAGATCCATCCACATTTCATCTTCAATGCCCTTGCTGATGGAAGGTTTCCACTCAAAATCTCACGATACATGGCCCCATTCATTCTTTCATGTACACGGATCAGTCGTCCTGGTCCCTTTGCAGAGAAACAGCCCCAAAGCATGATGTTGCCACCCCCATGCTTCACAGTAGGTATGGTGTTCTTTGGATACAACTCAGCATTCTGTCTCCTCCAAACATGATGAATTTTGCTTCTACCAAACAGTTCTACTTTGCTTTCATCAGACCATATGACATTCTCCCAATACTCTTCTGGATAATCCAAATGCTCTCTAGTAAACTTCAGACAGGCCCACACATGTACTGGCTCAACCAGGGGGACACGTCTGGCACTCCAGGATCTGAGTCCATTGTGCATTGGTGCTATCCATGTGCTGTTCGTGATTGTCACAGGTTCATAGACTTGTATAGGTGATTTTGTCTGTGACGCCGATAAAAAAACAAAAATCTCTCTAAATGATTTTTATTTGGTGAGACACAGTCTGCAAAAACATATGGGCCTGTGAACAGCACCATAGACTATAATGGAAAATAAATAATCAAAACCACAGATAGAATATGTATGTGAGAAACGGACATCTGAATGAGACTTTACTGTCATTACTATGTTATAGCATGTACATGACCACTGATCAGCTATATATACATGTCAGTCAGCGTCCTATACGGCCTACACAGGACAAAACGTCTCTGTGCTCAAAGCGACTGTTTTTGTTAACATAGAATGTCCTGATCTCAGGAGCGCATGTCCTGTTTACTGGGAGCAATGTGCTACCAAGAACATTGAGTTTTAAGCCGGATAAAAATCATTTTGCTCTTACATCAGGTGATTACTGATAGAGATGAGCAGTGTTCAAGTCGAACTGTTAGCCAATTTCAAATTCTAGCTGTTTTGGGCGGTGTTCGAGTCGTTCGACGAACTCGAACAATTTGCTTAAAATTCAGCTGTTCGAGTTTCTGTTCGATAACTGTTCGTTCACAAAAAGCATAACTTGATTTTCACAATAAGACTGTTTATCAATGTTAATAGACTGTTTCAGTGTATAGTGAGTGAGGGGGGGGGAGGCGGGGGAATAATCTGTGCTGAAATAATGCCGATCTTTTTTTTTCCTTTCCCGCATTTACAGTGGGGCGGTGCAGTCTCTCAGCCTATTAGCAGTGCACACACACACAGCAAAGTGCATGTGATGCACACAAGCAGGGGCATGTGTCATTGGCTGTGTATGTCACATGTCCTTGCCCTATAAGAACCCGCCATTTGCCCCATCGCCACCATTTCCTCACTGCTGCAGCTTAGTGTTAGACGGCACCGCTGCTGCTGTAGGCGCTATACAGTATAAGAGTGTGAATTGCGAGCGAATTTGCAGTTAGATAGAGAGAGATAGGTTTAGGGAGTTGGGACTAGTTGTAATATCAGCCCTTTTCAGGGTAGGTTACAGCAGTTCATAGCACTTTTAGCCAGGCAGGTCTGTGCCAGTGCTGTGCAAGTGTTTGTCACAGCATTTGGTGTAATCTAGCTCAGCCAATCCTTTTGGGCTAGTAGCATTGTCTGGCAGTCATCTGAGCAGGCCTGGATTTAGGGGTGGGCCCAAGGGGCCCGGGCCCTGGGCCACCCACCAAGCGGGGCCTCCCACCAATATAGGGGTAAACAGGTAAACAGCCTCTGATATATACAGCCCAGCAGCAGCAGCAGCCCCTCATATATATACAGCCCAGCAGCAGCCCCTCATATACAGGGGTTGGACCAAATAATGGAAACACCTGGAAACATCAACACAAGTTAGTTTAATATGGTGTAGGTCCACCTTCTGCGGCGATTACAGCCTCAATTCTCTGAGGTATGGATTCATACAAGGTGTGAATTGTTTCCAAAGGAATTTTAGCCAATTCTGCAGTTAAAACACCCTCCAGTTCTTTGAGCGACGATGGCGGCGGAAATCGACGTCTAACTTGAATCTCTAAAATCAACCATAAATGCTCTATAATGTTGAGGTCTGGGGATTGTCGGGGCCGGATGAGATTCTCAACTTCATTAGAATGTTCCTCGTGCCATGCTTTAACGATTCTAGCTGTATGAATTGGTGCATTATCATCCTGAAAGATGGCGTTCCCCTCCGGGAACAGTGCTTAAACCATTGGATGCACTTGGTCGGCCAAAATGCCTAAATAATCTCGGCTGTTAATTCTTCCATGAAGGGATATCATTGGCCCGGCAGATCTCCACGAACTAGCACCCCAGATCATCACAGAACGTCCCCAATGTTTTACGGTTGGGAGAAGGCAGTCTGGATGGAAAGCTTCTTTTGGCTGTCTCCAAACATACACTCGGCATCTCAGTAGCCCGCCTGTGAAGCTAGCTACACCGCCTGTGTATCTAATAATTTTTTTTTACTGCATCTAACCCAGTAAATCCTTTTGGGCTTAGTAGCAGTGTCTGCACGTCAGCGGTGTAGCCCGCCTGTGAAGCTAGCTACAATGCCTGTCAATCTACATTTTTACTGCATCTAGCCCAGTAAATTGTTTTGGGCTTAGTAGCAGTGTCTGCATGTCAGCAGAATAGCCCGCCTGTGAAGCAAGCTACACCGCCTGTGTATCTAATAATTTTTTACTGCATCTAACCCAGTAAATCCTTTTGGGCTTAGTAGCAGTGTCTGCACATCAGCGGAGTAGCTCTGCCTGTGAATCTAAATTTTTACTGCATCTAACCCAGTCAATTGTTTTGGGCTTAGTAGCAGTGTCTGTATGTCAGCGGAGTAGCCCGCCTGTGAAGCAAGCTACACCGCCTGTGTATCTAATATTTTTTTACTGCATCTAACCCAGTAAATCATTTTGAGCTAGTACCACAGTTTGGCCACTCAGCTCTGCTCAGTTTCCATCCATCATTTTTTGTGCCAACAACTACAGAGTTGCCAATTAGTTAAGCACCAAAATGAGAGGCAAAAGGCCTGCTGCTGGTGGAAAGGGGAATAGGCGTGTTGGAAAGGGAAAAAAGGTTGTGTCCGTGGGGTAGGTGGTAAAGCAACAGTAACATCTGCAGAAGAAAGACCATCTTCCAGCCAAAGTAAGATGTCTACTTCTTTTCATGGACAATCTAATAAGATCCCTTTCTTACGACCATTGCTACGAGCATCGCTACAAATTCCAGAAGAGGCACAAAAAGAGCAGGTGCTTGAATGGATATCAAGTGCTCCTTCAATTGGGCTCTCCTCCACCTCAACTTCAACATCACAAATACTCCAGGTCTCAGAGGTGTCACCCCAATCACACTTGCTTCCTCACAGTTCCCAAGTCTCCAGCCGCCCGTCTGAGTATGGGGTAACACAGATGGTTGAGTCTGCAGAGCTGTTTACTCATACTATAGCCTGGGAATCAGAGGTCTGCTCCAGAGCTTCTGTGAATCCAGACGAGGAAATGATCTGCACTGATGCCCAGAATCTTTGTGAGTCGGATCCAGGGCCAGACGAAGAAGGTTCTGAGCATAATGTAGACCCTCATTCCCAAACTGTAACTCCTGTTGGGGGAGACAATGAGGAAAATGATGATGAGACTAAGATACCTGATTGGAACGAAAACTTGACTTTTCAGTCAGGGCAGGAAGAGGTTGGCTCTGAGGACGACGGGTGTGAGAACACACAGGGTGATGATGACGAGGTTGGAGACCCCACTTACTGTCAACCCACAGTCCACCAGTCCATGAGGTCAGCAGAGGAGGTGGAGGAGGATGCTAGTGACGACAAGGTTAGGTTGCGCCTTCCTGGACAGAGACAGAGTACTGGAAGCACGTCAACAACTGCATCCTCAACCACAACTGTGTCTCTGAGCACAAGTCGTGGTGGCTCTTCAGGTCGCATGGACTCTAAGCCTTGCATAGCCTGGGCATTTTTTGAGATTGCAAAGGATGACCCAACTCATGTTGTCTGTAAGATTTGTCACCAAAACCTCAGTAGAGGCCAAAAAATGAATAGTTTGAGTACTTCATGCGTGAACAGTCACATGGATATGAGGCATAAGTTGCAGTGGGAAGCTCACTGTGCTACAATGCGGCCTAGTGGGCTGTGCCAACCACCGTCTGCCCCATCAAGTGCATCCATGGCCTCTTCATCCTCTGTGACTGTGGGGACAGCAGTCGCACATGGTTTTGGACGCAGACCTTCCACCTCTTTACCCGCAACAGCCAGTGTGATTGGCAGGTCGTCAGTACATTTGCAAGTGGAAACACCTGCTGGTGTTGAGCGCTCTCCGACATCAAGACCACCACATTTTGATCAAGGTAACATAATATTTCCGCATGCACCTTCCTCACAGACCAGCAGTTTGCCGGGGACGCCCTACTCAACCCCGTCTAAGCACGGCAGGCAGTCCTCGGTCCCTCAGATGCGGACAAGTAAAAGACCATTTCCTCCTAGCCATGACAAAACTAAGAGGTTGAATTTCACCATCTGCAAGCTGTTGGCTACAGAAATGCTGCATTTCCGCCTGGTGGACACAGAGGATTTTCAAGACCTTATGTCCGTTGCAGTGCCCCAGTACCAGATGCCCAGTCGCCACTACTTCTCAAAGAAAGCTGTGCCTGCGCTACACCAGCATGTCGCACACAACATCACCGCTTCCTTGAGAAACTCTGTGTGTGACAGAGTGCATTTCACCACAGACACTTGGACGAGTAGACATGGACAGGGGCGTTACATGCCTGGGATTCAAAGGTCTGTTCCAAAGCTTCAGTGTCTGCTAGCCAGCAGAGTAGCTCACCCATGAAGCAAGCTACACTGCCTGTTTATCTAATTACTAATTTTTAACTGCATCTAGCCCAGGCAATGCTTTGGGCCTAGTAGCAGTGTCTGCTACTCAGCAGAGTACCCCACCCATGAAGCAAGCTACACTGCCTTCTTCCTTTCTCAATCTAACCCCTCAACTCTGGGGTGCCCGCTCTCCCTCCAGCTCTCTCCTTCTCACAGGTGGACTACCGCGTGTATTCACACTGTGGCGAAGATTTTGGGCCCCGGCATAAGAATTCATCGAGGTAATGGATAATATGTGCCCCCTTAGAAACGTCCTTTGCCTCGTCAAAGGAGGTACAGCATATAGAACTGTACTTGGTTCCACGTCGATGTTGTCGTTTACTGACCTGCCCCTTGGATATGACAAATGGTGGATTAGTCTGAATGTATTGGGTTCCCTTTTTGGCACGACTCCCAACGGGGATACCACTATGTCTTCTAAGGAAAGTGTTCTGAATTGACCCGCCATTCTACCTAAAGATATTCCTTTCTTAAATTTTTTTGTCACGACCTCTGGGTGTTGGTAGGCTGATTTTAGATTTTTACTCCAGCTTTTCTTGATTTTAGAAGGGCATGACATGCCTATATCTGTGTCTCCTCCTCCTTTTACTCCTCCACCTCTTTTCTTTTTGCATGACTATATGTACTTGTGACTTTTCCATGTGTTTGTTGTGTCTTCTGAGCAGTTTGTCAGCTTTTGGACACCATTTAAGGTGTTTTCTAAGTGTTTTCTATGTGTTTGTATGTGTTTGTGTTTGCCTGCCATTGATTTCAATGGGGTTCGTCGAACGTTCGACGAACATTCGTCGAACACGCCCCAATTCGACGAACCGAACTCAAACACTAGGGGGGTGGCTCAACATTAATTACTGACCTATTTAAATGAGCCAATAATCAGGAAGACGTGCTCTAAGGGTATGTCTCCACGGTATGGATGGGCGGCGATATCGCCGCAGCGGCGAAGCCGCTCGGCGCTAAGCCCCGCCCCCTTTCTGGGACGCGATCATGCCGGATGTGTTAACTCTTCACATCCGGGATGATCGCTCTGTCCCATAGGGCCCTGTGATATGCCTTGCGGGGACGCTGCGTCCCCGCAAGGTGTACGGACATGCTGCGATCTGAAAAGACGCGCAGCATGTCCGGAGTCGCAGGGCCGCCGCGTGCGGGTTTCCACGCATAGTGGAGACAGGATTTCATCAAATCCCCTCCACTATGCAGGAACATCTGGACGCTGCTTGTTTGACGCTGCAGCGCTGCGCAGCGTCAAACAAGCAGCGTTTCCTGAACGTGGAAACATACCCTTACAATCACACATTTCATGATTATTGGCTCATATAAAGTGGCCATAAGTCAATGTCTATTAGCTATGCAGGTCCACAACACAAACCGTTTTGATTGTATGCTGCAGACCTGTACCTAGACTATCTAGAAAGCAAAATTACAGAAGTTACAAGAAGTGGGCCTGTGTTCTGAATTTGAGTCCCAGTCCGACCCTGGTAACATGTAATCAGTAAACCTGCTAAAGACAATGGGGCACAAATGGCAGACTTACTAATTCTGATGTTCTTGGTAAATGACAATCTAACTGCATGGTACTGTGCTGTGAGCACAAGTCCCATTTTATAAAATTAGTCCTCATGCCACACTCATAGTGTCAATTTCTGCCAATTTAGACATAAACATGTACACCAGTATCCTGCTGGGGTCATTTTATAGGGATTTGGTTGAGTTGATTAACTTGTACAGCCCTGCCCTGTTCCTCTTTCATAATGGTTAATTTCCTGGTATCTGCTCCATGCTCCAGCAGATCTTGAGACAGTGCTGGGAGACACAGGAAACCTTGCGATTGCACATATTAATGTATTATATTGGAGGAGTTGGACTACCTGAGCAGCTTGAATGGGCTACAGGTATTACCTCATGCTACCAGAAGTGACAGGGATACTTTCAAAATGCAAAACCAGAGAAGAACCAGAAGAGAGAAAATGTCTGCGGCCACCCTATACATTAGTTTCTCTTGCTGCTGCTTCTCCAACACACCTTGTCACTTGTATTGGAAGTAAGTCAAGTGATTCCCAATAGCTTATGCTTTCTAAATGGTCACATTGGTATTTGTGAAGTTAACCCTTTCAAGACCTTGCACTTTTTCGGTTTTCTGTTTTCGTTTTTCGCTCCCCTCCTTCCCAGAGCCATAACGTTTTTATTTTTCCGTCAATATGGCCATGTCGGGGCTTATTTTTTGCGGGACAAGTTGCACTTTTGAACAATACCATTGGTTTTACCATGTAGTGTACTAGAAACCAGGAAAAAAATTCCAAGTGCAATCCCACACTTGTTTTTTGTTTGGCTTTTTTGCTTGGTTCTCTAAATGCTAAAACTGACCTGCCATATTGATTCTCCAGGTCATTACGAGTTCATAGACACCAAACATGTCTAGGTTATGTTTTATCTAAGTGGTAAAAAAAATTCCAAACTTTGCTAAAAAAAAAGAAAATTGCACAGTTTTCCGATACCCGTACCGTCTCCATTTTTCATGATCTCAGGTTGGATGAGGACTTATTTTTTGCGTGCCAAGCTGGCGTTTTTAATTATATCAATTAGGTGCAGATACGTTATTTTGATCGCCCGTTATTGCTTTTAAATGCAATGTCACGGCGACCAAAAAAAACTTAATTCTGGCATTTTAATTTTCTTTTTCTCACTACGCCGTTTAGCGATCAGGTTAATTCTTCTTTTTTTTATTGCTAGATCGAGCAATTCTGAACGCGGCGATACCAAATATGTGTAGGTTTGATTTTTTTTTATTGTTTTATTTTGAAGGGGCGAAAGGGGGTGATTTAAACTTTTATATTTTTTTTTATTTTCTTCAAAGTTTTTAAAACTCTTTTTTTTTACTTTTGCCATGCTTCAATAGCCTCCATGGGAGGCTAGAAGCTGGCACAACTCGATCGGCTCTGCTACATAGGAGCGATCGTCAGATCGCCCCTATGTAGTAGATTTACTGCATTTCTATGAGCGCCAACCACAGGGTGGCGCTCATAGCAATCCGGCATCAACAACCATAGAGGTCTCAAGGAGACCTCAGGTTGTCATGCCAACGCATCGCTGACCCCCGATCATGTGACGGAGTCGGCGATGTGCTCATTTCCGGCTCGATGGCTGGATGCGGTAGTTAAATGCCGCTGTCTTGTGTTTGACAGCGGCATTTAACTAGTTCAAAACAGCTGACATGTCCCGGCTTTGGTGCTGGTTCACCACCGGGGCCCGCATCAAAGCAGGGGATCCGACCTCCGCAGTACTAGTACGATGGATGTCGTGAAGGGGTTAAAGGGGTTGTCCATTACTTGAACAACCTCTTTTCAATTGCTATGTTTCCTCCAAGTACATAATAACACCTATACTCACTTACGGTGCTGTTCCAGGGGTATAGGCACTTCCTTTTCTGAGGCTCGCATGACATTGTTATGTCATGTAATTCCTGCAGCCAATCAGCGGCTACTTCACTCCCCATCCAAATTAGTCATCCAGAGGAACTGAGAGAACAGTTGCAGCTTTCAATTACTCCGCATGTCAGTTATGTGGCCTCTGATTGGCTGCAGGGATTGCGTGACATAACAATGTGGACAACCCTTTTAAGTTTTCCATTCCTTTTTTCAAACAGTGTAAATTTGACAAACAACTTTGATAATGAACATGGACAGTCAGATATTTGTGGGGAAATGTGGTGTAACATAGAAGAAGACATGCAGATGAACAACAGTTATAAAGAACAAGCGCATAGTTATGGTTGTGTACCTCATCTAATTTAATGTTGAACATAGCTAACTTGACGAAACAAAAGCCTTTTGACTTATCAAGTAGGGTGTCGATTTGCTTTATAATGGTATGTGTGTCATGTTAGAAAATGCTACATCATTCTGAAATGAATAAACGTGTTGTAAAATTATAATACAGATAACTTAAAAGGGAATGGTGTTATGGCTTAGCTAGTCAGATGGTTATTGTGGCGCATGTCTGTGGCTACCTTGCTTCTCAATTACACTGTAACATTTCATACTCTAAGGCCACATTCACAAGGTCAGTATTTGGTCAGTATTTTACCTCAGTATTTGTAAGCCAAAACCAGGAGTGGGACAACCGGAGGAAAAGTATAACAGAAACATATGCTCCACTTCTGTATTTATCACTCCTCGTTTGGCTTATAAGGCCGGCGTCACACTGGCGTTTTAAACGGCCGAGTGCAATGCGATAAAAAATCGCATTGCACTCGGACCAATGTTCAGCTATGTGGCAGCTCCCAGCAGCCGACTTTTTGTCGGCCGTTTTCTTCGGTCCGAGACAATCGCAGCATGCTGCGATTGTCTCGGACCGAGGAATACTCTGGGCTCACTCGCACCCATATAAGCCTATGGGTGCGAGTGAGACAGCGCACACCACTCAGATATCATCCAAGTGCTGTGCGTTATAAGCGGACCCCAGCAATGGAGGAGATGGAGAAATTCATTTCTCCGCCTCCTCCGCAGCTGTGCTCCGATCCTCCCTGTGCGAGAGAATCGGAGCACAGACGCATGACACTCGGCTCCTGCTCTGCTACGAGCAGGAGCCGAGTGTCATTAGCGTATCGCATCCGATGATCTCGCATCGGATGCAATATGCCAGTGTGACGCCGGCCTAAACACTGATGTAAGGGAAATAAGCACACAGTTTTTATTGGGGAGCTTACTTAAGATCTCCTACCCATCTTATCTTTTTCCCCCTTTTTTGTGTTTCCTCACTTCCCTCATTATATTAAAATGTAATAAATATATTTGAAAAACAAATACTAATGTAAAATACTGACCAAATACTGAATGTGTGACCGTGGCCTGATACATCGTACCTACAAATGAATAATACTTGGAGTGAAATCCAAAGCAAATAAGAAGGCTCATAATAGCAAAGCATCCAACAATAAAAGAAGCAATGTGACTGATTATGATGGAAAATATCTCTGCTTTTCCTTTATACTGTTATCATTCTCAGGCAATATTCTTGTAACACTTAACTGTACAGCATAAAAGTGGAACATAATCTCCAGAAGTGACCAAATGCAATAACTGACACCAACATTGGCATTTTGATTTAATGGGACATGAGTGCATTAACTAGGATAGGCTGACTGCTGAGATTTTTAATGTAGTTTATCAGCAGCGAGGCCATTGACCCCACAGTTGCGAAGGTTAGTGAGTATGCTCTGCAGCTTGAGAACTGGCTATATACAGAAGTCTGCAATCTGTAATTATATTTTCAGACTGTCAGATGAATCTCCGCACTAAATGGAAATTTACTAAACTTAAGACAATGAAGTAGCCAAACCTATGAACATCCTACATGTAAATATTTAAAGGGAACTTGTCAGGTCCCAACGTGATAGAAACCCACTATTACATTTCTAAATATACTGATTGTAGCATTATAATGAAGTTTTTAAAGGGAATCTGTCACTCCATTTTAGGCCTATTAGCTGCGGCCACCGCCATTAGGGGCTTATCTACAGCATTCTGTAATCCTGTAGATAAGTCCCTGATGTAACCTGAAAGATGAGAAAAACAAGTTAGATTATACTCACCTGGGGGCGGTCCGGTGTGGTCCGGTCCGATGGGCGTCACAGGTTCGGGTCCAGCACCTCCCATCTTCATGCAATGACGTCCTCTTCCTTGCTTCCTGCCACGGCTCCTGCGCAGGTGTACTTTGTCTACCCTGTTGAGGGCAGAGCAAAGTACTGCAGTGCACAGGCGCTGGGCCTCTCTGACCTTTCCCAGCGCCTGCGCACTGCAGTACTTTGCTCTGCCCTCCACAGGGCAGACAAAGTACACCTGCGCAGGAGCAGCGGCAGGAAGCAAAAAAGAGGACGTCATCGTATGAAGATGGGAGGCGCCGTACCCGGACCGCGATGCCCAGGTACTGACTGGGGCTGAAATTCAGCCCTGGCATTTGAAATCACACAGGCCCATGCTGTCCCCATCCCTGTGAACCAGATAAGATATATTACTAATATTACCCTGTATGGATGAAAGCAAGATTTACTACAAGACCAATATTTCTAATGATACTTGTGACCTGCTGGGGTAAGTGACAAGGTCAGCAACTTTGTGCTCCATCACAACTCTTAACAGTATGGTACAGTGTCTTGAGAACACTGCTAACAACATAGCAGACAAGGCAGCCCATGACCAAACAGGCCCTTCTGGCATTTGCCAGAATTGCCAGATGGCCAGTCCGGCCCTGGCGACGCCCATCGGACCGGACCACACTGGACCGCCCATGGGTGAGTATAATATAACTTGCTTTTCTTATCTTTCAGGTTACATCGGGGGGCTTATCTACAGCATTATAGAATGCTGTAGATAAACCCCTGATGGCGGTGGCCGCCGCTTATAGGCCTAAAATGGGGTGATAGATTCCCTTTAAAGTTACAATCTGCTCTGTGTTTTAGAAGAGCACTTTATATTCTGACATGGCATTGCTTTTTCCAGACTAGCTCTGGCTCGGTTCCTATTCTCACACCCCCTATGAGCGTGATTGACGTTTTTCCATACACTCTAGTAATGGCAGGACTGAATGAAATATGAAATCTCCAGCATGTGTGCAACATGTCAGCGCTCTTACCATTAAGCGGGCTGTGATTGAAAAGGGGTGAACATACCATTGATGCAACCAATGGGCCCAAGAGGTAAGAGGACCACTTCAACCCTCAAAGCAGGTAGAATTGTTTTATGAATAGCTATTGGACTACGAAGAGCCCATGTATTGTTTTGCACAAGGGCCCTTTTTTGTCTGTGTCCCCTTCTACATCCTTTATACAATCCACTTCATGGTTGGACTGCTGGCACCCCACACGTGTTTTATGCAAAGTCTACTAGTGATAATATATCTGTTCCTGACTCAACTGAGCTTAATAAAATAAAGGCAAAAAAAACACAGAAATTTTACAATCCTTAGATGAAAACTGCTTTATACAGGATGCAGAACATAATAATAATATAATAATAATAGCAGAAGATTGATAGCATCAGAGACAGTTTTGGTCAACAACCCCCAGAGCCCTTCCTCCCGACTTCCCAGCCCTCCACCTCCAAAACCAACTTCTCCACCATTACAGAAGATCAACTCTCCACTCTACTCTCAAGATCGCATCTCACCACCTGTGCACTTGACCCGATCCCTTCCCACTTCATCCCAAACCTCACCACAGTCTTCATCCCAACCCTAACCCATCTCTTCAACCTATCACTAACAACTGGTGTTTTCCCCTCAAGCTTTAAACATGCCTCCATCACACCTATCCTCAAAAAGACCTCTCTTGACCCATCCTCTGTATCTAGCTATCGCTCTATATCACTTCTCCCTTATGCCTCCAAACTACTGGAACAACACGTTTACCTTGAACTGTCCTCCCATCTCTCTTCTTGCTCCCTCTTTGACCGCTTACAATCTGGCTTCCGGTCACACCATTCCACTGAAACTGCCCTAACTAAGATCACCAACGACCTCTTAACCGCCAAGAGCAAGCGACACTACTCTGTCCTCCTCCTCCTCGCCCTGTCGGCTGCCTTTGACACAGTGGACCATTCCCTATTATTACAGACCCTCTCATCCCTTGGCATCACAGACTTGGCCCTATCCTGGATCTCATCATACCTAACAGATCGGACATTCAGCGTCTCCCACTCACACACCACCTCCTCACCTCGCCCCCTATCTGTCGGAGTCCCACAAGGTTCAGTCCTTGGGCCTCTGCTCTTCTCCATTTACACCTTTGGCCTGGGACAGCTCATAGAATCTCATGGCTTTCAGTATCACCTCTATGCTGATGACACACAGATCTACATCTCTGGACCAGATATCACCTCCCTACTAGCCAGAATCCCTCAATGTCTGTCCACTATTTCATCCTTCTTCTCCGCTAGATTTCTCAAACTTAACATGGACAAAACAGAATTCATCATCTTTCCCCCATCTCACGCGACCCCCCCAACGAACCTAACCATTACAGTAAATGGCTGCCCACTCTCCCCAGTCCCAAAAGCTCGCTGCCTCGGGGTAATCCTCGACGCTGATCTCTCCTTCAAACCACATATCCAAGCCCTTTCCACTTCCTGCCGACTTCAACTCAAAAATATTTAACGAATCCGTTCATTCCTCAACCAAGAATCTGCAAAAACCCTAGTCCATGCCCTCATCATCTCTCGCCTTGACTACTGCAGCCTCCTGCTTTGTGGCCTCCCCTCGAACACTCTCGCACCCCTCCAATCTATTCTAAACTCTGCTGCCCGACTAATCCACCTGTCCCCCCGCTATTCCCCGGCCTCTCCCCTCTGTCAATCCCTGCACTGGCTCCCCATTGCCCAGAGACTCCACTACAAAACCCTAACCATGACATACAAAGCCATCCACAACCTGTCTCCTCCATACATCTGTGACCTCGTCTCCCGGTACTTACCTACGCGCAACCTCCGATCCTCACAAGATCTCCTTCTCTACTCCCCTCTTATCTCCTCTTCCCACAATCGCATACAAGATTTCTCTCACGTATCACCCCTACTCTGGAACCCTCTACCACAACACATCAGACTCTCACCTACCATCGAAACCTTCAAAAAGAGCCTGAAGACCCACCTCTTCCGACAAGCCTACAACCTGCAGTAACCACCGATTGACCAAACCGCTGCATGACCAGCTCTACCCTCACCTACTGTATCCTCACCCATCCCTTGAAGATTGTGAGCCCTTGCGGGCAGGGTCCTCTCTCCTCCTGTACCAGTTATGACTTGTATTGTTCAAGATTATTGTACTTGTTTTTATTATGCATACCCCTCCTCACATGTAAAGCGCCATGGAATAAATGGCGCTATAACAACTAATAATAATAATAATATAAGATCACTGAACCTTCGGGAATCTTAATCATCATGCAATTATTGTATATGAGTTCATTAAATTACAGGGATATTGTATTTTTGCATTTCATGCAGCTTTACATGAACACCCGATCCTTACACTATGGCTGATCCAAACAACGAAAGCAATTGTTACCATCCACCTCTCGTGTCTCCCCTTTTCCTCATAGTTTGTCAGCTTGCGAGCAGGGCCCTCATTCCTCTTGGTATCTGTTTTGAACTGTGATTTTTGTTATGCTGTAATGTCTATTGTCTGTACAAGTCCCCTCTATAATTTGTAAAGCGCTGCAGAATATGTTGGCGCTATATAAATACAATTATTATTATTATTATTATTATTAATAATTATTCTTTTTGGTTCAACAACAACCTTGTTAGCTAACCGCTAATTTGTCGGTTCAAACAAATCAGCAAGTTTAAGTATATGGAATCATTTAATAGCATGCAAGATACAAAACTGATAACTGCAACAAAATAATATAGTAGCAAGCAATACTGTGTCTTAAAATGAAAAGACAGTCCACTCACATCCTTTATCTTTGTGACTATGCTATTCCACGTATAGAGGCATTCCTTGTTCTGTGTGGCAACCTCCTGGAGACCCAAACTTCTCCTTAAGTCACAATCTTTAGTCCATGTAGTGCTTTTCCAAAGCAGAGACAGGCACTGATAGAAGACACATAGTGCCACAAAGAGAGCTATGAATACAGGACTAGGGCAATACCTGCGTCTCCAGCCCATGTCCTCTACTCCACCAGTACTCTCAGACCTCTGTTAGACAGCATAGTGATGTAACCAAGCATGGGTCCCCATGATCAGCACCCAGTTTCCATCTTCCCTGCATACTGTAGTATCCTTAAGCAGTAAGGCAGAATCTTGGCCCAGCAGAGGTTAACTTCTTAAATGATAAAGTCTTCCAAACTCTTCCAACTTCATTAAGGTTTCATGGGACCTGTATGCTCAGTGTCCTTCATCATCTCAAACTGGGAGCTTCAGAAGCAGAAGTGTTTCACATCTGTATCCATATTACAGTAGGAGTAAAAATAGCTGAGCGTGGCAAAGTTTAGTCTCTGTCTTCAGTTTAGTAGAAAGGTTGAGTTTACTTCCAAAGTCCTCTCTCTCCACTAGCAGGACATTCTCGTCTATCCCCTGATGGGCTGCTGATGTATGCGCTGCTCCAGACTAGCACAAACACTGCACATACACACATATCTCAGCTCTTGGACCACAGGCATCATAAATGAAAGACTTGCTTTCTTTTTGGGTGGGGTTGTCCCAGCACAGGAACTACAGGATAATAATAATAATGCAGTTTAGGGTTTATCCTCAAGTCAGCGAGGAAAGAATTTGCTAACTAGTCGCAAACTTTCAAGCTTTAAATCGAGTATTGTTTTTATTATTATTCTACTCCGAAATGAAATTACATCCAGATGTTTCCAATAGAAGTGTGCACAGGCTCGCTGGAAAAGGAGCTTTGTGTCTGGTTAATACAGCTGCCATTGCTGTTTGGATTATACATGCTGCACATTTTCATGAGATTTCCATTGTGAAGTTCTAGGAAGAAAGTTTCAGTTGTCTTTATGTTGCTTACTGAATAAAGAATTATGTACAAATGTAAATATTTATGAAAATTGAATACAAACACACCTTTGAATAATTTAAGAAAGTTAATGAGGGTCTGTTAGCTCTCTTGATTTATCTTTTTTCGTGAATAATTTTGTATCATGGTTTTTTAGAGATTTCTGTCACATCCGTGCCTGAACATACTTCTGCAACCCCTGCAGAACATCGGCAGAATGTGGGAGATTAGTTCCCGAGATTGGATATCCCTTTCCTGTCCACCTGTGTTTTGCTGCCTTGAGCTGGTGTGTGATTAGCTCTCTGCTGGGAGCCATGGGCAGTGATCCCTTATTTATATACCCCAGCAAACAGTCGCTAACTGCTGGTTATTTAAGTAGCTTCAGATAGACATGACTCTGATGCCTTGCTCCTGTGTGCAATTTTGTTTATCCTGTGGTCTGACCTTTGCTTGTATTTTGTCTACTAGCTTGCCTCCTGGTTTTGTTCCTGACGTGACTTGTCAGTATTGACCCTGTGTGACGACCTCTTGTCTTTGGTTCGCTTTTTTTGGCCGGCATCCCTTCTGAGGAAGCAATCCAGTGGACACTGTTGTAAGACCAGATCCCTCTACACAGGGTTTTAACGATAAAGGTCGGGTTTCCTCTGGAATCTGACAGCCAGATTGACTTCTGCTAAGTCTGTCCAAGGTAGCTTTTTGAGCCTTAACTCTTCATATATGTATGAAATAAATGAGCTGAAAGTGAAAGAACACACCCCTTTGACAAGTGGACAGTAAAACATCCTGTGTCAATTTATTCATGAATATTCAGATGAAATAATAGGAATGGCACAGCATAAATATAAGGCTGCCGTCACACTAGCAGTATTTGGTCTGTATTTTACATCAATATTTGTAAGCCAAAACCAGGAGTGGGTGATAAATGCAGAAGTGGTGCATATGTTTCTATTATACTTTTCCTCTAATTGTTTCACTCCTGGTTTTGGCTTACACATACCGATGTAAAATACTGACCAAATACTGCTAGTGTGACGGCAGCCTAAGGCTCCGATCATGCTACATTTACGTGGTACGTCCAGGATTTTCTTCTAAATGAAAAATGGGATTCAGACAGAATCCATTGGCATAGACTTTAATGACGTAAACAGTGATGGCTGCAGCCCATTAGTGTCCGCCAGGGCTGCCATCAGAGCATTACTGCACTTACTGGCATATGGGGCTTAATGATGAAAGGGACTCGGTCCAGGCCCCTTTCTTACTGGGACCCAGGGGCAGGATTCAGCCTCTCATTCAGTAACTGTACGTACATCCTCGGATGATTATTCACTTGAAATCTTTTGCCATGTAGGACCTACTTCCTGTACTGCAATAGGAGCCGCTAGCCAATCAGAGGCCGGCAGGTGAGGTTGGTGCACATGTCGCCGGTGTATGACATCACTGTCATGCATTGGCACATCCATGCCTCCAATGGTTGAGGAAGAGGACACTGCTGGATCACGGCCAGGTAAGTAGGAGATTTTTTTTTCTGTACTGAAATCCGCTATATGGGGAGACATATGGTGGAGCTGTATAGAGACATATGGGTGGCAGGATGGAGACACATGGGGGCAGGATGGACACCTATGGGGGAGCAGAATGGACATCTTTAGGGGCAGGATGGGGACATATGGGGCAGGATGGAGACATGTGGGGGCAGTATTGAGAAGTGAAGGGGCAAGATGGACACGTGGGGGGGAGCAGGATGGAGACATATAGATGTCAGGATGGAGACATATGAGGCCAGGATGAGAAGACATATATGGGGGCAGGATGGAGACATGGGGGGACAGAATGGAGGCATGTGGGGGGCAGGATGGAGACATATGGGGCCAAGATGACAGGACATATATGGGGGCAGAATGGAGACATATATGGGGAAGGATGGAGACATGTGGGAGGGCAGGATGGAGACATGTGGAGGGCAGGATGGAGACATACAGTGGGTACAGAAAGTATTCAGACCCCTTTAAATTTTTCACTCTTTGTTTCATTGCAGCCATTTGGTACATTCAAAAAAGTTTATTTTTTCACATTAATGTACACTCTACACCCCATCTTGGCTGAAAAAAATACAGAAATGTATAAATTTTTGCAAATTTAATAAAAAAGAAAAACTGAAATATCATATGGTCATAAGTATTCAGACCCTTTGCTTAACTGAAATATCATATGGTCATAAGTATTCAGACCCTTTGCTCAGACACTCATATTTAAGTCACATGCTGTCCATTTCCTTTTGAACCTCCTTGATATGGTTCTACTTCTTCATTGGAGTCCAGCTGTGTTTAATTTAACTGATAGGACTTGATTTGGAAAGGCACACACCTGTCCATATAAGACCTCACAGCTCACAGTGCATGTCAGAACAAATGAGAATAATGAGGTCAAAGGAACTGGCAAAGGAGCTCAGAGACAGAATTGTGGCAAGGCACAGATCTGGCCAAGGTTACAACAGAATTTCTGCAGTACTCAAGGTTCCTAAGAGCACAGTGGCCTCCATAATCCTTAAATGGAAGAAGTTTGGGACCACCAGAAGTTTCCTAGACCTGGCCGTTTAGCCAAACTGAGCAATCGTGGGAGAAGAGCCATGGTGAGAGAGGTAAAAAAGAACCCCAAGATCACTGTGGCAAAGCTCCAGAGATGCCGTAGTGAGATGGGAGAAAGTTCCACAAAGTCAACTATCACTGCAGCCCTCCACCATTCAGGCCTTTATGGCAGAGTGGCCCGACAGAAGCTTCTCCTCAGTACAAGACATACTGTATGAAAGCCAGCATAGAATTTGCTAAACAACGCATGAAGGACTCCCAGACTATGAGAAATAAGATTCTCTGGTCTGATGAGAAGAAGATAGACTTTTTTGGTAATAATTCTAAGTGATATGTGTGGATAAAAACAGGCACTGCTCATCACTTGCCCAATACAATCCCAACAGTGAAACGTGGTGGCAACATCATGGATGGGGGTGTTTTTCAGCTGCAGGGACAGGACGACTGATTGTCATTAAAGGAAACATGAATGCGGCAAGTACAGAGTTATCCTGGATGAAAACCTCTTCCAGAGTGCCCTGGACCTCAGACTTAGCCGAAGGTTCACCTTCCAACAAGACAGTAACCCTAAGAACACAGCTAAAATAACAAAGGAGTGGCTTCAGAACAACTCTGTGACCATTAATGACTGGCCCAGCCAGAGGCCTGACCTAAAGCCAATTGAGCATCTCTGGAGAGACCTGAAAATGTCTGTCCACCAACATTCACCATCCAACCTGACGGAACTGGAGAGGATCTGCAAGGAAGAATGGCAGAGGATCCCCAAATACAGGTGTGAAAAACTTGTTGCATCATTCCCAAGAAGACTCATGGCTGTACTAGCTCAAAAGGGTGCTTCTACTCAATACTGAGCAAAGGGTCTGAATACTTATGACCATGTGATATCTCAGCTTTTCTTTTTTAATAATTTTGCAAAAATTACTACATTTCTGTTTTTTTTAGTCAAGATGGGGTGCAGAGTGTACATTAATGAGAAAAAAATGAAGTTTTTTGAATTTACCAAATGGGTGCAATGAAACAAAGAGTGAAAAAATTAAAGGGGTCTCCACACCTCGAACCTTCCACAGTCCCAACACCCTCTCTTGGAAAACTTCTGCACCACATCCTCACCAATCATACATTATCAGTTTCGATCACCAGATCAAATACATAGCCAGCAGCTTTTGTTTTAGCCAAAAGATTTTTTTAATCCACCACCATGACAAGGTAGACTCTTTTAGCCGGGCCCTACTCTACTGTAACTTATTAAACATTTGTTAAAATATCCAATACAATTTTAGGTATATTTTTATTTATTTTTCAATTTTTAAAATGACCAATAATATCACATACATGGGACAAATACCACTGCACCATCACCAGACCACATATTACCACCACATAGTGACCGAATAATACCACATACAAGGAAAAAATACCACCACACCATGACCAGACCACATATTACCACCACAGTGACCAAATAATAGCACATACAAGGAACAAATACTGCCACACCATGACCAGGTCACATATTACCACCACATAGTGACTGAATAATACCACATAAAAGGATCAAATACCATCACACCATGACCAGACCACATATTACCACCACGTAGTGACCAAATAATAGCACATACAAGGAAAAAATACAGCCACACCATGGCCAGATCACATACACACGTGGTCAAAATTGTTGGTACCCCTCATTTAATGACAGAAAAACTCACAATGGTCACAGAAATAACTTGAATCTGACAAAACTAATAATAAATAAAAAAAATCAATGAAAATGAACAAATGAAAGTCAGACATTGTAAAAAAACATACAATACTAATGCCATTATACACAGGAGATCTGTACTTAGTATACAGTGTCCTTGTACAGGTAATACAGTGATCACTAGTGACATTATACATAGGAGCTCTGTATATAGTGTCAGTGTACAGGTAATACAGGGATCACCAGTGACATTATACACACAGACACTGTATATACTGTATAGGTAATACAGTGATCACTGGTGACATTATACACAGGAGCTCTGTATATAGTGTCAGTGTACAGGTAATTCAGTGATCACAAGTGACATTATACACAGGAGGTCTGTATACAGTGTCAGTGTACAGGTAATACAGTGATCACTAGTGACATTATACACAGGAGCTCTGTATATAGTATACAGTATATAGTGTAAGTGTACAGGTAACACACTGATTCACCGGTGACGTCTCTAGTTGAAGTCCTTCATCTTCGCTTTTCTTCTTCATCCATATGAGAAAAACACGGCACTCCGTTGTTGAAATGCTGTTGGTGCACAAGTAGAGTATCCGGCCCGTAATCAATAGTCTACAAAAACTTGGCACTCAAAATTCTAAGAAAAAAGTGGTTCATTTATTATGCATCCAGACAATATTAGTTAAACAGTTTTGGTCCTTACTTGGACCTTCTTCAGAACAAACTATTTCAGCGGTGTGGATATCTCCTTAATTATATCAGTGGGAGATAAAAAGTGCATGTTGCCTGGGTTAGATGCATATGGGAACTGAGTGTCCACGTGGTATGTTAGCCCGGGTTCTGTACTGTGTGTCCGGTAAGAGGAGTCAGCGCTTTTGCTTGCTGCGAGCTGTGCCACTGAGGGTCTGTGCTGTATTGCAACAGGCACTTTTTATCTCCCACTGAGACAATATAATTAACGAGATATCCACACCGCTGAAATAGTTTGTTCTGAAGAAGGTCCAAGTAAGGACCGAAAACATTCAACTATTATTGTCTGGATGCATAAAAAATTAGCCACTTTTTTTCTTTGAATTTTGAGTGCCAAATTTTTGTAGACTATTTCTTCTTCATCCAGTTCAGACCACCATCTCTTCTACCAGCCAGGACTTGTCTCTGCATCAAATAACACAGTTATCTAGAGCACATTCCCCAATTTTTCCCCAGTCTCTATATTACTCCAGATGAACAAAAAAGCGCACAGTGACAGGACCTCTCCTCCCCCACACTGAAAACAGTATCCTCAAAAATAATATCCTTTTATTAGCCCCTACAGAAATAATATCCCACATTCTGGACCCCATGTGTCCTCCCATTCTGGATCCCATGTGTCCACCCATTCTGCCTCATGTCTCTCCATATTGCCCCCATAGTCATCCATAATAGTATAATGCATCCCATAGTCATATAAAGTAGTATGATGCAGCCCAATAACGGTATAATGCAGCCCCATAGTAGTATAATGTAGCCCCATAGTAGCATAATGCAGCCACATAGTAGTATAATGCAGCCCCATAGTGGTATAATGATCCCCATAGCAGAATAATGCAACCCCATAGTAGTATCATGCACCCCATAATATAATAGACCCCAAAGTGGTATAATGCACCCCCATAGTATAATGCAGCCCCATATCAGTATAATGCACCCCCATAGCATAATGCAGCCCCATAATAGTATTATGCACCACCATAGTATAATGCACCCTATAGTAGTATAATGCACCCCATAGTATAATGCAGCCCCATATCAGTATAATGCACCCCCATAGTATAATGCAGCCCCATAACAGTATAATGCACCGGCACAGTATAATACAGCCCCATAGTGGTATAATGCACCCACATAGTATAATGCAGCCCCATAGCAGTATAATGCAGTCCCATAGTAGTATAATGCAGCCCCATAGTAGCATAATGCAGCCGCATAGTAGTATAATGCAGCCCCATAGTAGTATAATGAACCCGATAACAGAATAATGCAACCCCATAGTAGTATAATGCACCCCATAATATAATGCACCCGCAATGTGGTATAATGTACCCTCATAGTATAATGCAGCCCCATATCAGTATAATGCACCCCCACAGCATAATGCAACCCCATAATAATATTATGCACCACCATAGTATAACGCACCCTATAGTAGTATAATGCACCCCATAGTATAATGCAGCCTCATAACAGTATAATGCACCACCACAGTATAATGCAGCCCCATAGTGGTATAATGCACCCACATAGTATAATGCAGCCCCATAGTATAATTCAGCCCCATAGTAGTATAATGCAGCCCCATAGCAGTATAATGCAGCCCCATAACAGTATAATGCAGCTCCATAGCAGTATAATGGACCCCCATAGTATAATGCAGCCTCATAGTGGTATTATGCAGCCCCACAGTATAATGCACCCCTATAGGGGTATATTGCACCCCCATAGGGGTATAATGCACATAATAGTATAATGCACCCTCATAGGGGTATAATGCAGCTCCATAGTGTATAATATGCCCATTACTGCGGTTTTACAAAAAAATTAAAAAGTTTCTCCTTACCTGGCTGAGATCCAGCGCTGTCCTCCACTCGATGCATCTGAGGCGCGGACCTTCGTTCCGGTGTATGACAGTGACATCATACGCCGTCGATGTGCCCACTGACGTCAGCTGCTGCCTGTGATTGGCTGGCGGCTGTTAACTGTTGCCATGCGGGAGGAATCTCCTGCACAGCAACAATTATTATCTGCCTGTGCTTCTGAGGAAACGCGCATCTGGGTGTGGGGACGCTACACCTGACAACTCTGGTCACTTATCCCATCGCAACTTTGTGATACTTAACACCTTTATACCTTTGCTGTCCTATTTTATCCTAGCAATCTAGCAATCTTGGTTTACTTCATTCTTCTCTTTGAGTACATTTGTATGTATGAGACATTTATAGGCTTCATGACTTCTATAGCCATCATTACAGGTTTTCTTATTCACATTTAATGTTGTTGTGCTACTTACATTTTGTTTCCTTATCTGGCTATAATATTGTGCTACCACTATGTACATTTATATACTTCTACTAGCTGAAGAGCTCGGCGTTGCCTGGTCATAGTAAATATCTGTGGTTAGTTATAGCACCTCACTTTTCTTATTTTCCCATCACGCCTCTCATTTTCCCCCTCACATCTATCATTATCTCCCTTACACCTCTCATTTTCCCCCTCACTCCTCTTATTTTCCCCCTCACTCTTCTCATTCCCCCCTAACACTTGTCATTTCGACCTCACATCTGTCATTTTCCAATCACTCCACTATTTTCTCTCACTCCTCTCATTTTGCACTCACACCTTTTCATTTTCACCTCACACCCCTCATTTTCACCTCACACCTCTCATTTTCCCCTCAGTATATACATGTTTGTCATCTCCCTTATATATAGTATACACCTGTATGTCATCTCCTGTATATAGTATATACCTGTATGTCATCTCCCCTGTAAATAGTATATACCTGCTGTATGTCATCTCCTCCTGTATATTGTATATACCTATGTGTCATCTCCTCCTGTATATAGTATATACCTGTATGTCATCTCTTCTGTATATACTATATACCTGAATGTCATCTCCTATATATAGTATATACCTGTATGTAATCTCCTGTATATAGTATATACCTGTATGTCATCTCCCCTGTATATAGTAAATACCTGCTGTATGTCATCTCCTCCTCTATATACCTGTCATCTCCTCTTTTATATAGTATATACCTGTATGTCATCTCCTGTATATAGTATATACGTGTGTCATCTCCTCCTGTATATAGTATATACCTGTAAGTCATCTCATCCTGTATATAGTATATACCTGTGTGTCATCTGCTCCGGTATATAGTATATACCTGTGTGTCATCTCCTCCTGTATATAGTATGTACCTGTATGTCATCTCCTCCTGTATATAGTATATACCTGTGTGTCATCTCCCCTGTATATAGTATGTACCTGTATGTCATCTCCTCCTGTATATAATATGTACCTGTGTGTCATCTCCCCTGCATATAGTATATACGTGTGTCATCTCCTCCTGTATATAGTATATATCTGTGTGTCATCTCCTCCTGTATATAGTATATACCTGTGTGTCATCTCCCCTGTATGTAGTATATACCTTTGTGTCATCTCCCCTGTATATAGTATGTACCTGTATGTCATCTCCCCTGTATATAGTATATACCAGTGTGTCATCTCCTCCTGTATATAGTATATATGTGTGTGTCATCTCCCCTGTATAGTGTATACCTGTGTGTCATCTCCTCCTCTATATAGTATATACCTGTGTGTCATCTCCTCCTGTATATAGTATATACCTGTGTGTCATCTCCCCTGTATGTAGTATATACCTGTGTGTCATCTCCCCTGTATATAGTATGTACCTGTATGTCATCTCCTCCTGTATATAGTATATACCTGTGTGTCATCTCCTCATGTATATAGTATATACCTGTGTGACATCTCTCCTGTATATAGTATATACCTGTGTGTCATCTCCCCTGTATGTAGTATATACCTGTGTGTTATCTCTCCTGTATATAGTATGTACCTGTATGTCATCTCCCCTGTGTATAGTATATACCAGTGTGTCATCTCCTCCTGTATATAGTATACATGTGTGTGTCATCTCCCCTGTATATAGTGTATACCTGTGTTTTATCTCCTCCTGTATATTGTATATACCTGTGTGTCATCTCCTCCTGTATATAGTATATACCTGTGTGTCATCTCCCCTGTATATAGTATATAACTGTGCGTCATCTCTCCTGTATATAGTATGTACCTGTATGTCATCTCCCCTGTATATAGTATATACCAGTGTGTGATCTCCTCCTGTATATAGTATATACCTGTGTCATCTCCCCTGTGTATAGTATATATATGTGTGTCATCTCCTCCTGTATATAGTATATACCTGTATGTCATCTCCACCTGTATATAGTATATACCTGTGTGTCATCTCCCCTGTATATAGTATATACCTGTGTGACATCTCTCCTGTATATAGTATATACCTGTGTGTCATCCCCCCTGTATGTAGTATATACCTGTGTGTTATCTCCCCTGTATATAGTATGTACCTGTATGTCATCTCCCCTGTGTATAGTATATACCAGTGTGTCATCTCCTCCTGTATATAGTTTACATGTGTGTGTCATCTCCCCTGTATATAGTGTATACCTGTGTTTTATCTCCTCCTGTATATAGTATATATATGTGTGTGTCATCTCCTCCTGTATATAGTATATACCTGTATGTCATCTCCACCTGTATATAGTATATACCTGTGTGTCATCTCCCCTGTATATAGTATATATGTGTGTGTCATCTCCTCCTGTATATAGTATATACCTGTTTGTCATCTCCTCCTGTTTATAGTATATACCTGTGTGTCATCTCTCCTGTATATAGTATATACCTGTGTGTCATCTCCTCCTGTATATAGTATATATCTGTGTGTCATCTCCTCCTGTATTAGACCTCGTTCACATGTTATTTGGTCAGTATTTTTACCTCAGTATTTGTAAGCTAAATTGGCAGCCTGATAAATCCACAGCCAACAGGAAGCCCTCCCCCTGGCAGTATATATTCGTTCACACATACACATAATAGACAGGTCATGTGACTGACAGCTGCCGTATTTCCTATATGGTACATTTGTTGCTCTTGTAGTTTGTCTGCTTATTAATCAGATTTTTATTTTTGAAGGATAATACCAGACTTGTGTGTGTTTTAGGGCGAGTTTCTTGTGTCAAGTTGTGTGTGTTGGGTTGCATGTGGCTACATGCATGTAGCGACTTTTGTGAGATGAGTTTTGTGTGGGGACATGCGTGTAGCAACTTTTTTTGTGTCGAGTTGCATGTGACAGGTTAGTGTAGCAAGATGTGTGCAGCAAGTTTTGCGCATAGCGAGTTTTGCGTGTGGCGAGTTTTATGTGTGGTGCGTTTTGAGTATGTGCAAGTTTTGTGTGAGGCAACTTTTGCATGTGTTGCAACTTTTGTGCATGTGGCAATTTTTCCGCGTGTGCAAGTTTTGCGTGTGGCGAGTTTTCCATGAGGTGAGTTTTGCACGTGTGGCGAGTTTTGCGTGAGCCTAGTTTTGCATGTGGCGAGTTTTGCGCGTGGTGAGTTTTGAGCGGCGACTTTTGTGTTTCGACTTTTATGTGGCGAGGTTGGTGTATGTGTGGTGAAATGTGTGCTGAGGGTGATATATGTGTTCAAGCACGTGGTAGTGTGTGGCGCATTTTGTGTGTGTGTTCATATCCCCGTGTGTGGTGAGTATCCCATGTCGGGGCCCCACCTTAGCAACTGTACGGTATATACTCTTTGGTGCCATCGCTCTCACTCTTTAAGTCTCCCTTGTTCACATCTGGCAGCTGTCAATTTGCCTCCCAACAATTTTCCTTTCACTTTTTCCCCATTATGTAGATAGGGGCAAAATTGTTTGGTGAATTGTAATGCGCGGGGTTAAAATTTCGCCTCACAACATAGCCCATGACGCTCTCGGGGTCCAGACGTGTGACTGTGGAAAATGTTGTGGCTGTAGCTGTGACGGTGCAGATGCCAATCCCGGACATACACACACACACATACACACACACACATTCAGCTTTATATATTAGACTAGCTGTACTACCCGGCTTCGCCCGGGTTAATAACTGCTGTTAGCAAAATAGAATGTGTTAACAAAAATTTATTCTGCACACAAAAACCACAAAACAAATAGATAGAAATGTAATTATTAAAAGGCAAAAACTAAGCTAATAGAAGCATTTTACAACATATATTTCAACACCAGAGATATTCCACACAGATTTAACTAAATTGGCCAAGTAATGTGAAGTAATCTTCTACTACTTTTTCGAGAGCCTTTTGATAAACGACATTCTTAGTTTTTCCTTCAGGTGCAAAGACAAACAAATTTTTGGCTGTTCCAACTCTTGAACAGGCCACATAAAGTTGACCATGAGAAAAGCATGGAGATTGTAAATCGATTCCAACTACTTTCAAGGACTGTCCCTGAGCCTTGTTGATGGACATAGCAAATGCCAGTCGAACAGGAAACTGGAGGCGTTTAAAATCAAAAGGCAAATCAGATGGAATGAGAGGAATTGTTGGAATGAAAACATCTTCTCCTGTTGCATATCCTGTCAAAATGGTTGCCTCAATTACATGTGGAAACAGGTTCTTAATCAAGAGTCTTGTTCCATTACACAGCTTTGGTGGATCCAAATTTCTCAATAGCAGAATAGGTGCTCCAGGTTTTAGAAAGAGGTGAGGAGGAAGTCCTTGTGGCTCCAAGGAATTGAGGAACTCAGTTGGATAAAATAATGCTTGAGCAGGGTCTATTACTGTATCTACTGACTTGTAGGTTGTGCACACACCTGGAAGGAGATTTAGAATTTCAAGATTGATCTTGTTGACACTGTCATTTTTGGGGGCTAGAATAGCCCTTTCACACAGCCAGCCAGAATTTTTGAAGTGGAGTTAAATGTTTGGAAAAACCTTTGCTTTCAACTCCTCAATGGAAGTCACAATGCAACAAAAGTTGCTTGGGAAGGTGATCTGTCCAGTGGTTGAGTTTACTGGTGCCTTGCCATCTCCAATAGTCAACAGCTGGCTCGAAAACAGTCCAGCAGAAACATCGCCTGTCATGTAGACCCTCATGTTTGTGTTCAGTGACATTTTCTTTACTTTTCTCCAAAGGTACGATGCTTTGAGACAGGCATTGCGTTCGTCTGCAGGGGTTGATCTTGGAATAACAGGTAGTGTTTGGCGGAAGTCACCTGCCAAAACAACAACTACTCCTCCCATGATATATTTGTTGCTTCGCAGGTCTTGCAGCTCTGTCCACTGCTTCCAGAGCCCTTTTGTATGACATGGTGCATTCATCCCAAATGATGGCACTGCATTTTTGAAGCAATTTGGCCAGTCCTGATCCCTTGGCAATATTACACATGGGGCTGTCACTATGAGACAGGTTAAGTGGTAGTTTGAATGTCGAATGTGCTGTCCTGCCACCTTTTAAAAGCGTAGCTGCAATTCCAGAAGATGCCACTGCAAGTGCAATCTTTTTTTGTTGTTGAAATTTTGCCAGGAGCAAGTTGATTACAAATGTCTTTCCTGTTCCACCTGGAGCATCAAGGAAGACAATCCCACCTTTGTTGGTTTCACTGAAACTTAAAATGTAGTTATAGGCGTCTGTTATGATCCTAGTGGTAGAGGATCTCAGGAGTTCCAGCTAAGTCCGCAAACACAAAAACCAGCTCATAGGGAAGTGGTAACTTGGCTGACCGCATATCTGATCCTGGCACAACAACTAGAAGTAGCCGGGGAACGTACCTACGTTGATTCTAGACGTCTCGCACCAGCCGGAGAACTAACTAACCCTTTCAGAGAAAATAAGACCTCACTTGCCTCCAGAGAAAAGACCCCAAAGTTATTATACAAGCCCCCAACAAATAATAACGGTGAGGTAAGAAGAAAAGACAAACGTAAGAATGAACTAGATTTAGCAAAGAGAGGCCCACTAATTAATAGCAGAAAATAGGAAGAGGACTTATGCGGTCAGCAAAAAACCCTATAAAAATATCCACGCTGAAGATCCAAGAACCCCCGCACTGACTAACGGTGTGGGGGGAGAATATCAGCCCCCTAGAGCTTCCAGCAAAAACAGAAATCACATTTTGAACAAGCTGGAACAAAATAAGAGCAAATGCAAAAGGACAAAAATAAGAAAGCAGAACTTAGCTTATCTTGCAAAACTCAGGGACCAGGAGTCAGGAGGAAAACAGACATAGACTGATTACATCGATTCCAGGCACTAGACTGAGTTTCCAGGAAGTCTAAATAGGAACACCCAAGGCCTAACGAACCAGGTGGGTACCAACCTGGGGAAGGATAATCCAAGTGCCATACCGCTAGTGACCACAAGAGGGAGCCAACAAATATAGTTCACAACAGTACCCCCCCTTTAAGGAGGGGTCACCGAACCCTCACCAAGACCACCAGGGCAATCAGGATGAGCAGCGTGAAAGGCACGAACCAAATCGGCCGCATGAACATCAGAGGCGGCCACCCAGGAATTATCCTCCTGACAATAGCCCTTCCATTTGACCAGATACTGAAGCCTCCGTCTAGAGAGACGAGAATCTAAGATCTTCTCCACCTCGTACTCCAACTCGCCCTCAACCAACACCGGAGCAGGAGGCTCAACAGCAGGAACCATAGGCACAACGTACCGCCGCAACAAAGACCTATGGAACACATTGTGAATGGCAAACGACACAGGAAGATCCAAACGAAAAGACACCGGATTAAGGACTTCCAAAATTTTATAAGGACCAATAAAGCGAGGCTTAAACTTAGGAGAGGAAACCTTCAGAGGGACAAACCGAGAAGACAACCAAACCAAATCCCCAACACGAAGTCGGGGACCCACACCGCGGCGGCGGTTGGCAAAACGCTGAGCCTTCTCCTGTGACAACTTTAAGTTGTCCACCACATGATTCCAAATCCGGTGCAACCTATCCACCACGGAATCCACCCCAGGACAGTCAGAAGGTTCAATATGACCCGAGGAAAAACGCGGATGAAAACCAGAGTTGCAGAAAAATGGCGAAACCAAAGTAGCGGAACTAGCCCGATTATTGAGGGCAAACTCAGCCAATGGCAAGAAGGTCACCCAATCATCCTGATCCGCAGAAACAAAACATCTCAAATAAGCCTCCAGCGTCTGATTAGTTCGCTCCGTTTGGCCATTAGTCTGAGGATGAAAGGCAGATGAAAATGACAAATCAATGCCCATCTTAGCACAAAAAGATTGCCAGAATCTGGACACAAACTGGGATCCTCTGTCAGACACGATATTCTCAGGAATGCCGTGCAAACGAACCACATTCTGAAAGAACAAAGGAACCAGATCGGAAGAGGAAGGCAACTTAGGCAAGGGCACCAAATGGACCATCTTGGAAAAACGATCACACACCACCCAGATGACAGACATTCCTTGAGACACCGGAAGATCTGAAATGAAATCCATGGAAATGTGCGTCCAAGGCCTCTTCGGGACGGGCAAGGGCAAAAGCAACCCGCTGGCACGAGAACAGCAAGGCTTAGCCCGAGCACAAATCCCACAGGACTGCACAAAAGAACGCACATCCCGCGACAGGGAAGGCCACCAAAAGGACCTAGCCACCAAATCTCTGGTACCAAAAATCCCAGGATGCCCTGCCAGCACCGAGGAATGAACCTCAGAGATAACTCTGCTGGTCCATTTATCAGGAACAAACAATCTATCAGGTGGGCAAGGGTCAGGTCTACCAGCCTGAAATCTCTGCAACACACGTCGCAAATCAGGAGAAATGGCCGACAAGATTACTCCCTCTTTAAGAATACCAGCTGGCTCTGAGACGCCGGGAGAGTCAGGCACCAAGCTCCTAGAAAGAGCATCAGCCTTCACATTCTTTGAACCAGGCAGGTACGAGACCACAAAGTCAAAACGGGAGAAAAACAACGACCAACGAGCCTGTCTAGGATTCAGGCGCTTAGCAGACTCGAGATACATCAGATTTTTGTGATCAGTCAAGACCACCACACGATGCTTAGCTCCCTCGAGCCAATGACGCCACTCCTCAAATGCCCACTTCATGGCCAATAACTCCCGATTACCAACATCATAGTTCCGCTCAGCAGGTGAAAATTTCCTAGAGAAAAAAGCACATGGTCTCATCACAGAGCAACCAGGGCCTTTCTGCGACAAAACAGCTCCGGCACCGATCTCAGAAGCATCCACTTCAACCTGAAAGGGAAGTGAGACATCAGGCTGGCACAAAACAGGCGCCGAAGTAAACCGGCGCTTCAGCTCCTGAAAAGCCTCCATGGCTGCAGGAGCCCAATTAGCAACATCAGAACCTTTCTTGGCCATATCCGTCAAAGGTTTAACAACGCTAGAAAAATTAGCAATAAAACGACGGTAGAAATTAGCAAAACCCAAGAACTTCTGAAGACTCTTAACAGACGTGGGTTGAGTCCAATCATGAATAGCTCGGACCTTGACTGGGTCCATCTCCACAGTAGAAGGGGAGAAAATAAAACCCAAGAAGGAAACCTTCTGCACTCCAAAGAGACACTTTGAGCCCTTCACAAACAAAGCATTATCACGCAAAACCTGAAACACCATCCTGACCTGCTTTACATGAGAATCCCAATCATCAGAAAAAAACAGAATATCATCCAGATAAACAATCATAAATTTATCTAGATACTTCCGGAAGATGTCATGCATAAAGGACTGAAACACTGAAGGAGCATTAGAGAGCCCAAAAGGCATCACCAAGTACTCAAAATGACCTTCGGGCGTATTGAACGCAGTTTTCCATTCATCTCCCTGCTTAATGCGCACAAGGTTGTACGCACCACGAAGATCTATCTTGGTGAACCAACTGGCACCCTTAATCCGAGCAAACAAGTCCGACAATAGTGGCAAAGGATACTGAAATTTGACAGTGATATTATTCAGAAGCCGATAGTCAATACAAGGTCTCAAAGACCCGTCTTTCTTGGCCACAAAAAAGAATCCCGCACCAAGAGGGGAAGAAGATGGACGAATATGTCCCTTCTCCAAAGACTCCTTTATATAAGAACGCATTGCGGCATGCTCAGGTACAGATAGATTAAATAATCGTCCCTTAGGAAATTTACTACCAGGAATCAAATCTATAGCGCAGTCACAGTCCCTATGAGGAGGAAGGGCACTGGACCTGGACTCACTGAATACATCCTGATAGTCCAATAAATACTCTGGAACTTCAGAAGGAGTAGAAGAGGCAATAGAGACCGGCGGGGAATCGCAATGAATTCCCTGACAACCCCAACTTGACACAGACATAGCCTTCCAATCCAAAACTGGATTATGGGTCTGTAACCATGGCAGACCCAAAACGACCAAATCATGCATTTTATGCAGAACAAGAAAACGAATCACCTCCCGATGTTCAGGAGTCATGCACATGGTCACTTGTGTCCAATACTGCGGTTTATTCTCCGCCAATGGCGTAGCATCAATTCCTCTAAGAGGAATAGGATTTTCCAAAGGCTCCAGGACAAAACCACAGCGCTTGGCAAACGACAAGTCCATAAAACTCAGGGCAGCACCAGAATCCACAAATGCCATAACAGGGTAGGAAGACAATGAGCAAATTAAAGTCACAGACAAAATAAACTTAGGTTGCAAATTACCAATGGCGACAGGACTAACAACCTTTGTTAGGCGTTTAGAGCATGCTGAGATAACATGTGTAGAGTCACCGCAGTAAAAACACAACCCATTCTGACGTCTATGATTTTGTCGTTCAGTTTTAGTCTGAATTCTATCACATTGCATTGAGTCAGGTGTCCGTTCAGACAATACTGCCAGAGAATTAGCAGATTTGCGCTCCCGCAAACGCCGATCAATCTGAATGGCAAGAGTCATAGAATCATTCAGACTTGTAGGGATGGGAAACCCCACCATCACATTCTTAATGGCCTCAGAAAGGCCATATCTGAAATTTGCGGCCAGAGCACACTCATTCCATTGAGTAAGCACGGACCATTTCCGAAATTTTTGGCAATACACCTCAGCTTCATCCTGGCCCTGAGAGATAGCCAGCAACGCTTTTTCATCCTGAATTTCAAGATTAGGCTCCTCATAAAGCAATCCGAGCACCAGAAACAACGCATCAATATTTGCCAATGCAGGATCTCCTGGCGCCAATGAGAAGGCCCAATCCTGAGGGTCGCCACGCAAGAAGGAGATAACAATTTTAACTTGCTGAGCTGAGTCTCCAGACGAACGAGGTCTCAAAGATAGAAACAATTTACAATTATTCCTAAAATTCCTAAATTTAAATCGATCTCCAGAGAATAGCTCAGGAATAGGTATCTTAGGCTCTGACATAGGACTACAAGTAACAAAATCCTGAATGCCCTGCACTCGTGCAGCAAGCTGATCCACACTAGTAATCAGAGTCTGAACATTCATGTCTGCAGCAAGGCTTCAAGCCACTCAGAGAAAAAGGGGAAGGAGGAAAAAAAAAAAACTCAGAACTTTTTTTTTTTTTTCTTTTAATCCCGCTTAGCAATGCATTAAATATTCTCTTTTAGGCCTGGAATACTGTTATGATCCTAGTGGTAGAGGATCTCAGGAGTTCCAGCTAAGTCCGCAAACACAAAAACCAGCTCATAGGGAAGTGGTAACTTGGCTGACCGCATATCTGATCCTGGCACAACAACTAGAAGTAGCCGGGGAACGTACCTACGTTGATCCTAGACGTCTCGCACCAGCCGGAGAACTAACTAACCCTTTCAGAGAAAATAAGACCTCACTTGCCTCCAGAGAAAAGACCCCAAAGTTATTATACAAGCCCCCAACAAATAATAACGGTGAGGTAAGAAGAAAAGACAAACGTAAGAATGAACTAGATTTAGCAAAGAGAGGCCCACTAATTAATAGCAGAAAATAGGAAGAGGACTTATGCGGTCAGCAAAAAACCCTATAAAAATATCCACGCTGAAGATCCAAGAACCCCCGCACTGACTAACGGTGTGGGGGGAGAATATCAGCCCCCTAGAGCTTCCAGCAAAAACAGAAATCACATTTTGAACAAGCTGGAACAAAATAAGAGCAAATGCAAAAGGACAAAAATAAGAAAGCAGAACTTAGCTTATCTTGCAAAACTCAGGGACCAAGAGTCAGGAGGAAAACAGACATAGACTGATTACATCGATTCCAGGCACTAGACTGAGTTTCCAGGAAGTCTAAATAGGAACACCCAAGGCCTAACTAACCAGGTGGATACCAACCTGGGGAAGGATAATCCAAGTGCCATACCGCTAGTGACCACAAGAGGGAGCCAACAAATATAGTTCACAACAGGCGTCCCTTTGATCTGGTACCAATATTGGCTCGTTCTGAGACACAAATGCTGTCAGTTCATCAATATTGTAGTTTGTTTCTATGAAAATCTCCCTACACATTTGGATGCCTTCAGGATTTCTTATTGGAGCAGGCAAACCAAGCTACTGTAAGGCTTTTCCTGACATTGCTATGCACTGATCTTCAAAAAGCATTAAAGTTTAATTGAACATTTCCTCAGTGAAGTTGATGAGTTGCTGAGGATTTTCCCTTCTAATCTGCATGAGGATGTTCTCACTGAGATCAGTTTTGTACTTTGTCCAAATCTCAAGAGGATTTGAAATGCTACAGGTTGTTAGAATAATAGCAAAGAGGTGTCTTAGTCGCTTTGGGGTTTGTTTGGCTGCTGCTTCACTGAGGGTCATGTCCTAGTGTCCATCATTTTCCAGAAGTCCTTTTCTTTGGCAAGCTTCCCTGAATGTTTCACACACATGGCCTCCGACGGTCTTCAGGTCAGAAAATGATGTAGGGCCTTTGACAACATGAAGTAACATGCGCAGGTAGAAGCACTCTACTTTGACGGATGAACAGTGCAGACACGACCAAGAGTATCAGCTGCTTTCACCCCTGGATAGCCTTCAATATCAAGCCCCCGTTTCCTCCGTTCCAGTGTTTTTCTGGAGGCATTCCAAGTGCAGTACTTTGGTAAATTACAGTAGAGAATTGTTTTTGCAAAAGGGTCTTGTTGACACAGCTCAAAAAATGCCAAGAGGGTGGTCTTAGGTGGTGTTAGGAGCTGCTGCTGTAAGTTTGCTGGGTTAAAATAAATTATCTGTCCATTTTCCAAGTGCACACTCAGATGCACAACTGGTGGGTAGCGCTCATGAATGGAGAATCCTAGTATTCTCCAAACAGCTTCATTGCTGCTTATGTACCTGCCCATCTGGAATGCCTCCACTTCATCAATAATAGGTCCATTTTTCTGGAGTTCAAAAACTGCTTGATCACTTCCTTTGTGGACATATTTGCAGATATACTTGATTGATTTCACAGAGTGGCAAGATTCGACATTTATGTGGGCTTGGAAGATTTTTGAGAGCAAAGGGTTGTAAGGCACTACCCACCTGTTGTCAATTTCTATCTCTTGGAGTGATGATCCAACACGCATTTTGAGCTTTGCTGTGAAACTACCATCCCCTGGCTTTCATCTTCGGTAGACTGGATATCCATCTTGTCCTGTTTGGGTTTCTTGTACCAGGGATTGTGGGTAATGCTTTGAACACCTGCCATCAATCATACAGGGAGAATTTTTGTTGAGATTCCCACACGGACCATGGATCATGTTTTTTGTGATGGTGTCAAACAGCAATGGGTCAATCTGAAGGTCTGGCAATTCGGCACTGATGATATTGTCAATTTCGGTAGGCTGTATTTTTTGCTTCAGCCAGATCAAGATGTGGGCGTGAGGAAGGTCTCTTTTTGCCATTCAACTGAATACATCCAGCACTGCGTCTTACCATAAATATGCGATTTTGTGATAAGATTAGTCATTTTTGAAAGTTTCTGTTTGAAAACCCGAGCAATAAGGTCATGGCGATTCACTGTTTTTTGGCCCGGCAACAGGTGCCCTCCAATTACCTCCCAGGCAGGATTGCAAGTAAAGGTGATGAAAAGATCTCGATGGCCATACTTTCTCACATAAGTCATTGCATCCTGTGTGTATTCATGCATGTGTCGTGGGCTTCCAGTGACAGTTGATGGAAGAATAACCATTTTCCCCAACTCTTTTGGATCAGCATAATTTGCAACAGCATCTCTAAGGTGAATATATTCCTCTGCCCTGAGCTTCTTTTGATTTATTCGGATATATAAAAGACGTTCACTCTCAATCTTTGCATACATGTCAACAATAAATTGGTGGAAGAGGTGTTTGCATTTCAAGATGTGATTTTCCTCTACAAATCTTGTCATGATCCTATATGCATAGAAGTCCATGGCAGACACTTTTTTCCTGAAGGGTTGCCTGTTGTAGGATCTGTCTGAGGTATTCCAAAGTGATAGCCATCCTGTCCCTGCCAAAAGATGATTGGATATTGCAGAGCATCATAGGACCTGTGAGTTTCTGCTACTCGTTGCAAACTATTGTTCCTTTTCTGAAGCACAATGTCACGGCTTTGAAAATGATTACCTGCAATCAAGATGGCTACCTCATCAAATGTGGGAGCATTGAAACGTCTCTGATGCTCACCTTGTGGTGTTTTCTTTCAAATATTTTATTAGGATTTTAACTTTTAACAGGGAAGGAAAGGTTGGGAAGGGACGGGGGAGAAGGGATGGGGTAGACATAAGGAAAGTAAGCCCCTATAACAATAGGGGAAGTAGGCGGTCACATAGTAGGTTAATATAAACATAATGGAAATAAGATAACTCAGTAAGCTATTAAAGTGATATAAATAGTACTTTGCGCCGGTTCGCTTTATAGTCAGTATGCAATATAATGTGAAGGCCTAGTGTGAGCTATAGCTTACAGCAAATTATATGGTTGCTTATTATGTCCAGGAACACCCTCGGGTGGTCCTGCGACTATGCGGGCAGCAAAAAATCTGGCTCATTATTAAAGCTAACCGTTGGGAAGAGATATGACTATAGAATAGGTAGTTTTGTATATATAACAGAATTACATTTCAGGTAGGGCTATTGTAGGTTCCAGAAACATTCAGACCCTGTTGTTTCAGGAAGGATAGACCTTCTTTGGGGGTTGTGATGTGAACAGTTCCAGACAGGACTTTCACCAGGAGAGTAGAGGACGGCAACCACGAGTAGGCAAAATGGAACCTCCGGAGCTCCCGCGTAACCGATGCAAAATCCTGTCGCTTTTTCAAAGTCACCTTAGACAGATCCCTGAAGAACGTTAGGTGGCCATATGGGGAGAGCAGGAAGTTTTTGTCGGAGGAAAGGTCAAACAATTTACCTCTAACCCAGGTTGGGAAGAAGGAGACGATGATGTCTCTTGGTACGTCAGGCGGGAGGGACACAGGTCTTTTAATCCGGTAGGCGTTTTCAATTATATTAGGTCCGTTGATGTCAGGTATAAATTTGGAGATCATTTTGAGGACATAACTTTTTAGGTGGGGAGGTTTAATAGACTCCGGGACTCCCCTGATTTTTACGTTGTTTCTCCGCTTATGATCTTCTAAACTCGCCAGACTACACTTTAGCGAATCAATGTCTTTTTGTAGACTCTCTAGTAAAGCTGTGGAAACAGGAGGGAGCGGTGAATTATCAAAATCGGGACGGTCTAAACCTTCAGGTGGATAGACCTCCATATCACTATTTGAAAAGCATTCAGAGGAAGCGTACGAGCCGTTTTCAGATGAAGAGTAGCTACATTGGGATGACCTTGAGGATGACCCGGACGGGGAGGAATCGAGACTATCGGCAATGGAAGTCAGTGCGTCCCTAACATAGGACTCGGACGCTGTCTCCGTACGTGATGATCTCGTGTTTAGCGCATTAAAGGAGAATAAGTATTTATCCAACGCTAGGGAACCTTCATCCATTTTTTTATTAATGATGTCGCAAAATGCTTTTAGCATGTTGTCCATTGCCTGTTCAGTGGGGGGTCCTTCCGTATTTATCACTTCCTCAGAGCCAAAGGATGAGTATGAGGATTCTGGGGTAAAGCCTCCCTCCTCCTGATTATCATGAGTGTCATCTCCCTGTTGTGGGGCAGCCTGTGAGCAGTGATTTTTTTTTTGTGGCGTACCCTTAGGTTTGCTCTGTGTCCCCACAGTATTTGGAGCCTGGTATTTTCCCCTCGTCTGGGGTCTGGGCTGCGGCACAAATGTGGAGGCATCAAATCTTAATATACGGTTTGTATATGGACCTGTCATATGTCTGGCAGCAACATCGCTGCAAGTAGTGGGCGGAGTCATGAACGGAGACTCATCTGGCCTCCCCTTCTCCAGTCCTGCCTGCTCCTGTGCACCAGCTATATTGATTTCTTTCTTTGTCACTGCGCCTGTCCAGTGACTCGGACCGGGAGAGCCCTGGGGCTCCAGCGGTAGTGCCGCCTGCTGCGCCGGCTTACCCGAGTCTCCCTCCTCAGCCGCGCTGCAGTTCCCTCTTCCTGCGGCTGTGTCGTCGCTTGCTGTGGGCGGAGCTTTGGACTGAGCCGTGGGCGGGGCCTTGGCTCCACTCCGGCTTCCCCGCTCCGCCCGCTGATGTGGAGCCGCTGCTCCCCGGCCGGCTCCAGAGGTCCCGCCGGCCTGCTGAGACAAAGCAGAGCGCCCCAGGGGTTCCGGAACGGAGGCCGCCCGTGCCCTGAGCTCACCTGGGGCTTTCTCTGCGTCCACATCCGGACTCTTCTATCCGGGAGTGGGGCTGCTGCGCTAGATGGGCGGAGTTGTGGGCGAAGCTTCATTGTTCCTTCTTCTGCCCGGTCTCACCAGCTCAGGCGAGGCCGAGGCTTTGGGCCTAGCTCCGGAGGCACCTCCGGTCTTTGTGCCAGTTATAGGTGGTCTTCCTGCGGACATCACTGCGGGAGTCGCTGTGGATGGAGGCTTTTTCTGGGGTCTTCCCTCAGATGAGGCTGGTCTGTAGCTTAAAGGCACCGATGAGTGCAGCGTCTTGTCCTCCCTTCTGTGCAGGCCTGTAGCAAGGCCTCGGCTGGGGCCTGTATGCCTCTGGGATGGTTGTGCCCTTCTCAAAGCCGCTTTTTCCATGCTGTGTCTGTTCTTGGGTGCTTTAAATGAAGTTTTAAGCGATTTTTTCCTAGATTGTAAGCAAATTGCCGCTAATAATGGGGGATTTAGCAGGAGCTCCTGTGAAACAGGTCTGCTCCCAGTCCCCTAGCAAGCCACGCCCCCCACCTTGTGGTGTTTTGTCAGCTCGAATGACAACCTTGTAATCGTCATTTGGCATTGTAAGAGTCATGTCGGTCTGGTAGTCGGGGGCAGGTATATCTCGCCCAGGTATTTGTCCTATGTGAATTAGGCCGCTCAGTATCTTCAGGAAACCGAGGGGTTAATAAGTGCAGGAATAAAGGCTGACCAGCTGGAGGTTTCAGGTGTCAGCCTGGGGCACACAGAATGCCTGTCTGTGTGAGACAAACGTGAGTGAGAGCTGTGCTCATGATCTATGTAATGTTAGCTGGGAGGGAGAAGCCCCCCCAGTTGTTAGATAGGAACGTATTTGTTTAGTTAGTGCCGGACAGGCTAGGATTTATTTTTATGTTTTGTTTTCTGTATTTGCTTTCACTTTAATAAACCTGACTTGAGGTCAGTCAACTTGGAAACCTGCTGTCGCCTAAGAGTTCAATGCACAAACCACGTGACCTTTGACCCCAGCAAAGGCGATCCCGGAGTGTTTTGTCACATTGTGGTGGAGAATGCGGGCAACACGTGTCACAGGCGACAGTATGGAAGACGTGGTGAAAGCCCTAGTGCAGGCCACTGCCACACAGCATGAAGCTAATCGCTTGATGGCCGCACAGCTGAAGGAATTAGTGGACATGACGGCTGCAGACCGCCACCTTCTCCAACAGGTGGCGCAGCGCCTGGTGAGCATGCCTGAGGTAGACCCGGAAGCAGAGTCCAGAAGGATCCATGTGAGTCGGTACTGGCAAAAGTTGACTGCAGAAGATGACGTCGAAGCATACCTGACAACGTTTGAGCGCACGGCGTTGAGGGAAAAGTGGCCGAAGGCACGATGGGCCGATTTGATTGCTCCGTTTCTCTCCGGCGAGGCCCAAAAAGCTTACCATGACTTGGACCCGGAAGTCGCTCAGGACTTTGAGAAGCTGAAAGTTGAGATCCTGGCCCGGCTAGGTGTAACGACGGCTGTCGGTGCACAGAGGGTACATCAGTGGACATACCAGCCAGATAAACCGCCGCGGTCTCAGATGTTCGACCTGATTTATTTGACAAAGAAATGGCTGCAACCCGAGGTACTGACAACCCCAGAAATAATCCAGCGGGTTGTCCTGGATAAGTATCTGAGAGTGCTACCTCCAGCGCTGAAAAGGTGGGTAAGCCAAGGAAATCCCACGACAGCGGATCAACTTGTGGAGTTGGTCGAGCGTTATTCCGTGGCAGAAGGACTTCCCGACGAAACCGCTAGCACCCAGTCTGTGCCTTCTCCTCCCAGTAAGACTGTTCCAGCGACTACGGGTGAAGGAAAATCGCAAAAAACTGCGGGGGAGGAACCCGGGACTGCTCGCACTCCGAGACCGAGAGTATGGGACGGTGGTCTCAGTAGGGGGCCTGTTAGGTGTTTCCGCTGCCGTGAGAAGGGCCATGTTTCTGCGAACTGTCCTGTTACCACTGAACCCATGCAGTGCGATGTTATAGACTCTAAGAAACGCATGTCTTTGGTTACACGGCTGGTGAATGTGAATGTGGGTCAAAGTGATATAGCAAAACACCTGTGTGAATTATCTGTTGATGGGAAAAGTGTTGTGGCGTTACTAGACTCTGGAAGCGTGGTGACTCTGGTGAAAGCTAGTCTGGTGGCACTTCCGTCTGGTTCGTCTGACAAATTTTCTGTAACGTGTGTGCATGGTGACACCTGCTCGTACCTAACGGCGGTCATATCGATTTCCACTCCCTATGGGTCTGTGCAACACAAAGTGGGACTCGTTCCCGCATTGTTACAGGATGTAATCCTGGGCAGGGATTTTCCCCATTTCTGGCAGTTGTGGGAGAATCAGTTGCTCCTTCACCGTAGCTGTGAATCTGTTCCCATGCCATCTGGAGGTCCCGAACTCCTAGAGGAGGTCCCACAGGCAGACGTTACTGGGGAGGTTATTGAATCTAACCTTCAGTTCCCCTTCTCAGTTATGGCGGGGGAAGCTGAGGAAACTGAGGAAACTCAGTGAGAGGCAGAGGCAGACAGCCATCCAGCACCCTGCCTACCCGATTTGGGAGTCCAGTTGGATGACTTCCACAGCGAGCAAATGAGAGATCCTACCCTGACTCCGGCTAGGAAAAATGTAAAAATGATAGATGGGGTACCCGTAGAACCTGACACTAGGCTAGCGTACCCGTACATGGTTCTTGAAAATTATTTACTCTACCAGGTAGAGAAAAAAGGGGAAGATATTGTGCAACAGTTAGTGGTACCCAAACCTTATCGGCGGAAGGTACTGGACCTGGCCCACGGACATATAATGGGGGGACATCTGGGGGTACAGAAAACCACAGAAAGGATATCGCATTCTTTTGTGTGGCCCGGAATACATAATGATGTGCGTAACTATTGTGAGTCCTGTCCAGAGTGCCAAGTCTCTGCGCCTAAAACTCGGTTCTGTAGCCCTTTGGTACCCCTTCCTATCATTGGGGTCCCTTTTGAGAGAATTGGGATGGATCTGGTTGGGCCCCTTCCCCGGTCCGCACGTGGGCACCAACATATCCTCGTCATCATGGACTATGCCACTCGTTACCCAGAAGCCATCCCTTTGCGTAACACTGCTACCAAAACGATCGCCAAAGAGTTGGTACAAGTGTTTAGTCGGGTGGGAATTCCAAAACAGATACTCACCGACCAGGGGACTCCCTTTATGTCAAGGGTGATGAAGGAGCTCTGCAGGCTCTTACAAATAGACCAGTTGCGTACGTCTGTCTATCACCCTCAAACAGATGGGTTGGTTGAGCGGTTCAATAAAACCTTAAAACAGATGCTCCGGAAGGCGATAGACAAAGATGGAATGAACTGGGATTACTTGTTACCCTATTTGCTGTTTGCCATTAGGGAAGTTCCCCAGTCTTCCAAAGGGTTCTCGCCTTTCGAGCTATTATACGCCCGTCGTCCCCGTGGACTGTAGGACGTCGCAAAAGAAACCTGGGAAGGTCAAGTCACTCCCTTTAAAATGGTGATAGACCATGTAACGCAAATGCAGGACCGTATTGCTGCTGTCATGCCCGTTGTTAGGGAACATATGTTGCAGGCCCAGGGAGCCCAGAGGCTAAGTTATGATAGAGGCGCCAAGGTCCGTACGTTTGCACCCGGGGATAGGGTGTTGATCCTAATCCCTACGGTGCATAGTAAATTTCTGGCAAAATGGCAGGGCCCCTTTGAGGTCATGGAACGAGTTGGAGAAGTGAACTATAAAGTGCACCAGCCTGGTAAGAGAAAACCAGAACAGATTTATCATGTGAATCTGATAAAACCCTGGAAAGACCGCACTGCCCTAACAGCGGATCTGCCCCGTCCGGTTTGTTCACCTACCGTACCGGAGGTGCAGATTGCCGAGACTCTCTGTGAACGACAAAAATCTGAGGTTAAGCAGTTTTTGTTACAGAACCAACAGTTTTTCTTGGAAAAACCTGGCCAGACTAGGCTAGTGAAACATGAGATTGTCACAGAGCCTGGTGTCACAGTTCATGTGAAGCCATACCGGATTCCGGAAGCACGCCGTGAAGCCGTCTCCCGGGAGGTGAAGGCAATGTTGGACTTAGGAGTCATTAAAGAGTCGCACAGCGCCTGGTCCAGTCCAATTGTGTTGATACCTAAGCCGGATGGCTCTATACGGTTTTGCAATGACTTTAGCAAACTGAATGCGGTTTCTAAATTTGATGCCTACCCTATGCCCCGGGTCGATGAGTTGATCGATCGGCTGGGTAAAGCCCGATACATTACGACCCTGTACCTAACAAAGGAGTACTGGCAGATCCCTCTGGCCGAGGTGGCCAGAGAGAAGACGGCATTTGCTACACCGGAAGGGCTGTTCCAGTATATCTACATGCCGTTTGGACTTCACGGAGCCCCAGCAACGTTCCAGAGATTGATGGATCGAGTCTTGAGGCCCCACAGGCAGTACGCTTCTGCCTACCTAGACGACATCATAATTTACAGCGTGGACTGGGAAGCTCACCTCCGGAAGGTACAGGCGGTGATTGATGACCTGAGAGACGCAGGCTTAACGGCGAATCCCAAGAAATGTCACATCGGCCTTGAAGAAGCCCGATACTTGGGCTACGTGATTGGCAAAGGAGTGGTTAAACCCCAGATCGACAAAATACAGGCAGTTCAGGGCTGGCCGCAACCAGTGAACAAGAAACAAGTTCAAGCTTTCCTGGGCATTGCCGGCTATTATCGCCGGTTCATACCCAACTTTGCGGCCATGGCTACCCCCTTGACGGATCTTACCAAAGGAAGGGATTCCATCATGGTAAAATGGTCCTCAGCGGCTGAAGAGGCCTTCTACAGTCTGAAACGGGCTTTGTGCTCTCAGCCCGTACTAGTGACTCCTGATTTCAGCAGCGAGTTTGTGGTGCAAACTGATGCTTCTGATACTGGTGTCGGAGCTGTACTTTCCCAGGTGAGGGACGGAGTCGAACACCCGGTCCTCTACCTCAGTCGGAAACTGAATGTACATGAGCAGAGGTATGCCGTGATTGAAAAAGAGTGCCTAGCCATCAAATGGGCTCTCGACTCCCTCAAATATTACCTGGCAGGTAGGAAGTTTAGGCTGGTCACGGACCATGCCCCTCTCAAGTGGATGCATCTCCACAAGGACCGTAATAGTCGGGTAACCCGGTGGTTCCTTGCCCTGCAGGCTTACTCTTTCACTGTGGAGCACCGCCCCGGGGTGCAGATGGGGAACGCTGATGCCCTGTCCCGAGTACACTGTTTTGAGAGTATTCTTGCTCGACCTGAGTGGTCTGAGCAGGGGGGGAGGATATGTAAGAGTCATGTCGGTCTGGTAGTCGGGGGCAAGTATATCTCGCCCAGGTATTTGTCCTATGTGAATTAGGCCGCTCAGTATCTTCAGGATACCGAGGGGTTAATAAGTGCAGGAATGAAGGCTGACCAGCTGGAGGTTTCAGGTGTCAGCCTGGGGCACACAGAATGCCTGTCTGTGTGAGACAAACGTGAGTGAGAGCTGTGCTCATGATCTATGTAATGTTAGCTGGGAGGGAGAAGCCCCCCCAGTTGTTAGATAGGAACGTATTTGTTTAGTTAGCGCCGGACAGGCTAGGATTTATTTTTATGTTTTGTTTTCTGTATTTGCTTTCACTTTAATAAACCTGACTTGAGGTCAGTCAGCTTGGAAACCTGCTGTCGCCTCAGAGTTCAATGCACAAACCACGTGACCTTTGACCCCAGCAAAGGCGATCCCGGAGTGTTTTGTCACAGCATGCATTCGAGTGCAGTCTTGAAAAGTTGAACATATGGATTGTTGGAGTGAAGGAACTGCTGCAAAATAGTGACAATATCAAGGCGAGTGTTAGGAATTAAAGAGCATCTCCGCTAAGCCTCTGCTTCTGCATTTACCATGAAGAAGAGTTGAAGAAATTGAGGTTCTTCTCCTTGTAATGGAAGCAGTGAGCCAATTGAGTGGTAAACCTGTCCTTGAACTTTAAATGTCAGCATAAATCCTGTTGTAAACATTTATTTTGTTACACCAAATGATGTCATTTGGAAGCAGGAGTTGTACTTCCTGATGTTATCCAAGAAATGCTTTGATATTGTACTGGTACCTGTCATCAGAGACTTTAGGAGATCTGGTGTTGACAGGAGAGGTGGAAGTTGTGTCTTTTCATTTGCACCGCATAAACCTGATGGTTCATCTTTCCATTTTAGGGCACTGCAGTACATGGAGACCACATCCATTTTTCCTATCTGAACTTTAGGATTATCCTGATAGTTTATGTCTGACTGGTAACAAAAGGCAGCATGTTTCAAATCTCCAACCATTTCCTGTGCCCTGGTGGAAGAAATAGAAATTCTCTTAGCGGCAAGTCGGCCTTCTCTCTGCTGAGATGACTCATTGGCCCTTGAGGAAGCAGCTCTTCTTCTCTTATCTGCAAGCCTCGCTTCCCTCTCCTAAGAAAGTTCATTGGCTCTTGAGGAAGCAGCTCTTGTTTTCATGTCTGCAAGCCTCGCTTCCCTCTCCTCAGAAAATGCATTGGCTCTTGAGGAAGCAGTTCTTGTTCTCTTGTCTGCATGCCTCGCTTCCGTCTCCTAAGAAAGTTCATTGGCTCTTGAGGAAGCAGCTCTTATTCTCATCTGCAAGCCTTGCTTCCCTCTGCTCAGAAAGTTCATTGGCTCTTGAGAAAGCAGCTGCTGTTCTCATGTGTGTCAGCCTTGTTTCTCGTTCTTCACATTTTTTATTGGCCCGTAATGCAGCTTTTCTTTTCGCATCAGCTGACATTCATGCCATGGAATTCCTTTTCTTATGAGGCATTATTGTGGTAAAAATAGTCTGTAACTGGCAGTTTCTATATCCTCTCACATAGAGGTAATGTGACTGACATCAGCCTTTCCACCAACACACCCTAACAACATGCTATTACCTCACACAAGCTTTGTTATGCTGAGAATGATGCGATTGGTTGCTATTGGCAGACTGATAAATCCCAGCCAACAGGAAGCCCTCCCCCCTGGCAGTATATATTAGCTCACACATACACATAATAGACAGGTCATGTGACTGACAGCTGTCGTATTTCCTATATTGTACATTTGTTGCTCTTGTAGTTTGTCCGCTTATTAATCAGATTTTTATTTTTGAAGGATAATACCAGACTTGTGTGTGTTTTAGGGCGAGTTTCATGTGTCAATTTGTTTGTGTTGAGTTGCGTGTGGTGACATGCATGTAGCGACTTTTGTGAGATGAGTTTTGTGTGGCGACATGCGTGTAGCAACTTTTTGTGTGTCGAGTTGCATGTGATAGGTTAGTGTGTTTTGCGCGTCGAGTTTTATGTAAGGTGCATTTTGAGTATGTGCAAGTTTTGTGTGAGGCAACTTTTGCATGTGTTGCAACTTTTGTGCATGTGGCAATTTTTCCGCGTGTGCAAGTTTTGCGTGTGGCGAGTTTTGCCCGTGGCGAGTTTTGAGCGGCGACTTTTGTGTTCCGACTTTTATGTGGTGAGGTTGGTGCATGTGTGGTGAAATGTGTGCTGAGGGTGATATATGTGTTCAAGCACGTGGTAGTGTGTGGCACATTTTGTGTGTGTGTTCATATCCCCGTGTGTGGTGAGTATCCCATGTCGGGGCTCCACCTTAGCAACTGTACAGTATGTACTCTTTGGCGCCATTGCTCTTGTTCTTTAAGTCCCCCTTGTTCACATCTGGCAGCTGTCAATTTGCCTCCAACACTTTTCCTTTCACATTTTCCCCATTATGTATATAGGGGCAAAATTGTTTCGTGAATTGAAACGCGCGGGGTTAAAATTTTGCCTCACAACATAGCCTATGACGCTCTCGGAGTCCAGACGTGTGACTGTGCAAAATTTTGTGGCTGTAGCTGCAATGGTGCAGGTGCTAATCCCGGACATACACATATACATATATACACACACACACATTCAGCTTTATATATTAGATACACCTGTAAGTCATCTCCCCTGTATATAGTATATACCTGTATGTCATCTCCTCCTGTATATAATATATTGCTGTATATCAGTGCAGCGCCCCAGAGTCCTGGTCGTTGCAGTACTGTTGCTCCGCCGCTAAGGGGGGCTATGGTACGTCTGATGGCACTGAAGGAGTTCATCTGACCAGGTATCACAGACACCAATACACTTCACAGTCTGGCCTCCAGGGGGAGCTAAGGGTTCTATGTATTAGGCCACTCCTCACAATCTGGTAAAACTGGGGGTTAGGCAGGAAGTTAGGACAGAAAGCTGACTGGGAATCGAACAGGCAACACCCTGTGGCAGGGGGTGTTGCAGGGAGAGACTCAGAGGGGTCCCTGTCAGGGGTGGGATCCTGACAGAGGCCTAGCAACCAGAGAGAACGTTACGGGACCGCGCCTGCACGATATAGCGGCGGTACCCCAAGAAAGGACAAGAAGCGAGGTTTATTGTGCTGAGTGAGAAACGAGATCAACGCAACAAGGAGAATACCAGTAGGAGTCGTGCTGTAAGACGAGGCAACATCCTACTGAGGCGCATAACCGGTGGCCGGAACGCCCAGGAAGTATAGAGCTCCAGGCCAAACTTCAAACCTACGGCAGGACAGTCAGTTATAGGCGGGCTGTCTCACCTCATTGACCTAGGAAGACACAAGGGGGGTAACAACAGGAGTGGGGTGACACTAGAGTCCCGGAAGAGCTCCGAGCCTCCCCGTCATACGGGTGCGTCCTAACCATAAGATCTGGGGGACGTGGAAGAACATCAGAATCGAGTTGTGAGGGAACACGGGAAACAGACACAACAGTTGTGAGGACTATCCCGTGGTGCTTAGCAGGGAAGGACTACAACACACAAGCGCTAGAAGGTAGGCACAGATTTCCACCTGCAAAGGGAGCTCTGGATGTGCCATCGGACTGGCCAGGCTTGCGCAGCCCGGTTAACCGTATTCCGGATTGAGGATCCTGAAGCCTTCAGTAAAGAGGTAAAGAGACTGCAACCTGGTGTCCTCGTTATTTACTGCAACCTGCAACGCACCACTACAACATCACCACCATCTCGCACACCTATCATTGTACGCCCCTCAGCAAGGTCACGGACCGGGTCTAGCCACCGTGACAACCCCAGAACAGAGACTCAGAGGCCCGGTACCGGGTACCCCTCGGCCCTGCGGCAGTGGGGGCGCTACAACTTGGTGTCACGAACAGGATCTACTTAAGCCTGAAGAATCGGGTCATGTGTGCCTTGAAACTGTGCTTTATTATACTTGGACTGTGACTTATTGCAAAGACTGTGCAGTGCCACTTGCCGCCAAAAACCGCCGCCATTACAGCGCTAAGGAGAGCGCAGGAGAAGAAGAGGGGCGTGGAAGTGGGCGTAAACAAGCTGAAGAGCGCGAAAGACAATGGCCGCCCAGTCTAAATATTTCTGCACCGTGAGGACGTGTCCGTCAGCAGCCGAGATCCGCCTCCTGATTCTCAATGGTGGGCGGAGACAGAGAAAACGAAACCGCCCACGAAGGAGAGAGCGGGAAAAGGATCAGGAAGCGACCCACGTGGAGGACGCCATGGCCAGCAGCTCGGGACCCGAATGTGGGGTTGAAGCAGAAGTCTCCCCCAACTACCCGGATGAGCACCGCAGCCCATTCTCCACGGACAGCGCTGATCTCTTGCAGGCTGAGATGGGGGACTTGATCCACCAGCTCCTTCAGCTGAACGTGAAGGCCCCGGCTCCGTACCAGGTAGCACCGGAAGGAAGTCCTCTGGCACCGGATCCTGTACCACTACCGGAGTTGTTGCTGAGGCCCTCGCTGACACAGCCAGCGGAACCCGTCGCGGAGGAGGAGCCTGCAATGGCTGGTGAGTCCGCCGACCCCGTCCCGCTGGCAGAGGGCTTGATAGTAGGCCCCGTTGCGGCACCCCCTCTCCCTGGGACCCATAGACTCCAGCGCCTGTTACCATGGGAGGAGGCAACAGGTATGGAACACCTCCTGAAAGCCCCAATTCCGCCAACTACCCTGCTGTGTGAGGCCCATGCAGAGCGCACGGTATGCCACTGGGTGAACCCAGGATCCAACCTCATGGGGTTCCCCGGGGTGAAAACACGGGAAGGGGAGATGGTGCAGGCCCTGAGCTGGGAGGAATACCAGACCCAGCTGGAACAGCAGTGGAAGGAGCAGGACAAGGCGTACCAGGCCGGTCTGGAGGCCCACCATCAAAAAGACCTGGCGGTCAAGGACCGGGCCCGCAAGGACCCCACCGCTCACTAGGCCCCGCGCAGGCAGGGCACTATTGTCACCTTCAAACTCCGCGGAGGTTGGGGCTTTATCAAAGAGCCGGGCCTATACGCCGAAGTCTTCGTCAATCGGCGGGATGTGGAGTCGCATCTCAGGGAGGGCCACCCAGACCGGGATCTCTACCCGGGGGACGAAGTCACCTACACCCGGCATTTTGGGGAAAAGGGGTGGTTCGCCCTGAATGTCCACAAAAAGTGTAGCCCCGTGACACCCTCGACTAAGGTGTCAGAGAAGCTGTCCCCCATAGCCAAGGTGCTCCCTTATGATCAGCCCATGGTCATCACCAAGACCACCGTGGTCACCCCAACGTGCACTATGGTCAAGACCACGACCTGCAGCATCGTCACCTCAACCACCCTCGTGGCCAGGGAGGCACCTCTTCAGGTGGGCGGTGCCCCTGTTGCTCCAGAACTGAAGACAGTGGGTACGCAGACCCCCAGATGGGACAACACTCCTCCTTACGCAGTACCCGGCGGCGGGCAATATCCACAGGGGTTGCCTCTGCCGGTGCTGCCTCCTGAGTGGTTCAAGTAAATGTCCTGACTTTCTGAACATGTATATAGTTAACTGTTTGTCTTTCTGATGTTTTTGCTGCTACAACCCGATCAGGGTTAACTCTTAAAGGGATCCCTTTGTTTACCCGGGATCCCTTCTTCTGCTTTTTGTTTCCTGTTTGTTCATCATTGAAAGAACTGCTGAATCATGAACAATGCATGATTACAAACTTTTTGTAAATAGTTTGCACCTTCTTAAAGGTGCTCTCTACTGGTTTTACACAAAGAAAGGACTCTTTGCGAAGACACTGGTCTTGGAACCAGCACCGGAGTCCTTACTGCGAACGGACTTGCAGCTTGAGAAGTTGCACCACCTCATAGAGACTTGGTCCCCTCTTAAAGGGGATGTTCACATATTGCACTTATGAACAGTGTTGCCTTAAGATGGTTAAATGGCAATAATGTCTTGAAAGAAGAAGTTAAATGTAGCTAACTAGTTAATTGTGAGAAATGTTTAATGATGTTGATAAAAGAATGAGGACAGAAAGTGAACCCGTACGGGGTTAGTCAGTGAGTCCTCCTAAGAGCCATACGGAGATGGCTCAGTAATCCGAACTGAAAGATGGATGATAAGTTCTATACCGTGTATAGTAGTAGAAAGGCAGTAGGCCCGGGCGGAAAGGGGCGGTCCTGTAACAGAAAGGAGAGGCAGTAGGCCTGGAGCAGTTAGGACAGGCGGTCCTGCAGATGTAAAGAAGGAGAATGCAGAAAAGTTGATTAGCCTTATAATGTTTTATAAGAAGGTCTTTAGTGGATTCAGCGAGTACGTCCTTAAAGGCAATGTTAAATTATTGTTCAAAAATTTTGCACTTAGTAGAATACCCGGTTGGGTAAGGAAAGTATTTATAGTATGTTATTTAAAGTATTTAACCATGTTTGTAACGTTCAAGTGTCCTCACCTCCCATAAAGGGAAGCTCTGTTAAAAAGTTTACTTGTACTTGCATTTTCAAAATTGTATGTCTTTTTGCTGACATGTATTGTTGTTTTCTTCCCAGTCCAGGAGTACTGGATTTAACCGGGGGGGAGTGCAGCGCCCCAGAGTCCTGGTCATTGCAGTACTGTTGCTCCGCCGCTAAGGGGGGCTATGGTACGTCTGATGGCACTGAAGGAGTTCATCTGACCAGGTATCACAGACACCAATACACTTCACAGTCTGGCCTCCAGGGGGAGCTAAGGGTTCTATGTATTAGGCCACTCCTCACAATCTGGTAAAACTGGGGGTTAGGCAGGAAGTTAGGACAGAAAGCTGACTGGGAATCGAACAGGCAACACCCTGTGGCAGGGGGTGTTGCGGGGAGAGACTCAGAGGGGTCCCTGTCAGGGGTGGGATCCTGACAGAGGCCTAGCAACCAGAGAGAACGTTACGGGACCGCGCCTGCACGATATAGCGGCGGTACCCCAAGAAAGGACAAGAAGCGAGGTTTATTGTGCTGAGTGAGAAACGAGATCAACGCAACAAGGAGAATACCAGTAGGAGTCGTGCTGTAAGACGAGGCAACATCCTACTGAGGCGCATAACCGGTGGCCGGAACGCCCAGGAAGTATAGAGCTCCAGGCCAAACTTCAAACCTACGGCAGGACAGTCAGTTATAGGCGGGCTGTCTCACCCCATTGACCTAGGAAGACACAAGGGGGGTAACAACAGGAGTGGGGCGACGCTAGAGTCCCGGAAGAGCTCCGAGCCTCCCCATCATACGGGTGCGTCCTAACCATAAGATCTGGGGGACGTGGAAGAACATCAGAATCGAGTTGTGAGGGAACACGGGAAACAGACACAACAGTTGTGAGGACTATCCCGTGGTGCTTAGCAGGGAAGGACTACAACACACAAGCGCTAGAAGGTAGGCACAGATTTCCACCTGCAAAGGGAGCTCTGGATGTGCCATCGGACCGGCCAGGCTTGCGCAGCCCAGTTAACCGTATTCCGGATTGAGGATCCTGAAGCCTTCAGTAAAGAGGTAAAGAGACTGCAACCTGGTGTCCTCGTTATTTACTGCAACCTGCACCGCACCACTACAACATCACCACCATCTCGCACACCTATCATTGTACGCCCCTCAGCAGGGTCACGGACCGGGTCTAGCCACCGTGACAACCCCAGAACAGAGACTCAGAGGCCCGGTACCGGGTACCCCTTGGCCCTGCGGCAGTGGGGGCGCTACATCATCTCCGTCATGGCCAAAAGTATTCACACCCCTGCAATTCTGTCAGATAATACTCAGTTTCTTCCTGAAAATGATTGCAAACACAAATTCTTTGGTATTATTATCTTCATTTAATTTGTCTTAAAGGAAAAAAAACACAAAAGAGAATGAAGCAAAAAGTAAAACATTGATCATTTCACACAAAACTCCAAAAATGGTCCAGACAAAAGTATTGGCACCCTCAGCCTAATACTTGGTTGCAAAACCTTTAGCCAAAATAACTGCGACCAACTACTTCCGGTAACCATCAATGAGTTTCTTACAATGCTCTGCTGGAATTTTAGACCATTCTTCTTTGGCAAACTGCTCCAGGTCCCTGATATTTGAAGGGTGCCTTCTCCAAACTGCCATTTTTAGATCTCTCCAAAGGTGTTCTATGGGATTCAGGTCTGGACTCATTGCTGGCCACCTTAGAAGTCTCCAGTGCTTTCTCTCAAACCATTTTCTAGTGCTTTTTGAAGTGTGTTTTGGGTCATTGTCCTGCTGGAAGACCCATGACCTCTGAGGGAGAAACAACTTTCTCACACTGGGCCCTACATTATGCTGCAAAATTTGGTGGTAGTCTTCAGACTTCATAATGCCATGCACACGGTCAAGCAGTCCAGTGCTAGAGGCAGCAAAGCAACCCCAAAACATAAGGAAACCTACGCCATGTTTGACTGTAGGGACCGTGTTCTTTTCTTTGAATGCCTCTTTTTTTCTCCTGTAAACTCAATGTTGATGCCTTTGCCCAAAAAGCTCTACTTTTGTCTTATCTGATCAGAGAATATTCTTCCAAAACATTTTAGGCTTTTTCAGGTAAGTTGTGGCAAACTCCAGCCTGGCTTTTTTATGTCTCGGGGTAAGAAGTGGGGTCTTCCTGGGTCTCCTACCATACAGTCCCTTTTCATTCAGACGCCGACGGATAGTACGGGTTGACACTGTTGTACCCTCAGACTGCAGGGCAGCTTGAACTTGTTTGGATGTTAGTCGAGGTTCTTTATCCAACATCCGCACAATCTTGCGTTGAAATCTCTTGTCAATTTTTCTTTTCCGTCCACATCTAGGGAGGTTAGCCACAGTGCCATGGGTTTAAACTTCTTGATGACACTGCACACTGTAGACACAGGAACATTCAGGTCTTTGGAGATGGACTTGTAGCCTTGAGATTGCTCATGCTTCCTCACAATTTGGTTTCTCAAGTCCTCAGACAGTTCTTTGGTCTTCTTTCTTTTCTCCATGCTCAATGTGGTACACACAAGGACACAGGACAGAGGTTGAGTCAACTTTAATCCATGTCAACTGGCTGCAAGTGTGATTTAGTTATTGCCAACACCTGTTAGGTGCCACAGGTAAGTTACAGGTGCTGTTAATTACACTAATTAGAGAAGCATCACATGATTTTTCGAACGGTGTCAATACTTTTGTCCACCCCCTTTTTATGTTTGGTGTGGAATCATATCCAATTTGGCTTTAGAACAATTCTTTTTGTGTTTTTTCATTTAAGACAAATTAAATTAAGATAATAATACCAAAAAAATTGTGTTTGCAATCATTTTCAGGAAGAAACTGAGAATTATCTGACAGAATTACAGGGGCCATGACTGTATATACCTGTATGCCATCTCCTCCTGGCTGTCAATTTGCCTCCAACACTTTTCCTTTCACTTTTTCCCCATTATGTAGATAGGGGCAAAATTGTTTGGTGAATTGGAACGCACGGGGTTAAAATTTCGCCTCACAACATAGCCTATGACGCTCTCAGGGTCCAGACGTGTGACTGTGCAAAATTTTGTGGCTGTAGCTGTGACGGTGCAGATGCCAATCCCGGACATACACACACACACATACACACACACATACACACACATTCAGCTTTATATATGAGATGAAGCCAGTTGATGATAGTGAAGCATTTTTTGAGATAGATCTTTGTTCATTGTCAGGTATACTATAATGAATGTAAGGATCGTTGTTGTCAAATATATTTATAAAGACGATTGCATTAACTTTTTTTCTTGCTTTTGCAAACCTGAAACCTGTTAGTTTAATAGAACAGGAGTATGGCAAGGCTTTGCTATGTGTGCTGCCAGCAGAGGAAGTAAGGAAATGACATCATACCAGCTGCGTTCACTTTGCTACATATTATACACAACAGTGAAGAAGAAATAACGCAAGCAATGGAAATACTAAAATCACTTTTTGGTTTCAGCTTGAGATATTTTATAACTAATGTACACATTAGTAAAGTAGAAACTGTTAAGTTTCCTAGAGGAAGGCAATCAGTGTAACATAATGACAAACTAGAAGATGTAAAATGTTACTATATTTAATAAATAAAATATACAACATCTAATGATTTAAGGCACAGAAACAGAATTAGTCTGAGCATGACCGGTTAGCAACACTCAAAAGAAGTGAAGCTGTAACATTGACCGCCATGTGAGTTTGTTGATATGTACTTTTTTTAGGCAAAACATTCAGTATAGCTTGTATTTTTTTATGAAAATCCCCACTACTTTACGTTTTGGAGTCCAGAGAGCTGTCCTATTTAAGCCATTGCTGAATATGACCGCCCACATGACTATTAATTATAGAATGAGCAGAGAATTTAATGAGTAAAATTAGTAATACTAATTCTGTTCTCAAAATAATATATAGGATCTGCTCGGTTCTTCTTGCTTTGGAAGATGTCTCCTGTAGATCAGACTGGTTGTTCACAATAGGTGGGTCTTTAACTTTTTTCAAAACCTTGGGTTTCTTGACACTTTATGCCACTGCTAGCAAGGACATATTTTGCTCTTTCGCTGAGTACAAATAAAACCTAAATTACAAAAAAGAAAATTATATTAACCCCATTACCTAAATATTTTCTGAAAGTAGACATCTGTCACATACTGTAGTCAAAATGGTTCTCAGCACTTTATACACCCAGGCACCTTCATGCAATTTTCTGTGAAAGTGAAGTCTTAAAAAAAAAAATAGGCAAAAAAATTGATACTCGTGGCTAAAAGTGTGACTCAAACAGAATTGTAGGTACAACACAACTTCTTAAAATAAAAGATTTTAACACGTGCACAGTACGTACATACCACCTAGGCCTTTGTCTACATTTTATATATCATTATCAAATAATCAAAATTGGAAAGACCAAAAATCCGGTATGTGTCATTTTATAGAGCAATAACTTTGGGATGTTCAATATGTTTTAAATTTATTATACAAAAGAAACATGTTGCATTTTCAAAACATTTAATGTGACTGCACATAACAAAACAAAAAGTCATATCAGACAAAATAGTTAATAAATGACATTTACTATATGTTTGCTTTGCTGGCATCGATTTTTGTACATCCATTTATTTTGAGGGGACGCTAGAAGGCTTATAAGTTTAGCAGTGATTTTTTAAAAATTCAATGAACTTTCAGGAATTTATTTTTTAGGGGACAACTCAATTCTCAAGTGCCTTTGAGGGAATTGTCTATATATGAAAAAGAAAAAATTGCACAATTTAAATAAAAACACACCTTACAGTATTCAAAGTAATATTTAGTAAGTTTCATAATCCTTCAGGTGCTTCACATGATCTAATGCAAAATGACTCGAATAAATGGAAAAATTATATATTTTTTTTACATTAAAATGTAGTTTCAGCCCCAAGTTTTTCATTTTCAAAAGAAGTAATTCAAGAAAAAGACACCCCATACATTTGTATGCAATTTCTTCGGCATGTGGAGAAACCCTACATGTTGTTATACTGTATACTACTGTTTGGGCGGACAGCATGACTTAGTAGAGATGAGCAGAGCACCATTTGGAGCACAAATTTTACAGTAACGGTTTCTGGTTGCCATATTGCACTTGCAGAGCCCTTAAGGTATTGGTACAGAGGAAACACCCCAGAAGTGACCCCATTTTTAGAAACTCAAAGCATTCTTAAATAGTGACTGTTTTGACCCCAAGATTGTCTTCAAGAAATGTGTGGCTGATTACAAAAAGGGAAAATTTCAATATTTTGGTACGATTAACGAGGTATTTAATTCATATAGTTTTCCTACATTTGCACATTACAAATGCTATATAAAAATAAAACATTTTTGTTTTGCATTATTCTTTGAAATGTAATTTATATTTTTCTGTTGATGAAGCTGAATGAGGACTTATTTTAGAAGAATGAGTGGTAGTTTTTATTAGTACAATTTTGGAGTGTATATGACTTACACAGCTCACTAAGCAGGATATTTTATAGTTTGGGTCATTATGGACACGGAATAACATATGAACTACAGTATATATTTTTTGCTATCGATTTTTCACAATAAGATCTAATTTTTCCAAAAACCTAATATTCCTGTCTGTCACCATATTCTAAGAGTCTAAGATTCAGGCCTGAGTCTAAATACGTCTCACAGGAGAAAGCCTGTTCTGACAGTGTGTCCTTTTCTCCCCTACATGGCACTGCCTGCTTATGATTGAGACAAAGCAAGGCGTGAATGTATATGCAGCACTGTATATTCAGTCTACGATAATATAAAAATATTTTTGTGCATATAAACCTTGGACCTGACATAAAATAGCCCTCAGTAAATATTGTAAGACAAACAGAAAAATGAAAAAGGGAGAACTGAGATTGCAGTCAATGGTGATAATATGTGCAGAGACAAGGTGGCTCTGATGAGCGCTGTAGTCAGTACCCACCTATGAATAGTAGGAACTTTATTGCTATTCACAGTTGCCATACCAATATTCAGGGAGCATGGACTATCTCAAAGCTTCATGGGAACATTTTTACAAATAAATTGGTAAATGAGGAACTCATGTTTATTTCTGTCTTTTTATGTTTTTCAGGTATCCATTTATGGACTACATCGGATTTGGTGGATTACGGCAGACCTACATGGTTTGTTTGTTGTACCATTACCCCGAATGCCAAAGCACCAGGACAATCGGGAAAAGCCAGGCAAAGCGCCAGAATTGGCACATCTCATGTGATGTGCCAATTATGGAGTGACTGTGGGCTTATATTTTTAGGTTGGGAAGGGCCCAATAACCAGTGACCTTCCCAGCCTGATAATATAAGCCTGCAGCTGTCTTCTTTAGCTTGGCTGGTTAACAAAAATATTTATTATATCAAACCAGGCTAAAAACACTTACATAAACACATTTACAATGCATGTGCTTATTTTTAACTGTGGATTTTCCACATCTAATGCAAGTGTATGAGGAAATTCCGCACAGAAGCCTGAGTGTTCCCGCAAAAGAAATTGACAAGCTGCGGCTGAGCAACCTGCATTGCAGGTGATTAAGCACAACATAAAAAAAGCACAGTGGGCATGGGATTTTGATTAACTCCATGCACTGTGATTGTACTGTACAATGCAGCATTTTGGAAGCAGTGAAAATACACTGGGTCCAGAACGCTAGTATTACTGTCTGTAGGCATGCACCCTAAAAGTTTCATGTGCGCTGTTGAGTCTTCTTTGAGTTTGGGAACAGATCCGATTTCTCCCAGCAGATAATTCTGTAGGATTGTTAAAAAACTATATCTTTGGAAAATCTAATAGCTCTTCTCTGGAAGAAGCAACATTGAGAACCTTGTTAAAGGAAGGAACAATAGTTATAGAGCTCTACCTTAGTCTAGCTGCCCATACCACCATGACTTTTGGAATTTTATCAGCTCCCTGGATATTCACAAAAGGTACACATCTGAACTGATAATGGAAGATTTGGGACAAGATGGGACAGATGTGACAAATAGCATCTACATGAATTAAATATAAAACTCCATCTATAAGTACAGCAGAATGTATTATGGAAGAGGCTGTAATGACACATCTGCAAGAGTAGTTAGAAAGTCTATACAGTTACAGTCTTTGATGACATTTGCTATACAAGGACATCGGGATACTAAAGGCCCCGTCTCACTAAGCGATTTACCAACGATCACGACCAGCGATATGACCTGGCCGTGATCGTTGGTAAGTCGCTGTGTGGTCGCTGGGGAGCTGTCACACAGACAGCTCTCTCCAGCGACCAACGATCAGGGGAACGACTTCGGCATCGTTGAAACTGTCTTCAACGATGCCGAAGTCCCCCTGCAGCACCCGGGTAACCAGGGTAAACATCGGGTTACTAAGCGCAGGGCCGCGCTTAGTAACCCGATGTTTACCCTGGTTACCAGCGTAAATGTAAAAAAAAACAAACAGTACATACTCGCCTTTCGGTGTCCAGGTCCCTTGCCGTCTGCTTCCTGCTCTGACTGAGATCCGGCCGTACACTGAGAGCAGAGCGCAGCGGTGACGTCACTGCTGTGCTCTCACTTCTCACTGTACGGCCGGATCTCAGTCAGAGCAGGAAGCAGACGGCAAGGGACCTGGACACCGAAAGGCGAGTATGTACTGTTTGTTTTTTTTTACATTTACGCTGGTAACCAGGGTAAACATCGGGTTACTAAGCGCGGCCCTGCGCTTAGTAACCCGATGTTTACCCTGGTTACCAGTGAAGACATCGCTGGATCGGTGTCACACACACCGATTCAGCGATGTCAGCGGGGCCTCAACGACCAAAAAAAGGTCCAGGCCATTCCGACACGACCAGCGATCTCACAGCAGGGGCCTGATCGCTGGTACGTGTCACACATAGCGAGATCGCTATGGAGGTCGCTGTTGCGTCACAAAACTTGTGACTCAGCAGCGATCTCGCTAGCGATCTCGCTATGTGAGACGGGGCCTTAACTCCCATTGGCTGGCACCTATTCCCCAACAAAAAGCAGCATCAATATTTAAAGAAGATTCCTTTTGGATGAATTTAAGACTAAGTTCTTTTGCTTTCCTCTATTGGAAAGCCACCTACAAGTTTTACCATTGGACTTCTGATTTTATTGAATGTATCATCCAGACCCACAAAAATGCTTTTTTTTCAGGGTTTTTTTTCACCATGGAACACATTTTAACAGTTGATCACATTTTCTAAAATGTAATTGATATCTGAACAAACAAAAAAATGAATGGAAAGAGAAATATCACACTTTGTTTTTTTATGCCAAATTTCCAGACCAAGATTTCAGGGAAAGAATATAAAATCTGATCCCTGGGAGTACAAGCCACGCAGAAAGCTGCACCAAATGGTTAGAGCAGAGGCTGCCTCCTAGTTCTTCCTAAAGAGTCTTTGAGCCTTTGGATACATGGTCCCTTAACTGACTAGTGGTAACATCTACATCGGGTGAAATAAGTATTGAACATTCCAACTTTTTTCTAAGTAAATATATTTCTAAAGGGGCTATTGATATGAAATTCTCATTGGATGTCAGTAACAACCCATCCAATCTACTACACATGAAAAGAAATTAAAGGGAACCTGTCACCCCCAAAATCGAAGGTGAGTTATGCCCACCGGCATCAGGGGCTTATCTACAGCATTTTAATTTTTTAAATTAAATGCTCATTAAGGCCTCTTTCACTTTTGCGTCGGTACGGGTCCGTCGCTATGCGTTGGGCCGACGAACCAACGCACGTTGTGAAATTTGTACGACGTGGGCAGCGGATGCAGTTTTTCAACGCTTCTGCTGCTCATTCTGAAGTTCTGGGAGGAGGGGGCAGAGTTTCGGCCGCGCATGCGCCATAGAAAGTGACGGACGCGACGGACAAAAAAACATTCACTTGAATGTTTTTTCGTGCCAACGGTCCGCCACAACACGACGGATCCGTTGCATGACGGACGCGACGTGTGGCCATTTGCAGGATCCGTTTTTTCCCAAAACGACGGATTGCTAAAAACGCAAGTGTGAAAGCAGCCTGAGAAACATCGGCCTTTCTATAATATATCTATGGACATATCTATCTATAGATATATTTATAGATAGATATGTCTATAGATACGTAGATGTATCTATCCATATATCTGGCTGCTTTCACACATCGGGTTTTTGCTGTCAGGCACAATCAGGCGAATTTTGAAAAAAAACGGATCCATTTTTTTCCGCCGGATCTGTTTTTCCACCAGATCCGTTTTTTCCACCGGATCCGTTTTTTCCGCCGGATCCGTTTTTTCCGTCGGATCCGTTTTTTCCGCAGGATCTGTTTTTTCCACCGGATACGTTTTTTTTCCGCCAGATCGGTTTTTTTTTCGCCGGATCCGTTTTTTCCGCCAGATACATTTTTTCAGCCGGATCCGTTTTTTTCCACTGGATCCATTTTTTTCCGCAGGATCCATTTTTTCCACTGGATCCGTTTTTTTCCACCGGATCCGTTTTTTTCCACCGGATCCATTTTTTTCCGCAGGATCCGTTTTTTTCCGCCGGTTCCGTTTTTTTCAAAACTCGCCGGATTGTGCCTGATAGCAAAAACCCGATGTGTGAAAGCAGCCAGATATATGAATAGATACATCTAAGTATCTATAGATATATCTATATGTACTCACAGGATGCGCTTTTTACCCATAGACTTGTATTAGCGAAGGGTCGCGACGGATGGCCACACGTCACGTCCGTCGTGCAACGGATTCGTCGTGTTTTGGTGGACCGTCGGCACGAAAAAACATTCAAGTGAACGTTTTTTTGTCTGTCGCGTCAGCCATTTTCTACCACGCATGCGCGGCCGAAACTCCGCCCCCTCCTCCCCGGACTTCAGAATGGGCAGCGGATGTGTTGAAAAACTTCATCCGCTGCCCACGTCGTGCACAAATTTCACAACGTGCGTCGGTACATCGGCCCGACGCATAGCAACGGACCCGTACCGACGCAAGTGTGAAAGAGGTCTTAATGAGCGTTGAATTTAAAAAAAAAACGGCATGGGCTCCCGTGCAATTTTCTGCGCCAGAGGGGGAAAGCCGACGGCCGGGGGCCAGTATTTGTAGCCTGCTATGATTATCAGCCCACAGATGTCTGCGTAGCCTTTACTGGCTATTAAAATAGGGGGACCCCCCCAAAAAATGACGTGGGGTCCCCCTATATTTTATAGCCAGAAAGGCTATGCAGACAGCTGTGGGCTGATATTCATAGCCTAGAGAGGGGCCATGGATATTGCCCCCCCCCAGCTACAAATACCAGTCCGCAGCCGCCCCAGAAATGGCGCATCTGTAAGATGCGCCAATTCTGGCACTTAGCCCCTCTCCTCCCACTCCCGTGTAGCGGTGGGATATGGGGTAATAAGGGGTTAATGTCACCTTGCTATTGTAAGGTGACATTAAGCCGGGTTAATAACGGAGATGCGTCAATAAGACGCCTATCCATTATTAATCCAATACTAGTAAAGGGTTAATAAAACACACACATTAGGAAAAAAGTATTTTAATATTCTTCATTTAACCATACTTACCATACTTCAGCGTTTGCAAAAAACTTAAAATAATAAACCGTATACTACCTGTCCGCCGTAGTCCAATTAATAACGAGTGTCCCACAACGATCTCCCCTATAGAACAGTGACATCGGGTGATGTCACTGCTCTATAGGACCTTCAGTGACACACTGACAGGAGACAATGGCTCCTGCAGTGCATCACTGAACTATAGTAACCTTTCAGTCTCACTTTATGGCAATTGCTGCCTGTGAAAATTTCTCACACAGCAATGCCAATAGTGAGACTAGGGACTATTTTTTTTACAGCAGTGGAGGAATACAGTGCGGAAGGATACCGTCATCCCATCATTGTGTTCCTGGAGCCCCTGGAGAGCGGTCGCATCATCTGATGCTGCCGTTCTCCACGGGAGATCGTCGTGGGACACTCGTGGATTTCTGTGGATCAGGTAGTATATTGGTTGTTTGTTATTTTAATATTTTTTACAGGTGACACTGGCTTCGGGGATCAAAATGACAAATAATGGTGAGTATGTAATGTATGTTTAATGTACTGTATGTCTATATGTATGTATTGTATGTAATGTATGAATGTATTGTATGTAATGTATGAATGTACTGTATGTAGTATGCATGTAGAATGTACACAGTATGTATGTTTTTTTTTTTTACATTCAACACATTAACCGGATGATGGGACTACTACTGTCCCATCATTGGCTAATGCGTCAATCACTGTCACTGTAGCAGGCATCGTCCGATGGGATTTGTAGTCCCATCGGACGATGCCTGCACACACACACAGACCCCTGGCAGCCCGCACAGAGCCCCGGCAGGCCCGCACAGACCCCCGGTGGCCCGCTCAGACACCCGGCAGCCCGCACAGAGCCCCGGCAGGACCGCACACAGCCCCGGCAGGCCCGCACAAAGCCCCGGCAGGCCCGCACAGAGCCCCGGCAGCTTGCACAGAGCCCCGGCAGGCCCGCAGAGCCCCGGCAGGCCGCACAGAGGCCCGGCAGCCCACACAGCCCCGGCAGGCTGCACAGAGCCCTGGCAGGCCCGCACAGAGCCTCGGCAGGCACTCACAGATCCCCAGCAGGCCTGCACAGACCCCGCCCACACACACAGACATGCAGTGTCTGCCCATGCACCGCCCACACTCTTCCCCCCTCCAGAACAGGATGTAGAAGGACAGAAAGGGCTTATTTACATTCCGATATTTGTGTTCCATTGACTTGCATTGGTATCGCGTATCAGTATCGGCGATATCCGACATTTTTTGGATACCGGCCAATCCAATCCGATACCGATACTTCTGGATATCGGAAGGTATCGCTCAACACTAGTGATGACCCAACATGGTCTGAGGGGCAATGTGGTGTACCTAATTATTTGTACTAAATGTCCATCTGGGGGCCTGAATGTGGGGGAGACAGGGCAAAAGCTTAGAACAAGAATGAATTCTCACCGCCACACAATAAGAGAAAAAAGAATGGATCTACCTGTGGCAATACATTTTTGTCTCCCAAATCATAACATTATGGACATGAAATTACTTGTTTTAAAAGGTAGCTTCAAATCTAAGAGAGACAGAAGAGTCTGGGAATATAAACTGGTGACAACCTTTGACAGTCAACTAAGGAACTTGCCCTTCAGACCATGTGGGGTCATCACAACAGAACCAGACCCCAATCAGAGGACAATAAAACATTCCTTATCTAAGAACTGGTCCAATATTTATGGACATAACTGTTTATCTCATGGTATTTCTGCACCATGTCACCTGTCTTATCCATGGTTTTTGGGGTTTTTTTTTTTTTTGCTGTGCTATGTTGTGCATAAATATGTGATTCCTCAGAATTTCTTTTAGTCTTTGCCTGATGACGAGACCTGTGTAGTCTTGAAAGCTTGCAATTTGTTACCATCTTTTCAGTTAGCCATTAAAAGGTATCAACCACTGAGGACTCTCAATTCTAAATATTTTTCTATCTACTGGCTAACACGGTACCAAGATATATATCTTTCTTGGTACATTTGTCCACTCATCCTTCCTTCAATTATATGAAGTTTGCCTGTGCTGTTTGCTGAACAACAGCCACACACCATGATTTTCCCACCTCCAAACTTCACTATTGGAATGGTGTTTTTGTGGAAATATGCAGTACCTTTTTGTCCTCCAAACATGGTGTGTATAATTGCATCTAAAGAGTTCAATTTTCATCTCATCTGACCATACTGTATTCTACTAGTATTTCACAGGCTTGTCTATATGTTGTTGAACAAACTTTAACCCCTTCATGACTGGAGCTTTTTTCACTTTTGCGTTTTCGTTTTTCGCTCCCCTCCTTCCCAGAGCCATAACTTTTTTATTTTTCCATCAATATGGCCAAGTGAGGGCTTATTTTTTGTGGGACGAGTTGTACTTTTGAATCACTCCGTTGGTTTAACCATGACGTGTACTAGAGAGCAGGAAAAAAATTCCAAGTACGGTGAAATTGCAAAAAAGTGCAATCCCACACTTGTTTTTTGTTTGGCTTTTTTGCTAGGTTCACTAAATGCTAAAACTGACCTGTCATTATGATTCATTACGAGTTCATAGACAACAAACATGTCTAGGTTCTTTTTTATTTAAGGGGTGAAAAAAAATTCCAATGTTTGGTAAAAGAAAAATGTGCAATTTTCCAATACCCGTAGCGTCTCCAATTTTCATCATCTCGGGTTGAGTGAGGGCTTATTTTTTGCGTGCCAAGCTGTCGTCTTTAATCATTTAATCATTTTTGTGCAGATACCATCTTTTGATCACCCATTAATGATTTTTTTATTGTTTTATTTTGAAAGGGGTGAAAGGGGGGTGATTTAAACTTTTATATTTTTTTCATATTTTTAAAAACTTTTCTTTTTAATTTTGGCATGCTTCAATAGCTTCCATAGGAGGCTAGAAGCTGACATAGCTCGTTCGGCTCTGCTACATAGAGGCGATGCTCAGATCGCCCCTATGTAGCAGAATTACTGCACTGCTATGAGCGACGACCACAGGGTGGCGCCCATAGCAAACCGGCATTAACAACCATAGAGGTCCCAAGGAAACCTCTGGTTGTCATGCCAATGCACCACTGACCCCCGATCACGTGACGGTGGTCAGCAGTGCGCATATTTCTGGCCCGATGGCCAGAAGCACGTTAAATTGACAGTGGCATTTAACTAGTTAATAGGTGCGGGTGGAGCGCGATTCCGCGCACTCCTATTGCGGGCACATGTCAGCTGTTGAAAACAGCTGACATGTCGTGGTTTTGAGGTGGGCTCACCGCCAGAGCCCTCCTCAAAGCAGGGCTTCTGACGTCAGACATACTATCCCGTCCGACTTCAGAAAGGGGTTAAATGTGCTTGAATGTACCTTCTGTTCAGCAATGGAGCCTTGCGTAGTGAGCGTGCAAAGAGCCCATGGAGGTTGAGTGCATTACTTAGTTTTCTTTCAAACAATTGTACCTTCTGATTCCATGTCTTTCTGTAGCTCTCTACAGGTGGTCCTTAGCTCATGGACAACTCTTCTGATAATTCCTTTAATTTCTCTCTCCAAAATCTTGCGGAGAGCACCTGGTCAGGGCCAGTTTATGGTGAAATGATGTTCTTTACACTTCCAGGTTATCGCCGTAACAGTGCTCACTAGAAGCTTCAGCAGTTTACAAATTCTTCTGTTACCATTGCCATCAGTATGTTTTGCAACAATAAGGTTGTGAAAGTCTTGAGACAGCTTACTGGCTTTACCCATCATGAGATGTTTCTTGTGTGGCACTTTGGTAATGAGACACCTTTTTATAGGCTATAAGTTGAAACAACTGATATTTTTCTTTCCATGGATTTTTGCACTTCTCTTTCTTCATGTGTTCAATACTTTTTTCCTGTCATTTCTCATTATTACACATAACTTGATATATGAACATCTGTGGTTTGAATTCCTTTCATGTGTGAATTGGATGGGTTGTTACTGACATCTGGAGAGAATTTCACATCAGCAGCACCTTTAGAAATATTAACAATACTACACCGGCGCTGTCCTAATATGCTGTACTGTGTGAGCTGCTGGCACCCTGGCAGGTGGGATGTGCGAACCTGCCCAAACAAATGACCAACCAGAAATAAAACAGAGGACTGCCGCGCTCAAACACAAATGAATAAACAAATAACCACGTAGCGATGCCCACCTTACTATGCTTGTGTTCACACGTGTCAGCACAATCCCGGAACCGAAGGAGCAACACCGGCTGGTGTGCCCAAAGTCTCTGGTGTATCCGCTACCTGTGCTGGGTCTGCAGATGGGGAGCGTCCTCCCTTAACACCATAGGTGGCTCCTGGTGAGCTTATTGTGATAACCGGCGATTTACCTCGGCCGAAGGCGCCGCCGTGTGATAGCGAGGTGTGCAGGGGGCGTGGTTTAGCGGTGACGTCACCTGTCCGTAGAAGACGGACGTGTACAGGGGCCAATGACCGACGCGTTTCGAGGGAGCCGTTCCTCTTCCTCAAGGTTGTTGTCCCTGTACTAACGCTGAACCTATATACCCCCATGCTTCTCCCTGCTACTGTGCCAATTATCCTGATTGGCTAGCAAGTAGTATACAACTTATAACACACTACTGACAAGGCCACCTATAGTGAATTGCACACCACCACTGCACAAGTATTAAAAAGAAGAATATTATCTCCCTTAAAATAAGCACTAATGGTGCAGAGGGGGCTATCTGTTACTAACCCAGAAGCCCTTTTTATGTGCCACAAAGAGAACACTGCTTATTACACGCAAATCATATATATGCAAAAAATACCCACATATTACACAAATAAAACGACCCCCTTTATTTTTCCCCCTAGATTAAAATTCAAATTTATTAATCACCAAAAAATGTATAAAAAGTCTGTATATAAATATGCATAAATATATAAATGAAAATAAAAACTGCTCAAATGACTAAAATAACCCCACCCCCATGTTATAAAATTATTCATAAAAATCCTAAACACAAACAAAGTTATATTTAAAAGGTTATCAATGTGCAGTATAAAATTGCATTAATCCAGAAAATGCACACATATGCTTAGATAGAATCCCACTCAGACATCCTGCATTGAAATGATGGTACCCCCTATTACTACATCAAAGGGCATATAGTTCAATTTCATAATTTAGTCCCTTCGGGGCCAGGCTGTTAAGTGTAAAAATCCAATTGGACTCAACCCTAGACATGCTTCTCAAATAATCCCCACCTCTGGGGTTTTTTTGTACAATCTGGGTACCACAAAAAGATGTTCCATTACACGTCCACCCATGTTTTTCTGCATAATGGCGTGACAAGGGATGGCCACCAAACCCCTTAGTGATATTATCCAGGTGCTCCTTTATCCTATCTTTCAATCTCCTTTTTGTGCGGCCTACATATAGTTTGTCGCAGGGACATCTAATTGTGTAGATGACCCCCGTTGAATGACAGGAAATATTATCCTTAATGCTGAACATTTCGGTCCTTTCTGTATTCCAAAAACTCGTTTGGACCGACTTTTTGCATTTTACCCGTATACAGCAGGAGCAGTGTTATGACCCCAATGGCGAGGGTCTCAGAGGAACAAGTAAGTCTGCGAAGTACAAAAATCCAGCTCATAGGGCAGTGGTAACTGGGTTGACCATATATCTACTCCTAACGCCAACACTAGAAGTAGCCGGGGAACATGCCTACGTTGGTCGCTAGATGTCTCGCGCCAGCCGGAGGACTAACTACCCCTAGAAGAGGAAAACAAAGACCTCTCTTGCCTCCAGAGAATAGACCCCAAAAGTTGGATACAAGCCCCCCACAAATAATAACGGTGAGGTAAGAGGAAATGACAAACACAGAGATGAACTAGGTTTAGCAAAGAGAGGCCCACTTACTAATAGCAGAATGTAGTAAGATAACTTATATGGTCAACAAAAACCCTATCAAAAATCCACACTGGAAATTCAAGAACCCCCGAACCGTCTAACGGCCCGGGGGGAGAACTCTAGCCTCCCTAGAGCTTCCAGCAAGGTTAGGATACAGATTATGTACAAGCTGGACAAAATGCAAACAAAAACAAATAGCAAAAAGCAAGAAAGCAGACTTAGCTTAATCTAGCAGGAACCAGGATCAGTAGACAAGAGCACAACAGATTAGCTCTGATTACAACGTTGCCAGGCATTGAACTGAAGGTCCAGGGAGCTTATATAGCAACACCCCTGACCTAACGACCCAGGTGAGCATACAAGGGATGGCAGACATTCCCAGAGTCAAATCACTAGTAACCACTAGAGGGAGCCAAAAAGGTAAATTCACAACAGAGCAGGTTCCACAAGTAGTGAACCCCCTTTATTATTCGGTCCTATAATACTTGTTGGTTTATTGCAACCATAAATCATTCCCATACTGGCCGTTGGGGCTATAATATTCCCAATATTCTTAGCCTTTCTAAAGACAAATCTTGGTTTGTCAGAAATAAGTTCTCCCACAACCTTATCATTTTTTAAAATAGGCCAATGTTTTTGAATTATATTGGTGAATTTTTTCCGGTTTGCATGGTATTGAGTAATGAATGGTATTTTCCCAATCTCCTGTGCTATACTCAAGGGTTGCGGTCTTATTTTGGTTGCATGAATCAGATTACCTCTTGGGACAATCCTAACCTCTTGCCTGACCTTCTCCAGGGATGTCTCACAGTACCCTCTTTCTAAAAACTGTTTCTTTAAATAATTGGATTCCTCATCATAATCCCCATCTTTTGTGCAATTCCGTCTTATACGTGTAAATTGGCTTTTTGGAATGTTTGAAAGCCACGACGGAAGGTGGCAACTGTCTGTATGGATGTAGCTGTTACAATCTACTTCCTTGTGATAACATTTGGTAAATATAGTATCATTTTCTATAAAAATATTTAAATCCAAAAAGTTAACATTAGATGTACTTATAGTAGGCGTAAACTCCAAACCATACACGTTATCATTCAATCCCTGAAGAAAGGTACTAAGGTCGGACTGTGTCCCTTCCCAAATAAACACCACATCATCAATGAAGCGTCGCCACAAAATTAGGCCTTTCCATAATTGGCCATTCTGGTAAATGTAGGACTCCTCCCACTTCCCCACATATAGATTGGCGTAACTTGGGGCAAATTTTGTACCCATGGCTGTACCCCATATTTGCAAATAAAACTGTTTACAATAAATAAAATAATTGTGTTGGAGAATAAATTTCATACTCTCCACAATATATGCAATCTGAGTGGGGTTATAAGAGTGTAGTTGTTTTAAAAAATATTCAGCTGATGAGCAACCCTTCTCTTGGTTAATGACCGTGTAGAGAGATTTAATATCCAATGTACCAAGTATATAATTACTCCCCCAGCTAGTGTTTTCTAAAACCCGTATCGTGTCCCCTGTATCTTTAAGGTAAGCTGGAAGAAGAGTAACACATTTCTGTAGGTGAACATCCACATACTCTGATAAATTAGCTGTCAGGCAATTTATGCCTGATATGATGGGTCTTCCTGGTGGGCATGTGGAGTTCTTGTGCAGTTTCGGGATATGGTGACCGTCACGTATAAGAAGCTTTTAGGTGATCCCACTGCTCAATATGTAAGAAAATTGAACTTTTTAGCCATGAAAGGCAAGTCTATGGGCATTTTAAATAAAAAGGAGTTTCAATTTATTAACAATAAAACACCAAGTGTGGCAGTTTTTTACCAGGAGATTGGGAAAATACCATTCATTACTCAATACCATGCAAACCGGAAAAAATTCACCAATATAATTCAAAAACATTGGCCTATTTTAAAAAATGATAAGGTTGTGGGAGAACTTATTTCTGACAAACCAAGATTTGTCTTTAGAAAGGCTAAGAATATTGGGAATATTATAGCCACAACGGCCAGTATGGGAATGATTTATGGTTGCAATAAACCAACAAGTATTATAGGACCGAATAATAAAGGGGGGTTCACTACTTGTGGAACCTGCTCCTGCTGTATACGGGTAAAATGCAAAAAGTCGGTCCAAACGAGTTTTTGGAATACAGAAAGGACCGAAATGTTCAGCATTAAGGATAATATTTCCTGTCATTCAACGGGGGTCATCTACACAATTAGATGTCCCTGCGACAAACTATATGTAGGCCGCACAAAAAGGAGATTGAAAGATAGGATAAAGGAGCACCTGGATAATATCACTAAGGGGTTTGGTGGCCATCCCTTGTCACGCCATTATGCAGAAAAACATGGGTGGACGTGTAATGGAACATCTTTTTGTGGTACCCAGATTGTACAAAAAAACCCCAGAGGTGGGGATTATTTGAGAAGCATGTCTAGGGTTGAGTCCAATTGGATTTTTACACTTAACAGCCTGGCCCCGAAGGGACTAAATTATGAAATTGAACTATATGCCCTTTGATGTAGTAATAGGGGGTACCATCATTTCAATGCAGGTTGTCTGAGTGGGATTCTATCTAAGCATATGTGTGCATTTTCTGGATTAATGCAATTTTATACTGCACATTGATAACCTTTTAAATATAACTTTGTTTGTGTTTAGGATTTTTATGAATAATTTTATAACATGGGGGTGGGGTTATTTTAGTCATTTGAGCAGTTTTTATTTTCATTTATATATTTATGCATATTTATATACAGACTTTTTATACATTTTTTGGTGATTAATAAATTTGAATTTTAATCTAGGGGGAAAAATAAAGGGGGTCGTTTTATTTGTGTAATATGTGGGTATTTTTTGCATATATATGATTTGCGTGTAATAAGCAGTGTTCTCTTTGTGGCACATAAAAAGGGCTTCTGGGTTAGTAACAGATAGCCCCCTCTGCATCATTAGTGCTTATTTTAAGGGAGATAATATTCTTCTTTTTAATACTTGTGCAGTGGTGGTGTGCAATTCACTATAGGTGGCCTTGTCAGTAGTGTGTTATAAGTTGTATACTACTTGCTAGCCAATCAGGATAATTGGCACAGTAGCAGGGAGAAGCATGGGGGTATATAGGTTCAGCGTTAGTACAGGGACAACAACCTTGAGGAAGAGGAACGGCTCCCTCGAAACGCGTCGGTCATTGGCCCCTGTACACGTCCGTCTTCTACGGACAGGTGACGTCACCGCTAAACCACGCCCCCTGCACACCTCGCTATCACACGGCGGCGCCTTCGGCCGAGGTAAATCGCCGGTTATCACAATAAGCTCACCAGGAGCCACCTATGGTGTTAAGGGAGGACGCTCCCCATCTGCAGACCCAGCACAGGTAGCGGATACACCAGAGACTTTGGGCACACCAGCCGGTGTTGCTCCTTCGGTTCCGGGATTGTGCTGACACGTGTGAATACAAGCATAGTAAGGTGGGCATCGCTACGTGGTTATTTGTTTATTCATTTGTGTTTGAGCGTGGCAGTCCTCTACCTTTAGAAATATATTTGTCATATTTTGTGGACTATAGGACATAGCTTTTTTCCCACCAATTTTGGAGCAAAATGGGGGTACATTTTATAGTCTGAATGTTGCTGAAGGCGGCATTGGAGCATGATCACAGGAAGCAGAGTCACGGCTGCAGGAAGCCGGCAACAGCAGGAGTGGGGAGATGTTGTGGCACTGGGCAGAGCGGAAGAGGTGTCCTGGCAGCGCGAGGAAGGAGCCATTCATCTTCTGGCAGTACGAGGCAGGAGACATTTATCTTCCAGAGTTGGACTTCAGGAAAATGGTGCGGGGCATATGCAGATTTAGATCTCGGCTCAATGAAAACCCAAGATCATAGCCGATGCGATTTTCTGGAAGCCCACAGCTGGGAGAACAATGTGCGCAGTAGGGATCTCCCTTCGGCCTCACACCATTGACATTTTCTTGAAGCCCACTGCCAGGATATCCTGCCTTGCACCGCCGGGACACCCCCTCCTCCCAGCCCAGGACCCACAGCAGCGACCCTGCTCCACGTCAGATCGCCCCTATGTAGCAGAATTAATGCATTGCTATGAGCGATGACCCCTCTCGTTAGCTAAATTTGGATGAGGCAAACTCCCCTTTTCACATAAAAAACATTTTTTCCTATTTTACTCTTCCAAATTTGGGGTGAGTCTCACGGTTCGGTGTGTCTTCTTGTCTGAAAAATAAGGTATTAGAAAATTAGTGATGTGTTCAATAATTATTTCACAGCTGTATTTTAGGAACTGTAATCCAACCTGTACAATCACTATCGTGCAAAGCACATTGCCACATCTGCCCCTAGAAATGAGGAGCCCACTCTCAGGTTTGTTAGACTTTGGCTTTCCCATCATGCTGAGAGCTACTCTTAGGAAATTTTGGTGCTCTGCCCCAATTGGGACGTAATTAAAAAGGTCTTTTAGATCCAAAACTGCAATGTAGCAATCTGGATAGACTAGCTTTTTCCCTAATCTTATGGATTCCACTTAAAATGCTTTGACTCTTAAAAACCAATTCAAGTTTTTTAGGTTCATGATTGTTCTATAAGTGGAGTGGATTTTTTTCTTTTGCCAGAAAGAGGGGTCAGTAACCCCCACCTGCCTTTCTTGCATTGGAACCTACACTAGAACTGACTTTTTTACTAGCTTTAAGATTTCTTTCTCCAGAGCCAGCTGTTCCCCCAGAGAACTCCAGGCCTTTGTCACCACAAAGTTCTGGGGTAAACAGCAAGGAACCTGACTCTATGATTTTGAGAATCCATTTATTTGCTGATAGCCCAGGCAGGAAAATTTTTAGTTTCTGGTTTACCAGATGGGCAAGCCATACCATCAGGGACCTGGCCGTACATGTCGCTGCTATGGTTGGTTTAAAGGCCCCAGCGGAAGACTCTCAGGTCCTTTTTAAAAGACCATCCACTTTTCTATTTAGGGTCCTTTAATGCCCCAATATCATCAAAGGGTAGTAACGATTTTTTTTAAAAGGTCTTTGAAATGGTTAAAAATTTGTTGGGGCTTTACCCCAGATTCCCAGAGTATCATCCTCTATGGGGTATTTATGTTTTGATGTTGTTGGCAGGAATCCCTTTCATTCAGGTTTCATCCACTCACATTTATTAAGAGATAGCACCTTGTGTTTTACTAAAAAAGTAAAAAAACACTTGCGTTGTTCTAGACCTCTGAACATTATGTCATCTATATATTTAGAAGCCTTAGGTTCTTCTACCTAGTGGAACTAATAGCTTTAGTTTGTCCATTGCTTCAAATGGAAAGCACGAACATCCTGCATCTCCCTCATTAGATGAGGATGGTGAGGAGGAAGACACATATTCCCTTCTTGACATAATAATAATAATAATAATAATAATTTTATTTATATAGCGCCAACATATTCCGCAGCGCTTTACAACTTATAGAGGGGACTTATACAGACAATAGACATTACAGCATAACAGAAATCACAGTTCAAAACAGATACCAGTAGGAATGAGGGCCCTGCTCGCAAGCTTACAATCTATGAGGAAAAGGGGAGACACGAGAGGTGGATGGTAACAATTGCTTTAGTTATTTGGACCAGCCATAGTGTAAGGCTCGGGTGTTCATGTAAAGCTGCATGAACCAGTTAACTACCTAAGTATGTAACAGTACAGACACAGAGGCTATTAACTGCATAAAGTGTATGAGAACATGATGGAGGAACGTGATTATGTTGTTGTTTTTTTTATTAATAGGCCACACAGGGATAATTAGGTTAATGCGTTGAGGCGGTAGGCCAATCTGAACAAATGAGTTTTTAGGGCACGCTTAAAACTGTGGGGATTGGGGATTAATTGTATTAACCTAGGTAGTGCATTCCAAAGAATCGGCGCCGCACGTGTAAAGTCTTGGAGACGGGAGTGGGAGGTTCTGATTATTGAGGATGCTAACCTGAGGTCATTAGCAGAGCGGAGGGCACGGGTAGGTTGGTAGACTGAGACCAGAGAGGAGATGTAGGGTGGTGCTGAGCCATGGAGTGCTTTGTGGATGAGGGTAGTAGTTTTGTACTGGATTCTGGATTGGATGGGTAGCCAGTGTAATGACTGGCACAAGGTAGAGGCATCGGTGTAACGGTTGGCGAGGAATATGATCCTGGCAGCAGCATTCAGGACAGATTGGAGCGGGGAGAGTCTGGTAAAAGGTAGGCCAATTAGTAGAGAGTTACAATAGTCCAGACGAGAATGAATAAGTGAGACAGTAAGAGTTTTTGCAGAGTCGAAAGTAAGAAAAGGGCGAATTCTGGAAATGTTTTTGAGATGCAGATAAGAAGAGCGAGCCAGTGATCGGATGTGGGGGGTGAATGAAAGCTCGGAATCAAGGATGACTCCAAGGCAGCGGGCATGACCAGATATCTGAAGATATAGCCCTAGATTATTTTTTACTTATCTCACCTAAGCTCTTTAGGGTGTATTAGGGTTTTAAGGGAATTGTTAACCTCTGCCTTAACCTAATGTTCAAAGCAAATAAAGGGAATTTTTCACAGATTGGCAGTTCTGTATGAGGGGAAAAAAACAACTATTTTTTCTTCTATGTATTTAGTGCTTCATTATGCATAACGCACAACCCCTGTGCTTAGTGTTTGAGATGCACTTCATAGGTTTATTCTCCAAAAATATAACAAAAATCTCTATCATAAGGTGCACATTTACAGAGGTCACTTATCCACTTAGCTTTCAAATACCGGATTAGGATGAGGAATTTATTCTTCTAAATGAACTCATCTCTGATCTGGAGGCTGGGGATTCATCTATTGTGTGGTAAACTCACTGGTAGACCACCACTGCTGGGCTGACCCCTGCTTCTGCTGCCGAGACTGCTGCTGCTGCTGGCACTGACCACAAGATCAATCAGTGCGCTCTTTAAAAAAATAAAAGGCACCCGCCTCCCTGTCAATATTTCCAGTGTGCTCCTGATGTCACCGGGTGTGCGCATCATGAGGACATGCCCTTCGACATCAGGCGTGCCCACGCATGCACAGACCCTGGATCGCTCACCAACTACCTTCCTCAAAGGAAGCTCTGAGGCGTTTCCAGGACTCCACATGATCGGCCGCAGCAGTACATGGAAGCTCCAAGGGTGACCGGACCAAGGCATGGGTAAGTTATCCTACAATGATCTTCTCTCTTGCCGGACTCCAGAGTGTAGGTTTCCTGTCCAAAGACAGGAAACTAATGCATTTGGAGAAGTTATTTTCTTTTATTCTGTATGTTTCCTCATCTTGAAGGGTGGATCCTTTCTCTCTATAGTATGGTCATGGATGATTAAAAAAAAAAAAGTTTACTACACGATGTTCCCCAAGTACCAGGTACGATGTTAAGGAAAAATGGACCTCTTTCCTAACTAAGGTGTTAATATCATCCATAAAAGAAGGAGATTCCTTTTTCAATAATGCTACAATGCATGTTATAAATTGTGGTTTAACCCCTTAGCGACCGTCGATACACATTAAAATGGTGGCCGCTAAGAGTACTTATTCTCTCGGGAATAAGGATATAGCGACCCCAGAGTCGGAAAATCTCCAGAGGTAGCTGAGACCCTGGATAACATGATCAGGGCCAGATTTTCTGGTGTTCGATCGCATGATCACCGTTATTCACTGAACACCAGCAATAAAAAAAAAATAAAAAGTGTGCCCGCTGTTTCAATGATTTCTCTCACTTCTGACATGATATACATGTCATAGGACAGAGAAATGATATCCACCAAGACCACCTGGTACTTCCGCCATCCCTGAGCCCTCCTGATCCATCCAGGCTCAGTGTCATGTCCATGGAGAAAAAAAAATGGTGGGATCATGGGCAGTGCACCTGCCAAGATCTGCTGGACGGTACCCGGCAATAAGACATTTTTCCTATTTGTTCCTTTTGATCACTGTAATAGACAATTTCACAATGATCAAGATAAAAAATAATAAATCAAATCCCCCTTCATCATACATACCCTTAGATAAAAATGATAAAACATTTTTTCCCATTCCTTGCAGTAAGGGTTGTGTTAGGGTTATGAGAGGGTTTTTTTTTTCAAAAATTAAAAAAAAATTACAATATGACTAGTGTTGAATGCAAGTATTCGCTACTCGAGTTTGCAACGGGCGCTCGGGTATGCACGGAGTATCGCGGATCTCCATGTTAGTTTTCGGGTGTCTAACAGCTGCAAAACATGTGGGTCGGGACTTGTTTATGCACTTGATCACCCGCAGTATTTGGTGCATACTCAACCACCCAATGCAAACTAGAGTAGCGAGCACTTGTGCTCAACACTGACGACATATTCAATATGACAATCTAATGTTATCAAATTCTGTGTCATACCTGTGGGTTCAAAATGATCACTATACCCCTGGATAAAATTTGGTGTTATTTCCAAAATGGGGTCATTGTGGGGGTTTCCACCGTTTAGGCACATCAGGGGCTCTCCAAACGCGACTTGGCATCTGCTAACTATTCCATCAAATTTTACATTCAAAAAGTCAAATGGCACTCCTTCCCTTCTGAGCCCTGCCATGCACCCAAACAGTAGACTTCCCCCACAAATAAGGTATTGGGGCATTCAGGAGAAATCGCACAACAAATTTTGGGGTCCATTTTTTACTGTTACCCTTGTGAATATAAAGTTTGTGTCTAAAGAAAAATGTACATTTTTTCCTTCCACATTGCTTCAGTTCCTGTGAAGCACATGAAGAGTTAATAAACTTCTTGCATGTAATTTTGAGCACCTTGAGGGGTGCAGTTTTTACAATGGTGTCACTTTTGGGTACTTTCTGTCATATAGACACTTTAAAGTCACTTCAAATGTGATGTAGTGCCTAAAGAAAATGGTTTTGTAAATTTTGTTGGAAAAAAGAGAAATCACTGGTCAACTTTTAACCATTCTAACTTCTTAACGAAAACAAATTATTTCTCAAAAATTGTACTGATGTAAAGTAGACACATTAAAATGTTATTTATTAACTATTTTGTGAGTCTTACCTCTCTGATTTAAGAATTGTGAGAATTAAAAGTTTGAAAATTGTGAAATTTTTGCCAAATTGTATTTTTTTTCACAAATAAACACAAGTCATATCGAAGAAATTTTACCACTATCATGAAGCACAATATGTCACGAAAAAACAATCTCAGAATCAATGGATACTTTGAAGTGTTACAGAATTATAAACTCAAAGTAACAGTGGTCAGAATTGTAAAATTTGGCTTGGTCAGAAAGGTCAAAATTGGCATGATCATTAAGGGGTTAATATAACAAGCACTTTTTGTTTTCTGGTTATCAGAATTAGATGTGTTTTTGTATTCCAAAAAAATAAGAGAAAGAAAGAATAGCAAAGAAAATGACTTTAAAGATATATAACCCAGTACCTGCCAGCAGTTTTACTCACTGAACCCACAGAATAGATAGAAAAAGTCCAAGAAACCTTGACTACACTAAATGCAAACAACTCTCTCCTAACACCTCTCAGGAAAAGAAATAAAAAACATTGAAGGCAGAGTGGAATGGGTAGGGGGGAGCACTTTATACCATTTTTTACCTGTCCAGTTATGGGAAGAAAATGTCAGGTATGCTGTAATGGAGACAAATAGGGAAAGTTTAGGAACTGGTTCTCAGTAGAGCATAGGAAGCTGCAAATGATAGCAGGAAGATTAGACTGTTAGGCCATGTGCACACGTTCAGTATTTTTCGCGTTTTTTTCGCTATAAAAACGCGAAAAAACGCTTACATATGCCTCCTATTATTTACAGTGTATTCCGCATTTCTTGTGCAAATGTTGCATTTTTTTTCCGCGAAAAAATCGCATTGCGGAAAAAAAAGCAACATGTTCATTAAAATGCGGAATTGCAGGGATTCCGCACACCTAGGAATGCATTGATCTACTTACTTTCCGCACGGGGCTGTGCACACCATGCGGGAAGTAAGCAGATTATGTGCGGTTGGTACCCAGGGTGGAGGAGAGGAGACTCTCCTCCACGGACTGGGCACCATATAATTGGTAAAAAAAAAAGAATTGAAATAAAAAATAGTGATATACTCACCTTCGATGGCCCCGGAGTCTTCCCGCCTCTCAGCGGTGCATGCTGCCGCTTCCGTTCCTATAGATGGTGTGTGTGAAGGACCTGCGATGACGTCGCGGTCTTGTGATTGGTCATGTGACCGCTCACGTGATCGCGACGTCATCGAAGGTCCTGCACACACACACCATCTATAGGAACGGACGCCGCTGAGAAGATCGGCTGTCTGCAGGTGAGTATAACCATTTTTTTAATGTTTTTTATTATTTTTAAACATTCTATCTTTTACTATTGATGCTGCATAGGCAGCATCTATAGTAAAAAGTTGGTCACACTTGTCAAACACTGTTTGACAAGTGTGACCAACCTGTCAGTCAGTTTTCCAAGCGATGCTACAGATCGCTTGGAAAACTTTAGCTTTCTGCAAGCTAATTTCGCTTGCAAAATGCTAAAAAAAACCGCGAAAAAAACGGGAAAAAAATGCAAAAAAAAATGCGGATTTCTTGCAGAAAATTTCCGGTTTTCTTCAGGAAATTTCTGCAAGAAATCCTGACGTGTGCACATACCCTTACTGTCATGTCTCCCACAGTGCAGCCCTTCACTGAGCTCAAGAAACTGATACAAGAACATAATATATGCTCACATTAACTTAGCTTTCCTTTCTATCAGAGTGTTTTTACGTTATGCTTTAATGATACTGGGATTGATGCTGTGTGTCAGACATCTAAAATAACACAATATATGTTACATACATGTTTTTTTTTCTCTTTTCCAATTTATGCTTTTTTTGTGCATGTCAAGCGTGTGAAAATTGTCCTTAAAATCTAAAGGGTAAAAATCACTTCCAAAGGAGGAAAATGCCTTGATTTTAATTTTGCACTTAAAAGAGTTGTGCCACCATAAATAACACATTTAACCAAGCAAAAAAAGTGGAAATAAATGGTTTTGTAATTTACAGTTATTAAAAATGATGCTGCATTCATAAAATAAGATTTCATCTGCTGAAGTATGCTCCCTGGCGTTATTCCCTCTGCAAAGTTTTATCTGTCCTCCCAGTGGATGATCAGCTGGCTCACACAGGTCTGACCTCTAGGTGAGATCGTTCTTCTCAGAGCTGTGTAAGCGCGGGAAGCGTCTGGAGAAAGTGTGCTTTGGTGGGTGTACTCTCGCACAGCTTGTAGAGTTTAATTCTGAACCTGGCCCTGTTACTGGGTACGTATTGCCGAAATTTGAACTCATCCACGCATATGCCCCTTTGGGGAACATGCACCTCAGCAAACTTATAGTAGTGATCAATGACTTGCCGAACTTTACAAAGTTGGTGTTGTGTCGTGGATAGAGATGGGCGAACCCAAACAGTAAGGTTCAGACACAGACTGCACCAGGAAGTCCGTGTTACTGTAAGGGTTCGCTTCCCCCAGAACACCGCCGGTCAGACAGCCACAGTTCCCATGCTGTCAAATGACAGTGTGATGTCAAATGACAGCGTGATCCCGCAGCTATTATCGGAGGTAAAAAGTTTAACTCTGATCACGGTCATCTGCTCATGGGACTACTGCTCCAATCAGTCTATGCCTGCAGCAGCTGACAGAGAGAGCAGGGGGCAGCTGATGGAAGTATTAATCAGTCGATGCCTGCACTCTAAATAAATAATAAAAAAATGTAAAAACCTGCATGGGTTCCCCTGTATTTTTGATAATCATCCAGGCAAAACTGAGTTGCGGGCTGCAATTCTCAGCTTTAGCAAGGTTAGTTATCAAGAATAGATGTGTCCCCACACGGTTTTAATTATTTAAATAATTAAAAAAACAGACAGCTAAGGGCTGGTTTCATCAGGCTGGAAATTGACTGTGGATATTGCCCCCACCCCATCCCCAGAAAAGGCAATCTGGCGCTTTGCCCAGCTCTTCTCCCTTGCCCTTTAGCGGTGGCAGGTGCAGTTCATATTTGTGAGGTCGATGTCACCTTCGTATTGTCCGGTGACATCAAGCCCATGGCTAAGTAATGGAGAGGCGTCTATAAGATGCCTATCCATTACTATTGTTATAGTTGTATTGTAAATAAAGAACTTTATTATGGCTCTTTGTTTATTTAATACAACTATTGGATTAGTAATGGAGAGGTGTCTTATAGATGCCTCTCCATTACTAAGCCATGGGCTTGATGTCACCGGACAAAAATACAGGGGAACCACACCTGGTTTTTTAAATTATTTATGGTACAGGCGACGGCTCATGAACACTCCCATCAGCCGCCGCTTGCTCTCGCTGTTATTAGTGGCAGCAGGCATAGGCTGATGGGAGCAGTAGTCCCATCAGCCGACGCCAGTGATCGAATGTAAACTTTTTACCTCCAATCACAGTTCTTTTGACAGCGTGGGAACCATGGCTGTCTGACCAGTAACAATTTTATCACCGATCAGAGGCAGTGTTTGCCGCACTGTCATACACATGACAGCGTGGCAAACACTGGATGTTCGGGTCCCCCATTCAAGTGAATGGGGCTGGGTTCATGACCGGGTACTGTTCTGGTACTTGAACTTTTTTTTTCTTTTTATAACATCCAGGGGTCCGCCCATCTCTACTCATAGAGGACATTGTGCATTATCATTGTAATGCAAAAATTTGTGGATGCCTCAAACCATTTTATAAAACATCAACACTCCAACATTGCCAGAGTTCTGGCTTCATCACCCATGTGAAGGACCAAACCGTCATCATCTCAACTGCATCCACAGGAGTCCAGTTAGAAAAGGATGAAGCGCGCACGTGTGTGCGTGAGTGTATAAAAATTTTTTATTTAGAAGATGGATCCAAGAAGTATCGTTTCTCCTTGCGGAGAGTGACATGTTAAGCATGTCGAGATGAGGAGACTTAAAGCCGCAATGCTCCTCTGGGAAATATGCAAATTGTTTCTTCAGAGAGGAAGACGACTAGAACTCGAGTGCCACCTATTGGAAGTAGCAATCCTAACAGTCAATGTCGACCCTTTAACGAGCCTTGTCACATGACTTAGGATAAAAGCCAAATCAGATTCTCAATTTGCAGACACTGTGTTTCGGGGTACTGCCCCTCGTCAGTGGAAAGTGGAGATCTGGTTTGCCTGAGTGAGAGGCATCTGACCGGGATCCAAGAAGGATCGTTTCTCCTTGCGGAGATTGACATACAGGTCCTTCTCAAAAAATTAGCATATAGTGTTAAATTTCATTATTTACCATAATGTAATGATTACAATTAAACTTTCATATACTATAGATTCATTATCCACCAACTGAAATTTGTCAGGTCTTTTATTGTTTTAATACTGATGATTTTGGCATACAACTCCTGATAACCCAAAAAACCTGTCTCAATAAATTAGCATATTTCACCCGACCAATCAAATAAAAGTGTTTTTTAATACCAAACAAAAAAACCATCAAATAATAATGTTCAGTTATGCACTCAATACTTGGTCGGGAATCCTTTGGCAGAAATGACTGCTTCAATGCGGCGTGGCATGGAGGCAATCAGCCTGTGACACTGCTGAGATGTTATGGAGGCCCAGGATGCTTCAACAGCGGCCTTAAGCTCATCCAGAGTGTTGGGTCTTGCGTCTCTCAACTTTCTCTTCACAATATCCCACAGATTCTCTATGGGGTTCAGGTCAGGAGAGTTGGCAGGCCAATTGAGCACAGTAATACCATGGTCAGTAAACCATTTACCAGTGGTTTTGGCACTGTGAGCAGGTGCCAGGTCGTGCTGAAAAATGAAATCTTCATCTCCATAAAGCATTTCAGCCGATGGAAGCATGAAGTGCTCCAAAATCTCCTGATAGCTAGCTGCATTGACCCTGCCCTTGATGAAACACAGTGGACCAACACCAGCAGCTGACATGGCACCCCACACCATCACTGACTGTGGGTACTTGACACTGGACTTCAGGCATTTTGGCATTTCCTTCTCCCCAGTCTTCCTCCAGACTCTGGCACCTTGATTTCCGAATGACATGCAAAATTTGCTTTCATCAGAAAAAAGTACTTGGGACCACTTAGCAACAGTCCAGTGCTGCTTCTCTGTAGCCCAGGTCAGGCGCTTCTGCCGCTGTTTATGGTTCAAAAGTGGCTTTACCTGGAGAATGCGGCACCTGTAGCCCATTTCCTGCACACGCCTGTGCACGGTGGCTCTGGATGTTTCCACACCAGACTCAGTCCACTGCTTCCTCAGGTTCCGGTCATCTCTTCTCGTTGTACAGCGTTTTCTGCCACATTGTTTCCTTCCAACAGACTTACCATTGAGGTGCCTTGATACAGCACTCTGGGAACAGCCTATTTGTTGAGAAATTTCTTTCTGGGTCTTACCCTCTTGCTTGAGGGTGTCAATGATGGCCTTCTTGACATCTGTCAGGTCGCTAGTCTTACCCATGATGGGGGTTTTGAGTAATGAACCAGGCAGGGAGTTTTTAAAAGCCTCAGGTATCTTTTGCATGTGTTTAGAGTTAATTAGTTGATTCAGAAGATTAGGGTAATAGGTCATTTAGAGAACCTTTTCTTGATATGCTAATTTATTGAGACAGGTTTTTTGGGTTATCAGGAGTTGTATGCCAAAATCATCAGTATTAAAACAATAAAAGACCTGACAAATTTCAGTTGGTGGATAATGAATCTATAATATATGAAAGTTTAATTGTAATCATTACATTATGGTAAATAATGAAATTTAACACTATATGCTAATTTTTTGAGAAGGACCTGTATTAAGCATTGCGGCTTTAAGTCTCCTCATCTCGACATGCTTAACATGTAACTCTCCGCAAAGAAAAACGATACTTCTTGGATCCTGGTCAGGGCTCGGCAGCTGCACGAACAAAACAAAAATAAAAATCAAGCAATCAATTACTGATCAGTGCTTGGCGGCAGAAGGGGGGGGTGGGTAAATGGTTGTGGATTAGGAAAAAACACATGGGCCTGAACTCCAAAACCACACGTGCTGCGAGTAATTGTGGCATACTTGGAAGCAGTCTTGTTTTTCTAATTCTGTTCAACCCATTTAAAAATTACATGATATGCAATTTCCACACTTTGTTCTAACCAAAAGATGCACATATTTAAACCTTTTAATTAACCAAGTGATTTGGAAGAATATCTAAGTGAATAGTTCTATATATTTTGGGGTATCTGACAAGTGAATCTTGGAATCAGAGCTGGCAATTTGAACATATTTAGATATATCTATTTGGCTTCTGTAACATTCCATCAATCCATAAAAGCTACATGAGAATTCTTCCTTTCAGGACTCAAGCTAATCCTCTTTTCAAGGATTATTATTATTATTATATAAGGATCCAACTAATTAACTAATTCCCTCTTTTAGGTTTCACCATCTTTGTCAAAATGTTGCTTTTATTAAAATTATACCTTGGTTGAAGAAATCAGTCTTGTGGTTGTTGTTCAATTCAAAACTGAAAGTAAAGATTAATGATATGCTCATGCTTTGAAGCAGGCCTGTGGGGTGGGGGGGTCTTTGTGTGGTTCTCTGCTTAGGTATTTATCAGTATGGGTTCTGACCCATCAGTGACCTGCCCCCTATTTTACATGAATAATATATATAATATATGCATATATAGATGCCAGCTGTATCTATAATGTGTATGTAATTCATTTCTTTGATGTTATCTATAAATTCATTTAAAAAAAAGTTTGAAAATGGCACCGGGCGCAGTAGCACCTATCGGCAATCTGATAGCTGCTACTGCGCAGGCAGTGCCATCTTGCTAGAGAAAAAAAAATTGCCATCTTGGAGGAAGAATTTTTATTTTCTCTAGCAAGATGGCGCTGCCATAGGCGCCATTGTTACACTTTTTTTCTTTTTTTAATTAATTTATGAATAACAAATCAATTACATACAGAATATAGCTGCGATCATGAGCAGCGCAGGTGCCACCGTCAGCCTGCCCGCAGAAGGGGATTATTTTTTCCAAGGTAGACACACATGCATGGCTCCCCTGTCACATCTTGTATGCATGGCTGGGCTCCCCAGTCCTTCCCCGTCATACTCTCCCTCCTCGCGCCGTCGCTGAACGTCCCTGCATCTCCATTGTCCCGGAGCTGCAGCTTCTTCCTGTTTCTGAGCGGTCACGTGGTAACGCTCATTAAGGTCATGAATATGCGCTCCACGCATGGCTCCCCCGGTCCCCTCGTTGTATGCATGGCTCCCCCATCCTATCTTGAATGCATGGCTCAGCTTCCCCCCTCCCATCCTTGTATGCATGGCTGGGCTCCCCCATCTTTCCCAGTCACTCACCTTCCTCGCTGAACATCCCTGCATCTCCATTGTCCCAGAGCGGCATCTTTTTCCTGTGCTGAGCGGTCACGTGGTACCGCTCATTAAGGTCATGAATATGCGCTCCACGCCTATGGGAGTGGAGTCACATCCATATTCATTACCTTAATGAGTGGTACCACGTGACCGCTCAGTACAGGAAAAAGCTGCCGCGCTGGGACAGAGATGCAGGGACGGAGATGCAGCGACGGAGGGTGAGTATTGATGTCTTCTGTAAGCCTGCTACAGCCGCGGGCTCCCAGCTCCCCCGCTGGCTTTCTGGACAATGATTCGTGTATAAGCCGAGGGGGGCATTTTCAGCACAAAAAATGTGCTGAAAATCTCGGCTTAAACACGAGTATATGCGGTAAATATAATATTCATTATGAAAAATAGGGGGACCTGTCAGAAGCCATAGTCGTGAATACTAGTGATGAGCGAGTGTACTCGTTGCTTGGGTTTTCCCCGAGCACGCTCGGGTGGTCTCAAGAGTATTTGTAACTGCTCGGAGATTTCGTTTTTGTTGACGCAGCTTCATGATTTACGGCTGCTAGCCAGCCTGAGTACATGTGGGGGTTGCCTGGTGGCTAGGGAATCCCCACATGTATTCAAGCTATCAGCTGTAAATCATGCAGCTGAGGCAACGAAAACTAAATTTCTGAGCACTTACAGAGACCGCCCGAGCAACGAGTATACTCGCTCATCACTAGTGAATACCTAATCAGATCACCACATGAAGACCCCCCACAGGCCCGCCCCAGAGCACGAGCACATCATTAACTCAAAACTGAAAATAAAGATTAAAACAACCACAAGACGGATTTCATCAACCCAGGTATCATTTTAATCTGTATAACGTCGCCAACTTGACAGTCTGTAGGTTACTGTGCACAATCCTGCTGGCAGGTTCCCTTTAAATATATATTATCTCATCTGGTAGATCTACCCATCCAGTTAATAATTTCATGTATTAATTAAATCAGACTAAAATTTTCAAGAAATTCATTTCTCTCCAATATAAATTACATAGTAAAAACAATTTTAAATACTAAATCTATGGACTAGTGAATTATATACACTGCTCAAAAAAAGGGAACACTTAAACAACAGAATATAACTCCAAGTAAATCAACCTTCTGTGAAATCAAACTGTCCACTTAGGAAGCAACACTGTTTGACAATCAATTTCACATGCTGTTGTGCAAATGGAATAGAAAACAGATGGAAATTATCAAGACACACTCAATAAAGGAGTGGTTCTGCAGGTGGGGACCACAGATCACATCTCAGTACCAATGCTTTCTGGCTGATGTTTTGGTCACTTCTGAATGTTGGTTGTGCTTTCACACTTGTGGTAGCATGAGACGGACTCTACAACCCACACAAGTGGCTCAGGTAGTGCAGCTCATCCAGGATGGCACATCAATGCGAGCTGTGGCAAGGTTTGCTGTGTCTGACAGTGTAGTGTCCAGAGGCTGGAGGCACTACCAGGAGACAGGCCAGTACACCAGGAGACGTGGAGGGGGCTGTAGGAGAGCAACAACCCAGCAGCAGGACCGCTACCTCAGCCTTTGTGCAAGGAGGAACAGGAGCACTGCAAGAGCCATGCAAAATGACCTCCAGCAGGCTACAAATGTGCATGTGTCTGCACAAATGGTTAGAAACCGACTCCATGAGGATGGTCTGAGTGCCCAACGTCCACAGATGGGGGTTGTGCTCACATGCCAACACCATGCAGGACGCTTGACATTTGACACAGAACACCAGGATTGGCAATTTCGCCACCGGCGACCTGTGCTCTTCACAGATGAAAGCAGGTTCACTCTGAGCACATGTGACAGACGTGACAGTCTGGAGATGCCATGGAGAGCAATCTGCTGCCTGCAAAATCCTTCAGCATGATCGGTTTGGCAGTGAGTCAGTAATGGTGTGGGGTGGGATTTCTTTGGAGGGCCACACAGCCCTCCATGTGCTCGCCAGAGGTAGCCTGACTGCCATTAGGTCCCGAGATGAGATCCTCAGACCCCTTGTGAGACCATATGCTGGCTAGAATTCTGCAAGCTAATTACGCTTGCAATACGCTAGTGTTTAGCGGGAATATGCATGCCAATTCTGCATGCGTATTTAGTTTTCTGCCATGTCTGTGATCTGCTTTTTTTTTTTAACAAAATTAAACAACTGAATGAACAAGGCCGGTGATTCCATAATTTTTGCCAGGGGTTGTATAACCTCAGACTTTCCAGATCAATGCGTAATTAAAAAAATGTATTGCTTTATTTACCAATGTATCTACTGTCGTGCAGCAGTAGCACACTTATGCAGTGATGAGGCAGTGACCCAGCAAAGTTCACAGCAAAACATCTCTTTAACCCTTTCACCACTGGAGATTTTTTAGTTTTGCGTTTTCATTTGTCGCTCCCCTCCTTTTCAGAGCCATAACTTTATTTTCTGTCAATATGGCCATTAGAGGGCTTATTTGTTGAGGGACAAGTAGTACTTTTGAACGACACCATTGGTTTTACCATGTCGTGTACTAGAAAACGGGGAAAAAATTCCATGTGCGGTGAAATTGCAAAAAAAGTGCAATCCCACACTTGTTTTTTGTTTGGCTTTTTTGCCAAGTTCACTAAATGCTAAAACTGACCTTCCATTATGATCCTCCAGGTCATTACGAGTTCATAGACACCAAACATGTCAAGGTTCTTTTTTATCAAAGTGGTGAAAAAAAAACCCCCTCCAAACTTTGCTGAAAAAAAAAAGTTACATTTTCCGATGCCTGTGGCGTCTCCATTTTTGTCAGCACGTCGAGCTGACATTTTTAATGATACCATTTTGGTGCAGATACTGTCTTTTGATCGCCCGTTATTGCATTTTAATTCAATGTTGCAGTGACCAAGAAAAAAAAAAAACACGTAATTTTGGCGTTTTGACATTTTTTCTCGGTACACCGTTTAGCGATCAGGTTAATTTTTTTTTTTTTTGATAGATCGGGCGATTCTGAATGCGGCTATACCAAATATGTGTGTATGTTTGATTTTTATTGTTTTATTTTGAATGGGGCAAAAGGGGAGTGATTTCAACTTTTATATATATTTTTTAAAATATTTGTAAACACTTTTTTTAACTTTTGCCATGCTTCAATAAGCTGGCACAACTCGATCAGCTCTACTACATAGAGGCGATGGTCAGATTACCTCTATGTAGTAGAATTGCCGAGTTGCTGTGAGCGCCGACCACTGGGTGGCACTCATAGCAATCCGGCACTGACAATCTGGTTGTCATGCCGACGAACCAATGACCCCCGATCATGTGGCAGGGGTCACCAGTGCACGAAAGTAGGGACTGGTACCATCGGTTGATGCAAGCATCCTTTCCTTTTGCGTTTCTCCTCCATACTTTGTTACATGACCACCCACCTCCCCATTCTCAGATGCAAAAGACACACCCACTTTCCTAACAGTAGATCTGGGCCAGTTTTGGGTGGTCTCGACCTTGTTTATTTTGATTTCACTAACCCCAGAGCTCATCCTGTCACCTAAGTACCTGCCTTCGGGCCCTTTGTACAATTTCCTCCGTACCCTTACCTTGGTGACTGTCACGCCAAAACACCGGGGTCCGCCCCGACAACTCCGGCCATACATCCGTACCACGTCACACCCGAACCCCAGCCTCCCGACACTGCTGTCTAGCAAGAGCTCTATTTTACCCTGACCCCTGGGCCATATCCTTGGCCAGTGCCAGAGGGCTCCTCGTGCGTACATCCCTAGTCACCTCCGTGGCCACATCTTCCCGATCAATTCCTCCAGGCTTTCTTTTTATACATGCATTTTTTTTCTGCGTGAAACCCTGGAACTGACCTGTCCCGAACTTCCCAGGGAACATTTCCAGCTCTGGGTTCGGTGGGGTCTCCACGACCTCTCCTGCCACTATCTCTATGAGGAACCTATAGGAGTTACATTCTGTCTCAAGGTTGGCGACCCCTATAGCAGGTGTCCATGACTTGGGATCTTCGGGTATCTACCTTGAGAGCATTGACCCTGGTCTCCCACATGGACCAGAACAGGAGCAAGTCTCTTCCCAACACAGCCCCATATGGAAGGGTCTTCACCACTCCCATTACATGTTTAATGTCCCCACATGATGTAGAAAAACTAACCTCCACAGTTGGGTACTCCCGGATTTCCCCATGGATACCCATCACCTCCACTTTCCGTCCTTTGGGTTTGTCCCCGGCAACCAGGGACCCATGGACCAAAGTCACTCTGCTCCCTGTGTCCAGGAGAGCCTCTGTTTGGTACCTGATCACAAGTACCTGGCACAGCTGGGCATCGCTGTCGGTGGAACAAACTGGCTGGGCATACATAGACACGGCGGGTATACCCCCAATCCATGGGTTCACATATCGGGCCAGTTGACAGCCACATGACCGGGCCCTCGGCACCGCCAACACTTAATCACTGCGGCCCGACTATACTTTGGAGCTGCTTTAGGGGGAAACAGAACTTTTGTCATGCTCCTGTACAAAGTCCTGAGTAGCTGTATACAGCTCAATCCAACTTATCGGGTGGTCCGGAGAGCCCAGGTTCGTTCTCTCTCTCTCACTCACTCACTCTCTCCTGATTTTCCACATCTGCACAACATTGTGCTGCACGCGAAAAAAACATGCCTGTTGTTGTGTACGCCCCCTAACACCTACGTCAGCACTCTACCGCTCCTTCATTGGCTGCAAAAATGGCGCTAAACGCGTCATACGAAACGCGACTTTCGCGCCTAGATCGCGTACCGCATGGCCGACCCCACACAGGGATCGGGTCGGGTTTCATGAGACGCCGACTTTGCCAAAAGTCAGCGACTTAGGAAAATAAACGACCCGTTTCGCTCAACCCTACTCCTCACCTTAGGGGTCTCCTCTTTACAATCGCTGATACTGCGGTTGCTGCCACGGCAATGCCTCTTTCGGATACTCTGCTGGAAGGGCAGCGCCTCTTGTCGCGTGAGGACCACCTGTTTCAAAAGCTCCTCCATTTCTCCAGCAGACTTGCTCACTGACATGCAGAACAGTTTGGGGTTTGCCTCAGTTCACACTGCCTGCATTCTTTCCACTATATGTAGTGCGGCGTTAGCACTCTGTACAGTGATGAGGCAGTGACCCAGAAAAGTTCAAAGCAAAACATCTCTAATGTTCAACTCACAAAACCAGAGCACATGATATTCTCCGGACTGCAGCCAGGCACATATCCTCTGGATTATATCACTAAACACGCCAGTCCACCTCTGACCCGTTGCCGTGGGCGACTGTACCACTGTGTTAATGTTCTACTCATAGCATTGCACAGTAGAATATACCCTAGGGATAGCAGTCGGGAACCATATGCTCCAGTTTACAGTCACTAATCATGCCAGTCCACCTCCTGAGACCAGTTGCCATGGGAGACTGCATCGCTGTGGGTGCCAGGCTTTTCAGCGGCCTTGGCCGTTTGGCACCGCTGGCCTGTGTTGCCTCTCTCAGCGTGGAGCTCTGCTGAGCCTCCTGCCAACACCAGATTGATATTGACTCTGAACCTGGCACACCCAAACCCTAAAACCCTATACTGCAGGGTTTTTAACTTGAATCTGATGCCTTCAGCCACAGGGAAAACCCGGCCTGAAATGAAACGGACTGCATGACTACCATCTTGTAGTACGTTTCGAAACACAATAAGCCCAGGGCAGGTTTTTCCCCTACATCTGCCTTGGACAACCAGCATGTCCAAGACCTATACCTACTTTAGTCTGCATTGCAACCACAGCTACGCCTGTGACTGCAATGCCCTCTCATGGCCTCAATACGCCTCCGTGCGCATCCTGGGTGGGGGGGGGGGGAACAGACAGTGACCCTCACATGTAACACCAGTCACTGCCTCACGCTACCATGTAACAAAAATTACAACTGATAAAAATGACAACAACAACACTATAGTTTGTAGTACATTTTACTAATATTTTATTCCTCACATGACATATTAAATAATGAAATATGTACACATACAATGGATGCCAGCCCAAAAACAACCATTTCATCAGCCAGCTGAAATTTGTTTCAAAAGGAAACAAACATGTTTACAAAGTGTAAAAATGACGGCATACTCTGACGGGAGATTTTATACACATAACCTGGAATTTCGTGCAAGAGACATCTCTAATATATAAATGTAAACAGAAATTGGAAAAAAAACGACATATTGAAATCCTTGAAGGACAGAAATGTGATTCAATACATACAAATCTCGAGGTGCTGAGCCACTAGAGTAGTATTCGGTTCAGTACACCAGTTAACAAAGCAACCCGACTGTTGTAACATGTTACGTCGCATTAAAAAGCCTTAATATTCATGTTAAAGTCCGTATGACTGCTATTTGTGTCGGCTTCCTCTCCTCTTCATAGCAGCGGTACACTGTGGGCAATACCATTTGCCTTTAGGGGCCTCAGATAATCCAACACATCCATAATGGAACCATTCAATTGGACACTGAAATAGAAAATAGATGCCAAGTGATACTGGAAGCAGGTTGGGGTTTACACAGGAAGTACGCAAACTACACATATATTAGGAGGGAAAAAGTATAAAAAACAGCATCAATTCTACAAACTGAATTGGAAATTTGGGAATCTATATTTCCCAGACTAAAAACTAGAAGTTTGGCTGAACATACAGAAAGTAGTAATACTTACATCTTGGTTATCACAGCCCACCATTTCACCATAGGAAACCTAGAACACGAGATTCACAACTTAATAAAATATAACTGAAAAGCTACTATGAATTATGGACATTAAAAAAAGTGTGTGGAAAGTTCAAATGTAGGTAGGATTTAACCCAGAAACCAACATACTGTTGGAACTTAGTCAACTAGTCCTGGAAGAGGAGGTCACCTTCTGAAACAATTATCTTTATTCTTCCAGTGCATCTAAAATGAAGCAAGCCACCTCCATAGCGGCAGACAAATCCGTAGTCATACTGACTTCCATCTGTCCTCAACTTCTTGGCAACAAAACTGGAACAGATGGAAGTACAACTGCAGGGTATGTAGTCCGTTGCTATGCAGACATGTGCAACCCCAGTTCATGGTCCAGGACAATGCACTCCAGGCTGTGGACAGGAGCTGCACTAATTTCCTTACCCTCTGAGATCCCAGGAACTGGAAAGTTCAGGAAATTCAAGCAACTCCTGTCCATGACCAGAGAGCATTGACCTGGATCATGGTTACACAAAGCAATCCATTCATTTCTAGTTACTATAATAGAGAAGGGTAGCAAAGTAACAGAGATAACTGCTGATTAATGGGGCGAGACTTCCACCGATTTTTATCTTCATTGCCACTCCATTCATTCTCTACGGGATGTCCGGAAAAAGTACTCTATCAATCTCATAGAGAATGAATGAAGCGTTAGTCGAACATGCACCCTGATGCTATTTTTAATTATAAAAGTGCTCAGTTCTGGAGATCAGTTGGGGTCCAATCTGACCTCCACAGATCCAAAATGTGGCACTGACTTTACGCTTGGGTGACAAAGGGATACTCTGTTGGAACAAGTTATATAAATTTCATAATGCAATACTACTCTGAAATAAACTTGAATCATCATAGAGCCAATGATAGTCAGAAACACTCTAAGCTGGGAGTTGCATCCATTTACAGCTGGCTGAAAAGGAGATTTTTGTGTACTCACCGTAAAATCTCTCTCTTAGCCTCTAATTGGGGGACACAGGACCATGGGTGTTATGCTGCTGTCCACTAGGAGGCGACACTATGCATAATCTGAAAAAGATTAACTGTGGCTCCTCCTGTGCAGTATACACCCCTGGACGGCATCAGCCTTCTCCAGGTTTGTGCAAAAGCAGTAGGAGGAACGTAACATGAATAACATAATTATGCCTGTAAGAAGGCAACTATGTAACATGAATAACATAATTATGCCTGTAAGAAGGCAACTATGTACGAGCTCAAGAAAACAATATGAGAACTCAACAGTTACAACAGCCCGGAAAGGGCAACAGGGTGGGAGCTGTGTCCCCCAATTAGAGGCTAAGAGAAAGATTTTACGGTGAGTACACGAAAATCTCCTTTACTCTGTCGCCTCATTGGGGGACAAAGGACCATGGGACGTCCTAAAGCAGTCCCTGGGTGGAAAGCAATGGACGAATATTGTGCAGACAGGCCCCTATACTTAGGGCACCGCCGCCTGCAGGACACATCTACCCAGGCTCGCGTCCGCTGAGGACTGGGTATGAACCCTGTAGTGTTTAGTAAATGTGTGTAAGCTAGTCCAAGTGGCCGCCTTACACACTTGTTGTGCCGAAGCCTGGTGCCGAATGGCCCAGGAGGCCCCTACCGCCCGTGTAGAGTGTGCCGTAATACCGGCTGGAAGAGGAGAATTCTTAAGGCGGTAGGCCTCTTGTATGGTGGATTTGATCCACCTGGCAAGGGTAGCTTTGGAAGCTGGCAGACCCTTGTGGCCGCCTTCCGGAAGGAGGAAAAGAGAATCAGACCTCCGGAAGGACGCAGTCCTAGACACGTATATACACGCAATGCCCTGACAAGGTCAAGCGTATGCAGAGCCTTCTCCACTCTATGAACCGGAACAAGGGATGGTAGTGAAATTTCCTCATTGAGGTGGAAGTCGGACACAACCTTCGGAAGGAAGGATGGGACCGTACGAAGAACTACCTTGTCCTGGTGAAAAGCCAGGAAGGGCCGTCTGCAGGAGAGTGCTGTCAGTTCAGACACCCTGCGTAGTGAGGTGACTGCCACCAGGAAAACCACCTTCTGGGAAAGAAGGCGGAGCGGGACCTCCTTAAGGGGTTCGAAGGGTGGTTCCTGCAATGCTGTCAGGACCAGGTTGAGGTCCCACGTTTCTAGTGGTCGTCTGTAGGGGGGAACCAATCGGGAAACCCCCTGAAGGAAAGTCCTTACTTGCGGCTTGGTAGCAATGCGCCTTTGAAAAAGCACTGAGAGGGCTGACACCTGGCTCTTAAGCGAGCCCAATGACAGCCTGGCGTCCAGACCCGATTGGAGAAAACCAAGTACTTTGGGTAGGGAATAAGGGAGTGGGATCTGGCCATGAGATTCGCACCAGGCAAAGAAAGCTTTCCAGGTACGGTAATAAATCTTGGCAGAGGATGGTTTCCGTGCTCTGATCATGGTTCCAATGACGTCCGTCGAGAGCCCTGCCTGGGTTAGAACCCAGGTCTCAAGGGCCACGCCGTCAAATTGAGAGCCCCTGAGTTCTGGTGGTAGAACGGGCCTTGTGATAGAAGATCGTGGCGGTCGGGGAGACGCCAGGGGGCGTCTGCTGTGAGTTGTACGATGTCGGCGTACCATGTGCGTCTGGGCCAGTCCGGTGCAATTAGTTGCTTCTTGACATCCACAAATCTTGCACGTTGTTTTTGAAGATCCGCGGAAAAATCTGGAAAAATTGATATGGTGGCATTGCCAAGTTTGATGAGGCCCTTCTGTCGCGCCAAACGAAGAATAGTATCCCTGTCTCTGCAATTAAGAAGACGTGCCAGGAGAGGTCTCGGCGGAGCTCCAGGAGGCAGAGGCCTTGTTGGTACTCTATGGGCTCTTTCCACCGAAAATGTTGAGGAGAATTCATCTCCCAGTGTGGACTTTAGCCAGCCCTCCAGAAATTGCTCAGGTTGCTGACCCTCTGACCTCTCCGGGAGGCCTATAATTCGGACATTGTTCCGGCGTAGTCTATTTTCCAGGTCATCTGCTTTTTGCTTCCAAGCATTTACAGATCCAGTGGCTTTGGTTAATTTGGCCTCCATAGGAGTAATAGTGTCTTCTATGGTAGATACCCTCGTTTCAACCTCTGACATACGCCCCCTCATAGTTTGCATATCATGTCGCAGGCGGCCCACCTCAGTATGCACATCCTCTATTTTCTCCGTAAGAGACGCTCTAGTGAGGGATATGGCCTGCATTAACTGCTCCGATGCCTGTTTGAGAGTCAATTCTTCCTCCTCTCCTTCCCCAGTGTAGTCAGAGGGGCGACCCTTACGTTGAGAGGATGAGGGGTTATTTCTAAGATTGCGCACATTTTCGTGGGGGTCATCCTTAGCAAATTTTTTAAGTTTTTCAGCAGCCGCTGCTCCTTTAGGATGCTGCATGGCGGGTATACACAAAAGGACCTCACAGATTAGTGCTAAAAGTAGTTGTAGGCAAACCGTGCTCCAACTCTATAGATATAAATGAAACAAGCTCTGTATAGTATTAGATAATGCTCCAAGGTTCCATAAATTTTTTGTTAGCAAGTGATGATAGGGAGGAGCGCAGGGTGGTAGTCCAAGTGTTAATTTATGTAGCTAGGCCTGATATGTTGGGCGAGTGCTCAGTTCATGCAGACAGGGAGAGCAGCAGGGAGGGGGTTAATTCCCACTATTATGGTGCCACCAGTGCAGCGATTAATTAACAGAGGAGGTGCAGGGCCCAATGTCTCAGGGCATACATACACCGCACCACCTCACTAGTTTTCCAGGCACAGAAAAGTTTTCACCTGCAGCACTGTAAATGTATAAAGCGTCACCGCCTGTGCTGTTAGGCAGCGTGCTGTAATAATGGCCGCCTCTCCCCCTGAGCCCCTCCGTCCCCCTCAGGCCTCACAACTGCCGTATATCAGGATGGGTCTCACCGCTGCGTTCCTGCCCCTCTCAGCTCTGTTATAAGGGAAGTCCGGTGTCAGCTGTAGGCGATGGCGTCTTGTGTCCCAGAGCGTGCATGAAGAAGATGGCTGCCGCTCCACGTGTGCCCTCCCAGCACCTCCGTCTCCTGCAGGTACCGCCGCCCGCTCAGATCTTCTGGCTCCTGTGCGCCGGTGTCCTCAAGCGATCCCCACCGATGTCTGCCGGGTCGCCGGGTCCAGCAAGGAGAGCCCGACACTGAGGGAAGCCGGCACCTGCGCTCTGCTCAGCCAGAGCGCGCGCAGGTAATATGGCCGCTGTCACACAAGAGATTTTCTTTAGCCCGGGTCACCACAGTTTTCGGCACTCCAGGACCTCGCTGCGTCAATCCGGAGGGGTCATCAGATTCCTGGGGGTCTTGGGGCATCAGCTCCAGTCTGAATTTGTATGAATGATGAATTTTAATGGCAGAATAGAATCAGGATGGCAGGAGCTTACACAGGCACGTCTTCCTTCTTCTGCTACATAGCCACGCCCCCCCAGTCCGGTGCAATTAGGATGGTTGGAACTCCCTCTTGTTTGATCTTCCTCACCACTCTGGATATCAGGGGGAGAGGTGGAAAAATATACAGAAGCTGGAACTGGGTCCAGTCCTGAACCAGAGCGTCTGCTCCAAGCGACCGCGGATCGTGTGTTCTGGCCATGAAGTTGGAGACCTTGGCATTGAAGTGGGATGCCATTAGGTCCACATTCGGGGTCCCCCAGCGGAGACAGATCTGTTGAAAAATTTCGGGATGGAGAGACCACTCTCCCGAGTATTCCTTGTCGGCTGAGGAAGTCTGCTTCCCAGTTGTCCACACCCGAAATGTGCACCGCCGAAAGAACCGACTCTGTGTCCTCCGCCCAGCGGAGGATGTGTGACACTTCTCGCATCGCCTGGGTACTGCGGGTCCCCCCTTGGTGATTCACATATGCCACAGCCGTGGCATTGTCCGACTGTATTCTGATGTGAGAGGCTGCCAGTAAGTGATGGAAGGCCCTCAATGCCAGAAGGATGGCACGAATTTCCAGGATGTTGATGGGCATGGTCGCTTCCACTGGGGACCACTTGCCCTGTGGTGTAGGTGCACCGCACCCCAACCCGTCAGGCTCGCGTCGGTGGTCAGAACCTTCCATTGACCTGTGAGAAAGGATTTCCCCTTTGGTAGCGAGATTGGCTTGAGCCACCAGTGCAGGGACCTCCTGGTTGACGACGTTAGCTGGAACTCCCTGTCGAGAGAAAAGGGATTCCTGTCCCAGGACTTGAGAATGGCTAGTTGGAGAGGTCTGAGGTGAAACTGGGCAAATGGGACAGCTTCTATTGCTGCTGCCATCTTGCCGAGGACTCTCATGGCAAACCGGAGAGATCGAGGGGGTTTGCGGAGGAGGGTGCGAACTGCTAGTCGGAGAGCCAGTGCCTTGTCCTTGGGAAGGAGCACTAGACCCCTGGAGGTGTTGAATAACATTCCCAGGAAGGTCAGGGACTGACTCGGGGTTGGTGATGACTTTTGTAGGTTGATTAACCAGCCCATGCGACAGAGTATCGGTTGTGATTGAGACGGTGAGCTCGCAGTCCTTGAAGGTGGGAGCCTTGATGAGTAGATCGTCCAGGTATGGAACGACTACTATGCCTCTGGAGTGCAGGACGTCCATGGTGGCTGCCATGACCTTGGTGAACACTCTGGGAGCCGTGGCGAGTCCGAAAGGGAGAGCCACGAATTGGTAGTGGTCCTGGCCTATTGCGAACCTGAGAAACCTCTGATGGGCAGGTGCAATGGGTATATGCAGGTATGCGTCTTGTATGTCTATGGAGGCGAGATATTCTCCCTTCTCCATGGACGCAATGATGGACCGAAGGAACTCCATGCGGAAAGGACGGACCCGTACATATTTGTTGAGCTGTTTTAGGTCTAGTATGGGCCGTACGCTGCCTCCTTTCTAGGGAACTACGAACAGATTGGAGTAGAACCCTCAGAAGCGGTCGGTCGTGGGTACCGGTACTATGACTCCTGCTTGAAAAAGCGAGGAGACCGCTTGGTGGTAGGCACCAGCCTTGGCTGGCGGTTTTGGGGGGACAGAGAGGAAGAATCGGTCCGGTGGGTTGGAGGTGAAGTCTATTTTGTATCCGGAAGACACTAGTTCCATGACCCACCTGTCTTCTGTAATAGGCAGCCAGACTTGATGAAAGAGCAAAAGTCGGCCGCCTACTGGTGTGGTGTCTTCCAGAGTCCGTGAGTCATGATGAGGAGAAAGTCTGAGATTTTCCTCCTCTGGGCTTAGGCTGGCCTGCTTTTGACTGCCAGGTCTTGTCCGACCTTTGCGTCGATCGGGAGTTGTCCCTGCGTGGGGAACGGTTACGATTTCGTGCTGGACGCGAGACGGACCAGCCGGAGGAATTCCGAAAGGATCGGAATCGAGTTTGGTTACGCTTCTTGTAAGTGCGTTTAGGTTTCAGTTGGGGAAGAGAAGTACTCTTACCCCCGGTGGCGTTGGATATCATAGTGTCCAACTGTTCACCGGAAAGTCTCCCACTGAGGTAGGGGAGGTGCGTGAGGGACTTCTTTGAGGCTGCGTCCGCTTTCCATTCCCGCAGCCAGAGGATACGCCGAATCGTGATGGCGTTTGATGCTATCCCCGCTACTCCCCTTGCTGAATCCAGAGCTGCATGGAGCATGTAGTCTGCTACAACTGCTATTTAAACCGCTTGGTCCGACAGCTCAGGAGCGGATGCTTGGAGAGCTTGTAAGTTCTTTGCCCAGGCCAGAATGGCCTTGGCAGCCCAATCTGAGGCGAACGCAGGAGCCAGGGATGCCCCTGCTGCCTCGAAAATTGAACGAGCCATGCGTTCTACCTGCCGGTCTGCTGCGTCCCTGAGGGTTGAGCTATCTGGCAGTGAAAGGAGGGTCTGTGCTGCTAGCCTAGAGACTGGGGGGTCCACTTCAGGTGGATCTGTCCATTCCTTGGTGTCCTTCTGTGGGAAGGGGTACCTCGCCTCCAGATATTTGCAATTAGCAAATTTTTTCTCAGGCTGTGAGAGCTGCTTTTTAAGGATCGCCTTAAACTCTGGGTGGTTAGAGAAAACCTTAGGCGGCTTCAGAGGTCCTTCAAAGGAAATCTTATGTTCTGGGGCCTCTGGTGGCGGATCAGAAATGTCCAGCACCCGATGGATGGATGAAATTATGTCCTCAACTAGCGCTGTATTGCTAGGAGGGATTGCGATCAGGGACCCCTCCGTTTCTCTGTCTGAGTCAGAGTCGCAGATGCTTTCCGAATCCTGTGTATCACTGAGGCGTCCCCTGCTGAGTGGGCCGGGGAGGAGGCCTTCTCTGGTCGGGGATTGCGGAGATCTGCATCGTCTGTCCCTGGAATGGGACGGTCTAGATGACCTGGAGCTATGGTGTCTATCCCTAGAGGGGGATGACCGTGTGCTATGGGATGACGCAGATGGACTTGATCTATGGGTCCGCTTGCGTCCTGACCTAGACGTGGATATGCCAGGGTCATCTTGTTCCTGAGTCAAGCTCTCCCTTTGCTGGGTAACGGTCATAGCCGGGGCATGACCCTGCAGAGCCTGAAGCAATGTGGAGGTTAGGTTATCTATAGACTGCGTCATAGATTGCGTTATCTGAGTAGCCCATTCCGGCGTGGCATTAGACACCGAGGCATTGGCAGGGGCTTCTTGGGGCTCTGACACATTAGTTTGTATACAGTTCTGACAATGCGGCTACGTGCTACTACTGGGGAGAGCGGTCCCACAGGCTGTGCAGAATGCATAATAGCAGTTCTGCCTGGTTCTCTTGGACCTTGAGCCCGGCATAGTGCACAGAGTGCAGAAGTGCTGCCAGCAGAGGACCTTACAGGGGTAGAGAAACCTATAGGGGAGCCTTATAGGTAATATGGATTCACAGCTGAGTAAAAAAACCCAGCTGTGATCTTACCCCACCAGTGTGCCCCTAGGTCCAGCGCCGAAGATCCACAGTCCTGTGCCCCCCGGAGACTGGCTGCCTGGTCCTGCAGACCGGGAGATGCAGGGTTAATCTGCAGCTGAAAATGGCTGCTGAGACAGAGAGGAAAGGAGGAGAAGGGGGCGGAGAACTGGAAAAAGGCGGCAAGGCTGTGTAAAAATGCGCCCTGTCTCGATCCACCCACTTTATGACACTGTAGCAGTGATTTTCAACCTTTTTTGAGCCGCGGCACACTTTTTATACTTAAAAAACCCCGGGGCACACCACCAACCAAAATGGCACAAAATGACACCAAAACCGTACATATTCTACATATAGTTAATAATATAGATTCTAAATGTATTTATACTCACTCAGTGTGAAACCTGGGCCTGTTTCGATAAACACAAAAGGGATATCCTGGCAGGAATGGTGGAAAGACACACACGAAGCTCTCCCTCAACAGTTCTCAGTCTCTCCCTGTTTTTAGTTTTTTTTTGTGCACATGCCCTAACCCTAACCCTACCCCTAACCCTAGTGGAAAAAGAAAAAAAATATATTTTCTTTTTTTTTTTTTTTATTGTCCCTACCTATGGGGGTGATGGGGGGGTCATTTACTATTTTTTTTTATTTTGATCACTGTGATAGGTTATATCTCAGTGATCAAAATATACCTGGAACGAATCTGCCAGCCAGACTCGGCGGGCGCACTGCGCATGCGACCGCCAATTTGGAAGATGGCGGCGCCCATGGAGAAGACGGACGGACACTGGGAGGCCCGGTAAGTATGAGGGGGGATCTGAGCATGGGGGGTGGATCGGAGGACGGGGGGGTGGCATCAGAGCACGGGGGAGCGGACAGGACGACGGAGGGGAGCGGAGCACCGGACGGAGGACCGGAGAGGAGATCGGTGGTGGTGGTGGGGGGTACATAAGTGTTTCCAGCCATGACCGATGATATTGCAGCATCGGCCATGGCTGGATTGTAATATTTCACCAGTTTTTTAGGTGAAATATTACAAATCGCTCTGATTGGCTGTTGAAAGTGAAACTGCCAATCAGAGCGATCGTAGCCACGAGGGGGTGAAGCCACCCCCCTTGGGTGAAGTACCACTCCCCCTGTCCCTGCAGATCGGGTGAAATTGGAGTTAACCCTTTCACCCGATCTGCAGGGACGCGATCATTCCATGACGCCACATAGGCGTCATGGGTCGGATTGGCACCGACTCATGACGCCTACGTGGCGTCAAAGGTCGGGAAGGGGTTAATGAGCTGTTGCTGACTTAATGATTATACACAGCATTATTGGCGGGCATTACCTTGGCGGCGGGCAAATGCGAGAGTCTCTCCGCTCTCAGGATGACGCGCCGGCCTCGGTGACGTCATTAAGTCGCGCGAGCGTTCAAAGCTCGCGCATGTGTTATTCCGTGACTGCGCATTGCCGGGGAACAAAACAAAGGGGGCACCATAGTTTGGGGAACTTTCCCCGCGGCACACCCGACCATGTGTGCACCAACGGAACACTGGTTGAAAATCACTGCACTGTAGAGTGTCATATTTGTCATCCGGGGGGCGGCAGCTTCAGCTAGGCTAAATTAGATGCCTGAGGCCCAGAAGGGCTCCAGGCCGGCGCGAAAGTCCGGGAGGGGGTCGGATCTGAACCGGACCCCTCTGGATTTAAAGGCAGGATGGCGGTGGGGCTATAAGCGGAAGGGGGAGCCTGGTAGGGGTCTCCCTGAGGCAGTATACAGCTGGTGCTGCCGAAGAGACAGGGACGCAGGGAGCCCTGTGTCTGTATGTGCCATGCCTGCCTGCACTCCCCCCGGCCCCAACAGGAGCCCGCAGCTGGGCTGGGGTCCCTGGATGCAGGCGCAGTGTGCTGGCCCATTGCTGGGAGCTGTAGAATGCTGCCTGTACAGGCCCTACCTGAGGTGTCTCAACCTAATACCCCCAGAGGGGGATAGGGAGGGTGCTGTTGTCACCTTCAGGGGCCTTTATCCTCGCCTCGACCTCAACCCAGAAACCAAAAGGAATTGGGGAAGGAGGGGGGGTCTCGACTTCGAACCAGCACCCGAGGGACTGGGGAAGGAGCAACATGGGGAATAGCCATCTCTACTTCAACTGGGCACCCCATCATAGGGGGCCGAGGAAGGAGCCATGCCGGGAGTCTCACAGGAGACCCTCTTTTCTTCATCTGTAATCCCGTCGGAAAAAACGGAGTAAAAATCTTTTAGGTGTGCCTCCTATGCGACACTAAGCAAAAACTGGAGAAGGCTGATGCCGTCCAGGAGTGTATACTGCATAGGAAGAGCCACAGTTAATCTTTTTCAGATTATGCATAGTGTCGCCTCCTAGTGGACAGCAGCATAACACCCATGGTCCTGTGTCCCCCAATGAGGCGACAGAGTAATGAGCTTTAATATAACAAATGTGTTCCTAGAATGGCTCTTTATAACCAACTGCAATAAATATAGATGTAACAATTCTTGCCATATTTACCATTGCAGTAATTTACTGACCTGATTACAGATGCAATAACGTGGCTCATTTGGATCATACGTCCAATCAACCTGGCTATTAGAATCCGTTTCTGGAATAGCTGCTGTCTGTTGGTGAGACAGTTCATGGGCTAAAGCGGACGATGATGAGCATGAAGATAGAGAAGAGGAAGATGAAGAGGACGATGACTGCTGGCTTGACGATTTGTTGCTGCTCCTTAATACAAGAGAAAAAAAACAAAAACATAAATCAAGTCACATTCCTATATCAAAATCATTATCGGAGTAGATTTACTACGACTGGCTCTTCATATGCCAGTATGGATGGAGGGGGGGGAAAAGTGAAATGTATTATTAGCCAAATTTATTAGATAGGGCACACATTTCAATACATTTGGAGCATCTTGGGCTGAATGCCAAAATAAAACCCCAACTTGCAATGAGCAGCTATCCATTTTATTCCACAATGTGTTTCCACATTTGAGCCAATTTTTTTTTTTGCCTTACTAAGGCTGTTCAGGAATTTCCAGCTACAGTTGATAAATAAATGTATATATATTACTAGAAAATAGTTTGAGGGCAGTAATAAATATGAATTATTTATCAATTGCAGATATTGAGATGTACTTTTCAGGATTTAATATTCGCAATTTGGCTTTCATAATCATTTTAGCAGAGCTGCACATCAACAAAGTCAAAATGAAATTATTCAATGGAAACTCACTTGTTTTTTCGTCCACTTCGTGAATCTGTTGTGGCTGAAGACGTCAACGTCTGTGTCAGTGTGGAAGCCAGCGCTGAAGAGGAGTAACTTGTCGAGTCCCTAGACAAAAATTCTCTCCCGAGCTGGAAGTCATTATTTTTAAATGCTTCATAACTAGCTTTCATGCTGGAAGTTCTTCTACCCTCTTTCATCTGTGTACCGATACAACAAGGTCATCAAATCAATCTTTATCATGGTGGCATAACATAATGGTATGAGAAGCATAAAAGCTGACCTGTGCAGTCACCTGTACCGCCTGAGCAGCTGCCATTGTGATAGCCCCAGCTCCTGCCCCAGCTGCGGTTCCGGCAGAGAGTGAGCCAAGGTTGTAGGATGCAAGTGGCTGAGAGGAGTTCACGTTGTAAACATTAGTGGTGGCTGAAGCAGCCATGTTATTTCTACAACCTGTCATAGGGAGGAAAAACAAAAACATAAAAATAAGGTTCAAACAAGAATTGTTCCACATATACACTGCAATTATAAAACCATCATGACAATGACCCTGAAATAGAGGAATGTCACAAACCAGTTCTTTAACCCCTTCATGACCTTGGGATTTTCCGTTTTTCCGTGTTCGTTTTTCACTCCCCTCGTTCCCAGAGCCATAACTTTTTATTTTTCTGTCAATATGGCCATGTGAGGGCTTATTTTTTGCGGGACGAGTTGTACTTTTGAACAACATCATTGGTTTTACCATGAGGTGTACTAGAAAATGGGAAAAAAAATTCCAAGTGCGGTGAAATTGCAAAAAAAGTGCAATCCCATGGGTGTTTTTTGCTTGGCTTTTTTGCTAGGTTCACTAACTGCTAAAACTGACCTGTCATTATGATTCTCCAGGTCATTATTAGTTCATAGACACCAAACATGTCTAGGTTATTTTTTATCTAAGTGGTGAAAAAAAATTCCAAACTTTGCAAAAAAAAAAAAAAAAAGCGCTATTTTCCGATACCCGAAGCGTCTCCATTTTTCGTGATCTGGGGTCGGGTGAGGGCTTATTTTTTGCGTGCAGAGCTGGCGTTTTTAGTGATACCATTGTGGTGCAGATACGTTCTTTTGATCGCCCGTTATTGCATCTTAATGCAATGTCGCAGCGACCAAAAAAACTTAATTTTGGCGTTTTGAATTTTTTTCTCGCTACGCCATTTAGCAATCAGGTTAATCCTTTTTTTTTTATATTGATAGATCGGGCGACTGAACACGGCAATACCAAATACGTGTAGGTTTGATTTTTTTTATTATTGTTTTATTTTGAATGGGGCGAAAGGAGGGTGATTTAAACTTTTGTATTTTTTTTATTTCATTTTTTTTTCTTTTTTTTTTTAACTTTTGCCATGCTTCAATAGCCTCCATGGGAGGCTAGAAGCTGGCACAACTCGATCGGCTCAGCTACATAGCAGCGATCATCAGATCGCTGCTAAGTAGCTGAATTGTAGGCTTGCTATGAGCGCCGACCAGACCAGACCATGGACCCGTAGAAGCGCTGAGTGCGCGAAACGGCCATCGTCCTGCTGTTCACTCCCCACACCCCCACTTTTTACCTGCCAATTCAAAGAAAATGTCTGTAACCTCGATATGGTAAAATAAAAAAGACATCAACTTCACTGCAAACTGGGTGAGTGTCACACTTCTCTTTTATTTTTTTTATAACCATGGATATATAAGCTACTGCAATGTCCTGCATGGTGAAAGTGATATAGTGAATCAGAGCACCACCATATCACTCGTCTGTGCATCAGTTGTTTTGCTTCTCTGGCTCTGGCCTGTGTTCAGACTCATAGACCAGTCCGGAAACAGAGCTTCCTACTCTTGCTACTTGCAAACCCAAAACTGACACACCCAGACCTAAACTGAAAGTGAAAGTTTAAATGGGAATCGTGGACACGTGCCACTACCAAAACCGGAGCGGAGGGAAAGACCCATCCCATTACCAATCCTATAGGTCTCTCCAAAAATAAGACCCCATATAAGGTTTTCCTTATACCTGACCTTGTCCTATAGCTTTGCCAAGTCTACACTTTTATTTTGAATTGTAACCACAGCTGCAGTTGTCATACCAATTAACTCCAGTGGGTGCAATATGCTTCTATGTGAATCTTAGGGGATACATAACCCTTGTATATGATTCCCTCACTGTCTCACACCTACTACATACTGGGAGAGAAAAAAAAAAAAAAAGTCTCGAAAGCCTGCAATTTGTTACCATCTTTTCAGTTAGCCATTAAAAGGTATCAACCAGTGAAGACTCTCTATTATTCTATCTACTGGCTAACAGGTACAAAGATATACATCTTTCCTGTGCATATTGGGAGAAAATCTTGGAGATGGGAATACCACTTTAAGTCTGAAGATTTGATATTACCTTAAATTATGACAATTTGTGCATCAGTTTTGATACTGGTGATTTTAGGGGTAAAAATGCTTTGGGAACCAAGTGAAAATATAATTAACATCAAGTGTTCTAAACATTTCATAAAATAGAAGTCAGAATACCGCAAAGGCTAAATTACATGACTACTTGGTTAGGTGTAATCTCCCTAGTTTCATAAGTGTAAATAATAATACTGGCCTGGAGTGTTTTCTTTGGAAGCATCAGATGTAAGCGTTGACAGCAATGCCTCAGACTTGAATTTCTTCTCTGGAACATGGTCTGTAGTAGAATGATGGGATGACGGATTGTGCTTCCTCTCTAGAAACAAACAATAGTCTATGTAAAGGCTATCATAGATTATTTTTCTTAATCGTATACTTGCTTGATACTTACTTTCACTTGTAGAATGGGAATGCGCATGGTGATTGTTGACAGGTTGCGATGGCGTGTCCAATTCTAAAGACCCTATAGAAAATCAAATATAAAAAAAATGGTAATTTAAGAATACAGTAACAACTGAGAAATTATAAAGACTGAGTCAAAATGAAAATTTCATTTTTTTTCCCCACAATACTGCAGATGCCCGCAGTATTCTAAGACTATGTTCCAACTGTGACCACCACTAAGCAGTCCAGCAAATTGCAAAAATTGAGCAGGTACTGTGGTTCCTGGGTTCTTGACTAAGCCAAAATAGTGCCAACTGCTGCCACAATACCCATATCACTAACATTTAGTAATATGGATTGACGCACCATCTTACTCTCCCCATCTGATCTGTCATTGGGATTGGAGAAAACACTGCACACTGAACATGACAACCAACAGACACACAGAGGTCCAAGTTTGCAAAACCCCTTTCAAATATACATTAAAGAAAAAAAAAAATAGAATAAAATTGGCAAACCTGAGAACATATAAAGGCTTGTTTCCAACTATCTGCCCGTGAAAAAAATACCACCAATCAACAAACGAACGCGCAAACCGTTCATCGGCTGATCAAGTTGACTATGCTGGCAAAAGAAAAAAATTATTGTTGCCAGCACATCGCCCAGTGTAAACATGGCACTATATTTTGTTCTGTCTCTTCATGGCTTGTCAGGATGTGTAAAAAAGCCAATAAATTACTTATATATAGTTGATTGGCAATCGTTTAATGGCCCTATATCTGCCCCTGTGAACCAGAAATTAGGAATATTGCTTTTGTCAAGAATCCTATTTTGGTAAATTAACCAAAACATTTTGTAAATTGTAACAGAACCTGCAGATATTGTTACCTGAAACTGGTTCCATTATTCTGAGATTAGGAAATTGTTCAAACATCCGTATAAAACCAATAGAATAATTATGATCCGGTACGTACGTCTTTCCAGTACTTCTGTTATTCCTGCATTATCAGCTTCCAGCTCCATTTTGAATTTAGCCAGTTCTTGGTCTAGTTTTCTCAGATGTCGATCTACCTGTAACAGAAATCATAAAAAAGAAGTTAGTTACAACAAGATGGACCTTCAATACCCAGAACAGCATCGAGACAAAAAAAAAAACAAAAAAAAAACCTATAAGGCTACTTTCACACTAGCGTTAACTGCATTACGTCTCAAAACGTCTTTTTTCAGAAAAAAACGCATCCAGCAAAACTTTTTGCTGGATGCGTTTTTTTCCCATAGACTTGTATTGGCGACGGATTGGCATACGTCGTGTACGTTTTACGACGTATGCGTCGAAATTTGGCGACACGTCGTCTCAAAAAAACGTTGATTGTAACGTTTTTTGTCTCCGCCTAAAAAACGTGTCGCGACGCATCCTGCGGCATACGTCGTTGGTTGCAATGGAAGCCTATGAGCGACGGATGCGTCGGGACACGTCGTACGACGCAATACAGCGCTGCAATACGTTTTTGTTTTTTTTTTTTTTACACTGAGCATGCTCAGAAGCAGAATTTTGTTGCCAATTGGCCAGACACCCCCAAATCTATATAAACCTGGCCTGGGCCTTCAACCCCACATATGCCAGCAAGAAGACAGAGAGGAGAAGAGACTGCCAGCAAGACCCCAGCCAGCCACAAGACCCCAGCCAGCCTGCCACAAGACCCCAGCCAGCCTGCCACAAGACCCCAGCCAGCCTGCCACAAGACCCCAGCCAGCCTGCCACAAGACCCCAGCCAGCCTGCCACAAGAGTCCAGCCTGTCACAAGACTGCAGCCAGCCTGCCGGCTCAAGACTCCAGCCATCCTGCCACAAGACTCCAGCCACCATAGAGCCAGTGTGAGTATTGCAATTTTTGTGTGCATCTGTGTGCCTGTGCATTTCTGTGTGTATGAGGTACTACTGACTACAGCAAGAGCTTAAACCTGAAGAGAACCTGAGGCCTGCCATCGTCCTGCACCAGCCAGTGCCATGCTAGAGTCCAGATCCACCATGATGCCAGCCACTGTGAAGACCTGCTGCTTCAGCCAAAGGATTGTCAGCCTTTTGTATGTGTGTGTAATGTGTGTGTGTGTGTGTGTGTGTGTGTGTGTGTGTGTGTGTGTGTGTGTATGTATGCGTCTTCTGATTGGGTTCACCTTTCTGCCTTTGTTGTACATATGTGTATTTGCATAAAGCTATGTGCGTGCATGTGTATGTGTGTATTTTTGGACGGCTGTGTGCTTTTGTATCATGTGCCTGCACCTTATTATGCCTTTGTCAATCTTATGCCTGTTCATGTGGGAGGGTATGTGTCCCTGTTCAGGATTGCATCAGGATTTGGTCAGGATTTTCCATCAGTATTTGTATGCCAAAATCAGGAGTGGGTGATAAAAGCAAAAGTGTGCCTGTTTTCCTATTATACTTTCCCTAATTGTTAGGGTATGTGTCCACGTTCAGGATTGTATCAGGATTTGGTCAGGATTTTCCATCAGTATTTGTAAGCCAAAACCAGGAGTGGAACAATTAGAGGAAAAGTATAATAGAAACATATGCACCACTTCTGCATTTATCACCCACTCCTGGGTTTGGCTTACAAATACTGATGGAAAATCCTGACCAAATCCTGATACAATCCTGAACGTGGACACATACCCTTACACTCCTGGTTTTGGCGTACAAATACTGATGGAAAATCCTGATGCGATCCGGAATGTGGACACATACCATGCATGTTTGTGTGCGTCTTGTTGATTGCATGTGCATTTGTCCATGCTTTAATTAGTTAATTGCCTTTTTCTGATGTATTAACTGTATAGTGGTCTGTGCAGCATGTGGCTTAAATGTGGTTTTTTTTTTTTTTTTTAAATCTGATGTATTTTTTTTAAAAAAGTCTAGCGGTCTGCAGCTTGTGGTTTAAGGGTATGTTTCCACGTTACGGATGGGCGGCGGTATCGCCGCAGCGGCGAAGCCGCTCGGCGCTAAGCCCCGCCCCCTTAATGGGACGCGATCATGCCGGATGTGTTAACTCTTCACATCCGGGATGATCGCTCTCTCCCATAGGGCCTTGTGATATGCCTTGCGGGGACGCTGCGTCCCCGCAAGGTGTACGGGCATGCTGCGATCTGAAAAGACGCGCAGCATGTCCGTAGTCGCAGGGCCGCCGCGTGCGGGTTTCCACGCATAGTGGAGACAGGATTTCATCAAATCCCCTCCACTATGCAGGAACATCTGGACGCTGCTTGTTTGACGCTGCAGCGCTGCGCAGCGTCAAACAAGCAGCGTTTCCTGAACGTGGAAACATACCCTGAATGTGGGTTTTTTTTTCTATTTAAAAGTGTTGATTTTATTTTAATTACTGTTAAAACCATTTGCAGTTGATGTACTTGTATTTAAAATAAAGAGCATGTCAGCTCCTAATTGTGATTTAAAAAAAAAAGTGAAAAAAAAAGAAATAAAATTTTTGTTAAAAAAATGTCCGTAGTATCATTTCATACAGGTAAATTTAAAACAGGTGTATGTACCAATGGTTATACTTGCAATACACAGTTGGTTGAGGGCACTTTTTTTTAATAAAGGTTACACTTAAAGGTTTTTTTGGGGAGGTGATTTTTGAAAATAAAATGTGGTAAATATATGTTTACATGGTGGGTTCACATTTTAAAATTTTTTTTTGGGAACATGGAAATGAATGGTATACCGTGCACCTGTTTTGGGGTTTTGGTGTTCACATTTAATGAACTTTTCTCACATCATTTTAGCAGGGTGTTTATAAAAACATTACCTAGTTTAGGAGGTGGTCTAACTAGAAATCCATTATACTTATTATAGATACACCAGGGACCAGGACCACAGCCGCCGCCTGTCAGCCCAGGACCAGCCCACCAGGACCACAGCCACCAACTGTTAAAAGTAAGTTTTGAAGACCCCAAATCTGCTGCTTCAATGTGTAGAGCAGATTGCAAGTGTCTTTAAACTTACAGAAAAACCAGGACCACAGCCGCCGCCTGTCAGCCCAGGACCACAGCCGCTGCCTGTCAGCCCAGGACCACAGCCACCGGCCTTTACTTCCACAACAATGTCCTCTTCTGACAGCCCTCCTCCACAGCAACAGCGTGTATCGGTAAGTTAACACAAATTTTTTTTTTTTTTTTTAAATTTACTTTTTTTTTGATCGCTACATGCATAAATTATGTTTCAACAGGAAGCTGAATCAGATGAGGAGCTGTCAGAAGGGGGCGAGATGGGTGGAGAGATGCAAGTGGAGGAGGAACCAAGTGTAAGTAGTGGTGAAACAGTTGCTTCGCACATCACACTGCACCATACACAAAACAGATTACTAAACACAGAAAATATATGCCTACCTAACTGAGAATTTGTTTACTTTATTTCAGGCTGCTGCTGCTGCCGCTGAAGGTTCTCCCAGACACTCCCAGAGTCGGCGGACTCGTCGCCGCGGTCGGCCATCAGTGAGTTTTTTTTTTTTTGGGAGGGGGATTCTATTGGTACTTTAGTGTTTCAGTGTACTAATTTGTTTGTTTTCCTTTTTTTTTTTTGGCACAGGCTTCACAGCGTGCTCCCGCAGAAGAGGATGATGATGATGACGACAGACATCGAGAATCTCATCGAGGAGGTTCGCGAGTGGGAGCCGCTGTGGAACATGGCTGACCGCAGGCATGCCGATACCGGTGTCACCCGTCGGCTCTGGGACGAAGTGTGTCGCAACCTGTTTCCAAGGCGGGAGAGCCTTCATCCTCAGCAGCAGAGCAAACTAGGTAAGTATTCACTTTCCAGTGATGTTTTGAGCTGACTGTAATGTATTGCATTTACCAATTTTTTTTTTTTTCTTTTGATTCTTGTCTTCACAGTTGGAAAGGTTAGGAAGCGGTGGCGGTCACTGAGGGATCGCTTTAAGAGGGAATTCAACGATGAGATGAAGGCCCCGAGTGGCTCTGCAGGAAGGAAGAGGAGCAAATACAAATATGGCCAGGCCCTCTCCTTCCTGAGGCGAACCATGCTGAGCAGAGTGTAAGTATTCTACAGCCCACTAATAACCATGTTAACCTGTCTTAGTTTGCTTTCAGTCAGGGCTTTTTCATTCCAATGTATTAATTTCTTTTGTTTTTTCTTTCACAGCACCTTCTCCAGCCACCGGGCGCCTGCATCTTCCTCTGCGCCCTCTGGAGCGATCCCTCCTGAGTCCGCCACTGAGGGCCACGTCGGTAGGCCCCACACCTCTGTCCCCTCCTCTGACCCCTCTGTCCCCTCCTCTGACCCCTCTGTCCCCTCCTCTGACCCCTCTGTCCCCTCCTCTGACCCCTCTGTCCCCTCCACTTCATCCGCCCCAAGCAGTGGAGCATTATTGCAGGCTTCATTGCTCGCATCTGATGCTGAACAGTTAGCGTTCCCTTTACCCCACCCCTCTGATCCTGCCACCTCGACACCACCATTAGGTTCGTGGCGGCAGCGACAGAGGGGTCAGGAAAGGAGCTATGCTCCTGAGTTCTTACACCTGAATGCATCCTTCCAAGGCTCTTTCAAAATTTTGGGAGAGCAAGTGACTGCTGGTTTCAACATGGTGCAGTCACGCATCAGTGAAACAAGCCAGGAAACCAGCAGTCGCTTGGATAGGCTGCATTCAGCTGTAAGTCCCGATCCGGCCAATATTTTTTTCCAATCCATGCTCAGGAGCATGGAAAAGCTTTCTTTTGAGCAACAGATGCGGGTAATGAATACCTGCCATAATGCTCTACTGCAGGTCGTTAATGAATCTACCCACACACCTACCCACACCTCCACTCCAATTCCACCCCAGGCCCCATTTCCACACCATACCCCCCATTACCAAACCCAGCCCCAATACCCACACCATTACCAAACCCAGCCACAAACCCCACGCCAGCCCCATTACCCAACCCAGTCCCACTACCCTACCCAGTCACAATACCCAACCCAGTCCCCACAACAATCCCGGCCCCCAGACCAAATTACTTCCCCAATGTTTTCTTTACTCAGCTTTTCTCTTCCCCCTACCCCAACACCACCCCCCTCTGGTCAGTCTCTTGGTTTAACCCCCCCTTCCACTGCACCCCAAACAAGTAGGGTTTCCCCACCTATCGACGTGGTCCAACCTTCCTGCCCCTCCTCCTCTCATATCTCCACCCAACAATTTCAAGACTTGTAAATATGTTTTTTAAATGTTTATAAAATTTTGCAAAGTTTTGCAAAAAAAAAAAGATAAGTTAAAATAAAATTCTGATTATAATTCTACTCTGTGTGTGTGTGTGTGTATTTATTAAGGTAATATAATAAAAAAGGTTTAATAAAAACAAACACCAGACATGTTAAAGGTATAACATAATGGTTTTACTAGCAAGAAAACCACGCTTTTGGGCCTTTTTTTTTTTTTTTTTTTTTTTGGGCAGAAACACATTTTTTACATAAACAAAAATAGATTTTTGTATACTCACCGTAAAATCTTTTTCTCCGAGACACTCATTGGGGGACACAGGACCATGGGTGTTATGCTGCTGCCACTAGGAGGACACTAAGTAGACAGAAAGATTAACTCCTCCTCTGCAGTATACACCCCTTCACTGGATACAATTTCAACCAGTTCGGTAGTAAAGCAGTAGGAGCATGAACAAAGACAAACTATGTCAAAACTAAGAAGTAACAACAAGCCAAAAGAAACAGGCTAACAGGGTGGGTGCTGTGTCCCCCAATGAGTGTCTCGGAGAAAAAGATTTTACGGTGAGTATACAAAAATCTGTTTCTCCTACGCCTCATTGGGGGACACAGGACCATGGGACGTACAAAAGCAGTCCCTGGGTGGGGAGCAATATGCTAATACCCCATGTACCACTGGCCTACGGCTTAAGGAACTGCCGCTTGCAGAATGCGCCTTCCAAGGGCGGCGTCTGCAGAAGAGATAGAATGAATGTGGTAATGCTTGGTAAAAGTGTGCAAACTGGACCACGTCGCAGCTTTGCAGACCTGCTGTGCAGACGCCTGGTGCCGAATGGCCCACGAGGCGCCCACCGACCGAGTAGAATGAGCCTTGATCCCCTCTGGGATAGGAACACCTTTGACACGATAGGATTCTTGAATGGCTGATCGAATCCATTTAGCCAGAGTGGCCTTTGAAGCGGGGGAACCCTTCCTGGGCCCCTCTGGAAGTACGAACAGGACGTCCGACGTGCGGAAGGGAGCCGTCCTCGAGACGTACCGACGAAGAGCCCTCACCACATCAAGAGTGTGGAGAGCCTTTTCGATACGATGGGATGGTGCCGGGCAGAATGAAGGCAGAACAATCTCCTCATTGAGGTGGAAAGAAGAGACAACCTTGGGCAAAAAGGTGGGAGAGGTCCTCAATACCGCCTTGTCCGGATGAAAAATTAGAAAGGGAGGGCGGCAGGAGAGTGCAGCCAACTCCGAAACCCTTCTGATGGACGTAATGGCTACAAGGAAAACTACCTTCCAGGAAAGGAAGGTCAAGGAAACGTCCTGTAGCGGTTCGAAGGGAGTCTCCTGAAGAGCTCCGAGAACCAAATTAAGATCCCACGGATCCAAGGGCGATTTGTAGGGAGGCGCCACACGGGAAACTCCCTGGAAAAAAGTTTTCACCGGCAACCTATTGGCAATCTTCCTCTGGAAAAAGACTGACAAAGCCGAAACCTGACCCTTTAGGGAGCTAAGGGCGAGTCCCGACTCTAGTCCAGACTGAAGAAACTCTAGTATGGAAGGAATAGAGAATACTAGAGGAGATCGTCCCTGAGCATCACACCATGAGAAAAAAAATTCGCCAGGTACGGTGGTAACTGCGCATGGAAACAGGTTTCCTGGCTCTGATCATGGTGGAGGACACCTTGGGAGTGAAACCCGCTTGGGCTAGGATCCAGGACTCAACGGCCAAGCCGTCAAAGACAGGGCCCCTGAGTTCTGGTGGTAAATCGGGCCCTGTGAAAGAAGATCCACGCGATCTGGAAGACGCCAGGGGACATCGGCTACCAGCTGAACCAGCTCGGCGTACCATGCCCGACGCGGCCAGTCTGGCGCGACGAGAATCACTGGCACCCCCTCTGCCCTGATCTTTTTGATGACCCTCGGTAGCAGGGGAAGAGGAGGAAAAATGTACGGGAGGCGGAATTGGCTCCAAGGCAAGACCAGGGCGTCTACTCCGAGGGCCCGTGGGTCGAGGGACCGAGCAAAGAACTGAGGAACCTTGTTGTTCATCCTGGAAGCCATGAGATCCACATCCGGGGTCCCCCAGCGATGGCAAATCTGCTGGAAGACCTCCGGGTGAAGGGACCACTCTCCGGCGGCAAGGCCCTGGCGGCTGAGAAAGTCCGCCGCCCAATTCTCCACACCTGGAATGTGGATCGCCGAGATGGGCGAATGGTTTGACTCCGCCCAATGAAGGATGTGAGACACCTCGAGCATGGCCGTCCTGCTGCGGGTTCCGCCCTGACGGTTGATGTACGCCACGGCCGTGGCGTTGTCGGACTGGATTCTGACTGGGTGACCTGCCAGAAAGCGGTGAAACTGGAACAATGCTAGCCAGATAGCTCGAATCTCGAGGATATTGATGGCAAGGCGAGATTCTTGAATGGACCACCGCCCCTGGGCTGTGTGATGGTTGAAGACCGCTCCCCAGCCCATGAGACTGGCATCGGTGGTCACCACCAGCCACCGTACTGGGAGAAAGGACCTTCCCTGGGTTAGGGAGGACTTCAGCGTCCACCACCTGAGGGTTTTCCTGACCCGTGGGGGCAGGATGAATCGGCGGTCGAGGGAGGACGGGTTGCCGTCCCAAGCCGACAGTAGCGCATGCTGCAGAGGACGGAGGTGAAACTGCGCAAATGGGACCGCTTCCATGGCAGCTACCATCTGCCCGAGAACTCGCATGCTGGTACGAATGGAGTGGGAAACTGGACGGGAAAGACTCTGAGCTCCCTTGCCGCAAGGCCAAAACCTTGTCTTGAGGGAGTATGACCAGACCGCAGGAAGTGTCTAGTATCATCCCCAGAAAAGAGATCTGTTGAGCCGGAATTGGAGAAGACTTTTCGAAGTTTATCTTCCATCCCAGGCGAGTAAGAGTATCCACCGTGAGAACGACGGACTCTTCGCACGCTGGGTAGGAAGGACCCTTTATCAGTAGGTCGTCCAGGTACGGAATTACGACCACTCCCCTGGAATGAAGAATGGCCATGGCAGCCGCCATGACCTTCGTGAAGACTCTGGGAGCGGTGGCGAGACCGAAGGGCAAGGCCACAAATTGGAAGTGTTCCCCGCGAAAAGCGAAGCGAAGGAACTGCTGATGCGGAGGGAAGATTGGAATGTGCAGGTAGGCATCCTTGATGTCTATGGATGCCAGGAATTCTCCTGTTTCCATAGACGCGACCACAGAACGGAGGGACTCCATCCTGAAGTGCCGGATTTTCACGAATCTGTTTAGTAGCTTTAGGTCTAGTATCGGACGTAGTGATCCGTCCTTCTTTGGGACCACGAATAGATTCGAATAGAAACCCTTGAATCTTTGTTCTAGGGGGACCGGAATGATGACTCCGTCCCTTTGCAGTGCCCGTATTGCCTGGAGAAACGCAGCGGCTTTTGACCTTTGAGGGCAAGACTGGAAGAAGCGCGTAGGGGGGGGAAAGGAGAATTCTATTTTGTATCTGGTGGACACCAGTTCTCTGACCCACTCGTCGGAGACGACTGAGAGCCAGGCTTGGCGGAACAAAAGCAGGCGTCCGCCTACTTTGTTGGTGCCCACCGGCTGATGCAAGGAGTCATTGGGCAGAGGATCCATGGGATGTGGATCCCTTAGACCCGGGTGGTTTAGGCCTGGGTCTCCAGTTGCGAGTAGGTCTGTAAGAGACCTGGGTGCTTCGGCCACCGCGGGAACCTCGTCCTGATGCGGAGGTAGAGGACGTAGAAGACCAGTTGGCATTGGGCCGAAAAGGCCGAAATGGAGGTTGCTGCTGGTACCGAAAGAGCCGGGTAGGTTTTTTCTGGGGGAGAAATTTACTTTTCCCTCCGGTAGCATCCGAGATCATTTGGTCCAATTTTTCTCCAAACAACCGACCAGCCTGGAAAGGCAGGGCTGTTAGAGAACGTTAGGAAGCCGAATCTGCTCGCCAATCCCTGAGCCACAGGGCTCTCCTGATGGAGATTGCATTGGCGGCTGCCTGTGCAGCACAATTGGCTGCGTCCATAGAGGCGTTGACTATGAAGTCTCCGGCCTGCGCTATCTGGTTAACCAGGATGCCGGCTTCCGGATGTAAGTCACTGGCTTGGATAGTAGAGGAAAGAGTCTCGGTCCAGGCGACCATAGCCTTCGCCACCCAGGAGGTGGCGAAGGATGGGAAGAGAGAGACGCTCCTGTGGCCTCGAAGGCAGAACAAGCCAGATATTCAATCTGGCGATCGGAGGGGTTCTTAACGGAGGAACCGTCCGAAAGAGACAGAATGGTCTTGGACGCGAGGTGTGACAGCAGGATCCACTGAGGGAGACTGCAGCCAGTCCTTGATTAATTCCCGAGAAAAAGGGTATTTTGCCTCAATGGACTTTTGACCCATGAAACGTTTATCTGGGTGATCCCTATGTCTTTGTACAATCTCCTTAAAGTGAGGGTGAGTGACAAAGACCTTTTGAACACGTTTAGTCCGTTTGAAAGACACCACGTGTTCGGGTTCCGATACGGAATCCTCAGTCACCTTAAGGGTCTGGTTGACCGCCTCGATGAGGGAGTCGAGAGACTCCTGGGAGGAGGGGGAGTCCTGAACATAGGAAATGTCGGACTCATATTCAGAGTTATCAGAGGTTGGGGAAGGGGACCGGGAAGCAGAGCTTGCAGGTACTGAAGGGCCCGCTGGCTCATGGTCAGGGGATGAAACGTGAACGCGTTTGCGAGATCCCCGAATAGAAAGTGACCGGGTACGCCCCCTGCTGGTGGACGGATCCATACCGTCATCTGAATCCGCCGCGGTCCGACCTGGAGAGGGGCCCCTGAGGGAGTCAATTGCCCTGGCTAGGGAAGCCACAGATCGTGACAGAGAAGCCGCCCACTCAGGGGGGCTAGGCTCTACAGGGTCGCCGGCAGCGGCATCGGCGACACTACCAGCGGCGGCAAGAGGCAGCTGCACAGAGGGCAAGGTACAAGCCGCACACAGTGGGCTACTGTGGGCACGGGGCAGGGCCGTATTGCAAGTGGCACATACAGTGAAAAACACTGTTTTTTGTTACCCTTTTTTGTCTCCTTGGATTGAGACATAGTGCCTTTGGAACAGAGCGGGCAGTATACGCTGGGAAGGGGTTAAGCCTTCTTGAAGCAGCTTACCCACGGTCCAGACTGTGTCCCCAGGGAGAGATATGGCGGTGGAGCGCTTGAAGGCCACTGTAGAAACGTGGGCTCCGTGCAGAGATTGGAAATATGGCCCCCGAGATTTGGAGGGCGCTTCTCGTCCCAGGCGAGAAGCGCCGGTGTAGGGGGCGGAGCTACGGACGCGGGAGGGATTTATCCACTGCGGCCTACTCCGGCTGAAGAAGCCGGGGACTAAATTTTTGGGGCCTGCCGGCGATGTGCGGCCGCGACGGAGCTTTTTAAAACCTCCGCCTAGCACCGCCGACCCCCGGCCGGCGGTGCCTCTCCCCAGGGACCCGGACCGCATAACTGCCGCACAACTGCCGCACACGGGGGAGCAGGGGGGAATGTACTTACAGTCGCAGTGCTCCCCGTTCTCACATGTGAACTCAATCCATGCACCCTGGATGGGGATGGAGAGTGAGGCATCCTCAATGATCAGAGGGGTTTGCGGCACATCTTCCACTCCGGCTGCCTTTCCTGAGCACAATGCTCTAATGCAGGCGGGAGGGGGGGTTAAATCGGGACCGTATAGGAACCGTTGCCCCGGCGCAAGCTTTCCGTGCGCCATACGTCGCAGGAGAGGGACGGGGAGGTATACTCGCCGTGCTCGCCTGTTGCTGGTTCGGGGGAGAGCGGGTCCCATAAAAAAGGATCCGTCGCCCCCTTCACTCCGTTGGATAAAAAATAAAAATTTACAGAAAAATAAAAATTAAAAACTAAAATAAGAAAGTTGGGGTCTGAAAACAGACCCAAGTGCCTCCTACAGACACTAAGCAAGAACTGGTTGAAATTGTATCCAGTGAAGGGGTGTATACTGCAGAGGAGGAGTTAATCTTTCTGTCTACTTAGTGTCCTCCTAGTGGCAGCAGCATAACACCCATGGTCCTGTGTCCCCCAATGAGGCGTAGGAGAAAACACATGGGAAACAGGTTACACATGGGAAACAGGTTACACAATCATGTCTTGCCACGGGATCCGCCCGACAGGTGAGACAAAATAATCGGCAAACTGGTCCCTCATCCTTGTAACTGAACTTGTAGAGCGAACCGAGCTGCTGCGGTAGTCCCACAAGGTGGTCTCCAACTCTTCATCATCCAAGGAAACGGGCTCCTTTGAAAGGACAAAGTTGTGGAGCACCACACAGGCTTTAACTACCTCGTCTATAGTTGTTGTTTTCAGCTTGATAGCCGTCAGCAGAACTCGCCACTTCGCCGTCAATATGCCAAAGGAACACTCCACTACTCTTCGTGCTCTAGTAAGCCGGTAATTAAAGACCCGCTTGGTATGGTTTAAGTTCCGGCTACTGTATGGTTTCAGTAGGTGCGGCGACAGTTGAAAGGCTTCATCACCTACAAAAACATATTCCAGGGCTGGGTCATTTGTTCCTGGCAGTGGTCTGGCTGGCGGGAAATCGTAGCTCTCTCCATAAAGGCAACGACCCATCGGAGAGTTTTTAAGAACTTGCGAATCGTTGGACCGTCCATATGCTCCGATGTCCACGGCAAGGAACCTGCAGTTGGCATCTGCAATAGCCATAAGGACGATGGAGAAATACTTCTTATAATTATAATACTCCGATCCTGTTCCTGCCGGTTTCGCAATCCTTATATGTTTCCCGTCAACTGCACCCACACAATTAGGGAAATTGCAAATTTGCTGAAACTCTTCAGCACTTCGCAACCAGATTTCCATGGATGGTTGGGGGATATACTCTGGTTGCAAAGTGGTCCAAACAGCCCGACATGTGTCCTTCACTATTCCAGAGATAGTTGAAATGCCCAGCCTGAACTGATAATGGAGCGAAGTCATAGATTCACCCGTAGCTAGGAAACTTTAAAAAAAAAAAAGTTAGAAAAAATTGCACAGACCAACAAGTTTTAATATGGCACTGTTAATTTTTTTTTTAAGGACGGGACACCCAATAAAACCAGCATGAAACCGGTGTAAAAAAGCAGTGGAATGTCCGCCAAGAAAACCCAAATTACATGCTGCAGAAAATAGTGCGCAGTATGCCAGCGCAGTATTGTCTGCAGCATGTAATATAACATTCAAAATGACCAATGACAGAAAAAAAAAAGAGGCTTACCGCAGGGTCACCATCAGCCGCTCCGCCGGTGTGATGGCAAGCCTCATCCTTGTGTCCTGTCTTCGGATGACATCCTCCATTTTTGCAAGCAAAAAATCAAAATGTTCAATCCTCATCCGCACGTAGTTGTGGAATTTGTGTGGATTGTGCCGCAACTCCAGGTACAGAGTGGACTGGACACCCCGGGTCATCCGTAGTTGATTAATCGGATGAATCCAGAGTCGTCTCCGTTGCTGCAGAAGCATCCTACGCCTTTCCGCTGCCGCCTCCTTCTCCCGCACTATGATATCCAGGCGATTTGTCTCAAAGATAACGTCGGTAACCAAACTAGTAATCCTCCCAAGAACACCTTCCATCGCTGCCACAAAACTATAAAACCCACAATGATGGGCTGTAAAAACAGTACTATATAGTTTTTCAAATTTTCCAGTAGCCAATCAAATTTGGGAGCCTCCCATTTTAAAAACGGATCCGTCGGAAAAACGGATACAACGGATGGTAAAACATATGCAACGTATGCAACGCATCCAGTATTTTCGACGGAAACGTTTAGCGGATTTGCGACGTATCCGTCGAAATGCTGGATGCGTGGCATACGTTTGTCACCGTTTTTCACTTTTTTGACGCATCCGTTTTTTCGGCAAAAAAACGTATTTGCGACGTAATGCAGTTAACGCTAGTGTGAAACTAGCCTAAAACCAACTGCTACTCAGGATTATTATTACCGCCTTCTGCAACAGTATTTTTAAATCAAATATTTATATTAGGATGTTTGTAAACAACATTACAAACATAGAAAGTACATAATCCCCAGCCCCTCCCCCCTGACATACATCACTTTTACAAAGACAAAAATATGTAAGGACGTAATAATGACCCACGGTTCTGCATCAAATAGGTTTTACATGAATAATAGTTAGATGCTGGATCAAATTAAAAATATATATCTTGCATTTTAAAACGTTTGAGGATATTGATTACGGAGCACGAGAATGTGTGGCGACAGTGATTAAAATAGGCCCATACGAAATCTCTGCACATCTCTAGACGCCAAGCCAGTACCACCAACCCATGGGGTCACAGTTTATCAAGCTTAGAGATGGCTCCCCTTCATAGGTAAATGCCTCTTTCCAGGTTTAGCAGCCATTTTATTTATAAATTCTGGGATCGTGGGCGTCTGATCTGATACCTAATTCTGGGCAATTAATGTCCTAGCCATATAACGCATACGTGACACTGCTATCTTCATGTTCATCAGTGTTCAAATCTTCAACATATCCCAGTATACATACAAAAGGGTGAGGGATCCATATTGACTGGAGAAACTATTAATTGCAAGTATGGTACTCCTTTCCAGAAGGATTCCAAATTGTGGCACATCCACATCATATGGATCATATCTGCTGAGTATACATTACAGCTACAACAAATAGGACTTGGCAGAAACCCAATGTTGTATAGAAATTGAGGAGTCCTATACAGATGATGTAACACATATAGGGTAAGTTCACACTGGGCGTTTTTGATACTTTTTTTATGCTAATTTTCAGCTGCTTTTTACAGTACCAGCAAGACTGAAATTACAGAAATTTCACAGTTTTTTTTGTCATCAGGATTTAGTGCTTTGCAGTTTTTTGTTTTTTTTTAAAGGGAACCTGTCACCCCCCCCCCCCCATAGGTGGAGTTTTTTTTTTGTTTTTTTTTTTGGGGGGGGAAGATTATGTAACACAGAAAAGCTGTGGCAGCCAAGTCATCTTGACTAGGTTAGCACGCCCCACCACAATCACCGTTTGGGTCAGGCTTCCAATTTACATTCAAACTTCACTAATAATGGTTTAAGATTTAAATTTCTTGTAACCATTTACTCTAAGAGTTATATTGATGCCTAAATACTTAACTTCAGAGACACCACTTGTAGACCAGAGCCAATGTAGTGCGGTACATTATTTTCTGTGTTGACCAGTTGAAGTAAAACAGATTTGTTCCAGTTGATCATTTAACCCGAATATCTTCCACATTTTTCAAATAGTCTCCATTGCTAGGTAACTGGAAGCTTTGGCCAGAAATAGCATAGAGTGCAACGTTCTCCACTATGGAATCCCACTATATAAGGATGTTTTCTATATAATTGCAGCTAATGGTTCAATGGCTAGCATGAAGAGCAAGGGAGACAAAGGGCATCCCTGCTGTGATCCCCTACCCAATCCAAAGGATGGAGAAAGATGCCCACCCACTCCTTTATTCTAGCCATCAGCTCTTCATATAGCAATTTAACCAATGAAATAAAACTAGAACCCATACCAAATTTTTCCAGAACTTCCCATAAAACTCCCATTCAATAGAGTCAAACACCTAAGGCTACTTTCACACTAGCGTTAACTGCAATACGTCGCAATGCGTCGTTTTGCCGAAAAAACGCATCCTGCAAAAGTGCTTGCAGGATGCCGTTTTTCTGCATTGACTAACATTAGCGACGCATTGACACACGTAGCAACCGTCGTGCGACGGTTGCGCAGTGTTGTGGCGGACCGTCGGGAGCAAAAAACGTTACATGTAACGTTTTTTGCTCCCGACGGTCCGCTTTTTCCGACCGCGCATGCGCGGCCGGAACTCCGCCCCCACCTCCCCGCACCTCACAATGGGGCAGTGGATGCGCTGGAAAAATGCATCCGCTGCCCCCGTTGTGCGGCGCAGAGAACGCTAGCGTCGGGAACCTTGGCCCGACGCACTGCGACGGGCCGGGCCCGACGCTAGTGTGAAAGTAGCCTTAGCGGCATCAAGCGAGCATATAACCCTATCCCTCTCATTGTCCATCTGCAGCTGGAGGGGAACATTTATAAGATTATCTCGGCACAGGAACATTTTGTAATCACTTCCTATTGTGGACATTATTGTCATTCCAAGATCTAGTGAATAAAATGAACATTTGTTCATGGGAAAATCCCTGTAAGTATAACTACAATCACTGCGCCTCTTGCATTGAATGAGGTAGGGTTCCTCCATTGGTTGCTTCCTGAAAAGCACTCAATAATTGAGGCAATAAAATATCTCCACATTTTTTTTCCTATAAATCTCGATGGGGAGACTGTCCAAACCTAGCGATTTGTTATTTGCCACTGATGCCACAGCCATTTGTAATTCCTCCAACTGCAGAGGGCTATTTAAATATTTTTGACCTGTTTCATAAATAATTGGAAGATTAATCTCCTCCAAGTAAGACAATATTTGTTCTCTGTTTAATTGTAGCTTGGATTTATATAAAACTTTATAGAACGCCCCAAAAATATTTGAGATCTAGTCAGGCTGGTTGACTATTGTGCCCTCCTCAAACTGCTTTTTTTTGGTATTAGATCTGTTGATGGCCTGTATCAGAGCCCCCCTCAAGCAAACCTTTATCGCATCCAACACTATATTTTGTGATGAACAGCAGTTTTCTTTAAAATAATGCTCAAGAGTAGCAGTAATCATATTAACATCTAGAATTTGAAGCCAAAAAGGATTCATGGACCACATATCAAGAGATGACTCCGGTCTAGGCAGAAGACAAAGGCGAGTGATCCGAAAGTAAATATTCCACTGTCTCCACCAAGGGGAGAATATGTTCTGTGTCCAGAGCTGAATCAATGCATGATCATGTATTAAGAGACTTAAGGTACCGTCACACTGACCAACTTTCCAACGAGAACGACAGCGAAAAAACACTACATACTCACATTCTGATGTCTGTCACGTCCCCCGCCGGCGTCCACAGGGTTAAAACTGCTTTCGGCAGGAGCGTTGCTAATGCTGCGCTGCTGCCGAGAGCTTCCCTGCACTGTCAGCGCCGGCCGTAAAGAAGAGCACAGCGGTGACGTCACCGCTGTGCTCTTCTTTACGGCCGGCGCTGACAGTGCAGGGAAGCTCTCGGCAGCAGCGCAGCATTAGCAACGCTCTTGCCGAAGGCAGTTTTAACCCTGTGGACGCCGGCGGGGGACGTGACAGACATCAGAATGTGAGTATGTAGTGTTTTTTTTTTTTTACTTTTACAATTGTAAACAGGGTAAATATCGGGTTACTAAGCGCGGCCCTGCGCTTAGTAACCCGATGTTTACCCTGGTTACCCGGGTGCTGCAGGGGGACTTCGGCATCGTTGAAGACAGTTTCAACGATGCCGAAGTCTTTACCCTGATCGTTGGACGCTGGAGAGAGCTGTCTGTGTGACAGCTCCCCAGCGACCACACAACGACTTACCAACGATCACGGCCAGGTCGTATCGCTGGTCGTGATCGTTGGTAAGTCGTTTAGTGTAACGGTACCCTAAGAGTAACAAGAAAATTGCCAGGTCTTAGGATATGTAAGCCGCCACAGATCTGTCAGGGATAATTCTGTCAAAATCTCACCAAACTTGGGTTAGTCTCTGTAGCAGAATCTGATTTAAATCTATCCCAGTATGGGTGAACAAGATTATTAATATCTCCCATGCACTGTACAGGGACTCCTGGCACCTTGTCAATAAGAGACACAATATTTTTATCACAGAATTATTATAAGAAGGGGGATATATTGCAATAAGAAGTATTTCCTTTATAAATAGTTTGCAATGAATGCCCAGGAATCTACCCTCCCCATCTATCCTGGGAGAGATCAGTTCAAAGGGCATAGATTTGTGCACTAGTATGCTGACCCCTCTCGAATAACTAGAGAAAGTGGAGTAGAAGCTCTGACTGATCCACGAACACGTAATACACGCACTGTTTTATTCAAAATGTATGTCAGTAGACTCACTATTGCTGCCAGGTGGTCCCCAAAGCATTCCATAATAGCTGCATTCTTTGAGGAATCCCCCAGACCACTTACGGTACATTCCAGGAAAGAAATTTTACTTTACAAGCTGTTTTATGTTGCCTTATAGGAGATGAAAAGTATGTGCAAGATATACATTATCACATGCAACAGTATACTTAATTTAAAAAAATATTGATCCATCTAAATGAATGGAGCTCTGCTGCAAGTACAGCAGACTGTAGGAGAATGAAAGGGGTGTTGGGGAAGTAGTCCAAGTAACGAAAACGCTGCTTAAAAGGGAGTGTGTCAGCATACATAGACTGCTCCAATCAAGCAGAGGCAGTGCGCTCGGTGGACCCTTGGTGTGGCTGAGCAGTTCAGTACATATACTCTCTGCATCTCTCGGAGGCAAGTAGGTGGGAAGATGCGTGATCTGTTAGGCCACGCCAATGGTGTACCGAGCACTTGTTCTTCGTTGAAACAATCATTTTGTGCTGACAAGATTCTATTTAAAGGGTTAATTCACATACATTGGGGTTAATACCAAAAGAAAAAGTGTTTTCATCCTTTACACCACATTTATGTGTTTTATTCGCGTTTTAGACATGCTCGACAAAGGGGTTAGGACCATCACAATGTGGGCAGAGAAGGTGTGCAGTCAAAAATCGCAACCCATTTTAGGGGAACTTAGTTGACCAAAGTAAAAAATTAATAGATGGTGCAAACTTAAAGGACTGTTCCACAGTAATGATGTTGTTCAATATCACTCAGCACCACCACTGATGAGCTCTTAACAGCACCTGCTATTCCTTTGTATATAGAAAAAAAATAAAAGGGACAAAGGTGTACTGTTCACAAATGCTCCCACCCAACATCTGATCAGTCAGATCTGACAGACCTCTGAATGCAGACCTCTACTTGACCCCCACTGATCAATAGCTTTCTGCCTTTTCACAGTGTACACAGAAACCTGCCAATCATCAATATGGAGAACTACGTAGCAGATTTAGTAGTCCTCTCATGATAAAATCAGTTCAGCGGGAGATCAAAACTAGAGCAAGCAGCCCAGCAAGTGACATATTGCTGGAATCAGGGTCTCTGTTGCTATATTATGCTGCTCTCAGATTACGTGGCAGGTCACGGATGTTTCAGTGACCTCACAAATGCAGTCAGTGCCTGGAGCTGTGCTGGAGAGAGATGAGGAAAGGCAAGACACAGATAAGAGATGCAGGAAATACAGAGGGAGGGCAGGAGAGATACAAGTCCATTGTCCTGAACAAGTCCTTGGAGAGCTTTAGCAAAATAGCCTCATTAAGGGCTATTAACACGCACGCACATATACGGTAATTATTTTTTCAGTTGTACTTACCAAATCATAAATCTGATTTGCTAATTGTACTTTCTCATCAGCATCTTCTAGAGCTTTGAAATAATCCTGAAGGAAAAAAAAAAAAAAAAAAAAAATCAGTTACTCTTATAGATCAGCATCTTACAGATAGCTGGTATAAAAAAAATCCTATGTAATAACTTTTCATTGCTGTATACGCTGGCAACATATTACATTCATGCTATGCCAAAGTCATATTGCTGCAGCCAATCCATAGGCTCAGCGACTGCCTGTATAGACTACACAAACCACAGGGATGACAGATTGTTTGCAGCAACATTGACAACACAGCCAATCACAGACACTGGGAGCAGTTATGGAGACCCAGTGCTGGACCCAAGGAGAGAGTCTTAACAAGCTGCTACATGGGGACAGAGATTTTCTGAAACTAGAAAATCCATTTAATCCAGGTGATTGCAGCGGTTTTACCATCAGTAGAAAGTCACCAGGTTAGCAGATAGTCACCTGTTTTGTCGTGATGCCCTATGTGCACCCATGCCTTTATTACGTTTTTTCAAGAATTAAAAGACAAAAATTGTCCAAGGAAATTCTACATCTTTATGTGAGCAGCACCGACAAAGCCGCGTCTACACATACAGGCCAGAACACGTGCATGAGTCGCCCCTATTATGCACATGTCCACTTCTAATAAGTGGAGGCAAAAAAAAAAAAAAAGAAGAACACACTATGTGATAACCCGGCCTTACTAAAAAGGAACGAGTCTAGCCTGCAAGTGAATGACGCCAATAAGCAGTACGCAGCACTCCATTTACGAGTACTTACTTCAACTCACAACCTAAGGGAAAAACCTAAAGGTTAAGGAAGAAGACAGGGAGAGAACTTACTTTTTTGATAGATGTCATCTGTTCTTCTCTCCATTCTGTTTTATTCTTCTTAGCATTGGCAAAAAACTCACCAACACGTTGCTCCAACTGGTCCATGGCATCTGCATTAAAAAAAAATATTTCACAACTTGGAAGAAAATTCTCCGATTTTAAAACATCATTAACCGTGAAAGATGAGGTTAGGATTATGCAATGTGAGGAGCACACAAGTGGTCGGAAAGCGCAAAGAGGAGCCGTCACATCCACAGACTTCAGGAGAATCTTTACTTAGGACTCTGTATGATGGGTTATTTCTGTTCTTCCTAGAAAGGTTTGATTTGCACTTTTCACCCCCCACGTATCAACATGGTGTGTCCTTACATCTTCTATAGATTCACAAACCGTTTACAATGGCGACCAGCAGAAGTGTGAATGCAGACTTGGACCAGGCAGCATGTAACTCTTAGTAAGACCGGGAAAAGCTTACCCTGTGCTTGGCCAGTTCCCAGTGTAAATGCACGCTGCCCCCTGCTGCTGAGCTGTGGTATGCCGCATCCTAGCTGTACATGCACACTGCCCCCTGCTGCCGAGCTGTGGTACGACGGATTCTAGCTGTATATGCACACTGCCCCCTGCTGCCGAGCTGTGGTATGACGGATCCCAGTTGTACATGCACACTGTCCCCTGCTGCCGAGCTGTAGTATGACGGATCCTAGCTGTATATGCACACTGCCCCCTGCTGCCGAGCTGTAGTATGACGGATCCTAGCTGTAGTATGACGGATCCTAGCTGTATATGCACACTGCCCCTGCTGCCGAGCTGTGGTATGCCGAATCCCAGCTGTACATGTACACTGCCCCCTGCTGCCGAGCTGTGGTATGCCGGAGCCCAGCTGTACATGCACACTGCCCCCTGCTGCCGAGCTGTGATATGCCGGATCCCAGCTGTACATGCACACTGCCCCCTGCTGCCGAGCTGTGGTATGCCGGATCCCAGCTGTACATGTACACTGCCCCCTGCTGCCGAGCTGTGGTATGCCGTATCCCAGCTGTACATGCACACTGCCCCCTGCTGCCGAGCTGTGGTATGCCGGATCCCAGCTGTACATGCACACTGCCCCCTGCTGCCGAACTGTGGTATGCCGGATCCCAGCTGTACATGTACACTGCCCCCTGCTGCCGAGCTGTGGTATGCCGAATCCCAGCTCTACAGGCACACTGCCCCCTGCTGCCGAACTGTGGTATGCCGGATCCCAGCTGTACATGTACACTGCCCCCTGCTGCCGAGCTGTGGTATGCCAAATCCCAGCTCTACATGCACACTGCCCCCTGCTGCCGAGCTGTGGTATGCCGGATCCCAGCTGTACATGCACACTGCCCCCTGCTGCTGAGCCTTGATATGGCGGATGCCAGCTGTACATGCACACTGCCCCCTGCTGCCGAGCTGTGGTATGCCGAATCCCAGCTGTACATGCACACTGCCCCCTGCTGCTGAGCCTTGATATGGCGGATCCCAGCTGTACATGCACACTGCCCCCTGCTGCCGAGATGTGGTATGCCGGATCCCAGCTGTACATGCACACTGCCCCCTGCTGCTGAGCCTTGATATGGCGGATCCCAGCTGTACATGTACACTGCCCCCTGCTGCCGAGCTGTGGTATGCCGGATCCCAGCTGTACATGCACACTGCCCCCTGCTGCTGAGCCTTGATATGGCGGATCCCAGCTGTACATGCACACTGCCCCCTGCTGCCGAGCTGTGGTATGCCGAATCCCAGCTGTACATGCACACTGCCCCCTGCTGCTGAGCCTTGATATGGCGGATCCCAGCTGTACATGCACACTGCCCCCTGCTGCCGAGCTGTGGTATGCCGGATCCCAGCTGTACATGTACACTGCCCCCTGCTGCTGAGCCTTGATATGGCGGATCCCAGCTGTACATGCACACTGCCCCCTGCTGCCGAGATGTGGTATGCCGGATCCCAGCTGTACATGCACACTGCCCCCTGCTGCTGAGCCTTGATATGGCGGATCCCAGCTGTACATGTACACTGCCCCCTGCTGCCGAGCTGTGGTATGCCGGATCCCAGCTGTACATGCACACTGCCCCCTGCTGCTGAGCCTTGATATGGCGGATCCCAGCTGTACATGCACACTGCCCCCTGCTGCCGAACTGTGGTATGCCGGATCCCAGCTGTACATGTACACTGCCCCCTGCTGCCGAGCTGTGGTATGCCAAATCCCAGCTCTACATGCACACTGCCCCCTGCTGCCGAGCTGTGGTATGCCGGATCCCAGCTGTACATGCACACTGCCCCCTGCTGCTGAGCCTTGATATGGCGGATGCCAGCTGTACATGCACACTGCCCCCTGCTGCCGAGCTGTGGTATGCCGAATCCCAGCTGTACATGCACACTGCCCCCTGCTGCTGAGCCTTGATATGGCGGATCCCAGCTGTACATGCACACTGCCCCCTGCTGCCGAGATGTGGTATGCCGGATCCCAGCTGTACATGCACACTGCCCCCTGCTGCTGAGCCTTGATATGGCGGATCCCAGCTGTACATGTACACTGCCCCCTGCTGCCGAGCTGTGGTATGCCGGATCCCAGCTGTACATGCACACTGCCCCCTGCTGCTGAGCCTTGATATGGCGGATCCCAGCTGTACATGCACACTGCCCCCTGCTGCCGAGCTGTGGTATGCCGAATCCCAGCTGTACATGCACACTGCCCCCTGCTGCTGAGCCTTGATATGGCGGATCCCAGCTGTACATGCACACTGCCCCCTGCTGCCGAGCTGTGGTATGCCGGATCCCAGCTGTACATGCACACTGCCCCCTGCTGCTGAGCCTTGATATGGCGGATCCCAGCTGTACATGCACACTGCCCCCTGCTGCCGAACTGTGGTATGCCGGATCCCAGCTGTACATGTACACTGCCCCCTGCTGCTGAGCCTTGATATGACGGATCCAGGCTGTACATAACATTACACACTTGCAGCACAACTGCACGGTGCTGCTGCGGGGAGACAATGGCGGGAGGTGCTCACGTACTCTGCACCTGCAAGTCCATCTCCCTCATTTCCGTAAACCTGTCGCGCAGATCCATGGGAAGCTGCTCGATCACTGCGGAGAGAGAGGAGGGGGAGAGGGCGGTTATTAGGCAGCGCCGTCAATTGTAACAACCCGCTCCACCCCGGCCAACGGCGCGGTCCCGGCGCACGGGCAGCACACTCACTCTCCAGGTAGTCCTCCAGGTACAGCATCTTTCCCTCTCAAGTCACCACAGAAACAACAGCTGCCGTTTATTACTTCGAGTCAAAATGGCGCCTACTCGGCAGCAACAAAACACTGGGCGAGAAGAGGAGGCGGCCAGCGGACGATCCGATAGGCTCCAAGGAGCGATGACGTCAGCTAGCGCGGAGAGTTCTGGGAAGTGTATTTCCTGAGTTCGCGCGCTGCGCTCTCCATAAGCCCTGTAGCAGGAGCAGCTCTGTAGTGCAGTGTCCTGCTGGCCATTACCTCACTGTAGCGTGCTCACCCGCTCCCACACGGTCTGACACGGCAGCTAGTCACCCACTCACATTTCTTACTGTATATGTGTATTCAAAGAGTTCTTGGAAATTGTAGTAAAATAATGCATTTAACACAAACTAATGTCTTAGAGGAGTTTTCCAGTCTCCTAGGTAAGGGCTCATACCCACTTGTGTGAAAAGAAACGGTCCGTACTCTGGACCAAAAAAATTGGATGCAAACCGTGCGCTTGTCATGCGAGTTCAATGCAATTATTAATCGCACCATCCGTATGACATCCATATGCAATGCGGTTTTTTCTCTGCAGCTATTTTTCCACAATCATTTACAGGACCATTTACAGTGTTCTGTGCCACACAATGGTAAGGTATCTGTAAAAAACGGATGGTCCATATGCCGTGTGATTTTTCTCTCGCACCCATTGACTTACATTAGCGAGTCTTGTCTGAGACTCGCAGCATGCAGCGATTTTTCTCAGTCCGATTTCGGCTGAGAAAAAAATTGCAGATGAGAAGTCACCTATTGAATTACATTGGTCTGAGTGCAATCCGATTTTTTTGTTGGATTGTACTCGTCTGTTTTGCTCGCAAGTGAGTATGAGCCCTAAAAATAATAAACTTATGCCACACCCACCGCTGCTATGGTAGTTGGTGACAGGCAGACGTGACGTCTCTGGCTGTAATACAGCACCTCTTCTGTGATTGCCGTCTTGCTTCATATGAAGTGTCCTACCTTATCCACACAGTGTCCTCCATCACGTTCCTGCAAAGGCATACTTCTCTCTGCCCTGCATCGCGTTCCTGTGCAGGCGTACTTCTCTCTGCCCAGCATCGCGTTCCTGCGCAGGCGTACTCTGACCAGCATCGCGTTCCAGCACAAGCATATTTCTCTCTGCCCGGCATTGCGCTCCTGCGCTGGCATATTTCTCTCTTCCCGGCATCGCGTTCCTGGGCAGGCATACTTCTCTCTGCCCGGCATCATGTTCCCGCGCAGGCATACTTCTCTGCCCAGCATCGCGTTCCTGCGCAGGCGTACTTCTCTCTGCCCTGCATCACGTTTCCGCGTAGGCGTGCTTCTCTCTGCCCGGCATCATGTTCCTGCACAGGCGTACTTCTCTCTGCCCGGCATTGCGCTCCTGTGCAGGCGTACTTCTCTCTGCCCGTCATCGCGTTTCTGCACAGGTCTACTCTCTGCCCGGCATTGCGCTCCCACACAGGTGTACTTCTCTCTGCCTGGCATTGCGTTCCTGCGCAGGCATACTTCTCTCTGCCCGGCATCGCGTTCCTGCGCAGGCGTACTTCTCTCTGCCCGGCATTGCGCTCCTGCTCAGGCGTACTTCTCACTGCTCGGCATTGCGCTCCTGCGCAGGCATACTTCTCTCTGCCCATCATCGCGTTTCTGCGCAGGTGTACTTCTCTTTGCCCGACATTGCGCTCCCGCACAGGTGTACTTCTCTGTGCCTGGCATCGCGTTCCGGCGCAGGCGTACTTCTCTCTGCCCGGCATCACGTTCCCGCGCAGGCGTACTTCTCTCTGCCCCGCATCACGCTCCCGCACAGGTGTACTTCTCTCTGCCTGGCATTGCATTCCTGCGCAGGCATACTTCTCTCTGCCCATCATCGCGTTTCTGCGCAGGTGTACTTCTCTCTGCCCGGCATTGCGCTCCTGCACAGACATACTTCTCTCTGCCCAGCATCACGTTCCCGCGCAGGCATATTTCTCTCTGCCCGGCATCACGTTCCTGGGTAGGCGTACTTCTCTTTGCCCGGGAATTGCGCTCCTGCACAGGGATACTTCTCTCTGCCCTGCATCATGTTCCCGTGCAGGTGTACTTCTCTCTGCCCGGCATCACATCCCTGCGCAGGCGTACTTCTCTCTGCCTGGCATCACGTTCCTGCGCAGGCATATTTCTCCCCGGCATCGTGTTCCTACACAGGCGCACTTCTCTCTGCCCGGCATCACGTTCCTACGCATGCGCACTTCTCTCTGCCCGGCATCACGTTCCCAAGCAGACGTACTTCTCTCTGCCCGGCATCGCATTCCTGCGCAGGCATACTTCTCTCTGTCCAGCATTGCGTGCCTGCGCAGGCGTACTTCTCTCTGCCCGTCATCTCGTTTCTGCACAGGTGTACTTCTCTCTGCCCGACATTGCACTGCTGCACAGGCATACTTCTCTCTGCCCGGCATCACGTTCCTGCACAGGCATATTTCTCTCTGCCTGGCATCGCGTTCCTGCACAGGCATACTTCTCTCTGCCCGGCATCACGTTACTGCGCATGCGTACTTCTCTCTCCCGCCATCGCACTCCTGCGCAGGCGTACTTCTCTTTGCCTGGCATCATGCTCCTGCACAGGTGTTCTTCTCTCTGCCTGGCATTACGTTCCTGCGCAGGCACACTTCTCTGCTCTGCTGAGGGCAGCGGAAAGTACTATAATGTGCATGAGCGGGCAAAGTCCAAAGAGCACTGATGACCCATATGTAAGCCAGCGCATGCACACTACAATTCTCTGATCTGCGAGCAGAGAGAACTACGCCTGCTCAGGAGCAAAATGGAGGACACTGTGTGGATGATGTAGGACGAGTTACATGAAGCAGGACAGGAGGATTGCAAGAAGAGAGGAGGCATTGTATCAAGACCAGAGACGCCCATCGGACCGGATTGCCCCGTCTGTAAGTATAATAAAAGGTGTTTATCAGGATCTGCAGACTGGATTAGGGACCTTTTTTTACAGTATTCCAGCTTGCCTTAGAAAAAAGTACCTAATGTTGGTGGACATATTTTATATGGGAAAAACCTGGTGACAACTTCCTTTTAAAAATAATCTCTGGAAGCAGATTCAAATGCAGATCAGTGTATGGCCCATAAAATCTGTGTCCGGCCCATAAAATCTGTGTCCGGCCCATAAAATCTGTTTTCGGCCATAAGATCTGTGTCCAGCCTATAAGATCAGTGTCCGGCCCATAAAATCAGTGACCGGTCCATAAGATCTGTGTTCAGCCTATAAGATCAGTGACATAGTAACATAGTTAGTAAGGCCGAAAAAAGACATTTGTCCATCCAGTTCAGCCTATATTCCTATATTCCATCATAATAAATCCCCAGATCTACATCCTTCTACAGAACCTAATAATTGTATGATACAATATTGTTCTGCTCCAGGAAGACATTCAGGCCTCTCTTGAACCCCTCGACTGAGTTCGCCATCACCACCTCCTCAGGCAAGCAATTCCAGATTCTCACTGCCCTAACAGTAAAGAATCCTCTTCTATGTTGGTGGAAAAACCTTCTCTCCTCCAGACGCAAAGAATGCCCCCTTGTGCCCGTCACCTTCCTTGGTATAAACAGATCCTCAGCGAGATATTTGTATTGTCCCCTTATATACTTATACATGGTTATTAGATCGCCCCTCAGTCGTCTTTTTTCTAGACTAAATAATCCTAATTTCGCTAATCTATCTGGGTATTGTAGTTCTCCCATCCCCTTTATTAACCTTGTTGCCCTCCTTTGTACTCTCTCTAGTTCCATTATATCCTTCCTGAGCACCGGTGCCCAAAACTGGACACAGTACTCCATGTGCGGTCTAACTAGGGATTTGTACAGAGGCAGTATAATGCTCTCATCATGTGTATCCAGACCTCTTTTAATGCACCCCATGATCCTGTTTGCCTTGGCAGCTGCTGCCTGGCACTGGCTGCTCCAGGGAAGTTTATCATTAACTAGGATCCCCAAGTCCTTCTCCCTGTCAGATTTACCCAGTGGTTTCCCGTTCAGTGTGTAATGGTGATATTGATTCCTTCTTCCCATGTGTATAACCTTACATTTATCATTGTTAAACCTCATCTGCCACCTTTCAGCCCAAGTTTCCAACTTATCCAGATCCATTTGTAGCAGAATACTATCTTCTCTTGTATTAACTGCTTTACATAGTTTTGTATCATCTGCAAATATCAATATTTTACTGTGTAAACCTTCTACCAGATCATTAATGAATATGTTGAAGAGAACAGGTCCCAATACCGACCCCTGCGGTACCCCACTGGTCACAGCGACCCAGTTAGAGACTATACCATTTATAACCACCCTCTGCTTTCTATCACTAAGCCAGTTACTAACCCATTTACACACATTTTCCCCCAGACCAAGCATTCTCATTTTGTGTACCAACCTCTTGTGCGGCACGGTATCAAACGCTTTGGAAAAATCGAGATATACCACGTCCAATGACTCACCGTGGTCTAGCCTATAGCTTACCTCTTCATAAAAACTGATTAGATTGGTTTGACATGAGCGATTTCTCATAAACCAATGCTGATATGGAGTTAAACAGTTATTCTCATTGAGATAATCCAGAATAACATCCTTCAGAAACCCTTCAAATATTTTACCAACAGTAGAGGTTAGACTTACTGGCCTATAATTTCCAGGTTCACTTTTAGAGCCCTTTTTGAATATTGGCACCACATTTGCTATGCGCCAGTCCTGCGGAACAGACCCCGTCGCTATAGAGTCCCTAAAAATAAGAAATAATGGTTTATATATTACATTACTTAGTTCTCTTAGTACTCGTGGGTGTATGCCATCCGGACCCGGAGATTTATCTATTTTAATCTTATTTAGCCGGTTTCGCACCTCTTCTTGGGTTAGATTGGTGACCCTTAATATAGGGTTTTCATTGTTTCTTGGGATTTCACCTAGCATTTCATTTTCCACCGTGAATACCGTGGAGAAGAAGGTGTTTAATATGTTAGCCTTTTCCTCATCATCTACAACCATTCTTTCCTCACTATTTTTTAAGGGGCCTACATTTTCAGTTTTTATTCTTTTACTATTGATATAGTTGAAGAACAGTTTGGGATTAGTTTTACTCTCCTTAGCAATGTGCTTCTCTGTTTCCTTTTTGGCAGCTTTAATTAGTTTTTTAGATAAAGTATTTTTCTCCCTATAGTTTTTTAGAGCTTCAATGGTGCCATCCTGCTTTAGTAGTGCAAATGCTTTCTTTTTACTGTTAATTGCCTGTCTTACTTCTTTGTTTAGCCACATTGGGTTTTTCCTATTTCTAGTCCTTTTATTCCCACAAGGTATAAACCGCTTACAGTGCCTATTTAGGATGTTCTTAAACATTTTCCATTTATTATCTGTATTCTTATTTCTGAGGATATTGTCCCAGTCTACCAGATTAAGGGCATCTCTAAGCTGGTCAAACTTTGCCTTCCTAAAGTTCAGTGTTTTTGTGACTCCCTGACAAGACCCCCTAGTGAAAGACAGGTGAAACTGTACAATATTGTGGTCGCTATTTCCTAGATGCCCGACCACCTGCAGATTTGTTATTCTGTCAGGTCTATTAGATAGTATTAGGTCTAAAAGTGCTGCTCCTCTGGTTGGATTCTGCACCAATTGTGAAAGATAATTTTTCTTGGTTATTAGCAGAAACCTGTTGCCTTTATGGGTTTCACAGGTTTCTGTTTCCCAGTTAATATCCGGGTAGTTAAAGTCCCCCATAACCAGGACCTCATTATGGGTTGCAGCTTCATCTATCTGCTTTAGAAGTAGACTTTCCATGATTTCTGTTATATTTGGGGGTTTGTAACAGACCCCAATGAGAATTTTGTTACCATTTTTCCCTCCATGAATTTCGACCCATATGGACTCGACATCCTCATTACCTTCGCTAATATCCTCCCTTAAAGTGGACTTTAGACAAGACTTTACATAGAGACAAACCCCTCCTCCTCTCCGATTTTTACGATCCTTTCTAAACAGACTGTAACCCTGTAAGTTAACTGCCCAGTCATAGCTTTCATCTAACCATGTCTCGGTTATTCCCACTATGTCAAAGTTACCTGTAGATATTTCTGCTTCTAGTTCTTCCATCTTGTTTGTCAGGCTTCTGGCATTTGCGAGCATGCAGTTTAGAGGATTTTGTTTTGTTCCAATCTCCTCGCTGTGGATTGTTTTAGAAATGTTCTTACCTCCCTTCTGAGTATGTTTTCCTGGGTCTTCTTTGTTCGAGTCTAATGTTTTTCTTCCCGTCCCCTCTTCTTCTAGTTTAACGCCCTCCTGATGAGTGTAGCGAGTCTTCTGGCGAATGTGTGTTTCCCAGGTTTGTTGAGGTGTAGTCCATCTCTGGCGAGGAGTCCATCGTACAAGTAATTCACACCGTGGTCCAGGAATCCGAATCCTTGTTGTCTGCACCATCGTCTTAGCCAGTTGTTCGCATCAAGGATCCTGTTCCATCTCCTGGTGCCATGCCTGTCTACTGGAAGGATAGAAGAAAAAACTACCTGTGCATCCAGTTCCTTTACTTTCTTCCCCAGCTCTTCAAAGTCCTTGCAGATTGTCGGTAGGTCCTTCCTTGCGGTGTCATTGGTGCCAACATGTATCAGAAGAAATGGGTGGACGTCCTTGGAGCGGAAGAGCTTTGGTATCCTATCAGTCACATCCTTGATCATCGCACCTGGAAGGCAGCATACTTCTCTTGCGGTTATGTCCGGTCTGCAGATGGCTGCTTCTGTGCCTCTCAGTAGTGAGTCTCCCACCACCACCACTCTTCGTTGCTTCTTGGCTGTACTTTTTGCTGTCACTTGCTGTCACTTGTTGCTGCGTACCCTGCGTACGTTGCTGCGTACCCTGCGTACATAAAATCTGTGTCCGGCCTATAAGATCTCTGTCCGGCCCATAAAATCAGTGACCAGCCCATAAGATCTCTGCCCGGCCCATAAAATCAGTGACCGGCCTATAAGATATGTGTCCGGCCTATAAGATCTCTGTCTGGCCCATAAAATCAGTGACCAGCCCATAAGATCTTTGTCCGGCCCATAAGATCTGTGTCCTGCCCATAAGATCAGTGACCGACCCATAAGATCCGTGTCCGGCCCATAAGATCTGTGTCCGGCCCATAAAATCAGTGTCCGGCCCATAAGATCTGTGTCTGGCCTGTAAGATCTGTGTCTGGCCCATAAGATCAGTGTCCAGCCTATAAGATCTGTGTCTGGCCCATAAGATCAGTGACTGGCCCATAAGATCTGTGTCTAGCCTGTAAGATCTGTGTCTGGCCTGTAAGATCTGTGTCTGGCCCATAAGATCATTGACAGGCCTATAAGATCAGTTTCCGGGCCATAAGATCTGTGTCTGGCCCATAAGATCAGTGACTGGCTTATAAGATCTGTGTCTGGCCCATAAGATCAGTGTCCGGGCCATAAGATCAGTGTCCAGCCTATAAGATCTGTGTCTGGCTCATAAGATGAGTGACCGGCCTATAAGATCTGTGTCTGGCTCATAAGATCAGTGTCCAGCCCATAAGACGTCCGTTTTTTTATGTCCGTATGCTGTCTGATTTTTAACCCCTTCAAGTCGCGGCTCTTTTTTTTTGCGTTTTCGTTTTTCACTCCCCTCCTTCCCAGAGCCATAACTTTTTTATTTTACCGTCAATATGGCCATGTGAGGACTTATTTTTTGCGGGACGAGTTGTACTTTTGAACGACATTATTGGTTTTACCATGTCTTTTACTAGAAAACGGGAAAAAAATTCCAAGTGCTGTGAAATTGCAAAAAAAGTGCAATCCCACACTTGTTTTTTGTTTGGCTTTTTTGCTAGGTTCACTAAATGCTAAAACTGACCTGCCATTATGATTCTCCAGGTCATTACGAGTTCATAGACACCCAATATGTCTAGGTTATTTTTTATCCAAGTGGTGAAAAAAAATTCAAAACTTTGCTTAAAAAAAGTGCCATTTTCCGATACCCGAAGCGTCTCCATTTTTCGTGATCTGGGGTCGGGTGAGGGCTTATTTTTTGCGTGCCGAGCTGACGTTTTTAATAATATCACTTTTGTGCAGATATGTTCTTTTGATCGCCCGTTATTGCATTTTAATGCAATGCCGCGGCGACCAAAAAAACCTAATTCTGGCGTTTTTAATTTTTTTCTCGCTACGCTGTTTAGCGATCAGGTTAATGCTTTTTTTTATTGATAGATCGGGCGATTCTGAATGCGGCGATACCAAATACGCGTAGGTTTGATTTTTTTTTATTGTTTTATTTAGGATGGGGCGAAAGGGGGGTGATTTAAACTTTTATGTTTTTTAAGTTTTTTTTCATATTTTTAAAAACTTTTTTTTTTACCTGTGCCATGCTTCAATAGCCTCCATGGGAGGCTAGAAGCTGGCACAACTCGATCGGCTCAGCTACATAGCAGCGATCATGAGATCGCTGCTATGTAGCTGAAATGCAGGTGTGCTGTGAGCGCCGACCACAGGGGGCGCTCACAGCTGGCCGGCATCAGTAACCATAGAGGTCTTAAGGACCTCTATGGTTACTGTCCTGACACATTGCCGACCCTCGATCATGTGACAGGGGTCGGCGATGACGTCATTTCCGGCCGCCCGGCCGGAAGCTTTAGTTAAATGCCGCTGTCTGCGTTTGACAGCGGCATTTAACAGGTTAATAGCGGCGGGTGAATAGCGATTTCACCTGCCGCTATTGCGCGCACATGTCAGCTGTACAAAACAGCTGACATGTCGCGACTTTGATGTGGGCTCAGCGCCGGAGCCCACATCAAAGGGGGATTCACGGCATGCGCAGTACATGTACGGCGCATGTCGTCAAAGGGTTAAGGACCACAAATTCACTGGTGGTGGGCACGTCAGATTTTTCACATCGTCCGTGTGAAAAACCCGCAGACATGTTCTTTATTTTCACTCAGCACAGACAAAATGTGTGCTGCACACGTGCACATCAGTGTGACACGTACTGGCGCCTGGAAAAGCAGTACACTTAGTGTTGTTTCCTGGCGCCAGGTGCTGAATGCACCTCTCATCGTCACTGGTCCCCCTGCGATCAGTGAGATCAGGCAACGCTGATGAGATTTGTAGTCAGCTCCCGCTGTGTAGCGTGTATTCAATAAAAAAAAAAACAGCATGGTGTCCCCAGTAATTTTCATAACCAGCTGAAGGAAAGCCGACGGCTGGGGGCTAATGTTAATATTCTGGGATTAAGGTTCCCAACCTGCTAATATCAGCTCACAGCTGTTTGCTTTGCCTTTCCCGATTTAGGTCAATTAGGATTACCATAATTATTAAAATTTGCCAAATGCCAGAATAATGAGAGAGATAGAAAATGCTTTAAGGCATTTTTATTACTAACTGCAAAGTCAAAAGTTTACATACATTTCATTAGTATTTGGTATCATTGCCCTTAAACTGAATGACTTGGGTGAAATGTTTGGGATTTCCTTCCACATGCTTCTCACAATAGTTGGTCAGAATTTGGGCCCATCCCTCCTGACAAAACTTGTGTAACTGATCCAGGTTTGTAGGTCGCCTTGCTCGCATCTGCCTTTTCAGCTTTGCCCATAAATTTTTAAAAGGATTGAGATCAGGGCTTTGTGATGGCCACTACATAGCAGATAGTTAGATCCAATAAATGTAGTATATTTTTAGCGTATTGGAATTAAAATATAACTTTTAATATAGGTGTTTAAAATTCAAAAATTCAAAAAAACAACAAAAACAAACAACAAAACCCAGTGCAAGGTGCTAAAAGGAATAGGGCCAAACCGCTCAGTGGGGTACCACTGTATTATACTGAGGGGTTAAAGGGAACCTGTCACCCCCCCAGGCATTTGTAACTAAAAGAGCCAACTTGTGCAGCACTAATGCTGCATTCTGACAAGGTGGCTCTTTTAGTTCGGGTCCCTACCAACGCTGCAATAATCGCTTTTATAATGTGCCCCTCGTACCTTGAAATCGCCAGGGGGGCAGGTCTTTCCCCCCTAACACAGACGCCTCACAGCCATCACTCAGGGCCTCTGCACGCCGGGCGCCGCCTCCTCTTCCTTCATTAGCGTTCTCGGTGCCTGTGCTGTAAGTTCAAAGGGCAGCGCAACTGCGCGTGCCCGAAAAAAAACCTTACAGCGCAGGCGCCGGGAACGCTAATGAAGGAAGAGGAGGCGGCGCCCGGCGTGCAGAGGCCCTGAGTGACGGCTGTGAGGCGTCTGTGTTAGGGGGGAAAGACCTGCCCCCCTGGCGATTTCAAGGTACGAGGGGCACATTATAAAAGCGATTATTGCAGCGTTGGTAGGGACCCGAACTAAAAGAGCCACCTTGTCAGAATGCAGCATTAGTGCTGCACAAGTTGGCTCTTTTAGTTACAAATGCCTGGGGGGGTGACAGGTTCCCTTTAAAGGACCCTAGACCCTGTGGTTACACCTTGAATATGGCAAATTACTACTCTCTATATCTGATACCTTTATGTTGATTGTACAAAATATCTTAAAGAGACAGGTACATGTGCTTGAGCAAAGCCATATTAAGGGTATGTGCACACGTTGCGGATTTGCCTGCGGATCCGCAGCAGATTGGCCACTGCGGATTCGCAGCAGTTTTATATCAGGTTTACAGTACCATGTAAACCTATGGAAAACCAAACCCGCAGTAACCATGGTGCGAAAAATACCGCGCAGAAACGCTTTGGTTTATTTTCCGCCGAATGTCAATTCTTAGTGAGGATTCCGCAGCGTTTTACACCTGCTTCTCAATAGGAATCCGCAGGTGTAAAAACGCAGGTGAAATCTGCACAAAAAACACTACAAATCCGCGGATAATCCGCAGGTAAAACGCAGTGCGTTTTACCCTCGGATTTTTCAAAAACTGAGCGGAAAAATGCGCAAAGAAATCCGCAACGTGGGCACATAGCCTTAAACTCAATGTTCGTGCATCCGTAAAACACCACAGCATGGTGGATCCCGTGGACCACCTGACATCGAGCATTACCTAGGTCCCACACAGAACAGCACCTTGGTCCCACACAGAACAGCACCGTGGTCCTACGGCGTCTGCCCGTAAATAAATAGCAGGTGCTGCACACAGTAGCTTACCCACATAGAAACAACCTGCATGCCAGTAATCAGACCTTAAACATTGTGATATATTTCACACATATACAGTGGATTCTCATAACCCTCATAAGTATCATAAGGTCATCAATTGCCACAAGTAAAAGGGTAACAGATAGGTGTCACCAGTCTAATGTTACACATATCCTCCGTGCTAAATATGCAATGATGAATGAAACCCCCAACCCCGGTCCTTATTTGCATTCAAAAGACCCAAATGTGACATGTAAAAAATTATGCCATATAAACAGGAGAGGTCTCATCCGGATATAGCGGATAGCATTGGTGTCTTCATTTATCTAAATCTCGTGGTGGACACTCTCCCCTATTCTCCCTTTTCCTGACGCGTTTCATTTAATCTCATCAGGGGAGTATTCCAGTCAGTCGCCATCATATATGCATGGAGGATGTGTGCACCATTAGACTGGAGACATCATTTTTTTACAATCAACATAAAGGTATCAGATATAGAGAGTACTAATTTGCCATATTCAGGGTGTAACCATAGGGTCTAGGGTCCTTTTGTGATGGCCACTCCAAAACAATTACTTTGTTATCCTTAAGCCACTTTATTACCATTCATGTGCAGGCCAAAGTTTACAATTCTGATCAGTGTAATAATTTTTTGTGGTAATAGCTCTGGAACACATAAATGGATCCCACTGATTCTGAGATCGTTTTTTTCATGACGTACTGTACTTCATGATAGTGGTAAAATTTCTTCAATATCACTTGCATTTATTTGTGAAAAAGAAAAACAGAAATGTGGTGAAAATTTTAAAATGTAAATGTTTATACCCTTAAATCAGAGAGTTATGTCACACAAGATAGTTCATAAATAGCATTTCCAACATATCTCATTTACATCAGCGCAATTTTAAAAACATAAATACCCAAAAGTGACACCATTCTAAAAACTGCACCCCTCAACGTGTTCAAAATCACATTCTAAAAGTTTATTAACCCTTCAGGTGCTTCACAGGAATTAATGGAATATGGAAGTAACAAATGAACATTTAACTTTTTCACATGATTCATTTGTTAACCTGCCTAAAGAAGGAGCCCCTCTGCTCTGAAAGCTTCCAAATATTTTTTTTCTGGTTAGCCATAAAAGGTATTACTCAGAGAATATTTTTATTATTTTTGGGCATAAAACTATTTACATCGATTTTTCTGGCTAACACGGTGCCACAGTATAAGTACCGTATTTTTCGGATTATAAGACTCACTATTTTCCCCCAACTGCCGTTGCTGCAGGCCGCAGGCTGGGATGAAGGGGTGTCCGGCGGTCCTGCTGCGGTGTCCAGCGCTGCTGCCCGATGCTCTGCTGGGGTCTCCGGTGCTGCGGGTGCCCGGACAGCGCTGCCCGGTGCAGCTGCGGCGGTCTCCGGTGCTGCTGACATTTTGTGAAAGGAAGGAGCCCCAGCAGTCCCATGATTTCCTGTGCGGTGGACTATGGTAAAATGGTCACCGGGCGAGGAGACGCATGAGCAGATGGAGATTTCGGTGTCGAGCAGCAGCATCACCCCACTCCTGCCTCCTCCAGTAGCAACCCTGGGTCCCTGCTTCACCGCAGCCACCACCCACGGTAAGCAATAAGACGCATGGATTATAAGAAACATCACCATTTTATAAAAAAAAATGTTTTCCTATTTTACTCCTCAAAATTTGGGTGCGTCTTATAAAGCAAAAAATACGGTATTTGTTATTGTACATGAACTTCTTTCACAAAAAATTTACTTTAGACCCCTTTTTTTGCAAGGGTAACAGGAAATAATTTAACCACAAAATGCGTTCTCTACTCCTGAGCAAGCTGATTCCCCATATGTGACCATATTTTTTTTCACATGGCAGAGCTCGGAAGGGAAGGAACACCATTTGACTTTTTGAATGTAAAATTTGCTGGAATAATTTGGAGAGGGTTTTGAGAACCCCTGATGTGCCTAAACAGTGGAAACTGCCCAAAAGTGACACCATTTTGGAAACTAGACCCCTCAGAGGACTTATCTAGATGTGTGGTGAGCACACACAATCTTTTTTAGCTCCAAATTTTGTATTTTTATAAGGGTAACAGGAGAAATTGCTCCACACAATTTGTTGTGCAATTTCTCCTGAGTATGCCAGTATCCCATATGTTGTGGAAAACTACTGTTTATGCTATTGGGGAGGACCACATTTGGTCAGGTTTTAAATGTTTTTATATCTTCTAAGGTTTTTTGTCTGTGCTTTTCGATTATGTTCAAATAAACTATTTTTGTTAAGGTGATCCATAATTGTATGTATACTTCTTTCTCTTGTGCTTTTTTCAACTTATCTTGCAATATGCATTAGGCTGATGCCTGCAGTAATTATTTTTACATATTATTTTTGTTATGCCCGCTCCTATATATATTTAAAACTTGTTTCTTTCTGGTGCTTTTGCAACCAGTTCTCTATTGGAGGCACACATGGTCATGGATTTAGAAGCTAGAGAGGCGGCTTAGCGTGATCAGGTACTGGGTATATTTGACCCAAATGGAGACAGTGTTGATAAGGCTAATGGACAGGATAATAACTTTCATAAACTGTCTGTTGAAATTATAAATTTACATAAATCTTTGACGAAAACATGGTGGAACATCAAAAGCTCAGAGGAATACAAGAAACTTGGCTTGGTGCCGCGTGGCTTAATGGTACAGATTTTTCCAGCTTGGGAAGCAGACATGATTTTCAGAAAAACCTGGGAATCAGGATTGACAAGATGTTCCGCTATAATTATAGCCATGCTGATTGAGCATGATTGTGCCCTTTGACTAGACTTAAGGAAGATATCATAATGAAGGAGGCAAAACTTGCTTTGTTAGATAGCCAGGGGCTAGGTGTACCATTTAAGGTGCACCTAAAGTCAACTATTTACCTTATTTGAAAAAGAAATCATAAAAGGAAAAATATGTAAATTTCAACAAGACAATCTGGATTTTGATAATCAAAAGGTATATAGGTGGTCACACCAGAGCAACACGAGGAAGCTATACATGGTCATCCCTAAGAATGATGTACAGCACACAACAGTTGAGTCAGCATAGAGCGATTTGTTTATCTTTTTGACATAAGCGACCAGGAAGGCATACCAGATGCAAGCCTCACAAACCTCAGAAAGAGGGGGAGGTGATTCAGGGACGGTCCCCCTCATAGAAAAGGGACACGAGAAAGAACAACAGGAGATGATACAGGATTCTACGGACACTACAAGATGAAACGTAGGCAGCGGACATTCAAACTTTTATACCATCAGCCTTCATTGATAGACACCCTTCCTGATAATGACAGACAGGTTTTCTGTGACCTATTGGAGTTCCTGGAAGAAAACTAAAGGGATCTGGGTTTTGCCATCTGATCCAACAGCAGTCTTCAAGGTACAGATCGACCATCTCATCTTATTGGCTTTTCGTCATGGCATCATTGACGAAAAAGAATGGGATTATCTCTCCACGGACTACCAGAAGGTGCCAACTTTCTAGATGCTGCCGAAAGTCCCTGGAAAACTCTCCAGGCTCATATGTTAGGGATTCATCACATCTTATCCAACAGTTGGAAGATTTGACTGTACCTGATGGCACCATCTTCTTACCATTGGATGTGGAAACTATACCCCTTAGGGAACTTATCTAGATGTGTGATGAGCACCTTGAACCCCCAGGTGCTTCAAATAAGTTTATAATGCTGAGCAGTGAAAATAAAAAAAATAAAATTTTTCACACAAAAATGTTTTTGCATTTTGCATTTTTACAAGGTTAACAAGAGAAATGACACTGTAAATTTTGTTGCGCAGGTTCTACTGAGTATGCCGGTACCCAATATGTGGTGGACAACTACCATTTGGACCCATGGCAGGGCTCGGAAGGGAAAGAGTGCCATTTGACCTTTTTAATGCAAAGTGGAATAATTAGTGGATGCCATGTTGTGTTTGGAGAGCCCCTGATGTGCCTAAATAATGGAAACCCCCTCAAGTGACACGATTTTGGAAACTAGACCCCTCAAGGAATTTATCTAGATTTGTGGTGAGCACCTTGAACCCACAGGTGCTTCACAGAAGTTTATAATGTTGAGCCGTGAAAATAAAAAAAATCACATTTATCCTACAAACATGTTTTTTAGCCCCACATTTTGCATTTTCACAAGGGTAGCAGAAGAAATTGCACTGTACAATTTGTTGTGCAATTATTCTGAGTATGCCGATACCCAATATGGGGAGGAAAACTACTGTTTGGGCGCACGGCAGGGCTTTGAATGCAAAATTTGCTGGAATAATTATCGGATGCCATGTCGCATTTGGAGAGCCCCTGATGTGCCTAAACAGTGTAAACCCCCCCAAAAGTGACCCCATTTTAGAAACTAAACCCCTCAAGGAATATACCTAGATGTGTGGTGCGCACCTTGAACCCCCAGATGTTTCTCAGAAGTTTATAACGTGGAGCCTTGAGAATTAAAAAAACCCTTTAAAAAATGTTATTTTAGCCCCCAAATTTTTATTTTCAAAAGGTTAACAGGAGAAAATAGAAAACAAGATTTGATCTGCAATTTCTCATGAGTACTCAGATACCCCATATGTGCCATGTCACATTGGCAGAGCCCTTGAGGTGCCAGAACATCAGAACCCCCCACAAATGACCCCATTTTACAAACTACACTTCTCAGTGAATTCATCTAGGATTGCAGTGATCATATTGACACCACAGGTGTGTCACAGAATTTTATACCATTGGGCATTGAAGAAAAAATAATTCCACTAAAATTTGGCTTTAGCCCCAGATTTTATATTTTCACAAGGGAAAATGAGCAAAAATGGCACCAAAATTTGTCCCACAATCTCTGTTGAATGTAGACATACCCCATATGTGGTTGTACAATACTGCTTAGCTTTATGGCAAGACTCAGGAGAGACGTAGTGCCATTCGCATCCTGGAGTGCAGATTTTCCTAGAATAGTTTGTGGACTCCATATACAAAGCCCCTACATGCTAGAAAAGCAGAATTCTCCCTCAAGTGACCCCATTTTGAAAATTACATGGAATTTATCTACAGGTGTAGTGACAATTTAGACTCCATGGGTATTTTCCAAAAACAAAAATCAGTGGATGTTGCTGAGTGAAAAGCTCAAAAGGGAGGTGGGCATTTGGATTTGGGTGTGCAGAAGTTGCGGTATTTCTTTTAGGGGGGTGAGTAGTGATTTCAGTTTTCCAGATCCTTTGTATTACCAGTAACTTGGAAGTTCCCTATATTTCCGTTAACAGATGACAGACCTGAGTGGGGACTTGCTTTTTTGTGGATTGATTTAAAGCTTTTGTTTGGAAAAATGTAACATATTATTTGGGACCACATTTATCCTGCGTTCTAAGCTGATCAATTATCTGGGTTTCCATCTAAATCTCCAACTGACATGATTCAAATGAAACCCTTGAGGGTTTCATTTACTGTAATGAGGCAGCAGAGTTACTCTGGACTCTGTCTGATTTCTGTTTAGCGTTGTCTTTCTTTTCAGAAGTGCAGAAAACTGTGGTGGACCTCGCTTTTATGCACGCTTAAAAAGACGGACACCTCTGGATCACAGGCCAGACAGAGTCAACAGTGCCTCCATCTGCCTCATTATTGGGAGTTTTCCGCCGGGATTTCGTTTGAATCATGTATTTCAGAAATTTTCTTGGAAACCCTGGTGTAAGTGCTCTGCGTACAGTGCAGGATAGGTGTGCACGAATCCTTACTGCGATCTTTGGGAGGCAGAATAACAAAATGTCAACAGCAGGTGAAGAATTGGTTTTATTTATTTTTTACATCGTTCCTTGTGCGGTATAAGTGAGTAGATTACTTTATTCTTTGGGTCGGTGCGATTCCAGTGATATCAGAATTATATAGTTTTTTTCTGTTTTGCTGCTCTTACACACTAAAAAACGCTTTTTATTGCGCATCACCATATTTTGGGTTCTATAATTTTTTCATATTTCTGCCGACAGTCATGTGAGTCCTTTTTTTTTGCTGGACAAGTTGACGTTTTTATTCGTACAATTTTCGGGCACATGACATTTTTTGATCGCTTTCTATTCTGATTTTTAGGATACAGAATAAACAAAACCAGCAATTCAGAAATTTTATATATTTTTTTAAATGCAGTTCCTCATATGGTACAATTGATAAAACAGCTTTATTCTTTGGGTCAGTATTTATACAGCGATACCACATTTATATCGAGTTTTTATGTTGTGGTGCTTTTACACAATAAAAACTATTTTATAGAAAAAATACGGTAATGATTTTTGCATCATTTTATTCTGAGAGCTATACTTTTTTTCAGCTCATTGAGCTGTTTGGTGGCTTCTTTTTTGCGGGACAAGATGACGTTTTCAGCTATACCATTTTTTTGTTTTGCCTCATTTTTTTTTTACAGTGTGACAGTTTTATAGGTCAGGTCATTGCGGACACTGTGATACCAAACATGTGTACTTGTATTATTATTTTTTTCTTTCATAACGATATTTATTTATGAGTAGAATATATTTTTTGTATTATTATTTTGTGAATTTTTTTTAGATTTTTCCAACTTTTTTTTTTACTTTCTTACTTAGTCCCACTATGGGACATTCAGCTTTTGCAGTCTGATCACTGTTAGAAAGCATTGCAATGCAGGAGGTTTATAACCTATGCTTTATAACCTGTCAGAACTTCAGACACAAGTGAGTTAGATCATGCACTGTGCGTGATCTAACTATCTTGCTAGTATCTGGTGACCCAGATGTGTTACCATGGCAACGATCGGGCCCCTGCAATGATGTCGTGGTGGCACAAATTGGAGGGAAGATGGTGCTCCATGGTTTATATCTGTTTTGCTTCTTGCACATTTTGTATGCTCCCTCCCCCTGCCTGCCTTCTAAATGCTGCGATCAATATCGATCACAGCATTTAGGGGGTTAAAGTGCCAGGACTGTTGCGGACACGGCACCTGGCACTGAGTGGCGGGTGTCAGCTGTCAGAATCAACTGAGACCCGGCGACGACCAAGCGGGCACAGCCCATGTGCGCGCAAAATAGCCTGGACATATCCACACGTTGAAGGTCAATAGGCACCTACTAACCTGGTCTTATGGATATGTACAAGTTCGTAAATGGATCAAAATAACAGAGTCAACAAAAACAATAACCAAAAATAACAAAAAATTGGAACCATGAGACAGAGGTCTAAGTGGAAGAGGGGGTGGAGGTGAACATGGAAGAGGAGGGGGGCTAACACTGTTTTATTGATTTATTTATTTTTTTACTTAAATTTGGGTAAGCAGCAAAATGAAACAAATGCAAAATTGAGTGTAACCATGCTATGAGGCAGCTGGTATAATTGCCTAGTCAGCCAAAGGAATGGAGAAGTCATGTGTGAGCGACGCCTGATTCAGTTTTATGAACATTACAGTCCCCGTGTTGTCTGTGGACTGGCGAATGCAATTGTCTGTGATGACCACACCTGTGGTGCTAAAGACACGCTCTGACATGATACTTGCTGCAGGGCAGGCCAGTACCTCCAAGGCATACAGGGCAAGCTCTGGCCATGTGTCCGATTAGGACACCCAATAGTTAAATTGGGCAGACTCATCAGTTAGTACATGTTGAGGTATTGCTGCCTCCTGCTGATACGGGCAGTATCAGATGTTGGTGCCAGACGTTGTGGCATGCTCATAAAGTTCTGCCAAATTGCGGCCATTCTAACTCTGTCTTTGAGGTGATAGCGGTGTCACAGCTGTGTTGTCAACTTCCTCCTCCACCTTGTTGTTCCATTGAGTCGCTGCTGTCAGGTGGCAAAGCCATTAGTAGTTTCTCTACAAGTGCGTTCTTATATTTATGCATTTTTCAATCCAGCTCCAGTGACGGATGCAATGATGGTACGTTGTCCTTGTACCGGGGATCCAGCAGGGTTGCTACCAAGTTATCTGCACTGGTGACAATGCAGCTGTTGTTGCACAGGCACTGCAGCATTCAGTGGGGAAAAAAAAGTATTTAGTCAGCCACTAATTATGAAAGTGCTCCCACTTAAAACCCCTTCCCGACATGTGACGGTATAGTACGTCACATGTCGGGACCCCCGCTTTGATGTGCGCTCCGGCGGTGAGCGCACATCAAAGTCGCGACATGTCAGCTGTTTTTTACAGCTGACATGTGCGCGCAATAGCGGCGGGTGAAATCGCGATCACCCGCCGCTATTAACTAGTTAAATGCCGCTGTCAAACGCAGACAGCGGCATTTAACTACCGCATCCGGCCGTGCGGCCGGATATGAGCGCATCGCCGACCCCCGTCACATGATCGGGGGTCGGCGATGAGTCAGGAAGGTAACCATAGAGGTCCTTGAGACCTCTATGGTTACTGATTGCCGGTGGCTGTGAGCGCCCCCCTGTGGTCGGCGCTCACAGCACACCTGCAAATCTGCTGTGTAGCAGCGATCTTATGATCACTGCTGCATAGCAGAGCCGATCGGGCTGTGCCTGCTTCTAGCCTCCCATGGAGGCTATAGAAGCATGGCAAAAGTAAAAAAAAAAAGTTTTTAAAAATGTGAAAAAAATAAAAAAAATATAAAAGTTTAAATCACCCCCCTTTCGCCCCAATCAAAATAAATCAATAAAAAAAAAACCCAACCTACACATATTTGGTATCGCCGCGTTCAGAATCGCCCGATCTATCAATAAAAAAAAAGCATTAACCTGATCGCTAAATGGCGTAATGAGAAAAAAATTCGAAACGCCAGATTTACGTTTTTTTGGTCGCCACGACATTGCATTGAAATGCAATAACGGGCGATCAAAAGAACGTATCTACACCAAAATGCTATCATTAAAAACGCCAGCTCGGCACGCAAAAAATAAGCCCTCACCTGACCCCAGATCACGAAAAATGGAGACGCTACGAGTATCGGAAAATGGCGCAATTTTGTTTTGTTTTGTTTTTTGCAAAGTTTGGAATTTTTTTTCACCACTTAGGTAAAAAATAACCTAGTCATGTTAGGTGTCTATGAACTCGTAGTGACCTGGAGAATCATAATGGCAGGTCAGTTTTAGCATTTAGTGAACCTAGCAAAAAAGCCAAGCAAAAAACAAGTGTGGGATTGCACTTTTTTTGCAATTTCACTGCACTTGGAATTTTTTTCCCATTTTCTAGTACACGACATGCTAAAACCAATGATGTCGTTCAAAAGTACAACTCGTCCCGCAAAAAATAAGCCCTCACATGGCCAAATTGACGGAAAAATAAAAAAGTTATGGCTCTGGGAAGGAGGGTAGCGAAAAACGAAAACGGAAAAACGGAAAAAGCTCCGGGGGTGAAGGGGTTAAAAAGATGAGAGAGGCCTGTAATTGACATCATAGGTAGACCACAACTATGAGAGTCAAAATGAGAAAACAAATCCAGAAAATCACCTTGTCTGATTTGGCAAGATTTATTTTGCAAATTATGGTGGAAAATAAGTATTTGGTGATTAACAAAAGTTCATCTCAATATTTTGTTATATATCCTTTGTTGGCAATGACAGAGGTCAAACGTTTTCTTTAAGTCTTCACAAGGTTGGCGCACACTGTTCGTGGTATGTTGGCCCATTCCTCCATGCAGATCTCTTCTAGAGCAGTGATGTTTTAGGCCGGTCGCTGGGCAACACGGACTTTCAACTCCCTCCAAAGGTTTTTTATGGGGTTGAGATCTGGAGACTGGCTATGCCACTCCAGGACCTTCATATGCTTCTTACGAAGCCACTCCTTCGTTGCCCTTGTGGTGTGCTTGGGATCATTATCATGCTGAAAGACCCATCCACGTTTCATCTTCAATGCCCTTGCTGATGGAAAGAGGTTTGCGCTGTTGTGAACTCTGTTCTCGAGCTCCCTCCTGTGGTCAGGAATGGTATTTCTGTGAGTTCTGTCCGTGGGTTCCCTCTGGTGGCTGAAAGTGGAGCTGCTGGTCTGGAGGTGGCTTCCTCAGCTGCATCGTTTAAGACTGAGCTGGTTCCTCTATTTAACTCTGCTCAGATCGTTACCTGATGCCAGTTGTCAATGTATCTGTACTGGTTCAGATCTCACTTGGATCTCCTGATGACCTGTCTACTTCAGCAGAAGCTAAGTCCCTGTTAAGCTCATTTGTTGTTCATTTGTGTGCTGAATATATTTCTGAGTACCTGCTAAGTTTTGTCCAGCTGGCTATCATGATATTGTCTCGCTAGCTGGAAGCTCTGGGTTGCAGAGTGGCACCTACCGCGCCATGAGTCGGCGCGGGGGGTTTCTTGCTCACTCTGGGTGGCTTTTTGTAGTTTTTTGTGCTGACCGCAAAGATCCCTTTATCTATCTTCTGTCTATTTAGTAAGTCGGGCCTCCTTTGCTGAAACCTGTCTCATTCCTGTGTTTGTGCCTTCTTCTTAACTCACAGTCAATATATGTGGGGGGCTGCTCTTTTCCTTTGGGGAATTTCTCTGAGGCAAGGTGAGGCTATATTTCTCTTTAGGGGTATTTACCTCTCAGGCTGTGAAGAGTCGTCAGGTACGATCCACGGCTAATTCTAGTGTGTGTGATAATAGATTAGGGCTGCGGTCAGCAGAGCTTCCACTTCCCAGAGCTCGCTCTATTTTGCAGTTTTGACTATCAGGTCATTCCCGGTGCTCCTAACCACCAGGTCCAGCCATAACATTGCGCTCAAAATCTCCCGATACATGGCCCCATTCATTCTTTCATGTACAAGGATCAGTCGTCCTGTCCCTTTGCAGAGAAACAGCCCCAAACCATGATGTTGCCACCCCCATGCTTCACAGTATGTATGGTGTTCTTTGGATGCAACTCAGCATTCTGTCTCCTCCAAACACGACGAGTTTTGTTTCTATCAAACAGTTCTACTTTGGTTTCATCAGACCATATGACATTCTGACATTCTCCCAATATTCTTCTGGATAATCCAAATCCTCTCTAGCAAACTTCAGACGGGCCTAGGCATGTACTGGCTTAAGCAAGGGGACATGTCTGGCACTGCAGGATCTGAGTCCCTGGCGGCGTAGTGTGTTACTGATGGTAGCCTTTTTTACGGTGGTCCCAGCTCTATGCAGGTCATTCACTACGTCCCCCTGTGTGGTTCTGAGATTTTTTCTTTCCGTTCTTGTGATGATTTTGACGGGGTGAGATCTTGCGTGGAGCCCCAGATCGAGGGAGATTATCAGTGGTATTGTATGTCTTCCATTTTCTTATTATTGCTTCCACAGTTGATTTCATTACACCAAGCTGCTTGCCTATTGCAGACTCAGTCTTCCTAGCCTGGTGCAGGGCTACAATTTTGTTTCTGGTGTCCTTCGACAGCTCTTTGGTCTTCATCATAGTGGAGTTTGGAATGCGACTGTTTCAGGTTGTGAACAGGTGTCTTTTATACTGATAACAAGTTCAAACAGGTGCCATTACTACAGGTAATAAGTGGAGGACAGAGGAGTCTCTTAACCCCTTCCCGACCTTTGACGCCACATAGGCGTCATGAAAACCCGTGCCAATCCGACCCATGACGCCTATGTGGCGTCATAGAATGATCGCGTCCCTGCAGATCGGGTGAAAGGGTTAACTCCAATTTCACCCAATCTGCAGGGACAGGGGGAGTGGTACTTCAGCCCGGGGGGGGTGGCTTCACCCCCCCGTGGCTACGATCGCTCTGATTGGCTGTTGAAAGTGAAACTGCCAATCAGAGCGATTTGTAATATTTCACCTAAAAAACTGGTGAAATATTACAATCCAGCCATGGCCGATGCTGCAATATCATCGGCCATGGCTGGAAACCCTGAAGTGACCCCCCCCACCCCACCGATCGCCCCCCCAAGCCACCGATCTGTCCCGTAGTCCCCCCCGTCCTCCTGTCCGCTCCCCCGTCCTCCTGTCCGCTCCCCCCGTGCTCCTATGTCACCCCCCCGTGCTCTGACGCCCCCCCGTGCCCCGATCTCCCCCCCCTTATACTTACCGAGGCTCCCGGTGTCGGTCCGTCTTCTCCATGGGCGCCGCCATCTTCCAAAATGGCGGGCGCATGCTCAGTGCGCCCGCCGAATCTGCCGGCCGGCAGATTCGTTATAAGTACATTTTGATCGCTGTGGTAGGTTCTACCACAGCGATCAAAATAAAAAAAATAATAAATAACCCCCCCCCTTTATCACCCCCATAGGTAGGGACAATAATAAAATAAAGAAAATATTTTTTTTTCTTTTTCCACTAGGGTTAGGGTTAGAACTAGGGTTAGAACTAGGGGTAGGGTTAGGGTTAGGGGTAGGGTTAGGGTTAGGGTTATGGCATGTGCACACAGTGCGGATTTGGCCGCGGATCCGCAGCGGATCATTGGCCGCGGATCCACAGCGGATTGGCCGCGGATCCACAGCGGATTGGCCGCTGCAAATTCGTAGCAGTTTTCCATCAGGTTTACAGTACCATGTACACCTATAGAAAACCAAATGCGCTGTGCCCATGGTGCGGAAAATTCCGTGCAGAAACGCTGCATTGTATTTTCCGCAGCATGTCAATTCTTTGTGCGGATTCCGCAGCGTTTTACACCTGTTCCTCAATAGGAATCCGCAGGTGAAATCCGCACAAAAAAACACTGGAAATCTGCTGTAAATCCGCAGGTAAAACGCAGTGCCTTTTACCTGCAGATTTTTCAAAAATTGTGCGGAAGAATCTCACACGAATCCGCAACGTGGGCACATAGCCTTAGGGTTAGGGTTGGAATTAGAGTTAGGGTTGGAATTAGGGCTAGGGTTGGAAATAGGGTTAAGATTAGGCTTGTGGTTAGGGTTACGGATAGGGTTAGGGGTGTGTTGGAGTTACAGTTGTGGTTAGGGTTGGGATTAGGGTTAGGGTTGGGATTAGGGTTAGGATTAGGGTTAGGGTTGGAATTAGGGTTACGGGTGTGTTGGGGTTAGGGTTGTGGTTAGGGGTGTGTTGGGGTTAGGGTTGTGATTAGGGTTATGGCTACAGTTGGGATTAGGATTAGGGGTGTGTTGGGGTTAGTGTTGAAGTTAGAATTGAGGGGTTTCCACTGTCTGGGCACATCAGGGGTCTCCAAACGCAACATGGCGCCACCATTGATTCCAGCCAATCTTGCGTTCAAAAAGTCAAATGGTGCTCCCTCTCTTCCGAGCCCCGACGTGCGCCCAAACAGTGGTTTACCCCCACATTTGGGGTACCATTGTACTCAGGACAAACTGGGCAACAACTGTTGGGGTCCAATTTCTCCTGTTACCCTTGCAAAAATAAAAAATTACTTGCTAAAACATAATTTTTGAGGAAAGAACAATTATTTTTTATTTTCACGGCTCTGTGTTATAAACTTCTGTGAAGCACTTGGGGGTTGAAAGTGCTCACCACACATCTAGATAAGTTCCTTCGGGGGTCTAGTTTCCAAAATGGGGTCACTTGTGGGGTGTTTCTACTGTTTAGGCACATCAGGGGCTCTGCAAATGCAACATGATGCCCGCAGACCATTCCATCAAAGTCTGCATTTCAAATGTCACTACTTCCCTTCCGAGCCCTGACGTGCGCCCAAACAGTGGTTTACCCCCACATATGGGGTACCAGCACACTCACAACAAACTGGGCATCAAATATTGGGGCCCAATTTCTCCTGTTACCCTTGTGAAAATAAAAAATTGCTTGCTAAAACATCTTTTTTGAGGAAAGAAAAATGATTTTTTTATTTTCACGGCTCTGCGTTGTAAACTTCTGTGAAGCACTTGGGGGTTGAACGTGCTCATCACACATCTAGATAAGTTCCTTGGGGGGTCTAGTTTCCAAAATGGGGTCACTTGTGGGGTGTTTCTACTGTTTAGGAACATCAGGGGCTCTGCAAATGCAATGTGACGCCCGCAGACCATTCCATCAAAGTCTGCATTTCAAATGTCACTACTTCCCTTCCGAGCCCTGACGTGTGCCCAAACAGTGGTTTACCCCCACATATAGGGTATCAGCGTACTCACAACAAACTGGGCAACAAATATTGGGGCCCAATTTCTCCTGTTACCCTTGTGAAAATAAAAAATTGCTTGCTAAAACATCTTTTTTGAGGAAAGAAAAATGATTTTTTATTTTCACGGCTCTGCGTTGTAAACTTCTGTGAAGCACTTGGGGGTTGAACGTGCTCACCACACATCTAGATAAGTTCCTTGGGGGTCTAGTTTCCAAAATGGGGTCACTTGTGGGGGGTTTCTACTGTTTAGGCATATCAGGGGCTCTGCAAATGTAACATGATGCCCGCAGACCATTCCATCAAAGTCTGCATTCCAAAACGTCACTACTTCCCTTCCGAGCCCCGGCATGTGCCCAAACAGTGGTTTACCCCCACATATGGGGTATCAGCGTACTCAGGAGAAACTGGACAACAACTTTTGGGGTCCAATTTCTCCTGTTACCCTTGCAAAAATAAAAAATTCTGGGCTAAAAAAATATTTTTGAGGAAAGGAAACACATTTATTATTTTCACGGCCCCGCGTTATAAACTTCTGTGAAGCACTTGGGGGTTCAAAGTGCTCACTACACATCTAGATAAGTTCCCTTGGGGGTCTAGTTTCCAAAATGGAGTCACTTGTGGGGAGTTCCTACTGTTTAGGCACATCAGGGGCTCTGCAAACGCAACCTGACGCCCGCAGAGCATTCCATCAAAGTCTGCATTTCAAAACGTCACTACTTCCCTTCCGAACCCCGACGTGTGCCAAAACAGTGGTTTACCCCCACATATGGGGTATCAGCATACTCAGGAGAAACTGGACAACAACTTTTGGGGTCCAATTTCTCCTGTTACCCTTGGGAAAATAAAAAATTGTGGGCTAAAAAATCATTTTTGAGAAAAGAAAAATTATTTTTTTATTTTCATGGCTCTGCGTTATAAACGTCTGTGAAGCACTTGGGGGTTCAAAGTGCTCACCACACATCTAGGTTAGTTCCTTGGGAGGTCTAGTTTCCAAAATGGGGTCACTTGTGGGGGAGCTCCAATGTTTAGGCACACAGGGGCTCTCCAAACGCGATATGGTGTCCGCTAACGATTGGAGCTAATTTTCCATTCAAAAAGTCAAATGGCACGCCTCCCCTTCCGAGCATTGCCGTGCACCCAAACAGTGGTTTACCCCCACATATGAGGTATCGGCGTACTCAGGAGAAATTGCCCAACAAATTTTAGGATCCATTTTATCCTGTTGCCCATGTGAAAATGAAAAAATTGAGGCTAAAAGAAATTTTGTGTGAAAAAAAAGTACTTTTTCATATTTACGGATCAATTTGTGAAGCACCTGAGGGTTTAAAGTGCTCACTATGCTTCTAGATAAGTTCCTTGGGGGGATCTAGTTTCCAAAATGGGGTCACTTGTGGGGGAGCTCCAATGTTTAGCACACAGGGGCTCTCCAAACATGACATGGTGTCCGCTAGCGATGGAGATAATTTTTCATTCAAAAAGTCAAATGGCGCTCCTTCCCTTCCGAGCCTTACCATGTGCCCAAACAGTGGTTTACCCCCACATGTGAGGTATCGGTGTACTCAGGAGAAATTGTCCAACAAATTTTAGGATCCATTTTATCCTGTTGCCCATGTGAAAATGAAAAAATTGAGGCTAAAATAATTTTTTTGTGAAAAAAAAGTACTGTTTCATTTTTACGGATCAATTTGTGAAGCACCTGGGGGTTTAAAGTGCTCACTATGCTTCTAGATAAGTTCCTTGGGGGGTCTAGTTTCCAAAATGGGGTCACTTGTGGGGGATCTCCAATGTTTAGGCACACGGGGGCTCTCCAAACGCGACATGGTGTCCGCTAAAGATTGGAGCCAATTTTTCATTGAAAAAGTCAAATGGCGCTCCTTCCCTTCCGAGCCCTGCCGTGCGCCCAAACAGTGGTTTACCCCCACATATGAGGTATCAGCGTACTCAGGACAAATTGGACAACAACGTTCGTGGTCCAGTTTCTCCTTTTATCCTTGGAAAAATAAAAAAATTTTCGCTAAAAGATCATTTTTGTGACTAAAAAGTTAAATGTTCATTTTTTACTTCCATGTTGCTTCTGCTGCTGTGAAACACCTGAAGGGTTAATAAACTTCTTGAATGTGGTTTTGAGCACCTTGAGGGGTGCAGTTTTTAGAATGGTGTCACTTTTGGGTATTTTCAGCCATATAGAACCCTCAAACTGACTTCAAATGTGAGGTGGTCCCTAAAAAAAATGGTTTTGTAAATTTTGTTGTAAAAATGAGAAATCACTGGTCAAATTTTAACCCTTATAACTTCCTAGCAAAAAAAAAATTTGTTTCCAAAATTGTGCTGATGTAAAGTAGACATGTGGGAAATGTTATTTATTAACTATTTTGTGTCACATAACTCTCTGGTTTAACAGAATAAAAATTCAAAATGTGAAAATTGCGAAATTTTTAAAATTTTTGCCAAATTTCCGTTTTTTTTCACAAATAAACTCAGAAATTATCAACCTAAATTTACCACTAACATGAAGCCCAATATGTCACAAAAAAACAATCTCAGAATCGCTAGGATCCGTTGAAGCGTTCCTGAGTTATTACCTCATAAAGGGACACTGGTCAGAATTGCAAAAAACGGCAAGGTCATTAAGGCCAAAATAGGCTGGGTCATGAAGGGGTTAAATAAGAAGTTACAGGTCTGTGAGAGCCAGAAATCTTGCATGTCTTTAGGTGACCAAATACTTATTTTCCACCATAATTTGCAAAATAAATATTGCCAAATCAGACAAGGTGATTTTCTGGATTTGTTTTCTCATTTTGACTCTCATAGTTGTGGTCTACCTATGATGTCAATTACAGGCCTCTCTCATCTTTTTAAGTGGAAGAACGTGCACAATTGGTGTCTGATTAAATACTTTTTCCCAACTGTATATTGACTCATGTGTGCCAGGCTGCCCAGAGGCAACAACAAGCTGTCCTCGGTGACAGGTATATCCTCTGGGTCCTAACTATCCACTCAGTCACACTCCAGTGATGCTCATCATGAATTGATAAGAGAAAGTCACGCACAGTGTAGGACAGACTAAGTGCAACATGAAGGGATAAGAAGAAGGGAGTCCAACACTAGGAAAGCGGGGAGTGAAGCCCCTAGGCAGATCTAATGTCACCCTGTCTGCTCTAAGCAACCCTAAATAGGTTCTTCACCTATCGTCGAGCAGGATACCTAATACCTGCCTGACTCTAGCAGTAAGCCCTGCTTAGGGATGGATGGGGTGAGCACTACTCGATCCCCACTACAGCTAAAGACAGATGGGATAGACAAACAAGGGGAACACTTAGCTTGAGTAGACTCAGAGAGAAACTCAGATATCCTCCAACACCAAAGAGGAAGATAGCCAACTGTTATAGCTCCAAGCCTCAACAGGGGAAATGTAAATATCACCGGCAACTCCCAGCAGCAAGCTGGGAATTATAAACACCCAGTTCCAGGTGTGTCCATTAGAGCCAGGGGAAGGTTGCCACTGGGTCATTGAGTCAGAAGGACCAAGAAAAAGTCTGCAAGGCAAACTGCAGAGACCTGCAGCTATATGCAGTGCAATGGTCTGCTGCCTCTGACACACCCATGACAGTGAGCCACCCTGCTGTGAATACAGCTGTTGTTCCTCATCCTCCTCATCCCCCAAAACTGTCCCCTGGCAGGACAGTTGTGTACCTGGCTGCTGTACAATAACCCACCCTCCGAGCTATGTGTTGGCGACCGGCCTGATGACAATGAAAATGTTCCCTGGCCATCCTGCTCCTCTTCCATCTGCCCCACTTGTACCTCATGCATTATTGCCTGGAGTATTGTTTCCATCAGGTATATAAGTGGTATTGTAGCACTGATGATGATGTCATCAGCGCTGGCCATGTTGGTGGTAATGAAGTGGGGTTGTTCATCCGAGAGACTCACCTGTGCATGCTGCAGCTGTAATTCCACTATTGCCTGCTGCTTCTCACACAGCCTCTCCAACACTTGCAGAGTAGAGTTCCACCTTGTTGGTACATCGCATATGAGGCGATACGCAGGAAGAGAGAAGTGGCGCTGTAATACAGACTGGCGAGCAGCAGCAGGGTGAGAACTCCAAAAGTGTGCACATACTGCCTGCCCTTTCACCAGCAGATCTGACATATATTCATATTTTTGGAGGAAGGCATGCATGATGAAATTAGGCACATGTGTGGTATATGTGTCAGTCTGGCTAGGCCCAGAGCTGCTACCAGATTTTGCCCGTTATAGCACACAACCTGGCTGGGCTGTGGGTAGTAGCAGCCGATATATTGGCTAAGGGCTGGCCACTGTGCATATCCACCCTGCTTCCTCTTTTGCTGTGCTGCTGTGAAAGTGTGGCCACCTCCTCTTCCCCCGAGCTGAGCACGTCACTATGATGGCTCTCAATCCATGTGGGGTCTCGGACCTCATCATTCCCCACATCATATTCCATCATATTCCATCCATTCCGCACCCCTGCCCTCCTTGCCATTAGGCACACTGCAGAAAGATGCAGGAGTTGGCACCTGCTTCCTCATCTTCAGAGATATGCTGCTGTGGTCCGTTCACTGTGTGCACTGGCCCTTACACATTCTCATCCTCCAACATAACAAGTGGTTGGCCATGTGTGCACAGTCTCTTCCATTTGTGGGGAGGCGTGAGATGGATGGTCCATGGAACCCCAGCCAGCGGAGTCATCAAACAGCAGAAGAGACTGCTGCATGACTTGGGGCTCAGACAATGTGGCTGTTTTGCAAGGCGGTGAGGTGGAAGAATGATGATGGTCTTCAGGTGCGAAATCTGTGCTTTCTGCAGGGGGAACAGGTGGAAGTTCCCTCAGGCACAGAAATAACACTTCCTGTTTGAAGTCCGTGTTCGGGGTTTGGTACCACACACTAGGTGTCCAGTATGGACCCCGAACTTTAGTGCAGAGCTGATATATTTTACTGTACATGTTTTAAATGAATAAATAAATAATTTAAAAAACTGGGATGCTCAAACGAATCATCATCACACAGGAAGTAGGGGAAAAAGTACAATGGCAGTTAGATAGTGGAGTTAGGGAATGGTCGGGAATTTTTAAAGCAAGCATGTGAGAAAACACCTTAAATTATAGCACTAAATACTGTACAGTAGATAGGGAGTTAGGAGCAAAACAACTTGCCTTCAGACCACCTCTTTAACCCCTTTCTGACATCTGACGTACTATCCCATTGAGGTGGCCTGGGCCCGTATGACCACCGACGGGATATTACGTCATATGCGATCAGCCGCGCTCACGGGGGGAGCGCGGCCGATCGCGGCCGGGTGTCAGCTGATTACTACAGCTGACATCCGGCACTATGTGCCAGGAGCAGTCCATGACCGCTCCCAGCACATTAACCCCTGGGACACTGTGATCAAAAAAGATTGCAGCATTCCGGTGGCATAGGGATACATCGCGCAGGGAGCGGGCTCCCTACGTGCTTCCCTGAGACCCTCGGAGCGTTGTTCCGAGGGTCTCCTCCGTTCTCCTCCCTGCAGGCCCCGGATCCAAGATGGCTGCGGGGGTCCTTCCGGGTCCTGCAGGAAGGTGGCTTGTGAGCGCCTGCTGAGAGCAGGCGCCGGAAAGCCTCCAGCACTGCATGTCAGGGATATCCCACCATGGGACAATGTAAAAATGTTTAAAAAAATATTACACTGTGTAAAAATATAAAAAACATTCCTAAATAAAGAAAAAAATATGTATTGTTCCAATAAATACATTTCTTTATGTAAATAAAAAAAAACAATAAAAGTACACATATTTAGGATTGCTGCGTCCGTAACGACCCGACCTATAACTCTGTGCTACTAGTTAACCCCTTCAGTGAACACCTTAAAAAAAAAAAAAAAAACTACGCAAAAAACAATGCTTTATCATCATACCACCGAACAAAAAGTGGAATAACACGCGATCAAAAAGACGGATATAAATAAACATGGTACCGCTGAAAACGTCATCTTGTTCCGCAAAAAACGAGCTGCCATACAGCGTCATCAGCGAAAAAAAAAGTTATAGCCCTCAGAATAAAGCGATGCAAAAATAATTATTTTTTATATAAAAGTTTTTATTGTATAAAAGCGCCAAAACATAAAAAAATGATATAAATGAGGTATCGCTGTAATCGTACTAACCCGAAGAATAAAACTGCTTTATCAATTTTACCAAACGTGGAACGGTATACACGCCCCCCCCAAAAGAAATTCATGAATTGCTGGTTTTTTTTCATTCTGCCTAACAAAAATCGGAATAAAAAGCGATCAAAAAATGTCATGTGCCCAAAAATGGTACCAATAAAAACGTCAACTTGTCTGCAAAAAACAAGACCTCACATGACTCTGTGGACCAAAATATGGAAAAATTATAGCTCTCAAATTGTGGTGACGCAAAAAATATTTTTTGAAATAAAAAGCGTCTTTTAGTGTGTGACAACTGCCAAACATATAAACCCGCTATAAATAGTAAATCAAACCCCCTTTATCACCGCCTTAGTTAGGGAAAAATAATAGAATAAGCAAAATGTATTTATTTCCATTTTCCCATTAGGGATAGAGTTAGGGCTAAAGTTAGGGTTGGAGCTAAAGTTAGGGTTATGGTTGGGGCTAAAGTTAGGGTTGGGGCTAGAGTTGGGGTTAGGGTTTGAATTTACGGTTGGGTTAGGGGTGTGTCAGGGTTATTGGTATGGTTAGAGTTATGGTTAGGGTTGTGACTAGGGTTAGGGGTGTGTTTGGGTTAGGGGTGTGTTGGGGTTGGGATTAGGGTTAGGGTGTGGTTAGGGTTATGGTTGGGATTAGGGTTAGGGGTGTGTTGGGGTTAGGGGTGTGTTGGGGTTAGGGGTGTGTTGGGGTTAGGGTTGGAGTTAGAATTGGTGGGTTTCCACTGTTTAGGTACATCAGGGGCTCTGCAAACGCAACGTGACAACCGCAGACCATTCCATCAAAGTCTGCATTCCAAAACGCCACTTCTTCCCTTCCGAGCCCCGACATCTGCCCAAACAGTAATTTTCTCCCACATATGGGGTATCAGCTTACTCAGGACAAATTGGACAACAACTTTTGGGGTCCAATCTCTCCTGTTACCCTTGGAAAAATACAAAACTGGGGGCTAAAAAAATCATTTTTGTGGAAAAAAAAAGATTTGTTATTTTCACGGCTCTGCGTTATAAACTTTAGTGAAACACTTGGGTGTTCAAAGTTCCCACAACACATCTCGATAAGTTCCTTTGGGGGTCTAGTTTCCAATATGGGGTCACTTGTGGGGGGTTTCTAATGTTTAGATACATCAGGGGCTCTGCAAACGCAACGTGACGCCCGCAGACCATTCCATCAAAGTCTGCATTCCGAAATGGCTCTCCTTCCTTTTCGAGTTCTGCCATGTGCCAAAACGGTGGTTCCCCCCACATATAGGGTATCAGCGTACTCTGGACAAATTGCACAACAACGTTTGGGGTCCAATTTCTCCGGATACCCTTGGGAAAATAAAAAATTGGGGGCAAAAATATAATTTTTGTGGAAAAAAAAAGTTTTTTTAATTTTCACGGCTCTATATTATGAACTTTAATGAAACAATTGGGGGTTCAAAGTGCACACCACACATCTAGATAAGTTCCTTATGTGGTCTAGTTTCCAAAATGGGGTCACGTGTGGGGGATTTCCACTGTTTAGGTACATCAGGGGCTCTGCAAACGTGACATGGCATCTGATCTCAATTCCAGCCAATTCTGCGTTGAAAAAGTCAAACGGTGCTCCTTCCTTTCCGAGCTCTGCCATGCACCTAAACAGTGGTTTACCCCCACATATGGGGTATCAGCGTACTCAGGACAAATAGCAGAACAACTTTTGGGGTCCAATTTCCCCTGTAACCTTTGGGAAAATAAAAAATTGGGGGCGAAAAGATCATTTTTGTGAAAAAAATAGGATTTTTTATTTTTATGGCTCTACATTATAAACTTCTGTGAAGCACTTGGGGGTTCAAAGTGCTCACCACACATCTAGATAAGTTCTTTAAGTGGTCTAGTTTCCAATGGTGGTCACTTTTCAGGGGTTTCCACTGTTTTGGCACATCAGGGGCTCTCCAAACACGACATGGCGTCTGATCTCAATTCCAGCCAATTCTATGTTGAAAAAGTCAAACGGTGCATCTTTCCTTCCGAGCTCTGCCCTTCCCCCAAACAGTGGTTTACCCCCACGTATGGGCTATCAGCGAACTCAGGACAAATTGCACAACAACATTTGAGGTCCACTTTCTCCTGTTACCCTTGGGAAAATAAAAAAAATGGGGGCGAAAATATCATTTTTGTGAAAAAAATATGATTTTTTATTTTTACGGCTCTACATTATAAACCTCTGTGAAGCACGAGGGGGTTTAAAGTGCTCACCACACATCTAGATATGTTCCTTAGGGGGTCTACTTTCCAAAATGGTGTCACTTGTGGGGGGGTTCAATGTCTAGTCACATCAGGGGCTCTCCAAACGCTATCTCAATTCCAGCCAATTTTGCATTGAAAAGTCAAATGTCGCTCCTTCCCTTCCGAGCTCTGCCATGCGCCCAAACTGGTTTGTATAACAACTTTTGGGGTCCAATTTCTCCTATTACCCATGGTAACATAAAACAAATTGGATCTGAAGTAATTTTTTTTGTGAAAAAAAGTTAAATGTTCATTATTTTTTAAACATTCCAAAAATTCTTGTGAAGCACCTGAAGGGTTAATAAACTTCTTAAATGTGGTTTTGAGCACCTTGAGGGGTGCAGTTTTTAGAATGGTGTCACACTTGGGTATTTTCTATCATACAGACCCCTCAAAGTGACTTCAAATGTGATGTGGTCCCTAAAAAAAAATAGTGTTGTAAAAATGAGAAATCGCTGATCAACTTTTAACCTTTATAACTCGCTAACAAAAAAAAATTTTGGTTCCAAAATTGTGCTGTTGTAAAGTAGACATGTGGGAAATGTTACTTATTAAGTATTTTGTGTAACATATCTCTGTGATTTAAGGGCATGAAAATTCAAAGTTGGAAAATTTCAAAAAATTCAAAATTTTCGCCAATTTTCCACTTTTTTCACAAATAAACGCAAGTAATATCAAAGAAATTTTACCTTTATCATGAAGTACAAAATGTCACGAGAAAACAATGTCAGAATCACCAAGATCCGTTGAAGCGTTCCAGAGTTATAACCTCATAAATGGACAGTGGTCAGAATTGTAAAAATTGGCCCGGTCATTAATGTGCAAACCACCCTCGGGGGTAAAGGGGTTAAGATTATATAATTATTATATTGTTAATATTGAACAGATTTTATTTCAGCCTAAGGGCTTGTTTCCACTTGCGAGAAACACGTCCGTGTCTCGCATGTGAAAAACAAGCTCTGGCGCCGACACTTGGGAGGGGAGCGTGCGGCTGCATGTATTCCTATGCGGCCGCATGCTCCGCTCTGGAGTGCCGGCGCCAGAGCTTGGTTTTCACATGCGAGACACGGACGTGTTTCTCGCAAGTGGAAACAAGCCCTAATAGTGTGGCCTCCACAACAGTCATGGTCTCTCTTGTGGCCCCTTGGTAAAATTAATTGCCCACCCCTGTCTTAGATGAATGTGATGTACAATGATGCGACATCTGGTACTTTTTTCTAAACTTACAGTAGATGAGGTCCTGAGCAGATGACAATTCAATAGCAGGGTAAAAGTGACGGGGCATAGTGAATGGACAAAACAAATAGCTTGCATTGAAATACTTATAAAAGAAGAGCTAAAAGCTGCCTGGGCGGACACAGCATGAATTGTTTCTGCACTACACCCATTATATTTTTAACTAAATATTTGATGACTGTGTCAGAAAGTGACTTGAGCTTCCTAAAGTCATTTTCAATAATTCTGAAGGAAATGAATTTCACTGTTTGCACAGAGAGAGGATGAGGATCTACAGAAAAACAATTTAAACCCTATGTATCAGAATGGATATAAATAGATAAAGGCAAGATGAGCTTCAGATAAGCAGGACACTAGAGTTACGGGATGAGCCGACAGAGCAAAAGTAAACTTCTGGAAACTATAAATAAAATATTCTTTCAGCAGTAGCCTGTTTCTTTCTAGTAGACAAGTTTTTCTCATTAGTTCCCAATATATAAGTAATGTCAGATCAGGCGCTCTTAGCTACTTATCTTAGTTTTAAAATCTCTGTATATTATATTATATATCACCTGATCCCTGAGTTGCCCACTCTCAAATGCTTCCCTACGTCGCTAATTTTCGCTTTTGCAATTTTATTTTTTTCTCTCCTTCTTCCATGAGCCATACTTTTTTTTATTTTTACGGTAACATAGAATTTTTTTTTCGTGGGATGAGTTGTAGATTTGGAGGACACCTTTCACACTATATAACGTACAAAAAAAAAAAACGAAAACAAATTCTATGAGGGGGGGAAATTATGTAAAAACCACTTGGGTGTAAAATTGACCAGGTAACTTAATGCACAGGTCAGTACGATTTCGTCAGTACCAAATTTTTTATTTTACTGCTTTTAAAAAATGTAAAACTTTTTAAAAAATGGTTTGTGTTGCCATTTTTTTCAGATCCATAGCTTTCTTTTCATTTTTTTCAGTGATGTAATTGTGTGAGAGCTTGTTTTTTGTTTTAGAACGGGTTGTTGTCTTGCTACAATTTGGGGGTACATATGATCTTTTATTCTATGTTAATGGGGGTGAGGTGACCGAACCAACAGCATTTCTGGTGTTTCTAGAACTTTTATTTATTTATTTGTTTTCAATATTTTTCTTTTGATCTTTACTGCTTTTTTTGTACATATTTTTTTCCCACAAGGGACTATTACCTGTGCTTGGTTATAAATTACAATGCAACACATTGGTATATAGAAAGTGATTAAGTGGTTAGATCAGGGGATGGAGGGTTGTCAGTTGGTGGTGGGCAACATAAGAGCAATTGATAGCATCCTGTCATCCTGTGAGGGGTTAAATATCAGCGATTGGAGCAAGCTCCAACCACTACTATCAGCTGTATAATGAAGCAAGCACCCACACTGTGCAGAGCAGACTAAGCTACTAAACCAGCTCCATACATCCGCAGCCGACATGTGAGTTACGTGTACATGGACATCGATACGAGATTGCTATGTAATTGGTTTCAGGTTCCTTTTTTAGAATCTATGTGTATTTGAGTAATAACTTTATTTGTGACCATTATATGACTTGTATTTTCCATTTTTAAAGCAATTTACCCTCTGCAAGCACCTTAGTTATTACAGTAGTTTTTCCTAAGCTCCAGGCAGGTTGGAGACTAGCTGTTATTATGTCTCCCATACACAGAAGACATAGAAAAGAGGAGATTCTGCTTCCATATCTGTGGCATATAGAAGAGCAGCATCATGAAGGACATTTTATTTACTATTATGGAACAATAGAGGATCTATTAGAAGCAGAAGCAGTCTCTGTGAGTCCATGCTCCGTTATTTACGAATCTGATCCACTCTATTCCTCCTCCCTCTTCATAGACTTCTATGGGAGCAGTTGTAACTTGATCTCTCAGTGAGCTGTTCAGGGCTGTTACCAGGAATTTCAGGGCCCCATACTGGCAAAATTTGACGCTCTGCCCAGGCTCCACCCTGGCTCTGCCTCCACCCCTCAAACCTTCCACAGTCCCACCGCCCACTCTTGGAAAAACTCCACTTCTGCACCATGTCCTCACCAATCACACATTAAGGCTGGAGTCACACACAACGTATAAAAATACGGTACGTTTTTTACAGACCAAATACGCAGAACTGTTCCCTGAACAGTGATCCGTATGTCATCCGTAGGCAAGGTGTGGCTGGGTATTTTGCGCATGTAAACCTCCGTATGGCATCTGTACGGCGAGATATATATATATATATATATATATGTCATTGAGACACACATATATATATATATGTATACTGTATATATATGTATATATATATATATTTATATTTCAAACAGAGCTAGATAGCACAAAAGCCGGTAATTCAATTGCCGGCTTTTGCTATCTCCTTCACATACCCGACAGGATATGAGACACGGTTTACATACAGTAAACCATTTCATATCCCTTATTTGTTTACATATTCCTCACTACTAATGTTAGAAGTGTCTGTGTGCAAAATTTGGGAGCTCTAGATGTTAAAATAAAGGGTTAAATCACGGAAAAAACTGGCATGGGCTCCCGCACAATTTTCTCCACCAGAGAGGGAAAGCCAGTGACTGAGGGCAGATATTAATAGCCTAGAATGGGACCATGGTTATTGGCCCCCTGGCTAAAAACATCTGCCCCCAGCCACGCCAGAAAAGCCACATCTTTTAAGATGCGCCTATTCTGGCACTTAGCCACTCTCGATTAGCTGTGGCATATGGGGTAATAGAGGGTTAATATCACCTTGCTAATGTAAGGTGACATTAAGCCTGGTTAATAATGGAGAGATGTCAATAAGACACCTATCCATTATTAACCCCTTAGTGACATAGCCAATTTGGTACTTAACCCCTCTGTGACCTTAGACGTACAATCCCGTCGAGGTGACCTGGGCCTATCTGACCCTCGACGGGATAGTACGTCATAGCCGATCGGCCGCGCTCACGGGGGGAGCGCGGCCGATCGCGGCCGGGTGTCAGCTGACTATCGCAGCTGACATCCGGCACTATGTGCCAGGAGCGGTCACGGACCGCCCCCGGCACATTAACCCCCGGCACACCGCGATCAAACATGATCGCGGTGTGCCGGCGGTATAGGGAAGCATCGCGCAGGGAGGGGGCTCCCTGCGGGCTTCCCTGAGACCCCCGGAGCAACGCGATGTGATCGCGTTGCTCCGAGGGTCTCCTACCTCCCTCCTCGCCGCAGGTCCCGGATCCAAGATGGCCGCGGCATCCGGGTCCTGCAGGGAGGGAGGTGGCTTACCGAGTGCCTGCTCAGAGCAGGCGCTGGTAAGCCTGCAGCCCTGCACAGCAGATCGTCGATCTGACAGAGTGCTGTGCACACTGTCAGATCAATGATCTGTAATGTCCCCCCCTGGGACAAAGTAAAAAAGTAAAAAAAAAAATCCCCACATGTGTGTAAAAAAAAAATTAAAAAAATATCCTAAATAAAGAAAAAAAATATATATATTATTTCCATAAATACATTTCTTTAGCTAAATAAAATAAAAAAAACAATAAAAGTACACATATTTAGTATCGCCGCGTCCGTAACGACCCAACCTATAAAACTGCCCCACTAGTTAACCCCTTCAGTAAACACCGTAAGAAAAAAAAAAAAAAAAACGAGGCAAAAAACAACGCTTTATTATCATACCGCCGAACAAAAAGTGGAATAACACGCGATCAAAAAGACTGATATAAATAACCATGGTACCGCTGAAAACGTCATCTTGTCCCGCAAAAAACGACCCACCATACAGCATCATCAGCAAAAAAATAAAAAAGTTATAGTCCTGAGAATAAAGCAATACCAAAATAATTATTTTTTCTATAAAATAGTTTTTATCGTATAAAAGCGCCAAAACATAAAAAAAATGATATAAATGAGGTATCGCTGTAATCGTACTGACCCGACGAATAAAACTGCTTTATCAATTTTACCAAACGCGGAACGGTATAAACGCCTCCCCCAAAAGAAATTCATGAATAGCTGGTTTTTGATCACTCTACCTCACAAAAATCGGAATAAAAAGCGATCAAAAAATGTCACGTGTCCGAAGATGTAACCAATAAAAACGTCAACTCGTCCCGCAAAAAACAAGATCTCACATGACTCTGTGGACTCAAATATGGAAAAATTACAGCTCTCAAAATGTGGTAACGCAAAAAATATTTTTTGCAATGAAAAGCGTCTTTCAGTGTGTGACGGCTGCCAATCATAAAAATCCGCTAAATAACCCGCTATAAAAGTAAATCAAACCCCCCTTCATCACCCCCTTAGTTAGGGAAAAAAAAAAAATTACAAAATGTATTTATTTCCATTTTGCCATTAGGGTTATGGTTAGGGTTAGGGCTAGAGTTAGGACTAGAGTTAGGGTTAGGGTTAGGGCAAGGGCTAGGGCTAGGGTTAGGGCTAGGGTTAGGGCTAGGGTTGGGGCTAAGGTTAGGGCTAGGGTTAGGGCTAGGGTTAGGGCTAGTGTTACGGCTAGTGTTAGGGCTAGTGATAGGGCTAGGGTTATTGCTAGGGTTAGGGCTAGGGTTGGGGCTACAGTTAGGGTTGGGGCTAAAGATAGGGTTAGGGTTTGGATTACATTTATGGTTGGGAATAGGGTTGGTGTGTCTGGGTTAGAGGAGTGGTTAGGGTTACTGTTGGGATTAGGGTAAGGGGTGTGTTTGGATTAGGGTTTCAGTTATAATTGGGGGGTTTCCACTGTTTAGGCACATCAGGGGCTCTCCAAACGGGACATGGCATCCGATCTGAATTCCAGCCAATTCTGCGTTGAAAAAGGAAAACAGTGCTCCTTCCCTTCAGAGCTCTCCCGTGTGCCCAAACAGGGGTTTACCCCAACATATGGGGTATCAGCGTACTCAGGACAAATTGGACATCATCTTTTGGGGTCCAATTTCTCCTGCTACCCTTGGGAAAATACAAAACTGGGGGCCAAAAAATAAGTTTTGTGGGAAAAAAAGGATTTTTTATTTTCACGGCTCTGCGTTGTAAACTGTAGTGAAACACTTGGGGGTTCAAAGTTCTCACAACACATCTAGATAAGTTCCTTGGGGGGGTCTAGTTTCCAATATGGGGTCACTTGTGGGGGGTTTGTACTGTTTGGGTACATCAGGGGCTCTGCAAATGCAACGTGACGCCTGCAGACCAATCCATTTAAGTCTGCATTCCAAATGGCGCTCCTTCCCTTCCGAGCTCTGTCATGCGCCCAAACAGTGGTTCCCCCCCACATATGGGGTATCAGCGTACTCAGGACAAATTGGACAACAACGCTTGGGGTCCAATTTATCCTGATACCCTTGTGAAAATACAAAACTGGGGGCTAAAAAATCATTTTTGTGAACAAAAAAAGAATTTTTATTTTCACGGCTCTGCGTTATAAACTGTAGTGAAACACTTGGGGGTTCAAAGCTCTCAAAACACATCTAGATAAGTTCCTTAGGGGGTCTACTTTCCAAAATGGTGTCACTTGTGGGTTTTTTTAATGTTTAGGCACATCAGGGGCTCTCCAAACGCAACATGGCATCCCATCTTAATTCCAGTCAATTTTGCATTGAAAAGTAAAATAGCGCTCCATCCCTTCCGAGCTCTGCTATGCGCCCAAACAGTGGTTTACCCCCACATATGGGGTATCGTCGTACTCAGGACAAATTGCACAACAACTTTTGTGGTCTAATTTCTTCTCTTACCCTTGGGGAAATAAAAAAATGGGGGCGAAAAGATCATTTTTGTGAAAAAATATGATTTTTTATTTTTACGGCTCTGCATTATAAACTTCTGTGAAGCACTTGTTGGGTCAAAGTGCTCACCACACATCTAGATAAGTTCCTTAAGGGGTCTACTTTCCAAAATGGTGTCACTTGTGGGGGGGTTTCAATGTTTAGGCACATCAGGGGCTCTCCAAACGCAACATGGCGTCCCATCTCAATTCCAGTCAATTTTGCATTGAAAAGTCAAATGGCGCTCCTTCCCTTCCGAGCTCTGCCCTGCGCCCAAACAATGGTTTACACCCACATATGGGGTATCAGCGTACTCAGGACAAATTGCACAACAATTTTTGGTGTCCAATTTCTTCTCCTACCCTTGGGAAAATAAAAAATTGGGGGCAAAAAGATCATTTTTGTGAAAAAATATGATTTTTTATTTTTACGGCTCTGCATTATAAACTTCTGTGAAGCACTTGTTGGGTCAAACTGCTCACCACACATCTAGATAAGATCCTTAGGGGGTCTACTTTCCAAAATGATGTCACTTGTAGGGGGTTTCAATGTTTAGGCACATCAGGGGCTCTCCAAATGGAACATGGCGTCCCATCTCAATTCCGGTCAATTTTGCATTGAAAAGTCAAATGGCGCTCCTTTCCTTCCGAGCTCTGCCATGCGCCCAAACAGTGGTTTACCCCCACATATGGGGTATCAGCGTACTCAGGACAAATTGTACAACAAATTTTGGGGTCTATTTTCTCCTGTTACCCTTGGTAAAATAAAACAAATTGGAGCTGAAATAATTTTTTTGTGAAAAAAAGTTAAATGTTCATTTTTATTTAAACATTCCAAAAATTTCTGTGAAACACCTGAAGGGTTAATAAACTTCTTGAAAGTGGTTTTGAGTACCTTGAGGGGTGCAGTTTTTAGAATGGTGTCACATTTGGGTATTTTCTATCATATAGACCCCTCAAAATGACTTCAAATGAGATGTGGTCCCTAAAAAAAAATGGTGTTGTAAAAATGAGAAATTGCTGGTCAACTTTTAACCCTTATAACTCCGTCACAAAAAAAAATTTTGGTTCCAAAATTGTGCTGATGTAAAGTAGACATGTGGGAAATGTTAATTATTAAGTATTTTGTGTGACATATGTCTGTGATTTAAGGGCATAAAAATTCAAAGTTGGAAAATTGCAAAATTTTCAAAATTTTCGCCAAATATTCGTTTTTTTCACAAATAAGCGCAAATTATATCGAATAAATTTTATCACTATCATGAAGTACAATATGTCTCGAGAAAACAGTGTCAGAATCGCCAAGATCCGTTGAAGCGTTCCAGAGTTATAACCTCATAAAGGGACAGTGGTCAGAATTGTAAAAATTGGCCTGGTCATTAACGTGCAAACCACCCTTGGGGGTGAAGGGGTTAATGACCGAGACAATTTTTACAATTCTGACCACTGTCACTTTATGAGGTTATAACTCTGGAACGCTTCAACAGATACCGCTGATTCTGAGACTGTTTTTTCGTGACATATTGTACATCATGTTAGTGGTAACATTTCTTCGATATTACTTGCGATTATTTCATATATTATTTTCAAACTTTGAATTTTTATGCCATTAAATTAGAGAGATATGTCACACAAAATAGTTAATAAATAACATTTCCCACATGTCTACTTTATATCAGCACAATTTTGGAAACAACATTTTTTTTTGTTAGGAAGTTATAAGAGTTAAAAGTTGACCAGCGATTTCTCATTTTTACAACAAAATTTACAAAACCATTTTTTTATTCACCATCTCACATTTAAAGTCACTTTGAGGGGTGTACATGACAGAAAATACACAAACTTGACACCATTCTAAAAACTACACCCCTCACGGTGCTCAAAACCACATTCAAGAAGTTTATTAACCCTTGTCGTGCTTCACAGCAACTGAAACAATGTGGAAGGAAAAAATTTACATTTAATTTTTTTTGCAAACATTTTACTTCAGAACCAATTTTTTTTATTTTCACAAGTGTAAAAAAAGAAAATGAACCACAAAAGTTGTTGTGCAATTTGTCCGAAGTACGTCGATACCCCATATGTGAGGGTAAACCGCTGTTTGGGCGCATGGCAGAGCTTGGAAGAGAAGGAGTTCTGCTTGACTTTGTCAATGCAGAATTGGCTGGAATTGAGATCGGACACCATGTCGCGTTTGTAGAGCCCCTGATGTGCCTAAACAGTGGAAACCCCCCACAAGTTACCCCATTTTGGAAACTAGACCCTTTAAGGAACTTGTCTAGATGAGTGGTGAGCACTTTAAACTCCCAGGTGCTTCACAGAAGTTTATAACGTAGAGCCTTGAAAATAAAAAATAGCATTTTTTCTACAAAAATGAACTTTTCGCCCCAAATCTTTATTTTCACAATGGTAACAGGAGAAATAAGACTTGAAAAGTTGTTGTGCAATTTGTCTTGAGTACGCCGATACCCCATATGTGGGGGTAAACCACAGTTTGGGCACATGGCAGAGCTTGGAAGAGAAGGAGTTCCGTTTGACTTTTTCAATGCAGAATTGGCTGGAATTGAGATCGGACGCCATGTCGCGTTTGGAGAGCCCCTGACGTGCCTAAGCAGTGGAAACCCCCACAAGTGACCCCATTTTAGAAACTAAACCCATTAAGGAACTTATCTAGATGTGTGGTGAGCACTTTGAACCCCCAAGTGCTTCACAGAAATTTATAGCGTAGAGCCGTGGAAATAAAAAATCCTTTTTTTTTCCTCAAAAATGATTTTTTAGCTCGCAATTTTTTATTTTCTCAAGGGTAACAGGAGAAATTGGACCCCCAAATTTATTGTCCAGCTTGTCCTGATTACACTGATACCCCACATGTGGGGGGACCACTGTTTGGGCACACATCGGGGCTCGGAAGGGAAGTAGTGACATTTTAAAATGCAGACTTTGATGGAATGGTCTGCGAGCGTCATGTTGCATTTGCAGAGCCCATGATGTGCCTAAACAGTAGGAACCCCCCACAAGTGACCCCATTTTGGAAACTAGACCCCCTAAGGAACTTATCTAGATGTGTGGTGAGCACTTTGAACGCCCAAGTGCTTTACAGATCTTTATAATGCAGAGCCGTGAAAATAAAAAATCCTTTTTTTCCCTCAAAAATGATTTTTTAGGTCGCAATTTGTTATTTTCTCAAGGGTAACAGGAGAAATTGGACCCCAAAATTTGTTGTCCAGTTTGTCCTGGGTACGCTGATACCACATACAGTATGTGGGGGGGGGACCACTGTTTGGGAATTGTTCTGAATATTTTCCCACGCTAGAGTTCATATGAGTTTATGCCACCAGGGGGCGCATCACCGCAAGTCTACGAAGCTACGTTCCCCTGCAGTCCATTCATTCCCCAGTTTTTACAGCCAGGGGCAGCTGCATTAGCAGGCTCCTGGTTGTAAAATGATTTAACCCCTTCAGATAGATTTACATTGTGGGACATAACTGTACGGCGGACAGTGTTGTGAACTGTATGGCGGACAGTGTTGTGAACTGTGTTTCTGGGCTCCCTCTGGTGGTCATTAACGGTATTGTGTTAGGCATGTCTTGTTGCAGGCCTGAGCTCCAGCTGTGTCGTTAAGCAGCGGGTGTTCCCTATTTAAGTCTCCTCCGGACTCAGTCTCTTGCCTGGCATCATTGTATCCAGACCTATATGGTCTCCTCCGGATTCCTTTCAGTCTGTCTCATGCAAGAAAAGCTAAGTCCGCTTGGTATAATTTGGATCGTTTGCATTTTTCAGTGTCTTTGTCCAGCTTGCTTAATATTTGATTTTCTGGCTCGCTGGAAGCTCTAGGGGGCTGATATTCTCCCTCCGCACCGTCAGTCGGTGTGGGGGTTCTTGAATGTTCAGCGTGGATGTTTTTGTAGGGTTTTCTGCTGACCGCATAGTCCACTATCTATTTTCTGTCTATCTAGACTAGTGGGCCTCACTTTGCTTAATCTAGTTCATCTCTACGTTTGTGTTTTCCTCTTGCCTCACCGTTATTATTTGTTGGGGGCTTTCTATATCTTTGGGGTTCAATTTCTCTGGAGGCAAGTGAGGTCTTATTTTCCCTCTAGGGGTAGTCAGTTCTCCGGCTGGCTCGAGACGTCTAGAACCAACGTAGGCACGTTCACCGGCTGCTTCTAGTTGTGTGTGTTAGGATCAGGTATGCGGTTAGCCCAGTTTCCACCTCCCTAGAGCAGTATTTATGTTTTTGCTATCTTGCCGGAATATCAGAGATCCTCTACCACTGGGATCATAACAGTATGCCAGGCCGAAAGAAAATGTTTATTGCATCGCAGAAGCGGGATTAAAAAGAAGTTCTGAGTTTTTTTGTTTTTTTTTGTTGTTGCTGCAGTTTGCCTAGCTTCTTCCATCCCCTTTTTCTCTGAGTGGCTGGAACTCTGCTGCAGATATGAATGTCCAGACTCTGACTTTTAGTGTGGATCAGCTTGCTGCTAGGGTGCAAAGCATTCAGGATTTTGTTATCCATAGCCCTATGTCTGAACCAAAAATACCTATTCCTGAGCCGTTTTTTGGAGATAGATCTAAGTTCCTGAATTTTAGGAATAATTGCAAATTGTTTCTGTCTCTGAAACCTCGTTCCTCTGGTGATTCCGCTCAGCAAGTTAAGATTGTTATTTCCTTCTTGCGCGGCGACCCTCAAGATTGGGCCTTCTCTCTGGCGCCAGGAGATCCTGCATTGGTGAATGTTGATGCGTTTTTCCTGGCACTTGGTTTGCTTTATGAGGAGCCTAATCTTGAAAATCAGGCTGAAAAGATGTTGCTGGCTATCTCTCAGGGTCAGGACGAAGCTGAGGTATATTGTCAAAAATTTCGGAAATGGTCCGTGCTTACTCAATGGAATGAGTGTGCACTGGCCGCAAATTTCAGAAATGGTCTTTCTGAAGCCATTAAAGATGTGATGGTGGGGTTTCCTATCCCTACAGATCTGAATGATTCAATGGCTCTGGCCATTCAAGTTGATCGACGTTTGCGGGAGCGCAAATCTGTTAATCCTTCGGCGGTGCTGTCTGAACGGTCACCTGATTCTATGCAATGTGACAGAATTCTGACCAGAGTCGAGCGACAAAATCATAGACGTCAAAATGGGTTGTGTTTCTACTGTGGTGATTCAACACATGTTATCTCAGCATGCTCTAAACGCTTAAAAAAAATTGTTAATTCTGTCGCCATTGGTACTTTTCAGCCTAAGTTTATTTTGTCTGTGACTTTAATTTGTTCATTATCTTCTTACTCAGTTATGGCTTTTGTGGATTCTGGTGCTGCTTTAAGTCTGATGGATTTGTCGTTTGCCAAGTGCTGCGGTTTTGTCCTGAAGCCTTTGGAAAATCCTATTCCTCTTAGAGGAATTGATTCTACGCCATTGGCAGAGAATAAACCTCAGTATTGGACGCAAGTGACCATGTGCATGACTCCTGTACATCAGGAGGTGATTCGTTTTCTGGTACTGCATAAAATGCATGATGTTGTCGTTTTGGGTCTGCCATGGTTACAGGCCCATAATCCAGTTTTAGATTGGAAAGCTATGACTGTGTCTAGTTGGGGGTGTCAGGGGATTCATGGCGATTCTCCATTGGTGTCTATTGCTTCTTCTACTCCTTCTGAGATCCCTGAGTTTTTGTCAGACTTTCAGGATGTATTTAATGAGGCCAGGTCCAGTGCCCTTCCTCCTCATAGGGACTGTGATTGTGCTATAGATTTGATTCCTGGTAGTAAGTTTCCTAAGGGACGACTCTTTAATTTATCTGTGCCAGAGCATGCCGCGATGCGGAGTTATATAAAGGAGTCTTTGGAGAAGGGACATATTCGCCCATCCTCTTCTCCTCTTGGTGCAGGATTCTTTTTTGTGGGCAAGAAAGACGGGTCTTTGAGACCTTGTATAGATTATCGTCTTCTGAATAAGATCACAGTTAAATTTCAGTATCCTTTGCCATTGTTGTCTGATTTGTTTGCTCGGATTAAGGGATCCAGTTGGTTCACCAAGATAGATCTTCGTGGTGCGTATAACCTTGTGCGCATAAAGCAGGGAGATGAATGGAAAACGGCATTTAATACGCCCAAGGGTCATTTTGAGTACCTGGTGATGCCTTTTGGATTATCGAATGCCCCTTCTGTGTTTCAGTCCTTCATGCATGACATCTTCCGGAAATATCTGGATAAATTTATGATTATTTATCTGGATGATATTTTGTTTTTTTCTGATGATTGGGAGTCCCATGTGAACCAGGTCAGGATGGTGTTTCAGGTTCTGCGGGAGAATGCTCTATTTGTGAAGGGCTCAAAATGTATCTTTGGGGTACAGAAGGTTTCTTTTTTGGGTTTTATTTTTTCCCCTTCTACTGTGGAGATGGACCCAGTCAAGGTCCGTGCCATTCATGACTGGACTCAGCCCACGTCTGTTAAGAGCCTGCAGAAGTTCTTGGGCTTTGCTAATTTTTACCGTCGTTTTATCGCTAATTTTTCCAGCGTGGTTAAACCTTTGACGGATATGACCAAGAAGGGTTCTGATGTTGCTAATTGGTCTCCTGCGGCCGTGGAGGCCTTTCGGGAGCTGAAGCGTCGGTTTACTTCAGCGCCAGTCTTGTGCCAGCCGGATGTCTCTCTTCCCTTCCAGGTTGAAGTTGATGCTTCTGAGATTGGTGCAGGGGCTGTTTTGTCGCAAAAAAGTTCTGATGGCTCCGTGATGAAGCCATGCGCCTTCTTTTCAAGAAAATTTTCGCCTGCTGAGCGGAACTATGATGTTGGTAATCGGGAGTTGTTGGCTATGAAGTGGGCATTTGAGGAGTGGCGACATTGGCTCGAGGGAGCTAGACATCGTGTGGTGGTCTTGACTGATCATAAAAATCTGATTTACCTCGAGTCTGCCAAGCGCCTGAATCCTAGACAGGCTCGTTGGTCGTTGTTTTTCTCCCGTTTTGACTTTGTGGTCTTGTACCTGCCTGGTTCGAAGAACGTGAAGGCTGATGCACTTTCTAGGATGTTGTGTATCCGCTTTTTGGGCTCCCCTGGTGGTTGCTGGTGGTACTGGTGACTTGTTTGCACTTTGCTGCTTCTGTTCACCTGCTTCCATCAGTGTTTGGGAGTTTCCTATTTAGCCTTGCTCTCCAGTCATTTCCTTGCCGGTCATCATTGTAACCAGAGCCTTCGGTTGCATGTTCCTGCTACTAGTCTGCTGATCAGCTAAGTGGACTTTGTCCTTTTGTTTTGTACCTTTTGTCCAGTTTGCAGTTTTTGTAATTCTCTGTAGCTGGAAGCTCTTGCGGGCTGAAATTGCCACTCCTGTGTCATGAGTTGACACAGGAGTCTTAAAGTAATTTCAGGATGGTTTTTGAAAGGGTTTTCAGTTGACCGTGAAGTCCTCTTTTGTATCCTTCTGCTATCTAGTAAGTGGACCTCTCTTTGCTAAATCTACTTTCATACTGTGTATGTCTTTTCCTCTTAATTCACCGTTATTACATGTGGGGGGCTGCTATCATCTTTTGGGGTATTTCCCTAGAGGTAAGCCAGGTCTGTTTCTTCCTCTACCAGGCGTAGTTAGTCCTCCGGCTGGCGCGTGGCATATAGGAAGCCGTAGGTATGCTCCCTGGCTACTGTTAGTTGTGTGGTAGATTTAGCTCACGGTCAACTCGAGTTTCCACCACCCGAGAGCTCGTTCGTTACTTATATGTTTCTTACGTTCCCTTGCCATTGGGAACCATGACAGTATGACCGGCCTGTGTTAAACTTATTGGCAGAAGAAAGGAGAGAAAAAAGAAGTCTGTAAATTTTTTTATTTTTTTTCCCTTTTTCACCTATGCTTGCTCCATAGTTGGATCAGTTGTATTTCAGCTTTAATTACAGCCTTTGCCTTTCTCTCCTTATAATCCTTGAATGGCTCTGAGCTCACCTGTTTAAAGATGGATCCTCAGAGTTTGGCTGCAGGTTTAAATAATCTTGCTACGAAGGTTCAAAATTTACAAGATTTTGTTATACATGCTCCTATTTCTGAACCTAAAATCCCTACACCAGAGGTGTTTTCCGGAGATAGATCTCGGTTTTTGAATTTCAAATATAATTGTAAATTATTCCTTTCTCTCAGACCTCACTCCTCAGGAGATCCTGTCCAGCAGGTTAAGATTGTAATCTCTTTGCTGCGAGGTGACCCTCAAAATTGGGCATTTTCATTGGCACCAGGGGATCCTGCGTTGCTCAATGTGGATGCGTTTTTCCTGGCTTTAGGGTTGCTTTATGAGGAACCTAATTTGGAGATTCAAGCTGAAAAAGCTTTGATAGCCCTATCTCAAGGGCAAGATGAAGCGGAGATATACTGCCAAAAATTTCGTAGGTGGTCTGTGCTTACTCAGTGGAATGAGTGCGCCTTAGCGGCAAATTTCAGAGAGGGCCTTTCTGATGCCGTTAAAGATGTTATGGTCGGGTTCCCTGCGCCTACAGGTCTGAATGAGTCCATGACAATGGCAATTCAGATTGATCGGCGTTTGCGGGAGCGCAAACCCGTGCACCATTTGGCGGTATCTTCTGAAGAGACGCCAGAGAAAATGCAATGTGACAGAGTTATGTCCAGAAGCGAGCGGCAGAATTATAGGCGTAAAAATGGGTTATGCTTCTATTGTGGTGATTCTGCTCATGTTATATCGGCATGCTCTAAGCGTACTAGGAAGGTTGACAAGTCCATTTCAATTGGCACTTTACAGTCCAAATTTATTTTGTCTGTAACCTTGATTTGTTCATTATCAGTTATTACCGTGGATGCCTATGTGGACTCTGGCGCCGCTCTGAGTCTTATGGACTGGTCCTTTGCCAGGCGCTGTGGGTTTGATTTAGAGCCTCTGGAAGTCCCTATACCTCTGAAGGGTATTGATTCTACACCTTTGGCTTGTAATAAACCACAGTTCTGGACGCAAGTGACTATGCGTATGACTCCAGACCATCAGGAGGTGATTCGCTTCCTTGTGTTGTACAATTTACATGATGTTTTGGTGCTTGGATTACCATGGTTACAGTCTCATAACCCAGTCCTTGACTGGAAGGCCATGTCTGTGTTAAGCTGGGGATGTCGGGGGGCTCATGGGGACACTCCTATGGTGTCCATTTCGTCATCTATTCCATCTGAGATTCCGGCATTTTTGTCTGATTATCGTGATATTTTTGAAGAGCCTAAGATTGGTTCACTCCCTCCTCACAGGGATTGTGATTGCGCCATAGATCTGATTCCTGGCAGTAAATTTCCAAAGGGTCGTTTGTTTAACCTGTCTGTACCTGAACATGCTGCTATGCGCGAGTATGTTAAGGAGTCCCTGGAAAAGGGACATATTCGTCCTTCTTCATCACCTTTAGGAGCCGGTTTTTTCTTTGTCTCTAAAAAGGATGGCTCTCTGAGGCCTTGTATTGATTATCGTCTCCTGAATAAAATTACAGTCAAATATCAGTATCCGTTGCCTTTGCTGACTGATTTGTTTGCTCGCATAAGGGGGGCTAAGTGGTTCTCTAAGATTGATCTTCGTGGGGCGTATAATTTGGTGCGAATTAAGCAGGGGGATGAGTGGAAGACCGCATTTAATACGCCTGAGGGCCATTTTGAGTATTTGGTAATGCCTTTCGGCCTTTCTAATGTACCTTCTGTCTTTCAGTCCTTAATGCAAAATATTTTCCGTGAATATTTGGATAAATTTATGATTGTGTACTTGGATGATATTTTGATTTTTTTCTGATGACTGGGAGTCTCATGTTCAGCAGGTCAGGAGGGTTTTTCAGGTTTTGCGGGAGAATTCTTTGTGTGTAAAGGGTTCAAAGTGTGTTTTTGGGGTTCAAAAAATTTCATTTTTGGGGTATATTTTTTCCCCTTCTTCTATTGAGATGGACCCTGTCAAGGTTCGGGCTATTTACGACTGGACGCAGCCTACTTCTCTGAAGAGTCTCCAGAAATTCTTGGGCTTTGCTAATTTTTATCGTCGATTTATAGCTGGTTTTTCTGGCGTTGCTAAACCTCTGACGGATTTGACTAAAAAGGGTGCTGATGTTGCCAATTGGTCCCCTGCTGCCGTGGAGTCCTTTCGGGAGCTTAAGCGCCGCTTTTTGTCTGCCCCTGTGTTGCGCCAGCCTGATGTTTCTCTTCCCTTTCAGGTTGAGGTCGATGCTTCCGAGATCGGAGCGGGGGCGGTTTTGTCGCAGAAAAGTTCCGACTGCTCAGTGATGAGACCTTGTGCGTTCTTTTCGCGAAAATTTTCGGCCGCCGAGCGAAACTATGATGTTGGTAATCGGGAGCTTTTGGCCATGAAGTGGGCATTTGAGGAGTGGCGTCATTGGCTTGAGGGTGCCAGACATCAGGTGGTAGTTTTGACTGATCACAAGAATTTAATTTATTTGGAGTCTGCCAGGCGCCTGAATCCTAGACAGGCATGTTGGTCGTTGTTCTTTTCCCGGTTTAATTTTGTGGTCTCGTACTTACCGGGTTCTAGGAATGTGAAAGCAGATGCTCTTTCTAGGAGTTTTGAGCCTGACTCTCCTGGGAATTCTGAACCTGCTGGTGTCCTTAAGGATGGAGTGGTTTTGTCTGCTGTCTCTCCAGATTTGCGACGTGCTTTGCAAGAATTTCAGGCGGATAGACCTGATCGTTGTCCGTCTGGTAGACTGTTTGTTCCTGACGAGTGGACCACTAGAGTCATCTCGGAAGTTCATTCTTCTACTCTGGCAGGTCATCCGGGAATTTTTGGCACCAGAGATTTGGTGGCTAGATCCTTCTGGTGGCCTTCCCTGTCTCGAGATGTGCGTGTTTTTGTGCAGTCTTGCGATGTGTGTGCTCGGGCCAAGCCTTGTTGTTCTAGGGCTAGTGGGTTGTTGTTGCCCCTGCCTATTCCGAAGAGGCCTTGGACGCACATCTCTATGGACTTTATCTCGGATCTCCCTGTTTCTCAGAAGATGTCTGTCATCTGGGTGGTGTGTGACCGTTTTTCTAAAATGGTTCATTTGGTGCCATTGCCTAAGTTGCCTTCCTCATCTGAGTTGGTCCCTCTGTTTTTTCAAAATGTGGTTCGCTTGCATGGTATTCCGGAAAACATCGTTTCTGACAGGGGTACCCAGTTCGTGTCTAGATTTTGGCGGGCAGTCTGTGCCAGGTTGGGCATTGATTTGTCCTTTTCGTCTGCATTCCATCCTCAGACCAATGGCCAGACGGAGCGAACTAATCAAACTTTGGAGACTTATTTGAGGTGTTTTGTGTCTGCGGATCAGGATGATTGGGTTGCCTTTCTGCCGTTGGCGGAGTTTGCTCTTAATAATCGGGCTAGTTCTGCCACTTTGGTTTCTCCTTTCTTTTGCAATTCAGGGTTTCATCCGCGTTTTTCATCTGGTCAGGTTGAATCTTCGGATTGTCCTGGAGTGGATGCGGTGGTGGATCGGTTGCATCGGATTTGGGGACAAGTGGTGGATAATTTGGAATTGTCCCAGGAGAGGACTCAGCAGTTTGCTAACCGTCGTCGTCGTGTTGGTCCCCACCTTCGCGTTGGGGACTTGGTGTGGTTGTCTTCCCGTTTTGTCCCTATGAGGGTTTCTTCTCCCAAATTTAAGCCTCGGTTCATCGGTCCTTATAGGATTTTGGAGATTCTTAACCCTGTTTCCTTTTGTTTGGACCTCCCGGCATCTTTCGCTATCCATAATGTGTTCCATCGGTCGTTGTTGCGGAGATATGAGGTACCGGTGGTTCCTTCTACTGAACCTCCTGCTCCTGTGCTGGTGGAGGGTGAGTTGGAGTTCGTCGTAGAGAAGATCTTGGACTCCCGTATTTCCAGACGGAGACTTCAATATCTGGTTAAATGGAAAGGCTATGGTCAGGAAGATAATTCTTGGGTAACTGCCTCTGATGTTCATGCCTCGGATTTGGTTCGTGCCTTTCATAGGGCTCATCCAGATCGCCCTGGCGGTTCTTGTGAGGGTTCGGTGCCCCCTCCTTAAGGGGAGGGTACTGTTGTGTATCCGCTTTTTGGGCTCCCCTGGTGGTTGCTGGTGGTACTGGTGACTTGTTTGCACTTTGCTGCTTCTGTTCACCTGCTTCTATCAGTGTTTGGGAGTTTCCTATTTAGCCTTGCTCTCCAGTCATTTCCTTGCCGGTCATCATTGTAACCAGAGCCTTCGGTTGCATGTTCCTGCTACTAGTCTGCTGATCAGCTAAGTGGACTTTGTCCTTTTGTTTTGTACCTTTTGTCCAGTTTGCAGTTTTTGTAATTCTCTGTAGCTGGAAGCTCTTGCGGGCTGAAATTGCCACTCCTGTGTCATGAGTTGACACAGGAGTCTTAAAGTAATTTCAGGATGGTTTTTGAAAGGGTTTTCAGTTGACCGTGAAGTCCTCTTTTGTATCCTTCTGCTATCTAGTAAGTGGACCTCTCTTTGCTAAATCTACTTTCATACTGTGTATGTCTTTTCCTCTTAATTCACCGTTATTACATGTGGGGGGCTGCTATCATCTTTTGGGGTATTTCCCTAGAGGTAAGCCAGGTCTGTTTCTTCCTCTACCAGGCGTAGTTAGTCCTCCGGCTGGCGCGTGGCATATAGGAAGCCGTAGGTATGCTCCCTGGCTACTGTTAGTTGTGTGGTAGATTTAGCTCACGGTCAACTCGAGTTTCCATCACCCGAGAGCTCGTTCGTTACTTATATGTTTCTTACGTTCCCTTGCCATTGGGAACCATGACACTAGGAGTTTTGTGCCTGACTCTCCGGGAGTCTCGGAGCCGGCTGGTATTCTCAGAGAGGGAGTGATTTTGTCTGCCATTTCCCCAGATTTGCGACGAGTGCTGCAGAAATTTCAGGCTGATAGGCCTGATCGTTGCCCACCAGAGAGACTGTTTGTCCCTGACAGATGGACCAGCAGAGTTATTTCTGAGGTTCATTCTTCAGTGTTGGCGGGACATCCTGGGATTTTCGGTACCAGAGATTTGGTGGCTAGGTCCTTTTGGTGGCCTTCCTTGTCGCGGGATGTGCGTTCTTATGTGCAGTCCTGTGGGATTTGTGCTCGGGCTAAGCCTTGCTGTTCTCGTGCCAGCGGGTTGCTTTTGCCCTTGCCTATCCCGAAGAGGCCTTGGACGCACATTTCCATGGATTTCATTTCGGATCTTCCGGTATCTCGGAAGATGTCTGTCATCTGGGTGGTGTGCGATCGTTTTTCTAAAATGGTCCATTTGGTGCCCTTGCCTAAGTTGCCTTCCTCCTCTGATTTGGTCCCTTTGTTCTTTCAGAATGTGGTTCGTTTGCACGGCATCCCTGAGAATATTGTGTCTGACAGAGGATCCCAGTTTGTGTCCAGATTCTGGCGATCCTTTTGTGCTAAGATGGGTATTGATTTGTCTTTTTCGTCGGCTTTTCATCCTCAGACTAATGGCCAGACCGAGCGAACTAATCAGACGTTGGAGACTTATTTGAGATGTTTTGTTTCTGCTGATCAAGACGACTGGGTTACCTTTTTGCCACTGGCCGAGTTTGCCCTTAATAATCGGGCTAGTTCTGCCACTTTGGTTTCACCCTTTTTCTGCAACTCTGGTTTTCATCCTCGTTTCTCCTCGGGCCAGGTTGAACCTTCTGACTGTCCTGGGGTTGATTCTGTGGTGGATAGGTTGCAGCGGATTTGGAACCATGTGGTGGACAATTTGAAATTATCACAAGACAAGGCCCAGCGTTTTGCCAACCGCCGCCGCGGTGTGGGTCCCCGACTTTGTGTTGGGGATTTGGTTTGGTTGTCTTCTCGGCATGTTCCTTTGAAAGTCTCCTCTCCTAAGTTCAAGCCTCGCTTTATCGGTCCTTATAAGATTTTGGAAATCCTTAACCCGGTGTCTTTTCGCTTGGACCTTCCAGCGTCATTTGCTATTCATAATGTGTTCCATAGGTCCTTGTTGCGGCGGTACGTGGTGCCTATGGTTCCTGCTGTTGAGCCTCCTGCCCCGGTTTTGGTTGAGGGCAAGTTGGAGTACGTGGTGGAGAAGATTCTGGATTCTCGTATCTCTAGACGGAAACTCCAGTATTTAGTTAAGTGGAAAGGCTATGGTCAGGAGGATAATTCCTGGGTTGTCGCCTCTGATGTTCATGCGGCTGATTTGGTTCATGCCTTTCACGCTGCTCATCCTGATCGCCCTGGGGGTCTTGGTGAGAGTTCGGTGACCCCTCCTCAAGGGGGGGGTACTGTTGTGAACTGTGTTTCTGGGCTCCCTCTGGTGGTCACTAACGGTATTGTGTTAGGCATGTCTTGTTGCAGGCCTGAGCTCCAGCTGTGTCGTTAAGCAGCGGGTGTTCCCTATTTAAGTCTCCTCCGGACTCAGTCTCTTGCCTGGCATCGTTGTATCCAGACCTATATGGTCTCCTCCGGATTCCTTTCAGTCTGTCTCATACAAGAAAAGCTAAGTTCGCTTGGTATAATTTGGATTGTTTGCATTTTTCAGTGTCTTTGTCCAGCTTGCTTAATATTTGATTTTCTGGCTCGCTGGAAGCTCTAGGGGGCTGATATTCTCCCTCCGCACCGTCAGTCGGTGTGGGGGTTCTTGAATGTTCAGCGTGGATGTTTTTGTAGGGTTTTCTGCTGACCGCATAGTCCACTATCTATTTTCTGTCTATCTAGACTAGTGGGCCTCACTTTGCTTAATCTAGTTCATCTCTACGTTTGTGTTTTCCTCTTGCCTCACCGTTATTATTTGTTGGGGGCTTTCTATATCTTTGGGGTTCAATTTCTCTGGAGGCAAGTGAGGTCTTATTTTCCCTCTAGGGGTAGTCAGTTCTCCGGCTGGCTCGAGACGTCTAGAACCAACGTAGGCACGTTCACCGGCTGCTTCTAGTTGTGTGTGTTAGGATCAGGTATGCGGTTAGCCCAGTTTCCACCTCCCTAGAGCAGTATTTATGTTTTTGCTATCTTGCCGGAATATCAGAGATCCTCTACCACTGGGATCATAACAAGACAGGTATGGGATATTATTGCTTTTTTATTTTCCCTTTTTTTCAGATGACAAGGGTTGTCAGTTGGATTGAGCGTAAAATAAAGATGTTAAAACCGCATGTGTATTTAGTTCATTAAAATACTTTATTCATAATGTGTGTGTTTTTTTAACCCTTTATTACTATTGGATTAATAATGGATAGGTGTCTTATTGACAGCTCTCCATTATTAACCCGGCTTAATGTCACCTTACATTAACCCCTTATAACCCCATATCCAACCGCTACTCGGGAGTGGGAAGAGAGTGGCTAAGTGCCAGAATAGGCGCACCTTACATATGTGCCTTTTCTGGGATGGCTGGGGCAGATGTTCTTAGCCAGGGGGGCCTTAACCATGGTCCAACTCTAGGCTATTAATATCTGCCCTCAGTCACTGGCTTTCCCACTCTGGCGGAGAAAATTGTGCGGGAGCCCACGCCAGTTTTTTCCGTGATTTGACCCTTAATTTTAACACCTAGAGCTCCCAAATTTTGCACACAGACACTTCTTACATTATTAGTGAAGAATATGTAAAAAAATAAGGGATATGAAATGGTTTACTTTATGTAAACCATTTCTCATATCCTGTCGGGTTTGATAAGGAGATAGCAAGAGCCGGCAATTGAGTTACCGGCTTTTCTGCTATCTAGCTCAGTACTAAATATAAATACATATATATGTGTGTGTGTCAATGACATATATATATATATATATATATATATATATATATATATATATATATATATACATATATATATATATATATATATGTATATATATATATATCTCACAGATTTGCTTTCATGGTGGAAATGAGGCAGACCCTGAAGAGCGTGAGCTTCAGGTCAAACCCAACCAAATCCAGGACATCCAAATACTCGCAATTTTATCAGTCAATACCTTCCCAGCTTGCATCCTAAGCCAGCTGTGATATAACAGTGCATGTATACAATGAGTATATTCTGGGAGAACTTTACTCTTGAGACTATATTAAAATGTATATTTAATAGGGTTCTCCATAGGCCATCAATGTTTAGTCAGTGGAGATCCAACCTCTGGGACCCCAGCTGAACTGTGAAATGACTGCTGGTTAAAGCTTACATCTTTGCCTTGTACTGTAGATTGTCCCGTAGAAATATATGCGGATATACAGACTATATGCCATTTCTATAGAAACAATGGATGAGTTAGGCTGGGGCTACGTGGTGACTTTGGCCCACACACAGGTCATGCAGGATAATGCAATTGAATGTCGCGACCATGACAAGCAAGCAGTGAAGTCGTTGTCCATTTTGGTGGAGTCGGTATAAAATGGACTGACTCCGACTCATATAATATATAATACGTTGGGTACAGTAGTACAATGCAGGATGTGCTGTAAATGTTTTCATAATAATTTGGGAAAGTTATAAAATGTCCTATAAATGTCTATTCTGTTCCTGATCTAAGGATCTTGGCTTTTAGTTGAGATGAATCTGTGCTGCACTTTATGCACATGCTCAGTAATGACCTGGGCTGTGGAGTCAGAGTCGTGGAGTCAAGGAAATTGAGGGGTCGAAGGTTTGGCTTACCGACTCCACAGCCCTGCAAGCAAGTCGCAAATAGTCTTAACCAGTTGAGATTTTTTTTATTTGCGTGTTGCATTCATGGTACGCAATGCGAGTTTACAGTATTTATCATCATTATGCTTCGATATAGCATCTGCATCGTGGCCAAAGCCGCCCTGTATCCCAAGCCTAATTGAGAACGTAATGCCATTGTAATCCTGCAGATATCACTAGTTTGTTTTTCAGGTAAAATATTCTTAATGGAGGTATTCAGTATCTTCCTGTAGACTGTGAGCCCTCGCGGGCAGGGTCCTCTCTCCCTCTGTACTTGTGTGTGCCTTGTTTTACTCATGTTTATTGTACTTGTCTATATTTGCCCCCTTCATATGTAAAGCGCCATGGAATAAATTGTGCTATAAAAATGTATAATAATAATAATAATAATTATATATATATATATATATATATATATATATATATATATATATATATATATATATATATATATAATATATAAAGCTAAATGTGTGTATGTATGTATGTATGTGTGTATGTCCGGGATTGGCATCTGCACCGTCGCAGCTACAGCCACAAAATTTTGCACAGTCACACGTCTGGACCCCGAGAGCGTCATAGGCTATGTTGTGAGGTGAAATTTTAACCCCGCGCGTTCCAATTCACCAAACAATTTTGCCCCTATCTACATAATGGGGAAAAAGTGAAGGGAAAAGTGTTGGAGGAAAATTGACAGCTGCCAGATGTGAACAATGGGGACTTAAAGAATGAGAGCGATGGCGCCAAAGAGTATATACCGTACAGTTGCTAAGGTGGGGCCCCGACATGGGATACTCACCACACACGGGGATATAAACACACACACAAAATGCGCCACACACTACCACGTGCTTGAACACATATACCACCCTCAGCACACATTTCACCACACACACACCAACCTCACCACATAAAAGTCGAAACACAAAAGTCACCACTCAAAACTCGCCACGCGCAAAACTCGCTACATGCAAAACTCGCCATATGCAAAACTAGGCTCACGCAGAACTCACCACACGTGCAAAACTCACCTCATGGAAAACTCACCTCATGCAAATCTTGCACACACAGAAAAATTGCCACATGTACAAAAGTTGCACCACATGCAAAAGTTGCCTCACACAAAACTTGCACATACTCAAAACGCACCACACATAAAACTCGCCACGCGCAAAACTCGCCATGCACAAATCTTGCTGCACACAACTTGCTACACTAACCTGTCACATGCAACTCGACACACAAAAAGTTGCTACACGCATGTCACCACACAAAACTCATCTCACAAAAGTCGCTACATGCATGTCGCCACACGCAACTCAACACACACAACTTGACACATGAAACTCGCCCTAAAACACACAGAAGTCTGGTATTATCCTTCAAAAATAAAAATCTGATTAATAAGCAAACAAACTACAAGAGCAACAAATGTACCATATAGGAATCCGGCAGCTGTCAGTCACATGACCAGTCTATTATGTGTATGTGTGAGCTAATATATACTGCCAGGGGGGAGGGCTTCCTGTTGGCTGGGGATTTATCAGGCTGCCAATAGCAACCAATCACAGCTCAGCTTCTATTTTGCTACAGTTAATTAATCTGAGCTCTGATTGGTTAATATAGGCAACAAAGACATTCTCAGTATAACAAAGCTAATATATGTTAAGAAATGCTTCTATTAGCTTAGTTTTTGCCTTTTAATAATTACATTTCTATCTATTTGTTTTGTGGTTTTTGTGTGCAGAATAAATTTTTGTTAACACATTCTATTTTGCTAACAGCAGTCATTAACCCGGGCGAAGCCGGGTAGTACAGCTAGTATATATATATATATATATATATATATATATATATATATATATATATATATATATATATATATATATATATATATATATATATATATATACCTATTCTATGTGTAGACATTTATTTTAGCTATTCTATTCTAACCTGTCAGTGTGATTTTACTGTACACCGCACTGAATTACCGGCTTTTCTATAGAACACCGGTGCGTATTTCTCGCAAGTCACACGCATGGTCCGTGTGTAATCCATATTTTTCTCGCCCCCATAGACTTTCATTGGTGGATTTTTTGCGCAATACGCTTACAAGCGCAGCATGCTGTTATTTTCTCAGCCCGTAAAATACGGCTGAGAAATATACGGCAGATAGGAGCTGCGCCATAGAGAAACATTGGTCCGTGTTCAATGCGTTGTTTTTGCGCCTCTCATACATCCGTATTCCTCTCTAGTGTGACCCCGGCCTAATAGTTCCCATGGAACACCATAGCACATACATAACGCCGCCACCACGACAATGTAGACTCTTTTGGCAGGGCCTACTCTACTTTAACCTATTCAAAATTTCATAAAATATCCAATACTCTTTTTAGGTATATTTTATTTATGTTTCTTTAAGGGAATGTGTCATACATTTTTTGAAATGATTAAAAATACCACATACAAGGGACAAATATTAGTACCCCATAGTGACCAAATCATACCACATACAAGGGACAAATACTGCCAAACCATGGCCAGACCACATATTACCACCACATAGTGACTGAATAATACCACATACAAGGGACAAATACCGCCATACCATGACCAAACCACATATTACCACCACATAGTGACCGAATTATACCACATACAAGGGACAAATAGCACCACATCATGACCAGATCACATATTACTACCACATAGCGACCAAATACCACATGCAAGGGACAAATACCGCCACACCATGACCAGACCACATATTACCACAGGAGCTCTATATAGTGTATAGGGTACAGATAATACAGTGATCACCAGTGACATTAAAAATAAGAGCTCTATATAGTATATAGTGTAAATGTACAGGTAACACACTGACTTACTAGTGATGTCTCTAGTTGAATATTTTCATCTTAGCTTTTCATCTTCATCCAGCTGCATCACTTCTTCCAGCCAGGACCAGTCTCTGCATGAAATAACACTGTTATCTAGAGCGCCACTTCCAGAGCACATTCCCCACTTTTTACCCAACTTCTACATTATGCCAGATGAAGAAAAAAGCGACATAATGCTGCCCTGCAAAGTAACAGGACCCCATCATAATTTACTCTCCCCCACCCTAAAGTCATCACCATTTGCTGTATCCCATCCCCAGTCTCAATTCATAACCATTTGCTGTATCCCACCCCTCAGTCTCAATTCATAACCATTTGCTGTATCCCACCCCCCAGTCTCAATTCATCATTATTTATTCTCCTCACCCCCATACTCAGTTCATCACTATTGGCTGTCCCCCAAGTGTGAATTAATTAATATTTGCTGTACGCCACACGCAGTCTCAAGTAATCACCATTTGCTGTCTCTACTCCCAGTCTCAATTAATAACCATTTGCTGTACCCCACCCCCAGTATCAATTATTCACCATTTGCTGTCCCCTCCCCAGACTCAATGAATCATTATTTGCTGTCACCTTCCCAAGTTTCAATTAATCATTATTTGCTGTCCCCTCCCCACCAACCAGTTTCAGTTAATCGTCATTCACTGTACTCCACCCCCAGCCTCAATTCATCCATTTGCTCCCCCTTCATACACTCATTTAATTCATTTTATTAAACAAATCAAAAGTTTTTAATACTTGCCTCTCAGACGATCCTCTGCAGCTGCAGCTTCCCCTGTCCTCTTGGCAAGTGGCACTCATAGTTGCCGGTGAATACGCAATGACGTCATCATGTACGTGCCATCACTAGTGAGTGAGCCCTGGAGCAGTGCGGCTGCTCTGTATTGATGGCTGTGCAGCATCAGGCAGGAAACCTCCCATTGCTGAGATGTGCCCTGCAGTAGGCGGTGCACCAGCGCTCAGTATATAATACCCTGGGGCCCGGTGAACCAAAGCACAAGAGGGGGGCCCGGACCTGGGCCACCCCTCTTTCTTTCTGCTCCATACAGAAGTAAGGGCATTAATGCCCTGATGGCGACCCATGGAGCTGATAATACAATCCACATTTATCTCTGCATTTAACAAGTTGATGTAAATACTTTTATACAAAAAAACAAAAGAATTTTAGGAGTGATACCTTTTATTGGCTAAGCAGAAAATTATATTTGCAGCTTTCAGATCACAGAGGCTCCTTCATCAGGCAGGTTTACCATTGAAATAATTGTAATTAATAAAGAGCAGTGAATTAAGTGTTCAACGAGGAGGGGAAGAAAGAGCGAACCCTGATAAGTAGAGAAAAAAGGTATTTTCTGTAATAAGATATTACAAAGTTGTGCTATTGATTTATGCTAAAATGAATGAAACTACAGTTATCCTATAACAAAGCGTAAAACAGTATTCTGAGCGGTAAACCTTTCATTTGTGATTATTAGGACTTTTAAAGGAGTTGTTCACTAGTCAGACAGCCCCTTCTGAATCCTTATGTTATCCTGGACTAAAATAATAACAATTATACTCACTTCCAGATGCCATTCCATAACAATGTTATGTCCTTGTGTCCAATCAGTGTCAGTGCCATGGTCTGTGGTCCTTCCCGGGTCCTCTAGCCTGTTGTTCATCCTCAGGTTCGCATCACCTTGGTAATCCTCTCTTTCTATGGTATATCCATGAATCATTTCTTCTTTTGGGTTGTGGATGGTTCAGCTATTATAGGCATTTGGTGATTGCCATATCCCTCCATGAGCCATTAAAGGAGGGATATATCTTATATGTACATTTATATGTATGTTTTTGATCTGTAATACTGAGTACCAAGTTGTATATTTAGGGTCACCATGTGTGCCCGGGTTGGCAACAGTTTTGTGTGTTTTTTAATTGTGTTTTAACTAGATGGTTGCCCGATTCTAACGCATCAGGTATTCTAGAATATGTATGTTTACATAGTATATTGCCCAGCCACGTAGTATATTGCCCAGCCACGTAGTATATTGCCCAGTGACGTAGTATATTGCCCAGTGACGTAGTATATTGCCCAGCCACATAGTATATTGCCCAGCGACGTAGTATATTGCCCAGCCACGTAGTATATTGCCCAGCCACGTAGTATATTGCCCAGCCACGTAGTATATTGCCTAGTTACATTGTATATTGCCCAGTGACGAAGTATATTGCCCAGTTACATTGTATATTGCCCAGTGACGTAGTATACAGCAGAGCCACATAGTATATTGCCCAGTTACGTAGTATATTGCCCAGTGACGTAGTATATTGCCCAGTGACGTAGTATATTGCACAGCCCATGTAGTATATTGCCCAGCTATGTAGTATATTGCTCACCCATGTATGACACAGGTTAAAAAAATAAAAAAAATAAAAAATAAACATATACTCACCTTTCGCAGGCGCGTTGTAGCTCTGTCACCTGTGTGGGGTGCCGGCGGCATCTTCCGGTCCCAGGGTGTGATGACGTCGCGGTCACGTGACCGTGACGCGGTCACGTGACCGTGACGTCACGGCAGGTCCTTGTCGTGCTGGACCTGTCATGACATCGCGGTCACATGACCGTGTAGTGGTCACATGACCGTGACGTCATGGCAGGTCCTTTCCACGCAGGCGCGCAGGACTTGTGATGACGTCGCGGTCACATGACCGTGACATCATGGCAGGTCCTTCTGCCAGAGCATCTGTGCCACCGGAACGTGCCGGTTGCATCGCGAGGAGCGGGAAAGGTGGCGTAGGTGAGTATATAATCGTGTTTTTTTTTAACATTAGATGCTTTTACTATTGGCGCTGCATAGGTTGCGTCAATAGTAAAAAACTTGGCCACACAGGGTTAATAGCAGCGGTAACGGAGTGCGTTACCCGCGGCATAACGTGGTCCGTTACTGCCGGCATTAACCCTGTGTGAGCGGAGGGGAGTATGCGGGCGCCGGGCAGTGAGTGCGGGGAGTAAGGAGCGGCCATTTTCTTCCGGACTGTGCGCTTCGCTGATTGGTCGCGGCAGCCATGACAGGCAGCTGGCGAGACCAATCAGCGAACGAATAACCGTTACAGACAGAAGGACAGACGGAAGTGATATGGAAATATTTGGGTTGGATAAATATATCCCTGTGTGCTGTGGCCGCTCCCAATAAGACTGAGTATTTTGAGCGCTCAAGGTAGAATGAGACTGCACAACATCATTGTGTCAATAACATTCCATCAATACTGACACTTTATTGTACATACATAGTTTTTATGATAGCAGATAGAAAGGAGTGGTTAGGGGTTGTTAGGGGTGGTTAGTTAATTACCATATTGTCTAGCTCCTCTGTCATTGGTTATCTAAACATATATGGAATATTGTGATTAATGCTCATATGACTGCTGACCAAGCAACTAAAGTGTAGCTCTCTGCATGTAGGACAAAGTTGAGACATTTGATCAGCAGTTATTACATCTGACACTGTTGTTCTGCTTTTGGGATGGAAAACCCCATACAATCTGTCTGGCCTATATTAGTTCATGTCAGCCACTTTAAACCATTGATTATAATGTATATATTAGCTGTGAGTATATGAGTATATATGATTATAGAGGAGTATACATGCAAGTGAGATCTACATGATATATATATTTCTATCACAAGCCCCCCTTAGATATCACTTGCCCTAATCCTAGCCTCCTGTCCCAAAGCGCTGCAACTCTTTTGTGCTGTCAGTGAACTGACACAAGCCTAATGCCTGCGCCCCACTCCGTACAGACTTTTCGCAAATGGGCGGTCAAGAGATCTGTCCCTAACGGGGGTTCGTTGCAATCAGTCTCTTAGTCAATAGCATGTGTAGTGAGCGATGTGTAGTCTTTATCAGGTAGGTCATCTGTTCGGTCAGGCAGGGCATCCACAACATCATTCTGGCTTGAGTGTCATCTTCTGGTAGGGGAGCTTTCTTGCAATGCGATGAGTGGCTCCAAGTGGGTCTTCCCTCCAGTTTCACAGAGCTTGGTGTCATCTGCAGCACTTGAACAGGACCATCAAATCTGGGATCGAGTGGTGTTCTCCTTACAAACTTTTTCACCAACACCCAGTCTCCTGGCTTCTAGGAGTGCGTACCGGATACTGAATCTGGATCTGGCAATGAAGAAAAAAACTCGAGAATGGATGTTAGCAAGTTTCTTGGTGAGTTCAATTACATAAGCAGACAAAGTATCATATTGCATAATCAGCTGCTGAGGGCTAGACCCAAACAAAATTTCATATGGTAACAGCTTTCCTGGGCCTCTGGGAGTGTGCCTAACACTGAGTAGTGTGATTGGGAGTGTGTAGGCCTAAGTCTGACCCTACTGCTGACTGGATCTCTCGTGTGAGGTTTGCTGTGAATGCGGGTCCCTGGTCACTCTCTATCACTTCTGGGACCCCATAGCTGCATATCTCGTCTCTGAGAGTAGCTTCTTTGCAGTAGTCTTTGCTGACTGGTTCCTCACTGGGAAAGCTTCTGGCCATCCTGAGAACACGTCCACGACCACAAGGGCATATTTGAAACCTCCACTTGGCGGAATTTGGATGTGGTCTATCTGGATCCTCTGGAAGGGGTACAGTGGTCTGGCAAGAAGATGTGTGGAAACTTTCTCCATTCTTCCAGGGTTGCATTTGCCGCAGGTCAGACAGCTGCTAGTGAACTTGGCTGTTAGGGTGGGGATCCCTGGAGCGAACCAGTAAGCACCAATCAGATCATTCATCTGTGTCTTTAATTTGTGTGTGGGCCCATGTGCCCACTGGACCACCATAGGGTAGATGCTTCGGGGTAAACAGGGTTTGTAGTCCATTGAGTATACCCTTCCTTCTTCATGTGTTGCTCTCTTCCGCATCCAGCATTCCTTCTCGTCCTTTGGGGCTTGCTCTTGCAGCTTTTTGAGCAGATCACAGGACGTCATTTGGTCAGGTTTCTTGTCTTCAGTCGTCATGTAGTAGCCATCCGGCTCTACGACCTCTCCCACTTTTCCATATTGTCTTCTCTTGACTGCTTCTTTGGCTGCCATATCCGCCATGTTGTTGCCTCGTACCTTTATTGTGCTTAGTTTTCCATGAGCTTTGACTTTTAGTACTGCCACCACTTTTGGAAGTTGAAGTGCGTTCAGCAGGTCCTTAATGGCTCCATGATGCTCCACAGTTGTTCCGCTTGCTGTGATGAAGTCCCTTGCAGCCCAGATGGGTCCGAAGTCGTGTGCCATGACATGCGAGTACCTTGAATCGGTATACATTTTCTCAGTCTTGTCTCCCGCCATCTGGTAGGCCTTCATCAGCGCTATCAGTTCTGCTTCCTGGGCTGACAGACTGGGCGGCAGACTTCTGGACCACAGGATCTCTTGATTGCTGGTCACTGCACATCCCGTGTGGAATCTTCCTTCATCATCTGCAAATCTGGAGCCATCCACATAGAGGATCAACTCTGGGTTGGTCAGTGGCTCTTCTGCCACCTTGGGTAGTCCTTGTGTTTCCTGTTGTATGGTGCTGAAGCAATCATGGTCATCCGTCCGGAGCAAATTCAGATCCCTGCAGAAGGTATCATGCAGATTTTGATCAGACTTTTTATCTGAAGGTCCATATCTGTATCCCCCCTTGGGAGTGGGAGTAGAGTGGACGGGTTGAGGACTGTGCATCTGGAGATGGTGGCATTGTCGGGCAGGAGTAGAGAGCACTGGAGGCGAAGATGCCTGGCGGTGGAGAGATGTTTTAGCTGGGTTTGGTTGAGGATTGCTGAGATGTCATGCGGAGCCAGGATTTCCAATGGTTTTTCCAATGATGTCAGAGACGGAATGGCTTCTCGTAGTCAGGTAGGCCTAGTGCTGGTGCTGAGACTACTGCGCCTTTTAACTTCTTGAACGAACTGAAGGCCACATCTGTCTGGAGGAATGGGGTCACGCTGACGTATTCACACAGAGGCTGCATTAGAACTGAGGCATCAGGGATCCAGGCTCTGCAATACGAAACTAGACCAAGGAAGGCCTGTAGCACCTTTTGAGTTGTTGGAGGAACCATCTTCACTTCTCCACTGTGGTCTTCCGGTCATCTGTCAGGTGTTTCGCCTGGTGAGCAATACAGTGTCTCTGGAACGTAACTCGCTTCAGACACCACTGGACTTTGTTCTTTGAGATCTTGCAGTGCTGCTCCGCCAGGTAGAGTAGGAGATACAAGGAATGGGCTTTACACGTGTCAAAGTCAACTGCACAAAGGAGTAGATTGTCCATGTATTGTAGCAGGGTTACTTCTGCTTGTTCTGTGACCCAGTTGATGAGGACTGTGGACATTGCTTTGGTGAACTGTGAAGGGCTGTTCTGGGCCCACTGTGGCATCACTGTCCATGTGTGGTGTCCCCCCTGGTGCGTTAAGGCAAACAGGAACTGGTCTTCCGGATGAAGGGGAACACTGGAGAAAGCATTAGCCAGGTTGGTCACTGTGAACACATTTGCTGTGACAGGCACATTCGAGAGCAGAGTGTGCGGATTCGGCATAAATGCAGTTTCAAACACCGTGGCGTCATTCACAGCTCTCAGGTCATGTACTATTCTGAACTTGGCTGGCTCTCATTTTACAGTCTTTTTATTGACCGGGAAAAGCGTGGTATTGCAAGGCGATGTGCAAGGAACAATGATTCCTATTTACAGGTAGACCTTCAGTTGGTCAGAGGCAGCTTGACTCTAGGCCTGGCCTGGGCCTTACGAGGGTACGGGGTACATGGCTTGAGTGACACCCGTACTGGGGCTACTTGAGGTTGTCTCACGTGCTGGGGTCCCTTAGACCATAGACTTTCTGGTACTACATCCAGTACCTCCTTGGGTAGGCCTCATCGATCGTTTAATGTTCTTGTAGGGCCGCCAGCATGACTCTTCTTGGGTCAGGGATGAAGAAAGTGTCACTGTCCCATCTTCCTGGAACACTGTGGTTGCCTTCAGCTTCTGCAGCAGGTTCACTCCCAGCAGGTTGAGTGGAAGGTCCTTGACGCCACAAACTGGAATAGGATTGAGTGTCCTGGCTGAGTGCACACGCTCAGTGACTTTGTAAGCTGAGAATGTCTGACTTGACCATCAATGCCCATGCGAGACACAGAGGATTCTGATAGGCAGGTGGTTCAGCGAGTTCCACAGGTCTCATCACACTTGCACCGGTGTGCAGAAGGAAAGATCTGACAACGCCATCCACTTTAAGGGTAATTTGAGGTATTGGTCTTACAGATGAAGTTTTACATGTCAGGAGCGTAGTGTCTTGCGGACCTGGCTTGCTTGCCTCTGTCCTATGGACGGGGTACTTCATTGCTTTCTGCACGTCTTCCTTGACCTGTTTCTCTGGACCAACTCTTGGATTGCATGGCTCCAGTCTCTTCGGGGGCGTGGGTGCTTTGCACTGGTTCTGGTAATGGCCAAACTTGCCACAGATGTAACACTTGACACTTTTTCTGTCTCCGTAGGGTGGTTGCGCTTCCAGGTCAGTGGTCACCATGAGAGGGGCTGTCTTCTGCACCCCTGGTTGGGACTCAATCCCTTTGGCTACTCTGGACAACGGCATGATGGGTACTGTAGCGGCAGCTGGGTCCGGCCCGCTGATTGAAGCTGCGGTGGTAAGATGGGGCCTGCAGGTGCATTCGTGGCGAGGCCCGGGGGTGCCATGAGACCGGCGGCTGCATCCAACCCAAGGTCTTGGGGCATTACAGGGGCTGCGGCTGCATCTGCCATCACTTCTTACACCTGGTCTGACATAGCTTCTCCCCTTTGCTAACCTTATTGAGGTCGGTGTCTCCTCTCTGGAGTCTGCAGCGGTTCTTCCGGTGTGTCGCTCGGCACTTTGCAGCTTCTTCACCTCTGGCTCCCCTTCCGGCGTTCTCAGCAGCACGGCACCCATTTCCTTCTTCGCGCTCTTTGTGGTGCTATAATGGTGGCAGATTTGGTGACAATCGGCAATAAACAGTCTCCTAGGTGCACATAAACCATTTTGCTGGGTCAGTCCACTGCTATTGACCTGTTCTCAGGCCTAGCCACTATCAGTGGTTTCCTAATTGGCTGTCTCAGTCCATGCACAAAGGCCTGTGCCAACATTTGCCTGTGTATCTGGTCTTGAATGGTGAAGCCCAAGTCTTGGGATACTTGCATTACTCTGCCATGAAACTTCTTTACAGACTCTGTCTTGTCTTGGCTCATGTCATGGCTTGTCCTGCCAATCTGCCTTTGGCCCACTCTCTGAGCTGTTCAATTAGCTGTGGCCCTGACTCCCAAGCGTGTACGTCTAATTCTGCTGGAATAATAATAATAATAATAATTTTATTTATATAGCGCCAACATATTCCGCAGCGCTTTACAACTTATAGAGGGGACTTATACAGACAATAGACATTACAGCATAACAGAAATCACAGTTCAAAACAGATACCAGTAGGAATGAGGGCCCTGCTCGCAAGCTTACAATCTATGAGGAAAAGGGGAGACACGAGAGGTGGATGGTAACAATTGCTTTAGTTATTTGGACCAGCCATAGTGTAAGGCTCGGGTGTTCATGTAAAGCTGCATGAACCAGTTAACTGCCTAAGTATGTAACAGTACAGACACAGAGGCTATTAACTGCATAAAGTGTATGAGAACATGATGGAGGAACGTGATTATGTTGTTGTTTTTTTATTAATAGGCCACACAGGGATAATTAGGTTAATGCGTTGAGGCGGTAGGCCAATCTGAACAAATGAGTTTTTAGGGCACGCTTAAAACTGTGGGGATTGGGGATTAATTGTATTAACCTAGGTAGTGCATTCCAAAGAATCGGCGCCGCACGTGTAAAGTCTTGGAGACGGGAGTGGGAGGTTCTGATTATTGAGGATGCTAACCTGAGGTCATTAGCAGAGCGGAGGGCACGGGTAGGTTGGTAGACTGAGACCAGAGAGGAGATGTAGGGTGGTGCTGAGCCATGGAGTGCTTTGTGGATGAGGGTAGTAGTTTTGTACTGGATTCTGGATTGGATGGGTAGCCAGTGTAATGACTGGCACAAGGTAGAGGCATCGGTGTAACGGTTGGCGAGGAATATGATCCTGGCAGCAGCATTCAGGACAGATTGGAGCGGGGAGAGTCTGGTAAAAGGTAGGCCAATTAGTAGAGAGTTACAATAGTCCAGACGAGAATGAATAAGTGAGACAGTAAGAGTTTTTGCAGAGTCGAAAGTAAGAAAAGGGCGAATTCTGGAAATGTTTTTGAGATGCAGATAAGAAGAGCGAGCCAGTGATCGGATGTGGGGGGTGAATGAAAGCTCGGAATCAAGGATGACTCCAAGGCAGCGGGCATGTTGCTTTGGAGTAATGGTGGAACCGCACACAGAGATGGCAATGTCGGGCAAAGGTAGGTTTGTAGAGGGAGAGAACACGAGGAGTTCAGTTTTTGACAGGTTCAGTTTCAGATAGAGGGAGGACATGATGTTAGAGACAGCGGTAAGACAATCACTGGTGTTTTCTAAAAAGGTCGGCGTGATAACAGGAGAAGAGGTATATAATTGGGTGTCGTCAGCATAGAGATGGTACTGGAAACCAAATCTACTGATTGTTTGTCCAATAGGGGCAGTATACAAAGAGAAGAGGAGGGGGCCTAGGACTGATCCTTGAGGAACCCCTACAGTAAGGGGAAGGTGAGAGGAGGAGGAACCAGCAAAACAAACAGTGAAGGATCGGCCAGAGAGATAGGAGGAGAACCAAGAGAGAACGGTGTCCTTGAGGCCGATGGAGCGGAGCATAGTGAGGAGGAGCTGATGATCCACAGTGTCGAATGCTGCGGAGAGATCCAAGAGAATTAGCATGGAATAGTGACCATTAGATTTAGCTGTTAGTAGGTCATTAGAGACTTTAGTGAGGGCAGTTTCAGTAGAGTGTAAAGAGCGGAAACCAGATTGAAGAGGGTCGAGAAGAGAATTATCTGAGAGATAGCGGGTAAGACGGGAGTGGACCAGGCGTTCCAAGAGTTTAGAGATGAAGGGAAGATTAGAGACAGGTCTATAATTAGCGGCACAATTTTGATCGAGGGAGGGCTTTTTAAGTAGTGGATGTATGATGGCATGCTTAAATGAGGAGGGAAAAATACCGGAAGTGAGGGAAAGGTTGAATATTTTTGTTAGGTGAGAGGTGACAGCCGGGGAAAGGGAAGTTTGAATTGTTCCTTCATGATTGGCCAGAGTGCATCACCTGCTTCTATTTCCATTCATCGCCCAGAGATCATTCCAGGTGGCTGCATATGTTCACTGGTTCTGTTACATTCTTCTGTAAAATGGCATGGGATGCATCCCTGGGTCTGGAAGATTGTCATCTGACTTGAAGTGCAGTGCACATAGTGTAACGATGGTGCCTCTATCTGCCCCTGCATTCTTGGTGCCTGTGGGTTTCTTTTTCTAGTACTGGACAGCATATATGATGTTCCCTCTTCATCTTCATCAGAGGAATAGTTGTGATAGCTTGTACTGGGGTCATACACTGGCTGATTTTGGACTTAGAAGTTGCTTTTTATGTGAGGATGTCTCCCCCCTTGCTGAAGCTATGATGGATTAGGCTTATAGTTCTATGTTGGTGTGAATGTAGGCAGCTCTGACTGGTGCTGAAGTTGTACATTATCAGCAGATTGTAGATGATCAGTACTCCCCCCTCTGCACCCAGGGCTGAGCTGTCTGCTGCCTGATATCTCTGGGGGGGGGGGGGTTTGCTGTTGTGTATCCGCTTTTTGGGCTCCCCTGGTGGTTGCTGGTGGTACTGGTGACTTGTTTGCACTTTGCTGCTTCTGTTCACCTGCTTCCATCAGCGTTTGGGAGTTTCCTATTTAGCCTTGCTCTCCAGTCATTTCCTTGCCGGTCATCATTGTAACCAGAGCCTTTCGGTTGCATGTTCCTGCTACTAGTCTGCTGATCAGCTAAGTGGACTTTGTCCTTTTGTTTTGTATCTTTGTCCAGTTTGCAGTTTTTGTTATTCTCTGTAGCTGGAAGCTCTTGCGGGCTGAAATTGCCACTCCTGTGTCATGAGTTGACACAGGAGTCTTAAAGTAATTTCAGGATGGTTTTTTGAAAGGGTTTTCAGTTGACCGTGAAGTCCTCTTTTGTATCCTTCTGCTATCTAGTAAGTGGACCTCTCTTTGCTAAATCTACTTTCATACTGTGTATGTCTTTTCCTCTTAACTCACCGTTATTACATGTGGGGGGCTGCTATCATCTTTTGGGGTATTTCCCTAGAGGTAAGCCAGGTCTGTTCCTTCCTCTACCAGGCGTAGTTAGTCCTCCGGCTGGCGCGTGGCATCTAGGAAGTCGTAGGTATGCTCCCTGAAAGCCAAGAGAAAGGCAGACTCATATGGTATGCACAACCACACAAAAATCAGATGTCAAAATCAAATATATATAAATATCAAGCCTTTATTACACCTCAAAAAGACATAAAAACATTTAAAATAAGATATACATATCTGTACATGCACCATACCCCAAGGCAAATAGAAGCCTAATAAATATGTCCATACATGATGGCTACCTCCAAATCACTCAATATATTCAGTAAGAGAGAAACCACATGGAGAAACCCTAGAGGCCAACCCTGATGGTATATCTATCACACCAAATAAGGTGTGTCTAAGCAAAAACCGTCCGTGCAGGGCAAATGGCAATAATATCCTAGGTCATCCAAGTGTATACAACCTGTCAATGGTCAATTAAGCCCATGCATCTGGCTGGTAAAAAGAAGCAGCATGAATGGTGCAGGGTAATGAGCCAGAAATAGGTATCCATGTGGCGAATGGAGGAGGCAGTAAAATGGCCTGAGCCTATACCGGAGGTATGGTGGGAGCAGGCCCCACGCGTATCGCTGCCGCAGCAGCTTCGTCAGGGGAAGTGACCAGAGGTGTATTAAGCTGCTTTAAATAGAAAGTGAAATCATAATAATTACATACCGCTGTGGAGCAAGAACGGCACCAGAAGGCGCGGATAGAGGGAGCGCCATATACGCCATGTCCAATACACTGGCGTGGTGCTAGGAATAATGCAGCGTCCATGGGGTACAATGCGCGTGCGCACACCGCGATTCCTGATAGGATCGCGTTGCGCATGCGCTGTCCCAAGCCGGCCGGACAGAGCAAAAACAAGTAGAAAGCATATGATGTAATAGGTAATGAAGTAATAAGACTAGAAGATAGATGTCGCAGCTAGACTATACGGAAATGTGCTGATAAGGGACAAGGAAGGGAGGAACCCTTGTGGAAAATGTGGAGGGGAACAGGACAAGATGTGTTGGAATGCATTGTGGCCACAAAACATATGTATATATAAAGCCCCTAAGAGGCCCTATCACCTAAGGAAAAAAAAAAAACCTGTTAATGGACAAAACCATATATGCAACCGCACTTCATAAATATGTATCAATATGTATCCAGCATACAGTGCGTGACATTGAGCCAGTCAAAGTTCATAATGAGACAATGATTGGTAACATCATGCTGTATAGAAGTGCCAAATGAGATGATAAATCACCCACAATGGTGCATCCCAAAGGGAAAGGGGAAGGAGGGGGAGGGGAAGGAAGGGGGGGGGAAGAAAATGGCCACCGTATACATGAGTAGAAAGCATATGTTGCTAATTTATTCAGGAAAATACCTGAACATATATATGCGTAATTGGACCTAATAGTCCAAGCACCTCTCCCTGGCTACTATTAGTTGTGTGGTAGATTTAGCTCACGGTCAGCTCGAGATTCCATCACCCAGAGCTCGTCCATTATTTTTGTGTTCTGATGTTTCCCTGCCATTGGGAATCATGACAGTATGACCGGCCAGTGTTAAACTTATTGGCAGAAGAAATGAGAGAAAAAAGAAGTCTGTAAAAAAATTTTTTTTTTTTTCCTTGTTCCCCTATGCTTGCTCCATAGTTGGATCAGTTGTATTTCAGCTCTAATTACAGCCTTTGCCTTTCTCTCCTTATAATCCTTGAATGGCTCTGAGCTCACCTGTTTAGAGATGGATCCTCAGAGTTTGGCTGCAGGTTTAAATAATCTTGCTACGAAGGTTCAAAATTTACAAGATTTTGTTATACATACTCCTAATTCTGAACCTAAAATCCCTACACCAGAGGTGTTTTCCGGAGATAGATCTCGGTTTCTGAATTTCAAATATAATTGTAAATTATTCCTTTCTCTCAGACCTCACTCCTCAGGAGATCCTGTCCAGCAGGTTAAGATTGTAATTTCTTTGCTGCGAGGTGACCCTCAAAATTGGGCATTTTCATTGGCACCAGGGGATCCTGCGTTGCTCAATGTGGATGCGTTTTTCCTGGCTTTAGGGTTGCTTTATGAGGAACCTAATTTGGAGATTCAAGCAGAAAAAGCTTTGATAGCCCTATCTCAAGGGCAAGATGAAGCTGAGATATACTGCCAAAAATTTCGTAAATGGTCTGTGCTTACTCAGTGGAATGAGTGTGCCTTAGCGGCAAATTTCAGAGAGGGCCTTTCTGATGCCGTTAAAGATGTTATGGTGGGGTTCCCAGCGCCTACAGGTCTGAATGAGTCCATGACAATGACAATTAAGATTGATCGGCGTTTGCGGGAGCGCAAACCCGTGCACCATTTGGCGGTATCTTCTGAAGAGACGCCAGAGAAAATGCAATGTGACAGAATTATGTCCAGAAGCGAGCGGCAGAATTATAGGCGTAAAAATGGGTTATGCTTCTATTGTGGTGATTCTGCTCATGTTATATCGGCATGCTCTAAACGTACTAGGAAGGTTGACAAGTCTATTTCAATTGGCACTTTACAGTCCAAATTTATTTTTTCTGTAACCTTGATTTGTTCATTATCAGTTATTACCGTGGATGCCTATGTGGACTCTGGCGCCGCTCTGAGTCTTATGGACTGGTCCTTTGCCAGGCGCTGTGGGTTTGATTTAGAGCCTCTGGAAGTCCCTATACCTCTGAAGGGTATTGATTCTACACCTTTGGCTTGTAATAAACCACAGTTCTGGACGCAAGTGACTATGCGTATGACTCCAGACCATCAGGAGGTGATTCGCTTCCTTGTGTTGTACAATTTACATGATGTTTTGGTGCTTGGATTACCATGGTTACAGTCTCATAACCCAGTCCTTGACTGGAAAGCTATGTCTGTGTTAAGCTGGGGATGTCGGGGGGCTCATGGGGACACTCCTATGGTGTCCATTTCGTCATCTATTCCATTTGAGATTCTGGCATTTTTGTCTGATTATCGTGATATTTTTGAAGAGCCTAAGATTGGTTCACTCCCTCCTCACAGGGATTGTGATTGCGCCATAGATCTGATTCCTGGCAGTAAATTTCCAAAGGGTCGTTTGTTTAACCTATCTGTACCTGAACATGCTGCTATGCGCGAGTATATTAAGGAGTCCCTGGAAAAGGGACATATTCGTCCTTCTTCATCACCTTTAGGAGCCGTTTTTTTCTTTGTCTCTAAAAAGGATGGCTCTCTGAGGCCTTGTATTGATTATCGACTCCTGAATAAAATTACAGTCAAATATCAGTATCCGTTGCCTTTGCTGACTGATTTGTTTGCTCGCATAAGGGGGGCTCAGTGGTTCTGTAAGATTGATCTTCGTGGGGCGTATAATTTGGTGCGAATTAAGCAGGGGGATGAGTGGAAAACCGCATTTAATACGCCTGAGGGCCATTTTGAGTATTTGGTAATGCCTTTCGGCCTTTCTAATGCACCTTCGGTCTTTCAGTCCTTAATGCATGATATTTTCCGTGAATATTTGGATAAATTTATGATTGTGTACTTGGATGATATTTTGATTTTTTCTGATGACTGGGAGTCTCATGTTCAGCAGGTCAGGAGGGTTTTTCAGGTTTTGCGGGAGAATTCTTTGTGTGTAAAGGGTTCAAAGTGTGTTTTTGGGGTTCAAAAAATTTCCTTTTTGGGGTACATTTTTTCCCCTTCTTCTATTGAGATGGACCCTGTCAAGGTTCGGGCTATTTACGACTGGACGCAGCCTACTTCTCTGAAGAGTCTCCAGAAATTCTTGGGCTTTGCTAATTTTTATCGTCGATTTATAGCTGGTTTTTCTGGCGTTGCTAAACCTCTGACGGATTTGACTAAAAAGGGTGCTGATGTTGCCAATTGGTCCCCTGCTGCCGTGGAGGCCTTTCGGGAGCTTAAGCGCCGCTTTTTGTCTGCCCCTGTGTTACGCCAGCCTGATGTTTCTCTTCCCTTTCAGGTTGAGGTCGATGCTTCCGAGATCAGAGCAGGGGCGGTTTTGTCGCAGAAAAGTTCCGACTGCTCAGTGATGAGACCTTGTGCGTTCTTTTCGCGAAAATTTTCGGCCGCCGAGCGAAACTATGATGTTGGTAATCGGGAGCTTTTGGCCATGAAGTGGGCATTTGAGGAGTGGCGTCATTGGCTTGAGGGTGCCAGACATCAGGTGGTAGTTTTGACTGATCACAAGAATTTAATTTATTTGGAGTCTGCCAGGCGCCTGAATCCTAGACAGGCACGTTGGTCGTTGTTCTTTTCCCGGTTTAATTTTATGGTCTCGTACTTACCGGGTTCTAGGAATGTGAAGGCAGATGCTCTTTCTAGGAGTTTTGAGCCTGACTCTCCTGGGAATTCTGAACCTGCTGGTGTCCTTAAGGATGGAGTGGTTTTGTCTGCTGTCTCTCCAGATTTGCGACGTGCTTTGCAAGAATTTCAGGCGGATAGACCTGATCGTTGTCCGTCTGGTAGACTGTTTGTTCCTGACGATTGGACCACTAGAGTCATCTCGGAAGTTCATTCTTCTACTCTGGCAGGTCATCCGGGAATTTTTGGCACCAGAGATTTGGTGGCTAGATCCTTCTGGTGGCCTTCCCTGTCTCGAGATGTGCGTGTTTTTGTGCAGTCTTGCGATGTGCGTGCTCGGGCCAAGCCTTGTTGTTCTAGGGCTAGTGGGTTGTTGTTGCCCTTGCCTATTCCGAAGAGGCCTTGGACGCACATCTCTATGGACTTTATCTCGGACCTCCCTGTTTCTCAGAAGATGTCTGTCATCTGGGTGGTGTGTGACCGTTTTTCTAAAATGGTTCATTTGGTGCCATTGCCTAAGTTGCCTTCCTCATCTGAGTTGGTCCCTCTGTTTTTTCAAAATGTGGTTCGCTTGCATGGTATTCCGGAAAACATCGTTTCTGACAGGGGTACCCAGTTCGTGTCTAGATTTTGGCGGGCAGTCTGTGCCAGGTTGGGCATTGATTTGTCTTTTTCGTCTGCATTCCATCCTCAGACCAATAGCCAGACGGAGCGAACTAATCAAACTTTGGAGACTTATTTGAGGTGTTTTGTGTCTGCGGATCAGGATGATTGGGTTGCCTTTCTGCCTTTGGCGGAGTTTGCTCTTAATAATCGGGCTTGTTCTGCCACTTTGGTTTCTCCTTTCTTTTGCAATTCAGGGTTTCATCTGCGTTTTTCATCTGGTCAGGTTGAATCTTCGGATTGTCCTGGAGTGGATGCGGTAGTGGATCGGTTGCATCAGATTTGGGGACAAGTGGTGGATAATTTGGAATTGTCCCAGGAGAGGACTCAGCAGTTTGCTAACCGCCGTCGTCGTGTTGGTCCCCACTTTCATGTTGGGGACTTGGTGTGGTTGTCTTCCCGCTTTGTCCCTATGAGGGTTTCTTCTCCTAAATTTAAGCCTCGGTTCATCGGTCCTTATAGGATTTTGGAGATTCTTAACCCTGTTTCCTTTCGTTTGGACCTCCCGGCATCTTTCGCTATCCATAATGTGTTCCATCGGTCGTTGTTGCGGAGATATGAGGTACCGGTGGTTCCTTCTACTGAACCTCCTGCTCCTGTGCTGGTGGAGGGTGAATTGGAGTACGTGGTAGAAAAGATCTTGGACTCCCGTATTTCCAGACGGAGACTTCAATATCTGGTTAAATGGAAGGGCTATGGTCAGGAAGATAATTCTTGGGTAACTGCCTCTGATGTTCATGCCTCGGATTTGGTTCGTGCCTTTCATAGGGCTCATCCAGATCGCCCTGGCGGTTCTTGTGAGGGTTCGGTGCCCCCTCCTTAAGGGGAGGGTACTGTTGTGTATCCGCTTTTTGGGCTCCCCTGGTGGTTGCTGGTGGTACTGGTGACTTGTTTGCACTTTGCTGCTTCTGTTCACCTGCTTCCATCAGCGTTTGGGAGTTTCCTATTTAGCCTTGCTCTCCAGTCATTTCCTTGCCGGTCATCATTGTAACCAGAGCCTTTCGGTTGCATGTTCCTGCTACTAGTCTGCTGATCAGCTAAGTGGACTTTGTCCTTTTGTTTTGTATCTTTGTCCAGTTTGCAGTTTTTGTTATTCTCTGTAGCTGGAAGCTCTTGCGGGCTGAAATTGCCACTCCTGTGTCATGAGTTGACACAGGAGTCTTAAAGTAATTTCAGGATGGTTTTTTGAAAGGGTTTTCAGTTGACCGTGAAGTCCTCTTTTGTATCCTTCTGCTATCTAGTAAGTGGACCTCTCTTTGCTAAATCTACTTTCATACTGTGTATGTCTTTTCCTCTTAACTCACCGTTATTACATGTGGGGGGCTGCTATCATCTTTTGGGGTATTTCCCTAGAGGTAAGCCAGGTCTGTTCCTTCCTCTACCAGGCGTAGTTAGTCCTCCGGCTGGCGCGTGGCATCTAGGAAGTCGTAGGTATGCTCCCTGGCTACTATTAGTTGTGTGGTAGATTTAGCTCACGGTCAGCTCGAGATTCCATCACCCAGAGCTCGTCCGTTATTTTTGTGTTCTGATGTTTCCCTGCCATTGGGAATCATGACAGTTTGCCTACTGCATTGTGTGTAGTGGGATTTTCTCTGGCAATGACTGGGCTGTGCCAGGGACATGGAAAGGGAACCTTGTGCTGTAAGCACCATATTGTTTGAATTGGGCGTTGGCCCAGCCGGCAACGAAGAGGAAAAAAAAGAGGAAGAAGAAGGAGGAGGGGTTGATGAGTGAGACAAAGGAAGAGAGAGAGGGAGGAGAAGAGAGGAGTGGAGACGGGTGTGGAGAAGGAGGAGTGGAGATGGGTGAGGAGAAGAGGGAGGAGACAGGTGTGGTGGGGGAGTGGAGAAGGAGGAGTGGAGATGGGTGAGGAGAAGAAAAAGAAGGAGGAGATCAGGTGTGGTGGGGGAGTGGAGGAGGAGGGGAGAGAGAGAGAAGAGGGAGGAGAAGAGGTGTGGAGAAGAGAGATAGAGAGGAGAATAGAGGAGTGGAGAGAGAGAAAAGTGTGGAGAAAGAGGAGAGCGGGGGTGAGGAGAAGATGGAAGGTGTGAAGGAGAGAGATAGAGAGGGGGAGAGAGAGAAGAGAAAAGTGTGGAGGAAGAGGAGAGGAAAAGAGAGTGAGAGAGAAGAACGCGGAGAGAAAAGACTGACAACAGAATGAGAACAATAGAGTGGAGCAATGATGCCTTCTCCCTGTAGGGAGAGACGGGGTGCACCACATACTGTGCAAAAACTCCCTATACCATGGATTCTGCTAAAAGCAGACTGCGCAGATCCAATATTTCCCGTCTTATACACTTAAAAATCACTTCCTGGTTTGCTCACATATCTTTCTGTACCACCTAAACGATGTAAGCTCTGCTGGCACTTTATACCATGTATTAGTATTCAGCAATCTAACATCAGCTAACTTCCCTTATTTTCCCTTCTACGTCATGCCACTCTGCAGCTTGAAGTCTGCCATTCTTATGAATTTCACGTACTTTATACCTTCCAAAATTCTTCACATACTTAACACCTTCGTGTTCTGCCACTATCTAGGGGGCTGTTTTCTCATCAGGAAGTAAAAGACCCTCCTGTTGCTCGGCCACTTTATTCCCCATGGCAAAATCAAAAAATGAAAAACACACAAAAATGAAAAAAAAACAGTACTAAAAAATCTTCTAAAAATGAGTATATAAACCTCCAAAAAAGAACCAAAATAATCAAAAACTCAAAATTTTGATACAAAAAAAACTTTGGAAAACTTTAATAAAATAAATGAAAAAAACCAATAAAAAAAAGCCATATATACAGGTCCTTCTCAAAAAATTAGCATATAGTGTTAAATTTCATTATTTACCATAATGTAATGATTACAATTAAACTTTCATATATTATAGATTCATTATCCACCAACTGAAATTTGTCAGGTCTTTTATTGTTTTATAATGATGATTTTGGCATACAACTCCTGATAACCCAAAAAACCTGTCTCAATAAATTAGCATATTTCACCCGTCCAATCAAATAAAAGTGTTTTTTAATAACAAACAAAAAAACCATCAAATAATAATGTTCAGTTATGCACTCAATACTTGGTCGGGAATCCTTTGGCAGAAATGACTGCTTCAATGCGGTGTGGCATGGAGGCAATCAGCCTGTGACACTGCTGAGATGTTATGGAGGCCCAGGATGCTTCAATAGCGGCCTTAAGCTCATCCAGAGTGTTGGGTCTTGCGTCTCTCAACTTTCTCTTCACAATATCCCACAGATTCTCTATGGGGTTCAGGTCAGGAGAGTTGGCAGGCCGATTGAGCACAGTAATACCATGGTCAGTAAACCATTTACCAGTGGTTTTGGCACTGTGAGCAGGTGCCAGGTCGTGCTGAAAAATGAAATCTTCATCTCCATAAAGCATTTCAGCCGATGGAAGCATGAAGTGCTCCAAAATCTCCTGATAGCTAGCTGCATTGACCCTGCCCTTGATGAAACACAGTGGACCAACACCAGCAGCTGACATGGCACCCCACACCATCACTGACTGTGGGTACTTGACACTGGACTTCAGGCATTTTGGCATTTCCTTCTCCCCAGTCTTCCTCCAGACTCTGGCACCTTGATTTCCGAATGACATGCAAAATTTGCTTTCATCAGAAAAAAGTACTTGGGACCACTTAGCAACAGTCCAGTGCTGCTTCTCTGTAGCCCAGGTCAGGCACTTCTGCCGCTGTTTATGGTTCAAAAGTGGCTTTACCTGGGGAATGCGGCACCTGTAGCCCATTTCCTGCACACACCAGACTCAGTCCACTGCTTCCTCAGGTTCCCCAAGGTCTGGAATCGGTCCTTCTCCACAATCTTCCTCAGGGTCCGGTCACCTCTTCTCGTTGTACAGCGTTTTCTGCCACATTGTTTCCTTCCAACAGACTTACCATTGAGGTGCCTTGATACAGCACTCTGGGAACAGCCTATTTGTTGAGAAATTTCTTTCTGGGTCTTACCCTCTTGCTTGAGGGTGTCAATGATGGCCTTCTTGACATCTGTCAGGTCGCTAGTCTTACCCATGATGGGGGTTTTGAGTAATGAACCAGGCAGGGAGTTTTTAAAAGCCTCAGGTATCTTTTGCATGTGTTTAGAGTTAATTAGTTGATTCAGAAGATTAGGGTAATAGGTCGTTTAGAGAACCTTTTCTTGATATGCTAATTTATTGAGACAGGTTTTTTGGGTTATCAGGAGTTGTATGCCAAAATCATCAGTATTAAAACAATAAAAGACCTGACAAATTTCAGTTGGTGGATAATGAATCTATAATATATGAAAGTTTAATTGTAATCATTACATTATGGTAAATAATGAAATTTAACACTATATGCTAATTTTTTGAGAAGGACCTGTATATATTTTCCTTCTCCCCTCTCCCTGCGCTCAACGCAGTTAGAGACACACACCTCCCCCTTTCGTATGCTATTGCAATCAATGTTACTAAAATCACGTATCTGAAAACATGTATGTCGTACCAAAAATGATAGATACAACCTGTTTCACTTCTTCACAAAAAGCTACACATAGCCAGCATTGCAGCTGAAAACAGTCAGAAAAAAAAACAGATGTGACAGTGTGATTTACAATGCATCTCTGCTTCAGCAGCTGAAAAAGAGGAAGTTCAAGAGAGAAGGGAAAAAAAACAACCAAAACTTTCTTTTACTATTTATTGCTTTTAAAGCAGCAATACATGAATTGAACCAAACAGAAACAGACAGACAATCCGGGAGATGCCCTTTTAAATTCTGTGACACGTGCAGGTTGCGCTGGGAACAGACTACTGCCAATCGCACTGGACGCACCAGCGCCCAGGCCGCCTGAGTGACTGAGAAGCACAACAAGCGGGAAATCTACCACCCCGGTCCGGTCGTCCTGACTGGATTGCCGGCACTACGGGAATCTGAAGTAGCCCTCTAAGTTATCACTACCCGTGCCTGGAACATGGGACTACCTGCCCCGGAACGCTACCTGTTCCTCCTATGCATGGGAATCCTGCAATAACTTATCGAGCGATTTGACCTCCTGCGGTCTGTTACCCAGCCACCACAAACAAAAGTCACTGTTTCCTTCCTTCTCCCGGATCTTACACAAACACAGAACACATACACGGCACACAGCAGACACCTCCCAGGGTTTGGATTCGTGGATACAGGCTTGGACTTTTTACACTACCTGGGATATGCGGTGGTGACCACACCTGACCGGCAAGAGGTATAGACCTGGACTGGGCACAGGGGACTTTCAGGTAAGATGATAACATTTTCTTACCTTACTTATGGAGCTGCGCAGTCTCCGTCCCGTGCACCAAGGCCGTGGCTAACACCTCTGTATCTCCGGTCAGAAGGATCCCGTGCGTTTCATCCATGCCTCGCTATTGGGGGCCATTTGATATGGAAATATTTGGGTTGGATAAATATATCCCTGTGTGTGCTGTGGCCGCTCCCAATAAGACTGAGTATTTTGAGCGCTCAAGGAAGAATGAGACTGCACAACATCATTGTGTCAATAACATTCCATCAATACTGATACTTTATTGTACATACATAGTTTTTATGATAGCAGATAGAAAGGAGTGGTTAGGGGTTGTTAGGGGTGGTTAGTTAATTACCATATTGTCTAGCTCCTCTGTCATTGGTTATCTAAACATATATGGAATATTGTGATTAATGCTCATATGACTGCTGACCAAGCAACTAAAGTGTAGCTCTCTGCATGTAGGACAAAGTTGAGACATTTGATCAGCAGTTAATACATCTGACACTGTTGTTCCGCTTTTGGGATGGAAAACCCCATACAATCTGTCTGGCCTATATTAGTTCATGTCAGCCATTTTAAACCATTGATTATAATGTATATATTAGCTGTGAGTATATGAGTATATATGTTTATAGAGGAGTATACATGCAAGTGAGATCTACATGATATATATATTTCTATCACAGAAGTGACCCTTAGGCAATTATATAGTAGATTGTTAACCAATAAAGTGGATTTTTTTACCTTATTATTTGCTGTGGTGTGCATACTATGGTAGTGCCTTTTCTTTCATGCAAATTGCTTATGTTTTCTCTACCTATTGCACCCCGGCTTTTCCATTAGGTCTATGGCTGTGCGCTGGGATTTCTTTGTTTTCATTAGTGTCAGCTTCACTGTCATTTCCTATGGACATAATTAACATCAGTAGGAATTGAGAGGGCAGCAGCAGCTCTGACTTCTTCCTGATTGGCCGCAGGGATCAAGTAACATTTTCATGCCCCAGGAGAGCCAATTCTGACACCTCTAGAATGCCTCCGGCACTGGAGATGAGTATACACTACGGTTCAAAAGTTTAGGGTCACTTAGAAATTTCCTTATTTTTGAAAGAAAAGCAAATTTTTTTCCAATGAAGCTAACATTAAATGTTTCAGAAATATACTCTATACATTGTTAATGTGGTAAATGACTATTCTAGCCGCAAATGTCTGGTTTGTAATGCAATATCTTCATATGTGTATAGAGGTCCATTTCCAACAATCATCACTCCAGTGTTCTTATGGTACTTTGTGTTTGCTAACTGTGTAAGAAGGCTAATAGATGGTTAGAATACCCTTGAAAACCCTTGTGCAAGTATGTCAGCACAGCTGAAAACAGTTTGGCTGATTAGAGAACCTTTAAACCTGACCTTCCTTTGAGCTAGTTGAGAATCTGGAGCATTACATTACAGTTGGTTCCATTAAACTCTCAAAATGGCCAGAAAAAAAGAACTTTCATGTGAAACTCGACAGTCTATTCTTGTTCTTAGAAATGAAGGCTATTCTATGTGAGAAATTGCCAAGAAACTGAAGATTTCCTACAACGGTGTGTACTACTCCCTTCAGAGGAAAGCACAAACAGGCTCTAACCAGAGTAGAAAGTTGGAGGCCCTGCTGCACAACTCAGCAACAAGACAAGTACATTAGCGTATGTAGTTTGAGAAATCGACGCCTCACAGGTCTTCAACTGGTAGCTTCATTAAATAGTACACGCAAAATGCCAGTGTCAATGTCTACAGTGAAGAGGCGACTGCGGGATGCTGGCCTTCAGGGCAGAGTGGCAAAGAAAAAGCCATATCTGAGACTGGCTAATAAAAGGAAATGATTAAAATGGGCAAAATAACACAGACATTGGACAGAGGAAGATAGGAAAAAAGTGTTGTGGACAGACAAATCCAAGTTTGAGGTGTTTGGATCACACAGAAGAACATTTGTGAGACGCAGAACAACTGAAAAGATGCTGAAAGAGTGTCTGACGCAATTTGTCAAGCATGGTCGAGGTAATGTCATGGTCTGGGGTTGCTTTGGTGCTGGTAAAGTGGGAGATTTGTACAAGGTAAAAATGATTTTAAATAAGGAAGGCTATCAATCCGTTTTGCAACGCCATGCCATACCCTGTGGACAGCGCTTGATAGGAGCCTATTTCATCCTACAACAGGACAATGACCCAAAGCACACCAAATTATGCAAGAACTATTTAGGGAAGAAGCAGGCAGCTGCTATTATATCTGTAAGGGAGTGGCCAGCGCAGTCACCAGATCTCAACCCCACTGAGCTATTGTGGGAGCAGCTTGACCCTATGGTGCGCAAAAAGTGCCCATCAAGCCAAACCAACTTGTGGGAGGGGCATCTGGAAGCATAGGTTGAAATTTATCCAGATTACCTCAGCAAATTAACTGCTAGAATGCCAAAGGTCTGCAATGCTGTAATTGCTGCAAAGGGAGTATTCTTTGACGAAAGCAAAGTTTGAAGGAGAAAATTGTTATTTCAAATAAAAATCTTTTTTTCAAACCTTGTCAATGTCTGGACTAGATTTTCAATTCATTTGGCAACTCATTTGATTAATAAAAGTATGAGTTTTCATGGAAAACACAAAATTGTCTGGGTGACCCTAAACTTTTGAACGGTAGTGTAGGTGTTATTATTTTTACAGGGGGGAAACATAAGGATTCAGAAGGGGTTTTCTGAGTAGGGGATAACCTATTTAAGTGACACAAGGAACCACTTATTTTAAGTAGTAATTTCATGCAAAGCCAAAAAATAAAAGAGCCTTCCCAGCCAATACAATTTACATGAATCTAATTCTTTTTTATAATCTGCACAACGTAGTCTTTAGATTTGTCCTTGTTACTACAGTGTTACTACATACCATTTTTAGTGTGTTGCTCCCTTTGTATGACTTCTATGACTAATTGGATTTGTATAGATTATTACACAAGAAGGCACTCCTATATATCAACGAAGCAAACATTAGTACATGAAATTTTGTATGAATAATTAGAAATATAATTGAAGACCTTAATTCACTTTCCAGTGTGTAAAAAGATAACCACAAGAGTCCAAGAAACTGAAAGCAAAGGCGGATTACCGTGTTCTTATTCTGGAGAGCTGATTTATAGAGAGCCAACTCAGAAATACAAGTAAGCACAAGTTCTTGCGCTAAGAGGAGCCATACCTTTAGTTTAAAAATACAATGCATAGCTGTGGAGAATTATTTATCTTCATATGCAAATGAGGTGCTTAGCACACTGTAGGCTGTTTGGTTGAGAGTGTCCCTCCCATAGATTCACCAGCTAGTTTTGAACTGTCAATCAATGCAGCAGGGATGGAGCTAGTTAAATTCAAATTGACTCTCTGATATCGTTAGTATTCATATGTTTCATAGATCATAGATCATGAGTAAGACTCCATAGTTGAAACGCGTTGATCGTCCTCACTGGTGTGCCAGGTGTTTACTATGCAAAGATTTTTTTGAAGAACGTTATACTTTTTCAGTTGTCCAATAAAGTTTCACAAAGTTTGAACCGCCTCAGCCTTCAGCTGGATCATTTCTCCTTTTGTTTCCATTTGGCGTGGGCGCTCACCCCAATCTGTGCTGGGCGTTGGCAGGTCTGGGGATTTCTCTGAAGACCGGTAAGCTGACTATATTTTTCTTTCTATTATTCATATGTTTCAACTCATTCTAGTAAAATACTACCATGATGATTCCACCACTCTTTGAGTGATAGCATAGCCGCCACTCTATAGGATATGGCCGTGCTCAGCTGTCAGTATTATGAGTGGCAGCCCTATCACCTAATCTGAGGCAGGGGCGTGCTGGGCTGTCTGTATTGTGATTGAAAGCTCAGCTGCCCAAGTTGACCGGGCTTGCAGGGTCTTCCAGGCTATTTAGCTGGATGGCTATTATCATACCTTGCCAGTTGTCGCTTAGCTCAAGTGGTGTGCATTTGCTCTGTGCTCTAAGTTCCTGTATTGTGATCTTTGTCGAATGACCTTGGATCTTACTTTTGAAAATCTGTTTGCCTAGCCCCTTTGTCTTGATCTGCTACCTTCTTGAAATTCTGACCCCGCACTGTGACCTAACTTCTTTTTTGTCTCACCCCCTGTTTATGACGTGCTCTCTTGCTATCTGATCCCGGACATCTTGACTATCCTGCCTCATGGCTTGTCTGTGAGTAGTAACTCAGAGTCACAACCACCATGTTTTAATAAAATCCTATATCTTGAATGCAAGTACTCCAAGGAGCTCTGTGGTAACATAAGCATACAACAGAATTTAAAAGTTCCTGATTTTGCCTCTATGGCACCAAGAAAAGAGAAAATATGTCTGCCTAGAGCAGAGCAGGCTCAGAAATGGAGACGACCCTGAAGGACTTCCATGGCTGATATGAGGCCTGCATAGCACAACTGTTTGTCTAAGAACTTTATATTCATAGCATTAAATTGAATGTAGTGTTTCAATATTCTACATTTATGGTCTATCCACAGGATATAGAACCCGCATCTATGTCGAGAACAAGGCTCTGTCACACACTGCTGTCAGGGAAGGGCTGGCTGCCCATGTGGTCTCTCTCTATTCTGTTTTATGAGAGTTCAGAAATTGGCTAGTATGACATTTATGGCATATCCTGTGGATATGCATTGAAACATCCAGCTAAAAACAAGCCATTGACTCTGTCACTTAAAATATAATATTCTGGATCTCAAAATACGGCAATGCAAACTAATTTTTTATTTGTTCTTTCAATTAATTTTTAGCTATGAAACATATCAAAAACTATATAGATTTGGTATAATCAAGTTACTTACATTTGACTTATTTGAAGTCACCCATGGAACAAAGTCAACATGTAATTTCTACTGCAAGGTGAATGTCATAAAACAAATAGCCGAAATCAACTGTGGAATTGCTACTCATTTTCAGTACATTATTTGTTAAAATATTTTCATTGAAGACTACAACTCGAACCAGCCCTAATGTGGACAGAAAAATAAAAAAAAGTATTAGCTCTTTGAAGGCGAGGAAGAAAAACCAAAAGAGAAAAAAATACTTTGAGGGTTTAATCCATACTGGATTAGGTTGGTTAATTTATATTTGTTGCAATTTTTGTAGACTTGGTACGTTTGTAATATATGCTGATGCCTAGACACCCTCTCTTATGATTTAACCTAACCGTTATTCAAGGCACTAATAACACAATCTTTTCTCTTTAGGCTAGATTCACTAATCCGTGTGAGGGTTACCATCCAAGAGAAAAGGAATGATTTTTTATCAGGTGTCTTTCTGGTTGCATCATAGTTGCATTATTTTTTCCTCATCCATTTTATTTTCACTGAAGCAAGCAGACTGTCTAAACTTTTTTTAACTATTGAATCTTAACAATGTATGTCCACGTTTATATGTTCAGTATTTGTTTAGTATTTTACATCAGTATTTGTAAGCCAAAACCAGGAGTGGGTGATAAATGCAGAAATGGTGACGTGCTTCTATTATACTTTTCCTCTGATTTTTCCACTCCTGATTTTGGCTTACAAATTCTGATGTAAAATATTGACCAAATACTGAACATGTGAACGTGGCCTATCAGTTACAAATGGTTGAAATCAGAATGGAACTCTAAAGGACAAAGTATGTCTTCCTAATTTTGTCTGGGTCTCATGGATCCTCATACACTTTGATGGCCGTGTCTCAAGGCCAGCTCAAGGTTTTCATGGGCCCTGGGCAAAAGAGTCTCAGTGGGCCCCTTTAAATATTATGGACACCACATAGTGCTCCATACAGTATATGTACCACATAGTCCTCCATACAGTATTATGGATACCACATAGTCCTCCATACAGTATTACGGGAGCCACATAGTTCTCCATACAGTTTTATCGGTACCACATAGTCATCCATACACTATTATGGACACTACATAGACCTCCATACAGTATTATGGGCACCACATTGTCCTCCATACAGTATTTGTCACTGGGAGACCATGACAGAGAGGGGCAAGAAGATCACAGCGTCCAGTTACACAAACCTCTGTATGTATTAGATCTGCTTCACCTTCCTTTAAGTAGTACAGGTCTTCCTTGCTCTGTTATTGCAATGGTTAATCAGTTCTGTCTAGCTGCTGGAGCTCTCCGTCCTGATTTGGGTTAAGTGATTTATTTAATCTTGGGAGAACTCAAGCACAGATGCACTTTATTGTATGGTTAAAGGATTTGTGATATGAGAATTAGTGCACATTGTTACACCTGGATATTCAAGCAAAAATGTACTTTATTATACTGTCTAAAGCCCCTTTCACACGTCCATGTCTCTGGAATGTGTGGTCACAGTTTTCACACGCACAGGAGACACGTACACACAAATACCCATTCAAATAATGTCCGTCGACAAAACACGCTGACGTGTCCGATTTTTGCCGTCAGCATGGATGGCAAAACGTCCCGCACACGTGCACACGGAGAACACACATTGATGTCCTCCGTGTGACACGCATCGGCATCGGGGAAGAAGTGCTACTGTAAGCGCTGTTCCCCGGCAGCTGGTGCTGAAGCCGGCTGTCATTATTCTCCCCTGCTCTGCCAGCAAGCAGAGGAGAATAATGAGCGTTATATTAAAGTCTGAATGACAGCAGGTGGTGGCTTTTGGGACTGTTACCCGCATCATCCAACACCTGCTGACGCTAATAACAGTGACAGTAGGTGCGGATGATCGGGGGTATTCCACAGCCGCCAGCTGCGATCGTTTGGAAATAAATGAATGAAAAACCCAGCGTGGGTTCCCCCATATTTTATTGAACCAACCAGATAAAACTCACAGCTGTGGGCTGCAAACCTCAGCTGTCAGCTTCAGCAAGGTTGGTTATCAAGAATAGAGGGGTCCCCACGCTGTTTTTTTAATTTAAAAAATGACGTGGGGTCCCCCCCATTTTTGGCAACCAGCCTTGCTAAAGCTCACAGCTGTGGGCTGCTATTCTCAGACTTGTAAGGGGCCATTGATATAGGCCCCTCCCCGCCTAAAATCAGCAGCCTGCAGCTGCCCAGAAAAGGTGCATCTATTAGATGTGCCTTTTCTGGGGCTTTGCCCGGCTCTTCCCACTTGCCCTGTAGCAGTGGCAAGTGGGGTTATATTTGTTGGGTTTACGTCACCTTTCAGGTGACAGCAAGCCCACAGCTTAGTAATGGAGAGGCGTCTATAAGACATCTATCCATTACTAATCCTATAGTTGTAATGTTAAATAAAGACACGGCCAGAATAAAGTCCTTTATTTGAAAAAATTACACAGACTCCTTTAGGGCCTGTGCACACGATGCAGATTTAGTGCAGATGTGCAGCGTTTTTTTTCTGCTGCAGAAACGCTGCAGATCTGCACTGTGATTTACAGTACAATGTAAATCAATGTGAAAAATAAAAGCTGTGCACATGGTGCAGAAAAATCCACGCAGAAACGCTGCAGATTTCAAAGAAGTGCATGTCACTTCTTTTGTGCGGATCTGCAGCGTTTCTGCACCCCTCCATTAATAGAAATCCGCAGTGGTAAAAACTGCAGAAAATCCGCACAAAATCCGCACAAAATCCGCATCAATTCTGCACAAAAACCGCACTAAAACCGCATAAAAAACGCGGCAAATCAGCAGCTGCGGATTCTGCCAGGAGATGCGGATTTTGTGCAGAAAATTCTGCACCTCTTTTTTAACGTGAGCACATAGCCTTAATGTTCTAAATTAAACCATAATTACTGCAACACCTAATTCCCTGACGCCCTCGATCTCCTGTAATAAAAGTAAAATAATAAACCAACAATATACCATACCTGTACGTCGTTGTGTCGCACTCTGTAATCCATGTCTGGGGGCTAAATACTTTTCAACCAGGACGGTGCCAAGATGTGACCGTTCCGGCTGAAAACCACTGGTGAATGAGCTGCTGAGAGCCCCGCATCATTCATCAGTGGTGACATCATCGAGGCCGGGTTGAACTGAGGTGACCTCTGGACCATGGGAAAAAGCCGGTGATGAAAAATCCCAGAAGCACCAAATCTACTATGCGGCTATATCTATATTGTATATGTTTTTGTATATACAATATGTATGTGTTTAATATAGGGGTAAAAGGGTTATTCAGAGACTGCCGACATTGAATGGGGGTGCCATGATAAAATCTTTAGGGTGCCAACCTCTTCAGATAGGCAGGAGAACAGCTCTATAGGGTCTACTAGGGTCTTCTAGCCAAGTGATGGGTGTCTCAATATGGAAACTGCTGGTGGTACCAGCCTCTTGCGCGGTACCACCAGTGGAACACCGTCGCACCACACACACAAACATACACACACACACACACACACACACACACACTGCATATGCCGTACGCACCATACACACACAAACACACACTGTATATGCCGTAAGCACCACACACACACACATATATACTGTATACGCCATACGCACCACACACACACACACACACACACACTGTATACGCCGTACGCAGCCTCTTGCGTGGCACCACCAGTAGAACACAGTCGCGAACACGCCGCCGGGATCAGCCGAATGATTCACTGACCGCCGCCATCTTTGTACAGGAGGAGCGCATAGCGCATGGGGCAGACAGATCAAAGAAGAGAGCACAGATGGGAAAAGTCAGCACATAGGGAAAGAGAGAGTGGATAGGTGGGTGAGCACATGGGGGAGAGAGTCTCAAAACTGCAAAGCCTGCCCCCATCGTGACATTACCACCCTCCCGATGCGATAGCATCGGGCTTCCGTCTAGTACCATATAATGGGCCTCATATATTGCTACATACATAAAATACATAAAAATAATCACATATTCACCTCTCCCCATTCACCCGCTGCTCTGGTCTCCTCAGTATCTTCTGACCCTCTGCACTGCTTGGCATAGAGGGTGCGCTGTACTAACATCATCGCGCCTTCTGCGCTGAGACGTCGAAGAACTAACACGCAGAGGGGAAACGATGGGAAAGGGAGCCTCAGATAACGCTCCCGATCCCTTCATTGTTTTCAACTTACAGGCATCGACTTGAAAGTACGATGCGGGGGGCCCAGTGCCAGCTCTGACACTGGGCCCCCCTGACTCACGAGCCCCAGACATCAAGTGTTGATGTCCGCAATGGTGAATGGACCCTCCCATTTGTCCACGGCCCCGGCACATGCCCGGGTGCGCCGGGTGGTGACGCCAGCTCTGCCGAGTCTGATCCACAAAATCTGATCAGATTAGGACCTGCTTTGAGTGTCCCGGCCTGGAGACACAGTCACTTTATAGAAGCTGATGTGAGTGTGGCTCATTGAAACTCTATGGTCAGTGTGCTTTCTGAGAATGGCCCGCATTAGGTTGTGTTTCATGGATGTGTGAATGCTGCTTTGCATTTCTGAAGAGCACATAAAGCTAGCAGAAAAATGTATCTTTGACCAATATACCTGCATTCAGTTGGTATATTAAACAAATATATAAAAATAAATTATCAGTAAATAGTCATTGTGATCATGTGAAGATGGACATTCCCTTTACAAGAAGGTCGTTTTATTGATTTTTATCCAGGAAAAATGCTTTTTGGTGTAAATCACACCTCAAACCACATAAATTGCACAATTACTGGTATAAAACAGGATAGTTGTAGCATCTTGCTGTGGGTATGCTTCTCTGCAGTAGGCTGAACTTAACGGCTTGCAGCAATATTCACTGTGATCCAATCAAATATGATAGGGTACTGTAGACTGCAAATGAGCTGCAAAACCAAGAGCAGGTCGATTATGCCAGTTCTCCCTTTATGGTCCCCCCAGTGGTTAAGTCTTATAAATGTTAATGAATACTGACCACTTTCCTGCCTTGTGCAAGTGGCCTTAGGGTAAGGGCACCGTCTCACAGTGGCACTTTGATCGCTACGACGGCACGATCCGTGACGTTCCAGCGATATCCATACGATATCGCTGTGTCTGACACGCAGCAGCGATCAGGGACCCCGCTGAGAATCGTACGTCGTAGCAGATCGTTTGAAACTTTATTTCGTCGCTGGATCTCCCGCTGTCCTTGCTGGATTGGCGTGTGTGACGCTGATCCAGCGATGTGTTCGCTTGTAACCAGGGTAAACATCGGGTTACTAAGCGCAGGGCCGCGCTTAGTAACACGATGTTTACCCTGGTTACCATTGTAAATGTAAAAAAAAAAAACACTACATACTCACCTTCTGATGTCTGTCACGTCCCCCGGCGTCTGCTTCCCGCACTGACTGTGAGCGCCGGCCGTAAAGTAAAAGCAGAGCACAGCGGTGACGTCACCGCTGTGCTGTGCTTTACGGCCGGCACTGACACAGTCAGTGCGGGAAGCAGACGGCGCTGGACGTGACGGACATCAGAAGGTGAGTATGTAGTGTTTTTTTTTTTTACATTTACATCGTAACCAGGGTAAACATCGGGTTACTAAGCGCGGCCCTGCGCTTAGTAACCCGATGTTTACCCTGGTTACCCGGGGACTTCGGCATCGTTGGTCGCTGGAGAGCTGTCTGTGTGACAGCTCCCCAGCGACCACACAACGCCTTACCAACGATCACGGCCAGGTCGTATCGCTGGTCGTGATCGTTGGTAAATCGTTTAGTGTAACGGTACCCTAAGACCAAACAGGATTAGTTGCAGTTGTTGCGTGACTATGGGATTGCTGTTGTGTAATTGGATTCTGGGCTCCCCCGGTGGCCACTTGTGGAATTGTACTTGTGTGCATCATCCCCTCTGTTCACCTGCTCCTATCAGGATGTGGGAGTCGCTATATAACCTTGCTCCTCTGTCAGTTTCATGCCGGTCAACAATGTAATCAGAAGCCTTTCTGTGCATGTTCCTGCTACTAGACAACTCCCAGCTAAGTTGGACTTTTGTCCTTGTGTGTTTTTGCATTTTGTTCCTGTTCACAGCTGCTGTTTCGTTACTGTGTCTGGAAAGCTCTTGTGAGCGGAAATTGCCACTCTGGTGTTATGAGTTAATGCTAGAGTCTTAAAGTAATTTCTGGATGGTGTTTTGATAGGGTTTTCTGCTGACCATGAAAGTGCCCTTTCTGTCTTCTTTCTATCTAGTAAGCGGACCTCGATTTTTGCTAAACCTATTTTCATACTACGTTTGTCATTTCATCTAAAATCACCGCCAATATATGTGGGGGCCTCTGTCTGCCTTTTGGGAAAATTTCTCTAGAGGTGAGCCAGGACTGTCTTTTCCTCTGCTAGGATTAGGTAGTTCTCCGGCTGGCGCTGGGCATCTAGGGATAAAGAAACGTAGGCATGCTACCCGGCCACTTCTAGTTGTGCGGCAGGTTTAGTTCATGGTCAGTATAGTTTCCATCTTCCAAGAGCTAGTTCTCATATATGCTGGGCTATGTTCTCTCGCCATTGAGAATCATGACAGTGCTGGGCTATGTTCTCTCGCCATTGAGAATCATGACAGTTTGACCGGCCCAAAACAAAAGGGTTAAATTTCTGGCTGAGAAAGGAGAGAAAAAAGAAGTCTGCTACAATTTTTTTTTTTTTTTTTTTCCTCTAGTTCTGAGTGTGCTCTTAATTGAATCACTTGCTAGTCTGCCTATACTGCAGCCTTCCTCTCTTTCTCTCCTTCTTATCCTTGAATGGCTCTGTGTTCACCTGTTTCAAATGGATCTTCAGAGTGTAGCTACAGGTTTGAATAATCTCGCCACAAAGGTACAAAATTTGCAAGATTTCGTTGTTCATGCACCTATGTCTGAGCCTAGAATTCCTTTGCCTGAATTCTTCTCGGGGAATAGATCTCACTTTCAAAATTTTAAAAATAATTGCAAATTGTTTTTGTCCCTGAAGTCTCGCTCTGCCGGAGACCCTGCACAGCAGGTCAGGATTGTAATTTCCTTGCTCCGGGGCGACCCTCAAGACTGGGCTTTTGCATTGGCACCAGGGGATCCTGCGTTGCTCAATGTGGATGCGTTTTTTCTGGCCTTGGGGTTGCTTTATGAGGAACCTCATTTAGAGCTTCAGGCGGAAAAGGCCTTGATGTCCTTGTCTCAGGGGCAAGATGAAGCTGAAATATACTGCCAAAAATTCCGCAAATGGTCTGTGCTTACTCAGTGGAATGAGTGCGCCCTGGCGGCGATTTTCAGAGAAGGTCTCTCTGATGCCATTAAGGATGTTATGGTGGGGTTCCCTGTGCCTGCGAGTCTGAATGAGTCCATGACGATGGCTATTCAGATCGATAGGCGTCTGCGGGAGCGCAAACCTGTGCACCATTTGGCGGTGTCTACTGAGAAAACGCCAGAAAATATGCAATGTGATAGAATTCTGTCCAGAAGCGAGCGGCAGAATTTTAGACGAAAAAATGGGTTGTGCTTCTATTGTGGTGATTCAACTCATGTTATATCAGCATGCTTTAAGCGTACTAAGAAGCCTGACAAGTCTGTTTCAATTAGCACTTTACAGTCTAAGTTTATTCTATCTGTGACCCTGATTTGTTCTTTATCATCTATTACCGCGGACGCCTATGTCGACTCTGGCGCTGCTTTGAGTCTTATGGATTGGTCCTTTGCCAAACGCTGTGGGTATGATTTGGAGCCATTGGAGGCTCCGATACCTCTGAAAGGGATTGACTCCACCCCATTGGCTAGTAATAAACCACAATACTGGACACAAGTGACTATGCGTGTTAATCCGGATCACCAGGAGGTTATTCGCTTTCTGGTGCTGTATAATCTACATGATGTTTTGGTGCTGGGATTGCCATGGCTGCAATCTCATAACCCAGTCCTCGACTGGAGAGCTATGTCTGTGTTAAGCTGGGGATGTAAAGGAACTCATGGGGACGTACCTTTGGTTTCCATTTCATCATCTATTCCCTCTGAGATTCCTGAATTCTTGTCTGACTTTCGTGACGTTTTTGAAGAACCCAAGGTTGGTTCACTACCTCCGCACCGGGAGTGCGATTGTGCCATAGACTTGATCCCGGGTAGTAAATACCCTAAGGGTCGTTTATTTAATCTGTCTGTGCCTGAACACGCGGCTATGCGAGAATATATAAAGGAGTCCTTGGAAAAGGGACATATTCGTCCTTCGTCATCTCCCTTAGGAGCCGGTTTTTTCTTTGTGTCTAAGAAAGACGGCTCTTTGAGGCCGTGTATTGATTATCGACTTTTGAATAAAATCACGGTTAAATATCAATATCCGTTACCACTGCTTACTGATTTGTTTGCTCGTATAAAGGGGGCCAAGTGGTTCTCTAAGATTGATCTCCGTGGGGCGTATAATTTGGTGCGAATCAAGCAGGGGGATGAGTGGAAAACCGCATTTAATACGCCCGAGGGCCATTTTGAGTATTTGGTGATGCCTTTTGGTCTTTCAAATGCCCCTTCAGTCTTCCAGTCCTTTATGCATGACATTTTCCGCGATTATTTGGACAAATTTATGATTGTGTATCTGGATGATATTCTGATTTTTTCGGATGACTGGGACTCTCATGTCCAGCAGGTCAGGAGGGTTTTTCAGGTTTTGCGGTCTAATTCCTTGTGTGTGAAGGGTTCTAAGTGTGTTTTTGGGGTTCAAAAGATTTCCTTCTTGGGATACATTTTTTCCCCCTCTTCCATCGAGATGGATCCTGTCAAGGTTCAGGCTATTGGTGATTGGACGCAACCCTCTTCTTTTAAGAGTCTTCAGAAATTTTTGGGCTTTGCTAACTTTTATCGTCGATTTATTGCTGGTTTTTCTGATGTTGTTAAACCATTGACTGATTTGACTAAGAAGGGTGCTGATGTTGCTGATTGGTCCCCTGATGCTGTGGAGGCCTTTCGGGAGCTCAAGCGCCGCTTTTCTTCCGCCCCAGTGTTGCGTCAGCCTGATGTTGCTCTTCCTTTTCAGGTTGAGGTCGACGCTTCTGAAATCGGAGCTGGGGCGGTGTTGTCGCAGAGAAGTTCCGACTGCTCCGTGATGAGACCTTGTGCTTTTTTTTCCCGTAAATTTTCGCCCGCCGAGCGGAATTATGATATTGGGAATCGGGAGCTTTTGGCCATGAAGTGGGCTTTTGAGGAGTGGCGTCACTGGCTTGAGGGGGCCAGACATCAGGTGGTGGTATTGACTGACCACAAAAATTTAATTTACCTTGAGTCTGCCAGGCGCCTGAATCCTAGACAGGCGCGCTGGTCGTTGTTTTTCTCTCGGTTTAATTTTGTGGTGTCTTACCTACCGGGTTCTAAGAATGTTAAGGCGGATGCCCTTTCTAGGAGTTTTGAGCCTGACTCCCCTGGTAATTCTGAGCCCACAGGTATCCTTAAAGATGGAGTGATATTGTCTGCCGTTTCTCCAGACCTGCGGCGGGCCTTGCAGGAGTTTCAGGCGGATAGACCTGATCGTTGCCCACCTGGTAGACTGTTTGTTCCTGATGATTGGACCAGTAGAGTCATCTCTGAGGTTCATTCTTCTGCGTTGGCAGGTCATCCTGGAATCTTTGCTACCAGGGATTTGGTGGCAAGGTCCTTCTGGTGGCCTTCCCTGTCACGAGATGTGCGAGGCTTTGTGCAGTCTTGTGACGTTTGTGCTCGGGCCAAGCCTTGTTGTTCTCGGGCTAGTGGATTGTTGTTACCCTTGCCTATTCCGAAGAGGCCTTGGATGCACATCTCGATGGATTTTATTTCGGATCTGCCTGTTTCTCATAAGATGTCTGTCATCTGGGTGGTGTGTGACCGTTTCTCTAAGATGGTCCATCTGGTTCCCTTGCCTAAGTTGCCTTCTTCTTCCGAGTTGGTTCCTCTGTTTTTTCAAAATGTTGTTCGTTTGCATGGTATTCCGGAGAATATCGTTTCTGACAGAGGGACCCAATTCGTGTCTAGATTTTGGCGGGCATTCTGTGCTAGGATGGGCATAGATTTGTCTTTTTCGTCTGCTTTCCATCCTCAGACTAATGGCCAGACCGAGCGGACTAATCAGACCTTGGAGACATATTTGAGGTGTTTTGTGTCTGCGGATCAGGATGATTGGGTTGCTTTTTTGCCTTTGGCGGAGTTCGCCCTCAATAATCGGGCCAGCTCTGCCACCTTGGTGTCCCCGTTTTTCTGTAATTCGGGGTTTCATCCTCGATTTTCCTCCGGTCAAGTGGAATCTTCGGATTGTCCTGGAGTGGATGCTGTGGTGGAGAGGTTGCATCAGATTTGGGGGCAGGTGGTGGACAATTTCAAGTTGTCCCAGGAGAAGACTCAGCTTTTTGCCAACCGCCGTCGTCGTGTTGGTCCTCGGCTTTGTGTTGGGGACTTGGTGTGGTTGTCTTCTCGTTTTGTCCCTATGAGGGTTTCTTCTCCTAAGTTTAAGCCTCGGTTCATCGGCCCGTACAAGATATTGGAGATTCTTAACCCTGTGTCCTTCCGTTTGGACCTCCCTGCATCCTTTTCGATTCATAATGTTTTTCATCGGTCATTGTTGCGCAGGTATGAGGTACCGGCTGTGCCTTCCGTTGAGCCTCCTGCTCCGGTGTTGGTTGAGGGTGAGTTGGAGTACGTTGTGGAAAAGATCTTGGACTCTCGTGTTTCCAGACGGAAACTCCAGTATCTGGTCAAATGGAAGGGATACGGTCAGGAGGATAATTCTTGGGTCACTGCCTCTGATGTTCATGCCTCCGATCTTGTCCGTGCCTTTCATAGGGCTCATCCTGATCGCCCTGGTGGTTCTGGTGAGGGTTCGGTGCCCCCTCCTTGAGGGGGGGGTACTGTTGTGTAATTGGATTCTGGGCTCCCCCGGTGGCCACTTGTGGAATTGTACTTGTGTGCATCATCCCCTCTGTTCACCTGCTCCTATCAGGATGTGGGAGTCGCTATATAACCTTGCTCCTCTGTCAGTTTCATGCCGGTCAACAATGTAATCAGAAGCCTTTCTGTGCATGTTCCTGCTACTAGACAACTCCCAGCTAAGTTGGACTTTTGTCCTTGTGTGTTTTTGCATTTTGTTCCTGTTCACAGCTGCTGTTTCGTTACTGTGTCTGGAAAGCTCTTGTGAGCGGAAATTGCCACTCTGGTGTTATGAGTTAATGCTAGAGTCTTAAAGTAATTTCTGGATGGTGTTTTGATAGGGTTTTCTGCTGACCATGAAAGTGCCCTTTCTGTCTTCTTTCTATCTAGTAAGCGGACCTCGATTTTTGCTAAACCTATTTTCATACTACGTTTGTCATTTCATCTAAAATCACCGCCAATATATGTGGGGGCCTCTATCTGCCTTTTGGGAAAATTTCTCTAGAGGTGAGCCAGGACTGTCTTTTCCTCTGCTAGGATTAGGTAGTTCTCCGGCTGGCGCTGGGCATCTAGGGATAAAGAAACGTAGGCATGCTACCCGGCCACTTCTAGTTGTGCGGCAGGTTTAGTTCATGGTCAGTATAGTTTCCATCTTCCAAGAGCTAGTTCTCATATATGCTGGGCTATGTTCTCTCGCCATTGAGAATCATGACAGTGCTGGGCTATGTTCTCTCGCCATTGAGAATCATGACAGATTGCCTAACACCTATAGTGGGACCAGTGTTCACACGCACTATTTTGGCCTTTTACATTCAGGTAGTGTTCACATGCATTATTTTGGCCTTTTATTTTCAGGTAGTGTTCACATGCACTATTTTGGACTTTTATTTTCAGGTGTCTGACCATGTTGAACATAACTGATTTATGATGTTTCTGGTTGAGTTAATATTGATCATACCTATAGTGGGACCATTGCTGTTGTATTGCAGCATAATACAAGTGAATGGGTACTGTGACAAGCAAATCACAAAAAATCTGACAAGGTTGGACTTACTGCAACTTGCTTGTTGTTGTTGCAATGCAACCTCATTCACTTGTAGTGCGCTGCAATGCAGCAGCAATACCTATTGAACTTTGGTCCCACAATAGGTGTTGGGATAAAGTCAACTTATAGCCCCAACATTAGCCAAACAGTTTTAAAATTGAAACTTTTGTTCCCTTTCAAAATCAAGTGATTGTCTAACAGACAATTAACCACTGCGGTTAGTAGACCACACCACCATAACATCATGGCCTCTGCCTTTAAAAAAGTGATTAGTTTAATGTAGCAATATTAAGGGCTGCTATTTCATCAACCCTGCTGGGGAATATAATGCAGCGTTTTGCATCTACTCAGCCTAATATGGAGGATACCATAATCTTCTGTACATACTGTACAAACTCTCCTGTAACGACTGTGAAATCCTGTATGCAGTGTGAGAACTTCCTATGTGTCGACCACCTGACAGCCCACAACAGAGCACTGGATCATACAGTATACTAATAGAACCCATCGGCTCTTTTGGTTTCAACATTTTTTCCCTCAAATAGAAGGTGGATCCTCAGAAAAGCATTTTTTCCTATTACTAAGGATTGGTTCTCCCACACTGGTAAAGCGTATGCACTAAGTTAAAGGGATGCCAAAAATTAGAAGGAGGCATTCCAATACCCTTGGCGTAGTGGAGAGCCCTATAAAACATTTTTTTCCCATTAAGAATGTGTGAGGTAGGCCCATAAAAATTGTTAATGCGGGCATTTTAACCCCTTAAGCCCGTATGACGTACTATCCCGTCGAGGTGGGGTGGGCCTTAATTCCCGGTGACGGGATAGTACGTCATACGCGATCGGCCGCGCTCACGGGGGGAGCGCGGCCGATCGCGGCCGGGTGTCGGCTGCATATCGCAGCTGACATCCGGCACTATGTGCCAGGAGCGGTCACGGACCGCCCCCGGCACATTAACCCCCGGCACACCGCGATCAAACATGATCGCGGTGTACCGGCGGTACAGGGAAGCATCGCGCAGGGAGGGGGCTCCCTGCGGGCTTCCCTGAGACGATCGGTACAAGGTGATGTACTCACCTCGTACCGAACGTCTTCTCCCTGCAGGCCCCGGATCCAAAATGGCCGAGGGGCTGTATCCGGGTCCTGCAGGGAGCACTTCCGGGTCGGAGCAGGCTGCAGATGAAAGCTGCAGCCTGCACGGCTGTAAGTGAGATCGGAGATCTCACAGAGTGGTGTGCACACTGTGAGATCAGCGATCTGTAATGTCCCCCCCTGGGACAAAGTAAAAAAGTAAAAAAAAAAATTTCCACATGTGTAAAAAAAAATAAAAAAAATTCCTAAATAAATAATAATAAAAAAAAAAAAATATTATTCCCATAAATACATTTCTTTATCTAAAAAAACCAAACAAAAACAATAAAAGTACACATATTTAGTATCGCCGCGTCCGTAACGACCCAACCTATAAAACTGGCCCACTAGTTAACCCCTTCAGTAAACACCGTAAGAAAAAAAAAAAAAAAACGAGGCAAAAAACAACGCTTTATTACCATACCGCCGAACAAAAAGTGGAATAACACGCGATCAAAAAGACGGATATAAATAACCATGTTACCGCTGAAAACGTCATCTTGTCCCGCAAAAAACGAGCCGCCATACAGCATCATCAGCAAAAAAATAAAAAAGTTATAGTCCTGAGAATAAAGCGATACCAAAATAATTATTTTTTCTATAAAATAGTTTTTATCGTATAAAAGCGTCAAAACATAAAAAAAATGATATAAATGAGGTATCGCTGTAATCGTACTGACCCGACGAATAAAACTGCTTTATCAATTTTACCAAGCGCAGAACGGTATAAACGCCTCTCCCAAAAGAAATTCATGAATAGCTGGTTTTTGGTTATTCTGCCTCACAAAAATCGGAATAAAAAGTGATAAAAAATGGTCACGTGTCCGAAAATGTTACCAATAAAAACGTCAACTCGTCCCGCAAAAAACAAGACCTCACATGACTCTGTGGACCAAAATGTGGAAAAATTATAGGTCTCAAAATGTGGAGACGCAAAAACTTTTTTGCTATAAAAAGCGTCTTTTAGTCTGGTTTCACACTTGCGTTTTTATCTGCATGCGTTTTTTTAAAAAACCGCATGTGTGAAAAAATGCATGTAAACGCGGTAAAACGCATGCGTTTTTATAGAAAAACACAAGAAAACAAGAAAAAAACAAAAAACCCTAACCCTACCCCTAACCTGAAATACGTGGCACTGAAATACGTGGCACTGAAATATACGTTTATATACGTATATACGTATATAAGTGCCACGATATTTCAGTGGCCACGTATTTAAGTGCCACGTATTTAAGTGCCACGTATTTAAGTGCCACGTATTTAAGTGCCACGTATTTAAGTGCCACGTATTTAAGTGCCACGTATTTAAGTGCCACGTATTTAAGTGCCACGTATTTACGTGCCACGTATTTACGTGCCACGTATTTAAGTGCCACGTATTTAAGTGCCACGTATTTAAGTGCCACGTATTTACGTGCCACGTATTTACGTGCCACGTATTTACGTGCCACGTATTTTTCAGTGCCTGAAATACGTGGCACTGAAATACGTGGCACTGAAATACGTGGCACTGAAATACGTGGCACTGAAATATCGTGGCACTTAAATACGTGGCACTTAAATACGTGGCACTTAAATACGTGGCACTTAAATACGTGGCACTTAAATACGTGGCACTTAAATACGTGGCACTTATATACGTGGCACTTACATACGTGGCACTTACATACGTGGCACTTACATACGTGGCACTTACATACGTGGCACTTATATACGTGGCACTTATGACTGTCAGAAAATGTTCAGTAAACGGTTAGGGGTGAGGTTAGGGGTAGGGTTTCAGGTAGAATTGGGGAGTTTCCACTGTTCAGGCACATCAGGGGCTCTCCAAACGCGACATGGCGTCCAATCTCAATTCCAGCCAATTCTGCGTTGAAAAAGTAAAACAGTGCTCCTTCCCTTCCGAGCTCTCCCGTGCGTCCAAAAAGGGGTTTACTCCAACATATGGGGTATCAGCGTACTAGGGACAAATTGAACAACAACTTCTGGGGTCCAAGTTCTCTTGTTATCCTTGGGAAAATAAAAATTTGGGGGGCTAAAAATCATTTTTGTGGGAAAAAAAATATGTTTTATTTTCACGGCTCTGCGTTGTAAACTGTAGTGAAACACTTGGGGGTTCAAAGTTCTCACAACACATCTAGATAAGTTCCTTGGGAGGTCTAGTTTCCAATATGGGGTCACTTGTGTGGGGTTTGTACTGTTTGGGTACATCAGGGGCTCTGCAAATGCAACGTGACGCCTGCAGACCAATCCATTTAAGTCTGCATTCCAAATGGCGCTCCTTCCCTTCCGAGCTCTGTCATGCGCCCAAACAGTGGTTCCCCCCCACATAGGGGGTATCAGCGTACTCAGGACAAATTGGACAACAACTTTTAGGGTCCAATTTATCCTGATACCCTTGTGAAAATACAAAACTGGGGGCTAAAAAATCATTTTTGTGAAAAAAATAATAATTTTTATTTTCACGGCTCTGCGTTATAAACTGTAATGAAACACTTGGGGGTTCAAAGTTCTCACAACACATCTAGATAAGTTCCTTGGGGGGTCTAGTTTCCAATATGGGGTCACTTGTGGGGGGTTTGTACTGTTTGGGTACATCAGGGGCTCTGCAAATGCAACGTGACGCCTGCAGACCAATCCATTTAAGTCTGCATTCCAAATGGCGCTCCTTCCCTTCTGAGCTCTGTCATGCGCCCAAACAGTGGTTCCCCCCCACATAGGGGGTATCAGCGTACTCAGGACAAATTGGACAACAACTTTTAGGGTCCAATTTATCCTGATACCCTTGTGAAAATACAAAACTGGGGGCTAAATTTCATTTTTGTGAAAAAAAAAAAAAAATTATTTTCACGGCTCTGCGTTATAAACTGTAGTGAAACACTTGGGGGTTCAAAGCTCTCAAAACACATCTAGATAAGTTCCTTAGGGGGTCTACTTTCCAAAATGGTGTCACTTGTGGGGGGGTTTAATGTTTAGGCACATCAGGGGCTCTCCAAACGCAACATGGCATCCCATCTTAATTCCAGTCAATTTTGCATTGAAAAGTAAAATAGCGCTTCTTCCCTTCTGAGCTCTGCTATGCGCCCAAACAATGGTTTACACCCACATATGGGGTATCGTCGTACTCAGGACAAATTGCACAACAACTTTTGTGGTCTAATTTCTTCTCTTACCCTTGGGGAAATAAAAAAATGGGGGTGAAAAGATCATTTTTGTGAAAAAATATGATTCTTTATTTTTACGGCTCTGCATTATAAACTTCTGTGAAGCACTTGTTGGGTCAAAGTGCTCACCACACATCTAGATAAGTTCCTCAGGGGGTCTACTTTCCAAAATGGTGTCACTTGTTAGGGGTTTCAATGTTTAGGCACATCAAGGGCTCTCTAAATGCAACATGGCGTCCCATCTCAATTCCAGTCAATTTTGCATTGAAAAGTCAAATGGCGCTCCTTCCCTTCCGAGCTCTGCCCTGCGCCCAAACAATGGTTTACACCCACATATGGGGTATCAGCGTACTCAGGACAAATTGCACAACAATTTTTGGGGTCCAATTTCTTCTCTCACCCTTGGGAAAATAAAAAATTGGGGGTGAAAAGATCATTTTTGTGAAAAAATATGATTTTTTATTTTTACGGCTCTGCATTATAAACTTCTGTAAAGCACTTGTTGGGTCAAAGTGCTCACCACACATCTAGATAAGTTCCTTAGGGGGTCTACTTTCCAAAATGGTGTCACTTGTTAGGGGTTTCAATGTTTAGGCACATCAAGGGCTCTCTAAATGCAACATGGCGTCCCATCTCAATTCCAGTCAATTTTGCATTGAAAAGTCAAATGGCGCTCCTTCCCTTCCGAGCTCTGCCCTGCGCCCAAACAATGGTTTACACCCACATATGGGGTATCAGCGTACTATCAGCGTACTCAGGACAAATTGCACAACAATTTTTGGGGTCCAATTTCTTCTCTCACCCTTGGGAAAATAAAAAATTGGGGGTGAAAAGATCATTTTTGTGAAAAAATATGATTTTTTATTTTTACGGCTCTGCATTATAAACTTCTGTAAAGCACTTGTTGGGTCAAAGTGCTCACCACACATCTAGATAAGTTCCTTAGGGGGTCTACTTTCCAAAATGGTGTCACTTGTTAGGGGTTTCAATGTTTAGGCACATCAGGGGCTCTCCAAATGCAACATGGCGTCCCATCTCAATTCCAGTCAATTTTGCATTGAAAAGTCAAATGGCGCTCCTTTGCTTCCAAGCTCTGCCATGCGCCCAAACTGTGGTTTACCCCCACATATGGGGTATCAGCGTACTCAGGACAAATTGTACAACAACTTTTGGGGTCTATTTTCTCCTGTTACCCTTGGTAAAATAAAACAAATTGGAGCTGAAATAAATTTTGTGTGAAAAAAAGTTAAATGTTCATTTTTATTTAAACATTCCAAAAATTCCTGTGAAACACCTGAAGGGTTAATAAACTTCTTGAAAGTGGTTTTGAGTACCTTGAGGGGTGCAGTTTTTAGAATGGTGTCACACTTGGGTATTTTCTATCATATAGACCCGTCAAAATGACTTCAAATGAGATGTGGTCCCTAAAAAAAAATGGTGTTGTAAAAATGAGAAATTGCTGGTCAACTTTTAACCCTTATAACTCCGTCACAAAAAAAAATGTTGGTTCCAAAATTGTGCTGATGTAAAGTAGACATGTGGGAAATGTTATTTATTAAGTATTTTGTGTGACATATGTCTGTGATTTAAGGGCATAAAAATTCAAAGTTGGAAAATTGCGAAATTTTCAAAATTTTCGCCAAATATTCGTTTTTTTCACAAATAAACGCAAGTTATATCGAAGAAATTTTACCACTAACATGAAGTACAATATGTCACGAGAAAACAATGTCAGAATCGCCAAGATCCGTTGAAGCGTTCCAGAGTTATAACCTCATAAAGGGACAGTGGTCAGAATTGTAAAAATTGGCCCGGTCATTAACGTGCAAACCACCCTCGGGGCTTAAGGGGTTAAGCACCCTTAAAAAACGTATAGTGAGGGTAGCATTGATCACCCTGTTGATATGGTAATGGTGGGGAAGGAGGAAGAGAACCACGCAAAAAAGGACAAAATCCTTAAGCCTATACCTAAGTTTGTGTGAGAAGTGGTGCATGGGAATACACCAGAAAAAAAAACTGCATTTGAGTTTATGTTCCTCTGCTGTCATCTTGTGGTGTACAGACGTCTGGCCCAATCCAGCCCTTGTTCATTTTGATAAGAGTCAGCCTGTCAGCATTTTCAGTTGACAGGAAGATGCGCCTATCGGTTATAATACCCAAGCGGCACTAAAAACCCACTCTGACCAATCGGTAGTGGCAGGGTAGGCCAGGACCTTCAAGGAGTAGAGAGACAGTTCATGCCACATGTCTAGCTTGGATATCCAATAGTTGTAAGGCATAGAGTAATCATGGAGGATGCTGTTACGGGTGGCAATGTACTCTCTTCCCAAACTTTTCCCTCCTTGTCAGAATACCCCACGCATCAGGGCCTGGATGATGGGAAAATCTAAGAAAACTGTGCCAGACATTTGAGAGTGGTCCCCTGCCTATGGTGTGTCTGGTGTGTGTCTCCTTTGTCTCTACTCCTTGGTAGCCCAAGGAAATGTTACTCCTGCCACCAGTGTTGTCAGATGGGAAGTTTTTAGTAATTCTTCAGCTAGGGCCTTCTGGTATTGCAACATTTTATTAGATCTCTCTGCCATGGGAAGGATAGATGTAAAGTTCTCCTTGCAGCGCGGGTCTAGGAGGATGCCCAATCATTAATTAGAGAGGATCTGGGAGCTTCAACATAGCAGTAATTAGTGTTGGCCAAAATGTCAGGGTCATGGGAAAGGCAGCAGAACATAACCTCAGCCATGTGTGCCAGACTGCCAACAGCCAAGACTTCCCTGTGCCCACCAAGAGGATGACTGTCCATCTTGTCCTCTTCCTCATCTTCATGCCATCCACGCTGAACAGACAGGATGAAGGTGGTGTAGACACTACCGTCTGTAGCGCAGGCAACCAGCTCCTGTTTCTCCTCCTTATTGTCACACAATCCGCTTTCAGAAGATGAGATGAGGCTGGGCTTTGTAGCATCATCCAGTATAGTTTCTTGCTCCATCTCAACTTGCTCTGCCTGCAAAGCCTCCTCTTTAATTGTGAGCAGCGAGTATTTCAGTAGAGAAAGAAGCGGGATGGTGACGCTAATTATGGCGCCATCGCTGCTCACCATTTTGGTCAAGTTCTCAAAGTTTTGGAGAACCGTACAGATGTCAGACATCCAAGCCCACTCATCAGTTCTTATGTGATGAGGCTTACTGGAATAACGACTGGCATGTTGTACTGGAATTCAACTATTGCCCTCTGCTGCTCACAAAGCCTTGTCAACAAACGTGTAATACTATTGTAGGAACTTGAGGATTCTGATAGTGCGGGGCAATGAACAGACAGAGACGGGTTTCTTCAGTGCAAATAGTGTATTTGTATAACAGCAATAACACCCAAAGCAATATACTGATAAGACACAGTGACCTGCAATGAAACAAGTCCTCAGGTAGTTGGTCCCTGACAGGGGTGGGATCCTGTCAGAGAATGAAGGAGAAGGACACGGAGCTGTGCATGCCCTCAGAGCTGCAGCTCCCAGAGTGAGACATCGAAGGCAGAACTGTATTGCAGAGAGGGTGAGGGAAGTCGTAGCAAAGGAGTGAATTCCAGGAGGGGACCAGCCCTACACAGGCTGCCTCCTTCTGAGGCGCAGGATCCCGGTAGCCGGAACACCGAGGGAGCAACCACCCTTTATGCCTTGCTCCATAGACCGGCAGGACAGCTAATTTCACGTTACCTGTCCACCCTACACCCAGGAGGCACGGTGGCACCCCTTAGAGGCTGAGGCATGAAGGAGTCCCTATAAACCGCCTCAAGCCACCAGTCATATGGGTTTGTCCTATCCTATATGGGGGACAGAGAGAGAGACATTACATCTGTGAGGACCTTATGTGAAGCCTTAGGCAGTAAGGAACTACAACACCACGGCGCTAGAGGAAGGCTACTGATTTCCACCTGGATAAGGGGACTCTGGACTTGCCTCCAAACCGGCCGGACTCTGCCTGCCTTGTGATCTGGTGCCCTGGACTGTGGATGCCAAAGTCTTCAGTAAAGGTAAAGAGACTGCAACCTTGTGTCCTCGTTCTTCACTGTGCCTCTCACCATCCACCATCTACAGACCGGAAAGCCCTGGGGCCATACTTCACCTGTGGGAAGGTATATCATCTAGCTGCCTTAACATCACCCCAGCGGACCCCTTAAAGCAGCATCGGTCATCCTGACCGAATACCACAGGTGGCGTCATGAACATTCCCCTTAAAGACCTTTCCCTTTTACACGGACGTCCCAGGGCCACGTACCGGGTCAGCCACCGTGACATCCCCCCTGTGAACAGAAGGTCCCGGTACCCCACTGCCCTGACGGGGCGAACCACCAGTTTACCACAGGGTTGTGTAGCATGAGCCAAGAAAATCCGAGAATGACAGGTGAGGGCAAGCCATAACTTAAAAGTCTATAAATTTAGAGTGCATGGCACCTACACTGTGTGCAGAATTATTAGGCAAGTTGTATTTTAGAGGATTATTTTTATAATTGATCAACAACTATGCTCTCAATCAACCCAAAAGACTCATAAATATCAAAGCTTAATATTTTTGGAAGTTGGAGTGTTTTTTTTTTAGATTTGGATATCTTAGGAGGATATCTGTTTGTGCAGGTAACTATTACTGTGCAGAATTATTAGGCAACTTAATAAAAACCAAATATATTCCCATCTCACTTGTTTATTTTCACCAGGTAAACCAATATAACTGCACAAAATTTAGAAATAAACATTTCTGGCATGCAAAAACAAAACCCCCAAAATTATTGACCAATATAGCCACCTTTCTATATGATGAAACTCAACAGCCTTCCATCCATAGATTCTGTCAGTTGCTTGATTTCTTTACGATCAACATTGCGTGCAGCAGACACCACAGCCTCCCAGACACTGTTCGGAGAGGTGTTCTGTTTTCCCTCCTTGTAGGATCTCACATTTTATGAGGAACCACAGGTTCTCTATGGGGTTCAGATCAGGTGAACAAGGGGGCCATGTCATTATTTTTTCTTCTTTGAGACCTTTACTGGCCAGCCACGCTGTGGAATAGTTGGAGGCATGTGATGGAGCATTGTCCTGCATGAAAATCATGTTTTTCTTGAACGATACCGACTTCTTCCTGTACCACTGCTTGAAGAAGTTGTCTTCCAGAAACTGGCAGTAGGTCTGGTAGTTGAGCTTCACTCCATCCTCAACCCGAAAAGGTCCCACAAGTTCATCTTTGATGATACCAGCCCATACCAGTACCCCACCTCCACCTTGCTGGTGTCTGAGTCGGAGTAGATCTCTCTGCCCTTTACTGATCCAGCCTCTGGCCCATCAAGAGTCACTCTCATTTCATCAGTCCATAAAACCTTTGAAAAGTCAGTCTTAAGATATTTCTTGGGCCAGTCTTGACGTTTTATCTTGTTTCTTGTTCAAAGGTGGTCGTTTCAGTCTTCCTTACCTTGGCCATGTCCCTGAGTATCGCACACCTTGTGCTTTTTGTTACTCCAGTAACTTTGCAGCTCTGAAATATGGCAAAACTGGTGGCAAATGGCATCTTGGCAGCTTCACGCTTGATTTTCCTCAATTCATGGGCAGTTATTTTGCGCCTTTTTTGCCCAACACGCTTCTTACGACCCTGTTAATCTTTATTTTTTTATTTTTATATAGCGCTAACATATTACGCAGCGCTTTACAGACATTATCATCACTGTCCCCAATGGGGCTCACAATCTAAATTCCCTATCAGTATGTCTTTGGAATGTGGGAGGAAATCGGAGTGCCAGAGGAAACCCACGCAAACATGGAGAGAACATACAAACTCTTTGCAGATGTTGTCCTTGGTGGGATTTGAACCCAGGACTCCAGCGCTGCAAGGCTGCAGTGCTAACCACTAAGCCACCGTGATACCCTGTTGGCTATTTGCCATGAAACGCTTGATTGTTCGGGGATCACGCTTCAAAATTTTGGCAATTTCAAGACTGCTGCATCCCTCTGCAAGACATCTCACAATTTTGGACTTTTCAGAGCCCGTCAAATCTCTCTTCTGACCCATTTTGCCAAAGGAAAGGAAGTTGCCTAATAAGTAAGCACACCTTATATAGGGTTTTGATGTCAGACAACACGCCTCCTCTTTACAGAGATGCACATCACCTGATTTACTTAATTGGTAGTTGGCCCTCAAGCCTGAACAGCTTGGAGTAGGACAACATGTCTAAAAAGTATCATGTGATCAAAATACAACTTGCCTAATAATTCTGCACACAGTGTACTTGTGGATGCAAAGTACAAACGGCCTGAGTAAAATATCTCTGTTGCCGCCATCTTAACCACATTGGTCCACTACATTCATTTGTTTGGAGGCCTAGGCAGGTAAGCATCTCTGCCTTTTTGCTATTTTTCTGAATTTTTGGAGGATTTCTAAATCCTCTTTTTTTGCTAGTATTGTTTAGAGTAGGACTCGTAAGCGTGGGGACCCGTGACGTGGGTTACGAGCTTGCGTATTTTGGCCAAAATATAAACTAATACCTCACATATTTTTTATATGTGTTTTTTTGCATTTTTTCGGGGTGCAGTTGGACCCATTCTGTCTTGTAAACTGTGGTGTCTGTTCACATGGGATGCATTTTAATAGTGCTGGGCAGCCCGCCTGAGCTAATAGAAGGGTGACACTAATCGGCTGTTAACCTGGATGCTGTGCATTCCCATTGTGTGAACAGCGCCACATACGAGTCTCTTATGTGCAGTCATATGCCAAGCAGCCACCACCTCCATTAGTTTGGTAGGCTGTGAGTGGCTGCCTTATCGGTATTTCTGCACCTGTGTTGCCGCCATCTTAACCACATGGGTCCACTGCATCCTGATAGTGCATTTGTTTGGAGGCCTAGGCAGGTAAGCATCTCTGCCTTTTTGCTATTTTTCTGAATTTTTGGAGGATCTCTAAATCTTCTTTTTGTGCTAGTATTGTTTAAAATATCTCTGACTCAAGGGTGCAGAGTCAATAGCGATAATGGGTATTGATTTAGATAATACTTGCAGTTTGAGGGTATGTGCACACGTTCAGGATTTCTTGCAGAAATTTCCTGAAGAAAACCGGAAATTTTCTGCAAGAAATCCGCATTTTTTTTTTTGCGTTTTTTTTTCCGGTTTTTTCGCGTTTTTTTAGCATTCTGCAAGCGTAATTAGCTTGCAGAATGCTAAAGTTTTCCAAGCGATCTGTAGCATCGCTTGGAAAACTGACTGACAGGTTGGTCACACTTGTCAAACATAGCGTTTGACAAGTGTGACCAACTTTTTACTATAGATGCAGCTTATGCCGCATCTATAGTAAAAGATAGAATGTTTAAAAATAATAAAAAAAATAAAAAAATGCTTATACTCACCCAGACATCTCCTCACCGGCGTCCGGCTCCTCTTCCTATAGCTGGTCTGTGCGCACAGGACCTTCTGTGACGTCACGGTCACGTGAGCGGTCACATGACCGCTCACGACCAATCACAGGACAGTGACGTCATCGGCAGGTCTTTCGCCGCACACCAGCTACAGGAACCGAACGGCAGCGTGCAGTGGAGGCGGGAAGACATCGAGGGTGAGTATAGGACTGTTTTTTATTTTAATTCTTATTTTTTGACCACTTATATGGTGCCCAGTGCGTGGAGGAGAGTCTCCTCTCCTCCACCCTGGGTACCAACCGCACATAATCTGCTTACTTCCCGCATGGTGTGCACAGCCCCATGCGGGAAGTAAGCAGATCAATGGACCCCTAGGTGTGCGGAATCCCCTGCAATTCCGCATTTTAATGAACATGTTGCTTTTTTTTCCGCGATGCGATTTTTTCGCGGAAAAAAAGGCTACATTTGCACAAAAAATGCGGAATACACTTAAAATAATAGGAGGCATATGTAAGCGTTTTTTTCGCGTTTTTATCACGTTTTTATAGCGAAAAAACGCGAAAAATACTGAACGTGTGCACATGGCCTGAGGCTCTGGGTCTGGACAAACCTAGCGTCAATCAAATTAAACCCCGTCCCACTGTCCAGAAAGGCAGAAATTACCACCTTATCTATGCCGAGATAGATCTCGGCAGGTAGAAAAAATTGAGATCTACCAACGGAGGAGATAAGTACACACGGGTTGTTACCTTCCTCGCAACCTGGGCTCCTTAGTTTTCCGGCGGCTGTCTACGGGGGGATATGGAAGGACATATACCCACAAAATACCCTTTCCACCACAGAAAAAACACACTCCCCTCTTATGCCAGCGTTAGGTGAGTATAACTGTGCTTGTTATTTTTAAATAAATAAGTAAAAGTATGTTTTTTTATTTCAAATAAAGAACGTTATTTTGGCTCTGTGTTTACTTACAATATACAGCAACTATAGTATTAATAATGGATAGGTGTCTTATAGAAGCTGTGGGCTTGATTTCACCAGACAATACAAAGGTGACATCAACCCCACTTGCCACCGCCACCGGGCAAGTGGGAATTTCCAGGCAAAGCTCCAGAATTGGCGGGCTTCTATTTTTAGGCTGGTGGGGCCTAATATACATGACCCCTTACCAGCCTGAGAATGCCAACCCCCAGCTGCCTGCTTTAACCTGGCTGGTTGTCAAAAATGGGGTGGACCCCATGCCACTTTTTTAAATTATTTATTTAAATAATTTTAAAAAATCAGCGTGGGGACCCCTCTATCCATATAGTACACATAGTATACTACAGTCCTTTATAGAGTATAATGCAGCCTCCATGTAGTACATATATTATAATACACAGCCTATAGTCCTTGATAGAGTATAATGCAGTCCACATATAGTACATATAGTATAATGCACAGCCCATATTGCTTGATAGAGTATGATGCAGCTGTAATAGAGTATGATGCAACCCCATAGAGTGTGATGCAGCCACCCATACAACTTGATGCAGTCCTCCATAGAGTATGATGCAGCCCCCATACAGTATGATGCAACCATCCACAGTGCATATGGCAGCTCCATATATTACATATAGTATAATGCATCCCCATAGTACTGCAATATTATGGCCACCACATACTCACTGATTTAAAAATACATACTCACCTCTCCCTGTTTCCCTGCTGCTCCTGTCTCTGCAGTGCATTTCCTCAGCAGCTCCACCGCCAGGTTGGCACACGAAGAAGTGATATCATTGAGCTCGCTGTGTCAGACACAGAAGGGGAATGATGGGAGAAATAGCATCACATGATGATCTCTCCTCCACCATTGCTTTCAACTGTATCAGCATCTATGAATGCGTGATGCAGGTAGTGCCTTGTGTCGGGCCGCCCTGACTCACAGACCCCACAGTAGCCACCTGGTGTGCTGCTATTAGCGGCACGTCACTGGCTGGGGGGCCCTGGACAAATGCCTAGTTTGCCTGCCCCTAGTGCAGGCCCTGACTGACTGGTGCCATATACATGGTATGTGACAATGAATTTCACTTGCAGTACAAAATGGATCAATCATGGAACTAATGGTACGGTCATTTATGTAAAGTGTCCCAGGAGGCATTTTCAACACAATTATGCCAGGCTGCTTGTTGTTTGTGCTATTGTGAGCAGCTTGCATGCACTAAATGTGCTAACACAGCCTGCAGCGTCTCTGGAATTATCTCCTATTGAGCAAATGTTGGATGTTAATGGTCGACAAGTTTAACGCCTTTACCCCTGAAAGTGGTTTGCACGTTAATGACCAGGCCAATTTTTACAATTCTGACCACTGTCACTTTATGAGGTAATAACTCTGGAACGCTTCAACGGATCTCGGTGATTAAATGAAATCAATATGCGGCTCCACCCCTATGGGAGGTGGAGCGCATATTCATGACTGTAATCGGCGGCCCCACGTGACCGCTCATACAGTAGAAGGTGCGGCCAGGACAGGACACTGCGAGGGAGCCGGGTGAGTATTTTAATAACAGCGGGCGGGCGCACAGGGGGTGGGAGGGGGGTGGGGACAGGGATCTTTATGTTAAACACGAGAAACAAAAAAAAAAGGATTATTCATATCTTCTCTACCGCAAACGCTGCTGCAGAGAAGATATGAATGGCGGCTTCAGCACCACGTGGGGGGGACAGCGCTTATCTCTAGCGCTGTCTCCTGCACGGTGCGTGTGGTACCCAGTCGGCACACGGGCAGCACACGTGTGCCGCACGTGTGCCACACTGATGTGCCACAGAAACGCACGGGCACACGGACACGGATAATTCCGGTACCGATTTTTCCGGTACCGGAATTATCTGGACGTGTGGGACAGGCCTTACAGTGAGGGCTGTGTATATGCCAAGCATTTAACGGCACAGCCTTAGATGTGTATGCTAATTTGCAGGATAACAGTAAATATTCCCCAAGGCAAAAGATCCTAAGAATGCAGACAGACACTGGGGCAAAACAAACCAGAAAATACAACCAAAATTGTTAATGAACTGGTAAGTGAACCACTAAGTATGCCCAGAGATGCCGACAGAGGAGGAAAGGCTATCATGGGGTTAATTACCTGTAATACCGATGTGAATCAGGAAGAGGGGCTGTGCCTGATTTGGAGGGCCAGTGCAGAGTTTCCCGTGCCCCGGGTAAATTGTTAATGAACTGGTAAGTGAACCACTAAGTATGCCCAGAGATGCCGACAGAGGAGGAAAGGCTATCATGGGGTTAATTACCTGTAATACCGATGTGAGTCAGGAAGAGGGGCTGTGCCTGACTTGGAGGGCCAGTGCAGAGTTTCCCGTGCCGGTGTTATTTCCCATTGTAGTCCGGTGGTTCTTACTCCCCTTGTTACTCTCTTACATGTCTTTGTTCTAAGTTTAAGATAATTATCTATAATAAAATTTATTTTTTAATATAAAATTCTCTTATCACTTCTTTTCTCCGTATGGTACTCCATATCAGAATATGTATTTATCATTGTTGAAGTGACCTTAGCTGGTATTAATTTGGACTATGGGTATAATATCAGCAGAATTTTGTAAGCAAATTTTTTTTGTTAGGAAGTTATAAGGCTTAAAAGTTGACCAGCGATTTTTCATTTTTCCAACAAAATTTACAAAACCATTTTTTTAGGGACCACATCACATATGAAGTGACTTTGAGGGGTCTATATGATAGAAGATACTCAAAAGTGACACCATTCTAAAAACTGCACCCCTCAAGGTGCTAAAAACCACATTCAATTAGTTTATTAACCCTTCAGGTGCTTCATAGTAATTTTTGGAATGTGGAAAAAAAATGAACAATTAAATTTTTTTCACAAAAAATTTACTTAAGATACAATATTTTTATTTTGACAAGGGTAACAGGAAAAAATTGACCTCAAAATTTGTTGTGTAATTTCTCCTGAGCATGCCGATACCCCATATGAGGGAGAAAACCACTATTTGGGCGCATGGCTGAGCTTGGAAGGGAAGGAGCGTCATTTGAGTTTTTGAATGGAAAATTTGATGGAACAATTCACGGATGCCATGTTCTGTTTGGAGAGCTTCTGATGTGTCTAAACAGTGAATATCCCTGACTACTGACACCATTTTGGAAACTAGACCCCTCAGGGAACTGATCTAGTTGCGTGGTGAGCACATTGAAATCTCAGGTACTTCACAGAAGTTTATAACATGAGCCGTAAAATAAAATAAAAATTGCATTTTCCCCACAAATATGTTTTTAGCTAAAATTATTGCATTTTCATAAGGGTAAACAAATACAATTTCTCCTGAGTACGCCGATACCCAATATGAGGGAGAAAACTACTGTTTGGGCGCATGGCAGGGCTCGGAAGGGAAGGAGCGTTATTTTACTTTTTGAATGTAAAATTTCCTGGAATAATTAGCAGACGTCATGTCCTGTTTGGAGAGCCCATAAACATGAATGTATTTAGATGTGTGGTGAGCTGTTGTGAATTAGACTTTTTGGCTCCCTCTTGTGGTTACTAGTGATATGACTCTGGGATTGTCTTTCCTCAGTTTGGCACCCACCTGGGTCGTTAGTCCAGGGGAGTTGCTATATAAGCTTCCTGGATCCTTAGTCCAGTGCCTGGCATCGTTGTAATCAGATCCTTTCTGTTTGCTCCTGTCTGCTGGTCCGGGTTCGTGCAAAATTAAGCTAAGTCCTGCTTCTTTGTTTTTTGGTTATTTGCTTGCTCTCATTTTTGTCCAGCTTGTACTAAATGTGATTCCTGACCTTGCTGGAAGCTCTAGGGGGCTGGTGTTCTCCCCCCGGGCCGTTAGACGGTTCGGGGGTTCTTGAATATCCAGCGTGGATATTTTGATAGGGTTTTTGCTGACCATATAAGTCATCTTACTATATTCTGCTATTAGCTAGTGGGCCTCTCTTTGCTAAATACCTAGCTCATTCTTACGTTTGTCTTTTCCTCTTACCTCACCGTTATTATTTGTTGGGGGCTTGTATCCAACTTTTGGGGTCTTTTCTCTGGAGGCAAGAAAGGTCTTTCTTTTCCCTTCTAGGGTTAGTTAGTTCTCCGGCTGGCGCGAGACGTCTAGAATCAACGTAGGCACGTTCCCCGGCTGCTGCTATTTGTGGTGCTAGGATTAGATATATGGTCAGCTCAGTTACCACTGCCCTATGAGCTGGTTTTTTATGTTTGCAGACTTAGTAATTATTTCTGAGACCCTCTGCCATTGGGGTCATAACAGTATGCCAGGCCAAGAAGGACGGATCTTTGAGACCTTGTATTGACTATCGGCTTCTGAATAAAATCACTGTTAAATTTCAGTATCCTTTGCCTCTGTTGTCGGACTTGTTTGCCCGGATTAAAGGTGCCAAGTGGTTCACCAAGATAGATCTTCGTGGTGCGTACAACCTTGTGCGTATTAAGCAAGGAGATGAATGGAAGACAGCATTTAATACGCCCGAAGGTCATTTTGAGTACTTGGTGATGCCTTTTGGGCTCTCTAATGCTCCCTCAGTGTTTCAGTCCTTTATGCATGATATTTTCCGGAAGTATCTGGATAAATTTATGATTGTTTATCTGGATGATATTCTGGTTTTCTCTGAAGATTGGGACTCACATGTGGAGCAGGTCAGGATGGTGTTTCAGGTTTTGCGTGAGAATGCTTTGTTTGTTAAGGGCTCAAAGTGTCTCTTTGGAGTACAGAAGGTTCCCTTTTTGGGGTTTATTTTTTCCCCTTCTGCTGTGGAGATGGACCCAGTCAAGGTCCGAGCTATTCATGATTGGACTCAACCCACGTCAGTTAAGAGTCTTCAGAAGTTCTTGGGTTTTGCTAACTTCTACCGTCGTTTTATCGCTAATTTTTCTAGCGTTGTTAAACCTTTGACGGATATGACCAAGAAAGGTTCTGATGTTGCTAACTGGGCTCCTGCAGCCGTGGAGGCGTTCCAAGAGTTGAAGCGCCGGTTTACTTCGGCGCCTGTTTTGTGCCAGCCTGATGTCTCACTTCCCTTTCAGGTCGAAGTGGATGCTTCTGAGATTGGGGCAGGGGCCGTTTTGTCGCAGAGAGGCCCTGGTTGCTCGGTAATGAGACCATGTGCTTTCTTCTCTAGGAAGTTTTCGCCTGCTGAGCGGAATTATGATGTTGCCAATCGGGAGTTGCTGGCCATGAAGTGGGCATTTGAGGAGTGGCGTCATTGGCTCGAGGGTGCTAAGCATCGTGTGGTGGTCTTGACTGATCACAAAAATTTGATGTATCTCAAGTCTGCTAAACACCTGAATCCTAGACAGGCCTGCTGGACATTGTTTTTCTCCCGTTTTGACTTTGTGGTCTCGTATTTACCAGGTTCAAAGAATGTGAAGGCTGATGCTCTTTCAAGGAGCTTTGTGCCTGACTCTCCTGGAGTCGCAGAACCAGTTGGTATTCTTAAAGAGGGAGTTATCTTGTTGGCCATTTCTCCTGATTTGCGACGTGTGTTGCAGAGATTTCAGGCTGGTAGACCTGACTCTTGTCCACCTGACAGACTGTTTGTTCCTGATAAGTGGACCAGCAGAGTCATTTCCGAGGTTCATTCCTCGGTGTTGGCAGGGCATCCGGGAATTTTTGGCACCAGAGATCTGGTGGCTAGGTCCTTTTGGTGGCCTTCCTTGTCACGGGATGTGCGGTCATTTGTGCAGTCCTGTGGGACTTGTGCTCGAGCTAAGCCTTGCTGTTCTCGTGCCAGCGGGTTGCTCTTGCCCTTGCCTGTCCCGAAGAGGCCTTGGACACACATTTCCATGGATTTCATTTCAGATCTCCCGGTGTCTCAGGGCATGTCTGTCATCTGGGTGGTGTGTGATCGCTTTTCTAAAATGGTCCATTTGGTGCCTTTTCCTAAGCTGCCTTCCTCTTCCGATCTGGTTCCTGTGTTCTTTCAGAATGTGGTTCGTTTACATGACATTCCTGAGAATATTGTGTCTGACAGAGGATCCCAGTTTGTTTCCAGGTTCTGGCGATCCTTTTGTGCTAGGATGGGCATTGATTTGTCGTTTTCGTCTGCCTTTCATCCTCAGACTAATGGACAAACGGAGCGAACTAATCAGACTCTGGAGGCTTATTTGAGGTGTTTTGTTTCGGCAGATCAGGATGATTGGGTGACCTTCTTGCCGTTGGCTGAGTTTGCCCTTAATAATCGGGCTAGTTCCGCTACTTTGATTTCGCCATTTTTCTGCAACTCTGGTTTCCACCCTCGTTTTTCCTCGGGACATGTGGAGCCTTCTGACTGTCCTGGGGTAGATTCTGTGGTGGATAGGTTGCAGCAGATCTGGAATCATGTGGTGGACAACTTAAAGTTGTCACAGGAGAAGGCTCAGCGTTTTGCCAACCGCCGCCGTGGTGTGGGTCCCCGACTTCGTGTTGGGGATTTGGTATGGCTGTCTTCTCGATTTGTTCCGATGAAGGTCTCCTCTCCTAAATTTAAGCCTCGCTTCATCGGTCCTTACAAGATATTGGAAATCCTTAATCCTGTGTCCTTTCGCTTGGATCTTCCGGTGTCGTTTGCCATTCACAACGTGTTCCATAGGTCTTTGTTGCGGCGGTACATTGTACCTGTGGTTCCTTCTGTTGAGCCTCCTGCTCCGGTGTTGGTTGAGGGCGAGTTGGAGTACGTGATGGAGAAGATCTTGGATTCTCGTCTCTCCAGACGGAGGCTTCAGTATCTGGTCAAGTGGAAGGGCTATGGTCAGGAGGATAATTCCTGGGTGGTTGCCTCTGATGTGCATGCGGCCGATTTAGTTCGTGCCTTTCACGCTGCTCATCCTGATCGCCCTGGTGGTCTTGGTGAGGGTTCGGTGACCCCTCCTTAAGGGGGGGGTACTGTTGTGAATTAGACTTTTTGGCTCCCTCTTGTGGTTACTAGTGATATGACTCTGGGATTGTCTTTCCTCAGTTTGGCACCCACCTGGGTCGTTAGTCCAGGGGAGTTGCTATATAAGCTTCCTGGATCCTTAGTCCAGTGCCTGGCATCGTTGTAATCAGATCCTTTCTGTTTGCTCCTGTCTGCTGGTCCGGGTTCGTGCAAAATTAAGCTAAGTCCTGCTTCTTTGTTTTTTGGTTATTTGCTTGCTCTCATTTTTGTCCAGCTTGTACTAAATGTGATTCCTGACCTTGCTGGAAGCTCTAGGGGGCTGGTGTTCTCCCCCCGGGCCGTTAGACGGTTCGGGGGTTCTTGAATATCCAGCGTGGATATTTTGATAGGGTTTTTGCTGACCATATAAGTCATCTTACTATATTCTGCTATTAGCTAGTGGGCCTCTCTTTGCTAAATACCTAGCTCATTCTTACGTTTGTCTTTTCCTCTTACCTCACCGTTATTATTTGTTGGGGGCTTGTATCCAACTTTTGGGGTCTTTTCTCTGGAGGCAAGAAAGGTCTTTCTTTTCCCTTCTAGGGTTAGTTAGTTCTCCGGCTGGCGCGAGACGTCTAGAACCAACGTAGGCACGTTCCCCGGCTGCTGCTATTTGTGGTGCTAGGATTAGATATATGGTCAGCTCAGTTACCACTGCCCTATGAGCTGGTTTTTTATGTTTGCAGACTTAGTAATTATTTCTGAGACCCTCTGCCATTGGGGTCATAACAGTGAGCACCTTGAACCCCAAGGTGTTTCACAGAAGTTTATGACGTTGAGCTGTGAAAATAATAAAATCACATTTTTTCCCACAAAAATGTTTTTAATAAGGGGAACAGGGGATATTGCACCATACAATTTGTTGTCTATGATTAAGAACTTTGTTCAAAACGCGTCAGGTGTTTGGGGGCTGCGTCCCCGCATGATGTTTTTCTTGACATGAAAATACAATATTGAAGATTTTTATGAAGTTTCTGGTGCTGGAACTTTTTTCTCCTTCTTTTGCTATACAATTTGTTGTGCAATTTCTCCTGAGTACGCCAAAACCCCATATGTTGGGGAATACTGCTTTTGAGGCACAGTGCAAAGCTCAGAAGGGAAGAGCCATGTCACCCCTATATGTGAACTCATTTTATAAAGTGAACTCTCCAATTAATTCATCTAGGGGTGCAGTGATTATATTTAAATCACATGTGCCTCAAAGAATTTTATACCATTGAGCGGTGAAGAAAGAATAAATTACATTTTTAACACTAAATTGTTGTTTTAGCCCCAAGTTTTTAATTTTTCTAAGGGCTAATAGAAATTTTTTTCTACAATAAACTGAGGTCCATTTTTTCCTCAGTGCGCCAATACCCTACATGTAATTGGGAAATATTTTTTAGGCACAGTGCAAAGCTCAGAAGGCAAGGAGTGCCAGATTTTACTGTTATGCCATGATCCTCTGGGAGAGCCTTTTTAACCCCTTCATGACCTTGCCGTTTTTTGCAATTCTGACCAGTGTCCCTTTATGAGGTAATAACTCAGGAACGCTTCAACGGATCCTAGCGATTCTGAGATTGTTTTTTCGTGACATATTGGGCTTCATGTTAGTGGTAAATTTAGGTCGATAATTTCTGAGTTTATTTGTGAAAAAAACGGAAATTTGGCAAAAATTTTGAAAATTTCGCAATTTTCACATTTTGAATTTTTATTCTGTTAAACCAGAGAGTTATGTGACACAAAATAGTTAATAAATAACATTTCCCACATGTCTACTTTACATCAGCACAATTTTGGAAACAAATTTTTTTTTTGCTAGGAAGTTATAAGGGTTAAAATTTGACCAGTGATTTCTCATTTTTACAACAAAATTTACAAAACCATTTTTTTTAGGGACCACCTCACATTTGAAGTCAGTTTGAGGGTTCTATATGGCTGAAAATACCCAAAAGTGACACCATTCTAAAAACTGCACCCCTCAAGGTGCTCAAAACCACATTCAAGAAGTTTATTAACCCTTCAGGTGTTTCACAGCAGCAGAAGCAACATGGAAGTAAAAAATGAACATTTAACTTTTTAGTCACAAAAATGATCTTTTAGCAACAATTTTTTATTTTCCCAAGGGTAAAAGGAGAAACTGGACCACGAACGTTGTTGTCCAATTTGTCCTGAGTACGCTGATACCTCATATGTGGGGGTAAACCACTGTTTGGGCGCACGGCAGGGCTGGGAAGGGAAGGAGCGCCATTTGACTTTTTGAATGAAAAATTGGCTCCAATCTTTAGCGGACACCATGTCGCATTTGGAGAGCCCCCGTGTGCCTAAACATTGGAGCTCCCCCACAAGTGACCACATTTTGGAAACTAGACCCCCCAAGGAACTTATCTAGAAGCATAGTGAGCACTTTAAGCCCCCAGGTGCTTCACAAATTGATCCGTAAAAATGAAAAAGTACTTTTTTTTCACAAAAAAATTATTTTAGCCTCAATTTTTTCATTTTCACATGGGCAACAGGATAAAATGGATCCTAAATTTTGTTGGGCAATTTCTCCTGAGTACACCAATACCTCACATGTGGGGGTAAACCACTGTTTGGGTACATGGTAAGGCTCAGAAGGGAAGGAGCGCCATTTGACTTTTTGAATGAAAAATTATCTCCATCGTTAGCGGACACCATGTCGCGTTTGGAAAGCCCCTGTGTGCCTAAACATTGGAGCTCCTCCACAAGTGACCCCATTTTGGAAACTAGACCCCCCAAGGAACTCATCTAGAGGCATAGTGAGCACTTTAAACCCCCAGGTGCTTCACAAATTGATCCGCAAAAATGAAAAAGTACTTTTTTTTCACACAAAATTTCTTTTAGCCTCAATTCTTTCATTTTCACATGGGCAACAGGATAAAATGGATCCTAAAATTTGTTGGGCAATTTCTCCTGAGTATGCCGATACCTCATATGTGGGGGTAAACCACTGTTTGGGTGCACGGCAAGGCTCGGAAGGGGAGGCGTGCCATTTGACTTTTTGAATGGAAAATTAGCTCCAATCGTTAGCGGACACCATGTCGCGTTTGGAGAGCCCCTGTGTGCCTAAACATTGGAGCTCCCCTACAAGTGACCCCATTTTGGAAACTAGACCCCCCAAGGAACTTATCTAGATGCATAGTGAGCACTTATAACCCCCAGGTGCTTCACAGAAGTTTATAACGCAGAGCCGTGAAAATAAAAAAATAATTTTTCTTTCCTCAAAAATGATTTTTAGCCCAGAATTTTTTATTTTCCCAAGGGTAATAGGAGAACTTGGACCCCAAATGTTGTTGTCCAGTTTGTCCTGAGTACGATGATACCCCATATGTGGGGGTAAACCACTGTTTGGGCGCACGGCAGGGCTCGGAAGGGAAGGCACGCCATTTGGCTTTTTGAATGGAAAATTAGCTCCAATCATTAGCGGACACCATGTCGCGTTTGGAGAGCCCCTGTGTGCCTAAACATTGGAGCTCCCGCACAAGTGACCCCATTTTGGAAACTAGACCTCCCAAGGAACTAATCTAGATGTGTGGTGAGCACTTTGAACCCCCAAGTGCTTCACAGAAGTTTATAACGCAGAGCCATGAAAATAAAAAATAATTTTTCTTTTCTCAAAAATGATTTTTTAGCCCACAATTTTTTATTTTCCCAAGGGTAACAGGAGAAATTGGACCCCAAAAGTTGTTGTCCAGTTTCTCCTGAGTACGCTGATACCCCATATGTGGGGGTAAACCACTGTTTTGGCACACGTCGGGGTTCGGAAGGGAAGTAGTGACGTTTTGAAATGCAGACTTTGATGGAATGCTCTGCGGGCGTCAGGTTGCGTTTGCAGAGCCCCTGATGTGCCTAAACAGTAGGATCTCCCCACAATTGACTCCATTTTGGAAACTAGACCCCCAAGGGAACTTATCTAGATGTGTAGTGAGCACTTTGAACCCCCAAGTGCTTCACAGAAGTTTATAACGCAGAGCCGTGAAAATAAAAAATGTGTTTCCTTTCCTCAAAAATATTTTTTTAGCCCAGAATTTTTTTATTTTTGCAATGGTAACAGGAGAAATTGGACCCCAAAAGTTGTTGTCCAGTTTCTCCTGAGTACGCTGATACCCCATATGTGGGGGTAAACCACTGTTTTGGCACACGTCAGGGTTCGCAAGGGAAGTAGTGACGTTTTGAAATGCAGACTTTGATGGAATGCTCTGCGGGCATCAGGTTGCGTTTGCAGAGTCCCTGATGTGCCTAAACAGTAGGAACTCCCCACAAGTGACTCCATTTTGGAAACTAGACCCCCAAGGGAACTTATCTAGATGTGTGGTGAGCACTTTGAACCCCCAAGTGCTTCACAGAAGTTTATAACGCAGAGCCGTGAAAATAATAAATGTGTTTCCTTTCCTCAAAAATATTTTTTTAGCCCAGAATTTTTTTATTTTTGCAAGAGTAACAGGAGAAATTGGACCCCAAAAGTTGTTGTCCAGTTTCTCCTGAGTACGCTGATACCCCATATGTGGGGGTAAACCACTGTTTGGGCACATGCCGGGGCTCGGAAGGGAAGTAGTGACGTTTTGGAATGCAGACTTTGATGGAATGGTCTGCGGGCATCATGTTACGTTTGCAGAGCCCCTGATATGCCTAAACAGTAGAAACCCCCCACAAGTGACCACATTTTGGAAACTAGACCCCCCAAGGAACTTATCTAGATGTGTGGTGAGCACGTTCAACCCCCAAGTGCTTCACAGAAGTTTACAACGCAGAGCCGTGAAAATAAAAAATCATTTTTCTTTCCTCAAAAAAGATGTTTTAGCAAGCAATTTTTTATTTTCACAAGGGTAACAGGAGAATTTGGACCCCAATATTTGTTGCCCAGTTTGTTGTGAGTACGCTGATACCCCATATGTGGGGGTAAACCACTGTTTGGGCACACGTCAGGGCTCGGAAGGGAAGTAGTGACATTTGAAATGCAGACTTTGATGGAATGGTCTGCGGGCGTCACATTGCATTTGCAGAGCCCCTGATGTGCCTAAACAGTAGAAACACCCCACAGGTGACCCCATTTTGGAAACTAGACCCCCGAAGGAACTTATCTAGATGTGTGGTGAGCACTTTCAACCCCCAAGTGCTTCACAGAAGTTTATAACGAAGAGCCGTGAAAATAAAAAATAATTGTTCTTTCCTCAAAAATTATGTTTTAGCAAGTAATTTTTTATTTTTGCAAGGGTAACAGGAGAAATTGGACCCCAACAGTTGTTGCCCAGTTTGTCCTGAGTACGCTGGTACCCCAAATGTGGGGGTAAACCACTGTTTGGGCGCACGTCGGGGCTTGGAAGGGCGGGAGCACCATTTGACTTTTTGAACGCAAGATTGGCTGGAATCAATGGTGGCGCCATGTTGCGTTTGGAGACCCCTGATGTGCCTAAACAGTGGAAACCCCTCAATTCTAACTTCAACACTAACCCCAACACACCCCTAATCCTAATCCCAACTGTAGCCATAACCCTAATCACAACCCTAACCCCAACACACCCCTAACCACAACCCTAACCGCAACACAACCGTAACCCTAATTCCAACCCTAATCCTAACCCTAATCCCAACCGTAACCCTAATCCCAACCCTAACCACAACTGTAACCCCAACACACCCCTAACCCTATCTGTAACCCTAACCACAAGCCTAATCTTAACCCTATTTCAAACCCTAGCCCTAATTCCAACCCTAACTCTAATTCCAACCCTAACCCTAAGGCTATGTGCCCACGTTGCGGATTCGTGTGAGATTTTTCCGCACGATTTTTGAAAAATCTGCAGGTAAAAGGCACTGCGTTTTGCCTGCGGATTTACAGCAGATTTCCAGTGTTTTTTTGTGCGGATTTCACCTGCAGATTCCTATTGAGGAACAGGTGTAAAACGCTGCGGAATCCGCACAAAGAATTGACATGCTGCGGAAAATAGAATGCAGCGTTTTTGCACGGAATTTTCCGCACCATGGGCACAGCGGATTTGGTTTTCCTTAGGTGTACATGGTACTGTAAACCTGATGGAAAACTGCTTCGAATTCGCAGCGGCCAATCCGCTGCGGATCCGCGGCCAATCCGCTGCGGATCCGCGGCCAATCCACTGCCAATCCGCTGCAGATCCGCGGCCAATCCGCTGCGGATACGCTGCCGATCCGCTGCCAATCCGCTGCAGATCCGCGGCCAATCCGCTGCGGATACGCTGCCGATCCGCTGCGGATCCGCGGCCGATCCGCTGCGGATCCGCGGCCGATCCGCTGCCGATCCGCGGCCGATCCGCTGCGGATCCGCGGCCGATCCGCTGCCGATCCGCTGCAGATCCGCGGCCGATCCGCTCTGTGTGCACATGCCATAACCCTACCCCTAACCCTAACCCTACCCGTAACCCTAACCCTACCCCTAACCCTACCCCTAGTTCTAACCCTAGTTCTAACCCTAACCCTAGTGGAAAAAGAAAAAAAAAAATTTTCTTTATTTTATTATTGTCCCTACCTATGGGGGTGATAAAGGGGGGGTTTATTTATTATTTTTTTATTTTGATCGCTGTGGTAGAACCTACCACAGCGATCAAAATGTACTTGTAACGAATCTGCCAGCCGGCAGATTCTTTGGGCGCACTGAGCATGCGCCCGCCATCTTGGAAGATGGCGGCGCCCAGGGAGAAGACGGACCGACTTCGGGAGGATCGGTAAGTATGAGGGGATGGTGGGGGGGGGGTGGATCGGAGCACAGGGGGGGGATCGGAGGACGGGGGGAGCGGACAGGAGCACGGGGGAGCGGACAGGAGCACGGGGGAGCGGACAGGGGGACGGAGGGGGGTACCGGACAGAACGGAGGACTGGGGAGGAGATCGGGGGCGGTGGGGGGGCCAGAACATGATTTCCAGCCATGGCAGATGCTATTGCAGCATCGGCCATGGCTGGATTGCAATATTTCACCATTTTCATAGGTGAAATATTGCAAATTGCTCTGATTGGCTGTTGCACTTTCAACAGCCAATCAGAGCGATCGTAGCCACGTGGGGGCAAAGCCACCCCCCCTAGGCTGAAGTACAACTCCCCCTCTCCCTGCAGATCGGGTAAAATAGGAATTAACCCTTTCACCCGATCTGCAGGGATGCGATCATTCTATGACGCCACATAGGCGTCATGGGTCGGGAAGGGGTTAAGGTGCGAGAACAGCAGAACCTCCCATAAGTGACCCCATTTTACAAACTACACCTCTCAATGAATTCATCTAGGGGTGCAGTGATCATATTGACACCACGGGCGTGTCACAGAATTTTTTACCATTGGGCAGTGAAGAAAAAATAACTACATTTTTACCACCAAAATTTTGTTTTAGCCAAAGATTTTACATTTTCACACAAGAAGTAGGTAAAAATGGCACCAAAATTTGTCACAATTTCTAGTGAACATGGATGGCCATACCCCATATGTGGCTATACAGTACTACTTAGCCATACACAGAAACTCAGGAGGAACAGAGCGCCATTTGCCTCCTGGAGCTCAGATTTTTCTAGAACAATTTGAGGACTCCATATACAGAGCTCCTAATTGCTAGAAGAGCAGAATCCCTCCTCAAGTGACCCCATTTTGGAAATTATACCCCTTTGGGTATTTATCTACAGGTGTAGTAACGATTTTGACTCCATGAGTATTTTCCAGAAACAAGCGGCAATGAATGCTGCCGTGTGAAAATTATAAACTGCCGTTGTACTGACCAGTACGCTCTAGTGACCGATATGTTGCACTCACCAGTATGTTAAAACCAGCCCATGCTTCTGCAGACACACACCCGTAAGTTAGGCGGGCTCTTATCGCTTCAGAAATGTCAAACATGTGGACGCTATATGTGGTTTAGGTACACTGTGGCAGAGGTGTATCTAGGTTTCCTGGCACCCGGGACAAGAATTCAGTTTGGGGCCCCCCCAGCACATATGCGGTTTGCACACTTAGTCACGTGTAACACCCCAGGAAGCCAGTTGTTACAGTGGTATTGTCTTCCTCATGGGGAGGGTGATGCCATGCCTGGAAGTGACAAGGATCCCTTTAACAGGTAACATGTACACACAACACTGTTCTGACTTCAGGCCAGAAGGGGGAGCTCCAGACCTTGTTTAAGGGTAGCTGAGACACCTGTAAAAAGGCTCGAGTTGCCTGCCATGTGGGTACTGTCCTACATATAGGACAGAGAGATAGAGGACCTTATGTGAAGCCTCAGGCAGCAAGGGACGCACAGTACAGGGCAGTAAGGAAGGTTTCCAACCCCACCTGGCTAAGGGGATTCCAAATCGCTTCCAGGCTGCTAGGACCTCACCATCACATGTTACCGGTACCCTGGACTGTGCCTGCATACTACCAGTAAAAGGTAAAGAGACTGCAACATTGTGTCCTCTAATTCTTTCTGGCACTACACCATCTATCATCTTTGCCACTACACTGGGAGCCCTGGGGACTAAGCTTCACCTGTGGGAAGCCATACCTTCCCTGCTGCAATAACAATATCCCCAGTGGACCCTTTTAAGCAGCATCGGTCATCCCTGACCGAATACCACAGGTGGCGTCACGAACATTGTTTAATTCCTTTCAAAACAACCCCTTTAAAGACCTTCCTTTTAACTTGGACATCCAGGGCCACTGACCGGGTCACCGCCACCGTGACTACCCCTTTAAGGACCACCGGACCCGGTACTGAGTACCCCGAGGCCCAAGCAGGGGCTCCATCTTGGCATCATGAACAGGATGGACCAAACCGAAAAATCGGGTCCTGTGCACCTTGGACTATGCTCAATTGTTTTATGGCTGCCATTGTTGCACCACGTGGTGGGTGAGGAACGGAGAAGATGTGCGGTTACGGGTGGAGCCTGAGAACGGGCGTGAAATCTGGATCCGCTCACTGCAGAGACTTTATTTGGAAAAGAACATGTCCGTCAGGAGGATGGATCCACCCCCAGAGATGGCCGGCGGGAAAGTGAGAGAGAAGGAAGAATGCGTGGGAAAGCGTGCAGCAGAGATGGCTGAACACTACCCGGTGGATGCTATGGCAAGCGGCGGTAAGGAGCCGCAGAAGCAGGTGAAAGGAGACGTGGACCTACCGGACGGACAGGATAAAGTCCCAGACCAGATAGCAGAATGGGATCCAGAGCTCTTCGGAAAAAGATGGAGGAGCTGACGTAACAGCTCCTGCGTTCATAGCTGGCTGCGGTGGAGGCATTGAAGGAGGCCCTGGTGAAGAAGGCAACGGACCCTGCCACCAGCACTCCCGACCCAACGAAGCCCGAGTAGTAAACCGGTACCGGGAAAGTAGGTATGTACACTGCCCCAGTAGTGGAAGAGACCCTGGAGGGACCTTTAAAACCCCTGCTGACCCTAACAACTGGCAAGGTAGTGGTAAATATAGACTGGGACCGGATGGCAGACCTGGGGGGTGTGCTAGACGATCTGCTCTTACCTGACACCATGTCTCTGGGGGCATGCAGGAAGGAGGAGGCAATACACTGGAGGCACCCAGAGACAGATCTAATGGGATTCCCAGAGGAGGCCCAAGCAGGGGCAAACCAAGTGGAGATTGTGGAGAAAGAAGACAACTACCGGCGGCAGATGCTGAAATTAGAGGCAGAGGAGCAAGAGCGCAGGGCTGAGTGGGAGGCCATGGAACAATGCAATATGCAGGCCAAAACCCAGAACTGCAAAGCCAGACCCGCAGATAGGGGTACAATAAGACAAGGTACTGTAGTCTTCTTTAACCTGGATAGGGGATGGGGATTTATTCGGGAACCAGGAGAGTCCTCAGAACTCTTTGTAAACCGTCATGATGTGGAGTCGCATCTCCTTAAAGGACACCCGTACCGTGACCTATACCCGGGAGATCAAGTAACGTTCACCTGGCACCAAGGTGAAAGAGGATGCTATGCACTAAATGTGAAGAAATGCCCAGGAAAGCATGCTGAGTCAGATATAGCAGCCAAAACTGCAGTACAAACTCAGGCAATACAAACCCCAGTTGCTGGACTAACCCCATTTGAGTCACCTGTTGTGACATCAAGAGAGCACTATTGCCAACCAGGAGGTTGCAGACCTGGAAACTTGCCCTGGAAGAGAAAGTAAGAGAAGGAACACTAAAATTTAAGATGCCAGTAGTTGTTGTTACCTGTTTAAAAATGTTTGATTTTGCTTATTGAAAGTTTAAATGGACAACAGGGTAATTGACGGTGGATTTCCTGAAAACCTTTACTGTAAATAGTTAGCACTTAAGGTGCTCCCTATTGGGATCTCACAACTTGTTACGCAGAAGTGTTGCAGACATTATGTTGTCCATTTAAATGTTATTTTGCACTTGAAAAATATTTGCACCATTTTCATGTTTGCACTTTTTTTTGTAATTTTTATAGTTGTGAAACGTTAAAGCAAAAGTGACCTCCCATAAAGGGAATAAGAGTTTATATTACCTGTTACAGTTAAAAAAAACAAATTCGCATTTCAAAAATGTTTGCATTGTCTAACCTGTTATTGTTTGTGTTTTTCCCATTCCGGGAGTACTGGATTTAACGGAGGGGGAATGTAACACCCCAGGAATCCGGTTGTTACAGTGATATTGCCTTCCTTACAGGGAGGGTGATGACATGCCTGGAAGCGACAAGGATCACTTCAACAGGTAACATGTACACACAACACTGTTCTGACCAGGCCAGAAGGGGGAGCTCCAGACCAGGTTTAAGGGTAGCTCCCCTATATATAGGGAAGAGGAGAGTTGGAGCAGTGCAGACAGGAGGTTCTGCAGCTCCTGAAAGGAGTCAGTCAGATTGTAAGAGACTGTGAGGGGAGAAGGAGCACAGGAGAAGTGAGGAGCTGGAGGGGAGCTGCGACTGAGCTCCCTCCACGCTGAAGTGCAGGAATCGGACACTGGCAGTCCGAGGCTGTGTGGGACTATATGCCCCACAGCAAAAACCGGAGGACAGGAGATTTCAAGTTGCCTGTCCACACCTACACCCGAAGGCACAGCAGCAGCAGATAGAGCAAAGAGTTGTCGCAAGTAGGGACACCTGTAAAAAGGCTCGAGTTGCCTGCCATGCGGGTACTGTCCTACATATAGGACAGAGAGAGGACCTTGTGTGAAGCCTCATGCAGCACGGGAGACACACTACAGCGCAGTAAGGAAGGCTTCCAACCCCACCTGGCTAAAGGGATTTCAAATCACTTACAGGCTGCCCAGACCTCACTATCACCTGTTACCGGTACCCTGGACTGTGCCTGCATACTACCAGTAAAAGGTAAAGAGACTGCAACCTTGTGTCCTCTAATTCTTTCTGACACTACACCACCTATCATCTGCCTTGGGGACTATGCTTCACCAGTGGGAAGCCATACCATCCCTGCTGCAATAACATCATCCCCAGTGGACCCCTTTAAGCAGCGTCGGTCATCCCTGACCGAATACCACAGGTGGTGTCACGAACATTCTTTAATTCCTTTCAAAACAACCCCTTTAAAGACCTTCCCTTTAACTTGGACATCCAGGGCCATGCCACCGTGACTACGACCACCGGACCCGGTACCGAGTACCCCTAGGCCCTAGCCTAATTTTCTCAATGTTCAGTGAAAAACTGAGAGAAGCAGGAAGAACACCTCATTGTCACATGACAGTATGAAATTCACATTTGAGTGAAGCGGCCATGTGATGACTGCTGGAACCTGAAAGCAGAACTGAATCTTGACAGTGAGGATAATACACACTGTTAGGATTGGCTACAGGGCTTCATTTTTAATTTAAGGGCTCATCCAGGTTTGAGATGAAAGACTACAGTCATTCTATGTGAATGCAGGCATCTGAATTCTCACAGTGCAAGCACTGCACACTTTTAGGATTCTCCCTTGCCAGTGGCAAGAATGGACAGTGATATCAGCACAAGGATGTGATTTGTATACTTCTGGCCACATTCCGACTAGACGTGCCCGACCTAGGTCAATTCATTTTCATTGAGTGAGGCCACACATGTCTAGTCAGCAAGTGACCACATGTATGCAAATCGCCAGCACCAGAGAATCCTGACAGCGTGCAGTGCGCACTGTGAGAATTCAGAAGTCTGCAGTCACATAGAATGACTGCAGACTGATCACAAACTTGGACAACCCCTTTAATGCTCCTAACATAAATAACAATATGAGAATTAGTCAGTATCACAAAAAACACATTTACATCCAGGTACCTGATAGATGACATCGTCTCTGGAGTCGCCTCTTTTTTTCATCTTTATCGTGTCCAGATGCCATGATGACTCTTATCATCCACAGCCAGTGCTCGTTTCTGCAGACTTCCATCTTCTCCGGTCTTCTGCAGCACATTTCGGCACGGCGCCCTTAAAGATAGCAGTATCATTATAATGCTCCTGAATAAAAATATCTGCCCAAAGCAGAACCCCTGAATAAATAATTGCCCCTCACTATACAAAATATGACCCTCACACTGTCTCTCTTATGGTACATGCCCTCCTCTCTGCTCTCTCTTTTCCATACTTCACACTGTCTTCTCATAACGTGTGCCTCCTATAGAGCCCAGTCTCTCTACTGTTCCCCTTCATTACACTCCTCCTTCTTGGCATACTGTCTCCTCCTGGTTGTGCCCTTACACTGTTCCCCACAGTACTCAGTATCATTTCTGTGCCCACTCACACATTCTTCCTCCCATACTGTCTGCCCGCATTTCTTGTTCCCTCCTCATGTACGTCCCCCCTGCTAACTATACTGTCTCCTCACTTACTTACCCCCTCACTCTCTATATTTCCTCTTCACACATTCCCCCGACTCCCCAAACTGTGTCCGCATACATCCCATCACCCTCTTTCCTCATAGTTCCTCCTCGCACATCCCATCACCCTCGCTCCCAATACTATGTCAGCACACATTTTTCCCTTCGCTACTCACTCCACACAGAATAAATGCACCCTGCCCCACACACACTAAATAAATTCCCAACCCCTCCACACACACACACTGAATAAATTCCCGACCCCCACACACACTGAATAAACTCCTGACCCCCCCGCCCACACACATTGAATCCCCCAACACACACAATGAATAAATCCCCCATACTGAATAAATACACACAATGAATAAATCCCTGACCCCCCCCCCCTTCCACAAACACACACGGAATAAATCCTGATTCCCCCAACACACTCACACGGAATAAATCCTGACCCCTCAACACACACACACAATGAATAAATCCCTGAAACCCCCCCCCCCTTCCACAAACACACACGGAATAAATCCTGATTCCCCTAACACACTCACACGGAATAAATCCTGACCCCTCAACACACACACACACACACACACACACGGAATAAATCCCTGACCCCCCATCACACACACATGGAATAAATCCTGACACCCTCTAACACACACACAAAAAATAAATCCTGACCCCCCCAACACACACACGGAATAAATCCTGACCCCCCCAACCTACACACATGGAATAAATCCTGACCCCACATCACATACACACGGAATAAATCCTGACACCCTCCAACACACACACAAAATATATCCTGACCCCCCCAACACAGTCACACGTAATATATCCTGACCCCCCAACACACACACACGGAATAAATCCTGACGCCCCCAACACACAGATGGAATAAACTCTGACCCCCCCAACACACACACATGGAATAAATCCTGACCCCCCAACACACGCAGAATAAATCCTGACCCCCCAAAGCACATACACACACACACACACACTGAAAAATCCCCCACAAACACTGAATAAATAAACATAAACACACACACACTGAATAAATATTCACATACATACCCACACCCATTCCACGCTGAATCTTCGGTGTCTTCAGCTCCGCAACCACAGGAGCAGGAGCACTTACCACCGAGTCTCTTCTCTGATCACGCTGCTGGTGGCGCTCTGACCCAGCGGTCAGAGCCTAGATTGTACTCGCATCTGTTAGACGCGAGTACAATTGATCCCTGGGAGTCGGCACGCTGCAGCTTCTCCGTGCCAGCTGTCAGCTTGGCAGCCGACACAGAGAACGGACGACTCACAGTCCGGGGGGGGGGCAGCAGAATGCAGCCGTAAGGGGAGACACTTTGGACCGCCGCATTAGGCGGCCCCACTGCGCCCCCCTGCAGCTGCACCTGGGGCACATGCCTCTGCACTGTGGGGCTCAGAAGGGAGGGGGCATTTGGATTTGGGAGCACATAATTTGCAGAATGTTTTTTTGGAGGGTTATGGAGCTATTTTGCTTTTCCAGAACCTGTGTACTACCAGTAACGTGGAAGCCCCCTATATTTCCGTTAAGAGATGACAGATCTAAGAGGGGACTTGCTTTTTGTGGATAGATTTGAAGCTTTTATTGGGAACATTTTACATAAAGTTTGGGATTACATTTGTCTGGCGCTCTAGGCTAAGCACTTACTTTGGGGTTTCCATCTAAATCTCTGAGTGATGTGATTCAGATGAAACCCCCGATGGATCCATTCACTATAATGAGGCAGCAGAGTTACTCTGGACTCCGTCTGGTCTCTGTTCCATGGTGTCCTTCTTTTCAGAAGTGCACAAAACTGTGGCCAACGGCACGTTTACGCAATCCTGAAAAGACGGACATGGTCAGATCACAAGTCCTATGGCATCCACAGGGCCTACATCTGCCTCATTATAGAGAATCTTCCATCAGAGGTTCTGTTTCAATCATGTATTTCAGAGATTTACGCGGAACCCCAATGCAAGTGCTCAGCGCAGCGCGCAGGATTAATGTGCACTGAGCCTTACTGCGATCCACAAAAAGAACAGAATGAAAATATCAATATCAGGTGAAGAATTGGCTTTATTTATTTTTTACGCCGTTCCTCATGCCTTATAAGTGATTAGGTGACTTTATTCTTCAGGTCGGTGTGATTACAGAGATACCAGGTTTATATTACCTTTTATGTTTGGCTGCTGTCACAGACTAAAAGACGCTTTTTATTGTTATTATTTTTGCATCACCAAATTTTGAGAACTATAATTTTTCCATATTTTGGTCCACAGAGTCATGTGAGGGCTTGATTTTTGCGGGACAGTTTGACGTTTTTATTGGTACCATTTTTGGGCACATGACATTTTTTGATCGCTTTGTATTCTGATTATTGGGAGGCAGGATGAACAAAAAACAGCAATTCAGGAATTTTTTTGTGGGGAGGAGTTTTCTTGTGGTAAATTAGGTAAGGTACTTTTATTCTTTGGGTAAGTACGATTACAGTGATACCTCATATATATCATTTTGTTTTGCCAATTTAACACAATAAAAACTTTTTTAGAAAAAATAATTATTTTTGCATTGCTTTATTCCGAGACCTATAACGTTTTATTTTTTCCGCTGAAGGAGCTGTATGGTGGCTTGTTTTTTTGCGGGACAAGATGATACTTTCAGGGGTACCATGTTTATTTATATTCTTCTTTTTGATCGCGTTTTAATCCACTTTTTGTTTGGCGGTATGATGATAAAGCATTGTTTTTTACCTTGTTTTTTTTTTTTATGGTGTTCACTAAAAGGGTTAACTAGTGGGACAGCTTTATAGGTCAGGTTGTTGTGGAAGCGGCGATTCCACATATGTGTACTTTTATTGTTTATATATTTATTCATATACATATTTATTTATAGATACAATAGCTTTTGGTTTTTTGTATTTTTTTAAATACTTTCACAATTATATAGATTTTTTTTTAAAGTTTGTTTTAGTTTTTTACTTTGTCCCACTATGCGACTATCATTTATTGCATTCTGATTGTTTGCATAGTATGGGGATGCAGCATTATGATCAAGCAACTTTCCTAGTTGTGGTGAAACGCCCGCCAGTGCGGTGGGGTACTCGGTACCAGGTCCGGTACTTAAAGGGACGTGACACGGTCCGTGGCCCTGGGCGCCCATGTTAAAGGAAAGGTCTTTAAAGGGGTTTTTGAAATAAAGAAAGTTCGTGACGCCACCTGTGGTATTCAGTCAGAGGTGACCAACGCTGCTAAAAGGGGTCCTCTGGGGTGATGTTATGGCAGCCAGATAGTATAACTTCAACGAAAAGAGAAAGAAGACATACACACAACCGGGGATCACCTAAAGAACAACAATATTATTAAATTAATACTCAATTTTATTGTAGTCAATACAAGACACAACACACAATAAAAACAATTAAAAACCAAATAGGTACATCCCCATAAAGGGGTTGCCCCCCAAAGCCGGAGCCACACTGATACAGGAAGATATAATGTAAATACACTGTAACAGGTACACACAATAGTACAACAGATGAAAAGAGGTGCATATAAAGTATACAGCTGCACAAAAGGCAGGATTTGTAGTGTTTGCCCTATAGGCATGTGATTGTTATGGCCATAACAAATATGAGGTGTAATAAAGCTAAAGAATGATAATAATCAGTCTAAAACCCCCCTTGCAGGAAAAATAATAATATAAGTCGTATCAAGATGAATAGTCAGACCTAGAAATTAGATCCCATATGCTGTAACAATCCCACATATATATATATATATATATATATATATATATATATATATATATATATATATATATATATATATATATATATATATATATATATATATATATATATATATATATATATATATATATATATTGTGATATATGTGATGCAGTAACCCCTGTAACAGGTAGGGGGCGCTGCATGATCTCCCCAGTATGCGCTTGGATACGTGATGGTATAGAGAGAAAGTTTGGCAGGATTGTGAATGGCCAATATGTGTGTTGCAGAGGAGGTTACTCTGCACTGTCAATCTGATGTATTGTGGTTATGCTGGGACCTGTAGTCCCTCAAGAGTTTGTGTTATGTGTATAGTTCTCATGGGAGATTGGCAGGGCTAGTCATGAGAGATGGGAGGGTCAGACTAGCCACACACACACTCCCACCCAGGGGAGTGGTTACCAGTATGTAACGTGACCAGGGTGTGGGTCAGTGTTCGTTGTGAGCTCCCTGTGTGTGGAGCTGAGAGGTGTGTCCGGTAGGTCCTGTGTGGTTCCTGTGTATGGACCTGACCGGTGAAGGTGCTGGATCGTCCTAGGAATGACCAGGGTCCTGTGAGCACCTGGAACCGAGGAACCTGATGTATGGATGGTGCTGGATTGTCCTAGGAATGACTAGGGTCCTGCAAGCACCTGAGATGGTCAGTGCTGGATTGTCCTAGGAATGACTAGGGTCCTGCAAGCACCTGAGATGGTCGGTACTGGATTGTCCTAGGAATGACTAGGGTCCTGCATGCACCTGAGACCGTGAGACTTGGCTTCGGGTGGCCTGGGTATTGGACGTTCCCGGCTGGGGAAGGACGTCCTGAAGAATACCCGGACTAGGCCACCAGGCAGGGTCCTGGCTACCTGGGTGTTGGGAGGTCCTGCGACGAGGACCGGATCCCTGAATAGCACGAGGTGAGGACCGGGATCTGCGGGGCCAGGGACAGTTACTGTGTGGGGAAGCTGGAGTCCTTCGGTGAGGTCTGGACTGACTACTGGGTGCCGACCAGGCAAGTTGGGGATCCCCGTTAGGCAGCTTACCCAGAAGAGTGTTAACGGAGTGTGGGGAAGCTGGAGTCCTTCGGTGAGGTCTGGACTGACTACTGTGTATTGACCAGGCAAGTTGGTGATCCCCGTTAGGCAGCTTACCCAGAAGAGGTTAACGGAGTCGGCATGAGGAGCAGGAGCTCCCGTCAGGTACCAAAGAGACTGTTGGTGCCTGTTGTGTTTTATGTGATATAAGTAATGAACCTTGCATAACCCGGTTTATGGCATATTCAATAAACCGCATGGACTGTTTTGTTAGAAAATTGTGCCTGGCTACATTAATCCCGCGCCAAGTGAGTGTCCCCCAATACACTCAGTAAGAAAAGTCTTACATTGTCTTACATGTGGTGGAGAATTTTGGCAACGATCCAGGTGGCACACGTGGAGTTAATTGTTGTGGCAGAGCCACGAAGGTGACAAGCGTCTAGCTGTAACTCGGCGGGGTTACGAAGGTGACAAGCGTCTGCTACGACTCGGCGGGGTCACGAAGGTGACAAGCGGCAGCGGTGGAGCCGTGCAGAGCCATGTGGAGAGTAGCCGCGGTTGCAGCGAGAGGTTCCGTAGCAGCCAGAACTGCAGTGACAGCAGCGGTGACTTGTGGTTTGCTGCCGGTTATGTGTGACTGCAGCGTGAGCTGTGGCAGTGCCAGCAGGTGCTGGTGAAGAGTCGGAAGAAAAAAAAAAAAAGAGGGACATTTTTTTTTCTGTTTGCAGACTCTTAAAGGGCCAGAGTCACATTAGTGTATTGTGTGAACTGGGGTCTGAGTGCCGTGGGGAAGTCCACGGGGTGTATCCCAGGGAAGGAACTATCCCTAATTGTGAGCGGTGACCCAAACGGAGATGGTTGTCCAAAAGGGGGCGGAGTCCCAAAAAGGGGCGGTAACCCGAACAGGGGTAGTGGCCCAAGAAGGGGTGGAATCCCGAAGGGGGGCTGAATCCCGAACAGGGGTGGTGTCAAAAAGCAGAGCACTTGTCCAAAAAGGGGGCGGAGCCAAAAAGGGGTGGCAATGAGTGAGGAGCCACGTCTGTGTCCTTTTTGGCTGAATGGAGAGCGTGTGCAGGGGTTGTTAGACCCGGGGAGAGAAGCGTCTTTTCTGAGAACCCTGCCAGGAAGTTCTGTATCACCTGGGGACACTAAATGTCTTCAGGCAGCCACTCTCTCCATTACTGCAGCTGATGTTTCCACATACCATGAGGTGGTTGTAGTCCCGAGCTGGCCGTGTCCTATGGTGATAGGACAAGATTTGGTGACACTGTGGGACTGGTGGAAAACGGGTGAAGTGTTTGTGGATGTTATGTGGAAGGGTGGTAGTATTAGTGAGAATGCGCCCCCTAGAGTTGACAGTCCTAAGGTGGGCGGGACCAAAGAAAATGATAAACGTGCCCAACTTACGGACATGCCACCTGAAGTGTGCCACAATGCGACTGGTAGTGGTCTGGTGGAAAAAATAAGTGGAGCTGACAGCCAGACAGAGAGGGACTTGCGGGATCTTCGTACTCTGGGTGGTGACTATGACAGGTCATGGCCAGTAATAGGCGCTGGAGCGGAGTATGACCCTGTGCTAACACACGTACTGACACAGAGAAATGACAGGGCTCCACAGACTGAAGTCATGATAGCGGGGGCAGCCATTCCAGAAGTTGTGACCTGTTTAGGAAGGGACAGCTGGTTCCTGGATGACAGATCGGGTGGTGGTGACTCCCAATCAGACGGTGACGAAAGAGGCAAAGGGGCTGAACCAGTTGCGCCTTGTGAAGATTTGATGGGAGATACGGAAGACCTGGAGTGTGTGAAGTACTCTGAAGTCCCGGTGAATCAGGACGAAGCTAGGGTTGTCACTACTGAAGCCCTAGAGAGGGTTGAACCTGTTAGTGAAGAGATAGGAAGATCTCTGAAGAGGCAGAGTGTGGGTGAGCAAACTGGCCCATCTGAAATAGAGCTGATTAAAGAGACAGTGAAAGAACATGTCGAGCGAGAAAGGGTCCTGAGACAAGAGGCTGAGCACAGGGTGAATGAGCTGGAGAAGGAAGTCTCGGAGCTCAGAGGTCACCTGTTAACCTGGCAAGGTGTGAACAAAGCCTTAAGGGAAGATGTGAAAGGGCTCAGAGAAGCATTAAGTGGTCTTCTACAAGAGAAGAAGATGCTGGTCGAAGACTCACATCTGCTAATGCCCATCTTGACCAGGGGTCTGGAAGAGGGTAAAGCTGAAGAAGAGTGGGCGTTAAGAGCCAAACGAGATAGTCACCCGGTTGTGGCAGATGTCTTGTCGGAAAGGTCGATGGCAAAACAGGGGCCATCCGTTCCAGAAGAAAGTGAGAATCCACTCGTCAAGTGTGTGATAGATGTACCCGAAGAGGCGCAAGATGCATATACCGGTGAGGGTGTGCATGAAGCCTTCAAAAGGCAGTAGAAGCGTGTAGTGTGCATTAGGCACTAGAGACGAAACAGTGGTGAGTGACTTAGGTGGGAGACCTGGTAGAAAAAAATGTGGTGACTAAAGATTTGGTGACACAGACAGACTGTGACTTAAGGGCCAAAGCTCAAGGCCTACGTGTTGACCGCTGGGAGCGGGGTAAACCCAACATGGGTATGATTATGAGTGTTGTTCAAAACCGACTGAGACGGTCTTCTTGACTGGTAGGGCGAGGTAGTGTGTGTGACCTGTCTCGAGGTTTCAGGTGTTTGACAGGTGTTCAACCCTACAGGTGTGAACAGAGGGGGGGGATATGTGATATATGTGATGCAGTAACCCCTGTAACAGGTAGGGGGCGCTGCATGATCTCCCCAGTATGCGCTTGGATACGTGATGGTATAGAGAGAAAGTTTGGCAGGATTGTGAATGGCCAATATGTGTGTTGCAGAGGAGGTTACTCTGCACTGTCAATCTGATGTATTGTGGTTATGCTGGGACCTGTAGTCCCTCAAGAGTTTGTGTTATGTGTATAGTTCTCATGGGAGATTGTCAGGGCTAGTCATGAGAGATGGGAGGGTCAGACTAGCCACACACACACTCCCACCCAGGGGAGTGGTTACCAGTATGTAACGTGACCAGGGTGTGGGTCAGTGTTCGTTGTGAGCTCCCTGTGTGTGGAGCTGAGAGGTGTGTCCGGTAGGTCCTGTGTGGTTCCTGTGTATGGACCTGACCGGTGAAGGTGCTGGATCGTCCTAGGAATGACTAGGGTCCTGTGAGCACCTGGAACCGAGGAACCTGATGTATGGATGGTGCTGGATTGTCCTAGGAATGACTAGGGTCCTGCAAGCACCTGAGATGGTCGGTGCTGGATTGTCCTAGGAATGACTAGGGTCCTGCAAGCACCTGAGATGGTCGGTGCTGGATTGTCCTAGGAATGACTAGGGTCCTGCATGCACCTGAGACCGTGAGACTTGGCTTCGGGTGGCCTGGGTATTGGACGTTCCCGGCTGGGGAAGGACGTCCTGAAGAATACCCGGACTAGGCCACCAGGCAGGGTCCTGGCTACCTGGGTGTTGGGAGGTCCTGCGACGAGGACCGGATCCCTGAATAGCACGAGGTGAGGACCGGGATCTGCGGGGCCAGGGACAGTTACTGTGTGGGGAAGATGGAGTCCTTCGGTGAGGTCTGGACTGACTACTGGGTGCCGACCAGGCAAGTTGGGGATCCCCGTTAGGCAGCTTACCCAGAAGAGTGTTAACGGAGTGTGGGGAAGCTGGAGTCCTTCGGTGAGGTCTGGACTGACTACTGTGTATTGACCAGGCAAGTTGGTGATCCCCGTTAGGCAGCTTACCCAGAAGAGGTTAACGGAGTCGGCATGAGGAGCAGGAGCTCCCGTCAGGTACCAAAGAGACTGTTGGTGCCTGTTGTGTTTTATGTGATATAAGTAATGAACCTTGCATAACCCGGTTTATGGCATATTCAATAAACCGCATGGACTGTTTTGTTAGAAAATTGTGCCTGGCTACATTAATCCCGCGCCAAGTGAGTGTCCCCCAATACACTCAGTAAGAAAAGTCTTACATTGTCTTACAATATATATATATATATATATATATATATATATATATATATATATATATATATATATATATATATATATATATATATATATATATATATATTGTAAGACAATGTAAGACTTGCAAGAAATGCAAGTGCTGCTTGCAAAATATACAGAGTCTAAAAAATGAAGTAGGGGGGAGGGCACTGCCTGAACCCCACAGACTATAGACAAGATATACGTGGGCCTGCGAATGAAGGACAACTAAATATCACATCTACCCATGGGCAATTGCTGCATGAAGAAATGAGAAAGAGAAACGTGCAGACATATATTATGGAAAATCAAAGATATATAGATACATCCTAAATGCCACAATAATCCAGTAAATAGCCCAATAGATAGAATACTAAATGCAGGACATTCAGAGGCTGTGATATAAAATACAGGACAATGCCTAAATACCCCAGACTATAAGTGGAATATATGCGGGCCTGCAAATGCAGTGCACATAAATATCACATTTGCCTGCACCGATGGCTATATGGAAAGGCATGCGAATGCACACAAGGGGGAGTGCGAGAGAGCTATAGACGCCAAATACAACCTGCCAGGGCTGAACCGCGCTAGACCAGCATGGCACCGGTAATGGGGGGTCAGAGAACGCCCAATGCGTATCGCCACAACGTGGCTTCGTCAGGAGCGGAAGTGCCGGTATCCGCATATTGACAACTATTTATAGACCCAAATCCGAATAAGTAACATACCAGCTGAGAAAATTTCCAAACAGGGAACAGCGGTGTGTGGGCTATTAGACGCTGAGGCGTCATGCTGGATACCGGAAATGTCCCAGCGTCATAAACATACGACCGGGCAGGGTGTCCCAAGATGGCGGACGATGTAACAATTGCGCATGCGCCAAGATACTTCACACATTTGTTATCATACACTGCGTGTATCTACAGCAACAAAGAAAAAGGTGCCAAGGTGAAGACACAATGATGACGTATGCATGCGCTAAGCATAAATACTAAGAGGGTGGGTCGCGTTACTAGGGTGGCGAAGGATGTGATAATTGCGCATGCGCCAAAATACTTCACACATTTGTTGTCATACACTGCGTGTATCTATAGCAGCCAAGAAAAAAGTGCCAAAATAACGGCACAATGACTACGTATACATGCGCTAAGTATAAACACTACGAAGGTGAATAACATTACTAGTATGAATAATAGCGCAAGGAGGACCAGTCATGTGGCCCCCACGACAATGTGCCACATGAATGATGGAGAACAACATAATAAATGGTGCACTAAGTGTGCTTGCCCAAGGTTATGTGCGTAAAATGTGTAATGCATGAGCCAGTGAAAAAGTGGCAAAAAATAAATATAAGAACAGTTTACTATTATCACAGTACTGTCAGATTACGTATTTACGCAAGCGCCATAGCGAGCAGAGTGTAATATATATAGAGGCCAATAGATCAGGCACAAAAAGTACGCGATATATCACGGATAATATCTTATCATGGACAGAAATGTGAATAACAGATACAGAATAAATTGGTACCATGCCTGCAAGGCAGCAAAAAGATTATTGTGGATACAAGTCCAGAACAATGAATAAAGGTCATAATGATAAAGTGCCGCATAAAGTAGTATATGACGTGCCCGCCCAAGAGAGGACCAATACATCTACCAAGACCTGAAGGGCCATATGAATAACGATACCAGAGAATATTAGAAGAGCTATGTAATAATAACGATAATAGGCTCCGCAAGATTGACACCCAAAACCCCACCCAGCATAATGCTGTCTATACAATACTGAAAAGTTTTATAGAAGGTATATACTGGCCTATTGGTTTGGATCCAAAAGGGTTGTGCTCAAAAACAGTAACTGTTACTTCTATAAACAAAGCCACCACACCCTGTAGGTACAGATGTCCAATAAATAAATAAGAATCAGATGTCACAAGAACAGTTTAATATCAAAGAAAGTTAATTTATAGAAAAATTTGACTCCCAAACATGCCAAACAAGTATTGGGGCCCATAAATGCACCCTGAACAATATTCAAATGAAGAACCATCACTCCAAGGAATCAGACTTCTTTACAGAAGCGGTTTGCGTGATAAAAGATATATAGCCATCCCAAAAGCTGAGAAGGGTGGATAAGCGAATATAAAATAAGCAAGCGAGGTAAATACTGGTCAAATATACAGGGTCATAGTTTTTTGTAGAAACCTGTGAAGAGTATTTCCTCATTCAGGCCCTGAGGAGCCAAACTTTTTAGATTAAATATCCACTTCGTTTCACAACGGAGTAGACTGTTGGTACTGTCACCACCCCTGATATTAGTCCGAACACTCTCAAGTCCCATAACTTTGAAGCCAGATGTTTTGCCCTGATGGACATCCAGGAAATGCATAGCCACTGATGACAGGACCTTCTTCTTTTCTCGATCCCTACGAGCCATTGAGATGTTAGATAGATGTTGTTGGGTGCGTCTTCTGAGTTCTTGTGTCGTTTGTCCAACATAAATTTTTGGACAGTCGCAGAAGATCGCGTAGATAATATTTCTGGATCTGCAAGTGAAGAATTCCTTGGGTCGGATCTAAAAAGAGAGGGTAGGTATTGAATAACCATCCTGTGCAATCATATATTGACAAATAGTACACCCGCCACACGGATATGAGCCATATATCCTGGTGCCACTATTTAATCTTGAAGAGGGTCGTTGATAATGGCTATGGCACAGTGTCTCTCTCAAGTTTTTGGCTCTCCTGGCCACCAGACAGGGCGAGCTTGAGACAAAGGGTACAATTCTTCTCTCACTCATGAGAATATCCCAGTTGTTCTGAAGTATTTTTCGGATGTCCGCCCACTGGTTGTTATAGGTGGTAATTAGAGACAGAGGCCGAGAGGAATCACGTACCTTTTTGGTAAGAAGACTGCTCCTGTCTTGTTCTGCAGCATGTTGAAAAGCACCAGAGATAGCCCTTCGAGGGTATCCTCTCTTCCTAAACCGACACGATAAGTCTCTCGCCTCTTGTAGAAAGTCAATGTCGGTACTGCAGTTTCTTCTTAAATGGAGGAACTGTCCCTTAGGGATCCCCTTCCTGAGATGATATGGATGGAAACTTGTGTAGTGGAGGAGGCTATTAGTTGCAGTAGTTTTTCTGAACAAGGAGCTCACAATACCTGAGTTGAAAATAGAGAGTTTGAGATCCAAAAATTCAATGCTGTGATCTGAAACAACAGAAGTGAGTTTGATATTGAGAGAATTGTCATTTAGCTCCGTAATAAAGCTGTTGCACTCTTCCAAAGGGCCAGACCATAACAGCAGAATGTCATCGATGTAGCGTTGCCACACCAATACATTAGATATGAAGGCCTGATGTTTATACACAATCTGCTCCTCCCACCAACCAAGAAAAAGGTTGGCATATGATGGTGCACAACGTGCACCCATCGCTGTACCAGATAGCTGACGAAAAAACTTTCTATCGAAAACAAAATAATTTTTGTCCAAGATAAAAAACAACAGATGGAGAATAAAGTCGTTATGCGCTGTTACACGGTGCTCATCTTTTTCCAAAAAGTATTTGACAGCCTGCATACCTGCTTGATGCTGAATGCTGGTATAAAGCGATTCCACGTCCATGCTCACTAGGAACGTACCCGCAGGGATTTCCAACGTCTCCAGGATTTGCATAAGGTGAGTCGAATCCCTGGTAAATGATTTCAAAGAGGTGACCAAAGGTTGAAGGAAATGGTCAACATAAATACAGGGTCGCTCAAAAATGCTGCCTATACCCGAGACTATAGCCCTGCCCGGTGGTTCAGTTAGGGACTTGTGAATCTTGGGCAGGGCGTAGAAGGTAGGTACAACAGGATGTAGTGTTGTCAAAAAATCAGTCTCTTTTTTCGTGATGACCCTTCCCGAAAAAGCCCTATTAATTAGATTATCGATTTTGTCTTTAAAGACCCATGTAGGGTCCGAAGGTAGCAAAGTGTAGCATCGCCCATCATGTAATTGGCGCATAACCTCTTTGACATATAGTTCATGTGGCCACAAAACCACATTCCCTCCTTTATCCGCTTCACTATTAAGAAGTTGTTGTTAGTTGTTAGACGCCGCAAAGCCTCTCTTTCGGTCTTACCCAAATTCTCTTGTTGGTGTCGGTCCAGTCTAAGTCTTTCAATATCTTTGCACACTTTGTCGAAAAAAATCTGAACTGCTGGGAATAAGGAGAATGATGGTGTGGCTTGGGAAGGAAGTCGTCTTGTGAATCTGTCCGAGGTGTCGGGAAGCTCGTTTTCCTGCAACAATTCCAAAAGATCACAGAAGACACGTCTTTCATTATCGGGCAGAGTGTCAATTAGGGATGGTTGATGATACAATAGTTTGAAAGTAATTTGGCGACAAAACAAATACACGTCTTTGACAAGAACAAACTTGTCAAGCGGGTTCATAGGAGAGAACGAGAGACCCTTAGAAAGTACCTGTTTTTCAATATCTGATAGTGTATAGGTGGAGAGGTTGATAATTTGTAGATTACCATCTGATCCATCATCACCGTGAGCCTCCATCATGGTCTCTTGTTGAACCTCGTTTCTCTCCTGTAAGACGGTGACCACTTCTTGTAACCTCTGCCCTTTTTGCGAGTGTAGTTTGTTTTTCCTGCGACCCCGCCGACAGCGCCTTCTGCGTCGCTGGGGTCCGAGGATAAAAAATCACTCGAGGAAATGTCTTGTCTGGAAGGGGGTTCAGTCATGCCTCTAGATTCTTCAATGAGGGGGCGTCTATTTCCCCGATGTGACCACCTGTATGCCCTTCCATTGCCAAAATCAGTTTTATCTCTATGAAATTTATTTATTTTTCGATTGATAACTTCTTTCTCAAATGTATCAATTAGGTCCTTAAGCTTTAATTGAAATGGACTGACAAAAATGTCGTTATCAAAATCCACCAAAGTACCTTCACAAGTTTTAATTTCATTTTTAATTTTAATTAATAACAACTGGTCATGTTCGATCAACATGTCAATCAGTATGGTGGAGCATTTTGCGAGTCCCATTTCCCATGTTTTTTGAAAGTCAGAGGAGACCTCCCATGCTGGGAAAATTTGTACACGTAGACCACAAGGTATAAATCCCGCTTTTTTATACTCCTCGAGACTCCTAATATTCCACCACACTTTTGTCAATGATTTGTGTAGACCAATGATTTTTTGTGACAACACCTGAAAGTCCGTTTCCCTACTGTGTTCACCCACTATGGTGCTGCCACTACTGCTATCAAACAGGCCTAAGGCCCTATTGCTCCACGCCGTTTCCCTGCTAGAAAGATCCATACTGGAAATAAATACAAAAAATGTCCAAAGGATATGTATACCAAAAATATTTCAAATACTTCCTGATGTGCCACAACTCCAGGAAGAGGGGAGAAACAAGTGTCACCCCACAAAAACATCAGCCATAAGAAAAGAGGGTGGAGGGCACCATCAACCTTATATTAAAGATGGGATCAACCCGGGGTATGTCCAAAGGAGTAGTATCAACGAAAAGAGAAAGAAGACATACACACAACCGGGGATCACCTAAAGAACAACAATATTATTAAATTAATACTCAATTTTATTGTAGTCAATACAAGACACAACACACAATAAAAACAATTAAAAACCAAATAGGTACATCCCCATAAAGGGGTTGCCCCCCAAAGCCGGAGCCACACTGATACAGGAAGATATAATGTAAATACACTGTAACAGGTACACACAATAGTACAACAGATGAAAAGAGGCGCATATAAAGTATACAGCTGCACAAAAGGCAGGATTTGTAGTGTTTGCTGTCATGATTCCCAAAGGCAGGGACATAAGCAAAAACAGGACTAGCTCTAGGAAGATGGAATCTAAGCTGACCGCGATGCTGAACCTAACGCACAACTACCAGTGGCCGGGGAATGTACCTGCGTTTTATCCCTAGACGTCTCGCACCAGCCGGAGATCTAGCTACCCCTACCAGAGGAAACACAGACCTGGCTTGCCTCCAGAGAAAACCCCAAAGTAATAGTAGCCCCCAACATATAATGACGGTTAGTTAAGAAGAAAACACATACGCAGTATGAATACAGGTTCAGCAAAGAGAGGCCCACTAACTAGATAGCAGAAAATACAAAAGTGGACTTCGCGGTCAACTCAAAACCCTACAAAATACCATCCTGAAATGACTTTAAACTCCGGTATCAACTCATGACACCGGAGTGGTCATTTCAGTTCACTAGAGCTTCCAGCAGCAAGATCAATATAAATGCACGCTGGACAAAAGATACAAATGATCAAACTTATCTGACTCAGCAGACTTGGAGCAGGTAGCAAGTAACAGAGGAGCTCTGGTAACATTGATAGCCGGCAAGTAACTGAGTGAGAAGCCAGACTATATAGGAAACTCCCATTTACTGATGGGAACAGGTGCACTGGAGATAGAAGACAGAAGTCAACCAGTACCACCAGTAGCCACCAGAGGGAGCCCACAAACAGAATTCACAACAGTTTGCCCTATAGGCATGTGATTGTTATGGCCATAACAAATATGAGGTGTAATAAAGCTAAAGAATGATAATAATCAGTCTAAAACCCCCCTTGCAGGAAAAATAATAATAATATAAGTCGTATCAAGATGAATAGTCAGACCTAGAAATTAGATCCCATATGCTGTAACAATCCCACATATATATATATATATATAAAGTGCTGCATGCAAAATATACAGAGTCTAAAAAATGAAGTAGGGGGGAGGGCACTGCCTGAACCCCACAGACTATAGACAAGATATATGTGGGCCTGCGAATGAAGGACAACTAAATATCACATCTACCCATGGGCAATTGCTGCATGAAGAAATGAGAAAGAGAAACGTGCAGACACCCTGCCCGGTCGTATGTTTATGACGCTGGGACATTTCCGGTTTATATATATTTCACTTTATATATATATATATATATATATATATATGTGGGATTGTTACAGCATATGGGATCTAATTTCTAGGTCTGACTATTCATCTTGATACGACTTATATTATTATTATTATTTTTCCTGCAAGGGGGGTTTTAGACTGATTATTATCATTCTTTAGCTTTATTACACCTCATATTTGTTATGGCCATAACAATCACATGCCTATAGGGCAAACACTACAAATCCTGCCTTTTGTGCAGCTGTATACTTTATATGCGCCTCTTTTCATCTGTTGTACTATTGTGTGTACCTGTTACAGTGTATTTACATTATATCTTCCTGTATCAGTGTGGCTCCGGCTTTGGGGGGCAACCCCTTTATGGGGATGTACCTATTTGTTTTTTAATTGTTTTTATTGTGTGTTGTGTCTTGTATTGACTACAATAAAATTGAGTATTAATTTAATAATATTGTTGTTCTTTAGGTGATCCCCGGTTGTGTGTATGTCTTCTTTCTCTTTTCGTTGATACTACTCCTTTGGTCATACCCCGGGTTGATCCCATCTTTAATATAAGGTTGATGGTGCCCTCCACCCTCTTTTCTTATGGCAGATAGTATAACTTCCCACAGGTGAAGTAGGTCCCCAGGGCTCCCGGTGAATAGATGGAAGATGGTGAGTGGTGCAGTAAAGAACGAAGGATGCAGTTGTTGAGTCTTTTTACCTGGTTTACTGATGGTAGCAGGTAGCCACAGTCCAGGGCACCAGATCACAGGTTCAGGCAGCGTCCGGCCGACTTGGAAGCGAGTTCAGAGTCCAGCTTTACCTGGTGGAATTAAAAGCCTTCCTTCTAGCGCTGTGTTGTTGTAGTCCCTTACAGCCTATGGCTTCTTAGCAAGGTCCTCTCAGTTATCTCTGTCCTTTAGTGAAGGGGGACACAAACCCGTATGACAGGTGACTCGAGCCTTTTTAAAGGGTCTCTATCATGACCCGGGCTCTATGTGTCACTGTGTCTCCTGGGTATTAGGGCGGACAGGTTACGTGTAGTCTAGCTGTCCTGCCGGTTTCTGCTGTGCCTCCACGGTCTTCCGGTTACCAGTATCTACGCTCTATCAGGGAGGTAGCCCAGTCCCAGCTATTCTCCCTTGTTGTCACTCTCCTGTGCTTCGCTCTCCAGCACGTTAGCTAAAAGCTGTTATTCCTTCTGTATCTCACCATCTAGGAGCTGCAGCACTTCAGGCTGTATGGCCCCTCCCTCGTCCTTCTGCCTCAGACTGCTCCAGTCTTTGTCCAGCACCAACTGACCAGCTCCCCCTTCTGGTCTGGAGTCAGAACGATGTTGTATGTGCTGATTACCTGTCAAAAGGAATCCTCCATCGCTTCCAAGCATGACATCACTCTCCCCGTGAGGAAAGCAATGCCACTGTGACAAACAGGACCCTGGGGCATCACACTGGTGTCCCAGGTGTCGTCATGACCATGTCAGAAAGGGGTTAAATATAACTGCCAGCAGTGGATTTTGAGACTTTACCCAACCTTATTGGTAGCAAACCAAGGTGTGCAAGAGTGTGTTTTCCGGTGCTTGGTGCTCATACTCCATACTAATTAAATTGAGATGTTTTTAATTTTTTGTACCATGTTTTCCATAATTTACACATCATTAACATATTTATTAGTCTTGTGATTTCCATAATTCCATGACTTTTCCTTCTTGGTGCTGCAATTTAATTGTTGAGAAGTGTATATAAATATGTATCTATTTAAATACATGATATAAATATTTATGTAAACGGGCACCTGTGTACAGTAGTAGTATCTATATATATATGGGGCATCGTGATTACTCGCTAATCCCGCCCCCTGCACAGTAACTCCGCCCCCACCACATCACCACACATAATCCTGCCCCCCACCACATTAACACACACAATCCGCACCACATCACCACACACAATCCCGCCCCCCACCACATCACCATACATAATCCCGCCCCCCACCCCATTACCACAGATAATCCCGCCCCCACCACATTACCACACAATCCCGCCCCCACCACATTACCACACATAATCCCGCCCCCACATTACCACACATAATCCCGCCCCCACCACATTACCACACATAATCCCGCCCCCACCACATTACCACACATAATCCCGCCCCCACCACATTACCACACATAATCCGGCCCCCACATTACTACAGATAATCCCGCCCCCCACCACATTACCACACATAATCCCGCCCCCCACCACATTACCACACATAATCCCGCCCCCCCACCACATCACCACACATAATCCCGCCCCCCCACCACATCACCACACATAATCCCGCCCCCCACCACATCACCACACATAATCCCGCCCCCCCAACACATCACCACACTATTGTTATTAACTTCATTTTAAGTTAATTTACCACCTGTGTAAGCGCTATTGAATGTTGCCATTATTTACTTTAGTTTAATCACCAGCAGCGTTAATTAGATAGCAATGAGCGTGCCGAGCGTTAGCTGGCTGGAAACAGCTAGTGTATTACATATATAGATCTACTGCACACAGGTGCCTGTTTACATGAATGAGTGTGCTGACCACATAGGATCATTTTGAAGGCTGCAAGAACAAGTCAGTCAATGAAAAATGATAATTCAGCGTTTGATTGCTCGATGTGCTTGGATTGAGAATGGTTGGGAACGCTGCTTGTTGCGATCCTTTGGTTAATTATTGCCCCCTGTCTGCCTGTGGAAGGGAGGGATAGACAAGGGTCTCACTGGTTAGCACAGCAGCCTAGGGTCCTGGGTTCAAACCCCACCAAGGACAACATCTGCAAGGAGTTTGTATGTTGTATGCGGAGTATGTTAGCGCTATATAAAAAAGAATAAAGAAGGGCCCTGTGGGTGATACAAATGAAGTCAATGAATGCCGAAAGTCAGGGTGTTGCCCATAGTTCCGATACCTATCTCCCCAATAATCTGCATTATGATGCCCTCCTATGCATACTATCTGGGGGCAGCCACAGCACGACACCTCCATGCAAGAATAAACTTCACAAATCCATTTCCAGCCCCGGTTTAGAATGCTATTCCTGGAAGTCAGTATTGTGAGACATGTGCATGTGAAAATAGCGCTGTGGGAAATGGCGCAGTGGCCGGGCAGAGGCAGGAGACCCGGGAGAGTTATTCCTAGCAGTTATCAAATGTCTGACAGGACCCAACAGTGATCGTGGGAGGCCGGCCGCGCATGCGCGATGCACTCCTTCCCCTGCTGGTTGGGTTGCGTCTAGTTTGGAGTTGATTTTTTGTGGTCCTCAAAAAATCAACTCCATTGTAGCTGATTCACTAGTGAGCCGTCTAGATCGGAGTTGATTTTTTGAGGCCTCATTTTATCAACTCCACTCTAGACGGCTCACTACTGAGGTGACTAGATCGGAGTGGATATTTTGTGGTCCTCATTCCAGCCACTCCACTCTAGCCGGTTCACTGGTGAGGTGACTAGATTGGAGTTGAATTTTTGAGGCCTCACTGCAGTCACATGCCTTTGATGACCTCATTTTAGCCACTCCACTGTAGACGGTTCACTGGTGAGGTGACTAGATCGGAGTTGATTTTTTGATGATTTCTCTGCAGCTTCTCCATTCTAGACAGTTCAGTTACTACAGTGATGTCCCTCAAAAAATCAGCTCCAATGTTCAGAATGGAGCTGATTCCAGGAGCCTCATAGACTGCAATGTAGTGGAATTGGAATGTATACACACACATTGTGTGTGTATATATATCTATATATATATCTCAGCTTTATAATTTTAATAATATAATACTTTTATTTTTTAGATACTTGCATAAACTGTTATATTTGTTATGTATTTCCAAAGGGCCAATTTTTTTTTCATGATTAATCAAACTTGCATTTTATTATTGCTTTTTATAATAAAAATAATTACACATAGCGCAGTTTGTTGATTTTTGCCTGAATTTTACTTTTGCTGTATTACCAGTCCTGGCCACAGCACCGACATTGGAAGAGTGGACGGAGCCTCACGGGGAAAAACGTAACAGCGCATCAACAGAGTCCTCATAATTAACATTGGATCGGAGTGGATTCTTTGAGGACCTCATTTTAGCCACTCCATTCTAGCTGATTCACCATTGAGCTGTCTAGATCGGAGTGGATTGTTTGAGGACCTCCCTGTAGCCTCAAATCTGTACAGTTTGATGCTGAGGTTACTGGAATCGAGTTTTTCAAAGAGTGAGCGGAGCTTTGCAGGGAGAAACAACAAAGCACAGCAACAAAGTCCTCATAATTTACAATATTGGATCGGAGATTTTTGAGGACCTCATTTTAGCAACTCCATTCTAGCTGATTCACCATTGAGCCGTCTAGATCGGAGTGGATTTTTTGAGGACCTCATTTTAGCCACTCCATTCTAGCTGATTCGTTAGTGAGCTGTCTAGATTGGAGTGGATTGTTTGAGGACCTCCCTATAGCTTCAAACCTGTACAGTTTGATGATGAGGTGACTGGAATCGAGTTTTTCAAAGAGTGAGCGGAGCTTCGCAGGGAGAAACATAACATAGCACAGCAACAGAGTCCTCATAATTTATAACATTGGATCCTAGTGGATTTTTGGAGGACCTCATTTTAGCCACTCCATTCTAGCTGATTCACCATTGAGCTGTCTAGATCGGAGTGGATTGTTTGAGGACCTCCCTGTAGCCTCAAATCTGTACAGTTTGATGCTGAGGTTACTGGAATCGAGTTTTTCAAAGAGTGAGCGGAGCTTTGCAGGGAGAAACAACAAAGCACAGCAACAAAGTCCTCATAATTTACAATATTGGATCGGAGATTTTTGAGGACCTCATTTTAGCAACTCCATTCTAGCTGATTCACCATTGAGCCGTCTAGATCGGAGTGGATTTTTTGAGGACCTCATTTTAGCCACTCCATTCTAGCTGATTCGTTAGTGAGCTGTCTAGATTGGAGTGGATTGTTTGAGGACCTCCCTGTAGCTTCAAATCTGTACAGTTTGATGATGAGGTGACTGGAATCGAGTTTTTCAAAGAGCGAGCGGAGCTTCGCAGGGAGAAACATAACATAGCACAGCAACAGAGTCCTCATAATTTATAACATTGGATCCTAGTGGATTTTTGGAGGACCTCATTTTAGCAACTCCATTCTAGCTGATTCACCATTGAGCCGTCTAGATTGGAGTGGATTTTTTGAGGACCTCATTTTAGCCACTCCATTCTAGCTGATTCATTAGTGAGCTGTCTAGATTGGAGTGGATTGTTTGAGGATCTCCCTATAGCTTCAAATCTGTACAGTTTGATGATGAGGTGACTGGAATCGAGTTTTTCAAAGAGTGAGCGGAGCTTCGCAGGGAGAAACATAACATAGCACAGCAACAGAGTCCTCATAATTTACAATATTGGATCGGAGTAGATTTTTGAGGACTTCATTTTAGCAACTCCATTCTAGCTGATTCACCATTGAACCGTCTATATCAGAGTGGATTTTTTGAGGACCTCATTTTAGCCACTCCATTCTAGCTGATTCGTTAGTGAGCTGTCTAGATTGGAGTGGATTGTTTGAGGACCTCCCTGTAGCTTCAAATCTGTACAGTTTGATGATGAGGTGATTGGAATCGAGTTTTTCAAAGAGTGAGCGGAGCTTCGCAGGGAGAAACATAACATAGCACAGCAACAGAGTCCTCATAATTTATAACATTGGATCCTAGTGGATTTTTGGAGGACCTCATTTTAGCCACTCCATTCTAGCTGATTCACCATTGAGCTGTCTAGATCGGAGTGGATTGTTTGAGGACCTCCCTGTAGCCTCAAATCTGTACAGTTTGATGCTGAGGTTACTGGAATCGAGTTTTTCAAAGAGTGAGCGAAGCTTTGCAGGGAGAAACAACAAAGCACAGCAACAAAGTCCTCATAATTTACAATATTGGATCGGAGATTTTTGAGGACCTCATTTTAGCAACTCCATTCTAGCTGATTCACCATTGAGCCGTCTAGATCGGAGTGGATTTTTTGAGGACCTCATTTTAGCCACTCCATTCTAGCTGATTCGTTAGTGAGCTGTCTAGATTGGAGTGGATTGTTTGAGGACCTCCCTGTAGCTTCAAATCTGTACAGTTTGATGATGAGGTGATTGGAATCGAGTTTTTCAAAGAGTGAGCGGAGCTTCGCAGGGAGAAACATAACATAGCACAGCAACAGAGTCCTCATAATTTATAACATTGGATCCTAGTGGATTTTTGGAGGACCTCATTTTAGCCACTCCATTCTAGCTGATTCACCATTGAGCTGTCTAGATCGGAGTGGATTGTTTGAGGACCTCCCTGTAGCCTCAAATCTGTACAGTTTGATGCTGAGGTTACTGGAATCGAGTTTTTCAAAGAGTGAGCGGAGCTTTGCAGGGAGAAACAACAAAGCACAGCAACAAAGTCCTCATAATTTACAATATTGGATCGGAGATTTTTGAGGACCTCATTTTAGCAACTCCATTCTAGCTGATTCACCATTGAGCCGTCTAGATCGGAGTGGATTTTTTGAGGACCTCATTTTAGCCACTCCATTCTAGCTGATTCGTTAGTGAGCTGTCTAGATTGGAGTGGATTGTTTGAGGACCTCCCTGTAGCTTCAAATCTGTACAGTTTGATGATGAGGTGACTGGAATCGAGTTTTTCAAAGAGCGAGCGGAGCTTCGCAGGGAGAAACATAACATAGCACAGCAACAGAGTCCTCATAATTTATAACATTGGATCCTAGTGGATTTTTGGAGGACCTCATTTTAGCAACTCCATTCTAGCTGATTCACCATTGAGCCGTCTAGATTGGAGTGGATTTTTTGAGGACCTCATTTTAGCCACTCCATTCTAGCTGATTCATTAGTGAACCGTCTAGATCGGAGTGGATTTTTTGAGGATCTCCCTGTAGCCTCTAATCTGTACAGTTTGATGCTGAGGTGACTGGAATCAAGTTTTTCAAAGAGTGAGCGGAGCTTTGCAGGGAGAAACATAACAAAGCACAGCAACAAAGTCCTCATAATTTACAATATTGGATCGGAGTAGATTTTTGAGGACCTTATTTTAGCAACTCCATTCTAGCTGATTCACCATTGAGCCGTCTAGATCGGAGTGGATTTTTTGAGGACCTCATTTTAGCCACTCCATTCTAGCTGATTCGTTAGTGAGCTGTCTAGATTGGAGTGGATTGTTTGAGGATCTCCCTATAGCTTCAAATCTGTACAGTTTGATGATGAGGTGACTGGAATCGAGTTTTTCAAAGAGTGAGCGGAGCTTCGCAGGGAGAAACATAACATAGCACAGCAACAGAGTCCTCATAATTTACAATATTGGATCGGAGTAGATTTTTGAGGACTTCATTTTAGCAACTCCATTCTAGCTGATTCACCATTGAACCGTCTATATCAGAGTGGATTTTTTGAGGACCTCATTTTAGCCACTCCATTCTAGCTGATTCGTTAGTGAGCTGTCTAGATTGGAGTGGATTGTTTGAGGACCTCCCTGTAGCTTCAAATCTGTACAGTTTGATGATGAGGTGATTGGAATCGAGTTTTTCAAAGAGTGAGCGGAGCTTCGCAGGGAGAAACATAACATAGCACAGCAACAGAGTCCTCATAATTTATAACATTGGATCCTAGTGGATTTTTGGAGGACCTCATTTTAGCAACTCCATTCTAGCTGATTCACCATTGAGCCGTCTAGATTGGAGTGGATTTTTTGAGGACCTCATTTTAGCCACTCCATTCTAGCTGATTCATTAGTGAGCTGTCTAGATTGGAGTGGATTGTTTGAGGATCTCCCTATAGCTTCAAATCTGTACAGTTTGATGATGAGGTGACTGGAATCGAGTTTTTCAAAGAGTGAGCGGAGCTTCGCAGGGAGAAACATAACATAGCACAGCAACAGAGTCCTCATAATTTACAATATTGGATCGGAGTAGATTTTTGAGGACTTCATTTTAGCAACTCCATTCTAGCTGATTCACCATTGAACCGTCTATATCAGAGTGGATTTTTTGAGGACCTCATTTTAGCCACTCCATTCTAGCTGATTCGTTAGTGAGCTGTCTAGATTGGAGTGGATTGTTTGAGGACCTCCCTGTAGCTTCAAATCTGTACAGTTTGATGATGAGGTGATTGGAATCGAGTTTTTCAAAGAGTGAGCGGAGCTTCGCAGGGAGAAACATAACATAGCACAGCAACAGAGTCCTCATAATTTATAACATTGGATCCTAGTGGATTTTTGGAGGACCTCATTTTAGCAACTCCATTCTAGCTGATTCACCATTGAGCCGTCTAGATTGGAGTGGATTTTTTGAGGACCTCATTTTAGCCTCAAGTCTGTACAGTTTGATGATGAGGTGACTGGAATCGAGTTTTTCAAAGAGTGAACGAAGATTCGCAGGGAGAAACATAACAGAGCGAAGCAACAGAGTCCTTGTAATTTACAACAATGGATCGAGGTAGATTTTTTGAGGACCTCATCTTAGCAACTCCATTCTAGCTGAATTACCATTGAGCAGTCTCAGTCGGAGTGGATTTTTTGAGGACCTCATTTTAGCAACCCCATTCTAGCTGATTTACTAATTATTTATTATAATACATTTTTATAGCGCCATTTATTCCACGGTGCTTTACATGTGAAAGGGGCAGATATAGACAAGCACAATAAGCATGAGCAAACAAGGCACACACAAGTACAGAAGGAGGACCCTGCCCGCGAGGCCTCAGTCCACAGGGGATGAGTGAGGATATACTAGGAGAGGGTAGAGCTGGTCATGCGGCGGTTCAGCAGTCTAAGGATCACTGCAGGTTGTAGGCTTGTCAGAAGAGGTGGGTCTTCAGGTTTTTTTTTGTTGAAGTTTTCCAGGGTAGGCGAGAGTCAAATGTGTTCGGGTAGAGAGTTCAAGAGTATGGGGAGGCATAGGAGGTCTTGAATGCAGTTGTGGGAATAAGAGATAATGGGGAGTAGAGGAGATCTTGAGAGGATCGAAGGTTGCGTGTGGGTAAGTATCGGGAGACCTCCCTGCTGCACGGCGCAGTTGCACACTGGGATACAGCGCGGTTCTTTTTGCTTTGTTTAGTTTTGCCTTTTGCGCTGTCCTTGGCTTATGATGCCCAGCTGGTCTACAGTTCATGTTAAAGAATGTTCTGATGCAGGTCCTGTGACGGACCAAAAACGTTCATAACCATTTTTGTCTGGATGCACAAATAAAAGGAAGCTCTTTTTTGTTCAAATACTGAGTGCCACGTTTATTATTATATCTGGAGACCATGTCACAGATGTATGGAGGAGACAGGTTATGGATGGCTTTGTATGTCATAGTTAGGGTTTCGAACTGGTGCCTCTGGACAATAGGAAGCCAGTGAAGCGCTTGGCAGACAGGAGAGGCTGAGGAATAACGGGGAGAAAGGTGGATTAGTCAGGCAACAGAGTGTAGGATGGATTGGAAAGGTGCCAGAGTCCTAGAGGGGAGGCCAGAGAGTAGGAGGTTGCAGTAATGAAGGCAGGAGATGCTAAGGGCGTGCACTAGCGTTTTTGTGGTTTCATGGTCAAGGAATGCACGGATCCGGGAAACATTTTTGAGTTTAAATCAGCAGGAGGAGGCAAGGGTTTGGATATGAGGCTTGAAAGAGAGAGCAGAGTCGAGGATCACCCCGAGGCACCGAGCATGCTTGACTGGGGAAAGTGAGCAGCCATTGACGTTGATGGATAGGTCTCGTGGAGGAGCAGATTGATATGGGGGAAAGATGATGAATTCTGTTTTGTCCATGCTGTTTTGGAAAGCAAGCAGAAAAGCTGAAAAAAATGAGATTTTTGTGTACTCACCGTAAAATCTTTTTCTCCGAGCCAATCATTGGGGGACACAGGACCATGGGTTGTATGCTGCCTGCCACTAGGAGGACACTAAGTTAACACAGAAAGATTAACTCCTCCTCTGCAGTATACACCCCTTCACTGGCCAGGATTCGACCAGTTCGGTAGTAAAGCAGTAGGAATATTAAACGAAAGACAATAAAACTATGTCAAAACCAAAGGAGTAACAACAAGCCAAGAGGCTAACAGGGTGGGTGCTGTGTCCCCCAATGATTGGCTCGGATGTGGAGGTAAGCATCTTTGATGTCTATAGATGCTAGGAACTCTCCTTTTTCCATAGACGCGACGACAGAGCGGAGAGATTCCATTCTGAAGCACCGAATTTTGACAAATTTGTTCAGAAGTTTTAGGTCTAGAATCGGACGTAACCATCCGTCCTTTTTTGGAACCACGAATAAGTTCGAGTGAAACCCTTTGAACCTTTGGTCTTGGGGAAATGGAATGATGACTCCATCCCTTTGTAGTACCAGTATGGCCTGGAGAAAAGCCGTTGTCTTTGGTTTGGGAGGACACGACTGGAAAAAACGTGTCAAGGGGGAAGAAAATTCTATTTTTTATCCGGAGGACACCAGTTCCCTGACCCACTCGTTGGATACGACCGAGAGCCAGGCTTGACGGAACAAAAGTAGGCAACCTCCTATTTTGTCGATGTCCTCCAGATGTTGCAAAGAGTCATTGAGTGGAGGATCTAAGGGATATGGATCCCTTAGACCCAGATGACCGTGGTCTGGGTTTCCAGTTATGGTTAGGTCTGTATGAGACCTGGGAGCCTCAGCCCCCGCGCGCACCTCGTCCTGATGCGGGGGAGAAGGATGTAGACGGCCAATTGGGATTGTTACGAAAAAGCCGGAATCGAGATTGTTGTTGATACGGAAACGGCCGGGTAGGCTTTTGTTGGGGGAGAAATTTCCTTTCCCCCCCGGTAGCATCCGAGATTATTTGGTCTAATTTTTCTCCAAATAGGCGACCAGCTTGATAGGGTAGAGATGTCAATGAACGCTTGGAAGCAGAATCTGCTCGCCAATCTCTGAGCCACAGGGCTCTTCTGATGGAAATTGCATTTGCGGCTGCCTGTGCAGCGCAATTGGCCGCGTCTATTGAGGCATTAACTACGAAGTCCCCAGCCTGGGCTATCTGGTTAGCCAGGATGATCGTCTCTGGAGGGAGATTACTATCTTGGATGGTCGTGGTAAGCACCTCAGTCCAAGTGCCCATTGCCTTAAAAGCGGCGAAGGATGGAAAGAGAGACGCTCCTGTGGCCTCGAAGATGTAGCGAGCCAAGTAGTCAATTTGGCGGTCAGAGGGGTTCTTGACTGAGGAACCGTCTGACAGATAGGATCATTTTGGAAGCTAGATGCGATACTGCAGGATCCACTGAGGGGGACTGTAGCCAGTCCTTGATTAGTTCCTGAGCAAATGGGTATTTGGCCTCAATTTGCCCCATGAAGCGTTTGTCAGGGCATTCCCTGGGTTTTTGTACGATTTATTTAAACTCAGGATGAGTGACAAATACTTTTTGGACACGTTTTGTCTTCTTAAAAGACACCGCGTGTTCCGGAGTGGATACGGATTCTGTGTCCACCTTCAGGGTCTTGTTGACCACTTCAATGAGAGAATCTAGTGTCTCTTAGGAAGTCGAGGGATCCTGAACGTGAGTCGGACTCATATTCAGTCATTTAGGTTCTCCGAAGAAGGGGAACAAGAGACTGAGCTTGCTAATGCTGAAAAGCAAGCACGCCCGTGGTCGGGGGGTGAGACATGGGTACGTTTCCTGGTACCTCGAGCCCTTAGTGACAGAGGGTGCCCCCTGCTGGAGGACGGATCCGTACCGTCGCCAGAGTCCTCCCCGGTCTGACTTAAAGAGGGACCCCGGAGGGAGTCAATTGCTTTGGCTAGGGAAACCATAGATTGTGAGAGGGAAGTGGCCCACTCAGGGGGACTAGGCTCTGCAGGGTCGGCGGCGGCAATGGTGGCGGGAGGCAGCTGCACAGAAGCCTGGTCACAAACCGCACATAATGGGGTATGAGCTCGGGGCAGGGCCGTATTGCAAGTAGCACAAGAAGTGAAAAACACTGCGTTCTTCTTGTTAGTCTTTTTGGTCTCCTTAGTTGAGACATAGTGTTTTTATGGACAGGGGCAGGATATGTGCTATGGTGCAGGGAAGGGGTTAAGCTTTCTTGATGCAGCTTACCCACGGTCCTGTGCCTGTATCCCCGGGGAATTGTAGCCGCGGCAGTTCCCGTCAGTCAGCGTGCCACCTTGGAGTCCTCGCAGAGATGACAGTAATATGGCCCCCCCAAGATTTTCAGGGGCTCCTCTCGTCTCAGACGAGAAGCGCCGAAAAAAGGGGGGCGGAGCTATGGACGTGGGCGGAACTGCGGCCTAGTCCGGCTGAAAGCCAGGGACTAAATTTTTTGGGCCCTGCCGGCAATGCGTGGCGGCCGCGACGGAACGCTGCTGACTGCCGCTGTCACCCGACCGACGGCGCCTCTCCCCAGGGACTCAGACCGCACTTTTGCCACAGATGGGAGCGCTGTACTCACAGTGCCGCTGCTAAATAGCTGGCCTCCATTCATGTGAGGGTGCTGAATCCATGCACCTGTGCCATCCATCTTCCTCTGTCCCCCAAGGGGGGGCTTTAGTCATGGGGTTGTGACGCCATCCGATGTGGGCCTTGTCTCAGGTTGGGCCCCGGAGATGAACATGAGAGCCGGGCTCTATGTGCTCGCCATCTTGCAGGGGAGGAGATCGGGCCATAAAAGGAACCGTCGCCCCAGTATGGTGGCGTGCCACAGATGTCGCAGGAGAGGGACGGGGAGGTATACTCGCCTGTTGATGGTTCGGGGGAGAACAGACCCTATGAAAGAACCCATCGCCCCCTTCACTCCGTTAAGTAAAAAATTAAAAAAATTTACAGAAATTTTTTTTTTTTTAAATAAAAAATAAAATAAAGTTGGGGTCTGAAAACAGACCCAAGTGCCTCCTACAGACACTAAGCAAGAACTGTTCTAATCCTGGCCAGTGAAGGGGTCTATACTGCAGAGGAGGAGTTAATCTTTCTGTGTTAACTTAAGGGAGAGTCACACATAACGACATCGTTAACACGTCACGCTTTTGGTGACGTAGCAACGATCCTGCTAACGATCTCGTTATGTGTGACAGCGACCAACGATCAGGCCCCTGCTGGGAGATCGTTGGTCGTTGGGGAATGATCAGGACCATTTTTTTGGTCGCTGCTCACCCGCTGTCATCGCTGGATCGGCGTGTGACGCCGATCCAGCGATGTGTTCACTTGTAAACAGGGTAAATATCGGGTTACTAAGCGCAGGGCCGCGCTTAGTAACCCGATATTTACCCTGGTTACCATTGTAAAAGTTAAAAAAAAAAAAAAAAAAAAAACAGTACATACTCACATTCTGATGTCTGTCACATCCCCCAGCGTCCACAGGGTTAAAACTGCTTTTGGCAGGAGCGCTGCAAATGTGTCAGCGCCGGCCGTAAAGCAGAACACAGCGGTGACGTCACCGCTGTTACTGCCGGCGCTGAAAAGTCAGTGCAGGGAAGCTCTCGGCAGCAGTGCGTGCATTAGCAGCGCTCTTGCCTAAAGCAGTTTTAACCCTGTGGACGCCGACAGACATCAGAAGGTGAGTATGTTTTTTTTTTACTTTTACAATAGTAACCAGGGTACATATCGGGTTACTAAGCGCGGCCCTGCACTTAGTAACCCGATGTTTACCCTGGTTACCCGGGTGCTGCAGGGGGACTTCGGCATCGTTGAAGACAGTTTCAACGATGCCGAAGTCTTTCCCCTGATCGTTGGTCGCTGGAGAGAGCTGTCTGTGTGACAGCTCTCCAGCGACCACACGACTTACCAACGATCACGGCCAGATCGTATCGCTGGTCGTGATCGTTGGTAAGTCGTTTAGTGTGACTAAAGCTTTAGGGTCCTCTAGTGGCAGGCAGCATACAACCCATGGTCCTGTGTCCCCCAATGAGGCGTAGGAGAAAGCAGACATTGTGAGATTTTGGTAAGGATGTGAGGTCGGGTCCAGATAAGTAGATTTGCGTGTAATCGGCGTAGAGATAATACTGCAAACCGTGGGATTCTATGAGCTGTCCCAGGCCAAAGGTGTAGATGGAAAAGAGCAGGGGCCCTAGAACTGAGCCTTGGGGAACTCTGACAGACAGGGGGAGAGGTGAGGAGGTGGTGTGGGAGAGGGAGACACTGAATGTTCGGTCAGTTAGATATGACGAGATCCAGAATAGAGCCAAGTGTGTGATGCGAAGAGATGAGAGAATCTGTAGCAGGAGGAATGGTCGACAGTATTGGAGGCAGAATACAGGTCCAGGAGGAGGACAGAGTAGTGTCGCTTGCTCTTGGCAGTTAGTAGGTCATTGGTAACTTTAGTTAGGGCAGTATCAGTTGAATGATGCGGTCGGAAGCCAGATTGTAACCGGACAAAGAGGGAGCAGGAGAGGAAGGACAGCTCAAGATAGACATGCTGTCCAAGTAGTTTTGAGGCATAAAGGAGAAGAGAAGTTGAAGATGATGGGGGACAACTGCGGGGGGCTTCACAGAGAAGATCCACAGCCTTCTATAAGAGAAAGATGGAAGGTGAACATGATGGGGGACGGCTGCTGGACACTTCACAGAGAAGATCTTCAGCCTTATATTACAGAAAGATGGAAGGTGAACATGATGGCGATGACTGCTGGAGGTTTCACAGAGAAGATCTGCAGCCGTCTAAGAGAAAGATGGTGAACATGGAGGGTGACTGCTGGATGCTTCACAGAGAAGATCCAGACTTCTATAACAGAAAGGTGGAAGGTGAACGACTACTGGATGCTTCACAGAGACGGTCCACAGCCTTGTATAAGACAAAAGGGAGCGAGAGAAGCTTTGAAGGGAATAGTAGCAAGAATTAATTTCCAACAATGTTCCCAAATGAATGTTTAACATATTTTTATATATAACAGTGTAAATTTATGGGTACAATAAAGAGGTCTCTTGCACATCTATAGCTTGTACGCAATTTTGTGTGCATTTTTTTAGGGGGGAAAAAATCCACACTTTATGGTATTTTTTTTTTTTTTTTTTTTTTCGGGGGGGGTGGGGGGGGGGGGAGCCTGGGGATCAGGGCATAAAAAAAACAAGTCAGTCATTGGATTTTAAGAAATTTTCATAAAGCCACATTTTTCATACCTGTGTCATTATTCCAAGGCGGATAAAGTGTATATTTTTCATGGTGTAATAACTTTACTGTTTTTGTTTGTAGCCAATACTTTAATGTGCAACAGATATTATACACACACATAATATGCATATATAAATAGAATAGTAAAAATGTCAAGCCACTTAAAGTGGTAAAGTGCAAAGAAACAAATACAACTCGTAAATATTACATTAAAATTTAGTTCCATCAACTTTCCTATAACCTAAGGTCAGCATTGGAAGACTGTAAGATTATTTTTCAACAGACATTTGAAGAGGAGGCCGAGCATTTGACCAAACCTATCATCCTTGTCCAATTATATTCAAACGAAAAAAGACTTTTTTATTGGAGAAGACTGATGGATGGGTCTAGTCACATGTTCTTTGACCAGCAGCCATTGTACAGAGTGGAGAACTGTGCAGTCTGAGTTTATAAAGTGAAACAACAACGTGGACAATCAGTTGTATTAACCCCTGAGTCCAAAGAAGAGAACCATAAAAATACCACTAAAAAACACTATTTATTATCATCAAAGAGTTTAAACACAAGGTTACAGAACATACTCTACAAAAAGATACCCAAGGGGCCGAAAAAATACCCTAAAGAAGAATATGCATTGCCACAGTATTGCAAACGGAGAGATCTAAAAAAACGAATGAATGCAATGAATATTTTCTGAAGCATCTTTTTAAGGGTTGGGTTTCTTCATTTTTATGGAGTTTTAGCAGTTGTGTGTACTGTATATGTTGTACTGTTTATTAATCAGTGTTTTTCTTTATCCTAGTTTATTGTCTCGTTTACATTATGGCTATATAATGTGAGCTTCTCATGGACATGAAAGGAGCAATTCCGGTCTCTTCGTCGGAACCTCTGGGAAGAAATCTTCAATACTGTCATATTGACTTTTTTTCAAATCAAATGGACTTAGTTTACAAAATACGGACTTGTTAGGTATCCATTATATGCTATCGTGACATGTGGTGGCCGTGTCCATCAATATTGAGACTATTTTTCAGTTTTATTAAGCATCGTTAAATTATGCTAATATGGACCCTCGTATTGTAATTTACATATATATTAACAATGTCTTCTTTATATGTACCTTTTTATATTGAATAAGTCTTAAGGTATGATAATAGGCAGTTTTATTAATTGGATGTAGACATCTATAGAAGGTTGCCTTTTCCTGTTTTTGTCTTTTTTCTTTTTATTTATTTTCAATTTCCTGTTGCCTACCACTTTTCTTATGCACATGATTCATGGTATTTTGTAATCTGAATCTCTTTGGGCACCTTACTGCAATATGCTTCTCTTATTGACTGACAAAAAGTCTTTTACTGAGCATTGCCTGTGTTGGCATTTTATTGGTGGTAGTTTTTATGCTGTAGATCAGCTTATTCGCTTATTTATTAAATTATATATGCACTAGCATTTAAATAAAATCTTTCAAAGGGAACTTTCACTGTCCCCTTTTTCGCTCACTCTGCACATCACAATGCCGTGATATTGACAAAAGATGCATTGTAGTAGAACCAATAGCTCCAGCTCCTTCTAGTCTCACTCCGTCTTCACTGTGCACAGGAGAGAGAGAGCGCATGCGTGGATCATCCGGTTACCTTGCACTTCCTGGGGCGCTCCATACTGAGCCTGCGCAGATCATTGCGCTCGGCTCAGGGAGCACAACCTAGTAAGTGCGTTTATATGGTGGACCTGGCTGACCGCATGCGCCGCCAATCTTTGTAGTTGACACAAATACAATCGTTTTTATAGGTGGGTAGGCACTAAGTTGGTGGGCGGCACTTTCTACCGCATGGTTTATCTAAACCCCCCTCCCCTCTTACTATGGTGGTTAATCTCAGGAACGGCACAGCCAATAGCCAAGCGGCATTAGGTAACCCGTGATACAGCTGCACCAATAAGCATCCTCCTATGTCACAGCTCTTTTCTATCTCTGCACATTCATTGGTCGCTACTTATTTAAATGCCGCACCTTTCATCCCTTGGGCACGCCCCCGGATGGAGCTAAGGGCGAAACACGCGTCAGGGCAACAGGGGAACGCCGAAATCACCCTATACCAAGGATCTGCAGCCTCTATTCACCTATAAGTCACGGCGGTGAGATGATTTGTACTTTGCATTTTATCCTTTGTAAAAACTTGCATTTGCATGTCTGGACAGCATACTATGTATTCCCATAAGGGCACAACAAATGTTTATATATGCGCAATGACATGCATTAGGCTGATCTTGCTATATATTATACCTTACAAAGGTTATTGAAATTTTTGTAGATCTCTCCGTTTGCAGTACTGTGGCAATGCATATTCTTCTTTAGGGCATTTTTTCGGCCCCTTGGGTATCTTTTTGTAGGGTATGTTCTGTAACCTTGTGTTTAAACTCTTTGATGATAATAAATAGTGTTTTTTAGTGGTATTTGTATGGTTCTCTTCTTTGGACTCGGGTTAATACAACTGATTGTCCACGTTGTTGTTTCATATATTAAGAAGTGCCATTTGGTAATTTTGGACATATTATTGAAAAATATGAATTTATAAAGTGTTAACTATATAATAGTACCACAAAAAAAAGGCCTTAAAGGGACACTGTCACCTGAATTTGGAAGGAACAATCTTTAGCCATAGGGGCGGGGTTTTCGGGTGTTTGATTCACCCTTTCCTTACCCGCTGGCTGCAATATTGGATTGAAGTTCATTCTCTGTCCTCCATAGTACACGCCTGCGCAAGGCAAGATTGCCTTGTGCAGGCCTGTACTACGGAGGACAGCATGAACTTCAATCCCATAATGCAGCCAGCGGGTAAGGAAAGGGTGAATCAAACACCCGAAAACCCCGCCCCAAATTCAGGTGACAGAGTCCCTTTAACACATTTGAAAAAATAAAGATTAATGTGCCTGACCTCAGTAACTTATTCTGCAGACAACAATAGACACTGTAATACAGCAGCCACAAGAGATAAACAGTGCTACATTTTCAATTACAACTAGTTTGCTAAATATTTGTTCCTACGTCATAAAGGTATAAATTTAAGAAAAGCAACTAGTCACAAAAGGTGGACAAGCTCTAAGTGTAAGGTGAAAAAAGAAAATACACACATATATAAATCTTTTCAAAAACACCCAACCCTACCTAAAGGGTATTTTTTTTCTCTAGGCACATGGGACAGTAAAAGCGTTTTCTTGTTGTAACAAGTTTGTCATCTTTTTTTATATTTACACATATTAAGTGAAACCATGATTTGCACAAGGAACATTCCACCATATGTTCATGTGCTTTGTACATGTGGCAAAGGCAATAAGTTGTAAGAGTTGACCTTTTTTTGTATATTTTCTGATGAAGCTTGGCTTCATGAGGAAATAATTCCAAACTACCCTTTTCTAGGCATAAAATTAGATGATTGCGCATCTCAGCCTGGTTAAACTCTACACTCTTTAAATCTACACCTTCGGCTAATGCCACTGCATTGGCAATTGCGAAAAGCCCACAATCATTAGCTCCATTTTGTTTCTGGCAACACATAATTGTAACATCCAGAATTTTATTACTGCCGTGGAAAAGTGGTTTGTACATTTTCAAAATTTGGTTCTTGAGTGCGTCAGAAAGGGAAGAGGAGTGCAATGAGTTAAATACAGTGACCAAATTGTTGTTATATGCTGAAACAAGCCAATGTGCGCCAACATGGTGGATCTGGATGATATGGCTGCCTGTTACCAAAGGAATGTCAGAATGGGCCAATAGTAGTGTGTCCATTAAACCTGCTACTTTTGGGTATGCTTTTCTAATTAAATGCTGGCATGCATTAATTATGTTATCATCTAGCCAATCATTCTTGGTAATCACATCACGATCCCTGAAGCTCAATTTTATATTCTTTACAGTGACCCACACACAATCCATATTTTCTGCTGGGGGTGTTTGTGGGGTTTCCCCTTGTTCATCTACATTCACAGTTTCCCATACATCAGCTGTTTTATTCTCTGCCTTAGATCCTACTCTGTGAATATCCGTGTTTTTTTGTTTTCCATATTTTCTAACCGGGAGCTCCTGTATAGCTTTTGAGACTGTTATTTTTGGTGCTGGTTTTAGTGGCAAGCCACATTCTTGGGGGATCTGTTCACGTAATTGTAAATACAAATTATTTAATTCAACCGTGAGATGTTTCACAACGTCTTGATTATCCAAAAGGTATACTGAGTCTATAAGTCTTTTTAACACTTTGACACAATGGCGAATCAAGTAGGTCAGCTGATTTCTCCTCCTAGAGGGCAATTCTTGCAGTGTTGGATCAGAACTGACACTATTTTGTGGTCTGCACTCCTGTACTTGTAAATCATTGTCACGATGCCCAGTGTTTGTGTCCACAAAACAATCGCTATCCAGGATAAAAAGGGGGTTTTCAGAGTATGCTGGATTAATGTCATGCCACTGCCAATTTGCAACACGTAAAATTAGACACATGTGTTTACATGGTAGCAGACATTTCTGCCAGTCTTTGCATGTGCAAGTGGGCCCCTCCAATCCAACACAAACGGTATGCAGTTTCTCTACATCAATTGCAGACTCGCTTTTCACTTCGAAAATTCCCTTATCAGAGTCCAAACATTTAAGGTGTGACAAATCAAGGCCACTGTAGTAACGCTGCATTACATGGGCAATGAATCCACGAGGACGATTTTTTAAAAATGATGGGACTTCTACAGCGTATTTTCGGTAAAAGTCAGAACTCGTTAAATTCATCTGTAAGTATCTGTGAAAATAAAACAAGTCAGGATAAATATGTTAAATAAAAGAAAACCCACTTTAAAAAAGTAACATTAAAAAAAATGCTGTTAACCTAAAGATATAGGGTGAATTGACAGGTTAAAAGGGAACCGCCCTCTCAGGTGTTTGTAACTAAAAGAACCATCTTGTGCAGCGCTAATGCTGCATTCTGACAAGGTGGCTCTTTTAGTTATGCTCCCTGCACATGCTGAAATAAACGCTTATAAAATGTGCCCCCTTGTACCGTGAAATTGTACGGGGTGCGGTTCTTTCACCCCTAATCCAGATGCAGCACAGCCGTCACTCCGGGCCTGTGCGCGCCATGCACCGCCTCCTCTTGCTTCATTAGCGTCCCCGGAGCCTGCGCTGTAAGTTCGAAGGACAGCGCAACTGCGCATGCCCGTAAAAAAAAAAAAAAAAAAAGATTACAGCGCAGGCGCCAGGGACGCTAATGAAGCAAGAGGCGGCGGCGACTGGCACGCAGAATAGGGAATAGCCACGGCACTGTCCACAGTCAATCACACATGCCCAGAAGGCAAGGGGAAGTGACAGTGACGCAGCAGGAGGAGAGAACGCCTACCCGGTAAGTATATTAGGTGTATTAACTATTTGCTTGCTTTAATGGAGTAAGTACGGTCCCAAACTAGGGTAAAACCGAAATGTTCTACCATCCCTAGCCATGAGCAACTGAACATTTTTCCTTAGCAGTGCATCAGTATATAGTGCGCCGTGGCTGTAAACACATCCTGGCATGGACTGACAGGTGGCTGTACAGTGCATCAGTAGAGACCTTGTGGCTTCAAAATCTGTCATTTGCCAATGGATGATATGGATATTCATGTGATTCAAACAAAATTCTAATTTCGTTAGTCTGCTACCTCAAACTGAAAAAAAAAATTAAATTATTTGAAGTTAAAAAATTCTGAGAACACTCACTCTGGGGTATGTATACACCCTATTTTTGGTTTTGTCATTTAAAAACAAACAAAAAAAAACAAGAACCTGTTTAATAGTAAGAAATGAAGTTTTAAAACTGACTTATATTGCTTTTTTTTCCTCAACGAAAAGCAATATTTTGGACTTTTTGGTCACATTCTAGGTTTTATATAAAGGGGTTGTCTTAATACTTGGGCTACTCCTCATTCCCCATGTTCCCCCACAGAATAATAAAGCCTATACTCCCCTCTGGTGCCAGTCCGGTTCCAGTGATGTCCAAACTAGTTTCCATAGCCTAGGTGACATTTTTATGACAAGTGAGCATCACAACCAATCATTGCCAGCTTCCTTCTCCTCACTTTCAAATTAACAGGAAGTGAACACTGCGTCTGCCAGACACTTCGTATCAATTGCTCCTGCATACCAAGGCAAGAAGAATGAAGGCAGAGGTGACTGGTCTCGGAGCTTGCTTGTCATTATGTCACCTAGGCTCCAAGAATGATCGTTCTGATATCGCTTGAACAGTGGCGGCACAAGGTTGTTTTTTTTTTTTAGGTGGGTGCGCAGATGGAGACTTAGGGTACCGTCTCACAGTGGCACTTTGATCGCTACGATGGTACAATCCGTGACGTTCCAGCGATATCCATACGATATCGCTGTGTCTGACACGCAGCAGCGATCAGGGACCCCGCTGAGAATCGTACGTCGTAGCAGATCGTTTGGAACTTTATTTCGTCGCTGGATCTCCCGCTGTCATCGCTGGATCGGTGTGTGTGACACCGATCCAGCGATGCGTTCGCTTGTAACCAGGGTAAACATCGGGGTACTAAGCGCAGGGCCGCGCTTAGTAACCCGATGTTTACCCTGGTTACCATCGTAAATGTAGAAAAAAAACAAACAGTACATACTCACATTCCGGTGTCCGTCAGGTCCCTCGCCGTCCGCTTCCCGCACTGACTGAGTGCCGGCGGTAAAGTACAGCACAGCGGTGACTTTAGTTTACCCTGGTTACCAGTGAAGACATTGCTGAATCGGCATCACACACGCCGATTCAGCGATGTCTGCGGGAGATCCAGAGACTAAATAAAGTTCTGGACTTTCTGCTCCGACCAGCGATGTCACAGCGGGATCCAGATCGCTGCTGCGTGTCAAACACAACGATATCGCTATCCGTGACGCTGCAACGTCACGGATCGCTAGCGATATCGTTGTTAAGTTGTTCAGTGTGAAGGTACCTTAAGCGGAGCCGACCAGTCTAGAATCTTCTGGTGGACCCAACCATTGAATAGAAGGTGTGACCCCTACACCTCCTTCATGGGCTGACCCCAGGAGCTCAGACAATCCATTCTTATTTTTGAGATCAGATGTGAGTCGACCCTTGAAGGAGTGAGGATTCTTAGCCGAGGCAAGACCCCACGTCCATCTGTGACTGCGGAAGCAAACAGTGCAAGACTTGAGCTGAGGACACATCTCGTCGTTCGTGGGATTGTTTTAGGATCCCATGGACTCGTGTGGACTATTGCTTTGTTAGCTGGCACAAGGATTATCGGGAGGTGCCCCCGAATCTGTTCCGTTGGACTAATTGTGGACTCTGTAGATCTCTACCTGCATGTGTTGTTCCAGCGTTCTTGATAATAAATGTTGAATCATCCCTCGGCCTGTTGTCCCTCCTTGCTCTGCCGTACACCCAGTCACAGACCCCCCCTAAGGAACTTATCTAGATGTGTGGTGAGCACTTTGAACCACCAAGTGCTTTACAGAAGTTTATAATGCAGAGCCGTAAAAATAAAAAATCATTTTTTTAACAAAAATTATTTAGCCCCCAGTTTTGTATTTTCCCAAGGGTAACAGGAGAAATTGGACGCCAAAAGTTGTTGTCCAATGTGTCCTGAGTACGCTGATACCCCACATGTTGGGGTAAACCCCTGTTTGGGCGCACAGGAGAGCTCGGAAGAGAAGGAGCACTGTTTTACTTTTTCAGAATTAGCTGGAATTTTCGATCGGACGCCATGTCGTGTTTGGAGAGCCCCTGATGTGCCTAAACAGTGGAAACCCCCCAATTATAACTGAAACCCTAAACCTAATCCCAACGGTAACCCTAACCCCACCCATAAATGTAATCCTAACCCTAAATTTAGCCCCAACCCTAACTGTTGCCTTAACCCTAGCCCCAACCCTAAACCTAGCCCTCACCCTACGCCTAACCCTAATGGGAAAATGGAAATAAATACATCACACTTCCAAAACGGATAGGGAAAGACCTATCAGTCATACAGAGCAGGGCGGGGAGAATAGGGAAGGACCTGCTGTTTGGACTTGTAATCTGAGACATGTGTCTCCCAGCCAGCTTTTCAGAGATACTATGAGATTGCAACATCCTGGAGTAAGATAACACATCTGCAATATAATATAGCCAGTATCTCATTTATGTGGCCTGCAGTCCAGGCATCATGCATCTGATGACAGGATCCCTTTAAAAAGTAACATTCAAAGATTAATAATTTTTTTATTTAGTAATTCAGTATGTAAAAATCCAGATAAATGAGATAAGAAAACAGCTAAAAAAATAAAAAATCTTTAACACTATTGGTAAGGTTAAGTTCATGGTATGCATGATTACAGGCACACACTATAAAGTACTGAAAAGAACTTACTTTTTATACATATCTGTGAAAAATTCTAAATGCAGAACACGGAGCAACTTGCTTAAATTACAATTTTTGAGACTTGATAGATAAGAATGCTTCAAAGTCTGATGCTGCCTTTCTAGACCATTGTTGGTATTAATTCCAAATTGTTGTGTCCCAGTACGATACACATGTGCCCATTTCTTGTAATAAAAAAAAAAAGTTAGAGCATACTTTATATGGTTGCTTTTCCATAACTTTAACAATTAAAAACAGATTAAAAAATTGTGCTTATGAAGGCGGATTTCAATTACAATATATCTATAAAACATACAGCGTGCTGTGCCAAACAAGACTTTATCCCTGCTCTGCATGTTAAAAATTATGGTTTCAAGAAATCTAGAATCAAAAGACATTTTCTGGTTTACCTTTATATCTGGAAGCCATTTGTGTGAGAACCACATTCTCAACATCTTATTTCTCTTCCAGACATTGCTAGATGTTAGAGTAGCCAAGGCTGCATCATGTTCTTCTCTTGAACAAGCAAGGGCTATGCCCCGAAGCAAGGCCAGAACTTCTTTTTTATTTTCCTGAACACCATGCTCTTTTTTGGAAACCCATTCTGTCCAAGCTTTCTCCCGATGAAAGTCACACAACTTTATATCAGCATCTAAACATATTTTAAAGAACGTTACTAATTAACTGAAACTGTATTACTTGTATCTAATATTTAAAGGGGCTGTCCTATATTCAGCCAACCCTTCTCCGTTTCTAAGTTTACCCACAACCAAATAATACCTATATAAGTGGTAAATCCTAAGTAGGGATGGGCGAACTTGTGGTTTTTACCCGGAAACGTGACCGGGGTTGCGGTGTTAAAGCAAGTTTATGGTTAATAATCAGACTGTTAATACTTACCAGGTCCACGTTATCCCGTTCAGCTGTGCCGCAGCGCTGTGTCACTTCTGGGCTTCCGGGGGAAATAGTCACATGACTGGCCACAGCCAATCCCATATGCCAAGAAGGTAAGGGGCGGCACGAAAATTACCCAGCGACGCATCACACCAGGAAGAGAGAACACAGACCCGGTAAGTACATTAACATTATTAACTATTGGCTTACTTTACCGCCACAACCCTGGTCACGAACCAGAACAGTTTGCCCACCCTAATCCTGAGGTTGTAGTAGAAAGGGGAAAAAAGTTTTTGAAAATGGGACATAGCCTTGTGTTTGAGTTGTACGCGAGGTAGGTGCTACTGGTAATATTACTGAAAGCTGTAGTAACCAAACATTGGCCTATCGACCACAGTGACAACTTCTGTTACTGGATGGCCTACTCCAGCCTGTTAGCCAGCAGCAGAGGGATACGAGTTGTGGATGAGGCCCAGAAAGCATTTGCTACAGTTCATGGAATGCACAGGATCAAGTGGCCTGTTCTGCTCCTCCGCCTCGACATCACAAACAGTATAGTCCTCAGAAGTGGCGCCCCAATTACCCATGTGTCACACTCAAGTCTCCAACCACACAAATGACTGGGGAAACAGATGGCGGCTTCTGCAGAGCTGTTCACACATTCCATTCCATGGGCATCAGAGGTCTGCTTCAAACATACTCCAGAGGAGGAACACATCTGCACCGATGGCCAAAATCGTTTGCCATCTTTCTCCAGAGATGGAGGAAATTTGGTCCCAGCAGAAATCAAAACCTTTAATGCCAGACATTAACCCCCCAGGGTACAGTTGATGACAATAATGAAAGTCAGATACCTGAGGAAAATCCGCACTGTACTGTGCATTCAGGGCAGCAAGTGTAAGAGGGTGACTCATGACGAGGAGTTGGACAACAGAGAGGATGATGAGGTTTTAGATCTGACTCGGAATGAACCCAGAGTAACGCAGCAGAGCTGCTCAGCAGAGGAGGAAAACAAGGTAGCGTGCTCCCACACAGACAGAGGGCTGCAAGCAGGACAAGCGCTGCATCCTCAGCCACAACTCTTTCTCTGGACTGATTCCGGACAGAGAACACCACTTGTTTGTGGAACCCGCAGACTTGAAAATCCTTCTGGGCATGCTCAGAGGTGAAAAACGTGATACGTCGCTGGATTCCTGTGTGTGACAGTCAGCAACGGATCCTGCGCCCATAGGCTTCCATTGTAGCCGACAACGAGCAGCGCAGGATGTGTTGCTGACCGATTTTCCGACGTGCACAAAAAACTTTCCTATCAACGTTTGCTCGGCACAACGGACCGCTATTTTACGACGGATCCAGTGCACGACGGATTAAACAGATGGCCATCCGTCACAATCCGTTGCTAACACAAGTCTATGGGAAATATGCCAATTTTTTGGCAGGATCCTGTATTCATAAAAAATGACGGATTGTGACGGATTCAAAAAAACTTAAGTGTGAAAGAAGCCTTACAGTGATAAGAAGTGTAAGGTGTAAATAATGCTATTGACAAATGCTTCGGATGTTAAAATAAAATAAATAAAAAAATTGATAAAAAGCTTATCTTAGATATTGTGAAATTCATTTAAATTACCTGCAAACACTTGTGCGATGGCATTGATTTCTTCTAAGCAAAAGTCAAGCATGAAACAAGATGGGTTCCAAGTTGGATTCCAGTTCATAATCATTTTCAAAGCTTCTGCAATATACTCAGTCCGTTCCTGTTGAACCACAAAAGCAGCTACCACAGTATAGCACACATTTGTGCGTACACAAAGAAAATACAAAGGTAGTGCATATCTTGTTGTCCTGTAAGTGGCATCAAGCAGTGTAATACTATTACCATAGGTTGAAAGGAGTTTTTTTTGCCAGTGTGTTTGATAGCACAAAAGAAATTTTTGCTCATCTTGGTCTTCCTCCTTTACAGAATAAGGACGACAATAAAAGCTGGATCCATTATCTTCTTGCTGCCACTTGGAAACCAAATCCAATACCTTGCTTTGGTCAAACACAGAGGTAGTGGTCCCTTTAGAAGTTCGACCCATTATATTTGTGATGTCCTTCAGCGTGGGATAATATCTTCTTCTTGATGATTTTACAACATCAAGCCCTGTGAAGAGCTCTTGAACGACAAAGTGCTCCACAAGTTTTTTAATATCTCTTTTTTTACGAATACCACTCTGGTAAAGTTCCAAAATTTTGTCCACAACTCTTGGGTCGATTTTTTCACGGATATTAGCTACCTAAAAAAAATTTTTTAGCAGTCATATAAAAACAAACTTTATATTGAATCCAGAATTAAAGTAAACACAACCAAATATCTCCTATTAACTTACATAAAAATCTAGGATATGGATCAGAGATGGTTATCATCTGATGTAAGCAAGAACGCTAGCTAGGAAGTGTCAGATGGTTGGGACTGACTACTCAGATATCCCCACCTGGGGTGTGGTATGGTGGACAAAGTACAAGTGAATTCATTACGTGTATTTGTAGAGGTAAGAATTCAACTGTGTCAAATCTCCATGCTTTTTGGTGTGCAGCTTTAACCTTGAAATACCATTGTTAGGACTGTGTATCTGTTGAGCCTGTTGATTTTTATTGTTTGGGGTTCGCTCTATGGTGCTTTAATAAAGCAAACAGGACATTTTGCTAAATCGCTTTATGTGCCTACCTCAACCGCCACAGAGCGAGTTGTATCTCAACATATAAAGAAAAAAAATTTCAAAGTGGTAGGCTCTTATATGAGGGCCACTTGCGTTGGCACATTACAAGCATGTCCATCTAGTATATTTTATTTAGAAGCCAAATAAATCTAAAAGGAGAATGATGTGTAATGTAGAAAGAATTATAGATGCAGAATTACATCGAGAACACTGCAGCCAATCACACAGCTCATCCAATTGACACTGTACATATTGTTGTTCAACACAGGCACTATAGTAAATGGCGTGCAAACGGAAAAACCCATTAGTTATGAATAATAATTCATTTAAGATCTAAAAAGTTTTTAAAGACAATATGGACATTTTTGATAAGGGTGGGTAGAATCAGTGATCTAACTGCCAATTGTCAAGATGTTTTGAAACACTATCCATTACCTCTCCAGCTATAGGGTGGTTTTCATGCTCTGACAGTTTTGGAAACAGAACAACATAACTGTGTAAAACTTTGTTGTCTTTTGTAAGCTCTTGATTAATTTTTTTAGATGCCACTCTTTTGTGCCAAGCTGTGTTTCTTCTGATCTAAAAAAAAAAAAGAGAAAAATAAACAGATGTAGCTTTCTTTCTCTTGACTTTTTTTGTTTTTAAATAATTACATTTTCTAAAAAAGTTAAAAGGAACATTAACATATTAGAAAATAATAGTTGAGGTATTTTGCAATGCTCCGCATTTAAAAAAAAAAAAAAAAAAAAAAGAAAGAAAAAGAAAATTGATGAAAATGTGGCGTTAAATTGTAACTATAAAAACTAAAGCTTGGAGAAAACATACACTCAGCCACAAATATGTCAACTTGTGGTACAATGAAGAAATTAAAACAAAATGTAAAATTTTATTATTGGGAGGGAGTTACACAACTTGGTTACATACCTGAAAATCCAGATATCTTATGATATGATATACATATATTTTGGCAGGACAATCCATTTTTTTAGTGGCCTGGATTAGCTTTCTGCATTTTATGTAACCATGATCACCAGTCTGCAGGAAGAGCATGGAAATTGTACAAAGATTAATCCAAAAATATTTGTAAAGACAAAAGATCCAAATTCTCTCATATGCCATTGGGGGAACACATGACGTTTTGTTATTGCTGGTGGCCACTAGGCAGCAAGGCATTCTTCAGGGAGGAGGGCGGTGGATGAATTCATAATATTTGGAAACACTATGGTAAAATGTTACATAAACTACAAGCATAAATTTTGAAACATTTAAACCGTACAATAAAGTACTCATATAGGATGTTTATCTAGAGCAGTACATTTTCAGTATGTAATAGATGGAAATAGGCTAATGTGTAGATGCATTAAGGGTAACATGACTTGTAACACAATTTGACAGCACATCAAACCTATATCTGCAGGTATGTAAATAGCATTACAAGTCAGGATGACAGCTTACCTTAACATAACAAACAGTAATAGCATAATTTTAAATTTCATTACCTTTTTATATTCTGTCTTCATATTATGTGGATCCATAATTGATTGTAATGAAATTTGATGTACTGTGCCGATTGTGTGGTCATCTCAAAGAAACTTCTTATGAAGAGGACAGGCAGATGTAATGTAGAACATGGAAATTTGACGGAGTGAAGGGTATTTCCAATGTAATTGATCAGCGTAGCCACAGCACACCAGGTTATAACATGGACATCATATATGCTGCCATCCAGAACATGCTTTGATAACAAGCACCAGAGACCAGGAAGACTTAACTATGATGCAGGTTCAGATTGTGTGACTTCTTTATCATTTATAAATGTTTAATGTTACATATCAAATGTAATGAGTATATGAGGGGTCGGCATGTATTATCCTGGACATGGTGTGTAGTATTTAACTTTAAGGTGTACTATGTGGTCAGTATACATTCATAATTTTGGTATCTGTTTAAAAGGTGTGGTTTAGTTTTGAGTCTGATTATCTAAATTGAGCTTATGATCTGGAGCATTTTGCCCCGATTCCATATTTTTTCTGTGCTGTACGTCTGTATTAACATGATTCCAGCACAATCTGATGACCATGTTTTATTGTTTCTTAAATTACAAAAAAACAAAAAACACGGCTAGCAAGAATTCAATTATTCTACAAATGTGTGCCATTGATATAGGAGACTAAGTCAACAGATGAAGCCTTCATAAAACTACATTTGTTCAAAAGTATGTTTTAGCCATAGTACTGTGGGTTAACAGGTTTGCTCTTGCACTTCAATGTCAAAGCAGGAAGTCGAATGGAAAGTTGGTGTTGCAAGTCGAAAGGCTAAGAGGAGCCCAAAACATCTTTTAAATCAAAATCTGTAGAGTCGAGTCACATTAAGGAGTTGTCATGTTGTTTCACAGCTAATTTCAGAAAGAAAAAAAATAATAACAAAACAGGGAGAAAAACAAACAAACAAAAAAAAAGAAAACACAAAGATGACACCTGGTACAATTTAATTTTGTAATTTTGTGATATTAACAATGTTCTTTTTATACTTAAGAGTTGTATTTAAATACAAATGCAACCTTTAAAAAGTTCACACAGAACGTTTGTGCTCCTTTTTTATTGCAGTTTCTGCATCAAAAAACAGATCATAAATTTTAGGAAGAACAGCATCAAATGCATCATACTTGTGTTGCTTTATTGCTCCGTTTTATTAATGCTGCACATTTGCTTTTTCAAAGCAAAAATGCAGTACTAATCCATAAAGGGCAGGGAGGACACAGGTAAACACTTGATTAGCTCCCCCAAGGTCCACAGTGTCCAGCGATGAGTTGTTTCCATGTTACCTGACAGTCATATGGCCAGGTTCATTGAACGTTTTGTGGCGTGGAAAGTGCATAAAAAAAAAAAAACCCCATCACAAAGGGACTGTGTGAATAACAATCTGATTGTGATGTTTTTTTTTGTATAATGAAGAAAGTGCAGCAGAAAAATGTAGCGCTAATTGACGCTCATTTTCTGGATGCGCTTTCTGCACCACTAACGGAGCAGTCAAAAACACGGACGTCTGCACAGCAAATTGAAAATCACATTCACTTTGCTGGCAGACACAGCAACTGATCAGTTTTGGTGCAGTTATCCAAGAAGAAAAAAAAAAGGATCAAAAAAGAACAGTGTGTATGAGACCCAAGAAGAAAAATGGTGGAATGATATACTGGAGACATGTTGCTACTATGTAAACTTTGCAAAAAATGAAATTATCAAAACATCTTGATTTATTTATTATGGAGTATGAGCACCATGTGCAGACATCCCTGCTCTTACAGCCTCAGCTGCCATCACTATTAAAGGGAACCTGTCAGATCATTTTTCCCCCTAACCTATCACTACCTGTCCCTGCACCTTCCTAGCACATCCCAAATCATCTTTGGCTGACCTAAAACTCCCCTATATGAACTATGAAAAAAGACTTTGTGACTTACATTTTCGCATGCAACTGAGGCATACAGACTACGGAATGTAGTCTGACTGGGCTGTCTGCAGGGCTCCGTAAACCCCACCTTTTGCTGCTGTTATCATGCCCCAGTGGGCTTGACAATTCATTCTCCTGCGCACTCCCAATTTGACGCAGTCTAATCACAGAAGGTGGTCAAAGGAAGACGAGTCCACAGACCCGGCAGCGACGAGAGACGAGTCCACAGACCCGGCAGCGACGAGAGACGAGTCCACAGACCCGGCAGCGACGAGAGACGAGTCCACAGACCCGGCAGCGACGAGAGACGAGTCCACAGACCCGGCAGCGACGAGAGACGAGTCCACAGACCCGGCAGCGACGAGAGACGAGTCCACAGACCCGGCAGCGACGAGAGACGAGTCCACAGACCCGGCAGCGACGAGAGACGAGTCCACAGACCCGGCAGCGACGAGAGACGAGTCCACAGACCCGGCAGCGACGAGAGACGAGTCCACAGACCCGGCAGCGACGAGTTGGTGGAGTTTTCAGTGAGCAATAGGTACAGTGCGATGCATGATGGAAATTGTAATAGAAGCAAAAAGTCAGGGGTGGAAAATGTCAATTAACCCCATCAGAGATTTATCAGCAATGAAGAGGTTTTGCTAAAGCATGAACAAAGCGAATATTTTTTTTTAAAAATTAATGGATGTTTTGAGAGGCACATAATAGCAAGATTTCTGAAGAAATTAAAAAAAAAGTTATGGTACTGGACAACCTCAAATCTTTGATAACTGCACAAAAGAAACCACTGCATCTGGGTAAGGTCTGGCGAGTGTTGTATCCACTCATCCAGGCCTAGTCATATGTTCATATATGCATCTGCACAGTACAGGAGCACACACAACTGTGGTAGAAACACAGACACCATGTGACAATGCTTAGTTCTCCGCGATTTTGGACAGACTGTCAGTGCTCTTCACGTTTATATGAAGTTGACTGGCAAATATACACTGTGTTAAGAATTATTCGGCAAGTTGTATTTTGATCCCATGATACTTTTTATACATGTTGTCCTACTCCAAGCTGTTCAGGCTTGAGAGCCAACTACCAATTAAGTAAATCAGGTGATGTGCATCTCTGTAATGAGGAGGGGTGTTGTCTAATGACATCAGAACCCTATATAAGGTGTGCTTAATTATTAGGCAACTTCCTTTCCTTTGGCAAAATGGGTCAGAAGAGAGATTTGACGGCTCTGAAAAGTCCATAATTGTGAGATGTCTTGCAGAGGGATGCAGCAGTCTTGAAATTGCCAAACTTTTGAAGCGTGATCACCAAACAATCAAGTGTTTCATGGCAAATAGCCAACAGGGTCGCAAGAAGAGTGTTGGGCAAAAAGGGCGCCAAATAACCGCATGAATTGAGGAAAATCAAGCGTGAAGCTGCCAAGATGCCATTTGCCACCAGTTTTGCCATATTTCAGAGCTGCAACGTTACTGGAGTAACAAAAAGCACAAGGTGTGCGATACTCAGGGACATGGCCAAGGTAAGGAAGGCTGAAAAACGACCACCTGTGTACAAGAAACATAAGATAAAACGTCAAGACTGGGCCAAGAAATATCTGAAGACTGACTTTTCAAAGGTTTTATGGACTGATGAAATGAGAGTGACTTTTGATGGGCCAGAGGCTGGATCAGTAAAGGGCAGAGAGCTCCACTCCGACTCAGACGCCAGCAAGGTGGGGGTGGGGTACTGGTATCAAAGATGAACTTGTGGGAGCTTTTTCGGGTTGAGGATGGAGGGAAGCTCAACTCCCAGACCTACTGCCAGTTTCTGGAAGACAACTTCTTCAAGCAGTGGTACAGGAAGAAGTCGGTATCGTTTTTTGAAAAACCATGATTTTCATGCAGGACAATGCTCCATCACATGCCTCCAACTACTCCACAGCGTGGCTGGCCAGTAAAGGTCTCAGAGAAGAACAAATAATGACATGGCCCCTTGTTCACCTGATCTGAACCCCATAGAGAACATGCGGTCCCTCATAAATGTGAGATCTACAGGGAGGGAGAACAGTCCACCTCTCGGAGCAGTGTCTGGGAGGCTGTGGTGGCTGCTGCACGCAATGTTGGTCGTAAACAGATCAAGCAACTGAAAGAATCTATGGATGGAGGCTGCTGAGTGTCATCATAAAGAAAGGGGGCTATATCGGTCACTAATTTTTTGGGTTTTGTTTTTGCATGTCAGAAATGTTTATTTCTAAATTGTTTGCAGTGATATTGGTTTACCTGGTGAAAATAAACAAGTGAGATGGGAATATAGTTGGGTTTTATTAAGTTGACAAATAATTCTGCACAATAATAGTTACCTGCACAAACAGATATCCTTCTAAGATAGCCAAATCTAAAAATAAAACCACTCCAACTTCCAAAAATATTAAGCATTGATATTTATGAGTCTTTTGGGTTGATTGAGAACATAGGTGTTGATCAGTAATAGAAATAATCCTCTAAAATACAACTTGCCTAATAATTCTGCACAGTGTATGTATGTATGTATGTGTTTTAAACATTTTTAGTTATTAAAGGGAACCTGTCACCCCGTTTTTTTCAGTTTGAGATAAAAATACCGTTAAATAGGGCCTGAGCTGTGCGTTACAATAGTGTATTTTGTGTACCCCGATTCCCCACCTATGCTGCCGAAATACCTTACCAAATTCGCCGTTTTCGCAGCTCGGCTTCAGAAAAATGGCCGCCGCGATCTTCATCTGCGCACGCGCGGCATTCCGCAGCCATTTTCCTGAAGCCCCGGGCAGCAGAGCACTCCATCTGCACACGCGCGGCGTCAGAAAAATGGCCGCGCCCACCGATAACCAGGGGAATAGCGCAGATCGCGCTCTTTTTCTTCACCTGCGCAGTGGATTCGGCAGTTGGACATGCGCAAACCACTACGCCACCAACGGAAAGCTAAGCAAGATCTGGGGGAAGAAACAGCGATGTCACCACGCCCATTTGACCAGACCAGCCTGATTGACAGGCGAAAACGGCAAATTTGGTAACGTATTTCAGCAGCATAGGTGGGGAATCAGGGTACAGAAAATACACTATTGAAACGCACAGCTCAGGCCCTATTTAACTGTATTTTTATCTCAAACTGAAAAAACGGGGTGACAGGTTCCCTTTAAAGAAGACATCTTAAAGTGTATAAAATACAGAAATTGTAAACATACATCCATAAAATTGTACTACTTCTACATACACACTATATTTAAATTGTTATTACATAACGTATTTTAGTGCATAAATATAAAATCTAATGAAGACATCTAGATCTAAAGTCTAAAAAATTAGTATATATTATACTAAAAATATAGCTAATAAAATGAGCACACACACCTTTGGTGCTGCAAATAAGCACAGACTATAGATATAACACTATATTCAGGAGCTGTGAATGCTTTTGCTAGCGTAATTATGTCCCTACCTCATTTTTGGGTATACAATTTTTTTTTAGATCAGGTTAGCTTCTGTGAAGGAAATTAGGTAATGAACTTTGTTCTCTTTTCTAAGTACTGAACCTTGGTAATCTGTCTATTTATTAGGCTAATTTTGGGAACAATATTTTGTTGTAAATAACGAAAAGTCCAGCATTATATATCCATTAAAATCTAAAAAAGTTTAATCTATGAGTTGAATTACAACAGTTCAGTCACAATCCATCCAACAAATGGATTAAAAATCAGACATGTTTTGTTGCGGTAAGACTTCTATTGTTTTGCATCTGGAAAATGCCTCACAGCATGATGCGTGTAACACCCCAGGTTCCAGGTTGTTACAGTGACATTGATTTCCTCACGGGGAGAGTGATTTTATGCTTGGAAGCGAGGAAGGATCTCTCTTATCAGGTAATCACAAGCATACATGTTCATACTCCAGGCCGCAAGGTCTAGCTTGTGGGTGGCTCCTATATATACCTGGTAGGGGGGACTCAACACGCTTACAAGCCAGCCAGACCACACCTGCATCCGTGATCTGGTACCCCCTGGACTGTGGCTGCCTGAATTAATCTGTAAACCAGGTAAAGAGGCTGCAAACCTGTGTCCTACGTTTCTTTCTACATCACCTAACATCTGTCGCTGTTACACTGGGAGCCCTGGGAACCCAGCTTCACATGTGGGAATCCAAACCTAATGCCATAACATCACCCCAGCGGACACCTTTAAGCAGCATCGGTCACCCTGACCTAGCACCACAGGTGGCATCACGAACATTTCTTATTTTATGAAATTTATTTAACAAACCCCTTTTAAGATCGTCCCTTTTACTTGGGCGCCCAGGGCCATGGACTGGGTCGCCGCCATCGTGACACATCCCCTTGAAGTAGCGGACACGGTACCGAGTACCCCACGGCCCTGGCGGGTGTTCCACGTGCACTCATGGAAGTGGGGAGCTGACTTTTGTATTCAAAATGTAGTTGTAGTAGGATATTTAGTTATTGTGCTTGGTTAATATACAGCTTTTACATACTAAGCTTAGTTCTGAGGCAACAACTATAAAGGAAGTTTGGATTGATACAGTATTCATGTAACAAGGCAGGTACTTGCACTGGAGTTATAGGACAAGATTTGTAATGTGTTATTTCCATGACCGTGTTATGAAACCTGCACACCTATGATGCACAATATGCAATGATATCTATGTAACAGATGGATTTAGGATATTGCTAACTAGGTGCACACTAAAATTTTACCCAGTAGATCAACAGGATTAGTAAAGAGCCAATATAATAAGTAGAACAACTTTATAATACAAATTTACTTGTACCTGTTTTTTGTGTGTCGCCTGGACATATCTTTTTTTTTGTGGAAGAGCCAAATCCTTTCCAAGATGACAGCATAACACTTTTCTTCCAGCAATGATAAAAGGTACTCCGGTATATTCAATCAGAGACACAGTCCTAACTCGTGGACCGTGCCAATGTATTGACATTTTAGAAGAAGGTCTAAAAGCTAAAACAAAACAAGTTTTTTAAACATTTATATGGATAAGTTTGTGAACTTACCGGAAAATCATTGTGGAAAAAAAAACACTGCATTTAACTGAAATTAGGAATCCTCCAAAAACGCTGAAAAACGTACGTGTGAACGTAGCCCAAGATGCAAAGGAAGGGATCACACCGTTCCACACTGCCACTGACAACCATGTGATGCAAGCACGGGGCGCTCAGGTGTTACTATAACACCACGGGGGGGGGGGGGGGTCTGATGATGACCCACTGTCATGACTCACTTCCTCTGAAAGCTGGCTGTGCGCCGTGGTACACAGGAGATCATGATTTATGCAGGACAGAAGGATGCTTAGACATCTCTCTCTATACTGCAGGAGCAATCAGATATTCCTGTGTTGAGGCACCCAAAAAAAGAGGTAATTTTGGAGTTTGGAATGTTTTTTCCTGCTCTGCAGTTTACAAATAAGATTGACTGATTTTAGATTTTGATAGACTGGGCATTTCGGAACAAAACGTGTATTTTTTTTATCACTTATTTTCAATGGGGCCAAAAAGGGAGGGGCATTTGATATTAAATTTTTTGTCCTATCTAAAAAAAATTGATGTTTCATTTATTTTACAATGGTCCCTAGGGGACCTCAGCGCTAAAGACTACGATCGCTTCTCTTGTGTTCAGATTAGCTACTGCACGTCTGTACACAAGAGAAATGATCCCTTTCTGCCACAACGCCACTCAGACTTTGCCTGCATCCGGGGAGATCACAGGACCCCAGGCTGTCGAGGTAACAGCCTATGGGGGATGGTGCGATCCCCACCACAGTGCTATGGATCATGCGCTCAGTGATTGACAGCACGATCGAAAGGATTAACAGGACCGATCCGATCGCTGATCAGATCGGTGCTGTTAGCGAAACATGTCAGCTGATCAGATCAGTTGAGATGTGGATGATGATGCCAGGTGAGAGCGTGAGGGAGCGTGACATGGCCAAGGACGTATATATATACACACATCCTTGGTCGTGATGGGGTTAAAAACCGGTATTTTTAACAGCACTTACATAAAAGTAAACCTTTGGCATCTACAAATTCGTACTGACCAGAGGCATCATACTATCACATCATTTTTAACAAATTGTGAAAAAGTTGTGAAATTGCCTTATTTTGGCAATTTAAAGTTTTCCAGTACACTATATGGTTAAAAAAAAGGTCATTATAAAGTACAACTCTTCCTGCAAAAAAAAAAAACAACCCCTCATTTGGCTATATTGATGGAAACATTAAATAAATAACACATTACATATAATAAATCATGTAATTTTAGCTTAAAACACATACCTTCATTTCCAAAGTTTTTTTGTTTTTCTAAAACAATGAAATTTGATGTAGTGTTCTCTTCAAAATCAGTAATAGCTTGTGCTACAGCATCTAAGGATTCAAAGGTCTGTACCACTTGGATTTCTGCAGACTCTCGAAACATCTAGTAAAGTAAAGCCAACTAGTCATGGCCAATAGTACAATGTGAACATCAGACTTTTAATTATGATAGAATAATCAATATTTAGAAAGAACATAATTCATATTATTGAGCACATTCTATATTGAACGAATTTACCCAATTCATTATATATTTTAGGAGTCAGTCGGTCCAATATTATACCAACTCAGATTCCAACTCCACAGCCTTGCGCACTGCCAGTGCTTTGTTTTGTTGAGGGGCTTTTTATCTCTTTGTACTTCCTGTCCCTATTAGGGCGTGGAGACAACCTCCATATGCGGTCATAGAATGTTCCTAGAAACCGAATTAACGGTAAGAATAATTCTATTTTTGAGGATTTTAAGCTGCACCAGATTATAAAATGATCCCTAAATTTAAAGAAAATAAAATATATATTTTTGAGGACCGTCTTATAATCCCAATGTCCATTTTATAGTCAATGTAGCTTACCAAGGAGAGAGGGGGGGCGCAATGGAGCAAGGTCATAGGAGGCAGGGTTGCTGCTGAAGGAAGTTAGCGGGGGCACAATGCTGCAGGCTCGAGGATGGAGCGCGTCGCCGGCATGAGGCAAGCGCCATTAATCTCCCACCAGTGGAAGTGATGGGGCTTAATGAAAATGTCTGCAGAGAGCAGATAAGGCTGGGTTCACATTGCGTTATGGCTCTACGCTTAACAGACTACGTTACACCACGGCATAACGTAGTCCGTTAACGCCGCCATAGACTGCAATGTCGGACGCATCGCTAGCGCACGCCCACAATGGGCGTGCGCTAGCGATGTGCCGTCATTTGAGTGACGGACCCGAGACGCGGGCTGCAGCGTTTCTGGGTCCGTCACTGCTAGCGCAGATGGAGCTAGCAGATGCTCCATCTGCGCTAGCGCTGTGCAAAAGTCGGCACTTGCATTAGCGACGTATGCGTTGAACGGACTGCACTAATGCAATGTGAACCTAGCCTTACTCAATCTGTGAGTGCACTGCCTATGCAAAAATTTCCTAAAAGAGGTTTTCCCACGAACGAAAGTTAATTTTAAAAATTGTGTGTGTCTGACTGTGTATGGAACATACCACAGCTACTGGGCAGGGGAGGAAGCAAAAGACAAATACTGACATTACAGCAGGAGATCGCAGAGGATTAATTTTGTGAGTTAAAATATTGTTTAAAAACAGTCAGTGAAATATTTTACCCCACAAAATGAATCCTCTGTGATCCCCTGCTGTAATATCTGCATTGTCTTTGGCTTCCTCCCCTGCCCAAGAGCTGTGTTATGTTCCATACACGCTCAGACACACAATTTTTAAAATTAACTTTCGTTCGTGTGAAAACCCCTTTAAGACCATTCCTTTGACTGCCTGAAAATCAATGGCACCAACCTCGTGCTGCCGGCACACACCCTCCTCCCAGCCTCAGACCTGCAGCACTGCCCAAAGTTGCACTCGCTTACTTCCTTCAGCAGAAACCCTGCATCCTGTCACACAGATACACCACGCCCCAGCTAAGGAATACCTGGATTATAAAATGCACCCCCCCCCCACACTTTTAAAACAAAAAAAGTGTCTTAGAATAAAAAAAATGGTATATTTTCTGTGAAAATTCAAAACGCTGAAATGAAAAAGTAAACATAGATGCAATCGTCAAGCTAGAATGCAATTCATGCTGACTTTTGCATAGCATGAGTCATATGACATTACTTTTAACTTAAACAACTTTTGTTTTTTATAAATATAAAAGAAGACCTTGTTTTTGTCTGTCTCATTCGAAATATTTTCGTCAGTTGTCTCGGTACCCACTCCATCAGGTGAAATAGAGACCTTGACCTGATTATCAGTAATTTCAGTTTCCTATAAGAAAATTGATGTGTAAAAAAAAAAAAAAAAAAAAAAAAAAAAAAGGGTGGTGTCAAACACCCCCAAAGGAAAAAAAAAAACAAAAAACATACCTTACTGGTTTCTACATCCACTTCTTTACAATCAACGGCTTGTCCCAACTGCAAACCAGAGCTGTTTTCAGCCATTTCAATTGTGCCTATAGTGAATTATAATAAAAAATAAAATAAAATTAGGTTGATGTGACAAAGGATAACATCTACATGAAATCTGTAGGTCACCTATACTTGTGTAAGTTGACTTCATGTCCTTTCAGTTGTATCTGCAATACCTTGTCACAACAGAAGTACAGAGAGCGTCTCCTGCCTTCCAAACACACTGGTGTCACTGGTCGTTCAGTGGATGGAGCCAAGCATTAGTTGGAAGGTTTACAGAGGGCAGCCAGATAAGAAATGCAGCAAAGGTACCTTCACACTGAGCAACTTTAGAACGATAGCGATCCGTGACGTTGCAGCGTCCTGGATAGCGATATCATTGTGTTTGACATGCAGCAGGGATCTGGATCCTGCTGTGACATCGTTGGTCGGATCAGAAAGTCCAGAACTTTATTTCGTTGCTGGACCTCCCGCAGACATCGCTGAATCGGCGTGTGTGACGCCGATCCAGCGATGTCTTCACTTGTAACCAGGGTAAACATCGGGTTTACCCTGGTTACCATTGTAAATGTAAAAAAACCCAAACACTACATACTTACATTCCGGTGTCTGTCGCGTCCCCCGGCGTCCGCTTCCATGCACTCCTCCTGCATCCTGTGTCAGCGCCGGCCGGCCGTAAAGCACAGCACAGCGGTGACGTCACCGCTGTGCTTTACGGCCGGCGCTTACACAGTGCAGGGAAGCGGACGCCGGGGGACGCGACAGACACCGGAATGTAAGTATGTAGTGTTTTTTTTTTTACATTTACAATGGTAACCAGGGTGAACATCGGGTTACTAAGCGCGGCCCTGCGCTTAGTAACCCGATGTTTAACCTGGTTACCCGGGGACTTCGGCATCGTTGGTCGCTGGAGAGCTGTCTGTGTGACAGCTCTCCAGCGACCACACAACGACTAAACAGCGACGCTGCAGCGATCGGCATCGTTGTCTATATCGCTGCAGCGTCGCTTAATGTGACGGTACCTTAAGGGTACGTTCACACAGGACTTTTTTGCTGCTTTTTTTTGCTGCTTTTTTTTATGCTAATTTTCAGCTGCTTTTTACAGTACCAGTAAAGCCTATGAGATTTCAGAAATCTCATGCACACACGTTGGTTTTTTGTTTGATCAGTTTTTTCTGCTTTGCTGCTTTTTTTGGACATAGGGCATGTCACTTCTTTCAGCGTTTTTGCTGCGTTTTTGCAGCGTTTTTTCACCCATTGACTTGAATGGGTGATGAAAAAAACGCTGCAAAAACGCTGAAAAAACGCATGTAGCATTATTTGCTGCTTTTTTTGTGCAGAAAATCATGGCCAGCAGGAAGGGATCTCACAGCCAAGAGCTTAGGGGTGTGGTTAGTGAGGTGTGAAGAGCCATTGTGAGCCATTGTGAGGTGTGAAGAGCCATTGTGAGGTGTCCTGATTGTGATCTATTGTGAGGGAGTTCCTGGTAGTGAGGTGTGAAGAGCCATTGTGAGCCATTGTCAGGTGTGAAGAGCCATTGTGAGGTGTCCTTTTCTAACAAATTAAATGACCAGGTAGTAGGTAAATACCTGCGTGCTTGAGTACTAACTGAGTGTCTTTGGTGTAGTCATCAAACATGTTTGATTCACCATATACCACAAAAAAAGCATGAAAAAAACGCACCAAAAACGCACAAAAAACGCACCCCAAAAACGCACCTATAAACAGCTGAAAATTAGCATAAAAAAAAGCAGCAAAAAAAAAAGCAGCAAAAAAGTCCTGTGTGAACGTACCCTAAGACTGCAGTCACACTAGCAGTATTTGGTATCAGTATTTCTCAGCCAAAACCAGGAGTGGGTGATAAATGCAGAAGTGTTGCATTTCTTTCTATTATATTTTTCCTCTATTTGTTCAACTCCTGGTTTTGGCTACAAATACTGATGTAAAATACTGACCAAATACTGCTAGTGTGACGGCAGCCTAATAGTGACGCAACAATAGTTTTTGTGTTGTTGAACCACCATGTTACTATCTATCTATATATAATCTTCTAAAGGTACCTTCACACGAAACGACTTTGTAACGATATCGCTAGCGATCCGTGACGTTGCAGCGTCCTGGCTAGCGATATCGTTTCGTTTGACACGCAGCAGCGATCAGGATCCTGCTGTGATGTCGCTGGTCGCTGAATAAAGTCCAGAACTTTATTTGGTCGTCCGATCGCCGTGTATCGTTGTGTTTGAAAGCAAAAGCAACGATACCAGCGATGTTTTACACTGGTAACCAGGGTAAACATCGGGTTACCAAGCGCAGGGCCGCGCTTAGTAACCCGATGTTTACCCTGGTTACCAGCGTAAAAGTAAAAAAACAAACAGTACATACTCACCTGCGCGTCCCCCAGCGTCTGCTTCCTGACACTTACTGAGCGCCGGCCCTAAAGTGAAAGCACAGCGGTGACGTCACCGCTGTGCTGTTAGGGCCGGAGCTCAATCAGTGTCAGGAAGCAGACGCAGGGGGACGCGCAGGTGAGTATGTACTGTTTTTTTTTTTTACTTTTTCGCTGGTAACCAGCGTAAACATCGGGTTACTAAGCGCGGCCCTGCGCTTAGCAACCCGATGTTTACCCTGGTTACCCGGGGACCTCGGCATCGTTGGTCGCTGGAGAGCGGTCTGTGTGACAGCTCCCCAGCGATCAAACAGCGACGCTGCAGCGTCGCTTCGTGTGAAGGTACCTTAAGGTCCACTTCCATCTGTTTCTCACGGAAATCCTGCATCGCTGATTGGTCACGTCCGGCTGGGCGTGACCAATCAGCGACAGGCACAGTTCGGCCGCGAATTGGCCCTTCCATACTTCCCTCCAGTCAGCGCCCACATAGCGTTTTAGCAGTCCGTTAGACTGCGTTACACCGCGGCATAACGGTGCCTATGCAGCATAAATAGTAAACACGTATGTTGTATGTTAAAAATAATAATAATTGAAAAAAAAAAAAATTATATTCTCACCTTCCAGCGGCAGCCTTTCCCGCTCCTTGCGACGCTCCGGTCCCAAGATTGCATTGCGGCAATGACCCCAGATGATGTAGAGGTCTCGCAAGACCGCTACATCATCACGGGTTACTTACGCAAAGCATCACTGGGTACGAACCTGGCAAGAGCATCGCTAAAGACCTTGGCTTGATCAGGGGCCACCGGAAGGTGAGTATATAACTTTTATTTTAATTATTTTTATTTAACAGGGATATGGTGCCCACATTGCTATATACTCCGTGGGCTGTTTTATACTGCGTTGGCTGTGCTATATACTACGTGGGCTGTGCTATATACATTTACGTCCATATATACTTGGACAGCGACAACATTTTTATAATTTTGGTTCTAGACATTACCACAATGAATTTTAAACAAAACCATTTAGATGCAGTTGAAGTTCAGACTTTCAGCTTTCATTTGAGGGTATCCACATTAAAATTGGATGAAGGGTTTAGGAGTTTCAGCTCCTTAACATGTGCCACCCTGTTTTTAAAGGGACCAAAAGTAATTGGACAATTGACTCCAGGGCTATTTCATGGACAGGTGTAGGCAATCCCTTCGTTATGTCATTCTCAATTAAGCAGGTAAAGGCCTGGAGTTGATTTGAGGTGTGGTGCTTGCATTTGGAAGGTTTTGCGGTTATACACTGTGTGGGCTGTGCTATACGCTACGTGGGCTGTGCTGTACGCTACATGGGATGTGCTATATTTCTCTGCTGTATCTGTGCATCATGAATCGTTGTATGTGTTAAAGAGGGGGGCCCACTGAGACTCTTTTGCCCGGGGCCCTCAAAAACCTGGAGCTGGCCCTGGCTTCACCATCTAGTAACACAAACAACATTATTTACATCCATAGGTAGGCTACCCCAGGGCTGTCTGTGACTGCGCTCCAGGCTGTCAAACCTGGAAAAGCAATTGTGCAAAGCAACAAGATCAATATTGCCCAACATCACAGCTGAACCAAAGTTTAGCAGCTCCAGACACCACAGTAGGGGGGAGTTAATTGTTTGGTTTGACAAAATATAGAAGTATAAAGGTACCGTCACATTTAGCGACGCTGCAGCGATCAAGACAACGATGCCGATCGCTGCAGCATCGCTGTGTGGTCGCTGGAGAGCTGTCACACAGACAGCTCTCCAGCGACCAACGATGCCGAAGTCCCCGGGTAACCAGGGTAAACATCGGGTTACTAAGCGCAGGGCCGCGCTTAGTAACCAGATGTTTACCCTGGTTACCAGTGTAAATGTAAATAAAAAAAAAAAAACACTACATACTCACATTCCGGTGTCTGTCCCCCGGCGCTGTGCTTTCCTGCACTGTGAGCGCCGGCTGGCCGTAAAGCACAGCAGTGACGTCACCGCTGTGCTCTGATTTACGGCTGGCCCTGCGCTTGGTAACCCGATGTTTACCCTGATTACCAGTGAAGACATAGCTGAATCGGCGTCACACACGCCGATTCAGCGATGTCTACAGGAGATCCAGCAACGAAATAAAGTTCTGGACTTTCTGATCCGACCAACTATGTCACAGCAGGATCCAGATCGCTGCTGCGTGTCAAACAACGATATCGCTAGCCAGGACGCTGCAACGTCACAGATCGCTAGCGATATCGTTCAGTGTGACGGTACCTTTAGGCTACGTGCCCACGTTGCAGAAATGCAGTGGAAATGTCTGCAGCATTTCCACAACTCCCTGCCGCGGGTAAAACGCATGCGGAATTCACATGCGTTTTGCCGCCAAACAAGCGTTTTTAGCTTGCAGAATGCTTGCGTTATCCAAGAGATTTGAATTGGAAAAGCGATTGACAGGTTGGTCACACTTGTCAAGCATAGTGCTTGTCAAGCATGACCAACGTTTTACTATTGATGCTGTATATGCAGTATCAATAGTAAAATATAGAATGTAAAAAATAAAAAAAAAAATATATATATATATATATATATAATTATTCTCACCTTACGACGGCCCCCGTTCTCCTCAGTGGCGCTCCCGGTACGTTCCATTCCCAGGGATGCATTGCGCGAAGGACCTTTGTGACGTCACGGTCGCGGGACTGCGACGTCATCTCAGTTGATTCTCGCAATGCATCCCTGGGAACGGAAGCCGCTGCGTGCACCGCTGAGAGCCGGAGGGCTCCGGGAGCTAGCAGAAGATAAGTATATCCTTATTTTTTATTTTAAATTCTTTTTTTTTTTTGTTACATGAATATTGTACACAGGACCTGGAGGAGAGCCTCCTGTCCTCCAGATCCTGGGTACCATCCGCACATGAAGCGCTCACTGTACGCATGGTGGGCATAGCCACATGCGTACAGTGAGCGTTTCAATGGAATTCTATGGCGGTGGAATCGCCGCAATGCCGCAGAAATAATGAACATGCAGTGGATTTTACCGCTATGCGATTCCGCAGCGAGAAAATCCGCAGCATGGGCACAGCAACTGCGGAATCCCGTAGGATTGCATGGGAATGCGTATTTTAAGCGTTTTCGCTTAAGCAAAGTACTGCAGTGCGCGCAGGCGCCGGAAAGGTCAGAGAGGCCCGGCGCCTGCGCACTGCAGTACTTTGCTCTGCCCTCAACAGGGCAGAAAAAGTACGCCTGCGCCGGAGCCGCGGCGAAAAGACCCGAAGAGGACGTCATGGAATGAACATGGGAGGCGCCGGAGTGGACCGGAGACACCCATCCGACCGGACCGCAGCGGGACCGCCCCTCGGTGAGTATAATCTAACGTCTTTTTCTCCTCTCTCAGGTAACATCGGGGGCTTATCTACAGCATTACAGAATGCTGTAGATAAGCACCTGATGCCGGTGAGCTTACCTCACCAGCCATGTAGAGGGGCATCCAGGGGGCTGGTGTGAGGGGGTATGGGGTATGTAGAGGGGCATCCAGGGGGCTGGTGTGAGGGGGTATGTAGATGAGCATCCAGAGGGCTGGTGTGAGGGGGTATGTAGATGAGCGTCAAGGGGGCTGGTGTGAGGGGAGGTATGTAGAGGGGCATAATGTAGCCTCCTGGATGCCCCTCTATATACCCCATGCCCCCCCACACCAGCCCCCTGGATGTCCCTCTACATACCCCCTCACAGCAGCCCGCTGGATGCCCCATGCCCCCCCTCACACCAGCCCCCTGGATGCCCCTCTACATACCCCCTCACACCAGCACCTTGGATGCACCTCTACATACCCCCCTCATGCTAGCCCTCGGGATGCCCCTCTACATACCCCATGCCCCCTCACACTAGCCCTCTGGATGCCCCTCTACATAACCCATCACACCAGCCTCCTGGATGCCCCTCTACATACCCCCCTCATGCTTGCCCCCTAGATTCCCCTCTACATACCCCATGCCCCCTCACAACAGCCACAAGGCACCCTGGATGCCTCTACATACCCTATGCCCCCTCACAACAGCCACAAGGCCCCCTGGATGCCCCTTTACATACCCCCTCACACCATCCACACAGCACCCTGGATGCCCCTCTACATAACCCATGCCCCATACAACAGCCACAAGGCCCCCTGGATGCCCGATGCCCCCCTCACCTACATACCCTATGCTCCCTCACACTGCAACACAGCCCCCCGGGATACCTTTACATACCCCATGCCCCCTCACAACAGCCCCCTGGATGCCCCTCTACACACCCCCTCACAACAGCCAAAAGGCCCCCTGTATGCCCCTCACATCATCCACACAGCACCCTGGATGCCCCATGCATGCCCCTCTACATACCCCATGCCCCCTCACAACAGCCACAAGGCCCCCTGGATGCTCCTCTACATACCCCATGCCTCCTCACAACAGCCCCAAAGCACCCTGGATGCACCTCTACATACCACATGCCAACCACCCTGGATGCCCCTCTACATACCCCATGCCTCCTCACAACAGCCACAAGGCACCCTGGATGCCCCTCTACATATCCCATGCCTCCTCACAACAGCCCAAGGCACCCTGGATGCCCCGCTACATACCCCATGCCTCCTCACAACAGCCCAAGGCACCCTGGATGCCCCGCTACATACCCCATGCCTCCTCACAACAACCACAAGGCACCCTGGATGCACCTCTACATACCACATGCCTCCTCAACAGCCCCAAGGCACCCTGGATGCACCTCTACATACCACATGCCTACCAACAGCCCCAAGGCACCCTGGATGCCCCTCTACATACCCCATGCCTACCAACAGCCACAAGGCACCCTGGATGCCCCTCTACATACCCCATGCCCCCTCACAACAGCCACAAGGCACCCTGGATGCCCCTCTACATACCCCCTCACAACAGCCACAAGGCACCCTGGATGCCCCTCTACATACCCCATGCCCCCTCACAACAGCCACAAGGCCCCCTGGATGTCCCTCTACATACCCCATGCCCCCTCACAACAGCCACAAAGCACCCTGGATGCCCCTCTACATACCCCATGCCTCCTCACAACAGCCCCAAGGCACCCTGGTTGCCCCTCTACATACCCCATGCCCCCTCACAACAGCCACAAGGCCCCCTGGATGTCCCTCTACATACCCCATGCCCCCTCACAACAGCCACAAAGCACCCTGGATGCCCCTCTACATACCCCATGCCTCCTCACAACAGCCCCAAGGCACCCTGGATGCCCCTCTACATACCCCATGCCTCCTCACAACAGCCCAAGGCACCCTGGATGCCCCGCTACATACCCCATGCCTCCTCACAACAACCACAAGGCACCCTGGATGCACCTCTACATACCACATGCCTCCTCAACAGCCCCAAGGCACCCTGGATGCACCTCTACATACCACATGCCTACCAACAGCCCCAAGGCACCCTGGATGCCCCTCTACATACCCCATGCCTACCAACAGCCACAAGGCACCCTGGATGCCCCTCTACATACCCCATGCCCCCTCACAACAGCCACAAGGCACCCTGGATGCCCCTCTACATACCCCATGCCCCCTCACAACAGCCACAAGGCACCCTGGATGCCCCTCTACATACCCCATGCCCCCTTACAACAGCCACAAGGCACCCTCCTGGATGCCCCTCTACATACCCCATGCCTCCTCACAACAGTCCAAGGCACCCTGGATGCCCCGCTACATACCCCATGCCTCCTCACAACAGCCACAAGGCCCCCTGGATGTCCCTCTACATACCCCATGCCCCCTCACAACAGCCACAAAGCACCCTGGATGCCCCTCTACATACCCCATGCCTCCTCACAACAGCCCCAAGGCACCCTGGATGCCCCTCTACATACCCCATGCCTCCTCACAACAGCCCCAAGGCACCCTGGATGTCCCTCTACATACCCCATGCCGCCTCACAACAGCCACAAAGCACCCTGGATGCCCCTCTACATACCCCATGCAACAGCCACAAGGCCCCCTGGATGCCCCCCTCACCTACATACCCTATGCTCCCTCACACTGCAACACAGCCCCCCTGGATACCCCTTTACATACCCCATGCCCCCTCACAACAGCCCCCTGGATGCCCCTCTACACACCCCCTCACAACAGCCAAAAGGCCCCCTGTATGCCCCTCACATCATCCACACAGCACCCTGGATGCCCCATGCATGCCCCTCTACATACCCCATGCCCCCTCACAACAGCCACAAGGCCCCCTGGATGTCCCTCTACATACCCCATGCCCCCTCACAACAGCCACAAAGCACCCTGGATGCCCCTCTACATACCCCATGCCTCCTCAACAGCCCCGAGGCACCCTGGATGCCCCTCTACATACCCCATGCCTCCTCAACAGCCCCGAGGCACCCTGGATGCCCCTCTACATACCCCATGCCTCCTCAACAGCCCCGAGGCACCCTGGATGCCCCTCTACATACCCCATGCAACAGCCACAAGGCCCCCTGGATGCCCCCCTCACCTACATACCCTATGCTCCCTCACACTGCAACACAGCCCCCCTGGATACCCCTTTACATACCCCATGCCCCCTCACAACAGCCCCCTGGATGCCCCTCTACACACCCCCTCACAACAGCCAAAAGGCCCCCTGTATGCCCCTTTACATAGCCCCTCACATCATCCACACAGCACCCTGGATGCCCCATGCATGCCCCTCTACATACCCCATGCCCCCTCACAACAGCCCCAAGGCACCCTGGATGCCCCTCTACATACCCCATGTCACCTCACAACAGCCCCAAGGCACCATGGATGCCCCTCTACATACCCCATGCCCCCTCACAACAGCCCCAAGGCACCCTGGATGCCCCTCTACATACCCCATGCCGCCTCACAACAGCCCCAAGGCACCCTGGATGCCCCTCTACATACCCCATGCCCCCTCACAACAAATCACAACTTCAGAGCCTCACACTTATTGCTGCATCCTCATTCCCTCATACAAGGCTCCACAGTGCAGCCCCTCGGTCCTCTCCTCACAATGCTCCATGCTGCAGCCCCTCGGTCCTCTCCTCACACGGCTCCATGCTGCAGCCCCTCGGTCCTCTCCTCACGCTGCAGCCCCTCGGTCCTCTCCTCACATGGCTCCGTGCTGCAGCCCCTCGGTCCTCTCCTCACATGGCTCCATGCTGCAGCCCCTCGGTCCTCTCCTCACACTGGCTCCATGCTGCAGCCCCTCGGTCCTCTCCTCACACTGGCTCCATGCTGCAGCCCCTCGGTCCTCTCCTCACACTGGCTCCATGCTGCAGCCCCTCGGTCCTCTCCTCACACGGCTCCATGCTGCAGATCCTCGGTCCTCTCCTCACACGGCTCCATGCTGCAGCCCCTCGGTCCTCTCCTCACGCTGCAGCCCCTCGGTCCTCTCCTCACATGGCTCCGTGCTGCAGCCCCTCGGTCCTCTCCTCACATGGCTCCATGCTGCAGCCCCTCGGTCCTCTCCTCACACTGGCTCCATGCTGCAGCCCCTCGGTCCTCTCCTCACACTGGCTCCATGCTGCAGCCCCTCGGTCCTCTCCTCACACTGGCTCCATGCTGCAGCCCCTCGGTCCTCTCCTCACACGGCTCCATGCTGCAGATCCTCGGTCCTCTCCTCACACGGCTCCATGCTGCAGCCCTTCGGTCCTCTCCTCACACGGCTCCATGCTGCAGCTCCATGCTGCAGCCCCCCAGTCCTCACCTCCATGCTGCAGCCCCCCAGTCCTCACCTCCATGCTGCAGCCCCCCAGTCCTCTCCTCACATGGCTCCATGCTGCAGCCTCTCATTTCCCGCGTCTCTTCTCCAGCAGCAGCTTCCTTGCTATCGGCTCGTCAATAAAGGAGGCCCCGCCCCTTCCGGTGACATCATGATTTCAAGGAATCACTCCTCCCCCTCAAGAAATCAACTCCAATCTAGCCTCTACCCTGCTGGGTTGGGACTCGCAGAGTTTGGAGCAGCTGACCCTGCTCCGTACAGAAGGGACCCTGCGCCTCACATGCTGGAGATGCGGCTCTCTGCACCTGGGGAGAAGCACAGCGCTCTGGGGTCAGCGGCGCACGGCTAAGGTAATGCACGTGGAGGAGCCCCAGTGGTGTGGGAGTCGGCTGGGAAGCTGTCACTGGTGGAGAAGTGCCGAGCTACTGTGCCAGTCACTGCATGGACATGGCGGGTCACATCCCTGCTGGTGCTGGCAGCACAGTTAGCACAGCTAATGAATGAGCGCTCAGTGCGGAGTGTGGAAGTGTCTGAGCTTGGATTCTGCCACAGCTGCAGGCACAAATGGCTGCAGGTCACAGCCCCGGGTGACGGAGCCAGCATTCCGCGACTGCACAGCCGGCTCCTCATGGCAGCGGGAGCGGCACCCTGCACAGGCACTATGGTAACCTGCAGCACCCCTCAGCCTGCACCCTGCACAGGCACTATGGTAACCTGCAGCACCCCTCAGCCGGCACTCTGCACAGGCACTATGGTAACCTGCAGCACCCCTCAGCCGGCACTCTGCACAGGCACTATGGTATCGTACAGCACCCCTCAGCCTGCACTCTGCACAGGCACTATGGTAACCTGCAGCACCCCTCAGCCGGCACTCTGCACAGGCACTATGGTAACCTGCAGCACCCCTCAGCCGGCACCCTGCACAGGCACTATGGTAACCTGCAGCACCCCTCAGCCGGCACCCTGCACAGGCACTATGGTAACCTGCAGCACCCCTCAGCCTGCACTCTGCACAGGCACTATGGTAACCTGCAGCACCCCTCAGCCGGCACCCTGCACAGGCACTATGGTAACCTGCAGCACCCCTCAGCCGGCACCCTGCACAGGCACTATGGTAACCTGCAGCACCCCTCAGCCTGCACTCTGCACAGGCACTATGGTAACCTGCAGCACCCCTCAGCCGGCACCCTGCACAGGCACTATGGTAACCTGCAGCACCCCTCAGCCGGCACCCTGCACAGGCACTATGGTAACCTGCAGCACCCCTCAGCCGGCACTCTGCACAGGCACTATGGTAACCTGCAGCACCCCTCAGCCGGCACTCTGCACAGGCACTATGGTAACCTGCAGCACCCCTCAGCCAGCACCCTGCACAGGCACTATGGTAACCTGCAGCACCCCTCAGCCGGCACCCTGCACAGGCACTATGGTAACCTGCAGCACCCCTCAGCCTGCACTCTGCACAGGCACTATGGTAACCTGCAGCACCCCTCAGCCGGCACTCTGCACAGGCACTATGGTAACCTGCAGCACCCCTCAGCCGGCACTCTGCACAGGCACTATGGTAACCTGCAGCACCCCTCAGCCGGCACTCTGCACAGGCACTATGGTAACCTGCAGCACCCCTCAGCCTGCACTCTGCACAGGCACTATGGTAACCTGCAGCACTCCTCAGCCTGCACTCTGCACAGGCACTATGGTAACCTGCAGCACCCCTCAGCCGGCACTCTGCACAGGCACTATGGTAACCTGCAGCACCCCTCAGCCTGCACTCTGCACAGGCACTATGGTAACCTGCAGCACCCCTCAGCCGGCACCCTGCACAGGCACTATGGTAACCTGCAGCACCCCTCAGCCGGCACCCTGCACAGGCACTATGGTAACCTGCAGCACCCCTCAGCCGGCACTCTGCACAGGCACTATGGTAACCTGCAGCACCCCTCAGCCAGCACCCTGCACAGGCACTATGGTAACCTGCAGCACCCCTCAGCCGGCACTCTGCACAGGCACTATGGTAACCTGCAGCACCCCTCAGCCTGCACTCTGCACAGGCACTATGGTAACCTGCAGCACCCCTCAGCCGGCACTCTGCACAGGTACTATGGTATCCTACGGCACCCCTCAGCCTGCACTCTGCACAGGTACTATGGTAATCTGCAGCACCCCTCAGCCGGCACTCTGCACAGGCACTATGGTAACCTGCAGCACCCCTCAGCCGGCACTCTGCACAGGCACTATGGTAACCTGCAGCACCCCTCAGCCTGCACTCTGCACAGGTACTGTGGTATCCTACAGCACCCCTCAGCTTGCACTCTGCACAGGTACTATGGTAATCTGCAGAACCCCTCAGCCGACACTCTGCACAGGCACTATGGTAACCTGCAGCACCCCTCAGCCAGCACTCTGCACAGGTACTATGGTATCCTACAGCACCCCTCAGCCTGCACTCTGCACAGGTACTATGGTATCCTACAGCACCCCTCAGCCTGCACTCTGCACAGGTACTATGGTAACCTGCAGCACCCCTCAGCCGGCACTCTGCACAGGCACTATGGTGACCTGCAGCACCCCTCAGCCTGCACTCTGCACAGGCACTATGGTAACCTGCAGCACCCCTCAGCCGGCACTCTGCACAGGCACTATGGTATCCTACAGCACCCCTCAGCCTGCACTCTGCACAGGCTCTACGGTATCCTACAGCACCCCTCAGCCTGCACTCTGCACAGGCACTATGGTATCCTACAGCACCCCTCAGCCTGCACTCTGCATAGACAGCACAGTAACCTGTAGCACCCCTCAGCCTGCACGCTACACGGGTACCATGGTAACCTGCAGCACCCCTCAGCCTGCACTCTGCATGGGTACTATGGTATCCTACAGCTTCCCTCAGCCTGCACTCTGCATAGACAGCACAGTAACCTGCAGCACCCCTCAGCCTTCACTCTGCACAGGCACCACGGTAACCTGCAGCACCCCTCAGCCTGCACTCTGCACAGACAGCACGGTACCCTGCAGCACCCCTGAGCGTGCACTATGCACAGGCACCACGGTAACGTGCAGAGACACCACGGTAACCTGCAGCACCCCCTCAGTCTGCAAAGGCACCAAGGTAACCTGCAGTATACCTTCATCCTGCACGCTGCACTCCATATCCGCAAGAAAGCACCCCCTCTGTCAGCACTCTGCACAGGCACCACGGTAACCTGCAGCACCCCTCAGCCTGTACTCTGCACAGACAGCATGGTAACCTGCAGCTCCCTTCAGCCTGCATTCTGCACAGGCAGCATGGTAGCCTGCAGCTCCCCTCAGCCATCACTCTTCACAGGCACCACGGTAACCTGCAGTATACCCTCAACCTACACAGGCACCAAGGTAACCTGCAGTATACTCTCAGCCTGCACAGGCACCACGGTAACCTGTAGTATACCCTCAGCCTGCACAGGCACTACGGTAACCTGCAGTATACCCTCAACCTACACAGGCACCAAGGTAACCTGCAGTATACCCTCAGCCTGCACAGGCACCACGGTAACCTGTAGTATACCCTCAGCCTGCACAGGCACCACGGTAACCTGCAGTATACCCTCAACCTGCACATGCACCACGGTAACCTGCAGTATACCCTCACCCTGCACATGCACCACGGTAACCTGTAGTATACCCTCAGCCTGCACAGGCACCACGGTAACCTGTAGTATACCCTCAGCCTGCACAGGCACCACGGTAACCTGTAGTATACCCTCAGCCTGCACAGGCACCAAGGTAACCTGCAGTATACCTTGAGCCTGCACTCTGCACTCCATATCCGCAAGAAAGTGTGGAAGCAAATTGCATAATGTCTTTAAAAAGTTATGTTTTATAAGTGTTGCCTACTTTACTAAACGCTTGTTAAAGTTATAAGATCTTGTATTTTTCCTATTTATTTTTGTTTTAACTGTGCTAGACACTGGCATTATTTTTCCAAGTATTCTAAAAATTGGGCTTTTCTTTTGGGAGAGTGATTTTTTTTTTTCTCTCTAAGGTCATATTCCCATGTAAGACACCTATACAAAGATCCTATCATTTTTGCCATGAAGCATATAATTGTATTTAACACCTAGAGATAAACTTCATACAAAGGCAAAGTAAAGAGTATAAAACCAAATTTTATTGAACTGGATAATAAAATCAAGCCATAAAAGCAATAGGATAGTAAAAAGGATGAGAAGACACAGATGAGGCAAAAAGGTGGAACAGCCTGGACACATACAGTAATAAATAGAGGGACAATGGCAAGTATATCAATGCATCAATGATTGGGTAGCATCCCTTGTAAACATGCGGAGATAACTTGTTTAAGGGGTAAGTAAGAAAAGATGCATATACACGTTCACTAAATAACAAGCAAGTGCCTTACTCCACGCTACATAGTCAGTACATGGCAATGTATGGGGTAGCGGAGTATATCTAGTTAAAGTAACACAGTGACCAACCCTCACATAGTATAGTAGCCATGGAGTATACAGTACATATGCATATACAATATGGAGTCAATATATCAAAGCAGAAAATGTTCCCTTGTGGACCCAACCAAAGAAGGAGGAATTGCCGACATTTCTTTGAGAGAGCAAAGCTTGGAGGTCGGCGTATCTAGTGAAGCACATCAGATGTCATGCCCTCAGTCTGTGTGGCATCTGTCTGTGTATGGTTGGCTTTTTTAAATGGAATTTTCTGCTTTCATTTTCTTGGGAGGCACTTTTTTCTGTGGTAAATTTCATTTGATTATCCATAGATTTGTCAGGTTTTATGTTAAATATTGGCTCGTGCAGACTACTGTATTATCTATCTGAGTGAGATCCAACATTACATCGTATAGCACTCTGACCAGTGTTATCCTATAGTGGTGTGAACATGCCCGATTTTTCAAAAACATTTTTTTGGGACCGAGTCTGTACGAGGAAAAAATTGCAGCATTCCCAAGTTGCATCCTACAGGTGCTTTTCGCAAAATTAGAATATCATCAAAAAGTTAATTTATTTCAGTTCTTCAATACAAAAAGTGAAACTCCTATTATACTATTATATAATCATTACAAACAGAGTGATCTATTTCAAGTGTTTATTTCTGGTAATGTTGAAGACTATGGCTTACAGCCAATGAAAACCCAACAGTAATTATCTTAGTAAATTAGAATAATTAATAAAAAAACACCTGCAATGGCTTTCTAAGCGTTTAAAAAGGTCCCTTAGGGTAGGTGCACAGGTCAGTAAATGCTGCGGGTTGGACGCTGTGAACTTCCTCAGCGCCCAACCCGCAGCATCCATATGTTTCAGCACAGTGGATGGGATTTCAAGAAATCCAATGCCCACTAAGTGTGCACTGACACCTATGGAGACACATGCGGCGTGTTTTTCCAGAGTGCGGCATGTCTGTTTGTCTTGCGGAGATGCGAGCATCCGCAAGATAAATATCTCCCATACAATGTAATGGATGCGGTGATTCCGCAGGTTCAATGAATACATGCGGAATCACCTGCGTTCAAAAGCTGTAAGCGGACATGTGCTGCTTCAAAAGGGCGCCAATTACTGACCGTGTGCACCTACCCTTAGTCTGTTTCAGTAGGCTCCACAATCATGGGGAAGATTGCTGACTTGACAGATGTCCAGGAGGCAGTCAATGGCACACTCCACAAGGAGGATAAGCCACAAAAAGTCATTGCTAATGAAGCTGTATCCACGCATATTAATGGAAAGTTGAGTGGAAGGAAAAAGTTTCGTAAAAAATGATGCACAAGCAAATGGGATAAATGCAGCTATGAAAGGATTAAGAAAAGGCCATTCAAAAAGTTGGGGAAGATACGCAAGGAGTGGACTGCTGCTGGAGGCATTGCTTCAAGAGCCACCACACACAGATGTATCCAGGACATTGGCTACAAGTGTCAAGCCACTCATAACCAATAGACAACGCCAGAAGCGTCTTACCTGGGCCGAGGAGAAAAAGAACTGGACTGTTGCTCAGTGGCCCAAGGTGATGTTTTCATATTAAAGGAAATTTTGCATTTTATTTGGAAATCAAGGTCCCAGAATCTGGAGGAAGAGTGGAGCGGTACACAATCCAAGCTGCTGGGGTATTGTCAAGAGGAAAATGAGAGACACCAGACCCAACAATGCAGACAAGCTGAAGGCTGCTATCAAAGCAACCTGGGCTTCCATAACACCTCAGCACTGCCACAGGCTGATCGCCTCCATGCCACGTCGCATTGATGCAGTCGTTGATGGAAAAGGAGCCCCGACCAAGTATTGAGTATATTTACTGAACATACATTCCAGTAGGCCAACATTTCAGATTTTAACCCCTTCCCGACATGTGACGGTATAGTACGTCACATGTCGGGTCCCCTGCTTTGATGTGCGCTCCGGCGGTGAGCGCACATCAAAGTCGCGACTTGTCAGCTGTTTTTTACAGCTGACATGTGCGCGCAATAGCGGCGGGTGAAATCGCGATCACCCGCCGCTATTAACTAGTTAAATGCCGCTGTCAAACGCAGACAGCGGCATTTAACTACCGCATCCGGCCGTGCGGCCGGATATGAGCGCATCGCCGACCCCCGTCACATGATCGGGGGTCGGCGATGCTCCTCCATTGTAACCATAGAGGTCCTTGAGAACTCTATGGTTACTGATTGCCGGTGGCTGTGAGCGCCCCCCTGTGGTCGGCGCTCACAGCACACCTGCAAATCTGCTGTGTAGCAGCGATCTTATGATCACTGCTGCATAGCAGAGCCGATCGCGTTGTGCCTGCTTCTAGCCTCCCATGGAGGCTATAGAAGCATGGCAAAAGTAAAATAAAAAAGTTTTTAAAAATGTGAAAAAAATAAAAAAAATATAAAAGTTTAAATCACCCCCCTTTCGCCCCAATCAAAATAAATCAATAAAAAAAAAACCCAACCTACACATATTTGGTATCGCCGCGTTCAGAATCGCCCGATCTATCAATAAAAAAAAAGCATTAACCTGATCGCTAAATGGCGTAATGAGAAAAAAATTCGAAACGCCAGATTTACGGTTTTTTGGTCGCCACGACATTGCATTAAAATGCAATAACGGGCGATCAAAAGAACGTATCTACACCAAAATGCTATCATTAAAAACGCCAGCTCGGCATGCAAAAAATAAGCCCTCACCTGACCCCAGATCACGAAAAATGGAGACGCTACGAGTATCGGAAAATGGCGCAATTTTGTTTTGTTTTGTTTTTTGCAAAGTTTGGAATTTTTTTTCACCACTTAGGTGAAAAATAACCTAGTCATGTTAGGTGTCTATGAACTCGTAGTGACCTGGAGAATCATAATGGCAGGTCAGTTTTAGCATTTAGTGAACCTAGCAAAATAGGCAAGCAAAAAACAAGTGTGGGATGATGTCGTTCAAAAGTACAACTCGTCCCGCAAAAAATAAGCCCTCACATGGCCAAATTGACGGAAAAATAAAAAAGTTATGGCTCTGGGAAGGAGGGTAGCGAAAAACGAAAATGGAAAAACGGAAAAAGCTCCGGGGGTGAAGGGGTTAAAATAATTTTTTCAAGCTGGTGTTATAAAGTATTCTAATTTATTGACATAATGACTTTTGGGTTTTCAGTGGCTGTAAGACATACTCATCAACATTAACAGAAGTAAACACTTGAAATGGATCACTCTGTAATGACTCTATATAATGTAAGTTTCACTTTTCGTATTGAAGAACTGTAATTAACTTTTTGATGATATTCTAATTTTGTGAGAAACACCTGTATATTCGGATCACATTTGGCAATGCAAGTCACTGAGTCCGTGGAAAACTTCGGACTGCACTAAGATGACCTCCAGTTTTCACAGACTGACATAATGAAAATTATAGAGAATTTTTTTCCCATCTTCGTATCCGAGGAAAACAGATCACACTATGATCAAACTCTGATCAGAGTGTGATTAGCATAATTGGACCGATTCTCTTCAGTGAGCGAAAATACGTTGGTGTGACACTAGCCTAATACTGTTATCTAGTGTGAAAGCTCCAAGTATTTGTTCAAAAATCTATAGCTGGATAAATCTTTCAATAATGCCAAATGCAAAATATTTTTCTGATCGGTACGTGCATCAGGTGTATATGCGGAGATATGATGTTTTGAGATATATACTTTGACCTACGTATGGAGTTCTTTAGTGTGACCGTATGCCAAGAGTGTCAGCGGTGTGACGTTTGGCAGGTCTAGATTCCTGTGTTTCTGTACAGAATAATATAGGCTGCTCTGCATTATAGAACAGAGCACAGTGTATACATTGGGGTATATTTTATATATGAAAGTCAGCAGCATATTTATACAGCTGTGGATGCATATGATTTGGTATAAAGTTTGCACTATTTTTGTAGTCTTTCTTCGCATCTGAATTGAAGGCTCCGCTAAAGATTCCATCACATTACATTAAAAAGTAGCAGCGTTTTTTTTATTTTTTATTTACACTAAAGTGGTGCACATTTCAGAGGAACCTGATTAACCCTATTATAAATCAGTGGTGACCATGGGTCAACTGATATCAGCTATAATTCTGTTTTATCATTTATGTGTGACAGCACCACAAGAGAGGGGATCCGCCCACCAAGGACATGAAACTTACTGGCTAAAAAGGACGGCACCTCTCCCTCGCAACAGTTGGTTTACTGTCCTTGACGTAGAAACCTCATGCAGGCATACCTGTGTTTAGAAGGACTGAAGATGGAGTATTCCCTTCCCAGGCCTGGTTGGCTGGCTCATGCAGCGATCCCTCCTCTGCTGGTACAGGGTACCTGTAAATGCCACAGTGGGTCCAAGGGGGACTGTCGCATGTGTGCGGACCCAAGTGAATGGCACCCCCGAGCAGGTGATGGCTGGCTCTGGGGTGGCTCATGGTACGGCATCTAGAATTTAAGCCTGCTCTAGCCCTCTTAGCCCCTCCCCGCAGCTTGGTGTTGGATGTAGCGTTGCCGACACTGATAGTGACGGTTGCTCTGGGACATGTCTGATACTGCAGGCCAGGAGGCGGGTCTGTATGACACAGCCGGTGATTCACCTGGGTTGATGAGCAGATGCATGAGTGTGACATGCCCTCTTGATGGGCGAGCGCAAGGCAGTGACACATGCTGGGAGTTGTAGCGGTGAGTTGCGCCCGGATGACGCACAGAGGCCAATGTGGGATCCATGTGACCTGGAAATGCCAGGGGAGCACATTGGCCAGTATAAAAGAAGGCTGATACCACTCCACAGGTGCTTCCTAGGTAACCTGTCCCTTAAAGGGAACCTGTCACCCCCAAAATCGAAGGTGAGCTAAGCCCACCAGCATCAGGGGCTTATCTACAGCATTCTTGAATGCTGTAGATAAGCCCCTGATGTATACTGAAAGATGAGAAAAAGAGGTTAGATTATACTCACCCAGGGGCAGTCCCAGAACGATGGGCGGTCCGGTCCGGGGCCTCCCATCTTCTTACGATGACGTCCTCTTCTTGTATTCACGATGTGGCTCCGGCGCAGGCGTACTTTGTCTGCCCTGTTGAGGGCAGAGCAAAGTACTGCAGTGCGCAGGCGCTGGGCCTCTCTGACCTTTCCCGGCACCTGCGCACTGCAGTACTTTGCTCTGCCCTCAACAGGGCTGACAAAGTACGCTTGCGCTGGAGCTGCGGCGTGAATGCAAGAAGAGGACATCATCGTAAGAAGATGGGAGGCCCCGGACCGCGACACCCATCGGACCCGGACCACAGCGGGGCCGCCCCTGGGTGAGTATAATCTAACCTCTTTTTCTCATCTTTCAGGATACATCGGGGGGCTTATCCATAGCATTCCAGAATGCTGTAGATAAGCCCCTGATGCTGGTGGGCTTAGCTCACCTTCGATTTTGGGGGTGACAGGTTCCCTTTAAGGAGAATGGAGACAGATTCTGAGCAGGAGCAGCAACAGCCGTGGCAGCTGGGTGGGAAGCCCCAGAAGGAGGTGGAACTTTTTTTTAGTGGGGAGGGGGGTAGCCGGACCATGGAGAAATGGAGTTCTGCTTGAGAGCAGATCTAGTCAGTGAAGCTTCAGCAAGGTTGGCAAATCTGCAGCCTCCAGTGAGACGTGTCCTTCTTTTAAACCGATACCATTTGCTTGTATCAGGGTGGTAAGTGATCTTCATGAAAGTTCACTTGGAAATGTGTTTTGTTTTTTTTCTTCTTGTCATTTATTGCCAGGGATAGAAGCGTGTGGCTAAAGCCGAGTACAAGGAATGTGCACTTTGTAAAACATTATTGCCCGATTCCTATCTGAAAAGGCTTTGTCAGTCATGCATAGAGCAGACAGTGGCAGAGGAGACCTCTAACTTTGCCACTGAGTTAAGTTCCATCATAAGGGTGGAGGTTAAGGAATCCCTTAAATCCCTCTCTCAGCAAGAAAATCAGAAAGGGAAGAAGGATAAAGGGGTAAGGGAAGTTTCCCCGCTTGAAGAAGTGGATAGGCTGGTTAAATCTGTCAGATCCACAATGGGCATTGTGGATGTTAGGCCAGAAAGATAGGTGCAGGACATCATTTTCCAGGGAATAGATCTTAAAAAGCATAAATCCTTTCCCGTTTATTGAAAGGATCCATGCTTTAGTACAGAAAGAGTGGAGAAAGCCAGAGAAGAGAGGCTTTATTCCGCTGTCCTTCAAAATGAAGTATCCCTTTGACAAGATTTCATCATTATGGAACCAAGCACCTAAACTAGATGTGGCAATAACAATGGCTTCCAGGAAAGCCTTGTTTACCCTTTGATATGGAGGCATTGAGGAATCCCCTCGATAGGAAAGCGGACACCTTTCTTCGGGGTACATGGAAGACAACAGCAGGGCTCTGAAACCAGCGGTAGCAGCAACGTATACTGCTAGGTCCTTAATGATCTGGCTGGATCGACTGGAATCCCAGTTAAAGGGCAAGGTTTTCAAGGGACAACATCTTGGACACTATTCGCTTGGCCCGATTTTGCAGGGGGTAGCGGATTTCCTGTCAGTTGCTTCTACAGACTCTGTAAGGCCTGCGGCAAGGTCATCCACCATTTGCAACACAGCCCGTAGTGCTTTGTGGTTGAAATGCTGGCCAAGAGACATTCAGGCTAGATCAAGACTGTGTTCCATTCCTTGTGAGGGAAAGTATCTGTTTGGCCCTGCCCTGGATAAAATTCTAGAGAAAGCAGGGGATGCCAAAAAGGGATTCCTTAGTCTATCTATTTCTGCCTACAGATAATCCTTCTGAAAAAGGATGTTTGTCCGAAGGAAGCCTCCCAGGGAGCAAGATAAATGGGAAGATCACAGAAGGAAATATAGATGCCTCATGTTTGGAACCTCTTCCCAAGAGAAAAGGAAATCTGGTCAATAACTCCCAGCCCAGATAGGGGAAGGCTTTCCTCCTTCTTCCCTGACTGGGAGGGAATTTTGGCCTGTATCTGGATTCACAGCCTTGTTAGATCAGGGTTGAGATTAGAATTCCAGTCAGTCTCACAAGGAAGATTTGTTTTGACTCCCCCAAGATCTTCACTAAGAGAGCAATTGGCCCTAAAGACAAAAGTCTTGGACCTACAGGTCCTTCTCAAAAAATTAGCATATAGTGTTAAATTTCATTATTTACCATAATGTAATGATTACAATTAAACTTTCATATATTATAGATTCATTATCCACCAACTGAAATTTGTCAGGTCTTTTATTGTTTTAATACTGATGATTTTGGCCTACAACTCCTGATAACCCAAAAAACCTGTCTCAATAAATTAGCATATCAAGAAAAGGTTCTCTAAACGACCTATTACCCTAATCTTCTGAATCAACTAATTAACTCTAAACACATGCAAAAGATACCTGAGGCTTTTAAAAACTCCCTGCCTGGTTCATTACTCAAAACCCCCATCATGGGTAAGACTAGCGACCTGACAGATGTCAAGAAGGCCATCATTGACACCCTCAAGCAAGAGGGTAAGACCCAGAAAGAAATTTCTCAACAAATAGGCTGTTCCCAGAGTGCTGTATCAAGGCACCTCAATGGTAAGTCTGTTGGAAGGAAACAATGTGGCAGAAAACGCTGTACAACGAGAAGAGGTGACCGGACCCTGAGGAAGATTGTGGAGAAGGACCGATTCCAGACCTTGGGGAACCTGAGGAAGCAGTGGACTGAGTCTGGTGTGGAAACATCCAGAGCCACCGTGCACAGGCGTGTGCAGGAAATGGGCTACAGGTGCCGCATTCCCCAGGTAAAGCCACTTTTGAACCATAAACAGCGGCAGAAGCGCCTGACCTGGGCTACAGAGAAGCAGCACTGGACTGTTGCTAAGTGGTCCCAAGTACTTTTTTCTGATGAAAGCAAATTTTGCATGTCATTCGGAAATCAAGGTGCCAGAGTCTGGAGGAAGACTGGGGAGAAGGAAATGCCAAAATGCCTGAAGTCCAGTGTCAAGTACCCACAGTCAGTGGTGTGGGGTGCCATGTCAGCTGCTGGTGTTGGTCCACTGTGTTTCATCAAGGGCAGGGTCAATGCAGCTAGCTATCAGGAGATTTTGGAGCACTTCATGCTTCCTGGCACCTGCTCACAGTGCCAAAACCACTGGTAAATGGTTTACTGACCATGGTATTACTGTGCTCAATTGGCCTGCCAACTCTCCTGACCTGAACCCCATAGAGAATCTGTGGGATATTGTGAAGAGAAAGTTGAGAGACGCAAGACCCAACACTCTGGATGAGCTTAAGGCCGCTATTGAAGCATCCTGGGCCTCCATAACATCTCAGCAGTGTCACAGGCTGATTGCCTCCATGCCACGCCGCATTGAAGCAGTCATTTCTGCCAAAGGATTCCCGACCAAGTATTGAGTGCATAACTGAACATTATTATTTGATGTTTTTTTTGTTTGTTATTAAAAAACACTTTTATTTGATTGGACGGGTGAAATATGCTAATTTATTGAGACAGGTTTTTTGGGTTATCAGGAGTTGTATGCCAAAATCATCAGTATTAAAACAATAAAAGACCTGACAAATTTCAGTTGGTGGATAATGAATCTATAATATATGAAAGTTTAATTGTAATCATTACATTATGGTAAATAATGAAATTTAACACTATATGCTAATTTTTTGAGAAGGACCTGTAGTTCAAACAGCCATCCTCCAGGAAGTACCGGAGTCTGAAGAAGGGGAGGGAGTTCTACTCCACTCTCTTTCTATTAAGCAAGCCGGATGGTTCCTTCAGGACTATAATCTGAAGGCTTTGAATAAATTCCTGAGAGCTCAATCTTTTAAGATGGAATCCATTAATTCAGCAATAAAGATGGTTGTTTCATGGCAGTCCTAGATTTGAAAGATGTGTACTGTCATGTGCCCATACATATGGAACATCAGAAATACCTCCGGGTTGCAATAGGCATTGATGGGGTAGCTAGGCACTTTCAATTCAGGGCCCTCCCATTTGGGCTGGCTATAGCTCTTTGGGTGTTCCCAAAGGTGATTGTGGAGGTCATGGCTCATCTGTGGGAAAAAGATGTGTTGATTATCCCATATCTGGATGATTTCCTGGTTTTAGGCAAATCAATCCAACATTGTAAGAGTCAACTAGAGGAGGTGATGGCTACTCTAAATGGCCTGGGCTGGCTTCTGAATCTAAAGACGTCCAGATTAGAATCCCCCAAAATTCAAGAGTTTCAGGGGCTACTACTGAACTCGGAGGTGCAGGAATGTCACCTCCCAGTGGTTAAAATAGAAAAAAATCCAGAGTCAAGTGTTGAGAGCTATGGAAGTCCCCTCCATGTTTCTTAGGAGTGCAATTTCCCTCCTCAGTTCCTTAACCTTGTACTTTCCGGCAGTTCTGTGGGCCCAGTTCCCTTAGGGGGCACCTGAAAGACAGGATGACCTTATTCCTACAGATGGTGCAATCCTTTAAGTGGTGGCTGGATGGATCAAACCTGTCCAGGGTAAGGCTACTTTCACACTTGCGTTTTGTGCTGTACGTCGTGATGCAGCAAAATGACGGATCGACGGATGTCATGAAAATAGGGAAAAAACGTGTCCAGTGTAATGGCGGATGCGTCGTCTGCAAATGTCTGGGAATCAAATGTCTGGGGACGAGAGAGAGGGGAGAGAGAGAGAGAGAGAGAACGAACTTGTTTCGGGCATGCTCAGAGGGGAAAAACGTGATCCGTCGCTGGATTCCAGTTTGTGACGTTCAGCGACGGATCCTGTGTCCATAGTCTTCCAGTATAGCCGACGACGGGCAGTGCAGGACCCGTCGCTGACCGATTTTCCGACGTGCAGAAAAAACGTTCCTATGAACGTTTTCTCGTCACGACGGACCGCTATTTTCCGACGGATCCAGCGCACGACGGATGAAACGGATGGCCATCCATCACAATCCGTCGCTAATACAAGTCTATGGGAAAATGCAGGATCCTGCATTCTCAAAAATCGACGGATTGTGACGGAAGCTAAAAAAGGCAAGTGTGAAAGTAGCCTTAGGGGGCACCTGAAAGACAGGATGACCTTATCCCTACAGCTGGTGCAATCCTTTAAGTGGTGGCTGGATGGGTCAAACTTGTTCAGGGTTCCCTGGATTGCTAAAGTTACATGGGGTGTCGCCACAGATGCACATCTAGGGGGTGGGGCACTCATCTAGAGAATTATTTAGTGCAGGGGATCTGGATTAGGAGTGAGAGAATACTTTCATCAAATGTAAAGGAACTACTAGCAGTAGAGTTGGCTGTTAGTAAATTTCTTGCAGGGCCAGCATGTCAGGATCCTCTCAAACAATCAATGGTCAGTGGCTTGCATAAATAGCCAGTGGGGAACTCAGTCCAAACCCTTGATGGAGGTGTCGGGTCACTTGTTCCAGCTAGCAGAGGGTCATTGCCTTTCTTTGACTTCTCTGCATATAAAAGGAAGGAAAACATGAAGTCGGACTTCTTAAGCAGCAATCTTCTAAAACAAGAGGAGTGGGAGCTAAGCCAGGACATCTTCAACCAGATAGTTCAGATGTGTGGTCTCCCTGTCATAGACCTTTTTTGCCAGCAAACTAAACCGAAAGATGGAGTTTTGTTCCCTGGACCCCAGGGAAGATCCCCTAGTGGTAGATGCTTTCCTGGCTCCGTGGGATTTCAGCCTGGCATACGCCTTTCCTCCAGTAGCTCTGATTCAGCTAGTTATAAGAAAAATCAGGGAGGAAAGGCAAGAATTGTGGCGTTTGCTCCCTTTGGCCCAGAAGACTATGGTTCTCATGGCTAAGGATGATGTCTGTGTCCGATGCACAGATTCTTCCAGAGATTCCAAATCTCCTTTCTCAGGGGCCAGTGTACCATCTAAAAGCAGCCAACCTCCACTTGATGGCATGGAATTTGAAAGGGAGCTATTAAAGGAAAGAAGGTTTTTCCCCTAATTTAATCTCCACCCTGCTTCAGAGTAGGAAAGCAGTAGCGACCCGAATATATGCTAGAACTTGGAGATATTTTTAGTCTCTTCAAGGTCGAAGGTCCAGGATGGGGCACCTGTGGAGAATATTTTGGAATTATTGCAGAAAGGTCTCGATTTAGGTCATAGAATCATAGAATGTTAGAGATGGAAGGGACCTCCTGGGTCATCTGGTCCAACCCCCTGCTCAAAGCAGAATTTACTAAATCATCCCAGACAGATGTCTGTCCAGCCTCTGTTTGAAGACTTCCATTGAAGGAGAACTCACCACCTCTCGTGGCAGCCTGTTCCACTCATTGATCACCCTAACTGTCAAAAAGTTTTTTCTAATATCTAATCTGTGTCTCCTCCCATTCAGTTTCATCCCATTGCTTCTAGTCTTTCCTTGTGCAAATGAGAATAAAGATGATCCTTCTTCAATGTGACAGCCCTTGAGATATTTGTGGACAGCTATTAAGTCTCCTCTCAGTCTTTTTTTTTTGCAAGCTAAACATTCCTAAATCCTGTAAACGTTCCTTATAGGACATGGTTTTCAGACCAGTCACCATTCTGGTCGCTCTTCTCTGAACTTGCTCCAGTTTGTTGATGTCTTTTTTTAAAATGTGGTGCCCAAAACTGGACACAGTATTCCAGATGAGGTTTGACCAAAGAGGAGTAGAGGGCAATAATGACTTCACGTGATCTAGACTGTATGCTTCTGTTAATACATCCCAGAATTGTATTTGCCCTTTTTGCTGCTGCATCACACTGTTGACTCATGTTCAGTCTGTGATCTGTTAGTATACCCAAGTTTTTTTCACATGTGCTGTTGCTTAGCCTTATTCCTCCCATTCTGTATATGCTTTTTTCATTTTTATTGCCCAGATGTAGTACTTTGCATTTTTCCCTGTTAAAAATCACTCTGTTAGTTGCTGCCCACTGCTCCAGTTTATTTATATCTTTTTGAATCCTCTTTCTCTCTTTCTTTTCTATCCACAAGTACCCTAAAAGACCAGGGGATGGCAATCGGGGCGCTGTACAGCTGTGATTTGGCTAGTAATTGGATGTCATGGTTTATTAAAGCATCATCGATATCTAGGCTTAGTCAGTGATATTCAGGCTCTTCCTATAACTGAACCTTTGAGTCAAATTTTAGATGACAAGAGTAATCCTTAAGCCAGACCCAGCCTACTTTCCCAAAGTAGCATCCTGATTCTATAGACTACTAGAGGTCGTCCTTCCTTCCTTTTGTTCTAGTCCAGTAGACCAGAAGGAGGAAAAACATCATACTTTGGATGTTAGAAGATGCAAATCAGATAACTGTTCGCTACAGAAAGCTAGAGAAAGGATAGATCATTGTTTCGTTCCAGGGTTCCAGGAAAAATGTGCATATGGGTGCGTCTTCTGATCTCCCTGCTCCAGGTCGTGGTCCCTCCCTGAATTCTTATTTTCTCTGTAGTTCTCTCATGGTGCTGTCATAGGTAATTGATAAAGTCTTAGCTTCTTACTGGTTACAGGATTTTTCGGAATCGATGACAGCATCCTAATATTCCCTCCTGTCACGTGCGGATGAACACTTCTTTTGCTAGGATTGTGATTACACACCTTAAGTTTGTGTTTTTTTTTATTGGACTAACTATTGGAGGTCCTCTCGTTCTCTGTAATCCAACTGATGCAAGGGATAGGTGCCGCCCTTTTTAACCTGTAGGTTTCCTGTCCTAGCCTAGGTGGGCTTATCGCCTCTCTCGTGGTGCTGTCATGGGTTCTGAAAAATCCCATTACTGGTAAGTAAGACTTTTCTGTTTGCTTTATGCAGGTGTGAACACAGCCCAGTTCTAGAAGAATTTTAACAAATCATCAATCCACTGGACCTCCATTGATCACTAATAACTGTTTGCTTGAAATTTGCAGTCATTGTCTCTGATGCTCTATTCAAAGTCTATGGGTCTCGTAGACCTAGCTAAATTCGAGTACAAACAGTGGGATTCACAGCAATCAGCAACTATCCTCTGGATGGTTAAGTTTTCATGTTGGTACATCCCCATTAAGTCTACTTAAAAAAAAAAAATTATGATACGTTATCTCCTTAACAATTAAGCTAATTTTTATTTTTGTATTTTTTTTCACACCCTTTTCTAAGGGCCATAATGTCTTTACTTTTCCATCAACATAGCCATTTGAGGCCGTTTCTGTTTTTACAGGATAAGTTGTTGTAGTCTTGAATAATCACATTCAGTTTACCAAAAAAAGTATTGAAAATTGTAAAACCCACCCACCATATTGCTTTTTTTTTTTTTTTTTTTACTGTACAGTACAGTTAGGCCATGTTCACACTTTGCGGTTTTTACCGCGGATCCGCGGCGATTTTGATGCTGCGGGTCCGCAGCAGTTTCCATAGCGTTTACATTAACATGTAAAACGTATGGAGCCGCAAACCGCAGTGCACATGCTGCGGGAAAAAACGCGCAGAAATGCAGCGGTTTACAACCCGCAGCATGTCACTTCTTTGTGCAGAATCGCAGCGATTCTGCACCCATAGGAATGCATTGAACCGCTAACTTCCCGCATGGGGCTGTGCCCACGATGCGGGAAGTAAGCGGATAATGTGCAGGTGGTACCCGGGGTGGAGGAGAGGAGACTCTCCTCCAGGCCCTGGGAAGCATAAATAGTGTAAAAAAAAAAGAATTAAAATAAAAAATGATGCTATACTCACCTCTCAGCGCTGCACGCGGCCGTCCGGTCTGGTTGCTGTGCGAGCAGGACCTGCGGTGACGTCGCGGTCACATGACCGTGATGACGCCGCGGTCACATGACCGTGACGTCACAAAGGTCCTTCTCGGCACAGCATCTTTGGAACCGGAGCGCCGCGTGCAGCGCCGAGGAGATCCGGACATCAGAGGGTGAGTATAACCAATTTTTATTATTTTTACCATTACTATTGATGCTGCATATTGCTGCATATGCAGCATCAATAGTATAGGAGTAATCCCGCAGCGGAAATCGCAAAACAAACCGCGATAAATCTGCAGGGATAACCGCAGCGGTTTTGCCCTGCAGATTTATCAATTCCGCTGCGGGAGAACCCGCAGAGCACGCCGCAGAGTGTGCACATAGCCTTACAGACTTTTATAGTTTAACTATTATTTTAGTGATTTTAAAAAGTTACGGAGTTCTGCAAAAAAAAAAAAAGCTGTATTGCCATTTTCCAAGACCCTTAAATTTTAATTTTCCATCAATGGACCGATATGATTGCTTGTTTTTAGCGGCACGATTTCTGCGTAATTACGATGTTTGCTTCTCATTTAAATTTTGGCATTGATGTTGAGTCAAAAATACATTTTGATTTTTCATTACAGTGATTACATTATAATTAATTTTATTTCTCGATAGACCAGAGATGCTGCAGTATCGAATGTGCTTATTTTAATTTTTGCTTCAATTCTTTTATGTGGGTGATCAGAATTTTGTGTGTGTATATGCATGTATAAGAAAAGTATATGTACGCGCGTGTGTATATGCGTTGTGTGTGTGTGTGTGTGTGTATATAATAAATATATATATATATATATATATATATATATATATATATATATATATATATATATATATATATTAATATTATTACTTATTATTATAGCGCCACTTATTCCATGGAGCTTTACATGTGAGGAGGGGTATACATAATAAAAACAGGTACAATAATCTTGAACAATACAAGTCACAACTGGTACTGGAGGAGAGAGGACCCTGCTCGCGTGGGCTCAAAATCTACAAGGGATGGGTGAGGATACAGTAAATGAGGATAGAGCTGGTCGTGCAGTGGTTTGGTCGATCGGTTGTTACTGCAGGTTGTAGGCTTGTCGGAAAAGGGGGGTCTTCAGGTTCTTTTTGAAGGTTTCGATGGTAGGTGAGAGTCTGATATGTTGTGGTAGAGAGTTCCAGAGTATGGGGGAAGCACGGGAGAAGTCTTGTATACAATTGTGGGAAGAGGAGATAAGAGGGAAGTAGAGAAGGAGATCTTGTGAGGATCGGAGGTTGCGTGCAGGAAAGTGCCGGGAGACGAGGTCCCAGATGTATGGAGGAGACAGGTTGTGGATGGCTTTGTATGTCATGGTTAGGCTTTCGTACTGGAGTCTCTGGGTAATGGGGAGCCAGTGAAGGGATTGACAGAGGGGAGAGGCCGGGGAATAGTGGGGGGACAGGTGGATTAGTCGGGCAGCTGAGTTTAGAATAGATTGGAGGGGTGCGAGAGTGTTAGAGGGGAGGCCACAGAGCAGGAGGTTACAGTAGCCGAGGCGGGAGATGATGAGGGCATGGACTAGGGTTTTTGCAGATTCTTGGTGTAGGAATGTACGGATCCGTGAAATACTGCGTGTGTGTATATATATATATATATATATATATATATATATATATATATATATATATATATATATATATATATATACAAGACAGCACAAAAAAATAGAAAAAAAAAAAAAAAAGGGCTTTAATGCCTGAACGGCGTGGCGACGTTTCGGATATCTTTATCCTTTTTCAAGCTTGAAAAAGGATAAAGATATCCGAAACGTCGCCACGCCGTTCAGGCATTAAAGCCTTTTTTTTTTCTATCTTTTTTGTGCTGTCTTTCTTTTTTTCATCTATTACCAAAGACCATTTCAACAGTGGTTGGGAAGACGCTGCACTACAGTTTGGTAATATAAGATGCTGTTCCGATTTTGAACTATATATATATATATATATATATATATATATAGTGTGTGTTTAGGCTCGGCTCCTGAGTCTGCTTTATGCACAGTCTCAATGATGGTACAGTAATTTATTTTATCATACCTGCTTTTGATAACCCATAATTTTATATTCTAAAATGTTTTTATTGCAAACATAACCTATTCTACAGTATGGGAGTTATACGAGTATATTCACGTGGGCTGATTTGTTGTGGACTTTTTCCAGCTATTCCATTCTTTTATATGAGGCCTGCAAAACATACATATGTGCTTGCCACCAAGAAAAAGCAACAGAATGATTAATCTGAGTTGTAGAAATTATTGCAACAAATCTAACATGTGAATATACCCTAAAGTTTCACAGTTAGGTTTGTTAATAATACCATTTAAGCTCTTTTCATTTTCCATCTGGATGCATAGGTGTGGTATTGTGCCACAACTTTGCATCCTGTGTTATGAATTATGTGACGTGCAGTTCCATTAAGTTAATAGAGCAGAACATTTCCCCAGTAGTGAATCCTACGTCCAGTGAACTTTATCTCACTTTTACTTCCTGTTAAATATAATGGTCTGGTTCAGAGTATTCTTATTGCATTTATATTACACTGCCTGCTTATGGAAAAATATGGCCAATTTTGTTTCTTGTTGTCTAGTGATCTCTAGAAATAAATACCGTACATAAGTGTTTAGAATGAGAAAATAAATGTTTTGTTCTAAAAGGCGAGTTATGGTAAAATGTCTGCAAATTATGGTATTCTGAATAAGGGATGCATCCTTCAGAGACCTCTGTACAGAGCCTGTATATTGTACATATTCTTCCCTAGAAGTAATATGGAGTCTGAATATTACATAATAGTACAAAATTTGAAACGCAAAGGGTTACTGGCTTATTCATTTTTCTGCAGCTGTATTAAATCTCTATAGAAAACTTCGCCCTAAAAGTTAAAAATTTTCACTTTTTAACCCCCTTCACGACATGCGCCGTACATGTACGGCACATGTCAGGTCTCCCCTTTTGATGCGGGCTTAGGCACTGAGCCCACATGTTTTACGGTACATGTCAGCTGATTTCTACAGCTGACATGTGCCCCTAACAGCCACTGGTGGAATCACAATCCAACCACGGATGTTAACCTGTTAAATGCCGCTGTCAATCTCAGTCAGCAACGTTTAAGACTATGGCGCCACTAATCCCGCTCATCGGTGCCCGTGTCACATGACCACGGGCCGCCGATGGGTTGGCATGACAACCCAGGGTCTACAGGGAACCCCTGGTGTTGTCATTGCTGAATACCTATAAACGCCGCTCAGCAGTCGGAGCTCATAGCTATATCTGAAGCCCTTCTGTGTGTAGCATAGGCGATCGGATGATCACAGCTTCTAGTCTCCCATGGAGACTATTGAAGCAAGTGTAATGTAAGAAAAAAAAAAGTTTTAAAAATACTAAAAAAATGTAAATAAAGTTTAAATCAACCCCATTCGCCCCATTCAAAGACAAAAAAACAACACATTTGGTATCGCTGCTTTTAGAATCTCCTGATCTATCAATATATAAAAATAATTAATCTGATTGGTAAATGGTGTAACGAGAAAAAAAGTCAAAATGCCAGAATTACTTTTTTTGGGGCGCCGCAACATTTCAATAACAGTCGATCAAGAGTTCATATCTACACCAAAATGGTATGAATAGAAAAAGCAGCTTGGCACGCGAAAAATAGGTCCTCACCCAGCCTCAGATCCCGAAAAATGGAGATGCTATGGGTCTTGGAAAATGACACAATTTTTATTTATTTTTTTTTTTTTAACAAACTTTGGATTTTTTTTCACCACTTAAATATAAAAGAACCTATACAGTTGTGGCCAAAAGTATTGACACCCCTGCAATTCTGTAAGATAATACTCAGTTTCTTCCTGAAAATGTTTGCAAACACAAATTCTTTGGTATTATTATCTTCATTTAATTTGTCTTAAATGAAAAAACACAAAAAGAATTGTCCCAAAGCCAAATTGGATATAATTCCACACCAAACATAAAAAGGGGTGGACAAAAGCATTGGCACTGTTCGAAAAATCATGTGATGCTTCTCTAATTTGTGTAATTAACAGCACCTGTAACTTACCTGTGGCACCTAACAGGTGTTGGCAATAACTAAATCACACTTGCAGCCAGTTGACATGGATTAAAGTTGACTCAACCTCTGTCCTGTGTCCTTGTGTGTACCACATTGAGCATGGAGAAAAGAAAGAAGACCAAAAAACTGTCTGAGGACTTGAGAAACCAAATTGTGAGGAAGTATGAGCAATCTCAAGGCTACAAGTCCATCTCTAAAGACCTGATTGTTCCTGTGTCTACCGTGCGCAGTGTCGTCAAGAAGTTTAAAGCCCATGGCACTGTGGCTAACCTCCCTAGATGTGGACGGAAAAGAAAAATTGACAAGAGATTTCAATGCAAGAGTGTGCGGATGTTGGATAAAGATCCTCGACTAACATCCAAACAAGTTCAAGCTGCCCTGCAGTCCGAGGGTACAACAGTGTCAACCCGTACTATCCGTCAGCGTCTGAATGAAAAGGGACTGTATGGTAGGAGACCCAGGAAGACCCCACTTCTTACCCCGAGACATAAAAAAGCCAGGCTGGAGTTTGCCAAAACTTACCTGAAAAGGCCAAAAATGTTTTGGAAGAATATTCTCTGATCAGATGAGACAAAAGTAGAGCTTTTTGGGCAAAGGCATCAACATAGAGTTTACAGGAGAAAAAAAGAGGCATTCAAAGAAAAGAACACGGTCCCTACAGTCAAACATGGCGGAGGATCCCTGATGTTTTGGGGTTGCTTTGCTGCCTCTGGCACTGGACTGCTTGACCGTGTGCATGGCATTATGAAGTCTGAAGACTACCAACAAATTTTGCAGCATAATGTAGGGCCCAGTATGAGAAAGCTGGGTCTCCCTCAGAGGTCATGGGTCTTCCAGCAGGACAATGACCCAAAATACACTTCAAAAAGCACTAGAAAATGGTTTGAGAGAAAGCACTGGAGACTTCTAAGGTGGCCAGCAATGAGTCCAGACCTGAATCCCATAAAACACCTGTGGAGAGATCTAAAAATGGCAGTTTGGAGAAGGCACCCTTCAAATATCAGGGACCTGGAGCAGTTTGCTAAAGAAGAATGGTCTAAAATTCCAGCAGAGCATTGTAAGAAACTCATTGATGGTTACCGGAAGCGGTTGGTCGCAGTTATTTTGGCTAAAGGTTGTGCAACCAAGTATTAGGCTGAGGGTGACAATACTTTTGTCTGGCCCATTTTTGGAGTTTTGTGTGAAATGATCAATGTTTTGCTTTTTGCTTCATTCTCTTTTGTGTTTTTTTATTTAAGACAAATTAAATGAAGATAATACCAAAGAATTTGTGATTGCAATCATTTTCAGGAAGAAACTGAGTATTATCTGACAGAATTGCAGGGGTGTCAATTCCTTTGGCCACAACTGTACATGTTTGATATCTGTGTACTCCTAATGACGTGGAGAATAATAGTGGCAGGTCAGTTTTAGCATTTAGTGAACGTGGTAAAAAAAATAAAATTGTGGAATTGCACTTTTTTTTTAAATTTCACTGCAGATGGAATTTTTTTCTCGTTTTCCAGTACACTATTTGGTAAAACCATATGGTTTTGTTCAAAAGCACAACTCGTCCTGCAAAAAAACAAGCCCTTATGGCCATATTAATGGAAAAATAAAAAAAAGCGTGGCTCTGGGGAAAAGGGTGCAAACAGACGCAAAAATGGAAAATGGCGTGGGGTGAAGGGGTTAAATGGCATTTATTGAATGAGTAAAACATTTTAAAAAGAACCTGTCACCAGGTTTTTCCCATACAAGGCAGGGCCAGCACCGTTTTAGCCCTCTGTTCCAGCCTTGTAGAATGCCATATGTATGTTCCTTATGTGCTCTGCATCACACTAAAAATACCTTTTATGATACTCAATTACACCACAAGAGAGCTATGGGTCAGAAAGACCCAGAAAAACGACCCAAAGAAATCCAAATGGTAATATATATATATATATATATAAAGATATAAACTTTATTAGTACACAATAATTATTATAAAAACATCACAACTGGGAAACAGGTAAGGCAAAGTACCGCAGGGTGTGCACAGACACCACTAAAGAAGCATACAAAGGACGCACGGAGCCGGGATCAAAACATATAACCATAAATATAAATAGTGGACTACAAAGCCCATGCTGTTGTGCTACAGAGTATTGACCCAAACATTCACATAACCAGACCAAAGGCCCGAGTACCAATAGTATAAAGAATGTATGCACATTACCTCAAATGAGACAGCCGGGTGGAATGGATCCAGGGTCCGTGCGCCCTCCCCGACGCACGTTTCGGTGATTAAACCCTCCTGAGGAAGGTTTAATCACCGAAACGTGCGTCGGGGAGGGCGCACGGACCCTGGATCCATTCCACCCGGCTGTCTCATTTGAGGTAATGTGCATACATTCTTTATACTATTGGTACTCGGGCCTTTGGTCTGGTTATGTGAATGTTTGGGTCAATACTCTGTAGCACAACAGCATGGGCTTTGTAGTCCACTATTTATATTTATGGTTATATGTTTTGATCCCGGCTCCGTGCGTCCTTTGTATGCTCCTTTAGTGGTGTCTGTGCACACCCTGCGGTACTTTGCCTTACCTGTTTCCCAGTTGTGATGTTTTTATAATAATTATTGTGTACTAATAAAGTTCATATCTTTATATATATATTACCATTTGGATTTCTTTGGGTCGTTTTTCTGGGTCTTTCTGACCCATAGCTCTCTTGTTCTATATGTCATAGCGACTAATCCTGATTTATTAGTCTCTTTTCTTGTATTGTACCTTCCGCATAGGGCTTGTTTCAGATCACTGTATTTACAAGAATTATCTTTTGCTATGCTTTTTCCTGTTATGTGTTTGATTATTTACTCAATTACAGCACAGTCCAGTCCGATGTGTGTTGTTGATCTTGATCCTGTGGCTTCTCTACTTTATGTGGATGACACCTCCAGCATCATCCACACAGTGTTCTCTATCGCGCTCCAGCACAGGTGTAGTTCTCTCTGCCCAGCCGAGGCCAGAGCAAAGTATTGTAGCGCGTGTACACTGATGCTCTTTGTCCTTTCGCCACATATGCATATTAAGGGTACTTTGTTTTGCCCTCGTCCACACAGGAGCACTATGGAGGTCACTGTGTGGATGATGTAGAATGCATCATCCTTAAGAAAGACGATGGCAATCACAAGAAGAGAGGAGGCGCCGGATCCGAAGCACCAACGCCCATAGGACCGGACTGCGCTATAGGTGATTATAATTAAGGCTAATTTTTGTGTTTTGCAGAGCGGTTTGTGAACATATATACAGCATTCTAGAATGCTCGCCCTACTTTACATCTTTATATGGGTAAAGCCTTCCCACTGGGAACTGGGACCCTCTACCTGCCAGCACTTGCTTGCACTTTCTGGGTGATGTATTCTTATTATTTATCTAAAATAGAATATGTCCATCTTGTATTTAGCATGTTTTTAGGCTCTACTAGGAGCTGGGACGGCACTGACCTGTATGTGATCTAATTTGGTACATATTTATGTAAACTTTTACCAATTTGTACATGCTTTTGAATACATCGTTTGCCCTTTGTTATTTACATACGTTGTGTATAAAATATTTATAAATATGGCATGTATGGTCTCTCAGTGCCCTTTCTATACATTGTTTGGTGGCTATCCGTTGCTGCCAGCGCTTCCGTGCCTTCCACAATAAAGCATATTTTACTGAAAGACCATAGGTTATCTTTTGGATTTTTTTTTCCTCCCCTTTTTCTCTTGCAAGTTATTTGATAACCGGTCTGATTTTTTTAATCCATGGCATAGATTGAAGCTGGGCAATAGATTATTAGCACTAGTTTTTGACTTATTTATAACTGCCCAGACCATGATTTATATTTCTTTGCCCTTTGTCACCTCTGTTCTTATTTAGCATTCTATAATGCTGTAGATAAGCCCCGAAAGGCAGTGGCTGCAGCTCATAGCTCAAAAATGAGGTGACAGGTTCCCTTTAAGGTCTGTGTTCATGACTCTACCATAAGAGAGAGACTGGGCAAAAATGGCCTGCATGGCAGAGTACCAAGATGAAGACCACTGCTGAGTATTAAAGGGAACCTATCACCCCGTTTTTTAAAGATTAGATAAAAATAGTGTGAAATAGGGGCAGAGCTGGGCTTTACATTAGTGCCTTTTTGGTGCTTTTACACCCCCGTTAGGCTGCCGAAATACCTTTGTGAAGTGGCCGTTTTGTCCTGTCACTCAAGTTGGTCAGGTCGGATGGGCGTGGTCACAGCGCTGTTTCTCCCCCAGATCAGGCTCATCATTACGTTGGTGGCGTAGTGGTGTGCGCATGTCCAAAGAGAAGATCCACTGCCCAGGAGATTCAAAACAGCGCGGTCTACGCTATTCGCCGTTTACCGGTGGGCGCGGCCATCTTTCCTGTGGCCGCGCGTGCGCAGATGGAGCGCTCTGCTGCCCGGGGCTTCAGGAAAATGGCCGCCCCATCTCCATCTGCGCACGCGCGGAATCCCGCGGCCATTTTCCTGAAGCCCCGGGCAGCAGAGCGCTCCATCTGCGCACGCACGGCCACAGGAAAGATGGCCGCGCCCACCGGTAAACGGCGAATAGCGTAGACCGCGCTGTTTTGAATCTCCTGGGCAGTGGATCTTCTCTTTGGACATGCGCACACCACTACGCCACCAACGTAATGATGAGCCTGATCTGGGGGAGAAACAGCGCTGTGACCACGCCCATCCGACCTGACCAACTTGAGTGACAGGACAAAACGGCCACTTCACAAAGGTATTTCGGCAGCCTAACGGGGGTGTAAAAGCACCAAAAAGGCACTAATGTAAAGCCCAGCTCTGCCCCTATTTCACACTATTTTTATCTAATTTTTAAAAAACGGGGTGATAGGTTCCCTTTAAGAATATAAAGGCTTGTCTCAGTTTTGCCAGAAAACATCTTGATTATCCCCAACACTTTGGGGAGAATACTCTGGACTGACAAGACAAAAATTTAACTTTTTGGAAGGTGTATGTCCCATTACATCAGGTGTACAAATAACACAGCACTTCAGAAAAGGAATATCATACCAACAGTAAAATATTGCGGTTATGGTCTGGGACTGTTTTGCTTCTTCAGGACCTAGAAGACTTCCTGTGGTAAATGGAACAATGAATTCTGCTATCTACCAAAAAATCCTGAAGGAGAATGTCCGGCCATCTGTTTGTGACCTCAAGCTGAGCGCACTTAGGTTATGCTGCAGGGCAGTGATCCAAAACACCAGCAATCCACTTCTGGCGTAAGAAAAGCAAAATTAAGGCTTTGGAGTTCCCTAGTCAAAGTCCTGACCTTAATCCGATTGTGATGCTGTGGCATGACCTAAAATGCTTGGGAAACCCTTCAATGTGGCTGAATTACAACAATTTGCAAAGATGAGTGGGCCAAAATTCCTTCAGCGCGTTGTAAAAGACTCATTGCCAGTTATAGCGAACACTTGATTGCAATTGTTGCTGCTAAGGGCGGCCCAACCAGTTGTTAGGTTTAAGGGGCAATCACTTTTTCTCACAGGGCCCTGTATGTTTGGATTTATTTTTTCCTTAATAAAAACTTTCATTTAAAAACTGCATTTTGTGTTTACTTGTGTTATCTTTGTCTAATAATTGAATTTGTTTGGTGATCTGAAACATTTAAATGTGACAATATGCAAAAACTTTCTCACACAACTGTATTACCTATGATCATATTTTTTAGATGTAATCTGGTAATAAAAGTGCAGATACAATCAAAATGCTAATTATTGCAGCTTCTATTTTTAGCTCTATATCCCCTAAAAGATGCAGACCATTTTCAATTTTGGCACCCTAGTTCTTTCCACTCCTCCTTCAAAGAGCCGCCATAACTTTTTTTATTTTTCCTTTAACAGAGCCGTATGAGGGCTTGTTTTTATTTTTTTTATTTTTTACTGGAGGAATTGTAGATTTGAATGTATTGAAAAATTCCTAGTGACATGAAAAAAAAAATCCAAGTGAATCAAAAGATATAACGTGTTCATTCTCACCCTTTGGGCAGGTGCAGATGAGTGTATTCTCTCATCCGATAGAATCTGGTCATTCACGGAAGTCGCACTCGAATTAAGCTCTGATCAGTGTGAGCATAGTGTGATCTGATAATCTCGGATGAGGAGAAGATAGAGAAAGAAATTTCTCCATTTTATTCATTGGGTCAGTGCGCCAAAATCGGACTGCCCTCAGATGTTGTCCAAGTACTAAACGATATTTTCCTCAGACTCATTCACTTGCATGGCTGAGTGCGATCTGAATACTGGATCAAACTCGGGCATTCAGCAATTTTATTTTTTTTCTTGGCCAGCTCGGTGTGAGGATAACAAATCTGTGCATGGCCCAAAAGACTAATATTGTTCTGAGTGCTATCCGATGTTTTGTCGAATCACTCTTGGATTGAAAGTATGCTCTTCTGCACCTGCCCTTATAGTGGAAGGTACAAAAAAGTGAAGCCACTTGAGGAAAAATGACCGCCAGCGTATTCCTGAAGCGGCATTGCATAGCAAAACTCAGAGGCTCTCCTCCTGGGAAAAAGGTGTCGTGTACAGATAATGCTATCTGTGTCTGGCCTAATAAGCGGTCTGTCTCATGGTCTCCTAAATCATGCAGAAAGATCTCCTAGTAAAAGGAGAGATTTTAATCATAACTCTAAATTGGAGCATTACTCTGTATGCAGATATACAACTTTATAATGATCATGACTTTATTATCCCAAACATAACAGACTCAATCCTGGAGTGATTTGGAAAGTGAGTTTTATTATTCTGTAATGCCAAGATAAAATGATTTTTTATCTTTTTAAGTTGGAGTAATTTTCCATAACAACTTTTGCACTGATATTAATTGTGTACCATGTATAATTAGAGAGGAGTCTATAAATAAGGCCTACAGTATACTGACTGGGGTATGCAGCACCTTTACGCACTGTTATGGATAAAATGAGCTTGTCTTTCATGTGCTACAAGTCATATCTCCAACCTTTCCAGGGCTTACTTTGACTATAGCTATTTGCAAGCTGATCCTTTTCCTCCTCTTTCTTTTTTGAAGTGCTCTGAATCTGCCGTAGTCCCTGGAGAGGATGAAGTGGTGAAAGGATGGGGCTTTCTCCTGCACGATTGCACAATGGCCAGAGAGGACTCTGTGAAGTGCCTGCGCTGCCTGCTCTACGCCCTCAATTTGCTTTTCTGGGTGAGTCAAGAGGGCCAGGCAGTTCCAGTCTGTCAAGCAGGTGGCAATGCCTCGACTCGGGTTACAGCTGGCCAAGAGAGAAGGCACCAAAGGGCACAGCTAAGCATGAATTCATTTAGAAGGATTACTATGTATTTTCCGAAGATCTAAGGGTTGTCTTCTAGGAGCTCCTTTGATCAATATACACTGCTGCCGCATGTGCCATTTCTCGTGCCAGCTTTTCTCTCCTTTATCAAAGGGAAAAGGGTGATAAATAACTGCCCTGGAATTATAGAAGCAGTGTGTTTCTTTCATCATCCTCCTAAATGGTCCCAGTCATATGCTGTTACAGCCATAGCTAGAATTATTCATTAACTTGATAAGTGTGAAATGAATATTCAGACCCTGGCCAAGCCCTTAACTGCATTCATTTGAAAGTGATAGAGGAGGACTTTCCATTGGCATGCAAGATGGTAAGTCTGTGGCTGCTGCTGAAAGTGAATGCTGGCGTTTGTAGTTCCAAACAGCTGAGATAATTACGAGCTACACTTTGTTCCATTATTACATTTGTGCAGAAGTAAAAAATCCCTGGAAAACTGGGCTCTGCTGTCCTTCTCTGTGTCATTCATTGGTAGGGAACACATCCTCACTGGTTTAATGAGAAAAGTATTTCTTCTTATCTTTACTGGATTGTGCTTGTTTAACCCTGAACGTTGAGCACATGACACATTGAGGCCAATAATAATAATAGTATGTTTTGAGAGTTACTATAATTTTCCATGGTGCAATAGTTTATTCCAGGAAAAATGTTTTGAATGTATAGTTCACAAGAGTGCAGCTTGCAAGGAAGTTATTGAGGACAGTGCTCTAGAATTGTGGGTTAAAAAATATTATTTCACACCATCCATTTGCACAATTTTTTTTTCTGCCCATTTTTCTAAAGGTGTTGGGTTTTATGGAAGTTTATTTCAAAATAATTTACATCATATATTGAAGTAAATTATAGTACAAATGTGACAGCGATACACTTTAATGTGTTAAAACTAAGGTGAGCACAAAGGAGGCGCATATTATGGAATGTCAGATTTAATAAAGTCCCTCTATGTATGGTATTTGTGTGTCCCCCTAACAGTTTCTTCAGCAGTCAATATCTGGTATATGTAGGAGCAGGTTTTTCATGCAACTGATTGTTTTGGTAACACATGTTTGTAAATGGAGTAAGGGCATAAGAGACTACTGGCAGAGATGTAGCAAGTACTTTCAAATACATTTATTAAGCACACTAGATGGACTTGATGTACTGGAATTACATCTTAGATTAAGCGTTAAAGGTATGGTCCAGCACCTAAAATGTATTTTTTTTATTAATTATTATGGGGCTGTTCTGGTAACACACACTGTTTCTATCTCCGCCCCCTGATAATGTCTTCTTTCACAGAAGCTACAAAGGCGAATTTCGGAAATAGAAGCAGGGAGCCAGCTCTGCACTCGCATCCCCCACAGTGTCAATCACCCAGGATCCAGGACGTCTTCAGAGGAGGCAACAATGCAAAAAACTAGTGAATAACTGCAGCGCTGCCCACTGTGAGTCCTGTTCCAGGAGGGGCGATGGACGCTGCAGTGAGTTAATGCAGCACCAGCCTCTTGTGACGTCACGTTTGAGACTCCTCTCAAATGAAACATCACAGGAAGTACAGTAAAAAAATAAAAAGCACATTTATGGATTAGCTAGATAAGAAAAAGGATATTGTGCAATAAAGCTAATTATAAAAGTGGTGTAAAGATAGAAAATTCATTTTAGATGCCAAGCCAATCCTTTTAAAGGGCATCTGTCGCCACAATTGACGTATGTAAACTATAAATATGGGCATACAGGTTATAAAATGCTGAAAGAAAGTCCTAGCTGCGTGCCTCATATCAGATACCTTGTTGCTGATAAATCCTCTTTAATCACTTCGTATATATGACCTCTTCCAGGCTCTGGGGAGGACAATGCCTGAAATATAACTCTGCCTCCAGAGCTTGTTTCTCCGACTCTTAATTGCGTCTTACCTAAATGCTGCTGTATTATTGCAGTGTATAGAACAAATGATCTCAGGGTCAAGTCTCTTTTTAGGAGATTATAAAATTAACGTATGTGTGTATGCACATATATAAATTAACCACCCCACTTTTCCTGGCTCAGAAATAAAGATATTAAGAAAATAAACGCCTGAAAAAAGAAAAAAATAGAAACTCCAGAATTTATATTTTTTTGTTGCTGCACCGTCTGTAAAAAATGTAAAACATCTTATGTGCCAGGGTTGACAACAGTCCTGAAATTCCGGGACAGTCCGTAAAAATAAGGCACTTTTTTCACTTGTCCGTAAAAACTTTTTTACGTGTCCTTGATTTTTTTTTTTTAATCTAAAGAATGTTGTACAGATTATGACTGTACTTATTCTTTTACAGTTCACAGCAAGGGCAGCTGATGTCTGAATATGTAGGATTTATGGTCTGTAGACATATAGCACTTATAATCTTAATGATTTATTATGATCATCTAATGTGTCCGTAAAAAAAAAGTTGTCTGTTTGTGATTTTTGGAGAAGAATGAAAAATAATGTGTTAATTTTTTTCCCCAGTTTTTGCTTTTATTTTATTTCCAGTATCCTCCTGAGTAGTAGTTTTTCTCAAAAAAAAAAATAAAAAAAAAAATTATATATAGATATAGATATAGAGATATATAGATATATATTTTTATTTTTTAATTTTATTTTTTTAACCCACGAACGGGTTCCTTGCTGAGGAGGACGGCAATTAGCATTCTGAGTACACTAAATGAAAGGTCCGAACATCTGGGACAGTATGGCTTATACACTGCTCAAAAAAATAAAGGGAACACTTAAGCAACAGAATATACTGTAACTCCAAGTAAATCAAACTTCTGTGAAATCAAACTGTCCACTTAGGAAGCAACACTGTTTGACAATCAATTTCACATGCTGTTGTGCAAATGTAATAGACAACAGATGGAAATTATTGGCAATTGTCAAGACACACTCAATAAAGGAGTGGTTCTGCAGGTGGGGACCAAAGACCACATCTCAGTACCAATGCTTTCTGGCTGATGTTTTGGTCACTTTTGAATGTTGGTTGTGCTTTCACACTCGTGGTAGAATGAGACGGACTCTACAACCCACACAAGTGGCTCAGGTAGTGCAGCTCATTCAGGATGGCAGATCAATGTGAGCTGTGGCAAGAAGGTTTGCTGTGTCTGTCAGCGTAGTGTCCAGAGGCTGGAGGCGCTACCAGGAGACAGGCCAGTACACCAGGAGACATGGAGGGGGCCGTAGGAGGGCAACAACCCAGCAGCAGGACCGCAACATCAGCCTTTGTGCAAGGAAGAACAGGAGGAGCACTGCCAGAGCCCTGCAAAATGACCTCCAGCAGGCCAAAAATGTGCATGTGTCTGCACAAACTGTTAGAAACCGACTCCATGAGGATGGTCTGAGTGCCCGACGTCCACAGATGGGGGTTGGGCTCACAGCCCAACACCGTACAGGACGCTTGGCATTTGCCACAGAACACCAGGATTGGCAAATTTGCCACTGGCGGCCTGTGCTCTTCACAGATGAAAGCAGGTTCACACTGAGCACATGTGACACGTGACAGAGTCTGGAGACGCTGTGGAGAGTGGAGACACCACAGACTGTCCAGGAGTTGGCCGATATTGTAATCAATTCCCTTTCGATAAAGCGTACACGAAACGTGCGTCACGGGGTGGACTGGGTCCCAGGCATCAAGCATCATAGGTAAGCAACATTGCTAGTAATGGCACTTTGTTTTTCTTCTTGTGGGTGGTATATTGTCACTTTGGCAGCCGTAAAGGGAACCTGTCACCCCAAAATCGAAGGTCAGCTAAGCCCACCAGCATCAGGGCTTATCTACAGCATTCTGGAATGCTGTAGATAAGTCCCTGATGTATCCTAAAAGATGAGAAAAAGAGGTTAGTTTATACTCACCCAGGGGTGGTCCTGGTCCAGTCTGATGGGTGTCGTGGTCCGGTCCGGCACCTCCTATCTTCATCAGATGACGTCCTCTTCTTGTCTTCACGCTGCGGCTCCGGCGCAGGCGTACTTTGTCTGCCCTGTTGAGAGCAGAGCAAAGTATTGCAGTGCGCAGGTGCTGGGCCTCTCTGACCTTTCCCGGCGCCTGCACACTGCTGTACTTTGCTCTGCCCTCAACAGGGCAGACAAAGTACGCCTGCGCCGGAGCCGCAGCGTGAAGACAAGAGGACGTCATCGTAAGAAGATGGGAGGCCCCGGACCGGGACCGCCCCTGCGTGAGTATAATCTAACCTCTTTTTCTCATCTTTTAGGATACATCAGGGGCTTATCTACAGCATTACAGAATGCTGTAGATAAGCCCCTGATGCTGGTGGGCTTAGCTCACCTTCGATTTTGGGGGTGACAGGTTCCCTTTAAGAAATTATTATGAAATGTGTAGTTCTATTGCATGTCGGTCAGCATTACAGGACTATATGAAATTCAAACTTGTCATTAAGATATGTGGCTGACATTATATATAATTGTAGTGCCTTGTACTAATACCATGATGATGGTCATAATTAATACTCTTTCTCATGCCTTGGACCCATGTGCTTTTTACTTGGGTCTTTTTTCCTTGTTTATACTTCAATTCATATACATTTTTTGTATTTTTTTCACTATGTGTAATAAAGTATTTCTTATCTGATTTTATCATTGTCTATAGAACTCCAATTTTTGTTTGTTTCTAAACTATCCAGTAAAGGCTAAGCAAACAGCTGTGAGCTGGTATTAATAACCTGGGAACTTTTATGGAAAATATTCTGAAAAGTTCCCAGGCTCGAGTTCATATGAGGTCATCCAGCAGAGGGCGCATCCCCGCGACTCAAGGTAACTACAGGACATTCCCCTGCATTCCATTCATTCACCAAGTTTTACAGCACAGCTGCATTAGTAGAGCTCCTGGGTTTAAAGTGATTTAACCCCTTCAGATGGATTTACAGCGTGGGACAAGACTGAACGATGGAAGCTATGGAATATTGTTGTTTGTTTTTTTAACTTCATTTCAGGTGACAAGGGTCTTCAGGTGGATTAAGAGTATAATAAAATATTAAAACACCATGTGTCTTTATTTCATTAAAATACTTTTTAATAATGTGTGTGTGTTTTATTAACCATTTCGTACTATTGGAATAATAATGTATAGGTGTCATAATTGACGCCACTCCATTATTAACCTGGCTTAATGTCACCTTACAATAGCAAGGTGACATTAACCCTTCATTACCCCATATCCCACTGCTACACGGGCATGGGAAGAGAGAGGCTAAGTGCCAGAATAGGTGCATCTTACAGATGTGCCTTTTCTGGGGTGGCTGGGGTCAGATGTTTTTAGCCAGGGAGGGGGGCAATAACCATGGACCCTCTCTAGGCTATTAATATCTGCCCTCAGTCACTGGCTTTACCACTCTGGCGGAGAAAATTGCGTGGGAGCCCATGCCAATTTTTTCCGTGATTTAACCCTTTAATTTAATAGCTAGAGACCCCAAATTTTACACAGAGACACTTGTTACATTAGTTAAGAGGAATATGTAATAAAAGAAGGGATATGAGATGGTGTCACGCTCACGCCCTGATTGGTGGGCGTGAGCTCGGGGGGTTTGTGGCCCCACTGTGCCACAAACCAGATTACCCTGGAAGGGGCGTGACTGTGACAGCTGCCTGGGTTTTCACTGGAGCCCCTGATGGTGAGGTCAGGCTTGTGCAGCAGGCAGCTGCCAGGTGCTACTCCAGGGCGGTGTCTGGCTGTGGCTACTGATCCCACTTGGGAGACAGGAATACCAGGATTGGTGCGGGCATCAGGCAGGACTGGCAGAAGAGCACGGCTGAAACTCAGACGAGTAGGCTGGCATGGCTGAGACAGGGCTGGCAGAGACACAGCAGAGATCACAGGGCTGGCAGGGAACACAGGGCTGGCAGGAACACAGGATTGGCAGGAACGGCAGAGAACACAGGACTGGTTGATGTGGTGTAAGAAGGAACAGGTAGGGACCTGTTCACACTAGAGGTGCAGGTACGGATATGTAGTTAGGAGGAACAGGTAGGGACCTGTTCACACAGGTGGTGCGGGAACAGATATGAAATATGAAGGAACAGGTAAGACCTGTTCACACAGGAGATGTAGGTATGGAAAAAACCAGAAGGAAGGGAGAATGAAGGAACAGGTTGAGACCTGTTCACACAGGAAGAGAACCGCAAGGCTGTGGATAGGAAAGGTAGGACAGCAAGAGATAGCGCAGCAATAAAAGCAAAGCAGAGCAGAACCACAAGGAATGTGGAGAAGAGCTGCAGCAAGAGATTCTTACAGCAACGGAGCAGAGATGAACGGAGTAGAACCGCAAGGAATGCAGAGAGGAGCTGCAGAAAGATTCTTACAGCAACGGGAGCGGAGCAGAGATGAACGGAGCAGAACCGCAAGGAATGCGGAGGGGAGCTGCAGAAAGAGATTCTTACAGCAACGGGAGCGGAGCAGAGAAGAACGGAGCAGAACCGCAGGAGTGCGGATCAGAGGTAAAAGCCACAAAGGTACAAAGCAGGCAGAGCTGCAAGAGTGCAGAGTGTAAGCAGACTGAGAACACAAGGAAAGACACAGCAGGGAAGGAAGCCACAGACAAGGAGAAAGAGATAAGACTAAGTACAGACAAGGCAATGGAACAAGACACAAGGACAAAGACACAGAGACCAGGATATTCTGCCTCCTGGAGGGCGGACAACAAGACCAAGGCAAAAAATACAGAGAAAAGCCTCCAGAGAGGGCGTAACTCACAGCAAGGCCTGGCAAACTCAGAAGCTAAACACTAACTGAGCTAACACATTGCACAGGCCCAGAACACTGGGTGGAGCTGCACTAAATACTGGAGGCCTCCTGGCAATTGGTCAGGAACAGATTAGACAGATGCACCTGATTGCTATAAGAACCAGTGAGTTCAGGCGCCGCCACCCTATACACCCAGCCATGAAGCATGCAGAGAGCAGAGACACAGAACATGGAGCCGGCATAAAACAGAAACCACATCATAGCCTGGAGCAGTGGGTAAGATAGTGTGAGAGATGTGAGGCCATGCCGTGATGCCAGCAGAGTTCTTACAGATGGTTTACTGTGTATAAACCATGTCTCATATCCTGTCGGGTTTGTGAAGGAGATAGCAAAAGCCGGCAATTGAATTACCAGCTTTTCTGCTATCTAGCGCTGAATTTAATATATATATATATAATGTGTCTCACTGACATATATATACCTATTCTATGTGTGCACATTTATTCTACCTATTCTATTCTGTCAGTGTGATTTTACTGTACACCGCACTGAATTGCCAGCTTTTCTAGAGAACACCGCTGCGTATTTCTCGCAAGTCACACGCATGGTACGTGTGTAATCCGTAATTTTCTCGCCCCCATAGACTTTCATTGGCGGATTTTTTGCGCAATACGCTGACAAACGCAGCATGCTACGATTTTCTACGGCCGTACAAGACCGTATAATACGGATCCGTAAAATACGGCAGATAGGAGCTGGGCCATAGAGAATCATTGTACCGTATGCAATCCGTATTTTCTGCGCCTCTCATACTTCTGTAAAACACGCCAGTGTGACGCCGGCCTAATTGTGTGTATGTATGGGTGTGTCTTTATTTAATATTAATGAGGGTTTCTGGCTGAAGAGGTGGAGCAAAGAAATTACATCCCTTTTTTTGTAATATATCTTTTATTTAGCTTACAAATCCACATGAAAATCTGCATTAAAAACACACGGAATTTCCACTGCGTTTTCTGCCTAGAGATGCTGAAACCACGCAGAAATTTCCACAAGCAAATCCGCAACGTGCGCATATAGCCTAAGTATGAAAAAGTCTGGATCAATTTTGTGAATTTTCTGGTCGGGTCATGACCGCCCAAAGTCAGATAGACCCCATTTCGGAAATACTAGAATGGGGGACTTTTCCACTAGCTCCTTAAAAGTCAGCTTTAGGGGCATTATTTGATCACAAGATTGCCGATCACTCATGGGTACATAGGTTCATAAAAGCATCTTTTTAATCTAGACAAGTAGACGGTCCTAGGGTGGCCCCCTGGGATCTTTATTTCATTTTAAATGCTCTTACGAAGGCTCCTTTTGAACCTATTTCATCCACTACATTTAGGCTATGTGCACACATTCAGGATTTTTCACGTTTTTTTTGCTATAAAAACGCTAAAAAAAGCTTACATTAAGCATCCTATTTATTAGAATGCAATCCGCAATTTTTATGCACATGTTGCGTTTTTGCCACAGAACACCAGGATTGGGAAATTCACCACTGGCGCCCTGTGCTCTTCACAGATGAAAGCAGGTTCACACTGAGCACATGTGACAGACGTGACAGAGTCTGGAGACGCCGTGGTGAGTGATCTGATGCCTGCAACATCCTTCAGCATGACTGGTTTGGCAGTGAGTCAGTAATGGTGTGGGATGGCATTTCTTTGGAGGGCTGCACAGCTCTCCATGTGCTCACCAGAGCTAGCCTGACTGCCATTAGGTAACCGAGACGAGATCCTCAGACCCCTTGTGAGACCATACGCTGGTGCGGTTGGCCCTGGGTTCCTCCTAATGCAAGACAATGCCAGACTTCATGTGGCTGGAGTGTTTCAGCAGTTCCTGCAAGATGAAGGCATTGAAGCTATGGACTGGCCCGCCCATTCCCCAGACCTGAATGCAATTAAACACATCTGGGACATCATGTATCGCACCATCCACCATCGTCACGTTGCACCACAGACTGTGCAGGAGTTGGTTGATATTGTAGTCCAGGTCTGGGAGGAGATCCCCCTCAGGTGATCATCCGCCGCCTCATCAGGAGCATGCCCAGGCATTGTAGGGAAATCATACAGGCACGTGGAGGTCACGCACTACTGAGCATCATTTCCTTTTCTTGAGGCATCTCCACTGAAGTTGAATCAGTCTGTAACTTCATTTTCCACTTCGATTTTGAGCATCATTCCAACTCCGGACCTCCGTGGGATTAGTCGTGATTTACGTTGATCATTTTTATGTTTTATTGTTCTCAACACATTCCACAATGTAGTGAATAAAGATTTACAACTGGAATATTTCATTCAGTGATATCTAGGATGTGGGAATATAGTGTTCCCTTTATTTTTTTGAGCTGTGTGTGTGTGTGTGTGTGTGTGTGTGTGTATATACAGGTCCTTCTCAAACAATTAGCATATAGTGTTAAATTTCATTATTTACCATAATGTAATGATTACAATTAAACTTTCATATATTATAGATTCATTATCCACCAACTGAAATTTGTCAGGTCTTTTATTGTTTTAATACTGATGATTTTGGCCTACAACTCCTGATAACCCAAAAAACCTGTCTCAATAAATTAGCATATTTCAACCGTCCAATCAAATAAAAGTGTTTTTTAATAACAAACAAAAAAACCATCAAATAATAATGTTCAGTTATGCACTCAATACTTGGTCGGGAATCCTTTGGCAGAAATGACTGCTTCAATGCGGCGTGGCATGGAGGCAATCAGCCTGTGACACTGCTGAGATGTTATGGAGGCCCAGGATGCTTCAATAGCGGCCTTAAGCTCATCCAGAGTGTTGGGTCTTGCGTCTCTCAACTTTCTCTTCACAATATCCCACAGATTCTCTATGGGGTTCAGGTCAGGAGAGTTGGCAGGCCAATTGAGCACAGTAATACCATGGTCAGTAAACCATTTACCAGTGGTTTTGGCACTGTGAGCAGGTGCCAGGTCGTGCTGAAAAATGAAATCTTCATCTCCATAAAGCATTTCAGCCGATGGAAGCATGAAGTGCTCCAAAATCTCCTGATAGCTAGCTGCATTGACCCTGCCCTTGATGAAACACAGTGGACCAACACCAGCAGCTGACATGGCACCCCACACCATCACTGACTGTGGGTACTTGACACTGGACTTCAGGCATTTTGGCATTTCCTTCTCCCCAGTCTTCCTCCAGACTCTGGCACCTTGATTTCTGAATGACATGCAAAATTTGCTTTCATCAGAAAAAAGTACTTGGGACCACTTAGCAACAGTCCAGTGCTGCTTCTCTGTAGCCCAGGTCAGGCGCTTCTGCCGCTGTTTATGGTTCAAAAGTGGCTTTACCTGGGGAATGGGGCACCTGTAGCCCATTTCCTGCACACGCCTGTGCACGGTGGCTCTGGATGTTTCCACACCAGACTCAGTCCACTGCTTCCTCAGGGTCCGGTCACCTCTTCTCGTTGTACAGCGTTTTCTGCCACATTGTTTCCTTCCAACAGACTTACCATTGAGGTGCCTTGATACAGCACTCTGGGAACAGCCTATTTGTTGAGAAATTTCTGTCTGGGTCTTACCCTCTTGCTTGAGGGTGTCAATGATGGCCTTCTTGACATCTGTCAGGTCGCTAGTCTTACCCATGATGGGGGTTTTGAGTAATGAACCAGGCAGGGAGTTTTTAAAAGCCTCAGGTATCTTTTGCATGTGTTTAGAGTTAATTAGTTGATTCAGAAGATTAGGGTAATAGGTCGTTTAGAGAACCTTTTCTTGATATGCTAATTTATTGAGACAGGTTTTTTGGGTTATCAGGAGTTGTAGGCCAAAATCATCAGTATTAAAACAATAAAAGACCTGACAAATTTCAGTTGGTGGATAATGAATCTATAATATATGAAAGTTTAATTGTAATCATTACATTATGGTAAATAATGAAATTTAACACTATATGCTAATTTTTTGAGAAGGACCTGTATATATATATATATATATATATATATATATATATATATATATATATATATATATATATATATATATATATATATATATATATATATATATATATATATATTTGTAAGAAAATATATAATATTTTTCATATAGAAATGTTTGCACACGGTGCAAACATTGCATTAATACATTTTACTTACTGTTTTAAGCTTAATTTCACACAAAAACAGACTACAAGAAAACTGGTAGCACCTTCCTTTAAATGGGAGATTTATGATGAAGGAAAACGGTGCACCTCTCTGAACAGTGTCTGTGAGGCTGTGGTTGGTGCTGCTCAAAAAGTTAATTGTCAACAGATTAAGGGTACCTTCACACTGGTCGATTCTGCTACGATTACGACGCATTTGCGTCATATTCGACATCGCAGTACGAGCTCGTAGCCAGCGGTCACACTCTATGATGTTAACGCTTTTTCTGACGTAGTTGCGATGTGAACGTCACGCGTCGCAATCGTACGCTACCCTTCACACCGCCATAGTCCTACGACTCCGAGCGTGACGTATTACCAGCATGGGCGTGCTAAAACGTCACGCCCAATCAGGAGACAGGTATGCGGAAGCCCAACCCACGTAGTCGCATTACGAGCTCGTATGACCGCCGTCACATACTACGATTTCGACCGCCACAGCGAGACATTTACGACGAAAGAAAGTTCTGCTCTTTCTTTCACATCGTACGATGCTGGGCTGCGTCGCAGATCGTAACGCCATGTCACACTTTGCAACCTCGGAACGAGGACGGATAAACGTCACAAATCGAACGCTCGTTCAGACTTTGATTGCACAGTGTGAAGGGGCCCTAAGAAACAGACAGACTCCATGGATGGAAGGCTTATGACTGTTATTGGAAAGAAGGTTAGCAATATTGGTCACTGATATTTTTTTAAATGCCAAATTTTATTTTTGGACATTTTCAGTTGTTATTCTCGCTTTAACAGATTTTCTCCATTTCATTTGTTTAATTTTAACATTTTTCATTTAGTTGTATAATAATTCTGCATGTGAGCTTTTAGGTCCAAATTGGCCTATATGTTGTGAAGGGATTATGCCGGCATATGTTGTTGATGACGTAATTGCAGATCGGTAGGGGTTTGATACCCAGCACTGCTGCCGATCAGCACTGCTTGGACTCAGCAGTGCAGCTTCTCTTTTTTTTTATATAAAAGCTGCGCTGCAGAAGCTGGCAATGACTGGCAGCAGCTACTACACCTTGATCAGTGCTGCGGGTGTCAGATCCTCACTGATCTGCTGTTGATGACCTATTATGGTGATAGGTCATCAATACAATTTCATTGGACAAACCCTTTAACTAAATTACCACAGTTAGTGCACTCCTTCTGAGATTAAAATACTCTTTATACATGAAAAATAGCATTTTTATTCTGCTGTAAGATTTAGTGCAGCTTATCATTCTGCATAAGTTACAAAGTTCATAACCTGCTAAGGTTAGTCACTTGATGTTTACCCATTGTTTGCAACTGGGTTTGTGTAGTATAGATTATTTAGATAATTTTTATGACCAGGCGCTCCTTTTTCTTATGTAGAAAAATGTAATCTTGAGGTCAGTGAACCAATATGAAGAACTACTTGTCAATCCTGGCTATAAAACTGTATCAGTACAGTGTATATAGGATACTGTAACAGAAAATATGGTTTTGCTATGAAACCTAATGCCTACTAATTAGTTGGTTTAACAAAGGCCATGTTCACATCACGCTTTCCCCAAAGTTCAGTGTCTTCATCGCCGCTTACATTATGGAATTTTGCCGCTTGCACTTATGGGCCATTGACTATAATGATGCAGATAGTCACAGTTTACTCTGTCGTACATGATTTCCGACCGTGTACATCTAGTTGAGACTAATTGACAGATTTCTGTGTAGACTGGTGGTTTTCTTCTTATGCACAATCAGTGGGGGAGTGTGATTATACCTGAATAAGCTCATGAATATGGAGGACTACATCACAATACTTGTCCTCTAGTCATAATCTCCTGCAGATAAAACTGTATTTTTTTTATCATCACTGCAGCAAGCAATAAAGTAGCTCTATGTCTGTATATCATGTTGCTCTCATATTAGGTAGAAAAAACCTGGTGTCAGATTTAGTCTACTGTACCAAAAGCTTGTCCTCACAGGTATGCTGTCATTTTACTTGTGTTTTGTTAGGAATCCACTTCCGGAGCGCAGCCATGAATGGGAGCATGAAGAATGTATTTTCCATCTGAAAATATTACTTACCGTTGTAGTCTATGGCAATGTCCATACATTGAGTATTTGATTGCATACATTTCTGCAACGTTTCTTTATCTTTAAGAATTTGTTGGCAGCAAAAAAAAAAAAAAAACGCTTGTTTTTGCATGCGGTTTTTATGTGGTTTTGTACAGCAATGAATACTATTTGTCATTACATAAAGATATTTGAAAAAAGAAAAAAAATTCCCACAGCGCTTGCGCTGACGTCAGAAAGGTGAAGTGAGTTCGTTAGCTCTGAACTCCCATGACCTGTCTGACGGCACCACGAGCAGGAAAACTTTCTCATGCTTGCGGTGCCATCAGACAGGTAATAGGAGTTCACCGTGAGACACTGGGCAGCGGTAGCACATGCTGCTCTGTGTCTCTGCTGGATGACAGGCTGCATGTTCGCATCATGCAACCATGCAGCCTGCTATCTAGATGTAGCAGAGCTAGACCCGTCGTGGGACAAATGGATTATCATCTCTGCGGAAAGGTGAGGAATATTGTTATTTTTTTATATTAACTATTTCTTTCAATTAAAGGACTTTTTCTGGGTGTCTGTGTTTTTATACAATATGACTATGGGGTTAGTAATGTGGGCATCTTATCGACTCCTCTCCATTACTAACCTCGGGGCTTGATGTTATTTGACAATGTAAAGATGACATCACCCCCCAAAACCATCACCCCACTTGCCACCGCTAAGTGCCAGATACACCTTTTTTGGGGTGGCTGAGAGCTGATATTTTTAGCCTGGGGTGGGGCAGTGTCCATGGGCCCTTCCTAGGCTATTAATATCAGCCAACAGCTGTCTGCATAGCCTTTGCTGGTTATTAATTATAGGGGAACCCTACATTTTTTCTTTTCGGAGTCCCCCATTTTAATAGTAAGTAAAGGCTAAGTATAAAGTTGAGAGCTGATATTAATAGCCTGGGAAGCTCCATGGTTATTACCCCCTTCCCTGACTATAAACATCGGCCCCCCAGCTGTCGGCTTTTCCTCTACTGGCTAATAAAATTATGCGTGAATGCACGCCAATTTTTCAGAAAATAATCTTTTGTTAATAAAATACATGTACAGTTAGCTGCACCAATTGTATGTCACAGACATATGTTTATGTATCTATTTTATGTGTATATACTGTATGTTATCCATCTATTCTATCCTGTCGGGTCCTGCTGTGATTTTACTGTACACGGCTGCTGAATTGCCGGCTTTTCTTCTATCTATCGATCTATCTATGAGTTTTGAAGAATATTTCCTTTGAAAATGATGTGTAAATGACATAGAGCAATTCTCTATGTAAAAGCTCATGTTAAAATCGGATGGCAATCGGATGGCAATCGCACTGCATTTGGATGTAAATCGGGTGCTAGGTGTGAAAAATTGGATTGTACTCGCATGACACCCCTGCATCTTTCGACAGAGAGAATAGGGCTTATTTATTTTTTTTATTGTTATGTAGTGTGACTCCAGCCTTAAAGGGATGGTTTTATCAAGGGAACAACTGTCCTATTGTCTTTTTTATGACCCTGGAAGCACATGCTGAGGTTATTATTAACCAATATTGGATCGCCAGACCCATGCTAAAATAAACAACTAATAACACTTTTTGACAGAGTTCACAAATACAGATATGAACCTATAAATAACTCATCAAAACTTTTACTAATAGAAAATAACCCGAAATCAATGAACTTAAATATAATTTTATTAATTACAATACTCAAAAACGGAAGACAAAAAAGTATTAAAAACACCCTATAAAACCCGGACAAAGGCCGTGTGGTCAGTGGTAAACCACGTCATGGCAAAAGACTATGATGAGTAACAAATGTAATAACTTTGTCAGTAAAGAAAAAAGGAGGAGGAATAGTGTAAAAACCTGCACAAAATGACCGGAACTATCAGGGGATCAGAGATGTGATTATATGAAGAGATAACCTAATAAGATAAAAATCTTAACTAATAAAATGACCCCAGATAATGCTCAAAATGATAAATAAGTAATAAAGGGCAATAAATACAAGGAACCCCTCAAAAATATTAAAGTGCAGAGACCACATTGCCCAGTTTCCAGACAAGTATTTCACATCAGCTTCATCAGGCTTAGGCCTCTTTCACACGTTCGTGTCTCTGGTACGGGTCGTGACAGTTTTCACATGTACCAGAGACCCTGACATACATAGACCCATTGAAGTGAATAGGTCTATGTACATGTAAGTGTGTTTCCATGGACTGTGTGTCCGTGGGCAAAGCACGCTGACATGTCCGCTGTTTTACCGTCAGCATGGGCCGCAAAACATCCCGCTCGTGCACAAGGATGACATTCATGAATGTTATCCATGTGACACGCATCGGTGCCAGGGAAGAAGCGGTACAGTAAAGCGCTGTTCTCCAGGTGCTGTGTGCTGAAGACTGTTCTCCAGATTCTCCCCTGCTCTGTGAGAACAATAATAGCAGGTGACGGCTGATGGGACCATTACTCCCATCGGCCTACACCGATGGGTGGAGCCAGTGACATGCTTCCTGTAAGCGCGAGGTAAATGTCGCTGTCAGAGATTGACAGCGGCATTTAACTAGTTACCAATCGCAGATGGATCACGATTCCACCCGCGGCTGTTGAAGGCACATGTCCGCTGTACAGATCAGCTGTCATGTGTCCGGAAAAGTGCCGGCCCAGCGCCGGAGCCCGCACCAAACATGGGGAATCTTATATATGAGTATTATTATGACACATGTCCGAAAGGGGTTAATGGTTGTCCAAAGAATGTTCTATCTCGTTAAATGCACTTGGACAATCAGATCATCCAAATGCGATTTTGGCAGTACTTTTTGCAATTGCTAACCAAGGATCTGTAAGATGTGCTCAATGGGAGACAAGAGACAGCAACCACAGCTAGTATAGAGTAACCCAGAAAAAACTACCAGGCAGAGGTAAGATATAAAATGCTTTATTATGCAATTTTGGCAGAAATATAATATGTATAAAAAAATATATATAATATAACAGTCGTGCGCACAACAGGACCACTAAAAATTAGTGTCACAATATTAAAACCAAGTAGGGAAGATAATATAGGCTGACCCAATATATTTAAACAACAGGTTAATATAGCCTCCGAAGAAATAAATAAGTACATGCACCAGAAAAATATCTTTATATATCAAATAGGATGAGAACACTATGTGGGATATAGTATAATTACTAGATGTGGATATAAAAAATATATGTAAAAGACAATAATATAAATAAATATGTGAGGAAATTTAATATATACCAATGTGTGCGAAAAATATCCAATATATATATAAAAAAGCACAATATTACCAAAATTGTGTGTGCCAAAAATATATATATATATAAAAATGTGCCAAATTGAAAATGTGTGAAAAAAACAAATATAAAAATATATATATAAAGAAAAATGTGATATGATACTAAAATATATTTGAAATATATATATTTATATATTGCCCATCATAGCACCATATCATAATATTTTAGTGCAATTAAAGTGCAACGTGCAGTGCTGTGCAAAAAAATCTATGCTATGAATACAAGCACAGGTGCGAGTATTAAGTGAGTGCACAACAGTGATCACACAGTAATGTGCACACTATAATCCAGGAATTGCCAAAGTCCCACAAGGTATCAAAATACTGTGTGCAACGGAGGAGGGGTAAAGTGACCGCAATATACCTGTATAGAAAAGGGGTCAGCCAGGTCCCGTGTGACGCACGACTGTTATATTATATATATTTTTTTATACATATTATATTTCTGCCAAAATTGCATAATAAAGCATTTTATATCTTACCTCTGCCTGGTAGTTTTTTCTGGGTTACTCTATACTAGCTGTGGTTGCTGTCTCTGGTTAGTGGGTTTCCACACCTTTCTCCACAGAACACCTGTCACTGGTGCAATATATATATTTATTTATTCTGCCATTAACTATTTGATATACAGTGATTGGCGTATCTGTGGTTGTGTTAATCAATGGGAGACAAGTCTGCAGAAGCTGCAGTCCATGGTAGCACGTTTACGTCATGCATGCTGGGATAAATGGCTTCTGGAACACTGGAAAAATTGTTGTACCACTGGTTCCACAACCAAATCAATTTAACGTTGACCTGTTAGTGTACCTGGAATGAAGACTAGACTGTCTAGGTACTGTACACTATGCCTCCCCACACCATAATTCCTTGTACATGATTGGTGCCATATTCCCTTTTGAAGGCCTCTACATGGTGTTGCCCATGTTTTTTCCAGATTCCAGCTGTACTTGCATCCAATACAAAAAGCGACTCCTCTTTTGAAGATAGACCTCCATATCAGCCTCCATTGCTCTTTTCCAGCTTCGCGTCTCCACCTGAAGACCAGATAGGCAACACCATAAAGACTCGAGGCCTTCACAACGCAGTGTCACACTGTTCCCACTCACAGGATCACAATGTGGGGGTGGCATAATGTATGGTAACTGGACCTCGCTAGTCTTCATTCCAAATGCACGAACAGCTCGGTATTATGTTGTTTTGGATGTGGAGTCCATTTTATGGCCATTTCGCCAAAATGTCCTGCAAGCTGCTTTTCACCAGATCTCTTGTTGCTCGTATGACTGTAAGTAGCCTATGTGGCCTGATGTATGTTATCATGGCTTGGAGTGTCCGGCTTTGTAAACAGTCATGCATATCTGGGAAAACAGCGTTCTTCTATTGCAAAAGAGGCTGTCAGTAGCAGATTGTGATGATTTTCATGCCCAAGCACATTTAACATGACAGAACATTTTTCAGACACTTTAATAACCTTATCGACAGCATGCTGCGGTGTGTAGTGCATTTCTGTGCATGGTGCTCATTCTTGAGTCTCTTGACTATAATAAGAAGTGAGAAGTTTTGAAATTAATGTTGTTGCCTTTTTTTCATAATTTGCACATCATTAAAATTTCCTTCTCGTGACAGTTTCAATGTTGAGGGGTGTATATACCCACAGTATTTTGAAACTATGAACACCATTTATTGTTTATATTCAGTTGCAGTTTAATTAAAACTAACACCTATATGGAAAATTTGTTTTTATGAAAATTGTTTCAAATCGAATGACTGACTGTTACGTTTTGTTATGCCCTGATATTAAAAAAAATAAATTCTAGTTTTATCCATCACATGTGGATTTTGCTCAAAACGTGCATTAAACTATGTACGAGCAAGATGAACAAGAAAATTCTTTATTGTAGCCAAAAATGTGCACAATATTATACACTTCTCAAAAAAATAAAGGGAACACTTAACCCCTGTACCCCCAAGGGTGGTTTGCACGTTAATGACCGGACCAATTTTTACAATTCTGACCACTGTCCTTTTGAGGTTATAACTCTGGAACGCTTCAATGGATCCTGATGATTCTGACAGTTTTCTTGTGACATATTGTACTTCATGTTAGTGGTAAAATTTCTTTGATATTACCTGCATTTATTTGAGAAAAGATGGAAATATGGCGAAAATTTTGAAAATTTAGCAATTTTCCAACTTTTTTATGCCCCTAAATCACAGAGTTATGTCACACAAAATACTTAATAAGTAACATTTGTGGGGGTAAACCACTGTTTGGGCGCATGGTAGAGCTCAGAAGGGAAGGAGCACCATTTGACTTTTCAATGCAAAATTGACTGGAATTGAGATAGGACACCATGTCGCTTTTGGAGAGCCCCTGATGTGCCTAAACATTGAAACCCCCACAAGTGACAACATTTTGTAAAGTAGACCCCCTAAGGAACTTATCTAGATGTGTGGTGAGCACTTTGACCCACCGAGTGCTTCACAGAAGTTGGTAATGTAGAGCTGTAAAAATAAAAAATCATTTTTTCACAAAATGATCTTTTCGCCCCCAATTTTTTATTTTCCCAAGGGTAACAGAAGAAATTGGACACCATAAGTTGTGCAATTTGTCCTGGGTATGCTGATACCCCATATGTGGGGGTAAACCACTGTTAGGGTGCATGGCAGAGCTCGGAAAGGAAGGAGCGCCGTTTGACTTTCCAATGCAAAATTGACTGGAATTGAGATGGGACACCATGTTGCGTTTGGAGAGCCCCTGATGTGCCTAAACATTGAAACCCCCCACAAGTGACCCCATTTTGGAAAGTAGACCCCTTAAGGAACTTATCTAGATGTGTGGTGAGCACTTTGAACCCCCAAGTGTTTCACTACAGTTTATAACGCAGAGCCGTGAAAATAAAAATTCTTTTTTTTTTCCGCAAAAATTTTTTTTGCCCCCAGTTTTCTATTTTGCCAAGGGTAACAGGAGAAAAGGGACCCCAAAAGTTGTTGTCCAATTTGTCCTGAGCACGCTGAAACCTCATATGTGGGAGAAAACTACTGTTTGGGCACATGGCAGAACTTGGAAGGGAAAGAGCGCCGTTTGGAATGCAGACTTAGATGGAATGGTCTGCAGGCATCACATTGCGTTTGCAGAGCCCCTGATGTACCTAAACAGTAGAAACCCCCCACAAGTCACCCCATGTTGGAAACTAGACTCCCCAAGGAACTTATCTAGATGTGTTGTGAGAACTTTGAACCCCCAAGGGTTTCACTGCATTTTATAACGCAGAGCCGTGAAAATAAAAATTCTTTTTTTTTTCCGCAAAAATTTTTTTTGCCCCCAGTTTTCTATTTTGCCAAGGGTAACAGGAGAAAAGGGACCCCAAAAGTTGTTGTCCAATTTGTCCTGAGCACGCTGAAACCTCATATGTGGGAGAAAACTACTGTTTGGGCACATGGCAGAACTTGGAAGGGAAAGAGCGCCGTTTGGAATGCAGACTTAGATGGAATGGTCTGCAGGCATCACATTGCGTTTGCAGAGCCCCTGATGTACCTAAACAGTAGAAACCCCCCACAAGTCACCCCATGTTGGAAACTAGACTCCCCAAGGAACTTATCTAGATGTGTTGTGAGAACTTTGAACCCCCAAGGGTTTCACTGCATTTTATAACGCAGAGCCGTGAAAATTAAAAAAAAAAATATTCCACCAAAATTTTTTAGCCCCCAGATTTGTATTTTCCCAAGGGTAACAGGAGAAATTGGACCCCAAAAGTTATTGTACAATTTCATATTGTGGGGGGAAACCACTGTTTGGGCGCATGGCAGAACGTGGAAGGGAAGGAGCGCTGTTTGGAATGCAGACTTAGATGGAATGGTCTGCAGGCGTCACATTGCGTTTGCAGAGCCCCTGATGTACCTAAACAGTAGAAACCCCCCACAAGTGACCCCATATTGGAAAATAGACCCCCAAAGAACTTATCTAGATGTGTTGTGAGAATTTTGAGCCCCCAAGTGTTTCACTTCAGTTTAACGCAGAGCCGTGAAAAGCCCACAAAAATGATTTTTTAGCCCCCCAAATTTTGATTTTCCCAAGGGTAACCAGAGAAATTGGACCCCAAAAGTTGTTGGCCAATTTGCCCTGAGTAAACTGATACCACCTATGTTGGTGTAAACCCCTGTTTTGGCACGGGAGAGCTCGGAAGAGAAGGAGCACTGTTTTACTTTTTCAACGCAGAATTGGCTGGAATTGAGATCAGACGCCATGTCGCGTTTGGAGAGCCCCTGGTTTGCCTAAACAGTGGAAACCCCCCCAATTCTAACTGAAACCCTAACCAAAACACACCCCTAACCCCAATCCCAACCCTAACTATAACCCTAACCACACCCCTAACCCGAATGCGCCCCTAACCCTAATCCTGACTACATACCTAACCCCAACACACCCCTAACCCTAATCCCAACCCTAACCACACCCCTAACTCCAACACACCCCTAACCCTAATCCCAACCATAACTCTAACCACACGCCTAACCCTGACACACCCCTAACCCTAATCCCAACCATAAATGTAATTCTAACCCTAACTGTAGCCCCAACCCTAACTGTAGCCCCAACCCTTACTTTAGCCCTAACCCTAAGGCTGGTTTCACACTTGCGTTTTGATCTGCAGCGTCTTTTAAAAAAAACGCATGTGGTGAAAAAACGCAGCGTTTTGCGGCATTTACATGCGTTTTTTCCTGCGTTTGCGTTTTTTAAACGCATGCTGAGAAGTGTGTGACAGCTGCCAATCATCAAAATCAACTAGAAAACCCACTAAAAACAGAAATAGCTAGGGTTAGGGTTAGGATCCCTAGTAACCCTAGGGATCCTAACCCTAACCCTAGGGATCCCAACCCTAACCCTAAGGGTTAGGATCCTAACGCTAACCCTAAGGGTTAGGATCCCTAGGGTTAGGGTTAGTAACCCTAAGGATCCTAACCTTGGGGTTAGTGTTAGGATCCCTAGTAACCCTAGGGTTAGGGTTTTCTTGTTTTTTCTTGTGTTTAGGGTTAGGGTTAGGGTTTTCTTGTTTTTTCTTGTGTTTAGGGTTAGGGTTTTCTTGTTTTTTCTTGTTTTCTTGTGTTTTTCTATAAAACGCATGCGTTTTTAACGCAAGCAAACGCATGTGCTTAAAAACGCATGCGTTTACATAGACAGCAATGCATTTTTTTGCCGCGAATAAACGCATGCGTTTTTTGCAGGAAAAAAACGCCGCTAGAAATTACTACAGGTTGCATTTCTGCAACTAAACGCATGCGTCAAAAAACGCATGCGTTGTCGAAAACGCGTCAAAACGCATGCTAAAAAAAGCATGTATTTTTAATGTTAAGTATAGGGGAAAAAACGCATGCGTTTTTTAGCGCTAAAACACTGCAGATCAAAACGCAAGTGTGAAACCAGCCTAATTTTAGCCCTAACCCTAACTGTAGCCCTAACCCTTACTTTAGCCCCGACCCTAACCCTTTAGCTCCAACCCTAACACTAACTTTAGCCCTAACACTAACTTTAGCCCTAACCCTAACTGTAGCCCCAACCCTAACTGTAGCCCCAACCCTAACTGTAGCCCCAACCCTAACTGTAGCCCCAACCCTAACTGTAGCCCCAACCCTAACTGTAGCCCCAACCCTAACTGTAGCCCCAACCCTAACTGTAGCCCCAACCCTAACTGTAGCCCCAACCCTAACTGTAGCCCCAACCCTAACTGTAGCCCCAACCCTAACTGTAGCCCCAACCCTAACTGTAGCCCCAACCCTAACTGTAGCCCCAACCCTAACTGTAGCCCCAACCCTAACCCTTTAGCTCCAACCCCAACCCTAACTGTAGCCCCCAACCCTAACTGTAGCCCCCAACCCTAACTGTAGCCCCCAACCCTGTTGTGAATTCTGTTCTTGGGCTCCCTCCGGTGGTTATAAGTGGTAGCGCTGCTGTCTGTCCTTCACAGCAGTCATCAGGTGTTTCCACTTTGGAATGGGCTATTTAGTCTGGCTTCACCCTTTAGTCAGTGCCAGTTGTCCATTGTTTCTGGAGGATTCACAGGGCCCTGGTCTCTCCTGCTTGCTGTTCTTTTCAACAAGATAAGTCCTGCTTGTTTTTGCAGTCCACATTTTGTGGGCCTCATTGTTTAGTGCATTTCATGTCTTTTCTTGTCCAGCTTAATCTGTGTAAGGATTTATGCAGTCAAGCTGGAATCTCTGGAGAGGCAGATATACCCTCCATGTCTTTAGTTAGATGTGGAGTTTTTTGTATTTTCTGTGGTGGATATTTCCTAGTATTTTAATACTGACCGCATAGTTCTCTGTCCTACCTTTCCTATTTAGCTAGATTGGCCTCCTTTGCTAAATCCTGTTTTCAGCCTGTGTATGTTTTTTCCTCTCCTCTCACAGTCAATATTTGTGGGAGGCTGCCTATCCTTTGGGAATTTTCTCTGAGGCGAGATAGTTTTCCCTTTTCTATCTATAGGGTTAATTAGTCCTCCGGCTGTGTCGAGGTGTCTAGGATCAGTAGGTACATCCCACGGCTACTTCTAGTTGTGGTGTTAAGTTCAGGGTCCGCGGTCAGTACAGATACCACCTTCTCCAGAGTACGTCTTATGCTGCTCCTAGGCCACCCGATTATAACAGTACAACTGGCCCACAATGAGTTAACCGCATCTCAGAAGAAGGGAAAGAAAGTGCTGAGCCATTTTTTTTCTGTACTCTGTTGTGTTTTTTTTTTCCCTCTTTACCTCTGGGTGGCTCAGGAGTATGGCGCTGACATGGATGTTCAGGGACTTGCTTCTCGTGTGGATCAACTTGCTGCTAGAGTACAAGGTATTTCTGATTATATCGTTCAGACTCCGGTTTTAGAGCCTTGAATTCCAACTCCTGATCTGTGTTTTGGGGACAGGTCTAAATTTCTGAGCTTTAAAAATAACTGTAAACTGTTTTTTGCTCTGAAGCCCCGTTCCTCTGGTGATCCCATCCAGCAGGTTAAAATTGTCATATCTCTGTTGCGTGGCGACCCCCAGGATTGGGCATTTGCCCTGGAACCTGGGAATCCGGCGTTGCTTAATGTAGACACCTTTTTTCAGGCGCTTGGGTTATTGTATGATGAACCTAACTCTGTAGAGCATGCTGAGAAAACCTTGTTGGCCCTGAGTCAGGGTCAAGAAGTGGCAGAATCATATTGCCAGAAATTTAGAAAATGGTCTGTGTTGACTAAATGGAATGAGGATGCCTTGGGGGAAATCTTCAGAAAAGGTCTTTCTGAATCCGTTAAAGATGTTATGGTGGGGTTCCCCACGCCTGCTGGTCTGAGTGATTCTATGTCTCTGGCCATTCAAATTGATCGGCGCTTGCGTGAGCGCAGAGTTGTGCACACTATGGCGTCTTCTGAGCGGAGTCCTGAGCCTATGCAATGTGATAGGATTGTGTCTAGAGCTGAACGACAAGGATTCAGACGTCAGAATAGGTTGTGTTTTTACTGCGGCGATTCTGCTTATGTTATTTCTGATTGCCCTAAGCGTGTCAAGAGAATCGCTAGTTCCGTTACCATCAGTACTGTACAACCTAAATTTCTGTTATCTGTGACCCTGATCTGCTCATTATCGTCATTTTCTGTCATGGCATTTGTGGATTCAGGCGCCGCTTTAAATTTAATGGACTTAGAATTTGCCAGATGTTGTGGGTTTCCCTTACAGCCTTTGCAGAGTCCTATCCCTTTGAGGGGCATTGATGCTACACCATTGGCTAAAAATAAACCTCAGTTTTGGACACAGCTAACCATGTGCATGGCGCCAGCCCATCGTGAAGATTGTCGTTTTCTGGTGTTGCATAATCTGCATGATGCTATTGTGCTGGGATTTCCATGATTACAGGTGCATAATCCGGTGTTGGATTGGAAATCTATGTCTGTGACTAGTTGGGGTTGTCAGGGGGTTCATGATGACGTTTCTTTGATGTCAATTTTCTCCTCCCCCTCTTCTGAAGTTACTGAGTTTTTGTCAGATTTCCAGGATGTTTTTGATGAGCCCAAGTCCAGTTCCCTTCCACCGAATAGAGACTGTGATTGTGCTATTGACTTGATTCCAGGCTGTAAGTTCCCTAAGGGCCGACTTTTCAACCTGTCTGTGCCAGAACATGCCGCCATGCGGAGTTATGTTAAGGAGTCTTTGGAGAAGGGGCATATTCGGCCATCTTCTTCTCCATTGGGAGCAGGTTTCTTTTTTGTTGCCAAGAAGGATGGCTCCTTGAGACCCTGTATTGATTATCGCCTCTTGAATAAGATCACGGTCAAATTCCAATACCCTTTGCCTTTGCTCTCTGATTTGTTTGCCAGGATTAAGGGAGCTAGTTGGTTTACTAGGATTGACCTTCGAGGGGCATATAATCTTGTTCGTATTAAGCAGGGCGACGAATGGAAAACTGCGTTTAATACGCCCGAGGGCCATTTTGAATATCTTGTGATGCCATTCGGACTCTCTAATGCTCCATCTGTGTTTCAGTCCTTCATGCATGATATATTTCGGAATTATCTTGATAAATTCATGATTGTATATTTGGATGATATTTTGATTTTTTCGGATGATTGGGAGTCTCATGTGAAACAAGTCAGGATGGTATTTCAGATCCTTCATGATAATGCCTTGTTTGTGAAGGGGTCTAAGTGCCTCTTTGGAGTACAGAAGGTTTCTTTCTTGGGCTTCATTTTTTCTCCCTCATCTATAGAAATGGATCCGGTTAAGGTTCAGGCCATTCATGATTGGATCCAGCACACCACAAAAACCAAAAACAACAAGGATCCCTAAAATCTAACTTTTATTATACAATAATAAAACTCTTTTCAGATCAATAGAAAATTATATATTAAGGCAATAATTTGTGTACCTAAAGAGCCCTAGGAAAAAAAACTACACTTAGTTCTACCTGGCAGTGGGGGTTGGCACCCTACTTTGCTGCGGTGGGCGCCCCCACTCAGCGTCGACTCGCCCTCAACAATCCCTAGGATTCCCTAATTATGGAACCCTGAAAAAGGCCCTATAAGAACCCTATAGACGGGCCCTACCTAGCAGTGGGGGTAGGCACCCTAATGTAAAACGGTAGGCGCCCCCACTCACCGTCGACTAACCCTAGGGATCCTACAAGATCCCTAAAATAGGGAAAGAATAAAGAAATGTCCCATAAACACCCAAAAACCCAAAAATACAAAAATTGAAAAATAAACAAAAATAATAATGAGAAAAATAGACTATATCTCAACTAGTCCACACAAGGATCATTTTATGTAAACATTGAGCATCTGGGGTAAGACAAAGTATATCCATATTAACCCCAGAAAAAAGAGGGAAGATGGGTGAACAAGATATACCTGATGATAACTTTGTTCAAAAATGTCCCAAACACTCAGTTTCCCAAATAACGGAGTAAACAAGATGATAAATCTAATGAATGTCTCAGTCATATGAGGACATCATGATAGCATAAATGACTAATATCAATAAAAAGGTATCTACTCCTCAGAAAAAACCGGAGACCAAGACAAGATGACACCAGCAAAAAACATTCATTATGCTCAGCACGTGCTCATGGTGTAACCTTAAAGCAGCATATAGAATTACCACTGCTCAAACATATATAATGCATAAATCAGTGCAGTATGTTATTCAGACCTGAGAACCCAAAAAGACAATGCTTCCCAGATGGAGACATAATTATCACCATTGCCAGAGATTAAATATCATAGCCTTAATACTCATCTGCAGGCTTCTCAGGGATTTTATGCACCGCTGCAAAGATTCCAATATCACATTAAATGCTGGGCATCCATCTCCTCAAAGTATTACCCGACGCGTTTCCCCCCCATTTTTATCACAGGGGTTCATCAGGGGTACAGTGGCCGTAGTAAAGATCCAATTTATGATTGGATCCAGCCCACATCCGTGAAGAGCCTTCAGAAATTTTTGGGCTTTGCTAATTTTTATCGCCGTTTCATTGCCAACTTTTCCAGTGTGGTTAAACCCCTGACCGATTTGACGAAGAAAGGCGCTGATGTGACGAATTGGTCCTCTGTGGCCGTTTCTGCCTTTCAGGAGCTTAAACGCCGATTTACTTCTGCCCCTGTGTTGCGTCAGCCGGATGTTTCTCTTCCTTTTCAGGTTGAGGTTGACGCTTCTGAGATTGGGGCAGGGGCCGTTTTGTCTCAGAGGAATTCTGATGGTTCCTTGATGAAACCGTGTGCCTTCTTCTCTCGAAAGTTTTCGCCTGCGGAACGCAATTATGATGTTGGTAATCGTGAGTTGTTGGCTATGAAGTGGGCATTTGAGGAGTGGCGACATTGACTTGAGGGGGCTAAGCACCGTATTGTGGTCTTGACCGATCATAAGAATCTGATTTACCTCGAGTCTGCCAAACGGCTGAATCCTAGACAGGCCCGATGGTCCCTGTTTTTCTCCCGTTTTGACTTCGTGGTCTCGTATCTTCCGGGTTCTAAGAATGTTAAGGCTGATGCCCTCTCTAGGAGTTTTTTGCCTGATTCCCCTGGGGTCCTTGAGCCGGTCGGCATTCTGAAGGAGGGGGTGATTCTTTCTGCTATCTCCCCGGATTTACGATGGGTTCTTCAGGAATTTCAGGCTGATAAACCTGACCGCTGTCCAGTGGGGAAACTGTTTGTTCCTAATAGATGGACTAGCAAAGTGATTTCTGAGGTTCACTGTTCTGTGTTGGCTGGCCATCCTGGGATTTTTGGTACCAGAGATTTGGTTAGTAGGTCATTTTGGTGGCCTTCTTTGTCACGGGATGTGCGTTCCTTTGTGCAGTCCTGTGGGACTTGTGCGCGGGCCAAGCCTTGCTGCTCACGCGCCAGTGGGTTGCGTTTGCCTTTGCCGGTCCCTGAGAGGCCTTGGACGCATATTTCTATGGATTTTATTTCGGATCTTCCGGTTTCCCAGAGGATGTCGGTTATCTGGGTGGTTTGTGACCGGTTTTCTAAGATGGTTCATTTGGTACCTTTGCCTAAATTACCTTCCTCTTCTGAGTTGGTTCCGTTGTTTTTTCAGCATGTGGTTCGTTTGCATGGCATTCCGGAGAATATTGTGTCCGATAGAGGTTCCCAGTTTGTTTCCAGGTTTTGGCGGGCCTTTTGTGCTAGGCTGGGCATTGATTTGTCTTTTTCTTCCGCATTTCATCCTCAGACAAATGGCCAAACCGAGCGAACTAACCAGACTTTGGAAACTTATTTGAGATGCTTTGTGTCTGCCGATCAGGATGATTGGGTGGCTTTCTTGCCATTGGCCGAGTTTGCCCTTAATAATCGGGCTAGTTCTGCTACCTTGGTTTCACCTTTTTTTTGTAATTCTGGGTTTCATCCTCGTTTTTCTTCGGGGCAGGTTGAGCCTTCTGATTGTCCTGGGGTGGACTCTGTGGTTGACAGGTTGCAGCAAATTTGGGCTCATGTTGTGGACAATTTGGTGTTGTCTCAGGAGGGGGCTCAGCGTTTTGCTAACCGTCGGCGGCGTGTGGGTTCCCGGCTTCGGGTTGGGGATTTGGTATGGTTGTCTTCCCGTCATGTTCCTATGAAGGTTTCTTCCCCTAAGTTCAAGCCTCGGTTTATTGGTCATTATAGGATTTCTGAGATTATCAATCCAGTGTCTTTTCGTTTGGCCCTTCCAGCCTCTTTTTCCATCCACAATGTTTTTCATAGATCTTTGTTGCGGAAATATGTGGTACCCGTCGTTCCCTCTGTTGATCCTCCTGCCCCGGTGTTGATTGATGGGGAGTTGGAGTATGTTGTTGAGAAGATCTTGGATTCTCGTTTTTCAAGGCGGAGGCTTCAGTATCTTGTCAAGTGGAAGGGTTATGGCCAGGAGGATAATTCTTGGGTTGTTGCCTCTGATGTTCATGCTGACGATTTGGTTCGTGCCTTCCATTTGGCTCGTCCTGATCGGCCTGGGGGCTCTGGTGAGGGTTCGGTGACCCCTCCTCAAGGGGGGGGTACTGTTGTGAATTCTGTTCTTGGGCTCCCTCCGGTGGTTATAAGTGGTAGCGCTTCTGTCTGTCCTTCACAGCAGTCATCAGGTGTTTCCACTTTGGACTGGGCTATTTAGTCTGGCTTCACCCTTTAGTCAGTGCCAGTTGTCCATTGTTTCTGGAGGATTCACAGGGCCCTGGTCTCTCCTGCTTGCTGTTCTTTTCAACAAGATAAGTCCTGCTTGTTTTTGCAGTCCACATTTTGTGGGCCTCATTGTTTAGTGCATTTCATGTCTTTTCTTGTCCAGCTTAATCTGTGTAAGGATTTATGCAGTCAAGCTGGAATCTCTGGAGAGGCAGATATACCCTCCATGTCTTTAGTTAGATGTGGAGTTTTGTGTATTTTCTGTGGTGGATATTTCCTAGTATTTTAATACTGACCGCATAGTTCTCTGTCCTATCTTTCCTATTTAGCTAGATTGGCCTCCTTTGCTAAATCCTGTTTTCAGCCTGTGTATGTTTTTTCCTCTCCTCTCACAGTCAATATTTGTGGGGGGCTGCCTATCCTTTGGGAATTTTCTCTGAGGCGAGATAGTTTTCCCTTTTCTATCTATAGGGTTAATTAGTCCTCCGGCTACTTCTAGTTGCGGTGTTAAGTTCAGGGTCCGCGGTCAGTACAGATACCATCTTCTCCAGAGTACGTCTTATGCTGCTCCTAGGCCACCCGATCATAACACAACCCTTACTTCAGCCCCAACCCTAACTCTTACTTCAGCCCCAACCCTAACTGTAGCCCCAACCCTAACTGTAGCCCCAACCCTAACTATAGCCCCCACCCTAACTGTAGCCCCCACCCTAACCCTAACTTTAGCCCCCACCCTAATGGGAAAATGGAAATAAATGCCTTTTTAAATTTCATTATTTTTCCCTAACTAAGGGTGATGAAGGGGGGTTTGATTTACTTTTATAGTGTTTTTTTTAGCTGATTTTTATGATTGGCAGCTGTCACACACTAAAAGACACTTTATTGCAAAAAAATACTTTTTGCGTCTCCATATTTTGAAAGCTATAATTTTTCCATATTTTGGTCCACAGTCATGTGAGGTCTTGCTTTTTGCAGGACGAATTGACATTTTTATTGCATAATCCTTGTAAGACAAGCAATGAGGGCACTCACCAGTCTTCAAAAGTCACTTCTTTATTAATCACAACTCCAGATAAAATTCATGGCCGGGGGAGAGGGAGCCGAAGCTCATGTGAGCAGGGGAGGACCTGATCAGCTGATCTCCTTTGACGTACTATTCTGTCCATGGGCCCACCCCACATGGACGGAATAGTACGTCTAATGACAGAAAGGGGTTTAACAGAATATAACTCCAAGTAAATCAAACTTCTGTGAAATCAAACTGTCCACTTAGGAAGCAACACTGTTTGACAATCAATTTCACATGCTGTTGTCCAAATGGAATAGACAACAGATGGAAATTATTGGCAATTATCAAGACCTATTCAATAAAGGAGCTATTCTACAGGTGGGGACCACAGACCACATCTCTGTACCAAAGCTTTCTGGCTGATGTTTTGGTCACATTTGAATGTTGGTTGTGCTTTCACACTCATGGTAGCATGAGACGGACTCTACAACCCACACAAGTGGCTCAGGTAGTGCAGCTCATCCAGGATGGCACATCAATGCAAGCTGTGGCAAGAAGGTTTGCTGTGTCTGTCAGTGTAGTCTCCAGAGGCTGGAGGCGCTACCAGGAGACAGGCCAGTACACCAGGAGACATGGAGGGGGCTGAAGGAGGGCAACAACCCAGCAGCAGTACTGCTACCTCAGCCTTTGTCCAAGGAGGAACAGGAGGAGCACTGCTAGAGCCCTGCAAAATGACCTCCAGCAGTCCACAAATGTGCATGTGTGCACAAACGGTTAGAAACCGACTCCATAAAGATGGTCTGAGTGCCCAACATCCACAGATGGGGGTTGTGCTCACAGCCCAACACCATACAGGACGCTTGGAATTTGCCACAGAACATCAGGATTGGCAAATTCGCCACTGGCGCCCTGTGCTCTTCTCAGATGAAAGCAGGTTCACACTGAGCACATGTGACAGAGTGTGGAGACGCTGTGGAGAGCGATCTGCCTGCAACATCCTTCAACATGACCAGTTTCGCAGTGGGTCAATGATGGTGTGGGTTGGCATTTTTTTGGAGGGCCACATAGCCCTCCATGTGCTCGCCAGAGGTAGCCTGACTGCCATTAGGTACCGAGATGAGATCTGTTGTGAACTCTGTTTTCAGGCTCCCTCTTGTGGTCACTGGTGGTATGGTGTGACTTTTGCTTTGGGCTCCCCCTGGTGGCTTTGTTTGTTATCCTGCTGGTCTCTGGCTATCAGCTGGTTCGTTATCCTCTGGGAGGTTCCTATATAGCTCTGTTTTGCTTCCACTTGTTGCCGGCTGTCGATGTAATCAGTGCTACTCAGATTCCTTCTGACTACCTTGCTCCCAGTCCATCCAGGACAAGCTAAGTTTTGTTTGCTCATTTTTTTGATCAGCAGTGTTTATCATGTTTTCTTGTCCAGCTTGCTAAAATGTGATTCCCTCGCTTGCTGGATGCTCTAGTGGACTGAGTTTCTCCCCACACACCATTAGTTGGTGCGTGGGTTCTTGAAATCTCAGGATGGATATTTTGTAAGGGTTTTTTATTGATCGCATAGACCCCTGCTCTATTTTCTGCTTTCTAGTACTAGTGGGCCTCTTTTGCTGAATCTGATTTCATCCCTATGTATGTGCCTTCTTCTTACTTCACCGTTAATATTTGTTAGGGGCTTCTATATCTTTGGGGATTATTTCTCTGGAGGCAAGCGAGGTCTTTCTTTCTCTTTAGGGGTAGCTAGTTCCTCAGGCTGGCTCGAGACGTATAGGAATTTTTTAGGCACGTTCACCGGCTACCTCTAGTTGTGTTGGATAGGTTCAGATTTGCGATCAGTCAAGTTACCATCTCCCTAGAGCTTGTCCTTAGTTTATTCACTTGCTGGTCTATTCGTGATCCTCAGCCACTAAGGATCATAACAGTACAGCCGGCCCATAAAGTGTTAATTGCATGGCAGAAGCAGGAGAAAAGAAGCCTTGAGATTTTTTTTTTTTTTGTTGCCGTGTGTCTAGCTGCTGTGGCTAGCTTCTCTCCTCCTCTTAATCTTGGTGTGGCTCTGAGTTCAGCTGCTGACATGGATGTCCAGAGCTTGGCTTCCAGTCTGGATCATCTTGCTGCTAGGGTTCAAAGTATTCAGGATTTTGTTGTTCACAGTCCTATGTCAGAGCCTAGAATACCTATTCCGGAGTTGTTTTCTGGAGATAGATCTAGGTTCCTGAATTTTAGGAACAATTGTAGGTTGTTTCTTTCTTTGAAACCTCGTTCCTCTGGTGATGCCGTTCAGCAAGTTAAGATTATCATTTCCTTTTTGCGTGGTGACCCTCAAGATTGGGCCTTCGCATTGGCGCCAGGGGATCCTGCATTGCTTAGTGTAGATGCGTTTTTTCTAGCCCTTGGATTGCTCTATGAGGAACCTAATCTTGAGAACCAGGCTGAAAAAACGTTATTGGCCCTCTCGCAGGGGCAAGATGAAGCAGAGGTGTACTGCCAGAAATTTCGGAAATGGTCGGTGCTTACTCAGTGGAATGAGTGTGCCCTGGCTGCAAATTTCAGAGAAGTTCTTTCTGAAGCCATTAAGAATGTCATGGTGGGGTTCCCTACGCCTGCAGGTCTGAATGAGTCAATGACTCTGGCCATTCAGATTGATCGGCGTTTGCGGGAGCGCAAACCTGTGCACCATTTGGCGGTGTCTTCTGAACAGACACCTGAATCTATGCAATGTGACAGAATTCTGACCAGAAGTGAACGGCAAAATTATAGACGGCAAAATGGGTTGTGCTTTTACTGTGGTGACTCAGCTCATGTTATCTCAGCATGCTCTAAGCGTAAAAAAATGGTTGATAAATCTGTCACCATTGGTACTTTACAGCCTAAGTTCATTTTGTCTGTTACCCTGATTTGTTCCCTGTCATCTTACCCGGTTAATGCTTTTGTAGATTCAGGTGCCGCCCTGAGTCTGATGGATTGGTCATTTGCCAGGTGCTGTGGTTTTGATTTGGAGCCTTTAAAATTCCCTATTCCACTAAGGGGAATTGATTCTACACCATTGGCTACGAATAGACCTCAGTACTGGACACAAGTGACCATGTGCATGACTCCTGTTCATCAGGAGGTGATTCGCTTTCTTGTACTGCATAATTTGCATGATGTCGTCGTGTTGGGTCTACCATGGTTGCAGACTCATAATCCAGTCCTGGATTGGAAAGCTATGTCGGTGTCAAGTTGGGGTTGTCAGGGAATTCATGGTGACGCTCCAGTGGTGTCAATTGCTTCGTCCACTCCTTCTGAAGTCCCTACGTTTTTGTCAGACTACCAGGATGTATTTGAGGAGCCCAAACTTAATTCTCTACCTCCTCATAGGGACTGTGATTGTGCTATAAATTTGATTCCTGGTAGTAAGTTTCCTAAGGGACGACTTTTCAATTTATCTGTGCCGGAGCATGCTGCCATGCGGAGTTATATAAAGGAGTCTTTAGAGAAGGGACATATTCGCCCGTCCTCATCCCCTCTTGGTGCAGGATTCTTTTTTTGTGGCTAAAAAGGATGGTTCCCTGAGACCCTGTATTGATTATCGCCTTTTGAATAAAATCACGGTCAAATTTCAGTATCCTTTGCCATTGTTAACTGATTTGTTTGCTGGCATTAGGGGGTCTAGTTGGTTCACCAAGATAGATCTTCGTGGTGCGTATAACCTTGTGCGTATAAATCAGGGTGATGAATGGAAAACTGCATTTAATACGCCTGAAGGCCATTTTGAGTACTTGGTGATGCCTTTTGGACTTTCTAATGCTCCTTCAGTCTTTCAGTCCTTTATGCATTGACATCTTCCGTGAATATCTGGATAAGTTTTTGATTGTGTATCTGGATGATATTCTGTTTTTTTCGGATGATTGGGAGTCTCATGTTAAGCAGGTCAGGATGGTCTTTCAGGTCCTGCGTGACAATGCTTTATTTGTGAAGGGCTCAAAATGTCTTTTTGGAGTCCAGAAGATTTCTTTTTTGGGTTTCATTTTTTCTCCTTCTACTATTGAGACGGACCCAGTCAAGGTTCAGGCTATTCATGACTGGACTCGGCCTACATCTGTTAAGAGTCTTCAGAAGTTTTTGGGTTTTGCTAATTTTTACCGTCGCTTCATAGCTAATTTTTCTGGCGTTGTTAAGCCTTTGACGGATTTGACCAAGAAGGGTTCTGATGTGACTAATTGGTCTTCTGCGGCTGTGGAGGCCTTTCGGGAGCTGAAGCGTCGGTTTTCTTCGGCTCCGGTCTTATGTCAGCCAGATGTCTCACTTCCCTTCCAGGTGGAGGTTGATGCTTCCGAGATTGGAGCGGGGGCTGTTTTGTCGCAGAGAAGCCCCGATGGCTCTGTGATGAAGCCATGTGCTTTCTTTTCAAGAAAGTTTTCGCCTGCCGAGCGGAATTATGATGTCGGTAATCGGGAGCTGTTGGCTATGAAGTGGGCATTTGAGGAGTGGCGACATTGGCTCGAGGGAGCTAAACATCGTGTGGTGGTCTTGACTGATCACAAGAATTTGATTTATCTCGAGTCGGCCAAGCGGCTGAATCCCAGACAGGCTCGTAGGTCGTTGTTTTTCTCTCGTTTTGATTTCATGGTCTCGTACCTGCCGGGTTCGAAGAATGTGAAGGCTGATGCTCTTTCTAGGAGTTTTGTGCCTGACTCTCCTGGAGACTCAGAGCCGGCTGGTATCCTTAGAGAAGGGGTGATTTTGTCTGCCATCTCCCCAGATTTGCGACGTGTGCTGCAAGAGTTTCAGGCGGATAGACCTGACCGCTGTCCACCGGAGAGACTGTTTGTCCCGGATAGATGGACCAACAGAGTCATCTCCGAGGTTCATTCTTCGGTGTTGGCGGGCCATCCTGGAATATTTGGTACCAGAGACTTGGTGGCCAGGTCTTTTTGGTGGCCTTCCTTGTCGCGGGATGTGCGTTCCTTTGTGCAGTCTTGTGGAATTTGTGCTCGGGTGAAGCCTTGCTGTTCTCGTGCCAGTGGTTTGCTGTTACCTTTGCCTGTCCCGAAGAGGCCTTGGACGCACATTTCCATGGATTTTATTTCAGATCTCCCTGTCTCTCAGAGAATGTCTGTCATCTGGGTGGTGTGTGATCGTTTTTCTAAGATGGTCCATTTGGTGCCCTTGCCTAAGTTGCCTTCCTCCTCCGAGTTGGTTCCACTGTTTTTTCAAAATGTGGTTCGTTTGCACGGGATTCCTGAGAACATTGTTTCTGACAGAGGATCCCAGTTTGTGTCTAGATTTTGGCAGACCTTTTGTGCTAAGTTGGGCATTGAATTGTCTTTTTTGTCAGCCTTCCATCCTCAGACGAATGGCCAAACCGAGCGAACTAATCAGACCTTGGAGACTTATTTAAGATGTTTTGTTTCTGCTGACCAGGACGACTGGGTTACTTTTTTGCCGTTGGCCGAGTTTGCCCTTAATAATCGGGCTAGTTCTGCTACTTTGGTTTCTCTTTTTTTTTTGTAATTTGGGGTTTCATCCTCGTTTTTCCTCGGGTCAGGTGGAGCCTTCTGACTGTCCTGGAGTGGATGTTGTGGTGGATAGGTTGCATCAGATTTGGAATCATGTGGTGGACAATTTGAAGTTGTCACAAGAGAAGGCTCAGCTCTTTGCCAACCGCCGTCGCTGTGTGGGTCCCCGACTTCGCGTTGGGGACTTGGTGTGGTTGTCTTCTCGCTTCGTTCCTATGAAGGTCTCCTCTCCTAAGTTCAAGCCTCGGTTTATCGGTCCTTATAAGATTCTGGAAGTCCTTGGCCCTGTGTCATTCCGTCTGGACCTCCCGGCATCATTTGCTATTCATAATGTGTTCCATCGCTCGTTGTTGCGGAGGTATGTGGTACCTGTGGTTCCTCCGGTTGAGCCTCCTGCCCCGGTGCTGGTTGAGGGAGAATTGGAATACGTGGTGGAGAAGATCTTGGATTCTCGTGTTTCTAGACGGAGGCTCCAGTATTTGGTCAAGTGGAAGGGCTATGGTCAGGAGGATAATTCTTGGGTTGTCGCCTCTGATGTTCATGCGGCCGATTTGGTTCGTGCCTTTCATGTGGCTAATCCTGATCGCCCTGGGGGTTTTCATGAGGGTTCAGTGACCCCTCCTTAAGGGGGGGTACTGTTGTGAACTCTGTTTTCAGGCTCCCTCTTGTGGTCACTGGTGGTATGGTGTGACTTTTGCTTTGGGCTCCCCCTGGTGGCTTTGTTTGTTATCCTGCTGGTCTCTGGCTATCAGCTGGTTCGTTATCCTCTGGGAGGTTCCCATATAGCTCTGTTTTGCTTCCACTTGTTGCCGGCTGTCGATGTAATCAGTGCTACTCAGATTCCTTCTGACTACCTTGCTCCCAGTCCATCCAGGACAAGCTAAGTTTTGTTTGCTCATTTTTTTGATCAGCAGTGTTTATCATGTTTTCTTGTCCAGCTTGCTAAAATGTGATTCCCTCGCTTGCTGGATGCTCTAGTGGACTGAGTTTCTCCCCACACACCATTAGTTGGTGCGTGGGTTCTTGAAATCTCAGGATGGATATTTTGTAAGGGTTTTTTATTGATCGCATAGACCCCTGCTCTATTTTCTGCTTTCTAGTACTAGTGGGCCTCTTTTGCTGAATCTGATTTCATCCCTACGTATGTGCCTTCTTCTTACTTCACCGTTAATATTTGTTGGGGGCTTCTATATCTTTGGGGATTATTTCTCTGGAGGCAAGCGAGGTCTTTCTTTCTCTTTAGGGGTAGCTAGTTCCTCAGGCTGGCTCGAGACGTATAGGAATTTTTTAGGCACGTTCACCGGCTACCTCTAGTTGTGTTGGATAGGTTCAGATTTGCGATCAGTCCAGTTACCATCTCCCTCTAGAGCTTGTCCTTAATTTATTCACTTGCTGGTCTATTCGTGATCCTCAGCCACTAAGGATCATAACAGAGATCCTCAGATCCCTTGTGAGACCATAAGCTGGTGCAGTTGGCTCTGGGTTCCTCCTAATGCAGGACCATGCCAGACCTCATGTGGCTGGAGTGTGTCAGCAGTTCCTGCAAGATGAAGGCATTGAAGCTATGGACTCGCCTGCCCATTCCCCAGACCTGAATCTGATTGAACACATCTGGGACATCATGTATCGCACCATCCACCAACGTCACGTTGCACCACAGACTATCCAGGAGTTGGTGGATACTTTAGTCCAGGTCTGGGAGGAGATCCCTCAGGAGACTATCAGAAGAATGCCCAGACGTTGTAGGGAGATCATACAGGCACGTGGAGGCCACACACACTACTGAGCATCATTTCCTTGTCTTGAGGCATTTCCACTGAAGTTGGATCAGCCTGTAACTTCATTTTCCACTTTGATTTTGAGCATCATTCCAACTCCAGACCTCCGTGGGATATTAGTTGTGATTTACGGTGGTAATTTTTAGGTTTTATGGTTCTCAACACATTCTACTATGTATAAACCGGAGCGTCAGTAAATAACTGCACATTGCGACTCAATAATACATAACTAATATGGAGAAACAAGAGTCAAATGAGCTAAATAAAACAAAAATAGTACCATCAAGTTATATTTATTGAAAATTTATAAGACAATAAAAACATCATATATATTAGTATCACAAAAGTGAAATAGTGACTATATCAAGGTGCGCCTAAAATTCCAGGTACATAAGATAGAACAGTGATGTCCAAATAATTCCGATAAATGCAGTTTATACCACATGTGTGGGAGCAATCAATATATGTGTGTGCTCACATGTGTGAAATAGTGGTAACATAGCCTCCGCTATCTAGCACACCTTACATTGCCATGCCGCATTTACCGTATCACTACCAAAGACAAAAACATATTGTTATATAGAGATAAATTACCCATAGATGTCAGTGGTGGTCCGTCCTGGTCCTGGATATGTGCCCCGACGCGCGTTTCGCGTTGGTATGTGCCCGCTTCCTCAGGGGGCCATTTTCGTGAAGCAGAGTTCGCATCTCGGCTTCACGAAAATGGCCGCCGCGATAGCCATCTGCGCACGCGCGGATGCCCGCGGCCATTTTCCTGAAGCCGCGGCCAGCAGAGCGCCGCTTCTGCGCACGCGCGGCCAAAGCAAGATGGCCGCGCCCACCGATCACCAATGGAATAACGGACATCGCTGCTATTTTCACACCCCTGTGCAGGATTCGGGACCTTGGACATGCGCACACCACTACGCCACCAACGGAAAACTACGCAAGATCTGGAGGAAGACACCACGCCCATCCGACCTGACCAGCCTGATTGACAGGCGAAAACGACTACTTTGGTAACGTATTTCGCCAGCATAGGTGGGGAACCGGGGTCCACAAACTACACTATTGTAATGCACAGCTCAGGCCCTATTTAACAGTATTTTTATCTCATACCGAAAAAACGAGGTGACAGGTTCCCTTTAATCAGTCAAAGCTTAATGTGGAGTGGTGGCAGGAGAACTTTTGTAGGATCAGCTGAACTTTCTGCAACTATGTTTTTAAGTCCAAGTTGCAAAGATGTGCTCGTTCGCCAACTTTTTTTTTTTTGGCTGCAGTGGGTGGTGAGTCCTATCCTGCTGTCCCATTCACACAAAAAAGCATTGGTACTCAGTGTATCCTCCTTGCTGCCCAAGGAGCAAAGAGATAACTTTCAAATCCCCACATATTGACCATCCTTGGTCCTCGTAGTTATGTTTCTTTAGAATAAAGTCTAAATTTTTATAGCTTTAATTCAAGTACACAGAAAGCCCTACAGGCACTTAAGCATACTTGCTGCTATTGTGCAGTATCACAGCTTTCAGACCTTTTTTTGGATAAATCAATAGTCTCCACTTGCTCACATTTTAATGTTAAGTGTTTCCATCAGCCCAGGAACATCACTGCAATACACTTGAGCACTGTCTAGTCACTATATAATAGTAATATTATAGGTAACTTTGTGGAAACTTTGCATTACTGAGCTTGTATTAGTCCCAAGATATGATTTCTTTATATGGAATAATTTTTCAAACCAGTGACAAATATTTGCTGGCTTGAGAAATTGTTACTAAACAGATTTCTCCAGGTCAACTGCTTCATTACTTATACTGAAACGGTCACCAGGTCAAAAGGGACAAGTTTTTGCTCTTATTTTTTCCCTTGCTCCACAGTTTTTTATTTTATTTTAAAAAAGCCGCTGTACTGTTTTAGAGGTGTGGGCCTTTTTATTTGGTGTTATTTTTATGGTCTTTACAAAGGGGGTGTTCCTCACAGGGTAACAATGCAGAGCAGCCTAAATACATACCTCAGAGAATCCTGTGAGCATCACCCCTTGAAGAAAGAGTATAAAAAATGGCACTAAGCAAAAAAACTCATATCTCTGGAACCGTATGACTGATTTAAAAACCAAAACAAAACAAACTAATAAACAGAATACTTGGGAGGAGCGGGAATAAAAGCACAGAAACTGTCCACTTTTGACTTGAAAAAAGATTCTCTATAAAGGAGTTTTCCACTTTTAGAAAGAATGGTCACCAAACATACAGGTCCTTCTCAAAAAATTAGCATATAGTGTTAAATTTCATTATTTACCATAATGTAATGATTACAATTAAACTTTCATATATTATAGATTCATTATCCACCAACTGAAATTTGTCAGGTCTTTTATTGTTTTAATACTGATGATTTTGGCATACAACTCCTGATAACCCAAAAAACCTGTCTCAATAAATTAGCATATTTCACCCGTCAAATCAAAAAAAAGTGTTTTTTAATAACAAACAAAAAAAAACAATCAAATAATAATGTTCAGTTATGCACTCAATACTTGGTCGGGAATCCTTTGGCAGAAATGACTGCTTCAATGCGGCGTGGCATGGAGGCAATCAGCCTGTGACACTGCTGAGATGTTATGGAGGCCCAGGATGCTTCAATAGCGGCCTTAAGCTCATCCAGAGTGTTGGGTCTTGCGTCTCTCAACTTTCTCTTCACAATATCCCACAGATTCTCTATGGGGTTCAGGTCAGGAGAGTTGGCAGGCCAATTGAGCACAGTAATACCATGGTCAGTAAACCATTTACCAGTGGTTTTGGCACTGTGAGCAGGTGCCAGGTCGTGCTGAAAAATGAAATCTTCATCTCCATAAAGCATTTCAGCCGATGGAAGCATGAAGTGCTCCAAAATCTCCTGATAGCTAGCTGCATTGACCCTGCCCTTGATGAAACACAGTGGACCAACACCAGCAGCTGACATGGCACCCCACACCATCACTGACTGTGGGTACTTGACACTGGACTTCAGGCATTTTGGCATTTCCTTCTCCCCAGTCTTCCTCCAGACTCTGGCACCTTGATTTCCGAATGACATGCAAAATTTGCTTTCATCAGAAAAAAGTACTTGGGACCACTTAGCAACAGTCCAGTACTGCTTCTCTGTAGCCCAGGTCAGGCGCTTCTGCCACTGTTTATGGTTCAAAAGTGGCTTTACCTGGGGAATGCGGCACCTGTAGCCCATTTCCTGCACACGCCTGTGCACGGTGGCTCTGGATGTTTCCACACCAGACTCAGTCCACTGCTTCCTCAGGTTCCCCAAGGTCTGGAATCGGTCCTTCTCCACAATCTTCCTCAGGGTCCGGTCACCTCTTCTCGTTGTACAGCGTTTTCTGCCACATTGTTTCCTTCCAACAGACTTACCATTGAGGTGCCTTGATACAGCACTCTGGGAACAGCCTATTTGTTGAGAAATTTCTTTTTGGGTCTTACCCTCTTGCTTGAGGGTGTCAATGATGGCCTTCTTGACATCTGTCAGGTCGCTAGTCTTACCCATGATGGGGGTTTTGAGTAATGAACCAGGCAGGGAGTTTTTAAAAGCCTCAGGTATCTTTTGCATGTGTTTAGAGTTAATTAGTTGATTCAGAAGATTAGGGTAATAGGTCGTTTAGAGGACCTTTTCTTGATATGCTAATTTATTGAGACAGGTTTTTTGGGTTATCAGGAGTTGTATGCCAAAATCATCAGTATTAAAACAATAAAAGACCGGACAAATTTCAGTTGGTGGATAATGAATCTATAATATATGAAAGTTTAATTGTAATCATTACATTATGGTAAATGATGAAATTTAACACTATATGCTAATTTTTTGAGAAGGACCTGTATAGTACAAATGTAAAATAGCAAAATCAGATTATACTCACCGTCCCAGGGTCCGGCTCTGGTTTGCTATCAATCATATCACATTGACAGCGCTCATTACCACTGCAACCAATCCCTGAGATCAGTGGTTCTGCAGATGGTGATCATACAAAAGGGGATCACAGTTTAAAATGTATTTTGTTGGAAAAAAAATAAGAATAAAATGTAAAAAATACATTAAAAAAATGAATATCTGAAAGAATAAATTATTTTTAGAACTCTCTACAAAGAAAAAAACGTGCCAGGTCATTAAGGGAAATAATAGTATGTTTGGCCAATGCGTAATGGCGTTATTTCATCGAAAGAAATAACGCGATACATTGGAATATGCTTCTTTGTACATTGTTCTAGAAAGATATCTACAGTTCTCTGCTGCAGCTCTGTCCCTGGTTATTGTCTGACTCCAGGCATACCACTTGTAAGGCTATTTGCTTGTGATTTGTGATACATTTACTTAATGTCTGGTTTGACTCACAGGAGAAAGGATATGTCTAGTTTGCTTAGTTTAGTTCTGCATGTGTTTTGTTTTCTTTAAACCACAGACAATACATTGAATTACAGTATAATCCGATTTTCTTAAAGATTCTTTATAATATAGTCATTTCCAGTAGAGCAAAACAGCAGGAAATCTGGGCATCGAGGAGGCACTTTTATTTATTTCCTTTGCTTTTACTGAAAGGTACTTGATTCAGCAGAATGCTGCCACGTATGTAGAATCACTGGAGCGAGAAAGAAAATCGTTTATTGGTGAGCGAAATGTAATGATCATTGAATACTCTGCAAGGAAGAGTGACTGGAGTCTGTGACTTAATAAAACCTCTGTTTAGAGATACATTACTGGTGAGAACACAGTGTGTCCATTTGATATATAAAATGCAGGATTTGTGTAGATGTAGTAGCGAAGTAGTTTTGTAGCTATATAAAGTTGTCCATATACATTAAAGGGCCACTGTCACCCCCCTCCAGCCGTTAAAAACTAAAAGAGCCACCTTGTGCAGCAGTAATGCTGCATTCTAACAAGGTGGCTCTTTTAGTTTTAGGTTCAAGCATACCCCAAATAAAGCGTTTTTATACTTAGCCACAATTCCTGTCTCTAGCCAGGTAGGCGGGTCCTCACTCCCCAGCTTGGCCAGCTCCTCTGCGGTCACTCACATCTTCCTGCGCTTTCGGCGCCGCCCCCTCAGCGCTGTTATCGTTTCAAATCCGGCGCCTGCGCTGTGTACTGGTGTCCTGCGCAGACGCAGTAAGCTCTGGACGTCTGATGTAATGGCTGATACCAGAGAACAAAAGACATCCACAGAACACCAGGATGGATCTGCTGCACAGCAAATAGCTGTAGGACCTGCGATGACGTCACTGCCATGTGATTGCCCTAATCACATGGCAGTGACGTCATCGCAGGTCCTACAGCTATTTGCTGTGCAGCAGATCCATCCTGGTGTTCTGTGGATGTCTTTTGTTCTCTGGTATCAGCCATTACATGAGACGGTCAGAGCTTACTGCGTCTGCGCAGGACACCAGTACACAGCGCAGGCGCCGGATTTGAAACGATAACAGCGCTGAGGGGGCGGCGCCGAAAGCGCAGGAAGATGTGAGTGACGGCAGAGGAGCTGGCCAAGCTGGGGAGTGAGGACCCGCCTACCTGGCTAGAGACAGGAATTGTGGCCAAGTATAAAAACGTTTTATTTGGGGTATGCTTGAACCTAAAACTAAAAGAGCCACCTTGTTAGAATGCAGCATTACTGCTGCACAAGGTGGCTCTTTTAGTTTATAACGGCTGGAGGGGGGTGACAGTGGCCCTTTAACTACTGGCTGAAAATTGGAAAAAGGCCTTCCGACACCTTTAAAAGTAGCAAACATTGGTAGTTTCACAAAGTTCCCTTAAAGTAGGTCTACCTACAGGATTAGCCAACTATCCAATGTGTATGAGGTCACTTGGTTTGTACCCCAATGGATATTAAAATTTAAATATTAGGTAGTTTGTAACGGCAATTTGTCTTTTCATTCTACCTCCCCCAAACCAATTACATGTTTGTTAGTTATGGTGCAGAAGAGAATCCTTATATTTATTAACCCCTTTTCCCCGAAGCTTGTTTTCACTTTCCTGCCAGGACAAATTTAACAATTTTGACCAGTGTCATTTTTTGTGGTGCAATTCGTTACACAATTTCTTCTCGGTGCGCTAATACCCTATATGTTGTGGAAAACCATTTTTGAGGCACAGTGCAAAGCTCAGAAGGGAAGGAGCACCATATTATTGTGTAGATTTTTTTTTTTTTTTGCTGGAATAGTTTGATGGTGCCATGTCGCATTGGCAGAGCCCCTGAGGTGCCAGAACAGCAGAAATAACCCCCCAATAAGTGACCTAATTTTACAAACTACACCTCTTAATGAATTCATCTAGGGGTCCAATGATCATATTGACACCATGGGTGTGTCACAGAATTTTATGCCACATGGTGGTGAAGAAAAAATAATTACATTTTAAGGCCGGCGTCACACTCAGCGTATGAAAATACGGTCCGTTTTTTACGGCCGTAATACGCAGAAATGTTCCCAAAATAGTGGTCCGTATGTCATCCGTAGGCAGGGTGTGACAGCGAATTTTGCGCATGTCATCCTCCGTATGTTATCCGTATGGCATCCGTACTGCGTACTGTGTATATATATATATATATATATATATATATATATATATATATATATATATATATATATATATATATATATATATATATACAGTTATATAAGAAAAGTTTGGGCACCCCTATTAATCTTAAGCTTAATGTTTTATAAAAATTGTTTTTTTTTGCAACAGCTATTTCAGTTTCATATATCTAATAACTGTTGGACACAGTAATGTTTCTGCCTTGAAATGAGGTTTATTGTACTAACAGAAAATGTGCAATCTGCATTCAAACAAAATTTGACAGGTGCATAAGTATGGGCACCCTAATCATTTTCTTGTTTTAAATACTCTTACCTACTTTTTACTGACTTACTAAAGCACTTTTTTTGGTTTTGTAACCTCATTGAGCTTTGAACTTCATAGCCAGGTGTATGCAATCATGAGAAAACCTACTTAAAGGGAACCTATCACCCCGTTTTTTTCGGTATGAGATAAAAATACTGTTAAATAGGGCCTGAGCTGTGCATTACAATAGTGTAGTTTGTGGACCCCGATTCCCCACCTATGCTGCCGAAATACGTTACCAAAGTAGTCATTTTCGCCTGTCAATCAGGCTGGTCAGGTCGGATGGGCGTGGCTTCTTCCCCCAGATATTGCGTAGTTTTCCGTTGGTGGCGTAGTGGTGTGCGCATGTCCAAGGTCCCCAATCCTGCACGGGGGGGTGAAAATAGCAGCGATGTCCGTTATTCCATTGGTGGTCGGTGGGCGCGGCCATCTTCCTTTGGCCGCGCGTGCGCAGAAGCGGCGCTCTGCTGGCCGCGGCTTCAGGAAAATGGCCGCCGCGATCTCCATCTGCGCACGCGCGGCATCCCGCGGCCATTTTCCTGAAGCCGCGGCCAGCAGAGCGCCGCTTCTGCGCACGCGCGGCCAAAGGAAGATGGCCGCGCCCACCGACCACCAATGGAATAACGGACATCGCTGCTATTTTCACCCCCCCGTGCAGGATTGGGGACCTTGGACATGCGCACACCACTACGCCACCAACGGAAAACTACGCAATATCTGGGGGAAGAAGCCACGCCCATCCGACCTGACCAGCCTGATTGACAGGCGAAAATGACTACTTTGGTAACGTATTTCGGCAGCATAGGTGGGGAATCGGGGTCCACAAACTACACTATTGTAATGCACAGCTCAGGCCCTATTTAACAGTATTTTTATCTCATACCGAAAAAAACGGGGTGATAGGTTCCCTTTAAAGTGGCCACCTGCAAGTTGTTCTTCTGTGTGAATCTCCTCTGAAGAGTGGCATCATGGGCTCCTCAAAACAACTGTCAAATGATCTGAAAACAAAGATTATTCAACATAGTTGTTCAGGGGAAGGATACAAAAAGCTGTCTCTGAGATTTAACCTGTCAATTTCCACTGTGAGGAACATAGTAAGGAAATGGAAGAACACAGGTACAGTTCTTGTTAAGGCCAGAAGTTGCCGGCCAAGAAAAACATCAGAAAGGCAGAGAAGAATGGTGAGATCAGTCAAGGACAATCCTCAGACCACCTCCAGAGAGCTGCAGCATCAACTTGCTGCAGATGGTGTCACTGTGCATCGGTCAACTATACAACGCACTTTGCCCAAGGAGAAGCTGTATGGGAGAGTGATGCGAAAGAAGCCGTTTCTGCAAGCACGCCACAAACAGAGTCGGCTGAGGTATGCAAAAGCACATTTGGAGAAGCCAATTTCTTCTTGGAAGAAGGTCCTGTGGACTGATGAAACCAAGATTGAGTTGTTTGGTCATACAAAAAGGCGTTATGCATGGCTGCAAAAAAACACAGCATTCCAAGAAAAACACTTGCTACCCACAGTAAAATTTGGTGGAGGTTCCATCATGCTTTGGGGCTGTGTGGCCAATGCCAGCACCGGGAATCTTGTTAAAGTTGAGGGACGCATGGATTCCTCTCAGTATCAGCAGATTCTTGACAATAATGTTCATGAATCAGTGACAAAGTTGAAATTACGCAGGGGATGGATCTCTCAGCAAGACAATGATCCAAAACATCACTCTAAATCTACTCAGACATTCATGCAGAGGAACAATTACACTGTTCTGGAATGGCCATCCCAGTCCCCAGACCTGAATATCATTGAACATCTGTGGGATCATTTGAAGAGGGCTGTCCATGCTCGGCGACCATTAAACTTAACTGAACTGGAATTGTTTTGTAAAGAGGAATGGTCAAAAATACCTTCATCCAGGATCCAGGAACTCATTAAAAGCTACAGGAAGCAACTAGAGGCTGTTATTTTTGCAAAAGGAGGATCTACTAAATATTAATGTCACTTTTCTGGTGAGGTGCCCATACTTATGCACCTGTCAAATTTTGTTTGAATGCAGATCGCACATTTTCTGTTAGTACAATAAACCTCATTTCAAGGCAGAAACATTACTGTGTCCAACAGTTATTAGATATATGAAACTGAAATAGCTGTTGCAAAAAAAAACAATTTTTATAAAACATTAAGCTTAAGATTAATAGGGGTGCCCAAACTTTTTCATATAACTGTATATATATATATATATATATATATATATATATATATATATATATATATATATTTATATATATATATATATATATATATATATATACTGTATTTATATTTAAGTCAGCGCGAGAAAACAGAAAAGCCGGTAATTCAATTGCCGGCTTCTCCTATATCCTTCACAAACCCAACAGGATATGAGACATGGTTTACATACAGTAAACCATCTCATATCCCTTTTTTTTTTTTTTTGCATATTCCACACTACTAATGTTAGTAGTGTGTATGTGCAAAATTTGGGCGCTCTAGCTTGTAAAATAAAGGGTTAAATCGCGGAAAAAATTGGCATGGGCTTCCGCGCAATTTTCTCCGCCAGAGTGGTAAAGCCAGTGACTGAGGGCAGATATTAATAGCCTAAAGAGGGTCCATGGTTATTGACCCCCCTGGCTAAAAACATCTGCCCCCAGCCACCCCAGAAAAGGCACATCTGGAAGATTCGCCTATTCTGGCACTTGGCCACTCTCTTCCCACTCCCGTGTTGCCGTGGGATATGGGGTAATAAAGGGTTAATGTCACCTTGCTATTGTAAGGTGACATTAAGCCAGGTTAATAATGGAGAGGTGTCAATTATGACACCTATCCATTATTAATCCAATAGTACGAAATGGTTAATAAAACACACACATTATTAAAAAGTATTTTAATGACATAAAGACACAGGGTGTTTTAATATTTTATTATACTCTTAATCCACCTGAAGACCCTCATTCTGTAAAAAAGGAAAAATTAAAATATCAACAATATCCCATACCTTCCGTCGTTCAGTCACGTCCCACTATGTAAATCCATCTAAAGGGGTTAAATCATTTTACACCCAGGAGCCTGCTAATGCAGCTGTGCTCCTGTCTGTATAATTTTGTGAATGAATGGAATGCAGATGGATTTACATCGTGGGACGTGACTGAACGACGGAAGGTATGGGATATTGTTGATTTTTTATTTTTCCTTTTTTACAGAACGAGGGTAATAATATAAAACCACATCACAGGCAAAATGGTTGGACACCCAGGCAGAGACTCCAAATATAGTGGTTATAATAATTATACCATAATACAATAAACCATCCCCAGGAGCGCTCCATAGGTAATTATCATATTATTATTGATTTATACACTTGTATTATTTATCTTTTCATCCATATTTACATGTTTGTACATGGTCACATGGCACATTTACACATGGTTTATTGTATTATGGTATAATTATTATAACCACTATATTTGGAGTCTCTGCCTGATATCCCACAGTTTTGCCTGTGCTGTGGTTTTATACCCGTTACTGTTTACTGTTTTTATCATAATTAATAAAGTATATATGTATTTTACTGGCCTTGTGTGAAGGTGGTTTTTTGGTGCCTTTGTTACTATTCCCTTCATGGTCTGATGCGTTGGATATATTTAGGTGTTTCAGTATGTGATTAGACAACTTTATTCTTAGTATCAGTGATACCGGATTTATATATTTTTTAATGTTTGTCTGCTAACACAAACACACTAGGAAACCCCTATTTTTGCTAAACTAATTTTTTGCATTGCCATATTTTGAAAGCTATAATTGTTCTATATTTCTGCTGACAGAATTGTGTGAGGGCTTGTTATTTGCTGGGCAAGTAGACATTTTGATTCGTACCATTTTCGGGCCTGTGACTTTTTTTATCACTTTTTATTTCGATTTTTGGTAGACAGAATTAACAAAAACCAGCAATTCCGGAATTGTTGCTTGAGTTTTTTTTATGTCGTTCACCATGTTTTAAAAGTGATGAGACAAAATTATTTTTGGGGTCTGTACGATTACAGCGATACCACATTTAAATAATTTTTTAAAGATTTGCTACTTTTACATGATAAAAAGTATTTTGTAAAAAAAAGTTTTTACATCTCTTTATTCTGAGAGCTATAGGTGTTTTCATTTTCCTTCTAATGGAGCTGTATGACAGCTTGTTTTTAGTCTGACGAGACTTTCAGCGATACCATTTTTATTTGCATTCGACCCTTTGATCTTGTTTTATCTCCCCTTTTATTCGGTGATATGATAAAAAAGCATAGTTTTCCATTACGTCCCTCCGGACAGCACCATGGAGGTCATCCTTCCTTGACCTATAGTGGGACAGGATCATACAGAGGTTAAAAGGACCCTCCCACCTCCACCCTCCAGTGTTTTTCCTGTCCCTACAGGGACGGTTGTATGAGAGGTTGCTCCTAGAGCGAAGACAGCCTGGGGATGTCTACGACCTTCTCTTCCCCCTTTCAAGCGGTCCGTGGCCGACACCTCACTGGGTAGAGGTCCCTCAACTATCAGTGCTGTACCGGATGGACTCAGGGTTCGGGGGGTCTCAGCCTTCCCTTCCCCCGGTCAGACGGACCATGGCCGACTCCCCTTTGAGAGGTTCCTCAGCCAACAGCCAGCCTGTGCAATGGGCTCAGGGGGATCGTGCGGCATGTCAAATCTTTCCCCCTGTCAAGCAGCCCAGGGTGGAAACTCCCCGGTGGGGAGTCCCTCAGCCCCAGAGACCAGTCGAGCAGACGGTCTCCTGGGTAGAGCCGTTTCCTCCCGACGGGGGGGCTCTCGGCTCGGATGCCGGCCGGCAAAACACTGCTACTTCTGGAAGTCGTGTGGTGGAGAAGGCTGTTGCGCTTCCGGGGACGTCAGAGCAGGGTGCTGGGACATAAGGTCGGCGTGCATTCCACGGTGGAACGCGGAAGGGGGCACAGGAGAGGAAATCATTGGCAGTAATGCAGCATTCCTGTCGGGACGCCGCTTCCTTCCACGGTAGACTCTCGGCGTTACCAGCTTCCCCTGTCTTCTAGCAGGTATGGAGCCAGCACAGGTGAGTGCATGGTGGAATGTTGCATTGATGGCCTAGCCCTCTGGGCTGACTCTAGTCTCATGCCTTTGTGCCAAAGCTGTACCTGGAACCCACGTGCAGAGGTATGTTTCCACATATATATATAGGCTATGGTAGGGCCATTTGTCCAGGCTACATCTCATGACTGGACTTCAGTTGCATGTCTTGTCTGCACAGAGCCTTATGATTGGGCTTCAGAGTGACTTTTTGGAAGCATGTTTTCCATTTTTTGGTTCAATAAGCAAGTGTTTCACTTTTCTTTGCATCTTAACTACTCCATCCATGAGAGGACACAAGGTGTTAATTCAGTACATTGTCTCCATGAAGACTGCCCTCCAGCTGCGGCTCATTAATTAGCTCCTTCGGGTGGAGTCAGTCTGACTAATGAGATGTACTGTTCATAGTGGAGATTTATCTGGAACTCTGATAGATTGCTCTTTTGCTTAAAAGTGTAAGTCTAGTCTCTTGTTTGGCACCTTCAGGCATGGCCTAGTCTCTCTGTGCATCTCTTTGCATCATACTGCTTCTGTGCATCATATTAAGTGCCTCTGTGCATCATACTGCAACATAGTGCCTCTATGCATCATATTGGTGGCCTCTGCATCACACTGCATCATAGTGCCTCTATGTATCATATTGAGTGCCTCTGTGCATCATACTGCATCATAGTGCCTCTATGCATCATATTTAGTGCCTCTGTGGCATCATACGGCATAGTGTTTCATAGGGACTTTGTGCATCATATTGCTTCATAGTTCCTATATGCATCATAGTGCTTCATAGTGACTTTGTGCATCATATTTCATCATATTATTTCATGGTTCCTATATGCATCATAGAGCTTCATAGTGACTCTGTGCATCGTATTGCATCATATTGCTTCATGGTTCATATATGCATCATAGCGCTTCATAGTGACTTTGTGCATCATATTGCTTCATTATTCCTATATGCATCATAGTGCTTCATATTGCCTTTATGCATCATATTGCATCATACTGCTTCATGGTTCCTATGTGCATCATAGTGCTTCATAGGAACTTCGTGTATCATATTTCATATTATTGCTTCATTGTTCCTACAGTCATGTACTGAATAATTCTACCAATCCAAAATATTGATTTGCCAGCAAGGTAGTCGTGGTAATGAATAATAATAAAAATTAACTGTTAATGATAATATTATTAAAAATCTAGTTAAAGACAAGAACAACAAACCGACATAAACAACTGGAAGACACCCAATAAACCCAATTAATTACTGGTAAGTATGGGCATAAAATATTGCTTAATCAAATCCTAATTATCCCTTGGAGGATAACTTGATCTATACTTGATTATCTCTAAGCAATATAAGAAAAGTGCTCTTTTTATCATGCTGATTCTCACTGAACCATGTGTAAATCATACCAGATGTCTACAAATAACTACAGATGTCCGATATCGCCCTACACAGGCCTTATGTATAATGCATCTGTAACACACTGCTAGATATATAGCCGCATGATGATTTCAAAAAAAGCATCTATAAAAAGGAACAATCTCACCCGGTTCTTATGTTAGACAGACTCTCCCGGTCTTGAGAGATGCTCCATACAATTCCTCTGTTTGTCCGTAGATGGGGGATGGACGTGCACACCATCAAACTTTCAACCCACCAGACCGGTCCTCAACTCGAGGTAATTGTTAACCCCCTGGCCTCCCGACGCGTTTCCTTTCATCATCAGGGGAGGATTAAATAAACTGCCAACTCGGGGAGAAGGTGATTTCCTCACAAGGAATAAACAACCTTCCTATTTAGATTCATCTTGCGGTCTGCTGCCGCTCCTGTCTCCACAATTTATCCAAAACAAACCATCTCTTCATTTCCGGAATCCGGGCTCCACGTGCGTTCCTTCCAAGAGACGCCATGTAGGATCAGACATCCGCTGACCACGTCACACATACGCCCCTTTCCTACGTCATCCCTGCACGCCTGTGTGCATATGCGTTCCAGGCGGCCAAAATATGTCTCACTTCCGGTGTGCAGAGCCGGGTGTAAAAAAGCATATTCTCCCCGCTACCTCACTTCCAGTGTGCAGGGCCGGGTGTACTGAAAAATACTTTCCCCGCTGCAACTTCGATATCCCGGAACCTAAACTCCGCAGCATATCTCACTATTCGTGGGGATTACCCACAGAGCTACAAATTATGCCCTTTTTTTTGTGTGCAAACACAAGGAAAAGAAGAGGAGGAAAAAAATGATACCATATTTATAAGCTTAATACATTAAGCTAAAATTAGATTTTCAAAATCAATTTTGACACTACTATAATTATCCTACAACCTCAAACAAGTGAGGGAGGATAAAAAAACATGTACTATATCCGGCTAGGACCAATAAAACACGGCTTGCATGGATATGAAGGAAGGATAGGTACAACTGTGCACATACTACAATACACCCTATTCTTCACTCTCTATACCCTGCCTAACTGCGGAGGTTGGCACCCTAATAGACGAGATGGCGCCCCCGCTCAACGGAGGCTAACCCTAACTCACCCTATAACGCCCTGTCTCATAGTGATGAAAGATAGAAAAGAAAACTAATATACATTACTCAAAAAGTTCATAGGTCATAGGAACCGGGATTGTGTGCCTTTCATCAAAACTATACTATACCCTACCTACACAGTGGAGGTCGGCACCCTACCAAATACGACAATAGTGGTGCCCCCACTCAACGGTGGCTAGGCCCTGTATCTCCCTAGGCCTAAGGAAATTAGCAATAGTCATCTCATAAAAAGCAACTGAAGGTAAGGGTCTCATTAAGGTCTGGTGGGTTGAAAGTTTGATGGTGTGCACGTCCATCCCCCATCTACGGACAAACAGAGGAATTGTATGGAGCATCTCTCAAGACCGGGAGAGTCTGTCTAACATAAGAACCGGGTGAGATTGTTCCTTTTTATAGATGCTTTTTTTGAAATCATCATGCGGCTATATATCTAGCAGTGTGTTACAGATGCATTATACATAAGGCCTGTGTAGGGCGATATCGGACATCTGTAGTTATTTGTAGACATCTGGTATGATTTACACATGGTTCAGTGAGAATCAGCATGATAAAAAGAGCACTTTTCTTATATTGCTTAGAGATAATCAAGTATAGATCAAGTTATCCTCCAAGGGATAATTAGGATTTGATTAAGCAATATTTTATGCCCATACTTACCAGTAATTAATTGGGTTTATTGGGTGTCTTCCAGTTGTTTATGTCGGTTTGTTGTTCTTGTCTTTAACTAGATTTTTAATAATATTATCATTAAAAGTTAATTTTTATTATTATTCATTACCACGACTACCTTGCTGGCAAATCAATATTTTGGATTGGTAGAATTATTCAGTATTTAATTTTCATAAGGCATGGCTGGTTTTCTGGCTAGGACTATAGACACGGATGCATGGATTTCAGAGGCTCAGGAGGTTTTCTCTGAAAAGAATTTTACCCAACCGAAATATACCCCTTCGTATAATAACGCTTTCAAAGAGCTAACTAAGGCATATAAAACCCAAATATCTAATTGGTGGGAGGTCCAGAGTTTGGAGAACTATACAAAAGCAGGCATAGTCCCACGGCACCTGAGGATCACATTACAGCCAGGGTTCAGGTACAGAAATTCATCATTTAGTGAACAGTGGGAAAGAGAGGCGACTGCTAGCTCCCTTAGATTCATGCACATCCTCTTAGAGGAAGAAAAGAAAAATCTTGCGATTGTTAATGACAAACTAAAAGAACAAATCACGATTACAAAAAAGTTTGCAGGGGAGACAGATTTCACAGCTAAAGAACAAACACTCCAGAATACAGTGGAAAGGTATCAATATAACTTAAAAGAACGAAAACATCGTAATTTCATAAGAGATATACAAGATTTCAGAGATAAAAAAGCATATCAATTTTCTACCAGCAGAAACACATCACGTAATTTCGAGACTGATCTTTCTTCAACGGATACTGATTTATCAGACATTGAGGCACGGCAAAAGACTGGGAGAAACAGACAACGGGGACGGGGGGGCCAGAGAGGGCGGCCAAATGAAAGATCAACTGGGGGTCGTTTTTTAGACCAAGGGTACCCCCTGAGGAATCGGATGAATCCCAGTGGGCAGAACCCATAGAGGAGTCCCAAATTATCAACCTGTCTTCAAAAAACCTGACGGATAGTGAAATTAGAGTCCTCAATAGGGGTCTAAATTTTGTCCCGACATCTGACTTTCAGACTTTTGACAGTTTAAAAGATCTTCACCTTTTTGTAAGGAAGTTGAAGTGGCGAAAGCACTTCATTAGAGAAGATAAACGATTGTGTCAGAATATGGATATACCTGATTCCCTGTTGTCTGATGTAAGATTATTATACGATTTATCAGAACCAGTCCCGGGATCCACAGGGGAGGGTCCGTTTACTCAATTGAAATCAAAAAGTAAAAGAATGCCCCCCGTACAAGGTGACCAGTCAACAATTGACGTATTTTTAGAACTGGTTTCAAAGGATATTGAGAAATTGGAAGGCAGAGGTTTGGGTGGCCATAGAAATCTGACCAAAAAGGAAATGGAGGCACTAAAATCCTTGGAAAGCAATAAAAATCTTACGGTGAAGCCTTCTGATAAAGGAGGTAACATCGTAGTGATGGATAACATAACTTATTTGGAGATATGCCATAATATTTTGAAGGATAAGAATGGTTATGAACGTCTGGTCTCGAATCCTCTGTCTGATTATCTGAAACGGTTGAAACTTATTCTGAGAGAGGGCCTAGGTAATCAGGTCATTGATAAAAATGAATATGATTTCATACTTCCTACCCATCCCGTGCTGGCAACCTTCTACTGCCTGCCCAAAATCCACAAGGGCCTATCCCCTTTGAAGGGGAGGCCCATAGTCTCGGGTATTGGCAGTATTGGTCACCACGCGGGAGTATACATCGATGAAATTTTAAAACCCTTTGTTTTGTCTTTAAATTCCTTTGTGAAGGACTCAACAGACTTACTAAGAAGGATAGAGGGCATACAAGTGGAGACAACATCTCTTTTGTGTAGTATCGATGTGGAGGCCCTTTATTCATCTATTAATCATCAAGATGGACTGAGGGCTGTGGAATCTTTTTTGAAAACAAGAGGCCGACAGTTTGGGCCACATAACCAATTTGTTTTGAGTTTATTGGACTTTTGTCTGACCACCAATTTCTTCCTGTTTGATGGGCACTTCTACCACCAGCTCAGGGGCACCGCGATGGGCAGCCCATGTGCGCCCTCGTATGCCAATCTGCTCCTGGGCTGGTGGGAAGAGAATTGTGTCTTTGGGGATGACCTTGTGGAAGAATCAGCTAAGATAGCGTTATGGGCACGCTATATTGATGATGTCCTGGTAATTTGGAATGGTGATCTGGTGGGTCTGAGGGCCTTCGTGGAAAAATTAAACAATAATCCCCTGGGTTTGTTTTTCACTTTTGAGTGTCACTCTACAGAGCTGGCCTTTCTGGACTTGTTTATCCAAAAAGATGTGAATGGTTTACTCAACACTAAAGTTTACCGCAAACCGACCTCCACGAATGCCCTCCTCAGATGGGAGAGTCATCATCCGGCACCTCTGAGGAAGGGCATTCCAAAAGGGCAGTACCTCCGATTAAAACGGAACTGTACCCTGGAGGCTGACTTTTTGGATCAGGCAGAGGACCTACGAAAACGGTTCCATAATAGGGGATATCCACAAGGAATCCTCAAGAAGGCATTTAACGAGACCAAAAAACTAGATCGGACACAGCTTTTAAGATCTATGGTACCTCAGCCAGAGCCACAAGTCTGTAGGTTTATTACCACCTACAATAATGGAGCAGACCGGATAAGATCTATTTTAAAGAGACATTGGCCAGTGCTGAGAATGGATGAGGACATTGGGGACATGGTGGGCCCTCAGCCAAAGATCACGTTCCAAAAAGGGAGATCATTAAAAGACAGACTTGTGTCTAGCCATTATGTGGCACCAAAAAAGGAAATGTGGCTTGCACAGGAGGTAAAAGGGTGCTATACCTGTAGTGGATGTGTGGCCTGTCCAGTGATGACAAAAGGTAAATCTTTTGAGAGCAATAACACCAAAAAGAAATTTGAAATAAGACATTTCATAAACTGTAGGACAAAGGGAGTGGTGTATAAGGCGGATTGTAGTTGTGGTCTAGAGTACGTTGGAAAGACAATCAGAGAACTACGGAGGAGAGTAGGTGAACATCTGAGGGATATAGAACTTAAAAGAGATACTCCGCTTTCTAGACACATTAACACCATACACAATGGGGATTATTCCCAATTGAGATTTATGGGGATTGACAAAGTTGAAAAACCAAAAAGGGGGGGTGATTGGGATAAGAAAGTCTTGCAGTGTGAAGCAAGGTGGATATATCGCCTAAAAACACAATCGCCCACCGGCCTTAATGAGACCCTTACCTTCAGTTGCTTTTTATGAGATGACTATTGCTAATTTCCTTAGGCCTAGGGAGATACAGGGCCTAGCCACCGTTGAGTGGGGGCACCACTATTGTCGTATTTGGTAGGGTGCCGACCTCCACTGTGTAGGTAGGGTATAGTATAGTTTTGATGAAAGGCACACAATCCCGGTTCCTATGACCTATGAACTTTTTGAGTAATGTATATTAGTTTTCTTTTCTATCTTTCATCACTATGAGACAGGGCGTTATAGGGTGAGTTAGGGTTAGCCTCCGTTGAGCGGGGGCGCCATCTCGTCTATTAGGGTGCCAACCTCCGCAGTTAGGCAGGGTATAGAGAGTGAAGAATAGGGTGTATTGTAGTATGTGCACAGTTGTACCTATCCTTCCTTCATATCCATGCAAGCCGTGTTTTATTGGTCCTAGCCGGATATAGTACATGTTTTTTTATCCTCCCTCACTTGTTTGAGGTTGTAGGATAATTATAGTAGTGTCAAAATTGATTTTGAAAATCTAATTTTAGCTTAATGTATTAAGCTTATAAATATGGTATCATTTTTTTCCTCCTCTTCTTTTCCTTGTGTTTGCACACAAAAAAAAGGGCATAATTTGTAGCTCTGTGGGTAATCCCCACGAATAGTGAGATATGCTGCGGAGTTTAGGTTCCGGGATATCGAAGTTGCAGCGGGGAAAGTATTTTTCAGTACACCCGGCCCTGCACACCGGAAGTGAGGTAGCGGGGAGAATATGCTTTTTTACACCCGGCTCTGCACACCGGAAGTGAGACATATTTTGGCCGCCTGGAACGCATATGCACACAGGCGTGCAGGGATGACGTAGGAAAGGGGCGTATGTGTGACGTGGTCAGCGGATGTCTGATCCTACATGGCGTCTCTTGGAAGGAACGCACGTGGAGCCCGGATTCCGGAAATGAAGAGATGGTTTGTTTTGGATAAATTGTGGAGACAGGAGCGGCAGCAGACCGCAAGATGAATCTAAATAGGAAGGTTGTTTATTCCTTGTGAGGAAATCACCTTCTCCCCGAGTTGGCAGTTTATTTAATCCTCCCCTGATGATGAAAGGAAACGCGTCGGGAGGCCAGGGGGTTAACAATTACCTCGAGTTGAGGACCGGTCTGGTGGGTTGAAAGTTTGATGGTGTGCACGTCCATCCCCCATCTACGGACAAACAGAGGAATTGTATGGAGCATCTCTCAAGACCGGGAGAGTCTGTCTAACATAAGAACCGGGTGAGATTGTTCCTTTTTATAGATGCTTTTTTTGAAATCATCATGCGGCTATATATCTAGCAGTGTGTTACAGATGCATTATACATAAGGCCTGTGTAGGGCGATATCGGACATCTGTAGTTATTTGTAGACATCTGGTATGATTTACACATGGTTCAGTGAGAATCAGCATGATAAAAAGAGCACTTTTCTTATATTGCTTAGAGATAATCAAGTATAGATCAAGTTATCCTCCAAGGGATAATTAGGATTTGATTAAGCAATATTTTATGCCCATACTTACCAGTAATTAATTGGGTTTATTGGGTGTCTTCCAGTTGTTTATGTCGGTTTGTTGTTCTTGTCTTTAACTAGATTTTTAATAATATTATCATTAAAAGTTAATTTTTATTATTATTCATTACCACGACTACCTTGCTTCCTACAGTCATGGCCAAAAGTATTCACACCCCTGCAATTCTGTCAGATAATGCTCAGTTTCTTCCTGAAAATGATTGCAAACACAAATTCTTTGGTATTATTATCTTCATTTAATTTGTCTTAAATGAAAAAACACAAAAGAGAATGAAGCAAAAAGCAAAACATTGATCATTTCACACAAAACTCCAAAAATGGGCCAGACAAAAGTATTGGCACCCTCAGCCTAATACTTGGTTGCACAACCTTTAGCCAAAATAACTGCGACCAACCACTTCCGTTAACCATCAATGAGTTTCTTACAATGCTCTGCTGGAATTTTAAACCATTCTTCTTTGGCAAACTGCTCCAGGTCCCTGATATTTGAAGGGTGCCTTCTCCAAACTGCCATTTTTAGATCTCTCCACAGGTGTTCTATGGGATTCAGGTCTGGACTCATTGCTGGCCACCTTAGAAGTCTCCAGTGCTTTCTCTCAAACCATTTTCTAGTGCTTTTTGAAGTGTGTTTTGGGTCATTGTCCTGCTGGCATGACCTCTGAGGGAGACCCAGCTTTCTCACAGTGGGCCCTACATTATGCTGCAAAATTTGTTGGTAGTCTTCAGACTTCATAATGCCATGCACACGGTCAAGCAGTCCAGTGCCAGAGGCAGCAAAGCAACCCCAAAACATCAGGGAACCTCCGCCATGTTTGACTTTAGGGACCGTGTTCTTTTCTTTGAATGCCTCTTTTTTTCTCCTGTAAACTCTATGTTGATGCCTTTGCCCAAAAAGCTCTACTTTTGTCTCATCTGACCAGAGAACATTCTTCCAAAACGTTTTAGGCTTTTTCAGGTAAGTTTTGGCAAACTCCAGCCTGGCTTTTTTATGTCTCGGGGTAAGAAGTGGGGTCTTCCTGGGTCTCCTACCATACAGTCCCTTTTCATTCAGATGCCGATGGATAGTACGGGTTGACACTTGTACCCTCGGACTGCAGGGCAGCTTGAACTTGTTTGGATGTTAGTCGAGGTTCTTTATCCAACATCCGCACAATCTTGCGTTGAAATCTCTTGTCAATTTTTCTTTTCCGTACACATCTAGGGAGGTTAGCCACAGTGCCATGGGCTTTAAACTTCTTGATGACACTGCGCACGGTAGACACAGGAACATTCAGGTCTTTGGAGATGGACTTGTAGCCTTGAGATTGCTCATGCTTCCTCACAATTTGGTTTCTCAAGTCCTCAGACAGTTCTTTGGTCTTCTTTCTTTTCTCCATGCTCAATGTGGTACACACAAGGATACAGGACAGAGGTTGAGTCAACTTTAATCCATGTCAACTGGCTGCAAGTGTGATTTAGTTATTGCCAACACCTGTTATGTGCCACAGGTAAGTTACAGGTGCTGTTAATTACACAAATTAGAAAAGCATCACATGATTTTTCGAACAGTGCCAATACTTTTGTCCACCCCCTTTTTTATGTTTGGTGTGGAATTATATCCAATTTTGCTTTAGAACAATTCTTTTTTTTGTTTTTTTCATTTAAGACAAATTAAATGAAGATACCAGACAATTTGTGTTTGCAATCATTTTCAGGAAGAAACTGAGTATTATCCGACAGAATTGCAGGGCTGTGAATACTTTTGGCCATGACTGTATATGCATTATAGTGCTTCATATTTCCTTTGTGCATCATATTGCTTCATGGTTCCTGTATGCATCATAGCGCTTCATATTGCCTTTATGTATTATATTACAGCATATTGCTTCATAGTTCCTATATGTGTCATAGCGCTTCATATTTACTTCATGCATCATATTGCTTCATAGTTCCTATATGCATCATTAGCACTTCATAGTTACTTCATGCATCATATTGCATCATATTGCTTCATTATTCCTATATGCATCATAGCGCTTCATAGTTACTTCAGGCATCATATTGCATCATATTGCATCATATTGCGTCATTATTCCTGTATGCATCATATTGCTTCATTGTTCCTATATGTATCATAGCGCTTCATAGTTACTTCATGCATCATATTGCTTCATTATTCCTATATGCATCATAATGCTTCATTGTTCCTATATGCATCATAGTGCTTCATATTGCCTTTGTGCATCATATTTCTTCATAGTTACTATATGCATCATAGCGCTTCATAGTGACTTTGTGCATCATATTGAATCATATTGCTTAATAGTGCCTTTATGCATCATATTACTTTATATTGCTTAATAGTTCGTATGTGCTTCATTTTTCATCGCATAATATCATCGCATCATTCGCATAATATTGCATCATAGTCTTCGGTGCCCTGTGCCTCATGGGGCATCATTAGTGTGTCGGGCTTGGTGCCTTTTTCGCCTCTGGCTGTGGGCCACTGGGTTAGACCTTCTGACTGGTGCTTTGTTGTGTGGCCGCACATTGTATCGTCGGCCTACCACTTCACATTTCTGTCTTGGGCCTCAACTCTAGATATACAGTGGAGTCCTTGTGTTTTTGGACCCAGATCCAGCTTCTGTTACTTCATTCTTTACAACAGGGCTTAGCCAAACAAACAGCTATGCTTGATTTAGCTTAGTAAATTAGCATTTCTTCTGTTTGGAACAGATCTCTCAGGTGAGCTTCTACCTTGAGTGCTAAAGGCAAGTCTGTTTCATAATTAGCTATAAAAGATGAAATACGCCATTTGGTACATCCTATTAAAGGACATACTATTGTCCTGGGAGCGGAAAATCCCACGAGGTGGAGGGATGGAATCCTTCTACCTCGGAATGCTCTGCCCCAAGATATTAGGACCATCCACAATTTGCATAGTTTTAGGTGCACCCTCAAAACACATTTGTTCAGAGCGGCCTACCACGTTCCCTAATCAGTCATTTTATGTTTATGTGTGTGTATGTGTGTAGCCAATTCACTACTTCCATCTATCCCCCTCCCCCTGAAGATGACTGTGCCATCATTGTAAATACATCATTGTAAATACACACCTGTACTTTGTATCTCCCCCACTTCATTGTAGATTGTCAGCTTTCACGAGCAGAGTTGTTTTATTTTTATAGCGTTGTTACTTATGACTGTTGTGTTTGAAACTGTTAAACTGTAAAGCCCAGCGGAATATGTTGGCGCTATATAAATAAAGATTATTATTATTATTTATTATTGTTTATTATTATTATTGATCCTTCCCAACTCCACATTCGGCAATCAGACTAGTTGCCTTGATCAACATCAAATAGACAGATTCTTGTCCTATAAGTCTGGTGCGTTTCGTTTACCAGGGACATCATCACTGCCTTTTGTACCTTGTGGTGAAGCAGCAGCAATGTCATGTGGCAGAGGATCCCATTCTTGCGGCTCTTGCAGCAGTCACAGCTCCTAAGATAAATGAAACTGTATCCAGGGCTCTTACAGTTAAGAACCCATAGTCTCACTGCCTCACAGTGGATGATCTCCCTCTGTGGTAAGAAACCTACTTTTTCTCTAGCCATGGAATATGGTTACTCCCACAATGGCAGTCTGGGTGTATAAATATCCCTGAGAAGATTGCCTCTTAGGATATTTTTGTGCGTATATGTGTGTATATATACATATATATACAAATAATTTGACATACTTATAATGTCTGGACTAATGACTCGTATAAATGCAGTTTTGAATAATTTCAAGTGTCGGAAGATGTTTACCACCACCATCCTCACTTCCACCACCACCTTCGATTCAGAGTCCGGACTCCCTGTGTCTAATGAGAAGCCTGACGTTGGTAATGGCAGGAGATATTACCTGCCGGATGGTGTATTCCTTAGTTTCAATAATATATAACCCTTACTTGGGGTTAGACATCTAAGGATTTGGAATAGACGTGATCTCCTGGATGAGTAATGTGCGTACATCCCAATGCTCTGCCATTATCCATGTACTAACTGTTATTGGTTTGATTTACCCTCAGTCCAGGGTCTCTGTCCTGCAGGTCTCCTTGTAGTATGGTAAGCTGGTCTGTAACCAAGGTTTAACCTGAGCCCAGGAGGACCGATGAAGGAACAGTCCTGTGTTATTAAACACATCAATAACTTATGAAAAGCATTGGTTAGATATAAAATATAAATATTCAAATAAATTCAAAAAGCGTAACCAACCTAATAGTATGGACCCAATACAGAAAAATCGTCACTTAGACAAGCAAAACAAAAAGAACAGAACCTCACAATCAAAAAGTCCAGAGTTTTGTAAAAGGATTATATATTTTATTATTAAAAATAGTGAAGGGAATGTTACAACAACTGTGAACAACATACATAGAAAATGTAAAAAAACACTCAATGGCAGGCAGAACCACAAATGGGCCAATATTCCAGGTAAATCCAATTAAATAATAAATATTTATATCTGAAGATCGAAAAAAAACTCCACAGATCATATGCCTACATGCAGACACCTATATGTATGAAGGGCCTTAGGTAAATCAACATGTAGTAGGCAATCTAACAGCATGGAGAACTAAACATTCAAGGACCAAATAATCCTGTCTCCAGCCGAAAAGGTAAAGTGCAAAAGTGCTGAGGTATATAGCATTATAGTAGAGTACGCACTATTACCTGTCAGGAGTGTTTCAGTGGTGGCCCAGAGGATCCGCCTAACCGCCCCAACTCGCATTTCGGATGGCACCTTCATCAGGGGGCATGCATTTTAGTAAGAGACCGGGCTTTTTATATCGCAGCGTGTCCCGGAAGTAGCTCTGCCGCGGACCGGAAGTGACACATCCGTCACCTCGGCAACTGCGATGCCGGCCGGCGCCCGCGTCGTGTGGCCACAGGCATCAGGAAACACGTATACCCCACGTGACCTGATGCCTGCAGACACATAGAGACACAGGAGGCCGGCGGGAGTAGCGGGGACAAGGCGCGCATGCTTACTGTCCGCGACAGAGTTACAAGATCAAATTGCATCGCCAGAAAAAATCTAGCTAGCTGTTACACGGGACACCCAAATTGGAGAGGGCACAGTCTAATTTGATCAATTCAACAGAAAATATCAGGACAAATGTTTTACAAGGGAAATATATATTACACAGTTACATAATGCAAAATATCAAAAAACAGCATAGTAAATAACATATACATATTAAATACATACAAAAGGTACAAATACAGTGAGCAAAACTTCACAATAAACAAATATTACACCCTCTAAACGAGATGGATAATCCATATGTAAATAGAAGAATTCCATTGTGTTCATATCCTGACAGATAGTATTTCCACGTCAAATGGCGGATGATGTTCAACTAGACCATATGGATTTATGGAAAAAAGCCCAACATATAACATGTGAGACAATCAACACCTAAAAAATAGAAAATAGTATTAAAATCATAAAAAACAACCTATATATGTTTTCCCAACAGCAAGTAGGTGACCGCAAAGTATATAAAATCATACAGATTTATCATAGAAACGAGGAGAACGAAAGATTCTCATTCAGGCCTTGGGGGTGGACTGTTTGTAACGTCCATATCCACCTGGCTTCACACTGTGCCAGGCACTGTGACAATTTCCCACCCCTACTGACAATATCCAATGTATCTATACCCCTCACCCGCAGAAGATTACTGTTACACTGATAAACATCCCTAAAATGTTGGGGTATGGTTTTAAGAGTGGATGTGTCCGTGTGGCCAGCTGCGGCCTGTATGCCCAATACGTGTTCCCTCACACGTATTTTGAACTGACGTGTGGTGAGTGTGGTGATAAATATCACAATTTATCCCACGCACAACAAGGTATGTGATTTATTATGCGGTATGCCCCTGCAAACTTATTTACGTGGGACTCGCCACACGTCAGTTCAAAATACGTGGCCATACCAAATATGTGTACTTTGTTTTTGTTTTTATATAAATATTTGTATTTTTGGATTAATAATTTTCTTTTTTTCTTCTTTATATTGATATTTTTTTATTTTTATATTTTTACAATTTTTAAAAAGTTTGTTTTCATTTTAACTTTTTGTTTTTACCTGGTCCTACGATGGGGCATCAACTTTTCCTGCCCTGATCGCTGATCTAATTATCAGGATGTTTCCGCAACATAGAGGAGCTAGAAAACCGCGGCGTCTAATTGCTCCCACTCCTGCACTGAGAAGAAGCACCTCGCCTTCATTTTAATGGTTTTTATTTCTTCTCTCAGAACAAGGGTTAATCGGCCATGTTGGAGAGCCCTGAGCTTGCAGCTGACCTTCGTTAGCTACCCCCCTTCTCTTTATAATCTGGGCTCTGATGCAAATACTTGTCAGAGCTAGCATTTGCTGCATGGCTTCAGGAGGGAACAGTGTTCATATGAAAAGGAATCTTGGAGGAGTTATCTGTGACTATTGCGTGGATTCTAAGTGTGGTAATTCCCTTTTCTCCATTTTTGTTTTTTCCCCCTACCTCCAGTCCCGAACCCTACCTCCAGTCCCGAGTGCATTCCTGTGTTATATGTTTGTGAATATTTTGCATGCCTGTAGTTTTCTATTAACCCTTGTTTATTTAGCCTTGTTTGTCAGGTTGGTGTACTGCGGTGCACAATAGCGCCCCTCTTCCCTAAGTGAGGGAAGAGAACAGACGGAGGGCTATCTCAGGAGACAGGGCAAGGGTGGAGGTCCCGGCATCTTCACCTTTGGAAATATCCTGGGGAATAGGGTGAGCTAAGGCGCCCTCTAGAGATAGGGACAGGGAAGGAGCCCCAGGTCCCGGAACACCCGGCAGCTGTATCGTGACATTAGCTCTGACCGCAGCCATTTTCTGATCCATTATGGATCCAATCATTGCTCTGACAGGGCAACTGCAGCAGCTCAATCTGGAGGTGTACGATTTGCACACGGCAGTTTTTCAGCACCCTAATACATCTGGTGCAGGAATCTTGTCTCCCAGGTTAACCATAATGGAACCCATGATTGCTTTGCCTGACAGGCTCTCTGGGGGGGCGTGACAAATTTGCTGTGTTTAGAGAGGCCTGCAAACTAAACTTCAAGCTACACCCTGTTTTCTCAGGTTCAGAGGAGCAACGTGTGTGGATAGTTATCTCACTCCTTCAGGGGGTCTTCCAAGAGTGGGCATTTTCTCTCCCATCTGACCCCCAGACGCTTCAGACGGTGGAGGGATTTTTTTTCTGGCACTGGGTTTTATATATGATAACTCTGATCGCGTCTCCTTGGCTGAGTCCACACTGCACCAACTTCAGGAAGGAGAATGGCCGGCGGAGGAGTATTGCTCTTAGTTTCAGAGGTGGGCCACGGATACTCAGTGAAATGACCCGCACTCCGTAGCTTGTTCTGTGAGGGGCTTACAGTAAGGGTGAAGGATGCTTTAGCCCTTTAAGAGACTCACAGTCTCCCTTGAGGCAGCCATGTCTTTGGTGATCCAGGTTGATCGCTGTCTTCGCCAAAGACATAGAGAGTCACCTCTGGGTGCTGGAGGTTCGGGGTCAAAGGAGTTCCATACTGTGCCCGCTGAGGAACCCATGTAGGTGGGTGCAACATCTCACTTGGGTAAATTATCTGTTGTCCAGCGAAAAGGGGGAGTGTGTTTCTATTGTTGTAAAAAGGGCCATTTTGTGGGCACGTGTCCTTCCCATCCCCATAGTAAACAACCGTTGAAAAAACTAGGTGGCCCGGGCGACGGAGAGGTTAGCAACTTGGCTGTTCTTATCAGCTTTGTGGGTAGTACACCATTTTTTCTACCAGCTGTAATCCACATGGGTGAGATGGTGGACGTATCTGCTTTTCTGAACCGTGGTGGGATTTAATTTGATCGACGCTAGGTTTGTCCACGTCCGATGCCTCCGTTTCTTTCTCCAGCAGGATGTCATGCTCGCGCCCAGACTGGTTGGCGCGGGCGTGCGGGGGAGTGGCCCCACTGGACCACAGACGAAACTTCCCTGGAAGCCCGGGGCGTAACTAAGTAGCTTCCTAGGTGTTCGCTGGAGCCTCTGATGGTGAGGTCAGACTTGTGCAATAGGAAGCTACCAGGTACCACTCCAGGGTGGAGTCTGGTTGTGGCTGCTGATCCCACCGGGGAACGGAACATAGACAAGCAAGCGGGCACGGCTGGCACATAGGCAGGCAGACGGGTACAACAGGAACACTGTCAGGCAGGCGGGCACGGCTGGCTCTCTGGTAGGCAGGCGGGCACGACTGGCTCTCTGGCAGGACTGGTGAACAAGACTGGTACACTGGAAGAACCGGTAGGGACCGGTCTGCAGGCAGATATGTAGAACGGGTAAGAACCTGTTCAGACACGAGGACCTAGGAATAAGTAGATAAAGACCGCAAGAGCGGATGCAGAGCGAAAGCACAGAGCTGGAGCCAAGAACAGAAATGCAGGAGGCGGAGCCAAGAGCAGGAGGCGGAGCCAAGTGCAAAACCGCAGGAGGCGGAGCCAAGAGCAAAACTGCAGGAGGCGGAGCCAAGAGCTGGAGGCGGAGCCAAGTGCAGACAGGCAGGAGGCGGAGCCAAGAGCTGGAGGCGGAGCCAAGTGCAGACAGGCAGGAGGCGGAGCCAAGAGCTGGCGGCGGAGCCAAGTGCAGGAGAAGTAGAACCGCAAAGAGCGGAGCCAGGTAGAACCGCAAAGAGCGGAGCCAGGTAGAACCGCAAAGAGCGGAGCCAGGTAGAACCGCAAAGAGCGGAGCCAGGTAGAACCGCAAAGAGCGGAGCCAGGTAGAACCGCAAAGAGCGGAGCCAGGTAGAACCGCAAAGAGCGGAGCCAGGTAGAACCGCAAAGAGCGGAGCCAGGTAGAACCGCAAAGAGCGGAGAGGAGCTGCGGGAGGGGTCTCTGCAGCAAAGCTGAGCAGAGCCACAAAGAATGTGGAGAGAAGCTGCAGCAAGGGATAACTGCAACAGCAGAAGATAAGCTGAGTAGAAAGGAGCAGAAACGCAGAAGTGAGGAGCAGAGGTAAAGTCACAAAGGTTCAGAGCAGGCAGAGCTGCAAGAGTGCGGAGTGTAAGCAGACTGAGAATACAAGGAAAGACAACAGGGAAGGAAGCCAAAGACTAGGAGACCGAGGTAAGACTAAGTGCAGACAAGGCAATGGAACAAGACACAAGGACAAAGACACTGGGACCAGGATATTCTGCCTCCTGGTGGGCGGACAACAAGACCAAGGAAATAACACAGAGAATCCTTCAGAGAGGGAGTAACTCAGAGCAAGGCCAGGCAAACTCGAAGCAAGACACTAACTGAGCTAACACATTGCACAGGCCCAGAACACTGGGTGGAGCTGCACTATATACTGGAGGCCTCTTGGTAATTGGTCAGGAACAGATTGGACAGATGCACCTGATTCCTATAAGAACCAGAGAGTTCAGGCGCCGGCCCCCTATACACACACAGCCATGAAGCATGCAGGAGAGCAGAGACATAGAACATGGTGCTGGCAAGAAACAGAAACCACAACATGACCTGGAGCAGTGGGTAAGATGGTGTGAGAGATGTGAGGCCATGCCGTGATGCCAGCAGAGTTGTTACAGTACCCCCCCCCCCTTTACGGCCCCTCCTCTTCAAGCCTGCCAGAATAACTTGTAGAAGAAGGATAGGAGCACACATAGTCCAGGCCAACATGACATCTTCAGGGTAGAAGGCGGCAGGAGGGTCACCAGGTATCTCAGAAAACAAAGTCTCTTGGTGCTCAACAGGGTTAGCTTCCACAAAGAGCAGGACCACCTCCTCCAGGTACATAGGTAACAGGGACTTGAATGCTGCCGTCTTAATATTTTCACCAGCCAGACACATGGAAACTGGAAACCTAATAGGATTCAAGTTTTGCCCAACAGGTAGCAGAGAAGTTCCTGGATACTGAACACAGGAAAAGTCACTAGAGATGAGTGTGGAGAACAACAGCTCTACCGAGTCAGAGAAAAATTGAGGTGAACAAACTTCTGTTTCGAAGTCTTCACCAGCCGGCCACAAGGACGCAGAAGGTATAAACATAGGAACTATCCTCTGCCCGTTATCCAGAAGAAATCGTCCAAGCGGCGGGGATGTTCCTAGGAACGGATTACAGGTATAGTCGTTGGAGATGTGTGGAGAGATAGTCACCGCTTCCCCATCTTCGGTGACATTAGCACACCTTGACTCGACGACTAAGTGTTTACTGGTATAGTCGCTGGAGATGTGTGGAGACATCGTCACCGTTTCCCCATCTTCGGTGATGTCAGCACACCTTGACTCGTCGACTAGCAGACCAGCTGAAGAAGAGGACACTGCTGAGTGTCTTTGACGCATGGGAACCAGACAGTTCTTAAGACTGGGTAAGTTCAAACGAAGCACTTTACTGGAACCCTTGACCAGAGCGGGTGGTAGAGTCCTTGGCTCAGAATGACCCATGGGCATAACAGACAGCATGTGGAAGACGAACTTCTTCGTGTATAAGGCTCCAACTTGGAGCTGTAGTTGTCCTTGCAGGACCAGACTGTTCTTTAGCAGGGTTCGGCCATTATCAGGCAACGCCCACACCGGGTTCTGGAGCTGAAGAACGGAGACCATACACCGACTCTGTATGATAGGCGGCTTAAACACACCAAAGCTCCCAGAAGGCAGAGAAACAGTCATTAACTTAGATGGAGAGGAGGTACTCTCGCCAGGGGCAGCCTCTCCAACTGGCCCGAGGTTTTGGAGCTTAAGATCCCCTGGACAGAGGCCATCCAGGTGTTCCTCACAACAGCAGCGACATTGTATGCCCTTCTTATGGCTGATTTCAGGCTGCCGCTTTGCCAGCCCACTCTCATCAACCTTCTTAGGCTTCACACAGGTAGCTGCTTTAACAGGTAGAGGAACTGGAGGGTCACAGACGGTCATGGCTTGACGTGGGGGTTTCTTCACGGGTTTCGCCCGTCTGGAGCGCCTCTCGGATCTAGATGGGGAAGACTTAACAGGAGCAGCAGGACAAGGCTTGTCAAATACTTTACGGAAGGCCACCAAGAAGGCCCCTAGGTTCATGACGATAGGATCCCCTGCTTCCCAGAGGGGAGTTATCCATATTAGAGCATCTTCAGCCAGGTAGGATATGATGTAACCCACCTTGACCCAGTCAGAGGTGAAACAAGCTGCATTCTGCAGGATGTAGCGTAAGCACTGCTTCAGGAACCCCTGGCATTCTTCAGGATTCCCATAGAACCTAGGTGGGTCAGCTGGGTAGTGCTCCTCCTCATAGGCCTGAAGTTGCTTGAAGAGAGCATTAGAGACAATAATTGGGTCAGAGGTCTCTTCAATCTGAACCAGCCTTGGTGGAACAAATTTTTCAGGTTGCTCATACGGGCAGGAAAAAAGTTCATCATGCTCTGCGAGCGGTAGGACATGGGATACAGCGGAGGCCATGGCCTGTGCAAACTGTCATGCTTGCGCCCAGACTGGTTGGCGCGGGCGTGCGGGGGAGTGGCCCCACTGGACCACAGACCAAACTTCCCTGGAAGGGGCGTAACTAAGTAGCTTCCTAGGTGTTCGCTGGAGCCTCTGATGGTGAGGTCAGACTTGTGCAATAGGAAGCTACCAGGTACCACTCCAGGGTGGAGTCTGGTTGTGGCTGCTGATCCCACCGGGGAACGGAACATAGACAAGCAAGCGGGCACGGCTGGCACATAGGCAGGCAGACGGGTACAACAGGAACACTGTCAGGCAGGCGGGCATGGCTGGCTCTCTGGTAGGCAGGCGGGCACGACTGGCTCTCTGGCAGGACTGGTGAACAAGACTGGTACACTGGAAGAACCGGTAGGGACCTGTCTGCAGGCAGATATGTAGAACGGGTAAGAACCTGTTCAGACACGAGGACCTAGGAATAAGTAGATAAAGACCGCAAGAGCGGATGCAGAGCGAAAGCACAGAGCTGGAGCCAAGAACATAAATGCAGGAGGCGGAGCCAAGAGCAGGAGGCGGAGCCAAGTGCAAAACTGCAGGAGGCGGAGCCAAGAACTGGAGGCGGAGCCAAGTGCAAAACCACAGGAGGCGGAGCCAAGAGCTGGAGGCGGAGCCAAGTGCAGACAGGCAGGAGGCGGAGCCAAGAGCTGGCGGCGGAGCCAAGTGCAGGAGAGGTAGAACCGCAAGGAGCGGAGCCAGGTAGAACCGCAAGGAGCGGAGCCAGGTAGAACCGCAAGGAGCGGAGCCAGGTAGAACCGCAAGGAGCGGAGCCAGGTAGAACCGCAAGGAGCGGAGCCAGGTAGAACCGCAAGGAGCGGAGCCAGGTAGAACCGCAAGGAGCGGAGCCAGGTAGAACCGCAAGGAGCGGAGCCAGGTAGAACCGCAAGGAGCGGAGCCAGGTAGAACCGCAAGGAGCGGAGCCAGGTAGAACCGCAAAGAGCGGAGCCAGGTAGAACCGCAAAGAGCGGAGCCAGGTAGAACCGCAAGGAGCGGAGCCAGGTAGAACCGCAAGGAGCGGAGAGGAGCTGCGGGAGGGGTCTCTGCAGCAAAGCTGAGCAGAGCCACAAAGAATGTGGAGAGAAGCTGCAGCAAGGGATAACTGCAACAGCAGAAGATAAGCTGAGTAGAAAGGAGCAGAAACGCAGAAGTGAGGAGCAGAGGTAAAGTCACAAAGGTTCAGAGCAGGCAGAGCTGCAAGAGTGCGGAGTGTAAGCAGACTGAGAATACAAGGAAAGACAACAGGGAAGGAAGCCAAAGACTAGGAGACCGAGGTAAGACTAAGTGCAGACAAGGCAATGGAACAAGACACAAGGACAAAGACACTGGGACCAGGATATTCTGCCTCCTGGTGGGCGGACAACAAGACCAAGGAAATAATAACACAGAGAATCCTCCAGAGAGGGAGTAACTCAGAGCAAGGCCAGGCAAACTCAGAAGCAACACACTAACTGAGCTAACACATTGCACAGGCCCAGAACACTGGGTGGAGCTGCACTATATACTGGAGGCCTCCTGGTAATTGGTCAGGAACAGATTGGACAGATGCACCTGATTCCTATAAGAACCAGAGAGTTCAGGCGCCGCCCCTCTATACACAGAGCCATGAAGCATGCAGAGAGCAGAGACATAGAACATGGTGCTGGCAAGAAACAGAAACCACAACATGACCTGGAGCAGTGGGTAAGATAGTGTGAGAGATGTGAGGCCATGCCGTGATGCCAGCAGAGTTGTTACACAGGACTTGGCACCTGTCCACACTGCCAAAAGTACCAATATGTAATTTAAAAACAACAGTGTCACTGTGCTTTATTGGCCAGCAAACTCACACTGACCTTAACCCCACAGAGAATCTATGGGGTATTGTCAAGAGGTAAATGAGACACCAGTCCCAACATTGCAGACAAGCTGAAGGCTGCTATCAAAGCAACCTGGGCTTCTGTAACACATTAACAGTTCCACAGGCTGATCGCCTCCATGACACGCCGCATTGATGTAGTAATTGGTGCAAAAGGAGCCCTGACCAAGTATTGAGTGCATTTACTGAACATACATTCCAGTAGGCCAACATTTCGGATTTTAAAATAATTTTTCAAGCTGGTGTTATAAAGTATTTTAATTTACTGAGACAATGACTTTTGGGTTTGTAATGACTCTATATATTATGAGTTTCACTTTTTCTATTGAAGAACTGAAATCAATTAACTTTTTTATGATATTCTAATTTTGAGAGAAGCACCTGTATGCTGCATAATATTTTCATAAGACTAGTTAAGCAAAAACATTGAAATGGCCTACATCACTTAGAAACAGAACAAAGTTTGTCTATCCGTTAAGAAAAGATGAACACATCTATCCCTACAGTCTTTGTAGTACATATCAGAAGAGCTCTACGGTAATCTGTTTAATAAGAAGAAGTAGCAGCATTAGGTGTTACACAGCTTTCTAAAGTATCTGGTGTTGTTTTACAAAGAAAAGTCTTTAAAATGATTTGCATTATGACGAAAAAGAATTAGATGGGAAGCGATTGCATTGGGGATCGGTAAAGTTGATCCTCTTTCCCTACAGAGCAGAGGCGTTTAATAAAGCACAACATCCCTTGAAGATTTTTCCTTTTCTAGATTGATACTTTAAAAAAGAGATCTCGTAAAGTTAACAGTCTCCAGAAAGAATGCTAAGTGTTTCTGTTGGCTTTATAACTCCCATGTGAGTCAGACATTTTCTAATATTTTTTTCATTCTCTGTAATTTATAAAATTCATGAAAGACTCCAATATACCTCACAGTAACAATGGAACCTTGATTTTGCTTCTTATTCCTTAAAGGGAATCTGTCACCATATTTGACGTATGTAATCTATTAATATGGGCATTCAAGGTATAGACTGCTGAAAAATCCTCCCTGTTTGTCTCATATCAGATTCCATGTTGAGAAATCATCTTTTATCACTTTATGTAAATGACCTCTGCGGAAAAAAGACTTATTATTCCCTGAGATTTTAGGCTTAGTTTACCCTTCGAACTGCAGGACATCAAGCCCTGGGAGGAGGTTTCGAAAATCATTTCCATAACCAAGGTGGCAAAAAAAGACTTTGATCCCTTTCAATGATTCATCAAGTCTCATGGAACCTATGGATAGGAAAGCAGGCGGTCTCCTTAAAAGAGCTTGGGAGACGTCGGCGGCTATAATACAGGCAAACAGCAGCAACCTCGGTCGCTAGGTCCATTCACCTGTGGGTCGACGACCTAGAGGAACACTTAAAGGACAAAACTCCCAGGGAGGTTATCCTATGGTCCCTCCCGCTGCTTAAACTGGCTGCTGGGTTCACGGCTGACGCATCTGTAGATTCCTTTCTCAGGTTCTAGAATGTTCAGCCCGAGGTCAGGAGGGCAATGACACCATGAGAGTGGGAGGACGACTAAGGTCATATCTGAAAGGTTGGCGAGAGATTTAAAAAAAATCATTGGGTGCTAGGAACAATCTCTTCAGGTTACAGTATAGAGTTTATCCAGCCCCTGCTAGAAAGGTTCGTCCTAACAAACTCCCAGCCCGCAACCACCACCTCCCCCCACGTGGTCAGATGTTCAAGAGCTTCTAAAAATTGGAGCGATAGTCCCAGACTCCAAGGGAGATAGATTCAGGGGCAACTATTCCAGTCTCTTTTCGATCAGAAAACCCACTGGGGAGGGCCACACGATAATAAATTTAGACAAGGAAGTGGTGATGTGCAGCCTGGATTTAAAGAACACATATTATCATGTTCCCAGCCATGCCTGCTGTCAACAGTACCTGAGGTTCGCACTGAATGGTTCAAGATCAGATCCATCATTATTCATTTTGTTGCCTTCCCTTCGGGCTAGCCTCAGCATCCTGAGTATTCACAAAGCTCGTGGCAGAGGTAGTGGCCTATCTGAGGAGGTTAGATAATGTCATAGTTCTCTACCTGGACGACTTCCTAATTATTGACAGCACCAGAGGAGAGCTTATGGAATATTGCTAAATCTCTGTCCACATGCTTCAGAATCTGGGCTGGGCGATAAATTGGGAGAAATCTGATCTTACTCCAGAAACCAGGAAGAAATTCCTAGAAGTTCTCCTGGACTGTCATCTAAGAACTTCTTTCCTACCTACGGAAAAACAGTCCTCATTAGGGGACAGGATCCGTCAATTTTCAGAGAACAATTGCTCCATCAGAGGAGCGATGAGGATCCTGTGAGTAATGAAGTCCTGCATCCCATATGTGCGGTAGAGTAATTTCCATTTGCGACAGCTCCAGGAGGCCATTTTATTAGCCTGGGACAGGAGTCAACAATCCCTAGATATCATAATGCCTCTCTCCTCATCAGTAAAAAAAAAACTCCCTAGTCTTGTGGACTATTCCAGAAAACCTCCAGATGAGAGTTTCCTGTATTCTATCCCACTGCGTGATGGTTACCACCGGCACAAGACAGCTAGATTGGGGCAGTCATCTGGAAGGAAGATTCTTCCAGGGAACATGGACTCCTGAAGTCCGGGTCAGGTCCTCAACTACAGGGAGCTGTGCGTGGTATGGGAGGTCCTGGGCCAGGGCTAGTCGGTAGTAAAAAAACTGGCATGTGAGGATCCTGTTGGCCAACAACAGGACAGTAGCCTTTCTACACCATCAGGGGGGCCCGGGACATACCTCACTGCAGCATCTAGCGAAAAAGATCTTTTGGTGGGCAGAGGGGACGGTTCTGTCCATTTGGGCGGTTTTACCTAGAGGGGGCCCAGAGCCAGGTTGCAAACTTGTGCTTGTGTGTTTGTGTATGTATATGTATATATATATATATATATATATATATATATATATATATATATATATATATATATATATATATATATATAGGTATATACTATTCTGTAACAGGATTCAACTGGGGATTAAGTCCAAGTACCTTGAGGGTCCAAATTTCGGCTTAATCGTATTTTTTGATTCTCCTCTAGCTGCCCACCCATGTATAGTTAGATTTTCCAGGGCTGTCCAGAGATTGAAGCCCTTGGTGAGGAAATCCGTCCCACCATGCAACGTGAACCTGGTACTCCATGCGCTATGCAAACCGGTGAGTGACGTAAATATCTGCAGGCTTTCGTTTAACCCCTTAACGACCAGAGGTATTTTTGGTTTTGCATTTTCATTTTTTGCTTCCCTTCTTCCCAGAGCCATAACTTTTTTATTTGTTGGTCAAAATGGCCATGTGAGGGCTTGTTTTTTACAGGACAAATACTTTTGAACGACACCATTGGTTTTAACATGTCGTGTACTGGAAAACGGGAAAAAAATTCCAAGTTCGGTGAAATTGCAAAAAAAAGTGCAATCTCAGTTGTTTATTTTTTTTATTTTTTTTTACCATGTTCACTAAATGCTAAAACTGACCTGCCACTATGATTCTTCAGGTCATTATGAGTTCATCGACACCAAACTTGTATAGGTTCTTTTTTATTTAAGTGGTGAAAAAAAATTCCGAAATTTGATTTAAAAAAAATGGCGCCATTTTCTGATACTCATAGCGTCTCCATTTTTCGTGATCTCAGATTGGGTGAAAGCATATTTTTTGCGTGCCGATCTGATGTTTTTAGTGATACCATTTTGGTTCAGATATGATCTCTTGATCGCCCGTTATTGCATTTTAATGCATTGTTGCGGCGACCAAAAAACAGTAATTCTGGTATTTTAACTTTTTTTTTTCTTGTAACGCCATTTAGCGATGGGGTTTATTCTTTTTTTATATTGATAGATCGTGCAATTCTGAACACCGCAATACCAAATGTGTATGTTTTGATTTTTTTTCTTTGTTTTCTTTTGAATGGGGTGAAAGTGGGGTGATTTGAACTATTATTTTTATATTTTTTTAATTTTTTTTTTACTTTTGGCATGCTTCAACAGTCTCATGGGAGACTAGAAGCTGCCATAATCTGATCAGCTCTACTACATACAGGCGATGATCAGATTGCCTGTATGTAGCAGAATTGCTCACTTGCTATGAGCGCCGACCACCGAGCAATCCTGCAGTGACAATCATAGAGGTCTGCTGGAGACCCCTGGTTGTAATGCCAACCCATCAGTGACCCGCGATCACGTCACCGATGGGCGCGATTTCTGGCCTTGCTTGATGGAAGCGCGTGTTAAATTCCGCTGTCAGAGATTGACAACGACATTTAACTAGTTAACAGTCGTGGGTGTTAGAGGCACATGTCAGCTGTTCAAAAGAGCTGACGTGCCGGAAAACAAGTGGGCTCAGTGCCGGAGCCCCCTTCAAAGGGAGTGAGTCCAACATCGGCGTACTACTATGCCCGATGTCGGAAAGGCATTAAGACTGCTTTTATGGTGGCTATTGCATCAACCAAGAGGATAGGAGAACTACAGGCTCTTTCTATCAGGGATCCCTATTTTCACATCGTTGAGGACCCAATTGTCTTCAGGTTTGACCCTTTTGTCTTCACAAAAGTTTTGTCTATCCCAAATATGAGTCAGGAGGTTGTCCTACCTTTATTTGGCCAGCATCCTAAAGATCATAAGGAGCAGATTTTCCACTCATTAGATGAGAGACGGTCTCCATTACCTGGAAGCTACTAGGGATTGGAGATAGGACTTGAATTTGTTTGTCCAATATGGAGGAATTAATAGAGGGAAGAAACTGGCCAAATCTACAATAGGTGGATCAGATCCACAATAGGGTTGGCTTGCGAGACAGAAGGAAAACCACCCTCTAAGATGATAAAAGCCCATTTGACTAGACCAGCATCCACTTCATGGGCAGAATGATGGGGGCTTCATTCGAACCGATTTGTAGGACTGCAACATGGTCCAGCCTTAGCACCTTTCCTAAACACTACAAATTAGACGTAGTCTCAGGATGACAGGTTGCCTTCAGTAGGAAGGTTCTTCATGCAGTGGTCCCACACGAACACCATACTGTGGTATTTTCCATAGTGTTGTCAGCATGGACTCCAGGAAATAGTTACCGGTAGGTCTAATTACCGTTTTTTTTTTATAAGTGTTTTCGGTGACATTTTATATTTATCTAAAGTTGTAACAAATATTTCTGCTCCATTTTTTCAAGTCCTATAAAGAAACCTATTTGAAAAATGTCAGAACCCCTCCAATCTTCCCATCATTTGCGTATTTTTGGTCTTGTGCTTAATTGTTGACCTTTCTTTGCAGTAAATTCTTTAAAATTGCAAGCACGGTTTATGAATTTGAGCTAACTAAAAAATATTTATTTTTGTCTTTACCCTTGTTTGCAAATTATTAAAGTAAAAAGTCACACACTTTGCAAAATTGTGGAAAATTAGTTGCACAATATCTGCTGCTCATAAAATCACTCCATAGGGGCATTGAAATACATTTGTGACCAATTATGTGGAAAGTTTCAAATTATCAGGAAAAACAATCTGAACTTCGTTCGCAGAGGCTAACTTAACAACTGCTGATACGCCTTCTAACAGCAGCAGTTAAGGGTTTTAACGGCACTGATAAATAAGTGTATAGCACCCCCAAATTATTCGGGTTGGTTTTTACCATCCTCAGTCTTGTGATCGCTGTTATTCACTGAATACAGACGATCTCAAAAAGTCAGATTTTCCATTAATCTCTCTCTCCCCTGATAAGATCTAGGATACCAGAGAAGAGACAAATGGGTCCCCTGAGCCTTCCTCCCCCCCCCCTCCGGTACCTCCGCCATCCCTGGACCCTCTTGCCATCTAGGATAATTGAAAAAATTGGAGTCTGGCTCAACAGGACTGAATTTTTCTTTTTTTTTTTTTTTTCAAAAGAAAATATGGTGCATACAAAAGAAAAATTGACATGACCGACATGACCCAGTCGATGCGTTTCGACTGCAATAGGCAGTCTTACTCAAGTTTCTATAATACCTCCTGCCATCTTCCTGGAAGAAAATGGCAGGCACATGCGCAGTGTAGCCACCGAGATCTGCCGGCCGGTACCTAGCAACAATAGGATATTTTTTTCTATTGGTTCATTTTGATCACTGTGTCAGACCTTATCACATTGATCAATATAAAACAAAATAGCAAATCACCCTCTTAGTTTAGTAAAAATAATAAAATAAAAAAAATATATATATTTTTTCTGCTCTTTGCAGATAGGGTTATGATTGTGTTGGGGTTAGTGTTTTGGTTAGGGTTGAAGTTAGGGTTAGGGGTATGTTGTGGTAAGGGTTGGGGTTAGGGCTGTGTTAGGGTTGGAGTTAGAATTGGGGAGGTTCCACGGTTTAGGCACAACAGGGGGTCTACAAGCGCAACATGTTGCCCATCATCGATTCCAGACAATTTTGCGTTCAAAAAGTCAAGCTGTGCTCCCTACCTTCTGAGCCCTGCCATGCACCCAAGCACCGGCTTTCCCCCACGTACAGGGTATCTGTGTACTCGGGAGAAATTGCACAACACATTTTGAGGTCCATTTTCTCCTGATACTCTTGTGAAAATAAAAAAAAAGCTTGGGTCTAAAGGAAATTTTTTGTGAAAAAAGTAAAATGTTAATTTTTTCCTTCTACATTGCTTTAGTTCTCATGAAGCACCTGAAGGGTTAATAAACTTATTGAATGTGGTTTTGCAGACTTTACAAGGTACTTTTGGCAGTGTGGACAGGTGCCATGTCCTACTGGAGAATTAAATTTCCATCTCTTAAAAAGCTTGTCGGCAGAGGGAAGCATGAAGTGCTCTAAAATTTCCTGGTAGACGGCTGCGCTGACTTTGGTCTTGATAAAACACAGTGGGCCTACACCAGTAGATAACATGGCTCCTCAAACCATCACTGATTGTGGAAACTTCACACTAGACCTCAAGCAGCTTGGATTGTTTGCCTCTCCACTCTTCATCCAGACTCTGTGACCTTGATTTCAAAATGAAATGCAAAATTTACTTTCATCTGAAAATAACACCTTGGACCACTGAGCAACAGTCCAGTTCTTTTTCTCCTTGGCCCAGGTAAGACACTTCTGCCGTTGTCTATTGGTCATGAGTGGCTGGACACAAGGAATGAGACACTTGTAGCCCATGTCCTGGATACTCCTGTGTGTGGTGGCTCTTGAAGCAATGACTCCAGCAGCAGTCCACTCTTTGTGAATCTCCCACAAATTTTTGAATGGCCTTTTCTTAACAATCCTTTCAAGGCTGCGGTTATCCCGGTTGCTTGTGCACCTTTTTCTACCACATTTTTTCCTTCTGCTCAACTTTCCAATAATATGCTTTGATAAAGCACTCTGTGAACAGCCAGCTTCTTTAGCAGTGACCTTTTGTGGCTTACCCTCCTTGTAGAGTGTGTCAATGACTGCCTTCCAGACATTTGTGAAGTCTGCAGTCTTCCTTCTGATTGTGGAGCCTACTGAAACAGACTAAAGGTACCTTCACAATAAACGATTTACCAACGATCACGACCAGCGATACGACCTGGCCGTGATCGTTGGTAAGTCGTTGTGTGGTCGCTGGGGAGCTGTCACACAGACAGCTCTCCAGCGACCAACGATGCCGAAGTCCCCGGGGTAACCAGGGTAAACATCGGGTTACTAAGCGCAGGGCCGCGCTTAGTAACCCGATGTTTACCCTGGTTACCATTGTAAAAGTAAAAAAAACAAACAGTACATACTCACCCTCTGCTGTCTGTCACACGTCCCTCGCCGTCTGCTTCCCGCAGTGACTGTGATTGCCGGCCGTAAAGTACAGCACAGCGGTGACGTCACCGCTGTGCTCTGCTTTTACTTTCCGGCCGGCACTAACAGTCAGTGCGGGAAGCAGACGGCGAGGGACGTGTGACAGCAGAGGGGTGAGTATGTACTGTTTGTTTTTTTTTACTTTTACCATGGTAACCAGGGTAAACATCGGGTTACTAAGCGCGGCCCTGCACTTAGTAACCCGATATTTACCCTGGTTACCATTGTAAAACATCGCTGGCATCATTGCTTTTGGTGTCAAACACGACGATACACGCCGATCTGACGACCAAATAAAGTTCTGAACTTTCAGCAACGACCAGCGATATCACAGCAGGATCCTGATCGCTGCTGCGTGTCAAACACAATGATATCGCTATCCAGGACGCTGCAACGTCACGGATCGCTATCGTTATCGTTGCAAAGTCGGTTAGAGTGAAGGTACCTTTAGGGACCTTTTAAAACGTTTACGAACCCTTTGTTAATTTGTTTTTTGTTAATTATTTTAATTTACTGATAATGATTTTTGGGTTTTCATTGGCTGTAATCCATAATCATCAACATTAACAGAAATAAACACTTGAAATAGATCACTCTATTTGTAATGACTCTATAATATGAGTTTCACTTTTGTATTGAAGAACTGAAATAAATTAACTTTTTGATGATATTCTAATTTAGTGACAAGCACTTGTATATGCTGTCATGCAATTTGTGAATTGTATAAGGCATACAATAATTAACGAAGTCTCATTAGTAGTATGGAGACACTGTAGTCATTTATTGCACACACAGAAAATCCCTATGAAATCTCCTGCAGGGGTGTGCTTCCATGGTATGTATTGTTACTCTGGGTTTATTATACCATTGTTTTGGATTTCATAGGGATTTTCTGATTTTCGCTAGAGTTTCTCCTATTCCTTATTCCTATTTGGTTTGTCTATTCCAACCTTTCCCTTCCTTCCTCCCTATTTTTGGTGAGTGTTTTGTATGAATGTGGTTTTGACATGCTGTGATGGACTTAAGTAAGGGAGAGGGGCCTCAAACTGTTCCTGGAACAGGGACCCTAGCTATCCCTGTCCCGGGGGTACTCTTGAAGGTAGCGAGGCCAGGGTCTCTAACCTTGCTATGCTCCTGTTTAACTCTAATCTGTCCCCTCCCCCAACCTATGAGGGCACACATGTATAAGATTATCTCAGCACAGGAACATTTTATTTCAACGCATCTAATTGTGGAAGTTATTATTCCAAGATCTATTAATTAAAATTAAGTTTTGTTAGTGGGAAAACCCCTTTAAGTGATTAATAACAGCGGGCTGAGCTCTGCTCCACTTGCTGCTCTTAAAGGTACTGTCAGTGATGACTATGTGATACAGCCATCATTTCTCATGAATGATGCAAGCTCAGGTTCTCACATGTGGCATATTAGTAAGTCATAAGTCAGGAAGGGGTGAAGAAAGATTATTCAGTGATTTTAAAATAGATTTTAAAAATGAGTACACCTTATTCTGTCTTATATTGTGAAATCCGATGACAGAACCTCTTTAAGCATTTCCCAAATTAAGTGTAAATTCTGGTAAAAGTGCCTGAGGTTTTTTAATTTACTGGAAGGAAGTGTTATATCTGAAAAATGAGAAGCCGCCTTTTGTTCAGAAAAGAACAAAGTAAAACTAAAGACAGATTGCTTTTGCCTTGTTTTTGTACCAGTCTGTGAATATTTACACTTTTACAGGAGGGATGACATTAGTATTTGATGTTATATAGAAAGAAAGGATTCTGTTGACTATGCTGTCTGTTGTGAGAAATGCTAAGGCTTTCTATATGCAAATTGCCTCTTCTGAGAAAAAGAGGACTTAACTCTATAGCGCCACCTGTTGGTAGTAGCGATCCTACAAGTCACAATCAACCCTTTAACGAGTCGTGCAATATGACTTAGGATAAAAGACAAATCAGTATCTCAATTCGCAGACACGGTGTTTTGGGCTGTTGGCCCTCATCAGTGCGAAGCATGAGAACTGATTTGGCTAGGTGAGAGGCTCTGGACTGGGGTCTAAGGGGTAACGTTGCTCCTTATGGAGAGTGACCCGAACACCGTGTCTGCGAATTGAAATACTGATTTGGCTTTTATCCTAAGTCATATTGCAAGACTCGTTAAAGGGTTGACTAACAGGTGGTGCTATAGAGTTAAGTCCTCTTTTTCTCAGAAGAGGCAATTTGCATATTTAAATTCCCAGAGGAGCATGGCATGGCGAATAAGCCTCCTTACCTTGACAAGCCAGCTGGTATGTCACTCTCCATAAGGAGAAACGTTACCCTTTAGACCTAAGGCTTTCTAGAAACTAACTATTTTTTTTCAGTCGTAAAATAAATTTTAGCATTTCTGATATTGTTAAAGGGAATCTATCACATGATATATCAGTTTAGTGGTTGGGGAGAAGCCGTCGGACAAAAACTTTTTGAACTAGTAATCTTATACCCTAGCGCTCTTTTAATTCTGTTTTCCTCTTGCATACCCCAGTGTTTCAGACTAAAGCATATGTGTTTGTAATGCAGGCGCCGGTCTGATTCATGCTCTGATTAGTGCTTCAGGCACCATCAGTCATATGACTTACATGATTAGGAGCAGCATGGTGGCTCAGTGGTTGGCACTACAGCCTTGGTTGAAATCCCACCAATGACAACATCTCCAAGGAGTTTATATGTTCTCTCCGTCTCGCGTGGGTTTCCTCCAGGTACTTCTATTTTCTCCCACAAATTTAGATTGTGAGCCTCATTGGGGACAGGGATGAAATTGTCTTTAACCCCTTCATGACCTTGGGATTTTCCATTTTTCCGTGTTCGTTTTTCGCTCCCCTCCTTCCCAGAGCCATAACTTTTTTATTTTTCCGTCAATTTGGCCATGTGAGGGCTTATTTTTTGCGGGACGAGTTGTACTTTTGAACGACATCATTGGTTTTACCATGTCGTGTACTAGAAAACGGGAAAAAAATTTCAAGTGCGGTGAAATTGCAAAAAAAGTGCAGTCCCACACTTGTTTTTTGTTTGCCTTTTTTGCTAGGTTCACTAAATGCTAAAACTGACCTGGAGTTATGATTCTCCAGGCCAGTACGAGTTCATAGACACCTAACATGACTAGGTAATTTTTTATCTAAGTGGTGAAAAAAATTCCAAACTTTGCTAAAAAAAAAAAATTGCGCCATTTTCCGATACTTGTAGCGTCTCCATTTTTCATGATCTGGGGTCGCTTTAGAGCTTATTTTTTGCGTGCCCAGCTGGCGTTTTTAATGATATCATTTCGGTGCAGATAAGTTCTTTTGATCGCCCGTTATTGCATTTTAATGCAATGTCGTGGCGACCAAAAAAACTTAATTCTGGCGTTTCAATTTTTTTTCTCGCTACGCCGTTTAGCGATCAGGTTAATGTTTTTTTATGATAGATCGGGCGATTCTGAACGCGGCGATACCAAATATGTGTAGGTTTGATCATTTTTTTATTGATTTATTTTGAATGGGGCGAAAGGGGGGTGATTTAAACTTTTATATATTTTTTTATTTTTTTCACATTTTTTTTTACTTTTTTTTTTTACTTTTGACATGCTTCAATAGCCTCCATGGGAGGCTAGAAGCTGGCACAACTCGATCGGCTCTGCTACATAGCAGCGATCTGATGTTCGCTGCTATGTAGCAGAAATGCAGGTGTGCTGTGAGCGCCGACCACAGGGTGGCGCTCACAGCTACCGAGGATCAGTAACGATAGAGGTCTCAAGGACCTCTATGGTTACTATTCAGAAGCATCGCCGACCTCCGATCATGTGACGGGGGTCGGCGATGCGATCTTTGTCGCCCTCCCGGCCGGAAGCGCAGGTTAAATGTCGCTGTCTGCGTTTGACAGCGGCATTTAACTAGTTAATAGCGGAGGGTGAATCGCGATTTCACCCGCCGCTATTGCAGGCACATGTCAGCTGTTGAAAACAGCTGACATGTCCCGGCTTTGATGCGGGCTCACCGCTGGAGCCCGCATCAAATAGGGGCTTCTGACCTCGGACATACTATCCCGTCCGAGGTCAGAAAGGGGTTAAAGTGCTGCAGAATATGATAGCGCTACATAAGCAAAGCATAATAAATAAAATAATAAATATGACAAGTTCTCTTCAATGTGAAAATGTAAGTTTATTATATGTGTATCAGAATGCCTTCTGGTTACTAGAGCTAGTTGATATACTAATATATACCCCACTGTAGGTATTATTGCAATTGTCCCAGACTGATAAAAGTATTTACAGGTGTTGTCCAAGACTAAGTAATCACTCACCAATCCTTAGACTAAGTCATCAATATGAGGTTGCTAGGGGTTTGACATCCAGTTCAGCAGACATCTACTTGGTGGTAGAGCCAGGTGTGATGGGGACCCCACTGATCTTGTAAGAGGGTGAACTGTAGTCCCACTGAGAGAGCACTAGGACCCTGTGGTTTTTGCCTGCTGCAGCAAGGGACAGACACTGCCAGACTCCCAGAGACAATGTGTGCTGGTGGGTGGGGTCTGGTGTCCTGTGTGTAAAGTGTCAGATAAGGAAGTGAGAAAAAAGAAGAAAAGGCGGGAAGAGAAGAAGCAGCTGCAGTGATATAGAAAGAGACTGTGTGGATTTACTGCGAGTGTGTTGGAGAAAAAGCTGTTGAGAGGAATTAACTCTGTGAGAGACTTTTGTTGCTAACGTTTTCTGGAGAAGAGCTAACCTTTTATTTTGGAAGACTGAGACTTTACTGAAAACCCAGTACGTATTTGAGAGTCTGTGGAGTCTCGGTGCATTGAGTGGAGAAACAAGTTTGGACAGACTGCTGATATAGAGACGGACGGGTTGTTGTGGAGCATTTCTAGGAGCTACAGAAGCAGAGACAACATCGTGAGACCACCAAACTAAGTCCCCAGCGTTTGGGCTCGGCATCGGCCGACAAGACAGAGGAGCTTGCTGTAATTTATTGGCGCTGAAGATATGGACTGGCTGCAGCCTGTGCAGATTCCTGCCTGAGACGAGATCTATCTCAGGATACGGTACCATAGTCATAGATACCCGGGTATCCCTGTTCAGAGTGTTTAATCGTTAATATTAGATGTGTATAAGTTATACTCAGTGTGCCATTCCAGGGGCTCCCTTGATTGCATTGCAATCAATTTACACTTGTTCTTGTATTGAGTTGTTCTGTTAGGTAAATTGATTATTAGTCTGTTGGAGCATACACTTCTCAGGAGACCTTGGAGTGGCACAGTGATTTCAGCTGATGCTGAATTGGTGTATCTTTGGGGTGCATCTGCCTTGATATTCTCCATACTACCTTAGTTATTTTGCCTTTGAGTAAACAACTGTTGGAGATTTCTGCCTTAGTCTTGGTTTGTGACTCACTGGATCTTATTCGGACCTCTGGTCATTACATTTTTGGCGTAGTCGGCAGGATCCAGTGTTTGTCATGGACGAGGGCGAGGGTAGAAATGACCCCGCTGTATCCGCATCCTCCTCGGGGGTTGGGGTTCCCCTGGCAGCCGCGACGACCCCGGGAGGGTATGTGCCTGTAGGAGCTTTACTTCAGCACATGCCGAAATACGACGGGCGCAATATGGCGTTGCAAGATTGGGCTGAGAGAATCCGGAGTATTCTGCGCATGTGTAATTTGACCCCCGCGTTACGCGCTGAGCTGGCATTAAATGCACTGGAGGGCGATATTAGACGTATGGTGATGGTGCGCCCAGAATCAGAGAGGGATACGTTAGAAAAGATTTTGGAACTGTTAGAGGGGAGTTTGGGGGGCCGAGCGCGTGTGGCCCAGCTTCGGTCCCTATTCTGTGCGTCCCTGATGCAGTACTCTAATATCTTGCAAGAGACGCTGAATGAGATGCAGCAACTAGACCCGGGGGCCATGGGAGCGTTCCGGGAGGTAGACCGCTTGCTCCGGGATCAATTCATCACCGGTTTAGCCAATAGACTTCTCCGGGACAAACTGTTGGAAATGGCCCGGGTTGCACCAAAATTATCCTTCTGGCAGATTTACCGAGCTGCATTGTTAAGGGAAGAGAAATCTGCCCATGTGCCCGAGGGGTCAGTGAACAGTGCCCAGCTGGAGGAAGGTGGGTCATCAGGGTCGGGGAGAGGGGCTGGTAAGCGTGGTACAAGCTTTGCGTGCTGAGGTGAAGGAGTTGAAGCTGAAATTGTCTCAACTGACAGTTGATCCCACCTCTACCCCCTCATGGGGGCCTCCTGCCCCACCCCCTGGAACGGTGACCCCACAGATGGCCAGGTCGTCCTATCAGAATGAGTCAAGCCGTCGTCCACGAGGAGCAATCACCTGCTGGAAGTGTGGGCGCCAGGGACACATCTCTCGTTACTGCCGGACGCTTGCAGCCCCAGAAACCCCGTCGCCGGCTTTAAACTTCCGACTGCTGCCATGAGAGGGCAAGCAGCAGCGGCCCCACCCGCACAAAGCCCTCGACGGGATGAGCAAGACTTGTTTGCATGTAGTCCAGTGATAGAAGCAGAGTTTGAAGGGCGGAAGATGAGGTGCTTGGTTGACACAGGATCCGAATGTACTATAATGCCTCTAGAAGTATATGAGAGATACTTCAGTCGACTAGTGATTCCAGAGGATGGCCGAGTGATACGACTGACCGCCGCAAATAATGGTCAACTTTCAGTCAAGGGGATCGTGTGGATACAACTAAAAATGTTTGGTCAAGAGCTGGGGCAGAAAGGGGTAGTACTGGTGGATCACCCCCCTAGAAGAGGGATGGAGGTGACGCTCGGAATGAACGTGCTGCGAGACTTGAATCACCAGATGTATGCCAGTGAAGGACCCTGATACTGGGCCCGTGCGACAAGACACCGACCCACACAGAGAATTCTACACCGTCTAGTGCTGAGTTGTGACTTGCTGAAAAGTGCGGTCCCAGGTGGCCAGGTGGGCCAGGTCCGAGTGCCATTGTGGGCCCCGATCCTGCTGGGACCCAGACAAGAGGAACTCTTAATGCTGCCGGTGGGAGCTGCACAGAGATTGAATGGGCTTGAAGTGCTACTTGAACCCGCCCAAGAGAGTTCCTCATTTGCCAAGGTACATGTGGCCCGGTCTTTGGCGATTGTGAAGAATGGACGAGTGCCGGTCCGATGCATCAATGTTTTAGATGAAGCTGTTGCAATTCCCGCTGGAACCATACTGGCTGAACTGTTTGTGCCGGCAGAGAAGGTGCCGGAAAATGCAGGATTCGAACTGCGACCAGACCAACAGTCATCCTGGACATTTGCGGTCGAGATTGGCCGGACTGAGCCCCCTACGGAGGAATGGAATGGTCATGTGATCATGGAGCAGATGGGAGTGGATCGGGAGAAGCTGACCCCCGTACAGTTGGAGCAGTTGGAGAGAGTTTTGTGGGAACATCAAGAGACCTTTTCCCGACATGGAGAGGACTTCGGGTGTACCCAGACGATTGAGCATGAGATTCCAACGGGGGATACTCCACCCATTAGAGAAAGATATCGTCAAATTCCTCCGGCGCTCTATCAAGAGGTGAAGAGCATGGTGGCCAGTATGCTGGACAACCAAGTGATCCGAGAGAGCCGGAGTCCCTGGGCGGCCCCTGTAGTCTTGGTCCGCAAGAAGGATGGGACACTCCGATTTTGTGTGGACTGTTGAAAATTGAACGCCCACACCGTACGGGACGCATATCCTTTACCCCGTATTGAAGAATCCCTGTCGGCCCTGGGTCGGGCCAAGTATTTCTCAACGTTGGATTTGGCAAGCGGGTACTGGCAGGTCCCAATGGCTGAAAAAGATCGGGCCAAGACGGCGTTTGTCTTGCCAATGGGGCTCTTTGAGTTCAACCGGATGCCCTTTGGCCTCGCTACCGCCCCAGAAACCTTCCAACGCCTGATGGAACATTGCTTAGGCGATCTAAATTTTGAATCAGTCCTGATATATCTAGACGACATTGTGGTGTTCGGAACCTCATTTGAAGATCATCTGGAGAAGCTGCGTCAAGTTCTCCGGCGGCTAAAGAGCTACGGCCTGAAAATAAAGCCAAAAAAATGTCAACTGTTACGAAACCAGATTGAATATTTGGGGCATCTGGTGACTCCGGACGGGGTACTACCGATAGCCAGTAAGATTAAGGCGGTACAAGAGTGGCCACCTCCTTGTGACCTGCGAGAAGTGTGGGCCTTCCTGGGCCTAGCAGGATACTATCGGTGGTTTGTGCCTAAATTCTCACAAGTGGTGAGTCCCTTGAACGAACTTTTGAGAGGGACAGCGCTGGGTCCTCGAAACCGCCCCATTCCATGGGGACCCCTACAGAAAAAGGCATTTGATGAAGTGAAAACCGCCCTAACAAGTGCCCCATTGCTGGCATACGCCCGGTTTGACACCCCTTTTTTGTTATATACCGATGGTAGTCTTCATGGGTTGGGGGCAGTACTAGCACAGGTGCAGGACGGCCGAGAGCGAGTGATTTCTTATGGCAGCAGGTCTTTAAGAGACTCCGAGCGAAATCCGGCTAACTACAGCTCATTCCGGCTGGAATTGCTGGCCCTGGTGTGGGCAATGATAGAACGCTTCGCCGAGTATCTTACCGGGGCTGAGGTGCTAGTCATGACAGATAACAACCCGCTAGCTCACTTAGAGAATGCAAAGCCAAGTTCAATTACCGCATTAAATTTCGCTCTGGTCGAGAAAACGGCAATGCAGATGCATTGTCAAGAGTGCCCCTTGGGTCATCAGGGGAAGATGTTGACGAACAACTTGAGAACACTGAAACTCCAGCTTTGGGGCAGATACCTATCTTCCAAAGTGTGGTACACTCAAGTGGGGTGGCCACTGGGATGCCCTGTGTCATGGGTAAAACACCCTCAGATTGGACAAAAGTCCAGGATGAGTGTCTGGACGTTGCACTTGTGTGCCGTTGGGTACAAAACAAGGTCTGGCCCAGTGCAGAGGACAAGGCTCAGTTGTCCATGGAAGGAATGAAACTCCTTCGACAATGGGATAAATTGTGTGTGGAACAAGGTCTTTTGTATCGTAAGGTGTACCTGCCATTGGAGCTGCAGCATCGGTACCAACTGATAATTCCTGTGGGGATGGGTCCAGTGGTCGCTCGTGAGGCGCATGAGAAGGGTGCCCATTTTGGAAGTGAAAAGACACTTCAGTGGTTGCAGCGAGTCGTCTACTGCCCTGAGTTGGGAGGGATGGTGGCCGACGCGTGTCGGCAGTGCCGAATTTGTGGGCTCAACAAAAGCCCTGAGCAGCGGGCTCCCACACAGTCTATTAAGACTTCAGCTCCGCTGGAGCTACTCATGATTGACTACGTGTTGATAGGGTACTCTACGTCAGGGTACTCCTATTGCCTGGTGATGACAGATCACTTTACCAAGTATGCTGTAGTGGTGCCGACAAGAGATCAGAGGGCCAAGTCGGCGGCTGAGGCCGTGTGCCGACATTTCTTCCAAGTGTTCGGGTGTCCGCAGAGAGTACATTCAGATCAAGGGGCCTGCTTTCAGGGGATGCTGATGAAGGAGTTGCACCAGCTCTATGGTATCGAGCAGTCGAGAACAATGCCTTACCACCCTCAGGGTAACGGGGCGTGTGAGCGTTTTAATCGGACCTTGTTGCAAATGTTGAGGTCCTTAGAGAGTCAGCAACAGACACGCTGGCCTGAGTATCTCCCCGAATTGATGTGGGCTTACAATAACAGGGTGCACAGTACTACTGGTTATTCGCCACACATGTTGATGTTTGGTAGACCTGGCCGAGACATTGAGGATTTGAACATGCCAGATCCCTCCTCCGTCCCCCTTCAGACTGCATCCGAGTGGGTACGAGAGCATCGGCGGCGGTTTAGGGTGGTGCATCAGGTGGTGGGCGACCGCCTTCGCCAGGTGGTTCATAGGGACACGCGACCCGTACAAACAGAATTGTTCTCTCCTGGAGACAGAGTGTTGGTGAGGACAAAACGACGGTCAGGAAAGCTGAGTGACCGATGGGAGGCGATACCGTATCTGATAAAAAAACAGGTGAATCCTGAGATTCCAGTGTACGAGGTCGAACCGGTGGGGACAGGGGGGCCAACCCGTAATTTACACCGTAACATGCTACAACTGTGCTGGTTTGAAGATTCGGCGTTTATCCCCCTAGAGCCAGAGGCCATGTCCCAAGGGGCGGGAACTCTGAATGATCTTGAATTTGATGGTGTGCTTACTCCTGCGCCTGCTTATTTGCCCCCTGTGACCAATCTGGCCTTGTGTGATGAGAATGTTGGGAATGTGGAGGATGCTGTTGAGGAGAGCGCATCAGGCCAACTGCTGGGTCCTGACGAGCCGCAGGAGGAGACAACTCCACTTGCGTCCACTAACACGACCACGGAAGAGACTTTAGCTCCCTCTAGGGTTGCACCTGCTGATGTAGGACTCAGGAGAACTACACGATCTACGGCAGGAATACCGCCTCAGCGATATGCTCAGGATGAATTTGAGTGGAAAGGTGTGTCGAGGACGCCAACCTCTAGTGGGGTGGCATGTAAGAGGGTGAACTGTAGTCCCACTGAGAGAGCACTAGGACCCTGTGGTTTTTGCCTGCTGCAGCAAGGGACAGACACTGCCAGACTCCCGGAGACAATGTGTGCTGGTGGGTGGGGTCTGGTGTCCAGTGTGTAAAGTGTCAGATAAGGAAGTGAGAAAAAAGAAGAAAAGGCGGGAAGAGAAGAAGCAGCTGCAGTGATATAGAAAGAGACTGTGTGGATTTACTGCGAGTGTGTTGGAGAAAAAGCTGTTGAGAGGAATTAACTCTGTGAGAGACTTTTGTTGCTAACGTTTTCTGGAGAAGAGCTAACCTTTTATCTAACTCTGTGAGAGACTTTTTGTTGCTAACGTTTTCTGGAGAAGAGCTAACCTTTTATTTTGGAAGACTGAGACTTTACTGAAAACCCAGTACGTATTTGAGAGTCTGTGGAGTCTCGGTGCATTGAGTGGAGAAACAAGTTTGGACAGACTGCTGATATAGAGACGGACGGGTTGTTGTGGAGCATTTCTAGGAGCTACAGAAGCAGAGACAACATCGTGAGACCACCAAACTAAGTCCCCGGCGTTTGGGCTCGGCATCGGCCGACAAGACATAGGAGCTTGCTGTAATTTATTGGCGCTGAAGATATGGACTGGCTGCAGCCTGTGCAGATTCCTGCCTGAGACGAGATCTATCTCAGGATACGGTACCATAGTCATAGATACCCGGGTATCCCTGTTCAGAGTGTTTAATCGTTAATATTAGATGTGTATAAGTTATACTCAGTGTGCCATTCCAGGGGCTCCCTTGATTGCATTACAATCAATTTACACTTGTTCTTGTATTGAGTTGTTCTGTTAGGTAAATTGATTATTAGTCTGTTGGAGCATACACTTCTCAGGAGACCTTGGAGTGGCACAGTGATTTCAGCTGATGCTGAATTGGTGTATCTTTGGGGTGCATCTGCCTTGATATTCTCCATACTACCTTAGTTATTTTGCCTTTGAGTAAACAACTGTTGGAGATTTCTGCCTTAGTCTTGGTTTGTGACTCACTGGATCTTATTCGGACCTCTGGTCATTACAATCTGATGTTGACGACCATTGCAAAGGGCAAGTCATCTATATCATAGTCCTCGACAACTTATTTAAGCTCCTAAGAGGCTTGAAATGTCACTTTGTCATATAATGTCAATACATATTGATAAAATGCTTCACCCAAAAATTATGGAAAGACTGTACTGAATATTATAGTCTTAAGCTAAGACAAAGTTACCATCCTAAGAAAAAAGAGGCCCAGTGGCTGCAGCAGCTTATAGCTCATGTTGCCAATATTCTAGTAGGTGGTGAGGTTTCATCCTGTCATGAAGTTCCTCTCTATGTGTTTTTTTTACTTCCAATGTATTTTGGACCCAATAAGGCAGGGTTCACATTGCGTCAATGGCTATGCGCTGATGGCATCCGTTACACAGCGGCACTAACGCTATGTAGCGGATGCTTCATCAACGCACTCATTGACTGCCATTATGTAGCGCACCGCTAACGCATGTCATAAGCGGCATGCGTTAGCGATGTGCCATCATTCTGTGACCGACCCTAGGATGCGGTCTGCAGCATTTCCGGGTTTGTCAGCGTAGGTGGTGCATCTCTGCCATCACGATCGCATAGCGCGATCTTTAACCCCTTCCCGACCTGTGACACAGCGTATGCGTCATGAAAGTCGGTGCCAATCCGACCTGTGACGCATATGCTGTGTCACAGAATGATCGCGTCCCTGCAGATCGGGTGAAGGGGTTAACTCCCATTTTACCCGATCTGCAGAGACAGGGGGAGTGGTACTTCAGCCCGGGGGGGTGGCTTCACCCCCCCGTGGCTACGATCGCTCTGATTGGCTGTTGAAAGTGAAACTGCCAATCAGAGCGATTTGTAATATTTCACCTATGAAAATGGTGAAATATTACAATCCAGCCATGGCTGATGCTGCAATAGCATCTGCCATGGCTGGAGACCCCGATCTGCCCCCACCCCACCCCACCGATCGCCTCCCCAGTCATCCTTTTTGCCCCGATCTCCGTTCCGCTCCCCTCCTCCCTCCTGTCGGCTCCCCCGGTCCTCCTGTCCGCTCCCCAGGTCCTCCGATCCCCCCCCCCCCGTGTTCCGGTCCCACCCCTTCATACTTACCTAGCTCCGATGTCCCTCCCGGTGTCCAGCCGTCTGCTTCATGGGCGCCGCCATCTTGGAAAATGGCGGGCGCATGCGCAGTGCGCCCGCCGAATCTGCCGCCTGGCAGATTCGTTCCTGCACATTTTGGTCGCTGTGATACGTTCTATCACAGCGATCAAAATAAAAAAAATAGTAAATAAATCACCCCCTTTATCACCCCCATAGGTAGGGACAATAATAAAATACAGAAAATATAATTATTTTTGTTTTTCCATTAGGGTTAGGGGTAGGGTTAGGGGTAGGGTTGCACTTAGGGTTGCACTTAGGGTTGCAGTTAGGGCTAGGGTTGCACTTAGGGTTGCACTTAGGGTTGCACTTAGGGCTAGGGTTGCACTTAGGGTTGCACTTAGGGTTGCACTTAGGGTTGCACTTAGGGCTAGGGTTGCACTTAGGGTTGCACTTAGGGTTGCACTTAGGGCTAGGGTTGCACTTAGGGTTGCACTTAGGGTTGCACTTAGGGCTAGGGTTGCACTTAGGGTTGCACTTAGGGTTGCACTTAGGGCTAGGGTTGCACTTAAGGTTGCACTTAGGGTTGCACTTAGGGTTGCACTTAGGGCTAGGGTTGCACCTAGGGTTGCACTTAGGGTTGCACTTAGGGCTAGGGTTGCACTTAGGGTTGCACTTAGGGTTGCACTTAGGGTTGCACTTAGGGCTAGGGTTGCACTTAGGGCTAGGGTTGCACTTAGGGCTAGGGTTGCACTTAGGGCTAGGGTTAGAATTAGGGTTAGAATTAGGGTTAGAATTAGGGTTAGGGTTGGAATTAGGGTTAGAATTAGGCTATGTGCACACGGTGCGGATTTGGCTGCGGATCCGCAGCGGATTGGTCGCTGCGGATTCGTATCAGTTTTCCATCACGTTTACAGTACCACGTAAACCTATGGAAAACCAAATCCGCTGTGCCCATGGTGCGGAAAATACAGCGCGGAAATGCTGCGTTGTATTTTCCGCAGCATGTCAATTCTTTGTGCAATTCCGCAGCGTTTTACACCTGCTCCATAATAGGAATCCGCAAGTGAAATCCACACAAAAAACACTGGAAATCCGCGGTAAATCTGCAGGTAAAGCGCAGTGCGTTTTACCTGCAGATTTTTCAAAAACTGCGGAAAAATCCACACAAATCCGCAACGTGAGCACATAGCCTTAGGGTTGGAATTAGGGGTAAGACTAGGGTTAGGGGTGTGTTGTGGTTAGGGTTGTGGTTAGGGTTGGGATTAGAGTTAGGGGTGTGTTGGGGTTAGTGTTGGAGTTAGAATTGAGGGGTTTCCACTTTTTAGGCACATCAGGGGGTCTCCAAACGCGACACGGCGCCATCATTGATTCCAGCCAATCTTGCGTTGAAAAAGTAAAATGGTGCTCTCTCCCTTCCGAGCCCCGACGTGTGCCCAAACAGTGCTTTACCCCCACATATGGGGTACCAGCGTACTCAGGAGAAACTGATCAACAACTTTTGGGGTCCAATTTCTCCTGTAACCCTTGGGAAAATAAAAAATTGCGGGCTAAAAAATTATTTTTGAGGAAAGAAAAATGATTTTTTATTTTCACGGCTCTGCGCTATAAACTTCTGTGAAGCACTTGGGGGTTCAAAGTGCTCACCACACATCTAGATAAGTTCCCTTGGGGGTTTAGTTTCCAAAATGGGGTCACTTGTGGGGAGTTTCTACTGTTTAGGCACATCAGGGGCTCTGCAAACGCAACGTGATGCCCGCAGAGCATTCCATCAAAGTCTGCATTTCAAAACGTCACTACTTCACTTCTGAGCTCCGGCATGTGCCCAAACAGTCGTTTACCCCCACATATGGGGTATCACCGTACTCAGGAGAAACTGGACAACAACTCTTGGGGTCAAATTTCTCCTGTTACCCTTGGGAAAATAAAAAAATCAGGGCTAAAAATTTTTTTTTTGAGGAAAGAAAACGTATTTATTATTTTCACGGCTCTGCGTTATAAACTTCTGTGAAGCACTTAGGGGTTCAAAGTGCTCACCACACATCTAGATAAGTTCATTTGGGGGTCTAGTTTCCAAAATGGGGTCACTTGTGGGGGGTTTCTACTGTTTAGGCACATCAGGGGCTCTGCAAACACAACGTGACGCCCGCAGAGCATTCCATCAAAGTCTGCATTTCAAAACGTCACTACTTCCCTTCCGAACCCCGACGTGTGCCCAAACAGTGGTTTACCCCCACATATGGGGTATCAGCGTACTCAGGAGAAACTGGACAACAACTATTGGGGTCAAATTTCCCCTGTTACCCTTGGGAAAATAAAAAATTCAGGGCTAAAAAAAAAATTTTGATAAAAGAAAAATTATTTTTTATTTTCATGGCTCTGCGTTATAAACTTCTGTGAAGCACTTGGGGGTTCAAAGTGCTCACCACACATCTAGATTAGTTCCTTGGGAGGTCTAGTTTCCAAAATGGGGTCACTTATGGGGAAGCTCCAATGTTTAGGCACACAGGGGCTCTCCAAACGCGACATGGTGTCCGCTAATGGTTGGAGCTAATTTTCCATTCAAAAAGCCAAATGGCGTGCCTTCCCTTCCAAGCCCTGCCGTGCACCCAAACAGTGGTTTACCCCCACATATGGGGTATCATCGTACTCAGGACAAACTGGACAACAACATTTAGGGTCCAATTTCTCCTGTTACCCTTGGGAAAATAAAAAATTCTGGGCTAAAAATCATTTTTGAGGAAAGAAAAATTATTTTTTATTTTCACGGCTCTGCGTTATAAACTTCTGTGAAGCACTTGTTGGTTTAAAGTGCTCACTATGCATCTAGATAAGTTCCTTGGGGGGTCTAGTTTCCAAAATGGGGTCACTTGTGGGGGAGCTCCAATGTTTAGGCACACAGGGGCTCTCCAAACGCGACATGGTGTCCGCTAACGATGGAGATAATTTTTCATTCAAAAAGTCAAATGGCGCTCCTTCCCTTCCGAGACTTACCATGTGCCCAAACAGTGGTTTACCCCCACATGTGAGGTATCAGTGTACTCAGGAGAAATTGCCCAACAAATTTTAGGATCCATTTTATCCTGTTGCCCATGTGAAAATTAAAAAATTGAGGCTAAAAGAATTTTTTTGTGAAAAAAAAGTACTTTTTCATTTTTACGGATCAATTTGTGAAGCACCTGGGGGTTTAAAGTGCTCACTATGCATCTAGATAAGTTCCTTGGGGCGTCTAGTTTCCAAAATGGGGTCACTTGTTGGGGAGCTCCAATGTTTAGGCACACGGGGGCTCTCCAAACGCGACATGGTGTCTGCTAAAGATTGGAGCCAATTTTTCATTCAAAAAGTCAAATGGCGCTCCTTCCCTTCCGAATTCTGCCGTGCGCCCAAACAGTGGTTTACCCCCACATATGAGGTATCAGCGTACTCAGAACAAATTGGACAACAACTTTTGTGGTCTGGTTTCTCCTTTTACCCTTGGGAAAAAAAATTGTTGCTAAAAGATCATTTTTGTGACTAAAAAGTTAAATGTTCATTTTTTCCTTCCATGTTGCTTCTGCTGCTGTGAAACACCTGAAGGGTTAATAAACTTCTTGAATGTGGTTTTGAGCACCTTGAGGGGTGCAGTTTTTAGAATGGTGTCACTTTTGGGTATTTTCAGCCATATAGAACCCTCAAATTGACTTCAAATGTGAGGTGGTCCCTAAGAAAAATGGTTTTGTAAATTTTGTTGTAAAAATGAGAAATCACTGGTCAAATTTTAACCCTTATAACTTCCTAGCAAAAAAAAATGTTGTTTCCAAAATTGTGCTGATGTAAAGTAGACATCTGGGAAATGTTATTTATTAACTATTTTGTGTCACATAACTCTCTGGTTTAACAGAATAAAAATTCAAAATGTGAAAATTGCAAAATTTTCAAAATTTTCGCCAAATTTCCATTTTTTTCACAAATAAACGCAGAAATTATCTACCTAAATTTACCACTATCATGAAGCCCAATATGTCACGAAAAAACAGTCTCAGAATCGCTACGATCCGTTGAAGCGTTCCCGAGTTATTACCTCATAAAGGGACACTGGTCAAAATTGCAAAAAACGGCAAGGTCATTAAGGCCAAAATAGGCTGGGTCATGAAGGGGTTAAAAGGCACTAGCATTGGTGCAGTCCGTTTAACGCATGCGTTGAACGGACTGCACCAATGCAATGTGAACCCTGCCTTATGCAACTACCTGGAAACTTTACTACATTTTCTTTATTAAATTGCCTCTATGGCATTATTAATGTGTAGGTTGTTAGTAGTTTGAACTACTGTATGAGACGGAGAGTAATCTGAACGAATGATGAGGCATATTGCTTCACAGACTACCCTACTCTCCTTATATGCACTGTAAGTAAGCCATAGTCATAGATCACAACTTTGCCCTGAATGGAACTTGGCTAAAAAGCCGTTAAAGGGTTTGTTCCATTTTAATTACGCTTCTACCATTTTGCTGCAGTTTGTTGTAAAAAAAAAACCCAAAACCTGCTTCATGATTTCACATTTCCCAGGAGCGGCTCTCAGCGAAGTGTTCCCTCTATACTGGCAAAGCCGCTGAGCTCACTGCTTGGCTGACGTACTGTCAAGGTGACATCAGCCAAGGACAGACACTGTAAGCATCAGAGACACGCTGTCACCTCGGTGGGCCCGGGAAAGGTGAGTACATTATCATTAGTTTTTTTAAAAGCAAACTGCAGCTGGGGCGAAACTGTAATTAAAAGGGAATAATCCCTTTAAGAAGCAAGGTCTGATAAAACCAAAACTTTGGTGAGAATTACCTATAGATACTGGCTTACATATCTTTTTTGAGCACCTAACTGGACATTTGCATTCATTTCTCTTTAGTATCTGTGCTCAAAACAATGTTTTTATACCGGTAATGATTTAAGTGACAACTCTCTGAAATTAGAAGGCTTCCTGTGTGTTCTTATGTTCCTAAATGTAAAAAAAACACCCCTAATTTCTCCCTGATTGTAATAGACTGTGCAACGAATGGCATCAATGTGTGTTCTGTTCTGTTCCATTCTCTGTTACATACACAAATAAGTAGTCCTCTGTTCTTTGAAGAAAATAAGAATTCACTGGAAGGCTAACCCTTACCCTAATCTAATCCCGAGTGCCGTACCTGATGAGCACAGATCTCCAAGATCTATGAAGCTGCGTACATTCATGGCACATCTGTTCAACTTGTAAGAACATTACCTGTTCATTACCTAATACACAATTGGAAAATATTGTGACCAGATGGCTCAAGAAATCACTTTGTAACTTGATTTTATTTTAGATGCAAAGGTGCTATAATCATATTTTAGTTACCGGTAAATATCTGTAATTAGTTATTTTCCAATATGCTGATCATTTTATTTCATTTAGTCCCTGCTCTTTTCTCCACTAGAATTTTTTTTTGCATTATTTATCAGTGATTGAGTAGACAATGAAACAAAATAGGTGTCGGAATTGACAAGTGTTGGCTTCCACCATAGGGACGTACCCCCGAGGATAGAGCATGGCTGCATGCAACAGATTGCCTTTGTGCGCCACTATACATGCTAATAACGTCTTCTCTGTTTGCTTTAGCTGATGTCGATATGTGTTTTGGGAGTTTCCGCTTGGATGAGAGACTACATAAATAATGTACTCACGCTGACTGCTGAAACCAGGTAAGCACTTCCTAATCATCCTTCCAAGTAACTTCAAAGGAGAAAGGGCTGATAACGGCAGGGCAATTCAGATCCCCTGGAGACGTCTCGGCTTTTTGGCACTTCTGTATTTTCTTTAAGCATGGCCAGTAGTATCGTTGAGGCAATTTCTGCATGAAATATATTCTGCTTAGTATAAACCGGCTTTTGCGCTGTAGTTATGAAATGTGCTGTGATGGTCGGCTTCTTTTGATCGTCTTCCTTCATCCGTACAGTTGGAAATTGTTTTCTGTTTATTTTCACGGTGTAATGTGCAGACTAATTGACTGTATCTAATTGTAGTTTCTATAATGTACTTTTAGCTTCCAGTTATATTATGTGCTGCAGTAGGGAAATAACAAGTGCACATCACATTATTGGATTTGTGTGCGGTCAGTAGGTTAATACGGTTAATAGAATACTGCACACGTAAAATAGGTTTTTGCTACTCGTTAAATAATATCGCAATCAGTATAGCATGTACAGTCTGTGTGCTGGTTAATAAATGCTAAAAGAAGAAGAATATGAGTATTTCTCACTATGCAAGCCTGAAGGCAGCAATGTTCTTACCATAAAAACTGTGAAAACCAAAGGGGCAACCATGGAGGGTCCATTGTATAGCATAGTGACTTCCGTTATGAATGAGGTGCTAATCCAGTCTGATAAGGATGAGCTGTACTAAGGACAGGCCATCAACCCCTTTAACCTGCCTACCCAATATTTGAAGCAGTCTAAATTGTCCTTTTCATCATCTCCCCTGCTAATTACAAACCTACAGTGGGGGAAAAAAAGTATTTGGTCGGCGACCAATTGTGCAAATTCTCCCACATACAAAAAGATAGAGGCCTGTAATTGACATCATAGGTAGACCACAACTATGAGAGTCAAAATGAGAAAACAAATCCAGAAAATCACCTTGTCTGATTTGGCAAGATTTATTTTGCAAAATATGGTGGAAAATAAGTATTTGGTCACCTAAAAACATTCAAGATTTCTGGCTGTCACAGACCTGAAACTTCTTCTTTAAGAGGCTCCTCTGTCCTCCACTCATTACCTGTAGTAATGGAACATGTTTGAACATGTTATCAGTATAAGACACCTGTCCACAACCTCAAACAGTCACACTCAAAACTCCATTATGGTGAAGACCAAAGAGATTTCGAAGGACACAGAAACAAAATGGTAGCCCTGCACCAGACTGGGAAGACTGAATCTGCAATAGGCAAACAGCTTGGTGTGATGAAATCAACTGTGGGAGCAATAATAAGAAAATGGAAGACATACAAGACCACTGATAATCTCTTTCGATCTGGGGCTCCACGCAAGATCTCACCCCGTGGGGTCAAAATGATCACAAGAACGGTGAACAAAAATCCCAGAACCACACTTGGGGACTTAGTGAATGACCTGCATTGAGCTGGGACCACAGTCAGTAACACAATACACCACAAGGGACTCAGATCTTGCAGTGCCAGATGTGTCCCTGTAATGCTTATAAGGGATAACTCAGGAGACTCTGCATGGAACAAGACAACTACAGGACACAGTTTTATAAGTGGTAAAGTCTATATTATCACACGGTGATTCAAACATGTGCAGTGAGAAACTCAGGGGGATATCCATGCCATCTTATAAGATATTGGAGCCGATTCCTGCGAATCCTGGAATCAATAATTTCCTCCACCACAAATTGTTCTTGCCCATCAATCACCGCAGGCTGCGGAGGTGGCACAACACGTCCCTGGAAGGTATTAGGAGATACAGGCTTTAGTAAAGATACATGAAAAACTGGTTGTACCTTCATAGTCCTAGGCAGCTTCAGACGGCAGGCCACAGAGCTCACAATACCGTTGATCTTGAGAGGGCCAATGAATTTCTGTCCAAGTTTTTGTGAAGGAATGTTTAACTTCAGATTCTTCGTTGATAACCACACGGAATCTCCTACCTTGAATATGGTTGCAGGTTTACGGAATCTATCAGCCAATCTCTCATAACGTTCTTGAGCCGTGGTCAGGGATTCCTTCAGAACCTCCAGATTTTGCCTCATCTCAGTCAGCCTTTCCTCAAATGCTGGAACCGGAGAATTAATCGGAGACCTAGGTAAGATACATGGATGATAACCCAGATTGGCAAAGAAAGGAGTGAACTTAGTAGAGACGCTCTGAGAATTGTTGTATAAAAATTCGGCTAACGGCAGTAATTCCAACCAATCATCTTGGAGATGGCTAACCTAGCATCTTAGATATTGTTCCAACGTCTGGTTGGTACGCTCAGTCTGACCATTTGTCTGGGGATGGTAAGCGGAAGAGAGACAGACATTAATATTGAGTGCAGAGCAAAACCCCTTCCAGAATCTTGAAGTGAACTGTACGCCACGGTCAGAGATGATCTCATCCAGGACCCCATGCAGCCGGAAGACATTCTGAATAGCCAAGTTCACTGTATCCTTAGCTGAGTTGAGGCCGGTGCATGGAACAAAATAAGCGGCTTTAGTCAGGCGATCAACTACTACCAAGATCGTATTCATGCCCCCCGATGTAGGCAGCTCCACAATAAAGTCCATTGATATAGACCCCCAAGGGCAGGACGGAATAGGTAATGGTTGCAGGAGACCCGTAGGTGCCACTCGAGGAGTCTTGTAACGAGCACATACCTCGCAAGAGAGAACATAGTCCTTAGTAACCTTCAGGCAAGTTGGCCACCAGAAAAATCGGCTTAGGAACTCTTGTGTCTTCTGTACCCCCCTGTGACAAGCCAACTTGGAGTCATGTACCAACTTGAGGATCTGCAGACGGTCGACCTCAGGGACGTAGATACGTCAATCTCTGAACCACATGCCACCCTTAAAGACAAGATTAATATCAACAGGTGGGTTGGCCAGAAATACATCACCGTCATAAGCCTCCCTGCACGTCTTCCACAAGTCCTGATTGTAGATAACTCCGATGAAATTGGCATCAGATAGAATGGTCTTGAACGGGGCTCCAGGTACAGAATCCGCAGCATGGATTCGGGATAAAGCATCAGCCTTCCCATTACGAGACCCTGAACGGTACGAGATAACAAAGTTAAATTGATTTAAAAATGAATTCCAACGAGCCTGACGAGAAGAAAGAAATCTAGCGGATCTGAGGAACTCTAAATTGCGATGGTCAGTAAGCACTACGATCTGTTGTGCAGCTCCTTGCAGATTATGCCTCCATTCCTTTAAAGCCGCAATAATAGCCAGCAATTCCTTGTCTCCCACATCGTAATTCTTCTCTGCTGAGGTTAGTCTATGGGAAAAGAAAGCACAAGGATGTAGCAGACCCTTCTCTCCAGTTCTTTGGGAGAGAATAGCCCCCAAGGCATTATCAGAAGCTTCCACCTCCACAATGAAAGAAAGTGTTGGATCTGGGTGTATCAACAGCGGTGCTGAGGTGAAACAGATCTTAAGCCGATCAAAAGCTTCTTGAGCCTGTGATGACCACTTAAAGGGCTTTTCCTTCTTTGTCAAGGAAGTAATGGGACAGACAATATCAAAAAAATTTCGAATGAAGCATCTGTAGAAATTTGCAAAACCAATAAAACGTTGGACCTCCTTAATGTTCTTGGGTACCGGCCAGTCAAGGATGGCCTGAATCTTGCCAGATTCCATGCTCAGCCCCTGGAGAGAGATGATATAACCTAAGAACTGTATCTCAGAACGATGGAACTCGCATTTCTCCAGCTTGATATACAGATGGTTCTCTTTCAGACGTCTTAAAACCGCTTTGACATGTTCTTCATGTTCCTGTAGAGAGTCAGAAAAGATTAGAATATCGTCCAAATAGATCACCACAAACTGGTCCAACACATCTCTGAAAATGTCATTAGCAAGGTGTTGAAACGTTTCAGGGGCGTTACAAAGCCCGAAGGGCATCACGAGATATTCAAAGTGTCCATACCGGCATCGGAATGCTGTCTTCCCCTCATCCCTTGGACGAATACGCACCAAATTATAAGGTTCACAGGAGCAGGTGCAGGTGCGAGTGCTAAGCCAGGGAGTCATCAGGAGCTGGATGCAAGGCAGAATACTCTAGCACAGACTAAAGGCTGGGGTGGAGTTATATAGCAGGAAGACACAGTGCACATGAGACCAAAGACGCCATCTTGGAAAAGGGCAGTAATGCACAAAAGGTAATCAAAATGTTCAGAGTCCTGACAGTCCCCCTGCTTAAGCCAGTACATGTCCGGGCCCATCTGAAGTTTGCTAGAGAGCATTTGGATTATCCAGAAGAGTATTGGGAGAATGTCATATGGTCTGATGAAGCCAAAGTAGAACTGTTTGGTAGAAACAAAACTCGATGTGTTTGGAGGAGACAGAATGCTGAGTTGCATCCAAAGAACAGCATACCTACTGTAAAGCATGGGGGTGGCAACAACATCATGCTTTGGGGCTGTTTCTCTGCAAAGGGACCAGGACTACTGATCCATGTACGTGAACGAATGAATGTGGCCATGTGTCGTGAGATTTTGAGTGCAAACCTCCTTCCATCAGCAAGGGCATTGAAGATGAAACATGGATGGGTCTTTCAGCATGATAATTTTCCCAAGCACATCGCCAGGGCAACAAAGGAGTGGCTTTGTGAGAAGCATATGAAGGTTCTGGAGTGGCCTAGCCAGTCTCCAGATCTCAACCCCATAGAAAACCTTTTGAGGGAATTGAAAGGCCGTGTTGCCCAGTGACAGGCCCAAAACATCACTGCTCTAGAGGAGATCTGCATGGAGGAATGGGCCAACATACCACCAACAGTGTGTGCCAACCTTGTGAAGACTTACAGAAAACGTTTGACCATGGACTTTGCCAACAAAGGATATATAACAAAATATTTTGTCAATGACCAAATACTTATTTTCTGCCATAATTTGAAAAATAAATCTTGCCAAATCAGACAAGGTGATTTTCTGGATTTGTTTTCTCATTTTGACTTTCATAGTTGTGGTTTATCTATGATGTCAATTACAGGCCTCTCTCATCTTTTTAAGTGGGAGTACTTGCATAATTGGTCGCTGACTAAATATATTTTTTTTCCCCACTGTACATTTAGTAGCATGAAGGCACAGATGGAAGACTGTATGACTACAGGATTGTACTATGCACTGCCTGTTTGCCAGTTGTCTTAGGCAATGTTCACATGTGACATCTTAGCTGTGTTTTTTTCCACCCTTTTTTTTTCTGCAGGAAAGCTGCTGCATTTTACGCTACCAGCAAAATCTCTGAGATTTCAGATATCTCATGCATCCACATTTTTTTTTTCCTGAGTGAATTTGAACACCGTAGTGTTTTCGAAAATCTGCAGCATGTCAATTCTTTCAGGGTATTTGCAGAGTTTTTTTACCCACAGAAAACAATGAGGAACTGTAAAAATGCTGGAAAAAATGACAGCATAACATTCGTGCTGTATTTTTGGTAAATAAAATTTTCATGTACTGTAGGCAAATCACACATGTAATCCACCTGAAAAATGCAGCAAAAAAACGCAGCTTTTTTTTTAGTTTTATACCTAGCACTTTTACTGCCAAGAGTGGAAGTTTTTGATACAGAAAAAAAAACATTGCAAAAACGCCGCGTGTGAGCATAACATTGCATAGGTATCTGTAGGAGCTGTTGATAAAGAATGGTAAGAATTATTTTTCAATATAGAAGCTTCGAAGTTGCTGCTTAATTATTTTGGCCGCCTTGGAACACTAAAACCGGTCTGTGAATGTGTATGCAGCTTTTGGATGATAAAGTAAATGAATTGAATGATTAAAAGTTGCACCTTTAACATTGATGCTATGTAGGGCTGACATGAAAGACTTCTTTACGAAAAACGAGAAGAAAAAAAGAGTTTAGAATAATCTGAATTTCCATTTTTGTTTTCTTTATGAATATTTTTCCTTTCCTTTGGCTATTTCTTCTGATACTACGCCGTTGTAATACCAAGTTGTACCGGTCTTGTCATTCTAGAGTGGAGGATGCGGTTCTTCTCATCTACTTCCCTGTGTTCCACCCAGTGATGGTCGCAGTCTGTTGTTTCCTAATCATAGTGGGCATGCTGGGTTACTGTGGAGCTGTGAAGAGCAATCTTATACTTCTTGTATGGGTAAGTGTAGTTGGTTTTCTAGATGGACTCCCTAACAACTGCTACTAGTCATACAATAATCGTACTTTTAATTATTGTTGTGGGTTTTTTTCTTTTATAAGATTGGACAATTTTAGCTTCATGTTAAAAACTATGTGTAAAACTTGAAAAGTCAATTTTATTTGTAGGCTACTCCTTGTATTTTAATTGTTTATTAGCCAATTAATGCATGAGATAATATATAATAAAGATTTAGAATTGGTCTTCAAGATCAAGGCTCGGACCTTACTTGTAAATCTGATTTATTTATTTTTTTGCTGGATTTTTAATCCCCCCTGTTATGTGTACAGTGGCTTTCATTGAGAGTGCTGTCCCCTCTAAAATACAATTTTATCTGCAATTTTGGATTAATGTCTGAAATTCATTTTGGATGTACGTAGAGATTGGGAGCTCCACTGTATAGATTCTACAATGAACCAAAGATTTCTGGAAAAAAAGAGTCTGGTCAAATGGAATGCTGCGCGCTAGCCACGGGCGTGGCTGTTGTCTTCTCCTGTTACTCCCCAGCGTGCTACATGAAACAGTGGGTCCTGGCTGAGAGTTGGTGGTTTGGGAAAGCCTTGCACCCTTGCAGGCCACCTGTAGTCAATGGTTTTGGCCGGCTAGGCTAGGTTTCAGAGTTCAATAAAGGTAATTCCCATTATGAAAGTCTTTACTGAATGGTAACTTGGTAAGGGTTATGTACATGAGGTCGTGGGTACAAAGTCTTATGGGCATTTCCTTCACAGTGTAAAGCACTTTCAGCACATTGTTCTCTTCCACTGTAGTCTACTCCAGGGACGGTGAAGCACGCTGTTTTGTGCTACTTAGTCACAGCCTGCTTGTCGCAGTACTGATTAGCAAGTCTCTCTACCTGCTCACCAGTTCTACTTCCTATTTCTTCCACTTCTGGCATCTACTGCACGGGACACCCACTAGTCCCACAAACTCAGTCTTGTTTACCAGGATAGGGGATATTAAGTACAGAAATGACCACATTTTTTGTTTCAATTTTTTTTTTCTAATTTCCTCTTCTAAAACCTAGGTGCGTCTTATAGTCTCGTGCTTTTTATAGTCTGAAAAATATGGTATATTAGGGTCATGCCTGTTTGTTTTTTTTATAAACACTTGGTCGAAATAAATATAAAGCCCTTGTTGTAGAGTTTTGATGTGCAAGTTTGGAGAAATATCGTGTAGAATCCAGTCAGACTGTTAGGCTATGTGCACAAGTTGTGGATTGTGCTGCGGATCCGCAGCAGATTGGCCTTTGCGGATTCACAGCAGTTTTCCATGAGTTTACAGCACCATGTAAACCTATGGAAAACAAAATCCGCAGTGTCCATGCTGCGGAAAAAAACACAGAAACGCTGCGTTATTTATTCCGCAGCATGTCAATTCTTTGTGCGGATTCCGTAGCGGTTTACACCTGCTCCATAATAGGAATCCGCAGGTATAAAACCGCAGGTGGAATCCGCACAAAAACCGCGAAAAAAAACGCGGTAATTCCGCAGTAAATCCGCACTGTGGATTTACCAAAATCAGTGCGGAAAAATACGCACACCTTTCCGCAACGTGTGCACATACCCGTAGTACATGGAGTTATATGCACTTGGGCTGGTTCTTTCTACTTCTAGCTCGGAGACCCCCTCCACTCCCTAATTTACAGCTCTTGCCTCTGTTACTTCATTCTTGTAGCCACATTTACCACACCTGTGAATTTACTACATATACGCCAGCTTAGACAGTAACATTGCATGTGCTAATTTCAGCCATCCACTGGGGTGATGTAAGGGTATGTGTCCACAGTCCGGAATCCCAGCATTTTGGACGCAGCGGATACCCCGCTCAGCCCAAAGCACTGCCCCCTTTTGTACACTTGGTGATTCCGCATGTGTTCAGTGAACACATGTGGAATCACCGCATCCAATACATAGACTGTGTTATTTATCTTGCGGAGACTGAGCATCTCCGTAAGATAAATAGACATGCTGCGGCCTAGAAAGATGTGCTACATGTAGGTAAACGCAGGTCTGCCACCTGCATGTTTGTACTCATAGTGGATATGGGATTTCATAAAATCCCCTCCACTATGCTGTAACATCTGGATGCTGTGGCTGTACACAGCGTTCAATCCGCAGCAAATACTGAAGGAATACGCCCTGTGGAAACATGCCCTTAGGCTGTGTGCACACATTCAGGATTTTTCGCTTTTTTCTGCGGTTTTCCACTATAAAAACGTGATAAAACCACTATGATACTGCATAGGCAGCATCAATAGTATAAAGTTGGTCACACTTGTCAAACACTATGCTTGACAAGTGTGACCAACCTGTCAATCAGTTAAATGCTAAGATTCTGCAAGCTAATTACGCTTGCAAAACGCTAGTGTTTAGCGGGAATACGTATGCCAATTCCGTATGCGTATTTCTTGCGGCAGGGAGTTCTGAAATTGCCACGGAAATTTCCGCGGCATTTCCGGATGTGTGCACATAGCCTAACAGTGGCTAGAGCTGTCAATCAGGGATGGGTGGTGGTGCTTGTGGAGTAATGAAAATGGAAGATGCAGTCCAGTGCAGTGGAACACCCCTTCACAGTTCCTTCAATGCACTTCTTGCCTGATTTGCATTTGACTACATTTCTCATGACTGACATAACAAATTTCTGCAAAAAAATTATATATTTTGGGGACAAGGTCTATACTGCTATATCAATACTTCCATAAGTAAATATATAAATAGCCTCTTGAGAGAGGAAGAGGACTAGAACTCTAGTGCCAATTCTTAGAAGTAGCAATTCTACAAGTTAATATCAACCCTTTTGTCAGCCTTGCCACATGACTGAATATAAAAAGCCAAACCAGCCACTCCATTTTCAGAAATGTGTTTCAGAGTGTTTGCCCCTCATCAGTGCAAGGCAGAATATCTTGTTTGGCCAAGAAAGTAAAAGATAATGACCGGTTCCCATTAACCCCTTTCTGCCATTAGATGTACTGTTCCGTCCATGTGGGGTGGGCCCTACTTCCCATGGACGGAATAGTACGTCCAGCACGATCAGCCATGCTCACGGGGGGAGTGTGGCTGATCGCCGCCGGGTGTCAGCTGATTATTACAGCTGACATCCGGCACTATGTGCCAGGAGCGGTCACGGACCGCTCCTGACACATTACCCCCTGGAACACTGCGATCAAATATGATCGCAGTGTTCCGGCGGCATAGGGAAGCATCGCGCAGGGAGGGGGCTCCCTGCGTGCCTCCCTGAGATCCTCGGAGCAACGCGATGTGATCGCGTTGCTCCGAGAGTCTCCTACGTCCTCTTCCCTGCAGGCACCAGACTCAAAATGGCCGCAGGGCTCCTTGCAGGTCCTGCATGGAGGTGGCTTGCAAGCGCCTGGTCAGAGCAGGCGCTTGCAAGCCTGCAGTACTGCCTGGCAGATCGCTGATCTGACACAGTGCACTACTAAGTGTCAGATCAGCGAGCTGACACTATAACATGATGTTGCCCCCTGAGGCAATGTTATAAAGTTAAAAAAAATATATTTACATATGTAAAAAATAAAAAAATTCCTAAATAAAGAGAAAAAAAAATATTTTGTTCCACTAAATACATTTCTTTATCTAAATTAAAAAAAAATAAAAATAAAAGTACACATATTTAGTATCGCCGCGTCCATAACGACCCGACCTATAAAACTGTCTCACTAGTTAACCCCTTCAGTGATCACCGTAAAAAAAAAACCAACAAGGCAAAAACCAACACTTTATTATCATACCGCCAAACAAAAAGTGGAATAACACGCGATCAAAGGAACGGATATAAATAATCATGGTACCGCTGAAAACGTAATTTTGTCCTGCAAAAAATGAGCCACCATACAGCATCATCAGCAAAAAAAAAAGTTATAGTCCTCAGAATAAAGCGATGCAAAAATAATAATTTTTTATATTAAATAGATTTTATCGTATAAAAGCGGCAAAACATAAAAAATGATATAAATGAGGTATCGTTGTAATTGTACTGACCCGAAGAATAAAACTGCTTTATCAATTTTATCAAACGTGAAACGGTATAAACTACCCCCCCCAAAAGAAATTTACGAATTGCTGGTTTTTGTTCATTCTGCCTCACAAAAATCGGAATAAAAAGCGATCAAAAAATGTCACATGCCTGAAAATGGTCCCAATAAAATCGTCAACTTGTCCCGCAAAAAACAAGATGTCACATGACTCTGTGGACCAAAATATGGAAAAATTATAGCTCTCAAAATCTGGAGACGCAAAAACCTCTTTTTGCAATTAAAAGCATCTTTTAGTGTGTGACAGCTGCCAATCATAAAAATCCGCTAAAAAACCCGCTTATAAAACTAAATCAAACCCCCCTTCATCACCCCCTTAGTTAGGGAAATATAATAAAATTTAAAAAAATTATTTATTTCCATTTTCCCGTTAGGGTTAGGGTTGGGGCTAAGGTTATGTTTAGTGTTGGGGCTAAAGTTAGGGTTAGGGTTGGGGCTAAAGTTAGGGTTAGGGCTATAGTTACAGTTGGAGCTACAGTTAGGGTTGGGGCTACAGTTTGGGTTAGGGTTGGGGCTACAGTTAGGGTTAGGGTTGGGGCTAAAAGTTAGGGTTTGGCTCTGTGTTATAAACTGTAGTGAAACGCTTGGGGGTTCAAAGTTCTCACAACACATCTAGATAAGTTCCCTGGGGGGTCTAGTTTCCAATATGAGGTCACTTGTGGGGGGTTTCTACTGTTTAGGTACATCGTGGGCTCTGCAAATGCAATGTGACGCCTGCAGACCATTCCATCTAAGTCTGCATTCCAAACAGCGCTCCTTTCCTTCCGAACTCTGCCATGCGTCCCAAATCGTGGTTCCCCCCCCACATGTAGGGTATGAGCGTACTCAGGACAAATTGGATAACAACTTTTGGGGTCCAATTTCTTCTGGTACCCCTGGGAAAATACAAAACTGTTGGCTAAAAAATAGTTTTTGTGGAAAATAATTTTTTTATTTTCATGGCTCTGCGTTATAAACTGCAGTAAAACACTTGGGTTCAAAGTGCTCACCACACATCTAGATAAGTTCCTTAGGGGGTCTACTTTCCCAAATGGTGTCACTTGTGGGGGGTTTCAATGTTTAGGCACATCAGGGGCTCTCCAAACGCGAAATGGCGTCCTATCTCAATTCCAGTCAATTTTGCATTGAAAAATCAAATGGTGCTCCTTCGCTTCTGAGCTCTGCCATGCGCCCAAACAGTGGTTTACCCCCACATATGGGGTATCAGCATACTCAGAACAAATTGTACAACAACTTCTGGGGTCTAATTTCTCCTGTTACCCTTGGTAAAATAAAACAAATTTGACCTGAAGTAAATTTTGTGAAAAAAAAGTTAAATGTTGATTTTTTTTTTTAAACATTCCAAAAATTCCTGTGAAATACCTGAAGGGTTAATAAACTTCTTGAATGTGGTTTTGAGCACCTTGAGGGGTGCAGTTTTTAGAGTGGTTTCTCACTTGGGTATTTTCTATCATATAGACGCCTCAAAGTGACTTCAAATGTGATGTAGTCCCTAAAAAAAAAATGGTGTTGTAAAAATGAGAAATTGCTGGTCAAATTTTAACCCTTATAACTGCCTAACAAAAAAAATTTTTGGTTCCAAAATTGTGCTGATGTAAAGTAGACATGTGGGAAATGTTACTTATTAAGTATTTTGTGTGACATATCTCTGTGATTTAAGGGTATGAAAATTCAAAGTTGGAAAATTGCGAAATTTTAAAAATTTTCTCTAAATTTCCATTTTTTTTTCATATATAAACGCAGGTAATATGAAAGAAATTTTACCACTATCATGAAGTACAATATGTCACGAGAAAACATTGTCAGAATCACTGGGATCCGTTGAAGCGTTTCAGAGTTATAACCTCATAAAGGGACAGTGGTCAGAATTGTAAAAATTGGCCCGGGCATTAACGTGCAAACTACCCTTGGGGGTAAAGGGGTTAAGCACCGTTACGGAGCTTAATTTTATCTTTGGCTTGGCCCCCCTTTGCCCTACAGCCATACTTTTTTCCTCATTGGTTTTCCTCGATAACTATACTTGTTTATGAAGAAGACATTTGTCATTGTATAGTGGCTCTTGGAATCTCTTCTTTTTGTTTTCAGATGAAGATGAAGGGACCATGTCTAAACCGCTTTATTCTCATGTTCCTATTAATCTGAATGAGTACTTTCTGTTTCCATAGCGCACTTAGCGACAAAAGTTGACATCTGCTTTTGACTTGTTAATTTGTGCTGCCAGCCATGAAGCCTATTACATCTAGGACACTTGTAGCTAGACCTGAAAATCGAGGTCTAGCTACAGGGGTCTGTGAGGCTGATATTTGCTACAATTTTATCAAAATGATACATTAATACATTTGGCACTATGTATCTTTTGTGGTGCAATTTATAGCAGAATTTCAAGTGGTTGTCTTTGTAAGTTTGCATCCACTTTGTAAATTTCATATTTCTGTTCAGAAATATGTTCAGTTAGAGGCATAAAGCAGAATTAAAGGGATTTTTGTCAGCATATTTTGGCTATGCAATCTGTACAATCAGAGACTCTAACAATAGCAATGTGCCAATTACTAGGCTGTATTTTTCTTTTCAATACAATCAGCGTTTTAGCAGCAAAAGATTATCCCAATTAGCACTGCAGCCTTGCAGCGCTGGAGTCCTGGGTTCAAATCTCACCAAGGACAACATCTGCAAGGAGTGTGTATGTTCTCTCCGTGTTTGCGTGGGTTTCCTCCGGGCACTCCGGTTTCCTCCCACATCCCAAAGACATACTGATAGGGATTCTAGATTGTGAGCCCCATCGGGGACAGCGATGATAATGTGTGCAAACTGTAAAGCGCTGCGGAATATGTTAGCGCTATATAAAAATAAAGATGTTTATTATTATTATCATAATTATCCCTTGCTTGGTGCCTTCTAGTCCAACCAGTCCTCTACTACTGAGTAGCATCTGTATACAGTGTGCACAAAAAGCCATGGTGTGCGTTATATACTTTTCATTAGGTATTGCACCTGTGCATTTGCTATTTTATTTGGGTCCGCTGCACCCTGCTTGTGCATTTGTATTGAGGCCCATTTAGACAGGTAAGCATCTCTGCCTGTTTTTGGTGTGTTTTCTTGAATTTTTCCTTTTTTGGTGTTTTTCATGTTAGCGTAGGACTGGCAAAACGTAAGGACCCTTGACGCGGGTTGCCGGCTTACATATTATGGCCAGAATATCAACCAACAACCAATACCTTACATATATTTATATGTTTTGTTTTGCACATTGTATTTTTTGCAGGGTGCAGTTGGGCCCTAATGGTTCTGTACACTGTGGCCTCTGTTCACACAGGATGCATTATAGTTAGCACTGGGCAGCCCGCCATAGGGCGTCATTAATAGGCTGAGAACCAGATGCTCTGCATTCCCTGTGTGAACATGCCACATACGGAGTATTTTAGTGCATTGGTGTACCACACGTCCAATCCCTGATTGAAGGCTGGCTGTTTCATTAGGTATTGCACCTGTGCATTTGCTATTTTATTTGGGTCCGACTTTACCCTGCTTGTGCATTTGTATTGAGGCCCATTTAGACAGGTAAGCATCTCTGCCTGTTTTTGGTGTGTTTGCGTTATATACAGCTCAACAACTGAGCTCTGCTAGATCTGCAGCAGAGAAGACCGTGAATGTCATAACTGTTGTACCCCGTAAACTGATACATTGCTGGAATCAGGGTCTCTCTCTACATTGTGCTGCTGTCAGATTACATAGCATAAATCTGCTGACACATTCTTTTTAAAGCCGTGACTGGTCAGTTGCCCAACAGATACCACTGCCACCCGACACAGTGTTTGGTATAAGTGGAATTCTTTTCACTCAGTTTCTTAGTTTGTCACCATTCTTGATTCTATAGTGGAAATTGTCCTGACATGCTCTCCAAAGTATGAAGTGGAAATGCACATATACTGAGCAGCTAATCCAAACTAGTAGCACTGTTTTATCAGGTATAGACAGAGGCACAGTCTGAGCCAGTGACGATACAGGATGGGGATTTTAGCCTGCCTCCGATTCCTATTAGACAATGCCCTGGTGCCAGCACTCTTTATCGGGTCCTACCACCGCTCCGCTCTATGGGAGCAAAAATAAAAAGCAATCAGCCAGCAATTACTGTGATGTAAGCAGCAGGCAAGCACTGTGTAAAAGTACTGTTTGATAAATGTCAGCTTTGAGATTATCAATGGCAATCAATTATATTGGATGGGAACACAGGGCACAGAAAACCAGACCAGCACCAACATTAGCCTCAAAAAAGATAAAATGCGGTATTTTGCATAGTTTATATGAAGCTTCATGTCATATAGCCGTCATGTGGAAAGCCAAACAACTGGAATCCGAGCAGGAGATGGTTATTTTCTGTGCATTACTGGGAGATTAACTGGGGTTTCAGAGTTGGCAAATGTCATCCTGCAGAACAGAGATTAGGCAGCTGTGTTAAGCTTCCTTCTCTGGGCTTTTGTGACCTTTGCTCAGACGCATCATTAAATTAGTTTATTGTGAGAAGATAAGAACTCATTTATATTTTGTGTTATCTGGCTTCCTTCTCCTGAAGGAAGGAGTGGGGAGCCTTCCTCTTGTGCGTGAGCCTGTAGGAACATGAACTGTATGAGTTCACTCATGCTTTACATATCCATTCTTTATGTTTCTAACATTTCAGTTCATTAACTTATCCGCGGTAATTATGTGCGTCAGACCGGCATGTTAACTGCCACATTATAATGTATGTAAAGTCTATTTTTTTGCATTTTACATACCAGTAGGTAGACCATACAGTCCTTGCACAAAAAAACAAAGAACAAGAACTGTGTAATTTTAAACAATATAATTTTACAAATTTTAATTTTAAACTTTAATGAATTCATTAGTTTAGTCTAGTATGAACATGTATTGCATCTTCCTAATATTTTTCTCATTATTCCAATGTCAAATAGACCCAGTTTTAGTAATTATTTAAAGTAGAATAATGTTTTCAGGTAGCACATCTTGAAGATGCAATACCCATCGAGGTATATCCTTGTAGATGGCCTGTCCCAGGACGGTGACTGTAATAGAAAATGCATCCACTTAAAGGGAAGGTGCCACCAGTTTTCTTGTAGTTTGTTTTTTTTGTGAAATTAAGCTTAAAATAGTAAATAAAATGTATTAATGCAATGTTTGCACTGTTTGCAAACATTTCTATATGAAAAATATTATATATTTTCTTACAAATATATATATTGACCACTAGGGGGAGCATTTTCCATTCTAGACCTCAAGCAGCTATAGTAAGACTTACCAGCTTTACTGTTAGCTGGAAAATCTGGGCAGTAACTGCTGACATCAGCATTTCCCTCCCCTTTTGGGTGGTCTAATATCCCTGGGGCAGAATGAAGAGCAGCATCACAGGGCAGAGCCATTTTGTGTGTGACTGCCCTGTGATCTGCTATCACCAGCAGTTACTGCATCAGAAGCACAGTTAGTTTATGTGGTGTTTATTGTTGTGGATTCTGTTTGTGGGCTCCCTCTGGTGGTTACTGCTGGTACTGGGTGACTTTGGTGGGTTGCGGCCTTTGGTTTCCACCTGTCCATCAGAGGCTGGGTGTTTCCTATTTTACCTGGCCTTTCTGTCATTCCCTTGCCGGCTATCAATGTATTCAGATGTGCTCTGTTTGGTTCCTGCCTACCTGCTCCCAGATCTTTCAGGATAAGCTAAGTGCTGATTTTCAGTTGTTGGTTTTTTTGTCCAGCTTGCTTATTATGTCTCTATGCTAGCTGGTAGCTCTAGTGGACTGAGGTTCTCCCCATGTGCCATGAGTTGGCACATGGGTTCTTGTAATCTCAGGATGGTTTTTTGATTAGGGTTTTTTGCTGACCGCTCAGACCCCTTTTGTATCGTTCTGCTTTCTAGTTTACAGCGGGCCTCAATTTGCTGAACCTATATATATCATCTCTATGTGTGTGCCTTCCTCTCATTTCACCGTCAATACATGTGGGGGGCAACTATACCTTTTGGGGTTCATTCCTCTGGAGGCAAGTGAGGTCTTTATTTTCTCTGCAGTACTAGTTAGCTCTTAGGCTGGTGCGTGGCGTCTAGAACCAACGTAGGCACGCTCCCTGGCTATCTCTAGTTGCGTTTGTCAGGCGTAGGGCAGCGGTCAGCCCAGGTTCCATCACCCTAGAGCTCGTCCGATATTTTGTATTACTTTGCTTGTCCCTTGCTATCCCTAGCCATTGGGATTCATGACAGTATAGCCGGCCCACAAAGTGTTAATTGTTTGGGCTGAAGCAGGAGAAAAAGAAGTGTTTAAGGGAAATTTTTTTTTTTTTTTTTTCCTTCAGAGTTTTGCTGCCTAGCCCTTAATTGCTGTCTAGCTGCTTCTTACCTCCTCTTAACCCTTGAATGGCTCTGATATTAGCTGTTTAACATGGATGTCCAGAGTTTGGCTTCCAGCCTGAGTAATCTCGCGGCAAAAGTTCAAAACATACAGGATTTTGTTGTTCACACTCCCATGTCTGAACCTAGAATTCCTATTCCAGAGTTCTTTTCTGGAGATAGATCTACCTTCCTGAATTTCAGGAACAATTGTAAATTGTTTCTTTCTTTAAAATCTCGCTCCTCTGGAGACCCTGCTCAACAGGTCAGGATTGTAATATCTTTCCTGCGAGGCGACCCTCAGAATTGGGCATTTGCATTGGCACCAGGGGATCCTGCATTGCTCAATGTGGATGCGTTTTTTCTGGCATTGGGATTGCTCTATGAGGAACCCAACCTGGAGATTCAGGCTGAAAAGGCTTTATTAGCCCTCTCTCAGGGGTATGATGAAGCGGAAATATATTGTCAAAAATTTCGGAAATGGTCGATGCTTACTCAGTGGAATGAGTGCGCCCTGGCTGCAAACTTCAGAAATGGTCTTTCCGAGGCCATTAAGGATATTATGGTGGGGTTCCCTACGCCTACAGGTCTGAATGAGTCGATGGCTATGGCCATTCAGATTGATCGGCGTTTACGGGAGCGCAAACCTGTGCACCAGTTGGCGGTGTCTTTTGAACAGGCACCTGAGACTATGCAATGTGATAGAATTCAGTCCAGAAGTGAACGGCAAAATTATAGGCGGAAAAATGGATTGTGTTTTTATTGTGGTGATTCAGCTCATGTTATATCAGCATGCTCTAAACGCACAAAAAGGGTTGATAAATCTTTTGCCATTGGTACTCTGCAGCCTAAGTTCATTTTGTCTGTGACTCTGATTTTTTCACTGTCTTCCATTTCCGTCGATGCCTATGTGGATTCGGGCGCTGCCCTGAGTCTTATGGATTGGTCATTTGCTAAACGCTGCGGTTTTAGTCTGGAACCTCTGGAAGTTCCTATTCCTCTGAAGGGAATTGACTCTACACCATTGGCTATGAATAAACCGCAGTATTGGACACAAGTGACCATGCGCATGACTCCCGTTCATCAGGAGGTGATTCGCTTCCTTGTACTGTATAATTTACATGATGTACTAGTGCTTGGTCTGCCATGGTTACAAACTCATAATCCTGTCCTGGACTGGAAAACAATGTCTGTGTTAAGCTGGGGATGTCAGGGGGTTCATGATTATGCACCTCCGATTTCAATCGCTTCATCTACTCCTTCTGAGATCACTGCGTTTTTGTCTGACGACTATAGGGATGTTTTTGAGGAGCCTAAGCTCAATTCACTCCCTCCGCATAGAGATTGTGACTGTGCTATAGAATTGATTCCTGGCAGTAAGTTCCCTAAGGGTCGTTTTGTCCCTATGAAGGTCTCTTCTCCTAAGTTCAAGCCTCGATTCATCGGTCCTTATAGGATCTCGGAGATTCTTAACCCTGTATCTTTTCGTTTGGATCTCCCAGCATCGTTTGCTATTCATAATGTGTTCCATCGGTCGTTGTTGCGGAGGTATGAGGTGCCCGTTGTTCCTTCGGTTGAGCCTCCTGCTCCGGTGCTGGTGGAGGGAGAATTGGAGTATGTTGTTGAGAAGATCTTGGATTCTCGTGTTTCCAGACGCAAACTCCAGTATTTGGTTAAGTGGAAGGGTTATGGTCAGGAGGATAATTCCTGGGTGGTCGCCTCCTATGCCTTCCATAGAGCTCACCCTGATCGCCCTGGGGGTTCTCGTGAGGGTTCGGTGACCCCTCCTCAAGGGGGGGGTACTGTTGTGGATTCTGTTTGTGGGCTCCCTCTGGTGGTTACTGCTGGTACTGGGTGACTTTGGTGGGTTGCGGCCTTTGGTTTCCACCTGTCCATCAGAGGCTGGGTGTTTCCTATTTTACCTGGCCTTTCTGTCATTCCCTTGCCGGCTATCAATGTATTCAGATGTGCTCTGTTTGGTTCCTGCCTACCTGCTCCCAGATCTTTCAGGATAAGCTAAGTGCTGATTTTCAGTTGTTGGTTTTTTTGTCCAGCTTGCTTATTATGTCTCTATGCTAGCTGGTAGCTCTAGTGGACTGAGGTTCTCCCCATGTGCCATGAGTTGGCACATGGGTTCTTGTAATCTCAGGATGGTTTTTTGATTAGGGTTTTTTGCTGACCGCTCAGACCCCTTTTGTATCGTTCTGCTTTCTAGTTTACAGCGGGCCTCAATTTGCTGAACCTATATATATCATCTCTATGTGTGTGCCTTCCTCTCATTTCACCGTCAATACATGTGGGGGGCAACTATACCTTTTGGGGTTCATTCCTCTGGAGGCAAGTGAGGTCTTTATTTTCTCTGCAGTACTAGTTAGCTCTTAGGCTGGTGCGTGGCGTCTAGAACCAACGTAGGCACGCTCCCTGGCTATCTCTAGTTGCGTTTGTCAGGCATAGGGCAGCGGTCAGCCCAGGTTCCATCACCCTAGAGCTCGTCCGATATTTTGTATTACTTTGCTTGTCCCTTGCTATCCCTAGCCATTGGGATTCATGACAGTTTATGTATGGAGCAGCATTGTCTGTGCAGAGCTGTCTGTGACTCATCCCTCAGTAAGATAAGAAGGAGCTCCAGGTCTGCAGTGAATGGCCAGGCATTGTGGAGGGAGGGAAGAGATACATTGTATGGCTGGGACAGGTGTCAGGTGTCACCTCTCTCTGCAGGCTGGGAATGCAGCTTAATTGAGTGAATGAAGCTCCTGTGATAGAGAGTAAGTGGAGCAGGGCAGAGAGCACTGGGCTATAATAAAATGGCTGCTAGTCACACCTACAGCAGTGAGTTGTGCAGCCCACAGAGGCGTGCCCAGCTCACTGCTAACGCCTCTCCAATGTTAAAGATAGGGTCAGCGCCGGTCTATTATCTCCTATGTCCATGGGGTGCTGTAAAATGACACTGTTAGTGCCCTGCTACTGCTGCAAAACCAAGATGTCAGCCCCCAGTTCCTTCTTTAAACACATATAACACATGAAATCTGTTTCACATGCATTTAAAACTTGGTTATAGCAGCATGTTATGCTACATTACAGTGATTTATTAATGATCTACAAACGCGGTACCTTACCTTTAAGGGCAGTGTTCTTGCCAAGGACAACGACTGCAATCCATAAATACATAAAAATCCATGCTCACGAAAACTATTTAATGGACTTAGTAATACTAGTTGTAGTGCAAAGGCATCAGCTATTTTGAATACACAAAATACTGAGTACAGACCAATTTGTATGTTGCCCAACTGGCCTACTTTCATAGACATTGATGGAATTTTTTCTAAGTTTTGCTGGCTTTTTTTTATTGTCAGCTTATTTTATTAAAATATTTCCTGACAAACAAATTTCTGGGTAAGTACATTGTCACAATTTTTTTACTAACCTTCCCTGCAAAGGGGAATCTGAAACCTTGTCAAATCTGCTCCTCCCCTATAAAGAAGTTGTCCAATACTAGGACAACCCCCTTCTCATATTCCACTTTTGGCCACAATAAAAAAGCTTATTCTCTCCTCCTGCGTTAGCGCCTTTCCAGCGGTGTCTGCACTCGCGTTCGTTCCCGGGGCTCTCGTGGGGTTATGAGAGATGAGCTCGGTGAGCAGTCAGCATTGGCGTCAGTGTCCCTGCCTATCTTACAAAATGAACATGAAGAGGAAGAGAGAGAACGGCTATAGCACTGGCTTCCCCTTCATGTTCAATTCATACGAAGTCAGGGACAGTGACACCAGTGCTAATTTTGCTCTGGGCTCACATGTCATAACCGAACCAGAGTCCCGGGAACGCGAGTGCCGACACTGCTGGTAAGGCGCTGGTATTCAAGGTGAGGGTAAGCTTTTTTTATTTTATTTTATTGGCGCCAAACATTTTGACTAAGAAGGGGTTGTCCTAGTAGTGGACAATCCATTTAATCTTGAAACTCTTGAAATGACAAGATACATTTGTCCGTAGCCAAAAATTGGCTCCGGGAAATAAATTCCTGCATGATCAATTGTTTGACCTTGCTATTTACTAATGGTCGTAGCAAATGCAGGTTTTACTGGAAACTGAAAACACTTTAAGCTGAATGGTAAGCCAGTTTCAAATGGGCATATGTCAACACCACTTCATGATTAGCATATCCTGTGCATGCTAGTGACTTCTTCAATCTGTACATTCCTTTACAGCACTTCAATGTGGGCGGTGGATGGAGCAGGAACCAGAGTGTACAGAAGCTGGTGATCACCGCCTTTCCCCAACTTGGTAATGCCCAAAACGCTCTGTACACTTCTTTGATGTGGGCAGTGAATGCAGCAGGAGCTGCTAGTAACAGGCTGGTAGTGCCAGTGCAGCTCAAGCAAACACATACTTTAGTGTAGCAGGAGCCGATCTCTGCTAGAGCTACACTGCTGAGGGCAGGACACAGTTGGATGAGATGGTTTCCTTTTCCCTCCTCCAGCTTAGTACTGCCCACTGTACACTGATGAGTAGGTGGCTCAGCATCATTCTCCCTCATTACCCCCCCACCTGGCTACCCACAATGGCCGCTACAGTATATACAATTGTGTCAAGTCCCCCTCTGTTGGCCTACATATATGCCTCAGCACGCCACGTGGTCATCCAAACATGATGGCATTGTTTCAGTTGCAAGCTGGCACCAGACATGCTAAGGCATATACATTGTGCCCAATTATTAGGCAATATGTATTTTTGATGACTAATTTTATTATTGTAGACATAAGGGTGAATGACCTCGGGGAGATCAAAACATCCAACACCGCGGAAACACCATCACGTGTTTCTCAACTCAGTGATCCAGAACACTGCCCCCATCCCTAAAGGGAAATATGCAAATGCATGTAGAAATGCCGCGGAGACACCATCATGTGTTTCTCAACCCAAGCAATCTGTGGATGGATACCATGTTTTGGCATAGGTGGTTTTCCTTTATTGGATGCTGCCCTTCCCGTGGTTGTTCCTTCCCAGTGAAAGACCTGGCTGTTCATTGCTTGCGTTGAGAAACACATGATGGTGTCTCCGCGGCTTTTCTATGTGCATTTGCATATTTCCCTTTAGGGATGGGGGCAGTGTTCTGGATCACTGCATTGAGAAACACGTGATGGTGTCTCCACGGTGTTGGATGTTTTGATCTCCCCGAGGTCATTCACCCTTATGTTTATAGTCTTTTCACCAGGCACTGCTCCTAATAGCCAGTTTCCTACTCCACACTGATGAGGGGCAAATACCCCGAAACAGCTGTCTGTGGATGGATAACATGTTTTGGCATAGGTGGTTTTCCTTTATTGGATGCTGCCCTTCCCATGGTTGTTCCTTCCCGGTGAAAGACCTGGCTATTCATTGCTTGTGTTGAGAAACACGTGATGGTGTCTCCGCTGCCTTTCTACATAATTTTATTATTGAACGACTACAGTGCTGTTGGTCAATCCAAAAGGTTAATAAACCTGAAACTGGAATACTTAAAGTAAAAGTGAGGCTTTTCCTTTCTTTGAGAATATCTATGTGTGCAGAATTATTGGGCAACTATTATTGAGCAGAATTATTATATAAATGAAAAACACGTTTTCCCAACTCAGTTGTTTATTTTCATCTGTTATATTGAGAATAATAACCAAACAACTCAAAATGTACAAAATACATTTCTACTTTATTAAAAAAAAATATCAGTGACCGATATAGCCACTTTTTATTTTAATAGCAGTTATAAGCCTTACAGCCATAGAGTCTGTCAGTTTCTTAATCTATTGTCGATCAACTTTTTGGACATCAACCACAGCCTCCCAGACACTGTTCAGAGGGGTGTACTATTTAGTTCACGGTAAATCTCCCATTTAAGAAGGGCCCCAAGTTCTCAATAGGGTTTAGGTCAAGTAAGAAAGGAGTCATTTCATTATTCTCTCTTATTTAAGGTCTTAACTGACTAGCCAAGCATTGGGGGACTTTGATCAGTGTGATGGAGTATTGTCCTGCATAAAAATCATGGTTTTCTTGAAAGATGCAGACTTTTCCCACTATCCGACTGCTTGAATAAAGTTTCTTTTGAGTCCATCTTCAACCCCAAAAGGTCCAACTAGATCGTGCTTAATAATACCAGCCCATAGCGGTGCCTCACTTCCACTTTGCTGGCATCTGAGTTGAACTGGAGGTCTGTGTCTGTTACTGATCCAGCTATGGGTCCATTCATCTAGTTTGTTGAGAGTCAAACTTATCAGTCCATAAAACCTTAGAAAAATCTGTCTTCTGATATTTCTTGGCCCAGTCATCATGTGTTAACTTATGTGTCTCGTTCAGTGGTGATCAAGTTTTGGCATTTCTCATCTTGGCCATGTCTCTGAGCACTGAACACTTTGTACTTTTGGGCACTCCATGGAGATGGCAGTTCTGGAATATGACAATCGGCTCAGAACTGATAGCAGTGGGACCCAATTACATCCATCTACTGTACAGAGAAGCCTTGTCAGAAGTGAACTTAATGGATGAATTGCAGCCAAAAAGCTTTACTTTTGACGTTCAAACAAGGCCAAGTGAATCAAGTATGCACTAAAACTGAGAAATTAGGGTGCAGAAAAATGGCAAAAGGTGATTTGCACCCTTGAAGGGTGAATGAGTCGTGCAATAATGGGTGTCTGCGGTCAAAAGTGAAGCATTCTTGAGGTACCTCACAAGTTTGTGGCTGCATTTCAGCAACTGCAGTTGGGAATTTGGCCAAGATTTATGGTGTTAAAATGCTGAGAAATACAGGCAGATACTTAAAGATAAGGTTTCCATGGAGCACTGATTTTAACATCACTAAGTCTGTCTGCGATTATATAAAGAGACAGCAGGACTTGTCTAAGCCTGCGTCCAAAAAATGCCTGTGGTTCTCAAAGATGTTTGGAACAACTTCCTTCCCAAGTTCCTTCAAAAACTGTATCTCGAAGATTTGATGCTGTTTTGAAAATAGTGTGGTTATATCAAATACTGATTTGATTTAAATTTCTCTTTCGTTCATTCACTTTGCATTTTGTGAGTAGATAAAAATAAACTATTATCACTTCTATTTTTTAAAGCATTTTTACTATGAAAATTTTTTCCACAACTGACTGCTAAATGATTTTCATATGGGCACGATCTTTTGGACCAAAACTGTGTGGCAGATTTTGCATTCGTTTTTTGAGCCTTGGCATTTACTAGTCCGTGTTGACAGGACCAGTGATTTTGAGTGAGCAATAAGTTAAAATCATGTAAATCTGTGTTGTATGACTTGAATATTTTTCTAAATATTTCTTACATACTTTCATTTCTAAAAAGCAAATGTAATCCAGTTTTTGATCAAAATGACTTCTCTTGAATAATCATTTGGGGCTCTATTCCTCCTCAGTCTACTGTAAATATGTAGTTAAATAGGGGATGGGGTTTTCATTTTACAGGGACCAGATTATTCAGAGATAGAAAAACCCCTAACATCTGACACTTAAAACATTTCTCAATAACATTTTAGCATTGTCTTTGAAAAATTAGGATTCTTTTCGCTTAGCGGGTGAAATAAGTATTGAAAACATCCCCAATTTTCTAATTAAGTATATTTCTAAATGTGCTATTGTTAGGAAATTTTCACCAGATGTCGGTAACAACCCATCCATTCCGCACAGGCAAAGAAATCAAGCCATAGATGTCCATAAATAAAGTTATGTGTAATAATGAGAAATGACACAGGAAAAAAGTATTGAACATACTTACTGAAATGTATGTAATACTTTGTTCAAAAGCCTTTGTTAGTGATGACAACTTCAAGATGCATCATGTATGGAGAAACTAGTCGCATGCATTGCTTATGTGTGATGTTGGCCCATTCTTCCACATAAACACTCTTCAAATCCTGTATTTTCTTTGGGGTTCTTCTATGAATGCTGAGGTTTAGTTCCTTCCGTAAATTTTCCATTGTATTCAGGTAAGGTGATTGGCTGGGCCAATCTAGCAACTTTATCTTCTTTCTCTGAAACCAACTAAAAGTTTCTATCATTCTGGTGGATGGCAGCACATTTTTATCAAGAATGCATCAGTACATTGTCCATGCTTACTTACTTCAATGATATCAAGTTTGCCAATGCCATAAACTGAAAAATCACCCCACACTATGATGTTTTCACCTCCAAGCTTCACTGTTGGTATGGTGTTTTGGGGGTTATATGCAGTGCATTTTGGCTTTCAAACATGGTGTGTATTATGGCATCCAAAGATCTCAATTTTGGTCTTATCTGACCAGATTATAGTCTCCCAGCATTTCACAGACTTGTCTAAATGATGTTGAGCAAACTTAAAATGTGCTTGAACATGCTTTTTGTTCAGCAACAGAGTAGCATGTGGTGCATACAGGTGACTGGAGACTGACTGGATTACTTATTGTTTTCTTTGAAACAATTGTACCTGCTGATCTCAGGTCTTTCTGTAGCTATCAACAGGCGGTTCTTGGCTATTGGACAACTCTTCTGATTATTCTTTTCACTCCTCTATCTGAAATCTTGCACCTGGCCATGGCCAGTTAATGGTGAAATTGTGTTCTTTCCAGTTTCGGATTATGGTCCAAGCAGTGCACACTGGAACCTTCAGTAGTTTAGAAATTAGTCTGTAACCAATGACATCAGTGTGTTTTGAAACAATAAGGATGCAAAGGCCTTCAGACAGCTTGCTGGTTTTACCCAGCCTGAGATGCTTCTTGTGTGGCACCTTGGTAGTGAGACATCTTTTTATAAACCATCAGTTGAATCAGCTGATATTATGTTTCACTAAGTGGCAGGATTGCTTTCTAATTATTGATAGACTAGACTGTGGCCCGATTCTAATGCATCAGGTATTCTAGAATATGCATGTCCCCGTAGTATATGGACAATGATGATTCCAGAATTTGCGGCAGACTGTGCCCGTCGCTGATTGGTCGAGACAACCTTTATGACATCATTGTCGCCATGGCAACCATTATGACATCTGCGTCGATACGGTGCCCGTCGCTGATTGGTCGAGGCGAATTCGCGGCAGACTGTGCCCGTCGCTGATTGGTCGAGGCAACCTTTATGACATCATCGTCGCCATGCTGTGCCCGTCGCTGATTGGTCGAGGCCTGGCGGCCTCGACCAATCAGAGACGCGGGATTTCCAGGACAGACAGACAGACAGAAAAACCCTTAGACAATTATATATATAGATTTCTGCTGTTGTCATGACCTCCCATGGCTTTTTACACCTCTTTCTTCATGTGTTCAATACTTTTTTTCTCTCTGCCATTTCTCATTATTACAGATAACTTCATTTAGGGATACCTGTGGTTTGATTTTCTTGCCTGTGTGGATTGGATGGGTTGTTACTGACATCTGGTGATAATTTCATGTCATTAGCACCTTTACAAATATTTAACTTAGCAAACTGACAACATGTTCAATTCTTATTTCACGCCATGTAAATGAAAATATTACGGCTGATTTGTACTATATAACATTATTTCACTAATGTGAAAAAAATAAAATTTCTAGTACATTTTATAAGGATACAGTAGTGACATTATCAATGTCTGACTGAGTTGCCAAGGACCCACCAGTAGCATTAACTCTGAGTCCCACTGTTCAGCAACATGCAAATATTACCTCATTCACAAATGTACCCATGCTTCCATATAATAATAATAAACTGGGTAGTTTGGTAAATGAATGATGAGATGCTGCCATTGTCTGTACATATTAAAGTATACTGTTCCAACTTCTGCTCATATAGTGGAGTGAAGGCCCCCTCCTGCACAAGGGCCTACCGGGTGATTCACCTGTTCCCCTTGTAGGCCAGTCCAAGTTTGGCTATTGGCATGATTATTACATTTCAGTCTAAACCCAATTAAAATATATTTTACTGAATGAAACTCCTCTGCACGTTTTACAGTGCACTGAAATAAAATATATTTTATGCTTGAGAAAGAAAAGTCAAAAAGTACAGAAGAGCCGTATTACGAAGACAAACTTGTTAGGTGCTGATGTCCTCTGCTACTTCCTGTTTGCTATTGTTATTATTTTATTACAGTAGTATGTCATATTGGAAACAAAGTGCATAGTTGCAGTCAATGAATGCCATATATATTTTTTTTAAATTAAACAGTTCTTTATAAAACTGTCAAAATACATTTCAGAACAATTTGTGATCACGATTGCATTATATAAAATATATACATAAGGATTGTATACATACACCATCATTGTTCATATATATTTTGAACACCGGATGTTTTCACCCCACTAATCCCCCTTCCCCCAAATACACCCTACCCTTAACCTTCTGGTGTGCAACAAACAAAACATAGTTACATAGGTTGAAAGAAGACTTGGGTACATCATGTTCAACCTTTCTCCACTGTTTATACATTTTGTCACTAAGTTAACTGTAACATAACCCAGTAAGCCTTCTGGAATATGATAATTAAAGTATTATTAAATTAAGAATCCCATCATTTTTCAATTCCCTTGATAATACTGCTGTGCATCTGATCCAGTTCCCGCATTATTTCCCAAACTTGGCAATAACTCCCATTTTGATTGTTTACCTTTTTTTCCATATAGATTGTATATTGAGAATTTTTATTATTTCATCTATCGATGGAGGAGCACTTGCCAACCAGCGCTTTGCAATAGATTTCCTTGTGTGATCTAATATTTTAGATATGACCAACTGAATTGGGAAGGAATCTCCAGCATCCCCCACCAGGCTCAAGATGCAGGATTTGGGACTTGGAGAAAGGAAAAATTGAAGAGCTCACAACGCTGTGTAATTTTATATTGAAGTCTGAATGGTGGGTGCCGATCCTGCTGGTGAAGCAATAGGACAAGGAGGAGATCTGGGACAACCATCCATCGATTAAAAGAAAGAAGACTTTATTGTGAAGCCATTAAAAAACTCGGGATTCAGAGTTACATGTTAAAACCAGTCACATCCATAGAAACATAATGACATTAAAGAAACAAAAGCTGTGTGCTGCACAGATAAATGAATTACGGTATATTGACATATCCAACCAGTCATAATAAATACCAATGATGGCAAAGCAAATATTCATTGTGCTATGAAAAGGTATATTACAGTAAGTAAACATTTAGTAAATGTTAAATATAGAACAAATATTTTTTTATAATTAATTCCATGTGGAAATTTAGTATTTAAATTCAAAATCCAAAACTCCTCTCACAAGGCATGCTGTTTCTGCCAGTTACCTCCCTAAATCCACATGTTATTTTTTCTATACCAGAAAATAAAAAATGTGACATGTCACCTTTGTGAATCGTGGTAAAATGTTTTACTGCTTCAGAATATGTACTGTTCTTAATGTGGATGGTGACTGTATGCTCAGCTATTCATTTTTTTTGCTTTTTTTTAGCTGGCAGAAACAGCTTGCATTGCGAGAAGGGTTTCGATTTTGAATTTAATACTACATTTCCATATTTAATTAATTATAAAAATGATTTGTTCTATATGCATTGAATATTTAGTAAATGTTTATTTAACAGATCTTTTCACAGCACATTGAATATTTGTTTTGCTATCATTTTTATTTATTATGACTGGTTGGATATGTCAATTTAATTAATTTAACTTTGCAGTTTTTGTTTCTTTAATGTCAATATGTTTCTATGGATTTGCTTGGTCCAACTTTATTTAAAATGGCTTTCCCATGATTCTATTCTACAGCCTATGACTAAGAGCACCAGAAAAGTGCCAGGTTTTAACATGTAAATTTGGATCCCGAGTTTCTTAATGGCTTCACTATAATGTCTTCTTTCTTTTTTATCGATGAATGATTGTGACTTATCGCCTCCTTGTCCTCTTGATTTAAGACTTGGTGGGATTTAAATATGGTAAACCTTCATAATTAGTCTATCATCCCTTTCACATAACTTGGTTAATAGCGAACATGACCAAAACACTTGGATTAAGTCTGACCCTATACTCTGCAGCGTGCACAGCAATCATCAGTTACAAAACCCAGAAGAATGCCTCTAGTAGTTTTAGATTATACCACAAAGTTTAGTAGTCCGTTGGATGACATGGTGAGGTCAGAGCTTATTGAGAACTTATTGTGTGCCTTGCTTGTATGTATTTGAAGAAATCGGAATGCGACAAATTGAACTCCTGTTTCAGATATTCGAAAGCTCTAAAATGACCATCAGCATAGAATTGGTACAGATATTTCAAACCCTGCCTTTTCCATTCCCTGTACTCTGAACCCCTACAAATGGTATAATTCCCTTAAGACAGGATGATTCCAAATTGGACCATACTTCATCAAGGGTAGCATGTTGGGGCTCATGCTCATCCGCATTTAAATCAGACAAGTGTGATCCGATTAACCCCTTTCCGATGTTGGGCGTAATAATACACCCATGTGGGACTCCTTCCTTTTGATGTGGGCTCTGGCTGACATGTGCCTCTAACAGCTGCGATCCACCTGCTGCTGTTAACCTGTTAAATGCCGCTGTCAATCTCTGACAGCAGCACTTAACTCGTGATTCTGGGAAGCGCATCGGAAATCCCGCCCATCGGTGACCCCGTCACCTGATCGCGGGTCACCGATGGGTCGGCGCTCATAGCAAGTGAGCATATCTGCTACGTACATGCGATCTGATGATCGCCTGTATGTAGCAGATAGAAGAGCCGATCGGACAACTGCAGCTTCGAGTCTCCCATGAAGACTATTGAAGAATGCAAAATGTAAAATAAAAAGTTTTTAAATATTAAAAAAAATCTATATATATAATCATCTAAGGGGCACTTCCATCTCTCTGTCTGTCTGCCTTTCTATCTGTCTGTCTTTCTGTCACGGAAATCCCGCGTCGCTGATTGGTCGTGGCCGGCAGGCCGCGAATTCACCCCTTCCTACTCTGTCAGTGCTCCCTCCAGTCAGCGCTCACACAGGGTTAATGGCTGTGTTACACTGTGTTATGCCACGGTGTAACGCAGTCCGTTAACGCTGCTATTAACCCTGTGTGACCAACTTTTTACTATTGATGCTGCCTATGCAGCATCAATAGTAAAAAGATCTAATGTTAAAAATAATAAACAAAATAAAAAATCATTATATTCTCACCTTCCGTCGCCTTTCCCGCTGCTCCTCGTGACTCTCTGGTCCATGCATTGCGGTCTCGCGAGATGATGACGTAGCGGTCCAAGCAATGTATTACTTGGCTGAGCAATATACTGCATGTCTGTGCTGTATACTACGGGGGCTGTGCTATGTACTACGTGGCTGGGCAATATACTATGTGGGCTGTGTTATATACTACGTGGGCAGTGTTATATCCTACATGGGCTGTGTTATATACTACGTGGGCTGTATGCTACTTGGCTGTGCTATATTTCTCTGCTGTATCTGTGCATCATGAATCGTGGTATGTGTTAAAGAGGGGGTCCACTGAGACGCTTTCGCCCGGGGCCCTCAAAAACCTGGAGCAGGCCCTGGCTTCACTGATTGTTTGCGGCCGGGCGTGACCAATCAGCGACAGGCGCAGTCCGGCCGCAAAATGGCGCAGAATTTGAACCACGCTTCGCTATTTGGTCGCGCCCGGCCAGCCGAATCCTGTGTATAAATTGCATTATTATGAAAACTTCATAAATAAGCTACATACATATTCTAGAATACTCGATGCGTTAGAATCGGGCCACCATCTAGTTCAACATAATACAATAATAAAAATCAAACATACACATATTTGGTATCACCACTTTCAGAATCGCCCAGTCTATTAATATAAAAAAATGATTAACCTGATCGCTAAATGACGTAATGAGAAAAAGTCAAAACAATAGAATTGCATTTTTTGGGTCGCCACTATGCTGCAATAAAATGCAATAACAGGCGATCAAAAGATCGTATCTACACCAAAATAGTATCAATAAAAAGCCAGCTTGGCGTGCAACAAATAAGCCCTCACCCAGAATCACGAAAAATGGAGATGCTACTGGTCTCGGTAAATTGGACAATTTTTTTTTGTTTTACCCAAGTTTTTTTTTTTTTCACCACTTAAATGAAAAAGAACCTAAAGTTGTTTGGTTTCTATGAACTTGTAATTACCCACAGAATCATAATGGCAGATCAGTTTTAGCATTTAGTGAAGATGGTAAAAAAAAAAAAATCCAACTGTGGAATTGCATTTTTTCAATGCACTTTGAATTTTCTCCTCATTTTACAGTAGACGATATGTTAAATCCAATAGTGTAGTTCAAAAGTACAACTTGTCCTGCAAAAAACAAGCCCTCACATAGCCATTTTGACAAAAAAATTTAAAAAAGTTATGGCTCTGGGAAGAAGGGGAGCAAAGAATGAAAACGCAAAAACAGAAAATGGCCCGGGCATAAAGGGGTTAAAAAATTGGATTGCACTTGTTCCAATGCTAGTCAATGAGTTAGTGCTGCTCTTTTTTTTTTTTTTCTTATCTGGCCCCTTATATTGGACGAGACTTGCCAATGAAAGTCAACGGGTGCGAGAGATAAAATGGACAGCACACGGACCGTTCATATGCCGTCCGAATTTTACAGATACATTACTATTCTGTAGCATAGAACACTGTAAATGGTTCTGTAAACGATTGTATTATAATAGTTGCAGAGAAAAAAGAGCATTGTTTACACGTCATACAGATGTCATTCCGATGCTATATAAGAAAATTCACATTCTACTCATGACACTCGTCCTACTTTTCAGGATCAACATCGGAGCGATTTTATTTACGATGAGTGTGAGCCCTTAGGTTGACTTTATGGGATTCCAAGAGCTCCAGCAAGTTGTGACCTCCTTCCAAAAATGTAAACACTAGACTCCCTATATCCTCTGATCCCTCTAAAATGCTGAAATTGGAAGGCCAGGAAGTACCCATATGTATACTGCATCTCTAATCCCCTTCATGATTGTTGGGTAGCTATAGTTTTTAAAGTTTGTCTAGATTTTCCTCTTTTGCATACCAGATCTCTAAAGATGTTATATATTTTCCTGAACCAAAATTTGAGAATCCAAATGGGGGAGTTGTGCAGTGTATATAGGATACAGGGCATAAGACACATTTTAATGAGATTTGTTCTACCCAGAGCAAGTAATTTTCTCTAAGAACACATTTTATGTGCCGTTTGGGAAATTCGAATTACGTTTTGGCTGCAATGCTTTTTTGACCCTCAGCTGGATTCTTAAAAAACTACTGTATATATAAAAGCTGTCTTAAAAAGGGCCAAAGAGTGTCATAGGAATCTTAAAATTGTCATGACATATTTAGCAGGTTTGATAGATTTAGATTAAATTATCTAAAATTGGTGCTTATGTTTTTATCTGTCTCCAGATAAAATTGGCCAAAATTAAGTAAATGATTCTATTTAGATTTTAGTTGTTTCTGCCATTTTAATGGCGATTTTAGATTCCCACACTAGAAAGCTTTGGAACAATTTCTTTCCAAAGTGGAAGATCATCTGATAAAATTAAGGCATTTGAAGTTTGTTATTGGCTGTCATCAGACAGATGCACTAATAATGTCCTTTGGGATTTGGCAGTCTTACTTGGACTAGCTTTGCTTTCTCCGTGAAGGAACTACTATTTATTTATTTTTTTTAAATGGTGAAGTTTAAAAACAATGTACGGTATTTTACAATGTATTTGTTAATCTAGTTGTTAGTAAATCGCAGTAAGATATCCCATATACACATAAGTCAGAAGGGGAAAGTTCATGGAGAACACAATATACATTATATCTGATTGAAATCAGATGGCAGTCAAATACAGCATTTCACAGTGAAAAAAACATGGTGGTGGCCTCAAGGCTAAAATGTCTTGCCACATTTCAAGCAACCATAAATACATTACCATGTCAGAAATGGAATATTAAAAAATGTTACACCTCAATGATAGGAAGGAAACAAGCCTAAAGGTAGGAAGGATACTAACTACTGATGAGCGAACGTGCTCCGATAATGTTTTATCCAAGCATGCCCTGGTGTTATTCGAGTATATTGGTCGTGCTCGGATAATGTTCGAGTCCCGGTGGCTACATGATTTGCGGCTGGTAGACAGCCTAAATACATGTGGGTATTCCCTAACAAACAGGCAATCCCTGCATGTGTTCAGGTTGTCTAACAGCCGCAAATTATGTAGCCACTGGGACTCAAACATAATATACGAGCACGCCAAAGATACTTGGATAACACCTGAGCATGCTCTGATAAGACGTTATCCGAGCACATTCGCTCATCACGAATACTAACCAAAGTACAACTTGAAACAAGTAGTCCATGTTCCAAGGCTCTCAAGATGGCTGAATTAAAACTATTTCAACCAATCCCCCATACACATGCATTCTTGGCTTTGTTGTGTGTGCCTGTGTTCTCAGTACGAAGAAAGGGGTATACAGTCTATCTAACAGAAAGCAAAAGGCTCATACAGTTGAAATCCATCTCCCTGAACAATCAAGTGGCTCTGTATACACATTAAATGTTCAGCAAGCTCCAAATACATCTGTGGGTTTGGCCAATATACATATAATGTGTATGGCCATCTCCAACCCTCGGTAGTCTGAAACGAGGAGGTTGTGCAAAGAAGTGTGGACTAAAATTCCCAAATGCATTACAGGCTATAATATACTCCTTGGTTCATATAATATTCTGTTGGCTTCAGAATTGAAATATACTAGCATTCCTTTCAGGCTCAATATGTAAGCTGAGGTTGTTCGGTTAATTTAAAGGGAATCTGTCAGTTGGATCAAGCCTCCTAAACCATCTATATGGGCATACACATCATAGAAATGACACCTTCATATCTGCAATCTGATGTCTTATTCCAGAAAAATCCACATTTTTTATATGTGAATGAGCTGTTCAGGAATATGGGCAGGACACTGATCTGCAGGAGAATCTGCCTTTGGAGATTATTGTATATAAAAGGGGGTGTTACCAGTGTGATGTGCAATGGCTTCTCTACTGATCTCAGTCCCGTGCTGAGAGTGAGACATCTGCAGGTTCCTCTCGGTGCTTCAGCTTCCATATCACAGGCAGACACTATTGCATTACAGCAGAGTTGTAAGAGCTGCTCAAATGTGGTTGTAAGGAGACAAAGTTCAGTTCTATTATTCCTTGTTAGTTACATGTCTCACACTGGCACGGTCTCCTTTTATTAAAAATAAGCTCTGGAGGCAGATTATCATTGTTTGGCCCATAGCCTGGATTAGCTCATTTACATATAAGAAAAATGTGGATTTCTCTGTAATAAGACCTCGGATTTCATATATCAAGGTATCATTTTTTTCAGCTTCCTATGACCCACATGTCAAAATAAAAGGCTTAGGAAGGTTGATCCTACTAACAGATTCCCTTTAAGATCTAGTACTAGTGTTGTCTTCTCTTAAGACCCTGTATAATAATAGAATGCAGACACAGCTAATGCCAAGTGTGTTATATAGACTCTGTTTATCTAAGGCTAGATTCACATTTGCAGTTGAGTCCGCGGTGTATCGTCCGCAACCGCATGCAAAAACGCATGCAAGCGCATAACGCAGCTTTTTTTTATCCGCATTAGCTTACACATGACGGCAAAAAAACGCAGCCTTTGTATGCGTTTTTACATGCGTTTGTGCTTTTTATGCGCATGCGTTTGATATTTCCAGGAGGGCTCGTCTCAATTGGCATGTCTAAATCAGTTCTTGGACATGCGCAGTCCGAAGTACGCAAGCGCATCAAACGTATGCGTACGCAAAGCCATGCGTACGCATGCGTTCCCATGGACAGTCATGCGTTTTTTTAAACGCACTCAACTGCATGCGCATATTTGACGGAAATTTGCCGCCTCAAAAATTGCAACATGATGGGTTAGCCCCGCCCCGCCGCACACTGAAAAAATGCATGCACCTGCGTCTACAATGTTAAAGATAGGAAATCAGGACACATGCGGATGTATGTATTACAAACGCTGCGGACACAACCGCAAATGTGAAACCAGCCTAAGCTGTGTGTGATCACTCTGACAACAAGGTCATGAACTATTTATATGATGGCCATCACAGTAAAAAAAAAAAAAATGCAGATTAGGACTTTCATACTGTCTGTAACCCTTGATATGAATTTTAACCCCTTCCTGACATCCGACGTACTATCCCGTCGAGGTGGGGTGGGCCCGTATGACCGCCGACGGGCTAGTACGTCCAGCGCGATCGGCGGCGCTCACGGGGGGAGCGCGGCCGATCGCGGCCGGGTGTCAGCTGCCTATCGCAGCTGACATCCGGCACTATGTGCCAGGAGCGGTCACGGACCGCTCCCGGCACATTAACCCCCGGCACACCGCGATCAAACATGATCGCGATGTGCCGGCGGTGCAGGGAAGCATCGCGCAGGGAGGGGGCTCCCTGCGGGCTTCCCTGAGCCCCCCGCGGGCTTCCCTGAGCCCCCCGCAGCAACGCGATGTGATCGCGTTGCTGCGAGGGTCTTACCTCCCTCCCTGCTCCAGACCCGGATCCAAGATGGCCGCGGATCCAGGTCCTGCAGGGAGGGAGGTGGCTTCACAGAAGCCTGCTCAGAGCAGGCACTGTGAAGCAGCCTGCACTTCTCGCAGATCGGTGATCTGTCAGAGTGCTATGCAAACTGACAGATCACCGATCTGTATTGTCCCCCCCTGGGGCAAAGTAAAAAAGTAAAAAAAAAAATTTCCAAATGTGTAAAAAAAAATAAAAAAAAATATTCCAAAATAATGAAAAAAAAAAAAATATATTCCCATAAATACATTTCTTTATCTAAATTAAAAAAAAAACAATAAAAGTACACATATTTAGTATCGCCGTGTCCGTAACGACCCGACCTATAAAACTGGCCCACTAGTTAACCCCTTCAGTAAACACCGTAAGGAAAAAAAAAAAAAAAACGAGGCAAAAAACAACGCTTTATTATCATACCGCCGAACAAAAAGTGGAATAACACGCGATCAAAAAGACAGATATAAATAACCATGGTACCGCTGAAAGCGTCATCTTGTCCCGCAAATAACGAGCCGCCATACAGCATGATCAGCAAAAAAATAAAAAAGTTATAGTCCTGAGAATAAAGCGATGCAAAAATAATTATTTTTTCCATAAAATAGTTTTTATCATATAAAAGCGCCAAAACATAAAAAAATAATATAAATGAGGTATCGCTGTAATCGTACTGACCCGAAGAATAAAACTGCTTTATCAATTTTACCAAACGCGGAACAGTATAAACGCCTCTCCCAAAAGAAATTCATGAATAGCTGGTTTTTGGTCATTCTGCCTCACAAAAATCGGAATAAAAAGCGATCAAAAAATGTGACGTGCCCAAAAAGTTACCAATAAAAACGTCAACTCGTCCCGCAAAAAACAAGACCTCACATGACTCTGTGGACCAAAATATGGAAAATTTATAGCTCTCAAAATGTGGTAACGCAAAAAATATTTTTTGCAATAAAAAGCGTCTTTCAGTGTGTGACGGCTGCCAATCATAAAAATCCGCTAAAAAACTCGCTATAAAAGTAAATCAAACCCCCCTTCATCACCCCCTTAGTTAGGGAAAAATAAAAAAAAAATGTATTTATTTCCATTTTCCCATTAGGGTTAGGGTTAGGGCTAGGGCTAGGGTTGGGGCTAGGGTTAAGGCTACAGTTAGGGTTGGGGCTAAAGTTAGGGTTAGGGTTGGGGCTAAAGTTACGGTTAGGGTTTAGATTACATTTACGGTTGGGAATAGGGTTGGGATTAGGGTTAGGGGTGTGTCAGGGTTAGAGGTGTGGTTAGGGTTACTGTTGGGATTAGGGTTAGGGGTGTGTTTGGATTAAGGTTTCAGTTATAATTGGGGGGTTTCCACTGTTTCGGCACATCAGGGGCTCTCCAAACGCGACATGGCGTCCGATCTCAATTCCAGCCAATTCTGCGTTGAAAAAGTAAAACAGTGCTCCTTCCCTTCCGAGCTCTCCCGTGTGCCCAAACAGGGGTTTACCCCAACATATGGGGTATCAGCGTACTCAGGACAAATAGGACAACAACCTTTGGGGTCCAATTTCTCCTGTTACCCCTGGGAAAATACAAAACTGGGGGCTAAAAAATAATTTTTGTGGGAAAAAAAAAGATTTTTTATTTTCACGGCTCTGCGTTATAAACTGTAGTGAAACACTTGGGGGTTCAAAGTTCTTACAACACATCTAGATAAGTTCCTTGGGGGGTCTAGTTTCCAAAATGGGGTCACTTGTGTGGGGCTTCTACTGTTTAGGTACATTAGGGGCTCTGCAAACGCAATGTGACGCCTGCAGACCATTCCATCTAAGTCTGCATTCCAAATGGCGCTCCTTCCCTTCCGAGCCCTCCCATGCATCCAAACGGTGGTTCCCCCCACATATGGGGTATCAGCGCTCTCAGGACAAATTGGACAACAACTTTTGGGGTCCAATTTCTCCTGTTACCCTCGGGAAAATACAAAACTGGGGGTTGAAAAATAATTTTTGTGGGAAAAAAGTTTTGTTTTATTTTTACGGCTCTGCATTATAAACTTCTGTGAAGCCCTTGGTGGGTCAAAGCACTCACCACACATCTAGATAAGTTCCTTAGGGGGTCAACTTTCCAACATGGTGTCACTTGTGGGGGGTTTCTACTGTTTAGGTACATTAGGGGCTCTGCAAACGCAATGTGACGCCTGCAGACCATTCCATCTAAGTCTGCATTCCAAATGGCGCTCCTTTACTTCCGAGCCCTTCCATGCGTCCAAACGGTGGTTCCCCCCCACATATGGGGTATAAGCGCACTCAGGACAAATTGGACAACAAATTTTGGGGTCCAATTTCTCCTGTTACCCTCGGGAAAATACAAAACTGGGGGCTGAAAAATAATTTTTGTGGGAAAAAATTTTTGTTTTATTTTTACGGCTCTGCATTATTAACTTCTGTGAAGCCCTTGGTGGGTCAAAGCGCTCAAAACACCTCTAGATAAGTTCCTTAGGGGGTCTACTTTCCAAAATGGTATCACTTGTGGGGGGTTTCAATGTTTACGCACATCAGGGGCTCTCCAAACGCAACATGACGTCCCATCTCAATTCCTGTCAATTTTGCATTGAAAAGTCAAACGGCGCTCCTTCCCTTCCGAGGTCTCCCATGCGCCCAAACAGTGGTTTATCCCCACATATGGGGTATCAGCGTACTCAGGACAAATTGTACAACAACTTTTGGGGTCCAATTTCTTCTCTTACCCTTGGGAAAATAAAAAATTGGGGGCGAAAAATAATTTTTGTGAAAAAATATGATTTTTTATTTTTACGGTTCTGCATTATAAACTTCTGTGAAGCACTTGGTGGGTCAAAGTGCTCACCACACCTCTAGATAAGTTCCTTAGGGGGTCTACTTTCCAAAATGGTGTCACGTGTGGGGGGTTTCAATGTTTAGGCACATCAGGGGCTCCCCAAACGCAACATGGCATCCCATCTCAATTCCAGTCAATTTTGCATTGAAAAGTCAAATGGCGCTCCTTCGCTTCCGAGCTCTGTCATGCGCCCAAACAGTCGTTTACCCCCACATATGGGGTATCGGCGTACTCAGGACAAATTGTACAACAACTTTTGGGGTCCATTTTCTCCTGTTACCCTTGGTAAAATAAAACAAATTGGAGCTGAAGTAAATTTTTTGTGAAAAAAAAGTTAAATGTTCATTTTTATTTAAACATTCCAAAAATTCCTGTGAAGCACCAGAAGGGTTAATAAACTTCTTGAATGTGGTTTTGAGCACCTTGAGGGGTGCAGTTTTTAGAATGGTGTCACACTTGGGTATTTTCTATCATATAGACCCCTCAAAATGACTTCAAATGAGATGTGGTCCCTAAAAAAAAGTGGTGTTGTAAAAATGAGAAATTGCTGGTCAACTTTTAACCCTCATAACTCCCTAACAAAAAAAAATTTTGGTTCCAAAATTGTGCTGATGTAAAGTAGACATGTGGGAAATGTTACTTATTAAGTATTTTGTGTGACATATCTCTGTGATTTAAGGGCATAAAAATTCAAAGTTGGAAAATTGCAAAATTTTCAAAATTTTCACCAAATTTCCATTTTTTTTGCAAATAAACGCAGGTAATATCAAAGAAATTTTACCACTATCATGAAGTACAATATGTCACGAGAAAACAGTGTCAGAATCGCCAAGATCCGTTGAAGCGTTCCAGAGTTATAACCTCATAAAGGGACAGTGGTCAGAATTGTAAAAATTGGCCCGGTCATTAACGTGCAAACCACCCTTGGGGGTGAAGGGGTTAATATTTGTGTAGAAAGGTTCACATACAGAACGTAAAAAATTTATTTGAAACGATATTGTTATGGAAGGTCAACTATTATTACAAAAAATATCTGAAAAGATGCCAGAGTCACAGTGCTATATTGGTTGTGTTTTTTTTCTGTTTGGCATATATCACTAGCAAATTCTGCAACACTTTTCAATCCAGGGAAGTCACATGCATGCTTCATAAAACATGCATGGTTGTAATACAGGAGTTGGTCTCTGATTGTTGTTACCTTTGGTCCGGACACCAGGAATCGACCAGTACCTTTAAACATGTATTCATATTGAGATAAGTGTAGCTAATTTATAAAAAAAAATCTCAGATTATTTCTCTGTACGCTGTGTTCCATATTATTATGCAAATAATATTTCCTCATATTTTCTCTAAATTACCTATCTGAATTGCAGTCATTGTTATTTTCCAGTCATCTACTATTCTAGTATAATTGCAATGTTTTGGAACAAACTGCCTATGAAAACATTATCTTTAAAAAAAAAAATAAAAACTCAAAATGCATGTTCCAAATTATTATGCACAGCAGAGTTTTCAACCTTTTGTTTTTTATTTTGAACAAAAAAATGGTCAATTGTGAAGTTATAAGCATTATCAGCTTATTACAAAATGATATCAAACAGTTTTCAAGTGAAAACTTTATTCTAGGTGATGTTACATTTGCACATAGGACCCCTTGTTCGAAAGAAGCTTCTGAACTCTCTCGTCCATTAAATTTGTCAGTTTTTGGATGGTTTCTGCTTCAGTTGTTTTGCATGTGGACAGAATACCCTCCCAGAGCTGTTGCTTAGATGTGAACTGCCTCCCGCCATCATAGACACTCCTTTTGATGATGCTCCAGAGGTTCTCAATGAGTTTGAGGTCAGGGGAAGATGGTGGCCACACCATAAGTTTGTCCTCTTTTATGTCCATAGCAGCCAGAGATGCAGATGTGTTTTTTGCAGCATGAGATGGTGCATTATCATGCATGAAAATGATCTTGCTGCGGAAAGCACGGTTCTTCCTCTTGAACCATGGCAGGAAGTGTTGTTTTAGAAACTCCACATAGATTATGGAGTTCATCTTTACCCCTTCAGGGATCATAAAGGGGCCGACAATCTCTCTCCCCATGATTCCAGCCCAAAACATTACTCCACCTCCTCCTCGCCTTAGCCGTGTTTTCATGGGGTGTCCATCAACCAGCCATCCTCCACTCCATCCATCTGGACCATCGAGCGTTGCACAGCACTCATCGGTGAACAAAACAGTTTGGAAGTCAGTCTACATGTATCGTTTGGCCCACTGGAGCCGTTTCTGCTTGTGTGCAGTGGATAGAGGTGGTTGACAGGATGGCTTACGCACAGCTGCAAACCTCTGAAGGACCCTGAATCTTGTTGTTCTGGGGACGTTGGAGGCACCAGCAGCTTCAAAAACTTGTCTGCTGCTATGACAAGGCATTTTTGCAGCTGCTTTTTTAACCTTACGCACATGTGTGTGCTGGAAATCAGATACATACTTCTTGATTGTGCGATGATCATGATGAAGTGTCTTGGAAATGTTGATTGTAGTCATGCCTTGACCTAAATACTCCACAATTTGTTGCTTCTCAGCAGCCAACACATCCTTTTTCTTTCCCATTTTGGCAAAAAATGTAGGCTGCTTAATAATGTGGAACAGCCTTCTTAAGTAGTCTTGCCTTTATTTGGACACACCTGCCAATCTAATTTGCACAGGTATCTGCAATTGCTTTCAGTGATATAAAGAGCCCTGACGCACATCAGCATCAATGAGTTTAAATGACAAACAAAAAAATTCTAACCTTATCACTCCTAAACTCTTTGTGCATAATAATTTGGAACACAGTGTATATTGACCCCTTAGTTACCAAGCCAATTTTAACCTGAAAGACCAGTGTCACTTAATGAGGTAATAACTCTGGAACGCTTTAATGTATCCCTGTGATTCTGAAATGTTTTTTTTTTGTGACACATTGTACTTCATAATTGTGGTAACATTTGTTCAATATGACTTGCATTTATTTGTGAAAACATCTGAAATTTGGCGAAAATTTAGCAATTTTCAAACATGAATTCTTATGCCATTAAACCAGAGCTATGTCACACAAAATAGATAACCCCTTCCTGACCCATGACGCCACAGAGGCGTCATGAAAGTCGGTGCCAATCCAACCCATGACGCCTATGTGGCGTCATGGAATGATCGCGTCCCTGCAGATCGGGTGAAAGGGTTAACTCCAATTTCACCCGATCTGCAGGGACAGGGGGAGTGGTGTTGTGAATTTGGTTTCTGGGCTCCCCCGGTGGTTTCTGGTGGTACTGCACTTGTGTGCTTCATCTCCTCTGTTCACCTGTTTTCCATCAGTATGTGGGAGTTTTCTATTTAGCCTTGCTCCTCAGTCATTTCTATGCCGGCCAACAATGTTACCAGAAGCCTTTCTGTTGCATGTTCCTGCTCCTAGACTACTATCAGCTAAGTTGGACTTGTTGTCCTAAGTTTGTTTTGCATTTTTGTTCCAGTTCTCTGTGATTGAATATTTCTGAGGCTGGAAGCTCTTGTGAGCTGAAATTGCCACTCTGGTGTCATGAGTTGATGTTAGAGTCTTAAAGTAATTTCAGGATGGTATTTTGAAAGGGTTTTCAGCTGACCGTGAAGTTCCCTTTTCTGTCTTCCTACTATCTAGTAAGCGGACCTCAATTTGCTAAACCTATCTTCATACTTCGTATGTCATTTTCCTCTAAAATCACCGCCAATATATGTGGGGGCTACTGTCTGCCTTTTGGGGAAAATTTCTCTAGAGGTAAGCCAGGTCTGTATTTTCCTCTGCTAGGGTCAGTCAGTTCTCCGGCTGGCGCTGGGCATCTAGGGATAAAACGTAGGCACGCTACCCGGCCACTGTTAGTTGTGCGGTAGGTTTAGCTCATGGTCAGCTCGAGTTCCCATCTTCCAAGAGCTAGTCCTTTTGTATGCTTAATTACGTTCTCTTGCCATTGAGAACCATGACAGTTTGGCCGGCCAAGGGTTAAAATAATTGGCAGAAGAAAGGAGAGAAAAGAGGTCTGCAGAGAATTTTTTTTTTTTTTTCCTGAGTTTGCTCATTAGTTGATTCACTAGCATCTCTGCTTACTGCAGCCTTCGTCTCTCTCTCCTTCTAATCCTTGAATGGTTCTGATTTCACCTGATTAATATGGATCCACAGAGTTTAGCTACAGGTTTGAATAATCTCGCTATGAAGGTTCAAAGCTTACAGGATTTCGTTATTCATGCTCCTACATCTGAACCTAGAATTCCTTTACCTGAATTTTTCTCTGGGGATAGATCTCGCTTCCAGAATTTCAAACATAATTGTAAATTATTTTTGTCTCTGAGATCTCGCTCCGCTGGAGATCCTGCACAGCAGGTCAGGATTGTAATTTCCTTGCTCCGGGGCGACCCTCAGGATTGGGCATTTGCTTTGGCACCAGGGGATCCTGCGTTGCTCAATGTGGATGCGTTTTTCCTGGCTTTGGGGTTGCTTTATGAGGAACCTCATTTAGAGATTCAGGCTGAAAAAGCCTTAATGGCCCTGTCTCAGGGGCAAGATGAGGCTGAAATATACTGCCAAAAATTTCGTAAGTGGTCTGTGCTTACTCAGTGGAATGAGTGCGCCCTGGCGGCGAAATTCAGAGAGGGTCTCTCTGATGCCATTAAAGATGTTATGGTGGGGTTCCCTGTGCCTACAGGTCTGAATGAGTCCATGACAATGGCTATTCAGATTGATCGGCGTTTGCGGGAGCGCAAACCTGTGCACCATTTGGCGGTGTCTACTGAGAAGGCGCCAGAGATTATGCAATGTGATAGAATTCTGTCCAGAAGTGAACGACAGAATTTTAGGCGAAAAAATGGGTTATGCTTCTATTGTGGTGATTCAACTCATGTTATATCAGCATGCTCTAAACGTACTAAGAAAGTTGATAAGTCTGTTTCAATTGGCACTTTACAGTCTAAGTTTATTCTATCTGTGACCCTGATTTGCTCTTTATCGTCTATTACCGCGGACGCCTATGTCGACTCTGGCGCCGCTTTGAGTCTTATGGATTGGTCCTTTGCCAAACGCTGTGGGTTTGATTTAGAGCCTCTGGAAGTTCCTATACCTCTGAAGGGTATTGACTTCACGCCATTGGCTAGTAACAAACCACAATACTGGACACAAGTAACTATGCGTATTAATCCAGATCACCAGGAGATTATTCGCTTCCTTGTGTTGTATAATCTACATGATGTGTTGGTGCTTGGATTGCCATGGCTGCAATCTCATAACCCAGTCCTCGACTGGAAAGCAATGTCTGTGTTAAGCTGGGGATGTCAGGGGACTCATGGGGACGTACCTTTGGTTTCCATTTCGTCATCTATTCCCTCTGAGATTCCGGAATTTTTATCTGATTATCGTGACGTTTTTGAGGAGCCTAAACTTGGTTCACTACCTCCGCACAGAGATTGCGATTGTACTATAGATCTGATTCCGGGCAGTAAGTTTCCAAAGGGTCGTTTATTTAATCTATCTGTGCCTGAACATGCTGCTATGCGGGAATATATTAAGGAGTCCTTGGAAAAGGGACATATTCGTCCTTCGTCATCTCCCTTAGGAGCCGGTTTTTTCTTTGTATCTAAAAAAGATGGCTCTTTGAGGCCGTGTATTGATTATCGGCTTTTGAATAAAATCACGGTGAAATATCAGTATCCTTTGCCACTGCTTACTGATTTGTTTGCTCGAATAAAGGGGGCCAAGTGGTTCTCTAAGATTGATCTTCGTGGGGCGTATAATTTGGTGCGAATTAAGCAGGGGGATGAGTGGAAAACCGCATTTAATACGCCTGAGGGCCATTTTGAGTATTTAGTAATGCCTTTTGGTCTTTCAAATGCCCCTTCAGTCTTTCAGTCCTTTATGCATGACATTTTCCGTGATTATTTGGATAAATTTTTGATTGTGTATCTTGATGATATTTAGATTTTTTCGGATGACTGGGACTCTCATGTCCAACAGGTCAGGAGGGTTTTTCAGGTTTTGCGCTCTAATTCCTTGTGTGTAAAGGGTTCTAAGTGCGTTTTTGGGGTTCAGAAGATTTCGTTTTTGGGGTACATTTTTTCCCCCTCTTCCATTGAGATGGACCCTGTCAAGGTTCAGGCTATTTGTGATTGGACGCAACCCTCTTCTCTTAAGAGCCTTCAGAAGTTTTTGGGCTTTGCTAATTTTTATCGTCGATTTATAACTGGTTTTTCTGATGTTGCTAAACCGTTGACTGATTAGACTAAGAAGGGTGCTGATGTTGCTGATTGGTCCCCTGCTGCTGTGGAGGCCTTTCGGGAGCTTAAGCGCCGCTTTTCTTCCGCCCCTGTATTGCGTCAGCCTGATGTTACTCTTCCTTTTCAGGTTGAGGTTGACGCTTCAGAAATCGGAGCTGGGGCGGTTTTGTCGCAGAAAAGTTCCGACTGCTCCGTGATGAGACCTTGTGCGTTCTTTTCTCGTAAATTTTCGCCCGCTGAGCGAAATTATGATATTGGTAATCGGGAGCTCTTGGCTATGAAGTGGGCTTTTGAGGAGTGGCGTCATTGGCTTGAGGGGGCTAGACATCAGGTGGTGGTATTGACCGACCACAAGAATTTGATTTATCTTGAGTCTGCCAGGCGCCTGAATCCTAGACAGGCGCGCTGGTCGTTATTTTTCTCTCGGTTTAATTTTGTGGTTTCTTACCTACCAGGTTCTAAAAATGTGAAGGCGGATGCCCTTTCTAGGAGTTTTGAGCCTGATTCCCCTGGTAATTCTGAACCTACAGGTATCCTTAAGGATGGAGTGATATTATCTGCTGTTTCCTCAGACTTGCGACGGGTCTTGCAGGAGTTTCAGGCGGATAGACCTGATCGTTGCCCGCCTGGTAGAATGTTTGTTCCTGATGATTGGACCAGTAGAGTCATCTCGGAGGTCCATTCTTCTGCGTTGGCAGGTCATCCTGGAATCTTTGGTACCAGGGATTTGGTGGCTAGGTCCTTCTGGTGGCCTTCCCTGTCGCGAGATGTGCGAGGTTTTGTGCAGTCTTGTGATGTTTGTGCTCGGGCCAAGCCTTGTTGTTCTCGGGCTAGTGGATTGTTGTTATCTTTGCCTATTCCGAAGAGGCCTTGGACTCACATCTCCATGGATTTTATTTCTGATCTCCCTGTTTCTCAGAAGATGTCTGTCATCTGGGTGGTGTGTGACCGTTTCTCTAAGATGGTCCATTTGGTTCCCTTGCCCAAATTGCCTTCCTCATCCGAGCTGGTTCCTCTGTTTTTTCAAAATGTGGTGCGCTTGCATGGTATTCCGGAGAATATCGTTTCTGACAGGGGAACCCAATTCGTGTCTAGATTTTGGCGAGCGTTCTGTGCTAGGATGGGCATTGATTTGTCTTTTTCGTCTGCTTTCCATCCTCAGACTAATGGCCAGACCGAGCGAACTAATCAGACCTTGGAGACTTATTTGAGGTGTTTTGTGTCTGCGGATCAGGATGATTGGGTTGCCTTTTTGCCCTTGGCGGAGTTTGCCCTCAATAATCGGGCTAGTTCTGCCACCTTGGTTTCTCCTTTATTCTGTAATTCGGGGTTTCATCCTCGTTTCTCTTCCGGTCAGGTGGAGTCTTCGGATTGTCCTGGAGTGGATGCTGTGGTGGAGAAGTTGCATCGGATTTGGGGGCATGTGGTGGACAATTTGAAGTTGTCCCAGGAGAAGACTCAGCATTTTGCCAACCGCCGTCGTCGTGTTGGTCCTCGTCTTTGTGTTGGGGACTTGGTGTGGTTATCTTCTCGTTTTGTCCCTATGAAGGTTTCTTCTCCTAAGTTTAAGCCTCGGTTCATCGGCCCGTACAAGATATTGGAGATTCTTGGCCCTGTGTCCTTTCGTTTGGACCTCCCTGCATCTTTTTCTATTCATAATGTCTTCCATCGGTCATTGTTGCGCAGGTATGAGGTACCGGTTGTGCCTTCCGTTGAGCCTCCTGCTCCGGTGTTGGTTGAGGGTGAGTTGGAGTACGTTGTCGAGAAGATCTTGGACTCCCGTGTTTCCAGACGGAGACTTCAGTATCTGGTCAAGTGGAAGGGCTACGGTCAGGAGGATAACTCTTGGGTGACAGCCTCTGATGTTCATGCCTCCGATTTGGTTCGTGCCTTTCATAGGGCTCATCCTGATCGCCCTGGTGGTTCTGGTGAGGGTTCAGTGCCCCCTCCTTGAGGGGGGGGGGTACTGTTGTGAATTTGGTTTCTGGGCTCCCCCGGTGGTTTCTGGTGGTACTGCACTTGTGTGCTTCATCTCCTCTGTTCACCTGTTTTCCATCAGTATGTGGGAGTTTTCTATTTAGCCTTGCTCCTCAGTCATTTCTATGCCGGCCAACAATGTTACCAGAAGCCTTTCTGTTGCATGTTCCTGCTCCTAGACTACTATCAGCTAAGTTGGACTTGTTGTCCTAAGTTTGTTTTGCATTTTTGTTCCAGTTCTCTGTGATTGAATATTTCTGAGGCTGGAAGCTCTTGTGAGCTGAAATTGCCACTCTGGTGTCATGAGTTGATGTTAGAGTCTTAAAGTAATTTCAGGATGGTATTTTGAAAGGGTTTTCAGCTGACCGTGAAGTTCCCTTTTCTGTCTTCCTACTATCTAGTAAGCGGACCTCAATTTGCTAAACCTATCTTCATACTTCGTATGTCATTTTCCTCTAAAATCACCGCCAATATATGTGGGGGCTACTGTCTGCCTTTTGGGGAAAATTTCTCTAGAGGTAAGCCAGGTCTGTATTTTCCTCTGCTAGGGTCAGTCAGTTCTCCGGCTGGCGCTGGGCGTCTAGGGATAAAACGTAGGCACGCTACCCGGCCACTGTTAGTTGTGCGGTAGGTTTAGCTCATGGTCAGCTCGAGTTCCCATCTTCCAAGAGCTAGTCCTTTTGTATGCTTAATTACGTTCTCTTGCCATTGAGAACCATGACAGAGTGGTACTTCAGCCCAGGGGGGGTGGCTTCACCCCCCCGTGGCTACGATCGCTCTGATTGGCTGTTGAAAGTGAAACAGCCAATCAGAGTGATTTGTAATATTTCACTATGAAAACTGGTGAAATATTACAATCCAGCCATGGCCGATGCTGTAATATCATCGGCCATGGCTGGAAACCCTGATCTGTCCCCCCCCACCGCCACCGATCTCCTCCCCAGTCCTCCATCCTGTGCTCCGCTCCCCTCCGTAGTCCTGTCCGCTCCCCCGTCCTCCTGTCCGCTCCCCCCGTGCTTTGATCCCACCCCCCCGTGCTCCAATCACCCCCCCGTGCTCCGATCCCCCCTTCATACTTACCGAGCCTCCCGGTATCCGTCCGTCTTCTCCACGGGCGCCGCCATCTTCCAAAATGGAAGATGGCCGGAAGATTAGTTCCAGATAGGTTTTATCACAGTGATCAAAATGTATCACAGTGATCAAATAAAAAAAAATAGTAAATGACCCCCCCCTTTATCACCCCCATAGGTAGGGACAATAATAAAATAAAGAAAATATTTTTTTTTTCCACTAGGTTAGAAGTAGGGGTAGGGTTAGGGGTAGGGTTAGGGTTAGGGGTAGGGTTAGAACTAGGGTTAGTGTTAGAATTAGGCTATGTGCACACGGTGCGGATTTGGCTACGGATCCGCAGCGGATTGGCCGCTGCGGATTCGTAGCAGTGTTCCATCAGGTTTACAGTACCATGTAAACTTATGGAAAACCAAATCCGCTGTGCCCATGGTGCGGAAAATACCACGCGGAAATGCTGCGTTGTATTTTCCGCAGCATGTCAATTCTTTTTGCGGATTTTGCAGCGTTTTACACCTGTTCCTCAATTGGAATCCGCAGGTGAAATCCGCATAAAAAACACTGGAAATCCGCGGTAAATCCACAGGTAAAACGCAGTGCCTTTTACCTGTGGATTTTTCAAAAATGGTGTGGAAAAATCTCACACGAATCCGCAACGTGGGCACATAGCCTTAGGGCTGGAATTAGAGCTAGGGTTGGAAATAGGGTTAAGAATAGGCTTGTGGTTAGGGTTAGGGGTGTGTTGGGGTTAAAGTTGGGATTAGGGTTAGGGTTGGGATTAGGGTTAGGGGTGTGGTTGGGGTTGTGATTAGGGTTATGGCTAGAGTAGGGATTAGGGTTAGGGGTATGTTGGGGTTAGTGTTGGAGTTAGAATTGAGGGGTTTCCACTGTTTAGGCACATCAGGGGTCTCCAAACGCAACATGGCGCCACCATTGATTCCAGCCAATCTTGCGTTCAAAAAGTCAAATGGTGCGCCCTCCCTTCCAAGCCCCGACGTGCACCCCAAACAGTGGTTTACCCCCACATATGTGGTACCAGCATACTCAGGACAAACTGGGCAACAATTATTGGGGTCCAATTTCTCCTGTTACCCTTGCGAAAATAAAAAATTGCTTGCTAAAACGTAATTTTAGAGAAATGAAAAATTATTTTTTTATTTTCACAACTCTGCGTTATAAACTTCTGTGAAGCACTTGGGGGTTCAAAGTGCTCACCACACATCTGGATAAGTTCCTTGGGGGGTCTAGTTTCCAAAATGGGGTCACTTGTGGGGGGTTTCTACTGTTTAGGCACATCAGGGGCTCTGCAAATGGAATGTGACACCCGCAGACCACTCCATCAATGTCTGCATTTCAAAACGTCACTACTTCCCTTCCGAGCCCCGACTTGTGCCCAAACAGTGGTTTACCCCCACATATGGGGTATCGGTGTACTCAGGACAAACTGGGCAATAACTATTGGGGTCCAATTTCTCCTGTTACCCTTGTGAAAATAAAAAATTGCTTGCTAAAACATCATTTTTGAGGAAAGAAAAATGATTTTTTATTTTCACGGCTCTGCGTTATAAGCTTCTGTGAAGCACTTGGGGGTTCAAAGTGCTCACCACATACCTAGATAAGTTCCTTGGGGGGGTCTAGTTTCCATAATGGGGTCACTTGTGGGGGGTTTCTACTGTTTAGGCACATCAGGGGCTCTGCAAACGTAACATGATGCCCGCAGACCATTCCAACAAAGTCTGCATTCCAAAATGTCACTACTTCCCTTCCGAGCCCCGGCATGTGCCCAAACAGTGGTTTTCCCCCACATATGGGGTATCAGCGTACTCAGAAGAAACTGGACAACAACTCTTTGGGTCAAATTTCTCCTGTTACCCTTGGGAAATTTAAAAAATTCTGGGCTAAAAAAATATTTTTGAGGAAAGAAAACACATTTATTATTTTCACGGCTCTGCGTTATAAACTTCTGTGAAGCACTTGGTTGTTCAAAGTGCTCACCACACATCTAGATTAGATCCTTGGGAGGTCTAGTTTCCAAAATGGGGTCACTTGTGGGGGAGCTCCAATGTTTAGGCACATAGGGGCTCTCCAAACGCGACATGGTGTCCGCTAATGATTGGAGCTAATTTTCCATTCAAAAAGCCAAATGGCGCGCCTTCCCTTCCTAGCCCTGCCGTGCGCCTAAACAGTGGTTTACCCCCACATATGGGGTATCATCGTACTCAGGACAAACTGGACAACAACATTTGTGGTCCAATTTCTCCTGTTACCCTTGGGAAAATAAAAAATTCCGTGCTAAAAATCATTTTTGAGGAAAGAAAAATTATTTTTTATTTTCACGGCTCTGCGTTATAAACTTCTGTGAAGCACCTGGGGGTTTAAAGTGCTCACTATGCATCTATATAAGTTCCTTGGGGGGTCTAGTTTCCTAAATGGGGTCACTTGTAGGGGAGCTCCAATGTTTAGGCACACAGGGGCTCTCTAAACGCGACATGGTGTCCGCTTAATATTGGAGCTAATTTTCCATTCAAAAAGTCAAATGGCGCGCCTTCCCTTCCGAGCCTTGCCGTGCACCCAAACAGTGGTTTACCCCCACATATGAGGTATCGGCGTACTCAGGAGAAATTGCTCAACAAATTTTAGCATCCATTTTATCCTGTTGCCCATGTGAAAATGAAAAAAATTGAGGCTAAAAGAAATTTTGTGTGAAAAAAAAGTACTTTTTCATTTTTACGCATCAATTTGTGAAGCACCTGAGGGTTTAAAGTGCTCACTATTCTTCTAGATAAGTTCCTTCGGGGGTCTAGTTTCCAAAATGGGGTCACTTGTGGAGGAGCTCCAATGTTTAGGCACACAGGGGCTTTCCAAACGCGACATGGTGTCCTCTAATGATGGAAATAATTTTTTATTCAAAAAGTCAAATGGCGCTCCTTCCCTTCCAAGCCTTACCATGTGCCCAAACAGTGGTTTACCCCCACATGTGAGGTATCGGTGTACTCAGGAGAAATTGCCCAACAAATTTTAGGATCCATTTTATCCTGTTGCCCATGTGAAAATGAAAAAATTGAGGCTAAAATAATTTTTTTGTGAACAAAAAGTACTTTTTCATTTTTACGGATCAATTTGTGAAGCACCTGGGGTTTTAAAGTGCTCACTATGCTTCTAGATAAGTTCCTTGGGGGGTCTAGTTTCCAAAATGGGGTCACTTGTGGGGGAGCTCCAATGTTTAGGCACACGGGGGCTCTCCAAACGCAACATGGTGTCCGCTAAAGATTGGAGCCAATTTTTCATTCAAAAAGTCAAATGGCACTTCTTCCCTTCCTAGCCCTGCCGTGCGCCCAAACAGTGGTTTACCCCCACATGTGAGGTATCAGCGTACTCAGGACAAATTGGACAACAACGTTCGTGGTCCAGTTTCTCATTTTACCCTTGGGAAAATAAAAAAATTGTTGCTAAAAGATCATTTTTGTGACTAAAAAGTTAAATGTTCATTTTTTCCTTCCATGTTGCTTCTGCTGCTGTGAAACACCTGAAGGGTTAATAAACTACTTGAATGTGGTTTTGAGCACCTTCAGAGGTGCAGTTTTTAGAATGGTGTTACTTTTGGGTATTTTCTCTCATATAGACCCTTCAAAGTGACTTCAAATGTGAGGTGGTCCCTAAAAAAAATGGTTTTGTAAATTTTGTTGTAAAAATGAGAAATCGTTGGTCAAATTTTAACCCTTATAAACTTCCTGGCAAAAAAAATTTTGTTTCCAAAATTGTGCTGTTGTAAAGTAGACATATGGGAAATGTTATTTATTAACTATTTTGTGTCACATAACTCTCTGGTTTAACGGAATAAAAATTCAAAATTTGAAAATTGCGAAATTTTCACCAAATTTCCGATTTTTTTAGAAATAAACGAAAAAATTATCGGCCTAAATTTACCACTAACATGAAGCCCAATATGTTACGAAAAAACAGTCTCAGAATCGCTAGGATCCGTTGAAGCGTTCCTGAGTTATTACCTCATAAAGGGACACTGGTCAGAATTGCAAAAAATGGCCAGGTGATTAAGGTCATAATAGGCTGGGTCATGAAGGGGTTAATACATAACATTTACCACATGTCTACTTTACATCTGCATTATTTTTGAAACATTTTTTCTGTTAGGGAATGAAGAAGGGTTAAACGTTGATGAGCAATTTCTCATTTTTCCAACAAAATGTACAAAACCATTTTTTTAGGGACCACATCACATTTGAAGTGACTTTGGGGGACCTATATGACAGAAAATACTCAAAAGTAATACCATACTAACTGTTGCACCCCTCAAAGTCTTCAAAACCATATTCAAGAAGTTTTAGCCCTTCAGGCGCTTCACAGGAATTAATTGAATGTGAAAGGAAAAAATGAGCATTTTACTTTTGTTTCACAAAAATTTTACTTTAGCCCAAATATTTTTATTTTCATAAGGGTAACAGGAGAAAATGGACCCAAAAATGTGTTGTGCAATTTCTCCTGAGTACGCCGATACCCCATATGTGGGGGAAAACTACTGTTTGGGTGCGTGGCAGGGCTTGGAAAGAAATGTTTTGTAATGCAGATTTTCATGTAATGGTTTGTGGGCGTCATGTCGCGCTTGGAGAGCCAATGATGTGCCTAAACAGTGGAAACTCCCCAAGTGACCCCATTTTAAAAACTACATCCCTCAAGCATTGACACGTGATGCACCATATGTCGTCAAAAATTATTGTTTAGCCACACATCAGGTCTGAGAAGGAAAGAGCCCAGATTTTGCTAGAATAATTTACGGGCAACATTTGCGAAGCCCCAAAAGTCCCAGAACTGCAGACAAACCCCAAAAGTTACCCCATTGTGGACTCCATCTGCCTCCTAAGTGAGTAGTTCCATCTGTCATTTTGTCTGAATCGTGAATTGGGGGAATTTACACAGAAACTCTAACGTAAGTGCTCAGCGGAGAGCTCATAATCAATTTGAGCTGAGACTTTTTCAGATTTTTGGGAGGTAGAATGAACAAATAGACAGCAGTACAAGAATAGTTCTTATTTTTATTTTTGCTTGGTTCACCATGCGGTAGAAGTGATGAGGCACATTTATTCTTGGAGTCAAGATTTATTTAATTTTTTTTTATTTTTAGGTTTTGCTGCCATCACACAGTAAAAATGCTTTTTTATAAAAGTTATTTTTTTGTTGCCATATTCTGAGAGCCTTAACTTTTTTACTTTTTGCCAAACAGCGTTGTGTGAGGGCTTATTTTTTGCTGGATGAATTGCATATTTTTTGCAATATGTAGCATTTTTGATCGCTTTTTATTCAGAATTTTCAGACACATAATGAACAAACAAAAGCAATGCAGTTATTTTTTTTTTTTATGTTTTGCGCAGTTCGCCGTGCAGTAAAAGTTAAATTGATTTATTTGTTGGGTCAGTACAAACAGCGATACCAGATTTATATTTTTTTATGCTTTTGCTATTTTTTACAAACCAAAACCAATATTTTACAAGAATGAATTTGTTTTTGCAGTGTCCTATTCTGAGAGTTGTAACTTTTTACTTTTTGCCAAATGAGCCATGTTAGGGCTAGTTTTTTGCAGGACGAGTTGGCGTTTTCATTTATACTTTTTTTTTTTTTTTTTTCATTTTACTTTTTGATTTTTTTTATTCACTTCTTTGTGTCCACATGATGAAAAAATGATGTTTTTGGCATTTTGTTTTTTATGGCGTTCACCAAGCTGAATAAATAACATGCCAGTTTTATAGAGCGGGTCATTCTGGACACGGTGATACCAATTATGTGTATGTGTTTTTGTTTGTATTTGTTTTATCACAAAAGCAGCGTTTTGTGTGACTAAATAGCTTTACGTGATGTGTATGTGCTTGTTTCTGTGTTTTTTTTTGTTGTTGTTTTGTTTGGTTTTTTTACATATTTTATTTCACATTTTTCATTTTTTATCTACTCAGACCCACAGTTGTACATGTATAATTTTTATTTTGATAACTGATCTCATACACTGCAGTAATCGTGTACTGCAGTTCATGAGATGGTCAGTGTCTCACTGATTCTGCCTGTGAGACCCAGCTTATAGCTGGATCTCACAGGCCACCATAATCTGTGGTCATCACATTACCTCAGGGTACCATGGTAACCATCAGCACTCGCGACTCTCTTTCTGGGGGTCCTTTGCTTACAAATGGGGTCTTGTAAACCCCTTGCAACCAATTAAATAGTGCTGTCGCGATTGACAGCAGTATTTAAGGGATTATTTATCCCTGATCGGTTACAAAAACAGCCGGAGCCGATGCCGCAGGGTGTCGACTGTCATGTACAGCTGACACTCCTGGGAATTGTGGCCACCAGGTGTTGCTGTACCCTTATTCCCGTTCACCGTTTTAAAATGGCATTGAGGAAATGAGGACCCTTAATAGCTGCCACTTTAATGTTTATCAGTGGTCATTAAGGGGTTACGTGATTGTGATTTAAGTGCTCCATTCCATAGCTATTCATTACATTGTTCTCCATGCTGCAATTTGTAAAATCGTTTTTTGCTAGTAACGTTCAATAGAGGCATTGAATATATTTGACTAGATGGCAGCCCGATTCTAAAGAATCGGGAGTCTAGAATCCATATATACTTTATTTATTCAAATGTAAGAATAATACAATTAATAAATAATAGTAAGAAAGAACAAAAAATGGCTGCACTCACCAGCTCTTGACAATTCTTGACAGTACGGCACATTTCTGATTGGTCGCTCGCGGCAGGCGGCAACCAATCAGAAAAGTGCCGCGCACCACGAAGGCATATATCTTTGTCCACCCTGAGCGGGTGTAGGACACTGGTGACGTCACTTATCTCCGGACATTATCTCCGGACAAAGCCACGGAAGTTGGCACAAATTGCCGGAAGTAGTATTCTAGGCAATTATATATTAGATTTTAATGTTATCAGTGTTTACCTTTGAACGTTTATATTGTATTGTCCTGTCACCAGCCATGTGTACGATTATCAGCCGAAAGCCTCTCTGGAACCAATAATCACCCCATGTAAAGGTATCTTTATAAGTTAAAGATTCAGAATACTATGACTTTTATCATATCCTGAACAGTCAAGTTTTTTATGAACCGTTAAGGTTTTCTGGTTGAAGTAAAAAAAACTCTGAGTGTTTACAGTTTGAAACCATAAAATGTTGAAAAATTATGTCATTCTTGAGTATATCACTCAATGGTGCTCATAAACGTGTCAAATTTGATCTATAATATACTTTAATATACGTTACTTTAATATTTAATATACTTAAGAACAGGGCCCCAGACATCACACAGGGGGTCTGAAACACCGCACAGTGGTCCAAAATATCGCTGTGCTCTGCCTGGGGCCCCATATGCTGCCTGGGGCCCCTGTGCTCTGCCTGGGGCCCCATATGCTGCCTGGGGCCCCTGTGCTCTGCCTGGGGCCCCTGTGCTCTGCCTGGGGCCCCATGTTCTGCCTGGGGCCCCTGTGCTCTGCCTGGGGCCACTGTGCTCTGCCTCGGGCCCCATATGCTGCCTGGGGCCCCTGTGCTCTGCCTGGGGCCCCATATGCTGCCTGGGGCCCCTGTGCTCTGCCTGGGGCGCCATAGGCTGCCTGGGGCCCCTGTGCTCTGCCTGGGGCCCCATATGCTGCCTGGGGCCCATGTGCTCTGCCTGGGGCCTCATGTTCTGCCTGGGGCCACTGTGCTCTGCCTGGGGCCCCATAGGCTGCCTGGGGCCCCTGTGCTCTGCCTGGGACCACTGTGCTCTGCCTGGGGCCCCATATGCTGCCTGGGGCCCCTGTGCTCTGCCTGGGGCCACTGTGCTCTGCCTGGGGCCCCATATGCTGCCTGGGGCCCCATATGCTGCCTGGGGCCCCTGTGCTCTGCCTGGGGCCCCTGTGCTCTGCCTGGGGCTCCATGTTCTGCCTGGGGCCCCTGTGCTCTGCCTGAGGCCACTGTGCTCTGCCTGGGGCCCCATGTTCTGCCTGGGGCCCCTGTGCTCTGCCTGGGGCCCCTGTGCTCTGCCTGGGGCCCCATATGCTGCCTGGGGCCACTGTGCTCTGCCTGGGGCCCCATATGCTGCCTGGGGCCCCTGTGCTCTGCCTGGGGCCCCATATGCTGCCTGGGGCCCCTGTGCTCTGCCTGGGGCCCCTGTGCTCAGCCTGGGGCCCCATGTTCTGCCTGGGGCCCCATGTTCTGCCTGGGGCCCCTGTGCTCTGCCTGGGGCCACTGTGCTCTGCCTGGGGCCCCATATGCTGCCTGGGGCCCCTGTGCTCTGCCTGGGGCCCCATATGCTGCCTGGGGCCCCTGTGCTCTGCCTGGGGCCCCATATGCTGCCTGGGGCCCCTGTGCTCTGCCTGGGGCCCCTGTGCTCTGCCTGGGGCCCCATGTTCTGCCTGGGGCCCCTGTGCTCTGCCTGGGGCCACTGTGCTCTGCCTGGGGCCCCATATGCTGCCTGGGGCCCCTGTGCTCTGCCTGGGGCCCCATATGCTGCCTGGGGCCCCTGTGCTCTGCCTGGGGCCCCTGTGCTCTGCCTGGGGCCCCATATTCTGCCTGGGGCCCCTGTGCTCTGCCTGGGGCCACTGTGCTCTGCCTGGGGCCCCATATGCTGCCTGGGGCCCCTGTGCTCTGCCTGGGTGTAGGACACTGGTGACGTCACTTATCTCCGGATATTAGCTCTGGACATTAGCTCCGGACATTAGCTCCGGACAAAGCCACGGAAGTTGGCACAAATTGCAGGAAGTAGTATTCTAGGCAATTATATATTAGATTACATATGTGCAATTCTTCCTTTTTCTCCTTCTTTCTTGCCTGCACCACTCTTTGACTATCATTTACTTAGCATGTGCTTTCACATCGCGGCTTACATCCTTTGGAAGCATTTCATTGCTCAAAATGTTTAATTACACCTCTTTTATTATTATATTTCAATGAGTAGACAAATTGTACAGTCCCCTGTGAACTTTATTTTATGGGTGGAACTGGTGGTGTACTTACAGCAGTATGAAAATAAGTACCGTATACTGTTTAACAGAATTATGCAATGACCCATGAAATGTCATAGGAAATATGTTAAACACATGGCATATTTTCAATGACAGGAATACTTTAATTCCTTTTAAAATTTAGGACATTATTTTTTGTGAATGTTCTTCTAATGTCACATGCTTTCCTTCCCTGTGATCCTACACTCTATACATCAGATATACACAGACATCCTTCTACAACAATAGGTTTGTATGTCTAAATAACTAGATGGATATAGATGTACATGTTCTCCTTGTTTGATGAAACTTATGTCTAGGTTTATTCTCGCTGTCTATGGAACCCTACTACACTTTACCAGAAGTAAACATATGGTTACTGCACCAACTGGTATGGAACAGCAGAGGCGATATGTCCACCAGTAGTCAAATTAGTTGTTAAATCACCAGTCACTCATCATTTGTTATATCATCAATCTACATAGAGAGTTGGAATTTTAGCAGGTCCACGTTAAAAACATTCAATGCTCATGGGTATCCAAACATGGAGATGGAGCACTTAGCTTACTTCCAGTGTAAGGACATACGGTAGTTTAGCATGACCTCATAAAGTTTCTTGTTGAGATATTATCTACATTATTTCTTTCTTCATGTATATTACTAGGCATAACTTTTAGTGAAATATTTGAGTCAAGTGTGGTACTGTTACTTTGGCTTAGACACACACTTGTTAGTGATGAGCGAATGTGCTCGGATAACGTGTTATCCGAACATGCTCGAGTGTTATCCGAGTATCTTGGGTGTGCTTGGATAATATGTTTGAGTCCCTGTGGCTGCATGATTTGTGGCTGTTAAGGTACCGTCACACTAGGCGATATCGCCAGCGATCCGTGACGTTGCAGCGACCTAGGTAGCGATATCGCTGTATTTGACACGCAGCAGCGATCTGGATCCCGCTGTGAAATTGCTGGTCGCTGCTAGAAGGTCTGCACTTTATTTGGTCGCTAGGTCGCCGTGTATCGCCGTGTTTGACAGCAAAAGCAAGGATACCAGCGATATTTTACACTGGTAACCAGGGTAAACATCGGGTTACTAAGCGCAGGGCCGCGCTTAGTAACCCGATGTTTACCCTGGTTACCAGCGTAAAAGTTAAAAAAACAAACAGCACATACTCACCAGCGCGTCCCCCAGCCTCTGCTTCCTGACACTGACTGAGCGCCGGCCCTAAACTGAAAGTGAAAGCACAGCGGTGACGTCACCGCTGTGCTGTTAGGGCCGGAGCTCAGTCAGTGTCAGGAAGCAGAGGCTGGGGGACGCGCTGGTGAGTATGTGCTGTTTGTTTTTTTAACTTTTACGCTGGTAACCAGGGTAAACATCGGGTTACTAAGCGCGGCCCTGCGCTTAGCAACCCGATGCTTACCCTGGTTACCCGGGGACCTCGGCATCGTTGGTCGCTGGAGAGCGGTCTGTGTGACAGCTCTCCAGCGACCAAACAGCGACGCTGCAGCGATCGGCATCGCTGTCGCTATCGCTGCAGCGTCGCTTAATGTGACGGTACCTTTAGCCAGTCGCAACACTTGCGGGGATTGCCTATTTGTTAGGCAATATTATTATTATTATTATTATTATTCGAGCATGCCTAAGATACTCGAATAACACCCGAGCGTGCTCAGATAACACATTATCCGAGCATGTTTACTTATCGCTAACACTTCCTTATAAGACTTTCACCTAGTAAATATATGTCCATGACCATCTTTTTTCTGCTTAGACCGGATTTGAGAAGCTTTGAAGTCATATTTTCCATAGGGCAATGATTTTGTTTTGTTGCATATAATTCGTAGTGTCTACAAGCACAACCTGTAGACTTGTCTAGAGATAAACCGGCTTTGCAGGCTTTCCAGTGCGCCTTAATCAGCGTATTATAATAAGCTTGTGATATAATGAAATGAAACCTGTCTCCCTGGGAAATAGAATCTGTATGTTGAAGCAAGGACAACACCTGCCTGCATCAAATGCCATTATCCCTGCCTCCCATTCAGATGAAAGAGAAGTGGAATGGACAAACACAATTACATTCTGAAATAAAAGCAAAGAAAAACCACTCTGTGATCAGATTTATACAGGGTTGTGTTAGCGGAACAATATTGGTCTCAAGCAGCTATAATTAACCATTTCTATTTGAATGGGCAGAGTGTTTTTTTTTTACTTTGTTAACAACATAATTAGTAGGATTCCTACTGCATTCCGGTAGATGTTACAAGTAGTTAACTAAATTCATTACGGTCTTCAATATGTTAAATTGGTTTAAAAGATTTACATTTCTATTCTTGAAGATCTTTCATATTTTACTTAAACATTCCTTATTCTCAGCCTTGTAGTTTTATGTTTGCTTCTTCAAAGTGCACTGTAAGCTTGTGCTACACAGGCAGTGGCAAAGTGCTACCTACTGAAATCGTTTTGCATACATTTTGAATCTCTTTGAATCTCTTTAAAGAGCATAAATTTTGTTGCTGGCATGAACTATGCGACTTCCATATTATGATTCCTTAATGTAAAATTATGGGAACAGATCCCGATATGGGGAAATAAAAACTTTCTTGACCTCTTGTCTTCTTTAATTTTCATCTTACCCAGTAAAGGCAAATTTACTCACTTATTTCTGCCCATAACAAATACCAATTGATGGTTTGACAAGTTTATTGTTGTTTCTTTTAAAGGATATTTTACACAAATCGATGTAAAGTGTATGGAGACGAATGATTGGTGATAAGATCGCGGTGACCCCATACAGTTTTCATATTGTCAGCAGAACATCCTCCTGTTTACACAGGGAGATATCCTGTTAACAAAAATTAATTTTAGGATGTATAAGCAATGCTATTGCCCGACAAATGACCATCTAATTGTACACTGACTTATGACTGCTATGGATACAAAGCCTAATAATTTGGAATTAATTGCTCATTAGGCCTTTTATTGGGCCATGTAGTAGGCAAATTTTCAGCTTTAAAGGACGTTAAAATGTACCTGTGATGTTAGATGACTTCCAAAGATAAGCTGATGTGTGTGTCTTTATACATGAGGAATAACACTAGTTCTGGACCATTTTTATATCTTGCATTTTTGCCAGTGCTCTATCTCTGATTTCCAGTTTTCTTTGAGGTGACCTTTATAATATTTCCCTTACACAGCACAGAGACATGGAGGTTTCCTGCTTTCCTGTTTCTATACAGCTGATGATCAAAAACATTAGCATGAAGAATATTGAATAGCAGCCACTAGTACTCAGCAGTGTTTCTCTGAATCTAGCATTGGGGTGAACTTGGGCAGCACAGTGAGATTCCCCTGGGTACTCCAGTTTCCTCCCACACTCCAAAGACTTAGGGATAAGGAACTTGGATTGTGTGGATATAAGCTTGTAAAATGATCATAAACTAAATACTATGAAGGTGCATTACGATCTATTTTTGTTTGTTTTGCCTTTCCTTGCTCCTCCCTCCTAACCCTCTGCTCTCCATAGACTTCTAAAGGCAGCTGTAATTTCACACTTCAGTGAGCTGGCAGTCCATCTTATTTTGAACAAGGTGTCTCTTGGCAACTGTTCACTGTGAATGGTAAGTTGAGGAGGTAGGAAGGAGAAGATGTGGCTCATATGAAGAAAAGGATGCAGATTCCTCCCATGAGATATAATACAACGTTTCTTACATTTGCTTGTACTATTGATATACGCAAAGTTTGTTGAAACCACAGTAACTATTGAAATGTAAAAATCACATAACACTTAATTTACTGTTCAAAAAAATCTTATCTATGAAGAAAGTCATTAAGGGTGGAGTACAGTACAGACCAAAAGTTTGGACACACCTCATTTAAAGATTTTTCTGTATTTTCATGACTATGAAAATTGTACATTCACACTGAAGGCATCAACACTATGAATTAACACATGTGGAATAATAATAATAATAATAATTTTATTTATATAGCGCCAACATATTCCGCAGCGCTTTACAACTTATAGAGGGGACTTATACAGACAACAGACATTACAGCATAACAGAAATCACAGTTCAAAACAGATACCAGGAGGAATGAGGGCCCTGCTGCTCGCAAGCTTACAATCTATGAGGAAAAGGGGAGACACAAGAGGTGGATGGTAACAATTGCTTTAGTTATTTGGACCAGCCATAGTGTAAGGCTGGAATTATATACTTAACAAAAAAAGTGTGAAACAACTGAAATTATGTCTTATATTCTAGGTTCTTCAAAGTAGCCACCTTTTGCTTTGATGACTGCTTTGCGCACTCTTGGCATTCTCTTGATGAGCTACAAGAGGTGGTCACCGAGAATGGTTTTAACTTTACAGGTGTGCCCTGTCAGGTTTAATAAGTAGGATTTCTTGCCTTATAAATGGTGTTGGGACCATCAGTTGTGTTGTGCAGAAGCTTGGTGGATACACAGCTGATAGTCCTACTGAATAGACTGTTAGCTGCTTTTTTCTTGCCATAATACAAATTCTAAGTAAAGAAAAACGAGTGGCCACCATTACTTTAAGAATTGAAGGTCAGTCACTCAGTCCGAAAAATTGGGCAAACTTTGAAAGTGTCCCCAAGTGCAGTGACAAAAACCATCAAGCACTTCAAAGAAACTGGCTCACATGAGGACCGCCCCAGGAAAGGAAGACCAAGAGTCACCTCTGCTTCTGAGGATAAGTTTATCCGAGTCACCAGCCTCAGAAATTGCAGGTTAACAGCAGCTCAGATTAGAGACCAGGTCAATTCCACACAGAGTTCTAGCTCCAGACACATCTCTACAACAACTGTTAAGAGGAGACTTTGGGCAGCAGGCCTTCATGGTAAAATAGCTGCTAGGAAACCACTGCTAAGGACAGGCAACAAGCAGAAGATACTTTTTTGGGCTAAAGAACACAAGGAATGGACATTAGACCAGTGGAAATCTGTGCTTTGGTCTGATGAGTACAAATTTGAGATCTTTGATTCCAACCACCATATTTTTGTGCGACGCAGAAAAGGTGAACGGATGGACTCTACATGCCTGGTTCCCACCGTGAAGCATGGAGGAGGAGGTGTGATGGTATGGGGGTGCTTTTCTGGTGACACTGTTGGGGATTTATTCAAAATTGAAGGCATACTGAACCAGCATGGCTACCACAGCATCTTGAAGCGGCATGCTATTCCATCCGGTTTGCGTTTAGTTAGACCATCATTTATTTTTCAACAGGACAATGACCCCAAACACACCTCCAGGCTGTGTAAGGGCTATTTGACCAAGAAGAAGAGTGATGGGGTGCAACGCCAGATGACTTGGCCTCCACAGTCAGCAGTCCTGAACCCAATCGAGATGGATTGGGGTGAGCTGGACTGCAGAGTGAAGGCAAAAGGGCCAACAAGTGCTAAGCATCTCTGGGAACTCCATCAAGATTGTTGGAAGACCATTCCCGGTGACTACCTCTTGAAGCTCATCAAGAGAATGCCAAGAGTGTGCAAAGCAGTCATCAAAGCAAAAGGTGGCTACTTTGAAGAACCTAGAATATAAGACATAATTTCAGTTGTTTCACACTTTTTTGTTAAGTATATAATTCCACATGTGTTAATTCATAGTTTTGATGCCTTCAGTGTGAATGTACAATTTTCATAGTCATGAAAATACAGAAAAATCTTTAAATGAGAAGGTGTGTCCAAACTTTTGGTCTGTACTGTATATTAATTTAAATGGAGTAAAGACCAGATAGTGTATTATAAAGTATGTAACTGGGCTGAAACATTCCATTGAACATTTTCAAACAGATAGTTTAGAATAAGCACTTAGCTGGGCAGTGGACGTAGGCCCTATAAAAACACATACTTTTAAGTTTCTGATTGTTTTCTCTGTTTTCCATTAAATGTAGTTTGATCAGATATGCTAATTTGGATGCTCAATGCACTGTTCCGCCCATAAATTCCATTTGAATGTCTTCCTCTGATTGACAGCAGTGGCTTGCCAAGAGAGAGTGATGCCTGTAGAGGAAGTGCAGGATGGATAGATATGTGATTGGCAGATATGTGGGAACCTAGACATGTATATGAGATAAATAGATAGATATGAGATAGAGATGTGAATAAGACAGATACGAGAAAGATAGTGCCTTGAAAAGTAGTCATACCCCATTAACTTTTCCACATTTTTTTCATGTTACACCCTCAAACTTAAATGTCTTTTATTTGGATTTTGTAATATAACAATGACAAGTAGCAAATATTTGTGAAGTGTAAAAGAAATTATGCATGGTTTTCTAATTAAAAAAATGAAATCTAAAAGTTGTGATGTGCATTTGAATTGAGCCCTCTGTAGTCTCATACTCCTAAATAAAATACTGAAGCACCAATTGCCTCCAGAAATCACATAATTAAGTGCAACTCGGTGTAATTTATTCTCAGCATAACTACAGCAGTTCTGTGAAGGCCTTAGAGGTTTGATAACATCAGGGATCAAACGGCATAATGAAAATCAAGGAACACAATGGACAGCTCCGGGATAAAGTTGTGGAGAATAGTAAAGCAAGGTTAGGTTATAAAAATAGCCCAAGCTCTGAAAATCTCATGGAGCACTGTTCAATCCATCATCTAAAAATGGAAGTAGTAAGGCACAATTGCAAACCTACCAAACCATGACTGTCCACCTAAACTGAGATCCCAAGCAAGGACAGCACTAGTTAGAGAAGCAGCCAAGAGGCCCGTGGTCACTCTGGAGGAGCTGCAGATATCCGCAGCTCAGATGGAAGAATCTGTCCACAGAATAACTATTTGTCAAATACTCCACAAATCTGGCATTTAATGGGAACCTGTCAGCAGGATTGTGCATTGTAACCTACACACACTGTCAGGTCGTTGCCAATATACTGAATAAAATGATAACTTGGTTGATGATCTCCGTCTTGTGGTTGTTTCTTAACCCCTTTACCCCCAAGGGTGGTTTGCACGTTAATGACCGGGCCAATTTTTACAATTCTGACCACTGTCCCTTTATGAGGTTATAACTTTAGTGGATCCTGATGGTTCTGTTCTCTGGTGACATATTGTACTTCATGATTTCATGATAGTGGTAAAATTTCTTTGCTATTACCTGCGTTTATTTGTGAAAAAAATGGACATTTGGCGAAAATTTTGAACATTTCACAATTTTCCAAATTTGAATTTTTATGCCTTTAAGTCACAGAGATATGTCACACAAAATACTTAATAAGTAACATTTCCCACATGTCTACTTTACATCAGCACAATTTTGGAACCAATTTTTGTTTTGTTTTGGAGTTGTAAGGGTTAAGTTAACCAGCAATTTCTCATTTTTACAACACGATTTTTTTTTAGGGACCACATCACATTTGAAGTCACTTTGAGCGGTCTATATGATAGAAAATACCCAAGTGTGACACAATTCTAAAAACTGCACATCTCAAGGTACTCAAAACCACTTTCAAGAAGTTTATTAACTCTTCAGGTGTTTCACAGGAATTTTTGGAATGTTTAAAAAAAAAAATGAACATTTAACTTTTTTCACAAAAAATTTACTTCAGGTCCAATTTGTTTTATTTTACCAAGGGTAACAGGAGAAATTGGACACCAAAATTTTTTGTGCAATTTGTCCTGAGTACGCTGATACCCCATATGTGGGGGTAAACCACTGTTTGGGCGTATGGCAGAGCTCTGAAGGAAGGAGCGCCGTTTGACTTTTCAATGCAAAATTGACTGGAATTGAGATGGGACCCCATGTCACGTTTGAAGAGCCCCTGATGTGCCTAAACACTGAAACCCCCCACAAGTGACACCATTTTGGAAATTAGCCCCCCTAAGGAACTTATCTAGAGGTGTGGTGAGCACTTTGACCCACCAAGTGCTTCACAGAAGTTTATAATGCAGAACCGTAAAAATAAAAAATCATATTTTTTCACAAAAATGATCTTTTCACCCCCAATTTTTTATCTTCCCAAGGGTAAGAGAAGAAATTGGACCCCAAAAGTTGTTGTACAATTTGTCCTGAGTACGCTGATACCCCACATGTTGGGGTAATCCCCTGTTTGGGCACACGGGAGAGCTCGGAAGGGAAGGAGCACTGTTTTACTTTTTCAACGCAGAATTGGCTGGAATTGAGATCGGACGCCATGTCGCGTTTGGAGAGCCCCTTAATGTGCCTAAACAGTGGAAACCCCCCATTTCTTAACTGAAACCCTAACCCAAACACACCCCTAACCCTAATCCCAACCATAACCCTAGCCACACCCCTAACCCTAATCCCAACTGTAAATGTATTCCAAACCCTAATTTTAGCCCCAACCCTAACCCTATCTTTAGCCCCCACCCTAACTTTAGCCCCAACCCTAACCCTAAAGGGAAAATGGAAATAAATACATTTTTTTTAATTTTATTATTTTTCCCTAACTAAGGGGGTGATGAAGGGGGGTTTGATTTACTTTTATAGCGGGTTTTTTAGCGGATTTTTATGATTGCCAGCCTTCACACACTAAAAGACGCTTTTTATTGCAAAAAATAGTTTTCACGTCTCCACTGTTTCAGAGCTATAATTTTTTCATATTTTGGTCCACAGAGTCATGTGAGGTCTTATTTTTTTGCGGGACGAGTTGACATTTTTATTGGTACAATTTTCGGGCACGTGACTTTTTTTAATCGCTTTTTATTCCGATTTTTGGTAGAATGACCAAAACAGCTATTCATGAATTTCTTTTGGGGGGGGAGCTTATACCGTTCCACGTTTGGTAAAATTGATAAAGCAGTTTTATTCTTTGGGTCAGAACTATTACAGCGATACCTTATTAATATTTTTTTTGTGTTTTGGCGCTTTTATACGATAAAAACTATTTTATATAAAAAATATTTATTTTTGCATCACTTTATTCTGAGGTCTATAACTTTTTTATATTTTTCGTTGATGACGCTGTATGGCAGCTCATTTTTTGCGGGACAAGATGACGTTTTCAGCGGTACCATGTTTATATCCGTCTTTTTGATCACATGTTATTCCACTTTTTGTTCGGCGGTATGATAATAAAGCGTCATTTTTTGTCTAGTTTTTTTTTTTCGGTGTTCACTGAAGGGGTTAACTAGTGGGACAGTTTTATAGGTCGGGTCGTTACGGACACGGCGATACTAAATATGTGTACTTTTATTGTTTTTTTTATTTAGATAAATGTATTTATTGGAACAATATATTTTTTTCTTTTTTGGGGAATTTATTATTTTTTTTACACATGTAAATATTATTTTTTTAAACTTTTTTACATTGCCCCAGGCAATCACACAGGCACTGCAGGGAGGCTTCCCGGCGTCTGCTCTGAGCAGGCGCTTGAAAGCCACCTCCCTGCAGAACCCGGAAGGCCCCCCCGGCCATTTTGGATCCGGGCCTGCAGGGAGGAAGAGATAGGAGACCCTCGGAGCAAAGCGATCACATCACGTTGCTCCAAGGGTCTCAGGGAAGCATGCAGGGAGCCCCCTCCCTGCACAAAGCTTCCCTGTGCCACCAGAACGCTGCGATCATCTTTGATTGCAGTGTGCCGGGGATTAATGTGCCGTGACCTGGCACATAGTGCCGGATGTCAGCTGCGATAGTCAGCTGACACCCAGCCGCGATCGGCCGTGCTCCCCCCGTGAGCGCGGCTGATCGCGTTAGACGTACTATCCTGTCGGTGATCATACGGGCCCATACCACCTCGACGGGATAGTACGTCTATTGTCAGAAAGGGGTTAATCTTTATTTCAGATTTGTGTAAATGAGATTCTCGTGCCCTAAGGCAGGGTTGGTGTATGTGGTGCTGGCGCTGCAGCATAATCACATGTTTACTGTGCACTTAATCCCTTTTGCTTATTTAATTGGGTGAGGGGAAAAGAGTCCATTTTAAATGTGGCACCTGATGCACTGCATCACAGCCCCGTGGAGAACAAGTGCTGACACCAAGGGACCGGTGCCGGCACAGAAGGTGAATACAGGCTTTATTATTTTATCAGGGCATAACATTTAGTTTATAAAGGGGTTGTCCTAATAGTGGGCTACCCCTTTCAGCTCCACATAGGCACTACCACTTAACCCAAAGAAAACCAACTTCATGGTGTTCCAGAGAAGAAAGACTAGATCGGACCAGCACCCTTCATTTGGGTGAAACAACTTCGGTCTTACAAGAACAGACAAGCACGTCTACCTGGGCCTGGAAATTCGGTGAGGGAGCTTCATACAGCCATATAGAGCCTGAAGAACAAGGTCCTTCAAAACCTTCTATGCCATCTGAATGAAGCTCAACAATCTGAAGCCGCCACTGAGGGTCTGGCTAAAAATTCTTTGATGCCATCATCTCCCCAATGCACTTGTATGGCAGAGCGAAGTTCGGGGTTCTCACACATATCGAGACTGGTCAACGTAGGATTCAAGCCCAACAGAAATATTCCACTTGGAATTCTGTAAGCACCTTCTCCAGGTCCATTGGAGCACCTCCAACAGTGCCTGTCTGGCTGAGTTGGGCAGATTTCCTTTAAACCTTGCAGTTATGAAGAGGACTCCGTAATTTTGGGCTCACGTACATAGTAGCAGTCCAAGCTTCCATGTCCATAAAGTCCTACTTCATGTAGGTGGTTCACACAAACTAAGACGATCGGAACAGCTCACCCAAACCCAAGCGGACCAAAATGCCAATCACAGCAGCCTGACAAACAACTGAATTGGGAACATGGTAGACGAGGGCAAGGAGATGTATGTCAGTGACTAAAGGAATTATATCATTGTAGAAGGGAAGACCGGAATGCCAGAGCTGCTGAAGTGCTGGGTCCGGAACTGCTGGGGCCAAGTCTTCTGTTCCTGGAGTGAACGAGATTGCAGCTGGAGTGAGCCAGTAACCAGAGTGAAATGGGTGTGGCCAGTCAGTGTGTGGTAAAATGGGTTGCGTGGCAACGGAAGCATTCTTGCCGCCAGAATGTTGATGAGGTACAGACCGCAAACGCTGAGAGGTTAGCGACAGGCCGCAGTGTGAAGAGAAAGGGCGGCATAGTGAGGGACTGCACGGCGGGTGCAGCATGCGACCGACGGAGCATCTTGGCTATGACATCCAGAAAGGCACACATCGGGCAGAGCATTACAGTACAGCCCTTCAGGTGACGGCAGCTGCTCAAAGAGATGCCCTGAGAGGAATCCTGCGGAGAGCTCTAGTCTTTTGCTCTGCAGATATATGGACTAGGAGCTCCCAACCGTCCCTCATACTGCAGGACTGTCCCGATTTTGAGGCTGTGCCCCTCAGTCCTGCACGGGACTCTGCTTCTCCCGCACAGCCAGCAGGAGAAGCAGCCGACACGGCCCCTTGTATTAGGCCACGCCCCCTTCGTATCTCCTTCGGTGGTTCAGAGAGAGAGAGAGGACGTTCTGAGGTACGTGTGCGTGTGTACATTCTGAGGTACGTGGGTGTGTGTTGTTAGAGCAATCCAGTGCAGCCTGTTAGTCATAGGCACAGTATATATATATATATATATATATATATATATATATATATATATATATATATATATATACAGTACAGACCAAAAGTTTGGACACACCTTATTTAAAGATTTTTCTATATTTTCATTACTATGAAAATTGTACATTCACACTGAAGGCATCAAAACTATGAATTAACACGTGGAATTATATACTTAACAAAAAAGTGGGAAAACAACTGAAATTATGTCTTATATTCTAGGTTCTTCAAAGTAGCCTCCTTTTGCTTTGATGACTGCTTTTCACACTCTTGGCATTCTCTTGAGGAGCTTCAATAGGTAGTCACCGGGAATGGTCTTCCAACAATCTTGAAGGAGTTCCCAGAGATGCTTAGCACTTGTTGGCCCTTTTGCTTTCACTCTGTGGTCCAGCTCACCCCAAACCATTTCGATTGGGTTCAGGTCTGGTGACTGTGGAGGCCAGGTCATCTGGCGTAGCACCCCATCACTCTCCTTCTTGGTCAAATAGCCCTTACACAGCCTGGAGGTGTGTTTGGGGGTCATTGTCCTGTTGAAAAATAAATGATGGTCCAACTAAACGCAAACCGGATGGAATAGCATGCCGCTTCAAGATGCTGTGGTAGCCATGCTGGTTCAGTATGCCTTCAATTTTGAATAAATCCCCAACAGTGTCACCAGCAAAGCACCCCCACACCATTACACCTCCTCCATGCTTCACGGTGGGAACCAGGCATGTAGAGTCCATTCCTTCACCTTTTTCTGCGTCACACAAAGATATTGTGGTTGGAACCAAAGATCTCAAATTTGGACTCATCATACCAAAGCACAGATTTCCACTGGTCTAATGTCCATTCCTTGTGTTTTTAGCCCAAACAGGTCTCTTCTGCTTGTTGCCTGTCCTTAGCAGTGGTTTCCTAGCAGCTATTTTACCATGAAGGCCTGCTGCACAAAGTCTCCTCTAAACAGTTGTTGTAGGGATGTGTCTGCTGCTAGAACTCTGTGTGGCATTGACCTAGCCTCTAATCTGAGCTGCTGTTAACGTGCGATTTCTGAGTCTTGTGACTCAGATAAACTTATCCTCAGAAGCAGAGGTGACTCTTGGTCTTCCTTTCCTGGGGTGGTCCTCATGTGAGCCAGTTTCTTTTTAGCGCTTGATGGTTTTTGCCACTGCACTTGGGGATACTTTCAAAGTTTTCCCAATTTTTCGGACTAACTGACGTTCATTTCTTAAAGTAATGATGGCCACTCGTTTTTCTTTACTTAGCTGCTTTTTTCTTGCCATAATACAAATTCTAACAGTCTATTCAGTAGGACTATCAGCTGTGTATCCACCAGACTTCTGCACAACACAACTGATGGTCTCAACCCCATTTCTAAGGCAAGAAATGCCACTTATTAAACCTGACAGGGCACACATGTGAAGTAAAAACCATCCCCGGTGACTACCTCTTGAAGCTGATCAAGAGAATGCCAAGAGTTTGCAAAGCAGTCATCAAAGCAAAAGGTAGCTACTTTGAAGAACCTAGAAATATAAGACATATTTTCAGTTGTTTCACACTTTAAGTATATAATTCCACATGTGTTAATTCATAGTTTTGATGCCTTCTGTTGTGTATCTGCTTTTTGGGCTCCCCTGGTGGTTGCTGGTGGTACTGGTGACTTGTTTGCACTTTGGTGCTTCTGTTCACCTGCTTCCATCAGCGTTTGGGAGTTTCCTATTTAGCCTTGCTCTTCAGTCATTTCCTTGCCGGTCATCATTGTAACCAGAGCCTTCGGTTGCATGTTCCTGCTACTAGTCTGCTGATCAGCTAAGTGGACTTTGTCCTTTTGTTTTGTATCTTTAGTCCAGTTTGCAGTTTTTGTAATTCTCTGTAGCTGGAAGCTCTTGCGGGCTGAAATTGCCACTCCTGTGTCATGAGTTGACACAGGAGTCTTAAAGTAATTTCAGGATGGTTTTTTGAAAGGGTTTTCAGTTGACCGTGAAGTCCTCTTTTGTATCCTTCTGCTATCTAGTAAGTGGACCTCTCTTTACTAAATCTACTTTCATACTGTGTATGTCTTTTCCTCTTATTTCACCGTTATTACATGTGGGGGGCTGCTATCATCTTTTGGGGTATTTCCCTAGAGGTAAGCCAGGTCTGTTTCTTCCTCTACCAGGCTTAGTTAGTCCTCCGGCTGGCGCGTGGCATTTAGGAAGCCGTAGGTATGCTCCCTGGCTACTATTAGTTGTGTGGTAGATTTAGCTCACGGTCAACTCGAGTTTCCATCACCCGAGAGCTCATTCGTTATTTATATGTTTCTTACGTTCCCTTGCCATTGGGAACCATGACAGTATGACCGGCCATGTGTTAAACTTATTGGCAGAAGAAAGGAGAGAAAAAGGAAGTCTGTAAATTTTTTTTTTTCTTTTTCCCTATGCTTGCTCCATAGTTGGATCAGTTGTATTTCAGCTCTAATTACTGCCTTTGCCTTTCTCTCCTTATAATCCTTGAATGGCTCTGAGCTCACCTGTTTAAAGATGGATCCTCAGAGTTTGGCTGCAGGTTTAAATAATCTTGCTACGAAGGTTCAAAATTTACAAGATTTTGTTATGCATACTCCTATTTCTGAACCTAAAATCCCTACACCAGAGGTGTTTTCCGGAGATAGATCTCGGTTTCTGAATTTCAAATATAATTGTAAATTATTCCTTTCTCTCAGACCTCACTCCTCAGGAGATCCTGTCCAGCAGGTTAAGATTGTAATTTCTTTGCTGCGAGGTGACACTCAAAATTGGGCATTTTCATTGGCACCAGGGGATCCTGCGTTGCTCAATGTGGATGCGTTTTTCCTGGCTTTAGGGTTGCTTTATGAGGAACCTAATTTGGAGATTCAAGCTGAAAAAGCTTTGATAGCCCTATCTGAAGGGCAAGATGAAGCTGAGATATACTGCCAAAAATTTCGTAAATGGTCTGTGCTTACTCAGTGGAATGAGTGCGCCTTAGCGGCAAATTTCAGAGAGGGCCTTTCTGATGCTGTTAAAGATGTTATGGTCGGGTTCCCTGCGCCTACAGGTCTGAATGAGTCCATGACAATGGCAATTCAGATTGATCGGCGTTTGCGGGAGCGCAAACCCGTGCACCATTTGGCGGTATCTTCTGAAGAGACGCCAGAGAAAATGCAATGTGACAGAATTCTGTCCAGAAGCGAGCGGCAGAATTATAGGCGTAAAAATGGGTTATGCTTCTATTGTGGTGATTCTGCTCATGTTATATCGGCATGCTCTAAACGTACTAGGAAGATTGACAAGTCTATTTCAATTGGCACTTTACAGTTCAAATTTATTTTGTTTGTAACCTTGATTTGTTCATTATCAGTTATTACCGTGGATGCCTATGTGGACTCTGGCGCCGCTCTGAGTCTTATGGACTGGTCCTTTGCCAGGCGCTGTGGGTTTGATTTAGAGCCTCTGGAAGTCCCTATACCTCTGAAGGGTATTGATTCTACACCTTTGGCTTGTAATAAACCACAGTTCTGGACGCAAGTGACTATGCGTATGACTCCAGACCATCAGGAGGTGATTCGCTTCCTTGTGTTGTACAATTTACATGATGTTTTGGTGCTTGGATTACCATGGTTACAGTCTCATAACCCAGTCCTTGACTGGAAAGCTATGTCTGTGTTAAGCTGGGGATGTCGGGGGGCTCATGGGGACACTCCTATGGTGCCCATTTCGTCATCTATTCCATCTGAGATTCCGGCATTTTTGTCTGATTATCGTGATATTTTTGAAGAGCCTAAGATTGGTTCACTCCCTCCTCACAGGGATTGTGATTGCGCCATAGATCTGATTCCTGGCAGTAAATTTCCAAAGGGTCGTTTGTTTAACCTATCTGTACCTGAACATGATGCTATGCGCGAGTATATTAAGGAGTCCCTGGAAAAGGGACATATTCGTCCTTCTTCATCACCTTTAGGAGCCGGTTTTTTCTTTGTCTCTAAAAAGGATGGCTCTCTGAGGCCTTGTATTGATTATCGACTCCTGAATAAAATTACAGTCAAATATCAGTATCCGTTGCCTTTGCTGACTGATTTGTTTGCTCGCATAAGGGGGGCTAAGTGGTTCTCTAAGATTGATCTTCGTGGGGCGTATAATTTGGTGCGAATTAAGCAGGGGGATGAGTGGAAAACCGCATTTAATACGCCTGAGGGCCATTTTGAGTATTTGGTAATGCCTTTCGGCCTTTCTAATGCACCTTCTGTCTTTCAGTCCTTAATGCATGATATTTTCCGTGAATATTTGGATAAATTTATGATAGTGTACTTGGATGATATTTTGATTTTTTCTGATGACTGGGAGTCTCATGTTCAGCAGGTCAGGAGGGTTTTTCAGGTTTTGCGGGAGAATTCTTTGTGTGTAAAGGGTTCAAAGTGTGTTTTTGGGGTTCAAAAAATTTCCTTTTTGGGGTACATTTTTTCCCCTTCTTCTATTGAGATGGACCCTGTCAAGGTTCGGGCTATTTACGACTGGACGCAGCCTACTTCTCTGAAGAGTCTCCAGAAATTCTTGGGCTTTGCTAATTTTTATCGTCGATTTATAGCTGGTTTTTCTGGCGTTGCTAAACCTCTGACGGATTTGACTAAAAAGGGTGCTGATGTTGCCAATTGGTCCCCTGCTGCCGTGGAGGCCTTTCGGGAGCTTAAGCACCGCTTTTTGTCTGCCCCTGTGTTGCGCCAGCCTGATGTTTCCCTTCCCTTTCAGGTTGAGGTCGATGCTTCCGAGATTGGAGCAGGGGCGGTTTTGTCGCAGAAAAGTCCCGACTGCTCAGTGATGAGACCTTGTGCGTTCTTTTCGCGAAAATTTTCGGCCGCCGAGCGAAACTATGATGTTGGTAATCGGGAGCTTTTGGCCATGAAGTGGGCATTTGAGGAGTGGCGTCATTGGCTTGAGGGTGCCAAACATCAGGTGGTAGTTTTGACTGATCACAAGAATTTAATTTATTTGGAGTCTGCCAGGCGCCTGAATCCTAGACAGGCACGTTGGTCGTTGTTCTTTTCCCGGTTTAATTTTGTGGTCTCGTACTTACCGGGTTCTAGGAATGTGAAGGCAGATGCTCTTTCTAGGAGTTTTGAGCCTGACTCTCCTGGGAATTCTGAACCTGCTGGTGTCCTTAAGGATGGAGTGGTTTTGTCTGCTGTCTCTCCTGATTTGCGACGTGCTTTGCAAGAATTTCAGGCGGATAGACCTGATCGTTGTCCGTCTGGTAGACTGTTTGTTCCTGACGAGTGGACCACTAGAGTCATCTCGGAAGTTCATTCTTCTACTCTGGCAGGTCATCCGGGAATTTTTGGCACCAGAGATTTGGTGGCTAGATCCTTCTGGTGGCCTTCCCTGTCTCGAGATGTGCGTGTTTTTGTGCAGTCTTGCGATGTGTGTGCTCGGGCCAAGCCTTGTTGCTCTAGGGCTAGTGGGTTGTTGTTGCCCTTGCCTATTCCGAAGAGGCCTTGGACGCACATCTCTATGGACTTTATCTCGGACCTCCCTGTTTCTCAGAAGATGTCTGTCATCTGGGTGGTGTGTGACCGTTTTTCTAAAATGGTTCATTTGGTGCCATTGCCTAAGTTGCCTTCCTCATCTGAGTTGGTCCCTCTGTTTTTTCAAAATGTGGTTCGCCTGCATGGTATTCCAGAAAACATCGTTTCTGACAGGGGTACCCAGTTCGTGTCTAGATTTTGGCGGGCAGTCTGTGCCAGGTTGGGCATTGATTTGTCTTTTTCGTCTACATTCCATCCTCAGACCAATGGCCAGACGGAACGAACGAATCAAACTTTGGAGACTTATTTGAGGTGTTTTGTGTCTGCGGATCAGGATGATTGGGTTGCCTTTCTGCCGTTGGCGGAGTTTGCTCTTAATAATCGGGCTAGTTCTGCCACTTTAGTTTCTCCTTTCTTTTGCAATTCAGGGTTTCATCCGCGTTTTTCATCTGGTCAGGTTGAATCTTCGGATTGTCCTGGAGTGGATGCGGTAGTGGATCGGTTGCATCAGATTTGGGGACAAGTGGTGGATAATTTGGAATTGTCCCAGGAGAGGACTCAGCAGTTTGCTAACTGCCGTCGTCGTGTTGGCCCCCACCTTCGTGTTGGGGACTTGGTGTGGTTGTCTTCCCGTTTTGTCCCTATGAGGGTTTCTTCTCCTAAATTTAAGCCTCGGTTCATCGGTCCTTATAGGATTTTGGAAATTCTTAACCCTGTCTCCTTTCGTTTGGACCTCCCGGCATCTTTCGCTATCCATAATGTGTTCCATCGGTCGCTGTTGCGGAGATATGAGGTACCGGTGGTTCCTTCTACTGAACCTCCTGCTCCTGTGCTGGTGGAGGGTGAATTGGAGTACGTGGTAGAAAAGATCTTGGACTCCCGTATTTCCAGACGGAGACTTCAATATCTGGTTAAATGGAAGGGCTATGGTCAGGAAGATAATTCTTGGGTAACTGCCTCTGATGTTCATGCCTCGGATTTGGTTCGTGCCTTTCATAGGGCTCATCCAGATCGCCCTGGCGGTTCTTGTGAGGGTTCGGTGCCCCCTCCTTAAGGGGAGGGTACTGTTGTGTATCCGCTTTTTGGGCTCCCCTGGTGGTTGCTGGTGGTACTGGTGACTTGTTTGCACTTTGCTGCTTCTGTTCACCTGCTTCCATCAGCGTTTGGGAGTTTCCTATTTAGCCTTGCTCTCCAGTCATTTCCTTGCCGGTCATCATTGTAACCAGAGCCTTCGGTTGCATGTTCCTGCTACTAGTCTGCTGATCAGCTAAGTGGACTTTGTCCTTTTGTTTTGTATCTTTAGTCCAGTTTGCAGTTTTTGTAATTCTCTGTAGCTGGAAGCTCTTGCGGGCTGAAATTGCCACTCCTGTGTCATGAGTTGACACAGGAGTCTTAAAGTAATTTCAGGATGGTTTTTTGAAAGGGTTTTCAGTTGACCGTGAAGTCCTCTTTTGTATCCTTCTGCTATCTAGTAAGTGGACCTCTCTTTGCTAAATCTACTTTCATACTGTGTATGTCTTTTCCTCTTATTTCACCGTTATTACATGTGGGGGGCTGCTATCATCTTTTGGGGTATTTCCCTAGAGGTAAGCCAGGTCTGTTTCTTCCTCTACCAGGCTTAGTTAGTCCTCCGGCTGGCGCGTGGCATTTAGGAAGCCGTAGTGTTGTGAATTTGCTTTTTGCTCCCTCTAGTGGTTACTAGTTTTTTGACTCTGGTTTTTCTGTCATTCCTTTTATCTGCACCTGGGTCGTTAGTTAGGGGTGTTGCTATATAAGCTCCCTGGACCTTCAGTTCTATGCCTGGCAACGTAGTTATCAGAGCTAGTCTGCTGTGCTCTTGTCTACTGATCCTGGTTCCAGTTATATCAGCTAAGTCTGCCTTTTGCTTTTTGCTATTTGTTTTGGTTTTGTATTTTTGTCCAGCTTGTTGCAAATCTATATCCTGACCTTTGCTGGAAGCTCTAGGGGGCTGGTGTTCTCCCCCCGGACCGTTAGACGGTTCGGGGGTTCTTGAATTTCCAGTGTGGATTTTGATAGGGTTTTTGTTGACCATATAAGTTACCTTTCTTTATTCTGCTATCAGTAAGCGGGCCTCTCTGTGCTAAACCTGGTTCATTTCTGTGTTTGTCATTTCCTCTTACCTCACCGTCATTATTTGTGGGGGGCTTCTATCCAGCTTTGGGGTCCCCTTCTCTGGAGGCAAGAAAGGCCTTTGTTTTCCTCTACTAGGGGTAGCTAGATTCTCCGGCTGGCGCGTGTCATCTAGAATCAACGTAGGAATGATCCCCGGCTACTTCTAGTGTTGGCGTTAGGAGTAGATATATGGTCAACCCAGTTACCACTGCCCTATGAGCTGGATTTTTGTATTCTGCAGACTTCCACGTTCCTCTGAGACCCTCGCCATTGGGGTCATAACACCGTAGGTATGCTCCCTGGCTACTATTAGTTGTGTGGTAGATTTAGCTCACGGTCAACTCGAGTTTCCATCACCCGAGAGCTCGTTCGTTATTTATATGTTTCTTACGTTCCCTTGCCATTGGGAACCATGACAGCCTTCAGTGTGAATGTACAATTTTCATAGTCATGAAAATACAGAAAAATCTTTAAATGAGGTGTGTCCAAACTTTTGGTCTGTACTGTATATCCATGTACTATGTGTCATGTTAGTATGTCTATGTACGTTTATGTAAATTTCTGTATGTCCATATAATATGTCATGTCAGTATGTCCATGTACGCCCTATGTATATACATGTAATATATGTCATGTATGTCCCTGTACGTTTATGTATTTCTATGTATGTCCATGTACTATATGTAATGTAAGTACAGTATGTCTATGTACATTTATGTATATCTAAGTATATAATTCCACATGTGTTAATTCATAGTTTTGATGCCTTTAGTGTGAATGTACAATTTTCATAGTCATGAAAATACGAAAAAATCTTTAAATGAGAAGGTGTGTCCAAACTTTTGGTCTGTACTGTATATGTATCCTGTATATACTACAGCAGTTATGGAGTGGCGCCAGTAGATAGTGATGTTGTCTGAATGCATGCAGAGTTCGCAGAGCTGGGCTACATTGTAATGTGCAGGATCTGTGAGGCAGCAGTGTGGACAGCGACAGGTGGTGAAATCTTTGCCTGCATTGTAAGCAGAGCTTCTTGAACACATCGACAGCCCCGACTGTACACTGACATCGTCATGTGTGGCCATTATACAGTATGGAGCATCATGTGGGGCCATTATACAGTATGGAACATCGTGTGGCCATTATACAGTTTTTAGCACTGTTTGACCATTATACAGTATGGAGCACTGTTTGGCCATTATACAGTATGGAGCACTGTTTGGCCATCATACAGTACGGAGCACTGTGTGGCTATTATACAGTATGGAGCACTGTGTGGCCAATATACAGTATGGAGCATCATTTGGGGCCATTAAACATTATTGAGCATCATGTGGGGACATTATACAGTATAGAGCATCATGAGTGGCCATTATACAGTATGGAGCACTGTGTGGCCATTATACAGTGTGGAGCACTGTGTGGCCATTATACAGTGTGGAGCACTGTGTGGCCATTATACAGTATGGAGCACTGTGTGGCCATTGTTCAGTATGGAGCATCATGTGTGGCCATTATACAGTGTGGAGCACTGTGTGGCCATTATACAGTATGGAGCACTGTGGCCATTATACAGTATGGAGCATCATGTGTGGCCATTGTTCAGTATGGAGCATCATGTGTGGCCATTATACAGTATGGAGCTTCATGTGTGGCTATTAGACAGTGTGGAGCATCATGTGTGGCCATTATACTGTATGGAGCATTGTGTGGCCATTATACAATATGGAGCACTGTTTTGCCATTATATAGTATGGAGCACTGTTTGGCCATTATACAGTATGGAGCACTCTGTGGCCATTATACAGTATGGAGCGCTGTGTGGCCATTATTCAGTATGGAGCACTGTTTGGCCATTATACAGTATGGAGCACTGTGTGGACATTATATAGTATGGAGCAATGTGTGGGAATTATATAGTATAAAGCATTGTGTGGCCATTATACAATATGGAGCACTGTTTGGCCATTATACAGTATGGAGCACTGTTTGGCCATTATACAGTATGGAGCATCATGTGGGGCCATTATACAGTATGGAGCACTGTGTGGCCATTATTCAGTATGGAGCACTGTTTGGCCATTATACAGTATGGAGCACTGTGGGTACATTATATAGTATGGAGCATCATGTGTGGCTATTATACAGTATGGAGCACTGTGTGGCCATTATACAGCATGGAGCATCATTTGAGGATATTATACAGTATTGAGCATCATGTGGGGCCATTATACAGTATGGAGCATCATTTTGGGCCATTATACAGTATGGAACACTGTGTGGCCATTAAACATTATGGAGCATCATGTGGCCATTAGACAATATGGAGCACTGTGTGGCCGTTATGCAGTATGGAGCACTGTTTGGCCATTATGCAGTATGGAGCACTGTATTGCCATTATACAGTATTGAGTACTGTCTGGCCATTATACAGTATGGAGCATCATGTGTGGCCATTATACAGTATGGAGCACTTTGGCCATTATACAGTATGGAGCACTCTGTGGCCATTATACAGTATGGAGCGCTGTGTGGCCATTATTCAGTATGGAGCACTGTTTGGCCATTATACAGTATGGAGCACTGTGTGGACATTATATAGTATGGAGCAATGTGTGGGAATTATATAGTATAAAGCATTGTGTGGCCATTATACAATATGGAGCACTGTTTGGCCATTATACAGTATGGAGCACTGTTTGGCCATTATACAGTATGGAGCATCATGTGGGGCCATTATACAGTATGGAGCACTGTGTGGCCATTATTCAGTATGGAGCACTGTGGGTACATTATATAGTATGGAGCATCATGTGTGGCTATTATACAGTATGGAGCACTGTGTGGCCATTATACAGCATGGAGCATCATTTGGGGATATTATACAGTATTGAGCATCATGTGGGGCCATTATACAGTATGGAGCATCATTTTGGGCCATTATACAGTATGGAACACTGTGTGGCCATTAAACATTATGGAGCATCATGTGGCCATTAGACAATATGGAGCACTGTGTGGCCGTTATGCAGTATGGAGCACTGTTTGGCCATTATGCAGTATGGAGCACTGTATTGCCATTATACAGTATTGAGTACTGTCTGGCCATTATACAGTATGGAGCATCATGTGTGGCCATTATACAGTATGGAGCACTTTGGCCATTATACAGCATTGAGCACTGTTGCCTTTATACAGTATGGAGCATCATGTGTGGCCATTATACAGTATGGAACATCATGTGTGGCCATTATTCAGTATGGAGCATTGGGTGGCCATTATGCAGTGTGGATCACTGTGTGGCCATTATACAGTATGGAGCATCATGTGTGGCCATTATACATTATGGAGCACTGTGTGGCCATTATACAGTATGGAACATCGTGTTGCCATTATACAGTATGGAGAATCATGTGGCCATTATTCATGTGGCCATTATACAGTATGGAGCATCATGTGTGGTCATTATACAGTATGGAGCATCGTGTGGCCATTATACAGTATATGCACTGTGTGGCCATTATTCAGTATGGAGCGCTGTGTGGCCATTATACAGTATGGAGAATCATGTGTGGCCATTATACAGTATGAAGCACTGTGTGGCCATTATACAGTATGGAGCATCATGTGGCCATTATATGTGTGGCCATTATACAGTATGGAGCATCGTGTGGCCATTATATAGTATATGCACTGTGTGGCCATTATACAGTATTGAGCATCATTTGTGGCGATTATATAGTATGGAGCATCGTGTGGCCATTATGCAGTATGGAGCATCATGTGTGGCCATTATACAGTATGGAGCATCATGAGTAGCCATTATACAGTATGGAGCACTGTGTGGCCATTATACAGTATTGAGCATCATGTGTGGCCATTATACAGTATGAAGCACTGTGTGGCCATTATACAGTATGGAGCATTATATTTGGCCATCATACAATATGGAGCAATATGTGTGGCCAGTATACAGTATGGAGCATTATGTGTGGCCATTATACAGTATTGAGCATCATGTGTGACCATTATACAGTATGGAGCACTGTGTGGCCATATTTTTTTCTGCTTATAATTATTGTTTATGAAAGTGTGATCAGCAGTGCAAAATGGGTATGGTTTGGGCGTGGATATGGGTGTGACTAGTTGTGAAATGGATGTGGCCAGGGGCGTGGTCTAAAATTTTCAGCTGCCTTTGTCTTTCTTTGCTTCTTCAAAAATTGGGAGGTATGGACTAGGGGCTCAGTGAGCAAAACCGGAGACTTCCTGCTGCCGCCAGAAGTAGGACCGTGTGCTGGGCGAGGATGCCAGCCGACACCACACTGACCGCCGCCAACATCCTGCTACCCATGGAGCCTTCAGCGAGTGACAGGCTGCGGTGCCACAATAAGTGAACTGTTAACCAGAGACTGTTAGAGTTAAACAACAGTTTATTCAGTTTTTTGTACCCTTTTACCCTGCTATCTCCCTGCGCGAAGTTCCCTACTGTTGATTAAATATAGTTAACCCCTGCTCTGCAGGATTTGTATTACTGCATCCCAGCACCTGCACATTACATCATTACCTCATAGAAATTGACCATGTACCAGAGTTTAGAGAGAGACTACAGACTGTCCCCATATCTGGAGAAACTCCTGAAATGCAAGATCCCAAGCCATTATAGACTCGGTGCCCACAGTTTGGCCATCAAATCTGGCCGGCCCAGATAGAGCTACAACCCAGAGAAGAAAGAACGTGCCCACACTTGGACCTGGTGGATGAGACCCACTTCCTGCTACTCTGCATCAAATGCTCAGCAGTGAGGTTCACTCACTTCAGGAGACTCCCCAATCTCTTCCTGGATTTCAGCTCTATGAAGGAGGAAGAGAAAACCTATATCCTGCTGGGGGAAGAAGAGCACGCTGTGGATATATCTATACAGTATGTGAGTGCATGCTATTGGCTGCGAGAAAAAGAAATATGATATGGCATGGACTTTCTTGGCCCCCACCCTGGATGTGCTCCCATTTATCGTTCCTACAGTTCCTATTCATGAACCCAACAGTCCCTATCCCTACTTTACACTTGCTTTGACAAAACTGTGTCCTGCCAATGAAGCTTCTTTGAATTTGATATGAGATGCATATATACGAGACAGATATGAGGATAGATAGATGGATATGAGACAGATGGATATAGATACTTGTACATATGAAATAGATTTATATGAGAAATGGATGGGAGAGAGAGATTGATAGGTTGCAAACTATGGTGGAATTGGAAAATCAAAATGGAATCTATATATATAATTGTCTAAGGGGTACTTTCGTCTTTCTGTCCTCAACTTCCGTAATGGAAATCCCGCATCGCTGATTGGTCTCGGCAGCTCCCTGTCATGGCTGCTGCGACCAATCAGCGACGGGCACAGTCCGATTACTCCCTCCCCTACTGTCAGTGCCCGGCGCCCGCTCCATAATCCCCTCCAGTCACCGCTCACACAGGGTTAATGGCAGCGGTAACGGGCCGCTGTGTAATGCACTCCGTTACCGCTGCTATTAACCCTGTGTGTCCCATTATTAACTATTGATGCTGCCTATGCAGCATCAATAGTAAAAATATGTCATGTTAAAAATAATTTAAAAAAAAAAAAAACCCTGCTATACTCAAAATTACTTTTTTTTACAGGGATATGGTGCCCACACTGCTACATACTGCGTGGGCTGTGTTATATACTATATGGCTGCTGTATACTACATGGGCAGTGTTATATACTACATGGGCAGTGTTATATACTATATGGCTGCTATATACTACATGGGCAGTGTTATATACTATATGGCTGCTATATACTACATGGACAGTGTTATATACTACATGGCTGCTATACACTCACCGGCCACTTTATTAGGTACACCATGCTAGTAACGGGTTGGACCCCCTTTTGCCTTCAGAACTGCCTCAATTCTTCGTGGCATAGATTCAACAAGGTGCTGGAAGCATTCCTCAGAGGTTTTGGTCCATATTGACATGATGGCATCACATACAAGGCAGGATGGATCCATGCTTTCATGTTGTTTACGCCAAATTCTGACCCTACCATCCGAATGTCGCAGCAGAAATCGAGACTCATCAGACCAAGCAACGTTTTTCCAATCTTCTACTGTCCAATTTCGATGAGCTTGTGCAAATTGTAGCCTCAGTTTCCTGTTCTTAGCTGAAAGGAGTGGTACCCGGTGTGGTCTTCTGCTGCTGTAGCCCATCTGCCTCAAAGTTCGACGCACTGTGCATTCAGAGATGCTCTTAGGCCTACCTTGGTTGTAACGGGTGGCGATTTGAGTCACTGTTGCCTTTCTATCAGCTCGAACCAGTCTGCCCATTCTCCTCTGACCTCTGGCATCAACAAGGCATTTCCGCCCACAGAACTGCCGCTCACTGGATTTTTTTTCTTTTTCGGACCATTCTCTGTAAACCCTAGAGATGGTTGTGCGTGAAAATCCCAGTAGATCAGCGGTTTCTGAAATACTCAGACCAGCCCTTCTGGCACCAACAACCATGCCACGTTCAAAGGCACTCAAATCACCTTTCTTCCCCATACTGATGCTCGGTTTGAACTGCAGGAGATTGTCTTGACCATGTCTACATGCCTAAATGCACTGAGTTGCCGCCATGTGATTGGCTGATTAGAAATTAAGTGTTAACAAGAAGTTGGACAGGTGTACCTAATAAAGTGGCCGGTGAGTGTATACTACATGGGCAGTGTTATATACTGCGTGGGCTGTGCTATATACTACATGGGCAGTGTTATATACTGTGTGGGTTGTGCTATATACTACATGGGCAGTGTTATATACATCATGGGCTGTGCTATATACTATGTGCCCTGTGTTATATACTGCGTGGCCTGTGTTATATACTACGTCGCCTGTGTTATATACTGCGTGGCTGCTATATACTGCGTGGGCTGTGTTATATAGTACATGGGCTGTGTTATATAGTACATGGGCTGTGTTATATACTGTTTGGGCTGTGTTATATACTTCGTGGCCACTGTTATATACTGCGTGGCCTGTATTAACGCATCGGGTATTCTACAATATGTATGTATGTATATAGCAGCCACATAGTATACTGTATAGCACAGGCCACGTAGTATTTGTCTGCTATATACTACATGGCTCCTATATACTACGTGGCCTGTGCTATATACTATGTGGCTGCTATATACATACATTCATACATATTCTAGAATACCCGATGCGTTAGAATCGGGCCACCATCTAGTGATGATGATAAATAACGTGTATAGGTCATTAGGTAGTTTGAACACATTATCACTATGACCTGTAAATTAGCGTTATGAACAATCAGAAAAATAAGCTCGTCCATTTTTAAGGAAAGTAGGCATTTTATGGGCAGTCTCTCGAGAGCTTCACAGTGAGAAGAACTTTGAGTTTATAGAATTTCAGGTTTGAAGCTGTGCTGTTCTGGTTGCCAGTATCTGGAATAGTTAAACTTACCATGGGGAGCTTGATAAATTGGTGCCAAAGGAGAATCTGTGTCTTGCTAGGAATTATCCATGTCTCTCTCTGAGACCGCAATTACAGCCCTGCACATCTTTTGAATTCTAAAATGTCACATTGAGTCGAAAGGAGGAAAAGAGCAGAGAAGTGAATCAGCGAGCATAGGCTAACGACTGTAATCAATATTTCCCACTGATAAGCTGGTCCTGTGGAGTCTACTCATATACAAGATCCTGGATGCAATGTGATCTGTCTCTCCTTAGTAAATGGCATTGCTAAATATGAAACATGGCCTTTGCTTCTTGTTTTTAATAAAAAGGTTCTGCTTGTGCATTCAGTATATTAATGATTTAGCCATCAGCTTGTTAAAAATGTATTCACTTTTGAAATAAGACATATTGAAGTGAATGTGGTAAAAAAGAACTCAATGAGTGATGTCAGCTAAGGATCCCATCATGTGAGGAAGAGGAGATTTCAAATGTCATATGCATGCCATGTATTATGTATATCCAGTAACTGCATACAAGTGATTTACCACTGACAAGACACATTAAGGCAATAATCTGCATACTTTTCCTGCCATCTGGTCTTAAATGATGTCAAAGTCTCCTTTTATTCATCTTCACATAAATTAGCTCAAAGTGCAAATGTGCATGTGAATTGTCTGACAATGTTGAAATTTCGATCTGTGCCGACTTGTCTGGGTTTTTTTAAGCACGTTTAATTGGGCATTGTAATATGCTGCTACATTTTTGCTATCTCTTACCACAGCTTTGATTTGGTACTTCATGATTATGTGAGTGGATAATATGAATAACAGTTCCCTGATGTAATAGTATTAGAGACAACCTATCTGCTCTCCGGATAAGTCTGTTTCAGCGTATTCCCCATGAATAAATAATTCTTAGACCTATTTTTCTTAAAACTGTGTCATGCCAATGGACATTGAGTCTGAAGATAGCAGCAATAATTGATCATTGTCAAGATGTGCAGGGAAATACCCAGTGGCGTAACTTGAAACTCATGGGCCCCGATGCGAAAACTCCAACGGGGCCCCCAAATATTTTAAATCTTTAATAGCAATAGTTTAACCCCTTTACCCCCAAGCGTGGTTTGCACGTTAATGACCGGGCCAATTTTTACAATTCTGACCACTGTCCTTTTATGAGGTTATAACTCTGGAACGCTTCAACGGATCCCGGTGATTCTGACAATATGTTCTCGTGACATATTGTTCTTCATGATAGTGGTAAAATTTCTTTGATATTACCTGCCTTTATTTGTGAAAAAAATGGAAATTTGGCGAAAATTTTGAAAATTTCGCAATTTTCCAACTTTGAATTTTTATGCAACTAAATCACAGAGATCTGTCACACTAAATACTTAATAAGTAACATTTCGCACATGTCTACTTTACATCAGCACAATTTTGGAACCAACATTTTTTTTTGTTAGCAAGTTATAAGGGTTAAAAGTTGACCAGCAATTTCTCATTTTTACAACACCATTTTTTTTAGGGACCACATCTCATTTGAAGTCATTTTGAGGGGTCTATATGATAGAAAATAACCAAGTGTGACACCATTCTAAAAACTGCACCCCTCAAGGTGCTCAAAACCACATTCAAGAAGTTTATTAACCCTTCAGGTGTTTCACAGGAATTTTTGGAATGTTTAAATAAAAATGAACATTTAACTTTTTTCACAAAAAATTTACTTCAGCTCCAATTTGTTTTATTTTACCAAAGGTAACAGGAGAAAATAGACCCTAAAAGTTGTTGTACAATTTGTCCTGAGTAGGCTGATACCCCATATGTGGGGGTAAACCACTGTTTGGGCGCAAGGGAGAGCTCGGAAGGGAAGGAGCGCCGTTTGACTTTTCAATGCAGAATTGACTGGAATTGAGATGGGATGCCATGTTGCGTTTGGAGAGCTACTGATGTGCCTAAACATTGAAACCCCCCACAAGTGACCCCATTTTGGAAAGTAAACCCCCTAAGGAACTTATCTAGATGTGTGGTGAGCACTTTGACCCTCCAAGTGCTTCACAGAAGTTTATAATGCAGAGCCGTACAAATAAAAAATCATATTTTTTCACAAAAATTATTTTTTAGCCCCCAGTTTTGTATTTTTCCAAGGGTAACAGTTGAAATTGAACCCCAGAAGTTGTTGGCCAATTTGTCCTGAGTACGCTGATACCCAAAATGTGGGGGGGAACCACCGTTTGGGCGCATGGGAGAGCTCGGAAGGGAAGGAGCACCATTTGGAATGCAGACTTAGATGGATTGGTCTGCAGGCGTCACTTTGCATTTGCAGAGCCCCTGATGTAACTAAACAGTAGAAACCCCCCACAAGTGACCCCTTATTGGAATCTAGACCCCCCAAGGAACTTATCTAGATGTGTTGTGAGAACTTTGAACACCCAAGTGTTTCACTACAGTTTATAACGCAGAGCCATGAAAATAAAAAAAATCCTTTTTTTTTTTCCACAAAAAATATTTTTTAGCCCCCAGTTTTGTATTTTCCCAAGGGTAACAGAAGAAATTGGACCCCAAAAGTTGTTTTCTAATGTGTCCTGAGTACGCTGATACCCCATATGTTGGGGTAAACCCCTGTTTGGGCGCACGGGAGAGCTCGGAAGGGAAGGAGCACTGTTTTGCTTTTTCAACGCAGAATTGGCTGGAATTGAGATCGGACGCCATGTCGCGTTTGGAGAGCCCCTGATGTGCTTAAACAGTGGAAACCCCCTAATTATAACTGAAACCCTAATCGAAACACACCCCTAATCCTAATCTCAATGGTAACCCTAACCACACCCCTAACCCTGACACACCTCTAACCCTAATCCCAACCCTATTCCCAACCGTAAATATAATCCAAACCCTGCAGAAAAGAAAGACAAAGTACATGCACCAAAAAAAATGGGATCACCACACCAATAGTTTTTACTACAAAAAATGCAAAAAAAATGTATTGATAAACAGCACCACACAAAGACCGTAATTTAAAAACAATTAAAAAGCCTCCATAAACAAGCTGGAGGGTTTAGGGTCCATTCAGAATATGAGCTAAATACTCAAGAAAACATTGCACAGTCTGTATCAGCTATTATGCATATATATTTCTAAAAGTGACAAAACTCACAATAATGTAAACCTAACAATATATGCATGCTGTTTTCCCCCTTTCAGAAACATTCAAAAAATGGGGGCAGTTAGCATAATCGTACAGCAATAACTCCCACAGTTGGTGGGGTGACCTCACCGTCCACAGTATATGTTAGAGATTAAATAGCCAGATAGTACCAGTCTCAAACAAGATCACGCCTACGGACCCAGTATAGTGTCCCCACTGTTGTGAATTCTGTTTGTGGGCTCCCCCGGTGGTGTTTTATGGTAGTGCCACTTATTTGCCTTCTTCTATCATTGATCACCTGTTGACACCCATTAGGGGAGTTTCCTATTTAAGGCTGCTTGGCTGCTGGTCTGATGCCGGCCAACAATGTATCAGTAGCATTCTGTTGCATTCTCCTGCCTCAAGATCCTGTTCAGCTAAGTTGTATTTTGTTTCTAGTTTATGCTATTTTGGTCCAGCTATTTGCAATGTGACTCTCTGTAGCTGGAAGCTCTCGTGGACTGGAATTGCCACTCCAGTGGCATGAGTTGTCACTGGAGTTTTAAAGTAATTTCAGGATGGTGTTTTTGAGTAGTGTTTTGAAGTTGACCGTGAAGTGACTCTTTCCTGTACTTCTGCTATCTAGTAAGCGGACCTCACTGTGCTAAATCTGCTGTTCATCCTACGTATGTCTTTTCCTCTTGACTCACCGTCAATATCTGTGGGGGGCTGCTATCTCCTTTTGGGGTTCATCTCTGGAGGTAAGGCAGGCCTGTATATTCCTCTGATAGGGGTAGTTAGATCTCCGGCTGGCGCGTGGTGTCTAGGGCATCGTAGGAAACACTCCCCGGCTACTTCCAGTGTTGTGTCAGGTTCAGGTCACGGTCACTTTAGTTCCCATCACCCGAGAGCTAGTCCGTTGTTATTTTGATTTCCCTGCCATTGGGAAAATCATAACACCCCACACCATCAGGCAGGTTACCTAGATATTTAGCAAAGCAGGCTGTGGCAATGTTAGACCCACGCGTATCGACGCTTGAAGCGTCTTCCTCAAGGTCCACAGTGCTATGGCGGTACTGTATCAGTTTAAATACTTACTCCTAATTCAGTTTGGCCGGCCCACATGTGTTAAAACTATGCACTAAAGCAGGAAAGGATATGAAAAGGTTTTTTTTTCCTTCTGTGTTTGGAAAGTGCACCTTAGTGCTTATTTGTACTCCTTGCTTAAACTGCAGTCTTCAGCCTTTTTTTTTTTTTTTCCTCTCCTCTTAATCTCTGAATGGCTTTGGTTACACCTGTTTGAATCATGGATCCACAGAGTTTGGTTGCAGGTCTGAATAACCTGGCTACAAAGGTCCAGAACTTACAAGATTTTGTTATACGTGCTCCAATGTCTGAACCTAAGATCCCTATGCCTGAATTTTTTACCGGAGACAGATCCCGTTTTTTGAATTTCAGAGAGAATTGTAAATTGTTTTTGTCTCTGAAATCTCACTCTGCTGGTGATCCTGCGCAACAGGTTAAAATTGTTATTTCTCTATTGCGGGGTGACCCACAAAGTTGGGCATTTGCATTGTCGCCAGGGGATCCTGCGTTATTAAATGTAGATGCGTTTTTTCTGGCTTTGGGGTTGCTTTATGAAGAACCTAATTTAGAGATTTTGGCTGAGAAAGCCTTGATAGCTCTTTCCCAAGGGCAAGATGAAGCTGAGATATACTGCCAAAAATTTCGTAAATGGTCGGTGCTTACTAAATGGAATGAGTGCGCTCTAGCAGCTAATTTCAGAGAAGGTCTCTCTGATGCCGTGAAGGATGTCATGGTGGGGTTCCCTGTGCCTACAGGTCTGAATGATGCCATGAAATTGGCTATCCAGATTGATCGGCGTTTACGGGAGCGCAAATCTGTGCACCATATGGCGGTATCTTCTGAGCAAAAATCTGTGCACCATATGGCGGTATCTTTTGAGCAAAAACCTGTGCACCATATGGCGGTATCTTCTGAGCAAAAACCTGTGCACCATATGGCGGTATCTTCTGAGCAAAAACCTGTGCATCATTTGGCGGTGACCTCTGAAAAGGCACCAGAGCATATGCAATGCGATAGTGTATTGTCTAGAGGCGAACGACAGAATTACAGGCGCAAAAATGGGTTGTGCTTCTATTGTGGAGATCCAGCTCATGTTATATCAGCATGCTCTAAACGCATAAAGAAGGTTGATAAAAAGGTTGATAAATCTTTTTCTATGGGTACCTTGCAGTCTAAATTTCTTTTGTCCGTGACATTGATTTGTACTTTATCATCTGTTACTGTGGATGCTTATGTGGATTCTGGCGCCGCTCTGAGTCTCATGGATTGGTCCTTTGCCAAGCGTTGTGGGTTTGATTTAGAGCCTCTGGAGGTTTCTATTCCCTTAAAGGGTATTGATTCTACACCTTTGGCTAGCAATAAACCACAATATTGGACACAAGTGACTATGCATCTTTCCCCAGACCATCAGGAGATTATTCGTTTCCTTGTGTTATATAATCTACATGACGTATTAGTACTTGGATTACCATGGTTACAAATTCATAATCCAGTCTTGGACTGGAGATCAATGTCTGTGCTGAGCTGGGGATGTCAGGGGATTCATGGGGATGCACCTTTGGTTCCCATTTCTTCATCTACTCCCTCTGAGATCCCAGCATTTCTGTCAGATTTTTATGATGTCTTTCAGGAGCCTAAAACTGATTCTCTCCCCCCTCACAGAGAGTGTGACTGCGCTATTGAGTTGATTCCCGGTAGTAAATTTCCTAAAGGTCGCTTGTTTAATTTGTCTGTACCTGAACATACTGCTATGCGGGAGTATATCAGAGAATCTTTGGGAAAGGGTCATATTCGCCCCTCTTTGTCTCCACTGGGGGCAGGGTTTTTCTTTGTGGGTAAAAAGGATGGTTCATTGAGACCTTGTATCGACTATCGACTTCTGAATAAGATTACAGTTAAATACCAGTACCCGTTACCTTTACTGACTGATCTTTTTGCTCGCATAAAGGGGGCGAAGTGGTTCACTAAGATCGATCTACGTGGTGCGTATAATTTGGTGCGGATTAAGCAGGGGGATGAGTGGAAGACCGCATTTAATACGCCTGAAGGCCATTTTGAGTATTTGGTAATGCCTTTCGGTCTCGCGAATGCCCCTTCCGTTTTTCAGTCCTTTATGCACGATATTTTCCGTGAATATCTGGATAAATTTATGATTGTGTATTTGGATGATATTTTGATTTTTTCGGAGGACTGGGAATCTCATGTTCAACAGGTCAGGAGAGTTTTTCAGGTTTTACGAGCTAATTCTCTATTTGTGAAGGGCTCAAAGTGTATTTTTGGGGTTCAGAGAATTTCCTTTTTGGGATATATTTTTTCCCCTTCATCTATGGAGATGGACCCTGTTAAAGTTCAGGCTATTTGTGATTGGGTACAACCTACTTCTCTAAAGAGTCTTCAGAAATTCTTGGGATTTGCTAATTTCTATCGCCGATTCATAGCGGGTTTTTCTGCCATTGCTAAACCTTTGACTGATTTGACCAAGAAGGGTGCTGATGTTGCTAATTGGTCCTCTGCGGCTGTGGAGGCCTTTCGGGAGCTTAAGCGCCGCTTTTCTTCTGCTCCTGTGTTGCGCCAGCCTGATGTTTCGCTCCCGTTCCAGGTTGAAGTAGATGCTTCCGAGATCGGAGCAGGTGCAGTTTTGTCGCAGAAAGGTCCTGACTGCTCAGTGATGAGACCATGTGCGTTTTTCTCTCGAAAGTTTTCGCCCGCTGAGCGAAATTATGATGTTGGAAATCGGGAGCTCTTGGCCATGAAGTGGGCATTTGAGGAGTGGCGTCATTGGCTTGAGGGTGCTAGACACCAGGTGGTGGTCTTGACTGACCACAAAAATCTAATTTATCTTGAGTCAGCCAGGCGTCTGAATCCTAGACAGGCGCGCTGGTCGTTGTTTTTCTCTCGATTTAACTTTGTGGTTTCATATCTGCCTGGGTCTAAGAATGTGAGGGCGGATGCCCTCTCTAGGAGTTTTGAGCCTGACTCTCCTGGTGATTCCGAACCTACTGGCATCCTGAAGGATGGGGTGATATTGTCAGCTGTCTCCCCAGACCTGCGGCGCTCTTTGCAGGAGTTTCAGGTGGATAGGCCTGATCGCTGTCCGCCTGGTAGACTGTTTGTCCCTGATGACTGGACCAGTAGAGTTATTTCGGAGGTTCACTCTTCCGCGTTGGCAGGTCATCCTGGAATTTTTGGCACCAGGGATCTGGTGTCTAGGTCCTTCTGGTGGCCTTCCTTGTCTCGAGATGTACGTATTTTTGTGCAGTCTTGTGATGTTTGTGCTCGGGCTAAGCCCTGCTGTTCCCGGGCCAGCGGGTTGTTGTTGCCCTTGCCTATTCCTAAGAGGCCTTGGACGCACATCTCTATGGACTTTATTTCTGACCTTCCTGTTTCTCGTAGGATGTCCGTCATCTGGGTGGTGTGTGACCATTTTTCCAAGATGGTTCACTTGGTACCTTTGCCCAAATTGCCCTCCTCCTCTGAGCTGGTCCCTCTATTTTTTCAGAACGTTGTGCGTTTGCATGGTATTCCTGAGAATATAGTGTCTGACAGGGGTACTCAGTTTGTGTCTAGATTTTGGCGGGCGTTCTGTGCCAGGATGGGCATCGACTTGTCTTTTTCGTCTGCATTCCATCCTCAGACTAATGGCCAGACTGAGCGTACTAATCAGACCTTGGAGACTTACTTGAGGTGTTTTGTGTCCGCTGATCAGGACGATTGGCTTGATTTTTTGCCATTGGCAGAGTTTGCCCTTAACAATCGGGCCAGTTCTGCCACTTTGGTTTCTCCATTTTTTTGTAATTCAGGGTTTCACCCTCGCTTTTCGTCCGGTCAATTGGAGTCTTCGGATTGTCCTGGAGTAGATGCTGTGGTTGATAGAATGCATCAGATTTGGGGACAGGTTGTGGACAATCTGAAGTTGTCCCAGGAGAAGACTCAACAGTTCACTAATCGTCATCGGCGTGTCGGTCCTCGTCTTTGTGTTGGGGACCTGGTTTGGTTGTCTTCTCGATTTGTTCCTATGAAGGTCTCGTCTCCTAAGTTTAAGCCTCGGTTTATCGGCCCTTATAGGATTCTGGAGGTTCTCAATCCTGTGTCCTTTCGTTTGGACCTCCCAGCATCTTTTACTATTCATAATGTTTTTCATCGGTCATTGTTGCGGAGGTATGAGGTGCCGGTTGTTCCGTCTGCTGATCCTCCTGCTCCTGTGCTGGTTGAGGGTGAGTTGGAGTATGTGGTGGAAAAGATCTTGGACTCCCGTGTTTCCAGACGGAGACTTCAGTATCTGGTTAAGTGGAAAGGCTATGGTCAGGAGGATAATTCTTGGGTGACAGCATCTGATGTTCATGCTCCTGATTTGGTTCGTGCATTTCATAGTGCTCATCCAGATCGCCCTGGTGGTTCTGGTGAGGGTTCGGTGCCCCCTCCTTAAGGGGGGGGTACTGTTGTGAATTCTGTTTGTGGGCTCCCCCGGTGGTGTTTTATGGTAGTGCCACTTATTTGCCTTCTTCTATCCTTGATCACCTGTTGACACCCATTAGGGGAGTTTCCTATTTAAGGCTGCTTGGCTGCTGGTCTGATGCCGGCCAACAATGTATCAGTAGCATTCTGTTGCATTCTCCTGCCTCAAGATCCTGTTCAGCTAAGTTGTATTTTGTTTCTAGTTTATGCTATTTTGGTCCAGCTATTTGCAATGTGACTCTCTGTAGCTGGAAGCTCTCGTGGACTGGAATTGCCACTCCAGTGGCATGAGTTGTCACTGGAGTTTTAAAGTAATTTCAGGATGGTGTTTTTGAGTAGTGTTTTGAAGTTGACCGTGAAGTGACTCTTTCCTGTACTTCTGCTATCTAGTAAGCGGACCTCACTGTGCTAAATCTGCTGTTCATCCTACGTATGTCTTTTCCTCTTGACTCACCGTCAATATCTGTGGGGGGCTGCTATCTCCTTTTGGGGTTCATCTCTGGAGGTAAGGCAGGCCTGTATATTCCTCTGATAGGGGTAGTTAGATCTCCGGCTGGCGCGTGGTGTCTAGGGCATCGTAGGAAACACTCCCCGGCTACTTCCAGTGTTGTGTCAGGTTCAGGTCACGGTCACTTTAGTTCCCATCACCCGAGAGCTAGTCCGTTGTTATTTTGATTTCCCTGCCATTGGGAAAATCATAACACCCCACACCATCAGGCAGGTTACCTAGATATTTAGCAAAGCAGGCTGTGGCAATGTTAGACCCACGCGTATCGACGCTTGAAGCGTCTTCCTCAAGGTCCACAGTGCTATGGCGGTACTGTATCAGTTTAAATACTTCTAATTCATTCATACATACCAGGTGTGTGGCATAATGGTGGCAAAAACAAAGCTGAGTGTATCAATCCGGCCTGTTGTAGTGGCTATTGCGCAAGTGCTAGATTCCCTAACATGCTGGAAATCTAACTCTAGTGTACTGCGCATGCGTAAGGCAGTCACCATGGCACCCAAAACGCATTAAGAGTATGCCCAGAAAGAGCAGGATTTTAAGCTCCATGCATTGCGATAGGGCTCCGCCGTAAACGATGAGACCCTACCTAAGTTATGTACACTGAGTTCTAAGAAAAGAGCATATAAATAGTCACGGAAGTTTAGAGCTACCGAGAATCCAACCCAAATGTTCTGCGCATGCATGGGGACGTCACCATAGCGACCAAAACACAGTATATGTACACATAGAGAGGGTATTTAACTCAAAAAGCTACTGTAAGTCTCTGCTATAGACGGCGAACCAGCAACCCCGTTATATGCTCAAGATTATAAAGGAAGGGTATTTACATTCACAGAGGTTGTACCAACCCCATCGCATACAAAGTTGTCAGAGGGCTGATTCAGCCGACCAGTACTGCTTAGCCACACAGCGAGACTCTGGATGGAGGGAGGGAGCGCTTATTGCCTTCTGCTGCACAGATTTTCCTAGAGTAGTTTGTGGACTCCATATACAGAGCCCCTAAGTTCTAAAAGAGCAGAATACCCCCCTCAAGTGACCCCATTTTGGAAATTATACCCTTGCCAAACCTGTTGATGCTAAATGTGGTTTAGGCACACTGTGGGGCTCAGAAGGAAGGGTGGGGGTGTTTGGATGTGGGAGTGCAGAATTCACTGGATTTCTTTGGGGGGGCGAGGAGCCATTGTAATACTAGTAGCGTGGAAGCCCCCTATATTTCCATTAACAGATAATGCACCAGAGTGGGGATTTGCTTTTTTAGCGGATTGAGTAGAAGCTCTTATTATGAACATTTTACATAGCATTTGAGATCACATTTATCCAGCGCTCTACGCTGAGCACTGACTATCAGGGTTTTCATAGAAATCACTGAGTGATGTGATTCAAATGAAACGCCTGAGGGAACAATTCACTGTAACAAGGCAGAAGAGTTATTTCGGTCTCTATCTGGCGTCTGTTCAATGGTATCCTTCTTTTTAGAAGTGCACAAAACTGGCCGACCGTGCTTTTATGCAATCCTAAAAAGACAGACTGTGCCGAATCATAGGCCAGACGGCGTCCACAGTGCCCCCATCTGCCTCATTATAGGGAATCGTCCATCAAAGGTTTTGTCTAATGAATTTCAGAGATTTATATGTAAGCGCTCAATACAGAGCTCAGCATAAATGTGAACTGAGCCTTCCTGCGATCTGAACAAACAACAAAATGAACAAATCAATGGCAGGTGAAGAATTGGTTTTATTTTTTTTATGCCATTCATCCGTCGTGCGCTAGTGATTAAACTACTGTATTCTTCGGGTCGGTGTGATTACAGCGATATCAGATTTATATTGTTTTCTTCATGTTTGGCTGTTATCAAACATTAAGACGTGTTTGTTTTTTTTTGCAAAAGCTACTTTTTGCATTCCCTTATTTTGAGAGCTATAATTTTTCCATATTTCTGCCAACAGTCAGGTAAGGGCTTGTATTTTTGCAGGAAGAGTTAACTTTTTTATTGGTATCAGTTTCGGTGACAACATTTTTTTGATTGCTTTCTATTCCAATTTTTGGGAGGCAGAATGAATAAAAAACAGCAAGTCAGGAATTGTTTTTTGAGGGTTTTTTTTTGCAGTTTTGCATGTGATAAAAGTGATGAGGCAACTTTAGTCTTTGGGTCAGTACGATTACAGCGATGCCTCATTTTTTTATGTTTTGTTGCTTTTACACAATAAAACTTTTCTTTAAAAAAGGGATTGTTTTTGCATCGTTATGTTGTAAGAGCTATAACTTTTTAATTTTTCAGCTGATCAAGCTGTATGGTGTCTTGTTTTTTGCTGGACAAGATGACGTTTTCAGCGGTACCATTTTTATTTACATTTTTTTTATTCCAATTTTTTCCAGCAGTATGATGATAAAGCATAGTTTGGAACGTTTTTTATATTTTCTTTTTTTATGGCGTTCACTGAAGGGGTTGACTAGTTTGTCACTTTTATAGACTGAGTGGGGACACACAAAATGCAATTTTATGGGGAAATTCTTAACATAAAACTCAGAATACCCCCAAGAGATATGTTGTGGAATTCAAAAATACACTATTAGATGCGCCAATTGTGGTACTTTGCCCTGTAGCGGTGGCAATGGGGTTCATATTTGTGGGATTGATGTCACCTTTGTATTGTCTGGTGACATCAAGCCATTGGCTTAGTAATGGAGAGGTGTCTTTAAGACATAATCCGAAGCCTAACCTGTTCAGTGAAAAATATTTATTGTATGTGGAGGTAGCTGCTCCTAGTTAGCTGTTCATATTAGCTTGGAAGTGCCAGTCTTTTTGTCATCATAACCCGTTGAGTGGTTTGTGCCATGTTAGTTTGTCACTAATCAGGATTATGATAATATTCTGCCACAAATTAAGTTGGTATGTTACATGTCAAGTTAAACGTGGCTTCATCTGTAGAAGATTGTATTTTAATAGGCAATTGCTAAACAATGTAAGTAGGATCAGAGTTTGACAGGACTGCAAGGTAAATTAAGGACTGACACAGCCTGATCAATTTATTTACGATATTTTTCACTTTATAAGATGCACCTGATTATAAGACGCACCCCCAATTTTGGTGAAGAAAAAGAGAAAAAAATTTTTTTATGTTAAATGGGGGTCTGTCTTATAATGCCAGTGTCCATCTTACAAATCATATATATCCCTCATCCTGGTATCTATATAACCCCCATCCTGGCACATGGCCCCCCCTGTGCTAGCACACTGCCGCCCTGTGCTGCTGGCACACTGCCCCCATCTCATCCTGGATATGGCCCCCCGTCACTATAAGCCCCCCTGCTGGCACGCACATGGCCCCCCCTCTCTCTATATGCCCCCATGCTGGCATGCACATGCCCCCCCCTCTCTATATGGCATGCACATGGCCCCCCAGTCACTGCATGCCTGTTGTGAATTCTGTTCTCGAACTCCCTCCTGTGGTCATGAATGGTACTTCGGCGAGTTCGGCCCATGGACTCCCTCTGGTGGCTGTGAGTGGAGCTGCTGGTTCTGAGGTTCCTTCCTCAGCTGACCTCGTTTGGTCCCAGGCTGGCTGCTCTATTTAACTCCACTCAGATCGTTACTTGATGTCAGCTGTCAATGTTCTAGTACTGGTTCAGATCACTCTTGGATCTTTCTGAGGACCTGTCTACTCCAGCGAAGCTAAATCCCTGCTAGTTTATTTGCTTATCTTTGTTTTCTTGTCCAGCTTGCTATCATGATATTGCCTTGCTAGCGGGCAGCTCTGGGAGGCAGAGTGGCACCTCCGCACCGTGAGTCGGTGCGGGGGTCTTTTTGCACACTCTGCGTGGCTTTTTGTAGTGTTTTGTGCTGACCGCAAAGATACCTTTTATATCCTCAGTCTGTTTAGTGAAGTCTGGCCTCCTTTGCTGAAACCTGTTTCATTCTTATGTTTGTGACTTTCATCTTAACTCACAGTCAATATTTGTGGGGGGCTGCCTTTTCCTTTGGGGAAATTTCTCTGAGGCAAGTTAGGCTTTATTTCCTATCTTAGGGGTAGTTAGCTCTTAGGCTGTGAAGAGGCGTCTAGGCAGAGTTAGGTACGCTCCACGGCTATTTTTAGTGTTTGTGTGATAGGATTAGGCTTGCGGTCAGCAGAGCTCCCACTTCCCAGAGCTCGTCCTGTGTGATAGTTTAACCATCAGGTCATTCCGGGTGCTCCTAACCACCAGGTCCATAACAGTACAGCTGGCCACTAAAGTGTTAATGCATCTCAATAGAGGGATAAGAGAAGTTCTGAGACCATTTTTTTTTTCTGCAGTGTGTTTTGTCTTTCTTTTCCCCTTAATCTCTGGGTGGTTCAGGACACAGGTGTAGTTATGGACATTCAAGGTCTGTCCTTTTGTATGGATCAACTCACTGCTAGGGTACAAAGCATTCAAGATTATGTAGTTCAGAATCCGATGTTAGAGCCTAGAATTCCAATTCCTGATTTGTTTTCTGGGGATAGATCTAAGTTCCTGAATTTCAAAAATAATTGTAGACTGTTTCTTGCTTTGAAACCCCGCTCCACTGGTGACCCCATTCAGCAAGTAAAAATCATTATTTCTTTGTTACGTAGCGACCTTCAAGACTGGGCATTTTCCCTTGCGCCAGGAGACCCTGCATTGCGTAATGTGGATGCGTTTTTTCTGGCGCTTGGATTGCTTTATGATGAACCGAATTCAGTGGATCAGGCAGAGAAAATCTTACTGGCTTTGTGTCAGGGTCAGGATGAAGCGGAGGTATATTGTCAGAAGTTTAGAAAGTGGTCTGTGCTTACTCAGTGGAATGAATGTGCCCTGGCGGCAATTTTCAGAAAGGGTCTTTCTGAAGCCCTTAAGGATGTTATGGTGGGATTTCCCATGCCTGCTGGTCTGAATGAGTCTATGTCCTTGGCCATTCAGATCGATCGACGCTTGCGTGAGCGCAAAGCTGTGCACCATTTGGCGGTATCTTCTGAGCAGAGGTCTGAGCCTATGCAATGTGATAGGACTTTGACCAGATCTGAACGGCAAGAACACAGACGTCAGAATGGGCTGTGTTTTTACTGTGGTGACTCCACTCATGCTATCTCTGATTGTCCTAAGCGCACTAAGCGGTTCTCTAGGTCTGCCACCATTGGTACGGTACAGCCTAAATTTCTTTTGTCCGTTACTCTGATTTGCTCTTTGTCATCATATTCTGTTATGGCATTTGTGGATTCAGGCGCTGCCCTGAATTTGATGGACTTGGAGTTTGCCAGGCGCTGTGTTTTTTTCTTGGAGCCCTTGCAGTATCCTATTCCATTGAGAGGAATTGATGCTACGCCTTTGGCCAAGAATAAGCCTCAGTACTGGACTCAATTGACCATGTGCATGGCTCCTGCACATCAGGAGGATATTCGCTTTTTGGTGTTGCATAATCTGCATGATGTGGTCGTTTTGGGTTTGCCATGGCTACAGGTCCATAATCCAGTATTGGATTGGAAATCAATGTCTGTGTCCAGTTGGGGTTGTCAAGGGGTACATGGAGATGTTCCATTGTTGTCAATTTCGTTTTCCACTCCTTCTGAAGTCCCTGAGTTTTTGTCGGATTACCGGGATGTATTTGATGAGCCCAAGTCCAGTGCCCTACCTCCTCATAGGGACTGTGATTGTGCTATTAATTTGATTCCTGGTAGTAAGTTTCCTAAGGGCCGACTGTTCAATTTGTCCGTGCCAGAGCATGCCGCTATGCGGAGTTATATAAAGGAGTCCTTGGAGAAAGGGCATATTCGCCCGTCGTCGTCACCGTTGGGAGCAGGGTTCTTTTTTTGTGGCCAAGAAGGATGGTTCTCTGAGACCTTGTATAGATTACCGCCTTCTTAATAAAATCACGGTCAAATTTCAGTACCTTTTGCCGCTACTGTCTGATTTGTTTGCTCGGATTAAGGGGGCTAGTTGGTTCACCAAGATAGATCTTCGAGGCGCGTATAATCTTGTGCGTATTAAGCAGGGCGATGAATGGAAAACAGCATTTAATACGCCCGAGGGCCATTTTGAGTACCTGGTGATGCCATTCAGGCTTTCTAATGCTCCATCTGTGTTTCAGTCCTTTATGCATGACATCTTCCGAAAGTACCTGGATAGATTCTTGATTGTATATTTGGATGATATTTTGGTCTTTTCGGATGATTGGGAGTCTCATGTGAAGCAGGTTAGAATGGTGTTCCAGGTCCTTCGTGCTAATTCCTTGTTTGTGAAAGGTCTAAATGTCTCTTTGGAGTTCAGAAGGTTTCATTTTTGGGCTTCATTTTTTCCCCTTCTACTATCGAGATGGACCCTGTTAAAGTTCAGGCCATTTATGATTGGACTCAACCTACTTCTGTGAAGAGCCTTCAGAAATTCCTGGGCTTTGCTAATTTTTACCGTCGCTTCATCGCTAATTTTTCGAGTGTTGTTAAACCATTGACTGATTTGACCAAGAAAGGTGCTGATGTGGTCAATTGGTCCTCTGCGGCCATTGAGGCTTTTCAGGAGTTGAAGCGTCATTTTTCTTCTGCCCCTGTGTTGTGTCAGCCAGATGTTTCACTCCCGTTTCAGGTCGAGGTTGATGCTTCTGAGATTGGAGCAGGGGCTGTTTTATCTCAAAGAAGTTCTGATGGCTCGGTGATGAAACCATGTGCTTTCTTTTCTAGAAAGTTTTCACCTGCTGAGCGCAATTATGATGTGGGCAATCGAGAGTTGTTGGCTATGAAGTGGGCATTTGAGGAGTGGCGACATTGGCTTGAAGGAGCCAAGCATCGCGTGGTGGTCTTGACGGATCACAAGAATCTGACTTATCTCGAGTCTGCCAAGCGGTTGAATCCTAGACAGGCTCGATGGTCACTGTTTTTCTCCCGCTTCGATTTTGTGGTTTCATACCTTCCGGGTTCTAAGAATGTGAAGGCTGATGCCCTTTCAAGGAGTTTCGTGCCTGATTCTCCGGGAGTTCCTGAGCCGGTTGGTATTCTCAAAGAGGGGGTAATTTTGTCTGCCATCTCTCCTGATTTGCGGCGGGTGCTGCAGGAGTTTCAGGCTGATGACCGTTGTCCAGCGGAGAAACTGTTTGTCCCTGATAGATGGACTAGTAGAGTTATCTCTGAGGTTCATTGTTCGGTGTTGGCTGGTCATCCTGGAATCTTTGGTACTAGAGATTTGGTGGCTATATCCTTTTGGTGGCTGTCCTTGTCACGGGATGTGCGTTCTTTTGTGCAGTCCTGTGGGACTTGTGCTCGGGCTAAGCCCTGCTGTTCTCGTGCCAGTGGGTTGCTTTTGCCCTTGCCGGTCCCGAAAAGGCCCTGGACGCATATTTCCATGGATTTTATTTCAGATCTCCTTGTCTCTCAAAGGATGTCGGTCATCTGGGTGGTTTGTGATCGCTTCTCTAAGATGGTCGAATTTGGTACCCTTGCCTAAATTGCCTTCCTCCTCTGATTTGGTTCCATTATTTTTCCAGCATGTGGTTCGTTTGCATGGCATTCCGGAGAACATCGTGTCGGACAGAGGTTCCCAGTTTGTTTCAAGGTTTTGGCGGTCCTTTTGTGCTAAGATGGGCATTGATTTGTCTTTTTCTTCAGCTTTCCATCCTCAGACAAATGGACAAACCGAACGAACCAATCAGACTTTGGAGACATATCTGAGATGCTTTGTTTCTGCTGATCAGGATGATTGGATGTCCTTCTTGCCTTTGGCTGAGTTCGCCCTTAATAATCGGGCCAGCTCGGCTACTTTGGTTTCGCCTTTTTTCTGTAATTCTGGTTTCCATCCTCGTTTTTCTTCAGGGCAGGTTGAGCCTTTCGACTGTCCTGGTGTAGATTCTGTGGTGGACAGGTTACAGCAAATTTGGAGTCACGTAGTGGACAATTTGACATTGTCCCAGGAGAAGGCTCAACGTTTCGCTAACCGCCGTCGCTGTGTTGGTCCCCGACTTCGTGTTGGAGATTTGGTTTGGTTGTCGTCTCGTTATGTTCCTATGAAGGTTTCTTCTCCTAAGTTTAAGCCTCGTTTCATTGGTCCTTATAAGATTTCTGAGATTCTCAATCCTGTGTCATTTCGTTTGGCCCTTCCAGCTTCTTTTGCCATCCATAATGTGTTCCATAGGTCGTTGTTGCGGAGATATGTGGCGCCTATGGTTCCCTCCGTTGACCCTCCTGCCCCGGTGTTGGTTGAGGGGGAGTTGGAGTATGTGGTGGAGAAGATTTTAGATTCTCGTATTTCGAGACGGAAACTTCAGTACCTGGTCAAGTGGAAGGGTTATGGTCAGGAAGATAATTCCTGGGTTGTTGCCTCTGATGTTCATGCTGCCGATCTAGTTCGTGCCTTTCATTTGACTCATCCTGATCGGCCTGGGGTCTCTGGTGAGGGTTCGGTGACCCCTCCTCAAGGGGAGGGTGCTGTTGTGAATTCTGTTCTCGAACTCCCTCCTGTGGTCATGAATGGTACTTCGGCGAGTTCGGCCCATGGACTCCCTCTGGTGGCTGTGAGTGGAGCTGCTGGTTCTGAGGTTCCTTCCTCAGCTGACCTCGTTTGGTCCCAGGCTGGCTGCTCTATTTAACTCCACTCAGATCGTTACTTGATGCCAGCTGTCAATGTTCTAGTACTGGTTCAGATCACTCTTGGATCTTTCTGAGGACCTGTCTACTCCAGCGAAGCTAAGTCCCTGCTAGTTTATTTGCTTATCTTTGTTTTCTTGTCCAGCTTGCTATCATGATATTGCCTTGCTAGCTGGAAGCTCTGGGAGGCAGAGTGGCACCTCCGCACCGTGAGTCGGTGCGGGGGTCTTTTTGCACACTCTGCGTGGCTTTTTGTAGTGTTTTGTGCTGACCGCAAAGATACCTTTTATATCCTCAGTCTGTTTAGTGAAGTCTGGCCTCCTTTGCGGAAACCTGTTTCATTCTTATGTTTGTGACTTTCATCTTAACTCACAGTCAATATTTGTGGGGGGCTGCCTTTTCCTTTGGGGAAATTTCTCTGAGGCAAGTTAGGCTTTATTTCCTATCTTAGGGGTAGTTAGCTCTTAGGCTGTGAAGAGGCGTCTAGGCAGAGTTAGGTACGCTCCACGGCTATTTTTAGTGTTTGTGTGATAGGATTAGGCTTGCGGTCAGCAGAGCTCCCACTTCCCAGAGCTCGTCCTGTGTGATAGTTTAACCATCAGGTCATTCCGGGTGTTCCTAACCACCAGGTCCATAACACATGCCCCCTTCCGGCACACACATGGCCCCCCAGTCACTACATGCCCCCCTGCATGCAAACACATAGCCCCCCCAGTCTCTACATGCCCCCCAGCAGGCACACACACAGCCCCCCCAGTCACTACATGCCCCCCTGCTGGCATGATCAGATGTCGGCACAGGCACAGGAAGAGCTGAGAGCAGGGAGCACGGAGCCAACATCGGAAGGTGAGTTAAGTGTTTGTTATTTTATCATGTGCCTGCCAGCAGGGGGGCATGTAGTGACAATGGGGGCTATGTGTGTGCCTGCAGGGGGGCATATTCCTGATGGGAGGAGGGGGAGTGCAGGCACATGTACTATGCACTGCTCCCCTGTCAACCAACTCGGAGCGGCTTCGGCACCGAGGTGATGGACAGCGGGTGCAGTGAATATTACATGGCGCTAATGAACGGGAGCACAGGACCTCCTGCTGTCTCTGCAGCCTGTTGCCAGCCCACTCCAGCCCCCTGACACCACTCCAGAGCCGCTCCCCCTCCTCTACAGCACAGCACAGCATACAGATTCGGATTATAAGACGCACACCCCTCTTTCCCCAAAAATTTGGGGAAACAAAAGTGCGTCTTATAATCTGAAAAATACGGTATTTTACTTGCTTATCTAGCTCCATTAATTTCCACAGCACTTTCCAGAAATAGTCAACACTGTCCTCATTGAAGATCACAATCTGAATTCCCTATCAGTATGTCTTTGGAATGTTGGAGTAAACCAGAGAACCAGGGAGAACATTCAGACTCCTTGCAAATATCGTCTTTGATGGGATTTGAGCCCAGGACCCCAGCGCTGCAAAGCAACAGTGCAAACTACTGAGCCACTGTGCTGGGATCTGGGCTGTATGGAAGAGGAATAAGCATACCAAGACATTAGGATAGATTGAATGAATACCAAAGTATGTACTAATTGGCTTAAAGGAGAGTGTTGCAGTATTCTGTTGGTATATGCAAATTGCATGGGCTTACATTTTGGAGAGAAGTGAGAAAATTAAGCCGAGGCACTTCCACCCAAGATGGCAAGGTGTGTGCTAGAAAAAAGTTTTATAATAAAAAAAAACTTCTAATATAGAATTATTAGACAGAATAAAATATCCAGAATATTAAAACACGGGTTTGCATTTTGGTTATATGCCATTATGTGGGGAGGTCTTGTACAGTCTGGAAGAGCTTAATGTGGTGTTATTAGCTGAGTTTAGTATTTAAGATGAGAAAGAAGATGCAGAGAAAAGGAGAAAGGAATCTTTCTAAAGAGAAGGGGTTGGTAATTTTTCTATTCTTGCTTGATATGTTCCATGTCTTGGGAAGTATTGATGAAGGGAAGAACAGATCACATTCTGGCAGAGTTAAATCTTTAGCTATCTACATCTAAAGCATTTGGACCCGATCTGACCAGACCTGCAGTACATTTCCTTGTATTTATACAGACTGGCATTGAGGTTGGCTCAGTAGGTCATCATCATTACTTTGTTATTTCGCTGGCTTTTGTGATGTTATTCTCTAGCTTGATAGATTTTCCTGCTGTATAGTTCTCCTTTGACAGCGATCCATATTTCATGTAGTGTTGTCTTGGGATGTGAATGTAAAACAACATTGTATGATGCTCTTCATGACTTTCAGTACAAAGCACTGTTATGAAGTGGAAGATCAGGCTATACTTCTAAGCCAGGTTTTAATATTTAAAGGGAACCTGTCACACCCCAGGCATTTGTAGCTAAAAGAGCCACCTTGTGCTGCACTAATGCTGCATTCTGACAAGGAGGCCCTTTTAGTTCGGGTCCCTGGCACTGCTGCAATAATCTTTTTTGAAATTTGTCCCTCATACCTCCAAATCGCCACGGGGGCAGGTCTTTCCCCCCTAATCCAGATGCAGCACAGCTGTCACTCATGGCCTCTGCGTGCCGGCCGCCGCCTCCTCTTCATTAGCGTTCCCGGCGCCTGCGCTGTTATTTTTTTTTCTGGCATGCGCAGTTGCGCTGCCCTTCAAACTTACAGCGCCGGGGACGCTATTGAAGGAAGAGGAGGCGGCGCCCGGCACGTAGAGGCCATAAGTGACGGCTGGGAGGCGTCTGGATTAGGGGGGAAAGACCTGCCCCCCTGGCGATTTCACAGTATGAGGGACAAATTTCAAAAGCGATTATTGCAGCAGTGCCAGGGATCCGAACTTTAAGAGCCTCCTTGTCAGAATGCAGCATTAGTGCTGCACAAGGTGGCTCTTTTAGTTACAAACGCCTGGGGGGGTGACAGGTTCCCTTTAATGTAAATGCACCATTAATACCTTAAGAACCATCAGTATCATAAATAATGTAAGGTAAGTGGGAAATTACATTTCTACACTCGAACATATTAAAGTTTGAATGAATCGATTTGCAAAAACTGGTACAGTGGCCACTTCGGTAATCTGTGGCTCTTGGACGAAAGCCTGAGGAATACCTCTTACCTGCTGGCATCCCCATCTCATCTGTTGATTAGCCAGTCTGGCACGACATCAAGGTTGATATATGATGTCCATACGATGTAGCTCCAGACTGGCTAATCAAAAGAGGAACCGGGATGCCGTCATATAAGAGGCGGTTCTCTGCACTATTGTCAATCAGCCGCATATTACTGACATGGCTGCTGGTCTGAGTCCTGCGAATCGCTTTGTGCCAACTCCCTAATTAATGGAGATATTGGCTTTCCACTCAAGTAATAGCGTTCTATAATTTCCGTTCTCTTGGAATTTATTTTTCATAACTTTAGAGGTGACAGATTGGAAGCGGTATGAAAAGTGGGTTTAATATAAGAGAAACAGAAACTATAAAACTTATGCATAATTTACAGTACATGAAAACCGGTGGAATGGAAGGTCATTAGGCTAGCTGGGTTTGTGCAGCCTTTATGTGCCTTAAACTTCACCTTAAATTGTGCTGTACAGTTTTATGTTTCTATTTATGCCATATTTATCCATCTAGATAAATCATCTAGACTTTCTGCCCTTCCTTCAGGGCTGAGTTATCAAGTTCATACCTGGTTGTAAAGAATATTTCGATTAGTCTAGAATAGAATTATTTTATCAATTTGATACTGTGTTATCACCGTATGAAGGCATTATATTTAGTTGTTCTAAAAGTAATCTGGCCGCCATGATGCTACTCAAATTGGAGGTTCCATCATTTCAATTAATCAAACTTCTAGCAGAGCAAGCTGTAAATATATTTGTCACTAAAGACCACACAGTTGCTTTATCCAGATATGTGGAATTTACTTTGGATTCCACTTGTTTTATATCCTGTCCAGTTGGCAAAGCAATAAACAACTGATGGCTATAAATTACATGTGCATCTGTGATGTCCCTGGTCTGAAAACCGCTCAGGCTGGAATTTATCTCCCGCTTTTTAACTTGTAGTTTGCTTATTTAATTTCAGATTAGCGAGATACTAAAACTGGCCACACACAACATCTTTGTTTTTGGCATATTTTTAGGACATTGCTGTGCAGCATGTATAAAGCTTGTAATGTAACTCCACAAACAAACAAAAAAGTGACTTTATGAGATTGTACTGTAGAAGGTACACACATTTACCACTAACTGCTGACAGGATTCAGAGTATGGGTTGTATAAATATGATCTACATCCTTACACTCCACCCAAATACACTGTCCTCTCTTTAGGATATGGGCACACGTTCAGTATCTGCAGCAGATTTTTCAAATTGGCAAGAAAAACGCTGTGTAAATTATTGGCCGCGTCTTTGATAATATTTTTACTTGTGTTTTTTAACCATTCTTTTGAATTTAAGAATTGACATGCTGCTGATTTGAAAAAAAAAAAAAAAAATGAAAATTCAGAAATCTCATTCGCTTTGCTTGTACTGTAAAATGCTGCATTTTTCTCTGCGTCAAATGTGTCAAAATTGATAAGGGTGTGTGCACAAGTTGAGTATCTGCAGCAAATTTCCTGCACCAAAAACCAGAGTGTTGGCAGGAAAAGTACTCACTTTTTTTTTTACACGCATTTTATATGTGCTTTTATTTTCATTTGGTATATATCTTTACTTGCGTTTGTTCCCCATTCATTTGAATGGTTGAAAAACTCAAAAATGCTGAAAGAATTGATAGATTTGCTGCAGATTTGAAAAAACGCTTTGTGCATGTGATTTCAGAAAGCTCACTCACTTTGCTGGCACTGTAAAGTGCAGTGATTTTATTTTTAATCATTTTAAATCACGTGGAGAAAACGCAGCAAAAATGCAGCGTGTGAACAAGCCATTATACTCCTTGTGTAAAGATGAAAATGTGAACTTGCAGCATTCCTGCCTCAGTACATTTCCAGTACCGTAGCTGCTAGTGGAGCAAGTAAAAGATAAGGCAGTCATGGTTCACTGATATTTCCCACTAATGGGATACCATGGACATTTTTTTTTGCTTTGCATTATGGCATTGTTTTCTTTATCTAGGTCTTTTAGCCTAGTTTGTAGTTTATAAATTTTTTGCACAATTGTACTCTATGTAACCTAATGTACGACATTTGTGTCATTTTAATTTGCATAGTATGCAAAGAATATTGCAACTTTTGGCCCTAAAAAGTGCATAAAAAAGTAAAAGATAAAAAAAAGATCATCTTTGATTTAGCCTAAAATTCATCAACCTGCATTTGCCATTATCAAGAATTTTGCACAAATATTCCCCCCCAAAACTGAAAAGTCACTTTAAAAACAATTGATGAATTGAGGCCTATATGTTTAGCGGGGGCCACCAAATATCAAGTAACAACTTTGGAAATCCTGGGAAAACCTGACAATAGCTGCTAATTCCCAATTGAAACCCCAATGGATCACACGTTGGTGCCTTTGCTATCTCAAGGATGGTCCACCAGTGTGTATTCCTGTATATTCCCATTATAATGATTTTCTACTGCTATGCATCTTCCTAATGACTAAATTGCCCTTCATAAGACCCCTAATATCCCACATCATCCTGTCAGCCAGAGTCATCGGACTACTACCCCTAATATCCTACATCATCCCGTCAGAGCCACCGGACTACTACCCCTAATATCCCACATCATCCATCCAAAGCCATTGGACTACTACCCCTAAAATACCACATCATCCCATCAGCCAGAGCCACCGGACTACTACCACTAGTATCCCACATCATTCCATCAGCCACCGGATTACTACCCCTAATATCCCACATCATCTCGTCAGAGCCAACATTGTCAGGTTGGCGCTGTTACACCGTTTAAAATGATAACTGGGTTGGAGAAATTCATCTTGTGTTTCTTTTTTTAATCTGTGTTTTGAAGTTTTAAGTTAATGAGGATGCTTCATGTCAGACAAAGAGAAGTTCCTGATTCTGGGCTCCCCCTGCAGTCTGTGTCAGAGGGTGATCTGTGTCGGTACTGTAATAAATTGTGTTATTTCCAGCTTTACAGAAGGACAATAACACCATAGAAATTATAAGAATAATAGGTCTCAGTTACCACAACTGTCTACAAGGAAAACTGTTGCTCATAGCAACAGCTCTGGTGAAATAAAAGATGCTTAGTGATTGGTTGGGGCTAAGTGGAGTGGGCGTGGCTAATACACACACACATGCTTAGTGATTGGTTGGGGCTAAGTGGAGTGGGCGTGGCTGATACACACACATGCTTAGTGATTGGTTGGGGCTAAGTGGAGTGGGCGTGGCTGATATACCCACACATGCTTAGTGATTGGTTGGAGCTAAGTAGAGTGGGCGTGGCTGATACACACACACGCACACACATACACTCATATATATAGATGTACAGTAGATGGAGTATTTATTAATTTTGAAGTACAGCCATAGACTTCTGATTTCTGTGGAATCAGAGGAAAAGCAGACAATTGGGGGCAGATGTTTAAAGCCTGGGAAGGTGGTAATATCCATGGAACTTCACAGGCTATTAATATCAGCTCATAGGTATACTTAGCCTTGCCTAGTTATTAAAATTGGGGAATCCCCAAACAGCCTGCCATCCAGCAAAGACACTGAGCTGCGTGTGCTTGCTCAGCGCCTCACGGTGAAATCCTGTCACCTCACTGATGTCATCGCAAGCATGAGAAAGTTCTCACTCTGTGCCTTCAGAAAGGTCCTGGGTACAGTGTTCATTTTAGGACATGGTCACAAATCAAAGTCAAACATCAGAAATATCTGATACTTCATTCTGAGACTTGACTCTGATACTTGAGTCTGATACTTGAATCTGATACCTGAGTCTGATACCTGAGTCTGATACCTGAGTCTGATACCTGAGTCTGATACCTGAGTCTGATACCTGAGTCTGATACCTGAGTCTGATACCTGAGTCTGATACCTGAGTCTGATACCTGAGTCTGATACCTGAGTCTGATACTTGAATCTGAGACCTGAGTCTGATACCTGAGTCTGATACCTGAGGCTGATACTTGAATCTGAGACCTGAGTCTGATACCTGAGGCTGATACTTGAGTCTGATACCTGAGTCTGATACCTGAGTCTGATACCTGAGTCTGATACCTGAGTCTGATACCTGAGGCTGATACCTGAGGCTGATACCTGAGGCTGATACTTGAATCTGAGACCTGAGTCTGATACCTGAGGCTGATACCTGAGTCTGATACCTGAGTCTGATACCTGAGTCTGATACCTGAGTCTGATACCTGAGTCTGATACCTGAGTCTGATACTTGAATCTGAGACCTGAGGCTGATACCTGAGGCTGATACCTGAGGCTGATACCTGAGTCTGATACCTGAGTCTGATACCTGAGGCTGATACCTGAGTCTGATACCTGAGGCTGATACTTGAATCTGAGACCTGAGTCTGATACCTGAGGCTGATACTTGAGTCTGATACCTGAGTCTGATACCTGAGTCTGATACCTGAGTCTGATACCTGAGTCTGATACCTGAGTCTGATACCTGAGTCTGATACCTGAGTCTGATACCTGAGTCTGATACTTGAGTCTGATACTTGAGTCTGATACCTGAGTCTGATACCTGAGTCTGATACCTGAGTCTGATACCTGAGTCTGATACCTGAGTCTGATACCTGAAATTGGTAAAATTAGTAAAATTAGCTAAAATTAGTACCTAGGATCACTTGAGCTTGTGGTGCAATGGTAAGGCCGACGGCTGTAATCTCTAAACACAGGATCCGTTTTTTTTCCGCCGATCCTTTTTTTTCAACGCCGGATCGGTTTTATTTTTCTGCCGGATTGTTTTTTTTCTGCTGGATCCATTTTTTTTCCGCCGGATCCGTTTTTTTTCGGCCAGATCCGTTTTTTGGCGCAGGATCCATATTTTTTTTTTGCCGGATCCGCTTTTTTCTGCCGGATCCATTTTTTTTGCCCAGGATCCGTTTTTTGTCTACCGGATCCGTTTTTTTCTGCCAGATCCTTTTTTTTTGGCATAAACAAAGAGAATATGAAGAGACTGGGTCAAAAGTAACTATAACCATAAAAGCAATATGTTTATTGATATACAACAAGATAAAATCAGCTAGACATAATACAAATAACAAAGTGAGAAGCAATTATATGAGCGGAGTCGCTACAGAGCCGGAAACTGAGATAGCCTCCCTCTAATATAAATATCTACCAATCGTGGCACCATAAATATCTACCAATCATGACACTCCTGGTCAAGCTGTAACTATCCGGCATATAATGGGGAAACACCATAGGTCTGATAACATAGACAGAAATATCGGATATAGAGGTAATCCGAGGCGAGGTGCGCTCTGGGCTGTGTGACCCCCCTCTCCCCTTGGCTATACAACATGACTGCAGGTACTATAATTATTTTTGGTCTCTTACTGCTTGTATAGCCTCTGGTTAGCTAACCGGCATTCTGATCGATGCAGGATGAATAGTTACGCCTAAGCAAGGTCTGGATTACCTCTATATCCGATATTTCTGTCTATGTTATCAGACCTATGGTGTTTCCCCATTATATGCCGGATAGTTACAGCTTGACCAGGAGTGTCATGATTGGTAGATATTTATGGTGCCACGATTGGTAGATATTTATATTAGAGGGAGGCTATCTCAGTTTCCGGCTCTGTAGCGACTCCGCTCATATAATTGCTTCTCACTTTGTTATTTGTATTATGTCTAGCTGATTTTATCTTGTTGTATATCAATAAACATATTGCTTTTATGGTTATAGTTACTTTTGACCCAGTCTCTTCATATTCTCTTTGTTTATGCCCATTGTATATTGATGGAGGGGTCTCATTAACATTATGAGGACATTTGTATGTATTACCTTTTTTTTTGGCGCAGGATCCGTTTTTTTGCGCAGGATCCGTTTTTTCCCGCCGGATCCGTTTTTTTGCGCAGGATCTGTTTTTGTCGCCGGATCCGTTTTTTTGCGCGGATCCGTTTTTTTGGCTCAGGATCCTTTTTTTTACGCAGAATCAGTTTTTTGGCGCCGGATCCGGTTTTTTTGCGCAGGATCCGTTTTTTTCTGCCGGATCCGTTTTTTTGTCAGATCTTTTTTTTGGCGCAGGATCCATTTTTTTGCGCGGGATCCGTTTTTTTGCGCAGGATCCTTTTTTTGTCAGATCCGTTTTTTTTTCAGCGGATCCGTTTTTTTTTCGCTGGATCCGTTTTTTTCTGCCTGATCCGTTTTTTTCTGCCTGATCCGTTTTTTTCTGCCTGATCCGTTTTTTTTGCACCGGATCCGTTTTTTTGGCCGGAAGTGTTTTTTCCGGCTGATCCGTTTTTTTCTGCCGGATCTGTATTTTTTCCCGTAGGATCTGTGTCTTTTTGGCCGGATCCGTTTTTCCGCACCATCCGTTTTTTGAAAAACTCGCCGGATTGTGCCTGACGGCAAAAACCTGATGTGTGAAAGCAGCCATACTTTTCCAGCACACATAGTTTTGGTTTAAAATAATAAGAAAAATAATAATAAAAAAATATAACTTCCATTGCTTGGATTTGAACCCACAGCTCTCTGTTCCCCAGTCTGATACCTGATACCTGATACTTGACTTTTCTCAAACATCAAAATCAAAATGTTTTCGTCTGATACCTGATACTTGACTACTTTCAAACATCACAGTCAGCAGGTTTTTCAGATACTCACAGAAAGAAAGGGAAGAAAAGGGATCACTCCAACACCAGTTAAGGGCTGTCCCACACGTCCAGATAATTCCGGTACCGGAATAAATCGGTACCGGAGTTATCCGTGTCCGTGTGCCTGGGAACTCACGGAGGCCATACGTGCGGCACACGTGTGCCGCCCGTATGGCGAGTGGGTACCACACGGAGCGTGTGGTACCCACTCTGCATGGTGCTGAAGCTGCGATTCATATCATCCCTGCAGCAACGTTTGCTGTAGAGAAAATATGAAGAATAGTGTTTAAAATAAAGATCTATGTGTCCGCCGCCCCCCCACCCCCTGTGCGCCCACCCGCTGGTCAGAAAATACTTACCCGGGTCCCCCGTTGGCTGTCGCTCCTTCCTGGTCTGGCCGCGGCTTCTCTACTGTATGCGGTCGATTACACTCATGAATATGTGGCTCCTCCTCCAATAGGGGCGGAGCCGACTATTCATGATTGTAAATGAGCGGCCCCACGTGACCGCATACTGTAAGCAGCGGCCAGACCAGGAAGGAGCGACAGCCGACGGGGGACCCGGGTAAGTATTTTCTGACCAGCGGGTGGGCGCACAGGGGGTGGGGGGGGGCGGCGGACACATAGATCTTTATTTTAAACACTATTATTCATATTTTCTCTGCAGCAAACGCTGCTGCAGGGAACATATGAATCGCGGCTTCAGCACGATGCAGAGTGGGTACCACACGCTCCTTGTGGTACCCACTCGCCATACGGGCGGCACTACGTGAGTTCTCAGGCACACGGACACGGGTAACTCCGGTACCGATTTATTCCGGTACCGGAATTATCTGGACGTGTGGGACAGCCCTTAGATGGATCTGAAACTGCATGCAAACAATATGTTCAACTCAATTTTATTTTCCACACGTATTTTTACCCTTTATAACACTCACTGTGTTGTAAGACACACATAGTGCACTACCTCATGCCACTGGGCGCATTCATACATCGAGAAGTCAGGAAGAAAATAAGGAGCGAGGAAGCTTGCGCCCTGCACTGCCAAAACATGCACCAAAAATATCAGTCATGTGACCCTATGATGACCTTTGGGACATCCTGCACCTGCAAGGGAGATATCAAGACCGTCATATGACATGTCGCTCTTGCTAAATGTTCCCCCAACAGTGTATTATGATACGTACGGAGACAAGAGGCTGGCCTACATTACAATTAACAGGAGAAAACTGTGATGAGTTATGAAAAAGGTGGAAAGGGTATGCAAAGATTTTAAAAGAACTAGCAAATCTAGGTTTATACATATTTGTACAACAGTAACAATAAACTTTACCTTGATTTTTTCCAGCACACAGCAGCACTCCCAGCCATTAGCAGTGGAAGTTGTTAAAAAAGGGTTTTAATTGCTTGATGGACACCTAGTTTTTAATTTGGAGCGTGTACATTAGGGTCCTGTTTTGCACATATACTGAATGGTAAAACACTTGGTCATTGAGCATAAGACCAAAAAGAAAATCTTTTCTTTAAGCTGTGGGGTGACCCTTCGCATTCGTCTATTGGGCTCTAAACACCCAGGTCTGACACTGGGAGACATGCTGCTATGTCATTGGTATCATTAGTGAGATAGAAGTCATGGGACAAGCTAAGTTAGAGCAGAAACCAATAGAAGCACTAAAGTGTTCTTGAACAGAAGTAAAATGATTCTGATTTCATCAGTACTTCAGAGAAGATGCCTATCATCGCAACTGCTTATGAAATAACAGAAAGGTAGATAGTGAATTCACTTAGCTTGACTACACAATTTTGGAAAAGTGCTTGAGAATTCATGGTTGGAGATATAATGGTACTGCAGAAACACTTGGACAAGTTGAATGAAGGTATAACTTACAGAGAGAAACGATGCTCCGCAGATCTGTGAGATGGCACTGAACACATGCACGTCCCCTGCAGAATCAGATCGTGTAGGACTCGCCCATAGTTCCTGTTTTTGCTGCTACAGAAGGACCTGCCCTCACAGACTGTAGACGGTGGATTAGTGAGACCCCTAGTGGTCATGAATTTACAACCAGTTCTTGGGTGGATGCAAAGAAAACAATTGTATAAAGTAATTTGATCATTAGACCCTTTCCTATGACGTTAAGTAAATGTACAGTCACTTGGAAATATATAGTAAATCAGTGGCTCCCACCCAGTTTCTTTGGCCATGTGATGTAAATACACCGCATATCTGAAACTATTTGCTAACAAGGCAGGGGGATAAGAAAGTCAGATATTAAAAGTGTAACATGATTGAGTTTGTGTGGTAACCTGCATAATTTAAAAAAAAACAACAAAAAACAAACAAACATGGGCTTTGAACCCAGGAGAAGCTTTAACATGAGACGCCGCAGCCAGCAACCTTACCACCACACCATAAGCCCAATTGTTACCATGCAGGAATTTTCTTTGGCTATGAAATCTATGCACACTCTCAGCAACTGGAAAAATCATTTTGTTTTTTTTTCCTGACATAATATGTCACATAGTGAAACATCTCTTTGATGAGTGCAGAAAGTGACATATCATATGATACCTAATAAAAAAAAAAAAAATTATTTGGGGCTAGAACTCAAAACTTTACTATTCCATAAACCAAGAGCTTAACCACTCAGCGACCAGCTTAACTGGTGTTGGAGTGATCCCTTTTCTTCCCTTTCTTTCTGTGAGTATCTGAAAAACCTGCTGACTGTGATGTTTGAAAGTAGTCAAGTATCAGGTATCAGACAAAAACATTTTGATTTTGATGTTTGAGAAAAGTCAAGTATCAGGTATCAGGTATCAGACTGGGGAACAGAGAGCTGTGGGTTCAAATCCAAGCAATGGAAGTTATATTTTTTTATTATTATTTTTCTTATTATTTTAAACCAAAACTATGTGTGATGGAAAAGTATGGCTGCTTTCACACATCAGGTTTTTGCCGTCAGGCACAATCCGGCGAGTTTTTCAAAAAACGGATGGTGCGGAAAAACGGATCCGGCCAAGAAGACACAGATCCTACGGGAAAAAATACAGATCCGGCAGAAAAAAACGGATCAGCCGGAAAAAACACTTCCGGCCAAAAAAACGGATCCGGCGCATAAAAAAACCGGATCAGGCAGAAAAAACCGGATCAGGCAGAAAAAAACGGATCCGGCGGAAAAAAACGGATCCGGCGAAAAAAAAACGGATCGGCTGAAAAAAAAACGGATCTGACAAAAAAAGGATCCTGCGCAAAAAAACGGATCCCGCGCAAAAAAAAATGGATCCTGCGCCAAAAAAAAGATCTGACAAAAAAACGGATGCTGCACAAAAAAAACGGATCCGGCGCCAAAAAACTGATTCTGCGTAAAAAAAAGGATCCTGAGCCAAAAAAACGGATCCGCGCAAAAAAACGGATCCGGCAGAAAAAAACGGATCCTGCGCAAAAAAACGGATCCGGCGCCAAAAAACTGATTCTGCGTAAAAAAAAGGATCCTGAGCCAAAAAAACAGATCCGCGCAAAAAAACGGATCCGGCGACAAAAACAGATCCTGCGCAAAAAAAACGGATCCGGCGGGAAAAAACGGATCCTGCGCAAAAAACGGATCCTGCGCCAAAAAAAAAATCTGGCAGAAAAAAACGGATCCTGGGCAAAAAAAATGGATCCGGCAGAAAAAAGCGGATCCGGCAAAAAAAAAATACGGATCCTGCGCCAAAAAACGGATCTGGCCGAAAAAAAACGGATACGGCGGAAAAAAAATGGATCCAGCAGAAAAAAAACAATCCGGCAGAAAAATAAAACCGATCCGGCGGAGAAAAAAAAGGATCGGCGGAGAAAAAACGGATCCTGCGTTTAGAGATTACAGCCGTCGGCCTTACCATTGCACCACAAGCTCAAGTGATCCTAGGTACTAATTTTAGCTAATTTTACTAATTTTACCAATTTCAGGTATCAGACTCAGGTATCAGACTCAGGTATCAGACTCAGGTATCAGACTCAAGTATCAGACTCAAGTATCAGATTCAAGTATCAGCCTCAGGTATCAGACTCAGGTATCAGACTCAGGTATCAGACTCAAGTATCAGCCTCAGGTATCAGACTCAGGTCTCAGATTCAAGTATCAGCCTCAGGTATCAGACTCAGGTCTCAGACTCAGGTCTCAGATTCAAGTATCAGCCTCAGGTATCAGACTCCGGTATCAGACTCAGGTATCAGACTCAGGTATCAGACTCAAGTATCAGCCTCAGGTATCAGACTCAGGTCTCAGATTCAAGTATCAGCCTCAGGTATCAGACTCAGGTATCAGACTCAGGTCTCAGATTCAAGTATCAGACTCAGGTATCAGACTCAGGTATCAGATTCAAGTATCAGAATGAAGTATCAGACAGAGTATTTCTGATGTTTGACCAGAGTCAAGTCTCAGAATGAAGTATCAGACAGAGTATTTCTGATGTTTGACTTTGATTTGTGACCATGTCCTAAAATGAACACTGTACCTGGGAGTTCACAGCTAATGGACTCCGTTCAACTCACTGACGTCAGCGTGCATGCCGCGGGAAAAGTTCTAACGGCACTCGTGCTGATCTCATGTACAATAAACTACACAGGTAAAGCACTGAATATATAGCTCACCCACATAACTTATACATGTCTTTTTGTATCTAATCTATCTAATATAGAGTCTGGCAGGTGAGGGGCCTGCCAACGCCAGCAAATTTTATCTGGATGTTCCTCCTCAGATGCTGATTTGTATTGCAGAACACAGGCCCGGGCGCAGCATTGCATGCTGCCAGTCATTCAGAAGCCAGCAGCTGACATTGGCATATGCATGACCGGGGGCGCATAGAAGTGACATCTTTCGTTTGTATGTACAGTACAGACCAAAAGTTTGAACACACCTTCACATTTAAAGATTTTTCTGTATTTTCATGACTATGAAAAGTGTACATTCACACTGAAGGCATCAAAATTATGAATTAACACATGTGGAATTATATACTTAACAAAAAAGTGTGAAACAACTGAACATATGTCTTATATTCTAGGTTCTTCAAAGTAGCCAGCTTTTGCTTTGATGACTGCTTTGCACACTCTTGGCATTCTCTTGATGAGCTTCAAGAGGTAGTCACCGGGAATGGTCTTCCAACAATCTTGAAGGAGTTCCAAGAGATGCTTAGCGCTTGTTGGCCCTTTTGCCTTCATTCTGCGGTCCAGCTCACCCCAAACCATCTCGATTGGGTTCATGTCTGGTGACTGTGGAGGCCAGGTCATCTGGTGTAGCACCCCATTGTAGCACTTTTTTGTTAAGTATATAATTCCACATGTGTTAATTCATAGTTTTGATGCCTTCAGTGTGAATGTACAATTTTCATAGTCATGAAAATACAGAAAAATATTTAAATGAGAAGGTGTGTCCAAACTTTTGGTCTGTACTGTATGTATGTTGTCCTGTCCAAATCTTGCATCGGGGCCCATCAGACTCTAGTTACACCACTGATGAGCCAATTACCAGCATGAGCATAATATGACAAAGACAAAAATCTGATTTTATAATAGGGCAACATGGTAGGTCATTGGTTAGCGATGTTGTTTTGTTTCTTCAAGGCATTTGTATTACAGATTAATGTAGTAGATTTTTGAAGTGCTAAATTTAATTTTTGTACACTTATCTTTTTTCCTTGCAGTATTTTGGGAGCTTGCTAGTAATTTTCTGCGTTGAGTTGGCATGTGGAGTGTGGACATATGAACAGGAAATCACGGTACGTTAAAAATCTGTTTTAAATTATTGGATTATGTATGTCCTTTGCAATGTTTTTAATACAATTCTTTATAGAAGCAACAGTAAATAACATTGTAATCCCTTAATGACCGCCAATACGCCTTTTAACGACCGAACTTAAAGGGCCTTATTTCTCAGCAATGCTGTTTATCAGGACTGAGAAATAAGGCAATAGCAGCCCTCCAGCATCTGAAAATGTCTGGAGTTTTTGCTACCAGGGGTAGCTGAGACCCTGGAGGACACAATTGGGGCTAGTTTTTACAGTCTCTGATCACGTGATTGCAGCTATTGAGCAAATAACGGTGATCACGTTAAAAAAAACAAACAAGAAAAAACAACAAAAACCTGAAGTCCCATTTAAAAATAATTTCTCTTGTATTTGCCCTAATCTAATATATCAGAGGAGAGAGAAATTGTGTCCCCGAGTTCCCCATGGTACCTTTGCACCGGAAACACTATCCCCCTCAAACTGTTCATGAAGCAAAATGGCATGTGCCTAGATCTGCTTGCCGGCGCCCAGCAACGTCATGAACCAAGTTTATTGGTTCCTGACGTTTGATCACTGTGATAGAACCCATCACAGTGATCAAACCCATCACAGTGATCAAACCCATCACAGTGATCAAACCCCAAAATGTTTTGTTATTATGGCAGCACTTGGGCTGTGCATCTCTCTTCTCTCACTTGTTCTGGGAGAGAGATGCTCTACGCCCAAGTGCTGTCCTGTGAGCTAAAAAAAAAAAATCACATTTCTAGATACGGATCAATAAATTCTTCCCCAGTCTCCTCTTCATGCCCCTGATCATCCCCCTAGTCAGTTTAAAATGTTTAATTTTATAATTTTTAATTCTTTCTTTCTTTTTCTTTAGTTAGTTAGGATTTATGGCTAGGATTTCTTCAGAGGAAAAAAAAAAATAAAATTATATATATATGCTACTTTTCGCGTTAGGCTTACTAGTCTTAGTTTTTTTTTTTGTTAAGCATTCATATAAAATAAAATAATGACCCATAATATGTTCACAATAGAGCAAGTTTTGCTCCAGCAGTTCCATGAGTGAAACCAAATTTTTTTTCTGAAGCGGAACAGTTTTCAGCCAGTTACAATGACTCTTCCACCACGGGATCCAACAGCCCAATGGTAGAAGAGTCATTCGACACTGTTGAGCCATGAGAGGCAGAGCCAAGTTCGGCAGTCTCCTCCCCTCGATTCCGGTATCCCGACAATGCATTTTCCCTTTAAATTCCCGTTTCTAGCAACTCCTGGAATAAAAGTAAATGTCACCAATTTTACCCCCACTGATTTTTTTCAAATTACCCCAGAAGTCAAACAATTAATTGCCCACCAAACAAATTTATATGCCCAAAAACCCATATCCTATCATTGCTGTTCATGGATCCCCACAAATGTCCCAAAGATAAAAAAAAATGTTTGTGCATTACCCTCAACATGGGTTTAGTACAAAAAAACTGAATCTCCATTCCTACTGGGCAGCAAAATCTGTCCACAGTACTTCTGTATTTTCAGCTGTCATGACCCGAGCCCTTTATGAAACCCTAATGAGATGCCTTCATTTTAGTGACCATGCCCAACCCCTCCAAGAAATGACCCCCAACTATGATTGCTGTAAATTGAGAACCCTAATTTACCTCCTAAGGCATTCATTTTTCAATTCCTATACCGCTGAGCAAAATGTTGCAATCGACAAGTCCCTCATGAGTTTCAAGATCCATCTGTCATTCTGCCAATTTATTCCCTTCAAGCGAGCAAACTACAGTTTCAAATTATATACAATGTGCGAGGGCACATCAGGGTACATGTGCACCTTTCTAATACAATGTATGTTCGTATATTTCTAATATACAAAATATACACCACTGTGATGGTCAGAGACAGGGGCACCACTACGGACAAGAAAGAACAAGTCTGCATGCTAGACTATAATACATTTATGGGAGGCGTTGGCTTGTCGGACCAGGTACTTCAACCATACCTGGTGAAGCAAAAGACCAAGGCCTGGTATAAAAGGTAGCAATCTACCTCATCCAGACTGCTACATAGAACAGTTTCATCCTCTATATAAGTAACAATGGGCACTCGCTTTTCTCCAGTTCCAAGAGAAAATTGTCGAGTGTCTCCTATTTGACTTGAAGGTAAAGGTGGCAGGCTTAGAGTCCGAGAATGCCCGGAGTCTTGCAGAGTGCCATTTTATTTGCCCTGTCTCTGCCACTCCCACCCAAAAGAATCCCCCCAAAAAGATGCCTGGTTTGTAGGAAACAACTCCTAGTGTTATTGCCCCATCTGCCCATCCAAACTAGGCATTTCTATCTCCTCCTGTTTTGACATCTACCACACATATTACAATTATTAAATTGTCATGAATTACACGAAATTGTGTGGTAGGGTCTTTTTTTATTTTTTTAAAAAATGATATTTATATTTTCTGTTTAGTGGGCCTCTCTAGAATATTTTCATCTGTAAAACACATTTTACACAATTTACAGTATTTTGTGATTTATAAGACGCACTGGATTGTAAGATGCACCCCAAATTTTGAGGAGAAAAATAGGAAAAAAAACCTTTTTTTTTTAATAAAATGTTGGTGCTTCTTACAATCCAGGCTTCTTATTGCTTACCAGGGATGGTGGCTGCGGTGAAGCGGAGTCCCAGGGTCGCTGCTGTTGATTGGTGGTGCAGACCGCAGTGGAACAGGGTCCCTGGGTCGCTGCTGGAGGAGGCAAGAGTGGTGGGGTGGGGGCTCCGCCGACATTTTGTGCAAGCAAAGATCCCCCGCACTGTTTACTATGCGGTCGACTCCGGGAAAATGGCTGCCGCGGCGGCGCATACGCAGATGGAGATCTTGGTGCCGACATCTCAATTTGCGCCTCAGCCATTTTCCTGGAGATATCACATAGAGGCAGAGGAGATCTCGGCTTTACTCCAACTGCACCTGCACCGAGATGGAAGCCTGAACCCCCGGTCCCCGTAAGAAAAATGGAGGCCTCCATATGCCCCCACCGCAGGGCTACCGCTCGCTGCCATACCACCACCGCAGGACCACCGCTCGCCGCTGTACCACCACTGCACACCACAGGACCACCGCACCACCACTGCAACACCCCCAGCTCCAGGCTCTTAGCAATGACCCCTCGGTAAGAACAGCATTCAGTTTATAAGATACCCCCCGTTTTCCCCTTAATTTGGGGGATCATAAAAGTGCGTGAGTAGAACAATATCTTTTTGTTGCTACAATATACAGCTGTTTTGTTTACAAGATCACATTTTATAATCCGCAAATGTATTCTAGGGGCATGCCTCTGTTTGTGAGTATTAATTCTTGGAAGGATTTTCTTGTTTAGTAGCTCAATGTCTCTGTAAGCTTTGAATGGGTCCTGGAATTCCATCAATTTTACCCTGAAGACCAAATGGTACTCCATTTCTAATAGGCACAGCCATGTTTCCAGTACTCACATTGGTGCCATGTTGGATTTATATCTGAACACTGAAAAAACTAGTGCAATCAAATATGAGGTGTATTCCTCAAACGTACAAAAAAGAATCATAAAAGAGACAGTGAAAAAAATGCAAATTGCAATTTTTCAAACTTCTGTTGTATCAACTGTATAAAAAATGGTGATATCAAACTCCTAACTACCTCCCTAGATAAATACATTATAAGGTCTAATTTATAAAAATACATTTATGGGGATTTTCTGTTTTTGATCTGCATGTGCTCTTGCAAATGCGAAAATCTATTCCAATAGAGCCAAATTTGTGTTCCAAAATTCAAATATTGCTCCTTCCATTCCGAGCCCTACCATTTATCAAAGCAGAACTTTTTGCCGCACTTAAATGAAAATGGGTAACACACTGTGGGGTCCACTTTTTGGTGTAGTATCTTGCAAAAGTGAAAAATTTGAAACTAAAGCAACATTTTGGTGAAAAAAATGAACATTTTCAATATGACAACCTAATGTTATCAAATTCTATGTAGTACCTGTGAGTTCAAAATGCTCACTATACCCCTGGATAAAATCCTTGAGGGGTGTAGTTTAAAAAATGGAGACACTGGTGGGAGTTTCTGCTGTTTAGGCAACTTAGGAGCCCTGCAAATGCAACATTTTGCCCACAATCTATTTCAGCCAATTTGTGTTCCAAAATTCAAATGGTGCTCCTTTCCTTCCGAGCCCTGCCGTTTGTCCAAATAGAAGTTTCTGACCACATGTGGGATATCTGTGTGCTCAGAAAAGTGAGCACCCTTAGGTGCTTCACAGAAGATTATATTTTTGAGCTGTGAAAATAAAAAAAAAGTTACTTTAGTCCCTATTTTTTTTATGAATGCAAAATTTGCTAGAAACATTAGCGAATGCCATATCTCGTTTGGAGAGCCCTTGATTTGAAAAGCCCACAAGTGACCCCATTTTGGAAACTAGACTCCTTTACATTTATCTGATAAAATGAATAAAAAATTCCCACAAAATGTTGTTTTAGCCAAAACCATTTTTCATTTTCACAAGGATAGCAGGAGAAAATGGACCCCAAAATTTGTTGTGCGATTTCTCCTGAGTACGCCAATACCCCATATGTTCAGATTTTGCTGGAATGGTTTGAGGGTGCCATGTCACATTGGCAGAGTCCCTGGAGTGCCGGAGCAGCAGAAACTCCCCCGATATTTGACCTCATTTTACAAACTACACTCCCCAATGAATTCATCTAAAGGTGCGCTGATCATATTGACACCACTTATGCCCCACAGAATTTTCCACTAGTGGGCGTTGAAGAAAGAAGAATTACAGTTTTTCCACTAGCATGTTGTTGTTGACTCCAAGTTTTCAATTTTTCTAAGGGTTATTAGGAAAAATTGACTAGTTTTAAAAATTTCTCCTGAGTACACCAATACCCTACATGTAAACAGGAATTACTTTTCTGACACATTGCAAAGCTAAGAAGGAAAGAGGCCCCACATTATTATTCAGATTTTGCTGTTATGGTTTGCGGGTTCCATGACCCGCTGGGAAAGCTTCTGAGGTGCCAGAACAGCAGAACTCCTCATAAGTGACCCCCTTTTACAAACTACACCTTTTGATGAATTTATCTAGGGTTGCAGTGATCTTATTGACACCACCGGTGTGTCACGAAATTTTATACCATTTGGCAGTGAAGAAAAAGTAGTAACATTTTTACCACAAAAATGTTGTTTTGGGGAGTTTCCAATATGTAGGCCCCTCAAAATCTGAATAGATCCTAAAAGAACAAGGCTTTATAAATTTATTGATAAAATGCTGTGCAGTAGCAGCTTTCGAAGATCGCCAACAGCTGCCATTGCTCATGCGCAGGATAGCTGCTACTGCACAGGCGTCCCGGGTGCGATTTTCAAAATGACTTTTTTTTCCTCGCTCAAGTAAATCTGCAAAAGAGATTATTAAGTGCACAGTAACCAAGCGATTATCCTGCAGCACAGGTGCCACAGCTGACACCTGCCTGCCGAATCGTTTTAATTCAGTATTTGATGGTACTCATGTAAACTAGGGGGCAGGTCAGTGAGGGATCAGTGACCTGTCAGCAGTCTGTATTATGAATATATAATACACCACATACACCAACCCCACCTTAAGACAAGAGCATATCATTAACACAAAACTAAAAATAAAGATTAAGAAACAGCCACAAGACTGATTTCATCACCAGGTATCCTTTTATTCAGTAGAACGACGCTGACCGGACACTGTAGGTTACTGTGCACAGTCCTGCTGACAGGTTCCCTTTAAATCATAGTCAAAGACCGTTTCATTGAAGGGCTCCATACTTCTGTCATGGAAGGACAAGTGATAAAAAGATTAAAAAAAATAGTGAAAGCTGATCATAAATTGACTGTTGATTACATTTTTTTCTCAAACCACAATGAAAATGAGAGGTTTTATCCATTAATTTTAAACACTGTTTAATCATTAGTCACCATAACACCAGTACACATGTGCATTCTAAGAAATGGCAAAGTAAGTTAATCAGTTTGTCCATGACTACTTTGGTAAATATGTCTATACTATCCAGGCCACCCATTGGTGGTAGCTTAGTGCTCTTTTTTTTTTTTTCTTTTTTTTTTAGACTGATTTATCAACAAATATTTACATTTGAACTGATGATTGTGTATACTTTGGACTATGTATCAGCAGGAGATGGAATTTTCAGACTGTCTGTGGATGGGACTTCATATATGTATACAGTATGTGTGTGTGTGTGTGTGTGTATATGTATATGTGTGTGTATATATATATATATATACATATATATATATATATATATATATATATATATATATATATATATATATATATATAATATTGCTGTATATATATTTCTCTGGGCATTTATTAGGTGCAGGGAAGCATGCAAATGGATGAAATGGAACGCATGCAGCATGAAATGATAATGTAGTGCTATGATGGAACACATGCTGCTCCTCTTCATGACGTAGAACGTCAACACCGGGGTCACTGAATGTTGACGCAGCACCCATTGATGACTTGCCCAGTGGCGTCTCACCTGGCTTATGTGGTGTAGCTTGGTCCTGCCCTTCCTAAAGTGAATGGGCTCTTTGATTAGCGCTGTGTGGAACGCACCGTGCACTCCAATGACACATAGTCTGGAAGAGTGAACCCAGAAATGGACTTCCCCCTTGAGCATATAAACCTCCTCTTCCTATGGTCGCCAAGAACTGTGCCTGACTGAAGATCTGTGTCTCCTGATGAACTCTTAACATCTATGGAGGAAACACATTGAGACTGGAGCCTTGGTGATTGAAAAGCAGAGGTTTTGGTGATGGCGATATCGGTCTCCGCTATACACAAGGGGATTGCGAAAGCACAAGATAATTACCAATTTTTCTTGTGCACTTTTTATTTCTTTATAGAGTAATAGTTAGGGATTTTTCTGAGGGACCGCTGTCATTGAATGAGGACGAAACGTCGTATTTTAGGGTGCCAACCTCCGCAGTTAGGTAGGAAAAGATTTTTAGGGGCAAATTAGGTCTCAAAGGTTTTGATCTACCTGCTTTCCCCTAACTTAGCATCACTGTAATTCCCCTTGTCCTATTTCTTTCTTGTTTGGTTTAAAATTGAATGCATTGGGATTTCTTAACCGATTATTTACTGGCAGTGTTATTTTTTGTAATTTGTTATTGTCCGTTTATGTACATTGGGTTCTTAACATATTTTCTTAATAGATTAATAAGAAAATTTTAAACTCCTATCCTTCTGCCTTATGATCTGTGAGCAACTCACACACACACACACACACACACACACACACACACACACACACACACACACACACACACACACACACACTGTGAGGCAGTGATGCCTGTTACAGCTAGGGGGCGCTGTTTGTTCTCCCCAGGATGCGCACAGAGGCATAGTGAGGCCATGAGGTGGCGTTGTAGTTGCAGGTATAGCTGTGATTCCAATTATTAAAAGCCCTGTAGTATAGAGTTGAGTCTGAGGAGTCTCAGGTGTGTCAGGGCCAGAGAGAGGCCTGACAACCCACAGCATACACAGTGGTGCTGCTGTCCATGATGACTGGTCACGGATGTGGAAGGTCTTGTGCCCGGAGGTGAACCAGAGGTAGACTGTCCTGTGCCCGAAGGAAGGATTGGCGTGTGTCACAGCTGCAGACAAGAGGATGTCGAGGTCTGTGTATGGCTGTGAGTAGAGTCTATGATACAGCGGTGCAGGACACCCACGTAACTAGTCAGAAGAGGACAAACGTGTGTAGTGACTGCAATCAAAAGGATGCTGTTATGAACTGGTGTGAATTGAACACTGAAGTTATATGCATTTGTGTGGATTGGAACCTTTTCTGTGTGAAGATAACATAGTAAAGAAGCTTTTATGTTTGAACTTTGTGGGTCACTGCCTATTCACTGCTACCAGTGCACTACAGCGCACACACACACACACACACCCCTCTGCTACATAAACACACACATTTAAATAAATTGATATATTACCAGGTTTTGACTTTTCTTCCAGGATTCTGACTGATAACATGATCAGCAGTTGTTGTGCAGATTCTTTTAGCTTTCTCATCTGTCCTGCACCGATTGGATCTATCGGTGTGGGGCAGGAGAGAGAACTGCACCAGTGCATAGTGGTTCTCTAAGTGATGCAGAGGGATGCTGTATTATCGTTCTCCTTAATCATAGATGCACACAGTCCAAAAAATACGAAATATGTAATGGACTGGTATACATTAAAGGGAAACGGTCATATTTATGCTGTCCCAACCACAGCAGCATGAAACTGTGTAAGGCTACTTTCAGACATAGCGCATTTTTGAGCGCTATTTTGCGGGCGCTTTTCAAAAATGCGCAATGTCATTTTCGTTCAGACACACCGCAAAAAAACGCGGCGCTTTTGTCTGCAAACACGCCGGCGTAAAAAGAATTGACATGTCAATTCTTTACGCAGCGGCGTGTCTGCGTATCCCCCTAGGGCCCCATATTACCTTCCACACACAGCGCCTTTGTCCTGGGTGTCGGCGTCTTTGTACGGAGGGGTTGACACCCAGGACCGGACGTGACGTCGGACAGGAAGAGGGAAGCCCCCGCCCCCCAGTGAAGCAGCATGGAGTCCTTCTGTGTGTGTGTGTGTGTGTGTGCGTGCGTGCGTGTGTGTGTGTGTCCCCATGCGACGATAGTGCCACCATTGTGCTAAGTCGCCGTATGGGACTACTACTCCCATCCGGTATTAGGATGGGAGAGTTGTCCCTGTGTCCGGCGACTTAGCACAATTGTAAAGTTACACAAAACACCTACACACAATACACATACATGACACACAGTACATACAACACATAACACAGAGTATATACTCACCAACAGCACACTGGTAGGCGAAGCCCTCGATCCTCCAGGAAAAAATCCAAAAATAATAAACCAAATTCATACTCCCTGTCCGCAGAATCCATAAAACGAGTGTCCCACGCCGATCCCCTGCTCTCCGGCGATACACTGCCAGGAGCGAAGCTCCTAGCAGTGTATCGCGTACTGTCCCGGAGTTCAATGGCTCCGGCGTCTCGGTTAACAGCAGTACAGCTGCGTTGAACTTTCCCACGCAGCACTGCCGTTAAGCGAGAGTGCCGGGGTCAATGACCGCCGGTAAACTCGCTCGCGCATGCGCAGTGACACACCGACAGGAACTATGGCTCCTGTCAGTGTGTTGCTGCAGCCGTGGAGAGCAGACATATCTCTGGATGTGTCTGTTCTCCATGGAAAATCTTGATACGTGGCACTTAAATATGTGGCACTTAAATACGTGACACGTGGCACTTATACGTGATATGTGTCACTTAAATACGTGGCACTGAAATACGTGATACGTGGCACTTTGATACGTGGCACTGAAATATGTGGCACGTGGCACTTTGATACGTGGCACGTGGCACTTTGATACGTGGCACGTGGCACTGAAATATGTGGCACGTGGCACTTTGATACGTGGCACGTGGCACTTTGATACGTGGCACGTGGCACTGAAATATGTGGCACTTTGATACGTGGCACTTTGATACGTGGCACTGAAATACGTGATACGTGGCACTGAAATACGTGGCACGTGGCACTGAAATACGTGGCACTTAAATACGTGGCACGTGGCACTGAAATACGTGGCACGTGGCACTGAAATACGTGGCACTGAAATACGTGGCACGTGGCACTGAAATACGTGGCACTGAAATACGTGATACGTGGCAAAGAAATACGTGGCACTTAAATACGTGGCACTTAAATACGTGGCACTTAAATACGTGGCACTTAGGCTATGTTCACATTTGCGTTGTGCGCCGCATGCGTCCTTTTTTTGATTGATTTTGGACGCAGCAAAAATGCAACTTGCTGCGTCCTCTGCGGCCGGATGCGTGCGCTGCAGTGACGCATGCGGCGCAAAACGCAAGTGCGACGCATGTCCATGCGCCCCCATGTTAAATATAGGGGCGCATGACGCATGCGGCGCCTGACGCTGCGGCGCAGACCGCAAATGTGAACGTAGACTTAAATAGCTGGATAGAGCTGGATCCGCGGGCTGTGATCTGGCCTACGCTCAGCACTCTGCGGAGCGCTGTCATTCAAAACACGTCCACTCATTTTGGTGTTTAGTCCCAAAATGGAGGATGGAAGAAGAAAAGGGTTGGACAAGGAAATGACATCATTTCTTTTTTTTTTCCCCCACTGCAGTTAAAGCTTTATTTGTGTCAAACACAGACAATCTGCAGAGAAAACTGCATAAAAAACCGCACTAAAAACCGCATCAAAAAACGCACCAAAAACGCACCTGCGTTTTCTGCCAAGAGCTGCGGTTTTTGTCCTGAAAAAAAAGGATTGAAATCAGGATCGTGTGAACATACCCTTACCGTACAGGGTTACGAGGGGGGGCGTCTGACTGACGCCTGCCCTAGTAACCTGGGGTTAGTGACAGTGGGGTTAGTAAACCCCAGCTGATGTCTGTTCCGCTTGCTGAGGCGTCTTTGGCTCAAGGCCATTGCAGCTGGCAGAATCGACATGATGTTAACTCCAGTGTGTATTGTATTCTGAGTCATAAAGACAGGAAATGACCTCAATGACTCTTTTTTTTTTCCCCTTTTTTTTTTTTTTCAAACAAACTTTATTTTCAGTACACAATGCTGAAAAAACGCAGGTAAAGCAGCAGCAAAATACGCGCGCGTAAAAATACGCAGCAAATATGCTGTGTGTGAAAGTAGCCTAAGTATCAATATCCATCATGTGTAATCACTAGAATGTCCAAGGGAAAGAGCAGGGTAGAAAAACGTGCTGTGATGGCTGCTGTATATGCATACCTTGATTAGTTTGTTTAAGAACCACCTGATACTTTACCGAGGACTAAATGCGTAATGAGAACCCGATTGAAATATGCATTTATCAATGTTAGAATAATAAGGCATATTTTACCTGTTTGTATGAATCACTCTGGATACTATGGCGTCCCTCTGTACTTAAAGTACAAAACCCAACCTGGTTGGTGTGAGTAACACAAATAAGGACAACAAAGTGTTATAATTATTCTCTGTCTCTTTCCAGCTTCTCTTTCATTCCTCTCCAGTCTAGTTCCCTATAAACCTGTTAAAGAGCTCAGGGCAGAGAAATGCGAAGACACATAGTCCCTGGCCAGGATGGGTTTTCAGAGTATGAAAGCTGAAATACTGCAGTGTTTCAGAATAAAACCTACACGGGTGTAATCGTACAGTCAGGCTCCAATTCATATTGCCATGGTTTGGGCAGTGTGAATCTGACACGTTCCCTTTATGCTACCAAGACACACAGTTACGACATAGCGGTCACGCAGGCACAGATGCAGTTCCTGTCAGAACACCGATGAACCTAGCTTAGAGTGACTGTCGGGCTCCCACTGTAATGGTCAAAGATCACTCCTAACCCATCCATTTAACTCCTTAACCTATTTTATACCAAAGCATACAATTGAATAGTTGGAAACGGTTGTGTTTTTGTAAGGTTTGCTGAAAAAAATATATATATAGATTTTTATTATCATAAAAAGTAGTTTTATTTTGTAAAGGTGTTAATACCAAATACACATGCTTGGTATTGTTGCAATTGCCAAAACCTATATAAAAAAGTTACATGTATTTTAAGCTTCAGTCAATGACGTAATAAAAAAACACAAGAAGCGGTGACAGAAAAGCTTTTTCTTCACATTCTGTTGAGAAGAAAAATAACACACTTAATAATTATTTACATTTGCTCCAAATAGTATAAAAGCATGACTATTCACAAAAACAGCTCTCATGTGCAACACAAACTTTTGTTTTAAAAAGTTATGGCTCCTCCAATATGCTGAAATAAAAAAAAACATTTTTTTTTCCTCTATGAGATGTGCTTTCATTGCTCAAAAAAATTGCTACAAATAAAATATTGCACACCGTTTTCAAATCCACCACAGAAGCATTGGTGGTCTCGAAGTCTCTGTGTTTACCGACATGCCGGCATGTGACCTCTGCAACCAGTCATTAGTCTCAGCAGTCACGTGCCGCACTACTGGCTTCAAAGCTCAGCAATGGGAGTCATGATGCCAGTATGGATTGGCTGCGTGTTCCTCCTGCTTGTAAACAGTGAGCGGGGGGCCACTAGAACATATCTGCTGGACCAAGGGGGTTGGTGAATTAAAAACAATTGTTGTTTTCTTTTTTTTTTTTTTTTTTATTGGTTATATTTTTTTAAAGGTTACATAACCCCTTAAAGACTGCAATCCATTAGGCAAAGTATTATCATTTTCAATTATGTTTCTTTTCTAACACGATAAATTTCCCTTACATTGAATGTAATAATAAAACAATATTGCCATTCAGTGTACTGTGACTGTAGAACCTTTTTTTTTTTTTTAACCAATCTCTCCCTCAAATTACAGTATTAGCGTACAAACCGAACACTTAGGAGCCAGGAATTGTATTGGGAGATACTATTAGACATCTCTTACAGAAGGCTGATTCATATGTTTAGTGTATGTGCTTGGATAAGGAGTTATCCGAGCACGCTCGTGTGCTAAGTGTGTCTTTGGCATTCCCGAACAATATGTTTGAGTCCCCACGGCTGCAGGTCTCGTGGCTGTTAGACGGCCTCAGCACGCGGCAGGCGAGATATGCAGCTGCTGGGACTCGAACATATTTTACAAGCACGCCGAAACTCGGTTAGCACACAAGCATGCTCGGATAACACGTTCGCTCATCACTAACGTTTATGCTTTGCACATTGCATTTCCCATATTCTAGTCTTAATTTTCCTCTGTCATTAGTCATTCTAAAACCACATTGAAATCCTTGTTAAAACAGTCCCAATCTGTATAATGTATGGCTGCAGACCTGTTTGTTTGAATCACCAAGGTATCGCAAACAGATTGTGCAGGATATTATCTATATTTTGCAGACCATAACATGTCTTGTAAAACACAAGTCTGTTTCCAGTCTTTCATTTCTATCAGCCGTAGTGCCAAGTCAAACAATATTTGCTTACTTAGTCATACAACCCTGATAGGAAAGCGTGTTAAAACAGCAACAAAATGTTTTTTACAAGGAATGCAAAGGACGTGACATTTTTTTTTCACTTTATTCACATTATTTAACAGTTTTTACACCAACTAGAAACACACAAAAGTGTATTTATATAACCCAGTATACAGTTACTGTATACACTGCATGACAGTATTTTAGATAGGGAACTTTCTAAGGTCACATTTAAGCATGTCCTAAGGGAAGTACACACACATCAAAAAATATATAATATTGGCATCACTCACTTTAGTACATCATGCTTTATACAACCCCTGCAAAAATTATGTAATCAACAGCCTTGGAGGATGTTCATTCAGTTGTTTAATTTTGTATAAAAAAAGCAGATCACAGACATGGCACAAAACTAAAGTCATTTCAAATGGCAACTTTCTGGCTTTAAGAAACACTAAAAGAAATCAAGAACAAAGAATGTGGTAGTCAGTGATGGTTACTTTTTGTAACCAAGCATAGGGGAAAAATTATGCAGTCACTCAATTCTGAGGAAAAAATTATGGAATCATGAAAAACAAACAAAAAAAAACCACTCCAAAACATCACTAGTATTTTGTTGCACCACCTCTGGCTTTTATAGGAGCTTGTAGTCTCTGAGGCATGGACTTAATGAGTGTCAAACAGTACTCTTCATCAATCTGGCTCCAACTTTCTCTGATTGCTGTTGCCAGATCAGCGTTGCAGGTTGGATCCTTGTCATGGACCATTTTCTTCAACTTCCACCAAAGATTTTCAATTGGATTGAGATCCGGACTATTTGCAGGACATGACATTGACCTTGTGTCTTTTTTCAAGGAATGTTTTTCACAGTTTTTGCTCTATGGCAGGATGCATTATCATCCCCAAACATCCTTTCTATTGATGGGATAAGAAAAGTGTCCAAAATATCAACATAAGCTTGTGTATTTATTGAAGATGTAATGACAGCCAGGTCCCTAGTGTCTTTACCTGACATGCAGCCCCATGTGGAATTTTGCATGTTCTCTTCAGGCAGTCGTCTTTATAAATCTCAATAGAACGGCACCAAACAAAAGTTCCAGTATCATCACCTTGCCCAATGCATATTCGTGATTCATCACTGAATATGACTTTCACCCAGTCATCCACAGTCCACGATTGCTTTTCCTTAGCCCATTGTAACCTTGTTTTTTTCTGTTTAGGTGTTAATGATAGCTTTCGTTTAGCTTTTCTGTATGCAAATTCCATTTCCTTTAGGTGGTTTCTTACAGCTCGGTCATAGACGTTGACCCCAGTTTCCACCCATTCGTTCCTCATTTGTTTTGTTGTGCATTTCCTGTTTTGGAGACATATTGCTTTAAATTTCTGTTCTTGACACTTTGATGTCTTCCTTGGTCTACCAGTATTTTTGCCTTTAACAACCTTCCCATGTTGTTTGTATTTGGTCCAGATTTTAGACACAGCTGACTGTGTACAACCAGCATCTTTTGCAACATTGCATGATGATTTACCCCCGTTTAAGAGTTTGATAATCCTCTCCTTTGTTTCAATTGACAACTCTCATGTTGGAGCCATGATTCATGTCAGTCCACTTGGTGCAACAGCTCTCCAAGGTGTGATCACTACTTTTTAGATGCAGACTAACGAGCAGATCTAATTTGATGCAGGTGTTAGTTTTGGGAATGAAAATTTACAGGGTGATTCTATAATTTGTGACTCCATAAGTTTTACCCTATGCTTGGTTAAAAATGTAACCATTACTGACTACCACATTTTTTGTTCTTGATTTCTTTTAGTGTTTCTTAAAGCCAGAAAGTTGCCATTTGAAATGACTTTAGTTTTGTGCCATGTCTGTGATCTGCTTTTTTTTTCTACAAAATTAAACAACTGAATGAGCATCCTCCAAGGCCGTTGATTACATAATTTTTGCCAGAGGTTGTAGTAATTCCATGTTGAGAGTAACTTGGAGGTAGGGCAAGGAGGTGCAGCACAGCATCTAGAGTGATGGCCGTGTTGTGTGGACACATGCTTCTTCTGGCTCACTGCTTGTTTCTGCAGAATATATATAAATTTCTTCAAACCTCATTCAAGTGACTCTAATCCTCATTCAGGTGATGCTAAACCTTATTCAGATTACTCCAAACCTCATTCAGTTGAATCGTGCAGTCACAGAAATTTCTGCTGATCATGAGCTTTGCCCAAACTATATCAGGTGTTAAGGGGGTTGTCTGCTGAAATTAATTTTCTCCTACCTAATGGAGTGCTTCTGCTATACTGGCACACAAGACATTTTTATGGGGCCACTGGAAAAAGCTATGCGCAGCTTTCTGCAACGCTAGAAAGAGTGAGTTTAGTGGTGATTGGGCGTCCGACCTGCCATGCCATTTTGTAATGGGGATATATGTTCCCAAATGTACTGATTGGTGTCATGAGAGAACCATCGATCAGCAAATTATCACCGTTCCACTGGATAGCTGGTACGTTTTTAATTCGGAGGTAAATGTAAAAATAATTCAGTTATCATCAACATCTGACATGTATAGAATATAAAAAAAACAGCCAAAATGCTAAATATGAGAAGGGCAGATCAATACCTGACAAGTTCTTTACAAGTGAATGGGATCATAAATATCAGCAAAGCAGAAGCCGGTGCATGAACAGATTTTAATAATGTTACCTAATCTTGCAAAATTGTACACACAAGTCTAAACAAGAATATATATTTTATCTCCACAAAAACCACTTTACAGCCTATAGAATCTGCTTTGTAATAGTGCTCACATTCATACAATTTGTATTATTATTGCAGCCTTCTCCAGCTTGTGTATTGTACCTCTTCCAATAGACATGGCACATGTAATAAATATCAGTCAGCATGCTGTGCTGGTGCATTGTGTGGGGCTGGTGTTGAGGCTTTCACATTGTCCCCCTTACTATTTATGGGAAACAAAGATGCCAAAATGAACATATCAAGTGTCTTTAACAGCCCCGAGGTGCTGGCAAATATATTGCTTTATTATATATTTTCTCTCCATCCCATGCCTTCCAGTAAAATACCTGCCTGTATTTGTGTCACTATATCAGTTAAGAAGTACAGCGCTATAAACTTAGTGATCTCTTGGGTTTTCTCGTTAAGAATCCTTCAGTCATTTTCTATAGCTTTGCCGACTAAAATGCTAGTGATAGAGTGGGAGTTTTTTTGCACTGTCCATTATTGAACAGCTGGAATAGAAGAGCACAACTGTTAGTACTGTCTGTATTAAAGTGTACTCCCTGAAGTCCAGGACATCTGCATGAGTATGGAAGATTTGATGCCTTACAGTGTGGTAAATGGATGCAATATCAAGAGACCTAGTAGTTCTTTAAAGTTAAATTATAAGATAAGGAAAAACACTTGTTAGGCATTTCAGTATATTGTATACTAGTCTAAGGGAGATTTCTGAGACTTAACTATTGATACCATAATTCGCAACCCTCATTGTTCACCAAAATGATTGGACTCTACATCGTTCACCCCATCACACATGCAAAACTTTGCAATAAATTAGTAAAATGACAAATGCTTCCAGTCCAATATTTTCACATTGATTTAAAGGGAATTTTCCTTCATGTCAATTTCTCCAGTGTGCGTGGTATCCGTTTTCGCCAAGGATGCCATACATATCATTATAATTTATCCTGCTGTGCACATATCCATGCAAACTGTTGTAAATTCTGTTCTCGAACTCCCTCCTGTGGTCATGAATGGTACTTCGGTGAGTTCTGTCCGTGGACTATCTCTGGTGGCTGTGAGTGGAGCTGCTGGTTCTGAGATTCCTTCCCCACCTGCCCTCGTTTAGGGCTAGGCTGGATTCTCTATTTAACTCCACTCAGATCGTTACTCCATGCCAGCTGTCAATGTTCTAGTACTGGTTCAGATCTCTCCTGGATCTTTCTGAGGACCTGTCTACTCCAGCGAAGCTGAGTTCCTGCTTGTTCATTTGTTACATATGGTTTTTCTTGCTAAGTTCTAGTCCAGCTTGCTATCATGAAACTGCCTGGCTAGCTGGAAGCTCTGGGGGTGCAGAGTGGCACCACCGCACCGTGAGTCGGTGCGGGGGTATTTCTTGCACACTCTGCGTAGTTTTGTAGCTTTTTGTGTTGACCGCAAAGATCCCTTTTCTATCCTCAATCTGTTTAGTTAGACTGGCCTCCCTTTGCTAAAGCCTATTTCATCCTGTGTTTGTGATTTCCTCTTAACTCACAGTCAATACTTGTGGGGGGCTGCTTTTACCTTTGGGGAAATTTCTCTGAGGCAAGTGAGGCTTTGTTTCCTTTCTTTAGGGGTAGTTAGCTCTTAGGCTGTGAAGAGGCGTCTAGGCAGAGTCAGGCACGCTCCACGGCTATTTCTAGTTGTGTTGATAGGAGTAGGGTTTGCGGTCAGCAGAGTTCCCATTTCCCCAGAGCTCGTCCTGATTCCGTATTTAACTATCAGGTCATTCCTGGTGCGCCTAACCACCAGGTCCATAACAGTACAGCTGGCCCACAAAGTGTTAATGCATCTCAATAGAGGGAAAAGAGAAGTTCTGAGACCATTTTTTTTTTCTCTGCAGTGTGTTTTGCCTTTCTTTTCCCCTTAAACTCTGGGTGGTTCAGAACTCAGGTGTGGATATGGACATTCAAGGTCTGTCCTCTAGTGTAGATCAACTCGCTGCAAAGGTACAAAACATTCAAGATTATGTAGTTCAGAATCCTATGTTGGAGCCTAGAATTCCAATTCCTGATTTGTTTTCTGGGGATAGATCTAAATTTCTGAATTTCAAAAACAATTGTAAACTGTTTCTTGCTCTGAAACCCCGCTCTTCTGGTGACCCTATTCAGCAAGTAAGAATCATTATTTCTTTGTTGCGTGGCGACCCTCAAGACTGGGCATTCGCACTGGCGCCAGGAGATCCTGCATTGTGTAATGTAGATGCGTTTTTTCTGGCGCTGGGATTGCTTTATGATGAACCGAATTCTGTGGATCAGGCAGAGAAAATTTTGCTGGCTTTGTGTCAGGGTCAGGATGAAGCGGAGGTATATTGCCAGAAGTTCAGAAAGTGGTCTGTGCTTACTCAGTGGAATGAGTGTGCCCTGGCAGCAATTTTCAGAAAGGGTCTTTCTGAAGCCCTTAACCCCTTCCCGACATCGGACGTACTATACCGTCCGATGTCTGGTCCCCTGCTTTGATGTGCGCTCCGGCGGTGAGCGCACATCAAAGTCGCGACATGTCAGCTGTTTTTTACAGCTGACATGTGCGCGCAATAGCGGCGGGTGAAATCGCCATCACCCGCCGCTATTAACTAGTTAAATGCCGCTGTCAAACGCAGACAGCGGCATTTAACTACCGCATCCGGCCGGGCGGCCGGAAATGAGCGCATCGCCGACCCCCGTCACATGATCGGGGGTCGGCGATGAGTCAGGAAGGTAACCATAGAGGTCCTTGAGACCTCTATGGTTACTGATCGCCGGTGGCTGTGAGCGCCCCCCTGTGGTCGGCGCTCACAGCACACCTGCATTTTAGCTACATAACAGCGATCTGATGATCGCTGTTATGTAGCAGAGCCGATCGGGCTGTGCCTGCTTCTAGCCTCCCATGGAGGCTTTAGAAGCATGGCAAAAGTTTTTAAAAAAAAAGTTAAAAAAAATGTGAAAAAAATAAAAAAAATATAAAAGTTTAAATCACCCCCCTTTCGCCCCAATCAAAATAAATCAATAAAAAAAATATCAAATCTACACATATTTGGTATCGCCGCTTTCAGAATCGCCCGATCTATCAATAAAAAAAAAGCATTAACCTGATCGCAAAACGGCGTAACGAGAAAAAAAATCGAAACGCCAGAATTACGTTTTTTTGGTCGCCACGACATTGAATTAAAATGCAATAACGGGCGATCAAAAGAACGTATCTGCACCGAAATGCTATTATTAAAAACGCCAGCTTGGCACGCAAAAAATAAGCCCTTACCCGACCCCAGATCACGAAAAATGGAGACGCTACGGGTATCGGAAAATGGCGCAATTTTATTTATTTTTTTTGCAAAGTTTGGAATTTTTTTTCACCACTTAGGTAAAACATAACCTAGACATGTGAGGTGTCTATGAACTCGTACTGACCTGGAGAATCATAGTGGCAGGTCAGTTTTATCATTTAGTGAACCTAGCAAAAAAACAAAACAAAAAACAAGTGTGGGATTGCACTTTTTTTGCAATTTCACCGCACTTGAATTTTTTTTCCCGTTTTCTAGTACACGCCATGGTAAAACCAATGGTGTCATTAAAAAGTACAACTCGTTTTGCAAAAAATAAGCCCTCACATGGCCAAATTGACAGAAAAATAAAAAAGTTATGGCTCTGGGAAGGAGGGGAGTGAAAAACGAAAATGGAAAAACGAAAAATCCCACGGTCATGAAGGGGTTAAGGATGTTATGGTGGGGTTCCCCATGCCTGCTGGTCTGAATGAATCAATGTCCTTGGCCATACAGATCGATCGGCGCTTACGTGAGCGCAAAACTGTGCACCATTTGGCGGTATCCTCTGAGCAGAGGCCTGAGCCTATGCAATGTGATAGGACTTTGACCAGAGCTGAACGGCAAGAACATAGACGTCAGAATGGGCTGTGTTTTTACTGTGGTGACTCCACTCATGCTATCTCTGATTGTCCTAAGCGCACTAAGCGGTTCGCTAGGTCTGTCACCATTGGTACTGTACAGCCTAAATTTCTTTTGTCTGTTACTCTGATTTGCTCTTTGTCATCCTATTCTGTTATGGCATTTGTGGATTCAGGCGCTGCCCTGAATTTGATGGACTTAGAGTTTGCCAGGCGCTGTGGTTTTTTCTTGGAGCCCTTGCAGCATCCCATTCCTTTGAGGGGAATTGATGCTACGCCTTTGGCCAAGAATAAGCCTCAGTACTGGACCCAGTTGACCATGTGCATGGCTCCTGCGCATCAGGAGGATATTCGCTTTTTGGTGTTGCATAATCTGCATGATGTGGTCGTGTTGGGTTTGCCATGGCTGCAGGTCCATAATCCAGTATTGGATTGGAAATCAATGTCGGTGTCTAGTTGGGGTTGTCAAGGGGTACATGGGGATGTTTCATTGTTGTCAATTTCTTCCTCCACTCCTTCTGGAGTCCCTGAGTTTTTGTCGGATTACCGGGATTTATTTGATGAGCCCAAGTCTAGTACCCTACCTCCTCATAGGGATTGTGATTGTGCTATTAATTTGATTCCTGGTAGCAAGTTCCCTAAGGGACGACTTTTCAATTTGTCTGTGCCAGAACACGCCGCTATGCGGAGTTATATAAAGGAGTCCTTGGAGAAAGGGCATATTCGCCCGTCGTCGTCACCATTCGGAGCAGGGTTCTTTTTTGTGGCCAAGAAGGATGGTTCTCTGAGACCTTGTATAGATTACCGCCTTCTTAATAAAATCACGATCAAATTTCAGTACCCTTTGCCTCTACTGTCTGATTTATTTGCTCGGATTAAGGGGGCTAGTTGGTTCACCAAGATAGACCTTCGAGGGGCGTATAATCTCGTGCGTATTAAACAGGGCGATGAATGGAAAACAGCATTTAATACGCCCGAGGGCCATTTTGAGTACCTGGTGATGCCATTCGGCCTTTCTAATGCTCCATCTGTGTTTCAGTCCTTTATGCATGACATCTTCCGAAAGTATCTGGATAGATTCATGATCGTATATTTGGATGATATTTTGGTCTTTTCGGATGATTGGGAGTCCCATGTGAAGCAGGTCAGAATGGTGTTCCAGGTCCTTCGTGCTAATTCCTTGTTTGTGAAGGGATCTAAGTGTCTCTTTGGAGTTCAGAAGGTTTCCTTTTTGGGTTTCATTTTTTCCCCTTCTACTATCGAGATGGATCCTGTTAAAGTCCAAGCTATTTATGATTGGACTCGGCCTACATCTGTGAAGAGCCTTCAGAAATTTCTGGGCTTTGCCAATTTTTACCGTCGCTTCATCGCTAATTTTTCTAGTGTTGTTAAACCATTGACTGATTTGACCAAGAAGGGTGCTGATGTGGTGAATTGGTCCTCTGCGGCCGTTGAGGCTTTTCAGGAGTTGAAACGTCGTTTCTCTTCGGCTCCTGTGTTGTGTCAGCCAGATGTTTCGCTCCCTTTTCAGGTCGAGGTTGATGCTTCTGAAATTGGAGCAGGGGCTGTTTTGTCTCAGAGAAGTTCTGATTGCTCAGTAATGAAGCCATGCGCTTTCTTTTCAAGAAAGTTTTCGCCTGCTGAGCGTAATTATGATGTTGGCAATTGGGAGTTGTTGGCTATGAAGTGGGCATTCGAGGAGTGGCGACATTGGCTTGAAGGAGCCAAGCATCGCGTGGTGGTCTTGACAGATCACAAGAATCTGACTTATCTCGAGTCTGCCAAGCGGTTGAATCCTAGACAGGCTCGTTGGTCGCTGTTTTTCTCCCGTTTCAATTTTGTGGTTTCGTACCTTCCGGGTTCTAAGAATGTGAAGGCTGATGCCCTTTCAAGGAGTTTTGTGCCTGATTCTCCTGGGGTTCCTGAGCTAGCTGGTATTCTCAGAGAGGGGGTAGTTCTGTCTGCCATCTCCCCTGATTTGCGGCGGGTGCTGCAGGAGATCCAGGCTGATAGACCTGACCGTTGTCCAGCGGAGAAACTGTTTGTCCCTGATAGATGGACTAATAGAGTTATCTCTGAGGTTCATTGTTCGGTGTTGGCTGGTCATCCTGGGATTTTTGGTACCAGAGATTTGGTGGCTAGGTCCTTTTGGTGGCCTTCTTTGTCGCGGGATGTGCGTTCTTTTGTGCAGTCTTGTGGGACTTGTGCTCAGGCTAAGCCCTGCTGTTCTCGTGCCAGTGGGTTACTTTTGCCCTTGCCGGTCCCGAAAAGGCCCTGGACGCATGTTTCCATGGATTTTATTTCAGATCTTCCTGTTTCTCAAAGGATGTCGGTCATCTGGGTGGTTTGTGATCGCTTCTCTAAAATGGTCCATTTGGTACCCTTGCCTAAATTGCCTTCTTCCTCTGATTTGGTTCCATTATTTTTCCAACATGTGGTTCGTTTGCATGGCATTCCGGAGAACATCGTGTCTGACAGAGGTTCCCAGTTTGTTTCAAGGTTTTGCCGTTCCTTTTCTGCTAAGATGGGCATTGATTTGTCTTTTTCTTCGGCTTTCCATCCTCAGACAAATGGCCAAACCGAACGAACCAATCAGACTTTGGAAACCTATCTGAGATGCTTTGTCTCTGCGGATCAGGATGATTGGGTGACCTTCTTGCCATTGGCTGAGTTCGCCCTTAATAATCGGGCCAGTTCGGCTACTTTGGTTTTGCCTTTTTTTTGTAATTCTGGTTTTCATCCTCGTTTTTCTTCAGGGCAGGTTGAGCCTTCGGACTGTCCTGGTGTGGATTCTGTGGTGGACAGGTTGCAGCAAATTTGGACTCATGTGGTGGACAATTTGACCTTGTCCCAAGAGAAGGCTCAACGTTTCGCTAACCGCCGTCGCCGTGTTGGTCCCCGACTTCGTGTTGGGGATTTGGTTTGGTTATCATCTCGTTATGTTCCTATGAAGGTTTCTTCTCCTAAGTTTAAGCCTCGTTTCATTGGTCCTTATAAGATTTCTGAAATTCTTAATCCTGTATCATTTCGTTTGGCCCTTCCTGCTTCTTTTGCCATCCATAATGTGTTCCATAGGTCGTTGCTGCAGAGATATGTGGCGCCTATGGTTCCCTCCGTTGATCCTCCTGCTCCGGTGTTGGTCGAGGGGGAGTTGGAGTATGTGGTGGAGAAGATTTTGGATTCTCGTATTTCGAGACGAAAACTTCAGTACTTGGTCAAATGGAAGGGCTATGATCAGGAGGATAATTCCTGGGTTGTTGCCTCTGATGTCCATGCTGCCGATTTAGTTTGTGCCTTTCATTTGGCTCGTCCTGATCGGCCTGGGGGCTCTGGTGAGTGTTCCGTGACCCCTCCTCAAGGGGGGGTATGTTATGATCCCAATGGCAGAGGATCTCAGGGATTTCAGCAAAGTCTGCAAACACAAAAAACCAGCTCATAGGGAGGTGGTAACTGGACTGACCGCATAGCTGATCCTAGCCCACAACTAATAGCAGCCGGGGAACGTACCTACGTTGATTCTAGACGTCTCGCACCAGCCGGAGAACTAACTAACCCTTTCAGAGAAAATAAGACCTTACTTGCCTCAAGAGAAAGGTACCCCAAAGTAGATACAAGCCCCCAACAAATAATAACGGTGAGGTAAGAAGAAAGGACAAACGTAAGTATGAACTAGATTCAGCAAAGAGAGGCCCACTATATAATAGCAGAAAAATAGGAAGCGGACTTATGCGGTCAGCGAAAACCCTACAAAAATATCCACGCTGAATATCCAAGAACCCCCAAACCGACTAACGGTGTGGGGGGAGAATATCAGCCCCCTAGAGCTTCCAGCAAAATCAGGAATCACATTTTGAACAAGCTGGACTAAAATTAGAGCAATGCAAATAAACAAAAATAAGAAAGCAGGACTTAGCTTATCTTGCAAAACTCAGGACCAGTAGACAGGAGCAAACAGACATGAACTGATTACATCGATGCCAGGCACAAGACTAAGAATCCAGGAAGTTTACATAGGAACACCCAAGGCCTAACGAACCAGGTGAGTACCAACCTGGGGAAAGACAATCCAAGTGCCATACCGCTAGTGACCACAAGAAGGAGCCAAAAAGTATAGTTCACAACAGTACCCCCCCTTTAAGGAGGGGTCACCGAACCCTCACCAAGACCACCAGGGCGATCAGGATGAGCAGCGTGAAAGGCACGAACCAAATCGGCCGCATGAACATCAGAGGCGACCACCCAGGAATTATCCTCCTGACCATAGCCCTTCCATTTGACCAGATACTGAAGCCTCCGTCTAGAGAGACGAGAATCCAAAATCTTCTCCACCACGTACTCCAACTCGCCCTCAACCTACACCGGAGCAGGAGGCTCAACAGCAGGCACCACAGGCACAACGTACCGCCGCAACAAAGACCTATGGAACACATTGTGAATGGCAAACAACACCGGAAGATCCAAACGAAAAGACACCGGGTTAAGGACTTCCAAAATTTTATAAGGACCAATAAAGCGAGGCTTAAACTTAGGAGAGGAAACCTTCAGAGGGACATACCGAGAAGACAACCAAACCAACTCCCCAACACGAAGTCGGGAACCCACACCGCGGCGGCGGTTGGCAAAGCGCTGAGCCTTCTCCTGTGACAACTTCAAGTTGTCCACCACAAGATTCCAAATCCGCTGCAACCTATCCACCACGGAATCCACCCCAGGACAGTCAGAAGGCTCAACATGACCCGAGGAAAAACGCGGATGAAAACCAGAGTTGCAGAAAAATGGCGAAACCAAAGTAGTGGAACTAGCCCGATTATTGAGGGAAAACTCAGCCAATGGCAAGAAGGTCACCCAATCATCCTGATCCACAGAAACAAAACATCTCAAATAAGCCTCCAGTGTCTGATTAGTTCGCTCCGTTTGGCCATTAGTCTGAGGATGAAAGGCAGATGAAAACGACAAATCAATGCCCATCTTAGCACAAAAAGATCGCCAGAATCTGGACACAAACTGGGATCCTCTGTCAGACACGATATTCTCAGGAATGCCGTGCAAACGAACCACATTCTGAAAGAACAAAGGAACCAGATCGGAAGAGGAAGGCAACTTAGGCAAGGGCACCAAATGGGCCATCTTGGAAAAACGATCACACACCACCCAGATGACAGACATTCCTTGAGACACCGGAAGATCTGAAATGAAATCCATAGAAATGTGTGTCCAAGGCCTCTTCGGAACGGGCAAGGGCAAAAGCAACCCGCTGGCACGAGAACAGCAAGGCTTAGCCCGAGCACAAGTCCCACAGGACTGCACAAAAGAACGCACATCCCGCGACAAGGAAGGCCACCAAAAGGACCTAGCCACCAAATCTCTGGTACCAAAAATCCCCGGATGCCCTGCCAACACCGAGGAATGAACCTCGGAAATAACTCTGCTGGTCCATTTATCAGGAACAAACAGTCTGTCAGGTGGACAAGGGTCAGGTCTACCAGCCTGAAATCTCTGCAACACACGTCGCAAATCAGGAGAAATGGCCGACAAGATTACTCCCTCTTTAAGAATACCAGCTGGCTCTGAGACTCCAGGAGAGTCAGGCACAAAGCTCCTAGAAAGAGCATCAGCCTTCACATTCTTCGAACCAGGCAGATATGAGACCACAAAGTCAAAACGGGAGAAAAACAATGACCAACGAGCCTGTCTAGGATTCAGGCGCTTAGCAGACTCGAGATACATCAGATTTTTGTGATCAGTCAAGACCACCACACGATGCTTAGCACCCTCGAGCCAATGACGCCACTCCTCAAATGCCCACTTCATGGCCAACAACTCCCGATTACCAACATCATAGTTCCGCTCAGCAGGCGAAAACTTCCTAGAAAAAAAAGCACATGGTCTCATCACAGAGCAACCAGAGCCTCTCTGCGACAAAACAGCCCCTGCACCGATCTCAGAAGCATCCACTTCAACCTGAAAGGGAAGTGAGACATCAGGCTGGCACAAAACAGGCGCCGAAGTAAACCGGCGCTTCAGCTCCCGGAAGGCCTCCACGGCCGCAGGAGCCCAATTAGCAACATCAGAACCTTTCTTGGTCATATCCGTCAAAGGTTTAACAACGCTAGAAAAGTTAGCAATAAAACGACGGTAGAAATTAGCAAAACCCAAGAACTTCTGAAGACTCTTAACAGACGTGGGTTGAGTCCAATCATGAATAGCTCGGACCTTGACTGGGTCCATCTCCACAGCAGAAGGGGAAAAAATAAAACCCAAAAAGGAAACCTTCTGCACTCCAAAGAGACACTTTGAGCCCTTCACAAACAAAGCATTATCACGCAAAACCTGAAACACCATCCTGACCTGCTTTACATGAGAATCCCAATCATCAGAAAAAAACAGAATATCATCCAGATAAACAATCATAAATTTATCTAGATACTTCCGGAAGATGTCATGCATAAAGGACTGAAACACTGAAGGAGCATTAGAGAGCCTAAAAGGCATCACCAAGTACTCAAAATGACCTTCGGGCGTATTAAATGCAGTTTTCCATTCATCTCCCTGCTTAATGCGCACAAGGTTGTACGCACCACGAAGATCTATCTTGGTGAACCAACTGGCACCCTTAATCCGAGCAAACAAGTCCGACAATAGTGGCAAAGGATACTGAAATTTAACCGTGATTTTATTCCGATAGTCTATACAAGGTCTCAAAGATCCATCTTTCTTGGCCACAAAAAAGAATCCCGCACCAAGAGGGGAAGAGGATGGACGAATATGCCCCTTCTCCAAAGACTCCTTTATATAAGAACGCATCGCGGCATGCTCAGGTACAGACAGATTAAATAATCGTCCCTTAGGAAATTTACTACCAGGAATCAAATCTATAGCGCAGTCACAGTCCCTATGAGGAGGAAGAGCACTGGACCTGGACTCACTGAATACATCCTGATAGTCAAACAAATACTCAGGAACTTCTGAAGGAGTAGAGGAAGCAATAGACACCGGCGGGGAATCGCAATGAATTCCCTGACAACCCCAACTTGACACAGACATAGCCCTCCAATCCAAAACTGGATTATGGGTCTGTAACCATGGCAGACCCAAAACGACCAAATCATGCATTTTATGCAGAACAAGAAAACGAATCACCTCCCGATGTTCAGGAGTCATGCACATGGTCACTTGTGTCCAATACTGCGGTTTATTCTCCGCCAATGGCGTAGCATCAATTCCTCTAAGAGGAATAGGATTTTCTAAAGGTTCCAGGACAAAACCACAGCGCTTGGCAAACGACAAGTCCATAAGACTCAGGGCAGCACCTGAATCCACAAACGCCATAACAGGGTAGGAAGACAATGAGCAAATTATAGTCACAGACAAAATAAATTTAGGCTGCAAATTACCAATGGCGACAGGACTAACAACCTTTGTTAAGCGTTTAGAGCATGCTGATATAACATGTGTAGAATCACCACAGTAAAAACACAACCCATTCTGACGTCTATGATTTTGCCGTTCGGTTCTAGTCTGAATTCTATTACATTGCATTGAGTCAGGTGTCTGTTCAGACAACACCGCCAGAGGATTAGCGGATTTGCGCTCCCGCAAACGCCGATCAATCTGAATGGCCAGCGCCATAGAATCATTCAGACTTGTAGGAATGGGGAAGCCCACCATCACATTCTTAATGGCTTCAGAAAGGCCATTTCTGAAATTTGCGGCCAGAGCACACTCATTCCATTGAGTAAGCACGGACCATTTCCGAAATTTTTGGCAATACACTTCAGCTTCAACCTGGCCCTGAGAGATAGCCAGCAAGGCTTTTTCTGCCTGAATTTCAAGATTGGGCTCCTCATAAAGCAATCCGAGCGCCAGAAAAAACGCATCAATATTTGCCAATGCCGGATCTCCTGGTGCCAATGAGAAAGCCCAATCCTGAGGGTCGCCACGCAAGAAGGAGATAACAATTTTAACTTGCTGAGCTGAGTCTCCAGACGAACGAGGTCTCAAAGATAGAAATAATTTACAATTATTCCTAAAATTCCTAAATTTAAATCGATCTCCAGAGAACAGCTCAGGAATTGGTATCTTAGGCTCTGACATAGGACTACTAGTAACAAAATCCTGAATGCCCTGCACTCGTGCAGCAAGCTGATCCACACTAGTAATCAGAGTCTGAACATTCATGTCTGCAGCAGAGCTTCAAGCCACTCAGAGAAAAAGGGGAAGGAAGAAAAAAACAAAAAAAACTCAGAACTTCTTTTCTTTTAATCCCACTTCTGCAATACATTAACTATTCACTTTGGGCCTGGCATACTGTTATGATCCCAATGGCAGAGGATCTCAGGGATTTCAGCAAAGTCTGCAAACACAAAAAACCAGCTCATAGGGAGGTGGTAACTGGACTGACCGCATAGCTGATCCTAGCCCACAACTAATAGCAGCCGGGGAACGTACCTACGTTGATTCTAGATGTCTCGCACCAGCCGGAGAACTAACTAACCCTTTCAGAGAAAATAAGACCTTACTTGCCTCAAGAGAAAGGTACCCCAAAGTAGATACAAGCCCCCAACAAATAATAACGGTGAGGTAAGAAGAAAGGACAAACGTAAGTATGAACTAGATTCAGCAAAGAGAGGCCCACTATATAATAGCAGAAAAATAGGAAGCGGTCTTATGCGGTCAGCGAAAACTCTACAAAAATATCCACGCTGAATATCCAAGAACCCCCAAACCGACTAACGGTGTGGGGGGAGAATATCAGCCCCCTAGAGCTTCCAGCAAAATCAGGAATCACATTTTGAACAAGCTGGACTAAAATTAGAGCAATGCAAATAAACAAAAATAAGAAAGCAGGACTTAGCTTATCTTGCAAAACTCAGGACCAGTAGACAGGAGCAAACAGACATGAACTGATTACATCGATGCCAGGCACAAGACTAAGAATCCAGGAAGTTTGCATAGGTACACCCAAGGCCTAACGAACTAGGTGAGTACCAACCTGTGGAAAGACAATCCAAGTGCCATACCGCTAGTGACCACAAGAGGGAGCCAAAAAGTATAGTTCACAACAGGGGTACTGTTGTGAATTCCGTTCTCGAACTCCCTCCTGTGGTCATGAATGGTACTTCGGTGAGTTCTGTTGTGAACTCTATTTTTGGGCTCCCTCTAGTGGTCACAAGCGGTACTGTGTAGTGTTGTCTTTCTGCAGGTTGGCAGCATCAGCTGGTTCGTTATCCTTGGCTGGTTTCCTATTTAGCTCACCTGGATACTCAGTTCCTTGCCTGCTATCAATGTATTCAGTGCTCTTCAGATTCCTTGTGACTACCTAGCTCCCAGTCTCTCCAAGACAAGCTAAGTTTTTGTTTGTTCATTTTTTGATTATCAGCATTCATCATGTTTCTTGTCCAGCTTGCTAAAATGTGATTTCCTTGCTTGCTGGTTGCTCTAGGGGACTGAGTTTCTCCCCCCACACCGTTAGTTGGTGCGGGGGTTTTGGAAATCTGTGTGGATATTTTGTAAGGGTTTTTTACTGACCGCACAGACCCCTTTTCTATTTTCTGCTATCTAGTATTAGTGGGCCTCATTTGCTGAATCTGCTTTCACCCCTGTGTATGTGCCTTCCTCTTACTTCACCGTTATTATTTGTTGGGGGCTTCTATATCTTTGGGGATTATTTCTCTGGAGGCAAGTGAGGTCTTTCTCTCTCTCTAGGGGTAGTTAGTTCCTCAGGCTGGCTCGAGACGTCTAGGATTTTAGGCACGTTCACCGGCTACTTCTAGTGTGTTTGGATAGGTTCAGATTTGCGGTCAGTCCAGTTTGCCACCTCCCTAGAGCTTGTCCTATGTTTGTTACTTAGCTGGAGTAATTTGTGATCCTCAACCACTAAGGATCATAACAGTATAGCAGGCCAAAAAGTGTTTAATGCATCGCAGAAGTGGGATAAAAAGAAGACCTGAGTACATTTTTTTTTTCTGCTCCCGCTTTTCCTTTGCTGCAGTCTGTTCAGCTTCTTTCATCCCCTTGAACTCTGGGTGGTTTTGAGCTCAGCTGCAGACATGAATGTTCAGACTCTGACTTCTAGTGTGGATCATCTTACTGCACGGGTGCAAAGTATTCAGGATTTTGTTATTCATAGCCCTATGTCAGAACCAAAGATACCCATTCCGGAGTTGTTTTCTGGAGATAGATCTAGGTTTCTAAATTTTAAGAATAATTGTAAGTTATTTCTATCTCTGAGACCTCGTTCCTCTGGTGATTCCGCTCAGCAAGTTAAAATTGTTATCTCCTTGTTGCGTGGCGACCCTCAAGATTGGGCTTTCTCTCTGGCGCCAGGAGATCCTGCATTGCTTAATGTAGATGCATTTTTTCTGGCTCTTGGACTGCTTTATGAGGAGCCTAATCTTGAGAATCAGGCAGAAAAAGCGTTGCTGGCTATCTCTCAAGGTCAGGATGAAGCAGAGGTGTATTGTCAAAAATTTTGGAAATGGTCGGTGCTTACTCAATGGAATGAGTGTGCTCTGGCTGCAAATTTCAGAGAAGGTCTTTCTGAGGCCGTTAAGAATGTTATGGTGGGGTTTCCCACCCCTACAAGTTTGAGTGATTCTATGGCTTTAGCCATTCAGGTTGATCGGCGTTTGCGGGAGCGCAAATCTGCTCATCCTTTGGCGGTATTTTCTGAACAGAGACCTGAGTCTATGCAATGTGACCGAACTCTGACCAGAATTGAGCGACAAAGTCATAGACGTCAAAAGGGGTTGTGCTTTTACTGTGGTGATTCTACTCATGTTATCTCAGCATGCTCTAAACGCTTAAAAAGGTTCGCTAAACCTGTCACCATTGGTACTTTACAGCCTAAATTTATTTTGTCTGTTTCTTTGATTTGTTCTTTGTCGTCCTACCCGGTTATGGCTTTTGTGGATTCGGGTGCTGCCCTAAATCTGATGGATTTGTCGTTTGCCAGGCACTGTGGTTTTGTCCTAGAGCCTTTGGAATTTCCTATTCCTCTGAGGGGAATTGATGCTACGCCATTGGCTGAGAATAAGCCTCAGTATTGGATGCAAATGACCATGTGCATGACTCCGGTACATCAGGAGGTGATTCGCTTTCTTGTTTTGTATAATTTGCATGATGTTGTCGTTTTGGGTCTGCCATGGCTGCAGGCTCATAATCCAGTTTTAGATTGGAAAGCTATGTCTGTGTCAAGTTGGGGTTGTCAGGGAATTCATGGCGATACTCCGTTGGTGTCTATTGCTTCTTCCACTCCTTCTGAGGTCCCTGAGTTTTTGTCTGACTACCAGGATGTATTTGATGAGCCCAGGTCCAGTGCCCTGCCCCCTCATAGGGATTGTGACTGTGCTATAAATTTAATTCCTGGTAGTAAATTTCCTAAGGGACGACTTTTTAATTTGTCTATACCAGAGCATGCCGCGATGCGGAGTTATATAAAGGAGTCTTTGGAGAAGGGACATATTCGCCCATCCTCTTCCCCTCTTGGTGCAGGATTTTTTTTGTGGCCAAGTAGGACGGTTCTTTGAGACCTTGTATAGATTATCGTCTTCTGAATAAAATCACAGTCAAATTTCAGTATCCTTTGCCACTATTGTCTGATTTGTTTGCTCGGATTAAGGGTGCCAGTTGGTTCACCAAGATAGATCTCCGTGGGGCATATAACCTTGTGCGCATTAAGCATGGAGATGAATGGAAAACAGCATTTAATACGCCCGAAGGCCATTTTGAGTACTTGGTGATGCCTTTTGGACTTTCTAATGCTCCTTCTGTGTTTCAGTCCTTCATGCATGACATCTTCCGAGAATATCTGGATAAATTTATGATTGTTTATCTGGATGACATTTTGGTCTTTTCTGATGATTGGGAGTCCCATGTGAAGCAGGTCAGGATGGTGTTTCAGGTCTTGCGTGCTAATGCTTTATTTGTGAAGGGCTCAAAATGTCTCTTCGGAGTACAGAAGGTCTCCTTTTTGGGTTTTATTTTTTCTCCTTCTACTGTGGAGATGGACCCAGTCAAGGTCCAGGCTATTCATGACTGGACTCAGCCCACGTCTGTTAAGAGTCTTCAGAAGTTCTTGAGTTTTGCTAATTTTTACCGTCGTTTCATCTCTAATTTTTCTAGCGTGGTTAAACCTTTGACGGATTTGACCAAGAAGGGTTCTGATGTGACTAATTGGTCTCCTGCGGCCGTGGAGGCCTTTCGGGAGCTGAAGCACCGGTTTTCTTCAGCTCCAGTCTTATGTCAGCCAGATGTCTCTCTCCCCTTCCAGGTCGAGGTTGATGCTTCTGAGATTGGGGCAGGGGCTGTTTTGTCGCAGAGAAGCTCTGATGGCTCTGTGATGAAGCCATGTGCTTTCTTTTCAAGAAAGTTTTCGCCTGCCGAGCGGAATTATGATGTTGGTAATCGGGAGTTGTTGGCTATGAAGTGGGCATTTGAGGAGTGGCAACATTGGCTCGAAGGAGCTAAACATCGTGTGGTGGTCTTGACTGATCACAAAAATCTGATTTATCTTGAATCTGCCAAGCGCCTGAATCCTAGACAGGCTCGTTGGTCGTTGTTTTTCTCCCGTTTCAACTTCGTGGTCTCATACCTGCCTGGTTCGAAGAACGTGAAAGCTGATGCACTTTCTAGGAGTTTTGTGCCTGACTCTCCGGGAGTTTCTGAGCCGGCTGGTATTGTCAGAGAGGGAGTGATTTTGTCTGCCATTTCCCCAGATTTGCGACGAGTGCTGCAGAAATTTCAGGCGGATAGACCTGACCGTTGTCCACCAGAGAGACTGTTTGTCCCGGATAGATGGACCAGCAGAGTTATTTCCGCGGTCCATTCTTCGGTGTTGGCGGGTCATCCTGGGATTTTTGGTACCAGAGATTTGGTGGCTAGGTCCTTCTGGTGGCCTTCCTTGTCGCGGGATGTGCGTTCCTTTGTTCAGTCTTGTGGGATTTGTGCTCGGGCTAAGCCTTGCTGTTCTCGTGCCAGCGGTTTGCTTTTGCCTTTGCCTGTTCCGAAGTGGCCTTGGATGCACATTTCCATGGATTTTATTTCGGATCTTCCAGTATCTCAGAAAATGTCTGTCATCTGGGTGGTGTGTGATCGTTTTTCCAAGATGGTCCATTTGGTGCCCTTGCCTAAGTTTCCTTCTTCCTCCGATTTGGTTCCTCTATTTTTTCAGAATGTGGTTCGCTTGCACGGCATTCCTGAAAATATTGTGTCTGATAGAGGATCCCAGTTTGTGTCCAGGTTTTGGCGGACTTTTTGTGCTAAGATGGGCATTGATTTGTCTTTTTCGTCGGCCTTCCATCCTCAGACTAATGGCCAAACCGAGCGAACTAATCAGACGTTGGAAACTTATTTGAGATGTTTTGTTTCTGCTGATCAGGATGATTGGGTGACTTTTTTTTGCCATTGGCCGAGTTTGCCCTTAATAATCGGGCTAGTTCTGCTACTTTGGTTTCGCCTTTTTTCTGCAATTCTGGTTTCCATCCTCGTTTTTCCTCGGGTCAGGTTGAGCCTTCTGACTGTCCTGGGGTGGATTCTGTGGTGGATAGGTTGCAGCAGATTTGGAACCATGTGGTGGACAATTTGAGGTTGTCACAGGAGAAGGCTCAGCGCTTTGCCAACCGCCGCCGCGGTGTGGGTCCCCGACTTCGTGTTGGGGACTTGGTGTGGCTGTCTTCTCGGTATGTTCCTATGAAGGTCTCCTCTCCTAAATTCAAGCCTCGCTTCATCGGTCCTTATAAGATCTTGGAAATCCTTAACCCGGTGTCTTTTCGTTTGGATCTCCCAGCATCGTTTGCCATTCATAATGTGTTCCATAGGTCTTTGTTGCGGAGGTATGTGGTACCTGTGGTTCCTTCTGTTGAGCCTCCTGCTCCGGTGCTGGTCGAGTGCGAATTGGAGTATGTGGTGGAGAAGATTTTGGATTCTCATATCTCTAGACGGAGGCTTCAGTATTTGGTTAAGTGGAAGGGCTATGGTCAGGAAGATAATTCCTGGGTTGTCGCCTCTGATGTTCATGCGGCCGATTTGGTTCGTGTCTTCCACGCGGCTCATCCTGATCGCTGATCGCCCTGGGGGTCTTGATGAGGGTTCGGTGACCCCTCCTCAAGGGGGGGGACTGTTGTGAACTCTATTTTTGGGCTCCCTCTAGTGGTCACAAGCGGTACTGTGTAGTGTTGTCTTTCTGCAGGTTGGCAGCATCAGCTGGTTCGTTATCCTTGGCTGGTTTCCTATTTAGCTCACCTGGATACTCAGTTCCTTGCCTGCTATCAATGTATTCAGTGCTCTTCAGATTCCTTGTGACTACCTAGCTCCTAGTCTCTCCAAGACAAGCTAAGTTTTTGTTTGTTCATTTTTTGATTATCAGCATTCATCATGTTTCTTGTCCAGCTTGCTAAAATGTGATTTCCTCGCTTGCTGGTTGCTCTAGGGGACTGAGTTTCTCCCCCCACACCGTTAGTTGGTGCGGGGGTTTTGGAAATCTCAGTGTGGATATTTTGTAAGGGTTTTTTACTGACCGCACAGACCCCTTTTCTATTTTCTGCTATCTAGTATTAGTGGGCCTCATTTGCTGAATCTGCTTTCACCCCTGTGTATGTGCCTTCCTCTTACTTCACCGTTATTATTTGTTGGGGCTTCTATATCTTTGGGGATTATTTCTCTGGAGGCAAGTGAGGTCTTTCTCTCTCTCTAGGGGTAGTTAGTTCCTCAGGCTGGCTCGAGACGTCTAGGATTTTAGGCACGTTCACCGGCTACTTCTAGTGTGTTTGGATAGGTTCAGATTTGCGGTCAGTCAAGTTTGCCACCTCCCTAGAGCTTGTCCTATGTTTGTTACTTAGCTGGAGTAATTTGTGATCCTCAACCACTAAGGATCATAAGAGTTCTGTCCGTGGACTCCCTCTGGTGGCTGTGAGTGGAGCTGCTGGTTCTGAGATTCCTTCCCCACCTGCCCTCGTTTAGGGCTAGGCTGGATTCTCTATTTAACTCCACTCAGATCGTTACTCCATGCCAGCTGTCAATGTTCTAGTACTGGTTCAGATCTCTCCTGGATCTTTCTGAGGACCTGTCTACTCCAGCGAAGCTAAGTTCCTGCTTGTTCATTTGTTACATATGGTTTTTCTTGCTAAGTTCTAGTCCAGCTTGCTATCATGAAACTGCCTGGCTAGCTGGAAGCTCTGGGGGTGCAGAGTGGCACCACCGCACCGTGAGTCGGTGCGGGGGTATTTTTTGCACACTCTGTCTGGTTTTGTAGTTTTTTGTGTTGACCGCAAAGATCCCTTTTCTATCCTCAATCTGTTTAGTTAGACTGGCCTCCATTTGCTAAAGCCTATTTCATCCTGTGTTTGTGATTTCCTCTTAACTCACAGTCAATACTTGTGGGGGGCTGCTTTTACCTTTGGGGAAATTTCTCTGAGGCAAGTGAGGCTTTGTTTCCTTTCTTTAGGGGTATTTAGCTCTTAGGCTGTGAAGAGGCGTCTAGGCAGAATCAGGCACGCTCCACGGCTATTTCTAGTTGTGTTGATAGGAGTAGGGTTTGCGGTCAGCAGAGTTCGCATTTCCCCAGAGCTCGTCCCGATTCCGTGTTTAACTATCAGGTCGTTCCTGTTGCACCTAACCACCAGGTCCATAACAGCAAACCACATGGAGACAGGTCAATTTTTTTTTCAGCACTACAGATGACAAGGGCCAATATGGGTCCATGAAAAACATGTGTCCAAAACACTGATGCTGTTTTTTCCGGTACCGGTTTTATACAGAAATGTAAAGGATGCCTTAGGATGATTTTACTATTGTAACTAGTGGTATGGCTGTATAGGTCCTAGTGCAATAATGAAAAGAATACATGTTTGTTTTTATTTATAAGCAATCTGAAGTGCATTGACCTACTCCCAACAGAAGTCCAGGACTATTTGCAGGTGGCTGCCAAGCTTCATTTCACAAGGTTGTCAAATCCGATTATGGCAGCATATGTATTATTCCTCTCAATCAGATAACTTCTTTATTAAAGTTTTTCTATGTAATTTAAAAAAAAAATCAACTTGACCCCAGACTTCCTCCCACCACAACCCCTCTCCTGTATGTGAAATACAAATAAATGATTCACACAAAACATTCTCATCATACATCATGCAGACGAAAGTGGCCCAGATACATTTTGGAATACAAACATATAAAACAGTAATAGAAATATCAAATATTCAACAAAGACATAAAGGAGGCAAGAAAACAACCAAGTATTGTGAGGCTGCCGTCACACTATCAGTATTTGGTCAGTATTTTACCTCAGTATTTGTAAGCCAAAACCAGGAGTGGAAGGAACAATTAGAGGAAAAGTATAATAGAAACATATGCACAACTTCTGTATTTATCACCCACTCCTGGTTTTGGCTTACAAATACTGATGTAAAATACTGACCAAATACTGAGCGTGTGACGGCAGCCTGAATATAATGAAAAAATCAGAAATGTTATTGAAAATTTATCAGATAAAATTATTTAAAAATAAAACAAACAATTTATATTGAATCCACACAATGAAAAATGAGGTAGGGCAAGCAGAAACTCTTTGTGTATAAGGCTGGACACACAGAAATAATAACACAATCTAAGCAGTTAAAAATGCCCCCATAGAGCGATCTGTGAATATGCACCCAACAGTATTGCAACTGTAAAGAATAAAAAATCACTACCATATCAATACAATATATCATAAATACAGACATTATTTATTTGTATGTGATTATAAAGTCAAGATAATGGTAATAGTCAAGAGATCATACTAGGCATAAATACGCATACACAGCACCAACGAAAAATAAAAAGGGAACAAAGCGATGACCCTAGCCAATGCTCGTCTTGTACAATGTACTTCATTACAAGGTCAAATTGTTACATACCAAATCCGTGCAGGGTCCATCCTGAAATGGAAGTAAAAGTGCACAAAATTTACATCAATTTAAAAATGCTGGGCTGCTGTTTAAAATGTAAAGACAGCAAGAATGCAACATATTGGAAATCTTTTCGTCATATTTTAATTGTAGCCGAAGATAGAACACTTCACAACAGAAGATGAAAGTTAGACATTTAAACTTTGAATGATTATCCCTTTAATATAGACAGTCATACCACATAAAATAGTTATTAACCCCTTACTGACATCGGACGTATTAGTACGCCGATGTCAGCATCCCCCGCTTTGATGTGGGCTCCGGTGGTGAGTCTACATCTTTCCAGGGACATGTCAGCTGTTTCAATCAGCTGACGTGTGCCCACAGTTGGCCCGGTTCGAATCACAATCCACCCGCAGCTATTAACTAGTTAAATACCGCTGTCAAACTCTGACAATTCAGCTACATAGAGGCGATCTGAACATCATGTAGCTGAGCCAATTAGGTTGTGGCAGCTTCTAGTGGTAATGGTATCATTAAAAACATCAGCTCGGCACGCAAAAAATAAGCCCTCACCAAACCCGAGACTACGAAAAATGGAGACGCTATGGCTATCGAAAAATTGTGTAACTTATTTTTTTTTTTAGCAAAGTTTGGAATTTTTTAAAAAAGATAAAAAGATAAAAAATAACCTAGACATGTTTGGTGTCTATGAACTCGTAATGACCTAGAGAATCATAATGGCAGGTCAGTTTTAGCATTTAGTGAACCTAGCAAAAAACCCAAACAAAAAACAAGGGTGTGATTGCAATTTCACTGCACTTAGAATTTTTAAGCCCGCAAATGGCTATATTGACGGAAAAATTAAAAAGTTATGGTTCTGGGATGGAGGGGAGCGAAAAATGAAAATGCAAAACCGAAAAAAGCTCCAGCCATGAAGGGGTTAAATAACATTCCCTTCATGTTTACTTTACATCAACACAATTTTTTAAAATATTTTATTTTTTTAGGATGCTATAAGGTTTAAAATTATAGCAGCAATTTTTCATTTTTTTTCAATGAAATTTAAGTTTTGAAGTGACTTTGGGGGTCTTATATTTCTTAAAATACCCAAAAGTGATACTATTTTAAAAACCGCACCTCTCAACGTATTAAAAACTGCTGTCAGGTAGTTTATTAACCATTTGGGTGTTTTTCAGTCATTAATACCAATTGGCATAACAGAAAGGAAAAAACTTCACACTCTGTTAACCATTTATATGATGTAGTCACTCTTGACCGCAACATTTAAGGGGTTAAACAGATATGGATGATGGCTATGGCTATTGCAGAACGTTGTCAGCTATAGTGTACAGTTGACAGCTGCTGAATTGTCACTAGTGATGAGCCAATATACTCGTTACTCGAGATTTCCAGAGCACGCTCGGGGGTCCTCAGAGTATTTTTTAGTGCTCGGAGATTTAGTTTTCTTTGCCGCAGCTGAATGATTTACATCTGTTAGCCAGCATAAGTACATGTGGGGGTTGCCTGGTTACTAGGGAATCCCCACATGTACTTATGCTGGCTAACAGATGTAAATCATTCAGTTGCGGCAAGAAAACTAAATCTCCAAGCACTAAAAAATACTCTGAGGACCCCCGAGCATGCTCTGGAAATCTCGAGTAATGAGTATATTCGCTCATCACTAATTGTCACCCATTGGTGGATGCTATTCTCTTATATCTCGGGTCAGTAAAAAGACGTATTGGTGGTCATTAAGGAGTTAATAAAGTCATACTGACAGGATACCTTTAAGATAATTTTTTGTATGAACGGTATTGATTTTTCAAAAGCTACCTTTAATCCCTATGTTATGTAACGGGGGCCAGGGTGGTAGCCGTGGCGAGGAGCTGCTGTTGTTCCATCACACCCCGGTGCCCCGCTGCATTAATAAACTGTCCTTGTTGTGGTGTGCTGTGTTTGCAATGTATTTCACCCACCTGTGGGTCAGAAGTCTCCTCAGACTGCAAAGTCCCGATTTGTCTCAGCAACACACAAAGATTCTCAAAGTCCAGATTCATTTGCAACAGAACTTTACTTAATTACTTCAGCTTCATTAAAGACACCGTCCAATAGTCTTCACATGTCACAGATGTTCCACCTTCTAAGCTGTCCCTGGTCTTCCTTAACAACACATCATCTGGTAGGATTCTCCATTCCTGCAGTTTTCTGGATTGCCGGTCTAGCTGATCCCTGGTGAGGCGGCGTCCACTTTCCCCTTCCTTGGGCGAAATTACAGGATTACACTTCTAATCCTTGTCGGACCGTAGGTCCCGGACATCACGGGAGTTCCCAAAGGCCTAACCGCTGACCACTCCAACTGCCCCGATCACATCAGTCACAAAGACAGGCGTGTCACCCTTCTAATCTTCTAGAACAATCCTCCTCACAGACCCGTTCGTCTCACAACCTGACAGCTCTGCTCCACTCTACGTACTGACTGATTACCTCAGGGAGACACTCCTCCCACCACTACACTGGCTCCGCCCCCTTTCTCAACTGTCACTGCTCTGACTGAAACCAGTTCTTAACACAATCTAATCTCCTACTCTACAGTGCCCCGTAACACTAACCCACAACTACACTGCCATAACCCTTACCAGTGCTGACCTACCACTGCCACTGACTGTCCCTATTCCTGTCCCTAACACACAGATATCGGAACAGTGTCAGCCATTATCATATTATACAGTGTCAGCTCTCCTATATTACACAGGGCGCACAGCAAACACAAAACACACAGGAATACAGGGCTCAAACCAGCCGCCTGCACACCCCCTTACAGTTACATGCCAGAATTATACTTTTTCACCTATTTACAGTAAATGTATCTGTGACATTAGAAGCATACACGCAAATGGTGCACAAATGCACACCTGAAAAGATTTCCCACCAAGTGGGTACATTACAGTAAACCCTAAAAATAAGAGGACAATAAAGGAAAATGCACTCAATCATATGTAGGTCAATAAATATAAAGTATAGGACATGGTAAGAAAGGTTGAGAGCTGTTCTTCTTGTGGGAATAAGAGCTCACAGATTTCGTCTCTCGTATCTAATCTGGTGGCCTCAATGTTCAAGGATCATGATAATAATTACATGTTTCATAGCCTGTGACGTTATAGTGCAAGTATTCACTATTCTTGCTATAAAATGTCTAAGTACAATTTAAAGAGGGACCATTTTGTTTGTATTTCATAAAGAAGTACATTTGAAAATAGGCAACTTTGTAACCGGATCAGAGAAATTTGTTCCTTCTCCTGGATTGATCGTTCTCTCTGAATTCATGGATAAAATCTGTATTCCATTAAGACAGATTTTCCCATGGCTAAGATAGATGACAATTGGTGCTTTGAGGAGGGAAGGCGCAAGAGGCCGTTCTCCATAGAGCTTTATCAGCACCAATTGTCTTCTATTTCAGAAAATTGAAAATGGATTTTACCTGTGAATTGAGAACTTTGAAAATAAAAGATCAGTCCAGGTGGAAAAATAAGTGGCTATCTCTAATAAGATATAAATAAAATTAAAATGACGGTTACACTTTAAGTAAAAAAAAATGTGAAATATAAATGCTGCCAGGCAACGTGTTGGTTTTGTAAATTGCCACTATAATATTTTAGCATTGTCTGCTTATTTTATAGTCATGTCTAACCTGAAGGCCTGAAAGGTTTCTATGTCACTTGAATGTTGAATATTTTTGAATTTTAGGCTGTAATTCAGTGGTCGGATATGATTAGTTTGAAATCAAGAATGCCAAACTATGGTTTACCCAGATACCAATGGTTGACTAACGCATGGAATTTCTTTCAACGTGAGGTAAGATTTTATTTTTTTTTCATTAGTAAAAGCCGACTTTCCTGCTGGTTCATGTAGAAATCTCTCTTCATTTTTGCAGTTGTATCTCAATATTGCATGCTGTGCTCCTTATGCTTGAAACTAGCTGTTTCCAGCCATCTAACGCTCGGCACGCTCATTGCTATCTAATTAACGCTGCTGGTGATTATACTAAAGTAAATAATGACAACATTCAATAGCGCTTACGCAGGTGGTAAATTAACTTAAAATGAAGTTAATAACAATAATAATCATTAAAAATCTGAATAATACTAATAACCAATCCTGCAATTTAGTCGATATTGTTGTTGTCGATCAGCTACTGCATCATTGTCTGGATTTTTCTGCGGCCTGTGATATGGACCTGGCGACTCTTCTTGGCTCATTTTGTTTGGGAGAATGCGGATGCAATTAAATGTAAGTTTACCTTGGCTGAAGTGGTTGAATTACATAGAAAGGAAGTGCTGCGTGTGGTAATGTGGGGGGGCAGAGCCTCGTGTGGTAATGTGTGGGGACGGAACCTCGTGTGGTAATGTGTGGGGACGCAGCCTCGTGGTAATGTGGGGGAACAGAGCCTCGTGTGGTAATGTGTGGGGATGCAGCCTCGTGTGGTAATGTGTGAGGACAGAGCCTCGTGTGGTAATGTGTGGGGATGAAGCCTCGTGTGGTGATGTGGAGGGACGGAGCTTCGTGTGTTAATGTGTGAGGACGGAGCCTCGTATGGTTATGTGTGGGGACAGAGCCTCATGTGGTAATGTGTGGAGACGGAGCCTCATGTGGTAATGTGTGAAGACGGAGCCTCGTATGGTAATGTGTGGGGACAGAGCCTCATGTGGTAATGTGTGGGGACGGAGCCTTGTGCGTTAATGTGTGGGGACGGAGCCTCATGTGGTAATGTGGGGGCGGGATTATGTGTGGTAATGTGGTGGGGTCGCGGGATTATGTGTGGTGATGTGGTGGGGGGCGGGATTATGTGTGGTAATGTGGGGGGACAGGATTATCTGTGGTAATGTGGTGGGGGGGCAGGATTATGTGTAGTAATGTGGTGATGTGGTGGCGGGATTATGTGTGGTGATGTGTTGAAGGGGCGGGATTATGTGTGGTGATGTGGGGGGAGGGATTTGTGGGGGGCGGGATTGTGTGTGGTGATGTGTTGCGGATTGTGTGTGGTAATGTGGTAGGGGTTGGATTGTGTGTGGTAATCGAGTGGGGGGCAGGATTATGTGTGGTGATGTGGTGGGGGCAGAGCTACTCTGCAGGGGACGGGATTAGCGAGTAATCACGATGCCTCTTATATATATAGATGTAACTATGGAGACAACAAAAAAACTGAAAAAAAGCTGAATGGCACTAAGAAACCAGGTGGATACTCAGTAGTAGTAGTAACTATGGAGTATTACAAGATTCATATTAAAAGACGTTTTTGTCCATCTATCTTTAAGTGGTTGTCCAGCTTTAGGCTACAAGTCTATAGTCCCTTTATAAGACTGCAGACTTGTGAACCCTCAGAAAAGTGCACACTAACTACTGTGAGGATTCTCGTAACAGCACACGCATGACCACACGTATGCAATTTGCATGCATGCAGTTAGGTGTCGCCTAGACGTGCGAGGCCTCGCTCAGTGCAAATGTATTGAGTGAGGCTGGAAACATCTAGTCAGAATGTGGCTTGAAGTGACTGTAGACTTGTAGCCTAAGGCCGGCCAACCCCTTTAAATGAAAAATTAGGTTGCATTGCTGCCTTATTTTTTGCTTTGTGTATGACTGAAGGACATTGAACTATTGATGTGGTAGGACTATTTTGCACCCACCACTATATATGGCTATGTTGCGCTTTTTATCTATAAAAAAAAATGTCCAGAAAAAAATACCATTAATTATGCCTGGTGCGGTTCTGGTTGTTCCAGATACAGCGGAGTCCCAGACAGGAAAAGAACAGTCCACTTTCTGTAACTATTTTACTTAGGGATGAAACAATTCCTACTCGGTTTTGATAACCACACAGACAACACATCCAACATCCAAAAAATTTTGCCAGAAGGCTATATCCTCTCTGCTGAACAGCTCGGCACCCAAGAGAACTGTTTCTGTAATATTCTCTATGTAAATTTACCTGTTGGCGGGCCCGTCTGAACTAGGCGCTGTTGCCTTAATACACCCTGAGAGAAGCTGGTTTAATTAAATGAGTGGAAAGCACAGGTTCGCCTGCGGTTCAGCGTAGTGATTCACAGTCCTTAGAATATATATTTCTATTCCTATTTCCCAGTCAAATATTCCCCTCCCGTTCCGGTATAATCTTAAGAAAACTAGAGGAATAGTCCATCCTCGACTATATTAACCCCTTTACCCCCAAGGGTGGTTTGCACGTTAATGACCAGGCCAATTTTTACAATTCTGACCACTGTCCCTTTATGAGGTTATAACTCTGGAACGCTTCAACGGATCCTGGTGATTCTGACAATGTTTTCGCGTGACATATTGTACTTCATGATAGTGGTAACATTTCTTTGATATTACCTGCGTTTATTTGTGAAAAAAAAAACGGAAATTTGGCGAAAATTTAGAAAATTTTGCAATTTTCCAACTTTGAATTTTTATGCAATTAAATCACAGAGATATGTCACACAAAATACTTAATAAGTAACATTTCCCACATGTCTACATCAGCACATTTTGGAACCAAATTTTTGTTTTGTTAGGGAGTTCTAAGGGTTAAAAGTTGACCAGCAATTTCTCATTTTTACAACACCATTTTTTTTTAGGGACCACATCTCATTTGAAGTCATTTTGAGGGGTCTACACTGTGTTCCAAATTATTATGCAAATAATATTTCCTCATATTTTCTCTAAATTACCTATCTGAATTGCAGTCATTGTTATTTTCCAGTCATCTACTATTCTAGTATAATTGCAATGTTTTGGAAAAAACTGCCTATGAAGACAGTATCTTTTAAAAAAAAAAATAAACACTTAAAATGCATGTTCCAAATTATTATGCACAGCAGAGTTTTCAACCTTTTTTTTTTATTTTGAACAAAAAAATGGTAAATTGTGAAGTTATAAGCATTATCAGCTTATTACAAAATGAAATCAAACAGTTTTCAAGTGAAAACTTTATTCTAGGTGATGTTACATTTGCACATAGGACCCCTTGTTCGAAAGAAGCTTCTGAACTCTCTCGTCCGTTGAATTTGTCAGTTTTTGGATGGTTTCTGCTTCATGTGGACAGAATACCCTCCCAGAGCTGTTGCTTAGATGTGAACTGCCTCCCGCCATCATAGACACTCCTTTTGATGATGCTCCAGAGGTTCTCAATGGGGTTGAGGTCAGGGGAAGATGGTGGCCACACCATAAGTTTATCCTCTTTTATGCCCATAGCAGCCAGAGATGAAGATGTGTTTTTTGCAGCATGAGACGGTGCATTATCATGCATGAAAATGATCTTGCTGCGGAAAGCACGGTTCTTCCTCTTGAACCATGGCAGGAAGTGTTGTTTTAGAAACTCCACATAGATTATGGAGTTCATCTTTACCCCTTCAGGGATCATAAAGGGGCCGACAATCTCTCTCCCCATGATTCCAGCCCAAAACATTACTCCACCTCCTCCTTGTTGGCGCCTTACCCATGTTTTCATGGGGTGTCCATCAACCAGCCATCCTCCACTCCATCCATCTGGACCATCGAGCGTTGCACGGCACTCATCGGTGAACAAAACAGTTTGGGAGTCAGTCTTCATGTATCGTTTGGCCCACTGGAGCCGTTTCTGCTTGTTGCAGTGGAGAGAGGTGGTCGACAGGATGGCTTACGCACAGCTGCAAACCTCTGAAGGACCCTGCATCTTGTTGTTCTGGGGACGTTGGAGGCACCAGCAGCTTTAAAAACGTGTCTGCTGCTATGACAAGGCATTTTTGCAGCTGCTTTTTTAACCTTACGCAATTGCCTGTTGGAAAGAGTCCTCAATTTTTCCTTATCAGCACGCACACGTGTGTGCTGGGAATCAGCTACATACTTCTTGATTGTGCGATGATCACGATGAAGTGTCTTGACAATGTTGATTGTAGTCGTGCCTTGACCTAAATACTCCACAATTTGTTGCTTCTCGGCAGCCGACACATCCTTTTTCTTTCCCATTTTGGCAAAAAATGTAGGCTGCTTAATAATGTGGAACAGCCTTCTTAAGTAGTCTTGCCTTTATTTGGACACACCTGCCAAACTAATTTGCACAGGTATCTGCAATTGCTTTCAGTGATATAAAGAGCCCTGACACACATCACCATCAATGAGTTTAAATGACAAACAAAAAAATTCTAACCTTATCACTCCTAAACTCTATGTGCATAATAATTTGGAACACAGTGTATATGATAGAAAATACCCAAGTGTGACACCATTCTAAAAACTGCACCCCTCAAGGTGCTCAAAACCACAATCAAGAAGTTTATTAACCCTTCAGGTGTTTCACAGGAATTTTTGGAATGTTTAAATAAAAATGAACATTTAACTTTTTTTTACAAAAAATTTACTTCAGCTCCAATTTGTTTTATTTTACCAAGGGTAACAGGAGAAAATGGACTGCAAAAATTGTTGTACAATTTGTCCTGAGTACGCCAATACCCCATATGTGGGGGTAAACCACTGTTTGGGCGCATGGCAGAGCTCGGAAGGGAAGGAGCGCCGTTTGACTTTTCAATGCAAAACTGACAGGAATTGAGATGGGACGCCATTTTGCGTTTGGAGAGCCACTGATGTGCCTAAACATTGAAACCCCCCACAAGTGACACCATTTTGGAAAGTAGACCCCCTAAGGAACTTATCTAGATGTGTGCTGAGCACTTTGACCCACAAAGGGCTTCACAGAAGTTTATAATGCAGAGCCGTAAAAATAAAACAAACATTTTTTCCCACAAAAATTATTTTTTATCCCCCAGTTTTGTATTTTTCCGAGGGTAACAGGAGAAATTGGACCCCCAAAGTTGTTGTCCAATTTGTCTTGAGTACGCTGATACCCCATATGTGGGGGGGGAACCACCGTTTGAGCGCATGGCAGAGCTCGGAAGGGAAGGAGCATCATTTGGAATGCAGACTTAGATGGATTGGTCTGCAGGCGTCACATTGCGTTTGCAGAGCCCCTAATGTACCTAAACAGTAGAAACCCCCCACAAGTGACCCCATATTGGAAACTAGACCCCCCAAGGAACTTATCTAGATGTGTTGTGAGAACTTTGAGCCCCCAAGTGTTTCACTACAGTTTATAACGCAGAGCCGTGAAAATAAAAAATCTTTATTTCCCACAAAAATTATTTTTTAGCCCCCAGTTTTGTATTTTTCCAAGGGTAACAGGAGAAATTGGACCCCAAAAGTTGTTGTCCAATGTGTCCTGAGTATGCTGATACCCCATATGTTGGGGTAAACCCCAGTGTGGGCACACGGGAGAGCTCGGAAGGGAAGGAGCACTGTTTTACTTTTTCAACGCAGAATTGGCTGGAATTGAGATCGGACGCCATGTCGCGTTTGGAGAGCCCCTGATGTGCCTAAACAGTGGAAACCCCCCAATTATAACTGAAACCTTAATGTAAACACACCCCTAACCCTAATCCCAACGGTAACCCTAACCACACCTCTAACCCAGACACACCCCTAACCCTAATCCCCACCCTATTCCCAACCGTAAATGTAATCCAAACCCTAACCCTAACTTTAGCCCCAACCCTAACTGTAGTCTTAACCCTAGCCCCAAACCTAACCCTAACCCTAGCCCTAACCCTAGCCCTAACCCTAGCCCCAACCCTAACCCAAGCCCTAACCCAAGCCCTAACCCAAGCCCTAACCCAAGCCCTAACCCAAGCCCTAACCCTAGCCCTAACCCTAGCCCTAACCCTAACCCTAGCCCTAACCCTAATGGGAAAATTGAAATAAATATGTTTTTTTAATTTTTTAATTTTTCCCTAACTAAGGGGGTGATGAAGGGGGGTTTGATTTACTTTTAAAGCGGGTTTTTTAGAGGATTTTTATGATTGGCAGCTGTCATACACTGAAAGACGCTTTTTATTGCAAAAAATATTTTTTGCGTTACCACATTTTGAGAGCTATAATTTTTCCATATTTGAGACCACAGTGTCATGTGAGGTCTTGTTTTTTGAGGGACGAGTTGACGTTTTTATTGGTAACATTTTCGGGCACGTGACTTTTTTTGATCGCTTTTTATTCCGATTTTTGTGAGGCAGAATGACCAAAAACCAGCTATTCATGAATTTCTTTTGGGGGAGGTGTTTATACCGTTCCGCGTTTGGTAAACTTGATAAAGCAGTTTTATTCTTCGGGTCAGTACGATTACAGCGATATCTCATTTATATCATTTTTTTATGTTTTGGCGCTTTTATACGATAAAAACTATTTTATAGAAAAAATAATTATTTTGGCATCGCTTTATTCTGAGGACTATAACTTTTTTATTTTTTTGCTGATGATGCTGTTTGGCAGCTCTTTTTTTGCGGGACAAAATGACGCTTTCAGCGGTAGCATGGTTATTTATATCTGTCTTTTTGATTGCGTTTTATTCCACTTTTTATTCGGCGGTATGATTATAAAGCGTTGATTTTTGGCTCGTTTTTTTTTTTTTCTTACGGTGTTTACTGAAGGGGTTAACTAGTGGGACAGTTTTATAGGTTGGGTCGTTACGGACGCGGCGATACTAAATATGTGTACTTTTATTGTTTGTTTTTTTTTATTTAGATAAAGAAATGTATTTATGGGAATAATATATATTTTTTTTTCTTTATTTAGGAATTTTTTTTTTTTTTTTTTTTTTTTACACATGTGGAAATTTTTTTTAAAACTTTTTTACTTTGTCCCAGGGGGGGACATCACAGATCGGTGATCTGACAGTTTGCACAGCACTCTGTCAGATCACCGATCTGACTTAGAGCACTGCAGGCTTACCAGCGCCTGCTCTGAGCAGGCACTCGGTAAGCCACCTCCCTCCCTGCAGGACCCGGATGCCGCGGCCATCTTGGATCCGGGACCTGCAGCAAGGAAGGAGGTAGGAGACCCTCGGAGCAATGCGATCACATCGCGTTGCTGCGGGGGTCTCAGGGAAGCCCGCAGGGAGCCCCTTCCCTGCGCGATGCTTCCCTATACCGCCGGCACACCGCGATCATGTTTGATTGCGGTGTGCCGGGGGTTAATGTGCCGGGGGCGGTCCGTGACCGCTCCTGGCACATAGCGGCGGATGTCAGCTGCGATAGGCAGCTGACACCCGGCCACGATCGGCCGCGCTCCCCCCGTGAGCGTGGCCGATCGAGCTGGACGTACTATTCCATCCTTGGGAAGTAGGGCCCACCCCACATGGACGGAATAGTACGTCCAATGACAGAAAGGGGTTAAGTGATTCACAGAAGTTTATAATGCAGAGCCGTAAAAATAAAAAATCATATTTTTTCACAAAAATGATATTTTCGCCCCCAATTTTTTATTTTCCCAAGGATAAGAGAAGAAATTTGACCCAAAAGTTGTTGTCCAATTTGTCCCGAGTACGCTGATACCCCATATGTGGGGTGGAACCACCGTTTGAGTGCATGGCAGAGCTCGGAAGGGAAGGAGTGCCATTTGGAATGCAGACTTAGATGGATTGGTCTGCAGGCGTTACATTGCGTTTGCAGAGCCCCTAATGTACCAAAACAGTAGAAACCCCCCACAAGTGACCCCATATTGGAAACTAGACCCCCCAAAGAACTTATCTAGATGTGTTGTGAGAACTTTGAACCCCCAAGTGTTTCACTACAGTTTATAACGCAGAGCCGTGAAAATAAAAAATCTTTTTTTTCCACAAAAAATATTTTTTAGCCCCCAGTTTTGTATTTTCCCAAGGGTAACAGGAGAAATTGGACCCCAAAAGTTGTTGTCCAATGTGTCCTGAGTATACTGATACCCCATATGTTGGGGTAAACCCCTGTTTGGGTGCACGGGAGAGCTCGGAGGGGAAGGAGCACTGTTTTACTTTTTCAACACAGAATTGGCTGGAATTGAGATCGGACGCCATGTCGCGTTTGGAGAGCCCCTGATGTGCCTAAACAGTGGAAACCCCCCAATTATAACTGAAACCCTAATCCAAACACACCCCTAACCCTAATTCCAACGATAACCCTAACCACACCACTAACCCTGACACACCCCTAACCCTAATCTCAACCCTATTACCAACCGTAAATGTAATCCAAACCCTAATTTTAACCCTAACCCTAACTTTAGCCCCAACCCTAACTGTAGCCCCAACCCTAACCCTAGCCCTAACCTTAACCCTAGCCCTAACCATAACCCTAGCCCTAATGGGAAAATGGAAATAAATACATTTTTTACATTTTTTAATTTTTCCCTAACTAAGGGGGTGATGAAGGGGGATTTGATTTACTTTTATAGCAGGTTTTTTTTTATGATTGGCAGCCATCACACACTAAAAGACGCTTTTTATTGCAAAAAATATTTTTGGCGTTACCACATTTTGAGAGCTATAATTTTTCCATATTCTGGTCCACAGAGTCAAGTGAGGTCTTGTTTTTTGCGGGACGAGTTGACATTCTTACTAGTACCATTTTCGGGCACGTGACATTTTTTGATCGCTTTTTATTCCGATTTTTGTGAGGCAGAATGACCAAAAACCAACTATTCATGAATTTCTTTTGGGATGGGGGGCGCTTATACCGTTCCGCGTTTGGTAAAATGGATAAAGCAGTTTTATTCTTCGGGTCAGTACGATTACAGCGATACCTCATTTATATCATTTTTTTATGCTTTGGTGCTTTTATACGATAAAAACTATTTTATAGAAAAAATAATTATTTTTGCATCGCTTTATTCTGAGGACTATAATTTTTTTATTTTTTTGCTAATGATGCTGTATGACGGCTCGTTTTTTGCGGGACAAGATGACGTTTGTAGCGGTACCATGGTTATTTATATCCATCTTTTTGATTGCGTGTTGTTCCACTTTTTGTTTGGCGGTATGATAATAAAGCGTTTTTTGCCTCTTTTTTTTTGTTCACTGAAGGGGTTAACTAGTGGGACGGTTTTATAGGTCGGGCCGTTATGGACGCGGCGATTCTAATTATGTGTACTTTTATTGTTTTTCTTATTTAGATAAAGAAATATATTTATGGGAACCATATATTTTTTTTTTTTAGGAATTTTTTTTATTTTTTTTTACACATGTGAATATTTTTTTTTCACACTATAACATTGCCCCGGGGGGGGGGGGGGGTGTAACATTTTATAGTGTAAGATCGCTGATCTGACACTTTGCTGTGCACTGTGTCAAATCAGCGATCTGACGTGCACTCCTGCAGGCTTACCAGCGCTTGCTCTAAGCAGGCGCTGGTAAGCCACCTTTCTGCAGGACCCAGATGCAGCCCCGCGGCCATTTTGGATCCGGGGCCTGCAGGAAGGAGGATGTAGGAGACCCTCGGAGCAACGCGATCACATCGCGTTGCTCCGGGGGTCTCAGGGAAGCATGCAGGGAGCCCCCTCCCTGTGCGATGCTTCCCTATACCGCCGGTACACTGCGATCATGTTTGATCGCAGTGTGCCGGGGGATAATGTGCCGGGGGTGGTCCGTGACCGCTCCTGGCACATAGTGCCGGATGTCAGCTGCGATAGCTGACACCCGGCCGCGATCGTCCGTGCTCCCCTCGAGAGCGCGGCCGATAGCTATGACGTACTATCCTGTCGGTGGTCATACGGGCCCACCCCATCTCGACGAAATAGTACATCTAATGTCAGAAAGGGGTTAACAATATTCCAAAATTAACCATATTTATATACATATCCTCAAGGGCACCATGGACAAAGTCTGTTGGAGTTGAACCACTGCTCCATTTTATATTGTTCCACAGAGACTGCTCTTCCAGCAGACAAATAGGAAACACAAGCCTTGTCTGGGGTTCGCTGCGTGCTGTGCCAGTACCAAAGAGTAGCATAAAATTTTCAGTCACTGAACCGCAATAGAACGTGGTCCGTAAAGTCAATATATCTAAATACTGTATCTAACTATAGGCCTTGTGTCTCTTTGCGCCAAAAATTTATTGTGGTGCGTGCATGTTTACTTACTGCGCAGTTGCAGTGGCCTTTAGTGTCCTCTTGACTGGTCTGCTCAGAATAAAATAATCTGCACATGCAGGCAGATATGGAATTTCTCTAGCTGGTGAGCAATACCGAAGAAGCTTGTGGTGTGACTCTTTCACTGGACGTAGCTCCTCTCTCTTTTCAGGTCACCGTCCCTTCTGTTTCTTAACAGCTTGTACAGCAGGAATTCCCTCACATCAGGACAGGTTCAGATCCCAGACCAGCTCCACTCCAATCTGCCGCTTCTTCTAATTAGGAAGGGTGCTATCATGAGGATATAGTCGGATTCCTCTCCAGCACAGCCTCGTTTAGCCCTCATTTCTGCAGACCCTGCGCAAGATGGCCATGCTTCCTTTTCCTGTGTTTCATTTTAAAAAACCCTCCTAACACATCTTATAGCATAACACAGTCTCTTAACTATGTTCAACAACAGCGACCTCTTTTGACCAGTTAACAAATTTAACTATAAAGAAAAAAATAGATTTGCAGCAAGTACAGGGATTATTCAGGCGTGCGTACAAGTACCTCAATTATTCCACCCTGGTGGGGCGACACACACCTCACACACGGACTTGCATTGTCTTTCAGGCTGAAGAAAACAGACATGTGCACGGCCCCATAAAATATAATAGGTATAAATACTATCTGTGAAAATCATGAATAACAATCATCAGCAGTAAATAGCCATGTGCCCGAACTCCTAAATGTATTCTTCAGGCCCTGGACTATGTACAGGTGCTTCTCACAAAATTAGAATATCATCAAAAAGTTAATTTATTTCAGTTCTTCAATACCAAAAGTGAAACTCATATATTATATAGAGTCATTACAAACTGAGTGATCTATTTCAAGTGGTTTTTTGCATTTAATTTGGAAATCAAGGTCCCAGAGTCTGGAGGAAGAGTGGAGAGGCACACAATCCAAGCTGCTTGAGGTCTAATGTGGTTTCCACAATCAGTGATGGTTTTGGGGAGCCATGTCATCTGCTGGTGTAGGTCCACTGTGTTTTATCAAGACCAAAGTCAGCGCAGCCATCTACCAGGAAATTTTAGGGCACTTTATGCTTCACTCTGCCAGCAAGCTTTTTGGAGATGGAGATATCATTCTCCTACAGGACTTGGCACCTGTCCACACTGCCCAAGTACCAATACCTGGTTTAAAAACAGCAGTATCACTGTGTTTGATTGGCCAGCAAACTTGCCTGACCTTAACCTCATAGAGAATTTGTGGGGTATTGTCAAGAGGAAGATGAGAGACAATGTAGACAAGCTGAAGGCTGCTATCAAAGCAACCTGGGCTTCCATAACACCTCAGCAGTGCAACAGGGTGATCACATACATGCCACTTCACATTGATGCAGTAATTGATGCTAAGGGAGCCCCGACCAAGTATTGAGTGCAGTTACTGAACATACATTTCAGTAGACCAACATTTTGGATTTTAAAATAATTTTTCAAGCTGGTGTTATAAAGTATTCTAATTTACTGAGATAATGTCTTTTGAGTTTTCATTGGCTGTAAGCCATAATCATCAACATTAACAGAAATAAACACTTGAAATAGATTACTCTGTTTGTAATGACTCTATATTTTATCTATAATTTTGTGAGAAGCACCTGTATGTATAATACTAATACAGTGCATCTGTTTTTCCTGGAGTGTCAAATGAAGAGTAACTGTGATTAATTTTCTTTTTCCATGAATCAATAGTACATGTGAAAAAAATAAACTTTGTAATATATCTTATTTCAGAAATCTGCTTCTTTAACCTCTAGGGCTCCTTCTCACTTGCGAGAAATACGTGCGAGTCTCGCATGTTTAAACCAAGCTCTGGCGCCGGCACTTGAGAGCGGAGGGTGCAGCTCCATGTGTTGCTATGCAGCCGCATGCTCCGCTCTGGAGTGCCGGCGGCAGAGCTTGGTGTTAACATGCGAGACTCGCATGTATTTCTCGCAAGTAAAAAGGAGCCCTTAGACCAATCATTTATTCTTAAAGTTCTCAATTCTGGAGTTAAATGTGTATTCAGTGAATACAGAGTTTCCTATTACTGAGTTAGGAGATGGCAGTTGGTGCTTTTAACCCCTTAGGGACTGAGCCAGTTTTTACCTTAATGACCATGCTAGATTGTAGAAATCTGACCACTGTCACTTTATGTGGTAATAACTCTGGAACGCTTCAATGTATCTCAGTGATTCTGAGATTTTCTCATGACATATTGTACTCTATGATGGTGGTAAAATTTGTTTGCTCTGACTTGAGTTGATTTGTAAAAATGCCACAAGATGAAGAAAAAAACCAACACAATTTTCAAGTGTTCAATCTTTATAGCCTTAATCCCTTTACACCCAAAACCTGTTTGCACCTTCATGACCATTCCAAGTTTGACAATTTTGACTAGTGTCACTTTGAGGTAATAAATCTGGAACACTTCAACGGATTCGACTGATTCTTTTTTCATGACATATTGTACTTCACGTTATTGGTAAAATTTCTTCGATATGACTTGCGTTTACTTGTGAAAAAAATGCAAATTTGGCAAAAATTTTGAACATTTTGCAATTTTCAAACTTTTAATTTTTATGCCCTAAAATCAGTTATGTAACACAAAATAGTTAATAAGTAACATTTCCCACATGTTGGTTTTTTTGTTAGGAAGTTATAAAGGTTAAAAGTTGACCAGCAATTTCTCATTTTTCCAACAAAATTTACAAAAGCATTTTTTCTATATGACAGAAAATACACAAAAAGACACCAATTGTAAAAACTGAGACCCTTATGATGCTCAAAACCACATTCAAGAAGTTTATTAACTCTTCAGATGCTTCACAGGAATTTTTGGAATGTGGAGAAAAAAAATTTACATTTAACTTTTGACACCAAAATTTTATTTTAGATCTAAATGTTTTTTTTTAGCAAGGGTAACATGACAAAATGGACCCCAAAAAGTGTTTTGCTACTTGTCCTGAGCATGCAGTTGCCCCATATGTGGGAGAAAGTTGCTGGCATAATTAACGGACACCATGCTGGGTTTTGCGAGACCGTGATGTGCCTAAACAGTGGAATCTACCCACAAGTGACATCATTTTGAAAACTAGATCCCTCAGAGAAATTATCTAGATGTGTTGAGAGCACCTTCAGCCCCCAGGTGCTTCACAGAAGCTTATAACATTGAGCCGTGAAAATAAAAAATAAAAAATCGCATTTTTCCCACAAAAATATTTTTTTGCCCAAAATTCAGCATTTTCTTAAGGGCAGAAGGGGAAAATGCTCCATAGAATTAATTGTGCAATTTCTCCTGAGTACGCAGATACCCAAAATGTGGAGGAAAACTTCTGTTTGGGCACAAAGTAGGGCTTGGAAGGGGTGGAGAGCCATTTGACTTTTAGAAAGAAAAATTTGCTGTAATAATTAGCGGATGCCATGTCGCCTTTGGAGAGCCCTGATGTGACTGAACAGAAGAAACTGCCCACAAGTGATAACATTTTGGAAACTAAACTTCTCAGGGAAATTCACAGTGCTTCACATAAGTTTAGAACGTTGAGCTGTAAAAATAAAAAATATATATTTTCCCCACCAAAAATGTTTTTTTTTAGCTTCAGATTTTGCATTTTCATAAGGGGTAACTGGAGAAAAAAGAACCCAAAATTTGTTGTGCAATTTGTGCTGAGTACACTGAAACCCCATATATGGTCAAAAATTACTTTTGAGGCACAGTGCAAAGCTCAGAAGGGAAGAAGCGCCATTTTGAAGTTCAGATTTGAGGGTGCCATGTTACATTAGCAGAGCCCCTGAGGTGCCAGAACAGCAGACCCCCATAAGAGACCCCATTTTATAAACTAGACCTCGCAATGAATTTATCTAGTGACAATTTGCATATTTCCCAGAGGAGCATTGCGGCTTTAAATCTCCTCATCTCGACATGCTTAACATGTCACTCTCCGCAAGGAGAAGCAATACTTCTTGGATCCCTGTCAGACGCCTCTCAATCAGCCAAACCAGATCTCCACTTTGCACTGACGAGGGGCAGTACCCCGAAACACAGTGTCTGCAAATTGAGATTCTGGTGTGGCTTTTATCCTAAGTCATGTGACAAGGCTCATTAAAGGGTCGACATTGACTGTTAGGATTGCTACTTCCAATAGGTGGCACTAGAGTTCTAGTCCTCTTCCTCTCTGAACAGACAATTTGCATATTTCAAGAGGTTAGAGAATTTTATATCAGTGAAGAAAAAAATAAGTATATTTTAACTGCCAAAATTTTGTTTTAGCCCCATATTTTGCATTTTCACATTGGAAAATTTGGAAAAATGGCACCAAAATTTGTCCCACAATTTCTGCTGAATGTAGAAATACCCCATATGTGTCTGTACAGTACTGCTTAGCCACACGGAAAAACTCTGGGACAGAGCACTGTTTGCCTCTTGGAGCGCAGATTTTCGTAGAATAGTTTGCGGACTCTATATACAGAGCCCCTAAGTGCTAGAAGAGCAAAATTCCCCCTCAGGTGACCCTACTACAGGTGCAGTGACGATTTTAACTCCGTTTTCCAGAAATAAGCAGCAGTGGATGTTGCTGTGTGAAAAATGCAAACTGCCTTTGTAGTGCCCGTACATTGAGCACTTACATTGGGGTTTCAATCTGAATCTGAGTGATGTAATCCAGCTGAAACCCCCAAAGGAATCATTCACTGTAATGAGGCAGCAGAGTTACTCTGGATACTGTCTGGCTTTTGTGCAATGGTTTCCTTCTTTTCAGAAGTTCAAAAAATTGTAGCTTACCGCGCTTTTATGCACGCTGGAAAAGACGGATACTGCCGGATTACAGGCCAAACTGCGTCCGCAGTGACTCAATCTGCCTCATTATAGGGAATCTTCCTCATGGGGTGCTATACCTGAATTATATATTTCAGAGATTTACACAGAAACCCCAGTGTAAGCACTCAGCGTAAATATGAGCTGAGCCTTACTGCGATCTTTGGGAGGCAGAACCACGCTGTTCATGGTGTGGTATTAGTGATTAGATGACTTTTTTCTTCGTGTCTGTGCGATTACAGCGATATCAGATTTATGCCACTTTTTTTTTTTTACTCCTTTGCATTTTTGTCTTCAAAAATAGAAGAGTAGCCTGAGTTCGCCTGTGACGCTTTGGAGGTTTTGTCATGCCCAGCAGCCAGCGTTCTCTCAGAACGTTTCTTCAGTGCTGCTGGTAGTGTCCGGATGGATAAGTGCATCCAGCTGTCCCCTGAAACTGTATACCACCTAACTTTTATCAAAATGAACAAGTCATGGATCTCCAATGACTTTTGCACCTCAATCGCATATAGGGCAGACTAGGCGATGGTGTCGTTTTTAGTGTCATGTATTGATCTCGAATTATTGCAGTCTGTGCCATCTTTGTGGGGTCTTCTGTACCTGCTGTTGCTGCTGATTTTTTTAATTGTGGAGACTCCAAGTTGGGTCTCCATCTGGTGGGTTGCCTTTAGTGGAAGGCATGTAAGAGGCCTACTGTTTCTACTCTGTGCAAATTGATGCCACTTTAGTAATATGTGATAATTCTATTTTTAGAAATGTGGAGACTCAAAGTTGGGTCTCCATTTGGTGGGTTGCCTGTGTAGGTATGGCTCCCAGACCGGCAGGCCTGCACTTACTTTTAGTCAACCACCAGTGTTACTTTCTTTACATTTGTCTACCGCTAGTACTGTATGAAACTGATATTTGTGCTATCTAAGTGTGGCTGAAATAATAATAAAAAAAATTGGTGGTGTTGCATGAGGTATGAGGTTTCCCAGCTAAGAAGGGTTGCACTGCTCCCTTAACCACCAGGTCTTCATTGAAACTTCACTTCCAAGCTGTAAATGCTGGGCCAGGCCCCGATACCTCATGCACGGCCCATGGCTGACTGCTGCTATGCCATTTGCAAATTTCTACTGTGGGTCAATTGAAGCCAGTTTTCATGGTGTCTACCCCTAATTTTAGCTTTTTGGGAAGATTTTTGTAACCCATTAAAGTGTTGTGTATACGTTTAAGTTGGCCTCTCATTGATTCTAATGGGGTTCGGAGACGTTTGTTAAACATGTTCGACGAACGTCTAATAGTTCGGTGACTTGAACCGAACCGAACCTCGAAAGGTTCGCTCATCTCTAATCATTTTGAATATGTCGCCTTATGGTAAAAAAAATTCCTAAGCCCAACTGCAGCGCCCCAGAGTCCTGGTCATTGCAGTAATGTTGTTCTTCCACCAGGGGGAGTGAGATTACATCTGAAGGCAATAAAGGAGATCTCTTTACCAGGTAAACACAATGCATGCAACATGTTCACACTCCAGACCAGAAGGGGGAGCTCTAAGCCTGTTTAAGGTGAACTCCCATATATAACATCCTGATCTGGAGGGAAAAGGGGTTGAGAGCTCAGTTCCTGTCAGGAAGACTGAGGGAGAGGAAGGAGTCCTGGAGCCTGAGTTGCTGCAGCTCCTGGAAGAAGACACTAAAGTGAATATATTGCAGAGAGTGTGCAGGAAAGCAGAGCACAGGAGAGGAATATCAGAGGGAGATCAGCCAGGAGCAAGCTGCTTCCTTCTGAAGCGCAGGAATCCGGTAGCCAGGATACCGAGGGAGTAAGAATCTCTATGCTTTACTTCAGAGATTGGCAGGACAGTTAATTCCACGTTAGCTGCCCAACCTATACCCAGGAGGCACGGTGGCAGCTTGTGGGGGCTGGGGCGTGATAAAGTCCCTGTAAAAAAGCCTCAGGCCATCAGTCATACGGGTTTGTCCTATCCATTCCATCTGGGGGACAGAGAGAAAGAGAAATAACATCTAGAACACCAACATCAGTTGTGAGGACCTTACCGAGAAGCTCAGCAGGGAGGTACTACAACACACAGGCGCTAGAGGAAGACTACTGATTTCCACCTGGATAAGGGGACTCTGGATTTGCCTTCAGACCGGCCGGACTCTGCCTACCCTGTGGTCTGTACCCTGGACTGTGGATGCTGAAGCCTTCAGTAAAGGTAAAGAGACTGCAACCTTGTGTCCTCGTTCTTCACTGCGCCTCACACCATCCACCATCTACACTCTGGGAAGCCCTGGGGATACACTTCACCTGTGGGAAGGTATACCATCTAGCTGCCATTACATTACCCCAGCGGACCCCTAAGCAGCGTCGGTCACCCTGACTGAATACCACAGGTGGCGTCACGAACATTATCCCTTTAAAGACCTTTTCCCCATTTACAACGGACGTCCCTAGGGCCACGGACTGGGTCAGCCACCGTGACATCCCCCTTGAGAACCAAAGGACCCTGTACCGAGTACCCCATTGCCCTACTGGGGGCGCTCCAACTTTGGTGTCACGAACAGGATCTACTTAAGCCTGAAAATCGGGTCATGTGCGCCTAAAAACTGTGTCAGAATTGTATTTGAACTGTTTGTGCTGAAGGACTGTGTGTTGCCCTTTCCCACCAAAATCCGCCATTGCCGCGCAGCATGGAGCCTGAGGAGGAGGAGACGTACCTTCGTGGCCGGAGCTAGCCAAGAAGAGCGCAAAGCAGGAAGAACGGGTGCCGCGCTGCTACCTGGAACGCCAGAAATGGAGACGCCGTGCAGCAGAGCCGCAAGAAGAGACGCTGCAAAGTGCAGATTCCAGAGAGGAGCCCCGACTTCCACCAGGTTAGCAGAGGGGAGGAACGGCAATATCCTACCCGGGAGGGGAAGTAGCGGCGGTCGCAGCCGCAGACATAGAAGCCCCCGCAGGCCTAACAATACGCCCAGGCCCCGCAATAGGTGCAGCCGCAGGCCTTGTACCGCCGCCAGGTCCCGCAGAGCTTGCCGCTTCCATCAGCCAGCCGGCACCGCTACGGCTACTACGACCATTATGCCCCTCTCCATGCCGTACATACCTGGAGCAGCCTGGCTCCCGCGATACTCTGGAGAATCGTATACGTTAACTGACTTTAAAGAAGGAATCTGCAGCCTGCTTGAGTTTTATCCCCTGACAGAGCCTCAGAAGGTTCACATGGTAATGGGCCAACTGTTTGGAGCGGCTCTGAGAGAGGTGAAGTCTTGGCTCGCTGCGGATAAAGGGACCGTGCAGCAGGTCTTTGCAAAGCTTAAAACGACCTTTGACACCCGCACCCCTACAGAAATCAAATTGAAGTTTTATGGGTGCAAGCAGAGAGCACAGGATAGCCTACGGGACTATGCACTTAATCTCCAGGAGGCACTGCAGGCAATCAAGCAGGTTGATCCTAACAGCGTGCAAGATGAAGATAAACTCTTAAAGGAGCGGTTCATTGAGGGGCTCCTGTGCAATAACCAAAGGGCCCAACTGCACCTCCTGGCCATTCAGAATCCTGACCTGACCTTTGCACAATTTAAAGACAAGGCCATCCAAGTGCTACAGGAGTGACAGGCCAGCCGTGCAGTACTTCCTAGGCGTCAAGCCCTCACGTACCACCAAGAGGTGGCACCAGATCCTCAAGTTTCTGCTGAGGCTGATGCCCAGATCCTGGAAGACGATTCCCCTGCAGGACTACACCTCCAGATGCAGGAGCTGACCAAGAGCGTTGCTGCCTTAGCTCGGACCATGCAGTCCTTACAGGAGGCCCCCAAGGAGAAGATCAAGCTGGCTTCCAAACCGAAGGATGTTCCCTGGCGACGACAGAGGAGAGTCCCGCCGACCAGAGGAACAGACGAGTATCGCTATCATCAGGACGGACGACCCATCTGCCGCCGCTGCAACCAGGCAGGCCACATTGCAAGGTACTGTCATTTAAACGACAACCCCTGGGGCAGAGGGCCAACCCCCAGGAGTAGGACGACCAGGCCCGCAAAACTGGAGAGCCAAGTACATTGGAGGACGACCTGTTCTCCCCATTGTGATCGACGGTATCCCCATGAACGCTCTGTTGGACACCGGTTCTCAGGTGACAACTATGCCTTACATCCTTTATAAATGTTATTGGGAAGACACCGACATTACCCGTGGCAGTGATGATGATTTCACCATAGTAGCCAGTAACGGTCAGCCATTGCCACAAGTGGGGTACAAAGAGGTCACCATTAAAGTGGGGCGGGTAGAATTGAAGGCCCAAGGAATTGTAATTGTTGATATTGACCGACGTGAATGTAACCCCATGATGACCTTTGGTACTAATGTCATAGAAAATTGTCTTGCAGAGGTTATTGTCTTATTGCAACAGGTGGCTGAAACTGCTGGTTCCAGTGAGCAACGTGTCCTGCAGAAAGAATTCAAAGCTCTAGTGCAGAGACAGCAGGTAGAACTATCTGGTGGAGAAATTGGCCGTGCCACAATGAGTGATTCAATCCCCATTGCAATACCCCCCAGGAGTGAAATGTTAATATGGTGTCGGGCAGCAATAGGCCTCAGAGGTAAAGACTATCAGGCCCTGGTAGAACCTGTATATTCAGACAGCAGGCCCACAATCCTGACAGCCAGAGGGGTGGTTGAAGTCCGCAAGGGGAGGGTCCCAGTGCGTGTCCTTAACTGTGGAGAGGAAGAGGTCCACCTAACCAAATATGCCACACTTGCCAAACTGTTTGCTGTTGATAATAATGTGATACAGGCAACAGAACGCTTGGTACCGTCCAACCAGGCGGAGGACAATGGCTCTGCAGGACAAATGGAAGATTGGTGTCAGAAATTACACGTGGGCACTGACTCTACCCCATCACACCAAAAACAAGGGGCTTACAGGGTGGTTCATGAGTATGAGCGGGTATTCAGCAAGCACCCCCTAGATTTTGGGCAGGTAAAAGGGATTCAACATCATATCCCCACGGGAAATCATCCACCCATTAAAGAGAGATACCGTCCTGTACCCCAAGCTCATTATCAGTGTGCCAAAGACATGTTGCGAGAGCTGAAGGAGGCTGGGGTAGTTAGACAGTTGTAGCCCCTGGGCAGCTCCATTAGTCCTCATCAGAAAGAAAGACGGCACGATGAGGATGTGTGTAGATTATAGGCAGATAAATTGCATTACACACAAAGATGCATAGCCTTTGCCTAGAATAGAAGAATCATTAGCTGCTTTAAAATCTGCTAACTACTTCTCTACCTTGGATCTCACCAGCGGGTACTGGCAGGTTCCCGTAGCAGAGGCGGACAAAGAAAAGATGGCCTTCACCACACCGATGGGTCTCTGTGAATTCAACTGCATGCCATTCGGATTGTGCAACACCCCAGGAATGTTCCAGAGGATGATGGAGTGCTGTCTTGGACACAAGAACTTTGAAACCGTATTGCTGTATCTAGACGATGTCATTGTCTTCTCCAAAACTTATGAGGACCATCTGGAGCACCTGGCCGAGGTGTTCGAAGCCCTGTCCAACTTTGGCCTAAATGTAAAACCGTCCAAATGCCTTTTGTTAAAGCCCAAAGTTCAGTACCTGGGCCATGTAGTGAGTGCCGAAGGAGTGGCCCCAGACCCTGACAAGGTCACTGTGATCAGAGACTGGCCAAAGCCCAGCAACCTCCATGAAGTCCGGCAGTTCCTCGGGTTGGTAGGCTACTACAGGAGGTTTATCAAAGATGTCACCAAGAAAGCTGCACCACTACAAGACCTGTTAGTGGGCCAATCCAAGAAAACCAAGGGTAAGAATACCCCATTTGACTGGAACGATGGACTGGAGAGATCCTTCACTTGTTTGAAGTCAGCTCTGACGGGAGAAGAGGTACTGGCTTACCCTGAATATGACCAACCGTTTGTGCTGTATAGGGATGCCAGCAACATTGGACTGGGAGCCGTGTTGTCCCAGGTCCAGAAAGGCAAAGAAAGGGTAATTGCTTATGCCAGCAGGAAACTTCGTCCCACGGAAAGGAACCCTGACAACTACAGTTCCTTTAAGCTGGAGTTCCTCGCCATCGTCTGGGCAGTGACGGAGAGGTTCAAGCATTACCTGGCTTCAGCAAAATTCACTGTCTTCACGGACAACAATCCACTGACACACTTGGACACAGCAAAACTCGGTACCTTAGAGCAGCGGTGGATGGCCCGGTTGTCTAATTATGATTTTACCATTAAGTACCGGGCAGGGCACAAGAATGTGAATGCCGATGCATTGTCCAGGATGCCCAACTTGCCAGAAACAGGAGAAGACTCGGAAACACTCGAAGAAATAGAGTTGCCAGCTTTCCATCGCCCCAAGGCCACTCAGTACTCCCATCATGTGAGGAACAGGCGCAAGAACAAGCAGGATGCCACGCTGAATCCCCTGCCCCACCATGGATGGGCAGAGACCCAGGACAGTGACCCCGCGGTCCGATGGGTGAAAGAGCTCCTGACACAGGCAGGTTCACCATCTGGCCCGGATGATCCACAAGAGAGGCAACAACTGTGGAAGGGGAAAGGCAAACTGTTTATCTACGATGGTAAGCTGTGCCGAAGAAGCATTGACCCACGCACTCATGAGTTGGTATGGCAGATAGTAGTCCCAAGACAAGATGCATCAATGGTTCTGGAAGCGTACCACGATGGAGCAGGACACTTCGGATGGAGGAAGTTGGAGAGTCTACTTCGTGGAAGGTTCTACTGGGTTGGCATGAAAAGAAACATCGAAAAGTGGTGCCGAGAGTGTGGCCCATGTAGCCTATGCAGGAAGGACCGTGACAGCCAGAGGGCTCCTTTACAGCCCATAGTCACCAAACAGCCACTTGAATTGGTCGCGCTAGATCATGTGAAGCTAACACCAAGCCAATCTGGCTATGTCTACGCCCTGACCATCGTGGATCACTACTCCAGATTCCTGGTAGTTATACCTGTCAAGGATTTGATGGCAAGAACAGCAGCCAAGGCCTTTCAACGGTACTTTTGCAGACCACACGGATACCCAGAGAAGGTCCTTACTGATCAAGGTCCAGCCTTTGAAGCAGAGGTATTCCAAGAGTTCTGCAACTTATACGGATGCAAAAAGATCAGAACAACACCGTATCACCCACAAACCAACGGAATGTGTGAAAAGATGAACCAAGTGGTAATCGACTTACTGAAGACCTTGCCTGTGGAAGAACGGAACTTATGGCCAGAAAAGTTGCCAGACTTGGTAGATCTGTGCAACCACATTCCAGTGAATTCCACCAACTGTACTCCAGCATATCTGATGAGAGGAAGATCCAGAAAACTACCTGTTGATCTAGATATGGGAGTCCTAACCCCAGAAAATCCATCGTCTGATGCAGATTGGGATACAGAAAGACAGCAAAAGTACCGTCAAGTACAAGAGTGTGTTGAAAGAAGTCTATCTCAAGCCAGACAAAAACAAGAGAGAGATTACAATCAATGTGCTCCTGCAATTCCCTTGTCACCAGGTGAACAAGTGTTAAAGCGTAAAAGAAGAATGAACAAACTTGATGACCAGTGGGAAGCAGAGGCATATACTATCTTACCGTCCAACTTTGACAATACTAAAGTCTGTCTTATCAGCAAAGATGGAGTAGAAACTTCGACAGCAGTATCCAGAGATCATCTCAAGAAATGCCCTGATAAATTGAGGAACAGAGAAACCGATCCAGGAACATCTCCACCTATGGAAGAGAAGATGATACACACTGTTCTTGGAGATTTTCCTCAGTCTTGGACTCAAATAAATCAGGCCATTGTGATACCTGTCTTAACGTTTCATCAGCTGGGAACACCAGAACAATATGCGACTCAGAACCATCCAGAACCTGAAGAGGCCCCGCACCAACAGGTTCAAGCAGCAATTGTCACCTCAACAGTGGCTCAGCAACAGCAGATTCCGACAGAAAACGTCATGCCAGCAGTCGAATCGGCAAGTCCACCCTCTGCTGTCAGCGAATCTGCCATGCCTACAGAAAATAGAAGTAGTCCCAAATGGTCCAGTATTCCCCTGCTACGTAGACTCACCAGAAGTGTAGCCAAGAGACAGTGCACTACACCAGTGGTAGCGGAAACAGTGGATCCTGTCAGGTCACCAACAACCCCTGTACTGCGTAGGTCTACACGTAGCACCAAAAATCAAACCCCAACTCGTTACAAGGTCTGGAAATATTAATAATTGTTGTAATACATTTGAATTGATTATTTTGGTTACAGGTTTAAAAATGGACATTGCGGTAATGGACAATGCTTACCCAAAAACTTTCTTTATAAATAGTTTGGCACCTCCAAGGTGCACCCTGGTTCTGCCCACGTGACTGATGTGGGTAAAGCCTTTCTTTGCTACATCTGTCTAAAGACAACAAAAAAAGAAGAAAGATATGCACACTAGTGTGATCAACCAACCATATTAGGCTACGTTCACATTTGCGTTGTGCGCCGCAGCGTCGGCGCCGCAGCGCACAACGCAAACGAAAACGCGGCAAAACGCACGCTAAAACGCTGCGTTTTGCGCCGCATGCGTCCTTTTTGGCCGAAAGTTGGACGCAAAAAAAATGCAACTTGAAGCGTTTCTTGCGTCCAACGCTTGCGGCCATGCGGCGCAAAACGCAGCACAACGCATGTCCATGCGCCCCCATGTTAAATATAGGGGCGCATGATGCATGCGGCGCCGCTGCGGCGCCCGACGCTGCGGCGCTGGCCGCAAATGTGAACGTAGCCTTAATCTTTATTTTAGATGACATTACAAAAAGAGGAGCAAAGAAAAGGACACACAATATTAAAACCATTTAAAAAGGCCAAAAGGCCAAGTGACACGACCAAGATCCCCCAGGAAATAATATGTATCCATGTAATCATGCATTTGTATAGGTGCAGTCAAATCTGGCAATAAATGTAACAGTTTCTACAAACACATAACAGTGTATACAATTAAGTACGAGGCAGACTGACACACACAAAAATAATAAATAATTTTGCATTACACACACCAATAGCCTGTGCTGCCAGCTGACCTTAAACCCATGCCATCCGCCCATATGCAGACTGATAATCCATTAGTACCTTGCAGGGATAGAGAAAATATCACAGTACCAATTCTTAAACTAGTACGCGGTTACCAAAATCCTGCCTCAGCCAATAAACATACACTATAGAGCGGGCGACCAGATAACACTTTTTTTTTTTTTTTTTTTTTTTTTTTTTTACATGATTTGGGGCCGGAAAATCCATCCCTGATTGTGTTCTCTGGGATCTCATCTAGCCGAAGATTTTTGGGCCTTGAGGGCACTATTCGCTTATTCCCGAACGCCGTTTTAAAACAGTGATGAGGGAAGAAGGCCCCTTAGCGACCACCTTTTTAATACATATCGGTGGTTGTGAAGGGGTTTAAAGTTTTGTTGAAAACTGAAAGGACATTGAGATTTCGCAGTGTTTTTATTATTGCATTTATGATATGTTTTTGTTGCATTTTTACTTGTATTTTTTTATGCTTTCTTTTGAATGGGTAAAAAACACTGAAAGAATTGACATGCTGCAGATTTGAAGAAAATGATTTGATGGTTAAAATATGCAAGTAAAAAAAAGCCGCATGTGCATGAGATTTCAGAAAACTCATTCATTTTGCTTCTACTTTAAAACGCTACACTTTTTTTTATGGTTGAATAAACAACCTACAAAATTACAGCAGATTGTGAACCTCCTCTGTTGTTTCAGGAGAACTTGCAGCAGAATATCTGTCTGCCTCTAGCTCCTCCTTTCATAGAATGAAAGCACCAACTTTCCACTTCTGTCTCAGTAATGGGGAAATCTGGCATCACTGAATACTGATTTTAGCCATGATTTCAGAGTGAAAGATCATTCCAGAAGAGGAAAAAAGCAGACTCGTCTGATAAGATATATATTACAGAGTTGCTTATTTTCACGTGTACTATTGATTTAGGATATAAAAATTAAAATGACGGTTACAGTTTAATTATTTGAATCGGAAAACGTCCTGTTTTCTTTTTTTATCTTCTTTGCAATTGATGAATAATATAATTTTTTACCTGTGTAAAACAACCATGCCAAATACAAAACCTACTATATTCTGTAGTATTTGTTACAAGTATTAAAGCTCTAGGCCACTCATCCATCCATTATATCCTATCCATTATACCAGAAGCACTGTGAGAAGACGTAACCAGGAGATAACGCAAATCCTAAAGTCTTGCAATTTCCCCTGTTGAGTTGGAGATGGAGGCTGTAGTTTATCTTTCCAAGGACATTTCATATTTGTTATATGCATCTCCATAACTACTATGTAAGGAAGTGCACAAAGGAAAGATGTCAGGAGTGAAATAAATGCAGACGCACCGGAAACGGAGCTGTGCTGTGTCTATCATTCTGCTGGCCTTGTCATGGTGTTAAAGAAATCCATTGTTTTACAGATTTCCTGTTAATTTAAGCATTTCCTGCTTCTTCATTGATTTGTCTGGTTCAGAGGAACATCAGCTGAGGTGAAAGGGATTTTATCTGATTCACAACACATTAATCGCTTGATAATTTTTAATTTATAATTTTTAGGTTAGCTATAATTAATTCAGGTTTAATAATGTGGTTGCTAATAGTAAGTGCAAAACCAAGTAACACAGGCAAATGAAATGTGTATCATAATTCAGATTCTTGAGACCTATAAATCTTTAAGGCGGTCTTACCAATGATTGTTATAAATGCCACTAGATGGTGGCCCGATTCTAACGCATCGGGTATTCTAGAATATGCATGTCCACGTAGTATATTGCACAGCCCACGTAGTATATTGCCCAGCCACGTAGTATATTGCCCAGCCACGTAGTATATTGCCCAGCCACGTAGTATATTGCCCAGTGACGTAGTATACAGCACAGAGCCACGTAGTATATTGCCCAGTGACGTAGTATATTGCCCAGTGACGTAGTATACAGCACAGAGCCACATAGTATATTGCCCAGTGACGTAGTATACAGCACAGAGCCACGTAGTATATTGCCCAGTGACGTAGTATATTGCCCAGTGACGTAGTATACAGCACAGAGCCACATAGTATATTGCCCAGTGACGTAGTATACAGCACAGAGCCACGTAGTATATTGCCCAGTGACGTAGTATATTGCCCAGTGACATAGTATACAGCACAGAGCCACATAGTATATTGCCCAGTGACGTAGTATACAGCACAGAGCCACGTAGTATATTGCCTAGTGACATAGTATATTGCCCAGTGACATAGTATATTGCACAGCGATGTAGTATATTGCCTAGCTACGTAGTATATTGCCCAGCCACGTATGTCACAGGTTAAAAAATAACAAATAAATATACTCACCTTCCGATCCGAGGGCCCCTTGTAGTTCTAACATACTCACCATACTTGTAGTTCTGTCGCCTGTGCGCGGTACAGGCGGCAGCTTCCGGTCCCAGGGTGTGATGACGTCGCGGTCACATGACTGTGACGTCATGGTAGGTCCTTCTCCCATACGATCCTTGCTACCGGAACCTGCCGCTTGCACGGAGCGGTTACCGAAGGGTCGCGAGGAGCGGGAAAGGTAAGTATATAATGATTTTTAATTTTTTTATTATTTTTAACATTAGATCCTTTTACTATTGACTCTGCATAGGCAGCATCAATAGTAAAAACTTGGTCACACAGGGTTAATAGCGGCGGTAACGGAGTGAGTTACCCGCGGCATAACGTGGTCTGTTACCGCTGGCATTAACCCTGTGTGAGCAGTGACTGCGGGGAGTATGGAGCGGGCGCTGGGCAGTGACTGCAGGGGAGTAGGGAGGGACTAATCGGACTGTGGCCTTCACTGATTTTTCGCGGCAGCCATGACAGGCAGCTGGCGAGACCAATCAGCGAATGAATATCAGTGACGGAAGTTGCCGACAGACAGAAGGACAGAAAGACGGAAGTGACCCTTGGACAATTATATAGTAGATGATCCAGAAATTGCAGAAGACCTTTTAAGCCTTACGGTACCTTAACGTGTACATATTACCTCCCCCAAAAAATATGATATGATAGAAGTGTTCTTAAGATAATATATGAGGTGGGGGCATTCAGATCTGTAGGATATCATGTGTATGATAGACCCCAGTTAAAGTTGTTTGTTGTAAAAAGCAATGTAGTCTAGTTTTACTCATGTTTTGTCATCTGAAGCTAAAACAGGAAAAGAGCTTAGTTCCACGGGGGCGGGTTTGGGGTAAATGTAATTAATCTTTATTTTACTTAGTTATATAGCACCATTAATTCCACAACGCCTTATTTTTCTATTCGCCACGACAGCACCCACTGAGAGAGGGGATCCGCCCCTGGGAACAGGAAACCTACAGAGAGATAAAAGGGGCGGCCCCCCCTCGCTCCTCAGTTGGTTTCCTGTTCCTAGACGGGAACCCACAGAGAAGACTCTATGAAGTATGAAGAGGAAAAACCCGCCTGGACTGCCGCCTGTACGACTCTGCTGAGCGGCAGGGGCTCCAGAGCGGGTAGAACAGAGACGGGGGATGATCCTGTGGACCCCTCGTCTGCTGATGCTGTCAACAGTCTCCCTGCTGGGACACTGTTGTATGGGCCACCAATGATGCGGAGCGGCACCTACCTCGTCCGGCCCGGGGTCCTGGGCAGGTAAGAGGATATACTCCTAAGAAATATGGAGCTGCGGTGGTGCTGGCGTCTCCCCGGTGGTTGGTTCCCCTCCTGGTGCTCCGGAGCGGAGATACTGAATGTCGGACATGGCTGCAGGTGCGGCGTCTTCCAGCATGTAGCAGGGACGCCGGCGCATGCGCAGTAGCATCGGCGTCCCGGAAATGCTTAGTGGAACTTCCGGGGTCGCGAGGTCAGCCTGGGCTCGGCTATAGGCGCCATTGCGGTTGCCAGTAATTACTACAAGCATCTGCGGCTGGAGAAGGAGACTGCGGGCCACACACCTGGACTAATCGCTAATCTCCTCTGTGGTCAGGTACAAAAAAAAAAAAAAAAAAAAAGGGGGGAGTGCTTTCTCAGCTGTGAAGCACAGGCGGTGCTATATAAGGCAGTTTAGAGCTCTCCTGGTTGCGCAACATGTCGTCCCAGGAGGATATCGAGCGCCCACTGGAGGATTTAATCCTGCCTAGTGGTGATGCTAAAGAGAAAGGCAGTGGACACTCAAAGAGAAGTGACTCCGCTGAGAAATCTGTGAAAAAGTCAGGCCGCTCTGCACCGAAAGCTGATCGTACAACCCGGCAGACGGTATTTAACCTTACTCCTGGGTAAATGTGTAGCTGGCTTTATGGGGGCTAATGGTAGTTCTCCTACTTCTATCTTATAGGGTAAGCGGACGGAGAAATCTAGGCACAAGCAGTGTGCGATGTGTATTGAGCCCCTGCCGGACTCCTATATTAAAAAATTATGTCAGAGTTGCATAGATTACACCTTGCAGCAGGAGAGTTCGGTCAGGATGAAGGAGATTCGTCTCATGATCAGGGAAGAGCTTCAGTCCTGGGGAGGTAGTCCGGCGGTGAATGTTGAGAAAAGAACCAGGAAGGCGCCTTCACCTGCAGCAGACACGTCAGCAGAAAGTGGGGAGGTCAGCTCAGACGTTTCTCAGAAATCAGGCTCCTCGGATGAGGAGGATTACGTCTGTTTCCCCACGGACAGTGTTAATAATCTGATTAAGTCAGTGAGAGGTACTATGGGGGTAGCAGAGTCTAAGGAACCTCTGACACCTCAGGACGCTATGTTTGCTGGTCTTTCACAGAAAAAAGGCCATGTGTTTCCAGTGAATCAGGCCATCAAGGACCTGGTTAAACGGGAATGGAGTAAGGGACAAAAGGGGTTCATGCCAGTCTCGTGTAAAAGGCGGTACCCCTTTGATGATGAGGACTTGACCACTTGGTCCAAAGTACCTAAAGTGGATGCGGCGGTGGCATCCACCTCCCGCCGTTCTTCCCTGCCAGTTGAAGATGCAGGTTCCTTATCAGATCCTATGGACAGGAAATCTGACACAATACTTAAAAAGTCATGGGAAGCCTGTGTAACGGCCTTTAAACCTGCAATTGCAGCCACTTCTACTAGCAGGTCTATGCTAGTTTGGCTTGACCAGCTGGACCAAAACATTAAAACCGGAGTATCCAGGGAAAAATTGCGCTCCGCTATTCCTTTAATTAAGGGGGCTGCGGCATTTATTTCTGATGCCTCTATTGACTCACTCCGTCTAGCGGCCAGAACGGCCAGTCTTACTAACACGGCTCGTAGAGCCTTATGGCTAAAAAACTGGAAAGGAGATGCCCAGTCCAGGTCTAAATTGTGTGCCATACCCTGTCAGGGTGAGTACCTCTTCGGAACAGTATTAGACGAAATACTCACTAAGGCGGGTGAAAGGAAGAAGGGGTTCCCTAATCCCTTTATTCCTTCTTACAGAAGGGCGTTCAGGAAGCCACCATTCGGCAAAAAGGGAGGCTTTAAAGACCGATGGAATAATAATAAAGAATTCAAAAAAGGAAATCTATTCAATAAACGTCCCTTTAAGCCAGCGGATAAATTCCGTTGACCCGGTTCTGCCAGTGGGAGCTAGACTTCTACACTTTGCAGAGCAATGGAAGGAAATAACGGTCAATCCGTGGGCCATCAATTTAGTTTCTTCAGGCCTCGCTTTAGATTTCATCCAAACACCTCCGGATTCCTTCCTTCTTACATCCTTAAAATCTAGGCCTCAGCAGGAGGCCCTTGAAACGGAAATTAAATCCCTCATATCCAAACATGTATTAATAAAAGTACCACCATCCCAGATAGGGAAGGGCTTCTACTCCCCCTTATTTCTAATTTCTAAGCCGGACGGCTCTTTCAGAACCATAATCAATTTGAGAAAATTAAATTCCTTTATAAAACCCAGAACATTTAAAATGGAATCTATTCGTTCAGCTATTAAAAATTTGTTTCCAAATTGTTACATGGTAATATTGGATCTTAAGGATGCTTACTACCATCTCCCCATACACCAGTTACACCAAAAATTTCTCCGGGTAGCAGTGGTTATAGAGGGGCAGGTCTGTCACCTACAATACCGGGCTATGCCATTTGGTTTATCCATGGCTCCAAGGGTTTTTACCAAATTACTATCAGAGGTAATGTCCTTCCTACGAGTAAGGGACACACTAGTAATTCCGTATCTAGATGACCTGTTGATTGTAGGTAGAGATTCCCTACAGTGTGAGAGGAGGTTGGGGGAAGTAGTATTTTCTTTGCAAAAACTGGGCTGGATTATAAACTGGGAAAAATCCAGGCTCCAGCCTGTGACATGTCAGAAATTTCTGGGGCTCCTATTGGACTCAGTTGACCAGATATGTAGGCTTCCTGATGAGAAAAAGACCACCATAATACATAAAGTGAGTATAGCCATCAGTAAGCGTAGTATGTCATTGAGGAATGCCATGTCTTTATTAGGTTCCCTGACTTCCTGTCTTCCCGCTGTCCAATGGGCGCAATTCCACACTAGACAGCTACAGAAATTTGTATTACAAGAGGACATTAGGAGGGAAGGAAAGCTGGATGACACAGTCGTTCTAACGTCAGATGTAATACACTCCCTTGCATGGTGGTTAGATTGGGACAATCTATCTAAGGGAGTTTTATGGGTTATCACTTCATCCGCTAACGTTACCACGGACGCTAGTCCCGATGGCTGGGGAGCACACTTTCAGGATCAGGTAGCCCAGGGTCTCTGGTCTTATGCAGAGCTTGAGAATTCCTCTAATGTAAAAGAGTTGAAGGCTATATTTTATTCCCTGCTCCACTTTCTCCCTCAGCTGAGAGGCTCTCACACAAGGGTCTTCTCCGACAACACAACCGCAGTGGCCTATCTGAACCGTCAAGGAGGTACTCGGTCAGAAAATCTTATGGGAGTTGCTTCAGACATCATGGAGCTAGCCGAAGGTCACCTACTATCCTTGTCGGCAGTTCATATCAGAGGCATAGACAATCTTCGTGCAGACTTCCTCAGCCGCCACACTCTGCATCAGGGGGAATGGATGCTCAACAGGAAAGTGTTCAAGTTAATAACAGCCAAATGGGGTGTACCCCAGATAGACTTGTTCTCCACACGAGCAAACCGTCAGGTGAGGATGTTCGCCTCTCTATGCAGAGAGGACAATCCGGACATATTCGATGCCCTCCATATAACATGGGCATTCGACCTAGCCTATGCATTCCCTCCATGGAATCTACTGCCAGTGGTCATAAGAAAGATAAGGGAAGAAGGAGCAAGAGTCCTTCTGATAGCCCCATTCTGGCCCAAGAGGCCATGGTTTTCGTGGCTCAGAGCGATGTCAATTTCAGACCCCTGGATTCTGCCTCAGACCAAAGACCTTCTATCTCAGGGGCCGTTCCTACATCCTCAAGTGAAAGGAATGAACTTGACTGTCTGGAATTTGAGAGGCAATTACTAGAGCTTAGAGGGTTCTCTAGGGGGCTAATAAATACCCTCATGAAGAGTAGAAAGCCTTCCACTACCAGAATTTATGTTAGGATTTGGAAGAAATTTCTTGAATTCCATACTGCACAACTCTCTTCGGAAGTTCCTATATTCTCAATATTAGAATTTCTACAGAAGGGTCTGGACTTGGGACTCTCGGTTAGCACATTAAAAGTCCAAATTTCGGCTCTAGGAGCTCTATTTAATTCCGATATTGCAGGCAATAGATGGATATCTAGGTTTATTTCTGCTTGCGAGAGATCAAAACCTATTAGAGTACCACAGATTCCTCAGTGGGATCTGACGTTAGTCCTGGATGCATTGACACAAAGCCCTTTTGAACCGCTTCAGACAGCCTCTTTGAAGCATGTCTCATTAAAAACGATATTACTAGTGGCATTAGTATCTGCCAGAAGGGTGAGTGATCTCCATGCCTTATCAGTAGATCCTCCATTCCTATCAGTGTCTTCTGACAGAATAGTTTTAAAAACAGATCCATGTTATCTCCCTAAGGTAGCCACTAGTTTTCATAGGTCTCAGGAGATCTTGTTACCTACCTTTTATGAGAACCACTCGACTCCAGAAGAAGCTAGGCTTCATACCCTAGATGTTAAAAGAGCTATTCTAACCTATATAGAAAGAACTAGGGACTGGAGGGAGAGTAGGTCTCTCTTTGTGTCTTTCCAGGGGAAAAACAAAGGATCCAGAGTCACAAAGTGCACACTGTCGCGCTGGATCCGGGATGCTATAATCTTGGCGTACAAATCTAAGGGAAGAGATCCTCCTCTGCATATCGGAGCACACTCCACTAGGGCCGTGTCGACTTCCTGGGCAGAAAGAGCGAACGTGCCAATACACCTTATATGTAAGGCTGCAACTTGGTCTTCGCCTAATACCTTCTATAAGCACTATAGACTAGACCTATCTGCTGCTTCTGATCTAACCTTTGGGGTTTCGGTTCTTGACTCAGTTAACCCACCCAATCTATAATCTCTGTAAATCTCTCAGTGGGTGCTGTCGTGGCGAATAGAAAATATCGGATTACGTACCGGTAATGCTCTTTTATAGAGCCCACGACAGCACCCATTCGATTCCCTCCCTTTTCTTTATTTAGTTGCACGTGGTGTCTTGTAGGGAGATGTATATAATAGAATAAGAGGCTATGAAGTTGTAAATATGTATATATAACTGAACCTGTTGAACTAATAAGCCTGGCGGCGGTTCCTCCTTATTCTCTGTAAAACAACTGAGGAGCGAGGGGGGGCCGCCCCTTTTATCTCTCTGTAGGTTTCCTGTTCCCAGGGGCGGATCCCCTCTCTCAGTGGGTGCTGTCGTGGGCTCTATAAAAGAGCATTACCGGTACGTAATCCGATATATTACAGTTCCCAATGGGGCTCACAATCTAAATCCCCTATCAGTATGTCTTTGGAATGTGGGAGGAAGTTGGAGTACCTGGAGGAAACCCACACAAACACGGGAGAACATACAGACTCCTCACAGATGTTTTCCTTGGAGGGATTTGAACCCAGAGCACCAGCACTGCAAAGCTACAGTGCTACCCACTGAGCCAACATGCTGCCCAATTTTTCCTCTGCAAATCAACATTTTGCGTTGTAGAGGTTGAAATCCCTGAAGGCAATTTAGATAACATTTTGGGGTACATGGACTTAGGAGAATCTGATCCGATTTATGGATGAAGCAAGTGCATTTTGCAATTTTTTTCACGTGCAGATTATCACTGAAAAAAAAGTGCTCATCTGAAATGCATCATTGCTGGGACCTGTAAAGGTGATTGTTACCAGTTCAGCAGAATTTTTTTCTGGCAAAGTATGTTCGTATATTTTATATAGTTTAAAGTAGTAACATGCTGGATTTTTTTTCTGAGGGGGATAAAATAAAATCAAAGAATTTGAATTCCTCTGTTAACCTTGATTTAATAAGAGTTGTCTCAAGTTCTTAAATAGGCAAAAGTGCTTGTAAAAACAAGTGACTGCAATTTACTTCCTACAAAAAATCCTCTCCATTCTCAAGAATTTATAGTGCAGAGCTCATTGCCTAGGTTACCGACCAGCCTGCAGTCTGAGTAGCTGGTTACCCAGGTAAGGAGGGCACCTTGTCTGCAGGCTCTATGCTTTACAGCCTGCTCATGGCACACTGAAGCTGGCCACTTGAACCAGTTGCTTACATTTCTCCCCTATGGCAGAGGCAATGTTGCCCTAGGTAGCAGCCTGAGAGACCACACAGTTCAGACCAGCTGCACTATTATGCCACTTGAGGAGTGCACGGCCTCTGACAAATCAGCCTCCTCCTGAAGAAGGAAGATGAGACAAACTCCTTAATGGAGCATTAATATTTATATCTAATAATAGCAATGAGTTAGAGATTATTTGTATGCATGTCTCATTATTACATTTCTATGCAAATACTGACAGACAAGCGCCTGGTTATTGTTCAGGCAATTTAAGTGAGAATTTCCTTTCAAAATGAATGGACTTGTGATAATCCCATTATGCCATGTAATCTATAAAAGGGAAATCTATCATAAACAAACAACAGTCTGGACTTTTAAAGTAAAAATAATGTCTATAAAGCGCCACCTTATACAGCCAGTGAAATATGTATTGACCACGTCACTCATTTTCTAAGTAGCGTATATTTCTAAAGGTGCTATTGGCATGTAATTCTCCCCAGATGACTATACCAGCCCATCCAATCCACACAGGCAAAGAAATAAAACCATAGACGTCCGTGAATTACAGTTTTTCTTTTTTAATAAATTTGCAAACATTTCTACATTTCTGTTTTTTTTGTCAGTCAAGATGGGTGCAGATTGTACATTAATGTGAAAAGAAAATGAACTTTTTGAATTTACCAAATGGCTGCAATGAAACAGAGTGAAAAATATAAACGGGTCCGAATACTTTCCATACCCACTGTAGGTTATGTGTAATAATGAGAACTGAAACATGGAGAAAGTATTCAACACTTAAATTTATATATTCTACTATATAATTGTCTAAGGGTCACTTTCGTCTTTCTGTCTGTCTGTCCTTCTGTCTGTCTGTCACGGAAATCCCAAGTCGCTGATTGGTCGCGGCAAAACAGCCACAACCAATCAGCGACGGGCACAGTCCGGCGGCAAAATGGCCGCTCCTTACTTCCCGCAGTCAGTGCCCACTCCATACTCCCCTCCAGTCAGCGCTCACACAAGGTTAATGGCTGCGTTAACGGACCGCATTATGCCGCGGTGTAACGCACTCCATTAAACGCTGCTATTAACCCTGTGTGACCAACTTTTTACTATTGATGCTGCCTATGCAGCATCAATAGTAAAAAGATCTAATATTAAAAATAATAAAAAATAGTTTTTTACTCACCGTCCGTCGGCCCCTCGGATCCAGAACAGGCCTTTCCCGCTCCTCGTGACGCTCCGGTGACCGCTCCATGCATTGCGATCTCGCGAGATGATGATGTAGCAGTCTCGCGAGACCGCTACGTCATCATCTCGCGAGACCGCAATGCACTCTTGGGACCGGAGCGCGCGAGGAGCATCGGTAAACGCTTCGCCTGGTTCCCGGGGCCAACTGACGGTGAGTATAGAACTATTTTTTATTTTAATTCTTTTTTTAACAGGAATATGATGCCCACATTGCAATATACTACGTGGGCTGTGCAATATACTACGTGGGCTGTGCAATATACTACGTGGGCTGTGCAATATACTGCATGGGCTGTGCAATATACTACGTGGCTGTGCAATATACTATGTGGTTGTGCTATATACTATGTGGCTGTGCTATATACTACGTGGGCTGTGCTATATACTACGTGGCTGTGTTATACACTACATGGGCTGTTATATACTATGTGAGCTGTGTTATATACTTTGTGCGTGGGCTGTTATATACTACGTGAGCTGTGTTATATGCTACGTGGGCTGTTATATGCTACGTGGGCTGTTATACGCTACATGGGCTGTTATACACTCCGTGGGCTGTGCTATATACTTCGTTGGCTGTGCTATATACTCTGTGGGCTGTGCTATATACTACGTGGCTGTGCTATATACTACGTGGCTGTGCTATATACTACGTGGCTGTGCAATATACTACGTGGCTGTGATATTTACTACGTGGGCTATTATATACTATGTGGCTGTGCTATCTACTACGTGGCCGGCCGCGAACAATCAGCGACAGGCGCAGTCTGGCCGCGAATTGGCGCGGGATTTGAACCACGCTTCGCTAATTGGTCGCGGCCGGCGGAATCCTGTGTATTCAATGTATTATTCTAAAATCTTCATAAATAAACTACGTACATATTCTAGAATACCCGATGCGTTAGAATCGGGCTACCATCTAGTACTTCATATAAAAGCCTTTATTGGTGATGACAGCTTCAAGACGCCTCCTGTGGGGAGAAACTAGTCGCATTCATTGCTCAAGTGGGCTATTCTTCCACACAAACACTCTTCAAATCCTGATGGTTGTCTGTGCACCTTCTATTAACCCTCAGCTTTAGCTCCTTCCATAAACTTTCTATTGGATTCAGGTCAGGTGATTGGCTGGGCCATTCTAGCAGCTTTATTTTCTTTTTCTGAAACCGAGTGAGAGCTTCTTTGGCAGTGTGTTTGGGATTATTTTCTTGCTGAAATGCCCACCCTCATTTCATCTTCATCATCCTGGTAGATGGCAGCAGATTTCTATCAAGAATCCTTCCTGCTCTGATATGAAGTTTGCCAGTGCTATATGCTGAAATAAAGCCCCACACCATGATGTTCCCACCTCCAAACTTCACTGTTGGCATGGTGTTTTTGGAGTAATATGCAGTGGCATTCAAAGAGTTCAGTTTTGATCTCATATGACCAAACTTTAGTCTCGCAGTATTTCACAAGCTCATCTAAATGTTGTTAAGCAAACTTTAACCCCTTAGTGACAGAGCCAATTTGGTACTTAATGACCGAGCCAATTTTTACAATTCTGACCACTGTCACTTTATGAGGTTATAACTCTGGAATGCTTTAACAGATCCTGCTGATTCTGAGATTATTTTTTCTTGACATATTGTACTTCATGTTAATGGTAATATTTCTTCGATATTACTTGCGATTATTTATGAAAAAATTTTTTAAATTTTGTATTTTTATGCCCTTAAATCAGAGAGATATGTCACAAAAAATAGTTAATAAATAACATTTCCCACATGTCTACTTTACATCAGCACATTTTTGGAAGCACAATTTTTTTTGTTAGGGAGTTATAAGGGTTAAAAGTTGACCAGCAATTTCCCATTTTTACAACACTATTTTTTTTAGGGAGCACATCACATTTGAAGTCATATTGAGGGGTCAATATGATAGAAAATAACCAAGTGTGACACCATTCTAAAAACGACACCCCTCAAGTTGCTCAAAACCACATTCAAGAAGTTTATTAACCCTTTACGTGCTTCACAGGAACTGAAACAATGTGGAAGGAAAAAATGAACATTTAACTTTTTTTTTGCAAACATTTTACTTCAGAACCATTTTTTTAATTTTCACAACTGTAAAAACAGAAATGTAACCATAAATTGTGTTGTGCAATTTTTCCTGAATACGCCGATACCCCATATGTGGGGGTAAACCACTGTTTTTGAGATCGGACGCCATTTCGCGTTTGGAGAGCCATGACACCATTTTGGAAACTAGACCCCTTAAAGAACTTATGTAGATGTGTGGTGAGCACTTTGAGCCCCCAAGTGCTTCACAGAAGTTTATAAAGTAATGCCGTGAAAATAGAAAATCGCATTTGTTTACACAAAAATGATCTTTTTGCCCACAAATTCTTATTTTCACAAGGGTAACAGGAGAAATTAGACCATAAAAGTTGTTGTGCAATTTCTCCTGAGTACGTCGATACCCCATATGTGGGGGTAAACCACTGTTTGGGCGCACCGCAGAGCTTGGAAGAGATGGAGTGCCGTTTTACTTTTTCAATGTAGAATTGGCTGGAATTGAGATCGGACACCATGGGTGTATGGGTGGATGACAAACTCAAATTCAGTGGCCAGTGTCAGGCAGCTGCTACAAAGGCAAATAAAATAATGGGATGCATTAAAAGAGGCATAGATGCTCATGAGGAGAACATAATTTTACCTCTATACAAGTCACTAGTGCGACCACACTTAGAATACTGTGCACAGTTCTGGTCTCCGGTGTATAAGAAAGACATAGCTGAACTAGAGCGGGTGCAGAGAAGAGCGACCAAGGTTATTAGAGGGCTGGGGGGTCTGCAATACCAAGATAGATTATTACACTTGGGGCTATTTAGTTTGGAAAAACGAAGGCTAAGGGGTGATCTTATGTTAATGTATAAATATATGAGGGGACAGTACAAAGACCTTTCTGATGATCTTTTTAATCATAGACCGGTGACAGGGACAAGGGGGCATCCTCTACGTCTGGAGGAAAAAAGGTTTAAGCATAATAACAGACGCGGATTCTTTACTGTAAGAGCAGTGAGACTATGGAACTCTCTGCCGTATAATGTTGTAATGAGTGATTCATTACTTAAATTTAAGAGGGGACTGGATACCTTTCTGGAAAAGTATTATGTTACAGGGTATATATATTAGATTCCTTGATAAGGCGTTGATCCAGGGAACTAGTCTGATTGCCGTATGTGGGGTCGGGAAGGAATTTTTTTCCCCATGGTGGAGCTTACTCTTACCACATGGGTTTTTTTTTGCCTTCCCCTGGATCAACATGTTAGGGCATGTTAGGCTATGGGTTGAACTAGATGGACTTAAAGTCTTCCTTCAACCTTAATAACTATGTAACTATGTAACTATGTCGTGTTTGGAGAGCCCCTGATGTGCCTAAACAGTAGAAACCCCCCACAAGTGACCCCATTTTGGAAACTAGACCCCTTAAGGAACTTATCTAGATGTGTGGTGAGCACTTTAAACCCCCAGGTGCTTCACGGAAGTTTATAACGTAGAGCCGTGAAAATACAAAATCGCATTTTTTCTTCAAAAATGATCTTTTGCCCCAAAATTTTTATTTTGACAAGGGTAACAGGAGACATTAGACCACAAAAGTTGTTGTGCAATTTCTCCTGAGTATGTCGATACCCCATTTGTGGGGGTAAACCCCTTAAGGAACTTATCTAGATGTGTGGTGAGCACTTTAAACCCCCAAGTGCTTCACAGAAATTTATAAAGTAGAGCCTTGAAAATAAAAAATCCTTTTTTTTTTTCCTCAAAAATGATTTTTTAGCTTGCAATTTTTTATTTTCTCAAGGGTAACAGGAGACATTGGACCACAAAATCTGTTGACCAGTTTGTCCTGAGTACGCTGATACCCCATATGTGGGGGGGGGCACTGTTTGGGCACCCATCGGGGCTCGGAAGGGAAGGAGCGCCGCTTGGAATGCAGACTTTGATGGTCTGCGGGCGTCATGTTGCATTTGCAGAGCTCCTGATGTACCTAAACAGTAGAAGCCCCCAACAAGTGACCCCATTTTGGAAACTAGACCCCCCAAAGAGTTATCTAGATGTGTGTTGAGCACTATGAACCCCCAACTGCTTCACAGAAGTTTATAATGTAGAGCCATGAAAATAAAAAAAATCATATTTTTTCCACAAAAATGATTTTTTTACCCCCAAATTTATACTTTCACAAGGGTAACAGGAGAAATTGGACCCCAAAATTTATTGTGCAATTTATGCTGAGTAGGCTGATACCCCATATGTGGGGGTAAACCACTGTTTGGTCGCATGGCAGAGCTCGGAAGGGAAGGAGCGCCGTTTTGGAATGCAGACTTTGATAGAATGGTCTGCGGGCGTTATGTTGCGTTTGCAGAGCCCCTGATGTACCTAAACAGTAGAAACCCCCCACAAGTGACCCTATTTTGGAAACTAGACCCCCCAAGGAACTTATCTAGATGTGTGGTGAGAACTTTGATTGCCCAAGTGCTTCACAGAAGTTTATAATGCAGAGTTGTGAAAATAAAAAATATTTTTTTTTTCCACAAAAAAGATTTTTTAGCCCCCAAGTTTTTATTTTCACAAGGGTAACAGGAGAAATTGGACCCCAAAAGTTGTTGTCCAATTTATCCCGAGTACGCTGATGCCCCATATGCGGGGGTAAACCACTGTTTGGGCGCACGGCAGAGCTCAGAAGGGAGGGAGCACGATTTGACTTTTTGAGCGCAAAATTGGCTGTGGCGTTTGGAGACCCCCTGATGTACCTAAACAGTGGAAAACCCCCAATTCTAACTCCAACCCTAACCCCAACACACCCCTAACCCTAATCCCAACCCGATCCATAATCCTAATCACAACCCTAACGATAATCACAACCCTATCCCCAAAACAACCCTAATCCCAACCCTAACCATAACCCTAATCAGAACCCTAAATCCAACACACCTCTAATCCTAATCTCAACCCTAACCTCAATCCTAACCCTAATCCCAATACACCCCTAATCCCAACCCTAACCTTAACCCTAATCCCAAACCTAACCCTAATCCCAAACGTAACCCTAATGCCAACCCTAATCCAACCCCTAATCCCAACTCTAACCCTAACTTTAGCCGCAACCCTAGCCCTAACTTTAGCCCCAACCCTAGCCCTAACTTTAGCCCCAACCCTAACTTTAGCCCCAACCCTAACCCTAGCCCTAACCCTAAATTTAGCCCCAACCCTAACCCTAGCCCTAACTTTAGCCCCAACACTAACCCTAAATTTAGCTCCAACCCTAACCCTAAATTTAGCCTCAACCCTAACCCTAACCCTAAATTTAGCCCCAACCCTAACCCTAAATTTAGCCCCAACCCTAACCCTAACCCTAAATTTTGCCCTAACCCTAATTTTAGCCCCAACTCCTCTAGCTGCCGGCCACCATTTTCTTACCGGATGAAGAAGCCAGTGGGCAGGAGGGGACGCAGGAGGACCCAGGGACACCGGTAAGTATAACAGGGTCCCCGAATCCTCCTATTTCTCTGTCCTCTGATGTGCGACCCCGATCATGTTCTTTGGGGTCTTGGCTACCCCCGGCAGCTGAGACCCCAAAGATCTTTTGGGTGCCGGCCGGCGGGCGCACTGCGCATGTGCCCGCCATTTTTTGGCCGGAACAAGATGGCGGCGCCCATCGGGAGCCACGAGGAGCATCGGGGGAGACAGGTGAGTATCAGGGGGCGATCGGGGACCCCATTTCTCTGTCCTCTGATGTGCGATCACATCGGAGGACAGAGAAATTAAATGGGAAATCACGTTGTTTTTTTTTTTTTTGCGACCGCCGATTAACGGTTAATTACCGGCGATCGCAACCCGGGGGTCTTTTAAAAAAAACAAACAAACCCCGAATCATGTTCTCTGGGGTCTCGGCTACCCCCGGTAGTTTAAGTACCCTTAACTGCCACCGTTAAAAGGCGTATCGGCGGTCATTAAGGGGTTAAATGTGCTTGAAAATGCTTTTTGTTAAACAATAGTGTCTTGCGTTATGAGTGTGCATGCAGGCCAAAGAGGTTGACTGCATTACTTAGTTTTCTTTGACAAAATTGTACCGACTGATTCCAGGTCTTTCTGTAGCTCTCCACAGATGGTCCTTGACTCTTGGACAACTCTTGGACAGCTTGGACAACTCTTCGGATAACTCTTTTCACTCCTCTGTCTGAAATCTTGTGGGAAGCACCTGGTCGTAGCCAGTTTATAGATAAATTATGTTCTTTCCACTTCCGGATTATGACCCAGTGCTCACTGGAGCCTTCGGTAGTCTAGAAATTCTTCATTAACCAATGCCATCAGTATGCTTTTAAAAAATAAGGTTGTGAATGTTATTTTTCACTAAGTGGCAGGATTGTTTTCTAATTATTGATAGATTTCAGCTGGTGTTATGACTTTCCATGGCTTTTTGCACATCTTTCTTCATGTGTTCAATAGTTTTTCCCTGTGTCATTTCTCATTATTACACATAACATTATTTGTGGACATCTGTGGTTTGATTTCTTTGCCTGTGTGGATTGGATGAGTTATTACAGACATTACCGAAATAGCACCTTTAGAAATATATTTACTTAGAAAATTGGTGACCTGTTCAATACTTATTTCATCAGCTGTATAATTTATTTTGTGTACGCCTCTGTCTATGAATAAATAAATACTTCATATATTAATTTTATAGTTTAGGAAGTACTTTAAAGGAACAGCATCCTGTTATTAATAACAGGTAAGCTTTTTTCTGAAGGTGAAATGTTCACCACAGTCACTGAATCATACCACCATTCAGTGTGTGAAAGGTAACCCCAGGCAATAACTTTATACAGCAGCTGCATAATACAAACCGTGATTGAATGATAACTTAATACAGCGGAATAATATCGCCATACAATGTCTGTAAGATAACTTTATATTGCAGCTGAATAATACCAACATACAGTGATTAAAACAGTGTATCGATGCTGAGTAAACGAATAGCACCAGTATAGTTTCTGGTATGTAATACATCATACTGTCACAGAATTATATCACTAGACATCATTCTCAGACACCACTGCTATGTACATCTTGTTGTATTACTTTCTCTCAAGAATCTGCAGTCCACTAGTGTCACACTCGAGCCAGTTTCTTCTGTTACAGTGACTGAATAGTGGAAATAGTAATGGAATAATGTCACCATACAGTAAATTGCAATATATAGTAATTGAATACTACTATACAGATATTGAATAGTTACTGAATACCGTAACTACAGTAATTAATACTGCCATTCAGTGACTGAATATTTATTATTATTATTATTATTATTATTATTATTATTATTATTATTTATTGTACATAGTAAAGGAATAATGTCACCATACATTAAATTGCAATATATAGTAATTGAATACTACTATACAGATATTGAATTGTAACTGTATACTGTAACTATATAGTACTAGCATATGTGACTAAATTACTGTATATAGTAAATGTCTCCATACAGTGAGTGAATAATTACTGTATATAGTAAATTAATAACTACCATACAGTGTGTTTCTACTGCATATAGTAGCTGAATAATACCATAGTGAGTGAATAAATATTGTTTATAGTAGCTGAATAATGCCACCATACAGTGGTGACTGATTACTATATAGAGTAACTGAATACTACTACTATACAATGACTGAATAATTACTGTATACAGTAACTGAATACTATCGTAGTGACGGAATCGTACTACCATACTGTGAGTATATAATTTCAGCTGACGGTGACCGAAAAATACTACTAAATATGTCACACAGTAGTGACAAACCTGAGACATTTGGTTGGATGTATTTATATACAGTGCAAACTGAATTTAGTGTGGAGAAAAATTGTGGTCTGGACACCACACATAAGGATTAACATTGCGTTTTCCAATGAAAACATACGATTTATCATATTTTGTTTTTGTTGCTCAGTTTTGGTGCAACAATGTTCAAAACACCAATGCAAAGTGGAGTAATACAGTCTCTAATCAAGTATTAAATGATTGAGGACGGTATAGGAGTGGAGCTATAAGCATGATCAAGCCGCGTAACTTGCTTCACTTTCACAACCTTTTCTGCTAACATTTTGTGAGTAGATATGCATGTATGTATATAGAGGGGAAGATAAGTATTTGATACATTGCCATTTTTGCATATTTTCCCACCTTCAAAGAATGGAGAGGTCGGTAGGCGGGAGACAAAGCCTTAAAAAATATCCAGAAAATGTTATTGTATGATTTTTACATAATTAATTTTCATTTTATTGCATGAAATAAGTATTTGATACAATAGAAAAACAGAACTTAATATTTGGTACAGAAACCTTTGTTTGCAATTACAGAGGTCAGACGTTGCCTGTAGTTCTTGACCAAGTTTGCACACACTTCACCATGGTTTTTGGCCTACTACTCCATACAGATATTCTCCGAATCTTTCAAATTTCGGGGCTGTCACTAGGCAGCATTCAGTTTAAGTTCTGTTCAAAGAATTTCTATTGGTTTCAGGTCCGGAGACTGGATAGGCCACTCCAGGATCTTGAAATGCTACTTACGGAGCCAATCCTTAGTTGCCTTGGCTGTGTATTTCAAGTCATTGTCATGCTGGAAGACCCAGCCATGACCAATCTTCAATGCTCTTACTGAGAGGAGGTGGTTGGCCAAAATATCGCAATACATGACCCCATCCATCCTCCCTTCAATACGGTTCATTCGTCATTTCCCCTTTGCAGAAAAGAGCCCCCACAGTATGATGTTTCCCCCCCCCACCATGCTTCACGGTAGGGACTGTGTTCTTTGGGTTGTACTCATCCTTCTTCTTCCTCCAAACACGAGTTGATACCAAAAAGATGTATATAGGTCTCATCTGACCACATGGCCTTCTCCCATGTCACCTCTGGATCATCCAGATGGTCATTGGCAGACTTTAAAAGGGTCTGGACATGTGCTAGTGTAAGAAGAGGGACCTTGCATTCCCTGCAGGCTTTTAATCCACGACAGCATAGTGTGTTATTAACAGTAATTTTTGAGACTGTGGTCCGACCTCTCTTGAGGTCATTGACCAGGTCCCCCTGTGTAGTTCTGGGATGATTCCTGACCTTTCTCAGAATCATCCTTACCACACGAGGCGAGATCTCGCATGGCGCCCCAGAACGAGGAAGATTAACAGTCATCTTATGTCTTTTACATTTTCCAATAATTGTGCCAACAGTTGTTGCCTTCTCACCAAGCTGCTTGCCTAATATCTTGTAGCCCATCCCAGCCTTGTGCAGGCCTATAATTATGTCCATGGTGTCCTTAGACAGCTCTTTGGTCTTGGCCATGGTGGAGAGTTTGGAGTGTGATTGAGTGTGTGGACAGGTGTCTTTTATACAGCTAATGAGTTCAAACAGGTGCAATAAATACAGGTAATGAGTGCAGAGTGTGACAGCTTTTTTATATAAAAAAAATTCTTGCTGGTTGGTAGGTGATCAAATACTTATTTAATGCAATAAAATGCAATTTACCGTATATACTCGAGTATAAGCCAAGATTTTCAGCCCAAATTTTTGGGCTGAAAGTGCCCCTCTCGGCTTATACTTGAGTCACGGTCTGTGGCAGGGTCGGCGGGTGAGGGGGAGAGGGCGCTGAGGCATACTTACCTAGTCCCGGCGATCCTGACGCTCCCCCTGCCCGTCACACTGTCTCCGGGTGCCGCAGCTCTTCCCCTGTACAGCGGTCACGTGGGACCGCTCATTAAACTTATGAATATGTACTCCACTCCCATAGGGGTGGAGCCCCATATTCATTTCTCTAATCAGCGGTGCCGGTGACCGCTGATAGAGGAAGAGGCTGCGGCACCGAAGACCAGCTGTCCGGGGGAAGGAGCGGGACGCCGGGAGCAGGTAAGTATCGCATATTTACCTGTCCTCGTTCCACACGCCGGGCGCCGCTCTGTCTTCCCGGCGTCTCTCCGCTCTGACTGTTCAGGTCAGAGGGCGCGATGACGCATATAGTGTGCGCGGCGCCCTCTGCCTGATCAGTCAGTGCGGAGAGATGCCGGGACGGGACGCTGAGGAGCTGCAAGCAAGAGAGGTGAGTATGTTTTTTTTATTGCAGCAGCAGCACCAGCGTTATATATGGCACAGATTTATGTGGAGCATCTATGGGGCCAAACTGAACGGTGCAGAGCATATAGGGCACAGCTTTATAAGGAGCATCTATGGGGCCAAACTGAACGGTGCAGAGCATATAGGGAACAGCTATATAAGGAGCATCTATGGGGCCAAACTGAACGGTGCAGAGCATATAGGGCACAGCTATATGAGGAGCATCTATGGGGCCAAACTGAACGGTGCAGAGTATATAGGGAACAGCTATATAAGGAGCATCTATGGGGCCAAACTGAACGGTGCAGAGCATATAGGGCACAGCTTTATAATGAGCATCTATGGGGCCATAATGAACAGTGCAGAGCATATATGGCACAGCTTTATAAGGAGCATCTATAGGGCCATAATGAACGGTGCAGAGCATATATGGCACAGCTTTATGTGGAGCATCTATAGGGCCATAATGAACGGTGCAGAGCATATAGGGCACAGCTTTATGTGGAGCATCTATGGGGCCATAATGAACGGTGCAGAGCATATATGGCACAGCTTTATGTGGAGCATCTATAGGGCCATAATGAACGGTGCAGAGCATATAGGGCACAGCTTTATATGGAGCATCTATAGGGCCATAATGAACGGTGCAGAGCATTGTATATGTGGCACAGCTTTATATGGAGCATCTATGGGGCAATAATGAACGGTGCAGAGCATTCTATATGGCACAGCTATATATGGATAATATATGGGGCAATAATCAATGGTATGGAGCATTATATATGGCACAGCTTTATATGGAGCATCTATGGGGCAATAATGAATGGTATGGAGCATTTATTTTTATTTTTGAAATTCACCAGTAGCTGCTGCATTTTCCACCCTAGGCTTATACTCGAGTCAATAAGTTTTCCCAGTTTTTTGTGGCAAAATTAGGGGGGTCGGCTTATACTCGGGTCGGCTTATACTCGAGTATATACGGTAATTAAAAATGTTAAAAATCATACAATGTGATTTTCTGTTTTTTTAATATATATATATATATATTCTATCTCTCACAGTTGAAGGGTACCTAAGATAAAAATTACAGACCTCTCCATTCTATGTAGGTGAGAGAACCTGCAAAGTCAGCACTGTATCAAATACTTATACAGTAGGAAACATAAGAATAACAAGCCCACAAAGTCTTACAGGAATTGTCCACTACTGGACAATCTTGTCGTAAAAAGGTTTTCCAGGCTGAAGTGAAAAAAAGTCAGCAGTTAGTCTTTGTGATTGTAGTCTGCTGAATTTTCACAGTGTTCAATAAGCACACAGTCATGATTCCCTGATATTCCCAATGCACCTGACCTCATGTATGTGAGATGCATGATTTTAGTCACATGACAACCATTTTTATCTGGTTTCTCGCCATTCTCTTCAATGAATCTATTCTACAGTGCAAATTTTCGGTCATGTGACCACATACTATAACAGTAGAATCATGACAGTGAGTGCATCAAACGCTCTAAAACTTTGATGTGACTGCAGACTTTTCTTCTGAGAACGGAAAACCCTTCTAATGGGGCCAGGGAGGTGAAAAACAAAAAAACATGCCTCTTGTACTAGAGCCACTCCTGTGTACTCAAAGCTTTGCCTCCCACTGGTCAGTTGTCATCAACATCCAGCGGTGTCACTCCTTAATAACGAGTTGTCCAATAGAGAACAACTCCTTTTACATAAGGAATTTGGAAAAACATAGTTCCTTCTGAGGTGTTACGATGAAAAACAAAAGTTTGGTGAGTTAACAATCTAATGCACTTGTGAAGACCAAGTACTTCTTCACGCTGATGACTTGTTGAGTTCTCATGGCAACAATGAACGATGTTACAGCAAGTAGTAGACTCCACGGAGGCTTACTATGGAATAAATTCACATTACCAGCAGGACTACTACAATTCTTCTGGAAAGTTCCCAGTGCCTGCGGAGTGTTAATATACAGTAAGTCATGAATTTGAAAGCAGATTGAGCTTTTGTATATGCTGCCAGCACTTGGATCTGAGTTAAATAAAGAGTTATGCAACACTTACATTAATAGGAAGATTTTTTTTCCATTTCTCAGCAGCTTACAAGCATGCCCTTCACATTGGTAAACTGTTATAAAACCATTAGTGTTAGGACACCTCTTCTTTTACTAAAAGAAAGGTGGAGAATACAAAGACTTATGTCTTCCCTGCAGTGTTCAGTAGCACTGGATCATTGGTAGCTGTTTACTATTGTAACTGGAAAGGAATACCCTACAAAGAAGTATAGTACAAACAGAAGCACTGCATATGTTAGCTTCTCATCGGCAGCGCTGCAGCCAATCACTGATCTCAGCAAATCTCCCAAGCAGACAGCACAACTCTCAGAGCTCAGTGACTGTCTGCAGCACTGTTGATGTGACATCACTGTTGCAGCCAAATAGTAGAGATGGAGGCACAGCTCTGGACCGTGGGAGTATAAGAGCGCTTTCTACTATGTCCTCCAGTAGGTGTACACTCCCGAAAATGATGCACTGCAGAGCACACGTTCGCTCTGCCTGCACCATTATAGTCTATGGCCCCCTATTGGCACATAAATCCGAATCACGTTTTGCGAGGGGTTCGGACGTAAGCCCCGACTGTGCCACTGAACGGGTGCTGGAACAGAATGTGTAAGAGCCCTAAGTAAAGTGCAATATTTTTATTGTTCATTTGTTTGTTTTATACCAAACTGAGCCTATGGGAAAAGTTTGGTGAAAGCGAACGGCCTTTTAAATGTAATTAATATTAAAAAAAATTATTTACACAAGTAAAAGATCACTAATTATAGTCATTAGAGCTAAATTAATAATCAGTGTACGATTAGAATACCACATTTATAGTCCTCTAAATTAAAAAAAAAGTATGTGGAAATGGTAGGGATGTGAAAATTTGCTTTGCTGTCATTTTCTATTACTGATGGAATTCTTGTTTTTATTCGTAAATGTATACAGTAAATGACAAAGAATGAGTTCATTTTCTGATGGGTGAAAAAGATCTAAATTCAGTCCTATATTATTAATTAATTATTACTATTCACATGTAAAGCGAATAAATGGCGCTTTAATAGTAAATAATTTTAAAGCCACACATTTGTGCCCAGCCTACTACATACAGGGTACCTAGATCTCTTTCTATGAAATTGAATGCATATACGTGGTGTGTAGATATACAGGTGCTCGGGATCTGGTGCATGGCAGTAGACGTATGAAGGACGGCCATGCTACAGCCAGCTGCTACACTGGCAGAGTGAAGAAACTACACTCGACACAATTCACACACTTCAGGGACTTCTAGATGTTACCCAGCTGGGCTTCCATATTTATTGCCTTATTTTCTCAAATTGTCAATATATGTTACAAAGTGTCAAAATAAAGTACTTAGAAGTGTAACATACCCGCGGTTATAACCCTGCCTCTGTTATGTTATGAAATTGGGTTTTTTTTTTGTACTTTATTTTTTCCATACAACTTTGCAAACTCTTTATTATTACTGTTTTTACAGTCTTAGAATAAAGCACAATGTATAACTGTTGCATAAATATTAACTACTTGGTGTCAACTAGTTAGCAGTACATGCATCCCCCTGTAGGTGTCACTGTTGTATATGGAATATATAGCAGTGTTGGATGAAATTCACCAACCAGAATGTGCAGCCTTTCTTCAACTGTTAGATTCTTCCTTCATATAAAATCATTTCACAGCTTCATTTCCACTTATGTGATCGGTATGTGAATAGATTGAACCAAATCAAGGCTGTTTCATTGATAAGCTGTGCGCAGATATGACTTTTGTGACATAATGTAACCAGTCTGAATAGATATGGAAATGGAGATAAAAGAGGGCGAACCTACTGACAAAAGTGAGCAGCGGTTCTGGATGAAGATGTCTGTTTCAGGCAGGGGTATATGTTGTAATCTTTATTATATGTTAAATTTGCATATCTGCCTTTACAGAAGTGAGATCAGATTGTCGATTATACACTGAGAAATATTGCTTCTCCCATCGTTTTACCAAGCAAGTCATCTACATTTTTCTGGTTTCTATTCCAATATGATGTCCTAGTTAATTTCTAAAATAACATTTAATGTGTTGTCCACCTTTGGGGACAATTTAGATTTTGTTTAAGGGCTTAATCATTTTTGCAATTAGCTTTCATTAAAAATGTTGCACAGTTTGCTTTTACAAACTCTTTGTTTTCCTGGACATTCAACTTTGATGTGGTCAGTGGTCACAAAATCATCTGTGAGGAGCTCAGAAAAGACAGATAAGTGTTGAAAACTCGCTGTCAGATCAGATTTATCATACTAACAAAACCAAAAATGTCCACTGACCATGTTGTAGGCACTTCATAAATGCAATTGATTTAACAAATCCGAACCCCGTGAATAAGGGATTGAGTAAAGAAGAGCTCGATAATATTAAAATATTTAATTTTTATTCAATCATAAATATACACAAATGGAAAGCAGAGATGCCAAGATAGGGACGCTGGGTGTAAGTGATGGGGTAAGATCAAAATAATACAATGTATTTCAATAGTACTGTGATTTTAAATATTCCTGTCTCATTATTGTTGAGTAAGTAAGAAAAATACGGATGTCACACTGGATAATATGGGGTAAAAATATGCAATATACTAAGTCTATAATCAATAAAGGGTAATATGTGGTCTTATAGTGCATGAGTTGAATACAGGGGATTATATACAGTTTCAGAATAATAGCTTGGAATGCTATGTTACGCAAACAGAAGAAATATCAGTATATTCCCTATAAATATGTCCATAGATCAAATTGTAACCCTGCAATCCTGCCAAGAAATAACATGTACTGGTATAGAAAGTTGATAAAGTGCTCAGTGCCGTTTTACCTCAGGAGACAGTGGCCAGGTAAGTCTTGTGGAGTAGTCACCTCAGCATCTTCTCACCCCGACGCGCGTTTCACCGCCAGCTTCTTACAGATGTTATGAAATTCTCACCAGATGTCGGTAACAACCCATCCAATCCACACCAGCAAATAAATCAAACCATAGATATCCATAAATCAAGTTATGTGTAATGAGAAATGGCACAGGGAAAAAGTATTGAACACAGTTGCTGAAATGTATTTCATGCTTTGTACAAATGCCTTTTTTGATGATGACCATGTCAAGACGCAGGTGTAATTTTTGGCCCATTCTGCCACACAAACACTTTTTAAATCCTGAAGGTCCCATGGGCTCCTTCTACGAACTCTGAGCTAGTTCCTTCCATACATTTTTTATTGGATTCAGGTCAGGTGATTGGCTGAGCCATTCTAGCAGCTTCATTTTCTTTCTCTGAAACCAATTGAGTTTCCTTGCGTATTTGGGATCATTGTCTTGCTGAAATGTCCACCATTATTTCATCTCCTGGTAGATGGCAGAAGATTTTTATCAAGAATGTCTCTGTACATTTGTCCATTCATCCTTCCTTCAATGATATGAATTTTGCCAGTACCTTATGCTGAATAATAGCACCACACCATGTTACCACTTCCAAACTTCACTGTTGGTTTAGTGTTTTTTAGGGTGCCTTTTGGCTTTCAAACATGGTGTGTATTGTGGCATCCAAAGAATTCAAAGAGCTAAATTTTGGTCTCATCTGACAAGACTATATTTTTCCAGTATTTCACAGGTGTGTCTAAATGTTGATGAGCAAACTTTAAATGCGCTTGCTTTATGTTCAGCAATGGAGTTTTGCGTGATGAGTGTGCATACAGTCCATGGAGGTTGAGTGCATTACTTATAGTTATTTTTGTAACATTGTACCTGCTCATTCCACGTCTTTCTGTAGCTCTTCTAGTCCTTGGCTATTGGACAACTCTTCTGATAAGTCTTTTCACTCTTCTGTCTGAAATTTTGTGGGGAGCACCTGGTCATAGCCAGTTTATAGTGAAATTATGTTCTTTCTAATTCTAGGTTGTGGCCCCAACTGGAACCTACAGTAGTTTAGATATTCTTCTATAACCAATGCCATCTGCATGTTTTGCAACAATAAGGTTGTGACGGTCTTGAGCCTGCTCACTTGTTACCGACATCTGATGAGAATTTCATGTCAATAGCATCTTTAGAAATACATTTATTTAGAAAATTGGTGACATGTTCAATACTTATTTCACCTGCTCTATATATTGCTCCACACTTTTCCATTACGCATTAAAAGCTGGTTTTGCTGCTCAGTCCCATTCATTCAGTGAATTGAGGTGAGTTGTTCATGGCCAAGAATGATTCTGGAAGAATCAGTTAGTCATCAAAAGTGATTACTAAACACCCAAACCTAATTGAGCGGTTTAAGTCTCCTATAGGTCTACGAGACCCCTGGACACCCAATACTGAGAGCAATGGGGTCATGACATAACTTGGCACTTTGTGACAAATTCTATATGAACTGTTTCCCAGTCTGACTGTGATAACTCCAGACAGGAGTATAATAAATGAAAGTCCAGATGAAGCTTGATAATCTGCCATAATATTCTAATCAGAGGGTGGAGTTATGCTGCTCCTAGAACCAGCACCCACCCCCCAACTCTGCCCATAACTGCATTGAGCATAATACAAGTATCTTATTCCTATTATTTTGTAATCATTGTGTGTATATTATTTAAAAAAAATCACATCATCTAATTGCTGATTCTTTGTGTTTCCTCTCACTATATTCATTTTTCTTTTTTTTTTTTAATATTGTGCTCTTATGATAATGCAATTTCAGTTTGATCAGAATGCAAGAAAGATAAATTATCTTTTGTTTTATGAGAAGCATAATTAAAGAAATGAATATAAATTGTTTGTTTTTATATATGTAATGGGATTTTTATTTTTCCTAGCTTCACATTGCTGGGTAAATGACTGCCTTGTAAATCATAGCTGGGTGCCTATATATTAGTCACCAGGCTGGAGTGAATGTTTTATACACAAGGCATGCCTAATAGATGGTATGCAGAGATGCAATTGTTCCACCAGCCTCTATCCTGATGTATGTTGGGAGATGAATTTGAGTCATAAAACAATGAGATACAGATTTTCAATTATACCATGAAGAGAGTGAGTACGAGCAGCAGATTAATCGACTTACTTTCAAAGGTTTTAACGTTTGGAGGCATTTCCTGTAATTATAGTAAATTAAACATCAGATTCGGGACATTGACAAATGAAGACATGCTCTATAACTGTGACTTTGAAGAAGATTTATCAGGCTTGCATGCAAATAAATAGCCGCTCCGCATAATGATTAAATGTGCCACTTTGACACTTGGGCAGTATTCATCTGTTGTCTACTTTAGTTGCTGCCCATGGCATTGTTCGGTTTTGTTTGCTTTTTTCTTTAAAAATCAAAAACAAACTTTGTTTTGACATGAATACTATTTGCAATGCAGTATTGCAATCATTGGGTGATTTAGGTTTCATAAGTTTAGTATCACTTTAGATTTCCAGTGGGGATAGCCTCCAAATTGAGAGGAGCTCAGGGATAAATCTATATTCATCACTGTGTAAAATGACTTTATTAATTTCATTCAGATTAATGCATAACCTGACAAAAATATACAACTTATCTTCTATTAATCTCCATACTTTCTCATACAGTATAGATTTTACATAGTTCCTGTATGACATTTTATTATTTATTAGTAGATTAGACATTAGGCCCATGAATTTCCTCTGGCAACAAGCTGAGGTTGTGCAATTAGGAAAAGTCTCAGAGGAGCAATAACCAAATGTTATTGATGGACATAAATATCTGTATTGCGTTACAAGGTTACGTTAAAGAACCCAAGACAGTCTCTTTAGCAGATGACATCTGCATATAATGCATGATATCATAATGCTGTGCAATATATACTGTCAAATGTTAGATTAAAAATTGCTTTGGGATGTTTTAATAGGCCACAAGTGGCAATTGTGCTAGAAATAAAAGGTTTGTAATTTATCTTTTTTTCTTTTTACTATTATTCCTTTACGTTGCTCAAAAGAATATTAATACAAAAGTTGCTTAATACAATTGCTGCAATATAAAGTAAATGCGTCATAATCTGCGTGGGAGTCGTAGGTACATTAGTACATTGGTCCGGTCCCTGTATTCTCTGGCCCCGATGCATCATTGTCTTTGCTGGAAACAGAGACAAAATAAACATATACCCTTCTATAAGCAAGTAAGTTAAAGCAGTGGTGCATATAAATAACATAGGGTACTTGGTAAACACTATTTTTGGTTAAAAAAAAAAAGCCATCCCCCCCCCCAGCTTTAACATGTACCAGAATCGGGATGGTAATGAACCTCTAGCTTTCTTTGAGCTGGACATAATGTTTATATAGCTTCCCATTTCCTGTGTATCCATTCGGGACTCTGTTGTGCGCTGGCCTTATTCACATTAACTTCACTTTGACACATGGTAAGGTTTTAATACTAGAGGTTAGGACTGTCCCGATTGTGGAACACCTTGACGCTGGTGGGATGGCTTTTACACTTGTTTACCAAATATCCTATGTTATTTATATACACTATTTCTTTTACTTATTTGCTTACACCAGGGTATATGTTGATTTTGTTTGTCTAGGGGCTTATCTGTATAATGCTCCTATTTTGCATACCAATTTATACTCCAGTTTATTTTTTTCATTTAAGCATCATTATCTTTGCTCCCGTTTTTTGTGTAGTTTTGTGCGTTTTTTCTTTGCACCCAATTCATTATTCTATTTGCGCCTTTATTGAAGTCTGTTTTATATCTGCTCGCCTTTTTTTTTTCTTCTTGGTTTTCTTTTTCATTTTGTGGGTGGAGTTTGGCTATTCCTGATGTTTTAGCATGATTCATCATTCCAAAAAAAATCTGCAAATGAAAAATCAGCTACTGTATTTAACAGAGCTCCATACAGTGGCAATGAAACCTAGTCACATGTATGCTTCACCAGCATCAGCAATCCTACCGAACAAAGAAACCACAGGACAACATCATATAACCAATATACAGAGCTTTGTCTTGTGGAATGTATGTAGATGGATATGTCATGTATTACATGAATCATGGCTGCAGCTTTCCTTGTAGGCCTGTATGGAAAAATAAAGGGAACATCTTTGAATAGTTTTGATCATTTTTCCTGTATTAAAGTTTTTTTTAGCACAATTAACAATTGCATAACTGTATACTTCAATAGGAATATGCAAATTGGGCATAACATTAGATATGTATACAGTCCAATGGTTAGCATTAATTTATAAAATTATAGCACAAGAACATGAAAGAGGAAAAAGAAAGAAAGAGCTGAGATTCTCTGGTCTCAAGATAATACAACATTCCTATATAGAAATATATAAGTGGGTGATCCTATCATTATCAGAGGAAGAATCCCACATGTTGTTTAAATGTACGGTAATTTACCTAGCTGAACTGTGTCCTTAGAGCTTCCTGTGATTAAGCCCAGAGCCAGTCAAAAGCGTAAAATTGGGAGAAGAAAAGTCACCAAGTAACCAGAAATAGGAGGAAGAAAGTCAACTCCGTTTTCAAGAACATATGACAACTGAGTTTATGACACAAGTATTTGCATGTCTCTGAGTATTAGATCCAAAGGGACCAAATCTTTTCAAACAAGGGGATTCGATCTAAGAGGATACTGGAAAGTTACTTGTTAACCATGATCCATATGATCCATGAAACTTTCAGTTTCGCTTAATCAAGACTAATTAATGGAAACTTCCAGGTACTTGCAATAGTAACTACTACTAGCTGCAACTTTACTTGTGCCAGCCTCTGCGCTGGATTTAAATCAGAACCTACTATATGGGAGGCAGTGACACTAACAGTGAGCCACTATCTGCACTATTGTGTGTAAGAGAATTGTTTTCTGACTAAAGTTGTAAATGCTCCTTAATTAAAGTCAGCTAAACATAATAATTTTGTCATGATCACTTCTCCCTGACAGATAATGTTGAAGAAAACAACATTATTTGAGAAGATAAGTCACTGCAAGGGTAAACTCTAAAACAAAAATTGCATGTTTCTAATCTTCATCAGACAAACTTCTTTATTCAGAAACGTGTATGTATGGGGCAGTTGGGTGGAATCTGGTGATGGCTAATGAAGTTATATGGGCAATTATATTCTTCTTCTTAGGCCGGAGTCACACTATCGTAGAATACGGCCAAGTGCTATGTGAGAAAACATTGCATAACACTTGGACCAGTGTTAATCTACAGGGAAGCTCACATCAGCGTTTTTCTCAGCCGTATCCGGCGTGCGTGTAAAATTGCACCATGCTGCGATTGTCACAGAGACTCGGATGATACTAGCCAATGAAAACCTATGGGTGCGAGAAAAAATCGCACAGCACTTGGGTCATGCAAGTGCTGTCTGATTTTTACGCATCAGTGTCGTTTAAAAAGTCAACAGTAAAATCACAGGTTAGAATAGATATATACACATAGAATACATGGATATATAGATGTCAGTGACATATAGAAAAATTATGTACAGTAAGCTGCACACACACACTACTAATTGTATGTCACAGACATCTGTATATCTAGCTATGTGTATTTACTGTATGTAATCCATCTATGCTATCCTGTCGATTCCTGCTGTGATTTTACACATTCCACGCTTCTCAATGGACGGCTATTCTTATATCTATGTAAATATATATATATATTATATATATATATATATATATATATATATATATATATATATATATATATATATATATATACTAGACTGTGGCCCGATTCTAATGCATCGGGTATTCTAGAATATGCATGTTCCCGTAGTATATGGACAATGATGATTCCAGAATTCGTGGCAGACTGTGCCCGTCGCTGATTGGTCGAGGCAACCTTTATGACATCATCGTCGCCATGGCAACCATTATGACTTCTACGTCGATTCTGTGCCCATCGCTGATTGGTCGAGGCCTGGCGGCCTCGACCAATCAGAGATGCGGGATTTCCAGAACAGACAGACAGACAGAAAAACCCTTAGACAATTATATATATAGATATATACATATATTATTGTAAAATCATAGAAGAAAAGCCGGCAATTCAGCAAATTATATATGGCAAACTCCATAGAAGAAAAGCCGGTAATTCAACAGCCAGGTAGTGTAAAATCACAGCAGGAGCTGACAGGATAGAATAGATGGATTACATACAAGAAATACACCGTGTGTGTGCAGCTTACTGTACATAATTTTTCTGAAAAAAATGGCGTGGGCTCCCTTATAATTTTCGTAACCAGCAGAGGGAAAGCCGATGGCTGGGGGCCGATGTATATAGCCTGGGAAGGGAGTAGTACTCATGGAACTTCCCAGGCTATTAATATCAACTCACAGCTGTATACTTAGCCTTTACTGGCTATTAAAATGGGGGACCCTAAAAAAAAATGACGTAGGGTCCCTCTATAATTAATAACCAGCAAAAGCTATGCAGACATCTGCAGGCTGATATTAATAGCCTTGGAAGGGGCCATGGATACTGGCCCCCCAGGGCTAAAAACATCAGCTCTCAGCCGCCAAAGAAAAGGAGCTTCTCTAAGATTCACCAATTCAGGCACTTAGTCTTGCTATTCCCACTTGCCCTGTAGCAGTGGCAAGTGGGGGGAAAGTTGGGGGGGTTGATGTCACCTTTATATTGTCAGGTGACATCAAGCCCCAAGGTTAGTAATGGAGAGGCATCAATAAGATGCCTCCATTACTAACCCCATAGTCACATTGTATGAAAACACACACACCAGAATAAAGTCCTTTAATTGAAAGACACACTCCTTTAATAATCTTAAACAATTCTTAAGAACTCGCCCATTCCACCGACACCCTTGTCATCTGCAAAAGAGTTAAAAAATAAAAAAACAATATTCCTCACACTTTCCGCAGAGATGCTGCTAATCCATTTGTCCTCTGACGTCAATGCGAGCGCCATGGAAGATAGGGGTAACTTCCTGCTCACTTTGAGTTTGACCACTGAGGTGCCCAATGTTCCCAAGAATCGGTTCTCGTCTGATGGGACTACTGAAAAGAGCAAAGCAGATCACCGCTGTCAGTCGGTGGCGGGGGCAGAACACGGTCTCCAGCCATGGCCGATGATATCGCAGCATCGGCCATGGCTGGATTGTAATATTTCACCAATTTTCATAGGTGAAATATTACAAATTGCTCTGATTGGCTGTTTCACTTTCAACAGCCAATCAGAGTGATCGTAGCCACGTGGGGGCAAAGCCACCCCCCTGGGCTGAAGTACCACTCCCCCTGTCCCTGCAGGTTGGGTGAAATTTTAGTGAACCCTTTCAGCCGATCTGCAGGACTGCGATCCTGCCATGACGCCACATCGGTGTCACAGGTCGGATTGGCACCGACTTTTATGACGCCTACGTGGCGTCACAGGTCGGAAAGGGGTTAAAAAAAAAATAAAACTCATAAAATAGGTCTGGACAGAAATGATGGTACTCTTAACTTGATATTTTGTTGCACAACCTTTTGAGGCAATCACTGCAATCAAACGATTTCTGTAACTGTCAATGAGACTTCTGCACCTCTCGACAGATATTTTGGCCCACTCCGCAACAGCAATCTGCTCCAGTTGTCTCGCGTTTGAAAGTTGCCTTTTCGAGACGGCATGTTCCAGCTCTTTCCTAAGATGCTCAATAGGATTTAGAAGGCTACTTCAGACTAGTCCAATGTTTTCCTCTTAGCTATGCTTGGGTGTTTTTAGCTGTGTGTTTTGGGTCATTATCCTGTTGCAAGACCCATGATCTGCGACTGAGACCAAGCTTTCTGACACTGGGCAGCACATTTCTTTCTACAATCCCTTGATAGTCTTGAGATTTCATTGTACCCTGCTCAGATTCTAGACACCCTGTGCCAGATGCAGCAAATCAGCCCCAGAACATAACAGCGCCTCCTCCATGTTGCACAGTAGGTACAGTGTTTTTTTCTTGATATGCTTCATTTTTCTGTTTGTAAACATAGAGCTGATGTGCCGTGCCATAAAGTTCAATTTTTGTCTCATCTGCCCATAGGACATTCTCCCAGAAACTTTGTGGCTTGTCAACATGTAGTTTGGCAAATTCCAGTCTGGATTTTATGATTTTTTTTCAACAATGGTGTCCTCCTTGGTTGTCTCCCATGAAGTCCACTTTGGCTCATACAACGACGGATGGCGTGATCTCACACTGATGTTCCTTGAGCTCTAAGTTCACCTTTAGTCTGTTTAGAAGTTTTTCTGGGCTCTTTTGTTATCATTCATATTATCCATCTCTTTGATTTGTCATCAATTTTCCTCCTGCGGCCATGTCCAGGGAGGTTGGCTACAGTCCCATAAATCTAAAATTTCTGAATATGTGCAACTGTAGTCACAGGAACATCATGCTGCTTGGAGAAAGTCTTATAACTTTTACCTTTAACATGTTTGCCTATAATTTTCTTTCTAATCTCCTGAGACAACTCTTTCCTTCGCTTCCTCTGGTCCATGTTGAGTGTGATACACACCATGTCATCAAACAGCACAGTGAGTATCTGTAGCTCTATATACAGGCCCACTCACTGATTTCGAGATTGTAGACAACTTTGATGCTAGTTAGTGGACACACCTTGATTTTACATATCCCTTTTGTCACATTATTTTCAGGGGTACCATCATTTCTGTCCAGGCCTATTTCATGAGTTGTTTTTTTTTAATTCTATAGAAGCATGGTTGAAAAGCAATGTCTGACTTTCATTTCAGTTATTTCTGTGACCATTGTGAGTTTTTCTGTCATTAAACGAGGGGTACCAACAATTTTAACCACGTGTTTAACTTTCAAACTTGAAAATAATCCTTTAATGCTTTATGCTACAATTACTTCTGCGATGCGTGATAAAGCCTTTCATATTAATCTGTAAACAATTGAGTAGTTATGGACAGAAAACACCCATTTCATTTGTATCTATTCACCAAACAATAAGATTAGGAGGAAGTACCCTTCAAAAATTGCTTTGTTGTTACAGATATTAGATGTGAGTGCACAGCATAATATTGCAATTATTTAGAAAGGTACTTTCATATTGGACATCTTAGAGAGATTCTGTGCCTAAATTTAATTTTAGAAAATCTTATTAATATTGAACATTGAAATTGGTGAAAGCATGATTTGACTTCTGGGCAGGAATTTTTCTTCTCTGCTGTCAGCAGAAAGCTAATCCAGCCTTGACCTTAGCTTATCATGTCTCACTGCTAGTGATACAGTGCCTAACAACTAGTCATCGAAAACTAAGTAGAGATTAGTCATGTCAGACCTTTGATCTGAGAGCAGAAGGAAATGGAAATTTGGCTTTAAAATTTAAACTCCGAACAACCTTGTCTTTATCTCTTAGTGGCATAGTAATTAGATAAAAGTAGGAGAAGTTTATTGCCTGCTGGGAAATTTGGTAGAGTCTGTTTTCCAGGATTTGGTCTAGGCCACTTATTTGCAGCAATAGGCAGTTTTAATTCTACAGTATACTAAGGCACATCTCATTTCTGCAATGTTTGTTAAACTATTTTCCTTTTCCGTGGGCCCCCTATGCAAAGAGCATATGCTGAATATGTCCTTTAGCCTTACACTTTGCAGGTATGGATTGATATACATTTTTTCAATATATAGAGATGCTTATTCTAGTGACACATATCACTGAATGACTACAGAGTGCCCTATGTTGAAGGGAAGCTTCTGTTCGAGGTCTTCAGAGAATACTCCCAATATACACCTGTGAAATGGCCAAAAGCCAGCTGAAAATAGAGACTCATTGATCTTAGATATTTCCATGCTTCAAACTTGCAAGAGTTTGAGGAGGGCCTTTTTTCCTTTCCAGCATGAATGTGCATAAAGTCTTTCAGCCAAACTCAAGAAATTAGGTGTCCTACATGTAGCTTTGACCCAAACCCTATCTTACACTTTTTAAGTTGAATTGGAACACCAGTCGCAAGCCATACTAACATCATGGCCTGGCCTAATAAATAACTTAATAACCTTGTGGCTGAATTCGAACACACCTATTTTAAAATCTTGTGCTTGATTTTTTTTTTTCTTGGTTTCATTGTTCATTCATGGTTTACATTGAATATGTTAAAGAGAACCTGTCAACTGATTCAAAACTGTAACTCATCCATTGAAAAATCAAGCCCTCATGCTTCTATTTTGATGGAAAAATAAGTTATTGCTTTTGGAAAAATGAAAGGAAAAAACTACAAATTCTTGATTTGTTAAAGGGAACCTGACAGCTGACACATGCTGCCCGATCGACAGGCAGCATGTTTTAGACACTGGCTGTGTGATTTCAGCCATGTATGTTTGACTCTTAAACCCTGTGGTTTAAAGGTCGGCCAGGAACAAAGCTGCACAAGTGAGTAGTCGAGAAGGCCGGTCTCCGCACACGCTCCCCTTGAGTAATGGGTCGCTCCCTGCTCGTATGTATGGAGGCAGACCTAGCATTGGTAGCAAGTGGAGAGGAGCCGCTGGAGACCCAATATTCCAACAAGTCAACGATATGGCTCGATTCCCGGCTTTTAAAGTATATTTTTGGTGCAGTGTTCCAGAGCCAAACATACATGGCTGAAATTTGTATCTGTCTGATACATATTGCTAGTGGATCGGGCATCATGTATCCACTGTCAGGTTCCCTTTAAAATTTGTACTATATTTTACATGCAGCTTCCTGTATGTTCCATGCCCTGACATCATACAGTGTAGACCCCACTGACTTAACAGGCATGAAAACCTTAAAAGACACATTTTCACCAAAAACAAATTTCTTCTGCATTATGTCTAGAATTGCCGAACGAGTTGTAATTTTTTTTAGTGGGCTCTAATTGTAATTAGAGGTACGCTTTAACTTATATCTATGAAAATCTGCGAGTATTATGATATTTTTAGACTTGTATAGCTATTGTAAGTACAAGCCTGAACAACAAGAAAGATCTTTAATTGTACCATGAATCATTGTATAATCCATTATTCTCCTAGCACAGAGGTATAATGTTTCACTTTTCACACTTGGTCAACAATAACTTCAATAGCTATCAGCCCTGGGTAAAGGATGATGTGCTTCGTCTCATTAATCATGCCTCAATTTTTATTTAAATAATAAAGCAAATAAGGTGTGATGAAGGCACTGCCAGGATCTGGCGGCTGAGTTAGAGAAAAGATTTGTCTAATTTATGACTGTCTATGTGTATGCATTACTTAAGAATAAAATGCTACTATTATGCATAATGGCTTTGTCAATACATGGCAAGATTGAGCTTTTTAGAGAATTGTGATTGCTTGCAGTTCCTCTCTTATGGTCCGTGAATTACGTTAGAGATTAATCATAGTATGCTTTTGTTTTTAAAAAGTTCAGGTGCTGCGGAGTGGTATACCTAACAGACTGGCTGGAGATGACAGAGATGGATTGGCCCCCTGATTCCTGCTGTGTGAAAGAATACGCTGGTTGCTCCAAACAAGCTCATCATGGAGATCTCAGTGATTTGTATCAAGAGGTACAGATTTATTCAACTTTTTTTTACATGTTTGACATTTCTTTTTTTATGTTATTTTATTGACCATACGGATAGCAGATGCAAAAATTTAGATGCAAAATTCATTTTCTATTTAGTATCAAGAAGTATTACTAAAAATTGTACTTCCTGCCCTGAATGTTATGTGATACTTTTTAAGCCTCCTTGACAAATGGGGGGCAGATTTTCTAATCCTGTCTCATATTGAGACAGTGCAATCCTTGACACGGCACTCTGAAAATGCAACAGATTTAGAACAGGGACTCAAGCTGGATAATAAATTTGATGCCTCTGTAGAGACTTTTCTCTAACTTAACACCATGTCTTAGTTGGTGTATGCTATTTTTTTGCTCCTAAATTTTTTACAAAACATGGTGCCTGTTGCTGCATTTTAAGCTACACTCTTTTTCCTTTAAGCCACACCTTAAAAGTGTATCAAATGTGCCACAAAAAAAATTCTAACCCAATTCACTTGTGTTCTATCGGAGTTTGCTATGTATTTGTGGTCTGAAATTTTCAGTTTTTTGTATGTGCAGCTATCCTGAAATTTTCATGCATCAAAAGGATCATTATGAAATTGTACATCCCTGGGCGCAGTGTATTCTCTATTCTTAATGTTAATATTGTCCAAATACCTTATTATAAATCAGGTTCTATAAAACTAATATATTTACCATTTTTGGTGATTTTTTTTTCAACTTGACATCTATTATATAGCTGGAGGCAGGTATAACAAGATACACCACTGACATAGGTATCCGCTGCTGTTCTTTTGATTAGAAGGCTGTGCGCAATGTCACGTGTGTCATGCAGCAATGAGGACTATGCAAGGCCATCTAATCTAAAGAGAATCTGCATATGCCATGAGGTAAAAAACGATTCTCAGAGCTCCCGTTTACCGACCACAGAGTACTGACATGGTCAATAAACTGGGTCCTGCGAATCAATTTGCACCGACTCTAGTAAAAATAGTAAAAATATGTCATACATTCCCTACAAGATAATAGCATAGTCTATATGACAACTAGTGCAACCAGTAAATGTAGAAAAGAGATTCAGAGAGTGAGTATAGATCAAGGTGTTTGAGATTTTTGCGAGGATGTGCAAGTTTGGGGAGTGAGGATTGTGCACCTAGAAGAGAATATATGTAGGTTTTGGTCAGAAAGAGGGAGAGGTGAGTTAGAGAGGTTAGATAGGGAACAGAGGTGGGTGAAGATGATGTCCAGTGTGTGGCCCTCTTTTTAAGTGGCTGCGGAAGACCATTGAGCGAGGCCGAAGAAGGAAGTGAGAGAAGCTCAGAGACAGCTAAATGGGAAGTGTCAGTGGGGATGTTGAAGTCACCCATGATGATAGTGAGGATGTTAGTGGAAAGAAAATGAAGTCGCTATGTGGTGAAGTGTTCAAAGAAGGTGGTTGTTGGCCCTGGGGGAGCGGTAAATGACAGCCAGTTGAAGGTGGAGTAGATGCGGACCCAGTGCACTTCAAAAGAAGGGAGGGTAACAGAGGGTGGCAGTGAAATGTGGGTGCAGAATCAGTTATCTGACAGGAGAAAGCCAGCTCCTCCACCATGCTTATTGCTGGGGTGGGGTGTGTGGGAAAGGTGGAAGCAACCACAAGAAAGTGCAGCCGGAGAGTCTGTGACAGATGGGGTGAGCCAGGTTTCAGTGATTCCGAGAAAGGAACGTTTGTTAGTAATTAAAATATCATGGATGTAGGAAAGTTTGTTGCAGACAGAGCGAACGTTCCATAGAGCTACTGTTAGAGGAACTGTAGAAGCGGGGGCTTGGGAAATGGTTATAAGATTAGAAAGTTTGCTGAAATTTGTGATAGATCGTGGATGGGAGGTAGAAATGACTGTGGGGATGTTAAGAGGGACCAGGATTTGGAGAGATATTGTTGTCAGTGAGGAGGAGCAGAAAAAGTGTTAGGTGGGATCAGGAGAGGGCATGAGATAGCTGCCTGTGTTTGGAAACAGAGGATTATGTTGAGCAACAGTTTTGAGGAGGAGGTAATATGGATGGGAAGGATGGAGGGAAAGATGGCCAGATCATTTACTAGGTGTAGGGATTAGGGGTGTTAGTAGGAAATGGAAGACTATAGGGGTGATACTCACAGTAAACAATGTTTCTGTTTCTTTCCACTATGAATTCTGTTCCCTTCTAGTTCTAATTCATTGCAGTATGCTTAAGTACTGCACTTAGGTGATGCTCAGCAGAATACGTCATGCAGATGTACTCGTCACAATATATTTGTTAACAATGCATTCAGGTGTGAAACAGAGGGGAGAGGCCTGTTCTCATCATTATCAGATCATTGGAATAGAGCCAGATGCAGGATACATCACCAGCAGAACAAACAAAGGAGGTCATAAAGAAAAGTGAGGAGGGGGTAGTTCTGTGGTCAGTTTAGAAACATACCAAGTAAATACATGCAAAAGAAGTAAGAGTTATCACAGAGTTTGAAAAGCTGGGCGACATACCTGAAGGAAGAATAGATAGACGTTGATTAGCGTGTGATGGCTATAGATGACATGGTGCAGTCTGTATACATCATTTTACAATTTTAACCCTTAAGTGCTGCACTTAGGTGATACTCGGCAAACTACGTACTATAAAAAAAAAATTGGTTTGGGTACCAGAACTGTACCTGAACTTGCTCTCGAACCCCTTTCAAGTGAATGGGGGGAATGCACAGCTAGCGGTTCCCATGGTGTCTTCTGTGTGACAGCGTGGGAAACAGCATTCTTATCAGTTGTGACCTTACGGAAACCACCACCAGTCACAGCTACTGGGTATCGTGGTTACCACGCTGTCAGGCAGAGGACAGCATGTCAGCCAGCGATTGTGACCGGCGGTGACAAGTTTACCGCCAGTCAGGTGCCAGCTGATGACTACTACTGTCAATTAAAGTATTTTGTTTTCTGTCTTCTTTTAAATTACTCACTTAATGGGTTATTGGGGATGTCTGATAAACGCTGCCCTAATACAAACCTCTGGGCTTGATGTCAGCGGACATTCCACAGCTAACATAAATTCCAAAATATCACCCTGCTTGCCAACGCACCAGAACAAGCAGAAAGAGCCAGAATTAGTGCATCTAATGGATGCTCTTTTCTAGGGTGGCTGCAAGATGCTATTTCTAGGCTGGTGAAGGCCAAATATCTTCCCAGCCTGAGAATAGCAGCCCCAGCTGTCTGCTTAACCTGCGCTTGTTATCAAAAATAGAGGGGACCCTATTTTCTTTTAAATTTTTTTTTTTTTTTTTTTACATGTTGCATCGGCCAATCACCAATATTTGGCATGACCATGATGAGGACGGAAGTGCCCACACTGGGAAAGCTTGTTGATTGGCTGCACTGCAGCTTCTCAACAAGCTTTGTCCGTGCGGCCGAACCCGATCAGTAACTCGGATGTCCGTGAGAAGTCCATATTCAGAGTCCGTGCACAGACACTAGGTTTCCTGGTATGGACCATGAACCTTACTGTTCATTTTCGCTCATCACTAACCGGTACTATGTTTAGATCACAACTAGTTCATACTAAGGGTGAAGTGTAGTAATAAGGCTTAGTTCACATATATATTTGTCCAGTCAGTGTTTAATTTATACTTCTGCTGTGATACAGAAACAACAAAGGGATCCGATGCCTGATATTATTACATTTTCTATTGGATCATTTCCGGATATTGGCACATTAGTTGTTCCTAGGACTGTTCCAGATCAAACAGCTTTGAATGCTAAATTTTTCTTTCCGGCTATGAATGCTCGAGCAGTAATATAGTGTCTGATTCAAGAATAGAAAAAAAAATAAACTGATTTATGTGAAACCAGTTTGAGAATTACACCCAGCTACAACTTTTATGTTGGACCAGATGGGAAAATGTTAGGCTGAATTCATACATCCGTTTTTTTATAACAAACATGGGCCAATTTTCATCGGTTTAGGGATCTGATTTTCATCTAATATTGCTTCTCATGACAGACTTTGCTTTCTGAAATTTGAAAAAACTGACCGTCACATCCAAACATAGACTAAGTGTGAACAGGTGCTGAACCTAGAGTCACCAACTCTTATACAGTCAAGCAGAGAATAAATGTCTCCATCTGACGTAAACGTCTTCATTTGTTTCATGTTTGCATGTTTCAGCTCTGCAGTGTGCTGCCTTATTTGCTTGACTGTATAAGAGTTGGTGACTCTAGGTTCAGCACCTGTTCACACTTAGTCTATGTTTGGATGTGACGGTCAGTTTTTTCAAATGTATTATTTAGCCTTCTGACCGAGCACTCCGCCTCCTAGCCACAGGTGTTTTAATTGCAACAGGTCCAATACCCCTCCACAGAGAGAGAGAATGTAGTCTAAGAAGAGGTTTTCACAGGTATCCATTCAGATGGAGACGTTTATTCTCAGTGAGGAAAGGAAAGTGTAGGACCTGGTATAAGCGAGATGCCGTAAAGTGGCTACCAGGTACACATAAAATTGGCCATTTTTATGCGCTAAACACTCTCATTTTTCATATTTCTAGTGCAGTAATGCAGTTCAATTTTCTTGTTTCATGTTTGCATGTTTCAGCGCTGCAGTGTGCTGCCTTATTTGCTAGACTTTGCCTTCTGTCATCTGACTGAGTTTTCCTAAGCTAGCAATGTGTAGAAAACAAATAGCTCACGGTGCAACTCTGATGTGGGAATGATGGGAGAGGGAGCATCAGGTGATGCTCTCTCATCCATCATTGCTTTGAACTGTACAGGCAGACACCGGTATAGTTCAATGCGGCGGGGGAGTCGGCGCTGGCGGCAGGCGGGCCCCCTGCCTCACGGGCCCCATAGCGGCTGAATGACTTGGCGCTAGCTGGGGGCCCCAGGCAGCTGCCTGGTCTGCCTGCCCCTAACGCTGGCCCTGCATGTAGTTAAACCCCCTGTCTTTAAGAAAAAGAGGCTGTAAAGTTGTAACCTTCTTTTATTGCTTGTAGATGTAACAGGAAAGGGTGAAACTATGGGATGCAATAACAGGAGCATTTCCAAATATGTAACTGCATAGAGCAGAAAACACAGTCTGCAATACACAGGTAACATGAGCTAATACACAAGTAACATGAGGTAATACAAACTGATGATTGCCTACTTAGTACAGCAAATACATTGATAAACACAGGACTGTAACACACAAATAGTGGCTTACCCACAATGCCCTAGGAACTTCCCATAATATATTGCAAATTAAACTAGATGGGCATTTCCTGAAGGAAATACATGGTGCTTGAACAGCGCTGCCAGCTTTACAGCAGCACTTTTCACACACGGGACAGGGGGGCCACTTACTTTTCCACACCCGGGACCAGGGGAGCACTTACTTTTCCACACCCGGGGCCGGGGCGCACTTACTTTTGCACACCCGGGACCGGGGCGCACTTACTTTTGCACATGGGGCCGGGGGCGCACTTACTTTTGCACACGGGGCCGGGGGCGCACTTACTTTTGCACACGGGGCCGGGGGCGCACTTACTTTTGCACACGGGGCCGGGGGCGCACTTACTTTTGCACACGGGGCCGGGGGCGCACTTACTTGTGCACATGGGGCCGGGGGCGCACTTACTTGTGCACACGGGGCCGGGGGCACACTTACTTTTGCACACGGGGCCGGGGGCGCACTTACTTTTGCACACGGGGCCGGGGGCGCACTTACTTTTGCACACGGGGCCGGGGGCGCACTTACTTTTGCACACGGGGCCGGGGGCGCACTTACTTGTGCACATGGGGCCGGGGGCGCACTTACTTGTGCACACGGGGCCGGGGGCGCACTTACTTTTGCACACGGGGCCGGGGGCGCACTTACTTTTGCACACGGGGCCAGGGGCGCACTTACTTTTGCACACGGGGCCGGGGGCGCACTTACTTTTGCACACGGGGCCGGGGGCGCACTTACTTTTGCACACGGGGCCGGGGGCGCACTTACTTTTGCACACGGGGCCGGGGGCGCACTTACTTTTGCACACGGGGCCGGGGGCGCACTTACTTTTGCACACGGGGCCGGGGGCGCACTTACTTTTCACACACGGGGCCGGGGGGGCACTTATTTTTCACACACGGGACGAGAGGGTGTCATAGTCACTTTATTCTGATGTTTGACTTTGATAAATGATCATGTCCTAAAATGGACACCGTACATTTGCATAGCTGCCATCTTTGGAAGGTCAAGTTGGGGGTAATGGAAAGTTCGCCATTATTTCCTATGGGAATTTTTTTTAAAAAAATGCGATTTAAATAAAATCTACATATCGGATCGACTATAAAAGTCATAGCACACCTGTCCCCACCGAGGCCTTCGAAACGCCGCCTGAACGGGGTCTCTGCGCCGAGCGGTTCGGCCCGCATTAATTGCGGAAAATGCGGAGAAGAATAATAATAATAACTAGATGGGTATTTCCTGAAGGAACTACAGATAGTGCTTTGGAATGGTGCCCGGGCTGCCCCTGCAAGACTTTCACACTTGGGTGCCCCTCAGGCGCTGGTTTGGTAGTTGTAGCCCCTCAGGGTTGAGCCCACTCTGGGTCCGATTTGGCGGGCGGCGCCACTCTGGGTCCGATTTGGTAGGCCGGGTCACTCTGGGTCCGATTTGGTGGCCCGGGTCACTCTGGGTCCGATATGGTGGCCCGGGTCACTCTGGGTCCGATTTGGTAGGCCGGGTCACTCTGGGTCCGATTTGGCGGGCCCGGGTCACTCTGGGTCCGATTTGGCGGGCCGGGTCACTCTGGGTCCGATTTGGCGGGCCGGGTCACTCTGGGTCCGATTTGGCGGGCCGGGTCACTCTGGGTCCGATTTGGCGGCCCGGGTCACTCTGGGTCCGATTTGGCGGGCGGCGCCACTCTGGGTCCGATTTTGTGGGCGGCGCCACTCTGGGTCCGATTTTGCGGGCGGCGCCACTCTGGGTGCGATTTGGCTGGCGGCGCCTCTCTGGGTCCGATTTGGCGGTCGGCGCCACTCTGGGTCCGATTTGGCGGGCGGCGCCACTCTGGGTCTGATTTGGCGGGCAGCGCCACTCTGGGTCTGATTTGGCGGGCGGCGCCACTCTGGGTCCGATTTGGCGGGCGGCGCCACTCTGGGTCCGATTTGGCGGGCGGCGCCACTCTGGGTCCGATTTGGCGGGCGGCGCCACTCTGGGTCCGATTTGGCGGGCGGCGCCACTCTGGGTCCGACTTGGCGGGCGGCGCCACTCTGGGTCCGACTTGATGGGCGGCGAGACTCTGGGTCCGACTTGGCGGGCGGCGCCACTCTGGGTCCGACTTGGCGGGCGGCGCCACTCTGGGTCCGACTTTGCGGGCGGCGCCACTCTGGGTCCGATTTGGTGGGCCGGGTCACTCTGGGTCCGATTTGGCGGGCCGGGTCACTCTGGGTCCGATTTGGTGGTCCGGGTCACTCTGGGTCCGATTTGGTGGCCCGGGTCACTCTGGGTCCGATTTGGTGGCCCGGGTCACTCTGGGTCCGATTTGGTGGCCCGGGTCACTCTGGGTCCGATTTGGTGGCCCGGGTCACTCTGGGTCCGATTTGGTGGCCCGGGTCACTCTGGGTCCGATTTGGTGGCCCGGGTCACTCTGGGTCCGATTTGGTGGCCCGGGTCACTCTGGGTCCGATTTGGTGGCCCGGGTCACTCTGGGTCCGATTTGGTGGCCCGGGTCACTCTGGGTCCGATTTGGTGGCCCGGGTCACTCTGGGTCCGATTTGGTGGCCCGGGTCACTCTGGGTCCGATTTGACGGGCGGCGCCACTCTGGGTCCGATTTGACGGGCGGCGCCACTCTGGGTCCGACTTGGCGGGCGGCGCCACTCTGGGTCCAACTTGGCGGGCGGCGCCACTCTGGGTCCAACTTGGCGGGCGGCGCCACTCTGGGTCCGACTTGGCGGGCGGCGCCACTCTGGGTCCGACTTGGCGGGCGGCGCCACTCTGGGTCCGACTTGGCGGGCGGCGCCACTCTGGGTCCGACTTGGCGGGCGGCGCCACTCTTGGTCCGATTTGGCGGGCCGGGTCACTCTGGGTCCGATTTGGTGGGCCGGGTCACTCTGGGTCCGATTTGGCGGGCCGGGTCACTCTGGGTCCGATTTGGCGGGCCGGGTCACTCTGGGTCCGATTTGGCGGGCCGGGTCACTCTGGGTCCGATTTGGCGGGCCGGGTCACTCTGGGTCCGCTTTGGCGGCCCGGGTCACTCTGGGTCCGATTTGGCGGGCGGCGCCACTCTGGGTCCGATTTTGCGGGCGGCGCCACTCTGGGTCCGATTTTGCGGGCGGCGCCACTCTGGGTCCGATTTGGCGGGCGGCGCCTCTCTGGGTCCGATTTGGCGGGCGGCGCCACTCTGGGTCCGATTTGGCGGGCGGCGCCACTCTGGGTCCGATTTGGCGGGCGGCGCCACTCTGGGTCCGATTTGGCGGGCGGCGCCACTCTGGGTCCGATTTGGCGGGCGGCGCCACTCTGGGTCCGATTTGGCGGGCGGCGCCACTCTGGGTCCGATTTGGCGGGCGGCGCCACTCTGGGTCCGATTTGGCGGGCGGCGCCACTCTGGGTCCGATTTGGCGGGCGGCACCACTCTGGGTCCGATTTGGCGGGCGGCGCCACTCTGGGTCCGACTTGATGGGCGGCGCCACTCTGGGTCCGATTTGGCAGGCGGGGGCACTCTGGGTCCGATTTGGCAAGCGGGGGCACTCTGGTCCGATTTGGTGGGCTGGGTCCGATTTGGTGAGCGGGGCAATAATGATAAGACTACAGATAGTGCTTTGTAATTGTGCTGTACTGTCACTTTAAGAGCTGATATTATCTGACAAAACTTGTGACCTGGTGGGCTGGTAGAGTTTATAGGCGTTGGCATAGTAACTGGGTCTCACTGCGCATATCAATGAGCTAATCAGCCAGGTGGCAGTTATTTTTAGAAATTGCCTCAGAAATCAGGCCCATTATAAACGTATTGGAAAATTTCCCTATTGAAATGCATTGAGACACTTTTTTCAAACGCAAATTGCGCCAAAACTACAAATCCGATCGACACGAAAAATACTTAGCACACCTCTCAGGAACGCTGGCTTCGAAATGACACCTCACTGGAGTCTGTGAGTTTAGCGGTTCGGGCCGCATTACGTGCGGACTGAATAATAATAATAAGAATAAGAAGTTTACCACGGTGGAATAACAGTATAGTGCTTTGTTCCAAAGCACTATAATAAGAAGTTTACCACGGTGGAATAACAGTATAGTGCTTTGTTCCAAAGCACTATAACTAGATGGGTATTTCCTGAAGGAACTACAGATAGTGCTTTGGAATGGTGCCCGGGTTGCCCCTGCAAGACTTTCACACTTGGGTGCCCCTCAGGCGCTGGTTTGGTAGTTGTAGCCCCTCAGGGTTGAGGCCACTCTGGGTCCGATTTGGTGGGCCGGGTCACTCTGGGTCCGATTTGGTGGCCCGGGTCACTCTGGGTCCGATTTGGTGGCCCGGGTCACTCTGGGTCCGATTTGGTGGCCCGGGTCACTCTGGGTCCGATTTGGTGGCCCGGGTCACTCTGGGTCCGATTTGGTGGCCCGGGTCACTCTGGGTCCGATTTGGTGGCCCGGGTCACTCTGGGTCCGATTTGGTGGCCCGGGTCACTCTGGGTCCGATTTGGTGGCCCGGGTCACTCTGGGTCCGATTTGGTGGGCCGGGTCACTCTGGGTCCGATTTGGTGGCCCGGGTCACTCTGGGTCCGATTTGGTGGCCCGGGTCACTCTGGGTCCGATTTGGTGGCCCGGGTCACTCTGGGTCCGATTTGGTGGCCCGGGTCACTCTGGGTCTGATTTGGTGGCCCGGGTCATTCTGGGTCCGATTTGGTGGCCCGGGTCATTCTGGGTCCGATTTGGTGGCCCGGGTCACTCTGGGTCCGATTTGGTGGCCCGGGTCACTCTGGGTCCGATTTGGTGGCCCGGGTCACTCTGGGTCCGATTTGGTATGCCAAGTCACTCTGGGTCCTATTTGGTGACCCGGGTCACTCTGGGTCCGATTTGGTGGCCCGGGTCACTCTGGGTCCGATTTGGTGGCCCGGGTCACTCTGGGTCCGATTTGGTGGCCCGGGTCACTCTGGGTCCGATTTGGTGGCCCGGGTCATTCTGGGTCCGATTTGGTGGCCCGGGTCACTCTGGGTCCGATTTGGTGGCCCGGGTCACTCTGGGTCCGATTTGGTGGCCCGGGTCACTCTGGGTCCAATTTGGTGGGCCGGGTCACTCTGGGTCCGATTTGGTGGGCCGGGTCCCTCTGGGTCCGATTTGGTGGGTCGGGTCACTCTGGGTCCGATTTGGTGGGCCGGGTCACTCTGGGTCCGATTTGGTGGGCCGGGTCACTCTGGGTCCGATTTGGTGGGCCGGGTCACTCTGGGTCAGATTTGGTGGCCCGGGTCACTCTGGGTCCGATTTGGTGGGCCTGGTCATTCTGGGTCCGATTTGGTGGCCCGGTTCACTCTTGGTCCGATTTGGTGGGCCGGGTCACTCTGGTGTCATGGTTCCCAATGGCAGGGGAACGTCAGGACACATAAATAACGGACGAGCTCTTGGGTGATGGAATCTCGAGCTGACCGTGAGCTAAACCTACCACACAACTAATAGTGGCCGGGGGGCGTGCCTACGTTTTATCCCTAGACGTCTCTCGCCAGCCGGAGGACTAACTAACCCTAGTAGAGGAAAAAACAGACCTAGCTTACCTCTAGGGAAATTCCCCCGAAAAGGAGACAGAAGCCCCCCACATATATTGACGGTGAGTTCAGAGGAAAAGACATACGCAGTATGAAGGTAGGTTCAGCAAAGCGAGGTCCGCTTACTAGATAGTAGAAAGATACAAAAGGGAACTGCACGGTCAGCTGAAAACCCTTTTAAAATACCATCCTGAAATTACTTTAAGACTCATGTGTCAACTCATGACACCGGAGTGGTAATTTCAGCCCACAAGAGCTTCCAGCTACAGAGAATTATATAACTGTAAGCTGGAACAAAAAATGCAAACAAACTTAGGACTAAGAGTCCAACTTAGCTGATCAGTAGTCTAGGAGCAGGAACATGTAACAGAAAGGCTCTGGTTACATTGATGGCCGGCAAGGCAATGACTGAAGAGCAGGAATAAATAGGAACTCCCCACTACTGATGAAAACAGGTGAACTGAGAAAGAAAACACACCCGAGTCACCAGTACCACTAGCCACCACCAGAAGGAGCCCAAAAGCAGATTCACAACACTCTGGGTCCGATTTGGTGGGCCGGGTCACTCTGGGTCCGATTTGGTGGCCCGGGTCACTCTGGGTCCGATTTGGTGGCCCGGGTCACTCTGGGTCCGATTTGGTGGGCCGGGTCACTCTGGGTCCGATTTGGTGGGCCGGGTCACTCTGGGTCCGATTTGGTGGGCGGGGCCCCTCAGGGTCCGATTTGGTGGGCAGGGTCACTCTGGGTCCGATTTGGTGGGCGGGGCCCCTCAGGGTCCGATTTGGTGGGCCGGATCACTCTGGGTCCGATTTGGTGGCCCGGGTCACTCTGGGTCCGATTTGGTGGCCCGGGTCACTCTGGGTCCGATTTGGTGGCCCGGGTCACTCTGGGTCCGATTTGGTGGCCCGGGTCACTCTGGGTCCGATTTGGTGGCCCGGGTCACTCTGGGTCCGATTTGGTGGGCCGGGTCACTCTGGGTCCGATTTCGTGGGCCGGGTCACTCTGGGTCCGATTTGGTGGGCGGGGTCACTCTGGGTCCGATTTGGTGGGCGGGGCCCCTCAGGGTCCGATTCGGTGGGCGGGGCTACTCTGCGCTGTATACTGCGCGGCTCTGCGCTGTATACTGCGCGGCTCTGCGCTGTATACTGCGCGGCTCTGCGCTGTATACTGCGGGGCTCTGCGCTGTATACTGCGGGGCTCTGCGCTGTATACTGCGCGGCTCTGCGCTGTATACTGCGCGGCTCTGCGCTGGAGACTGCGCGGCTCTGCGCTGTATACTGCGCGGCTCTGCGCTGGAGACTGCGCGGCTCTGCGCTGGAGACTGCGCGGCTCTGCGCTGTATACTGCGCGACTCTGCGCTGTAGACTGCGCGGCTCTGCGCTGTATACTGCGCGGCTCTGCGCTGTATTCTGCGCTGCTCTGCGCTGTATACTGCGCGGCTCTGCGCTGGAGACTGCGCGGATCTGCGCTGGAGACTGCGCGGCTCTGCGCTGTATACTGCGCGGCTCTGCGCTGTATACTGCGCGGCTCTGCGCTGGAGACTGCGGGGCTCTGCGCTGTATACTGCGCGGCTCTGCGCTGTATACTGCGCGGCTCTGCGCTGGAGACTGCGCGGCTCTGCGCTGGAGACTGCGCGGCTCTGCGCTGGAGACTGCGCGGCTCTGCGCTGGAGACTGCGGGGCTCTGCGCTGTATACTGCGCGGCTCTGCGCTGTATACTGCGGGGCTCTGCGCTGTATACTGCGGGGCTCTGCGCTGTATACTGCGCGGCTCTGCGCTGTATACTGCGCGGCTCTGCGCTGGAGACTGCGCGGCTCTGCGCTGTATACTGCGCGGCTCTGCGCTGGAGACTGCGCGGCTCTGCGCTGGAGACTGCGCGGCTCTGCGCTGTATACTGCGCGACTCTGCGCTGTAGACTGCGCGGCTCTGCGCTGTATACTGCGCGGCTCTGCGCTGTATTCTGCGCTGCTCTGCGCTGTATACTGCGCGGCTCTGCGCTGGAGACTGCGCGGATCTGCGCTGGAGACTGCGCGGCTCTGCGCTGTATACTGCGCGGCTCTGCGCTGTATACTGCGCGGCTCTGCGCTGGAGACTGCGGGGCTCTGCGCTGTATACTGCGCGGCTCTGCGCTGTATACTGCGCGGCTCTGCGCTGGAGACTGCGCGGCTCTGCGCTGGAGACTGCGCGGCTCTGCGCTGGAGACTGCGCGGCTCTGCGCTGTATACTGCGCGGCTCTGCGCTGGAGACTGCGCGGCTCTGCGCTGTAGACTGCGCAGCTCTGCGCTGTAGACTGCGCGGCTCTGCGCTGTAGACTGCGCGGCTCTGCGCTGTATACTGCGCGGCTCTGAGCTGGAGACTGCGCGGCTCTGCGCTGTATACTGCGCGGCTCTGTGCTGTATACTGCGCGGCTCTGCGCTGTATACTGCGCGGCTCTGCGCTGGAGACTGCGTGGCTCTGCGCTGGAGACTGCGCGGCTCTGCGCTGTATACTGCGCGGCTGTGCAATATACTTCGTGGACATACATATTCTAGAATACCCGATGCGTTAGAATCGGGCCACCATCTGGTAATAATAATAATAAGACTACAGATAGTGCTTTGGAATTGTGCTGTACTGTCACTTTAAGAGCTGATATCTGACAAAACTTGTGACCTGGTGGGCTGATGTAGAGTTCATAGGTGTTGGCATAGTAACTGTGTCTGACTGCGCATATCAATGAGCTAATCAGCCAGCTGGCAGTTGGCAGTTATTTTTAGAAATTGCCTCAGAAACCAGCCCCATTATAAACGTATGGGGAAATTTCCCTATTGAAACGCATTGGGACCCTTTTTTCAAACGCAAATTGCGCCAAAACTACAAATCCGATCGACACGAAAAATACTTAGCACACCTCTCAGGAACGCTGGCTTCGAAATGACACCTCACTGGAGTCCGTGAGTTTAGCGGTTCGGGCCGCATTACGTGCGGACTGAATAATAAGAAAAACTAGATGGGTATTTCCTGAAGGAACTACAGATAGTGCTTTGGAATGGTGCCCGGGCTGCCCCTGCAAGACTTTCACACTTGGGTGCCCCTCAGGCGCTGGTTTGGTAGTTGTAGCCCCTCAGGGTTGAGGCCACTCTGGGTCCGATTTGGTGGCCCGGGTCACTCTGGGTCCGATTTGGTGGCCCGGGTCACTCTGGGTCCGATTTGGTGGCCCGGGTCACTCTGGGTCCGATTTGGTGGCCCGGGTCACTCTGGGTCCGATTTGGTGGCCCGGGTCACTCTGGGTCCGATTTGGTGGCCCGGGTCACTCTGGGTCCGATTTGGTGGCCCGTGTCACTCTGGGTCCGATTTGGTGGCCCGGGTCACTCTGGGTCCGATTTGGTGGCCCGGGTCACTCTGGGTCCGATTTGGTGGCCCGGGTCACTCTGGGTCCGATTTGGTGGCCCGGGTCACTCTGGGTCCGATTTGGTGGCCCGGGTCACTCTGGGTCCGATTTGGTGGCCCGGGTCACTCTGGGTCCGATTTGGTGGCCCGGGTCACTCTGGGTCCGATTTGGTGGCCCGGGTCACTCTGGGTCCGATTTGGTGGGCCGGGTCACTCTGGGTCCGATTTGGTGGGCCGGGTCACTCTGGGTCCGATTTGGTGGGCCGGGTCACTCTGGGTCCGATTTGGTGGCCCGGGTCACTCTGGGTCCGATTTGGTGGCCCGGGTCACTCTGGGGTGGGCCGGGTCACTCTGGGTCCGATTTGGTGGCCCGGGTCACTCTGGGCCCGATTTGGTGGCCCGGGTCACTCTGGGTCCGATTTGGTGGCCGGGTCACTCTGGGCCCGATTTGGTGGCCCGGGTCACTCTGGGCCCGATTTGGTGGCCCGGGTCACTCTGGGTCCGATTTGGTGGCCCGGGTCACTCTGGGTCCGATTTGGTGGCCCGGGTCACTCTGGGTCCGATTTGGTGGCCCGGGTCACTCTGGGTCCGATTTGGTGGCCCGGGTCACTCTGGGTCCGATTTGGTGGCCCGGGTCACTCTGGGTCCGATTTGGTGGCCCGGGTCACTCTGGGTCCGATTTGGTGGCCCGGGTCACTCTGGGTCCGATTTGGTGGCCCGGGTCACTCTGGGGTGGGCCGGGTCACTCTGGGTCCGATTTGGTGGCCCGGGTCACTCTGGGGTGGGCCGGGTCACTCTGGGGTGGGCCGGGTCACTCTGGGTCCGATTTGGTGGCCCGGGTCACTCTGGGGTGGGCCGGGTCACTCTGGGTCCGATTTGGTGGCCCGGGTCACTCTGGGTCCGATTTGGTGGCCCGGGTCACTCTGGGTCCGATTTGGTGGCCCGGGTCACTCTGGGTCCGATTTGGTGGCCCGGGTCACTCTGGGTCCGATTTGGTGGCCCGGGTCAACAGAAAGAATAGACTGACAGCAGGACAGGGGAATGGCTGATAACAGAGAGAAATAGACTGACAGCAGGACGGGGAATGGCTGATAACAGAGAGAAATAGACTGACAGCAGGACGGGGAATGGCTGATAACAGAGAGAATAGACTGACAGCAGTACAGGGGAATGGCTGATAACAGAGAGAAATAGACTGACAGCAGGACGGGGAATGGCTGATAACAGAGAGAATAGACTGACAGCAGGACAGGGGAATGGCTGATAACAGAGAGAATAGACTGACAGCAGGACGGGGAATGGCTGATAACAGAGAGAATAGACTGACAGCAGGACAGGGGAATGGCTGATAACAGAGAGAAATAGATGGGTATTTCCTGAAGGAACTACAGATAGTGCTTTGGAATGGTGCCCGGGTTGCCCCAGCAAGACTTTCACACTTGGGTGCCCCTCAGGCGCTGGTTTGGTAGTTGTAGCCACTCTGGGTCCGATTTGGTGGGTGGGGCCCCTCAGGGGCCGATTTGGTGGGCGCTGTATACTGCGGGGCTCTGCGCTGTATACTGCGGGGCTCTGCGCTGTATACTGCGGGGCTCTGCGCTGTATGCTGCGGGGCTCTGCGCTGTATGCTGCGGGGCTCTGCGCTGTATGCTGCGGGGCTCTGCGCTGTATGCTGTGGGGCTCTGCGCTGTATGCTGCGCGGCTCCGCGCTGTATGCTGCGCGGCTCTGCGCTGTATGCTGCTCGGCTCTGCGCTGTATAATGCGCGGCTCTGCGCTGTATACTGCGTGGCTCTGCGCTGTATGCTGCGCGGCTCTGCGCTGTATACTGTGGGGCTCTGCGCTGTATGCTGCGGGGCTCTGCGCTGTATGCTGCACGGCTCCGCGCTGTATGCTGCGTGGCTCTGCGCTGTATAATGCGCGGCTCTGCGCTGTATACTGCGGGGCTCTGCGCTGTATACTGCGCGGCTCTGCGCTGTATACTGCGCGGCTCTGCGCTGTATGCTGCGCGGCTCCGTGCTGTATGCTGCATGGCTCTGCGCTGTATAATGCGCGGCTCCGCGCTGTATGCTGCGCGGCTCCGCGCTGTATGCTGCGCGGCTCCGCGGTGTATGCTGCGCGGCTCCGTGCTGTATACTGCGCGGCTCTGCGCTGTATACTGCGCGGCTCTGCGCTGTATACTGCGGGGCTCTGCGCTGTATACTGCGGGGCTCTGCGCTGTGTACTGTAATAATAATAAGACTACAGATAGTGCTTTGAAATTGTGCTGTGCTATCACTTTAAGAGCTGATATTATCTGGCAAAACTGTGCTGGTGTGGTCATGTACAGTTCGCAGGCGTTGGCATAGTAACTGGGCCTGACTGCGCATATCAATGAGCTAATCAGCCAGGTGGCAAGTGGCAGGTACATTTCAAATTGCCTCAGAAACCCGGCCATTATAACCTATGGGAAAATTTCCCTATTGAAATGCATTACAATGAGGGGAAAAAACATTTTCAAACGCAAATTGCGCCAAAACTACAAATCCGATCGACACGTAAAATACTTAGCACACCTCTTGGGGACGCTGGCTTCGAAATGACACCTCACTGGAGTCTGTGAGTGAAGCGGTTCGGGCCGCATTACGTGCGGACTGAATAATAATAAGAATAACTAGATGGGTATTTCCTGAAGGAACTACAGATAGTGCTTTGGAATGGTGCCCGGGCTGCACCTGCAAGACTTTCACACTTGGGTGCCCCTCAGGCGCTGGTTTGGTAGTTGTAGCCCTTCAGGGTTGAGGCCACTCTGGGTCCGATTTGGTGGCCCGGGTCACTCTGGGTCCGATTTGGTGGCCCGGGTCACTCTGGGTCCGATTTGGTGGCCCGGGTCACTCTGGGTCCGATTTGGTGGCCCGGGTCACTCTGGGTCCGATTTGGTGGCCCGGGTCACTCTGGGTCCGATTTGGTGGCCCGGGTCACTCTGGGTCCGATTTGGTGGCCCGGGTCACTCTGGGGTGGGCCGGGTCACTCTGGGTCCGATTTGGTGGCCCGGGTCACTCTGGGGTGGGCCGGGTCACTCTGGGGTGGGCCGGGTCACTCTGGGTCCGATTTGGTGGCCCGGGTCACTCTGGGGTGGGCCGGGTCACTCTGGGTCCGATTTGGTGGCCCGGGTCACTCTGGGTCCGATTTGGTGGCCCGGGTCACTCTGGGTCCGATTTGGTGGCCCGGGTCACTCTGGGTCCGATTTGGTGGCCCGGGTCACTCTGGGTCCGATTTGGTGGCCCGGGTCAACAGAAAGAATAGACTGACAGGACAGGGGAATGGCTGATAACAGAGAGAAATAGACTGACAGCAGGACGGGGAATGGCTGATAACAGAGAGAAATAGACTGACAGCAGGACGGGGAATGGCTGATAACAGAGAGAATAGACTGACAGCAGTACAGGGGAATGGCTGATAACAGAGAGAAATAGACTGACAGCAGGACGGGGAATGGCTGATAACAGAGAGAATAGACTGACAGCAGGACAGGGGAATGGCTGATAACAGAGAGAATAGACTGACAGCAGGACGGGGAATGGCTGATAACAGAGAGAATAGACTGACAGCAGGACAGGGGAATGGCTGATAACAGAGAGAAATAGATGGGTATTTCCTGAAGGAACTACAGATAGTGCTTTGGAATGGTGCCCGGGTTGCCCCAGCAAGACTTTCACACTTGGGTGCCCCTCAGGCGCTGGTTTGGTAGTTGTAGCCACTCTGGGTCCGATTTGGTGGGTGGGGCCCCTCAGGGGCCGATTTGGTGGGCGCTGTATACTGCGGGGCTCTGCGCTGTATACTGCGGGGCTCTGCGCTGTATACTGCGGGGCTCTGCGCTGTATGCTGCGGGGCTCTGCGCTGTATGCTGCGGGGCTCTGCGCTGTATGCTGCGGGGCTCTGCGCTGTATGCTGTGGGGCTCTGCGCTGTATGCTGCGCGGCTCCGCGCTGTATGCTGCGCGGCTCTGCGCTGTATGCTGCTCGGCTCTGCGCTGTATAATGCGCGGCTCTGCGCTGTATACTGCGTGGCTCTGCGCTGTATGCTGCGCGGCTCTGCGCTGTATACTGTGGGGCTCTGCGCTGTATGCTGCGGGGCTCTGCGCTGTATGCTGCACGGCTCCGCGCTGTATGCTGCGTGGCTCTGCGCTGTATAATGCGCGGCTCTGCGCTGTATACTGCGGGGCTCTGCGCTGTATACTGCGCGGCTCTGCGCTGTATACTGCGCGGCTCTGCGCTGTATGCTGCGCGGCTCCGTGCTGTATGCTGCATGGCTCTGCGCTGTATAATGCGCGGCTCCGCGCTGTATGCTGCGCGGCTCCGCGCTGTATGCTGCGCGGCTCCGCGGTGTATGCTGCGCGGCTCCGTGCTGTATACTGCGCGGCTCTGCGCTGTATACTGCGCGGCTCTGCGCTGTATACTGCGGGGCTCTGCGCTGTATACTGCGGGGCTCTGCGCTGTGTACTGTAATAATAATAAGACTACAGATAGTGCTTTGAAATTGTGCTGTGCTATCACTTTAAGAGCTGATATTATCTGGCAAAACTGTGCTGGTGTGGTCATGTACAGTTCGCAGGCGTTGGCATAGTAACTGGGCCTGACTGCGCATATCAATGAGCTAATCAGCCAGGTGGCAAGTGGCAGGTACATTTCAAATTGCCTCAGAAACCCGGCCATTATAACCTATGGGAAAATTTCCCTATTGAAATGCATTACAATGAGGGGAAAAAACATTTTCAAACGCAAATTGCGCCAAAACTACAAATCCGATCGACACGTAAAATACTTAGCACACCTCTTGGGGACGCTGGCTTCGAAATGACACCTCACTGGAGTCTGTGAGTGAAGCGGTTCGGGCCGCATTACGTGCGGACTGAATAATAATAAGAACTAGATGGGTATTTCCTGAAGGAACTACAGATAGTGCTTTGGAATGGTGCCCGGGCTGCCCCTGCAAGACTTTCACACTTGGGTGCCCCTCAGGCGGTCCGATTTGGTGGGTTGGGTCAATCTGGGTCTGATTTTGTGGGCGGGGTAAATCTAGGTCCGATTCGGTGGGCGGGGTCACTTTTGGTCCGATTCTGTGGGCGCGGCCACTCTGGGTCCGATTCGGTGGGCGGAGCCACTCTGGGTCCGATTTGGTGGGCGGGGCACCTTAGGGACCAATTTGGTGGGTCGGGTCACTCGGTACGATTTGGTGGGCTGGGCACCTCAGGGTCTGATTTGGTGGGCTGGGCACCTCAGGGTCCGATTTGGTGGGTGGGGTCACTCTGGGTCCAATTTGGTGGGCGGGGTCACTCTGGGCCCGATTTGGTGGAAGGGGTCACTCTGGGTCCGATTTGGTGGAAGGGGTCACTCTGGGTCTGATTTGGTGGAAGGGGTCACTCTGGGTCCGATTTGGTGGGCGGAGCCACTCTGGGTCCGATTTGGTGGGCGGGGTCACTCTGGGTCTGATTTAGGGGGCGGGGTCACTCTGGGTCCGATTTGGTGGGCCGGGCCCCTCGGGGTCCGATTTGGTGGGCCGGGCCTCTCGGGTTCCGAATTGGTGAGCGGGGTAATCTACTATCTAATTATCTAAGGGCACTTCCGTCTTTCTGTCTCACAACACCGCTACGTCATCATCTCGTGAGACCGCAATGCACTCTTGGGACCGGAGCGCGCAACAAGCATCGGGTACCGGCCACTCCAGGTGCAACAAGCATCGTGTACCGGCCGCTCTAGGAGGTGCAACAACCATCAGATACCGGCCGCTCCAGGAGGTGAGTATGTAACTTTTTTATTTTAATTCTTTTTTTTTTTAACAGGGATATGCAGTATACTATGTGACTGGACAATATACTACGTGACTGGGCAGTATAACTACGTGGCTCTGCGCTGTATACTGCGTGGCTCTGTGCTGTATACTGCGTGGCTCTGCGCTGTATACTACGCGGCTCTGCGCTGTATACTATGCGGCTCTGCGCTGTATACTGCGTGGCTCTGCGCTGTGTACTGCGCGGCTCTGCGCTGTGTACTGCACGGCTCTGCGCTGTGTACTGCGCGGCTCTGCACTGTGTACTGCGCGTTCTGCGCTGTATACTGTGCGGCTCTGCGCTGTATACTGCGCAGCTCTGCGCAGCTCTGCGCTTTGTACTGCGCGGCTCTGCGCTATATACTGCGTGGCTCTTCGCTGTATACTACGCGGCTCTGCGCTGTGTACTGCGCGGCTCTGCGCTGTGTACTGCGCGTGTCCGTGCTGTGTACTGCGCGTGTCTGCGCTGTATACTGCGGGGCTCTGCACTGTATACTGCGGGGCTCTGCGCTGTATACTACGCGGCTCAGCGCTGTATACTGCGCGGCTCTGCGCTGCATACTGCGTGGCTCTACGCTGCGTACTGCGCGGCTCTGCGCTGTATACTGGGTGGCTCTGCGCTGTGTACTGCGCGGCTCTGTGCTGTGTACTGTGCGGCTCTGCACTGTGTACTGCGCGGCTGCGCTGTGTACTGCGCGGCTCTGCGCTGTGTACTGCGCGGCTCTGCGCTTTATACTGTGCGGCTCTGCGCTCTGTACTGCGCGGCTCTGCGCTGTGTACTGCGCAGCTCTGCGCTGTATACTGCGCGGCTCTGCGCTGTGTACTGCGCGGCTCTGCGCTGTGTACTGCGCGGCTCTGCGCTGTGTACTGCTCGGCTCTGCGCTGTGTACTGCTCGGCTCTGCGCTGTGTACTGCGCGGCTCTGCGCTGTGTACTGCGCGGCTCTGCGCTGTGTACTGCGGGGCTCTGCGCTGTGTACTGCACGGCTCTGCGCGGTATACTGCGCGGCTCTGCGCTTTATACTGTGCGGCTCTGCGCTCTGTACTGCACGGCTCTGCGCTGTCTACTGCGCGGCTCTGCGCTGTGTACTGCTCGGCTCTGCGCTGTGTACTGCGCGGCTCTCCGCTTTATACTGCGCGGCTCTGCGCTTTATACTGCGCGGCTTTGCGCTGTGTACTGCATGGCTCTGCGCTGTGTACTGCGCGGCTCTGCGCTGTGTACTGCACGGCTCTGCGCTGTGTACTGCACGGCTCTGCGCTTTATACTGCGCGGCTCTGCGCTGTGTACTGCACGGCTCTGCGCTGTGTACTGCGCGGCTCTGCGCTGTGTACTGCACGGCTCTGCGCTTTATACTGCGCGGCTCTGCGCTGTGTACTGCGCGGCTCTGCGCTGTGTACTGCGCGGCTCTGCGCTTTATACTGCGCGGCTCTGCGCTTTATACTGCGCGGCTCTGCGCTGTGTACTGCGCGGCTCTGCGCTGTGTACTGCGCGGCTCTGCGCTGTGTACTGCACGGCTCTGCGCTTTATACTGCGCGGCTCTGCGCTGTGTACTGCACGGCTCTGCGCTGTGTACTGCGCGGCTCTGCGCTGTGTACTGCACGGCTCTGCGCTTTAAACTGTGCGGCTCTGCGCTGTGTACTGCACGGCTCTGCGCTGTGTACTGCGCGGCTCTGCGCTGTGTACTGCGCGGCTCTGCGCTTTATACTGCGCGGCTCTGCGCTGTGTACTGCGTGGCTCTGCGCTGTGTACTGCGCAGCTCTGCGCTGTGTACTGCACGGCTCTGCGCTTTATACTGCGCGGCTCTGCGCTGTGTACTGCACGGCTCTGCGCTGTGTACTGCGCGGCTCTGCGCTGTGTACTGCACGGCTCTGCGCTTTATACTGCGCGGCTCTGCGCTGTGTACTGCACGGCTCTGCGCTGTGTACTGCGCTGCTCTGCGCTGTGTACTGCACGGCTCTGCGCTTTATACTGCGCGGCTCTGCGCTGTGTACTGCACGGCTCTGCGCTGTGTACTGCGCTGCTCTGCGCTGTGTACTGCACGGCTCTGCGCTTTATACTGCGCGGCTCTGCGCTGTGTACTGCACGGCTCTGTGCTGTGTACTGCGCGGCTCTGCGCTGTGTACTGCGCGGCTCTGCGCTTTATACTGCGCGGCTCTGCGCTGTGTACTGCGCGGCTCTGCGCTGTGTACTGCGCGGCTCTGCGCTGTGTACTGCACGGCTCTGCACTGTATACTGCGTGGCTGTGCAATATACTACGTGGACATGCATATTCTAGAATACCCGATGAGTTAGAATCGGGCCACAGTCTAATAATCATAAGACTACGGATAGTGGTTTGGAATTGTGCTGTACTGTCACTTTAAGGGTATGTGCACACGTTGCGGATTTCTTGCAGAAAATTCCTGAAGAAAACCGGAAATTTTCTACAAGAAATCCGCATTTTTTTTTTGCGTTTTTTTTCCGTTTTTTTCGCGTTTTTTTAGCATTCTGCAAGCGTAATTAGCTTGCAGAATGCTAAAGTTTTCCAAGCGATCTGTAGCATCGCTTGGAAAACTGACTGACAGGTTGGTCACACTTGTCAAACATAGCGTTTGACAAGTGTGACCAACTTTTTACTATAGATGCAGCTTATGCAGCATCTATAGTAAAAGACAGAATGTTTAAAAATAATAAAAAAAATAAAAAAAATGCTTATACTCACCCAGACATCTCCTCAGCGGCCGTCCGGCTCCTCTTCTAGCTGGTCTGTGCGCACAGGACCTCCCGTGACGTCACGGTCACGTGAGCGGTCACATGACCGCTCACGACCAATCACAGGACAGTGACGTCATTCGGCGAGGTCCTTCAGCGCACACCAGCTACAGGAACCGAACGGCAGCGTGCGAGGAGGCGGGAATACATCGAGGGTGAGTATAGGACTGTTTATTATTTTATTTCTTATTTTTTGACCACTTATATGGTGCCCAGTGCGTGGAGGAGAGTCTCCTCTCCTCCACCCTGGGTACCAACCGCATATAATCTGCTTACTTCCCGCATGGTGTGCACAGCCCCGTGCGGGAAGTAAGCAGATCAATGGACCCCTAGGTGTGCGGAATCCCTGCAATTCCGCATTTTTAATGAACATGTTGCTTTTTTTTCCGCTATGCGATTTTTTCGCGGAAAAAATCGCAACATTTGCACAAAAAATGCGGAATACACTGTAAATAATAGGAGGCTTATGTAAGCGTTTTTTTTCGCGTTTTTATCACGTTTTTATAGCGAAAAAACGCGAAAAAAACGCTAACAATCCTGAACGTGTGCACATGGCCTAAGAGCTGATATTATCTGACAAAACTTGTGACCTGGTGAGCTGATGTAGATTTCATAGGCGTTGGCATAGTAACTGGGTCTCACTGCGCATATCAATGAGCTAATCAGCCAGGTGGCAGTTATTTTTAGAAATTGCCTCAGAAACCAGCCCATTATAAACGTATAGGAAAATTTCTCCATTGAAACGCATTGAAAGACTTTTTTCAAACACAAATTGCGCAAAAACTACAAATCCGATCGACACGAAAAATACTTAGCACACCTCTCAGGAACGCTGGCTTCGAAATGACACCTCACTGGAGTCTGTGAGTTTAGCGGTTCGGGCCGCATTACGTGCGGACTGAATAATAAGAATAAGAAGAAGTTTACCACGGTGGAATAACAGTATAGTGCTTTGTTCCAAAGCACTATAATAACTAGATGGGTATTTCCTGAAGGAACTACAGATAGTGCTTTGGAATGGTGCCCGGGCTGCACCTGCAAGACTTTCACACTTGGGTGCCCCTCAGGCGCTGGTTTGGTAGTTGTAGCCCTTCAGGGTTGAGGCCACTCTGGGTCCGATTTGGTGGGCCGGGTCACTCTGGGTCTGATTTGGTGGGCCGGGTCACTCTGGGTCCGGTTTGGTGGGCCGGGTCACTCTGGGTCCAGTTTGGTGGGCCGGGTCACTCTGGGTCCGGTTTGGTGGCCCGGGTCACTCTGGGTCCGATTTGGTGACCCGGGTCACTCTGGGTCCGACTTGGTGGGCCGGGTCACTCTGGGTCCGATTTGGTGGGCCGGGTCACTCTGGGTCCGATTTGGTGGCCCGGGTCACTCTGGGTCCGATTTGGTGGCCCGGGTCACTCTGGGTCCGATTTGGTGGCCCGGGTCACTCTGGGTCCGATTTGGCGGGCGGCGCCACTCTGGGTCCGATTTGGCGGGCGGCGCCACTCTGGGTCCGATTTGGCGGGCGGCGCCACTCTGGGTCCAACTTGGCGGGCGGCGCCACTCTGGGTCCGACTTGGCGGGCGGCGCCACTCTGGGTCCGATTTGGCGGGCGGCGCCACTCTGGGTCCGATTTGGCGGGCGGCGCCACTCTGGGTCCGATTTGGCGGGCGGCGCCACTCTGGGTCCGATTTGGCAAGAGGGGGCACTCTGGTCCGATTTGGTGGCTGGGTCCGATTTGGTGAGCGGGGCAATAATTATAAGACTACAGATAGTGTTTTGGAATTGTGCTCTACTGTCACTTTAAGAGCGGACATTATCTGACAAAACTTGTGACCTGGTGGGCTGGTAGAGTTTATAGGCGTTGGCATAGTAACTGGGTCTCGCTGCGCATATCAATGAGCTAATCAGCCAGGTGGCAGTTATTTTTAGAAATTGCCTCAGAAATCAGGCCCATTATAAACGTATTGGAAAATTTCCCTATTGAAACGCATTGAGACACTTTTTTCAAACGCAAATTGCGCCAAAACTACAAATCCGATCGACACGAAAAATACTTAGCACACCTCCCAGGAACGCTGGCTTCGAAATGACACCTCACTGGAGTCTGTGAGTTTAGCGGTTCGGGCCGCATTACGTGCGGACTGAATAATAATAAGAACTAGATGGGTATTTCCTGAAGGAACTACAGATAGTGCTTTGGAATGGTGCCCGGGCTGCCCCTGCAAGACTTTCACACTTGGGTGCCCCTCAGGCGCTGGTTTGGTAGTTGTAGCCCCTCAGGGTTGAGGCTTGGTGGGCCGGGTCACTCTGGGTCCGATTTGGTGGGCCGGGTCACTCTGGGTCCCATTTGGTGGGCCGGGTCACTCTGGGTCCCATTTGGTGGGCCGGGTCACTCTGGGTCCCATTTGGTGGGCCGGGTCACTCTGGGTCCCATTTGGTGGGCCGGGTCACTCTGGGTCCCATTTGTTGGGCCGGGTCACTCTGGGTCCCATTTGGTGGCCCGGGTCACTCTGGGTCCCATTTGGTGGCCCGGGTCACTCTGGGCCCGATTTGGTGGCCCGGGTCACTCTGGGCCCGATTTGGTGGCCCGGGTCACTCTGGGTCCGATTTGGTGGCCCGGGTCACTCTGGGTCCGATTTGGTGGCCCGGGTCACTCTGGGTCCGATTTGGTGGCCCGGGTCACTCTGGGTCCGATTTGGTGGCCCGGGTCACTCTGGGTCCGATTTGGTGGCCCGGGTCACTCTGGGTCCGATTTGGTGGCCCGGGTCACTCTGGGTCCGATTTGGTGGCCCGGGTCACTCTGGGTCCGATTTGGTGGCCCGGGTCACTCTGGGTCCGATTTGGTGGCCCGGGTCACTCTGGGTCCGATTTGGCGGGCGGCGCCACTCTGGGTCCGATTTGGCGTTCAGCGCCACTATGGGTCCGATTTGGCAGGCGGCGCCACTCTGGGTCCGATTTGGCGGGTGGCGCCACTCTGGGTCCGATTTGGCGAGCGGCGCCACTCTGGGTCCGATTTGGCGGGCGGCGCCACTCTGGGTCCGATTTGGCGGGCGGCGCCACCCTGGGTCCGATTTGGCGGGCGGCGCCACCCCGGGTCCGATTTGGCGGGTGGCCCCACTCCGGGTCCGATTTGGCGGGCGGCGCCACTCCGGGTCCGATTTGGCGTGCGTCGCCACTCCGGGTCCGATTTGGCGGGCGGCGCCACTCCGGGTCCGATTTGGCGGGCGGCGCCACTCCGGGTCCGATTTGGCGTGCGTCGCCACTCCGGGTCCGATTTGGCGGGCGGCCCCACTCCGAGTCCGATTTGGCGGGCGGCGCCACTCCGGGTCCGATTTGGCGTGCGTCGCCACTCCGGGTCCGATTTGGCGTGCGTCGCCACTCCGGGTCCGATTTGGCGTGCGTCGCCACTCCGGGTCCGATTTGGCGGGCGGCGCCACTCCGGGTCGAATTTGGCGGACGGCACCACTCCGGGTCCGATTTGGCGGGCGGCGCCACTCCGGGTCCGATTTGGCGAGCGGCACCAGTCCGGGTCCGATTTTGCGGGCGGCACCAGTCCGGGTCCGATTTGGCGGGCGGCGCCACTCTGGGTCCGATTTGGCGGGCGGCGCCACTCTGGGTCCGATTTGGTGGGCCCGGGTCACTCTGGGTCCGATTTGGTGGGCCGGGTCACTCTGGGTCCGATTTGGTGGGCCGGGTCACTCTGGGTCCGATTTGGTGGGCCGGGTCACTCTGGGTCCGATTTGGTGGGCCGGGTCACTCTGGGTCCGATTTGGTGGCCCGGGTCACTCAGGGTCCGATTTGGTGGGCCGGGTCACTCTGGGTCCGATTTGGTGGGCCGGGTCACTCTGGGTCCGATTTGGTGGGCCGGGTCACTCTGGGTCCGATTTGGTGGGCCGGGTCACTCTGGGTCCGATTTGGTGGGCCGGGTCACTCTGGGTCCGATTTGGTGGCCCGGGTCACTCTGGGTCCGATTTGGTGGCCCGGGTCACTCTGGGTCCGATTTGGTGGCCCGGGTCACTCTGGGTCCGAGTTGGTGGCCCGGGTCACTCTGGGTCCGATTTGGCGGGCGGCGCCACTCTGGGTCCGATTTGGCGGGCGGCGCCACTCTGGGTCCGATTTGGTGGGCGGCGCCACTCTGGGTCCGATTTGGCGGGCGGCGCCACTCTGGGTCCGATTTGGTGGGCGGCGCCACTCTGGGTCCGATTTGGCGGGCGGCGCCACTCTAGGTCCGATTTGGCGCGCGGCGCCACTCTGGGTCCGATTTGGCGGGCGGCGCCACTCTGGGTCCGATTTGGCGGGCGGCGCCACTCTGGGTCCGATTTGGCGGGCGGCGCCACTCTCGGTCCGATTTGGCGGGCGGCGCCACTCTGGGTCCGATTTGGCGGGCGGCGCCACTCTGGGTCCGATTTGGCGGGCGGCGCCACTCTGGGTCCGATTTGGCGGGCGGCGCCACTCTGGGTCCGATTTTGCGGGCGGCGCCACTCTGGGTCCGATTTGGCAGGCGGCGCCACTCTGGGTCCGATTTGGTGAGCGGGGCAATAATTATAATAAGACTACAGATAGTGCTTTGAAATTGTGCTGTGCTATCACTTTAAGAGCTGATATCTGGCAAAACTGTGCTGGGGTCATGTACAGTTCGCAGGCGTTGGCATAGTAACTGGGCCTGACTGCACATGTCAATGAGCTAATCAGCCAGGTGGCAAGTGGCAGGTACATTTCAAATTGCCTCAGAAACCCGGCCATTATAACCTATGGGAAAATTTCCCTATTGAAATGCATTACAATGAGGGGAAAAAACATTTTCAAACGCAAATTGCGCCAAAACTACAAATCCGATCGACACGAAAAATACTTAGCACACCTCTTGGGGACGCTGGCTTCGAAATGACACCTCACTGGAGTCTGCAAGACTTTCACACTTGGGTGCCCCTCAGGCGCTGGTTTGGTAGTTGTAGCCCCTCAGGGTTGAGGCCACTCTGGGTCCGATTTGGCGGGCGGCGCCACTCTGGGTCAGATTTGGCGGGCGGCGCCACTCTGGGTCCGATTTTGGTGGGCGGCGCCACTCTGGGTCCGATTTTGGCGGGCGGCACCACTCTGGGTCCGATTTGGCGGGCGGCGCCACTCTGGGTCCGATTTGGCGGGCGGCGCCACTCTGGGTCCGATTTGGCGGGCGGCGCCACTCTGGGTCCGATTTTGCGGGCGGCGCCACTCTGGGTCCGATTTGGCAGGCGGCGCCACTCTGGGTCCGATTTGGTGAGCGGGGCAATAATTATAATAAGACTACAGATAGTGCTTTGAAATTGTGCTGTGCTATCACTTTAAGAGCTGATATTATCTGGCAAAACTGTGCTGGGGTCATGTACAGTTCGCAGGCGTTGGCATAGTAACTGGGCCTGACTGCACATGTCAATGAGCTAATCAGCCAGGTGGCAAGTGGCAGGTACATTTCAAATTGCCTCAGAAACCCGGCCATTATAACCTATGGGAAAATTTCCCTATTGAAATGCATTACAATGAGGGGAAAAAACATTTTCAAACGCAAATTGCGCCAAAACTACAAATCCGATCGACACGAAAAATACTTAGCACACCTCTTGGGGACGCTGGCTTCGAAATGACACCTCACTGGAGTCTGCAAGACTTTCACACTTGGGTGCCCCTCAGGCGCTGGTTTGGTAGTTGTAGCCCCTCAGGGTTGAGGCCACTCTGGGTCCGATTTGGCGGGCGGCGCCACTCTGGGTCAGATTTGGCGGGCGGCGCCACTCTGGGTCCGATTTTGGTGGGCGGCGCCACTCTGGGTCCGATTTTGGCGGGCGGCACCACTCTGGGTCCGATTTGGCGGGCGGCGCCACTCTGGGTCCGATTTGGCGGGCGGCGCCACTCTGGGTCCGATTTTGGTGGGCGGCGCCACTCTGGGTCCGATTTGGCGGGCGGCGTTACTCTGGGTCCGATTTGGCGGGCGGCGCCACTCTGGGTCCGATTTTGGCGGGCGGCGCCACTCTGGGTCCGATTTTGGCGGGCGGCGCCACTCTGGGTCCGATTTGGCGGGCGGCGCCACTCTGGGTCCGATTTTGGCGGGCGGCGCCACTCTGGGTCCGATTTTGGCGGGCGGCGCCACTCTGGGTCCGATTTTGGCGGGCGGCGCCACTCTGGGTCCGATTTTGGCTGGCGGCGCCACTCTATGTCCGATTTGGCGGGCGGCGCCACTCTGGGTCCGATTTGGCGGGCGGCGCCACTCTGGGTCCGATTTGGCGGGCGGCGCCACTCTGGGTCCGATTTGGCGGGCGGCGCCACTCTGGGTCCGATTTGGCGGGCGGCGCCACTCTGGGTCCGAGTTGGCGGGCGGCGCCACCCTGGGTCCGAGTTGGCGGGCGGCGCCACCCTGGGTCCGATTTGGCGGGCGGCGCCATTCTGGGTCCGATTTGGCGGGCGGCGCCACTCTGGGTCCGATTTGGCGGGCGGCGCCACTCTGGGTCCGATTTGGCGGGCTGGGTCCGATTTGGTGAGCGGGGCAATAATTATAATAAGACTAGTGCTTTGAAATTGTGCTGTGCTATCACTTTAAGAGCTGATATTATCTGCCAAAACTGTCCTGCTACGGTCATGTACAGTTCGCAGGCGTTGGCATAGTAACTGGGCCTGACTGAGCATATCAATGAGCTAATCAGCCAGGTGGCAGGTACATTTCAAATTGCCTCAGAAACCCGGCCATTATAACCTATGTGAAAATTTCCCTATTGAAAAGCATTACAATGAGGGGAAAAAACATTTTCAAACGCAAATTGCGCCAAAACTACAAATCCGATCGACACGAAAAATACTTAGCACACCTCTTGGGGACGCTGGCTTCGAAATGACACCTCACTGGAGTCTGTGAGTGAAGTGGTTCGGGCCGCATTACGTGCGGACTGAATAATAATAAGAACTAGATGGGTATTTCCTGAAGGAACTACAGATAGTGCTTTGGAATGGTGCCCGGGCTGCCCCTGCAAGACTTTCACACTTGGGTGCCCCTCAGGCGGTCCGATTTGGTGGGTTGGGTCAATCTGGGTCTGATTTTGTGGGCGGGGTAAATCTAGGTCCGATTCGGTAGGCGGGGTCACTTTTGGTCCGATTCTGTGGGCGCGGCCACTCTGGGTCCGATTCGGTGGGCGGAGCCACTCTGGGTCCGATTTGGTGGGCGGGGCACCTTAGGGACCAATTTGGTGGGTGGGGTCACTCGGTCCGATTTGGTGGGCTGGGCACCTCAGGGTCTGATTTGGTGGGCTGGGCACCTCAGGGTCCGATTTGGTGGGTGGGGTCACTCTGGGTCCGATTTGGTGGGCGGGGTCACTCTGGGCCCGATTTGGTGGAAGGGGTCACTCTGGGTCCGATTTGGTGGAAGGGGTCACTCTGGGTCTGATTTGGTGGAAGGGGTCACTCTGGGTCCGATTTGGTGGGCGGAGCCACTCTGGGTCCGATTTGGTGGACGGGGTCACTCTGGGTCTGATTTAGGGGGCGGGGTAACTCTGGGTCCGATTTGGTGGGCCGGGCCCCTCGGGGTCCGATTTGGTGGGCCGGGCCTCTCGGGTTCCGAATTGGTGAGCGGGGTAATCTACTATCTAATTATCTAAGGGCACTTCCGTCTTTCTGTCTCACAACACCGCTACGTCATCATCTCGTGAGACCGCAATGCACTCTTGGGACCGGAGCGCGCAACAAGCATCGGGTACCGGCCACTCCAGGTGCAACAAGCATCGTGTACCGGCCGCTCTAGGAGGTGCAACAACCATCAGATACCGGCCGCTCCAGGAGGTGAGTATGTAACTTTTTTATTTTAATTCTTTTTTTTTTTAACAGGGATATGCAGTATACTATGTGACTGGACAATATACTACGTGACTGGGCAGTATAACTACGTGGCTCTGCGCTGTATACTGCGTGGCTCTGTGCTGTATACTGCGTGGCTCTGCGCTGTATACTACGCGGCTCTGCGCTGTATACTACGCGGCTCTGCGCTGTATACTGCGTGGCTCTGCGCTGTGTACTGCGCGGCTCTGCGCTGTGTACTGCACGGCTCTGCGCTGTGTACTGCGCGGCTCTGCACTGTGTACTGCGCGTTCTGCGCTGTATACTGCGCGGCTCTGCGCTGTATACTGCGCAGCTCTGCGCTTTGTACTGTGCGGCTCTGCGCTATATACTGCGTGGCTCTTCGCTGTATACTACGTGGCTCTGCGCTGTGTACTGCGCGGCTCTGCGTTGTGTACTGCGCGTGTCCGTGCTGTGTACTGCGCGTGTCTGCGCTGTATACTGCGGGGCTCTGCACTGTATACTGCGGGGCTCTGCGCTGTATACTACGCGGCTCAGCGCTGTATACTGCGCGGCTCTGCGCTGCATACTGCGTGGCTCTACGCTGCGTACTGCGCGGCTCTGCGCTGCATACTGGGTGGCTCTGCGCGGCTCTGCGCGGCTCTGCGCTGTGTACTGCTCGGCTCTGCGCTGTGTACTGCGCGGCTCTGCGCTGTGTACTGCGCGGCTCTGCGCTGTGTACTGCGCGGCTCTGCGCTGTGTACTGCGCGGATCTGCGCTGTGTACTGCACGGCTCTGCGCGGTATACTGCGCGGCTCTGCGCTTTATACCGTGCGGCTCTGCGCTCTGTACTGCACGGCTCTGCGCTGTCTACTGCGCGGCTCTGCGCTGTGTACTGCTCGGCTCTGCGCTGTGTACTGCGCGGCTCTCCGCTTTATACTGCGCGGCTCTGCGTTTTATACTGCGCGGCTTTGCGCTGTGTACTGCATGGTTCTGCGCTGTGTACTGCGCGGCTCTGCGCTGTGTACTGCACGGCTCTGCGCTGTGTACTGCACGGCTCTGCGCTTTATACTGCGCGGCTCTGCGCTGTGTACTGCACGGCTCTGCGCTGTGTACTGCGCGGCTCTGCGCTGTGTACTGCACGGCTCTGCGCTTTATACTGCGCGGCTCTGCGCTGTGTACTGCGCGGCTCTGCGATGTGTACTGCGCGGCTCTGCGCTTTATACTGCGCGGCTCTGCGCTTTATACTGCGCGGCTCTGCGCTGTGTACTGCGCGGCTCTGCGCTGTGTACTGCGCGGCTCTGCGCTGTGTACTGCACGGCTCTGCGCTTTATACTGCGCAGCTCTGTGCTGTGTACTGCACGGCTCTGCGCTGTGTACTGCGCGGCTCTGCGCTGTGTACTGCATGGCTCTGCGCTTTATACTGCGCGGCTCTGCGCTGTGTACTGCACGGCTCTGCGCTGTGTACTGCGCGGCTCTGCGCTGTGTACTGCGCGGCTCTGCGCTTTATACTGCGCGGCTCTGCGCTGTGTACTGCGCGGCTCTGCACTGTGTACTGCGCGGCTCTGCGCTGTGTACTGCACGGCTCTGCGCGGTATACTGCGCGGCTCTGCGCTTTATACTGTGCGGCTCTGCGCTCTGTACTGCACGGCTCTGCGCTGTCTACTGCGCGGCTCTGCGCTGTGTACTGCTCGGCTCTGCGCTGTGTACTGCGCGGCTCTCCGCTTTATACTGCGCGGCTCTGCGCTTTATACTGCGCGGCTTTGCGCTGTGTACTGCATGGCTCTGCGCTGTGTACTGCGCGGCTCTGCGCTGTGTACTGCACGGCTCTGCGCTGTGTACTGCACGGCTCTGCGCTTTATACTGCGCGGCTCTGCGCTGTGTACTGCACGGCTCTGCGCTGTGTACTGCGCGGCTCTGCGCTGTGTACTGCACGGCTCTGCGCTTTATACTGCGCGGCTCTGCGCTGTGTACTGCACGGCTCTGCGCTGTGTACTGCGCGGCTCTGCGATATGTACTGCGCGGCTCTGCGCTTTATACTGCGCGGCTCTGCGCTTTATACTGCGCGGCTCTGCGCTGTGTACTGCGCGGCTCTGCGCTGTGTACTGCGCGGCTCTGCGCTGTGTACTGCACGGCTCTGCGCTTTATACTGCGCGGCTCTGCGCTGTGTACTGCACGGCTCTGCGCTGTGTACTGCGCGGCTCTGCGCTGTGTACTGCACGGCTCTGCGCTTTAAACTGCGCGGCTCTGCGCTGTGTACTGCACGGCTCTGCGCTGTGTACTGCGCGGCTCTGCGCTGTGTACTGCGCGGCTCTGCGCTTTATACTGCGCGGCTCTGCGCTGTGTACTGCGCGGCTCTGCGCTGTGTACTGCGCGGCTCTGCGCTGTGTACTGCACGGCTCTGCGCTTTATACTGCGCGGCTCTGCGCTGTGTACTGCACGGCTCTGCGCTGTGTACTGCGCGGCTCTGCGCTGTGTACTGCACGGCTCTGCGCTTTATACTGCGCGGCTCTGCGCTGTGTACTGCACGGCTCTGCGCTGTGTACTGCGCGGCTCTGCGCTGTGTACTGCGCGGCTCTGCGCTTTATACTGCGCGGCTCTGCGCTGTGTACTGCGTGGCTCTGCGCTGTGTACTGCGTGGCTCTGCGCTGTGTACTGCACGGCTCTGCGCTTTATACTGCGCGGCTCTGCGCTGTGTACTGCACGGCTCTGCGCTGTGTACTGCGCGGCTCTGCGCTGTGTACTGCACGGCTCTGCGCTTTATACTGCGCGGCTCTGCGCTGTGTACTGCACGGCTCTGCGCTGTGTACTGCGCGTCTCTGCGCTGTGTACTGCGCGGCTCTGCGCTTTATACTGCGCGGCTCTGCACTGTGTACTGCGCGGCTCTGCGCTGTGTACTGCGCGGCTCTGCGCTGTGTACTGCACGGCTCTGCACTGTATACTGCGTGGCTGTGCAATATACTACGTGGACATGCATATTCTAGAATACCCGATGAGTTAGAATCGGGCCACAGTCTAATAATTATAAGACTACGGATAGTGTTTTGTAATTGTGCTGTACTGTCACTTTAAGAGCTGATATTATCTGACAAAACTTGTGACCTGGTGAGCTGATGTAGATTTCATAGGAGTTGGCATAGTAACTGTGTCTGACTGCGCATATCAATGAGCTAATCAGCCAGGTGGCAGTTATTTTTAGAAATTGCCTCAGAAACCAGCCCATTATAAACGTATAGGAAAATTTCTCCATTGAAACGCATTGAAAGACTTTTTTCAAACACAAATTGCGCAAAAACTACAAATCCGATCGACACGAAAAATACTTAGCACACCTCTCAGGAACGCTGGCTTCGAAATGACACCTCACTGGAGTCTGTGAGTTTAGCGGTTCGGGCCGCATTACGTGCGGACTGAATAATAAGAATAAGAAGAAGTTTACCACGGTGGAATAACAGTATAGTGCTTTGTTCCAAAGCACTATAACTAGATGGGTATTTCCTGAAGGAACTACAGATAGTGCTTTGGAATGGTGCCCGGACTGCCCCTGCAAGACTTTCACACTTGGGTGCCCCTCAGGCGGTCCGATTTGGTGGGTTGGGTCAATCTGGGTCTGATTTTGTGGGCGGGGTAAATCTAGGTCCGATTCGATGGGCGGGGTCACTTTTGGTCCGATTCTGTGGGCGCGGCCACTCTGGGTCCGATTCGGTGGGCGGAGCCACTCTGGGTCCGATTTGGTGGGCGGGGCACCTTAGGGACCAATTTGGTGGGTGGGGTCACTCGGTCCGATTTGGTGGGCTGGGCACCTCAGGGTCTGATTTGGTGGGCTGGGCACCTCAGGGTCCGATTTGGTGGGTGGGGTCACTCTGGGTCCGATTTGGTGGGCGGGGTCACTCTGGGCCCGATTTGGTGGAAGGGGTCACTCTGGGTCCGATTTGGTGGAAGGGGTCACTCTGGGTCTGATTTGGTGGAAGGGGTCACTCTGGGTCCGATTTGGTGGGCGGAGCCACTCTGGGTCCGATTTGGTGGGCGGGGTCACTCTGGGTCTGATTTAGGGGGCGGGGTCACTCTGGGTCCGATTTGGTGGGCCGGGCCCCTCGGGGTCCGATTTGGTGGGCCGGGCCTCTCGGGTTCCGAATTGGTGAGCGGGGTAATCTACTATCTAATTATCTAAGGGCACTTCCGTCTTTCTGTCTCACAACACCGCTACGTCATCATCTCGTGAGACCGCAATGCACTCTTGGGACCGGAGCGCGCAACAAGCATCGGGTACCGGCCACTCCAGGTGCAACAAGCATCGTGTACCGGCCGCTCTAGGAGGTGCAACAACCATCAGATACCGGCCGCTCCAGGAGGTGAGTATGTAACTTTTTTATTTTAATTCTTTTTTTTTTTAACAGGGATATGCAGTATACTATGTGACTGGACAATATACTACGTGACTGGGCAGTATAACTACGTGGCTCTGCGCTGTATACTGCGTGGCTCTGTGCTGTATACTGCGTGGCTCTGCGCTGTATACTACGCGGCTCTGCGCTGTATACTACGCGGCTCTGCGCTGTATACTGCGCGGCTCTGCGCTGTGTACTGCGCGGCTCTGCGCTGTGTACTGCACGGCTCTGCGCTGTGTACTGCGCGGCTCTGCACTGTGTATTGCGCGTTCTGCGCTGTATACTGCGTGGCTCTGCGCTGTATACTGCGCAGCTCTGCGCAGCTCTTCGCTGTATACTACGCGGCTCTGCGCTGTGTACTGCGCGGCTCTGCGCTGTGTACTGCGCGTGTCCGTGCTGTGTACTGCGCGTGTCTGCGCTGTATACTGCGGGGCTCTGCACTGTATACTGCGGGGCTCTGCGCTGTATACTACGCGGCTCAGCGCTGTATACTGCGCGGCTCTGCGCTGCATACTGCGTGGCTCTACGCTGCGTACTGCGCGGCTCTGCGCTGTATACTGGGTGGCTCTGCGCTGTGTACTGCGCGGCTCTGTGCTGTGTACTGTGCGGCTCTGCACTGTGTACTGCGCGGCTCTGCGCTGTGTACTGCGCGGCTCTGCGCTGTGTACTGCGCGGCTCTGCGCTTTATACTGTGCGGCTCTGCGCTCTGTACTGCGCGGCTCTGCGCTGTGTACTGTGCAGCTCTGCGCTGTATACTGCGCGGCTCTGCGCTGTGTACTGCGCGGCTCTGCGCTGTGTACTGCGCGGCTCTGCGCTGTGTACTGCTCGGCTCTGCGCTGTGTACTGCGCGGCTCTGCGCTGTGTACTGCGCGGCTCTGCGCTGTGTACTGCGCGGCTCTGCGCTGTGTACTGCGCGGCTCTGCGCTGTGTACTGCGCGGCTCTGCGCTGTGTACTGCGCGGCTCTGCGCGGTATACTGCGCGGATCTGCGCTTTATACTGTGCGGCTCTGCGCTGTCTACTGCGCGGCTCTGCGCTGTGTACTGCTCGGCTCTGCGCTGTGTACTGCGCGGCTCTCCGCTTTATACTGCGCGGCTCTGCGCTTTATACTGCGCGGCTTTGCGCTGTGTACTGCATGGCTCTGCGCTGTGTACTGCGCGGCTCTGCGCTGTGTACTGCACGGCTCTGCGCTGTGTACTGCACGGCTCTGCGCTTTATACTGCGCGGCTCTGCGCTGTGTACTGCACGGCTCTGCGCTGTGTACTGCGCGGCTCTGCGCTGTGTACTGCACGGCTCTGCGCTTTATACTGCGCGGCTCTGCGCTGTGTACTGCACGGCTCTGCGCTGTGTACTGCGCGGCTCTGCGCTGTGTACTGCGCGGCTCTGCGCTTTCTACTGCGCGGCTCTGCGCTTTATACTGCGCGGCTCTGCGCTGTGTACTGCGCGGCTCTGCGCTGTGTACTGCGCGGCTCTGCGCTGTGTACTGCACGGCTCTGCACTTTATACTGCGCGGCTCTGCGCTGTGTACTGCACGGCTCTGCGCTGTGTACTGCACGGCTCTGCGCTTTAAACTGCGCGGCTCTGCGCTGTGTACTGCACGGCTCTGCGCTGTGTACTGCGCGGCTCTGCGCTGTGTACTGCGCGGCTCTGCGCTTTATACTGCGCGGCTCTGCACTGTGTACTGCGCGGCTCTGCGCTGTGTACTGCGTGGCTCTGCGCTGTGTACTGCACGGCTCTGCGCTTTATACTGCGCGGCTCTGCGCTGTGTACTGCACGGCTCTGCGCTGTGTACTGCGCGGCTCTGCGCTGTGTACTGCACGGCTCTGCGCTTTATACTGCGCGGCTCTGCGCTGTGTACTGCACGGCTCTGCGCTGTGTACTGCGCGGCTCTGCGCTGTGTACTGCGCGGCTCTGCGCTTTATACTGCGCGGCTCTGCGCTGTGTACTGCGCGGCTCTGCGCTGTGTACTGCGCGGCTCTGCGCTGTGTACTGCACGGCTCTGCACTGTATACTGCGTGGCTGTGCAATATACTACGTGGACATACATATTCTAGAATACCCGATGAGTTAGAATCGGGCCACAGTCTAATAATCATAAGACTACGGATAGTGGTTTGGAATCGTGCTGTACTGTCACTTTAAGAGCTGATATTATCTGACAAAACTTGTGACCTGGTGAGCTGATGTAGATTTCATAGGAGTTGGCATAGTAACTGTGTCTGACTGCGCATATCAATGAGCTAATCAGCCAGGTGGCAGTTATTTTTAGAAATTGCCTCAGAAACCAGCCCATTATAAACGTATAGGAAAATTTCTCCATTGAAACGCATTGAAAGACTTTTTTCAAACACAAATTGCGCAAAAACTACAAATCCGATCGACACGAAAAATACTTAGCACACCTCTCAGGAACGCTGGCTTCGAAATGACACCTCACTGGAGTCTGTGAGTTTAGCGGTTCGGGCCGCATTACGTGCGGACTGAATAATAAGAATAAGAAGAAGTTTACCACGGTGGAATAACAGTATAGTGCTTTGTTCCAAAGCACTATAACTAGATGGGTATTTCCTGAAGGAACTACATATAGTGCTTTGGAATGGTGCCCGGGCTGCCCCTGCAAGACTTTCACACTTGGGTGCCCCTCAGATGCTGGTTTGGTAGTTGTAGCCCCTCAGGGTTGAGGATTTGGTGGGCGGGGCCACTCTGGGTCCGATTTGGGGGGTGGAGCCACTCTGGGTCCGATTTGGTGGGCTGGGTCACTCTGGGTCCGATTTGGTGGCCCGGGTCACTCTGGGTCCGATTTGGTGGGCGGGGCCCCTCAGGGGCCGATTTGGTGGGCCGGGCCACTCTGGGTCCGATTTGGTGGCCCGGGCCACTCTGGGTCCGATTTGGTGGCCCGGGTCACTCTGGGTCCGATTTGGTGGCCCGGGTCACTCTGGGTCCGATTTGGTGGCCCGGGTCACTCTGGGTCCGATTTGGTGGCCCGGGTCACTCTGGGTCCGATTTGGTGGCCCGGGTCACTCTGGGTCCGATTTGGTGGCCCGGGTCACTCTGGGTCCGATTTGGTGGCCCGGGTCACTCTGACTGACAGCAGGACAAGGGAATGGCTGATAACAGAGAGAAATAGACTGACAGCAGTACGGGGAATGGCTGATAACAGAGAGAATAATTGCGGGAAAAAAGCCTTATAAGAATAAATAGACTGACAGCAGGACAGGGGAATGGCTGATAACAGAGAGGAGCTGATATTATCTGACTGACAAAACCTGTTTCCTAGTGGGCTCGTAGGCGTTGGCATAGTAACTGCGTCTGACTGCGCATATCAATGAGCTAATCAGCCAGGTGGCAGTTTTGAAATTGCCTCAGAAATCAGGCCATTATACCATATGAGGAAATTTCCCTATTGAAATGCATTGAGCAATGCTTTCCAATGGGGGGAAAACAATTTTCAAACGCAAATTGCGCCAAAACTACAAATCCAATCGACACGAAAAATACTTAGCACACCTCTCGTGGACGCTGGCTTCGAAATGACACCTCACTGGAGTCTGTGCGTTTAGCGGTTCGGGCCGCATTAATTGCGGAAAAAAGCCTAATAATAATAATATTAACTAGATGGGCATTTCCTGAAGGAAATACATGGTGCTTGAACAGCGCTGCCAGCTTTACAGCAGCACTTTTCACACACGGGACCGGGGGGCCTCTTAATTTTCCACACCCGGGACCAGGGGGGCACTTACTTTTGCACACGGGGCCGGAGGCGCACTTACTTTTGCACACGGGGCCGGGGGCGCACTTACTTTTGCACACGGGGCCGGGGGCGCACTTACTTTTGCACACGGGCCCGGGGGCGCACTTACTTTTGCACACGGGGCCGGGGGCGCACTTACTTTTGCATACGGGGCCGGGGGCGCACTTACTTTTGCACACGGAGCCGGGGGCGCACTTACTTTTGCACACGGGGCCGGGGGCGCACTTACTTTTGCACACGGGGCCGGGGGCGCACTTACTTTTGCACACGGGGCCGGGGGCACACTTACTTTTGCACACGGGGCCGGGGGCGCACTTACTTTTGCACACGGGGCCGGGGGCGCACTTACTTTTGCACACGGGGCCGGGGGCGCACATACTTTTGCACACGGGGCCGGGGGCGCACTTACTTTTGCACACGGGGCCGGGGGCGCACATACTTTTGCACACGGGGCCGGGGGCGCACTTACTTTTGCACACGGGGCCGGGGGCGCACTTACTTTTGCACACGGGGCCGGGGGCGCACTTACTTTTGCACACGGGGCTGGGGACGCATTTACTTTTGCACACGGGGCCGGGGGCGCACTTACTTTTGCACACGGGGCCGGGGGCGCACTTACTTTTGCACACGGGGCCGGGGGCGCACTTACTTTTGCACACGGGGCCGGGGGCGCACTTACTTTTGCACACGGGGCCGGGGGCGTACTTACTTTTGCACACGGGGCCGGGGGCGCACTTACTTTTGCACACGGGGGCGCACTTACTTTTGCACACGGGGCCGGGGGCGCACTTACTTTTGCACACGGGGCCGGGGGCGCACTGTCATGATTCCCCAATGGCATGGGAACATCAGAAACACAAAATAACAGACTAGCCCTCGGGTGATGGAAACTCAAGCTGACCGTGACCTAAATCTACCAAACAACTAAAAGTAGCCAGGAAGCATTCCTACGGCTGCCTAGATGCCATGCGCCAGCCGGAGAACTAACTACGCCTGGAAGAGGAAGGAACAGACCTGGCTTACCTCTAGTGAAATTCCCCAAAGATGATAGTAGCTCCCACATATATTAACGGTGAGTTCAGAGGAAAAGACATACACAGTATGAAGGTAGATTTAGGAAAGCGAGGTCCACTTACTAGATAGAGGAAGGATACAAAAGAGGACTTCATGGTCAGCTGAAAAACCCTTTCAAAAACCCATCCTGAAATTACTTTAAGACTCCTGTGTCAACTCATGACACAGGAGTGGCAATTTCAGTCCACAAGAGCTTCCAGTAACAGGAAATGACAAACTGTAAACTGGACAAAAATACAAAACAAAAAGGACAAGAGTCCACTTAGCTGATCAGCAGACTGGTAGCAGGAACATGCAACTGAAAGACTCAGGTTACAATGATGACCGGCAAGGAAGTGACTGGAGAGCAAGGCTAAATAGGGAACTCCCAAAACTGATGGAAGCAGGTGAGCTGAGGCAGAAAAGAACACACAAGTCTCCAGTACCACCAGCCACCACTAGAGGAGCCCAAAAAGCGGATCACAACAGCGCACTTACTTTTGCACACGGGGCCGGGGGCGCACTTACTTTTGCACACGGGGCCGGGGGCGCACTTACTTTTGCACACGGGGCCGGGGGCGCACATACTTTTGCACACGGGGCCGGGGGCGCACATACTTTTGCACACGGGGCCAGGGGCGCACATACTTTTGCACACGGGGCCGGGGGCGCACTTACTTTTGCACACGGGGCCGGGGGCGCACTTACTTTTGCACACGGGGCCGGGGGCGCACTTACTTTTGCACACGGGGCCGGGGGCGCACTTACTTTTGCACACGGGGCCGGGGGCGCACTTACTTTTGCACACGGGGCCGGGGGCGCACTTACTTTTGCACACGGAGCCGGGGGCGCACTTACTTTTGCACACGGGGCCGGGGGCGCACTTACTTTTGCACACGGGGGCGCACTTACTTTTGCACACGGGGCCGGGGGCGCACTTACTTTTGGCGGGCGGCGCCACTCTGGGTCCGATTTGGCGGGCGGCGCCACTCTGGGTCCGATTTGGCGGGCGGCGCCACTCTGGGTCCGATTTGGCAGGCGGCGCCACTCTGGGTCCGATTTGGTGAGCGGGGCAATAATTATAATAAGACTACAGATAGTGCTTTGAAATTGTGCTGTGCTATCACTTTAAGAGCTGATATTATCTGGCAAAACTGTGCTGGGGTCATGTACAGTTCGCAGGCCTTGGCATAGTAACTGGGCCTGACTGCGCATATCAATGAGCTAATCAGCCAGGTGGCAGGTACATTTCAAATTGCCTCAGAAACCCGGCCATTATAACCTATGGGAAAATTTCCCTATTGAAATGCATTACAATGAGGGGAAAAAACATTTTCAAACGCAAATTGCGCCAAAACTACAAATCCGATCGACACGAAAAATACTTAGCACACCTCCTGGGGACGCTGGCTTCGAAATGACACCTCACTGGAGTCTGTGAGTGAAGCGGTTCGGGCCGCATTACGTGCGGACTGAATAATAATAAGAATAACTAGATGGGTATTTCCTGAAGGAACTACAGATAGTGCTTTGGAATGGTGCCCGGGCTGCCCCTGCAAGACTTTCACACTTGGGTGCCCCTCAGGCGCTGGTTTGGTAGTTGTAGCCCCTCAGGGTTGAGGCTTGGTGGGCCGGGTCACTCTGGGTCCGATTTGGTGGGCCGGGTCACTCTGGGTCCGATTTGGTGGGCCGGGTCACTCTGGGTCCCATTTGGTGGGCCGGGTCACTCTGGGTCCCATTTGGTGGGCCGGGTCACTCTGGGTCCCATTTGGTGGGCCGGGTCACTCTGGGTCCCATTTGGTGGGCCGGGTCACTCTGGGTCCCATTTGGTGGGCCGGGTCACTCTGGGTCCCATTTGGTCGGCCGGGTCACTCTGGGCCCGATTTGGTCGGCCGGGTCACTCTGGGCCCGATTTGGTGGCCCGGGTCACTCTGGGCCCGATTTGGTGGCCCGGGTCACTCTGGGTCCGATTTGGTGGCCCGGGTCACTCTGGGTCCGATTGGTGGCCCGGGTCACTCTGGGTCCGATTTGGTGGCCCGGGTCACTCTGGGTCCGATTTGGTGGCCCGGGTCACTCTGGGTCCGATTTGGTGGCCCGGGTCACTCTGGGTCCGATTTGGTGGCCCGGGTCACTCTGGGTCCGATTTGGTGGCCTGGGTCACTCTGGGTCCGATTTGGTGGCCCGGGTCACTCTGGGTCCGAATTGGTGGCCCGGGTCACTCTGGGTCCGATTTGGTGGCCCGGGTCACTCTGGGTCCGATTTGGTGGCCCGGGTCACTCTGGGTCCGATTTGGTGGCCCGGGTCACTCTGGGTCCGATTTGACGGGCGGCGCCACTCTGGGTCCGATTTGACGGGCGGCGCCACTCTGGGTCCGACTTGGCGGGCGGCGCCACTCTGGGTCCGATTTGGTGGGCCGGGTCACTCTGGGTCCCATTTGGTGGGCCGGGTCACTCTGGGTCCCATTTGGTGGGCCGGGTCACTCTGGGTCCCATTTGGTGGGCCGGGTCACTCTGGGTCCCATTTGGTGGGCCGGGTCACTCTGGGTCCCATTTGGTGGGCCGGGTCACTCTGAGTCCCATTTGGTCGGCCGGGTCACTCTGGGCCCGATTTGGTGGCCCGGGTCACTCTGGGCCCGATTTGGTGGCCCGGGTCACTCTGGGTCCGATTTGGTGGCCCGGGTCACTCTGGGTCCGATTTGGTGGCCCGGGTCACTCTGGGTCCGATTTGGTGGCCCGGGTCACTCTGGGTCCGATTTGGTGGCCCGGGTCACTCTGGGTCCGATTTGGTGGCCCGGGTCACTCTGGGTCCGATTTGGTGGCCCGGGTCACTCTGGGTCCGATTTGGTGGCCCGGGTCACTCTGGGTCCGATTTGGTGGCCCGGGTCACTCTGGGTCCGATTTGGTGGCCCGGGTCACTCTGGGTCCGATTTGACGGGCGGCGCCACTCTGGGTCCGATTTGACGGGCGGCGCCACTCTGGGTCCGACTTGGCGGGCGGCGCCACTCTGGGTCCGACTTGGCGGGCGGCGCCACTCTGGGTCCGACTTGGCGGGCGGCGCCACTCTGGGTCCGACTTGGCGGGCGGCGCCACTCTGGGTCCGACTTGGCGGGCGGCGCCACTCTGGGTCCGACTTGGTGGGCGGCGCCACTCTGGGTCCGACTTGGCGGGCGGCGCCACTCTGGGTCCGACTTGGCGGGCGGCGCCACTCTGGGTCCGACTTGGCGGGCGGCGCCACTCTGGGTCCGACTTGGTGGGCGGCGCCACTCTGGGTCCGACTTGGCGGGCGGCGCCACTCTGGGTCCGACTTGGCGGGCGGCGCCACTCTGGGTCCGACTTGGCGGGCGGCGCCACTCTGGGTCCGATTTGGTGGGCCGGGTCACTCTGGGTCCGATTTGGCGGGCCGGGTCACTCTGGGTCCGATTTGGCGGCCCGGGTCACTCTGGGTCCGATTTGGCGGCCCGGGTCACTCTGGGTCCGATTTGGTGACCCGGGTCACTCTGGGTCCGATTTGGTGGCCCGGGTCACTCTGGGTCCGATTTGGTGGCCCGGGTCACTCTGGGTCCGATTTGGCGGGCCGGGTCACTCTGGGTCCGATTTGGCGGGCCGGGTCACTCTGGGTCCGATTTGGCGGGCCGGGTCACTCTGGGTCCGATTTGGCGGGCCGGGTCACTCTGGGTCCAATTTGGCGGGCCGGGTCACTCTGGGTCCGATTTGGCGGCCCGGGTCACTCTGGGTCCGATTTGGCGGGCGGCGCCACTCTGGGTCCGATTTTGCGGGCGGCGCCACTCTGGGTCCGATTTGGCGGGCGCGCCCTCTCTGGGTCCGATTTGGCAGGCGGCGCCACTCTGGGTCCGATTTGGCGGGCGGCGCCACTCTGGGTCCGATTTGGCGAGCGGCGCCACTCTGGGTCCGATTTGGCGGGCGGCGCCACTCTGGGTCCGATTTGGCGGGCGGCGCCACTCTGGGTCCGATTTGGCGGGCGGCGCCACTCTGGGTCCGACTTGATGGGCGGCGCCACTCTGGGTCCGATTTGGCAGGCGGGGGCACTCCGGGTCCGATTTGGCAAGCGGGGGCACTCTGGTCCGATTTGGTGGGCTGGGTCCGATTTGGTGAGCGGGGCAATAATGATAAGACTACAGATAGTGCTTTGTAATTGTGCTGTACTGTCACTTTAAGAGCTGATATTATCTGACAAAACTTGTGACCTGGTGGGCTGGTAGAGTTTATAGGCGTTGGCATAGTAACTGGGTCTCACTGCGCATATCAATGAGCTAATCAGCGAGGTGGCAGTTATTTTTAGAAATTGCCTCAGAAATCAGGCCCATTATAAACGTATTGGAAAATTTCCCTATTGAAATGCATTGAGACACTTTTTTCAAACGCAAATTGCGCCAAAACTACAAATCCGATCGACACGAAAAATACTTAGCACACCTCTCAGGAACGCTGGCTTCGAAATGACACCTCACTGGAGTCTGTGAGTTTAGCGGTTCGGGCCGCATTACGTGCGGACTGAATAATAATAATAAGAACTAGATGGGTATTTCCTGAAGGAACTACAGATAGTGCTTTGGAATGGTGCCCGGGTTGCCCCAGCAAGACTTTCACACTTGGGTGCCCCTCAGATGCTGGTTTGGTAGTTGTAGCCCCTCAGGGTTGAGGATTTGGTGGGCGGGGCCACTCTGGGTCCGATTTGGTGGGCCAGGCCACTCTGGGTCCGATTTGGTGGGCCGGGTCACTCTGGGTCCGATTTGGTGGGCCGGGTCACTCTGGGTCCGATTTGGTGGGCCGGGTCACTCTGGGTCCGATTTGGTGGGCCGGGTCACTCTGGGTCCGATTTGGTGGGCCGGGTCACTCTGGGTCCGATTTGGTGGGCCGGGTCACTCTGGGTCCGATTTGGTGGGCCGGGTCACTCTGGGTCCGATTTGGTGGGCGGGGCCCCTCAGGGGCCGATTTGGTGGGCCGGGCCACTCTGGGTCCGATTTGGTGGCCCGGACCACTCTGGGTCCGATTTGGTGGCCCGGGCCACTCTGGGTCCGATTTGGTGGCCCGGGCCACTCTGGGTCCGATTTGGTGGGCCGGCTCACTCTGGGTCCGATTTGGTGGGCCGGCTCACTCTGGGTCCGATTTGGTGGGCCGGCTCACTCTGGGTCCGATTTGGTGGGCCGGCTCACTCTGGGTCCGATTTGGTGGGCCGGCTCACTCTGGGTCCGATTTGGTGGGCCGGCTCACTCTGGGTCCGATTTGGTGGGCCGGCTCACTCTGGGTCCGATTTGGTGGGCCGGCTCACTCTGGGTCCGATTTGGTGGGCCGGCTCACTCTGGGTCCGATTTGGTGGGCCGGCTCACTCTGGGTCCGATTTGGTGGGCCGGCTCACTCTGGGTCCGATTTGGTGGGCCGGCTCACTCTGGGTCCGATTTGGTGGGCCGGCTCACTCTGGGTCCGATTTGGTGGGCCGGCTCACTCTGGGTCCGATTTGGTGGGCCGGCTCACTCGGTCCGATTTGGTGGGCCGGCTCACTCTGGGTCCGATTTGGTGGGCCGGCTCACTCTGGGTCCGATTTGGTGGGCCGGCTCACTCTGGGTCCGATTTGGTGGGCCGGCTCACTCTGGGTCCGATTTGGTGGGCCGGCTCACTCTGGGTCCGATTTGGTGGGCCGGCTAAGGGAATGGCTGATAACAGAGAATAGACTGACAGCAGGACAAGGGAATGGCTGATAACAGAGAGAATAGACTGACAGCAGGACAGGGGAATTGCTGATAACAGAGAGAAATAGACTGACAGCAGGACGGGGAATGGCTGATAACAGAGAGAACAGACTGACAGCAGGACAGGGGAATGGCTGATAACAGAGAAAAATAGACTGACAGCAGTACGGGGAATGGCTGATAACAGAGAGACTCGGGGCTCTGAGCTGTATGCTGCGGGGCTCTGCGCTGAATATTGCGGGGCTCTGCGCTGTATGCTGCGGGGCTCTGCGCTGTATGCTGCGGGGCTCTGAGCTGTATGCTGCGCGGCTCTGCGCTGTATGCTGCGCGGCTCCGCGCTGTATGCTGCACGGCTCCGCGCTGTATGCTGCGCGGCTCCGTGCTGTATAATGCACGGCTCCGCGCTGTATACTGTGCGGCTCTGCGCTGTATACTGCGGGGCTCTGCGCTGTATGCTGCGGGGCTCTGCGCTGTATGCTGCGCGGCTCCGCGCTGTATGCTGCGTGGCTCTGCGCTGTATGCTGCGTGGCTCTGCGCTGTATGCTGCGTGGCTCTGCACTGTATGCTGCGGGGCTCTGCGCTGTATGCTGCGGGGCTCTGCGCTGTATGCTGCGCGGCTCCGCGCTGTATGCTGTAATAATAATATGACTACAGATAGTGCTTTGAAATTGTGCTGCAGGGCTCTGCGCTGTATGCTGTGCGGCTCTGCGCTGTATGCTGCGCGGCTCTGCGCTGTATGCTGCGCGGCTCTGCGCTGTATGCTGCGCGGCTCCGCGCTGTATGCTGCGCGGCTCCGCGCTGTATGCTGTAATAATAATATGACTACAGATAGTGCTTTGAAATTGTGCTGTGCTGTCACTTTAAGAGCTGATATTATCTGACAAAACTGTGACCTGGTGGAGTTGGCAGGCGTTGGCATAGTAACTGTGTCTGACTGCGCATATCAATGAGCTAATCAGCCAGGTGGCATTTGGCAGTTAAGTTATTTTTAGAAATTGCCTCAGAAACCAGACCATTTTAAACGTATTGGAAAATTTCCCTATTGAAATGCATTGAAACAATGCTTTCCAATGAGGGGGAAACAATTTTCAAATGCAAATTGCACCAAAACTACAAATCCGATCGACATGAAAATAACTTAGCACACCTCTCGTGGACGCTGGCTTCGAAATGACACCTCACTGGAGTCTGTGCGTTCAGCGGTTCGGGCCGCATTAACTGCGAAAAAAAGCCTAATAATAATAATAATAATAACTAGATGGGCATTTCCTGAAGGAAATACATGGTGCTTGAACAGCGCTGCCAGCTTTACAGCAGCACTTTTCACACACGGGACCAGGGGGGCCACTTACTTTTGCACACGGGGCCGGGGGCGCACTTACTTTTGCACACGGGGCCGGGGGCGCACTTACTTTTGCACACGGGGCCGGGGGCGCACTTACTTTTGCACACGGGGCCGGGGGCGCACTTACTTTTGCACACGGGGCCGGGGGCGCACTTACTTTTGCACACGGGGCCGGGGGCGCACTTACTTTTGCACACGGGGCCGGGGGCGCACTTACTTTTGCACACGGGGCCGGGGGCGCACTTACTTTTGCACACAGGGCCGGGGGCACACTTACTTTTGCACACGGGGCCGGGGGCGCACTTACTTTTGCACACGGGGCCGGGGGCGCACTTACTTTTGCACACGGGGCCGGGGGCGCACATACTTTTGCACACGGGGCCGGGGGCGCACTTACTTTTGCACACGGGGCCGGGGGCGCACTTACTTTTGCACACGGGGCCGGGGGCGCACTTACTTTTGCACACGGGGCCGGGGGCGCACTTACTTTTGCACACGGGGCCGGGGGCGCACTTACTTTTGCACACGGGGCCGGGGGCGCACTTACTTTTGCACACGGGGCCGGGGGCGCACTTACTTTTGCACACGGGGCCGGGGGCGCACTTACTTTTGCACACGGGGCCGGGGGCGCACTTACTTTTGCACACGGGGCCGGGGGCGCACTTACTTTTGCACACGGGGCCGGGGGCGCACTTACTTTCGCACACGGGGCCGGCGGCGCACTTACTTTTGCACACGGGGCCGGGGGCGCACTTACTTTTGCACACGGGGCCGGGGGCGCACTTACTTTTGCACACGGGGCCGGGGGCGCACTTACTTTTGCACACGGGGCCGTGTGATAAATGATCATGTCCTAAAATGGACACCGTACATTTGCATAGCTGCCATCTTTGGAAGGTCAAGTTTGGGGTAATGGAAAGTTCGCCATTATTTCCTATGGGAAATTTTTTTTTTTAAATGTGATTTAAATAAAATCTACATATCGGATCGACTATAAAAGTCATAGCACACCTGTCCCCACCGAGGGCTTCGAAACGCCGCCTGAACGGGGTCTCTGCGCCGAGCGGTTCGGGCCGCATTAATTGTGGAAAACGCGGAGAAGAAGAATAATAATAATAATAATAATAATAATAAAATATAAGAAATCGGATTACAATATGTTGCTTGAACCTAGGAGGTTCAAGCACCATAATAACTAGATGGGTATTTCCTGAAGGAACTACAGATAGTGCTTTGGAATGGTGCCCGGGCTGCCCCTGCAAGACTTTCACACTTGGGTGCCCCTCAGATGCTGGTTTGGTAGTTGTAGCTCCTTAGGGTTGAGGATTTGGTGGGCGGGGCCACTCTGGGTCCGATTTGGTGGGCTGGGTCACTCTGGGTCCGATTTGGTGGGCCGGGCCACTCTGGGTCCGATTTGGTGGCCCGGGCCACTCTGGGTCCGATTTGGTGGCCCGGGCCACTCTGGGTCCGATTTGGTGGCCCGGGCCACTCTGGGTCCGATTTGGTGGCCCGGGCCACTCTGGGTCCGATTTGGTGGCCCGGGCCACTCTGGGTCCGATTTGGTGGCCCGGGCCACTCTGGGTCCGATTTGGTGGCCCGGGCCACTCTGGGTCCGATTTGGTGGCCCGGGTCACTCTGGGTCCGATTTGGTGGCCCGGGTCACTCTGGGTCCGATTTGGTGGCCCGGGTCACTCTGAGTCCGATTTGGTGGCCCGGGTCACTCTGGGTCCGATTTGGTGGCCCGGGTCACTCTGGGTCCGATTTGGTGGGCCGGGTCACTCTGGGTCCGATTTGGTGGCCCGGGTCACTCTGGGTCCGATTTGGTGGCCCGGGTCACTCTGGGTCCGATTTGGTGGGCCAGGTCACTCTGGGTCTGATTTGGTGGGCCGGGTCACTCTGGGTCCGATTTGGTGGGCCGGGTCACTCTGACTGACAGCAGGATAAGGGAATGGCTGATAACAGAGAATAGACTGACAGCAGGACAAGGGAATGGCTGATAACAGAGAGAATAGACTGACAGCAGGACAGGGGAATGGCTGATAACAGAGAGAAATAGACTGACAGCAGGACGGGGAATGGCTGATAACAGAGAGAAATAGACTGACAGCAGGACGCGGAATGGCTGATAACAGAGAGAAATAGACTGACAGCAGGACAGGGGAATGGCTGATAACAGAAAGAAATAGACTGACAGCAGGACAGGGGAATGGCTGATAACAGAGAGAAATAGACTGACAGCAGTACGGGGAATGGCTGATAACAGAGAGAAAACGATGGGTATTTCCTGAAGGAACTACAGATAGTGCTTTGGAATTGTGCCCGGGTTGCCCCAGCAAGACTTTCACACTTGGGTGCCCCTCAGGCGCTGGTTTGGTAGTTGTAGCCACTCTGGGTCCGATTTGGTGGGCGCTGTATACTGCGCGGCTCTGCGCTGTATGCTGCGCGGCTCTGCGCTGTATGCTGCGCGGCTCCGCGCTGTATGCTGCGCGGCTCCGCGCTGTATGCTGCGCGGCTCCGCGCTGTATGCTGCGTGGCTCTGCGCTGTTTGCTGCGCGGCTCCGCGCTGTATAATGCGCGGCTCCGCGCTGTATGCTGCGGGGCTCCGCGCTGTATGTTGCGCGGCTCCGCGCTGTATGCTGCGCGGCTCCGCGCTGTATGCTGCGCGGCTCCGCGCTGTATGCTGCGCGGCTCCGCGCTGTATGCTGCGCGGCTCCGCGCTGTATAATGCGCGGCTCCGCGCTGTATAATGCGCGGCTCCGCGCTGTATGCTGCGGGGCTCCGCGCTGTATGCTGCGGGGCTCCGCGCTGTATGCTGCGTGGCTCCGCGCTGTATGCTGCGCAGCTCCGCGCTGTATGCTGCGCAGCTCCGCGCTGTATGCTGCGCGGCTCCACGCTGTATACTGCGCGGCTCCGCGCTGTATAATGCGGAGCTCTGCGCTTTATGCTGCGGGGCTCTGCGCTGTATAATGCGGAGCTCTGCGCTGTATACTGCGGGGCTCCGTGCTGTATGCTGCGCGGCTCCGCGCTGTATGCTGCGCGGCTCCGCGCTGTATGCTGCGCGGCTCCGCGCTGTATGCTGCGCGGCTCCGCGCTGTATAATGCGGAGCTCTGCGCTGTATACTGCGGGGCTCTGCGGTATATGCTGCGCGGCTCTGCGCTGTATGCTGCGGGGCTCTGCGCTTTATACTGTAATAATAATAAGACTACAGATAGTCCTTTTGAATTGTGCTGTGCTGTCACTTTAAGAGCTGATATTATCTGACAAAACGGTGACCTGGTGGAGTTGGTTGGCGTTGGCATAGTAACTGTGTCTGACTGCGCATATCAATGAGCTAATCAGCCAGGTGGCATTTGGCAGTTAAGTTATTTTTAGAAATTGCCTCAGAAACCAGACCATTTTAAACGTATAGCAAAATTTCCCTATTGAAATGCATTGAAACAATGCTTTCCAATGAGGGGGAAACAATTTTCAAATGCAAATTGCGCCAAAACTACAAATCCGATCGACATGAAAATAACTTAGCACACCTCTCGTGGACGCTGGCTTCGAAATGACACCTCACTGGAGTCTGTGCGTTCAGCGGTTCGGGCCGCATTAACTGCGAAAAAAAGCCTAATAATAAGAAAAATAACTAGATGGGCATTTCCTGAAGGAAATACATGGTGCTTGAACAGCGCTGCCAGCTTTACAGCAGCACTTTTCACACACCGGACCAGGGGGGCCACTTACTTTTCCACACCCGGGTCCAGGGGAGCACTTACTTTTGCACACGGGGCCGGGGGCGCGCTTACTTTTGCACACGGGGCCAAGGGCGCCATTACTTTTGCACACGGGGCCGGGGGCGCCATTATTTTTGCACACGGGACCGGGGGCGCCATCACTTTTGCACACGGGGCCGGGGGCGCCATCACTTTTGCACACGGGGCCCGGGGGCGCCTTTACTTTTGCACACGGGGCCGGGGGCGCCATCACTTTTGCACACGGGGCCCGGGGCGCCATTACTTTTGCACACGGGACCGGGGGCGCCATTACTTTTGCACACGGGACCGGGGGCGCCATTACTTTTGCACACGGGACCGGTGGCACCATTACTTTTGCACACGGGACCGGGGGCGCCATTACTTTTGCACACGGGGCCAAGGGCGCGCTTACTTTTGCACACGGGGCCAAGGGCGCGCTTACTTTTGCACACGGGGCCGGGGGCGCGCTTACCTTTGCACACGGGGCCGGGGGCGCCATTACTTTTGCACACGGGGCCGGGGGCGCCATTACTTTTGCACACGGGGCCGGGGGCGCCATTACTTTTGCACACGGGGCCGGGGGCGCCATTACTTTTGCACACGGGGCCGGGGGCGCCATTACTTTTGCACACGGGGCCGGGGGCGCCATTACTTTTGCACACGGGGCCGGGGGCGCCATTACTTTTGCACACGGGGCCGGGGGCGCCATTACTTTTGCACACGGGGCCGGGGGCGCCATTACTTTTGCACACGGGGCCGGGGGCGCCATTACTTTTGCACACGGGGCCGGGGGCGCCATTACTTTTGCACACGGGACCGGGGGCGCCATTACTTTTGCACACGGGGCCGGGGGCGCCATTACTTTTGCACACGGGGCCGGGGGCGCCATTACTTTTGCACACGGGGCCGGGGGCGCCATTACTTTTGCACACGGGGCCGGGGGCGCCATTACTTTTGCACACGGGGACGGGGGCGCCATTACTTTTGCACACGGGGCCGGGGGCGCCATTACTTTTGCACACGGGGCCGGGGGCGCCATTACTTTTGCACACGGGGCCGGGGGCGCCATTACTTTTGCACACGGGGCCAAGGGCGCGCTTACTTTTGCACACGGGGCCGGGGGCGCCATTACTTTTGCACACGGGGCCGGGGGCGCCATTACTTTTGCACACGGGGCCGGGGGCGCCATTACTTTTGCACACGGGGCCGGGGGCGCCATTACTTTTGCACACGGGGCCGGGGGCGCCATTACTTTTGCACACGGGGCCGGGGGCGCCATTACTTTTGCACACGGGGACGGGGGCGCCATTACTTTTGCACACGGGGACGGGGGCGCCATTACTTTTGCACACGGGGACGGGGGCGCCATTACTTTTGCACACGGGGACGGGGGCGCCATTACTTTTGCACACGGGGACGGGGGCGCCATTACTTTTGCACACGGGGCCGGGGGCGCCATTACTTTTGCACACGGGGCCGGGGGCGCCATTACTTTTGCACACGGGACCGGGGGCGCCATTACTTTTGCACACGGGGCCGGGGGCGCCATTACTTTTGCACACGGGGCCGGGGGCGCCATTACTTTTGCACACGGGGCCGGGGGTGCCATTACTTTTGCACACGGGGCCGCCATTACTTTTGCACACGGGGCCGGGGGCGCCATTACTTTTGCACACGGGAACGGGGGGCGCTTACTTTTGCACACGGGGCCGGGGGCGCGCTTACTTTTGCACACGGGGCCGGGGGCGCGCTTACTTTTGCACACGGGGACAAGGGCGCGCTTACTTTTGCACACGGGGCCGGGGGCGCGCTTACTTTTGCACAAGGGGTCGGGGGCGCGCTTACTTTTGCACACGGGGCCGGGGGCGCCATTACTTTTGCACACGGGGCCGGGGGCGCCATTACTTTTGCACACGGGGCCCGGGGCGCCATTACTTTTGCACACGGGGCCCGGGGCGCCATTACTTTTGCACACGGGGCCGGGGGCGCCATTACTTTTGCACACGGGGACGGGGGCGCCATTACTTTTGCACACGGGGCCGGGGGCGCCATTACTTTTGCACACGGGGCCGGGGGCGCCATTACTTTTGCACACGGGGCCGGGGGCGCCATTACTTTTGCACACGGGGCCGGGGGCGCCATTACTTTTGCACACGGGGCCGGGGGCGCCATTACTTTTGCACACGGGGCCGGGGGCGCCATTACTTTTGCACACGGGGCCGGGGGCGCCATTACTTTTGCACACGGGGCCGGGGGCGCCCTTACTTTTGCACACGGGGCCGGGGGCGCACTTACTTTTGCACACGGGGCCGGGGGCGCACTTACTTTTGCACACGGGGCCGGGGGCGCCATTACTTTTGCACACGGGGCCGGGGGCGCCATTACTTTTGCACACGGGGCCGGGGGCGCCATTACTTTTGCACACGGGGCCGGGGGCGCCATTACTTTTGCACACGGGGCCGGGGGCGCGCTTACTTTTGCACACGGGGCCGGGGGCGCGCTTACTTTTGCACACGGGGCCGGGGGCGCGCTTACTTTTGCACACGGGTCCGGGGGCGCACTTACTTTTGCACACGGGGCCGGGGGCGCACTTACTGTTGCACACGGGGCAGGGGGCGCACTTACTTTTGCACACGGGGCCGGGGGCGCACTTACTTTTGCACACGGGGCCGGGGGCGCACTTACTTTTGCACACGGGGCCGGGGGCGCACTTACTTTTGCACACGGGGCCGGGGGCGCACTTACTTTTGCACACGGGGCCGGGGGCGCACTTACTTTTGCCCACGGGGCCGGGGGCGCTCTTAATTTTGCACACGGGGCCGGGGGCGCACTTACTTTTGCACACGGGGCCGGGGGCGCACTTACTTTTGGGGCCGGGGGCGCACTTACTTTTGCACACGGGGCCGGGGGCGCACTTACTTTTGCACACGGGGCCGGGGGCGCACTTACTTTTGCACACGGGGCCGGGGGCGCACTTACTTTTGCACACGGGGCCGGGGGCGCACTTACTTTTGCACACGGGGCCGGGGGCGCACTTACTTTTGCACACGGGGCCGGGGGCGCACTTACTTTTGCACACGGGCCCGGGGCGCACTTACTTTTGCACACGGGGCCGTGTGATAAATGATCATGTCCTAAAATGGATACCGTACATTTGCATAGCTGCCATCTTTGGAAGGTCAAGTTTGGGGTAATGGAAAGTTCGCCATTATTTCCTATGGGAATTTTTTTTTTTTAAATGCGATTTAAATAAAATCTACATATCGGATCGACTATAAAAGTCATAGCACACCTGTCCCCACTGAGGGCTTCGAAACGCCGCCTGAACGGGGTCTCTGCGCCGAGCGGTTCGGGCCGCATTAATTGCGGAAAACGCGGAGAAGAATAATAATAAGAAAATATAAGAAATCGGATTACAATATGTTGCTTGAACCTAGGAGGTTCAAGCACCATAATAATAATAAGAAGTTTACCACGGTGGAATAACAGTATAGTGCTTTGTTCCAAAGCACTATAATAAGAAGTTTACCACGGTGGAATAACAGTATAGTGCTTTGTTCCAAAGCACTATAATAAGAAGAAGTTATCCACGATGGAATAACAGTATAGTGCTTTGTTCCAAAGCACTATAATAATAAGAATAAGAAGAAGTTATCCACGATGGAATAACAGTATAGTGCTTTGTTCCAAAGCACTATAATAAGAAAATATAAGAAATCGGATTACAATATGTTGCTTGAACCTAGGAGGTTCAAGCACCATAACTAGTATCTATGCATTAAACCGCCATCAGATGGTGCTGTTACCTTACAATATGAAATATAGGAAGGATTACTACACACAAAAATACAATGTCTGTAATAACGGAGACATAAAAAAACATGACTAAACTTTCTGGACAGCAATTATATGGCTGGAGAGAACAAATACAGAAGTGGTGATGTGTTTCTATTATACTTTTCCTCTGATTGTTCTTTTCCTTGTTTGTGCTTACAAATACTGATGTAAAAAACTCACCAAATACTCAACATGTGAACGTGGTCTTATGGTCTATTTACATAGGTCAATCTGGGACACTAAACAACTGTCAACCTACAGTTTGTTTACTAAGCAGCAGTCGTTTATTAGACTGTTTACACAGCCAGATAGTGTGCATTCTTCGCAGCGTAAATCCAGATTATACAAGACAGTGTGCTGTCGAGAACGGTAATTTTTTTTTGGCAGCACAAAAGATAATTTCACATGCAAAATGGTTCATTTGTTGGGTAATTGGCAGCCTGTTTATACCGCAATGCTATCGTGATAGTAGTGTTTATAGGAACACTAGTTCACGATAATCTGGCAGTGTAAATGGACCTATAGTCTACATTCCAAATGAATTCTCTAGTTACAATACAAGTCCTCTATTTTGTATCAGTTTCACCTGAATTTCATTTTAAATTACAAGAAATGTTGATCTATTGTATATCAGAGATTTTTTTTTTTTAGATTTACCCATCATATTTTTTACTTACACCATCTACCCATAGATAAAGATGACCTTGCTTACTGTGAAGTTAAATAAAATATAATCAAGCTTCTCGAGCCCGGTACTGGAAAACAGTAGAAAATAGCAGTGTTCCCCAGAGGCATAAAACTACAAACAAATAATGGATACCAATAGTAAGCAGAGACATGATAACTCCCTTGGGATTAGTGTTCAATTCAGCTGCAATTCATCAAATTCCCACTGAGTTCCAAAGGTTGAAAAAGGTAGACGAGAAAGAGAATGTATTGCTGAGACATCTTAGAGGTTAAGACTGCATGATAGAACCTTGTTGGAGGTGAAATACACAGATGCCTTAGCTTCAAAGAGTATGGGGCCTAATTGACACAAAATGGACATTTTATTTTCCTAATTTTTAGATAGTTAACCTTGTAAAACAAAGTCCTAAAGCTAGGGCCCCACCGCGACGTGTTACGCAATATGAGGGTTGTAGTGTCTCATTGAGAGATCTCTTAAGGTACCTTCACACTAAGCGACGCTGCAGCGATATCGACAACGATGCCGATCGCTGCAGCGTCGCTGTGTGGTCGCTGGAGAGCTGTCACACAGACAGCTCTCCAGCGACCAACGATGCCGAAGTCCCCGGGTAACCAGGGTAAACATCGGGTTACTAAGCTCAGGGCCGCGCTTAGTAACCCGATGTTTACCCTGGTTACCAGTGTAAATGTAAAAAAACAAACACTACATACTTACATTCACGTCCCCCGGCGTCCGCTTCCCTGCACTGTGTAAGCGCCGACAGTAGCAGGGCACAGCGGTGACGTCACCGCTGTGCTTTGCTTTCCGGCCGGCACTGACACATTCAGTGCAGGAAGCTCTGAGCAGCAGCGCGGACGTCGGGGGACGTGACAGACATCAGAGGGTGAGTATGTAGTGTTTTTTTTTTTTACTTTTACAATGGTAACCAGGGTAAATATCGGGTTACTAAGTGCGGCCCTGCACTTAGTAACCCGATATTTACCCTGGTTACCATTGTAAAACATCACTGGCATCGTTGCTTTTGCTGTCAAACACGACGATACACGCCGATCTGACGACCAAATAAAGTTCTGAACTTTCAGCAACGACCAGCGATATCACAGCAGGATCCAGATCGCTGCTGCGTGTCAAACACAACGATATCGCTATCCAGGACGCTGCAACGTCACGGATCGCTGTCGTTATCGCTGCAAAGTCGTTTAGTGTGAAGGTACCTTTATAATGATTGTCAATGAAGTCAAGTGTTGACTATGATCACCATAGATTTAAATGTCATTTGTGATTTGCATCCCGCATACAATCTGCCTGCCATTTGGCTGTTTTTTTTGTTTGTTTTTTTTTACTTACATTGGATCTACAGTTGTATGACCTTTTATCCTTAGCCAATCCTCATATTAAATATTAAATATTGTATTATACAAACTTATACTATGTGTAACAAAAGTATGCCTGGAAATATCCATGTCTGTTCTTGTAATATTAATAGAGAACCGTGTGCACTACTAAGGAAGGTGCCGTAGTAGGATCCCACACCATGAAGTAATACAAAATAAACTAGGCACTCAACTTAAGGATGAATTTTTTTACTTTTAATGTAGTCAAGGCAAAACGTTTCGGCCGCATCTGGCCTTTATCAATTACAAACTATACAGGAGTGTCAGGGATTTGTGGGAATCCTGTGGATTTTAGTGTGACACGTCTCGGTATGGTCACTTTCACAAGAGTATGGGGCGTCTAAAGAGGAAAAACCCCGATGGTAAACAAGCCAGGGGACCTGAATGTGCGCACGTGCCTGGAGAAAGACGCAGCGTCCGCTGCTGGTCAGCTACTAGTATGTACAGAGATGGGTAATATTGGTCCGGGTCAGATGAATATAATAATACCAACATATACAGGTCCTTCTCAAAAAATTAGCATATAGTGTTAAATTTCATTATTTACCATAATGTAATGATTACAATTAAACTTTCATATACTATAGATTCATTATCCACCAACTGAAATTTGTCAGGTCTTTTATTGTTTTAATACTGATGATTTTGGCATACAACTCCTGATAACCCAAAAAACCTGTCTCAATAAATTAGCATATTTCACCCGACCAATCAAATAAAAGTGTTTTTTAATACCAAACAAAAAAACCATCAAATAATAATGTTCAGTTATGCACTCAATACTCGGTCGGGAATCCTTTGGCAGAAATGACTGCTTCAATGCGGCGTGGCATGGAGGCAATCAGCCTGTGACACTGCTGAGATGTTATGGAGGCCCAGGATGCTTCAATAGCGGCCTTAAGCTCATCCAGAGTGTTGGGTCTTGCGTCTCTCAACTTTCTCTTCACAATATCCCACAGATTCTCTATGGGGTTCAGGTCAGGAGAGTTGTCAGGCCAATTGAGCACAGTAATACCATGGTCAGTAAACCACTTACCAGTGGTTTTGGCACTGTGAGCAGGTGCCAGGTCGTGCTGAAAAATGAAATCTTCATCTCCATAAAGCATTTCAGCCGATGGAAGCATGAAGTGCTCCAAAATCTCCTGATAGCTAGCTGCATTGACCCTGCCCTTGATGAAACACAGTGGACCAACACCAGCAGCTGACATGGCACCCCACACCATCACTGACTGTGGGTACTTGACACTGGACTTCAGGCATTTTGGCATTTCCTTCTCCCCAGTCTTCCTCCAGACTCTGGCACCTTGATTTCCGAATGACATGCAAAATTTGCTTTCATCAGAAAAAAGTACTTGGGACCACTTAGCAACAGTCCAGTGCTGCTTCTCTGTAGCCCAGGTCAGGCGCTTCTGCCGCTGTTTATGGTTCAAAAGTGGCTTTACCTGGGGAATGCGGCACCTGTAGCCCATTTGCTGCACACGCCTGTGCACGGTGGCTCTGGATGTTTCCACACCAGACTCAGTCCACTGCTTCCTCAGGTTCCGGTCACCTCTTCTCGTTGTACAGCGTTTTCTGCCACATTGTTTCCTTCCAACAGACTTACCATTGAGGTGCCTTGATACAGCACTCTGGGAACAGCCTATTTGTTGAGAAATTTCTTTCTGGGTCTTACCCTCTTGCTTGAGGGTGTCAATGATGGCCTTCTTGACATCTGTCAGGTCGCTAGTCTTACCCATGATGGGGGTTTTGAGTAATGAACCAGGCAGGGAGTTTTTAAAAGCCTCGGGTATCTTTTGCATGTGTTTAGAGTTAATTAGTTGATTCAGAAGATTAGGGTAATAGGTCATTTAGAGAACCTTTTCTTGATATGCTAATTTATTGAGACAGGTTTTTTGGGTTATCAGGAGTTGTATGCCAAAATCATCAGTATTAAAACAATAAAAGACCTGACAAATTTCAGTTGGTGGATAATGAATCTATAGTATATGAAAGTTTAATTGTAATCATTACATTATGGTAAATAATGAAATTTAACACTATATGCTAATTTTTTGAGAAGGACCTGTAGAGGTTCAAAATACAATGCTCAACTCTATATCTCATTATATCAGTTAAAGGAGGAAAGAAGAAGAAACATACCAAACTATACAGGAGTGTCAGGGATTCGTGGGAATCCTGTGGATTTTATTTGAGGTGGAAAACAGATATAATTGCTATTATATGGTGAATAAGGGACAAATTCCCTATAGTTGGAAAGTGATATGTAAGAATACCTCCCGGTATGGTCACTTTCACAAGAGTATGGGGCGTCTAAAAAAAAAAAAAAATGGAAAAAAAGGCAGTAAAGCCATGTGTCATTCAGCTTGTCACTTAAAGATTGGCCCTAACAGGGCAAGTGGTGTGCTGTGAGACTTACCAGGGGACCTGAATGTGTGCACGTGCCTGGAGAAAGACGCAGCGTCTGCTGCTTGTCAGCTTGACCAGGGAGCAGTGGAAGGGGTATAAATGGATTGTGGGTGGAATAAGCTGGTGTATAATCAGCCTATCGCTGTGAAGAGGTGGTGGGAGGAGACAGGAAGCTCCTGGCTGTGCATCTCAAGCCTAACTGTGAAGGGAGGAAGTGACATTAACAGGAGATGCCCACCTTTTGTGTTCCAGCAGCCATTTTGATTGCGTTCCACCATAGCAATCTATATTAAAGTGATACCATACTATTATATCCCTCTTATTAAAGCTGATATAGAGCGGTGGTGGTAAGAAAGAGGTTCAGTGCCAATCCAAGGGAAGAATGGAGACGGAAGAGGACAATATAACCGGCTCTAAAAGAGAAGGACATAGAATTAGTTGCATATAAACAATACATAGGAACATGGCAATATACATAGCCCATGTCCAGTAGAAATGTATAAATTATACATCAGCACAAAGAATAAGGGAGCATAAATCAGTGGGAATCATAAATGCCAGATCTAAGGTCATTCAACATAATTCAAATTGAACCGCAGTCACATACAAAGGAGTGTGTCCCAGGGGTTAAATGAATGATCCCAAATCGTAGTCCCTATTTAAGCCTCTTGGGTGTAGGGTACCCAATCTGTGAATCCAGAAGGCTTCACGTTCTTTTCATCTTTTAATTTGATCTCCCCCTCGTCTTGGAAGTGGGACCTGTTCAATGACTTAAAAATGGAATTGAGAGATTTTGTGGTTATGGGTAATGATAATGAAATGATGGGGGATTGGTAATAAAAGGTTTTTACAGCGGATGATGGACTTATGTTTGGATATTCGATCTTTGACAGGCTGGGTGGTTTCTCCCACATAGGCTAAACCGCATGGACATTTAATTAAGTAGACCACAAATGGTGTGTCGCAGGTGAAGTATTTCTGGATTTTGTATTTCTTGCCTGAATGGGGATGATGGATGTTTTCCCCTTTAAGTACGTTGCCACATTGGGTACAATGTAGACACAGAAATGTACCACATCTCGGGGTTTGAAGGGTTATCTAACTAGAAGTAGTAGTGGTTGTGCCTATGTCACCACGTACCAGTCGATCCCTGTTGTTGGGTGCTCTTTTAAAGCATGGTAGAAAAGGTTGTTGGAATTCGGAAATTTCTGGGTAGGCTTCATGTAGCAATGCCAATGTCGATGTATGGACCTATGTATTCGATAGGCAAATGGATGATCTGAGTGGATGAAAGGGATTCTTTCGCTAGCATTCGTACGAGTAGTGGGCCGTGTTGCCTGTGCTTGCAATAGGACAGACTGGGGATAACCTCTGTTTTGAAACTTGGTATGTAATTCATTGACCCGCTGTTGACGCAGAGTATGGTCTGTTACTATGCGGTTAATTCTATGTGTCTGAGATTTTGAAATGGATTTTTTTACTGATACTGGATGGAAACTTTGATAATGTAATAAGCTATTTCTGTCGGTACTTTTGATATATAGGTCTGTTGTTAGCTTGCCTTTTGTGTCTTTTAGAACTAGGGTATCCAGAAAATTAATTTCATTTCTATCAAAGGACATTGTGAAACTTAGGCTTGGCCAAGAAGAGTTGAGTAACTGGAAGAAGAGATGAAGTGATTCAGCCGTTCCTTGCCAGATACAGAAGATATCGTCTATGAAGCGTTTCCGCATCAAGACGTTATCCTGGTATAACTGGCTGGCATAGATCACAGTGCTCTCATAGTCTGCCATGTAGCAGTTAGCGTACGGTGGTGCTACGTTCTCCAGACACGTGCACACATTCAGGTCCCCTGGCTTGTTTACCATTGGGGTTTTTCCTCTTTAGATGCCCCATACTCTTGTGAAAGTGACCATACCAAGATGTGCCGCACTAAAATCCACAGGATTCCCACGAATCCCTGACACTCCTGTATAGTTTGTAATTGATAAAGGCCAGATGCGGGCGAAAAATTTTGCCTTGACTACATTAAAAGTCAAAAAATTCATCCTTAAAGGGAACCTGTCACCTCGTTTTTTCGGTATGAGATAAAAATACTGTTAAATAGGGCCTGAGCTGTGCATTACAATAGTGTAGTTTGTGGACCCCGATTCCCCACCTATGCTGCCGAAATACGTTACCAAAGTAGTCGTTTTCGCCTGTCAATCAGGCTGGTCAGGTCGGATGGGCGTGGTGTCTTCCCCCAGATCTTGCGTAGTTTTCCGTTGGTGGCGTAGTGGTGTGCGCATGTCCAAGGTCCCGAATCCTGCACAGGGGTGTGAAAATAGCAGCGATGTCCGTTATTCCATTGGTGGTCGGTGGGCGCGGCCATCTTGCTTTGGCCGCGCGTGCGCAGAAGCGGCGCTCTGCTGGCCGCGGCTTCAGGAAAATGGCCGTGGGCATCCGCGCGTGCGCAGATGGCTATCGCGGCGGCCATTTTCGTGAAGCCGAGATGCGAACTCGGCTTTACGAAAATGGCCGCCGCGATAGCCATCTGCGCACGTGCGGATGCCCGCGGCCATTTTCCTGAAGCCGCGGCCAGCAGAGCGCCGCTTCTGCGCACGCGCGGCCAAAGCAAGATGGCCGCGCCCACCGACCACCAATGGAATAACGGACATCGCTGCTATTTTCACACCCCTGTGCAGGATTCGGGACCTTGGACATGCGCACACCACTACGCCACCAACGGAAAACTACGCAAGATCTGGGGGAAGACACCACGCCCATCCGACCTGACCAGCCTGATTGACAGGCGAAAACGACTACTTTGGTAACGTATTTCGGCAGCATAGGTGGGGAATCGGGGTCCACAAAGTACACTATTGTAATGCACAGCTCAGGCCCTATTTAACAGTATTTTTATCTCATACCGAAAAAACGAGGTGACAGGTTCCCTTTAAGTTGAGTGCCTAGTTTATTTTGTATTTGTTCTTGTAATATGTCCTATGTATATCTATGTACAGTATGTCCATATGCTATGTGTCATGTCAGTATGTCCATGTACGTCTCATCTATCTATCTATGTATGTCCATGCAATGTGAAATGTGTCATGTAAGTATATCTATGTACGATTGTGTACATCTGTGTATATCCATAAAAAGTTTTTCAAAAAGTGGGCACCATCCACAGATAATACTGCTACATATTCTGGGTTCACTACCAAGCATGTAATGTATATGCTATTTATGAAGTAAAGAAAAAGGTACATGCAAGAAATGGTTGGAACTCCACAAATAAATTCTTTCAAAATATATCAAATTTTATTTGTACACACAAGAAATACTACACACAATTAAAAACATCTAAAAGGTTACTCTAAAAAGTAGAGAACTCCAATCTTCCATGCTGTAATGTGTATAATCTGGCCGTGAATTATTATTTGCACCAAATAGTAAAATACAGATGCTGCATATACTTTTAACAGAGAAAATTTCACAAATAAGTAGAACCCTTTATGGAGGCGCTGTTTGGATCTAAAAGTGAACCACACTGTATATATACATGTAAGGTAAAGAGAGCCTAAAAAAATAGAAAAAGAGCCTTTCTCATGTTCTAGCAATCCTATCGATAATAGATATAATCGGGATACCTGGTAATCTGGATACAATAATCCAGATCAGCCTACTAGTTTACCCAAAGAGATGCTCACACATAGATCAAATGACATAATAGATCAAGGATATAATTGACAAAAAGAGGTAATCAGCAGCGGCTAGATACTTTAACCGGTCCACTACAGTCACCCCCTGGTCCTTAGAGCAGCGGTGCAGCCAGTATATGGAAGAGTGCAAAACCCACGCGTTCCGACACGCACACGGTGTCTTTCTCTTATATCCTTGATCTATTATGTCATTTGATCTATGTGTGAGCATCTCTTTGGGTAAACTAGTAGGCTGATCTGGATTATTGTATCCAGATTACCAGGTATCCCGATTATATCTATTATCGATAGGATTGCTAGAACATGAGAAAGGCTCTTTTTCTACTTTTTTAGGCTCTCTTTACCTTACATGTATATATACAGTGTGGTTCACTTTTAGATCCAAACAGCGCCTCCATAAAGGGTTCTACTTATTTGTGAAATTTTCTCTGTTAAAAGTATATGCAGCATCTGTATTTTACTATTTGGTGCAAATAATAATTCACGGCCAGATTATACACATTACAGCATGGAAGATTGGAGTTCTCTACTTTTTAGAGTAACCTTTTAGATGTTTTTAATTGTGTGTAGTATTTCTTGTGTGTACAAATAAAATTTGATATATTTTGAAAGAATTTATTTGTGGAGTTCCAACCATTTCTTGCATGTACCTTTTTCTTTACTTCATAAACTGTGTATATCCATGTAATATGTCATGTCAGTATGACCATGCACGTCCTATGTATATCTATGTATATCCATGTAATATGTGTCATGCAAGTATGTCAATGTACATCCTATTTATATCAATGTACAGTACAGACCAAAAGTTTGGACACACCTTCTCATGTAAAGATTTTTCTGTATTTTCATGACTATGAAAATTGACATTCACACATTACATCAAAACTATGAATTAACACGTGAAATTATATACTTAACAAAAAAGTGTGAAACAACTGAAATTATGTCTTATATTCTAGGTTCTTCAAAGTAGCCACCTTCTGCTTTGATGACTGCTTTGCACACTCTTGGCATTCTCTTGATGAGCTTCAAGAGGTAGTCACCGGAACCGGTCTTCCAACAATCTTGAAGGAGTTCCTAGAGATGCTTAGCACTTGTTGGTCCTTTTGCCTTCACTCTGCGGTGCAGCGCACCCCAAATCATTTCGATTGGGTTCAGGTCTGGTGACTATGGAGGCCAGGTCATCTGGTGTAGCACCCCATCACTCTCCTTCTTGGTCAAATAGCCCTTACACAGCCTGGAGGTGTGTTTGGGGTCATTGTCCTGTTGAAAAATAAATGATGGTCCAACTAAATGCAAACCAGATGGAATAGCATGTCGCTGCAAGATGCTGTGGTAGCCATGCTGCTTCAGTATGCCTTTAATTTTGAATAAATCCCCAACAGTGTCACCAGCAAAGCACCCCCACACCATCACACCTCCTCTTCCATACTTCACGGTGGGAACCAGGCATGTAGAGTGCATCCGTTCACCTTTTCTGCGTCGCACAAAGACACGGTGTTTGGAACCAAAGGTCTCAAATTTGGACTCATCAGACCAAAGCACAGATTTCCACTGTTCTAATGTCAATTCCTTGTGTTCTTTAGCCCAAACAAGTTTCTGCTTGTTGCCTGTCCTTAGCAGTGGGTTCCTAGCAGCTATTTTACCATGAAGGCCTGCTGCACAAAGTCTCCTCTTAACAGTTGTTGTAGAGATGTGTCTGCTGCTAGAACTCTGTGTGGCATTGACCTGGTCTCTAATCTGAGCTGCTGTTAACCTGCGATTTCTGAGGCTGGTGACTCGGATAAACTTATCCTCAGAAGCAGAGGTGACTCTTGGTCTTCCTTTTCTGGGGCGGTCCTCATGTGAGACAGTTTCTTTGTAGCGCTTGATGGTTTTTGCCAATGCACTTGGGGAAACTTTCAAAGTTTTCCCAATTTTTCGGACTGACTGACCTTCATTTCTTAAAGTAATGATGGCCACTCGTTTTTCTTTACTTAGCTGCTTTTATCTAGCCATAATCCAAATTCTAACAGTCTATTCAGTAGGACTATCAGCTGTGTATCCACCAGACTTCTGCACAACACAACTGATGGTCCCAACCCCATTTCTAAGGCAAGAAATCCCACTTATTAAACCTGACAGGGCACACCTGTGAAGTGAAAACCATTTCCGGTGACTACCTCTTGAAGCTCATCAAGAGAATGCCAAGAGTGTGCAAAGCTGTTATCAAAGCAAAAGGTAGCTACTTTGAAGAACCTAGAAATATAAGACATAATTTCAGTTGTTTCACACTTTTTTGTTGAGTATATAATTCCACATGTGTTAATTCATAGTTTTGATGCCTTCAGTGTGAATGTACAATTTTCATAGTCATGAAAATACAGCAAAATCTTTAAATGAGAAGGTGTGTCCAAACTTTTGGTCTGTACTGTATGTCCATGTACTATGTGTCATGTAAGTATGTCTATATACGTTTATGTACATCTGTGTATGTCCATGGAATGTCAGTATGTCCATGTACTTCCTATGTATATCTATGCTTGTCCATGTACTATGTGTCATGTCAGCATGTCCATATACGTCCTATGTATATGTATTTATGTCCATGTACTATGTGTCATTTTAGTATGTCCATGTACGTGCTATGTATATCTATGCATGTCCATGTAATATGTGTCATGTAATTCTATGTATCAATAGCAGATGGATTGATGGATCGCACATGTGTTCACACTAACTTTCTGCTCTGATGCTGCAGTGTTTCCCATAAGTGTTCGGCTCCACCGCTGACAATCTGACCGGTTCTGTGTGAGGCTGTTATACACGATATTGGGAAATAATGGGGCAATAGCGGTACTGTGGTGATTGGTGCTAATTAATCACTAACTGTTTAAAGCAGTTTTTGAATATTTGGGCTCTGTGCATTAGTATTATTTGTTTAGTATTATTTATGCACTATATATATTCATAGTTTGTAAGCTTGCGAGCAGGGCCCTCATTCCTCTTGGTATCTGTTTTGAACTGTGATTTCTGTTATGCTGTAATGTCTATTGTCTGTACAAGTCCCCTCTATAATTTGTAAAGCGCTGCGGAGTATGTTGGCGCTATATAAATAAAATTATTATTATATAGGCATATTTTGGTATTGCTTGTGCACTGTATGTTGGTATTTGGTTTATATTTGAGAACGGTTTATCAATATTTTGTTTGATTATATTGACAATGTATGTCGGTTTTGTTTGGTTGCCATTATTTGAGCACTGTATATTGGTATTATTTAGGCTCTATATGTTAGTATTTGACAATTTGGCAATTGTATATTGGTATTTCGTTAGTAATATTTGGACACCGAGAATCCATATTTGGTAATATTTGGAACATACAACTGATTCAATGTGGCTATTTACCAAGTCCATCGCTCTATGTCCACCATGCTTTACAGAGGATGTGGTGTGCTTTGGATTATGGGCCATTTCAAACCTTCACTTTCTGCTCCCCAACATTCTGGTACAGGTTGATCTTAGATTCATCTATCCAAAGAATTCTTTTCCATAATAAGGCTTGCTTCTTTAGAAGTTTTTTGCCAAAGTCTAAACTGGCCTTTCTATTTTTAACCCCTTAATCCCATATGACGTACTATCCCGTCGAGGTGGGGTGGGCCTTAATTCCCAGTGACGGGATAGTACGTCATATGCAATCGGCCACGCTCACGGGGGGAGTGCGGCCGATTGTGGCCGGGTGTCAGCTTACTATCGCAGCTGACATCCGGCACTATGTGCCAGGAGCGGTCACGGACCGCCCCCGGCATATTAACCCCCGGCACACTGCGATCAAACGTGATTTATTATTATTCCCATAAATACATTTCTTTATCTAAATAAAAAAAACAATAAAAGTACACATATTTAGTATCGCCGCGTCCGTAACGACCCAACCTATAAAACTGTCCCACTAGTTAACCCCTTCAGTGAACACCGTAAGAAAAAAAAAAAAACGAGCCAAAAAACAACGCTTTATTATCATACCGCTGAACAAAAAGTGGAATAACACACGATCAAAAAGATGAATATAAATAACCATGGTACCGCTGCAAACGTCATCTTGTCCCGCAAAAAACAAGCTGCCATACAGCATCATAAGGAAAAAAAATAAAGTTACAGTCCTCAGAATAAAGCGATGCCAAAATAATTATTTTTTCTATAAAATAGCTTTTATCGTATAAAAGCGCCAAAACATAAAAAAAGATATAAATGAGATATCGCTGTAATCGTCCTGACCCGACGAATAAAACTGCTTTATCAATTTTACCAAACGTGGAACGGTAAAAACGCCTCCCCCAAAAGAAATTCATGAATAGCTGGTTTTTGGTCATTCTGCCTCACAAAAATCAGAATAAAAAGCGATCAAAAAATGTCATGTGCCCGAAAATGTTACCAATAAAAACGTCAACTCGTCCCGCATAAAACAAGACCTCATATGACTCTGTGGACCAAAATATGGAAAAATTATAGCTCTCAAAATGTGGAGACGCAAAAACTTTTTTGCTATAAAAAGCGTCTTTTAGTGTGTGACAGCTGCCAATCATAAAAATCCGATATAAAAAAATGCTATAAAAGTAAATCAAACCCTCCTTCATCACCCCCTTAGTTAGGGAAAAATAATAAAATTAAAAAAATTTATTTATTTCCATTTTCCCATTAGGGCTAGGGTTAGGGCTAGGGTTAGGGTTAGGGCTAGTTTTAGGGCTAGGGTTAGAGCTAGGGTTAGGGTTGGGGCTAGGGTTGGAGCTAAAGTTAGGGTTAGGGTTGGGGCTAAAGTTAGGGTTAGGGTTTGGATTACATTTACAATTGGGATTAGGGTAAGGGGTGTGTCAGGGTTAGGGGTGTGGTTAGGGTTACCGTTGGGATTAGGGTTAGGGGTGTGTTTGGATTAGGGTTTCAGGTAGAATTGGGGAGTTTCCACTGTTCAGGCACATCAGGGGCTCTCCAAACGCGACATGGCATCCGATCTCAATTCCAGCCAATTCTGCGTTGAAAAAGTAAAACAGTTCTCCTTCCCTTCCGAGCTCTCCCGTGCGCACAAACAGGGGTTTACCCCAACATATGGGGTATCAGCGTGCTCGGGACAAATTGGACAACAACTTTTGGGGTCCAATTTATCCTGTTACCCTTGTGAAAATACAAAACTGGGGGCTAAAAAATCATTTTTGTGAAAAAATTTTTTTTTTTATTTTCACGGCTCTGCGTTATAAACTGTAGTGAAACACTTGGGGGTTCAAAGTTCTCACAACACATCTAGATAAGTTCCTTTGGAGGTCTAGTTTCCAATATGGGGTCACTTCTTGGGGGTTTCTACTGTTTAGGTACATCAGGGGCTCTGCAAATGCAACGTGACGCCTCCAGACCAATCCATCTAAGTCTGCATTCCAAATGGCGCTCCTTCCCGTCCGAGCTCTGCCATGCGCCCAAACAGTGGTCCCCCCCCACATACGGGGTATCAGCATACTCAGGACAAATTGGACAACAACTTTTGGGGTCCAATTGCTCCTGTTACCCTTGGGAAAATACAAAACTGGGGGCTAATAAATCATTTTGGTGAAAAAAAAATATTTTTTATTTTCACGGCTCTGCGTTATAAACTGTAGTGAAACACTTGGGGGTTCAAAGCTCTCAAAACACATCTAGATAAGTTCCTTAGGGGGTCTGCTTTCCAAAATGGTGTCACTTGTGGGGGGTATCAATGTTTAGGCACATCAGGGGCTCTCCAAACGCAACATGGTGTCTCAACTCAATTCCAGTCAATTTTGCATTGAAAAGTCAAACGGCGCTCCTTCTCTTCCGAGCTCTGCTATGCGCCCAAACAGTGGTTTACCCCCACATATGGGGTATCAGCGTACTCAGGACAAATTGTACAACAACTTTTGCCATCTATTTTCTCCTGTTACCCTTGGTAAAATAAAACAAATTGGAGCTGAAATAAATTTTGTGTGAAAAAAAGTTAAATGTTCATTTTTATTTAAACATTCCAAAAATTCCTGTGAAACACCTGAAGGGTTAATAAACTTCTTGAATGTGGTTTTGAGCACCTTGAGGGGTGCAGTTTTTAAAATGGTGTCACACTTGGGTATTTTCTATCATATAGACCCCTCAAAATGACTTCAAATGAGATGTGGTCCCTAAAAAAAATGGTGTTGTAAAAATGAGAAATTGCTGGTCAAATTTTAACCCTTATAACTCCCTAAGAAAAAAAAATTTGGGTTCCAAAATTGTGCTGATGTAAAGTAGACATGTGGGAAATGTTACTTATTAAGTATTTTGCGTGACATACCTCTGTGATTTAAGGGCATAAAAATTCAAAGTTGGAAAATTGCAAGATTTTCAAAATTTTCACCAAATTTCCATTTTTTTCACAAATAAACGTAAGCTATATCGAATAAATTTTACCACTATCATAAAGTACAATATGTCACGAGAAAACAGTGTCAGAATCGCCAAAATCTGTTGAAGCGTTCCAGAGTTATAACCTCATAAAGAGACAGTGGTCAGAATTGTAAAAATTGACCCGGTCATTAACGTGCAAACCACCCTCGGGGCTTAATGGGTTAAAGCAAATTGCTCTTGTGAAGTCTGCTCTTTATGGTACACTTAGATACTGAGACACCTACTTCCTGGAGAGTATTCTTCACTTGGGTGGATGTTGTGAAGGGGTGTTTCTTCACCTTAGAATGTATTGTGATCATTCACCACTCTTGTCTTCTGTGGATGTCCAGGCCTTTTTGAATTCCCAAGCTCACCAGTGCTCTCTTTTTTTTGCAGAATGTACCAAACTGTTGATTTGGCCACTCCGATCATTTGTGCTCCCTCTCTGATAGATTTCTTATCTTTTTTTCAGCCTAATGATGGTTTGTTTCTCTTCCATAGAGAGCTCCTTTAACCGCATGTTGTACGTTTACAGCAACAGCTTCCAAATGCAAATGCCAAAACCAGGAATCGGCTGCACACCATGTGCCTGTTTAAAGGGAACCTGTCACCACGTTTTTGGAAGATGGGATAAAAATAGCGTTAAATAGGGGCAGAGGTGGGCGTTACATTAGTGTGTGTGTTATGCGTTTATTACCCACCTAAGTTGCCGAAATAACTTTGCAAAGTCTCCGTTTTCGCCTGTCAATCAGGCTGGTCAGGTCACATGGGCGTGGTGTCTTCACCCAGATTTGGCGTAGTTTTCCGTTGGTGGCGTAGTGGTGTGCGCATGCCCAAAGTCCGGAATCCTCTTCCAGGGGATTTAAAATAGCGCGGTGTTCGTTATTGCATTGGTGATCGGTGGGCGCGGCCATCTTCCTTTGGCCGCGCGTGCGCAGAAGCGGCGCTCTGCTGGCCGCGGCTTCAGGAAAATGGCCGCGGGATGCCGCGCGTGCGCAGATGGATATCGCGGCGGCCATTTTCCTGAAGCCGCGGCCAGCAGAGCGCCGCTTCTGCGCACGCGCGGCCAAAGGAAGATGGCCGCGCCCACCGATCACCAATGCAATAACGAACACCGCGCTATTTTAAATCCCCTGGAAGAGGATTCCGGACTTTGGGCATGCGCACACCACTACGCCACCAACGGAAAACTACGCCAAATCTGGGGGAAGACAACGCCCATGCGACCTGACCAGCCTGATTGACAGGCGAAAACGGAGACTTTGCAAAGTTATTTCGGCAACTTAGGTGGGTAATAAACGCATAACACACACACTAATGTAACGCCCACCTCTGCCCCTATTTAACGCTATTTTTATCCCATCTTCCAAAAACGTGGTGACAGGTTCCCTTTAATTAATGATGGATTAACAAGCGACTAGCCCATGTAGCCTATTAAAGAGCTTTTTAGATAATTGTCCGATTGCTTTATATCCCTTTAAAGGCAGCATTTAGATATTAAAGAGCTGCAATTCCTAAATCCTATTTCCAATTAGGATGTGAATACTCTTAACCTAAAGATAAGAGTCTACACTTTAAGCCCATATTGATTATATACCTGTATTTTAAATGTGTTTTGGGGAACAGCTAAAATGCCAAAACTTGTCTCTATTACAATATTTCTGGACCTAACTGTATGTTAATGTAATATGTTTCATGCATGTCTACGTATGTTCATGTTCTGTGTAATGCTAGTGCATCCATGTACGTCCTATGTACAGTGGTATGTAAAAGTTTACCATTATTGCGAATGGTATAGGCCGTTTAGAGATCATTTAATCTTCAACATGCTTAAGTTAAAGATGACACCTTTCCTTTGTATTTTAGGCAAACAAAACATATAGATTTATCGTTTACATTTTAAAAATTACAAAAAGGAAAATGGGCCAGTTCAAACGTTTCAGCAGCCTGCATAGTTAGTACCTGTAAAAATTTGTATCACCTGGTCTATCCTAATGATGATAGTGAGCAAGCCATACCCTTAACAGGCTAATTAAGGTCTGAAACCTTGGTCAAAATTATCTCCGCACACAAATCTCCAAGGGTGCCAAAACTTTTGTATCACCCCATTTTTCATTTCGTCATTCTTATACTATAAGAGATGATAATTTTTTTTGCCTAAAATACAAAGGAAATGTGTAATCTTTAACCCTACTAGAGCTCATTTAATTTTCAACTTGCTTAACTGTTCAGAATAACAGTAATTGTGACCAGGTGTGCCCAAAGTTTTACATGCCACAGTATGTTTATGTATGTCCATTTACTCTATATCTTGTAAGTATGTCTATGTACAATGTAGTGATTCAAGCTCTCTGGCAGATGTTGGGGAACACACAGGCGTCGGGTTCTTGAGTCAAACCGTGTAATATTATTTTTTGTAAACTTCCACAGTGCTTAAATGCAAAGAAACAGCCTTTTCACAGCACAAACTAATAACAAAAACAGTTATTTCACCGGGTAGGCAAAATAGTTCAAAACCGTCTCGCCCAGTCAGTGTTGAATCCAACTCTTAGGCTCGAGCAAAGACTGTCCACCCACCATTAACTGTCTTTACCCTCTCCAAACATACACACTGTTGAGCTAGACCAGCTACTATAGAGGAGCAAACCCCGAGCTGGAGTGTGTGGGAACAACCTTTCCCTCTCAGGATCTTTTGGTCATTCCTAAACCCCGGACCCAAAATACGGTTCACTAAAAATTCACTCAGTAACCTGTTGTTACTGGTGTACGGTCTTCAAGGACTTTTATCACTTAGGCCAGCCACCTCGGTGACATCCTTGCCATCCAGGACTTTACAATTGAGAATTATGAGGAGTAAATACTCTATTGCAATTCATTAGATTTTTACAAATTTATTTAATTGTGATTTTAGGATTTCTATGGCAGTGAAGTAGAATTTGTTCTTAATAGTATTTATATAGTTTCCACATTTTTAACGGAACTGTGAAATGTGTATTACAGTTCAGCAGCTATATATTTATCCTCTTTGTAGCACAAGTGTATGCACGTATAAAAAGACATAGCAGACAGAGCCCAGTCCATGGAAGCTTCGAATATAAGTCAGGGCTTCTTAAACTTTATTCAGCCAAAGATTATATCCGTTTTTATATTAATAGATCTCATATTCTGCTTAAAGACTATACCATCTTGCTGCTAGCATAGAGACTTGCTGAAAAGAGAGGCAGTAGGAGAGTAAAAGTTTGGGTAATCCCCTGTCAGTCTTTCAATTCTGGCCTTGTTGAAGTGTCAAGAAATCTTAGATAAACTGTCTGCTAGGGATATACACTGCAGAAACCAATTTTAGAAGCTGATACTGACACTAATATATATTATCCCGTGAAGTCTGAGGTTATAAGTATAGGATGTTTACACCAAAGTTAGTAAGACTGTTATGAACCCAGATTTGCACTGGAGTATTGTCACATTAAGACACATCAAGAAAGGACCCTTTTCAAAATTTTGCTGAAAAGATGGAAGTATGAGCATATTTCTCTTCACCAGAACTAAGCTCCAGCTCAAACCATGAAAAACTGCTTTATTATTATCAATAGCCATTCTTTACATTTGGCACCACCATTTTTTCAGGAAATGTTCTTCCAACTACAAAACCCAGCTGACTTCCATAGCAAAACTTTATCTTGGCAGAATTTCACATCCCAAATAATTTATATATCCATATAGCTCCCTGATGAAGCAACATGTGAAACGTGCGTAGATGTGTGGGGTGGCAGCATCAGCACACGCAGCATGAACTCGAGTTAGTATTACTTCCCTCCTTTTACTCTCATGGAGATAAACCGAACGCAGTATGCATTTTCTTTTATTGCAATGTTGCACTTGATGGTTATTGATTATACCTTTTAATATGAACTCATATGACAACATTTAGGTGATTATCACTAAAAATATTTTTTGCACTGCTCTTTATACTGCTCAAATTGTATATCATTTACTGTTCATATTATGGGGTAAATTCTCCATTCTTTACATATGGAATATATTAATTACATTTATTAGTGCTGTATGTGTTGACCTGCTCCCCTAGTTTTTGTTTTTTGTGTTTTTTTTTTTACCATGTCCTGTCATTCTCTGTATTTTTAAACAGTTCTGTCCCTATTGGTGTGTCAACTAAATAAAACTAGGTTTCTTATATGGAGTTTATCTATTGATTTTTTTTTGTTCAAGTAGTTTTTCTTTTTCTGATTCGCTGTGTTGTCTCCTTGGACTGTATATGACACAGATATTTATTTATATCTATATTTGGGTATCAACCGTCTCCTTATCTTGGTTTAAACCATATAGCTTCTTTGCTTGATGTCACAAAGTATAGAGGATGTCAGTAAAGCAGGAAGAGGGAGTGATGGGCAGGGAATAGAACTGGAGTGACGGAGGCTTCAGAGCTACAGTCTCATGTGCACATCAAATCAAACGTTAAATTTTTCATTAATGAAGTAATAGACTGGCCATGTACAAGTCTTACTGGACTCGTCTTTGAAAGAGATAAGTTTGGTGTGTGAATCGTGCTGATAGATTCCCTTCAAGGCCTCTTGCTACTAATTTATTTATTATGGGTTGCTCATATAGCACCGTCATATTTTGCAGCACTTTACAGACATGTTCATCGCTGTTCATATTGGGGCTTATAATCTAAATTGCAGATCTAAAGTCATAGAGATATTGACGGTATTGACCAATACTCTGTGTATGGGGACCTTCCACTGTACCCATTAAGATGATATTGGGGTAAAGAATGATCTAGCCTGTTGAATTGCAACATACGATCATTTTGATCTCCATGACAATAAGCAGAGAGAGCCAATAATGGTAGCTGTTGGCCAAACTACTGTTTTGGCCGACAGATATAGAATGTATTTAGGGGCCTTTCAAGGTTCTGTTCTAAAAACAGTTCTATATTGAAGGTCATTGCAGCATTGGCTCTCGTGTACATTACTTGTTAGATAATCTGTGAAATTACCAAAACTGCTACCATATGTTTCAGACTATAAGATGCACTGGACCATAAGACGCAACTAGGTTTTAGAGGAGAAAATTAGGAAAAACAATTTAAGGAAAAAATGTGGTCAATTCTTTACTTAATATTCCCTGTCCCCTCATCCACATCCTGATACACCTGGCCCCTTCATCCCGATCCTGTTATGCATGGCCCCCCTCATCCCTACCCTGGTATGTATGGCTCCCTCATCCCTAATCTTGTGTGCATGACCCCCTTATCCCTATCCTCCTGGTATGCATGGCCCTCATCCCCATTCTGGTATGCATAGTCTCCTCATCTCTAGCCTGGTATGCAGGGCCGAATTTGGAGTTTCTGCTGCCCTAGGCACTTTTAGTGCTGCCTCCCCATTGGTGAGTATGACTAATGCAGACACTGTCGGCAGTGACTTAGGCTACTTTTAGTTTTTCCGCATCTGCCACGTAACGGATCACTTATGGTAACACTGCGTTCGGCCTCATTCATTCCCTATGGGACTTGCGGATGTGTGTGGCACTTGCGGTAAACTTTTTGCACAGCTACAAGTTGCACAAAAAAAGGCAACATGTACAGACCAAAAACTGGGGAAAAGTACTTAATGAGATCAGAGCTTAGATCTCCAAAAGTGAAGTATTACAATTGTAACACTAGATTAGCAAAACAGAGGTTAAAATATCACTACTGTAAAGAGGCCTTCATCTGTGAGGCTGCCACGGCTTCGCACGGGTGAGGATGGTACAGAAATGGCGCTATAGTCTTAGGGTACCGTTACACAGTGCAATTTTGATCGCTACGACGGTACGATTCGTGACGTTCTAGCGATATCGTTACGATATCGCAGTGTCTGACACGCAGCAGCGATCAGGGATCCTGCTGAGAATCGTACGTCGTAGCAGATCGTTTGGAACTTTCTTTCGTCGCTTGATCACCCGCTGACATCGCTGGATCGTTGTGTGTGACAGCGATCCAGCGATGCGTTTGCTGGTAACCAGGGTAAACATCGGGTAACTAAGCGCAGGGCCGCGCTTAGTAACCCGATGTTTACCGTGGTTACCAGCGTAAAAGTAAAAAAAACCAAACCGTACATGCTCACCATCTGATGTCCGTCCGGTCCCTTACCGTCCGCTTCCCGCTCTGACTGTCTGCCGGCCGGAAAGTGAGAGCAGATCACAGTAGTGACGTCACCGCTGCACTCTGCTCTCACTGTACGGCCGGATCTGTCAGAGCAGGAAGCGGACGGCAAGGGACCGGACGGACATCAGATGGTGAGCTTGTACGGTTTTTTTTTTTTAACTTTTACGCTGGTAACCACGGTAAACATCGGGTTACTAAGCGCGGCCCTGCGCTTAGTTACCCGATGTTTACCCTGGTTACCCGGGGACGTCGGCATCGCTCCAGCGCCGTGATTGCAACGTGTGACCGCAGTCTACGACGCTGGAGCGATAATCATACGATCGCTGCGACGTCACGGATCGTGCCGTCGTAGCGATCAAAATTGCACTGTGTGACGGTACCTTAAGGAGTATGAAGATAATGCGCTGATTGTTACTCCTCTGCATGTAAAACTCTGATTGTTCGGCAGAAACGTTTCCTATGACCCATTCTTGTCTGTGTCACAGCTCGTTGCCCTTTCTTCTGCACAAATTTCATACCATATACCGTAATCAGCAGATGCTTTTAATCAGATCATAAAAAGGACAGAGCCATCCTGGATAGTGACACTTTATATAATTCTAAGTAAATCAGCAAAAAAAAAAAAAAGAAATCTGAAAATCAGGTCACACCCATGTATAAACATGTACCAGAACAGGTCCGTCTTACTGCTCTGCAGGAAACTTCACTCATTCACCAAGTATGCTAGAAAGTATCAGAATGGAAATAATGTGATCGTGATGGGAGTATTGTACTGAGGGCATATCAATAGCAGAGCAGAACCCACAAGACATCCACTCCCAATCCGCTGTGTTTGGGGGGGGTCTTAGGGAGACCGTACAGTGAAAGGAAGAGGCACTGTGCCGCACACATTTCAGATGATTGCCAAAAGAGTTCATTTAAAAAATGGTGCTGCCTAAATAGTGATCCTTTAAGTTGTAGCTGTCTTAAATATTTATTCTTCATTAAATTATGATTCTATTGCATCTTTTCCCATAACTTTGCACTGAGCTGTTCCTCTTCCTGGTTATTTAAAGGGAACCTGTCACCTCGTTTTTTCGGTATGAGATAAAAATACTGTTAAATAGGGCCTGAGCTGTGCATTACAATAGTGTAGTTTGTGGACCCCGATTCCCCACCTATGCTGCCGAAATACGTTACCAAAGTAGTCGTTTTCGCCTGTCAATCAGGCTGGTCAGGTCGGATGGGCGTGGTGTCTTCCCCCAGATCTTGCGTAGTTTTCCGTTGGTGGCGTAGTGGTGTGCGCATGTCCAAGGTCCCGAATCCTGCACAGGGGTGTGAAAATAGCAGCGATGTCCGTTATTCCATTGGTGGTCGGTGGGCGCGGCCATCTTGCTTTGGCCGCGCGTGCGCAGAAGCGGCGCTCTGCTGGCCGCGGCTTCAGGAAAATGGCCGCGGGCATCCGCACGTGCGCAGATGGCTATCGCGGCGGCCATTTTCGTAAAGCCGAGTTCGCATCTCGGCTTCACGAAAATGGCCGCCGCGATAGCCATCTGCGCACGCGCGGATGCCCACGGCCATTTTCCTGAAGCCGCGGCCAGCAGAGCGCCGCTTCTGCGCACGCGCGGCCAAAGCAAGATGGCCGCGCCCACCGACCACCAATGGAATAACGGACATCGCTGCTATTTTCACACCCCTGTGCAGGATTCGGGACCTTGGACATGCGCACACCACTACGCCACCAACGGAAAACTACGCAAGATCTGGGGGAAGACACCACGCCCATCCGACCTGACCAGCCTGATTGACAGGCGAAAACGACTACTTTGGTAACGTATTTCGGCAGCATAGGTGGGGAATCGGGGTCCACAAACTACACTATTGTAATGCACAGCTCAGGCCCTATTTAACAGTATTTTTATCTCATACCGAAAAAACGAGGTGACAGGTTCCCTTTAAGAATTGACAATTGGGTTTTACCTTTCCCCATAGTGAAAGAAGCATGTCCCTACACAGCGACAGCTCTGATGGGATTGTATCACACCCCGAATTGTAATGCAGAGTTGTGATAAGTTCCTAGGAGAAATAACCGAAGAAAGGCACTACTCAGATTTATGAGAAAAGATGTTCTAGAATTGTATCTCACTGGGAATATAAGTTTTCACTGAAGCAGATATTTCAGAAGAGCTGGGCAAGACATCATCACAGGAGATATAGAAAATGTTCAGCACAGCTTAAAAGAGGAGGTGCATAGATATAGGTTCCCAAACCTTAATACGTGGAATAGTTACAACTAGCACACTCCAATGTGATGCAAAAAAGGGGGGTGTTTAATATACATACAGTAGTCACAAACGTTTTGGTCTGCAATGGACCTTCATCAGTGTGCTTAATGTAGCGTGAATGGTATATATAGTGGAACCCCGATAGGAATTAACTGATTCGCATCAAAATGTAAGTTTTACTGGAAGAATTGCACTGAAAACAGTTTTGAATGGTAGGTCAGTCCGGCTAGCAGGAGAGGAAGAGACATGAGAGCCACGCGGTATCCATTTTGATGCGAATCAGTTAATTCCTATCGGGGTTCCACTATATATACCATTCATGCTACATTTAGCACACTGATGAAGGTCCATTGCAGACCAAAACGTTTGTGACTACTGTATGTATATTAAACACCCCCTTTTTTGCATCACATTGGAGTGTGCTAGTTGTAACTATTCCATCATCACAGGAGGACAGGTTATACCGAGACAGGCAAGGGAGGCGCTGCATCCTCATCCAGGACTAACTGGCTCTCTGGCAAGGGAACATGGACACCACTCCACTGCCAGCAGCTGTGCCACATGCAAGGTCTATAAGTGCATTAAAGGAGCTGTCACATCTTTTTCTGTAATTGGGACACAGGTTTCCTCTCACATTGCAAAGACAAGTAGGGAACGTAGATTGTGAGCCCCAATGGGGACAGTGCTGATAATGTATGTAAAGCACTACGTAACTTATGGCAGCATATAAGCGAAGCAAAATAAATACGGAGCATAATAGAATTAAGACTCCTCCTGGTCCGGAGATCCGAGAAGCCTTTTAATGAAAAGCAAAGTTGCTAAAGTTGTTTGAAAAATAACCCATTTAAAGAAAAAGTACCCCCCAGGGGTAAGAGGCCACCAGATATCACCACATCGCCTTCATGTTCTGCTTGTAGCCACCTCAATGATGAAAAAAGCAAACCAGATGGATGGGCGGCAGTGACATGAGGAGTTTGGGTTTTTTTTCTACATTTTTGTGAATGAGATTCTGTGATTCCCCTAATATCATACAGCACCAGAACGAGCCACAGGATGCAGCAGATCGCATACAGCCCACCTCCCCACACCCACCTGCCCTGCCTGCCACACCTACCGCTTCTTAGGGATGGAAGGAGCTGCAGAGGCCTTGCACTCGTTGGCAGTCAGGTCTGCCGCTGCCCTGGCCTGCAGGTGTCCGGAGAGGACCCTCAGCCTGTGTTCTGAGAACAAGCAGACACAGGGGAGCCCTTGGCGGCCGCCATGCTTCCGTGTTGTGCGGCGGAAGGGGGCCGAGGGGAGAGGTCCCAACTTGGGCATTCTGTGGCTTCCCATCAGGCAGGGCGAAGGCAGTTACTAAGCAACCGCAGAATGCCACAGTGTCCAGCGATCACTGGTCCTCACTTCCGGATTCACCTGCCAGGGAAGGGAGCGAGGCGGATTGTCGTGTGATCTAGACGAGGCGCCAATTTGTTTTGATACTTCAGGATGTGGGTGACTGAGCAACCGGAAACGGGACAGAGCAAAAAAAACCTTACTCAGGTGCCGCCCCCCGCATTCTGGCGCACTAGGCACGTGCCCTCAAGTACCTAGTGGCAAATACGGCCCTGCTGGTATGCATGTCCCCCTTATCTCTAGCCTGGTAGGCATGGCCCGCTCATCCCTATCCTGGAAGGAATGGTCCCCCTCATCCCTATCCTGGAAGGAATGGTCCCCCTCATCCCTATCCTGGTAGGAATGGTCCCCCTCATCCCTATCCTGGCAGGAATGGTCCCCCTCATCCCTATCCTGGCAGGAATGGTCGCCCTCATCTCGTCCTAGTATGCATGCCCCATCCCTATCCATGTATGCATAGCCCCATCCGAAAACATTAAAAAAACAAACCATTACACTTTCCTTCCTCGCGCTCCCACACAGCATCTTGTTCAGATGCCAGCAGCTGCTTTATGCTTGTAAGCAGCACATGCCAGGGATGTCATGCGCTGCTTGCAAGCCGAAGGGCAGCTGCCGGAATACTCAATGCTCTGCACGCCGGGACTGTGCGCAGGAGAGCAGTGAGTATTCATTGCTCTTTAATAGCGAACACCGTGTTAGTCGGAGCCTTCCTGCAGCTGCCAGCGGTCACGTGTGCCCCTACTTAAGAGAAATGAATGTTCACCGGATTCCACTCTTATGGGCGTGTAATGCAGTGAATATTCATTTCTCTGTAGCAGCGGGCACCGGAGTTAGCCTCAGCAGCCGGCTCCTTCTTCTGTGACCTCCTGCCTCCCCGCTGTCGCTCCCCCACCACCCCACCACAGCCAGAGCCAGTACATCCAAACTATAAGAAGCAACCCCACATTTTCCTCCACATTTATACAGGAAAAAAGGGCATCTTATAGTCTAAAAAATACGGTAATTAGAAGGGGTGGCCACATTCTGGCCTTGTAATATTTGCGATTTATCCCATAAGAAAAACAAACATTTACAGCGAAGATGAGCGAGCATTCACCTCGAGAACGCAACAGCCATGTTCGGGGAAATTGCTCTTAGCTAATTATCTTCTCAGTTGCAGAAACAATCTTGTATATTTTTGCTGTTTGTAACTGGCTTTATTAGCAATTCCAGATACACTCGAGGATAGAAGAAATGATGCTACATATAAGAGACTCATCTGAGAATTTTAAGATCTAATTATAGATAGGACACCAAAAGTCCTGCGTGTCTTATGATGGAAGCAACGTGATACTACAAGACAATGCAGATTAACCGCACTTATGTGTTTATATACTACAAACAAATAGATGACACGCTTCAATTTATAATACAATAAGGTATCTAGATTCCTCGCAGCGCTGACTTTATAGGATAATAGAATAATGGAAGTAATATAGAAAATCCATTCCTGGCAGAAGTCTAGGAGCTTAGGTCTTACTGCTTGTTCAGAAACAAGATTTTGCAGGCTTGAATTTAATATTCGAATTGTTGCAGTGATATCCCTTATGGCTTTTTAGAGCTCCGTATTCATAAATGGAGATAATTCAGTGTTTATTGTTCTTTTCCAAATATTGAAATAGAATTGCCCTGTAGTTTCTGTGATGTATTCTGCTCTGCTTTTTAATCTGTGCTATTTAATTATTTTATTTCATGCATTTATTATTTGGTTGACCAGTACATGAGTATTTTCATACAGTTTCCAAGGATTATTTATAATATTATTTATATTGCTGGAAGGTTAAGTCATAGCAGCCGTAACAAGGACGCTTATAAACAGTTTTTACTAGCCACTGTCTAAATGAATACTGGGGAAACAAAGCTTTACATATATTGCAGTTGTGGGCAACTTTGGCCCTTAGGTTACAGCTACATGGCACAATTTACTATGCAACTGGATACTAAGTCGTCTGAATGCAATGCAGGAACATCGGTATTGGAGCAGTTATACATCTAGCAACATCCTCTCCGCCTCCAGAACATTTAGAAAATTATACTTGCGTAAGGCAAGATTGCCTTGTGCAGGCATGTACTACGGAGGACAGAGAATGAACTTCAATCCAATATTGCAGCCAGCATGCAGCCAGCAGGTAAGGAAAGGGTGAATTAAACACCCGAAAGACCCGCCCATATGACTGAAAATTGTTCCCTCCAAATTCAGGTGACAGAGTCCCTTTAATGCACAAGTCACTCCAACATGTTTTACCCCCGTATCAAAGGTGCAGGAAGAGACCACATACTTGGTGCTGTCATTTGCAACTAATGAGAGAGTTAACCAATCATATCACATAAATATAAGATGTAAAGGGTGTCATGGTACGCCATTATAATAAGCGACATAGCTGGTTCTTGTCACAGCGACACACATCTGGAGCGCCCCCACTGTCGCAGGGCCGAGGGGTACCCGGTACCGGACCTCTCTATCTCGGTTCTGGGATTGCCACGGTGGCTAGACCCGGTCCGTGACCCTGCTGAGGGGTGTCCAGTAGAAGTTGAGAGTGATGATGTGTGGTGCAGGGTGCGATGAATAATGAGGACACAAGGTTGCAGTCTCTTTACCTCTTTACTGAAGGCTTCAGGATCCTCAATCCGGAGTACGGTTAACAGGGCTGTCTGAGACCGGCCGGTCCGATGGCACCTCCAGAGTTCCCTTTGCAGGTGGAAATCTGTGCCTTCCTTCTAGCGCTTGTGTGTTGTAGTCCTTCCCTGCTGAGCACCACGGGATAGTCCTCACAACTGTTGTGTCTGGTTCTGATGTTCCCTCACAACTGATTCTGATGTTCTTCTCCGTCCCCCAGATGATATGGCTAGGACGCACCCGTATGACGGGTAGGCCTGGAGTTCTTCCGGGACCCTAGAGTCGCCCCTCTCCCACTGTTGCCCCCTATGTCTGCTTAGGTGATTTAGGTGAGACAGCCCGCCTATAACTGACTGTCCTGCCGTTGGTTTGAAGTAAGGCTTGGAGCTCAATACTTCCTCGGCGTTCCGGCCACCGGCTACACGCCTCAGTAGGATGTTGCCTTGGTCTTACAGCACGACTCCTACTGGCGTTATCTCCTTGTTGCGTTGATCTCGTTTCTCACTCTTCACAATAAACCTCGCTTCTTGTCCTTTCTTGGGGTACCGCCGCAATGAAGTGCAGGCGCGGTCCCGTAACGTTCCTTCTGTTCGCTAGGCCTCTGTCAGGATCCCACCCCTGACAGGGACCCCCCTTGAATCTCCCCCTGCAACACCCTCTGCCACAGGATGTTGCCTGGTTCCAACCCAGTCAGCTTTCTGTCTAACTTCCTATCTAACCCCCAGTTTTACCAGATTGTGAGGAGTGGCCTAATACATAGCACCCTTAGCTCCCCCTGGAGGCCAGACTGTGAAGTGTATTGGTGTCTGTGATACCTGGTCAGGTGAACTCCTTCAGTGCCATCAGACGTACCAACACTCCCCTTAGCGGCGGAACATCAGTACTGCAACGACCAGGACTCTGGGGCGCTGCACATCCAATTAAAAATACCAGCTGTTTCACATCCTCAAATGAGAAATGACAGTTCATCATTAATCGCGTCACATTGATGTCACGCTCTAGGATTAGCTGAGCATAGCAGCTGCATCGTGCTGATGTTCGGCGTTCCGATTGGTGAATTCTTATGTTGGTGTGGTGACTCTGGTTTGGACAACTATATTGGTCACCTTTTACTGACATCTAGCTCATTTAATTTGGGCCAAACAAAAGATGTGCACTGTAAGATGTAGTAATATTAGTAGTAGTTGGTGAAAGATACCCTTCCTCTGTTTGAGAGTAAATTTTTGGATACCCCAAAATTTTATAGCCAGAGGGTCTAGATATGGCGTAACACCGGAGTGTCATGATTACTTGTAATAGATCCAATATGTTGCAGCAGACTTTGTTGGCTAGCTTTGACAACAAATAGAAATGGACAAGGGCATTTGGCTACATAAATGATACCTGATGTTGTACAGTTGATGAAGTCCTTAATATTAAATGTTTTAGATTGTTTAGGACTTTGAAATTGTTTAGTTGTTAAAATAAAGTTATGCGCCTTACAGTCACGACATTTAAACCTCCTGTAGTTTTATTTGTTAGCCAGTTGTATTTTGGATTCATGACTGAAAAAAAAATAGCCTGGGAGAAGCATATTTCTTAAATTTGGTCCTCTTCGGTATGTAACAGTAGGATATTTGGTAATTTTGCCTCTCAAGTCATTATCCTCCTGTAGGAGATGCTAGTGCTTACTCAATATTTTCATGACTTCAAACGCAACGTGATCAAAAGTACCGATACGTCTAATCTAGTGTTCATCTTTAGTTTGTTGATAGGGTTTTTTTGCTTACAAAAGCTGTTTTCTCTCCATATGAACAGCATGATAAAAAGCTTTTTAAGAGGTTTACAGGGATAGCCTCTTTCTTTAAAGCGTTTATATAGGATGGAACATTCCTACAAAAATTCATCTTCCCTTGGGCAATTTCATATTGCTCTTAAATATTGCCCGGTTGGGATACCCTTCTTTAAGGGTATGTGCAAACGATCCTGAGTTGCTGTACTTATGCAGTGTCAGATTTGAAGCGGACAGATGTTGCAACATAGTGAATGGGATTTCAAGAAATACCATGTCCACTATGTGTCCACAAATGCCTGTGGCTCACCTGCATAGACTGACATGCAGTGCATCTTTCCAGACTGTAGCACATCAATTTCTCCTGCAAAGATGCTAGTCTCCACAAGAGAAATTTGACCAATAGAGTGTATTGAACACTGTGAATCCGCATGGTCCAGTCAATACATGCAGATTCACGTGCGTTCAGTAGATGGCAGTGCTTTGGTGCAGTGAACATGCGCTACATCAAAAGCACTGCTACTTCTGGACCGTGTGCTCCTGGCCTAAGGGAGTCAGATGGAAACTATCCCAATGGAAAAAGCTATTAGTTAAGGTTTCCTTTCTATTATTTTTGCCAGTTTCATAAATCCAGAGTAAGATCTAAGAAATTTATACATCAGGCATTTATCTCATGGGTAAGCTTCATTGTTGTTGAGAATGTGGACAAAATCAAAGCCTCGCCAGAAAATGAAAACATCTATATAACGTGCCCAAAGTAAAATGTGACTAGTGTAAAATGAAAGATCCTCATTAAACACAAATTGATCCTCCCACCAACTCAGGACCATATTGGCATATGAGGGGACACATACCGTCCCCATAGCAGTACCCATGAGTTGGTGGAAGAGGAACTTGTGCATTAAGGTTGTCCTGTTCTGGGAGCCATGTATTGGAAGCATACAGCAGGAAGTTTTATGGCTTGTTAGAATGGGATCTAACATAGGATTTTCCCCTTTTTGTACTAATTGGGTATGCATCTATACTTTTTATTTATGCACCTTGAATAACCCCGTCTGCTATGAAATAAAAAGCAATGCCAATGCATACCAAAAATAAGTGTCAGCTCACCTGTATAAGGGTAGGTACACATGGTCAGTAATTGGCAGCGCTTTGAACGCATCACATGTCTGCTGTGTCCAAAGCGCTACCGGCTATTGAACACAGGTGAGTCTGCATGTGCTCATTGAACCATGCAGATTCTCGGCGTCCAATACATTGTACAGGTGAAATTTATCTTGCAGAGACTCGTGTCTCCATAAGATAAATTGACATGCTGTGGTCTGGAAAGGCGCGCCTCATGTCTGTCTCCTCGGGTGAGCCGCGGGCGTCTGTGGGCACATAGTGGGCATGGGATTTCTTGAAATCCCATCCACTATGCTGTAACATCTGGACGCTGTGGGTTGGACGCTGCGCAAGTGCATGCCGTTTCACTACATGGCAAAATTACACTATGTCCTATGGATGCATTGAGCATATGTACCAATACTTTTCCGGGATCATATCTGGTTATAATTTGCACATTTACACCAGCTACATAAGAGGAGTCACAACCTTATTACGGCTGCAGTAAAGCGAGTCACCCTCCTGGTCACAACCATCGCCTGTGCTATGAAACGGACATGGTTGACGTGTGTTCACCAGTGAATTTTCTTCTGGACTGATTGTCCTGCAGAGACACCTCTTCCTATCTTTTTCCAATATATTAGTTTAAGTTGTAGACTTAGGCCTCTTTCACACTTTCGTCTTTACAGATCCATCGCAATGCGGCGTTTTGGGAAAAAAACGGATCCTGCAAATGTGCCTGCAGGGTGCGTTTTTTCCCATAGACTTGTATTAGCGACGGATCGCGATGGATGGCCACACGTCGCATCCGTCGTGCGACGGATCCGTCGTGTTTTGGCGGACCATCGTCACAAAAAAAGTTCAATGTAACATTTTTTGTACGTCGCGTCCGCCATTTTCGACAGCGCATGCGCTGCCGAAACTCCGCCCCCTCCTCCCCGGACTGCAGAATGGGCAGCGGATGCGTTGAAAAACTGCATCCGCTGCTCACGTCGTGCAACAAATTCACAACGTCCATCGGTACGTCGGCCCGACGCATTGCGACGGGCCCGTACCGACGGAAATGTGAAAGAGGCCTAAAAGCTAAAGGACACACACCTTGCCTTCCATAATTCTGACTTGGGGAAGAGCAAAATGGAAGATAAAATTTAAGACACGACTCAATTGTCTTTTAATATACTTTTTATTTTTAAAACACTAAGAAGCTGTTTTGCATCATAAAAGTGGGTTTTGGGTCTTTCTCATACAATAAAATCTTTCTATTTTACTGCTGCTTCATCTATGGCCAGGTTGGTATTGTTAACCATTTTGAACCCATATTCTTTTTGCTGTGATATCACTAAGTTTGCCACGTCTGCGTTAAAATATGCAATTTTACTGTTATTAACTGTTTGTGTTAATTTTATTGCAGGGATGTAGCAGAAAAATGTATGGCTTCCTGAGAGGAACCAAGCAACTGCAAGTGTTAAGATTCCTTGGGATCGCTATCGGGGTTACCCAGATCCTCGCTATGATTCTCACCATCACCTTGCTGTGGGCTTTGTACTATGATAAGAAGGATCCAAAAACCGAACCCATCCTACCTCTGAGCCATGAAGATGCCCAGCACAAGTGCCACACAGCGGACATGCTACCACCCAACCACACAAGGATTTCTGACCCAAGGACTACTGCGAATGGATTTAACATATACCTGGAAATGGATGAGTTGTGATTGTCGGCCATATAAGTGTCCCTACATGATCGACACAATAGAGGAGTTCACTGTGTAAGAAGCCATGTATGTCAGATCTGACTTTTAATGTACTTTTTTCAAGAAAGTAAGCCATGTTGGATTGTGGATATATCTATACATATGTAATAACTAATTCTTGTTACCACAGACTGTACGGAATCAACGTCTGATCAATGGCAGACAGGGATGGAAAATAAACCAAGTATGTCCAGCTAAATATTAGTGCAGAGCTGAGTCTGCAGGTTTGACCTTTGGCAGAAAGTGGATTCATCGATCACTAGCTCCTTTATTCATGGATTCAGGGATGAGGATCTTATCTGATTCCTTTCCGTAATGGTTGTGTACATGCTATTTATGTGATATACTGTATTAAAGGCGTAAAAGGGATAGGGGGACATGCTTCCATTGACACAGGGACAGTTTTGCTGGGGAATGTTTCCCTGGAGGTAAAACAAATCTTTTGCTCTGACAAATTCAGACAGATTTGAAAAGAGATACCTACGTCTTCTGTGAGATACGGCGAGATTTGCTGGAATATTTCTTTCAAGCTCCCCATCAGTCTAGTTAAGTTTATGAGCGGTGATTGTATTTATTGCTACCAATTCATTGCTAAATAATAGAAATTAACGAGCTACAAGAGCAGCTGGCATTGATCAGTAGTCTGAGGGTATAGGTAGGCTTGTAAGGAATGGTTCACCCCTTTGTATAATTCCTTTTTAAAAAAAATGAAGCATTGCGCAGTTTTTATTGAAAGCAATAAGATGTTCACAATCAGAAAAGTGGATCTCCTCTACACTCAGAAATCTGGTTTTCTAAACCAGTAAAACACCTTAATGCACAAAGGAAAAAAGCTGTATGATAATTTTATTATATGACTGCTGAGACCCCGATTCCAGGCTTGGTCACATGCTCCACAGATTGCTGTAGATTCCATACAATCAGTGTTTTATCAGTAGGAGATTCACTGCTGGACTAGGTGCTGCAGTCAGGCTAATCTGTGTAACCCCTTCCTCACCACTGATTGGCTGCTTGCTGCTAATATACAGTGTGCACAGAAAGCTGCTAATCAGGGGTGTGGGTGCGGTTATACAGAGATCAGCTTTTGAGCACTGCTACATCTGCACAAGGAAAAACAGGTATACTATCAAGCAGCCCAGTAAGTGACACATTGCTGGAATCAGGCTCTCTTCCCTTACAACATGCTACTATCTGATTCCTGATTCCATAGCAAAAATCTGTTGACAGATTCCTATGATAAAACATGGATCCTAATGTTTTTTTCTTACTGAGCGATTCAGTTTTAGTGTTTATACAATATATTGTAGTTTGTCTTTCTGAAAGTCTTTACACTGGTTCCCTGCTAATACGAAATACGGCTTTGTTTTGTTCTCGCCTTACTGTTGAAATGTAATATAACAATGGCCTAAAATGTGTTGTCCAATAATTGTCCCTCGCTGGAGTATACCTGGATCTGTTCTACGTAGTCAGTGGTCCTCACAAGATCCATGGTCTTACTGACTATAAAAAATTTTAGGTCAAAAGTTTAAGGAGAAAGTTAGAATAATACAATAAGCAGTCATTCAAAAGATCGTATGTTATGTCTGAGTGCTGGAAAAAACGGACAGCACTCGGACCAATGTTATTCAATGGGACAGTGTAGATTTTTTTTCTCTGCGTGTGGAAAAAAAATCGCAGCATTCTTTAGTTTCTTCCTTAAATCAGATGAGTCACCCATTCGTCTATGGGTGCTTATAAAAATCAGATGCCATATGGAGACACAATGTAGCATCCGATATTTACGGATACGTTACAGTTCTGTAACATTGGAAACTGTAAGTGGTCCTGAGAATGATTAATAGCTGCTGAGTAAAAAATAGACTCCACATGGATAAGTGAGAAAAAGCGTCCCACCTTCCTGAAGAAACTGAGTGATTTTTTTTTTAATACGTTTGTGTGACCCGACCCAAAGTGGGAGCCTGTGCTGATGTGATGGTCTGAACCTCCTAGCCGCAGCTTGTAATGCTCCCCCATGTACTCTGTAACAGAACTGGCGAATATAGTATGTAGCTGACAACTCTGTTACATGTGACAGAGTAATCATAGGGACACATACCGTATATGTGATACTCAAACATAATATTTCGGACCCTGGAGATTATTACACATGGATAAGGTACTGAGACATTCAAATATAGCGTCAACTGAGAAGTCAATAAAACCACAACGATATGTTCACACCTGGCTTTTCCGCATAAAAATGCAAGTTATGGCGGGAAAACTGTTTTGATCCTTTTTTTTGTACCAATCCATTTTAATCCCAATAGAGAGAATATGCAGAGACCGTGATGCCAGCGCTGATTGGGTCACAACACCGCATCACAGCCCTGGAGAGAGTGAGTGCCGGCACCGAGGGAACAGAGGCAGCACGGGAGGGGAGTATAGTTTTTTTATTTTTTTCGGGGCATGACATTTAGTTTAAGGGGTTGTTCTAGTAGTGGACGACCCCTTTAATTTCTCCATTGTCCATCGGACTGCACACGGCTGACATCCCAGTGCAGTCCAGTGAACAGAGCAGTGGACATAGTAAAGCGCAGTTTGTTTTTTTACATCAAAGTGCTCCTGGGACACAGCTGAAACCAGAAAAGCCTTTTAACTCCAATGCTAGAGTAAATAAATATTTTCACAAATGGATTGTTGAAGTGCGCCGTACCGGTACTCACAAATACAATTGCCATAGAAAATGAATATATACTACAGTAAGAGCTGGAGAATAAGGGACAGGTCACCGAGGAATTATTTCAGCTAGCGGGTATGCAGGTTATAGAGATACAATGGCTAAACCTTTTTATTCTTCTGTTAAAAAATATAATAATTTTGACTGTCCCTTGGTTTGTTACTCTCAATTGTTTCTAATCCTTAAATATAATATAAAATTGGAAAAATATGTGAAGTAAACACAATTTCTTTATATTAATGTGATAGAGTACCCTCTCCCTTAAACTGAACCTGTCACCTGATTTCACCATACAATTTGCATATATTCGTAAACAGATATCTTACACCTGATGAGGCTTGTGTACTTACTTTGAAAATCCATGTCTGAATGGCTGGTTAATAATTTTTTTTAAAGTTTCCTGCCCTTGTGTTAAAATGAGCAGATTTAAAAGTTCAACTTAGACCTTTGTCATACATTCGTCATTTTTATCGTACGTGAAAGCGCTTTGGATCCAAGTTTTCATCAGTGTTGAATCAGCAATTTTTTTTTCCATTTTATTTTTTTAAATTGCACTCAGATGCCATCCATGATTTTCACAGACCCAGTTATTGTGTGGGTAATTTTGATCCATGACTCGGATGAAAAAGGAGCATGCCTCCATGATTTTTATTTTACTGACCCATGGTCCACAAAGAAAACATGGCCATAGCAGTAACACCTTGGACTTTAATGGGTACGTGTTCTATCCGTGAAAATCACTGGTAGAACATGTATATATTTTATGAATGTCAAATGAGGCCTTAAGCTGGGCTCATAAAATGCTCATTTTAATATCAGAAACAAAGCCATTCCAACATGAATTTTCAAAGTAAGTACACCAGTCTCATCAGGTGCACGAGACCCATTGCAGCCTGCATTGTCAAATCTGGTGACATATTCACTTTAATCTTGAATATGTTGCCATCTAAATAATTGTACAGTATAGATAAATGATGATTAAATGGTAGCTTAGATAACTTACTAATGTAGACCTGAAGGACACATGCTTTGTTCCTCTGCTAGCGACATCTCTGGGCCACCTTTTTGCGCAATGTTTTATGATCAATTTGAGTATTGTTTTATCAAGGATCCATTAAATAACCTGCTCAGTTTTGCATTTTTCCCCCACTTGTTGTGTAATGACTACCACTATAATATTAGATTTTGCTCCTGTCAGATGGGAATTATCTTGTATAACTTCTTTCTTTTGGGGTATTATTAATAGGTAATGTTTTAAAAAAAAGAGCTAAAATGATTAAGTCTTCTAGTTTTCCCCTTGTTAACAGTTTGCCGTTACAGTAATAAAGTGTAAAAATAGAATTGACTTTCCGACGCTCTGTTAGATGTGTGCCTGATAGATGGCCATTGGTGGTCAGGATAGAACTTAGAACTATGGTTTAGTTTGATTGTAACTCATTTATTACGTTATCCAGATATTATATATATATATATATATATATATATATATATATATATATATATTTTACAGACCAAAAGTTTGGACACACCTTCTCATTTAAAGATTTTTCTGTGTTTTCATGACTTTGAAAATTGTACATTCACACTGAAAGCATCAAAACTATGAATTAACACATGTAGAATTATATACTTAACAAAAAAGTGTGAAACAACTGAAAATATGTCTTATATTCTAGGTTCTAGAAAGTAGCCACCTTTTGCTTTGATGACTGCTTTGCACACTCTTGGCATTCTCTTGATGAGCTTCAAGAGGTAGTCACCGGAAATGGTTTTCACTTCACAGGTGTGCCCTGTCAGGTTTAATAAGTGTGATTTCTTGCCTTATAAATGGGGTTGAGACCATCAGTTGTGGTGTGCAGAAGTCTGGTGGATACACAGCTGATAGTCCTACTGAATAGACTGTTAGAATTTGTATTATGGCAAGAAAAAAGCAGCTAAGTAAAGAAAAACGAGTGGCCATCATTACTTTAAGTAATGAAGGTCAGTCAGTCTGAAAAATTGGACAAACTTTGAAAGTTTCCCCAAGTGCAGTGGCAAAAACCATCAAGCGCTACAAAGAAACTGGCTCACATGAGGGCCACCCCAGGAAAGGAAGACCAAGAGTCACCTCTGCTTCTGAGGATAAGTTTATCCGAATCACCAACCTCAGAAATTGCAGGTTAACAGCAGCTCAGACTACAGACCAGGTCAATGCCACAGAGTTCTTGCAACAGACACATCTCTACAACAACTGTTAAGAGGAGACTTTGTGCAGCAGGCTTTCATGGTAAAATAGCTGCTAGGAAACCACTGCTAAGGACAGGCAACAAGCAGAAGAGACTTGTTTGGGCTAAAGAACACAAGGAATGGACATTAGACAAGTGGAAATCTGTGCTTTGGTCTGATGAGTCCAAATTTGAGATCTTTGGTTCCAACCACCGAGTCTTTGTGCGACGCAGAAAAGGTGAACGGATGGACTCTACATGCCAGGTTCCCACCGTGAAGCATGGAGGAGGAGGTGTGATGGTGTGATGGTGCTCTGCTGGTGACACTGTTGGGGATTTATTCAAAATTGAAGGCATACTGAACCAGCATGGCTACCACAGCATCTTACAGCGGCATGCTATTCCATCCGGTTTGTGTTTAGTTGGACCATCATTTATTTTTCAAGAGGACAATGACCCCAAACACACCTCCAGGCTGTGTAAGGGCTATTTGACCAAGAAGGAGAGTGATGGCGTGCTACGCCAGATGACCTGGCCTCCACAGTCACCAGACCTGAAACCAATCGAGATGGTTTAGGGTGAGCTGCACCGCAGAGTGAAGGCAAAAGGGCCAACAAAGGGCTAAGCATCTCTGAGAACTCCTTCAAGATTGTTGGAAGACCATTTCCGGTGACTACCTCTTGAAGCTCATCATCAAGAGAATGCCAAGAGTGTGCAAAGCAGTCATCAAAGCAAAAGGTGGCTACTTTGAAGAACCTAGAATATAAGACATATTTTCAGTTGTTTCACACTTTTTTGTTAATTATATAATTCCACATGTGTTAATTCATAGTTTTGATGCCTTCAGTGTGAATGTACAATTTTCATAGTCCTGAAAATACAGAAAAATCTTTAAATGAGAAGGTGTGTCCAAACTTTTGGTCTGTACTGTATATGTATAATTTTTTTCCGGGTGAGGGGGTTATTTAGGGTGAATTATATGAAAATTAGTTATGAGAGTTTGTAGCAAAAAGAAATAAAGAAGCTCACCACGCCAATATTGTTCAGGGTACACCGGAAAGTTGACGAATGGGTGCCGCTTCCTTCTGGTGAAGCTCAGCTATTGTAGAAAGGACAAGGTAAAAGGATTTTCAGGCACTTCCATCCATAAAATTAATCTTTTTATTAGAAATTAATTTAGAAACAGGAGGATCAATCATGATCATAAAACCTCACGTTTTCTATGCATATATATTCATAGTCATGACTAAGGGATATCTCTGGGGGAAGTGGAGGATAAGTACTGTAGAAGTATCATGAACTATGATTTGAATACAACTACAGTTGTATAAGCCTCTATTGTCTGACTGAGTTCCGAGATCAGGGCCTTACTGATGTATAACCAGTGGCATAACGTAAAGCTTGTGAGCCCAAAGAAAAATCTACAACGAGGTTCCTAATATCACTGTCTTTAATAGTATTTTCCATTAATATGGGCCAGACTGACCTTTGGGCCCCCTTACGCTGCAGAGCTTGGGTGCTAGTTACACCCCTGTGTATAACTGTTCTACTGGACTACACTATTCTTAGAAATATTTCTGTATTGCATGAGAATCTGTTTCATTCATGGAATCATTGTATGTATACTTATATGTATATTGAGGGTAGCAAAAAAGGACTTTATTCTAAATGTTTAATTATCTTTATCCATGATGTTTTTATAATAAAAGATGTTATTTTTTTATTCTGTCAATAATACATAAAATATATAATAATGGCACCACTATTGTTTGTATTTGTTATGTGTTCTTATCAGAGTGTGAAAGTTCAATTTTCGTTTGTAATATGCACAATAAGAAAACATATTTCTTGAAATACAGTAACAAAGAAAATAAACTGGAATAATATAAAATGTCTCCTAATTTGTTGGTTAGTATTCATCACTAAACAATTTGTACAAAATCCTTAACAAAAAAAGTTCTATATTTCACTAGAGGCCTTATTGCATAGATATTTTACCCTAGTAGCATTTCTTCTAGGAAAGAACATAGTCCCTCATGAACCCACCATAGAAATCTGTAATTTGAACTCCTAACCACTCCATGTGGTGATGGTGGTGTGCTATGAAATCATCATACTCCACATTGGGGGCTATGGGGCAATTATGCTGCTTATGTGATGCTATGGGGCCATCATACTTCACATAAGGGGGCTATGGTGCCATTATGCTGCAAATAAGGTAGATCGGGACATTTTACTGTGTGCACATCATACTTGATGTAGACGTGCTATGAGGCCATCATATTGTATAAAGGGAGCTATGCGGTCTATCATACATGTAGCGTGCTATAGGGCCATCATTCCGCATATATTTGTCTATCACACTGTATAAAGGGGGCTGAGTCATTGGGTGTAAATAGGGCTATTGAGCAATCATACTGCATATTGGTGGATAAGAGGGCAACATGCTGTGTATAGCTGTAGGTTACCTATAAGGCCATCATAGTGTGTAGAGGGCAGCTATGGGAGTATTCAAACTGCATAAAGTGGGACTATGGGTCTCATATGCTGCATATAGGAAGACTATGGGGCATTAAAATGTGTATAGAGGACTATGCTGACATAATGTATGAAGGGTTATGGGGCATTAAACTACATAAATGGGCCTGTGAAGCTATCATACTGCATATAAGGCTATGGTGGAATTTTACTCTATAGGGGCTCTGGAACCATCAGAATGCCAATAAGGCATTATACTGTGTATAGGGGCTATGGGGACATCATACCATGCATAAGAGTAGCTGTGGAGGCATCATATTGTATACAATGGATTATTGGGGCATTCTATTGTGTAAAGGGAGGCTTTGTGGGCTATTATGCTGAGTATAGGGACTGCAGTCATAATGCTGTATATAGCTGGGCTATGGGATCACGGACTATGCCATCATACTGCATATAGGTTGTCAATAGGTGCATCATACTGTATTTAGGGGTGTTATCTGTCTATCATATTGCACATAGGCAGGGGATAGGGGACAAATATTGCAAATAGGGAGGATGGGACCATCATATGTAAAGGGGGGCTATGACGCAATCATACTGTTTATGGGGGACTATGGAGACATACTGTGTATAGGAAGCAAGCTGTGGGGCACTTCACTGCATATAGGTGAGCTATGGGGTTATACTGCATATAGGTGTAGGGGCTATGGGGACCTTATTATGCATATATGGATTATCAGCGGACAGGTGAGGAATATGGTGTTTTATTATTTTTTATTTTACAGCCCACAGCTGTCGGTTTAGCCTTTGCTGATTAGTAATTATAGGGAGACCCTACTTTAATATTTTTCTAGTGTCCCCCGTAAACTAACCAGTAAAGGCTAACCAAACAGCTGTGAACTGTTATTAATAGCTTGGGAACCTTTAGGGCTATTGGCCCCTTTCCCAGATTATTGACATCAGCCCCCAGCTGTCAGCTTTCCATCTACTGGTTATGAAAATTACTGGGGACCCCATGCCATTTTTTTTTTTATTTATACACAATGTGCACCGCGGATGCTGAATACAGCTTACATAATTGTTGCCTGGTCGCTTTGATCTCGAGGAGACAAGGCAACAATGATGAGAGCTGCCTTCAGCACCCGATGCCTGTAAGCAGCGCGAACTGTACCGCTTTTCCCAGGCGCTGGTATGTGTCACAATTTTGACACCACATGGATGTCATCCATGTGTAATCAGTGTGCATGTGTGCGGGACATTTTGCTTCCCATCCTGCTGTTAAGAAATTGACATCTCACTTGTTTTACCCACAGACATACGGTCCATGAAAACGCACTGACATTTGAATGGGTGTATGTGTCTCCAGTACGTGTGAAAACTGTCACCACACGTACTGCAGACACTGACATGTAAAGGGGAGCTATGGGGCCATCATATTGTGCATAGATGACTATAATACTGCATATATGGGGGCTATTTGTCTATCATACTGCATAAAGAGTGGCTTTGGAGCCATCACAGTGTGTAAAGAGGGTATGGGTCCATCAAACTACATGTAGAGGGGCTGTGGGGCTATCATACTTTGTGTCAAAGGGCTATGGGATCATCATATTGTGTATAGGGAAAAAGAGTTTTGGGGAATTGTACTATGCATAGGGAGTGTGTGAACATCATACTTTGTAAAAAGGAGCTAAGTTGTAAGTTCAGCTATGTTCCTGTATGTACAGTTGTGCTCAAAAGTTTACATACCCCGGCAGAATTTTTGCTTTAACCCCTTTCTGACCTCGGACGGGATAGTACATCAGAGGTCAGATCCCCCTCTTTGATGCAGGGCTCCGGCGGTGAGCCCGCATCAAAGCTGGGACATTTCAGCTGTTTTGAACAGCTGACATGTGCCCGCAATGGCGGCGGGTGAAATCGTGATTCACCCGCCCCTATTATCTAGTTAAATGCTGCTGTCAAACGTTGACAGCGGCATTTAATCGGCGCTTGAGCGCATCGCTGACCTCCGTCACATGATCAGGGGTCAGCGATGCTTCTGCAGAGTAACCATAGAGGTCCTTGAGACCTCTATGGTTACTGATCCCGGATAGCTCTGAGCGCCACCCTGTGGTCAGTGCTCACAGCACACCTGCATTTCTGCTGCATAGCAGCGATCTGATGATCGCTGCTATGTAGCAGCGGCAATCGAGTTGTGCCAGCTTCTAGCCTCCCATGGAGGCTATTGAAGCATGGCAAAAGTAAAAAAAAAAGTTTTAAAAAAAATGTGAAAAAATAAAAAAAAATATAAAAGTTTAAATCACCCCCCTTTCGCCCCATTCAAAATAAATCAATAATAAAAAAAAATCAAACCTACTCATATTTGGCATTGCCGCGTTCAGAATCGCCCGATCTATCAATAAAAAAAAGCATTAACCTGATCGCTAAACAGCGTAGCGAGAATAAATTTGAAATGCCAGAATTACATTTTTTGGGTCGCCACGACATTGAATTAAAATGCAATAACGGGTGATCAAAAGAACGTATCTGCACCAAAATGGTATCATTAAAAACGCCAGCTCGGCACGCAAAAAATAAGCCCTCAATCGACCCCAGATCATGAAAAGTAGAGGCGCTACGGGTATCGGAAAATGGCACAATTTGTTTTTTTTTTAGCAAAGTTTGGAATTTTTTTTCACCACTTAGATAAAAAATAACCTAGTCATGTTAGGTGTCTATGAACTCGTAATGACCTGGAGAATCATAATGGCAGGTCAGTTTTAGCATTTAGTGAACCTAGCAAAAAATCCAAACAAAAAACAAGTGTGGGACTGCACTTTTTTTGCAATTTCACCCCACTTGGAATTTTTTTTCTGTTTTCTACTACACGACATGCTAAAACCAATGATTTTGTTCAAAAGTACAACTTGTTTCACAAAAAATAAGCCCTCACATGGCCATATTGACTGAAAAATAAAAAAGTTATGGCTCTGGGAAGGAGGGGAGCGAAAAACGAACACGGAAAAATGGAAAATCCCAAGGTCATGAAGGGGTTAATTGCTTTTTTTTTCCAGAGAATACGAATATTAACACCAAAACTTTTTCTCCACTCATGGTTAGTGGTTGGGTGAACCCATTTTTGTCAAACTAATGTCTTTTCTTTTTTAAATCATAATGACAACCCAACACATCCAAATGACCCTGATCAAAAGTTTACATACCCTGGTGATTTTGGCCTGATAACATGTACAGAAGTTGATACAAATGGGTTTGAATGGCTACTAAAGGTAATATCCTCACATGTGACCTGTTTGCTTGTAATCATTGTGTGCGCATAAAAGCTGAATGAGTTTCTGGGATCCAGACAGACTCTTGCATCTTTCATCCAGCCACCGATGTTTCTGGATTGTGAGTCATGGGGAAAACAAAATAATTGTCACCGGATCTATGGGAAAAGGTAGTTGAACTGTATAAAACAGAAAAGATAAAAAATATATCCCAGGAATTGATAATGCCAGTCAGCAGCGTTCAAACTGTGATTAACAAATGGAAAATCAAGGGCTCTGTAAAAACAAAAGCATGGTCAGGTAGACCAACAAAATGTCTTCCACAACTGCCAGGTAAATTGTTCGGGATGCAAAGAAAAACCCACAAATAACATCAGCTGAAATACAGGACTCTCTGAAAACTAGCAGTGTGGCAGTTTCAAGATGCACAATAAGGAGACACTTGAAGAAAAATGGACTGCATGGTCGAGTCGCCAGAAGAAAGCCATTACTGGTTAAATGTAACAAAGTATCTCACCTACAATATGCAAAACAGCACAGAGACAAGCCTCAAAACTTCTAGAACAAGGTAATTTGGAGTGATAAGACCAAAATTGAACTTTTTGGCCACAGCCATAAACGATACATTTGGAGAGAGGTCAACAAGGCCTGAGATGAAAGGAACACCATTCCTACTGTAAAGCATGGAGGTGGATCGCTGATATTTTAGGGATTTGTAAGCTACAAAGGCACAGGAAACTTGGTCAGAGTTAAAGGAAAGATGAATGCTGCATGTTATCAGCAAATACTGGAGGCAATTTTGCAATCATCTGCCTGGAAGCTGCGCTTGGGATGTACTTGGATGTTCCAACATGACAATGATCCAAAACACAAGGCCAAGTCGACCTGTCATTGGCTACAGCAGAACAAAGTGAAGGTTCTGGAGTGGCCATCTGTCTCCTGACCTCAATATCATTGAGTCACTCTATGGACATCTCAAGCATGCAGTTCATGCTAGACAGCCCAGGAATTTACAGGAACTGGAGGCTTTTTGTGAAGAAGAGTGGGTAGCTTTAACATCTAAGAAAATAAAGAACCTCATCCATAACTACCACAAAAGACTTCAAACTGTCATTGATGTTAGAGGGGGCAATACACGGTATAAAGAAATGGGGTATGTAAACTTTTGATCAGGGTCATTTGGATGTTTTGGGTTCTCATGATTTAAAAAGAGAAAACACAGTAGTTTGACAATAAATGGCTTCACCCAACCATTAACCATGAGTGGAGAAAAAGTTTTGGTGTTATTCATATTCGCTGGAAAAAAAAGGCCAAGAAAGCAAAAATTCTGCTGGGGCATGTAAACTTTTGAGCACAAAAATGTAATAAGCTTGGCCCTATTCAATTATCTTTATAGTAAGCTTGGTTCTACTCTTGTATCTTTGTAGTAAGCTTGGTTCTGTTCCTATATCTATTTCACAAGTTTGGTTGTAATATCTATGTAGTCAGTTTGGTTTTGGTCCCATATCTATGTATAAAGCTTGGTTCTGTTCCCATGTCTATATTGTAAGCTTGGTTCTGCTAATGTACCTATGTAGTAAGCTTGGTTTTGTTCCTGTAACCATACAATAAGCTTGGTTTTGTTGCAATATCTATGTAGTAAGCTTTATTGTGGTACAATATCTATGCAATAAGCTTGGTTCTAGAATAGTATCTATGTAGTAAGCTTGGTTCTGTTCCTGTATCTACAACATGTAGTAAGCTTGGTTCTGGTCCTATATTTCTGTGTAGTACGCTTGATTCTATTAACGTAGTGTCACTTTTCTGGTAAAGATGAGTCTATTTATAAGCTAATGTATTGAGTTTGGTGTAGTGGACTAATAGATTTATATTTAGGATGCTGATGTTCAACATCTAAGACAACCTTATATCTAGTTGTCTATCATGGTCTATATCACTGAACTATGCTCCATCACCTACTATGATCCGCTAAAAAGTGGCAAGGGCATTCTTCGTGCTGAATGGCATCATGGTGGACTAGTACAGTCTGAATGGGATAATATAAGCAGAGCATTCCCATGCCTCCCAGGTCAGGGGAATCTGCCAATATCCCCAGCTAAGATCCATGTTGGTCAGGTACTTGGCTCCTGATCAAGCAGCTCATCTATGCTTGCATTGGGTACCCATCTTTGACAGTGACAGCATTGAGCTCCCTGTTGTAGTCCATGCTGAATTGGGTTGGCCAGTCTTTCTTTGGGATGAGAACAACAGGTAAGGTCCAAGCACTGCTGGATGGTTGGATGACCCCCAGCTTCAGCATCTCATCTATCTCCTGGCGCATGTGCTGCTGTACCTCAAGGGTGACCCGATATTCTGAATACCACATTGGTGAGTGATCCCCAGTGTCCATGTGATGGATGGACGACTCTGTCCTTCCAGGCTTGTTGCTGAACAAATCCCAGAAGGGGTGTAGGGTTGCCCTCAGCTAGGACTATTGGTCCAACATGAGCTGGTGACAAACCTACACATCCTCGATGGTCCCACTCACCCTAGCCTGGGCAAGCATATCCAGGAGGGTACAGGCCTCTCGCTCATGGTATGCAGTCATCGTGTTCACATGGAAGGTCTGCTTTCCCCTGGCGTGGTCCAGGGTGACCAGGTACATTATGGCATTGAGCTGCTGGTGCATGAGATACGGGTCTTCCCAGGTAACCTGAAACTTTTCCTGGAGTACAGGGACCAGTACCCACTTCTTTTGACTTACCATGTAGGTCCTCTCACATGCATGCTGGTCGTACCATCGCTTCTGGTAGGCCTGGGCTTGGGTCATATTATCGTGCACGAGTTGTGCCAAGGTCAGCATCTTGTCACCGAAGCGTATGACATTCTCGATGACCAACACTTCAGGAGTGGCTATGTCTACTTCCTAGACCTCTTTCACCAGAGCCAGGGGCCCCTGCACACGTCGCCCATACAAGAGCTCAAAGAGGGAGAACACTGGTTGAAGACTGTGGAACCTCCCGGTAGGCAAATCGCAGGCGTGGGAGGTACCAGCCCCAGATGCACCCGTGGGAGTCTACCAACAATTTAAGTATCTGCTCCAGGGTGCCATTGAACTTTTTGCAAAGGCCGTTGGTCTGTGGGTGGTAAGTGCTCTAGATGTTGCACCTGTATCTGCTAACTGAGGGACTCCATCAGGTGCGACATGAACTGGGTCCTCCGGTTGGTGAGCATTTCCTGGGGAAAACCCACTCAGGAGAAAATCTTCAAATGGATGACAAGGCTATCACTTCTGGGTACAAGGTGGCATAGTCTACTACCATCAGTACAAAGCTTTTTCCGGAGCTGCTGGGAGTGGCTATTGGACCAACCAAATCCACAGCCACCCTTCTGAAAGGCTCTTCAAAAATTGGCAGAATTACCAGTGGGGCTTTGGGGCTCTTCTCTGCCTGTCTCATTATCTAACATGTATCGCACGAACGGCAGTGGATAGCCACATCGGTCCCCATCCTTGGCCAGTAGAAATGTTGAGCTAGCATGGCCTTTGTCTAAATGATCCCTAGATGTCCGGTCATTGGAATCTCATGTGCAATCCTCAACAACTCCGCCCTGAATGGATAGGGTACCACCAACTGTCGGTCCCTAGGCCACACCACAGTGAACCCTGCTGGACCGTTGCCCAGAACAGCTGTCCTTGGTTCCAGACCACCCTCTCAAGGTCTGAGTCCAAGGAAGACTGTGCCACCTGCTCCTTGAGAGCTTTCAGACTGTTGTCAGTTTCCAATGCAGTCTGAAACCCCTGGCTAGACGTGGCCATAATAGGCAAGACTGCCACGTCTTCTGTCAGTTCCCCAGGACTTGTCTCCTGGCTTCTGTCTGATCTGACAACAAAAAACCATGAGAGGAAAAACCTCCACTAACTATAGACAAAAAAACACCAGTACACAGGCAAAGGTGCTTACCTGTGATGGCCTCTGACCAATTGCACTGTCAAGGTGCAGCGGACCCAAGTTAAGATGGCAACTGCACAGGTGCAATAATACCGATGAGACAGCCAGCCTACAATCAGGGATTGGCCACTTGGTACACCAGAGCAAACCGATAATCTGTATGTGGCATGTTCACATAGAGAATGCAGAGTAACTAGTGCTGACTAATGCATCCTGTGTGAACAGAGGCCACAGTTTACAGAGCCATCTAGGGCCCAACTGCACCCCGAAAAATATAAAGTGCACAAAAACATAACAATGTATGCAAGGTATTGGTTGATACTATGGCCACAATACTTAAGCTGGCAACCCATGTCAAGGGTCCTTACATCTTGCCAGTCCTAATCTAACAACAAAAAACCATAAGAGGAAAAAACTCCACTAACTATAGACAAAAAAAACAGTACACAGGCAAAGGTGCTTACCTGTCACGGCCTCTGACCAATTGCACTATCAAGGTTCCATCTGATCTGGCAGCCACTTGATTGGAAGAGGGGAAGCCGTCAGACCCCTGAAGGGCCCCTGACAATGGCCACATTTGCTGCAACCACGGGTAGTGCCCACTTCTCATCTGCTTCTGACCAAGCAGACTTGACTTGGCCCTCTGACATCCCAGTTGTGGAGGAACCCTGCAATGAGACCTTACCTGGAAGCCCTATATCTCCTAGAACAGCCCTGCCCTCAATTGCATGCTCCTCCTTCACAGCTGTCTGCCCCCTTTCATGACAACCTCACAGGACAACTGGTTCCAGCATGCTGCATACAGCTTGCTTGATTGATCTCCTTCCCCCAAGGGGAGATGGACACAGTCCATCACCCACCCGCACATCCCCATCAGTAGGCATGCTAATCACATTGACATCAACAGGGGTGGACATTACATTGTTGTCTGGAGGATCAGGCCTGGAGCCACATACTGGGACACAAGCCACTCTATGTCTGTTCCAAGCAAAACAATCGTGGGGATATTCAAAGTTACCTCCACTTCCAGCACTCCCTTCCTGGTGACTGAGTCCAAATACACCTTGGTGATGGGCAGCACTTGTTCAAGTCCTCCAATCCTGGAGACAGCAAGTACCATCCTGTGGAGACACCAGCTCAGGCTGCACAAGAGTCATCTCAGCGCCGGTGTCCCGTAGTTCCATGGCCATGGCCTGACCTACGTGATGGGTTGAAAGGTGTCAAGGGACCTCCCACCAACCCAGCTCTCACAGAAAACAGTCGATGGTTTCTGGAATGGGCATGGGCTTTTCTGGCGCATGGGACACATGGCTTTGAAGTGTCCCGGCTGTTTTCAGAGATGACATAGTCAGAGTTCCCCCACCGATGTGGAGAGAGAATCATGAGCAGGTGCCCCCTTGGGCTTGGGGGCAGGGACAGCAGGCACCACATTCATCTTACTCCCTCTCCAGCCAGCAGGTTTCTTGGCCTCTGGAGTCCAGTTTTTGGAGTATTCTTCATCAAATGTTGCTGTTGCAGAGGCCCCTTTAGGCTTCCGATCATGGAGATACTGCTGGAGGTCCTCTGGGCAGTTCCATAAAAACTGCTCAGTGGTGATGAGCTCCTTCAGCTGCTAGACAGTGGTAAACTCCAATCCCGTAGTCCATTGGCCGACTGATCTCATGTGATCAGCCCAGGTGTCTGCAGGACCCAGGGGTTAAGTCATACTGCTGGACTAGAGCCTACTTGGTGTCCTTATAGCTCAGGCTGGTCTTGCTTGGCAAGTACCCAAAGATTTCCTGGACCTTACTCCTGAGGTGAGGGGTTAAGAACAGTAACCACTGGTCTTCAGGCAGATGGTACTAATGGCAAGTGCTTTCAAATGCCAGCAAGAAAGTGTCCAAGTCCTCTCCTTTGTCCAACAGGGGGAAGTCCTCTGCATGTGGCTGGAGTTGAAGCATTTGTTGCTGGTGCTTGTGTTTCCGCTGCATCTTCCTTGCGACGTTCTGCTGCTTCCACTGCCTCATGACATTCTGCTCTGAGGGTCTCATAGGAGCCCTTGTCTCCTTCCTTCTGGCCAGGACAGTTTGCAGAAGTGTATCCAAGCCTGCCTGGCTGAGGTGATGGGCAGGTGGTGAGTGGCCGACTGCAGGACCAACCGCTGGCAACTGGCTCCTTGTGGAACCTGGGCTGGACTCCCACTCTGCTTGAGCAACATCATCTTCCACCTCCTCCCCAACATCCGTAGCATTGGCCAACTCCCTGGCTCTGCCCCTGGAGCTACTGGCCATCCTTGCAATCTTTTGTCACTGACACAGAGCTGCAACCTGATGCACCCACACACCTTACAGTATTTGAACATGGACTGTGTAGTGCTGAGCTGATCTTAGGACCTCAGCTGCAAAAGCTACTGCTGGTAATCTTTAGTGTCTGGGAGTACGGGTCCAACACTCACACACACTATTATCTCGATCCCATCGCTCTGCCACCACTTATGAAGGATGCACCACTTATGAAGAGATCACACAGAATCCCACCGATGCCACCACATGTGATAAACCCGCAGGTTCACACTGAGCACATGTGACAGACATGAGAGTCTGGAGATGCTGTGGAGAATGTTCTGCTGCCTGCAACATCCTCCAGCATGAACGGTTTGGCAGTGGGTCACTAATGATGTGGAGAGGCATTTCTTTTGAGGGTCACATAGCCCTCTATGTCCTAGCCAGATGTACCCTGACTACCATTAGGTATCGGGATGAGATCCTCAGACCCATTGCAAGGCCATATGCAGGTGCACTGGGCCCTGGGTTCCCTCTGATGCATGACAATGCTAGTCTTCATGTGGCTGAGGTGTGTCAGCAGTTCCTGCATGAGGAAGGCATTTATGCTATGGACTAGCCCACCAGTTCCACAGACCTGAATCCAATCGAGCACATCAGGGATATGTTGTCTCGTTCCATCCACCATCACCATGTTGCACCACAGACTGTCCAGGAGTTGACAGATTCTTAAATCCAGGTCTGGGAGGAGATCCCTCAGAATAACATCCGTTGCATCATCAGGACCAAGTCCAGGCATTGCAGGGAGGTCATACAGGCATGTGGAGGCCACACACATTACAGAGCATCATTTCTTTGTCTTGCGGCATTTCTACTGAAGTTGAATCAGACTGTAATTTAATTTTCCACTTTGATTAGTTTTGATTTACATAGATCATTTTAATATTAATGTTTTACTGTTCTCAATGCATTTCACTATGTAATAAATGAAAATTTGCAACAGGAATATTTAATTTAGTGATATCTAGGATGTGATCTTTTATAATTCCTTTTATTTTTTGGAGTAGTGTACAATGGTCAGATATGCAAATACCTGACCAGGACAAAAGATATAAACAGATGGATCATGTCAATTACCAGGTTGATGTTCGACTATGTGTGCACTGTGCTGCAGGGGGCATGGGCTGCCAGCTGGGTCCTAGGTCCTTCACAGCATGTTACTCGATGTGACCCCCCTTTCGAAGTGGACCACATACGTAACAGAGAGAGGCCACATGGCTTTACACTAGCCTTTGTCCCTTTTGGGTCATTCCCCTCCTGCCCTCTGGGCTGAACCTAAATCCCCTACCCTTGCCTCTAGCAGCTAAAAACTCCCAAACTGAAAATGGGTCATAACTCCTTAATGGACAGTCCTAGAGAGGCGGTTTTGGTGCCATTGGATCCAGCCGGGCCCCGCTACGCATCGAGGCTAAACACATCTTTGCTACCTGGTTCTTACTAGCCATTCTACAGTATGTATCTTCCCAACCTGTGGTGCTAGAATGGATCGAGACCCTAGAAGGTGTTCGGTCCAATCCAGAGATCTCGAAAACACCGGTGTGTGATCAGAACATATGATAAGTCCATATTCTTCTTACGAAATCATAGCTGTTGGAATAAAGGAGTTAGACCGCATGGTACCCACTTGGCAAGCAAGCCTTTTGTTCTGACCTTAGTTGGCTCAAGGTATGAGATCTGTCACAGCCTTTTGAGGCTTGACCACCTGGCATCCTGTTACAGCTGCACATGGGAGGGGGTTTTATAATCCCATGAAAAATAGGATACCAATGATTGACATAAAACTATATCTCCAATTTTATTCACACTTACCAGTAATGCAAAAAAATTCCAAAACAAAATCTTGGTTCTTCTAAATGTTTGTGTTTTTACTAACAGCTAAATAATTTATCTAGGATTGTAAATGCGTGTGTGATTCCATTAAAAAAACAACACCAGTAATAATTTTTTTAATGCCCTATTAATTCAGCTGCTTTAATGCAGCCACCAGACGCAAGCAGGCTAAAGATGGGCTGCCAGAACTCATGAACAAATGTTTTGTTACTGCCCCTAGTGCAAAAATTTGTAAGCCAGACCCTGGTTTGGTCCATCATGATGTTTGTTCATTGCTCGCTTTTGATTAAAACCAGTTAATATCACACTGATAAGAATAACTGGTGTATTATCCAATTGTCTGGGGATCAGTCTATGTGCCAGTATTGTTCTGTGTTTACTTGCATTTAGAAATGTTCCTGTTTTCTTATACACTCACTATAATGATAAGAGATTCCACACTATTCATATCTGTCTTCTAAGGTTTTTTTTAAGCAATACTGTAAAAAGTCCTTCTAGCTGAAACAATTGCCAGTGTTTTTATCTAGATTGAAGGAGAAAAATAACAATCATCAGAAAAAGAAAATAGGAAAACGTTTCTGACAACTGTAGGGATAGAAAGAAAAGTTTCTTATTGTTGCAAGAAGAAAGATATCTTGAAAGTGGCAAGACTTCTGCTACATCTCCTATAAATGGTCGACCCTTAACTTGACAGCAAAAACAGTCTATTTTCATTCTGCGGGTAAAATGCTGGATTATCTGAGAACTTTAGTAAAATATATTTCTTGCTGTTTGTGAACATAACATTGCATTTTACCTTTGAAAAATATGAAAAGAAAAATAATGGCAGGTCAATATTTTTTTATATTTATTCCTTATCTTAAAATTGAGGATCTACGTTACATATTTGGCTGTAACAAAATATGTTCTTGAGAAATAGCTTTAAGATAATGAGGAATCTGCTTGGTGGATAATTTGTGGTGGATGATGATCCCATGGGAGACTGATTTATATAATTTACTGTAAAACTTCAATCCAAAATGAAAAATCTGCTGTCACATAGTGTTTGTATGTGTTCTCATACATTTCATTGGAATAGCTTTCTGCTTCCTATATTTACTATAAATGTACTAAATCTGCTGCGGATATACAGTATATAGAGCTGTGCTATACATCTACATGAAGTTTGAAAAATCTATGCATATTCAAAAACTACCACATGAGCTGGGAACGATTTTTAGCCAGAAATTTCTGCAACAAATCGAGTGTGAATCTATTCATTCCATCAGCATAGGTTCTATAATAAAGCAGCTCATGGCTGATGTTTTTTCCACCCCAGGAGTTTAAGAACTGTATATTCATCTTTACCTTTTCCTACACAGATATGAGTTGTTATGGCAGGTGCACAAAGTGATATCAGATTTTGCTGTGGAGTAAGTGACATCTACACTGAACTAACAGGATATATACTAATTACAATTAGAGTTGAGTGAATTTTTCAAAATTCGGTTCCGATTATGATCATCGGTGAATATTGTTTTTGCATTATTCACCGAACACAACCAGACGTCATTGGAGTCAATGGGAGTAGAAATTACCGAACATCTTCAGAACCGATCATCAAACATAAATTCGGCATGGAATAGGGTACAAATATGGCACAAATATGGCAATTTCAGATTCGGCGACCAATTCTGAACATATTTGCTCAACTCTAATTACAATGTCAATCTAGCACACAAATCAGTGATCAAACCAACAAACCAATAAAAAATTGCATGTCATTTGCTATCACAGAGCAGTCTAAGGGGCATCGTTTTCCAGCTTCAATGACATATTGGAGGATTAAAGGGGCCATATATTACATTGCATATGTACATTGACAGGAAGGGTTGGATAACCCATTTAATGAGGAGGAACCTTGTAAGATAAAAGTAACAAAGATTTACCATATGACTAAAGACTTGTCCAGCAGTTCAATAAGAAGATTAACAGTTGTAAAATTTGAGTTCTTTACTAGGCCTTACAGGTCTCCTTAAAGTGGCTGTCTAGGTTTGGCAAGCTTGCCTTCAGTCACACTACATGACTATGTCACTATGTGACTGTCTCTGATGATGCAACTGGGCGGAACCTCTGAGGTCATTTTGATTAAGAGCCGGCTCCCACAATTAAGGAGCGGGGTTCCATCTACTAATCATAATGACCTTAGAGGTCTGACCCCATCGACAGGGCGGACTGGAGAAGAAGCTTTTTCCCCATAGACATGACTTCAGCAAAGGATTCTGAATCCCTGGCAGGAGTGGTCTGTGACTGCTCTGTGACGGGGAAGAATGGCTCCAGACACAACAGGCATCTAAGCTGCAATTACCTACCTGTTAGTGCTTAGATACATGCTTTGTTTTTTCTAAAGTCCCAGATACCACCTTTAAAATTATTCTTAGTAACTAATATCAAACAGATAACATATTTCTTTTAAAGACAGTGATGTAAATAATATGTCGCCTTAGATCTCTTCATCAAATTTTTCATGTGTTCTTACATTTCCATATAATATGAATGAAACCGCTCATTGATCTCATTAATAAATTAATACTACATACAAATTATTATTGTTACTATTCATTCAGGCATTTTTATGATACAAGCAAACGACGTGTTCATAACTTTTTTTATTGCAAAATTATTCTCAGGGTAAAACTTTAATCATAAATTTCTCTGACAATTGAAACATTCATTTTCTTTAAAATGATACAAATGTTAAGCAGTGACTTTGAATGTACAGTATTCAGCGGCAGAAGCTTTTTCTCCCTTTTGAACATGCATATTTTATTTAAATGTTCCTCAACGTCTATTCAGTCAGCTTTATGCTCACTTTCCACATTTGGATATCAAAGGAAAAAAGTCACAAAACAATAAGCCTTGTTGCTGCGGATGAAGTACAGAAGAAAATACACAGAATTTACATTTTTTAATGTACAGTCGTCATCGGTCATTCAATACTAAAACATTGAAAGCTGAAACACCCAACAAATGAGACCACCCCTCCCCCACAAAAACCTTTCTTGGTCAAATATTATTATAAGAGGTACGGACCCATTGTATTAAAAAATAAATATGATTTAGAGAGATCCTCCAAGATTATATGTACATTAATTATTAATAATATACAGGATTCAAATCATTGCTTGTTTGCTTCCAATATAAAATTCCTTCAACAATAAGACACCATATCAAGAAAAAATGCAAAGCAGAGCGAAACAATGTATAATATAAAACATACTGGAATAATTCAAAATTTCTCATAGGATTTGTAAAACATATTGAAAGTGATATCATTATACATATAAAAGAACTGGGATAGGCATTATGGTGCCCTTGATTTCTTACATGCTTTAAGCAAAAGCCTAAAGGTCTGACTCTTGACCTGGTTTCTATGTCAGTTCTTGCTATAATTGAATATCATTTTGGAAACATATAATGGGAATAATTTTCTTGACATTTAGACAAAGCATCGTCAGCACATCGGGCTTGTGCTAAAATGATCGTTAAAGACCTTGTCCAGGACTTAAATATAGGATAGATCAAGTATATCTCATCGGTCTAGATATGCCACTAAGCAAATCCATCGATCTGCTGTTTGCAGCTCCCACAGTGGACAGATGTAAGCAGAGAATGGAGCTGGAACATCATGTTTCTGTACACTGTGCCATGGCTGCTCTCGGGCACTGCAGCTCAGCTAGCATTCACTTTAGAAGGAACTGAGCTGCAGCACCTGGGAACAGGCACTGCAATGTACAGAGCCCTACTGTTGTAGGTCTGTTCAAAGTTTACATCCATCTGCCGTGGGAGCTACAAACAGCTGATCTGTGAATTTGTCATGTTTTGGACCTCTACCAATTTGAAAGTGATGACCTATCTCACAAATAAGTCATCACTAAGTTCAGTACAAACCCTATAATAGAATTATTTTTTTTTACAGATTTGCTAAATTTTTCCATAAGTGTTTGGATAACTTTATTTCATGTCGAGCACCAATCCACAGTTCAACCACTCTTATCAAATGGTCTTTCTTGGATATCCATCTGATGCTTACTAGATTTTTTGCAGCGATGCTATACAGAATGTCATGCCACAGTTGCACCTTAATACACTATGCTGCAGTAGCATGTCATTCTATTTTTTCCTATGTGTAATTCTGAATGAGTGTTTTAAAAAGTTACCAAAAATCTTCAAATTTTGGCATAGCATCACAGTCACATGTACAAGCATTAATTGGCCTTGAAACCGGTTAGAGCTCAGCTTTCATTTCTTTAACTGCTCTGGAAAAATGAAAGCTGCAATGTGACTGGTTACTTTGGACACAAAGGCGGTTTTTCTGTTAGTTTTGGTAAATTAGAAGCATATTTATGTAATATACCTAAGAATTTGCTGAATAGAATCAAGAGCCTGGGAGCTATGGAATTACTGGCGGCTCAATATGTCTTCTATGCAGTCAAATTTGGAGTGCATACACTGTTTTCTTTGAGGTGCTAACGAAATGGGAGTGGATTCTCAAGATGCAAGAAGTATTCACTGCACACTAGGTGCTGTACAGCATCATATAAGATGTCCTACTTCTTGTGGCTCCACAAGGCGACTGTTTGAGAAAGATTCTTGTGAATCGAAACGTTGCAATCCGGGAGCACCTATGTGTATTTGTACATGCTTGTAGCACTTTAATAAAATAATTTCACCTTAGCAAGAAACTACTGTGCAGTGAATGCTTCTTCTTGCAGTATGTCTTATAAACATTATCTAAACAGTAAAGATGCCAGTACATACAAAACAGGGTTAACTCATTGCTATAATATTTAGGAAACGTTCCCAGGTAGCACAAAGTATTCATTTTATGTAAATGAGTGTAATCAGTTTCTAAAATAGAAGAGAGAACAAATTTGAGTGGAACTGAATTCTACTTGAATTTTTACTAAAATCAGCATTGCTAAAAAGCAGATTTTTTGTAATTTGCTTCTGCGCGGATTCAGCAAAATAATAGCTGCTGGTCATCAAAAGGTAAAAAAATGTTAAAAAAATCCTTACAATCACGTTACCACTCATTTTTCCAGCCCTTCTGCTTCTCACCATCGCTCATCAAGTCCTCCTTGTTCAGGTGCTTCTCACAAAATTAGAATATCATCAAAAAGTTAATTTATTTCAGTTCTTCAATACAAAAAGTGAAACTCATATTATAGAGTCATTACAAACAGAGTGATCAATTTCAAGTGTTTATTTCTGTTAATGTTGATGATTATGGCTTACAGCCAACGAAAACCCAAAAGTTAGTATCTCAGCAAATTAGAATACTTTTTAACACCAGTTTGAAAAATTATGTTAAAATCCAAAATGTTGGGCTACTAAAATGTATGTTCAGTAAATGCACTCAATACTTGGTCAGGGCTCCTTTTGCATCAACAACTGCATCAATGCAGAGTGGCATGGAGGCGATCAGCCTGTGGCACTGCTGAGTTGTTATGGAAGCCCAGGTTGCTTTGATAGCAGCCTTCAGCTCACCTGCATTGTTGGGTCTGGTGTCTCTCATCTTCCTTTTGACAATACCCCATAGATTCTCAATGGGGTAAGGTCAGGCAAGTTTGCTGGCCAATCAAGCACAGTGATACAGTTGTTTTTAAAGCAGGTATTGGTACTTTTGGTAGTGTGGACAGGTGCCAAGTGCTGCTGGAAAATGAAATCTCCATCTCCAAAAAGCTTGTCGTCAAATGGCAGCATGAAGTGCTCTAACATTTCCTGGTTAGACGGCTGCGCTGACTTTGGTCTTGATAAATCACAGTGGGCCTACACCAGAAGATAACATGGCTCCCCAAACCATCACTGATTGTGGAAACTTCACACTAGACGTCAAGCAGCTTGGATTGTCTGCCTCTCCACTCTTCCTCCAGACTCTGGGACCTTGATTTCCAAATGAAATGCAAAATTTACTTTCATCTGAAAACAACACCTTGGGCCACTTTGCAACAGTCGGGTTCTTTTTCTCTTTGGCTCATGTAAGATGCTTCTGGCATTGTCTATTGGTCATGAGTGGCTTGACACAAGGAATGCGACACTTGTAGCCCATGTCCTGGATATGTCTGTGTGTAGTGGCTCTTGAAGCAATGACTCCAGCAGTAGTTCACTTCTTGTGAATCTCCCCCAAATTTTTGAATGGCCTTTTCTTAATAATCCTTTCAAGGCTGTGATTATTCTGGTTGCTTGTGCACCTTTTTCTACCAAACTTTTTCCTTCCACTGAACTTTCCATTAATATGCTTGGATAGAGCTTTTTAGCAATGACTCTTTGTGGCTTACCCTCCTTGTGGAGTGTGTCAATGACTGCCGTCTGGACATCTGTCAAGTCAGCAGTCTTCCCCATGATTGTGGAGCTTACTGAAACAGACTAAGGGACCTTTTTAATCCCTTAGGAAGCCTTTGCAGGTGTTTTTTGTTAAATATTCTAATTTACTGAGATAATAACTTTTGGGTTTTCATTGGCTGTAAGCCATAATCATCAACATTAACAGAAATAAACACTTGAAATAGATCACTCTGTTTGTAATGACTCTATATAATATACAACAGTCACTTTTTGTATTGAAGAACTGAAATAAATTAACTTTTTGATGGTATTCTAATTTTGTGAGAAGCACCTGTATCTTCTGTTCCCCATGCTTGCACTGTAATCCCTGGGACTCACACACTGAGCCAAAATTTCTGTGTGTTCTGTGTATGCACGTGCAAAGGCGCGGCACACATTGTTACTTTTGTGACCTTCCTCGCTTTTGCGCAAAACCCTCTTGCGCTTTATCAGAACTAGAAGTCCCGGCTCAGTATGAGAGGTCCTGGGATTTCAGCGCAAGTGGCGGGGATCAGAAGATGCAACAAGGACTGAAAGGATGACAGTGAGGAGCGCAGACAACAGCAAAGTGATGAAGTGAGTATAAGGATTTATTTTACTTTTTACATCTTTTAAACCTTTAATTTATTATGCTCTGGGGTCTGAAAATGACCCCAGAACATAAAAAGAAACATTATAGTTCCTGGGAAAATCTAGGCGATTAGGCAAATTCAAATTTTGACTTATCTGCTAATCTCTAGTCTCTATAAGTAAAGCATTAATGGTTAATGTGAAAATATATGAGTTTTAAGGATTGCTTGTTAAGTAATTTGGAACAATGTACATACATTATAAATACAGCTAATTCAGCAAAAATAGCTCAGAGCTAGTGCAATCAAAGTGCCTGCAACACATGGCATTCTGTATTGAAATGTATATGCATTACAGGAGACTCGTAGTGCTCAACTCCCTACCCATTTCAATGGGGTCTAACCTTGGAAGAACAGTTTAAATTGATTGTCACAATCTATATCAGCCTAATTTCACAATTGGTGAGAAGCCCAGAGTCGAACCCTGGTAATTTTATTATGACTCATGTATTAAAACTTGTAGTCATAGGAAAAGCTTTTCTTTATCTTGGATGTAGAAGGTATGTGTGTACAAGTCATTCTTGTTGCCCTAGTTCTGCATCTTAATATTCTAGCTTCTAGGTGTCCCCTCTGACATCCAGCATCCAGGGAATATAATACCCCAGTCTCTGTTCTGCACGCAGTATGTATAAAAATGATATGTGTGTGTTTTCAGGAGCTCCTTTATGCTAAGCTTCTTGTGATTTCAAAGCAGGAAAGATAGGCATCCTTCTCTTTTCCGCTGTGATTGTTTTCATAGTTTTGTATCAGGGCATAGCTAATTGAGTTTTGTAAACATAAGAAACTAATTTACAGTCTATAAGGAAAAACATGAGATGCATTTTTAAAATAAATTTTAATTTTCCTGCAAAAAGTAATCAGCGCATATTTTATCTTTTCTTAGATTTGAAAATAAATAATTTTGTAGTTATCTAATCAGGGACATAATAGCAGTAAATAGATTAAATGAACTATTCATTGCATTATTTCACATGACAACAGTCTTCCATATTTATCGCTTAAAATAAGATTGCTACATAAGGCTGGGTTCCCACAAGCATATTTTGGGGTTTGTATATGGACCGCCGCAATGTCCAGACTGACAGCGTGGCTCCTGACTAGAGAAGAATAAACCCGAATTAAAAATTTTGGGGTTCATACCTGACAGTGTCTGGTGCTAAACACCAAACACAGACTTCTATTGTAATGTTCAGAGTTCCGGTGAAGTCTGTTGCAGAGAGAAAGAGAGACCGAACTTTCATGGCTCCACTCATCCCTACCCTTGACCCAAACTTATAGCCTTATATGAGGCTGTAGAGTTTGAAGGAAATCTGCAGGTCATTTTTGCATACTCTAATAATAGTCTCACGATATAGCGCTTGGGCAACCTTTTCAGGATATGTAACTTTTATTAATGTACGTTGCCCCGCTGTGTTGCTATAAGCCCCAGAAAATTTATAGTTGTGTGCCATCTATTCAAAGTATGTTAATGCGAGAGGAATATTCACCAATTCCCCGTCCAATAATCCCACCCACCCCTCTGTGCTGGTGTCAGCGAATCAGTCAGACTGCCGTATGCCTAAAGATCACATTGCATCCTCGGACTGGCCGTCTGCTCTCCTGACCTGAGCTTGATAGCTGCATAGAGATGCATGCTGTCGTGCACAGATCAGCAATGGCCAGTCTGGGGATTGTGATGCAATCTTTGGGCGAGTAATATGGCCATCTGTCTGAATCACTGATGCCGATGTGGAGCGATGAGCGGGATTATGTGTGGGGGAAGGGTTAACTATTGATCTCGCATTTACATGGGCACAGGCTAGCCAAGTGTGTGTAATGCTAAATGAATATTCAACCCTTCCCCTGCCCATAATCCTGCTTTCCCCTCTGTATGATTGAGTACAGTCAGACTGCCATATTACATATCAAGGATCGCATCGTAATCCTCGGACTGGCTGTCGGCTCCCATGACCTGAGGGTGACAGCATCCATTTCTATAGGTCAGGAGAGCAGACGGCCAATCCAAGATTGCGATGCAATCCTTAGGTGAATGACAGGCTGACTAAATCACTGACGCCCTATTTCAGGATACTAGTAGTAGTACGCAAAAATGACTTGACACATTCTCTTTGAGTTGGGAGATCCGCTGCCAGATTGGGTATTGTGATCCATATACAAACCATAAAAAACACTCATGTAAAGGCGGTCTAACTTTTTGGTGGGAATTTATCAAGTCTGAACACTAGTCTTGAATCTATAGCTCACTGGAGCAAGGTCTACAAGATGTATTAAGAAGTAGAGTAAAGGTGGCACCTCTTTTGGGCTACAATATACACCAGGTGCAGCTATAGTAGATGCCAGGTCTCTAGCTCACATTATAGTACATTTGTCACACATTAGGCCATGACGCTAAGTCATGGGGCTAATGCGAATGTCACAAAATACCACTTGTGTGACATTTTGTAACTTTATAATACCAATTTCTGGCATAGAGGGATGATAAATCCTGGCCTTTGTGCCATACATAGTATTAGTCAAACAGCCCAGGAAAATGTATTTCTACCTGATAGTAGATGTAACTGCAAGTAAAATATATAAACCTTAATTTGATCTATTTCATAGAATTCACCCTTTTTATGACAAATTACATTATTTGAAAACCTGGAAATGTAGACATGTGACACCACACTAGCTGGACATGTACAATAGTAACAAAACACAATCTGCAAAATGTTTCAGCTACCTGATACACTTATACACATATGATCTATTTGTACTTGTCTGAGAGCTAGCTGTCACTCAAAAATGATGACATTGCGTGAGGTCTACTAATCAGAACAGGCACCAGGGATGCCGGCATATAGGAAAATGTTCGCAGGGTACTGGTCTAGCGGTTATGCATTACCAAGGTGGCCATTGGACCAGGTTCCCATCAATCTTTTTGCGCAACTCTAATTGCTATCGATGTGTGAAAAATAATCACATGAAAATCTAAACTCTTGCCAATTTCTAGAAATTCGGCTGAAATGAGATTACAGAAGTATAACAAAATGTACTACATTTTTCATGTTGCTTCATGCTTTAGCACAGCTACCTACGAAAGCTTTAACGTGGTCATAGCCAAAGTTTGATAAATGGTGAAAATCCATTGCGATAATATGTTCTCATATGGAAAATCTTTACTGAAATAACAGATCAGTGAAATGTGAGCAGAACATTATCTCCAGTATATGAGACCATACATAAATACTGGTGAATACTTTGCTTAATTAGTAAAAGCAATTGCTTAGACATTGTCACACAAAATGATTTGGGTATTTTCTATATTTAAATTTTTAGGGATAACAATGTGATTTCTGAAAATATTACATCCTTTTTGGTTTTAAATAATTGTGGTAATTATTTGTTGAATTATTTAAGAACTATAAAATTGTTGTTTTGGATAAACATTAGAAAATAAATGTAACTAATATAAATTTACCAAAATAGTTTTGAGAGTTAATTGGCTGGAAAAATAGTTCCAAGCTGTATTCCTCTCAGCCTCTCACATCTACCTTAGCAGGTGTCCTAGTTATGGACTAATATTGACACCAATAGGAAATCTGCTGTGTCTAGAAAATGATCCATCCTTGATATCCAGAAATCGTTCAAAAGAATAAAATGACCGCAACCCCAATGAAATAATCAGTTAAAAGTATATAGGAAATAGCTATAGAAAAATGTATGCAGAGACAAATGTACTATCTTACACAACTCAACAGTAGCATATTGACTTGCAGCAATTATTGATCTAAATTGTCCAATGGAAAATTTAATCTTGCCCATAGCAGCCAAATGGAGCTCAAAATGAAAGCTACATTATGATTGGCTGCTATTAGCAACAGGGTCAGGTTTTTTTTCCCTATTGGACGATTTCAATAAATTAGGCCAATTTGCTTCATGTGGCTCAGCACCCAGGCTGGTGATGATAAATGTCATGATACAGATGCAACAGAATGGAGTTTCCATCAATAGGTTTATATTGAATATGCCACTTTACAAAAGCTATGTATCTGAGCATTTTGGCTTGCAGCAAAGCAGCTAATTACGGAACAGCATTCATTTTTTTCTAGAGCATTTTAAAGAAATTTAAGCTGGTCTTTGATAGGTGGCAAAGGTAAAAAAAAGTTGTTCTGTTAGATGGTTTTAATAAATAGAGTAAAGTAAAAGACTACAATGGCTAGCTAGGTATAAGCAAAGAACAATCTACATTTATTAAAGGAGCATTGTCAAGCACTACATAAATATGCAGTCTAATCACTTCCTGGCTGGTGGGGAGGTGGATTTATATTTCTGGTCAGTAGTTTCTTCTGCTACTGTGAAACATTAATGCATTAATGACATTTGTTCTTAAATGTACACTGTTATTACCATATTTTCATATAGATATAACAGGACATTTGAACAAGTTAGCAATGGTTAGGAGAACTGCTCTGGAAAATGATGATGCTGGTGGTTGGTGATTTTGCAGGAATGATAACAGGTCAGGAACTCAGAAGGGGAGTTGAGAATCTAACTGCTGTATAGAAATCAATGGGCTCGAAAGAGGAGGCTGGGATATCACAAATTAACTCCTCCGCCTGGAATGTAGCTACTCCACATACTCGGCCAGGCTCTGATGGTCGATATCCTTGGCATAAAGCTGTACACTGTTTAAGATAAAAGATTTCATAGCAGGAGAATGACAGCAGTTAGAAGAAGCAAGTCAATTACAAACTTGTTCATTCTCATCCTGTTTAAAATACTTGTTCTCGAGACTACACTTTTATCACTATATTTGGATACAGAGATAGCAAAGCCTTTGAACAAGTGAGCAGTAATTAGCAGAACTTCTGAAAAATGCTGATGCGGGGGGGCTGGCAATTTTGCAGGACTTATAACAAGTCAGGAACTGAGAGGGAGGGGAACAGCTAACTGCTATATAGAAATCAATAGGCTGTGATTTGATAAATTAACTCCTCAGCTTGGAATGTAGCTACTGCATATGGCCAGGCTTTCTTTATCTATCTCCTTGGCAACAAGCTGTATACAATGTAAGATAAAAGCTCTCACAGCAAGAGACTAACAGAAGATAGAAAAATCAACTCAAATACAAACTTGCTTATTTTCATACTCTCTAATTAACAAAAGCAATTTAATAACATGAGAATACTCCTTCAATGATCAAGGACAGTGGATACAACGAAAAGAAACTTTAAAGACTTGTGATAACTCTTAATATGTAGATTTACTCGCATTGACTTCCATGAAGCCTGTGAAATAGAGACCATTTTTTGTTTGTTAAATTTTAAAAGGTAATTCCTTTGTTGTTAGTAAATGATTCATTTGAGATTCTGGTTTTGGAATTTGAAATAATAGACTAAATAACAATTAAGGACCAAAAAAGCATGAAAAAAGAAAAAAACTGACGCAGATAAATTTTACAACCTAAATTTCATATCACTGAAAATATGTTTGTTTCTTGTTTTGCTGTTCCACCTTTTTTTCCTCATCCTAAAATAAAAATTTGCATTATTGAGTACATGGAACCAGAACATTCTCATACATAATACATAACCTTTATGATACTTTATTTTTACCTTGCGATAAAAGTACTACCACCTTTGAGTCTTTAGATGTTGTGGAGCTTTATAATCAGGTGTCATGCAGCTGCAGGTTAGCCAGGACTCTTTACATCTTGTCATTTAAGTCATTATTTATTGAATGACCATTGGTCAAATGGGGTAAATAGTGAATTAGCCCAACACAAACTATATGAGTTACAGGATATTAATGCTGAACATCAAAACCGACACCACCAGCACTACAAAATAATAAGCGTAACGTCACAAGCATTCCAGACCAATAACAATCAATTTTCATGCATGTTCCAGAATCGAAGAATTCTGTAAAAACCCCTCCCCTAAAAACCGCCACTGAGCTAATATAGCTATTATCTCTGCTTATATTCAGATTTTCTTTTCAACCAACACAAAGTAACAGAAGTAGTGTGATTAACCGGTAAGCACAGATATCTGTTTTGAGTGTGAAAACAGAGTTGTCATTGAACACCGCTAAGAACATGAAATTAAGTAGAGACTCGTGATGGAGCAAACACACAGTTATTGCGCTTGTTGCCAAACAAGATAACCCAACAAGAAAACAACAGAGAAACGCTATTTATGTACAAGACATCATGTGATATCAGAAATACGGCTCTGTTCCCACCACGCTTTTGTTTGTCTTTGTGTTGATACTGTAAACATTATTCATCCAGTTCTGAGCGCACTGAAAGGCCTTTTTCTTAAATAATGTTTGGTGGAAACCGCTTCAATTATCTCAAATCCCTGCTCTGAAGAATAGCTGCATGCATTACTGATGTCATTTCAATAAGTACAAATATACTTGCTATGCATGTTCTTTCATACTCATTATGCTTTGGAACGTTCAATGTTCCCTCTAGGGAAAACATAATCACAATGTTTCCATTGCTGTAATGGTAATTTTTACTACTCCAAAAGACTTCCTTTGCAGGGGTTTTTTTTTTTTTTAGGTTTTCATATAAAAGTGTTGCATTAGTAAAAGGAAAGAGAAAGCAAAAACAAAAAAGGAATCAATGGGCGATCTTTCATTGTGCTCATGTATGTAGTCACACTTCTACTGGATTGGAAGATCTGCTGTAAGGTCCCATTGCATTATTCAAGTCTGTTATTATTAATATGCAAATAATCCATCGCTTGGAAATCTCAGGGAGACTGAACAGTTTTCATTTCATTTACAAAAACAAAATCTCATCTTTAATCACGGTTTAAAGTGCTGACACTCTCACAATGTTCCTCTGTCGATAATCTGGGGACGCTGATCTACCGTCCTCCTCGGGCGAAGTTACTGGTGATGTTGGGATACTTATTACAGCTGTTGTTACATATGGAGGCTCACAGTTTAGTTTGATGGTTTCCTCCACTTTGGCATTTAGACTGGACCTGCTGTAAGAGAAAGATAGAAGATATTTACACTGAAGCCTAGTACTTTTCTCATTTTCATGTTAGGTTATTTCATTGACAAAGGTATTAAAGGGTATGTATACTTATAACACTTATGAAGATCTGCATACGTTTCCATGAGCACAGACTACAAACAAATCCACTGTACTCTCACCCACTTACGCCACTTGTGAAAACCTAAATATGTCCACACGAGCACAGAATACAAACAAATCCACTGTATTCTCCCCCCACTTACGCCACTTGTGAAGACCTACTTATGTCCACATGAGCATAGACTACAAACAAATCCACTGTATTCTCCCCCACTTATGCTACTTGTGAAGACCTACATATGTCCACATGAGCACAGACTAGAAACAAGTCCACTGTACTCTCCCTCACTTATGCCACTTGTGAAAACCTACCTATGTCCATATGCGCACAGACTACAACAAATCCACTGTACTCTGACCCACTTACGCCAATTGTGATGATCTACATATGCCCACATGAGTACAGACTACCCACAAATCCACTGTACTCCCACCCACTTACGCCACTTGTGAAGACCTACATATGTCCACATGAGCACACACTACCAACAAATCCACTGTACTCCCACCCACTTACGCCACTTGTGAAAACCTACATATGTCCACATGAGCACAGACTACCAACAAATCCATTGTACTCTCACCCTTCCAGCATGCAGCCTGACATCTTTCCTCACTTTTTGCCAACATATCGAGTGCATTTTACAGTGTAGTGGGCATAGATTGAAGGCATATGACTGTAGGATCAGACTACATAGAGATTAATAATAGTGATGAGTGAGTATACTTGTTGCTCGGGTTTTCCCGAGCACCCAGTATTTGTTAGTGCTCGGAGATTTTGTTTTCCTCCACGCAGCTGAATGATTTACAGCTATTAGCCAGGCCGAATACATGTGAGGAATGCCTGTTTGTTAGGGAATTCCCACATATATTCACTCTGTCCAGCAGCCATAAATCATGCAGCTGAGGCCAGGAAAACTAAATCTCCGAGCACTAACAAATACTCGGAGATCACCCGAGCGTGCTCGGGAAAACCCAAGCAATCAGCATACTCGCTCATCACTAATAACCTTTACAAAGAGCTGCAGACACAAATCATGGGACTTGCACAAATCAAGACTATTTCTAATCAAGACTATTTGCAAAGTTGCTTCATTTTTTTTACTCTAGATGCATTTGAACCGAAAAAAAATAATTTGGCTACAAAATTGTGTACATTGCCTTTGAAGAGTACATTTAGCCAAAAATAAAAATATCATAGTAGTCTTTGACCCTTACATACAAAGGATTTGTGGAGTCTTTATAACTAAAACTGTTTGTCTTGTAGGCCACTCAGTAATAAGAAATTATTCTCATTTTCCATCATGTTACAAATACAGGGGAGCAGCAGCTTGTGAGCTTGATCAATGTCAATGCTGCTGTGATCACATTACTTTATAAACCCCTTCATGACTGATCACATTACTTTATTAACCCTTTGATGACCCGCTGCTTTTAACAAGTTAAATGCCTCTGCCAAATACTGGCATTTAACATGCGCCGTCTGGAAGCATGTCACAAGTTCCGCCCATTGGCACCCCTGTCATGGGATCACTGCTATGTACAGTGGGGAAAAAAAGTATTTAGTCAGCCACCAATTGTAAAAGTTCTCCCAATTAAAAAGATGAGAGAAGCCTGCAATTGACATCATGGGTAGACCACAACTATGAGAGTCAAAATGAGAAAACAAATCCAGAAAATCACCTTGTCTGATTTGGAAAGATTTATTTAGCAAATTATGGTGGAAAATAAGTATTTGGTCACCTAAAAACATGCAAGATTTCTGGCTCTCACAGATCTGTAACTTCTTCTTTAAGCGGCTCCTCTGTCCTCCACTCATTATCTGTTGTAATGGCACCTGTTATCAGTATAAAAGATACCTGTGCACAACCTCAAACAGTCACACTCCGAACTCCACTATGGTGAAGACCAAAGAGCTGTCGAAGTACACCAGAAACAAAATTGTAGCCCAACACCAAGCTGGGAAGACTGAATTTGCAATAGGCAAGCAGCTTGGTGTGATGAAATCAACTGTGGGAGCAATAATAAGAAAATAGAAGACATACAAGACCACTGATAATCTCAATCGATCTGGGGCTCCACACAAGATCTCACCCCATGGGGTCAAAATGATCACAAGGACGGTGAGCAAAAATCCCAGAAGCGCACGGGGGGACCTAGTGAATGACCTGCACAGAGCTGGGACCACCGTAACAAAGGCTACCATCAGTAACACACTACGCCGCCAGGGACTCAGATCCTGCAGTGCCAGACGTTCCCCCCTATTTAAGCCAGTACATGTCCGGACCCGCCTGAAGTTTAGGAGAGAGCATTTGGATTATCCAGTAGAGTACTGGAGAATATCATATGGTCTGTTGAAACCAAAGTAAAACTGTTTGGTAGAAACAAAACTCATTGTTTGGAGGAGACAGCATGCTGAGTTACATCCAAAGAACACCATTCCTACTGTAAAGCATGGGGGTGGCAACATCATGTTTTGGGGCTGTTTCTCTGCAAAGGGACCAGGACGACTGATCCGTGTACATGAAAGAATGAATGGGGCCATGTATCATGAGATTTTGAGTGCAAACCTCCTTCCATCAGCAAGGGCATTGAAGATGAAACATGGATGGGTCTTTCAGCAGGATGATCCCAAGCACACCACCAGGGCAACGAAGGAGTGGCTTCGTAAGAAGCATATGTAGGTCGTGAAGTGGCCTAACAAGTCATCAGATCTCAACCCCATAGAAAACCTTTGGAGGGAGTTGAAAGTCCATGTTGCTGTCATGGGAAGCCTAGGTAGGCAAGAGCTAATAACCCAGGCCCCTGCGATTTCCCTCAACTCTGGGAAACCCTGACTGACCCTCTCCCAGAGTTTACACTGATGGTGTGCATGTCTGGGCCTCCACCCTCACCCTGTCTCCTGTTTCAACCCTAGGCTGAAACATCCACCCACCACCCAGTGAAGAGACCACTAACCAATACCCACAGTTAGCACAGACAAGGATAATGGAAAATATACACCACGCCGCAGTCACTCAGGAATACACAATAAGTGCACAGGGCAAAACAAATACAAATATAGGAAGGAGGAAAATATGACAAAGGGAAATATACACCACCAGATACGATTCTCCTATTCCTAGACCACCACTCCAGACCGAGATAGCCAAGCACAAGACAGAAGCTATAATCGGCGACACCCAATGTTCAGAAGAACAATTTAAAGGCAGTGGGCGTGACCCAGCTTCCAATCCGAGCACCAGCTAAATTAACCCCGGACCAGCTAGACAAAATCTAGCCAACGCCACTGAGCGCATAGTGGACAAAAGCGGAATTACCGCTGTCTGTTGAACGCCCTAGTATGAACAGCGTCCGACATGACAGTTGCCCAGCGACAGGCTCAAAACATCACTGCTCTAGAGGAGATGGGCCAACATACCACCAACAGTGTGTGCCAACCTTGTGAAGACTTACAGAAAACCTTTGACCTCTGTTATTGCCAACAAAGGATATATAACAAAATATTGAGAGGAACTTTTGTTAACGACCAAATAGTTATTTTCTAACATAATTTGCAAAATAAATCTTGCCAAATCAGACAAGGGGATTTTCTGGATTTGTTTTATCATTTTGACTCACTCTCATAGTTGTGGTCTACCTATGATGTCCATTACAGGCCTGTCTCATCTTTTTAAGTGGGAGAACTCGCACAATTAGTGGCTAACTAAATATTTTTTTCCCCACTGCATAGCACATCCTGAGTCGCTGCTTTAAGTCTCCTAAGGGGACTAGTAATTAAAATAAAAAGTGTAAACTTAAGTATAAACCCCCCACAAAAGTTAAAATCACCCCCCTTTTGCCCCACTAAAATAAAACAATTCGAAAAATACATATAATTGGTATCGGTGCTTTAAGAAATGACCAATATATCAAAATATAAAATAAACCAATCTGATCGATAAATGGTGTAATGAGAAAAAAATTGAAACGCCAAAATTTAGTTTTTTTGTTGCTGCAACATTGCAATAAAATAAAAAATGTCAGCTTGGGGCGAAAGAAAAAGCTCTCACCCAGACCACAAAGACCACTGTAATTCCCTGTTAGGGTAATGTATTCATTTATTTTAACTATGTTCCATTTTATTTTATCAGTCTATACATCTAGAATTATTCTAGCTAGCAGATAAAAAAATGGTAGCACTTTAAACTGCAATGTGAAAAAAATTTGGTAGTTTATTCAACCATATAAAATAAAAATTACAATTACAACTCGGCATATTGTAGATTGTGGTATCTAATACTGGGAAGGGCTCAGAGTTGGGATCCACTTTCTAAGCACCAGGCTGCTTTCCTTTATTTTTTTATCTCTATATATTAATCTGACTGTCCAGCTATCTATGAAAGAAATAAAGTGCTGCAATTACAATCTCCTTCTATCCTGAAATGGAAGAAGCATGCAGCTATGAGACTTTATGACCTTCATGACCTATCACGTATAGGTACGTCATAGATCGTGCCTCTGTATTTTATGTGGGCTCTGGTGCTGAGCCTGAATCTTTTCCGGCACATAATAGCTGATTTGATCAGCTGTCATGTGCCCCTAACAGTCGCAGGTGGAACTGTGATCCACTCAAAGCTGTTAACATGTTAAATCTCTTGACAGCGGAATTTAAGCTGCACTTACAGGAGGCACATCACAAACCTCGCCTATCGGCGGCCTTGTCACATGATCGCGGGGCACTGATGGGTTGCATGACAACCGGGGGTCTGTAGAAGACAGTGCTCATCATTGCAGTTCTCCTATGATTGCTGGCCCGTGGTAGGCGTTCATAGGAGATGATGATTTCTGCTACACATTTCTGCTATGTGTAGCACAGGCGATCAGACGATCGCAGCTTCAAGTTTCCTAAGGAGACTAGTGTTGAGCATTCCGATACCGCAAGTATCGGGTATCGGCCGATACTTGCTGTATCGGAATTCCGATACCGAGTTCCGATATTTTTGTGATATCGGAAATCGGAATCGGAAGTTCCCAGTGTATGATTCCCAGGGTCTGGAGGAGAGGAGACCCTGGGATCCATATTCATGTAAAAAATAAAGAATTAAAATAAAAAATATGGATATACTCACCCCTCCGGCGGCCCCTGGACCTTACCGATGTAACCGGGAGCCTCCGTTCCTAAGAATGAGGAGTTTAGGACCTGCGATGATGTCGCGGCTTGTGATTGGTCGCGTGAGCGGTCACAAGTGGTCACGCGACCAATCACAAGCCGCGATGTCATCGCAGGTCTTTCACTCGCTCATTCTTAGGAACGGAGGCTGCCGGTTACAGCGGTTACTACCAGGGTGCGTCAGAGGGTGAGTATATCCCTATTTTTTTCTTTTTTTTCCTTATTTTACATATTAATATGGATCCCAGGGCCTGAAGGAGAGTTTCCTCTCCTTCAGACCCTGGGAACCATCCAGGATACCTTCCGATACTTGTGTCCCATTGACTTGTATTGGTATCGGGTATCGGTATCGGCAATATCCGATATTTTTCGGATATCGGCCGATACCATCCGATACCGATACTTTCAAATATCGGAAGGTATCGCTCAACACTAAAGGAGACTAATGAAGCAAGTAAAATGTAGAAAACATTTTTACTAAAAAAATATGAGTTCAAATCACCCCCTTTTGCTCCATACAAAAAAAAAATACACATATTTGGTATCACTGCATTCAGAAACGCCCGATCTATCAAAATATAAAAACAAATAATGCAATCAGTAAACGGCGTAACAAGGAAAAGAATCAAACACCTGAATTTTGTGGTTTTTGTCCCCAAAACATTGCAATAAAATGCAATAATAGGTGATTAAAACAGCATATCTACTTCAAAATGGTATTAAAAAAAATGTCAGCTCAGCGCTCAAAACAAAAAGCCTTTACCTGGCCCCAGAACCAGAAAAATGAAAATGCTACAGGTCTTGGAAAATGACGCTGTTTTTTTTTTTTTTTTTATACAAACTTTGGATTTTCTTCACCATTGTAATAAAAAAGAAAAAGAACCTAGACATGTTTGGTATCTGTGAACTTGCTCTGACCTGGAGAATGATAAGGGCAGGTCAGTTTTAGCACATAGTGAACAGGGTAAAAAAAAAAAAAAAAAATCAATTGTGGAATTGCACTTTTTTTTTTTTTTTTTGCAATTTCACCGCACTTGGATTTTTTTCACCTTTTTCCAGTACACTATATGGTAAAATCAATGGTGTCATTCAAAAGTACAACTCGTCCCGCAAAAAACAAAACATATTGACAAATAGAAAACCTCACATGTGAAACCTGCTTTACTATTGGAGGAGACCGATGGACAGATTTGATCACATCGTCCTCCACCAGCGGCAATTTTATGGACAGGAGTAACGTGTAGTCTCTGAGGAAAGAGCAGGAGGATAACCTGTCATACCATATCTGCCATAAAAAATCATGTCTCCTACATATGTTAAAATAAAGATAGCATGGCCATCCCATTAACTCTTTCTGCAGCCAGCAGTAAACAGTGTAAGGATATAGTAACACTATCAGTATTTGGTCAGTATGTTACTAAGCCAAAACCAGGAGTGGGTGATAAATACAGAAGTGGTGACGTGTTTCTATTATACTTTTTCTCTGATTGTTCCACTGCTGATTTTGACTTATAAATACTGATGTAAAATACTGATCAAATACTGAATGAGTGACCATAGCATAATACAGAGGCCACAAGAGGCAAACAGTGCAAAACTTTTGATGAAACACAACTGCAAAAATGAATTTTAGCCCCAATTGCATGCATAAAAGTAAGAAAAAAGGTTCCTAAAGGTGGACAAACCCTTTAAGGACAGCCCCACCTCAAACAGACCACTAATATTACTTCAGCCACAGAAATAAGATACCTGCTCATTCAAGCCATACAGGCACATTTTTTGGAAAAGGGGGCAAGATATATTGCCACTATGTAATATAGATTTTCAGCTTTACATAAAAATGCTATCCTGTTTTTGCGCTTATGGTCCCAGCTCTGCATTTGCATTGGTCCAATACAATGACTTCCTAATAAGCCTGCAATTGACATATCACATACACAGCTGCCAACATATAGCAGAGATGTAGGGGAGTTAGAGAGCCACAGAATGTAACAGGACTAAGGAGGTGTCACTTAGACTCAGTGGGGTAACAGAGTATGATGAGCCCTGGTACAAGATTTGGACCAGGGCTTCCCCACTGGAATATATTCATGTGCAGCTGATGCAGCTGCATCAGGGTCCGGAAGTGGAAGGGGGCCCCTGCAGGGTGGCTAACACTGAGGGCAATCTGGTCTTTCTCTGACCCCGAGGCTCCGAAGGGCACCTGGCCAGATTGCGGTGGGCAGGGAGCAATCCTGTGAGTGGTGTGTGTATGTGTGTGTGAAGGTAGTGGAGAGGGAAATGATGGGGTGGTGAGGGAGAAAGCAATGATGCAGGTGGTGCAAAGGGCAATGATTGGAGTGGCGGGGGAGAAAGCAATGATAGAGGTGGTGGAAAGGGAAATGATGGGAGTGGTGGGGGAGAAAGCAATGATAGAGATGTGTTATGACCCCAGTGGACAGGGTCTCAGAGGAACGTGTAAGTCTGCAAGATACAAAAATCCAGCTCATAGGGCTATGGTAACTGGGTTGACCAAATAGCTACTCCTAACGCCAACACTAGAAGTAGCCGGGGATCATGCCTACGGTGATCGCTAGATGACTCGCGCCAGCCGGAGAATCTAACTACCCCTAGGAGAAGAAAACAAAGACCTCTCTTGCCTCCAGAGAAAGGGACCCCAAAGCAAGATACAAGCCCCCCACAAATAATAACGGTGAGGTAAGAGGAAATGACAAACACAGAAATGAACCAGGTTCAGCAAAGAGAGGCCAGCTTACTAATAGCAGAATATAGCAAGATAACTTATCTGGTCAACAAAAACCCTATAAAAATCCACGCTGGAGATTCAAGAACCCCCGAACCGTCTAACGGTCCGGGGGGAGAACACCAGCCCCCTAGAGCTTCCAGCAAGGACAGGATACAGATAGGAACAAGCTGGACAAAAATACCAAACAAAACAAAAGCAAAAAGCAATGAAGCAGACTTAGCTTGAAAAACAGGAACCAGGATCAGAGGACAAGAGCACAACAGATTAGCTCTGATTTCAACGATGCCAGGCATTGAACTGAAGGTCCAGGGAGCTTATATAGCAACGCCCCTGAACTAACGGCCCAGGTGAGGATATAGGAAAAGACAGACGCTCCAGAGTCAAATCACTAATGACCACTAGAGGGAGCAAAAAGCAAAATCACAACAGTACCCCCCCTTAGTGAGGGGTCACCGAACCCTCACCACGACCACCAGGGCGATCAGGATGAGCGGCGTGAAAGGCACGAACTAAATCGGCCGCATGAACATCAGAGGCGACCACCCAGGAATTATCTTCCTGACCATAGCCCTTCCAATTGACCAGGTACTGAAGCCTCCGCCTGGAGAGACGAGAATCCAAGATCTTCTCCACCACGTACTCCAACTCGCCCTCAACCAACACCGGAGCAGGAGGCTCAGCAGAAGGAAGCACAAGCACAACGTACCGCCGCAACAAGGACCTATGAAACACGTTGTGGATAGCAAACGACACAGGAAGATCCAGGCGAAAGGATACAGGATTAAGAATTTCCAATATCTTGTAAGGACCAATAAAACGAGGTTTAAATTTGGGAGAGGAAACCTTCATAGGAACAAAGCGGGAAGAAAGCCACACCAAATCCCCAACACGTAGTCGGGGACCCACACCGCGGCGGCGGTTGGCAAAGCGCTGAGCCCTCTCCTGTGACAACTTCAAGTTGTCCACCACAAGATTCCAGATCCGCTGCAACCTATCCACCACAGAATCCACCCCAGGGCAGTCAGAAGGTTCCACATGACCCGAAGAAAAACGAGGGTGGAAACCAGAGTTGCAGAAAAACGGCGAAACCAAGGTGGCGGAACTAGCCCGATTATTAAGGGCAAACTCAGCTAACGGCAAGAAGGTCACCCAATCGTCCTGATCAGCAGAGACAAAACACCTCAAATAAGCCTCCAAAGTCTGATTAGTTCGCTCCGTCTGTCCATTAGTCTGAGGATGGAAAGCAGACGAAAACGACAAGTCAATGCCCATCCTACTACAAAAGGATCGCCAGAATCTGGAAACGAACTGGGATCCTCTGTCTGACACAATATTCTCAGGGATGCCGTGCAAACGAACCACGTTCTGGAAAAACACAGGAACCAGATCGGAAGAGGAAGGCAGTTTAGGCAAAGGAACCAAATGGACCATCTTGGAGAAGCGATCACATATTACCCAGATAACAGACATGCCCTGAGACACCAGAAGATCAGAAATGAAATCCATGGAGATATGTGTCCAAGGTCTCTTAGGGACAGGCAAGGGCAAGAGCAACCCGCTGGCACGAGAACAGCAAGGCTTAGCTCGAGCACAAGTCCCACAGGACTGTACAAATGACCGCACATCCCTAGACAAGGAAGGCCACCAAAAGGATCTGGCCACCAGATCTCTGGTGCCAAAAATTCCTGGGTGACCTGCCAACACCGAGGAATGAACCTCGGAAATGACTCTGCTGGTCCACTTATCAGGCACAAACAGTCTGTCAGGTGGACAAGAATCAGGCCTATCAGCCTGAAATCTCTGCAACACACGTCGCAGATCTGGAGAAATAGCTGACAAGATAATACCATCCTTAAGAATACCAACAGGTTCAGCGACTCCAGGAGCATCAGGCACAAAGCTCCTGGAAAGAGCATCGGCCTTCACATTCTTTGAACCTGGTAAATACGAGACAACAAAGTCAAAACGGGAGAAAAACAATGACCAGCGGGCCTGTCTAGGATTCAGGCGTTTAGCAGACTCGAGATACATCAGATTTTTGTGATCAGTCAAGACCACCACACGATGCTTAGCACCCTCGAGCCAATGACGCCACTCCTCAAATGCCCATTTCATGGCCAACAACTTCCGATTGCCCACATCATAATTTCGCTCCGCAGGCGAAAACTTCCTAGAGAAAAAGGTGCAAGGTCTCATAACAGAGCAACCAGGGCCTCTCTGCGACAAAACGGCCCCTGCTCCAATCTCTGAAGCATCCACCTCAACTTGAAAGGGAAGTGAGACATCAGGCTGGCACAAAACAGGCGCCGAAGTAAACCGACGTTTCAACTCCTGGAAAGCCTCCACGGCAGCAGGAGCCCAATTAACCACATCGGAGCCCTTCTTGGTCATATCCGTCAAAGGTTTCACAATGCTAGAAAAGTTAGCGATAAAACGACGGTAGAAGTTAGCGAAACCCAAGAACTTCTGAAGACTCTTAACTGACGAGGGCTGAGTCCAATCAAGAATAGCTCGGACCTTGACTGGGTCCATCTCCACAGCAGAAGGGGAAAAAATGAACCCCAAAAAGGGAACCTTCTGTACACCAAAAAGACACTTTGAGCCCTTGACAAACAAAGAATTTTCACGCAAAATTTTAAAGACCATCCTGACCTGCTCCACATGCGAGTCCCAATTATCAGAAAAAAACAGAATATCATCCAGATAAACGATCAGAAATTTATCCAGATAGTTCCGGAAAATGTCATGCATAAAGGACTGAAAAACTGAAGGGGCATTAGAGAGCCCAAAAGGCATCACCAAGTACTCAAAATGACCTTCGGGCGTATTGAATGCGGTTTTCCATTCATCCCCTTGCTTAATGCGCACAAGGTTGTACGCACCACGAAGGTCTATCTTGGTAAACCACTTGGCACCTTTAATCCAGGCAAACAAGTCAGACAACAGCGGCAAAGGATACTGAAATTTGACAGTGATCTTATTTAAAAGCCGATAGTCAATACAAGGCCTCAAAGATCCGTCCTTTTTAGCCACAAAAAAAGAATCCCGCACCAAGAGGGGAAGAAGACGGACGGATGTGTCCTTTCTCCAGAGACTCCTTGATATATGAACGCATAGCGGTATGTTCAGGTATCGACAGATTAAACAGTCTTCCCTTAGGAAATTTACTGCCTGGAATCAAATCTATTGCACAGTCACATTCCCTATGAGGAGGCAATGCACTGGACCTGGACTCGCTAAAGACATCCTGATAATCAGACAAGTACTCCGGAACTTCCGAAGGCGTAGAAGAAGCAATAGACACAGGCAGGGAATCCTCATGAATACCACGACAGCCCCAACTAGACACTGACATAGCCTTCCAGTCAAGGACTGGATTATGGGTCTGTAACCATGGCAGCCCCAAAACAACCAAATCATGCATTTTATGTAGAACGAGAAAACGTATCACCTCGCGGTGTTCAGGAGTCATGCACATGGTAACCTGTGTCCAATACTGCGGCTTATTTTCTGCCAATGGCGTAGCATCAATACCCCTAAGAGGGATAGGATTTTCTAATGGTTCAAGAATAAAACCACAGTGCTTAGCAAATGAGAGATCCATAAGACTCAGGGCAGCACCTGAATCTACAAACGCCATGACAGGATAAGATGACAGTGAGCAAATCAAAGTTACAGACAGAATAAACTTAGGATGCAAATTACCAACGGTGACAGGACTAACAACCTTAGATATACGTTTAGAGCATGCTGAGATAACATGTGTAGAATCACCACAGTAGTAGCACAAGCCATTCCGGCGTCTATGAATTTTCCTCTCATTTCTAGTCAGGATTCTATCACATTGCATCAAATCAGGTGTCCGTTCAGACAACACCATGAGGGAATTTGCGGTTTTTCTATCACATTGCATCACATCAGGTGTCTGTTCAGACAACAACATGAGGGAATTTGCGGTTTTGCGCTCCCGCAACCGCCGGTCAATTTGAATAGCCAGGGACATGGTATCATTCAGACCTGTGGGAATGGGAAAACCCACCATAACATTCTTAATGGCCTCAGAAAGGCCATTTCTAAAATTAGCGGCCAGTGCACACTCGTTCCAATGTGTCAGCACGGACCATTTCCGAAATTTTTGGCAATACACCTCAGCCTCGTCCTGGCCCTGAGACATAGCCAGCAAGGCTTTCTCTGCCTGAATCTCAAGATTGGGTTCCTCATAAAGTAAACCGAGCGCCAGAAAAAACGCATCAATATCAGCCAATGCCGGATCTCCTGGCGCCAACGAAAAAGCCCAATCCTGAGGGTCACCCCGTAAGAATGAAATAACAATTTGTACTTGTTGAGCAGAGTCTCCAGACGAACAAGGTTTCAGGGACAAAAATAATTTACAATTATTCCTGAAATTCCTAAACTTAAATCGGTCTCCTGAAAACAGTTCAGGAATCGGAATCTTGGGTTCAGACCTAGGATTTCTGGTAACATAATCTTGTATACCCTGCACACGAGCGGCAAGCTGGTCCACACTTGTAATCAAGGTCTGGACATTCATGTCTGCAGCAAGCTTAAGCCACTCTGAGGTAAAGGGGAAAAGAAAAGAAAAATGAGAGAGGAAAAAAAAAAAACTCAAAATTTTCTTTCTTATAATCCCACTTCTGCAATGCATTAAACATTTAATACTGGCCTGGCATACTGTTATGACCCCAGTGGACAGGGTCTCAGAGGAACGTGTAAGTCTGCAAGATACAAAAATCCAGCTCATAGGGCTATGGTCTATAGAAAAAAACCGTGTGCACTACTGTATGGATGGTGCTAAGGTAGGCTCCCACACCTTAAGTCAGATAAAGAAAAAACCTAGCACTCAACTTGATGCGTGTGTGAATTTTTATTTGTAGTACCCAATAAACGTTTCGGTCCCACATACGGACCTTCATCAGTTACGTACCAGGGTGAGGCTTGGGCATAAGAGACAGAAGTGTCTCAGGGCACACATACATGCAGCGTCTTATCAAAGCGCTGAACTGATGTAAATGCTGATAGCGGCCAGACGTGATGTGCCGTGGTCAGACGCGGTATCCGGCGGATACCGCGTCTGACCACGGCACATCACGTCTGGCCGCTATCAGCATTTACATCAGTTCAGCGCTTTGATAAGACGCTGCATGTATGTGTGCCCTGAGACACTTCTGTCTCTTATGCCCAAGCCTCACCCTGGTACGTAACTGATGAAGGTCCGTATGTGGGACCGAAACGTTTATTGGGTACTACAAATAAAAATTCACACACGCATCAAGTTGAGTGCTAGGTTTTTTCTTTATCATAGGGCTATGGTAACTGGGTTGACCAAATAGCTACTCCTAACGCCAACACTAGAAGTAGCCGGGGATCATGCCTACGGTGATCGCTAGATGACTCGCGCCAGCCGGAGAATCTAACTACCCCTAGGAGAAGAAAACAAAGACCTCTCTTGCCTCCAGAGAAAGGGACCCCAAAGCAAGATACAAGCCCCCCACAAATAATAACGGTGAGGTAAGAGGAAATGACAAACACAGAAATGAACCAGGTTCAGCAAAGAGAGGCCAGCTTACTAATAGCAGAATATAGCAAGATAACTTATCTGGTCAACAAAAACCCTATAAAAATCCACGCTGGAGATTCAAGAACCCCCGAACCGTCTAACGGTCCGGGGGGAGAACACCAGCCCCCTAGAGCTTCCAGCAAGGACAGGATACAGATAGGAACAAGCTGGACAAAAATACCAAACAAAACAAAAGCAAAAAGCAATGAAGCAGACTTAGCTTGAAAAACAGGAACCAGGATCAGAGGACAAGAGCACAACAGATTAGCTCTGATTTCAACGATGCCAGGCATTGAACTGAAGGTCCAGGGAGCTTATATAGCAACGCCCCTGAACTAACGGCCCAGGTGAGGATATAGGAAAAGACAGACGCTCCAGAGTCAAATCACTAATGACCACTAGAGGGAGCAAAAAGCAAAATCACAACAGAGATGGTGGAAAGGGCAATGATAGGGATGATGGGGAGAAGGCAATGATGGAGGTGGTGAAAAGGGCAATGATGAGGTGGTGGGGGAGAAGGCAATGATGAAGGTGGTGGAAAGGGCAATGAAGGGATGGTGGGGGAAAGGCAATGATGGAGGTGATGGAGAATGCAATGATGGGGGAGAAAGCAATGATAGAGGTGGTGGAAAGGGAAATGATGAGAATGGTGGGGGAGGAAGCAATGATAGAGGTGGTGGAAAGGGAAATGATGGGAGTGGTAGGGGAGAAAGTAATGATAGAGGTGGTGGAAAGGGCAATGATAGGGATGATGGGGAGAAGGCAATGATGAAGGTGGTGAAAAGGGCAATGATGAGGTGGTGGGGGAGAAGGCAATGATGAAGGTGGTGGAAAGGGGGGCAATGAAGGGATGGTGGAGGAGAAGGCAATGATGGAGGTGATGGAGAATGCAATGATGGGGAGAAAGCAATGATAGAGTGGTGTGTGTATGTGTGTGTGTGTGAAGGTGTTGGAGAGGATAATGATGGGGTGGTGGGGGAGAAAGCAAACATGCAGGTGGTGGAAAGGGCAATGATTGGAGTGGTGGGGGAGAAAGCAATGATAGAGGTGGTGGAAAGGGCAATGTTGGGAGTGGTGGGGGAGAAAGCAATTATAGAGGTGTGTAAAGGGCAATGATTGGAGTGGTGGGGAGAAAGCAATGATAAGTAAGTAAGGTTTTTCTGGGACCTGTAGTCCTACAAGTAATTGTGTTGTTTTAGAGGGAGGCTGGCAGGGCTAGTTCTGAAAGCTGGGCGGGTCGAACTAGCCAAGCACACACCACCCATCTATGGGAGTGGTTACAACTACATAATATGACCAGGGTGTGGGTCACATGGTTCCTGTGGTCTCTGCAATGGAGTCAGTAGTGGTTCCTGTGTATGGACCTGAGTGGTCTCTGTAATGGAGACTGTGTAGATCCTGGACGGCTTGTGTATTGGGCGGTCCTGAGTGTGGACTGGATCCCTGAATAGTGCACTGGGAGGCAGTGGATCTGAAGACTGGTGTGTTGGGAGATCCTGGGAGTAGGATCAGATCCCCGATAAGCGCACTTAGAGACTTGTGTGTTGGACAGTCCCTGGTGGGGAAGGACATCCTGAATAGCGCACTGAGTGGCCTGTGTTGGAAGTCCTGGGAGTAGGATTCCTGAATAGCACAACCTGTGTTGGAAGTTCTGGGGGTAGGATTCCTGAAGAGCACATGGGAAGGAGTGTATGCAGAGTCTGCAATGGCACTGCATTGGAGGAGCTACAGCCCGTCTGAGGATCTGGACTAACTGATGTGTGCCTGCCAAGCAAGTTGGTGATTCCGGTTTTGGCAGTTTCCTTGGAGGAGAGAGGACTGACAGGAGTCAGCGTGTTGAACAGGAGCTCCTGGAAGGTAACCCAGAGTATGAGGAACTGTGTGCACTGACAGTGGGTCAGTAATGAACTGTGTGGTCTCCCATGGTAACTGGACGAAGTAAGGTCTAGCGTGTTTGGAGACTACGAATCAATGTCGTGTGTGCTATATGACATGGACATTGATACTGCATACAGACACCCCCGGGAACTAGTCAAGGAGGGCCTGTCAGGTGTAGTGTCTGAACTGTGAGTTAAAAACCGTATATGAAATATCTAAGTTAAAGCCACAACTTAATGTCACCTGTTGGTGCCTATTGTGTTCCATGAAGTGTAATGGACTGTGCAAGACCCGGTTTATGATGCCATAATTTTAAACCGCATGGACTGTTTTTGTGAGAAAAACGTGCCTGTGTGTTAGGTGTCGAGTTCCCGCCACTGCACAGGGGGAATCTCGAACAATCTCCGCTGCGGTCTCCCATTCTCCTCCAGCCACAGTGGAGTCTGTTCAGCAGAGATGCTGGTCCCAGCATCTGGCTCAAGCTGATACTGTACGGCTAGTTACTGCTGTCCTTCCAGGCTCAGCCATTGTAACCAGTACTGATCAGCGGCGAGCAGGCATCCCTGGGACTAAGTCCTGCTTTTCTTCTTCTGAACATGCCCAAGGGATGACCTCTCATTGGAGGTCGGGGGTCACATGCTCAGGTCCTGTAGCAGCTCCTATTGGACCACTAGGAAGGTCCTGGAGAGCTTCCACTATAAAAGGTTCGCATGGCCACATGGCCATGCGCTAGTATAAACTTATTATTGTGTGTGTGTGTGGATGTATGCCTGTCGATGGATGAAAGCTTCGAATAATTCCCATCCCTAGTGTTGTTGACTGTTCGTGAATGGTGGAAGCTATCTAGCGCCTGACAGTGCTATCCCACACAGCTAGCACACGATACAGCGTCTGATAGCAGTGACCGCCAGTGGGGCACCGTGCGCTAATAGAGCGCTTTGCTGACCCAAGTCTGGGTGGTTAGTGGCATCCGCCAGAGCGGCACTGCACGCACTGTTGTGCAGAAAATTATTAGTTCTGTTAATCTCTGACACCCCAGTAGCGGTGTCGAGCGCAAGAGGTCTAGAGGAACTATTTCCCTGAGTCTTGGGACAGAGTTCTGTGACTCTTTGCTTGCGCTCTTTGTGTGGTACCGCGGCCCTGTGACACAACAGGGTTCGCTTCCTTCATACCGGATGAAGCTAACCCATGTGTGTATCCACATTATACTGCCATATAGTCCGTCATTACTCAGCAGCATGTTCCATCTCTGCACGATGGACCCCGGGCTGCGAACGCACCTTATACCATCCTTATAATTATTTGGTGCGTTTCGGTAGCCTTAACACTGTGTGACTGAGTCCCATTACTAAGCAAAAGTCCCCCAACACATGCAGTAAGTACTATCTCACATATGGTGCTAGACTGCGGGCAATGGTCCAGGAAGCACGTGTGGACGTGACTGCTGTAACTCGGTGGGGTTACGAAGTTTGCTGTGGATCGGCGGGTCCGCAAAGCTGACAAGAATCTGGCTGTAACTCAGCGGAGTTACGAAGTTTTGCTGTGGATCGGTGGGTCCACGAAGTCTGCGGTGGAGCTGCAGTTGCAGCAAGAGGTTCTGCAGCAGCCAGAGCTGTAGTGGCAGCAGCAGGGGCTTGTGATCGGCAGCCGGAGGTGCTGGCGGTTTGTGACTGCAGCAGGAGCTGTGGTAGCACCAGCAGTAGCTGGTGAGGTGTCGTAAAAGGACATTGGTCCAGATTATGCAGACTCTTAAAGGGCCTGTGATGACCAAAAAGAGACTTTTTTTGTGCGAACTGGTGCCTGAGAGTACCGTGGGGAGTCCACGGGGTGTACCCCAGGAAAGGGGTGGTGCCCCTAAAAGGGGTGGTGTCCCTAAAAGTGGGCGGTGACCCAAACAGGGATGGTTGCCCAAAAGGGTTGGGGTCCCAAAAGGTGGCGGTAACCTGAACAGGGATGGTGTCCCAAAAAGGGATGGAGTCCCAAAAGGGGGTGGTAACCCGAACAGGGATACTTGCCCAAAAAGGGGTGGAATCCCAAAAGGGGGCGGAGCATTTCAAAGGGGTGCCACAGATTAACTATTTCCAGGGGCATGTGAATTATGTGTGTCCAGTCTGCTATGTAAATTATCCACCCAGTGAGAGTTTACAGGGGGGGTTCCCTGCGGATGCATGAGAAGAAAATGTGCGGACTGGTCGATTCTGGGAGCCCGATGACACTAGTGAGGGTTGCACCTGAGGGATTTGAAATACCCAATAGGAGGGTCAGGGTCACCTGTATCCATGGGCGCACTTTGGAGTATCCAGTGGCCAGGATGGTCCCCGAGACGGCCAGGGACAGTGCAATCCATGATGTCACTGTAGTCTCAAACTTTACCTCTCCGGTGATAATAGGCCGGGACTCTGGGTTGTTCTCAGACTTGTGGGAGAGGGGGCTTCTCTACAGCAGGAGAATGGAGGGCTCTCGGCTGATGGGGTTGCGTACTTGAAAGCATTAATACCTTCCAAAATTGCCAGGTCTGACATCGGGTTGACCAGTGGGAAGTGTGCATCTGCCCAACTTACAGACATGTCACCTGACGTGTGCCACAATATAACTGATAGTGGTGTGGTAGATAAACAGAGTGGAGCTGACACCTGTTTAGTACCTTGGTACTTGGCCTCCATCCTGGTATATGGCTCCCATCCTGGTATATTGGATGCACATTCAGCTGAAGTAGGGGCTCACGTCGCAGGACCCCTGACCCGCCTATATAGTCAGACTGTGGTCGTTACACCACTGCTTAGACTACCTCAGACTCACTGTAAATGCTGAACTGTAGTGACAGGTCATAGCTCTCCTCTTATGGTCTATGTAACGTCCTCAAAATGTCCCTTTATTCATTATGTTGGAGGCCTCCCTTCTGTCAACTTCTAACTTTTCAGTCAAAGTGATGAATGGAGACATTGATACCAACACATATGCCCCGGATTCAACATTTACGTTTTTATAAGTCAATTTCCTTTTTTGTATTGTGGTAATAGTTGTCATTTTTGGTGGCAAATTCATCAAAACGGTGCATGCAATTCATAAACTTGGTGCAAAGTAAAATAGGATCTTTTATGCTTTTTTGTACTGGTTTTGAGACTTTTTGCAATTTGTGACCAAAATTTGGAAATATTTAAAAATACACATGGTGATTGGTGAGGAATAGATTGAAATTGCGACAAGTTTTCCACTGTTTTAAAAACTGACAGTGAGCGAATCAACTAAAAACATCAGGAATTTCTAAACGCTGTACTCAAAGTGGAAAACAAAAAGAAAACAGGTAAGCATATGTAAAATAGAATAATGAATTTGTTGCAAGCAAAAAAAGACACAAAACTGCCTAATAAACAGGCTAAAAGGCAATGTTGAATTGGGACCTTAAAGGGGTATTGCATTCTCCAAGATCCTATTCCAATTTGTAGGAGGTATTATAACAATAATAGCAAGTATCTCATATTAGAAATGTAGTATAGTTCTTCTGATATGGTATGTTGCTTACCCCATGTGCAATGCATTGTAGTAGTGCAGGTATCCATAGTTACGACCACTAACAACTAGCTGTCACTATGAGTGGCCGTAACCATGGGTACCTAAGCTGCTGCAACTGCCTGCACATGGGGTAAGCGACAGATCTTATCAGAAGAACTATACTACATTTCTGGTTGGAGGTATTTGCTATTATTATTATTATTATTATTACACCTACTACATATTGAGATAGGATCTTTTAGATTGGAATACCACTTTAATTTAAGAGTGTCAAGCAATTGTAATGATTAACAGACTTTTCATACCTGTTTGGTAGTGGGTTTCTTTCCAGACATTGGATCTGGATAGCACTAAGCTCTTGAAGACTCCCATGATGGCTGCATGTTGTAGCATTTGGAATACGCAAATTCTTTTTATTTCGTCTTGAGCAGCAAAAACTCCGGCCTTCATGCTGAGATGACATAGAGGGACTGTGATTCCTTGGTTTATTTATGGTAGATACTTCTTTGCAGCTGTCTTCGTACGTCTGTTCATCAATAAATTCGTAATTCTAGGTCATAAAACAAAAAGTCATGAATTAAAAGGCTACATATATACACGGTTTGTACAACATATTGTACCAATATACATGAAAACATTATACCTTCTAGGAGATAAAATATACAAATAAACTATGCATAAAAATAAAATAAACTATGCTGCACATATTGGAAATTGTAGCCTTCTGAGTTAGTTATGAAATCTAACGAAGTGTAGACATCCATACACATATTACTGCAGGACAATGACCCAAAAATGTAAGACAAAAATAACATTAAAGTTGGAAAAAACAACAATATATACAAGACTCAAAAGAAGACTGGAAATAGCAGACAGCAAAATATAATATGTCCATTGATAAAATATTAGGAAACTTCTATCTAATTAGTTAATTCTGTATATTACAAAGATATATACAAGTAATGGGTTTCCAGAATGATTATTGTAAGGGGTTGTCTAGTTTAGAAAACCTATTTTTAAAGTGACTCTGTCAGCACAGAATGATTGGTTGAAACAAAGTACCGCAGCTCAGTGCATCATGATGTGTCCGCTATTAAAGAGCAATGAATATTCACTGCCCTCCACGTCCATAGTCTTGGAGTGAAGAGCAGTGAGTATTCCAGCAGCTGTCCTCTGCTTGTAAGCAATGTATGATGTCACTGCCATGCGCTACTCACAAGCATAAATCAGCTGCTGGCATTGGAACAAGATGCTACGAGGGAGCATAGGGAAGGTAAGTATGATGGGTTTTTTTTGTTTTTTTCTTTTCTGATGGGGGCCATGCATACCAGGATGGCGATGAGGGGGCCATCCATACCAGGATAGGGATGAGGGGGACATGCATACCAGGATAGGGAAGAGGAGCCATGCATACCAGCATAGGGATGAGAAGGTCATGCATACCAGCATAGGGATGAGGAGGCCATGCATACCAGGATAGCGATGAGGGGGCCATGTATACCAGGATAGTGATGAGGTGGCTTTGCATACTAGGATGGGGATGAGGAGCCATGCATACCAGGATAGGGATGAGGAAGCCATGCATACCAGGATAGGGATGAGGGGGCCATGCATACCTGGATAGGAATGAGGGGGCCATGCATACCAGGATAGGGATGAGGGGGCCGTGCATACCAGGATAGGGATGAAAGGGCCATGCATTCCAGGATGGGGATGAGGTGGCTTTGCATACTAGGATGGGGATGAGGAGCCATGCATACCAGGATGGGGATGAGGAAGCCATGCATATCAGGATAGGGATGAGGAGGCCATGCATACCAGGATAGGGATGAGGGGACCATGCATACCAGGATAGAGATGAGGGGGCCGTGCATACCAGGATAGGGATGAGGGGGCCATGAATACCAGGATGGGGATGAGGGGACCATGCATACCAGTATTAGGATGAGGGGGCCAGGCATACAAGGATAGGGATAAGGGGGCCATGCATAAAAGGATAGAGATGAGGGGACCATGCATACCAGGATAGGGATGAGGGGGGCCATCCATACCAGGATAAGGATGAGGGGGCTTTCCAGTATAGGGATGAGGGGGACATGTATACCAGGATAGGGATGAAGAGGTCATGCATACCAGCATAGGGATGAGGAGGCCACTGTTTTCTCGTGACATATTGTACTTCATGATAGTGGTAAAATGTATTCGATATAACTTGCGTTTATTTGTGAAAAAAATGGAAATTTCGCAATTTTTCCAACTTTGAATTTTTATGCCCTTAAATCACAGAGATATGTCATGCAAAATACTTAATAAGTAACATTTCACACATGTCTACTTTACATCAGCACAATTTTGGAGCCAAAATTTTTTTTGTTAGGGAGTTATAAGGGTTAAAAGTTGACCAGCAATTTCTCATTTTTACAACACCATTTTTTTTAGGGACCACATTTCATTTGAAGCCATTTTGAGGGGTCTATATGATAGAAAATACCCAAGTGTGACACCATTCTAAAAACTGCACCCCTGAAGGTACTTAAAACCACATTCAAGAAGTTTATTAACCCTTCAGATGTTTCACAGGAATTTTTGGAATGTTTAAATAAAAATGAACATTTAACTTTTTTTCATGCAAAATTTAGTTCAGCTCCAATTTGTTTTATTTTTACCAAGGGTAACAGGAGAAAATGGACCCCAAAAGTTGTTGTACAATTTGTCCTGAGTACGCTGATACCCCATATGTGGGGGTAAACCACTGTTTGGGCGCATGGCAGAGCTTGGAAGGAAAGGAGCGCCATTTTACTTTTCAATGAAAAATTGACTGGAATTGAGATGGGATGCCATGTTGCGTTTGGAGAGCCGATGTGTGCAAACATTGAAACCCCCACAAGTGACACCATTTTGGAAAGTAGACCCCGTAAGGAACTTATCTAGATGTGTGGTGAGCACTTTGACCCACCAAGTGCTTCACAGAAGTTTATAATGCAGAGCCGTAAAAATAAAAAATCATATTTTTTCACAAAAATTATATTTTCGCCCCAATTTTTTATTTTCCCAAGGGTAAGAGAAGAAATTGGACCCCAAAAATTGTTGTGAAATTTGTCCTGAGTACGCTGATACCCCATATGTGGGTGTAAACCATTGTTTGGGCGCATGGCAGAGCTCGGAAGGGAAGGAGCGCCATTTGACTTTTCAATGCAAAATTGACTGGAATTGAGATGGGACACCATGTCGCGTTTGGAGAGCCCCTGATGTGCCTAAACATTAAAACCCCCACAAGTGACACGATTTTGGAAAGTAGACCCCCTAAGGAACTTACCTAGATTTGAGAGCTTTGAACCCCCAAGTGTTTCACTACAGTTTATAACGCAGAGCCGTGAAAATAAAAATTCTTTTTTTTTCACCAAAATGATTTATTAGCCCCCAGTTTTGTATTTTCCCAAGGGTAACAGGAGAATTTGGACCCCAAAAGTTGTTGTACAATTTGTCCTGAGTACGCTGATACCCCGTATGTGGGGGGAACTACTGTTTGGGCGCATGGTAGAGCTCGGAAGGGAAGGAGTGCCATTTGGAATGCAGACTTAGATGGATTGGTCTGCAGGCGTCACGTTGCATTTGCAGAGCCCCTGATGTACCCAAACAGTACAAACCCCCCACAAGTGACCCCATATTGGAAACTAGACCTCCCAAGGAACTTATCTAGATGTGTTGTGAGAACTTTGAACCCCCAAGTGTTTCACTACAGTTTATAACGCAGAGCCGTGAAAATAAAAATTAATTTTTTTTCACAAAAATGATTTTTTAGCCCCCAGTTGTTGTCCAATTTGTCCTGAGTACGCTGATACCCCATATGTTGGGGTAAACCCCTGTTTGGGCGCACGGGAGAGCTCAGAATGGAAGGAGCACTGTTTTACTTTTTCAATGCAGAATTGGCTGGAATTGAGATCGGACGCCATGTCGCGTTTGGAGAGCCCCTGATGTGCCTGAACAGTGGAAACTCCCCAATTCTACCTGAAACCCTAATCCAAACACACCCCTAACCCTAATCCCAACGGTAACCCTAACCACTCCCCTAACCCTGACACACCCCTAATCCCAACCGTAAATGTAATCCAAACCCTAACCCTAACTTTAGCCCCAACCCTAACCCTAACTTTAGCCCCAACCCTAACCCTAACTTTAGCACCAACCCTAACCCTAACCCTAGCCCTAACCCTAACCCTAATCCTAGCCCTAACCCTAACGCTAGCCCTAACCCTAGCCCTAACCCTAACCCTAGCCCTAACCCTAACCCTAACATTAGCCCTAACCCTAACCCTAGCCCTAACCCTAGCCCTAACCCTAACCCTAGCCTTAATCCTAATGGGAAAATGGAAATAAATACATTTTTTTAATTTTGTTATTTTTCCCTAACTAAGGGGGTGATGAAGGGGGGTTTGATTTACTTTTATAGCATTTTTTTATATCGGATTTTTATGATTGGCAGCTGTCACACACTAAAAGACGCTTTTTATAGCAAAAAAGTTTTTGCGTCTCCACATTTTGAGACCTATAATTTTTCCATATTTTGGTCCACAGAGTCATGTGAGGTCTTGTTTTTTGCAGGATGAGTTGACATTTTTATTGGTAACATTTTCGAGCACATGAAATTTTTTGATCGCTTTTTATTCTGATTTTTGTGAGGCAGAATGACCAAAAACCAGCTATTCATGAATTTCTTTTGGGGGAGGCGTTTATACCGTTCCATGTTTGGTAAAATTGATAAAGCAGTTTTATTCATCGGGTCAGTACGATTACAGCGATATCTCATTTATATCATTTTTTTATGTTTTGGCGCTTTTATACGATAAAAGCTATTTTATAGAAAAAATAATTATTTTGGCATCGCTTTATTCTGAGGACTATAACTTTTTTATTTTTTTGCTTATGATGCTGTATGGCGGCTTGTTTTTTGCGGGACAAGATGACGTTTTCAGCAGTACCATGGTTATTTATATACATCTTTTTGATTGCGTGTTATTCCACTTTTTGTTGAGCGGTATGATAATAAAGCGTTGTTTTTTGGCTCGTTTTTTTTTTTTTATTACGGTGTTCACTGAAGGGGTTAACTAGTGGGACAGTTTTATAGGTTGGGTCGTTACGGACACGGCAATACTAAATATGTACTTTTATTGTTTTGGTTTTTTTATTTAGATAAAGAAATGTATTTATGGGAGTAATATATATATTTTTTTCTTTATTTAGGAACTTTTTTTTTTTTTACACATGTGGATTTTTTTTTTTTACTTTGTCCCAGGGGGGGACATCACAGATCGCTGGTCTGACAGTTTGCACAGCACTCTGTCAGATCAGTGATCTGACATACAGCCGTGCAGGCTTACCAGCACCTGCTGTGGACCCGGAAGAACTCCCTGCAGGACCCGGATGCAGCCCCGTGGCCATTTTGGATCCGGGGACTGCAGGGAGGAGACATTCGGTACAAGGTGAGTACATCGCCTTGTACCAATCGTCTCAGGGAAGCACGCAGGGAGCCCCCTCCCTGCGCAATGCTTCCCTATACCGCCGGAACACTGCGATCATGTTTGATCGCAGTGTGCCGGGGGTTAATGTGCCGGGGGCAGTCCGTGACCGCTCCTGGCACATAGTGCCGGATGTCAGCTGCGATAGTCAGCTGACACCCGGCCGCGATCGGCCGCGCTCCCCCCGTGAGCGCGGCCGATCGCATATGACGTACTATCCCGTCACTGGGAATTAAGTCCCAGGTCACCTCGACGGGATAGTAGGTCATATGGGATTAAGGGGTTAATAAAGGGGAATTCATAAATGGAGATCCGCTGATTAAGCTTCTTGTTTTCTGTTTTCAACAGGTACATTCTTCAGGAGGTCCCAACACCTCTTTAAAATACATGGACAACCCACTGATTTCCATGGACACCATCTGTCATGTTTTAGTTGCCGCAGGGAAACAGAACATGCACTTCTGGTGATATAAGTAACAGCTCACCGTGTTATCAGCTATGTGCTGAAGCGGCCATCTATCAAAATTGTATTGTTCAAAGAATTTGAGTAGCTGACTATTGACCAAAGTGTTGAACAGTGTTCTTTTTATTTTCAAATTTTATATCCAAGAAACCTAAGAATGGTGACTGCTTGTATAAAGTAAATGGACCTAGTAGTCTTAGAGCCACATAGCAGAACATGGATTTTCTAAGAAATGCCTTACCTGATACACCAAAAAGTACTACCATCTGCTGATTTAATAAGACTTTGATGGTTTATTACATTTGCAATTGTTTTATGTTGAGTTATTTATTTTTTTACAACTTTCTTATATTTTGGCTATAAAACTATAAATAATGCATATACACATACACAATGCACTCCATGCCTAATATTTGATTTTAAAAAATAATAAGTGGTAATGTATCTCAGTTTGCAGATAAAGAATTTAGAATGCAATTTAATTTTTGCACTTGTCCTAAAGGGATCATTCGGGCCACCGTTACTGAAGGTCCCCATACATGTCCAATGGCAGCTGGATAAACACTTGTTCAGTCAACATCTATCATTCTTGAGTCCCTCATACACATGCATGCTTGGCTCTGTTTAGAGAGCATGGCCAGACAGCATTGGCAGCAACATAGTTGGAAGCCAACATGCCCAGATGCTCTTTGCTTTGGCATCTGCTGTCAGCACAGGGTTGGGACCACCTATAATCATTAGACAGTCAGCTGGTCCCACTGAATAGAAGTTGGGCAAAATGCATCCAATGTGTATGAGCTGCTAAACACTCATTTGTCTCAGTATATGTGTAGAGAATAGCTGATCCTCCTATTCACAATTACGGTTCATTAAAGGGAAGGTCTGAAGTCCATATTCATTTTACTCCTAAATCCTTTTCTATTTTGTGTCATAATCTAAACTATTTTCTAATATACTTGAATTAAAAATTCCCTACCCTTCCCTAACTACACTATCTAACGGCTTTTTTTTTCACTCCCTATTAGATGACTCTTTGTTTGAGAATCCCAGCACTTGCTGGTATATTGAAGCAAAGCTTCGTCAGGGAGGCAGAGGCTGCAGTCACGGCCACAGCCCCTGCCCCCTCCCTTTAATGAAGTGTCATCAGCGAGGCTCGTTTCAGGGGCTGGGTTAGTCCCTGTGCACTGTGCGATGTGCGCTCTCTGTTGCCGGCTTAGATCAGCATTGACAAGCTGGCAACAGAGCATGATGTCAGAATACCTGGCGTGCAGAGCCCGTGACATCACTTGCGGGGGCGCAATGCTGGTGTCTGCACGCTGGATATTCTGACAATGCGCTCTGTTGCAAAGCATGCACTAGGATTCTCAAACAAAGCATCATCTAAAAGGGAGTGAAAAAAAATGAAAACCAGTTAGATAGTGTAGTTAGGAAAGATAGGGGATTTTAATTCAATTAGATTAGAGCATAGTTTAGATTATGGCACTAAGTAGATAGGGATTTAGGGTGAAAATTATTTTGGACTTATGACTGCCTCCTTAAAGGGGTTTTCCACTGTCAACAGTGTGGACTCTAAATGTCTACAGGCATGTTAAATAACAAAAACAAATGGTACTTACCCTCCCCAGCTCAGGCCCATGTTAAGGTCTCAGGTTTTGCCTACTGTGGTAGGTGATGCCAAGTACAGCATCACCTATAGGTACCTACTTACATGTTATTTTTGAGATCATACCTGGAAAGTTGCTTTAAGGTAACTTAATAACTTCATACTAGAATGGGTTTACAAAGCATTCCAAAGAACAAAAAGAGTACATTCCTTAGGGTTAAAACACAACAGCACAAACTCTGTTTTTTGTCATTTCTCATCAGGCATTTCTTGTTGCAGCAATAGGCAATGTCAACATGCTTGAATGTCAAATAAATAGTCTTAAATCTTATTCTAAAAGTTCAAAAAGATTTTATTCCTTGTTATTGTCATCATGGTGTTAACTACAGAATTAACATATGTTGTGGAGATTCGAGTATTAGGAGTTGGAGAACACAGATAACACAGGTCAACAAAAAAAAAATTTTTTTCTGGTGTCCAAAATATTTTAATGAATTTGGGGTATTTTTGGGGTGCTGATTCTGAATATGTCATCAGTTTTGCCAGATTGGCTCAAGTTTTTGAGATTTTTGGTATCTTATTTATAGCACTTGTTGGTAAATGCGACGCATCATCTCATTAATTTCTTTGGATTAGTACTTGAACTGAGCAGTTCTCAATATAGTTTTGTGTTAATTAGTGTTCTAAAAGTTTGTTCATAGCTTGATTTTTGCACTAACTTTATGTTGTTGTCTGTTTTCCAGTGAAAAGCATGAACTCATCAAGAAGAAGTTGTCTTAACGATCCAGACTCATTCTGTTACATTTGTGGTGAATACACACTGCCAAAACATAGAAGAAACATAACAGACTTCGTAAAAAAAGTGTATTTTGCCTATTTTGGGGTTATGCTTGGGGACCAAGACAAGTTTTGGGCACCACACATAGTGTGCAAAGCATGTATGGAATTATTACGAAAATGGAGCAAAGGACAAAGAAAAAGCTTCAAATTTGGTGTTCCAATGGTGTGGAGAGAGCCAAAAAATCATCATGATGACTGTTATTTATGGTAAACACAGGTACAGGCACATCTTCACAATGAGGGACAGGCCTTCTTGCAGATTCCATGTTACTCCCATTTTCGTTTCTTATGCTTATTGAATCCTTGCACTTGCACTGCACAGAAATAACAGTCATCATGATGATTTTTTGGCTCTCTCCACACCATTGGAACACCAAATTTGAAGCTTTTTCTTTGTCCTTTGCTCCATTTTCGTAATAATTCCATACATGCTTTGCACACTATGTGTGGTGCCCAAAACTTGTCTTGGTCCCCAAGCATAACCCCAAAATAGGCAAAATACACTTTTTTTACGAAGTCTGTTATGTTTCTTCTATGTTTTGGCAGTGTGTATTCACCACAAATGTAACAGAATGAGTCTGGATCGTTAAGACAACTTCTTCTTGATGAGTTCATGCTTTTCACTGGAAAACAGACAACAACATAAAGTTAGTGCAAAAATCAAGCTATGAACAAACTTTTAGAACACTAATTAACACAAAACTATATTGAGAACTGCTCAGTTCAAGTACTAATCCAAAGAAATTAATGAGATGATGCGTCGCATTTACCAACAAGTGCTATAAATAAGATACCAAAAATCTCAAAAACTTGAGCCAATCTGGCAAAACTGATGACATATTCAGAATCAGCACCCCAAAAATACCCTAAATTCGATGAAATATCTTTGGCACCAAAAATGCTGTTGACCAGTGTAATCTTTTTGCTGTCATTTAAGACCAAGATGGACCATATGGCCATATATTTTATGAAAGCAAAGTATTCTTCCTGTCATCTGAAATGTGCAGGAGACTTCATACAAACCAAATTATAATCTCTGCTGGATGATTTTAATGAAATTGGCAATTATAAGAGATCCGATTGATTAAATGCATAAATATAGCATTATTTATAATTAATACTGTATTATTAGTCATGGACCGATGGCTGCTGTTCATGTAATGAGTCAAAGGTAAGTAATACAGAACCAAATACAGCCTCTACCATGCAACCGGATTGTTGATGTGCAAAGTTCAGTTACTAAATCTTTTGTCTGACTGCATAAGATTACTTTGAAGCCTTCAAGTTAGAATTCAACCAAAAGATATCATTATGCGAGGGCAACTTTAAAATACGGTAGTTGTTTTTAGAACAATCCAACGTTGCGTGCTTCTTCTCTACCTTTAACGATTCCTCAAGTGTCTGGTGTTGTCCAATAATTAGAGATATAATACTCCTGGAGTACTTGGAACATAGAGCAGAGATGGAACGCAGGCACTCTGACTTATCGGAATCTACGGCAGAATTCATTTTTATGACCAACATAATATTGTTCAATTTACTACACCTAGAGGAACGCTAAACCCATAGGACTGTTGTCCAAGTGCCATCTAATCAGCAATCTGGACTTGATTGTGGACTTGTATTTGTAGAGCTATGAGATATTGCTGACTTTCTATATTTTGAGCTGACATTTCCATTCAAGTAATTCTTTCACCGAAATAGCACTGTAAATTTGCTGAAAGTCTTGATATTATGTCGAGTAACACATTTTAATATTACAGCTGGGATCAGACTGGTGTTATGATCCGGTGACCTTGGAGCCGCATGAGAGACTTTCTCAGGAGTAGGTGGTACCTGTACTGACCGCAAACCCTAAACTGACACCACAACTAGAAGTAGCCGTGGGGTGTACCTAACACGTCCTAGACACCTCGACACAGCCGGAGGACTAAATACCCCTATAGATGGAAATGGGAATTCTATCTTGCCTCAGAGCAGAACCCCAAAGGATAGGCAGCCCCCCACAAATATTGACTGTGAGTATAAGAGGAAAGACACACGCAGGCAGAAAAACAGGATTGAGCAAAAGAGGCACCTCTAGCAAAATAGAAAAGGATAGGACAGAATTCTAAGCGGTCAGTATTAAAATCCTAAAAATATCCACAGCAGATAATACAAATATTCTACATCTAACTAAAGACATAGAAAGTATATCTGCATCTCCTGAGAATCCAGCATGACTGAAAAATGCAAACAAAGTCTAAGCTGGACAAAACACAATAATTGCACTGAATTGCAAAGCACACTGCATGTGTGCACAGAGACAAAAAAACAGACACTTATCTTAGCTGAATTGGCAGCAGGGCATGAGGAACCAGAGAGAGATGCAATCCCTCCAAGAACAATGGACAACTGGCAAGGACTCATGGATCCTGCACACCTAAATACCTAGTAGAGCTGCAATCAGCAAAAACACCTGCCCTGGATTACAACCCCAAGACAACTGCACTACCACCAACAACCACCGGAGGGAGCCCAAGAGCAGAATTCACAACAGTACCCCCCACTTGAAGAGGGGTCACCGAACCCTCACCAGAGCCCCCAGGCCGATCAGGACGAGCCAGATGAAAGGCACGGACCAAATCAGCAGCATGGACATCAGAGGCAAAAACCCAAGAATTATCCTCCTGGCCATAACCCTTCCATTTGACAAGGTACTGAAGCCTCCGCCTCGAAAAGCGAGAATCCAAAATCTTCTCAACCACATACTCCAACTCCCCATCAACCAACACAGGAGCAGGAGGATCAACAGAGGGAACAACGGGCACCACATATTTCCGCAATAAAGATCTATGGAAAACATTATGGATGGAAAAAGAGGCCGGAAGGGCCAAACGAAAAGACACCGGATTGATAATCTCAGAAATCCTATAAGGACCAATAAACCGAGGCTTAAACTTAGGGGAAGAAACCTTCATAGGAACATGACGGGAAGACAACCAGACCAAATCCCCAACCCGAAGCCGAGAACCAACACACCGACGACGGTTAGCAAAACGCTGAGCCTCCTCTTGAGACAACACCAAATTGTCCACCACATGAGCCCAAATCTGCTGCAACCTGTCAACCACAGAATCCACACCAGGACAATCAGAAGGTTCAACTTGCCCTGAAGAAAAACGAGGATGAAAACCAAAATTACAAAAGAAGGGTGAAACCAAGGTAGCCGAACTAGCCCGATTATTAAGGGCAAACTCGGCCAATGGCAAGAAAGCCACCCAATCATCCTGATCAGCAGACACAAAGCATCTCAAATAAGTTTCCAAAGTCTGATTAGTTCGCTTGGTCTGGCCATTTGTCTGAGGATGAAATGCGGAAGAAAAAGACAAATCAATGCCCAGCCTAGCACAAAAGGCCCGCCAAAACCTAGAAACAAACTGGGAACCTCTGTCAGACACAATATTCTCCGGAATACCATGCAAATGAACCACATGCTGAAAAAACAATGGAATCAAATCAGAAGAGGAAGGCAATTTAGGCAAAGGCACCAAATGAACCATCTTAGAAAACCGGTCACAAAACACCCAGATAACCGACATCCTCTGGGAAACCGGAAGATCTGAAATAAAATCCATAGAAATATCCGTCCAGGGCCTCTCAGGGACCGGCAAAGGCAAAAGCAACCCACTAGCACGGGAACAACAAGGCTTGGCCCGCACACAAGTCCCACAGGACTGCACAAAAGAACGCACATCACGCGACAAAGAAGGCCACCAAAAGGACCTACCAACCAAATCTCTGGTACCAAAAATACCAGGATGGCCAGCCAACACAGAACAATAAACCTCAGAAATCACTCTACTAGTCCATCTATCAGGAACAAACAGTTTCCCCACTGGACAGCGGTCAGGTTTGTCAGCCTGAAATTCCTGCAGAACCCGTCGCAAATCAGGGGAAATGGCAGACAGGACCACCCCTTCCTTCAGAATGCCGACTGGCTCAAGTACCTCAGGAGAATCAGGCAAAAAACTCCTAGAGAGGGCATCAGCCTTAATAGTCTTAGAACCCGGAAGATACAAGACCACAAAATCAAAACGGGAGAAAAACAGGGACCATCGAGCCTGTCTAGGATTCAGCCATTTGGCAGATTCGAGGTAAATCAGATTTTTATGATCGGTCAAGACCACAATACGGTGCTTGGCTCCCTCAAGCCAATGTCGCCTGTCATGGTTCCCAATGGCAAGGGAACGTAAGAAACATATAAATAACGAACGAGCTCTCGGGTGATGGAAACTCGAGTTGACCGTGAGCTAAATCTACCACACAACTAATAGTAGCCAGGGAGCATACCTACGGCTTCCTATATGCCACGCGCCAGCCGGAGGACTAACTACGCCTGGTAGAGGAAGAAACAGACCTGACTTACCTCTAGGGAAATACCCCAAAAGATGATAGCAGCCCCCCACATGTAATAATGGTGAATTAAGAGGAAAAGACATACACAGTATGAAAGTAGATTTAGCAAAGAGAGGTCCACTTACTAGATAGCAGAAAGATACAAAAGAGGACTTCACGGTCAACTGAAAACCTTTTCAAAAACCATCCTGAAATTACTTTAAGACTCCTGTGTCAACTCATGACACAGGAGTGGCAATTTCAGCCCGCAAGAGCTTCCAGCTACAGAGAATTACAAAAACTGCAAACTGGACAAAAGATACAAAACAAAAGGACAAAGTCCACTTAGCTGAACAGCAGACTAGTAGCAGGAACATGCAACCGAAGGCTCTGGTTACAATGATGACCGGCAAGGAAATGACTGGAGAGCAAGGCTAAATAGGAAACTCCCAAACGCTTATGGAAGCAGGTGAACAGAAGCAGCAAAGTGCAAACAAGTCACCAATACCACCAGCAACCACCAGGGGAGCCCAAAAAGCGGATACACAACAGTACCCTCCCCTTAAGGAGGGGGCACCGAACCCTCACAAGAACCGCCAGGGCGATCTGGATGAGCCCTATGAAAGGCACGAACCAAATCCGAGGCATGAACATCAGAGGCAGTTACCCAAGAATTATCTTCCTGACCATAGCCCTTCCATTTAACCAGATATTGAAGTCTCCATCTGGAAATACGGGAGTCCAAGATCTTTTCTACCACGTACTCCAATTCACCCTCCACCAGCACAGGAGCAGGAGGTTCAGTAGAAGGAACCACCGGTACCTCATATCTCCGCAACAGCGATCGATGGAACACATTATGGATAGCGAAAGATGCCGGGAGGTCCAAACGAAAGGAGACAGGGTTAAGAATCTCCAAAATCCTATAAGGACCGATGAACCGAGGCTTAAATTTAGGAGAAGAAACCCTCATAGGGACAAAACGGGAAGACAACCACATCAAGTCCCCAACACGAAGGTGGGGGCCAACACGACGACGGCGGTTAGCAAACTGCTGAGTCCTCTCCTGGGACAATTCCAAATTATCCACCACTTGTCCCCAAATCTGATGCAACCGATCCACTACCGCATCCACTCCAGGACAATCCGAAGATTCAACCTGACCAGATGAAAAACGCGGATGAAACCCTGAATTGCAAAAGAAAGGAGAAACCAAAGTGGCAGAACTAGCCCGATTATTAAGAGCAAACTCCGCCAACAGCAGAAAGGCAACCCAATCATCCTGATCCGCAGACACAAAACACCTCAAATAAGTCTCCAAAGTTTGATTAGTTCGTTCCGTCTGGCCATTGGTTTGAGGATGGAATGCAGACGAAAAAGACAAATCAATGCCCAACCTGGCACAGACTGCCCGCCAAAATCTAGACACGAACTGGGTACCCCTGTCAGAAACGATGTTTTCCGGAATACCATGCAAGCGAACCACATTTTGAAAAAACAGAGGGACCAACTCAGATGAGGAAGGCAACTTAGGCAATGGCACCAAATGAACCATTTTAGAAAAACGGTCACACACCACCCAGATGACAGACATCTTCTGAGAAACAGGGAGGTCCGAGATAAAGTCCATAGAGATGTGCGTCCAAGGCCTCTTCGGAATAGGCAAGGGCAACAACAACCCACTAGCCCTAGAACAACAAGGTTTGGCCCGAGCACACACATCGCAAGACTGCACAAAAACACGCACATCTCGAGACAGGGAAGGCCACCAGAAGGATCTAGCCACCAAATCTCTGGTGCCAAAAATTCCCGGATGACCTGCCAGAGTAGAAGAATGAACTTCCGAGATGACTCTAGTGGTCCACTCGTCAGGAACAAACAGTCTACCAGACGGACAACGATCAGGTCTATCCGCCTGAAATTCTTGCAAAGCACATCGCAAATCTGGAGAGACAGCAGACAAAACCACTCCATCCTTAAGGACACCAGCAGGTTCAGAATTCCCAGGAGAGTCAGGCTCAAAACTCCTAGAAAGAGCATCTGCCTTCACATTCCTAGAACCCGGTAAGTACGAGACCGCAAAATTAAACCGGGAAAAGAACAACGACCAGCGTGCCTGTCTAGGATTCAGGCGCCTGGCAGACTCCAAATAAATTAAATTCTTGTGATCAGTCAAAACTACCACCTGATGTTTGGCACCCTCAAGCCAATGACGCCACTCCTCAAATGCCCACTTCATGGCCAAACGCTCCCGATTACCAACATCATAGTTTCGCTCGGCAGCCGAAAATTTTCGTGAAAAGAACGCACAAGGTCTCATCACTGAGCAGTCGGAACTTTTCTGCGACAAAACCGCCCGCGCTCCGATCTCGGAAGCATCGACCTCAACCTGAAAGGGAAGAGAAACATCAGGCTGGCGCAACACAGGTGCAGACAAAAAGCGGCGCTTAAGCTCCCGAAAGGCCTCCACGGCAGCAGGGGACCAATTGGCAACATCAGCACCCTTTTTAGTCAAATCCGTCAGAGGTTTAGCAACGCCAGAAAAATCAGCTATAAATCGACGATAAAAATTAGCAAAGCCCAAGAATTTCTGGAGACTCTTCAGAGAAGTAGGCTGCGTCCAGTCGTAAATAGCCCGAACCTTGACAGGGTCCATCTCAATGGAAGAAGGGGAAAAAATGTACCCCAAAAAGGAAATTTTTTGAACCCCAAAAACACACTTTGAACCCTTTACACACAAAGAATTCTCCCGCAAAACCTGAAAAACCCTCCTGACCTGCTGAACATGAGACTCCCAGTCATCAGAAAAAATCAAAATATCATCCAAGTACACTATCATAAATTTATCCAAATATTCACGGAAAATATCATGCATTAAGGACTGAAAGACAGAAGGTGCATTAGAAAGGCCAAAAGGCATTACCAAATACTCAAAATGGCCCTCAGGCGTATTAAATGCGGTTTTCCACTCATCCCCCTGCTTAATTCGCACCAAATTATACGCCCCACGAAGATCAATCTTAGAGAACCACTTAGCCCCCCTTATGCGAGCAAACAAATCAGTCAGCAAAGGCAACGGATACTGATATTTGACTGTAATTTTATTCAGGAGTCGTTAATCAATACAAGGCCTCAGAGAGCCATCCTTTTTAGAGACAAAGAAAAAACCGGCTCCTAAAGGTGATGAAGAAGGATGAATATGTCCCTTTTCCAGGGACTCCTTAATATACTCGCGCATAGCAGCATGTTCAGGTACAGATAGGTTAAACAAACGACCCTTTGGAAATTTACTGCCAGGAATCAGATCTATGGCGCAATCACAATCCCTGTGAGGAGGGAGTGAACCAATTTTAGGCTCTTCAAAAATATCACGATAATCAGACAAAAATGCCGGAATCTCAGATGGAATAGATGACGAAATGGACACCAAAGGAGTGTCCCCATGAGCCCCCCGACATAGTTACATAGTTATTGAGGTTGAAGGAAGACTTTAAGTCCATCTAGTTCAACCCATAGCCTAACCTAACATGCCCTAACATGACATCCCCAGCTTAACACAGACATAGCCTTCCAGTCAAGGACTGGGTTATGAGACTGTAACCATGGTAATCCAAGCACCAAAACATCATGTAAATTGTACAACACAAGGAAGCGAATCACCTCCTGATGGTCTGGAGTCATACGCATAGTCACTTGCGTCCAGAATTGTGGTTTATTACAAGCCAAAGGTGTAGAATCAATACCCTTCAGAGGTATAGGGACTTCCAGAGGCTCTAAATCAAACCCACAGCGCCTGGCAAAGGACCAGTCCATAAGACTCAGAGCGGCGCCAGAGTCCACATAGGCATCCACGGTAATAACTGATAATGAACAAATCAAGGTTACAGACAAAATAAATTTGGACTGTAAAGTGCCAATTGAAATAGACTTGTCAACCTTCCTAGTACGTTTAGAGCATGCCGATATAACATGAGCAGAATCACCACAATAGAAGCATAACCCATTTTTACGCCTATAATTCTGCCGCTCGCTTCTGGACATAATTCTGTCACATTGCATTTTCTCTGGCGTCTCTTCAGAAGATACCGCCAAATGGTGCACGGGTTTGCGCTCCCGCAAACGCCGATCAATCTGAATTGCCAATGTCATGGACTCATTCAGACCTGTAGGCGCAGGGAACCCGACCATAACATCTTTAACGGCATCAGAAAGGCCCTCTCTGAAATTTGCCGCTAAGGCGCACTCATTCCACTGAGTAAGCACAGACCATTTACGAAATTTTTGGCAGTATATCTCAGCTTCATCTTGCCCTTGAGATAGGGCTATCAAAGCTTTTTCAGCTTGAATCTCCAAATTAGGTTCCTCATAAAGCAACCCTAAAGCCAGGAAAAACGCATCCACATTGAGCAACGCAGGATCCCCTGGTGCCAATGAAAATGCCCAATTTTGAGGGTCACCTCGCAGCAAAGAAATTACAATCTTAACCTGCTGGACAGGATCTCCTGAGGAGTGAGGTCTGAGAGAAAGGAACAATTTACAATTATATTTGAAATTCAGAAACCGAGATCTATCTCCGGAAAACACCTCTGGTGTAGGGATTTTAGGTTCAGAAATAGGAGTATGCATAACAAAATCTTGTAAATTTTGAACCTTCGTAGCAAGATTATTTAAACCTGCAGCCAAACTCTGAGGATCCATCTTTAAACAGGTGAGCTCAGAGCCATTCAAGGATTATAAGGAGAGAAAGGCAAAGGCAGTAATTAGAGCTGAAATACAACTGATCCAACTATGGAGCAAGCATAGGGAAAAAGAAGAAAAAAAAAAATTTTTTACAGACTTCTTTTTTCTCTCCTTTCTTCGGCCAATAAGTTTTAACTCGGGCCGGTCATACTGTCATGGTTCCCAATGGCAAGGGAACGTAAGAAACATATAAATAACGAACGAGCTCTCGGGTGATGGAAACTCGAGTTGACCGTGAGCTAAATCTACCACACAACTAATAGTAGCCAGGGAGCATACCTACGGCTTCCTATATGCCACGCGCCAGCCGGAGGACTAACTACGCCTGGTAGAGGAAGAAACAGACCTGACTTACCTCTAGGGAAATACCCCAAAAGATGATAGCAGCCCCCCACATGTAATAACGGTGAATTAAGAGGAAAAGACATACACAGTATGAAAGTAGATTTAGCAAAGAGAGGTCCACTTACTAGATAGCAGAAAGATACAAAAGAGGACTTCACGGTCAACTGAAAACCCTTTCAAAAACCATCCTGAAATTACTTTAAGACTCCTGTGTCAACTCATGACACAGGAGTGGCAATTTCAGCCCGCAAGAGCTTCCAGCTACAGAGAATTACAAAAACTGCAAACTGGACAAAAGATACAAAACAAAAGGACAAAGTCCACTTAGCTGAACAGCAGACTAGTAGCAGGAACATGCAACCGAAGGCTCTGGTTACAATGATGACCGGCAAGGAAATGACTGGAGAGCAAGGCTAAATAGGAAACTCCCAAACGCTGATGGAAGCAGGTGAACAGAAGCTGCAAAGTGCAAACAAGTCACCAATACCACCAGCAACCAGCAGGGGAGCCCAAAAAGCGGATACACAAGAGTCGCCATTCCTCAAACGCCCACTTCATAGCCAACAACTCCCGATTGCCGACATCATAATTGCGTTCAGCAGGCGAAAACTTATGGGAAAAGAAGGCACACGGTTTCATTAAGGAACCATCAGAATTCCTCTGAGACAAAACGGCCCCTGCCCCAATCTCAGAAGCGTCAACCTCAACCTGAAACGGAAGAGAAACATCTGGCTGACGCAACACCGGGGCAGAAGTAAATCAGCGACAGCCACAGAGGACCAATTCGTTACATCAGCGCCTTTCGTCGTCAAATCAGTCAGGGGTTTAACCACACTGGAGAAGTTAGCAATGAAACGGCGATAAAAATTAGCAAAGCCCACAAATTTCTGAAGGCTCTTCACGGATGTGGGCTGAATCTAATCATGAATGGCCTGAACCTTAACCGGATCCATCTCTATAGATGAGGGAGAAAAAATGAAGCCCAAAAAAGAAACCTTCTGCACTCCAAAGAGACATTTAGACCCCTTCACAAACAAAGCATTATCACGAAGGATCTGAAATACCATCCTGACCTGTTTCACATGAGACTCCCAATCATCGGAAAAAATTAAGATGTCATCCAAATATACAATCATGAATTTATCAAGATAATTCCGGAAGATATCATGCATGAAGGACTGAAAAACAGATGGAGCATTAGAGAGCCCGAATGGCATCACAAGGTATTCAAAATGGCCTTCGGGCATATTAAACGCAGTTTTCCATTCGTCACCCTGCTTAATACGAACAAGATTATATGCCCCCCAAAGGTCAATTTTAGTAAACCAACTAGCCCCCTTAATCCTGGCAAACAAATCGGAAAGCAAAGGTAAAGGGTATTGAAACTTGACCGTGATCTTATTCAAGAGGCGATAATCAATACAGGGTCTCAAGGAGCCATCCTTCTTAGCAACAAAAAAAAATCCCGCTCCAAACGGTGAAGAAGATGGCCGAATATGCCCTTTCTCCAAAGACTCCTTAACATAACTTCGCATGGCGGTATGTTCAGGCACAGACAGGTTGAAAAGTCGGCCCTTAGGAAACTTACAGCCTGGAATCAAGTCAATAGCACAATCACAGTCCCTATGCGGTGGAAGGGAACTGGACTTGGGCTCATCGAATACATCCTGAAAATCAGACAAAAACTCTGGAACTTCAGAAGAGGAGGAAGAGGAGATTGACATCACAGGAACGTCATTATGAACCCCCTGACAACCCCAACTAGTCACAGACATAGACTTCCAATCCAACACAGGATTATGTATCTGCAACCATGGAAAACCCAGCACAATAGCATCATGCAAATTATGCAACACCAGAAAACGACAATCTTCCTGATGGGCTGGCGCCATGCACATGGTCACCTGTCTCCAAAACTGGGGTTTATTTTTAGCCAATGGTGTAGCATCAATGCCCCTTAGAGGAATAGGGTTCTGCAAAGACTGCAAGGGGAAACCACAACGCCTGGCAAATTCAAAGTCCATTAAGTTCAAAGCGGCGCCTGAATCCACAAACGCCATGACAGAAAATGACGACAATGAGCAGATCAAGGTCACAGATAACAGAAATTTAGGTTGTACAGTTCCGATGGTAACTGAACTAGCGATTCTCTTTGTACGCTTTGGGCAGACTGAAATGACATGAGAAGCATCGCCACAATAAAAACACAACCTATTCTGACGTCTGAATCCTTGTTGTTCCGTTCTAGACAGAATCCTATCACACTGCATAGGCTCAGGCATCTGCTCTGAGGACAACGCTACAGCGTGCACAGTTGTGCGCTCCCACAAGCGCCGATCAATCTGAATGGCCAGAGACATAGAATCACTCAGACCAACAGGCGTGGGAAACCCCACCATAACATCTTTAACAGATTCAGAAAGACCCTTTCTGAATATTGCCGCCAAAGCATCCTCATTCCATTTAGTCAGCACAGACCATTTTCTAAATTTCTGACAATACAATTCTGCCGCTTCTTGACCCTGAGACAGGGCCAACAAGGTCTTCTCCGCTTGATCCACAAAATTTGGTTCATCATATAATAATCCTAGAGCCTGAAAAAGGCATCTACATTAAGCAAGGCCGGATTCCAAGATTCCAGGGAAAATGCCCAATCCTGAGGGTTGCCACGCAGCAGGGAGATGACAATTTTAACCTGCTGAATGGGATCACCAGAGGAACGAGGCTTCAGAGCAAAAAACAGTTTACAGTTGTTTTTAAAACTCAAAAATTTGGACCTGTCCCCAAAAAACAAATCAGGAGTAGGAATCCTAGGCTCTAAAAGCGGAGTCTGAACAATATAATCAGAAATACCCTGTACCCTAGCAGCAAGCTGGTCTACACGAGAAACTAATCCCTGAACATCCATGCTAGCACAAGACTCCTCAGTCACCCAGAGGAAAAGGGGGAAGAAAAGACAAAGCAGGCTACAGAAAAAAAAATGGCTCTTTCTTCCCTTCTTCTGAGATGCATTTAACTCATTGTGGGCCAGTTGTACTGTTATGATCCGGTGACCTTGGAGCCGCATGAGAGACTTTCTCAGGAGTAGGAGGTACCTGTACTGACCGCAAACCCTAAACTGACACCGCAACTAGAAGTAGCCGTGGGGTGTACCTAACACGTCCTAGACACCTCGACACAGCCGGAGGACTAAATACCCCTATAGATGGAAATGGGAATTCTATCTTGCCTCAGAGCAGAACCCCAAAGGATAGGCAGCCCCCCACAAATATTGACTGTGAGTATAAGAGGAAAGACACACGCAGGCAGAAAAACAGGATTGAGCAAAAGAGGCACCTCTAGCAAAATAGAAAAGGATAGGACAGAATTCTAAGCGGTCAGTATTAAAATCCTAAAAATATCCACAGCAGATAATACAAATATTCTACATCTAACTAAAGACATAGAAAGTATATCTGCATCTCCTGAGAATCCAGCATGACTGAAAAATGCAAACAAAGTCTAAGCTGGACAAAACACAATAATTGCACTGAATTGCAAAGCACACTGCATGTGTGCACAGAGACAAAAAAACAGACACTTATCTTAGCTGAATTGGCAGCAGGGCATGAGGAACCAGAGAGAGATGCAATCCCTCCAAGAACAATGGACAACTGGCAAGGACTCATGGATCCTGCACACCTAAATACCTAGTAGAGCTGCAATCAGCAAAAACACCTGCCCTGGATTACAACCCCAAGACAACTACACTACCACCAACAACCACCGGAGGGAGCCCAAGAGCAGAATTCACAACAGACTGGCTCTCTAGAGGCTTTTGAACCCTCTGATGTGCTAAGCTTCTGACATAGTTATGAGCTTATCTGCTTATCGCTGATATAATTCTTATGCAGTTGATTCACAAATAACTTACTAGAGTTTACCTGTTGGCCAATAACGGCCTAGTGTAGGATGTAGATAAAAGTCTGTATGGATTGATGGAGTGTCTTTAGAGCATATTTATTTGCTGTGGCCAAGGTATAGTAGTTCAGCACAGACCATGGTACATAAGGAAAGTTCTAAACTCTGCCTTCAATCAACAGCTTTGTCAATTTTTAATGTACTATTTCACATTGTTGGTCTTAATAAGTTGAGGGTCTAGCAGTAGAAAGTACACATTAGAATCAAGGGACATACATGTCATTTTCTATGTACAAAAAGTGGCCTTGTGATCCTCTTGAGCCAAAATATACCAGACAAATTGACAATTTAGATAATAATCATTCAGGGTTCATCCTCTTTCAGAAACTCCTGGTCCCAATTTTAAAAAGACGTTACTCTGTTCCCTGGGACCACCGCTGAGTCTCTGTCGCTTCTATGTCTTATATTGGCTGCATCACTAATGACACATTAAAAGTGCAGCAGCCAATCACTGAGCTCACTGGTTCTGCCCGTGTAGATGGAACGCCCTGCCATGCTGTCAACATGACGTGCATGCTGTAGCCAATATCAGACACCATGACCAGCCATGGAGACTCAGTGGTGGACCAGAGGACGAAAGTAAAGATGTTTTATTTTCTTTTACAACAATCCGCTCCCAATAATTGGGGTTATATGAATGGGGCAAACCCCTTTAACATCACCTAAAAGAACAGTTAAACAGCGTCTGTCTGAAAATCTCAATAAATATTTTTGATTCTCACTTCTTTTTATGCTTCAATAGTAAGTGCCTATCGCAGTCTCAAAAATGTAGAATAGTAATTTATTTTACACTTAGGGACAAATGCATATGGTAAGTTGGACTCACATTGTTTTTTTCCATTTTTTTCTGTTCTTTTATGGTCTAATAAAAATGTAAAACTATAAAATAAGGTGCCCTCGCCACTTACATAAAACTTTATAAAACTTCATTTTTTAACACAGTAGTGCATCCATACAGCCCTCATCCTGCTGATTTTTATTAGGCTTATAATTTATAAGGATAAATCACTCAAGAGACAAGTGACAAGTAAATATTGCTGGATGGTGCAGGATAATCAAAAATTCTTCTTGCAGTAATAACCATTAAGTTACATTAACTATTCCTGCTTTCAGGCAGTCTAAATAGATGCAAATTACAAATGTAACTTCTAATTTACAACTGATTTAAAAAATGGAAATGATTCTGCACTGAAGCCTCATTTAAATCTACTTAATGAATACACAAGACTCGCTGATAGTTAGGAAAGGTGCATGTACTGTGCATTAGACTCCAGCGCACTGTTCTGCTGGACCTGGCTGTCTCAGATGTGTGGCGTTTCGTGTACTAAGAAATTGCTAACATCTGTGAACAGATCGCCATCAACACTGAAAAACACCATTAGATGTAATAGCACAGGTGTGGCAAGTAAAAAAAAGGCAACACGAAAGTAAACTTTTAAGCAGCGGAGGCTTTATTGTAGGACTGATCAAAATAATTTACATTATACAGTATATAAATGTATATACAGGTGCTTCTCACAAAATTAAAATATCATCAAAAAATTAATTTATTTCAGTTCTTCAATACAAAAAGTGAATCTCACATATATAATTATTACAAACAGAGTGATTTATTTCAAGTGTTTATTTCTGCTAATGTTGATGATTATGGCTTACAGCCAATGAAAACCCAAAAGTCATTATTTCAGTAAATTACAATAATTTATAACACCAGCTGGAAAAATGATTCTAAAATCCAAAATTGGCCTACTGAAATGTATGTTCAGTAAATGCACGCAATACTTGGTCGGGGCTCCTTTTGCATTAATTACTGCATCAATGCAGCATGGCATGGAGGTGATAAGCCTGTGACACTGCTGAGGTGTTATGGAAGCCCAGGTTGCTTTGATAGCAGCCTTCAGCTTGTCTGCATTGTTGGGTCTGGTGTCTCTCATCTTCTTCTTGACAATACCCCATAGATTCTCTATTGAGTTAAGGTCAGGCGAGTTTGCTGGCGAATCAAGCACAGTGATACTGTTGCTTTTAAACGAGGTATTGGCAGTTCTGACTTTTGGCAGTGTGGACACGTGCCAAGTCCTGCTGGAGAATGAGATTTCTATCTCCAAAAAGCTTGTCAGCAGAGGGAAAAATGAAGTACTGTAAAATTTCCTGGTAGACGGTTGCGGTGGCTTTGGTCTTGATAAAACACAGTGGAACTAAATCAGCAGATGACATGGCTCCCCAAACCATCACTTATTGGGGAAACTTTACACTAGACCCCAAGCAGCTTGGATTATGTGCCTCTCCACTCTTTCTCCATACTCTGGGACCTTGATTCCCAAATGAAATGCAAATTTGCTTTCATCTGAAAACAACTCCTTGGACCACTGAGCAACAGTCCGGTTCTTTTTCTTCTTGGCCCAGGTAAGACGCTTCTGGCATTGTCTATTAGTCATGAGTGGTTTGACGCAAGGAATACAAATCTTGTAACCCATGTCCTGGATACGTCTGTGTGTGGTGACTCTTGAAGCAATGACTCCAGCAGCAGACACCTCCTTGTGAATCTCCCACAATGTTTATAATGGCCTTTTCTTAACAATCCTTTCAAGGCTATAGTTATCCCACTTTTTTGTGAACCTTTTTCTACCACACTTTTTCCTTCCACTCAACATTCCATTAATATGCATGGATACAGCACTCTGTGAAAAGCCAGCTTCTTTAGCAATGACCTTTTGTGGCTTACCCTCTTTGTGGAGTGTGTCAATGACCGCCTTCTGGACATCTGACGAGTCAGCAGTCTTCCCCATGATTGTGGAGCCTACTGAAACAGACTAAGGGACATTTATAAATGCCTAAGAAGCCTTTACAGGTGTTTTTTTGTTAATTACTCTACTTTACTGAGATAATGACTGTAGGTTTTCATTGGCTGTAAGCCATAATCATCAACATTAACAGAAATAAACACTTGAAATAGATCACTTTGTTTGTAATGACTCTATTTAAAATATGAGCTTCTCTTTTTGTACTAAAGAACTGAAATAAATATTTTTTTTGATGATATTTTAATTTTGTGAGAAGCACCTGTGTGTGTGTATATATATATATATATATATATATATATATATATATATATATATATATAGATATGCAGTACCGTTGAAACCAGAAGCTCACATACACTATATAGAAAGACACATATGCGCATGTTTTTCTTAATCTGTGACATGAAGCCAGAATAAACCTTTTCCTTTTTAGGTGAATTAGGATTACCGTAATTATTAATATTTGACAAATGTCAGAATAATGAGACAAAGAGAATGTTTTAAGGCATTTTTATTACTTACTGCAAAGTCAAAAGTTTACATACACTAACAATACTATGCCTTTAAACAAATCTGGACTGTCCATATGATGATATCATGTGTTTGGAAGCTTTTAATAAGTTTTTTTGGCAACATCTGAGTAAATTAGAGACAAACCTGTGGATGTATTTTAATGCATACCTGAAACACACTGCTTCTTTGTGTAGCATCATGGGAAATTCTAAAGACATCGGCCAAGATATCAGGAAGAGAATTGTGGACTTGCACAAGTCTGGGTTCCTTGAGTACAATTTCAAGATACCTGAAGGTGCATCATTGATCTGTACGAACAATTATACGGAAGTACAAACAAGATGGAAATGTCCATTCATCATACCGCTCACGAAGGAGACGGGTTTTGTGTCCCAGAGATGCACGTGCTTTGGTCTGACATGTGCATATCAACCCAAGAACAAAAGAAAAAGACCTTGTGAAGATGATGGCGGAAGCTAGTAGGATTGTGTCAATATCCACAGTGAAACGAGTACTGTATCAACATGGGCTGAAAGGCCACTCTGCCAGGAAGAAGCCATTACTCCAAAAAAACCATAAAAATGCCAGATTAATGTTTGCCAATGCACACAGGAATAAAGACCTCAATTTTTGGAGACATGCTCTGTGGTTAGATTAAACGAAAATTGAACTTTTTGGACATAAAGATCATCGTTATGTTTGGAGGAAAAAGGGAGAAGCTTGAAAGCCTGAGAACACTATCCAAACTGTGAAACACGGGGGTAGCAGCATCATGTTGTGGGGTTGTTTTACTGCAGGAGGGACTGGTGCACTTCACAAAATAGATGGCATCATGAGAAGAGAAGATTATGTGGCAATAATGAAGCAGCATCTTAAGACATGAGCCAGGAAGTTAAAGCTTGGGCATAAATGGGTCTTCCAAATGGACAGTGACCCGAAGCATACTGCCAAAATGGTAACAAAGTGGCTTAAGGATAACAAAGTCAATGTTTTGGAGTGGCCATCACAAAGCCCTGATCTCAATCCTATTGAAAATTTATGGGCAAAGCTGAAAAGATAGGTGCGAGCAAGGCGACCTACAAACCTGGATCAGTTACACCGGTTTTGTCAGGAGCAATGGGCCCAAATTCCAACCAACTATTGTGAGAAGCTTGTGGAAGGATACCCCAAATGTTTGACCAAAGTCATTAAGTTTAAGGGCAATGGTACCAAATACTAATGAAATGTATATAAACTTTTGACTTTGCAGTAAGTAATAAAAATGCCTTAAAACATTCTTTCTATTTATTCTGGCATTTGGCAAATGATAATAATTATGGTAATCCTAATTGACCTAAAAAGGGGAAGGTTTATTCTGATTTCATGACAGATAATGAGAAAATGCATGCATATGTGTATTTTTATATAGTGTATGTAAACTTCTGGTTTCAACTGTATATATTGTGGTAGAATGGCTTACTGGGCTACACACAGAGGTAGAAGCAGGAAGGCTGTCTCTTTAAGTTTTCCACTGGTTTATTAAATGTACTGCATAAACCAGTGCAGAGTAAGCAAAATAAACATGGCCTGTCTGGCCTAACGGGAAAAGAAAACATAACAAATGGTACAGTCCGTGTTGCTGCGGGAATCTATCTGTTTAGGAAACAAATACAAGGTTCAGGTTTCTTTAGCATGAGCACAGGTATGGAGATCGGTCTCCAGAGACACAGAACTACGAATGATTCAGGAGGCTGTGATTTACCTTCTAAACCCCAATCTGGGGTGGAGATATGGTAAACAGCCTCCCACCCACTCTTCAGATGTTCACTAAACTTAGCCCTTAACATGGCCTATTGACCTCTGGCAGCACTTAGTGTGTTGGAGCATTTTTCTAGGTTCATATCCCTGAAGCTAATAGCCTCAGTGACACATATCTCCCCTCCAGTACTTTGTCATTGACTAGATCACAAATTCCTCCCCTCTTCCCAAAGCCAGGGGTTTTGGCACCTTCAGTCACCAAGCAGGGAAGTCTAGACAGATCATTTGAATTACCATTAGTGATGAGTGAGTATACTCGTTGCTCGGGTGGTCTCTGAGCGTTTGTGACTGCTCAGAGATTTAGTTTTTGTCGACACAGCTGCATGATTTACAGCTGCTAGACAGGTTGAATACATGAGGGGATTCCCTAGCAACCAGGCAACCCCCACATGTACTCAGGCTGGCAAGCAGCTGTAAATCATGCAGCTGCGTTGACAAAAGCTAAATCTCCGAGCACTCACAAATACCCGGAAATCACCGGAGCATGCTTGGGGAGATCCGACAAAATGCTTCTCGCCCATCACTAATTAACATTCCATAACAGGTAGTTCTCCAAGGTGTCAATTGCCCATTTGATGGCCAAGCATTCTTTTTCTACAATGTCATAGTTTTTCTCACAGAAGTAGAGTTTCCTACTTAGATACTGGATTGGATGTTCCTCCCCATTTACTTCCTGAGACAACACAGTTCCCAACTTGAACTCTGAGGCATCCATCTGGACAACAAATTCCTTACTGAAGTCAGATGCGATCAAGACTGGCTGCCTAAACAGGGTAAACTTCAACTCTTGGAACGCCATCTCTGCTTCAGAAGACCATTAGGCCATCAACGACTTTGTGCCCTTAAGAGGGTCGGTCAGGGGTGTGGCTATCATTGGGAAATTCTGCATGAATCACCGATAAAATCCCACAATTCCCAGAAACGCCCAAACCTGTTTCTTGGAGAACGGTTGTGGTTCATTTTGGATTGCCATCATCTTAATACCTTATGTCTTTATTTCACCTCTTTGGATGATGTAGTCCAAGTGTTTTGCCTCCTCTTTACCTATGGCTCATTTCTTTGGGTTCATGCAAAACCCCGCCTTCCTCAGTGCATCTAGTACCGCCTGGACCTTCTGCAAGTGACTTCACAAATCGGGGTCAAGATCACAATATCGGTCAGGCTTGCTAGGTCTCCTTCGCAATATCCAGAAGTCCCTGAGGGTGCCACCCATACAACAGCTCGAACGGGCTGTTGTATGGCTGAGTACCCCGTAGAGGCCTGTGGAACTTCCCTAATAGAGAACAGCAGGAACAGGAGTAGGCAATCCCAGTCTCGGCCATCCTTACCCATGGCCTTCTTAAGCATGGACTTCAGAGTCTTGTTGAATCTCTCCACCAGCCGACAGTCTGCGGATGGTACACCAACATCCTGAGTTGTGTAATCTGGAGAGCCTTACATAACTTTCTCATTACTTTGGACATGAGCGGTGTTCCTTGGTCTGTCAGGATCTCCTTTGACAGGCCAACTGGGATAAAATAGGGTTTAGCTCTCAGGCTATACTCCTGGTGGAGGAATTTCTCAGTGGTACCGCCTCCGGGTACTGTGTTACTTAGTCCATGACCACTAGGATATATTGGTGCAATAATTAGCAATCTCTCTGACACCAAGGCCAGTAGAACCTTTGAAGGACCCGCTCTCAGATTTTTTTTATGTCCAGATGCCCACCCAAGACAGGAGAATGGGCCATGACTAGTACCCTACACCTATAGGGTCCCGGTACTAACAGCTGCTCTAGTACTCCCCCCTCTCAGTTTAGAAACCCGATATAGCAAATCCTTTTACTGCTAAATATGGAAACTTGATGTAAGCCCCTGGCTCTTGGGCCACCCCATTTATCACAGTAACATTGTCCAATGCCCCTTTTAATGTAAGTTCCTCCATTTGAGGAGTCCCAAAATTCCCCCCAGAAACCCCCAACTCAGGAATTTTGGCCTCATGGGTCACTTTCTCGTCCTCATCACTAGCAAGGATACACAGGGGGAATTTAGCCTCCTCCATCTGTGATTGGGATTCTTGGACTGGCCCTTGTCTGAGTAACTTGGTACACCCCCGCCTTTCGCCATAGGTCCCAGAACAAGCTAAAGTTCTGCCCTATTATTATTGGGTGCAGCAGGTCTTTAACTACTCCGACCTCATAGGGATCAATTAGTAGGGGAGTGTGGCCCTTACCAAGGTAGCCAAACTCCCCAATATCAAACTTCCATACCCCATTAATTGTCACAGGACATGCCTGTGGTTCCTCCCAGGGCTGGTAGTCCACATTGCAGGCTGGATAGGCATAATACAAACAGTGTCTCCCCATGCTGCACTCCATCTGTTTGGAAGACATAAGACAATGGACGGCTAACTAATTATGTCCTTAGCAGCAGACTTTGGCAACCCCTCAATGACCCCTTGGAACCTCAGACTCCCCCAGTTGTGGCTTTATTTCCCTTCTTTTGAGAGTCAGGCTTCAACCCCACCCACTTTCCTTAAGGACTTCTCAACCACTTGGTACTTTTTCACTAGGTTAACCAGGTCGCTGGCATTCCGGGGGTCTCCCTAGGCAACCCAGGTCTGCAATGGCCTAGGAAGAAAGTGAATAAATCTGTCCATAGCAACACTCTTGACCATCTGGGCTGGTAGTGGAGGACTTCGGCTGCAAACACTTCTGTACCAGATGCAGCAGGTCGAACATTTGGTAGCAAGGGGTTTGTTACTGCAATACATTCAGTGGCAGACCCTTTCTACTCTGACAGACATAGTAACTCCAAAGCATGTCAATATTTCAGTTTTTAGTTTGGCATACTCTGGTGCATCCTTTAAGGCCAAGTTATAATAAGCTTTTTGGGGTTCGCCAGTTAGATAGGGGGCCAGTACCTCTGCCCACTGCTTGAGCAGCAGGTTCTACTGCTCTGCTACCCTTTCAAACACAGTTAAAAATGCCTCAACTTCATCAACTGGGGTCATCATTAACACGGCTCGTCTTACTGCCTTTCGGGAATATGAGCCATCACCTGGACCTGGGAGATTTCTCCGCTGTGGACACACCCTTCCAGGAGCTCAATGTGCCATTGCTGCTATTGAATCTGCTGCACAAGGAATTTATTTGTCTCCTGCTGGACTTGCTGCTGCTCTTAGTGCTGCTAGAGTTGCTGCTGCTGGTGCTGCTACTAGAGCTGCTGATGCTGTTACTTCTGGCTTAGGACCAGATGCTTGATCAGCTATTCCATTTTGTCTGAATGCTGTTCCATCCCTATAGGCTGACTATTTACCTTCTAAACCCCACCCTGGGGTATAGATATAGTGAATAGCCTCCCACCCACTCTTCAGCTGTTCACTAAACAAACCCCTTAACATGGCCTATTAACCCCTCTCTCTAGGTGTGCTGGAGAATTTTCCTAGGTTCACATCACTGAAGCTAATAACCTCAGTGACACATATCTGCCCTCCAGTCCTTTGAAAATTACTTTGTCACTATACATATGCACAGATATATGCATACACAAGTGCTCCTCACTAAATTAGAATATCTTCAAAAAGTTACCTTATTTAATTTCTTCAATACAAAAAGTGAGACTCATATATTATATAGAGTCATTACAGAGTGATCTATTTCAAGTGTTTATTTCTGTTAATGTTAATGATTGTGGCTTACAGCCAATGAAAACCAAAAAGTCATTATCTCAGTAAGTTAGAATAATTTCCAAAAAACGCCATGTTTAAAAAGGTTCCTTAGTCTGTTTCAGTAGGCTCCACAATCATGGGGAAGACTGCTGACTTGACAGATGTCCAGAGGGCAGTCATTGACACACTCCACAAGGAGGGTAAGCCTCAAAAGGTCATTACTAAAGAATCTGGCTGTTCACAGAGTGCTGTATCCAAGTATATTAATGGAAAGATGAGTGGAAGGAAAAAGTATGGTAGAAAAAGGTACAGAAGCAAATGGGAAAACCGCAGACTTGAAAGGATTGTTGAGAAAAGGCCATTCAAAAATTTGTGGGAGATTCACAAGGAGTGGACTGCTGCTGGAGTCATTGTTCAAGAGCCACCACACAGAAGTATCTAGGACATGGGCTACAAGTGACTCATTCTTTGTGCCAAGCCACTCATGACCAATAAACAATGCCAGAAGCATCTTACCTGGGCCAAGGAAAAAAAGAACTGGACTCTTGCTCAGTGGTCCAAGGTGTTGTTATCAGATGAAAGTAAATTTTGCATTTCATTTGGAAATCAAGATCCCGGTGTCTGGAGGAAGAGTGGAGAGTCACACAATCCAAGCTGCTTGAGGTCTAGTGTGAGGTTTCCACAATCAGTGACGGTTTGCGGGGCCAAGTCATCTGCTGGTGTATGACCACTGTGTTTTATCAAGACCAAAGTCAGCACAGCCGTCTGCCAGGAAATTGTAGATTGAAATTTCATTCTCCAGCAGGACATGGCACCTGTCCACACTGCCAAAAGTACCAACACCTGGTTTAAAAACAACAGTATCACTGTGCTCGATTGGCCAGCAAACTTGCCTGACCTTAACTCAATAGAGAATCTATGGGGTATTGTCAAGAGGAAGATGAGTGACACCAGACCCAACAATGCAGACAAGATGAAGGCTGTTTTTAAAGCAACCTGGGCTTTCATAACACATCAGCAGTGCCACAGGCTGATCGCCTCCATGCCACGCCACATTTATTCAGTAATTGATGAAAAAGGAGCCCTGTCCAAGTATTGAGTGCATTTACTGAATATACATTTCAGTATGTCAAACTTTCAGATTTTAAAATCATTCTTAAAGCTGGTGTTATAAAGTATTGTAATTTACTGAAATAATGACCTTTGGGTTTTCATTGGCTGTAAGCAATAATCATCAACATTAACAGAAATAAACACTTGAAATAGATCACTTTGTTTGTAATGACTCTATATAGTGTACGAGTTTCACTTTTCGCACTGAAGAACTGAAATAACTTTTTGATGATATTCTAATTTTGTGAGAAGCACCTTTATATATCCTTAGGATGAGCAAATTTAATTAAATTAAATATTCGCTCAATTTCAGCCAGGAAATTAGATTTTTTGTGAACCTATTAAAAAATAAAAGAATATTATACTTTGTCCCTCATCTGTCCGGGTATCGGAGTTCCCCATCTGGTCCTCTGTTGACTCACTTCCCCCTATTTGCTCCAGTCTGCTCTTCTGTCTTTAATCGTTTCCCCTTTTTGGTGTCATTATGTGCGCATTAGGCCTCACACAACATCATAACATGACTAGTGTTGAGCATTCCGATACCGCAAGTATCGGGTATCGGCCGATACTTGCGGTATCGGAATTCCGATACCGGGATTCCGATACTTGCCGCGTATCGGATACCGGAATCGGAAGTTCACAGATTCAAACTGCACAAATTCATCCAATGAGAATGATTCCAAGTGTGGGCACATCCTGTTCAGCATGGAGGGCATGAAACTACTGGCATGGCTGTGATTGGCTGCTGAAATGATGTCATGATGCAGTTTAAAAGTCGCTGGCGCCATTTTGCGCTCACTCTGCTGTGAATTCAGTTAGTGACAGGACGCTGTTTGCTGACTGAGGGCCAGTTTAGAGATAGCGATTTGCTTCTTTGAGCTTTCCAAAGGCTAATTTAGCAACCGCTGTGTTCACCTACTATTCACCTTGCTTTTGCCTTGTAGCGCTGTTTTCACAGCGATCTGCAAGGTCTGTGTGTGTGTGTGTGAGTGCAGCCCACTCTCTAGTCTGAGTGCAGCCACATAGGCCATCCATAGCTGGTTGTATTCAGTTCAGGGAGGGTGGTTCATTGCCTCATACTGTTCTTTTTTTTTTTTTTTTCAAGTAGTGTAGTCTGCTGCTAATTTTTTCAAAAAAATCCTATTAGTGTCTTTCCACCCGTCTCCAGCTAATTTGTGGAAAAACACTACATAGGATAACGTAGAGGAGGGTTTTTTGGCCTTGCAGCACCGTTTACGGCTGTCTGCACGGTCTCCGTGTGACTGCAGCTCGCCCTGTAGTCTGTGAGCAGCCATAGCCTGGTTGTCTCCAGCTCAGGGTTCTTCACTGCGTCATACCGCAAAATCAATTTTCATTTTGTTTTAAGTAGTGCAGGCTGCTGCACATTTTTTCAAAAAATTCCTATTAGTGTCTTTCCACCCGTCTCCAGCTAACTTGTGGAAAAACACTACATAGGATAACGTAGAGGAGGGTTTTTGGGCCTTGCAGCGCCGTTTTACGGCTGTCTGCACGGTCTCCGTGTGACTGCAGCTCTATCTGTTGTCAGTTCAGCCCCCAAAAAATAAATAAATAATAAAGTTCACCAAACACACCAGTGACACCACTTTACATTTGTGTAGGCCACATTAGCTCATATTAAAGTCTAGTCCACACTTTAGAAAATTAGTGTTTCTTATACCTGTTAGGAGGAGTTGTTCAGGAATAAGCACACAAATCCGTTAGTACTTTTCTGCTTATCTTTATCAGTCAACCAAGATGAAGAAGGCAGTGAGTAAGGCACGTGGGCGTGGGCGTGGGCGCGGAGCAGGGAGGGGACGTGGGGATTCTGTGCCTGCTGCGGGCACCGGTGACTCATCAGCACCCACTTTCACCACTTTTTCTTGGCGTGAGGGACAGGAAGGTGGTGGGAGCAGCTCTGAGGAAGAGATTCCCCGTACGGCCCAAAGAGGGAGAGGGAGGGGGAAGACTGCGGATCCTGCAGCCTCCGCTTTGGCACCCGTTAGGAGCATGTCTCTTCCAAAAGCCAAAAAGGGCGCTCCCAAGACTTGCAGTGCCTGGTCCTTTTTTGACACAGTTGCAGATGACATTTGCTATGTCAAATGCAAGGTGTGTCATCACAAAGTCAAAAGAGGGAAAAATGTCAGCAACCTCAATACCTCCAACATGTGGAAACATGTGCGCACCAGGCACCCGGCGGAGTTAGAAAAACACACTGAAGAGCTAGGCCAACCAACAGCGGCAGCTACCACCTCTTCAGCTCGTGTTGCCTCTTCCTCCAGCTCACACGCAGCTGGTTCGGCTTCCTCCCAGGATCGCCGTGGAAGAACCTCTGGCCCTGTTGTCCAGAGACCCGCTGTAATTCCACCCGCAGCACCACTTTCCCAGTCATCCACACACTCCCAGCCCAGTCTACAGCCATCGGTAGTACAGGCGTGGGAGAAAAGGCGGCCTTTCTCGTCAAACCACCCACGAGCACAGGCTCTGACTGCAGGCATTGCCAAACTTCTGTCACTGGAAATGCTGTTATTCAGGCTGGTGGAGACTGACAGCTTCCGTGACTTGATGTCATTGGCAGTCCCACAGTACAATGTGCCCAGCCGCTTTTACTTCAGCAGGCAAGCCGTCCCTGCCCTGCACAAGCATGTGGAGGGACACATAAAACACGCGCTACTGAACGCCGTCAGTAGCAAGGTCCACCTCACCACCGATGTGTGGACCAGTCAACATGGACAGGGGCGATACCTTTCCCTCACTGCCCATTGGGTTAATGTCGTTGAGCCGGGTACAGACCGTGCGAGTGGCGCAGGACGTGTCCTGCCCACTCCAAGGATTGCAGGAATCCATTCTGTACGCATTGACTCCTCCTCTTACACCAGTTCCTCAGAATCATTGCTGCAGGAGCCGTCACAGTCCACCTCCACATGGACCTGTGATGAACGTTTACCTGTTACGACCGACATGAGCACAGCCGTGGCCAAACGTCAACAGGCCGTCTTGAAATTAATTTATTTGGGGAATCGAAGCCACACAGCGCAGGAGCTCTGGAATGCCATCAAGCAGGAGAGCGATGTGTGGTTTGTGCCAGCGAATCTCCAGCCAGGCATGGTAGTGTGTGATAATGGCCGAAATCTGGTGGCAGCTCTGGGCCTCGGCAACCTCACTCACATCCCATGTCTGGCACATGTGCTCAATTTGGTCGTGCAGAGTTTTTTGAGGGACTATCCGGATCTTGATGCACTGCTGCACAAGGTCCGCCTAGAGTGTGCTCACTTGCGGCGTTCCAGCACGGCAAAAGCGCGCATTGCGGCTCTGCAGCGCCGACACCGCCTGCCGGAACATCGCATCATATGTGACCTACCTACCAGGTGGAATTCCACGTTACATATGTTGGAGCGGTTGTGTGAGCAGCAGCAAGCTGTAATGGAGTACCAGCTGCTTCAGGCGCAAAGAAGTCGCAGTCAGCGCCGTACAGACTTCACAACCACAGAGTGGGCCACTATGAATGACGTCTGCCAGGTTTTGCGTCCCTTTGATTATTCCACGCGGATGGCGAGTGCAGATGATGCACTAGTCAGCATGACTGTCCCCCTTATCTGCCTGCTTGAAAAATCACTGCAAGCGCTAAGGGATGATGTTGTGGAAGAGGTGGAGGATGAGGATTCAGCATTTCCATCATCTTCTGGACAGTCAGCGCCACGTGGTTCCTCACAAACGCGTAGGCAGGGGACAGTTTGTGAGGAGGATGAGGAGGAGTCAATGGAGGAGGAAGACATCCGTCCAGAGGAGGGAGTTACACAATTGTCCAGTACTCAGTGTGTACAGCGAGGGTGGGGTGATGACGAGCGGGCAGAGATCACGCCTCCAGCAGGGGACAGCGTTTCTTGGGCAGTTGGCAGTCTGCAGCACATGGTGGATTACATGCTGCAGTGCCTGAGAAACGACCGCCGCATCGCCCACATTCTCAACATGTCTGATTATTGGGTGTTCACCCTCCTCGATCCTCGCTACCGGGACAACGTAGAAAGCCTCATCACACCGTTGAACCGGGAGCGAAAAATGCGGGAGTACCAAGACACACTGGTGAATTCCATCATCTTCTCCATTCCAACTGAGAGAAGTGCTGCTAGTGCATTCCAAAGCAGCTCAGTGCGTCCAGGCAGTGGTGGAGGCTCTGCACAAAGAGGGAGCAGAAGCAGTGCCTCTGCCCAAGGCAAGACCAGTATGGCCCAACTGTGGCACAGTTCTCTGTGCCCGCCACAAAAGTCTACACCATTACAGACGGCTCCAGTCAGCAGGAGGCAACGGTTCCGTCAGATGGTGACAGACTACATGTCTTGCCCTCTTGCTGTACTCCCAGACGGCTCTTCACCTTTCAAGTTTTGGGTCTCAAAGCTGGATACATGGCCAGAGCTAAGCCAGTATGCATTGGAGGTGCTGTCTTGCCCTGCGGCCAGTGTATTATCGGAACGTGTCTTTAGTGCTGCAGGTGGTGTACTAACTGACCGTCGCATGCGACTATCCTCCGATAACGTTGACCGGCTTACTTTCCTGAAAATGAACAAGGCCTGGATCTCGCAGGAATTTGCCACTCCTCTTCCTGATTAAATAATTAGGTGACTGTCTACAGTATCCAGGTCTCCTGTTGTGTTCATCTTTCTACCACCTGAACTTTAATTCCTGGGCTCCAACACCGCCAGTTGAGGCTCAGAAGTGTGGTCTGCACAGTCAAAACATACGACCCAGTGTTATTGGGTTTCAGTAACGTCAGCTGATCCCCAGCTGTGTAGCCGGCAATGTGTCCTGCGACCGCCACTCTGACACAACAACTGAAATGTAAGGGAACCTGTCCCCCCCCCCCAAGGCGTTTGTTACTGAAAGAGCCACCTTGTGCAGCAGTAATGCTGCACAAGGAAAAGGTAGCTATTTTTGTTTAGCTTCTTGCACACGCAGAACTTAACACTTATAAAATGTGTCCACTGATACCGTAAAACCGTCCCGGAGGTGGGACTTTCCTTCGTAATATGACGCAGCACAGCCGTCATTCCTACTCCCTTGGCGCCGTGCCACGGCTCCTCAGCGTTGTTTGATTCCGTCCCGGAGCCTGCGCTGTTATGTTATCCCTTGGCCAGGCACACTTAGCGCTGCCCGTCTTCTGACATCATTTGGTGTCAGGATGGCTGCGCCTGTGCGGCCGCACTGTCCGAGAGTCCGCCTCGCAGTGTCTTCTGATTTAATCCCACTGGGGGCCTGAGATCCATGGACATGCGCAGTGCATATCTGAACCTCCACCTCTCACTCATCTCCCTACGGCTTCTTCAGACTGTGCGGTGTCAGCTGGTCCCTAATAGCATGCCACGGCCGTGACACCGCACAGTCTTAAGAAGCCGTAGGGAGGGGAGTGAGAGGCGAGGATATGCACTGCGCATGGCCACGGATCCCAGGCCCGCGGTGGGATTACATTAGACGACACTGCGAGGCGGGCTCTCGGCCAGCGCGGCCGCACAGGCGCAGCCAGCCTGACACCAAATGATGTCAGAAGATGGGCAGCGCTAAGTGTGCCTGGCCAAGGGATAACATAACAGCGCAGGCTCCGGGACGGAATCAAACAACGCTGATGAGCCAGGGAACGGCGCCAAGGAGGTAGGAATGACAGCTGTGCTGCTTCATATTATGAAGGAAAGTCCCACCTCCGGGATGGTCTCACGGTTTCAGGGGACACATTTTATAAGTGTTTAGTTCTGTGTTTGCAAGGAGCATCATGAAAAGAGCCACCTTTTCCTTTTGTATCTTTTTTGCTGCACAAGCTGGCTCTTTCAGCTACAAACGCCTTGGGGGGGGGTTAAAGGTTCCCTTTCGACTTTCTCCAATCAGGCTTCGGCCTACATTGTGTTCCTCTGCTTCTCCTGCTGTCCCTGGGCTCCAACACCGCTAGTTGTTGCCTGGTAGTGCTGTACGCACAGTCAACAGTCGCTCCTCTGTTATTGGGGTTCAGTAAAGTCAGCTGTTCCCCTGCTGTGTGTGTGGCAATCCCTCCTATCTCCTCCACCTCCACCTCCCCTCCTGTCCCTGGGCTCCAACACCGCTAGTTGTTGCCTGGTAGTGCTGTACGCACAGTCAACAGTCGCTCCTCTGTTATTTGGGTTCAGTAAAGTCAGCTGTTCCCCTGCTGTGTGTGTGGCAATCCCTCCTATCTTCTCCACCTCCACCTCCCCCTCCTGTCCCTGGGCTCCAACACCGCTAGTTGCCGTCCAGAAGTGCTGTCCGCACAGTCCCAACAGTCCCTCCTCTGTTATTGGGGTTCAGTAACGTCAGCTGTTCCCCTGCTGTGTGTGTGGCAATCCCTCCTATCTCCTCCACCTCCACCTCCCCCTCCTGTCCCTGGGCTCCAACACCGCTAGTTGCCGTCCAGAAGTGCTGTCCGCACAGTCCCAACAGTCCCTCCTCTGTTATTGGGGTTCAGTAACGTCAGCTGTTCCCCTGCTGTGTGTGTGGCAATCCCTCCTATCTCCTCCACCTCCTCCTCCTCCTCCTGTCCCTGGGCTCCAACACCGCTAGTTGTTGCCTGGTAGTGCTGTACGCACAGTCAACAGTCGCTCCTCTGTTATTGGGGTTCAGTAAAGTCAGCTGTTCCCCTGCTGTGTGTGTGGCAATCCCTCCTATCTCCTCCACCTCCTCCTCCTCCTCCTGTCCCTGGGCTCCAACACCGCTAGTTGTTGCCTGGTAGTGCTGTACGCACAGTCCCAACAGTCCCTCCTCTGTTATTGGGGTTCAGTAACGTCAGCTGTTCCCCAGCTGTGTGTGTGGCAATCCCTCCTATCTCCTCCACCTCCTCCTCCTCCTCCTGTCCCTGGGCTCCAACACCGCTAGTTGCTGTCCAGAAGTGCTGTCCGCACAGAGCCAAACACCTCGCCAATGTGTTAGTGGGGTTCAGCACCGCCAGCTGTTCCCCTGCTGTGTATACGGCAACGTGTACTGCGACCGCCACGCAGGCACAACAAGTTAAATTTAAGGGAACCTGTCCCCCAGCCCCAGGCGTTTGTTACTGAAGGAGCCACCTTGTGCAGCAGTAATGATGCAAAGGGAAAAAGTGCCTCTTTTCGTGGTGGTCCTTGCACATGCTGAACCTAACACTTATGAAATGTGTCCCCTCCTACCGTGATACCGTCCGGTAGGTGGAACTTTCCTTTGTGACGCAGCACAGCCGTCATTCTTACCCCCTTGGCGCCGTGCGCCGCCTCCTCAGCGTTGTTTGAATCAGTCCCGTAGCCTGCGCTGTTAGGTTAGCCCTTGGCCATGCACACATTTTGCGCTGCCCGTCTTCTGACATCATTTGGTGTCAGGCTGGCTGCGCCTGTGCGGCCGCGCTGGACGAGATCCCGCCTCGTACTGTCTTCTGATTTAATCCCACTGGGGGCCTGAGATCCATGGACATTCGCGGTGCATATCTGAACCTCCACCTCTCACTCATCTCCCTACGGCTTCTTCAGACTGTGCGGTGTCAGCTGGTCCCTAATAGCATGCCACGGCCGTGACACCGCACAGTCTGAAGAAGCCGTAGGGAGGGGAGTGAGAGGTGAGGATATGCACTGCGCATGGCCACGGATCCCAGGCCCGCGGTGGGATTACATTAGACGACACTGCGAGGCGGGATCTCGGCCAGCGCAGCCGCACAGGCGCAGCCAGTCTGACACCAAATGATGTCAGAAGACGGGCAGCGCAAAATGTGTGCATGGCCAAGGGCTAACCTAACAGCGCAGGCTACGGGACTGATTCAAACAACGCTGAGGAGGCGGCGCACGGCGCCAAGGGGGTAAGAATGACGGCTGTGCTGCGTCACATCACAAAGGAAAGTTCCACCAACCGGACGGTATCACGGTAGGAGGGGACACTTTTCATAAGTGTTAGGTTCAGCATGTGCAAGGACCATAATTAAAAGAGCTAAGTTTACCTTTTCCAGCATTAGTGCTGTACACGATGGCTCTTTCAGCTACAAACGCCTGGGGGGGGGGGTTAAAGTTTCCCTTTCAACTTGCTCCAGTGCAGGCTTCGGCCTACACTCTGCTCCCTCTCCTCCTCCTGCTGACCCTGGGCTCTAACACCGCCAGTTGGGGCCCAGATGTGCTAGCTGCACAGAGCCAAACACCAGCCAATGTGTCAGTGGGGTTCAGCACCGCCAGCTGTTCCCCTGCTGTGTAGCCGGCAACGTGTCCTGCAACAGCCACGCAGACACAAGAACTGAAATTGAAGGAAACCTGTCCCCCCTCCCCCAGGCGTTTTTACGTTTTACAGCCACCTTGTACGACAGTAATGCTGCATGTGTGCAAGGTGGCTCAGAAACTTATTCTCCTTGCCCATGTTGAACTGAACACGTCTAAAATGAGTCCTCTGCGACCATTAAAATGTCCCTCAGGTGTGATTTTCCTTTGTATTGACACGCAACAAGCTCCTTGGTAGCGCTGCCCGTCTTCTGGCATCATTGTTTGGCTGCCTGCGCCTCTGCGGCCTCCTTGCACCACACAACGCCCCTCGGTGTCTTATTTATTTGGACTGCGAGGGTGTGATTGATGGGCATGAACGGTGCATTTCTTTGCCTGTCCCTCATCTCCTTCCGCCTTCTTCGGACTGTGCGTCTTCATGGCCGTGGCATGCGATAAGGGATCAGCTGACGCCGCATAGTCTGAAGCGGGTGTAAGAACGCAAGCGAGAGGCGAACATATGTACTGCGCCAGGCCATGAATCCCAGCCCCGCAGTGTTTTAACAATGTTAAGACACTGGGGGGCTGGGATTCATGGTCATCGCAAACCGCAACGGCCGACATAACATGATGTCAGAGGATGGGCAGCGCTAACAGCGCAAGGCCAAGGGATAACACAAAAGCGCAGACTCCTGTGCAACAAATAACGATGCTCAGGAGGCCGCGCAAAGCACCAAGGTGGCATTTTTGCCAGCTGTACTGCGTCTCTTTACGACGGGAACTCACGCCTCAAAATCAGTTTGACTGTGTAAGGGCCAAAATGTTATACGTGTTCCTTTCAGCGTGTGCAAGGAGAAAAATTAAAAGAGCAACCTTTTACTTGTGCAGCACTACTGCTGCATAAGCTGTAGCTCTTCTACTTTGTAACACCTGAGGGGGGGTTAAAGGTTACCTTTGAAATTGGTTCAATTAGGCTTCGGCCTACACTCTGCTCCCCCTGCAGAGCCCGGGCTCCAACACCGCCAGTTGGGGCCCGGTACTGCTAGCTGCACAGAGAAAAACACCAGCCAATGTGTCAGTGGGGTTCAGCACCGCCAGCTGTTCCCCTGCTGTGCAGCCGGCAACGTGTCCTGCAACTGCCACGCAGACACAACAGACCCAAAGCTGCCGCCAGTGCAGGCTTCGGCCTACACTCTGCTCCCTCTCCTCCTCCTGCTGACCCTGGGCTCTAACACCGCCAGTTGGGGCCCGGTACTGCTAGCTGCACAGAGAAAAACACCAGCCAATGTGTCAGTGGGGTTCAGCACCGCCAGCTGTTCCCCTGCTGTGTAGCCGACATCGTGTCCTGCAAAAGCCACGCAGACACAATAACTGAAATTGAAGGGAACCTGTCCCCCCTCCCCCAGGCGTTTGTACGTTTTACAGCCACCTTGTACAGCGGTAATGCTGCATGTGTGCAAGGTGGCTCATAAACGTATTCTCCTCGCACATGTGGAACTGAAAACACGTCTAAAATGTGTCCTCTGTGTGACCATTTAACCGTCCCGGAGGTGTGACTTTCCTTTGTAATGACACGCTGCAACCCCCTTGGTAGCGCTGCCCGTCTTCTGGCATCATTGTTTGGCTGCCTGCACCTCTGCGGCCGCCTTGCCCCACACAACGCCCCTCGGTGTCTTATTTATTGGGACTGCGAGGGTGTGATTGATGGGCATGAGCAGTGCATCAGTTCGCCTGTCCCTCATCTCCTTCCGCCTTCTTCAGACTGTGCGGCTTCATGGCCGTGGCATGCGATAAGGGATCAGCTGACGCCACACAGTCTGAAGCGGGTGTAAGGACCCGAGTGTGAGAGGCGAACATATGTGCTGCGCCAGGCCATGAATCCCAGCCCCGCAGTGTTTTAACAATGTTAAGACACTGCGGGGCTGGGATTCATGGTCATCGCGAACCGCACCGGCCGACATTAAATGATGTCAGAAGATGGGCAGCGCTAACAGCGCTAGGCCAGGGGATAACACGACAGCGCAGACTCCTGTACAGCAAATAACAACGCTCAGGAGGCTGAACCCAGCACCAAGGTGGGATTCTTGACATCTGTGCTGCGTCTCATTACGACGGGAACTCGCGCCTCCAACACAGTTTGACTGTATAAAGGGCTAAATGTTATACGTGTTTCATTCAGCGTGTGCAAGGAGAAAAATTAAAAGAGCAACCTTTGACTTGTGCAGCACTACTGCTGCATAAGCTGTGGCTCTTCTACTTTGTAACACCTGAGGGGGGGTTAAAGGTTACCTTTGAAATTGGTTCAATTAGGCTTCGGCCTACACTCTGCTCCCCCTGCAGAGCCCGGGCTCCAACACCGCCAGTTGGGGCCCGGTACTGCTAGCTGCACAGAGAAAAACACCAGCCAATGTGTCAGTGGGGTTCAGCACCGCCAGCTGTTCCCCTGCTGTGCAGCCGGCAACGTGTCCTGCAACTGCCACGCAGACACAACAGACCCAAAGCTGCCGCCAGTGCAGGCTTCGGCCTACACTCTGCTCCCTCTCCTCCTCCTGCTGACCCTGGGCTCTAACACCGCCAGTTGGGGCCCGGTACTGCTAGCTGCACAGAGAAAAACACCAGCCAATGTGTCAGTGGGGTTCAGCACCGCCAGCTGTTCCCCTGCTGTGTAGCCGGCATCGTGTCCTGCAAAAGCCACGCAGACACAAGAACTGAAATTGAAGGGAACCTGTCCCCCCTCCCCCAGGCGTTTGTACGTTTTACAGCCACCTTGTACAGCGGTAATGCTGCATGTGTGCAAGGTGGCTCATAAACGTATTCTCCTCGCACATGTGGAACTGAAAACACGTCTAAAATGTGTCCTCTGTGTGACCATTTAACCGTCCCGGAGGTGTGACTTTCCTTTGTAATGACACGCTGCAACCCCCTTGGTAGCGCTGCCCATCTTCTGGCACCATTGTTTGGCTGCCTGCGCCTCTGCGGCCGCCTTGCCCCACACAACGCCCCTCGGTGTCTTATTTATTGGGACTGCGAGGGTGTGATTGATGGGCATGAGCAGTGCATCAGTTCGCCTGTCCCTCATCTCCTTCCGCCTTCTTCAGACTGTGCGGCTTCATGGCCGTGGCATGCGATAAGGGATCAGCTGACGCCGCACAGTCTGAAGCGGGTGTAAGGACCCGAGTGTGAGAGGCGAACATATGTGCTGCGCCAGGCCATGAATCCCAGCCCCGCAGTGTTTTAACAATGTTAAGACACTGCGGGGCTGGGATTCATGGTCATCGCGAACCGCACCGGCCGACATTAAATGATGTCAGAAGATGGGCAGCGCTAACAGCGCTAGGCCAGGGGATAACACGACAGCGCAGACTCCTGTACAGCAAATAACAACGCTCAGGAGGCTGCACCCAGCACCAAGGTGGGATTCTTGACATCTGTGCTGCGTCTCATTACGAAGGGAACTCGCGCCTCCAACACAGTTTGACTGTATAAAGGGCTAAATGTTATACGTGTTTCATTCAGCGTGTGCAAGGAGAAAAATTAAAAGAGCAACCTTTGACTTGTGCAGCACTACTGCTGCATAAGCTGTGGCTCTTCTACTTTGTAACACCTGAGGGGGGGTTAAAGGTTACCTTTGAAATTGGTTCAATTAGGCTTCGGCCTACACTCTGCTCCCCCTGCAGAGCCCGGGCTCCAACACCGCCAGTTGGGGCCCGGTACTGCTAGCTGCACAGAGAAAAACACCAGCCAATGTGTCAGTGGGGTTCAGCACCGCCAGCTGTTCCCCTGCTGTGCAGCCGGCAACGTGTCCTGCAACTGCCACGCAGACACAACAGACCCAAAGCTGCCGCCAGTGCAGGCTTCGGCCTACACTCTGCTCCCTCTCCTCCTCCTGCTGACCCTTTGCTCCAACACTGCTAGTTGTGGCTCTAGGAAGACAAGCTTGAATAGTTCCCCATCCTGGTTCCAGCACCGTCAGCTGGTTCCGGGCAGAGCCTTTGGCTTAGGTGCCTCCCTCTGGGTATCCGAGTTCCACCAACGTCAGGTGGTCCTTGGTAGTGCTTTCAGGCACGGGTACCTCCTGCTTAGTAACCGGGTTCCAGTAATGTCAGCTGGTCCTCGGTCGTTCCATTGGCTCTTGGACCTTCGGCTACCCATCCGGGTTCCAGTACCGTCAGCTGGTTCTCGGCAGTGTCTTTTGCTCTTGTACCTTCTGCTCCCCATCCTGGTTCCAGTACCGTCAGCTGGTTCCGGGCAGAGCCTTTGGCTTAGGTGCCTCCCTCTGGGTATCCGAGTTCCACCAACGTCAGGTGGTCCTTGGTAGTGCTTTCAGGCACGGGTACCTCCTGCTTAGTAACCGGGTTCCAGTAACGTCAGCTGGTCCTCGGTAGTTCCATTGGCTCTTGGACCTTCGGGTAGCCATCCGAGTTCCAGTTCCATCAGCTGTTTCTCGGCATTTTCTCAGCCTTCTTGTACCTTCTGCTACATTTCCAAGTTCAAGAGACTAAACACGATGACCCGGAAGACCACCCCTAAGATGACGACGACACCAGAGACGACAACCACCGTGATGACGACGACCCTGGAGACGATGACCCTGAAGACCACCCCGATGACGACGACCCCGGAGACGATGACCCTGGAGACGACGACGACCTGGAAGACCGAGAAGCAGAAGAACAAGAGGCTGCAGAACAAAGAGCAGAAGAACATTAAGCATAACACTAAATATCAGAGCAAAAGATATTATCTAAATTATAAGCAGAAGAAGACTAAGCAGTGTATGGGGGTGAGTCCGTTCCTCCTCGTGGTGCCCCTGGATAAAGCCTGATGCTGCAGGCCAAACTGAACGCGGACAAATGTAACTGTTTTGTGACAGGCAGAACGGAAGGTGTAATCTTCAAACTTTTATAGATAACAACTACGGGAATGCCTGTCACAAATAAGAATATGATGAAGAAGTAGAATATGAAGAAGATAATAGTAAAATAAAAAGAATATGAACAATGTAACAAAAAAAATAATAGGTAGAAGATGAAGAAGAAGATGAATAAGGTGAAGAAGTTGATGTCAAAGAAGCTGATGATGAGGATAATGAAGAAGAAAGTGTGGGAGAAGTAAAAAAGAAGGTGAAGGGCGTGGAAGTAGTGAAACATCAATATCTGACAAAATAAAAAAAAAATTAACATAGTCAAAATCTTTCTAACGCCGAACGTCATAAAAAACAAAACAAAATCCTGCTATTCTATTAGATTGGGCTAAACCTATGTGCCTTTAATGTCTCCGCCACGTCCCCCAATACATCCTACATTATTCTTAGTTGTTTTCCTTCATGTAGAATGAACCTACAAGTTTATAAAGGGTTTATTTTAATTCCGATATTTTCGTCCCATTGACTTGCATTGGGATCGGGTATCGGTATCGGATTAGATCCGATACTTTGACGGTATCGGCCGATACTTTCCGATACCGATACTTTCCGATATCGGAAGGTATCGCTCAACACTAAACATGACTCAAAGCTTAGTCAAACATTCTTTAAAGGGGTTTTCCACTACTTTCAGTTAACCCCCCAATGTATCCCCCCAGGGCCCCTAATAAATTGTGTAAATACCTTCTGTTGCCGTTTTTGCCTGTGAGCGGCGCTATGCTGACGGCTGAGTCCTGGTCACGTGACCCCCAGGCTACAGCCACCGTTAGTTTCCACCGACGTCATATCAATTTCCAGACTCTGGATATTGACATGACGTCAGCCACAGGCGTGACCCAGCCGCACAGTCAGCAGTCACTCAAGAGTAACTGGGCTGTGGGCAGTGCTGTGGGCTGACTGCGGGGCTGTGCTGGGGGCGGGCGGGGCTGTGCTGGGGGCAGGTGGGGCTGTGTTGGTGTCTGTGCAGGGATCTGCTCACCGGCCGCTCTCATGTGCCAAGATGCGCGGCCGGTGCTGTGGCGGTGGCCGGTGCCATGGCTGGTGCCTCGGCGGCTGGTGCCATGGTGGCGGCCGATGCGGCGGCGGCTGGTGCGGTGGTGGTGGCCGGTGCGATGGCGGGGGTCTGCATGGTGAATGCTGGAGTGTGTGGGGGGGTCTGCGGGGCTGTGCGGTGGTGGTGGCGGCGGCGGCGTCTCTGTGTGCAGGCATCGTCCGATGGGACTACAAGTCCCATCGTGTAATAATTATAGGGGATAACTCAGGAGACTCTTTGCGTGGAACAAAACACCTACAGGACTCAGTTTTATAAGTGGTAAAGTCTATATTATCATACGGTGATTCAAACAGGTGAAGAGAGAAACTCAAGTCCACAACACTTGGTGTAAATATTAAATGCAGCTTAGCAGTCTATAGGAAACCTCAGAGGAAAATGCAATCAAGCAGAAAGTCTATGAAGCACAGTTATTCTTGAGGATGCTTGACACGAATAAGTCCTTGTCTTAGTCCAAACACAGATAGATATGCTTATAAAGCAGTTCAAATCATATCTTAGCTCAACCAGGGAGGCCTGGTTAATAGTCTCAGGTTTTTGCAGAGCAGCAAACAGCTTACATGTCCAGCAAATGCAGATGGAAGTAAACACGAGCAGCCAGATGGAGGATTTGTTATGGACCTGGTGGTTAGGAGCACCTGGAATGACCTGATGAGTAAACTAGTAATCGGAACAAGCTCTGGGAAAGTGGGAACTCTGCTGACCGCAAACCCTACTCCTATCACACAAACTAGAAATAGCCGTGGAGCGTACCTAACTCTCCCTAGACGCCTCTTCACAGCCTAAGAGCTAACTACCCCTAAAGATAGAAATAGAAGCCTAACCTTGCCTCAGAGAAATTCCCCAAAGGTAAAGGCAGCCCCCCACATATATTGACTGTGAGTTAAGAGGAAAGTCACAAACACAGGAATGAAACAGGTTTTAGCAAAGGAGGCCAGACTTCACTAAAAATAGTCAGAGGATAGAAAAGGGAACTATGCGGTCAGCACAAAAAACTACAAAAAACCACGCAGAGTAAGCAAAAAGACTCCCCACACCCGACTCACGGTGTGGAGGTGCCACTCTGCACCCCAGAGCTTCCAGCTAGCAAGGGAATATCATGATAGCGAGCTGGACTAGAAATTAGCAGTACTAAGAAATATATTCAGGAAGCAGTAACAACAAATGAACTAGCAAAGACTTAGCTTCTGCTGGAGTAGACAGGTCCTCAGAGAAGTCCAAGAGAGATCTGAACCAATACTGAAACATTGACAGCTGGCATCAAGTAACGATCTGAGTGGAGTTAAATAGGGAAGCCAGCAAGCAATAAACGAGAGCAGCTGACAAAGCCAACCTCAGTGACCAGCAGTTCCGCTCAAAGCCACCAGAGGGAGTCCAAGAGCAGAACTAACCAAAGTACCATTCATGACCACAGGAGGGAGTCCGAGAACGGAATTCACAACAGGATTACTGGAAACTGGTGTATGCAGCAGGAACTCAGAGCAGAGTAGCAGGATCACCACACAGGTTCACAGGAGCAGGTATATAGCCAGGGAGTCAGAGTCAGGAGCTGGATGCAAGGCAGAATACTCTAGCACAGACTGAAGGCTGGGGTGGAGTTTTATAGCAGGAAGACACAGTGCACATGAGACCAAAGACACCATCTTGAAAAAGGGCAGTAATGCACAAAAGGTAAAAAATGTTCAGAGTCCTGACATTACTCCCTCCTTAGGAGCGGCCTCAGGACAATAATGTCCAGAGAGTCAGAGTCAGGAGCTGGATGCAAGGCAGAATACTCTAGCACAGACTGAAGGCTGGGGTGGAGTTTTATAGCAGGAAGACACAGTGCACATGAAACCAAAGACGCCATCTTGAAAAAGGGCAATAATGCACAAAAGGTAAAAAATGTTCAGAGTCCTGACACATCAGGCTTTGCCTGCAACAGTGACAGTGAGTGACACATTAGCCAATGATGGGACAGTAGTAGTCCCATCATCCGGCTAATGTGTTGAATGCAAAAAAAACCAAAACACACATATACAGTACATACATACATAGAACACACATACAGAACATGCAGCATGCGACATGCAGCATGCAACATATGACGACATGCAACATGCTACGACATGTGACGACATGTGACAACTAGTGTTGAGCATTCCGATACCGCAAGTATCGGGTATCGGCCGATACTTGCGGTATCGGAATTCCGATACCGAGATCCGATACTTTTGTGGTATCGGGAATCGGTATCGGATCCATATTACTGTGTAAAATAAAGAATTAAAATAAAAAATATTGATATACTCACCTCTCCGGAGGCCCCTGGACATCACCGCTGGTAACCGGCAGCCTTCTTTGCTTAAAATGAGCATGTTTAGGGCCTTCCATGACGTCACGGCTTCTGATTGGTCGCGTGCCGCTCATGTGACCACCACGCGACCAATCACAAGCCGTGTCATCATTCTCAGGCCCTAAACTCCTCATTCTAGGAATTTAGGACCTGAGAATGACGTCGCGGCTTGTGATTGGTCGCGTGGCGGTCACATGAGCGTCACGCGACCAATCAGAAGCCGTGACGTCATGGAAGGCCCTAAACGCGCTCATTTTAAGCAAAGAAGGCTGCCGGTTACCAGCGGTGATGTCCAGGGGCCTCCGGAGAGGTGAGTATATCAATATTTTTTATTTTAATTCTTTATTTTACACAGTAATATGGATCCCAGGGCCTGTAGGAGAGTTTCCTCTCCTTCAGACCCTGGGAACCATCAGGATACCTTCCGATACTTGGTGTCCCATTGACTTGTATTGGTATCGGGTATCGGTATCGGCGATATCCGATACTTTTCGGGTATCGGCCGATACTATCCGATACCGATACTTTCAAGTATCGGACGGTATCGCTCAACACTAGTGACAACATGCCCCATGCGGCAACATGCGACGACATGCAGCATGCAACATGCAGCATGCGACATGTACCATGTGACGACATGCAACATGTGACAACATGCGACATGCACCAAGCGACATGTGACATGTAGCATGCGACATGTGACATGCAGCATGCGACATGTACCATGTGACGACATGCAGCATGCGACATGTGACGACATGTACCATGCAATGACATGCAACATGCGACGTCATGCACCATGCGACATGTGACGACATGTGACATCATGTGACATGCACCATGCGAAATGTGACATGCGACATGTGATGACATGCGCCATGCGACATGCAGCATGCGACATGCAGTATGCTGCATGTGACAACATGCAACATGTTACATAGTTACATAGTTACATAGTTATTAAGGTTGAAAGAAGACTGTAAGTCCATCTAGTTCAACCCATAGCCTAACCTAACATGCCCTAACATGTTGATCCAGGGGAAGGCAAAAAAACCCCATGTGGCAAAGAGTAACTCCACCATGGGGAAAAAAATTCCTTCCCGACTCCACATACGGCAATCAGACTAGTTCCCTGGATCAACGCCTTATCAAGGAATCTAGTGTATATACCCTGTGACATTATACTTTTCCAGAAAGGTATCCAGTCCCCTCTTAAATTTAATTAATGAATCACTCATTACAACATCATACGGCAGAGAGTTCCATAGTCTCACTGCTCTTACAGTAAAGAATCCGCGTCTGTTATTATGCTTAAACCTTCTTTCCTCCAGACGTAGAGGATGCCCCCTTGTCCCAGTCTCAGGTCTATGATTAAAAAGATCATCAGAAAGGTCTTTGTACTGTCCCCTCATATATTTATACATTAACATAAGATCACCCCTTAGTCTTCGTTTTTCCAAACTAAATAGCCCCAAGTGTAATAACCTATCTTGGTATTGCAGACCCCTCAGTCCTCTAATAACCTTGGTCGCTCTTCTCTGCACCCGCTCCAGTTCAGCTATGTCTTTCTTATACACCGGAGACCAGAACTGTGCACAGTATTCTAAGTGTGGTCGAACTAGTGACTTGTATAGAGGTAAAATTATGTTCTCCTCATGAGCATCTATGCCTCTTTTAATACATCCCATTATTTTATTTGCCTTTGTAGCAGCTGCCTGACACTGGCCACTGAATATGAGTTTGTCATCCACCCATACACCCAGGTCTTTTTCATTGACGGTTTTGCCCAGAGTTTTAGAATTAAGCACATAGTTATACATCTTATTACTTCTACCCAAGTGCATGACCTTACATTTATCCCCATTAAAGCTCATTTGCCATTTATCAGCCCAAGCTTCTAGTTTACATAAATCATCCTGTAATATAAAATTGTCCTCCCCTGTATTGATTACCCTGCAGAGTTTAGTGTCATCTGCAAATATTGAAATTCTACTCTGAATGCCCCCTACAAGGTCATTAATAAATATGTTAAAAAGAAGAGGGCCCAATACTGACCCCTGTGGTACCCCACTGCTAACCGCGACCCAGTCCGAGTGTGCTCCATTAATAACCACCCTTTGTTTCCTATCCCTGAGCCAGCTCTCAACCCACTTACACATATTTTCCCCTATCCCGATTACTCTCATTTTATGTAACAACCTTTTGTGTGGCACCGTATCAAAAGCTTTGGAAAAGTCCATATACACTACATCTACTGGGTTCCCTTGGTCCAGTCCTGAACTTACCTCTTCATAGAAGCTGATCAAATTAGTCTGACATGAACGGTCCCTAGTAAACCCGTGCTGATACTGGGTCATGAGGTTATTCCTCTTCAGATACTCCAGTATAGCATCCCTTAGAATGCCCTCCAGGATTTTACCCACAGTAGAGGTTAAACTTACTGGCCTATAATTACCGAGTTCAGTTTTTGCCCCTTTTTTGAATATTGGCACCACATTTGCTATACGCCAGTCCTGTGGTACAGACCCTGTTATTATGGAGTCTTTAAAGATTAAAAATAATGGTCTATCAATGACTGTACTTAGTTCCTGCAGTACTCGGGGGTGTATCCCATCCGGGCCCGGAGATTTGTCAATTTTAGTTATTTTTAGACGCCGCTGTACTTCCTGCTGGGTTAAGCAGGTGACATTTAATGGGGAATTTTTATCACTAGTCATTTTGTCTGCCATGGGATTTTCTTTTGTAAATACTGATGAAAAAAAGTCATTTAGCATATTGGCTTTTTCCTCATTCTCATCCACCATTTCACCCAGACTATTTTTAAGGGGGCCAACACTGTCATTTTTTAGTTTCTTACTATTTATATAGTTAAAGAATATTTTGGGATTATTTTTACTCTCTCTGGCAATGAGTCTCTCTGTCTCAATCTTTGCTGCCTTGATTTGCTTTTTACAGAATGTATTTAATTTTCTGTATTTATTTAATGCCTCCTCACTACCTACTTCCTTTAATTCTCTAAATGCTTTCTTTTTGTCCCTTATTGTGCCCCTTACAGCTCTATTTAGCCATATTGGTTTCCTCCTATTTCTAGTATGTTTATTCCCATACGGTATATACTGTGCACAGGTCCTATCCAGGATGCTAATAAATGTCTCCCATTTTCTTTGTGTATTTTTGTGTCTCAGGATATCGTCCCAGTTAATTGCACCAAGATCCTCGCTCATCCGTTGGAAATTTGCCCTCCTGAAGTTTAGTGTCCTTGTCACCCCCCTACTACCCATCTTATTAAAGGTTACATGAAAACTTATTATTTTGTGATCACTATTCCCCAAGTGACCCCCAACACTTATATTTGATATGCGGTCTGGCCTGTTGGTTAATATTAGGTCTAGCAGTGCCCCCCTCCTTGTTGGGTCCTGAACCAGTTGTGAAAGGTAATTGTCTCTCATAGTTGTCAAAAACCGATTACCTTTGCTGGAACTGCAGGTTTCTGTTCCCCAATCTATTTCAGGGTAGTTGAAGTCCCCCATAATAATGACTTCTCCTTGAGTCGCAGCTTCATCTATTTGCTTTACGAGGATATTCTCCATTGCTTCCATTAGTTTTGGAGATTTATAACAAACCCCTATCAGTAATTTATTATTTTTTCCCCCTCCCCTTATCTCCACCCACAGAGACTCTACATTTTCATTAGATTCACCTATATTATCACGCAGGATGGGTTTTAAGGTCGATTTTACATACAGACACACCCCACCCCCTCGCTTATCTGTACGGTCATTTCTGAAAAGGCTATAGCCCTGCAAGTTAACAGCCCAGTCATGGCTCTCATCCAGCCACGTCTCAGATATCCCCACCATGTCATAATTATGCTCCAACAACATTAGTTCTAATTCATCCATTTTGTTGGCGAGGCTTCTGGCATTAGTATACATGCACTTGATGTTACTCTCTGTACCTCTATTCTTTCTTAAATTACTAACTGTTCTAACCCCACCCCCCATGCCACCGCCACCCCCAACTTCCTTATTTGTGCCCAGGTCTCTATCTGCACTATCTTCCCCTCCTATAAAATGAATACCCTCCCCCCCCAATCCCTAGTTTAAACACTCCTCCAACCTTCTAACCATTTTCTCCCCCAGCACAGCTGCACCTTCCCCATTGACGGCATGCACCGTGCGACAACATGCAACATGCGACGACATGCGCCATGTGACGACATGCGACATGCAGCATGCGACATGTGACAACATGTGACATGCAGCATGTGACAACATGCAACATGTGACGACATACGACGACATGTACCATGCGACGACATGCCACATGGGACATGCGGCGCCATGCGACGACATGCAGCATGCAACATGCAACATGTGACATCATGCGACATACAGCATGCGACATGTGATGACATGCACCATGCGACGACATGCAACATGTGATGACATGCGACATGTGACAACATGCGACGATATGCACCATGCGACGACATGCGGCGCCATGCGCCATGCGACAGCATGCAACATGTGACATTATGCGACATGTGACGGCATGCGATGACATGCACCATGCAATGACATGCAGCATGCGACATGCAACATGTGACATCATGCAACATGCCACATACAGTACATACATACAACATACATATAGACATACAGTACATATAACATAGAGTACATACTCATCATCACTTACATAGTTACATAGTTATTAAGGTTGAAGGAAGAATTTAAGTCCATCTAGTTCAACCCATAGCCTAACCTAACATGCCCTAACATGTTGATCCAGGGGAAGGCAAAAAAAAACCCATGTGGCAAACAGTAAGCTCCACCATGGGGAAAAAAATTCCTTCCCGACCCCACATACGGCAATCAGACTAGTTCCCTGGATCAACGCCTTATCAAGGAATCTAATATATATACCCTGTAACATTATACTTTTCCATAAACGTATCCAGTCCCCTCTTAAATTTAAGTAATGAATCACTCATTACAACATCATACGGCAGAGAGTTCCATAGTCTCACTGCTCTTACAGTAAAGAATCCGCGTCTGTTATTATGCTTAAACCTTTTTTCCTCCAGACGTAGAGGATGCCCTCTTGTCCCTGTCACCGGTCTATGATTAAAAAGATCATCAGAAAGGTATTTGTACTGTCCCCTCATATATTTATACATTAACATAAGATCACCCCTTAGCCTTCGTTTTTCCAAACTAAATAGCCCCAAGTGTAATAACCTATCTTGGTATTGCAGACCCCCCAGTCCTCTAATAACCTTGGTCGCTCTTCTCTGCACCCGCTCTAGTTCAGCTATGTCTTTCTTATACACCGGAGACCAGAACTGTGCACAGTATTCTAAGTGTGGTCGAACTAGTGACTTGTATAGAGGTAAAATTATGTTCTCCTCATGAGCATCTATGCCTCTTTTAATGCATCCCATTATTTTATTTGCCTTAGAAGCAGCTGCCTGACACTGGCCACTGAATATGAGTTTGTCATCCACCCATACACCCAGGTCTTTTTCATTGACGGTTTTGCCCAGAATTTTAGAATTAAGCACATAGTTATACATCATATTACTTCTACCCAAGTGCATGACCTTACATTTATCCCCATTAAAGCTCATTTGCCATTTATCAGCCCAAGCTTCTAGTTTACACAAATCATCCTGTAATATAAAATTGTCCTCCTCTGTATTGATTACCCATCAATGCAGAGTTTAGTGTCATCTGCAAATATTGAAATTCTACTCTGAATGCCCCCTACAAGGTCATTAATAAATATGTTTAAAAGAAGAGGGCCCAATACTGACCCCTGTGGTACCCCACTACTAACCGTGACCCAGTCCGAGTGTACGCCATTAATAACCACCCTTTGTTTCCTATCCCTGAGCCAGCTCTCAACCCACTTGCACATATTTTCCCCTATCCCCATTATTCTCATTTTATGTATCAACCTTTTGTGTGGCACCATATCAAAAGCTTTTGAAAAGTCCATATACACTACATCTACTGGGTTCCCTTGGTCCAGTCCGGAACTTACCTCTTCATAGAAGCTGATCAAATTAGTCTGACATGATCGGTCCCTAGTAAACCCGTGCTGATACTGGGTCATGAGGTTATTCCTCTTTAGATACTCCAGTATAGCATCCCTTAGAATGCCCTCCAGGATTTTACCCACAGTAGAGGTTAAGCTTACTGGCCTATAATTTCTGAGTTCAGTTTTTGTCCCCTTTTTGAATATTGGCACCACATTTGCTATACGCCAGTCCTGTGGTACAGACCCTGTTATTATGGACTCTTTAAAGATTAAAAATAATGGTCTATCAATGACTGTACTTAATTCCTGCAGTACTCGGGGGTGTATCCCATACGGGCCCGGAGATTTGTCAATTTTTGTGATTTTTAGATGCCGCCGTACTTCCTGCTGGGTTAAGCAGGTAACATTTAATTGGGAATTTTTATCACTAGTCATATTGGCTGCCATGGGATTTTCTTTTGTAAATACTGATGAAAAAAAGTCATTTAGCATATTGGCTTTTTCCTCATCCTCATCCACCATTTCACCCAGACTATTTTTAAGGGGGCCAACACTATCATTTTTTAGTTTCTTACTATTTATGTAGTTAAAGAATATTTTGGGGTTATTTTTGCTCTCTCTAGCAATGAGTCTCTCTGTCTCAATCTTTGCTGCCTTGATTTGCTTTTTACAGAATTTATTTAATTTTTTGTATTTATTTAATGCCCCCTCACTACCTACTTCCTTTAATTCCCTAAATGCTTTCTTTTTGTCACTTATTGCACCCCTTACAGCTTTATTTAGCCATATTGGTTTCCTCCTATTTCTAGTATGTTTATTCCCATATGGTATATACTGTGCACAGGTCCTATCCAGGATGCTAATAAACGTCTCCCATTTTCTTTGTGTACTTTTATGTCTCAGGATATCGTCCCAGTTAATTGCACCAAGATCCTCTCTCATCCGTTGAAAATTTGCCCTCCTGAAGTTTAGTGTCCTTGTCACCCCTCTACTACACATCTTATTAAAGGAGACATGAAAACTTATTATTTTGTGATCACTATTCCCCAAGTGACCCCCAACCCTTATATTTGATATGCGGTCTGGCCTGTTGGTTAATATTAGGTCTAGCAGTGCCCCCCTTCTTGTTGGGTCCTGAACCAGTTGTGAAAGGTAATTGTCTCTCATAGTTGTCAAAAACCGATTACCTTTACTGGAACTGCAGGTTTCTGTTCCCCAATCTATTTTAGGGTAGTTGAAGTCCCCCATAATAATGACTTCTCCTTGAGTCGCAGCTTCATCTATTTGCTTTACGAGGATATTCTCCATTGATTCCATTATTTTTGGAGATTTATAACAAACCCCTATCAGTAATTTATTATTTTTTCCCCCTCCCCTTATCTCCACCCACAGGGACTCTACATTTTCATTAGATTCACCTATATTATCACGCAGGATGGGTTTTAAGGTCAATTTTACATACAGACACACCCCACCCCCACGCTTATCTGTACGGTCATTTCTGAAAAGGCTATAGCCCTGCAAGTTAACAGCCCAGTCATGGCTCTCATCCAGCCATGTTTCAGATATCCCCACCATATCATAATTATGTTCCAACAACATTAGTTCTAATTCATCCATTTTGTTGGCGAGGCTTCTGGCATTAGTATACATGCACTTGATATTCCTCTCTGTACCTCTATTCTTTCTTAAATTACTAACTGTTCTAACCCCACCCCCCATGCCACCACCACCCCCAACTTCCTTATTTGTGCCCAGGTCTCTATCTGCACTATCTTCCCCTCCTATAAAATGAATACCCTCCCCCCAATCCCTAGTTTAAACACTCCTCCAACCTTCTAGCCATTTTCTCCCCCAGCACAGCTGCACCTTCCCCATTGAGGTGCAGCCCGTCCCTAGCGTAGAGCCTGTAGCCAACTGAGAAGTCGGCCCAGTTCTGCAGGAACCCAAACCCCTCCTTCCTACACCAATTCTTGAGCCACTTATTAACCTCCCTAATCTCCCGTTGCCTCTCTAGCGTGGCACGTGGTACAGGCAGTATTTCGGAAAATACCACGTTGGAGGTCCTTGCTTTCAGCTTGCAACCTAATTCCCTGAAATCATTTTTAAGGACCTTCCACCTACCTCTAACTTTGGCATTTGTGCCAATGTGCACCATGACCGCTGGGTCCTCACCAGCCCCTCCCAGTAATCTGTCCACCCGATCAGCGATGTGTCGGACTCGAGCGCCAGGTAGGCAGCACACCGTTCGACGATCCCTGTCTTTGTGACAGATTGCCCTATCTGTTCCCCTAATAATTGAGTCCCCCACTACCAGCACCTGTCTGGCCTGCCCTGCTCTCCTATTTCCCCCTTTAAAGGAGCAGTCACTCCTCCGGCTTTCAGAGGACATGCCTGGCTGCAGCAGTGCTACCCCTGTACTGGCACCCCCCTCATCTGCCAACTTAGCAAACTTATTGGGGTGAGCCAGATCAGGACTAGCCTCCCTGGCACTCTTCCCTCTACCCCGCTTTCTGAATGTCACCCAGCTACCTACTTCACTGTCCTGCAGCTCCATCCTACCATCCCCCTCCTCATCTATCCCATTGAGCGTCTGCTCTGTGAGCAGAAGACTCCTCTCCATATTGTCTATGGATTTCAGTGTTGCCAGCTGCACATTTAGATCCAGAATCTGGGATTTCAAATGCACAACGTGCTCACATCTCGCACAGCAGTATGCACCCTCGACCAGCTGATCAAGGACTGCATACATGTGGCAAGATGTGCACTGGATGGCATTAACAATAGTGGAGCACATTTCCTAATGGTGATTGCACCACACAGAAACGTTAAATAAAAAATAAATACAAGTATTAATTAAAAACAGACAGCAATTCCACCCTTGGAAACTCCCTGATTCCAAAGTCACTGAATCACAAGTCACACTTACCGCCGTCCACACTTACGCTCAGGTCACACTCAGCTCGCTCACACTCGCTATGCTGAAGATTTATAGATTTTTTTTTTCTCTATTTCCCTTCAACAACAAGCCACCTTGCTGTTCAAATGCACTTCCAAAAAGGACTTGAGCCCCAAACAGCTGCCCTTTATAAACCCTTGATTATGACCGCCCACCCTAAGTTAACACCTTGTGAATATAGCTACTCCCAATTCAGCAACTCGCACAAATTCACACAGGTATTTGTTATAGGCCTTCCAAATACCTCCTCACTTGTCACTTTGTTCCCCGAAGCCAGTGTCACCTGCAAAAAATATTAAAATAATAAACAAACAATATACGCCCTGATCCGCAGAAATCCAATTAAAACGAGTGTCCCTCGACGATCTCCCGTGGAGAGCAGGAGCTCTCCAGGGGCTCCAGGAATACAATGATGGAAGGTATCCTTCCACAATGTATTCCCCACAATGTATTCCTATGCCTCTGTGAGAAAATAGTCCCTAGTCTCACTTTTGGCATTGCTGTGTGAGAAAGTTCCCACGCAGCTTTTTGCCATAAAGTGAGACCACTGAACTATAGTAACCTCAGTGATGCACTGCAGGAGCCATTGTCTCCTGTCAGTGTGTCACTGAAGGTCCTATAGAGCAGTGACATCACCCGATGTCACTGTTCTATAGGGGAGATCGTCGTGGGACACTCGTTATTAATTGTACTACGGCAGACAGGTAGTATATGGTTTATTATTTTATGTTTTTTGCAGGCGCTGAAGTATGGTAAGTATGGTTAAATGAAGAGAATTAAAATACTTTTTTCCTAATGTGTGTGTGTTCTATTAACCCTTTATTACTATTGGATTAATAACGGATAGACGTCTTATTGACGCCTCTCCGTTATTAACCCGGCTTAATGTCACCTTACAATAGCAAGGTGACATTAACCCCTTATTACCCCATATCCCACCGCTACACGGGAGTGGGAAGAGAGGGGCTAAGTGCCGGAATTGGCGCATCTTACAGATGCGCCATTTCTGGGGTGGCTGCGGACTGGTATTTGTAGCTGGGGGGGCAATATCCGTGGCCCCTCTCTAGGCTATGAATATCAGCCCACAGCTGTCTGAGTAGCCTTTCTGGCTATAAAATATAGGGGGACCCCACGTCATTTTTTGGGGGGGTCCCCCTATTTTAATAGCCAGTAAAGGCTACGCAGACAGCTGTGGGCTGATATTCATAGCAGGCTACAAATATTAGCCCCCGTCTGTCGGCTTTCCCCCTCTGGCAAAGAAAATTGCGCGGGAGCCCATGCCGTTTTATTCCATTTTTTTTAATTAAACACTCATTAAGGCCTTTTTCACACTTGCGTCGGTACGGGTCCGTCGCTTTGCGTTGGGCCGACGTACTGATGCACGTTGTGAAATTTGTGCCCCAACGTGGGCAGTGGATGCAGTTTTTCAATGCATCCGCTGCCCGTTCTGAAGATGGGGCGGAGTTTCGGCCGCGCATGCACGGTAGAAAATGGCAGACGCGACGGACAAAAAACCGTTCACTTGAACATTTTTTTCGTGCCGACGGTCCGCCAAAACACGACGGATCCGTTGCATGACGGACGTGACGTTTGGCCATCCATCGCGATCCGCCGCTAATACAAGTCTATGGGTAAAAAACGCATCCTGTGAGCACATTTGCAGGATTCGTTTTTTTCCCAAAACTACGGATTGCTACAGATTGGTAAAAACGCAAGTGTGAAAGTAGCCTTAGAAACATTGGCCTTTCTATTATATGTCTATGGATATATCTATCTATAGATATATTTAAAGACAGATATATCTATAGATACATAGAAATATCTCTCCATATATCTGGCTGCTTTCACACATCAGGTTTTTGCCATCAGGCACAATCCAGTGAGTTTTGAAAAGAACGGATCCGGCGGAAAAAAACGGATCCGGCGAAAAAAAACAGATCCGGCGGAAAAAAACGAACCCGTTTTTTTCAAAACTCTAAAAAAAAATGACGTGGGGTCCCCTATATTTTATAGCCAAAAAGGCTACGCAGATAGCTGCGGGCTGATATTTATAGCCTAGAGAGGGGCCATGGCTATTGGCCCCCCCAGCTACAAATACCAGTCCGCAGCCGCCCAAGAAATGGCACATCTGTAAGATGCGCCAATTCCGACACTTGTAGCTCTCATGTAGCGGTGGGATATGGGGTAATAAGGGGTTAATGTCACCTTGCTATTGTAAGGTGACACTAAGCCGGGTTAATAACATAGAGGCGTCAATAAGAAGCCTATCCATTATTAATCCAATAGTAATAAAGGGTTAATAAAACACACACATTAGGAAAAAAAGTATTTTAATATTCTTCATTTAACCATACTTACCATACTTCAGCGCCTGCAAAAAATGTAAAATAATAAACCGTATACTACCTTTCCGCCGTAGTCCAATTAATAACGAGTGTCCCACGACGATCTCCACTATAGAACAGTGACATCGGGTGATGTCACTGCTCTATAGGACCTTCAGTGACACACTGACAGGAGACACTGACTCCTGCAGTGCATCACTGAGGTTACTATAGTTCAAAGTCTCACTTTATGGCAATTGGTGCATGGGAAAATTTCTCACACAGCAATGCCAAAAGTGAGACTAGGGACTATTTTTTTACAGCGGCGGAGGAATACAGTGCGGAAGGATACCTTCCTCCCATCATTGTGTTCCTGGAGCCCCTGGAGAGCGGTCGCATCAGCTGATGCTGCCGTTCTCCACCGGAGATCGTCATGGGACACTCGTGGATTTCTGCGGATCAGGGAGTATATTGGTCGTTTGTTATTTTAATATTTTTTACAGATGACACTGGCTTCAGGGACCAAAATGACAAGTAATGGTGAGTATGTACTCAGTGTATGTTTAATGTACTGTATGTCTATATGTATGTATTGTATGTAATGTATGAATGTATTGTATGTAGTATGTATGTAGTATGTAGTATGCATGTTGTATGTATGTATGTAGTATGTATGTAGTATGTTGTATGTAGTATGTATGTAGTATGTACGTAGTATCTATGTAGTATGTAGTATGTATGTAGTATGTATGTTGAATGTATGTAGTATGTATATATGTAGTATGTATGTAGTATCTATGTATGTAGTATCTATGTAGTATGCATGTAGTATGTATGTAGCATGTATGTAGTATGTAGTACGTATGTATGTAGTATGTAGTACGTATGTATGTAGTATGTATGTAGTATGTATGTATGTAGTATGTATGTAGTATGTATGTATGCAGTATGTATGTAGTATGTATGTAGTATATAGTATGTATGTAGTATGTATGTAGTATGTAATATGTATGTAGTATGTATGTATGTAGTATGAATGTAGTATGTATGTAGTATGTATGTATGTAGTATGTATGTAGCATGTACTATGTAGTATGTATGTAGTATGTATGTAGTATGTAATATGTAGGTAGTATGTATGTAGGTAGTATGTATGTAGGTAGTATGAATGTACTATGTATGTAGTATGTATATAGATTAAATGTAGTATGTATGTAGTATGTATGTAGTATTTTTTTTTACATTCAACACATTAGCCGGATGATGGGACTACTACTACTGTCCCATCATTGGCTAATGTGTCAATCACTGTCACTGTAGCAGGCATCGTCCGATGGGACTTGTAGCCCCGACAGCCCACACAGACCCCTGGCAGGCCCGCACAGACCCCTGGCAGGCCCGCACAGACCCGCAGCAGCCCGCACAGACCCCCGGCAGCCCGCACAGACCCCCGGCAGGCCCGCAAAGACCCCCGGCAGGCCCATACAGACCCCCGGCAGGCCCGCACTGACCCCCGGCAGCCCGCACAGACCTCCGGCAGCTCACAAAGACACCTGTCAGCCCGCACAGACCCCCGGCAAGCCCGCACAGACCCCCGGCAGCCCACACAGACTCTCAGCAGGCTATTACAGACCCCCGGCAGGCCCACACAGACCCCCAGCAGCCCATACAGACCCCCGGCAGGCCCGCACAGACCCCCCATGGTCACGCACAGACCCCGCCCGCACACACACACGCAGTCTCTGGCCACGCACCGCCCACACTCCATTATAGTGCATCATTGCACTATGGGAACTTCCGATTCCGGTATCCGATATCGCAAAAGTATCGGACCTCGGTATCGGAATTCCAATACAGCGAATATCGGCCGATACCCGATATTTGCAGTATTGGAATGCTCAACACTAGTGTTGAGCGATACCGTCCGATACTTGAAAGTATCGGTATCGGAAAGTATCGGCCGATACCGGCAAAGTATCGGATCCAATCCGATACCGATACCCGATACCAATACAAGTCAATGGGACTCATGTATCGGACGGTATTCCTGATGGTTCCCAGGGTCTGAAGGAGAGGAAACTCTCCTTCAGGCCCTGGGAACCATATAAATGTGTAAAAGAAAGAATTAAAATAAAAAATATCGCTATACTCACCTGTCCGACGCAGCCGGGACTTCAGCGAGGGAACCGGCAGCGTTGTTTGTTTAAAATTCGCGCTATTACTTGGTTACGTGAATTCCCGGCTTGTGATTGGTCAGGTCGGCCATGTTGCCGGGACGCGGACCAATCACAGCAAGCCGTGACAAAATTACGTCACGGCTTGCTGTGATTGGTCCGCGTCCCGGCAATATGGCCGCCCTGACCAATCACAAGCCGTGACGTCACGGGAGGCTGGACACGCGCTCATTTTAAAATGGGCGCGTGTCCAGCCTCCCGTGACGTCACGGCTTGTGATTGGTTGCGCCGCGGTCAACCAATCACAAGCCGGGAGGCTGGACGCGCTCATTTTAAAATGGGCGCGTGTCCAGCCTCCCGTGACGTCACGGCTTGTGATTGGTTGCGCCGCGGTCAACCAATCACAAGCCGGGAGGCTGGACGCGCTCATTTTAAAATGGGCGCGTGTCCAGCCTCCCGTGACGTCACGGCTTGTGATTGGTTGCGCCGCGGTCAACCAATCACAAGCCGGGAGGCTGGACGCGCTCATTTTAAAATGGGCGCGTGTCCAGCCTCCCGTGACGTCACGGCTTGTGATTGGTCAGGGCGGCCATATTGCCGGGACGCGGACCAATCACAGCAAGCCGTGACGTAATTTCGTCACGGCTTGCTGTGATTGGTCCGCGTCCCGGCAACGTGGCCGACCTGACCAATCACAAGCCGGGAATTCACGTAACCAAGTAATAGCGCGAATTTTAAACAAACAACGCTGCCGGTTCCCTCGCTGAAGTCCCGGCTGCGTCGGAGAGGTGAGTATAGCGATATTTTTTATTTTAATTCTCTCTTTTACACATTTTAACATTAATGTTGTTGCGATACCCGATACCCGATACCACAAGAGTATCGGAATCCCGGTATCGGAATTCCGATACAGCAAGTATCGGCCGATACCCGATACTTGCAGCATCGGAATGCTCAACACTACTCAACACTAATCAGCACTAAATAGTCTAAGTTGGTGAAGTGAAGTGAGTGAAAACGAAAAAAGAAATTTATAATAGACAAATCTACTGGGTGCACCTGCCCTAAGCCAATGACACTACGCTCCCCTACTAGCCCTTCCTAACAGTGGAGGTTGGCACCCTGATAGATAATTTGGCGCCCCCACTCCGCGACGGCTGATACCTACTGGCCCTATTAAGGACCTAACCGGCTATAGGAGGGAAAACATAAAGCAATCAGCAGAAATGAAGAAAGCGTAGGTGAACTAAACTAAGGTGCACACAGATAATGTCAACTTTCCTTATTGAAGCCCAAATTAGGGCGATGACACTACCATAGACATATACTTAAAACATGTAACACATTACACTCATGAAAAAAAAATTTTCTCTTAAATAAATATGTCAGTTCTATTGCACAGCCTAAGCAAATATACAGCTATGTGCATAGAGGGTAGAAAATCAAAAGGAGAGACATAAATAACAAAAGACCTGGTTCGGTCCAAATTAAAGCCTGTGCATAACAGCACTCCCCTGTCGGCATTGGGTAGCAATTAAGATAGATAAATAAGACAGTGTATCAACACTGTTGTACACCTGAAAACATTTTCCATTACCCATATGCAAAATGATAGCCAGCGGTAAGTGTCTATGTTTATACACAATGCGGTGGACCAATAAATGATTTTAAAGGCAGCCAGTAACAAGGGGTATTGTCCCCCACACAAAAACACTTAGCTGTCTGTGAGACGCCCCGACGCGTTTCCCCGTCATACGGTTCCTCAGGGGGCAGAGAACAGATATGATGAACCGGAGGTCAGTGATGTAGGTGCCCTAATGCCAGGACAGACCTGATTAGATCACAAGGGAGGGGACTTATATACCAGAATGTGGCGCCTGCTGAGCAATTAGCAGGATGCTTAAGAGTCCCTCCTCCCCCACTTTTTCCGGGTAGCACCGGACGTAGCAATGCACACACATGGTCCATTAATGTGTGCCAATGAACAGATACATAGGCATGTGTCAATATCGCTCAGGGGCTCCCATCCCCCCAAAGAGACACATCGATTATTAATAAAGTGGTTAACATACCATACCAGGCACAAATCCCCCCAGACCGTTTCACACCGCATGGTGTATGCTGGGCGCCGCCATGATAGATCTTCACCGCCAGATTGCGCATGCGCCAAACCCCTGTGCAAAGCCCGGAGGCGGCGCATGTGGGCTAAAGTGAAAGAGCCCAAGATGCTAGAGTGCGCATCGTACATGCTGGGCGCCGCCATCTTTGGTGTGATGAACTACACCACAATGCGTGCGGTCCAAACAGACTCATGAGGACAGCGCAGGCGCCTAGACAAGCAGTATACTGACAAGATGATCAGCGCTACTGCACTACAGCAAGGTCGTGAATAATAATAAACAAAAATTCACTTCCCAGCGGGACAAACTTCAATGGCCCATGATTATAAGTGGAGTCATTGTAAAAAAAAGAAATAAAAAATAAAAAATTTTTTTTTGTTAATACAAATACACACACCACAAAAACGGTACTGAAAGTGTACGTATGGTAATGATAACAAGGAGACAAAAAAAATTGATAAGCGGTCACAATCGACCCCTACAAATAAGCTGTAGAGTTTGGCATAGCGATCCCAAAATTAGGTAACCCATTCATCAATGCCCAATGGGACAGAAGCAAATACAGCCTCATGGTGCATATAAGATGGAAAAGTATGCTAAAATTACAGGAAACACGTATAGGTAAGGGATTCATTCAATCCTTTTGGCGACATAGATTGCATGCGAAAAATCCATTCCGCTTCTCGTTTTAGGAGGGCTTGGTCAAAGTTACCTCCTCGTACCCTTGGTCTCAGCAAATCAATCATGCAGAAAGTGATGCCCGCCAGGGTACCCCCATGTACCTGATTAAAGTGTCGGGCAATCGGGGTATCTCTGTTATGTCTTATGTCCCCGAGATGTTCCCCAAATCTTGTTCTCAACTCCCTTTTGGTTTTACCAATATAGTCAAGGGGACAGGGGCAGGTAATCATATACACTACTCCTGTTGATTTGCAGTTGCCAAAATCTCTGATATCAAAGCATCTACCATTCGCCGCACTTGTGAATTGTTTAGTCTGTCTGACATATTGGCACTTAGAGCAGTTGCCACATCTGAAAAAGCCACCAATTAGTGATGTCACTAGTGTTGACATTTTTGTCAAACTGGTTGAGGCAGACCTATGTAAGATCTCTACGAATCATCAAAATAGTGATCATAATTTACCAATGAATGAGTCTATGGCTTTGAAGAGGTTGGAAAAAAATACCAACCTGATCTTCAAATCGTCTGACAAAGGCGGGAATCTTGTTATCCTAGACCACCCTAGGTATCTTCAGATGTGTGGCTTGCTTTTGAATGACCATCAAACCTATGAGGTCAGGTTGGGGGACCCTACAAAAAGTTACTCTGATGAGCTCAGGGATATATTGGATAGAGCTATAGAAAGAAGACTTATATCAAAAAATGAGTATTCCTTCCTCGTACCCACCTCTCCTACCGTGCCAACTTTCTATGCCTTACCAAAGGTGCACAAGGGCTTGGACCCGCTAAAAGGCCGCCCGATTGTGGCAGGGATTGACTCAATATCCCAGAATATTGGCATTTATATAGACAAGATCCTGAGGCCCTTCGTTCTATCACTCCCCTCATATGTGAGGGACACATTGCACTTGTTGGGTATGTTGGAGGATGTTGTTGTGGAACCCCATGTGATACTAGCCTCCATTGACGTGGAGGCGCTGTACAGCAGCATCCCCCATGACATTGGGATGAAGGCAGTTGACCACTTTTTGAAGACACGGGCAATTGAATGTGTGGAACACAATGATTTTGTCAAGCGGCTCCTCCTCTTTACCCTTACCCGGAATTTTTTTATTTTCAATGGTAAGTACTTCCACCAGCTCAGGGGCACAGCTATGGGGAGCCCTTGTGCCCCCACTTATGCTAATTTGTTCCTGGGCTGGTGGGAGGAAACCTACATCTTTCCGGGGGAGGAGAAATGGTGGCAGCCCCATATCGGCCTCTGGGCCAGATACATTGATGACATTTTTGTTCTTTGGTCTGGCCCAGGGGCTGAGTTTGAGAGATTTGTGAGGGAGATAAATATTAACGATATCGGAATGAGGTTTACATCCGAATATCAGGAACATACCATCGCCTTCTTAGACCTCACAATCTCAAAAAATAGCAATGGGGGTATTAGCACAAGTACTTATCGCAAACCGACTGCAACGAATAGTTTGTTGCAGTGGCACAGCCATCACCCCACCCCTCTCAAGCGTGGCATACCCAAAGGGCAGTTTCTGCGCATTCGTAGGAACTGCTCCGAGGTGGACACATTTAAATACCAAGCTGGTGAGTTGCACCGCAGATTCAGGGAGAGAGGTTATCCCTCTGAAGTCCTCATCAAATCATATAGGGAAGCACTTGAGAGTGACAGACCATCTCTATTGAGGAATCGGGAAAGATCCAGGGATGCACCGGATTTGGTCAGACTTATAGGGACCTTCGACAATCAGTCTGACCGAATTTTTCAGATCATTAGAAGGCACTGGGGTGTGCTCCAAGCTGATCCGAACCTTAAGGAGTTTATCACCCCTGCACCCAGCATCACTTACAGAAGGGGGAGATCAATTGGGGACCGCCTGGTGCATAGCCTGTATCAAAAACCACAGGGACCAGGTACCTGGCTTGGGAGGAGACCGCTTGGCTTTTTCAGATGTGGCAACTGCTCTAAGTGCCAATATGTCAGACAGACTAAACAATTCACAAGTGCGGCGAATGGTAGATGCTTTGATATCAGAGATTTTGGCAACTGTAAATCAACAGGAGTAGTGTATATGATTACCTGCCCCTGTCCCCTTGACTATATTGGTAAAACCAAAAGGGAGTTGAGAACAAGATTTGGGGAACATCTCGGGGACATAAGACATAACAGAGATACCCCGATTGCCCGACACTTTAATCAGGTACATGGGGGTACCCTGGCGGGCATCACTTTCTGCATGATTGATTTGCTGAGACCAAGGGTACGAGGAGGTAACTTTGACCAAGCCCTCCTAAAACGAGAAGCGGAATGGATTTTTCGCATGCAATCTATGTCGCCAAAAGGATTGAATGAATCCCTTACCTATACGTGTTTCCTGTAATTTTAGCATACTTTTCCATCTTATATGCACCATGAGGCTGTATTTGCTTCTGTCCCATTGGGCATTGATGAATGGGTTACCTAATTTTGGGACCGCTATGCCAAACTCTACAGCTTATTTGTAGGGGTCGATTGTGACCGCTTATCAATTTTATTTGTCTCCTTGTTATCATTACCATACGTACACTTTCAGTACCGTTTTTGTGGTGTGTGTATTTGTATTAACAAAAACATTTTTTTTATTTTTTATTTCTTTTTTTTACAATGACTCCACTTATAATCATGGGCCATTGAAGTTTGTCCCGCTGGGAAGTGAATTTTTGTTTATTATTATTCACGACCTTGCTGTAGTGCAGTAGCGCTGATCATCTTGTCAGTATACTGCTTGTCTAGGCGCCTGCGCTGTCCTCATGAGTCTGTTTGGACCGCACGCATTGTGGTGTAGTTCATCACACCAAAGATGGCGGCGCCCAGCATGTACGATGCGCACTCTAGCATCTTGGGCTCTTTCACTTTAGCCCACATGCGCCGCCTCCGGGCTTTACACAGGGGTTTGGCGCATGCGCAATCTGGCGGTGAAGATCTATCATGGCGGCGCCCAGCATACACCATGCGGTGTGAAACGGTCTGGGGGGATTTTTGCCTGGTATGGTATGTTAACCACTTTATTAATAATCGATGTGTCTCTTCGGGGGGATGGGAGCCCCTGAGCGATATTGACACATGCCTATGTATCTGTTCATTGGCACACATTAATGGACCATGTGTGCATTGCTACGTCCGGTGCTACCCAGAAAAAGTGGGGGAGGAGGGACTCTTAAGCATCCTGCTAATTGCTCAGCAGGCGCCACATTCTGGTATATAAGTCCCCTCCCTTGTTATCTAATCAGGTCTGTCTCCTGGCATTAGGGCACCTACATCACTGACCTCCGGTTCATCATATCTGTTCTCTGCCCCCTGAGGAACCGTATGACGGGGAAACGCGTCGGGGCGTCTCACAGACAGCTAAGTGTTTTTGTGTGGGGGACAATACCCCTTGTTACTGGCTGCCTTTAAAATCATTTATTGGTCCACCGCATTGTGTATAAACATAGACACTTACCGCTGGCTATCATTTTGCATATGGGTAATGGAAAATGTTTTCAGGTGTACAACAGTGTTGATACACTGTCTTATTTATCTATCTTAATTGCTACCCAATGCCGACAGGGGAGTGCTGTTATGCACAGGCTTTAATTTGGACCGAACCAGGTCATTTGTTATTTATGTCTCTCCTTTTGATTTTCTACCGTCTATGCACATAGCTGTATATTTGCTTAGGCTGTGCAATAGAACTGACATATTTATTTAAGAGAAAAAATTTTTTTTCATGAGTGTAATGTGTTACATGTTTTAAGTATATGTCTATGGTAGTGTCATCGCCCTAATTTGGGCTTCAATAAGGAAAGTTGACATTACCTGTGTGCACCTTAGTTTAGTTCACCTACGCTTTCTTCATTTCTGCTGATTGCTTTATGTTTTCCCTCCTATAGCCGGTTAGGTCCTTAATAGGGCCAGTAGGTATCAGCCGTCGCGGAGTGGGGGCGCCAAATTATCTATCAGGGTGCCAACCTCCACTGTTAGGAAGGGCTAGTAGGGGAGCGTAGTGTCATTGGCTTAGGGCAGGTGCACCCAGTAGATTTGTCTATTATAAATTTCTTTTTTCGTTTTCACTGGGAAGTGGTACCTTTTAAATATATCTTAATAAAAATTCAATTTTTTAAAGGGATAATATGTTACACGAGTTTTGATTTTCCTTTTTTCAAGAATCCTGTTTTCATGTGTCTATTGCAAATTCTTTTGGTATGGCAGGGTTTCTTTCAGGTCCCATTGATACTGGTGTGTGGGCACAGGATGCAAATATAGTCTTTTCTATCAGTGATGCTCCCCTTCAAAATACAGACAATCCCTCCCTTCAGAATCTTTTCAAGGACATCTATCTGTGCTATAAGGACAATATAAAATCGTGGTGGGAGATTAAGGGGTTGGAAAATTATATTAAGAACAGGATCGTACCTAAAGGATTACGCATCTCGATTAGACCTTCCCCTCGGACCGCCAATCCAACTGTGTTGGCAGCCTGGACAAAAGAGTCTATTGATTCCTCTATTCGTTTCATGCAGCTACTGCTTGGAGAGGAAAATAGACTCTTTGAGGAATCGAGTAAAAAACTCAATTCTTTGATTGAACAGGCCCAAAAACAGAAATCAGACCCTGAGTACACTAGAAGAGAGAATTTTCTACAGACGTCCATAGAAAAATTTCAGAATAGGCTCAAAGAAAGAAAACACTCACAGTTTATTAGGGATCTGAACGAATTCAAGGACAATAAGGCCTATGATTATCAGCCCCAAAAAACTGTGGACGTCTCTTCCTCTGATATAGATACTTCGGACACAGAAAGGTCCGAACAGGGTTCTGTTTCATTCCACAAATGGCGGTCAACCAAGAACCAACACAGACAGAAGGGCAGAGGGGGAAGGGGAAGGGGAGCAAGGGGACCTCCAGGTGCTTTTGGATCTGTACCCCAGGCGCCTTCCTCATCGTCCTTTGCAGCATCGTCTTTTTTAGACAACAGACCATTAGCAAAGTACGATTTGAGGAGGAGGCCCCAATAGCACAGGGACAGATTATTAATCTTACCCCGTTTGTATTTTCAAGGGAAGAGTATGCGGTTTTGCAGAGGGGTTTAAATTTTGTCCCCACAAATGTATATAACTGCTTCAATTGGGTTAAAGACATCAATCTTTTTGGTCGTAACCTCAAGTGGAAACTGTTTTTCCAGAAAAATGATTGGGAGAAGTGTAGGGAATTGGGTCTCAGTGAGGAAGATCTTGAGGGGTACAATGCCTTGTTGGGTCTCCTGCACGAGAATGAGAGAGGGAGGGGGGAAGGACCCTTTACATCCCTGAGGAATAGGAGTAAAAAAATGCCACCAATTGGTGATGTCACTAGTGTTGACATTTTTGTCAAACTGGTTGAGGCAGACCTATGTAAGATCTCTACGAATCATCAAAATAGTGATCATAATTTACCAATGAATGAGTCTATGGCTTTGAAGAGGTTGGAAAAAAATACCAACCTGATCTTCAAATCGTCTGACAAAGGCGGGAATCTTGTTATCCTAGACCACCCTAGGTATCTTCAGATGTGTGGCTTGCTTTTGAATGACCATCAAACCTATGAGGTCCTGTTGGGGGACCCTACAAAAAGTTACTCTGATGAGCTCAGGGATATATTGGATAGAGCTATAGAAAGAAGACTTATATAAAAAAATGAGTATTCCTTCCTCGTACCCACCTCTCCTACCGTGCCAACTTTCTATGCCTTACCAAAGGTGCACAAGGGCTTGGACCCGCTAAAAGGCCGCCCGATTGTGGCAGGGATTGACTCAATATCCCAGAATATTGGCATTTATATAGACAAGATCCTGAGGCCCTTCGTTCTATCACTCCCCTCATATGTGAGGGACACATTGCACTTGTTGGGTATGTTGGAGGATGTTGTTGTGGAACCCCATGTGATACTAGCCTCCATTGACGTGGAGGCGCTGTACAGCAGCATCCCCCATGACATTGGGATGAAGGCAGTTGACCACTTTTTGAAGACACGGGCAATTGAATGTGTGGAACACAATGATTTTGTCAAGCGGCTCCTCCTCTTTACCCTTACCCGGAATTTTTTTATTTTCAATGGTAAGTACTTCCACCAGCTCAGGGGCACAGCTATGGGGAGCCCTTGTGCCCCCACTTATGCTAATTTGTTCCTGGGCTGGTGGGAGGAAACCTACATCTTTCCGGGGGAGGAGAAATGGTGGCAGCCCCATATCGGCCTCTGGGCCAGATACATTGATGACATTTTTGTTCTTTGGTCTGGCCCAGGGGCTGAGTTTGAGAGATTTGTGAGGGAGATAAATATTAACGATATCGGAATGAGGTTTACATACCATCGCCTTCTTAGACCTCACAATCTCAAAAAATAGCAATGGGGGTATTAGCACAAGTACTTATCGCAAACCGACTGCAACGAATAGTTTGTTGCAGTGGCACAGCCATCACCCCACCCCTCTCAAGCGTGGCATACCCAAAGGGCAGTTTCTGCGCATTCGTAGGAACTGCTCCGAGGTGGACACATTTAAATACCAAGCTGGTGAGTTGCACCGCAGATTCAGGGAGAGAGGTTATCCCTCTGAAGTCCTCATCAAATCATATAGGGAAGCACTTGAGAGTGACAGACCATCTCTATTGAGGAATCGGGAAAGATCCAGGGATGCACCGGATTTGGTCAGACTTATAGGGACCTTCGACAATCAGTCTGACCGAATTTTTCAGATCATTAGAAGGCACTGGGGTGTGCTCCAAGCTGATCCGAACCTTAAGGAGTTTATCACCCCTGCACCCAGCATCACTTACAGAAGGGGGAGATCAATTGGGGACCGCCTGGTGCATAGCCTGTATCAAAAACCACAGGGACCAGGTACCTGGCTTGGGAGGAGACCGCTTGGCTTTTTCAGATGTGGCAACTGCTCTAAGTGCCAATATGTCAGACAGACTAAACAATTCACAAGTGCGGCGAATGGTAGATGCTTTGATATCAGAGATTTTGGCAACTGTAAATCAACAGGAGTAGTGTATATGATTACCTGCCCCTGTCCCCTTGACTATATTGGTAAAACCAAAAGGGAGTTGAGAACAAGATTTGGGGAACATCTCGGGGACATAAGACATAACAGAGATACCCCGATTGCCCGACACTTTAATCAGGTACATGGGGGTACCCTGGCGGGCATCACTTTCTGCATGATTGATTTGCTGAGACCAAGGGTACGAGGAGGTAACTTTGACCAAGCCCTCCTAAAACGAGAAGCGGAATGGATTTTTCGCATGCAATCTATGTCGCCAAAAGGATTGAATGAATCCCTTACCTATACGTGTTTCCTGTAATTTTAGCATACTTTTCCATCTTATATGCACCATGAGGCTGTATTTGCTTCTGTCCCATTGGGCATTGATGAATGGGTTACCTAATTTTGGGACCGCTATGCCAAACTCTACAGCTTATTTGTAGGGGTCGATTGTGACCGCTTATCAATTTTATTTGTCTCCTTGTTATCATTACCATACGTACACTTTCAGTACCGTTTTTGTGGTGTGTGTATTTGTATTAACAAAAACATTTTTTTTCTTTTTTATTTCTTTTTTTTACAATGACTCCACTTATAATCATGGGCCATTGAAGTTTGTCCCGCTGGGAAGTGAATTTTTTTTATTATTATTCACGACCTTGCTGTAGTGCAGTAGCGCTGATCATCTTGTCAGTATACTGCTTGTCTAGGCGCCTGCGCTGTCCTCATGAGTCTGTTTGGACCGCACGCATTGTGGTGTAGTTCATCACACCAAAGATGGCGGCGCCCAGCATGTACGATGCGCACTCTAGCATCTTGGGCTCTTTCACTTTAGCCCACATGCGCCGCCTCCGGGCTTTACACAGGGGTTTGGCGCATGCGCAATCTGGCGGTGAAGATCTATCATGGCGGCGCCCAGCATACACCATGCGGTGTGAAACGGTCTGGGGGGATTTTTGCCTGGTATGGTATGTTAACCACTTTATTAATAATCGATGTGTCTCTTCGGGGGGATGGGAGCCCCTGAGCGATATTGACACATGCCTATGTATCTGTTCATTGGCACACATTAATGGACCATGTGTGCATTGCTACGTCCGGTGCTACCCAGAAAAAGTGGGGGAGGAGGGACTCTTAAGCATCCTGCTAATTGCTCAGCAGGCGCCACATTCTGGTATATAAGTCCCCTCCCTTGTTATCTAATCAGGTCTGTCTCCTGGCATTAGGGCACCTACATCACTGACCTCCGGTTCATCATATCTGTTCTCTGCCCCCTGAGGAACCGTATGACGGGGAAACGCGTCGGGGCGTCTCACAGACAGCTAAGTGTTTTTGTGTGGGGGACAATACCCCTTGTTACTGGCTGCCTTTAAAATCATTTATTGGTCCACCGCATTGTGTATAAACATAGACACTTACCGCTGGCTATCATTTTGCATATGGGTAATGGAAAATGTTTTCAGGTGTACAACAGTGTTGATACACTGTCTTATTTATCTATCTTAATTGCTACCCAATGCCGACAGGGGAGTGCTGTTATGCACAGGCTTTAATTTGGACCGAACCAGGTCATTTGTTATTTATGTCTCTCCTTTTGATTTTCTACCGTCTATGCACATAGCTGTATATTTGCTTAGGCTGTGCAATAGAACTGACATATTTATTTAAGAGAAAAATTTTTTTTTCATGAGTGTAATGTGTTACATGTTTTAAGTATATGTCTATGGTAGTGTCATCGCCCTAATTTGGGCTTCAATAAGGAAAGTTGACATTACCTGTGTGCACCTTAGTTTAGTTCACCTACGCTTTCTTCATTTCTGCTGATTGCTTTATGTTTTCCCTCCTATAGCCGGTTAGGTCCTTAATAGGGCCAGTAGGTATCAGCCGTCGCGGAGTGGGGGCGCCAAATTATCTATCAGGGTGCCAACCTCCACTGTTAGGAAGGGCTAGTAGGGGAGCGTAGTGTCATTGGCTTAGGGCAGGTGCACCCAGTAGATTTGTCTATTATAAATTTCTTTTTTCGTTTTCACTGGGAAGTGGTACCTTTTAAATATATCTTAATAAAAATTCAATTTTTTAAAGGGATAATATGTTACACGAGTTTTGATTTTCCTTTTTTCAAGAATCCTGTTTTCATGTGTCTATTGCAAATTCTTTTGGTATGGCAGGGTTTCTTTCAGGTCCCATTGATACTGGTGTGTGGGCACAGGATGCAAATATAGTCTTTTCTATCAGTGATGCTCCCCTTCAAAATACAGACAATCCCTCCCTTCAGAATCTTTTCAAGGACATCTATCTGTGCTATAAGGACAATATAAAATCGTGGTGGGAGATTAAGGGGTTGGAAAATTATATTAAGAACAGGATCGTACCTAAAGGATTACGCATCTCGATTAGACCTTCCCCTCGGACCGCCAATCCAACTGTGTTGGCAGCCTGGACAAAAGAGTCTATTGATTCCTCTATTCGTTTCATGCAGCTACTGCTTGGAGAGGAAAATAGACTCTTTGAGGAATCGAGTAAAAAACTCAATTCTTTGATTGAACAGGCCCAAAAACAGAAATCAGACCCTGAGTACACTAGAAGAGAGAATTTTCTACAGACGTCCATAGAAAAATTTCAGAATAGGCTCAAAGAAAGAAAACACTCACAGTTTATTAGGGATCTGAACGAATTCAAGGACAATAAGGCCTATGATTATCAGCCCCAAAAAACTGTGGACGTCTCTTCCTCTGATATAGATACTTCGGACACAGAAAGGTCCGAACAGGGTTCTGTTTCATTCCACAAATGGCGGTCAACCAAGAACCAACACAGACAGAAGGGCAGAGGGGGAAGGGGAAGGGGAGCAAGGGGACCTCCAGGTGCTTTTGGATCTGTACCCCAGGCGCCTTCCTCATCGTCCTTTGCAGCATCGTCTTTTTTAGACAACAGACCATTAGCAAAGTACGATTTGAGGAGGAGGCCCCAATAGCACAGGGACAGATTATTAATCTTACCCCGTTTGTATTTTCAAGGGAAGAGTATGCGGTTTTGCAGAGGGGTTTAAATTTTGTCCCCACAAATGTATATAACTGCTTCAATTGGGTTAAAGACATCAATCTTTTTGGTCGTAACCTCAAGTGGAAACTGTTTTTCCAGAAAAATGATTGGGAGAAGTGTAGGGAATTGGGTCTCAGTGAGGAAGATCTTGAGGGGTACAATGCCTTGTTGGGTCTCCTGCACGAGAATGAGAGAGGGAGGGGGGAAGGACCCTTTACATCCCTGAGGAATAGGAGTAAAAAAATGCCACCAATTGGTGATGTCACTAGTGTTGACATTTTTGTCAAACTGGTTGAGGCAGACCTATGTAAGATCTCTACGAATCATCAAAATAGTGATCATAATTTACCAATGAATGAGTCTATGGCTTTGAAGAGGTTGGAAAAAAATACCAACCTGATCTTCAAATCGTCTGACAAAGGCGGGAATCTTGTTATCCTAGACCACCCTAGGTATCTTCAGATGTGTGGCTTGCTTTTGAATGACCATCAAACCTATGAGGTCCTGTTGGGGGACCCTACAAAAAGTTACTCTGATGAGCTCAGGGATATATTGGATAGAGCTATAGAAAGAAGACTTATATAAAAAAATGAGTATTCCTTCCTCGTACCCACCTCTCCTACCGTGCCAACTTTCTATGCCTTACCAAAGGTGCACAAGGGCTTGGACCCGCTAAAAGGCCGCCCGATTGTGGCAGGGATTGACTCAATATCCCAGAATATTGGCATTTATATAGACAAGATCCTGAGGCCCTTCGTTCTATCACTCCCCTCATATGTGAGGGACACATTGCACTTGTTGGGTATGTTGGAGGATGTTGTTGTGGAACCCCATGTGATACTAGCCTCCATTGACGTGGAGGCGCTGTACAGCAGCATCCCCCATGACATTGGGATGAAGGCAGTTGACCACTTTTTGAAGACACGGGCAATTGAATGTGTGGAACACAATGATTTTGTCAAGCGGCTCCTCCTCTTTACCCTTACCCCGAATTTTTTTATTTTCAATGGTAAGTACTTCCACCAGCTCAGGGGCACAGCTATGGGGAGCCCTTGTGCCCCCACTTATGCTAATTTGTTCCTGGGCTGGTGGGAGGAAACCTACATCTTTCCGGGGGAGGAGAAATGGTGGCAGCCCCATATCGGCCTCTGGGCCAGATACATTGATGACATTTTTGTTCTTTGGTCTGGCCCAGGGGCTGAGTTTGAGAGATTTGTGAGGGAGATAAATATTAACGATATCGGAATGAGGTTTACATCCGAATATCAGGAACATACCATCGCCTTCTTAGACCTCACAATCTCAAAAAATAGCAATGGGGGTATTAGCACAAGTACTTATCGCAAACCGACTGCAACGAATAGTTTGTTGCAGTGGCACAGCCATCACCCCACCCCTCTCAAGCATGGCATACCCAAAGGGCAGTTTCTGCGCATTCGTAGGAACTGCTCCGAGGTGGACACATTTAAATACCAAGCTGGTGAGTTGCACCGCAGATTCAGGGAGAGAGGTTATCCCTCTGAAGTCCTCATCAAATCATATAGGGAAGCACTTGAGAGTGACAGACCATCTCTATTGAGGAATCGGGAAAGATCCAGGGATGCACCGGATTTGGTCAGACTTATAGGGACCTTCGACAATCAGTCTGACCGAATTTTTCAGATCATTAGAAGGCACTGGGGTGTTCTCCAAGCTGATCCGAACCTTAAGGAGTTTATCACCCCTGCACCCAGCATCACTTACAGAAGGGGGAGATCAATTGGGGACCGCCTGGTGCATAGCCTGTATCAAAAACCACAGGGACCAGGTACCTGGCTTGGGAGGAGACCGCTTGGCTTTTTCAGATGTGGCAACTGCTCTAAGTGCCAATATGTCAGACAGACTAAACAATTCACAAGTGCGGCGAATGGTAGATGCTTTGATATCAGAGATTTTGGCAACTGCAAATCAACAGGAGTAGTGTATATGATTACCTGCCCCTGTCCCCTTGACTATATTGGTAAAACCAAAAGGGAGTTGAGAACAAGATTTGGGGAACATCTCGGGGACATAAGACATAACAGAGATACCCCGATTGCCCGACACTTTAATCAGGTACATGGGGGTACCCTGGCGGGCATCACTTTCTGCATGATTGATTTGCTGAGACCAAGGGTACGAGGAGGTAACTTTGACCAAGCCCTCCTAAAACGAGAAGCGGAATGGATTTTTCGCATGCAATCTATGTCGCCAAAAGGATTGAATGAATCCCTTACCTATACGTGTTTCCTGTAATTTTAGCATACTTTTCCATCTTATATGCACCATGAGGCTGTATTTGCTTCTGTCCCATTGGGCATTGATAAATGGGTTACCTAATTTTGGGACCGCTATGCCAATCTCTACAGCTTATTTGTAGGGGTCGATTGTGACCGCTTATCAATTTTATTTGTCTCCTTGTTATCATTACCATATGTACACTTTCAGTACCGTTTTTGTGGTGTGTGTATTTGTATTAACAAAAATTTTTTTTTATTTTTTATTTCTTTTTTTACAATGACTCCACTTATAATCATGGGCCATTGAAGTTTGTCCCGCTGGGAAGTGAATTTTTGTTTATTATTATTCACGACCTTGCTGTAGTGCAGTAGCGCTGATCATCTTGTCAGTATACTGCTTGTCTAGGCGCCTGCGCTGTCCTCATGAGTCTGTTTGGACCGCACGCATTGTGGTGTAGTTCATCACACCAAAGATGGCGGCGCCCAGCATGTACGATGCGCACTCTAGCATCTTGGGCTCTTTCACTTTAGCCCACATGCGCCGCCTCCGGGCTTTGCACAGGGGTTTGGCGCATGCGCAATCTGGCGGTGAAGATCTATCATGGCGGCGCCCAGCATACACCATGCGGTGTGAAATGGTCTGGGGGGATTTGTGCCTGGTATGGTATGTTAACCACTTTATTAATAATCGATGTGTCTCTTCGGGGGGATGGGAGCCCCTGAGCGATATTGACACATGCCTATGTATCTGTTCATTGGCACACATTAATGGACCATGTGTGTGCCTACCCAGAAAAAGTGGGGGAGGAGGGACTCTTAAGCATCCTGCTAATTGCTCAGCAGGTGCCACATTCTGGTATATAAGTCCCCTCCCTTGTGATCTAATCAGGTCTGTCCTGGCATTAGGGCACCTACATCACTGACCTCCGGTTCATCATATCTGTTCTCTGCCCCCTGAGGAACCGTATGACGGGGAAACGCGTCGGGGCGTCTCACAGACAGCTAAGTGTTTTTGTGTGGGGGACAATACCCCTTGTTACTGGCTGCCTTTAAAATCATTTATTGGTCCACCGCATTGTGTATAAACATAGACACTTACCGCTGGCTATCATTTTGCATATGGGTAATGGAAAATGTTTTCAGGTGTACAACAGTGTTGATACACTGTCTTATTTATCTATCTTAATTGCTACCCAATGCCGACAGGGGAGTGCTGTTATGCACAGGCTTTAATTTGGACCGAACCAGGTCATTTGTTATTTATGTCTCTCCTTTTGATTTTCTACCCTCTATGCACATAGCTGTATATTTGCTTAGGCTGTGCAATAGAACTGACATATTTATTTAAGAGAAAAATTTTTTTCATGAGTGTAATGTGTTACATGTTTTAAGTATATGTCTATGGTAGTGTCATCGCCCTAATTTGGGCTTCAATAAGGAAAGTTGACATTACCTGTGTGCACCTTAGTTTAGTTCACCTACGCTTTCTTCATTTCTGCTGATTGCTTTATGTTTTCCCTCCTATAGCCGGTTAGGTCCTTAATAGGGCCAGTAGGTATCAGCCGTCGCGGAGTGGGGGCGCCAAATTATCTATCAGGGTGCCAACCTCCACTGTTAGGAAGGGCTAGTAGGGGAGCGTAGTGTCATTGGCTTAGGGCAGGTGCACCCAGTAGATTTGTCTATTATAAATTTCTTTTTTCGTTTTCACTGGGAAGTGGTACCTTTTAAATATATCTTAATAAAAATTCAATTTTTTAAAGGGATAATATGTTACACGAGTTTTGATTTTCCTTTTTTCAAGAATCCTGTTTTCATGTGTCTATTGAAGTGAAGTGAGAAAAATATAGGCATAAATTAAGTTTATAGGATCAAATAACTAAGAATTTTCATGTGCCTATGTATTCACCGCTTTTGCTATAAAGTCCCTAAAAATTTCTGGTGCAAATATAAGTCCATAAGTCACATACTTTGTGAAAGTAAAGTAAATCCACCTGTGTGCAATCTAAGTGTCACATGGTTTGTCAGTATATACACAACTTTTCTGAAAGGCCACAGAGGCTGCAACACAATTAACAAGAGGCACCACTAGCCAAATAACACCATGAAGACCAAGGAGATCTCCAAGCAAGTCAGGGACAAAGCTGTTGAGAAGTACAAGTCAGGGTTGGGTTATAAAAAAATATCTCAATCTCTGTTGATCTCCCTGTCAAGAGAGGGCCACCCACCAAAACTCTCAACCCGGGCAAGAAGAGAATTAATCAGTGAGGCAACATAAAGACCAAAGTTAACCCTGAAGAAGCTGCAGAGTTCCCAAGCAGATACTGGAATATCTGTCCATATGAACACAAAAAGCCATACTTTCCATAGAGGTGGCCTTTACAAAAGAGTGGTATCATGCAGTGGTAGTACCCTATGCAGTGATGAGGCAGTGACCCAGCAAAGTTCAAAGTAAAACATCTCTTTAATGTTCAACTCATGGCACTACACAGTACACGATATCCTCTGGATCGCAGCTGGGAACCATATTGTCCAGACTGCAGCCAATAAACACACCAGTCCACCTCCGAGACCGGTTGCCGTGGGTGACTGCACCGCCATGTATGCTGTAGGTGCCAGGCCTCTCAGCTCTCTTGGCTGTTTGGCCCTGCTTGCCTGTGTTGCCTCACACAGGTGGAGCTCTGCAGAGCAGGAGTGTTGTGAATTCCGCTCTTGGGCTCCCTCCGGTGGTTGTGAGTAGCACTTTTGGGAGTTCTGCTCTTGTGCTCCCTCCTGTGGTTTTGAGTGGTATAGCTGCTTCTTGGATTTAGCATTAGCAGCTGCTTCCACTGATCGTTTTTCTGGCTCGGCTATTTTAGTCTGGCCTTAGCCCTCAATCAATGCCAGTTGTCAATTGTTCCTGCTTGGAGCCACTGCTCTTTTGGATTTCCCTGACACTCTGTCCAGTTCAGCAAAGATAAGTCCTTGCTTGTCCTTTTGCAGTCCATTTGTTGTGGACTTTATTGTTCAGCACATTCTATGTTTTGCTCATTTGTCCAGCTTATCAGTATGGATATATTTAGCTAAGCTGGAAGCTCTGGGCTGCAGATTTTGCCCTCCACACCTTTAGTCAGGTGTGGAGATTTTTGCATATCTCTGCGGTGGACTTTTTCTAGTTTTTATTACTGACTGCACAGTGTTCTTTCCTTACTATGTATATAGCTAGAAGTGGCCTCCTTTGCTAAATCTTGCTTCATACTACATATGTCATTTCCTTCTCCTCTCACAGTCAATATTTGTGGGGGGCTATCCTATCCTTTGGGGATTTTCTCTGAGGCAAGATAGCTTTCCTGTTTCTACCTTTAGGGGTAGCTAGTTCTCCGGCTGTGATGAGGTGTCCAGGGAGTGACAGGAACATCCCACGGCTACTTCTAGTGTTGTGTTAAGATCAGGAACTGCGGTCTGTATAGTTACCACCTGCTCGGAGCTAGTCGCATGTCGCTCCTAAATTACCAGTCCATAACAGTACAACTGGCCAAAAATGAGTTGAATGCATCTCAAAAGAAGGAAAAGAAAAAGAGTTCTGAGCCATTTTTTTTTCTTTAGTTTGTTTTGTCTTTTTCCTTCCTCTTAATCTCTGGGTGGATTTGGGCGCGGACATGGATGTTCAGGGTCTGTTTTCTCGTGTGGATCAGCTTGCTGCAAGAGTTCAGAGTATCCAAGATTATGTTGTTCAGACTCCAGCCTCAGAGCCTAGAATTCCTACTCCAGATTTGTTTTACGGAGATAGATCTAAGTTTTTGAACTTTAAAAATAACTGCAAATTGTTTTTTGCTCTGAAACCCCGTTCCTCTGGTGACCCCACTCAGCAGGTTAAAATAGTTATTTCTCTGCTGCGTGGTGACCCTCAGGACTGGGCATTCTCCCTTGAGTCAGGGGATCCGGCATTGCTTAATGTAGATGCATTTTTTCAATCGCTCCGATTATTGTATGACGAACCTAACTCTGTGGATCATGCGGAAAAATCCTTGTTGGCTCTGTGCCAGGGTCAGGAAGCGGCAGAATTATACTGCCAGAAATTTAGAAAATTGTCTGTGCTCACTTAATGGAATGAGGACGCTCTGGCAGCAATTTTCAGAAAGGGTCTTTCTGAAGCCCTTAAAGATGTTATGGTGGGGTTCCCCACGCCTGTTGGTCTGAGCGAGTCTATGTCTCTAGCCATTCAGATCGATCGGCGCCTGCGTGAGCGCAAAGTGGTGCACCATATGGCAGCATCCTCTGAGCGGAGTCCTGAGCCTATGCAATATGATAGGATTCTGACTAGAGCGGAACAGAGGGGATACCGACGTCAGAATGGGCTGTGTTTTTACTGTGGTGATTCAGCTCATACTATCTCTGATTGCCCTAAGCGTATTAAGAGGGTTGCTAGATCTGTTACCATTAGTACTGTACAGCCTAAGTTTCTCCTGTCTGTGACCCTGATTTGCTCATTGTCATCTTTCTCTGTCATGGCATTTGTGGATTCAGGCGCTGCCCTGAACTTAATGCGCTGTGGTTTTTCTTTGCAACCTTTGCAGAGCCCTATTCCTTTGAGGGGTATTGATGCTACACCGTTGGCCAAGAATAAACCTCAGTATTGGACTCAGTTGACTATGTGCATGGCTCCAGCACATCAGGAAGATTGTCGTTTTCTGGTGTTGCATAATTTACATGATGTTGTTGTACTGGGTTTTCCATGGTTACAAGTACACAATCCAGTGTTGGATTGGAAATCGATGTCTGTGACTAGTTGGGTTTGTCAAGGGGTACATAGTGACGTTCCTTTAATGTCAATTTCCTCTTCCCCCTCTTCTGATGTTCCTGAATTTTTGTCAGATTTCCAGGATGTATTCGATGAGCCCAAGTCCAGTTCCCTTCCTCCACATAGGGACTGTGATTGTGCTATTGACTTGATTCCAGGCTCTAAGTTCCCTAAGGGCCGACTTTTCAACCTGTCTGTGCCAGAACATACCGCTATGCGGAGCTATGTTAACCCCTTCACCCCCGGAGCTTTTTCCGTTTTTCCGTTTTCGTTTTTCGCTACCCTCCTTCCCAGAGCCATAACTTTTTAATTTTTCCGTCAATTTGGCCATGTGAGGGCTTATTTTTTGCGGGACGAGTTGTACTTTTGAACAACATCATTGGTTTTAGCATGTCGTGTACTAGAAAATGGGAAAAAAATTCCAAGTGCAGTGAAATTGCAAAAAAAGTGCAATCCCACACTTGTTTTTTGCTTGCCTATTTTGCTAGGTTCACTAAATGCTAAAACTGACCTGCCATTATGATTCTCCAGGTGACTACGAGTTCATAGACACCTAACATGACTAGGTTATTTTTCACCTAAGTGGTGAAAAAAAATTCCAAACTTTGCAAAAAACAAAACAAAACAAAATTGCGCCATTTTCCGATACTCGTAGCGTCTCCATTTTTTGTGATCTGGGGTCAGGTGAGGGCTTATTTTTTGCGTGCCGAGCTGGCGTTTTTAATGATAGCATTTTGGTGTGGATACGTTCTTTTGATCGCCGGTTATTGCATTTTAATGCAATGTCGTGGCAACCAAAAAAACGTAAATCTGGCGTTTCGAATTTTTTTCTCATTACGCCATTTAGCGATCAGGTTAATGCTTTTTTTTATTGATAGATCGGGCGATTCTGAACGCGGCGATACCAAATATGTGTAGGTTGGGTTTTTTTTAATTGATTTATTTTGATTGGGGCGAAAGGGGGGTGATTTAAACTTTTATATATTTTTTTTTTTTCACATTTTTAAAAACTTTTTTTTTTTACTTTTGCCATGCTTCAATAGCCTCCATGGGAGGCTAGAAGCAGGCACAGCCCGATCGGCTCTGCTATGCAGCAGTGATCATAAGATCGCTGCTATACAGCAGATTTGCAGGTGTGCTGTGAGCGCCGACCACAGGGGGGCGCTCACAGCCACCGGCAATCAGTAACCATAGAAGTCTCAAGGACCTCTATGGTTACAATGGAGGAGCATCGCCGACCCCCGATCATGTGACGGGGGTCGGCGATGCGCTCATATCCGGCCGCACGGCCGGATGCGGTAGTTAAATGCCGCTGTCTGCGTTTGACAGCGGCATTTAACTAGTTAATAGCGGCGGGTGATCGCGATTTCACCCGCCGCTATTGCGCGCACATGTCAGCTGTAAAAAACAGCTGACATGTCGCGACTTTGATGTGCGCTCACCGCCGGAGCGCACATCAAAGCGGGGGTCCCGACATGTGACGTACTATTCCGTCACATGTCGGGAAGGGGTTAAGGAGTCCTTGGAGAAGGGGCATATTCGGCCGTCTTCGTCACCATTGGGAGCGGGATTCTTTTTTGTTGAGACCCTGTATTGATTATCGCCTTCTTAATAAGATCACGGTCAAATTCCAATACCCTTTACCTTTGCTCTCTGATTTGTTTGCTCGGATTAAGGGGGCTAGTTGGTTTACCAAGATTGACCTTCGAGGGGCATATAATCTTGTTCGTATTAAACAGGGTGACGAATGGAAAACTGCATTTAATACGCCCAAAGGCCATTTTGAATACCTGGTGATGCCTTTCGGGCTTTCTAATGCTCCTTCGGTTTTTCAGTCCTTCATGCATGACATTTTCCGCAATTATCTTGATAAATTCTTGATTGTGTATTTGGATGATATTTTGATTTTTTCCAATGATTGGGAGTCTCATGTGAAGCAGGTCAGGATGGTATTCCAGATCCTTCGTGATAATGCTCTATTTGTGAAGGGGTCTAAGTGCCTATTTGGAGTTCAGAAGGTCTCTTTTTTGGGGTTTATTTTTTCTCCTTCGTCTATAGAAATGGATCCTGTTAAGGTCCAAGCCATTCATGACTGGATTCAACCCACATCTGTAAAGAGCCTTCAGAAATTTTTGGGCTTTGCTAATTTTTATCGCCGTTTCATTGCCAACTTCTCTAGTGTGGTTAAGCCCCTGACCGATTTGACGAAGAAAGGCGCTGATGTGACAAATTGGTCCTCTGAGGCTGTTGAGGCCTTTCAGGAGCTTAAGCGCCGATTTACTTCTGCCCCTGTCTTGCGACAGCCTGATGTGTCTCTTCCTTTTCAGGTTGAGGTTGATGCTTCTGAGATTGGGGCAGGGGCCGTTTTGTCACAGAGGAATTCTGATGGTTCCTTGATGAAACCATGTGCCTTCTTTTCCCAAAAGTTTTCGCCTGCGGAACGCAATTATGATGTCGGCAATCGGGAGTTGTTGGCAATGAAGTGGGCATTTGAGGAGTGGCGACATTGGCTTGAGGGGGTCAATCACCGTATTGTGGTCTTGACCGATCATAAGAATCTGATTTACCTCGAGTCGGCCAAGCGGCTGAACCCTAGACAGGCTCGATGGTCCCTGTTTTTCTCCGGTTTCGATTTTGTGGTTTCATATCTTCCGGGATCTAAGAATGTTAAAGCGGATGCCCTCTCTAGGAGTTTTTTGCCTGATTCTCCTGGAGTTCGTGAGCCGGTTGGCATTCTTAGGGAAGGGGTGATTCTTTCTGCCATCTCCCCTGATTTACGGCGGGTGCTTCAGGAATTTCAGGCTGATAAACCTGACCGCTGTCCTGTGGGGAAGCTGTTTGTTCTTGATAGATGGACAAGTAAGGTAATTTCTGAGGTCCATTGTTCGGTGTTGGCCGGTCATCCTGGGATTTTTGGTACCAGAGATTTGGTGGCTAGGTCCTTTTGGTGGCTTTCCTTGTCGCGGGATGTGCGTTCTTTTGTGCAGTCCTGTGGGACTTGTGCCCGGGCTAAGCCTTGCTGTTCCCACGCTAGTGGGTTGCTTTTGCCTTTGCCTGTCCCTGAGAGGCCCTGGACGCATATTTCCATGGATTTTATTTCGGATCTTCCTGTGTCCCAGAGGATGTCTGTTATCTGGGTGGTTTGTGACCGGTTCTCTAAAATGGTCCATTTGGTACCTTTGCCTAAATTGCCTTCCTCCTCTGATTTGGTTCCATTGTTTTTTCAGCATGTGGTTCATTTGCATGGCATTCCGGAAAATATTGTGTCTGACAGAGGTTCCCAGTTTGTTTCCAGGTTTTGGCGGGCCTTTTGTGCTAGGATGGGCATTAATTTGTCTTTTTCTTCGGCGTTCCATCCTCAGACAAATGGCCAAACTGAGCGAACTAATCAAACCTTGGAAACCTATTTGAGATGCTTTGTGTCTGCTGATCAGGATGATTGGGTGGCTTTCTTGCCGTTGGCCGAGTTTGCCTTTAATAATCGGGCCAGTTCGGCTACTTTGGCTTCGCCTTTTTTTTGTAATTTTGGTTTCCATCCTCATTTTTCTTCAGGGCAGGTTGAGCCTTCTGATTGTCCTGGTGTAGATTCTGTGATGGACAGGTTACAGCAGATTTGGACTCATGTGGTAGACAATTTGACGTTGTCTCAGGAAAAGACTCAGCGTTTTGCTAACCGCCATCGGTGTGTTGGTCCTCGGCTTCGTGTGGGGGATTTAGTCTGGTTATCTTCTCGTCATGTTCCTATGAAGGTTTCTTCCCCTAAGTTCAAGCCTCGGTTTGTTGGTCCTTATAAGATCTCTGAGATTATCAATCCAGTGTCTTTTCGTTTGGCCCTTCCAGCCTCTTTTGCCATCCATAATGTTTTCCATAGATCTTTGTTGCGGAGATATGTGGTGCCCGTTGTTCCCTCTGTTGATCCTCCTGCTCCGGTGTTGGTTGATGGGGAGTTGGAATATGTGGTGGAGAAAATTTTAGATTCCTGTTTTTCGAGGCGGAGGCTTCAGTATCTTGTCAAGTGGAAGGGTTATGGCCAGGAGGATAATTCTTGGGTTGTTGCCTCCGATGTCCATGCCGCCGATTTGGTTTGTGCTTTTCACTTGGCTCGTCCTGATCGGCCTGGGGGCTCTGGTGAGGGTTCGGTGACCCCTCCTCAAGGGGGGGTACTGTTGTGAATTCCGCTCTTGGGCTCCCTCCGGTGGTTGTAAGTGGCATTTTTGCGAGTTCTGATCTTGGGCTCCCTCCGGTGGTTTTAAGTGGTACTGCTGCTCCTTGGATTTAGTAGTCAGCAGCTGCTTCCACTGATTATCTTTCTGGCTCGACTATTTAGCCTGGTTCTATCCTTCAGCCTGTGCCAGTTGTCAATGGTTCCTGGTTGGATTCACATCTCTACTTGGATTTCCCTGATATTCTGACCAGTTCAGCAAAGATAAGTCCTTTCTTTGTTCTTTTGCAGTCCACTTGTTGTGGACTTAATCTTTCTGCACTTTCTATATTTTTTCTAGTCCAGCTTGTCAGTATGGATTTATTCAGTTAAGCTGGAAGCTCTGGGAAGCAGATTTACCCTCCACACCTTTAGTCAGGTGTGGTGATTTTTGTAAACTCTGTGGTGGATTTTTCTAGTTTTTAATACTGTCCGCACAGTATTCTTTCCTGTTCTATTTATCTAGTTAGACTGGCCTCCTTTGCTACATCCTGGTTTCATTCTGCGTATGTCATTTCCCTCTCCACTCACAGTCAATATTTGTGGGGGGCTGTCCTACCCTTTGGGGATTTTCTCTGAGGCAAGATAGCTTTCCTGATTCTATCTTTAGGGGTAGTTAGTCCTCCGGCTGTGACGAGGTGTCTAGGGAGTGACAGGAACATCCCACGGCTACCTCTAGTGTTGTGTTAAGCTCAGGAACTGCGGTCAGTACAGGTACCACCTCCTCCAGAGCATTCCCATGTTGCTCCTAAACCACCAGCTCATAACAGCGCTCACAGCTGCCGGGGATCAGTAACCATAGAGGTCTCAAGGACCTCTATGGTTACTATTCAGAAGCATCGCCGACCTCCGATCATGTGACGGGGTCAGCGATGCAATCATTTCCGGCCACCCAGCCGGAAGTGGTAGTTAAATGCCGCTGTCTGCGTTTGACAGCGGCATTTAACTAGTTAATAGGCATGGGCAGATCGTGATTCTGCCCGCGCCTATTACGGGCACATGTCAGCTGTTCAAAACAGCTGACATGTCCCGACTTTGATGCGGGCTCACCGCCGGAGCCCGCATCAACGCAGGGCTTCTGACCTCAGATGTACTATCCCGTCCGAGGTCAGAAAGGGGTTAAGCTTCAATCCCTGTTTTAGTAATGCTTTCCAAGCAGCTGGTCTCGGCTGTACCCAAAGATCTTCTTGCTGAGGGAGACTCTTTGCTTTTCCCAGAAGGCACCTGGAATATGCAAATTGTCCTCTTCAAGCTTCAATCCCTGGTTTAGAAATGATCTTTTAGCCCGCAATTTTTTATTTTCCCAAGGGTATCCGTAGAAATTGCACCCCAAAATTTGTTGTGCAATTTGTCCTGAGTACTCTGATACCCCATATGTGGGATAAAACTACTATCTGGGCACATGTCGGGGCTCGGAAGGGAAGTAGTAATGTTTTGGAATGCAGACTTTGATGGAATGGTCTGCGGGCGTCATGTTGTGTTTGCAGAGCCGCTGATGTGCCTAAACAGTAGAAAACCCCCCACAAGTGTCATCATTTTGGAAACTAGACCCCCCAAGGAACTTATCTAGATGTGTTGTGAGAACTTTAAACCCCCAAGTGTTTCACTAAAGTTTATAACGCAGAGCCGTGAAAATAAAAAAATAATTTTTTTTCCCACAAAAATGATTTTTTTAGCCCCCCAATTTTTTTTCACAAGGGTAACAGGAGCAGTTGGACAGCAAAAAGTTGTTGTCCAATTGTCCTGAGTACGCTGATACCCCATATGTGGGGTAAACCACTGTTTGGGCGCACGGCAGAGCTCGGAAGGGAAGGAGCACCGTTTGACTTTTCAATGCAAAATTGTCCGGAATTGAGATCGGACGCCATGTCGTGTTTGGAAAGCCTCTGATGTGCCTAAACAGTGGAAACCTTCCAATTATAACTCCAACCCTAACCCCAACACACCCCTTACCATAACCATAACCACACCCCTAACCACACCCCTAAGCCCAACTATACCCCTAACTGTTACACATCCGTAACCCTAGTGCCAACCCTAACCCTAATTCCAACTGTAAATGTAATCCCAACCCTAACCCTAATCCAAACCATAGCCCTAACTTTAGCCCCAACCCTAACCCTAACTTTAGCACCAACCTTAACTTTAGCTCCAACCCTAACCCTAACTTTAGCCCCAACCCTAACCCTAACTTTAGTCCCAACCCTAACCCTAACTGTTGTGAACTCTATTTTTGGGCTCCCTCTAGTGGTCACAAGCGGTACTGTGTAGTGTTGTCTTTCTGCAGGTTGGCAGCATCAGCTGGTTCGTTATCCTTGGTTGGTTTCCTATTTTGCTCACCTGGATACTCAGTTCCTTGCCTGCTCTCAATGTATTCAGTGCTCTTCAGATTCCTTGTGACTACCTTGCTCCCAGTCTCTCCAAGACAAGCTAAGTTTTTGTTTGTTTATTTTTTGATTATCAGCATTCATCATGTTTCTTGTCCAGCTTGCTAAAATGTGATTTCCTCGCTTGCTGGTTGCTCTAGGGGACTGAGTTTCTCCCCCCACACCGTTAGTTGGTGCGGGGGTTCTTGAAATCTCAGTGTGGATATTTTGTAAGGGTTTTTTACTGACCGCACAGACCCCTTTTCTATTTTCTGCTATCTAGTATTAGTGGGCCTCATTTGCTGAATCTGCTTTCACCCCTGTGTATGTGCCTTCCTCTTACCTCACCATTATTATTTGTTGGGGGCTTCTATATCTTTAGGGATTATTTCTCTGGAGGCAAGTGAGGTCTTTCTTTCTCTCTAGGGGTAGTTAGTTCCTCAGGCTGGCTCGAGACATCTAGGATTTTAGACACGTTCACCGGCTACCTTTAGTGTGTTGGATAGGTTCAGATTTGCGGTCAGTCCAGTTTGCCACCTCTCTAAAGCTTGTCCTATGTTTTGTTACTTAGCTGGAGTATTTTGTGATCCTCAACCACTAAGGATCATAACAGTAGAGCAGGCCCAAAAAGTGTTTAATGCATCGCAGAAGTGGGATAAAAAGAAGACCTGAGTACATTTTTTTTTTTCCTCCCGCTTTTCCTTTGCTGCAGTCTGTTTAGCTTCTTTCATCCCCTTGAACTCTGGGTGGTTTTGAGCTCAGCTGCAGACATGAATGTTCAGACTCTGGCTTCTAGTGTGGATCATCTTGCTGCACGGGTGCAAAGTATTCAGGATTTTGTTATTCATAGCCCTATGTCTGAACCAAAAATACCCATCCCTGAGTTGTTGTCTGGAGATAGATCTAGGTTTCTAAATTTTAAGAATAATTGTAAGTTATTTCTATCTCTGAGACCTCGTTCCTCTGGTGATTCCGCTCAGCAAGTTAAAATTGTTATCTCCTTGTTACGTGGCGACCCTCAAGATTGGGCTTTCTCTCTGGCACCAGGAGATCCTGCATTGCTTAATGTAGATGCATTTTTTCTGGCTCTTGGACTGCTTTATGAGGAGCCTAATCTTGAGAATAAGGCAGAAAAAGCGTTGCTGGCTATCTCTCAAGGTCAGGATGAAGCAGAGGTGTATTGTCAAAAATTTCGGAAATGGTTAGTGCTTACTCAATGGAATGAGTGTGCCCTGGCTGCAAATTTCAGAGAAAGTCTTTCTGAGGCCGTTAAGAATGTTATGGTGGGGTTTCCCACCCATACAAGTCTGAGTGATTCTATGGCTTTAGCCATTCAGGTTGATCGACGTTTGCGGGAGCGCAAATCTGCTCATCCTTTGGCGGTATTTTCTGAACAGAGACCTGAGTCTATGCAATGTGACCGAACTCTGACCAGAATTGAGCGACAAAGTCATAGACGTCAAAATGGGTTGTGCTTTTACTGTGGTGATTCTACTCATGTTATCTCAGCATGCTCTAAACGCTTAAAAAAAATCGCTAAACCTGTCACCATTGGTACTATGCAGCCTAAATTTATTTTGTCTGTTACTTTGATTTGTTCTTTGTCGTCCTACCCGGTTATGGCTTTTGTGGATTCGAGTGCTGCAGAAATTTCAGGCGGATAGACCTGACCGTTGTCCACCACAGAGACTGTTTGTCCCGGAGAGATGGACCAGCAGAGTTATTTCCGAGGTTCATTCTTCGGTGTTGGCGGGTCATCCTGGGATTTTTGGTACCAGAGATTTGGTGGCTAGGTCCTTCTGGTGGCCTTCCTTGTCGCGGGATGTGCGTTCCTTTGTGCAGTTTTGTGGGATTTGTGCTCGGGCTAAGCCTTGCTGTTCTCGTGCCAGCGGTTTGCTTTTGCCTTTGCCTATTCCGAAAAGGCCTTGGACGCACATTTCCATGGATTTTATTTCGGATCTTCCAGTATCTCAGAAAATGTCTGTCATCTGGGTGGTGTGTGATCGTTTTTCCAAGATGGTCCATTTGGTGCCCTTGCCTAAGTTGCCTTCTTCCTCCGATTTGGTTCCTCTATTTTTTCAGAATGTGGTTCGCTTGCACGGCATTCCTGAAAATATTGTGTCTGATAGAGGATCCCAGTTTGTGTCCAGGTTTTGGCGGACTTTTTGTGCTAAGATGGGCATTGATTTGTCTTTTTCGTCGGCCTTCCATCCTCAGACTAATGGCCAAACCGAGCGAACTAATCAGACGTTGGAAACTTATTTGAGATGTTTTGTTTCTGCTGATCAGGATGATTGGGTGACTTTTTTGCCATTGGCCGAGTTTGCCCTTAATAATCGGGCTAGTTCTGCTACTTTGGTTTGGCCTTTTTTCTGCAATTCTGGTTTCCATCCTCGTTTTTCCTCGGGTCTGGTTGAGCCTTCTGACTGTCCTGGGGTGGATTCTGTGGTGGATAGGTTGCAGCAGATTTGGAACCATGTGGTGGACAATTTGAGGTTGTCACAGGAGAAGGCTCAGCGCTTTGCCAACCGCCGCCGCGGTGTGGGTCCCCGACTTCGTGTTGGGGATTTGGTGTGGCTGTCTTCTCGGTATGTTCCTATGAAGGTCTCCTCTCCTAAATTCAAGCCTCGCTTCATCGGTCCTTATAAGATCTTGGAAATCCTTAACCCGGTGTCTTTTCGTTTGGATCTCCCAGCATCGTTTGCCATTCATAATGTGTTCCATAGGTCTTTGTTGCGGAGGTATGTGGTACCTGTGGTTCCTTCTGTTGAGCCTCCTGCTCCGGTGCAGGGCGAATTGGAGTACGTGGTGGAGAAGATTTTGGATTCTCGTATCTCTAGACGGAGGCTTCAGTATTTGGTTAAGTGGAAGGGCTATGGTCAGGAGGATAATTCCTGGGTTGTCGCCTCTGATGTTCATGCGGCCGATTTGGTTCATGCCTTCCACGCGGCTCATCCTGATCGCCGTGGGGGTCTTGATGAGGGTTCGGTGACCCCTCCTCAAGGGGGGGTACTGTTGTGAACTCTATTTTTGGGCTCCCTCTAGTGGTCACAAGCGGTACTGTGTAGTGTTGTCTTTCTGCAGGTTGGCAGCATCAGCTGGTTCGTTATCCTTGGTTGGTTTCCTATTTTGCTCACCTTGATACTCAGTTCCTTGCCTGCTCTCAATGTATTCAGTGCTCTTCAGATTCCTTGTGACTACCTTGCTCCCAGTCTCTCCAAGACAAGCTAAGTTTTTGTTTGTTTATTTTTTGATTATCAGCATTCATCATGTTTCTTGTCCAGCTTCCTAAAATGTGATTTCCTCGCTTGCTGGTTGCTCTAGGGGACTGAGTTTCTCCCCCCACACCGTTAGTTGGTGCGGGGGTTCTTGAAATCTCAGTGTGGATATTTTGTAAGGGTTTTTTACTGATCGCACATACCCCTTTTCTATTTTCTGCTATCTAGTATTAGTGGGCCTCATTTGCTGAATCTGCTTTCACCCCTGTGTATGTGCCTTCCTCTTTCCTCACCGTTATTATTTGTTGGGGGCTTCTATATCTTTAGGGATTATTTCTCTGGAGGCAAGTGAGGTCTTTCTTTCTCTCTAGGGGTAGTTAGTTCCTCAGGCTGGCTCGAGACGTCTAGGATTTTAGACACGTTCACCGGCTACCTTTAGTGTGTTGGATAGGTTCAGATTTGCGGTCAGTCCAGTTTGCCACCTCTCTAGAGCTTGTCCTATGTTTTGTTACTTAGCTGGAGTATTTTGTGATCCTCAACCACTAAGGATCATAACACCTAACCCTAATTGGAAAATGGAAATAAATACATTTTTTTATTTTATTATTTTTCCCTAACTAAGGGGGTGATAAAGGGGGTTTTATTTACTATTTATAGCCAGTTTTTATATCGGGCTTTTATGTTTGGCAGCTGTCACACGCTAAAAGATGCTTTTTATTGCAAAAAATAGTTTTTGCATCACCACATTTTGAGAGCTATAATTTTTCCATATTTTGGCTCACAGAGTTATGTGAGGCCTTGTTTTTTGTTGGACGTTTGACGTTTTTATTGGTACCATTTTCGGGCACATGACATTTTTTGATAGCTTTTTATTACGAATTTTGGGAGGCAGAATGAACAAAATCCAGCAATTCATGAATTTCTTTTTGGTGGGGCATTTATACCGTTCTGCATGTGGTAACAGGCGGCTTTATTCTTCGGATTAGTACGATTACAGCGATACCTTATTTATATCTTTTTTTATGTTTTGGCACTTTTATACAATAAAAACTATTTTATATAAAAAATAATTGTTTTTGCATCGCTTTATTCTGAGAGCTATAACTTTTTTATTTTTTTGTGAATGATGCTGTATGGCAGCTCGTCTTTTGCGGGACAAGATGATGTTTTCAGGGTACCATGCTTATTTATATTTGTCTTTTTGAGTGCGTGTTATTCCACTTTCTGTTTGGCGGTATGATGATAAAGCATTGTTTTTTGCCTCATTTTTTATTTATTTTTTACGGTGTTCACTGAAGGGGCTAAATAGTGGGACAGTTTTATAGGTCGGGTTGTTACATTTTTTTTATTTACATAAAGAAATTTATTTATTGGAACAATATTTATTTATTTTTTCTTTATTTAGGAATTTAAAAAAATATATTTTTACACAGTATATTATTTTTTTTTTACTTTTTTACATTGTCCCAGGATGGGACATCACTGTATAAAGTCAGATCGCTGATGTGACCTTTGCACAGCACTGTGTCAGATCAGCGATCTGAAAAGTAGTGAAGGAGTCTTGCAGGCGCCTGCTCTTAGCAGGCACTGAGAAACCACTTCCCTGCAGGACCCGGAAGGACCCTTTGGCCATCTTGGATCTGGGGGTCTGCAGGCAGGGAGAACCTCCGAACAACACGATCACATTGCGTTGTTCTGAAGGTCTGAGGGAAGCACGCAGGGAGCCCCCTCCCTGCGTGATGCTACTCTATGCCACCAGAATGCTTCAATCTTGTTTGATTGCAGTGCTCTGGGGGTTAAAGTGCAGGGAGCAATCCGTGACCGCTGCTGGCACTTAGTGCCGGGTGTCAGCTGTGAGAATCAGCTGACACCCAGTCCCGATCGGCCACACACCCTCCATGTGCACGGCAGATTGGCCTCAACGTACTATTCCGTCCATGGGGATTAAGTCCCAGGTCACATGGACAGAATAGTACGGCAGATGGCAGAAAGGGTTAAAAATGCTGAAAATTAGTGTGTGCAGAAATCCTTAATTCATTAACGATCACTGATATGCATTTTAATGGTGGTCATTAACTGGCTTTGAACCTTAAGTGCTGCTTTTTTATGGCACTGAGGAATAGGAGAAAAGCTCCCTCCGATGGAAGAAAATACCATGGATCTCTAAATGTGACAGCTAACACCCTGCTGCATTGATCTTGATTGCTAGTATAACCTATTACTCTCTAAGGCTACTTTCACACTAGCGTTGTGTGACGTACGTCGCAATGCGTCGTTTTAGGGAAAAAACGCATCCTGCAAAGTTGCCCGCAGGATGCGTTTTTTCTCCATAGACTTGCATTAGCGACACATTAGCGATTGCCACACGTCGCAGGATGCGTCGTGTTTTGGCGGACCGTCGGCACAAAAAATGTTCCATGTAACTTTTTTTCTGCGTCGCGTCCGCCATTTTCGACCGCACATGCGCGGCCGAAACTCCGCCCCTCCTCCCGGGACTGCAGAATGGGCAGCGGATGCGTTGTAAAACTGCATCTGCTGCCCACGTCTTGCAGATATTTCACAGCGTCCGTCGGTACGTCGGCCCGACGCATTGCGACGGCCCGTACCGATGAACCAGTGTGAAAGTAGCCTAACAGTACATGCTGCTGCCAGTTGCAACAGTGGTATCTAGCTGGTTAAAAGAGAGGGAAGGCTCCTTTTTAACCCTATTGTTGCCAATAGTTGCTATTGCAACCTGAAGTCATGTAATAGCCCTGGGATAAAGTGGGCTATCAAAGTAAAAACATATTTATGTTCTATCGTGGAACAGAGTAAAAAAAACCAACACATAAAAATGCAAAATAAAAATAACACGAAGCTGTTGTGCCACTAAAAATGCAGCTTGGGTAAGTACTCAGCATAGAACACAGGAGAAATGTGAACCTAGCCCACATTGAAAGGGATTAAAAAGCCAAATAATGCTTTTTAAAATAAAGGCGGCAGAATGGTGATGAGATCAACTTGCAGTGTTTGATTGCGTAATCTATTTGCATAGTTTTTCCTCCTTTTGCCATTCAGCAAGCTAGCTGGCCTGGACAATGTGTAATCAACATATCAGTAAACATCATTGTTCAATTATCCTGCATCTCTAATCATCCAGGATAACAGTACAATATGTTACATCAAATATCAACTTACAAGTCAATATTACAGGCTTATATGAACAAAGATCTGTATTTTCTTGACCAACCAGAAAGAAACATATGAATTCAAAAGTCAACATATAAATAACAGTCTATTCCTTCTGGCTTGCTGAAAATAGATGTCAAATTAATTAAGATAAAATGCTGTTTCATCACATGAGGCTTAAGTAACATTTTAGTGGAAAAATCTTAAATTTTCGCTTTCATAGCTCAATCCTATAAAATGCTGTGATGTGGTTTGGTGGTTAAAACAGCTCACAACACCTGAAGAAGATTTCCTTGTGGGGTTTAATTTCCCAAATGGGGTCATTTGTGGGTGTTTCTGCGTTTTAGCACCTCATGAGCTCTGCAAAATATAGAATTCGAATTTGCACTCCAAAAATCCAATAGCGCTATGTTTTCCCAGCCTTGCCATCTACCCAAACATTAGTTTTTAACCACATATGGAGTATCACTGTGTTCGGGAGAAATTGCATGACAAATTATGTGGCCAATTTTCTCTTATTACCTCTTGTGAATAGTACAAATTTATTACAAATTTGGTGTTAAAAATACATTTTACTGGAAAAAGCGCAATTTTTTATTTTCCCATTTAAATGTTAGAAAGTTCTATGAATCATCAGTGGGATCACAATGCTCAACACACCGCTAGTTAAATTACTTGAGGAGTTTAGTTTCTAAAATGGGGTCACTTATGGATGTTTCTGCTGTTTTGGCATGTCCGGGGCTCTGCAAATGCAACATAATGGCCACAATCTATTCCAGCCAAATTTGCGCTCCAAAAATCAAATAGCAACCTTTCCTTTTTGAGCCATCGGGCACCCAAACATTAATTTTTAATCACATACAGGGTATCGCCTTGTTTGGATGAAATTGCGTTATACATTACGGGGTACATTTTCTCCTATGACTCGCTGTGATAATGATAAACTTGGGGCTAAAAATTAAATTTTTCATTTTAACATTGAATGTTATACAGTAAAGTTCTGTAATTCACTAAAAAAGTTAAATTAGGAACTTGATACCTTTCTTGAAAAATATAATATTGCATATTATGGGTAATAGATTTTGTGATGGGATGTTGATCCAGTGAACAAGTCTGATTGCTATATGTTGAGTCAGTAAGGAGTTTTTTTTTCAGTAATATAGGGTAATTAGCATCTGCCTCATGGGGTTTATGCCTTCCTCTGGATCATCATGTTAGGGCATGGGTTGAACTCGATTGGGCTTAAGTCTGCCTTCAATTTTAAAAGCTATGAAATTATGAAACCTGTGGGTTCAAAATGTTCCAACACAACCATAGAACATTAAAAGGTCCAGATTCAGAAATAAGGTCACTTGTGGAGGATATCTGTTGTTTTGGCATCTCAGGGACTCTGCAAATGCGAAATGGTGTCTATAATCCGTTCCAGTCATATTTGTACTCCAAAATTGAAATTGTTGTCTTTCATGTTCCTTGTCATGTCCCAAACATTAGCTTTTGAACACATATGGGGTATCACCATGTTTGGGAAAAAAATATATAGCAATTTATGAGGTAATTTTTTTCTTGTTTTCCCCTTGAAAATGACAAATTTGGGGCTAAAACAATACTGAAAAACGACATAATTTTTCATATGCACGTTCAAATGTCAAAAAGTTCTGTGTAGCAGCTGTTGATACAAAAAGCTCAACGCTTTCCTAGATGAATACCTTGAGGGAGCTAGATTCCAAAATGGTGTCCCATGTAGAGATTTCTGCTGTTTTGGTACCTTAGATGCTATGTTAATGCAACATAATGTTCACAATTAGTTCCAAAGTACCAAATTTACACTCCAAAAAGCTAATAATGCTTTTCAGGGCCCCGACTCATCTGCCCATCGGGCCTGGGCCACAGCGGCAGGCTTCTGACGGTACAGTAACTGAATCTGTGGCCGAGACACTTCATTGTCATTCGCCGGCGAGTCTGTGCTGAAATGCCTGGGATGGATGTCGGCACTGGAGCGTGGCCAGTTAAGGAGAAAGTTTTTTTTATTTTTACTGAATATGGCAAGCCCGGGGCAGAATGGAGACACTGGGGCTTGATGGAGATACGGGGGGCAGGAATGAAAACACAGGGGGCAGGAATGAAAATGCAGGGGGCAGGAATTAAAACAACACGGGGCAGGAATGAAAACAACACAGGGAGCATGATGGAGACACAGGGGGCAGGATGTGAGACACAGGGGGCAAGATGTGAGACATGGGAGGCAGTATGTGAGACACGGGGGGCAGGATGGAGACACAGGGGGCAGGATGTGAGACACGGGACAGAATGTGAGACACAGGGGCAGAATGTGAGACACGGGGCAGGATGGGAGACATGGGGCAGGATGGAGACAGATGGGGCAGGATCGGGACTGATGGAGCAGGATCATGGTGCAGAATGGATACAATGGAGACAGATGGGGAGGTAGGATCATGGGACAGATGGGTCAGGATCATGGGAACAGATGGGGCAGGATTATAGGGACAGATGGGGAAGGATCATGGGACAGATGGGGCAGGATGGGGATATCATATGGGGGCAGAATGGATACTTATGAGGGCAGAATGGGAGAACATATGGTGTGAGCCAGGAATGAGATACACGGGGCCAGGATGGGGGATATTATTACCATAAGGGCTAATATAGGGATATTATTACTGCAGTGATGTATTTATTTTATTTTTTGAGGATACTGTTTTAAATGGGTGTGGGCGGTCCTGTTACTGTGCAGAGCAACGCTACGTCACTTTTTTTCTTCACGTGGTGTAGTGTAGAAGTTGTGAAAAAATTAAGTAATGTGTTCTGCAAGCGGAGCTCTAGATAACTGTGTTATTTCCTGCAGAGACTAGTCCTGGCTGGAAGACGTGATGGCTGTCTGTGCTGGATTAAGATGAAAAGCGAAGCTGAAGGACTTCACCTAGAGACATCACTGGTGAGTCAGTGTGTTACCTGTACACTGACACTATATACATCGTTCCCATGTAGAATGTCACCAGTGATCACTGTATTACCTGTACACTGACACTATATACAGAGCTCCTGTTAGGTGTCGAGTTCCCACCGCTGCACAGGGGGAATCTCGAACCATCTCTGCTGCGGTCTCCCATTCTCCTCCAGCCGCAGTGGAGCCTGCTCACCAGAGACGTCGGTCCAAGCATCTGGCTCAAGCTGATACTGTGAAGCTGGTTACTGCTGTCCTTCCAGGCTCAACCATTGTAACCAGTACTGATCAGAGGCCAGCAGGTGTCCCTGGGACTAAGTCCTGCTTTTCTTCTTCTGAGCATGCCCAAGGGATGACCTCTCATTGGAGGTCAGGGGTCACATGCTCAGGTCCTGTAGCAACTCCTATTGGACCACTAGGAAGGTCATGCGCTAGTATAAACTCATTATTGTGTGTGGATGTATGCCTGTCGATGGATGAAAGCTTCGAATCATTCCCATCCCTAGTGTTTTTGACTGTTCACGAATGGTGGAAGCTACTTAGCGCCTGACAGTGCTATCCCGCACAGTTAGCACATGATATAGTGTCTGATAGCAGTGACCGCCAGTGGGGCGCTGTGCGCTAATAGAGCGCTTTCCTTGCCCAAGTCTGGGTGGTTAGTGGCATCCGCCAGAGCGGCACTGCATGCACTCTTGTGCACTAAATTATTAGTTCAGTTAATCTCTGACACCCCAGTAGCGGTGTCGAGCGCAAGAGGTCTAGAGGAAGTCCTTCCCTGAGTCTTGGGACAGAGTTCTGTGACTCTTTGCTTGCGCTCTTTGTGCGGTACCGCGGCCCTGTGACTCAACAGGGTTCGCTTCCTTCATACCGGGTGAAGCTAACCCATGTGTGTATCCACATTATACCACCATATAGTCCGTCATTACTCAGCAGCAGGTTCCATCTCTGCACGGTGGACTCCGGGCTGCGAGCGCACCTTATATCATCCTTAGTGGTGCGTTCTGCTAGCCCTAACAGCTCTTGTATATAATGTCACTGGTGATCACTGTATTACCTGTACACAGACACTGCATACTAAGTACAGATCGCCTGTGTATAATGGCACTTTTGGTGATAGTATTGTGTTTTTTTTATTAATGATTAGTATTGTAGTATTCAGTCACTATGTGGTGGTAATATGTTGTCCGGCCATGGTGTGGCAGTATTTGTCCTTTGTATTTGCTATTATTTGGTCACGGTGGTGGTAATATGTTGTCCAGCCATGGTGTGGCAGTATTTGTCCCTTGTATGTGCTATTATTCTGTCACTTTGGTAGTAATATGTAGTCTGGTCATGGTATGGCGGTATTTGTTCCCTGTATGTGGTATTATTCGTCACCATGTGGTGGTAATACGTGGTCTGGTCATGGTGTGGCGGTATTTGTTCCCTGTATGTGGTATTATTGGTCACCATGTGGTGGTAATATGTGATCTTGATATGGTGTGGCAGTATTTGTTCCTTGTATGTGGTATTATAAGTCATTATGTGGTGGTAATATGGTGTCTGGTCATGGTGTGGTGTATGATATTATTGGTCATTTAAAAAATTTAAAAATAAATAAAAATATACCTAAATTGTATTGCATATTTTAACAAATTTTTATTAGGTTAGCATAGAGTAGGACCCAGCCAAAAGAGTCTACCTTGTCTCAGCTCTCGCAACTGCTCTGAGATCCAGCCTATGATGACTTGTCAGAGTTTTGAAAAGTAGACTATAAGTAGCAGGAAGAAGAGGAAAACAACTTCCTGCAACACCTCGGACTTCTCAAGTAATACCATAGCAATACAATGCTTTTTCACCGAGCCATCGGCAGTTCCGGCTACTCAGGGGAGTGAAAACATGGCCGATGGCTCTTCTAGCTACACGGCGGTTGATTCTTTTTGCACTGGTATGAAATTAGAATAGCTGATGGAGTTAAACTCCCAACAGAAGCCACCTCGTCTACATTCTCTTTGGGGCTTGTGAGTTACAACCACAGGCTTTCTGATGCAGGTGGCGGATGGAGTTGCTACAGAGTAGCCTGGCCTGCAGACCGCATTGGTCCACTCCTTCAATACAAATCACCTGGAGGCCTTTTAACATACAGACCTGGGACCACAAGGTACGTTGAAAAGGGAACACTATCACCTTGGACTCGGGTTTCACCTGAGAGCCCAGAACTTGATACTCTTTTGGGGTCTGCCCAGGAACAAACTTTACTTCCCTTTCATTCACTTCCTCTGATAGCAGCATCATACAGTACCATTAACCATGGTAATGTGTTGTGAATCCGCTTTTTGGGCTCCCCTGGTGGTTGCTGGTGGTACTGGTGACTTGTGTGTGCTTTGCTGTCTCAGGTCACCTGTTCCCATCAGTGTTTGGGAGTTTCCTATTTAGCCTTGCTCTCCAGTCATTTCCTTGCCGGTCATCATTGTAACCAGAGCCTTCGGTTGCATGTTCCTGCTACTAGTCTGCTGATCAGCTAAGTGGACTTTGTCCTTTTGTTTTGTATCTTTTGTCCAGTTTGCAGTTTTGTTATTCTCTGTAGCTGGAAGCTCTTGCGGGCTGAAATTGCCACTCCTGTGTCATGAGTTGACACAGGAGTCTTAAAGTAATTTCAGGATGGTTTTTTGAAAGGGTTTTCAGTTGACCGTGAAGTCCTCTTTTGTATCCTTCTGCTATCTAGTAAGTGGACCTCACTTTGCTAAATCTACTTTCATACTGTGTATGTCTTTTCCTCTTACCTCACCGTCATTACATGTGGGGGGCTGCTATCATCTTTTGGGGTATTTCCCTAGAGGTAAGCCAGGTCTGTTCCTTCCTCTACCAGGCGTAGTTAGTCCTCCGGCTGGCGCGTGGCATCTAGGAAGTCGTAGGTATGCTCCCTGGCCACTATTAGTTGTGTGGTAGATTTAGCTCACGGTCAGCTCAAGATTCCATCACCCAGAGCTCGTCCGTTATTTTTGTGTTCTGATGTTTCCCTGCCATTGGGAATCATGACAGTATGACCGGCCCATGTTAAAGTTATTGGCAGAAGAAAGGAGAGAAAAAAGAAGTCTGTAGATTTTTATTTTTTTCTTCCCCCTATGCGTGCTCCATAGTTGGATCAGTTGTATTTCAGCTCTAATTACAGCCTTTGCCTTTTTCTCCTTCTAATCCTTGAATGGCTCTGATCTCACCTGTTTAAAGATGGACCCTCAGAGTTTAGCTGTAGGTTTAAATAATCTTGCTACCAAGGTTCAAAATTTACAAGATTTTGTTATACATACTCCGATGTCTGAACCTAAAATTTCTGCACCAGAGGTGTTTTCCGGAGATAGATCTCGGTTCCTGAATTTCAAATATAATTGTAAATTGTTCCTTTCTCTCAGACCTCACTCCTCTGGAGATCCTGTCCAGCAGGTTAAGATTGTAATCTCTTTGCTGCGAGGTGACCCTCAAAATTGGGCATTTTCATTGACACCAGGGGATCCTGCGTTGCTCAATGTGGATACGATTTTTCTGGCTTTAGGGTTGCTTTATGAGGAACCTAATTTGGAGATTCAAGCTGAAAAAGCTTTGATAGCCCTATCTCAAGGGCAAGATGAAGCTGAGATATACTGCCAAAAATTTCGTAGATGGTCTGTGCTTACTCAGTGGAATGAGTGCGCCCTAGCGGCAAATTTCAGAGAGGGCCTTTCTGATGCCGTTAAAGATGTTATGGTCGGGTTCCCTGCGCCCACAGGTCTGAATGAGTCCATGACAATGGCTATTCAGATTGATCGGCGTTTGCGGGAGCGCAAACCCGTGCACCATTTGGCGGTATCTTCTGAAGAGACGCCAGAGAAAATGCAATGTGACAGAATTCTGTCCAGAAGCGAGCGGCACAATTATAGGCGTAAAAATGGGTTGTGCTTCTATTGTGGTGATTCTGCTCATGTTATATCAGCATGCTCTAAACGTACAAGGAAGCTTGACAAGTCTATTTCAATTGGCACTTTACAGTCTAAATTTATTCTGTCTGTAACCTTGATTTGTTCATTATCAGTTATTACCGTGGATGCCTATGTGGACTCTGGCGCCGCTCTGAGTCTTATGGATTGGTCCTTTGCCAGGCGCTGTGGGTTTGATTTAGAGCCTCTGGAAGTCCCTATACCTCTGAAGGGTATTGATTCTACGCCTTTGGCTTGTAATAAACCACAATTCTGGACGCAAGTGACTATGCGTATGACTCCAGACCATCAGGAGGTGATTCGCTTCCTTGTGTTGTACAATTTGCATGATGTTTTGGTGCTTGGATTGCCATGGTTACAATCTCATAACCCAGTCCTTGACTGGAAAACAATGTCTGTGTTAAGCTGGGGATGTCGGGGGGCTCATGGGGACATACCTTTGGTTTCCATTTCGTCATCTATTCCCTCTGAGATTCCGGCATTTTTGTCTGATTATCGTGATATTTTTGAGGAGCCAAAAATTGGTTCACTCCCTCCCCACAGAGATTGTGATTGCGCCATAGATCTGATTCCTGGCAGTAAATTTCCAAAGGGTCGTTTGTTTAACTTATCTGTACCTGAACATGCTGCTATGCGAGAGTATATTAAGGAGTCCCTGGAAAAGGGACATATTCGTCCTTCTTCATCTCCTTTAGGAGCTGGTTTTTTCTTTGTATCTAAAAAGGATGGCTCTCTGAGGCCTTGTATTGATTATCGACTCCTGAATAAAATTACAGTCAAATATCAGTATCCGTTGCCTTTGCTGACTGATTTGTTTGCTCGCATAAGGGGGGCTAAGTGGTTCTCTAAGATTGATCTTCGTGGGGCGTATAATTTGGTGCAAATTAAGCAGGGGGATGAGTGGAAAACCGCATTTAATACGCCTGAGGGCCATTTTGAGTATTTAGTAATGCCTTTCGGCCTTTCTAATGCACCTTCAGTCTATCAGTCCTTAATGCATGATATTTTCCGTGAATATTTGGATAAATTTATGATTGTGTATTTGGATGATATTTTGATTTTTTCTGATGACTGTGAGTCTCATGTTCAACAGGTCAGGAGGGTTTTTCAGGTTTTGTGGGAGAATTCTTTGTGTGTAAAGGGTTCAAAGTGTGTTTTTGGGGTTCAAAAGATTTCCTTTTTGGGGTACATTTTTTCCCCTTCTTCTATTGAGATGGACCCTGTCAAGGTTCGGGCTATTTGTGACTGGACGCAGCCTACTTCTCTTAAGAGTCTTCAGAAATTCTTGGGCTTTGCTAATTTTTATCGTCGATTTATAACTGGTTTTTCTGGCGTTGCTAAACCTCTGACGGATTTGACCAAGAGGGGTGCTGATGTTGCCAATTGGTCCCCTGCTGCTGTGGAGGCCTTTCGGGAGCTTAAGCGCCGCTTTTTGTCTGCCCCTGTGTTGCGCCAGCCTGATGTTTCTCTTCCCTTTCAGGTTGAGGTCGATGCTTCCGAGATCGGAGCGGGGGCGGTTTTGTCGCAGAAAAGTTCCGACTGCTCAGTGATGAGACCTTGTGCGTACTTTTCTCGAAAATTTTCGGCCGCCGAGCGAAACTATGATGTTGGTAATCGGGAGCTTTTGGCCATAAAGTGGGCATTTGAGGAGTGGCGTCATTGGCTTGAGGGTTCCAGACATCAGGTGGTAGTTTTGACTGATCACAAGAATCTGATTTATCTAGAGTCTGCCAGGCGCCTGAATCCTAGACAGGCACGATGGTCGTTGTTTTTTTCTCGGTTTAATTTTGTGGTTTCATACTTACCGGGTTCTAAGAATGTTAAGGCAGATGCTCTTTCTAGGAGTTTTGAGCCTGACTCTCCTGGGGATTCTGAACCTGCTGGTGTCCTTAAGGATGGAGTGGTTTTGTCTGCTGTCTCCCCAGATCTGCGACGTGCTTTGCAAGAATTTCAGGCGGATAGACCTGATCATTGTCCACCTGGTAGACTGTTTGTTCCTGATGATTGGACCAGTAGAGTCATCTCGGAAGTTAATTCTTCTTCGCTGGCAGGTCATCCTGGAATCTTTGGTACCAGAGATTTGGTGGCTAGATCCTTCTGGTGGCCTTCCCTGTCTCGGGATGTGCGTGTTTTTGTGCAGTCTTGTGATGTGTGTGCTCGGGCCAAGCCTTGTTGTTCTAGGGCTAGTGGGTTATTGTTGCCCTTGCCTGTTCCGAAGAGGCCTTGGACGCACATCTCTATGGACTTTATTTCTGATCTCCCTGTTTCTCAGAAGATGTCTGTCATCTGGGTGGTGTGTGACCGTTTTTCTAAAATGGTTCATTTGGTACCATTGCCTAAGTTGCCTTCCTCATCTGAGTTGGTCCCTCTATTTTTTCAAAATGTGGTTCGCTTGCATGGTATTCCGGAAAACATCGTTTCTGACAGGGGAACCCAGTTCGTGTCTAGATTTTGGCGGGCATTCTGTGCCAGGTTGGGCATTGATTTGTCTTTTTCGTCTGCATTCCATCCTCAGACTAATGGCCAGATGGAGCGAACTAATCAAACTTTGGAGACTTATTTGAGGTGTTTTGTGTCTGCGGATCAGGATGACTGGGTTGCCTTTTTGCCGTTGGCAGAATTTGCTCTTAATAATCGGGCTAGTTCTGCCACTTTGGTTTCTCCTTTCTTTTGCAATTCAGGGTTTCATCCTCGTTTTTCATCTGGTCAGGTGGAATCTTCGGATTGTCCTGGAGTGGATGCGGTGGTGGATCGGTTGCATCAGATTTGGGGACAAGTGGTGGACAATTTGAAGTTGTCCCAGGAGAGGACTCAGCAGTTTGCTAACCGCCGTCGTCGTGTTGGTCCTCGCCTTCGTGTTGGGGACTTGGTGTGGTTGTCTTCCCGTTTTGTCCCTATGAGGGTTTCTTCTCCTAAGTTTAAGCCTCGGTTCATCGGTCCTTATAGGATTTTGGAGATACTTAACCCTGTGTCCTTTCGTTTGGACCTCCCGGCATCTTTCGCTATCCATAATGTATTCCATCGGTCGTTGTTGCGGAGATATGAGGTACCGGTGTTTCCTTCTACTGAACCTCCTGCTCCTGTGCTGGTGGAGGGTGAATTGGAGTACGTTGTAGAGAAGATCTTGGATTCCCGTGTTTCCAGACGGAGACTTCAATATCTGGTTAAATGGAAGGGCTATGGTCAGGAAGATAATTCTTGGGTAACTGCCTCTGATGTTCATGCCTCGGATTTGGTTCGTGCCTTTCATAGGGCTCATCCAGATCGCCCTGGCGGTTCTCGTGAGGGTTCGGTGCCCCCTCCTTAAGGGGGGGTACTGTTGTGAATCCGCTTTTTGGGCTCCCCTGGTGGTTGCTGGTGGTACTGGTGACTTGTGTGTGCTTTGCTGTCTCAGGTCACCTGTTCCCATCAGTGTTTGGGAGTTTCCTATTTAGCCTTGCTCTCCAGTCATTTCCTTGCCGGTCATCATTGTAACCAGAGCCTTCGGTTGCATGTTCCTGCTACTAGTCTGCTGATCAGCTAAGTGGACTTTGTCCTTTTGTTTTGTATCTTTTGTCCAGTTTGCAGTTTTGTTATTCTCTGTAGCTGGAAGCTCTTGCGGGCTGAAATTGCCACTCCTGTGTCATGAGTTGACACAGGAGTCTTAAAGTAATTTCAGGATGGTTTTTTGAAAGGGTTTTCAGTTGACCGTGAAGTCCTCTTTTGTATCCTTCTGCTATCTAGTAAGTGGACCTCACTTTGCTAAATCTACTTTCATACTGTGTATGTCTTTTCCTCTTACCTCACCGTCATTACATGTGGGGGGCTGCTATCATCTTTTGGGGTATTTCCCTAGAGGTAAGCCAGGTCTGTTCCTTCCTCTACCAGGTGTAGTTAGTCCTCCGGCTGGCGCGTGGCATCTAGGAAGTCGTAGGTATGCTCCCTGGCCACTATTAGTTGTGTGGTAGATTTAGCTCACGGTCAGCTCGAGATTCCATCACCCAGAGCTCGTCCGTTATTTTTGTGTTCTGATGTTTCCCTGCCATTGGGAATCATGACAGTAATGGTTTCGGTATGGACACCATGTCTCCACTTAATAAGGGGGTTGGTCAATATCTTACTCACTCACTCTATAGGATATGAAACATCTCAACCTGCTACACAGGGCATAGGTGTGATGGCTGAACTTAGGGAGCTGCATTCCCACATCACAGTCAGTCCCACCAGGGAAGACATGGATGCATACATAACTAGACTTGGAAATGCTAACCGCACAGAACTATCTGACCTATGTGCAGATGTTCAACAGGTCGACATCCAAGTTCAAGCCTGCAAAAAAAAACAATATCTGGAGACCAAGATGCACTCTTTCCAGACTGTGATTAATACACATTTCCACCTGCGCCACTATATAATAGAAGCCCTAGACGATGAAGATGCCAAAAACCGGGGAAGACTTAACAATCTCAAGAGTTCGGGGCCTACCTGAGACTGTGGAATTTAAAAATTTCCCTCTGTTTTACAATGCATTTTCAGCAAGGTCCTGGGTAAACCCTCTGATAAGGCACTTGAACTGGATAGGGCTCATAGGACCCTTGGCCTTGTGCACTACTATATATAAAAGGAAGCAAAAGCTCTGACATGGGTCTTCTGCCAGTTTCCAAAAGTCAAAATGACATATATGGCCTGACTTGTCTCTTTTCACTCTACAAAATAGAAGAGCTTTGAAATCCTTGCTGGACATGCTTCCGTCTCATCATAAACTGCCATATAGTTGGTATTCTTCATTTTGCCTCCAAGTATGCCACTCGGGCAGGAGGCATATCCTTCAATCTCCAGTGTACATTACATGATTTACTGCAGACATGAATTTCTCACCTGATTAAAATTGCGGACTGGCCGGTTATACACTATTCTGACTTTATTAACAAGCTTAACAGATGGGTTCTTGGTTGTGGGTGATGATTTCAACTTTTCTTTTGACACGGGATTAGGCTGGTTTCACACTTGCGTTTTGATCTGCAGCGTTTTAAAAAAAAACGCAGGTGGTGAAAAAACGCATGTAAACGCGTGCAAACGCTGCGTTTTTTAGAAGCATGCGTTTTTGCATGCAGAAAAAAAAATGCGGCGTTTTGACGCGTTTACATGCGGTTTTTCCTGCGTTTGCGTTTTTGAAACGCATGCTGAGAAGTGTGTGACAGCTGCCAATCATCAAAATCAACTAGAAAACCCACTATTAATAGAATTAGCTAGGGTTAGGGTTAGGGTTAGGGTTTGGATCCCTAGGGTTAGGGTTAGGGGTAGCTTTTTATTAGAAGAATATCCTGGTCACCAGGTCACTGATAAGCCACCCCCCACCATCAAGGTGATAAAGGGATCCAAACCCTAACCCTAACCCTAGGGATCCAAACCCTAACCCTAACCCTAACCCTACCCCTAACCCTAACCCTAGGGATCCAAACCCTAACCCTAACCCTAACCCTAGGGATCCAAACCCTAACCCTAACCCTAACCCTAGGGATCCTAACCCTAACCCTAAAACTACCCCTAACCCTAGGGATCCTAACCCTAACACTAACCCTACCCCTAAAACTACCCCTAACCCTACCCCTAACCCTAACCTTAGGGATCCTAACCCTAACCCTAACCCTAAGGGTTAGGGTTAGGATCCCTAGGGTTATGGTTAGGGTTAGGATCCCTTGGGTTACTAGGGATCCTAACCCTAACCCTAACCGTTACCCCAGGGATTCTAACCCTAACCCTAAGGGTTAGGATCCTAACCCTAACCCTAAGGATTAGGGTTAGGATCCCTAGGGTTAGGGTTAGGGTTAGGATCCCTAGGGTTACTAGGGATCCTAACCTTAGGGTTAGGGTTAAGGTTAGGGTTTTCTTGTTTTTTTTTGTGTTTTCTTGTGTTTTTCTATAGAAACGCATGCGTTTATAAACACATGCAAACGCATGTGCTTGAAAACGCATGCGTTTACATAGACAGCAATACATTTTTTTGCGGCAAAAAAACGCCGCTAGAAATTACTACAGGTTGCATTTCTGCAACTAAACGCACGCATTAAAAAACGCATGCGTTGGAAAAAACGCGTCAAAACGCATGCAAAAAAAGCATGCGTTTTTAATGTTAAGTATAGAAAAAAAAGCATGCGTTTTTTAGCGCTAAAATGCAGCGGCAAAAAACTCAAGTGTGAAACCAGCCTTAGATACTTCCTTTGGCCGCCATTTCCTGTCCCACAGACAGATTAAAACCCTTAAACATTCTATTCAGAGCCTGCATTTTGTTGATGTCTGGCATGTGTGGCACCCTACAGAGATTACACCTATTACATCCCAACACACTCATCCTACGTATTGATATGCTTTTACTTAGTCAACATGCCCTGACATGGCAACTACAGATGTCTATAGGACATGTAACATGGTCAGAACATGCCCCTGTCTAACTCCATCTCACTGCTCTCAACAGCCTTCACTGTCTCCAACCTGGTGTCTCAATGACAAATGATTTAAAGATCATACCTGCATTACGGAAGTTCAGAGTTCAATCACAGAATTTCTGGTAATCCATTCTCACAGCTCAACATCTTTTCCTATACAGTGGGAAGCATTTAAATATTCTAAATAAACATGATTCTAGGCTGAAGGGAAGGAGACTCTCTCTTTTCCTCCTTATTGCAGCAAATCAGTGTTTTAGAATCCTCCCATAAAAAGGTGGTATAGGCTGATCTTAAAAAATGAAGGGAACAGCTTAAAAACCTTTTAGACCACAAATTCCCTCACCAAAATGTTAGACCGCGTTGGTTCTTATACAAACATGCAGATAAATGTGGGAGACCACTGACCCCTGTTTTAATCTAAAAATAAAAACCATAAAATCACATTGTATGATTTTTAAATAATTAAATTGCATTAAATCACATGAAATAAGTATTTGATGACTTACCAATCAGCAAGAATTCTGGCTCTCGCAGACTTGTTAGTTTTTCTTTAAGAAGCTCTCCTACACTGCACGCATTAACTATATTAATTGCACCTGTTTGAACTCATTACCTGTATAAAAGACACTTGTCCTCACACTCAATCAATCACACTCCAAACTCTCTACCATGGCCAAAACCAAAGAGCTGTCTAAGGACACTGGGGACAAAATTGTAGCCCTGCACAAGGCTGGGATAGGTTACAGGACAATAGGCAAGCAGCTTGGTGAAAAGGCTATAACTGTTGGCACAATTATTAGAAAATGGAAGAAACATAAGATGACTGTCAATCTTTCTCTTTCTGGGTCTCCATGTAAGATCTCGACTCGTGGGGTAAGGATGATTCTGAGAAAGAACAGGAATCAGCCCAGAACTACACAGTAACATGATTAACCCCTTCCTGACATCAGACGTACTATCCCGTCGAGGTGGGGTGGGCCCGTATGACCGCCGACGGGATAGTACGTCATCACCGATCAGCGGCGCTCACGGGGGGAGCGCGGCCGATCGCGGCCGGGTGTCAGCTGCATATCGCAGCTGACATCCGGCACTATGTGCCAGGAGCGGTCATGGACCGCCCCCGGCACATTAACCCCCGGCACACCACGATCAAACATGATCACAGTGTACCGGCGGTATAGGGAAGCATCGCGCAGGGAGGGGGCTCCCTGCGGGCTTCCCTGAGACCCCCGGAGCAACGCGATGTGATCGCGTTGCTGCGAGGGTCTCCTACCTCCTTCCTGGCTGCAGGTCCCGGATCCAAGATGGCCGCGGCATCCGGGTCCTGCAGGGAAGGAGGTGGCTTACCGAGTGTCTGCTCAGAGCAGACACTTGGTAAGCCTGCAGCCCTGCACAGCAGATCGTCGATCTGGCAGAGTGCTGTGCACACTGCCAGATCAATGATCTGTGATGTCCCCCCCTGGGACAAAGTAAAAAAGTAAAAAAAAAATTTTTCCACATGTGTAAAAAAAAAAAAAAAAAAATTCCTAAATAAATAATAAAAAAAATATATATATTATTCCCATAAATACATTTCTTTATCTAAATAAAAAAAACAAAACAATAAAAGTACACATATTTAGTATCGCCGCGTCCGTAACGACCCAACCTATAAAACTGCCCCACTAGTTAACCCCTTCAGTAAACACCGTAAAAAAAAAAAAAAAAAAACGAGGCAAAAAACAACGCTTTATTACCATACCGCCGAACAAAAAGTGGAATAACACGCGATCAAAAAGACTGATATAAATATCCATGGTACCGCTGAAAACGTCATCTTGTCCCGCAAAAAACAAGCCGCCATACAGCATCATCAGCAAAAAAATAAAAAAGTTATAGTCCTGAGAATAAAGCGATACCAAAATAATTATTTTTTCTATATTTTAGTTTTTATCGTATAAAAGCGCCAAAACATAAAAAAATGATATAAATGAGATATCGCTGTAATCGTACTGACCCGAAGAATAAAACTGCTTTATCAATTTTACCAAACGCGGAACGGTATAAACGCCTCCCCCAAAAGAAATTCATGAATAGCTGGTTTTTGGTCATTCTGCCTCACAAAAATCGGAATAAAAAGCGATCAAAAACGGTCACATGTCCGAAAATGGTACCATTAAAAACGTCAACTCGTCCCGCAAAAAACAAGACCTCACATGACTCTGTGGAGCAAAATGTGGAAAAATTATAGGTCTCAAAATGTGGAGACGCAAAAACTTTTTTGCTATAAAAAGCGTCGCTGGTTTTACACTTGTGTTTTTGTCTGCAGCGTTTTTTGCACAAAAAAACGCATGCGTTTTTTCCCTATATTTAACATTGAAAATGCATGCGGTTTTTTTGTACGCGTTTGGTCGCGTTTTCAAACGCATGCGGTTTTTTTCTGCATGCGTTCATTTTCAGAAATACAACCTGCAGTATTTTCTTGCGTTTTTAAGCACATGCGTTTGTTTGCGTTAAAAACGCATGCATTTTTTCGAAAAAAAACAGAAAACACACTGAAAAGCCACCCACCACCATCAAGGTGATAAAGGGATCCAAACCCTAACCCTAACTCTACCCCTAACCTCACCCCTAACCGTTTAATGAACATTTTCTGACAGTCATAGTACCACGTATTTCAGTGCCACGTATTTCAGTGCCACATATTTCAGTGCCACGTATTTCAGTGCCACGTGTTTCAGTGCCACGTATTTCAGTGCCACGTATCACGTATTTCAGTGCCACGTATCACGTATTTCAGTGCCATGTATCACGTATTTCAGTGCCACATATTTTAGTACCACGTATTTCAGTTGCACGTATTTCAGTGCCACGTATTTCAGTGCCACGTATTTCAGTGCCACGTATTTCAGTGCCACGTATCACGTATTTCAGTGCCACGTGTTTCAGTGTCATGTATTTAAGTGCCACGTATCACATATTTCAGTGCCACGTATTTCAGTGCCACGTATTTCAGTGCCACGTATTTCAGTGCCACGTATTTCAGTGCCACGTATTTAAGTGCCACGTATCACATATTTCAGTGCCACGTATTTAAGTGCCACGTATTTCAGTGCCACGTATTTCAGTGCCACGTATTTCAGTGCCACGTATTTCAGTGCCACGTATCACGTATTTCAGTGCCACGTGTTTCAGTGCCACGTATTTAAGTGTCACGTATCACGTATTTCAGTGCCACGTATTTCAGTGCCACGTATTTCAGTGCCACGTATTTCAGTGCCACGTATTTCAGTCACGTTTAGGGTTAGGGTTAGGGGTAGGGTTAGGGTTAGGGTTAGGGCTAGGGTTGGAGGTAAAGTTAGGGTTGGGGCTAAAGTTAGGGTTGGGGCTAAAGTTAGGGTTAGGGTTTGGATTACATTTACGTTTGGATTAGGGTTGGGATTAGAATTATGGGTGTGTCAGGGCTAGGGGTGTGGTTAGGGTTACCGTTGGGATTAGGGTTAGGGGTGTGTTTGGGTTAGGGTTTCAGGTAGAATTGGGGGGTTTCCACTGTCCAGGCACATCAGGGGCTCTCCAAGCGCGACATGGCGTCCAATCTCAATTCCAGCCAATTCTGCGTTGAAAAAGTAAAACAGTGCTCCTTCCCTTCCGAGCTCTCCCGTGCGCCCAAAAAGGGGTTTACCCCAACATATGTGTTATCAGCGTACTCGGGACAAATTGAACAACAACTTCTGGGGTCCAAGTTCTCTTGTTATCCTTAGGAAAATAAAAATTTGGGGGGCTAAAAATCATTTTTGTGGGAAAAAATAGATGTTTTATTTTCACGGCTCTGCGTTATAAACTGTAGTGAAACACTTGGGGGTTCAAAGTTCTCACAACACATCTAGATAAGTTCCTTGGGAGGTCTAGTTTCCAATATGGGGTCACTTGTGGGGGGTTTGTACTGTTTGGGTACATCAGGGGCTCTGCAAATGCAACGTGACGCCTGCAGACCAATCCATTTAAGGCTGCATTCCAAATGGCGCTCCTTCCCTTCCGAGCTCTGTCATGCACCCAAACAGTGGTTCCCCCCCACATATGGGGTATCAGCGTACTCAGGACAAATTGGACAACAACTTTTGGGGTCTAATTTATCCTGTTACCCTTGTGAAAATACAAAACTGGGGGCTAAAAAATCATTTTTGTGAAAAAAAAATTTTTTTTATTTTCACGGCTTTGCGCTATAAACTTTAGTGAAACACTTGGGGGTTCAAAGTTCTCAAAACACATCTAGATAAGTTCCTTTGGAGGTCTAGTTTCCAATATGGGGTCACTTGTGGGGGGTTTGTACTGTTTGGGTACATCAGGGGCTCTGCAAATGCAACGTGACGGCTGCTGACCAATCCATTTAAGTCTGCATTCCAAATGGCGCTCCTTCCCTTCCGAGCTCTGTCATGCGCCCAAACAGTGGTTCCCCCCCCACATATGGGGTATCAGCGTACTCAGGACAAATTGGAAAACAAATTTTGGGGTCCAATTTATTCTGTTACCCTTGTAAAAATACAAAGCTGGGTGCTAAAAAATCATTTTTGAGAAAAAAAATAAAAATTATTTTCACGACTCTGCGTTATAATCTGTAGTGAAACACTTGGGGGTTCAAAGCTCTCAAAACACATCTAGATAAGTTCCTTAGGGGGTCTACTTTCCAAAATGGTGTCACTTGTAGGGAGTTTCAATGTTTAGGCACATCAGGGGCTCTCCAAACGCAACATGGCGTCCCATCTCAATTCCAGTCAATTTTGCATTGAAAAGTCAAATGGCGCTCCTTCCCTTCCAAGCTCTGCCATGCGCCCAAACAATGGTTTACACCCACATATGGGGTATCATCATACTCAGGACAAATTGCACAACATTTTTTGGGATCCAATTTCTTCTCTTACCCTTGGGAAAATAAAAAATTGGGGGCGAAAAGATAATTTTTGTGAAAAAATATGATTTTTTATTTTTACGGCTCTGCATTATAAACTTCTGTGAAGCACTTGGTGGGTCAAAGTGCTCACCACACATCTAGATAAGTTCCTTAGGGGGTCTACTTTCCAAAATGGTGTCACTTGTAGGGAGTTTCAATGTTTAGGCACATCAGGGGCTCTCCAAACGCAACATGGCGTCCCATCTCAATTCCAGTCAATTTTGCATTGAAAAGTCAAATGGCGCTCCTTCCCTTCCAAGCTCTGCCATGCGCCCAAACAATGGTTTACACCCACATATGGGGTATCATCGTACTCAGGACAAATTGCACAACATTTTTTGGGGTCCAATTTCTTCTCTTACCCTTGGGAAAATAAAAAATTGGGGGCAAAAAGATCATTTTTGTGAAAAAATATGATTTTTTATTTTTACGGCTCTGCATTATAAACTTCTGTGAAGCACTTGGTGGGTCAAAGTGCTCACCACACATCTAGATAAGTTCCTTAGGGGGTCTACTTTCCAAAATGGTGTCACTTGTAGGGAGTTTCAATGTTTAGGCACATCAGGGGCTCTCCAAACGCAACATGGCGTCCCATCTCAATTCCAGTCAATTTTGCATTGAAAAGTCAAATGGCGCTCCTTCCCTTCCAAGCTCTGCCATGCGCCCAAACAATGGTTTACACCCACATATGGGGTATCATCGTACTCAGGACAAATTGCACAACATTTTTTGGGGTCCAATTTCTTCTCTTACCCTTGGGAAAATAAAAAATTGGGGGCAAAAAGATCATTTTTGTGAAAAAATATGATTTTTTATTTTTACGGCTCTGCATTATAAACTTCTGTGAAGCACTTGGTGGGTCAAAGTGCTCACCACACATCTAGATAAGTTCCTTAGGGGGTCTACTTTCCAAAATGGTGTCACTTGTAGGGAGTTTCAATGTTTAGGCACATCAGGGGCTCTCCAAACGCAACATGGCGTCCCATCTCAATTCCAGTCAATTTTGCATTGAAAAGTCAAATGGCGCTCCTTTCCTTCCGAGCTCTGCCATACGCCCAAACAGTGGTTTACCCTCACATATGGGGTATCAGCGTACTCAGGACAAATTGTACAACAACTTTGGGGGTCCATTTTCTCCTGTTACCCTTGGTAAAATAAAACAAATTGGAGCTGAAATAAATTGTGTGTGAAAAAAAGTTAAATGTTCATTTTTATTTAAACATTCCAAAAATTCCTGTGAAACACCTGAAGGGTTAATAAACTTCTTGAATGTGGTTTTGAGCACCTTGAGGGGTGCAGTTTTTAGAATGGTGTCACACTTGGGTATTTTCTATCATATAGACCCCTCAAAATGACTTCAAATGAGATGTGGTCCCTAAAAAAAAATGGTGTTGTAAAAATGAGAAATTGCTGGTCAACTTTTAACCCTTATAACTCCGTCACAAAAAAAAATTTTGGTTCCAAAATTGTACTGATGTAAAGTAGACATGTGGCAAATGTTACTTATTAAGTATTTTGCGTGACATATGTCTGTGATTTAAGGGCATAAAAATTCAAAGTTGGAAAATTGCAAAATTTTCAAAATTTTCGCCAAATTTCCATTTTTTTCACAAATAAACGCAAGTTATATCGAATAAATTTTACCACTAACATGAAGTACAATATGTCATGAGAAAACAATGTCAGAATCGCCAAGATCCGTCAAAGCGTTCCAGAGTTATAGCCTCATAAAGGGACAGTGGTCAGAATTGTAAAAATTGGCCCGGTCATTAACGTGCAAACCACCCTTGGGGGTGAAGGGGTTAAGGCTTCTCACTGAAACACATCGGTGTGTACTGCTGTTTATCTTCACTTGTGGTGTCCAGTGATCCGAATTTTTTTTGTGGAATATTAAAAGCTACATTTTAATCCACTTGAAGCACGTTTTCTTCTGATGTTGGAAATTTTCCTGTTGCACTCTTCCAATGATTATCCACGTCTCTGACTAGGACGGTTCCAGGCATCTATTTCCAATAAGGTGCAGACAACAGGGTCAGCTGAGTAATTTTCGTTTTACCATTAGGACTACACACTTGGACCTGGTCAATGACCTGAAGAGAACTGGGACCACTGTCTCAAACATTACCATTAGTAACACACTACGCCATCATGAATTAAAATCCTGCAGGTCACGCAAGGTCCCCCTATCTCACGTCAGCACATGTCCAGGCCCATTTGAAGTTCGCCCTTGACATCTGGATGATAATGACGAGGCATGGGAGAAGGTCATGTGGTCAGATGAGACCAATATACGACTTTTTGGTATCAACTACACTTGTTGTGTTTGAAAGAAGGATGAGTACAACTCCAAGAACACGTAGCAACCGTGAAGCATAGTGGGGGAAACATGATACTTTGGGGGAGCTTTTCTGCAAAGGGGACACAAAGACTGCACAGTATTGAAGGGAGGATAGATGGAGTCATGTATTGTAAGATTTTGGCTCACAACCTATTTCCCTCAGTAAGAGGGAGTAATAAGAGCTGGGTCTTCCAGCATGTCAATGACCCAAAACACACAACCAGAGCAACTAAAGTGTAGCTCCTTAAGAAGCATTTCAAGGTCTTGGAGTGGCCTATCCAGTGTCCAGGCCTGGAAACCAATAAAAAAAAATCTTTGGAGGGAGCTGAATCTCAATGCTGCCAGTGACAGCCCCAAAACCTGAAAGATCTGGAAATGATCTCTATTGAGGAGTGGGCTAAAATCCCTGCAGTGTGTGCAAACTTGGTCAAGAACTATAGATGTCTGACCTCTCTAATTGTGAACAAAGGTTTATGTATCAAATATTAAGTTCTGTTTTTACATTGTATCAAATACTTATTTCATGCAATAAAATGCAAATAATTATGTAAAAATCATACAATGTAATTTTTTTTATAAGATTCTGTCTCTCACAGTTGAAGTATACCTACAATAAAAATCACAAACCTCTCCATTCTTTGTAATTGGGAAAACTTGCAAAATCGGAGGTGCATCAAATACTTATTTTGCCCACTGTGTCTCGGGATCAGCTTTCCTCCTTCCTAACATAAGTCTATAGTTTTGTCTGCTAGGGCTTCCCCTTTGTTGCCCAGTCCCTGGAGACTAACATCAGTGTTCTTCCCAAACAGGGAAGGATCCCACAATTTTTTCTATCAACCTATCTCGTTGATAAATGTTGATATTAAGTTATTCTCCAAGGCAATTACCAATAGGCTCACTGTCCTACTACATTCATTCATACTGACCAAGTGGGGTTTGTTAAGGGTCGAGACTGAGGCTAGAGATAATAAAAACATTTCTCCTGATGGCCCTGGTGATGGCCAAATCACTTCCTAATTGCTTATTGTCAGTAGATGCAGAGAAGGCCTTCGACCGGTTCAACTGGAGCTTTATGTTTGCCTCCTTATGTCAACTAAGACAGTGTACCAAATTCTCATTATAAAGAGGCTCTTCAGCCAGATTTAGGCCATGTGCACACGTCCGGATTTCTTGCAGAAATTTCCTGAAGAAAACCGGAAATTTTCTGCAAGAAATCCGCATTTTTTTTTTGCGTTTTTTTCCCGTTTTTTTCGCGTTTTTTTTTAGCATTCTGCAAGCGTAATTAGCTTGCAGAATGCTAAAGTTTTCCAAGCGATCTGTAGCATCGCTTGGAAAACTGACTGACAAGTTGGTCACACTTGTCAAACATACTGTTTGACAAGTGTGACCAACTTTTTACTATAGATGCTGCTTATGCAGCATCTATAGTAAAAGATAGAATGTTTAAAAAAAATTAAAAAAATGGTTATACTCACCCTCTGCAGACAGCCAATCTCCTCAGCGGCGTCCGTTCCTATAGATGCCGGTGTGGTTCAGGACCTTCGATGACGTTGCGGCTTGTGATTGGTCGCGTGAGTCACATGAGCGGTCACGCGACCAATCACAAGACAGCGACGTCATCACAGGTCCTGAACCACACCATCTATAGGAACGGAAGAGAGAGCATGCAGCGGAGAGGCGGGAACACTCCGGGGCCATCAGAGGGTGAGTATATGACTATTTTTTATTTTAATTCTTTTTTTTTTACCAATTATATGGTGCCCAGTCCGTGGAGGAGAGTCTCCTCTCCTCCACCCTGGGTACCAACCGCACATAATCTGCTTACTTCCCGCATGGTGGGCATAGCCCCGTGCGGGAAGTAAGCAGATCAATGCACTCCTAGGTGTGCGGAATCCCCGCAATTCCGCATTTTTAATGAACATGTTGCTTTTTTTTCCGCGATGCGATTTTTTCACGGACAAAAAAGCAACATTTGCACAAAAAATGCGGAATACCCTGTAAATAATAGGAGGCATATGTAAGCATTTTTTTAGCGTTTTTATCATGTTTTTATAGCGAAAAAACACGAAGAAAACGCGAAAAATCCTGAACGTGTGCACATGGCCTTAAAGTAAATGGGTTTTTATCTTCCTCAATCTCTATACGTAATGTCAGGGGCACACACAGACAGCTTGGGGCCCCTGTGCAGGAAATGTGTCTGGGCCCCCTCCTTTTAAGGCAACAAAGCTATATATATATATATATATATATATATATATATATATACAGGTCCTTCTCAAAAAATTAGCATATAGTGTTAAATTTCATTATTTGCCATAATGTAATGATTACAATTAAACTTTCATATATTATAGATTCATTATCCACCAACTGAAATTTGTCAGGTCTTTTATTGTTTTAATACTGATGATTTTGGCATACAACTCCTGATAACCCAAAAAACCTGTCTCAATAAATTAGCATATCAAGAAAAGGTTCTCTAAACGACCTATTACCCTAATCTTCTGAATCAACTAATTAACTCTAAACACATGCAAAAGATACCTGAGGCTTTTAAAAACTCCCTGCCTGGTTCATTACTCAAAACCCCCATCATGGGTAAGACTAGCGACCTGACAGATGTCAAGAAGGCCATCATTGACACCCTCAAGCAAGAGGGTAAGACCCAGAAAGAAATTTCTCAACAAATAGGCTGTTCCCAGAGTGCTGTATCAAGGCACCTCAATGGTAAGTCTGTTGGAAGGAAACAATGTGGCAGAAAACGCTGTACAACGAGAAGAGGTGACCGGACCCTGAGGAAGATTGTGGAGAAGGACCGATTCCAGACCTTGGGGAACCTGAGGAAGCAGTGGACTGAGTCTGGTGTGGAAACATCCAGAGCCACCGTGCACAGGCGTGTGCAGGAAATGGGCTACAGGTGCCACATTCCCCAGGTAAAGCCACTTTTGAACCATAAACAGCGGCAGAAGCGCCTGACCTGGGCTACAGAGAAGCAGCACTGGACTGTTGCTAAGTGGTCCCAAGTACTTTTTTCTGATGAAAGCAAATTTTGCATGTCATTCGGAAATCAAGGTGCCAGAGTCTGGAGGAAGACTGGGGAGAAGGAAATGCCAAAATGCCTGAAGTCCAGTGTCAAGTACCCACAGCCAGTGATGGTGTGGGGTGCCATGTCAGCTGCTGGTGTTGGTCCACTGTGTTTCATCAAGGGCAGGGTCAATGCAGCTAGCTATCAGGAGATTTTGGAGCACTTCATGCTTCCATCGGCTGAAATGCTTTATGGAGATGAAGATTTCATTTTTCAGCACGACCTGGCACCTGCTCACAGTGCCAAAACCACTGGTAAATGGTTTACTGACCATGGTATTACTGTGCTCAATTGGCCTGCCAACTCTCCTGACCTGAACCCCATAGAGAATCTGTGGGATATTGTGAAGAGAAAGTTGAGAGACGCAAGACCCAACACTCTGGATGAGCTTAAGGCCGCTATTGAAGCATCCTGGGCCTCAATAACATCTCAGCAGTGTCACAGGCTGATTGCCTCCATGCCACGCCGCATTGAAGCAGTCATTTCAGCCAAAGGATTCCCGACCAAGTATTGAGTGCATAACTGAACATTATTATTTGATGTTTTTTTTGTTTGTTATTAAAAAACACTTTTATTTGATTGGACGGGTGAAATATGCTAATTTATTGAGACAGGTTTTTTGGGTTATCAGGAGTTGTATGCCAAAATCATCAGTATTAAAACAATAAAATACCTGACAAATTTCAGTTGGTGGATAATGAATCTATAATATATGAAAGTTTAATTGTAATCATTACATTATGGTAAATAATGAAATTTAACACTATATGCTAATTTTTTGAGAAGGACCTGTATATATATACACACACACACACTAAGGGACTGTGCTATACATAAGTGAGAACACTTTATAGTAAGGGACTTTGTTAGACATAATAGTCGACAATAACATTTCCTCCACCTTTCCCTGTTCCTAAATCCATTATAAATCCCCCTTCCTCCCATCCCAATCCCCCCACACCCCTCATTGTCCTCCTCCCCCAGCATCCCATTATTGCCCTGTCCCCCACCTCCATGATTGCCCTCTTCACGACCTCCATTATTGCTTTCTCCCCACCACCCCATTATTGCCCATTCCACCAGCTCCATCATTGCCTCCTCCCCATCATTGTCCCTTCCACTGCCACCATCATTGCCTTCTCCCCACCACCCCATCATTACCCATTCCACCACCTCCATCATTTCCTCCTCCCCCTCCACCCCCATTATTGCCCATTCACCACCTCCATAATTTCCTCCTCCTCCACCACCACCCATCATTGAGCTCTCCATCAATCCAATCGTTGCTTTCCTCCCCATCATCCCCATCATTGCTCTCTCTGTCAACCCAATCATTGCCTTCTGCCCCATCACTGCCCTCTCTGTCATCCCAATCATTGCCTTCTGCCCCATCACCCCCATCATTGTCCTCTCTGTCAACCCAATCAATGCTTTCTTCCCCATCATTGCCCTCTCTGTCAACCCAATCATTGCCTTCTGCTCCATCACCACCTCATTGCCCGCTCCTCCACCTACACACACAGACACACACCGCACAATTCACCTCTCTGCATACACACACACAGCACCATTCACCTCTCTGCACACACACACAGCACCATTCACCTCTCTGCATACACACACACACAGGCACACACAGCACCATTCACCTCTCTGCATACACACACACAGCACCATTCACCTCTCTGCATACACACACAGCACCATTCACCTCTCTGCATACACAGACACCTCACCTCTGCACATGGTATTCTGAAGCGTACCATCGCTGGCAGCTTCCTGTCTCGCACAGCTGCGGTGCTGAATGATGATGTCATTCAGTCACTGCTGAGTGAGCCATAACAGCTCCAGATCCAGGCTGGCGGGCATGCTGGGACTTCTGCTCCCTCAGGTATATGGTGCCAGTATATGCTCTGTCCCCCCAGTTATACAGCAGACGTCTCGTCCTCGTTGCTTCATATCCGAACACCCCCCACCTCGGGGACGGACACCCGCTCCTTAACTGTGCGGCTGGCACCTGGGGGCCCCGGTTGTGCTTGTGGTTGCCATGGTGTCGGGAGCAGCCGTGCAAATGGGCCTCTGAATTTCCTGGGATCTTGTGGCCCTGCCCCCACAATGCGCGGAGGATTGTGGAAGGATCATTCAGTCAGCACTTGCACTGCAGCAAGAAAAGGTGGGAAGTGAGAGCAAGACAGATTCATTCCCTGCAGCTCTGCTCCCATTTTCTGTTGCAGGTAGCAGAGCTGCAGGGATTGCTCCCTGCCTGCCGCACATGAGGGCGATCCTGGAGCCTTGGGGCCGGATAAACTGGCCAGATAGCCCTCATTAATAGCTGCCCTGCAGGGGCCCCCGGAGCCTCTGGGCCCCGATGCAGCCGCACTGGTTGAACCGGCTGTATGCCTGCCCATGCATAATGTTACACATCAAGGGTGTCCCCTACTTTATGTGGGAACAATGGAGCACTTAGCTGTAGCCATTTGAAACAACCCCAATATACATGGTATATTGCTGGGAGATTGTCAATGTAAATCAGCCCTATACACTATCTCATGTTTATCTCAAATCCTCGCATTTGCTTCCTTGCTTCCCCTCAATAATTAAAAAATTCAGGGCTTTTGGCCATTTGAGTAACTTTAAAGTAAACTACTCAAAGTCTGAGGCCCTCAACATCACCATACCAAATATCAAAGTAACCCATACTAAAAAAACCTTCCCATTTAAATGGCTGAATACAGCCTTAAATTGCTTGGAAGTGGCTGTTCCATCAGATCATACTAAAATATATTCTCTAAACTATCACACTCTTCATGATAGGACTGAAAGATTTAAACAGTTATGATAAATGGAGACTCTCCTGGTTTGGATGTATTAATGTTCTTAAAATGGATGTTTTACCATATTTCCTGTACATATTTCAGACTGTCCTCATAATACTCCTCCCCTTTTTGTCTCTAGACTTCAATCAGCCCTTGTGGAATTTGTTTGGGAGCAGTCCTCAGATTGGTCATTGGCTCGATTGACAGACATTGTATTTCTATGCAGCTGTCTTGTCATGCTCAGGTCAAGAGAGCCGATGGCCAGTTTGAGGATTTTGATGTGATCCTCGGATGAGAAATTGCTGTTTTCCTTCAATTTTGCTCCAAAGTAATTCTATAGACGATCCTAGAATGAATAATATGGCAGTCTGACTGCATCCTAACTATCCATGATGTCGATCCAGAGGGGTGGGCCTGATTATGGGCAGGGGTAGGGGTGAAATTTAGTTTTGATTTACATACGCATGACTAGTCAGCGCAACTCAATTTTCAGGAGCTTAGAGCAAGGAATCGGGACAAGGTACAGCAATAAAGGTTACATATTCTGAAAGGGTTGTCCAAGCCCTATTTCATGATATTATTAATATGCTATGAAAAATCACCAGACAGATCCCCTTTAATGGCATCTCTCTATCAAACCAGAGTAAAGATTTTCACTTGATATGATAAATGTCTGACAATTAATGATCAATAAATGCTGGGATACTATTATCATTTTCACTGTGAAGTGACATTGAATCAATTGAGAGCAATATCTGCAATTTTTAATGTCTAGATTTAATGCAAAAGTACAAATATACCTTAGACAAGTGCATGGATATCTATATACATCGCCATAGGCAGTAAATATTTAGAAAGTATAGAGAGTATGTTTATTTGAAATTCATATTTTTGCTTGACTGTATATGGTATCTCATATTAAAATATATTATTCTATATAGTATGAATTATTAGTATAGTTTATTATATAGTATAATAATTAAAAAAAAACAGCCAGAGTAAGTAGCAGACAAAAAATGTAGAAGTGGGTTGGAGTGTCATACACTTACAGTCTTGACCTCCTTTCTATTTAATGTCTTCCTATGGTGCACATAAATGGCCACAACGACAGCACCATGCTGATATCTGACTGAACAGCTCCTGAGTCCTTACATCTTGAACATTTACATCAATTGTACAGAGACAAATTACTTCTTCATTTTGTTTTGGCTTTCTAATTTTATTTCCAAGGCTGAATTCTTAGGATTGTTTTGATTCTCATCCCTGCTTTTAAGGTTCTTTGTGATAATGTCAAGCTTTATTTTTAAGTGGAGCAGAGTGAAACATAGGGGGTCAACTGATTGTCTTGTGTTGCAAGGCTAGCAATTTTGAAAAATTACTATTCCGAAATAAATCTGCACTGTTAATTCTACACTCTTGTAGTAATGAAATATGATTTCTTTTATATTTCTGACTGTTGTGCTTATTGATATAAACTATGTTTTTTTATGGCTAGCAATTGCAAATAGTCAAGCTTTCATTCCTATTGGCAAATGAATAATCTTTGTTCCAAGCAACCTTGCTTGAAAAGGACAAGTAAAAAGTGAAGGGCAACACATGCTAGACAATAAAAAGACGGTTATATTCCACAGACTGCTGATTTAGTCGGATACAAAGCAATGTTCTGGCAGCTGTGTAAGCCAATGAAAGACAAAACTTTTTCCCTATAATCTGCAATGTTAATTTGTAAGGAAGCATAGTACTAGCATATTGATGAACAACAACCTCATAGCATATATCAATCCTATTTTACTTAATTTACCCTAGAGGTGAGAACATTTTTTAATACAACCAAAATGCTTGTCCAACTTTTAGGAATTCGCTTAACTTGTCAATTTGAACAATTTTACTATTCACTTTATTTGAATTGCCAAAACTGTTCGCCACTCACCCTTTTACACAATGCAAAAAGATTGCAACAGGATTCACATGACCTTGGGCGCTGCTGGGTGGGCTCCCCGTAAAAACTTTCAACTATTACAGTACATGGCACAGCACAATCAATTAGAAGGAACCGTCATAGCCAGCATAAAAGCAGAAACAAGGAATGCAGCAGCCAGTTTGTGGTGAATCTGGATTTTACAGCTTAGCCATAAAAATATGCAGAGAAAACCATCAAACATTGGTCAGACTGTAAATATTGTGTGTGTTGATGTATAATTAAGGCAGCTTATTACTAAAAGTTGCCATACATTTTCCAATAACCATACATGTTAACGTCACGTTGACATTATTAAGACTATGTTTGCATTAAAAAGACTGAGAGGGGTTCAGTACAGTCCTAGAATCCTAGGAGACCTCAGAGTGTAAAATCCATCTTACTAGGGCAGTTGTAGGCTTTGCAGTACTTGTGATTCAAATTACTATTAAAATCCAAGTTTTGGATTACTTTGAATTTCTAATTGACTTACTATATTTGCTAACAATTACTGACATCAAGCCATAGTGCTGTCTAATACAGAAGCATGACTATTTTATAGCTTTACTATTTAACACATATTTTATATTGAAAAGAACTATGCAATCTGTGGATAGTGCTTTCATTGAATGACTTGTTATATATTGGAGTCAATTCCCCAAAGCTACCGATTCCCACTAATATTTATTAGCATTGCTCAAAAAGCTGTCAATCTCCAAATAAATTCTGTATCTCTCTTAAGTAAGTGACTTGCTGACTTGTAGAGTCTGAGGACCTCATTAACTCTAGATATAAAGCACAAATGTCATTACATTGGTGTACTAGTGAGTGTTGCTATTTTCTCTGGACTTCAAGGGAAGCACCTTGTGTCTGGGAATTGAAGACTGCTTTTCCAGCACTTTCCAACCTTCACATTTATTAAAATTAACATAATAAATAAATCTACAATCTTAAGTTGTTATCTAAATGCACTGACACATGTATTAATTTGGCAAAGCCCAATCACTTATGTTTTATTCGATGCATTGTTTATATATTTTGTGTAATTTCTTGGTATTTAGAAACATCTTCAATCACAACACTGTTTTGCTTTAAAAGTGAAAAACAATACAAGTAATGTATAAGATCAGCCTATTAGATTATACATTAGATTATACAAAGTACTGTGCATACATTTTAGGCAGGTGTAGACAAAATGCTTCAAAGCAAGAATGATTTCAATAATATAAGTTTTAATAGTTTATTTTATCAGCAAAATGTAAAGTGATGATTAAACAAAAGAGAAATCAAAAACAATTTTTTTGGCGTGCCACTCGTTCCCTTCTAAAAAGCATCAGTTCTTCTTAGTACACTTCTGCAAAGATTTTGAAGGAACTCTGCAGGGAGGTGGTTCTAGACATCTTGGAGAACTAACCACAGATCTTCTGTCAATGTAGGCTTGTACAAATCCTTCTGTCTGTTCATGTAATCCCAAACAGATTAGATGATGTTGAGGTCAAGGCTCTGTGGGGGCTGTGTCATCACTTCCAGAACTCTTTGTTCTTCGTGCTGAAGTCAATTCTTAATGTGATATATTTGGGGTCTTTGTCCTGGTACAGAATAAATTTGGAGCCACTCAGATGCCTTCCTGATGATATTGCATAATCTTAACATTATTGGGTGTGTCTAGGATTAAATACAAGGATAAAAGTATTTGCTCAAGCCTACATCGACAGGAGATCTGTGGTGTGCTTTCCATAATGTGTAGGACAACCACTCTGCCAAATTCCATCAAAAAGTAAGTGGACCTAGAAAAATTCTAGGCAAAGGGCAAAGGGTGGTCACACCGATTATGGATTTGACTTAGATTTCTAGTTTGTTCATTCACATTTCATGTAAATAGATAAAAACAAACTATTTACACATCTATTTTTTATAGCATCCTAACATATCTTACACACATGCCTAAAACCTTTCCAAAGTACAGTATATTTTAAGTTGTTGTGAATGGTCAACAATACCAAACCTTTGTTCATGGGAACAGAAAGGTTAGATGTACAAAGATGTTGAGTTATTTTCCTATTTACACTGATATAAACAGGTATACTTGGCCGACTTAGAGCAGATATGTAATATGTATGGATCTACTTTAGCTAAGCCGTATAAAAAGTAGTTTAGAATCATATAGCCCCATAGACATAAGTGACATTTCTCAAATAATACTTCTTTTTTAATATTTCACTTTGTACTATCGTTTGCTATGTGCCTTTATTCCGTGTTATTAAGTTTTCAATGATGGACAGAGGCAGAGTACCAAGTCAAAGAATTATTAGATGTACAGTATAAGACTTGCTTTTTGAATAGAAATAACTGCCTCAACCAAAATATCTTCTGATATCTTGACATCATGAATTGCTCCCAGCAAATATTAATTAGTTCTTGAGAAAAACTGCTCATGAAATTTGCATTTCTAGTGAATGTGACCAGCAACATTAAATGGTTTTACTGAGTTGTCGGGTACACTGAAGACTGTGATGGTATAGTGATACAGACATTTTCTCAAATGTGGCCTCCACTGTATGTCTCGTATTCTGAGCCACTTTGATTTTAGTGGCAGACTAATGAAACAAAGATATACATCTTTCACGGAAATAGAAATTAAGCTTTAACAAAAGACAGGTAGCTACATTGTTGCTCCATTGTTTTAAAAGTGTCATTGTAAAAGCAAAAACAATAGATTAAAGCAATGTTTGAGTTAGAAGAAATATCACAATTAAGAAGAATACGGAGTATAACTAATTGATGCACATACACAAAGAACTCAAATTAATAGCAGGGTTGTAAGGAGAATAATTCCGGTGACTTATGATGATGGCAAGTATTTTCAAACTAATTTCCTGAATTATCAAGTAGATCTGGAAACTGTAGCTAAACGAGTTTCAAATTAGTTTAGAAAGCCATTTCCAGCTAATGCCAGGGAACTCGTACAGTGTGCTAAAAAAAGAACGCTCATTGAAAGGTTAGTGTTAAAGTGTACATACATTATGGAATACATTTTCATAATGGATGTAATAATAATAATCTAGTGTCTGCTTTTCAGACCGGTATCCAGCCACACTGTGCACAGTTACCAAAGCAGGAGAAAAGAATGAATGCAGATTTCTGAATTCTCAATTCTAGAGCAAGGGAGGGTAATGGAATCCAAAATGGAAGCCTAGCAGTATGTAGTACAACTGACTTTTTGGTGCAATGATGCAGATTTTACATATTGGCCATCAGCCTTTTTTTAAAGGGCTAGTATTCTTTGGGATAAAGTTCAGCCTAGGTGGCAATTTGTTAAAAATGAACAAACAGTGTAGTACTCATCTTCCCCTGGTCCACCGGCCAGTCTCCACTGCTGCTCTTAGTGTTTGGCTCTGACTGTGGTGCTGATGTCCTGTAGCTAGGGCAGCAGCCAATCAGTGAGCTCAGTGGCTCTGAAGGGGGTGTTCCATCTACACTGGCAGAGCCAATGGATTGACTGCCATGCTGTCGAGATGATGTCAACACCACAGCCAACTCCAGACAAAAAAAAAACACAGAGAAAAAAGCAGAGATGGTTACCTGCTGAAGCCTCCAAACAAATGCACCAGCAGGGCAGTGGTTGTTTCATCGGTATTTTTTGAACCTGTGTTGTTGCCATCATTAATCGGGTCCGATGCGCCCTGCTGGTGCATTTGTTTGGAGGCTTCAGCAGGTAACCATCTCTGCTTTTTTCTCTGTGATTTATTTTGGCAATTTTCTGGAGGATTTTTAAGTCCTCTTTGTGCAGCCAACTCCAGGCACCGAAACCAGCAGCTCACAAGTGGTTAACCTACAGTGCTATTAACCTGCCCGGCGAATGCAATTAGCCAAACGCTGTAGAGAGAAAATTAACTTTATACCCCCAGGCAGATTTCGGCTTCCAACCACGGGTGAGTGGTGGTGGTGGGGGTGACAATGGAGGTTCAGTCACTGCTCTGAGTGCCCCCGGCCCTGAGTGACAGCCAGCCCCAATGCAGGGCCAGTGTCAGTCAGTGCCAGGGGCGCATTTACAGTTGCCGCTCTCTATACTAAGAGCGGTGACTGAACCTGAACGGTGCTGCCCCCCTGACTGTAAGTCGAGCGCTGCAGTGTTCGGGAGCTGGGCAGGTTAATAATGCTAATAACCTGAAGATTAACCCTATATTTGCAGGTTAATAGTGTTTTTTCTGGTGACATGTTCCCTTTAATGGGAAAAAGGGATAAGTGACAGTCTGAAACTATCAACTAACATACTTCTCAAAGGACTGGGCAGGCATAATTTTCATCATTCATCAGGTTTTCCCCACTTATTTCATACTAAGAAGCAAAGGCACCACTGTAAATGTAATATGAAGGTGTGCTGCATATATGACGCTACACAGACTTTCTGGACTGTAATAATATTGCGGCAAAATGTATCCAGCATGCCCTGGATAAGCAACAATTCATAAAAAAGTAATTTTTATGCATAATTAAATAGGCCATGTCATAATTCCTGATGTGTAGGTATAAAATGCCAGGGGTAGTTCAACAGCAGGCGCGCGTAATGTTACTACCAAATTTCTTTGGATCACTGCATTGTGATTCTCCGATTCAGGGCATTCTGAAGTAGAAATCTGCTGCTGTATATAAAGATCTGGAGGAAATGCATAGCTTCTTCATTTGTAGCTCTGTTTTAGGTATCACATTTCAATTATATATAATGATTATTATATTTTACATATACAGCTGTGCACTCAGTGGCAGAGCAGTCTTATAATGGTTATGGCTCATGCTTTATGATTTGTAAATGTAGCGCAGTGTATTTTATGAGGATAATATCTTGTACATAACTGCTGCATACTTTCTTTGATGTCTGATGTCACCTCCATGAGCAGTGAGATGGAAATTAAAAGTACTGCATTTGTATAAATCAGAGTCTTGTGCTTATAGAGCATTCATCATACATGTAAAGTAATGTAGGGCACGGTTTCAGGTCTGCTACTTTACACCAGGAACATACATGGCCAAGTACAATGACATAGAAACTATATTACAACAGAGATCAGCGTGAATCCTCAGTAGTAGAGATGGGAGAATCGATTCTCAGGACTTGATCCATCGATCCGGTGGAAGTTTTTGACAACTTGAAAAGAGGCTTCAAATCTCCTTATCTCCCATCATACCCAGCTCTTTTTTTGATTAGCCATGCTGGCATAGTGTCATCATTGTGGAGTGACATGCACACAATGTCGCTCCACCAGAGCTAAACAAAATGCTGATTATGGCCCCATAAAATGCTCCATAGAGATATTTACCCCATATAATGCTGCACAAATGCGGATTATGGCCCCATAAGATGCTCCATAGACACATTTGCCCCATATAATGCTACACAAATGCTGATTATGGCCCCAAAAGATGCTCCATACACACATTTGCCCCATATAATGCTGCACAATTGCTGATTATGGCCCCATAAGATGCTCCATAGACACATTTGCCTCGTATAATGCTCCACAAATGCTGATTATGGCCCCATAAGATGCTCCATAGAGATATTTGCCCCATATAATGCTGCACAAATGCTGATTATGGCCCCATAAGATGCTCCATACAGACATTTGCCCCATATAATGCTCCACAAATGCTGATTATGGCCCCATAAGATGCTCCATACAGACATTTGCCCCATATAATGCTCCACAAATGCTGATTATGGCCCCATAAGATGCTCCGTAGAGATATTTGCCCTATATAATGCTGCACAAACGCTGTTTATGGCCCCATAAGATGCTCCATAGAGATATTTGCCCCATATAATGCTGCACAAATGCTGATTATGGCCCCATAAGATGCTCCATAGACACATTTGCCCCATATAATGCTCCACAAATGCTGATTATGGCCCCATAAGATGCTCCATAGAGATATTTGCCCTACATAGTGCTGCACAAACGCTGTTTATGGCCCCATAAGATGCTCCATAGAGATATTTGCCCCATATAATGCTGCACAAATGCTGATTATGGTCCCATAAGATGCTCCATAGACACATTTGCCCCATATAATGCTCCACAAATGCTGATTATGGCCCCATAAGATGCTCCATAGACTATTATTCCCCATATGCTGTTGCTGCATACCCCTATGGGAGTGGAGTTGGGTCCATATTCATTACTGTAATGAGTGGTACCATGTGACCGTTCAATACAGGAAGAAGCTGTCAGCGCCTGGAGAACAGGGAAGTGCAGGGACCGCGCCAGGAGCAGGTGAGTATTATTAGACAGCTGTCGCTCCCCCTCCCATGCCGACCCCTGGGAATGACTCGAGTGTAAGCCGAGAAGGGCAATTTCAGCCTAAAAAAATGGTATGAAATTCTCGGCTTATACTTGAGTATATACGGTATATAACTTCTCTTTTTCGTTAAATATGGCAAAACTTATTAAAAGATACAAAAACTAAAATGGAGCGATCCTATATTTCATACCAAAGAAGAATCTCTAATATATTTTTAAACATAGATTTCATTTCAGTAATTCAAAAATAAATTTTTCACTATTGTTATCATTATTATTGTTTTTATTTCACAATAAAACAGTATTAGCTAATAGATTAGACTAAGTTTTGGGACTACCGAAAATTGACGAGGGCAAGAGTTTACTGTATTTTTTTGACTACAAGAAACATTTTTAACAAGAAAAACTCTTGCTAGAAAGAAAAACAGGAAAGGGAACTGTTTGCAAGTATGCCCACACAAGCTCTGAGTTAAAACTTGTAGCATTGGTGCACTCCTCACAAGGATACTATTTCTTTAGTACAGGGAATAACTGCTTAAACCAAGTACTAATGCTCTAATAGAAGCAAAAAAACCCCTCTATTCCATCGCTTGCCACCAAGTTGTGAAGTACACATTTCTCAGCACGTGATGTGGAGTGCACCTGCACAGGTTAATTTATCTCCTCTCAGTCAATCCAGCTCTAGACCTCTGTTTTAGGCTATAAAGTAAGTATTAGGCCGGGGTCACACTAGACCGTAATACGGATGAGTGCTATGCGATAAAAAATCGCATAGCACTCGGCCCAATGTTAATCTATGGTGCAGCTCCCATCATCCGATATTTTCTCCACCGTATTCAGGATCCGAGTGAAATCGCAGCATGCTGCGATTGTCAGCGTATCTCGGCCGAGACTCGCCAATGCAAGTCTATGGATGCGAGAAAAAATCGGATTCCACACGGACCAGCAGTGTGACTTGCGAGAAATACGCAGCGGTGTTAGAGAAAAGCCGGTAATTCAATTGCCGGCTTTTCATTACTCCTGCCTAAACCCGACATGATATGAGACATGGTTTACATACAGTAAACCATCTCATATCCCTTTTTCTTTGCATATTCCACACTACTAACGTTAGTAGTGTGTATGTGCAAAATGTGGGCGCTGTAGCGTGTAAAATAAAGGGTTAAATCGCGGAAAAAATTGGCGTGGGCTCCCGCGCAATTTTCTCCGCCAGAGTGGTAAAGCCAGTGACTGAGGGCAGATATTAATAGCCAGGAGAGGGTCGATGGTTATTGCCCCCCCCCCCGTGGCTAAAAACATCTGCCCCCAGCCACCCCAGAAAAGGTACATCTGGAAGATGCGCCTATTCTGGCACTTGGCCACTCTCTTCCCACTCCCGTGTAGCGGTGGGATATGGGGTAATGAAGGGTTAATGCCACCTTGCTATTGTAAGGTGACATTAAGCCAGATTAATAATGGAGAAGCGTCAATTATGACACCTATCCATTATTAATCCAATTGTATGAAAGGGTTAAAACACACACACACACACACACACACACACATTATTACAAAGTATTTTAATGAAATAAACACACAGGTTGTTTTAGTATTTTATTGTTCTCTCAATCCATCCGGAACACCCTCGCTTGGCAAAATAAGAAACCCACAATATACATACCCTCTCTGATGAACTGTCAGGTCCCACGAGGTAATCCATCTGAAGGGGTTAATTATTTTACAGGCAGGAGTTGCGCTAATGCACTAGCTCGTGTCTGTAATCCCCGGGTGCTGAAAGGAAAGCTGGGTGATCTGTACTCACATTGAGTTGCGGTGAGGCGCCCTCTGGTGGATGTTCTCATGAACTGGAGCCTTGGAAAAGTTCCCACGCTCGAGTTCATATGAGTTCATCCACCAGAGGGCGCCTCACCGCGACTCAATGTGAGTACAGATCACCCAGCTTTCCTTCATTCCCCGGGGGTTACAGGCACGAGCGAGTGCTTTAGCGCAGCTCCTGCCTGTAAAATAATTAACCCCTTCAGATGGATTACCTCGTGGGACCTGACAGTTCATCAGAGAGGGTATGTATATTGTGTGTTTATTATTTTGCCAAGCGAGGGTGTTCCGGATGGATTGAGAGAACAAAAAAATACTAAAACAACCTGTGTGTTTATTTCATTAAAATACTTTGTAATAATGTGTGTGTGTTTTTTAACCCTTTCATACAATTGGATTAATAATGGATAGGTGTCATAATTGACGCCTCTCCATTATTAATCTGGCTTAATGTCACCTTACAATAGCAAGGTGGCATTAACCCTGTATTACTCCATATCCCACCGCTACACGGGAGTGGGAAGAGAGTGGCCAAGTGCCAGAATAGGCGCATCTTCCAGATGTGCCTTTTCTGGGGTGGCTGGGGGCAGATGTTTGTAGCCAGGGGGGGCCAATAACCATGGACCCTCTCCTGGCTATTAATATCTGCCCTCAGTCACTGGCTTTACCACTCTGGCGGAGAAAATTGCGAGGGAGCCCACGCCAATTTTTTCCGCCATTTAACCCTTTATTTTAGCAGCTACAGCGCCCAAATTTTGCACATACACACAACTAACATTAGTAGTGTGGAATATGCAAAAAAAAGGGGATATGAGATGGTTTACTGTATGTAAACCATGTCTCATATCATGTCGGGTTTGGGAAGGAGAAATGAAAAGCCGGCAATTGAATTACCGGCTTTTAACATATCTCATGCTGAATTAAATATAAATACAGAATATATATATATATGTGGTTCAATTACATATATATATATATATATGTATACTGTATATATGTTTTAACGAACATTTGAGCACATAAATCCATTAGATGTCGGTTTTGCAAGCTTGCGAGAAAATCTCGGCATACAGATGCCATACGGATGTCACACGGATGTCAAAGGGTTCATTTGATGCGAGGAAATCGCATCCTCGCACTGCACACGGATCACTGTTTTGGAAACATTTGTGCGATTCTCGTCCGTGAAAAACGGACCGTTTTTTTATACGTTGTGTGTGTCCCCGGCCTAAATTACCTCCCCGACACATTCAGCACATTCCGGTTTCTTAACTCAATGCCACCACTCATCAAACACACGGGGTGATGAGTCCCCAAAATATGTTTCTACCAGACAATCAAGGTCACACATTCTCTAAAGGGCTATTGGATTCTTTTAGAGCATCCAAGGTCAAACTTATTAAAGATTTTAAGCATTAATATAAAAATATACAATGCTTACAATAAATATATAAAAAGTTAAAAATGAAACGACATACAAATATGCAAAACAGTTCTAAAAAAGGGAGCAATAACAGAAATAACTAAACAATTCCGTCTTCAGTTATTATCTGTTTTCCTGAGGAAAGGAGGAGTTAATTATGGAGCACATCACCCTTCCTAGTCCTCCCATGTGAACCCTTCTCTTTGTGTCATCCAGCTTTTTATAGCCTTGATCATAGGCTTATATTTCCAGGATGACCCAGATTGGCCCATTCAAAGGTTGCTGTCTGTGAATGGACGATTAGCCAAGTTGTGGCATTTCAAATACTCTGTGTCTTCTCTTGCTCTCTATATACATACAATAGGAAATATTCCTTCTAGTTACAATCATCTGCTAGCTCTGTGAAGCTGCCATGTTTTACATGTCTAAATGCTCCCACGAGATTCCCACCTGTGGCTGAGTTCCTGCAATAAGAGCAGGCAGATGCTGTGTCCTTTGTGTAGAGATAATATACAGATGCAGCCTTAACCATTTGTTTAAACATTTTTCTACCTTACAATTATATACTTTCCTCACGCCACACATCACACCACAGGAAAAAAAACACAAATTACCTATTAAGGTCAAGCCTATCAATAGGAGTATTTAAAAATAGAAAAGCCAAAAAGAATAAGGCCTCTAAGGAATATATTTCAAAATATCAATTTTTATTAATTACATATGTAAAGAATAAAAAGGCTTAGGTGAGAATGCCTTTAAGTGGAAAACTAAATCTTACTTGGATGAGACTGAATCCAAAGAAATATGACAGATATGCCAACATCTTCACATATAACAATAATAAATAATAATAATCTTTATTTATATAGCACTAACGTATTCTGCAGCGCTTTAAAGTTTAACAGTTTCAAACACAACAGTCATAAGTAACAACGTTAACAATACAATAATTAAAGCAAAGTAGGACAACCCTGCTCATGAGAGCTTACATTCTACAATGAGGTGGGGGAGATACAAAGTACCGGTGTGTATTCACAATGATTGTCCAGCCATCTTGAAGGAGGAGTGGAAGATAGATAGAGATAGTGAATGGGCTACATACACACACTTACACATAACATGACTTTGATTAGGGAACGTGATAGGCTGCTCTGAACAAATGTGTTTTGAGGGAGTGCCTAAATCTGTGCAAGTTGTGGATGGTCCTAATTTCTTGGGGTAGAGCATTCCAGAGGATTGGCGCAGCACGGGAGAAGTCTTGGAGTCGGGAGTGGAAGGTATGGATTAGTGCAGAGGTTAGTCAAAAGTCATTTGCAGAGCGCAGCGATCAGCTAGGCCGATAGACAGAAATGACTGAGGAGATGTAAGGGGGTGCCGCACTGTGGAGAGCTTTGTAGGTGAGAACAAGTACTTTGAATTGGATCCTGTAGTGAATAGGGAGCCAGTATAACGACTGGTGAAGAGCGGACATATCTGAGTACTGATTAGTCAGATGGACAACCCTGGCTGCTGCATTAAGGATGGTCTGGAAAGGGGAAAGTCGAGTAAGGGGAAGGCCAATTAATAGAGAATTACAGTAGTCCAGGCGGGAGTGGATCAAGGCGACATTGAGGGTTTTTGTTGTTGCCATTGTAAGAAAAGGGCAGATTCTAGAGATGTTCTTTAGAGATTGTATATAGGAGGTGAAGGAGATTAGTGTCAAATGTAACAGCCAGACAGTGTGCCTGCTGCCTGGGTGTTATTATGCTGCCACCCACGGAGAGGGCAATGTCAGATTTAGGGAAGTTAGTAGACAGCGGGAGCAGAAGAAGATCAGTTTTGGAGAGGTTGAGTTTCAGATGGAGGGCGGACATGATGTTGGAGACTGCGGACAGACAGTCACTGGCGTTCTGCAGTACAGTGGGGGTAATGTCAGGGGATGACATGTATAGTTGTGTGTCATCAGCATAAAGATGGTACTGAAAGCCAAATCTGCTGATGGTCTGTCCAATTGGGGCCGTGTAGAGAGAGAAGAGAAGGAGGCTAAGGACTGAGCACTGAGGTACCCCAACAGTGAGAGGAAGAGGGGATGAAGTGGAGCCGGAGAACAGAACACTGAAGGAGCGGTCAGAAAGATAGGAAGAGAACCAGGAGAGGGCAGTGTCCTTAATTCCTAGTGACTGAAGCCTAAAGAGTAGGAGATGGTGGTCAACAGTGTAGAAAGCTGCAGAAAGTTCAAGAAGAATGAGCAGAGTGGTCACATTTACATTTTTCTGTCAGAAGGTCATTGGTCACTTTGATGAGTGCAGTTTCTGTCGAATGTAGGGGGCGGAAGCTGGACTGTGAAGGGTCTAGGAGGGAATAAGTGGAGAGGTAACAGGTAAGGCAGGAGTAGACAAGGCGCTCCAAGTGTTTAGAGATGAAAGGGAGATTGGAGACTGGTCTGTAGTTGTTTGTACAGGATGGATCGAGGGCGGGTTTCTTTAATAATGGCATAATGATAGAGTGTTTGAAGGAGGATGGGAAAATGCCCGAGGAGAGGGAGAGATTAAAGATTGTAGTTAGGTGAGTAGTGACGACTAGAGAGAGAGACTGGAGGAGATGTGAGGGAATGGGTGTTAGGGTTGGCGGAACGCACCGAATATATTTATTAGATGGAATAGGTGCGTTCGCAACCCGGGATCCACCGTGCAGGAAAGAACCTGCTGCTAAGTAAGGCGGCAAAGCAAATTAGAATAAACGAACTCTGTTACTTCACAGAGCCCGTAGTAAAGAAAACGCTGTGCCCTGTTTAGCTCACAGGGGACACAGCTACTGTGTAGAGCCGACAGTGGTCATGCAGTCCAACCAACACGCAACTCCTCTCCGGTGGAGCCGGAATTCTATCGGCTATTAGCCAGCCCTGAATTCACACATAAACTCCTCGCCGGAGGTGCCAGCATTCTAGGGGCTTATTTCAGCTGGGTCCCTGACTGCATACACAAAACTCCTCGCCGGAGGTGCCAGCATTCTAGGGGCTTATTTCAGCTGGGTCCCTGACCACACACACGACCACACTGGTGCTGAGCTCGTACATATTTGACACTAGCGCATGGCCGTGCGGTCATGAGAACCTTATATAGCTGCAGCACCTGCAGGACCTTCCAAGAAGGACTAATGGAAGGCTGCCACAGAACTTGATCAGGTACAGGACCTTCCTGGATGACCAATGGAAGTTGCTGCAGTACCTGAGCATGTGACCCTTGATCTCCACTGAGAGATCTTACCCTGGGCATGCTCAGTGTGTGCAAAGCAGGACTTAGTCCCAGAAAAGCCTGCTTGCCGCAGATCAGTGCAGGGTACAATAGCAGAGCCTGGAGAGACAGCAGTAACTCTTTGCCCAGTATCAGACTCAGTGAGATGCTGGGACTAACATCTCCGCTGAGCAGGCTCCACTGCGGCCGATGCAGAATGGGAGACCACAGCAGACACGGCTCGAGATTCCCCCTGTGCAGCAGCGGGAACTCGACTCCTAACAATGGGGTCAGTAGTGCATGTAGTCAGACGAGAAGAAGCGAGGAGCCTGGAGACTATTTCTTCTGTGATGGGATCAAATGTGGAGAGTGAGCCAGGGGAAATGCAGGGAGGGATGGGAGTTACTGCACTTGGTGGCTGGGAGCGGATTTCCTGATGGATATTATCTATTTTCTCTATAAAGTGGGAGGCCAGGTCATCATCATATAATATCTTATAAATATGATTAGAGAACGCAAAAGCAAATTAAAATTAACCCATGCACATGTTAATCCTGTATGTACACTGTGTGCAGATTAGGCAAGTTGTATTTTAGAGGATTATTTTTAATATTGATCAACAATTATGTTCTCAATCAACCCAAAAGACTCATAAATATCAAAGCTTAATATTTTTGGAAGTTGGAGTGTTTTTTTTTTAGATTTGGCTATCTTAGGCCGGTTTCACACGTCAGTGGCTCCGGTACGTGAGGTGACAGTTTCCTCACGTACCGGAGACACTGACACACGTAGACCCATAAAAATCAATGCATCTGTTCAGATGTCATTGATATTTTGCGGACCGTGTCTCCGTGTGCCAAACACGGAGACATGTCAGTGTTCGTGGGAGCGCACGTTTTACACGGACCCAATAGAGTCAATGGGTCCGCGTAAAACACGGACCTCACACGGACATTCTCCGTCTGGGGTCCGTGTGCGTGCAGGAGACAGCGCTACAGTAAGCGCTGTCCCCCCCACATGGTGCTGAAGCCGGTATTCATATCTTCCCTGTAGCAGCGTTTGCTATAGAGAAAATATGAAGAATAGTGTTAAAAATAAAGATCCATGTGTCCGCCGCCCCCCCACCCCCTGTGCGCCCCCCCGCTGGTCAGAAAATACTTACTCGCTCCTTCCTGGTCTAGCCGCGCCTCCTACTGTATGCGGTCACGTGGGGCCGATCATTTACAATCATGAATAGTCGGCTCCGCCCCTATGGGAGGTGGAGCCACATATTCATGACTGTAAATGATCGGGCCCACGTGACCGCATGCACTAGAAGCCGCGGCCAGACCAGGAAGGAGCGACAGCCGACGGGGGACCCGGGTAAGTATTTTCTGACCAGCGGGGGGGCGCACAGGGGGTGGGGGGGCGTCGGAAACCTAAATCTTTATTTTTAACACTATTCTTCATATTTTCTCTGCAGCAAACGCTACTGCAGAGAGGATATGAATCGCAGCTTCAGCACCATGCAGAGTGGGTACCACACGCTCCGTGTGGTACCCACTCGCCATACGGGCGGCACACGTGTGCCGCACGTATGGCCTCCGTGAGTTCCCAGGCACACGGACACGGATAACTCCGGTACCGATTTATTCCGGTACCGGAATTATCTGGACGTGTGGGACAGCCCTTAGGAGGATATCTGTTTGTGCAGGTAACTATTAGGCTATGTGCACAAGTCAGGATTTCTTGCAGAAATTTCCTGACAAAAAACAGACATTTCTGCCAGAAATCCGCATGCGTTTTTTTCGTGTTTTTTTTCCGCATTTTTTGCGCGTTTTTTTGTGGTTTTTCCCAATGCATTAAATAGCGGGAAAAACGCGAAAAATCCGCAAAATTAATGAACATGCTGTTTTTTTTTACTGCAATGCATTTTTTCGCGGAAAAAAACGCATCATGTGCACAAAAATTGCGGAATGCATTCTAAATGATAGGATGCATATGTATGCGTTTTTTATGCGCTTTTATAGCATTTTTATCATGAAAAAATGTGAAAATTCCTGAATGCGTGCACATACCCTTACTGTGCAGAATTATTAGGCAACTTAATAAAAAACAAATATATTCCCATCTCACTTGTTTATTTTCACCAGGTAAACCAATATCACTGCACAAATTTAGAAATAAACATTTCTGACATGCAAAAACAAAACCCCAAATAATTAGTGACCAATATAGCCACCTTTCTTTATGACACTCAACAGCCTTCCATCCATAGATTCTGTCAGTTGCTTTATCTGTTTACGACCAACATTGCATGCAGCAGCCACCACAGCCTCCCAGACACTGTTCCAAGAGGTGTACTGTTTTCCCTCTCTGTAGAACTCACATTTTATGAGGGACCACAGGTTCTCTATATGGTTCAGATCAGGTGGACAAGGGGGCCATGTCATTATTTTTTCTTCTTTGAGACCTTTACTGGCCAGCCACACTGTGGAGTAGTTGGAGGCATGTGATGGAGCATGGTCCTGGATAAAAATAATGTTTTTCTTGAACGGTACAGCTTCCTGTACCACTGCTTGAAGAAGTTATCTTCCAGAAACTGGCAGTAGGTCTGGGTGTTGAGCTTCACTCCATCCTCAACCCGAAAAGCTCCCACAAGTTCATCTTTGATGATACCAACCCATACCAGTACCCCACCTCCACCTTCCTGGCGTCTGAGTCGGAGTGGAGCTCTCTGCCCTTTACTGATCCAGCCTCTGGCCCATCCATCTGGCCCATCAAGAGTCACTCATTTCATCAATCCATAAAACCTTTGAAAAGTCAGCCTTAAGATATTTCTTGGCCCAGTCTTGACGTTTTATCTTATGTTTCTTGTTCAAAGGTGGTCATTTTCAGTCTTCCTTACCTTGGCCATGTCCCTAAGTATCGCACACCTTGTGTTTTTTGTTACTCCAGTAACATTGCAGCACTGAAATATGGCAAAACTGGTGGCAAATGGCATCTTGGCAGCTTCATGCTTGATTTTCCTCAATTCATGGGCACTTATTTTGCACCTTTTTTGCCCAACACGCTTCTTGCGACCCTGTTGGCTATTTGTCATGAAACGCTTGATTGTTTGGTGATCACGCTTCAAAAGTTTGGCAATTGCAAGTCATCTCACAATTTTGGACTTTTCAGAGCCCGTGAAATCTCTCTTCTGACCCATTTTGCCAAAGGAAAGGAAGTTGCCTAATAATTAAGCACACCTTATATAGGGCTTTGATGTCATTAGACAACACCCCTCCTCATTACAGAGATGCACATCACCTGATTTACTTAATTGGTAGTTGGCTCTCAAGCCTGAACAGCTTGGAGTAGGACAACATATATAAAAAGTATCATGTGATCAAAATACAACTTGCCTAATAATTCTGCACACAGTGTACACAATGGAAATAAATGTGTCACAGGTAAGTAAGTCCACGTACGTGTGCATGTGTATACTGGACTAACATATAACAACCAATCGGTATAAATGCATAGAACCACAAAAGAAAAAAAAAAAGAAATGTAGGCCAAATGTAATAAAGTGAAGAAAAATCATAACTTTATTGATGAAGCAATTGGTACACAGAAGAAATGCAACCAGAAGAAAGTGGACACACTTCCAAGTAAAAACACAGTTTATGATCCAGAACTATAAAAATAAATATCTAAGATAATATATCAAAGGAAGCTGCTGAGAACCAAAATCAACTAATATACTAAGCAAAGTACAAAAATAATGACAACTATGCATAACACATGTGAAAGTGTAATTAATGTTTGTACGTGGAGATGCAATGACATAATAGACAATGATGACCAGTATGCTTTTCTGTGGAAATGTGATGCTGTAATATTGACCCATAGAGAATTGTCTAAGTATATGTCATAGAAAATATTAAAATCTCTAAGACCCTAGTGAGGGAGGCATTCACCCCCCTTCCCTCCTCATCTCTCAAACAGAATTGCAGCTGGAAAAAGGGCTTACAATCTGCAAATCTATTTTAGTAGTTGAATTACACAGTTTAACATATGAGAAATGAGTAAGACTGTGATTTATAGATTGGAGAGGAAAATAAGTGACAATCTTAATTAACATGCAGCCAGCTCCTTTTTGAAGAGATCCTGGCAGTACTAACAAGGATGTCTGTTGTGCGTACACAAAGGTATATAGATTGAACGGGTAGTTTAGATAGGAAAGGTCTTTTCAGAGGGCTGGTAAAAAAAGGTAGATGTGTTTACACATAGATAGAGAAGTGACAGAGCCTCTTTTGTCCCCAGGAAATACTTTTTTTCTTCAGAGGAAATGTTATACATTGACCCCAGACTTATGACTCCCAAAGAAAATTATGAATAATGGAGTTTGTATGGATCCTATAGGGATGGGAAAAACATTTTCAGCTTCAGGACAAATCAGGGAAGAAGACTCATGCATTTTCATAAATGTAACCTCTGACTATAAGCCACAAATCAATAGTGGGCAGATAGCTGACAACAGCCATGTATAGTTTGGTCTCTGCGTAAGGGTAAAATCACAATAAAAAATATGGCGGCGATCTTGCACTTCTGTGATCATCAGGAGTGAAGTTATCTTCACTTATCGTGAAGTTTGCAGTGACTGTATCAGGGATATATACATATATTGCATAGGTTGAAATCGGATGTGTATATACCATACTGTATGCTCATTTTTAGTTTCCCGATAAGCGGCCTATTAGTGGAAACAGACTACGGCCTCCTCTGTTGATCGTCGATCAATTGTGTAATTGTCTGGACGATAGGGGGCAGCCAAGAGCTATTCTCTCCAAAGATAACAGTGGGTGGATCTGCGCGACTTCTCAGGTTGCGATCTTTGACAATGTATAATGTATGTTTATTAGTATATTAAAGTGGAGAAGTGCATAGACATATGTGGAATGAATCACCCTTTGTAGGTAGATATTGTGTAATAATAAATAGTTAAGATAAGTATATACCTATGCAGGAGACAGGAGATACTTCAAGGAGGATAGGAAACATTGTCACCCCTAGTGAATTATCCCACTAGAGGGAGACAACGTTTAAACTTCTGTGATCACAAAAGTAGTTCTCCGAGCTTCTTTCACAGACTCCAGAATTACATTTGTCTTGTAAGTTGTTGTCAGTTTGACTCTGTACAAATTTCTCCATGTGGGCAATACTATTTATTATACGTGAAGATATTGACATATCTGTTATATTCCTTTGGATTCAACCTCATCAAAATTAATAGTGACCACATCAATAGTGACTTGCCTAATCAATTAGACAAAGGTCTCCTTAAAGCGAACCTGTTAGCAGGATTTTGCTAAGTAAACTACATGCATTGTCACGTTGGCATTGTTGCACTGATTAAAATGAGACCTGGGGTACAGAAGTCAGTCTTGTTGATCTTGTGTAATCAGTGTTAGAAGTTTTCAGCCAATGAGAGGCTCGTACTCCAGAGTGGGCGTGTAGGCAGAGTCTTATCTTTGTGCTCTAGGCCAGAGAAACCAAGGAAAAACCTGCCCACAGGCCGCCCTGAAGCACAAACATGTTCCTCATCATAGAGACAGAGAGGGAGACAGACTGTTTATGCTTCAGGGCGGCCTATGGGCAGCTCTTTCCTTGGTTTCTCTGACCGAGAGCACCAAGATAAAACTCTGGCTACAGTCTGGCCCGGAACAGGGGCACATCATTAACTGAAAACTTCTAACATTGATTAACCCCTTTCTGACCTCGGACGGGATAGTACGTCCGAGGTCAGAAGCCCCACTTTGATGCGGGCTCCGGCGGTGAGCCCGCATCAAAGCCGGGACATGTCAGCTGTTTTGAACAGCTGACATGTGCCCGTAACAGGCGCGGGCAGAATCGCAATCTGCCTGCACCTATTAACTAGTTAAATGCCGCTGTCAAATGCAGACAGCGGCATTTAACTACCGCTTCTGGACGGGCGGACGGAAATGATCACATCGCCGACCCCCGTCACATGATTGGAGGTTGGCGATGCTTCTGAATAGTAACCATAGAGGTCCTTGAGACCTCTATGGTTACTGATCCCCGGCAGCTGTGAGCGACCTGTGGTCGGCGCTCACAGCACACCTGCAATTCTGCTACATAGCAGAGAACATCAGATCGCTGCTATGTAGCAGAGCCGATCGAGTGGTGCCAGCTTCTAGCCTCCCATGGAGGCTATAGAAGCATGGCAAAAGTTAAAAAAAAAGTAAAAAAAATTTGAAAAAAATAAAAAATATATAAAAGTTAAAATCACCCCCCTTTTGCCCCAATCAAAATAAATCAATAAAAAAAAACCTCAAACCTACACATATTTAGTATTGCCGTGTTCAAAATCGCCCGATCTATCAATAAAAAAAGCATTAATCTGATCGCTAAACGGCGTAGCGGGAAAAAAATTCAAAACGCCAGAATTATTTTTTTGGTCGCCACGACATTGCATTAAAATGCAATAACGGGTGATCAAAAGAACGTATCTGCACCAAAATGCTATCATTAAAAACGTCAGCTCGGCACGCAAAAAATAAGCCCCCACCCGACCCCAGATCATGAAAAATGGAGACGCTACGAGTATCGGAAAATGGCGCGATTTTTTTTTTAGCAAAGTTTGGAATTTTTTTTCACCACTTAGATAAAAAATAACCTAGTCATGTTTGGTGTCTATGAACTCGTACTGACCTGAAGAATCATAATGACAGGTCAGTTTTAGCATTTAGTGAACCTAGCAAAAAAGCCAAGCAAAAAACAAGTGTGGGATTGCACTTTTTTGCAATTTCACCGCACTTGGAATTTTTTTCCCGTTTTCTAGTACACAACATGGTAAAACCAATGATGTCGTTCAATTGTACAACTCGTCCCGCAAAAAATAAGCCCTCACATGGCCAAATTGACAGAAAAATAAAAAAGTTATGGCTCTGGGAAGGAGGGGAGCGAAAAAAGAACACGGAAAAACGGAAAATCCCAAGGTCATGAAGGGGTTAAACAAAAACCCCGGTCTCATTTTAATCAGCGTAAGGCCGGCCTCACACTGGGCGTAAGACAATACGCCACGTATTATACGTCCGTACTACGGCCGTAATACGGAGAAATGTTCCCAAAATATTGATCCGTAGTCAGGGTGTGTCAGCGTATTTTGCGCATGGCATCCTCCGTATGTAATCCGTATGGCATCCGTACTGCGAGATTTTCGCGCAGGCTTGCAAAACCGACATCTAATGGATTTATGTGCTCAAATGTTCGGGAAAACATATATACAGTATATATATATATATATATATATATATATGTCATTGAGACACATATATATATATTCTGTATTTAGATTTCATTCAGCGCGATATGTGTTAAAAGCCGGTAATTCAATTGCCGGCTTCTCATTTCTCCTGCACAAACCCGACAGGATATGAGACATGGTTTACATACAGTAAACCATCTCATATCCCCTTTTTTTGCATATTCCACACTACTAATGTTAGTAGTGTGTATGTGCAAAATTTCAGCGCTGTAGCTGCTGAAATAAAGGGTTAAATGGCGGAAAAAATTGGCGTGGGCTCCCGCGCAATTTTCTCCGCCAGGTCCTCATATGACCTGGAGCGTGGGAAAAAGTTCCCAGGCTGCAGTTCATGAGAACATCCACCAGAGGGCGCCTCACCGCGACTGAAGGAAATGTAGGTCAATGACCTACATTTCATTCATTCGCTGGGGAATTACAAGCACGGAGCACAGCTGCATTTAGCAGGGCTCCTGCCTGTAATATTAGTTAACCCCTTCAGATGGATTACTTCGTGGGACGAGACGGTCCACCAGAAGGTATGTATCTTGTGCGTTTATTATTTTTCCAAGCGAGGGTGTTCCTGATGGATTGAGAGAACAATAAATTATTACAACAACCGCTGTGTTTATTTCATTAAAATACTTTTAAATCATGTGTGTGTGTGTTTTTTAACCCTTTCCAACAATTGGATTAATAATGGATAGGTGTCATAATTGACGCCTCTCCATTATTAATCTGGCTTAATGTCACCTTCCAATAGCAAGGTGGCATTAACCCTTCATTACCCCATATCCCACCGCTACAGGGAGTGGGAAGAGAGTGGCCAAGTGCCAGAATAGGCGCATCTTCCAGATGTGCCTTTTCTGGGGTGGCTGGGGGCAGATGTTTTTAGCCACGGGGGGGCCAATAACCATGGACCCTCTCCTGGCTATTAATATCTGCCCTCAGTCACTGGCTTTACCATTCTGGCGGAGAAAATTGCGCGGGAGCCCACGCCAATTTTTTCCATTTAACCCTTTATTTCAGCAGCTACAGCGCTGAAATTTTGCACATACACACTACTATCATTATTAGTGTGGAATATGCAAAAAAAAAGGGGATATGAGATGGTTTACTGTATGTAATCATGTCTCATATCCTGTCGGGTTTGTGCAGGAGAAATGAAAAGCCGGCAATTGAATTACCGACTTTTCACTAACACCGCTGCGTATTTCTCGCAAGTCACACTGCTGGTCAGTGTGGAATCCGTATTTTTCTCGCCCCCATAGACTTTCATTGGCGATTTTTTTGCGCAATACGGTGACAAACGCAGCATGCTGCGATTTTGTACGGCCGTAGAAAGCCGTATAATACGGATCCGTAATATACGGCTGATAGGAGCAGCCCCATTGAGAATAATTGTGCCGTTTATTTTGCGAGTTTTACAGACGTAGTTTATGCGCTCATACGTCCGTAAAACTCGCTAGTGTGAGGCCGGCCTAACAGTGCCAACCTGACAATGCCTGTAGTTTACTTAGCAAAATCCTGCTGACAAGTTTGTTTTAAGTCACCTTATGAGGAACCCCTCGGACATAATCATCCCTGGGCTCCATGTGCATTTGCCTACTAGGCCAATAACAGGCAATAATCCACCTCAATACAGGATTTAGTGTTACAATAGATGAGCAATGATAAGCTCACACCATTAATTCCCAAAGTGGTACAAAAAAAAAAAGAAAAAAATAAACTTACAAAATTAAAAATAAAAAGGTTTAAAATAAAAAAAATATTAATATTAAAACATATTAAGATAAAAAAATACATGTTTGTTATCCTTGCATTCATAATTATGTGTATAATGAAGATAAAACCATTATTAATACAACATGGAGAATGCTGTAACACTCCACCGCTCCCAACATATAGCATTATTGCTGCTTTTCCCATTGATAAAATAAGATTATTAAGTTATTTGTAGCCTCAAATACAAAAATAAATATAAACAGAACTATACAAATATTGTATTTCTCATGTATGGGCTTCTATAAGCTTAATAGTCACATACAATTGACAAGCAGTGCAAGAACATTGTCTAACATTTTAACTTGGTAGCAATTACAGTTATTAAAGAGAGACAATATAAAATATTATCTAACTAAGACATTTAAATAAATCTGGAAACAAAAAATGTAATTCTGGTAAAAGATCAGAGTTTTCTACCAATCAAATAAGAAAAAATATAAAAAATCAATATCAAACAAATTGCAAAAAAAACTTTCCCATAGTAGATATAGAAAAGAACAAATCTTTATTTAAAGTGCCACTATCATAGGTTCATGGCACTTTCAAAGCAGTCATTTACAGGATGTCTATGACCAGTTATGACAGGCAGGCATGATGCAAGTTGTACAGCCCTGTGCTGTTTGCTTCTTCTCTAGTCCTGATAAAATGCCACGTGTGGGCATGATTGTGGGGAAAAGCTCATGGGCCAGTTCTCCTCTGATCAGATGTGCCATCCACATGCCCTTTTCCTGGGCACCATGGATGTAATGAAAAGCATGACGTCCTTTTCAGTTCATGCTGTCCCTACTGTTGAAACTGGTTATATACATTTTATAGATGTCCGCATTTAAAGTTCCACCATCTGGAGAAAGTGACACTTTAATGGAAACCTGTCACATTGAACATGTTCTCTCATCTGCCAGCAAAATATTATAAAGAAATAGAAGCTGAACAAATTAAAATATAAATATGTAGGAAAAGATTTTACATTACTTTTTTTTCTTTATGTGAAATCTTGCTCGTTCTAGGGTTGGCAGTCAAGAGGGTGGTCATATCAGTGGCTCTGTATTCACACTTGTACAGGAATGGCTGTCGATTTCTGCTTAGGATCGGCCAATGGACTTCTAAGCCCAGAATGAGCTTAGATTTCAAAGAATAAAATCGGAATCTTTTCCCACAATCCTATATATCATTCTGCCCTATAATATGCTGCCCGTAGACTCGGCAGGACATTTCCAAGCTGACAGGTTCCCTCTGGTATGCACACTCTTTTATAATAACAATGCCATGGTTAAGTGTTTCCTAAGCCATGTTTCCTTTTCTTATACGGGTACATCGTTCAGAAGCAATGTTCACGAGGTCCAGGTAAATTACATTTCTGCCAGCTAATTTTGATTTATTTAGACTCTGGTTCCATTAGCTAAATTTAAAGTCAGAAGAGTTAAGGTCTATTTAAGGGTTTTCCAAGTAGCAGAAAATGTATAGTTGTATCATTAACTATTCTTGTACTTTATGTCACCTATTATCTACATCCAGGACAAGGGATTGCATGCAAGTAAGTTTTTCTTCTAAGTAGCAAATGGCTGCCATACCCCTCCGCTATACAAGTATGGGACATTCAGGGGTGAGGTATACTGTATAACGTCATTTGCACAAGAAATGGGCACAAAACTGCACAGATTTCCATACTGGAAGTTTTTAACGATTTGTAATGTCATGATATGGACTGCACAATTTAGGGTGTAGCTTGCACTAATAACATTTAGCTACTGACATGAACAAGGAAAGTAAAGTAGCAAGTCACACGGGAAGATAAAATGAAGGCCAAGGAGACACTTACACAACATTCTTATTATAGAAATCTGCTCCCTAGATAAAATTAATGATTTGACACTAATCAGTTTTCTTACATTCCATAGGAATTACAATAAAGGCACAATATACTGGACATTATTTATCAAAAATAACAGACAAGAAGTAAAACGTTTCTAAACCAATATTTCAAATGTCTATTGAATAGGGAAATTATAGACACTTTGGCCCTGATTCATCTAAGTGTTTCTGGCAGAAATCTGGTGTAAAACACTTTGATAACTCAAAACATTTTTGTTCAACATGATGTTGTGCCAAAATTTTACGTGTTTTCATGCCAGCTTCACACAGCTCTGCTAAAATTGGTGGAGCTGGGGTAAACGAGGGCATAACCCTCAGTCAACTAATTCATGATGAGCTTTGGCATACCCTACAACAGAAATCTTAGTCCGGTCACTGCACGGAGGTGAGTCAGGAGGGTCTGACTCCAACATGTCCCTTCATCAAGACCAATGTGAATAACACTAGTCTTGAAGAATTGAGGCCTTTGCATTTCTCACTTACATTGATATACCCAAATGGTTATTGTCATCTTAACAGGTTATCTCATATGCAGAAAACATTATTGTTGAAGGTTCATGAGCTGTATCTCCCACCAATCAGGGGACTGGGGGGCTGAAATGTCTCACCAGAATGGTGAGGTGGTCGCATTGGTCCAACACTGCATTATTCATCATCTGGAATTGACTATCTCTAGCAATCCCATAAACAATGAGTAGAGCCTCCACTCCTCTGTTTATTCAGGACATTACAGAGCTCCATTCTCAGGATTGGTGCTGGGTCCAGTAGACAGCAAGTTATCACTTATCCTTTGAACATGTAATAACTTGTTAAGATGGGAATAACATTTTAATATTTCATATGACCAGCTTGAATATTGTGTTAAAATGCCTGAACACTCTCATAACATGGCTATGTGTAAGTTGTTTAGTTGTCTGTTAGAGATCTTGATGGATCATAACTGGTCATACATGTGTGGTGATTGTCGGCCAAACAGTCACCCAGATAATGGGAAATTCTTGCCATAAATATTCAGTGTACACTGATTAATGATGTATTTAACTTCAGAGGAAAGCACGGAGGTCACCACACAGAAGATCGCTGGGTGATCTCTTCAAAATGTGCACTTCAGCTTTACCCAATGTGTATAGACGGCCTAAGGCTACTTTCACACTAGCGTCATTTGCAATACGTCGCAATGCGTCCTTCAGGAGAAAAAACGCATCCTGCAAACGTCTGCAGGATGCCTTTTTCCCCCATAGACTAACATTACCAACGCATTGCGATGTATGGCCACACGTCGCAACCGTCGTGCGACGGATGCGGCGTGTTTTGGCGGACCGTCGGCACAAAAAAAGTTACATGTAACGTTTTTTTGCGCGTCGTGTCCGCCATTTTTGACCATGCATGCGCGGCCGAAACTCCGCCCCCTCCTCCCCGTACTTTACAATGGGACAGCGGAAGCGACGTAAGACTGCTTCCGCTGCCCACATCGGGCATTTCTTTCACAGCATGCGTCGGTACGTCGGCCCGACGCACTGCGACGGGCCCGTACCGATGCTAGTGTGAAAGCAGCCTAAGATGTTCAGTACAAATTTTTGTTGAGGGACAGATTTGAAATGACAGAAATTTATGCATGCAAGGTGACACTTTTCTAATATGGGCTCATTAATTATACAATATTGTGATAACAGATTTCCATATTTGCACACAATGTGACAACATTCACAACAGACAGATATCTGATTTTTTCAGATGTAGGGCACCTTCAGATTTGTTCAGCTATAAACAAACCAGCTCATGAAGAAATAGAATGACATGTTATCACTAGATATGAAGGTGGATCCTAATCTTCCACAATCAGAAGTAACATTGAAATGGTACCTGAAGTTTGGGTGAAGAACTTAGTGGTAAGATGGACTCATCCAAAATATGAGAGAACCCCTACATGCAACATGATAACAGAAAAATAAGGGAAATGGAGATTATTTGGATGACAGAGACAGATAAGCATGAGACAGAAGCCATAATGTAGCAATATATTTACCTGAATAAAAGACTGGAAAATAAATCATATTCCTGGAGACACAATAACTTATGTAGAAAATCACATTACTGATCGGTCACCTATCCAAACTATCCAGGTACTATCACTAGTGTTAAGCATTCCGATACCGCAAGTATCGGGTATCGGCCGATATTTGCGGTATCGGAATTCCGATACCGAGATCCGATACTTTTGTGATATCGGGAATCGGTATCGGGATCGATCAGGCTGCGTCTGAGAGGTGAGTATATCAATATTTTTTATTTTTATTCTTTATTTTACACATTAATATGGATCCCAGGGCCTGAAGGAGAGTTTCCTCTCCTTCAGACCCTGGGAACCATACAGGATACCTTCCGATACTTGGTGTCCCATTGACTTGTATTGGTATCGGGTATCGGTATCGGCGATATCCGATACTTTTCGGGTATCGGCCGATACTATCCGATACCGATACTTTCAAGTATCGGACGGTATCGCTCAACACTAACTATCACATGTCAACACAGAAACATCACATTGTACAGTAAATCCTCAGAACAGTAGAATAAAGTGTATCAGTATATACATTCTACAGTGAAGCAGTATATACATTCTATAGTGTAGCAGTATATACATTCAATAGTGTATCAGTATATAAATTCCATAGTGTAGCAATATATACATTTTATAGTGTAGCAGTATATACATTTTATAGTGTATAGTGTCTACAAATATGTCAGTGTGAACCTATCACAACTCCTGGGTATAACTGCTGAGGCAAGAACTGTGCGCCACAGCAAGGGAGCTGAGAGCAGAGCAGCAGGGAATTCACTGGGTAGCAAACAGGACCTGAACCACGTGATGGGGTAGGAGGTGGTTGAGGGTGGGGCCAGACGCCGGGGTGCAGGGGAGACGATATACACTGGAGAGTAGTTAAACCATGCCAAGATCAAACCAGGAGATAACCAGGTAACAGAGGGGTGAGGCCGAGGGAAAGTCAGAAAGGGAGCCAAAGGTCAGAAAGCCAACAGAGAGCAAAACAAGCAAATGCAAGCTGAGCACACACTCAAAGGGTCAGACACACAGACTAAATGAAAGTATAGCTGACAGCGAATCCTAGTCTGGAGTGTGTATAAATACCCCTCCCAGACCCAAAGAGAGGCCAGCAATATTAAACCTGAGAGAGCAGGACATGAACCATGTCCTATACCATGACAATACCCATTCACCCAGCCCCCGCTTCCTCAGTTCCACTAACAGGAGCCCTATGGAACGCTCGCTCTGTCTGCAACAAACTTTCCTACATCCATGATCTTTTTATTACTAACAAATTTTCCTTCCTCGCCATTATTGAAACGTGGCTCACCCCCTCTAACACAGCCTCTTCAGCTGAACTCTAGTATAGTGGATTCCACTTTTCCCATTCCCCACACCAAAGCAGAAAGCATGGTAAGGAGTTGGTTATCTCCCGTCAGATAACTGTCCCTTCACCCAAATCCCACTGCCACCGTCTGTTACCCTCCCTTCCGTTGAGGTGCACTCTGTGCACATCTACTCCCCCTCCAACCTCCAACTGGCTGTCATTTATGGCCCCCCAAGGCTAGCCACAACCTTCTCAAACCACTTCTCCACCTGGCTACTTCCTTTCCTCTCTGCTGACATGCCCAGTATCATCATGGGTGACTTCAACATCCCGTAGGTGACTTCAACATCCCCATTGACACTTCCCGCTCAGCTGTCACTAAACGTCTACTGTATCTCTCACTTCCTCCTTTGGCCTCGCTCTATGATCTTCTGCAGCCACTCACAAAGATGGCCATACACTGGAACCAATCGTCACCCGCCTCTGCTCTCTATCTAACCTCTTTAACTCACCGCTCCATCTTTCTGACCACAATCTACTTACATTCTCTTCCCTCTCCTCTTCGGGTACACAATCTCCACTCCACAAACTTGCACACCCTCGCAGAAATTTAAAACACCTCAATCCACACTTACTCTCTGAATTTCTTCTCCCTCTTAGAAACATAAGTTCCTTACACAATGTGGACGCTGCTGACGCTTTATATAACACCACAATAGCTGTAGCTCTGGAATTGGTTGCCCCCTCTCACACATACCAAAGCTCGCAAAATCAACAGACAACCCTGGCACACCAGCCTGACCAAAGAACTGAAGTGGGCTTCAAAGGGTTGCTGAGCGGAGATGGAAAAGATCATACTCCAACAAGCACTACTTCTCATCTCTCATATCCTCCCTGTCTCACAACCCTAAACAGCTATTCAATACTTTCAATTCTCTCCTCCTTCCCCCAGCAACTCCTCCCTCTCCACTCATCTCAGCTGAAGACTTTGCCTCATTCTTCAAGAAAGAGAAAGCTTTGGTCTACAACCCCCACAACCCCTCTTCCTATCTACTTAGACCTCCTACACCAAAACCAACTTCTCCACCATTACAGACCAAATTTCCGCTCAACTCTCAAGCTCGCATTTCACCACCTGTGCACTTGACCCGATCCCATTCCACTTTATCCCAAACCTCACCACAGTCTTCATCCCAACCCTAACCATTCTCTTTAACCTATCACTAACAACATGTGTTTTCCACTCATGCTTCAAACATGCCTCTATCATACCCATCCTCAAAAAGCATTCTCTTTTTGCCAGAGCTGTATATACATTCTATAGTGTAGCAGTATACAGCTCTGGCAAAAATTAAGAGACCACTGCAAAATGTTCAGATTGTCTGATTTTTCTCTTTATAGGTATATTTTTGAGTAAAATGTAAATTGTTCATTTATTCTATAAACTTTTGACAACATGTCTCCGAATTTCCAAGCTATAAATTTTGGTTTTTTTCTGTGCTTTCAGATCTCAAATAATGCAAAGAAAACAAGTTCATAATCATTTAAAAACAATAATACTGAGGTTTTTACTCAGGAAGAGTTCAGAAATCAATATTTTGTGGAATAACCATGATTTTTAATCACAGCTTTCATGCGTCTTGGCATGCTTTCCACTAGTCTTTCACACTGCTTCTGGCGCAAAAATTGAAGCAGTTCTTCTTTGTTTGATGGCTTGTGACTATCCATCATCCTCTTGATTATATTCCAGATGTTTTCAATGGGGTTCAGGTCTGGAGATTGGGCTGCCCATGACAGGGTTTTGATGTGGTTTTCTCTTAATTTTTGCCAGAGCTGTATACATTTTATAGCGTATCAGTATATACATTCTATAGTGAGTCACTGTATACATTCTATAGTGTATCAGTATATACATTCTATAGTTTATCAGTATATACATTTTATAGTGCATCAGTTCTAGTGTGGCTAAGGGTCACATAGTCGATGGGAGGTATGTGTCGCAGAGATGGCTTGTCTCTGTGATGTAACCCGGAGTATTTTCTCTAGTGCATGAAAGCACTAAGAGGTTTGTTTGTTGCACCTGGGAGCAGGTTACGGGTAGCTGTGAGAGATGGGTGGGTCTGGCTACTCACATACCTCACCTCTGGATGTGGTTAACAGCCTATATAATGGAGGCTGTTGTTTGGCACACGGTCTGAGTGCTGGGAAGGAGAAGGCCTCCTGTGTGTTTGGCTCCAAACCGAGACTGAATACTGGCCACAGACCTGGTGGAGCAGAGCCCTGCTATGGTCAATGTTACTTTGTTTTGCCTGATCTAAAGGCTGTTTTATTTTCTATTTGTGCTTCTGGGGTTCATGAAGCAATAAACTCATATGAACTTTTAAAGGAACGAGCCTCCTGTTTCCCTCCCGTTGCACCCAAGTGAGAAAAAAACCCTACATAGTATATGCATTTTATAATGTATCAGTATATACATTTTATAGTGTATCAGTAGATAGTATATACATTCTATAGTGTAGCAGTATATACATTCTATAGTGTAGCAGTATATACATTCTATAGTGCTATAGTGTAGCAGTATATACGCTCATCTCACTTCTATTGTGTTCATTCGACAATGGGGGTTACTGAGTCAATCATAATGACAGAGAATGGTGTAAAATGGGAAATGTTCCACATCTATGGAGAGAAAGCAGTCCTATTGCGGCGCCCCAGTGTCCTGGTCGTCGCAGTGATGTCATTATCCTTTCAGGGGAGAAGTGATGTCATGTCTGAAGGCAATGAAAGACAGCCACATTCAGGTATCACACACATACAAGATGTTCACACTCCAGACCAGAAGGGGGAGCTCTAAGCCTGTTTAGGGTGAACTCCCCTATTTAACATCCTGATCTGGAGGAAAAGGGGGTTGAGAGTTTAGTTCCTGTCAGGCAGGGAGAAGGAGAGGAGCTCTGCTGGCATGACGTGCTGCAACTCCTGGGGAAAAGACACTAAAAGGTGAACATACTGCAGAGAGTGTGCAGGAAAGCAGAGCACAGGAGAGAAATACCAGAGGGAGATCAGCCAGGAACAAGCTGCTCCTTTCTGAGGCGCAGAAGCCAGTGGCCGGAACACAGAGGGAGTAATAGACTCTACGCTTTACTTCAGAGACCGGCAGGACAGTCAATTCCAAGTTGGCTGCCTGACCTTAATACCTAAGAAGACACTGTGGCAAATTGTGGGGGTCGGGGCGTCTCTAGGGTCCCTACAAACAAGCCCCAGGCTATCCCAGTCATACAGGTTGTCCTATCCATACCATCTGGGGGACAGAGAGGAAGAAATAACAACATCTAGAACATCTACAAGAGTTGTGAGAACCTTACCGAGAAGCTCAGCAGGGAGGTACTACAACACACAGGCGCTAGAAGGAAGGCTACTGATTTCCACCTGGATAAGGGGACTCTGGAATTGCCTTCAGACCGACCGGACTCTGCCTGCCCTGTCATCTGGTGCTCCGGGCTGAGGATACCATCTGAAGTCTTCAGTAAACAAGGTAAAAGACTGCAAACCTGTCTCCTCGTTCTTTACTGCGCCTTGCCCATATATAAACTCTTTTACTGGACACCCCTGAGGGCCACGGACCGGGTCAGCCACCGTGACATCCCCCAAACCGCAGGACCCAGTGCCGAGTACCCCACTGCCCTACTTTGGGGGCGATCCACTATCCATGAAACAACACTGTACAGGGGCATAGATGACTCTGTATTGTAAGGAACTATTAACTCCTTTGGAGTTTAAATATTTTCTGAAACTAAGAGAGGCCACAGTTTAATTAATGCACCACTCCCGCTTTTTTTTTAATTTTATTTTATTTTTTTAACACTGAGGTGGTGCCATCTCATCTAAGTTCTCTGCACCTAAACTCATACTTACCAGTTATTGTCTTCATAGGTTATCAGCACAGCTCCAGTTGCTTTAGTGTTTGCTGGGAGATCTGGAAATACACAATCCAGTGTAAGTCTATGAAAGCCAGAAAGAGACCAGAACAAGGGTCTCATAGACTTGTACTGAAAGCTTGTGAAGGTGCGGTCACAAGATGGCGGAGTGGGTCAGGAGCAGAGCCAGAAAGAGCTGAAGACGACGGCTGGTAAGAGAACTTACATTACTGGTACCATTTCAGGGTTAAAATAATAAAAAGGCTGGAGTGGTGCTTTTAGCTCAGTTCATATAATGAGCACTAATACTTCATAGAGTCTAATCCTTCACAATATACGGAGAAACATCAATTCTACACAATACCCTGATTGCAGAGATATTTTAGCACAACAACCTGCAAATGTTTAAAACAAATCTGTCACCAGGTTTTTATCACCTAATCTGAAAGAAGCATAATGAGGAGGCAAAGATCCCGATTCCAGGCATGTGTCACTTACTGGGCTGCTTGTTGTAGTTTTGATAAAACTATCACTCGAGGACTAGTTGTCTGGTGTCACGTAGTCCTCAATGTTAATGAGCTTTTGTATATGCAGAAAGCTGCCAGTCAGTGGAGAGGGCGAGGTTACACAGAGCTCAGCATTAGGAGAACTGCTAGGTCTGATCAATACTACAGCAAGCAGCCCAGTAAGTAACACATTGCTGGAATTAGGGCCTCTGCCCCTCAACATGCTGCTCTCAGATGAGATATCAAAAACCTCATGATGTATTCCTTTTAAAGAAAGTAGATGCTGGCTTTCCTGACATGTCTGTTATAGTACATCCTTGCACTCCCCACACATAAGTATTGGTGCACATCTTTCCTTACAATGCTGCAATGCTGGAACCAAATGACTACGGTATATTCCATCTGTCAATAGGCAGTGCACCTACAGGGTGTCACGCTGACAGTACTGATTGGACAATGTCAGGAATTCTATTCATATAGACATTATTTAGTCACTCATTATATGTTGGCATGAGTCATCGCTATGGATACAAAGAAGACAGGCAAGGGACGAAAAAAGCTGCAAGACTGCAACTGGGTGCAAGCTGTGTATGGCAGTAGCCTCATATTACTGCTATAACATGTAGAATTGAATCATTTTAGTTGGTGGAAATAAGAAATGTGATATTTGACATAACTTAGGACAGTCTCAGACAAACATGTTGAATTCAGCCTTTGACATAGCACATAGCGTCAGTCATTGCAGGAGTTGTACGCTACCTGGTTTGCATGTTTGGAGACCCAGCTGCGGTGTACTAATAGAAAACCTGATCTCCTTTGTTCTATAGATGAAATGCTTTCATGAATAGCTGTTTAACATAGTGCAGTAATTTCATCATAGACATTATCAGGGTTAGTGTTCTGGTATCATGGTAGGTCCGGATCCCGACCCTTGAAAAAAACCCAGTTGTGACTAGTATCCCCAGATGTAGCAACTGCAAGGAGATATATTATGACATAGTGCCCATTCTCCAGTCTGGCAGGCAAGAAAAGAAGGAGACTTACCTCTATGGAATGAATATGGCATCGTAGAGCATATGGACAAGGGTTGTCCTGATGTTACTATTTACCTCTGAAGATGCTCTTCCAGTAGCTATAATGATTGCCTGAAGCACAATCCTTTCATTCTCAGATAAGACCTCACTAGAGGTGTCCACTGTTCCCATTTAGCAGTCATTCACCCTCATCCGAATTTCGATGTTCATGGCTGAGAAATGGCTATTCTGCCCCATGGACAGTTTTCTTTTTTATAGTTCAAAAAGTTATGAAACACCCCATGGCTTTTGTCATTGTTTGGAGAATATTGTGCTACAGCATTGTAATTTCGCCTTGTTTATGCTCATTTCCACATTTTGGATCTTACTATTATACGATTATATTACACTATACAGTATATATTACACTTTATACAGTAATATAATTTTCATAACAAGTAAAGAGATTGTTCATTATGTTACCATTGATGACCTTTCCTTAGAATAGGCCATCAATGTCTGATCGACACCCGCCATCCCCCTTCCTCCAAGCAGCTGTTCTTGGTGTTCATAGCGGAGGTCGGAGCTGCTCCATCTTCTGATAGTGGCTGCAGCTATATTGATAGGGCAAAAAAACGGAGTTGATGTCCAAAAATTACATAATAATTTATTAGTTAATTTACAGAAAATACCAGTAATTTTCTAACAACATATGAACAATACACTTAGATAAAAAATTCAGGCAGTTGAAGGTGGGAAGTAGCACAGAAAAAAGATAACGGTGCAGCACTCAGGCTGATGCCATATACACAAAAATCACCTGCATAGTGCAGAGTATGAAACACAGGTAATGAAACACCGGGGGGCCTATAAAACACTATGTAACAATGTATGAGTCCTGTACACTGACTCCTATCTTACTCATTGGACCAAAAATCCCCACCCCGGAATCTTACCCATGCACTGGCACCAGAACTGGACCGCACCGTCGCCCCAACGCGCGTTTCGTGTCGGCTTGCTTCGTCAGGGGGCGGTGCTGCCAACTGTCAGGCGCTATATTTTATAGGGTCCCGAATTATTTCATCAGATCCACCTGTGGCGGCGCATATCCACATACCATCCAGCCAGGAACCGCATTGCGAGTGGCATCCAAGATGGCGCCGCGGCTCAGCAGGGCGGTCAAAATGACCTCACTGAACCGCAAGCGTCATCAACCGGCTCCACCCACAATGCCCCGGGACTAAGATGACGCCAGGCATGCGCACAGTGGATCGGATAAACCCCGTACGTATAATAATAGAAAAATATTACATAGTGTTTTATAGGCCCCCCGGTGTTTCATTACCTGTGTTTCATACTCTGCACTATGCAGGTGATTTTTGTGTATATGGCATCAGCCTGAGTGCTGCACCGTTATCTTTTTTCTGTGCTACTTCCCACCTTCAACTGCCTGAATTTTTTATCTAAGTGTATTGTTCATATGTTGTTAGAAAATTACTGGTATTTTCTGTAAATTAACTAATAAATTATTATGTAATTTTTGGACATCAACTCCGTTTTTTTGCCCTATCAATAATTGCTTTGGAGTGTCCTGTGGATACTAAAAATGTTTTTCTACTAGACTCCCCCACTGTGGTTGTGAGTATGTGGAAAAAGTGTATATGGTTATTTTCCATTTTGGGTTTGATTTACTGGCTGCAGCTATATACTACAAATCCACCTCCTTTTGATTTGATTAAGAGGTGGATGTGCAGTACCCAGTTGCCGCCACAATTCAGCATTTTCGACCGGCCTCCACCAATACTGAGAAAAGCTGATTAATGGTAGCGCCAGGTGTCAGACCCTGACCGATCAGACATTGATGAATTATCTGAAGGATTGGACAACCTCTTTAAGTGATCTTGAAAATAGTGCTTTATTATTGTAATGATCCTGGACATGATCCTGAACCTGCACAGCCTGATTAGGTTAGCGGTTTTGTTATGATGCATTATCAGAAATCAATGAATTCTGGAGAAATGGAATCCCTGATTAAAAATCTCCAATTCCTATATTGCAAATGATCACAGCAAGCTCTGTTCAATGAACAAGCAGGGAGTCCTGTGAGAACTTAAAGGGTTAAAGCGTTATCCAACAAATTAGCACCTATCTGACATGGGATAGTAATAACTAGTGTTGAGCATTCCGATACCGCAAGTATCGGGTATCGGCCGATATTTGCTGTATCGGAATTCCGATACCGAGATCCGATACTTTTGTGGTATCGGGTATCGGTATCGAAACAACATTAATGTGTAAAATAAAGAATTAAAATAAAAAATATTGCTATACTCACCTCTCCGACGCAGCCTGGACCTCACCGAGGGAACCGGCAGCGTTGTTTGCTTAAAATTCGCGCTTTAACTTCCTTACGTGAAGTCCCGGCTTGTGATTGGTCGCGTGCCGCCCATGTGGCCGCGACGCGACCAATCACAGCAAGCCGTGACGTAATTTCAGGTCCTTCAGGATTTTAAAATTACGTTCCGGCTTTGTGATTGGTCGCGTCGCGGTCACATGGGCGACGCGACCAATCACAAGCCGTGACGTCACGGGAGGCTGGACACGCGCGCATTTTAAAATGAAGATCCGATACTTTGCCGGTATCGGCCGATACTTTCCGATACCGATACTTTCAAGTATCGGACGGTATCGCTCAACACTAGTAATAACTGATAGATGGGTGTGAGTATGACCACTGAGATCCCCTCAATGAATAGAGTACTTGTGTCTACCATTTTTCTTTAAATCTCCCCTACCCACAAGACTGTGACTAGAAGGAGTTGATTGGAGCACATTTACCTATGACACTAAGGCCGGGGTCACACTTGCAAGTGCAATGCGAAAAACTCGCGCGAGTCTCTCATCAATACCCGGCACTGCTGCCGGCACTCGGGACCGGAGCGTTCAGCTGCATAGAAATACATGTAGCCGCATGCTCTGGTCACAAGTGCCGGCAGCAGTGCCGGGTATTGAGGCGAGAGACTCGCGCTAGTTTCTCTCTTTGCAAGTGTGAACCCGGCCTAACTCTATGACACCATACCTTTCAACTTTTGAAGAACAGAGAGAGGAACAAATCATGCTGCGTGTTCAGCGCACCAGAGCAAATTTTAGCCATGCCCCTGGCCACACTTCAATCCACTCCCAGTTACCATTTTTTTCTACCCTGCCAAAAGGAGATGTCAGAGGGGTGGTGGCAGTGAGGGAAATTCAGTAGACACCCAAGACTGCAGGGCGTAGATCCAAATCTAGGACTGTCCACTTTATTCCGGATGTTTTGTACTAGTGATAAGCGGATCGATTCATGGGGCTATGATCCAGTGGGCAGGTCAGTGGTACCTGGCGGCTGCATGAGATACCTTCGCTTTTTGATCACTAAGGGCTGCCACTACGTCATCTGTGCTTCCTGCTCATCCCTAGTTGGGACATGGATTTATTTTTTGTTCATTCATTCACAGCCGGAGCCGCCAGAACTTTTTCATCTTTATTTAAGTTTCACTATACATCATCTAGCTTCTTTATGTGCAAATGACAAAATGACCCTGCATAGAATAGAAGGACAGCATCCAAACTTGTGGAATGCATTTGGCATAATAAAAGAAGATTTATTTACTTCATCCAAGTTTGAATGTTGTCCTTCTATTCTATCTGGCTTCTTTGTGTCTGTAAGGCCTTGTTCACACATAGCGGAAATACTGTGTCTTATTTTCTTTTCCCACCAAACTACGCAATCTTCTCTAATTATTAAATTTTTGCTGAATTTGTTATGCTTTTTTCTCCTTATTTGAGGAGTTTTTAATGCAGATGTGAGCCTGCATTTTTAATGTTTTTTTTTCTAGTACAGAAAACCTTTGATACTGCACTTAAAAAAAGTGACTGCAATTATTTAGATGCTTTTTTTTAGGCTCCACATAGAAGCCTGTAGAGAAACACACAGCGGGAGCAGTGATCCTGACATCACACACACTTTGCTTGGACAGTTAAATGCAGCAGAATATCTGTGCAAAAAAAAAGCAGCAGAAAATAAGCAGCTTTTACGCTACATGTGATCACGGCCTAAATGTCCAAGCAAAGTGGAAACTCCACCCTTGGTGTGTCTAAAGACACTGCTGAACTGTGCGGTTTTGGCGTTTCTTTCTCTATAGGCTTCTATATGGGGTCTGAAAAAATACAAGGAAAGAAAAAACGCAGTTGCATTTTTAAATGCAGAATCAAAGCTTTTCTGTACCATTAAAAAGGCATTAAAAACGCAGAATTAAATCTGGAGCAAAAACACATCAAATATGGAAGAAAATGCAAAAAATAAAAGCAGCAAACGCGCAATAATCAGAGAAGATTGTAATTCAGCTGAGAGGTATGGAAACCTACAGAATAAAAGCAGAATTTACTTTTTGGGTGAAAACAGCCTCAGCGTTACATTTTTATAACTTTTTATGGATTTAATAGAGAAAAATATCAATAACGCCATTTTTTACGTCATTCACTGTCTCCATAATTAATAATCTAATTGCTACGTTGTGCCAAATGTTACGATTACAGAGACACCAAATATGTCCATGTAATTTGCGATATTTATTATTTTTCTTAAAAAAGCGCATTAAACCTGACATTATTATTATTATTATTATTATTATTATTATTATTTTTTTTTTAGTAATTTTATAAGAAGAAAAAATTTTTTTATTCCATATCTAGAATACAGAGATATAGAAATACACTGTTATATTCAATGTGTCTCTATGTATCAGTATGATTTGCCTGTAGGGTCACTGCCTCCATTACAGATCAAGCACACAAAATTCTCCCAGTGACATCACTGGAGACTGTGTATCCATAGCTTTAGCTGCCTGTAATGATATAGGTTGTGACTTCAAGTGCCGTGGAGACTCACAAAGAAAGAAAAATTACATTTTTGTAGTTATTTCTCAATATTTGTAGTGGTTAAAGCTGTGGACTGTGCTCTATGTTCATTGGTCCAATAGTCTTAAGTCCACGGCCAGCTCCTCACACTGACTTTTTCTTCACCTGTAGAATACAGAAACATAGAAATACACTGCTGTATGCAATGTATCTCTATATACCTGTATAATCTGCTTCTGGGATTATTGTATGGAATACAGCTTGAGAATACCAAATTCTCCAATATTTATCAAGGTGGTCTGTGGTTCATAGCTAGAGCTGCTGCCTGTGAACATGGAGTTGTGAGTTTGAGTACCGATGAGACAAGATCACAGGAGAAGAAGGGAATAGATTATTTAATTTATGTTGGTGTAGAGAGATGTGGCCCCATCTTCTGACGAGGAGGAGCCACAGGGTGTTTGAGACAGTTGAGTATTAGAAGTATGGACAAAGCCCTGATGTGTCGGGACAGTCCTACTGAATTCAGGATGGTTGGGAGCTATGTGATAGTGAATATCTACTACACTAGGCTATCTTACTGTCATACACATTCAACTCTTTTTGCAGCCACAGCACAAGTTTCCAGTCCTTGTGATCAGTGGGGGTACCAGCTGTGGGAACTACTCCAATTTAACACCTCTCAATTGTTTACTGAATATGTAACAATTTGACATATCAGTCCTGCCTTCTCACCAGTCACTGTTTACTTGACTGTAGCAATGTTGTGCCACAATAACACATGTGACCACTTCATCCACCATTTGTCCTCAATGGTACATCGCTGTGGACAAGATTCGCTGAAACATTCTGTTTAAAAGGCTGTTTAGCGATCAGGTTAATCCTTTTTTTTATTGATAGATCAGGCGATTCTGAATGCAGCGATACCAAATTTGTGTAGGTTTGATTTTCTTTTTATTGCTTTATTTTGAATGGGGCGAAAGGGGGGTGATTTAAACTTTTATATATTTTGGTTTTTTTTCATATTTTTTTAAACTTTTTTTTTTACTTTTGTCATGCTTCAATGCCTCCATGGGAGGCTAGAAGTTGGGATAGCCTGATCAGCTCAGCTACATAGCAGCGATCATCAGATCGCTCCTATGTAGCTGAATTACAGGCTTGCTATGAGCGCCGGCCACAGGGTGGCGCTCACAGCAAGCCAGCATCAGCAACCATAGAGGTCTCAAGGAGACATCTGGTTGCTATGCCGACGCATCGCTGACCCCCGATCATGTGACGGGTGTCGGCGATACGCTTATTTCCGGCCGTGCGGCCGGAAGCGCCGGTTAAATGCCTCTGTCAGCATTTGACAGTGGCATTTAACTAGTTAATAGTGGTGGGTGAATCGCAATTTCACCCACCGTTATTGTGGGCACATGTCAGCTGTTCAAAACAGCTGACATGTCCCGGCTTTGAGGTGGGCTCACCGCCGGAGTCCACATCAAAGCAGGGGATCCGACCTCCGCCGTAATAGTATGGTGGAGGTCGGTAAGGGGTTAATGGAACATGAGCTGCACCCAAGCAAACAGAGCCCAATGGCGAAGACTGGACTATCAGCATTTAAGTGGCAGAGAGATTTATCCAGCTAGTACAACCCCTGGCAAAAATTATGGAATCACCGGTCTTGGAGGATATTCATTCAGTTGTTTAATTTTGAAGAAAAAAAGCAGATCACAGGCATGGCACGAAACTAAAATCATTTCAAATGGCCACTTTCTGGCTTTAAGAAACACTAAAAGAAATCAAGAACAAAAAATGTGGTAGTCAGTAATGATTACTTTTTTTAATCAAGCATAGGGAAAAAATTATGGAATCACTCAATTCTGAGGAAAAAATTATGGAATCACCCTGTAAATTTTCATACCAAAAACTAACACCGGCATCAAATTAGATCTGCTCATTAGTCTGCATCTAAAAAGGAGTGATCACAAATTGGAGAGCTGTTGCACCAAGTGGACTGACATGAATCATGGCTCCAACACGAGAGATGTCAATTGAAACAAAAGAGAGGATTATCAAACTCTTAAAAGAGGGTAGATCATCACGCAATGTTGCAAAAGATGTTGGTTGTTCACAGTCAGCTGTGTCTAAAATCTGGACCAAATACAAACAACATGGGAAGGTTGTTAAAGGCAAACATACTGGTAGGCCAAGGAAGACATCAAAGCATCAAGACCGGAAACTTAAAGGAATATGTCTCCAAAACAGGAAATGCACAACAAAACAAATGAGGAATAAATTGGTGGAAACTGGAGTCAACGTCTGTGACTGAACTGTAAGAAACCGCCTAAAGGAAATGGGATTTACATACAGAAAAGCTAAACAAAAGCCATCATTAACACCTAAACAGAAAAGGTTACAAGGTTACAATGGGCTAAGGAAAAGCAATCGTGGACTGTGGATGACTGAATGAAAGTCATATTTAGTGATGAAGCCAGGTGCATTGGGCAAGGTGATGATCCTGGAACTTTTGTTTGGTGCCGTTCCAATGAGATTTATAAAGATGGCTGCCTGAATAGAACATGCAAATTTCCATAGTCATTGATGATATGGGGCTACATGGCAGGTAAAGGCACTGGGGAGATGGCTGTCATTACATCTTCAATAAATGCACAAGTTTATGATGATATTTTGGACATTTTTCTTATCCCATCAATTGAAAAAGTGTTTGGGGATGATGAAATCATTTTTCAAGATGATAATGCATCCTGCCATAGGGCAAAAACTGTGAAAACATTCCTTGAAAAAGACACATATTGTCAATGTCATGGCCTGCAAATGGTGGAAGTTGAAGAAAATGGTCCATGACAAGGCTCCAACCTGCAAAGCTGATCTGGCAACAGCAATCAGAGAAAGTTGGAGCCAGATTGATGAAGAGTACTGTTTGACACTCATTAAGTCCATGTCTCAGAGACTGCCAGCTGTTATAAAAGCCAGAGGTGGTGCAACAAAATACTAGTAATGCTTTGGAGTGTTTTTTTTTTTCATGATTCCATAATTTTTTCCTCAGAATTGAGTGACTCCATAATTTTTTCCCTATGCTTGGTTAAAAAAGTAACCATTACTGACTACCACATTTTTTGTTCTTGATTTCTTTTAGTGTTTCTTAAAGCCAGAAAGTTGCCGTTTGAAATGACTTTAGTTTTGTGCCATGTCTGTGATCTGCTTTTTTTTTCTACAAAATTAAACAACTGAATGAACATCCTCCAAGGCTGGTGATTCTATAATTTTTGCCAGGGATTGTATGTGTTCTTTTATTATTATTATTATTTTTTTTTTTTTCATATTTTACCTCTTTGGACAAATTTCTCAGGAAGACAGAAAACTCATTCAACACATTTGGAAATACAGCTGTGCAGGAGAATTGACTAATATACAGACTACGTGCTGGATCAATTCAAGAAAAATAAAGCAATATGTTCAGAAAGTTAGAGTAGCAGGCCATACTTTATAAGGCAGATGGTGTTTTTTCTGGGGAGAGAGCAGGTATAGAGATAATTGGCATCAGTAGGGGTATCTTCTACTTAGTTGTGGCTAGTATGACTTCTGCTATGATCCGGTGACCTTGGAGCCGCATGAAACTTTCTCTGGAGTAGGTGGAAACTGTACTGACCGCAAATCCTGAACTAACACCGCACCTAGAAGTAGCCGTGGGGTGTGCCTAACAAACCCTAGACACCTCGACACAGCCGGAGGACTAAATACCCCTATAGATGGAAATAGGAATACTACCTTGCCTCAGAGCAGAACCCCAAAGGATAGGCAGCCCCTCACGAATAATGACTGTGAGTAGGAGAAGAAAAGACACACGCAGATAGAAAACAGGATTTAGCAAAAGAGGCCACTCTAGCTAAATAGGAAAGGATAGGACAGAATACTAGGCGGTCAGTAATAAAACCCTTCCAAAAATATCCACCGCAGATAATACAAAAAATTCCACTATCTAACTAAAGACGTGGAATGAATATCTGCAACCCCAGAGAATCCAACAAGACTGAGAAAATACTGACACAATCTAAGCTGGACAAGAAAACACAAAAGAATAGCACTGAATTATGAAGCACACAGCATGTGTGCCACAGAAACAAAACCAGACACTTATCTTTGCTGATTTGGCAGAAAGGCAGGAGGAACCAGGCAGAGGTCCAACACCTCCCAACAACAATTGACAACTGGCAAGGACTAATGAATCCTACACACCTAAATACCCCAGTCAAAACTGCAATCAGCAGACACACCTGACCAGGACTGCAACCCAGGGACAACTGCATTACCACCTACTACCACCGGAGGGAACCCAAAAGCAGAATTCACAACAGACTTCACCTGGATAATGTGTAGAGTTAATAAGTTAGATAAATTCAATACTCCCCCACAGTTATCTGGTACGTCTTTGTAGTATTTGTTAACAAATTCTTATCACTGGTCCCTTACAGTTATGAGAACTGCAAGAAAGAACACCATGTGTGAGCAACAAACTTTTGTCCACCTTACCTGCAGAAGACCAGCCTGCAACATGGCCATATTCCACCTTCCAGAAAAACATTTTTAGTGGTTGTTTATATTCTGTATTTTCTATTACAATTTTACATTTTAATATTATTTTGTAATATATATATTTTTTATTTGTAATATTGCTTATATCTGTGGTGCAGCCAACGTACAGGTAAGGTGTTTTTGTTTTTAAATGTTAAATCATTTTACATGTAGCTGTAAATTGTATTAAAAAATAAAAATTAAATTTATAAAATAATGCTAAAAATGTCTTACTTTACTAAATCATGCTTCATAGATTAACTTGTAAAGGGAGATGACTGTTATACAAAAACTAACTTCGAAAAACGTTAAAACATGAATGATAAAGGGCACAGTAAGGTCAACGATAATTTATTCTTTGGATAAAAAAAATAATGTAATGTAAAAATAAAAGAATTGGACTCAGCGATTGTCTCGGCATAGCGGGACAGTAAACATTTTCAAGAGCGATTGTAGCTCATCTGGAATAAAGCTCATGTTATTTTGTTTTCGACAAAAGGAAATTGTTTCAATTTCCCTACCGTGGTCTTTTCCAGACAGTGAAGCAAGTGGTGATGCTGTGTTGCAAATGTAGATCCGGTTTTGGTAACAAGAGCTTGTTCCTCTTCGCTGGAACCCTGTAAATCAGAAAAATACAATATTTTTACTTTCAGATACTTTTTAAAATATAAATGTGAATCAAATATTAATGCTAATACTTATATGTTTACATTAATAAAGAAAGAACAATCCATTATTACTATTTTTCACATTTTTAAAGATTTTTTTTTCAATTCCCATGTAGTCATATTGACTTATATTAAAGCAATCTGTTATTTCTATGGTGCCTCTTTAGACACTACTACATATGCATCTAGCTTCTAGCATACAGTATGCAGAGTTTTGATTTGCTATGTGAACCCAGGGAGCAGAAGAGCATGTAACAAATCTTCCATGTCCTTTTGGCCTTGCTCCTCTTGCATTTAGCTTCTATAAATACTTTAATACACCAAAGGTATTGAAGAAGATCTCTCATTGATTTTTTCTTTCTGAAAATTATCTTAAGACTTGTATTATTATGGCACAATATGGACCTAAGGCAATATTTTTTTCTATGCCAATACTATAGAAACTAATTACATTTCAGCTTTTATTTTTGAAATGTAATAACTGCTTTATTGATTGTCTATTTTATTTACTTGCTTACAAAACATTATTCTCATAACATGGATGTTCAGCTCGTATACATTTTTAATATTTTGGTTAAAATCTTTCTCCCCATAAATAACCTAGCGTAAGTTTCTCTCTTGCGGAGACTTAACAAAATTGACATGCTGTGGTCTGGAAGGATGCGCTGCATGTCCTTCTCAATGAGTGATCCGCAGTTGACCATGGATGCATAGTGGACATGGGATTTCTTGAAATCCTATCCACTATGCTGTCTCAGCTGGCCGCTGTGGGTTTGACGCTGCATAAATATGCAACATCAAACCCACAGCAGTTGCTGATCATGGGCACATACCCTAAATCTCACTGAGCGTGGTTCTCATTGGTGGCAAGTTAGATACACAAACACACTGTATTACAATATTAAAATATTAAAATATCTTCAGTGCATTAACATGTAAAGATGTAATAATATACAGTTGTGCTCAAACGTTTACATAACCGGCAGAACTTTGCTTTCTTGGCCTTTTTTAAGCGAATATGAATGATAACACCAAAACTTTTCCCCCACTCATGGTTAGTGGTTGGGTGAAGCCATTTATTGTCAAACTACTATGTTTTCACTTTTTAATTTGTAATGACAACCCAAAACATCCAAATGACCCAGATCAAAAGTTCACATACCCCATTTCCTAATACCGTGTACTGTCTTTTGCAATAGTTGTGGATTAGGTTCTTTATTTTCTCAGATGGTAAAGCTGCCCACTCTTCTTGGCAAAAAAACTCTAATTCTTGTAAATTCCTGAGCTGTCTAGCATGAACTATGCGCTTGAGATCTCCCCAGAATGGCTCAATGATATTGAGGTCAGGAGACTGAGATGGCCACTCCAGAACCTAGACTTTGCTCTGCTGTAGCCAATGACAGATAAACTTGGCTTTGTGGTTTGCATCGTTGTCATGTTGGAACATCCGTCCCATGCGCAGCTTTCAGGCTGATGAGTGCAAATTTGCCTCCAGTATGTGCTGATAGCGTGCTGCATTCATCTTTCCTTCAACTTTGACCAACTTCCCTGTGCCTTTGACCTGTCGCCAAATGTAGCATTTATGGTTGTGGCCAAAAAGTTAAATTTTGGTCTCATCACTCCAAATTACCTTGTTCCACAAGTTTTGAGGCTTGTCTCTGTGCTTTTTTGAATCTTATAGGTGAGATACTTTGTGGCATTTGCACAGTAATGGCTTTCTTCTGGCGACTCGACCATACAGCACATTTTTTTTCAAGTGCCTCCTTATTGTGCATCTTAAAACAGCCATACCGCTAGTTTTCAGATAGATTCTAGTATTTCAGCTGATGTTATTTGTGGGTTTTTCTTTGCATCCCGAACAATTTTCCTGGTTGTTGTGGATGAAATTTTTGTTGGTCTATCTAACTATGGTTTTGTTCTTGCAGAGCCCCTGATTTAACATTTGTTAATCACAGTTTGAACGCTGCTGACTGGCATTATCAATTCCTTTGTATATCTTTTTGTATCCATCTCCTGTTTTATGCAGTTCAACTAACTTTTCCTGTAGATCTGTTGTCAATTCTTTTGCTTTCCCCATGACTCACAATCCACAATCACAATTTTTTTCTTATGTTCCAACACACCTGTATAATTTTCTGCAGACGCTCCAGGTGCGCTTTCCATCCCGGGTTGCCTAGGCTCATATACCTCATTGTCCTATGCTTCCAGGTATTGTCCGGTTTTTCTCATTTTACTCCTGTGTATTGACTCATGTCCGTATTATAGTTTAGCCATATTTAGATGGTACACAGTGCTTGTCCAGTTTTTCTCATCTTACCCCTGTTTATTGACTCATGTCCGTATTATAGTTTAGCCATAGTTAGATGGTATACAGCGCTTTATCAAGACTCATATTGACAAATTCGACATTGGTGCCCTGTGCTCTTCACGGATGAGAGAAGGTTCACTCTGAGCATATGTGACAGATGTGATAGAGTCTTGAGATGCCGTGGAGAATGTTCTGATGCCTGCAACATCCTCCACCATGAACAATTTGACAGTGGGTCAGTAATGGTGTGGGAAAGCATTTCTTTGAAGGGCCGCATAGCCCTCCAGGTCATAGTCAGAGGCACTCTGAATGCCATTAGGTATTGTGATGAGATCATCAGACCAACTGTGAGATCATATGCAGATGCAGTGGGCCCTTGGTTCCTTCTGATGCATGATAATGCTAAGCCTCATGTGACTGAAGTGTGTCAGCAGTTACTGCATAATGAAGACATTGATGCTATGGACTTGTCTGCCCGTTCGCCAGACCTTATTCCAATAGAGCACATCTGGGACATCATGTCTCATTCAATCCACTAACATCACATCACAGGAGAAAATATATTGCCTCATCAGGAACATGCCCAGGCATTGTAGGGAGGTCATATAGGCACATGGAGGTCACACACATTATTGGGCATTATTTCCTTGTCTTGAGACGCTTCCACTGAAGTTGATTCAGCCTGTAATTTAATTTTCCACGTTGATTTTGAGTATCATTCCAAATCCAGACCTTCATGGGATATTAATTTTGATTTACATTAATCATTTTCGTGTTTTATTGTTCAAAATGCAATGATTGTTGGCTCCCAGCTCCTGGGGAACACCATTTAACACATTTCACTCAGGGCTTTGTTACCAACAGATTACACGCGGAGCTCTACTATATGCATATTACAAAGAAGCTCACTGCCTACAACATGCAGTCAGTCTAGTACTACAAGCAAACATACAACACGCACAACATTTGCTAAAGTTCCATACTGCTCTGGAGACACACAGCCTTATACACGGCACTGCTTCACATGCACTAATGCTGGTCTGTGCTCAGTACACTAACTCCTCCTCTCTAGCCAGTACAGTGAAAGGAAATTCATCATTTACATCATGTGACCTTGCTACCATAGCTGACTCCTGACGGCATACCGGAATACTGGGTGCTACATCTTTAGCCCATAAGTGCCAAAACAAAGGAAAATCTCGACTGATAACAATAGCATGCAACAATTCCTTGACCAATCCTACTTGGTGGGCCATATAATCACAGTCTGTGTGTAGGTTGACCTGGACCATCAGAGTGTTTCTGACATCTCAATGGATTACACCTTACCCCACCTCTTTCTCTTGTGGAAGTGTGGCCCTTACCAGGGTTACCAAATCTTTGATTCCAGAAGTTCCATCACTTGGACACTGTTCAGTCACCTGGAATTCCTGAGGCCCCTTGACAGGACGACGAACAGCAATGAAGGCAGTGGAGGCAAAGTAGGTGTTGCGCAGGACAATGCTGCAGTTAATTGACTTTGGGACTTGATCAGTTCCACCATCTCTCTGTACTGAGGTGTTATGTGAACTTTGCCCCCGGCATTGTGGACCTCAGTTCTCTTCTACAAATTCCACTAAAGGGATGGCTCCCACCTTTCAGCGCTACCTTGAGCCACACTTGCAATGCCATGACAACACAGCAATGTCACCTTCCAGCAGGACAGCTCCTCCATGCTTTCAGACTGTGTTTGCAATGCTGTAGCTGCTGTTACCCAGGACATTCAATTGTTAAACTTCTGTCACCTGTACTCTTTGGGACTTCTGGGTCGCATCCAAAACATCAATTGTAGGGATCCATGCTCTCAGGTAGGTATTATGTAACGTTCACACAGGCAATGTGGTTTTGTCCAAAAGTGCAGTTTTATTGCTTTCATGAAACTCTAAGGGATAACTAAAACAACCTCTTATGGGCACAAAGGTATAACAGCAAATAAACAGTTCATTCAACAGGCACATATATATCAGTGCAGTTTTACCAGAACAGATTAAAGTCCTTTCTCCTAGAGAAAACTTTATACATACCGTGCCTAGTATTCGGCCCCCTGGAACTTTTCAACCTTTTCCCACATATCAGGCTTCAAACATAAAGATACCAAATGTAAATTTTTGGTGAAGAATCAACAACAAGTGGAACACAATTGTGAAGTTGAACGAAATTTATTGGTTATTTTAAATTTTTGTGGAAATGAAAAAACTGAAAAGTGGGGAGTGCAATATTATTCGGACCCTTTAACTTAATACTTTGTTATTTATATTTTCCTCATGCGTGGTGGTATTGTAGTTCCTTACTGCCTAAGGCTTCTAGCAAGGTCCTCACAGTTCCTCTCTGTCCTTCATAAAGGTGGGACACAAACCCATATGACAGGTGACTCGATCCTTTTTATAGGGTCTCTATCACGACCTGGGCCCTATGTGTCACTGTGCCTCCTGGGTATAAAAGCGGACAGGTAACTTAAAGTCCAGCTGTCCTGCTGGTTTCTGCTATGCATTTTGGAGCCCGACACAGCCTCCATCTAATGGCTAACAGTGTCTGCGCTCAGGCAGGGAGGTAGCCCATTCACGCTATCCTTCCCAGATGTCTCTCTCCTGTGCTTTACTCTCCTGCATGCTCTCTACAACTGTCCTTCTTTCGGTATCTCTTTCCCCAGGAGCTGCATCTACTATGGCTGCACCGCCCCCTTCAGTCCTTCTGACACTCCCTGTCTGACTGCACACTACTCTGTCTTCCTGACAGACTGCTCCCTGACTTCCACTCCAGCCAGAATATATATCAAGGGCAGTTCTCTGGAAAGCCGGGATAAGTGCTCCCCCTTCTGGCTTGGAGTGCGAACATGTTGCATGTATGTGTTTACCTGAAAGAAGAGATCTTTCCTAGCTTCCAAACATGATATCACTCCCCCCGTGAGGAAAGCAATGCCACTGTAACAACCAGTACCCTGGGGCGTTACATTCAGACTCTTTGCTCAGACACTCACATTAATTCACATGCTGCCCATTTCCTTTTGATCCTCCTTAAGATGGTTCTACTCCTTCATTGGTGGCCAGCTTTGTTTAATTAAACTGATAGGACTTGATTAGGAAAGGCACACACCTGCCTATATAATACCTCATAGCTCACAGTGCATATCAGACCAAATGAGAATCATGAGGTCAAAGGAACTGGCCAAGGAGTCAGAGACAGAATTGTGGCAAGGCACAGATCTGGCCAAGATTACAACAGAATTTCTGAAGTACTCAAGGTTCCTAAGAGTACAGTGGCCTATATAATCCTTTAATGGAAGAAGTTTGGGATCAACAGAAGTCTTCCCAGAGCTGTTGTTCAGCTAAACTGAGCAATCATGGGAGAAGAGCCTTGGTGAGAGAGAAAGTAAAGAAGAACAACAAGATCATTGTGGCTGAGCTCCAGAGATGGAGTAGGGAGATGGGAGAAAGTTCCACAAAGTCAACTACCTGTTGTGAATTCTGTTCTTGGGTTCCCTCCGGTGGTTGTTGGTGGTATTGCAGCTGTCCCTGGCTTACAATCCTGGTCAGGTGTCCCTGTTGATTGCAGGCCTGACTGAGCTATTTAGGGCTGCTGGATTCATTAGTCAGTGCCAGTTGTCCATTGTTCTGGGAGGGATTGCTTCTCTCTCTGGTTCCTCATGCTCTGCTGCCAATTCAGCTAAGATAAGTTTCTGGTTTTTTGTCTCTGTGCACACATGCAGTGTGCTTGTAATTCAGTGCAATTCATTTGTGTTTTTGTCCAGCTTAGACTTTGTTTGGATTTTTCAGTCATGCTGGATTCTCAGGAGTTGCAGATATACTTGCTATGTCTTTAGTTAGATGTAGTATATTTGTATTTTCTGCTGTGGATATTTTTAGGATTTTAATACTGACCGCTTAGAATTCTGTCCTATCCTTTTCTATTTAGCTAGAAGTGCCTCTTTTGCTAAATTCTGTTTTTCTGCCTGCGTGTGTCTTTCCTCTTACTCACAGTCAATATTTGTGGGGGGCTGTCTATCCTTTGGGACTCTGCTCTGAGGTAAGATAGAATTCCCATTTCCACCTATAGGGGTATTTAGTCCTCCGGCTGTGTCGAGGTGTCTAGGATGTGATAGGTACACCCCACGGCTACTTCTAATTGCGGTGTCAGTTTAGGGTTTGCGGTCAGTACAGATACCACTTACTCTTGAGAAAGTCTCTCATGCTGCTCCTAGGTCACCGGATCATAACAACTACCACTGCAGCCTTCTACCAGTCAGGTTTTTATGGTAGAGAGGCCCGACGGAAGTCTCTCCTCAGTGCAAGGCATAAGAAAGCCTGCATGGAGTTTGCTAAAAAACACATGAAGGACTCCCAGACTATGAGAAATAAGATTCTCTGGTCTGATGAGACAGATAGACCTTTTTGGTGATAATTCTAAGCGGTATGTGTGGAGAAAACCAGGCACTGCTCACCACCTGCCCAATACAATCCCATCAGTGAAACATGGTGGTGGCAGCATCATGCAATGGGGGTGTTTTCAGCTGCAGGGACAGGATGACTGGTTGTCATTAAAAGAAACATGAATGTGGCCAAATACAGAGATATCCTGGATGAAAACCTCTTCCAGAGTTCCCTGGACCTCAAACTTGGTTGAAGGTTCACCTTCCAACAAGACAATGACCCTAAGCACACAGCTAAAATAACAAAGGAGTGGTTTCAGAATGACTCTGTGACCATTCTTGACTGGCCCAGCCAGAGCCCTGACCTGAACCTAATTGAGCATCTCTAGAGAGATCTGAAAATAACTGTCCACCAACGTTCACCATCCAACCTGATGGAACTGGAGAGGATCTGCAAGGAAGAATGACAGAGGATCCCCAAATCCAGGTGTGAAAAACTTGTTGCATTATTCCCAAGAAGATTTATGGCTGTATTAGCTCAAAAGGGTGCTTCTACTCAATACTGAGCAAAGGGTCTGATGTTGTGAATTCTGCTCTTGGGCTCCCTCCAGTGGTTATAAGTGGTAGTGCTGCTGTCTTTGGATTGCAGCATTCAACAGGTGTGTCCACCTATTGCAATTCTGACTGGGCTATTTAGTCTTGCTTGACCCTTTAGTTAGTGCCAGTTGTCCATTGTTTCCTGGAGGATTCACTTCCCTGACTGGTCTCTCTTGCTGGCTGTTCATTTCAACAAAGATAAGTTCTGGTTTTGTTTTCTGCAGTCCACATGCTGTGGGCCTTATCGTTCTAGTTATTTTCCATGTTTTTTCTTGTCCAGCTTGGTCTGTATAAGGATTTGTTTAACCAAGCTGGTATCTCTGGAGATGCAGATATACCCTCCATGCCTTTAGTTAGATGTGGAGATTTTGTATTTTCTGTGGTGGATATTTTCTAGTGTTTTAATACTGACCGCATAGTACTCTGTCCTATCCTTTCTATTTAGCTAGAAGTGGCCTCCTTTGCTAAATTCTGATTTCAGTCTGCGTATGTCATTTCCCTCTCTTCTCACAGTCAATATTTGTGGGGGGCTGTCTATCCTTTGGGAATTTTCTCTGAGGCAAGATAGTTTTCCTTTTTCTACCTCTAGGGGTAATTAGTTCTCCGGCTGTGTCGAGATGTCTAGGGAGTGATAGGTACATTCCACGGCTACTTCTAGTTGCGGTGTTAAGTTCAGGGACTGCGGTCAGTACAGGTACCACCTTCTCCAGAGTACGTCTCATGCTGCTCCTAGGCCACCAGTTCATAACAGTCTGAATACTTATGACCATGTGATATTTCAGTTTTTCTTTTTTAATAAATTTGCAAAAAATACTATATTTCTGCTTTTTTTCAGTCAAGATGGGGTGGAGAGTGTACATTAATGAGAAAAAAATTAACTTTTTTGAATTTACCAGATGACTGCAATGAAACAAAGAGTGAAAAATGTAAAGGGGTCTGAATACTTTCCGTTCCCACTGTATATCTGGGATTATGTGATTTTGCATGCCTTATCACAGCTATCTGACCCTAATTCCTGACATGTTTGACTGCATTCCTCTTGTTCCCTGAAACCTGCCTGATCTCTGTTGCTAACCACAAATAGCTTGCCTACAGTGTATGTCAACTTACTCTTGTATTTCCAGCTTATTAAAGTACCCTAATGTCCTGTATAGTCTGCTGTCATTGCACCTAGTAACTGTACCTTTAAACAATCTCTGTATATTACTTTCCCATCTGCACTAGATGCTAGAAGAGAATGAAATAACACGCAGCTGAGATAGATGCAATTTCTATAGATAAATTGTGCAATTCATTCTGGGTTTATTCTTCCCCTGGTGTTGCAGGAACCAGACAATAGCTCATTCACAAGAATGGCACTTTTTCTTAAATGAAAAAAACAGCTCCTTTTTCTGATGTCATACAGTACATCGTCTTTAAGTGCAGATGGTCATAATGATGCATGAATGTAGCTTCCAGGATTTTTACCCTTCTAAATTCTGCTGAGTAAATGACAACTCCGAGTGACATACGAATCAATGATCGCTTTTTACAGCTTCTTTTCAGTTGCACTACTTGGTGATCGCTGAATGAACAAAGTTCAATTTTTAGTCCTTTATTTCAAACTATGGTTTTCTTATTCTGTGATAACCTTCTATATGTCTTAAGCTATAAATATTGAGGAGGATTGTCTTTGTGCCTGCAGGATTTTGCTATATTGCTCAAATTGTTTGGAATACTTCATTGAAACAATCAAGCTGGAGGATCAATGTATGACCTCTGCATGTATGGTGATGAGGCATTTGAGATATCAGGTTATTTGTAGGACAAATGTATTCTTTAATCTGCTTTTGTTCACCTGCCAGTTTATCTATTCGGAAACTAGTGGTAAAACTAAGCAATTTACTGTTGTGTTGTTATCAGATCAATGTCATCCTCATCCATCTATAAGGCACATTGCTGTATTATGACTCTGTTTTGTACAACATGCTGTAGGACTGTGGTAAAAATGTGTGAGGACTCTACTATTCCATAAAAATTCAAAATAAAGAAATTGTTGTGACATGCTCCACCAGACTCCACGTATATGGTATATTTCTTACTCACTGCAGACAAAGGGACACTGATTTTTTATAGATTTCAGTCCAGAAAAATCACATAAAATTTTATGTTTTTTTTTTAAGTGTAACTATTAGCAGACAATGAATTTTTAGGGTACCAATATGATTTCAGTAACCATAAAATCCAGTCCTGTCAGTACATCAAAAGCTCTAAGTGGGATCAACTGCTGGTAATTTTTGCCAGCTCATCCATCCCTTATTGAAATGCTCCCTCCACATGTTAGCTGCCATTGCTACAGATAAGAGAACTGGTCTTTGTTTGTTGGAATTTTTAGGAATTTGTTGATCCAGGTAAATTCAAATAATTTGCAATTTGATTACTGTGAAATTCCCTTAAAATGGCTGCAGAAATTTTGGCTACTACCTCCATATTTGATTAAGCACACCTTCCATCAGTCTAAGGGCTCATTTAGACATCAGTGCAAACAGGTCCGAGCACTGGCTGCGGCTCTTCTGACCAGAGCGTAACAGCCTCTTAGAAATATATGAAGCTGTTATGCTCCGGTCATGTGACCTGCAGCCAGTCCATGCGTGCTTGGACCACTTTGCACGGACATCTGAAAGAGCCCTAAGGCTGTTTTTAATAAGTGCTGGATCCTAGCTACCTGACAAATTTGCAGGCTTTTAGACTGAGAGAGGCATGCTTGATAAATATTAGGTTTAGGCAATGTTCACATGTTCAGGGTTTGGTCAGTGTCTTACATCAGTATTTGTAAGCCAAAATCAGGAGAGGAACAATCAGACGAAAAGTATAATAGAAACACGTCACCACTTCTGCATTTATCACCCACTCCTGGTTTTGGCTTATAATACTGAGGTAAAATACTGACCAAATACTGAACATTTGAACATGACTATAAGGCCCCATCAAAAAAGGTATGTCATGCTGTGGGCACACATAAATTGGCCAATTTGTATGCTAAGTAGCTTCAATTTATATAAGTATATTTAATTCTACTTTATTTAGCAGTAATGCAGTCCAAATTTTATATATTCAATGTTTGCATACATCTTAGTTGCTTACACATTGCAGAACATGACATCAGAGAAGGATCTCCTGACCATGGGCAGGGCAGGATTGGCTTCTCCATTATGCCTTGCAGCTATCAACTTATATGATATTACACAGCCAATTATTGTGGACTATCATAGTCTGTATAAAAGCAGAGGCTGGGAATGCAGCAGCTATTTTGGGGAGAATCTGGATAATGAGAGGATGTTACAGCTCATAGCTTAGCAATAGAGACAGGGAATGAAAGCCATAATACACCAAATAAACTGTACACAGCAGTTAGAATTTTTTTTACCATTCATCTACTGATACCATATTTGTATTTACATAAAAGAGATTAATTCATCTAAAAAAATAAATATTTTTTCCATTTTGTTAGTGTTTTCTTGCTATAAACGATTAGTAAATAAGTCTAACGCACCAATGTTACATGCTTACACGCATTATGAGGTTTTAGGAAAAATTAGCTGCTAATAAATGTACTACTCATGTACTGGATTACTTCCACATATGCTTAATTGGAATTGTTTGGGCAATATACAATTTGTTAATATGAGGGAGAGTTAGGGGAATAAGAGCTGATGCTTATGTATTCACTGTACATGCCAGGTCTGCTGTTCATTTAATCTACCTGTAGACATAATCAGACATGAATATTTAACAGTTATACGATGGATTGAATTGTGACAGGAAATCAACACCAGTCAATGTTCTGTTCGAGAAAAAATTCTATGAAACATCTGTTTATTGTCTGAACTTTACATCCGCTGATGACTGGTAACAGCAGCTCAGTAAGACGAGAAATACATGAAACTGCTCCCTAATACTTACCTGTAAATAGATAATTTACTTACATTAAAGCCAAATCTCTGCAGATAACTCATTACTCCCTAAACAAAAAATGAGGTGCATATCTTTGTCTTGTGTCTTGTCAGCAGAGTTAATTTTAAACAAATTGAAAAATTCAAAGTGGGGACCCTCTCTTTCATTTACCTACATGATTGTAATGGATGATGAGTGTAGACACCTGAGATCAATGCTACTGATGTACTGTGTCCTCACAGGCACTGCTGTGTAATGTGATGGCTCTATAGGAGTGGCACGTTACAGCCATTGTGAATATTATGTCCTGATGCTGAATGGCACTCCTCAGTATACAGTACAACATAGTCAATGCGGCACCCAGATAGGAGCAGGAGGAGGATCGGCAGAAGAGCATTCCTGTCCTCTGCTGTATTGGCATACCTCCCAGTTTTGAGGTATATAAATTGTGTTCCTGGGCAATTTGTTTTGACACTAAACCACTCCTCTAATCTCATCCAATTATTTCTATGTGTCCTCATTTCAAAAAGTGAAAAGCATTAGTGTTCTCACTCACTGCAATAACCTTTGCATGGTCTCACACAGTATGATGCCCCCACAGTGTCCCCACACATACAATATGATGCCCCCATCCTCATAGAGAACATGCTCCCACAGTGTTTCCCACATACAGTATGATTCCACCACAGTTGAAGTATGATGTCTCCTATCAGGATATCACTGGGATATAATACTGTGTGTGGGGGGAGGACTGTGTGTTGGTGGCTGTGGGGCCTCATACTGTGTGTAGGGAGCTGGGGGGAATATACTGTGATAAGCACCATATTGTGTAGGGCCTTTGCAGGGAGTTGAAACTGCATGTGTGCGACATTGACAGCAGCATACTATGTGTGGGAGGCTGTAGGCCATGTATGGAGGAATACACTGTGGAGGTGGTGTACTATGTGTGGAGGAATGTACTGGTTGGCATATGACTATCACACATAATGAAGTAGGCAAGGTTAGGGAAATAACTTAGTGTAAAACATAAATTGTGTGGTGCGCTACACGCACTGCAGTGGGGGTCTCTCTTTCTTATCTTTCAAAGTTGGGAACTGTGCGATGTGCCTCTACAAATAATTGTCCTATTTGGCTATTATATCACCCCACAAACTCCCTATGTCCTCTAGTGTACTGATGTTCAATTCTTCCTTTTCCCTATATATTTATCTTTTAAATGTACTGTCACATCTTCAGCACTTTCCTCAAACTTGAGCCTCTGCTACTGATATATCTCTGCTACTGAGTCATGTTACTTGAGCATGTTACATGACCAGAAGCTACTTGCAGATACTTCAACCTTTACTCACACTGAATGGTGGATCAGTGATTTTCCGGCTCCCTGCCCCTTCATTATATTCACCTTGTCTGTGTCTTGCAGACAGACAGACAGTCTACAGACTCTAAGGCACAGTTCGGCAGGCAACTGCCTGCTCAGACAGATGTGTTAGCAGAAGCAGGGGCCCTCCTGCAAATACCCAGTTTACTCCCATAACTCTAATCCTAGCAATAAGCCTTAAAGTAATCTATCTTAACCCCTTAGTGACAGAGCCAATTTGGTACTTAATGACCGAGCCAATTTTTACAATTCTGACCAGTGTCACTTTATGAGATTATAACTCTGGAACGCTTTATCGGATCCCGCTGATTCTGAGATTGTTTTTTCGTGACATGTTGTACTTCAAGTTAGTGGTAACATTTCTTCTATATTACTTGCGATTATTTATGAAAAAAATGGAAATATGGCGAAAATTTTTAAAATTTTGCAATTTTCAAACTTTGTATTTTTATGCCCTTAAATCAGAGAGATATGTCACAAAAAATAGTTAATAAATAACATTTCTCACATGTCTACTTTACATCAGCACAATTTTGGAAACAATTTTTTTTTTTGTTAGGGAGTTATAAGGGTTAAAAGTTGACCAGCAATTTCTCATTTTTACAACACCATGTTTTTTTTAGGGACCACATCACCTTTGAAGTGATTTTGAGGGGTCTATATGATAGAAAATAACCAAGTGTGACACCATTCTAAAAACTGCACCCCTCAAGCTGCTCAAAACCACATTCAAGAAGTTTATTAACCCTTTACGTACTTCACAAGAACTAAAACAATGTGGAAGAAAAAAATGAACATTTTACTTTTTTTTGCAAACATTTTACTTCAGAACCATTTTTTTTTTTTTCACAAGTGTAAAAACAGAAATTTAACCACAAATTTTGTTGTGCAATTTTTCCTGAGTACACCGATACCCCATATGTGGAGGTAAACCACTGTTTGGGCGCACCGCAGAGCTTGGAAGTGAAGGAGCACCGTTTGACTGTTTCAATGCAGAATTGGCTGGAATTGAGATCGGACGCCATGTCGCGTTTGGAGAGCCCCTAATGTGCCTAAACAGTGGAAACCCCCCACAAGTGACACCATTTTGGAAACTAGACCCCCCAAGGAACTTATCTAGATGTGTGGTGAGCACTTTGAACCCCCAAGTGCTTCACAGAAGTTTATAACGTAGAGCCGTGAAAATAAAAAATCGCATTTGTTTTCACAAAAATGATTTTTTCGCCCACAAATTCTTATTTTCACAAGGGTAACAGGAGAAATTAGACCACAAAAGTTGTTGTGCAATTTCTCCTGAGTACGTCGATACCCCATATGTGGAGGTAAACCACTGTTTGGGCGCACCGCAGAGCTTGGAAGTGAAGGAGCACCGTTTGACTTTTTCAATGCAGAATTGGCTGGAATTGAGATCGGATGCCATGTCGCGTTTGGAGAGTCCCTGATGTGCCTAAACAATGGAAACCCCCCACAAGTGATACCATTTTGGAAACTAGACCCCTTAAGGAACTTATCTAGATGTGTGGTGAGCACTTTGAACCCCCAAGTGCTTCACAGAAGTTTATAACGTAGAGCCGTGAAAATAAAAAATCGCATTTGTTTTCACAAAAATGATTTTTTCGCCCACAAATTCTTATTTTCACAAGGGTAACAGGAGAAATTAGACCACAGAAGTTGTTGTGAAATTTCTCCTGAGTACGTCGATACCCCATATGTGGAGGTAAACCACTGTTTGGGCGCACCGCAGAGCTTGGAAGTGAAGGAGCACCGTTTGACTTTTTCAATGCAGAATTGGCTGGAATTGAGATCGGATGCCATGTCGCGTTTGGAGAGTCCCTGATGTGCCTAAACAGTGGAAACCCCCCACAAGTGATACCATTTTGGAAACTAGACCCCTTAAGGAACTTATCTAGATGTGTGGTGAGCACTTTGAACCCCCAAGTGCTTCACAGAAGTTTATAACGTAGAGCCGTGAAAATAAAAAATCTCATTTTTTCTACAAAAATGATCTTTTTGCCCCCAAATTTTTATTTTCACAAGGGTAACAGGAGAAATTAGGCCACAAAAGTTGTTGTGCAATTTCTCCTGAGTACGTCGATACCCCATATATGGGGGTAAACCACTGTTTGGGCGCACCGCAGAGCTTGGAAGAGAAGGAGTGTCGTTTTACTTTTTCAATGTAGAATTGGCTGGAATTGAGATCGGACGCCATGTCACGTTTGGAGAGCCGCTGATGTGCCTAAACAGTAGAGACCCCCCACATATGACACCATTTTGGAAACTAGACCCCTTAAGGAACTTATCTAGATGTGTGGTGAGCACTTTAAACCCCCAGGTGCTTCACAGAAGTTTATAACGTAGAGCCGTGAAAATAAAAAAATCGCATTTTTTCTACAAAAATGATCTTTTTGCCTCCAAATTTTTATTTTACCAAGGGTAACAGGAGAAAATGGACCCCAGAAGCTGTTGTACAATTTGTCTTGAGTACGCCGACACCCCATATGTGGGGGTAAACCACTGTTTGGGCGCATGGCTGAGCTCGGAAGCAAAGGAGCGCCATTTGACTTTTCAATGCAAAATTGACTGGAATTGAGATCGGACGCCATGTCGCGTTTGGAGAGCCCCTGATGTGCCTAAACAGCAGAAACCCCCCAAAAGTGACCCCATTTTGGAAACTAGACCCCCCATGGAACTTATCTAGATGTGTAGTGAGAACTTTGAATGCCCAAGTGCATCACAGAAGTTTATAATGCAGAGTCGTGAAAATAAAAAATATATATTTTTTAACAATAAAGATTTTTTAGCCCCCAAGTTTTTATTTTCACAAGGGTAACAAGAGAAATTGGACCCTAAAAGTTGTTGTCCAATTCGTCCTGAGTATGCTGGTACCCCATATGTGGGGGTAAACCACTGTTTGGGCGCACGGCAGAGCTCGGAAGGGAAGGAGTGCCATTTTGGAATGCAGACTTTGATAGAATTGTCTGCGGGCGTTATGTTGCCTTTGCAGACCCCTAATGTACCTAAACAGTAGAAACCCCCAACAAGTGACCCCATTTTGGAAAATAGACCCCCCAGGAACTTATCTAGATATGTGGTGAGAACTTTGAATGCCCAAGTGCTTCACAGAAGTTTATAATGCAGAGTAGTGAAAATAAAAAATATTTTTTTTCCCACAAAAAAGATTTTTTTAGCCCCCAAATGTTTATTTTCACAAGGGTAACAAGAGAAATTGGACCTCAAAAGTTGTTGTCCAATTTGTCCTGAGTATGCTGGTACCCCATATGTGGGGGTAAACCACTGTTTGGGCGCACGGCAGAGCTCGGAAGGGAAGTAGCGCCATTTTGGAATGCAGACTTTGATAGAATTGTCTGCGGGTGTTATGTTGCGTTTGCAGACCCCTAATGTACCTAAACAGTAGAAACCCCCACAAGTGACCAAATTTTGGAAACTAGACCCCCTAAGGAACTTATCTAGATATGTGGTGAGAACTTTGAAAGCTCAAGTGCTTCACAGAAATTTATAATGCAGAGTAGTGAAAATAAAAAAATATATTTTTTTCCAACAAAAAAGATTTTTAGCCCCCAAGTTTTTATTTTCACAAGGGTAACAAGAGAAATTGGACCCCAAAAGTTGTTGTCCAATTTGTCCTGAGTATGCTGGTACCCCATATGTGGGGGTAAACCACTGTTTGGGCGCACGGCAGAGCTCGGAAGGGAAGGAGCGCCATTTTGGAATGCAGACTTTGATAGAATTGTCTGCGGGCGTTATGTTGCGTTTGCAGACCCCTAATGTACCTAAACAGTAGAAACCCCCACAAGTGACCAAATTTTGGAAACTAGACCCCCTAAGGAACTTATCTAGATATGTGGTGAGAACTTTGAAAGCTCAAGTGCTTCACAGAAATTTATAATGCAGAGTAGTGAAAATAAAAAAATATATTTTTTTCCAACAAAAAAGATTTTTAGCCCCCAAGTTTTTATTTTCACAAGGGTAACAGGAGAAATTGGACCCCAAAAGTTGTTGTCCAATTTATCCCGAGTACGCTGATGCCCCATATGTGGGGGTAAACCACTGTTTGGGCGCACGGCAGAGCTCAGAAGGGAGGGAGTACCATTTGACTTTTTTAGCGCAAAATTGGCTGTCGTGTTTGGAGACCCCCTGATGTACCTAAACAGTGGAAACCCCCAAATTCTAACTCCAACCCTAACCCCAACACAGCCCTAACCGTAATCTCAACCCGATCCATAATCCTAATCACAACCCTAACGATAATCACAACCCTAACCCCAAAACAGCCCTAATCTCAACCCTAACCATAACCCTAATCAAAACCCTAAATCCAACACACCCCTAACCCTAATCCCAACCCTAACCCTAATCCCAACCCTAATCCCAAATGTAACACTAATCCCAACCCTAATCCAAACCCTAACCCTAATCCCAACTCTAACCCTAACTTTAGCCCCAACCCTAACTTTAGCCCCAACCCTAACCATAACTTTAGCCCCCGTCGTCACAAAAAAGTTCAATGTAACCTTTTTTTTGTACGTCGCGTCCGCCATTTCCGCGGATGCGTGGCCGTAACTCTGCCCCCTCCTCCCCAGGACATAGACTGGGCAGCGGATGCGTTGAAAAACTGCATCCGCTGCCCACGTTGTGCACAATTTTCACAACGTGCGTCGGTACATCGGGCCGACGCATTGCGACCGCCCCGTACCGACGCAAGTGTGAAAGAAGCCTAAGGCTACTTTCACACTAGCGTCGTACTCGGCCCATCGCAGTGTGTCGGGCCGACGTACCGACGCTAGCGTTGTAAGCGCCGCACAACGGGTGCAGCGGATGCTGTTTTTTCAACGCATCCGCTGCCCCATTGTGAGGTGCGGGGAGGCGGGGGCGGAGTTCCGGCCACGCATGCGCGGTCGGAAATGGCGGACACGTCGCACAAAAAAGTTACATGTAGTTTTTTTTGTGTCGACGGTCCGCCGAAGCACGACGCATCCGTCGCACGACGGATGCAACATGTGGCAATCCGTCGCAATGCGTCGCTAATGCAAGCCAATGGAGAAAAAACGCATCCTGCAAGCACTTTTGCAGGATGTGTTTTTTCTCCAACGACGCATTGCGACGGAAGCCAAAAAACGCTAGTGTGAAAGTAGCCTAACCCTAACCCTAGCCCTAACCCTAACCCTAAATTTAGCCCCAACCCTAACCCTAACTCTAACCCTAACTCTAACCCTAACCCTAACCCTAACTCTAACCCTAACCCTAACCCTAACTCTAACCCTAACCCTAACCCTAACCCTAACTCTAACCCTAACCCTAACTCTAACCCTAACCCTAACCCTAACCCTAACCCTAACCCTAATTTTAGCCCCAACTTGTCTTCTCCTGCCGGCCGGCAGATGGCAGCAGATGGCGGGCGCACTGCGCATGCGCCCGCCAGGATGAAAAAGCCGGCTGGCAGGAGAAGACAGAAGAGGACCCAGGGACCCCGGGTGAGTATGATAGGGTCCCCGAATCCCCCTATTTCTCTGTCCTCTGATGTGCGATCACATCAGAGGGCAGAGAAATAACTGATCGCTTTTTTTTTTTTTTTTTTTGCGGTCGCCGGTAAACTGTTAATTACCGGCGATCGCAAAGCAGGGGTCGGTGCAAACCGACCCCGATCATGTTCTTTGGGGTCTCGGCTACCCCCGGCAGCCGAGACCCCAAAGAACATCCGGGTGCCGGGCGGCGGGCGCACTGCGCGTGCGCCCGCCATTTTTTCCCGGAAGAAAGATGGCGGCGCCCATGGGGAGACACGAGGAGCACCGGGGGAGGTAGGTAAGTATTGGGGGGCTATTGGGGGCCATCGGGGACCACATTTCTCTGTCCTCCGATGTGCGATCACATCGGAGGACAGAGAAATTAAACGGCAAATCGCGGTTTGTTTTTTTTTTGTTGTGACCGCCGGTAAACGGTTAATTACCGGCGATCGCAACTCGGGGGTCGGTAAAAACCCCCCGAATCATGTTCTCTGGGGTCTCGGCTACCCTCGGCAACCGAGACCCCAGAGAAAATCCGACTCTGGGGGGCGCTATTCACTTTTTCCACAGCGCCGTTAATTAACGGCGCTGTGGATTAAGTACCCTTAGCGGCCGCCGTTAAAAGGCGTATCGGCGGTCGTTAAGGGGTTAACAATGTTATTTTATGAACGTGTTTTTAACCTAGGTTTTATTTTTAACCTAGTTTTTACACATTTAAAGATATCTGAACAATATTGATATATATGTACTGTATGTTTTTTTCCTAAATGCTGTAAAAAATATATGTGTTAAAGGGAACCTGTCACCATGAATGAGAGCATGGCTATACAATTGAAGCTAGGTGTATTTTTCTTTAATATTTTCTAAGATAAAATATACTTTAAATATTTTATCTAGGACCTTAGATGAGGTGAGACTAGTCCGTTCCAGTGCAGAACACAATATACAGGCAGGCAGGTGCTATGGCATATCTAATCATTGGCAATAGCTGTAGCTGAAAAATAAGGAGGCAGGAGGCTGGGTATGACAGTGCACCCATAGCAAACTGGAACAGTTCTTGCTACAGGTCTAATCTGCTGACCCAGAAGTTCATGGGTTCAGGGTTAGGGTGTCTGCTGGAGAATGGACACAGTGTAAGTATGACTGATTCTGGCTTTTCAGGTAGTGCATCTCTGTTTGCTGAAGTGCATCAGGATGTTGCAGCTGTAGGGGGTCACAGAGACTGCCCTGTACCCCAAACACGATCCGATTAAGTGATTGCTTTATTGATCTGTAAATATTGTCATGTATACCTTATTTGTCTGGTTATGTTCATGTTGCCCTGTATGCTGCTATACGTATATAGAATGTTAGGGAAAGCGTAGCACCTCAATTGGTCCACTGGAGGGGGCACATTGGGATTAACTAGTTTAACCCTGTAAATTGTTGACATAGGAGGAGCTATCTGCGGGTAAGTCGGTGAGAATCAGGCATTAGTTTAGAGCCCGGACAGGGCGGTCAGCTACGTAATGTTAAAGCTAGAAGCCCAGTCGTCCAAGGCCGGTAGGCCAGAAATTGCCGCAGCACCGGAATCCAGTGGCTCTATCATGTGACAGTTTACTACGTGGGCAGATGCCCTTATGTCTAAGGTGAAACAGACAGGGGAACCCCTAAAGGTAGTGAAGCTGGACAGGGAGGATGCTGCGGTACCGGGCAAGACAGTATGACCCGGGAACATGCTAAAGAACATGAGGGAGAGCACAGGGAGAGTGAAGGATGTAAACTGTGTGGAACCCTATGTTGATGCTGTAAATGATTTTGATGTGCTGAGGAAGGAAACCAGTAAAGTTACTCATTTAAAGTTGGAACTGGACTCTGTCTCTATTTGTGTGCAATCGACGGAAGTGAGCCTGCAACAGACCAGAGGTGACCCTGATGGTTCGGAGAATGGAGGGACTGGTACGATCATTGTTTTCATGTGGCGGGAGGCCAGGGCGTGTATAAACAAGTACTCTCAGCCACGACTATGGCCCTGGCCCCCCTCACACGGCAGCGGATAAAATATTTTGCCCTTCATGTCATATACTGTATATTGCAATTGCTGCTTCTACCATTGCTACTTGTCCTAACCTTACCGATGGCGCAGTCAGAGGAGCACCGGCTATACAAGATGTGGATAGGGGTATCTTAGTCTTCATTAATTTTATTCTGTGAGCCTTGTTCTTTGTCTGTCTCTGAGATAACTCAATCTCTCCATCCACATCCACCTGTTGCTGTTACTTCGTTCCATCCCATTCTCCACATAATGCTGCATGTAACACTGACTTTGAGCATCCCCAATCACCAAGGGCAGCAATGAACATGTAGAAGTTGACGATCTTTCTCCATACCCTGTTGCATTCAAGTGAGTATATTTCCAAGATACATATGAGTTCTCCCTACTGACAAGTTAAATAGATTCTTTGAATTGCTTCAGTAGGCAATACGTGACCCTCCTCAGCTGTCAATGGCTGATTTCAAAGTAACCCAACCTACAGTTTTCCAGCTGCATGATATAATCAGTCACCACTTTACAGATGCTTCAAAATATGCAGTTTTGAATTCCAGTGGATTGCAACATAGCAAATCATGAGGCAAGAATGTTTTGCTTTTCTTCCTAAAGGGCATGCTTTGCCACTTAAGAACAGTTAAAATTCTTAGACTTTTTCCTGGCTATGTCCAACAACTCCCATAAACAGGTATATTTTTTAAATAATTTTGCACAATTAAATTTATGACGTGTGTGATGCAGATGGCAGAAGTTGCATTGCTCAGACTTAAGTGCCAACCAGTGTCACTCATGACAATGCCAATTGCAGTTTATGGGAGGAAATCCAGAGGTAGATTTGTTACAGAAGAATAACTTGTCTGTTGAGAGAGCTACACCTTTCACAAACAAAAAGAGTGAAGTTGGGTTTACTATAATTGTATACCTTCTTCGACACACAACCAGGGATTGGATATCTGGCAGCGTGACGGAAAGGTGGTATGTGATGAAGAGGAGTAGTATGTGTACGACATGCAGAAGATGTAAATGACAATGTTAGTAATAATTACTTGAGGATGCACCCTAGTTACCAGAAAAATAAGAGTGAAGAGAGGTCTTGCAGAGATTGCTGGCCAGCTTGCTATTCCCAAATGAGCCGGTGATGCCACTTCATGTAACAGAGAGCTGTTGTTCTTTGTCTATTTAAGTCTGGATGTTCATGGCTTATTTTGCTACTGCAGAGTGTGCAGACTGCCAAAGATTAGTCTGTCGCCAAGATAGAAAAGAACTTCCTCATCAGATATACTAGCATGTAGGAACCACTACCAGTACGACCATTACCAGACATTAAAGTACAGTTAAAGCTCCTCTACCTGCAGCATATGCAGCATCACCTGCTCCTAAGTAGACCACAGAAGAAGCAGATTTTGCCTCTGTGAATATTTTGGATGTAAGTCGCCTCCACTGTTTACTGGCAAAGCTGACAACCTTCTGCAGCACAGTGTCATCTGATAACAAATGCTGACTGTCCATCTCATTCAATAAATCAAATGGACAAAGTAATTGTATTGGAATATCTTCCTTAACCTCCAGAATGCAAAACAAATACAGGTGTTTTTGATGGAATGGAAAGTCTGGAATGTAAAAGGTTAACTGTTATGGTGATGGTAGAGGTGGACTATGCAGAACACTGATGATGTCGCTGTCAGAGTTAACATCATCATACTGGGATGTGCCATAAATTCCATCATGTTCTCCACTTCCTCCCCACTCTTCTGCTTGGAAAAGGAGGCCAGTTATGAGCTGCATTTGGTAGGAATACTGATGGATTGTGCGAGTGGTATTCCCACATGCTTAGCCTTGGTATGCTTTTTTTTCTTTCACACTACCCCATACATTGTAATTGCCATTTTTCTCTTATTATGCATTTTACACACAAGTATAATTAATGTTTGCAAAAATGTTCAGCCACAGTTATTTAACCATTGATTAACTAAAGACTGAACAGGAAATGCTAGTGATGGCTCAAAAGCCAAGTGATCCATCAGCTCATGGTACAGAGGTGCAATAACAGACCTGCACAGTGAAAGTATAGAGTTTTGTTAATTTTTTCTTCTATTTTGTTAAAAAAAAAATTCCAAAAAGGACATAACAAAAAATGCCAGGTAGGTGAAGTCGGCAAATTGAAACTCTCATCTCTAGTAGCTACATAAAATAAAATCCAGCAACAGCCTGCATTATCGATGTGGAATGAACAGTTGGCAAAATGCACTAGTAAAAAAGGTATGCTAACAATGAATGTGTTTATTTAACTTTTTTTTAATTTTTAAAAACACTATCCTTCCCTTATTGACAACAAGGCTCTAACAAAATATGCTACATTGGTAGGTTGCAGAAGCAAAATGAGGCAAAAGACTGCAGTATTTTTGTGGCATGTGCGGTTGACAAACTGCACTAGTAAAACAAATATGTAAAAAGTAAATCATGTATATTTAAAAAAAAATTGTTCTAATAAAGTACAACCCAATATAACATAACAAAAATTTCTAGTTAGGTACACATCCCAAAAGCCAGCACCAGCAACAGGGCACGGTATTTTTGTTGTAATTACTTATATGTCTTGATTGTTAAGGATTGTTTAAAAACTTAAGTATTCACTCCTTCACAAAAAGGATTGCACAAGAAATGCAAAACCTCAGAACACTCGCTTATCACTAGTTACAAGCAAGCACACTTTGACTATCTCTGATTTTTTTCAGGAAAAAAATTGTGCTGAGTACCTTGAACCGCAATCCTGATTTATAGTGATTAACGAAGGAAGACAAAATGTGTTATTCCCGAGCAGCAGGACAAGGTCCTTGATAAGGCGTTGATCCAGGGAACTAGTCTGATTGCCGTATGTGGAGTCGGGAAGGAATTTTTTTCCCCATGGTGGAGTTACTCTTTGCCACATGGGGTTTTTTTGCCTTCCCCTGGATCAACATGTTAGGGCATGTTAGGTTAGGCTATGGGTTGAACTAGATGGACTTACAGTCTTCCTTCAACCTTAATAACTATGTAACTATGTAAGGTCCAAGTCACAGTTGAGTATATCGCTGATCAATCACATCGGGTTTGTTGCTGTTTTCGCTAATTTATATTTCTCTTCCCCTATCAATGGAACCTACGTATTATTCACAGACTACTTCTCTATCTTTAGTGCTACAGTTGCACACCAGCTCTGTCTGGAGTAGTTGTCCAATGTTTTAGCCCCTTCTCTCTCCATCTCTAATGCTGAGCTTTGGCTTTGAGTTCCTCTCTACAGCCTATATCACACAAAAATAGCTGCTTCATTTTCTTCTTCAGCTTTTATATTGGCTTGTATGGTCCCTCCTGATGTGACAGTTGCAAGACTTTATGGCTAAACCTGTGCAGCTGCCCCTAAGGTAATAATTGGCAATGTGTAAAATGATGCTGAAATTTGCACAAATCAATACGCAAACTGATTCATGAAATTCAATATGAAGACAATTTGCATCCAGTCAATTTTCTCTACTAGACAATTTAAGTTTTTGCTTTATTCCTTTCTGTTTATGGCATTTTAATTGAACCCTAATCTGGATATGTTTTTTATTCAGCAACTTGCAGACTTACATATACAAATACCAACACATGCACACATAAGATATGATCCAATTTTCTGCTTGATAGCATTAAATAATAATCATGGTTTTCAAAACATAAAATAAGTATTGAAGAATTTTACAGAGCGGTGATAACAGCCAATCATAACCAGTAATTACAAATCTAGGAAACCTCGAACGCAGACGTTTCCATAAGATTATGGTGACTTTTATCTATATACAGACTTTAGACTTTTAGCTTTTTTACATATATACAAGAAATACTTTTTTGGACCCTCCCTTGTTTTAAATCTCGTATCCTATCTTGTACAGTAATTAGCTGTTTTATCTGTGCTGGGCAAAGTGTCAATAAATCTTTATAGTGGCCATCAAAGTTGCTGTGCCCACACAATCGGCAGCAGGTCCAGACCTATAATATGCAGCCAGGCTCCTGCCACAATTGCTGGGACATGAGGTAACTTAATTCATGGCAATTTAAGCCCTTTTAATTAAACAATCTTCTAAACTCATTTATGAACTTTGATTTTCTCATAAATCAGCTTAGAAGATCATTTATAAGCTCACAAATAAGGATTACAAACCGTGACATCAGAATGAACTCAGTAACTAATTCACTGCTATATCATACTGCAGTCTGCACTGTGATGCATAGAGGCTGTAGAAACCAAATGGCAGAACATTTTTTAATGAAGGTTTATTGCCAAGTTTGCAAATTATCGCCTATCTACAGGATATGTGATAATGAGCTGATCAGTGGGGGTCTGACAGGTGGGACTACCACTAATCCTAGGATTGAGGCTCTTAAATTACTTGTGTGTAGGAGTGCTAGAAAATCTCTGGCAGTCCCAAAGGCAGCACATACTGACTGACCATTTCAGAGCCCTGTTCTAGGTATCAGTTGAGATTCCAGTGGTTGGACCATTAAAAACAAATTTAGCCAGGCTGCTTTATGCTTTGGAATATATCTATCTACTATACACCTATCCATACATTTATATGCAAATGTAGGAAAAGAAGAAACTAAACAATGGAAAAGAACTGACTTTCACCTGTAGCGTCTCTCTCAGTAAACCGTTGCGCTTGCTTTGTAAGTAAGCATTAGCACTTCCACTTTTCGCCACCCGGATTCTTGCCAGTCTTGCTTTCTGCAAAATAAAGACACAGTTTTTAAGAAAAATTAATTCTCGCATAGACCGTTACTGTTTTACTGTGTAACATTTGTGTAATAATACTACTACTACTACTACTACTAATAATAATGCAGGATCTCTCCAATATATCTTTAGTTATTAAATCCATGAAGTTTTCACTTATTTTTCAGTTCATTTTTTTTTGTCTTCTCGGTGTGGAAAAAATCTCGGTTGCTACCTGGAGACAAGCTGACACCTTGTTACTCGTATGCAGGATGCTATAACTTGTGTGGATGTTCACGACAAGTCAGCTCAAAATAATACCGGATGTTCATTAAAACTGGGGGACAATAAATCGGTTGTCTCATTAGCTTCTGCTCTCGGCACTCGCAGCACACCGGCAGCTTTGCAGAAGGAATCCTTATCTGACCAGACATTACCCTTCCTGTGGCTGTTGCAAGTGGAATGTGGTATTATATTCAATATGTCTCTTACAGAACAAGGGACCCCACTCCTCGACAGCAACAAGCTGTGATAACAGTTCACGAGACAACCCCATGGAGGTGGTGATGAATCAATCGGACACAACCCATCCGATACAAGTGTGATATAAGTATGGTCACACATGTCAGATCGGCATACGTGCCGCATTACACATATTGAGATCTGACATGAAACATGGGTGTGCAGCAAATCCAGCTAATTGTTAGTTAGTGGTTTTGGCATATGGAATCCACAGACATAAAATGCATTCTACTTATTAATACTTAAAACGACTGATTACTTAGACAGTCCGCATGCCTAATGGAAATTAATAAATGTAACATCGATCTACACAGTCAAAATAATAGGAGGTAAAGATGCAATAAAATAGGGGAAAAATGTAATAAAGTTACTGTATATGACAATTATGCCTGATTTTACAGTTACTAATTAGCTGGAAGTGGAGCACAAAGGTGTCGTCCAGCAGAAAAATGTGTTTTAATCCGTTTAAAGTGAAAAAAAGCTGAAACCTATTAATTATCTGTCCATACCAGTGTTTCCCAAACTCCAGTCCTCACAGACCCCATGGGTCATGTTTTCAGGATTTCCATAGTGTTGCACAGGTGAGACAATTCCTGATGCCTTGATGATACTTCCACTACTTGAGCAATACTAAGGAAATCCTGAAAACATGACCTGTGGGGTCCGTAAGGACTGGAGTTTGGGAAACACTAGTCCATACGAAAGGTGCTTCAGTGCCGACATATCATGGCTGGTTACAAGTGCCAGCAGTTCCATCTAGCTTTGTTTTGACACAATAAAGAACGTTCTTCTCACTTCCTGTGTCAGCAAAGTGCATGGGGTGGGAGAGGGGAAGGACAGCCTGTTAGTAGCTAAGCCAACCCCCTTCTCTGTTTCTGCACCACCATTGATGGAGAAAGGGATTGGATTCGGTTTTGAAATAAGCCAGACTATAAGCCTCTCATACATTTCACTGACAAATAAAGGGAAAGAAACCAAGAAATTTACTGCAGTTGTAAACTGTATATCCAATGTAATTAGACACCACAAGTGTAATGTGGCTAGAATCCTTAAAGGATTAAACAGCATGAGAGAGTGGTTATTTCTAATAGATGGCACTAGAGACTCAGCCTCCTTCCTGTTAGAAGAGGCTATTTGCATGGAAGCACATCTATAAGTCTTCATTTATTCTCATTTAAAAAAAAAAATAAGTTTGAAAACCAATTTAATGTATATTTGCCTATGCAAACATTTTTCAATGATGCAATACATCTATGATTAGAAAAAAAGGAATCAACTTTGCAAATAGTCTTACCCCCTTCACCCCGAAGCCTGTTTTCATCTTCCTATCCAGGACATTTTTTCAATTCAGACCACCAACAATTTATGAAGTAATAACTCTGGAATGATTCAATGGATCCTAGTGATTCTGAGACAGTTGTCTCGTGACATATTGTACTTCATGATAGTTGTAAAATTTCTTTGATATGACTTGAATTTATTTGTGAAAAAAAATAGAAATTTGACGAAAATCTTGAAAAATGGGCAATTTTCTAATTTTCCATTCTTATGCCCTTAAATCAGAGAGTTCTATCACACAAAATAGTTCATAAATAACATTTCACACATGTCTCCTTTAGATCAACACAATCTTGGAAACATAATTTTTTTTTTTGGTTAGGAAGTAATAAGGGTTACAAGTTGACCAGCGATGTCTCATTTTTACAACAAAATTTACAAAACCATTTTTTTAGGGACCACAACACATTTAAAGTGATTTTGAGGGGTCAATATGACAGAAAATACCGCAAAGAGACACCATTCTCAAAACTTCATCCCTCACGGTGCGCAAAACTACATTCAAGAAGTTTACTAACCCTTCACATGCTTCACAGAAACTGAAGCAACGTGGAAGAAAAAATGAACATTTCACTTTTTAATTAAAAAAAGGATCTTTTAGCCCCAATTTTTTAATTTTTACCAGGAGAAAATGGACCTCAAAAGTTGTTGTGCAATCTCTCCTAAATACGCTGATACCCAACATGTGTTGGAAAACCACTGATTGGGTGAACGGCAGGGCTCAGAAGGGAAGTAACACTCTTTGACTTTTTGAACATGAAATTGGCTGGAATTGAGAGAGGAGACTATGTCGCGTTCAAAGAGCCCCTGATGTGCTTAAACAGTAGAATCCCCCCACATGACCTCATTTTGGAATCTAGACCCCTCAAGAAACTTATCTAGATGTGTGGTGAGCACTTTGATCCCCCAAGTGCTTCACACAGAAGTTTATAAGACTCGTGAAAAAAAAATCACATTTTTGCCACAAAAAATACCTTTTAGCCCCCAATTTTTTTATTTTCACAAGGGTAACAGGAAAAAATGGACCCCAAAAGTTGTTGCGTAATTTCTCTTGAGTACGCTGATATCCCACATATCGTGGAAAACCACTGATTGGGCACACAGCAGAGCTCGAAAGGGAAGTAGCACTGTTTGACTTTTTGAACCCAAAATTGTCTGGAATTGAGAGCGAACACCATGTCACGCTCAAAGAGCCCCTGATGTGCCTAAACAGTAGAATCCCCTTACAAACTAAACCCCTCATGGAACTCATCTAGATGTGTCATGAGCACTTTGAACTCCCAGGTACTTTGCACAAGTTTATAACGTAGAGCCATGAAAATAAAAAAAAATCACCCAGCACCAATCACAGAATGTCACATTTTTTTCTCAAAACTTTATTGACACATTGACTAGCCAATCACAGTGATCCCTGACACAGGGGAAGGGGTGGTACAGACCCCCAGGGCGACGTGCATGGATGGTCTTCTGTTGCGGAAAGCAGCCATCTTAACCCGGCGATCGGAAATAGCGGCACCGTATATATGCTGCACTTTGTGGGAACGCAGCTCACAGCATATTGGGAAGGGGTTAAAGTAGGATCAACCATCATAAGCCATTTATATGAACATGTAGGTCATAAAAAGCTGAACAAAATGATACATTAATATCTGTGAAACAATGTTTTATTCAAGAGAAATCCACTTTTTTATGCAAATGAGATGTTAAGATCTATGGACAGGACACTGATCTCCCTGGAAATCTGTCTCCAAAACTTATTTTAAATGAAAGGGGGCATTACAAGTGTATGACTTGTAATGACTGAAAGTTTGCTTTCAAAAATTATCTGCAGTGAGATTAAAACTAACACAGTACAGGAGAGCTAAAACATTACAGCAGAAGTGAACACTGTCTCATTACAAAAAATTCTGCAGCTGCAGTCCTATCACAGTGCTTCAGCTTCCATCTCACAGGCAGCCAGTGTGTGGGAAGAGCAGTACAGCAGAGTCAACATCACTGTGAGAAAACAAGTACAAATATCCATATTGTGTTTGTGATGAGACAAATTTTCAGCTCTGCTGTACTATGTCGGTAATAATCAGGCACAGCCCTGCAGCAGAACTTTGCTGCATTGTGTTAGCTCTGTGTTAGTTCTGCTCTTAAGGCTGAGCTGTGCGTGATTATAAGAGCAAAATGTCAGTCATTACTTGTTTCACTCTGGTAACACCACATTTTATTTAAAATAAGGTCTGCTGTCAGAATATTATGCAGATCTTTGCCCAGACTATAGATATTTATGACCATTTGCATAAAACAAAAATGTGCATTTCTCTGGAATAAGATATTGCAGATATCAAGGTATCATTTCATTCATCTTTCTATGACCTGCATGCTCAAAAAGACTGACAGATTCCCTTTAACCCTTTCACGACATGCGCCCTACTATTACTGCGCATGTCGTGTCTCCCCCTTTGATGTGGGCTCCGGCACTGAGCCCACATCAAAGTCGCGACATGTCAGCTGTTTTGTACAGCTGACATGTGTGCGCAATAGCGGCGGGTGAAATCGCTATTCACCCGCCGCTATTAACCTGTTAAATGCCGCTGTTAAACGCTGACAGCGGCATTTAACTACCGCTTCCGGCCGTGCGGCCGGAAATGAGCGCATCGCCGACCCCTGTCACATGATCGGGGTCGGCGATGTGTCAGGACAGTAACCATAGAGGTCCCTGAGACCTCTATAGTTACTGATGCCGGCCTGCTGTGAGCACCCCCCTATGGTCGGCGCTCACAGCACACCTGCAATTCAGCTACATAGCAGTGATCTGATGTAGCTGAGCCAATCGAGTTGTGCCAGCTTCTAGCCTCCCATGGAGGCTATTGAAGCATGGCACAAGTCAAGTAAAAAAAAAATGTTTTTAAAAATATGAAAAAAATATAAAAAAAATAAAAGTTTAAAACACCCCCCTTTCGCCCCATCCTAAATAAAACAATAAAAAGAAAATCAAACCTACACGTATTTGGTATCGCCGCGTTCAGAATCGCCCGATCTATCAATAAAAAAAAGCATTAATTTGATCGCTAAACAGCGTAATGAAAAAAAAATTTGAAATGTCAGAATTGCGTTTTTTTGGTCGCCGCGACATTGCATTAAAATGCAATAACGGGCGATCAAAAGAACGTATCTGCACAAAAGTGATATTATTAAAAACGTCAGCTTGGCACGCAAATAATAAGCCCTCACCCGACCCCAGATCACGAAAAATGGAGACGCTTCGGGTATCGGAAAATGGCACTTTTTTTTTTTTTTTTAAAGCAAAGTTTTGATTTTTTTTTCACCACTTGGATAAAAAATAACCTAGACATATTAGGTGTCTATCAACTCATAATGACCTAGAGAATCACAATGGCAGGTTAGTTTTAGCATTTTGTGAAACTAGCAAAAAAGCCAAACAAAAAACAAGTGTGGGATTGCACTTTTTTTGCAATTTCACCGCACTTGGAATTTTTTCCTGTTTTCTAGTAAAAGACATGGTAAAACCAATGGTGTCTTTCAAAAGTACAACTCGTCCAGCAAAAAATAAGCCCTCACATGACCATATTGACGGAAAAATAAAAAAGTTATGGCTCTGGGAAGGAGGGAAGTGAAAAACAAAAACGCAAAAACGAAAAAGGGCCGCGACTTGAAGGGGTTAATAAAAATAAGTTACCACTATATGTCTACAATTGCTATATAGATTTATACAATATCCCTATAATTCCAGATGGAAAATAATCTTTTTGCCTGCTCCTGCAATAATGAGCCTTCGCGGGCAGGGTCCTCTCTCCTACTGTACCAGTTATGACTTGTATTGTTCAAGATTATTGTACTTGTTTTTATTATGTATACCCCTCCTCACTTGTAAAGCACCATGGAATAAATGGCGCTATAACAATAAATAATAATAATAATAATAATAATAATAATACTATTTTATCACATGTGTGTTAGAAAAAGTAAGGGGATAGCTTAACTGGAGAGCATCTTCAGGATGAAATCATATAGGTTTGGTATGCAGTCTTTTACCAAAGAATCGCGATGTCACCAGTGGCTGATTAACCCTTTTGGCACTGATTGGCTGAGCAATAGTTAATGACCAATCAATGCCGAAATGGTTAATCTAAAATAGCGATCACACTCTGTGCGCCATGTTTACCTCAGAGTTGGTGTGCAGAGGGGTTGTATGCTCACTCTGTGTTAAGGTACCGTCACACTAAACGATATCGCTAGCGATCCGTGACGTTGCAGCGTCCTGGCTAGCGATATCGTTGTGTTTGACACGCAGCAGCGATCAGGATTCTGCTGTGATATCGCTGGTCGTTGATTAAAGTTCAGAACTTTATTTGGTCATCAGATCGCCGTGTATCGTTGTGTTTGACAGCAAAAGCAACGATACCAGCGATATTTTACACTGGTAACCAGGGTAAATATCGGGTTACTAAGCGCAGGGCCGCGCTTAGTAACCCGATGTTTACCCTGGTTACCAGTGTAAAATGTAAAAAAACAAACAGTACATACTCACCCTCTGATGTCTGTCACACGTCCCCCGGCGTTCGCTTCCCGCACTGACTGTGAGCTCCGGCCGCCGCAAAGTGAAAGTACAGCACAGCGGTGACATCACCGCTCTGCTGTTAGGGCCGGCGCTCAGTCAGTGCAGGAAGCGGACGCCGGGGGACGTGAAGGTGAGTATGTACTGTTTGTTTTTTTACATTTTACACTGGTAACCAGGGTAAACATCGGGTTACTAAGCGCGGCCCTGCGCTTAGCAACCCGATGTTTACCCTGGTTACCCGGGGACCTCGGCATCGTTGGTCGCTGGAGAGCGACTGTCTGTGTGACAGCTCTCCAGCGACCAAACAGCGACGCTGCAGCGATCGGCATCGTTGTCTGTATCGCTGCAGCGTCGCTTAGTGTGACGGTACCTTTACCTGAGAGGAATTCTTTGGTGGCCGGCCAGTGCGATCCTCCTGCACTCTGTCTCCTGCCTGTGTGTTGTGTGCTGAGAATTCATGCTTTTCCCATGGCCGCAGTGCTCTGATCAGTATCACTGCTGATCAGAGTCTGTGCCCAGGGACTTTTTCATTTTTTAGATATAAGTAGAATAGCGGATGTCGCTGTTTAAGTGATGTCTGTTTTTTTTTTTTTTAGAAAAAACTAAATAGTAGTTAGTACAGTGTAGCTTTATAGGTAGGGAGGTAGCGCATTAGGGGAGCGGACATTGCAGTATAAGTGACATCTGATTTTCTTTTAGAAAAAAAGCAGTTAGTACAGAGTAGCTTTATAGCTAGGTAGGTAGCGCATTAGGGGACCGAACGTCACAGTGTGATGTATGATCTTCTCTTAGAAAAAAAATAGTAGTACAGAATAGCTTCATAGGTAGGGAGGTAGCGCATTAGGGGAGCAGACATTGCAGTATAAGTGACTTCTGAATTTTTTTAATAAAAAAAATATTTAAAAAAAAGTAGTAGCTTCATAGGTGGAGTGGCAGCGTTTTTTTTTTTTGCAAAAATAAAAAGTATTGTGCCGGATACATGTTTAGCTAGGAGAGCGTGTGTCGCAGTGTTAGGGATGACAGTTTTTCTTTTGCAAAAAAAAAAGAATAGAATTGAGTAAATATTTAGCTAGTGCATAATGGGAGCATAAGGCGCAGTGCTAGTGATGCCCGTTTTTCTTTGGCAAAAAAATAAGAATAGTTAGAGCCATGTAAATTTATAGCTAGTGCATTAGGGGAGTGTACCTTGCAGTGGTAGTGACATTCTTTTTTCTTTTGAGTAAAAAAAAAAGAATAGTTAGCACCAAGTAACTATAGGTAGGGCATTAGTGTAGTGAATTTCACTGTAATTTTTTTATATTTTAATTTTTTTTTTTACATCTACAGATTTTTGTTTTCCTTTCTTTTCTTCTAAGTGTTTCTTCAACATTTTTCCTTTTGACTTTTTTCTCTACTTTTCGTTTCTCTACTTTTTTTCTCTCTACTTTTTATAACAAATAGTACTTTTTACTAGTGATGAGCGAATATACTCGTTACTCAAGATTTCTTGAGCATGCTCGGATGTCATCCGAGTATTTTTTAGTGCTTGGAGATTTAGTTTTCATTGCCGTAGCTGAATGATTTACATCTGTTAGCCAGCATAAGTACATGTGGGGATTCCCTAGCAACCAGGCAACCCCCACTTTAAAAATTATTTCATCTTGTAAATGTTTTTTGCAGCCAGACATGAGTTTTTCAATTCTTGTTTGAGAGATTTTCATCCATTCTTCCTTGGAACATTTTTCCAGTTCTGTGAGATTCCTGGTCATCTTGCAAGCACTACTATTTTGAAGTCTAGCCACAGATTTTCAATGATGTTCAGACCAGGGGACTGTGTGGGCCATTGTAAAACCTTCAGCTTATGCCATTTGAGGGAGTCTATTGTGGATTTTGATGTGTGTTTAGGATCATTATCCAATTGCAGAAGCCATCCTCTTTTCAACTTCAGCTTTTTTACAGATGGTGTTATGTTTGAGTCAAGAATTTTTTGTAAAACAAGAGGGGATTATAGGGAGAGAAATGGGAAGCGCAGACTTCTGAGTGTAGTAGTCAGTTTCCAAAGGTGTGTACTCAGTGTGAATCCACTCACCTTTTTGGTGTCTTGCTATACTGCGTATAGATCCAATCCATGGATCACGCCATTCCTCTTTCCACTCAGTTTGCTGCAAAGATCTGGGAACTGATGAGCGCACTGAACAGTGCATTCATAGGCGATAACTCTTTGTGAATGTTTTTCCCAGCAATATGTGCTCCTGAAGGATGATGATGGAACTCAATATTCTGATTCAAAGATGATTTTTATTTCAAACTAAAATACAACCGGTTTCGACTTCTTAGAGTCTTCCTCAGGTATAATGTCATGCATAAAATAAAAATGCATAAAACGTTTATGCATGACATTATACCTGAGGAAGACTCTAAGAAGTCGAAACCGGTTGTATTTTAGTTTGAAATAAAAATCATCTTTGAATCAGAATATCGAGTTCCATCATCATCCTTCAGGAGCGCATATTGCTGTCAAGAATTTTTTGAAATTTAATTGAATCCATTCTTCCCTCTACTCGAAAAATGCCATTGGCTGCAATACAACCCTGTTGTGAAATTGGATTCTGGGCTCCCCCGGTGGCCACTTGTGGAATTGTACTTGTGTGCATCATCCCCTCTGTTCACCTGCTCCTATCAGGATGTGGGAGTCGCTATATAACCTTGCTCCTCTGTCAGTTTCATGCCGGTCATCAATGTAATCAGAAGCCTTCTGTGCATGTTCCTGCTACTAGACAACTCCTAGCTAAGTTGGACTTTTGTCCTTGTGTGTTTTTGCATTTTGTTCCTGTTCACAGCTGCTGTTTCGTTACTGTGTCTGGAAAGCTCTTGTGAGCGGAAATTGCCACTCTGGTGTTATGAGTTAATGCTAGAGTCTTAAAGTAATTTCTGGATGGTGTTTTGATAGGGTTTTCTGCTGACCATGAAAGTGCCCTTTCTGTCTTCATGTTATCTAGTAAGCGGACCTCGATTTTGCTAAACCTATTTTCATACTACGTTTGTCATTTCATCTAAAATCACCGCCAATATATGTGGGGGCCTCTGTCTGCCTTTTGGGAAAATTTCTCTAGAGGTGAGCCAGGACTGTCTTTTCCTCTGCTAGGATTAGGTAGTTCTCCGGCTGGCGCTGGGCATCTAGGGATAAAAAACGTAGGCATGCTACCCGGCCACTTCTAGTTGTGCGGCAGGTTTAGTTCATGGTCAGTATAGTTTCCATCTTCCAAGAGCTAGTTCTCATATATGCTGGGCTATGTTCTCTCGCCATTGAGAATCATGACACAACCCCAAAAGCATCATTGACCCTCCCTCAGGCGTAATGGTTGGTGAGATGTTCTTTTCCTAAAATTCTGTGCCCTTTTTTCCACACATACCTTTGATTGTTGTGGCCAAAGAGTTCTATTATAACCTCATCGGTTTCCAAAATGTATCAGGCTTGTTTAGATGTTGCTTTGCATACTTCTGATGCCTAATTTTATAGTGAGGATGCAGAAGAGGTTTTCTTCCATGAAAGACATATTAGTGCAGGTGTCCCTGAACTGTAGAAAAATGTACCACAACTCTAGAGTCTGCTAAATCTTTTTGAAGTTCTTTTGCAGTCAAGGGGGGTTCTGATCTATCTCTCTACCAATCCAATGAGCAGCTCTCACTGAAATTTTGCTTGGTCTTCCAGACCTTATCTTGACCTCCACTGTTCATGCTTACTGCAATTTTTTAATTACATTTCAAACTGAGGAAAGGGAAACTTGAAAAATCTTTGCTATCTTCTTATAACCTTCTCCTGCTTTGTGGGCCTCCTCCATTTTCATTTCCAGAGTGCTAGGCAGCTGGTTAAAAGAACATATGGCTGCTGTTTTTTGACACAAGGGTAGAGGAGGCTGGGTTTTTATTAATTTGGGTAATTTGCATCACTCGGCCTTATGTAACAATGACAATGATAGTGAACAAGCCTTCACCCTAGCAGGCTAATAAAGGTCTGAAACCTTGGTCAAAGTTATCTGTTCACACTAATCTCCGCGGATGACCAAACTTTTCTATCAGCCAAATTTCCTTTTTGTAATTTAAAAAATGTAAAAGATGAAAAAAAAAAAAAAAAAAAAAAAAAAAAAAAAATATATATATATATATATATATATATATATATATATATATAGTATATACTGTATATATTGTGCCTAAATTGCAAAGGAGATGTGTCATCTTTAACTTTAGGTCTTCTATATATCATTTCATCTTCAACTTGCTTAAGCCTATGTGCACACGTTGCAGATTGGTGTGCGGATTTTTCCGCACTGTTTTTGCAAAAACCGCAGGTAAACTGCATTGTGGATTGCCCGCAGATTTGTTGCGGATTTACCTCGGTTTTTGTGCGGATTCCACCTGCGGTTTTATACCTGCGGATTCCTATTGAGGAGCAGGTGTAAACCGCTGTGGAATCTGCACAAAGAATTGACATGCTGCGGAAAAAACAACGCTGCGTTTCCGTGCGCTTTTTTCCTTAGCATGTGCACTGCAGATTTTGTTTTCCATACGTTTACATGGTACTGTACAATGCATGGAAAACAGCTGCAGATCCGCAGAGTCAAATCCGCTGTGGATCCGCAGCAAAATCCGCAACGTGTGCACATAGCCTAACTGTTCACAATAACAGTAACTTTTACCAGGGGTGTCCAAACTTTTGCATGCCACTGTACAATATGTCAGAAGAAAACAATCTCAGAATCATTAGGATCCTTTGAAGCGGTCAAGATTTATTACCTCATAAAGTGACACTTGTCAGAATTTTTAAAATTGACCTGGTCAGGAAGGTGAAAACAGGCTTCGGGGTGAAATGGCTAATTATGTTTTCAGCACTTTAAATCTATGGTGCTGTTAGTTCTGTTAAGTTTGGGAGTCAAAGAATAGGCAGTTAAACATAGGTCCAAAATGCCTATGTAAAGTTTAAAAGAAAATCTGATTAACTGCAGTGATAATGAAGCCTGTCTATAGATGCATTAATATGACAAAACATATCTAACAGCTTTTTAAATTTTGCCTGTCAACTACTTCATGATGATGACAATGATTCATGAACGATCAATTTTATTAAATGCACCATTCCACCTGTTTTTTTTTTTTAAATTCCGCGCTGGAGTGGTGTCACTATTGTACCGTCCCTGCCTCTAGTATTACAATTACCAGCTGAATTCTTCATCTGTTCTCAGTGCCTCTGTGGTTGTCTTTTGCTGATTATAACCTACCAGATTGCTCCAGTATTTGTGGGGAGAGTTGATCACTTCTCAGTGTAAGTCTATGAGAGCTAAAACAAGGTTCTCATAGACTTACCGTAAATTGAGAGCTTGTGACCGTTATGTCTGATTTCCGGCCAATCAGGAGATGCAGTCAGAACATGATGGAGAGAGACCAAAGCGGCACTGGGAATAGCTGAAGATAGCAGCAAGTAAGAATATTACTAGAGGCAGGGAACTTACATTGGTGCCGCCACTGAAGTGGTGCTTTAATAATACACAATAGTTTAATAATTCACTCTTGGTTATTCTATTTTTTTTTACATTGTGAAACTATTGCTAGAATCACTCAAAAACAGAAATCGTAACAGTGACTTGAAAGTAGTGAGCTATAATAGCCACTATATAACATTCAAAATTAGGGGCATTTAAGATTACTAAAAGAAGTCAGTATCACAATGTAATGTACATTTCTTCTGATTATCTTCTCTTTTTGGTGTACTCTACATCGTGTTACGAAATCGTCATGACTCCTGAGCTCAGTGATTGGCTGCAGGGGTCACATTCTGTAGCAGATACATCACAAACTGCTGTGCCAGCACAGACCGGGGACCACAGGGGTGGAAAAGCAGTGGCATAAGGTTAATTTCTGATTTTTATATTTTAGATTACTGTTTAAACTAGGACAGAGAGTGCGCTAAAAATATATCTGGAAAACCCCTTTAATGCTGAAAGGTAATCCTAATGCACTGTGCATTCTACAATTTGCGCCCCAGCACAAGGTATAACTTGACGACCATGAACCACTTGACAGAAATCTATTTGCAGATCCTTTATTAAATTGTATTGTAATCAGTTTCTTATACTTTTTATCCCTTAAGCTTTCCACTGGGGACTCATCATTTATGGAACAAGTGGAACTTCTGCCCACATTAATTAAAATAAATACATTTCATGTGTCACACCGAGCCAATACTCACCAACAATTGTATATAACAGGAAATGCAGAAATCTACATTAATTAAAGGCTGCAACACAAGATATGTGATGTTTCATTTCTCAGACCTCATACCAAAAGAGAAATAAATTGATATAGCAAAATTAATTAGAAGTGTATTCTCTGGAAATGTCAGGTGACTCTTCTTTTCTGTGAAGTTCAATTTCTTCCCTATTTTTACTATGCTGTTCAGTTAAAACTGAGAATGAACTGCTAGCACTTTGACATCTGGTTTTTCAGAAAGGCAAATTGATCTGTTCATAAATTACTCCCCAGTTGCTCATATGGCTGATGTATTAGCTCAGCAGTGAAGTTCCTAGTTAAAAGTGAGAAAGTAATTGTTCAATTTATCCCTGTAAAACCCTGTGTCTCTACCTTAGCATTGTGCTGAAATGTTCATTGACAAAAGGTAAAATCAGATATCAACATGGACCTCCAGTCGATAGCATTGCAGACCAACTGCATAAGTGATAGATTTACTTTAATAGATCGGCATGATGGTTGCTAAGAACTTTGCAGAAGTAATTTAATACAAACTATTGATTGTGTTAAAGCTGATTCTTTCATCTGCGTATTGTATATTAGACAAACCATTTAGCATATATACTAAACAGCAATAAGGAGTGACTGATGTGTAATGTACTTACAGTGGATAAAAAAGTCTATAGTCTCCTGTTAAAATGGCAGGTTTTTGTCATGAAAAAAAATACAAAAAAAACAAAAGAAATATGATTTTGTTAGATAAGTGTGATCATTCTCAGCCTGAGTGTGAACACTCTCATATATCTGAAGATGTGGTTGTGATCAAAATTGGGTAGGCAAGCAGGATCATTAATGTAGAATCAATACAAGCAGACACATAAACAAGCAACTACAGATGAACAAGCAAAGAACCAATGTTTGGACCAAGAGTGGTAGGTGGAGCTGGGTGATATAGACCATGTTAGCACAGGGAACCTAATCTCTGGAGGACACAGCAGGGTTAAATTCCTGCAGAGTTCAGTCCTAAGGCTAGATGGAAGCCACATGGAGGTTCAGCAGTGCTGAATGAAGCAGCCTCAGCAAGATGGACAGACATGAGGAAAAACCGCATAGTGAGCAGAGCGGCGCTGGGAAGGCCAGCAAGTCACCACAGTGACACAAATATGAGTCAATTCTGCAGCAAAAATTTGCAACAACAATTTCAGGCCTGTGCTAAAAAGATGAATTTCACCTTTCAATAACCTTACACATCCCTCCAAATTAACAAAAGAGTTTTGGAATGACCCTGCCAGATCTCAGACCTTGAAAACCTTTGGGTTGATCTGGAGAGGGCTGTACACAGGAGATGCCCTTGCAGTCCACTGTAACCACTGAGCAACTAGTAAAAAGAGGTAGAGGAGCCTGCCCACACAGGATTATAATCTATAGGGTAAGGGTAGGTTCATATTGCGTTAGTGAGGTCCTTTTAGCACATACCCTAACGGACTGCGCTAACGCAAGTGCCGACTTTGGCACAGCGCTAGCGCAGATGGAGCATCTGCTAGCTCCATCTGCGCTAGCAGTGACGGACCCGGAAATGCTGCAGCCCGTGTCTCGGGTCCGTCACTCAATGACGGCACATCGCCTAGCGATGCATCCGACATTCCTTTCAATGGCGGCGTTAACGGACTACATTACACCGCGTTATGCCACGGTGTAACGTAGTCCGTTTGACGTACAGCCATAACGCAATGTGAACCCAGCCTAATGGCCAAGGAGACAGAAGGTCAAGGGGTTGAAGCAGCTTTGGTGTCAGTGATATGACAAAGGTATTATTGCAGGCTTTAAGCATTTCTAAAGAGATGCATTTTCAGATTGCAACTGAAGGCTCCAAATGTGGGAGACAAATGGACATGTTGAAGGACTAAATTCCAAATGATTAGGGTTCTTCGATAAAAATCTTGGAGGTGATTGGGTGAAGAACAAACGACAGTGTAGGAGAAAAGGAGGTCTTGTGAAATTCAGAGACTATGTGGGGGATCTGGAGATTATATGGAGAAGACAGATTATAGGCAGCCTTATAAATCATTGTTAGTAGTTTAAACTGGAATTCGCTGGGGAATTGCAAGCCAGTTGAGAGATTGGCAGAGGGCAGACGAGGAGAAGTAGGGGTTAAAAGAGCAGCAGAGTTTGGAATTGAGTGAAGAGGTGCGAAAATGTTCGTCAGGAGTAGAGATGAGCGAATATGTTCAGATAATGATTGCCAAACATAAATTCAACACGAATAAGGTACATTCCGATTTGTGATTGGTAACACCAGCATTTTTCTTAAAATTGGAAAAAGTCGGTAACATTCGGTAAAAGATGCTACAAAAGCCGACAATTCATGTGCCGCGTTCAGTAAAATCACAGCGGGACAGGTTAGGCTACTTTCACACTAGCATTGTACTCGGCCCGTCGCAGTGCATCGGGCCGACGTACCGACGCTAGCAGTGAATGCGCCTCACAACGGGGCAGGGGATGCATTTTTCCAGCACATCCGCCGCCCCATTGTGAAGTGCGGGGAGGTGGGGGCGGAGTTCCGGCCGCGCATGCGCGGTCAGAAATGGCGGTCCGTCGGCAGCAAAAAACATTACATGTAACGTTTTTTGCAGCCGACGGTCCGCCACAACACGGCGCAACTGTCGCACGACGGTTGCGACGTGTGGCAAGCGTCGCAATGCGATGCTAATGCAAATCAATGGTGCAAAAATGCATCCTGCAAGCACTTTTGCAGGATGCGTTTTTTCAACCAAACGACGCATAGCGCGTGCAGTGCACGACGCTAGTGTGAAAGTAGCCTTAGAATAGAATAGATAGAATAGATATATACACATAGAATACATAGATATATAGATGTCAGTGACACACACACATATATATGTATATATATTACATAGATAGAGGAAAAGCCGGCAATTCGGCAGCCGCATAGTGTAAAAATCACTGCAGGAGCCGACAGGATAGAAGAGATGGATTACATACAGTAAATACAAGATAGAATAGGTAGATATATAGATGTCTGTGACAAATACGATTAGTACAGTGAGTGTGCAGCGTACTGTACATGTATTTATTTAATAAAAGATTATTTTTCTGAAAAAAATGGCGTGGGTTCCAGTGCAATTTTCGTAACCAGCAGAGGGAAAACCGAAGGCTGGGGGCAGATGATTATAGCCTGGGAAGTGGGTAATACCCATGGAGCTTCCCAGGCTATTAATAGCAGCTCACAGCTGTATACTTAGCCTTTACTGACTATTAAAATGGGGACCCTAAAAAAAATGACACAGGGTCCCCCTATAATTAATAACCAGCAAAGGCTATGCAGATAGCTGTGGGCTGATATCAATAACCTAGGAAGGGGCCATGGATACTGACCCCAGGCTAAAAACATCAGCTCTCTGTATTTTTTTACATTATTTATTTACAGCGCAGGAGTGGCAGATGAATACTCCCATCCACCGCTCCGGTTCTCACTGTTATTAGCGGCAGCAAGTGTCAGCTGATGGGAGCTGTAGTCCCATCAGCTGACACCAGTGACCTGAGGTAAACTTTATACCTCCGATCACAGCTGAGTACTCACACTGTCTTCTGACAGCGTGTGAACCGCAGCTCTCTGACTGGCAGGGATGATTTCACCACCGATCAGTAGCACTACGCCGGTGTTTCCCACGCTGTCACACACACCAGCTTTTTTACTGTGTATGTTTGGCTATATTTGGCGATTTAATCGATGATTAAATCAGCAAATATTGCAAATTCGGTGACTGTGAGTTGAACCGAACATTTAAATATTCGCTCATCTCTAGTCAGGAGGCCACAAAGAAGAATATTGCAATAGCTAAGGTGGGAGATTATGAGGGCATGTACTAATATTTTAGTAGATTTGGAGTAGAAGAAAGGGCGAAATAAGAAAATATTTTAAAGTTGGAGGAGGCAGGAGATGAGAAAAAGGAAGAAATGGCTTAACCCCTTCACCCCCAAGGGTGGTTTGCACGTTAATGACCGGGCCAATTTTTACAATTCTGACCACTGTCCCTTTAGGAGGTTATAACTCTGGAACGCTTCAACGGATCTTGGCGATTCTGAGATTGTTTTCTTGTGACATATTGTACTTCATGATAGTGGTAAAATTTCTTCGATATAACTTGCGTTTATTTGTGAAAAAAACGGAAATTTGGCGAAAATTTTGAAAATTTTGCAATTTTCCAACTTTGAATTTTTATGCCCTTAAATCACAGACATATGTCACGCAAAATACTTAATAAGTAACATTTCCCACATGTCTACTTTACATCAGCACAATTTTGGAACCAAAATTTTTTTTTGTTAGGGAGTTATAAGGGTTAAAAGTTGACCAGAAATTTCTCATTTTTACAACACCATTTTTTTTTAGGGACCACATCTCATTTGAAGTCATTTTGAGGGGTCTGTATGATAGAAAATACCCAAGTGTGACACCATTCTAAAAACTGCACCCCTCAAGGTGCTCAAAACCACACTCAAGAAGTTTATTAACCCTTCAGGTGTTTCACAGGAATTTTTGGAATGTTTAAATAAAAATGAACATTTAATTTTTTTTCACACAAAATTTATTTCAGCTCCAATTTGTTTTATTTTACCAAGGGTAACAGGAGAAAATAGACTGCAAAAGTTGTTGTACAATTTGTCCTGAGTACGCTGATACCCCATATGTGGGTGTAAACCATTGTTTGGGCGCATGGCAGAGCTTGGAAGGGAAGGAGCGCCATTTGACTTTTCAATGCAAAATTTACTGGAATTGAGATGGGACGCCATGTTGCGTTTGGAGAGCCCCTGATGTGCCTAAACATTGAAACCCCCTACAAGTGACACCATTTTGGAAAGTAGACCCCCTAAGGAACTTATCTAGATGTGTGGTGAGCACTTTGACCCACCAAGTGCTTCACAGAAGTTTATAATGCAGAGCCGTAAAAATAAAAAATCATATTTTTTCACAAAAATGATCTTTTCACCCCCAATTTTTTATTTTCCCAAGGGTAAGAGAAGAAATTGGTCCCCAAAAAATGTTGTGCAATTTGTCCTGAGTACGCAGATACCCCATATGTTGGGGTAAACCACTGTTTGGGCGCATGGCAGAGCTTGGAAGGGAAGGAGCGCCATTTGACTTTTCAATGCAAAATTGACTGGAATTGAGATGGGACGCCATGTTGCGTTTGGAGAGCCCCTGATGTGCCTAAACATTGAAACCCCCTACAAGTGACACCATTTTGGAAAGTAGACCCCCTAAGGAACTTATCTAGATGTGTGGTGAGCACTTTGACCCACCAAGTGCTTCACAGAAGTTTATAATGCAGAGCCGTAAAAATAAAAAATCATATTTTTTCACAAAAATGATCTTTTCGCCCCCAATTTTTTATTTTCCCAAGGGTAAGAGAAGAAATTGGTCCCCAAAAAATGTTGTGCAATTTGTCCTGAGTACGCAGATACCCCATATGTTGGGGTAAACCACTGTTTGGGCGCATGGCAGAGCTCGGAAGTGAAGGAGCGCCATTTGACTTTTCAATGCAAAATTGACTGGAATTGAGATGGGACGCCATGTTGCGTTTGGAGAGCCCCTGATGTGCCTAAACATTGAAACCTCCTACAAGTGACACCATTTTGGAAAGTAGACCCCCTAAGGAACTTATCTAGATGTGTGGTGAGCACTTTGACCCACCAAGTGCTTCACAGAAGTTTATAATGCAGAGCCGTAAAAATAAAAAATCATATTTTTTCACAAAAATGATTTTTCGCCCCCAATTTTTTATTTTCCCAAGGGTAAGAGAAGAAATTGGTCCCCAAAAAATGTTGTGCAATTTGTCCTGAGTACGCAGATACCCCATATGTTGGGGTAAACCACTGTTTGGGCGCATGGCAGAGCTCGGAAGTGAAGGAGCGCCATTTGACTTTTCAATGCAAAATTGACTGGAATTGAGATGGGACGCCATGTTGCGTTTGGAGAGCCCCTGATGTGCCTAAACATTGAAACCTCCTACAAGTGACACCATTTTGGAAAGTAGACCCCCTAAGGAACTTATCTAGATGTGTGGTGAGCACTTTGACCCACCAAGTGCTTCACAGAAGTTTATAATGCAGAGCCGTAAAAATAAAAAATCATATTTTTTCACAAAAATGATCTTTTCGCCCCCAATTTTTTATTTTCCCAAGGGTAAGAGAAGAAATTGGTCCCCAAAAAATGTTGTGCAATTTGTCCTGAGTACGCAGATACCCCATATGTTGGGGTAAACCACTGTTTGGGCGCATGGCAGAGCTTGGAAGGGAAGGAGCGCCATTTGACTTTTCAATGCAAAATTGACTGGAATTGAGATGGGACGCCATGTTGCGTTTGGAGAGCCCCTGATGTGCCTAAACATTGAAACCCCCCACAAATGACACCATTTTGGAAATTAGACCCCCTAAGGAACTTATCTAGATGTGTTTTGAGAGCTTTGCACCCCCAAGTGTTTCACTACAGATTATAACGCAGAGCCGTGAAAATAAAAATTCTTTTTTTTTTTCACAAAAATGATTTTTTAGCCCCCAGCTTTTGTATTTTTACAAGAGTAACAGAATAAACTGGACCCCAAAAGTTGTTGTCCAATTTGTCCTGAGTACGCTGATACCCCATATATGGAGGGTAACCACTGTTTGGGCGCATGACAGAGCTCGGAAGGGAAGGAGCGCCATTTGGAATGCAGACTTAAATGGATTGGTCTGCAGGCGTCACGTTGCATTTGCAGAGCCCCTGATGTACCCAAACAGTACAAACCCCCCACAAGTGACCCCATATTGGAAACTAGACCTCCCAAGGAACTTATCTAGATGTGTTGTGAGAACTTTGAACCCCCAAGTGTTTCACTACGGTTTGTAACGCAAAGCCGTGAAAATAAAAATTCTTTTTTTTTTCACAAAAATGATTTTTTAGCCCCCAGCTTTGTATTTTTACAAGGGTAACAGAATAAATTGGACCCTACAAGTTGTTGTCCAATTTGTCCTGAGTACGCTGATACCCCCTATGTGGGGGGTAACCACTGTTTGGGCACATGACAGAGCTCGGAAGGGAAGGAGCGCCATTTGGAATGCAGACTTAAATGGATTGGTCTGCAGGTGTCACGTTGCATTTGCAGAGCCCCTGATGTACCCAAACAGTACAAACCCCCCACAAGTGACCCCATATTGGAAACTAGACCTCCCAAGGAACTTATCTAGATGTGTTGTGAGAACTTTGAACCCCCAAGTGTTTCACTACAGTTTGTAACGCAAAGCCGTGAAAATAAAAATTCTTTTTTTTTTCACAAAAATGATTTTTTAGCCCCCAGCTTTGTATTTTTACAAGGGTAACAGAATAAATTGGACCCTACAAGTTGTTTTCCAATTTGTCCTGAGTACGCTGATACCCCCTATGTGGGGGGTAACCACTGTTTGGGCACATGACAGAGCTCGGAAGGGAAGGAGCGCCATTTGGAATGCAGACTTAAATGGATTGGTCTGCAGGCGTCACGTTGCATTTGCAGAGCCCCTGATGTACCCAAACAGTACAACCCCCCCACAAGTGACCCCATATTGGAAACTAGACCTCCCAAGGAACTTATCTAGATGTGTTGTGAGAACTTTGAACCCCCAAGTGTTTCACTACAGTTTACAACGCAGAGCCGTGAAAATAAAACATATTTTTTTCCCACAAAAATGATTTTTAGCCCCCCAAATTTTTATTTTCCCAAGGATAACAAGAGAACTTGGACCGCAGAAGTTGTTGTTCAATTTGTCCCGAGTACGCTGATAACCCATATGTTGGGGTAAACCCCTTTTTGGACGCACGGGAGAGCTCGGAAGGGAAGGAGCACTGTTTTACTTTTTCAACGCAGAATTGGCTGGAATTGAGATCGGACGCCATGTCGCGTTTGGAGAGCCCCTGATGTGCCTGAACAGTGGAAACTCCCCAATTCTACCTGAAACCCTAACCCAAACACACCCCTAACCCTAATCCCAACGGTAACCCTAACCCTACCCCTAACCTCACCTCTAACCGTTTAATGAACATTTTCTGACAGTCATAAGTGCCACGTATTTAAGTGCCACATATTTAAGTGCCACGTATTTAAGTGCCATGTGTTTCAGTGCCACGTGTTTCAGTGCCACGTGTTTCAGTGCCACGATATTTCAGTGCCACGTATTTCAGTGCCACGTACTATAAATACTATAACTATGTGGTTATACGTGGCACTGAAATATCGTGGCACGTAAATACGTGGCACTTAAGTACGTGGCACTTAAGTACGTGGCACTTAAGTACGTGGCACGTAAATACGTGGCACGTAAATACGTGGCACGTAAATACGTGGCACTTAAGTACGTGGCACTTAAGTACGTGGCACTTATATACGTGGCACTTATATACGTGGCACTTATATACGTGGCACTTATATACGTGGCCACTGAAATATCGTGGCACTTATATACGTATATAAACGTATATTTTAGTGCCACGTATTTCAGGTTAGGGTTAGGGGTAGGGTTTTTTTTGTTTGTTTGTTTTCTTGTGTTTTTCTATAAAAACGCATGCGTCTAAAAACGCATGCGTTTTACCACGTTTACATGCGTTTTTTCACACATGCGTTTTTTCAAAAAACGCATGCAGATAAAAACGCAAGTGTGAAACCAGCCTAAAAGACGCTTTTTATAGCAAAAAAGTTTTTGCGTCTCCACATTTTGAGACCTATAATTTTTCCACATTTTGGTCCACAGAGTCATGTGAGGTCTTGTTTTTTGTGGGACGAGTTGACGTTTTTATTGGTAACATTTTCGGACACGTGACCATTTTTGATCACTTTTTATTCCGATTTTTGTGAGGCAGAATGACCAAAAACCAGCTATTCATGAATTTCTTTTGGGAGAGGCGTTTATACCGTTCCGCGTTTGGTAAAATTGATAAAGCAGTTTTATTCGTCGGGTCAGTACGATTACAGCGATATCTCATTTATATAATTTTTTTATGTTTTGGCGCTTTTATACGATAAAAACTATTTTATAGAAAAAATAATTATTTTGGTATCGCTTTATTCTCAGGACTATAACTTTTTTATTTTTTTGCTGATGATGCTGTATGGCGGCTTGTTTTTTGCGGGACAAGATGACGTTTTCAGCGGTACCATGGATATTTATATCAGTCTTTTTGATCGCGTGTTATTCCACTTTTTGTTCGGCAGTATGGTAATAAAGCGTTGTTTTTTGCCTCGTTTTTTTTTTTTTTTTCTTACGGTGTTTACTGAAGGGGTTAACTAGTGGGGCAGTTTTATAGGTTGGGTCGTTACGGACGCGGCGATACTAAATATGTGTACTTTTATTGTTTTTTTTATTTTATTTAGATAAAGAAATGTATTTATGGGAATAATATTTTATTTTTTTTTTCATTATTTTGGAATATTTTTTTTTTTTTTTTTTTACACATTTGGAAAAATTTTTTTTTAACTTTTTTACTTTGCCCCAGGGGGGGACAATACAGATCGGTGATCTGTCAGTTTGCATAGCACTCTGACAGATCACCGATCTGAGGAAAGTGCAGGCTGCTTCACAGTGCCTGCTCTGAGCAGGCGTCTGTGAAGCCACCTCCCTCCCTGCAGGACCCGGATCCGCGGCCATCTTGGATCCGGGTCTGGGAGCTGCAGGGAGGGAGGTAAGACCCTCGCAGCAACGCGATCACATCGCGTTGCTGCGGGGGGCTCAGGGAAGCCCGCAGGGAGCCCCCTCCCTGCGCGATGCTTCCCTGCACCGCCGGCACATCGCGATCATGTTTGATTGCGGTGTGCCGGGGGTTAATGTGCCGGGGGCGGTCCGTGACCGCTCCTGGCACATAGTGCCGGATGTCAGCTGTGATAATCAGCTGACACCCGGCCGCGATCGGCGGCGCTCCCCCCGTGAGCGCCGCTGATCGCGTATGACGTACTATCCCGTCGGCGGTCATACGGGCCCACCCCACCTCGACGGGATAGTACGTCGGATGTCAGGAAGGGGTTAAAGACACTTGTGAATTCTGGACAGCAGAAATGCGCCAACTGGGCCAGACAGGTACATTTGACGTTATGAACTGCCTCAGGTCAAAGTATAGATGGAGAAGAATAGGGATCTCAAGACAGAGACTTGAGGGACAGCTGCCTAGAGAGCAATGAGGAGATCCAGCAGAGGGCTTGGTTTTTGATTCCATGAAAAGAGAGGATCTGTAGTAGGAGGGGGTGATCAACTGTGTCAACGGTAGCAGACTAGTCTAGGAGGAGGAGTATATATTACTTTTTGTTATCTTTAATGGTTAGTAAGTTGTTAGCAATTTTGGTTAGGGCAATGACAGTGGTGGGAATGGATTGTAGGTTGTAGATGAGTGTATTGAATGAGCTTTGGGATGAAAGTTCAATGGGGACATACAGTTCTAGGAGTTTGCAGGTGAACAAGAGTTGTAATATGTTTTGGATTAGGAAGACATGGTAGACCGCAGTGTAAGCAGCCTGTACTTACATCAGTGCCATTGGTAGCTCCAGAATTAAATCCTAAAGACAAGGTGGACAGCAGTGTGAGCGGCATCTTTTTAACTCAGCAGCTATGGTATCTCTAGTATTAAATCTGAATATCTGCTGGAAACAGATCTTTCTACATATTAAAGAAGTCAGAGCCTCTTACTGTACAGACTCGCAGGCACCTGTCCTATTACCATTCATAACTTTCTAAGGCAAGATTCTGTCACTGTAACAAGGCAGTAAACATTTTAATTATATATTGATTACCTCCCTAGACTTAACAAGTGTGATTTGCTAATTAAAGGCATTTAGGAGCTTATTTACAATTACATTTCCTTTGGTTAATTATTTTTTTTCTGTTCCTCAAGAACTTCATTGAATTTAAGAAGGTCTTAGCTCTAAGTTTAGATGTAATCACTTCAGCCCATGATATTGAGCTGGATGCAGCTGGATGCACTACTACTATTTACAGAAACAGCCAAGCTGAGTTTGACATTTTTACATCAAGGCCCTACAAAATGCAAAAGCGGGATTTTTATCTACCATACACAATTTAAAATACACGAGTCTGTTTCTATGGCCAATGAGCTTTTGGGTCCCTTTGGGCAGGTTAAGCTAGAGGGGTTGTCCCATAATCAAAAATTAATTTTAACCAATAGATCTTGGAATAATAATAACTTAATAATAATAATAATGGATGTTTAAATAAAATGTTCCTGTGCTGAGATAATCTTATAAATGTGCCCCTGCTGTGTGCTGTGTAATGGCTGTGTCTGACTGTACAGGGACATGGTCTGATCATACCACAGCTCCTGGGGGGGGAAGCATACATACATATTACAGCATGGGATCGCAGCTGATTCTTTCTTTGCAGTAAAACATTGTTTAAAAATGGGCAGGAAAATGTTTTACCTCACAAAAAGAATCGTTTGCAATCTCCTGCTGTAATGTCTGTATACCCTTTTGCTTCCTCTCCTGCCCAGGAGCTGTGGTATGATGAGACCATGTCCCTGTACGGTCAGACACGGCCATTACATAGTACACAGCAGGGGCACATTTATAAGATTATCTCAGCACAGGAACATTTTATTTAAACACATCCAGCTGTGGAAGTTATTATTAGAAGATGTATTGATTAAAATGAACTTTTGTTCATGGGAAAACCCCTTTAATTTAGGAAAACTACCTGCAGTTCTCTCCAAGCTAAAGAGATTCGACTGTGATATTACATCATGTGACAAAAAGCAAACTCATATCTTTTGCATTAATGACAAACAAGGACTCAAACAGGACTCAACCTGTAGCATAACACCAGCATAATTAGATTAGTTTTGTACTTAATTACCTTTTGTGCTCTCCGCTTGTCTGCTCGTTGGTTCTGGTGGTATATCCTGCTGAAGTTGGAAACTATTACAGGAACTGGTAATGCAATGACCAATACTCCACTCAGGGAACATATGGAGCCAAATATCTTCCCAGCTATAGTCTTTGGAACCATGTCACCGTACCTGCAGAAAACAAACCAACATGTAAAGCTCATTCAGAAATTTGATCAACATGCAATTTAATTGCATACAGCCACCGAATCAAAAAGAATCACATAAAGGCCGGGGTCACACTAGCAATGAATACGGACGAGTGCTATGCGATAAAACAGTATTCCTCTATGGGGCAGCTCACATCAGCGTTTTTTATCTCGGCCGTTTACAACGTGTGAGAGAAATCGCAGCATGTTGTGATTGTCACCGACACTGATGCATCATATAAGCCTATGGGTGAGAATGAGGCAACATGCATCACTCAGATATCATCCAAGTGATGTGCGTTATACGCGGACCCTGGCAATTGAGGAGATGGATAAATTCATTTCTCCGCCTCCTCCACAGCTGTGCTCCGATCCGCTCTCTGCGAGAGGCTCGGATCACAAACGCATGACACGGCTCCCGCTCGCAGCAGAGCAGGAGCCAAGGGTCATTAGCATATCTCGCATCGGATGCCATATGCTCGTCTGACCCCGGCCTTATCAATATCTTCATCATTCTGTGCTACATGAAAATCCAAAATTCAGTAGAATATAACAAATGTCAAAACAACCTATTAATAAAAGAACTGGAACAATTATCTATCTTGGGCCTGGATTAATTAAACACAGAACAGAAATCAAGGTATGTTGTGCCAAGTCTCCCATTTGGCAGATACTGATAGATTTATTCGGTAGTAACATCAATGCACATTGAACTTAAACAGTATTTTACAGAAAAATAATATCTATGTCAAAAAATGTCTCATAAACAAGCCAAGTAATATTCATTGTCAACAAAAGTAAGATTGTTGTCTGTTTCAACTAGCACTTGAGATTCCATAAAAATCTTAATTTTTTATTATCGATCCAAAACAGCACATGACAAGCATGGTTAAGATCAGAGAAACCAATACATTTCAAGTTAAGATACCACTTTTATTCATGGCACATAACAGACAAATTGTGCATATGCCCTCTTTTCAAACAAACTCAATAGGAGTGAGAACCAAATCCCAAAATGCAGTGCATCAATCTAAACCTAATCAATTTTACAAAGAACACATGAGAGCTAGGGGTTAAGAAGACAAGAAATGAAGGAGCAATAGATATTGAACTTATACATAAAACCGCAATAAAGACGGCTAGGGTGTGTACAAACACTAGGAATCAAATAGTTATCAATATATTAAATGCAAAATAACAATCACCCAACAGTTCCTATTGAGAACAGGCAACAAGTGAAAATACTGTATACTAAAGACACTTTAGATAAGTATAAATTTTTGAAAAAGCACATATCGAGAGGCACGAGTATGCAGGGTTATATATGTGTATTTTCCAGATGGCCCACGATTAAGAAGATTAATATTCCATCCCTCTATATAAAAAATGAGATTTATCCAATCATAATATTTCAATAAGGATAAGCTGTTATATGTTAGGCGTTGCGATTTTCCCACTGCATGAGATACAGTAGATCCCAAGCATTGCCTGGAGCCATGGTCTCCCATACTGGTCCCGTCGCTGTGGGTGCTGCTCAGCACAGATGTTGGTCCCAGCATCTTGCTCAGGCTCATGGTATTCGTTTGGTTACTACTGGCTTTCCAGTCAAGCCTACGGTAACCAACGATATGCAGGTGCAGCCTGATGCTCGGGAATATAAGTCCAGAGATCTCCCTACTTAGCATGACTGTGATGTGGCGTCTGCTTATTGCTGGTCGGACGGTTGCTGCTCCAGTGAGGTGGCAGTTCCTGATTGGCCCGCTGACGATGTCTCGGCCGATTGGGCATGAGTGTTTGGGGTGCAGCCTTTAGTATAAAAGACCCCCAGTGGTTCACATGGGTGCGATAGTATCACTTATGTGTGGTGTTCGTGAGTGGATACTCTACCACTCTATTTGCTAGTGTCGCTCTGCACACTGAGAGTTCTTACGTTGGCAGGTAGGGTTAGGACTGGGTAGCTACCCTTTAGCTTAACATCTGTTTGTTACATGTTGGGGCTAGCACAGTTGAGCTAAAGAGCAAGTCCAACCCTCAGGCTGCATCTCTCAGGGAAAGCGTCAGGGCTTTGCACCCAGCGTCACATAAACTCTTCCTTTGGCTCAGCATCTGCTTCATTCTTGTGTGCGATTGACACAATTTAGTTGCAGAGCGAGCGCAATCCATGTGCTTGCATCCCAGTGATGTTTAACAGCGTATAGTACTCAGCAGTCACAGTGCAGTACCTCTCAGTGAAGTAACTGAGTTTGGTACTTTGCGTTCTGTTCATAATGTGAGGAGTTAAAGCAGTCTGATTTAGGTTAACCCTTCGTTCCGCCATTGTTCACACTAGCAACAGTTATACAGTACATCTCTAAACAGTGGACCCTGGGTTGCGATTGCACTTTAATTTATATTTTATTTAGTGCAATCCATCAACCCTAACATTATATTTCAATTTCATACCAATGGAATATCATGTATTAACGTGGGTATCCATGACTCGTATAAATTAAGGAAGCTTTTCTCAAATCACCATGTCTTTTGGGTCTGAGGATGAGAGCTGGGGAATATTTAACTGGTATACATAATCTACATGTAATCTACATGGAATCTGGAGCATCCTAACACTTTTGTGGCCAGATGTATTGATAATTTAGAAACAATACATAATACCCTGCAGGTATTTTTTAGCTTATTTATATTGAAATAATATGGATTTATAAATCTAATTTCTCTATATGGTGGGTTGGAATATTAGACTGCTTAATCATGGGTCACCTAGATAATATGCATTGTGAGGGGTTGACTCACTCAGCTCCTTGCAAAAGTTAACACAGGAATGCTTCTTAAGGCTGAGTCACACATAACGATATCGTTAACGATATCATTGCAACGTCACGCTTTTGGTGACGTAACATAGTAACATAGTAACATAGTAACATAGTTAGTAAGGCCGAAAAAAGACATTTGTCCATCCAGTTCAGCCTATATTCCTATATTCCATCATAATAAATCCCCAGATCTACATCCTTCTACAGAACCTAATAATTGTATGATACAATATTGTTCTGCTCCAGGAAGACATCCAGGCCTCTCTTGAACCCCTCGACTGAGTTCGCCATCACCACCTCCTCAGGCAAGCAATTCCAGATTCTCACTGCCCTAACAGTAAAGAATCCTCTTCTATGTTGGTGGAAAAAACTTCTCTCCTCCAGACGCAAAGAATGCCCCCTTGTGCCCGTCACCTTCCTTGGTATAAACAGATCCTCAGCTAGATATTTGTATTGTCCCCTTATATATTTATACATGGTTTTTAGATCGCCCCTCAGTCGTCTTTTTTCTAGACTAAATAATCCTAATTTCGCTAATCTATCTGGGTATTGTAGTTCTCCCATCCCCTTTATTAACTTTGTTGCCCTCCTTTGTACTCTCTCTAGTTCCATTATATCCTTCCTGAGCACCGGTGCCCAAAACTGGACACAGTACTCCATGTGCGGTCTAACTAGGGATTTGTACAGAGGCAGTATAATGCTCTCATCATGTGTATCCAGACCTCTTTTAATGCACCCCATGATCCTGTTTGCCTTGGCAGCTGCTGCCTGGCACTGGCTGCTCCAGGTAAGTTTATCATTAACTAGGATCCCCAAGTCCTTCTCCCTGTCAGATTTACCCAGTGGTTTCCCGTTCAGTGTGTAATGGTGATATTGATTCCTTCTTCCCATGTGTATAACCTTACATTTATCATTGTTAAACCTCATCTGCCACCTTTCAGCCCAAGTTTCCAACTTATCCAGATCCATCTGTAGCAGAATACTATCTTCTCTTGTATTAACTGCTTTACATAGTTTTGTATCATCTGCAAATATCAATATTTTACTGTGTAAACCTTCTACCAGATCATTAATGAATATGTTGAAGAGAACAGGTCCCAATACCGACCCCTGCGGTACCCCACTGGTCACAGCGACCTAGTTAGAGACTATACCATTTATAACCACCCTCTGCTTTCTATCACTAAGCCAGTTACTAACCCATTTACACACATTTTCCCCCAGACCAAGCATTCTCATTTTGTGTACCAACCTCTTGTGCGGCACGTACGGCCGGCGCTGACACATTCAGTGCAGGGAAGCTCTCGGCAGCAGCGCATGCATTAGCAGCGCTCTTGCCGAAAGCAGCTTTAACCCTGTGGACGCCGGCGGGGGACGTGACAGACATCAGAATGTGAGTATGTAGTGTTTTTTTTTTACTTTTACAATGGTAACCAGGGTAAATATCGGGTTTCTAAGCGCGGCCCTGCACTTAGTAACCCGATGTTTACCCTGCTTACCCGGGTGCTGCAGGGGGACTTTGGCATCGTTGAAGACAGTTTCAACGATGCCGAAGTCGTTCCCCTGATCGTTGGTAGCTGGAGAGAGCTGTCTGTGTGACAGCTCCCCAGCGACCACACAACAACTTACCAACGATCACGGCCAGGTCGTATAGCTGGTCGTGATCATTGGCAAGTCGTTTAGTGTGACTCCAGCTTTAGGTAAGTTACCTGCTGGTTTATTATTAGACAGCATAAACCGTAGCATGGTTCAGTAAAATAAACATGGCCTTTCTGGCATAGCAACAAAACATTATTTCTGAGGGGTTCACCCGCTCAGACTACCATGTGTCTTCAGCTCCTCCTGGAGCCACTGTCTGGAGATTATTCTATCCAAAACACAGCACAGAGAAAAAAAACAGTGGCTGTACATTTAACATCCCAGCCACACCCTTGCGGTGGAGATATGGTGAGTAGGCATCCTGCTCATCTCTGACCTACTCACCTACAAACCTGTCCCTTACCATGGCTGATTAACTCCTTCAGCACATAGCATGCTGGAGATAAACTTATGGATTTCTAGATCACAGAAGAAAGCAATCTCCGTGATACATATCTCCCCTCACATACAGTGCCAGTGACACTGTCACATATCCCCCCTCTGCCCAAAGCCAGGAATTTTGGCACCTTCAGACACCAAACAGGGGATTTGTGAGAGAGCATCTGCGTTGCCATGCAACTTGCCTGGTCTATTATCAACATGGAAACTGAAATCTTGAAGGGCTAAGAACCACCTAGTCACTTGGGCATTCTTAACCTTCATTTCTCTTAGCGATCTCAGAATGGCATGGTCTGCCACTAGTTTGAACTTTTGACCTAGTACGTAATATTTCAGTGTATCTATGGCCCACTTTATGGCTAAGCACTCCTTCTCAACAATTGCATAGTTTTTCTCCCAGGAAGAGAGTTTCTGGCTCAGATACAGGATGGGATGCTCTTCTCCATTTATTTCCTGAGACAGTTGGGCTCCCAACTCGATTTCTGAAGCATACGTCTGCAGCATAAATTCTTTGCTAAGGGTTGGTGCACCCAGAACCGGATGCTTGCACAGAGCCCGCTTAAGCTCCTGAAATTCCACCTCTGTGTCAGTAGTCCATTTCACCATCATCGACTTGGTGCCCTAAGGAGATACGAGATCCATTAATGGTGTGACAACAATGGCAAAATAGGGATAAACCACCGGTAATACCCCACAATTAGAAGAAATGCCCTCACTTGCTTATTGGAAAGTGGTTGCGGCCACTTCTGAATTGCCTCGATCTTGTTTAACTGTGGCTTGATTTCGCCTCTCCCGATGAGGTAGTCTAAGTACTTGGCCTCTTCCTTCCCTTTGTCACACTTTTTCGGATTTACATTGAACCCAGGTTTTCCTAATGCATCTAGGATCGCCTGTACCTTTGGTAGATGACTACTCCAGTCCGGGCTGAAGATCACAATGTCATCAATGTAGGCTGAGGCATACTGCTTATGTGGAGTCAACATCCGATACATTGCCCTCTAGGAGGTAGCTGGGGCCCCCTGCAGTCCGAAGTGCATTCTGGTGTGCTGGAAACACCTATCGTGCGTCGAGAAGGCCATCTTCTCTTTGCCACTCTGGGACATGGAGATCTTAAAGTAACCCTTTGTTAGGTCGAGAATTGTAATATGCCTTGTGGGTCCAAGTCTCACAATGAGTTCATCCACGTGGGGCATTGAATTTGCATCAAAACTGGACATCTCATTCAGCCTGCGGTAGTCATTACAAAACCGACGCTTGCCATCGGGCTTCGGCACGAGGATGATGGGCCTCGACAATCCACTTTTTGATTTTTCTTTCATCCCAGCCACACCCTCGAGGTGAAGATATGGTGAGTAGGCGCACATACAGTGCCAGTGATCCTGTCACACCATATATGGTATAACACTATACCCACATGTCTTTTTCAAAAAAATCCCATGAAACTAATGTGGCTTTAGTAGGGTTGAGCGAAACGGGTCGGCCATTTTCAGAAGTCGCCGACTTTTGGCAAAGTCGGGTTTCATGAAACCCGACCCGACCCCTGTGTGGGGTCGGCCATGAGGTCGGCGATCTTCTGAATCTGGTATCGGAATTCCGATACCGAGTTCCGATATGTTTGCGATATCGGAAATCGGTATCGGAATCCACATTTAAGTGTAAAATAAAGAATTAAAATAAAAAATATTGATATACTCACCTCTCCGACGCAGCCTGCACCTTACCGAGGGAACCGGCAGCCTTCTTTACTTAAAATGCGCGCGTGAATGGCCTTAGATGACGTCACGGCTTCTGATTGGTTGCGGCCGCCCATGTGACCGCCACGCGATCAATCACAAGCCGTGACGTAATTCTCAGGTCCTAAATTCCTAATTCTAAGAATTTAGGACCTGAGAATTACGTCACGGCTTGTGATTGGTCGCGTGGTGGTCACATGGGCGGCCACGGCCAATCAGAAGCCGTGACGTCATCTAAGGCCATTCACGCGCGCATTCTTAAGAAGGAAGGCTGCCGGAAAGAAGCAGGGCGCGTCCGAGGGTGAGTATATACCTAATAGGAATATACTCACCCTCGGCTTCTTTCCGGCAGCCTTCCTTCCTAAGAATGCGCGTGAATGGCCTTAGATGACGTCACGGCTTGTGATTGGTCGCGTGGCGGTCACATGGGCGGCCACGGCCAATCAGAAGCCGTGACGTCATCTAAGGCCATTCACGCACGCATTTTAAGCAAAGAAGGCTGCCGGTTCCCTCGGTAAGGTGCAGGCTGCGTCGGAGAGGTGAGTATATCAATATTTTTTATTTTAATTCTTTATTTTACACATTAATATGGATCCCAGGGCCTGAAGGAGAGTTTCCTCTCCTTCAGACCCTGGGAACCATAGTATCCCATTGCACTGCATTGGGTTTCGTGTTTCGGCCGACCCCGACTTTTTTATAGGATCGGCCGATTTCACTCGACCCGACTTTTGAGAAAGTCGGGTTTCGTGAAACCCGACCCGATCCTATAAAAATAAAAGTCGCTCAACCCTAGGTTTTAGTATATTTGCCCTTGTTGCCTGTTTTTGATGTTCAAATATTCTCTTCAGGGGATTATAAGTCTCCTTTCACTGGCTTGGAACAATCCATAGGGAGAAACTTTCCACCTTATTCCCCATGTTTTCAATAGAAACTGGTGATTGCTATATTGCCATTTAATACATTGCTAGCAGTTTCATTACAACTGTTTGTACCGTAACTATTTTTTTAATTGAGATTTTATGCATAAGTTCCCTATTTATTGCTCCTTCATTTTGTTTCTGTTTAATGACATACTAACACGTGCTCTATGTAATAGTTATTAAGTTTTAATTTATGCACTCACTGGATTTGAGGATTTGGCTCTCATACCTTTCCGGTTCGTTTAAAAAAAGGACATATACACAAAATATTTGTTATATGCCATAAGTAAGAGTGGTCGATCCACTTGAAATGCTTAGGATTCTCTGATTTTAACCATGTTTGTCATGTGCCATTTTGGATAAATGAAGAATTAAGATTTTTATGGAGTTATTATTTTCAATTAATTGCAGTTCTATGGCACTGACAAGTGATATTTCCTGGATGCCTTACCTACACCCATAGTAAGCATCTCATACTTGATCATTATAACTTCAATTTATTGACTTGTGCTGCAAATCGCTCACAGCTGGGATAAAGGATTTATAAATTGTGAAAGCCCAAACATAATGGATGTTTTTCAAAAACTAGAATTAACACTTGCAGAAACTTAAAAACAGTTTCCCCAGATAACAGCAGCAAAAGTAACTATTAGTTTCATAGCTCCAGGCAAAACGTTCAAAAAATCTAAGCCACAGCCATAGAATTAGAAGATTTTTTTACCTTCCCTTATGCCCAGCTTCTCTCAGGTACAAAGAAAAATAGAGGTTTTATTTAACGTAAAGGTGATAGCAAGGTTACGCATCACTACTAGTGTTGAGCGATACCGTCCGATACTTGAAAGTATCGGTATCGGAAAGTATCGGCCGATACCGGCAAAGTATCGGATCCAATCCGATACCGATACCCGATACCAATACAAGTCAATGGGACTCATATATCGGACGGTATTCCTGATGGTTCCCAGGGTCTGAAGGAGAGGAAACTCTCCTTCAGGCCCTGGGAACCATATTAATGTGTAAAATAAAGAATTAAAATAAAAAATATCGCTATACTCACCTGTCCGACGCAGCCGGGACCTCAGCGAGGGAACCGGCAGCGTTGTTTGTTTAAAATTCGCGCTTTTACTTGGTTACGTGAAGTCCCGGCTTGTGATTGGTCAGGGCGGCCATGTTGCCGGGACGCGGACCAATCACAGCAAGCCGTGACGAAATTACGTCACGGCTTGCTGTGATTGGTCCGCGTCCCGGCAACATGGCCGCCATTAACCAATCACAAGCCGTGAAGTCACGGGAGGCTGGACATGCGCGTATTTTGAAAAGCGCGCGTGTCCAGCCTCCAGTGACGTCCCGGCTTGTGATTGGTTAATGGCGGCCATGTTGCCGGGAAGTCACTGGAGGCTGGACACGCGCGCTTTTCAAAATACGCGCATGTCCAGCCTCCCGTGACGTCCCGGCTTGTGATTGGTTTAATGGCGGCCATGTTGCCGGGACGTCACTGGAGGCTGGACACGCGCGCTTTTCAAAATACGCGCATGTCCAGCCTCCCGTGACGTCCCGGCTTGTGATTGGTTAATGGCGGCCATGTTGCCGGGACGTCACTGGAGGCTGGACACGCGCGCTTTTCAAAATACGCGCATGTCCAGCCTCCCGTGACGTCCCGGCTTGTGATTGGTTAATGGCGGCCATGTTGCCGGGACGTCACTGGAGGCTGGACACGCGCGCTTTTCAAAATATGCGCATGTCCAGCCTCCCGTGATGTCCCGGCTTGTGATTGGTTAATGGCGGTCATGTTGCCGGGACGTCACTGGAGGCTGGACACGCGCGCTTTTCAAAATACGCGCATGTCCAGCCTCCCGTGACGTCACGGCTTGTGATTGGTTAATGGCGGCCATGTTGCCGGGACGCGGACCAATCACAGCAAGCCGTGACGTAATTTCGTCACGGCTTGCTGTGATTGGTCCGCGTCCCGGCAACATGGCCGCCATTAACCAATCACAAGCCGGGACTTCACGTAACCAAGTAAAAGCGCGAAATTTAAACAAACAACGCTGCCGGTTCCCTCGCTGAGGTCCCGGCTGCGTCGGACAGGTGAGTATAGCGATATTTTTTATTTTAATTCTCTTTTTTACACATTATTACATTAATGTTGTTGCGATACCCGATACCCGATACCACAAAAGTATCGGATCTCGGTATCGGAATTTCCGATACAGCAAGTATCGGCCGATACCCGATACTTGCAGTATCGGAATGCTCAACACTAATCACTACACTAAAAAGATAATAAATAATAGATATTTTTCTGTAACAGTAATAATACAAATGTGTTCGATGTGATGCAATTTAGGTGCTTAAAATGAAGTAACGGAGACTATGAGGGAGAAGCATAATAAGGCTATGTGCACACGTTCAGGATTTCGTGCAGAAATTTCCTGACAAAAATCGAACATTTCTGCCAGAAATCCGCATGCGTTTTTTTCGCGTTTTATGCGTTTTTTCGCGTTTTTGTGCATTTTTGCGTGTTTTTTTGCGTTTTTTCCCAATGCATTAAATAGCGGGAAAATTGCGAAAAATCCGCAAAATTAATGAACATACTGCTTTTTTTACCGCAATGCGGTTTTTTTTCGCGGAAAAAAACGCATAATGTGCACAAAAATTGCAGAATGCATTCTAAATAATAGGACGCATATGTATGCGTTTTTTATGCGTTGTTATCGCATTTTTATAGCGAAAAAACCTGAACGTGTGCACATAGCCTTAGCTAACCAGTCTGGTGCATGGCAATAGCAGTCTTCAAACATTATAAGGATCCATGTAAGAGCCAGCAGTCGTTGTCATCCATAAAAAATGACATGCTTTATTGGATCATATAAGAACATAGATGGCTGAGAACAACAGTATAAAAAATAGATTTAGCGGAAAGAAAAGAGCTCAAACCTTTCCCCTTTTCTGACTAAAGCAGTCCTCAGTCATGGGTCAGAAGCGTAGTGACTGGGAAAGGTTTGAGTTCTTTTCTTGCCAGTATATGTATTTTTTATGCTTTTATTCTCAGCCACTTATGTTTTTAATAAGATCCAATAAAGAATTTCACAGGTTTTAATTAGTTAAAACAGAAAACAGAAAATGTCAAATATGATCATAAAACACTTCGCAAATATAAGCATGGTTCATTGTTCTTTAGAACAGCCAATCTACTAAATTAGTGGCCAGCCAGCAGTTTCGGTACGGATCCAGTCATTTTGTCTATATAACAGCCATTTCATCTTGATTAGCTGATCAATGATTTACTGTCTTTCTACCTGTACTAACCTCAAATCCACATCTAAAGCTCTGCCTTCAAACATATTACCCTTGTCTATAGCATAAGTGCATAATGTCTAACCAAATCCAGTAATCACTCTAGTATAAACGCAGCAATTCCAAACCTTGCTGCCTCAATCAATAGGTTTGTCATAGAAAGCTGTGTTCCAGTGGGTGGTAATGCATCTATTTCTAAGATTGTGAAACTTATATTTAAAAATAAAAAAATATATATATATATATTTAGATTTTTGCTAATTGACCTTACTTTACAAATGAAGATAGATCTTTGCATATACACAATAAACTAGTATGGAACATGATGCATTCTTTGTGGTGCATCCAAGGCAGGGCTGTGGAGTCGATAAGCCAAACCTCCGACTCCGGCTCCTCAATTTCCATGACACCGACTCCGACTCCACCAAAATGGGCTCTGACTCTGACTCCATGACTCCGACTTCACAGCCCTGACAGGGCTGTGGAGTCAGTAAGCCAAACCTCTGACTCCGACTCCTCAATTTCCCTGACACAGACTCCACCAAAATGGACTCTGACTCCGACTCCACGACTCCAACACCGACTCCACAGCCCTGACAGGGCTGTGGAGTTGGTAAGCCAAACCTCCGACTCTGACTCAGACTCCTCAATTTCCATGACACCAACTCCGACTCCACGACTCCGACTCCACAGCACTGATCCAAGGACTTACAGTACAGGTATTATGTCCACGCCACATGTGACCCGGCATGTGCTTCCAACAGGCCTCAATGTACCTCGGATCACATTACATGGCTCTATTCAGTTAGTGCACTGATGCTTTGCACAGAACTGAATACAGCATGAGGCTATGCAAAGCAAGAGTATGCTGAACTAAAACTTTAATGATTTTATCTTTTTTTTCATATTTAATGAATAAATTAAATAAATAATGAAAAACACAATATCCCTTTAAATATTTCAAATTACATATCATTTTGTACTCATTCTATATGAGAAAACAGAATTCTACAAATTCTATCAACCTTTACTTGACTCGCATTTTAAAGTCTCGTTCACACATGACATTTTATTGGTATCAGTGACTTTCCCATTTTTCCCTCTCTATTAAAAAAAGGAAATAGGAAGAATAAATGGGAGAAAATATAGAGAATGAGAAAGCATTCATTCTGATGGTTCCTTATTATCTATCTTATACCCAGCATTTGTCCTCCACATTTTTTTAAGAATGGTTCAACGTTGTGAAAAGTGAAAAAAAAAATGCACATGCCTCTATTCACCACCAGTAATTGGTAAGCATGAAGAACGGGTAGAGCTTAGAGAGGACCAAAGAGATATCAATAAGGGCTGTCCCACACGTCCAGATAATTCCGGTACCGGAAACAATCGGTACCGGAATTATCCGTGTCCGTGTGCCCCTGCGTTTCTGGTGAACATCAGTGTGGCACACGTGCGGCACACTTGTGCCGCCCGTGTGCCCACTGGGTACCACACGTACCAGCATCTGGTGCTGAAGCCGCGATTCATATGTTCCCTGCAGCAGCGTTTGCTGCAGAGAAAATATGAATAATAGTGTTTAAAATAAAGATCTATGTGTAACCCGCCCTCCCACCCCCTGTGCGCCCCCCCACCCCCTGTGCGCCCCCCCGCTGTTCTGAAAATACTCACCCGCTCCCTCGTTGGCTGACGCTGCTTCCTGGTCTGGCCCCATCTTCTCCTGTATGCGGTCACGTGGGGCCGCTCATTTGCAGTCATGAATAGGCGGCTCCACCTCCCATAGGGGTGGAGCCGCCTATTCATGACTGTAATCGGTGGCCCCATGTGACCGCATACAGGAGAAGATGGGGCCAGACCAGGAAGCAGCGTCAGCCAACGAGGGAGCGGGTGAGTATTTTCAGAACAGCGGGGGGGCGCACAGGGGGTGGGAGGGTGGGGGACACATAGATCTTTATTTTAAACACTATTATTCATATTTTCTCTGCAGCAAACGCTGCTGCAGGGAACATATGAATCGCGGATTCAGCACCAGTGGGGGGACAGCGCTTACTGCAGCGCTGTCCCCTGCACGGCACACGGACTGCAAACGGAGACCGTCCGTGTGTGGTCCGTGTTTTACACGGACCCATTGACTTTAATGAGTCCGTGTAATACGTGCGCTCCCACGAACACTGACATGTCTCCGTGTTTGGCACACGGAGACACGGTCCGCAAAAAATCAATGACATCTGCACAGATGCATTGATTTTTATGGGTCTACGTGTGTCAGTGTCTCCGATACGTGAGGAAACTGTCACCTCACGTACCGGAGCCACTGACGTGTGAAACCGGCCTAAGGGAGGAAAAAGAGAAAATTAAATAGGAGCATTCATCAAAGTAACTATGGACCTTTTATCTCCTAAAAGCCATACATACAATACCTGAAGGAACCTGTCCAACATCTCAGAGTGGCTGCTCAAGCGCTTAGTTATTGTGACTTTTCTGGATAATCATTTTTTCTGCCTTTCAAATTCCCAAACATCTACACAATTGAAATAACTAGACTAGTAAAGCTAAGTTTTAGTATAGACCCTCTATTGCTCAGCCTTTATTATTGTACATGTCAGGATTTCCTCCTACTAGTCCCTAAGCCCAACACCCCATACACAATAGATATCTTGGTAGAGCGTAGGCTACTTTCACACATCAGTTTTTTGCCGTGAGGCAGGATCTGGCAACTTTTTGAAAAAAACGGATCCGTTGCAAATTGTGAAAACTGATGCAATGGATCCAGGTTTTTTTAGCTGGATCCGTTTTTAAAAAAAAATGAACCTGGGGATAGAGTTTGGACTTCCTGGGGGGGGGGGGGAGAGAGAGAGCGCGCGAGAGAGAGAGAGAGACCCCAGAACGGAAAATGTGCATGATTTGTATGGAGAATGCCTGGAAAACCGGATTGGGAGGCCGGATTCATCATTTCACATCTCAGTTTCATCCGTTTATCGCTGGAACCGTTGCTGGGCGTTTTTTTGACGCACAGAAAAAACGTTCCTCTGTACATTTTCTCCATCTGCCGGAAACAGCTTTTTTGACGGATCCGGCAAAAAACGGATGAAACATGTGGCCATCAGGCGCAATCCGGCGCTAATACAACTCTATGACAAAAAAAACGGATCCGGCCAAATAAAAAAACGGATCTGTTTTTTTCAAAACTCGCTGGATTGTGCCTGATGGCAAAAACCTGATGTGTGAAAGTAGCCTTACAGCTATGTATGTCTCCCTACTCCTCCATACACAAGTGCTCAGCTCTCTTCACTATGAAACAGCCAAGAATGAAAAGATCAGCTGTCTATAATTGGACATGTTGGATCCTTATCTCCCCAACATCATCTGTAGCAGAACAGTTCGGAAGCCCCCATACACATTTGACTGCTGCCAAACCTACCCATAACAGTGAGTTCAGTTGACAATAGCCTGTGTTTCAAAGGGTTATGCTCACAATTTGGACCTCAAAGGGTTATTCACACAATCATATTATTTTTCAAAAAGCACAGTAAATGTATACAAATTGTAAATATGCTAACTAGGCCCAACATAAACATTCTTTCTTGAACCTTTGTATTTTTTTTATCTCTATATGCCTCTGTTTACATTCAGCTTCACATTGCAGAATGGGAGGGTCCTAGTTTCATCAGCTAAAACAATATTTTCCAGTTGCACTTGCTTCTTTTCAGTGCTGCAGACCCCTTCCCCTCTGCTCTGCACTCTTGACAAGATATCATCAAGCTAAATTAAAAGTAGAATTCAGATTATGCTTTTGTGCACTGTCTGCTCCTGTAAAGTATTTGGCCTGACTAATTTTATCTTCTGCCATCTACATCAGTATATCTCTTGTGTGGTATTCTCTCAGCCCCTCTATACAAAGCCCCATCCTGCAGTACATTGCTCCTTTCAGCCCCATCCTATAGTATATCTTTCCTCTCAGTCCTCTACAAAGAGCTCCTTCAGCAGGTTATATGTACAAAACAGGCAGAGCATATTTAAAAATGTATATATGTGTACAATTTAAGTTTCAGCAATCCTACTTGCAGTTGAGGGAGAAATCAATATATATATATATATTTTTTTATTTTTTTTTTGGGGGGGGGGGTATTTTGCAAGTACCAAGTAACTGAAGACATAAGCCAGGTCTGCAATGAGAAAAGTTGCAGCTAACAGTATAAGCAAAGCATAATGGATAAATACCATATTTTTTGGATTATAAGACACTTTTATGATCCCAAAATTAGGGGGAAGATGGGGGTGCGTCATATAAACAAAACACTGTTCTTACTGAGGGGTCAATGCTGTGGGCTATTAGCTGGGGGTCTTGCAGTGGTGGTGCGGTGGTCCTGCGGTGTGCGATGGTGGTACGACGGCGAGCAGTGGTCCTGCGGTGGTGGTATGGTGGCGAACGGTAGCCCTGCTGTGGTGGCATATGGCGGTCGCCATTCTTCTTCCGGTTTTCGGAGTCTGGCTTCTCACTCAGCGCAGATGGAGGAAAGCCGAGATCTCCATCCGTGCCTGCCTCTATGAGATGTCTCCAGAAAAATGGCAGCGGATGCAGCGCAGATGGAGATCTCAGCACCAAGATCTTGGGAGATGAGATCTCAGTGCCAAGATCTCCATCTGCGCATGCGCCGCCCCAGCAGTCATTTTCCCGAAGTCCACAGCATAGTAAACAGTGCTTGGGCTCTGGGCTTTCACAAAATGTCGGCGGAGCCCCCGCACCACTCTTCCCTCCTCCAGCAGTGACCCTGGGACCCTGCTCTACTGTGGCCTGCACCATCGAACTCCCGCAACGTCGCACATCAGAACACCTGCAGCATTGCACATCCGAACATCCGCAGCATCGCCCCACTCCTGCCTCCGCCAGCAGCAACCCTGGGACCCCGCTTCACCGCAGCCACCACCCCCGGTAAGCAATGACACCTGGATTGTAAGAAGCACCATCATTTTATTAAAAAAAGATTTTTTCCTATTTTTCTCCTCAAAATTTGGGGTGCATCTTATAATCCGGAGCGACTTATAATCCGCAAAATATGGTAATTTGCAATATTAAATGTACCTGTGTTATTTCAATTTAAGCCTAGAATAGTTACCTACCGTATTTTTTCGACCATAAGACGCACTTTTTTTCCTCCAAATTTGGGAGCAAAGTGTGGGTGCGTCTTATGGTAGGGATGTAGCATGTGGGGAGGGGGGCAGCAGCGAGTGGGATCGCACTGTTATCCCACTTCAGGAGGCAGAAAAATGTCCCTACTGCCCGGAATTAGTGCTGGGGAAACCATGTAGTCCCGATGATTAAGTGCAGTGAATATTCATTAGCTGCTTCCCCGCCCACCTATCAGCTGAGAGGTGAGCGGGGAGCAGCAACTGAATACTCCACTTAAGCAGGGACACACATGGTTTTCTCAGCGCTGGATTCCTGCAGCAGCTGGGGAGATCTGTGTGTCTGGGGGAGGAGGAGGCAGCAGCAGGGGCCAGGGGAGAGGAGATCGCTGCATACCTGCCTGGGCTGGACGCTGAGTGCTGTGCACAAGGAGGACCTGTGTGATGTCAGAAGTGGGCGGGCTGAAGCATCACATGGCAGCTCAGAGCCCTCCCTCTTCTTGACATCATCACAGGTCCTTCAGACTCCCCACTAGAATCTGCAGGCTTCCTCTTATAACCTGTGCTGTGGAAAGGCAACAACAGGGAGGGCTCTGTGTGCAGTCATAGGATTGCTTTTACCTCACCACAGTGTGGCTGGCTGCCACAATTAAGAGGTTAGTCTTTACAAAACACAATAAAGCACTCTGCCACTCCTTTGGTGAACTATAACTCCCAGCATGTCATAGGATCCGCAGGACATGCTGGGAGTTATAGTTCTCCCATGGGATTTTAAAGCAGCACTCCATTGTTATTTTGCAGTGCTGGAGTGGTGTTTTCAACATAAGCCCTGTGCCCCCATTCTTATACTCACCCTCCAGCATCTTCATATAGTACTTCACAGACACCACACTGGTCCTGCAGTTTCAACCATAATAACATACTATTATATATAATAACACCACGTATAATAGTATGTTATTTATGTTATTAAATATTTTACCACATTTTTTTGCTTCAAATATTTTGTTCCCTATTTTCCACCTCTAAAACCTGGGTGCGCCTTATAGTCCGGTGCGTCTTATAGTCTGAAAAATACAGTATATACTATAAAAATTCCCAAACACAAAACCTGAATGGCAGCAAATAAAAGTGGAATACAGTAGAGATGGTTATCCAATGATGATAGCCTGACTGAGCACAATCAATGGCATATTTATTTATTTATTTTTTTATTCCAGTACTGAACACAAACTAATTGAACTCCTTGGATATTAGAAAGAAAAGGTAAAAACTGTATGGTGGAGCAGTTATAACCAGGGACTTGAATAGACCTCATCTTTTGTAAATCTATTTTCATGAACTATGATACAAATTACATTTCTGAAACAAAATGCTCGGCAGATGTAATAATGAACCATTACAAGCAAACCCTGATCCCTTACCTCCATCATATATACTAACAGCTAATTACAGTGGGGCAAAAAAGTATTTAGTCATTCAGCAATAGTGCAAGTTCCACCACCTAAAAAGATGAGATGCGTCTGTAATTTACATCATAGGTAGACCTCAACTATGGGAGACAAACTGAGAAAAAAAAATCCGGAAAATCACATTATCTGTTTTTTTATCATTTTATTTGCATATTATGGTGGAAAATAAGTATTTGGTCAGAAACAAAATTTCATCTCAATACTTTGTAATATATCCTTTGTTGGCAATGACAGAGGTCAAACGTTTTCTGTAAGTCTTCACAAGGTTGCCACACACTGTTGTTGGTATGTTGGCCCATTCCTCCATGCAGATCTCCTCTAGAGCAGTGATGTTTTTGGCTTTTCGCTTGGCAACATGGACTTTCAACTCCCTCCAAAGGTTTTCTATAGGGTTGAGATCTGGAGACTGGCTAGGCCACTCCAGGACCTTGAAATGCTTCTTACGAAGCCACTCCTTCGTTGCCCTGGCGGTGTGCTTTGGATCATTGTCATGTTGAAAGACCCTGCTACGTTTCATCTTCAATGCCCTTGCTGATGGAAGGAGGTTTGCACTCAAAATCTCACGATACATGGCCCCATTCATTCTTTCATGTACCCGGATCAGTCGTCCTGGCCCCTTTGCAGAGAAACAGCCCCAAAGCATGATGTTTCCACCACCATGCTTTACAGTAGGTATGGTGTTTGATGGATGCAACTCAGTATTCTTTTTTTCCTCCAAACACGACAAGTTGTGTTTCTACCAAACAGTTCCAGTTTGGTTTCATCAGACCATAGGACATTCTCCCAAAACTCCTCTGGATCATCCAAATGCTCTCTAGCAAACTTCAGATGGGCCCGGACATGTACTGGCTTAAGCAGTGGGACACGTCTGGCACTGCAGGATCTGAGTCCATGGTGGCGTAGTGTGTTACTTATGGTAGGCCTTGTTACATTGGTCCCAGCTCTCTGCAGTTCATTCACTAGGTCCCCCCGCGTGGTTCTGGGATTTTTGCTCACCGTTCTTGTGATCATTCTGACCCCACAGGGTGGGATTTTGCGTGGAGCCCCAGATCGAGGGAGATTATCAGTGGTCTTGAATGTCTTTCATTTTCTAATTATTGCTCCCACTGTTGATTTCTTCACTCCAAGCTGGTTGGCTATTGCAGATTCAGTCTTCCCAGCCTGGTGCAGGGCTACAATTTTGTTTCTGGTGTCCTTTGACAGCTCTTTGGTCTTCACCATAGTGGAGTTTGGAGTCAGACTGTTTGAGGGTGTGCACAGGTGTCTTTTTATACTGATAACAAGTTTAAACAGGTGCCATTACTACAGGCAATGAGTGGAGGAAAGAGGAGACTCTTAAAGAAGAAGTTACAGGTCTGTGAGAGCCAGAAATCTTGATTGTTTGTTTCTGACCAAATACTTATTTTCCACCATAATATGCAAATAAAATGATAAAAAAACAGACAATGTGATTTTCTGGATTTTTATTTCTCAGTTTGTCTCCCATAGTTGAGGTCTACCTATGATGTAAATTACAGACGCCTCTCATCTTTTTAAGTGGTGGAACTTGCACTATTGCTGACTGACTAAATACTTTTTTGCCCCACTGTATAATACAGCTGAGACTTTTCAGAGCTATTGTATTTGAAGTTAAGATTGGAAATTTCAGTACTGTATTGTAAGCTATCTTAAAGGGAATATGTCAGGTTTTTGCTACCCCCATCTGAGAGCAGCATGATGAAGGGGCAGAGATCTTGATTCCAGTGATGTATCACTTTCTGCTTGCTGCAGCTTTGATAAACCCACAGTTTTATCTTCTGTAGATCTACCAGTTTTCTGAGTGTTGAGCTCGGTATAACCCTGCCCACACCACTGATTGACAGCGTTTCCATGTAGACTGTGCATAGGCAGAAAGCTACCAATTAGTGGTGGAGGTGGGGTTATACAATGCTCATGAATATGGATGACTACATGGCAGCAAGATTACTAGGCCTCTAGTATTAATCTTCTGCTGATAAAACAGTGATTTTATCAAAAGTTTAGGTAGCAGTCCAATAAGTGATACATTGCTAGAATTGGAATCTCTGTCTCTACATCATGCTGCTCTTAGATTCAGAGGTAAAACCTGGTGACAGATTCCCTTCAATGTGAGTGCTACATTTATTATTTAAAACTTCCATTATGCAGAAAAGTAATATACTGTATATTTTCTACACTATGCTGTATATCACTATAACTGGACATCCCACATTCCCCATACAGAATGGTACAGTTGCACAGTATACATCTTTTCCTGCATACTGCAGTAAAATGACACAAGGAGTTAGATGGTCAAAGAGCATTGGAACAGAATAGGATTTCTGCTATGAAGCACAGGGAGCTACTCCTTTAAGACTTTTTTTGTAATGAAGGGATAATTATTGACACTGCATGATGAAACCATTCTCTGCATATATACAGTGGGGAAAATAAGTATTTGATACACTGACGATTTTGCAAGTTTTCCCAAATACAAAAAATGCAGAGGTCTGTAATTTTTACAATTCAACTGTGAGAGACAGAATCTAAAAATAAAAACAGAAAATCACATTGTATTATTTTTAAGTAATTAAATTGTATTTTACTGTATGAAATAAGTATTTGATCACCTACCAGCAAGCAATAATTCTGGCTCTCACAGACCTGTTATTTTTTCTTTACGATGCCCTCCTACTCTGCACTCATTATCTGTATTAATTGTACCTGTTTGAACTTGTTTCCTGTATAAAAGACAAATGTCCACACACTCAATCAATCACACTCCAACCTCTCCACCATGGCCAGGACCCAAGAACTGTCTAAGGACACAGGGACAATATTGTGGATCTGCACAAGGCTGGGATGGGCTACAGAACAATCAGCAAGCAGCTTGGTGAGAAGGCAACAACTGTTGGCACTATAATTAGAGAATGAAAGAAACACAAGAATGGCAATCAATGTCAATCTTCCTTGGTCTGGGGCTCCATGCAAGATCTCACCTCGTGGGCTAAGGATGATTCTGAGAAAGGTCAGAAATCAGCCCAGAACTACACAAGAGGACCTGGTCAATGATGAAGAGAGCTGGGACCACATTCTCACATTACCGTTAGTTACACATTATGCCGCCGTGGATTAAAATCCAGCAGGGCAGGCAAGGTACACCTGCTCTTGCCAGCACTTGTCTGTGCCCATTTAAATTTCACCAATGACCATCTGGATGATCCAGAGGAAATATGGGATAAAGTCATTTGGTCAAATGAGACCAAAATAGAACTTTTTGCTATCCACTCCACTCTCCGTGTTTGGAGGAAGAAGAAGGATTAGTATAACCCCAAGAACACTGTCCCAACCGTGAAGCATGGTGGAGAAAACATCATATTTGGGGGTCCTATTCTAGAAAGGGGACAGGACTACTGCACCATATTAAAGGGAGGATTGGGTCATGTATTGCTAGATTTTGTCCAACAACCTCCTTCCCTCAGTAAGAGCATTGAAAATGGGTTGTGGATAGGTCTTCCAGCATGACAATGATCTGAAACACATAGACAGGAAAGAGTTGGCTCTGTAATAAGTATTTCAAGGCCCCAGAGTGGCCTAGCCAGTCTCCCGACCTGAACCTAATAGAAAATCTTTGGAGGGAGATAAAACTCAATGTTTACCAGTGACATTTCAGAAACCTGAAAGATCTGGAGAAGATCTGTATGGAGGAGTGGGCTGCAGTGTGTGCAAACTTGGTCAAGAACCACAGGAAACGTCTGACCTGTAATTGCAAACAAAGGCTTCTGTACTAAATATTAAGATCTGTTGTTCTACTGCATCAAATACTTATTCCATGCAATAAAATGCAAATTAATTATGTACAAATCATACAATGCAATTTTCTACATTTTTGTTCAAGATTCTATCTCCCACAGCTGAAGTGTACCTACGATAAAAATTACAGACCTCTCCATTTTTTTTAGGTGGGAAAGCTAGCAAAATCAGCAGTGTATCAAATATTTATTCTCCCCACTGTATACAATATAGAATCATAAGAAATTTTTTGTATATACTTTTCAAACAGTCCTACAACTCCATGGACAATGGGAAAAACAGTTTCAAACTACTAAGGCTAACAAATATCAAAGAGATTCACAGGAATTTGTTAACAACCGAGTATATAAGTGGAAGTATAAATCCTCCCAAGTCCGTTAACATAAAAATTCAGTCTCGTCTGTCTCCTCTATGGATACTGAATCAGTAGATGCATTGCCTCCTTACCGTTATCATCATACCTGTTTGGTCAACGAAATTTTGATGTAAGAAAAAAGATGATGAAAAATAAAACCAGCAATAATGAAAATTCCAGCACATCTTTGAAGGTAATCAGTTTATTCGATAAGATTCTTACGCAATCGCAGATAGATGTATTGAGCAAAGGATTAACTTTTTTTCCCACGAATAAATTCGATTACTTTACAGCAATTAAAGATTTACAGTTATTCACTAGGAAACTTTTATACAAAAAAAATTTCATAGAAGCATTGATGAATTTGTTTTTCCTACTACAGAAGAACGCGAAGCGATAAATATTCTTCAAGAACTGCTGGATGAACAGGAGGAATCAAATATTGGTAAGATACCAAAGTCACTATTACCTTCATCAAAAAACTTCCTCCAATTTTGTTATACCCAAATGTGGATTTGTTTGTTAAGTTAGTCAGTGAGGAATTCAAGAACATCTCCCCTGTGGTGTCTTATCATAATTGTACTCGGGATGAAATGCATGCATTGGAAGAGCTTAAAAACATGAAAGACATTGTGATTAAGGCCTCCGACAAAGGAGGAAATATTGTACTATGGCCTACCTCTATGTATGAACGCGAAGACAGACATCATCTTACTGATACATCTACTTATAAGAGATTGACTTTCAACCCTTTGTCTAGCTATCAATCACAATTGCATAACATCCTTTCCATTGCTTTCTCCAAGGGTCTCATCACAAAGAAAGAGATGCATGGACTCATTTTGCAAAATCCTAGAGTTGCAACTTTCTACTTAATTCCAAAGATTCATAAAAATCCCATGAATCCTCCTGGAAGACCTTTCGTCTCAGGTAACCAGAATCTCTGCGAACCCATTTTCATCTTGAGACCTTTGGTGGAAGATTTTCTTATCGTCTTATCTTAAAGATACATCTGATTTTTTGCGGAAGATAGATCAAGTACAAGTTGATGAGGATAACCTTATGGTAACATGTGACGTAGAATTACTGTACACATCTATAAGCCATGCTGATGGGATGCGATGTACAGAATTATTTTTGAGAATGTCCAACCACAGTACAGAAATGATAGATTTAATTCTTGAACTTCCTTTCTTGAACTTTCTTTTGTTCTTAAATATATTTTTTTACATTTGGGGGCTTCCTTTTTCCTGCAGCTCCAGGGAACAGCCATGTGGGCGGCCTGTGCGACCTTCTATGCAGACCTGTTCCAGGGGCTGTGTGAGAGGGAGCTCTTCCACATAGATTACAACTCATCAATAAGCCACATACCTATGTGGTGTTGTTATATAGATGACATATTCTTTCTATGGCAGGGTGATAATGAATCCCTTATGACATTCATACAACATCTCAAAACCAACAATAATAACATCAGACTGACCTATAAATTGGGTAGACACAATTTGGAGTTCTTAGATGTACTACTTAATGTTGACCATTATGGATTTATCCAAACAGATGTGTTCCGAAAACTGCAGCTGCAAACATACTCTTACATGCGGAATCCTCTCATCCAATTAAATTGATTAACAGCATACCCACGAGCCAATTTCTTTGTATGCACAGAATTTGCTCTTCCACTACTAATTTTGAGAAGCAAGTTCGTGATTTGAGAAACAGATTTCTTTGTCGTGGATATGATGAGAAGGTCATACAACGAGGATATAGGAGGGCCAAATTCTCCAACAGATCTGACCTACTCTACAAACAGAAAGACACAAAATCTAATGACAAAGTTAGATTTATTTCCACCTTTAACACCAGAAATAAAGAGATGTGGAAATCCCTCAAGAAGTACTGGAACATCTTAAGTATGGATTCGATTCTGGCAACTCACATTACCACTAATCCCTCAATAGCTTACAGGATATCAAAAAACTTGAAAGATATTCTAGTCAGAAGCCATTCCGAAGTATCCAACAGAATTTTTGGTTCAAAAAGCCCCGCATGGGGATGTAAACTCTGCGGCAAATGTGTTGCTTGTCCCAACATCCTATCAACAAAAACATTCACAGTTTCTACCAATCAAAAAACGTTCATGATTATACACAATATTACTTGTGGCACTGTGGGTGTTATATATAGTGCAAGATGTCCTTGCAATAAAATATACGTTGGTCTTACCACCAGAGGATTAAAACGAAGGACAAGAGAATATGTTCTAGATATAATGGCAGCAAAATACCGTATGTTGAAAACCCTAATGACTAGTGTTGAGCATTCCGATACCGCAAGTATCGGGTATCGGCCGATACTTGCAGGTATCGGAATTCCGATACCGAGATCCGATACTTTTGTGGTATCGGGTATCGGTATCGAAACAACATTAATGTATAAAATAAAGAATTAAAATAAAAAATATTGCTATACTCACCTCTCCGATGCAGCCTGGACCTCACTGAGGGAACCGGCAGCGTTCTTTGCTTAAAATGCGCGCGTTTACTTCCTTCCATGACGTCACGGCTTGTGATTGGTCGCGTGCCGCCCATGTGGCCGCGACGCGACCAATCACAGCAAGCCGTGACGTAATTTTCAGGTCCTCAATGCCTAATTCTAGGCATTCAGGATTTTAAAATTACGTTCCGGCTTGTGATTGGTCGCGTCGCGGTCACATGGGCGACGCGACCAATCACAAGCCGTGACGTCACGGGAGGCAGGAAACGCGCGCATTTTAAAATTACGTCACGGCTTGTGATTGGTTGCGTGCCGCCCATGTGACCGCGACGCGACCAATCACAGCAAGCCGTGACGTAATTTCAGGTCCTGTATGCCTAATTCTGCATTCAGGATCTGAAATTACGTCACGGCTTGCTGTGATTGGTCGCATCGCGGTCACATGGGCGGCACGCAACCAATCACAAGCCGTGACGTAATTTTAAAATGCGCGCGTTTCCTGCCTCCCGTGACGTCACGGCTTGTGATTGGTTGCGTCGCCCATGTGACCGCGACGCGACCAATCACAAGCCGGAACGTAATTTTAAAATCCTGAATGCCTAGAATTAGGCATTGAGGACCTGAAAATTACGTCACGGCTTGCTGTGATTGGTCGCGTCGCGGCCACATGGGCGGCACGCGACCAATCACAAGCCGTGACGTCACGGAAGGAAGTAAACGCGCGCATTTTAAGCAAAGAACGCTGCCGGTTCCCTCGGTGAGGTCCAGGCTGCGTCGGAGAGGTGAGTATAGCAATATTTTTTATTTTAATTCTTTATTTTACACATTAATATGGATCCCAGGGGCTGAAGGAGAGTTTCCTCTCCTTCAGACCCTGGGAACCATCAGGGATACCGTCCGATACTTGAGTCCCATTGACTTGTATTGGTATCGGGTATCGGTATCGGATTAGATCCGATACTTTGCCGGTATCGGCCGATACTTTCCGATACCGATACTTTCAAGTATCGGACGGTATCGCTCAACACTACTAATGACTTAAAAATTCAACATCGTCATTTGAAGATCTGTCATAACTGTGATACTTCTAAATTGAAGGTAAGAGGCATTGATAAAGTACAAACAAACATTAGAGGAGGTGAATGGAAAAAATGGCTAGCCCAAAAAGAGGTGAGGTGGATAACAATCCTTGATACCATGGAAAAAAGAGGGTTAAATGAATCTATTAGTTTTGTTCCTTATTTATAACTCTTTGTATTTTTTAATATCCTCTGGTTTTAACTATTTTATTGTTATGATTATTTATTAATTCTTATTGATTAATGTTTTTCTGTGTTTGTTGGTGTTTCATGTTTTTTCATTTGTTTTCCTCCTATTTTATGCCATAAAGTGTAGACAATCCTGTCAAAGGAAAAAAAAGAAACATATCTCAATAGTTTTTTTGTTTAACCCCTTAAAAACTAGAGGTATTTTTGTTTTTGAATTTTCATTTTTTTTGCTCCCCTTCTTCCCAGAGCCACAACTTTTTATTTTTTGGTCAAAATGTCCATGTGACGGCTTGTTTTTTGTGGGATGAGTTTTATTTTTTGAACACACTATTGGTTTTAACATATCATGCACTGGAAAATGGGAAAAAATTCCAAGTACTGTGAAATTCTAAAAAAAAGTGCAGTCCCACAGTTATTTTTTGTTTTTAGCATGTTCACTGAATTCTAACACTGACCAGCCATTATGATACTATAGGTCATTATGAGTTCACAGATACCAAACATGTCTAAATTCTTTTTCATTTAAGTGGTGAAAAAAAATTCCAAACTTTGTTAAAAAAAAAAAATTGTGCCATTTTCCAATACCCACAGCGCCTCCATATTTTGTGATCTGGGGTTGGGTGAGGGCTCATTTTTTTGAGTGCTGAGCTGGCGTTTTTTAATTATACCATTTTGGTGCAGATACAAACTTTTGATCACCTGTTATTGCATTTTAATGCAATGTTGCGGTGACCAAGAAAATGTATATTAATTTTTTAATAATTGGGTTAATTTTTTTTTAATATTGATAGATTGGGCGATACCAAACATGTGTATGTTTGATGTTTTTTAAATTATTTTATTTACATACAGTACAGACCAAAAGTTTGGACACACCTCATTTAAAGATTTTTCTGTATTTTCATGACTATGAAAATTGTACATTCACACTGAAGGCATCAAAACTATGAATTAACACATGTGGAATTATATACTTAACAAAAAAGTGTGAAACAACTGAAATTATGTCTTATATTCTAGGTTCTTCAAAGTAGTCACATTTTACTTTGATGACTGCTTTGCAGACTCTTGGCATTCTCTTGATGAGCTTCAAGAGGTAGTCACCGGGAATGGTTTTCAATTCTCAGGTGTGCCCTGTCAGGTTTAATAAGTGGGATTTCTTGCCTTATAAATGAGGTTGGGACCATCAGTTGTGTTGTGCAGAAGTCTGGTGGATACACAGCTGATAGTCCTACTGAATAGACTGTTAGAATTTGTATTATGGCAAGAAAAAAGCAGCTAAGTAAAGAAAAATGAGTGGCCAGCATTACTTTAAGAAATGAAGGTCAGTCAGTCTGAAAAATTGGGCAAATTTTGAAAGTGTCCCCAAGTGCAGTGGAAAAAACCATGAAGCGCTACAAAGAAACTGGCTCACATGAGGACCGTCCCAGGAAAGGAAGACCAAGAGTCACCTCTGCTTCTGAGGATAAGTTTATCTGAGTCACCAGCCTCAGAAATCGCAGGTTAACAGCAGCTAAGATTAGAGACCAGGTCAGTGCCACAGAGTTCTAGCAGCAGACACATCTCTACAACAACTTTTAAGAGGAGACTTTGTGCAGCAGGCCTTCATGGTAAAATAGCTGCTAGGACAGGCAACAAGCAGAAGAGACTTATTTGGGATAAAGAACACAAGAACAAGAAATGGACATTAGACCAGTGGAAATCTGTGCTTTTTTCTGATGAGTCCAAATTTGAGATCTTTGGTTCCAACCACCGCGTCTTTGTGAGACTCAGAAAAAGTGAAAGGATTGACTCTACATGCCTGGTTCCCACCGTGAAGCATGGAGTAGGAGGTGTGATGGTGTGGGGGTGCTTTGCTGGTGACACTGTTGGGGATTTATTCAAAATTGAAGGCATACTGAACCAGCATGGCTACCACAGCATCTTGCAGTGGCATGCTATTCCATCCGGATTGTGTTTAGCTGGACCATCATTTATTTTTCAACAGGGCTATGACCCCAAACACATCTCCAGGCTGTGTAAGGGCTATTTGACCAAGAAGGAGAGTGATGGGGTGCTACATCAGATGACCTGGCCTCCACAGTCACCAGACCTGAACCCAATCGAGATGGTTTGGGGTGAGCTGGACCCCAGAGTGAAGGCAAAAGGGCCAACAAGTGTTAAACATCTCTGGGAACTCCTTCAAGATTGTTGGAAGACCATTCCCGTGACTACCTCTTGAAGCTCCTCAAGAGAATGCCAAGAGTGTGCAAAGCAGTCATCAAAGCAAAAGGTGGCTACTTTGAAGAACCTAGAATATACATGTGTTAATTCATAGTTTTGATGCCTTCAGTGCGAATGTACAATTGTCATAGTCATGAAAATACATACAAATCTTTAAATGAGAAGTTGTGTCCAAACTTTTGGTCTGTACTGTATATTTTATTAATTTTTTTTTACTTTTTTGCATGCTTCAATAGTCTCCATGGGAGACTAGAATCTGCACTTGTCCGATCGGCTCTGCTACATACAAGCAATGATCAGATCGCCTGTATGTAGCAGAAATGCTCACTTGCTATAAGCACCGACCACCAAGTGGTGCTTATAGTAATCTGGCTATGACAACCATAGAGGTTTGAAGGAGACCTCTGGTTGTCATGCCAAATGTTTGAGTATCTGAGATTTGTGAATCAGTTCACACCATTAAAATTTTTTAGCTCCCAGTAAAATCATTTAGGGTTCTCCACAATATAATATACCTTAGGAAAAAACTATCCTGCATATCTCATTGGACTTAAGTGGTTTCATTATAATTTCAATTATTATAGTTAGAGCACAATACACACTAAATTACTGAAGATGTATCAGTGTAACATAATAGTTTTCAGCTGATATAAATGGAATTACATGTATATCCTTGCTTTAATTTGTGATCTCTAATTGAGCTGTGTTCTCTGATAATTGCTGATAATTTTCTGAATTGTTATAGAGAACTTTATTTATTTTATACTTCTTTGATAAAAGTTCTCTGCACTCCAGAAAAAAAAAACATTTCAGAGCATGTGATTTTTCAGTTCAGTTCATCATTTAATCCCATACATTCATAATCAGTCTTTGATATGTAACATGCTGGGCTACATTTAAAGAGGTCGTACACTACTCGGACAACTGCATCTGAATCCTTCTATTTACCTCTTGCAAAATAATAACACCTATACTCATCTCTGGTGCTGGCACCGTTCCAGTGGTGTTGGCACTGGCACTTCTGCCACCTCCGGGGATTGCAACACATAATAATGTCACGCGATCCCTGCTGCCAGTCAGTGCTGGCTTCACTCTCCCTGGCTTTGGACAAATCACATACTGTACATCTAGAAGAAGTAGAAGCTCTGAAGTCCTCCTCATGTATGTGATTTGTTCAAGGGATAAAAGAGTGAAGCCAGTGCTGATTGGCGGCAAGGATTGCATGACATAAAAATGTGACACGATCTTTGGGAGAGCCAGTGCCGACGCCGCTGGTACAGCATGGCATAGGGAGTGAGTATGGGTATTTTATAAGGGGGTAAAAGGGATTCAAAAGGGATTGTCTTAGTAGTTAACAGCCCCTTTAAAGGGAATTTTGTACATATCATTAGAATAAAGGCCCTCACCTACAGCTCTGGCAAAAATTAAGAGACCACTGCAAAATGCTCAGTTTGTCTGATTTTTCTCTTTATAGGTATATTTTTGAGTAAAATGTAAATTTTTCATTTATTCTATAAACTTCTGACAACATGTCTCCAAATTTCCAAGCAATACATTTTTTATTTTTTTTCTGAAAAGGAGAAGTGGTCAAAATTACAAAAAAAAAACAGTGCTTTCAGACCTCAAATAATGCAAAGAAAACAAGTTCATAATCATTTAGAAACAACAATACTAATGTTTTAACTCAGGAAGAGTTCAGAAATCAATATTTTGTGGAATAACCATGATTTTTAATCTCAGCTTTCATGTGTCTTGGCATGCTTTCCACCAGTCTTTCACACTGCGTCTGGTGCAAAAATGTAAGCAGTTCTTCTTGGTTTGATGGCTTGTGACTATCCATCATCCTCTTGATTACATTCCAGAGGTTTTCAGTGGGGTTCAGGTCTGGAGATTGGGCTGCCCATGACAGGGTTTTGATGTGGTGGTCTCGTAATTTTTGCCAGAGCTGTATATATTAGATAGCTATCAAGTGATTTGTCATCAGACAAATATATCACCTGACTTCTCCATACACTGGAATGCTCCTGTGTTCTCTAGGATAAAGCTACTGCTGCTTATCTCAAGGGAGAACAAAAGGATCATTCACTGAAATTCAATAGGCAGGGTCCATCTCTCCTGTGACATCATCTGTCGGGAAAGGTTTGGTTTAGGGGTTTGGCTGATTTTAGTATGGGTGTTATGACCCCAATGGCAGAGGGTCTCAGAAATAATTACTAAGTCTGCAAACACAAAAAACCAGCTCATAGGGCAGTGGTAACTGAGCTGACCATATATCTAATCCTAGCACCACAAATAGCAGCAGCCGGGGAATGTGCCTACGTTGGTTCTAGACGTCTCGCGCCAGCTGGAGAACTAACCCTAGAAGGGAAAAGAAAGACCTTTCTTGCCTCCAGAGAAAAGACCCTGAAAGTAGGATACAAGCCCCCAACAAATAATAACGGTGAGGTAAGAGGAAAAGACAAACGTAAGAATGAGCTAGGTATTTAGCAAAGAGAGGCCCACTAGCTAATAGCAGAATATAGTAAGATGACTTATATGGTCAGCAAAAACCCTATCAAAATATCCACGCTGGATATTCAAGAACCCCCGAACCGTCTAACGGCCCGGGGGGAGAACACCAGCCCCCTAGAGCTTCCAGCAAAGTCAGGAATCACATTTAGCACAAGCTGGACAAAAATAAGAGCAAAGCAATTAACCAAAAAACAAAGAAGCAGGACTTAGCTTAATTTTGCACGAACCAGGACCAGCAGACAGGAGCAAACAGAAGGATCTGATTACAACGATGCCAGGCACTGGACTAAGGATCCAGGAAGTTTATATAGCAACACCCCTGGACTAACGGCCCAGGTGGGAGCCAAACTGAGGAAAGACAATCCCAGAGTCATATCACTAGTAACCACAAGAGGGAGCCAAAAAGTCTAATTCACAACAATGGGGCCTTAACACTCAAATCTGTAAAAGCGGGGGACTAGATAAAAAAGGCCAAAAGCAAGATTTTTACCACAAAAGATTAATAGAAAAGTAAAATAAAAAAGGTAATGAAGATATATCTTAAAGATGCAAAATTTCACATATGGTTATTATATAGCCAATGCAAAGGGGGTAATCAAAGGTTGAGTTCAAAGGATCTCCAACTCAAATAAACAACTGAAGAGGCAGGAATTTCTTTTCCAGGTGTAGTCAGAAGGCCGCACAATATGGACGACGATCGCATCACAATGCTCAGACTGGCCGTCGGCTCTCCTGACCTGAGTGTAACAGCTACATAGAAATACAGTATAAGTACAGTACGAGTATTGCTATGCAATTGTATTCCGTTATACACTGCGCCCTTAATGTGATAGTTTACACTATTCAGTTTTACAGTGTCTCAATAGTTAATACATATAGATCAATGTTAACCAAGGTAGTGAAAAGTTACAATGCTATGGTATCCCGTGACCACCCATGGGACAGGGTAATATCATAGCATTTCTACATGGACAAATCTAACATGTGTAAACATATCCTATTGGTGGCTCTATGACTATGACCCCAAAACACATAAAACACTGAATTTTCTAAATGTAATTTCAAAAAACATGGTAGAAGAAATAGAACGGTACTAAAAAAGTAGTTCTTTTAGATTTCTTGATTAATAATCTACCAAAAAAAGAAAGGTATTGCCTATGTTGATAATGAAAATTAAATTACTCCTGAAATCAATTAAAACAGAAGAATATTTTAAGTCTTAGAAATTAATTTCTCGAGGTAGAAAGCCAACAACCTGTACAAGCAGTGTAGCAGCACCCAAGCATGTTCCATATTTTATTTTAGTATAATCTCTGTAGTTTAGAAGCTACAGCTAACACTATAATAAACCTTTATCTGTGCCCAGATGCAGCGGAGAACATTCTGAGATCCTGAGATGAATAAATGCTCAGGGAAAAGACTTCAGGTACAAAGGGAATTTGCATAAAGCATTGTTAGATTTATTCATCTGAGAAATAGATCAAAATGCCAAATTATCCCCCAGAAGAATGTTTTACCGCCACTCTCTGCAGCGCCAGCCTCTCAGAACCCAGAGCAAGTTGTATCTCCAAAAGCCTGAAGCGCCAATAACAAAGACTGCATCATTTTTATTTCTAAATAATCTGTACGTTATGCTGGAAACGGCGGTTAATGTACTATGGAGATATTACAATTAGCATGCTGCGGACAACCTGTTTCAGATTGCAGATACCGTACTGATACGTCTACTCTATTAGGCTTTTAAAAATGCCATAAAAGTCCCCTTCTGTAGAAACCAAACACAATGTGGAAAAATTCCTTTATTTGGAATTTAATATTTCTGCTTATTTAGTATATCTTTAGTATAAAATATTTTTATAAGATATACAAAGATAGCTTGCTTGTAACACTTTGCAGTACTGATTTTTCCATGACTTGTCATTCTGAAATATTGGATTGCACACACACACACAAACTTACCACAAAATATATGCAAACATAAATACGCATTGTCTAAATATATAATACTGGTCCTGAACCTTGCAGCTGGTAAAATGGGGCTCAAATGGAAAGTTTAAAAAAATATATGTTACTTTCCAGGATTGTACATTATATCAATTGAATTATTTTACATTAGGGGCGTAGTCTTTGGCAAAATACAATGATTGGCACCAAAGTGATGACACTGGAGTACTGTTATCTGGCTTCTGCATGGAATCACCATTTACAATGCCATGTGCTTTGTACTTGTACTGTACAATTCTGACACTTTCCTCCGGAGCTCCACTGAAACGGATTAGAGTGATTAGCAAACGTGTGTCACGGGGGTACTGGGTATCCCTCAAACTAGGGAAACCCTGTCTGTCCCTCTCCCAGAGTTTACACTGAAGGTGTGCATGTCTGGGCCGCCAGGCCTGACCCTGAGTCCTGTTTCAGTACTAAGCTGAAACCACCACCCGCCACCCAGTGATAAGACCTCTCACCAACCCCTACAGAAAGCACAGACAGGGAAAACTAAAAAACGCACCACGCCGCAGACACACAGGAAAACACTATAATGTGCACAGGGCAAAACAATACAAATATAGGAAGGAGAAATATAACGAAGGATAATACACCACCAGATGTGATATTTCCTCTCCTAGACCACCACTCCAGACCGAGATCACCAGGCACAAAACACAAGCTATAATCGGCGACGCCCAAAGCCCAGCAAAACTATTTAAAGGCAATGGGCGTGACTAAGCCTCCAACCCGAGTACCAGCTAAATTAACCCCGGACAATCTGGATCAATCTAGCCGGCTCCACTGAGCATATAGTGGACAAATGAGGAATTACCGCTGTCTGTCGGACGCCCTAGCGTGAACAGCGTCCGACATGACAACGTGCTTGGATAAGGTGTTATCCGAGCATACTCGTCTACTAACGGAGTGTCTTCGGCGTGCTCTAAAAATATGCTCAAATCTTCACGGCTGCATGTCTTGTTGCTGTTCAACAGCCACAACACATGCAGGGATTACCTGTTTGTTAGGCAATCCCTATTTTTGTTGTGGCTGTCGAACAGCCGCAAGACATGCAGGTGCGGGGGACTCAAACATATTTTTCATGCATGCCGAAGACTCTCGGTTAGCACCCGAGCGCTCAAATAATGCGTTATCCAAGCACGTTTGCTCATCACTAATATATAACAGTTATATACCTTTAATTGCAGCCACACTAGATTGTTTTGAAAAAGTATGATACCTTGTGAACTTTTCCATATTTTTTCACATTATACCCACAAATGTAAATGTTTTCATTGGGATCTTGCCACAGATTCTCAATGGAATTTAGGTTAGGAATTTGATTTGGCTGTTCAAACACATAAGTATGCTTTGATCTAAACCATTCCATTGTAGCTCTAGCTGTCGGTTTAGGATGGTCGTCCTGCTGCAAGATGAATCTACGATCTAGCCTCAAGCCTTTGTTGCCTCTAATAGGGTTTTCTCCAGGATTGCCCTGTGTTTAGTTCGATTCATCTTCCCATCAACTCTGACCATCTGCCACTAACATGTGTGATGTGGGGATGGTGTTTTCAGAGTGATGTGTAGTGTTAGTTTTCCACCAAACATGGCATTTTGCACTTGGCCCAAAAAGCTCCACTTTGGTCTCATCTGGCTAGAAAACCTTCTTCCACATGCTACCTTTGCCCCTACATGGCTTTTTGCAAACTGCTTATGGCTTGCTTTCAAAAATGTCTTTCTTCTTTTTACTCTTCTATAAAGGCCAGAATTGTGGAGTATACGACTAATAGTTGTACTGCGGGTCTCTGCAGCTCCTCCACATTGACTATGGGCCACTGGGCTGCTTCTCTAATTAGTGCTCTCCTTGCTTGGGATGTCAGTTTAGATGGATGGCAAAGTCTTGCTACATTTGCAGTTGTGCCATACTCCTTCCATTTTTGAATTTTGAATGGAATGAACAGTGCTCTGTGAGATGTTTGGAGCTAGGACTATTTTTTTTATAACTTAACCCTACTTCACTCTTCTCCACAACTTTATCCCTGACTTGTTTGGTGTGTTCCTTGGTTGTCCTGATGCTGCTTGATACATTTTCTCAAACAAACCTTTGCAGCCTTCACACAACAGCTGTAGTTATTTTGAGAATAAATTACACATAAATGAACTCGGTTTACTAATTACAGTATGTTTGTCATGACCGACAAGGTAAAGTCCAGGGGACAACATAACTTATACCTACAATGGAATGGAGTGGGGAGAGGAAGGCCCTAACCATAGGGCAAGAGAGATGGGGACAGCTCCTAAAAGCCAACCTGAACCTGTCCCTAAACTCCCCTAATGCCCTAAGCGGGTCCTCCCCCCGCCGCCGTTATGTGCCTAGTCCTTGATTGTCACCTCACTAACCCCTGGCTAGTGCACTGACCGGCAAGGATGCTAGCCTCACCACTGCAAATAATAAACAACACAGGGAGAGTAACAAAACACAAGACAGACAGATAGAGGGGAACTTATACTTAACAACTGACTCTGCTGCAAAGCACCACACAGCAGGCACCAGGACCATGAACTCCACGAAAACAGCGGACTCAATACTACAACCAGAGAGCTGTTTACTTCAGGCTTGGTCAAAATAGATTAATCTGTTACTGACAGTGAGCTGATGGGTCATGTGACTTTTAAAAGGATGGTGAAAGTGGTTACCACCCACATCAGCTGACTAGCAACAAAATAGCTGCCAGCAAGGGAAACTGCAATTAACCCTTGCTGGCCCAAAAGGAAAAAAAAAGCTACATTTACATTATAGTGGAACCAGAGCTGTCACAAATCCAAAAATGAATTATGACAATGTTACTTCAGAAGGCAATTGGTCACTTAGGATTTTATTTAGGGGTATCAGACTACAGGAGGCTGAACACAAATGCATGTCACAATTTTCAGATTTATATTTTTAAAATATTTAGAAAACCATGTATCATTTCCTTTACACTTCACAAACACATGCTACTTTGTGTTAGTATATCACATAAATTCATAGTAAAATATATGTAAGTTTATGCGTGTAACATAAAAGAAATGTGGAAAAGTTCATGGGGTATGAATACTTTTTCAAGGCACTGTATTTGGACTAAAACTAAAAAAATCCAGAATCAAGGTAAACTCTTCATAAAAACATACTCAAACCATATTAAAATCCACATGGAGCCTGTGTGTAGAGTGTTTTATAGACTATACATGCAAGTTTCATGTGGATTTTATTATGGTTTGAATAAAAATGGATATTTATATGAAGAGCTCCTGGGATGCTCGATTATCTATCTTTTAGTTTGCTGACATCCAGTATTGGGGATTCCGAGAATGGAAGCAATTCTAACATCATGAGGAGTTACCTGGCAATATTTGCTTTGCTTAAGACACCTATTCTACACCCCAATTCCTGCATTATGTTGCCCAAGATCTTCAGCACTTACACCAACACAATTGGTAATTTTCAGAATGATCTAGCATTAAAAGGGATGTTTAGTAATGTTATATTGATGATATATCCTTAGGATGGGTAAATAACATCAGATTGGTGAGTGTGTGACACCCAGCATGCCAACCGATCAGCTATTCCCGCTGCTGGTGGTATCCATATATGATCAGGTACAGAGCAGTACTGAACAGCTCTGTCAACTGTTTGCTGGCTGCCACTAGGTACTGCACATCCACCCTTATTTGAATGATTAGGGGGACATCTGCCCAACACCGCTGTGTCCACTATACAGTTGATAGAGTAGTTCGGTTCTGCTCCCCAACTAAGCACATCTGGCAGCTACTGACATCGCCAACAGCGGATCGGCGGGTGTGCCGGGTATCACACCCCTACTGATATTAGATAAAGTACATACTGTATCTTAACCCCTTTCTGCCATTGGACGTACTATTCCGTCCATGTGGGGTGGGCCCTAATTCCCAAGGACGGAATAGTACGTCCAGCACGATCGGCCGCGCTCACGGGGGGAGCGCGGCCGATCGCGGCCGGGTGTCAGCTGCCTATCGCAGCTGACATCCGGCACTATGTGCCAGGAGTGGTCACGGACCGCCCCCGGCACATTAACCCCCGGCACACCGCGATCAAACATGATCGCGGTGTGCCGGCGGTACAGGGAAGTATCGCGCAGGGAGGGGGCTCCCTGCGGGCTTCCCTGAGACCCCCGGAGCAACGCGATGTGATCGCGTTGCTGCGAGGGTCTCCTACCTCTTATCCCTGCAGGCCCCGGATCCAAAATGGCCGCGGGGCTGCATCCGGGTCCTGCAGGGATTACCTCCGGGTGCCGTGCAGGCGCTGGTAAGCCTGCACGGCTGTATGTCAAATCGGTGATCTGACAGAGTGCCGTGCACACTGTCAGATCACCGATCTGTAATGTCCCCCCCTGGGACAAAGTAAAAAAGTAAAAAAAAAAATTCCCACATGTGTAAAAAAAAAAAAGAAAAAAAAAATCCTAAATAAAGAAAAAAAAAATATTATTCCCATAAATACATTCCTTTATCTAAATAAAAAATATCAAACAATAAAAGTACACATATTTAGTATCGCCGCGTCCGGAACGACCCCACCTATAAAACTATAACACTAGTTAACCCCTTCAGTGAACACCGTAAAAAAAAAAAAAAAAACGAGGCAAAAAACAACGCTTTATTCTCATACCGCCAAACAAAAAGTAGAATAACACGCGATCAAAAAGACAGATATAAATAACCATGGTACCGCTGCAAACGTCATCTTGTCCCGCAAAAAATGAGCCATGATGTAGCATCATCAGCAAAAAAATAAAAAAGTTATAGTCCTCAGAATAAAGCGATGCCAAAATAATTTTTTTTTCTATAAAATAGTTTTTATCGTATAAAAGCGCCAAAACATAAAAAAAAGATAGAAATGAGGTATCGCTGTAATCGTACTGACCCGAAGAATAAAACTGCTTTATCAATTTTACCAAACGCGGAACGGTATAAACGCCTCCCCCAAAAGAAATTCATGAATAGCTGGTTTTTGGTTTTTCTGCCTCACAAAAATCGGAATAAAAAGCGATCAAAAAATCTCCCGTGCCCGAGCATGTTACCAATAAAAACGTCAACTCGTTCCGCAAAAAACAAGACCTCACATGACTCTGTGGACTCAAATATGGAAAAATTATAACTCTCAAAATGTGGTAACGCAAAAAATATTTTTTGCAATAAAAAGCTTCTTTCAGTGTGTGACAGCTGCCAATCATAAAAATCCGCTAAAAAACCCGCTATAAAAGTAAATCAAACCCCCCTTCATCACCCCCTTAGTTAGGGAAAAATAAAAAAATGTAAAAAATGTATTTATTTCCATTTTACCATTAGGGTTATGGCTGGGGTTAGGGCTAGGGTTAGGGCTAGGGCTAGGGTTAGGGTTAGGGTTAGGGCTAGGGTTGGGGCTAGGGTTAGGGTTGGGGCTAGGGTTGGGGCTAGGGTTAGGTTGGGGCTAGGGTTAGGTTGGGGCTAGGGTTAGGGTTGGGGCTAGGGTTAGGGCTAGGGTTAGGGTTAAGGCTACAGTTAGGGTTGGGGCTAAAGTTAGGGTTAGGGTTGGGGCTAAAGTTAGGGTTAGGGTTTGGATTACATCTACGGTTGGGAATAGGGTTGGGATTAGGGTTAGGGGTGTGTCTGGGTTAGAGGTGTGGTTAGGGTTACCGTTGGGATTAGGGTTAGGGGTGTGTTTGGATTAGGGTTTCAGTTATAATTGGGGGGTTTCCACTGTTTAGGCACATCAGGGGCTCTCCAAACGCGACATGGCGTCCGATCTCAATTTCAGCCAATTCTGCGTTGAAAAAGTAAAACAGTGCTCCTTCCCTTCCGAGCTCTCCCGTGCGCCCAAACAGGGGTTTACCCCAACATATGGGGTATCAGCGTACTCGGAACACATTGGAGAACAACTTCTGGGGTCCAATTTCTCATGTTACCCTTGGGAAAATACAAAACTGGGGGCTAAAAAATATTTTTTGTGGAAAAAATTTTTTTTTTATTTGCATGGCTCTGCGTTATAAACTGTAGTGAAACAATTGGGGGTTCAAAGCTCTCACAACACATCTAGATGAGTTCCTTAGGGGGTCTACTTTCCAAAATGGTGTCACTTGCGGGGGGTTTCTACTGTTTAGGTACATTAGGGCCTCTGCAAACGCAATGTTACACCTGCAGACCATTCCATCTAAGTCTGCATTCCAAATGGTGCTCCTTCCCTTCCGAGCCCTCCCATGCGCCCAAACGGTGGTTCCCCTCCACATATGGGGTATCAGCGTACTCAAGACAAATTGGACAACAACGTTTGGGGTCCAATTTCTTCTGTTACCTTTGGGAAAATACAAAACTGGGGGCTAAAATATAATTTTGGGGGGAATTTTTTTATTTTTTATTTTCACGGCTATGCGTTATAAACTGTAGTGAAACACTTGAGGGTTCAAAACTCTCACAACACATCTAGATGAGTTGCTTAGGGGGTCTACTTTCCAAAATGGTGTCACTTGTGTTTTTTTTTTACTGTTTAGGTACATTAGGGCTCTGCAAACGCAATGTGACGCCTGCAGGCCATTCCATCTAAGTCTGCATTCAAAATGTCGCTCCATCCCTTCCGAGCCCTCCCATGCGCTTAAACAGTGGTTCCCCCCACATATGGGGTATCAGCGTACTCAGGACAAATTGGACAACAACTTTTGGGGTCCAATTTCTCCTGTTACCCTTGGGAAAATACAAAACTGGGGGCTAAAAAATAATTTTTGTGGGAAAAAAATGTTTGTTTTATTTTTACGGTTCTGCATTATAAACTTCTGTGAAGCAGTTGGTGGGTCAAAGTGCTCACTACACCTCTAGATAAGTTCCTTAGGGGGTCTACTTTCCAAAATGGTGTCACTTGTGGGGGGTTTCAATGTTTAGGCACATTAGTGGCTCTCCAAACACAACATGGCGTCCCACCTCAATTCCTGTCAATTTTGCATTGAAAAGTCAAACAGCGCTCCTTCCCTTCCGAGCTCTCCCATGCGCCCAAACAGTGGTTTACCCCCACATATGGAGTATCAGCGTACTCAGGACAAATTGTACAACAGATATTGGGGTCCAATTTCTTCTCTTACCCTTGGGAAAATAAAAAATTGGGGGTGAAAATATCATTTTTGTGAAAAAATATGATTTTTTATTTTTACGGCTCTGCATTATAAACTTCTGTGAAGCACTTGGTGAGTCAAAGTGCTCACCACACCTCTAGATAAGCTTCTTAGGGAGTCTACTTTCCAAAATGGTGTCATTTGTGTGGGGTTTCAATGTTTAGGCATATCAGGGGCTATCCAAACGCAACATGGCGTCCCATCTCAATTCCAGTCAATTTTGCATTGAAAAGTCAAATGGCGCTCCTTCGCTTCCGAGCTCTATCATGCGCCCAAACAGTGGTTTACCCCCACATATTGGGTATCGGCATACTCAGGACAAATTGTACAACATCTTTTGGGGTCCATTTTCTCCTGTTACCCTTGGTAAAATAAAACAAATTGGAGCTGAAATAAATTTTGTGTGAAAAAAAAGTAAAATGCTCATTTTTATTTAAACATTCCAAAAATTCCTGTGAAACACCTGAATGGTTAATAAACTTCTTGAATGTGGTTTTGAGCACCTTGAGGGGTGTAGTTTTTAGAATGGTGTCACACTTGGGTATTTTCTATCATATAGATCCCTCAAAATGACTTCAAATGAGATGTGGTCCCTAAAAAAAAATGGTGTTGTGAAAATGAGAAATTGCTGGTCAAATTTTAACCCTTATAACTCCCTAACAAAAAAAAATTTTGGTTCCAAAATTGTGCTGATGTAAAGTAGACATGTGGGAAATGTTACTTATTAAGTATTTTGTGTGAGATATCACTGTGATTTAATTGCATAAAAATTCAAAGTTGGAAAATTGCAAAATTATCAAAATTTTAGCCAAATTTCCGTTTTTTTCACAAATAAACGCAGGTAATATCAAAGAAATTTTACCACTATCATGAAGTACAATATGTCATGAGAAAACAGTGTCAGAATCACCGGGATCTGTTGAAGCGTTCCAGAGTTATAACCTCATAAAGGGACAGTGGTCAGAATTGTAAAAATTGGCCCGGTCCATAACGTGCAAACCACCCTTGGGGGTGAAGGGGTTAAGGATAGGCTAACAATATTAAAGGATTTACTTTGACACCTGCCAAACTGACAGGATTTCTGGCCAAAAAGGTGCTGGATTAATGGAATTTAATGGAATTTGATTGCAATAGTTGTTTTATAAATAGTGGATAAAGATATTGATAATGCAATGGAAATATATTTACATGCATCTAACCTATTAATATACCCTGGTATACAAATTGTGTATGTTTAGATTGAATATGGAATTGTATACTGAAGGATCTATGACGTAAAGCAAGGCAGATCACGTATCACTTATGTTCATATTAACCTCATACAAACTATTTTGTGGACACCTCTGATGTATTTATTCTAATGTTCTATTTTCCTTTCTATTTGTATACACATTCTATATTATAATTCTGCTTGTTTCCCTTTGGCGTGAAAAAAAAAAAAAGAACCAGTGTGAGTTTTCCATTGCACGTGCTGTACTTTTCACTGTTGAATAAGAGGTCATTAAAATGTGAAATTAATGTTGGAATGCTGAACCAGTTCATTGCTAAGCAATACAATTAGAATGAAAGTGTTATCGTGGCAACTATTTTCATAAATTAGATATGATTTTGATCTACATTGCCTTCAATTACCACTTAAGAATTGTAATTTATGTTCACAATCCATGCTGATTACTCCTTTCTTGCTAGGCATGAGTACATTCTAATCACATGGACATAATTAATAAATATACAATGTCTAAATACTAATATTAATAATAATTACAACTTTTATGCATAAAATCTAACAATTTCCTGCTGAATGAATAATAGTAATATTAATTATGCATTTATTATGTCTGAATAACAATTGCAACATTTCCATTTTATACAAAAGTTTAACTATGTCAAATGTAGGTATTAACTGTAATATTAATCACTATCTTTATCATGTTACCTTTGCTAAATCCAAACAAAAACTTAGTGCGCTTCATTTATTTAATATTAGTTCTAGGCGGTCTTTCTGAAACTTAGGAAATCAAATGCAGCCCACCATATGTCCTTGAATTTTACTTTGCTCTTCTTTAATAGATGAAACTTGCCACTTTTTAGACTGCATGCTGACACACTGATTTACAATACTCTTGCAGAGGAGGACTAACTCTGTTCATTACATTTCAGAGTTTGGTATTTTTAGACAAAATTTTGATTGATGACACATGCATGTACATGATTGATAAGTTTGCAGCATCATTTCCTATGGAAATAAGTAAATCTTGAGTTGACAGCAGATTTTATGCAAATGTGCAGTGGCCTAGACCTTAGTGTTATCTACAAAAGTCCAAACGTGCGAATATTGGACACACTGTCCAGAGCAGCATTTTATAACATGGAAACTGTAATCTGTGTCATTTTCCTATTTCTTATGTACAGGCCACAGTTACATAGAAAGCCATTTAGCTGTGGTCAAATTCATGGTTATATTAAGGAACTTCTAGTTACTTCTAGTGAGGATGGAGCTAAATATGACAGACAATCTTATAAAGGGAAAATAGAAAAGTATCACTGTTAACTTTTATAAGAATGGAATAACAGTAAAATGACAGACTGTAAAATATGGAGTAAATTTGCAGTCCTCTTTGTCTTATCCTAGAAACCTAGTTCTAATGCATTAGATTCCATTCAATATAAAAGTTTAACACCAGTCAAAAAAGAAGACTACAATATATACTCGTGTATAAGCCGAGTTTTTCAGCACATTTTTTTCTGCTGAAAACGCCCTCCTCGGCTTACTCACGAGTCATTGTCCCAGAAGACGGCGGGGGAGGGAGAGTGACAGAGCAGCGGGTCACAGGAGGCAGGAGCCAGCAGCTGTGGCTAAAGCCTGTGCCCGCTGCTAAAGAGAAATGAATATTCACTGCACTGGAAGTGAATATGCATTTCTCTTATAGCGCGCACAGAGTCAGCCACGGGTGCCCGCTCTTTAAGGAAATTAATATTCACCTTTCTCCACTCTCATAGGCATGAAGAGAGGTGAATATTCATTCCCTTAATGAGCGGGGACACGTGATCGCTCGGCCACAGGAGCTGCTGGCACCAGAACAAGATGCTGCAAGGGTGCTCAGGGAAGGTAAGTAGGATTTTTTTTAATGCTTTTTCATGGGAGGCAATGCATTCATGGATATGGTTGAGAAATCATGCATACAAGGATAGGGATGAGAAGCCATGCATACCAGGACAGGGATGAGGTGCCATGCAGATAAGGATGGGGATAAGGAGCTATGCAGACAAGGAGGTGATAAGGAGCCATGCATACAAGGATGCTGATGAGGAACCATGCATACCACGATAGGGATGAGGGGACAATGCATACTCGTCTTATACTCGAGTAAATACGTTTTCCCAGTTTTTCATGGCTAATATTAGGTGCCTCAGCTTATACTTGGGTCAGCTTATACACAAGTATATAGGGTAATTTGTCTATGGTGCTCACTTGGCCAAAAAGTTTCAGTTACTTGCACAAAGCTGTTCTGGGAAATCCCTCGCTGTCCTCTACTAACATCTAACGAAAGACTTAGGTGCCAATAATTATTGAGCAGTGCTATCAACAGTCACTTGGGACTTAGCATAAGAAAAAATACAACTGTGGAGTTATCAGTTCTTGTTTAAACATTATTGAATACATGCTTACAATATGCGTACAATAAGATCATGCATTAGTTATGGCTTCCATATACTGTATGTGTGTGAGCAAGTTAGTGTTTACATAAATGTAGTGATTAGTGGTCTGCAAACTGTGATTCTCAAGCTGGCATGAAGTCGCAAGTCTCAGCACATCATAACAATCTGCAACTTTAAAATTATGCTGTGACTTGCGATATGCTGAGACTGCAGAGGAGTTACAGGTTGAAGACCACTTATACATATATGCCATACTTGCCAACTCTTTGACTCTCTTTGAGACATTGACTTTCTTGAATGTGGCATGACAAGCTCATGAACAGACTTTTTACTGGTGATAATGCCCCTTTTAATGCCACACCCTATCCAGTTCCATGCCACCTCAAAAGGTCAGGCACAGAAGACCTTCTGGTATAGCTTATTTGCAGAAGGTTTCCGAGGGGATTATTAAGTGCTAAGGAGATTTTTCAACTTCTTCGGTATAATTGGCATGTATGCTGCTGTCGGCATTCCAACATTAAAAAGGAAGGAAGAATTGGATATTTCTTCTCAACCTATAAAATGTAACAACAGCTCCATGCACTATTATGGGTAGCCTCTTTTAAACACTCTTAAAAACTAGAATCTCTAATGTGGCTTAACAGATGACCTTCCAATACTATCAGGAACATGGAACCAATTTCTTATGACACTCTAATTAATTTCCTGGTTAAGTGTGTAATTTAAATATAGCTTTATCTCCTCTCCCTCCCCACTTACACCAGTACCATCCAATGTAGATTTCATACTTGGACAAGAAAGCCACATGAGTCCACCAGCCATTTCACTGGTGGATTCAACCAAATCTCTCCACACTGAATAAGTTTAGCATTTTTGGTCAAATTATGACCACCCAACACTAGACCCCAGTACCAAGGCTTTCCATATTCGGCAAATTTTCCATTTTTTTTAAAACATTGAGTAATAACCGCACACTACACTCTTGGACTACTTTTAAAATAATTTGTATTTTTACACTTCTTAAAAGGGCGACTATTTATTTTCTATGTTCCACTTTCAACCAACCATTCCAAGAGCAACAGCAAGGGTATGTGGCAAACAGTCACTATTCTCTGAAATTGCTATAGCAACAACTCCAAGAGCACAAACGTCCTTTTATGTGGCACTGGGATTCAGACCTGCACGTTAGTAATAATATTGGCTGAAACAGTTCTATTAGAGAAGCAATCCCATCAAAATTTGTATCCTCTTAATAAATTGCAATCATCATATTATACAGCACTGTGTACTTACAATTGCTTATTTTGCCTTTCTACCCAGCTAATTCTTCTTTTTTCTCTGCTCTGTGTAGAAACAGGAAGTGTCTTGTCCGTGCCATAGACTTTTGCAGTGACTCATGATTTGTGGAGAAAAATGTACATCCTTTTTCTAGCCTAGAAGGGTTTAGCTAGTTACTTTTTAATCATGTGATGTCACTGTCATGTCGGACGCTGTTCACACTAGGGTGTCCGACAGACAGCGGTAATTCCTCATTCGTCCACTATATTCTCAGTGGCGCCGGCTAGATTGATCCAGATTGTTCGGGGTTAATCTGGCTGGTACTTGGGTTGGAGGCTTAGTCGCGCCCATTGCCATTAAATAGTTTTGCTGGGCTTTGGGCGTCGCCGATTATAGCTTGTGTCTTGTGCCTGGTTATCTCGGTCTGGAGTGGTGGTCTAGGAGAAGAAATATCATATCTTGTGGTGTATTATCCTTCGTTATATTTCTCCTTCCTATATTTGTATTGTTTTGCCCTGTGCACATTATAGTGTTTTCCTGTGTGTCTGCGGCGTGGTGCGTGTTTTAGTTTTCGCTGTCTGTGCTTTCTGTAGGGGTTGGTGAGAGGTCTTATCACTGGGTGGCGGGTGGAGGTTTCAGCTTAGTACTGAAACAGGACTCAGGGTCAGGCCTGGCGGCCCAGACATGCACACCTTCAGTGTAAATTCTGGGAGAGGGACAGACAGGGTTTCCCTAGTTTGAGGGATATTGCAGGGGCCCGGGTAATCAGCTGTAGTCTACCCAGTACCCCCGTGACAGTCACAGACTTAATGGAAAACTGAAGAATTAGCATGGTAGCAGGGCAAAATGAGCAATTGGAAGTACACAGTGCTATATAATACGATGATTGCAAGAGGATACAAATTTTGATGAGAGTCGTTCTTTATTATTCTCCATAAAATCTATTTAGTACTGCAACAAATTCATCATATACACCCTACATGGTCTGCATTGTGCTTTAGGGAGTGCTCTGAAAGTGGCTCCCATATTCACATTTGTTCGTCAACAGTTTCCAAATTCTAGACTTGTGGTGGTGGCTGGTGGTTGAACTACTATCCAATGTCTTAGATACACTTTACCACTACATCCTACAGTGTTAAGAGATAAATTACTAGACCTTCATAACCACACATCATGGGCCAACAACTCAAGCCACAGGTTATTGGGGACCCCTGGTCTACTTGATCCCTTAGTGTTTCTACTTATCCTTTTTGTTTCTGACCAATTACATTGGGGGTATGTCCTTCTAACATAAATATTCATTAAAATATTTTGACAACAATGGAAGAGATACAAAGAAACTAAGAAGTATTCTTGGTGAAATTTTCATTCTCATTGTACCACTGTTCTTACACAGTATCTGTATCTACAGTAATAGTAGTAATGCAAACAATGTGTCTTAGTAATAGACTATATTTGATTTTTCAAAGTTGGGTACAAAACATCAATTTGTGGGACTCTTCAGTCAGCAAGATCAGGAACTCTTTAACCACGTATTCACAAATGAAGAATATAAGCAGCATGTTTCAATCCCGCAAAGAGATTTTCATCAGACATAATGATAGAGAAACCTAACCAGAGGCATACCATGCTTTATATATAATAACATGAATATGGATTATGCATTCCTATAAGCAGAATCCTGTTGCACTGTGATATATTAAGAGTATAATGTACACATAATGTAAAACTTTAAACCACCTTTCATTATGCAGTCCATCCCAATTTATGGTAACCAAAGAAATCGTATTAGTCTTTTTTTTAAAGGAGACAAATTAAATTTATTTTAATTCATTGAATGGCAAAGTTTTACTTGGACATATTTCTTCATTACAGGCTTAATGTATGAATGTCAAGAGGTTAGTATATTTCAGAGAACACTAACAATTTTCAAGAACTATGTTATCTTTCAAAAGACAGTATTCATTATCCCCGACTCAACTTTTCACAGCATAATGGGACAACAATTTCAATACATAATCAAGAAGGATGGTACCAGTGAATAAATATAAGGTAATGGCCTCCTTGTGTTTGTGCTGTTGTTAGATGTAATTGAAGTCTCTTTTGAATTTATTGAAGTAGGGATGTCCATTATGTTGTTGGTTTGCTTTATTGTTTTGTAAATGAAACACCTTTAATATGAGACTAAGGAGTGAGGAATTATCTCTACTGGGAAATGTATGTTATACCTCCATTGCGGTAGGTTTGATCATTATTCTAAAGTATTGACAAAGATGCTCACTGTCATGGCTATCCTCTGCTTTGGAGAAGAAATCTGATTGCAATGTTTCAAACAATTCCTTGACACATTCCTTAAGTGGACTGATCATTTAAAAATTTGGGCAGTGCCTAAAAACCCATGGCTAAATTGAGCCCCAAACCCCTTAGTTAGCTAGACCCCTTTCTGAAGATGTGTTAAGCCCACAAAGAACATGAGTAATATCTAATTGTCTAACTCATTGTGATATGTCAAAAGTTTAATGTCTGAGGGCTCAGACCATTTTCAGTCTGCCCCTAATGCAATGTTATTGTATAACTGGAGGACTTTTACCTTGATGGAGGCCTGCCAAAACAAAATGTAAAAATATGTTTTTAGAGATTAACTACTAGAAGAATTGAGTAAAGCTAATTCATTGTGTGTTTTTAAATTGTACGGTTAAATTTCCTATCCCTATGTCAATTTCAGGCATTGTTGTTACAGGCATACTGTGAGAAATACATTTCTCCTTGTGTTCTTATGACAACATATAATTCTACACTTTATACGATTAATGCTATCATATAGGCGATGTAGGCAATGATCCACAAGGAAAGAAGTCAAAACAAGCTTTGATGTTCTATCAAAGGTAAGTGAAAGCAAAGGTTTCATTGCCTGACCCTGAACAGAGTTGCTTGAGTAGTTTTTCTCTATCTCCTCAGGGACTTCATTATTTTAGGTGTTAAGGCAATAGCGTTTTATTTTTTTATTTATTGCTTTTGCATCACTGTGGTCTAAGAATCATAGCTAAAACTGTTTAAAACATCTCAGGCAGGTGGGGGGCTGGAGAGTGCAAAGAGGATGGCTGTTTTGCACTCTGTTGCACTTCTACGGGTCTTCTACGGGAGTGCCACCTCTTCTCTTTCTAAAGGAAAAAGGTTTATGCCTACGGTCATTTTGTTCAGCTGAGGGTGTTGGCTTCGTGGATCGCCGGTGGTGCTCGGCTTCCTCTACTATTGTGACGCAACATTTGTTTTTATAGTGTTCACTGTCAAGTGAAATTGACATGACAACTTTATTCTTCTGTGGGTCAGTATGATCAAACAGATAAAGGGTCATTGCACACAGTACATTGTACTATTAAGCCCATACTTCTCAGCACATGACATGGTTGCGATGTCAAGAGTTAAATTTAGAGTATCTCTACTCACTCAATCTCAATCTGACATATTAAACTTTTAGGTATGATTTTAAAAAGAATAGCGCTTATAATAAAAAAAGTGTAAAAAGTATAAAAACAAAGCGACATATAGATATGCAAATAAGTTATAAAATAAAAATGAGAACAAGTGAAAACACTTAAACGCTTCAATCTACAGATGCTCTTCTGTTTTCCTGAGGGTTTCAGAATGATGAAACACTCAGACCTGGTCCAAATCATCTTTTCATGTCCCAAGTCCTATGCTCAGGTTAACAGGATGCCCTGTCATTTTGCTAAGAACATTTAGGACTATAACAGGATAAGTAAGCTAATAAGGGGGCAAGTACAATGAATAGTTAGTTTTGTTATATCCCTACTATAGAAAATATCCTGATAGGATAACACATATCTATTCTATCTGTCTATCTTTAAAAGATTGTACCAACCAGACCCAGATGTCAAGAATGACACTCTTCTGATTCCTACTTACAGCATGGCACTAGTAGCAATGTCTCCTAAATTGCCAGTCAATAGCATCGTAAAAGGCTCATGTTGCTAGGAGGAAAAGGTTATGGACACTTTTCCACTAGCCCCATGTATCAAAAATTGAAAACATTACGGCCCATGGAATATGGTATCATAAGCCAATCTTTTTGTTTTTACAATTTCAGAATTTTTTTCCCCAAATAGAGCAAAAAATATGCATGCTTGGAATATCTGTAATCTTACTGACCTGGATAATTATATTGTCAGGTTATTTTTTACAATAAAAGGAATGTTATGAACAATAATAAAAGGAAAAAAAGTGGACATTTTTGTTATTTCGCCACACTTGTCATTTTTTACCACTTTCCAAGTAAAACTTGTCCCGCAAAAAACAAGACCACATTTGACTATGCAGCTGAAAAATTGAAAAAGTTATGGCTCATTGGATTAAGGGGAGGAAAAAACAAAAGTGCAAAAACAAAAAAATTGCCCAGTCCTTAAAGGGTTAACAATATTTATTTCATTTGCTGTTGTAGAATCTGAACCAAAACTCAAAGAAATGAACTGGAATATAAGTTGATATGCATACATACTTATACTCTAGTTAATTTCTTTCATATTTGCTTTCAGTTCTTGCACTCAGTGCAAGCAAGGACGACTCCTTTTCTGCGAGGTGAGCATTTAATTTATATTGCTTCCTGTGAAGATCTGAGGTTATGAATTGTAATAATCACCTAGACAGGTTAACAATGTAACTATTTTTTCCCCTATATCCACGGTAGAACATCAACTTCAGATAGATGACCAAAATGCAATGTCCTCAGTACACAAGATCCCAACCTGGGAGCGGCAGTTCAACTGCCCCCGTACCAGTTGATACCCAGTGATACCCTAGTGATCCCAGTGGCGGAGGTCCCGAGATCTTGGGACAAGATCTTGGGACAAGATCTGAATCTGAGCATGCGCTGCCCCGGAGGCCACTTTTCCAGAGGCCACCGGCGGCCATCTTTCCAGAGGCCTCCACGTTGCAGCAACGGAGCTGCGGGGGCTTCCGGGCTTTGACAAAATGCCGGCAGAGCCCCCACACAGCACAGAGAGCTGCTGCCGCCCTAGCATAGAGCCCAGACACCACTGCCCCACATAGCCCCACCACCCCAGAGCCCCACAGGCCACCGCAGCCGCACAGGCCACCGTAGCCCCACAGAGCAGCAGCACCACCGCACCACCGAACAACCTCTGTGACTACTCCTCCATCAGTGCCGAAACCCCCCCTAAGCTGAATTTGGACTGTAAGGCGGACCTCATTTGACACATTTTTTCCCTATTTTCCTTCTGAAAATTTGGGGTGCATCTTATAGTCCGAAAAATACGGTACATAATATCCAGCCTGCACGTCTTACTCTGCTTACTGTCACTGAATAAAAACATTGATTCCTGAGGCTGAGCTGAAGAGCAAGCAAATCTCTAATAAAACACAACAAGATAGACGTAACTGGTGCTCCATGCTGGAAAAAGTCTGCATCCCTTAGAGCCATAGATTCCGCTCTACATGCATTGGTCCAATACTTGTTAGAACAAGGCCAGTTCCTCACACTTCCCATAGCTGGGTGTCCATAGTCTAGTCTCGATCCTGCTCGGGACTGTCCCGATTGAGTACACCTTGTCACTGATGTGATGGCTTTTACTCTTTTTTAAATCAAAAACAGTGTTTACTATGTACTATACTGCTTCTTACTTTCTTACAACAGGGTATATGTACACTTTGTTTCTATCTTAGGCTTTGTTGTAGAATCTGGTTAACTCCTTCACATAGCTGTAATGCTGTTTCTGACATACAGTAGATAGACAGCACACTGTTCCTTGCAGAGTCAGCTCTGACACATAGTGGAAAGAGAGAACATCATACACCCCTCATCATCAGTCGCTATAAGCAAAATTGAGAAGAAATTCCTCAGGGACTTTATGAAAGAAGTAAAACAGCAAAAAATGTAATGCTAGTATATGACAAGGCTACTCATAGCAGCAGTATCCTCTATACATAGAACTTACAGCCATCAAGAATTACAGGAAAAAAAAGTTAGAAACTAAGAGCAAGTCAAACTAACTGAATAATAAGACTGAAAATTAATGAAGATTTCAGAATGGAACTTACTACTTTTTTTAACTCAATGAGAATGACCAATAAATATAAATGTTTTTTCCATGTCAAAGTTGTCATTGCTTTTAAGTTGGTCATTCATATTAAAATAGTAAAAAAAATGCTTTTCAATACAACAGTTAAAAATGGAAATTATCACTCCTAACTGCAATGTAATAAGGAAACAAAACACTTGAGACATACGTTTTTCTGTACAGTTACTTTGTCTTTTAAGTTGATTTTCAAACTTTCCAATTTTTTGAATATATAGAAATGAGATGTCAGTCCTGTCAGAACTCAGAAGTTATCCGTATTAGAACAAAACACAAATAAACTTGACTAGGAAGGCAATGCATTACTCCAATGTTACAGTAGATTTAATGTTGTGTCAGTCTTGATTCTATAACCATTGTGTCTATATTATTTTCAATAAAAGTATGGTGTTATGCTTTAATCTGCATATGCTGGAATTTGTAGGAAGATAACTGCACTGTATGACCTTATATTTAGCCCCTTTAAACCCAGCAGCAGACCTAAGGAACCCAATGTTTTTGCCATTTAATCCCTGTACAGAAATTTGTACTTATCCCCATGCCACAATTCCTGGAGTAGTCATCAACTTGTAGTTTAAAGCTAATGAACAAGACACTGTTGGAGATAAAGCTCAGTAATACACAGTAGTCAATCAAGTGGACGTGACTACAAGGGCTAAGCAGTATATAGGTCAAATGCAAGCCAGATAACCTGGTTGCACAAATTTGCCGATCATCCGACTGCACAGACTGAGTGATTGATCATGTGCAATGCACATGTATTCTGGGACATCACCTCAATCCCCTTCACAGACTATTATTTCCATTTAAAGTGATGGTGTAGAATTACAGTATGGTAAGTACATTATAAAGCCTTAAAGCGAACCTGTCAGCAGGAGTTTGCTATGTAAACTACAGACACTGTCAGGTAGGCAGTGTTAAACTGATGAAAATGATAACTGGGGTGAAGAATTCCATCTTGTGGTTCGGGTGAAGAATTCCATCTTGTGGTTCTTGTGTAATCAGGCATTGTCAGGTTGTCAGTGTTAAACTGATTAAAATGATACCTGGGGTGAAGAAATCCATATTGTAGTTCTTGTGTAATCAGTGTTAGATGTTTTCAGTTAATGAGAGGCTCGTGTTCCGGGGCAGGACTGTAGGCAGAGTCTTATCTTCCTGCTTTAGGCCAGAGAAACCAAGAAGAGACCTGGCCAAAGGCCCACCCAAAGCACAAACATGTTCCTCATCATAGAGACAGACAGACAGTTTGTGCTTCAGGGCGGCTTGTGGGCAGGTCTATCCTAAGGGTACCGTCACACATTGAAATTTCCATCGCTACGACGTTACGATTCGTGACGTTCTAGCGATATCGTTACGATATCGCAGTGTCTGACACGCAGCAGCGATCAGGGATCCTGCTGAGAATCGTACGTCGTAGCAGATCGTATGGAACTTTCTTTCGTCGCTTGATCACCCGCTGACATCGCTGGATCGTTGTGTGTGACAGCGATCCAGCGATGTCTTCGCTTGTAACCAGGGTAAACATCGGGTAACTAAGCGCAGGGCCGCGCTTAGTAACCCGATGTTTACCCTGGTTACAAGCGTAAACGTAAAAAAACAAACCGTACATGCTCACCCGTCGGTGTCCTTCAGGTCCCTTGCCGTCTGCTTCCTGCTCTGAGTGCCGGCCGGAAAGTGAGAGCAGATCACAGCGGTGCTGCGCTCTGCTCTCAGTGTACGGCTGCACTCAGAGCAGGAAGCAGACGGCAAGGGACCTGAAGGACACCGACGGGTGAGTATGTACTGTTTGTTTTTTTACGTTTACGCTGGTAACCAGGGTAAACATTGGGTTACTAAGCGCGGCCCTGCGCTTAGTTACCCGATGTTTAACCTGGTTACCCGGGGACTTCGGCATCGCTCCAGCGCCGTGATTGCAACGTGTGACCGCAGTCTACGACGCTGGAGCGATATTCATACGATCGCTGCGACGGATCGTGCCGTCGCAGCGATGAAAATTTCAATGTGTGACGGTACCCTTAGTTTCTCTGGCCAAGACCAGTAAGATAAGACTCTACCTACAGTCTGGCCCCGGAGCAGGGGCATCTCATTAAATGAAAACTATAACACTGATTACACAAGAACTACAAAATGGATTTCTTCACCCAGGTATCATTTTAATCAGTTTAACACTGCCAACCTGACAATGCCTGTAGTTTACTTTGCAAAATCCTGCTGACAGGTATGAAAGACCTGGGTCCCAACACAGTATAGATCATAACATGCTTATCGCTGGAAGGTTCCACCTGTTTGGACCCCTCCAAATTTTGAAGTTCCCAGTTAGAATGGACTAATGTCCATGCATATACGTTATAGTACTTTTTATTGTCTATGGGAATTTCGGATATAGCTGCGCACTATAGTAAGGTATCTCTGGCAGTCCCATTAGTACTAAAATAGACTGCAAAGTCTAAAAAGATATAAGCTGTGTAATGGTTATTCAACCATTTGCCAACTTCTATGTAATGTGTAATGCAATCTTTAAGGTAATCTCTCACGTCAGATAACACTATTTACTTGCAGATATAGGATTAAACTGAAGGTAAATAGCAATAGGAAGGTTCCTGGCTGCCATACTAAGATTGCCGCCGGCTTTCAGTTATACAGGTGTGTCGATATGGCTACAGTCACCACTCACAGCAGTGTTGATGGCGGCTATAAGCATGTCCCCGACAACCTGGCTAATAGGACTGTGAGTCACTAGCTTTCAGTCGTACAGACATTCTGATGGCTCCTGGGAGGAACAATCCTCATTTTCTCGGCAATGGCAAAAGTGGTTAAGTTTTTGAGCAACTTTGAGTTGCACAAATAATTTATGACATTTCAAGATATTTTAAGACAGAAAACTGGGGAAAACACCTTCATGAATCCGAGCCATATTGATAGATAAATTGGCTCCATACCAAATCAGCCCTAGTATTTCCATGTGTAGTTTAGAAATTAGCATGTAAGACTTTGGCGATAGAGACTAATGTTGATGATGACAAACGCTGTACAGTTTCTGTCACTTTATAAGAGACATGATATAAATAAATAGATAGGCCGCAGAGAGGAGGCTTTGTGATATCCATATTTTGTAACAAAGAAATATTTAGAATATCTGTTATGGTCTGGCACGAAGGTCAATACTTTGTAGTTGTAGACCAGCAACAAACATATTCCATTTTAATCTGTCCATAAAAAATATAAGATAAATGTACAACTCAATGAGTACGCTTTCTTAGAATGGCTGTATATTACAGAGCAGGGCAGGTCTCTAATGGGCAACTTTGAAAGTCTGAACTTTATTTTCTATTTCACATTTATTAATTCTCACAGTTGGAAGGGATAGACAAAAAAAATGTTCAAATCAACTACAATGTCAGCAAATCTGCTGACAAAATAGAAAGACAAGCAATTAGGCAGTAAGTATTCATTTCTCCACTTAACAATGTACGCAGATTTTTTTTTATCAACCGAAGTGCTGATGTCAACACTACAGCAACAGAGAATTATGTATCTATTTCTATGCTCTGCGATATGGAAAGGCCTTTATACTGGTTATTGTTCAGTTATTGCCGGTTTACATTGCTTACACAGAAAATATAGGTGCACTGAGAAGAAAGGATTAGCTAATATGTTTTGGACAAATAGGGTACGCTCACATAAGCTTAAATTCTCTAATGCCAGAGAATCGGGCTGATTATGCTAATAACACTCGGCTCAAACTCTGCCAGAGTCCTCCATTTCTCCATTGTCTCTGTCCGTGTACATCAGACTGCATTTGAATGACATCTGAGTGAAGACAGATGTTTCAGAAGCACCCATAGACTTGTATGGGTGCATGTGAGCCGAATATTGGAGCCACTCAGAGCATTCTGGGGCTGTTTTTTCATCCTGAATCGGCATGAGAAAACAATCTCAAATCTGCAGTGCCCCGTACCATAAAGCATCGGAGAACACCAACCCGTGTTATATGCCAGTGTGAGAGAGCCCTTGCTCTGTGCCTCATATTTTTTCCTTGACTTGTTTTCCTGATATTTATTTTATCTCTATTGTTGAATATTTTTACAAACTAGAACTATAAAGAAAAGAACTTCTCAGTAATCCCTGCAGAAAAGATTTATAATATCCAACTAATATCCAACAATAGCACATATTTTAGATCAATTTAATAATTTGTATGCAAAAAAAAAACAAAACAGCATCAGTGGCGCATATTTAACAACCTAAATGCACCAGAATTCTTGTATAATTTCACTAAAACACGGTTTTTTGTTATTTGCACCAAATGTAGAAATTGCAGGAATGTGAGATGTCGTCACGGACAGGAGGCAGATCAACAGGTTTATTAACAACACGTATAGTCCCCACAGGGAGTGGTAGGACATGGGAGGTATGTTAGGGAGAGGGCAGAACTGGGAGCTAGGACGGGGTAGGGCAGGAACGAACGAGAGTTTGATAGGAAGAAACAAAGGCAATAAAACTTATCAGTCTGTAGTCTTCTTGATTGCAGCGTCTCGGTTCTCCAACAGTGGCATCGACAACAGCGGCATGTGATGTCTCGGAGGTGTCAGTAGAGGACGGGGCTCCAATCCACGGAGCGGGTGAAGAGTCTTTGAAGGGTGTGCGGAGTTCCTGCACTCACGAACGCCAAACACTGCTCAGTCAAGTACGAAGAACCGCCGGAACAAGGCTTTGCTCCACAGTGTATACAGGTACTTGGCTAAGAGGCTCTGGCGTAGTCACCTGCTTCTCACTGCACTGCGCGCACGTTACAGTCTCTGGTTGCACCTGTGAGTCACCTCTTGGCATGGAGGTTAGCGGGGAACTGGCATTCTATCGTCCACTTACACTAGACCGGTACACAGGGGATCTGTCAAGTCGGCCTGCGCTAAAGGGATGTTCTGCTTTCACAGCCAACACTGCACCCAACTGCCCGCTTATCTTTCCCATAACTTTTAATAAATCGTGATTAAAAAATAGTAAATTTTTCATCCACTGTGCTTGTGTGCAGTCTGTCTAATAAGACCCCTATTAATGGGCATCACAATGGGATCTCTATTAAATTGTAAATACAGTGCTAATTACTGTATATTAGTGTCCTTTGTGATGCTCTTTAATAGGGGTATTATCGGACAGACTACACACAAGCACGGTGGATTAAGTGTTTAAGAAATAGACAGGTTTGATAAATATGCTCCTTTGTGCATAATGTTGGCAAAAAATGTGCTGCCCTTGGGTTACTCGATTAAACTGATCATATTGGCTACTCTGCAGTCAGAAGATCATGACATGAAGTTGATGGGTATTTTTTATCAGCGTAATTTCCTAGGTAAGCGCAACTATATTGGGGAAGATTTATCTAACCTGAAGCAAAGAAAAGTGGAGCCTTTGGCCATGGCAGATTCAAGCTTTCATTTTTCAGAAGTGACTTTGAAAAAGAAAAAAGCAATGTGATTGTGATCGGTTATAAATCTTCCTTGATGCACTTGTTTTTTTGTCTAAGATTTTATGATATAAAATTCTTTAAAAGTATACCTGACATAACTAGAGTTAAATAATGGCGATAATATATTATTTGTAACAGGTAATAGCTAAAATACAGCTAATGCCTGAAGTGGAGGTGCCCATGGGATTATAAGTAGAGAAAAGGGAATACATTTGAGTGCTATTGCATTCTAATGGAGTTTCACAAAAAACCCACATTCGCCAATATGCAGATTTTTTGTAACTCGCTTCCACACAGAATCAGCAAAATTTCATACTTCACCCTTGTATTCATCTCACTGTTCACCTCTTCAGCCCCTTTGCTCCTCACCACTACCCATCCAGTCCTCGTCGTATGTCGCCAATGGTAGGGTTGAGCGACTTTTACTTTTTCAGGATCGTTTCGGGTTTTGTGAAACCCGACTTTGTCAAAAGTCGGGTCGGGTGAAATCGGCTGATTATTGCGAAAAGTCAGGGATCCGACCGAAATACAAAACCCAATGCAATTCAATGGAGAATCAAAGTCGGCAGTGAGTGGAGGACAGGAAAACACCAACAGAGCCCATTTTAATGCCAAAAACATCAATTATTGTTACTTAAGCTTGTCAATCTTAATTTACCTTATAATAATAGTTAGCCATTGAAAATTTGGGGGTCATTTGGCAACAGTTGTGGGGGGAGAAGGGCTGGCTCAAGTTTTTAGTGGGCCCAGGAAACGTGGACTACGTCACGGCGGTGGAGCAGTGAGAGGTCAGTATTTCAACTTTGCAAGTGCTATGATCCTGAGCAAGCAGGGGGGGCCCACTTGTTCGCATTGGCACTGGCACAGGGCCCCTCAAAGTACAGCGGTGTGTTTGCACGGGGGGGCGCCTCCCACCGGCAATGACACTTTTGCGTACTCTGAGGGGCCCTGTGCCTGTGACGCCGCCAACGAGTATGCCCCCCCACCTGTTGAAGGAACCTGCACTTTCATCTGCACCTTCCTCTTTGTCCCCGTGTAAGGTGGTATAGTATGCGGGAAGGGGAACCAGACTTTCTGCAGGGTCAGATAATGGCTATGTAGAGTGCAAGGGGAATGTAGTGGTCTGGGTCAATGTACCAGCAGACTCATCTAGCAGTGGCTGGGCAATGGGCAGGATGAGGAGGAAACACAGATATAGGCCCAAAGAATAAAGTAGGCTAAATGCAGTTCAAAATTGGTAACAGGAGTGAACAGGTAGCACTGCTTTGTTCAGTGGAGGAGAACAGCAAGGAGCGGCAGACACTGTTAGTAGGCCCAACCAAACCAGTAGGCCAAATGCAGTTTTAAAATTCCTATAGGCCGAAAGCCTGAAGATTGAAGCTCAGGAGAAAAACACAGGAGAATACCAAGGAGCGGCAGACACCATTAGTAGGCCCAACCAAACTAGTAGGCCAAATGCACTTTAATATGTGATATCGGCTGCAAATTGAGGTTCTGCTTTGTGCAGTGAAGGAGAGCTGTAATGAGTGGCACAGACAGACACAGGTAGTAGGCCTAAATTAAAAAAGTTGGCTCAATGCAGTTTAAAATTGGTTACAGGGGTACACAGGCGGCAGAGCGTTGTTAAGCGGAGGACGATTGTCAGGACTGGAGTGGCCCAGACAGACTTAGTAGGCCTAAAATAAAAAAGTAGGCGCAATGCAGTTAAAAATGGGTAACGGGTACACAGGCAGCATTGTTTTGGTCAGTGCAGGACGATTAGTAGGAGTGGCGCAGACAGACTTACTAGGCCTAAAATAAAAAAGTTGGCTCAATGCAGTTTAAAATGGGTAACAGGGGTACACAGGCAGCACTGGTTTGGTCAGCGGAGGACGATTGCTAGGAGTGGCGCAGACAGACTTACTAGGCCTAAAATAAAAAGTAGGCTCAATGCAGTTCAAAATGGGTAACGGGTACACAGGCAGCATTGTTTTGGTCAGCGGAGGACGATTAGTAGGAGTGGCGCAGACAGACTTACTAGGCCTAAAATAAAAAAGTAGGCTCAATGCAGTTCAAAATCGGTAACGGGTACACAGGCAGCATTGTTTTGGTCAGCGGAGGATGATTAGTAGGAGTGGTGCAGACAGACTTACTAGGCCTCAAATAAAAAAGTTGGCTCAATGCAGTTTAAAATGGGTAACAGGGGTACACAGGCAGCACTGGCTTGGTCAGCGGAGGACGATTGCTAGGAGTGGCGCAGACAGACTTACTAGGCCTAAAAAAAAAAAGTAGGCTCAATGCAGTTCAAAATGGGTAACGGGTACACAGGCAGCATTGTTTTGGTCAGCGGAGGACGATTAGTAGGAGTGGCGCAGACAGACTTACTAGGCCTAAAATAAAAAAGTTGGCTCAATGCAGTTTAAAATGGGTAACAGGGGTACACAGGCAGCACTGGTTTGGTAAGCGGAGGACGATTGCTAGGAGTGGCGCAGACAGACTTACTAGGCCTAAAATAAAAAAGTAGGCTCAATGCAGTTCAAAATGGGTAACGGGTACACAGGCACCATTGTTTTGGTCAGCGGAGGACGATTAGTAGGAGTGGCACAGACAGACTTACTAGGCCTCAAATTAAAATGTAGGCTCAATGCAGTTTAAAATGGGTAACAGGGGTACACAGGCAGCACTGGTTTGGTCAGCAGAGGACGATTGCTAGGAGTGGCGCAGACAGACTTACTAGGCCTAAAATAAAAAAGTTGTCTCAATGCAGTTCTAAACTGGTAACAGGAGTAAACTGGTGGCACTGCTTTGTTCGGTGGAGGACAACTGGAATAAGTGGCTGACACAGTACGTTGGCCAAAATAATAAAGCGGGCTAAATGTCTGCCAAAAAAATGATAGTAAATAAACAGGTGGCAAAGCAACATACAGGGGTGGGTTCCTCTGCTGAGTACCAGATAGTGGTAGTTCGTGCACAGTATTCACTGGTCAAAATGGAGGGCATGGTCCCTGTATATATTTACTATCATCTCTCAATTTGTATTGGCAGTGCCATTGAAGGATTTAACAGCACCGACTAAACAGCGGTGGAGCACTGTTTGAGCTGGGGGGGGGAACACTCTCTCGTGGGTGGCGGTACTGGCCCAGGGCCCCTCATATTACGACGGTGTGTCTGACGTTGGGTGTGCACCCCCACCGCCAGAGACACTTAATTGTACTATGAGGGACCCTGTGCCAGTGCCGTCGGCCGAAAGTGGGCACACCCACCTGTCCAGGCAAATGGCACTCGCACGGGTGCTTGCGCCAAGTGGTGACCACGGGCCCATGGGGGGAGTCAGCCCACTTAGGGAGGTGTTAAAAATGGCCTATGGTGGACATTCATCAGCAGCAAATGGAGGAATTGGAGCAGTCAGTAAGAGGAGTCCAAAAGCAAGACCTTTTTAAAGGAAAGCTACGTGTCAGCAGGGGAAGGTGGGGCAAAAGAATTTGAAATCCATGATTGGTTCATTTTAATGAAGGTTAGATCATCAACATTTTGGGTAGCCAGACGTGTCCTTTTTTAGGTCAGTATTGAACCAGCAGCACTGAAGACTCTTGCACACTGGCAGCAGGGCAAGCGAGCTCCTGTAATGCATATTCTGCCAATTCAGGCCAGGTGTCTAGTTTAGATGCCCAGTAATCAAAGGGAAATGACCTATGAGGGAGAACATCGATAAGGGAGGAAAAGTAGTTTGTAACCGTACTGGACAAATGCTGTCTCCTGTCACTTTGAATCGATGCAGCTGTCCCTGTTGTGTCAGCGGTCATTGAAAAATCACTCCACAACCTTGTCATAAAACCCCTCTGACCAACGCGACTTCGGATTTCTGCACCGCTAGCACCTCTGCCATGTTGCCCCCTACGGCTCATGTGAGAACCATCACCGCCGCTGTGTGCTAGGAATGCCAGAACCAAACGGTCTACAAGAGTTGCTTGTTTGGTAGCCAATATTTGCTCTAGGTTCTCATGTGGCATATTTTGCAATTTCCCTTTGTAGCGTGGATCCAGTAGGCAGGCCAACCAGTAATTGTCATCGGTCATCATTTTGACAATGCGGGGGTCCCTTTTTAGGATACACAAGGCATACTCAGCCATGTGGGTCAATGTTCCAGGTGTCAATTCACTGCTTCTGCTGGGTTGAGGAGCACTTTCTTGCAAATCTACATCACAAGTGTCCCGCAAGAAACCTGTACCAGACCTTGCAACGGCACCAGTTTCTATTGCCCCCTGAGAAGCTCCCTCCTCCCATACATATTCATGCCCATCATCATCCTCCTCATCCTCTTCGTCCGCCACCTCGTCCTGGACAGTTCCCTGACCAGACAATGGCTGGCTGTCATCAAGGCTTCCCTCCTCCTCGGCTGCAGACGCCTGCTCCTTAATGTGCGTCAAACTTTGCATGAGCAGACGCATAAATGGGATGTTCATGCTTATCATGGTGTCGTCTGCACTTACCAGCCGTGTGCATTCCTCAAAACACTGAAGGACTTGACAGAGGTCTTGTAGCTTCGACCACTGCACACCAGACAACTCCATGTCTGCCATCCAACTGCCTGCCCGTGTATGCATATCCTCCCACAAATAAATGACAGCATGCCTCTGTTCACACAGCCTCTGAACCATGTGCAGTGTGGAGTTCCACCTTGTTGCAACATCTATAATTAGGCAGTGCTGTGGAAGATTTAGCGATCGCTGATGGTTCAGCACATGGCTGGAGTGTACGGGTGACCGGCGGATGTGCGAACAAAGTTTTCGCACCTTTAAGAGCAGCGCTGGTAACTCCGGATAATTTTTCAGGAAGCACTGCACCACCAGGTTCAAAGTGTGAGCCAAGCAAGGTATGTGTTTAAGTTGTGAAAGGGCTATGGCAGCCATAAAATTCCATCCGTTATCACTGACTACCTTGCCTGCCTGTTGTGAATCTGCTTTTTGGGCTCCCCTGGTGGTTGCTGGTGGTACTGGTGACTTGTGTGTGCTTTGCTGTCTCAGTTCACCTGCTCCCATCAGTGTTTGGGAGTTTCCTATTTAGCCTTGCTCTCCAGTCATTTCCTTGCCGGTCATCATTGTAACCAGAGCCTTCGGTTGCATGTTCCTGCTACTAGTCTGCTGATCAGCTAAGTGGACTTTGTCCTTTTGTTTTGTATCTTTTGTCCAGTTTGCAGTTTTTGTTATTCTCTGTAGCTGGAAGCTCTTGCGGGCTGAAATTGCCACTCCTGTGTCATGAGTTGACACAGGAGTCTTAAAGTAATTTCAGGATGGTTTTTTGAAAGGGTTTTCAGTTGACCGTGAAGTCCTCTTTTGTATCCTTCTGCTATCTAGTAAGTGGACCTCTCTTTGCTAAATCTACTTTCATACTGTGTATGTCTTTTCCTCTTAACTCACCGTTATTACATGTGGGGGGCTGCTATCATCTTTTGGGGTATTTCCCTAGAGGTAAGCCAGGTCTGTTCCTTCCTCTACCAGGCGTAGTTAGTCCTCCGGCTGGCGCGTGGCATCTAGGAAGTCGTAGGTATGCTCCCTGGCTACTATTAGTTGTGTGGTAGATTTAGCTCACGGTCAGCTCGAGATTCCATCACCCAGAGCTCGTCCGTTATTTTTGTGTTCTGATGTTTCCCGGCCATTGGGAATCATGACAGTATGACCGGCCAATGTTAAATTTATTGGCAGAAGAAAGGAGAGAAAAAAGAAGTCTGTAGATTTTTTTTTTTTCTCCCCCCTATGCTTGCTCCATAGTTGGATCAGTTGTATTTCAGCTCTAATTACAGCCTTTGCCTTTCTCTCCTTCTAATCCTTGAATGGCTCTGATCTCACCTGTTTAAAGATGGACCCTCAGAGATTGGCTGTAGGTTTAAATAATCTTGCTACCAAGGTTCAAAATTTACAAGATTTTGTTATACATACTCCGATGTCTGAACCTAAAATTCCTACACCAGAGGTGTTTTCCGGAGATAGATCTCGGTTCCTGAATTTCAAATATAATTGTAAATTGTTCCTTTCTCTCAGACCTCACTCCTCTGGAGATCCTGTCCAGCAGGTTAAGATTGTAATCTCTTTGCTGCGAGGTGACCCTCAAAATTGGGCATTTTCATTGACACCAGGGGATCCTGCGTTGCTCAATGTGGATGCGTTTTTTCTGGCTTTAGGGTTGCTTTATGAGGAACCTAATTTGGAGATTCAAGCTGAAAAAGCTTTGATAGCCCTATCTCAAGGGCAAGATGAAGCTGAGATATACTGCCAAAAATTTCGTAGATGGTCTGTGCTTACTCAGTGGAATGAGTGCGCCCCTAGCGGCAAATTTCAGAGAGGGCCTTTCTGATGCCGTTAAAGATGTTATGGTCGGGTTCCCTGTGCCCACAGGTCTGAATGAGTCCATGACAATGGCTATTCAGATTGATCGGCATTTGTGGGAGCGCAAATCCGTGCACCATTTGGCGGTATCTTCTGAAGATACGCCAGAGAAAATGCAATGTGACAGAATTCTGTCCAGAAGCGAGCGGCAGAATTATAGGCGTAAAAATGGGTTATGCTTCTATTGTGGTGATTCTGCTCATGTTATATCAGCATGCTCTAAACGTACAAGGAAGGTTGACAAGTCTATTTCAATTGGCACTTTACAGTCTAAATTTATTCTGTCTGTAACCTTGATTTGTTCATTATCAGTTATTACCGTGGATGCCTATGTGGACTCTGGCGCCGCTCTGAGTCTTATGAATTGGTCCTTTGCCAGGCGCTGTGGGTTTGATTTAGAGCCTCTGGAAGTCCCTATACCTCTGAAGGATATTGATTCTACGCCTTTGGCTTGTAATAAACCACAATTCTGGACGCAAGTGACTATGCGTATGACTCCAGACCATCAGGAGGTGATTCGCTTCCTTGTGTTGTACAATTTGCATGATGTTTTGGTGCTTGGATTACCATGGTTACAATTTCATAACCCAGTCCTTGACTGGAAAACAATGTCTGTGTTAAGCTGGGGATGTCGGGGGGCTCATGGGGACATACCTTTGGTTTCCATTTCGTCATCTATTCCCTCTGAGATTCCGGCATTTTTGTCTGATTATCATGATAATTTTGAGGAGCCTAAAATTGGTTCACTCCCTCCCCACAGAGATTGTGATTGCGCCATAGATCTGATTCCTGGCAGTAAATTTCCAAAGGGTCATTTGTTTAACTTATCTGTACCTGAACATGTTGCTATGCGAGAGTATATTAAGGAGTCCCTGGAAAAGGGACATATTCGTCCTTCTTCATCTCCTTTAGGAGCTGGTTTTTTCTTTGTATCTAAAAAGGATGGCTCTCTGAGGCCTTGTATTGATTATCGACTCCTGAATAAAATTACCGTCAAATATCAGTATCCGTTGCCTTTGCTGACTGATTTGTTTGCTCGCATAAGGGGGGCTAAGTGGTTCTCTAAGATTGATCTTCGTGGGGCGTATAATTTGGTGCGAATTAAGCAGGGGGATGAGTGGAAAACCGCATTTAATACACCTGAGGGCCATTTTGAGTATTTAGTAATGCCTTTCGGCCTTTCTAATGCACCTTCAGTCTTTCAGTCCTTAATGCATGATATTTTCCGTGAATATTTGGATAAATTTATGATTGTGTATTTGGATGACATTTTGATTTTTTCTGATGACTGGGAGTCTCATGTTCAACAGGTCAGGAGGGTTTTTCAGGTTTTGCGGGAGAATTCTTTGTGTGTAAAGGGTTCAAAGTGTGTTTTTGGGGTTCAAAAGATTTCCTTTTTGGGGTACATTTTTTCCCCTTCTTCTATTGAGATGGACCCTGTCAAGGTTTGGGCTATTTGTGACTGGACGCAGCCTACTTCTCTTAAGAGTCTTCAGAAATTCTTGGGCTTTGCTAATTTTTATCGTCGATTTATAACTGGTTTTTCTGGCGTTGCTAAACCTCTGACGGATTTGACCAAAAAGGGTGCTGATGTTGCCAATTGGTCCCCTGCTGCTGTGGAGGCCTTTCGGGAGCTTAAGCGCCGCTTTTTGTCTGCCCCTGTGTTGCGCCAGCCTGATATTTCTCTTCCCTTTCAGGTTGAGGTCGATGCTTCCGAGATCGGAGCGGGGGCGGTTTTGTCGCAGAAAAGTTCCGACTGCTCAGTGATGAGACCTTGTGCGTTCTTTTCTCGAAAATTTTCGGCCGCCGAGCAAAACTATGATGTTGGTAATCGGGAGCTTTTGGCCATGAAGTGGGCATTTGAGGAGTGGCGTCATTGGCTTGAGGGTGCCAGACATCAGGTGGTAGTTTTGACTGATCACAAGAATCTGATTTATCTAGAGTCTGCCAGGCGCCTGAATCCTAGACAGGCACGATGGTCGTTGTTTTTTTCTCGGTTTAATTTTGTGGTTTCATACTTACCGGGTTCTAAAAATGTTAAGGCAGATGCTCTTTCTAGGAGTTTTGAGCCTGACTCTCCTGGGGATTCTGAACCTGCTGGTGTCCTTAAGGATGGGGTGGTTTTGTCTGCTGTCTCCCCAGATCTGCGACGTGCTTTGCAAGAATTTCAGGCGGATAGACCTGATCGTTGTCCGCCTGGTAGACTGTTTGTTCCTGATGATTGGACCAGTAGAGTCATCTCGGAAGTTCATTCTTCTTCGCTGGCAGGTCATCCTGGAATTTTTGGTACCAGAGATTTGGTGGCTAGATCCTTCTGGTGGCCTTCCCTGTCTCAGGATGTGCGTGTTTTTGTGCAGTCTTGTGATGTGTGTGCTCGGGCCAAGCCTTGTTGTTCTAGGGCTAGTGGGTTATTGTTGCCCTTGCCTGTTCCGAAGAGGCCTTGGACGCACATCTCTATGGACTTTATTTCTGATCTCCCTGTTTCTCAGAAGATGTCTGTCATCTGGGTGGTGTGTGACCGTTTTTCTAAAATGGTTCATTTGGTACCATTGCCTAAGTTGCCTTCCTCATCTGAGTTGGTCCCTCTATTTTTTCAAAATGTGGTTCGCTTGCATGGTATTCCGGAAAACATCGTTTCTGACAGGGGAACCCAGTTCGTGTCTAGATTTTGGCGGGCATTCTGTGCCAGGTTGGGCATTGATTTGTCTTTTTCGTCTGCATTCCATCCTCAGACTAATGGCCAGACGGAGCGAACTAATCAAACTTTGGAGACTTATTTGAGGTGTTTTGTGTCTGCGGATCAGGATGACTGGGTTGCCTTTTTGCCGTTGGCAGAATTTGCTCTTAATAATCGGGCTAGTTCTGCCACTTTGGTTTCTCCTTTCTTTTGCAATTCAGGGTTTCATCCTCGTTTTTCATCTGGTCAGGTGGAATCTTCGGATTGTCCTGGAGTGGATGCGGTGGTGGATCAGTTGCATCGGATTTGGGGACAAGTGGTGGACAATTTGAAGTTGTCCCAGGAGAGGACTCAGCAGTTTGCTAACCGCCGTCGTCGTGTTGGTCCTCACCTTCGTGTTGGGGACTTGGTGTGGTTGTCTTCCCGTTTTGTCCCTATGAGGGTTTCTTCTCCTAAGTTTAAGCCTCGGTTCATCGGTCCTTATAGGATTTTGGAGATACTTAACCCTGTGTCCTTTCGTTTGGACCTCCCGGCATCCTTCGCTATCCATAATGTATTCCATCGGTCGTTGTTGCGGAGATATGAGGTACCGGTGGTTCCTTCTACTGAACCTCCTGCTCCTGTGCTGGTGGAGGGTGAATTGGAGTACGTTGTAGAGAAGATCTTGGATTCCCGTATTTCCAGACGGAGACTTCAATATCTGGTTAAATGGAAGGGCTATGGTCAGGAAGATAATTCTTGGGTAACTGCCTCTGATGTTCATGCCTCGGATTTGGTTCGTGCCTTTCATAGGGCTCATCCAGATCGCCCTGGCGGTTCTCGTGAGGGTTCGGTGCCCCCTCCTTAAGGGGGGGTACTGTTGTGAATCCGCTTTTTGGGCTCCCCTGGTGGTTGCTGGTGGTACTGGTGACTTGTGTGTGCTTTGCTGTCTCAGTTCACCTGCTCCCATCAGTGTTTGGGAGTTTCCTATTTAGCCTTGCTCTCCAGTCATTTCCTTGCCGGTCATCATTGTAACCAGAGCCTTCGGTTGCATGTTCCTGCTACTAGTCTGCTGATCAGCTAAGTGGACTTTGTCCTTTTGTTTTGTATCTTTTGTCCAGTTTGCAGTTTTTGTTATTCTCTGTAGCTGGAAGCTCTTGCGGGCTGAAATTGCCACTCCTGTGTCATGAGTTGACACAGGAGTCTTAAAGTAATTTCAGGATGGTTTTTTGAAAGGGTTTTCAGTTGACCGTGAAGTCCTCTTTTGTATCCTTCTGCTATCTAGTAAGTGGACCTCTCTTTGCTAAATCTACTTTCATACTGTGTATGTCTTTTCCTCTTAACTCACCGTTATTACATGTGGGGGGCTGCTATCATCTTTTGGGGTATTTCCCTAGAGGTAAGCCAGGTCTGTTCCTTCCTCTACCAGGCGTAGTTAGTCCTCCGGCTGGCGCGTGGCATCTAGGAAGTCGTAGGTATGCTCCCTGGCTACTATTAGTTGTGTGGTAGATTTAGCTCACGGTCAGCTCGAGATTCCATCACCCAGAGCTCGTCCGTTATTTTTGTGTTCTGATGTTTCCCGGCCATTGGGAATCATGACACCTGCCTCAAGATGTACACTGCCCAGCCATGACTCACTTTCTTGCTGCAAGAACTGAGCCAGTACTTCCGCGGTGTGTCTGTTGTTGCCCAAACACTTCATTTCCAATACAGGCTGCTGACGTTTACCACTAGCTGTTCCATAATGAGACACCTCGTGTGCAACACTGGCAGCTGCGGATGGAGTTGCCAGGCGACTGCGCTCTGTGGAGGAGCTGTCGCTTCTGGAGGAGGAGGAGGAGGGGTGTCGAATGCCTACTGCCAACTGTTTCCTAGACCGTGGGCTAGGCAGAACTGTCCCACTATGGCTGTCCCCTGTGGACTCTGCATCCACCACATTAACCCAGTGCGCCGTGATGGACACGTAACATCCCTGGCCATGCCTACTGGTCCATGCATCTGTGGTGAGGTGCACCTTTCCACTGACAGACTGCCTCAGTGCATGGACAATGCGGTCTTTGACATGCTAGTGGAGGGCTGGGATGGCTTTTCTCGCAAAGAAGTGGTGACTGGGTAGGTCATAGCGTGGTACTGCGTAGGCCATCAGGTCTTTGAAAGCTTTGCTTTCGACCAATCGGTAGGGCATCATCTCTAACGAGATTATTCTGGCAATGTGGGCGTTCAAACCCTGTGTATGCGGATGAGAGGATGAGTACTTTCTTTTCCTCACGAGAGTCTCTTCTAGGGTGAGCTGGACAGAAGACCTGCAGATGGTGGAACTAGCGGTGGTGGCGGGGGTGGACATGGCGGATTGAGAGACAGTTGGTGATGTTGGCCTACATACAGTGCTTCCTACAAACAACCTTCTGATTCCCTGCCTGCTTTGGCCTTGCGTCGATCCCTCCACATTTGCTGCTGGTGGTGTCCGAACCAGTGGGCTTACAGTGAGGGAAGCAATGTAGTGTTGCTGACTACCTTCATTCTGACCAGGTGCACCAACGGTACAGGACGTTTGGTAATTAGTCCAGGCTTGCAAGTGCATGCTGTTTAAATGTCTACGCATGCACGTTGTATTTAAATTTTGAAGAATCTTCCCTCTGCTAAAGGTCTTTGAGCATTTCTTACAGATCACTTTAGACTGATCATTGGGATCTTGGTCAAAAAAATGCCACACTGCACTCTTCCTACTATGGAATTCCTTTTCAGGCATTGCACGCTGTGCAACTTTCAGCGGTTGGCCACGCTGTCCTAAAACTGTTTTTGTCACACGTTTTGGCCCTGATACGGGCCTGGCTGATGACAGCTGTTGCGATGTAGATTGGTGTTGCTGCGGATAATCCTCCTCCGCTTGTGAGCTAGTGCCAGCAGCACCCTCTTCCCCCAATGGCTGCCAATCTGTGTCAAGAACTGGGTCATCTATCACCTCCTCCTCCACAATGTCATGCACACCTTCCTCAGTGTCACCGTGTAAGCCGGTGCTATAGCGTTCGGGACAGGGCACCATAGTCTCATCAGGGTCAGATTCTGGCTCAGGAAACTGCGAGGTCAATGTAGTGATCTGAGTCAATGGAACAGCATCATAATCTAGCTGTGGCTGTGCATCAGTGCACTCCATGTCCGATTCCTCTTGTAATGGGCAGTGTACAATTTCCCTTTCTAACCCTGGCACGGTATGGGTAAAGAGCTCCATGGAGTAACCTGTAGTGTCGCCTGACGCATCCTTTACTTTTGGTTTGGGAGAAGGACACAAGGAAATGTCTTTTTCTGGACCGGAAGCATCCACTGATCACTGGCTGCTCTTAGATTTTGAACTTTGGGAAGAGGATGCGAAAGAGCTAGAGGCTGAGTCAGCAAGGAAAGACAAAACTTTTTCCTGCTGCTCCAGCTTTAAAAGCTGCTTTCCTACTCCCAGGTAAGGGAGCCTTCGAGGCCTTGTGTAGCCAGACGATGACGCAGGCTCAACACCTCCAGCCTTAGGTGCTACTGTGCTTTTGCCACTACCACCAGATGCAGCACCACCACCATCAGTACTAGCTGGCAACCCCCGCCCACGGCCTCTTCCACCGGACTTCCTCATTTTTTGGGGGGAGACACTGAACCACAACTCTGGCCCAGTGGTATAACACAACACTATGAATGTGGCAGAAAGTGGCTGCCTGATATACGACGCACTAGCAGTACAGCAGAATATAAACGGTGTGAGAATTACTATCTCACTTTTGGGGGGAGACACTGAACCACAACTCTGGCCCAGTGGTATAACACAACATTATGAACGTGGCAGAAAGTGGCTGCCTGATATATGACGCACTAGCAGTACAGCAGAATATAAACTGTGAGAAATACTATCTCACTTTTGGGGGGAGACACTGAACCACAACTCTGGCCCAGTGGTATAACACAACACTATGAACGTGGCAGAAAGTGGCTGCCTAATATACGACGCACTAGCAGTACAGCAGAATATAAACTGTGAGAAATACTATCTCACTTTTGGGGGGAGACACTGAACCACAACTCTGGCCCAGTGGTATAACACAACACTATGAACGTGGCAGAAAGTGGCTGCCGGAAATATGATGCACTAGCAGTACAGCAGAATATAAACTGTGTGAGAATTACTATCTCACTTTTGGGGGGAGACACTGAACCACAACTCTGGCCCAGTGGTATAACACAACACTATGAACGTGGCAGAAAGTGGCTGCCTGATATATGACGCACTAGCAGTACAGCAGAATATAAACTGTGAGAAATACTATCTCACTTTTGGGGGGAGACACTGAACCACAACTCTGGCCCAGTGGTATAACACAACACTATGAACGTGGCAGAAAGTGGCTGCCTGAAATATGATGCACTAGCAGTACAGCAGAATATAAACTGTGTGAGAATTACTATCTCACTTTTGGGGGGAGACACTGAACCACAACTCTGGCCCAGTGGTATAACACAACACTATGAACGTGGCAGAAAGTGGCTGCCTGATATACGACGCTCTAGCAGTATAGCAGAATATAAACTGTGTGAGAAATACTATCTCACTTTTGGGGGGAGACACTGAACCACAACTCTGGCCCAGTGGTATAACACAACACTATGAACGTGGCAGAAAGTGGCTGCCTGATATATGACGCACTAGCAGTATAGCAGAATATAAACTGTGTGAGAATTACTATCTCACTTTTGGGGGAGACACTGAACCACAACTCTGGCCCAGTGGTATAACACAACACTATGAATGTGGCAGAAAGTGGCTGCCTGATATATGATGCACTAGCAGTACAGCAGAATATAAACTGTGTGAGAAATACTATCTCACTTTTGGGGGGAGACACTGAACCACAACTCAGGCCCAGTGGTATAACACAACACTATGAACGTGGCAGAAAGTGGCTGCCTGATATACGACGCACTAGCAGTATAGCAGAATATAAACTGTGTGAGAATTACCATCTCACTTTTGGGGGGAGACACTGAACCACAACTCTGGCCCAGTGGTATAACACAACACTATGAACGTGGCAGAAAGTGGCTGCCTGATATACGACACACTAGCAGTACAGCAGAATATAAACTGTGTGAGAAATACTATCTCACTTTTGGGGGAGACACTGAACCACAACTCTGGCCCAGTGGTATAACACAACACTATGAACGTGGCAGAAAGTGGCTGCCTGATATATGATGCACTAGCAGTACAGCAGAATATAAGCTGTGTGAGAAATACTATCTCACTTTTGGGGGGAGACACTGAACCACAACTCTGGCCCAGTGGTATAACACAACACTATGAATGTGGCAGAAAGTGGCTGCCTGAAATATGATGCACTAGCAGTACAGCAGAATATAAACTGTGTGAGAATTACTATCTCACTTTTGGGGGGAGACACTGAACCACAACTCTGGCCCAGTGGTATAACACAACACTATGAACGTGGCATAAAGTGGCTGTAATTATTATTTAAAAAAAAAAAATGCAATAACAAGCTTCCTACAATGAGCCCAGGGCAAGTATGGCAGCAATAAAAAGGACTGCTGAACAAAAAAAATTGGTAGACAAATAAACAAGACAGGTAACTGTGCAGAAAGGAGCAACAGGATTTTTGCTTTGAAAAAAGCAGTTGGTTTGCACAGCACCGTGCACACAGCTATGCAGCTGCTGCACTAAAATACGACCTCCACTGTCCCTGCACAAAAAGGTGGTGTGGGACAGTGAAAATCGCTCCAGCACAAGCGGTTTGTTTTTTTTTATTTCCTCCCTAACTCTGTCCCTGCTTCTAACTGCAGCAACCTCTCCCTATGCTCAGATCGGCAGAAGTAAGATGGCGGGCGGCGTGCATGCCCCTTTATAGCCCCTGTGACGCCGCAGACAGCAAGCCAATCACTGCCATGCCCTTGTCTAAGATGGTGGGGACAGAGACCTATGTCATCACGCTGCCCACACTCTGCGTCCTCCTTCATTGGATGAAAAACGGCGGTAACAGCGTCATACGAAACGCGACTTTAGCGCTCTGATCGTGTACTGCATGGCCGATCCCACACTAGGATCGGTTCGGGTTTCATGAAACCCGACTTTGCCTAAAAGTCGCCGATTTATGAAAATGACTGATCCGTTTCGCTCAACGCTAGCCAAGGGACATTACATTCTCAAATAATAACTTCTCTGCTTATCGAATTTCCTGGGCAAAACTGTGCAAGCAGGAAAAACTTTGCCTAATCTGCTGATCTCTAAGACATATACCGTCTTTTTCGGACTATAAGATGCACCAGACCATAAGATGCATCTAGGTTTTAGAGGAGGAAATTTGAAGAAAAAAAAATGAAGCAAAAAATTCTGTACTAATATCCTCTATCCGGGTATGCATGGGCCCCTCAACCCTACCCTGGTATGCATGGCCCCCCTCATCCCTACCCTAGAATGCATGGCCCCATCCTGCTATGCATGGCCCCCTCATCCCTAACCTGATATGCATGGCCCCCCTCATCCCTATCCTGGTATGCATGGCCCCCTCATCCCTATCCTGCTATGCATGGCCCCCCTCATCCCTATCCTGGTATGCATGGCCCCCTCATCCCTATCCTGCTATGCATGGCCCCCCTCATCCCTACCCTGGTATGCATAGCCCCCCTCATCCCTATCCTGGTATGCATGGCCCTCCTCATCCCTATCCTGGTATGCATGGCCCCCTCATCCCTATCCTGGTATGCATGGCCCCCTCATCCCTATCCTGGAATGAGAAGGCCATGCAGCTGCCACTGCCCCACCTCCCCATCCACAGCCAGAGCAGGTACATCCAGACTGTAAGACTCACCCCACATTTTCCTCAACATTTTTGGAGGAAAAAAGTGCATCTATTAGTCAAAAAAATATGGTAAGTCCTAAATAAATAACCTCTGTAAACATTAAAATAATAATGAAAGGCAAGTAGAGACTGATCTTACAGTTGTGTGAAAAAGTGTTTGCCCCTTCCTCATTTCCTGTTCTTTTGCATGTTCATCACACTTACATATTACAGATCACCAAACAAATTTAAATATTAGACAAAGATAAGACAAGTAAACACAATATGCAGTTTTTAAATAAAGGTCTTTATTATTAAGGGAAAAAAATCCAAACCCGCAGGTCACTGTGTGTTCAAAAGTGATTGCCTCCTAAATCTTATAACTAATTGGCCACCCTTAGCAGCAACAACTGCAATAAATCATTTGCGATAACTGGCAATGAGCCTTTTACAATGCTCTGGAAGCATTCTGGCCCACTCATATTTACAGAATTGTTGTAATTCAGCCACAGCGGAGGTTTCTAAATATGAACTACCTTTTTAAGGTCGTGCCACAGCATATCAATCAGATTAAGGTCAGGACTTTGACTAGACCACTCTAAAGTCTTAATTTAGTTTTTCTTAAGCCATTCTGAGGTGGACTTGTGTCACGGGGTTACCGCGTGTGGAGCCAAAAGTCCTGGGTAGGGGAAGAGAACAGACAGAAAGCTAATTTAGGAGATAAGGCAAGCGCAGTTACGCCGACATCTTCGCCATCTGAAGTATCCCGGGCAAGTTATGGCGCCCCCTAGTGTTAGGGACAGGGAAGGAGCCCCTGGTCCCAGGTCAACCGATAGATGTGTTGTGACAACTTGTTTTTGTGTTTTGGATCATTGTCCTGTTGCATAACCCAAATGCGCTTCAGCTTGAGGTCACAAACAGACGGCTGGACATTCTCCATCAGGATTTTTTGGTAGACAGCAGAATTCATGGTTCCATTTACCACACCAAATCTTCCATGACCTGAAGCAGCAAAATACTGACCTTAAGGCCGGGGACACACACAACGTATAAAAAAATGGTCCGTTTTTCACGGACGAGAATCGCACAAATGTTTCCAAAACAGTGATCCGTGTGCAGTGCGAGGATGCGATTTCCTCGCATCAAATGATCCCTTTGACATCCGTGTGACATCCGTATTGCATCCGTATGCCGATATTTTCTCGCAGGCTTGCAAAACCGACATCTAATGGATTTATGTGCTCAAATGTTCGTTAAAACATATATACAGTATATATATATATATATATATATATATATATATGTCATTGAGACACATATATATATATATATATTCTGTATTTATATTTAATTCAGCACGAGATATGTTAAAAGCCGGTAATTCAATTGCCGGCTTCTCATTTCTCCTTCCCCAACCCGACAGGATATGAGACATGGTTTACATACAGTAAACCATCTCATATCCCCATTTTTTTGCATATTCCACACTACTAATGTTACTAGTGTGTATGTGCAAAATTTCGGCGCTGTAGCTATTAAATTTAAGGGTTAAATTGCGGAAAAAATTGGCGTGGGCTCCCGCGCAATTTTCTCCGCCAGAGTGGTAAAGCCAGTGACTGAGGGCTGATATTAATAGCCAGGAGAGGGTCCATGGTTATTGGCCCCCCCTGGCTACAAACATCTGCCCCCAGCCACCCCAGAAAAGGCACATCTGGAAGAAGCGCCTATTCTGGCACTTGGCCACTCTTTTCCCACTCCCGTGTAGCGGTGGGATATGGGGTAATGAAGGGTTAATGCCACCTTGGTATTGTAAGGTGACATTAAGCCAGATTAATAATGGAGAGGCGTCAATTATGACACCTATCCATTATTAATCCAATTGTATGAAAGGGTTAAAAAACACACACATTATTAAAAAGTATTTTAATGAAATAAACACACAGGTTGGTTTAGTATTTTATTGTTCTCTCAATCCATCCGGAACACCCTCGCTTGGCAAAATAATAAACCCACAATATACATACCCTCTGATGTACTGTCAGGTCCCACGAGGTAATCCATCTGAAGGGGTTAATTATTTTACAGGCAGGAGCTGCGCTAAAGCACTCGCTCGTGTCTGTAAGCCCCGGGTGATGAAAGGAAAGCTGAGTGATCTGTACTTACATTGAGTTGCGGTGAGGCGCCCTCTGGTGGATGTTCTCATGAACTACAGCCTTAGAAAAGTTCCCACGCTCGAGTTCATATGAGTTCATCCACCAGAGGGCGCCTCACCGCAACTCAATGTAAGTACAGATCACTCAGCTTTCCTTTCATCACCCGGGGCTTACAGACACGAGCGAGTGCTTTAGCACAGCTCCTGCCTGTAAAATAATTAACCCCTTCAGATGGATTACCTCGTGGGACCTGACAGTACATCAGAGGGTATGTATATTGTGGGTTTATTATTTTGCCAAGCGAGGGTGTTCCGGATGGATTGAGAGAACAATAAAATACTAAACCAACCTGTGTGTTTATTTCATTAAAATACTTTTTAATAATGTGTGTGTTTTTTAACCCTTTCATACAATTGGATTAATAATGGATAGGTGTCATAATTGACGCCTCTCCATTATTAATCTGGCTTAATGTCACCTTACAATACCAAGGTGGCATTAACCCTTCATTACCCTATATCCCACCGCTACACGGGAGTGGGAAGAGAGTGGCCAAGTGCCAGAATAGGCGCATCTTCCAGATGTGCCTTTTCTGGGGTGGCTGGGGGCAGATGTTTGTAGCCAGGGGGGGCCAATAACCATGGACCCTCTCCTGGCTATTAATATCAGCCCTCAGTCACTGGCTTTACCACTCTGGCGGAGAAAATTGCGCGGGAGCCCACGCCAATTTTTTCCGCAATTTAACCCTTTATTTTACACGCTACAGCGCCCACATTTTGCACATACACACTACTAATATTAGTAGTGTGGAATATGCAAAAAAATGGGGATATGAGATGGTTTACTGTATGTAAACCATGTCTCATATCATGTCGGGTTTAGGCAGGAGTAATGAAAAGCCGGCAATTGAAGTATCGGCTTTTCTCTAACACCGCTGTGTATTTCTCGCAATGCACACTCATGGTCCGTGTGTAATCTGATTTTTTCTCGCACCCATAGACTTGCATTGGCGAGTCTCGGCCGAGATACGCTGACAATCGCAGCATGCTGCGATTTCACTCGGATCCTGAATACGGTGGATAAAATATCGGATGATGGGAGCTGCACCATAGATTAACATTGGGCCGAGTGCTATGCGATTTTTTATCGCATAGCACTCATCCGTATTACGGTCTAGTGTGACCCCGGCCTAACTGAGACAATGGATGTTGTTGTGGGGACTTTTTTGTGACCTCTTGGATGAGTCGTCGTTTCTTGGACAAATATTCCACTATATATAGCCACTTCTAGAAAGGATCACCACTCTTACATGTTTTTGCCATTATTTACCATTTATTGTTTGAGTTAATTCATTTTACATTTTGATAGTTTGGACTTTTATGTATGCAGTGATACCATATGTGTATTTTTTATGTAATTATTTTTAATGAAGGAAAAGGGAGTAATTCAGATTTTGATGAGTTTTTCATTTTTTGTTAATATATTTTATAACTTTTTTCTTACGTTTTACTTTATTTCTTAGTCTTTTGAAAGGAATAGAACCTGTGATTATCTAATGGCTTGTACATCATTGCAGAATATAGGAAAAATAATGATCCCCTTTGAAGCCCAGCCACAGGCATTTTGTCTATGGACATGAACAATAGGTTTTTATTTTAACCTTATGTGACATTTTGCCTCTATTTTAACTTTTTGTTACTATGGGTTTTTCAGAATTTGGTTCACCTCTTGTTTCTAAGATAATTTAGACATTTTTGGCACGTACAAATAAAACCTGCATTACTAAATAAAAATTGATATTAACCCCATACCTATTTATTTTCTGAAAAAAAAAGACACCTGGCACATTGTTAAAATACCACTCAGTAGTTTATACATGCAGGTACCTTCATGCAGTTTTCCATCAAAGTGATTTTTTTGTAAAAAACACATAAAATTGTATATTAGTAGCTGAATATAAAACATTAACATTTGAACATTTAACATTAACCTCTTCATGATCGAAGGTATTTTCGGCTTTGTGTTTTAATTTTTTGCTACCCTTCTTCCCAGAGCTATAACATTTTTATTTTTCCGTCAATATGGCCATGTTCGGGCTTGTTTTTGACGAGTTGTACTTTTGAATGACACAATTGGTTTTAACATATAGTGTCCTGGAAAACAGGAAAAAAATTCAAAATGCAGTGAAATTGCAAAAAACGTGCAATCTCACAATTGTTTTTGGTTTTACTTTTTTACTAGGTTAACTATTTGCTAAAACTGACCTGCCATTATGATTCTCCAGGTCATTATTAGTTCATAGACACCAAATATGTCTAGCTTCTTATTTATGGAAGTGGTGAAAAAAATTCCAAACTTTGTTAAGAAAAAAAAATTGCGCCAATTTCTGACACCTGCAGCGTGTCCATTTTTCATGATCTTGGGTCAGGTGAGGGCTTATTTTTTGCATGTCAAGCTGATGTTTTTAATGATACCATTTTGGTGCAGAAAAGATCTTTTGATCACCAGTTATTGCATGTCAATGCACTGTCGCATCGACCAAAAAAACGTAATTCTGAGGTTTTGACTTTTTTTCTCGGTACGCCGTTTAGCGATCAGGTTAATGCTCTTTTTTATTGCTAGATTGGGCGATTCTGAGCACGACGATACCAAATATATGTATCTTTGATTTTTTTATTGTTTTATTTTGAATGGGGAGAAAGGGTGGTGATTTGAACTTTTATATATATTTTTTTTTTTATATTTTTAACTCCTTCACCCCCAAGGGTGGTTTGCACGTTAATGACCAGGCCAATTTTTACAATTCTGACCACTGTCCCTTTATGAGGTTATAACTCTGGAACTCTTCAACGGATCTTGGCGATTCTGACACTGTTTTCTCGTGACATATTGTACTTCATGTTAGTGGTAAAATTTATTCGATATAACTTGCGTTTATTTGTGAAAAAAATGGAAATTTGGCGAAAATTTAGAAAATTTCGCAATTTTCCAACTTTGAATTTTTATGCCCTTAAATCACAGAGATATGTCACGAAAAAAAAACTAAATAAGTAACGTTCCCCACATGTCAACTTTACATCAGCACAATTTTGGAAACAACATTTTTTTTTGTTAGGGAGTTATAAGGGTTAAAAGTTGACCAGAAATTTCTCATTTTTACAACACCATTTTTTTTAGGGACCACATCTCATTTGAAGTCATTTTGAGGGGTCAATATGATAGAAAATAACCAAGTGTGACACCATTCTAAAAACTGCACCCCTCAAGGTGCTCAAAACCACATTCAAGAAGTTTATTAACCCTTCAGGTGGTTCACAGGAATTTTTGGAATGTTTAAATAAAAATGAACATTTAACTTTTTTTCACACAAAATTTATTTCAGCTCCAATTTGTTTTATTTTACCAAGGGTAACAGGAGAAAATGGACCCCAAAAGTTGTTTTACAATTTGTCCTGAGTACGCTGATACCCAATATGTGGGGGTAAACCACTGTTTGGGCGCATGGCAGAGCTCGGAAGGAAAGGAGCGCCATTTGACTTTTCAATGCAAAATTGACTGGAATTGAGATGGGACGCCATGTTGCATTTGGAGAGCCCCTGATGTGCCTAAACATTGAAACCCCCCACAAGTGACACCATTTTGGAAAGTAGACCCCCTAAGGAACTTATCTAGATGTGTGGTGAGCACTTTGACCCTCCAAGTGCTTCACAGAAGTTTATAATGCAGAGCCGTAAAAATAAAAAATCATATTTTTTTCACAAAAATTATCTTTTTGCCCCCAATTTTTTATTTTCACAAGGGTAACAGGATAAATTGGACCCTAAAAGTTGTTGTCCAATTTGTCCTGAGTACACTGATACCCCATATGTGGGTGTAAACCATTGTTTGGGCGCATGGCAGAGCTCGGAAGGGAAGGAGCGCCATTTGACTTTTCAATGCAAAATTGACTGGAATTCAGATGGGACGCCATGTAGGGTTTGGAGAGCCCCTCATGTGCCTAAACATTGAAACCCCCCACAAGTGACACCATTTTGGGAAGTAGACCCCTTAAGGAACTTATCTAGATATGTGGTGAGCACTTTGACCCAACAAATGCTTCACAGAAGTTTATAATGCAGAGCCGTAAAAATAAAAAATCATATTTTTTCACAAAAGTGATCTTTTTGCCCCCAATTTTTTATTTTCCCAAGGGTAAGAGAAGAAATTAGACCACAAAAGTTGTTGTGCAATTTGTCCTGAGTACGACGATATCCCATATGTGGGGGTAAACCACTGTTTGGGCGCATAGCAGAGCTCGGAAGGGAAGGAGCGCCATTTTACTTTTCAATGCAAAATTGACTGGAATTGAGATGGGACGCCATGTTGGGTTTGGAGAGCCCCTCATGTGCCTAAACATTGAAACCCCCCACAAGTGACACCATTTTGGAAAGTAGGCCCCCTAAGGAACTTATCTAGATGTGTTTTGAGAGCTTTGAACCCCCAAATGTTTCACTACAGTTTATAATGCAGAGCCGTGAAAATAAAAATTCCTCTTTTTTTTCACAGAAATGATTTTTTAGCCCCCAGTTTTGTATTTTCACAAGGGTAACAGGATAAGTTGGACACCAAAAGTTGTTGTCCAATTTTTCCTGAGTATGCTGATACCCCATATGTGAGGGGGAACCACTGTTTGGGGGCATGGCAGAGCTCGGAAGGGAAGGAGCGCCATTTGGAATGCAGACTTAGATGGATTGGTCTGCAGGCGTCACGCTGCATTTGTAGAGCCCCTGATGTGCCCAAACAGTACAAACCCCCCAAAAGTGACCCCATATTGGAAACTAGACCTCCCAAGGAACTTATCTAGATGTGTTGTGAGAACTTTGAACCCCCAAGTGTTTCACTACAGTTTATAGCGCAGAGCCGTGAAAATAAAAATTCTTTTTTTTCCACAAAAATGATTTTTTAGCCCCCAGTTTTGTATTTTCACAAGAGTAACAGGATAAATTGGACACCAAAAGTTGTTGTCCAATTTGTCCCGAGTACTCTGATACCCCATATGTTGGGGTAAACCCCTGTTTGGGTGCACGGGAAAGCTCGGAAGGGAAGGAGCACTGTTTTACTTTTTCAACGCAGAATTGGCTGGAATTGAGATCGGACGCCATGTCGCGTTTGGAGAGCCCCTGGTGTGCCTAAACAGTGGAAACCCCCCAATTCTACCTGAAGCCCTAATCCAAACACACCACTAACCCTAATCCCAACGGTAACCCTAACCACACCCCTAACCCTGACACACCCCTAACTCTAATCCCAACCCTAATCCCAACCGTAAATGTAATCCAAACCCTAACCCTAACTTTAGCCCCAACCCTAACCCTAACTTTAGCCCCAACCCTAACCCTAACTTTAGCCCCAACCCTAGCCCTAACCCTAGCCCTAACCCTAACCCTAGCTCTAACCCTAGCCCTAACCCTAGCTCTAACCCTAGCCCTAACCCTAACCCTAACCCTAACCCTAACCCTAGCCCTAACCCTAGCTCTAGCCCTAACCCTAGCCCTAACCCTAGCCCTAACCCTAACCCTAACCCTAGCCCTAATGGGAAAATGGAAATAAATTCATTTTTTAATTTTTTTTATTTTTTCGCTAACTAAGGGGGTGATGAAGGGGTGTTTGATTGATTTACTTTTATAGCGGGTTTTTTAGCGGATTTTTATGATTGGCAGCCGTCACACACTGAAAGACGCTTTTTATTGCTAAAAATATTTTTTGCGTTACCACATTTTGAGACCTATAATTTTTCCATATTTTGGTCCACAGAGTTATGTGAGGTCATGTTTTTTGTGGGACGAGTTAACGTTTTTATTGGTAACATTTTCGGACACGTGACAGTTTTTGATCACTTTTTATTTCGATTTTTGTGAGGCAGAATGACCAAAAACCAGCTATTCATGAATTTCTTTTGGGGGAGGCGTTTATACCGTTCCACGTTTGGTAAAATTGATAAAGCAGTTTTATTCTTCAGGTCAGTACGATTACAGCGATATTTCATTTATATCATTTTTTTATGTTTTGGCGCTTTTATACGATAAAAGCTATTTTATAGAAAAAATAATTATTTTGGCATCGCTTTATTCTGAGAACTATGACTTTTTTATTTTTTTGCTTATGATGCTGTATTGCGGCTCGTTTTTTGCAGGACAAGATGACGTTTTCAGCGGTGCCATGCTTATTTATATACGTCTTTTTGATCGCGTGTTATTCCACTTTTTGTTCGGCGGTATGATAATAAAGCGTTGTTTTTTGGTTCGTTTTTTTTTTCTTACGGTGTTCACTGAAGGGGTTAACTAGTGGGACAGTTTTATAGGTTGGGTCATTACGGATGCGGCGATACTAAATATGTGTACTTTTATTGTTTTTTTTTGTTTTTTTAGATAAAGAAATGTATTTATGGGAATAATATTTTTTTTTTCTTTATTTAGGAATTTTTTTTTTTTTTTTTTTTTACACTTGTGGAAATTTTTTTTTTTACTTTTTAACTTTGTCCCAGGGGGGGACATCACAGATCGCCCATCTGACAGTTTGCACAGCACTCTGTCAGATGGGCGATCTTACTTTCATCGGAGCATCGGACCCTGACCCGGAAGTACTCCCTGCAGGACCCGGATGCAGCCCCGCGGCCATTTTGGATCCGGGGACTGCAGGGAGAAGACGCTCGGTACAAGGTGAGTACATCACCTTGTACCGATCGTCTCAGGGAAGCCCGCAGGGAGCCCTCTCCCTGCGCGATGCTTCCCTGTACCGCTGGTACACCGCGATCATGTTTGATTGCGGTGTGCCGGGGGTTAATGTGCCGGGGGCGGTCCGTGACCGCTCCTGGCACATAGTGCCGGATGTCAGCTGCCCCCGTGAGCACGGCCGATCGCATATGACGTACTATCCCGTCGGTGGTCATACGGGCCCACCCCACCTCGACGGGATAGTACGTCAGATGTCAGAAAGGGGTTAAAAACATTTTTTTTTCACTTTTGGCATGCTTCAATAGTCTCCATGGGAGGCTACAAGCTGCCATAATCCGATAGGCTCTGTTACATGCAGGCGATGATCAGATCGCCTGCATGTAGCAGAATACCTCACTTGCTATGAGCGCTGACCACCATAGAGGTCTCTAGATGCCAACCCATCTGTGACCCGCGATCATGTGAGGGGGTCATCGATGGGCGGATTTCCTGCACAATTGCCGGAAATGCATGTTAAATGCCGCTGCCAGCGTTTGACAGCTGCAGTTAATGGGTTCTTAGCCGCAGGGGGCTGTTCCAGGCCATTGTCAGCTGTTCAAAACAGCTGACATGTTCTGGAAAAGACATAGACTCACTGCTGGAGCCCACATCAATGGGAGGGAGTGCAACGTGGGCATACTATTATGCCCAATGTCGGAAAGGGGTTAAATTGCTTGCTAAAAAGCTATACTAATGGTCAAACAGAAGAGCCGATGTACCACACCTCCTTAAAGGGAATCTGTCAGTAGGAAAATCCCTCCTAAGTTGTCTATATTGGCATGTTGGTCATAGTAAGCGGAATAAAGTGATACCTTGAAACCTGTGATCCGATGTCTTATTCTAGAGAAATCCATGTTTTTCTTATCAGGACTATAGGTAGGACACTAATCTGCATTAGAAAAATGGAAAATGGCACGTAAAGGCAGGATACATTGCCAGAATGAAGAGGGATTCAAAAATGGGTTTTATTATTACCAATGCATTTCTGCTCCAGACCGGCGTCATTTTCAAGGAATAAAAACCAACCAATCACACCTCATTATTTATTCAAGTAAGCACAATTTTAATTCATTTGTGCACTTATGCACATTAATATTTCTACAATCATGTAATCATTGTGCGCTTTGATTTATGAAATTAACTATTGACAGATACAAGACATGCTTGTTTATTTGAATGTTTTTAAATTATGATATATGAATTATGAACACAAAATTGCTAATAACACTGGTCAACAGCATTTTTGGTGCCAAAGATATTTAATCGAATTTAGGGTATTTTTGGGGTGCTGATTCTGAATATGTCATCAGTTTTGCCAGATTGGCTCAAGTTTTTGAGATTTTTGGTATCTTATTTATAGCACTTGTTGGTAAATGCGACGCATCATCTCATTAATTTCTTTGGATTAGTACTTGAACTGAGCAGTTCTCAATATAGTTTTGTGTTAATTAGTGTTCTAAAAGTTTGTTCATAGCTTGATTTTTGCACTAACTTTATGTTGTTGTCTGTTTTCCTGTGAAAAGCATGAACTCATCAAGAAGAAGTTGTCTTAACGATCCAGACTCATTCTGTTACATTTGTGGTGAATACACACTGCCAAAACATAGAAGAAACATAACAGACTTCGTAAAAAAAAGTGTATTTTGCCTATTTTGGGGTTATGCTTGGGGACCAAGACAAGTTTTGGGCACCACACATAGTGTGCAAAGCATGTATCGAATTATTACGAAAATGGAGCAAAGGACAAAGAAAAAGCTTCAAATTTGGTGTTCCAATGGTGTGGAGAGGGCCAAAAAATCATCATGATGACTGTTATTTATGGTAAACACAGGTACAGGCACATCTTCACAATGAGGGACAGGCCTTCTTGCAGATTCCATGTTACTCCCATTTTCGTTTCTTATGCTTATTGAATCCTTGCACTTGCACTGCACAGAAATAACAGTCATCATGATGATTTTTTGGCTCTCTCCACACCATTGGAACACCAAATTTGAAGCTTTTTCTTTGTCCTTTGCTCCATTTTCGTAATAATTCGATACATGCTTTGCACACTATGTGTGGTGCCCAAAACTTGTCTTGGTCCCCAAGCATAACCCCAAAATAGGCAAAATACACTTTTTTTTACGAAGTCTGTTATGTTTCTTCTATGTTTTGGCAGTGTGTATTCACCACAAATGTAACAGAATGAGTCTGGATCGTTAAGACAACTTCTTCTTGATGAGTTCATGCTTTTCACTGGAAAACAGACAACAACATAAAGTTAGTGCAAAAATCAAGCTATGAACAAACTTTTAGAACACTAATTAACACAAAACTATATTGAGAACTGCTCAGTTCAAGTACCAATCCAAAGAAATTAATGAGATGATGCGTCGCATTTACCAACAAGTGCTATAAATAAGATACCAAAAATGTCAAAAACTTGAGCCAATCTGGCAAAACTGATAGCATATTCAGAATCAGCACCCCAAAAATACCCCAAATTCATTAAAATATATTTTGGACACCAGAAAAAAAATTTTTTTTTGTTGACCTGTGTAATGTATAATGATGTATGCAATGAATGCATTCTAAAATTTGTGATGAGTTCTCCTAATAAACTGCTTGAGAAAGATTCAGACAGAAGTAAAATGTCACCATAAATGCCAGTAAATTCTTATAACTATTGCACCTTTTTTTTGGAGTGCCACATCCAATTTTTACTTTTACACAAGAGACTTTGTAATTACCTTGGCACCCAGACTTTGTAATTCTTTAGTAGAAAGTGGGCTAATGTAATAACTGACAGTATGCTTCCCTCAGCTACATGTGTCACACTGGTAATGCCCCCTTACTTTTAAAATAAGCTCTGGAGGCAGGATCTCTGGGAGATCTATATCCGGCCCATAGATCTTAACAGCTAATTTACATATTAAGAATAATATGGATTTCTCTACAGATCACAAATATCAAGATATAATTTTATTAATCTACCTGTGATCTACGTGCCAATATGGACGACTTAGGGTTGATTCTACTGACAGATTCCCTTTAAGAAACCTTTAACCATTTTAAATCACATCAGTTGCATGTGAACGCTTCATGTAATCCCTGAATATAACTTCTGCTAGAGAATGTCCCAAAATACCAGTGTTTGCGGTCTTCATACAGTACAATTTACACATTTTGCAAACATACATATTACCATGTATATCCAGGGGCCTCCAGTGTAAATGAAGACATTTCAACCCGAGAATTGAGGGTTCGTGTGCGGGAGCATGTGCGGGACATTGGCGCGGCCAAGACGGCGCTCTCAGTAGCTGACCTAAAAACAATTCCACGGCACTTTAGGCTACACCATAATTGCAACGACAAATTGCTCCTGGTCAGGGGGATTGACGTACTACACCTGGGTAGTAGAGGTGGCGATTATAAGAAGCGCCTTGCACAGATCGAATCCAAGTGGATTTTTCTACTTGATACTCTAACCCCTAGGGGTCTGAATGAATCCCTGAGTTTTGCTCCTTATCTTTAGCATCGTTCTTAGATTAGTCCCTGTGGTCCCTCATTTTTTGTCCATCGTAACTTTCTTGCTTTTAATTTCTTGATTTTAAAAGGTCTTGTGTTTTTATCACCAGTAACAGTTTCGTACCTTTTGGCCCTCCCCTTATCCCTGCATTTGATGGAATACATGTACCAGAAAGAAAAAAACTCCATCTACAGCCTGCTTTTTGAAATTATGGATCTTCTTCCTGTGGTTCTGTGCCAGCTATCCGGGCGCATAAGATACATATACGGACTGTGCTTATTTGTATAAACATACGTATGTTTATATGATCTCTACTGTTTATTAATGTTGTTTTTTTTTTTATAATTTATGAGTCTGTAAAGTATCTATGTCTGTCTCTATTATTGTCATGTTCCCCTCCCCCTAGATTACTATAACAGTGGGTATTTATCTGGGGGCTTGACATATATGTGGACATGGTAAGGTACCTCTGCACTTTGATGTGGTACTGTCAGCACAGCCTTTTGTTAAGATCATTTGCATCTATGCACTCCCTATCTTGTTAGACATTTATATGGCCAGACCCCTTTTTTCTTTTAATCAGCGGCTGCATCTTTGTTTCCCATAGGCTCACTCGTGTGGCCGTGCGCATCGCGCTGTGTACGGGCGGCTCGGATCTGTGGGCGGGCGTCTCAGTGCCCAGTGCGCGATCTCCAGGTGTGTTGCCTGGCGCTTGCGCACTGTGTCTGACGCCGTCCTGCATTTCTGACCCGTCCGTCGCAGTGCGCATGTGCCGGTGGCGCCGCTCGGATTGGCCGGGATCACACATGTGACCGGGGTCGGGGGGGGTTATAACAAGGTCCTGTACCATCCATACCTTATACCCTTGAGAAAGCGGCATGGTTTTTGCCGCGAAACGCGCGTCGGGGCGCTCTTTTGTTCCGGTGGGACTCCCCCTTCTTGCCCCCTCAACTGGTAAGCTCACCTTTGGTATTCACTACATTACCATGCACTATGCACTTTATTGTGGCCCTGCTTTGGCTACTGCATTAGCAGAGGACATACCTTGGTGCGTTCATAACTCTATCTTCTACTGTGGGGGTTTGCTATTTTTTCTTCCAGCTCCCCTCTTATGTTGATTTCAGTATTTACTTATGGGGGCAATATAGGGGTTAGTTTCCCCCTCTCGTGTTTGATTGGGAGACACCATCTATTTGAAACATATTACTGTTTTTACATTTTTGTACCAATAAAGGATATTTGATATGTAATACTATATGCTCCTTATTTTCTCCTGTTTATATATACATATTACCATGTATATCCAGGGGCCTCCAGTGTAAATGAAGACATTTCAACTTTCCATCTCAAGTCATGTAGCATGAAATGCATCTATTGCTGAATCATAAATGAGGATTTTCAGTTTTTCTGATTCTTTCACAGAAAAATGTGTCATATTATATCATTCTGAAGCAACACATCAAAACCAACACATTTCTTTTGAACTCGAAGTAAAATTGAATCTATTTGTATGCGATCATGCTCCCAAATGTTGCCCAGTCCACCCACTCTGTTCTGGGAATGCATTTGAATTTCAAAAAGACAGGAGGAAAATAGAGCAGCCAGCTAAAGAACTTTCCTAAAAGTTAGGTTTTTGCTGAATAAACACTTGTATGCCCAAGATTGTGCCAGGAGCTACATGTTCCCATGAGACAACACAAGCAGCAGTTTTCTTTTTCATATATTCTTATAACCTTAAAATGCTCATCACTTTATTTGGTTTCCTGTCGCTTAGGAAAGGGACAACAAAGAATAATTCTCGCATTTGCTCTCATGGGGTGGCCCATTATAACTGGGTTTATGCCGTGCAAAATCACCCATCCTTAATACTCCGCTGTATGGTATGAAAAAAAAGTGACACTGTATTTTACATGACGTTCTCTGCATCAGAAGCCTAAAAATATGAAGACACACAAAAAAGATCTTATTCTAAAATTATTTTTACAAGAATCCAGTTAATCGGGCAGTATCCCAATCAGTGATATTAGGAGAGAAAAGTATATACAGTTGTGTGAAAAAGTGTTTGCTCCCTTCCTGATATTCCTATTCTTTTGCATGTTTGTCACACTTATATGTTTCAAGTCACCAAACAGATTTAAATATTAGACAATGATAACACACGTAAACACAAAATGCAGTTTTTACATGAAGGTCTTTATTATTAAGGGAAAAAGAAATCCAAACCTACAGGGCCCTGTGTGAAAAAGTGATTGCCTCCTAAACCTAATAACTGGTTGAGCCAGTCATTAGGATTGCAACAATTGCAATCAATCATTAGCGATAACTGGTCAAGAGGGTCTTTTATATTCTGGGGCTGATTTGCTGCATCTGGCACGGGGGTCTAGAGTCTGTGCAGGGTACAATGAAATCTCAAGACTATCAAGGGATTCTAGAGAGAAATGTGCGGCACAGTGTCAGAAAACTTAGTCTCAGTCGCAGGTCATGGGTCTTGCAACAGGATAATGACCCAAAACACACAGCTAAAAACACCCAAGAATGGCTAAGAGCTGAAACATGCCGTCTGGAAAAGGCAACCTTCAAACACGAGACAACTGGAGCAGTTTGCTCTGGAGTAGTAGGCCAAAATACCTGTTGAGAGGTACAGAAGTCTCATTGACAGTTACAGGAATCGTTTAATGCAGTGATTTCCTCAAAAGGTTGTGCAACAAAATATTAAGTTAAGGGTACTATCATTTCTGACAGGCCTATTTCATGAGTTTTATCTTTTAAAAAACTCTAGATATTTAATTTATTATTACTTTTGTCAGATTCTAGTTATTTCTGTGACAATTTTGGGTTTTTCTGTCATTAAACGAGGGATACCAACAATTTTGACCATGTGTGTAAAGTGAATCTGTCAGCAGGTTTTGCTATGTAATCCAAAAGCAGCATAATATAGTGCTAAGAGTCTGGTTAAAGGGGTGTATCACATACTGGACTGATTGGTGTAGTTTTGATAGAATCCCTGTTTTATCTGTTGTAGATGCATGAGTGGTCCAAATGATGAGCTGTGTATAACCACACCCACACCCCTGATTGTCAGCTTCCTGTGTACACTGTACATTGTCAGCAAGCTACCAATCAGTGGTGGGGAGGAGTTACATGGACTAGCTGGACTGCTGTGCACTTTAGACCTAGTCAGGAAGTGATAATTTCCTGCTGACAGATTCCCTTTAAGGCTATGGTCCCACGATGCATATTTCGTAAATTTTTGATGCTGCAGATATTCTGCAGTATTTTTCCACTTACTAGGTAAATTTGATTAGTTGCATTTTTTCATCGAGTTTTTCAGTGCTCTATTATATATACAGTGTTCCAAATTATTATGCAAATTGGATTTAAGTGTCATAAAGATTTAATGGTTTTGTTTTTCAAATAAACTCATGGATGGTATTGTGTCTCAGGGCTCGATGGATCACTGAAATCAATCTTAAACACATGTGATAATTGGTTTTCCAGGTGATTCTAATTAAAGGAAAACTACTTAAAAATGATGTTCCACATTATTAAGCAGGTCACAGTTTTCAAGTAACATGGGAAAGAAAAAGCATCTCTCTGCTGCTGAAAAGCATCAAATAGTGCAATGCCATGGTGAAGGGATGAAAACATTAGATATTTCCCAAAAACTTAAGCGTGATCATCGTACTGTTAAGAGATTTGTGGCTGTATCTGAGCACAGATGTGTTTGTGCTGATAAAGGCATAATGAGGAAGATTTCTGCCAGGCAAGTTCATCGAATTAAGAGAGCAGCTGCTAAAAAGCCATTACAAAGCAGCAAACATATTTGAAGCTGCTGGTGGCTCTGGAGTCCCTCGAACCTCAAGGTGTAGGATTGTTATGATCCCAGTGGCTGGGGATCACAGGAAATACCAGCTAAGTTACTAAGCAAAGAACAAGCTCTAGGGAGGTGGTAACTGGACTGACCGCAAATCTGATCCTATCCAAACACACTAAAGGTAGCCGGTGAACGTGCCTAAAATCCTGGACGTCTCGACGTAGCCTGAGAAACTGACTACCCCTAAAGAGAAAGCAAGACCTCACTTGCCTCAAGAGAAATAACCCCAAGGATATAGGAAGCCCCCAACAAATAATAACGGTGAGGTAAGGAGAAAAGACACACGTAGGAATGAAAACAGATTCAGCAAATGAGGCCCGCTAATACTAGATAGCAGAAAACAGATAGAGAACTGTGCGGTCAGCAAAAAACCCTACCAAAATATCCACGCTGAGAATTCAAGACCCCCACACCAACTAACGGTGTGGGGGGGAGAAACTCAGCCCCCTAGAGCTACCAGCAAGCTGAGAAATCACATATTAGCAAGCTGGACAAGAAACATATCGAACACAGATGATCAAAAAATGAACAAAACGAAAACTTAGCTTCTCTTGAAGAGACTGGTAGCAAGGTAGTCAGAAGAAATCAGAATAGCACTGAATACATTGACAGCCGGCAACAAGTGGAAGTGAAACAGAGCTAAATAGGAAACTCCCAAGTGAATAACGAGGCAGCTGATCAGCCACAGACCCGCAGGATAACAAACAAAGCCACCAGGGGGAGCCCAAAACAAAAGTCACACAATACCACCTGTGACCACAAGAGGGAGCCTGAAAACAGAGTTCACAACATAGGATCCTTCAAAGGCTTGCTGTGGTGCATAAACCTACTCTTCAGCCACCCTTAAACAGTTCACAAGCAGAAATGGTTGCATTGGGCCCACACATACATGAATACTAATTTCCAAACAGTCTTGTTTACTGATAAGTGTTGAGCAACCCTGGATGGTCCAAATGGATGGAGTAGTGCATGGTTGGTGGATGGCCACCATGTCCCAACAAGGCTGCAAAGTCAGCAAGGAGGTGGAGGAGTCATGTTTTGGGCCGGAATCATGGAGAAACAGCTGGTAGGGCATTTTAAGGTTCCTGAAGGTGTGAAAATGACTTCTGCAAAGTATATAGAGTTTCTGACTGACAACTTTCCTCCATGGTATAAAAAGCAGAAACGTGCCTTCTGGAGCAAAATCATCTTCATGCATAACAATGCACCATCTCATGCTGCAAAGAAAACCTCTGAGTCATTGGCTGCTATGGGCATAAAAGGAGATAAACTCATGGTGTGGCCACCATCTTCCCCTGACCTCAACCCTATAGAGAACCTTTAGAGTATCATCTAGCAAAAGATCTATGAGGGTGGGAGGCAGTTCACATCAAAACAGCAGCTCTGGGAGGCTATTCTGACTTCATGCAAAGAAATACAAACAGAAACTCTCCAAAAACTCACAAGTAGTGTTGAGCATTCCGATACCGCAAGTATCGGGTATCGGCCGATACTTGCGGGTATCGGAATTCCGATACCGAGATCCGATACTTTTGTGGTGTCGGGTATCGGTATCGAAACAACATTAATGTGTAAAATAAAGAATTAAAATAAAAAATATTGCTATACTCACCTCTCCGACGCAGCCTGGACCTCACCGAGGGAACCGGCAGCGTTGTTTGCTTAAAATGCGCGCTTTTACTTCCTTCCGTGACGTCACGGCTTGTGATTGGTCGCGTGCCGCCCATGTGACCGCGACGCGACCAATCACAGCAAGCCGTGACGTAATTTTCAGGTCCTCAATGCCTAATTCTAGGCATTCATGATTTTAAGATTACGTTCCGGCTTGTGATTGGTCGCGTCGCGGTCACATGGGCGACGCGACCAATCACAATCCGTGACGTCACGGGAGGCAGGAGATGCGCGCATTTTTAAAATTACGTCACGGCTTGTGATTGGTTGCGTGCCGCCCATGTGACCGCGACGCGACCAATCACAGCAAGCCGTGACGTAATTTCAGGTCCTGATGCCTATTTCTGCATTCAGGACCTGAAATTACGTCACGGCTTGCTGTGATTGGTCGCGTCGCGGTCACATAGGCGGCACGCAACCAATCACAAGCCGTGACGTAATTTTAAAAATGCGCGCGTCTCCTGCCTCCCGTGACGTCACGGCTTGTGATTGGTCGCGTCGCCCATGTGACCGCGACGCGACCAATCACAAGCCGGAACGTAATTTTAAAATCATGAATGCCTAGAATTAGGCATTGAGGACCTGAAAATTACGTCACGGCTTGCTGTGATTGGTCGCGTCGCGGCCACATGGGCGGCAAGCGACCAATCACAAGCCGTGACGTCACGGAAGGAAGTAAAAGCGCGCATTTTAAGCAAACAACACTGCCGGTTCCCTCGGTGAGGTCCAGGCTGCGTCGGAGAGGTGAGTATAGCAATTTTTTTTATTTTAATTCTTTATTTTACACATTAATATGGATCCCAGGGCCTGAAGGAGAGTTTCCTCTCCTTCAGACCCTGGGAACCATCAGGGATACCGTCCGATACTTGAGTCCCATTGACTTGTATTGGTATCGGGTATCGGTATCGGATTAGATCCGATACTTTGCCGGTATCGGCCGATACTTTCCGATACCGATACTTTCAAGTATCGGACGGTATCGCTCAACACTACTCACAAGTTCAATGGATACAAGAATTGTGAAGGTGATATCAAAGAACGGTTCCTATGTTAACATGTAACTTGGCCTGTTAGGATGTTTTGGAGTTAAATAGCTATTTTGTTCAGTGAATGTGACCTCCTAATGCTGCAAATTCTACAAATGAGCATTTTCAGTTCTTTAAAACATATCAAATGTTTAGAAATTCTACTGTGCCTAATAATTTGGAACAGTGCATTTTCAGTTTCTATTCATTTTGGAGATTATACTGTTATCATTGGGAGGTTTCTTCAATAAAATTCGATGTATACTCTAACAGGTGATGACTTTTATTAGACTGACTGTCATTTGCACCGACCATTTAGGAAAATCCGATAAAAATGTAATTTGCATAATAATTTGGAACATAGTGTGTATATATATATATTGTTACATCCTCCGCTACGCTCCAGCGTCCTCGTTCCATCGCTCCAGCGTCCCGGTCTGCATGCTCCAGCGTCGCCGTTTCCACCGCTCCAGCGTCCCGGTCTGCACGCTCCTCTGCAGGTGTTCTTTCTCTGCGCAGGCGCTCTAGCTTCCCTGTAGCTCGCAGGCCCAGCGTCTCTGTTACCTCCTCCTGAAGTCACATGTTCTTTCCACCCAATCCTGTTCCTGCTCCTCCTATAAAAGGTAGTTCTTCCTGCTTCCTGGTGCCTGATTGTTTTAGCACGTTTGCTATTACGTTTGGCCCTTCGTATTCCCTGCTCAAGTACCTGCACTCTGTGCCTTACCGTGCTACCTTCCGGTTCTCTCTGGTTCACTCCGTTTCCTCCTTGTTGTTACCTGCAGTCCCCGTTCTTCTTTTCCTGTAGTTTACCTATGGTCTTTGTTTTGTTTTCCTTCCCTCAGCTCAGCTCCATTCCTGCCTCCCTGCCCTCCGGGCTCTCTAGCTGCTTCCCGTATTCTTCCTCAGTATCCTGCCTTCGTTTATCTCTCTTCCTGGAGCCGTCCCTACTGGTATCTCACCGTGGGTAAGTGACCTCTGGGCTTGCTCCTTGCGGTCCCTGTATAGGGGTCGTTATCTCCTAGGTCGCTCGCCCAGGGGTAGGGCTCCCCACGGTCCAGAGGGTCCACTCTTGTCTCTCCTAGTTCGCTATATATATATATATATATATATATATATATATATATATATATATATAAAATCTTCTAAGGGGCACTTCCATCTGTTTGTCCGTCTGTCTGTCTGTCTGTCATGGAAATCCCATGTCCAATCAGCGATGGGCACAGTCCGGCTGCGAATTCGCCCCTGCCTACTCTCTGTCAGTGCCACCTCATACTCCCCTCCAGTCAGCGCTCACACAGGGTTAATGGCTGCATTACACCGCGTTATGCCGCGGTGTAACGCTGTCCGTTAATGCTGCTATTAACCCTGTGTGTCCAACTTTTAACTTTTGATGCTGCCTATGCAGCATCAATAGTAAAAAGATCTTTTAAAAATAATAATAATAATAAAAAAAATCATTATATACTCACCTTCCGGTGCCTTTCCCGCTCCTCACGACACTCAGGGCCATGTATTGCGGTCACGCAAGACCGCTACATCATCTCGCGAGACCGCAATGCATTCTTAGAACCGGAGCGTCACGGGAAGCCTCGCCTGGATCCGAGGGCCGACGGAAGGTGAGTATATAACTATTTTTTATTTTAATTCTTTTTTTTAACAGGGATATGGTGCCCACATTGCTATATACTATGTGGGCTGTTATATACTATGTGGGCTGTGTTATATACTACGTCTCTGCTATATACTACGTGGGCTGTGCAATATATTACGTGGCTGGGCAATATACTACGTGGCTGTTACATACTGCGTGAGCTGTGCTATATACTACATGAGCTGTGCTATATACTACATGAGCTGTGCTATATACTACGTAGCTGTGCAATATATTTCGTGGCTGGGCAATATACTACGTTGCTGTGTTATATACCGCGTGAGCTGTGCTATTTACTACATGAGCTGTGCTATATACTACGTGTCTGTGTTATATACTACGTGGGCTGTACTATATGCTATGTAGTTGTGCAATATACATGGCTGGGAAATATACTATGTGGCTGTGCTATATACTACGTGGCTGTGTTATATACTATGTGGGCTGTGCTATATACTACTTGGCTGTGCTATATACTATGTGGCTGTGCTATATGCCACATGGCTGTGTTATATGCTACGTGGCTGTGCTATATGCTACGTGGGCTGTGCTATATGCTACGTGTCTGTGTTATATACTACGTGGGCTGTACTATATGCTATGTAGCTGTGCAATATACATGGCTGGGAAATATACTACGTGGCTGTGCTATATAATACGTGGCTGTGTTATATACTACGTGGGCTGTATTATATACTACGTGGCCTGTGTTATATACTATGTGGGCTGTGTTATATACTATGTGGGCTGTGCTATATACTACATGGGCTGTGTTATACACTGTGTGGGCTGTGCTATATACTATGTGGGCTGTGCTATATACTACGTGGCTGTGCTATATACTATGTGGCTGTGCTATATGCCACATGGCTGTGTTATATGCTATGTGGCTGTGCTATATGCTACGTGGGCTGTGCTATATGCTACGTGGGCTGTGTTATATACTGCATGAGCTGTGTTATATACTGTGTCTCTGTGCTATATACTACAAGGGCTGTGCAATATATTACGTGGCTGGGACATATACTACGTGGCTGTTTTATACTGCGTGAGCTGTGCTATATACTATGTGAGCTGTGCTATATACTATGTGAGCTGTGCTATATACTACGTAGCTTTGCAATATATTATGTGGCTGGGCAATATACTACGTGGATGTGTTGTATACCGCGTGAGCTGTGCTATATACTACATGAGCTGTGCTATATACTACGTGTCTGTGTTATATACTACGTGGGCTGTACTATATGCTATGTAGCTGTGCAATATACATGGCTGGGAAATATACTACGTGGATGTGCTATATACTATGTGGCTGTGTTATATACTACGTGGGCTGTGTTTTATACTACATGGCCTGTGTTATATACTACGTGGGCTATGTTATATACTACGTGGGCTGTGCTATATACTGCGTGGGCTGTGCTATATACTGCGTGGGCTGTGCTATACACTGCATGGGCTGTGTTATATACTATGTTGGCTGTGCTATATACTATGTGGGCTGTGTTATACACTGCGTGGGCTGTGCTATATACTACATTGGCTGTGTTATACACTGCGTGGGCTGTGCTATATACTGCGTGGGCTGTGCTATATACTACATGGGCTGTGCTATATACTACGTGGCTATGCTATACACTACATGGCTGTGCTATATGCTACGTGGCTGTGTTATATGCTACGTGGCTGTGCTATATGCTACGTGGGCTGTGCTGTATGCTATGTGGGCTGTTTTATATACTATGTGGGGCCTGTGCTATAAACTATGTGGGCTGTGCTATATATTACATGGCTGTGGTATATTTCTCTGCTGTATCTGTGCATCATGAATCGTGGTATGTGTTAAAGAGGGGAGCCCACTGAGACTCTTTCGCCCAGGGCCCTCAAAAACCTGGAGCCGGCCCTGGCTTCACTGATTGGTCATGCCCGGCCCGCCGCGATCAATTAGCGACAGGCGCAGTCTGGCCGTGAATTGGCGCCAAATTTGAACCATGCTTCACTAATTGGTCGTGCCCGGCTGGCCGAATCCTGTGTATAAATTGCATTATTCTGAAAACTTCATAAATAAACTACATACATATTCTAGAATACCTGATGCGTAAGAATCGGGCCACCATCTAGTATATATATATATACCGTGTATATATATGTATAGGTTTTGATGCTGTGTTTTTGTCTCTTTTTGATATGTAATGTTTTTAACAAAGCTGCTTTGTTTTTGATGCTTCCTGGTGTTTTGTATTTGACAAAACGTATTTGATACAGTCATGTCATGTATTACCCATAATGGAATAATTAGAAGTATAGTCCATAATGACTGTGAGAATCTTTACAAAGTATAGAAAAGGATACATTTTATGTACAAATTTAATGATTATTAACGTCTATGACACCTTGTCATCAGCAGCAATGACATAACAACATGCCACATGGTAACATTTACTTACATCTATGGTTAAGAAGAACAAGAAAGGCTGAAAACTTAAAATGTTTCAGCATCAAAGTAAACAGGTGATACATGTCTTCCTGTTACCAGCAAACTTAGAAAAATGTGCTGGGTATTGGTAGCTTACAATAGATTTCTCTATTAATGTTTTGGTGTCAGTTCTCTAGGGTGGAGAACAGAATTAAAGCCTCAGGCACTGTAGAGAAAGAATGCACTCTCATGCCCTGGGGTCTCCAACCTCCAAAACAGAAAGGCTTTTCATTCCGATAGATGTATGTGTTTTTAATTAATAATGCAATCAAGATGCATCTTGGGATCCCATTGGAGTTCACTACCCAAATTACTCATCTGGTATAAAGAAGTAGCTAAAAAGTATAGAAGATACTTAGCAACACATAACAGTATTCATTATATATCAGCTTATGCTAATTTTATTCTCCTGATGCTCAGGTCATAGATTTTGAAGCAAAATCTAAAACTAAATAATTTTACTAATTCTATATCCCAGATTTATCATCAAACAGCATGATCCCATAAATGTTGCACATTTTAAAACTTGCACTGTCTAAAATGATTCAATACTTATAAATAGACCGCAATGTCAAGAACTTAAATATTGAGGTTCATCACTTAAAACTGAAGACTTTTTAACCCCTTTCTGACATCAGACATAATAATCTGTCCCTGTGCCCTGAGTCTATATGATCAGGGACAAATTATTACATCTGAGCGATCGCCCGCGAACACAGGCTGTGCGGGCGATCGCTGCCGGGAGTCACCTGATTCCCACAGCTCACACCTGGCACTAACAGCTAGAAGTGGTCACAGGCCACTCCCGGCACTTTAACCCCCAAATTGCTGCAACTGAAGACGAGCAAAGCATTCTGGAAGCCGGCTGAGGGCTGACAGCCCCTCTGCCTGTGGATTGGAGATGCCACAGTGTGATGCTGCTGCATCCCCATGCTGTAGAAGCAAACAGACTGCAAAAAATGATTTCCCCATAGCGGGACAAAGTAAAAAAGTCTATCTGCAATGACCAGACCTATAAAATTGTCCTACTAGTTAACCCCTTTAGTGAATTCCATAAAAAATAAATAAAAAACAAGGCAAAAAACAATGCTTTATCATCATACCGCCAAGCAAAAAGTGGAATAAAAGGCAATCAAAAAGATGGATATAAATAAACATGGTACTGTTGAAAATGTCCTGCAAAAAATAAGCCATCATACAGCTTCATCAGCGGAAAAATAAAAAAAAGTTATAGCTCTAAGAATAAAGCAATTAAAAAATAATTACTTTTTTCTATAAAATAGTTTGTATTGTATAAAAGTGATAAAATACAAAAAAAATAAGTGGGGTATCACTGTAATCATACTGACCCCCCAAATAAAGCTGCCTTATCAATTTTACCACACATGGAATAGAATAAACCCCCCACTAAAATAAATTACTGATTTGCTGTTTTTTGTTAGTTTTGTCTCTCAAAAAATGGAGTAGAAAGCTATCAAAAAATGTAATGTGCCCAAAAATGGAATCAATAAAACTCGTCCTACAAAGAACAAGACCTCACATAACTCTTTGGGCCAAAATATGGAAAAACTATAGCTCTCAAAAAGTGGCGATGCAATAAAAAATGTCTTTTAGTGTGTGACAGCAGCCAAACATAAAAACCTGAAATAAATCTTGTATTGCTGTAATTGCTGTTATGACCCCAATGGCAGAGGGTCTCAGAAATAATTACTAAGTCTGCAAACACAAAAAACCAGCTCATAGGGCAGTGGTAACTGAGCTGACCATATATCTAATCCTAGCACCACAAATAGCAGCAGCCGGGGAACGTGCCTACGTTGGTTCTAGACGTCTCGCGCCAGCCGGAGAACTAACTAACCCTAGAAGGGAAAAGATAGACCTTTCTTGCCTCCAGAGAAAAGACCCCAAAAGTTGGATACAAGCCCCCAACAAATAATAACGGTGAGGTAAGAGGAAAAGACAAACGTAAGAATGAGCTAGGTATTTAGCAAAGAGAGGCCCACTAGCTAATAGCAGAATATAGTAAGATGACTTATATGGTCAGCAAAAACCCTATCAAAATATCCACGCTGGATATTCAAGAACCCCCGAACCGTCTAACGGCCCGGGGGGAGAACACCAGCCCCCTAGAGCTTCCAGCAAGGTCAGGAATCACATTTAGTACAAGCTGGACAAAAATGAGAGCAAGCAAATCACCAAAAAACAAAGAAGCAGGACTTAGCTTAATTTTGCACGAACCCGGACCAGCAGACAGGAGCAAACAGAAAGGATCTGATTACAACGATGCCAGGCACTGGACTAAGGATCCAGGAAGCTTATATAGCAACTCCCCTGGACTAACGACCCAGGTGGGTGCCAAACTGAGGAAAGACAATCCCAGAGTCATATCACTAGTAACCACAAGAGGGAGCCAAAAAGTCTAATTCACAACAGTACCCCCCCCTTAAGGAGGGGTCACCGAACCCTCACCAAGACCACCAGGGCGATCAGGATGAGCAGCGTGAAAGGCAGGAACTAAATCGGCCGCATGCACATCAGAGGCAACCACCCAGTAATTATCCTCCTGACCATAGCACTTCCACTTGACCAGATACTGAAGCCTCCGTCTGGAGAGACGAGAATCCAAGATCTTCTCCACCACGTACTCCAACTCGCCCTCAACCAACACCGGAGCAGGAGGCTCAACAGAAGGAACCACAGGCACAATGTACCGCCGCAACAAAGACCTATGGAACACGTTGTGAATGGCAAACGACACCGGAAGATCCAAGCGAAAGGACACAGGATTAAGGATTTCCAATATCTTGTAAGGGCCGATGAAGCGAGGCTTAAATTTAGGAGAGGAGACCTTCATCGGAACAAATCGAGAAGACAGCCATACCAAATCCCCAACACGAAGTCGGGGACCCACACCGCGGCGGCAGTTGGCAAAACGCTGAGCCTTCTCCTGTGACAACTTTAAGTTGTCCACCACATGATTCCAGATCTGCTGCAACCTATCCACCACAGAATCTACCCCAGGACAGTCAGAAGGCTCCACATGTCCCGAGGAAAAACGAGGGTGGAAACCAGAGTTGCAGAAAAATGGCGAAACCAAAGTAGCGGAACTAGCCCGATTATTAAGGGCAAACTCAGCCAACGGCAAGAAGGTCACCCAATCATCCTGATCTGCCGAAACAAAACACCTCAAATAAGCCTCCAGAGTCTGATTAGTTCGCTCCGTTTGTCCATTAGTCTGAGGATGAAAGGCAGACGAAAACGACAAATCAATGCCCATCCTAGCACAAAAGGATCGCCAGAACCTGGAAACAAACTGGGATCCTCTGTCAGACACAATATTCTCAGGAATGCCATGTAAACGAACCACATTCTGAAAGAACACAGGAACCAGATCGGAAGAGGAAGGCAGCTTAGGCAAAGGCACCAAATGGACCATTTTAGAAAAGCGATCACATACCACCCAGATGACAGACATGCCCTGAGACACCGGGAGATCTGAAATGAAATCCATGGAAATGTGTGTCCAAGGCCTCTTCGGGACAGGCAAGGGCAAGAGCAACCCGCTGACACGAGAACAGCAAGGCTTAGCTCGAGCACAAGTCCCACAGGACTGCACAAATGACCGCACATCCCATGACAAGGAAGGCCACCAAAAGGACCTAGCCACCAGATCTCTGGTGCCAAAAATTCCCGGATGCCCTGCCAACACCGAGGAATGAACCTCGGAAATGACTCTGCTGGTCCACTTATCAGGAACAAACAGTCTGTCAGGTGGACAAGAGTCAGGTCTACCAGCCTGAAATCTCTGCAACACACGTCGCAAATCGGGAGAAATGGCCGACAAGATAACTCCCTCTTTAAGAATACCAACTGGTTCTGCGACTCCAGGAGAGTCAGGCACAAAGCTCCTTGAAAGAGCATCAGCCTTCACATTCTTTGAACCTGGTAAATACGAGACCACAAAGTCAAAACGGGAGAAAAACAATGACCAGCGGGCCTGTCTAGGATTCAGGCGTTTAGCAGACTCGAGATACATCAAATTTTTGTGATCAGTCAAGACCACCACACGATGCTTAGCACCCTCGAGCCAATGACGCCACTCCTCAAATGCCCACTTCATGGCCAGCAGCTCCCGATTGCCAACATCATAATTCCGCTCAGCAGGCGAAAACTTCCTAGAGAAGAAAGCACATGGTCTCATTACCGAGCAACCAGGGCCTCTCTGCGACAAAACGGCCCCTGCCCCAATCTCAGAAGCATCCACTTCGACCTGAAAGGGAAGTGAAACATCAGGCTGGCACAAAACAGGCGCCGAAGTAAACCGGCGCTTCAACTCTTGGAACGCCTCCACGGCTGCAGGAGCCCAGTTAGCAACATCAGAACCTTTCTTGGTCATATCCGTCAAAGGTTTAACAACGCTAGAAAAATTAGCGATAAAACGACGGTAGAAGTTAGCAAAACCCAAGAACTTCTGAAGACTCTTAACTGACGTGGGTTGAGTCCAGTCATGAATAGCTCGGACCTTGACTGGGTCCATCTCCACAGCAGAAGGGGAAAAAATAAACCCCAAAAAGGGAACCTTCTGTACTCCAAAGAGACACTTTGAGCCCTTAACAAACAAAGCATTCTCACGCAAAACCTGAAACACCATCCTGACCTGCTCCACATGTGAGTCCCAATCTTCAGAGAAAACCAGAATATCATCCAGATAAACAATCATAAATTTATCCAGATACTTCCGGAAAATATCATGCATAAAGGACTGAAACACTGAGGGGGCATTAGAGAGCCCAAAAGGCATCACCAAGTACTCAAAATGACCTTCGGGCGTATTAAATGCTGTCTTCCATTCATCTCCTTGCTTAATGCGCACAAGGTTGTACGCACCACGAAGATCTATCTTGGTGAACCACTTGGCACCTTTAATCCGGGCAAACAAGTCCGACAACAGAGGCAAAGGATACTGAAATTTAACAGTGATTTTATTCAGAAGCCGATAGTCAATACAAGGTCTCAAAGATCCATCCTTCTTGGCCACAAAAAAGAATCCCGCACCAAGAGGGGAAGAGGATGGACGGATATGCCCCTTCTCCAGACACTCCTTGATATACGAACGCATTGCGGCATGCTCAGGTACAGACAGATTAAATAGTCTTCCCTTAGGAAATTTACTACCTGGAATCAAATTTATGGCGCAGTCACAGTCCCTATGAGGAGGAAGAGCACTGGACCTGGACTCGCTGAATACATCCTGATAATCAGACAAATACTCAGGAACTTCCAAAGGAGTAGAGGAAGCAATAGACACCGGCGGGGAATCAGCATGAATTCCCTGACAGCCCCAACTTGACACAGACATAGCCTTCCAATCCAAGACTGGATTGTGGGTCTGTAACCATGGCAGACCCAAAACGACCAAATCATGCATTTTATGCAGAACAAGAAAACGAATCACCTCCCGATGTTCAGGAGTCATGCACATGGTTACCTGCGTCCAAAACTGCGGTTTATTTTCCGCCAATGGCGTAGCATCAATACCTCTAAGAGGAATAGGATTTACCAACGGTTCAAGAACAAAACCACAGCGCTTGGCAAATGACAGATCCATAAGACTCAGGGCAGCGCCTGAATCCACAAACGCCATAACAGGGTAAGAAGACAATGAGCAAATTAAAGTCACAGACAAAATAAATTTAGGTTGCAAATTACCAATGGCGACAGGACTAACAACCCTTGTAAGGTGTTTAGAGCATGCTGATATAACATGTGTAGAATCACCACAGTAAAAACACAACCCATTCTGCCGTCTATGATTTTTCCGCTCATTTCTAGTCTGAATTCTATCGCATTGCATTAAATCAGGTGTTTGTTCAGACAACACCACCAGAGGATTAGCGGTTTTGCGCTCCCGCAAACGCCGGTCAATTTGAATAGCCAGCGCCATGGAATCATTCAGACTTGTAGGAATGGGGAAACCCACCATCACATTCTTAATGGCTTCAGAAAGGCCATTTCTGAAATTTGCGGCCAGAGCACACTCATTCCACTGAGTAAGCACGGACCATTTCCGAAATTTTTGGCAATACACTTCAGCTTCATCCTGGCCCTGAGAAATAGCCAGCAAGGCTTTTTCTGCCTGAACTTCAAGATTGGGTTCCTCGTAAAGCAATCCGAGCGCCAGAAAAAACGCATCAATATTTGCCAATGCCGGATCTCCTGGCGCTAGCGAGAAAGCCCAATCCTGAGGGTCGCCCCGTAAAAAAGAGATAACAATTTTAACTTGCTGAGCTGAATCTCCAGATGAACGGGGTCTCAGAGATAGAAACAATTTACAATTATTCCTGAAATTCCTAAACTTAAATCGGTCTCCAGAAAACAGTTCAGGAATAGGTATTTTAGGTTCAGACATTGGACTACCGGTAACAAAATCTTGTATGCCCTGCACACGAGCAGCAAGCTGGTCTACACTTGTAATCAAGGTCTGGACATTCATGTCTGCAGCAAGCACAAGCCACTCAGAGGTAAAGGGGAGGAAGAGAGGAGAAAAAAAAAAAAAAACCTCAGAATTTCCTTTCTTATAATCCCACTTCAGCAATGCATAAACATTCAATGTTGGCCTGGCATACTGTTATGACCCCAGTGGCAGAGGGTCTCAGAAATAATTACTAAGTCTGCAAACACAAAAAACCAGCTCATAGGGCAGTGGTAACTGAGCTGACCATATATCTAATCCTAGCACCACAAATAGCAGCAGCCGGGGAACGTGCCTACGTTGGTTCTAGACGTCTCGCGCCAGCCGGAGAACTAACTAACCCTAGAAGGGAAAAGATAGACCTTTCTTGCCTCCAGAGAAAAGACCCCAAAAGTTGGATACAAGCCCCCAACAAATAATAACGGTGAGGTAAGAGGAAAAGACAAACGTAAGAATGAGCTAGGTATTTAGCAAAGAGAGGCCCACTAGCTAATAGCAGAATATAGTAAGATGACTTATATGGTCAGCAAAAACCCTATCAAAATATCCATGCTGGATATTCAAGAACCCCCGAACCGTCTAACGGCCCGGGGGGAGAACACCAGCCCCCTAGAGCTTCCAGCAAGGTCAGGAATCACATTTAGTACAAACTGGACAAAAATGAGAGCAAGCAAATCACCAAAAAACAAAGAAGCAGGACTTAGCTTAATTTTGCACGAACCCGGACCAGCAGACAGGAGCAAACAGAAAGGATCTGATTACAACGATGCCAGGCACTGGACTAAGGATCCAGGAAGCTTATATAGCAACTCCCCTGGACTAACGACCCAGGTGGGTGCCAAACTGAGGAAAGACAATCCCAGAGTCATATCACTAGTAACCACAAGAGGGAGCCAAAAAGTCTAATTCACAACAAATTGCACTGACCCGAAGAGAAAAGTCGCCTAAAAACTTATACCGCATAAGGAACGACGTAAAAAACAAATAAAACCAATTCTTCACATGCTGTTGATTTTTTCATTCTGCCCCACAAAGATTGCAGTAAGGCTCGGCGCACATTTATCCTGCGCTCAGCTTTGAGCTCTTACATCGGGGTTTCTGTAAAAATCTCTGAAATATGTGATTCATATGGAATCTCTGGCGGAAGATTCCCTATAAGAAAGTAGATGGAGGCACTGTTGATGCCGTCTGACCTGTGATCCGGCAGTGTTCGTCTTTTTTGAATTGCATAAAAGTGCCGTTGCCAGTTTTGCACACTTCTGAAAAGATGAACACTGCTGAACATAAGCCAGATGGAGTGCAGAGTAACTCTGCAATTTTTTGTGCTAAATACATATTTGTGGGGATAATGTGATTTTTTTTTATTTTTACGGCTCAACGTTATAAACTTCTGTGAAGCAACTGAGGGTTCAATATGCTCACCATACATCTTGATCAGTTCCCTGAGGGGTCCAGTTTCCAAAATGGTGTAACTTGTTGGGATTTTTACAGTTTAGGCACATCAGAGGCTCTCCAAATGCGATATAGCATTCGCCAATTGTTGCAGCAAATTTTGAATTCAAAAAGTCAAAAGGCGCTCCTTCCCTTCCAAACTCTGCCGTGCACACAAACAGTGGTTTTCTCCCTCATATGGGGTATCAGCGTACTCAAGAAAAATTGCATAACAAATTTTGGGGTCAATTTTTTCCTGTTACCCTTGTCAAAATAAAACGTTTTGGATCTGAAATCAATTTTTGGGGAAAAAAATTAAATGTTCTTTTTTTTCCACATTCCCAAATTTCCTGTAAATCACCTGAAGGGTTAATAAACTTCTTGAATGTGGTTTTGAGCACCTTGAGGGGAGCAGTTTTTACAATAGTGTCACTTTTGGGTATGTTCTATCATATAGACCCCTCAAAGTGACTTCAAATGTGATGTGGTCCCTAAAACAAAAATGGTGTAAAAATGAGAAATCGCTGGTCAACTTTTAATCCTTAGAACTTCCAAACAAAAAAAAAACTTTGGTTCCAAAATTGTGCTGATGTAAAGTAGACATGTGGGAAATATTACTTATTAAGTATTTTGTGTGACATATCTCTGTGATTTAAGGGCATTAAAATTCAAATTTGGAAATTTTTGAAATGTTCAAAATTTTCTTCAAATTTAATTTTTTTCACAAATAAACACAACTCATAACGTGAGAAAAAATCTCAAAATCACAGTGATCCATTGAAACTTACGGAGTTATTACTTCATAAAGGGACAGTGGTAAACATTGTCATGGTCATTGACGTGCAAACTATCCTTGGGGTAAAGGGGATAAAGTACAAGCCATTGGCCACATATCTGTGGGGCCGGCATAGTTTTTAATTGAATTCCAAATTTACAATGCTACAGGAAATATATATATATCTTTGTACTGTGTTAGCCAGTAGATAGAAAAAATATTTAGAATTGAGAGTCCTCAGTGGTTGACACCTTTTAATGGCTAACTGAAAAGATGGTAACAAATTGCAAGCTTTTGAGACTACACAGGTCTCTTCATCAGGCATAGAATAATGCGAAGTCTGAAGAATTACATATTTATACACAACATGGCACAAGAATAATGACATATATAAGACAGGTGACGTGAAGCAGAACTACCAATATGGGAGAGTGATAAACAGTTGTGTTCATAAATATTGGAACAGTTCATAGATAAGGAGTGTTAATGTTTTATGATCCTCTGAATGGGTCTGGTTTTGTGCTGTGATGTCCCCACATGTTCTGAGGAGCAAATTCCTTAATTGATGTAAAAAGACATAAATCCATGTGACACATTCATTCCTGCACTGAGAGTGTCAAAGGTTGTCATAAGTTTATACTCCCAGACTCTTCTGCCTCTCTGAGATTTGAAGTTATCTGTTCCAATATTTATGGGCACAACCGTTTATCACTCTCCCATATTGGTAGTTCTGCTTCACATCACCTGTCTTATCTATGTCATTATTCTTGTGCCCTGTTGTGTATAAATATGTGATTCTTCAGATTTTGCATTATTCTATGCCTGATGAAGAGACCTGCGTAGTCTCGAAAGCTTGCAATTTGTTACCAGCTTTTCAGTTAGCCATTAAAAGCTGTCAAAAACTGAGGACTCTCAATTCTAAATATTTTTTACAACGACTGGCTAACACAGTACAAAGATATATATATATATCTTTCCTGTATCAAAATGGAGGATACCAGAATATACCGCATCTTTATGGAACTAAAGCCACTTCTGAAGAAATGTGCACAAATGGACAGCAACATTTTTTTCTTATCTAAATACAAAAAGGAGAGTCTAATTCCTAAAGGACTCTGGATTACAAACCCATTTCTTCATACCTACAATACTCATTATGCACAAAACCTTTGTCACAGGACTTCTGAGAGACTAAGGAACCACCTTTTACATGTCTGCTACACCATAAAGAGTAAAGTCAAGGGGCAATTTGAAACTCTGAGGAAACACTTACAGAAGACACAGAGCAAAAAATACAACAATACTACAACAAATTACGGACCTTTCTGATTCATAACAAGGAAAAAAAACTACAGAAATTGTGCCTCAATTCAGGGCTCTATACAAACAGATACAAAGCAAAGCCAAAACCTGACAACTTGGACAACCACTCCATTCCAGACACAAAAGCATCTAACTGTGTCATCAATCTCTCAGATTATAAACCCAACAAAGTGGAGCTGGCAGTGCTTTCCAGAGGACTCTCATTTTGTTCTACTAGGCCCAAGATAAAACTTAACTCTGCAGTGATATGGAACATTATTTCAGAAGACTGCGCCTGAGGGAATATTTTAATGATACAGAAGATTTAGAAAACACTCAGACTAAAGGAAAAGGGATTCTAACAACCAAGAAGAGGTCTGACTGGACACCTCCACCTGGTCACAACCCTCAGTTGGATAAATATATAGATTCCTTCAGACATTTTATAAAATCCACCATCATAGACTCTAACAGGAGACAAGTATCTAACATCAGTGCCCAGGAGAGAAAGGCCATAAAGTCTTTGAAAACCAACAAAGAAATCATAATTAAAGCTGCAGACAAGGGAGGTGCAATAGTCATGATGAACACATCAGACTATATGAAGGAAGCAGACAACTTATGGACACACGCTACTACACAAAATTGGAGTCGAATACTACACAGGACTATTACAAGGAACTAAACAAGTTGGTATCTTGTCTGCCTGACAAATCCATAAGAGCCAATGACCTGACACCAGAGAGTCCAAGAATAGGGACATTCTACATTCTTCCCAAAATCCACAAATCTGGTAATTCAGGAAGACCAATTATTTCATGTGTGGGCACCCTTACTGAGCAGGCATCTGGATGGGTAGAAGGTATTATTAAACCACTGGTGAAGGATACACCCAGCTACATTCAGGACACTACTGACCTATTCAATAAACTAGCAGCAATAGGTCCTCTACCAGAAGTAACCATCCTGGCCACCATGGATGTGGAATCTTTGTACTCTAATATCCCACACCAGGATGGATTAAATGCCTGCAAATTCTTCATGGAAAACATGGGGACTGATGCTGATTCTGTGGTGAAACTTATAAAATTCATCCTCATATGCAATTACTTCGAATTTGACAACAAGATATATCTACAGGAGACTGGCACAGCAATGGGAAGTAAAATGGCTCCACAGTATGCAAATCTTTTCATGGCCAAGCTTGAAAGTGACTTTTTGTCCTCATGTCCCATCAGGCCTCTGGCCTACTACCACTATATTGATGAAATTTTTATCATCTGGACGGAGTCTGAGCCACAGCTAAAGACATTCCATGAACAGTTTAATCAATTTCATTCCACCATCAACTTAACACTCAACTACTCCAGCACTGAAATTAACTCTTTGAACACCATCATTAAGCTGCAGAACAATGAAATAGAGACATCCTTGTATCAGAAGCCTATCGACCATCCAACATACCTTAAATGGGACAGTTTCCATCCAAAACACATAAAAAACTATTGTCTATAGTCAAGCCATCATATACAATCGTATATGTTCCAACCCGATGGATAGGGATGAACACCTTGGTCGCCTCAGAAAGGCCTTATTAAATAGGGCTACCATCCAAGAACAATTCAAAACCAAATTACAGGAGCAACTAGAATATCAAGGAATCAGCTCCCACATTACAAAGCTAAAGAAGAAAATAACCGCGTGCCTCTAGTAGTCACCTACAATCCAAATCTGGAGGTGCTGAGGGGAGCTGCACGGAAATTACAACCTTTAATACAAAAATATGCCCACTTACAATCTATTTTTCCAGACCCCCCACTACTGTGTTTTAGGCAGCCCCCAAATCTAAGAAGCATCATTGTCAGAAGCTCACTGTCCTCTCCAACAGCTGCAGGAACCTTTCCCTGCAACCAGAAAAAATGTAAAACCTGTCTATTCGTAATGACTGCGGACAAGATAAAGATCCCCAATTCACATCAGGACTACAAGATCCCAGGTACTTTCAGCTGCGTCACTTCTAATGTGGTGTACTTAATTATTTGTACTAGATGTCTAACTGGGGGTCTGTATGTAGGGGAGACAGAGCAAAAACTGAGGACAAGGATGAATTCCACCACCACACAATAAGAGAAAAAAGAATGGATCTACCTGTGGCAAAACATTTTTGCATTCCAGATCACAGCACCATGGACATGAGATTACTTGCATTAAAAGGTAACTTCAAATCTCAGAGAGACAGAAGAGTCTGGGAGTATAAACTTATGACAACCTTTGACACTCTCAGTGCAGGAATGAATGCGTCACATGGATTTATGTCTTTTTACATCAATTAAGGCGTTTGCTCCTCAGACCTTGCGGGGACATCACAACACAGAACCAGACCCTAATCAGAGGACAATAAAACATTCACACTCCTTATCTATGAACTGTTCAAATATTTATGGACAACTGTTTATCACTCTGCCATACTGGTAGTTCTGTTCACGTCACCTGTCTTATCTATGTCATTATTCTTGTGCCCTGTTGTGTATAAATATGTGATTCTTCAGATTTTGCATTATTCTATGCCTGATGAAGAGACCTGCGTAGTCTCGAAAGCTTGCAATTTGTTACCATTTTTACAGTTAGCCATTAAAAGGTATCAACCACTGAGGACTATCAATCCTAAATTTACAACTAATAAGTTGTATCAGCAATAAAGTCCAATTACAAAATATATAATATAACATAATACATAAATATAAAATATTATATATTAAAAATATAATGTAAACTAATAAACATCAGTACATTTTCAACATTAAAACAGGTATAAAAATAATACAAATATGGTCTAGACTATTTAGTGAATCTAATATATTTAATACTTGTTTCTTGCTCTTGGTGATGTACATGCAAATTAAAATTTGGCTGCCGAGCAGTCTACAAATATCAGATTATTGTGGAATGAATGGTTGGGTTACCAGCTCTAATGGACCTAAACCTCACATGTGATACTTACAATAATTGAAATATAATAGGTTTCCAAACCCATTAGCGATAGAGCATTGGAGCAATCCTAACTTAAACAGATGATGCTATTACTTTTAGGTTCTAGAATCAAAGCAATATTTACCATTGGGAATTGTATGCCTATGCCCATAGTGGCACAGGTTCAACTGGCACTCTTACAGTAGTGCATCACTATAAATCTAATTTATTATATTGGCCATGAAAAATGTATTATAAGGAACACTAGTCTAGGAGGCCATTATGTAACTAAATTGTTCATGATTGGTTCAAAAAGAAAAGTACTTTTCTTCCCTATGTTACTTTAATGTAAAAGCTTCCATAATTGCCAAGGCGGTGGAATTATAAAACGTATGCTAGCTATGAACTACAGACAAGATATCAATGCAAAGGCTGTATTTAATCTGTTACATCCTATTATTACATTTCTTAAATAAGCCAAAAAGTGCTAAGAAAATGTAAGCTTTACAAGAAGATGTGTAAGCAAGAGATAATAGAGGTTATGCTACATTTTATGTATTTAACTCTTCAGGGGTCTTTACGTGTATATTTCACAAGCAGATATACTTACATTTCTTCATAACTGATAAAAAGAGCTGCGCGGCACTCCAAAATTAAGGGGTGCACAATAGGATACAACTCCAATAATATAGAAGAACAAAATTTGGCACTCCGAATTGAGATGCAAAAAACAAAAATAATTTTATTGGTATAGGTACATCCACTGTTTGACATTTTGGCCAAAAATAGGCCTTCATCAGAAATTGTTTTCAGCTCTTAAAGATGAAAATGTCAGGTACACTTGAGCAAGGCAAACATGGAGAATCCAAAACGAGCACTGGAAATATGCAATGCCGTACCAGGGGTAAGGCGCCTAGCTTGCCTTGCTCAGGTGTACCTGACATTTTCATCTTCAAGAACTTTTTCATGACTGACAATTCATCAGAACAATTAGTGGAAATAATTTAGGAAATTCTACAGATTCAAAAAGTAACGTTATAATAGGAAATATGGTATTGCATTGTCTTTTCAGTTTTCTGCTCAAAAAGGGGTTGTCCCATTAACCCCTTCCCGACCCATGACGCCTATGCGGCGTCATGGAATGATCGCGTCCCTGCAGATCGGGTGAAAGGGTTAATTCCTATTTTACCCGATCTGCAGGGAGAGGGGGAGTTGTACTTCAGCCTAGGGGGGGTGGCTTTGCCCCCACGTGGCTACGATCGCTCTGATTGGCTGTTGAAAGTGCAACAGCCAATCAGAGCAATTTGCAATATTTCACCTATGAAAATGGTGAAATATTGCAATCCAGCCATGGCCGATGCTGCAATAGCATCTGCCATGGCTGGAAATCATGTACTGGCCCCCCCCACCGCCCCCGATCTCCTCCCCAGTCGTCCGTTCTGTCCGGTACCCCCCTCCGTCCCCCTGTTCGCTCCCCCGTGCTCCTGTCCGCTCCCCCGTGCTCCTGTCCGCTCCCCCCGTCCTCCGATCCCCCCCCCTGTGCTCCGATCCACCCCCCCACCACCCCCTCATACTTACCGATCCTCCCGGTGTCCGGCCGTCTCCTCGCTGGGCGCCGCCATCTTGGAAAATGGCGGGCGCATGCTCAGTACGCCCGCCGAATCTGCAGGCTGGCAGATTCGTTACAGGTACATTTTGATCGCTGTGGTAGGTTCTACCACAGCGATCAAAATAAAAAAATAATAAATAAACCCCCCCCTTTATCACCCCCATAGGTAGGGACAATAATAAAATAAAGAAAATATTTTTTTTTCTTTTACCACTAGGGTTAGGGTTAGAACTAGGGGTAGGGTTAGGGGTAGGGTTAGGGTTACGGGTAGGGTTAGGGTTAGGGGTAGGGTTATGGCATGTGCACACAGAGCGGATCGGCCGCGGATCCGCAGCGGATCGGCCGCGGATCGGCCGCGGATCCGCAGCGGATCGGCAGTGGATCCGCAGCGGATTGGCCGCGGATCTGCAGCGGATTGGCAGCGGATTGGCCGCGGATCTGCAGCGGATCGGCCGCGGATCCGCAGCAGATTGGCCGCGGATCCGCAGCGGATTGGCCGCGGATCCGCAGCGGATCCGCAGCGGATTGGCCGCGGATCTGCAGCGGATCCGCAGCGGATTGGCCGCGGATCTGCAGCGGATTGGCAGCGGATTGGCCGCGGATCCGCAGCGGATTGGCAGCGGATTGGCCGCGGATCCGCAGCGGATTGGCCGCTGCGAATTCGAAGCAGTTTTCCATCAGGTTTACAGTACCATGTACACCTAAGGAAAACCAAATCTGCTGTGCCCATGGTGCGGAAAATTCCGTGCAGAAACGCTGCATTGTATTTTCCGCAGCATGTCAATTCTTTGTGCGGATTCCGCAGCGGTTTACACCTGTTCCTCAATAGGAATCCGCAGGTGAAATCCGCACAAAAAAACACTGGAAATCTGCTGTAAATCCGCAGGCAAAACGCAGTGCCTTTTACCTGCAGATTTTTCAAAAATCGTGCGGAAAAATCTCACACGAATCCGCAACGTGGGCACATACCCTTAGGGTTAGGGTTGGAATTAGGGCTAGGGTTGGAAATAGGGTTAAGAATAGGCTTGTGGTTAGGGTTACGGATAGGGTTAGGGGTGTGTTGGGGTTACAGTTGTGGTTAGGGTTGGGATTAGGGTTACGGTTGGGATTAGGGTTAGGATTAGGGTTGGAATTAGGGTTACGGTTGTGTTGCGGTTAGGGTTGTGGTTAGGGGTGTGTTGGGGTTAGGGTTGTGATTAGGGTTATGGCTACAGTTGGGATTAGGATTAGGGGTGTGTTGGGGTAAGTGTTGAAGTTAGAATTGAGGGGTTTCCACTGTTTTAGGCACATCAGGGGTCTCCAAACGCAACATGGCGCCACCATTGATTCCAGCCAATCTTGCGTTCAAAAAGTCAAATGGTGCTCCCGCCCTTCCAAGCCCCGACGTGCGCCCAAACAGTGGTTTACCCCCACATTTGGGGTACCAGCGTACTCAGGACAAACTGGGCAACAACTGTTGGGGTCCAATTTCTCCTGTTACCCTTGCAAAAATAAAAAATTACTTGCTAAAACATAATTTTTGAGGAAAGAACAATTATTTTTTATTTTCACGGCTCTGCGTTATAAACTTCTGTGAAGCACTTGGGGGTTGAAAGTGCTCACCACACATCTAGATAAGTTCCTTCGGGGGTCTAGTTTCCAAAATGGGGTCACTTGTGGGGTGTTTCTACTGTTTAGGCACATCAGGGGCTCTGCAAATGCAATGTGACGCCCGCAGACCATTCCATCAAAGTCTGCATTTCAAATGTCACTACTTCCCTTCCGAGCCCTGACGTGTGCCCAAACAGTGGTTTACCCCCACATATGGGGTATCAGCGTACTCACAACAAACTGGGCAACAAATATTGGGGTCCAAATTCTCCTGTTACCCTTGTGAAAATAAAAAATTGCTTGCTAAAACATCTTTTTTGAGGAAAGAAAAATGATTTTTTATTTTCACGGCTCTGCGTTGTAAACTTCTGTGAAGCACTTTGGGGTTGAACGTGCTCACCACACATCTAGATAAGTTCCTTGGGGGGTCTAGTTTCCAAAATGGGGTCACTTGTGGGGGGTTTCTACTGTTTAGGCGTATCAGGGGCTCTGCAAACGTAACATGATGCCCGCAGACCATTCCATCAAAGTCTGCATTTCAAAACGTCACTACTTCCCTTCCGAACCCCGACGTGTGCCAAAACAGTGGTTTACCCCCACATATGGGGTATCAGCGTACTCAGGAGAAACTGGACAACAACTTTTGGGGTCCAATTTCTCCTGTTACTCTTGCAAAAATAAAAAAATTCTGGGCTAAAAAAATATTTTTGAGGAAAGGAAACACATTTTTTATTTTCACGGCTCTGCGTTATAAACTTCTGTGAAGCACTTGGGGGTTCAAAGTGCTCACTACACATCTAGATAAGTTCCGTTGGGGGTCTAGTTTCCAAAATGGAGTCAATTGTGGGGAGTTCCTACTGTTTAGGCACATCAGGGGCTCTGCAAACGCAACCTGACGCCCGCAGAGCATTCCATCAAAGTCTGCATTTCAAAACGTCACTACTTCCCTTCCGAACCCCGACGTGTGCCAAAACAGTGGTTTACCCCCACATATGGGGTATCATCGTACTCAGGAGAAACTGGAAAACAACTTTTGGGGTCCAATTTCTCCTATTACCCTTGGGAAAATAAAAAATTGTGGGCTAAAAAATCATTTTTGAGAAAAGAAAAATTATTTTTTATTTTCATGGCTCTGCGTTATAAACTTCTGTGAAGCACTTGGGGGTTCAAAGTGCTCACCACACATCTAGATTAGTTCCTTGGGAGGTCTAGTTTCCAAAATGGGGCCACTTGTGCGGGAGCTCCAATGTTTAGGCACACAGGGGCTCTCCAAACGCGACATGGTGTCCGCTAATGATTGGAGCTAATTTTCCATTCAAAAAGCCAAATGGCGTGCCTTCCCTTCCGAGCCCTGCCGTGCGCCCAAACAGTGGTTTACCCCCACATATGGGGTATCATCGTACTCAGGACAAACTGGACAACAACATTTGGGGTCCAATTTCTCCTATTACCCTTGGGAAAATAAAAAATTCTGGGCTAAAAATCATTTTTGAGGAAAGAAAAATTATTTTTTTATTTTCACGGCTCTGCGTTATAAACTTCTGTGAAGCACCTGGGGGTTATAAGTGTTTACTATGCATCTAGATAAGTTCCTTGGGGGGTCTAGTTTCCAAAATGGGGTCACTTGTAGGGGAGCTCCAATGTTTAGGCACACAGGGGCTCTCCAAACGCGACATGGTGTCCGCTAACGATTGGAGCTAATTTTCCATTCAAAAAGTCAAATGGCACGCCTCCCCTTCCGAGCCTTGCCGTGCACCCAAACAGTGGTTTACCCCCACATATGAGGTATCGGCATACTCAGGAGAAATTGCCCAACAAATTTTAGGATACATTTTATCCTGTTGCCCATGTGAAAATGAAAGAATTGAGGCTAAAAGAAATTTTGTGTGAAAAAAAAGTACTTTTTCATTTTTGCGGATCAATTTGTGAAGCACCTGGGGGTTTAAAGTGCTCACTATGCCTCTAGATGAGTTCCTTGGGGGGTCTACTTTCCAAAATGGGGTCACTTGTGGAGGAGCTCCAATGTTTAGGCACACAGGGGCTTTCCAAACGCGACATGGTGTCCGCTAACGATGGAGATAATTTTTCATTCAAAAAGTCAAATGGCGCTCCTTCCCTTCCGAGCCTTACCATGTGCCCAAACAGTGGTTTACCCCCACATGTGAGGTATTGGTGTACTCAGGAGAAATTGCCCAACAAAATTTAGGATCCATTTTATCCTGTTGCCCATGTGAAAATGAAAACATTGAGGCTAAAATAATTTTTTCGTGAAAAAAAAGTACTTTTTCATTTTTAAGGATCAATTTGTGAAGCACCTGGGGGTTTAAAGTGCTCACTATGCTTCTAGATAAGTTCCTTGGGGGGTCTAGTTTCCAAAATGGGGTCACTTGTGGGGGAGCTCCAATGTTTAGGCACACGGGGGCTCTCCAAACGCGACATGGTGTCCGCTAAAGATTGGAGCCAATTTTTCATTGAAAAAGTCAAATGGCGCTCCTTCCCTTCCGAGCCCTGCCGTGCGCCCAAACAGTGGTTTACCCCCACATATGAGGTATCAGCGTACTCAGGACAAATTGGACAACAACGTCCGTGGTCCAGTTTCTCCTTTTACCCTTGGGAAAATAAAAAAATTTTTGCTAAAATATCATTTTTGTGACTAAAAAGTTAAATGTTCATTTTTTACTTCCATGTTGCTTCTGCTGCTGTGAAACACCTGAAGGGTTAATAAACTTCTTGAATGTGGTTTTGAGCACCTTGAGGGGTGCAGTTTTTAGAATGGTGTCACTTTTGGGTATTTTCAGCCATATAGAACCCTCAAACTGACTTCAAATGTGAGGTGGTCCCTAAAAAAAATGGTTTTGTAAATTTTGTTGTAAAAATGAGAAATCACTGGTCAAATTTTAACCCTTATAACTTCCTAGCAAAAAAAAAATTTGTTTCCAAAATTGTGCTGATGTAAAGTAGACATGTGGGAAATGTTATTTATTAACTATTTTGTGTCACATAACTCTCTGGTTTAACAGAATAAAAATTCAAAATGTGAAAATTGCGAAATTTTCAAAATTTTTGCCAAATTTCCGTTTTTTTCACAAATAAACTCAGAAATTATCGACCTAAATTTACCACTAACATGAAGCCCAATATGTCACGAAAAAACAATCTCAGAATCGCTAGGATCCGTTGAAGCGTTCCTGAGTTATTACCTCATAAAGGGACACTGGTCAGAATTGCAAAAAACGGCAAGGTCATGAAGGGGTTAACAACATTTAGCTACTAGTCTTAAGACCGATGAAGAATGTGTGATCTTGAGGGTCCAGGTGCTGAGACCTCCACCAACACTGAGAATGGAGGTACAAAGTACGCTGGATGAATAAATTGGTCGTGAGCATGCAATACCATTCCTGTACATAGTGAATTTAGCAATGTTCGCATAAGCTCAATACTCCTCGATTCACACAGGGAACTTTGGGTCCCCTGTTCTCTAATCATTTGGGGTATCATCACACCACCTCGTAATGCATTTATAATTTTAGTCTGTGGGGATAATGACCCTCTAAACATTCTAAAATATCAAATATTTAAGCACTTATATAAACCTACAGCAGAAAATAAGAAGGACCAGGAGTGATCATAAATAAAATAGAAATACTTATTGGACACAAAACAAAATAGCTAGAACTTAAAATATAGTATAAAACAAAAGCGCAAGCAGTAGGCCAATATTCCTCTGTGGATTCATGCAGACACAGGATAAAGACAATCAGGAGAAAACAACCACTGTTCCTGCAGTGCCAGCACTCACTCTCCCCGGGGCTCCCGTGCATTTGTGACACCTGACCCCAGTGCCCAATCAGTACTGGCATCACTGTCGTCGCCTTCTGTCGAATTTAACATGAAGAGGAAGTCAGAGATCAGCTGCAGCTCAGACTTCCTCTTCATGTTCAATTTGTCCGAAGCCGGAGACAGTAAGGGCCAACTCCGCTGAAATGCCGCCAGCATGGGAGGTGAGCATAGGCTTTTATATTTTATTGGGGCCAAGCATGGGGTATGAGAACAGGTTGTCCTAGTAGTGGACAACCATTTTAACATTTGGACATTATGTATTTTAATGATCTGTTCACGTTTTCATTTTGACTTTCAACTGTGGGTTTCAACAGTTTCCATCATATTTCATAGCAAAAGAATTGAAGCATTACTCACAAATATTACCATAACAAAAAGGACCCTTACCAATTCCATAAGAAATCAGTGCAGTCTAGCAGGTGCTGCTCATATCCATCATGTAATAAAAAATGTAAGTAATAAAAAATAGAGAATCATGGCTAATGTGAACAGTGTCTTAAAGAGTTACGTCAGTGTCATAAAGAGTTTCTTTGTTTCCATTATGAACCCAAAATTAGAACAGCTCTATAAAAAAGGTATTAAAGCTTAAAGGTTTTTTTTATCCTCTAAGCAGATCTGTTACAAGATTTCACACTACAAAATAGTTTTAACACCTGATAAGACTGGTATACTTATGTCATATAATTACTACTGCCAAAATAGCTGTATAATCTTAATATTTACATTTTCATCTTATTAGCTCTAATAAAGAGGGAGTCAGCTTGTACTGAGCAGTGTGAAATTTCAGCAGCAGCAGGGAGCAAGGTCAATGAGGAGCTGTCAATCAGCTAGGTGGGCGGAAATTAAGCATACATTTTCAAAAATGATTACACAGCCATTCAGACATGTATTAATAATATAAGTACACCAGTTGCATAAGGTTTATGAGATCTGTTTAATGATGTATAGCTCTTGTCTTGGGAAATCTGGCAACAGATCTACTTTAAAATCACTGTGAAAAGCTCAAGATGTAAGCAAAAATATTATTTTTTTCATATACCTTGTTGTCTTCGCAGTTTGACATGTGATTTATCACTACATGACCACTGCAGCTAATCACCATTGATGAAAATCAATGGTGTTGTTAGCGGTCATCCATTGCAACATTACTGCCAGGAAAATAGGGTTGAGGGACACGGGTTTTCAGCTTTGAAAACATAGATTAATTGAAAAGTTAAAAAAATGTATTTTGATCTATTATAACATACCTTTTTAAGGAAGCGACTAAAGCGATCAATTGAACAATACATGGTTGGCTTCTAAAAGTCACATCCCCTTCAGCAGAGAAATGTAAAATTACATATATCCATTCAAATTAATTGCTTACTATGTAATATTTTGTTAGGACAAGTACTCAAAGGTAGGAGACACTCTAAATTACTGGTTCTTTTTCTGGATCCACACATACCATGTTTACAGGAGTTGCCTACTTGTGACAAACCCTTTCGGAATGCAGATACCAGGTTATCTGTTGATCACAGCTACTCCTATCACAGTTGGTGAATGGACATTAAGCAATACCACTTGGCGGGGGGGGACATACTCTTAAGGTACCATCACACTCAGCGACGCTGCAGCGATATAGACAACGAGCCGATCGCTGCAGCGTCGCTGTTTAGGTCGCTGTAGAGAAGTCAAACACAGCAGCTCCACAACGATGCAGGAGCGATCCTGTGACGTAACGGTGACTCATTTATCGTTCTCACAGGTTGTTAGCTCCATGTAATACATTGCTGGCATTGTTGCTTTTGCTGTCAAACATGACGATACACGCCGACCTGACGACCAAATAAAGTTCTGGACTTCTAGCTCCGACCAGCGATATCACAGTGGGATCCAGATCGCTGCTGCGTGTCAAACTCAACGAGATCGCTAATCAGGACGCTGCAACGTCACGGATCGTTGTCGTTCTCGTTGTAAAGTTGCTGAGTGTAAAGGTACCTTTACATGGAATCCATTCAGATGAATAGTTATGTAATATAAGGGACACACTAAGAGGGCATCTGGTCAAGGGTTGCTTTCTTGAGACAAACCCAATAACCCTACATTTCCTACTTTTCAAGAAAGAGCAATTTGACCATAAAGATTGCCTTGTGTCTTCCCAGTAAATAATAAATGTGTAGTTAATAGATTGTTCATGGCAAGCGGTTAGTAGTGTAACTATCTTCCCAAGACATCTGGCAACTACTAGAATATTATGCAAGCCAATACTCAAGCCTGTATAAGTAACTTAATGTACTGTATTAAATTGTTTCAGCTACTTCTGTAGCTTTTTTCCTAACACACTGACAACAATAAATCCTCAGGGACCTTGTTCATACAGCAAGGAGGGACTGATTAGCCCTCTTGGGACTTTTTTTCTAAGGATAATCAGCTAGATGAACAACAAAGGCCAGACACAGATCTGGGAGTAGACGTCTCGCTCTGCCACCTTTATCTGTACTACATGAAACCTATTTTAATAAAATCCATTGGGAAAACCATCATCTATATACAGAATTTGAATGTCTGTGCTTTATACATTTATTTCAGCAAGCTGTTTCATGTTTCAAAGTTGAATTAGTCATTTAACTCTTTTAGGCTGTGCTAATTCCTAGAATAATGCAACTCATGTAATTTTCTATGGGGCGCTGCAATTAGTCCATGACAACCTAGTGACAAATTAAACCGATTTCTCTTACATCTGTACCCTAAAATGAATTAACATAAAGTGTTCATATGTTTCTCCACTTAGCAATTTACACAGCAAATACAGTAGGTCATGATGCACTCAATTCTAAAAAGATATTTCAAAGTTTATGGAAATACTGTATGCTTGAAAATTCCTTTTAATAGCTTGGAGTCCGCAATGCCATTTAATTCATCCAAGCAACCAGCTTACAATGTCTAATTTATGCATTTGTCTAAGTGTTTATAAGGAATCTGGGAAGTGAACTATTGAAAAATCTTTAAATGGTATTTGTTTACATGGGCATAAACAAATGGTTTGAAACAATGTGATGAAGTATCAGGATTAATTCATTAGCTATTCCGCTCAGGCACATTTTCATTCGGCTAGGAAGCAATTGATTGAATGCGCATATTGATATCAACAAAAGCAGCTCCTAAAATGAAATACAGGTTTTTACATGACAAAAATGATGTGAAAAACACAGACTATTGCACACAGCATTACATATGGTGCATTTGTGATTTTTTTTTGTTTATTTGTAAGGGTTTTGTTTTTAGAACTCAAATTTAGCAATTTACCACGTGTGCAAATACATGGTTTCTGAGATAACAAAGCTTCTTTTTTATGTAAAAATGATTTCTTTATGTAAAACATTACTAAGGAAAATAGTATAATTTATGTAAAACTTTTCCCAAAAAATATAAAACAAAATAAATGGCAAGGTTGTTAAAAGAACTAAGTACAAAGAAGTCGTGTGTTAGTTTGAAGTCTTATCTATACTTTACCAACCCCTGTATGGAGTATGTGTTTTGTTTATCATTTTCTAGGATGTTAGAATAGCTATTGATGAGAAAAACTCAGAGCTTATTAGGAAAATGACTAATTAGAAAAATATTGCAATCAGTGTCTTTTTATCAAACAGCAAATCCACTTTACTAAATGTTGTACAATTTGCCAATTTAAAGCCCTAGGGTTTCAAGGCAGGCCAGGTCTTAAGTGCATCTCCGTAAGACTCCAATTTGCATACTCTAAAATCTAATTATGTTTAGAGTGAAGTAATTTGATTTGGTTTGTCCTAAAAATCAGGCCTGTGGGGAGGCCTTGAGGACAAGAGTTTAAAGACGCTATTCGGAATAAAATGAGAAGCTAACGATTACAGTATCTTGATTTAAAGGATCATTAGAAAAGTTCAAAGAAGTGTTGACATCCCACTGAAGCATTAAAGGATTAGTGTTTCTTAGGTTAATTCTAAAGTTTGAAAAATTACGCTGATGGAAGAAGAGAACTGAAAGCAAAAGTCTTCTAAATGGCAATCTACCCAAAAACATTGGAAACATATTCTGCTTTTGATTATTTGATTAAATATTCCACTTATCTAAATATTAAGCAGCAGAGCACAAAAATCACATGGGAATAAATGGGTTATAAAACCTTTATCCCATCTTTCATACCTTTGAAAATGAATGATTACTGGTTCCCTACAGATATCCTGTAAGATTCCTCATAGTACGTCTTATAATCTAATATATAAAGCTGAATGTGTGTGTGTGTGTATGTATGTATGTATGTATGTATGTCCGGGATTGGCATCTGAACCGTAGCAGCTACAGCCACAAAATTTTGCACAGTCACACGTCTGGACCCCGAGAGCGTCATAGGCTATGTTGTGAGGTGAAATTTTAACCCCGCGCTTTCCAATTCACCAAACAATTTTGCCCCTATCTACATAATGGGGAAAAAGTGAAAGGAAAAGTGTTGGAGGCGTCGCAGCTACAGGCACAAAATTTTGCACAGTCACACGTCTGGACCCTGAGAGCGTCAAAGCTATATTGTGAGGTGAAATTTTAACCCCGCGCTTTCCAAGTCACCAAACAATTTTGCCCCTATCTACATAATGGGGAAAAAATGAAAGGAAAAGTGTTGGAGGCAAATTAACAGCTGCCAGATGTGAACAAGGGGGACTTAAAGAATGACAGCGATGGCACCAAAGAGTATATACTGTACAGTTGCTAAGGTGGGGCCCCAACATGGGATAATCACACCACCACGGGGATATGAACACACACACAAAATGCGCCACACACTACCACGTGCTCGAACACATATACCACCCTCAGTGCACATTTCACCACACATACACCAACCTCGCCACATAAAAGTAGAAACACAAAAGTCGCCGCTCAAAACTCGCCACGCGCAAAACTCTCCACATGCAAAACTCGCCACACGTGCAAAACTCGCCACACGCAAAACTTGCACACGCAGAAAAATTGCCACACGCAGAAAAATTGCCACATGCACAAAAGTTGCAACACATGCAAAAGTTGCCTCACACAAAACTTGCACATACTCAAAAGGCACCACACATAAAACTCGCCACGCGCAAAACTCGCCATGCGCAAAACTTGCTGCACACAACTTGCTACACTAACCTGTCACATGCAACTCGACACACAAAAAGTTGCTACACGCATGTCGCCACACAAAACTCATCTCACAAAAGTCCCTACATGCATGTCGCCACACGCAACTCAACACACACAACTTGACACACGAAACTCGCCCTAAAACACACACAAGTCTGGTATCCTTCAAAAATAAAAATCTGATTAATAAGCAGACAAACTACAAGAGCAACAAATGTACCATATAGGAATCCGGCAGCTCTCAGTCACATGACCAGTCTATTATGTGTATGTGTGAGCTAATATATACTGCCAGGGGGTGGGCTTACTGTTGGCTGGGGATTTATCAGGCTGCCATTTTAGCTTACAAATACTGAGGTAAAAATACTGACCAAATAACGTGTGAACGAGGGCTAATACAGGAGGAGATGGCATACAGCTATATACTATATACAGGAGATGACACACAGGTATATACTATTTACAGGGGAGATGACACACAGGTATATACTATATACAGGAGGAGATGACACACAGATATATACTATATACAGGAGAGATGACACACAGGTATATACTATATAGAGGAGGAGATGACATACAGGTACATACTACATACAGGAGGAGATGACATACAGGTATATACTATATACAGGAGGAGATGACACACAGGTATATACTATATACAGGAGCAGATTACCTACAGGTATATAGTATATACAGGAGGAGATGACACAGGTATATGCTATGTATAGGAGGAGATGACATACAGGTATATACTATATACAGGAGATGACACACAGATATATACTATATATAGGTGAGATGACACACAGGTATATACTATATACAGGAGATTACATACAGGTATATCTAATATATAAAGCTGAATGTGTGTATGTATGTATGTGTGTATGTCCGGGATTGGCATCTGTACCGTCGCAGCTACAGCCACAAAATTTTGCACAGTCACACGTCTGGACCCCGAGAGCGTCATAGGCTATGTTGTGAGGTGAAATTTTAACCCCGCGCGTTCCAATTCACCAAACAATTTTGCTCCTATCTACATAATGGGGAAAAAGTGAAGGGAAAAGTGTTGGAGGAAAATTGACAGCTGCCAGATGTGAACAATGAGGACTTAAAGAATGAGAGCGATGGCGACAAAGAGTATATACTGTACAGTTGCTAAGGTGGGGCCCCGACATGGGATACTCACCACACACGGGGATATGAACACAAACACAAAATGCGCCACACACTACCACGTGCTTGAACACATATACCACCCTCAGCACACATTTCACCACACACACACACCAACCTCGCCACATAAAAGTCGAAACACAAAAGTCACCACTCAAAACTCGCTACATGCAAAACTCGCCATATGCAAAACTAGGCTCACGCAAAACTCGCCACACGTGCAAAACTCACCTCATGGAAAACTCACCTCATGCAAAACTTGCACACACAGAAAAATTGCCACATGTACAAAAGTTGCACCACATGCAAAAGTTGCCTCACACAAAACTTGCACATACTCAAAATGCACCACACATAAAACTCGCCACGCGCAAAACTCGCCATGCACAAATCTTGCTGCACACAACTTGCTACACTAACCTGTCACATGCAACTCAACACACAAAATGTTGCTACACGCATGTCGCCACACAAAACTCATCTCACAAAAGTCGCTACATGCATGTCGCCACACGCAACTCAACACACACAACTTGACACATAAAACTCGCCCTAAAACACACACAAGTCTGGTATTGTCCTTCAAAAATAAAAATCTGATTAATAAGCAAACTACAAGAGCAACAAATGTACCATATAGGAAATACGGCAGCTGTCAGTCACATGACCTGTCTATTATGTGTATGTGTGAGCTAATATATACTGCCAGGGGGGAGGGCTTCCTGTTGGCTGGGGATTTATCAGGCTGCCAATAGCAACCAATCACAGCTCAGCTTCTATTTTGCTACAGTTAATTAACCTGAGCTCTGATTGGTTAATATAGGCAACAAAGACATTCTCAGTATAACAAAGCTAATATATGTTGTGAAATGCTTCTATTTGCTTAGTTTTTGCCTTTTAATAATTACATTTCTATCTATTTGTTTTGTGGTTTTTGTGTGCAGAATAAATTTTTGTTAACACATTCTATTTTGCTAACAGCAGTCATTAACCCGGGCGAAGCCGGGTAGTACAGCTAGTACTTATATAAAAGCCCCGTTATTTGAATCACTGATAAACTCAACATTTGGTGAACTCAAAAATTGGCTTCCGCAAATTTTATTATTGAGATGAAGGACATTTGATATGTCATCTGTCAGTATAAAATATAAAAATGAATCTACTTTATTTAACCCCTTTCTGACCTTGTGAACGAAGAAATTAAAAAAGATTCTTCGTTTTGTGCTTTTCGACTCCATTTTCTTGTTGTTAAAGATAAATTCTGTTATTTAATTAGGTTAAAAAGGTTATAGCTGCCATGAAGTAACTTTATCTTGTTGTTCACAAGCCTGTTATTCAACTAGGCTATGGTTCATAATTGGTATAAAGACCTTGAGTGTTCTAACTCGAGCCAGATAATAGATTCGGGGGTGTATTGCTATACAAGATTGAGGCACCTGTTAGTATGTGTTTTTCTATGCCAAGAAGATATGACCATATATGTAGTTTCCAGTTTTTCTGTATACTCATGGGTTAAGTTTTTCCTGCATTCTTATAGGTTAAGAACTGTGAGCGTGTTCTTATGCTGATTGGTTGAAGTATAATTTCTATGATTATGAAAAGCGATACACAATAAAACGGGGGGCAGAGATCTGCTCGATCCCCCATACAGAGGCACACGTCTCCGTCTGGTCATTTTCAGTTACCGGCAATGCCCTGTAGATTAATTTGGAAATCACTGAGTCAACCGTGAAGGATCAATTTAGATCCTCCCTCAACAACCTCGGACGGGATAGTACGTCCGAGGTCAGATCCCCTGCTTTGATGTGGGCTCCGGCGGTTTTCTTTTTTTCTTTTCACTGTGATAAAACAGTAAAGACAATTCTTAGAAAATAGAAATGAAGTAGGAACTGTGTTTACAAAGAAATAAATTATGGAAACAATGGATATTCTTGCAGAATTGGCAAACGAGGATAATTACACGTGAATGCATGGAAAAAAAATGAGTCTCCTCATTAATTAGAGGCATGAGTAAGACTTGATTTCAAGTTATCCGTGACATCAGTTTCAGTTTTCTTGTGCCGCAACTGATTGCAAATGATGTGAAGATGGTCTCTATCATTTGGCTTATTTGCTAATTTGAAATAAAGTAGGAGATGCACAGCCAGAATGCAAAAAGGGTGTACTGTTTCCTGCGATGGCTCCCTGAAGGGTCCAGTTCAATAACTAATGCACAAGATGAATGCAAATGATCCCATAGACAACTATGGGAATAGTTCTTACACCAGTTTCCCCATTGGGTTTGTGTAGCATGATGGAGGAAAAAAAATCCAAATGGCCCGGATAAATAGAAATGAGGCCTAAAAGAAATGAGTGCAGAAGTCTCAGCCATAACTAAGAGATGGGTAGAACCAATGATGCAAATGCCAATTCTTTCTTATGAGTAATACCCTTTTACATTAAGTGATGGTTGATACGAGAAGTTCCTAGGTGGATAATACATTTTGCAAGTTTTCTTCTATGGAAGGTAGCTATGCTCTATATGAATGACTTGATTATCCTTCTGTAGACACATTTTAATAGTAAATGCTCTTTTTAGAAGCCAGAGGAGTTTAATCAGCCATATTTTGTGGGTTATTAGACTATATTTATGGTTCATACTTGTGACTATTGTCACTTGTTCAAGCCAAAATAAGAAAGCTATGGAGTCTATATATATATATATATATATATATATATATATAACTGTGCAGTGTAAAAAATAAATATAAAACATATTGACACGTCAGAAAAAGGAAAGTAGGGGTAGGGCTGGTTTCACACATCTGTGTTTGGCTGGCTTCCAAATTTATGTCAGAACCGTGCATTGCAGTATGAATATGGACCGTGAAACATGCTTGTGTAAGACCTGCCTTAAAGAGCACAAAAAAGATTCTTAATATGATGTTTATATCTTTTTTACAGTTATATAGTAAACTAGAACAATACAGGATGGAGTAGAAAGTATCATGGTTACACTAAGTTGACATTAGGCTGAGGATTCTACATATAGAGAAAAACATATACAGAGAAAACCATCGTTCAGTGCCAAATCTGCTTTCCAACACATACCACTGGCACCTGGCAGGCTGTCCTATCAAGGCCTTACATATCAAGCAATGCTTATCTTCTCATCTCATCACACAGACCTTCAGAGACCTTGTTCTTTGGTGTATTTCTGTATGTATTAGGAAACTCTGCACTAAGACAACTAATGATGATACCAAAAGCATTGCCACCCCTGCTCTTCTCTACACCAATTTCACAAAGATACCTGATGAAGATGTTGAAGCCAAGCGCATGGCTATTTTCAAAAGATCCCCACTACTGTTTTCAATAATTGTTATTCGTAAAAAATTCTAGTATACAGGGGGGATGGGTACGCCGCAACAGCCATGGCTGGTAACATGGCACCAGTCATGTGAAGACCAGTTCCCTCGAGCTTATAGCTTGGGATAGTACCTCTGATGCTGGACATTAATTAACAAAATTTATCTAGGGGGAATGTGAAGGAAGAAATTAAGAAAGATTCTCCATTTTGTGCTTTTCGACTCCATTTTCTTGTTGTTAAAGATAAATTCTGTTATTTAATTAGGTAAAAAGGTTATAGCTGCCAGGAAGTAACTTTATCTTGTTGTTCACAAGCCTGTTATTCAACTAGGCTATGGTTCATAATTGGTATAAAGACCTTGAGTGTTCTAACTCGAGCCAGATAATAGATTCGGGGGTGTATTGCTATACAAGATTGAGGCACCTGTTAGTATGTGTTTTTCTATGCCAAAAAGATATGACCATATATGTAGTTTCCAGATTTTCTGTATACTCATGGGTTAAGTTTTTCCTGCATTCTTATAGGTTAAGAACTGTGAGCATGTTCTTATGCTGATTGGTTGAAGTATAATTTCTATGATTATGAAAAGCGATACACAATAAAATGGGGGCCAGAGATCTGCTCGATCCCCCATACAGAGGCACACGTCTCCGTCTGGTCATTTTCAGTTTCCTGCAACGCCCTGTAGATTAATTTGGAAATCACTGAGTCAACTGTGAAGGATCAATTTAGATCCTCCCTCAACAGTTGGCGCCCAAAAACGTGGGGCCCCAAACAGGAACGCCTCTGCCCCCCGGAGGACAACAAGACAAAGGACCCTCGGACCGGACACAGGCACTGGAAAATTGGGACTGATCATCCCCCACAACAACCACGGTAAGTTGGCAGTTATACTGTCCAGACTGACCGTTTGGTGTGGTTGCCTGTGTTTGTGCTGCAAAGAGGATCTGAGGTTTGTCCCCGATGGTGGGATGATTCTTGGGTGGAATCATATAGAGGTGTAGTTCCTTTGGGAGCCCAGTGCTCGAACCGTACCTCATAAGGGACGGACACCCTGGATTGACCAGTGATCTAATTCTCTTTATAGTCAAAATATCCTGAATTCCTGATCACTGTTAGAATCAGGCGCGGTGAGGTGATCGAAGATTGGGTAGGATGCGTAACTCAGGAATTATATATATTTATATATGTCCAGAGGTGTCCGGAGGGAAAGTCTAAGATGCCCTCCTCCTTTCACTGAGTACTGCGTTTTTGGGTTGTCCCAGCGGGGGACAGAGAGACCCAGTGGATCAAAACCGTAAGGCCGCTCGGTATTGTGCACAACTAAAGTAAGGATATTTAGCTCTAAAGGAGAATCAGTTTCCGTGGAAGGAAAAGAAGACTTTGAATTTGTGTGATGAATCTGATATTGTTAGCCCAAAGATGGGGAAAATATTCTCAATCATTGGTTTTTCTAAAGTGTTCTGGTATGTGAATTGTGTGATAAAGGTTTTGCAGAAATTAATTAAGTCTGAGAACTGCTGTATTCCGTTTCTGTGCGTTATCTCTAAGATACCTGATGGGAGGGGTCAAACAGCTGTGTTATTGCTTTCTCTGTGTTGAGGAATGCTGTGGTTTTCTTATCTCTGCTGTGTCTCTCGTATGGAGGGGGCACGTAGCTGCGTTCTAAGTTTCTCTATATTTTCTGTCGCGCTGGGAGATTTCTGTTTAAACAATAGTACAATATTGTATTGAAGTAGAAAGAAATATTGTAAGTTGGAAGTTGAAAGTGAAATATGGTACCTAGTTTTAGAAGGAAACTTGTAACAGATTGTTTGGTTATCAGTGTAATTGAAAGATTGGTAAAAGATTTACCTGCTTCAAGTTGAGTGGTTGATATATAGCAAATTGAGGATCAACAGAGGAAGTGAATTACGTTGAAAAAGGAAAGTTGTCTATTACTATGACAAAAAACTGGATGTTTTGTGGTGCAAGAAGGAACTGAGAAAGTGACTGAGATTAATGTGTCGGGAAAGCAAACAATCAAAAATTTGGGACAGGGGGTCTCCCTGCTAGATAATATGGTCCCTCCCCAGAAAATTAAGCCTCTTTTCCCGACTGTAAGCCCTATGCCCCTTAACCCCAAGGCAACAATATATCCTGGACTGCCGAGAAGTTCTATGGGCGTCTTATGGTAGTATTTAAAGATCTGGGATTATCATTGTAAAATAAAGCCCATTCACACATTTTTGTGGCAGCTTTAATGTCTGGCCTTAAATCTGAATTGAAAGAGGCAATAATGTCAGTTAGAACTGATATCGAGACTTCCACTCCAGATGATGCATTAAAAGTAGTAAAAAAGGTTTTAAGAACTTACCCCGCTCTGCATCAGCAGGGAAATTAAAGGTTAAATCAGTGGCCGCAGTGATTCCTGCTCCAATCTCAGCCCCCCCACAGCTGCAAGGACGCAGCTCCGTTCCTTATCAGTGGCCCACGTAACAGACTTCAGCTCCTGCCCTCCCCACCTTACACAAATCCAATATCCCTTTTAACCCTATGTCTGGGAATCTCCCTCCCAAGCCCCGTCATGTCAATTCTCAGATCAAGAGCTTGTTTTAATTGGAGTAGATGGCAGACCCAATAAATATACTCTTACAAAACCCATCCCATTGGGACCCTTCCCTGAAGTCACGGCTCAGTTCGTAATCTCTCCTAAATGTCCGGTAAATTTACTGGGGGCAGATTTAATATCACAGTTCCGCTCCAGAATATAATTCCAAGATGATGGTCAGATGGTTTTTACATTATATAACCCAGTATCCTACATGCCCTTCCTACGGTTATGATGGCCCTGATAGGCCCAGATCCACCCCCAATAATGCCTGTAGAACCAGTAAAAGTGTTTCTCAAACCTGGTGCCCCTTTTCCCAAAGTCCATCAGTACCCTTTGAAACATGATCAGGAGCGGGGCCTCAAGGGGCAAATACAAACGTTACTCGATAATGGTACCATGTATCCCCATGTAACACGCCCTTGTTTCCCGTTAAGAAAAAGACCCCACCCGGCCAACCCCCTGTGTACCGGCTTGTACAAGATCTATGGGCAGTTAATGCAGCTACTGTTCTGGAAACTCAGGTGCCTAATCCACATACTCTTTTGTCCCAGATACCTCAGGATGCTGCTTGGTTCACAGTCATTGACCTTGCCAATGCCTTCTTCAGCATTCCATTACACTCAGATTGCCAGTTCTGTTTGCATTCACTTATCAGGGATGACAATTGATGTGGACAGTTATGCCACAAGGGGCCCAAAAAAAAAGTCCCAATCAGTTTGCAAAAAATATGGGCCAGTGTCTTTTACCCTGGCAGTTAGAACACCCCTATGTCACGCTGCTTCAGTATGTGGATGATCTTTTGTTGTGTGCACGAACAGAGCAGGAAGCCATTGTTGCTACTGTTAGCCTCCTCAAGTATCTGGCAGATCTGAACTGTCGGGTTTCGGCCTCGAAATTTCGGTTCTGCCTTGGTCAAGTGATATTTTTGGGTCACTGTCTCCTTCAGGGTGTCAGACACCTCACAAAAGAAAGAAAAATAGCCGTCAGCTCCCTTCCTTTCCCAAAAGATGAGACTGAACTCCAGTGTACTTATTGTTGTCAGTGGATACCGGACGTATCCCGCATAATGCAACCTCTCTGCAATGCCCTGAAAGACGGTTTAAGATATGCTAATGAGTTTGGCAGATTCCACACCGGATACGCTGTTACTACGGAAGATACTGTAGTGCACGGAGCTGCACTCCCTCCCTAACTGTCAGCACAAGAAGTAGAACTTCAGACTCTGTCTACTGCATGTGTTCTGGTCAAAGATAGGCGGGCTAATATATACACGGACTCACAGTATGTATTTGGTATTGCTCATGATTTCAGAGCCCTATGGGCCAATTGAGGGTTTATTACCACCGCCGGGACTCCAGTGAAGAATGCTGAAGCTGTTAAAACCCTCATGGACTCAATCAAATTACCTGCCCAGGTGGCCATTATCAAAATTAAGGCGTACGGTCCTAGGAAAAGTCCACACACTGTTGGTAATGCCTTTGTGGATATGCAAGCAAAAGCTGCTGCTCTCCTACCCATTGAACAGACCATACCAGCTATGGTGACCACACGCTCTCAGCGTAAACAGTTACAAGAAACACTGACTCTACAGGAACCTGATGATCCACGACAGACTGAGGTTTTCTGTCGGACCCCGCGAGACCGCTTAATGACGATGCAGAGAACGTCTCCAAAGGAAGAAGTGAAGTGGTGGAAGGCTGATGGAGCACATATGGACATGGTCTCTGGAAAAAGGACCAACTTGTGTGTCTCCCTAAGCGGATGTACCCTGCTATTGCCATGTGGGCACATGGGCCCACACATCGAGGAAAAAATGTACAAAAATTCTTCTGGGCTCCAGGTATTTCTACAGTCCTGACAGCACTCAACCATGCATGTAATATCTGTCAGACCTGCAAACCCGGTCAACTTCAACGTGTACCCCCAAAGCATCTTGCTAAGCCCGACTATCCTTTCCAAAGGCTCCAAGTGGACCACATCACATTGCCTAAGTCTGGAAGGTATGAATATTGTCTGGTGGTTGTCGACATGTTCTCCAGTTGGCCAGAAGCATTCCCCGTTACCAACATGACTGCAAAAACCACAGCGAAGAAACTGGTGATAGAAGTTATTTGCAGATATGGTGTTCCAGAAGTCGTTGAAAGTGACCAAGGCCCAGCCTTTTCTTCTTATGTGTATCAGGAGGTTTTGACAAGGTTTGGATCCACTGTAGCCCTCCATACTCTGTACCATCCACAATCCAGTGGGAAAGTTGAGAGGCTGAATGGCACACTGAAGGGACAATTGACCAAAATGTTGTGGGTTATTAGACTATATTTATGGTACATACTTGTGACTATTGTCACTTGTTCAAGCCAAAATAAGAAAGTTATGGAGTATATATTATGTATATCTATATATATATATATATATATATATATATATATATATATATATAACTGTGCAGTGTAAAAAATAAATATAAAACATATTGACACGTCAGAAAAAGGAAAGTAGGGCTGGTTTCACACATCTGTGTTTGGCTGGCTTCCAAATTCATGTCAGAACCGTGCATTGCAGTATGAATATGGACCGTGAAACACGCTTGTGTAAGACCTGCCTTAAAGAGCACAAAAAAGATTCTTAATATGATGTTTATATCTTTTTTACAGTTATATAGTAAACTAGAACAATACAGGATGGAGTAGAGAGTATCATGGTTACACTAAGTTGACATTAGGCTGAGGATTCTACATATAGAGAAAACCATTGTTCAGTGCCAAATCTGCTTTCCAACACATACCACTGGCACCTGGCAGGCTGTCCTATCAAGGCCTTACATATCAAGCAATGCTTATCTTCTCATCACATCACACAGACCTTCAGAGACCAGACAACCCCCTTAGGTCCATTTTCAAAAATAGCACTGAGTAGTAACATTTCAGATGAAAAAACTCGATAATAAAACAGAATCACTTGAATGTAGCCCAACATTTTACTGGTTGGTTTTACTGTTTCATTCCGTTGCAGTGATTTGCTGTTTTGCAGAGATTTCTGTTCAATGCCATAAAATGAAATGATGTGGTTTAAGGGCACAAATGTGCAAGTAGTGATGCGTTCCCTGTTCTTAGCATGGAATAATGTTAAGCAGGCACCAGGCTCCATTTTCTACAGTGCAACATTCGTTATTATGATGATAAATCTTTATTGATTCTGTCTCATAGTTTTGCACGTTTATATTTAATTGTTAAAGCAATCTCTCTTATTGCAAAAAAACTAAAAATGGTAAGAATAGTGAGGTCAAGAGACTCAACTAAACCATGCACATGATTACTACTGCAAAGATTTATAAACCTTACAACTTTAGTAAAGAGCAAGAAAATTCAATTCAAGAGAAATTCTGAAATATACATACCGTATTTTCCGGCGTATAAGACGACTTTTTAACCCCTGAAAATCTTCTTAAAAGTCGGGGGTCGTCGTATACGCCGGGAATCGCCTTGTACGCCGGGTGTATATGGTGGGTGGGGGGGGGAGTGGTCCTGATGACGACGAGGGGGCGTCTCACAGGAAAGTGAGTATCCCCCATTACCTTATCGTAGCGCTGCAGCGTGGGGTCTCTGTGCTGGGAGCGGTGGCTGCTGTGCTGTGGGGCGGCGGCTCCTCTTCTGCAGTGTGGGGCCTCTGGTGCTGTGGGGCGGCGGCGGCGTATCTTCATGCAGTCGGGGCTCCTCCGGCATCTCCTTAAAGCCTGGAGGCCCCGCCGGCAACTCCATCGGTGCCTCCGGGAAAATGGCCGCTGCTCAGATTCAGATCTCGTGTCCCGAGATTTCGGGACGAGATCTGAATCTGAGCATGCGCAGCCCCCAGCGGCCATTTTCCCGGAGGCCACCGCATCGCACCTATTGAGCTGCCTCCGGGAAAATGGCCGCTGCTCAGATTCAGATCTCGTCTCCCGAGATCTCGGGACGAGATCTGAATCTGAGCAGCGGCCATTTTCCCGGAGGCCCCCGCATTGCACCGATGGAGTTGCCGGCGGGGCCTCCAGGCTTTAAGCAGATGCCGGAGGAGACCCCCCCACAGCACAGAGGCCCCACACTGCAGAAGAGGAGCCGCCGCACCACAGCATAGCAGCCGCCGCTCCCAGCACAGAGACCCCACGCTGCAGCGCCACGATAAGGTAATGGGGGATACTCACTTTCCTGTGAGACGCCCCCTCGTCATCATCAGGATCACTCCCCCCCCCCAAAAGGCACATATTCACCGGCCCTATAAGACAACATACGGTGTATAAGAAGACCCCTGACTTTTAAGAAGATTTTATATTTTAACTGGTAAAGTTGGGGGGTCGTCTTATATGCCCAGTCGTCTTATACGCCAGAAAATACGGTATTTTGATTAGCACAATCATAAAAAAAAATACTTTTTATAGAATCATACATTATATGTAGTTTTATGGCATCATTTGTCCAAAAAACTTACTTAGTACATAAGCATCTTCCACATACAGTGGGGAAAATAACTATTTAATACTCTGCTGATTTTGCAAGTTTTGCCACCTACAAAGAATGGAGAGGTCTGTAATTTTTATTGTAGGTACACTTCACCTGTGAGAGACAGAATCTAAAAATAAAACCAGAAAATCACATTGTAGGATTTTTAAATAATTAATTTGCATTTTATTGAATGAAATAAGTAGACAGAGAAAATGATTGCATATACAAAAGTGTAGCATTCGCTTAACTGTTAGTGCTTCTGTCCTTCATGCTACAGGTCCCGAGTTTGGTACAATATATTCTCATTTTCTTAGTCGATTTAGAATATGGTTAAAATTGCACATTTATCTCATTCTGATAGGTGGTGCTTCTCCATTTTGTTTGTTGCAGATTACATCATAGGTGAACATCGCTATTGTGATAATCATGGTATCTCAACAAGGCTGACTAGGTTATTAATGACGTAGCATCCAAATTTATATCGGAGTCATAGATTTTATGCCATAAAGTGGACAATCCTGTCAAAGAAACAAAAGGAAACATGTCCCAATAGTTTATTTTTGTTTAAAAAAGTTAACTTACAACAGAAGCTAGTCTTGACACTTAACATATGATTCCTATAGTGAGCATTATTATGGCTTACAAAAACAATAATGCGCTGTATTTTAAAAAAAGAAATGCAATTATCCAAGATCTGATGATAAGGATGGAATATCTACAGACAATGTTTAATTTCAATTAACGTATTTGTATAATTGTTTGAATACCTGAGCTTTGTGGATCAGTTCACACCATTCAAAAATGTTAGTTTCCTAGTAAAGTCATTTAAGGTTCTGCACAATATAATATATCTTAGGCTGGAGACACACTAGCATTTTAAAAATTGGTCCAATGTTGTTCCTGAAAATCGGCAAGTGTTATGCAAGTGGCATGCAATTTTCATGCGAATACACTGCAATTTTTTTAATTATTATTATTATTATTATTATTATTATTATTATTTACTTATACAGCACCATTAATTCCATGATGCTGTACATGAGAAAGGGGTTATGTACAGGGTTATAGGTATCGTTTACAGTAAAAAATTTACAATGACAGACTGGTACAGAGGGGAGAGGACCCTGTCCTTGTGGACTACATTTCATCACCTAGTATCCGAATGACATGCAAATGTGATCCATATGCAATGTGAGTTTAACATCAGCTTTTACATAGAGTAATTATCTATGTCATTTAAGTATAGTTTTCAAAGGAAATATTTTTCAATACAAATATATACACTGCTCAAAAAATAAAGGGAACACTTAAACATCAGAATATAACTCCAATTAAATCAAGCATCTGTGAAATCAAACTGTCCACTTAGGAAGCAACACTGTTTGACAATCAATTTCACATGCTGTTGTGCAAATGGAATAGACAGCAGATGGAAATTATTGGCAATTATCAAAACACACTCAATAAAGGAGTGGTTCTGCAAGTGGAGACCACAAACCACATCTCAGTACCAATGCTTTCTGGCTGATGTTTTGGTCACTTTTGAATGTTGGTTGTGCTTTCACACTCATGGTAGCAAGAGACAGACTCTACAATCCACACAAGTGGCTCAGGTAGTGCAGCTCATCCAGGAAGGCACATCAATGAGAGCTGTGGCAAGATTTGCTGTGTCTGTCAGCGTAGTGTCCAGAGGCTGGAGGTGCTACCAGGAGACAGGCCAGTACACCAAGAGATGTGGAGTGGGCTGTAGGAGGGCAATAACTCAGCAGCAGGACCGCTACCTCAGCATTTGTGCAAGGAGGAACAGGAAGAGCACTGCTAGAGCCCTGCAAAATGACCTCCAGCAGGCCACAAATGTGCATGTGTCTGTACAAACGGAAAGAAACCGACTCCATGAGGATGGTCTGAGTGCCCAACATCCACAGTTGGGGGTTGGGCTCACAGCCCAAAGCCTTGAAGGATGTTTGGCATTTGCCACAGAACACTAGGATTGGCAAATTCGCCACTAGCACCCTGTGCTCTTCACAGATGAAAGCAGGTTCACACTGAGCACATGTGACAGATGTGACAGCAGAGTCTGAAGATGCCGTGGAGAGTGATCTGCTGCCTGCAGCATTCTTCAGCATGACAGGTTTGGCAGTGGGTCAGTAATGGTGTGGGGTGGCATTTCATTGCAGGGCCGCACAGCCCTCCATGTGCTCACCAGAGGTAGCCTGACTGCCATTAGGTACCAAGATGAGATCCTCAGACCCCTTGTGAGACCATATGATGGTGCGGTTGGCCCTGGATTCCTCCTAATGCAGGAAGATGCCAGACCTCAAGTGGCTAGAGTGTGTCAGCAGTTCCTGCAAGATGAAGGCATTGAAACTATGGACTGGCCCACCCATTCCCCAGACCTGAATCCGACTGAACACATCTGGGACATCATGTCTCGCACCATCCACCAACGTCATGCTGCACCACAGACTGTCCAGGAGTTGGCGGATGCTTTAGTCCAGGTCTGGGAGGAGATCACTCAGGAGACCATCCGCTGCCTCATCAGGAGCATGCCCAGGTGTTCTAGGGAGGTCATACAGACACGTGGAGGTCACACACACTACTGATCATCATTTCCTTGTCTTGAGGCATTTCGACTGACATTGGATCAGCCTGTAACTTCATTTTCCACTTTGATATTGAGCATCATTCCAACTCCAGACCTCCATGGGATATTAGTTATGATTTATGATGATAATTTTTAGGTTTTATTGTTCTCAACACATTCCACTATGTAATGAATAAAGATTCACAACTGGAATATTTCATTCCGTGATATCTAGGATGTGGGATTTTAGTGTTCCCTTTATTTTGTTGAGCAGTGTATATTGAATTCATAAATAGAAATAGATAGATATAAATGTGGGTGAGATATATAATTAGTGCTTTGCATGTGTAGCTTACTGTACATGATTTTAGAAATAAATAAATACATTTCTGAAAAAAATGGAGTGGAATTCCCCCCAAATATTACTAACCAGCCGAGGGAAAGCAATCAGGTGAGGGCTAAGGTTTATTGCCTGGGAAAGGGGTAATACACATGGGGCTTCCAAGCCTAGTAATATCAGCTCACAGAAGCATACTTAGCCTTTATTCATTATTAAAATGGGGACCCCCCATATTGATGTGGGGTCCACCTATAATTAATAACCAGCATGGCCCGGCAGACAGCTGTGGGCTGATATTAATAGCCAAGGAAAAGGCCATGGATATTAAGGAATAGGATTGTTATTTTTTTTTACTCTTTTATAGGTGACATGGGCTTCAGTGGATTAGATGTCAAGGTGAATATATTTTATTTTTGGTTTAATTTAAAATAAACGTGTCAGTGTCCTTATTTCAATTAAAGTACTTTATTCTGGGTGTTTTTTTCATTTATAATATGACTATGGGGTTAGTAATGGGGGCGTCTTACAGACACCTTTCCATTACTAACCCGATGTCAGCTGCCAGTACAAAGCTGATATCAACCTCAATACTATTACCTGACTTGCCAACGCACCAGGGCATGTAAGAAGAGTGGAGGCTAAGCGCCAGCATTGGTGCTTCTTATGGATGTGCCATTTCTGGGGTGGCTGAGAGGTGATGTTTTTAGTCTGGGAGGAGGCAAATATCCATGGCCTTATCCTGTCCTATTAATATAAGCCAGAAGCTGTCTGCCTAGCCTTTGCTGGTTACTAATTATAGGGGGGACCCCACGACATTGTTTTAGGGTCCCTCATTTTAATAACCAGTAAAGGCTAAGTATACAGCTGTGAGCTGATATTAATAGTCTGGGAAGCGCCATGTGTATTACCCTCTGTGAAGAAACCAGATTGTATCTTAATTTCCCAGACAACCATGTTTTTGCAAACCAAAAGAACTGGCTTCTTATCTGTATATTGGCTTGTGAATTTAAGTGTTTATGTCTGGTGGGTCAAGAAGACAGACTTGCCAACTGATATACTATCTAACATACTGTGTAAGTCTGTAATAGTGACTGTACATAGAGTGTGTTAAGCTTTGTTTATTGATGTGTGCTGATAAGCTAATAGTGCTACCTTGATCCCATCACCATTGTTTACCTTATCTTGATGTTGGACTGAAGGACCCTGGGTAATTCTAAAAATAGCTTACATGCCTTTGGTATAAAAAGACTCAGAGATCACATCCTGGGAGACTGAAGTAACACAGAGCTATCAGCCAGACATTCTGCAAACCACCCAACAGACAAGAGAAAGGACTGCAGCCAATTCATCATGGCACCATCACGAGGGACACTGATCTATGATTCTATAGGAAACAACCCAGGGGTTTTCGGCTCCGGTTGGAAGGACACAGATCTGATCCAGTGACCATCTCTGAACCATGGATATGTTTAGAGAAAGCCAGGGTTGGGACCCGCTGGTCGCCTGGTTCCATGGAGATGGTCAGATAAGCCAGGTGGTGACTCTCGTGTCAACTGGCTTTGGACCTTGTATGGACTTTATGGACAGTTCTTGGTCATCTCCCTATGCTTGTCATTACCCCTTCTCTGTGCGTGCATCCACAGATGGAGTAGCGACCCTGGGAGCTCTGACATCATGTCAACTGGCTTTGGACCTTGTATGGACTCTATGGACAGTTCTTTGTCATCTCCCTATGCTTGTCGTTACCCCTTCTCTGTGCGTGCATCCACAGAGGGAGTAGCGACCCTGGGAGCTCTGACATAACATCTACCATTATCTCGGCGAGTCAGCGGAAGGGTGAGGCCCTGTAATGTGCACCATCTTGGATTAATTGGTGGGATTGTTCTGTTTGCTATTGTGTGTTGTGGTTCAATAAAGAATTGCCACACTGTTTTACCTTAACCCTGTGTTGTCTGTGTAGTGTATTGCCCACTGGGAGATAGCGGGCGTTCAATGGTATGAGCCGTGGTCCATGCAGTCTTGCTAAAGACAGCCGGGCCAGCGGACGAGAGCACCCACTGACCCCGTTTCTCCACACCCTCTTCTCAGGCTATATACATCAGTCCCCACTTGTCCGCTTTCCCTCTCACGGTTGACAAAATTTCAGGGGATCCCAGGCCATTTTTTCCTTTAATATATTGATTTATTAATTAAATACATGTTCAGTAAGCTACACAAGCACTGTACTAATTATATGTGTCATTGACATCTTTCTATCTATTCTATTTGTATATATCTATTATATTCTGATTTGTGAACTGTGATTTTACTGTACTTGACTCATGATATGTCAGGTTTTCTAGGAGATGGGTGCATAAAAATCAGACAGCACACGCATGGTCCGAGCGCTGTGCAATTTGTTTCTTGCACCCATTGACTTGTATTGGCGATTGTGATCAGAAATTTGCATCCACTTGCAGCACGCTGCAATATTTTATCAGTCTAATTTCACTCCGATCCGAGCTGATTAAAAAATCGCAAATAAGCACTGAATCATTGAATAACATTGGTCCAAATGTAATCCAATTTTTTATCGGATTGCATTTGTCCAATTTCATCACAAGTGTGAGGGAGCCCTTGAAAAAAATCTATCCTGCACATCTCAAAAGACTTGAGTGGTTTCATTATCATTTACATTATTATAGAGCACAATACACACTAAATTACTGAAGATGTATCAGTGTAACATAATAGTTATACATGTATAACCTTGCTTTAATTTGTGATCTATAATTGTGCTGTATTCTCTGATAATTGCTGATAATTATTCTGAATTGTTGCATAGAAATCACTTTATTTATTTTATAGTTCTTTAGTAAAAATTTTGTGCACTACAAACAACAGTCCAGAGCATATGATTTTTCAGTTCAGTTCATTATTTAATCCCATAAATTCATAATCAGTGTTTGATATGTAACATGCTGGGCAACATTTAAAGAGGTCGCTCTCTACTCGGACATCTACTTCTCAATCCCCATATTTAAGGCTAGTTTCACATTTGCATTTAAATCCGCAGCGTTTAAAACGCATCCGCAAGTGGTGAATAAAACGCATATAAACGCGTACAAACGCGGCGGGTTTTTTTACGCATGCGTTGACGCATGCTGTTAAAAAACGCCGCATTTGTACGTGTTTACATGCGTTTTTTCCTGCGTTTCGTTTGCATTTATGGTGCGCATGATGAGAAATTTCACAAGAGAAGAATCAAGCCGGTAAAATTCAGCGCGGTGTACAGTAAAATCACACTGACAGGTTAGAATAGAGTAGATATATACACATAGAATAGGTATATATACATATATATCTGTCAGTGAGACACCTATATTTGTATATTTATATTTAATGCAGCGCTAGATAGCATAAAAGCCGCTAATTCAAATACCGGCTTTTGCTCTCTCCTTCACAAACCCGACAGGATATGAGACATGGTTTACATACAGTAAACCATCTCATATCCCTTCTGTTATTACATATTCCTCTTCAGTAATGTAAGAAGTGTCTGTGTGTCAAATTTGGGGGCTCTAGCTATTAAATTAAAGGGTTAAATGGCGGAAAAAATTGGCGTGGGCTCCCGCGCAATTTTCTCCGCCAGAGTGGTAAAGCCAGTGACTGGGGCAGATATTAATAGCCTAGAGAGGGTCCATGGTTATTGCCCCCCCCCCCGGCTGCAAACATCTGCCCCCAGCTACCCCAGAAAAGGCACATCTTGAAGATGCGCCTATTCTGGCACTTGGCCTCTCTCTTCCCATTCCCGTGTAGCTGTGGTATATGGGGTAATGAAGGGTTAATGTCACCTTGCTATTGTAAGGTGACATTAAGTCAGGTTAATAATGGAGAGGCGTCAATTATTACACCTATCCATTATTAATCCAATAGTACAAAATGGTTAAGAAAACACACACACATTATTACAAAGTCCTTTAATGAAATAAAGACACAGGTTGTTGTAATATTTTATTATACTGGTAATCCACCTGAAGACCCTCATTCTGTAACAAAGGAAAAATAAAAAAACAACAATATCTCATACCTTCCCTCGCTCAGGTCAAGTCCCACGAAGTAATCCATCTGAAGGGGTTAATTCATTTTACAGCCAGGAGCTCTGCTAAAGCAGTGCTCGTGCCTGTAAAACCCAGGGAATGAATGGATTGGAGGGAAATGACCTTTAGTTACCTTGAGTCGCGGTGAGGTGCCCTCTGCGGGATGTCCTCATATGAACTCGAGCCTGGTAAAAGTTCCCACGCTCGAGTTCATATGAGGACATCCAGCAGAGGGCGCATCACCGCGACTCAAGGTAACTACAGGTCATTCCCCTCCAATCCATTCATTCCCTGGGTTTTTACAGGCAGGGGCGGCTGCATTAACAGGCTTCTGCTTGTAAAACTAGTTAACCCTTTCAGATGGATTTACAACGTGGGACAGAACGACCGAAGGTAAGGAAAATTGTTGTTTGTTTTTTTAAACTTTGTTTCAGGTGACAAAGGGTCTTCAGGTGGATTAAGAGTCTAATAAAATATTACAACAACGTGTCTTTATTTCATTAAAATACTTTGAAATAATGTGTGTGTGTGTTTTCTTAACCATTTTGTACGATTGGATTAATAATGGATAGGTGTCATAATTGACGCCTCTGCATTATTAATCTGGCTTAATGTCACCTTACAATAGCAAGGTGACATTAACCCTTCATTACCCCACCGCTACACGGGAATGGGAAGAGAGAGGCCAAGTGCCAGAATAGGGGGTGGCTGGGGGCAGATGTTTGTAGCCAGGGGGGGCCAATAACCATGGACCCTCTCTAGGCTATTAATATCAGCCCTCAGTCACTGGTTTTACCACTCTGTCGGAGAAAATTGCGCGGGAGCCCACGTCAATTTTTTCCGCCATTTAACCCTTTAATTTAATAGCTAGAGCCCCCAAATTTGACACACAGACACTTCTTACATTACTGAAGAGGAATATGTAATAACAGAAGGGATATGAGATGGTTTACTGTATGTAAACCATGTCTCATATCCTGTCGGGTTTGTGAAGGAGATAGCAGAAGCCGGTAATTGAATTAGCGGCTTTTATGCTATCTAGCGCTGCATTTAATATAAATATATATACATAGGTGTCTCACTGACATATATATATGTATATATACCTATTCTATGTGTATATATCTACTCTATTGTAACCTGTCAGTGTGATTTTACTGTACATCGCATGCGTTCAAAAAAGCAACAAAACGCATGTGCTTAAAAACGCATGTGTTTACATTGACAGCAATGCGTTTTTTTGTCGCATTCCTTGCACAATCGAACGCATGCGTTTCCTGGCAGCAGATAGATGCCTCTAGAAATTACTACATGTTGCATTTCCGCGCCAAGCCACAAACGACGAGACGACGCATGCGTCGCCAAACGCGGCAAAACGTGAACAAAAGAACCGCATGCGTTTTCAATGTTAAATATAGGAAAAACACGACGCATGCGTTTATATGCGGTACAAACGCTGCGGCCACAAACGCGAATGTGAAACCAGCCTAACTCTTGTAAAATAATAAAACCTATGCTCTCCTCTGGTGCTGGCACCGTTCCAGTGGTGTTGGCACTGGTGCTTCCTGGGATAACAAAACATAATAATGTCTTGCGATCCCTGCAGCCAATCAATGCTGGCTTTACTCTCCCTGGCTTCAGACAAATCACTTACAGCGGGGAAAATAAGTATTTGATACACTGCCGATATTGCAAGTTTTCCCACCTACAAAGAATGGAGTGGTCTGTAATTGTTATCGTAGGTACATTTCTACTGCCAAAAAATCACATTGTATGATTTTTAAGTAATTACATTGCATGAAATAAGTATTTGATCACTTACGAGACTGATACAAATGTTGGTTTTCACAAAGCTTTTTGTTTCTATGTTTTTAGATCTTTTAGTCAGATGTTTTATGGCTACTGAAGTACAAATATAAGCATTTGATAATTTTTTATGCTATTAGGGAAAAATAAACAAGTTTATGCAAAGACTCAATATTGACAGTGTTAACCTTTATTCTCCAAGACTTTTGTTATTCGCCAGGAAATGCTGGATATCAGCTCCTGGACCAAATCCTGACTGATGAAAGCACATTCTATTTTAATCAGTGCCAGATGATGATTCAAACAGGCCAGGATGAATTGCATAAGTATTGGAAAATGAGGGTCAAATGTAAATATTGAGGCTTTGCATTAAATTGATGTATTTAAAAAGGTATAAAATACTTAAAATTGTACTTCAGCAATGATAGAAACATCCAACTAAAATATTCAAAAACAATGAAGAAGCAAACTCTGTGAAAATCTAAATTTTGTTCTATTTGCCTGATCTAAAGGCTGTTCATTTTTCTGTTTTGCTTTCTGGGTTTATGAAGCAATAAACCCCCCATGAACTTTTAAAGGAACAAGCCTCCTGTTTTCCTCCCATCGCACTCGAGCGAGTAAAACCCCTTCAAGTGGTGTTAGACCAGCAGGCAGAGTTCCAGGAAGAGACGTACAACTGCTACAAGAAGTACTGCATGTCCTGGGCTAAGTCTGTTGCAAGCCAGCAAACACTGCCACATAAAATGGAGGACCTGCTGAAACACCTGGTCCGGTCGCAGCAGCAACAGCAAGAAACCATCAGGTTGTTGTTACAGCAGATCCAGTAGAGCCAGCAGGAGCAACAGCAGCAGATGCAACTTCTGGCAACCACCATCCAGGGCAGGATGAGAACCCCAAACCCAAGTCCTTCTGATGACACCCACGTCAGGAAGGCAGTAAGATGGGCTTTGCAGAAAATGACTCCCGGGGATGATGTTGAGGCCTTCCTGATGGTGCTTGAAAGGGTCGCCGAGAGGGAAAACTCCAGCCAGAGCAGGGGGCAGAGGTACTGGTGCCATACTTGATGGGAGAACCCCAGAAAGAGTACTATGATTTAGCTTTGCAGGATGCGAAAGAGTATGGCAAGCTAAAAACTGTGATTCTTGCATGCTTGGGGGTGATAATGACTCTCAGGGCACAGCGGGTTCACCGTTGGTGTATCACCAGGACAAACCACCACGCTTCCAAATGTTTGATCTGTTGCACCTGGTCAACAAGTGGCTGCAGCCAGTGTCCTCTTTGCCTGCACAGATGGTAGAATGGGTGGTGATGGATCGGTTTGTGTACTCCTTGCTAAGACCTGTACAGACTTGGGTTGCCCAGGGTGATCCCCAGAATGCCAATGAACTGGTTGGACTGGTCGAAAGATATCAGAGGGTTGAAGGTTCCATGTGAAGGCAGCCCACTCCATACTGGGGTCCTAACAGGGAGCAGAGGCCCAAAAAGGGGGTGGAGCATCTATGGTCCAAAGGGGGAGGTTGTGCCCAAGGTCCCTATGGGTGATATTATTTGCTGAAGGTGCCATGGCCCAAGTCATATAGCCTGTTGTCCCCTGACCCCTGAGAAGATGCACTTCAGCATAGGACACTCAAGTTCATATTATGCGTATCCGACCTGCAGTGTGAACTGTTCACCCAGTAAGGGGCCTCAAGAGTGTCACGTGAAGGTGAATGGGCGGGAGGTAACGGAACTGCTAGACTCCAGGAGTCTAGTGACCCTTGTGACGGCCACCCTTCCATTCCAACTGATCCCGAAAAAAGTCAGCATATGGTGCATTCCTGGTGATGCTGAGGACTACCCTATGGCCAGAGTGGACATTGAAATGGCCCACTGTACTGAGTCCCATGAGGTCGGCGTCATTCGAGACTTATTACACCCTATAATTATAGGCCGGGACTTTTTTTTATATTGGGATCTGTGGGGGAATGGTTATGAATTTGCTGGCACGAATAGAGAACCAGTGAACCCTCATATGGTATTACAACACCCAGAGGTAGACGGGTTTCCCTTTTGTGTCCTTGGGGATGAGGAGTAAGTGTCCCCTGAATCTGACATTCTGGAGTTAGGGGTGACCAGTGAGAATTTTGGGACTGCCAAACATAGGGACCCAACTCTGAAAGAAGCCTTCAATAATGTCACTGTCATTAATAGGGTTGTACAGAAGCCGGGGGCTGACACAAGGTTTCCCTAATTTATGATGAGTGGGAACTTTTAGTATCAGGTCACAAAAGTGAAGGCGGAGCTTGTGGAAGTTAATAGTGCTGGGGCCTTATAGACGGAAGGTGTTGGATAGGGCCCATTCACACATCTTGCGGGGACATCTGGGAGTGGAAAAAATGAGAACGGATCATGCAGAGGTTCTATTGGCCCGGGTGTCACTGGGAAATTGTAAACTATTGCAGGTCCTGCCCTATGTGTTATTTAACCGTCCCCACCTCTAACTTTCAAACTCCCCTCGTACCATTGCCCATTATTGAAGTACCATTTGAGAGAATTGCTATGGACTTGGTCGGTCCCCTGGTGAAATCTGCTCGTGGGCATCAATACATATTGGTCATCCTGGACTATGCCACATGCTATCCTGAAGCAATTCCCCTGAGAAACTCCTCTGCAAAGAGTATAGTCCGTGGGTTGGTCCATGCTTTTTCCCGGACAGGTTTGCTAATGGAGATCCTGACCGACCAGGGAAGACCTTTTATGAGTAAGGTGATGAGGGAGTTATACAAGATCCTGCAAATCTCCCAGTTGTGGACTGCAGTGTACCATCCTCAGACAGATGGCCTTGTCAAAAGGTTTAATAAAACGCTGAAGAGCATGGTGAGGAAAGCCATAGAAAAAAACAGTAGAGACTGGGACTGTCACTTACTGTATCTGTTGATCTCCATCCAGGAGGTTCCACTGGCCTGTAAGGGGTTCTCGTCATTTGAACTTCTGTATGGCTGACATCCATGAGGTCTGCTGGATATAGCCAAGGAAACCTGGGAGCTGAAATCACGCCCCACCAAAGCATCATCGAACAAGTGGCACTGATGCACCAGAGGATTGCAAATATGATGCCCATTATAAAAGGACACCTCCTCCAGGCACAAGAAGCTCAGGCCAGGGTCTACAACCGGTCAGCCAGAGTGAGGCAGTTCAATACGGGAGATCGAGTCCTTGTGCTAATTCCTACGGTGGAGAGCAAGTTCTTGGCCAAATGGCAAGGGCCGTATGAGGTGGTGAAGCTTGGTGATGTAAACTATAATATTCATCAACCAGGTAGACGGAACCCATATCAGGTCTACCATGTGAACCTGATCAAGCCATGGCAAGACAGAGAGCTGGCTGAAACTCCATGCTTGATGGGCCAGCCAGAAGGCGAGGTTGGAGGTGTGGTCATAGCGGAGTCACTGTCGAAGGCCCAAAAACAGGAGTTTCTCCAGAAGAGCAGGGACCAGTTCTTGGAATTGCCAGGGTGCACAAAGGTCTTGGAACATGAAGTTCTAACGGAACCACATGTGTGTAAACGTGAAGCCTTATCGGATTCCGGCGGCCCATTGAGAGGTGATCTCCAAGGAAGTGGAGCGTATGTTGAAACTTGGGGTTATTGACGAATCTAAGAGTGGTTGGTCAACACCAAGTGTCCTGGTCCCAAAGTCCAATGGGGTATGGAGGTTCTGCAATGACTATCAGAAGTTGAATGAGGTTTCCAAGTTCGATGCATATCCCATATCACACGTCGATGAGCTGACCGAGAGACTTGGGTGTGGTTACAGCCTATATAATGAAGGCTGTTGTTTGGTACATGGTCTGTATGTTGGGAGGGAAAGGGCCTCATGTGTATTTGGCTCAAGACCGATCTTGAGAACTGGACACTAACCCAACCTGTGTGTCCACAGGCCTGGCGGAGCATAGCCCTGCTATGGACATTTTGTGTTGTATTTGCCTGATCTATAGGCTGTTTATTTTTCTGTTTTGATTCTGGGGTTTATGAAGCAATAAACCCCCCATGAACTTTAAAAGGAAGTATCCTCCTGTTTTCCTCCCATCGCCCCCCGAGTGAGTAAACCCCACAATATACATATATCACTTTTGTTTTTGCACCCATTTTTCAGGAACTGAACTCAAAGATCTAAGACTTTTTCTATGCACACAAAAGGCCTTTTTCTTTTATATATTGTTGACAAATGTGTCTAAATCAATGTTAGAGAGTACCTCAGGTAATCAAGCAGATCTATGTATACATTTAAATAAATTTAACACAGAAATTAACATTGCTTATTTAATGTACTGTCTCGTATATACTGGCAAAAAATACAGGGTACTTTCAAATAACAACAAAAGCCTATAGAAAATGGAAGCCTGAGCCAATAAAATAGTAGTAAACTTTGTTTATAAATCATAGACACACAAGGTTAAACGTTTCTCTATAGAGAAAGCTATTGCGCTGTGCGCATCAGAGCCGACGTGCTCCCTCTTGTTTTTCTCAGAATGGTATGTGTTCTGTTTTCTTACATGCTCTCACGGTGTACAATCTGACATACAGGATAAACCTTCTCTGTCTTCCAAAATAAGCAGACTGTTCTCTGTAGTCTAACTTGTTTATTGGTCAACATATGGATGTAAAGAATTGGAATGTGAGGTAAAGCTACAAGACTACAAATCACAGGTGTAAGTATTGAGCTTAGAATATCATATAAGTTTTACATTTACAAATAACAGTGAAAGCACATTGCAAGATGGAGCTTGTACATATGAACACATCTGATTTAACAACAGTTCTGAAAGCACAATATCACAGAACAGAGAAAATTCCCTTACCAGATATACTTTATCCAGGATAATTGAGTTTTAGTAACATAATGCAAGAGAAAGTTTTACACAACTGTTCTGCTAGATTGCTTCTTACAAAATGATTGCTTCACCAGGACCTTCTTTCTCAAAATGCATTCGTCTTTCCCACAATGCAATTGACAACTTAACAGAAACAATATTGTAATACAATTAAACGTGACCAGATGGTACTACTCCCACATTAGACCTCACTAACAGAGTATTACAGTTTATTAAAGTGAAGACAGTCATTTTAACCTCACATTTTGCCTTAATGAGGAGAACAGTATGGTAATGATTGTTCAAGCCTTTTGTTAGGGTAGATATCCCATTGGATTAATTCATTTTCCAGTGCATTTTTGTTTTTGGCTACTAGGTCTCATTTGTACAATAATGGTATCATTTTGTGCCATTATATCTACCATACAATTTTTTTGGGGATATCATGTTGTGGTTCAGATTGTCTCTTTTATGCAACATTCTCTTTTTAATTGAATAAATTCTTTTACTCATGTTTATCTAAAATTTCTGAATAAAGTTTACTATTTAATTGGGCTTAGAGTTCCGTTTTCTTTAAGTATATAATATTTAGTCAGTTGGTCGATACATAGAAAACAGCAAAAAACAGACATAAATTGTGGAAAATATTGAGAAGCCCAAAATTTAGGGTACTCCATGTGCCACTGTGTTATGCCTCTATGAATACTTGGTTACTATAATCATGCAGGGTAAATGTATTTTTTCGGCCTTGGTAACTATGTAACTATATCTTACAGCTATTAGGTTCTTTAGAAGGATGTAGATCTGAGGATTTATTCTGACAAAATATAAGTTGAACTGGCCTTGCTAACTATGTAACTATGTACCTACCTTAAGTTAAAGGGAAAATTAAATATGGCTATGTCCGTGAGTCACAATAGTTTATATCAAGTGCTCTTTGAGCAGCATATATTCAGAAGTGTCATTTTTTGTTTTCCCTGGCGGCTTTATTAAATTGTTCCTACTGACTTTTCTGGCCATCTTAGCTAAATAAAGTGCCATAAACAATTGATTTTGATTTGCATATATCCCATCAACATTACAACCTATTTTTATTTTCTTGCTTTAAATATATAGTCTACATAATGTACAAATACATTATGTCTCACTTTTGTTATTTGCCATTAAAAAAAAAAAAAAGAAAAGACAGGCATCTCAGATCATTAAAGTGATCCAGCCATATAAATGTCTTTTAACCTTCAGATATAGGGTTAATATGCAGGTTAATAGCGATAGGAAGATGCTCAGCCATCGTACTGAAAGTGATTCATTGATGCATGTCAAAGTGCCAGGCGTGCTTACTCCTGCCACTCACAGTGCTGTGAATGGTGACTGTAGCTGCAGTGGCACAATGAGTTAAAGCTGTCAGCTCCCAGGGGAAATAAAGTTTATTTTTTCACAGTAGCTGCACTTTCAGTATGACATCTGGGCACTTTCAGTTCCTAGCACTACTAACCTGCATTTTAACCTTATATCTGTAACTTCATTGCATTATCTAACATGTCAGGATTCTTTTAAACCACCAAAATGGCCCAGCACAGCAATAGTTTTGACCAACTACCAAAGCAATTGAGATGACATACACACTGGGACAAAATTGTTGGTGCCCTTTGTTAAGTAAGAAAAACCACAATGGTCACTGAAATAACTTGAAACTGACTAAAGTAAAAACAACTAATGAAAATGGCCTGGACAAAAATGAAGGTACATCTAGCAAAGATTGAAAATAATTTGACTTTAGGCACATATTAAACTAAGATGTGCCCTGTAATTGGCATCACAGGTGTCTACAAACTTGAAATCAATCATTCTGCTTATTTGACAAGAGAAAAGTAGTCATTGTGCTGTTTGTAGTCACTGAACATGGACAAAAGAAAGCTTATATGAGAGCTGTCTCAGGAGATTAAAAAGAAAATTATAGATAGACAAACATGTTTAAGGTAAGTACTATAAGATCATTACCAAAAAGCTTGATGATCCTATTACTTTAGCTGCACATATTGTTCAGAAGTTTAAGGTGTATCAGACTGTAGTTAGCCTCCTTGGATGTGGCCACAAGAGGAAAAATGTTAACAAATGGAAGAGAAGGATACTATGATTGGTAACCTAAGGTACAGCAAGGACCAGACTGGTGATGGTGAAGAGTGGAGGATTGGAGAAGTGGAGTGAGTATAAGTATTTTTGTTCCATTTTATGTTTATTATTCTCTAGCGCCTGAAAAGACCCCAGAGCATAACAAGGGATATTAAATTTGAGGAGAATAATGTATTAATTTAATAATTAATTGATTTGATATATTTAATAAACTAGTTAAAAATGAGTCTGATGGTCACAGCCAACTTTATTTGCATTCTTCAAACCTGCATTAGCAAAATCACATTTCCTACATAATAATCCATAATTAAGTGCCTGTACAAGATTTCGTGCCTAAACTGCACCTTGATCAAGGTTTCACTTCCACACACTAACACACAGATTACAGATACCAGTCATTTATAGGGGTACCCCTTCCTGGAACTAAGAGTACAGTGCCATACAAAGACATGGAGTTCCTGCAGGTCCAAAGAGTTGGGATGTGTTGCTGCACAATCTTCATGTATTAAGCCATAGCAATTTTCCTCATTTCTTACCAACCTTTTGCTTTGTAGCTAAAGAAAACAACACTTTTAAAGTGAATGAAAATTTCTGTTCTCTTGTGGTAAAGTAAAAATTAATAAAGGCACTAAAACGTATGACAATCCAGACATGAGTACAACAGTACTGTGACAAGATTAAAGGGCCACTGTCACCCCCTCCAGCCGTTATAAACTAAAAGAGCCACCTTGTGCAGCAGTAATGCTGCAGTCTATCAAGGTGGCTCTTTTAGTTTTTGATTCCGTTATTCCCTCAATAAAGCGTTTTAAAATTTGCCCTAACTACCTGTCTGCAGACCTGGAGGCGGTCTGAAGCCTCCTCTGTGAATCTCCCAACGGCCGTCACTCTTCTCTTCTGGGGATGTGGTCGCCGCCCCCTTCGCGCTGTTTCTTCTTAAATCCGGCGCCTGCGCTGTGCGTGCCTGCCTGTGACAGGCGCAGTCTTCATTGTCCATCATAGGTCAGATGCAGGGTGCCTGACTGCGCCTGTGCGGGCAGTGCGGCCACCCTGTTGCTGAATCCCCGCCCGGCTGGGGTTCCTGGGCATGCGCACTGCTCTGTTCAGACGCTCCCCAGCGTTGCCGTAATATACAGGTTTCCTTGCCAGCGTTTGGAATGAAGCAGCCGCAAATAACAACGCTGGAAGGCGGGGGACCGTGGGAGCGTCTGAACAGCGCAGTGCGCATGCCCAGGAACCCCAGCCCCGCACTGTGCATAATGAATAACACAGTGCGGGGCGGGGATTCAGCAACAAGGTGGCCGCACTGCCCGCACAGGCGCAGTCAGGCACCCTGCATCTGACCTATGACGGACAATGAAGACTGCGCCTGTCACAGGCAGGCACGCACAGCGCAGGCGCCGGATTTAAGGAGAAACAGCGCGAAGGGGGCGGTGACCACATCCCCAGAAGAGAAGAGTGACGGCCATTGGGAGATTCACAGAGGAGGCTTCGGACCGCCTCCAGGTCTGCAGACAGGTAGTTAGGGCAAATTTTAAAACGCTTTATTGAGGGAATAACGGAATCAAAAACTAAAAGAGCCACCTTGTTAGACTGCAGCATTACTGCTGCACAAGGTGGTTCTTTTAGTTTATAACGGCTGGAGGGGGTGACAGTGGCCCTTTAAAGCATATTATTCAGGTTGAAAATAATGGTGACCTCTTTCCTTTTCCATTTAACCATAAAGGATCAATCCATAATGTCAACTGTGATATATTCTAAAAGTAGTCATTGAAGGAAGAAAAAAAAAACGGTATAGAAGATTGGCTGACACCATTGTACCTGATATAAATAAATTGTAAAGGACTTGTACATATGGAATTGGATGGGATATGTGCTTCAAGTGCGAAAAGTACTAAGAAAGTGTAGTTGAGAAGCAGGCATTATATCTTACTTTCAGTAAAAGATAAAAATGGCCTTCTCAATAAAACATGGAAGCTCTATAGGTTTTAAATCAATATGAACAAAGCTATAAAGGTGATTGAAGTCTACACACCAAATGTTAGACACAAGACAAAGACTACCAAATGCATCAATAATGTACAAACCAAACAATAATACCTGGGACACACATCAAATTGAGCTGAAAGGATCTGTCTACACAATGCTCTTTGTTCTACGGCTGCTTTGTATTACCAATATTTATGATATTTTTTCACATTGCATCAAATGTTAGTTCCATACATTCCTCTCGTTTTAACACCTATTGATTTCTTCACTGAATAAAACTAAGTACATTCTCTCTTTTAAATCCATTGTAGATCTGGAAGAATGACTATCTGAATCAGATAAACCTTCTGTCAATTAATGCTGCTTGAAAGTGTCCAAACTCCTTAGTCTTGCCTAAGCTTGATTGTTTCTCATTTACAGAAGTCTATTACAGCCTGACGCTGGTTTTAACTAGCTTCCATACAGAGAATTTACCCTTGTCACGTTACCATGTTGTCATGTCGGACGCTGTTCAGACCAGGTCGTCCGACAGACAGCGGTAATTCCGCTTTTGACCACTGTTTGCTCATTGGCATCTGCTAGATTTTATCTAGCTGTTCCAGGGTTAATTTACCTAATCCTTGGATTGGAAGCTGGGCCATGCCCACTGACTTTAAATAGTTCTCCTGATCTTTGGGCGTCGCCGATTATAGCTTCTGTCTTTGCATTGTTATCTCGGTCTGGAGTGGAGAGCTGGTGGTTGGAGATTCGTTGCTGGTGGTGTATTTTCCTTTGTCTTATTTACTCCTTCCTATATTTGTATTTATTTTGCCCTGCACATTTATTGTGTATTCCTGAGTGACTGCGGCGTGGTGTATATTTTCCTTTATCCTTGTCTGTGCTAACTGTGGGTATTGGGGAATAACATCTTCACTGGGTGGTGGTTTCAGCCTAGGGCTGAGCTCAGGAGACAGGGTGAGGTTCGAGGCCTGGACATGCACACCTTCAGTGTAAACTCCAGGTAGAGGGTCAGTCAGGATTTCCCTAGTCTGAGGGAAACTGCAGGGGCACGGGTTATTAGCTCTCGCTCACCTAGTATCTCCCTGACACATGTCTATTAAAAAAAAGCCCCACCTTTGAATATTGGCTTCATAGAAATAAAATGCAAAATCTAGTTGTTATAAAATATTGTCAATATTCAACCATATTTTTTTTAGCTTCCCATTTAATTTTTTCTTTTACTTTCAGAAATGGATGAAAAAAATCTCTCATTGCTAAGTCAATAATCTTGCTTAACCCCTTCACCCCCAAGGGTGGTTTGCACGTTAATGACCGGGCCAATTTTTACAATTCTGACCACTGTCCCTTTATGAGGTTATAACTCTGGAACGCTTCAACGGATCTTGGCGATTCTGACAATGTTTTCTCGTGACATATTGTACTTCATGATAGTGGTAAAATTTATTTGATATTACCTGCGTTTATTTGCAAAAAAAATGGAAATTTGGCAAAAATTTTGAAAATTTTGCAATTTTCCAACTTTGAATTTTTATGCCCTTAAATCACAGAGATATGTCACACAAAATACTTAATAAGTAACATTTCCCACATGTCTACTTTACATCAGCACAATTTTGGAACCAAAATTTTTTTTTGTTAGGGAGTTATAAGGGTTAAAAGTTGACCAGCAATTTCTCATTTTTACAACACCATTTTTTTTTAGGGACCACATCTCATTTGAAGTCATTTTGAGGGGTCTATATGATAGAAAATACCCATGTGTAACACCATTCTAAAAACTGCACCCCTCAAGGTGCTCAAAACCATATTCAAGAAGTTTATTAACCCTTCTGGTGCTTCACAGAAATTTTTGGAATGTTTAAATAAAAATGAACATTTAACTTTTTTTTCACAAAAAATTTACTTCAGCTCCAATTTGTTTTATTTTACCAAGGGTAACAGGAGAAAATGGACCCCAAAAGTTGTTGTACAATTTGTCCTGAGTACGCCGATACCCCATATGTGGGGGTAAACCACTGTTTGGGCGCATGACAGAGCTCGGAAGCGAAGGAGCGCCATTTGACTTTTCAATGCAAAATTGACTGGAATTGAGATGGGACGCCATGTTGCGTTTGGGGAGCCCCTGATGTGCCTAAACATTGAAACCCCCCACAAGTGACACCATTTTGGAAAGTAGACCCCCTAAGGAACTTATCTAGAGGTGTGGTGAGCACTTTGACCCACCAAGTACTTCACAGAAGTTTATAATGCAGAACCGTAAAAATAAAAAATCATATTTTTTCACAAAAATTATTTTTCGCCCCCAATTTTTTATTTTCCCAAGGGTAAGAGAAGAAATTGGACACCAAAAGTTGTTGTACAATTTGTCCTGAGTACGCTGATACCCCATATGTGGCGATAAACCACTGTTTGGGCGCATGGGAGAGCTCGGAAGGGAAGTAGCACCGTTTGACTTTTCAATGCAAAATTGACAGGAATTGAGATGGGACGCCATGTTGCGTTTGGAGAGCCACTGATGTGCCTAAACATTGAAACCCCCCACAAGTGACACCATTTTGGAAATTAGGCCCCCTAAGGAACTTATCTAGATGTGTTTTGAGCGCTTTGACCCACCAAGGGCTTCACAGAAGTTAATAATGCAGAGCCCTAAAAATAAAACAAAAATTTTTTCCCACAAAAATTATTTTTTAGCCCCCAGTTTTGTATTTTCCCGAGGGTAACAGGAGAAATTGGACCCCAAAAGTTGTTGTCCAATTTGTCCTGAGTACGCTGATACCCCATATGTGGGGAGAACCACCGTTTGGATGCATGGGAGGGCTCGGAAGGGAAGGAGCGCCATTTGGAATGCAGACTTAGATGGAATGGTCTGCAGGCGTCACATTGCGTTTGCAGAGCCCCTAATGTACCTAAACAGTAGAAGCCCCGCACAAGTGACCCCATTTTGGAAACTAGACCCCCCAAGGAACTTATCTAGATGTGTTGTAAGAACTTTGAACCCCCAAGTGTTTCACTACAGTTTATAACGCAGAGCCGTGAAAATAAAAAATCCTTTTTTTTCCCACAAAAATTATTTTTTAGCCCCCAGTTTTGTATTTTCCCAGGGGTAACAGGAGAAATTGGACCCCAAAGGTTGTTGTCCTATTTGTCCTGAGTACGCTGATACCCCATATGTTGGGTTAAACCCCTATTTGGGCACACGGGAGAGCTCGGAAGGGAAGGAGCACTGTTTTACTTTTTCAACGCAGAATTGGCTGGAATTGAGATCGGACGCCATGTCGTGTTTGGAGAGCCCCTGATGTGCCGAAACAGTGGAAACCCCCCAATTATAACTGAAACCCTAATCCAAACACACCCCTAACCCTAATCCCAACAGCAACCCTAACCACTCCTCTAACCCAGACACACCCCTAACCCTAATCCCAACCCTATTCCCAACCGTAAATGTAATCTAAACCCTAACCGTAACTTTAGCCCCAACCCTAACCCTAACTTTAGCCCCAACCCTAACTGTAGCCTTAACCCTAGCCCCAACCCTAGCCCTAACCCTAGCCCTAATGGGAAAATGGAAATAAATACTTTTTTTTTATTTTTCCCTAACTAAGGGGGTGATGAAAGGGGGTTTGATTTACTTTTATAGCGAGTTTTTTAGCGGATTTTTATGATTGGCAGCTGTCACACACTGAAAGACGCTTTTTATTGCAAAAAATATTTTTTGCGTTACCACATTTTGAGAGCTATAAATTTTCCATATTTTGGTCCACAGAGTCATGTGAGGTCTTGTTTTTTGCGGGACGAGTTGACGTTTTTATTGGTAATATTTTTGGGCACGTCACATTTTTTGATCGCTTTTTATTCCGATTTTTGTGAGGCAGAATGACCAAAAAACAGCTATTCATGAATTTCTTTTGGGGGAGGTGTTTATACCGTTCCGCGTTTGGTAAAATTGATAAAGCAGTTTTATTCTTCGAGTCAGTACGATTACAGCGATATCTCATTTATATTATTTTTTATGTTTTGGCGCTTTTATACGATAAAAACTATTTTATGGAAAAAATTATTATTTTTGCATCGCTTTATTCTCAGGACTATAACTTTTTTATTTTTTTGCTGATGATGCTGTGTCATGGCTCGCTATTTGCGGGACAAGATGACGCTTTCAGAGGTACCATGGTTATTTATATCTGTCTTTTTGATCGCGTGTTATTCCACTTTTTGTTCGGCGGTATGATAATAAAGCGTTGTTTTTTGCCTCGTTTTTTTTTTTTTTCTTACGGTGTTTACTGAAGGGGTTAACTAGTGGGCCAGTTTTATAGGTCGGGTCGTTACGGACGCGGCGATACTAAATATGTGTACTTTTATTGTTTTTTTTTTTATTTAGGTAAAGAAATGTATTTATGGGAATAATATATATATATTTTTTTCATTATTTTGGAATATTTTTTTTTATTTTTTTTTTTACACATTTGGAAAAAATTTTTTTTACTTTTTTACTTTGCCCCAGGGGGGGGACAATACAGATCGGTGATCTGCCAGTTTGCATAGCACTCTGACAGATCACCGATCTGCGAGAAGTGCAGGCTGCTTCACAGTGCCTGCTCTGAGCAGGCTTCTGTGAAGCCACCTCCCTCCCTGCAGGACCCGGATCCGCGGCCATCTTGGATCCGGGTCTGGAGCAGGCAGGGAGGGAGGTAAGACCCTCGCAGCAACGCGATCACATCCCTGCGCGATGCTTCTCTGCACCGCCGGCACATCGCGATCATGTTTGATCGCGGTGTGCCGGGGGTTAATGTGCCGGGGGTGGTCCGTGACCGCTCCTGGCACATAGTGCCGGATGTCAGCTGCGATAGTCAGCTGACACCCGGCCGCGATCGGCCGCGCTCCCCCCGTGAGCGCGGCCGATCGTGCTGGACGTACTATTCCGTCCTTGGGAAGTAGGGCCCACCCCACATGGACGGAATAGTACGTCCAATGACAGAAAGGGGTTAAAGTAAACCTGTCATCAGATTTGGCCGATATGAAATAAGACCACCACCTTTCAGGCCAGATGTACAGTAGTCTGCCCCCAACCTGACCTGCAAGACCAGAAAAAGACTTTTATTATACTCCCCTGCGGGGCGGTCTGGTATGAGGGATGTTGATATTCTTGGTCTGGCAGCTCCCATCTTCTTACGATCACCGCCCTCCTCCTCACTTCATGTGGAAAATGCATCCCTATGTCATCCACACAGTCTCCCCAGCATTGGGCTCCGGCACAGATGTACTCCTTTTTTGAGGGCAGTACTGCAGTACTTTGCGCTGTCACTTTAAAATCTTTGATGAATCTGTTATTTCTTTTATCCTTTGTTGCTGGCTCTGACGCTGAGCCCGCATCTTTCCCCGCACGCGACAACTAATATAATTAGCTCTCATGTGCTTTTAACAGCTGCTGTTAATCAGTTAAATCCCGCTTTTAATCTCTGACATCGGGAATTAAAATACGTTGACAGGAAGCGCGTCATTAATTCCGCCCATCAACACCCCTGTCATGTGACCTGCAAAAGACTCCTGGCCTTTCATTACGATCTTCCTGTGTACACCGTCTTGTGGTTGTCATTCATAGGAGATCATGATTTCTGCTATACATAGCAGAGCTGAAGCCCTGCTATGTATATCACAGGTGATACAAAATGTTTAAAAATATGAAAAATATAAAAAAGTTAAAAAGTTTTGCCCCGTTGAAAAAAAAACTGTTAAAAAGAAACAAAAAAAATGTTGTATTGCTACACTCAGAAACATATGGTAACATTTTTATACTATAGGTGTTAGGGGTCGAGTTCCCACCTCTGCACAGGGGGAATCTTGAGCCATCTCTGCTGCGGTCTCCCATTCTTCTCCTGCTGCAGTGGAGCCTGCTCAGCGGAGGCATCGGTCCCAGCGTCATGCTCAGTCTGACCCTGTGTGAAGGGTTACTGCTGCCTTTTCAGTTTCTGCCATTCTAGCCAATACTGGTCAGTGGCGAGCTACTTTTCCCTTTCTGAGCATGCCCAGGGTAAGATCTCTCATTGGAGATCAATGGTCACATGCTCAGGTACTGCAGCTATTCCCATTGGTACTCTAGGAAGGTCCTGAAGTTGCTCAAGTTCTGTGGCAGCTTCCCATTGGTCCTTTTGGGAAGGTCCTGTAGTTGCTGCAGCTATAAAAGGTGCGCATGACCGCACAGCCATGCACAAGTATCAATCTAAGTTATGTGCTTTGCGCCAGTGTGGTCATGTGAGATTGTATTCAGGGACCCGGCTGAAATAAGCCCCTAGAATACCGGCACCTCCGGTGAGGAGATTGTGTGTTTGAGTGTATTCAGGGACCCGGCTGAAATAAGCCTTTAGAATACCGGCACCTCCGGTAAGGGGATTGTGTGCATGCATGACCACTGACTGCTCTCTGATGGGCATTTAGCCTGTGCTCCTGTAAAGTCTAACAGGGAGCAGTGCTTTCCTTTCATGGCTACTCTGTGAAGTAACAGAGCTAGTCTATACTGCCAAATAGTGCCACCATTTACTAGCAGCAGGTTCCCCTGCACGGTGGACCCCGGGCTCGAACACATCAATAATAATAAACATCTATATTTACTCGGTGCGTTCCACTAGCCCTAACAATAGGTTAAGACTGTATCGAATAGGGTCACCTCGATGAGGTGGGATGAATTTTACATTTTTTTTAGCAAAATTATGTTAAATAAGTACGCTATATTATTTTCATGCACTATTGCTATTTTTTTATTTACTGCAGTATATTTGCTCATTTTGTTTTTAGCTTATGTTTTGTCTTTACCACAGATTAGTAGCTTTCTGTGAACACTGTGCTTTGACAGAAAGCTTCAAATTAGTGCTGGGGCATGGATGGACTATGAAGCATGAGACAGTTTCTCTTGTAGCGCTAATTTTCTGCTGTTAAAACACTGATTGTAGCAAAACCCAACCTAGTAAGCTGAAATCAGGGTTTATACAACTACATCATGGTGCTCCCAGATTAAGTAGCAAAAACCTGCTGACAGATTACCTTTAAGGTCCATGTCCTACTTGAGTGGTACTTCAAAGGGACTTTCCATTCTATCAATTGTTTGTAAAGGTTCTATGTGACATAATAAAAATACAAAGCTAACCTCCACCCCAAAGCTTCTGTTTCATCTCTCCCTGGGTCCCCCATTGGTCTCTGTTTCATGATTCAGCTTTGCAAGCCGAAAACCCTACTAAGTAAATTATTACTTCAGGCAGGCCATCACTGCATGGAATTATTTATTAAGATCATTTCTTGTGTGTTGATATGGGGTAAGAAAAAAGAGACCAGTTGGGACCTAAATAACAGTGGAATACAAATATGTACTGTACATGTACGTGTCATTTGAATTCTTTTTATAAATTATAATTGGCAGCATAACTGCATTAATCTACTAAAATTAAACTCCTAACAAGGATAAGGGCTTATGCACATGATTGCCAATACCTGATCACAACACTGTTGTACTGTGTGCTGCCTCTTTCCTTTATCAATTATCATTGTCACCAAGTATTGGTAATTATTAGTGATGAGCGAGTGTGCTCGTTACTCAAGTTTTTCGAGTATGCTCGGATGTTCTCCGAGTATTTTGGGTGTGCTCGTAGATTATGTTTGAGTCCTGCAGATGCATGATTTAGACAACCTGCATACATGTGGGGACTCCCTAACAAACAGGAAATCTCTGCATGTGTTCAGGCTGTCTAGCAGCTGCAAATCTTGCAGCTGCGGGGACTGAAACATAATCTATGAGCACACCCAAAATACTCGGAGAACACCCGAGCATGCTCGGAAAACTCGAGTAACGAGTACACTTGCTCATCACTAGTAATTATGGCTTGCTTTAATGTAATATTGCATGGATTTCTTGTCCTTTTTGGTGAATTTCTTATGCACATGACCATATTACTGCTCTGTGCAACCTAGAGGTCAGATTTCAAGCAAGGATTATGTAAATCTGATAAGGCTTGGAATCATGTCTAGAGGTCTATGGTATGGACCGGCAGAGCTTTTGTATGATAAGATCCATCAACGGCATCATTGCTATATTGTAACCATTATTGTCTGTAAGAAATGTACAAGTATACCTAGTTTGGTATTGGCCCACCTACTGGTATCTTATAACAATCAGTATTCCAGTGTATGAGTTAAAAATGTCATAACATTATGGGTTTGCTATGAAAAGCCAGACTTTACTCACATAATGATATTGATGTTACTTATTTGAAAAGAAAGAAAAAATTACCCCATGTTTCATCTCTTTTTAAATTGCATTTTACTGTGACTTTTGTGAATAAAATGTCACTTTTTAAATCCTAGATAGAAAGTTATAATTTCCTAAAATATTAAAATGGTCATAAAGTGTGCCTAACTTTCTACTGTATCATTTATTATGAGTAATATGCTGATGGCAAAACCATTTTGCATGTTAACATACCACAAGATTAAAATATAATTTAAAGATTGAAATGTTGCATTTCAAATTGAGTTAATTTTTTTTTATCTTCCCAAGTTGTTCTGAAGTCATCATAACTCCCGCTGAATGGTTTTTAACTTTAATGAAACAATTTTCAACCAGACTGGGATAGAAGTGCTATTTGTACCGACATACAGAATAGTCCCTGCATGAGCCATAAAATGAAATGAGTAACAATTTTAATGCCTCAACTCTTGTTCTGTACAAATCAATATATCAATCAGACGTCATATCAACATTTAAAGGAGAACTTTCTTGTAAGCTTTCTGACCTCAGCAGCAGTTAATGTGGTTATTACTGCTTGTAATTTCAAAATGTGGATGTGAAAAGAGAACAGAAAAAACAATAGTAAATGAATTTATTTCCCAAAGCATGCCATGCTCTGGAGTTTTGTACCTCATTGTAATGTGTCTTGTCAGGTCCTGTGATACTCACTAATCCATTGCTCTAAATCTGGACATACACATCAGAAAGCTGCAGACTGAACACTTTGTTGACCAAAATCTATATTACCTGACTCATCCATATATATGCACACTTGACAAGCATGCGGATGTTTGTAGGTTCTGTTCTATACCTGTAGTGTGTTATTCTAGTCCTTCACTTATTAGTGTGATGTATGGAGAGAGGCTATTAAGCTTATAAAATACAATGATACTGGTTAACAAAAAATGGTTGCTTATCTCCTGAAAGAACTAAAGGATTTGGTGCTTAAAGAAGACGTCCAGCAATTTAGCTTTCTCCATCCGTGCAGCCCTTATCCTGATTGACTGTCACACTCTGCAATTCCCTTACACATGGTCTACTTAACCCCTTTCCAACATCAGGCGTAATAGTACACCGATGTCGGATACCCTCCCTTTGATCTGGGATCCGGCGGTGAGCCCACATCTTTCCCGGGACATGTTAACTGTTTTGAACAGCTGACATGTGCCCGCAATAGTCGCGGGTGAAATCGCGATCCACCTCTGGCTATTTAGTTAAATGCTACTGTAAAATGCTGATTGCGCAGAAATACGCACACCGATGACCCGCATCATGTAATCGCGGGTCACCGGTGGGTCAGCATGACAACCTGAGGTCTCAAGGATATTGTATGATACAGTATGACCATGATCATAATCACCCAATCTATCAAGAAAAAAAAGAATTCACCTGATCGCTAAACGGCGTAGCGGGAACAAAGTCAAAACGCCCAAATAACATTTTTTTGGTTGCCGTGACATTGCATTAAAATGTAAAAGATCGTATCTGCACCAAAATGGTATAACTAAAAATGTCAGCAAAAAATAAGCCCTCACTCAACCTGAGATCATGAAAAATGGAGACGCTACGGGTATTGGAAAATGGCACCATTTTTTTTTTTTTAGCAAAGTTTGGAATTTTTTTTCACCACTTAGATAAAAAATAACCTAGACATGTTTGGTGTCTATGAACTCGTAATGACGTGGAGAATCATACTGGCAGGTCAGTTTTAGCATTTAATGAACCTAGCAAAAAAGCCAAACAAAAAAACAGTGTGGGATTGCACTTTTTTTGCAATTTCACAGTACTTGAATTTTTTTTCCCATTTTCTAGTACATGACATGGTAAACCCAATGGGGATGTTCAAAAGTACAACTCGTCCTGCAAAAAATAAGCCCCCACATGGCCATATTGACTGAAAAATAAAAAAGTTCTGGCTCTGGGAAGGAGGGGAGCGAAAAACAAAAACGCAAAACTGAAAAAAGCTCCAGTCATGAAGGGATTAAATCCATATTGTTCAGCCTCCTCTATATTCTCTTCACTCTCCATCTAGATTCTCACATTTCACACTGCCATTTTTGCCTTTATGTTCTTCTATCAATCCTATGTTGCATCAGTACAGCATCACATGGGAATCTAGAGTCATACAATCTCTGCCTGTTTTATGATTCCCCACTTTATATTTAAGTTAGCTGATAAAATAAAAGTCAGAAAGGCTGAACTGTGATGTTCTATGTTATAACTCTAATTCAGGAACTGTGCAGTTCTAACCATTATTTGTGGTAGGAGCTTCTGTCTTTCCTTGAGCTTTCAATCTCCAATCCTCACAAGATCTCCTTCTCTACTCCTCTGTTATTTCCCACAATCGCATACAAGATTTCGCCCGTGCATCCCCTCTACTCTGGAACTTCAACATATCAAACTCTTGACTACCGTGGAAACCTTCAAAAGGAACCTCAAGACAAACCTCTTCCGACAAGCCTACAACCTCTAATAACCATCGTTTCACTATACTGCTGCACAACCAGCTCTACCCTCACCTACTGTATCCTGACCCATCCCTTGTAGACTGTGAACCCTTGTGGGCAGAGCTCCTATTTTCTCCTGTATCAGTCGTGACTTGTATTGCTTAAGATCATTGTCCTTGTTTTTTTATTATACCCCTTTTCACATGTAAAGTGCCATGGAATAAAAGGCACTATAATAATAAATGATAATACTGTAATAAACTGCTCTATCCTTATCTCCTCTAACATCATCTATCTTTAGAGAGTCTGGGGTGTCCTCATATGTATTAGATGGTCTTCCGGTCACACTAAAATCGGGAAATCATTGGGTTAAAATGACTATAACCTTAACTTAGATGGCCCCATAGAGCTAATCTTTTCTTAAATCTTCTTAAATAAGATATTTTTTAAAGAAGCACTCCTACTAACTTTTTATTGCTTAAATATCGTATAGGTGGATGTAGTGTGAGTTTATTAATATACTTACCCACAGCTGCTCTCTCCGGTGTCCAGTGGCATTTTTCTGCTCTCATGAATGACGTTACCGATCTGCAGACGCCTCCAAATCATGCTGAGCTCTGCATGACCCAGAAGTGACTTCTACAATGTAAGTCTATGGAGTGGCAGAATGATGCTCAGCCTTTCATTATCACAGCAACTTTTGGCTCACACAGAGAGTGTAGAGGGAGCAGGCAGGTCTCATTTGTGGGGACGTCACTGAGAAGAGCAGAGGAAGATGCTAGACACCGAAGAGAGTGGCGGTAGGTGAGTGTATTAATACAATTACGCTACATTATATGCATGTACACACATTTAAACAATAAAAATATTAGTGAGAGTGCTTTTTTAAGCAAGATAATATTAAAACTATGTGTTTAATGTGTAAGAATTACTTTACATAAGTTGTCTAAATACAAATAGAAATAGGAATATGATTGATTTAAAATACTAATTAGAACACTTGTGCTCAATTTAGGACATAATGACAACAAGCACATTAGGATGTAAAAAATGGGGAAAAAAGAAGAGATCTACCAGTAAAGTCAAAAATATATAATTTTCATCTACTATATAATTGTCTAAGGGTCACTTCTGTCTGTCTGTCTGTCCCTCTGTCTGTCACGGATATTCATTGGTCGCAGCCTCCGTCTGTCATGGAAATCCAAGTCGCTGATTGGTCGCGGAAAAAACGGCCACGACCAATCAGCGACGGGCACAGTCCGGCAGCAAAATGGCCGCTCCTTACTCCCCGCAGTCAGTGCCTGGCGCCTGCTCCATACTCCCGAGTCCCCTCCAGTCACCGCTCACACAGGGTTAATGGCAGCGGTAACAGACCGCGTTATGCTGCGGGTAACGCACTCCGTTACCGCTGCTATTAACCCTGTGTGTCCCCAACTTTTATTACTATTGATGCTGCCTATGCAGCATCAATAGTAAAAAAATGTAATGTTAAAAATAATAAAAAAACCAAACCTGCTATTCTCACCCTCCGTAGTCCACCGAGCCGCACGCGGCTGCCGCCATCTTCCGTTCCTAGAGATGCATTACGAAATTACCCAGAAGACTTAGTGGTCTCGCAAGACCACTAAGTCTTCTGGGTAATTTCGCAATGCATCCTGGGAACGGAAGACTGCGGCAGCCGCGCGCACATCGCCAGAGCTTCAGTGGATCCCAGTGGGTGAGTATAGATTTATTTTTTATTTTAATAATTTTTTTAACAGGGATATGGTGCCCACATTGCTATATACTGCGTGGGCTGTGTGATATATTGCTGGGGCTGTGCTATATACTACATGGGCAGTGTGATATACTGCATGGGCTGTGTGATATACTGCGGGGGCTGTGCTATATACTACATGGGCAGTGTTATATACTACGTGGGCAGTGTTATATACTACGTGGGCTGTGTGATATACTGCGGGGGCTGTGCTATATACTACATGGGCAGTGTTATATACTACGTGGGCTGTGTGATATACTACATGGGCAGTGTTATATACTACGTGGGCAGTGTTATATACTACGTGGGCTGTGTGATATACTGCGGGGGCTGTGCTATATACTACATGGGCAGTGTTATATACTGCGTGGCCTGTGTTATATACTATGTCGCCTGTGTTATATACTGCGTGGCTGCTATATACTGCGTGGGCTGTGTTATATAGTACGTAGGCTGTGTTATGTACTGCGTGTCCTGTATTAACGCAGCGGGTATTCTAGAATATGTATGTATGTATTTAGCAGCCACATAATATATAGCACAAGCCACGTACTATTTGTCTGCTATATACTACATGCCTCCTATATACTACATGGTCTGTGCTATATACTATGTGGCTGCTATATACATACATACATATTCTAGAATACCCAATGCGTTAGAATAGGGCCACCATCTAGTTACAATTAAATGTAAAAGACAAGAGATAAAAAATCACTTGATATATCGCAAAAATACCATAGGGGACACTGGGCATATTAGAAAGGGCAAAAAAAATAAAAAAATATCATATGTATAATTACAAATAGAAAGAGGACAACTATATTGTTGGCCAAATTTTCACTAATGCCACTGAAGATTAATTTTGTAAAAAATTTATTTCGTCTGAAGAATTTGATTCAGTAATTTAGTTAGACAGAACACTGACTGGAGGTGATGATAAATATTAGACAGCCCATGTAACATACTGTGATAAAACCACACACAGAACTGTTAAGTGGTAAGTAAAGTAAAATCTTAAAGAAACATAACTGTCAATGTAATATCCTGAGTGCACAAATCTGCAGTGATCTTACAGTGGTACAGACACTTTAATGTTCAGTCATTTGTACAAACAATCCAACAATGATTCTGTATTACACATTGATGCACCAAATATAGCTCTGAAAACTGCCTTATGGAATAGGGTTTTTGTACTTTTTTTGTATGAGATTTTTATTATGAGTGGAAATTAAAAAGATCAGAGCCTTATTTTCTCATGAAGCTCTGATACAATAAAGATAATAGAAAACAATAAAAGAAATGAGTGCACTTATAATATTTAGCCTTTATTATTGTACATTAGTTCAGCTATACCTATTAAAGGTTTTAGATATAAATCTGAAAAACAAAATATAGACACAAACAGTATTGTACAAACGTTTTGGTCTGGTATGGAGAAAGCATAGTTTCAAAATTTATATGAACAGAAAAGAGAAATCTAATTATAATTAATAATTGGTGTGACTAGCTTTTGTCTTTAAAGCAGCAAAAAAGCATAATCTCTTCTAGGTACACTTGCAAATGGTTTTGAAGGATGTCCGCAGGAAGGTTGTTCCAAACATCTTGGAGAACTAACTACAGATCTTTTCTGGATATAGGATTGCACAAGTCCTTCTCTCACTAGAGCTCTTTGGGACCGATATCATCACTTCAAGGACTTGCTGTTCATTTCAACACTGATATTATGAGCATGTTTGAGATCAATCAGACACCTTCCTTATTATATTTCATGATAGACATATAACTTGTATTTCTCAGCGTTAAGGACATCATTAATCATAAGGCTGCTTTCACACATCAGTTTTTTGCCGTCAGTCACAATCTGGCAAATTTTGAAAAAAAACGGATCAAACAAAAGATGTCGCCGAAACCGTTTTTTCTCACAGACTTGTATTAGCGACGGATTGCCTCAGGTTTCATTCATTTTTCGCCAGATCTGTCGAAAATTGTTTTTTCGGTGGCCGGAGAAAAACGGATATAGTAACTTTTTTGTGTCCATCGCCGTCTGTTATTTGCTAGAATGGAACCCTATGGCGCCGGATCCATCAAATGACGGAATCCAGCGACATATTCTGTTTTTTTGACTGAGCATGCTCCGATTTTTTTAGGATCCAATTAGCTGGATCAGCTAGTCGGATCCGTTGAAAACAACGGATCCATCGCATCAGTTTTTCACAATCTGTGACGGATCCATTTTTCAACATTCCACGAATTGTGACTGATGGCAAAAAACTGATGTGAAAGCAGCCTTACCAAATCCCCAATTCCATTTGCTGAAATGCAGCCTTGATTTCCAAGGACCGCCAACTATGCTTTACTGTTCTGCAGACACTCATTATTGTGCCTATTGTGCCAGTCTCCAGCCCTTCACCAACACACTGCCTTCTGTTCAGACCATTATTTGACATTTAGCATCATGAGTCCAGAGCATCATTGCTGCCATTTTCTGTATCTCAATTCTTATATTTTCATGCACAGTTCAGTTACTCAGCCTTGATTCCATGTCAAAGGCACTTTTTTTTCCACAATTCTTCCACAAAGTCCCCTTTTGGCCAGATTCCTTTAAAAAGTAGTTGGGTGTAGCTAGGTTCCACTGGTTGCTGTCACTTCTGAGCTGATGGCACTGCTGTATGTCTTCCGATTTGGAAGGAAAGTAAGCATGATGTGTCTTTTATCTGCTGCATGAAGTTTCCTTGACCAACCACTATGTCTAAAACCCTTAATGTTGCCCGTTTCTTAGTGTCTTCAATGCTAAGAGGTACAGACACTTATCCATCATACAATACCATCAAAAAAGTGTTTGATTGGTTCCAAATTTATTGTGCAGCAGGACAACTCTACACATACAACCAATGCTGTTAAAGAGAACCTGTCTGTAGGATTGTGCACAGTAACCTACATACAGTGTCAGGTTGAAGCCATTATACTGATTAAAATGATACATTGGTTGATGAAATTTATCTTGTGCTTGTTGTTTAATCTTTATTTTCAGTTAATTATATGCTCGTGTTCCGGGGTGGCCTGTGCGGAGAATCTTCATGTGGTTCTCTGATTAGGTATTCATCTCTATGGCTTCTGAGTCAGACAGATCACTGATCCCTCTGTGACTTGCCCCCTAGTTTACATAGTGAATATTATATATATATTGAAAAAAAATTACCTTCTGCAGGCAGGCACTGGCGGCGGTGCCTATGCTGCAGCATGATCGCATGTGTAATGTGTATTTTATTATTTTATTTGATGGTATACAAAAATTCATTAAACAAAAAAAATCAGTTTGAAAATGGCACTGGCAGCCCCATCTTGCTAGAAAAAAATTGTCTCCACAAAGATGGTGCCGGACGCGCCTGCACAGTGGTATCTATCGGCGATCCAATAGATGCTACTGTGCATGCATTGGAAGCACCATCTCAGAGAAGGAAATTTTTTTTTATCTAGCAAGATGGTGCCTGCACAGTAGCAGTTATCTTATCACCAGCGCCATTTTCAGACTGATTTTTTTAAATTAATTTATGTGTACCATTAACCCCTTCATGACCCAGCCTATTTTGGCCTTAATGACCTTGCCGTTTTTTGCAATTCTGACCAGTGTCCCTTTATGAGGTAATAACTCCGGAACGCTTCAACAGATCCTAGCGATTCTGAGATTGTTTTTTCGTGACATATTGGGCTTCATGTTAGTGGTAAATTTAGGTCGATAATTTCTGAGTTTATTTGTGAAAAAAATGGAAATTTGGCAAAAAATTTGAAAATTTCGCAATTTTCACATTTTGAATTTTTATTCTGTTAAACCAGAGAGTTATGTGACACAAAATAGTTAATAAATAACGTTTCCCACATGTCTACTTTACATCAGCACAATTTTGGAAACAATTTTTTTTTTTGCTAGGAAGTTATAAGGGTTAAAATTTGACCAGTGATTTCTCATTTTTACAACAAAATTTACAAAACCATTTTTTTTAGGGACCACCTCACATTTGAAGTCATTTTGAGGGTTCTATATGGCTGAAAATACCCAAAAGTGACACCATTCTAAAAACTGCACCCCTCAAGGTGCTCAAAACCACATTCAAGAAGTTTATTAACCCTTCAGGTGTTTCACAGCAGCAGAAGCAACATGGAAGTAAAAAATGAACATTTAACTTTTTAGTCACAAAAATGATCTTTTAGCAACAATTTTCTTATTTTCCCAGCGGTAAAAGGAGAAACTGGACCACGGACGTTGTTGTCCAATTTGTCCTGAGTACGCTGATACCTCATATGTGGGGGTAAACCACTGTTTGGGCGCACGGCAGGGCTCAGAAGGGAAGGAGCGCCATTTGACTTTTTGAATGAAAAATTGGCTCTAATCTTTAGCGGACACCATGTCACGTTTGGAGAGCCTCCGTGTGCCTAAACATTGGAGCTCCCCCACAAGTGACCCCATTTTGGAAACTAGACCCCCCAAGGAACTTATCTAGAAGCATAGTGAGCACTTTAAACCCCCAGGTGCTTCACAAATTGATCCGTAAAAATGAAACAGTACTTTTTTTTCACAAAAAAATTATTTTAGCCTCAATTTTTTCATTTTCACATGGGCAACAGGATAAAATGGATCCTAAATTTTGTTGGGCAATTTCTCCTGAGTACACCAATACCTTACATGTGGGGGTAAACCACTGTTTGGGCACATGGTAAGGCTCGGAAGGGAAGGAGCGCCATTTGACTTTTTGAATGAAAAATTATCTCCATCGTTAGCGGACACCATGTCGCGTTTGGAAAGCCCCTGTGTGCCTAAACATTGGAGCTCCTCCACAAGTGACCCCATTTTGGAAACTAGACCCCCCAAGGAACTCATCTAGAGGCATAGTGAGCACTTTAAACCCCCAGGTGCTTCACAAATTGATCCGCAAAAATGAAAAAGTACTTTTTTTTCACACAAAATTTCTTTTAGCCTCAATTCTTTCATTTTCACATGGGCAACAGGATAAAATGGATCCTAAAATTTGTTGGGCAATTTCTCCTGAGTATGCCGATACCTCATATGTGGGGGTAAACCACTGTTTGGGTGCACGGCAAGGCTCGGAAGGGGAGGCGTGCCATTTGACTTTTTGAATGGAAAATTAGCTCCAATCGTTAGCGGACACCATGTCGCGTTTGGAGAGCCCCTGTGTGCCTAAACATTGGAGCTCCCCTACAAGTGACCCCATTTTGGAAACTAGACCCCCCAAGGAACTTATCTAGATGCATAGTGAGCACTTACAACCCCCAGGTGCTTCACAGAAGTTTATAACGCAGAGCCGTGAAAATAAAAAAATAATTTTCTTTCCTCAAAAATTATTTTTAGCCCAGAATTTTTTATTTTCCCAAGGATAATAGGAGAAATTGGACCCCAAGTGTTGTTGTCCAGTTTGTCCTGAGTACGATGATACCCCATATGTGGGAGTAAACCACTGTTTGGGCGCACGGCAGGGCTCGGAAGGGAAGGCACGCCATTTGGCTTTTTGAATGGAAAATTAGCTCCAATCATTAGCGGACACCATGTCGCGTTTGGAGAGCCCCTGTGTGCCTAAACATTGGAGCTCCAGCACAAGTGACCCCATTTTGGAAACTAGACCTCCAAAGGAACTAATCTAGATGTGTGGTGAGCACTTTTAACCCCCAAGTGCTTCACAGAAGTTTATAACGCAGAGCCATGAAAATAAAAAATAATTTTTCTTTTCTCAAAAATGATTTTTTAGCCCACAATTTTTTATTTTCCCAAGGGTAACAGGAGAAATTGGACCCCAAAAGTTGTTGTCCAGTTTCTCCTGAGTACGCTGATACCCCATATGTGGGGGTAAACCATTGTTTTGGCACACGTCGGGGTTCGGAAGGGAAGTAGTGACGTTTTGAAATGCAGACTTTGATGGAATGCTCTGCGGGCGTCAGGTTGTGTTTGCAGAGCCCCTGATGTGCCTAAACAGTAGGAACTCCCCACAAGTGACTCCATTTTGGAAACTAGACCCCCAAGGGAACTTATCTAGATGTGTGGTGAGCACTTTGAACCCCCAAGTGCTTCACAGAAGTTTATAACGCAGAGCCGTGAAAATAATAAACGTGTTTCCTTTCCTCAAAAATATTTTTTTAGCCCAGAATTTTTTATTTTTGCAAGAGTAACAGGAGAAATTGGACCCCAAAAGTTGTTGTCCAGTTTCTCCTGAGTACGCTGATACCCCATATGTGGGGGTAAACCACTGTTTGGGCACATGCCGGGGCTCGGAAGGGAAGTAGTGACGTTTTGGAATGCAGACTTTGATGGAATGGTCTGCAGGCATCATGTTACGTTTGCAGAGCCCCTGATATGCCTAAACAGTAGAAACCCCCCACAAGTGACCCCATTTTGAAAACTAGACCACCCAAGGAACTAATCTAGATGTGTGGTGAGCACTTTCAATCCCCAAGTGCTTCACAGAAGTTTACAACGCAGAGCCGTGAAAATAAAAAATCATTTTTCTTTCCTCAAAAAAGATGTTTTAGCAAGCAATTTTTTATTTTCACAAGGGTAACAGGAGAATTTGGACCCCAATATTTGTTGCCCAGTTTGTTGTGAGTACGCTGATACCCCATATGTGGGGGTAAACCACTGTTTGGGCACACGTCAGGGCTCGGAAGGGAAGTAGTGACGTTTTGGAATGCAGACTTTGATGCAATGGTCTGCGGGCATCATGTTACGTTTGCAGAGCCACTGATATGCCTAAACAGTAGAAACCCCCCACAAGTGACCCCATTTTGGAAACTAGACCCCCCAAGGAACTAATCTAGATGTGTGGTGAGCATTTTCAATCCCCAAGTGTTTCACAGAAGTTTACAACGCAGAGCCGTGAAAATAAAAAATCATTTTTCTTTCCTCAAAAAAGATGTTTTAGCAAGCAATTTTTTATTTTCACAAGGGTAACAGGAGAATTTGGACCCCAATATTTGTTGCCCAGTTTGTTGTGAGTACGCTGATACCCAATATGTGGGGGTAAACCACTGTTTGGGCACACGTCAGGGCTCGGAAGGGAAGTAGTGACATTTGAAATGCAGACTTTGATGGAATGGTCTGCGGGCGTCACATTGCATTTGCAGAGCCCCTGATGTGCCTAAACAGTAGAAACACCCCACAAGTGACCCCATTTTGGAAACTAGACCCCCAAGGAACTAATCTAGATGTGTGGTGAGCACTTTCAACCCCCAAGTGCTTCACAGAAGTTTATAACGCAGAGCCGTGAAAATAAAAAATAATTGTTCTTTCCTCAAAAATTTTGTTTTAGCAAGTAATTTTTTATTTTTGCAAGGGTAACAGGAGAAATTGGACCCCAACATTTGTTGCCCAGTTTGTCCTGAGTACGCTGGTACCCCAAATGTGGGGGTAAACCACTGTTTGGGCGCACGTCGGGGCTTGGAAGGGCAGGAGCACCATTTGACTTTTTGAACGCAAGATTGGCTGGAATCAATGGTGGCGCCATGTTGCGTTTGGATACCCCTGATGTGCCTAAACAGTGGAAACCCCTCAATTCTAACTTCAACACTAACCCCAACACACCCCTAATCCTAATCCCAACTGTAGCCATAACCCTAATCACAACCCTAACCCCAACACACCCCTAACCACAACCCTAACCGCAACACACCCGTAACCCTAATTCCAACCCTAATCCTAACCCTAATCCCAACCGTAACCCTAATCCCAACCCTAACCACAACTGTAACCCCAACTGTAACGATTTTTGAAAAATCTGCAGGTAAAAGGCACTGCGTTTTACCTGCGGATTTTCAGCAGATTTCCAGTGTTTTTTTGTGCGGATTTCACCTGCGGATTCCTATTGAGGAACAGGTGTAAAACGCTGCGGAATCCGCACAAAGAATTGACATTCTGCGGAAAATACAACGCAGCGTTTCTGCACGGAATTTTCCGCACCATGGGCACAGCGGATTTGGTTTTCCTTAGGTGTACATGGTACTGTAAACCTGATGGAAAACTGCTTCGAATTCGCAGCGGCCAATCCGCTGCGGATCCGCGGCCAATCCGCTGCGGATCCGCGGCCGATCCGCTGCGCATCCGCGGCCGATCCGCTGCGGATCCGCCGCCGATCCGCTGCGGATCCGCGGCCGATCCGCTGTGGATCCGCGTCCGATCCGCTGCGTATCCGCTGCGGATCCGCGGCCGATCCGCTCTGTGTGCACATGCCATAACCCTACCCCTAACCCTACTCGTAACCCTAACCCTACCCCTAACCCTACCCCTAGTTCTAACCCTAGTTCTAACCCTAACCCTAGTGGAAAAAGAAAGAAAAAATTTTCTTTATTTTATTATTGTCCCTATGGGGGTGATAAAGGGGGGGGGGGTTGTTAATTTATTTTTTTATTTTGATCGCTGTGATAGAACCTACCACAGCGATCAAAATGTACTTGTAAGGAATCTGCCGACTGGCAAATTCGGCGGGCGCACTGAGCATGCGCCCGCCATTTTCCAAGATGGCGGCGCCCAGCGAGGAGACGGCCGGACACCGGGAGGATCGGTAAGTATGAAGGGGTGGTGGGGGGGTGGATCGGAGCACAGGGGGGGTGATCGGAGCACAGGGGGGGGGGATCTGAGCAAGGAGGGAGCGGACAGGAGGATGGGGGAGCCGGCAGGCGGACGGAGGGGACCGGACCCCATAACGGAGGACTGGGGGGGCGATCGGTGGGTGTGGGGGGGGGCACCTGAGTATTTCCAGCCATGGCCGATGATATTGCAGCATCGGCCATGGCTGGATTGTAATATTTCACCAGTTTTTTAGGTGAAATATTACAAATCGCTCTGATTGGCAGTTTCACTTTCAACAGCCAATCAGAGCGATCGTAGCCACGGGGGGGTGAAGCCACCCCCCCTGGGCTGAAGCACCACTCCCCCTGTCTCTGCAGATCGGGTAAAATCGGAGTTAACCCCTTCACCCGATCTGCAGGGACGCGATCATTCCATGATGCATACGCTGCGTCATAGGTCGTTTTGGCACCGACTTTCATGACGCAGCGTATGCGTCAAAGGTCGTTAAGGGGTTAAATAAAAGAATTAAACACACATAATAGATGGGGTCATGCTGCAGCGTCAGCTCCTGCCTGTGGAAGGTGATTTAGTTTTCTTTTCAATATATATAATTTTCATTATGTAAAATAGGGGGCCGGTAACCGAGGGATCAGTGACCTGTCAGAAGCCATACAGATCAATAGCTAAGCAGAGCACCACATGAGTGAGCACTGTCCATCAGAAGCTAAGGCAGTCCCCAAGATGCAAACTGCAATGGCCATGAGCTGGGTGCAATGATGAACTGAGCACGAAGCCCCCTCATTTGCACATGGATTAGAAGTTATTTTCACACGCACTATACCAATAACAGGTACAGTACTAGTAAGATTTTTATAGGAGTGTAGTCCCCTATATCACAGTATATTTAGTCTAAATTGCATTTTGGGGTGAAAGACTCTTTTTAATTAATATTGCACTTCCTTAGCACATCACAGTTAACAGCTTTTTTTTATCTCTAACTACTAAGCATTATTAGTTTTAAGAACCTTAAAAGCCTACCACCAGCAATATTAGATCACCCAGTATGGCTTTGCCTAGGAGGAGTTGTGCATGGGTCCCGCGTGCCTGGTGAATTCCATTATGCTCACTACACACACACTTTAGATAGCATCATCCACCTACGTTACACCTACTTTTTCCCATCTGAGGATTCCATAAATATTAGACCTTGCAATTTTTTTGCCGATGGGCAAGAGAAATGTGAGTCACCGAAAGATGTAAAAAAACCTATCCTTGTTCTAAACTTAGTGCTATCCAGCACATTTCTACCATTCCTATATTTATGTATTGAATTTAGTTGCATTTTTTTCCTAAATATAATTTCTCTGATGGTAAATAAATGACCCAAGAAAAGGTACACTTACAATGCATTACACATTGGGGAATGTACTACTAGATGCTGTATCAGAAGAAAAAGGCATTCTTTACATGCGACTTGCTCCCCAGAGTGCACACAGTGCATGGGAACTGAACAAAGGAAAATTGCCTCCTTGAAAGTTCAATATTTCTCTACACAGCTGACAGATTTTTAGGACACTGATCCATACAGGAGATTAGGGATTGAAAAGATTTTCTTAGTGGAAAGCGTTCCTGCTGTTTGTACTGTAAATACTACTTAGAGGGGTTTTTTTTAAACAGCTTGATATGAAGCACACTGTTTAATGGATAAAATATTCAGATCTAGGAAGCTTTATTATGCGTTAAGGCAGGTGGTGCGGCGATTCCAATCAGGGAAAGAATAAGTCATGGAAGGATTCAGAACAAGAAAACTGTAATCACTTTTGTTGAAGGATTTTGCATTAGTTCTAAGGAAGGTTCCTGGCTCATAACTTTCCATTATGGCTTTTGTGGCTATTTTCGAGAGAGAGAGGGGCGAGGTGAATAGCGGTCCAGCAGTGTTCTGTGGGAATCTTAATATTAAGGCTACAATACAGGTCTTTGTTTCCTTCATAAAGTAAAAGTAAGTGCTAATGTAGCTCATTTTCTGGCCATTCATGCTACAGATAGCAAGAAGTTATTTATTATTGGGGGTCATGAATGTTGATAAAGTTCCAAGAAATTTTAGGAATACATTTTTTCCAGAATGTCCTGTTTTGTCTTGGGGTTTCCTTGATTTCTGTGACTGAATCAATCAATCAATCCATTATTTTTCCCAATAAGCTCAGTGTTTACATAATAAGCCCAATAGTATACTGTAGGGACAGGACTACATCTATTAGCATTTATTGAACATAACTGCTAAAGCAATATCTACCGTACTCTCCTACAAAGCGCTTTCATTAGCATTTCGAAAATTGTGGCTGCAATGTTCACCTCTTTAGTGACAAGAACATTGCTGTGATTAGACAATAAGGATTGGTTCTCAGCATTCCACTAAAGATTTAGTGGAAAAATAAAACAATATAAAAAATAGGGCCCGCACAATTTTAGTATTAAATGAATGCATATATTTTTCTTTTTTGTGTAGCATACATCGGTGGTGGCCCCTCCAGGGCTCAGAACACTTATCGACCCATCTGTCCCACATAAGGTTTTAATTGCGAGCTAGGCCTGGTTTCCTTTTCAGTCCCCATTCACTTGAGGCTGCTTTGGCATATATTGAAGTAAGCCATTTAGTGGATAGGGACGATCAATATTAATAGGTCACCTTGATTTTGTTGGATGGATTTTGTTCTTCACAGTCAAAAAAATTATATGCTTGGAGTAAATTAAACTATTCTCACAGAAAAATCCCCAAGATGTAATCACCAGATTATCATAAAATTTAACCTTTATTTATAATATTAAAAACATATATGTGCACTTGACAAAACCATCACCAATAGATGCAAGTGTACTACAGGAAAGGCTGGAACAGTGTCAAGCCCTACGCTCTCTAAGTGCCCCTTACCTGCCTGCGGAGGTTGGCACCCTATTATCCTACGCCGTGGCGCCCCCGCCAATCGCCAATAGCTTGTTCTGTACACTTAGATTCTCATTGTTCTTGGCAGCACGTCCTGTTTACATGGGACGTTGTGCTGCCGAGAACGATGATTTTTAGGGAAGTCATTTCACCCAACAAACAAGTGTTTTTGCAGGCTCTCTCTTCTATCTGATTACCAGCTAGGAATACTCATTGTGGATAATTGGCCAGTGTAAATGCACCTTTAGACTAAATTGTATTTCTCACCTGTGAGATCATTTGTAATCAATCAAATTATCCAACTTGGCAAAGTCTTTCTGCTCACCATAACTCTAAAGCCGGCCATATATGGTACAATCTGCCATAGCTTGTTCTACTATTTGGCAACTGGTTGTTAAAACTGTAAATGCTGTGACTGACGTTGTCATATCAGCATTACCTAATGTAATAACTTATTACAACAGACTGTCAAAGGTCCTAGTGCAACAGTAAAACTGATAATTAGTGCACCAGCACAAAGAAATAAAAGTTTAAAAGTCACAAACAGGCACAAGATTACTAGAAAACTAGTGTCACTTTAACTGTTCTACTACTAGGACTTATACCGTCCTACCATTTAGAGGTAAAATCATCCTGCCAGGTTCCTTTGAGTGATAAGAAAGAACTTACAATAAATGTAATATATGTATGTGCCCAACTTTATGTGTAAATTTGTATACAGGTCCAAATTTCTATTCGATCACTTTAATGATACAAAATTGTAGAGTTTGAAGCTGTTATTTTTTATATAGCTATTATAATCATTTATTCTATTGATAGACATAGACACACTAAATATTTGTTTACAACATACATATAGTAGGAGCCTCGACCATACAATCTTACAAGCTATAAGGTGTCAAGGAATGGTTTAAGTAGCTCTAGACATGAGGCAGAAGTAGTGTTAGACTACTCATTAGGCTATGTTATTTGCTAGTCACAAAAGAGACTTTTCAGTGACTGTTCACCGGGATAAGGGATGTCAGTAATGAGGGTCAGTATTACAAAGGAGAAGAGAGGAAAAGCCCAAGAGGATGCTTGATGAACGTGTGTAACCCTAGAACGGATATTGGGGGCCTTTTAGGCCCCCATGCTTAAATTTTTGCTATTATCTGCAAAATTACTTTAGTTAGAATTTTGAAACTCCAGGTATTCCTCAAGTATGTCGTTGTTGATAATATCCAGTTGTTCATATAATTTTTTTCATAGGCATTATGGTGTAACAATGCTTGTTTGGTGAAAACTACATCTGTACGAATCGGGGGCCTTTTAGGCCCCCGCTATTTTTATCATGTTCTCAGTAGTGTTTGTGTCTCAAGTTACTTTATTTGTACTCAGTAATGCTGGTGGAGGGGCCAGGGTGTGGATAATAACATTTGAGGATGTCATGTGATTTTTGGAGGGAGTGATAAGGCCATGATCACCTCCGGTCCTTTGTAACACAGTAATGAGCTGTCTGGGGTCTGAAATAATGGGATCTGGGATCTGGGGTCTGAAATAGTCAAAACTCTTGCTGTTCCAATATTCAATTCAGGTAGAAACATTACCATGGACAATTATTTCACCAATGTTGAACTAGGCAATTTTCTGCTTGCAAAAGCTATTACACTTGTTGGTACTATAAAGCAAAACAGATGAGAAATTCCAGCAGCACTCAAACACAATCGTCAGCGAGCACTTTATGAGAGTGTCTTTGGATTCAATAACAAAGCGACTTTGGTGTCTTACAAGGCGAAGAAGGAGAAATCTGTAATTTTACTCAGTACCATGCATCACGATTGCAGTGTTGACAGCAATGACAAAAAATTGAAACCAGAAATCATCCTGCATTACAATACAACAAAAGGAGGTGTAGATAAAATGGATGAGATGGTGGGAGAATATTCGTGTAAGAGGCAAACAAAACGATGGCCTGTAGTACTATTTTCAAATATGCTTGATGTAGCAGCCCTAAATTCATTCATTATTTATACGGAAACTCATCCGAAATTTCATGCACAGAGGAAGGACAGGAAATGCATATTCTTGAAGGACTTTTGTCATGAACTTGTAATGCCTCACATGATGAGCGAAGCGACTTGAAATGCTTGCCAAAGCAAACTAAAGAAGCAATGAAACGGTGTGGCGTACAGTTTCAGATTATTCCAGAGCCAGGAGAAAGAAAATGAAAGCATTGTTTCATGTGTCCAAGAAACATAGAGAGGAAAACTGAGCGATATTGTTCCACTTGTAAGGAAACTGTTTGCAAAGAACACACTTCTGAAAAAATAACATGTCAGAATTGTTTGGAAGACTAATATAATAGAAAAGAAAGTTAGAATAAAAATGTAGCTGCAGCTAGTTTGCTATAGATTTCTATGCGTTTTTGTGTGTTTTCATGTCATTGTGTGAAATTTGGGAAAAAAAGATTTTTTGGTGTTTTCTGTGAAAAATTATAATTAAAATTTGGTCCACTATTCATATTTTATTGAGCAATTTTAAAACAAACTTGTGAAAGTTATTTAAGTGTGTTTTTCTACATTATGTGCATGGGGGCCTAAAAGGCCCCCAATACGTTAATATGTATATTTTTAACGTCATGCGTTCTAGGGGTTGTTGGCAGAGCACAGATTGGGAGTGAGGTGGAATTTGTGAATTAGAACTGGATGGTTCTTTGTAGGCAGAATGATTGGCAGACAGTGGAGGGACTGAGAAGTGGCTGATATTACAGGAATAGAAGGTGAGGTGGATGAGTTGTGCAGCAGTGAAGGATATGTTGGAGAGATTATTATTATTAATAAAAATAAATAGTTAAATATGACCTATATCAATTCTATCACAATTAGCTCCCCGTTGTGGTGTCTGAAGATAACTTGAATTTTATCACTTCAATCAATGGCTATATTTGGAACCTTGCAAGAGACAGAATGGACCAATATCGTTTAATGATATATAGTGAAAATAATCAGCACACAATGTTGGACTTGAAATTAAATTATAGTCATAGATCAATCCCTAAATTAGGCTGCCATTCTTTATGCCATAACATTAGTTTTCTTCATGTTTCCATTACATTGCAACCTTATATTGAGTAATCTTCCTTGTAGGCATATTTAGATCATTGTCATCGACAACTATGAATATAGTGTCAGCAGCATATTAAAGTTACTCATCTGTGAAATCATAGTATTCAATTCACCAGCTCAAATAATAGTCTACACTGATATGGCATTTACCAAACATTATTAACAGTAAATGTGAGCACAAGCTCCTTACTCCATTAACAATTCACTTAACTATGGATTAATCACTCGTGAGAGTTTGAGTTATTATAACTGTGCTCATGTCTCGTTTTAACGTGCGTTAATTGGGGGTTTAATTTTAATAGTATTCACAAATTGCTTGAACAACATTATAGCATCAACTGATCCACTGTATCTATCTGACTCCAGAACTAATTATTTTTAATTCTCTTAAGCAAATTATGCACTCTAGTCACATGGCCACATATTAATATTTACCATAACAATGGGCAATTAGGAAGATTAGTCCTGAGGCAAGAGAGAGTAGGAGAGGGTCAAGCAACATAGGAAATTATTAAACATTTGAATGCATTTTTAAACATTTTGGTCAGAGAATATGAGTATAATGTTACGAGAAGGGGGAACTTATTATAATAATAATAACGCAATAACATGGATCATGGCCAATAATAAAGGTTTATAACATATATGATAAATCAGATGATTAGAACTGCTCAGTGCTCAAAACTTCAAGTTTTAATTCCTTGGAGAGCCCATAAAAATACAGTTTTATTTGTTTAGCAGGTAAACAATGTAACAAACCTTTCTTGCTTTTATGTTGCAATAAAATGGCAAGCTGAGGTACTCATGATCACACCAAGCTATGTATAAATGCAATCATTAAGAAAAGACATAATGAACCATGATAATAAACTCTGCCAGCATGATTTTCTGTATTGTGGGCTCTTTTCTCTGCTTCTTCAACCAACACATTTACTGATATTGCACATATTTGTCTATCCATAATAGGTTTTCTCTACTGCTCTCTTTTTATTTGTCTCTCGTTAGTAACATTTCAACCACATTATATTCACGCATTATAAAATAAATGTTACTACAGGAAATGGTTACTCAATTTCAACCCCAGAAAAAAAATGTGTGGTAGATGCATGAATAGTGTACACAATTTTTTACTGTTTGTGGTACAACTTCATGTAGGTAATTTATTAATCTGAAATGTAAAATGCAAGCATGGAATTAGAGAAGATGGATTTCCAATGCAAAATAGTAGCTTATTCGCAAGTGGACAAGTGACGATAAAAGATGATAGATGGATAGATAGATAGATAGATAGATAGATAGATAACATGGTAATCGAAGAATGGGCCGAAGTACATACAGACTGTACAACCTAGTTGAGGAGCTGAACTCTGATGTCACAATTCACATGTTAGAGGGAGAAGCCCGGGAAACATTGACATGGGGTTCCACATCAACACAAAAAACTCTAGAAGACACTGTTGCCATATTAGAGGAGGTTTACGGAGAGAGATGCTCGGCCGATAGTTTCTGGACGCACTTCTTTAATTGGAGTCAGCAAGAAAACAAAATCTTTTCCTAGTATATACCTAATTGCTTTCCAAAGGATGTTTCATACCTGCCAAAAAAATGCACGGCTGGAGCCTCTGTTTTCATTGATCCTGACACCATCTTGTTTGTTCAGGGACTGATGGATTAATCGCTGAGACAGACATTGCGGGATCAGATACAGGGGGAATGAGACACTTCAGTTTGCCCAGGTTGCCGCAAAAGTTTTGGCTTGTGAAGGTGAGGATGATATAGGCTTTAGCATTGTGCAAATGTATGGCCTCAAAGGACAGAGAGTCCAGGCTGAAAATCAGCAGTCCGTCTCCTAGGCTGAAACAAGGGCATCAATTCAGGAACTGACCAGGCAAGTGGATCAGCTAAGAAGGTCTCATGCCCCATCAAGTGGGGAAGGGGAAGCCGGTCCATTCGACGTATGATCCGTCACCCCAAGAGATGGGAAGAACTGAGACATCCGACAAATGTCCCTTCATATAGGTCACAAGAAGAGACCAGAGACTGGACGGCCTCAGTGCAGAGTGACCTATTCCCAAGGACAACCTCGTCCAAACCAGGACCAAACCTGAGAACACCTGAACACTCTCTACCCTGGGGACCAATATGCTGGATGTGCTGAGAAAGAGGGCATGTCTCCCAGAACTGCCCCTAGCTCAGACAACGGATGGTAGAGTGCAAGCCAGGACATTTAAATGAGGCTCACCTAAGGTGCACTGGAGGGAATACCCCATGTAGGCAAGGCCTGAAATGCCCTAAGAACCTGGTTTCCTGAAGTTCAGTGATGGATGTATTGATTGAAGACAAGACCAAGAGCAGCCTAGTTGACACAGGAACCGAAGTCTCCACAATGCCACTGAAGTACTTTGAGACCCATTTTGGTCATTTAATTAAAGCTGAGTGATGAAAATGATTAAACTGATGGCCATTAACCAGACGAAGATTCCAGTCCGCAGGATAGGGTGGATGCACATGAAGATTGGAGACATGGATGTGGGTCAAGAAGGGGTTGTACTGCTGGATGAGGATTCACCAGTGCAGGCAGGATATGCAGTGACACATAAAGGAGGATTGCAGTGCAGAGGACAAACGGAGATAGCATAATGAACTACATACTGGGGGAATATACGTTTCCTCAAGTTCTCCTTTGGAATAATAAATAAATTAGAGACAGAACACATTCATTTCTCAACTGGGTGAGAACCAGCTGCCTGTGGTCAGCCCGTCCTTCTTCACTCTGCTTCCAGAATAGTTCATTATGTGTCACTACATGTCTGTTTACATGAGATGCATTTAGATAGTGCTGGCCAGCCCGCCTGATCTAATAGTATGGGCATCACTAATAGGCTGTAAACCAGATGCTGTGCACTACCTGTATGTGAACAGCACGCTATGCAAGCCTCTTTTGTGCAATCATATACTAAGCAATCATCCTCTCCGTGGATTGGTAGGCTGTGTGGTGGTATCATCAGTATTTTGCACCTGTGTTGCCGCCATCTTTACTGCATGGGTCTGCTGTTCTCTGCATTTGTTGCTCCCCTTTTTCTGCTGTATTAATTCGTGAATTTTTAGAGGATTTTTAGTCCTCTTTTTCTGGCTTTGCTGTTCAGTTTACTACACATCCTGCCAGCACTGGTACACTTATACATTAGGTCCTCTGATGTAACTAACGCTCTGCCCACATAGGGCAGAATACTACATACACTCCCAATGGCAAGTGCAAGGCTTTTTCGTTCGCCGGGTCAGTTACCTCCTCTGGTGCCTTCACTTTCAGGTTCCTTTGATATCCTTCTTCTACCTACCTCTTAACATGGGACTCGCATTCCACTTTTTATCTCCCTTCCTTTTTTCTTCCTAATGTACGATGTTTCACAGACACACTAAATGGTTAGAAATAGGCATTAATTCTGCATTTATATCTTTCTTTCCTTTTGATGGGATCAATTGTGTTCCTGTTTGACAAGCAGATTCCATTTGTTTTTAGGATCTCCAAAATCAGACACTGGTGTAGTGGCACACAAGTCTAATAAGTTCTCCAATTAGGAATTCGGCTTTCCTGATCCAGTTTGATCCCCCTCTGGCATTGTTCTTCTTAGATATTTTATCTTATTTTTACACATCGTGGACAGGTTCTACCCAACATTCCATTTTTAATCATTTTTCCCAATATTTTAAATAATTTGATGTTAGTTTTAATAAAATGTGTATAAATGCTTTAATATTTGTTATGATAAGATTTATATGTTACTTTTGCCAAACACCCACATGTATCCGGATTAACTGTTTGAACTTTGCTCAGTTATGTGCCCGGTTTGGCGTTTTTTTTTTTTTTAAATGACAGCTTATAAGACGAACATTTCTGACAGCTATACTTAGGGTTTTGCTCAGATTAAGTGGTCAGGCAGAACCTTGAAACATGTTGACTTATAAAACATGTATAATTAAACTCCTTGGATTTTATCTCGGCCATCGAGCTTTTATCAGCAGCGCAATTGAATAACACCACTTTCTTGCACAAGAGGATCCTCAGCTTCTTCACCAAGCACAGCATTCTCAGTAGTGATGAGCGAACGTGCTCAGATAAAGTGTTATGGGTGCTAACTGAGTAACTTCGGTGTCCTTGAAAAATATGTTCTATTCCCCGAGGCTGAATGTCTTGCAGTTGTTCGAAAGCCACAACACATCCAGGGATTGCTTGTGTGTTAGGCAATCCCTGCATGTGTTACATATTTTTCACTCTTTGTTTTATTGTAGCCATTTGATAAATTCAAAAAAGTTCATTCCTTTTTCCTTATTAATGTACACTCTGCACCCCATCGTGACTGAAAAAAACCCAGAAGTGTACAAATTTTTGCAAATTTAATAAAAAAGAAAAACTGAAATATCACATGGTCATAAGTATTCAGACCCTTTGCTCAGTATTGAGTAGAAGCACCCTAGATAGATAGATACTGCAGATAAATAGTAGTAGAAACAATTTAATGTACACTTTCTTTCAATATATTGAATATATGAGTCAACCCCTGTAGGGAACTAAAAGATCAATATGGATATATAATGAGAATCAGTATATGATATATTTTGGAATTTAAAAAAAACAATGAAACATGCTACATAAATGTCCAACCAGCCATATGCCAAAATAGAAGACCAGAAAGAGGTCTTAAGGACACTCCAGATACCATTAATCCTATAAAAACCATGGAGTAAGTGTACACAAAAAATTATTATTATTAATATCAAAAACGTTTATTCAATCAGGAGGCATAATACATATAACAAATACGTACAAAAGTCAAAACACAGAAAACAACAATACATCATGTGTATATCAGGGTAGGGAAGAGCTGGGCAGATAGATCACCATAACACCATGAATAATGGTTACCTAAAGTGCTTAGTGCATACAGAATGCAAGACTAATGCCATGTAATATAGGTTAATAGCTGATGTAGGAATACACATAAAAATTAAAAGGTATAACAAGAACTGGATCCAAAGTTAAAGTGATCAAGATAAGGCAAGCTTACCCATACTAATATAAAAAAGAGAAAAAAATGATCAGCACTCACCATTCCTGATGCTATAAAAAGTCTTTATTAGGACATGGACACGGACAGGGAGAGCATGGTATCCCTGGACACCATGCTCTCCCTGTCCGTGTCCATGTCCTAATAAAGACTTTTTATAGCATCAGGAATGGTGAGTGCTGATCATTTTTTTCTCTTTTTTTTTCTTTTTTTTCTCTTTTTTATATTATTACCTCTTTTTGGTTGAGCACCCCATACGCCCATGCACTGAGTAGGGGGTATAGGAGCTGGTACAGCGTATTGTAGCACGCTAATAGGTGATCGCATGGGACAGCAGTGCGAGTATATTATCTTTTGTTACCCATACTAATGCCTGTGTGATGAGATGTCCTGCACAGCCCCAAATATTATTTGGTATATATTTTGGTTTAGTTTTGATATGATTAATAATATATAACAGATGAGTATAATTTTGAGATAAAATGTTAAAAAATGAGTCCTGTTTAAATAATGTGAAAAAAGGCATGAGTGTGACTATGATGAAATGGTAATTTATCCTACAGAATGGTTGGACGCATACGCACAGGAGAGCAAATATTGCATCTATGTTATTTTATGAAACATCCCCAAAGCATGATGTTGCCACCCCCATGCTTCACAGTAGGTCTGGGGTTCTTTGGATGCAACTCAGCATTCTGTCTCCTCCAAACATGACGCGTTTTGTTTCTACCAAACAGTTCTACTTTGGTTTCATCAGACCATATGACATTCTCCCAATACTCTTCTGGATAATCCAAATGCTTTCTAGCAAACTTCAGATGGGCCCGGACATGTACTGGCTTAAGCAGGGGGACACGTCTGGCACTGCAGGATTTGAGTCCCTGGCGGCGTAATGTGTTACTGATGGTAGCCTTTGTTACGGTGGTCCCAGCTCTATGCAGGTCATTCTCTAGTTCCCCCTTGTGATTCTGGGATTATTGCTCATCGTTTTTGCGATCATTTTGACCCCACAGGGTGAGATCTTGCGTGGAGTCCCAGAACAAGGGAGATTATCAGTGGTCTTGTGTGTCTTCCATTTTTTTATTATTGCTCCCACAGTTGATGTCATCACACCAAGTTGCTTGCCTATTGCGTGGAGTCCCAGAACAAGGGAGATTATCAGTGGTCTTGTGTGTCTTCCATTTTCTTATTATTGCTCCCACAGTTGATTTCATCACACCAAGCTGTTGCCTATTGCAGATTCAGTCTTCCCAGCCTGGTGCAGGGCTACAATTTTGTTTCTGGTGTCCTTCAACAGCTCTTTGGTCTTCACCATAGTGGAGTTTGGAGTGTGACTGTTTGAGGTTGTAGACAAGTGTCTTTTTTTTACTGATAACAAGTTCAAACAGGTGCCATTACTAAAGGTAATGAATGGAGGACAGAGGAGCCTCTTAAAGAAGAAGCTACAGGTCTGTGAGAGCCAGAAATCTTGCATGTTTTTAGGTTATTTTTGCAAAATAAATCTTGATAAATCAGACATGGTGATTTTCTGGATTTGTGTTCTCATTTTGACTTTCATAGTTGTGGTCTACCTATGATGTAAATTAGAGGCCTCTCTCATCTTTTTAAATGGGAGAACTTGCACAATTGGGATAGATAGATATGGTGTATATAGATGGATAGATAGATAGATAGATAGATAGATAGATAGATAGATAGATAGATAGATTGATTGATAAGATAGAAAGATAAGATAGAGAGATAGGATCATTGTTACTAAGAGTGGAAAAAGAAAACATGCTACAAAAATAGTAATACCAAGCAATGGTAATGATAGTTAGCTGACCCTTAATGGCACTGCTAATTAATTAGAGGATAGGTATACATGCTTAGTAATGACACATGATATACTAGACTAATTGTATGAGATAGATGATAGATAGATAGATGCAAATAAATATTAATCAATTGGCCAACAATTGTTTTGTGCTTTACTGTGCTTTGAAACATAGATCAAGCAAGTTAAAAGCCTTTCACTTGCTATTTTCAACACTACTAATATGGTATCAGTCACGTAAGTTTAAAAAATCTTTGGCTACAAAATATGTATTTATAGAGCACCTTTCACCTTTCTATTTTTTTCATGGTACAAAAATTATGTCTTATAAGAAACAATGTCAATCACAGTTTTCAGTATAGCTAAAAACTGACAAAAAAAATGCACAATTGGGTATCACTAGGGCAATAAACGTTGTCAAGTGGATGGCACAACACACACAATGGGATGGTAAAGGGGAGAGGAAGGCCCTAACAATAAGGAACAAGGGATGGGACACCTCCTAAGCTACAACCTGAGCCTGTCCCTGAAATCCCCTAATGCCCTAGGCAGTTCCACCCCCCCGCTTTCATGTACCTTGTCCCTAACAGTCACCTCACTGCACTGGCCAGCAAGGGCGCTAGCCTCACCAGGGGATAGTGACAAGCATGAGACAGACAAGGCAAATACACAAACTTAGCTCCAGACTCCGCTGCCAAGCTCCACACAAGAAGAGGATATGGAAACAGGACCCCAATAACCAGCCATGCTAAAGCTGACAGCTGGGTGTTGCAGCCAACAGCTGTCAGTTTTGCCATGCTGGATATAGAAAATACAGTAGGACCCACATCATACTTTTTTGTATTATTTATTTATAGTGCAGGGACTGGCTGATGAATACTCCCATGAGCCGTGCCTGCTCACTGCTATCTGCAGTAGGCGTACGCTGGTCAGAGTGGTACTCACATCAGATGACACTTCTGTGACCGGAGGTAAACTATTTACCTCCTGTCACAGCTGCTGTCTCACACTGTCATCTGACAGTGTGGAAGCTGGAGCACTCTGACCGGTGGTAATCTTACCGCTGATCAGAGCCACCAGTGTTTGTTGCGCTGTCCTGCAATGAAACACTCAATGTTTGGGTAGTAACATGGATTTTCGTGCCCGAACAATAGGTGTTCAGTACGGACCCCAAACTTTACTGTTCGAGTTCACCGATCTCTAGTTCTGAGTGGAATGTGTCTTTTTAAACTACAGTATGGTCTTGGCCACTGTGCTGCAGCTCAGTTTCAGGGTCTTGGCAATCTTCTTATAGCTTTGACCATCTTTATCTAGGGCCAAAATTATTTTTTTCAGATCCTCAGAGTTCTTTGCCATGAGGTGCCATGTTGAACTTCAAGTGACAAGTATGAGAAAATGTGAGAGTGATAACACCAAATTTACTACACTTGCTCCCAATTCACACCTGAGACCTTGTAACACTAATGAGTCACATAGCACCGAGGAGGAAAAATGGTTACTTCAGCCATTTTCACTTAGGGGTGTACTCACTTTTGTTGCCAGCGGTTTAGACATTAGGCTGTGTTGAGTATTTTAGAGGGTACACCACACTTACTGTACACTGTTATGTAAGCTGAACACAGCTTTGTTCAGGTTTGATACATTTGATACACAGCTTTGATACATTGTATCAAACTGTTATATCTTCGTTGTTGTCCCATGAAAAGATAAAATAAAAAATTTACCAAAATGTGAGGTGTCTACTTTTTTCTGTTATATAATGTAGATTAGGAAAGAAACTCAATGAAGGTATATGCTTTTCTACTATTGCAATCACAGTTTTTAAATATACCAATGATAACTTTGTATTTATACAAAGAAAAAATTATGAAGAAAATGAAAAAATAAATGTTTTAATAAAAATAGAAGGGATAATTCACACAACATGCTTAAATCGGGTAGGTGTAACAGTGCAGCATAAAACTATAAGGAGGGAGGAGGAGGAGATAGGGGGAGGAGGAGGAGGAGGACTTAAAATGTTCTGTTTAGATTGTCAACCACTAATTACAAAGTCTATTTTTGTAACCCTAATGTAATTTTCTTTTTTTTTAATTTAGTGATAAGGTCTGCAGTTTAAATTTTCCATTATTCGGTCTTCCATTCATCAAGGTGATACTACTAATTATACTAAAATGGTGTGGATATATTAAAATTACAAAGAAAAGAGAATATGAGTAATTTGTCAATTCATTATCCATTCATTATCCTTTGGTAGAAGCCATCCACTTTTCAACTTCAGCTTTATAACAGATGGTGTTATGTTTGCATCAAGAATTTGTTGACATTTCATTGAATCCATTCTTCCCTCTACCTGTGAAATGTTTGTTTTGACATTGACTGAAACACAACCCCAAAGTATGATTGATCCACCCATAAGCTTAATGATTGGCAAGATATTCTTTTCCTGAAATTCTGTGCCCTTTTTTTCTTCACAAATACCTTTGATGATTGTGGCCAAAGAGTTCTATTTTAACCTCATCAGTCCACAGGACTTGTTTCCAAAATGCATCAGGGTTACATAGTTACATAGTTATTAAGGTTGAAAGAAGACTGTAAGTCCATCTAGTTCAACCCATAGCCTAACCTAACATGCCCTAACATGTTGATCCAGGGGAAGGCAAAAAAAACCCATGTGGCAAAGAGTAACTCCACCATGGGGAAAAAAATTCCTTCCCGACTCCACATACGGCAATCAGACTAGTTCCCTGGATCAACGCCTTATCAAGGAATCTAGTGTATATACCCTGTAACATTATACTTTTCCAGAAAGGTATCCAGTCCCCTCTTAAATTTAATTAATGAATCACTCATTACAACATCATACGGCAGAGAGTTCCATAGTCTTATTGCTCTTACAGTAAAGAATCCGCGTCTGTTATTATGCTTAAACCTTCTTTCCTCCAGACGTAGAGGATGCCCCCTTGTCCCTGTCTCAGGTCTATGATTAAAAAGATCATCAGAAAGGTCTTTGTACTGTCCCCTCATATATTTATACATTAACATAAGATCACCCCTTAGTCTTCGTTTTTCCAAACTAAATAGCCCCAAGTGTAATAACCTATCTTGGTATTGCAGACCCCTCAGTCCTCTAATAACCTTGGTCGCTCTTCTCTGCACCCGCTCTAGTTCAGCTATGTCTTTCTTATACACCGGAGACCAGAACTGTGCACAGTATTCTAAGTGTGGTCGAACTAGTGACTTGTATAGAGGTAAAATTATGTTCTCCTCATGAGCATCTATGCCTCTTTTAATACATCCCATTATTTTATTTGCCTTTGTAGCAGCTGCCTGACACTGGCCACTGAATATGAGTTTGTCATCCACCCATACACCCAGGTCTTTTTCATTGACGGTTTTGCCCAGAGTTTTAGAATTAAGCACATAGTTATACATCTTATTACTTCTACCCAAGTGCATGACCTTACATTTATCCCCATTAAAGCTCATTTGCCATTTATCAGCCCAAGCTTCTAGTTTACATAAATCATCCTGTAATTATAGTGCTTTGGAACAAAGCACTATACTGTTATTCCACCGTGGTAAACTTCTTCTTATTCTTATTATTCAGTCCGCACGTAATGCGGCCCGAACCGCTAAACTCACAGACTCCAGTGAGGTGTCATTTCGAAGCCAGCGTTCCTGAGAGGTGTGCTAAGTATTTTTCGTGTCGATCGGATTTGTAGTTTTTGCACAATTTGTGTTTGAAAAAAGTCTTTCAATGCGTTTCAATGGAGAAATTTTCCTATACGTTTATAATGGGCTGGTTTCTGAGGCAATTTCTAAAAATAACTGCCACCTGGCTGATTAGCTCATTGATATGCGCAGTCAGACACAGTTACTATGCCAACTCCTATGAAATCTACATCAGCTCACCAGGTCACAAGTTTTGTCAGATAATATCAGCTCTTAAAGTGACAGTACAGCACAATTCCAAACCACTATCCGTAGTCTTATGATTATTAGACTGTGGCCCGATTCTAACTCATCGGGTATTCTAGAATATGCATGTCCACGTAGTATATTGCACAGCCACGCAGTATACAGTGCAGAGCCGTGCAGTACACAGCGCAGAGCCGCGCAGTACACAGCGCAGAGCCGCGCAGTACACAGCGCAGAGCCGCGCAGTATAAAGCGCAGAGCCGCGCAGTACACAGCGCAGAGCCGCGCAGTACACAGCGCAGAGCCGTGCAGTACACAGCGCAGAGCCGCGCAGTATAAAGCGCAGAGCCGTGCAGTACACAGCGCAGAGCCGCGCAGTACACAGCGCAGAGCCGTGCAGTACACAGCGCAGAGCCGCGCAGTATAAAGCGCAGAGCCGTGCAGTACACAGCGCAGAGCCGCGCAGTACACAGCGCAGAGCCGCGCAGTACACAGCGCAGAGCCGCGCAGTACACAGCGCAGAGCCGCGCAGTATAAAGCGCAGAGCCGCGCAGTACACAGCGCAGAGCCGCGCAGTACACAGCGCAGAGCCGTGCAGTACACAGCGCAGAGCCGCGCAGTATAAAGCGCAGAGCCGTGCAGTACACAGCGCAGAGCCGCGCAGTACACAGCGCAGAGCCGTGCAGTACACAGCGCAGAGCCGCGCAGTATAAAGCGCAGAGCCGTGCAGTACACAGCGCAGAGCCGCGCAGTACACAGCGCAGAGCCATGCAGTACACAGCGCAAAGCCGCGCAGTATAAAGCGCAGAGCCGCGCAGTATAAAGCGGAGAGCCGCGCAGTACACAGCGCAGAGCCGAGCAGTACACAGCGCAGAGCCGCGCAGTAGACAGCTCAGAGCCGTGCAGTACAGAGCGCAGAGCCGCACAGTATAAAGCGCAGAGCCGCGCAGTATACCGCGCAGAGCCGTGCAGTACACAGCGCAGAGCCGCGCAGTACACAGCGCAGAGCCGCGCAGTACACAGCGCAGAGCCGCGCAGTACACAGCGCAGTACACAGCGCAGAGCCGCGCAGTACACAGCGCAGAGCCGAGCAGTACACAGCGCAGAGCCGCGCAGTACACAGCGCAGAGCCGCGCAGTACACAGCGCAGAGCCGCGCAGTATACAGCGCAGAGCTGCGCAGTACACAGCGCAGAGCCGCGCAGTACAGAGCGCAGAGCCGCACAGTATAAAGCGCAGAGCCGCGCAGTACACAGCGCAGAGCCGCGCAGTACACAGCGCAGAGCCGCGCAGTACACAGTGCAGAGCCGCACAGTACACAGCACAGAGCCGCGCAGTACACAGCGCAGAGCCACCCAGTATACAGCGCAGAGCCGCGCAGTATGCAGCGTAGAGCCACGCAGTATGCAGCGCAGTATACAGCGCTGAGCCGCGTAGTATACAGCGCAGAGCCCCGCAGTATACAGCGCAGACACGCGCAGTACACAGCACGGACACGCGCAGTACACAGCGCAGAGCCGCGCAGTACACAGCGCAGAGCCGCGTAGTATACAGCGAAGAGCCACGCAGTATATAGCGCAGAGCCGCGCAGTACAAAGCGCAGAGCTGCGCAGAGCTGCGCAGTATACAGCGCAGAGCCGCGCAGTAGACAGCGCAGAACGCGCAGTACACAGTGCAGAGCCGCGCAGTACACAGCGCAGAGCCGCGCAGTACACAGCGCAGAGCCGCGCAGTACACAGCGCAGAGCCACGCAGTATACAGCGCAGAGCCGCGTAGTATACAGCGCAGAGCCGCGTAGTATACAGCGCAGAGCCACGCAGTATACAGCACAGAGCCACGCAGTATACAGCGCAGAGCCACGTAGTTATACTGCCCAGTCACGTAGTATATTGTCCAGTCACATAGTATACTGCATATCCCTGTTAAAAAAAAAAAGAATTAAAATAAAAAAGTTACATACTCACCTCCTGGAGCGGCCGGTATCTGATGGTTGTTGCACCTCCTAGAGCGGCCGGTACACGATGCTTGTTGCACCTGGAGTGGCCGGTACCCGATGCTTGTTGCGCGCTCCGGTCCCAAGAGTGCATTGCGGTCTCACGAGATGATGACGTAGCGGTGTTGTGAGACAGAAAGACGGAAGTGCCCTTAGATAATTAGATAGTAGATTACCCCGCTCACCAATTCGGAACCCGAGAGGCCCGGCCCACCAAATCGGACCCCGAGGGGCCCGGCCCACCAAATCGGACCCAGAGTGACCCCGCCCCCTAAATCAGACCCAGAGTGACCCCGCCCACCAAATCGGACCCAGAGTGGCTCCGCCCACCAAATCGGACCCAGAGTGACCCCTTCCACCAAATCAGACCCAGAGTGACCCCTTCCACCAAATCGGACCCAGAGTGACCCCTTCCACCAAATCGGGCCCAGAGTGACCCCGCCCACCAAATCGGACCCAGAGTGACCCCACCCACCAAATCGGACCCTGAGGTGCCCAGCCCACCAAATCAGACCCTGAGGTGCCCAGCCCACCAAATCGGACCGAGTGACCCCACCCACCAAATTGGTCCCTAAGGTGCCCCGCCCAGCAAATCGGACCCAGAGTGGCTCCGCCCACCGAATCGGACCCAGAGTGGCCGCGCCCACAGAATCGGACCAAAAGTGACCCCGCCCACCGAATCGGACCTAGATTTACCCCGCCCACAAAATCAGACCCAGATTGACCCAACCCACCAAATTGGACCGCCTGAGGGGCACCCAAGTGTGAAAGTCTTGCAGGGGCAGCCCGGGCACCATTCCAAAGCACTATCTGTAGTTCCTTCAGGAAATACCCATCTAGTATAAAATTGTCCTCCCCTGTATTGATTACCCTGCAGAGTTTAGTGTCATCTGCAAATATTGAAATTCTACTCTGAATGCCCCCTACAAGGTCATTAATAAATTGGGTTGACTTCCACTATTCCTTTTCCATTTCTTAATTACATTTCAAACTGAGGATAGGTGAACTTGATAGGTGAAAATGCTTTATTATTTTCTTATAGCCTTCTCCTGCTTTGTGGGCCTATACTATTTTCATTTTTAGAGTGCTTAGAAGGAACCATGGCTACTGATTTTTGGCACCAGGTTAGAGGAGGATGGGTTTTTATAAAGCTGGGAAAGTTCCATCACGTGGCCTTTCCTAATGATGATAGTGAACAAGCCATAACCCTAACAGGCCATTTAAGGCCTGAAACCTTGGACAAAGTTATATGAGCACACAAATCTCTCAAACTTTTGCATCGGCCTAGTTCCTTTTATGTATTTTTTAAAATGAAAAAAAAAAAGACATTTTTTTGTCTAAAATACAAAGGAAATGAATGTGTCATCTTTAACTTTAGGTCTTTTAGAGATCATTTCATCTTCATCTTGCTTAACTGTTCACAATAACATTTTGACTGAGGTGCCCAAAAGTTTGCATGCCACTGTATGATTATCTCAACAAAATACTAGATTCTTAACAGCACTGCTTAGTACTACTGTATAATGTCATCCATGCTGCTGAATATTACGGTGCCATACTACAGCATGGCTCTTCATGCCATTTCTGGACATACTGTATGTTACAATCTGCAGAACAGGTACTCCTCATGTCATAGTGTATTGTATATATGAGACATCATAGCATCTACTCTCCATCCACTAGCTCAGAGACAACTGAAATTTAGAAGAGGGTTTTTCAGCAGGGGGAAAGTGTGAAAAATTGAAGATACAAGCAGGCAAGTCTGAACCTCATATACAGACACAACTTTTTCAGAAAATTTATCTGAAATGATAAATATCTTTAATTACCTACAATTGCAAGAATTGAGATTTTGTTTGCAAGACAGAATCACAGCTCTTGCAACTTCAATAAGGTCCAAACATACGAAATAAACCATTTCCAGTAGAGTCTATTCTGTTCTGCCTACAAATTATTTTATTTCCTCAGCTGACTTGAGGTGCTACAGCTGTTTGTCCATCCTGCTGTCTTAATATGTACAGATTTCTGAGTTGAATGATGCATTATTTTGATATATAGTGTTCTTAGGACCTCAACCACACCTTTTTGTTCATGATAACAAAATGCAATCATGGATAAGAAGTATGGATCAGTATAAACTTGAGGTCTAGTTTGCATTGATGAAAAGAAAAGCACTTTTTGGGGTTCATGAACAGTATCCATAAATACAATACTGTGCACGGTACAAAACGAGAATTACTAGTAAAAAAACGGTGCAAACTTCAATAAATGGCTCAGTTGTTTCTGTAAGCATATATGAATAAATTCTCTACAGGAAAATACAAGGTTGTATTGAACTTTTTTCTTTGTATTTGTGATTGTTTGTAAACATCCCCGTGACTATTATTCCAGTTGGTTGAGTGCCTCTGTGATCCACTTTTTCAATTGCTAATAACTAACTCTACATCAAAGATCTCAAACTCTAATGCCAAATTCTTTTAAAGGAGTTTCTCGAGAAACACAAGAATCAAAGCCCTTCTATCAACAAAAAGCTTTATATTTTGCTACCTCTTATTAGAACTCGTAAAATAAAATGATGAGATGTATTCCTGTTGCAGCAGGAGATGAAATGACAGTCATTTTGACAGTGGTAAAAGCCTTCCAATTTATAGTCCTATATTCCTGGGCTGAAATGAAAGGTAACGATTCATATTGAGTGTTATGGTCTTCCAATAAGGCATCAAAACCCTATCAAAGATGCAATTTGATATCTTATAATATTCCCTTTTATTTATAGTAAAACATAACTGTAATTACATAAATGGAATCAGAAAAAACATCAGTGAGAATGATGCACCCAAATCTGTCATTAACACTCAAGTCTACTTACTGTATGTTCTTTTTGAAAAAACAGACTGCAATGCAATAAAAATGTATGATATATACGAGGTCAGCAGACAGAGTTGTTATGGTACTACTATCTTGTTGAATCTATAATTGAGGCTATCTGTTGTCAGAAACATTGATCAATGGCTTTAACTTCCACTGTTCTATGACAGGAGCCAGATGTTAACTACTTCAGAGGAGTCCACATACTAGAAAAATTCTGGTGACTCTACACAAGCATGCTAAATAAAAACTCCTCTACAGTAATTAGAATTGTTCTGAATATTTGCATTGCCAAACATCTAATAGTAATGTATAAGAACAATTACTACTAACAGAACAAATGTTACTGACTGTCTTTTAAATGTTCAATTACTAAAAAGTTAACAAAAAAAATGGAAAGATTAATTAGGGATGAACAGCAGCTCTATATGTAAATCAGAAACAGTTGTAAGGTGCTTTTACACTGAAGGGTTATCGTGAACGAGCATTCTTAAAAACACTTGTTTCACAAAAATCAGGCTGATGATCACCCAATGAACAAACAAAACACTCATTGGACAGGTGGAATGATCTTTTATTCAGCACTACTCTATGGAATCTGGCGTTTATTACTTGTTCCAGTGCCTCTCTATTCCTGAGATATGGTTACCTCCTACCTGAATGTAATCATAGTCTTTTTACGCAACTAGTCATGGTTGGAAACCATTCTCATGGACTATATTTCAGCAATGTAGAGGCAGATGAACAAATGTACAACACCATATTTAGGACACTATAAGAATTTATACCAGGTAACACATGACATACCTATGGCAAATAACAGGTCCTCTTTAGTGATGAGCGAGTATGCTCGTTACACGCGTTTCTCCGAGCATGCTTGGGTGGTCTCCAAGAAATACTCGTAGACCACCCGAGCATGTTCGGAGAAACTCGAGTAATGAGTATCCTCGCTCATCACTAGTCCTGTTTAACATCCCAAGGGATTTCAAAGTTTGTGTACTCTATATAATGTGTTTGGGATTTTTAGAGTTGGCAAAATTTTCTCTTAGAATCTGAATGCAAATCAAGGATGTAGACTATCTAAATATACCATATATACTCGAGTATAAGCCAACCAGAGTATAATCCGAGACCCATAATTTTGCCACAAAAAACTGAGAAAACTTATTGACTCGAGTATAAGCCTAGAGTGGGAAATGCAGCAGCTACTGGTAAATTTCAAAAATAAAAATAGATACCAATAAAAGTTATATTGATTGAGACATCAGTAGGTTAAGTGTTTTTGAATATCCATATTGAATCAGGAGCCCCATATAATGCTCCATACAGTTCATGATGCGTCCCATAAGATGCTCCATACAGAATACGACCCATATAATGCGTCATACAGTTCATGATGGGCCCCATAAGATGCTCCATATTAAAATATGCCCCATATAATGCTGCACAAAAGCTTAATGATGGCCCTATAAAATGCTCCATTGCATATTATGCCCCATATAATGCAGCTGCTGCTGCAATGAAAAAAAAATGACATACCTCTCATCACTCAGGCCCCCTGCACTTGCGACATTCACCTGTCGCCGTTCCACCGCCGCGTGCCGCTGTGACGTCCGTCTTTCTGCAGTGAATGTTCAGGCAGAGAGCGCGCACTAACCACGTCATCGCGCTCTCTGACCAGAATGTCACAGCCAGAGGACACGGAAGACGTAGCCCGGTGGTGGAAAGTGGACAGGTGAATATCTCGCAATTTTCACCCTCCCCTGTCATACTCACCCTCCTGGCGCGGCCCCTGCTTCTCCATCATCCTGGCAAGCAGCTCTTCCTGTGTTCAGCGGTCACTGGTACCGATCATTAAAGTAATGAATATGCGCTCCGCCCCTATGGGAGTGGAGTCGCGTCCATATTCATTACTTTAATAAGTGGTACCACGTGACCGCTGAACACAGGAAGAGCTGCCGGCACCTAGAGACCATCACATCGCATCAGAGAAGCAGGGACCGCGCCGGGAGCAGGTCAGTATGATGTGACAGCCGCCGCTCCCCCTCCCCCACCGATCCTCTGGGAATAACTTGAGTATAAGCAGAGAGGGGCACTTTCAGCCTAAAGAAATGGGCTGATAATCTCGGCTTATACTCGAGTATATATGGTAGTTAAACAATATAATATTTTAGCTGTTTTAAGAATAATTCTCTTTCTACTCAAAAGCCTTCAGGGTGGAAATCATGATGTATGTTGTATAGAAGCTGTCAGTATATTCTTAATGTACTGTGTTATGCAATGTAAATTGCTTTTTTAGCTGCTTTAAGACCTTTGACATACTTGATGTTAAAAGTCATGTCCCTGCTAGTGTTGAGCGATACCGTCCGATACTTGAAAGTATCGGTATCGGAAAGTATCGGCCGATACCGGCAAAGTATCGGATCCAATCCGATACCGATACCCGATACCAATACAAGTCAATGGGACTCAAGTATCGGACGGTATTCCTGATGGTTCCCAGGGTCTGAAGGAGAGGAAACTCTCCTTCAGACCCTGGGATCCATATAAATGTGTAAAATAAAGAATTAAAATAAAAAATATTGCTATACTCACCTGTCCGACGCAGCCTGGACCTCAGCGAGGGAACCGGCAGCGTTGTTTGTTTAAAATTCGCGCTTTTACTTGGTTACGTGAAGTCCCGGCTTGTGATTGGTCAGGGCGGCCATGTTGCCGGGACGCGGACCAATCACAGCAAGCCGTGACGAAATTACGTCACGGCTTGCTGTGATTGGTCCGCGTCCCGGCAACATGGCCGCCATTAACCAATCACAAGCCGTGACGTCACGGGAGGCTGGACACGCGCGCTTTTTAAAATACGCGCATGTCCAGCCTCCCGTGACGTCACGGCTTGTGATTGGTTAATGGCGGCCATGTTGCCGGGACGCGGACCAGTCACAGCAAGCCGTGACGTAATTTCGTCACGGCTTGCTGTGATTGGTCCGCGTCCCGGCAACATGGCCGCCCTGACCAATCACAAGCCGGGACTTCACGTAACCAAGTAAAAGCGCGAAATTTAAACAAACAACGCTGCCGGTTCCCTCGCTGAGGTCCAGGCTGCGTCGGAGAGGTGAGTATAGCAATATTTTTTATTTTAATTCTCTCTTTTACACATTATTACATTAATGTTGTTGCGATACCCGATACCCGATACCACAAAAGTATCGGATCTCGGTATCGGAAATTCCGATACAGCAAATATCGGCCGATACCCAATACTTGCAGTATCGGAATGCTCAACACTAGTCCCTGCCTTTCATGCAGGGTCACACGCCAAGCCTTTATCTTTCCAAAACACAAGATGACTGATTTAATCAGCCATCAAGTGCCTTTAACAGGACCATCTGGAGTGGAGCGCCACCTGCTGCTGTTAACCTGTTAAATCCCACTGTTAATCTCTGACAGCAGCATTTAACAAGCGCTGGCTGGGGTGCATATCATTCCACGTTCCCATTGACACCCGTAAAGTGATCACATAGCGCCAATGGGTTGTAATGACAGCGGGGCACATGCGGATGACCCCAATGCCTGTCATTATGATTGTTGCACTACTATATATAGCACAAGAAATCGGGTGATTGCAGCTTCAAGTCACCTAAGGTGACTAATTAAATAGAGTTTAAAGTGAAAAAAAATATTTTTTTAAAATATGAAAAAATAATTAAAACAAAAGTTTTTGCCCCATTGTTAATAAAACAATTAAAAAAACCTTAAGAATACACGCATTTGGTAATACTGTGTTCCAAAATGTCCATTGTATCAAAGAATAAAAGAAAAATGAATAGGATCGGTAAAGAGCGCAATGAGAAAAAGCTTGCTGATGCAACTTCGCAATAAAGTTACTGAAAAAATGCCGACACCAGCAATTTTTTTTTTTTTTTTTTACAAATTTCAGATTTTTTTTCACCAGTTAGATAAAAAATAAACTATACATGTCTGATGTCTGCATACTTACCTAGAGGGTCATATTGACAGATGAAAAAACATTTTCACGGCACAAATTTTTTTTCCCACTTTCCTGGGCATCACATGATAAAATGAATGTAGTCATTCAAAAGTACAACTCGTCCTGCAAATTACATGCCCTCATACGGCTATATTGACGGAGAAATAAAAAAGTTATGGCTCTTGCAAGGAGGGGAGGAAAAAAACAAAACAAAAAAAATGGAGAATTGCACGATTGTGAAAGGGTTAAGTTATCTGTCTAGAGGAGATTTTAGATAAACTGATTCTTACTCATTTAAAAAAAAAAAATTAAATTTTATTTGTGTTGACAAAAAAAGTACCCAAGTTCTGAGAATTGATTCTTTCATGGCTTGTATAGAGGCAATATCATGTAAACTAAGTACCCTATGTTACTTACATATACTATTACTTTTTATTTACTTACTTTTCACAGAATATTTGCTCATTTTGTTTTTATCTTTGGTTCTGTCTGTTAAATGGCCACAGTGGGAATCTACACTTACACGTTGTACTAATTATACAAACGTGTTCCAGCTCATTTATTAGGTTTTGCTTTAGTTTTTTGTACTTTGTACAAATAGGGGTGTGGCTTCCCCTTTTTGGCCCCTTTCCACAGGCAGGTTGTCTGAGCAGTTAGGTCTGAGTAGTGCTCTGCCCCCATTTATTTTGAAGTCTGAGGACACATAGTGTTGTGAACTACAAGAGTTAGGGTCGATCCTGATTGGATACACCTTTTCACAGAGGGATGATTTTTACGTTTTTGTGATCTTAATGGTGTCAAAATGAGTTCTCTATGGTATTTACATGTACTATTACCATTTATGAATTTACTTACTACAGAGTATTTGCTCATTTTGTTTTTATCCTAGATAATATCATGAAAACAGTTTGAACTGAAAAGAAAAAATGTAAATATCACTCTGTACATTCCCTCTCGAAACATGGAGTCTAAAATCTAACATATGGGAATGTTAAATTCCCTTGAAAACGTTATTCTCTATTGCTGAGCTAAAATTGCAATATGATATGTTTATACTTTATAATATCTATCGTATTCCACCCACACAGTTAATACAAGAACGGCCTTGATTTTCTATGAAAGGGACACTGAAAGCCATTCTGTGCACAACAATGTTATTATGGTCTGTAGCTTGTTGACCACATATTGACAATTCTCTGAATGTATGTACAGTACAGACCAAAAGTTTGGACACGCCTTCTTATTTAAAGATTTTTCTGTATTTTCATGACTATGAAAATTGTACATTCACACTGAAGGCATCAAAACTATGAATTAACACATGTGGAATTATATACTTAACAAAAAAGTGTGAAACAACTGAAATGATGTCTTATATTCTAGATTCTTCAAAGTAGCCACCTTTTGCTTTGATGACTGCTTTGCACACTCTTGGCATTCTCTTGATAAGCTTCAAGAGGTAGTCACCGGAAATGGTTTTCAATTCACAGGTGTGCCCTGTCAGGTTTAATAAGTGGGATTTCTTGCCTTATAAATGGTGTTGGGACCATCAGTTGTGTTGTGCAGAAGTCTGGTGGATACACAGCTGATAGTCCTACTGAATAAACTGTTAGAATTTGTATTATGGCAAGAAAAAAGCAGCTCAGTAAAGAAAAATGAGTGGCCATCATTACTTTAAGAAATGAAAGTCAGTCAGGCCGAAAAATTGGGAAAAATTTGAAAGTGTCCCCAAGTGCAGTGGCAAAAACCATCAAGCGCTACAAAGAAACTGGCTCACATGAGGACTGCCCCAGGAAAGGAAGACCAAAAGTCACGTCTGCTTCTGAGGATAAGTTTATCCGAGTCACCAGCCTCAGAAATCGCAGGTTAACAGCAGCTCAGATTAGAGATCAGGTCAATGACACACAGAGTTCTAGCAGCAGACACATCTCTACAACAACTATTAAAAGGAGACTTTGTGCAGCAGGCCTTCATGGTAAAATAGCTGCTAGGAAACCACTGCTAAGGACAGGCAACAAGCAAAAGAGACTTTCTTGGGCTAAAGAACACAAGGAATGGACATTAGGCCAGTGGAAATCTGTGCTTTGGTCTGATGAGTCCAAATTTGAGATCTTTGGTTCCAACCACCGTTTCCTTGTGAGATGCAGAAAAGGTGAACGGATGGACTCTACATGCCTGTTCCCACCATGAAGCATGAAGAAGAAGGTGTGATAGTGTGGGGGTGCTTTGCTGGTGACACTGTTGGGAATTTATTCAAAATTGAAGGCATACTGAACCAGCATGGCTACTACAGCATCTTGCAGCGACATGCTATTCCACCCGGTTTGCGTTTAGTTGGACCATCATTTATTTTTCAACAAGACAGTGACACCAAACACACCTCCAGGCTGTGTAAGGGCTATTTGACCAAGAATGAGAGTGATGGGGTGCTACGCCAGATGACCTGGCCTCCACAGTCACCAGACCTGAACCCAATCATTTCTGTTTGGGGTGAGCTGGACCGCAGAGTGAAGGCAAAAGGGCCAACAAGTGCTAAGCATCTCTGGGAACTCGTTCAAGATTGTTGGAAGACCATTCCCGGTGACTACCTCTTGAAGCTCAGCAAGAGAATGCCAAGAGTGTGCAAAGCAGTCATCAAAGCAAAAGGTGGCTACTTTGAAGAACCTAGAATATAAGACATAATTTCAGTTGTTTCACACTTTTTTGTTAAGTATATAATTCCACATGTGTTAATTCATAGTTTTGATGCCTTCAGTGTGAATGTACAATTTTCATAGTCATGAAAATACAGAAAAATCTTTAAATGAGAAGGTGTGTCCAAACTTTTGGTCTGTACTGTAGGTTAGTGCTATATTTATTCACAGATATGGGATTGTCTACCACAACAGAGTTTAATCACTGTTATACACTTTTATTACAATCTTTTTCACTTGATGCCCCCCGTGTGACCTTTGTCTTTCTGTCAAAGGTAGTTGCTACATATGGCACTTATAGGTGAAAATGGCAAACATTTTGAGGTAGCAGATTTTATCTGGTCAAGTAGTTCACAGAAGCTGATTATCAGGACATCGCAACTCACATTACGTGAGCAACTCTAAATATCTGCCTGCCTAGCAACCTATATATCATTAATGTGATCATTCTGTACAATGCACCCAATGAAAGAAAATACCCTTAGACATCCAGTACTGTTCAATTACGCTGCTTCTATTCCTGCAACTGTCATAAAACTGAGATGGAGGAATATAACTTTTACCTTTGTATTTTGGACGATTGAGCCCCAAGTTCAAGATAGATGCAAGATGCAGGTTTCAGATATTCATGCAAATACTGTCAATAGGCCATACATGTCTGAGATGGGACAACGCCTTTAAAGTTTATACAGTATAAATGGAGCCAAGTTGTTAAAAATTTTCTAAATAGCAATTTTGCCCTCCATAATTTTTTCATATAAGAGCCATAACCTTAAACATCAATCCAGATTTGAAAGTGAATATTGGAAGAAGCATATTTTGCTAAGTAGTGATGAGCGAATATACTCGTTATTCGAGATTTCTCGAGCACGCTCGGGTATCCTCCGAGTATTTGTAAGTACTCGGAGATTTAGTTTTCATCGCTGCAGCTGAATGATTTACATCTGTTAGCCAGCATAAGTACATGTGGGGGTTGCCTGGTCGCTAGGGAATCCCCACATGTAATCAAGCTGGCTAAGAGATGTAAATCATTCAGCTGAGGTGAGGAAAACTAAATCTCCGAGCACTAAAAAATACTTGGAGGTCACCCGAGCGTGCTCGAGAAATCTCAAGTATTCGCTCATCATTATTGCTAAGCTGTCATCTACACATCACTAATTAAGACAAGCAAATTAGAAAGAGAAATAAGTAACCAAACCCTCTTCAGGATACCAAGGTTACAAATAACAATATTAAATTGAACAAAAAAATATTTGAAACATTTAAAAAAAAAAAATTATAGAGAAAACAAATACCTCTGTCTTGGAAAGTATTAAAATTTACAGTTAAAAAACTTAACTGCAAAAATGTTACTGTAAAGTTTAATACTTTTCGGAACAGAGGTATTCGTTTTATCAATAAAAAAAGTTTTCAAATTTTTTTTCATTCAATACTTTTATTTGGAGCCTTGGTATCCTGAAGTGGGAGCGCCCCTATCCTGGTTATCTTTTCTCTTTCTACATTCCACGTTGGAACCTTTTTAAGAATTCATCCACGACAACCACATTGGCAGCAAACCACCACCACAGACTTACAGAGGGGGAAATTAAGTATTTGATCCCTTGCTGATTTTGCAAGGTTGCCCACTGACAAAGACATGAACAGTCTGTAATTTTAAGGGGAAGGTGAGGTATACCATCATAATATATAAGGAGCTGTGAAGTGTACCATTATACTATATGGGAGGGATGTTGGGGGACCTTCATACTATATAGGGGGCTGTTGGAGGGACCATCACACTATATGGGGGGCTGGGAGGTGGACCATCATACTATATAGGTGGCTGTGGGGGGACCGTCATACAGTATTGGGACTATGCGGGATCTATCATAATGTGTGGGGTGGCTGTGGGGTGATGATCTTACTGTGTGGGGTGGCTGTGGGGTGATGATCTTACTGTGTGGGGTGGCTGTGTTGGACATTATACTGTTTGGACGTCTATGGGATACATTATACTATACTGGGGCAGTGGTGACCATTATGCTGTATAGGATGGTTATAGGGGACATCATACTGTATGGGAGATGTGATGGATATCATATTGTATAGGAGGCTATGGTGACAATCTTACTGTGTGGGGTGCTGTGGGCATCATACTTAATGTCAGGTTTGTAGAGAAATCATACACAGTATGCGCTATGAGGATTCAGAAGTCTGAACTTACATAGACTTTAACCTCAACCCCTTTAATGATCAGTATGGTGGCATTATTAGTACTGCATATGCTGGCAATATTTGGTTATACTTTGTTGGTATTTGCCAGTAATATTGCAATATTATTATTTTTATATTATATTTAATCTTATATAGCAATATTATTGAAATTATTAGAAATATTTGTCTTGTAATTAATCATTATTTCCTCCAGACAGGGTAATAATAGTAATATTTCTCCATCTGGGGCTTGGGAGCGAGGACAGCATGGTCCTCTGTAGTTTGAAATGCCAGGGCTGAATTTCAGTCCCAGTCCGTCCCTGCTGGATGTCCAATCTTTCCAGAGTTGTGCCTGCATGCACAATTCTACAATGTGAGAAAATACACAGGATACCAAATGCAATTGAGAAGGACATGCGTAATCTATATATTGTCATCAGAGGTGTAATAATATTATATGTTCTGAACAATAGATACAGTTAAAAAACAAGGAGTTTGTAACAACCTGACATGGGCAAGGGGGGTAAACGGATTTACATGGATGGATTTAAATTACTTACAGTTATAAGTATATTCCTACATTCTGAGAAATGCCACTGTGTGATAAAAATTTCCACTCTAATGTTCCCGTTGCTACACGGGGAGCTATCACGTTCTATATTTTCTTCGCTGATTCATTGACATGACATATATTATTTGTTTTAGTCCCTGACTTGTTTAAAGAAGCACTCTCATCGCACTTTTTATCCTCCAATACGTCTTTTTACTGACCTGAGATATAAGAGACTAGCATCTCCATACAGGTGAAAAACCATCCTGCTGTTGGCTGTACACTATAGCTGACAACTTGCCACATCAGCCACGATCAGTGTTGTCACCGTCCATATCTGTTTAACCCCTTAGATGCTGCTGTCAATAATGACTACTGTACCTAAAAGGTTAACAGAGTGTGGGGGCTTCCTATTTAACTTTACCGGCACCCAGCGATCATGATTGATTGATCCTGATGGCAATTCACGGCCAAATAGCGGACTTAATGTCTGCCGGCTACAGCAACCTGTTAGTGATGAGCGAGTGTACTCGTTGCTCGGGTTTTCCCGAGCACACTCGGGTGACCTCCGAGAATTTGTTAGTGTTCAGAGATTTAGTTTTCATCACGGCAGCTGAATGATTTACAGCTATTAGCCAGGCTAAGTACATGTGGGGGTTGCCTGGTTGCTAGGGAATCCTCACATGTAATCAAGCTGGCTAATAGCTGTAAATCATGCTGCTGAGGCGATGAAAACTTAATCTCTGAGCAGTCATAAATACTCGGAGACCACCAGAGCGTGCTCTGGGAAAACCCGTGCAACGAGTACACTCGCTCATCACTACAACCTGTACATAAGTTAGTGACATTTAGGTGGTAAAAATAAAATTTTTAATTTCTGTCATGTCACTTTACATTAATTCCTAAAATCACTTGAAGGGTTAATAAACTACCTGACAGCAGTTTTCAATATGTCGAGGGGTGCTGCTTGAAAATGGTATCATTTTGGGGGGTTTCCCAATATATAGGACCCCCAAAGTCACTTTAAACCTGAATAGGTCCCTAAAACATAAATTTTGTAAATTTCCTTGAAAAAATGAAAAATTACAGCTACATTTTTAAACCTCCTAAAATGCAAACAAAATAAACTAACATTTTACAAATGGTGCTGATGTAAAGCCGACATGAGGGATATGTTATTTAATGTTTTTTGTGGTATGACTATCTGGATTAAAGGGATAATTATTAAAAGTTTGAAAATTGCACATTTTTTTACATTTTTGCCAAATTTTAAATATTTTTTCTAAATAAACACAAAACATATTGACCATTATCATAAATTATTATGTGCCACGAAAAACAATCTCAGAATCACCAGGATTTGTTGAAGAATTCCAGACTTATTACCACATAAAGGGACACTGGTTAGATTAAAAAAATTTGGCTTGGTCAATAAGGGGTTAATATATTGCAATCACTATATTATATAGAGTTGGCACGGAAAGTATTCAGACCCCTTTAACCCCTTTACCCTCAAGGGTGGTTTGCACATTAATGGCCAGGCCAATTTTTACAATTCTGACCACTGTCCCTTTATGAGGTTATAACTCTGGAACGCTTCAACAGATCCTGATGATTCTGACATTGTTTTCTTGTGTCATATTGTACTTCATGATAGTGGTAAAATTTATTTGATATTACCTGTGTTTATTTGTGAAAAAATGGAAATTTGGCAAAAAAAATTTAAAATTCGCAATTTTCCAACTTTAAATTTTTATGCCCTTAAATCACAGAGATATGCCACACAAAATACTTAATAAGTAACATTTTCCACATGTCTACTTTACATCAGCACAATTTTGGAACCAAAATTTTCTTTTGGTAGGGAGTTTTAAGGGTTAAAAGTTGACCATCAATTTCTCATTTTTACAGCACCATTTTTTTTAGGGACCACATCACATTTGAAGTCACTTTGAGGGGTCTATATGATAGAAAATACCCAAGTGTGACACCATTCTAAAAACTGCACATCTCAAGGTACTTAAAACCACCTTCAAGAAGTTTATTAACCCTTCAGGTGTTTCACAGAAATTTTTGGAATGTTTTAAAAAAATGAACCTTTTTACTTTTTTTCACAAAAAAATTACTTCAGCTCCAATTTTGTTTTATTTTACCAAGTGTAACAGGAGAAATTGGACACCAAAAGTTGTAAAATTTGTCCTGAGTACGATGATACCCCATATGTGTTGGTAAACCACTGTTTTGGTGCATGGCAGAGCTCGGAAGGGAAGGAGCGCCATTTGACTTTTCAATGCAAAATTGACTGGAATTGAGATGGGATACCATGTCGCATTTGGAGAGCCCCTGATGTGCCTAAACATTGAAACCCCCCACAAGTGACACCATTTTGGAAAGTAGACTCCCCTAAGGAACTTATCTAGATGTGTGGTGAGCACTTTGACCCACCAAGTGATTCACAGAAGTTTATAATGTAGAGCTGTAAAAATAAAAAATCATATTTTTTCACAAAAATGATCTTTTCGCCCCCAATTGTTTTATTTTCCCAAGGGTAACAGGAGAAATTGGACCCCAAAATTTGTGGTAAAATTTGTTCGGAGTACACTAATACCCCATATGCGGGGTAAACCACTGTTTGGGCGCATGGCAGAGCTCGGAAGGGAAGGAGCGCCGTTTGACTTTTCAATGCAAAATTGACTGGAATTGAGATAGGACACCATGTCATGTTTAGAGAGCCCCTGATGTGCCTAACCATTGAAAACCCCCACAAATAACACCATTTTAGAAAGAAGAGCCTTTAAGGAACTTATCTAGACCTACAGTTTATAAAGCAGAGCCATGAAATAAATTATTCTTTTTCCACAAAAATTATTTTGTAGCCCCCAGTTTTGTATTTTCCCAAGGGTAATAGGAGAAATTGGACCCCACAAGTTGTTGTCCAATTTGTCCCGAGTACGCTGATACCCCATATGTGGGGGAAACCACCGCTTGGGCGCATGGCAGAGCTCGGAAGGGAAGTAGCACTCGGACGCCATGTCGCGTTTGGAGATCCCCTGATGTGCCTAAACAGTGGAAACCCCCCAATTCTAACTGAAACCCTAACTCAAACACACCCCTAACCCTAACCATAATCCTAATCACACCCCTATCCCTAATCCCAACCCTAATCCCAACCGTAAATGTAATCCAAACCCTAACTTTAGCCACAACCCTAACCCTAAGTTTAGCCCCAATCCTAACTTTAGCCCCAACCCTAACCCTAGCTTTAGCCCCAACCCTATCCCTAAGTTTAACCCCAACCCTAACCCTAACCCCAGCCCTAACCATAACTTTAGCCCCAACCCTCACCCTAAGTTTAGCCCCAACCCTAACCCTAACTTTAGCCCCCACCCTGACCCTAACTTTAGCCCCAACCCTAGCACCAACACCAACCCTAACTTTAGCCCCAACCCTAACCTTAGCCCCAACCCCAACCCTAACCCTAACTTTAACCCCAACCCTAACCCTAAACCTAACCCTAATAGGAAAATGGAAATCAATACATTTTTAAAAATTTTATTATTTTTCCCTAACTAAGTGGGTGATGAAGGGGGGATTTTCAGTGGTACCATGTTTATTTATATCCGTCTTTTTGATCGAGTGTTATTCAACTTTTTGTTTGGCAGTATGATAATAAAACAGGCGCTTGAAAGCCACCTCCCTGCAGGACCCGGAAGGCCCCCCGCGGCCATTTTGGATCCAGGCCTGCAGGGAGGAGGAGGTAGGAGATGTGATATTTCAGTTTTTCTTTTTTAATAAATTTGCAAAAATTACTACATTTCTGTTTTTTCAGTCAAGACGGGGTACAGCGTGTACATTAATTTTTTTAATTTACCAAATGGCTGCAAAGAAACAAAGAGTGAAAAAACTGAAGGGGTATGAATACTTTCCGTACCCACTGTAGCACTGTGTTATTACAATTGCTCATTTTACCTTTCTACCCACCAAATTATTCTATTTATTTCTTCTCTATGTGGAAACAAGAAGTCTCTTGTCCCTGAATGACTCATTCCCCTCTTCATTTCCTGACCCAGCTGCTCCCCAGCCTGAGAATTTGCAGTGGAAACAGGGAAAATTGACCTACTGTTTCTACACATAGTTTAAAAGGATTCAGCTTGTCTGTTTTTAATCATGGGATGTCATAGACCTAATGGAAAAGAGACAAATGAAATGGGTAGAAGGGTAAAATGAGCAATAGTTAGTAAAAAGTGTTATGTAATGACTGCAATATATTAAGAGGATAAAAATATTGATAGGAGTGCTTGTTTAACTGTGAATACATGGACAGTAGTCAATAAATATTACCAGACTAAAGTCTATCTCTACCATCTGCAAATACATCAAGTATCATGTGCTAGATCTGCTCTTTAGCTAAAGATTTGTTTTCTATCTCTCGAGTAGAAAGTGTTTCCAGCTATGCCAAGGTTTCCAATTTGTTGCTTTAAAATTAAGATTAAGTGCAGGTTGTTGTTTTGTGTTGCAGTCGTAATAACATTATCAATAAAACCAAAGGAAGTTCATAAGATGAAATACGGTGCACGTGGACTGATAGCATTTCCTTTATTTTTGACATTGACCTTACTATGACCCTAATGAACAAGCCAGTCTGTTAATCAGAGTAGAGTAAAGGCAAAAAAAATCTTAGAGAATGTGCTTACATCTCCTGCCGATCGAACAAGCCATTACTAATAAAGAGGAATTCAATGGCATAATTTACGAAACACGATGGGGTGCACAAAGTAATCTGGAGCAATGTAATCCTTAACACTTTCTACACATAGATAAAAGATTTACACTCAAAGACAAGACTCCACAAAAGAGGTATCACAAATGATGAGACGAAACAAGGTGTAAGGATTTATCTCACAAAGTCATTACACTTTAGCTGATGTGCCAATTATTACTAATAACCAGCAAGATGAAAAAGGGAGAAATTCCTGGAAAAATAGAACATTAAATAGATTTAAAATTAAAACAATAATTTTGAAATCTCTAACATTGGTCAATAGTAAGTGGGTCAGTTTCATCTTGCATGTTCTCTGCTGCTCTGCTTTAATCATTGATTTATCACTTTGTAACATCTAATAGAATCAAAGATTTTTTTACACAACTCGGACAACCCTATGTGCAGTATGTCCCCCACCCAACCCCGGTAAAATAATAACAGCTGTACTCATCTCTGGTGCTGGTACCTTTCCACTGGTGTCATCATTTGCCATCAGCATTAGCTTCACTCCCTTCTCTCTTGGACAAATCAAGACATCAAGAGATGATCTCACTTCCTCTGGATATCAATTAAGTTCATAGGAGAGGAAAGTGAAGTCACCACTGATTGCAGGGATTGCGTAACAACGCAATGTCAAGCAAACCACCAAGGAGAGCTAGCATCAACATCTCTAGAACGCTCCAGAAAAGAGTAAAGCTGTTAATATTTTATTGGGTGGAAATATAGGGATCCCGAAGGGGTTGTAAGAGAAGAGCGGTTTCCTTTCAGAATCAACATGTTCTATGGGATACAATACTACAAAATACTCCCACGAAACGAATGTGGATCATTGATTGCAAACAGGATTTGTAATTTGCACAAAAAATTATTTCCCTATTAATTTCATTCAAGGTTGTGTTGCAAAAATGAGTACATCCCAATAAAAGTTTTAGGTGAAAGCTAAAGTTTAGATTACAAAATTCTAATTAACATGAATTCAACCACAGGTAAGTTTAATTATTAATTAAACAGGTGTAAAGCAGATAGTTGTTGATAAAAATGCATTAAAGAAAAATCCCTTTAAATTTCATGTTGTCAGCAAAAGTTATACAAAAATTTAACAAAGTGGAACTGCAACTATCTCACAGTAAGTCCAGGCCAACCATGGAAGTTAACACAGGAGCATCTTCTGATGAGAAAGGTTGAAGAAAATTGACATGCAAGTTCACAGCTGTTAGCTAAAGAATTAGAAAACCAAACTAGGGTGAGAATTTCCTGTAACACAATGCGGAATGAACTGCAGAGAAATGGCATGCATAGGTGTTGTCCATGAAGGAAACCTCTCCTGAACCCCATGCATGGAAGGCCCATCTACAACTTGCTACAGCCCATGCTTAAAAATATGAAGATTACTGGGACACAGTGATAATACCAAAATAAATGTTTTTTGAACTGATAGTTTCAATACTGTATTGTGTGGCAAAGGTGAAGAGTACAAAGAAAAATGCATGGTACCTACAGTGAAACATGGTGGTGGTAATGTCCTTATGTGGGGCTGCATGAGTGCTGCTGGTGTTTGGGTGCTTCATTTCATTCATGGTATCACAAATTCACAGATGTACTGCTCTAAATACTTATGTAGTCATGCACTTTTCCAACGTAACAATGATCACAAACACACATCTAAGGCTACTGTTGCATTTCTGAAGAAGAATAAGATGAGTATCCAGGCTCAAAAATAAGTCGTTCTTGAAGAATGGAAAAAATATAGATGATGCAATATTTACTTATCATTATTTTAAGCACTTATATGTCGCCAACTTGTTCATTTCATGCCTAGAAAAATTGGTGCTGTACTTAAAAATCATGGTGAGCATATGAAATACTAGATGCAGTAGTTTTTGATGCTGGACTTATTTATGATTGCATCATATTGCATGAAAGCAATATTACTGACCTTACTTCCATGTTATGGTTTTTAAAAATTATCTATGAAACTCATTTTTGTAAAAATTGTGGACATTTTTCTTGTGTTCAGTAAGATATTGATGACGTTATTACTTTATCAAAAGAGGGTCTTCTCATTTATCCTGCGCATCCTGTAACCCATCTTGTTTAGTACCAAACGGATCCAAAATTCAGTAATTACGATGAGCTTAGCAAAGTTACCTTTAAAGTTCTCTTTTCTAGTTTTATTTATGCAAAATTCCCAAGTTGTACTGGCATTTGTGTTTTACTCTGCTAAAAACGTTTAAAAAAATGCCCAAAAATTGTTGGACATTTTTTTTATTCAGAACATTTTTAACAAAGAAATACGCTAAAATCACTAACAACAGACTTTGTTTTGTAAAAATATCCACAGTTCCACTTGTCTGTTTACAAGTGAACATCTTTAGAATAATTACAACCTGTCAAACTCTAGACAGAACAATTTAAGTAGTTTGTGTAAAATGCCCACTACAAGTGCACCCTACTTTCAAGCAACGTTTGTCATTTCTTCAAATGTACAAATGATCTAAAAGGAAATGTAAAATATAAAACTTAACAGCTGCTTATTCATCACCAAGCAATTTCTGCTAATAAGAATTTCTCAGTGTAGTAGAATGAAGAAGAAAAAGTGGTGGGATACCCACAGGACCCCTGCTTCTTTGTAGCATGGCATCACATCTAGCAAAAGCCACATTTATTGAATGAGTTTTGGGGGTTGTTTAGAAAACCTATGTGCAAACACCATAAGCCAGATTGGCCAACCTGGGTTTTGATAAGGGGTGGTCATTTGGTCCTGAACTTTGCAGACCCTATTGGTTCATAGGTTAAGACAGTAGATCAAGTTTTCTTCTATTGGACTGGCCTTGGTCAGATCACATTCTTTTGCGCACTTTCTTGACAAATCTTGGCATGATCTTGGGTTATATAAGTAAAGGTACCTTCACATTAAGCGACGCTGCAGCGATAGCGACAACGATGCCGATCGCTGCAGCGTCGCTGTTTGATCGCTGGAGAGCTGTCACACAGACCGCTCTCCAGCGACCAACGATGCCGAGGTCCCCGGGTAACCAGGGTAAACATCGGGTTACTAAGCGCAGGGTCGCGCTTAGTAACCCAATGTTTACCCTGGTTACCATCCTAAAAGTAAAAAAAACAAACAGTACATACTCACCTGCGCGTCCCCCGGCGTCCGCTTCCTGCTCTGTGTGAGTGCCGGCCCTAACAGCAGAGCGGTGACGTCACCGCTGTGCTTTTACTTTCACTTTAGGGCCGGCGCTCAGTCAGAGCAGGAAGCGGACGGCAGGGGACGCGCAGGTGAGTATGTACTGTTTGTTTTTTTTACTTTTAGGATGGTAACCAGGGTAAACATCGGGTTACTAAGCGCGGCCCTGCGCTTAGTAACCCGATATTTACCCTGGTTACCAGCGTAAAACATCGCTGGTATCGTTGCTTTTGGTGTCAAACCTGACGATAAACACCGATCTGACGACCAAATAAAGTTCTGAACTTTATTCAACGACCAGCAATATCACAGCAGGATCCTGATCGCTGCTGCGTGTCAAACTAAACGATATCGCTAGCCAGGACGCTGCAACGTCACGGATCGCTAGCGATATAGTTTAGTGTGAAGGTACCTTAAGAAAAACTTGTTTCTAAATCATATCACCATAATATTTGAAAAATCTGGAAATCATAAGAAATCCATTTTGCCTATTGTGTTGCATAGGTTCTGAAATCAAAGCAGTGATACGTTTACATGATCATTACTAGGAACAAAAAACAAAATTTACACTTTGGCATCAATAGTTTGAGGAGACCATTCTCTAATTATCTAGTTAGAACATTCTTTAGCTCATCTCATCAGCAGAGAGAGAGAACATACAATTTGCAAATTATAAATTAAACCCTTTTCGGCTTTCTCTACAAAGACATTTACGGGATTAAAATTAAAAAAGCTTCTGATGCTTACAGGCTTCAAGTAAATTACTAACATTTTAACAGATGATGTTGTGAGATTAGCAAGGTGAAATGTTCAGAGGCAAGGAGGTTCACAATTACATAATAACCCAATTTGCATCATGCATCTATCATTACCTACATTCCTAGATTGCTGAGTTTTTTTCCCCTTAAAGAAAAAGTACTCAGGTTCTGACAGAAATCATTCAAAATGTGTTACTACTGGAAATAAATCAGGTCAACATCAATAACTATGGGTCCTTGCCAAAAGTTCACTTAGGGATTTCCTGGAAATTGCTTGGTTTCCTTATTTATAACTTACTAAAGCCCCCATTCCCCGATAAGCAATAAACAGGTTTTGGTAAACCATCATGTGGAGGATTGTTCATCTGATACTTATCTTTCTCAAGTCCCCCATACACATAAACGTTCTGTCAAGTATTTATGTGTCCTTTTCAGAGGACCACTGCCAGCCTCTTCTGGAGGTGGCTTACCGTCCGCATACACTTTAGACTGTCGGCCAATCCCGGCTATACCAGGGGGTTTGGATGATTTTAATCTAATATGCATTGGTACCTTAAAGAGAACCTATCAATAATAGTGATTTAATGCAGATTGAATTACTTTTTTAAAGAAATCAGTGTTTCTATTGTTCAGTAATCACCCACTGAAGTTATATGCTAATAAGGCACAAGTGCAGTGAAGTGCACTGTGAGGATCCACTGGTGCCATCAGTGAGACAGGGCGGTCATATTACTGCAAGTATGCAATATTCATATTCACAGCCACATCCTGGCTAGACATGTGCAGCCTCGCTCAATTCATTCATTCGTATTGAGCAAGGCCAAACATGCCTAGTCTGAATGTCGGAATATTAATATCACATCCTTGCTTTAAAATGACTACCCGGTCTCACTGATGGCACCAGTGAATCCTCGTGAGAAGTCCCAAGTCTACAGTCACATAGAGTGACTGAAGACTTTTGTGAAAAATCTGGACAACCCCTATAAGTAGAAAAATAGAAGAATATACCACTGTAAATGCCATATAACTAAAAAAATCTAGAATGACATGCTTTATGTAGTGATACTTTCCTTTACTCAGTACAGCTTGTGTTAGGGGTAAGGCTATGTTCACACACAGCATTTTTTATGCATTTTTTCCTGCAGCCAAAACCTGCTCTTTTGGTAGTAAAAACGCCGCGTTCAAAATTCTTGGGGGTGGATTACATGCGTGCTTTGTCTACAATACATGTTTAATAAACTTAGTCGTATTCACCAAAAATGCTGTGAAAATGCAGCAAAAACGCTGTTGCATATTTTCTTTCATTTTTTCACTTTCTCATTGCTTTCTATGGGTGAAAAAGTGCTGCAGAAACACAGAAAGAATTGACATGCTATAGATTTAAAAAATTCTGCAGTTCTCAAAATCAGTCAGGAAAAAAAATCAAACGTGTGCATGAGATTTCTGAAAAATCTCTTAACTTTTGCTGGTACTGTGAAAAGCAGTAAAAGCAAATTGCATTAAAAAACGCTGAAAAAACACTGCATGTGAACATAGCCTAAGGCTGTCTGCTATAGCAAAGATATCTGACACTTTTCTGAAAGGTCACAGTGAACACACAAGTTAAGGTACCGTCACACTAAGCGACGCTGCAGCGATAGCGACAACGATGCCGATCGCTGCAGCGTCGCTGTTTGATCGCTGGAGAGCTGTCACACAGACCGCTCTCCAGCGACCAACGATGGCGAGGTCCCTGGGTAACCAGGGTAAACATCGGGTTGCTAAGCGCAGGGCCGCGCTTAGTAACCCGATGTTTACCCTGGTTACCAGAGTAAAATGTAAAAAAAACAAACACTACATACTTACATGCGTCCCCCGGCGTCCGCTTCCTGCAATGACTGAGCGCCGGCAGTAGCAGGGCACAGCGGTGACGTCACTGCTGTGCTGTGGTTTCACTTTCACTTTGCGGCGCTCAGTCAGTGTGGGAAGCAGACGCCGGGGGACGCATGTAAGTATGTACTGTTTGTTTTTTTTACATTTTACGCTGGTAACCAGGGTAAACATCGGGTTACTAAGCGCGGCCCTGCGCTTAGTAACCCGATGTTTACCCTGGTTACCAGTGTAAAATATCGCTGGTATCGTTGCTTTTGCTGTCAAACACAACGATACACGGCGATCGGACGACCAAATAAAGTTCTGAACTTTATTCAGCGACCAGCGACATCACAGCAGGATCCTGATCGCTGCTGCGTGTCAAACTAAACGATATCGCTAGCCAGGACGCTGCAACGTCACGGATCGCTAGCGATATCGTTTAGTGTGACGGTACCTTTACTCTCTGTCACAGTTTAGTAGGATGAACTATTTTCCTTTGACAATGTGCACCTTCTTGAGAGGTACAGCATTACTCCTGCTGACAAAATGAGTAAATCTGTTCCATAGAACTGTCTCAATAACATTCGGAGACAAAAACTGCCCTTCTCCAATGAAGTCTTCCATATAACTAGAGCTGATTGTTGATACTTAGATGGGAGTTTAAAACTTACCTATGAATGCAAACCTGTGTATATTGCGACAGGGTCACAATGTATAGAAACAAAAAACTTCGGCACTCAAATGATAAATTTATTACCAAATATTCATATGAAAAATGAGGCAAACCACCACCATATAAAAAAAGGAAAAAACCCAGGTTTAAACAGATGTACTTCTGCTGCAACGTTTCGGCAACAAGATGCCTTTTTCAAGCCATATCTGTGTGGAAAAGGGTCTCTGGTCATGGAATCTAATCCACAGGCATGCCTGCGTGGCACAGAGGCCCTTTTTTTTTCTTTTGGTAATAAATTTATCATTTGAGTGCCAAAGTTTTTTGTTTCTTTACTTTTTGGAATTTTTGTTTCTTTACTTTTTGGAATTTTCTTCAGAGCATCATGATCCACTAACAGTGAGCACCCCTTATATTACATATAGGGTCACAATGTATGTGAGGGGAGGTACGTGGCGCAAAGGTTGTTACCCTGTGTGATGTGAAACCCATAAGATTCCCTCCAGCATGATATGTGCTGAGAGTAAATCAGTCATTACGTTACCAGGGCCTGGATTTTGTTGTGAGTAGGTGTAAGAGATGGGTGTGAAGCCTACGCTCCATACCTGCACCTCAAGCGTGTGGTTAGAGGGAGTTAAATGTACAGCTACTGTTTTTTTATGTCTGGTCTTTTTGGTGGAAGGAAGCCTCCAGGCTGAAGCTCCGGTGAGAGCTGCCATGTGTCTTGTCCCAGGAGGCTGGAGCCATACTGGGGAGGACGTTTGTATGGATTTTTTTTTCATTTGTGCCTTTCTGTTACTATTTTGGCTTTATGAAGCAATAAACCACCCAGAGATTTGAATATAAAGTGTTCCTGTATCTACCTCAGGAAGCAGTTGAGTGAGCGGACCTTCCACAATATATTGTAGATGTAAGTATAAAACATGGATGAATACAGATCTTTCTAAAGTAAAATATATGCAAATCACATTTTACTAGCACAATGGTTTCCCCAATGAAATAAAATAAGATCTTGTAGTGAAAGACTTGTTGACGTTTAGTTAAAAAAAAGCCTGGAGATCGTAATAAGGAAAAAACGTTAAGGGGATGAATATACAAATACATCTCATGTGGCAAAGAAACAAATTATAATTAAGTACTTCCAAAAAGACCATGGGAGAATCTATAAACTAGCAGCAGTCTTCCTAAATTGATATAGATCGAGCTTCATCATATATGAATTTGAAAATGCCTATTGTAATTAGAGGTGCATATTGTGGAGCCCAATGGGAAAAGAAACAAAATCCTATATACACAGCAATTAATTGGGGTAGCAGAAAGGCTACATCCTACAGTCTTTGTTAAATTAGAGCTGGCGTTAGGAGGCACAGTGTCTTTCTAAATTTGTGGGGTGATTTGTAATGTATTACACTGAGAAAATGTAAAGCAGACACGGCACTGATCAATATAAAATATTCTCTACATTATGACCCTCTGTATGATAAACAACCCTGTCATTATATCTTAATTCTGGAGACAGCAAACACATCTGATTAAATCCTTTTTCAGGTAAATAACCACAGAGTAGAAGTAGGAGACACTTTGAATATAGCAAATTATTTTAAACAATCAATGTTTTTCCTCATCTCCCAAAGGACCTTTAGTTCACCAACTTTTAGCTTGTTATTTCTACACTGACTGTTTTCTCCAAACCAGAAAAGCAAATGTTATTGATTGAAGAACACAGGAGGCATTGCAAATACTTCACATTACCTTGTCCAGGTTGATAGCCCTAGGAATAATGTAAGACCTAGAGAACATATTCTCCATGTTGTAGCACTTCAGCTACTGAAACATGCATGGACCTTTAATCAATGCATTCAAGTCGAACAGTCTGAGATTTCACAATAATTGACTTTGTCTTTAACACAAGTGACTAATTTATGGTCGTGTTTGTTCGGTAAGCCGCAACCTTCCATGGGCTGTTTAGAATTCAGTTTGTAACATTTTGCGAGGAAGCCTTATACCCATTCTTGAATTATTTATTAACTTGCTTCTAGGCCAGAGATAAATCCAAATGTGTACCTTGGCATAAAGACTAATATTTATTTCTGTAACTTTGACAAGCACAAAAAGAGTGACTGTCTTACACTATTTTGATCAAAAGGTTTAAAGGAGATATCCATCATTCAGATGCTTACGTTAGTCAGAAGAAGGATATTGACAGGAAAAGTATATTGAGCTAATATGATTTAAAGTTGGCTCCAATACATTTCTAACAAATATCTTCATCTTTCTTACAAATAAGATTCCTGGTAATACATCAATATCCAGTAAGATTACTGCTTGATCCTGTCTCCCTCTAACATTACTCTGTGCCAAGAGTACATTGTAAGCTTCAGCCAACATTACCATATTAGCAAGAAAGCAACTAATCAACCTCTGGTCAATATCGCTACAAGAGACACTACCTTTGAGCCTCTGAGATAACTGCACAATAAAAATAATTTATCTCTTCAAAGCACCAACGCAGCATTATTTTATTGCAGCAATGCCCCAGTCTCATATTTACTAGCTGCACCCTTCATCTTTTATCAGCGCCGCTCCGGTCGGTCTTCTGCAGTTTGTGACCTGCCAGATCGCTCTAATTTTTGCACTGCAAACCAGAAGTCACAACTCAATATAAGTCTATGGAATCCAGAAAGAGTCCAGAAGGTGGCATCATAGACGTACATTGAGACCTTGTGACCAGTAGCTCTGACTTCCATTCAGGCAGAAGATGCATGTCGTGGGACCTGAGCAGCGCCAGGAAGAGCTGAAGATGGTGGGTGGTAAATATAAGACTAAGGAATGGGAATTTAAATCAGTGGCACCACTGCAGGGCTGAAATAAAAAAAAATCATGTAGTGATGCTTTAATATTTGTTTTTGTTACTTTCATAGTGCCAACATGTTCTGTAGCACTTTAACAGATGCTGTAATCTCTAATTGTCTGAAATGGATCTCATGGTCTAAATTATGGAGGAGAAGGAAAGTAATGCAAAGATGATTAGAACATAAAAACGCCATGGTGGTCATTGCAGCCTTTTTACTTACTTCTGTGTAGTAAATTTGGCATTATAGTCTGCTATTTGACTCTTCTTATTTATAGGGGTTGACCCATTGTGCACAATTAATGCATATCCAATTTCAAAAATTGCCAAACATTCGCTCTTTATTTATTCACTTTCCCTGCAATTTTCTCCTACAAATTAAATGAAAAAAGTGGCCAACTCTTCATTGCCAGATACCCCTTTCTTCAGACAGAGGCAGGTGTCAGTGTTGTGACCAGCACTTAGACATCTATGGCGTATCCTGCAGACGCACAAGATGGAATTCCACTTCAACTACACCATACGTCCAGCTTCTGGAATCCAAACCTGTGTTGACAGGTCCTCTGATTAAAATTTGTATGATGCTAGTATAATAGTATATAAAAAATGAAAAGTGCAGCATGGAAAGATAAAGGTCATCCCAACTAGCTTGCATATTTGTAACCTAAATATTGCATCGTCACGTAGGTGGATATTTCCTTCCTTGTACAAATAAAAAGCCTCTAATTGGAGGCTGTTAGAAATGACAGAACAAAACATTCACAAGTATCATCACAAAATATTATTTCCAGTCCCGTTCTGTAGTGCTAAATAAATGCTGTTTCTCTAGGGTATGGAAGATATGAAAATGAGCCGTAAACTAGATCTGAACATTTGTTATCATGATAAATGTTTTAAACTTTCAAAAGTGAAAAAGTTCCACGTGTAGTACCGCTCCAAGGAGCAATTCTCAAGATTTATAGCTGACATCACAAAAGATGAGCAAGTATCTCATTCCCTACTATAAATTTCCCAACATATCTAATTGCTCTGTTTGCTCAGAGGCAAATGTTTAGAATATGGATTTTGCATGCACAGCCATATATCAGCTAACAACACGTCCAGGCTTCTCACTGTCCATGAGAAATGTCCAAAGAAGTTCCAAAAACAAAAGAACAATCCATGTCTATTGAAAGTTATTATTCCCCTAGACTGAATTTTAATTTGATGCCCCAATAGTTGTACGCTAAGAAAATAAATATATGGGAATAAAGTACATGCTCACCTAGTAAACCACTGGTTCTGTGTGACTTGGTGCTGCAGGGTGGAGTGGGCAGGCACACAAAAGCCAATTCCATAGACGAGACTGCTAACTTATTAGACATCAGCACTAGAGATGAGCAAACCTTTCAAGGTTCAGTTCGGTTCGATTTGCCTAATGTTTAGATGTTCGCCAAACGTACCCAAACCACACTAGATTCAATGGGAGGACAAATCGAACGTATACAACAAAAAGCTTCCCAAATAGCTAAAATTAAAGGCAGACACCATGAAAAGTAGCATCAATTGACCCACAGTAGAAATTTACAAATGGCGCAGTGGCAGTCAGCCATGGGCCATTCATGAGGTATCAAGGTCTGGACCAGCATTTACAGCTTGGAATTGAAATTTCAATGAGAACCTGGTGCTTAAGGTAGCGGTGTAAGCTTTCCTAGCTGGGAGCCCTGATACCTCATGCAACACCTCCAATTTTATTTTATTTTTTTTCCAGCCACACTCAAATGGCGCAAACAGCAGTTTTATACAGTAATATTGGTAGAAATATTTAAGGAACATAACACAGGTAGTTGACTGAAAGTAAGTGCAGACCTGCCTGTCTCTTAGCCCTACTTACACAGGCAACTCACCAGATGGAGACCGAACATGGAGTCTACACATTTCAAAAAATGATTGTGGTTAATGTCTGGTGATGAGGGTCTGGATTCTGCTCAGCATGTAGAAAAGCCGTGGAGACACCATCACGTGTTTCTCAACGCAAGCAATGAATAGCCAGGTCTTTCACCGGGAATGGATTCTGCTCAGATCCAACTTAGTCCAGCCACGGATCCAACATGAAAAATTTTGGGCATCAGTACAGATGCTTTCCTCCTATGGATTCTGATAAACTTCGGAGCAGAACTCTGATGCCCATGGAATAGAATGTGTGAACAGCTCTGCAGAATGGCTCATCTGTGGTTCCCCACAGTCAGTTGGGTATTAGAAAATGTGTGACACAGGGGGAAACAAGGGTGAATGAGGTGCCACTTCTGAGGATTGTTCTGTGTGTGATGTTAAAGTGGAGGAAGAGGAAGGGGACCACTTGATGCAGCGCTTGCCATCCACTGGAGCACATGCTCTTTCTGAGCTGCATCTACAAGGTGTACCGCTGTGCGGTTGTCAAACAAAGGGAGTTGAGTAGCCCGTCCAGTAACAGATGTTGTTAGTGATCTTTGGATAGGACAAGATGGTATTTGTTCAATTGAGCTTTCATTAACATTAACACCTAACCTATGTACACATCGAACACCAAGCCTACTCCCACTTCCAGCATAACCTCTCTTTCGCCTTCCCCTCTTATAACCTGCTGTTATAAGCTGTCAGTCACTAGTCACTAAATTAACAATCACTATTTATTTTCATAGTGTGCAGGAACAACACTGTTAAATCTAACAATTTTTAAGTGAAAATCTAGCCTTCTGATTTGTCATTGAAACACAGTTTTATCACAAACTATTCGGATTAGCTAATTGGGACTCCTGGCTGCACTCCAATATTATGCCTAACGAATTTTAGGTGAAAATCTGGCCTTCTGATATGAAAATGGGGGTGCGTCTTATGGTCGGAATATACTTACAAATACTATGGCGGTGATCCAGGTCCGACGCTGCAGGGCGAAGAAACCTGTTATGATCCCTAGTGGCTGAGGATCACAAATTGACCAGCAAGTGAATAAACTAAGGACGAGCTCTAGGGAGATGGTAACTGGACTGATCGCAAATCTGAACCTATCCAACACAACTAGAGGTAGCCGGTGAACGTGCCTAAATAATTCCAAGACGTCTCGAGCCAGCCTGAGGAACTAGCTACCCCTAAAGAGAAAGAAGGACCTCGCTTGCCTCCAGAGAAATAATCCCCAAAGATATAGAAGCCCCCAACAAATATTAACGGTGAAGTAAGAAGAAGGCACATACATAGGGATGAAATCAGATTCAGCAAAAGAGGCCCACTAGTACTAGAAAGCAGAAAATAGAGCAGGGGTCTATGCGATCAATAAAAAACCCTTACAAAATATCCATACTGAGATTTCAAGAATCCACACACCAACTAACGGTGTGTAGGGAGAAACTCAGCCCACTAGAGCAACCAGCAAGCGAGGGAATTACATTTTAGCAAGCTGGAACAGAAAACATGATAAACACTGCTGATCAAAAAATGAGCAAACAAAACTTAGCTTGTCCTGGATGGACTGGGAGCAAGGTAGTCAGAAGGAATCTGAGTAGCACTGATTACATCGACAGCCGGCAACAAGTGAAAGAAAAACAGAGCTATATAGGAACCTCCCAGAGGTTAACGAACCAGCTGATAGCCAGAGACCAGCAGGATAACAGACAAAGCCACCAGGGGGAGCCCAAAGCAAAAGTCACACCATACCACCAGTGACCACAAGAGGGAGCCTGAACACAGAGTTCACAACAGTACCCCCCCCTTGAGGAGGGGTCACCGAACCCTCATGAAAACCACCAGGGCGATCAGGATGAGCCACATGGAAGGCACAAACCAAATCGGCTGCATGAACATCAGAGGCGACAACCCAAGAATTATCCTCCTGACCATAGCCCTTCCATTTAACCAAATACTGGAGCCTCCGTCTAGAAATACGAGAATCCAAGATCTTCTCCACCACGTATTCCAATTCTCCCTCAACGAGCACCGGGGCTGGAGGCTCAACCGGAGGAACCACAGGCACCACATACCTCCGCAACAACGAGCGATGGAACACATTATGAATAGCAAATGATGCTGGGAGGTCCAGACGAAATGACACAGAGCCAAGGACTTCCAGAATCTTATAAGGACCGATAAACCGAGGCTTGAACTTAGGAGAGGAGACCTTCATAGGAACGAAGCGAGAAGACAACCACACCAAGTCCCCAACGCGAAGTCGGGGACCCACACAGCGACGGCGGTTGGCAAAGAGCTGAGCCTTCTCTTGAGACAGCTTCAAATTATCCACCACATGATTCCAAATCTGATACAACCTATCAACCACAACATCCACTCCAGGACAGTCAGAAGGCTCCACCTGACCCGAGGAAAAACGAGGATGAAACCCCGAATTACAAAAGAAAGGAGAAACCAAAGTAGCAGAACTAGCCCGATTATTAAGGGCAAACTCGGCCAACGGCAAAAAAGTAACCCAGTCGTCCTGATCAGCAGAAACAAAACATCTTAAATAAGTCTCCAAGGTCTGATTAGTTCGCTCGGGTTGGCCATTCTTCTGAGGATGGAAGGCCGACGAAAAAGACAAATCAATGCCCAATTTAGCACAAAAGGTCCGCCAAAATCTAGACACAAACTGGGATCCTCTGTTAGAAACAATGTTCTCAGGAATCCCGTGCAAACGAACCACATTTTGAAAAAACAGTGGAACCAACTCGGAGGAGGAAGGCAACTTAGGCAAGGGCACCAAATGGACCATCTTAGAAAAACGATCACACACCACCCAGATGACAGACATTCTGTGAGAGACAGGGAGATCTGAAATAAAATCCATGGAAATGTGCGTCCAAGGCCTCTTCGGGACAGGCAAAGGTAACAGCAAACCACTGGCTCGAGAACAGCAAGGCTTAGCCCGAGCACAAATTCCACAAGACTGCACAAAGGAACGCACATCCTGCGACAAGGAAGGCCACCAAAAAGACCTGGCCACCAAGTCTCTGGTACCAAATACTCCAGGATGGCCCGTCAACACTGAAGAATGAACCTCGGAGATGACTCTGTTGGTCCATCTATCCGGGACAAACAGTCTCTCCAGTGGACAGCGATCAGGTCTATCCGCCTGAAACTCTTGCAGCACACATCGCAAATCTGGGGAGATGGCAGACAAAATCACCCCTTCTCTAAGAATACCAGCCGGCTCTGAATCTCCAGGAGAGTCAGGCACAAAACTCCTAGAAAGAGCATCAGCCTTCACATTCTTCGAACCAGGCAGGTACGAAACCACGAAATCAAAATGAGAGAAAAACAACGACCAACGAGCCTGTCTGGGATTCAGCCGCTTGGCCGACTCGAGATAAATCAAATTCTTGTGATCAGTCAAGACCACCACACGATGCTTAGCTCCCTCGAGCCAATGTCGCCACTCCTCAAATGCCCACTTCATAGCCAACAACTCCCGATTACCGACATCATAATTCCGCTCGGCAGGCGAAAACTTTCTTGAAAAGAAAGCACATGGCTTCATCACAGAGTCATTGGAGCTTCTCTGCGACAAAACAGCCCCCGCTCCAATCTCGGAAGCATCAACCTCCACCTGGAAGGGAAGTGAGACATCTGGCTGACATAAGACTGGAGCCGAAGAAAACCGGCGCTTCAGCTCCCGAAAGGCCTCCACAGCCGCAGAGGACCAATTAGTCACATCAGAACCTTTCTTGGTCAAATCCGTCAAAGGCTTAACAGCACCAGAAAAATTAGCTATGAAGCGACGGTAAAAATTAGCAAAACCCAAGAACTTCTGAAGACTCTTAACAGATGTAGGCTGCGTCCAGTCATGAATAGCCTGAACCTTGACTGGGTCCATCTCAATAGTAGAAGGAGAAAAAATGAAACCCAAAAAAGAAATCTTCTGGACTCCAAAAAGACATTTTGAGCCCTTCACAAATAAAGCATTGTCACGCAGGACCTGAAAGACCATCCTGACCTGCCTAACATGAGACTCCCAATCATCCGAAAAAACCAGAACATCATCCAGATACACAATCATAAACTTATCCAGATATTCACGGAAAATGTCGTGCATAAAGGACTGAAAGACTGAAGGAGCATTAGAAAGTCCAAAAGGCATCACCAGGTACTCAAAATGGCCTTCAGGCGTATTAAATGCAGTTTTCCATTCATCACCCTGTTTTATACGCACAAGGTTATACGCATCACGAAGATCTATCTTGGTGAACCAACTAGACCCCCTAATGCGAGCAAACAAATCAGTTAACAATGGCAAAGGATACTGAAATTTGACCGTGATTTTATTCAAAAGGCGATAATCAATACAAGGTCTCAGGGAACCATCCTTCTTAGCCACAAAAAAGAATCCCGCACCAAGAGGGGAAGAGGACGGGCGAATATGTCCCTTCTCCAAAGACTCCTTTATATAACTCCGCATGGCAGCATGCTCCGGCACAGATAAATTGAAAAGTCGTCCCTTAGGAAACTTACTACCAGGAATCAAATTTATAGCACAATCACAGTCCCTATGAGGAGGTAGAGAATTGAGTTTGGGCTCCTCTAATACATCCTGGTAGACTGACAAAAACGTAGGGACTTTAGAAGGAGTGGACGAAGCAATTGACACCACAGGAGCGTCACCATGAATTCCCTGACAACCCCAACTTGACACAGACATAGCTTTCCAATCCAGGACTGGATTATGAGTCTGCAACCATGGCAGACCCAACACGACAACATCATGCAAATTATGCAATACAAGAAAGCGAATCACCTCCTGATGAACAGGAGTCATGCACATGGTCACTTGTGTCCAGTACTGAGGTCTATTCGTAGCCAATGGCGTAGAGTCAATTCCCCTTAGTGGAATAGGGAATTTTAAAGGCTCCCAAATCAAAACCACAGCGCCTGGCAAATGACCAATCCATCAGATTCAGGGCAGCACCTGAATCTACAAAGGCATTAACCGGGTAAGATGACAGGGCACAAATCAGGGTAACAGACAAAATGAATTTAGGCTGTAAAGTACCAATGGTGACAGATTTATCAACCTTTTTTTTGCGCTTAGAGCATGCTGAGATAACATGAGCTGAGTCACCACAGTAAAAGCACAACCCATTTTGCCGTCTATAATTTTGCCGTTCACTTCTGGTCAGAATTCTGTCACATTGCATTGATTCAGGTGTCTGTTCAGAAGACACCGCCAAATGGTGCACAGGTTTGCGCTCCCGCAACCGCCGATCAATCTGAATGGCCAGAGTCATTGACTCATTCAGACCTGCAGGCGTAGGGAACCCCACCATGACATTCTTAATGGCTTCAGAAAGACCTTCTCTGAAATTTGCAATGCCTATCTCCTGGATGTGCACTCTAGTCACAGAAATAAAGATGAAGTGCTTAAAAAAACTATATGTCCCTAATCCCCTGATGTTTTATAAAAGTTGAATGTCTCCACAAATATTTTAACAAAATGACTAAAATTTATACAAACATACAAATGCTGAATATTTTACAGCTGCATTTTTTTTATTATCTGTATGTGTAGATGAGATTTATTTAGTCCCACCTATTTGACTGTTACTATATTATTTTGTATTTGCAGCTGGAAAAGTAGAGCAGCAATTTTTCCAGCACATACGACATGTGCATAGATCCTTAGTCAGGAGCGGACACAGACAGCTTGGGGCCCCTGTGCAGGAAATGTGTCTGGGCCCCCCTCCTTTTAAGGCGACAAAGCTAAGGGACTGTGCTATACATAAGTGAGTACATGTTATGCTAAGGGACTGTGTTAGACATAATAGTGATGAGCGAGTATACTCGTTGCTCGGGTTTTCCCGAGCACGCTCGGGTGGTCTCTGAGTATTTATGACTGCTCAGAGATTTAGTTTTTGTTAACTCAGCTCCGTGATTTACAGCTGCTAGCCAGCCTGAGTACATGTGTGGGTTGCCTGGTCGCTAGGGAATCCCCACATGTAATCAAGCTGTCTAATAGCCGCAAATCATGCAGCTGCAGCAAGAAAAACTAAATCATCGAGCAGTCACAAACACTCGGAGACCACCTGAGCGTGCTCGGGAAAACCCGAGCAATGAGTATACTCGCTCATCACTAATAATAATTGATAATAATGTCTTCCTCCACCTCCCCCTGTTCATAAATCCATCATAAATCCCCTGCATCCCATTATTGCCCTCTTCACTACCTCCATTACTGCTTTCTCCCAACCACCCCATTTTTGCCCATTCCACCACCTCCATCATTGCCTTCACCCCACCACCTCATCATTGTCCTTTCCACTGCCACCATCATTGCCTTCTCCCCATCACCCCATCATTAACCATTCCACCACCTCCATCATTTCCTCCTCCCCCACCACCCCTATCATTGCCCTCTCCGTCAACCCAATCATTGCCTTCTGCCCCATCACCCCATCATTGTCCTCTCCGTCAACCCAATCATTGCCTTTGGCCCCATCACCCCCATCATTGCCCTCTCTGTCAACCCAATCATTGCCTTCTGCCCCATCACCCCATCATTGCTATCTCTGTCAACCCAATGATTGCCTTCTGCCCCATCACCCCATCATTGCTCTCTCTGTCAACCCAATCATTGCCTTCTGCCCCATCACCCCATCATTGCTCTCTCTGTCAACCCAATCATTGCCTTCTGCCCCATCACCCCCATCATTGCCCTCTCTGTCAACCCAATCATTGCCTTCTGCCCCATCACCCCCATCATTGCCCTCTCTGTCAACCCAATCATTCCCTTCTGCCCCATCACCCCCATCATTGCCCTCTCTCTCAACCCAATCATTGCCTTCTGCCCCATCACCCTCATCATTGCCCTCTCTGTCAACCCAATCATTGCCTTCTGCCCCATCACCCCCATCATTGCCATCCGTCAACCCAATAATTGCCTTCTGCCCCATCACCCCCATCATTGCACTCTCATCTACCTACACACACACAGACACACAGCACCATTCACCTCTCTGCACACACACCTCACCTCTGCGCACGGTATCCTGAAGCCGCACCATCACCGGCAGCTTCCTGTCTTGCACAACCGTGGCGCTGAATGATGTCATTCAGCCCCGGCTGTGTGACAGGAAGCGAGGGCAGGAAGTAGAACGGATTGCTCCCTGCCCGCCACACATGAGGGCAATCTGGCCAGGGGCCCCCAGAGCTGGTTTTAGGCAAAGTGGGGCCCTAGGCAAAGTTTAAAATGGCCGCTAAACGAGTCTGATCGACTATTGAAATCGTTCAACGCTTGTTTCCTGGCCTCTTTCCACCGTTTGAGAAAGAATGATGGGAACAGAATGATCACTAATAGATCACTAACAGATCACCATACAGTATAATGTTATCAGCAGCACATCTATAGTTTACACCGGCGATGTGTTGCTGAGAACAATTATTTCTGTTCTGGCATAAACAATCCAATCACTCGATGAATATGCAGCATTTTGCTTGTTTAGTATAATACACCCCATACTCCTCCATGTATTATAATGTGCACCACAGTCCTCCATATTGTAAAATGCACTCCCCACTGTCCTCCATATAATATATGCCCCATAGTCCTCCATATTGTATAATACACTCCCCAGTCCTCCATATAGTATTATACACTTCCCATAGTCCTCCACACAGTATAATACCCTCTTCATAGTGCTCCATATAGTATAATGCACTGCCATAGTCATCCATGTAGCACAATTCACTTCCCATAGTATAATGCACCCCATAGTTCTTCATATAGTATAATGTATTCCCCATAGTCCTCGATACAGTATAATGCAGCCTACATATAGTATAATGCAGCCACCCCATAGAGCCTAATGCAGCCACCCCACAGAGTATAATGCAACCACCCCAGAGTATAATGTAACCCCCCATAGAATATAATGCAGCCCTCATATAGCATAATGCAGCCACCCCACAGAGTATAATGTAACCCCCATAGAATATAATGCAGCCCCCCTCATAGAGTATGATGCAATCACCCCTCATAGAATATAAATGCAGCCCCCCATAAAATATAATGTAGCCCCAAATAGAATATGATACAGCCCACCTCCCCATAGTATATAATGTAGCCCCCCATAGAATATAATGCAGCCTCCCATAGTATATAACACAGCCTCCCCCATAGAATATAATGTAAACCCCATAGTATATAGCACAGATTCCCCCATAGAATATAATATACCCCCAATAGTATATAACACAGCCACATAGAATATAACACAGCTCGCATAGTATATAGCATGGCCTACATAGTATATAACACAGCCCACATAGTATATAGCACAGCCCACATAGTATATAACACAGCCCGCATAGTAAATAACACAGCCCGCATAGTATACAGCACAGCCCACATAATATATAGAACAGCCTAGCCTCATAGTGCACAGCACAACACACATAGTATATAGCACAACCCGCATTGTAGACAGCCTGCATAGTATACAGCACAGCCCGCATAGTATATAGGACAGCCCAGCCTCATAGTATATAGTACAGCCCAGCCTCATAGTATATAGCACAGCCCAGCCTCATAGTATATAGCACAGCCCAACCCCATAGTATAAAGCACAGTCCAGCCCCATAGTATATAGCACAGCCCAGCCTCCTCATAGTATATAGCACAGCACAGCCCCATAGTACATAGCACAGCCCAGCCCCATAGTATATAGCACAGCCCAGCCTTATAGTAAATAGCACATACCAGCCCCATTGTTTATAGCACAGCCCAGCCCCATAGTATATAGCACAGCAGCCTCATAGTATATAGCAGAGACCAGCCTCATAGTATGTAGCACAGCCGAGCCTCATAGTATATAGCACAGACCAGTCTCATAGTATATAGCACAGCCCAGCCTCAAAGTATATAGCACAACCCAGCCTCATAGTATATTGTTGTGATTTTGCTTTTTGCTCCCTCTAGTGGTCATTAGTGATTTGACTCTGGAGCTTCTGTCTTTTTCCTATATCCTCACCTGGGCCGTTAGTTCAGGGGCGTTGCTATATAAGCTCCCTGGACCTTCAGTTCAATGCCTGGCATCGTTGAAATCAGAGCTAATCTGTTGTGCTCTTGTCCTATGATCCGGGTTCCTGTATTTCAAGCTAAGTCTGCTTCCTTGCTTTTTGCTTTTGTTTTGTTTGGTATTTTTGTCCAGCTTGTTCCAATCTGTATCCTGACCTTTGCTGGAAGCTCTAGGGGGCTGGTGTTCTCCCCCCGGACCGTTAGACGGTTCGGGGGTTCTTGAATCTCCAGCGTGGATTTTTATAGGGTTTTTGTTGACCAGATAAGTTATCTTGCTATATTCTGCTATTAGTAAGCTGGCCTCTCTTTGCTGAACCTGGTTCATTTCTGTGTTTGTCATTTCCTCTTACCTCACCGTTATTATTTGTGGGGGGCTTGTATCTTGCTTTGGGGTCCCTTTCTCTGGAGGCAAGAGAGGTCTTTGTTTTCTTCTCCTAGGGGTAGTTAGATTCTCCGGCTGGCGCGAGTCATCTAGCGATCACCGTAGGCATGATCCCCGGCTACTTCTAGTGTTGGCGTTAGGAGTAGCTATTTGGTCAACCCAGTTACCACAGCCCTATGAGCTGGATTTTTGAATATCGCAGACTTACACGTTCCTCTGAGACCCTGTCCACTGGGGTCATAACAGTATGCCAGGCCAGTATTAAATGTTTAATGCATTGCAGAAGTGGGATTATAAGAAAGAAAATTTTGAATTTTTTTTTCCCTCTCTCATTTTTTTTTTTTTTCCTTTTCCCCTTTACCTCAGAGTGGCTTAAGCTTGCTGCAGACATGAATGTCCAGACCTTGATTACAAGTGTGGACCAGCTTGCCGCTCGTGTGCAGGGTATACAAGATTATGTTACCAGAAATCCTAGGTCTGAACCCAAGATTCCGATTCCTGAACTGTTTTCAGGAGACCGATTTAAGTTTAGGAATTTCAGGAATAATTGTAAATTGTTTTTGTCCCTGAAACCTTGTTCGTCTGGAGACTCTGCTCAACAAGTAAAAATTGTTATTTCATTCTTACGGGGTGACCCTCAAGATTGGGCTTTTTCGTTGGCGCCAGGAGATCCGGCATTGGCTGATATTGATGCGTTTTTTCTGGCGCTCGGTTTACTTTATGAGGAACCCAATCTTGAGATTCAGGCAGAGAAAGCCTTGCTGGCTATGTCTCAGGGCCAGGACGAGGCTGAGGTGTATTGCCAAAAATTTCGGAAATGGTCCGTGCTGACACATTGGAACGAGTGTGCACTGGCCGCTAATTTTAGAAATGGCCTTTCTGAGGCCATTAAGAATGTTATGGTGGGTTTTCCCATTCCCACAGGTCTGAATGATACCATGTCCCTGGCTATTCAAATTGACCGGCGGTTGCGGGAGCGCAAAACCGCAAATTCCCTCATGTTGTTGTCTGAACAGACACCTGATGTGATGCAATGTGATAGAAAAACCGCAAATTCCCTCATGGTGTTGTCTGAACGGACACCTGATTTGATGCAATGTGATAGAATCCTGACTAGAAATGAGAGGAAAATTCATAGACGCCGGAATGGCTTGTGCTACTACTGTGGTGATTCTACACATGTTATCTCAGCATGCTCTAAACGTATATCTGTCTGTAACTTTGATTTGCTCACTGTCATCTTATCCTGTCATGGCGTTTGTAGATTCAGGTGCTGCCCTGAGTCTTATGGATCTCTCATTTGCTAAGCGCTGTGGTTTTATTCTTGAACCATTAGAAAATCCTATCCCTCTTAGGGGTATTGATGCTACGCCATTAGCAGAAAATAAACCGCAGTATTGGACACAGGTTACCATGTGCATGACTCCTGAACACCGCGAGGTGATACGTTTTCTCGTTCTACATAAAATGCATGATTTGGTTGTTTTGGGGCTGCCATGGTTACAGACCCATAATCCAGTCCTTGACTGGAAGGCTATGTCAGTGTCTGGTTGGGGCTGTCGTGGTATTCATGAGGATTCCCTGCCTGTGTCTATTGCTTCTTCTACGCCTTTGGAAGTTCCTGAGTATTTGTCTGATTATCAGGATGTCTTCAGCGAGTCCAGATCCAGTGCATTGCCTCCTCATAGGGAATGTGACTGTGCAATAGATTTGATTCCAGGCAGTAAATTTCCTAAGGGAAGACTGTTTAATCTGTCGATACCTGAACATACCGCTATGCGTTCATATATCAAGGAGTCTCTGGAGAAAGGACACATCCGTCCGTCTTCTTCCCCTCTTGGTGCGGGATTCTTTTTTGTGGCTAAAAAGGACGGATCTTTGAGGCCTTGTATTGACTATCGGCTTTTAAATAAGATCACTGTCAAATTTCAGTATCCTTTGCCGCTGTTGTCTGACTTGTTTGCCCGGATTAAAGGTGCCAAGTGGTTTACCAAGATAGACCTTCGTGGTGCGTACAACCTTGTGCGCATTAAGCAAGGGGATGAATGGAAAACCGCATTCAATACGCCCGAAGGTCATTTTGAGTACTTGGTGATGCCTTTTGGGCTCTCTAATGCCCCTTCAGTTTTTCAGTCCTTTATGCATGACATTTTCCGGAACTATCTGGATAAATTTTTGATCGTTTATCTGGATGATATTCTGTTTTTTTCTGATAATTGGGACTCGCATGTGGAGCAGGTCAGGATGGTCTTTAAAATTTTGCGTGAAAATTCTTTGTTTGTCAAGGGCTCAAAGTGTCTTTTTGGTGTACAGAAGGTTCCCTTTTTGGGGTTCATTTTTTCCCCTTCGGCTGTGGAGATGGACCCAGTCAAGGTCCGAGCTATTCTTGATTGGACTCAGCCCTCGTCAGTTAAGAGTCTTCAGAAGTTCTTGGGTTTCGCTAACTTCTACCGTCGTTTTATCGCTAACTTTTCTAGCATTGTGAAACCTTTGACGGATATGACCAAGAAGGGCTCCGATGTGGTTAATTGGGCTCCTGCTGCCGTGGAGGCTTTCCAGGAGTTGAAACGTCGGTTTACTTCGGCGCCTGTTTTGTGCCAGCCTGATGTCTCGCTTCCCTTTCAGGTTGAGGTGGATGCTTCAGAGATTGGAGCAGGGGCCGTTTTGTCGCAGAGAGGCCCTGGTTGCTCTGTTATGAGACCTTGCGCCTTTTTCTCTAGGAAGTTTTCGCCTGCGGAGCGAAATTATGATGTGGGCAATCGGGAGTTGTTGGCCATGAAATGGGCATTTGAGGAGTGGCGTCATTGGCTCGAGGGTGCTAAGCATCGTGTGGTGGTCTTGACTGATCACAAAAATCTGATGTATCTCGAGTCTGCTAAACGCCTGAATCCTAGACAGGCCCGCTGGTCATTGTTTTTCTCCCGTTTTGACTTTGTTGTCTCGTATTTACCAGGTTCAAAAAATGTGAAGGCCGATGCTCTTTCCAGGAGCTTTGTGCCTGATGCTCCTGGAGTCGCTGAACCTGTTGGTATTCTTAAGGATGGTATTATCTTGTCAGCTATTTCTCCAGATCTGCGACATGTGTTGCAGAGATTTCAGGCTGATAGGCCTGATTCTTGTCCACCTGACAGACTGTTTGTGCCTGATAAGTGGACCAGCAGAGTCATTTCCGAGGTTCATTCCTCGGTGTTGGCAGGTCACCCAGGAATTTTTGGCACCAGAGATCTGGTGGCCAGATCCTTTTGGTGGCCTTCCTTGTCTAGGGATGTGCGGTCATTTGTACAGTCCTGTGGGACTTGTGCTCGAGCTAAGCCTTGCTGTTCTCGTGCCAGCGGGTTGCTCTTGCCCTTGCCTGTCCCTAAGAGACCTTGGACACATATCTCCATGGATTTCATTTCTGATCTTCCGGTGTCTCAAGGCATGTCTGTAAGGCTGGTTTCACACTTGCGTTTTTGTCTGCAGCGTTTTTTGCACAAAAAACGCATGCGTTTTTTTCTCCTATATTTAACATTGAAAACGCATGCGTTTTTTTGCACATGCGTTTGGTCGCGTTTTCAAACGCATGCGTTTTTTGTCTGCATGCGTTCATTTTCAAAAATGCTACCTGCAGTATTTTCTTGCGCGTTTTTTTGCCGCGAAAAAACGCATGCGTTTTTTCGCGGCAAAAAAATGCATTGCTGTCTATGTAAACGCATGCGTTTTTAAGCACATGCGTTTGTTTGCGCTAAAAACGCATGCGTTTTTATAGAAAAAAACCAGAAAACACACTGAAAAGCCACCCACCACCATCAAGGTGATAAAGGGATCTAAACCCTAACCCTAACTCTACCCCTAACCTCACCCCTAACCGTTTAATGAACATTTTCTGACAGTCATATTGCCACGTATTTAAGTGCCACGTATCACGTATTTCAGTGCCACGTGCCACGTGCCACGTATTTAATACGTGGCACGTGGCACTTAAATATGTGCCACGTGGCACTTAAATACGTGGCACGTGGCACTTAAATATGTGGCACGTGGCACTTTAATACGTGGCACGTGGCACTTAAATACGTGGCACGTGGCATACGTGGCACTGATACGTGGCACGTGGCACTTTAATACGTGGCACGTGGCACTTAAAGTGCCACGTGCCACATATTTAAGTGCCACGTGCCACGTATTAAAGTGCCACGTGCCACGTATTTCAGTGCCACGTATGCCACGTGCCACGTATTTAAGTGCCACGTGCCACGTATTAAAGTGCCACATGCCACGTATTAAAGTGCCACGTGCCACGTATTTAAGTGCCACGTGCCACGTATTTAAGTGCCACGTATTTGAGTGCCACGTATTTAAGTACCACGTATTTCAGTTGCACGTATTTCAGTGCCACGTATTTCAGTCACGTTTAGGGTTAGGGTTAGGGGTAGGGGTAGGGTTAGGGTTTTCTTGTTTTCTCTTGTGTTTTCTTGTGTTTTCTTGTGTTTTTCTATAAAAACGCATGCGTCTAAAAAACGCATGCGTTTTACCGCGTTTACATGCGTTTTTCACACATGCGTTTTTTTAAAAAACGCATGCAGACAAAAACGCAAGTGTGAAACCAGCCTTATCTGGGTGATATGTGATCGCTTCTCCAAGATGGTCCATTTGGTTCCTTTGCCTAAGCTGCCTTCCTCTTCCGATCTGGTTCCTGTGTTTTTCCAGAACGTGGTTCGTTTGCACGGCATCCCTGAGAATATTGTGTCAGACAGAGGATCCCAGTTCGTTTCCAGATTCTGGCGATCCTTTTGTAGTAGGATGGGCATTGACTTGTCGTTTTCGTCTGCTTTCCATCCTCAGACTAATGGACAGACGGAGCGAACTAATCAGACTTTGGAGGCTTATTTGAGGTGTTTTGTCTCTGCTGATCAGGACGATTGGGTGACCTTCTTGCCGTTGGCTGAGTTTGCCCTTAATAATCAGGCTAGTTCCGCCACCTTGGTTTCGCCGTTTTTCTGCAACTCTGGTTTCCACCCTCGTTTTTCTTCGGGTCATGTGGAACCTTCTGACTGCCCTGGGGTGGATTCTGTGGTGGATAGGTTGCAGCGGATCTGGAATCTTGTGGTGGACAACTTGAAGTTGTCACAGGAGAGGGCTCAGCGCTTTGCCAACCGCCGCCGCGGTGTGGGTCCCCGACTACGTGTTGGGGATTTGGTGTGGCTTTCTTCCTGCTTTGTTCCTATGAAGGTTTCCTCTCCCAAATTTAAACCTCGTTTTATTGGTCCTTACAAGATATTGGAAATCCTTAATCCTGTATCCTTTCGCCTGGATCTTCCTGTGTCGTTTGCTATCCACAACGTGTTTCATAGGTCCTTGTTGCGGCGGTACGTTGTGCCTGTGGTTCCTTCTGCTGAGCCTCCTGCTCCGGTGTTGGTTGAGGGCGAGTTGGAGTACGTGGTGGAGAAGATCTTGGATTCTCGTCTCTCCAGGCGGAGGCTTCAGTACCTGGTCAAGTGGAAGGGCTATGGTCAGGAAGATAATTCCTGGGTGGTCGCCTCTGATGTTCATGCGGCCGATTTAGTTCGTGCCTTTCACGCCGCTCGTCCTGATCGCCCTGGTGGTCGTGGTGAGGGTTCGGTGACCCCTCACTAAGGGGGGGGTACTGTTGTGATTTTGCTTTTTGCTCCCTCTAGTGGTCATTAGTGATTTGACTCTGGAGCTTCTGTCTTTTTCCTATATCCTCACCTGGGCCGTTAGTTCAGGGGCGTTGCTATATAAGCTCCCTGGACCTTCAGTTCAATGCCTGGCATCGTTGAAATCAGAGCTAATCTGTTGTGCTCTTGTCCTATGATCCGGGTTCCTGTATTTCAAGCTAAGTCTGCTTCCTTGCTTTTTGCTTTTGTTTTGTTTGGTATTTTTGTCCAGCTTGTTCCAATCTGTATCCTGACCTTTGCTGGAAGCTCTAGGGGGCTGGTGTTCTCCCCCCGGACCGTTAGACGGTTCGGGGGTTCTTGAATCTCCAGCGTGGATTTTTATAGGGTTTTTGTTGACCAGATAAGTTATCTTGCTATATTCTGCTATTAGTAAGCTGGCCTCTCTTTGCTGAACCTGGTTCATTTCTGTGTTTGTCATTTCCTCTTACCTCACCGTTATTATTTGTGGGGGGCTTGTATCTTGCTTTGGGGTCCCTTTCTCTGGAGGCAAGAGAGGTCTTTGTTTTCTTCTCCTAGGGGTAGTTAGATTCTCCGGCTGGCGCGAGTCATCTAGCGATCACCGTAGGCATGATCCCCGGCTACTTCTAGTGTTGGCGTTAGGAGTAGCTATTTGGTCAACCCAGTTACCACAGCCCTATGAGCTGGATTTTTGAATATCGCAGACTTACACGTTCCTCTGAGACCCTGTCCACTGGGGTCATAACAGTATATAGCACAGCCCAGCCTCATAGTATATAGCACAGCCCAGCCTCATAGTATATAGCACAGCCCAACCCCATAGTATAAAGCACAGTCCAGCCCCATAGTATATAGCACAGCCCAGCCTCCTCATAGTATATAGCACAGCCCAGCCTCAAAGTATATAGCACAACCCAGCCTCATAGTATATAGCACAGCCCAGCCTCATAGTATATAGCACAGCCCAGCCTCATAGTATATAGCACAGCCCAACCCAACCCCATAGTATAAAGCACAGTCCAGCCCCATAGTATATAGCACAGCCCAGCCTCCTCATAGTATATAGCACAGCCCAGCCTCCTCATAGTATATACCACAGCCCAGCCCCATAGTATATAGCACAGCCCAGCCCCATAGTATATAGCACAGCCCAGCCTCCTCATAGTATATAGCACAGCACAGCCTCATAGTATATAGCAGAGACCAGCCTCATAGTATGTAGCACAGCCCAGCCTCATAGTATATAGCACAGACCAGTCTCATAGTATATAGCACAGCCCAGCCTCAAAGTATATAGCACAACCCAGCCTCATAGTATATAGCACAGCCCAGCCTCATAGTATATAGCACAGCCCAGCCTCATAGTATATAGCACAGCACAGCCTCATAGTATATAGCACAGCCCAGCCTCATAGTATATAGCACAGCACAGCCTCATAGTATATAGCACAGCCCAGCCTCATAGTATATAGCACAGCCCACATCTCCCCTCGCCCCCATAGAATGGCCCCACAGTCCAGTACTCACTGTATAGTTAAAAAAACAACAACAAAAAAAAAACAACACACTCCTCACCTCTCCTTGTGCCCGTGCTGCTCCCTGCTCCTGTCTCAGTGCCTGGCACATAGTGAGTGTGCGATGATGTCATCGAGCGAGCACTTGCAGTGTCAGAGTCAGAGCGGGATATGATGGGAGAGGGAGCGTCTGCTGATGCTCTCTCCTCCATCATTGATTTGAACTGTACCGGCACACGCCGGTATAGTTCAATGAAGCAGGGGAGTCGGCGCTGGTGGCAGACGGGCCCTCCTGCCTCACAGGGGTCCCATAGTGGCTGCATGATTTGCTACTAGCTGGGGGCTCCTGGGGGAGCGGGGGCCCTAGGAAGCTGCCTGCCCCCAATGCTGGCCTTGCCCCCAGGGGCCCCCCAGAGCCTCCGGGCCCCGATGCAGCCGGTTTGTCCGCCCATGTCCTTAGTGTATGTTCAGCACTAAACTGGGCATGGTACAGGTACAGATGACTAAATTAGGGGAAATTGTGCAATTTAAAACTTTACTTCCCCAAATTAGGCTGCATTTCCACCATGAGTATTTGGTAAGTTTTTGATCTTGCAGAATTTCTGGAGCATTTCTGCATGTAGGTAAGTTCGATTACTTGTGTTTTTTTTAATTGTGTTTATTTCCATGCATTTTTATCATGTCATGAATCTATGGTTTTTGTCTCTTTTTTTGTATGTCCTGTTTTAAATAAAGCTGCTTTGGCTTTTTTTATACTTCCTTGTATTTGGTTTTAAAAAATGTATTGATACAGTCATATGTGGCTTATGTGCATTTTTTGCTTGAAGATTTTCTGCATCTAATGCAATTGTATGGGAAAATCCACACAAAACTCACAGGAGAAATTGACATACTGGAGATTTCAAATATGTACCGCAAGTCAGTTTACACAGCTTTAAAATAAAAGTAAAGTGAGCATGAGATTTCTATAAATCCAATACACTCTGTTGGAGCTGTAATACACTGGGGTTTTTTCTACATGCTATCAATGTCTGAAGTCATGATTCCTCAAATATCACTAAAAATTGATTTTATTATCACTGCATAAAAAAGTATAAAATATACTATATAAATAAATGTATAAAGTAAAACCCAAAAGGTAAAAAATATGAAATTCACATTGAAGTCTCAAAAGGAAGTAGAAAACATTTACAGATCAATTACATCTCATGACAAACACAAAGTATATAGACAATTGTAATAATCAGAGAAATTAATATATGCAAATATGGATGAAGCGATCAAAGAAGGAAGTCTGAGTAAGTAGTCCATAGGCATGACAAGCAAGAATTCCTGGATATACCATATAAATATATATATAGTATGAAAAAAGGTATTAACTCTTGATTAAGGTGTCTCAGTGCACTCTTCCAAACCCCAACGCGTATTTTGCGGAAGCTTCCTCGGGGGTTTTCTCACTGCATTTTCTGGTCAGCGATAATACACAGCGTCAAATATTCACCAAAAACTCATCATGGGAACTTAACCTTATTACAACATTGGAAAAAAATTGCAGAGCTTATAGTATTTCAGTCTCCATTTTGTTATGTGGCTGAAATATGGTTCTGTTTTTGGACATATGGAAAGGGCACCCATCAGTTAACTAACAAACAGCTGAATTTGCTTGTTTCCTGCCTTAACCCATGAATAAAATATCTTATTGAAATGGAAAATAAAAATAATGGTTTGCAGCCTATCAATACAAACCAATAATGTAGTTTTGTCTGTGAATTGCTGACACGTCATGCTATTAAAATGACATATAGTCCCACAAACCATAATTTGAACATAATTTGGTATGAGCTGAACTGGAGGATATGCTGTAAAATTGGCAGTCATTTGATATGCAGCTCATTTCTGATGTTTTCTGTGCCATAGCAGTTGAAATCAAAATAAAATACATGAACAGCTTTAAGCAAATTGAACTTCTGATACATTGTACTGAATGTAATGCATGCTAAACCATGACAAAAATGGAATTATAACCGTGTCCTGATCTGATCTGGGATTCAGCTGACACATTAGTTTACACACAAGAAAATGTCGACTTTTGTTTGTAGAGAGTAAATGTTGAATACACACACAATACACACAAAAAACAGAGAGCTTAACATAATCTGGAATGCATAATGTGAAATTATCACATTATGGTTAGGATAACACAACCGTTTTCTCTCCATCCAAGTAAAACGGTTCGATTATGTTAAATTACACTCTGATCAGTGTTTGATCAAAGTGGGATCTGATTTTTCGGAGACGGAGAGAAAAAAAGGTTTCCCCAACTTCTCCATGTTTTTAGAAACAAATATGATACAATACTAGCACAAATCAATACATGTGATACAATTCAAAATATACTAGAGAAAAAACCTTTACAAGCTGCAGTCCACATCATACGAGGACACATTAAAGGCAACATCTCTATTCATAGGTGGTCATTTCAAGTCACACATCCCGACATATGTAAGGACAGGTAAGGAAGAACACATCTGTACATGTACACCAAAATGATGCATATGGAAAGTACAACTTTTCACTTGAAAATACAAGACCACATATATATCTGTGTTAATTAAAAAATTAGTGTACCACAATGACAACGTAGAAAAATTAGAGTTTAAAGCTATAATATATAATGCTTCATTTTCCCTACGGTAGTGTCGTCCGTGAATTTGAACGCTCACTTTGAATACCTGGCTGCTCAGGGTCCTATGACTTGGCCATGATTTGAGCAGCTCATCATTTAGAACCTTTCTATCAATAAAGTATAGAAATAAGTGAATATGCTACAATTTGAACTTGCAATTGGCTGTGGGGACAAATCAAGTGCAATAGGATGTCATCCAGATAACAGTGCATAAAATAAAGAGGTATTGCTCACCTAGTGGGGTTGTGCCAGACACCACACTAACAGGGTTTCAAAATTAAGACTTTTACAGCTGCTGTAGCTCCACAGGTTGGCAGATTCAACGTGGTATTAAAATAAATCAATGATGAGGGTAACCTGCACTGCTGGTTGTGTCCACAAAATATGCCAATATTAAGTGTAGACAGTAACAGTAAGGTTTATTCTCAATGCATTTTTCAAAGTTCTCAGACTTTTTTTTTCAGGAGAACCACAAATATACTTTGTGGGCCTCCTGAAGAATAAGTGAGAGAAATTTCAACTTTGCAATTTGCTCAAATTTGGCAAGGAATTTAAATTTTCTTAAATGTGATTTGATGCAAACTGAATGTTCCTTATTATTTTCAGGAGTCTCTCTAAACATCAAACCATAGTCAGGTATAAATAAATATAAATAAATATATATATATATATATATATATATATATATATATATATATATATAAACAGTACAGACAAAAAGTTTGGACACACCTCATTTTAAGATTTTTCTGCATTTTCAAAACTATGAAAATTGTGCATTCACACTGAAGGCATCAAAACTCTGAATTAACACATGTGGAATTATATACTTAAAAAAAAGTGTTAAACAACTGAAAATATGTCTCATATTCTAGGTTCCTCAAAGTTCAAAGTGGCTACTTTTGCTTTGATGACTGTTTTACACACTCTTGGCATTCTCTTGATGAGCTTCAAGAGGTAGTCACAGGGAATGGTTTTCACTTCACAGGTGTGCCCTGTCAGGTTTAATAAGTGGGATTTCTTGTCTTATAAATGGGGTTGGGACCATCAGTCGTGTTGTGCAGAAGTCTGGTGGATACACAGCTGATAGTCCTACTGAATAGACTGTTAGAATTTGTATTATGCCAAGAATAAAGCAGCTAAGTAAAGAAAAACGAGTGGCCATCATTACTTTAAGAAATGAAGGTCAGTCAGTCGAAAAATTGGGAAAACTTTGAAAGTGTCCCCAAGTGCAGTGGCAAAAACCATCAAGAGCTAAAAGAAACTGGCTCACATGAGGTCCGCCCCAGGAAAGAAAGACCAAGAGTCACCTCTGTTTCTGAGGATAAGTTTATCTGAGTCAACAGCCTCAGAAATCGCAGGTTAACAGCAGCTCAGATTACAGACCAGGTCAATGCCACACAGAGTTCTAGCAGCAGACACATCTCTACAACAACGGTTAAGATGAGACTTTGTGCAGCAGGCCTTCTTGGTAAAATAGCTGCTAGGAAACCACTGCTAAGGACAAGAAACAAGCAGAAGAGACTTGTTTGGGCTGAAGAACACAAGGAATGGACATTAGACCAGTGGAAATCTGTGCTTTGGTCTGATGAGTCCAAATTTGAGATCTTTGGTTCCAACCACCGTGTCTTTGTGCAACGCAGAAAAGGTGAACAGATGGACTCTACATGCCTGGTTCCCACCGTGAAGCATGGAGGAGGAGGTGTGATTGTGTGGGGGTGCTTTGCTGGTGACACTGTTGGGGATTTATTCAAAATTGAAGGCATACTGAACCAGCATGGCTACCACAGTATCTTGCAGCGGCATGCTATTCCATCCAGTTTGCGTTTAGTTGGACCATCATTTACTTTTCAACAGGACAATGACCCCAAACACACCTCCAGGCTGTGTATGGGCTATTTGACCAAGAAGGAGAGTGATGGGGTGCTACGCCAGATGACCTGGCCTACACAGTCACTAGACCTGAACCCAATCGGGATGGTTTGGGGTGAGCTGGACCGCAGAGTGAAGGAAAAGGGCCAACAAGTGCTAAGCATCTCTGGGAACTCCTTCAAGATTGTTGGAAGACCATTCCAGGTGACTACCTCTTGAAGTGAGAATGCCAAGAGTGTGCAAAGCAGTCATCAAAGCAAAGGGTGGCTACTTTGAAGAACCTAGAATATACAACATATTTTCAGTTGTTTCACACTTTTTTGTTGAGTATATAATTCCACATGTGTTAATTCATAGTTTTGATGCCTTCAGTGTGAATGTACAATTTTCATAGTCATGAAAATACAGAAAAATCTTTAAAGGGAACCTGTCACCCCCAAAATCAAAGGTGAGCTAAGCCCACCAGCATCAGGGGCTTATCTACAGCATTCTGTAATGCTGTAGATAAGCCCCCGATGTATCCTGAAAGATGAGAAAAAGAGGTTAGATTATATTCACCCAGGGGCGCTCCCGCTGCGGTCCGGTCCAATGGGCGTCGCGGTCCGGTCCGGGGGCCTCCAATCTTCTTACAATGACGTCCTCTTCTTATCTTCACGCTGCGGCTCCGGCGCAGGTGTACTTTGTCTGCCCTGTTGAGTGGAGAGCAAAGTACTGCAGTGCGCAGGCGCCGAGAAAGGTCAGAGAGGCCTGGCACCTGCACACTGCAGTACTTTGCTCTGCCCTCAACAGGGCAGACAAAGTACACCTGTGCCGGAGCCGCAGCATGAAGACAAGAAGAGGACGTCATCCTATGAAGATGGGAGGCCCCGGACCGCGACGTCCATCGGATCGGTCCGCCCACCCGCCCAGGTGAGTATAATCTAACCTCTTTTTCTCATCTTTCAGGATACATCGGGGTCTTATCTACAGCATTACAGAAAGCTGCAGAGAAGCCCCTGATGCCGCTGGGCTTAGCTCACCTTTGATTTTGGGGTTGACAGGTTCCCTTTAAATGAGAAGGTGTGTACAAACTTTTGGACTGTACTGTGTATACACATATATATATATATATATTTATATATATATATTAACTCTCCTCATTGCTCACCTGTGTAGGGTCCTTTGCACCATCTGGCTTCTTCTTTCCTCCGGCGAATTTTGTTTGCTTTTGCCATCTTCACTCTGTGTTAAGGCTTCCGATGGGTTTTAGACATCATGACATGTGCCACCTGAGTTGCTGACTAGATGTTGGGCACCACATCATGATGTCAGAGACCTACTGAAGGATGAACGTTCCGGCACAGATTGAAGATATTTGAAGAGGACATTGGGTACTGGAAGAAAGAAGAGGCCAAACAGAGTGGAGAACCAAATGGTGGGCTGCTGTGTCAAGACCGGTGTGCATCAGGTATCAATTTTTTTAAACACTTACCAGGCCCTATAAGTTTCAGGAAAATGGCACCAGGCTAGCTAAATTTTCTGACAGATTTCAATTGCTGAATTTTGACAGATTCACTCATCACCAATCAAATGCTTTACTGTTAGAAGGCTCCCCAATTACCTACTGAGCAATGCAGGTCCCATTTATAGCCCCACAGCTGTCAGCTGTTCAAAGTGAATGTTCAAGCTCACTGACAGAACGTTGACCTCTGAATTGCAAACAATTTGGATTCAGGAGAATCAGAATTGGTTGTAAAATTTAAGGCAAATTTAATTCGCCTTACACAAAGTCGATATTCTCTAGGTTTGATCCAGTCGGACAACCCCTTTAATAAATATGTTTAGTGTGAATTTAAAATCCAGACACCAGTTACAACACAGAATCTGGACTGGATGATAGCAGCAGCTACTCTGCGGTGAAATTCACTCTCTCGGAAATGTGAACAACTACGACATATGCAATCTACTCTAAAATATTGCTGAAAATTTGGCAGTTCATCCAGGTCTTTTAGGGCTTCTATTTTATTCTAACAAATCAAATTCTTTGAAGATATTTAAATAATGTTGGCACAGTTCATGCAGCAGAAAAGCTTTTCGTGTGACCTTTAAAAATTAATGTAAGGTGAAATTTAATTTTCATTTTGTGTTCTTCTGAACTTGTACTGAATCCCAAATCATTTTGTTGCATTCGGCTTATAGAGTACTTTTCAGGCATGTCTTTTTCTTACACCACGTATATGAATCAAGCACTTTTGCAATATAAAATATTATAATAAATGACACAACAGCCTGACCAGAGGAACAGAAATGCTCTACTGTCCATAATGGCAACGTTGACACATTGTGATAAAATGTCACCAATTTCTTTTTGTCTATAACATTTTTCACGCAGAACAGATTGTATTAAATTAAATGAGCAGACGTTGGCAAAAAAGGTTACTTGCATATCCCTGGACACAAAATCTGCACCGAGATATAAATAGATAGAAGCCATATAAAGGAAACAAATTGAATTTAACCTGAGCTAACTAGTGACTCATAATACGTAATGATGGCAAATGTTACCCATGCAAGGGTTCATCTGGAAATTTACAGTAGAAAAACAGAAAATAGAAGTACAACTTACAGTCTGAGCTACATACAGTCCTTTCTAAGACGTATAAAGCAGTCATGGGATTCATTCGATATTAATATACATGTGATATACTGTATGTGTTTGCATATATACAGTGGGATGACAAGGAAAATATCCAACATGGCCACTGGCTATCAGTGGTCTTTAACAGTATTGGTTTTCTCATATGGATATTGATATTTTCCCCCCCAATCTTCAGGACCCGATGAGATTTCTGCCTATAGTTACGCTTCTGCATTTATCTATTGGAATGCACATGTTTATAATGATAATATTTTTTCAAGATTATTGTATATTGCAAAATTGTAATTTTAGACTGGTTAAAAATGATGGTTAAGGCATTACTAACTACAAATGACTTCTTAAGACTGGAAAGCAAACATTGTTCCATTGTCCAATTGGGAAACTGTCCAGTAAAATAAATCCACTGAACTCTCAAGAAGCAAAGTTGTAAATATATTTTTTATGGTGTACAAACACATAAGAAATATGGCATGAGATCAAACATAAAGGCAGAAATGCGACCCGGGTCTTTGTCGTAGAGTCGCTGAGTCTCGTGAGTATGATAGAAGGAGTATGGCAAGTGCTGCCAGCACTATCGCAGAGTCTGAATCCAGGGACTACAGCAAGAGGATATGGCAAGCGCTACAAGCACTATTGCAGAGGCTGAATCCAAGGATTACTTCAAGAGGATATGGCAAGCGCTACCAGCCTCCGCAATAGCATTGGTAGCGCTTGCCATATTCTTTCTATTCTACTCACTGGACTCAGTGACTGCTTTTCTGCCTTTATGTTTTATCTCTCAACATATTTCTTGTGTATTTGCATAACAGAATAAATATATTTGCAATTTACCTTCTTGAGAGTACCATGGATTCCTTTTCCTGGACTTATTGGGACAGTATCCCACTCAACCAGCAGCTCCAATTACCGAGTGCTGACTAATATTTTCTATACAATTGAGAAACTATGATGCCTTTTCTTTTTCACATAATCTATGTTTTCCCAGTTTTTATTGCCATTTTAATTACATTTATAGTCTTTTGGGACTACAATATTGATGGCCTGATCTTAGGATACAGCACCACTGAGGTGCTCTGCAGTACATGGCGGCCACCACTACACAATGCAAGGAACTGCGCCGTTCACTGTTTACATCCGGATGCTGCCCTATCTGGGAATAGCTAATTGGTGGGGTCTGACAACCCGGCAGTCCCATCAATCAGCTTTTACACCACTGACAGCGGCCTGATGTTAACAGTCTATGGAATGGAAAAGAGCTCCACAGTTCCTTGCACTTTTTAGTAGCCACAGTCAGGTGTGCCCTATATTATGCCCTATCCTAAAGAAATACAGTCTTGGAATAGGCCGTCAAGATAAAACTAGTAAAAAAAACCCTTTAATTGCCATGAATTGTGACTGACAGCAGTGAAATACCAAATAAAAAGTAAACATCCGTGTAAGTTGGAATCCAGCAAGACTTTGAGCCATGGTGTTTGGAGAATAGGTAAATCAAAGCATACAACTCCTACTCATAAATCACTATGTAAAAGAAATGTAACAGAACATTTTCAGCCTCTCTCTCCAGTAAATAGAAGCAAGAGAGAGAAAAAGCATATTGTACAATAGTAGGTTTAGTTCTTTCAGAGCTACATTATATCCAAATAACAAAGGTGTGTGCAGAGGAGTCAATATTCATCTAAAACCATGATATTTTCATATTCTCTACAGTCACAACACAATATGTTACTATACCACGTGACTGGAAAATAAAGGCCTATATAACATTCACAGTTGCCAACCTAACTACTTTTTCTGGAGTACATACAAAAAAATCACACGCAGCTTCTATTTGTTGCTGAGAAACTGATGAATTAATATAAGTCATAAAGATTATAAGTAAAATAAGTCTACAGTAAAAATACTGATAAGAACAAACTAGCAGTAATTACTGTGAACTGTAAAATCAGGATAATTACAATAATCTGAACAACATTCTCCAGCTACAAAAACATGGTTCAAACATTTTTTTCCACAGACATGGGAAAAACGTCCTTTATTTTTAATAGATTGTCACAGAATTTAGGGGGCTGGTTAGTAACTACTGATCAGAACACTGGCAGACACAGACCGAAAAGGGCCCCTGGGTAAGAACAATATATGGGCCCTTTCTAGACCAATAGCTTATCTTAATGCACAATTCCACCTGCATTGGAGGTGGCAGTGGTCCCCTTACCTCTTGGGCCCCTGTATGGCAGCACTGGTTGCAACAAAAGTATATCCCCCCCCCCCGGCTCATAAATATGCAGCTCAGAAGGCAAAAGTTCTCACCTTCTGAAGATACATGCACACAGAGCAGAATACATATAAAATTACAAGCCTTTGGGCGTGTACTCAGTACTGTGCACATGCTCAGCAGGTGAGCGCTTCTGAACTTTGTACTTCTGAGTAGTCTATTGAGTGATCGCTGGTGGTCTTAGGAATGGACTACAAGATATAAAATAATGCACCAAAATTTTAAGATCTACCTGTCATATATATATATTTTTAAATGATATTTGCTACTAAACAAGACCAGCAGTTCGGTGCTAAAACTGCCTTTGAGCTCTCACAAAGGAACTCTCAACCAAGCAGCTTATTAGGTTGAACCGCTGAGTGTGCACATAGGGTGGTAAACAAGTCTATAGAAAGCCTATACACTAAGTGAAGTATGGCCTCATATACCTTCTACTGAGCAGGGAGTTTGCTCAGGCAAAAGTTAAAGTATCCTATGTAGTGAAATAAACAAATATTTCTTGGTACAAGTAGTCACTACAGAGGCATTGTGTGCAAAGATTTGAATAAAGAAACCCAAAAGAAAGACTTGTAGCAGCGTCATGACAAGCCATCGACTTCATAGCGTTACATTCACACTTATTAACAGACCAATTTATTTGTAGCAGGAACCCTAAGCAGAAGATCATGTGAAAAAAGGAGTTTATACACAAGCCGTAAAAAAACTTCACGTAAGGAAGAACGCATACTGAGAAAAAAACACCATTGCCTTCAAAAATGCTCCACAAGGGAGTCAAAGTTCTAGACAAAATACAACACTTCTAATGTGCTTTACAATTCCCTGCTGGATAATAATAACTAACATCTAAAAAACAGCAATAAAAACACAAGGTGTAAAACCACTCCAGTAGGATCTTTGATTAAAGTAACTAGGTATGAGATAATAGGGTTTGGGAAAGCTCATCATCATCAAAGCTCCATTCAATGTGTAGATGCCATTGAGGGTTCTGCAAATCTGCTCCTTTTTTAAAAGATTAGCAACTGATCTGCAGATCTTGGCACCGGTGGCTATGTATTGAATGAAACTTACGCTTTTCCACTCTATTCAATGTTTACACGTGGTTTGACGCCAGAGCTGCTATTTTTTTAAAAAAAAACAAGGACCTAATTTGATAAGAACTTTATACTCTGCCTTCTTTATGTTCATGTATGTTCTAAACCATAACTACTCTACATCTAATGGGAGATACTACCGCCAGCTCAGGGGCACAACAATGCACACAACATAACCTAACTTGGTCCTGGGAAGACACCATAGCTTTCCATGAAGATGTCAAGTGGTGCCCCCAGATTTTTTTGGGGGGGTACTACATTGATAAAATCCTTACCATTTGGTCTGGGGGTAGATAAACCAAGACTTTGTAGCTGGGCTCAACTTCAAAAATATTGGTCTGAGATTCACATTTGAAGTAGGTAGGGACAGCAAGTCATTCCTAGATATTAGCATACAGAAAACTGACTGCTACGAATAGTTTCCTTATGTGGGATAGCAATCATCCGATCAGCCAGTAGAGGGTTACAGCCAAAGCACAATACCTTCAGGTTAGGAGAAATTTCTCCTCCCTTGCCTTCTGTGCCCATATGGCCGGAAACCTGGGTGAAAGGTCTGCGTGTCTGGGGTTACCTACAGGTGGTTCTAAAACAGGTTGATAAACATGCCTTGGGATATGACAGGTAATTCTTTATTAGGAACAAAACTAAGAATTGAAACACAACCACACACTCGTCTATTTTGTATTTATGACAATGAAATTGACAGGATGAAGAGCAACCCGAGGTTGACCCAGATCCACCATAATCCCAGAACACCACCAGTAGCCTTTACAACAAGGAGCTCCCTTGGTAATAAACTGGTGCATGGTCTTTTTGAAACACCCAATCCAGTGGGCACCTGGCAGGACCAGAAGATCATGAGGACATGAGGACTTTTCAGTGTGTCTTATGTAAATATTGCTGTTACATGAGACAGTCAAAATCCTTTCCGAGTGTTTTCACCAAAATAAAGTATTAGATAAGAGATTTTGGGACCTATAGGTCAAATGAGATAGTGTACCTCTGTACATGCGTCTGTGTCCCTCATTATGCAGGCAAAACAAAAAGGGAGGTCAAAAGAGAGATAAGAGAACATCTAGGAGACATCAGATTTTGTAGAGATACCCTTATATGAAGTTAAATCAATGATGTGTATATTGATGATACAAGTTCTCTTTTGGATTCATAAAGGCTGTGTCATGAGCCGTTCCAGGGTTTATTCCTGTCTGCCCTTTTTCCGGGTGGATCTTGTCAAGGGTTAACTTTGCTTTGCCTCATTCTGGGTTCAGGTTTGCTATTTAGCTCCCATGAATCTTGCTGACAGTGTCAGCTATCGTTCTGCCTTCAGCGTATGAACCTGACTCTGGTAGCTCTTGATTTGTCCTGCTGTGAACCCTGACTTGTCCTGTGTCTGTTAACTCCCTCTGTCTGCCTTTTCCCAGCATTTCTCTGTTTGTCTGTTTATCTGCTTGATTCTCTGGTTCTGACCTCCTGGCTTGGCTATTGACTCCTTTACTGTTTGTCCCTATTGTACCATACATTGCCCATTCTGGTTTACTGAGCATTTGCTTCGTCCTGACTATCTGTTCTGTCTAAACCTTTTATACTGTCGTGCTACCTCATGCTTTTGACTCAGCTTGTTTGACCACTCTCTCGCCACTTGATGGCATCTGTTCTGCTGCTCTGTGTGTGCAGTCTCACTTCCCTCTCAAGTTCCCCCTGGTGGAGATTGCGCTGTACTGCACTGCAGCAGCATGACAGGCTGTCCCTCTCTGGGAAACAAGGTGGGGATTGGAATAGAAAAATTCTGCAAGTAATGTTTACTTTAATTCAACAAAAGTAGGTGGGCACCACTACTGGGGATCTCCCATCACATGCCATATATGAATACCATAGCCAAAACAAAAGAAAAGAAGGCATGCAAAAAACAGGGATCACCACACAACAGATATTACAAATACATCAATAAATTTTATTGAAACAAAGACATAAAACACTGCAAAAAAAAGTTTAAAAACATTTAAAAGTGCAACCAGTAAATACTCTGACCCATAATAGGGTCATGTCCTAGTCAAACCCCACACCACCATAATATCTTAATAAACCACTAGAGCCCAATCACAGAGGATACAACAATGTAATCTTCATAGTATACTAGGAAATGCCCAGGTTAATAGATTCCAGAGCGTGAAGAATATGTACACAAGCTCCAGATTTATACAGGCAAATGTATGTCCCTGAAAAAATAGTTAAATTAAGGCAACCAACAAAATGACAAAGCCTATGAGTGTGGACTAACCACAATGCAAAACCACATTTAGAGCCTGTACAAACAAAGCCTGAAAGGCATTGAGCAATAAAGTAAACCATATAACCTGTGAGGGTTTACCTAAGGCACATCCCTGTGAGGAGCAAAAGTGAAGTGCGAAATGAGCAAGGGAGGAGGGAGGGGCCGACCAGGGCACTGAACGCCCAACGCGTGTCACCAGGAACCCTGGCTTCTTCAGGGGCAATGTTTACTTTAAACTGAGTCAAAAGGAATTAAATGAACAACTGAGTTTAGTAAGTTTTATTTGATCACGTAAAATCTTAATGTACATATACTTTTTTCAATAGCAATGTGCTACCTCTTCTTCCCTATTTCTTTCACTTTGCTATTTTTTTCTTATTTTATGATATATGTGGGAGAATCTGCCTTTGGCTGTGTCGACCTTGAATAGTCACGGCTTTCTCATAATTACTCAACTTTATTCAAGTGGGTGTTTTAGTTCTACAAGCATGAGCTACGTTTTCCCGAACTAAAAGTCAGAACAGGTATCTTTTCCCACAATATCACAATTATTATTTAACAAATTATCTAGACATGTGCCAGTATGACTCCAGTTGCTATGATATGGGCACTAATAATTGGCTGAGCATTTCATGATTTATATCAAGACATAATATGTGCATTGTCAAAATTTCAGTATATATGTCATAAATATGTTTATTCTATCCATATCGCATATGCATAAGCAAGGATGCTGAAATGAAACAATTATATTTCTTGTATGTATCTTGAAGAAGTGATATAAATATCTTTGTGGTATCCATGAAATGCATTCACCTATTCTTCCACAAATAGGAGGGCCTTCTATTAACTCTTGTATTCATGGCTCTCTCCCATTTTAACTCCTTTTCTCTCCTATATAGAGAATGCCTACTTTAACTTCATTGAATAGATCATGTGTGCTACTTAAAGCCCCAGACAATTTGACGATACACAAGTTTTGTAGATTGATTAAAATGTGTGCCCAAATAGTTTTTCTGCAATATTCTGTCTGTGCTTTGTACTGAATCAGCACTGAGTGCTTGCTTGTGCAAACAAGTGTTGGTATGCCTGCTTTCTGCAGTACTGTCTAGTGCCCACTACACGATAAGTGAGACTGTACAGATGCGCCACTATTGCTGACTGTATAATCATCACCACTCATAAAAAGAAAAATGCATCTCTTTTACGGTGATGTGAAGCCATTCTATTTTCTGGTGCAGTTATTCGAAGACAGATAGAATAGATGCACCACAATCTCTTTTAACGTAATATTCTATCCTAGTTTTGGCGCGCGCTGGTATGCACTACAAAAACTGCATGGTAATGGTTTAAATATGAGTTGGCTGGCTATTCACATCACTTTACTGCACCAGCCTCCTGTGTTTTAGACATGCATGCCTTGATTGAACATATGCACCTAGAAAAGTGCCGGTCTCAGAGGAGACACTGGAGCAGGATGCCTAGGTCTTCCTGTTATGCTAGGTTGTGTAGCCCCACTTTATTGTTATAAAGAACCTATGAATTCTAGAGGGGAAATGTATTGGAACCTGAACCCCTGAAGACAAACACATACTTATATAGTTATGCAGGCATAACACCCCAGGGTCCTGGTTGTTACAGTGGCATTGCTTTCCTCACGGGTGAGAGTGATCTCACGCTTGGAAGCGAAGGAAGATCTCTTTCATCAGGTAACCACAAAGCACACAACATGTTCACATTCCAGGCCAGAAGGGGGAGCTCTGACCCTGCTTATGGGTGGCTCCCCTATATATAAATTCTGGTCTGGAGGGAAAGTCAGTTTGCTAGTGCCAGACAGCAGACTGGAGCAGTCTGAGGCAGAAGGACGTGTAAGGGCCGTGCAGCCAGAGTTGCTGCAGCTTCTGGATAGTATATACCGAAGGAAGAACAGCATTTAGTGAGAATGCAAGAGAGTGAAGCACAGGAGGACAGCTGTGACTGGGCTATCTCCCTGGCAGAGCGCAGATACCGGTAGCCGGAAGACCAAGGTTGTGTCGGACTCTAGGAGACACAGCAGAAACCGTCAGGACAGCTGGATTATACTTCATCTGTCTGCCCTAATACCCAGGAGGCACAGCGCCACATAGAGCCCAGGTCATGATAGAGACCCTGTAAAAAGGCTTGAGTCACCGGTTATACGGGTTTGTGTCCCACTTTTATGGAGGACAGAGAGAACTGTCAGGACCTTGCTAGAAGCCATAGGCAGTAAGGGACTACAACACTAGCATGCTATGAGGAAGGCTTTTAACTCCACCTGGTAAGGGGGACTCTGAATTTGCTTCCAAGCTGGCCAGACCCTGCCAGTACCTGTGATCTGGTGCCCTGGACTGTGGCTGCCTGAAGTCTTCAGTAAACCAGGTAAAGAGACTGCAAACCTGTGTCCTCCGTTCTTTACTGCACCACTCACTATCCTCATCCATACACCGGGAGCCCTGGGGACATATGTCACCTGTGGGAAGTTATTCCATCTCAGCTGCCTTAACATCACTCCAGTGAACCCCTTTAAGCAGCGTTGGTCCCCACTGACTTGATACCACAGATGGCGTCACGAACATAAACTTTATTCAAAACCCCTTTAAGGACATTCTCTTTATCGTGGGTGCCCAGGGCCAAGGACCAGTTGCCGCCACTGTGACATTCCCCTGTGAGTAACGGACCCGGTAACGAGTATCCCACGGCCCTGGCGGGCGACTCACAGGGGTCAGAGGGACTATAATATACACAGTATACTTACACACTTTCCCAACAGTATATTAGGATGTAAAAGGATTTTCTTAGGGACAGATGAGGAGCAGCAGGGAAGCCATTACTTTATAAAGTATCAACTTCTAAGGCAAGGATGTCAAACTCAAATACAGAGGGACAAAATTAAAAGCTTGGACAAAGTTGCAGGCCAACCTTGATATTTATTAAAACATCTGTCTGCAATTGAGGAAGTTTTTCCTTATAAAATATAATAATTCACTTTTTCATATGAAAACAAACTTAAAGGGGTTGCCCAACAAAAAAACTACATTTTAATGAATAGATCTTATAATAAAATATTGGAATAATATGTTATATAAGAGCAGTAAAAAGCATATGGCTAATGGCCTAATTTAAATATGTAATAACAACGAATAAAAAATCTTGAATAATACAGATAATAAAGTATGATGCAAACAAAAGTGACTCCAAAAACTGTAAGACACCCTCACTGTGAATTTCTCAACAGTACGCACCACAAACATGGCACGATTACCCTTCTGTACTCCACACCCTCAATCTACCCGACAAAGAATGGCGACCCCATCACAGTATGATTCTCCACAGCCCTCTATACAGTATAATGGCCACAAAAAGTGCTCCAGACAGTATGATAGGCCCCTCATAGTCCTCCATACAGTATAATATGGCCCTGCATTGTCTTTCATACCTTATAATGGCCCCATTATATTGCTCCATACAGTACAATGGTCCCACATAGTGCTCCAAATGGCACCACATAGTGTTCCATACAGTATAATGGTACCACATAGTGCTCCAAACAGTATATTGGTCTCATATACTGCTACAAACTGTATATTAGCCCCACATAATGCTCCATACAGTAAAACGGTCCCTATACAGTGCTCCATACCCTATAATGGCCCCACACAGTGCTCCATACAGTAAAATGGGCCCAATATAGTGCTCCATACAGTATAATGACCTCACATAGTGCTCAATACAGTATAATGGCCCAACAAAGTGCTCCATACATTATAATGGCCCTACATATTGTTCCATACAGTTTAATGGCCCTACACAGTGCTCCATGCAGTATAATGGGCCCAACATAGTACTCTATACAGTATAATGGTCTGACATAGTGCTCTGTACAGTATAATGACCCCACATAGTGCTCCATACAGTATAATAGGCCCTATATAGTGTTCCATACAGTATTATAAGCCCCATATAGTGTTTCATACAATATATTGGCCCACATAATACTCCATACAGTATATTGGCCACACCTAGTGTGCCTTACAGTATAAACAGCCCCACATAGTGCTCCATACAGTATAAAAAGCCCCACATAGTGCTCCATACAGTATAATGGACCCCACATCTAAAAACAATAAATAAGTATTCACCTCTGACCGTTCACCTGCTGCTCTGGTCTCTTCATAATGTTTTCAGATCCTCTACACATCTCCGTACAGCAGGTGCATTGTAATGAGGTTATTGTGTCCGCTGCTCTGAGGCGTCAAACACAAAGGGGAAATGATGGGCGAAGGGGCGTCAGCTCCTTCTTCCATCATTGGTTTAATCTCTTATCAGTATCTAGGATGCCAATATACTGTACCCAAAAGTGTGATGATGTGTGAAAGTGCGATACCTACCTGGCGTTAAGGGCCAAATATACTTGGGGAAAACCGTTCGGCGTCACGGGTCAACTATACTCATCCTGCAAGCCAGCTATGTCCCTTGGGCCACAGTTTGACATATGTGCCCTAAGGCAAAGAAGGGATATTTTTGAGGGTTGGAGTCTAGCAAGAAAGCCCTTTTACTCTTTTTCATCTGTTATTGATGTTCTCTGTCTGGACACAGGGGCTGATATACGTATGACTCTGGTTAAAGTGACAGCCACAGGTTCTGACACACGAATATTAAGACTACTATGTTTGCCTGCATGAGATGTGGACTCCCAGAATATACCTATTGTATATCTGTACTTTTACACCCATTCTACTATTGTCTATTTGTGTGTTTGTACATTTTAGACATAAATGTGAATTGCTCGATTCAGCATTAAAATATAGTCTAATCTCCAGGCACAATGTTATAGAGCAGGAGGAATTGAGTAAATGGATATACAGTTTTGAGAAAAAAAGATTCAGCATAATCTGTAATTTTATAATTTAAACCTCAGCTCTTCCTAGAATTTTGGGTCCAGTGGGCGGTCCTATCCCTGACTGACAGCTGTCTTTGTATGAGTGTGCATACCGGCATAGCTGTCAGTCACTGATAGAACCAGCCACTGGACTGAAAATCCCAGAAAGAACAGAGGACTAACTGATAAAACGACAAGTTATACTGAATCTTTTTGCTCAAAACTATATATCAATCTACTCAATTCTTCTTGCTATAGAACATGGTGCGTGCAGATTGTCATGGTGACTGGTTCCCTTTAAAGTTAAATTCTAAAGGGTTTTTTCATTTTTATTTGGATGTCACCACTAAAACTGCCAAAAGCTGATTGAAGGGAGAGCCTCAGATCTGATATAGATGCCTTATCCTAATGAAAGGATTAAAATCACTCACACATTTTATGCTTCGAATTATAAATCTTAATTTGGAAATGGACTACTTTTACAACTGAATAGGAAACTGAAGAATCACTACAAGTCATGTAGAATAGAAAAAAAGCAATGTATATTGCATAAAACACATATTAACATTTGCACATGGTATTTCCTGAGGCTGTTAATTTCCAGGTACCAGTGTCTGGTTTCACAATACACTCAGCAGTAATGTATCAATAGTGGGATATAAATCACCAGTGTTCAGGGAGTGTGGCACCATGACAGATTAATGGGAAGGGTTGTAAAGCAGAATGACATACATGCATTAGCGATATCCAGGAGAAACTCTATTTGTTTTTCCTATTTTCTTTAACATACATATGACAAGATGGTGACAGAAATATAATGGTAATATAGTATTCATGTAATATTGTTCTGAGCTCGGAGATTGCAATGCCATATAGAAAGGATATGTATTAGGAGTTACTGATATTAATATACTCAGTTTTATGATATTTGTACTCTAGTGTATAGTTTATTGTGTTTATTGATATCTGTATAACAATTAATCATTAAAGATGCTCTATTTCATTTGTTTTTTTCAACAGATGTGTTTTTTGTTAATAATATTATCAATACAATCCCTCTGAGTGGCACAGATTGGTAATTGTTATCTCTGTTTAAGAGTAGATAATGCTTTCTTCAGAATGTGGAAATACTCTTGTAGAAAGTGAGTATGCTACATAGGGGTATGAGACTGTTTGTCATTATGGGATAATTAGTCTATTTTCCAATCAGTAGTTTATCAGTATGTGTCTCTCCCATATATTTTATCAGACACTTTATAAAAAACAAAAAAGTGTCTAAGCACTAACAGCCTGTTGTGCACGTGTCCATTCTTCTTTAGCACAGACCACTCCTGCCAGCAATTCAGCTGTCACTGCTGACATCATGCTGACAGAGCGGCTGCTTCTCTTCCGCCCTGCTCTGTCGATGAGTCGTTACTTCCGATGTCATTATGATTGACCGCCAGCTCCCCCAGTTAGGCAGCAAGAATCCCGCTGTCAATCAGAATGACATTAGAAGTCTTGACCTGTCAACAGAGCAGAGCAGAAAAGAATCCTCCGCTCTATCGACGTGACCTCAGCAGAGGCAGCTAAATCCTTGAGAGGAGTGGTCTGTGACTGCTATGCTACAGGAAAGAATAGCACCGAGTACAACAGGCAGGTAGATAGCAACAAACCGCCTTTAAGTGCTTGGGCACCTATTTTGTTTTTCATAAAGTCGTGGATACACTCTATAAGATCAATAGCAGAAATGGCACTATGTAAAGTTCATAAGGTGAAAAATCAAATGTTATTTTATGCAAGCAGTCTACTGTGGCAATATTTATGACTACCTTGTAGATTATTGGAATGTATTATTTATTAAGGATATCTACACAAAGTGGTCCTGAGTAGAGATGAACAGATGTTTTGAAATTTGAATATGCCAAATTTCCCCCAAAATTTGATTTGTGACGTATTAATTTGCACGGATTTCACTATTGAAAAAGAAAGGGGTAAGGAATAGGGGGAGGGGTGGAGAGAAGGGAAGAGGAGAGAGAGTAATTTATTTTCAATACGATCTATCTACTCTAGTTGCCCAGTGAATCTGGAGATGGAATTCAACTCTGTTGTACATTCTACCAGTTCCACCCGACTGTTCTCCACTGGGAAACGCTGATCTCCAATGATCCAGTGGTGTACTGACCACTAGTGTACAAGATAAAAAAAGAGTAAAGGATGTAGCTCACAGCATGGTTCCTTATGCATCTCACCAATGCACAGTGCAAGGAACCTGCCTGCTCACAGATGAAACTAGAAAGAGGAGGAAGCATCCAGCATCCTGGGAGACTATAAAATGGGAAACTACAAAATACAATCCAGAACATGCATGAGGAATATTACAAATGATCTCATTAATGTGCAAGGTATGAATATCTGATTTATTAACTGGCATGTAATGTAACAACTGCTGGGCATAATGAGGAAACACAGTAGGCAAACAGGCATTATCTTCTTCACTTGTGCCTCAGCAGTGCAGGAGACGGTGCCGGGTAACTTTTTTTGCGAATCGCTAATCGAATCTCAAAGTGTTCAAATTTCCATGAAATCACAAATTTCGGGAAATTCGACTTGATCTTGATCCTTCACAAATCGATCCGCTCATCTTTAGTCCTGAGCCTTTACTAGTAATTTATTGATCAACAGTGATAGTCATTTTTTTTTACATACCAGTTTCTTCTTTTAAACAAAAGCATAGTGGGAATAATAAAACAAGTAAAACAAAAGAAGGTTTTGCTTAAAAAAAATGGAAATATCAAAGCCTAAAATACCATGTAGCATTCCTTTCTATCCCAGTTTGAAATCATTTTTAAAATCCTCTGTTTTTTAATTGCCGTTATATCAAATGTACTTTAGTGTGGCACAATGCCCGGAAACTGTTTCAGTAAATTACACACCAAGATGATCCAATCTTTGGATTTTCTCCAGTACAAAGGATGTGATGTATAATTAAAACCAACCAACAATTAACTCCAATCAATGTGTAACATGATAAACAAGCACCTAAGTTCAGTAAATCTACAATGACCTGTATTACAGTATCATAGAAATTAGATGACAATTATAAAACTAAAATCACAATATTTTATGTAGATATCTCATAAAAAATAATATAAATAAATTGCATCTAAAATGTCCCTCCTATGGTGATGTGAATGTAATATCTTACTACACCTTGTGCACCAGTGTAGCTACTAGCCCACAATCACCTAGTGTCTCTAAAGACTTTGGGTTCCCTTGAGACCAAGACTTCCGCTCGATAGGACGCCATATCACTACAGATGAAACACCGTTGCAGCCTACAGGCTATCTATGATTTGGCAATATGACAGTACTGAATTTAGGCAGTAGTAAGTATATTTTCTATGTTTTGAAGGCTGTAAGAATCTTTTGGTACCAGAAGCTACATTATTTATCTTCACAGGATCAAAGTTTTAGTTTTCCAATACAGAGCTTTAATGTCCTTGCTTCACTTTACACAACCATATAAGAAAATGATAACATTTTGGCTTACGGTAAGATCGTAGTATGTGTGAGCAAATTAAGCCAATCATGGAATATAAATCGGAATGAAGTATCCAGAGAATTTTACACTCTAGTTGTGTAGGTATGCAAATGGGAGCACTACGTCAGACAAACTGAGCACCAAACAAAGCTAAGAGTGGATAACTACTTGCAGAAAGGCCAATATACTGGCTGAGATATACCTGATGGTCTAAAACAAAAATATAGTACGCAAATTAAATGTCATCATGGTTTCTGTTGTCGTACATCCATTCTTTTTGCAAGTCCAAATGACCAGACCAATCCGCAACAAATTTTGCACATAGGTAAATCAGGCACCTTGGAATGCTTTGGTCGACATTTCAGTTCTCTGGGACCAAGTATTCTAAAGATATTTGAAAAAAAAAATACAGAAAATGGAATACAAAAGCAAATATTAATTAACAGCTAAATGACTGGACCAATCTGCACTAAATATGTCAGGTAAGTAAATCAGTCACTGCGGAAGGTTTTATGCCAGGTTTTGGCTCTCTCAGACCAACTGTTGTAATATTCATAAAAAAAAACACAAAATCATCCTCGACATATTCACCAAAAAATAGAACACAATAGAAAATATTGATTTATGACCAAAAGACTGGACCAATCTGCTCCATATTTCTCACGTAGGTAAATTACTGTTAAATCACTACAAAAGGGTTAAGACTGGGTTTCAGCTCTCTAGGACCTACCATACTCAAGATATTCGCCAAAAATGTAACATGAAAGCAAATATTAATTTATAGCCAAATGACTGGACAGATCTGCACCAAGTTTGGCACAGAGGAAAATCAGGCAGTTCCAAAGATTTTAGATAGATTTTAAACAGGACTTTATTTCTTTAGAACTTACTGTTCTCGAGATATTCACCAAAAAAAAAACAAAAAAACACAAGCATAAATAATATTTTACAGCCAAACAAGTTGACTAATATGCTTCAAATTTGCCACATAGGTAAATCACGCACTTCGGAAGGTTTTACATCACAATTCGGCAAACATTATTGATATATTCACCAAAACACAGAAGGGAGCAAATACTAATTTATATGCAAACGATTGGACCAATTTGATATGTAAGTAAATCGGGTGCTTTCAAAGGTTTCAGACAATAATTCTGCTTGATAATGTGTACAGTTTTCAAGTTATTTGCCAAAAAAACAGAACACAAATATTAATTTGCAGCCAAACAATTTGGACCAATCTGCTCCAAATTTGCTACATAGGTAAATCTGGCACTTAGTAAGTTTCAGAGAGCTGAAATCCAGTGTAAAAACTTTCAATTATTGACATATTTGCCAAAAAATGGAATTCAAAAGTGTTCTAGAGATATCTGCCAAAAATCACACCAATGTGAATCCAATTTCCTTTTTTAAAAGAAAAGTTTTAACCCCTTAATGACCGCCAATACGTCTTTTAACTGACCTGAGATATAAGAGAATAGCCTCCCCATACAGGTGACAATCCTGTAGCTGTCGGCTGTACACTATAGCTGACAACTTGCTGCATCAGCCACGATCAGTGTTTACACCGTCCAAATCTGTTTAACCCCTTAGATGCTGCTGTCAATAGTGACTACATCATTATAAATGGTTAACAGAGTGTGGGGGCTTCCTCTTTATCCCAATTGGTACCCTCAGATCATGATTGTGTGGTCCTGATGTTTGCCATGGCTATTCATGACCAAATAGTGACCTTAGAGTCTGACGCTGTAGTAATCTGTTCAGAAGTTAGCCGCATTTAGGTGGTAAAAATAGACATTTTCATTTCTGTTATGCCACTTTGCATTAATTCCTGAAAAGCACCTGAAGGGTTAATAAACTACCTGACTGCAGACTTCAATATCTCAGGGGGTGCTGTTTTTAAAATGGTATCACTATTGGGGGTTTCCCAATATATAGAACTCCCAAAGTCACTTCAAACATGGATAGGTCCCTAAAAAATTACGTTTTGTACATTTCCTTGAAAACATGAAAAATTACTGCTACATTTTTAAACCTCCTAAAATGCTAACAAAATAAAAGAACACTTTACAAATGGTGCAGATGTAAAGCAGACATGTGGGAAATGTTATTTATTAATGTTTTTCTGTGGTATGACTATCTGGATTAAAAGGGATAATCATTCAAAGTTAGAAAATTGCAAATTTTTTAACATTTTTCTCATATTTCTGATATTTTTTTTATAAAAAAACACAAAACATATCGACCTAAATTTACCATTAACATAAAGTATAATGTGTCGTGAAAAAACATTCTCAAAATCACTGGGATATGTTGCATCTTTCCAGAGTTATTACCACATAAATTGACATTGATCAGATTTAAAAAATTTGGCTCCATCACTAAGGGGTTAAATGGGGTTTAATCTGTCTCGAACCTATTGTTCTCAATACATTCACCAAAAAACAGAACACAATATTAAATTATGGCCAAACGCCTGGGATACTCTGGACCAAATTTGGTACATTGGTAAATCAGAAGCGTCTGAAAGTTTTACACTAGGATTCAGGCCTATATAACCTACTGATCAAGATATATTTTCAAACAAATGAAATAGTAAAGTAAGTATTAATTAAAGGGAACCGGTCAGGTCCCCGTGGTCCCAGAACCACCAGCAGTTGCGTCTGCGTAGGTAAACACCCTGGCTAACAGTCCCTTTATTACATTACACACATAAACAGATCTTTAGAGTAAGTATTTCTAAAGTCAGGGCTTTGACTAGTCAATGGGGTGTTACTGCCCCCCAGACTAGCCGTCCCACTTAGATGTGGCCTGTGTGGCTGATAGCATAGCTTACAAGCCCTGGCATCATAACTAATACTATACTTATCTCGCACATGCGCATGGCTTCTTTCCCTCACTGCCTTCATCCTCTGAAGCTGGATGTACTTGTCATGGCTTCAGAGATGCATATGATAGGAAGTGCCGAAGAATTTTAATATTTCTGAATTACAAATGTATATGTTTTTCACAGGGCTTACTTAATATGCTTTCATATATGGCATGCCTGGAAGCCATTGTTAGGCCTCTGATGGGGATAGTAAACAACCCATCGACAGGCCGCAACTGCAATGGGCGACAAAGAAAAGTTCCAGTACAGTCCGAAAAACCTAAATAGATGAAAATTAAAAAGTGCAAATCATAGAGTTTGGTTGAAATGTGGGTCAGAATATAACATTCTGTGATTTGAAAATACTATTTTGTTGTCAAATGTCTTTAACACACTGAAAGTGAAAATGCCCTGACGAAGAAGGTCCGTAGACCTTCGAAACGCGTAGGCTATAGTGCTCCTGTGCGGCATCCGTCCCTAGCTCCTTGCCTTTTTCGCTTTTTGGTGACGTCACCGCAACCACGCCCCCTCTTTTCACCGCTCTTTGTAGCGGTTTTTCTCCTGTCCACGTGTGCTGGTCTCCTGTGTTCCAGGAGCGCGCGGCGCACATTCACCAGGGAGGACGCTCCCCACGTTGCTAGGTGTTTGTGCCGCCCGGCGCTGCAGTCCTGGACACTTCACCGCCAGACACCTGAGCCGCTGGTGGCTCTGTTCCAATATCCAAAGAACGCTGACGGCCCTTGCTGCATATACCGCCAGCATCTCACACAGCAACAATACCATTATCCAGTAAGTGTACACTCTTCTATTATATATACACTTTGATGATTTATTGTGACCTTACTAGGCACTTACATTGGTTTTCTCTGCGGTACTGTTGCTTTTTTCAGCGTCCACTGCAGTGTGGACATAAGTTGCATTTTCACTTTCATTTCCAGTGTGCCGCACGTCTTTTTCAGCTTGTTATACATTTTTGTCCATTTGACATTGATGCATTGTCTCATTTAGTTAGCGCGGTGTCCTTATCCATCTATATATTTTGCCCTTTTTTATGACAGATCCAGCACAGTAACCGTTTAGGCACCTGCAGCTCTCTAGTTTAGCTTTTTGGGAGCGCCGGTGTGTTTATCCTTTTTTGTTGTCTTTAACACACTATTTTGTCAGTGTGCATGGTTACAAGGTTTGCTATATTAAAGTGCTTCAACTTTTAATGGATTCTTTTATGTGTTGCTTTGGTTGGGAATAATATACATATAAAATTTTGTGAACAATTTTGGAACTGGTGTATAAGAAGAACATAGCTGAAGTAGAGCAGATGCTGAAAACCAAAAGCATGGATTGCAGTACCAAGACAAGTTATCAAACATTCATTTTGGAAATAATACATCGCAGGGATGATTTAATTAAATTACACAAACATACAGTCATATGAAAAAGTTTAGGCACCCCTATTAATGTTAACCTTTTTTCTTTATAACAATTTGGGTTTTTGCAACAGCTATTTCAGTCTCATATATCTAATAACTGATGGACTCAGTAATATTTCTGGATTGAAATGAGGTTTATTGTGCTAACAGAAAATGTGCAATCTGCATTTAAACAAAATTTGACTGGTGCAAAAGTATGGGCACCTCAACATAAAAGTGAGATTAATATTTAGTAGATCCTCCCTTTGCAAAAATAACAGCCTCTAGTCACTTCCTGTAGCTTTTAATGAGTTTCTGGATCCTGGATGAAGATATTTTTGACCATTCCTCTTTACAAAACAATTCCAGTTCAGTTAAGTTTGATGGTCGCCGAGCATGGACAGCACTCTTCAAATGATCCCACAGATGTTCAATGATATTCAGGTCTGGGGACTGGGATGGCCATTCCAGAACAGTGTAATTGTTCCTCTGCATGAATGCCTGAGTAGATTTGGAGCGGTGTTTTGGATCATTGTCTTGTTGAAATATCCATCCCCTGCATAACTTGAACTTCGTCACTGATTCTTGCACATTATTGTCAAGAATCTGCTGATACTGAGTTGAATCCATGCGACCCTCAACTTTAACAAGATTCCCGGTGCCGGCATTGGCCACACAGCCCCAAAGCATGATGGAACCTCCACCAAATTTTACTGTGGGTAGCAAGTGTTTTTCTTGGAATGCTGTGTTTTTTGGCCTCCATGCATAACGCCTTTTTGTATGACCAAACAACTCAATCTTGGTTTCATCAGTCCACAGGACCTTCTTCCAAAATGTAACTGGCTTGTCCATATGTGCTTTTGCATACCTAAGGTGACTCTGTTTGTGGCGTGCTTGCAGAAACGGCTTCTTTCGCATCACTCTCCCATACAGCTTCTCCTTGTGCAAAGTGCGTTGTATAGTTGACCGATGCACAGTGACACCATCTGCAGCAAGTTGATGCTGCAGGTCTTTGGAGGTGGTCTGTGGATTGTCCTTGACTGTTCTTAACATTCTTCTTCTCTGCCTTTCTGATATTTTTCTTGGTCTGCTACTTCTGGGCTTAACAACAACTGTACCTGTGTTCTTCCATTTCCTTACTATGTTCCTCACAGTGGAAACTGACAGGTTAAATCTCTGAGACAACTTTTTGAATCCTGCCCCTGGATATCTACTGTATGTTGAATAATCTTTGTTTTCAGATCATTTGACAGTTGTTTTGAGGAGCCCACGATGCCATTCTTCATAGGAGATTCAAACAGGAGAACAACTTGCAAGTGTCCACTTTAAGTAGCTTTTCTCATGATTGCATACACCTGGCTATGAAGTTCAAAGCTCATTGAGGTTACAAAACCAATTTAGTGCTTCAGGAAGTCAGTAAAAAGTAGTTAGGAGTGTTCAAATCAAGAAAATGATAAGGGTGCCCATACTTATGCACCTGTCAAATTTTGTTTGAATGCAGATTGCACATTTTCTGTTAGTACAATAAACCTCATTTCAATCCAGAAATATTACTGAGTCCATCAGTTATTAGATATATGAAACTGAAATAGCTGTTGCAAAAACCCAAATTGTTATAAAGAAAAAAGTTTAACATTAATAGGGGTGCCCAAACTTTTTCATATGACTGTATGAATGGACAGAGATCTTTCTAACAATCTTTTCACATCTAGGCTTGTAACCATGACAAGTGGATATCTTTTATGTCTGTGAAATGATCATCACAGATGGTAACTATCAACAAGAGCAGTGAGACTTTGGAAATCTTTAGCACAACATGTTGTGATGCCTGATTCACTAATGAAGTAGGGCCTGGATGCCTTTATTGAAAAATAATTATAATACAGGGTGATTCAAAAAGGATGGTGCAAAATTATAGCCTCGGTATTTATAACCGAGAGAACAGAAAACAAATTAACATAAAATACACACTATGTAGCCAAGTTTTATCTGTACACTACAAATGTTCAAAGTGATTTCCATTAGTGACACAGCAGATGTCTAGGCGGTAGTCCAGTTCTGTCCAGACATATGCCAGCAAAACCTTGGATATGGACTCCAGTGTTTCATTGATGCATTTTCTCAGGTTGATTCACCAATATTGCGCTGGCCTACACAATCTAACACCCAATAAATATATATACACACACACAGGGTGTGTATGGGTATGCGCTGATATAAATAACGGAGATGCTGGTAAAACCTGAAATAGTAATAAAAAAATGGAAAACGTTTAAAACACCTAAAATTAGTACAGATCCCAGAAGAAAGGTCTGACGCCCGAGTAGATGTTAGTAAAAGCCTGGTGTATTCAATTAAATATGTAGATAGAGCACTAAATGCTTTCTAATATAATTTCTTCCTACCTCCGTTGCAGGCTAGCAGTCTTAGGACTTGATTCCGTTTCCAAAAGAGTTTTCAATACACGAAGATGTAGGATATAGGTGGGTGGCTGCCCCGGCCGGCGGCAAGCCACCATCAAAGATCTTCCAGGTGGGAACGGGATCCTGCAGAGCCGCCGCTGTGTGCCGTCGCGGCGGTGAGTTCGAGCGGTGCGCAGGACCTTAGTGACGCGACCGCCACGTGACCGTGCCCCCCGGAGTGATGAGTACGGAGTGCAGCTAGGACCAAACAACCGACGCGTTTCGGAGACGCCTGTCTCCTTCCTCAGGGTTGGTCTGTGCCTCGTACTCATTGGACTAATATAGCTGCTTAATGAAGGCCATTTAATTGATTAGAATCCGAACAATTCAACGTTCACATTTAGTCCTCTTGGTGCCAGAGTATCCAAAGTGAAGATCCATTTGGTCTCTGCCCGTGACATTGCTTTTATAAAATCGCCACCTCTCCAATGGCGCTGTACCACCGCAATACCTGTTATCTTCATCCCTTGCAATGTCCCACCGTGATGTTCCACAAAGTGTTGAGAAAGTGGATGACCACTAAATTTCTTTTCAATATTCCGGATATGTTCATTCATTCTTATTTTTAGGGGTCTTTTTGTTCTTCCTACGTAAAGTTTTCCACATGGGCATTCAATGGTGTAAATAACCCCTGATGTGCAACATGTAATGCAGTCCTTAATTTGAATAATCCCATCTCCTTTCTTTATACTTGTACATTTCTGTGTTGTTGCGAATTTACATGCATTACATGTACGGCATGGAAAAAAGCCCTTTAGTTTGGTAAATGTAAGTGAAGGCTGAATCAGAGGGATTTTTTTCTCTTGGACTGTAGGGGCAATCATGTTTCCCAAACTTTGACCCTTCCTATATACAAAATTTGGCCGGTTATTAATATTTTCTCCCAGCACTTTATCATTCTTTAGAATGTGCCAGTGTCTGCTGACTATTTTGCGGAGAAAATGTGAGTTTGAATTGTATTTAGTGATAATAGGGATGGATTCCAGAGATGTTTTCTTTTTTGGGGCTGGATCAATAAGTTCCTGTCTAGGTTTATTCATAGCCATTGTTTTTGATTTTTCTAACAATGTTACATCATACCCTTTTTCAAGGAATTTTTTAGTTAGCGTTTTTGATTCTGCCTCAAAATCCTGGTGTCTGGAACAATTTCGCTGAATCCTGGTAAACTGGCTGCCTGGAATGTTAATCAGCCAGCCGGGTAAATGGCAGCTATCCAGAGGAATATAGCTATTCGTGTCCGTCGGTTTAGTGAATGTGCAGGTTTGGATTTTCGAGTTTTCAATAAAAATCTTCAAATCTAAGAAATTAATTTCTGTGGTACTGGTGGTGGAGGTAAAATTTAAAAAATAATGATTTTTATTAATATCTATTAAAAAATGATTTAATGTGTCCCAACCGCCAGACCAGATAAAAACAACGTCATCAATAAAGCGACGCCAGAGGACCAGGTTCGCAAGCTTGCGACAGGAACTTATTGATCCAGCCCCAAAAAAGAAAACATCTCTGGAATCCATCCCTATTATCACTAAATACAATTCAAACTCACATTTTCTCCGCAAAATAGTCAGCAGACACTGGCACATTCTAAAGAATGATAAAGTGCTGGGAGAAAATATTAATAACCGGCCAAATTTTGTATATAGGAAGGGTCAAAGTTTGGGAAACATGATTGCCCCTACAGTCCAAGAGAAAAAAATCCCTCTGATTCAGCCTTCACTTACATTTACCAAACTAAAGGGCTTTTTTCCATGCCGTACATGTAATGCATGTAAATTCGCAACAACACAGAAATGTACAAGTATAAAGAAAGGAGATGGGATTATTCAAATTAAGGACTGCATTACATGTTGCACATCAGGGGTTATTTACACCATTGAATGCCCATGTGGAAAACTTTACGTAGGAAGAACAAAAAGACCCCTAAAAATAAGAATGAATGAACATATCCGGAATATTGAAAAGAAATTTAGTGGTCATCCACTTTCTCAACACTTTGTGGAACATCACGGTGGGACATTGCAAGGGATGAAGATAACAGGTATTGCGGTGGTACAGCGCCATTGGAGAGGTGGCGATTTTATAAAAGCAATGTCACGGGCAGAGACCAAATGGATCTTCACTTTGGATACTCTGGCACCAAGAGGACTAAATGTGAACGTTGAATTGTTCGGATTCTAATCAATTAAATGGCCTTCATTAAGCAGCTATATTAGTCCAATGAGTACGAGGCACAGACCAACCCTGAGGAAGGAGACAGGCGTCTCCGAAATGCGTCGGTTGTTTGATCCTAGCTGCACTCCGTACTCATCACTCCGGGGGGCACGGTCACGTGGCGATCGCGTCACTAAGGTCCTGCGCACCGCTCGAACTCACCGCCGCGACGGCACACAGCGGCGGCTCTGCAGGATCCCGTTCCCACCTGGAAGATCTTTGATGGTGGCTTGCCGCCGGCCGGGGCAGCCACCCACCTATATCCTACATCTTCGTGTATTGAAAACTCTTTTGGAAATGGAATCAAGTCCTAAGACTGCTAGCCTGCAATGGAGGTAGGAAGAAATTATATTAGAAAGCATTTAGTGCTCTATCTACATATTTAATTGAATACACCAGGCTTTTACTAACATCTACTCGGGCGTCAGACCTTTCTTCTGGGATCTGTACTAATTTTAGGTGTTTTAAACGTTTTCCGTTTTTTTTATTACTATTTCAGGTTTTACCAGCATCTCCGTTATTTATATCAGCGCATACCCATACACACCCTGTGTGTGTATATATATATTTATTGTTTGTTTCTGTTTTTACAAACCTAGGTGGAGGTTTGTTGGTATTGCAGCAGGCATTGACAATAACGGTGACAATTTGCGCCACCAATTTTTAAATCTTGATACAATCTAACACCCTGCTACTTCTTTCTGTGGTGTTACATCAAGGACTCAGGACCAAAACTATCTGAGAAAATACATCACCAAAACACTGCAGTCCATAAGCAAGAATATGCTGGCACTCAACTGGATGACCGCCTAGACATCTTCCGTGTCACCAACAAAAATCACAACATTGAACATTAGTAGTGTGAATATATATAACTTGGATAGATAGTATATCTCTTCTTTCTACTAAATTTGTCTTGTGTTCTCTCGGTTATGAAAACCAAGCTAATCTTCTGCACCATTATTTTTGAATCACCTTTATTACAAGGTATGGGTAGTAGATTTTCGGAGCTGTGAGGTTGATACAGGGATTTATGCTGATTGCCATATTTGGTGCTGAGAAGAAACCAAAGTTATTGGTTTGACTTGATGGACTTGTGTCCTTTTTTATCTTGTCATTTAACTAGGAAAATCTGTAAAACACTGTGGAATATATGGGGCTATATAAGCGAATAAAATACATAATATAAAAACATATACAGTTCTCAAAATCCTGAAGAGGGCTTCAACCTGACCTCTTATGTTTGTTAAACAGTATGGCTTCTTTAGTAGGTCACATAGGTGATTTAACACTCATGTAAGAGATATATTTTAAAGATAGATACATTTTTTGTAGCCTGTTTGCTTATTATCGGCAAACAAAAGAAAAATATTAATTTACGAATAATCACTGTCTGCTCTCAGTGTGGTTATCAAATCACTTGTACGGGGATGAAAGTCAATTCCCTTCTAGAGCTTGTTTCAAAATTTAAACCATCACTCACAGAAATCTTCATTGTAATGACAAACTTAGCTGAAAATACAGAATGACTCAGTGTGGTTTAACTTTTACGATCAAAACAAATTAGACTTCCTGCACAGGGACACATATATGTTATAATAACACTGACATTTTAATCAGTTTTACATGGGATTGTTTACTCCTAAATAAGCTTGTTGGAGTTCAATTTGTATATTTTATTTTTCACATAATTTTTGAAGAAAAGTTTCCGTGTTTTCTTTTCATGCTCAGTGGAAGAAGCAATTTATTGTATTCATTTTTTTCAAAGAGAAACTCCATTTCAAGGAGCTACACGAGAGACACAAGTGTAAATATCTCTTATGGCCTATTTTACAAGATAGTGTGGTAGAAAATTCCCTTGAATGAACACATACATTAGCTAGTGCATCTGTTTTCCCAGATGTTTTTGAGCACAATCGTTGGATCATTAGGTAGAAGGTCAGTTTATATTCTTTCCTTCAGGAGCTGGTTAGTTTTGGGCTTGTCTCCGCATGGTTTGTGATACTGCAGTAACTTATACAAGATACGTAGAGCAAAATCCATGTTCAAAGTATTTAACAGGACACAGATATTTTAGCATCAGCTTCAGACCAATCATGGCAAATTGAGGTGATCTTTAGTAAGAAATATATTCAAATGAGAACCTTTTGTGAGGGCTGCAGACATCTCAATTACCTCCCCTCCTAAGGGGAGTATGATCTAATGACATAGGTTGAAAAAAGGTCCAAGTTCAATTTTTCTCCACCAGTAATACATTCTTTATCATTAGAGTATTTATAACCCACAATGTGATTTGTTGTATGAAAAGCATCCAATCCTTTCTTAAATTCTGTTATAGTAACTGCCATCACTGCCTCTTACAAAAGGGCACTCCAAAGTCTCACTGCTCTCACTGCAAAGAACCCCTTCCAATTTCGAAGCCAAAATCCAATTTTCTACACAAGTAATGAATGTCCACTGGTCCTTTGTAAGATCTTTGGAAGGAATATGTCGTGTGCCAGTCCTTTGTATTCACCACACATGTATTTACACCTAACAATGAATCTTTTTTCTAAGCTAAACAAGCCCAACATTTCTAACCTCTCCTCATATGAGAAATCTTCCATCTCCTGTAATAATCTATATGCCCACCTTTGAAAATTATTGTACAGGCATATCTACAAATGGGCATTGCGTGGTATTGTGCCATGCCTAGACAGCTTTCATAATATGATAGCTTGTCTTCTTTGTATCTGGAAATGTGTGTTCTGCATATTGTGCATGAGCATTCAGAAAACTAAATGAACGTTCGTGGTGCACTGAGCATTTGTTAAAGAATGGTATATCTGTGCGTGCCTAAGACAATGGAATTGTCACTGTTAGGAAGTGTTATTAGGATAGAAAGCAAATACCTGCCATGGAAATGTTCTGCTAAATACTGTGATATTCCACTTGTGAAATCTCAGATTAAAGTGCTAGTGTATTCTTGGCAGTCTTCAGTACTGCCTCAATACTTTACTAAATTGTCTCTTTAATCAAGATATTCAATGAGTGTTCAACTTCCAGCTTTGGATTGTTGATGCTAGAAAAAGTAAGAGATGGGGAAACAGAGAGCTGACAGTGTGCAAGGGGGAATCAGTCTGTATGAGAGTTCTGAAGAGCAGTTTCTGTGTTGTAGGGCCATGTGACACTATTAGTAGACACCAAGAGCCGATTATGTAAGAGAATGATTCAAAGAGACCAATCTGTATAACATGAAAGCATGGCGAGCAGTTTGTGAGAAAGAAAATAATGGGGAGCAGTTTTTAAGAGAGAAAATAAAGGGGAGCAGTCTTTAAGAGAGAAAATAATGGGGAGCGGTTTTTGAGAGGGAAAATAATGGGGAGCAGTCTGTGAGAAGGAAAATAATGGGGAGCAGCCTGTGAGAGAGACAATAAAGGGGAACAGTCTGTGAAAGAGAGAGAATCATGGGAAGCAGTCTGTAGGAGAGGGTGGGAACTACTAAGTAGCCATTGAGAGATGGCACAAGCTGCTGAGCTTAGTGACTAGCTACAACGATGATGCATGCTGTCAACATGACACCACCACCGCAGCCAAACCACTAAGACCTGAGGAGCATCAGTTGCCATCCCTTGACTTGGGGAGGGTAAGTACCTGCTCTATTTGTCATTTGAGAGCATTTGAGTTTCGCTTTCCTGAAAGTGGAAAGCCCACTTATGCCACAGATTGTATAAAGCTAGTCATGTTTAAAGGGAATCTGTCACCCCTGGACAATTTTTATCTATTACTATGGGCATACATGGTTAAACCCGTCTTACCTGTAGGACTCATAGCTACAGTGTAGACATTGAGAAATTGATTCATAATCTTTATGATAATGATTTCTTCCAGGCTCTGAGGCGTGCGGGGCCTGGAAGAAATCACTGCCTCCTCACTTCATCATACTATCACCCCCCCATCAGCGTCATACTGACTTGGTTAGAACAGTAATCCCGTGCATGCGCTGTGTGATTACACGGTTGTGTGAACACTGTCCACCATTGTATGAGCAGTGTCTGAATAGATCTTCTGCCTCGGCGGCACCCTGGACACTCAACTGATACATTGTAACAAACTAGCAGAGGGAACTGTAGAACTGCTCCTTATTTATTCAGCTCATATAGCATTTCCTAGACTTTATATAACTATATCCAGGGGCTTACATATTGGTGCAACCTGTGCAGTCACACAGGAGCCCAAGAAGTAAGGGAGCCCATTTCCACCTCCAAAGAAGGTGAAATTAGGCATTATGATAAACTACTGGGCTCAAAAGTGCCCTTATGTTCCTGAACAGTGGCCTTCTTCTGTCTGTGTCCACCAATGATTGTATCCACTCCCCAGCTGAAAGCAGGACTAGTAATATACCAGTTTCCTGCCTCTGCATATAGACAACTACTTGAAAATTGCAACATGCTGCAATTTTCTGCAAGAATCGCATCGCACTTGCCAATGCAAGAACAAAGATCACACGGCAGACAGGCCCTGTGTGTGCTGTCAGATTTTTATGTACACATCTCAAAGGAAATCTGACATTTCATCAGCCAAGTGCCTTAAATTCACAGCCCGAACCATCAGAGTAGAGAGATAGAATAGAAAGATAGCTAGATAGAAATATGTCAGTGAGATATATAATCAGTACTTTGCGTGTGTAGTTTTCTGAACTTGTATTTAGCTAATAAATAAATAAATGAAAAAAATGGTGTGCGGTCCCCACTATTTATAATACCAGCTAAGGGACAGCAGACAGCTGTGAGCTGGTCTTATTAGTCTAGGATGGGGCCAATAACCTTGGAGCTTCCCAGGCTATCAATATCAACCCTCAACTGTCTGCTTAATCTTTACTGGTAATTAAAAAGGGAAGACCCTAAGCAGACAGCTGTGGGCTTATATTAATAGGCTGGGAAGGTCCATGGTTATTATATAAGACCAGCTTACTAAGAAAGAGAGAAAAAGAACAATAGAAGATTATCTGGTTAAAATATATAAAATAATTAAAGGTTATGCTAACCTGATAATGTGTTCACACAGCATTTAAATGAGCATGTAATCCCAGCTGCAGCAGGTCCACGGGTCCAAAGACCGAGTTGTAATATGTAGAAAGAAAAAAGGGGAAAATTCTGCACTGCTGGTACATATAAATCTCCGTCCGTGTCATCAACAACTCACTTGAGCAGTGACACAGAAAGCACACATGTTTTATATGTATATAAAAACATTCTTTTTATTACATATTTAAATATTTTAAAATACAATACACATAATTAACAACCGGACAATCTCAGATAGACAAAGGGACCGACAGACTACTCCATAAAATAAGCAAAAGATGTGCAGCAAATATATAAGCAAATAAAGTCTTAGATATACAGACAGGCTGAGCACCAATGGTACATATATCTCTTCACTAATATCTAAACTAGTGGGTATAATACAGTGTGCTACTGCCGCTGTCTATGTTATGCAGGTTTGCCAGTAATTGCAGTATCTCCACTACAAAATATCCCTGAGCTACTCATAGGATTTGTGGAGTGCCGTAGGCGAGATCCTGCAAAAAAACATCAGCCAAAAAGGTATGCAATATACATTGTTGTGCTTACATTGCTGAATACAGAGTGTCCGGTCCCTCTTACCCCGACGCGCGTTTCGTGCCACAACTTCTTCAGGGGGCGTGTCGGGGTAGAGGGAAATGACGTCTCTTATAGTGCCCCGTATCCAATGGCCATGCTATCGCTCAGTGCATGTGATCGTTGGTTGCCAAGGTGATCCGGCACGCCGAGACGTTCCCCCGCCGCTAGCTAATGACTCATCCTCCTCGGTCAAGTGAGACGCCGATGTAGCATGCTAGAGCTCTTAGGCTCATGTGCCCATCAGCTGACTCTGAAGACCGAAGATTTCTGAGTCTGCGGTCGGGTAGGTACGGGTCAGCGCGCTCCATCTGACAACCCAAGATGACAAGATATAAAAGCAGATATTTTGAAATAACAATGTATGAAACCATGCATTCGAATAGTGTACACAGACCGTGCCCTTCTAATTAGAGAACAAGTTTATCTATAAGGACAAAAGAAAAAAAGGGGGAGCAGTTATAGATACATGCACAAGAATTATATTATGCAATAAAGATAAAAGTAAAAGTAAAATTATTAAAGATATATATAATTAAAATCTTATATAAAAACACCCTCTAACCCTTTTTTTAAGGGTTAGAGGGTGTTTTTATATAAGATTTTAATTTTTTGTTATCTCCAAGTCTCTTGTAGATTATTCCCTGTATTTTACTGATGTCAAGAATGGAATTACATGCTGAGATTCGATGTGTAGAATAGAGGAACAAGGAAATATAAAGAATGAAGGATGAACACTAATAAGATATATGTATCTATTCACTATTGTTTGGTGTCCTTTTTATTTAACTGAGGATATTATGAAAAAATAGTTTTATGAGATTGTATTTACATTTTATGGGTATAGGTATTAATATATCACTGTAATTATTGTCTAATTGTATTTAATAATTGTGTATAACTTATATTAGTATTGTATTCATTATAAAATCACAATAAAGGAATTTAAATTATTACATCTAGGAAAATACAGCTATAATTTAATTTTGCACTGTAAATTTATGGCTTATGATGCTTATAAATTATTTATATACACTATGCATCACTATTGATGCGATATTATATATTGCATGAGATAACTTAGGGTTAGGTATTAGGTTTAAATATATATCTTTAATAATTTTACTTTTACTTTTATCTTTATTGCATAATATAATTCTTGTGCATGTATCTATAACTGCTCCCCCTTTTTTTCTTTTGTCCTTATAGATAAACTTGTTCTCTAATTAGAAGGGCACGGTCTGTGTACACTATTCGAATGCATGGTTTCATACATTGTTATTTCAAAATATCTGCTTTTATATCTTGTCATCTTGGGTTGTCAGATGGAGCGCGCTGACCCGTACCTACCCGACCGCAGACTCAGAAATCTTCGGTCTTCAGAGTCAGCTGATGGGCACATGAGCCTAAGAGCTCTAGCATGCTACATCGGCGTCTCACTTGACCGAGGAGGATGAGTCATTAGCTAGCGGCGGGGGAACGTCTCGGCGTGCCGGATCACCTTGGCAACCAACGATCACATGCACTGAGCGATAGCATGGCCATTGGATACGGGGCACTATAAGAGACGTCATTTCCCTCTACCCCGACACGCCCCCTGAAGAAGTTGTGGCACGAAACGCGCGTCGGGGTAAGAGGGACCGGACACTCTGTATTCAGCAATGTAAGCACAACAATGTATATTGCATACCTTTTTGGCTGATGTTTTTTTGCAGGATCTCGCCTACGGCACTCCACAAATCCTATGAGTAGCTCAGGGATATTTTGTAGTGGAGATACTGCAATTACTGGCAAACCTGCATAACATAGACAGCGGCAGTAGCACACTGTATTATACCCACTAGTTTAGATATTAGTGAAGAGATATATGTACCATTGGTGCTCAGCCTGTCTGTATATCTAAGACTTTATTTGCTTATATATTTGCTGCACATCTTTTGCTTATTTTATGGAGTAGTCTGTCGGTCCCTTTGTCTATCTGAGATTGTCCGGTTGTTAATTATGTGTATTGTATTTTAAAATATTTAAATATGTAATAAAAAGAATGTTTTTATATACATATAAAACATGTGTGCTTTCTGTGTCACTGCTCAAGTGAGTTGTTGATGACACGGACGGAGATTTATATTGTGTTGGCATACATATATATCGGATCACCCTATTTGATTATAAACTGCTGGTACATAGTAACAAATCCTGGTCCACACTGGGATAATATGCATTATTTTTATTTTATTTATGCATTTCAAAGTACCATACTACTTCCTCCGGACACAAAAACATATCATAATATATCCAGAGAAAAAGAAAAAAGAGATCACCTCCGCACAGCTGCAGCCAAGCTAACCACCTAGCATAACAAACAAAAATAATGCTGAGAGTCCCACACGGCAGCTCCAGTGGTGCAGTATCCAAGGAAAACAAGACAATAAATATCCAAATGTATAAGAAGAGAGGAACGCACTCACCGGGCAGGTAAAATCCAATCCTTTATTAAAGCATGGATAAACTAAGCAGGGAGGGGAGTGGAGGGTGACGGACGACGGCCGTTTCACGCTGACGAGCGCTTCTACGGGTCCTGACAACAGGAAGCGGGGGGATCCCTTTTCACCTGTGTTAGCTCAAGGTAAACTCCCACACGTCCTGTGTCATAACCATCAGCTCCGCCTAACAGAGCAAAATACATGTGACTTAAAATGCATAAAAACAATGATACAAAAGACCTATTTTTTGGAATACAAAAGGACCTTCATAATAATCACCTTATTTCACAAACCCTTTTTACAAAAAAACTTTTTTTTCCAAAAAAGCTTTTTCTTACAAAAAAACCGCCATGTCGATTTTATCATTAAGCCCAACAGGACCGGCAGCATTAGTGCGTATTATCCACCTGGCCTCTCTTCTCAAGAGAAGCCGGTGCCAGTCTCCTCCATGGCGTGGTGTATCCACCCGTTCTAAACTCGCAAAACGCAGCATACTTACGTCACCCGCATGGACCTGTCTAACATGGGTGATCAGGCGGGGGGCTCCCTTCCCAGTGTGAATAGAGTGCAAGTGTTCCCTAATTCTTTTAAATAGAGGTCGAATTGTTTTGCCGATGTAAAAGAGCCCACACGGGCAAAAAATGATGTAGACAACATGTGTAGTTCGACATGAAATAAAGTCCCGGACCTGATGGTGGATGGGACCCACCTGCACTCTATTGCCTGTAAGATGTAATTGGCAAAAATTGCACTGGCCACATCTAAAATTGCCCTTAGGAATGCTGGTTACTAACCAATTATCTTTTTTTGTTTCAAAACGATTCTGCACAAGTAAATCCTTAATGTTCTTACCACGCCTGCAAGCAAAAAGCGGACCTTTTGCTACCATCTGCTTCAAATCAGCATCACCCCCCAGAATATGCCAATTCTTTCTCACTGCCGACCTAATATGTGCATCCATAGGACTGTATTTGAAACTAAAGACAAATTTTTTGTCATTTCTATTAGTCTGTCTTCTATTTGCCGCATGTCCCTCAGGATATCCGTTGTCCATTATAGCTCTATCCAATGCTCTGTCTAACACAGGGCGAGGATAACCCCGTTGGACAAACCTAGCATAAAGGTCCTGTGATTGGCGTTCGAACCCTCCGTCAGTATTGTTCACTCTTTTGACCCTTAGGAATTGGCTGTACGGTAGAGCATGCCTAGTGTACACTGGATGAGCACTGTTATAGTGTAACAGTGAATTAGATGCAGTGGGCTTTCGATAGATCTCAGTACACATGCCCCCTGATTCCACCCTTATCATGATGTCCAGGAATGCCAACATATCATATTTTTTTTTACCCTGAGGAAGAAGTATGGTACTTCGAAAGGACTGTCTGCTTTCCCTTAGCTGTTTAATAAAAATAGGGGTCCCCACCCTTTTTTTACATTTATTCCTAAAAATCTGATTGATGCGCTCCATAGAACGTATTAAATATGTGGCGACTATCTATGTATCTCTCTCTGTGTCTATCTAACAATCTATCTATTTTTGGGTATAAGATTGCTTTATTAGATAGAACACTAGCTTTAAACTACATAGTGATTTACAGTATGTAAAACCTGATATTAAAAACAAATTACGTATAGATTGCATATTCATGTCATGTGGAAGTCATATGGATGACACTCGCCAACTTTTCTGGCTGAGAATCTAATAATTAATAATAATAATAATTTTTATTTATATAGCGCCAACATATTCTGCAGCACTTTACAATTAAGCGGGGACATGTACAAACAATAAATTCGGTACGAGTTAAGACTATTTAAACAGTGACATTAGGAGTGAGGTCCCTGCTCGCAAGCTTACAATCTACAAGGAAATGGGGGGACACAATAGGTGAAAAGTGATTGTTATTTCAGGTCTGGCAATTATAATAAATAGGGATTTTCATACAAAGCTGCATGATCCGGTCATCAGCCCGTGTGTTTAAGTGCAATAGTCAAGTATCAAGTGCAGTTATCATGTGTATGGAGGGTGTGGAGACAGATGAATAGTAGGGTGTAGATTCAGAGTAATATTTGGAAGGAGGGAACAGGGCAAAGTTAGTTTACAGAGTAGTTGATGTGGTAGGCTTGTTTGAAGAGATGGGTTTTCAGAGCGCTCTTGAATAGGTCGGGGCTAGGTATCAGTCTGATTGTCTGGGGAAGTGCATTCCAGAGAGCTGGCGCAGCATGAGAAAAGTCTTGGAGACGGAGGTGTGAGGTTCAGATTACAGGGGATGTTAGTCTTAGGTCATTTGTAGAACGGAGGGCACGTGTAGGGCGATAGACAGAGATGAGAGAGGAGATACAATGTGGTGCAGAACTGTGGAGAGCTTTGTGGGTGAGAGTGATGAGTTTGTACTGGACCCTGTAGCGAATGGGTAGCCAGTGTAATGACTGGCACAAGATGGAGGCATTGGTGAAGTGGCTGGACAGAAATATGACTCTGGCTGCAGCATTCAAGATGGATTGGAGAGGAGAAAGTTTGGTAAGAGGGAGACCGATCAGAGAGAGTTGCAGTAGTCCAGACGGGAATGAATAAGAGCAACAGTAAGAGTCTTAGCAGTTTCAACGGTGAGAAAAGGTCAGATTCTGGAGATGTTTTTAAGATGCAGGTGACAAGAGCGAGTGAGTGATCAGATATAGGGATTAAAGGAAAGTTCGGTGTCGAATATGACCCCAAGACAGCGGGCATGAGTTATGGTTGAACCCTCCAGGGTAATTTCGATGTTGGGTAGAGTAAGGTTAGTAGAAGGGAGAAACACAAGAAGTTCCATTTTGGAGAGATTTAGTTTCAGGTAGAGGGAGGATATGATGTTAGAGACAGCAGACAGACAATCCTTGGTATTTTGAATTAGGGTAGGGGTGATGTTGGGGGAAGAAGTGTATAATTGGGTGTCGTCAGCATAGAGATGATACTGGAACCCAAATCTGCTGATTGTTTGTCCAATAGGGGCCATGTATAGAGAGAAGAGGAGGGGGCCTAGGACTAAGCCTTGCAGAACCCCGATAGTAAGGGGACGAGGAGAGGAAGAGGAGCCGGCAAAAGATACAGTGAAGGAGCAGTCAGAGAGGTAGAAGGAGAACCAGGAGAGGGCTGTGTCCTTGAGGCCTACAGAGCGGAGCATAATGAGGAGGAGCTGGTGATCCACAGTGTCAAATGCGGCAGAGAGATCCAGGAGAATCAGCAGAGAGCAATGACCTTTGGATTTAGCTGTTATTAGATCATTAGAGACTTTAGTGAGGGCAGTTTCAGTAGAGTGTAAAGAGTGGAAACCAGATTGTAAGGGGTCAAGAAGAGAGTTATCCGAGAGATAGCAGATTAGACCGGAGTGGACCAAGCATTCCAGGAGTTTAGAGATGAAGGAAAGGTTAGAGACAGGTCCGTAGTTAGTAGTGCAGTTCTGGTCCAGGGATGGCTTTTTAAGTAAAGGGGTTATGATGGCATGTTTAAATGAGGAGGGAAAGATACCTGAAGAAAGAGAGAGGTTAAATATTTTAGTCAGGTGAGTGGTGACCACTGGTGAGAGAGACTGCAGGATATGTGAAGGAATGGGGTCACTGTTGCAGGTTGTAGGCCGAGCAGAAGCGAGGAGCTTGGAAACTTCTTCTTCTGAAACAGGCTCAAAGATGTCTAGTGAGCTTGAGGTGCAGCAGGGAAGGGGATCCAGGCACTGAGGAGATTGCGCTGAGATATTATGATGGATGTGGTTGATTTTTTCTAAGAAATAAGTGGCCAGATCCTCACCGCTGAGGTTGGTGATGGGGGCCTGTACTGTAGGTTTCAGGAGGGAGTTTAAGGTTTCAAAAAGTCGTTTTGGGTTGTTGGATAGTGAGGTGATGAGGTTGGTGTAGTAGGATTGTTTGGCCAGATAAAGGGCAGAGTTATAGGTTTTGAGCATGAACTTATAGTGGATGAAGTCTTCTGCTAAGAGAGATTTTCTCCACTGCCGCTCTGCACACCTTGGGCAACGCTGAAGAAAGCGTGTTTGCATAGTGTGCCAGGGCTGCCATTGTCTGTGTCGGGTCTTTCTGCGTGTAGAAGGAAGAAGAATCTGAGCAATTTTATATATGCAGTTCGGAGTGAACCCTAAATAGAAAACTCCTGTGATGATAGCAAGAAGGTAAGGACAGGACATTGTTAATTGCTTATATGAACAGTGTTATGTTCCATATAAGAACAAGAAAAGGTAAAAACTCCTACTACCCAGAATGTCCATCCATATTTCAATGTTACACAAAGCATTTCATCACACTGACAAGTGTTTTTATGCTATATACATTTTATTACGCTTACCTTTCAATATTTATTGAAAAATGTGATTTAATCTCCCTCCAAAATACACTAAAATGTAAAATCAGAAATCAACGTAGTAATATTTCATCTAGGCCTTCAGATTGTGCTATTTTTATCTCCTTTCCAAATCGCAGATAGCATCTACCCTCCTGATCCCGTCCTAAATGTGTAGGTGTTCTGTTACTGTTTTTAGCCCCTGCATCAGCTGCCTGCAGAGCTACAAAAAGGGCGGCAGTGGGAAAGCTGTGGTCACGATTGCTGAGACTTGTACAGTTCTACAGCACATTGATAGTATATGAAAATTAAATCCGAATGTCTAAAAAGTGGACATACTGATAAAAAAATAAAACTAGTCTTGAATATTTTTGCATGGTTAGCAACGCTTATTCCAGACACTATGAAAGAAGATATAATGTGACTGTGGCATCACACAAAAAAAGCATTAACATGAGGGTCCTTGAATACCATGCTAATAAGTGATTTCATAAGTGACATTTGCAGTCGCCTGCACAGATGGCGTGCAGCGGCTTGCTACTGAGTAGGTAGAGTGTTATTCAAATGAATGGCTGCCCTTGGAATACAGAATGGACCTGTTAGCGGCCGTCTACTATGGCTCAGAGAATGGGTATGGAAAGTGGTCATACTGACAAGAAAACTACTTCAAATGAATGTATTATTTGGTAAAAGGATATTCCCATCTCAGACAGTTACAGCATATTCACTGTTTGGGCCATAAATATCTGATAGATGCAAACTTCTGCAGGGCTATTTTCAGAACGCCTATATAAATGATCAGGGAGTGTAGTGCATTGGGTGGGGTGCACCTTTAGCAGACATTTATGTCATGTTCCGTACATATGTAAGATGTGACAAAGACTGAAAAGACCCCCACCCTTCTCTCGGTTAAATGTTCTTACTGTATATGTTTTACTAATAAATGCTGCTATGTATATTGTATTATCTTCCTGATTGCTGTGATGTGTATATTGTGAATAGGGAAAGTGCAGTACATCGATTAGGACACTAGATGGAGATACCTTAATACAGTAGCTTCAATAGGAAGAGTAATAGTTAACATAGGAGGGGCCAGCTGTGGATAAGATAGGATCATCTCTTTGTTGTAGTTTAGTAGGGCCAGAGAGCCCAGTCTGTCCCGGAGGACCCTAGAGCCTGAGGCAACACAGTGGGCCCCGTAACATTGGAAGCTAAAAGCCCAGACATCCAAGGCCAGGAGATCAGAAATTGCAGCAGCACAGGAACGCATGTAGCTCTATCATGTGGCAGCTTACTAAGTGGGCAGATGCCCTTTTGTCTATTGCGAAGCGGATAGGGGAACTCCTGAGAATAGTGAAGCTGGACAGGGAGGACGCTGCGATACCGGAGAAGATTGTATGATCTGGGAACGTGCTGAAGGACATGAGGGAGAGCACAGGGAAAGTAAAGGATGTGAACTGTGTGGAACCCTATGTAAATGCTGCAATAGACATTGATGTGCTGAGAGAAGAAACCAGTAGTCAGTTTAAGTTGAACTTGGACTCTGTCTCTTTATGCGTAACAGTACCAGCAGTAGAACTTCAGCAGCCCTGATGGGACCATGATGGTGCAGAAGGTGAAGCAGAAGGTATGCTGAAAAGGGGACACTGTATTCATGTGACCGGAAACCAGGGCGTGATTGAGCAGAGCAATATATGTCAGCCTTGACTACGGCCCTGCTACCCCCTCACACATATACCATAAATGTGTGATACTGGAACATGTCATTAATTGAGCTCTGTATGTGTAATAATAATAATATATTTACATTAATAGTTTTAGTGCTAAAAAAAGAGAATGGACGGCACCTCCAAAAATCATACATTGATCTAATGGCGCTAGGCAAAAATCTAATTGAACGTGAGGTTCTGAGTTTAATATTCTGATCAGACTGTATGAAGCCAACTGCCACGTCACGGCAAACCTCTCAGTGGGTTGTAACTTTTATTGATTTAAAGGAGCAACATTGTGCGCTAACCACCGCAGCAATGACCATGTACAATCAGGGCGGACGGCCTGATGCCTCACAGCGCCCATACTGCAAAACTGAGTCCTCATGACTCCAGACCACATGACCCCACAGGCACACCACCACAGCAACAATGTCAGCAGTACCAACACCAAATGAAAAGAGCATTGAAACTCATCTTCTGCAAGCTCTCAAATAAGAGGAAAAATATGATGGACCCCCTTTGCAGTCTCCTAGTAGTTTTACAATTTTTTACAGAATTTTAATTTTCTATCTCCTATATTTTTTTAGGAGATCAGAAAGTATTAATAGTATTGTATGAAGCATTCAGGAGTCAGAAAATAGCTGGAAGGAAAAATGTATGAACAGGTGTTTGAAGTCTGTTAAATTAATACCACATATGTGTCTGGTTGCCAATAGAAATATATAATTGGAAATTCTGTTCTATTTCCATAATCCTATTTTCTCACCTTCTTTTATGGCTCATTTTCTGCAGAAATGCCAGAAGTGAAACAGAAAGAAATGCTAATAATGCACTTTTTCGCAACTCAGAATGGAAGAGGGTTATACATATAAAGTAGAGAGAACTTTGTTGAAAAATACTATTAGATTTTATGACTGTTGATGCTGACTAGCTGCGATATGTGCTTTAGGGTGCAGTGCAATTCACCGTCCAGTGATGGCATAAAAAAAGTAACTTTAAGTTCCTTTTCCAGTGATTAGAAAAGACACTGGCCATTTATTGTAAGATCAGAAAACATAGGCGCTCATGCACACTGGCACGTTGCCTATATGACTCCTTTCGAATGCCGCATGACTTCTGCTCACTGTCAACCATGTTCTGTCAGAGTCCTTGTGTATAGTAATATTCCTCCACAGAGAACAATGCCTCCTAGAAAATATCATAATTTTTATGTAGTATTCATGTGGAATCTGATAAAAAAAATACTCTGCATGTAATGGAGGCATAATGAAGTCCCATACACCTTTCCGGCAGCCCTTTTGCTGCTCATATAAAATTAATCTATATTTGTCCTTGTACGAATGGAGTTTTTATGTACCATTTGTAGAGGACAAGTTTCAACATCAAGTAAAAAATTTGAAAATACCTTTAGAAACCCTGATTTTGTAAAAAAATACCCACAAGTTAGGTAGCTTTCATATTTTTATAGCATAAAAGTAGCCAAAGGTATTACGTGACATATCCATAGATTTCTACAAGCCAAACACATGCTAAGTGTCTTTTTGGTGTATGTCTGACATGTAAACATTTGGATACATTCTTTGTGTCGCATAGAATAGCCTCAGCTTTTATTCTATTCAATGCAACAAAAAAAACAACAAAAAACGATATGTGACAGTACAAATTTTTCAACGTAAGAGTGAATGAAAGACAGTATACAAATGTTATGTCAGCATTGCTTCTAAGAGAGAACCAATATGGGTTCATATCTTGGACCAATATTGTGGTCTGGAGATTTTTAATGTTATACATTTAAGACAGTATAATGTTCCATTCACACTTTTCAATGAGGTGTTGCAAATGACAAATATTAGACAATAGCATCCATATATATATATTCCATTTGTAAATCTTTATTCATTACATAGTGGAATGTGTTGAGAACAATAAAATCTAAAAATGATCAATGTAAATCACAACTAATCCCACGGAGACCTGGAGTTGGATTGAAGCTCAAAATCAAAGTGGAAAATTAAGTTACAGGCTGATCCAACTTCAGTTAAAATGCCTCAAGACAAGGAAATGATGCTCAGTAGTGTGTGTGGCCTCCATGTGGCTGTATGATCCCCCTACAATGCCTGGGCATGCTCCTGATGAGGTGGCAGATGGTCTCCTGAGGGATCTCCTCCCAGACCTGGACTAAAGCATCCGCCAACTCCTGGACAGTCTGTGGTGCAACGTGACATTAGTGGATGGTGCGAGACATGATGTCCCAGATGTGTTGAATCGGATTCAGGTCTGGGGAATGGGCGGGCCAGTCCATAGCTTCAATGCCTTCATCTTGCAGGAACTGCTGACACACTCCAGCCACATGAGGTCTGGCATTGTCGTGCATTAGGAGGAACCCAGGGCCAACCGCACCAGCATATGGTCTCACAAGGGGTCTGAGGATCTTATCTCGGTACCTAATGGCAGTCAGACTACCTTTGGCGAGCACATGGAGGGCTGTGCGGCCCTCCAAAGAAATGCCACCCCATACCATTACTGACCCACTGCCAAACCGGTCATGCTGAAGGATGTTGCAGGCAGCAGATTGCTCTCCACGGCGTCTACAGACTCTGTCACGTCTGTCACATGTGCTCAGTGTGAACCTGCTTTCATCGGTGAAGAGCACAGGGCGCCAGTGGTGAATTTGCCAATCCTGGTGTTCTGTTGCAAATACCAAGCATCCTGCTCGGTGTTGGGCTGTGAGCACAACCCCCATCTGTGGATGTCGAGCACTCAGACCATCCTCATGGAGTCAGTTTCTAACCGTTTGTGCAGACACATGCACATTTGTGGCCTGCTGGAGGTCATTTTGCAGGGCTCTGGCAGTGCTCCTCCTCTTCCTCCTTGCACAAAGGCTGAGGTAGTGGTCCTGCTGCTAGGTTTTTGCCCTTCTAGAGCCCCTTCCACATCTTCTGGTGTACCGGCCTGTCTCCTGGTAGCGCCTTCAGCCTCTGGACACTACGCTGACAGACACCGCAAGCATTCTTGCCACAGCTTGCATTGATTTGCCATCCTGGATGAGCTGCACTACATGAGGCACTTGTGTGGGTTGTAGAGTCCGTTTCATGCTCCCATGAGTGTGAAAGCACAACCAACATTCAAAACTGACCAAAACATCAGCCAGAAAGCATTGGTACTGAGATGTGCTCTGTGGTCCCCACCTGCAGAACCACTCCTTTATTGAATGTGTCTTGATAATTGCCAATAATTTCCATCTGTTGTCTATTCCATTTGCATAACAGCATGTGAAATTGTCAAACAGTGTTGCTTCCTAAGTGGACAGTTTTATTTTGACAGAATTTGATTACCTTGGAGTTATATTCTGTTGTGTAAGTGTTCCCTTTATTTTTTTGAGCAGTGCATATATAGATAGATATGGATATACATATATTTATATATATATACAGTATATCCTAAGAGCAATATATATACAGTACAGACCAAAAGTTTGGACACACCTTCTCATTTAAATATTTTTCTGTATTTTCATGATTATGAAAAATGTACAGTCAACATGAAGGCATCAAAACTATGAATTAACACATGTGGAATTATATACTTAACAAAAAAGTATGAAACAACTGAAATTATGTCTTAAATTCTAGGTTCTTCAAAGTCGCCACCTTTTGCTTTGATGACTGCTTTACACACTCTTGGCATTCTCTTGATGAGCTTCAACAGGTAGTCACCGGGAATGTTTTTCAATACACAGGTGTGCCCTGACAGGTTTAATAAGTGGGATTCCTTGCCTTATAAAAGGGGTTGGGACCATCATTTGTGTTGTGCAGAAGTCTGGTGGATGCACAGCTGATAGTCCTACTGAATAGACTGTTAAAATTTGTATTACGGCCAAAAAAAGCAGCTAAGTAAAAAAAAACGAGTGGCCCTCATTACTTTAAGAAATGAAGGTCAGTCAGTCTGAAAAATTTTGCAAACTTTAAAAGTGTCCCCAAGAGCAGTGGTAAAAACCATCAAGCGCTACAAAGAAACTTGCTCACATGAGGACTGCCCCAGGAAAGGAAGATAAAGAGTCACCTCTGCTTCTGAGGATAAGTTTATCCGAGTCACCAGCCTCACAAATTGCAGGTTAACAGCAGCTCAGATTACAAACCAGGTCAATGCCACACAGAGTTCTAGCAGCAGACACATCTCTACAACAACTGTTAAGAGGAGACTTTATGCAGCAGGCCTTCATGGTAAAATAGCTGCTAGGAAACCACTGCTAAGGGCATGCAACAAGCAGAAGAGACTTGTTTGGACTAAAGAACACAAGGAATGGACATTAGACCAGTGGAAATCTGTGCTTTGGTCTGATGAGTCCAAATTTGAGATCTTTGGTTTCAACCACCGTGTCTTTGTGCGATGCAGAAAAGGTGAACAGATGGACTCTACATGCCTGGTTCCCACCGTGTGGCATGGAGGAGGAGATGTGATGGTGTGTGGGTGCTTTGCTGGTGACACTGTTGGGGATTTGATCAAAATTGAAGGCATACTGAACCAGCATGGCTACCACAGCATCCTTCAGCAGCATGCCATTCCATCCAGTTTGCGTTTAGTTAGACCATCATTTATTTTTCAACAGGACAGTGACCACAAACACACCTCCAGGCTGTGTAAGGGCTATTTGACCAAGAAGGAGAGTGATGGGGTGCTACACCAGATGACCTGGCCTTCACAGTCACGAGACCTGAACCCAATCGAGATGGTTTGGGGTGAGCTGGACCGCAGAATGAAGGCAAAAGGGCCAACACGTGCTAAACATCTCTGGAACTCCTTCAAGATTGTTGTAATACCATTCCCGGTGAATACCTCTTGAAGCTCATCAAGAGAATGCCAAGAGTGTGCAAAGCAGTTATTAAAGCAAAAGGTGGCTTCTTTGAATAACCTAGAATATAAGACATAATTTCAGTTGTTTCACACTTTTTTGTTAAGTATATAATTCCACATGTGTTAATTCATAGTTTTGATGCCTTCAGTCTGACTGTACAATTTTCATAGTCATGAAAATACAGAAAAATCTTTAAATGAGAAGGTGTGTCCAAACTTTTGGTCTGTACTGTATATATATATATATATATATATATATATATATATATATATATATATATATATACACTCACCGGCCACTTTATTAGGTACACCATGCTAGTAACGGGTTGGACCCCCTTTTGCCTTCAGAACTGCCTCAATTCTTCGTGGCATAGATTCAACAAGGTGCTGGAAGCATTCCTCAGAGATTTTGGTCCATATTGACATGATGGCATCACACAGTTGCCGCAGATTTGTCGGCTGCACATCCCAAAGATGCTCCATACAAGGCAGGATGGATCCATGCTTTCATGTTGTTTACGCCAAATTCTGACCCTACCATCCGAATGTCGCAGCAGAAATCGAGACTCATCAGACCAAGCAACGTTTTTCCAATCTTCTACTGTCCAATTTCGATGAGCTTGTACAAATTGTAGCCTCAGTTTCCTGTTCTTAGCTGAAAGGAGTGGTACCCGGTGTGGTCTTCTGCTGCTGTAGCCCATCTGTCTCAAAGTTCGACGCACTGTGCGTTCAGAGATGCTCTTAGGCCTACCTTGGTTGTAACGGGTGGCGATTTGAGTCACTGTTGCCTTTCTATCAGCTCGAACCAGTCTGCCCATTCTCCTCTGACCTCTGGCATCAACAAGGCATTTCCGCCCACAGAACTGCCGCTCACTGGATTTTTTTTCTTTTTCGGACCATTCTCTGTAAACCCTAGAGATGGTTGTGCGTGAAAATCCCAGTAGATCAGCAGTTTCTGAAATACTCAGACCAGCCCTTCTGGCACCAACAACCATGCCACGTTCAAAGGCACTCAAATCACCTTTCTTCCCCATACTAATGCTCGGTTTGAACTGCAGGAGATTGTCTTGACCATGTCTACATGCCTAAATGCACTGAGTTGCCGCCATGTGATTGGCTGATTAGAAATTAAGTGTTAACAGGAAGTTGGACAGGTGTACCTAATAAAGTGGCCGGTGAGCGTATATATATACATATATGTACATCTTGATAGCAAATATGCCAGTGACCGCTCATCAATCCGCTGTGAATCGACTTCAAGTCAAATTTCCTGAAATTCACAGGTTTTGCTGAAATCGAACAATTTGCGATTTGGTTAGTGTAGATTGAAAAAAGAAAAGAAAATGCCCGAAGCCATTTCACAAAATGCTGAAGATTGCATCAGCCAGAGAGCATGCTCATAATGTCATGCACGTCTGCAAGAGCTTTCTGATAATGCATTACAGCTCAGCTATCCCTTCCAATGAAGTGGGGAAGATCACAGGCATATTAAGAGATGAAGCCATGGAAAGCAGCAGACATTTTAGGATTTTCCAGCCTAGGGATTGGATGTCAGAGTTAATAGTTCACCATTACGGACAGAAGACATAAAGTTCTAAATATGATGGTGCAGCACTGAAAAAATTGAAAATGAGAGAGGTAGTCTCGGTTTGTGAATACTAATATAAAAATACAAAGATTCAATTGATAGGGAGGTGCTGGATCTGCACAGGAAGTGTAACTATGAACTGATTTATCTGTGAAATACTACAGTACAGTACCTTAACCCCTTAATCCCATATGACGTACTATCCCGTCAAGGTGACCTGGGACTTAATTCCCAGTGAAGGGATAGTACGTCATATGCGATAAGTCACGCTCACGGGGGGAGCGTGGCCAATCGCGGCCGGGTGTCAGCTGACTATCGCAGCTGACATCCGTCACTATGTGCCAGGAGCACTTAAACCAAAAATAACCAACAGCACACAGCTGAGGGCTGCACGCTCCAAAGTCCAGGGATCCAATAGGACCAATACTCACAATAGAAAAAGAAGGAGCAGCAACCATTCCAGGTGAAAAATGTCCACAGAAGTCTTTATTCTGCCATAGTGAAATTACAACGTTTCGGCCATAGTGGCCTTTATCAAGTATAAAATCAGTCACATGTGGCCATCTTAAATAGTGTGGAGCCTATAGGGCCACCAATCACCACCAAGAGGCGGCCTTTATTACACATATTAAAAAAAACAACATAATATAAGTCTGCACCAAAACTCCAATGGGGTACACATTATATAACATTCAATCACATGTACATCATACAGATACTCTATCTGAAATACAAAAGGGAAACATGTTATCAGCGTAAACACCTCATTGCCCCAATCATAACATAGCTACTCCGTTGTTATGGCAATCTTGCCTCCAATCCCTGGCCGTGGATTCAGTAAACAAACCCTCTAGCCAATCCTAGGTTATCTCAGAAAGAAGCGCTTAAAATATCGCCATCCAATCGTCACATACCCATGCGATGGTGTCCATGAGGCAGAGTACGCCAGCGCCTGCGCACACACACACACCATGTAGGTGATCACATGACCACCACCGGAGTGCGCCGAGCGCATGCGCCGATCGTCGCCACCTAAGCGTCATCACTGAGAGCGTCCAGCCGGGTAGACACATGATCCACCAGGGGGCGGGTGACCGCTCACCCAGGGAACACACGTGACACTCCGGATATGCGCCCACAGGGAGACGCGGACCTAGCCATTTCCATGGCAACAATCCATATCATACAGTACACAGTACATCATGATTTGGCACGCAAGGATCAACAGGAAGGAAACAACGGAAACTATAATTAATACAAAAAGAACAAAAAGACAAAAAAAGGGGGAAAATTAAGATGAAAAAAAGGAGGAAAATCCTCCAAATCCTCCACATGTCCCTTGTATGTCAAATCCCTGATGCACTGAAAACACAAACAGAAACAAAAGAGAAGTTAAAATATATACAGCAGCACATAATTAAAACTTACACGAACGAGGACACACTATAGAGGAAGGGGGCTTAGGACATACATATTTGGAGGTGGGCTTAGGACATACATATTTGGAGGTTATAATCAACATTTAACCCTTTGGGTTGTAGGGTCTCCAATAACAAGATCCACCTCAGCTCTTTCTGTTTTAATTTCCGTGTCCTATCACCCCCTCTCCTCATAATAGGGACCCCATCGATAACTCTAAAGCGCAATTGGTTGATCGAATGTCTACAGTCACTGAAATGTTTTGGAATAGGTAATTCCAATAATTTCGTCCTTATAGTGCTGTACTGTACTGTATGATATGGATTGTTGCCATGGAAATGGCTAGGTCCGCGTCTCCCTGTGGGCGCTCTCAGTGATGACGCTTAGGTGGCGACGATCGGCGCATGCGCTCGGCGCACTCCGGTGGTGGTCATGTGATCACCTACATGGTGTGTGTGTGTGCGCAGGCGCTGGCGTACTCTGCCTCATGGACACCATCGCATGGGTATGTGACGATTGGATGGCGATATTTTAAGCGCTTCTTTCTGAGATAACCTAGGATTGGCTAGAGGGTTTGTTTACTGAATCCACGGCCAGGGATTGGAGGCAAGATTGCCATAACAACGGAGTAGCTATGTTATGATTGGGGCAATGAGGTGTTTACGCTGATAACATGTTTCCCTTTTGTATTTCAGATAGAGTATCTGTATGATGTACATGTGATTGAATGTTATATAATGTGTACCCCATTGGAGTTTTGGTGCAGACTTATATTATGTTGTTTTTTTTAATATGTGTAATAAAGGCCGCCTCTTGGTGGTGATTGGTGGCCCTATAGGCTCCACACTATTTAAGATGGCCACATGTGACTGATTTTATACTTGATAAAGGCCACTATGGCCGAAACGTTGTAATTTCACTATGGCAGAATAAAGACTTCTGTGGACATTTTTCACCTGGAATGGTTGCTGCTCCTTCTTTTTCTATTATGTGCCAGGAGCAGTCACGGACTGCTCCCGACACATTAACCCCTGGCACACTGCAATCAAACAGGATCGCAGTGTTCCGGCGGTACAGGGAAGCATCGCGCAGGGAGTGGGCTCCCTGCGTGCTTCCCTGAGACGATCGGTACAAGGCGATATACTCACCTTGTACCGAGCTTCTCCTACCTGCAGGCCCCAGATCCAAAATGGCCACGGGGCTACTTCCGGGTCCTGCAGGGACTACTTTTGGGTGCAGAGCAGGCTCTGGTAAGCGAGGAGCTCTCTCTGTCAGATCGCTGATCTGACACAGTGCTCTGCAAAGTGTCAGATCAGCGATCTGTCACTATACAGTGATGTCCCCCCTGGGACAAAGTAAAAAATTAAAAAAAAATTTTTTTTAAATGTGTAAAAAAAAATTAAAAAAAATTCCTAAATAAAGAGAGAAAAAAATATATTGTTCCCATAAATACATTTCTTTATCTAAATAAAAAAAAAACAATAAAAGTACACATATTTAGTATCGCCACATCCGTAACGACCCAACCTATAAAACTAGCCCACTAGTTAACCCTTTCAGTGAACACCATAAAAAAAAGGCAAAAAACAACGCTTTATTATCATATGCCAAACAAAAAGTGGAATAACACGCGATAAAAAAGACGGATATAAATAACCATGGTACCGCTGAAAACGTCATCTTGTCCCGCAAAAAAAGAGCCACAATACAGCATAATCAACGAAAAAATAAAAAAGTTATAGTCATCAGAATAAAGCGATGCAAAAATAATTATTTTTTCTATAAAATAGTTTTTATCGTATAAAAGCGCCAAAACATAAAAAAATAATGTAAATGAGGTATTGCTGTAATCGTACTGACCCGAAGAATAAAACTGCTTTATCCATTTTACCAAACGTGGAATGGTATAAATGCCCCCCCCAAAAGAAATTCATGAATAGCTGGTTTTTGGTCATTCTGCTTCACAAAAATCTGAATAAAAAGCGATCAAAAAATTTCACATGCCCAAAAACGGTACCAATAAAAACGTCATCCCGCAAAAAACAAGACCTCACATGACTATGTTGACCAAAATATGGAAAAATTATACGTCTCGAAATGTGGTAACGCAAAAAATATTTTTTTGCAATAAAAAGCGTCTTTTAGTGTGTGAAGGCTGCCAATCATAAAAATCCGCTGAAAAACCCACTATAAAAGTAAACCAAACCCCCTTCATCACCCCCTTAGTTAGGGAAACATAAAAAAAATTTAAAAAATATATTTATTTCCATTTTCCCATTAGGGTTAGGGTTAGGGCTAGGGTTAGGGCTATGGTTAGGGCTAGGGTTAGGTTTAGGGCTAGGGTTAGGGCTAGGGTTAGGGCTAGGGTTAGGGTTGGGGCTAGGGTTAGGGCTAGGGTTAGGGCTAGGGTTGGGGTTAGGGCTACAGTTAGGGTTAGGGCTACAGTTAGGGTTGGGGCTAAAGTTAGGGTTAGGGCTACAGTTAGGGTTGGGGCTAAAGTTAGGCCTGGGGCTAAAGTTAGGGTTGGGGCTAAAGTTAAGGTTAGGGCTACAGTTAGGGTTGGGGCTAAAGTTAGGGTTAGGGTTGGGGCTAAAGTTAGAGTTAGGGTTGGGGCTAAAGTTAGAGTTAAGGTTGGGGCTAAAGTTAGGGTTGGGGCTAAAGTTAGGGTTAGGATTACATTTACGGTTGGGATTAGGGTTAGGGGTGTCAGGGTTAGGGGTGTGGTTTGGGTTATGGTTGGGATTAGGGTTAGGGGTGTGTTTGGGATAGGGTTTCAGTTAGAATTGGGGGTTTCCACTGTTTAGGCACATCAGGGCTCGCCAAATGTGACAAGGCGTCCGATCTCAATTCCAGCCAATTCTGCGTTGAAAAAGTAAAACAGTGCTCCTTTCCTTCCGAGCTCTCCCGTGCGCCCAAACAGGGGTTTACCCCAACATATGGGGTATCAGCATACTCAGGACAAATTGGACAACAACTATTGGGGTCCAATTTCTCTTGTTACCCTTGGGAAAATAAAAATTTGAGGGGCTAAAAAACATTTTTGTGGGAAAAAAATTAATTTTTATTTTCACAACTGTGCGTTATAAACTGTAGTGAAACACTTGGGGGTTCAAAGTTCTCACAACACATCTCGTTAAGTTCCTTGGGGGGTCTAGTTTCCAATATGGGCTCACTTGTGGGGGATTTCTACTGTTTAGGTGCATCAGGGACTCTGCAAATGCAATGTGACGCCTGCAGACCAATCCATCTAAGTCTGCATTCCAAATGACGCTCCTTCCCTTCCGATCTCTGCCATGCACCCAAACGGTGGTTCCCCCCCCATTTGAGGTATCAACGTACTCAGGTCAAATTGGACAACAACTTTTCGGGTCTAATTTCTCCTGTTACCCTTGGAAAAATACAAAACGGGGGCTAAATATATTTTTTGTGGAAAAAAAATGATTTTATTATTTTCACGGCTCTGCGTTATAAACTGTAGTGAAACACTTGGGGGTTCAAAGTTCTCACAACACATCTAGATAAGTTCCTTAGGGGGTCTAGTTTCCAAAATGGTGTCACTTGTCAGGGGTTTCTACTGTTTAGGTGCATCAGGGGTTTTGCAAATGCAATGTGACGCCTGCAGACCAATCCGTCTAAGTCTGCATTCCAAATGGCGCTCCTTCCCTTCCGAGCTCTGCCATGCACCCAAACGGTGGTTCCCCCACAAATGGGGTATCAGCGTACTTAGGACTAATTGGACAACAATTTTCGGGGTCCAATTTCTCCTGTTACCCTTTGGAAAAATACAAAACTGGGGGCTAAAAAATTATTTTTTTTAATTTTCACGGCTCTGCGTTATAAACTGTAGTGAAACACTTGGGGGTTCAAAGCTGTCAAAACACATCTAGATAAGTTCCTTAGGGGGTCTACTTTCCAAAATGGTGTCACGTGTGGGGGGTTTCAATGTTTAGGCACATCAGGGGCTCTCCAAAAGCAACATGGCGTCCCATCTCAATTCCCGTCAATTTTGCATTGAAAAGTCAAACGGCGCTCCTTATTTTCTGAGCTCTGCCATGCGCCCAAATAGTGGTTTACCTCCACATATGGGGTATCGGCGTACTCAGAACAAATGGCACAATAACTTTTGGGTTCCAATTTAGGGGGTCTACTTTCCAAAATGGTGTCACTTGTGCGGGGTTTCAATGTTTAGGCACATCAGGGGCTCTCCAAATGCCTCATGGCATCCCATCTCAATCCCATCTTTTGGGGTCCAATTTATTCTCTTATTCTTGGGAAAGTAAAAAATTGGGGGCAAACATATCATATTTGTGTGAAAAAATATTATTTTTTATTTTTACGGCTCTGCGTTATAAACTTCTGTGAAGCACTTGGTGGGTTAAAGTGCTCACCACACATCTAGATAAGTTCCTTAGGGGGTCCACTTTCCAAAATGGTGTCACTTGTGGGGGTTTTCAACGTTTAGGCACATCAGGGGCTCTCCAAACGCAACATGGCGTCCCATCTCAATTCCAGTCAATTTTGCATTGAAAAGTCAAACGGCGCTCCTTCCCTTCCGAGCTCTGCCATGCGCCCAAACAGTGGTTTACCTCCACATATGGGGTATCAGCGTACTCAGAACAAATGGCACCATAACTTTTGGGGTCCAATTTCTTCTCTTATTCTTGGGAAAATAAAAAATTGGGGGCGAAAAGATCATATTTGTGAAAAAATATGATTTTTTATTTTTACGGCTCTGCATTATAAACGTCTGTGAAGCACTTGGTGGGTTAAAGTGCTCACCACACATCTAGATAAGTTCCTTAGGGGGTCTACTTTCCAAAATGGTGTCACTTGTGCGGGGTTTCAATGTTTAGGCACATCAGGGGCTCTCCAAATGCCTCATGGCATCCCTTCTCAATTCCAGTTAATTTTGCATTGAAAAGTCAAACAGCGCTCCTTCCCTTCCAAGCTCTGCCATGCACCCAAACAGTGGTTTACCCCCACATATGGGGTATCAGCATACTCAGAACAAATTGTACAACAACTTTTGGGGTCCATTTTCTCCTGTTATCCTTGGTAAAATAAAACAAATTGGAGCTGAAGTAAATTTTTTGTGAAAAAAAGTTAAATGTTCATTTTTTTTTAAACATTCCAAAAATTCCTGTAAAACACCTGAAGGGTTAATAAACTTCTTGAATGTGGTTTTTAGCACCGTGAGGGGTGCAGTTTTTAGAATGTTGTCACACTTGGTTATTTTCTATCATATAGACCCCTCAAAATGACTTCAAATGTGATGTGGTCCCTAAAAAATATTGGTGTTGTAAAAATGAGAAATTGCTGGTCAACTTTTAACCCTTATAACTCCCTAAGAAAAAAAATTTTGGTTCCAAAATTGTGCTGATGTAAAGTAGACATGTGGTAAATGTTACTTATTAATTATTTTGTGTGACATATCTCTGTGATTTAAGGGCATAAAAATTCAAATTTGGAAAATTGCAAAATTTTCAAAATTTTCGCCAAATTTCCATTTTTTTCACAAATATCTATATATCTAAGAACTTTTACCACTGTCATGAAGTACAATATGTCTTGAGAAAACAGTGTCAGAATTGCCAAGATCCGTTGAAGCGTTCCAGAGTTATAACCTCATAAAGGGACAGTGGTCAGAATTGTAAAAATTGGCCCGGTCATTAACGTGCAAACCATCCTTGGGGCTTAAAGGGTTAACAGAACTATTTTTTATTCTTGATGCACTGGAAACAAGTTTAATCCGCCTCTGTCCTAATTTTGAAATTGCATTAAAGAGCGCAAAAGAGGTTTAGTGCATTGCTAGGAGACTACAAAGTGTTACATGTCTTTTCCTGGCAGTTAGAGGCTTTGCAGTATTATGATTAAGAGTGAATTTATTTGTTTCAAATCAACTTTTTTGGGAAAATTTGGTGAAGCTTGTAAATTCACATTTAAAAACATTTGCTTATCTCATTCCAATATCAATACATAAAAAAATCAGCAACTCTCTAAAATGTAAATACACATATAATTTTCTCTTTTTGATTGACTTTTTCTTCTTCTAATGATTAGTAATTGAAGCTGGTGAGTAAAAACATCTCATTTGAAGGAGCACCAGAAGAACATAGCCAAGGAGCATGTGCAAATGGAGAAGGTGACCAAAAAGAATGGTTCAAGTCATTTGGAATTACCATATTTTTCGGATTATAAGAAGCACTTTTTTCCCCCAAATTTGGGGGAAAATGGGGGTGCTTCTTATAATGCGGATAAACCTTACTGGTACCGTTGCTTCAGGCCGCAGGCTGGGATTAGGGAGTGCCCGGCAGTGCTGCGGGGGTGTTCGGTGCTGCCGCCGGTGTCTCCGATGCTGCGGGGGGTCTGCCGACATTTTTTGAAAGGCCAGAGCCCCTGCAGTTCCATGGTTTCCTGTGCGGTGGACTCTGGGAAAATGCCTGCTGGGGGTGCATGTACAGACGGAGATTTTGGCACCAAGATCTCGAGAGATGAGATTTCGGCGCTGATATCTCATCTCCTGAGATCTTGGTGCTGGGATCTCCATCTGCGCATGTGCCGCCCCCCTAGTGGCCATTTTCCCAGAGTCCACCGCACAGGAAACCATGGAATTGTGGGGGCTCTGGTCTTTCACAAAATGTCAGCAGAGCCCCCACAGCACTGGAGACACCTGCAGCAGCAGAACTGGACACCACCACAGCAGCACTGGACACCCACAGCAGCATCGGACACCCGCAGCGGCGTGCCTCACACCAGAAAATCCCCTTATCCCAGCCTGCAACATCACCCCATTCCTGCCTCCTCCAGTAGCAGCCCTGGGACCCCGCTTCACCGCAGCCACCACCCCCGGTAAGCAATCAGACACATGGATTATAAGAAGCACCACCATTTTATAAAAAAAAAATTCTCCTCAAAATTTGGGGTGCGTCTTATAATCCGGAGCGTCTTGTAATCTGAAAAATACGGTAAACATTACATAGATTGCCGGAACTGCAGGAATATCAGAGTGGTTGTTGTTTCATCAGTATTTTGCACTTGTGTTGCCCACTCCTTTATTACAGGGGGTCTGCTACTTCCTATAGTGTATTGGTATTGTGACCTGGTGTTGGTAAATAAGGCTGCCCTTTTTTCTGTGATTTTTTTTAATTTTATGTCCTTTTCGGTGAGTCGCTTTTGATTTTAGTGTAAGGAGTTGCAAAACAATGAGGACCTTGATGTGATGAGAATTTGCGTATTTTGGCTAAAATATCACTGAATACCTCATATATTTTATATATCTTTTTATTGCACAATTTTAAATTTTTGTGGCTGTGTGACTGGGGCCTTATCTGTGTGCATTTATAATACTAGGCAACAACCCCGTCCATGAATGGTAGGTGTGTGTGAGCGGTTGTTTCATGAGTATTCTGCATCTGTATTGCCCCCTCCTTTATCATGGGGGTCTGCTGCACCCTGTTAGTGCACTGTTATTGTGACCAGGTATTGGTAAGTAAGGCTGCCTAATAAATAATAAGGAAATGAAAAATGCTAACAATATTACATTGTAAATTTATTTTTTTACATCAAAGGTAATGTTCATGTTCATGATTTGACCATGGTCCATATAGCTAATTTGTTATTTTTGCTTTACATACCTATTAATATCAGCAGCCAAATAAAGACTAGATCAATTCTATCATTATAGTTATGTTGATTATTTCTTGTATTATTTCATAATTTTTAAATTACACACCTGAGCTTTCAATTGTTTCCTTAACAACTGACCATTCTGCACCTTCTCATTGATAAATGCTCCTAGTGTTAAATTCGGCATAGATCCTTCCTACTTGCTCCTTGTCACCAGGCCGCTAATTGTTTAGTAAGCCAGCCTTGTGATAAGCAGCAAAGTGCTGCAATTAGCAGCAAGATGTGATAGCACGCCAAAGCACAGATCAGTAAGACGACACCATAATGTAATTATTCCACATCAGTTCTTTAATACATTAATATTCAACACTCATTAATATATTTACGTGCTACTGCACAGAGAAGCTTCCAAAAAAAATCTAATATCCTGGACGGAATAAGAATTTTATGAATTAAAATCAGAGTATAACAATGACTGCAGGAAACGTACAATCCTGTATGCATTTGTAAGCGTTATGGGAAATTGATATATTCTCAGCATCATGGCAGTGTGAATTCTCTGAAGATTGCAATGTGCTGTACAGAATGTCATATGTAGTGCTCATCATCTAGTCTTATTAGAAGAGCCATAACCTGTTTGCAGTTATACTGAGGACCATTGATCTACTATCGCCGCTTCAGGGAGTAAATGATTATAGCCATTTAAAAAGGAACATGAAATGTACCTATTGGAAATGTCATTTTTACCTCCACACATCATTCTACCTAATTGGGAAAGGTTTATGTTTGCTCTGCAGCCAAGGCTGAACAAAATCACCAAAATAGTTATGAAAATATTAAAGGGCTATCCTACGAATCATTTTCATACCAAAAAGTCCTGAAAGGCTACATTGCAAATTACTGTGTTTTGTAGCAAAAAAAGGATATCCTTTTTCACCATTTTTGGTTTTCATGTCTCCCTCTTTGTGATACTGCTAATCTCTCCTGTTGTTGTTGGTTCTGAATTAGTTTCCTTCCCTTTCTGGCAGATGAAAATATACATCACAATCACAAGCACAAAAATATGCAGCTTTGCAGTGAACAGAAAATCACAACAGAGACCTGGATATATCCAAAAGCACACCACTCTTTAAGTGGAAGTCCACATTGCTATAGACTTTAAACAACAACAGCTCCTTTTTATCTGGTTTCATGTGTGATTTTCATATTGCCCACCACTGTTACTTGCCACAGTTGATTTGAACAAGCATCACATAGTTGAATCAAAATTGTTTACCCACAATTTTGTAAAGGTGCCAATAATTTTGTTTAAGGTTTCGTGTGAAATTATGTTTGATTTACCTGTTTTCTCATTTTTGGGGAAAAGTATTTAGCACACTGCAAGTTTCCCCACCTACAAAGAATGGAGAGGTCTATAATTTTTATCCTAGGTACACTTCAATGGTGAGAGACAGAATCTAAAAATAAAACCAGAAAATCAAATTTGTAGGTAGCAGAATGTGGTGTCCCAACAGAAAATTATAAGTGTGATATAGCAATTGTCAGTAGGTCATGAAAATAATTGTATATGAATATGACTCTTTGTGCCTAGTCAGAGGTACACATCACTAGTAACTATTGAGCCTTGGAACGTCCCAGCAAGAGTCAATGGGATTGGGCTTGATTTACAGGGACTCACACATGTTTCAATGATTATGCAGTATTATATTTGGGATGCTAACAGCGATCTATACTGAATTTTTTACCACTATCTATACCAGATAAATCTGGGATGGAACTTTTTCTCTGAAGAGGCAATTTGCATATTAAATTTCCCAGAGGAGCATTGCACGGCGAATAAGCCTCCTTACCTTGACAACCCAGAGCTGTCACTCCCCACAAGGAGAAACCTTACCCCTTAGACCTCAGTCCAGAGCCTCTTACCTAGCCAAATCAGTTCTCATGCTCGCACTGATGAGGGCCAACAGCCCGAAACACCGTGTCTGCGAATTGAAATACTGATTTGGCTCTTATCCTAAGTCATATTGCATGACTCGATAAAGGGTTGATTGTGACTTGTAGGATCGCTACTTCCAACAGGTGGTGCTATAGAGTTCAAGTCCTATTTTTCTCTGAAGAGGCAATTTGCATATTAACTATGCTGTAGACACCCACACCTATTATACAGCCTGTCAACTGCATCTTGCACCAGGGGCTTACATGGCAGAATGAATGTACTCCTGCACTTGCGCAATATTCGGATAAGACAGAATTGTACTTGGAGTTAGTCATATCCACCAATTGCCTGCATCTTCATATGGCTGTCTGAACTGAGCCTTACATGTACAGTAGACAGCCTCGGTATTTGGGGATGGGGTCGGGGAGTGCTCCTGTTATTGGAAGTGACTACACAAACTGTACAAGATGTGGCACAGAAGGCATAATGGGCTCAAACAAATTATGCCAGGCTACAGTCCTAATCCACATCACATTATCATTATTATTTATTTATATAGCATCATTGATTCCATGGTGCTGTACATGAGAAGGGGTTACATAAAAATTACAGATATCACTTACAGTAAACAAACTAACAATGACAGACTGATACAGAGGGGCGAGGACCCTGTCCTTGCGGGCTTACATTCTGCAGGATGGTGGGGAAGGAGACAATAGGTTGAGGGTTGCAGGAGCTCCGGTGTTGGTGAGGCGGTAGCTCCGGAAGTGGTGAGGAGGCAGCAGGGTCAATGCAGGCTGTAGGCTTTCCTGAAGAGGTGGGTTTTCAGGTTCCGTCTGAAGGATCCGAATGTGGTTCATAGTCGGTTGTGTTGGGGCAAAGAATTCCGGAGGATGGGGGATATTCGGGAGAAGTCTTGGAGGTGGTTGGATGAGGAGCGAATAAGTGTGGAGGAGAGAAGGAGGTCTTGGGAGGATCAGAGATTACGTGAGGGAAGATATCGGGAGATTAGTTCAGAGATATATGGAGGAGACAGGTTATGGATGGCTTTGTAGGTCAGTATTGGTAATTTGAACTGGATACACTGAGGGAATTTGAGCCAGTGAAGAGATTTGCAGAGGGGAGAAGCGGAGGAATAGCGAGGAGAGAGATGAATTAGTCGGGCAGCAGAGTTAAGGATGGACTGGAGAGGTACAAGGGTGTTACCAGGGAGGCCACAGAAAAAGATGTTGCAGTAGTCAAGGCGGGAGAAGATGAGGGCATGCACAAGCATTTTAGTAGATTGACGGTTGAGGAAAGGACGGATTCTGGAGATATTTTTGAGCTGGAGGCGACAGGAGGTGGAGAGAGCTTGGAACATTAGATCCATTCTCCTATTAGTGTTGGTATATCGAAAGGATAACAGCAAAAGGAGGAAGAGATGTACTTCTTAATATTTCCTTTTGATCTAAAAATGACTTAGGGGAAAAAGAATCTATCATCAATGTGTAATTTAATACTGTTCATTATATATCATGATACCATGATTCATCTGATTCATCTGTACACAGAACTGAATCTGTGAAGCCTAGTAGTTAGATAAATGCTTAAATATGTAATTATAAAATATTCAAACTTACTAGTAAACTATTACATCAGTAAAAGATGTAAGCAATTCTCTAATAAGCTTACCATATTATCCTAGGAGCGTAAAGAAGTATATGGTTTTGTAGCCTAGGGAAAAATGTGAAATGGACAGTAGTGTTCTTTTAATATAACATGTGCAAAGATTCAGCAATAAATAAAATAATCAGTCAAGAGCAGCACAAAGTGTCAAAAAGAAGGCAGGAGGGTCTCATCAGACATCTTCTTTCAAGCTTGATGTACACACCAGACATCTGAACTATGACTAAGGAACCAATTTCGGAGAAAGATAAGTACACTACTAACATATTTGATGAATTGTGACAACAAAATGAACCTGGCATGAACTGTGTGTTGTGTTCCCTGCTTAGCCTCTATTTTAATAATTCAGAACTTTGGGGAAAATGGGGTTTTAAAGGTCAGTACTTGACTATAATGTTTGATCTATTATTCTGATTGTGTGGGGGTTGAACAGAAGCCAGCTATTCATTAACATCTCCAGTGATAGATGATTTTATTGTATCTCCTACTTGCATGAGCAGTCAGGAGATTTAAGCATAGGGCTATGGTGAAACATTTTGTAAATAAACTGCTTGATTTATAACTATTGAGCAGCTTTTCAGAAAAATACATTAAAGGGGGTGTCCGGTCCAAATCGATAAGTCTGCAGTTACTCTGTATGACTGCAGACTTATGATTCCGCGAGCACCGGACAACCCCTTTAAGTTGCATGCAATCTTGTGTCCTTCAGCTGTCATTCAATAGTTAAAAGACAGTAATACTACAAAATGTTTCACCGTAGGCTCAGCTTAAGGTTCACATGATCAGTATTTAGTCAACAATATTCTTCACTACCCTCTCATAAGTGATATTAATTCCTTTGAGCACCCTGGCAAAACTGTATGTCATGATCATGATGTGCATGTTTGAATTGAGTTCAGGGGCTCAGATTGCTCCACACCAAGAAGATGCCAGTTTGCACACAACAGCAGCAACCAGAGGCAGCTCCGATTGCTGCTGTTCAACTAGTAGGATGCCACTTTCAATCACTGACAGCAGTATTTAAATATCCTTTTTGCCAATGCACTCATGTTGTGGCTACTATCAGACACTCCCATTGTGCAATTGCAGGTTGCCAATGAGTTCACACAGCAATAGGGGGCCTAAGGGTACCGTTACACAAAACGATTTACCAACGATCACGACCAGCGATACGACCTGGCCGTGATCGTTGGTAAGTCGTTGTGTGGTCGCTGGGGAGCTGTCACACAGACAGCTTTCCAGCGACCAACGATGCCGAGGTCCCCGGGTAACCAGGGTAAACATCAGGTTACTAAGCGCAGGGCCGCGCTTAGTAACCCGATGTTTACCCTGGTTACCATCGTAAATGTAAAAAAAACAAACAGTGCATACTCACATTCCGGTGTCCATCAGGTCCCTTGTCGTCTGCTTCCCGCACTGACTGCCGGACGTAAAGTGAAAGCAGAGCACAGCGGTGACGTAACCGCTGTGCTCTGCTTTCACTTTACGGCCGGCAGTCAGTCAGTGCGGGAAGCAGACGGAAAGGGACCTGACGGACACCGGAATGTGAGTATGTACTGTTTGTTTTTTTTTACATTTACGATGGTAACCAGGGTAAACATCGGGTTACTAAGCGCGGCCCTGCGCTTAGTAACCCGATGTTTACCCTGGTTACAAGCGAACGCATCGTTGGATCGGTGTCACACACACCGATCCAATGATGACAGCGGGAGATCCAGCGACGAAAGAAAGTTCCAAACGATCTGCTACGACGTACGATTCTCAGCGGGGTCCCTGATCGCTGCTGCGTGTCAGACACAGCGATATCGTATGGATATCGCTGGAATGTCACGGATCGTGCTGTCGTAGCAATCAAAGTGCCACTGTGAGACGGTACCCTAAGGCTCCATTGGAGAGAAGGTGTTCAACTATATTCTCCAAATATTATTATATCAGTATTGCAGTATTTGAAGTCTCCTAGAAAAACTAAACAATAAATTAAAAATTAAAAAAAGTTGAAAAAATATATATATAAAAAAGAAAATAACAAACTTAAAACATTCCCCTTTTCCCAGTTCAAATGCAAGGTAATTAGACAAAACATACAGTGCCTTGCGAATGTATTTGGCCCCCTGGAACTTTTCAACCTTTTCCCACATGTCATGCTTCAAACATAAAGATACCAAATGTAAATTTTTGGTGAAGAATCAACAACAAGTGGAACACAATTGTGAAGTTGAACAAAATTTATTGGTTATTTTTAATTTTTGTGGAAATTCAAAAACTGAAAAGTGGGACGTGCAATTTTATTCAGTTTCTTTAACTTAATACTTTGTTGCGCCACCTTTTGCTGCGAATACAGCTGCAAGTTGCTTGGGGTATGTCGCTATCAGTTTTGTACATCGAAAGACTGAAATTCTTGCCCATTCTTCCTTGGCAAACAGCTCGAGCTCAGTAAAGGCCCCGTCTCACATAGCGAGATCGCTAGCGAGATCGCTGCTGAGTCACAAGTTTTGTGACGCAACAGCGACCTCAGTAGCGATCTCGCTATGTGTGACACGTACCAGCGATCAGGCCCCTGCTGCGAGATCGCTGGTCGTGTCAGAATGGCCTGGACCTTTTTTTGGTCGTTGAGGTCCCGCTGACATCGCTGAATCGGTGTGTGTGACACCGATCCAGTGATGTCTTCACTGGTAACCAGGGTAAACATCGGGTTACTAAGCACAGGGCCGCGCTTAGTAACCCGATATTTACCCTGGTTACCAAAAAAAACAAACAGTACATACTCACCATCTGATGCCCGTCAGGTCCCTTGGCGTCTGCTTCCTGCTCTGACTGCCGCCATAAAATGAGAGCGCAGCACAGCAGTGACGTCACCGCTGCGCTCTGCTCTCACTGTACGGCGGCTCAGTCAGAGCAGGAAGCAGACGGCAAGGGACCTGATGGGCAACAGATGGTGAGTATGTACTGTTTGTTTTTTTTGGTAACCAGGGTAAACATCGGGTTACTAAGCGCGGCCTTGCGCTTAGTAACCCGATGTTTACCCTGGTTACCCGGGTGCTGCAGGGGGACTTCGGCATCGTTGAAGACAGTTTCAACGATGCCGAAGTCGTTCCCCTGATCGTTGGTCGCTGGAGAGAGCTGTCTGTGTGACAGCTCCCCAGCGACCACACAGCGACAAAACAGCGACGCTGCAGCGATCAGCATCGTTGTCTGTATCGCTGCAGCGTCGCTGTGTGAGACGGGGCCTTAAGGTTTGATGGAGATCGTTTGTGAACAGCAGTTTTCAGCTCTTTCCACAGATTCTCGATTGGATTGAGGTCTGGACTTTGACTTGGCCATTCTAATACCTTGATAAGTTTATTTGTGAACCGTTCCAGGGAGCCAAATACTTTCGCAAGGCACTGTATTTGGTAGAGTTGTGTCCAATCTACCAAAATGTAAAATAATTTCAACTGTACATAAATACCAAACAAAATTCAAAGTTGTTTTTTTTCAGTTGCTTCATTTTCTTCCCCAAAAACTGCAAACAAAAGCAATTAAAATACTATATCATGGAGCAATAATTCAAAGGGAAAATATGCTGCTTAACAGTGAATTCACAGATAACTACAATCTGATTTTTCTCTATATCAGACAGACCTGCACACGGGCCAATATGCACTGACAAACGTGTGATTCTTCAGACATAATGAAAATAAACTAATTCAACTGAAACAGAGGTTTATTTTTTTTACTCACGAATTGTCATGCAATTAATATATTTTGGAAAGATTTTTGGCCAAGAATTTTTTAAAGAAGTCAGAAAGTATCTGTATGTCTCGATCGGGCACGTCAGATTTCGGACAACTGATCGCATTATCTTCCCTGAGATACGCCACTAGCCAACATGTCAGTTGGCAATTTTCTCAGGGACAACACAGGAGCATTCGGCTGAAGAGTAGGCATGAAACTTAGTTCATCTGACAGCCGTCTAATGTGTATGTCCGATTTACTGTTATCCTGCCGGTCTTTGATAGCATACAGATACATATATAGCAAAGGTTATCATGATTCCCAACACACCACCATGATAACTTGCTACATTAGATTATCTCACTTAAAGAGGACTTTTGACCAGATTTTTCATGTTGAACTAGAAACACAATGTAAAAGTGGTTGCAGAGCATAAAAAAAGTTTAATTGGCTTCTTTTTCACATCTCTGTTGTGGAGATATTAGCAATCAAAGTATTTAGAACCCAAAGAGTTAAGGCCCCGTCACACTTAGCGACGCTAAAGCGATCCCGACAACGATACGACCTGTCAGGGATCGTTGCTGCGTCGCTATGTGGTCGCTGGTGAGATGTCAAACTGTGAGATCTTCCCAACGATCGCTGCTGCGATCTCACTGTTTGACATCTCACCAGCGACCACATAGAGACGCAGCAACGATCCTTAACAGGTCGTATCGTTGTCGGGATCGCTTTAGCGTCGCTAAGTGAGACGGGGCCTTTAACTCTAGTGATGAGCTATCAAGCCTAGATAAGGTGTTATCTGAGAACACTCCTGTGCTAATAAAGTATCTTCTGTTTGCTTGAATTTAATTCTTTTTAAGTCCAAGTGGGCGTTACAGAGTTTTCACTGGGGGCATATACTTCATCACCTTTTCTGATGCTGACCAATCATAACCTGGCATCAATACTTAAAGGAAAGAACACCCTGTTAGGGCTGGCGAACCGCACCGAATAAATATAAAGATAGTAATAAGGTGTGTTCGTAGCCCGTGGTCCACCGTGCAGAGATGGAACCTGCTGCTAGGTAATGGTGGCACTATATGGCGGTACTACACCGGAATAGACATGGGTTCCGTCACCCAGTATGAACTGATGCGAACTCTGTTGCTTCACAGAGTCACAGGGAAACAAAGGAAATGCTGTGCCCTGTTAGGCCGGGGTCACACTAGCGTGTTTTACGGACATATGAGAGGTGCAGAAAATACGCATTGCACATGGTACAATGATTCTCTATGGCCCAGCTCCTATTTGGCATATTTAACGCATCAGTATTTAACGGTCTTGTACGGCCGTAGACAATCACAGCATGCTGCGTTTGTCAGCGTATTGCGCAAAAAATCCGCCAATGAAAGTCTATGGGGGCGAGAAAAATACGGATTACACACGGACCAACAGTGTGACTTGCAAGAAATACGCACCGGTGTTCTATCGAAAAGCCGGCAACTCAGTGCGGTGTACAGTAAAATCACACTGACAGGTTAGAATAGAAGAGAGAGGGAGATATATATATATATATATATATATGTCAGTGAGACACACACACACATATATATATATATATATATATATATATATATATATATATATATATATATACAGTGGGGCAAAAAAGTATTTAGTCATTCAGCAATAGTGCAAGTTCCACCACTTAAAAAGATGAGAGGCTTCTGTAATTTACATCATAGGTAGACCTCAACTATGGGAGACAAACTGAGAAAAAAAAATCCAGAAAATCACATTGTCTGTTTTTTTATCATTTTATTTGCATATTATGGTGGAAAATAAGTATTTGGTCAGAAACAAAATTTCATCTCAATACTTTGTAATATATCCTTTGTTGGCAATGACAGAGGTCAAACGTTTTCTGTAAGTCTTCACAAGGTTGCCACACACTGTTGTTGGTATGTTGGCCCATTCCTCCATGCAGATCTCCTCTAGAGCAGTGATGTTTTTGGCTTTTCGCTTGGCAACACGGACTTTCAACTCCCTCCAAAGGTTTTCTATAGGGTTGAGATCTGGAGACTGGCTAGGCCACTCCAGGACCTTGAAATGCTTCTTACGAAGCCACTCCTTCGTTGCCCTGGCGGTGTGCTTTGGATCATTGTCATGTTGAAAGACCCAGCCACGTTTCATCTTCAATGCCCTTGCTGATGGAAGGAGGTTTGCACTCAAAATCTCACGATACATGGCCCCATTCATTCTTTCAGGTACCCGGATCAGTCGTCCTGGCCCCTTTGCAGAGAAACAGCCCCAAAGCATGATGTTTCCACCACCATGCTTTACAGTAGGTATGGTGTTTGATGGATGCAACTCAGTATTCTTTTTCCTCCAAACACGACAAGTTGTGTTTCTACAAAACAGTTCCAGTTTGGTTTCATCAGACCATAGGACATTCTCCCAAAACTCCTCTGGATCATCCAAATGCTCTCTAGCAAACTTCAGACGGGCCCGGACATGTACTGGCTTAAGCAGTGGGACACGTCTGGCACTGCAGGATCTGAGTCCATGGTGGCGTAGTGTGTTACTTATGGTAGGCCTTGTTACATTGGTCCCAGCTCTCTGCAGTTCATTCACTAGGTCCCCCCGCGTGGTTCTGGGATTTTTGCTCACCGTTCTTGTGATCATTCTGACCCCACGGGGTGGGACTTTGCGTGGAGCCCCAGATCGAGGGAGATTATCAGTGGTCTTGAATGTCTTCCATTTTCTAATTATTGCTCCCACTGTTGATTTCTTCACTCCAAGCTGGTTGGCTATTGCAGATTCAGTCTTCCCAGCCTGGTGCAGGGCTACAATTTTGTTTCTGGTGTCCTTTGACAGCTCTTTGGTCTTCACCATAGTGGAGTTTGGAGTCAGACTGTTTGAGGGTGTGCACAGGTGTCTTTTTATACTGATAACAAGTTTAAACAGGTGCCATTACTACAGGTAATGAGTGGAGGAAAGAGGAGACTCTTAAAGAAGAAGTTACAGGTCTGTGAGAGCCAGAAATCTTGATTGTTTGTTTCAGACCAAATACTTATTTTCCACCATAATATGCAAATAAAATGATAAAAAAACAGACAATGTGATTTTCTGGAATTTTTTTTCTCAGTTTGTCTCCCATAGTTGAGGTCTACCTATGATGTAAATTACAGACGCCTCTCATCTTTTTAAGTGGTGGAACTTGCACTATTGCTGACTGACTAAATACTTTTTTGCCCCACTGTATATATATACACTCACCGGCCACTTTATTAGGTACACCTGTCCAACTTCTTGTTAACACTTAATTTCTAATCAGCCAATCACATGGCGGCAACTCAGTGCATTTAGGCATGTAGACATGGTCAAGACAATCTCCTGCAGTTCAAACCGAGCATCAGTATGGGGAAGAAAGGTGATTTGAGTGCCTCTGAACGTGGCATGGTTGTTGGTGCCAGAAGGGCTGGTCTGAGTATTTCAGAAACTGCTGATCTCCTGGGATTTTCACGCACAACCATCTCTAGGGTTTACAGAGAATGGTCCGAAAAAGAAAAAAAATCCAGTGAGCGGCAGTTCTGTGGGCGGAAATGCCTTGTTGATGCCAGAGGTCAGAGGAGAATGGGCAGACTGGTTCGAGCTGATAGAAAGGCAACAGTGACTCAAATCGCCACCCGTTACAACCAAGGTAGGCCTAAGAGCATCTCTGAATGCACAGTGCGTCGAACTTTGAGGCAGGTGGGCTACAGCAGCAGAAGACCACACCGGGTACCACTCCTTTCAGCTAAGAACAGGAAACTGAGGCTACAATTTGTACAAGCTCATCGAAATTGGACAGTAGAAGATTGGAAAAACGTTGCTTGGTCTGATGAGTCTCGATTTCTGCTGCGACATTCGGATGGTAGGGTCAGAATTTGGCGTAAACAACATGAAAGCATGGATCCATCCTGCCTTGTATGGAGCATCTTTGGGATGTGCAGCCGACAAATCTGCGGCAACTGTGTGATGCCATCATGTCAATATGGACCAAAATCTCTGAGGAATGCTTCCAGCACCTTGTTGAATCTATGCCATGAAGAATTGAGGCAGTTCTGAAGGCAAAAGGGGGTCCAACCCGTTACTAGCATGGTGTACCTAATAAAGTGGCCGGTGAGTGTATATATATATATATGTATATTTCATACAGCGCTAGATAGCAGAAAAGCCAGTAATTCAATTGCCGGCTTTTGCCATCTCCTTCCCAAACCCGACAGGATATGAGACATGGTTTACTTACAGTTATTTGCATATTCCTCACTACTAATGTTAGAAGTGTCTGTGTGCAAACTTTGGGGGCTCTAGCTGTTAAAATAAAGGGTTAAATCGCGGAAAAACTGGTGTGGGCTCCTACGCCATTTTCTCCGCCAGAGTGGGAAAGCCAGTGACTGAGGGCAGATATTAATAGCCTAGAGAGGGACCATGGTTATTGGGCCCCCCTGGCTAAAAACATCTGCCCCCAGCCACCCCAGAAAAGGCACATCTGTAAGATGCGCCTATTCCGGCACTTAGCCTCTCCCTGTAGCGGTGGGATATGGGGTAATAAAGGGTTAATTCCACATTGCTATTGTAAGGTGACATTAAGCCAGGTTAATAATGGAAGGGTGTCAATAAGACACTATCCATTATTAATCCAATAGTAGTAAATGGTTAATAAAACACACACATTAGGAAAAAAGTATTTATTGAAATAAAGACACAGGGTGTTGTAATAGTTTATTATACTCTTAATCCAAATGACGACCCTCGTTCTGTAAAAAAGGAAAAATGAAAAAACAACCATATCCCATACCTTTCCGGCACTCAGACATGTCCCACGATGTAAATCCATCTGAAGGGGTCAAATAATTTTACAGCCAGGAGCTCTGCTAATGCAGCTGTTCTCCTGCCTGTAAACCTTGGGGAATGAATGGAGTGCAGGGGAACGTAGTTACCTAGACTTGCGGTGCTGCGCCCCCTGCTGGTATAAACTCATATGAACTTGAGCGTGGGAATTTTTCTGAATATTTTCTCACGCTCGAGTTCATATGAGTTTATGCCAGCAGGGGGCACAGCACCGCAAGTCTAGGTAGCTACGTTCCCCTGCTTTCCATTCATTCCCAATATTACAGCCAGGAGCACAGCTGCATTAGCAGGCTCCTGGCTGTAAAATTATTTAACCCCCTTCAGATGGATTTACATCGTGGGGCGTGACTGAGCGTCGGAAAGGTATGGGATACGGTTGTGTTTTTATTTTTCCTTTTTTACAGAACGAGGGTTGTCATTTGGATTAAGAGTATAATAAACAATTAAAACACCATGTGTCTTTATTTCAATAAAATACTTTTTTCCTAATGTGTGTGTGTTTTATTAACCATTTCGTACTATTGGATTAATAATGGATAGGTGTCTTATTGACATCTCTCCATTATTAACCTGGCTTAATGTCACCTTACAATAGCAAGGTGGCATTAACCCTTTATTACCCCATATCCCACCGCTACAGGGGAGTGGGAAGAGAGAGGCTAAGTGCCAGAATAGGCGCATCTTACAGATGTGCCTTTTTTGGGGTGGCTGGAGACAGATGTTTTTAGCCAGGGGGGTCCAATAACCATGGTTCCTCTCTAGGCTATTAATATCTGCCCTCAGTCACTGGCTTTCCTACTCTGGAGGAGAAAATTGAGCGAAGCCCACGCCAGTTTTTTCCGCGATTTAACCCTTCATTTTAACAGCTAGAGCCCCCAAAGTTTGCACACACACAGTACTAACATTAGTAGTGAGGAATATGCAAAAAAAGGGATATGAAATGGTTACTGTATGTAATAATCTTTAATAATAATCTTTACTTTTATATAGCACTAACATATTCTGCAGCGCTTTACAGTTTGCACACATTATCATCGCTGTCCCCACAAGCTAAATTCCCTATCAGTATGTCTTTGGAATGTGGGAGGGAAACGGAGTACCCGGAGGAAACCCACGCAAACACGGGGAGAACATACAGACTCCTTGCAGATCTTGTCCTTGGTGGGGTTTGAACCCAGGACTCCAGCGCTGCAAGGCTGCTGTGCTATCCAGTGAGCCACCCATATGTAATCCATGTCTCACATCATGTCGGGTTTGGGAAGGAGATGGCAAAAGCTGGCAATTGAATTACCGGCTTTTAAGATAACTAGCGTTGTATGAAATATAAATATATATATATGTGTCTCACTGACATATATATATATATATATATATATATATATATATATATATATATATATATATATATATATATATATATATATATATAGACTGTATATTTGTTTTCATGAATATTTGAGCCCATGGATCCATTATATGTCTGTTTTGCAAGCCGGTGAGAAAATCTCACTTTACGGCTGCCATATGGATTACATACGGAGGTTTACATGCGCAAAATATGCTCCCACACCCTGCCTACGGATGACATATGGATCACTATTTTGGGAACATTTCTGCGTATTACGCATGTAAAATATGGACCGTATTTCCCTACGCTGAGTGTGACCCTGGCCTTAGCAGTCACAGGGTGCAGCAGATGGATGCTAGTGGGATCCCTGAAACTCACCCCCACTACGCTGGTGATTGATCTCGCTCTGGCCCTCGGGGGCTTTTGAGCCCACGCCTGAGGACGCCCTGAGTCGGATGCTGAGATCAAGCGGGAGTTCCCACCCTACACTGACCGCTAGTCAGACAAATTAAATATTACCACACAGAGTGCGTACAGCGCCACTCTGGCGGATGCCACTAACCACCCTAAGTAGGGCTAGGAAAGCACACTGATTGCACATGGCACCACACTGGCGGTCACTGCTAACAGACGCAGTATTGCGTGCTAGATGTGCGGGATAGCACTGTTTGGTGCAAGGTAGCTTCCACCATTCGCGAGCAGTCAACAACTCTAGGGATGGGAATGATTCAGAGCTTTCATCCATCGACAGGCATACATCCACATACACACATTGTTAGGGCTGGCGGAAGGCACCAAGTAAATAGAGAGATGATATTTGGTGCATTCGCAGCCCGGGGTCCACCGTGCAGGAAAGAACCTGCTGCAGGCAAAAGGCGGCACAATATGGTGGTAGAAGTGAACTCTGTTACTTCACAGAGTCGCTATAAAGAACGCACTTTGTCTGGTTTAGCACACAGGTGTACACAGTAACTGCCGAGCAGATAGCAGCTTGTGGTCATGCAGTCAAAGAGGCAATCATACAATCTCCTCACTGGAGGAGCCGGTTTTCTAGTGGCTTATTTCAGCCGGGGCCCTGAAACCATACACACAATCTCCTCACCGGATGTGCCAGTATTCTAGTGGCTTATTTCAGCCGGGTCCCTGAATACACACAAGAGTGACCACAATTGGTGCAAAACTCATCACATGAATTGATACTAGCGCATGGCCGTGCAGTCATGTGCACCTTTTATAGCTGCAGCAAGTACAGGACCTTCCCAGAAGGACCAATGGGAGGCTGCCACAGACGTTTGAGCACCTTCAGGACCTTCCTAGAGGACCAATGGGTTTTGCTGCAGTATCTAAGCATGTGACCCTTGATCTCCAATGAGAGATCTTACCCTGGGCATGCTCAGAAGGGGAAAAGTGGGACTTAGTCCCAAAAACATCTGCTCGCTGCTGCCCAGTACTGGCCACAATGACAGAAGCTGGAAAGGCAGCAGTAACCCTCTGCACAGAGTCAGACTGAGCAAGACACTGGGACCGATGCCTCCACTGAGCAGGCTCTACTGCGGCAGGAGGAGAATGGAAGACTGCAGCAGAGATGGCTCAAGATTCCCTCTGTGCAGAGGCGGGAACTCGACCCCTAACACCCATAAGCAAGTTTATACTAGTGCATGGTCAAGCGGCCATGCGAACCTTTTATAGTAGTAGCGCTCCGGGGCCTTCCTGATGGTCCAATAGCAGTCGCAACAGGACCTGAGCATGTGACCCCTGATCTCCAATGGGAGGTTGACCCGTGGGCATGCTCAATATGGGAAAAGCAGGACTTAGTCCCTGAAACACCTGCTTGATGCTGATCAGTGCTGGCTACAAAGGCAGGAACTGGAAAGGCAGCAGTAACCAAGCGCACAGTATCAGCTTGAGCCTGATGCTGGGACCGACATCTCCGCTGAGCAGGCTCCACAGGGGCTGGAGAATGGGAGATTGCAGCGAACAGGGTTCGAGATTCCCCCTGTGCAGTGGTGGGAACTCGACACCTAACACCCCCCCACCATAGCTTAGAACAGATTTCTCAGTGTATGAGATGTATAATGCCGGACAGACTGGTCTCCTGGTCTAACCTCCTGCATGATTAGAAAGCACAGATCACTCACATCTTTCAGATAAGGCAACTGTTGGGGAGGGGCAAAATCACTGAGCTTAGCTGTGTCATATTGCAAATAGCTGTCTTCCTCTCATAGCAATGTCAGCTATGCTGTACTACCCCATCCACCAAGCTGCCAGTACACAGATTTGTCCATAATTACACTTATGTCTGTTCAGCTCAACTTGTGCTCACTCTACAGTGAGAGCAAAGCAGGATTTCATTATATCTCCCACAGGAGTTGTCCAGAACAGGCAGGATATGCCTGTGTGAAATCTAAGGACAGTATGATCTCACTGCAGAGTGTGTTTGAGAACAACAGACATAAGTCTGATTACTGAAACACTTAATAATTAGGAGAGCTGACAGAAAGGTTTATGATTTGACACAGCTAAGCTCATGTTACGTGTCAAATTGCACTGTTTTAACATCCCAATGCTGTCTTATCTGTGTCAAGGTAATCTCTGTTAAATTTGTATGTACTGGACAAAAATAATTTTTCATTTTTCTTTTTAAAATCACCACTCTATGAAATGAACATATCTGTAAACACTAACATAAACAAGCAAACACTAACATAAACAAATACACATGGTATAATTTGAGCAATTAGAAAAAGGATAAAAGAACCTCTTACAAAATTATTTCAAGTTGTAACAAAACTTTATCACACAAATAGATTTCAATAAAAACCTAAAAACGTAAGGTTTTTTTTCTATTTCTTGTTTCCTTCGTTGACATTTCCCTTATGCTCTTACAGTGCAGAAAATAAGGATTTGATACACTTCCGATTTTGCTAGAAAGAAAGAATGGGGGGGGGGGGTTTCTGTAATTTTTATTGTAGGTACACTTCAACTGTGAGAGACAGAATATAAATATACAAATCAGAAAATCTCATTGCATGATTTTTACATAATTAAATTGCATTTTATTGCATGAAATAAGTATTTGATCACATACCAACCAGAAAGAATTACCTGTACAAAAGACACCTGTTCACACACTCAGTCACACTCCAACCTCTCCACCATGGCTAACATCAAAGAGCTGTCTAAGGACACAAGGGACAAAATTGTAGACCTGCACAAGGCTGGAATGGGCTACAGGACAATAGGCAAGCAGATTGGTGAGAAGGCAGCAACTGTTGTCACAATTATTAGAATATGGAAGAAACACAAGATGACTATCAATCTTCCTTGGTCTGGGGCTCCATGCAATATCTCGACTGTTGAGGTAAGGATGATCCTGAGAGAGGTCAGGAATCAGCCCAGAACTACACATGTGGACCTGGTCAACGAACTGAAGAGAGCTGGGACATCAGTCTCAAACATTACTGTTAGTAACCCACTAAACAGTCATGGATTCAAATCCTGCATGGCATGCAAGGTCCCCCTGCTCATGCCATCACATGTCCAGGCCCATTTGATTCAAAGGAGGCATGGGAGAAGGTCAAGCGATAAGATGAGACCAAAATAGAACTTTTTGGTATTAACTCCTTATTTGGAGGAAGAAGGATGAGTACAACCCCCAAAACACATCCCCAACCACGAATCACGTTGGGGGAAATATCATACTTTGGGGTGCTTTTCTGCAAAGGGGACAGGACTACTGCACCATATTGAAAGGAGGATGGATAAGGTCATGTATAATGAAATTTTGGCCAACAACCTCCTTCCCTCAGTTTGAGAATTGAAGATGGGTTGTGGCTGGGTCTTCCAGCATGACAATCACCTGAAACACACAGCCAGGTCAACTAAGGAGTGGCTCCGTAAGAATCATTTCAAGGTCCTGCAGTGGCCTAGCTAGTCTCCAGATCTGAACCCAATAGAAAAACTTTGGAAGGAGCTGAAACTCAATGTTGCTCAGTGACAGCCTCAAAACCAGATCTGAAGAAGATCTGTATGTATGAGTGGGCCAAAATCCCTGCTACAGTGTGTGCAAACTTGGTCAATAACTACAGGAAACATCTGACCTCTGTAATTGCAAACAAAGGTTTCTGTACCAAATATGAAGTTCTGTTTTTCTATTTGTATCAAATACTTATTTCATGCAATAAAATGCAAATTAATTATCTAAAAATCATACAATGTGATTTGCTGGATTCTTTTTTAAAGATTCTGTCTTTCACAAATGAAGTGTACCTACTATAAAAATGACAGACCTCTCTATTCTTTGTAGGTGGGAAAACGTACAAACTCAGCAGTGTATCAAATACTTATTTTCCCCACTGTATGTTTATATGAAAACTGTGTAATAACGTTTTGCAACAATTTGAAATAATTTTGTAAAAGGTTATTTTATCTTTTTTTTTGGATTGCTGAATCTATGGACTTTTAAATATCATAGGGCTATATTGGTTTACTATGGTATAATTTGAGTTTGAAGGCAGCAGTAGAGGTTACAGGTTGTGCAGTATCTAACTCTATGCTATGACATATATAAACCTAAGGTCAAAAATTAAGAAGAGGATGTGTAGAGCCAGAGTCGCAATCTTGTTCTAGTGGTAGGCTATATGGGCATCCTGCACACATTGCCCTTTATAGATTTCTGCAATGTTAAATAAAACTGATATGAAAAATATGATGCACTAAGATTGCTTTTAGTCTTCATAAACTAGGTTTGCTTGCAACGTATGAAGTGTATAAAGAGCACTTTAAGAGGCATTAGAGAAATTGCCAAATACACACTAAGCTTTATCTGCTAGGTTCAGTGAATGTCTACACTTAAAACTGTCAATTTTCCTTTATTAAACAACCCATCAACTGCAAGGTTAGAGGGTAACTCTAAGCTTCAAAGTCTCCTATCTGCTGCAATCACAAAAAGCACTAAAATCTTGATAATCAAAGTATATTTAGAAAGTGCCTTTTATTCTAATAGATGCCTGCAGGTATGTTCAGTGTCCCAGAATGTACCTGCTGGTTACTTCAAAACAAAAACCTATACAAGATCAAATTTATACATAATTATATGTTCTGCTTCCTGCGCAAGAGAAAAATCTTAACTGTAGTCCTTTAATGGCAGTTAACATTGAGGTAACGTATCTGGGAGAAAAAAGAACCTGTGAGCACTCTAGCTACGAAAAAGTCTCTATGCATAATCAGCACAGATTGTTAAATGTTATCCGCAAGTCGAGAACATTGGACACGGTAGGTTTGGAATATTGAAGGACATTTGCTAATGCTAGATCGTTCACTTGTTGTATCTTATGTTCGTCAATGTGAGTTTTCCAGATGTTTTCAGCTCATTCTGGTGCGACTTTTTAAAACTTGAAGTTCATTTTAGGTACATCTAGACTTTTTGTACAAATTTTATGCCATTTTAGCAAAACATGCATCTTTATGTTCTAAAGAGCTGCAACAGAAGGTAACAACAAATATAAAGAGCATGCGTAATTTTGTGCAGAATTCATTAACCGCATATACCTGTGCAAAAAAAGTCAATGAATACTAGACAAAAAAGGAAAAAGTGAATTGAAATAAATTTAAAGAATTACAAAATTTTTGTACTGAAATAAGCATCCGGATTCTCTTGTGTTTTTTCATATGCATTTCTAAGTGCCATATTTTGATGCAGACAATTCTAAAGCAAACTAGTCATCAGTACTTCGCGAAGTAAACTACAGGCATTGTCAGGTTGGTACTGTTACACTGATTAAAATGATACCTGGGGGGAAGAAATCTGTCATGTGGTTTTTTTAATCTTTGTTTGCAGTTTTGAGTTAATGAGATGCTTGTGCTCCGGGGCAGCCAGTGGGCAGAACTGTGGGGAGGTCTATTTTCATGCTCTGGCCTCATCGTCATCCCTATGGGCTTAAATAACAGGTTACTGAACCTCCCTGAATTTTTTTTTAGCTCCAATAAAATGGTGGCTGCGCATGCTCAGTAGCATCTATAGCAGTAGCAATGCTCTAATCTAGCCGCCCACTGTGTTCCGATGAACAGTGCGGGAGCATTGCTATGATCAGTGGCGACGGTTTCCTCTTCTTGTGCATGCTCCTGCCTGTAGTTTACATTGTGAAATCCTCCGAGGCGGCCTTTGGGAGGGACTGAGGGGAGGACTTTTTTTCATGCTCTGGTCTCATCGTCATCCTTAGTGGTCGGCACATGCACAGACTGCGAACATCGCTTACCGATATATGCTATTGCGCATGCGCCGCCAGCGTCATTTTGTTGGCGCTAAATTATCTCTTTTTTTTTAATACAACAGTGTTAAATGCGCAGTCGCAGTATTTAAATTAGGAGGCAGGTCACTTAAGGTTCAGTGACCTGTCATTTAAGCCCATAAGGATGATGATGAGGCAAGACCTCGAAAAAAGATCTTGCCCCCAGCCCTGCACGAAGCACAAGAATCTCATTAACTTAAAACTGCAAACAAAGATTAAACAACAACCACAAGACTTTTTGCGTCACCCAAGGTATCATTTTAATCAATGTAACAGTGCCAACCTGACAATGCCTGTAGATTACCTTGCAAACTCCTGATGACTGGTTTGCTTTAACAAAGCTTTTTATATACATTTTTCAAGTCCAATAAAGATTCCTTTTTGAAAAGCTTAAAGAGATACAATGGGAAGTGACCAGAAGTATGGGTCTCTTCTTTTAACTGCTTCATGTTTTTACAAACATCAAGCAGTTAAAAGACAATCAAAAACTGATTATATGCACAGAAAGTCGTTTTTACATTTTACATTACAGTGCATATTTTTCTTATTTTTAAAGGGAATCCTGTCAGCATAATTTCACACCCCAAAACTATTGATATGTGCATGTAGTTCTTTGAAAGACAGGTCCAGCAATACCTCTACATGATCAGCCTGTTTCTCCATTACTCAGAAATCAGTGTGTGGATTGGTAAGCAAATGAGAATGAAGCACTGCAGTAGATCTGAAGCCTCTGTTACTACACACTGTGTGCAGAATTATTAGGCAAGTTGTATTTTAGAGGATTATTTTTATTATTGATCAACAACTATGTTCTCAATCAACCCAAAAGACTCATAAATATCAAAGCTTAATATTTTTGGAAGTTGGAGTGTTTTTTTTTTTAGATTTGTCTATCTTAGGAGGATATCTGTTTGTGCAGGTAACTATTACTGTGCAGAATTATTAGGCAACTTAATAAAAACCAAATATATTCCCATTTCACTTGTTTATTTTCAGCAGGTAAACCAATATAACTGCACAACATTTAGAAATAAACATTTTTGACATGCAAAAACAAACCCCCAAAAAATTATTGACCAATATAGCCACCTTTCTTTATGATACCACTCAACAGCCTTCCATTTATAGATTCTGTCAGTTGCTTGATCTGTTTACGATCAACATTGCGTGCAGCAGCCACCACAGCCTCCCAGACACTGTTCCGAGAGGTGTACTGTTTTCCCTCCCTGTAGATCTCACATTTTATGAGGGACCACAGGTTCTCCATGGTTTTCAGATCAGGTGAACAAGGGGGCCATGTCATTATTTTTTCTTCTTTGAGACATTTACTGGCCAGCCACGCTGTGGAGTAGTTGGAGGCATGTGAAGGAGCATTGTCCTGCATGAAAATCATGTTTTTCTTGAACGATACCAACTTCTTCCTGTACCACTGCTTGAAGAAGTTGTCTGTCTTCCAGACACTGGCAGTAGGTCTGGGAGTTGTGCTTCACTCCATCCTCAATGCGAAAAAGGTCCCACAAGTTCATCTTTGATGATACCAGCCCATACCAGTACCCCACCTCCACCTTGCTGGCATCTGAGTCGGAGTGGAGCTCTCTGCCCTTTACTGATCCAGCCTCTGGCCCATCCATCTGGCCCATCAAGAGTCACTCTCACTTCATCAGTCCATAAAACCTTTGAAAAGTCAGTCTTAAGATATTTCTTGGCCCAGTCTTGACGTTTTATCTTATGTTTCTTGTTCAAAGGTGGTTGTTTTTCAGTATTCCTTACCTTGGCCATGTCCCTGAGTATCGCACACCTTGTGCTTTTTGTTATTCCAGTAACGTTGCAGCTCTGAAATATGGTAAAACTGGTGGCAAATGGAATCTTGGCAGCTTCACGCTTGATTTTCCTCATTTCATGGGCAGTTATTTTGCGCCTTTTTTTCCCAACATGCTTCTTGCGACCCTGTTGGCTATTTGCCAGGAAACGCATGATTGTTCGGTGATCACGCTTCAAAAGTTTGGCAATTTCAACATCCCTCTGCAAGACATCTCACAATTTTGAACTTTTCAGAGCCCGTAAAATGTCCCTTCTGACCCATTTTGCCAAAGGAAAGGAAGTTGCCTAATAATTAAGCACACCTTATATAGGGTTTTGATGTCATTAGACAACACCCCTCCTCATTACAGAGATGCACATCACCAGATTTACTTAATTGGTAGTTGGCTCTCAAGCCAGAACAGCTTGGAGTAGGACAACATGTATAAAAAGTATCACGTGATCAAAATACAACTTGCCTAATTATTCTGCACACGGTGTAGCTCTATTCCTCATCCAGTCCCGCCTCCTCTGGCTTAAGGTAAAGCAACAGTTTGTCAAATGGGAGGAGGCACTAGGTGGAGAATAGAGCTGAAGTGACGGAGGCTTCAGATCTACAGCCCCTTATTTGAATATAAATTCAAATGCTGATTTCTCAGTAATGGAGGAGCAGACTAGTCATGCAAAGGTATTACTGGACTTGTCGTGGAAAAATCTGAATGCACATATACCGTATTTTTCGGACTATAAGACGCACCCAGGTTTTAGCGGTGGAAAATAGGGAAAAAAATATTTGAAGGAAAAAAAGTGGTAAAATATTTAATAACATAAACATACTATTATATGTGTTGTTATTATTATATATAATAGAATGTTATTATGTTGGAAGCTATGGGACCAGTGTGGTTGTCAGTAAAGTACTATATGAAGACACTGGAGGGTGAGTATAAGAATGGGGGCACAGGTCTTATATTTAAAGCAACACTCCAGCACTGAAAAATAACACTGGAGTGCTGCTTTGACATGCCACTCGGAGAACTATAACTCCCATCATGTCCTGCAAATCCTATGGCATGCTGGGAGTTATAGTTCACCACAGAAGTGGCAGAGTGCTTTATTGTGTGTTGTAGTGACTAACCTTTTAATTGTGGCAGCCAGCCAGCTGTGGTGAGGTAAAATGCTGGAGCATCCCATCCCATGACACCACAGAGCGCTCCCTCTTGTTGCCTCTCCACAGCACAGGAGTAAGCTTGCAAATTGTAGTGTGGTGTCTGCAGGACCTGTGATGACATCAGAAGAGGGAGGGCTCTGCGCTGCCATGTGATGCTCCAGCCTGCCCTCTTCATGACATCACACAGGTCCTTGTGCTGGAGCATTCAGCATCCAGCACAGCCCCGGCAGGCAGGTATGCCTTTCCCCTCTGGCCCTTGCTGCTGCTGCCTCCTCCATAAAAACGCGCGTTGGAGTGGGGTGTGCGGGGGCTGCGGCACGCATTTTTGGTTGGTAAGATACGGCTACTTTATGTGTATACTCTTTATTTATATGCACGGATGCAATAGTTTGTCAATTATCAAGTATATATACTGGCAAATACATATCCTCAGTATCTGGAGGATTTATATGGGATCAGTTCATATCCATATTAAAATCTGGATTATAGATATATAATTGGTAACATTATATTATTAATTGGTCACATTTATATATTTTTTTATTTTTTTATTTTCTTTGTTACACGATTACACTATCTGCACCTTTACTAGATATTTTGTATATAAATCTTAAATTGATTGATTTATTTATTGTGCTCACATTTGATTTTTCATTTATTCTGTTTTACCACTATATATATGTGTGTATATATACATATATTATTTAAATTATTGACACATAGTATATTGATTAATTTTATTATAATATTGTTGTGATACGCATTTTTTCACATTGTGGTAGTATTACATTGGTTATTTATTTTGTCCACTCACTATTATACACAATTTTTTTATTATATATATTTTTTTATTTATTACATGTACACTTTTTTCATCTTATGTCACCAATTATATATCAATTAGGTGTATATGTTTATGTGTATATATATTTATACTGTACACTTATGGTCATATGTTACCATATAAAATATTATTGATTTGATATTTGTACAATTTTTGCTTCATTTTGTTGTGTATTTCATTGTGAATATATATAAAGCCCGGCTAATAATTATATTTTATATATATATATATATATATATATATATATATATATATATATATATATATATATATATATATATATATATATATATATATATATATATATATTATGTTTTGATCACATTTATACTTGATGTAATATATTATTATTATTATTATTATTTTTTATAAATTTATATTTTTGATTGTATATGGTTTGTTTGCCAATCAATTCTTGTGTGCCCCAGCTGTTGTGAACTCTGTTTTCAGGCTCCCTCTTGTGGTCACTGGTGGTATGGTGTGACTTTTGCTTTGGGCTCCCCCTGGTGGCTTTGTTTGTTATCCTGCTGGTCTCTGGCTATCAGCTGGTTCGTTATCCTCTGGGAGGTTCCTATATAGCTCTGTTTCACTTCCACTTGTTGCCGGCTGTCGATGTAATCAGTGCTACTCAGATTCCTTCTGACTACCTTGCTCCCAGTCCATCCAGGACAAGCTAAGTTTTGTTTGCTCATTTTTTGATCAGCAGTGTTTATCATGTGTTCTTGTCCAGCTTGCTAAAAATGTGATTCCCTCGCTTGCTGGTTGCTCTAGTGGACTGAGTTTCTCCCCACACACCGTTAGTTGGTGCGTGGGTTCTTGAAATCTCAGGATGGATATTTTGTAAGGGTTTTTTATTGATCGCATAGACCCCTGCTCTATTTTCTGCTTTCTAGTACTAGTGGGCCTCTTTTGCTGAATCTGATTTCATCCCTATGTATGTGCCTTCCTCTTACTTCACCGTTAATATTTGTTGGGGGCTTCTATATCTTTGGGGATTATTTCTCTGGAGGCAAGCGAGGTCTTTCTTTCTCTTTAGGGGTAGCTAGTTCCTCAGGCTGGCTCGAGACGTCTAGGAATTTTTTAGGCACGTTCACCGGCTACCTCTAGTTGTGTTGGATAGGTTCAGATTTGCGATCAGTCCAGTTACCATCTCCCTAGAGCTTGTCCTAAGATTATTCACTTGCTGGTCTATTTGTGATCCTCAGCCACTTAGGATCATAACAGTACAGCCGGCCCAAAAGTGTTAATTGCATGGCAGAAGCAGGAGAAAAGAAGCCTTGAACATTTTTTATTTTTTTTGTTGCCGTGTGTCTAGCTGCTGTGGCTGGCTTCTCTCCTCCTCTTAATCTTGGTGTGGCTCTGAGTTCAGCTGCTGACATGGATGTCCAGAGCTTGGCTTCCAGTCTGGATCATCTTGCTGCTAGGGTTCAAAGTATTCAGGATTTTGTTTTTCACAGTCCTATGTCAGAGCCTAGAATACCTATTCCGGAGTTGTTTTCTGGAGATAGATCCAGGTTCCTAAATTTTAAGAACAATTGTAAGTTGTTTCTTTCTTTGAAACCTCGTTCCTCTGGTGATGCCGTTCAGCAAGTTAAGATTATCATTTCCTTTTTGCGTGGTGACCCTCAAGATTGGGCCTTCGCATTGGCGCCAGGGGATCCTGCATTGCTTAGTGTAGATGCGTTTTTTCTGGCCCTTGGATTGCTCTATGAGGAACCTAATCTTGAGAACCAGGCTGAAAAAGCGTTATTGGCCCTCTCGCAGAGGCAAGATGAAGCAGAGGTGTACTGCCAGAAATTTCGGAAATGGTTGGTGCTTACTCAGTGGAATGAGTGTGCCCTGGCTGCAAATTTCAGAGAAGGTCTTTCTGAAGCCATTAAGAATGTCATGGTGGGGTTCCCTACGCCTGCAGGTCTGAATGAGTCAATGACTCTGGCCATTCAGATTGATCGGCGTTTGCGGGAGCGCAAACCTGTGCACCATTTGGCGGTGTCTTCTGAACAGACACCTGAATCTATGCAATGTGACAGAATTCTGACCAGAAGTGAACGGCAAAATTATAGACGGCAAAATGGGTTGTGATTTTACTGTGGTGACTCAGCTCATGTTATGTCAGCATGCTCTAAGCGCAAAAAAAAGGTTGATAAATCTGTCACCATTGGTTCTTTACAGCCTAAGTTCATTTTGTCTCTTACCCTGATTTGTTCCCTGTCATCTTACCCGGTTAATGCTTTTGTAGATTCAGGTGCTGCCCTGAGTCTGATGGATTGGTCATTTGCCAGGCGCTGTGGTTTTGATTTGGAGCCTTTAAAATTCCCTATTCCACTAAGGGGAATTGATTCTACACCATTGGCTACGAATAGACCTCAGTACTGGACACAAGTGACCATGTGCATGACTCCTGTTCATCAGGAGGTGATTCGCTTTCTTGTACTGCATAATTTGCATGATGTCGTCGTATAGGGTCTACCATGGTTGCAGACTCATAATCCAGTCCTGGATTGGAAAGCTATGTCTGTGTCAAGTTGGGGTTGTCAGGGAATTCATGGTGACGCTCCTGTGGTGTCAATTGCTTCGTCCACTCCTTCTGAAGTCCCTACGTTTTTGTCAGACTATCAGGATGTATTTGAGGAGCCCAAACTCAATTCTCTACCTCCTCATAGGGACTGTGATTGTGCTATAAATTTGATTCCTGGTAGTAAGTTTCCTAAGGGACGACTTTTCAATTTATCTGTGCCGGAGCATGCTGCCATGCGGAGTTATATAAAGGAGTCTTTGGAGAAGGGACATATTCGCCAGTCCTCATCCCCTCTTGGTGCAGGATTCTTTTTTGTGGCTAAGAAGGATGGTTCCCTGAGACCTTGTATTGATTATCGCCTTTTGAATAAAATCACGGTCAAATTTCAGTATCCTTTGCCATTGTTAACTGATTTGTTTGCTCGCATTAGGGGGTCTAGTTGGTTCACCAAGATAGATCTTCGTGGTGCGTATAACCTTGTGCGTATAAAACAGGGTGATGAATGGAAAACTGCATTTAATACGCCTGAAGGCCATTTTGAGTACTTGGTGATGCCTTTTGGACTTTCTAATGCTCCTTCAGTCTTTCAGTCCTTTATGCACGACATTTTCCGTGAATATCTGGATAAGTTTATGATTGTGTATCTGGATGATATTCTGTTTTTTTCGGATGATTGGGAGTCTCATGTTAAGCAGGTCAGGATGGTCTTTCAGGTCCTGTGTGCCAATGCTTTGTTTGTGAAGGGCTCAAAGTGTCTTTTTGGAGTCCAGAAGATTTCTTTTTTGGGTTTCATTTTTTCTCCTTCTACTATTGAGATGGACCCAGTCAAGGTTCAGGCTATTCATGACTGGACACAGCCTACATCTGTTAAGAGTCTTCAGAAGTTCTTGGGTTTTGCTAATTTTTACCGTCGCTTCATAGCTAATTTTTCTGGTGTTGTTAAGCCTTTGACGGATTTGACCAAGAAAGGTTCTGATGTGACTAATTGGTCTTCTGCGGCTGTGGAGGCCTTTCGGGAGCTGAAGCGTCGGTTTTCTTCGGCTCCGGTCTTATGTCAGCCAGATGTCTCACTTCCCTTCCAGGTGGAGGTTGATGCTTCCGAGATTGGAGCGGGGGTTGTTTTGTCGCAGAGAAGCTCCGATGGCTCTGTGATGAAGCCATGTGCTTTCTTTTCAAGAAAGTTTTCGCCTGCCGAGCGGAATTATGATGTCGGTAATCGGGAGCTGTTGGCTATGAAGTGGGCATTTGAGGAGTGGCGACATTGGCTCGAGGGAGCTAAGCATCGTGTGGTGGTCTTGACTGATCACAAGAATTTGATTTATCTCGAGTCGGCCAAGCGTCTGAATCCCAGACAGGCTCGTTGGTCGTTGTTTTTTTTCTCGTTTTGATTTCGTGGTCTCGTACCTGCCTGGTTCGAAGAATGTGAAGGCTGATGCTCTTTCTAGGAGTTTTGTGCCTGACTCTCCTGGAGATTCAGAGCCGGCTGGTATCCTTAGAGAAGGGGTGATTATGTCTGCCATCTCCCCAGATTTGCGACGTGTGCTGCAAGAGTTTCAGGCGGATAGACCTGATCGCTGTCCACCGGAGAGACTGTTTGTCCCGGATAGATGGACCAACAGAGTCATCTCCGAGGTTCATTCTTCGGTGTTGGCGGGCCATCCTGGAATATTTGGTACCAGAGACTTGGTGGCCAGGTGTTTTTGGTGGCCTTCCTTGTCACGGGATGTGCGTTCCTTTGTGCAGTCTTGTGGAATTTGTGCTCGGGCTAAGCCTTGCTGTTCTCGTGCCAGTGGTTTGCTGGTACCTTTGCCTGTCCCGAAGAGGCCTTGGATGCACATTTCCATGGATTTTATTTCAGATCTCCCTGTCTCTCAGAGAATGTCTGTCATCTGGGTGGTGTGTGATCGTTTTTCTAAGATGGTCCATTTGGTGCCCTTGCCTAAGTTGCCTTTCTCCTCCGAGTTGGTTCCACTGTTTTTTCAAAATGTGGTTCGTTTGCACGGGATTCCTGAGAACATTGTTTCTGACAGAGGATCCCAGTTTGTGTCTAGATTTTGGCGAACCTTTTGTGCTAAGTTGGGCATTGATTTGTCTTTTTCGTCGGCCTTCCATCCTCAGACGAATGGCCAAACCGAGCGAACTAATCAGACCTTGGAGACTTATTTAAGATGTTTTGTTTCTGCTGATCAGGACGACTGGGTTACTTTTTTGCCGTTGGCCGAGTTTGCCCTTAATAATCGGGCTAGTTCTGCTACCTTGGTTTCGCCTTTTTTTTGTAATTCGGGGTTTCATCCTCGTTTTTCCTCGGGTCAGGTGGAGCCTTCTGACTGTCCTGGAGTGGATGTTGTGGTGGATAGGTTGCATCAGATTTGGAATCATGTGGTGGACAATTTGAAGCTGTCACAAGAGAAGGCTCAGCTCTTTGCCAACCGCCGTCGCTGTGTGGGTCCCCGACTTCGCGTTGGGGACTTGGTGTGGTTGTCTTCTCGCTTCGTTCCTATGAAGGTCTCCTCTCCTAAGTTCAAGCCTCGGTTTATCGGTCCTTATAAGATTCTGGAAGTCCTTGGCCCTGTGTCATTTCGTATGGACCTCCCGGCATCGTTTGCTATTCATAATGTGTTCCATCACTCGTTGTTGCAGAGGTATGTGGTGCCTGTGGTTCCTCCGGTTGAGCCTCCTGCCCCGGTGCTGGTTGAGGGAGAATTGGAATACGTGGTGGAGAAGATCTTGGATTCTCGTATTTCTAGACGGAGGCTCCAGTATTTGGTTAAGTGGAAGGGCTATGGTCAGGAGGATAATTCTTGGGTTGTCGCCTCTGATGTTCATGCGGCCGATTTGGTTCGTGCCTTCCATGTGGCTCATCCTGATCGCCCTGGGGGTTTTCATGAGGGTTCAGTGACCCCTCCTCAAGGGGGGGTACTGTTGTGAACTCTGTTTTCAGGCTCCCTCTTGTGGTCACTGGTGGTATGGTGTGACTTTTGCTTTGGGCTCCCCCTGGTGGCTTTGTTTGTTATCCTGCTGGTCTCTGGCTATCAGCTGGTTCGTTATCCTCTGGGAGGTTCCTATATAGCTCTGTTTCACTTCCACTTGTTGCCGGCTGTCGATGTAATCAGTGCTACTCAGATTCCTTCTGACTACCTTGCTCCCAGTCCATCCAGGACAAGCTAAGTTTTGTTTGCTCATTTTTTGATCAGCAGTGTTTATCATGTGTTCTTGTCCAGCTTGCTAAAAATGTGATTCCCTCGCTTGCTGGTTGCTCTAGTGGACTGAGTTTCTCCCCACACACCGTTAGTTGGTGCGTGGGTTCTTGAAATCTCAGGATGGATATTTTGTAAGGGTTTTTTATTGATCGCATAGACCCCTGCTCTATTTTCTGCTTTCTAGTACTAGTGGGCCACTTTTGCTGAATCTGATTTCATCCCTATGTATGTGCCTTCCTCTTACTTCACCGTTAATATTTGTTGGGGCCTTCTATATCTTTGGGGATTATTTCTCTGGAGGCAAGCGAGGTCTTTCTTTCTCTTTAGGGGTAGCTAGTTCCTCAGGCTGGCTCGAGACGTCTAGGAATTTTTTAGGCACGTTCACCGGCTACCTCTAGTTGTGTTGGATAGGTTCAGATTTGCGATCAGTCCAGTTACCATCTCCCTAGAGCTTGTCCTAAGTTTATTCACTTGCTGGTCTATTTGTGATCCTCAGCCACTTAGGATCATAACACCCAGCCCCCTCACATACAGTTTACATTTTTAATATTTATTAAAAAAAAGAAAAAAACTTTTTAATAAAGTAATGTTATTTGTTGTGTTATGTCCTTTTTATAAATAAAATTAACTTGATCAAAAATAATAATTGATTTGTCAGTAAATATTTCTTTAGGGTATATGTTTGTTGTGTAATATTTACTAAAACTGATTATATTTTGAGTACTCTTTGGTATTTCTTTTCTATATAGGATTTTTAGGGACATTTTTCTGCCTCCTGCCTCCCAGTGCAATCCCACTGGCTGCTGCCCCTCCCCACGTTACATCCCTACCATAAGACGCACCCACACTTTCCTCACAAATTTGGAGGAAAAAAGTGAGTCTTATGGTCACAAAAATATGGTAAATAGCTTGCTGACAGATTCCCTTTAATGTTTATCGAGAGTTTTGTCAGTTTGGCTATGGAGTTGGTCTACCTGAAAAAGACCCTAGGAGCTGTAGGTTAATGCTATTTATGTCCGGCACCTAAGGGGTGAATTCATAACTGTCCAAGAAAAAAAGCAAAGTAAATGTTTTGTTGTCCTCTGCTTCTGCTGTATCTAAGTATTTTGTGCTGCTGCCTTGATGGGTGGGTTAATTTTGCCTGACGTTGAAACAATTGATGGAAACATTGGTGCACCTCTCATGTTTACAAAGGTTAACACAAAATTGTAGACCTTCTGCTTTCCGCAGCACTGATAACACTACTTGAATACTTAAAAGTGTTCTCCTCTTGACCATAGTGAATTCGGAGCATAGTCAAGATGTTAGGGCACGATCTGTGTGTATATGGGAAGCAAGCAATTTTCACCGATTCTTTCATCCAGGAAAGCTTGGAAGTAATTGGTTCCTTTATGCTTTCTAGGTGATCTATGTGGAATGCAAATAAGCCCACATAAATGAATCATGAGAAAGAAAATCTGTGTCGGGCACACGGCACCTTATAAATATTGCTTATGACATGTAACTCCTGTAACTGTTTTAGAGGACGAATAATACATAAACTAAATATTTCGCATGTGTGAAGATGTCAAGGAACTTAGAAAAGGCTTTAATAATTCATTCAGAAGCTCACCATGCACACACTGTTAAAATATTATATTACTGGAATAAAAGAATGCTTGATATGAGAAAAGGATGAACCCTGATTAACATAACTGCACTGATCATCAAAACCATGATTTTAACCAAAGGAGTGATGAGGTCTTTCTTCCACATTCATTATCAGTGTTTTTGCTGATAGCCTCAAAATATAAAGAATTGAAAAACGCTCATTCCTAAAATTTGCTTTTCTGCATAATACTGTATTTTTGCAAATGAATTGAATAAGTTGTCAATTTGTATTTAAATGTGTGTTACAATCTTCACAAGTCTTTCTCCAAATTCCCATAACCTATTAAAAATATGATTCACGGTTAAATTGATACATTTTTATCTTTAGAGTGATGAAGACAGTCTTCATTGTACTAAAATATTTTAATCAAATCACGGCGGCTCATTGAAATGTCATTTGATTAGAGCTGACAGGATTAGTTAATGTGTATGAAAGTGAAATGCTTACACCCTCTGAAAGCATTATTTCACTGACCTCATAGGAGAAATGTTCATGATGTTAACACTGTGTTCAGCCTTTAGGTACAGACTAAAGAAAATTACTCATTGTCCTTATGGAGATCCAGCAATGGTAGGTAGTTAAGGTATGCAAACAAACTTTCCAGAGATGGGGGTTAGAAACCAGAAAAAAAATCAAAAAGGTCACCAAACCAGATGGAATAGAGGTCGTAAAACAGCTAGGAAATGGCCAACTGGTCAACTGGCCGGCACTCTGATGAGCTGTGTGTACTAGAAGGGATAAACAGCACAGAAGTTCTGCAAGGAAAGTTCATTACGCATAGAAAATGTAGTACTAAGTAGGAGATCTTATTTTTTTTTAACCCTTCCTCATTAATATATATTATATTTTAGACATATTCTGGTCTAATGAGAATGCTGATCTGACATTGAAATGTCACCATTTGTACTTTGTGACCAATGTTTAAACTTTGATATTATTACCTAAAGTCCCCAACTATTTCCTATGAAGTTGGCCAGTGCTTGACATTGTTGATCTGTAACCGTCTGCTTTAGAAGTTTCTGCAATGAGAGGTGTTGTCTGGCTTTAGGCTACAAGTCTGCAGTCACTCAATGTGACCGCAGACTTGTGAATCCTCAAATCACTGCATGCTGTGAGGATTCTCCAGTGCCAGGGACATGACAGAAAGTATGTGATCTGCATGCATGCAGTCACGTGCCGTCTAGATATGCAAGGCCTCGCTCAACGCAAGTGCATTGAGCAAGGCCAGACAAGTCTAGTCAGAATGAGGCCAGAAGTATGCAAATAGCATGACCGCACGCTTAGTGTGCCGGCATTGGAGAATCCTCACATCATGCAGTTTGCACGATGTGAGGATTCACAAGTCTGCAGTCACATAAATTTACTGCAGACTTGTAGCCTAAGGCTGGACAACACCTTTAACAATTACTGTGACTGATATCAGAATTGAAATAATGTCAAGGCATAACTATTGACTTGGTGACTTATTTTCTAGATGCTTACAAATCGGTTACAGAATGCTCTGCCCTACAATACGTTGCCTCTCCATATTACACAAGTCTTGTAGAAAAGTATGAGAATATGGCAAAACAAATCATGGTGCTACAGTACAACAATGGGAAATACGGGCAGGAAAAAGAAATGATGTACTTTATGTGAAGCGAAAGGGAGGCTTATGTGGAGACACTGAGGAGGATAGATATTCTTTGAAAAGGCTAGATAAATTCTATTTTTTCCGTACCTGACTATGCCATAATGGGGCATAAAGTTATTCTGCCTGTTTTTCTTCCATTTTTTCAAGTTCTTATATATCTAACCTCATCTCAGTTTTACTGCAGTCTATGATTTGAAAAGCAAGAAACACAATATGTTTTAAAGGCATCTTTACTTTATATGATCTGTATTTTATTAGGAGAAATAAAATGTGTGATTTTTATATATTTTACTTATTCCTATTGTGAAGTTATATGCATGTTTTCCAACTGTTACTACATATCTTTTCGCTGTTACATGATTTTAGGTGTTAAGTTTGGTAAGTTTCAAATAGAAAACTTTCCTCCTTCACAGACTCCATAGAAACAACATAACCATAAATTATGACACATAGCCTGCATTTATACCTCATTTCTGTTGAATCTTAAAGGAGTCTATGGACGGAGTTGTGTATACTGACTTTTGTTGGAGAATATAAACAATAAAACAATAACAGAAATTGGGCTATGCATAAATCATCATAACATGGAAGCTGCTATAGGCCACTTCTCGACTTTTATCCCTTCACTCATTTTGCTAAATCAGACACATTATATGAAAATTTGCATTATGGCAATTTATTTATTTTGATTTGTCACATAGTCAAAATTTTACTTTTCATAGCAAAAAAGATTAACATGTTCAGAGAATATGTGTAGCCTAACAATATTACATTTTTCATTTTTCCAGTGATGCCACTATATTCAATTTTCAGCATCTAAAACCTAAGCTTATCATAACAAAAAGATCTTTATTATGTTTGAATAATCCACGTTTTATTTTCGAAAGCTCTAAGAGCTTTTATAATGCAACTCAATACAACAATGTCCTACTTAAATCAATTCAATAATGTTTTCTACAATGATTGGTCATCTATCTGATATAATACTGGAGATGCCAGGTGTGCTGAGGTGAGAATAGGCTGCTCAAACTGTTGTCCATGCTTATCTTTCTGATATAATACTGGACATGCCAGGTGTGCTGAGGTGAGAATAGGCTGCTCACACTGTTGTCCACGCTTATCTTTCTGATATAATACTGGAGATGCCAGGTGTGCTGAGGTGAGAATAGGCTGCTCACACTGCTGTCCACCCTTATCTTTCTGATATAATAGTGGAGATGCTAGGTGTGCTGAGGTGAGAATAGGCTGCTCACACTGCTGTACACCCTTATCTTTCTGATATAATACTGGAGATGCCAGGTGTGCTGAGGTGAAAATAGGCTGCTCACACTGCTGTCCACGCTTATCTTTCTGATATAATACTGGAGATGACAGGTGTGCTGAGGTGAGAATAAGCTGCTCACACTGCTGTCCACCCTTATCTTTTTGATATGATACTGGAGATGCCAGGAGTGCTGAGCTGAGAATACGCTGCTCACAATGCTGTCCACCCTTATCTTTTTGATATGATACTGGAGTTGCTAGGTGTGCTGAGGTGAGAAAAGGCTGCTCAGTGCTAACACTTCTGTCCACTCTTATCTGTCTGATATAATAGTGGAGATGCCAGGTGTGCTGAGGTGAGAATAGGCTGCTCACACTGCTGTCCACCCTTATCTTTCTGATATAATACTGGAGATGCCACGTGTGCTGAGGTGAGAATAGGTTGCTCACACTGCTGTCCACGCTTATCTTTCTGATATAATACTGGAGATGCCAGTTGTGCTGAGGTAAGAATAGGCTGCTCACACTGTTGTCCACGCTTATCTTTCTGATATAATAATGGAGATGCCAGTTGTGCTGAGGTGAGAATAGGCTGCTCACACTACTGTCCACGCTTATCTTTCTGATATAATACTGGAGATGCCAGGTGTGCTGAGGTGAGAATAGGCTGCTCACACTGTTATCCACGCTTATCTTTCTGATATAATACTGGAGATGACAGGTGTGCTGAGGTGAGAATAGGCTGCTCAAACTGCTGTCCACGCTTATCTTTCTGATATAATACTGGAGATGCCAGGTGTGCTGAGGTGAGAATAGGCTGCTCACACTGCTGTCCACCCTTATCTTTCTGATATAATACTGGAGATGCCAGGTGTGCTGAGGTGAGAATAGGCTGCTCACACTACTGTCCATGCTTATCTTTCTGATATACTACTATAGATGCCAGTTGTGCTGAGGTGAGAATAGGCTGCTCACACTGCTGTCTACGCTTATCTTTCTGATATAATACTGGAGATGCCAGGTGTGCTGAGGTGAGAATAGGCTGCTCACACTGCTGTCTACCCTTATCTTTCTGATAAAATAGTGGAGATGCCAGGTGTGCTGAGGTGAGAATAGACTGCTCACACTGCTGTCCACCCTTATCTTTCTGATATAATACTGGAGATGCCAGGTGTGCTGAGGTGAGAATAGGCTGCTCACACTGCTGTCCACACTTATCTTTCTGATATAGTAGTGGAGATGCCAGGTGTGCTGAGGTGCGAATATGTTGCTCACACTGCTGTCCACCCTTATCTTTCTGATATAATACTGGAGTTGCCAGGTGTGCTGAGGTGAGAATAGGCTGCTCACACTGCTGTCCACGCTTATCTTTCTGATATAATACTGGAGATGCCAGGTGTGCTGATGTGAGAATAGGCTGCTCACACTGCTGTCCACGCTTATCTTTCTGATATAATACTGGAGATGCCAGGTGTGCTGAGGTGAGAATAGGTTGCTCACACTTTTGTCCACGCTTATCTTTCTGATATAAAATACTGGAGATGCCAGGTGTGCTGAGGTGAGAATAGGCTGCTCACACTGCTGTCACCCTTATCTTTCTGACATAATACTGGAGATGCCAGGTGTGCTGAGATGAGAATAGGCTGCTCACACTGCTGTCCACCCTTATCTTTCTGATATAATACTGGAGATGCCACGTGTGCTGAGGTGAGAATAGGTTGCTCACACTGCTGTCCACTAGGGTTGAGCGAAACGGGTCGGCAATTTTCAGAAGTCGCCGACTTTTGGCAAAGTCGGGTTTCATGAAACCCGACCCGACCCCTGTGTGGGGTCGGCCATGAAGTCGGCGATCTTCTGAATCTGGAATCGGAATTCCGATACCGATTCCCGATATGTTTAAGATATCGGGAATTGGTATCGGAATTCAGATTTAAGTGTAAAATAAAGAATTAAAATAAAAAATATCGCTATACTTACCATCTGACGCGCCCTGGTACTAACCAGGAACCTTCCTTTCTTAGAATCAGCCTTCCAGGACCTTGCGGTGACGTCGCGGTGACGTCGCGGCTTGTGATTGGTCACGTGGCCGCCCATGTGATCGCTCGCGCGACCAATCACAAGCTGCGACGTCACCGTAGGTCCTGGAAGGGCTGATTCTTAGGAAGGAAGGCTGCCAGAACGAAGCCGAGGGTGAGTATATTCCTATTAGGTATATACTCACCCTCGGACACGCCCTGCTTCTTTCCGGCAGCCTTCCTTCCTAAGAATCAGCCCTTCCAGGACCTTCGGTGACGTCACAGTGAAGTCGCGGCTTGTGATTGGTCGCGCAGCGGTCACATGGGCGGCCGCGCGACCAATCACAAGCCGCGACGTCACCGCGACGTCACCGCAAGGTCCTGGAAGGCTGATTCTAAGGAAGGAAGGTTCCCGGTTAGTACCAGCGCCCGTCAGAGGGTAAGTATAGCGATATTTTTTATTTTAATTCTTTATTTTACACTTAAATATGGATCCCAGGGCCTGAAGGAGAGTTTCCACTCCTTCAGACCCTGGGAACCATTGGAAACCCAATGCACTGCATTGGGTTTCGAGTTTCAGCCGACCCCGACCCCGACTTTTTTATAGGATCGGCCGATTTCACTCGACCCGACTTTTGAAAAAGCCGTGTTTCGTGAAACCCGACCCGATCTTATAAAAGTAAAGGTCGCTCAACCCTACTGTCCACGCTTATCTCTCTGATATAATACTGGAGATGCCAGTTGTGCTGAGGTAAGAATAGGCTGCTCACATTGTTGTCCACGCTTATCTTTCTGATATAATACTGGAGATGCCAGGTGTGCTGAGGTGAGAATAGGCTGCTCACACTGCTGTCCACCCTTATCTTTCTGATATAATACTGGAGATGCCAGGTGTGCTGAGGTGAGAATAGGCTGCTCACACTGCTGTCTACACTTATCTTTCTGATATAATACTGGAGATGCCAGGTGTGCTGAGGTGAGAATAGGCTGCTCACACTGCTGTCTACCCTTATCTTTCTGATATAATACTGGAGATGCCACATGTGCTGAGGTGAGAATAGGCTGCTCACACTGCTGTCCACCCTTATCTTTCTGATATAATAGTGGAGATGCTAGGTGTGCTGAGGTGAGAATAGGCTGCTCACACTGCTGTACACCCTTATCTTTCTGATATAATACTGGAGTTGCTAGGTGTGCTGAGGTGAGAATAGGCTGCTAACACTGCTGTCCACCCTTATCTTTCTGATATAATACTGGAGATGACAGGTGTGCTGAGGTGAGAATAAGATGCTCACACTGCTGTCCACCCTTATCTTTTTGATATGATACTGGAGATGCCAGGAGTGCTGAGCTGAGAATACGCTGCTCACAATGCTGTCCACCCTTATCTTTTTGATATGATACTGGAGTTGCTAGGTGTGCTGAGGTGAGAAAAGGCTGCTCAGTGCTAACACTTCTGTCCACCCTTATCTGTCTGATATAATAGTGGAGATGCCAGGTGTGCTGAGGTGAGAATAGGCTGCTCACACTGCTGTCCACCCTTATCTTTCTGATATAATACTGGAGATGCCACGTGTGCTGAGGTGAGAATAGGTTGCTCACACTGCTGTCCACGCTTATCTTTCTGATATAATACTGGAGATGCCAGTTGTGCTGAGGTAAGAATAGGCTGCTCACACTGTTGTCCACGCTTATCTTTCTGATATAATACTGGAGATGCCAGGTGTGCTGAGGTGAGAATAGGCTGCTCACACTACTGTCCACGCTTATCTTTCTGATATAATACTGGAGATGCCAGGTGTGCTGAGGTGAGAATAGGCTGCTCACACTGTTATCCACGCTTATCTTTCTGATATAATACTGGAGATGACAGGTGTGCTGAGGTGAGAATAGGCTGCTCAAACTGCTGTCCATGCTTATCTTTCTGATATACTACTATAGATGCCAGTTGTGCTGAGGTGAGAATAGGCTGCTCACACTGCTGTCTACGCTTATCTTTCTGATATAATACTGGAGATGCCAGGTGTGCTGAGGTGAGAATAGGCTGCTCACACTGCTGTCTACCCTTATCTTTCTGATAAAATAGTGGAGATGCCAGGTGTGCTGAGGTGAGAATAGACTACTCACACTGCTGTCCACCCTTATCTTTCTGATATAATACTGGAGATGCCAGGTGTGCCGATGTGAGAATAGGCTGCTCACACTGCTGTCCACCCTTATCTTTCTGATATAATGCTGGAGATGCCAGGTGTGCTGAGGTGAGAATAGGCTGCTCACACTGCTGTCCACACTTATCTTTCTGATATAGTAGTGGAGATGCCAGGTGTGCTGAGGTGCGAATATGTTGCTCACACTGCTGTCCACCCTTATCTTTCTGATATAATACTGGAGTTGCCAGGTGTGCTGAGGTGAGAATAGGCTGCTCACACTGCTGTCCACGCTTATCTTTCTGATATAATACTGGAGATGCCAGGTGTGCTGATGTGAGAATAGGCTGCTCACACTGCTGTCCACGCTTATCTTTCTGATATAATACTGGAGATGCCAGGTGTGCTGAGGTGAGAATAGGTTGCTCACACTTTTGTCCACGCTTATCTTTCTGATATAATACTGGAGATGCCAGGTGTGCTGAGGTGAGAATAGGCTGCTCACACTGCTGTCCACCCTTATCTTTCTGACATAATACTGGAGATGCCAGGTGTGCTGAGATGAGAATAGGCTGCTCACACTGCTGTCCACCCTTATCTTTCTGATATAATACTGGAGATGCCACGTGTGCTGAGGTGAGAATAGGTTGCTCACACTGCTGTCCACTAGGGTTGAGCGAAACGGGTCAGCAATTTTCAGAAGTCGCCGACTTTTGGCAAAGTCGGGTTTCATGAAACCCGACCCGACCCCTGTGTGGGGTCGGCCATGAAGTCGGCGATCTTCTGAATCTGGAATCGGAATTCCGATACCGATTCCCGATATGTTTAAGATATCGGGAATTGGTATCGGAATTCAGATTTAAGTGTAAAATAAAGAATTAAAATAAAAAATATCGCTATACTTACCATCTGATGCACCCTGGTACTAACCAGGAACCTTCCTTTCTTAGAATCAGCCTTCCAGGACCTTGCGGTGACGTCGTGGTGACGTCGCGGCTTGTGATTGGTCGCGCGGCCGCCCATGTGACCGCTGCGCGACCAATCACAAGCCGCGACGTCACCGTGACGTCACCGTAGGTCCTGGAAGGGCTGATTCTTAGGAAGGAAGGCTGCCGGAACGAAGCCGAGGGTGAGTATATTCCTATTAGGTATATACTCACCCTCAGACACGCCCTGCTTCTTTCCGGCAGCCTTCCTTCCTAAGAATCAGCCTTTCCAGGACCTTCGGTGACGTCGTGGTGACGTCGCGGCTTGTGATTGGTCGCGCGGCCGCCCATGTGACCGCTCGCGCGACCAATCACAAGCCGCGACGTCACCGTAGGTCCTGGAAGGGCTGATTCTTAGGAAGGAAGGCTGCCAGAATGAAGCCGAGGGTGAGTATATTCCTATTAGGTATATACTCACCCTCGGACATGCCCTGCTTCTTTCCGGCAGCCTTCCTTCCTAAGAATCAGCCCTTCCAGGACCTTCGGTGACGTCACAGTGAAGTCGCGGCTTGTGATTGGTCGCGCAGCGGTCACATGGGCGGCCGCGCGACCAATCACAAGCCGCGACGTCACCGCAAGGTCCTGGAAGGCTGATTCTAAGGAAGGAAGGTTCCCGGTTAGTACCAGGGCCCGTCAGAGGGTAAGTATAGCGATATTTTTTATTTTAATTCTTTATTTTACACTTAAATATGGATCCCAGGGCCTGAAGGAGAGTTTCCGCTCCTTCAGACCCTGAGAACCATTGGAAACCCAATGCACTGCATTGGGTTTCGAGTTTCGGCCGACCCCGACCCCGACTTTTTTATAGGATCGGCCGATTTCACTCGACCCGACTTTTGAAAAAGTCGTGTTTCGTGAAACCCGACCCGATCTTACAAAAGTAAAGGTCGCTCAACCCTACTGTCCACGCTTATCTCTCTGATATAATACTGGAGATGCCAGTTGTGCTGAGGTAAGAATAGGCTGCTCACATTGTTGTCCACGCTTATCTTTCTGATATAATACTGGAGATGCCAGGTGTGCTGAGGTGAGAATAGGCTGCTCACACTGCTGTCCACCCTTATCTTTCTGATATAATACTGGAGATGCCAGGTGTGCTGAGGTGAGAATAGGCTGCTCACACTGCTGTCTACCCTTATCTTTCTGATATAATACTGGAGATGCCAGGTGTGCTGAGGTGAGAATAGGCTGCTCACACTGCTGTCTACCCTTATCTTTCTGATATAATACTGGAGATGCCACGTGTGCTGAGGTGAGAATAGGTTGCTCACACTGCTGTCCACGCTTATCTCTCTGATATAATACTGGAGATGCCAGTTGTGCTGAGGTAAGAATAGGCTGCTCACACTGTTGTCCACGCTTATCTTTCTGATATAATACTGGAGATGCCAGGTGTGCTGAGGTGAGAATAGGCTGCTCACACTGCTGTCCACCCTTATCTTTCTGATATAATACTGGAGATGCCAGGTGTGCTGAGGCGAGAATAGGCTGCTCACACTGCTTTCTACCCTTATCTTTCTGATATAATACTGGAGATGCCAGGTGTGCTGAGGTGAGAATAGGCTGCTCACACTGCTGTCTACCCTTATCTTTCTGATAAAATAGTGGAAATGCCAGGTGTGCTGAGGTGAGGATAGGCTGCTCACACTGCTGTCCACCCTTATCTTTCTGATATAATACTGGAGATGCCACGTGTGCTGAGGTGAGAATAGGTTGCTCACACTGCTGTCCACGCTTATCTTTGTGATATAATACTGGAGATGCCAGTTGTGCTGAGGTAAGAATAGGCTGCTCACACTGTTGTCCACGCTTATCTTTCTGATATAATACTGGAGATGCCAGGTGTGCTGAGGTGAGAATAGGCTGCTCACACTGCTGTCCACCCTTATCTTTCTGATATAATACTGGAGATGCCAGGTGTGCTGAGGTGAGAATAGGCTGCTCACACTGCTGTCCACACTTATCTTTCTGATATAGTAGTGGAGATGCCAGGTGTGCTGATGTGAGAATATGTTGCTCACACTGCTGTCCACCCTTATCTTTCTGATATAATACTGGAGTTGCCAGGTGTGCTGAGGTGAGAATAGGCTGCTCACACTGCTGTCCACGCTTATCTTTCTGATATAATACTGAAGATGCCAGGTGTGCTGAGGTGAGAATAGGCTGCTCACACTGCTGTCCACGCTTATCTTTCTGATATAATACTGGAGATGCCAGGTGTGCTGATGTGAGAATAGGCTGCTCACACTGCTGTCCACGCTTATCTTTCTGATATAATACTGGAGATGCCAGGTGTGCTGAGGTGAGAATAGGTTGCTCACACTGTTGTCCACGCTTATCTTTCTGATATAATACTGGAGATGCCAGGTGTGCTGAGGTGAGAATAGGCTGCTCACACTGCTGTCCACCTTTATCTTTCTGACTTAATACTGGAGATGTCAGGTGTGCTGAGGTGAGAATAAGCTGCTCACACTGTTGTCCACGCTTATCTTTCTGATATAATTCTGGAGATGACAGGTGTGCTGAGGTGAGAATAGGCTGCTCAAACTGCTGTCCACGCTTATCTTTCTGATATAATACTGGAGATGACAAGTGTGCTGAGGTGAGAATAGACTGCTCACACTGCTGTCCACCCTTATCTTTCTGATATAATACTGGAGATGCCAGGTGTGCTGAGGTGAGAATAGGCTGCTCACACTACTGTTCATGCTTATCTTTCTGATATACTACTGTAGATGCCAGTTGTGCTGAGGTAAGAATAGGCTGCTCACACTGCTGTCTACCCTTATCTTTCTGATATAATACTGGAGATGCCAGGTGTGCTGAGGTGAGAATAGGCTGCTCACACTGCTGTCCACCCTTATCTTTCTGATATAATACTGGAGATGCCAGGTGTGCTGAGGTGAGAATAGGCTGCTCACACTGCTGTCTACCGTTATCTTTCTGATATAATACTGGAGATGCCAGGTGTGCTGAGGTGAGAATAGGCTGCTCACACTGCTGTCTACCCTTATCTTTCTGATATAATACTGGAGATGCCACGTGTGCTGAGGTGAGAATAGGTTGCTCACACTGCTGTCCACGCTTATCTCTCTGATATAATACTGGAGATGCCAGGTGTGCTGAGGTGAGAATAGGCTGCTCACACTGCTGTCCACCCTTATCTTTCTGATATAATACTGGAGATGCCAGGTGTGCTGAGGCGAGAATAGGCTGCTCACACTGCTTTCTACCCTTATCTTTCTGATATAATACTGGAGATGCCAGGTGTGCTGAGGTGAGAATAGGCTGCTCACACTGCTGTCTACCCTTATCTTTCTGATAAAATAGTGGAAATGCCAGGTGTGCTGAGGTGAGGATAGGCTGCTCACACTGCTGTCCACCCTTATCTTTCTGATATAATACTGGAGATGCCACGTGTGCTGAGGTGAGAATAGGTTGCTCACACTGCTGTCCACGCTTATCTTTGTGATATAATACTGGAGATGCCAGTTGTGCTGAGGTAAGAATAGGCTGCTCACACTGTTGTCCACGCTTATCTTTCTGATATAATACTGGAGATGCCAGGTGTGCTGAGGTGAGAATAGGCTGCTCACACTGCTGTCCACCCTTATCTTTCTGATATAATACTGGAGATGCCAGGTGTGCTGAGGTGAGAATAGGCTGCTCACACTGCTGTCCACACTTATCTTTCTGATATAGTAGTGGAGATGCCAGGTGTGCTGATGTGAGAATATGTTGCTCACACTGCTGTCCACCCTTATCTTTCTGATATAATACTGGAGTTGCCAGGTGTGCTGAGGTGAGAATAGGCTGCTCACACTGCTGTCCACGCTTATCTTTCTGATATAATACTGGAGATGCCAGGTGTGCTGAGGTGAGAATAGGCTGCTCACACTGCTGTCCACGCTTATCTTTCTGATATAATACTGGAGATGCCAGGTGTGCTGATGTGAGAATAGGCTGCTCACACTGCTGTCCACGCTTATCTTTCTGATATAATACTGGAGATGCCAGGTGTGCTGAGGTGAGAATAGGTTGCTCACACTGTTGTCCACGCTTATCTTTCTGATATAATACTGGAGATGCCAGGTGTGCTGAGGTGAGAATAGGCTGCTCACACTGCTGTCCACCTTTATCTTTCTGACTTAATACTGGAGATGTCAGGTGTGCTGAGGTGAGAATAAGCTGCTCACACTGTTGTCCACGCTTATCTTTCTGATATAATTCTGGAGATGACAGGTGTGCTGAGGTGAGAATAGGCTGCTCAAACTGCTGTCCACGCTTATCTTTCTGATATAATACTGGAGATGACAAGTGTGCTGAGGTGAGAATAGACTGCTCACACTGCTGTCCACCCTTATCTTTCTGATATAATACTGGAGATGCCAGGTGTGCTGAGGTGAGAATAGGCTGCTCACACTACTGTTCATGCTTATCTTTCTGATATACTACTGTAGATGCCAGTTGTGCTGAGGTAAGAATAGGCTGCTCACACTGCTGTCTACCCTTATCTTTCTGATATAATACTGGAGATGCCAGGTGTGCTGAGGTGAGAATAGGCTGCTCACACTGCTGTCCACCCTTATCTTTCTGATATAATACTGGAGATGCCAGGTGTGCTGAGGTGAGAATAGGCTGCTCACACTGCTGTCTACCGTTATCTTTCTGATATAATACTGGAGATGCCAGGTGTGCTGAGGTGAGAATAGGCTGCTCACACTGCTGTCTACCCTTATCTTTCTGATATAATACTGGAGATGCCACGTGTGCTGAGGTGAGAATAGGTTGCTCACACTGCTGTCCACGCTTATCTCTCTGATATAATACTGGAGATGCCAGTTGTGCTGAGGTAAGAATAGGCTGCTCACACTGTTGTCCACGCTTATCTTTCTGATATAATACTGGAGATGCCAGGTGTGCTGAGGTGAGAATAGGCTGCTCACACTGCTGTCCACCCTTATCTTTCTGATATAATACTGGAGATGCCAGGTGTGCTGAGGCGAGAATAGGCTGCTCACACTGCTTTCTACCCTTATCTTTCTGATATAATACTGGAGATGCCAGGTGTGCTGAGGTGAGAATAGGCTGCTCACACTGCTGTCTACCCTTATCTTTCTGATAAAATAGTGGAAATGCCAGGTGTGCTGAGGTGAGGATAGGCTGCTCACACTGCTGTCCACCCTTATCTTTCTGATATAATACTGGAGATGCCACGTGTGCTGAGGTGAGAATAGGTTGCTCACACTGCTGTCCACGCTTATCTTTGTGATATAATACTGGAGATGCCAGTTGTGCTGAGGTAAGAATAGGCTGCTCACACTGTTGTCCACGCTTATCTTTCTGATATAATACTGGAGATGCCAGGTGTGCTGAGGTGAGAATAGGCTGCTCACACTGCTGTCCACCCTTATCTTTCTGATATAATACTGGAGATGCCAGGTGTGCTGAGGTGAGAATAGGCTGCTCACACTGCTGTCCACACTTATCTTTCTGATATAGTAGTGGAGATGCCAGGTGTGCTGATGTGAGAATATGTTGCTCACACTGCTGTCCACCCTTATCTTTCTGATATAATACTGGAGTTGCCAGGTGTGCTGAGGTGAGAATAGGCTGCTCACACTGCTGTCCACGCTTATCTTTCTGATATAATACTGGAGATGCCAGGTGTGCTGAGGTGAGAATAGGCTGCTCACACTGCTGTCCACGCTTATCTTTCTGATATAATACTGGAGATGCCAGGTGTGCTGATGTGAGAATAGGCTGCTCACACTGCTGTCCACGCTTATCTTTCTGATATAATACTGGAGATGCCAGGTGTGCTGAGGTGAGAATAGGTTGCTCACACTGTTGTCCACGCTTATCTTTCTGATATAATACTGGAGATGCCAGGTGTGCTGAGGTGAGAATAGGCTGCTCACACTGCTGTCCACCTTTATCTTTCTGACTTAATACTGGAGATGTCAGGTGTGCTGAGGTGAGAATAAGCTGCTCACACTGTTGTCCACGCTTATCTTTCTGATATAATTCTGGAGATGACAGGTGTGCTGAGGTGAGAATAGGCTGCTCAAACTGCTGTCCACGCTTATCTTTCTGATATAATACTGGAGATGACAAGTGTGCTGAGGTGAGAATAGACTGCTCACACTGCTGTCCACCCTTATCTTTCTGATATAATACTGGAGATGCCAGGTGTGCTGAGGTGAGAATAGGCTGCTCACACTACTGTTCATGCTTATCTTTCTGATATACTACTGTAGATGCCAGTTGTGCTGAGGTAAGAATAGGCTGCTCACACTGCTGTCTACCCTTATCTTTCTGATATAATACTGGAGATGCCAGGTGTGCTGAGGTGAGAATAGGCTGCTCACACTATCTACCATTATCTTTCTGATATAATACTGGAGATGCCAGGTGTGCTGAGGTGAGAATAGGCTGCTCACACTGCTGTCCACCCTTATCTTTCTGATATAATACTGGAGATGCCAGGTGTGCTGAGGTGAGAATAGGCTGCTCACACTATCTACCATTATCTTTCTGATATAATACTGGAGATGCTAGGTGTGCTGAGGTCAGAATAGGCTGCTCACACTGCTGTCCACCCTTATCTTTCTGATATAATACTGGAGATGCCAGGTGTGCTGAGGTGAGAATAGGCTCCTCACACTACTGTCCACGCTTATCTTTCTGATATAATACTGGAGATGCCAGGTGTGCTGAGGTGAGAATAGGCTGCTCACACTACTGTCCACGCTTATCTTTTCTGATATAATACTGGAGTTGCCAGGTGTGCTGAGGTGAGAATAGACTGCTTACACTGCTGTTCCCCTCCATTGAAGCATGGGAAAATGTGCTTCTATTGTACTTTAAGGCAACACCATCAGGACTATTCCAAGTGGACTAAACATTATATATTGAATATAAATACCTTTTAAATATTTGTTACAACTTCTTAGGGTGCTAGTGTTTCTATGTTCAATGAAGTAAGATGCTGCTTGTAGTGCGGTTCTCCTCCCTTGTGGTGTAGGAAGATATGTTTCTAGTTGATATTCTGATCAAATACTGAAGATACCATGGCGCTGAGGTAAGAAGAAGCTGCTCACACTGCTGTCTTTCCTATCTATCTGATCTAATACTGGAGATATCATGGGAGCACAAGTAAGAAGATGCTGTTTGCACTGCTGTCCACTCTGTCTTTCTGATCTAATACTGGAGATATCAGGGATACTGAGGTAAGAAGAGGCTGCTCACACTACTGTCTATCTGATCTCACACTGGAGATACCAGGAGTGCTAAGGTAAGAAGAGGCTGCTTACACTGCTGTTCCTCTCACTTGATGTGTGTGAAGATGTGCTTCTAGTGGATATTCTGATTCAATACTGGAGATAACAGGGTGTGGAGGTACAAAGAAGCTGCTCACATGACTATGTTCTCTATCTATCTGATCTAATACTGGAGATACCAGGGGTGCTGAAGAAAGAATAAGCTGCTTACACTGCTGCCCACCCATTCTTTCTGAATGCTGAGTGACTGCTGTTACCTGGGAATAGCCTTTGCCAAGAACTGTCATAATATTACCAGGCCGCAGAAGTGGAACTTTCATTTACACATGTTCAGACTCCTGTCCTATTACCATACAGGACATATTTCTGTCAGCATGACAAGACAGCAGTCATTTTAATGTAAAATTTAATGTAAAAGTATTTAGGAATATATTTGTAGTGATGTTTATTTTATTTCCTTCTCTTTTTGAGAACCCCTTTAGTCTGCCAAGATCCCTGTGTGTGTGGGAGGGGACAGCTATGTAGATACATCTTGCTTATTTAAGACTATTGAGAAAAAGGTCCCAAAAATATTTAGAATTTTGTAGCCATTTCATGTGCATGGCATATAAAATGGATTTCCAAATAACATGAGAGAATCATGAAATTGTACTTTGTTACACTCATCTGATATGAAAAGAAATTGTTTGCTGAAATGAGCTGTGCAGAAAAAATGCAATTTTCACCAGACTGGAGAAGCATTTTATTCCACCTATCTTTATTGACCAGTTGTGGTATATACCTACGAGCTTTACATTCTGAGGTTAGATATTGATTTTTTTTTTTGTTTGCTTCAACATTTTTATTCTTTTAGAAACATGACATATGCTGTGAGGTATTCAATTTGAAATGTTGTAAAGAAGATTAAACTGTTCTCTGCTAATAACATTTTCTGGTGTATTACCTAAATGACCAACCTGGGAGCAATGAAAATGACATGCTAATCTCATACCACAACTACTCAGCACGCACTAAGAATCCCAGTTTCTGAGACAAAAGTGTATATTACTAATGCACATTTTAGTGAAATAATTACACAAGGTTCTAATTAGATGCAATAATTTAATAACCCCTTAACCACTTCATGGCCTAGTGATGAAGTGGTAAAGATGTTACGGGAAAAGGTTCCATGTAGTGTAAAATGCAGGGTAAAATGCATTTCCATAATTATTTTTTAGGTTTCCTTTTAAGGAGTACATTGTGCAGTAAAAATGACCTGGTAACGTAATTCTTAAGGCCAGTTACATCAATTACAAATATATAGTTTTTTCAGTGTTTTAGTGATTTAAAAAAAAATCTGAACTTTGTAGAAAAAATGGCTTGAATCACCATAACTTTTTATTTTTCAATCAATAGAGCTGTGCGAAGGATTTGCTTTTTACAAGGTGAGCTACAGTTTTTCTTGACACCATTTTGGGTTACATTAAATTTTTTGATCACTTTTCATTGGATTTTTTGATGCAAGCATTTCCAGGGTCACTGCTGTAAGAGGCAGAGGTATAACACAGCTAGCACCTGCCAAGTTTAGATAGAGTCAGCTTCCCCACTACGTAGACATGCACCCTAACTGTGATGTATGTAGGGGTTAACAGTATTAGGGTTACTTTATAACAAGACATTTTAAATTAGGGAACACATTGGATCAATAGAATATGGGTTCATTGCCTAAACTAGCTGTCCAGCAGCATAAAACCTTTCCCATGGATTCAGTAATTTCATACAAGCCACTGATTTTTCCCACATCAGGCACTTGAAAGAGTGCCGACCCCTATCCTGGAAAAAAAACTGTGTACAGCACTATAAGTTATGCAAGGGTTAGATAAACAATGGCAAGTAAGTACATATGTTTATATATTGTGTTCATCACGATGATAACATAGTTTCAAGATTTAGATATGGTTAGAAAACATTATTATATAGAGGTACTGTCAGTTGATCAAAAAATTTGAGTTACTCAAATGCTCTCTTGACTCTACACCATTTTCCATTTACCACTATGTCACAGCATTGGAGTTGTATTATTCACTTTTAGTATTTTTGAAGCGCAGTAATGGAAATTTCTGCTTGCACTTCAACTGGCCACTTTTTCAGAATCTTCTCATGTGCTTTCCTACCTCCCTTCCAGATGCTGCCAATCACAGTTGAGCTGCTGATTTAGCAGTCAATCAGTCTCAGATGCTACCCAGCTGTGATTGGCAGCATTTTAAAGGTAGGGGTGAAAGCACACACACACACACAGAAAACTCTTAAGAAACATCCTGTTGCACGACAAGCAGAGATTTCACATAATGCTCAACAAAAACAACAACTGAGAATAGCTCTGCTCAGCGCAAATCAGAAAAGAGCAGTAAAATCAAATTAGCTCAGAGATTTTTACTCTTTAAGCATATTCTTAGCTTACATTTTAGCTGTAAGAATTCTCCCCAAGTAAGCACGTAAGAGGTGTGATCTGCACAACTTTGCACATCTCACTTATTTTCGTAAAATAACTCTCTATAGTGCAACAAGTTATTTTGCTCCTTGGCTTCATTGAAAAATCTGTAACAAGACTCCAACTTTTTATATCTTATTTATAAAATATTTGCCTTTTTGTTTGGCCTATTCAGGCACCAATGACCTAAAGTTACATCCTTGTGTGCCCCAAATTTGTGTAATTAGTGTTTTCCATTGCATGCCATTTAATGGTCCCTCATGTTACAAAGTTGTTTATTCTGGGACAAATTAAGATAAAAGCAAAACAAGATGACTAATACAGATAACGCAACTTCTTACTTATAGCAGCCAGAAAGAGAGGTTGGAAGCTGTGGTATTTTTTATGATGAAGACAAGAACTTCTTTGGATTTTGTACAGTATCAGAAAACATCAAATTAAGTGACCCTCATCTGGTGTCAAAAGCAACAGTAAACTTTTACTAGTCCCCCAAAATCTTAGAGCTAGAGAATGGTCTTCAGCTTATTGTTTATAGCTGATAATAAAGTCCATTATTTCTAGCTGGAAAAAGTTTTAAAGATGGCCTGAAATTAAGCAGAGCTGAAAGCTAAAGCTATCAGCGGCACACTAATTAAAATGAATAAATGCAGCAAGGTGACCTTATTACCGTTACGTTTCTCACTGGAGCTATGAATCCTTTAAGTTAGAATTGGTTTGGCACTGCAAAGAGACTGGGTTGTGAAGTCAAATGGAGTGTCCTCATTCTCGACTCTTAACCTTGATGGGTAGTTATGGTCTATTCAAGTTGGATTCCTAGGTGGGCACCATCAAATCTCTAATTGTTGACAGGTGTACTGTGGTAAAAGGAACAGTAGTCAGGAAATAAACCAAAAGTCAATACAGGTAGAAGAACAACAGGTAATAGGTGATAAAACTATAGACATAGAAAAATTCCAAATCTGGAAGCAAGGAGGAGGTCAAGATCAGAAGGTTAGGCCCCGGAACAAATAGACAGGCAAGAATTGTACTTTAAATTTCAGGAGAGGTGCAGAAACCAAAGTTCCTCTAAAGTAAGCTGTCATGGCCTGATGCCAAGTTTGTTGCCAGATAGACTGCAAATTGGAGCTTTGTGTTCATCCAGCAGGATAATGACAGAAGATAATGAAATCGCTGGTGCAAAGGTTTTTGGTTGCCCACTAGTGGAACTCATCACAGGATCTGTGCAATGTGGGTAACAGTTGCTTGCTATTCATCCTATTAAATATCATATGCTGATGCATATTATTTTTTTTCACCTCAACATACTAAGTCTCTTTATTGTTACAAGGAACTTTTCATTTGATTCATGCTACCCAAACCAAGTCAGCATGAATCAGAGCCAGGCTGTACAATTGCAGCCAGGTATATTATCTTTTGAAATGCTCCGATGATCTAGAGAAAATATAGATAGTAGTTCCTATGTAGACATGAGGGAGAGACCTTTGAATCACCTCCCACAGTGCTGGGAAAAGCCAACTAGGGGTTGAGCTAGACTAACTTCTGTCTCTGGTCCCCTGCCAGCACTTCCCAGACATTGACAGGTCTCTCTCTTGTCTACATAGGGAGAGATCACCTGGCGCGGCATTGGGAAAAGCAGCACTTGGAAGGGTAGATCTTCTAAATAAACAGCAGGGTGTTTCAGATAAAAATATACCTTGCTATACCTGCACCAGAAGTATCCTCCTATGTGTTGTGCTGTGCTTCTATATTTCAGCAGCTTCCTACAACTTTCTGGTATTACTCAGTCAGAAGGAAATAAACTGTCTGCTTCTGGATTTGTGCCTTTGGTTCTGTGGTTGGCATCTCTTTCCACTGGGCCACAATACATAACCTTCTCCTTGGGTGATTTACTTCTGTTATATTTGTTTCTGTCAGTTTTGGGTAACAGGTGTTTTTAATTGACTCAGCTTGTGTGTCCTATCACTTTTCGGGTGCATCTTCCCCTACTGAGGTTTCCTGCTGGTGATAGATTTTGTTGGCTTCATTCACTTTGCTTTAGTTTTGTGTGTGATTCCTTTACTCATTAGGGAACTGCTACTCTAGAAATCCTAGGAGTTGCTAAGGACATTCAGGGTAACTCGCTTTCATTTTGGGGCACCGTTACGTTATCTTAAGGTGCCATCTTCTGTGGTCAGGCACAGACAGACAAGGGTTAGAGAGGGGCTTTTCCTAATTTGAAATGGAACCTGTCAGGTTCAGGTATTTGACTTCTTGCTTCATACGTTACCCATATGAATGTGCTTTGGCAGTCAGAATACCTCCTCTTATTTGTTTATAGCAGATATAACATAACTACTGTATTGGGCTAATAGAAGACCATTCACTACTCCTAACAGATCTGTTATATACTTAGTTTGGTGAACCATTACCATTAATAAACAATTCTGCAGTAACTTCTTATAGCTCTGCCTTGTGCCTTTCCTCAATATTTAAAAAAAAATATTAACTGGTGGCAACCATTCCCCTTGTTAAAAGGATAAGTCCTTACACTGACAGCACTGATTGGACACTGTTAGGCCAGGTTCACATTAGCGTTTCTGTTCGCAGCGTATGATCTGCATAGATCCGCATGTGTCATGCATACATATCTTTAACATGGTGTACGCAGGGACATGCGTTTGCATGCGTTCACATGCGGATGCGTACACATGCATTGTTTCGCGGTGTGTGGTGGCGACCGGCAAACGCAACATGTTACATTTTTTGAGGCATCAAACATTGCGAAATCATGCGTATGTGGATGATTGCAGATGGGGGCATCAAAAAAATGCATTACTGTCTATGGGAACGCATTGGTATGTAGGGACATGCGTACGCATGCATTCGATACGCATGCATACTTTAGACTGCGCATGTCCAGAAAATGATGTCACCACCTCCACCAAGCAATAAAAAACACAAACGCATGCCAAAACACATTTAAACTCATGCACACGCAGCATTTTTTGCGTCATGCGTAAAATGTAGCGGAGGTGTAAGCATGCGTTTGTGCATGCAGATGATACGCTGCGCACAGAAACGCTAATGTGAACCTAGCCTTAGAGAGACACACACCCAACTAGAAACTACTAGCTGTTAATTTATTAAGATATTTACAGTAGGAATAACAGATGAATTGTAAAACATTGAACTCTAATAAAGATGCTCCAGAATTGTCATTTCATGAAGAATTGAACTATTTATCAAAAACAGATCTCACACTGACAAGTTCTCATTAATAAGGTCACGTGATATATTATTGTTACAATATTGGTTACTACCACATTATAGATCTATATTTAGGTATGTTTTTGCTATGGGTTGGTTAGACAATTAATCTAGTCTATTGAGGGAAATCTGTCATGCCATTGGTGCGTCCTGTCCAGTCTCACAAGGGCCCAATTCCAGCTCCAAAGCAGCAAGAAGCTTTTGTCACATAAAGAGTTGCATTGTAATGAGCTATTGCACTGGAAAGGGCCCATATATAGTTCTTAGACAGGCCCCTCTTCTGTCTGTCCCTGTGTTTCGGGACCCAGCACCTTCACTAAGTTTTAATGTCCAGCTTTTAGATTTACTAAACTCACAGAAGCACCAGCTCTGTGAAGGTGTCAGATGGAACACTAGACACTTGTATATCCATTTTAAAAGAAAGCATAGAGATTGTAAATTATTATAAATTATTATTGATGTCAGGATAAGGTATGTTATTATTATTTTTATTTTGTGACCATGCAATAAGAATTTCCGTAGACAGCAAAAGAAAATAACGTAAAAAATAGATACCAGCAGGGAATTTCTAGTTATACTGGTTTCCTGACTTCTGGGAATCTGATACACCAGCTACCCTTGAAAACATACAAGTAATAGGGAGTGTCAAAGGAGGGACAAGGAGAGTTTTGGCATAAAGTCCTGAGATTCTTCTGACAACCCGGTACGTATGGCTCTATAAGGGCAATGACTGCTGGGCAGTTTATAGCTGCACTTTTTTGATTCATTTGTTTTAAAGCAAGACTCCAGATTTCTTTTTATTTATTTCAGTGCTAGAGTGGTATTACTAATCTAAGTTCCCTGCCCCATGTCTTATCCTCACAAGCCGCTGTCTTCAGGTCTTCTTGGCGACACTCTACTCCCACGACTGCAACCGTAACTTCTGAATGACCGGAAGCAGGTAATGGTCACAGCATACACTGGAGAGATCCGGCGGGTCACAAACTTTTGGAGACTGACAGGAGCGGTGCCAGGAACAGATGAAGATGGAGTCTGATAAGCATAAGACCAGAGGCAAGAAATTTAGATTAGAAACACCACTCCAACACTGCATTAGAAAAACACTGGAGTGGTGCTTTAATGACTTTGTCCACTACTTTAACATTGATGACCTATCCTTAAGATAGGTCATCCGTATCAGATTGGCGGGGGTGCAATATCCAGAACCACCACAATCAGCCATCCTAGATGCCGGTGAAAGCCGGAACTGCTCACTTTCTGAGCTGCTCGGTCTACTGACAGTGACTGCAGCCGGGTTCTACACATCAGCCACTTATTTAAATCAATAGGGGTCAGATGTGCAATACCCTGCCATGGCCACTATTTGTAGACAGAGCAGCTCTATAACTGAGCATTTCAGAAAGTCACAGACAACAAAGATAGCTGATCAGTGGGAGTAGCAGGTGTCGCACTCCCACTGATCCAACATTGATGGCCTATCCCAAGGATAGGCCATCAATGTTAAAATAGTGGACAGCCTCTTTAAACAAATAAATGGCTTCCAGGTTGATAGCTGAACTTTAGGTGCAGCTTTTGCATTGTCATGTAAAGTATACAAATCAGTCAATGCATTAACATGTGCTATACTTAAGTGACAAGAGGCAGCCAGCTATGCTGTAGTTCTGTAGTTGAAAGCAGATCAGGAACACTTCCCAAATCATAGAGATTTACCAAACATCTTTAAAGACCTGTCAAAATAATTAATAGGTTGTGTGTAAGTGCTTTACTAGCAATGAGTTTGGAACAATGCCAGTTTCTTACTTATGTGAATCTAGGGGACAAACCTAGAAAATTACAGACTTGTAACTGTAAACTACATTTTCCACTGTACTTAATCTCTTCCATACAGAAGACAGGAGGAGAAGAAAAAACTATCTACAGTGCCTGGAAATAAAATTGACTCTACAGGCAATATTAAAAGCCAGTAAATGTCAAATAAACTCAGTACTTTCCCAACTTTCCATGCTGGTAAATGATGTATATTTTGCTGTTGTAAATGATTTTGTGATTTAAGGATTATTTTTTGGAATTTATTTTGGAGTTATAGAATTTGATATTAATTATATTTTAACTAAAATAATTTTTTTCTAAACATTCTAAACTGTGCTGCAATTACAGATGAAACACAAGTGAATATATTATTGCAAAATATACCTGCAAAATATACCTGTCACAGTTCTACCTCTCAGGGTGTCGGATGCAATTACTGACAGCTCAGATGTCCAATCTGCTATAAGGGTGTGCTGAAGCTGTCAGTGTGTTGACAGCCCGACTATCCAATCTGAGACTGTGAGGCGTCGGCTATCTCCAGGTGTTCATTACTTCAGGTAATTACCATGCTACTTAACTGAGTCTCCCAGAACTCTGCTAGACATACATTCAGCTTGTGAGGTTTGCTATCCTGTGCCTTGAGTTCTGTTTGCTTGATCTGTTGCCTGCCCTTGGACTTCGTTCTGACCATCTGCCTGTATAACCCCTTCAGCTCTGATCTGTTATCCTCCCGGTACTCTGACCTTGGAAGGTTACTTGACTACGCTTTTGTCTCTACCATCTGTTTATGACTTACCCTCCTGGCTTCTGACCTTGGACTCCTTAACCATTCTGACTTGTGGCTTGGACGTGAGAAGTGACTAGCATCACAATACCCTTAAAGGGGTTTCCTGGAACTATGACATTGATGACCTATCTGTAGGAATTCAAGTGAACAGGAGGTAAATGGCATTACTTGATAGTGATTATAAAACAATGTGCAAAATAGTGTGGGGAATACATCTAGCACATCAAAGGATTAGCTGCCTGCTCTAGCAGCAGATGAAACTAATGAACAGCACAGATATGTGAATTATTTAGTGGCAGACACCGCAAGGGTTGACATAACATAGGTTCAATCTGTGCAGTGACAAAGGGGCTATTGTACTGCAAAAGGCCCATATACTATTCTTGCACAGGGGCCATCTTCTGCCTATGTCTGCCAATGAGATGCCTTATGCTATACTATAACTGGAATTCATTTGGTCGGTTATCAGTACGGTTGTTCAACAGTAAAATAATTTTTCTTTAGACATGGATTGTTTGAAAATAACAAACGGAGGAATATTCGCCATCTTTGTACTTTTTGGATCCAGTGTTGGCAACTGCAGAAGCTTGATCTGGCTCCAGAATCAGTGTCTGCTCCACTCAGAAGTCACAGCCTATTATTAGCTTCAGTGGTCAGCTGACTCAAAGAACGTTTCATTAGATGTTTCCCTGATGATGCACTCTTCTAGTCACCTGATTGCTACAGCTAATTACAGGCTGCGTTGCTCAACCTTTCAAATGTGCAGATACCTAGAGCTGAACACATTGGATCCATGGAGACCCTGGAAGATCAATATGCCTATATTCTTTGGGGGGGGGGTTTAAGTGTTACTATTGGACAAGCCCTTTAGGCTCATGCACTCATATTACATATCCCTTTTCTATTGTATTGCATCTCTGTATCCCATGATTTTATACAGACGTTTATACAAACGCGAAAGAAAAAAATTGTGGCATGTTCATTGTATTCTGTTTGCAAACTAGTAATATCTCTATGCAAGTGGTGTCATATTGAGCTTGTAGAGCTTTGTAGTAAAGGAGCAGTCTCTGTACAATACTGCACAGCTTTAAGCCTTAGGTGCATGGAGGATCCTAGATGCCAGACATCCAGCAAACATTTCTTTTGCATATCATAAATGCTGACTTCAGACAACTCCTGTGCACCACAGATTAATGGAACCATAAAAGACAGCTTGTAAAATATTACAGATTTTATGTTTTTAAAAACGAAATGATCTAAAACATACCACAAGAAGTAACGTCTAGCATGCTATTTTTTCTGAAAAATTGTATACATACAATTAAAAATAATTTCCAGATAGTACGTCAATTAATGTCATAACTACATTACACAAAACTATTATTTAAAAGCCAAAGTTCTGAATATAGACTGGAACCAATCTACTTTCCTCCAGTTTATGCAAAGTATAAAATAAGAAGATGGAGCTTCTATCTGCATTCATTCACAGTTTCTATCTCAGTTTCCTCTTTGTTAAAATATAGGACAAATGAACGTCGAATACTTTCATAGCACTGGTCAGAACTAATAAATGTAATGCATTATGTCTTCTTTTTCCTATTTGCTCTCTCAACAGAGGAGCAATTTTTACTAAGCTGATGTTACGATTATACAGTAGGTTTTTGCAGCAGTCCCATGTAAAACCACAATAACACGCATTCGATTTCACATTCCAGCATACTGTGTACTAAAATAATGACAAATGGAATCATGTTGATACTTAGAAACACCAACTATTACCACAACTCCCACTTAAATACACCCCTAAAATTAGCAAATTTAATAAAAAAAATTTTTACAGATAAATATTCTTACCTATTTTTTTTAAATATTAGACATGTTTTCAACATAAAAATGAAGTCTTCAAAACATAGGCTGTTTTGTCTGGTCACTTTCTGGCTGGCTCGTCTCGTATAGGAATTAAAGGGGCCTTTGGCTACAAGTCTTCAGTTACTCTGTGCGACAGCAGACTTGTGAACCCTCACATTACGCACACTGAGCACTGTGAGGATTCTCCGCTACCAGCACCAACACCACACAGTCATGTGACCGCAAATATGTGATTTGCATACTTCCGGCCACATTCCAACTAGACTGTTTACCGTCTCGCTCAATTCACCAGCATTGAGAGAGGCCACTCCCATCTAGTCTGCAGTTGACAGCATGTATGCAAATGACATACTCGCAGGCACGAATCCTCATAGCATGTACTGCACGTGATGTGAGGATTCACGAGTCTGCAGTTACATAGAAGCCAGATAACCCCTTTAAAATTAGCCATGATGCAATCTGTCAAAAATGTATATTTATCACATACATACAGCTTTTTGCCAAACCTTGCAAAATGCTGGAGATATTTATGTGCCTTATTTCCTAGGGATTCTGACAGGAGATTAGCACTGCCTGAACCATGGTCATCATGAATTACATATTGGCTGTGGTATTCCAGCAAACAGGTCTCTCCCAATGTGTGTGTATAATGGGAGACCTGTCAGATTACAAGAGTGGGGAGCATACAAGCCACAGGACACATGCCACATGCTAGTCATCGGGGATGTCTGATGCATAGTCCATGGCCACCTTTTCAAACAATGCTTTTTCTGAATACTGAAGAACTTCCACACAACACATACACTGCTGTAATAGCGCAGCACAAGCCACGGCAGCATAAATATCCTATCTGGTTCCCTTTAAGGGTACATTCCCACGATCCGAAAGTAGCAGCGCTTTGTACACCGCACATGTTCGCTGCGTTTGAAGCGCTGCCTTCTATTGAACACAGCTAAATCAGCATGTGTTCCCTGAACCGTGCATATTTACCGCATTCAATACATTCTATTGGTGACATTTCTGCTGCGAAGACTAGAGTCTCCGCAACAGGGATTGACATACTGTTGTCTTGAAAGATGTGCCACACGTCAGTGTCCGCAGGTGAGCCGCAGGCGCACATACCTGCATAGAGGCCATTGGATTTCTAGAAATCTCATCCACTATGCTGTAACATCTGGTCGTTGTGGGTTTGATGCCGCATAAATACGCAGCGTTCATCCCGCAGCAATCACTGATCATGGGCACGTACCCTAATAGAACAAAATGTCTCAGACTTTAGAATTCGTTTCTAGCATAAAGCTTTGTTTCTAACATCTGTAATTAATATAAAAAACAAGACACAGAAAACTAAGGTCAATATGAGTTTAAGGTGTAATCGTAATTTTAGTTTTTCAATTTTTTTTATAAATCAGTAGCACATGTATAAATAAATTTTAAATATATCTTACTATAGAAATTTGCTTCTTTCTCCTACTGAACCGATTTTTCAACCTCTAAATTTTCACTTCTTGGGTAAAATTAGTCTTCTGTGAATATAGATTTTCCAATTACTGAGATAGGAGACAACAGTTGGTGCTCATAAAGTTCTATGGAGAACTGTAACTGTCATTTCAGGTTACTTGCAGCAGAATATCTGCCTCCAGCTCCTTTCACCCCTTCAATAGAATTTTAAAAGAAAAACTATCATCTTTTAGCTCAATAAAGAGGAAATTTGTCTTCATTGATTACAGTTTTTAAAGATTTTACCCATGAATAGGGAATGAAAAATCAATCCAGGAGGAGAAAGAAATAGATTTTATTTTCTGTATTTTTGATTTGAGAAATATAAATTAATACAGCAGTTATTCCTTAATATCATATTTGTGTTAGGATTTTGCTCGGGTCTTTCTTGCAGAAGGTTCTTTAGCCTTACAGTTCTTATATACTTTACACCAGAAAATCGGATAATCCAGCAGGTTCCATAGAAGCATTATTATTATTAAAGGAATTTTACTGTGCATGGAATAAGTACACATGATATGAGTGCAGTATCGCACATACTTGTCGCCAACAGATTTAAGAATATTTCTTAGGAGGACATATTGCTTATTTTTTCCATTTTGGAGTGTGAGATTCTTGCAGCTGTAATCCGCAGTAAGTCTGAATACTGTTTCAACAAGTTCATATGAAGATCCTCATCAAATCGAGAAATGTGTGTGATGATAAATTTAACTACAGAGTGTGAAATAAATTAAAATGCAATGATATTCTTGCTGAACAGTTATGTAATTGTTTTATATATGCACCCCTTATGCAGGATACACAGCATATTATATAACACCACCCAAAAGCAGGAAATACCAAAAATGACCAGAGAGTATAACAAAAATTCCTACAATAGGAAATATGCTGCAAAATACTCCAGTAAGAAAATTAAATAATTAAACCAATATATATATATATATATATATATATATATATATATATATATATATATATATATATATTGAATTATTCTTTTATTAATGCAGAAAAAAAGATTAAAAACAGCATACAACAAGGACAAATTAAAAGTTGAGGTAGGCAAGAGGAGCAAAAAGTCACCAAAAACAATACATTGTCAATATCAGATGTAATGGAATGCTGAAAAAGCATGAAATAATAATGAACATATGAAAAAAAGACCACATCAAAAGGGAGGCACAAGGTGGCATCAAACCAAACAATCCCTGAATGTTTTGTTGCATATGATCTCTGGGTCGTGTAGAATGGGCCAATATTTGTGACAGATCTGTATTATATCATTCCATCTTCCGTGAAAATTTATAATGAGTCAGCCTGAATCTTTTGCTAGGTACTTTGATTTTCGGAATCAATAATTCATGTCAATCGCCATAGAGAGCATATTCATATCCACAGCAAATGTTGTCATGACTATAAACCCTGTGTAAGAATTTCTGGCTTAGTTGTTCAACTTCACTTTCAAAATCTTGGTTTGGATCACAAATACGTCCTGCACGTAAACTTTGACTGGTGGGTGCTGAATGTATAATGCGATGGATGTATCAAAGATGCATGTAGATACAGTATGAGATGACACTAGTGTCTTTACGGGAGACAGTGGTATGACTTGTCCCATGTGGCCCAGAAAATATTTTAAGATCAAAAAATCAATTGATTTTTATTCATTTGTGCATGAAAGTTTGATATTTTGATGATTTTTGTTAAGAACAGCCAACAAAGATTCCAATGTGGATCTTCTACCCTGCCAGATAAACAAAATTTCATCAATACATCACATCCATGACACTAGCGAACCATCCATAGATAAATGAGCTGCTAAAAGTTGATCAATTTCCCATAAACAGGGAAAATGTAGCAACTGTTCTGCATGTTCCGATGTCATTGAAACTAATGTTTCATAATTCTACACAGGACCATGAGTTTACAATTTTACACCACAAACTGTAGGACCAATGTATTTATCTATGAGATATATTGATCACATTTTGTTTTTTTGGCAGTGTTAAAGATCTGCTTTGGACTCATTTTGGCTGTTCTTCACAAAAAACATCTAGATCATGCATCAAACTTTCAGACAGAATTAAATAAAAATCCATTGAGTTTTTTTGGATCTCAAAATACTTATTGATCTGAGTGGGACAATGCATACCACTATCTTTTGTGAAGACACTAGTGTCAACTTTTATCTACATCTATTTTTGGCAAATCCATCATATGTTAAACGTTCAATACCCACCGCTCACAAGATTCAGTCCAACTCATTACAAATTATCATGGGAGAAGGAATGATATTAAGCAGATCTATTGAAAATATTGGTCTGTTCTACAAGACCTGGAGATCAGAAAATATATTTCAATGATCCCTACATTACAGCCAATTGCAATAAAACATTGACAGATTGTTTGGTTCAAAGTCACTATGTGCCTCTCATTTCTAAGTTCATTTTCCAATCCACGAGGCCCAAATTGAGTTCTTAGAAATGTGGCAGCTATTCTGCAGGTTCCTAATCTTTTACATAATTCTTAACAAGACCATGAGTTTCAGATTTTACACCACATAATCTGTAGGACCAATGTAATTATCTATGAAGCAACTTGTTTCTCTCATGTATGTGGGCATGATCTTCAGAGAACATAAAGTCCATACTTTGGAACACATTTAGGATATCAAGTTAAGGTACCTTCACACTAAACGACTTTACAATGATAACGATAGCGATCCGTGACGTTGCAGCATCCTGGCTAGCAATATCGTTGTGTTTGACACGCAGCAGCAATCAGGATCCCGCTGTGAGATCGCTGGTCGTTGCTGAAAGTCCAGAACTTTATTTCGTCGCTGGATCTCCCGCTGACATCGCTGAATCGGTGTGTGTGACGCCGATGCAGCGATGTCTTCACTGGTAACCAGGGTAAACATCGGGTTACTAAGCGCAGGGCTGCGCTTAGTAACCCGATGTTTACCCTGGTTACCATTGTAAAAGTAAAAAAAAACACATACTCACATTCCGGTGCCCGGCGTCCGCTTCCCTGCACTCCTCCTGCATCCTGTGTAAGTGCCGGCCGTAAAGCAGCGCGGTGACGTCACCGCTCTGCTCTGTGGGAGATGCCGGAGATGTTCGGCGCTGACACAGGATGCAGGAGGAGTGCAGGGAAGCGGACGCCGGGCACCGGAATGTGAGTATGTGGTTTTTTTTTTTACTTTTACAATGGTAACCAGGGTAAACATCGGGTTACTAAGCGCGGCCCTGCGCTTAGTAACCCGATGTTTACCCTGGTTACCAGGGGACTTCGGCATCGTTGGTCGCTGGAGAGCCGTCTGTGTGACAGCTCTCCATCGACCACACAGCGACTAAACAGCGACGCTGCAGCGATCGGCCTCGTTGTCTGTATCGCTGCAGCGTCGCTTAGTGTGAAGGTACCTTTAGCATGCAAGATTAAATCTAATAATCTAGAGGCCATCCAGAGCTCTAACCTCTTGCAAGATATTTTCATGACAAAAGTCCTCATTCTTGGTCTCAATTGAAAATTAAAGAGATTGACCACATGCTTCTGGAATCAATAGGGCGTGACATGATGACTTATCTCGCAATAAAAGAGTGTGGTGGATCAAAATCCTTAGAACTATGATAACACAAGGTCTAAATGAACAATTTGGCATCAATAGCTTTTTGTAAATTCTATTCTGGCTTGTTGATCTTCTGTGTTTTTCCTATTTACCTCAATTGACTCTTCAGCAGGGGGCTTTCAGCAGCTTGTCTGGTGGTTTTAGGCCTCAGTAACCATTCTTTCATGGTTTATTATCTTCCTTCTTATCATTACTATTTATCTTTCAAAACATTTTTTTTCTTTTCGTGATGCCTGCATATGATACGTATTGCATTTCCTTGGGATGGGCAAGCTCGGTTGTGTGGAATTGATGTATGCATGTATATTTGTGCTGGTAGTTGTGTTCAGCATGCACACATATATATTTAACCCCTTAGTGACCCAGCCAAATTTTTGAAATCTGACCAGTGTCACTTTATGTGGTAATAACTCTGGAATGCTCCAACATATCCCACTGATTTTGAGACTGTTCTTTTGTGACATATTGTACTTTATGTTAATGGTAAATTTATTTTGAAAAAAATAGCAATTTTCAAACTTTAAATAATTGTCTCTTTAATCCAGATAGTCATTTCATTGTCTCTTTGCGCTTTTCATTCACTCTTACACTCATATGCTCTCGCCTTTTTACACATACTCCCTCTTTTCAACTTCCCTTCCATTTATTTTTTCACAATCGCTCACCTTTTGTTCGTCATCTCCTTTCCCCTTTGCTCTTTTTATTATAATCTTTTTTCCCCACACATTTTTTACACAATTAGTACCGTATTTTCCGGCGTATAAGACGACTGGGCGTATAAGACGACCCCCCAACTTTACCAGTTAAAATATAAAATCTTCTTAAAAGTCGGGGGTCTTCTTATACACCCTATGTCGTCTTATAGGGCCGGTGAATATGTGCCTTTTGGGGGGGGGGGGGGGGAGTGATCCTGATGCCGAGGGGGCGTCTCACAGGAAAGTGAGTATCCCCCATTACCTTATCGTAGCGGTGCAGCGTGGGGGTCTCAGTGCTGGGAGTGGCGGCGGCGGCGGCTGCTGTGCTCTGGTGCGGCGGTTGCTGTGCTCTGGTGCGGCGGCTCCTCTTCTGTGTGGGGCCTCTGTGCTGTGAGGTGGCGGCGGCAGCGGCGTATCTTTATCCAGTTGGGGCTCCTCCGGCATCTCCTTAGCCCTGGAGGCCCCGCCGCAACTCCATCGGTGCAATGCAGCGGCCATTTTCCCGGAGGCAGCTCAATAGGTGCGATGCGGTGGCCTCCGGGAAAATGGCCGCTGCTCAGATTCAGATCTCGTCCCGAAATCTCGGGACACGAGATCTGAATCTGAGCAGCGGCCATTTTCCCGGAGGCCACCACATTGCACCGATGGAGTTGCGGCGGGGCCTCCAGGGCTAAGGAGATGCCGGAGGAGCCCCAACTGGATAAAGATACGCCGCTGCCGCCGCCACCTCACAGCACAGAGGCCCCACACAGAAGAGGAGCCGCCGCACCAGAACACAGCAGCCGCCGCCGCTCCCAGCACTGACACCCCCACGCTGCACCGCTAGGATAAGGTAATGGGGATTACTCACTTTCCTGTGAGACGCCCCCTCGTCATCAGGATCACTCCCCCTCCCCACCCACCATATACACCGGCGTACAAGTCGATTCCCGGCGTATAAGACGACCCCCGACTTTTAAGAAGATTTTCGGGGGTTAAAAAGTCGTCTTATACGCCGGAAAATACGGTACTTATTTTGTTTTTTGTTCTTAAATTTAATTCTTTTTTTTTTCATCAGTACATGTTTTACTATCCATTATTATTTTTTATCATATTTATACATATATATTTTTTTCGTATAATATATTCTCATTACCCTATTGTTTGCATACACTGTTTTTGTACATTTCTGCAGGCACAATATTTGTTCCTTTACTATTTTCATATACAGAATATGTCATGTCCTTTCAATTCACCCTTTCATTTTTCTTTTTACTTTTTTATACTTTATTATTCGTTTGTTTATTCTCCCTTTATTTTTTTTTTGCTTCATAATATAATTATCTTTATTTTCAGTTCTTTCCTCTGTTATTTTTTTTATTCTGTCCCTTTAACTATTTCTCTGTGCCACTGGTACTGCACGCTTGTCTAGGTTGCGTTAACCTCTTGGTGACGTCACTCTATGAGCCATGGCATTCTAAGCTCTGCTAAATATGCAATAAAGGAAACTGTGATTCTACCATAGCTGCTGCAACAAGTAAACTAAGTGATACATAGCTGAACATGAGAATAATAACCAAACAACTCAAAATGTACAAAAATGCATTTCTGACATTTAAACAAAAAAAAAAAATAATGACCAATATAACCACCTGTCTTTCCAATAACAGTCATAAGCCTTCCACCCATGGCGTCATTCAGTTTCTTAACCCCTTCATGACCCAGCCTATTTTGGCCTTAATGACCTTGCCGTTTTTTGCAATTCTGACCAGTGTCCCTTTATGAGGTAATAACTCAGGAACACTTCAACGGATCCTAGCGATTCTGAGATTGTTTTTTCGTGACATCAAAATTGGGCTTCATGTTAGTGGTAAATTTAGGTCGATAATTTCTGAGTTTATTTGTGAAAAAAACAGAAATTTGGCAAAAATTTTGAAAATTTCGCAATTTTCACATTTTGAATTTTTATTCTGTTAAACCAGAGAGTTATGTGATACAAAATAGTTAATAAATAACATTTCCCACATGTCTACTTTACATCAGCACAATTTTGGAAACAAATTTTTTTTTTGCTAGGAAGTTATAAGGGTTAAAATTTGACCAGTGATTTCTCATTTTTACAACAAAATTTACAAAACCATTTTTTTTAGGGACCACATCACATTTGAAGTCAGTTTCAGGGTTCTATGTGGCTGAAAATACCCAAAATTGACACCATTCTAAAAACTGCACCCCTCAAGGTGCTCAAAACCACATTCAAGAAGTTTATTAACCCTTCAGGTGTTTCACAGCAGCAGAAGCAAGAGGAAAGTAAAAAATGAACATTTAACTTTTTAGTCACAAAAATGATCTTTTAGCGAAAAATTTTTTATTTTCCCAAGGGTAAAAGGAGAAACTGGACCACGAACGTTGTTGTCCAATTTGTCCTGAGTACGCTGATACCTCATATGTGGGGGTAAACCACTGTTTGGGCGCACGGCAGGGCTCGGAAAGGAAGGAGCGCCATTTGACTTTTTCAATGAAAAATTGGCTCCAATCTTTAGCGGACACCATGTCGCGTTTGGAGAGCCCCCGTGTGCCTAAACATTGGAGCTCCCCCACAAGTGACCCCATTTTAGAAACTAGACCCCCCAAGGAACTTACCTAGAAGCATAGTGAGCACTTTAAACCCCCAGGTGCTTCACAAATTGATCCGTAAAAATGAAACAATACTTTTTTTTCACACAAAATTATTTTAGCCTCAATTTTTTCATTTTCACATGGGCAACAGGATAAAATGGATCCTAAAATTTGTTGGGCAATTTCTCCTGAGTACGCTGATACCTGATATGTGGGGGTAAACCACTGTTTGGGTGCACGGCAAGGCTCGGAAGGGGAGGCGTGCCATTTGACTTTTTGAATGGAAAATTAGCTCCAATCGTTAGCGGACACCATGTCGCGTTTGGAGAGCCCCTGTGTGCCTAAACATTGGAGCTCCCCTACAAGTGACCCCATTTTGGAAACTAGACCCCCCAAGGAACTTATCTAGATGCATAGTGAGCACTTATAACCCCCAGGTGCTTCACAGAAGTTTATAACGCAGAGCCGTCAAAATAAAAAATAATTTTTCTTTCCTCAAAAATGATTTTTAGCCCAGAATTTTTTATTTTCCCAAGGGTAATAGGAGAAATTGGACCCCAAATCTTGTTGTCCAGTTTGTCCTGAGTACGATGATACCCCATATGTGGGGGTAAACCACTGTTTGGGTGCACCGCAGGGCTCGGAAGGGAAGGCACGCCATTTGGCTTTTTGAATGGAAAATTAGCTCCAATCATTAGCGGACACCATGTCGCGTTTGGAGAGCCTCTGTGTGCCTAAACATTGGAGCTCCCGCACAAGTGACCCCATTTTGGAAACTAGACCCCCCAAGGAACTTATCTAGAAGCATAGTGAGCACTTTGAACCCCCAAGTGCTTCACAGAAGTTTATAACGCAGAGCCATGAAAATAAAAAATAATTTTTCTTTTCTCAAAAATGATTTTTTAGCCCACAATTTTTTATTTTCCCAAGGGTAACAGGAGAAATTGGACCCCAAAAGTTGTTGTCCAGTTTCTCCTGAGTACGCTGATACCCCATATGTGGGGGTAAACCACTGTTTTGGCACACGTCGGGGTTTGGAAGGGAAGTAGTGACGTTTTGAAATGCAGACTTTGATGGAATGCTCTGCGGGCGTCAGGTTGCGTTTGCAGAGCCCCTGATGTGCCTAAACAGTAGGAACTCCCCACAAGTGACTCCATTTTGGAAACTAGACCCCCCAAGGAACTTATCTAGATGTGTGGTGAGCACGTTCAACCCCCAAGAGCTTCACAAAAGTTTACAACGCAGGGCCGTGAAAATAAAAAATCATTTTTCTTTCCTCAAAAAAGATGTTTTAGCAAGCAATTTTTTATTTTCACAAGGGTAACAGGAGAAATTGGGCCCCAATATTTGTTGCCCAGTTTGTTGTGAGTGTGCTGGTACCCCATATGTGGGGGTAAACCACTGTTTGGGCGCACATCAGGGCTCGGAAGGCAAGTAGTGACATTTGAAATGCAGACTTTGATGGAATGGTCTGCGGGCATCACGTTGCATTTGCAGAGCCCCTGATGTGCCTAAACAGTAGAAACACCCCACAAGTGACCCCATTTTGGAAACTAGACCCCTGAAGGAACTTATCTAGATGTGTGGTGAGCACTTTTAACCCCCAAGTGCTTCACAGAAGTTAATAACGCAGAGCCGTGAAAATAAAAAATAATTGTTCTTTCCTCAAAAGTTATGCTTTAGCAAGTAATTTTTTATTTTTGCAAGGGTAACAGGAGAAATTGGACCCCAACAGTTGTTGCCCAGTTTGTCCTGAGTATGCTGGTACCCCAAATGTGGGGGTACACCACTGTTTGGCCGCACGTCGTGGCTTGGAAGGGAGGGAGCACCATTTAACTTTTTGAACGCAAGATTGGCTGGAATCAATGGTGGCGCCATGTTGCGTTTGGAGACCCCTGATGTGCCTAAACAGTGGAAACCCCTCAATTCTAACTTCAACACTAACCCCAACACACCCCTAATCCTAATCCCAACTGTAGCCATAACCCTAATCACAACCCTAACCCCAACACACCCCTAACCACAACCCTAACCCCAACACACCCGTAACCCTAATTCCAACCCTAACCCTAATCCCAACCCTAACCACAACTGTAACCCCAACACACCCCTAACCCTATCCGTAACCCTAACCACAAGCCTAATCTTAACCCTATTTCCAACCCTAGCCCTAATTCCAACCCTAACTCTAATTCCAACCCTAACCCTAAGGCTATGTGCCCACGTTGCGGATTCGTGTGAGATTTTTCCGCACGATTTTTGAAAAATCTGCAGGTAAAAGGCACTGCATTTTACCTGCGGATTTACAGCAGATTTCCAGTGGTTTTTTTGTGCGGATTTCACCTGCGGATTCCTATTGAGGAACAGGTGTAAAACGCTGCGGAATCCTCACAAAGAATTGACATGCTGCGGAAAATACAACGCAGCGTTTCTGCACGGAATTTTCCGCACCATGGGCACAGCGGATTTGGTTTTCCATAGGTGTACATGGTACTGTAAACCTGATGGAAAACTGCTACGAATTCGCAGCGGCCAATCCGCTGCGGATCCGCGGCCAATCCGCTGCGGATCCGCGGCCAAATCCGCACTGTGTGCACATGCCATAACCCTAACCCTACCCCTAACCCTAACCCTACCCCTAACCCTACCCCTAGTTCTAACCCTAGTTCTAACCCTAACCCTAGTGGAAAAAGAAAAAAAAATATTTTCTTTATTTTATTATTGTCCCTACCTATGGGGGTGATAAAGGGGGGTTTATTTATTATTTCTTTATTTTGATCGCTGTGATAGAACCTACCACAGCGATCAAAATGTACTTTGTAATGAATCTGCCGGCCGGCAGATTCGGCGGGCGCACTGCGCATGGGCCCGCCATTTTGGAAGATCGCGGTGCCCAGGGAGAAGACGGACCGACTTCGGGAGGCTGGGTAAGTATGAGGGGGTGGTGGGGGGGTGGATCGGAGCACAGGGGGGGGATCGGAGGACGGGGGGAGCGGACAGGAGCACGGGGGAGCGGACAAGGGGACGGAGGGGGGTACCGGACAGAACGGAGGACTGGGGAGGAGATCGGGGGCGGTGGGGGGGGGCAGAACATGATTTCCAGCCATGGCAGATGCTATTGCAGCATCGGCCATGGCTGGATTGCAATATTTCACCATTTTCATAGGTGAAATATTGCAAATTGCTCTGATTGGCTGTTGCACTTTCAACAGCCAATCAGAGCGATCGTAGCCACGTGGGGGCAAAGCCACCCCCCCTGGGCTGAAGTACAACTCCCCCTGTCCCTGCAGATCGGGTGAAATAAGAGTTAACCCTTTCACCCGATCTGCAGGGACACGATCATTCCATGACGCCACATAGGCGTCATGGGTCGGATTGGCACCGACTTTCATGACGCCTACGTGGCGTCAAAGGTCAACTTTTTTGGGCAGCACCAACCACAGCTTCCCAGACAATGTTCAGAGAGGTGTACTGTTTTCCTTCATGGTAAATCTTTAAGAAGTTTCCATAAGTTCTCAATAGGGTGTCAGTCAGGTAAGGAAAAAGCCATGTCCTTATTCTTTCCTCCCCAGTGAAGTCCTTTACTGGCTAGCCAAGGAGTAGACAACTTAAATGCATGTGATGGTGCATTGTTCTGCATAAAAATCATGGTTTTCTTGAAAGATGTATACTTTTTCCTCCACAACATATTGAAGAGAATGTCTTCTAAAAACTGACAGTAGGTTTGGGAGTTGATTTTGAGTCCATTTTCAAAATGAAAAATTCAATTAGCTCATCTTCACTAATACCAACCCATAGTAGCCCACCTCCACCTTGCTGTCATCTGAGTTGAAGTGGAGGTCTGTGTTCATTACTGATCCAACCACCAGCATCTGGTCTATCAAAAGTCATTCTCATCGCATCAGTCCATAAAACCTTTGAAAAACCTGTCTTCATATAGTTCTTGGCCCAGTCTTGATGTTTCAACTTATGTGTCTTAGTTTGGTCGGGTTTGAGCCTTCGTTACCTTGGCCGTGTCTGAACACTTAACACCTCGTACTATTGGGAACTCCAGGCAGCTGTATCTCTGCAATATGACAGCACTGGAGGATAATGGGTTAATCATCGTTTCACGTTTGATTCTTCTCAAATCTTTGGATGTTAATAACTTTCTTTTTTTCCTCAACACGTTGTTTACAACTTTGTTAACTATTTGCAACAAAACTTTGATGTTTCTGTGATCACAGCCCCAACATCTTTGTGATGTCTGCTACCATCCTCTGTAAAGGCTTTTAAAAATTTCTGACTTTTCCCAGTCAGTTAAATCTCTTTCTTGGCCTCTTTTGCTTGAAGAAAACAAGCTGCCTAATAATTATTCACACCTTGGTAAAAAGAGGTGATATCTTTAGGCCACACCCTCCCTCATTACACAAATACACATCACCTGATCTCCTTCATCCAATGAGCATTCAAGTTTATACAGCTTGGAGGTGGAGAATCTACATAAAAATAATGATATGGTCAAATGCTCACCCGCCTAATAATTCTGCACACAGTGTATGTCTACATAGTATCTATAAAGTATATACAAACAGTGTTTCTACATCACCTTGTGTATATGCTATACAAGTATGCAACTGTATAAATCCACAGAACATCCATAAATCCAGTGTATAGACACTTAATCCAATACATATAGTTGTTTGTCTTCTGCTCTGTTCTTAGCAATGTAGCCATGTACATTCTTTGGCCCTGTAACAAATTGTGCGCGAGGCTCCTAACCGCCATACACTGCATGACAACTGGATGATTTCCTGGAACATCAATATATTAACTACTAAGGAATAACAAAGCATCATTAAAATAAACTGTCACAGGAAGATCTCTACTAGGAGAATATAATTATTTGAGCATTTCAGGGAAAAAAAGCCTCATTAAATATGGGACAGGTCGGCTTTCTTTAGTTTTGGGAAGCATTACCCATACTCTAATGAATTCATCATTGTCTGCGGTTTCTTCTCTTCACTACAGAACATCACGGCGTTAGGAAATAATAAGCCTCATGTGAAAATCAGTTTCATCTGTGCTTGATAAATAAATATTAGATGTTGTCTTTTAGGCAAACAATGAATATCTGCATTCATGTATTAGTTTCTGACGCCCTGCTTCACCTGCTTCATTTTCAGAAGGATCTCCTATGCAGTAGTGATAACTTCAGTATCTATTATGATTAGTGATGAGTGAGTATACTTATTACTCAACATTTCCCGAGCATGCTCGGGTGGTCTCTGAGTATTTCAGCGTGTTTGGAGATTTAGTTTATATCGACGCAGCTGCACGATTTGCAGCTGGTAGACAGCGAATACATCTGGGGATTGCCTGACAAACAGGCAATCCCCACATGTATTCAAGCTGTCTACCAGCTGCAAATCATGCAGCTGCGTCAATATAAACTAAATCTCCAAACACGCTGAAATACTCAGAGACCACCCGAGCATGCTCGGGAAATGTTGAGTAATGAGTATACTCGCTCATCACTAATTATGATGTATTACGCCACCTACAGCACTAGTAATAGAAGATAGTTTATTAGTAAAAGATTTCCACTTTCGAAATGCAATTGGATACTTAGAAAACACTAAATACAGACAGTACTCACCTCCCTGTGTCCAGCGCAGATTCTCCGTGAGACTCCAGTCTGTATTGGCTGTAACAGTGGTGTTTCAGCTACAGCCTACATGACTACTGCAGGTAATCACTGAGCTCAGTAGTTTGTACTATCTACTTCGGTAGAGCCGCTAAGCTCAGTGATTGGCTGCAGCAGTGATTTGCTCTCAAGATGTGACATCTCTACTGCAGTCAATACACAGAGACCAGAGTAGCAATGGAGAGTGGTCGCTGGACATCACATTGTGTATATAGACCCCACAAATTCACCTTGGGGAAATGAGTACTATCTGTGTTTGTGGTTTTATAAGTATGCAATCTTTTGGGCACACATTTTTGAAAGTGGAAAACCTTTTAATCATTTTTATAAAAACTCATTCAGTCTTAAAACCTTTTCATCTCTTATCCATTCCTTTTTCCTCTTCCACTCATTCATCAACCCACTGTGGTGGCAATCCTAAAATGACAAAAAGGTGAGGTTGCTCTTTCCTAGAATATAGGTACCGTATATATGTGTGTATAAGTCGACCCGAGTATAAGCCGAGGCACCTAATTTTGCCTCGAAAAACGTATTGACTTGAGTATAAGCCGTGTATGCATTGTCCCCTCATCCCTATTCTGGTATGCACGGCCTCCTCATCCCCATCCTTGTCTGCATGGCTACTTATCCCCATCCTAGTATGCATGGCTCCTTATCCCCATCCTAGTATGCATGGCTCCTCATCCCCATCCTTGTATGCAAGGCTCCTTATCCCCATATCCTTGTATGAATGGCTCCTTATTCCCATCCTTGTATTCATGGCCCCTTATTCCCATCCTTGTGTGCATGGCTCCTCAGCCCCATCCTCGTCTGCATGGCTACTCATCCCCATCCTCGTCTGCATAGCTACTCATCCCCATTCTTGTATGCATGGTTCCTCATCCCCATACTTGTCTGCATGGCTCCTTATCCCCATCCTTGTCTGCATGGCTCCTTATCCCCATCCTTGTCTGCATGGCCCCTTATTCCCATCCTTGTATGCATGGCTCCTCATCCCCATCCTCATCTACAGGGCTACTCATCCCCATCCTCGTCTTCATGGCTACTCATCCCCATTCTTGTATGTATGGCTCCTCATCCCCATCCTCGTCTACAGGGCTACTCATCCCCATCCTTGTCTTCATGACTACTCATCCCCATTCTTGTATGCATGGCTACTCATCCCCATCCTTGTATTCATGGCTCCTTATTCACATCCTTGTATGCATGGCTCTTTATCCCCATCCTTGTATGCATGGCTCATTATTCCCATCCTTGTAATCATGGCTCCTTATTCCCATCATTGTATGCATGGCTTCTTATTCCCATCCTTGTATGCATGGCCCCTTATTCCCATCCTGGTATGTATGGCTCCTCATCCCCATCCTCGTCTACATGGCTACTCATCCCCATCCTCGTCTGCATGGCTACTCATCCCCATTCTTGTATGCATGGCTCCTTATTCCCATCCTTGTCTGCATGGCATGGCTACTTATTCTCATTCTTGTATGCATGGCTCCTTATTCCCATCCTTGTACGCATGGCTCCTTATTCCCATCCTTGTATGCATGGCCTCTTATTCCCATCCTTGTCTGCATGGTTCCTCATCCACATCCTTATATAGCCCCCATGAGAAAAGCATAAAAAACCCCATCCTACTAACTTTCCCTGCACGCCCTCGCAGCAACTTGTTCTGGTGCAAGCAGTTCCTGCGGCTGGACGATCACGTGTCCCCACTCATAAAGGTAATTAATATTCACCTCTCTCCAAACCCTATGTGAGTGGAGAGAGGTGAATATTCATTACCTTAATGAGCACGCACCTGTAAGAGCCCAGCAGATGCTGGAAGCTGCGGCTGTAACGGTGTGCGCTATAAGAGAAATGAATATTCATTGCCAGTGCAGTGAATATTTATTTCTCTTTAGCTGTAGACACAGGTTTTAGCCTCAGCCATCGGCTTCTGCCTCCTGTGGCCTGCTGTTCCCCCTCACCCACCATAAACTGGGACAATGACTCGTGTATAAGCCGAGGGCATTTTCAGCACAAAAAAAAGTGCTGAAAAACTCGGCTTATACATGAGTATATATGGTACTTCTTATGGCAGCCTATACTTTAACGCTGGAGAGAAGAGAGGATATGGCTCACTGCACAGGATAGCTTGGTTTATTGTGACACTATTTCATTGTCCTCTATTCACCAAATTCACAGCACAAGTAACGACTTACAGGGAGTCACACGGGAAACTAGTTGTGTTACTGCAGCAGTGTATGTTTTACTCTGAGACACAGTAGCATTTCAGAGAAAGCATACTTTGAAAAGCCTACTGGATATGATGCACTTTAGATGACTGGTCGAAGGCAGGTCCTCGGCAGCTTCTCCCTGACACTAGACTGACAGGTATCTCCCTATGTGTGTATAAGGAGAAACCTGTCATGTTAGGGAAGTAGGGCTGGAAGAAGCTGCTTGCGGACCTGCCTTGAACTAGCCATCTAAGACACATTATCTCCAGATGGCTTTTCAAAGCATGTTTTTTTCTGAAATGCTACCAGGTTTCAGAAAAAACATACATGGTTCTCACTATTGACTATTGCATTTCTTTTAATGGAAGTCTTCAATCAGAGGCTGGACAGACATCTGTCTGAGATGGTTTAGTGAACTCTGCATTGAGCAGGGGGTTGGACACAATGACCCTTGATGTCCCTTCCAACTCTAACATTCTATGATTCTATGATGGCTGTAATAATGTAACCAGAGTCTGATTCATAATGGTTTGGGCAAATGAAGAATAGATAGGGCCAGGTGCACTACTATAGCACTACGTAGTGTTGGGAGGTGCAATACCCAGTAGTAAAAGTAATGAAAGGAGAAGAAAGCACTACTGTAAGGTATGCGCACTACACCCAAGAAGTTAAATGATAAGTAAAAACAGATTGGTACAACCACTCAAGTCCCTTCATGGGTGATTTATGTGAAATCTGGACACGGTGCATGTATATATATGTGAATCCCAGCCCCGCAGTGTCTTGTGATTTATTCTCACTGCGGGGCTGGGATTCACAGGCAGGGCGGCCGCACAGGCGCAGTCAGCTGGACTGCATATGAAGCCAGAGGACGGGCAGCGCTCACTGCGCCTGCCCAAGGCAGGAGAAAAGAGCGCAGGCGCCGGCTCATTACAAAACAGCGCTGAGGAGGCGGCGCCCGGCGCCAAGAAGACATGACTGACGGCTGTGTGGCGTCTGCAGCAGGGGGGGGGGGGGAAAGGCCTGCCTCCAGGGCTGAAGAAAGGTATTTAGGACAAATTACAAAACGGATTATTTCTGCAGTTACAGCACCAATAACTAAAAGAGCCACCTTGTCAGAATGCAGCATTACTGCTGCACAACGTGGCTCTTTTAGTTAAAAGCACCTGGGGGGGTGACAGGTTCCCTTTAATACTTTTATCATACACTTTAGATCTCCCATTTTCAAAAACACTGGGGGTCTTGTAAACCAGACCAGTTTTGCATTTGTGTTAATAGAATAACCCATTTAAGTACGCTTCCAAATTTGGAATACATATACTGTATTTTAGGGGGGTGAGGGGAGGAATAGGAAAATTTATTTTAATTCTCTACATAATAAAGCATCTTGCAAGGACAAAAATGTTTTGTTTTTAATTTCGGATTTTTTTGTGAACATTTTCTTTTTGACCCTTTTTAGCGCCATTATGTGTAAAACGTCTGCACTGCAGTGTATTACTCCTGTCAGTGCATAATTGACTAATATCCTAATAGGACCTGCCACAAAGTTGTTAGGGTGCCAACAGGGTGACAGAGGAGGCCTTTTCCGGCCTCACTGCTTAGAGCTGGCCATTGTTACTGCTGTTATTTCCAACAATGGTTACTGCAGAAGACCACAAGCTGTAATGTGAGGCTGACATACTGTGGATGGCAACCACATGGCTCTCCTTGCTGCACCACACATTTATCTACATAACAAGTGGCACCAAAGTTTCAGGGGAATCTTAATTTAAAATGCAAGTCTCTTAGCTTTTGAAGCCCTTATTAATATGGAAAAAATGGCTTTTTGAAGTAGGGTTTGTGGGACACCGCTGGAGAAATAGTGAAGACATAGGGGTATAGATTAAAAAAAAGGAAATATACAATGGACATAAAGTCTACATACAAGTCTTCACCAGGCCAGGTTTTTGTCATGTAAAAAAATCACACTGTATTCCCAAGTTTTGAGACGCTACCAAAACTTAAATAGCTTTTAGATGCATAAATGAAATTATAAAACACCTTTTAAACCTTTTATACAATGGATAAAAGTTTTTTATTTTATTTTAAAAGCATACGTTACTTCTGCATCTATAAAAAACACTGTAAATGGGGCTAGGTTAAAAGGGACAGTTTTTACTCTTATTTTATTCTCACATCATACCTGTATATGCTTTTTTTTTTGTTTTGTTTTGTTTTAATCCGCCATATGGTTACAGAGATATTTTGTATTTAGTGCTTATTTTTATGGTCTTTATCAAGGGGGCATTACACGCAGGACTCCTTAGAGGTGTGGGTGTAGGCTGCTCTGCAATATTATCCTGTAAGCAATGCCCGCTTAGTAAAGACTGCAAAAAGTAGCACTAAATAAAAATGTCTATACCTCTGGAACCATATGGCAGAATTAAAATAAAGGAAAAAAAAAGAATACTTGGGAGCAGCAGAAAGAAAATAAGACAAAGGACTGGCCAATTTCTACCTAGTCATCTCTTTAAATATAGAGGAACCCTATTTTTGGTGGTCATGAAACAAGAACACAGGATAAAATAACATAATAGATACATGTTTAGATAAATAGGATTATGGAATCACACTACTGATGTATATAGGAAACATGCTGGTGGTGTATATAAAAGATCCATATACACAAACCAACCAGCATCATTAAATGACCTCCAATCGATAAATATTTGTTTTTTGATGGTGGTTTAATAGACTGTTTAGACTGCGAAACCACAGATATAAAGCCATTGTTCTTGGCAGTGCGAGTCCTGTTTACACAGGATGCTGTGCCGCTGAGAGGGATGATATTTTATACAGCACAAAAGATATTTTCACCTGATGAATGAGCGTCTTGCCCATTTATTGGGTGATCATTAGTAGAAATAAGCGAATCAATTAGCGAAGAGTTTAGTTTCAGACAAAGTTCTTAAAATTCCTGGTTTCATGTGAATTCAAATATATTGACATTCGTTTTGCAAAAGAAAAACTAGCCCTATACCATTTTCCCAATCAGAGAGCAGGCTAATGTCATTTTTTATTGCCATAAAGCCCAGCAGCTATGACATTATTGTCCCCTGCACAGTGTTGGTCAGCACCTCAGCCATCATAGATCAGTGGTTTCCGGTGGAGCACAGATTATATGACAGAGTCATTTTCCATCTCCAGAGTCACTAAGCAAGTCTTTCTCTTCTGTGGGGAGTAAGATCCTATAAAGAGCAGGGTCCTCTTTCTCTTCTGTAGAGAGTAAGATCCTATTAAGAGCATGGTGCTTTTTCTATTCTGTAGAGTGTAAGCTCTTTTGAACAGTGGGGTTCTCTCTCCTATAGAGGGTGTAAGCTCTTATGGTGAGCGTGGGACTCTTCCTCCAATGAAATGTACACTCTTATAGATAGTGGGGCCTTTTCTCTCTCACACACATAAAGTGGTCATCGAGATTCTCTATCTCTCTTCTCGTCCATGTGTATCCTAGAAGCTTTGCAGTATTGATATCTGCACAAGTGTATTTCGTCGCAAATCAAAATTTTTAGGCAAATTCGGCGAATGCGAATTTCAAAAAGGTCCACTCTCCTCTAATCATCAGCCTATTTATGCTTCAAGATTACCATGAAACAATCACTTCAGAGAACGTTTGTTCACGATAATCTTTTAGAATAAACACACCTTTAGTATTATATAGGATCTGGGTAATAAAGAAGGGATGGGTGGGCTCGTGTCTTCGTATTCAACATTTAGAAATCAGCAGCTTCAGGAAATAAAGGCTATTTAAAGAATGAAATAATCAGAAAAGTAGAAAAACATGTTATTCCCTATAAACTTTTAATGTCCATACTTTCATTTTACCTGGCCGTAGGGATTATTTTATTCTACACCGTAGCCTAAACTGAGGGAGAACCCAAATGGATAAATGATCCAGATGTCACATTAAAATCCACCCATAATTGGACCATTAGGTGCAGTCTCTTTATAACAATCTCTTTTACAGAACAATTAAATATTTCATGTGCATGAAATGATACTCATGGTAACACAACACCGAGTTTATTTCTCTATTACACATTAAGTAAAAAAAAATTCAACAAATGTCCACTAAATGATTGTGCACAATCGTAAAGATAAATTGGGATTTGTTATAGTTCAATACAATGTGTTCATGAATACAAAATATGGTAAAGATATGATTGGGCCATGGGATAACCTTAATATGCCCTAAATAGTTTTTGCTGAAATCTCTGCAAATTTGCTTTTACTAATACCAAGTATATAAGAACCTTCTGGCCTCTAAGTTGTATTTTGGGCTTGAAATTCACTTAGTTTACTCCATCAAAAGAAAGAAAATCACATTCTAAAAGAAACGGCAACAGATGCATCGTAGCCCGAATACATAGCAAATCTTCACATGGAGAAACTATAAGACTAGCAATCACGGTAATTCCCATCCTAAATAGATTTCATTGCAGATTTGCAAAATGCTACTGGAGAAATTGCCATCTCTCTGTCTGTAGTTGGCAAACTATCACCCCAAATATGAAATAATACGGAAGATTTCAAAGTGAGCTAACTTCATTTATTCTGAAAATGTGGCTTCAAGTTTTTTATTAGAAGTGACAAGTTTTAATAGATGAACACATTGCAGCATATTCAAAAACCAATATGGTTTACAGCAGAGTTTTAGGAAGTTACATATAAATTCAATATAAAGTTCTTAAGTAGTTTATTCTGTTCCAACAATAGATTTAATAATCGTGGCTGAAAGGCAGTGATTTTTCTTTAGTATTTTGAAATTCTTTTATTTTAAAACCTACAAGTTATTAATATTCAGGATATGATGGTCGGAGTTTGCAAAATTGAGATTTGTTCATGTAAGTTTGTGTAATGTATATATATCCAAAAGACAGAAAGGTAGCCTTAAAGGAGCACTCCCATAAAAAATGTAATGTACGGTATATTTGCATTAGTATTACATCATAGAAGGTAAATAGTACAGATGATTATTTGTTTGCTGGTGACCTTTTTTCCTGAATTATTGATTGTGTTGGGTCCTCATTGTGTCCATGTGACCAGCAATAACTGAATCACATTGCATCTTAAGTGTGCACTGAGTTCCAGCCATGGCTGTTAATCTCTGACAGCAGCATTTAAATGGAAAGCGTGCTGTTGTTTATGCTTACCAAGTCCCATTGGTGCCCTATGACAAGATCGTGGGGTGCCAATGGGTTACTAACGCAGCCAAGGGCCTGCTGAAAGCCCTCATGGCCGCCATCAAGACCAAGATTTACATTATATACTGCAATGTCTCTGCCTTTTCCCCCTATAGAAAATAAAAAACTTAAAAAAAAAAACATATTTGGTGTGGCTGCATTCATAAAAATCTAAAAAAAAAAATAATATAAAATAAAATTAAACCTGTTGGTAAATGTGATAATGAGAAAAATAATAAAAATAACAGGAATGTGGATTTTTTTCACTGCTCCTCCCTAAAAAAAACAAAAATAGATCAAAATGCTTTATACATCTAAAAATGGTATCAATAAAACTATCAGCTTGTCATGCCCTCACCCCACTCAATCGATTGGAAAAATTTTAAGGGTCTCGGAAAATGGTTATACAAACCCAAAAACGGGGATTTTTTTTTTTTTTTTTTTTTACAAAATTTTGAAATGACAATTATAAGAAAATAATTGATTTCTTCACTTAAATTAAAAAATCTATAAAAGTTCAAAGTAACTTTTAGCACAAAATGTACATTGCAAACACAAAAAACCATAGCAGAATTGCGCTTTGTTTCCCAATTTCATCACACTTGGAATTTTCTTCCCGTTTTTCACTACATTGAATGGTAAAATTGATAGTGTCATTCAAAATGACAACTTGCTGAATAAAAAAACAAGCCGTCATGCAGCTAGGGGGACAGAAAAATAAAAAAAGTTATGGCTCTAGAGGAGGGGAGGAAAAAAGAACAAAAATAAAAACTGACTGCGGTGGGAAAAGCACCATTCTAGAGATTTTTTCAATGCTGGAGTGGTGCATCCAATCAAAGGTTCCTAACCATAGTCTAAGGCTACTTTCACACATCAGGTTTTCGTCGTCAGGGTCAATCCGGCGAATTTTCAAAAAAACAGATCCGGCAAAATTTGCTGCCAGATCCGTTTTTTTCTCATAGACTTGTATTAGCACCGGATTGCGCCGGATGGCCTCACGTTTCGTCCGTTTTTCACCGGATACGGCAAAAATTGGTTTTCCGGCGTTTGGAAAAAAATGTACACAGTAAAGTTTTTTGTCCGCGGTGAAAAACCGGACAGCGCCCGATCCGGCGCCTTCTGGCTTTTGCTAGAATGGAAGCCTATGGGTGCCAGATCCATCAAATGACAAAATCTGGCGACGGATTCTGTTTTTTTAACTGACCATGCTCCAATTTTTTGGGATACAATTGGCTGGATAAGCTAGTCGTATCCGTCCCATCAGTTTTTCACAATCTGCGGCGCATCCGTTTTTTTCAGAATTCGCCAGATTGAGCCTGACGGTAAAAAACTGATGTGTGAAAGTAGCCTTATACCATTTTCACCTTCCTTCTGCACCACTTCGCTCTCAATGTAAGTCTATGAAAGCAAGAACGAGGCTCTCAGAGACTTTCATTGGTGAGCTGGAGGTCACTTTTCAATGCAACACTGAAGGGATCCGGCAAGTCACAACCTGCTGGGGACTGACAGAAGCAGTGGCGATAGAAGGTGAAGACAGCGGCGGTTAAGTATGAGAGTAGAGGCAGGGATCTTAGAATAGAAGCACCACTCCAGGACTGCAAAAAAACAAAAATCATGTAGGAGTGATGCTTTAAAGGGAATCAGTCACTAGGTTTTTGCCAAGTATTCTGAGAGAAGCATAATGTAGAGACAGATACCTGTCATGATCTCTGCAGGCAGAGATCATAGCAAGCCTATAGAAGGACAAGCTCTCGGAAGATGGAACTATACTGACCATGAACTAAGCCTGCCGCGCAACTAGAAATAGCCAGGTAGCATTTCCTATTTATCGCTAGATGCCCAGCTCTGGCCTAAGACCTAAATAGCTAGCAGAGGGAAATATAAGACCTGGCTCACCTCTAGAGAAATATTCCAAAGAAGACAGTAGCCCCCCACATATAATGACGGTGAGTTCAGATGAAACAACAAACGCAGCAGGAAAATAGTCTTAGCAAATTTGAGGTCCGCTTACTAGATAGCAGAAGACAGATAGTATACTTTCATGGTCAGCAGAAAAACACTAACAAAACACCATCCAGAGATTACCTTAAACTCTGGCATTAACTCATAACGCCAGAGTAGCAATCCCTGATCAACGAGAGCTTTCCAGACACAGTAACAAAACTTCAGCTGTGAACTGGAACAAAATAGGCAAAACAAAACATGGACAAAAGTCCAACTTATCTAGTAGTTGTCTAGAAGCAGGAACAAGCACTGAGAGGCATCAGATAACATTGTTGACCGGCAAGAAACCACCAGAGAAATGAGCTTAAATAGCGACACCCACTACTGATGGAACCAGGTGAAACAGGAAAGAGGATGACAAGTCCAATTCCACAAGCGGCCACCGGGGGAGCCCAGAATCCAAATTCACAACACAAGTCCAATTCCACAAGCGGCCACCGGGGGAGCCCAGAATCCAAATTCACAACAGTACCCCCCCCTCAAGGAGGGGGCACCGAACCCTCACCAGATCCACCAGGGCGACCAGGATGAGCCCTATGGAAGGCACGAACAAGATCAGAAGCATGAACATCAGATGCATTGACCCAAGAATTATCCTCCTGGCCGTAACCCTTCCAGTTGACCAGATACTGGAGTTTCCGTCTGGAAACACGAGAGTCCAAAATTTTCTCCACAACGTACTCCAACTCACCCTCAACCAACACCGGAGCAGGAGGCTCAACTGAAGGTACAACAGGTACCTCATACCTGCGCAATAACGACCGATGAAAAACGTTATGAATGGAAAAGGACGCAGGGAGGTCCAAACGGAAAGAAACAGGATTAAGAATCTCCAATATTCTATAAGGGCCGATGAACCGAGGTTTAAACTTAGGAGAAGAGACCCTCATAGGGACAAAACGAGAAGACAACCACACTAAATCTCCAACACAAAGCCGAGAACCAACACGACGATGACGGTTGGCAAAACGCTGAGTCTTCTCCTGGGACAACTTCAAATTGTCCATAACCTGCCCCCAGATGTGATGCAATCTCTCCACCACCGCATCCACTCCAGGACAATCCGAGGATTCCACCTGACCGGAGGAAAATCGAGGGTGAAACCCCGAATTACAGAAAAACGGGGACACCAAGGTAGAAGAACTGGCCCGATTATTGAGGGCGAACTCTGCCAATGGCAAAAAAGCAACCCAATCATCCTGGTCAGCAGAGACAAAACACCTCAGATATGTCTCAAGGGTCTGATTAGTCCGCTCGGTCTGGCCATTAGTCTGAGGGTGAAAAGCAGATGAAAAAGACAAATCTATGCCCATCCTAGCACAGAATGCCCGCCAAAATCTAGACACAAATTGGGTACCTCTGTCAGAAACAATATTCTCAGGAATACCGTGCAATCGGACAACATTCTGAAAAAACAGAGGAACCAACTCAGAAGAAGAAGGCAACTTGGGCAGAGGAACCAAATGGACCATTTTAGAGAAACGGTCACAGACCACCCAGATGACAGACATCTTCTGGGAAACAGGCAGATCTGAAATAAAATCCATCGAGATGTGTGTCCAAGGCCTCTTAGGAATAGGCAAGGGCAACAGCAGTCCGCTAGCCCGAGAACTACAAGACTTGGCCCGAGCACAAACGTCACATGACTGCACAAAGACTCGCACATCTCGTGACAGGGAAGGCCACCAGAAGGATCTTGCCACCAAATCCCTGGTACCAAAAATTCCGGGATGACCTGCCAATGCAGAAGAATGTACCTCAGAGATGACTCTGCTGGTCCAATCATCCGGAACAAACAGTCTATCAGGCGGACAACGATCCGGTCTATCCGCCTGAAACTCTTGCAAGGACCGCCGCAGATCAGGAGAAACGGCCGACAAAATTACTCCCTCCCTAAGGATACCTGTGGGTTCAGAATTACCAGGAGAGTCCGGGTCAAAACTCCTAGAAAGGGCATCTGCCTTAACATTCTTAGAACCCGGTAGGTATGACACCACAAAATTAAAGCGAGAAAAAAAATAAAGACCAGCGCGCCTGTCTAGGATTCAGGCGTCTGGCAGTCTCAAGATAAATCAAATTTTTGTGGTCAGTCAATACCACCACCTGATGCCTAGCCCCCTCGAGCCAATGGCGCCACTCCTCAAACGCCCACTTCATGGCCAAAAGCTCCCGATTCCCAACATCATAATTCCGCTCTGCGGGCGAAAATTTGCGAGAAAAGAAGGCACAAGGCCTAATGACGGAGCAGTCGGAACCTTTCTGCGACAACACTGCCCCAGCTCCGATCTCCGAAGCGTCAACCTCAACCTGAAAAGGCAGATTCACATCAGGCTGACGCAACACAGGGGCAGAGGCAAAACGGCGCTTAAGCTCCTGAAAGGCCTCTACAGCATGAGGGGACCAATTAGCAACATCAGCGCCTTGTCTGGTCAAATCAGTCAGTGGTTTAACGACATCCGAAAAACCAGCAATAAATCGGCGGTAAAAGTTGGCAAAGCCCAAAAATCTCTGAAGACCCTTAAGAGAGGAGGGCTGAGTCCAGTCACAAATAGCTTGCACCTTGACGGGATCCATCTCAATGGAAGAGGGAGAAAAAATATACCCCAAAAAGGAAATTTTCTGGACCCCAAAAACGCACTTAGACCCCTTCACACATAAAGAATTAGACCGCAGAACCTGAAAAACTCTCCTGACCTGCTGGACATGAGAGTCCCAGTAATCAGAAAAAATCAGAATATCATCCAGATATATTATCATAAATTTATCCAGAAAATCGCGGAAAATATCATGCATAAAAGACTGGAAAACTGAAGGGGCATTAGAAAGACCAAAAGGCATGACCAAATACTCAAAGTGGCCCTCGGGCGTATTAAATGCGGTCTTCCACTCATCCCCCTGCCTGATCCGCACCAAATTATACGCCCCACGAAGATCAATTTTAGAGAACCACTTAGCACCCTCTATACGAGCAAACAAATCAGTAAGCAATGGCAATGGGTATTGATACTTAACAGTGATCTTATTCAGAAGCCGATAATCAATACATGGTCTCAAAGAGCCGTCTTTTTTTGAGACAAAGAAAAACCCAGCTCCCAAGGGAGAAGAAGATGGACGAATATGTCCCTTTTCCAAAGACTCCTTTATATATTCCCGCATAGCAGCATGTTCCGGCACAGACAAATTAAACAAACGACCCTTTGGATATTTACAACCCGGTATCAAATCTATGGCACAATCGCACTCACGGTGCGGAGGTAACGACCCAAGCTTGGGTTCGTCAAAGACGTCTTGATAATCAGAGAGGAACTCAGGGACTTCAGAGGGAATAGACGATGAAATAGAAACCAAAGGTACGTCCCCATGAATACCCTTACATCCCCAGCTCAACACAGACATTGCTCTCCAGTCCAAGACTGGGTTGTGAGACTGCAACCATGGCAATCCCAGTACCAAATCGTCATGTAAATTATACAGCACCAGGAAACGAACAATCTCCTGGTGATCCGGATTGATACGCATGGTTACTTGTGTCCAGTATTGTGGTTTATTATTAGCCAATGGGGTGGAGTCAATCCCCTTCAGAGGAATAAGAGTCTCCAAAGGCTCTAAATCAAAACCACAACGATTGGCAAAGGACCAATCCATAAGACTCAGAGCGGCGCCAGAGTCAACATAGGCGTCCGTGGCAATGGATGACAAAGAGCAAATCAGGGTTACAGACAAAATAAACTTAGACTGAATGGTGCCAATGGAAACAGACTTATCAAGCTTCTTTGTACGCCTAGAGCATGCTGATATAACATGAGTAGAATCCCCACAATAGAAACACAATCCATTCTTCCGTCTAAAATTCTGTCGCTCGCTCCTGGACAGAATTCTATCACACTGCATACTTTCTGGCGTCTTTTCCATAGACACCGCCAGATGGTGCACCGGTTTGCGCTCCCGCAGACGCCTATCAATCTGAATAGCCATTGTCATGGACTCATTCAGACCTGCAGGCAAAGGGAACCCCACCATAACATCCTTAACGGCATCAGAGAGACCTTCTCTGAAAGTTGCCGCCAAGGCGCACTCATTCCACTGAGTAAGCACAGACCATTTACGGAATTTTTGGCAGAAAACTTCAGCTTCGTCTTGCCCCTGGGATAGTGCCATCAAAGTTTTTTCTGCCTGAAGTTCCAAATGAGGTTCCTCATAAAGCAAGCCCAAGGCCAGAAAAAACGCATCCACATCGCGTAACGCAGGATCCCCTGCTGGCAATGAGAAGGCCCAATCTTGAGGGTCACCCCTGAGCAAGGAAATCACAATCCTAACCTGCTGAGCAGGGTCTCCAGCTGAACGAGACTTCAGGGACAAATAAAGCTTACAATTATTTCGGAAATTCTGGAAGCTAGCTCTATTCCCTGTGAAGAACTCCGGCAAAGGAATTCTCGGTTCAGATACCGGAGCATGTACCACAAAATCTTGTAAATTTTGTACTTTCGTGATGAGATTATTCAAACCCGCAGTTATACTCTGGAGATCCATTATTGTCAGGTGCACACAGAGCATACAGAGTTTAGGAGGAGAGAGAGAAAAAAGACTGCAGCAAGGCAGACTGGAGGAAAAAAAAAAAAAAAAAAAAAAAAAAATTCCAGCAGACTTCTTATAACTCTCCTTTCTCAACCTGGGTCTTTAACACTTTATGGGCCGGTCAAACTATCATGATCTCTGCAGGCAGAGATCATAGCAAGCCTATAGAAGGACAAGCTCTCGGAAGATGGAACTATACTGACCATGAACTAAGCCTGCCGCGCAACTAGAAATAGCCAGGTAGCATTTCCTATTTATCGCTAGATGCCCAGCTCTGGCCTAAGACCTAAATAGCTAGCAGAGGGAAATATAAGACCTGGCTCACCTCTAGAGAAATATTCCAAAGAAGACAGTAGCCCCCCACATATAATGACGGTGAGTTCAGATGAAACAACAAACGCAGCAGGAAAATAGTCTTAGCAAATTTGAGGTCCGCTTACTAGATAGCAGAAGACAGATAGTATACTTTCATGGTCAGCAGAAAAACACTAACAAAACACCATCCAGAGATTACCTTAAACTCTGGCATTAACTCATAACGCCAGAGTAGCAATCCCTGATCAACGAGAGCTTTCCAGACACAGTAACAAAACTTCAGCTGTGAACTGGAACAAAATAGGCAAAACAAAACATGGACAAAAGTCCAACTTATCTAGTAGTTGTCTAGAAGCAGGAACAAGCACTGAGAGGCATCAGATAACATTGTTGACCGGCAAGAAACCACCAGAGAAATGAGCTTAAATAGCGACACCCACTACTGATGGAACCAGGTGAAACAGGAAAGAGGATGACAAGTCCAATTCCACAAGCGGCCACCGGGGGAGCCCAGAATCCAAATTCACAACACAAGTCCAATTCCACAAGCGGCCACCGGGGGAGCCCAGAATCCAAATTCACAACAGATACCCTGATTCCAGTAATGTGTCACTTACTGGACTGCTTGGTGTAGAAGTGCTAAAATCATGATTTTATCAGCAGGAGGTTATTAGTTAGATGACTAGAAAGCCTGCTGTCATGTTGTTCTTCACATTGGTGAGTTGAGTATAATGCTGTCCCCACCACAGATAGCCAACTTTCTGCCTATGCACAGTGTACACAGACAGCTGCCAATCAGTGGTGTGGGTGAAGTTATACAGAGCTCAGCATTCAGACAACTGGTAGATCTGCAGCAGATAAAAGTAATTACAGGTCCTTCTCAAAAAATTAGCATATAGTGTTAAATTTCATTATTTACCATAATGTAATGATTACAATTAAACTTTCATATATTATAGATTCATTATCCACCAACTGAAATTTGTCAGGTCTTTTATTGTTTTAATACTGATGATTTTGGCATACAACTCCTGAAAACCCCAAAAACCTGTCTCAATAAATTAGCATATCAAGAAAAGGTTCTCTAAACGACCTATTACCCTAATCTTCTGAATCAACTAATTAACTCTAAACACATGCAAAAGATACCTGAGGCTTTTAAAAACTCCCTGCCTGGTTCATTACTCAAAACCCCCATCATGGGTAAGACTAGCGACCTGACAGATGTCAAGAAGGCCATCATTGACACCCTCAAGCAAGAGGGTAAGACCCAGAAAGAAATTTCTCAACAAATAGGCTGTTCCCAGAGTGCTGTATCAAGGCACCTCAATGGTAAGTCTGTTGGAAGGAAACAATGTGGCAGAAAACGCTGTACAACGAGAAGAGGTGACCAGACCCTGAGGAAGATTGTGGAGAAGGACCGATTCCAGACCTTGGGGAACCTGAGGAAGCAGTGGACTGAGTCTGGTGTGGAAAAATCCAGAGCCACCGTGCACAGGCGTGTGCAGGAAATGGGCTACAGGTGCCGCATTCCCCAGGTAAAGCCACTTTTGAACCATAAACAGCGGCAGAAGCGCCTGACCTGGGCTACAGAGAAGCAGCACTGGACTGTTGCTAAGTGGTCCCAAGTACTTTTTTCTGATGAAAGCAAATTTTGCATGTCATTCTGAAATCAAGGTGCCAGAGTCTGGAGGAAGACTGGGGAGAAGGAAATGCCAAAATGCCTGAAGTCCAGTGTCAAGTACCCAGTCAGTGATGGTGTGGGGTGCCATGTCAGCTGCTGGTGTTGGTCCACTGTGTTTCATCAAGGGCAGGGTCAATGCAGCTAGCTATCAGGAGATTTTGGAGCACTTCATGCTTCCATCGGCTGAAATGCTTTATGGAGATGAAGATTTCATTTTTCAGCACGACCTGGCACCTGCTCACAGTGCCAAAACCACTGGTAAATGGTTTACTGACCATGGTATTACTGTGCTCAATTGGCCTGCCAACTCTCCTGACCTGAACCCCATAGAGAATCTGTGGGATATTGTGAAGAGAAAGTTGAGAGACGCAAGACCCAACACTCTGGATGAGCTTAAGGCCGCTATTGAAGCATCCTGGGCCTCCATAACATCTCAGCAGTGTCACAGGCTGATTGCCTCCATGCCACGCCGCATTGAAGCAGTCATTTCTGCCAAAGGATTCCCGACCAAGTATTGAGTGCATAACTGAACATTATTATTTGATGGTTTTTTTGTTTGTTATTAAAAAACACTTTTATTTGATTGGACGGGTGAAATATGCTAATTTATTGAGACAGGTTTTTTGGGTTTTCAGGAGTTGTATGCCAAAATCATCAGTATTAAAACAATAAAAGACCTGACAAATTTCAGTTGGTGGATAATGAATCTATAATATATGAAAGTTTAATTGTAATCATTACATTATGGTAAATAATGAAATTTAACACTATATGCTAATTTTTTGAGAAGGACCTGTATACTAAAACTGCAGCAAGCAGCCCAGTAAGTGATACATCACTGGCATCAAGGTGTTTGCCTCTTTATCATGCTACTCTCAGATGAAGCAGCAAAAACCTATTGAGACAGATTCCCTTTGAACACATTACACACAGAAAATTCAATATCATTTTTTCTGGAGTGCTCCTTTCATGATTAATCTGCTGGTAGCAGAGGATTGTATCTATTGATACAATTTTAGTTTGGACTCGAGCACAGCAATGTCAGAAAAATAATAAGAATTGCTAAAGTATTTCAAAGTCAGAGGCAAGAGAAGAGGGGGCGACTACAGAGACTAACAGACTAAATTATGTACAAATTTGTTTGTTCTCTGTAACCATGGAGACACATAGGTCTGCAATTAGCTGTAGAGACAAAACCATACACAGATAGAAGAATGTGTCAGGTATTTGCTGTAGGCATTGTGAGAATGTACCTAATGTTAAATGGAACCTTTCACTCGGAAAATGCAGTCCAATCTACGGGCATTATGTTATGTACGGAGCTGAGCGGATTGGTATGTCATTTTATGACAAAAATATACAATATAACCTGTGTTTTAACCATTTAATCCTCGGCTTTTTCAGGGGTTTTCAGCCCGGTGGAAGGTTCTATCAGTGACTGACAGCAAGGAATGAAGGAAGCTGTCAGTCACTGATAGGACCACCCACTGGACCCAAAATCCCAGAAAGAGCAGAGGTTTAAATTAGTAGGACACAAGTTATACAGAATCTTTTCTCGCAAAATTATATATCATTCTGCTCAGCTTACCCGGTTCTATAACACGATTTCTGAAGATTGGACGGCATTTTCATGGTGATGTGTCCCTTTAAAGATGCAATAAGGTGGTAGAAACAATAACATCATATTTACACTCACAGATATGTTTTAGATATTTGTAAAATTGTTTCATTCATCTCACTGGAGCTTCCAGTATCAACAGGTCTGAAGCAAAATTGTTTCACATGAATACACATTTATAGTTATAAATATATATATATATATATATATATATATATATATATATATATATATATATATATATATACACTCACCGGCCACTTTATTAGGTACACCTGTCCAACTTCTTGTTAACACTTAATTTCTAATCAGCCAATCACATGGCGGCAACTCAGTGCATTTAGGCATGTAGACATGGTCAAGACAATCTCCTGCAGTTCAAACCGAGCATCAGTATGGGGAAGAAAGGTGATTTGAGTGCCTTTGAACGTGGCATGGTTGTTGGTGCCAGAAGGGCTGGTCTGAGTATTTCAGAAACTGCTGATCTACTGGGATTTTCACGCACAACCATCTCTAGGGTTTACAGAGAATGGTCCGAAAAAGAAAAAAAATCCAGTGAGCGGCAGTTCTGTGGGCGGAAATGCCTTGTTGATGCCAGAGGTCAGAGGAGAATGGGCAGACTGGTTCGAGCTGATAGAAAGGCAACAGTGACTCAAATCGCCACCCGTTACAACCAAGGTAGGCCTAAGAGCATCTCTGAACGCACAGTGCGTCGAACTTTGAGGCAGATGGGCTACAGCAGCAGAAGACCACACCGGGTACCACTCCTTTCAGCTAAGAACAGGAAACTGAGGCTACAATTTGTACAAGCTCATCGAAATTGGACAGTAGAAGATTGGAAAAACGTTGCTTGGTCTGATGAGTCTCGATTTCTGCTGCGACATTCGGATGGTAGGGTCAGAATTTGGCGTAAACAACATGAAAGCATGGATCCATCCTGCCTTGTATGGAGCATCTTTGGGATGTGCAGCCGACAAATCTGCGGCAACTGTGTGATGCCATCATGTCAATATGGACCAAAATCTCTGAGGAATGCTTCCAGCACCTTGTTGAATCTATGCCATGAAGAATTGAGGCAGTTCTGAAGGCAAAAGGGATGTCATGCTACATAAAGGGAGCCACCAAACAATAACAGACAAATTATATAAGTGTATATAGCAATTTTTACAAAATCTTTTATTTATACTGTCGACCACAAAACAACACACAAAAATTTAAAAACATTTAAAAGACACATATAACATCATAGATTCCTATGAGGAACCTCCCCTGGACAAATATCATATGGAAAATAATAAGGTAAAGACCTGCTCCTGACGAAGCCACTCTAGTGGCGACACGCGTTGGGCTTCTGTCCCCTGGATGACTATTGGGATGGGTATTTTTGGTCATGTTATATAGGCATAGCTGCTTCTGGTTCGGTGCGTTCCTACTTATTGACTAGTGGGGCTCTGTACATCCTCGCTGTATTTAGACAGCCTTCAGGAAACAGAATTAGTCTGTCCACTCTAGCTTATTCTGCTGAGGCACCGACTCACTTTAACATTTGGATTGTGTTATTTTGCCAATGAGATATTCACTAATCCTGCATACCTGAATTTGGGCATTAGGGACTGATCACCTCTGGCCCGCTATATTTTTTTTGACCTATATGTGGGGGTATTCCAAGCGGTCTATCTCACTGGTCTCTATACGGTGTATTTGTTCCACCTAACCTTGGGTCTCCATCTACCCATAAGGGACATATTCGCTGCCTATATTTATATTTTACACATACTGGTTATTACTTACTATGAGTGGCATACCAGCTGTATATGGGTTGACAGACACTATTTATTTACAGCCTGCATATCTGTGACATATTTCCTTATTAGCATTTACTGTTAGTATGCTGCGAGCTGGGCCAGGTATATGTGTTTAGATTTCCTACTTTGTATTGGAATGCTTGTATCTAGAGCAGCTGTTGTTATAACCAAATAAGTCCATACTTTTGTACTCTTTACCTTATTATTTTCCATATGATATTTGTCCAGGGGAGGTTCCTCATAGGAATCTATGATGTTATATGTGTCTTTTAAATGTTTTTAAATTTTTGTGTGTTGTTTTGTGGTCGACAGTATAAATAAAAGATTTTGTAAAAATTGCTATATACACTTATATAATTTGTCTGTTATTGTTTGGTGGCTCCCTTTATGTAGCATGACATCTTTTTCTTGGTGTCTATGGATCTTACTACAGGTCATGCTTTGGGTTGAACCCCTATTTAACTTTATCTTATTGGATGGTGCCCTCCACCTCTGTTTTGTACTGAAGGCAAAAGGGGGTCCAACCCGTTACTAGCATGGTGTACCTAATAAAGTGGCCGGTGAGTGTATATATATATATATATATATATATATATATATATATATATATATATATATATATAAAGATGCTGCACTAGTCCACGGAGTATGCCAGAAATAGGAGCACAGATATGTACAATCATCTGCTCATGGATATACACAGAAGGGGTTATGGTATGATGCCATATTACCACTCATCAATAGGGTCTTAAGATACAGACATTGATGGTTTACCCTAAGAATAGACCATCAATGTGTTTTTCATGTAAAAATCTTATAGCTGTAAATATTCCTTTATATACAGTTGTGCTCAAAAGTTTACATACCCCAGCAGAATTTTTGATTTCTTGGCCTTTTTTCCAGAGAATATGAATGATAACACCAAAACCTTTTTCTCCTCTCATGGCTTTTTAATTCATAATGACAACACAAAACATCCAAATGACCCTGATCAAAAGTTTACATACCCCATTTCTTAATATTGTATATTGCCCCCTCTAACATCAATGACAGCTTGAAGTCTTTTGTGGTAGTTGTGGATGAGGTTCTTTATTTTCTCAGATGGTAAAACTGCCCACTCTTCTTGGCAAAATGCCTCCAGTTCCTGTAAATTCCTGGGCTGTCTAGCATGAACGACCATCTGTTCATGACCTCTAGCTGAATAACACTTGAGTTATGAAACAAGACAATGATCCAAAACACACCAGCAAGTTCAAATCTGGATGGCTTAAGAAAAATAAAATTAAGACTTTGGAGTGGCCTAGTCAAAGTACTGACCTTAATCCAACTGAGATGCTGCGGCATGACCTTAACAAAGTGGTTCATGATCGGAAACCCTCCAATGTGGCTGAATTACAACAATTCTGCAAGGATGAGTGGGCCAAAATTCCTCCAGAGCATTGTAAAAGACTCATTGCCAATTATCACAAATGCTTGATTGCAGTTGTTGTTGCTAGGGATGGCCCAACCAGTTATTAGGTTTAGGGGCAATCGCTTTTTCACACAGGGCCCTGTAGGTTTGGATTTCTTTTTCCCTTAATAATGAAGACCTTCATTTAAAAACTGCATTTTGTGTTTACGTGTGTTATATTTGTCTAATATTTACATTTGTTTAGTAATCTGAAACATTGACATGTGACAAACATGCAAACGTATAGGAATCAGAGAGGGGTAAACACTTTTTAAAACCACTGTATATCCTTTAGTTAAAACAAGATCTATACAAGAAGGTTAGCAGGAGGGGCATGGTTTAGTACTGCCTGTTAGATTCAATATAATTTAGACCAAAAAAGTAGTATAGATTTTAGCAGAAATGTTCTGTCCATGTCTAGAGTATATTTTCTGGCACTAGTGCATGGACAGCAAAAAAGAGGTGCAAAATGAACTAAAGGAAATCTGTCACTAGGTTTTTGTGTTTACTGGGTGCAGCAGTTGTGACACAATGTGAGTTGTTAGATGTAGCATGTAGCAGAGCTTATAAAGCTGAGCTCCCAGCTTTCTGCACGCGAACATTGTCTATTGATAGATAGCTGCTTATGACAGGAGAGAGATAAGTCAGTCTAGCAAACATGAGAGCTGCAGTCCGGACAGTGATAATCTCCTAGTTATAAAACATCAATTGTATTGAAAAAACAGGACATAAATTTGGTGCATTTTATTCCAGTGTACCCTGAATCAAGGTTGGTGTAAAAATGTTAATATTAGTGAGTCCCCCACCATGAAACCTAGGCTGGCTGATCTATTTCAGCAGCTGGACAGCTCCTTTACCATGTCCAATTAGTTCTCTGCATTTGTATCTCATGATTTCTTATCAAACCCTTTCCCAGCCACATCTCATAAGTGTATGGGCTAATAGCATGTTCCCTATGCCAAAATCCTATTTGTGTGCTGTGTTTGTTATATCAACAGCTTAGTCCTGTACTTTGACAAGTTACAAAAAACTAAAGTGCTAGTTTTAAACACTATTTTCACAAACAGATTGTTGCTAAGAAACTTTTTGAGAGTTATTTCTTTTGCAGCAATGAAATGTCAGAGTGGGCGCTCTTGTATATGGCAGCAGCGGGTGAGATAGCTGCTGGCCAAACAATTGAACTAACCATCCTTAAGTCAATAGCCTTCTAAAGTGTATGGGGCCTTGTCTGGATGTCTGTGTAAACAGATCATTGACTGATAATAGCAGTCTAATTTGCTGTTACTAAAGGTACCTTCACACTAAGCAACGCTGCAGCGATACAGACAACGATGCCGATCGCTGCAGCGTCGCTGTTTGGTCGCTGGAGAGCTGTCACACAGACCGCTCTCCAGCGACCAACGATGCCGAGGTCCCCGGGTAACCAGGGTAAACATCGGGTTGCTAAGCGCAGGGCCGCGCTTAGTAACCCGATGCTTACCCTGGTTACCAGTGTAAAATGTAAAAAAACAAACACTACATACTCACCTTCGCGTCCCCCGGCGTCCGCTTCCTGCACTGACTGTGAGCGCCGGCCCTAACAGCACAGCGGTGACGTCACCGCTGTGCTGTACTTTCACTTTACGGCCGGCACTCACAGTCAGTGGCAGTGAAGGAAGCGGACGCCGGGGGACGCGAAGGTGAGTATGTAGTGTTTGTTTTTTTACATTTTACACTGGTAACCAGGGTAAACATCGGGTTACTAAGCGCGGCCCTGCGCTTATTAACCCGATATTTACCCTGGTTACCATTGTAAAACATCGCTGGTATCGTTGCTTTTGCTGTCAAACACAACGATACACGGTGATCTGACGACCAAATAAAGTTCTGAACTTTAATCAATGACCAGCGATATCACAGCAGGATCCTGATCGCTGCTGCCTGTGCAGCGCCCCAGAGTCCTGGTCGTTGCAGTACTGTAGCTCCGCCACTATGGGGAGCTATGGTACGTCTGATTGCACTAAAGGAGTTTCTCTGACCAGGTAACACCTCACTACACTTCACACTCCGGCCACCAGGGGGGGTGGTCCTATCTAGTAGGCCACTCCTCACACTCTGGTAAAACTGGGGGTTGGACAGGAAGACAGAGAGAAGTAGCTGGGAAGAGCTAGTGAGAGGACCTGTCAGGGATGGGATCCTGGCAGACTCTTAGGAACAGAACTAACCAGTGCACAACGGGAATACAGTAAAGTGGAATTAGGACCAGAAGGAGTCGTGCTGTTAAACCGAGGCAACATCCTTCTGAGGCGCAAACAGTCGGTGGCCGGAACGCCGAGCAAGTAAGAGACTTTAAGTACTACTGCAAACCACGGCCGGACAGCTAATTATAGGTTGGCTGTCTCACTTAACACCTAAGCAGACAACGGAGGCAGCTGTGGGAGAGGGGCGACTCTAGGGTCCCGGAAGAACTCCAGGCCTACCCCGTCATACGGGTGCGTCCTACCATATCATCAGGGGGACGGAGAGAACGAACATCAGAGACAGACAGAAACAGTTGTGAGGACTATCCCGGGAGCTCAGCAGGGAAGAACTACAACACCCAGCGCTAGAAGGTAGACACTGATTCCCACCTGTAAAGAGAACTCCTGATGTGCCTTTGGACCGGCCGGTCTCAGACAGCCCTGTTGACAGCGCTCTGGACTGAGGACTGTAAAACCTTCAGTAAAGAGGTAAAGAGACTGCAACCTGGTGTCCTCGTTATTTACTGTGACCGCCACTTCACAACTACACCATCATTCACTATTCTATCACCGGACGTCCCCCCACTGACCAGCAGGGTCACGGACCGGGTCTAGCCACCGTGATAACCCCAGAACAGAGACTCAGAGGCCCGGTGCCGGGTACCCCTCGGCCCTGCGCCAGTGGGGCGCTCCACCTTTCAAACTCAACGATATCGCTAGCCAGGACGCTGCAACGTCACGGATCGCTAGCGATATCGTTTAGTGTGAAGGTACCTTAACAAATTACTTATCAGTAATGTGTAAGTGAGGACAAGTGAGAACACTTAGAAATTATGCTACCTGCTAATTTGTGACCCGTGGATGTTCAGGTACGTTGGATTGGGACGAAATTTTTTAAAAAATGTTTGGTTAGAATACTAGAACTTGAACCCGAACCCTATTCAAATGAATGGTGGACCCGAACATCCAGCATTTACCAGGCTGTCATCTGTGTGATAGCACAGGAAAAAACATCTCTGATTGATGGTAAGTTTGTAACCGACGGTCAAAGCGCTGCAGTTCCCACGCTGTCAGAAAATGACAGCACGTGAGCCAGTATCTGTGACCAGAGGTAAAAAGGTTACCCCCAGTCACAGGCGTCGGTTGATGAGAGTACTAATCTCATCATCATACGCCTGGTCTCACTGATAGCAGCGAGAGCAGACGTAGGATGATGAGAGCATTCACCAGCCGGCGCCTGTGCAATAAATAAATAAATAAAAGAAAAAATGGCATGGGGTCACCTCTATTCTTGAAAATCAGTACAAGTAAAGCTGAAAGCTACGGGCTGCAGCCCTCAGCTGTCAGCTTTAACTTGGCTGATTATCAAAAATAGAGGGGTCCTCATTCGTTTTTTTTTGTGAATATTGAAATAAATAAGTTTCAAAAACAGCATGGGGTCCCCCCATTTTTGACTACCAGCCAAGCTAAAGAAAACAGCTGAGACTGGTATTCTCAGACTGGGAAGGGGCCATGAATGTTGCCCCCAACATGGTAAATAGCAGCAGGCAGTAGATGAAACAATGAAGCTTTGTAATGTCAGCTGACATCAAGCCCAGGGGTTATCAATCGGGGGGACCCCATGCATTTTTTTTAAATTATTTATTTAAATAATTTAAAAAAAAAGTGCATGGGGACCCCTCTATTTTTGATAACCAACAAAGATAAAGCTGACAGCTGATGAATGCAGCCCACAGCTGTCTACTTCAGCTTGGATGGTTATCAAAAACGGGGTGGAACCCACGCCGTTTTTAAAATTATTTATTTAAATATACTGGAGTTGCAGCTGCAGGTTGTCATGCTGCGCTGAGAAATGAGGTGAAATCAGCAAGGTTTATTCAGTTCACAGAGCCTGGTTCTCATGAGTTCATAGAAGCTGATTCTTATGCTGCTCGGCGCCAGTGCCAAACTGATAATTCAGAACTCGAGCTACCGTGAGACTCGCTGGCTGTGATCTCTGATAGCCTTAAAGGTTATCAAGAGTTCACAGCCACTGATTCTCCCAGCAGCTGCAAGGCCCAGAAACCTCATAGGAAACTTTGAAGAACACTAAAGGTTAGTTGTGTTTCCAACTGCTGGAACACCTGGAGGCTGTGAAATAAGGTTAGCTTTGATGTGCATTTTACAGTACTTGATAATAAATAAAACAATAAATAAAAAAACAGCATGGGGTTTCCTGCAATTTTCATACTAGTCGAGGGAAAGCCAATGGTTGGGGGCTGATGTTAATATTCTGGGAAGGGGCCAATACCCATAAAAGTTCCAAGGCTATTAATATCAGCTCATAGCTGTTTGCTTAGCCTTTAACAGTTATAGTAGGGAATAAATCCCCCCAAAAAGTGACATGGGGTCGCCTATATTTATTAAGCAGCAAAGTCTAAACAGACATTTGCAGACCGATATTAGTAGCCTAGGAAGGATCCATGGATATTGGTTCCTCCCAGACTAAGAACATCAGCCTTCAGCGGTCCCAGAAATGACGCATCCATGAGATGCGCCAATTCTAGTACTTAGCCTCACTCTTCCTACTTGCCTTGGTGGCAAGTGGGGTAATAGTTGTGTATGTAGCTGTTTTATGGCAGCTGACATCAAGCCCACAGGTTAGTAATGGAGAAGCATCTATCAGACACCCCCATTACTAACCCCATAGTCAAATATAATAAAAGACACAGAGTAAAGTCCTTTAATTGAAATAGATACAGAGAGTCCTTTATCTGAAACAAAAACTACCCCTCCCATTTTTACCCATTTATTCGACAAAAATAAAAAAGCAAATTTATGCTCACCTTTCTGCCGATAATCCAGTAATGGCCATGTCCCATGACAATCTGGATGATTTGGTGAGCAATCACATCAGTGATGCAAACTCTCACCACACCAGCCAGAACACACTGAGCTGAGCGTGAGAACGTGACTGCAGTGAGATTAGTGGTGACGTCATTAAGGTTATCGCTGGTCACTACAGCCGCGCTCTCGTGCTCTGCTCAGTGTGTTCAAGCTGGTGTGGAGAGCGGTCACAATTTTTGTTCGGGCTGCCGAATCTAAACATTAGCACAGACTTCTGGGAGAAGTCCACGTTCGTAGTCCGTGTACGGACACTAGGTGTCTGGAACGGATCCCGAACTTTACCGTTCAGGTTTACCCATCTCTACTGCTAACCTGTGCTCCTCTCCCATAGTAAAAACAAATCAATTAACACAGTAAATAAAAATTGTAGAACATTAAAATTAATTATTAAAATAAGAATGCAACTAAAGGGCCCCATCCCCTTAAATGAAAGGGCACACCTCTAAGAACCATATAACTATGTTATATTAATGCATTTTACGTGGACATCAGACTCTCAGGCATTTATACATTCTTGTAAGGTAGAATGCATGTAAGTAATTACCCCCTGGCCACCAATTTTAACCCCTTCATGACCTTGCCGTTTTTTGCAATTCTGACCAGTGTCCCTTTATGAGGTAATAACTCAGGAACGCTTCAACGGATCCTAGCGATTCTAGTTTCTAGTTGTTTTTTCGTATTGGGCTTCATGTTAGTGGTAAATTTAGGTCGATAATTTCTGAGTTTATTTGTGAAAAAAACGGAAATTTGGCAAAAATTTTGAACATTTCGCAATTTTCACATTTTGAATTTTTATTCTGTTAAACCAGAGAGTTATGTGACACAAAATAGTTAATAAATAACATTTCCCACATGTCTACTTTACATCAGCACAATTTTGGAAACAATTTTTTTTTTTGCTAGGAAGTTATAAGGGTTAAAATTTGACCAGTGATTTCTCATTTTTACAACAAAATTTACAAAACCATTTTTTTTAGGGACCACCTCACATTTGAAGTCAGTTTGAGGGTTCTATATGGCTGAAAATACCCAAAAGTGACACCATTCTAAAAACTGCACCCCTCAAGGTGCTCAAAACCACATTCAAGAAGTTTATTAACCCTTCAGGTGTTTCACAGCAGCAGAAGCAACATGGAAGTAAAAAATGAACATTTAACTTTTTAGTCACAAAAATGATCTTTTAGCAACAATTTTTTATTTTCCCAAGGGTAAAAGGAGAAACTGGACCACGAATTTTGTTGTCCAATTTGTCCTGAGTACGCTGATACCTCATATGTGGGGGTAAACCACTGTTTGGGCGCACGGCAGGGCTCGGAAGGGAAGGAGCGCCATTTGACTTTTTGAATGAAAAATTGGCTCCAATCTTTAGTGGACACCATGTCGCGTTTGGAGAGCCCCCGTGTGCCTAAACATTGGAGATCCCCCACAAGTGACCACATTTTGGAAACTAGACCCCCCAAGGAACTTATCTAGAAGCATAGTGAGCACTTTAAACCCCCAGGTGCTTCACAAATTGATCCGTAAAAATGAAAAAGTACTTTTTTTTCACAAAAAAATTATTTTAGCCTCAATTTTTTCATTTTCACATGGGCAACAGGATAAAATGGATCCTAAATTTTGTTGGGCAATTTCTCCTGAGTACACCAATACCTCACATGTGGGGGTAAACCACTGTTTGGGCACATGGTAAGGCTCGGAAGGGAAGGAGCGCCATTTGACTTTTTGAATGAAAAATTATCTCCATCGTTAGCGGACACCATGTCGCGTTTGGAAAGCCCCTGTGTGCCTAAACATTGGAGCTCCTCCACAAGTGACCCCATTTTGGAAAGTAGACCCCCCAAGGAACTCATCAAGAGGCATAGTGAGCACTTTAAACCCCCAGGTGCTTCACAAATTGATCCGCAAAAATGAAAAAGTACTTTTTTTTCACACAAAATTTCTTTTAGCCTCAATTCTTTCATTTTCACATGGGCAACAGGATAAAATGGATCCTAAAATTTGTTGGGCAATTTCTCCTGAGTATGCCGATACCTCATATGTGGGGGTAAACCACTGTTTGGGTGCACGGCAAGGCTCGGAAGGGGAGGCGTGCCATTTGACTTTTTGAATGGAAAATTAGCTCCAATCGTTAGCGGACACCATGTCGCGTTTGGAGAGCCCCTGTGTGCCTAAACATTGGAGCTCCGCTACAAGTGACCCCATTTTGGAAACTAGACCCCCCAAGGAACTTATCTAGATGCATAGTGAGCACTTATAACCCCCAGGTGCTTCACAGAAGTTTATAACGCAGAGCCGTGAAAATAAAAAAATAATTTTTCTTTCCTCAAAAATGATTTTTAGCCCAGAATTTTTTATTTTCCCAAGGGTAATAGGAGAAATTGGACCCCAAATGTTGTTGTCCAGTTTGTCCTGAGTACGATGATACCCCATATGTGGGGGTAAACCACTGTTTGGGTGCACCGCAGGGCTCGGAAGGGAAGGCACGCCATTTGGCTTTTTGAATGGAAAATTAGCTCCAATCATTAGCGGACACCATGTCGCGTTTGGAGAGCCCCTGTGTGCCTAAACATTGGAGCTCCCACACAAGTGACCCCATTTTGGAAACTAGACCTCCCAAGGAACTAATCTAGATGTGTGGTGAGCACTTTGAACCCCCAAGTGCTTCACAGAAGTTTATAACGCAGAGCCATGAAAATAAAAAATAATTTTTCTTTTCTCAAAAATGATTTTTTAGCCCACACTTTTTTATTTTCCCAAGGGTAACAGGAGAAATTGGACCCCAAAAGTTGTTGTCCAGTTTCTCCTGAGTACGCTGATACCCCATATATGGGGGTAAACCACTGTTTTGGCACACGTCGGGGTTCGGAAGGGAAGTAGTGACGTTTTGAAATGCAGACTTTGATGGAATGCTCTGCGGGCGTCAGGTTGCGTTTGCAGAGCCCCTGATGTGCCTAAACAGTAGGAACTCCCCACAATTGACTCCATTTTGGAAACTAGACCCCCAAGGGAACTTATCTAGATGTGTAGTGAGCACTTTGAACCCCCAAGTGCTTCACAGAAGTTTATAACGCAGAGCCGTGAAAATAATAAATGTGTTTCCTTTCCTCAAAAATATTTTTTTAGCCCAGAATTTTTTATTTTTGCAAGAGTAACAGGAGAAATTGGACCCCAAAAGTTGTTGTCCAGTTTCTCCTGAGTACGCTGATACCCCATATGTGGGGGTAAACCACTGTTTGGGCACATGCCGGGGCTCGGAAGGGAAGTAGTGACGTTTTGGAATGCAGACTTTGATGGAATGGTCTGCGGGCATCATGTTACGTTTTCAGAGCCCCTGATATGCCTAAACAGTAGAAACCCCCCAGAATTGACCCCATTTTGGAAACTAGACCCCCTAAGGAACTTATCTAGATGTGTGGTGAGCACGTTCAACCCCCAAGTGCTTCACAGAAGTTTACAACGCAGAGCCGTGAAAATAAAAAATCATTTTTCTTTCCTCAAAAAAGATGTTTTAGCAAGCAATTTTTTATTTTCACAAGGGTAACAGGAGAATTTGGACCCCAATATTTGTTTCCCAGTTTGTTGTGAGTACGCTGATACCCCATATGTGGGGGTAAACCACTGTTTGGGCACACGTCAGGGCTTGGAAGGGAAGGAGTGACATTTGAAATGCAGACTTTGATGGAATGGTCTGCGGGCGTCACATTGCATTTGCAGAGCCCCTGATGTGCCTAAACAGTAGAAACACCCCACAAGTGACCCCATTTTGGAAACTAGACCCCCGAAGGAACTTATCTAGATGTGTGGTGAGCACTTTCAACCCCCAAGTGCTTCACAGAAGTTTATAACGCAGAGCCGTGAAAATAAAAAATAATTGTTCTTTCCTCAAAAATTATGTTTTAGCAAGTAATTTTTTATTTTTGCAAGGGTAATAGGAGAAATTGGACCCCAACAGTTGTTGCCCAGTTTGTCCTGAGTACGCTGGTACCCCAAATGTGGGGGTAAACCACTGTTTGGGCGCACTTCGGGGCTTGGAAGGGCGGGAGCACCATTTGACTTTTTGAACGCAAGATTGGCTGGAATCAATGGTGGCGCCATGTTGCGTTTGGAGACCCCTGATGTGCCTAAACAGTGGAAACCCATCAATTCTAACTTCAACACTAACCCCAACACACCCCTAATCCTAATCCCAACTGTAGCCATAACCCTAATCACAACCCTAACCCCAACACACCCCTAACCACAACCCTAACCCCGCAACACAACCGTAACCCTAATTCCAACCCTAATCCTAACCCTAATCCCAACCGTAACCCTAATCCCAACCCTAACCACAACTGTAACCCCAACACACCCCTAACCCTATCCGTAACCCTAACCACAAGCCTAATCTTAACCCTATTTCAAATCCTAGCCCTAATTCCAACCCTAACTCTAATTCCAACCCTAACCCTAAGGCTATGTGCCCACGTTGCGGATTCGTGTGAGATTTTTCCGCACGATTTTTGAAAAATTTGCAGGTAAAAGGCACTGCGTTTTACCTGCGGATTTACAGCAGATTTCCAGTGTTTTTTTGTGCGGATTTCACCTGCGGATTCCTATTGAGGAACAGGTGTAAAACGCTGCGGAATCCTCACAAAGAATTGACATGCTGCGGAAAATACAATGCAGCGTTTCTGCACGGAATTTTCCGCACCATGGGCACAGCGGATTTGGTTTTCCTTAGGTGTACATGGTACTGTAAACCTGATGGAAAACTGCTTCGAATTCGCAGCGGCCAATCCGCTGCGGATCCGCGGCCAATCCGCTGCCAATCCGCTGCGGATCCGCGGCCAATCCGCTGCCAATCCGCTGCAGATCCGCGGCCAATCCGCTGCGGATCCGCTGCCGATCCGCTGCGGATCCGCGGCCGATCCGCTGCCGATCCGCTGCGGATCCGCTGGCGATCCGCTGCGGATCCGCAGCCGATCCGCTCTGTGTGCACATGCCATAACCCTACCCCTAACCCTACCCGTAACCCTAACCCTACCCGTAACCCTAACCCTACCCCTAGTTCTAACCCTAGTTCTAACCCTAACCCTAGTGGAAAAAGAAAAAAAAATATTTTCTTTATTTTGTTATTGTTCCTACCTATGGGGGTGATAAAGGGGGGGGTTTATTTATTATTTTTTTTATTTTGATCGCTGTGGTAGAACCTACCACAGCGATCAAAATGTACTTGTAACGAATCTGCCAGCCGGCAAATTCGGCGGGCGCACTGAGCATGCGCCCGCCATCTTGGAAGATGGCGGCGCCCAGGGAGAAGACGGACCGACTTCGGGAGGATCGGTAAGTATGAGGGGGTGGTGGGGGGGTGGATCGGAGCACAGGGGGAGCGGACAGGAGCACGGGGGAGCGAACAGGGGGACGGAGGGGGGTACCGGACAGAACGGAGGACTGGGGAGGAGATCGGGGGCGGTGGGGGGGCCAGAACATGATTTCCAGCCATGGCAGATGCTATTGCAGCATCGGCCATGGCTGGATTGCAATATTTCACCATTTTCATAGGTGAAATATTGCAAATTGCTCTGATTGGCTGTTGCACTTTCAACAGCCAATCAGAGCGATCGTAGCCACGTGGGGGCAAAGCCACCCCCCCTAGGCTGAAGTACAACTCCCCCTCTCCCTGCAGATCGGGTAAAATAGGAATTAACCCTTTCACCCGATCTGCAGGGATGCGATCATTCCATGACGCCACATAGGCGTCATGGGTCAGGAAGGGGTTAACCTGCTTTACCCTGGACCTGTCTGCTTTACAATCTCACTCCACATTTGTACCTGGATTATTATCTTCCTGCAGAAGCTGCATCAAAAACAAAGTAAGGCCATGTTCACACTTTGCGGGTGACCTCTGCGGGTTCTCCCGCAGTGGATTTGATAAATCTGCAGGGCAAAACCGCTGCGGATATCCCTGCAGATTTATCGCGGTTTGTTCCGCGGTTTCCGCTGCGGGTTTACTCCTATACTATTGATGCTGCATATGCAGCAATATGCAGCATCAATAGTAATGTTAAAATAAAAAAAAAGTTTATATACTCACCCTCTGACGTCTCGATCTCCTCGGCGCTGCACGCGGCGATCCGGTTCCAAAGATGTAGTGCGAGAAGGACCCTTCGTGACCGCGGCGTCATCACGGTCATGTGACCGCGACGTCACCACAGGTCCTGTTCGCACAGCAACTCTGACCGGCCGGCCGCGTGCAGCGCTGAGAGGTGAGTATAACATGATTTTTTATTTTAATTCTTTTTTTTACCCCAAATATGGTTCCCAGGGCCTGGAGGAGAGTCTCCTCTCCTCCACCCTGGGTACCACCCGCACATTATCCGCTTACTTCCCGCAACGTGGGCACAGCCCCATGCGGGAAGTTAGCGGTTCAATGCATTCCTATGGGTGCAGAATCGCAGCGATTCTGCACAAAGAAGCGACATGCTGCGGAATGTAAACCGCTGCGTTTCTGCGCGTTTTTTCCGCAGCATGTGCACAGCGGTTTGCGGTTTCCATAGGGTTTACATGTAAATGTAAACGCTATGGAAACTGCTGCGGACCCGCAGCATCAAAATCGCCGCGGTTCCGCGGTAAAAACCGCAAAGTGTGAACATGGCCTAAGAAAGATTTGTGTAATATTTGTCACTATTCATAAGAAAATGTATAGATTAATTTGTAGGGTAAATATTATTTTACGAAACACCTGTAAAAAAAAAAGCATTAAATTGATGACATACTGTTTTTATCCGGTGTTTGACAATTTGTCTGCAAAACCTTAAGAATTGATATCCAAGTTTAAGTAAAAATTACATGTTTGTAAAAAAAAGAGTATACAAATAATAAATTAAAACAATTTCATGTTTTAAATAAAGGATTCTAAAAATTTAAATTTTACTTTGGGCCTGAAGGAGAGAAACTCATCTGTGAAATGGCATAAGTCCTTTGCAGGAAACTTGTCACACAGTACAGTATATGCATTCCTATCTGCAGACAGTATGCTATACAATAGAAAAAGCCAAGCAACTGATATTTAGTTTCACAGAAAAAAAAATCTGAATAACTTTTGTTTTATTCATATAAATTCCTGCTCTTTCTATGCTTAGGAATACTATATTTAGTGATTGACAGCTATCTTTCTACGCACAGTCATACAGGCTGTCAATCACTAATTAGAATCTCCCACTGGAGTCAGTTTGCTTTTGCAGCAGTACACTATACTGCTTGCTCATGAAATTGCAGTGAGCCATGGGGGAGGATGTCACAGTGGCTGAATTGTCAATAGTAGGAGGTGGTAGTTATGGATATGGAATAGAGCCCCCCGGGGACACTCTTGAAGAGGTGGTGTCTGGGTGCAGGTGTTGGAGCACACATGATATTCCTGCAATTACAAGTAACCAGACACATGGGTGAACTTATAAACATAACACTTTAATGAAGGAGAAAACAGGGAACAGTCTCTCTCTTAAGCCGGGGTCACACCTGCGAGAAAGTCGCACAAGTCTCGCATCTCAATACCCGACACTGTATTTCTATGCAGATGAGCGCTCAGGTCCGAGTGCCGGCGGCAGGTATTGAGACACGAGACTCATGTGAGTTTCTCGCAAGTGTGACCCCGGCCTTAAAGGCAAAGTGTGGTAGTTCTTAGTGTAGGTTACACTGCATATTGTGTGCATGAGATGGATGTGTCTTCTCCTTATGAAACCAGCAAGTTTAGGGCGGCTGGAGCACAGTTCTTTTCACCTGCTCTTGGAGGAAATATTATGCACAGTCCAGGTAATGCTTCACTGATGGAGGGACCTTCATAGGTTGGATCTTAGTGGTGACCCACTAGTGGTTGAGGGCAGAGCAAAGTACTGCAGTGCGCAGGCGCCAGGAAAGGTCAGAGAGGCCCAGCACCTGTGCACTGCAGTACTTTGCTCTGCCCTCAACAGAGCACATAAGTACACCTGCGCCGGAGTGCCAATGCCGGGGAGCCATGATGCAACCAGGAGGGTGGAGATCATAAGATGGGAGGCCCCGGACCTGCGACACCCATCGGACCAGACTGCCCCCTGGTTGAGTATAATAAAACTTATTTTTCTCATCTTTCAGGTCAGATCGGGGGCTTATCTACAGCATTATAGAATGCTGAAGATAAGCCCTGAAAGGTGGTGGCTATATCTTATATTGGCCGAACCTGGTGACAGGTTCGCTTTAATCAATCCAATTAGTAAACACTGATAAGAGAAAAAAGGAAGAAATAAATGTCAGAAATCCGTTTTTTAGTAGCTGCAACTCCACAAAAAAAAATACTGCAAGAAGCTATCAAACACATAACCAAAAATGGTACCACTAAAATTACAAACTTGCTTTGCAAAAAATAAGCACTCGCACAGCTTAAACAACAGAAAATTAAAACATTCATGGGTCTTTGAAAAAGGCGATAAACAAAAATGTTATTTTTACAAATTTCTGCATTTTTTACCTCTAAAATAAATGAACTAGATAATGTTGGAATTGAGATTCTTTTTGCAATTTCCCAATACTTTAAGATTCACAATCCAAGGTTAAATGAATGTGGTTATTCAAAACTACAACTCGTCCTGCATACAACATCCCCTCACGTGGCTGTTAGAGGAAAAAAAAAGTTCTGACTCATGAAAAAAGGGAGGACAAAATGGAACTGCAGAAACAAAAATTGTCTGCATCAGGGATGGAGTTAATCCTGCTGGTGTTCCTGACTTCACTCTTGATGGTTTCTGTTCTATATTGTTGCTTGCTGTGATTACTGATCTGTAGGACAAATCCTGCCTGTTACAGTGTGTTTATTACGATAACTTCCCACCCACTCGCTTTGCCTGTTTTGTGCTTCAGCCTTTGGATTCAACATTACAGACATTATATCAATACTATGCTGTTATTTGTATCTGACACAGACTGTAAAAGTCCTATTTTTCTACACCTAAATGTTTATTGCCTAATTCTTTCTGTATACTGTTATGGGCAAAAGTTTTGTGACTGACACAAATTTTGATTTTCACAAACTTTGCTGCTTCAGTGCTTTTTAGATCAATTAATCCCAACTATCCGGGAGCAGTTTAGTGACGAGAAAAGCTTTTGCCAGCAATCTGGAGCACCATGTCACAAGGAAAAAGTGATAACTGAGTGACTTGGTGAACAAAACATGGACATTTTGGGTCCTTGGCCAAGAAACTCCCCAGATCTCAATCTTATTGAGAACTTTGGGTCAATCCTCAAAATGCATGTGGAAAAACGAAAACAAAGAAATTATGATAAACTACAAGCATGGGGTTTCCATCAGTGAAGATCTGACCCAAAAGCTTGGATACAGCATGTCAGGGCAAACTGCAGATGTTTTGAAAAATAGGGCTCAATACTGGAAATAATGACGCTTTGCATAACCTTGATGTCTTTAAAAACTAGTTAAATGTTTATAATTGTATTTCAGTATAAAGAGAAACATCCAACTAAAAGATCGGAAGACACTGAAGCTGCATGTTTGTGAAAACCTAAATTTGCTTCAGTCTCAAAACTTTTGGCCATGGCTATATAGTTACATACATAGTTACATAGTTATTAAGGTTGAAGGAAGACTTTAAGTCCATCTAGTTCAACCCATAGCCTAACCTAACATGCCCTAACATGTTGTTTAGTGTAATTATGTTAAAATACTCTCCTATCGCCATCTTCCCTGGTTCCCAGCATCAATTCAGTCCTCTTTTGAAACATGTGACAGCAAATCAGACTAACCGGCTCAAACAGGGGTCTCTGTGTAGAGCAGAAGTCACTGTTTGTATGTAAGTCTACTATATAAAGCCTTTCTTTGAGTCTCATAGACTTTCATTGGGAAAGCAGTTACTGCTCCACACAGATGTGGGAGTCATCTAAGTCAGACCTAGGCAAAGTGTGGTTCACGAGCCACATGTGACTTTTTAGCTGTTCCAGTGTGGCCTGTGGATCGAGACAGCCGAAGAGCTTTATTTAGTTGCATCCAGTATCATGTAGCCCCCCTTATCCCAGCATCTCACTTTCACCAGTATCTGCAGACAACAGTGAATACAATGATTTAATAGGGAATCATCAGCTGCCTGTTCCATCATTAAGCATATGTGTCTGAGAGCACAGTAGGCGCAATGTTGTCACTACATCGTGTCAGCACAGTACGCAGTGCAGACGGGAACAGTGGCGAATGGAGTCGATGAGTAGGTTTTTTTTAACATAATTTTGCAGGTGAAGGGAACTGTGAGGGGACATAATACTGTATAAGGGGGTTGTGTGGGAACATAATACTGTGTAAAAATGCTGTGTGTGGACATAATAACAGGTAAGGGGGCTGTGTGGAGATATCATTCTGAATTTGTGAACATCTTTTTGCATGGGGCTGTGTGATGACTAGTGTTGAGCATTCCGATACTGCAAGTATCGGGTATCGGCCGATACTTGCTGTATCGGAATTTCCGATACCGAGATCCGATACTTTTGTGGTATCGGGTATCGGGTATCGCAACAACATTAATGTATTAATGTGTAAAAAAGAGAATTAAAATAAAAAATATCGCTATACTCACCTGTCCGACGCAGCCGGGACCTCAGCGAGGGAACCGGCAGCGTTGTTTGTTTAAATTTCGCGCTTTTACTTGGTTACGTGAAGTCCCGGCTTGTGATTGGTCAGGGCGGCCATGTTGCCGGGACGCGGACCAATCACAGCAAGCCGTGACGAAATTACGTCACGGCTTGCTGTGATTGGTCCGCGTCCCGGCAACATGGCCGCCATTAACCAATCACAAGCCGTGACGTCACGGGAGGCTGGACATGCGCGTATTTTGAAAAGCGCGCGTGTCCAGCCTCCAGTGACGTCCCGGCAACATGGCCGCCATTAACCAATCACAAGCCGTGATGTCACGGGAGGCTGGACATGCGCGTATTTTGAAAAGCGCGCGTGTCCAGCCTCCAGTGACGTCCCGGCAACATGGCCGCCATTAACCAATCACAAGCCGGGACGTCACGGGAGGCTGGACACGCGCGTATTTTGAAAAGCGCGCGTGTCCAGCCTCACGTGACGTCACGGCTTGTGATTGGTTAATGGCCGCCATGTTGCCGGGACGCGGACCAATCACAGCAAGCCGTGACGTAATTTCGCCACGGCTTGCTGTGATTGGTCCGCGTCCCGGCAACATGGCGCCGTGACCAATCATAAGCCGGGACGTCACTGGAGGCTGGACACGCGCGCTTTTCAAAATACGCGCATGTCCAGCCTCCCGTGACGTCACGGCTTGTGATTGGTTAATGGCGGCCATGTTGCCGGGACGCGGACCAATCACAGCAAGCCGTGACGTAATTTCGTCACGGCTTGCTGTGATTGGTCCGCGTCCCGGCAACATGGCCGCCCTGACCAATCACAAGCCGGGACCTCACGTAACCAAGTAAAAGCGCGAATTTTAAACAAACAACGCTGCCGGTTCCCTCGCTGAGGTCCCGGCTGCGTCGGACAGGTGAGTATAGCGATATTTTTTATTTTAATTCTTTCTTTTACACATTAATATGGTTCCCAGGGCCTGAAGGAGAGTTTCCTCTCCTTCAGACCCTGGGAACCATCAGGAATACCGTCCGATACCTGAGTCCCATTGACTTGTATTGGTATCGGGTATCGGTATCGGATTGGATCCGATACTTTGCCGGTATCGGCCGATACTTTCCGATACCGATACTTTCAAGTATCGGACGGTATCGCTCAACACTAGTGATGACATAATACTGTGAAAATGGTCTGTGAGGGGGACAAAATATTGTGTAAGGGGGCTGTGTGGGGAGATCATTCTAAGTAGGTGGCTGTATGGGGGCGTGGTTCTGTATGGGAGCTGTGTGAGGACATAATACTGTATAAAGGGGCTACATGGGGTACATAATATTGTGCAACGGTGCTGTGTGGGGACATAATACTGTGTAAGGGTCTGTGTAGAAGGACAAAATAATAATAATAATCTTTATTTTTATATAGCGCTAACATATTCCGCAGCGCACACTTTCCGTTTGCACACATTATCATTGCTGTCCCCAATGGGGCTCACAATCTAAATTCCCTATCAGTATGTCTTTGGAATGTGGGAGGAAAACGGAGTACCCGGAGGAAACCCACGCAAGCACAGAGAGAACATACAAACTCTTTGCAGATGTTGTCCTGGGTGGGATTAGAACCCAGGACTCCAGCGCTGCAAGGCTGCTGTGCTAACCACTGCGCCACCGTGCACCGCCAAAATACCATAAAGGACATAATACCACGTAGTGAAGCTTTATGGGGACATATTACTATGCAGTGAAGCTGTATGGGCACTAAATACTGTGTAGGGAGGCTGTGTGAGGACATTTCATATAAGGGTTGAATAACAGGAGTAGTATGATTAACTGTTTTATATAACATTTACAAAAAGCAGTACATTATATGGCTTTTATTAGCTGCTACAGGTAAGAATACATGTTAAAACAAGCTCTATTGTAACATGTATTAGCAGTAATTAGTAGTGTTGAGCGATACCGTCCAATACTTGAAAGTATCGGTATCGGATAGTATCGGCCGATACCCAAAAAGTATCGGATATCACCGATACCGATACCCGATACCAATACAAGTCAATGGGACACCAAGTATCGGAAGGTATCCTGATGGTTCCCAGGGTCTGAAGGAGAGGAAACTCTCCTTCAGGCCCTGGGATCCATATTAATGTGTAAAATAAAGAATTAAAATAAAAAATATTGATATACTCACCAGTCCGGAGGCCCCTGCACCTTACCGCTGTTAACCGGCAGCCTGCTTTGTTTAAAATGAGCGCGTTCAGCACCTTCCATGACGTCACGGCTTCTGATTGGTCGCGTGCCGCTCATGTGACCGCCACGCGACCAATCACAAGCCGCGACGTCATTCTCAGGTCCTAAATTCCTAGAATGAGGGTGAGTATATCCCTATTTTTTATTTTAATTCTTTATTTTTTACATGGATATGGATCCCAGGGCCTGAAGGAGAGTTTCCTCTCCTTCAGACCCTGGGAACCATACACTGGGAACTTCCGATTCCGATTCCCGATACCACAAAAGTATCGGATCTCGGTATCGGAATTCCGATACCGCAAGTATCGGCCGATACCCGACACTTCCGGTATCGGAATGCTCAACACTAGTAATTAGTCAACAGACTTACCGTATTTTTCGGACTATAAGACGCACCGGACTATAAGTCGCAACCAGGGTTTAGAGGTGGAAAATAGGGAAAAATATATTTGAGGCAAAAAATGTGGTAAAATATTTAATAACATAAATAACATACTATTATATACTGTATAATAACACCACATATAATAGTATGTTATTATGTTGGAAGCTACAGGTAGAAGATGGTGCTGTGGGACCAGTGTGGTGTCTGTAAATTACTATATGAAGATGCTGGAGGGTGAGTATAAGAATGGGGGCACAGGGCTTATATTTAACCTCTTTCTGACCTCGGACAGGATAGTACGTCCGAGGTCAGATACCGCGCTTTGATGCAGGGCTCCGGCGGTGAGCCCGCATCAAAGCCGGGACATGTCAGCTGTTTTGAACAGCTGACATGTGCCCGCAATAGCGGCGGGTGAAATCGCGATTCATCCACCGCTATTGACTAGTTAAATGCCGCTGTCAAATGCAGACAGCGGCATTTAACTGGCGCTTCCGGCCGGGTGGCCGGAAATGAGCACATCGCTGACCCCCGTCACATGATCGGGGGTCAGCGATGCTTCTGCAGTGTAACCATAGAGGTCCTTGAGACCTCTATGGTTACTGATCCCTGGTAGCTGTGAGCGCCACCCTGTGCTCACAGCACACCTGCATTTCTGCTGCACAGCAGCGATCTGATGATGTAGCAGAGCCGATCGCGTTGTGCCAGCTTCTAGCCTCCCATGGAGGCTATTGAAGCATGGCAAAAGTAAAAAAAAAAAAAAAAAGTAAAAAAAATATAAAAGCTTAAATCACCCCCCTTTCACCCCATTCAAAATAAATCAATAAAAAAAAAATCAAACTCACACATATTTGGTATCACCGCTTTCCGAATCGCCCGATCAATCAATAAAAAAAAGGATTAACCTGATCGCTAAACGGCGTAGCGAGAAAAAAATTAGAAACTCCAGAATTACGTTTTTTTAGTCGCCGCGACATTGCATTAAAATGCAATAACGGGCGATCAAAAGAACATATCTGCACCAAAATGCTATCATTAAAAACGCCAGCTCGACATGCAAAAAATAAGCCCTCATCTGACCCCAGATCATGAAAAATGGAGACGCTACGGGTATCGGAAAATGGCGCAATTGTTTTTTTTAAGCAAAGTTTGGAATTTTTTTTCACCACTTAGATAAAAAATAACCTAGACATGTTAGGTGTCTATGAACTCATACTGACCTGGAGAATCATAATGGCAGGTCAGTTTTAGCATTTAGTGAACCTATCAAAAAAGCCAAGCAAAAAACAAGTGTGGGATTGCACTTTTTTTGCAATTTTACCGCACTTGGAATTTTTTTCTTGATTTCTAGTACACGACATGGCAAAACCAATGATGTCGTTCAAAAGTACAACTCGTCCCGCAAAAAATAATCCCTCACATGGCCATATTAATGGAAAAATAAAAAAGTTATGGCTCTGGGAAGGAGGGGAAAATCCCAAGGTCATGAAAGGGTTAAAGCACCACACCAGCACAGAAAAATAACACTGGAGTGCTGCTTTAAGATCCCATGGGAAAACTATAACTCCCAGCATACCCTGCAGATTCTATGGCATGCTGGGAGTTAATAGTTCACCACAGGAGTGGCAGAGTGCTTTTTTATGTGCTGTAATCACTAACCTTTTATTCATTTCTTGCTTGTACAGGCTGTGCTCAGTGCAGGTCCTGCAGATAGCCATGATCGCACAGTGCCCTCCCTCTTATGACCTCACCACAGTTCATGTAAGAGGAAGCTGCACTGTTTGTAGCGAGCTGTCTGCTGGACCTGTGATGACATCAAGAAGAGGCAGTGCTTTGTACGGTCATGTAATTAATGCTCTAACCCACCCTCTTCATGACCTCAGCACAGGTCCTCCCCAGAGCATTCAGCAATGCATCAGCGCTGTCAGGTATGCGGCGATCCCTCCCTCCTGTAAATCTCTGCTCCTGACCCCTCCTCCACCAGACACAGATCTCCTCAGCTGCTGCAGGAATCCGGCACTGGGGAAACCATGTGTGTCAGCTGTTTGAGTGAATGGATATTCATTTGCTGCTCCCCGCTCACTGCTTTTGCTGACAGGTGGGTGGGGAAGTGGCTAATGAATATTCACTTCACTTTAAGTATCAGGACCACGTGGTTTCCCCAGCACTGGATTCCTGCAGCAATATTTTCCTTCCTTCTGCGATCCCACTCCGCCACTGCCTCCTCCCCACATGCTACATTCCGACCATAAGATGCACCCCCCCACAAAAGTGCATCTTATGGTCCCAAAAATACGGTAATTCTGCTCAATATGAAGTGTTAAAAATGAATAAAACAACAATAATAAGCAGAATTAAGTTTGGCCAGTTGGCTTGGCCCTCCACAACAATCACAGTATCTCATGTTGGACCTTCGGAAAATGAATTGCCCACCCCTCGTCTAATCTGATCTGCAGTCACGTGGTTCAGAAGAAGACCAGAGTAGGGCTGGAAACTGCAGAAGATGCCGATCAGTGAGTAATTTAACATATATGTCCTACACTATAGAAATATTCAAAAGGGATAAGATATTAGTTGAGAGCTTGTTTAAGGTCAAATATACTCAATTGGAAATGTACAGGCTTCTGTAAGGCTCTGTTCACAGTGTATTCAGCAAGTACATTCAAGGTATGCAGAATAATGTTCCCCCAGCATTATTACCAACTCTAGCCATATAGTAATAGTGCCATACAAATGTAAAAAAGGGCCTTATTATAGGGTATCTGGGTGCTATGTGACAGTATCTTTCTTTTTTAACAGTACTGAATAGCAGAGTCATATACAGTACGCTTATTGATGCATGGACATTTTGCAAAAAGAACAGATACCACCTGTACAACTGTTTTTTGGAATGTGAGTGTCATACAGTTGCACGAATCAGTGCTATATTTTTCAAATACATAGGTAATCTCTGGAATCTGTATAACACCCAAAGTAAAAAGGTAGAGTGAAAAATGCCCTATTTGTTGCACAAGAATAGTAATTAATAAAGGGTCAAATTGTCAGATTTCGTAATGGATTTGTTCCTTGAAATCTAGACCATGCAAGTCTTGCTAAGAGCAATGTGGTAGAAGTAACACAATAAAATGATTGACAACTTCTACACCCCTACTAATCTTTAGTAATATTATACATTTTATTAGATATTATTTCATGTTACATAATTTATCTGTCACATGTAAATCATTACAATAGGCTTCTCGTATTTTACAGTTGCGTTCTATAAGCTGCATAAAACTGCTGTGAAATTCCTATTCACACGAGAAGAACAGCAATATATAATTCGCTATGTAACATTGCTGAATTCCATTGCCAGTAATGCTTGGCCATCCCTTACAATTGTCCTGGGACTTGAGGGGATAATTATTCATCTGGCTAGCAGCTCCTATTAGGAAGAGTTTGACTGAGGTCACACCAGTGTGCAACCATTACATTCTGGCTTAACCCTATTGACAATGCATTATTCTCTCAACTGGTGTACTCAATCTCTCCGAGGCACAGGATTCTGCAGGAGACTGCGTCCGGCTGTGTCATACATCAGTGTTCTATAGGTCCTGTCCAGGAATATGGTTTCCAGAAAATGTTTGTAAATTGTTGATCCAAAGCATGTTTTGAGCATTCTTACAAATCAACCCACTAAATAAATTTGCAATGGAAAACTATTGTTTGCAATAAGACCTCATTGAGATGGTTGTTTTTCATGTTTCTGTAATGTGCTTGCTTTTCACAGATAGAACACATATCTATAATAGTCTATAGTGCTGTTCACATGTTCATGTTTTTTTGCGGACAGTGTTTCTGCAAAAAAGTCAAGGAGATGAATCTGTTTTTGTGGGCAAGCGAAAAATATAAAGGAGACGTTACTGTTTTTAACAAAATCACACAGCAAAATCACCAATACAAATCTATTGCTCCATAAAAATCATGGGCAGTCAATGGACAGTCATCAATGTGCAAGCCGTGTGCTGTCTGCTTTTCACATCGCAATGGATAGAAGCGCCACAATTTATTTTCTCCATGCAAGAAAATTACTAATAAAACAATGATAGTTAAAACTGACTCAAGATTGGGCTGTAAATCTTCCTGATTTTATACGCTTTTGGAAAGGCAGTGCAAATATAAAAGGAGGAAGAGTATGTCTGTATGTTAGGAGTGAAGTGAAAACAAGTGTGACAGAGGCAGGGGTGGATTAAGGGTAGCCAGGCCTCGGGCTGTTCAGACACTGTGCCCCCCCCCCCCCCCGGTCATGTGACGGGGGTCGTGATATACCTGAACCAGATTATTCCAGAAAAATGGCCGGGCCCTACTCTACTGTAACCTATTAAATATTTGTTAAAATATGCAATACCATTTAGGTATATTTTGACCAATATCACATACAAGGAGCAAATACCACCGCACCATGTCAAGACCACATATTACCACCACTTGGTGACCAAATAGCACATACAAGGGACAAATACCACAACACCATTTCCAGACCACATATTACCACCACATAGTGACTGAATACTACAATACTGATCAGTAATAAAAACAAAACAAAACAATACAATCACCATAAGTGCCAGTATACACAGGAGATCTGTACTTAGTATGCAGTGTCTGTGTAGAGGTAATACAGAGATCACTGGTGGTATTATACACAGGAGCTCTGTATATAATGTATAGGTAATACAGTGATCACTGGTGACATTATACACATGACCTCTGTATATAGTATACAGTGTATAGTGTCAGTGTATAGGTAACACTGACACACCAGTGACGTCTCTAGGTTAAGTCCTTCATCTTTCATCCAGCACAGACCGCCATCATTTCTTCCAGCCAGGACTCTTTTCTGCAGGAAATAACACAGTTATCTCGAGCTCCGCTTGCAGAACACATTACTTAATTTTTCACAACTTCTACATTACACCACATGAAGAAAAAAAGGCAACATAGTGTCACTCTGCACAGTAACAGGACTGCCCCCCCATTTAAAACAGTATACTCAAAAAATAAAATAAATACATCACTGCAGTAATAATATCCCTTAATTAGCCCCTATGGTAATAATGATATCCCCCATCCTGGCCCCGTTTATCTCATTCATGGCTCCAGCCATATGTTCTCGCATCCTGCCCTCATGAGTATCCATTCTACCCCATATGATCTCCCCATCCTGCCCCATCTGTCTCCATCCTGCCCCATGATCCAATCCTGCCCCATGTCTTTCATTCTGCCCCGTGTCTCCAATCATGCCCCGTATCTACATTTTGCCCATGCCTCCAGTCCTGCCCCCAGTGTGTCCAGCAATCTGCCCCAGTGTGTCCAGCATATTACCCCCAGTGTGTCCAGCATTGCCCCAGACAGGGTGTCCAGCAATCTGCCCCAGTGTGTCCAGCAATCTTCCCCAGTGTGTCCAGCATATTGCCCCAGTGTGTCCAGCATTGCCCCAGTGTGTCCAGCAATCTGCCCCAGTGAGTCCAGCATTGCCCCAGTGTTTCCAGCAATCATCTGCCCCAGTGTGTCCTCCAGCATTGCCCCCAGTGTCTCCAGCAATCATCTGCCCCAGTGTGTCCAGCATTGCTCCAGTGTGTCCAGCAATCTGCCCCAGTGTGTCCAGCAATCATCTGCCCCAGCGTGTCCTCCAGCATTGCCCCCAGTGTCTCCAGCTATCATCTGCCCCAGTGTGTCCTCCGGCTCCAGCATATTGCCCCCAGTCAGACAGTGTCACTGACTGTCCAGCATTCTGGCCCGCCCGGATTGCCGTTAGGTTAGCAAAAAAAAAAAAAAAAAACCGAGTTCTCCTCACCTGACCAGCGCTCCAGGCGGCGAGCTCCCTCCAGCAATGCGCACTTGCCAGCGACTGACAATGACGTCAGACGCCGGCGACGTGTGCGCTGCACCTGCGGCCGACTTCAGCTGCCAGCCTCCAATTGGCTGGCGGCTGTTGTTAACTATTGACGTTCGGGCGCGCGCACGCACGTCAATAGGAAACCGCCGCAGCGCCGGTAGGGGCCCGGTGAGCAGATGAGATGGGGCCCGATGCGGGCCCCCTCTCTCTGCCCACCGGGCCCATAAATGATACGCCAGTCAGGGCACGGCCCTGATGGCGGCGGGCAATCTGTGCGGTAGCCCAGGGCCCCCTCACACCACTGGGCCCTGGGCTACCGCCCATATTGACCCTCTTATAATCCGCCCCTGGACAGAGGAAATAAAGGAGGGAGATTGTGAGAAAGGTGAAATCTTGTTGGTAGAAATGCAAAGAGAAGTAAACACTGAAAATATTTTTTTTGAGTAATCTATAGACACCCAACATCACTGAAAAGTTTGAAGATCAGCTGCGCAGGCTGGTACATTCGTAATTATGGAAAATGTTAACTATACAGATATTGACTGAGGTCATGGTCCTACTTCATCTGCAAAGAAGAGAAAATTCCTCTGCTTGTTGAAGAATAATTATATGGGAAAGATTGTGGAAGATCCAACAAGAAGCAGTAGTCTGTTGCATCTGGTCACTTCTAACAAAGCAGAGCTTGTCGGAAATGCAGGAAATGTTACTGTTCACGAAAACCTTGGCATCAGTGACCACAATATAATTTCATTTTGCTTATACTGTAAAAAACACACTTAGGTACTGTCAGATAGTGATAGAAATGATAAATGGGACAGCTTTAAATTCATATTGGTAAGTCAGACTGCAAAATGCAGACCTACAGGTTACAAAAATAGAGGACACAAATTAAATCCAACCTGGCCTACACCTACCATTAGAAAGGTCATTAATGATGTATAGAATATACATATATATATATATATATATATATATATTATACATATACAGTATATATATATATATATATATATATATATATATATATATATATCTAATATATAAAGCTGAATGTGTGTATGTGTGTATGTATGTATGTATGTGTGTGTGTATGTCCGGGATTGGCATCTGAACCGTCGCAGCTACAGCCACAAAATTTTGCACAGTCACACGTCTGGACCCCGAGAGCGTCATAGGCTATGTTGTGAGGCAAAATTTTAACCCCGCGCGTTCGAATTCACCAAACAATTTTGCCCCTATCTACATAATGGGGAAAAAATGAAAGGAAAAGTGTTGGAGGCAAATTGACAGCTGCCAGATGTGAACAAGGGGGACTTAAAGAATGAGAGCGATGGCGCCAAAGAGTATATACTGTACAGTTGCTAAGGTGGGGCCCCGACATGGGATAATCACCACACCACCACGGGGATATGAACACACACACAAAATGCGCCACACACTACCACGTGCTCGAACACATATACCACCCTCAGCACACATTTCACCACACATAGACCAACCTCGCCACATAAAAGTCGAAACACAAAAGTCGCCGCTCAAAACTCGCCACGCGCAAAACTCTCCACATGCAAAACTCGCCACACGTGCAAAACTCACCTCATGGAAAACTCGCCACACGCAAAACTTGCACACGCAGAAAAATTGCCACATGCACAAAAGTTGCAACACATGCAAAAGTTGCCTCACACAAAACTTGCACATACTCAAAAGGCACCACACATAAAACTCGCCACGCGCAAAACTCGCCATGCGCAAAACTTGCTGCACACAACTTGCTACACTAACCTGTCACATGCAACTCGACACACAAAAAGTTGCTACACGCATGTCGCCACACGCAACTCAACACACACAACTTGACACACGAAACTCGCCCTAAAACACACACAAGTCTGGTATTATCCTTCAAAAATAAAAATCTGATTAATAAGCAGACAAACTACAAGAGCAACAAATGTACGATATAGGAAATACGGCAGCTGTCAGTCACATGACCTGTCTATTATGTGTATGTGTGAGCTAATATATACTGCCAGGGGGTGGGCTTCCTGTTGGCTGGGGATTTATCAGGCTGCCAATAGCAACCAATCACAGCTCAGCTTCTATTTTGCTACAGTTAATTAATCTGAGCTCTGATTGGTTAATATAGGCAACAAAGACATTCTCAGTATAACAAAGCTAATATATGTTGTGAAATGCTTCTATTAGCTTAGTTTTTGCCTTTTAATAATTACATTTCTATCTGTTTTGTGGTTGCAGAATAAATTTTTGTTAACACATTCTATTTTGCTAACAGCAGTCATTAACCCGGGCGAAGCCGGGTAGTACAGCTAGTATATATATATATAGTAGAAGTTTGCACTCATTCAGCTGCGGTTGAGGTAGGCACAGGAAGCGGTATTGCTGCAATGTCCAGGCAAGTTTATTTAACTTCATAAACCGCTCAGGATAGGAAAATAAAAGAACAGCCTTTTCTGGCACAAAGTGAAAACAAAGTTAAAGGAAACCTGTCACCCCCAAAATGGAAGATGAGCTAAGCCCACCAGCATCAGGGGCTTATCTACAGCATTCTGTAATGCTGTAGATAAGCCCCCAATGTATCCTGAAAGATGAGAAAAAGAGGTTAGATTATACTCACCCAGGGGTGGTCCCGGTTCTGTTCAGGTCCGATGGGAGTTGTGGTCCGGTCCGGGGCCTCCCATCTTCATAAGATGATGTCCTCTTCTTGTCTTCACGCTGCGGCTTCAGCGCAGGCATACTTTGACTGCCCTGTAGAGGACAGAGCAAAGTACTGCAGTGCGCAGGCGCCAGGAAAGGTCAGAGCGGCCCGGCACCTGCGCACTGCAGTACTTTGCTCCATTACACTTCTATAGCGGGTGGTTTTAGCTTTCCAGGAATCCTTCGCCACATCCAGGAGTCCTCGAGGGTGTCGTCCATAGATCAGTTCAAATGGGGAGAAGCCGGTGAAAGCTTGGGGAACTTCTCTAATGGAGAACAACAGGTAAGGAAGCAGACAGTCCCAGTCTCGGTCGTCCTTCTCCACTGCTTTCTTGAGAATAGCCTTCAATGTTTTGTTAAACCTTTCCACCAGTCCATCAGTCTGGGGGTGGTACACTGAGGTTCTGAGCTGGAAAATTTGCAGGGTCTTGCACAACTCTCTCATAACCTTCGACATGAAGGGGGTCCCTTGGTCCGTTAGTATGTCCTTCGGCAACCTGGTTCGGGAGAAGATATGGATCAGCTCCTTAGAGATACACTTGGCAGAGGCATTCCTTAAAGGCACTGCCTCTGGGTACAGGTACCATAATCCAGGACTCCCAATATGTATTGATGTCCTCTTGCGAACTTTATGAGGCATCTTACCTGGTCCATCGCTATTCGCTCGAACGGCATCTCGATGATGAGCAATGGTACCAGAGGACTGCAGAAGCGAGCTACTGGGGAGGTCAGCTGGCACGTGGGGCAGGAACAACAATAGTTCACAATTACTCTGTAACACCTAGGTCAGTAGAATCTCTGCAGAATGCACTCCTGTGTCTTATCTGCCCCCAAGTGACCACCCAACACATGAAAATGAGCCACGTCTAACACCCTGAGTCTCTAGAGCTCTGGTACCAATAACTGCTCTATCCCCTCACCTCTCGACTTGGTTACTCTATATAGCAAATCTCTAATCACAGCGAAATGAAGTAACCAATTGTTGGCCCCTGGCTCCTGAGGCCCACCATTTAAAGCAGTTACATTTTCAAATGCCCCTTTAAGAGTTAGGTCCCTGAGTTGGGCAGTTCCAATGTTTCCCCCGGACACCTCCAGCTCAGGGACATTGGCCTCAGTGGATCCTGCATCATCCTCAACACCAACCAGCACACAAAACGGAAACCTGTCAGCTATGGCCTGCATGAGGTTTCTTTAGGAGCAACCTGGCTGTTTTCTGGACAACCAGACGTCCTCCCTTTCCCCCACAAGTCCCCAAATAATGCAAAGTCCCACCCTATTATAATAGGGTGCAATAGGTCCTTGACCACGCCGACCTCATGGGACTCGGTGCCAGTTTGTGTTTATGACCACTTGAGCCACAGGGTAGTCCTTAGTGTTGCCATGGATACAGCGGATGCCCACTCTCTTTTCAGGAATCAGTCTTCCCTAGGGTCACCAAACTCCCAAAGTCCAACAGACCAGTCATTTGTACCTCGTTTACTGTCACAGGGAATTTCTGCAGTCCCTCGCCTGGTTGAGAGACAGCACTGCAGGTGGGATATGCAAAATATGAGCATTGCTGTCCTATGCTGCAGTCCATGGGCTCGGTGGTCATGGGGCAATGGGCAGCTATGTGACCTGGGGTATGACACCTCCAACCCCATTCTCTCAAAGCGGTGCAGCACTTTATGGGGTTCATTAATTACTATCACCAGTTCATTCCCCACTTCTCAACTTTGGTAGCTCCCTTGGTTGCCCTCACCAAAAAGGGAGCAAATCCCAAACTGTGGTCGGAGGAGGTCTCCAAGGCCTTCCTCTTTATTAAGTCTCGCTTTGCTAGCGCTCCCATTCTACATCACCCCGATGTAGATAAACCTTTCATAGTGGAGGTAGATGCCTCATCTGTTGGTGCTGGAGCAATCCTATTCCAAAAGGATGCTCAAGGTCGGAAGCATCCTTGCTTCTTTTTCTCTAAGACCTTCACACCGGCGAAGAGGAATTATTCCATCGGGGACAGGGAGTTGCTAGCTATGAAGTTGGCTTTCTCGGAGTGGAGACACCTTCTGGAGGGGGCTCGCTTTCCCTTCCAAGTTCACACCGACCACAAGAATTTGATATATATACAGACTGCCCAGCGGCTAAATTCTTGCCAGGCCAGTTGGTCCCTGTTCTTCTCCCGGTTCCATTTCACCCTCCATTTTCTCTCCAGGGAGAAGAACATTCGTGCTGACACTCTCTCCTGCTCTGTAGTGTCATGAGTGGAGGAGGAACCTCAGCTTATTGTCCCTTCTGAGAGCCTGAGGACCGTGGCTCCGGTTTCGCTAGAGTCTGTGCCCCCGGGCAAGACTTTTGTGCCATCAAATTTGCGACCGGAGGTCCTCTCTTGGGCTCACTTGTCCAGGGTGGGTGGACACTTTGGGACCAAAAAGACATCTGAGCTTCTGGCGAGGACGTACTGGTGGCCGCATATGGCCTGTGATGTTAGAGACTATATTCGGGCGTGTGTCTCCTGCGCCAAAAATAAGTCTCCTCGACAACGGCCAGCTGGGTTACTGTACCCCCTACTGGTGGCAGACAGGCCCTGGGAGATGGTTGGGATGGACTTTGTGGTGGGCTTACCCTAGTCCCGAGGCTGCACCATCATTTGGGTAATCACCAACCATTTTTCTAAAATGGTGCACTTGGTGCCTCTTCCACGGCTACCTTCTACACGGGCCTTGGCAGCGTTGTTTATAAAACACATTTTCCATCTACACGGTATGCTGGACAAAATTGTCATTGACCGGGGTCCCCAGCTTGTGTCTCGGTTCTGGAGAGAGCTCTGTCGTCTACTCAGCATCGAGCTGAATCTCTCCTCAGCATACCATCCCGAGACGAATGGGTTGGTAGAGAGGGTCAACCAGACCTTGGTCACATATCTGTGACATTTTTTTTCTGCTAGGCAGGATGACTGGGCATCCTTGCTACCGTGGGCGGAGTTTGCGCTAAACAACGCCATAGCTGACTCCACTGGTCAGACCCCATTCATCCTTAATTACGGCCAGCATCCGCGGGTTCCTGTGCCTATGCCTGTGTCTTCCGCCGACTCCAGGGTGGCAGACTGGGCTGTGGAGGCACGGGACATTTGGGACTGCACTCAGGATGCCATCCGGGCCTCCAAGGAGAGAATGAGATCCTCCGCCGATGCACATCGGCGCCCCGCTCCGACCTTTGCTCCTGGCGACTTAGTGTGACTCTCCGACCATAACATCAGGCTGCCAGTTGAGTCCACTAAGTTTGCACCTCGCTACTTGGGTCCCTTCAAGGTCCTGGAACAGGTTAACCCTGTCGTCTACAGTCTGGCCCTTCCTTCACGACATGTTTCATGTGTCTCTTCTAAAGCCCGTTCACATGTCCCAGTTTTCTGAGTCATCTGCCAGGACATTGGGTTCATCTACGGATTATGAAGTGAACACTATCTTGGGGTGTAAAGTGGTACGTGGCAGAAAATTTTAGTTGGTGGATTGGAAGGACTGTGGCCCAGAGGACAGGTCCTGGGAGCCTGCTGAGCACATTCGGGCTCCGCAACTCATTGCTGCCTTTGAGAGTAGCGAGGCCCAAGGAGGGGGGATCCTAGGAGGGGGGTAATGTTAGGTGTTGAGTTCCCACCACTGCACAAGGGGAATCTCGAGCCACCTCTGCTGTGGTCTCCCATTCTTCTTCAGCCACCGTGGAGCCTGCTCAGCAGAGACGTCGGTCCCAGCAACTGGCTCAGGCAGATACTGTGCACTTGGTTACTGCTGATCTTCCAGGCTCAGCCATTGTAACCAGCACTGTTCTGTGGCGAGCAGATGCTCATAGGACTAAGTCCTGTTTTTCCGCTACTGAGCATGCCCAGGGGACGACCTCTCATTGGAGGTCAGGGGTCACATGCTCAGGTCCTGAAGCGGTTCCTATTGGACCACTAGGAAGGTCTTGGAGAGCTTTCTCTTTAAAAGGTTTGCATGGCCACACGGCCATGCACTAGTATCAACTTATGTTTATGAGCTTAGCTACCTTGTGGTCTGTGTCTACATGTGGTCTGTGTCTACATGTGTTCAGGGTCGGCTGTATAGCCACTAGAATTCCGGCACCTCCGGAGAGGAGTTTGTGTATGTGAATTTAGGGCTGGCGTATAGCCACTAGAATTCCGGCACCTCCGGAGAGGAGTTGTTGTGTGCTATGCTGACTGTATGACCACTGTATGCTATCTGCTCTGTTAGTTAGCTGTGATCCTCTGTGAGGTTAACAGGGCACAGCGTTATCCTAATCTCGGCGACTCTGTGAAGCAACAGAGATCACTCCTATATAGACCGAGTGACTGAACCCGTGTCTATTCAGGCATTGTACCACCATATAGTGCCGCCATATACTAGCAGCAGGTTACGCTCCTGTACGGTGGACCCCGGGCTGCGAACGCACCTATATCATACCTCCCAACTTTAGGGGAAGGGAAAGAGGGACAAAGTCAGCGGCGCGCTTAGCGCGCCGCGGCAAATTTTAGGCCACACCCATTTCACAACTAGCCACGCCCCAACCACACCCATTTAGCACTTCTGATCACAATGTTTCGTTAACAATAATTATGAACAAAAAAATATGGCCACACACGACGCTCCATACTGTACAATGGCCATTGGCCACATTATGCTCCATACTGTATAATGGCCCCACATGATGCTGCGTACAGTATACTTGCCCCACGTGATGGTCCATACAGTATAATGGCGCCACATGATGCTTTGTACAGTATAATGGCCCCACACGATGCTGGGTATAGTATAATGGCCCCACACAATGCTGGGTGCAGTATAATGGCCACACATGGTTACCCCACCCCCATCATTGCCTTCTCCATCAGTACACACAAACACCTTTCACCGCGCTCCCTCGCAGCAGCCGGCAGCTTCCACTCCCACGGCGCTGAATGGTGTCATCCAGCTGCGCCGCTGACTGCTGTATCCAGCATTACAGCTCAGTCCCCATAGAATGTAATACAGCACAGCCCCATAGAATATAATGCTGCACAGCCCCCATAGAATGTAACGCAGGCAGGTGGCAGCCCCCATAGAATGTAAGGGGTGCTGCACCAGGTTGGTGGAGAATCCGATGGATGGGTACCAGGGGGAGAGTGGGAGCGGGGTGCGCGCACCATGGGGAGACAAAGTTTAGTTTGTCAGTCCTCCTATGCTGTCAGAGTCTCTGCTGTAACCGCAGCAGGGCAGTGCTGCATGGAGAGGGGGAGAGACACATACATTCACTTACAGTCTGGAGATCCGCTCGCTGCTCCCGCGGTCACACAGACACGGAGTGTCTCACAACTCTGCCCCCGTGCCAGAAACCAGTCCGGGTGCTGCCGCTCTGTCCTCAGAGTCCGCCCACGTCTATAGTTGAGGAGGAAGCCGGAGGCGGGCGGTGAGGCAACTCAAGGGGGCGTGGCTACAACGCAGTCCCAGGGAACGGAACGAACAGCGGGTACTAATCGGGCTCTCTCTACGTCCCGGAAGTGGGCGGGGCTTCACCGGCGGCCGCAAATTCGGGATTTTAAATGCCCGAAGCGGGACAGCGGGACCCCGGTGCCAAAGCGGGACTGTCACGCTGAAATCGGGACGGTTGGGAGGTATGCCTATATTATTTCAATATTTACTTGGTGCGCTCCGCCAGCCTTAACACTTACAAAACCTGTTTCTTTAGGGACCTATTCAGATTTAAATGGACTTTAATGGATCTATATATTGGAAACACCCCTAAAGTGATAACACTTTAAAACTCATCTATGAAGTACTGTACTTCAAAACTGCCGACAGCAATTTTTTTAACCCTTCGGGTGCTACACAGGAATTAATGCAAACAAAAAAAATTGAAAATTGTTCTCTAAAATGTTCATTAGCCCCCATTTTTTCATCTTTACAAGGAATAGCATGATAATCAAAAAGACACAATAATGACACCCAGGTACAATATATAAAGGAATGCTTAGTACTATTCTCCTAGTAAGTGGATCCAATCCTATTGATAAACCCAGGGTCACCACATGTGTCCGAGATATAATGAAACCACTAAACGAGAACACAAAAGCATGCACTAAGCATAGACCGGATCCATGAGAAAGTGACAGGAAATAATTTAATAATTAATATATCAATTTTATTTAATGGCAATAGAGAAAAAACAATAACATATAAAAATAGAATAAAATGTAAATATATGTTTATATCTTCAATATGTGCACAAATCAAGATGCAACATCCATAAGACAGGTCAATTTTCTATTATGTACTATATACCCCGAGTAGGCCAATTTTGTATCACAGAAAGGACAATGTATTGCATATGCTATACAGAGATAAGAAAAAATTTATGAAAAAATATATAAAATACACCCGTGTAAAAATGATAATGAATCAATCATATAATATCCCCAAAGTTCATCACATTATCAAGTATCTGCCGGTCTTGAAGATCTCCATCTTTATAAGTGGCATTTTGATTGTATCTGCATACGGCACCTTTTTATGCACTTTTTTGCACTACATGAACTTTTTAAGCAGGTAGCATTTGAACAATTTTGCACATAGCACTTTTTGCCCCTCTTTCCAATATGAACTTTGGGGATATTATATGATTGATTCATTATTATTTTTACACGGGTGTATTTTATATATTTTTTCATATATTTTTTTCTCATCTCTGTATAGCATATGCAATACATTGTCCTTTCTGTGACACAAAATTTGTCTACTCGGGGTATATAGTACATAATAGAAAATTGACCTGCTTTATGGATATTGCATCTTGATTTGTGCACATATTGAAGATATATACATATATTTACATTTTATTCTATTTTTATATTTTATTGGTTTTTCTCTATTGCCATTAAATAAATTTGATATTTTAATTATTACATTATTTCCTGTCACTTTCTCATGGATCCGGTCTATGCTTAGTGCATGCTTTTAAGGAATAGCATGAGAAAATGGACCCTACCATTTGTTACCCAGTTTCTTCTAAGCTTGCTGATACCCCACATGTGGTCAGAAACCTATGTCTGGACAAACGGCAGGTCTAAGAAGGGAAGGAGCACCATTTGTATTCTGGAACATAAATATGGCTGAAATAGATGGCGGGTGTCACGTCACATTTGCAGGACCCCTAAAGTGCCTAAACAGCAGAAACCCCCACAATCTACCTAATTTTGGAAACCATAGTGAAGGATTTTATCTAGGGGTATAATGAGCATTTTGAACTCACAAGTATTACACAAAATTTGCTAACATTAGGTGGTCATATTGAAAATTTTTTTTTTTTCAAGAAAATGTTCCTTTAGCTCCAAATTTTTCACTTTCGCAAGAAGTAACACGAAAATGTGGACCCCACAGTTTGCTACCCACTTTCTTCTGAGGTCGGACATATCCCACGTGTCCAAACAGACCTTTTTTGACTATACCCATTTCTCAGAAGAAAAAGGAAAATGGCTGCAGTGACTATTTTGTAACATACACGTCAGTGTTTTTTTTCTGGAGATTTGCAAATCTGCCACATACACATAGACATAGTTCACATGCAATTGTGCCGCCTAAAGTGTAAAGCTCCCCATATATGGTAGCGCCCCAATAATTTTTGCTCCACCAGTACTTCTGGAAACTTGCAGCGAGGAAATTGTTCATGGCGCTCTCCCCACTACAATGATGTCAAACATATGGCCACTTAATTCGGTTTAGGCACACTGGGGCTCAGGAGATGGGGCATTTGGATTTGGGACCATACTGTATGTTGTGCTGAATTTTATTTGAGGGGGCGGGAGGCACCGTGTTTCCAGAGTCTTGTTATACTAGTAATCATGGGAACTCTTATACTTCCAGTGACAACTGACGGACCAGAGTGGGTTTTGATTTGGAGCATGATAAGTTTGGGTTTTTATTAGTAACGTTTTAGGGTACATAATATTTTTTGATCATTTCCAGAATAAGACTGGGATCATATTCTCGAGTTCTATGCTGAGCACTTACGTAATTACCACAAAAATGCCCTTCAGACAAAACACCCGGTGAAACAAACCATCATAATGAGGCAGATGGAAACACTTTGAGAGTCTGTTTGGCATCTGTGTCGGTGGTATCCATATTTTTAGGTGTTCACAGAATTGTGGTCATCCACACTTGTGTGCTAAAAAGAGGCCCAACATGATCAGACACCGCCAGAACAGAGACCAGGCGGAGTCCAAAAGGACTTCATGTGTCTCGTAAGTGAGTGGTTCCCTTTCGGGGGTTTAGACTGAATAGCATTTGGGGGGATTAAGACAGAAATCCCATCATAGGTGCTTAGTGGAGAGCACAGGATATTATTATTATTTATTGTTATAGCGCCATTTATTCCATGGCGCTTTACATGGGAGGAGGGGTATACAGTGGGGCAAAAAAGTATTTAGTCAGTCAGCAATAGTGCAAGTTCCACCACTTAAAAAGATGAGAGGCGTCTGTAATTTACATCATAGGTAGACCTCAACTATGGGAGACAAACTGAGAAACAAAAATCCAGAAAATCACATTGTCTGTTTTTTTATCATTTTATTTGCATATTATGGTGGAAAATAAGTATTTGGTCAGAAACAAACAATCCAGATTTCTGGCTCTCACAGACCTGTAACTTCTTCTTTAAGAGTCTCCTCTTTCCTCCACTCATTACCTGTAGTAATGGCACCTGTTTAAACTTGTTATCAGTATAAAAAGACACCTGTGCACACCCTCAAACAGTCTGACTCCAAACTCCACTATGGTGAAGACCAAAGAGCTGTCAAAGGACACCAGAAACAAAATTGTAGCCCTGCACCAGGCTGGGAAGACTGAATCTGCAATAGCCAACCAGCTTGGAGTGAAGAAATCAACAGTGGGAGCAATAATTAGAAAATGGAAGACATTCAAGACCACTGATAATCTCCCTCGATCTGGGGCTCCACGCAAAATCCCACCCCGTGGGGTCAGAATGATCACAAGAAGCAAAAATCCCAGAACCACGCGGGGGGACCTAGTGAATGAACTGCAGAGAGCTGGGACCAATGTAACAAGGCCTACCATAAGTAACACACTACGCCACCATGGACTCAGATCCTGCAGTGCCAGACGTGTCCCACTGCTTAAGCCAGTACATGTCCGGGCCCGTCTGAAGTTTGCTAGAGAGCATTTGGATGATCCAGAGGAGTTTTGGGAGAATGTCCTATGGTCTGATGAAACCAAACTGGAACTGTTTGGTAGAAACACAACTTGTCGTGTTTGGAGGAAAAAGAATACTGAGTTGCATCCATCAAACACCATACCTACTGTAAAGCATGGTGGTGGAAACATCATGCTTTGGGGCTGTTTCTCTGCAAAGGGGCCAGGACGACTGATCCGGGTACATGAAAGAATGAATGGGGCCATGTATCGTGAGATTTTGAGTGCAAACCTCCTTCCATCGGCAAGGGCATTGAAGATGAAACGTGGCTGGGTCTTTCAACATGACAATGATCGAAAGAACACCGCCAGGGCAATGAAGGAGTGGCTTCGTAAGAAGCATTTCAAGGTCCTGGAGTGGCCTAGCCAGTCTCCAGATCTCAACCCTATAGAAAACCTTTGGAGGGAGTTGAAAGTCCGTGTTGCCAAGCGAAAAGCCAAAAACATCACTGCTCTAGAGGAGATCTGCATGGAGGAATGGGCCAACATACCAACAACAGTGTGTGGCAACCTTGTGAAGACTTACAGAAAACGTTTGACCTCTGTCATTGCCAACAAAGGATATATTACAAAGTATTGAGATGAAATTTTGTTTCTGACCAAATACTTATTTTCCACCATAATATACAAATAAAATGATAAAAAAACAGACAATGTGATTTTCTGGATTTTTTTTTCTCAGTTTGTCTCCCATAGTTGAGGTTTACCTATGATGTAAATTACAGACGCCTCTCATCTTTTTAAGTGGTGGAACTTGCACTATTGCTGACTGACTAAATACTTTTTTGCCCCACTGTACATAATAAAAACAAGTACAATAATCTTAAATACAAGTGCCCGCGAAGGCTCACAATCTACAAGGGATGGGTGAGAATACAGTAGGTGAGGATAGAGCTGGTCAAGCAATGGTTTGGTTGATCGGTGGTTACTGCAGCTTGTAGGCTTGTCGGAAGAGGTGGGTCTTCAGGCTCTTTTTGAAGGTTTTGATGGTAGGCGAGAGTCTGATGTGTTGTGGTAGAGGGTTCCAGAGTAGGGGTGATATGCGAGAGAAATCTTGTATACGATTGTGGGAAGAGGAGATAAGAGGGGAGTAGAGAAGGAGATCTTATGAGGATCAGAGGTTGCGTGTAGGTAAGTACCGGGAGACGAGGTCACAGATGTATGGAGGAGACAGGTTGTGGATGGCTTTGTACGTCATGGTTACGGTTTTGTAGTAGAGTCTATGGGCAATGGGGAGCCAGTGAAGGGATTGACAGAGGGGAGAGGCAGGGGAATAGCGGGGGGACAGGTGGATTAGTCGGGCAGCAGAGTTTAGAATAGATTGGAGGGGTGCGAGAGTGTTAGAGGGGAGGCCACAGAGCAAGAGGTTGCAGTAGTCAAGGTGAGAGATGATGAGGGCATGGACTAGGGTTTTTGCAGATTCTTGGTTGAGGAATGTACGGATTCGTGAAATATTTTTGAGGTGAAGTGACTCAAGCCTTGTTTTCCGATTTTTGGGAAGTAGAATGAACAGATAGACAGCAGTACAAGAAAGGTTCCTATTTGTATTTTTGTGTGGATCAAAAATGTGGTAAAAGTGATAAGGCAGGTTTCTTCTTCAGGTTGGTGTGATTACGGCAATACCAGATTTATATTGTGCTTTTTATGTTTTGCTGCTGTCACACAGTGAAAATGCCTTTTTATTAAAAAAAAAACATTTTTTAGTTGCCATATTCTGAGAGCTGTAATTTTTTAATTTTTTCCCAGACAATACTCTATGAGGGCTTATTTTTTTGTGTAGCATTGTAGATTTTTTTGTACCCTTTTGAGAGACATAATGTTTTTGATTGCTTTTTAATCAGATTTTTCAGAGCCAGAATGAACAAAAACCAGAAACTCAGTTACTGTTGTTATTTTTGTATTTTTGTGCGGTAAAAGTGATAAGACAGATTTTTACTTTGGGTCAGTATGTTTACAACGATACCAGATTTATACCCTTTTCATGCTTTCCTTCTTTTACAGACTAAAAACCATAGTTTACAGAAATAAATTTGTTTTAGCATCGCCATATTCTGAGAGCAGTAACTTTTTACGTTTTTTACCGAATAAGCTATATTAGAGCTTGTATTTGCAGGACAGTTTGCCGTTTTAATTTATGCTATTTTTTTAACAGATATGACTTTTTGATCGCTTTTTATTTTTTTTTATTTGTTTTTTGTGAGTCAGTATGTTGAAAAAACGGCATTTTGAGTGTTTTTTTTTTACAGTGCTGGCCATACAGAATAAATAACATTCCAGATTTACAGATCAGGTCGTTTGGGAAGCGACAATACCAATACTGTAATTCTTTTTAGTTTATTTTTGTTTTAACTCAAACGCTACGTTTTTAGTGTCATTTTTGTGATTTGTGTGCTCTTCTTTTGTGTGCTTTATTTTTTACTTTTTCACATATTTTATTGTACTTTTTCTCTTAGTCTCACTGTGGGACATGTATATATTTTTACTTTGGATCGCTTGGTCTCATGCAATGCAGTACTCGTGTACTGAAGTGAGACCAGCCAGTGACTCACTTACACATCCTGTAAGACTCTGCTTATAGCAGGATCTTACAGATCTAAGGGTACTGTCACACAGTGCCATTTTGATCGCTACGACGGTACGATTCGTGACGTTCTAGCGATATCGTTACGATATCGCAGTGTCTGACACGCAGCAGCGATCAGGGACCCTGCTGAGAATCGTACGTCGTAGCAGATCGTTTGGAACTTTCTTTCGTCGCTTGATCACCCGCTGACATCGCTGGATCGTTGTGTGTGACAGCGATCCAGCGATGTGTTCGCTTGTAACCAGGGTAAACATCGGGTAACTAAGCGCAGGGCCGCGCTTAGTAACCCGATGTTTACCGTGGTTACCAGCGTAAACGTAAAAAAAACAAACAGTACATACTTACATTCCGGTGTCTGTCCTCCGGCGTCTCAGCTTCTCTGCACTGTGAGCGCCGGCCAGCCAGAAAGCGAGCACAGCGGTGACGTCTGACGTCACCGCTCTGCTTTCCGGCCGCTGTGCTTACGCAGAGACTAAATGTAATATGATAGAAAGCTGAGTCAGCCTCTTCATTCTACTTGGTGCTCAGAAATGCTCTAAATACTGAACTGCCAGCTACAATCATCATGTGAGTAAGTGCTAAGCTAAACTTTCTAATGTGTGTCCGGGCATCATAGACAGCAGCAGCTGGGCCAGACAAGACTTTACACTAATCAAATTCACTACAAATTAACTGATTTTTAAATTATCTTCTAAATTATCTGCTTTAACCACAAAAAGCCAAATGTATACTGTTAATCCTCTTGAATATGCACACAGGAGGAGTTGAGCTTCATCAACATCTCAAAGTTTGTTAAATGTGACAGCAACTCTGGTTATCAAATTATCAGCACAGTGCGACCAAAGGTCAGCCACAATAAAGAAATCAAGCCATTAATTGGTGCCATTTTCAAATAATTTTATAACGGCTCAGAGGTTTGCTATGTAAAAAGCATTTTTTACCCCCAAAACTGTGCGATTATTAACTATTTGATAATAGAGACAATTTGTGGTAAAACTGCATGTGATTTTGTCAATTTCTTTTTCCAGTTGTCTAATGGATAAAAGGTTTGTCTTATGGAGACAACCCTTGTTCATATGCCATATGAAGGAAAATCTTCCTGAATCGTGTCGTCTCTTCCATTACATGACCCGGACAATACCGCACTTTATTCTTCCCTGTATAACATATTAAGCAAAATGGAAGAAAAAGTATGGGACCCCTGCCTGAGATTTCTCTCTATCAGCCAGAATGTAAGATCGCTATGTAAGACAGAAACAACAACCACATCTAGTAAAAGGGAGCCCACTCTTCCAAGTAAGAGTGATATTATCCAGCAAGATCAGTTTTTTCCAGGGGTGTGAGGAGCCAGAATAGCTGATCATCTACATGGTTTAACACATAATGGGATTCTACAAAAACACTTTCTAGGAAGAAGAGCCATCAGTTATTGCAATAAAGGGCAGAAATGTAATTTACATATATACAGGTCCTTCTCAAAAAATTAGCATATAGTGTTAAATTTCATTATTTACCATAATGTAATGATTACAATTAAACTTTCATATATTATAGATTCATTATCCACCAACTGAAATTTGTCAGGTCTTTTATTGTTTTAATACTGATGATTTTGGCCTACAACTCCTGATAACCCAAAAAACCTGTCTCAATAAATTAGCATATTTCACCCGTCCAATCAAATAAAAGTGTTTTTTAATAACAAACAAAAAAACCATCAAATAATAATGTTCAGTTATGCACTCAATACTTTGTCGGGAATCCTTTGGCAGAAATGACTGCTTCAATGCGGCGTGGCATGGAGGCAATCAGCCTGTGACACTGCTGAGATGTTATGGAGGCCCAGGATGCTTCAATAGCGGCCTTAAGCTCATCCAGAGTTTTGGGTCTTGCGTCTCTCAACTTTCTCTTCACAATATCCCACAGATTCTCTATGGGGTTCAGGTCAGGAGAGTTGGCTGGCCAATTGAGCACAGTAATACCATGGTCAGTAAACCATTTACCAGTGGTTTTGGCACTGTGAGCAGGTGCCAGGTCGTGCTGAAAAATGAAATCTTCATCTCCATAAAGCATTTCAGCCGATGGAAGCATGAAGTGCTCCAAAATCTCCTGATAGCTAGCTGCATTGACCCTGCCCTTGATGAAACACAGTGGACCAACACCAGCAGCTGACATGGCACCCCACACCATCACTGACTGTGGGTACTTGACACTGGACTTCAGGCATTTTGGCATTTCCTTCTCCCCAGTCTTCCTCCAGACTCTGGCACCTTGATTTCCGAATGACATGCAAAATTTGCTTTCATCAGAAAAAAGTACTTGGAACCACTTAGCAACAGTCCAGTGCTGCTTCTCTGTAGCCCAGGTCAGGCGCTTCTGCCGCTGTTTATGGTTCAAAAGTGGCTTTACCTGGGGAATGCGGCACCTGTAGCCCATTTCCTGCACACGCCTTTCCACACCAGACTCAGTCCACTGCTTCCTCAGGTTCCCCAAGGTCTGGAATCGGTCCTTCTCCACAATCTTCCTCAGGGTCCGGTCACCTCTTCTCGTTGTACAGCGTTTTCTGCCACATTGTTTCCTTCCAACAGACTTACCATTGAGGTGCCTTGATACAGCACTCTGGGAACAGCCTATTTGTTGAGAAATTTCTTTCTGGGTCTTACCCTCTTGCTTGAGGGTGTCAATGATGGCCTTCTTGACATCTGTCAGGTCGCTAGTCTTACCCATGATGGGGGTTTTGAGTAATGAACCAGGCAGGGAGTTTTTAAAAGCCTCAGGTATCTTTTGCATGTGTTTAGAGTTAATTAGTTGATTCAGAAGATTAGGGTAATAGGTCATTTAGAGAAACTTTTCTTGATATGCTAATTTATTGAGACAGGTTTTTTGGGTTATCAGGAGTTGTAGGCCAAAATCATCAGTATTAAAACAATAAAAGACCTGACAAATTTCAGTTGGTGGATAATGAATCTATAATATATGAAAGTTTAATTGTAATCATTACATTATGGTAAATAATGAAATTTAACACTATATGCTAATTTTTTGAGAAGGACCTGTACTGTATATGTAAACACTCCTCAACATTGAAATTGCAACAACAAGAAGGTAAAGTTGTGGAATAATTAAATCAAAAGACATGTTAATAATATGTAAACCATATTAAAAACCATATTGATTTATTTAGCATTGAGTATGAACACCATATACCGAAATACACACACTTACATGCCTTAGCATGCTATCAATGAGAGTATTAATGGTTCTCAAAGGAATTCTCTGCCATGCTGAATGCACTTGGGCATGGAAATCATGAAGATCTGTTGCAGGCAGCTCCCTATGCAATTGACAACCAATGAAGTCCCATATGTACTTTATGGAAAATTGCAGACCATGGCAGGTCATGTGACATCACATCCATCTTACTCCCAGGATTATGGCGTGTATGGTGCCATAATGTACAGTAGCCGAACATTAACACCTAGTTTTCATTCCAGGTACACTACCAACTCAAAATTACATTGATTTAGTCATAGAATGAGTGCTACGACCCTCTCTCCAAATTGTTCTAACAATACCAGCAGTATGTTGGTTGTTCTGCTGTGAGCAGCCTATTTGATAGCATGCCCTGCAGCATCTCCGATCTAAAACATCTGGGACGTCATAGGTAAGAATTGCAAAAGAGAGCTGCCAACAGCAGATCTTGATTGTGTGTTCAAGTGCAATCAGTGTGATCGAACATTCCTTAGGGTACCGTCACACAGTGCAATTTTGATCGCTACGACGGCACGATCCGTGACGTCGCAGCGATCGTATGATTATCGCTCCAGCGTCGTAGACTGCGGTCACATGTTGCAATCACGGCGCTGGAGCGATGCCGAAGTCCCCGGGTAACCAGGGTAAACATCAGGTAACTAAGCGCAGGGCCGCGCTTAGTAACCCGATGTTTACCGTGGTTACCAGCGTAAAAGTAAAAAAAAACAAACCGTACATGCTCACCATCTGATGTCCAGTCCGGTCCCTTGCCGTCCGCTTCCTGCTCTGACAGATCCGGCCGTACAGTGAGAGCAGAGTGCAGCAGTGACGTCACCGCTGTGATCTGCTCTCACTTTCCGGCCGGCAGACAGTCAGAGCGGGAAGCGGACGGCAAGGGACCGGACGGACATCAGATGGTGAGCATGTACGGTTTTTTTTTTTTTACTTTTACGCTGGTAACCACGGTAAACATCGGGTTACTAAGCGCGGCCCTGCGCTTAGTTACCCGATGTTTACCCTGGTTACCAGCGAACGCATCGCTGGATCGCTGTCACACACAACGATCCAGCGATGTCAGCGGGTGATCAAGCGACGAAAGAAAGTTCCAAACGATCTGCTACGACGTACGATTCTCAGCAGGATCCCTGATCGCTGCTGCGTGTCAGACACTGCGATATCGTAACGATATCGCTAGAACGTCACGAATCGTACCGTCGTAGCGATCAAAATTGCACTGTGTGACGGTACCCTTAGTCTCCCATTAATAACCTCATTGATTGCATGTCACATTATGCAACTGCGCTCATTTCTGTGCGTGGGGGTCATACTGTAATTGATAATGAATAAATCAAAATGTTTTGAAGATTTTGTATTGATTTTTTAATAATTTGCATATCATTTACATGTCCATTCTGTGATTTTCATAACCCTAGAACTTTTCCTTCTTGGTGTTGTAATTTCAATATTGTGGAGTGTATTTATTAGAGGTGAGGAGAAAGATTAATGATCATGTCCAGCATCTAGTCTGATCCTCAATGGCAACGTACCAGGGCAGTCTCAACTTCTCTGGCTAGCACTCTCAGCTCGACATCAAGGTAGTCCGATCTTCCATGACATTTCTATAGTAGTACAATTCTAGGTATTTTCTGCGGGCAGCATCCAGGCCCCTTTTGCACTTACTAGGTCCTGCATCTTAATGACCTAATAAGTGCAAGAGGTGACCAGGAAGCCAGGCCAAGTATGCTAAACCAGTACAGTCTGGTCCTCAGTGGCGACCAAATCAGGGCAGTCTTCACTTCGGTGGCTGGTATCCTTCACCTGGTATCCTGTGCACCTCTTGCACTTACCTGGTTGTGATGTCACAGGGCCTAGAAAACACAAGAGGTGCAAAGGATGTCAGGTTGGGGATATTGGAAGCAGATGGGAAGACTGCCCTTGTCCGGACTGGTTGTAAATGGAAAGGTGGAAAGACTGAGGTAAAAGCAACGTCAGAGTCCGTTATTTGTCCACCTCCAATAGCAACTTTCAATTTCTTTTAGAATCTTTATCATTTCCAGGAAGTACTGAAATGGTGCTATTGGAGATGGAAAAATAAAGGAGTTTCCCTTTGATTTTGAACCTTTGAAAGCTGCTGCCCATCATTTGTATATATGAGATCTAGTCAAGGTCATGGAACTTACAGCCAACAACTGCTATGGTGGAGCTTCCACCTTCTGAATACTATGAAAACTATATCTAAGCAGTCCTTTAGAGATTGAATGGAGAAGTGGTGCACTGCTCCATTCAGACAGCAATCTGCAGAGCCCCGTTACCTGGAGGAATGAAAGCCCTAGCAGTGAGACCTGCACCAATCATTAAGTTACTTCCTGTCACTCCTAAGAGCAGTATGAGAAGTATAGGAGAAAAGATTTTACATAGAACTGATCACAATGATCCTCTAATAGACAGGGTGAGGGGACATTGAGTTTTTTCAATAGCACCTCGTAGACCATTATCTGGAGACCTAATTGATTGCTTTATTTCAAGAGATTCTTTTAGTTCCAGATATAAAAAGTTGCAAAGAAATCCACAACGGTAGTGTTCACATGTACAGTACTACTGGTGACATTGGTGGTTACATTTGCTATTTAACTATAGCGAATAAAGTTTATTATTTTTGTGAAAATGAAAGCCTCCTTTAATACAGTGAAAGAAGTGCAGTGAAAGCTCTGATCATTATCACTGCCATTAGTATTGCCACTCAGTACATACTAATAACTCAGGAGACTGGTGGCACCAAAAGGGTATTTAAAACAGCTATTGACAAAAAGGTGAGACTTTTATTGTATAATTGAATAGTACCATTATTCAAATGCTTAAAAAATCACTTCTGCCTCTTCTTCAATTAGAAGAGAACAGAAATTTAAAATAAATAAATGTAAATTGGAAGTAGAAGCAGAGCAACAACAAGATAAATCTGCTCTTGATTTGATGTTAAAGTAACCATTTGGGAATAACTAAGACTGCAGCGCTACAGATAAATAAATCTAATAATGGAGAAAAAAAAAACCTTTCCTAGAAGCGACTCTGATGTTTAAAATGTAAAATAGAATCAGTCTCCATGGGGCTTTATGCTTCTATTTCACCACTGGGAAGATCTATTGATTTTCTAATCATCTCTCTTTTGGATCAGTTTTTTTCATGGGTACTCTATTTGGATATGCTTTTAAAAGCTAGTCTCTGCCAATGCCCTAGTTTAATACCAAAGAGACATTGTGAGGACACATCTGGGTGCTTTTCATATGTAAATGAATACTGAATTAATATGTTTTAGATGGCATGCTAATATATACATTCTATTGAGCTGAATATACATTAACGCAATCAGTGTAACAGCAATTGGATGTTAGATAAGGAAATATGAGATCATGTCCACGTAAATCAGTTTTAAATATATGGTTATGCTTAACTCACACCCAGATCAACAGAAACAGATCATTTATCCAGTGTCCGACAGGAAGAAACAATGCAGTTATGTCTTATGAAAAACACAGACAGGAAGCAGCAATAATCATATGGTATTTAGGTATGCAAGTGCGCGACTCAGAGGACAATAAGTTCCAAACAATAGGACAAAAATGCATTTATTCTTCCATCACTGATACAGGGGGACAGCAACATTGTGACCCCAACAAATAGGTCTTGGTCACACATGCATGTTTGCTGAGGTCGAAACATTGCTGCCTCCATGCATCTGTTATGGAAGAGTAAAAGCATATTTTGTACTTTGGATGCTGTCGCCACCTCTAATATACATAATAATTTTATTTTTTTTTATATAGCGCTAACATATTCCGCAGCACTTTACAGTTTGCACACATTATCATCGCTGTCCCCAATGGGGCTCACAATGTAAATTCCCTATCAGTATGTCTTGGGAATGTGGGAGGAAACCGGAGAACCCAGAGGAAACCCACGCAAACACGGGGAGAACATACAAACTCCTTGCAGATGTTGTCCTTGGTGGGATTTTAACCCAGGACTCCAGTGCTGCAATGCTAACCACTGATCCACCGTGCTGCCCTCTATAGTATAGTGCCTGTACTGTTATTTTAATAAATAGGGATTGAGTCAGTTATACAGGGCTCTATGCCATTTTAATGCAGCAAATAAAAAACCAAATCAGAAAAGTACTGCAATGCAACCACAATGTATGACCTTGGGGTACAAATATAAAAACAGAAATCTGGATTCTGATTCTATGGATCCATCGTGTACAGATCCATAGATCCACTATGGGGCCATCCTGTACCTCTGTGGTCCTTGCGTTACTGTATGAATCTATGAGGACATTGTATGCTTCACTATGGATGTGTTCCCATCTAGAAGCACTGTGTTGGAACAAAGCACGGTTTAGCAGATTATTGAAAGTCGCAAGGCATATACATAACATGAATATTTGCAGCTGTCTGGGACTGGTATGGACAGCAGGGGGACACTGTACATGAACAGAATAAATATGGGCCCCTGGCTTTCCAATATTTTATCATAAAGCACCTACTCATATTTATGTAAAGAATTGTCTGCAACTTTAGTGTACAGATACGAAAGACCCTTGATGCGGGTTATGAGTGGGGGCATTTTGGCCAAAATATCTACTAATACATTTTCTACTTTTTCATCTTTGCAGGATGCAGCAAAGCCCTAAGTGTTAGTGGGGTAATTGGGGTCTGTGGGGTGCACTTTTTTAGTGCTGTGGAGTCCATTATCAGGATTTGGTCAGTATTTTACATCAGTATTTGTAAGCCAAAACCAGGAGTGGAACAATCAGAGGAAAAGTATAACAGAAACATAGGCACCACTTCTGTATTTATCACCCACTCCTGGTTTTGGCTTATAAATACTGATGTGAAATACTGACCAAACACTGAATGTGTGAATGTTACCTAATACTGAGATGGTAGGTGTGTTAGTCAATGATCATCAGTATTTTGCACTTGTGCGGCTTCTGCCTTTTATTGTGGGGGTCTGCTGCATCCTGCAGGATATTGGTATTTTTACCAGGTATTAGTTAATTATGGCTGATTTTTTTCTTTGTTTATTTTGGATTTGATTTCCCTTTCAGCTAATTGTTTCTAACAAATTCCTAGTAATCGAATACAAGTAGGACGCTCTTTGAAGATGGCAGTGGGCCCCCTATGCTCCTGGGCCCTGGTGCAGTTACACAGATCACACATTTGATATGTCTGCCTCTGACTGATGTTACGTTGGCGTGTTATTTTAGATTCTTACTATCTTCTTGCACATTCCGTACAACAGGTGCAGATTCTAATAAATGGTAAGAAAAGGAATAATCAAAGTAGTATTAAAGGAACCTTTTATACAAGTAAGAATCTGGTGTATGAAGATTTCCCTTCCAAAATGATGACTTTTGTTTTATTTCCAATGTTTTTAAAGACATTGATCTGACTTTCTACAAATCAACTTAACTAAACGCACGCAAAGGTGAGCTCTGATACATATACCAATAATCTCTCAAAAGCAGTGATAGACCAACATCAATGTATTGGTAAATTTACAAGTAATTAGCTGAAATAGAAATATGTAAGAAAATGTTGTAGAAGAACCTATTTTATGTCGATAATCAGAAATCAAGATAAAGGCAAGAAGATGACGGACAGGAAATGATACAGAGCGCATTGAGCATATTGCTATAGGGAAGCTGACACCACTCCATGTCATGCGCTCTAAATAATATAGCCACATCGTGAGTTTTGTAATGACTAGAAATTACAAACATGACTTTGGTATGTTAGATGACGGCTGCAGCCAATCAGCGGCATAACAATTTCATGTGACGGTCAGGAGACACCATGCTGACATCTCAGGGGCAATGCCGGTCTTGGAGATAATGCATTTTTCTTAAATTGTATTCTGCAGTCTGATGCTAATAAGAAGGGGGTGTTCAGTACTGGACAGCCCCTTTAAGATATGTTTCTAATCTGTAGGCATTACATCCCACACATACACGTTGAAGCTGTATGTTTACAGCCAACAGTTAAGTGTGGGGACTTCTTAACTTGGAATATATTAGTCATTGAAATATTCTGTGCAAAGTAAACGTTCCTTTAATTATTTGGAATGATTTATTTTCTCATTTTTTAACAACTGGAAATAGATTAAAATGCATTATAGCTAATGGCAAAAAAAATGTGAAAAACAAAGAAAATCTCTAATTTTTTTTCTGGCATTTTCATTAGCACATAGCGGTGGTTTTGACATAAGTCAGTAATGATGTAACAGTGTTCAAGAATATATAGCAATTACTGTTTCCTCTTAGACAAATCCAAGAATAATCGGTTGTTTATAGCCATTTAAGCATTCCAAATGAAATCACACGCTGTGAGGCAAATATGATTGTATTTCTCAAAATTCATACAAGTGGTTTCTACTTTGATTAATTTTTCCTGAACAAAATATTGTAAGAATATATAAGAATGGCAAGTGCAATTGTTTGGGCGCCTTTCTAGTAGATTCCCTATTGTTAAGCTATTTTATGAATTAATTCTGAACCTTTATAGAATCTGGATACAAAAATAAAAATAAACATTTCTTTATGTAAATCCATGACAATCTTATTCACTGCAATGATACTTTTTGCCTCAGAGATAAATTTCTGCAGCAGCCAAAGCATGTGGAATTTCTGAAATTAGCTTTTAAGTTTTTTTTCCCTAAATTATACTGCTGGAGCAATGCCACTAATCTAAGTTCCCTGCTCCTAGTATTATACTCACCAGCCGCAGTCTTCATCTGTTATCGGTGCCGCTCTTCTCATCTTCCACAGGTTGTGACCTGCTGGATTGCTCTAGTGTTCGCTGGGTGAGCAAGAAGTCACAACTCCATATAAGTTTGAGAGAGCCAGAACGAGGCCAGAACGAGGCTTCTATAGACTTACATTGAGTGGTTGTGACCATTACCTCTGACTTCCTGTCAGTCACAAGATGGCAATGCAGGATTGGAGAGGCATTAGGAACATATGAAGACAATGGCTAATAAGTATAATACTAGGGTCAGAGAACTTAGATTAGCAGCACCATTCCAGAGTTGAAATAAAAAGAAATGCTGAAGTGGTGCTTTAAACCTACATCTTATACAATTAGGTATACCGTGTATACGCATGTATAAGCCGAGTTTTTCAGCACATTTTTTTGTGCTGAAAACGCCCCCCTCGGCTTATACATGAGTCACGGTACAGAAAGCCGGCTGGGCTGGGGGGCAGCAGAGCAAAGGGTACCAGGAGCCAGCGCACACATCATACTCACCTACCTGCGTACCTTAGGTGCTGACACTGCATCTCATTCCGGCCGACGGTGCCTGCCTGCAGCTTTTCCTGTGCTCAGCGGTCACGTGGTACCACTCATTAAGGTGATAAATATGGACCCATCTCCACTCCCATAGGCATGGAGCGCATATTCATCACTATAATGAGCGGTACCACGTGACCACTGAGCACAGGAAGAGCTGCCGGCAGGCGCCGGCGGCCGGAACAAGATGCAGTGCCAGCACCCAGGGCGCAAAGGTAGGCGAGTATGATGTTTTTGTTCTTTTTTCAATAGGAAACATGCACACGGGGATAGGGGATAAGGAGCCATGCACACAGGGATGGAACAGGGAGGCATGCATAAAGGGACAGAACGGGGGTGGCATGCAGACAGGGGCATGGATGGAGAGGCATTCATACCAGGACAGGGAAGGATGAGGCATGCTATACAATGACAGGGACAGGGGAGGCATGCAAACAGGGACGGGGAGGCATTCATACCAGGACAGGGAAGGGGGAGGCATGCATACAATGACAGGAACAGAAGAGGCATGCAGACAGGGATGAGGAGGCATTCATACCAGGACAGTGACAGGGGAGTCACACATACCAGGACAGGGATGAGGGGACAATGCATACCTGGCTTATACTTGAGTCAATAAGCTTTCCCAGTCTTCCGTGGCAAAAGTAGGTGCCTCGGCTTATACTCAGGTCGGCTTATACTCGAGTATATACGGTATTTCTCCGCAGAACTTAGGGTATGTGCACACATTGCAGATTTGCTGCGGATCCACAGCATTTTTTGAGGTGCAGAAATGCTGCAGATCCGCAATTGATTTACAGTACAATGTAAATCAATGAGAAAAAAAAAATGCTGTGCAGACTTTGCGGAAAATCCGCTGCGGAAACGATGCGGTTTAAAAGAAGTAGCATGTCACTTCTTTTTTGTGAATCTGCAGCGTTTTTGTACCCACTCCAATAGAAAACCGCAGCAAATCCACAAGAAAACTGCAGCAAAAAAGCACAAAAAAAACGCTGCGGAACCACACAAAAAACCACAGGTGCGTTTTCTGCCAGGAGAGGCAGAATCCGCACCAGAAATTCCTAAGCCTAATCCGCAACGTGTGCACATAGCCTAAGTGACACACAAATCCCACTTTCTTGATTGCTGTCTGACTATGCTCTTCTTGGTATTAAGGCTATGTGCAAATGTTGCGGATTAGGCTTAGGAATTTCTGGTGCAGATTCTGCCTCTCCTGGCAGAAAACGCACCTGTGGTTTTTTGTGCGGTTCCGCAGCGCTTTTTTGTGCGTTTTTGCTGCGGTTTTCTTGCGGATTTGCTGCGTTTTTTACCCCTGCGGTTTTCTATAATGGAATGGGTACAAAAACGCTGCAGATTCACAAAAAAGAAGTGACATGCTACTTCTTTTAAACCGCAGCGTTTCCGCAGTGGATTTTCCGCAACGTGTGCACAGCATTTTTTTTTCTCATTGATTTACATTGTACTGTAAATCAATTGTGGATCTGCAGCGTTTCTGCACTGCAAAAAACGCTGCAGATCCGCAGAGAATCCGCAACGTGTGCACATACCCTTAATATTATATGTATATTGTAAACATATCGATTCTCCAATATACAGTTAAGTATGGAATTATTATTGTTATGATTAATATCATCAGTGAGAGAAGCCAGAAAATAAACATCGAATTAGGTGATTTGTCAACATGTAACTTGCAGACAGGACTTGCTTAACAGGACAGGCTAGCTTGAAAGAAGCTATCCAAGATTAAACCCTTAATGACCAGAGGTATTTTCGTTTTTCCATTTTCGCTTTTTGCTCCCCTTCTTCCCAGAGCCATAACTTTTTTATTTTTCGGTCAAAATGGTCAAGTAACATTGTACTTTTGAATGACACCATAGGTTTTAACACATCGTGTACTGGAAAACGGGAAAAAAAATCGTATCTTCACAGCATAGACAATGGCCTTACGATACGAGATGTGCAGCATCTGAAACAACGCATACTGGAAGCCTGTGCTAGCATTTCTTCTGCGGTGTTGCTATCAGTGTGCCAAGAGTGGGAGAAGAGGTTGCATTGACAATCCAACACAATGGGCAGCACTTTGAACACATTTTATAATTGGTCATAAACTTGTAAATAACTCATGAAAGAATAAAGTTACATTAAAACCAAGCACACCATTGTTTTTCTTGTGAAATTCTCAATAAGTTTGACATGTCACATGACCCTCTTCCCATTGAAAAAAATAAAGTTGGATCCAAAATGGCCAACCCATCTTGAAAAGTTTTCCCCCACCCATATACTAATGTGCCACAAACAGGAATCTGATATCACCAACCATTCCCATTTTATTTAAGTGTATCCATATACAGTTACATCCATATATATTTGGACAGAGACAACATTTTTCTAATTGTGGTTATAGACATTACCACAATGAATTTTAAACAAAACAATTCAGATGCAGTTGAATTTCAGACTTTCAGCTTTCATTTGAGGGTATCCACATTAAAATTGGATGAAGGGCTTAGGAGTTTCAGCTTCTTAACATGTGCCACCCTGTTTTTAAAGGGACCAAATTAGAAAAATGTGGTCTCTGTCCAAATATATATGGATGTAACGGTAAAAGGCCCACCCTGTATTACCAAGTTCTTGTCAGAGTTAGCTCTTGCTGCATGGCAAAAGGAGGGAGAGAAGTTGGTATGAAGGAGTGCTGAAGAAGTTATAAGCGACTGTATAATGTGTACGCTTGATAATGCCTTATCCTTCCCTGTTTTGCTTTCTACCCCTTCCTGCACACCCTCGTGGATTCCTTTGTTATATGTGAATGAATATTTTGTTTGTGTGGAATTTTCAGTTTCCCTTTGCCTTTGTTGCCCTGTTTGTCGGGTTGGTGTACTGCAGTGCACAGTAACATCCCCTTTTCCCTGGGTGGGGGAAGGGGACAGATGAAGGGCTAACTTAGGAGATAAGGCAAGGGTGGAGGCCCCGGAGTCTTCACCATCTGAAAAATTACTGGGAAGAGGGTGAGCTAGGGTGCCCCCTAGTGTTAAGGCCATGAAAGGAGCCCCTGCTCCCAGATCACTCGACAGCTGTCGTGACACATGGATTAAAATCCTGCAGGGCACATACGGTCCCCTTCACAAGCCACCACATGGCCAAGCCCATTTGAAATTTGCCAAATCCAGAGGAGGCATAGGAGGTCATGTGGTCAAATGAGACCAAAATAGTACTTTTTGGTATCAACTCCACTCTCCATGTTTGGAGGAAGAAGAAGGTTGAGTACTACCCCAAGAACACCTTCACAACCATGAAGTATGGTGGGGAAACATACTTTGGGGGTGCTATTCTGCAAAGGGGACAAGATGACTGCACCTGGGTCATGGCTGGGTCTTCCTACAAGCGAATGACCCAAAACACAGCCAAGGAAACTAAGGAGTGGCTCTGTAAGAAGCATTTCAATGTCCTGGAATGGCAAAGCCAGTCTCTATACCTGAACCCAATAGAAAATCTTTGCAGGGAGCTGAAACTCATTGTAAACCAGTAACCGCCCCGAAACCTCAAAGATCTGGAGAAGATCTGTATGGACGAATGGTCCAAAATCCTCGCTGCACTATGTGCAAACTTGGTCAAGAACTACAGGAAACGCCTGAACTCTGTAATGGCAAACAAAGGTTTCTGTACAAAATATTAAGTTATGTTTTTCTATTGTATCAAATACTTATTTCATGCCATAAAATGCAAATTAATTATGAAAAAATCATGCCATGTGATTTTCTAAATTTTTATTAAGATTCTCTCTCTCACAGTTGAAGTATGCTTGCTATAAAAATTACAGACCTCTCCATTTTTTGTAGGTGGGAAAACTTGCAAAATTGGCAGTGTATCAAATGCTTATTTTCTCCACTGTACATCACATGGAACACACTGAGACTGCTGTATACATCCCATAGGATACACTGAGACTGTGCTGTATGCATCACATATGAAATACTTTGTAATAATTATAGGGGATAACTCAGGAGACTCTTTGTGTGGAACAAGACAACTACAGGACACAGTTTTATATTATCACACGGTGATTCAAACAGGTGCAGAGAGAAACTCAAGTCCACAACACTTGGTGCAAATAATAAACGCAGCTTAGCAGTCTATAGGAAACTTCAGAGGAAAATGCAATGAAGCAGAAAGTCTATGAAACACAGTTATTCTTGAGGATACTTGACACAAATAAATCCTTGTCTTAGTCCAGGCACAGATAGATATGCTTATTAGGCAGTTCAAATCATATCTTAGCTCAACCAGGGAGGCCTGGTTAATAGTCTCAGGTTATTGAAAAGCAGCAACAGCTTACATGACCAGCAAATTCAGATGGAAGTAAACACGAACAGCAGATGAAGGAGGATTACTGGAAACTTGTGTATGCAGTAGGAACTCAGAGCAGCAGGATCACCACACAGGTTCATAGGAGCAGGTGTATTGCCAGGGAGTAATCAGAGGTCAGGAGCTGGATGCAAGGCAGAATACTCTAGCACAGACTGAAGGCTGGGGTGGAGTTTTATAGCAGGAGACACAGTGCACATGAGACCAAAGACGCCATCTTGAAAAAGGGCAGTAATGCACAAAAGGTAAAAAATGTTCAGAGTCCTGACATTACTCCCTCCTTAGAAGCGGCCTCAGGACGATCTTCTGTTGGGCATTGATGTTTTCCACAGGTTCCCAAGAGTCTTCCTCAGGGGGATATCCCTGCCATCTTATCAGATATTGGAGCCGATTCCTGTGAATCCTGGAATCAATAATTTCCTCCACCATGAATAGTTCTTGCCCATCAATCACCACAGGCTGCGGAGGTGGCACAACACGTCCCTGGAAGGTATTAGGAGATACAGGCTTTAGTAAAGATACATGAAAAACTGGGTGTACCTTCATTGTCCTAGGCAGCTTCAGCTGGCAGGCCACAGAGCTCACAATACCGTTGATCTTGAAAGGGCCAATTAATTTCTGTCCAAGGTTTTGTGAAGGAACGTTTAACTTCAGATTCTTAGTTGCTAACCACACAGAATCTCCTACCTTGAACATGGGTGCAGGTTTACGGAATCTATCAGCCGATCTCTTATAACGTTCTTGAGCTGATTCCTTGAGGGATTCCTTCAGAACCTCCAGATTCTGTCTCATCGCAGTCAGCCTTTCCTCCACTGCCGGAACCGGAGAATTAATTGGAGACCTAGGTAAAATACAGAGATGATAACCCAGATTGGCAAAGAAAGGTGTAAATTTAGTGGAGGCGCTCTGAGAATTATTAAATGAAAATTCAGCTAACGGCAACAACTCCAACCAATCATCCTGGAGATGGCTGACATAACATTTTAGATATTGTTCCAGCATCTGGTTGGTACTCTCAGTCTGACCATTTGTCTGGGGATGGTAAGCAGAAGAGAGACAGACATTAATATTGAGTGCAGAGCAAAACCCCTTCCAGAATCTTGAAGTGAACTGTACTCCACGGTCAGAGATGATCTCATCCGGAACCCTGTGCAACCGAAAGACATTCTGTATAACCAAGTTCACTGTATCTTTAGCTGAGGGGAGGCCGGTGCACGGAACAAAATGAGCAGCTTTAGTCAGGCGATCAACTACCACCATGATTGAATTCATGCCCCCCGATGTAGGCAGCTCCACAATAAAGTCCATTGATGTAGACCCTCAAGGGCGGGACAGAACAGGTAATGGTTGTAGAAGACCCGTAGGTGCCACATGAGGAGTCTTGTAATGGGCACATGCCTCGCAAGAGAGAACATAGTCCTTGGTATCCTTCAGGCAAGTTGGCCACCAGAAGAATCGGCTCAGGAACTCTTGTGTCTTCTGTACCCCCCTGTGACCAGCCAACTTGGAGTCATGTACCAACTTGAGGATCTGCAGACAGACGACCTCTGGGACGTAGATACATCGATCTCTGAACCACATGACACCCTTAAAGACAAGATTAATATCCACAGGTGGGTTGGCCAGAAATACATCACCTTCATAGGCCTCCCTGCACTCCTTCCACAAGTCCGGATCGTGGATAACTCTGATGAAATTGGCATCAGATAGAATGGTCTTGGATGGGGCTCCAGGTACGGAATCTGCAGCATGGATTCGGCATAAAGCATCAGCCTTCCCATTACGAGAACCTGGATGGTACGAGATAAAGTTAAATTGATTTATTTTGGATCTAATGAACTCTAAATTGCGATGGTCAGTTAGCACTATGATCTGTTGTGCAGCTCCTTGCAGATGATGCCTCCATTCTTTGAAAGCCGCAATAATAGCCAGCAATTCCTTGTCTCCCACATCGTAATTCTTCTCTGCTGAGGTTATTCTATAGGAAAAGAAAGCACAAGGATGTAGCAGACCCTTCTCTCCAGTTCTTTGGGAGAGAATAGCCCCCAAAGCATTATCAGAAGCGTCCACCTCCACAATGAAAGGAAGTGTTGGATCTGGGTGTATCAACAGCGGTGCTGATGTGAAACGGACTTTAAGCCGATCAAAAGCTTCTTGAGCCTGTGATGACCACTTAAAGGGCTTTTCCTTCTTTGTCAAAGAAGTAATGGGACGGACAATATCAGAAAAATTTTGAATGAAGGGTCTGTAGAAATTTGCAAAACCAATAAAACGTTGGACCTCCTTAACGTTCTTGGGTACCAGCCAGTCAAGGATAGCCTGAATCTTACCAGATTCCATGTTCAGCCCCTGGGGAGAGATGATAAAACCTAAGAACTGTATCTCAGAACGATGGAACTCGCATTTCTCCGGCTTAATATACAGATGGTTCTCTTTCAGACGTCTTAAAACAGTTTTGACATGTTCTTCATCTTCCTGTAGAGAGTCAGAAAAGATTAGTATATCATCCAAATAGATCACTACAAACTGGTCCAACAAATCTCTGAAAATGTCATTAGCAAGGTGTTGAAATGTTGCAGGGGCGTTACAAAGCCCGAAGGGCATCACAAGAGATTCAAAGTGTCCATACCAGCATCTGAATGCTGTCTTCCACTCATCCCCTGGATGAATACGCACCAAATTATAAGCCCCATGAAGATCCAGTTTAGAGAACACCTTAGCATGGCGGACTCTTTCCAGTAATTCAGGAATCAGAGGCAAAGGGTAACGGTTTCGTACGGTTACCTTATTGAGTTCTCGATAGTCAACACAGGGTCTCAGGGTCCCATCCTTCTTCTTTACAAAAAAGATAGGTGCCCCTGCTGGTGAGGAAGAAGGACGTATGAAGCCTTTGGCCAGATTTTCATCAATAAACTCTTTTAAGGCTTGAAGCTCAGGTGCTGCCAAAGGGTATACGTTACCAAAAGGAATGGCTGCCCCGGGAAGCAGCTCAATGGGACAGTCATAATGCCTGTGTGGAGGAAGCTGATCTGCATTCTTCTTGTCACAGATGTCAGAGAACTCTTTATAAGCTGGAGGTAAAGAAAATACCTGTACATGTGGTTCCGTAGCCGTGGACTCAGGGACAGCTTCTGTTAACGCTGAGTTGCTCCTTGTTGGGAAGATAATCTCCTTGCTCTCCCAGTTGATAATTGGGTTCTGAGAACGCAACCAAGGAATGCCTAGAATCACAGGAAAATGAGGAGAAGAAATTAGCAAGAAAGAAAGTTGCTCCTGATGCTTAGGCTCTAACAAAATTTCAAGGGGTACGGACTCCTGATCCACAGGCCCAGAGATTAAAGTGACCCATCCACTGTTTCCATGGTAATTGGAGAGGCTCTTTGCTGAATTTTAATACCATGTTCATTGGCAAATGCGATATCCATGAAATTGCCACCTGCACCAGAGTCAATCATAGCTGAACTGGAAATCCACTGTCCTGAACACAGGATCTTTTAATAGGGAGAGAACAGTGAGAGTTCTTTTCCTTCAGCTCCTTGGGGGGTGAAGTCATAGAAAGTGAATGGAATACAGCGTTTAAAGGCAGGCTACATTCAGAGATGTCAGATTCATCATCACAGTTGTCATACTCCCCTATTGCTGCTAGCACCTTGTTAGGCCGTCTAGGACACTTAGGACAATTGATCAAGGAGTGGTCAGACTGGCCACAGTAGAAACATAGTTTCACGCAGGCGATGCTCCCGGCACTCATTGATCTCGCGCCTCTGGATGGAATCAATTTGCATGGGCACCTCCTCCACCTCCCGAGAGGTTTTACCTGCAGGCTCTTTGGAAGGAAGGGAAAAGTTAGAAACATGGTTATATGCAGCAAATTTCTCCTGCCTACGCTCAGTAAGGCGAATGTCTATGCGCACACAATGCTGTATAAATGTCTCTAGCTGTTGTGGTGACTCAGAGAGGGCTAGTTCATCTTTTACAATACTAGACAGACCCCTTTTGAAAATAGGCAATTGTGCATAACTGTCCCAATTGGTATCTACCGCCAATCTCCTGAATTCAGTGGCATACTCAATAACAGAACGTTTAGCCTGGTGTAAAGACAACAAAGCAGATTCAGCGGTTGCACGGCGATTAGGGTCATCAAACATTAATGCCATAGCGGCCAAGAAATCATCCAAGTCACTTAACCGTGGGTCACGAGACTCAATCATCGGAGTCGCCCAGGCGAGCGCTCGTGAGGTCAATAGCATTATTACACACAATACTTTGGATCTATCAGTAGGAAAACGGTCAGCATGCACATCAAAATATAGCATACATTGATTCACAAAGCCACGAAATTTGTCGCGATCACCATTAAATCTGAATGGAGGCAACTTAGGTGGGCCAGCTGGTGGCGGTTGCCCAGAGGGTAAAGTCACTTGTGCAGCTATTTGCATGCTTATGTCCTGAAAAGCCCGTCCATACTAGGACTCTATGCCAGCAAGTTTGTTTTCCTGGCCTGCCATGCGGTTGCTCAAGTCCTGCAAAGTTTGTCCAAACACTTGTTGATTGTGTTCAAAGCTTCCAAACTTCTTTTGCAGACCTTCCACATCTTTCTGCAGTGATCTAATTATGGAAAACACCTGCTCTAATTGGCTTTCTGCAGTCATTGTTCCAGCAGTCTCCTTTTTTTTTTTTTAGGCTAGAGTATCCTGTAATAATTATAGGGGATAACTCAGGAGACTCTTTGCGTGGAACAAGACAACTACAGGACACAGTTTTATAAGTGGTATAGTCTATATTATCATATGGTGAGTTCAGTGTCCTGACATTGTTAGACTGTGCATTACATATGTACATTACATAGGATAATCTGAGTCTGCTGCATATACATAAAATTGATACACAGAGCCAATTTCGCACACCAGAGCACTAGTGAAAACTTAACAGTGGACCTGAAGAAGATGAGTATAGCATGATTTCTAAGACGCTTCCATTACTATCCCCACAGTATGATTGTAATAAAGACACAGTAAGAATAAGTTCTTTTACTTGAAATAAAACTCCCCACCCTCTTTTACCCATTTATTACTGTAAAAAACGTAATAAAAAAAAAACATTCATCACCCGTCTGACAAGAAGATAATCCTTATCTGTCCCACAGCGATCCAGATGGTTTGGAGAATAGTCAGTGATGCAATAGCTCTCTACACCAGACATAACACACTGAGCAGAGCGTGAGAAGCTGTGCCTGTGTCCAGCATTAAGCTCATAGGTCACAAGCAAACAGCGCTACTCATACTCTGCTAAGTTGGTTCCAGCTGGGGTGCATCACTGATGTGACTGCTCTCTAAATCATCCGGATCGTCGTGGGACAGATATAGATTATCTTTTCCTCAGGTGAGGAAAATGATCTTTTATTATTCTTATTTTTTTTAAATAAATGGGCAAAAGAAGGAGGGGGAATTTTATTTCAAATAAAGGACTTCATTCTTGCTGTGTCCTTATTACAATCTTACTATGGGGTTAGTAATGAGTGTGTCAGGTAACCTTTAGCAGAGTTCACAGCCACCGCGTCTCCCGGTAGATGTGAGGCCTGGAATCCTCATGGAAAGTTTAAGGGACATTTTAAGGTTACTGAAGTTTCCAGCTGCTGTAACACCTGGACGCTGTGATCTAAGGTTACCTTGGGTGTGTATTTTACTGTACTTGTTAATTGATGAAAACAATTATGAAAAATTAAGTGGGGTCCCCCATAATTTTCATAACCAGCAGAGGGAAAACCAACGGCTGGGGGCAGATATTAATATTCTGGATACGAGCCAATAGCCACAAAGGTTCTCAGGCTATTAATATCATATTACAGCTATTTGCTTAGCCTTTATTGGTTATTATAGGGGAGACCCCCACAAAAATTATGTGGGGTACCACCTATATTCTGTAACCAGCAAACACAGCTGTTGATTCTCACACGCTGTCATCTGTTTGACAGCGTGGGAACCGCAGTACTCTGATGTATCTATGCAATGATGGTGGTCCTGGTGATGTACCCATGTACTGATGATGGTTCTGATAATGTATTCATGAACTTTATTTATTCAAGTACTCATGATGGTAATGGTGCTGTATTTCTTAATTAAAAATAAATAAAGTAAATTTTAAACAATTAAAATATTTGGTATGGTTAATATAATTAAAAGTACCATCTATCAAAATGCTTAAAATATAAAATAGCTAACAGATACGGTAAGGAGAATCACATTGACATTACAAAAACATTTTTTTTTTTTTTAAAAAGAAAAAAAATCTATGAAAGTTTGGAATTCACACTGGCACCAGTCACTGTTGCCATGTTGCCATGAATGAATACCTTAAAAGCAATCCCAAAAACAATGATGTATGAGAAGCCAAACCTTTGACATTCAGATGATCATCTTGTAGTCTTTGTCTGAAAAAGAGGTTGCACTGTTGAAAAAACCCCTTTGTTCACAGTAGTTTGACATGGTAAGGTGAATATGCAATCCTGACATAAACAGCCCAGTGTTTATAAGCGCCCACGCATCATGCTTGTATGCTATCACCTTTACCCATTCTTTCCTCAGCATTTTAAATGCACTATTTAGTGAAACCATTTCAAAAGCAATTTGAACAAATTGATTTCTAAGTTTAATGTATGATATCTAGTTTCTGCCTGATTTTCTTTAGATGGTATAATGAAAGAAGATTAGAAGTAGCACAGTTTAACTGTTAAAATAAAGAATTTACATTATGTTTAGGAAATCATTTAGCATTTACAGACAAAAGCGCAATCGGCATATTGCTATCTAACATAATATATTTTTTTGATAAATTTCACATAATTATTGCAGAAATTGTTGAAAATGAACAAAATTAAGCAATTTGAGAAAACCCAATCAAAGGCGAGACATCAATCTATGGAATAGTGATATTCCTTAAAGAAGCTGTCAGATTTCTGCTGAAATTCTTTAAAGAAATGTAATTGTACATGAGAAGCTAAAACCACTTATGTACAGCCGCACACATATAAAAGCCACTCTTCTTCACATGGGTCCCTGATTAATCTTGATGTTTACACCAGAAATCTATTTTTTTTTTTATGGAGGTTGGAGCTACTTACAGTGATTTGGATTGACAGTGGCACATTTATTTGTTTATTTTTTACCTGCCATTTTTTATTGATTAATTTTATTTTTCAATTATTTAACACACTGTGTCTTCTAGAAGTTTATTAAAAACTTGTGGTAGGGCATTTGAATATTTTTATCTTAATTCCCTTGTAACTGGGGCTGATATAGTAGCACTAGTTACAGGGGAAATACAGTCTACTGACTGCATAGCAGATTTGTCTGGGTGTCCTATGACCCAGCAGCTCCAGCTCCCTCCCTATATACAGCAATCAGCAGATGACTACTATGAATGGAGGAGTAAGCACTGTCAATGCTTCCTATTACTGCATACAGTGGCATGTAAAAGTTTGGGCACCTCTGGTCAAAATTACTGCTATTGTGAACAGTTAAGCAAGTTGAAGATAAAATGATCTCAAAAAAAGGCCTAAAGTTAAAGATGACACATTTGATTTGTAAATCTGGCAAAAAAATATTGTACATTTTTTACATTTTAAAAATTATATAAAGGAAAATGGCATGATGCAAAAGTATTGGCATCTTTGGAGATTTGTGTGCTCAGATAACTTCGACCAAAGTATAAAACCGCAACTAGCCTGTTAGGCTTAGGGATTGTTCACTATCATCATTAGGAAAGGTCAGGTGATCCAAATTTCCCAGCCTCCTCAAACAAACATTGTGCCAAAAAACTGCAGCAATGGGTTCTTCTAAGCAGCTACTTGTAACAACCCTGCCGGCATCACTGCATGGCCTTCCATCCCCCACCTGCCTGATACATCAACTCACTCACCCTGTGCCATGCTGTGAGATCTGTCTGCGTCCGGCTCCATGCCGTGTGCTTCATGGCCGCTTGCTCTTAATACACTTCCTGTCTGTGTGCATAGGGGGGTGGCACTGGCAAATCCAGATTCTTATCGAGCCTGTGTGCACCTCCCTAAAGTGTCCCTGGCCAATTGCCTAGAGACCTATGATACTTAGGGTATGTGCACATGATGCGGATTTTGCTGTGGATCCGCAGCATTTTTGCAGCTGCAGGTCCGCAGCAGTTTCCCATACGTTTACAGTTCAATGTAAACCTATGGGAAACCAAAAACACTGTGCACATGCTGTGGAAAAAATCGCGTGGAAACGCAGCGGTTTACATTCCGCAGCATGTCACTTCTTTCTGCGGATTCCGCAGCGCTTTTACAGCTGCCCCTATGGAAAACCGCAGGAGTAAAACCGCAGAGAAAACCACAGAAAAACTGAGATAAATCTGCAGCAAAAACGTAGTGTTTTTGCCCAGCAGATTTATCAAATCTGCTGCGGAAAAATCCGCAGTGGTCAAGAATAGGTGTGCACATAGCCTTAAACCGTCCTCACCCATTGGAGGATGCCTAAGCAAACTATTTTCCTCAGTTAGTATTTGCTACTGAGCTGCCAGGTCATGTCTGTCTCTAAGGGCTGCAATACGCAGGCCTATATCTGTGTCTAGTTCGTGTATCCATGTCTGTTCCTGTCTGAACTCTTGTTTATGTCCGTTCCTGCAGTTTCTTTGCTTGTTTGCCATTCCCTTTCTGTTGTGTGTACCTCAGTGTTCTCTCTCTGTTCACCACTACCAGTGGCTCTGCACCTCTCAGCTCTGCTCACCACCGTCCATGGCTCTACAATTCTCTCCTCTGCTCGCCACTACCTGTGGCTCTGCACTTCGCTGCTCTGCTCGCAACAACCTGTGGTTCTGCGTCTTCTGGCTCTTGGCTCCACCTCCTGTGTTTCTGTTCTTGGCTCCGCTTCCTGCTCTTGGCTCCGCCTCCTGTGGTTCTGTTCTTGGCTCCGCTTCCTGTGTTTCTGTTCTTGGCTCTGCCTCCTGCTCTTGGCTCTGCCTCCAGCATCTTCGCTCTTGGCTCTGCGTCCAGTGTCTCCGCTCTTGGCTCCACCTCCAGCGTCTCCGCTCTTGGCTCCACCTCCAGTGGCTCCATACTCAGCTCCGCCTTCTCCCTCTGCAGTCCGGTCCGATGGGTGTTGCGATCCAGGTCCAGTAACTCCCATCTTCATACGATCACGTCCTCTTCTTGTCTTCTTGCCACGGCTCCTGCGCAGGCGTACTTTGCCTGCCCTGTTGAGGGCAGAGCAAAGTACTGCAGTGCATAGGTGCCGGGCATCTCTGACCTTTCCCGGCGCCTGCGCACTGCAGTACTTTGCTGTGCCCTCAACAGGGCAAAGTACACCTGCGCAGGAGCCATGGCGCGTGGCGCGGACCGTTCCTGGGTGAGTATAATATAACCTGTTTTTCTTATCTTTCAAATTACATCGGGGGATTATATACAGCATTACAGAATGCTGAAGATAAGCCCCTGATGCCAGTGGCCTTAGTTTATAGGCCATTTTTGGGGTGACAGATTCCCTTTAACTTTATGTCTTTTAGAGATCATTTCATCAAAACTTGCTTAACTGTTCATAATAACAGTAACAATGGCCAGGGGTGCCGAAGCTTTTACATGCTACTGTATGCAGCAGTTTAGTGCTGGGTACATAGTAAAACATGCTAATAAATCATTTGCGCCCTCTCAGTAGGGGCTCTGGCAGTCTCTGACAATGGATCCCCACTCTTGCAGTTACATGATCACTTGTAGCTATGCAATGATGTTATAGAATGTCTTTGCAAAGAAGGAGCCGAACCACGCGGATGTTTAAAGTCTATGGGCAGTTCACAAGGTGATTGATTTGTAAAATCTCACAGGCACATTTTTTTTGTTTTAAATATGATGTTATGTTGATTAACAGCAAATTAATATCAATTAGTTTTATTTCAATTTCAGTTTCAATTTAATATATTCAATTTTTTTTTTCAGAATTAACAAAATAACAATATAAAGGTTAGCTGGATTTTACAAAGATAGCTGGATTAGGAAGGTTTACAGCTCATTTATGTTACAATTTATTGTATACATACAGGTGCTTCTCACAAAATTAGAATATCATTAAAAAGTTAATTTATTTCAGTTCTTCAATACAAAAAGTGAAACTCATATATTATAGAGTAATTATAAACAGAGTGATCTATTTCAAGTGTTTATTTCTGTTAATGTTGATGATAATGGATTACAGCCAATGAAAATCCAAAAGTCATTATCTCAGTAAATTAGAATAATTAAAAAAAACACCTTCAAAGGCTTCCTAAGCATTCAAAAAGGTCAGTTAGTCTGTCTCAGAAGGCTCCACAATCATGGGGAAGACTGCTGACTTGACAGATGTTCAGAAGGCCGTCATTGACACACTCCACAAGGAGGGTAAGCCATAAAACTCACTGCTAAAGAAGCTGGCTGTTTACAGAGTTCTGTATCAAAGCATATTAATGGAAAGTTGAATGTAAGGAAAAACTGTGGCAGAAAAAGGTGCACAAGCAACCAGGATAACCACAGCTTGAAAGGATTGTTAAGAAAAGGCCATTCAAAAATTTGGAAGAGATTCACAAGGAGTGGACTGCAGCTAGTCATTTCTTCAAGAGCCACCACACACAGACATATCCATTGCATTACTTGTGTCAAACCACTCATGACCAATAGATAACACCAGAAGCTTCTTACCTGGGCCAAGGTGAAAAATAACTCTACTGTTGCTCATTCATCCAAGGTGTTGTTTTCAGACGAAAGTATATTTTGCATTTCGTTTGGAAATCAAGGTCCCAGTGTCAGGAGGAAAAGTTAAGAGACACGCAATCCAAGCTGCTTGAGGTCTAGTGTGAAGTTTCCACAATCAGTGATGGTTTGGGGAGCCATGCCATCTGATGGTGTAGGTCCACTGTGTTTTATCAAGACCAAAGTCAGCATAGCCGTCTACCAGGAAATTTTAGAGCTCCTGGTAGACATTGACACATGGTAAGGTTTTATTATTAGACAGTGTAGGACTGTCCCGATCAGAGTTACCTTGATGAGGTGGGATGGCTTTTGTGCTATTTTTTTTAATCAAAAAACAGTATTACTAAAAACTGTGTTATTTAAATGCACTTTTGCTTTTTTACTTAGTTATATCAGGGTTTTTGCTTACTTTTTTCTCTTGTAGGTTTTAATGTTTTGTGGCCAATGTGAACATGCGTTTAACCTCTGCATGTGTACCAACTCAAGTTAAGCTCAATTTTTTTTTTTTACATTATCAATGATGTATTGTTTACCTGCAATATAAGAATACATACTAATGTAGTTATATGTTCCCTTGCCACTGCTGTAACCTTTTATTTAAGGGGTGATTTAAAATGGGCTATACTCTCTTATCCTATGGCTGTTTGCCTCCATTGACTTCATGACCCAAGGCTTTTTAAGGCAGACCAAGGCATCTTTGCATTCACTCAAATCTGTATTTCTGGAGGTTGCCTTACTTTCCATTTCTTTTTCATTTCTCCTCGGGATTGCATAGATAGAGACTTCTAATGTTTTGGGCACCTAATTTGCTAATTTCCCCTTTAAGGGTGGAATTTACAGATATAGATATAGCTACAGCTCTCCTCTCCTGGCACTATAATGGCATTCATAAAGTAATGACATTGCTGGAAGGGGAGAGCTGCAGAAGAGAGCAGTGATGAAGATGATCATGTGAGAAGTTTGTCCTGCATAATGCTCTGGATTAGTGAAGAGCGAACATGCTCGGATAATGAGTTATCCGAGCATGCTTGTGTGCTTACTGGATCTTTGGCGTGCTCAAAAAATATGTTTGAGTATCTGCAGCTGCATTTCTCGCGTCTGTTAGACAGTTGCAACACATGCACAGATTGCCTAGGCAAAGACAATCAGCATACGAGCACATTGGCTCATCACTACTCTGGATCAATCCCTGGTATTGGGTCATTATTCCCTGAGACCTGTGATAAATAGAGAGCTTTCAATGACTCTACTGTGAAGCTCTCCTCTCTTTCCGCAGACAGTAAATAAAGGAATCAACATCAGTTTTACCAAATCACACTAAAAAGCCTTCTCTTGTGGCATTTGCTTTTTTTACCTTCTATGACACTGCCATCTTATGATTGGACCCCTTTCATTGATGGGAAAAGTAGCATATTAGCTGCCCTAAACTTTTCAAGGTAACATATCAGCAATGGAGAGGAGAAATAAAAAACAGGAAAGCAACATTTTATTCAACTTTTCAGCCACTCTATCATGATGTTGCTAATTTAACATGGCGGAAGGTGAAAATCCTTATTTAAGTGGTTGTCCTAGTCAACCTTATTCTAAAATAGAGTTAGTGTGGCTACTGCCAGGAGTACACCTTATTCGACATTCAATGATCAGCCATACATTTCTTTATGCATGTATCAAGTTTGCAAAAGCAAAAGCTATCCCTTCCACATAACTCATTACTTAACAATTTCTTCCTGGCAAACATAGAAAAATAATCTCTTGTACCAACATAAGCTCTATGATTTGCAGCATTCATGTTTTTTTAAATATATCAAAAGCAGTCAAATATTTATGTATTACTGTATGAATAGTTGGATGATCAATATGTTTACACTATAATAAATTATCAAGCAACATAATCTTATTTTTCAGAAAAAATAAATAAATCAATGTTTGCCCTTAATTAGCGTTTACTTTGTTGGGTCTATACTGTCTAGTATGTTGGCAAATCTTCATCGACAGAAGGGAAGGAAACCTGAAAGAGAAGTTTGATTTAAAAGGACCTGTAAAATTAACGAAAGGAACTAGTAAGAGTTAAACAAGCATATATTATCAAGACATTCAATACTAGTCACAGTTGGATGATATTGTCATATACTTATGATTATAGAAAATATGATCTTCAGCATCTATCACTAAATCTGTCATACAACAATATATTTTCCAGTCTGAACTAATGTTTACAACACATAATACAATTCTGCTCGCAGCACACTTCCACTTGAACAGCTAGTAAATATTTTTATACCATTATTGTTAATGTTTTGATCAGACATCATGCATAATTTGTAATGTCTGCTTATAACGAAATGACACAGAGATCCAGGAGAAATAATACATGCAGCAGACTTATATTAAAGAGGAGGGATAAATAACGCAAACTGCATGGAGTATGCAAGATTACCTGCATGACATACTTCTGTCCTCTCTATCTGCTAATTCAATGGACAGTCCAATTGATTTCACCATGTATGTTAGCTATGCTGGGAAATATCTAAGCAGTCTCTTTTATGACCATGACTATAAAGCCAATCTAGTCTTCACACCCATCAGCTTTTTCGTAAATGTGATCACATTTTGTTATTTGACCTTCACTAAAAGCAAGTACATGTTTTATCACATGTGATGACCATCATTTTCCTCCTTTATGATTACATTGGCACATTCTTTTGTCCTTTCCTAACACGGTAATTCAGGAGAATTTGTCTCTTAACATACTATCTATCAATACAATCATGCATATTTCTTTCAATGCGCTTGCCTTCTTTGTCACCAGATTTCTAGAGTTAAAATGAGATATGTAAATATGTCTGCATCCTGCAAAAAGAGTAATTATCTCTTTAAAAAAAATCACACAAACTGAAAAAATTCCAGTTTAGAAGTAAATGCATGCTTTTAACTTGAATTGAACATAAAATAAATGGGGTTATCCATCTTTTGATGAAATTGTAAAGGCAGCTGCAAATATTAGAAAACAGAAAAAGTAAAAAAAAATACTTTTTTCCCACACTTCTCCAGTGCCGATGATCTGGCAGTTGTTCCAATTTTCATCTACAAGTGGCCGGTACAGGACTGCTTCAGCCAATCAGTGGTTGCCAAAGCAGTAAGGTACCATCTCCACTCAATGATGGACGCCATACCAGTAGCAAATGACCAAAGACTCCATAGATTGGCTGCAGCGGTGACATACTGGCTGCATGTAAACAAGGAATGAGAGGACTGTGGGAGTTTCTACACACAATCTGTAGGGAAATGAAGCAGTGAATATGTTTTTGTTTTGCTAATATTTGCTTCTGCTTATAAATGTTTCAACACTTGGGTGCGTAACAAAGCATTTCAGATTGACAAGTTATATAGGCCATTGTAACCAAGAACTATCAAGTGACTATATATTGATGAAAGAAGAAAGACTGCACTTCATGGGGTAACACCATTTTACAAATTCGAGTTAGGTGGCAGAAGTACAGTAATACACTCACCTACTTAGGTTTTACTAGGGATAAATAGAATGCTCCATTTTTCTAATTTTTTTTCTGGTGATCAGTCACCACAATGCATCTCTTCTTGAGATGTCAGATAATGTGTCACTCTCTATCTCAGGAGTAGGACTCAGATAAGACCCAGAAAAGGGTCATTATTCATGATGGTCCTTCCAACATGGAGGCCTACATTTTTGTATAATAATAAATTCCCCCTTTGGTATGCATAAAGTACATGTATGGGACATGGGCAGGATGTAGACACTGAGGAGGAAATATTCAGGTTGAGGGCTCCAACATTTCCTTGAAGCTTGGAGGGGGGTGAAATTCTATTTATAGTAATAAGACACTGCATAGTTTTTTTTAATTGTGCTTTTATATATAAACCTGAGTTTGTCTTTAGTTGAATAATTATAACTATTAGAATATCTTGTCTAAAGTAAATAAGGCAAACTGTCACTTGAACCTCCACTACAGAAGTAGAAGAAAGCTGCAATCTCCTAACCATAGAGAAGCTTAAAAAAATGTATATAGCAACCTTCACCTTATGTCTCATTCTAATAGAAGAAAGTGAGCAAGGATAAACACTATTTGACTGTGAAACAGTAGGGTAGCTACCAGGGTGTCAGGAGGGGAGGTCCGCCTAGTCCACACACATGGTTGGGCCCACCAGTGCAAAGCATGCTGATACATCTATATTTCATGGTTAAGTGGGAATCAATGGACTCCCTTCCCACCACACTCCATTCTATAGATACCAGGTGGCATTGGGCTTGCAACCTACAGAATGGCAAGAGCATGAACAGAACATTAGAATCCTGGCACAGGTGTTCTGAGGGCACCACATGGCTCCATCCTATGTTGGACACTGATTGTGATTGAGACTCTTGAAGACCCAGAGTTCAATATGCAATTTTTACCTGTAGGAGGCTGTGGGCCATCATATTGAAAGATGAGAACTAATATAGGACCATTTCACTTTGTGTGACAGAAATCATACTCTGTGGAGTGACCAGAATACTTTGTATGGGTGTTATGGGGGTATCCAACTGTGAGATAGCTGGAGAATACATCAATCTGTATAGTGATGTGGTACCTGGAAAGGATACCACTCCTTGAATGGCAAGTGGTGACACTGCCACTGACACAATGCCACTGTATGAAATGCAACACCAAGGTGTTTGCTCATCTTGTGAACAGTGGTGTGATTTGTTCAGTACTTAAAGGGAATCTGTCACCACATTTGACCTATCTAAACTATTAATACGGGCATACAGTCCTACCTGTATGCATCATATCAGATGCCTTGTTGTTGAAATAGAATCTTTTATCTTTTTATATAAATAACTTCTTCCAGGATCTGGGAAGCATGTTCCCCTGGAAGCTAACTCTGCCTCCAGAGTTTATTTTACATGAAGGGGGAGTTACCAGTGAGAGACATGTAACTATACATTTTTTGTCTCTCTCTGACCTCTGCTCTATTGCAGCAATCTTACAGTCCTGTCTGTCTGTGAGATGGAAGTAGAGAGGAACCTGCAGATGTGCCAGGTATAATAACACACAGCTCTGTGGTGAGATCAGGAGAGAAGAGAGCGGCCTGGTCACAATGGTAACTAACCCTTCATATAAAACAAGCTCTGGAGGCAGTTATCTTCCAGGCAGCATCTGCCCCATAGCCTTGAAGAGGTCATTTACATAAAGTGATAAAAGACGATTTCTCAAAAACATGGCATCTGATATGAGGCATACAGGTAGGAGTTTTTTGAACAATCTATAACCTATATGACTCATATTAATAGGTTAGATCAAATATAGGACAGATTATCTTTAAAATGGTTTTCCTATAACAAAAGTTCATTTTAATCAAAAGATCTTGGAATAATTATAACTTCCACAATTGGATGTGTTTTAATAAAATGTTCCAGTGCTGAGATAATCTTATAAATGTGCTCCTGCTGTGTACTCTGTAATAGCTGGGTCTGACTGTACAGGGACATGGTCTGATCATACCGCAGCTCCTGGGCAGGGGAGGAAGCAAAGAGTATACAGACATTACAGCAGGGAATCACAGCTGATTCTTTTTGTGAGGTAAAACATTTCCCTGCTGGTTTTTAACCCCTTAATGACCGCTGATATGCCTTTTAACGGTGGCAGTTAAGGGTACTTATGCATCAGTGTGGCTTTTTAACAGCGCTGAGAAATAAGTGTACAGCGCCCTCCAGAGTTGGAATTTCTCTGGGGTCTCGGCTACCGGAGGTAGCAGAGACCCGAGAGAACATGATTCAGGTTGCTGTTTACCGACCCCAGTGTTGCGATCGCCGTTACTGGTATAACAGCAATTGCAAAGAAAAAAAAAGTCTGATTTCAAATTTAATTTCTCTCTCCTATGATGTGCTCGCACATCAGAGGAGAAATGGGGTTACCCGATCCCCCCGATACATCCAATGTCCCTGCATCCCCTTGTGAAGTCCCCCGTGCCGCCAGCATCTTCTTCCAGGAAGAAAATGGTGGGTGCCCACCAAGATCTGCTGGCTGGCACCCGGCAACAATAGGAAACTTTTCCCATTGGTTTGTTTTGATCACTGTTATAGACTTTATCACAGTGATCAATATAGACAAAATAGTAAATAACCCCCCATTTATTCCCCCATTAGTTAGGGAAAAACAATAAAATAAAACAAATATTTATTTACATTTTTTCATTAGGGTTAGATTTGGGCTACAGTGAGTTGGACTAAAGTGAGTTGGGCTAAAGTTAGGGTTAGGCTAAAGTTAGGGTTAGGGTTGGGCTAAAGCTAGGTTTAGGGTTGGGGGTAGGGTTATGGCTAGGGTTAGAGTTGTGGTTATGGTTGGGATTACGGTTAGTGGTGTTTTAGGGTTAGGTTTGTGGTTAAGGTTATGGTTAGGGTTGAGATTATGGTTAGGGGTATGTTGGGTTTAGGGTTGTGGTAAGGGTTGGGATTAGGGGTGTGTTGGGGTTAGGGTTGGAGTTAGAATTGGGGGGTTCCACTGTTTAGGTACATCAGGGGGTCTCCAAATGCAACATGGTGCCATCATTGATTCCAGCCAATTTTGCGTTCAAAAAGTCAAACGGTGCTCCCTCCATTCTGAGCCCTGCCATGCGCCTAAACAGTGGCTTTCCCGGGGTAACGGCATACTCAGGAGAAATTGCAAAACAAAGTTTGTGGTCCATTTTAATCTGACATCCTTGTGTATCAGATTTTTAAAAAATGGTTCCAAAGTAAATTTTTTGTGAAAAAATGAAAAAGGTCATTTTTTTCTTCCACATTGATTTAGTTCTCGTGAAGAACCTGAAGGGTTAATAAACTTCTTGAATGTGGATTTGCGCACTTTGAGGGGTGCAGTTTTTAGAATGGTGTCACTTTTGGGTATTTTCTGTTATATTGACCCCTCAAACTCACTTCTAATATGAGGTGGTCCTTACAAAAATGGTTTTGTAAATTTTGTTGGAAAAATGAGAAATAGATGGTCAAATTTTAACCCTTATTACGTTCTAACAAAAAAAAATTACATTTCCAAAATTGTGCTGATGTAAAGTAGACATGTGGGAAATGTTATTTATTACCTATTTTTTGTGACACCACTCTCTGATTTAAGGGTACAGAAATTAAAAATTTGAAAATTGCAAAATTTTCTAAATTTTGGCCAAATTTTTGTTTTTTTCATAAATAAATGCAAATTTTAGTGAATACATTTTACCACTAACATGAAGTACAATATGTCATGAAAAAAAAACAATCTCAGAATCAGTGAGATAAGTTGAAGCGTTCTAGTGCTATAACCTCATAAATTGACAGTTGTCAGAATTGTAAAAATTGGCTGGTCATTAAGTACCTAATTGGCTCTGTCACTAAGGGGTTAAACAATGTTATACCTTACAGAAAGAATCATTTGTGATCCCGTGTTGTAATGTCTACATACCCCCTCACCTTGCCCAGGAGATGCGGTATGATCAGATCATGTCCCTGTACAGTTAGACACAGCCATTACACAGTACACAGCAGGGGCACATTTCTAAGATTATCTCAGCACAGGAACATTTCATTTAAAAACATCCAATTGTGGAAGTTATTATTATTACAAGATCTACTGATTCAAATAAACTTTTGTTCGTGGGATAATCCCTTTAAGTATTAAGATTATCCAATTTTTGTAGTGAAGTGCATAGTTTTGGAAAATATGGGATTTTACTTTAGTTGACACAGACCGAACTAGTTTCAGAAACCCCAGTCTAACTGACAGTCCTCCGACTAAATAGGTTATAGGCATATATGAAGCAATTAGCTCAGGTCACGAGGCTTGAAGGTTGGGTCCGGTCTTTGGATAAAACTAGTCCGTGGTTCATGGATGTGTGAAACCTGCCTTGTTGAATGGAATCTTTGAAAGGGTTCAAACAATTTCCCATCCTCTTTGAAAAGCATATCATCACACAAATACACGCTGTATTTACTTCTAATCCCTGCCTTTCTTGACATCCTATTAAAAAATAGGTCAGTGTACGTATAAAAAGTATAAAGATAAAAATAGCTATTTTGAGTAAGCCATAAAATGTGCTATGTACGTAAAGCAAGGTTACATCCATTATCTTGTATGTGAGCATTTCTCGTCCTGTTCTGATCACTCACACTAATCCAACAAGCTAATGCATATTAAAAGGAACCAATTTCCATTCATATATTTTAATCTCAGTACAAGAAAGCTGATACAGCACAATAACCTGGCAGTTATATTAAAATTCATAGCATGATTCCTTTTGAGCAGACATAGTTTCAACAGCTGAATGCATATGTTAAACTGCATTTGACCTCATACAGCTCCTTTTCATTACTAGAAATATTACATCCTGCATTATTTATGGGCAAAGTTATATACTGTATGACACCTAGGGCAGTATCCACCATGTAGGCTCCTATGTAGGGCAACTATGTGAAGATAATGGCAGGAAAATGTTCCTTTTTCATTATGATTATGCCGAGTGAGATGCACATCCAGCGCTTTATACAGCAGAATATGTAAGGGCAATGAACAGCACAGTGAGATTTGGTATGCAGAATGTGGCTTGCATTACTAACAACCATGGCCAAATTTATTCATAGGGTAATATGTAATATGCTCTGGAACTGAAAAGGTAACTTTCATATTTTCTACCATTTTTCTCTATGCTAATTAAATTAGAATATCATCCAAAAGTTAATTTATTTCAGTTCTTCAATATAAAAAGTGAAATTCATATATTATATAGAGTCATTACAAACAGAGTGATCTATTTCAAGTGTTTATTTATCTTAATGCTGATGATTATGGCTTACAGCCAATGAAAACCAAAAAGTCATTATCTCAGTAAATTAGAATACTTTATAACACCAGCTTGAAAACTGATTTTAAAATCCGAAATGTTGGCCTACTGAAATGTATGCTCAGTAAATGAACTCAATACTTGGTCGTGGATCCTTTTGCATTAATTGTCACATGGCAGAGGGTCGCTGATGGGTTTGCATGACAACCCGAGGTCTGCAGCAGACCCCTGTGGTTGTCATAGCTGGATTGCTATGAGCGCCGCCCAGTGAGCGGTCAGCGCTAATAGCAAGTGAGCATTCCTGCTACACTGAAGCACAATCTGTAGCACAATCGATCAGATGATCACAGCTTCTATTCTCTACTGAAGCTAGTGTAAAGTAGAAAAAGGTTTTTAAAAATATAAAAAAATATATAAAAGTTCAAATCATCCCCCATTCGCATCATTCTAAATAAAACAATAAAATAAATAAGAATCTTTATTTTTATATAGAGCTAACATATTCCGCAGCGCACACATTATCATCACTATCCCCAATGGGGCTCACAATCTAAATTCCCTATCAGTATGTCTTTGGAATGTGGGAGGAAACCCATGCAAACACGGGGAGAACATACAAACTCCATGCAGATTTTGTCCTTGGTGGGACTTGAACCCAGGACTCCAGCGTTGCAAGGCTACAGTGCTATCCACTGAGCCACCATGCTGCCCAAATAAAAATAAAATATACACATATTTGGTTTCACGGTGTTTAGAATCTCCCGATCTATCAATATACACTGTGTGCAGAATTATTAGGCAAGTTGTATTTTGATCACTTGATACTTTTTATACATGTTGTCCTACTCCAAGCTGTTCAGGCTTGAGAGCCAAGTACCAATTAAGTAAATCAGGTGATGTGCATCTCTGTAATGAGGAGGGGTGTTGTCTAATTAATTAAGGTGTGCTTAATTATTAGGCAACTTCCTTTCCTTTGGCAAAATGGGTCAGAAGAGAGATTTGACGGGCTCTGAAAAGTCCAAAATTGTGAGATGTCTTGCAGAGGGATGCAGCAGTCTTGAAATTGCCAAACTTTTGAAGCATGATCACTGAACAATCAAGCGTTTCATGGCAAATAGCCAACAGGGTCGCAAGAAGCGTGTTGGGCAAAAAAGGCACAAAATAACTGCCCATGAATTGAGGAAAATCAAGCATGATGCTGCCAAGATGCCATTTGCCACCAGTTTTGCCATATTTGAGAGCTGCAACGTTACTGGAGTATCAAAAAGCAGAAGGTGTGCAATACTCAGGGACATGGCCAAGGTAAGGAAGGCTGAAAAACGACCACCTTTGAACAAGAAACATAAGATAAAACGTCAAGACTGGGCCAAGAAATATCTTAAGACTGACTTTTCAAAGGTTTTATGGACTGATGAAATGAGAGTGACTCTTGATGGGCCAGATGGATGGGCCAGAGGCAGGATCAGTAAAGGGCAGATAGCTGGTATGGGCTGGTATCATCAAAGATGAACTTGTGGGACCTTTTCAGGTTGAGGATGGAGTGAAGCTCAACTCTGAGACCTACTGCCAGTTTCTGGAAGACAACTTCTTCAAGCAGTGGTACAGGAAGAAGTCAGTATCGTTCAAGAAAAACATGATTTTCATACAGGACAATGCTCCATCACATGCCTCCAACTACTCCACAGCGTGGCTGGCCAGTAAAGATCTCAAAGAAGGAAAAATAATGATATGGCCCCTTTGTTCACCTGATCTGAACCCCATAGAGAACCTGTGGTTCCTCATAAAATGTGAGATCTACAGGGAGGGAAAACAGTACACCTCTCGGAACAGTGTCTGGGAGGCTGTGGTGGCTGCTGCACGCAATGTTGGTCGTAAACAGATCAAGCAACTGACAGAATCTATGGATGGAAGGCTGTTGAGTGTAATCATAAAGAAAGGTGTCTATATTGGTCACTAATTTTGGGGGTTTTTGTTTTTGCATGTCAGAAATGTTTATTTCTAAATTATGTGCAGTTATATGGGTTTACCTGGTGAAAATAAACAAGTGAGATGGGAATATATTTGGTTTTTATTAAGTTGCATAATAATTCTGCACAGTAATAGTTACCTGCACAAACAGATATCCTCTTAAGATAGCCAAGTCTTAAAAAACAGCTCCAACTTCCAAAAATATTAAGCTTTGATATTTGAGTCTTTTGTGTTGATTGAGAACATAGTTGTTGATCAATAATAAAAATAATCCTCTCAAATACAACTTGCCTAATAATTCTGCACACAGTGTATAACAAGAATTAATCCAATTGGTAATTGGCGTAACAAGGAAAGAAATCAAAACTTTGTCGCAACATTGCAATAAAATGCAACAATGGGCGATCAAAAGATCATATCTGCACCAAAATGGTATCAGTAAAAACATCAGCTCAATGCACAAAAGATAAGCCCTCACCCGACCCCAGATCACAAAAAATGGAGAAGCTTGAGGTCTCGGAATATGACAACTTGTATTTTTGACAACTTTTTATTTTTTTCACCACTTAGATAAAAAAACAACCTAGACATGTTTGTTGTCTCTGAAATCATAATGACCTGGAGAATCATAAAGGCAGGACAGTTTTAGCATTTAGTGAACACGGTAAAAATTTAAAAAAAATTGTGGAATTGCACTTTGTTTTGCAATTTCACTGCATTTTGAATTGTTTTCCAGTACACAATATGGCAAAACCAATAGTGTCGCTCAAAATTTAAAAAAAAAGAAAAATTAAAAAGTTATGGCCATGGGAAGAAAGAGAGCAAAAAACTGAGATGCAAAAACGGAAATACCCCTGGTTCTTAAGGAGTTAATGGGTAGTCTGTGTATGGTTTTCGTAGGGGGTAAAGAACAGTCATGTTTTGCAAAACATTGGTGTGTCAACAGAGAAATACATTTTTCCTTACAAATGAAGCATATGCTCTATTGATAACATTTTTAACCTACTTGTATGGCATATAATAGGGGCTTTATGACCTCACAGTTTCATGTACCACCTTACTGGCATCACAATGGGATAAGGATTACTTTTAGGAGCAAGTAGGACTGCTAATCAGTACAACTCTGCAAATTGAGATTCTGGTTTGGCTATTATCCTAAGTCATGTGACAAGGCTCGTTAAAGGGTCAACATTGACTTGTAGGATGACTACCTTCCAATAGGTGGCACTAGAGTTCTAGCTCTCTTCCTCTCTGAAGAGACAATTTGCATAATTAACCCTGCTGAATGCATACACATGAGTGTAAATCGTTCTTCTATTCTGAATGGGTTGTTGGAATAAAAGTACAAGAACGCATTGATAGAGGTGTCTGCCTATGCCTTGTAAAGACAGCTTCACATAAAGGATTCTACTGATTTCTATAAGGGAACTTGATGGTAAGATAAGCCTAAATAGAAAGTAGAGAAGATGTAAATGACAGCTTATGCTAGTGTATACTATGCCATATGCGCCACATAATGTGTGATTTATATATCGGATGTGCACTTCTCCTTCAGGACTGTGTGGGTCTACTAGAAGTAACCTGACTTGAATATGTATTTGCAAATATTGATCTGTAAAACAACAAATGAACAATGTCAAATTGTTAATGCGGTCTCTTAGGGAATATTACTCACTAAGACCTCAATGGCAGCCAGTCAATATGTTGCAGTAGAAAGAATCAAGAAGACAAATCGTCATCTTTGTTTCTTGAGTGTAAATAGCTGTTAGTTTTATAGAAGTATGCGATACAGCATGATATCATAGGGCTACTATTAGCACGATGAAGAATTATTGATAGGCATACATTTTCCAATTTGCTTTGTGTATAACCAAAGATCTAAATGAGATCAATCATGTTGATATTAAGCAGATCATGTCAAACCTCTGCTGAGAAACGTAAATCTTAGCAATAAAGGTTACGATACAGAAGAAATATGCAGCAGCCCATGGCAACAATCGTAAAATTCAGCTTGAATTTAAAAAAATCTAATAAATCTGAATTAGCCCATAAATAATATTAGAAGGAACAACAAGATTGTGGATGAAGAATTTTCAATCTTCAGCTACTAAAAACTTGCATTCTTGAGAAAGCTGGTTGGATGGATGAATGGATACATGGATATAGATAGAAATGTTGATTATTATTCTTGAGGTACCAAGAAACTTGGCAGGAGAAAACAGTCTTCAGAAAATACTAAAGGAGTTGTCTGATATAGGAACAAAAAATCTTATTTTTAAGGTATGTATGCATTTAAAATAAAATCTGCTGTCAATTCCTTCCAGCGCCCCATGGATCAATGCTCCATTTGGAATTTAGATGGTTGCTGCAGCCTCTGATTGGCTGCAGTGGTAAGGTGACTATGAGCAGTCCATCGTCAGAAAATATCTGATAATGTGTTGTTCTAGTCCTTTGACTTCAGAACAGAGCAGTCATCGTTTCTGGAGTCGGTGCAGTCATACGGAGCGGCATAGATCTGGTGGTTGAGCTGGAAGGGAAGTATACCAGAAGTTAACTTTTTTAATTAAGCAAATGCACGCCTGGAAAATGTTCTTTTTTTTTTAATATAAGAACCATTTTAGCTACTTCCAAATATCTGTTACAGAGAAGTTGGAAGAAGTTGTATAGAGTTGGAATAGGAGCTGAGTCTGCTGTACATGCAGCAGGAAAAGACTTATGTCACTGACATCCTAACTATAAAGATGAAAATTAAAAGGTGCTAGTATAAACTAAGAACTGTACAAAATCTCATGCACACATTTTTTTTTATCCTGACTGAAGCACTGAGAACTGCAGCATTTTTTACATATGCAGCATGTCAATTCTTTTAGGGTTTTTGCAGCATTTTTTCAGCCATAGAAAGCAATAAGAAAATTAAAAAAACGTAAAAAACACAACAGTGGTTTCTACCAATGTTGATTAAATAAATTTAACTATTAAACATGTACAGTACAAAAACATACATGTAATCTGCACCCAAACGCAGAGAAAAATGTAGTGAAAATGCTGAAAAATGTTAAATGAATGCAGTGTTTTTACTGCTAAGAGAACATATTTTGGCTGCAGAACAAAACGCAGTAAAAACGCTGAGTGTGAACATAGCAACACTCCAAAGTATAAAAATGCTGCTTTTTTCACTTGCATTTTTTCTGCAGATGTCTGCACCAAAACACGCAGTAGTAATCATATCTCATTATTGTATTTATTGTATTTTTGCAATGTTTATCCTGTGTTTTTCTCTTTTACTGCATTTTTGTTGAAGCAATTTTAAGAGTTTTTTAAGTACAGGATTGATAGAATACTGCATCAAAATCGCAATAAAATTTATAAATACATTTTTCAGGCTCCAGCTAGAAGCCCAAGAGGAAAAAGTGCACCTAAACACACACAATTAGGCTATATGCACACATTGCAGATTTGCCTGTGGATTTTCTGTGCAGATTCTATCCTCTCTTGCCAGAAAACGCAGGTGCGGATTTGATGTGTTTTTTTATGTGTTTTTGATGCGTTTTTTTCATGCAGACTTGTATGCGTTTTTGAAAGCTAAATAACAATCTATTATTGAACAAAAAAAAAAAGAATTGTGATGTCATTTCTGGTCCAACCTCCGCTTTAACATTTGTCCAACCCACACTCCATTACAAACACAGATAGACAGATAGATAGATTTGGGATAGATAGATACTGTAGATCGATAGATAGAAGTAGTGAGATAAACAGACAAATATATCTATAGATACATCTATAGATAGATATAGAAAGATAGATCTATAGACAGCTACATATACCTATAGATAATCTATAGATAGATATAGATGTATCTTTCTATAGACAGATATATCTATGTATAGATATATATATCTATAGATACATCTATCTATATCTGTCTATAGATGTATCTATAGATATATGTATCTAAAGTGATGCAGTGACCCCTGTTACAGGTAGGGGGCACTGCATGGTCTCCCCAGAATACGCATGGAGGCGTATTGAGGCAATAGGAATGCATAGCAGTCGCAGGCATAATGGTGGTAATGAGTTAAAATCCGTATTGTGAATGGCCGGTATGTGTGTCGCAGAGGAAGACACTATGCACTGTCAGCCTGAAGTAAGGCTGTTCTGGGACCTGAAGTCCTACAAGTAAATTGTGTTGTTTTTAAAGAGGGAGGCTGGCAGGGCTAGTTCTGAGAGCTGGGTGGGTCGAACTAGCCACACACACCTCCCACCTATGGAAGTGGTTACAGCTTCATAATGTGACCATGGGTGTGGGTCACATGGGATGGAGAGTGTTTGGACCTGAATGGCCTGTGTTGAAGGTCCTGGAAAAGTCTATGGGTTGAGTGCTATCTCCCTGAATAGCACATGGTGGGGCTTTGGGCCTGGTGGCCTGGGTGTTAGACAAATGTCCTGAACAGCACCCGGACAGGCCACATGCCTGTGTGTTGGATGGTCCCAGATGGGGATGGATGCTCTGAACAGCGCACAGAGTGACCGTGGACCTGGATAGTCTGTGTTGGAAGTTCCTGTGAGTGGAGTCTTCCTGGAAGCACCTGAGAGACCGTGAACCTGGATGGTCTGTTGGGGAAGCTACCATCCTTCGGTGGGTCTGGACTGACTGAGGTGTGCCTGCCAGGCAAGTTGGTGATCCCTGTAAGGCAGCTTTCCCAGAAATACAGGACTGACAAGGAGTCAGCGTGAGGAGCGGAGCTCCTGGAAGGTAACCCTGGACAAGGGGATTGTAATATACGGCGGAGAAGTGTATCTGCTATATGTACTGTGTTTAGTTGCCGCAAACTGATGATGTAAGCCTTTACGTAAAGACTGTTTGCCTTTGGTGCATGTTTCTATGTTTCAGGGAATTAGGCTGCAAGCTGAAAGCAAGGACCTCCAACGTGGTATTTTCCGAAATACTGCCTGTACCACCTGCCACGCCAGAGAGGCAACGGGAGATTAGGAAGGTTAATAAGTGGCTCAAGAATTGGTGTAGGAAGGAGGGGTTTGGGTTCCTGCAGAACTAGGCCGACTTCTCAGTTGGCTACAGGCTCTACGCTAGGGACGGGCTGCACCTCAATGGGGAAGGGGCAGCTGTGCTGGGGGAGAAAATGGTTAGAAGGTTGGAGGAGTGTTTAAACTAGGGATTGGGGGGGAGGGTATTCATTTTATAGGAGGGGAAGATAGTGCAGATAGAGATCTGGGCACAAATAAGGAAGTTGGGGGTGGCGGTGGCATGGGGGGTGGGGTTAGAACAGTTAGTAATTTAAGAAAGAATAGAGGTACAGAGAGGAACATCAAGTGCATGTATACTAATGCCAGAAGCCTCGCCTACAAAATGGATGAACTAGAACTAATGTTGTTGGAGCATAATTATGACATGGTGGGGATATCTGAGACGTGGCTGGATGAGAGCCATGACTGGGCTGTTAACTTGCAGGGCTATAGCCTGTTCAGAAATGACCGTACAGATAAGCGAGGGGGAGGGGTGTGTCTATATGTAAAATCTTCCTTAAAACCCATCCTGCGTGATAATATAGGTGAATTTAATGAAAATGTAGAGTCCCTGTGGGTGGAGATAAGGGGAGGGGGAAAAAATAATAAATTACTGATAGGGATTTGTTATAAATCTCCAAAAATAATGGAAGCAATGGAGAATATCCTCGTAAAGCAAATAGATGAAGCTGCGACTCAAGGAGAAGTCATTATTATGGGGGACTTCAACTACCCTGAAATAGATTGGGGAACAGAAACCTGCAGTTCCAGTAAAGGTAATCGGTTTTTGACAACTATGAGAGACAATTACCTTTCACAACTGGTTCAGGACCCAACAAGGAGGGGGGCACTGCTAGACCTAATATTAACCAACAGGCCAGACGGCATATCAAATATAAGGGTTGGGGGTCACTTGGGGAATAGTGATCACAAAATAATAAGTTTTCATGTACCCTTTAATAAGATGGGTAGTAGGGGGGTGACAAGGACACTAAACTTCAGGAGGGCAAATTTCCAACGGATGAGAGAGGATCTTGGTGCAATTAACTGGGACGATATCCTGAGACACAAAAATACACAAAGAAAATGGGAGACATTTATTAGCATCCTGGATAGGACCTGTGCACAGTATATACCGTATGGGAATAAACATACTAGAAATAGGAGGAAACCAATATGGCTAAATAGAGCTGTAAGGGGCGCAATAAGGGACAAAAAGAAAGCATTTAGAGAATTAAAAGAAGTAGGTAGTGAGGAGGCATTAAATAAATACAGAAAATTAAATAAATTCTGTAAAAAGCAAATCAAGGCAGCAAAGATTCCGACAGAGAGACTCATTGCCAGAGAGAGTAAAAATAATCCCAAAATATTCTTTAACTATATAAATAGTAACAAACTAAAAAATGACAGTGTTGGCCCCCTTAAAAATAATCTGGGGGAAATGGTGGATGAGGATGAGGAAAAAGCCAATATGCTAAATGACTTTTTTTCATCAGTATATACAAAAGAAAATCCCATGGCAGACAAAATGGCTAGTGATAAAAATTCCCCATTAAATGTCACCTGCTTAACCCAGCAGGAAGTACAGCGGTGTCTAAAAATAACTAAAATTGACAAATCTCCAGGCCCGGATGGGATACACCCCCGAGTACTGCAGGAACTAAGTACAGTCATTGATAGACCATTATTTTTAATCTTTAAAGACTCCATAATAACAGGGTCTGTACCACAGGACTGGCGTATAGCAAATGTGGTGCCAATATTCAAAAAAGGGGCAAAAACTGAACTCGGTAATTATAGGCCAGTAAGCTTAACCTCTACTGTGGGTAAAATCCTGGAGGGCATTCTAAGGGATGCTATACTGGAGTATCTGAAGAGGAATATCCTCATGACCCAGTATCAGCACGGGTTTACTAGGGACCGTTCATGTCAGACTAATTTGATCAGCTTCTATGAAGAGGTAAGTTCCGGACTGGACCAAGGGAACCCAGTGGACGTAGTGTATATGGACTTTTCCAAAGCTTTTGATACGGTGCCACACAAAAGGTTGTTACATAAAATGAGAGTAATGGGGATAGGGGAAAATATGTGTAAGTGGGTTGAGAGCTGGCTCAGGGATAGGAAACAAAGTGTGGTTATTAATGGAGCACATTCGGACTGGGTCGCAGTTAGCAGTGGGGTACCACAGGGGTCAGTATTGGGCCCTCTTCTTTTTAACATATTTATTAATGACCTTGTAGGGGGCATTCAGAGTAGAATTTCAATATTTCATAGTTATTAAGGTTGAAGGAAGACTTTAAGTCCATCTAGTTCAACCCATAGCCTAACCTAACATGCCCTAACATTTGCAGATGACACTAAACTCTGCAGGGTAATCAATACAGGGGAGGACAATTTTATATTACAGGATGATTTATGTAAACTAGAAGCTTGGGCTGATAAATGGCAAATGAGCTTTAATGGGGATAAATGTAAGGTCATGCACTTGGGTAGAAGTAATAAGATGTATAACTATGTGCTTAATTCTAAAACTCTGGGCAAAACCGTCAATGAAAAAGACCTGGGTATATGGGTGGATGACAAACTCATATTCAGTGGCCAGTGTCAGGCAGCTGCTACAAAGGCAAATAAAATAATGGGATGCATTAAAAGAGGCATAGATGCTCATGAGGAGAACATAATTTTACCTCTATACAAGTTGTCCTTGCTGGACAACAGTGTTAATCCGCTAGAGTTCTGGCTAGGTGCTTAGACAGCTTTCTGTGTTTAATATTTTGCAGTTCTGGGATCTCTGGTTCTGCTATCCTTAGTTTCTGTTTTCAGTTGGTTTCTGCAGCCGTCTCTGTATTTTCTATTAGGAGGTGACCTGTTTTTATACCCAGTCCTTAGCTCTTTCAGGGACCTCCTTCCCCCTATCTATAGGTCTTCGCTTGAGATTAACCTAGGATCGTCGGTGGGTCTATTCACAAGAAATGGGTTGCCCACTCCATAGTAGGGTATCAGCCTAGTCTCAGTGCAGGGTCAGTTTCCCCCTTCTATTGTAGTTCTGTGTTGCAGTTCTGTAACAATTGACAAACCAGAATGTGCATGTCCATCTCCTTCTCCCTGCTCACACTGGTCTGTTATTGTTGCTGTTGTGGGTGTGATATAAGTGAATTGTAGGGATGATGCAAGGTGCTATTGAACTAGTCTGGATATGCCAATGCCGAGATTAAACATTGTTTTTTTCTCAGACTGCACTAACAATTACTTGTAATAAAGGCATCGTTAAAAATGCTATTATGATGGCTCCAATTACTTTTAAGGGTTAAATCCCCATGTCAAGTTCCCTTTTATGTCATATAGTGACATATGCCAATGTTCAAAAATGATCAATGACATCTATCATCATCGCTACATTAGATAAAGAACAGAGCAGCATGGCACAGACATGACTGGCCTCTTAATTCAACTCACCCTGGCCAGGGTCTTGCAGTGAGGGGAGAACCAGGAGGACTACATGGGACATCAGTCATCTATTCCGGTGATCAGAGAAGGTTCCCATGAATAGGTGATAATCAGTACACCTTTTTATACACTTGAATAACACTTTAACTCATGGACTTGTACAATATTTCTTGTAAAACTGTAACTTGGAAAGGAAATTTTAAATGAACTTTATTGAGGAAGAAGGAGAAGAGCTGGCATATAAACTCGGCATTTGCAGTTCAAATTTTATATAATGTTATTCTAAAATCTATGCCACTTCTACAATTGTCTATTAGATTACACAACTATCATTACATATTGCATAGTTGTCTTTTTTCACTTTCTGAGCCTCCCTATATAAGAAGGCTTTATCATGTCATTAGCCACAAGCATGTGTTCACATTGGGCAGTAGCTCAGAGACCATAGGTAAGTGTTCACACCAGGCAGGCAGTGTAGTTACCCATTCAATCTGAGATTACCTTGTCGTTGGTGAATGGGCTCACAATATTTGGCCAAATCTTGTGCTAAAATCTCATGTTTGTTCATAAAGTTCATAAGCCGTTATGCTATTCCTATTCCTTATATTTCAAACTTCCTTATTTTAGCACAGATGTGTGCAGCCATAATCTATTATTATGTATGTATTTTTTTGGCTATGCACCAGCATTTATAATTATATATATTGTTCAGTCAGTTTACTTATTTTTACTATATACTATTTTCTGACTTGAACGTCCCGCCCTTCACCATACCTGTGATTTTTAATTACATCTTAACACTATTGGTTCTGAGCCTCCCTATATAAGAAGGCTTTATCATGTCATTAGCCACAAGCATGTGTTCACATTGGGCAGTAGCTCAGAGACCATAGGTAAGTGTTCACACCAGGCAGGCAGTGTAGTTACCCATTCAATCTGAGATTACCTTGTCGTTGGTGAATGGGCTCACAATATTTGGCCAAATCTTGTGCTAAAATCTCATGTTTGTTCATAAAGTTCATAAGCCGTTATGCTATTCCTATTCCTTATATTTCAAACTTCCTTATTTTAGCACAGATGTGTGCAGCCATAATCTATTATTATGTATGTATTTTTTTGGCTATGCACCAGCATTTATAATTATATATATTGTTCAGTCAGTTTACTTATTTTGTCTTTTTTCACTTGCCATTTTCTGGCTTTAATGTCACATAATGATCTTTGCAAACATGTTTGAGATTTTGTAACACATTGTAATGCAAATGTTAAACTTTAGAAAATATTAATAATACAGAAAATCATAACACTAAGAACAACTGTTCAGTAGGCAATACTCAGCACTTCTTAAAGGGAGTCTGTCAGAAGAAAATCACTGTTTAAACCATGCATGAGCACCCGCAGTACCCTCGGCATGGCAAAGCGGTTCAGGGCACCCTCCCATCTCAGCATGGCAAAGAGCTTCAGGGCACCCTCCCATCTCAGCATCTATCTCCCTCAGTATTAGACACCAATTTAATTATATGATATGAAAAGCAAGTCACTTTTTGATTGATATGGGACATACATTATGGGAAGGAAAGAAAGTGAAATGGAAACAATAAATACTATATTGACATTACAAAAATAAAAACAAACAGGTATTTACTAGGGTTGAGCGAAACGGATCGGTCAATTTCATAAGTCGCCGACTTTCGGCAAAGTCGGGTTTCGTGAAACCCGAGCCGATCCCAGCGTGGGATCGGCCATGCGGTCGGCGATCTTCGCGCCAAAGTCGCATTTCGTATGACGCTTTAACCGCCATTTTTTCAGCCAATGAAGGAGTGTGGGCAGCGTGATGACATAGGTCTTGTCTTGCTTTCTGCGGCGTCACAGGGGGTGGGGGTATAAATGCCATCTTACCGTTTTGGATGTAGCGATTTACACAGTCCGAGGAATGTTCTGATTTACACTCTGTCCGAAGAGAGAGAGAGAGAGAGAGAGAAAATCCCCATTGACTTGCATTGGGTTTCGTGTTTCGGTCGGCCCCCCGACTTTTCACAATAATCGGCCGATTTCACACGATCCGACTTTCGAGAAAGTCGGGTTTCACGAAACCTGACTCGATCCTAAAAAAGCAAAAGTCGCTCAACCCTAGTATTTACATATACAGTCTAAAATTAATTAGCAAACTATGATATAAGGGTTTTATAGAAGTTGCATTAATCAAATGAGCACTAACAATTTCTTGGATAGACATAGCTTTTTGTAGTTAACTGCGTATCTTGCACTGGTAAATCAACTATCATTTTTTTATATTACCAAGGATTCAGTTTGCTCGCTAATAGTGTGGGATAGCTCTATGGCTTTTATGCGCAGTTTGCTGTTCAAGGAGATTACTATATATAAATCTGAGCTACACAAGAAAGGAGAGGAAACTAGCAGTTATTACTGTAGAAGAAAAATTCTCTCTCTCTCCCATCAGAGGAAGGAAGGAAGAAATGGGAAGAAGCCCAGAATTCATATAAAAATATTCTTAAACATAAAGCCCAAATATAATTTTCTCTTATGGACAAAAATACTTCACAGGATCAGGTCACCCTGGGAAATATGTATTTAAAATAATAAAAAGACAGAAAAAAATAAAATAGGATTTCCTTCCTGTTCTATGACAGAAACAGTAATAGTCTTTAAAACCTGGTAAAGAACAGACAAAAAAAGCCCTATAGTACAATTTCACTGTTTAATACCAGAAAAAAAATAATTTTCAAAATATTGTCCTAAGTTATTAAGAAAAATTTGCTATGGTACTCATGCTTCCCGAACTAAGGCCCCATTTTCTATGTCCGTATGTGGTCCATTTTTTAAGGGCCGCAAATAATAAAAATAATCTTTATTTTTATATAGCGCTAACATATTCCACAGCGCTTTACAGATTAAACACATTATCATTGCTGTTCCTGATGGCCTCACAAACTAAATTCCCTATCAGTAAATATGGACACATGCACACCCAATGTATAAAATGCCTGTGCACACGTCAGGTTTTTCACATGGACAATGTGGTTGTGTGAAAAACCTGAAGACGTTCTTTTTTTTCCACACACCACTGACGAAATGCGTGTTGCACACATCCATGTATCATCAGTGTGACACATACTGGCACATGAGAAAAAGCAGTAGAGTTACTGCTGTTCCCAGGTGCTGGGTGCTGAATTAAACTCATCATTGTCATCTTGTCTCCCTGCGATCAGTGAGACCAGACAATGCAGATGGGAGTTGGAGTCAACACCCACTGTGTATATGTATCTCAAGGATTAAACAAATGAAAAAGAAAAATGGCATGGGGTCCCCCTTCATTTTCCTAACCAGCTGAGGGCTGATGTTAATATTCTGGGAAGGGGCCAATAGCCATAAAGGTTCCCAACATATTAATAACATCTCACAGCTGTTTGCTTAGCCTTTACTGGTGGTTGTAGGGGGGACCCCACATAATTTTATCTACTAATCATCAAAGGCTAAACAGACAGCTGCGGGCTGATATAAATGAGCTGGGAAGGGGCCATGGATATTGGTCCCCTCTGGGACTAAGAACATCAGCCCTCAGCTGCCCCAGAAATGGCGGATACTTTAGATGTGCAAATTCTGATGCTTAGCCTCCGCTCTTCCCACTTTCCCTGGTGCGGTGCCAAGTAGGCTAATAGTTGTGGGGTTGATATTAGCATTGTAATTTCATCTGAGTTTCCTAGTTTATTAATAACAGTTTACAGTGGTTTGCTTAGCCTTCACTGGTTATTATAGAGGGACCACACAATAAAAATAATGTGGGGTACCTCTTATATTTACTGACTAGCAAAAACTAAACCGGCAGCTGGGATGATTTAATAGGCTGGGAAGGGCGTTGGGTATTGAGTTGATGTCAGCTGTTTTATGGTTGCTGACATCAAGATCAAGGGTTAATAGAGAGGCGTTGATACAACAACACATGATAGGGAGTCTATGTTGCTGTTATGGCTTTTAGCAAGGTTTAGTGGGACTTCTTATGGGATGATAAGAAGATTTGGAATGTCTGACTACATTATTGTATTTCAATAGAATGTGAAGGGTAACCAAATTCAGGGATTCAGTAATAAGAGGGCAAAAATAGGTTAAGTTAAAAATACCAAGGATAGCGTATAATTTACTATGAACCTAAACTAGAAATGTGCTGTTGTTTTTCTAGCTAAAAAATAAATTTGACAAAATTTGTCAAAATCTATTTGGACCCAACAAAAGAGCTCCCTTCTAATGAAATAACATTGTTCAGCCAGTTTTGAGCTGATGGCACTGCTGCACATCTTCCAATTTCAAAAGGAAAGTAAGCATGTTGTCTTTCATTGGTTGTACTAAAAAAAGAAAAATAAAGTTTTAAAAATATTCTAAAACAAGTTTAAATCACCTTCATTTCCCAGATAAAATAAATGAAAAAAGATATTTAATCACCACATTGGCAAATGTTAAATCTATCAAAACAGAAATATATTTAAAACATACAATATGATACATGATAAATGCCATAAAGGAAGAAAATTTAATATAAAAGAATCGCTGTGTTTTCTTTTACATCTCACCCCCAAAAATGCAATAAAAAGCTATCAAAATGTTCTATATTGCCCAAATAGGTATCAACAAAACTATCAGTTTGCTATGCAAGCCATCGAAAGCTCCATCGACAGAGAAAAGAAACCTTTATAGAATTTTTTTATCACTTTAAAAAAAAATTAACAAGTTTGGCATCCCCATTACTGTACTGACCTGAAGAAAAAAAAATTGCCAAGGTAATTTTAACTGCATAATGAATATCATAAAAATATAAAATACCAAGTCAACATTTCATTCATTCTTTCTTTCTACACTAATTCACCGCACTTAATGTTTTTTCACATTTTGCAGTAAATTAAACTGTAAAATGAATGGTGCTATTCTAAACTACAACTTGCCTTGCAATAAGCAAGCCAGATAAATGTTATGGTTCTAGGAAGAGTTGAAAGAAACTACAACTATGTGAAAATGAAAATTAGTCGTGTCAGGTAGGGTTTAAAAGGATATCTAAGACAGGAGGGTTAGGGAGGTGCAGTATTTGTAGAAAATAAGCAAATGTTGTACTTTATCTTTGCAATAAGAATTTTAAGAAATGTCAGAATAAACTATCAGAGATATGTAATCTGGCAAATGCCAGGGAAGGAACTCCTTCATAAAGGTTGACATGCTTTATGTATCATTGGACTGTAATACAACTGAATGTTGTAAAATTCATTGGCCAAGCAATTAATCAGACTCTTACCAAGGTCTTGCTGGTTTAATCCTCATTTTATTCTGGTAGAATATGCTGCTTCGTGTATGAAAAGTTACATTGCATGATTTTGGAAAAAGCATAGATGCATTTTTCTATTTATCATGTCCTCTCACAGGTTCCTGAGCATTAGGGGTGCTTTTACGCAGGGCTGTGGAGTCGGTAAGCCAAACCTCCGACTCCAACTCCAACTTCTCAATTCCCATGACACCAACTGACTCCACGACTCCGGCTCCCTCATACATGGTTCATGTTTAAATTTAAGTGATAAATTTACTGTAGTAAAATTGTAATATCAGGCTTTTAATCTTTATTATGATACAATAATCAAGCCATTTAGATAGAATATACAATACATTTATTGGAATACAACTTTAGAACAAAAAACGTTTGCATATTTACAATTTATTATACACTCTGCAGTAAGTGGATAAAAACAGTTTACAACAAAAACGTACTGAATAGCATTTGTGCAGTCTATGAATTTGCTGAGAAATAGTATCGCCTCCATCAGATCCTCCTTTGTAGATGACCTCAAATCTGACCTAATTATTTTAAGGCTTGAGAACAACCTCTCTACTCTAACTTGGGTTGGTGGAAAAGCAGTAACCACATGGGCAACGTCTATAACAATTTCAGGGTATAAAGGAATTGCCTCATGCACAGTCAGTTTTGATTGAACTCTTCTACTTCGTTGAGAACAAGTGAAAAATTTTGTTAAAATAGTCAATCTGTTTTCTTGGTATTGGAATCTTTTTCCCTGCAGCAACACTTTGCATGCTCCATGTCTTCCAAATACTTGTCGAAATCAAACTCTTCATCTGATGAGAATGAAGGAACGGCAGCAGCAGCACTGGCAGGACCCGAGTCCTCTTGCTCTTGGCCATCCTGTAGCCCACTCATCCTAACTGACACCTCGATCAAAGCGTCTTTTCCTTTAGCAAGCTGGTGATCATCCAGCATCATACGCTGACTCGGGTCCCCATAAACAGCTGCCACAAGAATTTTATTTTCTATTACCAGTGTCTCTCTCCGTTTCAGTGAAGCAGCGATGCCATCTGCAATTAAACCTCCCCTTTGGGAATGGCAAAACAAGTTCTTCAACTCCTTTATAAAAATGCCAGGAGTTAAATCCTTAGCTTGTAACTTTTAAGTCACTGTAAATGGGTAATGAAGCAATTCCTTCAATTCAGCCACCTATGTCTATTGACCTTCATGTAGTGTTACCTGAGGGTTGGCCATATCTACAAGGAAGGGTTTCAGCACAAGCAATCACTCAATCATTAAATAGGTGCTGTCCCACCGAGTGGCTTGATCCACAATTGCCCTTTTTCCAGCACGTCTCTTCAAGATGGAATCAATTTAGGGGTTCTGGCAGCAATAGCCAATTTCCTCACTTTACTAATCAGAGTTCCAGCATGTTCCTCTTGCAGACTATCTCTTATTGCCAGCTGCAGCGTTTGCACAACACAGCACATGTGACAAATAGGAAAGAGGTGTGAAGCATCTTCAACAAGATCATCTAATTGTAAAGAATCATTTTGCTGTTCTTCTGTAGTAATATCTGTGCTGAATCACATTGCAGAACACACACACACAAAAACAGAAAACAAAGAGACGTGAACTTGGCCTTAGCATTTATTATTTTTTTGCCAGGCATAACATAATTGTGGCGTTTTTGTATTGACATGATTTTCTACCACTTTTTCACTGAAACTAGGCATGATCGTCATGACTGAGGCTTCATAAAATTGGCATCTGGTGTAAATATATTGATAAATCAAGTATACATTGTCACAATCTAATACAACCATGCTGTATGTTGGCCTATGGTTTCAAGGTACAAATTTGATATATGTCAAACAAGTAACACATCACCACTGCCTGACACCTACGTTATAAAATATAGATCTCCTGTTACCTCAAAATAAGTCTAGAAATTGTAAAGAACAGCTAGGCATAAATGGTTTCTGGACTTCATAAGCAGCCATTCACCATTACTGTGCCCTCTGAGCTGGAGAAAGAATACAATCAGACGCTAGGTTAATCTTTGTAAAAATGATTTATTATATACTAACCTAGCTGCTTGATATCTGGAGTATTAGAACACATCTCTTTCACTTTTGACAACATATTGATTGTTAGAAAACATGGCGATGAACAATATAAACTTTTCCTCTATATTCTAAGGGTACCGTCACACAGTGGCATTTTTATCGCTACGACGGCACGATTCGTGACGTTCTAGCGATATCGTTACAATCTCGCAGTGTCTGACACGCTACTGCGATCAGGCACCCAGCTGAGAATCGTACGTCGTAGCACATCGTTTGAAACTTTCTTTCGTCACTGGATCTCCCGCTGTCATCGCTGGATCGTTGTGTGTGACAGCGATCCAGCGATGCGTTCGCTGGTAACCAGGGTAAACATCGGGTAACTAAGCGCAGGGCCGCGCTTAGTAACCCGATGTTTACCGTGGTTACCAGCGTAAAAGTAAAAAAAAACAAACCGTACATACTCACCATCTGATGTCCATCAGGTCCCTCGCCGTCTGCTTTCCGCTCTGACTGTCTGCCGGCCGGAAAGTGAGAGCAGATCACAGCGGTGACGTCGCCGCTGCGCTCTGCTCTCACTGTACGTCTGGATCTCAGTCAGAGCAGGAAGCAGACGGCAAGGGACCTGACGGACATCAGATGGTGAGTATGTACTGTTTGTTTTTTTTACTTTTACGCTGGTAACCACGGTAAACATCGGGTTACTAAGCACGGCCCTGCGCTTAGTAACCCGATGTTTACCCTGGTTACCCGGGGACTTCGGCATCGCTCCAGCGCCGTGATTGCAACGTGTGACCGCAGTCTACGACGCTGGAGCAATAATCATACGACGCTGCGACGTCACGAATCGTGCCGTCGTAGCGATGTAAATGGTACTGTGTGACGGTACCCTAACAATAGCGATATGCAAAGGTGTAATGATCGAGGTCACAAAGGGTGCGACCTAAGTGGGGCCAGCCAATATTAGCGCATATTTCAGCTGGATATGGGTCTGAGGATGCACATTCAGCTGAAATACATTGCAGCACAGAGACCCACTGGGTCCCTGCACTGCAACACACAGTGCTGCCCAATCAGAGGCTGGCAGCTGACATTGGCATGCAAGTCAACAGCTGCGCATTGCATTGACATCATGCGCTGTCACTTGAATGCTGAAGTCAGCTGCCAGCTCCTATGCCAGCTACAGAAGAGGGTGCTATGTGGCAGGGGAGCGGAGGAGGGTAAGTAGAATTGTTTATTTTTTATGTGCTAAAGAACAACTAGGGTGTACATATACCTGGATTGGGAATTTATATACCAGGTTGGGCCCAGGATAGAGGACATATATAAAGATGGGGTTATATAAACCAGGATGAGCCCAGGATAGGGGATATATATATACTAAGAAGGGCTGAGGATAAGGGACATATGTATCAAGATGGGGGCATAAACACCAGGATGAGCACATGAAAGGGGACATATATACCAAGATAGGGACATATATACTAGGAAGGGTCAGCGGATGAGGGACATTAGTACAAGATGTGGGACATTACTACATACAGGAGGGATGGGAGGCAACACTTACTTAAAACACTCTAAAGGCCCATACATCTGACCAACATGCGGGAGAGGCAGGTTCAATTCTTGCATCGGGGCCAATCGGACTCTCGTTGCACCACTGACTGTATGCAGCTTTATTGCTGTAAATGCCCAAACATCTGTCATTCCCAGAACATCTAATGTAATGAAACATATCTAAGAAATGTTTTTCTGGTAAAGACACACTTTAATAAACATCAAAATATTAAGAAACACATGTATTCCATATAACATGATTATCAATATTAGTGTATCAATAGTTTTACTATTAGTATCTTAAAATAAAAAATATAAGAGCTAATACACAGTATTATATTTTTTTTCTGGAAAAGATGGTATGACAAACATATTTTAAATGTAAAACTAACCTTGACAGATATTGTACTATGCTGGCAATGAAGTGAAAAAAAATTCACTCACTATAAATATTTAGTAATGGAGAAAGTATTTTATTTCATGCATTAAACACATAAAGACAGGAATTTCCAACTGAAAATGTAAGAAGGGTCATCCTTTTCATAGAGAAAATTTCAATGTTTTAATTGAACTGGACTGAAACTTAAGTTTGTCTTCTGAGTCCATGCCCAAAAAATTAAAACTGCTTTTGAAGCACATGCCAGAATATGTCCAGAATCTGTACAGATTCTCATACTGTGTAAATGACTTTCTTTTGCTCACTGTACAGTTTTTTGTTTATCAGCAGTCCACCAGCACAAGTACTTCTTTTCCCTCATTTCCCAGCATGCACTGCTCCCAACATTGAAGTCTCCTCTCAGTTACACCTTTTATGAAATTTGAGAGAATGAAGAACAGAAGCTAAGACAGAGCCCTCACTTCGTGTAATCAGTTTCAGTTTCTCAACGGCTAGAGATGGATTATACTTGACAACAGGCAGTGAACATCAAGTCATACAAAAGGGAGACATATACTATACAAATTAGCTAGGACAAAAAGGATAATAAAGAGCCCAAACTAAACATGCCAAAAGTCTAATTTACTTCACAAATTTTATAATGATCAGCCCATCTCCCACTGCAATAAGTTGTTTCAACCTTGAAATCATCGACTCCATCAATTTTCTGAACTTCTTGATCTTACAACAATACTTTGATCACAATTGTAGTCAAGATCACTTTTGTTGCAGAATCCATGTTTCCTCATAAAATCCCACAGATTTTCTATCATTTTGGCTGGTTTTCATGCAACTCTAAAGATATATGTAAACATCCAGTTTTTCAGGAGGGAGACACTTCAGAACATGTTGTATTTTTTCCTGTATCATCTTTTTGGTCATTTTTTGCTGTAGTCTTTTTTTCTGACTTCTTTTTAATTGACTAATGAGCGGAATTCAACACCGCCAGAAAAATGGTTATATCACTTTTTTAAACCACGTTGCATATTTGGAAACTTTAACCCTTTCACGACATGCGCCGTACTATTACAGCGCATGTCGTGTCTCCCCCTTTAATGTGGGCTCCGGCGGTGAGCCCACATCAAAGTCGCGACATGTCAGCTGTTTTGTATAGCTGACATGTGCGCACAATAGCGGCGGGTGAAATCGCTATTCACCCGCCGCTATTAACTTGTTAAATGCCGCTGTCAAACGCAGACAGCGGCATTTAACTGGCGCTTCCGGATGGGCGGCCGGAAATGACGTCATCGCCGACCCCTGTCACATGATCGGGGGTCGGCGATGCATCAGGATGGTAACCATAGAGGTCCTTGAGACCTCTATGGTTACCAATGCCGGCTTGCTGTGAGCGCCCCCCTGTGGTCAGCGCTCACAGCACACCTGCATTTCTGCTACATAGCAACGAACATCAGATCGCTGCTATGTAGCAGAGCCGATCGAGTGGTGCCAGCTTCTAGCCTCCCATGGAGGCTATTGAAGCATGGTAAAAGTAGAAATAAAATGTTTTTAAAAATATGAAAAAAAAAAAATATGAAAGTTTAAATCACCCCCCTTTCGCCCCATCCAAAATAAAATAAAAAAAAAATCAAATCTACACATATTTGGTATTGCCGCATTCAGAATCGCCCGATATATCAATAAAAAAAAAGCATTAATCTGATCGCTTAAAAGCGTAGCGAGAAAAAAATTCGAAACACCAGAATTATGTTTTTTTGGTCGCCGCGACATTGCATTAAAATGCAATAACGGGCGATCAAAAAAACGTATCTGCACAAATGTGGTATCATTTAAAACGTCAGTTCGTCACGCAAAAAATAAGCTCTCACACGACCCCAGATCACGAAAAATGGAGACGCTATGGGTATCAGAAAATGGCACTTTTTTTTTTTTTTTTTTTTTTTAGCAAAGTTTTGAATTTCTTTTCACCACTTAGATAAAAAATAACCTAGACATGTTTGGTGTCTATGAACTCAACAAGACAAAGGAAAAAGTGGAGGTCATAGAAAATGGGGATCACCACTCAAAGGATTTAGCAAAACATGTGCAAAGTTTTATTAGTATAATACATGTAAAACAGGTTATAAAGAAAACACACATTAAAACCAATTAAAAAAGGAACATACTCGTTCCTATAAACCACAGCCCGTAATGGGGCTTTGCACCTGCGCCAGAAACACTGGGTCAATATACAATAGGAGAATACCTATGTGGGCATGACTGTGCCAGCAAGCAAAATACCATGTGGCTAGCTACACCATGAGAAAAGTACATTCCAATGAATTAAAATGAACAGAGTAGCCAAAAAATGTCATAACTACATTGCATAAATACAATATAAGCCAAACATGGTTGCTGCAATATACTTCAAGCTACTGACTGCACATAAGAACATGCACAATGTGCTGTCTGCAGAAACAAGGGAGTCCAGACTGACATCACCTGTTAGGGCTGTAAGCAAATGAAGATGCAGAGAGCTCCATGTGCAGCCGTGAATAACAATGCCCAAGCCAGTACCAATGAGACCCAGGTAAATGAGACGCAGGAGAAGCGGAGACCCGACGCGTGTCGCCCCTCACAGGAGGCTTCGTCAGGGGTCTGACGAAGCCTCCTGTGAGGGGCGACACGCGTCGGGTCTCCGCTTCTCCTGCGTCTCATTTACCTGGGTCTCATTGGTATTGGCTTGGGCATTGTTATTCACGGCTGCACATGGAGCTCTCTGCATCTTCATTTGCTTACAGCCCTAACAGGTGATGTCAGTCTGGACTCCCTTGTTTCTGCAGACAGCACATTGTGCATGTTCTTATGTGCAGTCAGTAGCTTGAAGTATATTGCAGCAACCATGTTTGGCTTATATTGTATTTATGCAATGTAGTTATGACATTTTTTGGCTACTCTGTTCATTTTAATTCATTGGAATGTACTTTTCTCATGGTGTAGCTAGCCACATGGTATTTTGCTTGCTGGCACAGTCATGCCCACATAGGTATTCTCCTATTGTATATTGACCCAGTGTTTCTGGCGCAGGTGCAAAGCCCCATTACGGGCTGTGGTTTACAGGAACGAGTATGTTCCTTTTTTAATTGGTTTTAATGTGTGTTTTCTTTATAACCTGTTTTACATGTATTATACTAATAAAACTTTGCACATGTTTTGCTAAATCCTTTGAGTGGTGATCCCCATTTTCTATGACCTCCACTTTTTCCTTTGTCTTGTTGAGTCTCATACATTGGAGGTCTGGGTGATCCCCTTTTGGCATCCGTGGTGCCCCCTTTTTTCATATAAAGTTCCAAGTTTTGGTGTCTATGAACTCGTAATGACCTGGAGAATTATAATATCAGGTCAGTTTTAGCATTTAGTGAACCTAGCAAAAAAGCCAAGCAAAAAACAAGTGTGGGATTGCACTTTTTTTGCAATTTCACCACACTTGGAATTTTTTTCCCATTTTCTAGTACAAGACATGATAAAACCAATGATGACTTTCAAAAGTACAACTCGTCCTGCAAAAAACAAGCCCTCACATGGCCATATTGACGGAAAAATAAAAAAGTTATGGCTCTGGAAAGGAAGGGAGCGAAAAACGAAAACACAAAAACGAAAAAGGGCCACGGCATGAAGGGGTTAAGTTGTTAAAAAAAGCAATGTAAAAAGCAATGTAAAAACAACTTGGTGGAAATATGAAAAGTCTGTTAAGACTTTTCATATTTCCACCAAGTTGTTTTTACATTGCAATGCAAATGTTCACTCTATAGCATTTATTGAGTGCTTTTTCAGGCGGGAAACAGAAAATACCTACTTGAAAAAGTCCTTGTGCACACATAAAAACAAAACACTTAGTCACAGGTGATTTGAATTAAAAGGATATTTAGAATATAAGTTAGAATTAAAAAGGGATGGAGGAATATGTAAAAAGACATTTATGAAGACTCAAAACCACAGGGATAAAAAGTCTACTTGCCCCCCAAAGAGTGAAGCATTCATCCCAAAATTCATGTACAGAACCATTGGTCTTCTGCACGCTCAAATCAAAATAACATAGCCCATCAGCAATAGTAAAAAAGTGCAAAAACAAAACACAAACAATTACTTTTCAAAGGCTTTCATCCACCTGAATCACAAAGACATCAAGATGTCTGGTTTCTGTGCTAGATATTAACTAGAAGACAATATCTTACAGAACATTACAAAGATGTCTGTAGGCCTAACTGGTTTATTTAGCTGAAGTTATCAATCATGATTTATATAGCTGGTGTATAACAAGTAATATATTAAGTTAAAATAATAATAATAATCTTTATTTATATAGAGCCAACATATTCCGCAGCGCTTTACAGTTTAACAATTTCAAACATAAGTCATAAGTAACAATGTTAACAATACAATAATTAAAGCAAAATAAGACGACCCTGCTCGTGAGAGCTTACAATTACACTGAGGTGGGGGAGATACAATGTACAGGTGTGTATTTACAATTATGTATTTACAATGATGGTCCAGCCATCTTCAGGGGGTGGGGGATAGATGGAGATAGTGAATGGGCTACACACAAACATAAAATGACTTTGTTTAGGGAACGTTATAGGCCACTCTGGACAAATGTGTTTTGAGGAAGCACCTAAAACTATGCAAATTGTGGATGGTCCTTATATCTTGGGGTAGAGCATTCCAGAGGATTGGCGCAGCACGGGAGAAGTCTTGGAGTCGGGAGTGGGAGGTACGGATTAGAGCAGAGGTTAGTTGAAAGTCATTTGCAGAGCACAGCGGTCGGTTAGGTCGATAGACAGAAATGAGGAAGGAGAAGTAAGCAGGTGCTGCACTGTGGAGAGCTTTGCGGGTGAGAACAAGTACTTTGAATTGTATCCTGGAATGAATGGGCAGCCAGTGTAATGACTGGCGAAGAACGGACACATCTGAATACCGATTAGCTAGATGAACAACCCTGGCTGCTGCATTAAGGAAAGACTGGAGAGGGGAAAGTCGAGTGAGGGGGAGGCCAATAAAGAATTGCAGTAGATCAGGCGGGAGTGGATCAGGGCGACAGTGAGGGTTTTGGTTGTTTCCATGGTGAGAAAAGGGCATATTCTAGAGATTTTCTTTAGGTGTAAGAGGCAAGAGCGGGCAAGAAATTGTATATGGGATGTGAAGGAGAGATCGGAGTCAAATATAACACCCAGACAGCGTGTCACCCATGGAGAGGGAAATGTCACATTTAGGGAGGTTGGTGGATGGCGGGAGCAAAAGAAGTTCAGTTTTGGAGAGGTTGAGTTTCAGATAGAGTGCGGACATCATGTTGGAGACTGCAGACAGTCACTGGCATTCTGAAGTACAGCAGGGGTAAGGTCAGGGGATGTCGTGTATAGTTGTGTGTCATCAGCGTAAAGATGGTACTGAAAGCCAAATCTGCTGATGGTCTGTCCAATTGGGGCCATGTAGAGAGAGAAGAGAAGGGGGCCAAGGACTGAGCCCTGAGGTACCCCAACAGTGAGAGGAAGACGAGATGAAGTGGAGCCAGCAAACAAAACACTGAAGGAGCGGTCAGAAAGGTAGGAAGAGAACCAGGATAGAGCAGTGTCCTTAATGCCTAGTGACTGGAGCCTAGAGAGTAGGAGAGGGTGGTCAACAGTATCGAAAGCTGCAGAAAGGTCGAGAAGAATGAGCAGAGTGGTCACCATTGCATTTTGCGGTCAGAAGATCATTGGTCACTTTGATGAGTGCAGATTCTGTATGGGGCGGAAACCAGACTGTGAAGGGTCTAGGAGGGAATGAGTAGTGAGGTAACGGGTAAGGCGGGAGTAGATCAGGCACTCCAAGAGTTTAGAGATGAAGGGGAGATTGGAGACTGGTATGTAGTTATTTGTGCAGGATGAGTCAAGGGCAGGTTTCTTTAGTAATGGAGTAATGATAGAGTATTTGAAGGAGAGGGGAAAATGCCTGAGAGGAAGAGATTAAAGACTGTAGTTAGGTGAGTTGTGACACCTGGAGAGACTGGACGAGATTAGAGGGAATGGGGTCAGTAGTGCATGTAGTCGGACGAGAAGAAGAGAGGAGCTTAGAGACTTCTTCTGTGATGGGAGAGTGAGCCAGGGGAAATGCAGGGAGGGATGGGAGTCACTGCACTTAGTGGCTGGGAGCGGATTTCCTAACGGATGTTATCTATTTTCTCTATAAAGTGGGAGGCCAGGTCATCAGCACAAATGTCTGTGATAGGGGCTTGTGCTTTCGGCCTGAGGAGGAAGTGAAAGGTGTCAAAAAGTTTCTTGGGGTTGTGTTAGGCGTCGAGTTCCTATCGCTGCACAGGGGGAATCTCGAGCCATGTCTGCTGCTGTCTCCCATTCTTCTCCAGCCACAGTGGAGCCTGCTCAGCGGAGACATCGGTCCCAGCGCCTGGCCAGGACAGATACTGCACGTTTGGTTACTGCTACCCTTCCAGGTTCAGCCATTAAAACTAGTGCTGTTTGGCGGCGAGCAGGCGCTCCTGGGACTAAGTCCTGCTTTTCCCCTCCTGAGCATGCCCAGGAGAAGACCTCTCATTGGAGGTCAGGGGTCACACGCTCAGGTCCTGTTGCAGCTCCTATTGGTCCACTAGGAAGGTCCTGAACTGCTACAGCTATAAAAGGTTCGCATGGCCACACGGCCATGCGCTAGTATCATTTGTGTTTGGCAATTGCCAGTGGATACTCTGCCACACTGTATATAAGTGGTGTGAGTCTGCTTAGCCTTGGGGCTGTACACTCAGGCAGGTAGCTAGCATCAGTGGGGGCAATTAGCCTTGGCTTAGCATCTGGTTCCTTCGGGTGTACGGTTAGCACAGAAGAGTTCCAGAGCAAGCACAACTTTTAGTTAGGGTTTTAGTCCCTGTGTACAGCGCGACTCTGTGAGGCAACAGAGCTCGCTTTCATTTCACACGGGGTGAAGTTTAACCCACGTGTGAGCTCAGTGTCCATCCGCCATTACTTGCAGCAGGTATCTCTGCACGGTAGACCCCGGGCTGCGAACGCACCTCATATCTTTCACCCTATTACTTGGAGCATTCCGCTAGCCCTAACAGGTTGTTGGATAAGGAGGAGATCAGAGTGGTGTAGTAGTTCTGTTTGGCGAGGTGAAGGGCAGAGTTATAGGTCCTTAACATAAATTTAAAGTGTATGAAGTCTTCTGGTGTGCGAGTTTTCCTCTATAAGCGTTCAGCACTCCTAGAGCATCGCTGTATAAATTGGGTTTGCGATGTGAGCCAGGGCTGTTTTACTCTGTGTTTGGAGGTTCTGAGGGTGAGAGGCGCTACTTGGTCCAGGGTGCTTCTAAGAGTGTCACTGAAGTGATGTACAGTGAGATCAGGACAGGAAAAAGAGGAGATTGGGGACAATGGTGAGTGTAGGGAGTCTGAGAGTGTATGAGGGTTAATGGCGTGTAGATTTCTGACTGAATGGTAGGTAAGAGTGTGCTGGGGTGGGTGAGGATTTGTAAGCATGAAGGAGAGAATATTGTGGTCAGAGAGGGGAAGCGGTGAGTTATTTAGTTACAGATTATAATAGCTATAATATTGTGCCTATTGCAGGGTTGCAAGTCTTGCTAGAACATACTACCACCCCTTGATAAGAACTGTTGTTTGCTGTTTTGTCTTCTGGATAGCCAAATTATCTTCATTTAATCCTGCCTTCAAAGGAGTGGAGTGTTTCTTGTCTATCAGTTTTAAAGTATCCTCCAAACTTTGCTTTGGGTTGGTGTTTTGGGACTTTTCAGATGTTCTTAAAGGGAACCTGTCACCAGGATGAAGCTATGACCACCGATCCAAAAATTTGTGCAAGAAGCAGGGTGGGACCAATAGTTAAAATTTAACTTTTAATAATTGTGTTTAAAAATGGTGTTAAAGAACACCTGAAAAACAATTATTTGACCACACTAATTAACACTAAACTACATGCTAACTAAAAGGGTAAATCTATGATATTGTTACAGAAGTTATATATAACCTGTATAGTAACGCAACTGGGTAGATTAATCCACAATAAATATAATACAGAAACTTCCAAGAGTATAAAGCGGCTTTTTTCCCCCTATCTATATAATGGGTCTCTACAGGACAGTATAGATGGATACCCTCTGTTATTCTTTATTACAACTTCCCCTGATGAGCATTTAAAATGAAACGCGTTGGGAAGAAAAATTTTGGGGTGACGGTATGGGTCCTGACTGGTGATTCATCTTGGAGTAATGTATGGATAAATAAGAGGTACCTCCCCCACAATATATGACACCAGTTATAAAGATCTCTGTTTCTTTCACTGCATGAACAAAGGAATATGAGGTGAGGTCGTTCCTTTTGTTAATTTATAACTTAGAGTGTTACTCTTGGTCCACAAATGATCGGTTATATATTAGCAGTAAATGTTTTTGCTTTGATCATTTATTTATTTATGATTGTTTCTATATATGAGTATAATTGGGAACATGTGCTTCTTTGATAATTATACTCTTGGAGCTTTTTGTATTATATTTATTGTGGATTAATCTACCCAGTTGTGTTACTATACAGGTTATATATAACTTCTGTAACAATATCATAGATTTACCCTTTTAGTATTGTTAGCATGTAGTTTAGTGTTAATTAGTGTGTTCAAGTAATTGTTTTTCAGCTGTTCTTTAACACCATTTTTAAACACAATTATTAAAAGTAAAATTTTAACTATTGGTCCCACCGAACCTGTCACCAGGAATAACACTGTTCACTTGCAGATATGGGGTTAATCTGCAGATATGGGGTTAATCTGCAATATAACAGCATTATGATGCTGTCCGGCGCCTGCATGCAACAAATGCAGGGGGGAGAAAATTATCTTTATTCTCCCCACCAGGATTTGGTATTCAGTCATGGGGTCGGCGCCAGTGCTGGTTCAGTTACCGCTCTAAGTATACAGGATGGACCTGTAACCGTGCCCCCGGTCCTGACTGACAGCCAGCCACAATGTAGAGCCAGTGTCAGTCAGGGCGAGGTTACAGTGACCGCTCTTTATACTGAAAGTGGTGACTGAACCGGCGCCGCTCCACCACTATGACTTACTACTGAATAAGCATATATGATGCTGTTCGCTCAGGTCAAAAGACTGGTGGATGAACAGGACATTGCAGTGTATTACAGCCATAACACAGACTGTAAAATGCAATCATGTTGATGGCTCCTCACACTAAATTTAAAAACAGGCAAGCAACAGAGAAGGACAGGAAGAATATAATAATATTCATTCGTCAGTACGTTTTTTAGACTTTTACAACTTAATTTTAAAATAAAAGTAATATACAGATTGTTATAACATCATCTATCAAATGTGTACAAGTAGTCTGAAAGTACAATGACCCTTTAATCATTGCATTATTTTGAAAAGTGGCAAAAATAACTTAGTATAGTATATTGTCAAAAGATTTATAACTTGAAAAGATTTTGAAGGAATCTTTTCAAGTTATAAAAGACTGAATATTGCATCTGAGGCTGATCCATGCCCTTATTTCCTTTGCTGAAAAATAACAATGTCTGAAGTCATTTTTAAAGATATTGCTATGTTTCAAGCCAATTTTTGTTCTTGCATTCCATATTCAGTTGTTTTTTTTACATATAATGGGGTTTGACAGTCTATGTGAGCGGTCTATTTTAGCAAACTGGATGTACAACATTCTCTGATACATTTTGTTATAAATTAGAATTATTCCTTTCATTAGGTTGATTATAATTCCTTCAAATTATGGGTCGTATTGAACATTCATTTCCCCCTGAAAACGTGCAAGAGATTAGAAGGGTAAAACTTTTATCATTTTTTTATATTTGAGTGCCCTTTTAATTGCAAGAAGATTTGTAGAGGGCTTAGTTGCGGACCATATTTTACTCAGTTATAGTGCAAAGGATTGCAACATTGCTGGATCTAATTTGATGGGAAAATACTTTCCACCAGCACTACGAAAACTATGACTCCTACAATTCCAAGCCAGTCAGACCCCACTGATCCAATTTTAAAACACTTACTAAATATTTGACAATATGCCTAAACTTAGCCACAGAAGTGGCCTTGACTGAAGTGTCTCATTTTGTATTATACCAACGTTAGAAATGAAAAATAATATGATCACAATGCAGACTAGACAGAAAGAATGCAGCAGTGTCTCCTTCAAGTAACCCGTTTGCCCAGGCTATGGCACAGAGCCATTTTTAGATAGTTTGCCTATATATACTGACATGTACAAACCTAAATATCCCAACACTGCTTGATTAAACATGTCCAAAGCAACACCAGTAAATACACTTACATTACTATTATAAAACATTTTTGCACTCAGTAATATCTTAATATATTTGGTGAACATTTCTTCTATGACTAAAATAGTTCTAATCTTTGTTTAATTAGATTTTATGCATTTAGGGTATGTGCACACGTCCGGATTTCTTGCAGAAATTTCCTGAAGAAAACCGGAAATTTTCTGCAAGAAATCCGCATTTTTTTTTTTGCGGTTTTTTTCCGTTTTTTTCGCGTTTTTTTAAGCATTCTGCAAGCGTAATTAGCTTGCAGAATGCTAAAGTTTTCCAAGCGATCTGTAGCATTGCTTGAAAAACTGACTGACAGGTTGGTCACACTTGTCAAACATACTGTTTGACAAGTGTGACCAACTTTTTACTATAGATGCTGCTTATGCAGCATCTATAGTAAAAGATAGAATGTTTAAAAATAATAAAAAAAATAAAAAAATGCTTATACTCACCTGCAGACAGCCAATCTCCTCAGCGGTGTCCATTCCTATAGCTGGTGTGTGTGCGCAGGACCTTCCATGACGTCGCGGTCACGTGAGCGGTCACATGACCGGTCTCGCGACCAATCACAGGACCGCGACGTCATCGCAGGTCCTTCACCGCACACCAGCTATAGGAACCGAAGCGGCAGCATGCACCTGAGAGGCGGGAAGACATCGAAGGTGAGTATATCACTATTTTTTATTTTAATTCTTTTTTTTTTGACCAATTATATGGTGCCCACTCTGTGGAGGAGAGTCTCCTCTCCTCCACCCTGGGTACCAACCGCACATAATCTGCTTACTTCCCGCATGGTGTGCACAGCCCCGTGCGGAAAGTATACAGATCAATGCACTCCTAGGTGTGCGGAATCCCCGCAATTCCGCATTTTTAATGAACATGTTGCTTTTTTTTCCGCGATGCGATTTTTTCGTGGAAAAAAATGCAACATTTGCACAAGAAATGCGGAATACACTGTAAATAATAGGAGGCATATGTTAGCATTTTTTTCACGTTTTTATCACGTTTTTATAGCGAAAAAACGTGAAAAAAACGCGAAAAATACTGAACGTGTGCACATGGCCTTAAAAGGCAGCACGGATAAAAAGAAAAAATACCAATATGTGTTTGTTCACAATAATTTGCCCTTTGTCTAGCTATGTATAACACAATGCATATGTGCAGAAAGACAGGACTTTGCAGCTGTGTTGATTCATTTAGTTAATCTTTTCCTTACTAGAGGCTGATTATCCTATAGGGTGAAGGGGTGAATCAGAACTGAATCTTGCTGCTCTTTAGTTGGAAAATATGTGTGGTATTAACTAGTAGATAAAAAGGAGTTAAAAAGGAGTTGAATGTTATGTTTCAACACTAGTAATGAGCGAAAGTGCTCAGATAAAAGGTATCTAGGGCATGCTCAGATAAAATGCTAGAGAAACACAACACTTGCGTGAATTGAAGATACTTGGACAACACCCGAGCATGCTGGGATAAGACGTTATCTGAGCACGTTCACTCATCACTATTAAATACAGAAGGTAACATAATTTCTTCTTCTAATATGTTTAATATTATAAGATAAACAAAGGAAAAAGAGAAACAACTGACCGCACCACCGTTCCAACTCGCTGTGAGCGCTCAGGCTAATTATCCACAGCTGATCCACAGACCTCGGGTGCTTCAGCCAGAAAAAAGTGCTATCTTGGATATCTTCACGGCACTGAGCCCGTTGAAGCGCCAGGCAGGCACGAAACGGCCATCGTTTAGCTTCCACATTTCCTTGTAAATACACCCCCGTGCCATGAAGATGTCGTTACAATAAAGTTACCTGCAAAGAAGATTTGTGAGTGCTGCCGTCTTTCTTTTCGTAAATAAACAAACGAAAAAGCTACATTTATGTTTGCCCAGACTCTGATACTTCTCACTCTCAATTTTAATAGGGTTTCTGATCAATTTAAATTTCCCCTTATTTGGCGCCTAGGGCTGGCCTTAATGCATGAATGTGACTAATATAATGTAGAGAATGAAGGTAGTACACATTTCCCAAGTCCACCACCTGTGAATCACCCATACACCCATAAGAGCAGGTAAGGATACATTTACATTGCATTGCAGTAATACTGTATGCTATGCTTTCCATCGGAAGTTGCATTTGAATTCCTCAACCCCTTCATGACCAGAGCTATTTTCGGTTTTGCGTTTTCGTTTTTCGCTCCCCTCTTTCCCACAGCCATAACTTTTTTATTTTTCCATCAATATGGCCATGTGAGGGCTTATTTTTAAGAGATGTACTTTTGAACAACATCAGTTGTTTTACCATGTCGTGTACTAGAACACTGGAAAAAAAATTCCAAGTGCGGTGAAATTGCAAAAAATGTGCAATCCCACACTGTTTTTTTGTTTGGCTTTTTTGCTAGGTTCACTAAATGCTAAAACTGACCTGGTATTATGATTCTCCAGGTTACTACGAGTTCATGGACACCAAACATGTCTAGGTTATTTTTTATCTAAGTGGTGAAAAAAATTCCAAACTTTGCTAAATAAAAAAAAAATCTCAATTTTCCGATACCCGTAGCGTCTCCACTTTTCGTGATCTTGGGTTAAGTGAGGGCTTATTTTTTGTGTGCCGAGCTGACGTTTTTAATGATACAATTTGGCAAATACGATCTTTTGATCGCCCGTTATTGCATGTTAATGCAATATGGCGGGGACCAAAAAAACATAATTCTGGCATTTTAACTTTTTTTTATCGCTACGCCGTTTAGCGATCAGGTTAATCCTTTTTTTATTGATAGATCGGGCGATTCTGAATGCGGTGATACCAAATATGTGTTTGATTTTTGATTTTTTTTGTTTTATTTTGAATGGGGCAAAATTTAAACATTATTTTTTACATTTTTAAAAACTTTTTTTTTTACTTTTGCCATGCTTCAATAGTCTCTATAGGAGACTAGAAGCTGGCACAACTTGATCGGCTCTGCTACATAGAGGCGATGTTCTGATCGCCTCTATGTAGCTGAATTGCTGAGTTAGGCCGGCGTCACACTGGCGTTTTAAACGGCCGAGTGCAATGCGATAAAAAATCGCAATGCACTCAGACCAATGTTAACATATGTGGCAGCTCCCAGCAGCCGACTTTTTGTCGGCAGTTTTCCTCGGTCGGAGACAATTGCAGCATGCTGCGATTGTCTCAGACCGAGGAAAACTCTGGGCTCGGAGACAGCGCACACCACTCGGACATCATCCGAGTGACGTGCGTTATAAGCGGACCCCAGCAATGGAGGAGATGGAGAAATTAATTTCTCTGCCTCCTCTGCAGCTGTGCTCCGATCCTCTCTGTGCGAGAGAATCGGAGCACAGACGCATGACACTCTGCTGCGAGCAGGAGCCGAGTGTCATTAGCATATCGCATCCGATGATCTCGCATCGGATGCAATATGCCAGTGTGACGCCGGCCTTAATATGAGCGCCCCCAAAAAATGATGTGGGGTCCCCCTATTTTTAATAACCAGTAAGGTGAAACAGATAACTGCAGGCTGATATCAATAGGCTGGGAAGAGGCAATGGCTATTGACACCCTCCAAGTCTAACCAGCTCACAGCCGCCTCAGAAATGGTGCATACATTAGATGCGGCAATTCTGGCTCTTAGCCTTGGTTCTTCGCATTTGCCCTAGTGTGTTGACAAGCAGGGTAATGGTTTTTGGGTTGATGTCAGCTGTGTAATGTCCACTGACATCAAGTCCAGGGGTTATTAATTTTGCACAAAACACTCCCCAACCCTCTTTTACCCATTTATCACCTTTACAAGATAAAAAAACCCAAAGCACTTTGCCGTAAACCCATCCCATGTCCCACGACGATCCCCGGCTCTGCTACATCTGGATGGTGTGTTCATCGGGAACATAAGAAATGCGACCGCTCAGCATGCCAGCCGGAACACACTGATAGTAGTGCATGAATCCAGCTTCTGCAATAAGAGCAACCATTAGTAAGGTTATCACAGTTCATAGCCAATGAACTGTGGTAACTTTATGGACAGCAGCGCTCTTTGCAGCAGCCGGATTTACACCTTACTGTCAGTGTGTTCCAGCTGGTGTGCTGAGTGGTCACATTACTCATGTCACCACTCAACACACCATCCGGAGGTAGCAGAGTTGGGGATCGTCTTGGGACATGGGATAAGTTTACAGCGGATTAATTTGAATTACTAGATTTTATGAAGGTTATAAATGGGTAAAATAGGGTTGGAGAGTGTTTTCTGTGTGTGTTTATAATTTTTCACTTTGAGGTTAGTAATGGGGGTGTCTTATAAATACCTATCCATTACTAACCCTGAGGCAAGAAGGAAGAGATTAAGTTAAGTGCTGGAATTAGCGCATCGAATGGTTGCGCCATTTCTGGGGAGGATGAGGGCTGATGTTATTAGTGTGGGAGGGGGCCAATATCCATTGCCCATCAAGCCTAATAATATCAGCATGCAGCTGTCTGCTCTGCTTAGCTTTTGCTAGTTATTAAAAATAGGGGGGATCCCATATTATTTGGGGGACTCCTTTTTAACAACTAGTGAAGGCTACGCAGACAGTTGTGAGCTATAATTAATAGGCTGGGTAGATCCATGGATATTGGCCCCAGCATTTACCGATATGGTTTACCTTGGCCGGTTGTCAAAAATGGGGGGGACCTCACGCCATTTTATTAAATTGTTTATTTAAATGGATTTAAAACTGATCATGGGAGGTCTCCTATTATTTATAAAAAATATGGGTCACCAAAGATTTTTTTAAATTATTTAAATATATTTAACCCCTTCCCGACCTTTGACGCATACGCTGCGTCATGAAAGTCGGTGCCTTCCCGACCTGTGACGCAGCGTATGCGTCATGGAGGGATCGCGCTCCTGCAGATCGGGTGAAAGGGTTAACTCCAATTTCACCCGATCTCCAGGAACAGGGGGAGGGGTGCTTCAGCCCAGGGGGGGTGGCTTCACCCCCCCGTGGCTACGATCGCTCTGATTGGCTGTTGAAAGTGAAACTGCCAATCAGAGCGATTTCTAATATTTCACCCCAAAAAACGGTGAAATATTACAATCCAGCCATGGCCGATGCTGCAATATCATCGGCCATGGCTGGAAAACCTAATCTGCCCCCACCCCACCCCACCGATCGCCCCCCCAGTGCTCCGGTGCGCGGTCCGCCCCCCTAATTCGTTCTGTCCGCTCCCCCCGTGCTCCGGTGCCCCCTCCCTGTGCTCCGGTCCCCCCCCCTGTGCTCCGGTCCCCCCCCGTGATCCGATCACCCCCCTTCATACTTACCGGGCCTCCCGATGTCCATCCGGCTTCTCCATGGGCGCCGCCATCTTCCAATATGGCGGGCGCATGCGCACTGCGCCCGCAGAGTCTGCCGGCTGGCAGATTCATTTCAGAAGTATTTTGATCACTGCGATATAGCCTATCACAGTGATCAAAATAAAAAAAAGTAAATGACCCCCCTTTATCACCCCCATAGGGACAATAATAAAAATAAAAAAAATATATATTTTTTTTTTCTGCTAGGGTTAGGGTTAGAACTAGGGTTAGAATTAGGGTTAGAATTAGGGGTAGGGTTAGGGTTAGGGGTAGGGTTAGGGCATGTGCACACAGTGCGGATCTGGCTGCGAATCCGCAGCGGATTGCCGCGGATCCGCAGCGGATCGGCCGCGGATCCGCAGCGGATCCGCCGCGGATCCGCAGCGGATTGGCCGCTGCGAATTCGTAGCAGTTTTCCATCAGGTTTACAGTACCATGTACACCTATGGAAGACCAAATCTGCTGTGCCCATGGTGCGGAAAATACCGCGCGGAAACGCTGTGTATTTTCCGCAGCATGTCAATTTTGTGCGGATTCCGCAGCGTTTTACACCTGTTCCTCAATAGGAATCCGCAGGTGAAATCCGCACAAAAAAACACTGGAAATCCGCTGTAAATCCGTAGGTAAAACACAGTGCCTTTTACCTGCGGATTTTTCAAAAATGGTGCGGAAAAATCTCACACGAATCCGCAAAGTGGGCACATAGCCTTAGGGTTAGGGTTGGAATTAGAGTTAGGGTACCGTCTCACAGTGGCACTTTGATCGCTACGATGGTACGATCCGTGACGTTCCAGCGATATCCATACGATATCGCTGTGTCTGACACGCAGCAGCGATCAGGGACCCTGCTGAGAATCGTACGTCGTAGCAGATCGTTTGGAACTTTCTTTCGTCGCTGGATCTCCCGCTGTCATCGCTGGATCGTTGTGTGTGACAGCTATCCAGCGATGCGTTCACTTGTAACCAGGGTAAACATCGGGTTACTAAGCGCAGGGCCGCGCTTAGTAACTCGATGTTTACCGTGGTTACCAGCGTAAAAGTAAAAAAAAAAAACAAAAACGTACATACTCACATTTCGGTGTCCTTCAGGTCCCTTGCCGTCTGCTTCCCGCTCTGACTGTCTGCCGGCCGGAAAGTGAGAGCAGAGCGCAGCGGTGACGTCACCGCTGTGCTGTGCTCTCACTGTACGGCGGCGCTCAGTCAGAGCGGGAAGCAGACGGCAAGGGACCTGAAGGACACCAAAATGTGAGTATGTACGTTTTTTTTTTTTACTTTTACGCTGGTAACCACGGTAAACATCGGGTTACTAAGCGCGGCCCTGCGCTTAGTAACCCGATGTTTACCCTGGTTACCCGGGACCTTGGCATCGTTGATCGCTGGAGAGCGGTCTGTGTGACAGCTCCCCAGCGACCACACAATGACTTTCCAACGATCACGGCCAGGTCGTATCGCTGGTCGTGATCGTTGGTAAATCGTTATGTGAGACGGTACGCTTAGGGTTGGAATTAGGGCTAGGGTTGGAAATAGGGTTAAGATTAGGCTTGTGGTTAGGGTTAAGGATAGGGTTAGGGTTGTGTTGGGGTTACAGTTGTGGGTAGGGTTGGGATTAGGGTTAGGATTAGGGTTGGATTTAGGGTTACGGGTGTGTTGGGGTTAGGGTTGTGGTTAGGGGTGTGTTGGGGTTAGGGTTGTGATTAGGGTTATGGCTACAGTTGGGATTAGGGTTAGGGGTGTGTTGGGGTTAGTGTTGAAGTTAGAATTGAGGGGTTTCCACTGTTTAGGCACATCAGGGGTCTCCAAACGCAACATGGCGCCACCAATGATTCCAGCCAATCTTGCGTTCAAAAAGTCAAATGGTGCGCCCTCCCTTCCAAGCCCCGACGTGCGCCCAAACAGTGGTTTACCCCCACATATGGGATACCAGCGTACTCAGGACAAACTGGGCAACAACTATTGGGGTCCAATTTCTCCTGTTACCCTTGCAAAAATAAAAAATTACTTGCTAAAACATAATTTTGAGGAAAGAACAATTATTTTTTATTTTCACGGCTCTACGTTATAAACTTATGTGAAACACTTGGGGGTTGAAAGTGCTCACCACACATCTAGATAAGATCCTTTTGGGGTCTAGTTTCCAAAATGGGGTCACTTGTGGGGTGTTTCTACTGTTTAGGCACATCAGGGGCTCTGCAAATGCAACGTGACGCCCGCAGACCATTCCATCAAAGTCTGCATTTCAAATGTCACTACTTCCCTTCCGAGCCCTGACGTGCGCCCAAACAGTGGTTTACCCCCACATATGGGGTACCAGCGTACTCACAACAAACTGGGCAACAAATATTGGGGTCCAATTTCTCCTGTTACCCTTGTGAAAATAAACAATTGCTTGCTAAAACATCTTTTTTGAGGAAAGAAAAATGATTTTTTATTTTCACGGCTCTGCGTTGTAAACTTCTGTGAAGCACTTGGGGGTTGAACGTGCTCACCACACATCTAGATAAGTTCCTTGGGGGGTCTAGTTTCCAAAATGGGGTCACTTGTGGGGGGTTTCTACTGTTTAGGCACATCAGGGGCTCTGCAAACATAACATGATTCCCGCAGACCATTCCATCAAAGTCTGCATTCCAAATCGTCACTACTTCCCTTCCGAGCCCCGCCATGTGCCCAAACAGTGGTTTACCCCCACATATGGGGTATCAGCGTACTCAGGAGAAACTGGACAACAACTTTTGGGGTCAAATTTTTCCTGTTACCCTTGGGAAAATTAAAAAATTCTGGGCTAAAAAAAAATTTTTGAGGAAAGAAAACACATTTTTTATTTTCACGTCTCTGCGTTATAAACTTCTGTGAAGCACTTGGGGGTTCAAAGTGCTCACCACACATCTAGATAAGTTCCCTTGGGGGTCTAGTTTCCAAAGTGGGGTCAATTGTGGGGAGTTCCTACTGTTTAGGCACATCAGGGGCTCTGCAAACGCAACGTGACGCCCGCAGAGCATTCCATTAAAGTCTGCATTTCAAAACGTCACTACTTCCCTTCCGCTCCCTGACGTGTGCCAAAACAGTGGTTTACCCCCACATATGGGGTATCAGCGTACTCAGGAGAAACTGCACAACAACTTTTGGGGTCCAATTTCTCCTGTTACCCTTGGGAAAATAAAAAATTGTGGGTTAAAAAATCATTTTTGAGGAAAGAAAAATAATTTTATATTTTCATGGCTCTGCGTTATAAACTTCTGTGAAGCACTTGAGGGTTCAAAGTGCTCACCACACATCTAGATTAGTTCCTTGGGAGGTCTAGTTTCCAAAATGGGGTCACTTGTGTGGGAGCTCCAATGTTTAGGCACACAGGGGCTCTCCAAACGCGACATGGTGTCCGCTAATGATTGGAGCTAATTTTCCATTCAAAAAGCCAAATGGCGTGCCTTCCCTTCCGAGCCCTGCCGTGCGCCCAAACAGTGGTTTACCCCCACATATGGGGTATCATCGTACTCAGGACAAACTGGACAACAACATTTGGGGTCCAATTTCTCCTATTATCCTTGGGAAAATAAAAAACTCCGGGCTAAAAATCATTTTTGAGGAAAGAAAAATATTTTTTTATTTTCATGGCTCTGCGTTATAAACTTCTGTGAAGCACCTGGGGGTTTTAAGTGCTCACTATACATCTAGATTAGTTCCTTGGGGGGTCTAGTTTCCAAAATGGGGTCACTTGTAGGGGAGCTCTAATGTTTAGGCACACAGGGGCTCTCCGAACGCAACATGGTGTCCACTAACGATTGGAGCTAATTTTCCATTGAAAAAGTCAAATGGCGCGCCTTCCCTTCCAAGCCTTGCCGTGCACCCAAACAGTGGTTTACCCCCACATATGAGGTATCGGCGTACTCAAGAGAAATTGCCCAACAAATTTTAGGATCCATTTTATCCTGTTGCCCATGTGAAAATGAAAAAATTGAGGCTAAAAAATTGTTTTTGTGAAAAAAAAGTACTTTTTCATTTTTTACAGATCAATTTGTGAAGCACCTGAGAGTTTAAAGTGCTCACTATGCATCTAGATAAGTTCCTTAGGGGGTCTAGTTTCCAAAATGGGGTCACATGTGGGGGAGCTTCAATGTTTAGGCACACAGGGTCTCTCCAAACGCGACATGGTGTCCGCTAACGATGGAGATAATTTTTCATTCAAAAAGTCAAATGGCGCGCCTTCCCTTCCGAGCCTTGCCGTGCACCCAAACAGTGGTTTACCCCCACATATGAGGTATCGGCGTACTCAGGAGAAATTGCCCAACAGATTTTAGGATCCATTTTATCCTGTTGCCCATGTGAAAATGAAAAAATTGAGGCTAAATAAATTTTTTGTGAAAAAAAAGTACTTTTTCATTTTTACGGATCAATTTGTGAAGCACCTGGGGGATTAAAGTGCTCACTATGCATCTAGATAAGTTCCTTGGGGCGTCTAGTTTCCAAAATGGGGTCACTTGTGGGGGAGCTCCAATGTTTAGGCACACGGGGGCTCTCCAAACGCGACATGGTGTCCGCTAAAGATTGGAGCCAATTTTTCATTGAAAAAGTCAAATGGCGCTCCTTCGCTTCCGAGCCCTGCCGTGCCCACAAACAGTGGTTTACCCCCACATATGAGGTATCAACGTACTCAGGACAAATTGGACAACAACTTTTGTGGTCCAGTTTCTCCTTTTACCCTTGGGAAAATAAAAAAATTGTTGCTAAAAGATCATTTTTGTGACTAAAAAGTTAAATGTTCACTTTTTCCTTCCATGTTGCTTCTGCAGTTGTGAAACACCTGAAGGGTTAATAAACTTCTTGAATGTGGTTTTGAGCACCTTGAGGGGTGCAGTTTTTAGAATGGTGTCACTTTTGGGTATTTTTTCAGCCATATAGAACCCTGAAACTGACTTCAAATGTGAGGTGGTCCCTAAAAAAAATGGTTTTGTAAATTTTGTTGTAAAAATGAGAAATCACTGGTAAAATTTTAACCCTTATAACTTCCTAGCAAAAAAAAAATGTATTTCCAAAATTGTGCTGATGTAAAGTAGACATGTGGGAAATGTTATTTATTAACTATTTTGTGTCACATAACTCTCTGGTTTAACAGAATAAAAATTCAAAATGTGAAAATTGCGAAATTTTCAAAATTTTCGCCAAATTTCCGTTTTTTTCACAAATAAACTCAGAACCGCAAGGATCCGTTGAAGCGTTCCTGAGTTATTACCTCATAAAGGGACACTGGTCAGAATTGCAAAAAATGGCAAGGTCATTAAGGCCAAAATAGGCTGGGTCATGAAGGGGTTAAAAAAGGCATGAGGCCCCTTTATCTTTGATAACCAGCCTGTCAGGCTGCTGCAGTGCAGTACAGTGCAACCTCCACCGGGGGGAGTTTGAGAGGAAAGTAAGACTGCACACACAGGACAACAGAACAGACGCCACCAAGTGGCGAGAGAGTGGTCAGGCAAGCCGAGTCAAAAGCACAAGATAGCACAAAAGTATTTATAGGATAAGACAGATGGATAGTCAGAACGTAGCCAGAGATCAGTAAACCAGAACGGGCAATATACGGTACAAAAGGGACAAATAGCAACAGCGTAAAAAACCAAGCCAGGGGATGAGAACCGGAGAATCAAGCAGACAAACAGACAAACACTGGGAAAAGGGGAGACAGGACAAGTCAGGGTTCACAGCAGGGGAAATCAAGAGCTACCAGCAGGGTCAGGTTAACACGCCGAAGGCAGAACTATAGCTGACACTGCCAGCAAGATTCATGGGAGCTAAATAGCAAACCTGAACCCAGAATGAGGCAGAGCACAGTTAACCCTTGACATGATCCGTCCAGAAAAAAGGGCAGACACTAATAAACCCTGGAACGGATCATGACAGTACCCTCCTCTCAAGGGGGGGCCACCGGACCCCCAGGTTTCCCAGGATAACGTGCATGAAATGCCCGGACCAATCGATCAGCATGGACAGATCGCGCCGGGACCCAAGATCGATCCTCAGGACCATAACCCCTCCAATGGACCAAATACTGAAGAGAACTACGGACCATGCGAGAATCCACGATCCGTTCTACTTCAAACTCGGTCTGACCATCCACAGAGACAGGAGGCGGAGGGGATGGAGGCCCAGCGGAAGATGGTACAAAGGACTTAAGAAGGGATTTATGGAATACATTGGGGATCCAAAGCGACTGAGGAAGGCGTAAACGAAAGGCAACTGGATTGACCACCTCAATGATCTCGTAAGGACCAATAAACCTGGGACCCAGCTTAGCAGAAGGAATCTTTAGACGAATGTTCTTGGTAGACAACCACACTTTATCTCCTACCAGGAACATAGGTCCTACAGACCGTCGCTTATCAGCAAAAAGTTTATGTTTGCCCTCAGCCTTCCCAATGTTCTTCTGGACCTCCCTCCACACCTCCCCCAACCGTTGTACTGCCATATCAGCCCCTGGACATCGTGAATCCAGCCTAGAAAATTCACCAACATGGGGATGAAAACCATAGTTACAGAAGAATGGAGAGGTGCCCGTGGACTGGTTAATCCGATTATTAAATGCAAATTCAGCCACGGGCAATGAAGAACACCAATCATCCTGCTGAGACGTAGCAAGACACCTCAAAATCTGTTCAAGTGACTGATTGGTCCTCTCCGTCTGCCCATTAGTCTCAGGATGGTAAGCAGAGGAGAAGGTCAAACAAATACCCAATCTTTTACAAAATACCCTCCAAAATTTGGACACAAATTGTACTCCTCTATCAGAAACCACACTCAAAGGCACACCATGCAGCCGTACAACGTGTTCAACAAACAATCTGGATAGTGTCTCAGCATTAGCAATCCTGCCAGAGGTACAAAATGCGCTTGCTTACTGAATCTGTCAACCACTACCCAGATTACAGTTTTGCCATTGGAAGGAGGGAGATCAGTGATAAAATCCATGGACAAATGAGTCCAAGGTCTATCTGGAATTGGCAATGGCACCAATTCCCCGGCCAGACGGTTATGGGAGCTCTTAGCATGGGCACAGATATCACAAGCAGACACAAACTCAATGATATCAGAGTTCATGGAGGGCCACCAAAACAGCCTAGCAATAGCTTTCCAGGTGGCAGAGATCCCCGGGTGACCACTAAGAGCAGAATCATGGAACTCCCGGAGAATCCTCAATCGGTACTGAACTGGGACAAAAAGCTTATTGTCAGGCAAAGAGGGAGAAGCAAGAGACTGAGCCTTTCGTATCTCCAGCTCCAATTCAGAGGATACCCCTGCAACAACCACCCCATGTTGAAGAATGGAGGAAGGAGGTTCGGGGGGTGATATCGGATCAAAACTGAGAGATAAGGCATCAGCCTTGACATTCTTGGAACCAGGCTGAAAAGTGATTGAAAAATGAAAACGAGAGAAAAAAAGCGACCACCTAGCCTGTCTAGGAGTTAACCATTTGGCGGTTTCAATATAAGACAAATTCTTGTGGTCAGTAATCACCGTGATCCGATAAACCGCCCCCTCCAAAAAATGCCTCCATTCTTCAAAAGCCAATTTTATGGCCAATAACTCCCGGTTCCCAACATCATAGTTCCTCTCAGCAGAAGAAAACTTACGGGAGAAAAAGGCACATGGTCTCAAGTTGGTCAAAGTAACGGGTCCCTGGGACAACACCGCCCCTACTCGGTCTGATGCGTCCACCTCTACAATGAATGGTTTAGATGGATCGGGCTGAACTAATACAGGAGCAGACATAAAACATTTTTTTAGTGTAATAAATGCTTCAACTGCCAAGGATGACCAAACTTTGAGATCAGCCCCCTTGCAAGTGAGATCAGTGAGTGGCTTGACAACCTGAGAAAACCCTTTGATGAATTTCCAGTAATAATTGGCAAAACCCAGAAAACGCTGCAACCCCTTGAGGTCTCTGGGTTGCACCCAATCAACAATGGCCTGTACCTTTCCGGGATCCATCCGAAACCCATTCACAGAAAGGATGATCCCCAGAAAAGAAAGCCCCTGGACACAAAACAAACATTCCTCTGGTTTAGCAAACAAAGAATTTCCCCATAACCGGTGAAGAACAGCACATAAATGACCAATGTGAGATTTCTTGTCAGGCGAAAAAACAATGATATCATCCAGGTATACAACCATAAAGCGCCCGATAAAATCAGAAAAAACATCATTCATGAAGTTCTGAAACACCGCGGGCGCGTTTGTGAGACCAAAGGGCATGACCAAATTTTCAAACAGGCCCTCGGAGGTGAGAAATGCCGTTTTCCACTCATCCCCTTCCTGAATGCGGATAAGGTTATATGCTCCCCTAAGATCGAGTTTGGAAAACCACTTAGCCCCAGACAATTGGTTATAGAGATCAGGAACGAGTGGAAGAGGGTAGGTATTTCTCACCGTAATTTTATTTAGTTCCCGGAAATCGAGGCATAGGTGTAAACCACCATATTTTTTTTCTTGACAAAAAAAAAAACCCGCGGCCACAGGTGAGACAGAGGGATGGATGTGACCTTTGCGTAGACTATCAGAGATATAGTTTTTCATAGCAGTACATTCCTGGCCAGAAAGATTGTACAAACGGGCTTTGGGCAATTTAGAACCTGGAATAAGGTTGATGGTACAATCATAAGGACGATAGGGTGGTAAGACCTCAGCCTCTTTTTCGGAGAACACGTCCCCAAAGTCCTTTAGGTACGCCGGAATACCCTCCGGACTAATAGTGGACACAAACACAGCAGAAAGACAACCATTGGAACAATTAGGACCCTGTTGTGAATCTGCTTTTGGGCTCCTTCTGGTGGTGGCTAGTGGTACTGGTTACTCGGGTGTGTTTTCTTTCTCAGTTCACCTGTTTTCATCAGTAGTGGGGAGTTCCTATTTATTCCTGCTCTTCAGTCATTGCCTTGCCGGCCATCAATGTAACCAGAGCCTTTCTGTTGCATGTTCCTGCTCCTAGACTACTGATCAGCTAAGTTGGACTCTTAGTCCTAAGTTTGTTTGCATTTTTTGTTCCAGTTTACAGTTATATCTTTCTCTTTAGCTGGAAGCTCTTGTGGGCTGAAATTACCACTCCGGTGTCATGAGTTGACACATGAGTCTTAAAGTAATTTCAGGATGGTATTTTAAAAGGGTTTTCAGCTGACCGTGCAGTTCCCTTTTGTATCTTTCTACTATCTAGTAAGCGGACCTCGCTTTGCTGAACCTACCTTCATACTGCGTATGTCTTTTCCTCTGAACTCACCGTCAATATACACTCACTGGCCACTTTATTAGGTACACCTGTCCAACTTCTTGTTAACACTTAATTTCTAATCAGCCAATCACATGGCGGCAACTCAGTGCATTTAGGCATGTAGACATGGTCAAGACAATCTCCTGCAGTTCAAACCGAGCATCAGTATGGGGAAGAAGGGTGATTTGAGTGCCTTTGAACGTGGCATGGTTGTTGGTGCCAGAAGGGCTGGTCTGAGTATTTCAGAAACTGCTGATCTACTGGGATTTTCACGCACAACCATCTCTAGGGTTTACAGAGAATGGTCCGAAAAAGAAAAAAAATCCAGTGAGCGGCAGTTCTGTGGGCGGAAATGCCTTGTTGATGCCAGAGGTCAGAGGAGAATGGGCAGACTGGTTCGAGCTGATAGAAAGGCAACAGTGACTCAAATCGCCACCCGTTACAACCAAGGTAGGCCTAAGAGCATCTCTGAATGCACAGTGCGTCGAACTTTGAGGCAGATGGGCTACAGCAGCAGAAGACCACACCGGGTACCACTCCTTTCAGCTAAGAACAGGAAACTGAGGCTACAATTTGTACAAGCTCATCGAAATTGGACAGTAGAAGATTGGAAAAACGTTGCTTGGTCTGATGAGTCTCGATTTCTGCTGCGACATTCGGATGGTAGGGTCAGAATTTGGCGTAAACAACATGAAAGCATGGATCCATGCTGCCTTGTATGGAGCATCTTTGGGATGTGCAGCCGACAAATCTGCGGCAACTGTGTGATGCCATCATGTCAATATGGACCAAAATCTCTGAGGAATGCTTCCAGCACCTTGTTGAATCTATGCCACGAAGAATTGAGGCAGTTCTGAAGGCAAAAGGGGGTCCAACCCGTTACTAGCATGGTGTACCTAATAAAGTGGCCGGTGAGTGTATGTGGGGGGCTTCTGTCTCCTTTTCGGGGGAATTTCCCTAGAGGTAAGCCAGGTCTGTTTTTTCCTCTACCAGGGTTAGTTAGTCCTCCGGCTGGCGAGAGACGTCTAGGGATAAAACGTAGGCACGCCCCCCGGCCACTATTAGTTGTGTGGTAGGTTTAGCTCACGGTCAGCTCGAGATTCCATCACCCAAGAGCTCGTCCGTTATTTATGTGTCCTGACGTTCCCCTGCCATTGGGAACCATGACAGGACCCCATTTAACAATATCACGAGATCCCAAGTCTATAACAGGATTATGCCTCTGCAACCAGGGGAACCCCAACACCAGTCCCGCAGGAAGATTATTCATAACATGAAATTCGTTCCTGGTGCAAAGAACCCACCTTGAGGAGGAACTCCTCAGAGTCAAATTTAAGGACATTTTGAGCCAACGGTGTCTTGTCAATGGCAACGATATGGATGGGAGTCTCTAGCCTAACTGTTCCTAACTTTAACTTGGACACCAGACTATAGTCAATGAAGTTCATGGAAGATCCACAGTCCACAAACACTGAAGTGGATGCAAAAACACCTCCATAACACAGTTCCACCTCTAACAAAACTTTTTGAAATGACGAAAATGGTACCTGTGAGTCTGGGTGACCTCCAAGACCATCACCCAGACTCAGCAGCTTGTTACTCGATGGACAAGAGGGGCAGTCCTTCTTCCAATGTCCCGGATCTCCACAGTAAAAACATAATTTCCCATCACGTCGCCGTTTCCTCTCCTTCTCCTTGAAATTGATGGCACCAACTTCCATAGTCTCCTTGAATGACATAACCTCAGACTTGGCAGGCAAAACAGGAATCTCACGCTGGATAATTCTCTCCCGTAATCTCCGGTCCATACGAATGGCCTGAGTCATGGCCTCCACCAGGGAACTGGGAGGAGTGTGAAGGGCCAGCGCATCTTTTAGATAATCAGAAAGTCTTCTCTCAAACAAGCGCCTCAGAGCAGAGTCACCCCAAGACACCTCAACGGACCACTGCCTAAACTCACAACAATACTGTTCAGCAGTGAGTTCATTCTGGGAGAGACTCATGATCATGTCCTCTGTAACCCTGACCCGGTCCGGTTCGTCATAAATAAGTCCCAGAGCCTCAAAGAATCTATCCACAGACACACGTTCAGGGGCAGAAGCAGGTAAAGAGAAAGCCCATGATTGAGGTCCCTCCCGCAGTAAGGAAATAATTATCCCCACCCGCTGACTCTCATCTCCAGAAGATCGAGGTCTAGGAGAAAAAAAAAGCTTGCAACTCTCCTTAAAAGTATGAAATCTCTCCCTCTCCCCAGAGAAGGTATCTGGGAGCTTGACAGTAGGTTCAGGAGAGTGCAAAGAGACATCAACAGTATCAGAGTGCTTACAGTCAGTCTGCAACAATTTAACTGTGTCAGAAAGCTCCCTTTGCAGGTGGTTATGAGACGAGGACAAGGCCCTCTGTTCCACAAACAGGTCTTGTATCATAATCGTCAAACTGTCCACTTGATCCACCAAGCTATGGGGCGGATCCATAGCAAACAGAGCAGAGGAAAAAAAATGCAGAAATCCCTTTAAATGTATTGGTCAGCTATAATGTCAGGCTGCTGCAGTGCAGTACCGTGCAACCTCCACCGAGGGGAGTTTGAGAGGAAAGTAAGACTGCACACACAGGACAGCAGAACAGACGCCACCAAGTGGCGAGAGAGTGGTCAGGCAAGCCGAGTAAAAAGCACGAGATAGCACGACAGTATTTATAGGATAAGACAGATGGTAGTCAGAACGTAGCCAGAGATCAGTAAACCAGAACGGGCAATATACGGTACAAAAGGGACAAACAGCAACAGCGTAAAAAACCAAGCCAGGGGATCAGAACCGGAGAATCAAGCAGACAAACAGACAAACACTGGGAAAAGGGGAGACAGAGGGAGTTAACAGACACAGGACAAGTCAGGGTTCACAGCAGGGCAAATCAAGAGCTACCAGCAGGGTCAGGTTAACACGCCGAAAGCAGAGCTATAGCGGACACTGCCAGCAAGATTCATGGGAGCTAAATAGCAAACCTGAACCCAGAATGAGGCAGAGCAGTTAACCCTTGACATGATCCGTCCAGAAAAAAGGGCAGACACTAATAAACCCTGGAATGGATCATGACACAGCCAAGGTAAAGCATACAGCTGAGGGCTTCAGCTCCCAGCCATCTGGTTTACCTTAACTGGTTATGAAAAATGGGAGGGGACCCCACATTTATTTATTTAAACAAATAAAATAAAAAACAGTGTGAGGGTCCCTCTATTTCTGATAACCAGCCAAGGTAAAGCAGTTAAGTGGTTCAGCTGACAGCCTACTAATAACAGCTCACAACTGTCCAACTAGCCTTCATTGGTTATTAAAAAAGAGGGACCCAAAAAATGTGAGGCCCCCTATTTTTAAAAACCAGCAAAGGCTAAGCAGACAGCTGCAGGCTGATATTAGTAGTCTGGGAAGGGACCATGGATATTATCTCCACCCCAGACTAATAACAGTAGCCCTCAGCCACCCAGGAAATGGCACATCTATTATTATTATAGAGCTTAGCCTCGGCTCTTCCTGCTTGCTCTGGTGTTTTGGCAAGTGGTTTAATGCTTTTGGGTTAATGTTAGCAGTGTAATGTCTGCTGACATCAAGCCCAAAGGTTAGATATGGAGAGAGGTCTATCAGACACTCATTTCTAACCCCGTAGTGAAAAGTAATAAACAGAGAAAATTGTACAAAAAACACTCCAAGCCTTCACAAGGAAAAATATGAATATCACTGGCGGCTCCCGAAGCAGACTGAGAGTCTATAAACACGCAGGTTCAGGTGTGTCAATTAGAGCCAGAGGGAGGTTGTCAATTGGATCTAAAAGTCAGAAGGATTAACAAAGCATCTGCGATGCCAAACGCAGAGACCTTCTGCAGCCAGATGCAGAGTAACTGTGTTGCATCTGACACACCCGTGACATTAACACACAACTGTCAGTGTGTTGTGGCTATCACGCTAAGCGTTACATTACTGATGTCACCACTCAGCACTGAATATGGATGTAGCAGAGTTGGGGATTGCCATGAGACATGTAATGGATTTATGGCGGACCCCTTTGGATTATTTGATTTTTTTAATTTAATAAATGGGTAAAAGAAGGTTGGGGTGCCATTTGTACAAATAAATTACTTTTCTTTGGTTTTTTTTGCTTTAAACTTACAGGGTTAGTAATGGGGGTGTGCTATACAGTGGGGATAATACAGTGGATGAAATAAGTATTTGATCCCTTGCTGATTTTGTAAGTTTGCCCACTGAAAAAGACATTAACAGTCTATAATTTTAAGGTTAATTTTAACATTAAGAGAGTATATCAAAAATAAAATCCAGAAAATCACATTGTATAATTTATATACATTTATTTGCATTTTGCAGTGAGAAATAAGTATTTCATCCCTCTGGCAAACAAGACTTAATATGAGGTTTGCGCACATGTCAGGAGGAATTTTGGTCCACTCCTCTTTGTAGATCATTTCTAAATTATTACGATTTTGAGGCGGTCGCTTGGTAAATTGGAGCTTTAATTCCCTCCATAAGTTTTCTATGGGATTAAGGTTTGGAGACTGGCTTGGCCACTCCTTGACCTTAATGTGCTTCTTTTTTACACACTCCTTTGTTGCCTTGGCTGTATGTTTTGGGTCATTGTCTTGCTGGAAGACCCAGCCATGACTCATTTTTAATGTCCTGGAGGAAGGAGAAAGGCTGTCACTCAAGATTTTACAGGTCACGGCTCCATCCATTCTCTCATTGATGCAGTGAAGCAGTCATGTGCCCTTAGCAGAGAAATACACCCAAAACATGTTTCCACCTTCATGCTTGACAGTGGGGACGGTGTTCTTTGGGTCATAGGCAGCATTTCTCTTCCTCCAATCACAGCGAGTTGAGTTAATGCCAAAGACTCAATTTTTGTCTCATCTGACCACAGCAACTTTCCCACTCATAGAATCATCCAGGCATTAATTGGCAAACTTCAGAAGGGCTTGCACAAGTGCCTTCTTGAGCAGGGGGATCTTGCGGGCACTGTAGGATTTTAAACCTTTATGGCGTAATGTGTTACCAATGGTTTTCTTGGTGACTGTGGTCCCAGCTGCCTTGAGATCATTAACAAGTTTCCCCCGTGTAGTTTTAGGCTGATCTCTCACCTTACTCATGATCAAGGATACCCCACTAGGAGAGATTTTGCATGGTGCCCCAGATCGATGTCGATTGACAGTCATTTTGTACTTCTTCCATTTTCTTACAATTGCACCAACAGTTGTCTCCTTCTCATCCAGCATCTTACATTTGGTTTTGTAGCCTATTACGGCTTTGTGCAGTTCTATGATCTTGTCCCTGATATCCTTTTAAAGCTCTTTGGTCTTGCCCATGTTGTAGAGGTTAGAATCTGACTGATTAATTGAGTCTGTGAACAGGAGTCTTTTATAATGGTGACTATGTAAGACAGCTGTCTTTAATGCAGGTAACAAGTTGATTAGGTGCGTCTAACTGGTCTGTAGGAGCCAGAACTCTTAGAGGTTGGTAGGGGATCAAATACTTATTTCTCACTGAAAAATGCAAAAAACATTTATATAATTTATACAATGTGATTTTCTGGATATTATTTTTTATATTCTATCTCTCAATGTTAAAATAACCTACCCTGAAAATTATTGACTGTTCATGTCTTTGTCAGTGGGCAAACTTACAAAATCAGCAAGTGATCAAATGCTTATTTCCCCTAGTGTAAGTATTTGATACACTTTCGATTTTGCAAGTCTTCCCACTTACAAAGAATGGAGAGGTCTGTAATTTTTATCGAAGGTACACTTCAACTGTGAGAGACAGAATCTAAAAATAAAAACCAGATAATCACATTGTATGATTTTTAAATAACTAAATTGCATTCTATTGCATGAAATAAGTATTTGATCACATACCAGCCAGCAAGAATTATATCTCTCACAGAACTGTTTCTTTAAGAAGCCCTCCAACTCTGTATTCACTACCTGTATTATTTGCACCTGTTTGAACTCATTACCTGTATAAAAGACACCTGTCCACACACACTTAATCAATCACACTCCAACCTCTCCACCATGGGCAAGACCAAAGAGTTGTATAAGGACATCAGGGACAATATTGTAGATCTCCACAAGGCTCAGATAGGCTACAGAACAATAGGCAACTAGATTGGTGAGAAGGCACCAGCTGTTGACACAAATATTAGAAAATGGAAGAAACACAAGAAGAATGTTAATGAATGTTCCTCTGTCTGGGGCTCCATGCAAGATTTTGCCTCTCTCTAGATCTGGGGTAAGCACGATTCTGAGACAGGTCAGCCCAGAACCACCTGATCAATGACCTGAAGAGAGCTGGGACCACAGTCTCAAACATTACCATTAGGAATACACTGTACCATCATGAATTAAATACTGCAAGACATGCAAGGTGCTCCTGCTCATGTCAGCAAATGTCCACGTAACCTAATAGATCTGGAGAAGATCTGTCTGGAGGAGTGGGCCAAAATCCCTGCTGCAGTGAGTACAAACTTGGCCAAGAACTACAGGAAATGTCTGACCTGTAATTGCAAACAAAGTTTTTTTTTTACTAAATATTAAGTTCTGTTTTTCTATTGTATCAAATAATTATTTCATGCAATAAAATGAAAATTAGGTTTGTAAAAATCATACAATGTGATTTTCTAGAAATTTATTTTAGATTCTGTCTCACACAGTTTAACTGTACCTACGATAAAAATTACAGATCTCTCCATTCTTTATAGGTGGGAAAACTTGTAAAATTGGCAGTGTTTCAAATACTTAGTTTCCTCACTTTAGATGCCTCTCCATTACTATCCCCTGGGCTTGATGTCAACCGACATTACAAAACTGACATTAACCCAAAATATTACCCTGTTTTCCAATGCTCCAGGGCATGTGGGAAGAGCCAGGCAGAGTGCCTTTTCTGTGGCAGCTGCAGGCTGCTATATTTAGGCTGGGAAAGAACAAATATCATGGATCTTCTCAGCCTGAGTATACCAGCCCCCAGCTGTCTGCTTTAGCTTCACTGGTTAACAAAAATGTGGAGGGACCCCATGCGTTTTAATTATATACGGTATTTAAATAATTTTAAAAAATGGTGTGGAGGGGCCTCTATTTTTGATAACCAGCCAAGATAAATCAGACAGCTGAGGGCTGCAGCCAGCAGCAAACTGTTTTACCTGAATTTGTCATCTAAAATAGAGATGACCCCATGACTTTTTTTCTTTTTTACATGGTTTGCAAGCCAATCATTGCCATTCCAATACTTGACATGGCTGTTATGAGGCTGGAAGTGCCCAGACAGGAAAAGTTTGTTGATTGGCAGCCTTTCACAACAAGCTTTGTCGCTGTCGAACCGGAACAGTAACATGGACTTCAGTGAGAAGCCCTTGTTTGGGGTCCGTGCACGGACACAAGGTATTCAGTACGGACCCCGAACTTTGCTGTTTGGGTTCGCCCATCTCTACTTCTGAGTCTACATTTACTGTGCACACACTTTAGCAGCTTAAGACGTTAATGCAATATACACTTACAGTATATAATGTCACTGAAAATGATGCACTATATACATTTACAATACATTTAATGATGGATATGAGAAATATAGTGATACCTAATGGAGTATATGGGTGTTAAATTACAGTAAGCTTAATAACAAGTAAATAGATTTTATTATTCCTAAACTTTAATAATAATAATACATCTTGGTAAATTTATGTAGGGTGTATACAATCTGCGTGACTGATTTACTTAGATTCAGCTGGAGTTGTTCATTTCTACTTGCTGTATTTCCCAGTAGGAGTGCCACAGTAAACCAGCTCTTCTTCACACTTCCCTACCATTCTGCAGTATTCCAGTTTTAAAAAAAGCTCCCCTCTGTGTCTGATGATGTGCTGCAGGAAAATTGTTTTACCCACAGCTTGCCTGCTCTATTATCAGACTACTGGCCCTCAGAAAAATCCATTTTTTTTTTTTGCACAATGTAATAAATGATATAACATTAGTCATTATCTCATCTTGGGTTAATGTTGCTATGAGAAATGAAAAAGAATAAGCAACTATACTGCACTAAATACATTCAAATATAATGTAAAGTCCATCTTTCACTAGGCCCCATCTGAGAGCAGCAAATGTAGAGGCAGAGATCCTGATCACAGTGATTTCTCACATATGGGCTGTTTGCTAGTAGATCGGCCTGCTATGTAGTGCTTGGTATTCATTAGCTTTGGCTTTCCCGCCATTCCTTCACTAATTTGTCTGCTTTCTATTTGAGCACAGTATGGAGGTGGTTAGGCAGACCTCATCAAGATGACTTAGAGCCCTGCAACAAATAAATGTGATTTTATCAAGGCTACAGCAAGGAACCCTGAGAGACACTGCTAGAATCAAAATCTCTGTTCCTGTTTATCCTGCTCTCAGCCTTGGAAGCAGTGGCGTAACTTGAAACTCATGGGCCCCGATGCGAAAGCTCCAAAGGGACCCCCAAATATTTTAAATCTTTAATAGCAATAGTCTTTTTCTATAGGCCAAAGGGACTTTTAGGGCCCCCTAGGCTCCAGGGCCCGGGTGCCATTGCAACTCCTGCACCTGTTGTAGTTACACCCCTGCTTGGAAGCATAAACCTGCTGTCACATCTATACTTGGTTCTGCTTTAGTTACATCTGCTTCAGTTCCCAGGAGATGCCATATTCATTTTGTTGGTGGCACTAGTGATAGAAGAGAGGTATCGCTAGACAACACAGATGCTGTCACGCCAGTTATTAGTTTTACTGAGACTTGTGGTTTCACCTAGTCAGGTTGATGTGGGTGTGCTGTCCATCAGCCCAGTAATCAACTTCCTGATGGGACAGTACTGCACTCCATATAAACTCCCAGCTAACTGCTATAGTTGCCAGATTTTGTGCCTGGAAGTTCCCTGGACTCTGTTCTCATAGTCCTGATATACAGCTCTGGGAAAAATTAAGAAACCACAGCAAAATGTTCAGATTGTCTGATTTTTCTGTTTATAGGTATATTTTTGAGTAAAATGTAAATTGTTCTTTTATTCTCTAAACTTCTGACAACATGTCTCCGATTTAACAAGCAATAAATTTTGTATTTTTTTCTGATAAAGAAAAATGGTCAAAATTAAAAAAACAGTGCTTTCAGACTTCAAATAATGCAAAGAAAACAATTCATAATCATTTAGAAACAACAATACTAATGTTACAGCCAGAGCTGTACACCCATCTTGTATCTTGACGTCGAATGACTCTTTTAACCCCAGTATCCTGACCAAGGCCTGATTGACTACACTCTGACTGATTACGTGGCATCTGACCCTGGCTATCCCTCTGACTATGGCTTTTGATTTTGGTTTATCTTTCTTTGTCTTGTTATTCCAGTTATTGATGCAGGAAGCTATACTTCTCTTGCTTTAGGCTGGGTTCACACTACGTTATGGGCGTCCGTTAGATGGACTACGTTACACAGCGGCATAACGCGGTGTAACGTAGTCTAACGCAGCCATTGACTCCAATGTCGTACGCATCACTAGCGCCCACCCACAATGGGCGTGCCCTAGGGATGTGCCGTCATTGAGTGACGGACCCTGAGACGCGGGCTGCAGCATTTCCAGGTCTGTCTCTGCTAGCGCAGATAGAGCTAGCAAATGCTCTATCTGCGCTAGCGTGCTGCCATACCGGCACTTACGTTTACAGCAGCCCGTTACCGTATGTGTTGAACAGGCTACTGTAAACGTAATGTGAATCCAGCCATAGACCCGCTGCTCCAGCCAGAAGCCACTGTGTGGAAGCAACAGCAGGTACCCCACTATAAATTAACATTCCTGTGGTTCAAGGGTGAAGACTGGTGTTTCTTCTGGATATTGCCAGATAGATCATGAGGTAGTTTTTTTCAAGCTAAGAGCTTCTGACAGACATAACAACTGTTGACAGATTCCCTTTTAAATCTCATTTGAAGACAATATGACAGATTCCCTTTTAAATCTCATTTGAAGACAATATCTTTAGTGCAGGTTTATCACATAAATATTGCAATGTACATAGTAGGAGACAAGATATTATAATTATTACCATAAGCTCAATCTTGACCTAGCATAATTGCTTCCTCTACTTTTCATTTGGAGAAAAAAATATGTATACTTATGCACCAAATACAAATTAGCATATTACTAAGCCCCAAAAAAATGTAGCCAGGAGATTGTTTCCAACTGGTTGATTTCTTGTGTAAGTTGTGAAATTAGCCTACTGGGAGAAACGATGCAGAATTTCTTTTGGGCACTTGTAATGTGTATAGGCACTTATGCTGCAGAACTAATTCCATTAATGTGTCATTTGAAAGGCTTTCTAATTTACTAGAACGTTTAGAGCAAAATTCTAATTCTTAAGTTTAATCATGAGAAAAAAAAAATGTTCAGCAGAAACGATCGGCAATTAGAGTGCACACGCGGGAACTATAAAAAATACGTTTGTTTAGGTGATAAGATACATTGTGTGAGCCAGATCTTTAATTCACAGTGTAATAATGTTTCTATAGCTTTAGTAGACTAGAAACACTTTTAGAAAAGGTCCTAGTTATGTATTTGAGAAGGAAATTATTGAGATTTGCACGAGTTTATGCACCGCAAATCAAATTTTGGGTGGAAATTCAGCAAAGTTGTTGAATTTCTATAGAGTACCTCATCTCTAACTCCAGCCCGTTATTGGAGTACATTTTCTAATGCTGGTACCCAAGCAGCTGGAAAATGTGCCAAATTCAATAAAATTTTACCTTACTGGACCGGGGTTTAATATGACAGGTGTAATGAATTTTCCTCTATGTATTATAATTCATCAACATTTTCGAGATTTTACTGGTGTGAGTAATAGTGTGGCTGTTCACATGCAGAAGCTGTATATTGCATCCAGTCAGATGACAGTCATAAATCTCTCTGGTAGTGCGCTACAATGATTCATTCAGAATTCCAAGTTGTAAGAGTAAGGGTAGACATGAGGTTCACAACACGGTTGTGATGCAGCAGAGAAACGCAATGGTCAGGTGTACTGATGAGGGAATATACTCATTTCTCGAGTACGCTTGGGGGTCCTCCGAGTATTTTTTTAGTGCTCGGAGAGTTAGTTTTTCTTGCCGCAGCTGAATGATTTACATCTGTTAGCCAGCATAAGTACATGTGGGGGTTGCCTGGTTGCTAGGGAATCCCCACATATACTTATGCTGCCTAAGAGATGTAAATCATTCAGCTGCGGCAAGAAAAACTAAATCTCCGAGCACTATAAAATACTCGGAGGACCCCCGAGCGTACTCGAGAAATGAGTATATTCGCTCATCACTAGTCAGGTGCCAATGTGGTTTTCAAATTGGCTATTAAACAATTATCTATTTTTGTAGGGGAAATGGCAGTTCCCTCTACAAAATCAAATAATTGTTTAATAGCCAATTTATAAGCCACAATGGCACTTGACTGCAGCAGTTCTGGGCCGATTTACATCCACATCGTGAACACCAGATCTGGCCCTATCCTTAAAGAGGTTTTCTCTTATCTTAAAATTTATTGTCAATAGAATCAGGATGGACAACTAAAAAGAAAAATCAAAACGGAGGCATCACATGACTGCTGCAGTCAATCAGTGCTCGATGATCAGCTGCAGGATTCAAATTACATTAGAATCAGCTTGAACTTGGATGGAATTTGATAGCTAACCACCAGATTAGCCTGGTGTTACTGCAGTTTAACTTTTGTATCGCTGTCCCATGTTAATGTGATATGTTTGTAAAACATTTTTTAGGATTCTTTCACATTTTTTTTCTTATATATATTTTTAATATGCTTTTACAAACTTGTTTCAAAGCTACATACATGCAATTTTTTTACATTCATCCTTGTTTATATAATATATTAAAAAGGTTTTTGGAAAGAAACACGTGAAAAAATATGCCACAGATTATGCAATCGGAAAAAAAATGCCAGGGCCCAGAAACACACTCAATATGGCTGTGTGCACATAGAGTCTTTTAAATGCTGAAGTATCCACATAGTTTTTTTTGTAGGAAGATGCTTCATGAAAACATTGGCAGTGTTTTAACTGAAGTGTCTTTTCTGAAGTCTTTCTGGATGTCTTTTGGTGTATCTTTTTTTCTTTCTATATATAAAAAAGTAGTAGTTTCCAAGAGGAAGAAATCAGAAGGATGGATATGTCACTTATTTTACTGCTTCATGCTTTGAAAGCCATAAAGCAGCTAAAAGAAATGACAAAATACAGAATGTATGTACAGCAACTCATTTTTTACATTACAGTGCATTTGTTTATCCTTTTTTAGCACTTTTTAAGACAGGTTCTAGTCAGAAAACATCTCAAAAAGGCATTGCACCAGAAATATCAAGAATGGCGTTGTTCTTGATGAGATTGGCTTCATGTGCATACGCTTCTTCAGGAATCAGGATCACTGGATGAGTGGCGTGCACCTCTGTGTGCGCCTCACCACAAATCTTACTACAATCTGTTCTCGATTAACATTTGTGCCGAAGCAAATGTTGCCGCTCATCATCAAAGTTGAAGAGGTGCGGTTGCGACGCCCGTGCCTCCCCATCTATGCCCACTTTGATGGAGATGGGCGAAAAGGTCATGAGAAGGCCTAAAATCGCATAACAACAATAGCAAATGAAAAGCACCACTCACCACATCCTGAGATTTAATAGTCCTTTAAATTAATTTGAAAAACAGGACATCTATGCCTTGCGCCTCCATGGGTCCAAGACTCATACAAGAGCTGTGGAAGTGGGAAAAGGCGGTCAGCCATTTCTCTCTCTCCTGAACACTCCTTGCATACAGAATAGATGTCCTGTTTTTAGAATTAAATCTCAGAATGTGGTGAGTGCCACTTTTCGTTGTTGCTAAAAAGATTTACTATGGCTGAGCACCACTGAAATTCATGTTGCACAATATAAGCTCTTAGTAGAGGGAGGACGATGAACTTTACAAGTAACCTGTGCCTGTTTAGCTTCATCTATATTTTTTGCAAAAATTGCATAATTTTAGTGCAGACGCAAGTTCTGGCAAAATTATATGTCTTTTCAAAGCTTTTTGTGCCAGAGTACTAGCGTAAACACTTGGAAGAATTGGATATTGTGTACAGATACCCTATAAGAGTAAAAAATGTTACATTAAAAGCACTGCAGAAATTAAATTACACAAAAAATCCACTAATAAGGAAAACAATAGAGATGAGTGGATCTTTTGAAATTTTGGTTTGCCAACTTCGTTGAATTTTTAGCAAAAAAATTTGATATGTGATGAATAAATGTGCACAGATCTCAATAACGGAAAGTTTGTACTTGCTCTGAAAATACATGTGGGGAGAGGAGAGAGAGAACCCCGCTGACCATAAGAGACAACATTCTACTGAAGAGAGAGGACTTTGGTGATCATAAGAGATTTGACTCTATGGGAGAGAGAAAGAAAGAAGACCCTCTTAACCATAAGAGCTTACAATCTACAGGAGAAAGAAAAAGAGAACCCAGTCAACTAGAGAACTTTGCACTCTACAGAAGAGGAGACTTACCCAGTGACTCTGGAGATGGAAAATGGGAAAATGACTCTACCGTGCAAACTTTGTTCCACTAGCAACCAATGATCTCTGATGGCAAAGGTACTGACCACCACTGTACAATATATGAAAATCAGAAAGATGTCATAGAGCATTATGTAGAGTATCACGTGGCAACAGAAAATGACTTAAGCCTGCGCTCTCATACTGTGAGAAATCATACTGTGAGAAATTATAAAAAGAAAGGGATTTTTGTAAACCAAAAATGGAATCTCAAGAAGTTCTAATTCACATTAAACGGCACATTTCTGAAAATTCTACTTGAGCTTGATCCTCCATAGATTAATCCTCTCATCCCTACAATGTAAGTCTGAGATATCTGTGCACCCTCAACAGAAAACTTTATGCAACACACTTAAAAGTTATACATGATGGAATCCTGACCACTAATGATAAAAGCTTACAGCATATAATATATTTGTACCGGAGATGAACGTGAAGGATCCACACCTCGCCACCCCACCTGACTCCATATTACATCAGCAGGATCCCCACTTGTACCAACATGACATTCTATACCACTAGAGACACGTAAGGTCAGCTTGGCACAGTTTTACAGACAACCCCCTGTCTTCATGAGCCCAGGGAGGCACGGGGAGTGAGAGAAGGTGGCCCATGCAGCCACTAATATGGCACCACACTCGCCCACAACCCTGACAAGATGAGAGGCCCCTTTCACTAGCACAAGTGAAACAGAACCTTATCAGCTTGGTAGGACTGCCACCAGTTCCTCGTTCGATATATATGCCTGGTTCGTTAATCAGGTTATATCAGGCCAGGAACCAGCCACCAGTAGCATGTGAGATTAGACCAAGAAACAGATGCGTGGATTCGTGAATTAAGATAAAAGAGCAGCCCAAAGTTAAATTATACATTTAATCGCCTTAAGGGCACACTAGACAACTAGACAATACACTATTTATACACAATGGTTATACATATATAATATCAGATATGTAAATACAATAGTGGTAGGACAAAAAGTATAAGCAGAACATACGGTCAGTTAGATGAAAGGCCTGGCTTGCAAAGGAGGGACTGCACATGGGAGGCTTGTCGTCCCCTTTGTGTGTGACTTCTCACATGATGTGTCCTCGCGACCTCCCAGAGAAAAAGTAATAGGATATGCTTCACACAAGCATTTAACCCTCTGGGTCATTCCCCTTCAGCCCTCAGCGTTGAACCTAAATCCCCTACCCTGGAGGTTTGGAGATAAATCTCCCAAAACCTATGAAAGATCAAAACTCCTTTATGGGTGGTCCTAGAGCAGTGGTTCTGAGCCAACAGATCCGACCAGGCCCCTGCTACTCATAGACACTAAACACAATTTTGCTACTTAGCAACTAGTGGCTGTTCTATGTATCTCCCTTCTTGTGCGTGTTAGAATGACTTGAGACCAAGGCGGGCATTTGTCCTGTCCTGGGGATCTCGGAAAGATACACAATGTACAGCTAGGATGTATAGTATTTCCATAACTCCTTAACTCCTTTATGAATTCCTAGTTGGCTGAACATGCATACCAGCTAGCTGGTGGGGGGAGGGGGGAAGGGTGAATCCCTTTGATTGAAGCTGGCCAGGTGTCATGTTACCACTGCACGTGCTGAAGGAGTTTTATTTCATTCCATGCCCAATAGGGTACAGATTATTGACAAGGAATTATATCTCCATTATTCTTCATAGTACTATCATATCCAAAGTTTCCTTCACTTTAATTTCTGCATAAGACGTTACAACAAGATTTCTGCCTACCCCTTAGGCCCCAAGCCTCATTCAGACATGCTTCATTTTTCAGTGTGCTGAATCCACTTTTGGTCTGCTTTTTGGTTTTTACAATTCGTGTGTCATCGATTTATAGTAAAAAAAAAATCTAGAGGTCTCTGAAATCATCTACCAACACCTCAGTGGAAAATGCACAGCACTCAAATGACATTATCTTTTTCCATTCACTGACTAGCCATTTGAATGAGTGTGATCCTCAAATCTGATACAAAACTCACACATCTTCCCTTTTATTACAGATTGCAAGAAAAAAGAAAAAAATGGCCAGGTAACCTTCCCGTAGACTGTAAGGCTATGCGCACACGATGCGGATTCTGCCAGGAGATGCGGATTTTGTGCAGAAAATTCTGCACCTCTTTTCTGATGTGTGAACGTAGCCTAATAGGTGAATGCTCCAACCATAAGGAACTTGCATGGTCGAGTGCAATCCGAATATTGAATCAAAGTCTGGCATGCTATGAAAAATTGGACATGTGAACGGTGACATGGAATAACAATGGTCAGAGTGCGATTCAATGTTTTGTCGGAACGCACTCAGATCGAAAATACGGTTATGTCCACAAGCCCTATGACTGAGAATTTTCTATTGGACAAAGGGGTAATATGGTTAAAGAAACAGTTTAAATATCTTAAATTTGCATACAATCAGGCATATCTATTTTTTAAGGACATATTTAACAAAATCTACACTGTAATAATGAATATTGTTAACCCAGTACCCTATGTTATTTACATGTACTATTACTATTTACTTGCTGTAGGGTAAATGCTCATTTTTGTTTTTTTTCTTGGGTTTTATCAGTGTAGCAGTGAATCCACATAACAACTGAAAAGTGAGTTCTACATTCCCAACTCAAATGTTTCCCAGCTTCAAACTGGCAGAAGCACACAATGTAATTGCATCTAAAGTAAAAAGAAAGTGCAATTGTCTTCAAGAGTTTATATGATTATTTCAAGCATGTTGTAAGATAGTGTCGTTTTATTTGATCTCTTCCTGATACAATTGATTTTACAAATGTGATGCATCTTGTGTCAACCCTACACTTTGAAGTTTCTGTAGTATTCAACCTCCATTTACCAGTTTGAGCATTTAACACTGGCCCCATCTTGGAACAGTGACAGCACAGCTAAATAAAACATGATTTTAATTTCATAATTTCTCATTACCATTATGGAGATATTAGCTTGTGAAGTTTAAATTATAATTTAGGATAAATTCATCTGGACATTACCAGAGATTCTTCTCTGCAGGCATGTACCTTGTCCCCTGCTTGGCATCAAGCAACCATAAGCAGGATGCATTATGCAAGTGAGAAAGGAACAGGATGTGCTCAGCCCTGATCTCTGCAGCTACTGTTTAGTATAGAGCAGAATATGATTACAAACACTTCCAAATCTCCTCTCACAACAGTATTAGTGTAGGTGGAGTTGCAAAACTGGCAGAGCTGTGAGTTAAAGGGGTTGTCCAGTCTATATTGATAAGTCTGCAGTCACTCTGTGTGACTGCAGACTTATGAATCCCCCCAGTGAATGAACTGTGTACTGCAAGGATTTGCCAGTTTCTGAGCTGGGATCGGCGAGTATATACAGTACAGACAAAAAGTTTGGACACACCTCATTTAAAGATTTTTCTGTATTTTCCTGACTATGAAAATTGTATATTCACACTAAAGGCATCAAAACTATGAATTAACACATGTGGAATTATATACTTAACAAAAAAGTGTGAAACAGCTGAAATTATGTCTTATATTCTAAGTTCTTCAAAGTAGCCACCTTTTGCCTTGAAGACTGCTTTGCACACTCTTGGCATTCTCTTGATGAGCTTCAAGAGGTAGTCACTGGGAATGGTTTTCACTTCACAGGTGTGCCCTATCAGGTTTAATAAGTGGGTTTCTTGCCTTTTAAATGGGGTTGGGACCATCAGTTGTGTTGAGCAGAAGTCTGGTGGATACACAGCTGATAGTCCTATTGAATAGACTGTTAGAATTTGTATTATGGCAAGAAAAAAGCAGCTAAGTAAAGAAAAACGAGTGGCCATCATTACTTTAAGAAATGAAGGTCAGTCAGTCCGAAAAATTGGGAAAACTTTGAAAGTGTCCCCAAGTGCAGTGGCAAAAACCATCAAGAACTACAAAGAAACTGGCTCACATAAGGACCCCCCAGGAAAGGAAGACCAAGAGTCATCTCTGCTTCTGAGGATAAGTTTTTCCGAGTCACCAGCCTCAGAAATTGCAGGTTAACAGCAGCTCAGATTAGAGACCAGGTCAATGCCAAACAGAGTTCTAGCAGCAGACACATTTCTACAACAACTGAGCAGACTTTGTGCAGCAGGCCTTCATGGTAAAATAGCTGCTAGGAAACCACTGCTAAGGAGAGACAACAAGCAGAAGAGACTTGTTTGGGCTAAAGAACACAAGGAATGGACATTAGACCAGTGGAAATCTGTGCTTTGGTCTGATGAGTCCAAATCTGAGATCTTGGGTTAAAACGACTGTGTGTTTGTGCGACACAGAAAAGGTGAACGGATGGACTATACATGCATGGTTCCCACCATGAAGCATGGAGGAGGAGGTGTGATTGTGTGGGGGTGCTTTGCTGGTGACACTGTTGGGGATTTATTAAAAATTGAAGTCATACTGAACCAGCATGGCTGCCACAGCATCTTGCAGTGGCATGCTATTGCATCCGGTTTGCGTTTAGTTGGACCATCATTTATTATTCAACAGGACAATGACCCCAAACACACCTTCAGGCCGTGTAAGTGCTATTTGACCAAGAAGGAGAGTGATGGGGTGCTACGCCAGATGACCTGGCCTTCACAGTCACCAGACCTGAACCCAATCGAGATGGTTTGGGGTGAGCTGGACCGCAGAGTGAAGGCAAAAGGGCCAATAAGTGCTAACCATCTCTGGGAACTCCTTCATGATTGTTGGAAGACCTTTCCCGGTGACTACCTCTTGAAGCTCACCAAGAGAATGCCAAGAGTGTGCAAAGCAGTCATCAAAGCAAAAGGTGGCTACTTTGAAGACCATAGAATATAAGACATATATTCAGTTGTTTCACACTTTTTTGTTAAGTATATAATTCCACGTGTTAATTCATAGTTTTGATGCCTTCAGTGTGAATGTACAATTTTCAGTCATAAAAATACAGAAAAATCTTTAAATGAGAAGGTGTGTCCAAACTTTTGGTCTGTACTGTATGCGTTATGCATACTCCCGGCCAGAGCCCGTCCAGTGGTACGTGTGCAGTAGGGATTCATAAGTGACTGCAGACTTGCCAATTTAGACCGGATAACCCCTTTAAACTGCAGTTTTTAGATGTGTTTGTAATGACTGTCCTGAAAGGAGAGCTGTAAGTGTTTGTAATCACACTCATCTCTGCTTTCTGTAATCACACTCATCTCTTTTTCTCTGTTTTCCCTTACCTGCCACTGACTGCTTTATTTTGAAGTGTTTGTAATCACACTTAGCACAGCTATATTGCTCTTCCTGCCCACTCTGACTGCTATGAGAGGAGATCTGAAAGGATTTATAATCACAATCAGCTGTCTTCTATAGTACAGAGCAACCAGAGAGATTAGGACTGAACATTAGTGATGAGCAAATATACTCGTTACTCGAGATTTCCCGAGCACGCTCGGGTGTCCTCCGAGTATTTTTTAGTGCTCGGAGATTTAGTTTTCTTCGCCGCAGCTGAATGATTTACAGCTATTAGCCAGCTTGATTACATGTGTGGATTCCCTAGCAACCAGGCAACCCCCACATGTACTTAGCGTGGCTAATAGCTGTAAATCATTAAGCTGAGGCGATGAAAACTAAATCTCCGAGCACTAAAAAATACTCGGAGGACACCCGAGCGTGCTCGGGAAATCTTGAGTAACGAGTATATTCACTCATCACTACTGAACACTACAAGAGAAGACTCTCTGATAATGCTAAGTTTGGCTTATCAAAAATTATAACCAACTTTACAAGCTAAATTCTCTGCAGCAGAGATAGGAAATTAAAAAAATATGTTACTTATCTCAGCAGTCACTATTCCATGATGTGGCCATTTTAACATGACCAAACTGGTAAAAAGTCCTTTTTAAGACAAGAGCATCTCAACTGGTTAAGAACCTACAATAAAGTGCTCACACAATTGGTCATGTGCATTAATATAAGATAATATAAGAAATATCATGAATTTATTGTTACATTATTACTGCAATGTCATGTCTTGTAAAACAGTATATACCAAATATTACGGTCTAAGACCCACATTTATTTACTGGACAGTTTATACCTGTTTTTGGTGCAAAGACGCACCAAAAAATTGCAAATTATGTTGCACCTCAAATTTGCATCAGATAGTGCCTTTTTTTTCAGCAAACTGTAAAAAGTAAAAAATGGCCTTGGTCTCCAGTCAGTGGTCAAGTTTTAATCAAATTTAGGAAGAAAAAATCATTAAAACAACAAAAATTTTAGTGCAAATCTAAAGTTAAAGGGTTATTCCCATCTACGGAGGTAGGGCTATGGAAACAGTTGAGAACGGCAGAGCTGTGCTATTTCTGTAAGCCACTTATGGGAGTCATGAAAAGAGTACAGCTTAGCGGATTCCAGCATTTTCCATAACTACACCTCTAGTGGTCATCACCTGGATTGAGTTGTTCCCATTTCAGCCAGAAAAGACTATGATAGAAATAACCTTTAAAAAAATCCCATCTTTTCTGGGGTAAGATACTGGGCTATAAGCAAGTAAGCTGGTTCCAGAAAAAAAACATAGCACAGTTAGGCAATAGCAAATAATTTAATTAGTTTTGTTACCTACACACACAATACATACATCTCAGAGCTTATATCTACGACGACTGATATCAATGGTATCCTGGCAAGGCAATTCCCTGCTGTATATTTTTATCATGGAGGACTAATAGATATTCTACATACAAAGTAAAAATAAAGTTGTATGAGCAATTTGTGGTTCTTTTATTCTCCAAAATAGGTAAGCCATACTGTATGTAGTATATACCGTATATACTCGAGTATAAGCCGACCCGAGTATAAGCCGACCCCCCTAATTTTGCCACAAAAAACTGGGAAAACTTAATGACTCGAGTATAAGCCTAGGGTGGGAAATGCAGCAGCTACCAGTAAGTGTCAAAAGTAAAAATAGATACCAATAAAAGTAAAATTAATTGAGACATCAGTAGGTTAAGTGTTTTTGAATATCCATATTGAATCAGGAGCCCCATATAATGCTCCATAAAGTTAATGATGGCCCCACAAGATGCTACATATTAAAATATGCCCCATATAATCCTGCATAAAGGTTAGTAATGGCCCCATAAGATGCTCCATAAAGATATTTTCCCCATATAGTGCTGCACAAACCTTAATTATGGCCCCATAAGATGCTCCATACAGACACTTGCCCCATATAATGCTCCACAAACGTTAATTATGGTCACATAAGATGCTCCATAAAGACATTTGCCCCATATAGTGCTGCACAAACGTTATGGCCCCATAAGATACTCCATAGACATTTGCCCCATATAATGCTGCACAAATGTTAATTATGGCCCCATAAGATGCTCCATATAGATATTTGCCCCATATAGTGCAGCACAAACGTTGATTATGACCCCATACAGACACTTGCCCCATATAGTGCTGCACAAATGTTGATTATGGCCCCATACAGACACTTGCCCCATATAGTGCTGCACAAACGTTATGGCCCCATAAGATGCTCCATACAGACACTTGCCCCATTTGCTGTTGCTGCGATAAAAAAAATATAGTTCTTACCGATAACGGTATTTCTCTGAGCCCATGACGGCACCATGGAGAGAGGGGATCCGCCCACCAAGGACAGGAAACCTACGGATAAAAAAGGCGGTACCACTCTCCCGAATCAGTTGTTTTACATAGAAAATGATGGGAGAGTACTAAAACATTTGTTAGCTTTAACTGTTTAGCATAACGAGATACCGCGTGATTTTAAAACTATGAATAAATTATGGCACTATTTAATGTGAGCACCCATAAGTGAAGGGAGGGAATGTACGGGTGCCGTCATGGGCTCAGAGAAATACCGTTATCGGTAAGAACTATATTTTTCTCTGATCGCCCATGACGGCACCACGGAGAGAATTGCATAGATAGTACATTCAGGGAGGGACCACCGCTTCCAGAACCCTTTTACCGAAGGTAAGGTCCGAAGAGGAGTTTAGGTCCAATCTATAGTGCCTATAGAATGTAGATGGTGAGGACCAGGTAGCAGCTCTACATATCTGGTCTATAGGAACTCCGGCCTTCTCCGCCCAGGAAGATGCCACTGCCCTTGTCGAGTGAGCCTTAACCTCCCCGGGAACGGACATCCCACTTGCCGAGTATGAAAGACTGATGGCATCCGTAATCCATCTTTCTATGGTGGCTTTCGATGCTTTTTTCCCCTTCCGGGGACCCTGGAAACACACAAACAGAGAGGCATCCTCCCTACTCTCCTTAGTGACTTCTAGGTAGCGTAAGAGACATCTTCGTACATCTAGTGTATGTAATGTTTGTTCCTTCTTGTTTACAGGGTTGGGACAGAAGGAAGGGAGAGAAATCTCTTGAGACCTGTGGAACTTTGATGCCACTTTCGGGAGATATGCTGGGTCTGTTTTTAAAATGACCCTATCCTCTAGAAATTGTGTGTAAGGAGGGTTAGCCGAAAGAGCCTGTAAGTCGCTGACCCTACGGGCAGAAGTGAGGGCGACTAACAGAGCGGTTTTGAGAGATAGGTTTTTTATTGAAGCTTCGTGTAATGGTTCGAATGGTGGACTGGTCAGGGCTTTAAGGACTAAGTTTAAGTCCCATTGAGGAACGATTTTTACCGGAAGAGGCCTTGATCTTCCTGCTGCTCTTATGAATCTAGCGACCCACCTATTTGAAGCTAAATCAAAATTGAATAGGGCCCCCAATGCTGCCACGTGAACTTTCAGGGTACTAGTGGCCAGCCCCATCTCCAACCCATTTTGTAGGAACTCTAATATGGAATTAAGGGGAATTTCTTTCCCTATTTTTTCACCTGATGAAGACAGAAACTTTTTCCATATCTTGCCGTATTGTTTCGTTGTAACTGGCTTCCTACTTTGTAACAGGGTTGAGATTAACCCTGGGGAGAACCCCCTGTCTTTTAGCAGCTTCCTTTTGAAGAGCCAAGCTGTCAAGTGCAAGTTCTTGACCCGTGGATGACAGACTGGGCCCTGCGACAATAGATCCTGAAGGTCTGGTAATACCCAGGGGTCGGACATTGACATCTTCCTCATCCATGAGAACCAAGGTCTCTTCGGCCAGAACGGGGCAATTAAGATAACCAGCGCCCCGTCCTCCCGAATCTTCCTCAGCACCGCTGGAATCAGAATGAGAGGAGGAAAGGCATAGAGCAGATGATGACTCCAAGACATCAGGAAAGCGTCCACAACTACTGGGTTCCCCAGAGGAGATAGGGAGCAAAAGGAGGCTACTTTTTTGTTTAGATGGCTCGCAAAGAGATCTATTTTGGGAACCCCCCATTTCTCTGTGATCTGGGTAAATATTGCCTGATTCAGTTCCCATTCTCCCTGTTTTAGGCTGGACCGACTGAGGAAGTCCGCTTTGTAGTTGTCTACCCCTTTTATGTGTAGGCTTGTTATGGATAGGAGGTTGCTCTCTGCTATTTGCAGGATTGAGTTGGTCACTTCCATTAGATTTTTGGAACGGGTGCCCCCCTGGTGATTTAGGTAAGATACTACCACCAGGTTGTCCGACATCACTCTTACGTGATGAGAGTGAAGGACTTCCAAGAATTCCTGAAGGGCAAATTTGACTGCAAGAAGTTCCTTCATATTGGAGGATTTGTCTGCTAGGGACGGAGACCAGGTGCCCTGGGCTACCAGATCGCCCAGATGAGCTCCCCACCCTGAGGGGCTTGCGTCCGTAGTTAGGACTTTTGAGATCTGAATTACCCACGGGACCCCCTGGGAAAGATTTTCCTGCGACTTCCACCATGTCAGAGAGTGGCTGGTACGAGGAGATAGAATTAACCGCCCGTCTAAATGCCCTCCCAGATGGGTTTGTTCTGACAATATCTGCCATTGGAGGTCTCTCAAATGTAATTGGGCCCACTGGACTGCGGGGATGCAAGAGGTCATGGAGCCTAGGAGGGACATACCCTGACGGAGTGTTATGGAGGGGAGAGATTGAACCCTTGATACCAAACTTTTTAGTTTTTGTATTTTGCTCTCCGGGAGCCGACATTCCATTTTTATGGAGTCTAGGGTGAGACCTAGGTACTCCTGAACTTGAGAAGGTATTAGTCTGGATTTTTCTATGTTTATTAGCCAGCCCAGTTCTTTTAGGGAATGAATCACAATTGCCAGTTGATTCTCGCAATGCTGCGGGGAGGAGCCTATTACCAAAAAATCGTCCAGATATGGTACAATCAAGGTATTTTCTTCCCTGAGGTGAGCCATTACCTCCGCAATCAGTTTTGTGAAAATCCTCGGGGCTATGGCTAGACCAAAAGGCAGAGCTGAGAACTGGAAGTGACTTAGGACTCCTCTGATGTGAACTGCCATCCTGAGGAATCTTTGGTGATCTTTGTGTATTGGGACGTGATAATATGCGTCCTTTAGGTCTAGGACCACCATGAAGCATTGAGGAAACAGCATTTTGATAGACGACTTTATCGTTTCCATTTTGAATGCCTGAACCTCTAAGTAGTTGTTTAGACTTTTCAGATTTATGATGGTTCTGAAAGACCGTCTGGTTTTCTTCTCAGAAATAGAGGGGAATAGTATCCTTGTCCTCTTTCTTGAGGGGGAACCTCCAGGAGAACTCTCTTTTCTACTAACCCGATGACTTCTTTTTCTAGTGCCAGCTGCTCTTCTGCCGAAGACCTTGTAGATGTCATCGTAAAAGAGGGGCGAGGGTATCTTTTGAATGTTAACCTCAGTCCTGATTCTATAATGTTCAGTATCCATTGACTGGAGGTAATCTTTTCCCAGGCTGGGAGAAAGAGAGACAGCCTCCCTCCCACCTGGGGCGAACCTTCATTGCGGAGGTTTCTTGTTATCATTGGGGTTTTTATTAAAGATAAACCCCTTGTTTTTGTTCCTCTTATCCTCCCATTTCCCCTGGCCTCTCCCCGGGTTTTTTCGGAAAAACCTCTTGCTCCGAAAGGGCTTCCGGTAAGAGGGGAGGCCCAAAGGAGGAAAGGACTTTTTCTTGTCCCCAGCTTTTTCTAAAATGTCGTCTAAAGTGGAACCAAACAAGAATTCTCCTTCACAGGGGATGGTACACAGTCTTGTTTTAGTTTGGAGGTCGCCTGGCCAGTTCTTAAGCCAGAGGGCGCGCCTGGCCGCATTAGCCAGTGCTGCTGACCTAGCGGCTAATCTGATTGAGTCGGCCGAGGCGTCAGCCAGGAAAGCCGCAGCTCCCCTCATTACTGGTAAAGTATTCAGTATCGAGTCTCGGGAAGTCTTCCCTTTTAATTGACCCTCTAGTTGATTTAGCCAAATCATTAGGGAGCGAGATGTACACGCCGCTGCTACTGCAGGTTTTAAGCCCCCCCTGCTGCCTCCCAAGAGCCTTTGAGGAAGGCGTCCGCCTTCTTGTCCATAGGGTCTTTTAGTACCCCCATGTCTTCAAACGGGAGTGCGAATTTTTTTGATGCTTTAGCTATTGCCACATCTAATTTGGGGGCTTTTTCCCAAAAGGAGCAGGATTCATCCTCAAAAGGGTATTTCCTTTTGGGAGTTAAGAGAGACTTTTTCATGGGCTTTTTCCATTCTTTTTTGATTAAAGCTGCAATTGCATCATTAAGTGGAAAAACTCTCCTCTTTTTTTGTTCTAGGCCCCCGAACATGATGTCTTGTACCGATTTTTTGGGGTGGGAGTCTACTAACCCCATAGTACTTCTCACCGCCTTTATGAGGCCATCGGTGTCCTCTAGTGGGAAACAGTTGTGCCCCCCCGAGGAAGAAGTGGATGATGCAGATGAGGAGGAGGAGGAGTCGGAGGATACTGAACCCGCACTGTTGCTGTCAGATTTTGAGACCGGAGATGGAGACCTATCCCTGGTCTTTCTCCGTTTTTTCCCCTTCTTTCGGGATCTAAGGGTGTCTTCCACTTGCTCCTTAATCAGGTTTTTTAAGTCGGTTGCAAACCCTGGCAGACTTTCAGATACTGTCTGCTGTATGCAAGCGTTACACAGCGTCTTCTCCCAGGCAGGTGGAAGATCTTCTCTACAGATGGCACAAATTTTATGCTTTGTTTTGCCTACGCTCTTCCTCCCCTAAAAGAGACAAATAATAACCTTACTGTCTCTGACTTTCACGAAGATCCACTTACCACCTCCAGGACCCATAAATACCGGTTGGGGATTCTGCGCCTCTGGCTTTTTCCCCGACGCCGTACTGGACCCCTTACTGTGTTGGGACCTCTGGCGTTCTTTGCTGGTGTCCTGGCACTGCTGTCGCCTTTTTTGCTGCTGCTGCTGCTGTGGCGATGCTATAGGTGGAGGTGATTCTGGCAAGGGAGATGAAGGGGTCTCTCATATTGCTGCTGGTCTGCGGTCACTGCTTTGACAGCACTCTGGTGTAGTCACAAGTAGCTTCTTTTGAGGCTCCTGCCGATTATTGCAGAGCCGCTGGGAGGAAGTAACTTTCCTCATTTAAAGCCTTCGCGCCGCTTTTTTTTTTTTTTTTTTTTTCCCCGCGCCTGTGCAGTAGCGTCCAGCTGATGGCGAGGAGCGCCGAACGCCGGCGCCTGCGCAGAAGTGCCGCCGGCGCCTCGCGAGACCGGCCTAATCCCGGGCATGCGCCGAAATTGCAAGATGGCGCCGGGAGTGCAGATATGGCGCTGCTGACCGGCGCCCCCGGTCCTATGCAGTCCCTACCGCGCGGCTCTGCATGCCTGATGGCGGTGCAGTGTGCAGACTGACGCATGTTTTTGGGGAGGGCCGCGCCGCACCTCCCGCAACCACAGAGGGACCCCCCTGGATGTTGCCTGCTGCATCTTACCTGGGGAGGTGACCGCGAACTCCTTGTCACCTCCCCCGCACACCATATAGGCCCACTAGCCCCCCGCGGTGGCACTTCGGGTCACCACCTTAGCCGAGGCAGAGGGACCCCAGCTGCCTGAACCGGACTAGATGGCCCCGGAATTCCCACGTCAATCTGGTAAGTCCGTAGGTCTCCCATCAAGGACAGGAAACCAACTGATGCGGGAGAGTGGTACCGCCTTTTTTATCCGTAGGTTTCCTGTCCTTGGTGGGCGGATCCCCTCTCTCCGTGGTGCCATCATGGGCGATCAGAGAAAAATCACATACTCACCTCTCCGTCGCTCAGGCCCCCAGCACTTTCAATATTCACCTGACTTCGTTCCGGCGCCGCTCCATTTTCAGCGTCTTCTGCACTGACGTTCAGGCAGAGGGCGCGCACTGACCACGTCACCGCACCCTCTGACCTGAGCATCACTGCAGAAGATGCTGAAGATGGAGTGGCGCCCGGAACGGGGAGCAGGTGAATATCGCGCAGTGCTGCGCTCCCCTCCCTGTTATATTCACCTGCTCCTGGCACAGTGCAGTCCCTGCTTGCCCGGCGCCGCAGCTTCTTCCTGTATTGAGCGGTCACCGTTACCGCCCATTACAGTAATTAATATGCGGCTCCACCCCTATGGGAGGTGGATCAGCATATTCATTACTGTAATGAGCGGTACCATGTGTCCGCTCAGTACAGGAAGAAGCTGCCGGCGCCGGGGAAAAGACGTGCAGGGACCGCACCAAGAGCAGGTGAGTATAATTAGACAGCCCCCGCTCCCCCTCCCCTGCCGACCCCTGGGTATGACTTGAGTATAAGCCAAAAAAATGGGCTGAAAATCTCGGCTTATACTCAAGTATATACGGTACAAGAAATCATTTAGTCAGATTTTATCAAACATGCCGTTATTATTCCCACAAAATAGAGAATGACAAGGTATAAAGGCGCAGTCATATACAATATGCTTGTAAAGCTTTGTAATGCACAGTAAATCCTCCCTCTGTTACCCTTATTATCCATTCCTCATTGATTTGTAAATGTATTTATGTTTGTGTGTTTGGTGTGCTGTCTTGTCTCTTCTCTTTGATAGCATTAAACAAGACAGCTGTGTCATGTGCTAGAGGTCTACTGCCCGGAGATATTATGAAAATTCGGTTTAACCACATGCCTTCTATGATTGCAGGTCAAAGAACACGACTCTCATTGACTAGTATTACATCAATAAGTCCTCTGTGGTAGATATTATATACTTAGTGATATTGATATGCTCTTATATAGTCAAACATAGTCAGTCCTTATGGAGCTGCTCTTAGAAGGCTCCAGTGCTGTGCAGTCTCAGAAGCATTGCTAATTCTATATTTTATCTAAAAAAAAAAAAATCATATTACCATTTCAATCTCTCCCTTTTCCTGTCCTCACACAATTTCATGCATTGCAGCACTCTGCTATCTGCGAAAGAACTCTCTGGCCTCTTGGCAAGCTTCTTTTTTTTTTTTACAGTATTTTTAAATGCTTGCAAAAATGCTACATGAATTTCATAGTGTTCATAAGGTTGATAGAATAGTTGAGCAAAAATATTCATAGGACCCTGACAGAGCAGCCGTGTCCTGCTAACTGTCCCTGGTGCATCTTCTGATTACTAGGGTCTGCAATGTCATTATATTGTGGCATGATGAACAAATGATGTCAAGGGAGCTAATGATTAAAAGCAGTGTCGGGGATGTTGTAAGAAGTTTGCAGTGGTCTAGGACTTCCAACATGGCTGATGGACTGAGGTTCTGCAAATGTTTGCTAAACACTAGTTGGAAGTAGACTTTTTTTTTTTTTTAGACAAAACCTGAAGTGAATTAATTAGCAAAGAGAAAGCTAAGTTTTCTGCTAGGAATTTCATAATGTTTATAAGGTTGCCAGTATAGTTGAGCAAAAAGATTTGTTGGACTCTGATAGAGCGGTTGTGTCCTACTATCTGCAGTATCCATGGCTCTTCTTGTAATTAGTAGGCTTTGCAATGTCATTACATTATGGCATGGCATGATGCATGCATTACCAATTAATAGAGTTGTCAGAGATGTTGCATGTAGCAATCTCGCAGTGCTTTGGTCTGATGACCAAGTACTTCCAATGCGACTTCAGGTCTAGGTCCTTCAAATTTTTACTGAACAAAAAGATTCGTAGAACTCTGACTGGGCAGCCAATTCCAGCTACCTGTGGCATTCCTTCTGATTAGTTGGCTCTGAAAAGCCATTACATTACAGTATGATGAATGTTGTGAATTATGCTCTTGGGTTCCCTCCGGTGGTGGTTGATAGTAATGCAGTTGTCCCTGGGTTGCAATCCTGGGCAGGTGTCCCTGCTAATTGCAGCTCTGACTGGATATTTAGGTGTGTTGGATTCATTAGCCCTTGCCAGTTGTCCATTGTTCTTGGAGGTTTTGCATCTCTGTCTGGTTCCTCCTGCCCTGCTGCCAAATCAGCAAAGATAAGTGTCTGGTTTTGTTTCTGCAGCACACATGCTGTGTGCTTTACAATTCAGTACTATTCAATGTTTTTTCTTGTCCAGCTTAGACTGTGTTTGGATATTTCAGTCAAGTTGGAGTCTCAGGAGATGCAGATATACATTCCATGTCTTTAGTTAGATGGTGGAATTTTTGTATTATCTGCTGTGGATATTTTTACGGTTTTAATACTGACAGCTTAGTATTCTGTCCTGTCCTTTCCTATTTAGCTAGCGTGGCCTCTTTTGCTAAATCCTGATTTCTGCCTGCGTGTGTCTTTCCTCTAATACTCACAGTCAATATTTGTGGGGGGCTGCCTATCCTTTGGGGTTCTGCTCTGAGGCAAGATAGAATCCCCATTTCCATCTATAGGGGTATTTAGTCCTCCGGCTGTGTCGAGGTGTCTAGGATGTATTAGGTACACCCCACGGCTACTTCTAGTTGCGGTGACAGTTTAGGGTTTGCGGTCAGTACAGGTTCCACCTACTCCTGAGAAAGTCTCATGCGGCTCCAAGGTCACCGGATCATAACAGTACAACTGGCCAACAATGAGTTAAATGCATCTCAGAAGAAGGGAAGAGACATTTTTTTTCTGTAGCCTGCTTTGTCTTTTCTTTCCTCTTTTTCTCTGGGTGGCTGAGGAGCCTTGTGCTGGCATGGATGTTCAGGGATTAGCTTCTCGTGTAGACCAGCTTGCTGCTAGGGTACAGGGTATTTCTGATTGTATTGTTCAGACTCCAGTTTTAGAGCCTAAGATTCCTACTCCTGATTTGTTTTTTGGGGACAGGTCCAAATTTTTGAGTTTTAAAAACAACTGTAAACTGTTTTTTGCTCTGAGACCTCGATCCTCTGGTGATTCCATTCAGCAGGTTAAAATTGTCATCTCCCTGCTGCGTGGCGATCCTCAGGATTGGGCATTTTCCCTGGAATCTGGGAATCCGGCCTTGCTTAATGTAGACGCTTTTCAGGCCTTAGGATTATTATATGATGAACCAAATTCTGTGGATCAAGCGGAGAAGACCTTGTTGGTCCTGTCTCAGGGTCAAGAAGCGGCAGAATTGTATTGTCAGAAATTTAGAAAATGGTCTGTGTTGACTAAATGGAATGATGATGCTTTGGCGGCAATTTTCAGAAAGGGTCTTTCTGAATCCATTAAAGATGTTATGGTGGGGTTTCCCACGCCTTTCGGTCTGAGTGATTCTATGTCTCTGGCCATTCAGATTGATCGGCGTTTGCGGGAGCGCAGAACTGTGCGCGCTGTGGCGTTGTCCTCAGAGCAGATGCCTGAGTCAATGCAGTGTGATAGGATTCTGTCTAGAACGGAACAACAGGGATTCAGACATCAGAATAGGTTGTGTTTTTATTGTGACGATGCTTCTCATGTCATTTCAGTCTGCCCTAAGCGTACAAAGAGGATCGCTAGTTCATTTTCCATCAGTACTGTACAACCTAAATTTTTATTATCTGTGTCCTTGATCTGCTCATTGTCATCATTTTCTGTCATGGCGTTTGTGGATTCAGGCGCCGCCTTGAACTTAATGGACTTTGAGTTTGCCAGGCGTTGTGGTTTTCCCTTGCAGTCTTTGCAGAACCCTATTCCTTTAAGGGGGATTGATGCTACACCTTTGGCTAAAAATAAGCCCCAGTTCTGGACACAGGTGACCATGTGCATGGCGCCAGTCCATCAGAAGATTGTCGATTTCTGGTGTTGCATAATTTACATGATGCTATCATGCTGGGTTTTCCGTGGTTGCAGGCACATAATCCTGTGTTGGATTGAAAGTCTATGTCTGTGACTAGTTGGGGATGTCAGGGGGTTCATAATGACATTCCTTTGATGTCAATCTCTTCTTCCACTTCTGAAATTCCAGAGTTTTTGTCTCATTTTCAGGATGTATTCGATGAGCCCAAGTCCAGTTCCCTTCCACCGCATAGGGACTGTGATTGTGCGATTGACTTGATTCCAGGCTGTAAGTTTCCTAAGGGCCGACTTTTCAACCTGTCTGTGCCTGAACATACCGCCATGCGGAGTTATGTTAAGGAGTCTTTGGAGAAAGGACATATTCGGCCATCTTCTTCACCGTTGGGAGCGGGTTTTTTTTTTGTTTCTAAGAAGGATGGCTCCTTGAGACCCTGTATTGATTATCGCCTCTTGAATAAGATCACGGTCAAGTTTCAATACCCTTTACCTCTGCTTTCCGATTTGATTGCTAGGATTAAGGGGGCTAGTTGGTTTACGAAGATTGACCTTCGGGGGCATATAATCTTGTTCGTATTAAGCAGGGTGATGAATGGAAAACTGCATTTAATACGCCCGAAGGCCATTTTGAATACCTTGAGATGCCATTCGGGCTCTCTAATGCTCCATCTGTTTTTCAGTCCTTCATGCACGATATATTCCGGACTTATCTTGATAAATTCATGATTGTATATTTGGATGACATTTAAATTTTTTCCGATGATTGGGAGTCTCATGTGAAACAGGTCAGGATGGTATTTCAGATCCTTCGTGATAATGCTTTGTTTGTGAAGGGGTCTAAGTGTCTCTTTGGAATGCAGAAGGTTTCTTTTTTTGGGCTTCATTTTTTCTCCCTCATCTATAGAGATGGATCCGGTTAAGGTTCAGGCCATTCATGATTGGATTCAAGCCACATCTGTGAAGAGCCTTCAGAAATTTTTGGGCTTTGCTAATTTTTATCGCAGTTTCATTGCTAACTTCTCCAGTGTGGTTAAACCCTTGACCGATTTGATGAAGAAAGGCGCTGATGTGACGAATTGGTCCTCTGCGGCTGTCTCTGCCTTTCAGGAGCTTAAACGCCGATTTACTTCTGCCCCGGTGTTGCGTCAACCGGATGTTTCACTTCCATTTCAGGTTGAGGTTGACGCTTCTGAGATTGGGGCAGGGGCCGTTTTGTCTCAGAGGGATCCTGTTGGTTCCTTGATGAAACCGTGTGCCTTCTTTTCCCGTAAGTTTTCGCCCGCTGAACGCAATTATGATGTCGGCAATCGGGAGTTGTTGGCTATGAAGTGGGCATTTGAGTGGCGACATTGGCTCGAGGGAGCTAAGCACCGTATTGTGGTCTTGACCGATCATAAAAATCTGATTTACCTCGAGTCTGCCAGGCGGCTGAATCCTAGACAGGCTCGATGGTCCTTGTTTTTTTCCCATATTGATTTTGTGGTCTCGTATCTTCCGGGTTCTAAGAATATTAAGGCTGATGCCCTCTCTAGGAGTTTTTTGCCTGATTCTCCTGAGGTCCTTGAACCGGTCGGCATTCTGAAAGAAGGGTTGGTCCTTTCTGCCATTTCCCCTGATTTACGACGGGTTCTTCAGGAATTTCAGGCTGACAAACCTGACCGCTGTCCAGTGGGGAAACTGTTTGTTCCTGATAGATGGACTAGTAGAGTGATTTCTGAGGTTCATTGTTCTGTGTTGGCTGGCCATCCTGGTATTTTTGGTACCAGAGATTTGGTTGGTAGGTCCTTTTGGTGGCCTTCTTTGTCACGTGATGTGCGTTCTTTTGTGCAGTCCTGTGGGACTTGTGCGCGGGCCAAGCCTTGTTGTTCCCGTGCTAGTGGGTTGCTTTTGCCTTTGCCGGTCCCTGAGAGGCGCTGGACGCATATTTCTATGGATTTTATTTCTGATCTTCCGGTTTCCCAGAAGATGTCTGTCATCTGGGTTGTTTGTGACCGGTTCTCTAAGATGGTCCATTTGGTGCCTTTGCCTAAATTGCCTTCCTCTTCTGATTTGGTTCCGTTGTTTTTTCAGCATGTGGTTCGTTTGCATGGTATTCCGGAGAATATTGTGTCCGACAGAGGTTCTCAGTTTGTTTCTTCGTTTTGGCGGGCCTTTTGTGCTAAGCTGGGCATTGATTTGTCTTTTTCTTCCGCATTCCAGCCTCAGACAAATGGCCAGACCGAGCGAACTAATCAGACTTTAGAAACTTATCTGAGATGCTTTGTGTCTGCTGATCAGGATGATTGGGTGGCTTTCTTGCCATTGGCCGAGTTTGCCCTTAATAATCGGGCTAGTTCGGCTACCTTGGTTTCGCCCTTCTTTTGTAATTTTGGTTTTCATCCTCGTTTTTCTTCGGGGCAGGTTGAGCCTTCTGACTGTCCTGGTGTGGATTCTGTGGTTGACAGGTTGCAGCAGATTTGGGCTCATGTGGTGGACAATTTGGTATTGTCTCAGGAGGAGGCTCAATGTTTTGCTAACCGTCGTCGGTGTGTTGGTTCCCGGCTTCGGGTTGGGGATCTGGTCTGGTTGTCTTCCCATCATGTTCCTATGAAGGTTTCTTCCCCTAAGTATAAGCCTCGCTTTATTGGTCCTTATAGGATCTCTGAGATTATTAATCTGGTGTCTTTTCGATTGGCCCTTCCGGCTTCTTTTGCTATCCATAATGTCTTCCATAGATCTTTATTGTGGAAATATGTGGTGCCCGTTGTTCCCTCTGTTGATCCTCCGGCCCCTGTGTTGGTTGATGGGGAGTTGGAGTATGTGGTTGAGAAGATTTTGGATTCTCGCTTTGAGGCAGAGGCTTCAGTACATTGTCAAATGGAAGGGATATGGCCAGGAGGATAATTCTTGGGTTTTTGCCTCTGATGTCCATGCTGCTGATTTGCTCTGTGCCTTTCATCTGGCTCATCCTGATCGGCCTGGGGGCTATGGTGAGGGTTCGTTGACCCCTCTTTAAGGGGGGTACTGTTGTGAATTCTGCTCTTGGGTTCCCTCCGGTGGTTGTTGATAGTAATGCAGTTGTCCCTGGGTTGCAATCCTGGTCAGGTGTCCCTGCTGATTGCAGCTCTGACTGGGATATTTAGGTGTGCTGGATTCATTAGCCCTTGCCAGTTGTCCATTGTTCTTGGAGGTTTTGCATCTCTGTCTGGTTCCTCCTGCCCTGCTGCCAAATCAGCAAAGATAAGTGTCTGGTTTTGTTTCTGCAGCACACATGCTGTGTGCTTTACAATTCAGTACTATTCAATGTTTTTTCTTGTCCAGCTTAGACTGTGTTTGGATATTTCAGTCAAGTTGGAGTCTCAGGAGATGCAGATATACATTCCATGTCTTTAGTTAGATGGTGGAATTTTTGTATTATCTGCTGTGGATATTTTTAGGGTTTTAATACTGACCGCTTAGTATTCTGTCCTGTCCTTTCCTATTTAGCTAGCGGGGCCTCTTTTGCTAAATCCTGATTTCTGCCTGCGTGTGTCTTTCCTCTAATAATCACAGTCAATATTTGTGGGGGGCTGCCTATCCTTTGGGGTTCTGCTCTGAGGCAAGATAGAATCCCCATTTCCATCTATAGGGGTATTTAGTCCTCCGGCTGTGTCGAGGTGTCTAAGATGTGTTAGGTACACCCCACGGCTACTTCTAGTTGCGGTGACAGTTTAGGGTTTGCGGTCAGTACAGGTTCCACCTACTCCTGAGAAAGTCTCATGCGGCTCCAAGGTCACCGGATCATAACATGAACACATGACGTAGAGGGGGCTTACTAATCAAAAGAAGTGTTGGGGATGTTGTAGGAAGTTTGCAGTGCTCTTGTCCGACTCCTAAGGACTTCCAAAGTGGCTGTTAGGCGAAGGTTCTGCAAAGTTTTTCTGAACACTAGTTGGAAGTAGACATTTTAGGTATTTTTTAGACAAGACCTGAAGTGGATTATTAGCAAAGAGAAAGATAAGTCTTCCCCTAAGAATTTCATAGTGTCTATAGGGCTGGAAGAATAGCTGAGCAAAAAGATTTGTAGAACTCTGATTGGGCAGCCGAGTCCAGCTATCTGCGGCATCCCTAGCGCCTCTTTTTTGTAGGCTTCGCAATGTCATTACATTACGGCACGGCATGATGCATGCATGCATGCATTACCAATCAATAAGTCTTCTCTTGATATTTTCCACTATTTTCAAATGAATATGCCGTTCCTGTTTTCTTTAAGTTGCACAGAAAAAAAATGGCTTAAAAAATCCATTGTCTTATTACACCAATGCAAATAACTAAAATAAAGCATGAGAAGGTGCAGATTATCATAAAACTATACAGTCAAATAACAAGTATTTTTAAATCTCGCCCACCATATGTTGGCACGATTTTGCCTATATTTTACTACATGAATGTGTGAACGTACCCTACATAAACAGACAGCAGAATCTGGGTCGCATTGTAATAAAGCTAAAGACAGAGATTACGTGTGCTTTTTCTTTGAATAAAACCATGACAATTCCAATAATTCATATCTTAAAAACATGGAAAGATAGGTGATTCCTGACACCTTATATTACCTTTCCATGAGGACTGATAGAACCAGAATAAGAATCAGAGAATTCATTTTGCAAATGGGGCATGGAAGCAGTTTAGTCTTTTACAGTGATGTATGCCCTCGTAAAACTTTGGAAGGAGAATAGGCTTAGGTGACAGAGGCAGTATTTATGAAATTATTACTTTTATAAAGATAGGAGCTTTCAAACCATGCAATCTAAAAGCAGAAAAATCTAACTCTGGCAGACTTCCTGGCTTAACCCTATGAAGCACAGTTACATAGATTTATTATGTAAGGTCCTGGCCTCTTGAAACTTTGCTCATCACCCCACAATGATGAGCATGGCTCTAACGGTACAATAAATGCAAATGGTCATCTTATAAAACAGTAGAACATACAGTTCTTTGACATTTGAGATCCAGGGCCCAACTTTGTCTACTTTAGTTCATGCAATTGACCTGCATATTATAATTTGTATAGATACATTATATCAATTAATCATTTATGATCTTTCCATAATTTGATGGTAAATTGCACAAAACATAGGTACAGTCTAAGAGTATGTTCACACATCACGTTTTTACAGCATTTTTTGTAACTTTTTCCATCTGTTTAGCTGAATGGGTGAAAAGCGTTGCAAAAATGCTTAAAGAATTGACTATTGTCTTCAGATTGTCTTGGCAGAAATGCAGCAGGGGTCAAAATACGTGTTAGCCAGGGCACAAGATTTCTCATTGATCATGCTGGCAGTGTAAAATGCTGCAGCACATTTTATGCACCAAATATTACGCGAAAAATTTTTTTTGCCCTTTTTACCCAATTCAACATTTTGAAAGGTGAGTGGAGCTTGGGACGGACGGGCCGTGGCCAAGAGCCAACAAGCTTATCACAATTCATGCCTCAAAAGTGGCATACATGATAATTAGCATGGAAGCCAGCCTCTGACTGCAATGGCAGTTGAAAGATGCGGCAAATTTATTTTGAATTAATACACGAGTCTTAATGAATTTGGCATATTTTACTGCAGCGAACTGGTCATCAAGACTGGAGAACAAAAACCCAGTCTGAAGCCTAAATGGACCTATGTAACCGAGAAGTCTTCTACATCCAATAATTCATCATATACAATTAAATCACATTTTTACAAATATTTTCTTATTTTGCAGTCAGCAAGCAGACACCTCAGAACTTATATAGGTCTGTAAAATGAGAAGTCTGTTTACCTCTGTGCACATTTATCTCTGAACAGGATGATGAAAACTGGGTAAAAAAAATATACATTTATGTAACTTTATACAGCAGATTAGGAACTCCAGATGTATGATGATTAAATGACAGTTGTGCACCAGCTGCAAAGCTAAAATTCATAAAGATTTTCTTGGAATGTGCAAGATTTTTAAACAAATTACCATAAAAGCAGAGCTAGAAGATAATATATTTTCACCAGAGATGCAATGCAATCAGCAAATATAATAAAGTATATCAGAAAATGCTATTCTTCCTGCTCACACCCAGGATGATTTCTTAACTCCTACAAGACATAGCTGTTTACAACCTAATGTATAATGTTTATTTTTTTTATTAATGTACCCTTTAAAATTGTGTTCACAGGTTTCGGAGATGTTTAAATTTATTTTAATTGTGTCAAAAATGCAGCAAATCGGTGCAAAGAAAAAAATCTCAGCTGCAACGTGTGAACACAGCTGAAAGTCGTAATGGTTTCATTTTTTAGTCCATGTGAGGGCTTGCTTTTTTGCAGACAAGTTGTATTTTTTAATAGCACATTGTGAAAAAAATATTATTTCTTATTTCAGGGAAATGAAAAAACTGCAATTATGAGGTTTTTTCCCAGTTTTTTTTCTTTTAGGTGGGGGGGGAGGAGGTAGATTTTTTTAATGAGATTCACAGTGTAGTGTATGTGAAATGTTAACTTTATTCTACTAGTCGGTATCATTATGGTGATAGCAAATTGTATTAGGGGTTTTTTATGATTTGTAACTTTCACACAAAAGATTTCTTTTTAGTTTATCCATAATCCGAGGCCCTTAATTTTATAATATTCTATGAAAAGAGATGTGGAAGGACTTGTTTTTTTTCAGGAGAAGTTTACATTTTTGATCATTCGGGAAAAACACACATGTGCAAACACCTGTACACTATAATGTGTTCATTTGCTATACATTTAAAAATGATTTTAAATTTTGCTATTTAAAGAGAACCTTTCACCAGAAAAATCACTTAACCCACAGATATGGGTTTAATCTCCATAATAGTGTTACTAACCTGCTCGGCGCCCATATATAGCCAAATGATGAAAGGAAAAAAAATTTTTTATTCCAACCGCAGCATCCCAGTTTCAGTCACAGGGGTGGCGTTGGTTCAGTCACCACTGAGAATGGAGAGTGGTGGCTTTTACTTTGCCCCTTGCCCTGACTGACACTTGCTCTGCATTGGGGCTGTCAGTCAGGGCCGGGGGCGCGATTACAGCTACCGCTCTATATGTACTGGGCAGTGACTGAACCATCATCAGCGCCAAAACCAGAATGCTGCCAGGGAGAATAAAGTTAATTTTTACTCCACAGCATTCGGCGATGGGTGGGTGCTGGGCAGGTTAATAAGGCTATTAACCTGCAGAATAACCCCATATCAGCAGATTAATAGCGTTTTTCCTGGTGACAGGTTCCCTTTAAATTCGTATTTGGCTGATTTAGGCCAAAAAGGACAAATTAACTTCAACTTTAGTAGCCCAGTAGACCACGTCATGACCGTTTTAAGCAGAAAAAAATGTATCTATAAACAGTATACTTCCAGCCACACTGGCAACCTGTCTCCCAGCATTTGTCCAGTAAAATAGAAAAACGGACCTAGATTGGAGTGGTTAGCATATTACAGGAAATGCTGAACATAAATGACAGACAATGACTATATAGTGTGTAGCTGCAGTGGGTGCATTTATGTGACTGTATAGGAAGAAGGTTTATCATATACCATTCATCAAGTATCTTGGATATCACATGCAGAGATAAAAGAAATCTCTGATGGGTAGCAAGGCTTTACGGCAAGGAAAATGTTCTCTGTGAAGTTTAAACATCCTCTGCAGAATCAATATGGTAAATAAAAGTTGTGCGCATCATGAATGTTTGATAAATTCCTCCCTCTGGGTTTTTTCCCTTTTTTATTGCACATATAAATATTGCATAGGTAATGCTGTTTTCTAAGACTTTAACTATCAGAAAGTGGTAGAGAATTTTTCTCTATCAACAACTGTGCAGTCGTAGCCCCCCATGCAGGTCAGCACACACGTCTACCTCCAATCCAGGAATCCGAAGTGTTACTGTAAGTGAATAACTTGGGTAAAAATATGAAATAATATTATTCTGATTTATCATAGCCACATGTAATAGAAAAATTGGAGTTTGAAGATTATTTTAAAGTACAGTTTCATAGAAGGGAATTACATTGTGTTTTGGGAACTTAAACCCCCAATGATGCCCTAAAAGAAGCAGCTTTTGATCCACTGGCCCAAATAGGCTTCCTTGCAAGACCATATCTAACTATACAGTATATACTCAAAACACAGGTCATCCATTGTTATTTGCAAAGTTCTTGGACAGCTCCCTTCATAACATTACAGTGGGCAGCCGCTGTAAAAGAGTGCTTCTGTTTGATACTTGAAATACATTCATTATTCCTTATGTACCATGCACACCTTTGAACATCTCTTACTTTGAAATGCCAGAAGATGTTCAGCGATAGTGCAAGCACTGAGACATTTGAACTCTACACAACTCTGGTGTCAGACAGTTACATTTGGAAATTTCTATGTGGGAAGCTCACAAAGAATTTAATTCCCAGGGTAAGTGAGGTTAACTTAGTGATGCAGAAATCTTCCATTGAAGATGAATAGTTCTCTTTGGAGTTACAGTACATCCCATCTTGAGTCATTGATCCTTACAATATCAACTTTTGATTTGTATCAGTGACATGAAAATCTTTCACGAGAATGCCTATATTTCTATCATTAATTAAAACTAGATTCTGACACATTCTTTTTTTCTGATTTATTTTTATTTTCAGCCTGACTTGCTACATAGTCTAATAGTAAGACTGGAGATGTTCACTGACTTCTATGTGAGAGTTTTCTAGACATGAAGAAGGGGAGGAAGAAAAGACACTGCTACAAAAAATGCACACCACCCAATATATAGCAAAACACACTTTATTGGCAAAAAAAAAACTATATATATCTGGACCGTCGGACCATGTTTTCCTCGCTTGTGGAATTGGAGCAATGATGTCTACATATGGGGGATCCAGGACGTGTATGAAGCAAGCATCATGGACGATTCCTCATAGGGACTTTATTCCTTGGATCCCAGACTATGATTGGACTAAATACATTGGTCTCATGCTCTACATTGGCCTTGGTCTCTTTTGGCCTTCATGTGGGTTTTGTTATTGGTCTATAAGGGTCAGTACTAGCGGCTCAGGTTGGCTCATGGGGGTTGGCTCATAGTATATGTATACATTTGGGGTTGTATGTTTTTCATATGTGGTAGGGTTACTTATGCAGTTGGTTTATTTGGGTGGACCCTTGTGTGTTCTCTTATGGGCCTGGATACCCTAAAAAAAGGGTGGGCTGGTCCCATACCATACACTACATTTTGGATATTTTAAATGGACCTATTTTGGTCTCTCCAAATTGGATCCTTGGCGACAGATAGGACACTTATATACTATAGTTCTATGATAGATTTATTTATATTTATATAGGATATATGTGTGAGTATGTATAATAAATATTTATTTGCAACATTGGTTGTTTATAATTATTATTTGTTTTCCTTTTTTGGATGATGAGTGTCAGGTTTTTTTTCATTTTTTCCCATGTGTGCATGTTGACATATGTGGTTGGGGTGGACATGTGTGGTTCATATGTAGACTGTATGTTATTGTATGTATATGAATGGCACTCCTCGTTTTGTATATGTGGCCCCATCCTTGTTAGGGGGCATGTGTGTCTATACATGTATGTATTTATCTGGATTGGTTGAGCTTATTTGTTCCCCCCCCTTGATTAGTCTGGTCTATACAGGTTCCATCCCCCAGGTATTAATGCATTAATACAGTCATGTTTACCCTAAGTGAGTATAATACTCTTTTCCTCTATAATATCTAGGTAGCCCCTCTGCCAATCATTATAAGGTCTTACATACAGTAACCGTGTACCCTTTCTTTTCTGGCCCCCAGCTTGTGGTTGCCTGGGGCACAAAGGCAGGTGCATTTCTCTCTGTGGCCGCCGGTGTCAGTATAGAGCTCACTGGCAGGTGCAGTTCTCCCTGTGGCCGCCTTGTCAATATAGAGCACACAGGCAGGTGCAGTTCTCCCTGTGGCCGCCGGTGTCAGTATAGAGCACACAGGCAGGCGCTGTTCTCCCTGTGGCCACCGGTGTCAGTACAGAGCACACAGGCAGGCGCAGTTCTCCCTGTGGCCGCCAGTGTCAGTATAAAGCACAGTCATGTGCAGTTCTCCCTGTGGCCGCCGGTGTCAGTATAGAGCACACAGGCAGGCGCAGTTCTCCCTGTGGCCGCCGGTGTCAGTATAGAGCACAGTCATGTGCAGTTCTCACTGTGGCCGCTGGTGTCAGTATAGAGTACACTAGCGCGCTCCCAGGGATTTCTTTGCATGTCCGTCGGCGTTCCACATTCTTCACTCTCTGGCTTCCCGCTTATGTCATTTCCTGGGGGCGGGTCATAGCCCCGCTCTCATTGCAGGACGCAGATACACACACACCGGTAAGAGCTTTAAGATAATAATTGTGGACCTATATATACACTTGTGCATTGGCTGGCCATATACTTCCCCTGACGAAGCCTCATTTGGGAGGCGATACGCGTGGGGCTATGATCCACTCAGTCCCCTGGATATTTCGGCTTGCCAGTTCTTAGGTGGGTTTTTATTCCACCGCAGGTATTATGCCTTTTTGATCTGTATTCACCTATAGGACTTTTTTCCACCACTATACATGGGTGGTTTTTTGACTATCTTGTCTACACCTTTTTTGGGTTTTTTATCAGCTATTATATAGGGTTATCTGTAGATCCCCCATGAGCCGCTAGACAGGAAGGTATTACCATATACGTGTTTATATCCTATAGGTATATTGACAAGCTGTACTTATTTTCACATATATGTGTATATATTATATATGTACGTTATATATCTAGGTGGTCTGTAGTGGCGTAGTGATTTTAAGTGGTTTTTTGTTTTTTTTGCCAATTAAGTGTGTTTTGCTATTTTGCTATATATTGGGTGGTGTGCATTTTTTGTAGCAGTGTCTTTTCTTCCTCCCCTTCTTCATGCTTTCATGCTGCTACTTGCACCCCCTATCTATATATGATGTTTATGGCTGTGCGCCAGTGTTTCTATGTATTACTGGTATTTTTAGCCTGGCTCCTATAGCAGGCTTTCTTTCTGGCAGCACGCACCCTATTTTGGGGTACTAAGATCAGTAAATTTATTATTGTTTGCTGAATTGTATATTTGTGTTTTATAGCTCTTCTCCGCTGTTGGGTATATCATGGATTGGGATACACGGGAGGCAGCCTGGCATGCTGAATCTGTCAACGTCTTCTCCTCTATAGAGATTGCTATACCAGGTTCTGAGTTCTCCACATTGTCGGCTGAACTTACCTCGGCTCACAGATTGGGGATCAGACTGTGGTGGAATATACGCAGTTTGGAAGAGTATATCAAGGCCAACATTGTACCACGGGGCCTTAGGGTTCCAATTTACCCTGCATGGGAGCCTTCTGTGTCCTTCCGTTCCACGTGGGAACAAGGATTACTACGATGCTCACATATAATCATGAACATGCTCTTAGAGCATGATAGAGAGTTGTTAATGGGCACTAAAAACCGTATTAAAGATCTTGAGTCTAAATTGCTCAATTTTGATGACAAGACACAGGTCCAGCCCTTTAAGATCAGACGTAAGGACAGCTTAGATAAATATGATCATGATATTAGAGAGAAAAAGAGATCCAAATTTCTTCGGGACCGGAGGGATTTTGACACCCAGCAAGCATTCCAGTGGAAGCACCAGGGGAATCGCAGACAGGCCCCCCCAGACTTCTCGACAACCCGGGGCAGTATCAGGGCCATCCAAGGAAGGAGTTGCTCGCTCATCTAGCAGTGATTTTTTATCATCGGCCGAAAGCGAGCCCGGCGCAGGATTAGAAGGGGCCGCAAACGCCGTTCAACCACCCCGAGGTTTCACGAGATGTGGGGGTCGCAGGACACCGAAGCGACACAAATTCTTTCACCAGTAGTAGCATCATTGGAGTCCATGAACCCATCGCCTGCCTCACAGGGACCATCAGGTAAATTGCAGGTCATTAACCTATCTGACTATCAACTCACCCCAGTGGAACTCTCAGTGTTACAAAGGGGTCTGACATTTTCCCCGGTACAAAATGTGGATAAGTTTACATTGGTTAAGGACCTGTATTTATTTTGTAGGTGCTTGATTTTACAAGTTCTTCACAATAGACCACATGACGGGGATGGATTGGACCAGACTGACCAACGAGTGCTTCAAGATCTGTTGCAACTACTACAGGAGGACACCAGTGGCGGAGGTAAGGATCGTTTTCCCCATAGGAACAGGTCTATGGTGGCTCCCCCCTTCTCTCTAGTACCGGCTATAAGGGTATTCTTTGAGTTGGTCAAGAAGGATATTCTTCGGTTACGCCCTTCCTCTGGTACATCAAATAATCTGAAGAAGGAAGAACAACGAACCATTACAAATTTGAAATCCAATCCTGCCTTCCTAATTAAGGAGGCGGACAAAGGGGGTAATGTGGTCTTGTGGCCACATACCCTCTATTTGGAAGAGGCCCACCGCCAGTTGGGTAATGTCCGGTTTTACCGGAAATTACCATCTGACCCCACAGGGGTGTTTTCTGTTAAATTAAGAGGTCTTTTGGAAAGGGCCCGTGACCTGGGGATCATTAATGGTAATGAATTCAACTTCATGTGGGTTGAATGCCCAATCACAGCCACCTTCTATATGCTCCCCAAGGTGCATAAGGACCTTCATAAGCCGCCAGGTTGTCCAATTGTGGCCAGTATTGGGAGCTTATGTGAGAAAATCTGCATTTATGTTGATCACTTTTTGCAGCCCCTGGTTAAGAGGTTACCTTCTTTTATACTTGATTCTTCCCATTTCATCAGGAGGTGCCAGGAGATTGTATTGCCAAGTGAGACGTTACTGGTCACTTGTGATGTGGAGGCTCTCTACTCCAATATCAATCATGACGATGTGGTCAGGGCAGTCCTTTATTTCTTGGATCAGTCTGAGCATTCTGACAGAATGCACGACTCATTAATTGTGGATCTTATGGAATTTGTCCTTAAGCACAATTACTTTACATTTGATAGGACATATTACCTTCAGACCTCGGGTGTGGCCATGGGGGCCAGGTGTGCCCCGGCTCTCGCCAACCTGTTTTTAGGATGGTGGGAGGCCACCGTGGTATATGTGCTGGATATGTTTAAAGATAAAGTGCACCATTGGATGCGCTTTATCGATGACGTGTTTTTTGTTTGGTCCGGGACAGAGGCTGAGTGTAGGACATTCATGGACAGGTTGAATGAGAATTCATATATCTTTCTGACATATTCAATATCTTCCTCCTCAGTCACTTTCTTGGATCTGGAGGTTGTGATGGAAAATGACATCATTATTACGAAATTGTATCGCAAACCAACAGCCACAAACATCCTCCTGGACTTCAGAAGTTTCCATCCCCAACACACGAAATGCGGAGTCTCTATCGGACAGTTCCTAAGAACAAGAAGAAATTGTACACGAGATGATGACTTCAGATCGGAGGCCCGGACGTTGACCACACGTTTTAAAGAGAGAAACTACCCTCAGAGATACATATCATTGGCATTCCAGAGGGCAAGAACCCAGACACAGGAGTCTCTATTGAATACCGAACGTAAGGTACGGGACAATGCCCCCAGGTTTATAACGAGCTATAACACACACTGGTCACAATTGAGAGACATCTTATGTAGACATTGGGGTATTCTTGCTACAGATTTGAGTACTTCCAATATTGTTGGTGAACGACCTCTTCTTGTAGCTAGGAGGGCACCCAACTTTAGGGACCTCCTGGTGAATAGTCACTATAGGAGACAGACTACCCGACTGAATCGTGGGGTTAGGCTCAGGGGGTCCTTTCCCTGTGGGGACTGTAACATCTGTCCCACATGGGTCCAACTAGGGAATCTTTTCAGAACCCCATTGATGGTGTAACATATAAGCTTAGGGGGTATATCAACTGTAGGACCAGATGTGTAATTTATGCTCTGATCTGTCCATGCAAGATGGTCTATGTGGGCCAGACCTCGCAGGAACTGCGACGGAGGGTCCAAAAGCATTTTTCCACAATCAACCTGGCAAGGAGTGATATTGACAAAGGGAGGACCCTGACCCCGGTGGCGGCTCACTTCCTTACACACCACTCTGGGAACATAATGAATACACGGGTAGTTGGCCTAGAAAGGATTTTTATGTCGGAGAGGGGGGGTTCCCCCAAGAAACGGTTACTTCAAGTAGAGTCACGGTGGATTTTTAATTTGGGATCTGTTGCTCCCACAGGTTTGAATGAGGAGTTGTTATTCACCGGATTCCTTGGTTAATCTATATATATCTGGACCGTCGGACCATGTTTTCCTCGCTTGTGGAATTGGAGCAATGATGTCTACATATGGGGGATCCAGGACGTGTATGAAGCAAGCATCATGGACGATTCCTCATAGGGACTTTATTCCTTGGATCCCAGACTATGATTGGACTAAATACATTGGTCTCATGCTCTACATTGGCCTTGGTCTCTTTTGGCCTTCATGTGGGTTTTGTTATTGGTCTATAAGGGTCAGTACTAGCGGCTCAGGTTGGCTCATGGGGGTTGGCTCATAGTATATGTATACATTTGGGGTTGTATGTTTTTCATATGTGGTAGGGTTACTTATGCAGTTGGTTTATTTGGGTGGACCCTTGTGTGTTCTCTTATGGGCCTGGATACCCTAAAAAAAGGGTGGGCTGGTCCCATACCATACACTACATTTTGGATATTTTAAATGGACCTATTTTGGTCTCTCCAAATTGGATCCTTGGCGACAGATAGGACACTTATATACTATAGTTCTATGATAGATTTATTTATATTTATATAGGATATATGTGTGAGTATGTATAATAAATATTTATTTGCAACATTGGTTGTTTATAATCATTATTTGTTTTCCTTTTTTGGATGATGAGTGTGTTTTGTTTTTTTTTCCCCATGTGTGCATGTTGACATATGTGGTTGGGGTGGACATGTGTGTTTCATATGTAGACTGTATGTTATTGTATGTATATGAATGGCACTCTTCGTTTTGTATATGGGGCCCCATCCTTGTTAGGGGGCATGTGTGTCTATACATGTATGTATTTATCTGGATTGGTTGAGCTTATTTGTTCCCCCCCCCTTGATTAGTCTGGTCTATACAGGTTCCATCCCCCCAGGTATTAATGCATTAATACAGTCATGTTTACCCTAAGTGAGTATAATACTCTTTTCCTCTATAATATCTAGGTAGCCCCTCTGCCAATCATTATAAGGTCTTACATACAGTAACCGTGTACCCTTTCTTTTCTGGCCCCCAGCTTGTGGTTGCCTGGGGCACACAGGCACGTGCATTTCTCTCTGTGGCCGCCGGTGTCAGTATAGAGCACACAGGCAGGTGCAGTTCTCCCTGTGGCCGCCGGTGTCAGTATAGAGCACACAGGCAGGCGCAGTTCTCCCTGTGGCCACCGGTGTCAGTACAGAGCACACAGGCAGGCGCAGTTCTCCCTGTGGCCGCCGGTGTCAGTATAGAGCACACAGTCATGTGCAGTTCTCCCTGTGGCCGCCGGTGTCAGTATAGAGCACACAGGCAGGCGCAGTTCTCCCTGTGGCCACCGGTGTCAGTACAGAGCACACAGGCAGGCGCAGTTCTCCCTGTGGCCACTGGTGTCAGTATAGAGTACACTAGCGCGCTCCCAGGGATTTCTTTGCATGTCCGTCGGCGTTCCACATGCTTCACTCTCTGGCTTCCCGCTTATGTCATTTTCTGGGGGCGGGTCATAGCCCCGCTCTCATTGCAGGACGCAGATACACACACACCGGTATGAGCTTTAAGATAATAATTGAGGACCTATATATACACTTGTGCATTGGCTGGCCATATACTTCCCCTGACGAAGCCTCATTTGGGAGGCAATACGCGTGGGGCTATGATCCACTCAGTCCCCTGGATATTTCGGCTTGCCAGTTCTTAGGTGGGTTTTTATTCCACCGCAGGTATTATGCCTTTTTGATCTGTATTCACCTATAGGACTTTTTTCCACCACTATACATGGGTGGTTTTTTGACTATCTTGTCTATACCTTTTTTGGGTTTTTTATCAGCTATTATATAGGGTTATCTGTAGATCCCCCATGAGCCGCTAGACAGGAAGGTATTACCATATACGTGTTTATATCCTATAGGTATATTGACAACCTGTACTTATTTTCACATATATGTGTGTATATATATATGTACGTTATATATCTAGGTGGTCTGTAGTGGCGTAGTGATTTTAAGTGGTTTTATGTTTTTTTTTGCCAATAAAGTGTGTTTTGCTATTTTGCTATATATTGGGTGGTGTGCATTTTTTGTAGCAGTGTCTTTTCTTCCTCCCCTTCTTCATGCTTTCATGCTGCTACTTGCACCCCCTATCTTTATATGATGTTTATGGCTGTGCGCCAGTGTTTCTATGTATTACTAGTTTTCTAGACATGATCTGTGATCTATACAGAGGTCATTGTGCAGGGGGAAGGTAACTTACTTTCACCTACTGGTGAGATCTTATGTTATCAATATATGAGCTCGTGCAGACGACCATAGTTTCAGTCTGAGAGCAATCTGGCCAAACATCAGATCACACTTGGACCATTGGATCTTATTTATTATCTTATCAATGAGGCAGTGCACATGTTCAGTCTTTTCCTGGGACTTTGTGGTTTGAGGGAAGAAAATAGTTGAAGAATGCACGATCTGCCTCCAATAATCGGATTTCACTAGCAAATTCATGTCCATGGGTCCATGTTAAACATCGGCCCGTATTCGGATGACATCCAATTTTCATGAATAGACTAAATCGAGAACCTTTTTTCTTAGTCTAGTTAAGTCCAATCAGAGTGTAGTTAGCATAATTGGACAGTTTTTCTTGGATGGAGAACAGCCACCTTCACCTGCCTTATAGGTGACATTTGTGATTGTAATCTTATCTGTCATTAAAATAATATGAGAGCTGAAAACTGATCTCTACAGAACAGGAAGCATCAGCCTATGATGCTCAGTGGCCTCAGTCATACTTCAAAAAAATCAGGACTCCTTTATAACACAATTACATGAAAAATGGGTGGGGCGCTTCTTTAGAAGTTCATTTTGTGTGAACTCGCTGCCACAAATAAGCTCTATTGTAAATATCTTGCTTTCCTAAATCTTTGTTTCCTGAGCTCTCCTGGTCATATAATGTTCGGCTGAGCCTTCCTGTGATGTTTTGTCAGATTCACTTTGAATTCTTGGCTCTGAGATCTGACATGAAATCACAATTATGGGATTTCACATACTCACAATTACCTGAGTAACATCAGGCACATAGCTTTACTCTTCTACTTTTTCCTTTTGGCTCAGCGTTCTTACTTTACCTTATACACAACCCTGCTGGACCCTATTACTTTTGAGCACTCTTTGAGTCCTTCATATATAACTTTATTGTGTCCATAGGCTTGTTCTTTTGCACTATGCACTTGCACTTTTGAGCCATCCATAACATGTTTACTCTGCCTGTTTGTTGCCTGTGTAAGTTGTGGTTCCACCATGTGGCTTACCACTTTCATCATCCTACCACTTGTACCCATATAAGTTTTTATATGTTTGTTTCAATAAAGTTTTCATCCTTTGCTATTCGTTCTTTGGTGCTATTTGTCTTGATATGATTTTCAACGTTTGGGCACTGAACCTGTCATATTAATACTTTCACCCTCATATATTGGTCACTGGACAAATATACTTACTGTGGGTGTCTTATCAAGCTAAGTGTTTACCTCATTCGTCTACCTGCTCTGTCTTTAGTTGTAGTAGGGACTGACTAGTGGCTAACCCATCCCCTCTCTAAGCAGGGCCTGTCGCTAGGGAAAGGCAGGGATTAGGTTCCTGCTCGGCGAAAGGTGCAGAACCTATATAGGGATGGTTATTACAGACAGGGTGATTATAGATCAGCTAGGGGTCTCACTGGTGTTTGGGCTCCCTCTCCGCATTGCTGTGCACTTACTCATCCTTCACCCAGTGTGACACAGCGTTCCCAGCGAACATGTGTGACAGCTACAAGAGGTACTGCATGTCCTGGGTGAAGGAGGCCACAAATCAGCGTACAAAGTCAGGCAAGGTGGAGGACTGTGGAGGTGGAGGTGTAATAAATGTGGATGCCCAAGAGCTGGGGGCCAACACTAGGTTCCCGTACTTTGCAGTTAATGAGGATTTGCTCTTTTGGGCCACTAAACCGTGAGGGCAAGTATTAGAGCAGTTATTAGTCCTGTGAACCAATAGATGTAGGGTACTAGATCTGGCCCATTCTCATGTCTTGGGGGTATCATGGCATAGATAAAATCCAAGAGCGAGTCCTTCAGAGGTTCTACTGGCCTGAGTGTCACAGGGACATTATTAATTTCTGCCAATCCTGCCCTGTCAGCTAACTGCTCCCATATCCCACTTTCACTAGTCCCCTAGTTCCATTACCCATTATAAAGGTCCCCTTTGTCCGGGTTGCAATGGAATTGGTAGGACCCCTAGTTAAGTCAGCCCGAGGCCATCAATACATCTTGGTGATCATGGACTATGCGATACGGTACCGGAGGAGGAAGACCTCAGCAAGGAGTATAGCCTGAGAGCTAGTCCATATTTTCTCCCGAATGGGCCTGCACAGCGAGATTCTGAGGGACCAAGGAATAACGTTCATGTCCAAGGTAATGAGATAGTTATATTAAATCCTCCAGATTACCAAACTCAGGACATTTGTGTACCATCCACAGACAGCCTCGTGGACAGATTTAACAAGACCTTGCAGTCTATGCTGAAGAAGGTCGTGGAGAAAAATGACAGGGACTGGGATTGCCTGTTGACATATATATTGTGCTCCATTAAAGAAGTCCCACAGGCCTATACAGTGTTCTCACTGAGCTGTTATATGGATAGCACCGTCGGGGAATTCTGGACATTGCAAAGGAAACCTAGGTAGCAGAGGTAACACCCCAACAAACAGTTATCGAAAATATGGCCCAGAAGCAGGACAGGATCGCAAGTGTGATGCCAATTGTGAGGGAGAGCCTCCTTCAAGCCCAAGAGGACCAGGCAAGGGTCTACAATTGGTCGGCAAGATGGAGACAGTATAGCCCTGGAGACCGGATGTTGGTGTTGATTCTCACAGTTGAAAGTAAGTTTCTGGCCAAGTGGCAAAGGCCATACAAGGTGGTCGAATAATTGAGTGACGTCAACTACAAGATCCACCAACCAGGGAGAAGAAAGCTGTATCAGGTGTACCATATTAACCTGCTGAAACCATGGCGAGACAGGGATCCAGTATAAGCAATGTGCCTAGTGGCTCATCCTGAAACCAGGGTTGAGGATTTCAATGTGGCAGAGACCCTGTTGCTGGCCCAGAAACAACATTGCAGTGAGCTATTTCAGAGAAACCAGGACCTGTTTTCAGAAATGCCAGGTTTGAAGGTTGTGGAGAATGAAATACTGACAAAGCCGCATGTGAGGGTAAACCAAAAGCCATATCGGATTCCTGAAGCCCGCCATGAGATGATCTCCAAACAGGTGAGGATACTGAGCCTGGGTGTCATTGAGGAATGAAAGAGTGGCTGGTCTAGCCCTATTGTTCTTGTGCCAAAGCCAGAAAGAGAATGGCGGTTCAGTACTGACTACAGGAGACTGAACGAGGTGCCCAAGTTCAACACGTATCTGATGCCCCAGGTCAATGAGCTCATTGAGAGGCTATGGTCATCCAGATATATCAAGACCCTAGACCTAACGAAAGGGAATTGGCAAATTATCCTTTTCCCAAATGCCAAGGAAAAGACAGTCTTCTCTACACCTGATGGCTGCTTTCAGTATACCAGGAAGCGGTTTAGTCTGCAGAGAGTCCCAGCTACCTGCCAGGGAGCCATGGACCGGATCTTAGCCCCTCACAAAAATTACAATATTGTGATACTCAGCCCGGACTGGGGAATTCATCTTCAGAAGGTCTAGGTGGTCTTGGATGCACTGAGGAAGGCAGGGTTTACCATAAACCCAAAGAAGTGTGTCATGGGGAAAGAAGAGGCAAAATAGTAAGCCTACATTGTAGTGAGGGGTGAAATAAAGCCGCAAGTAGACAAGGTGGAGGCAATCCAAAAGTGGCCACAACTGGTCTCCAAAAAACAGGTTAGGTTGTTTTTGGGAATTGTGGGATACTATCGGCGATTTATGACAAATTTTGCTGTGATCGCTGCCCCTCTGACTGATCTTCTCAAGGGCACAAAGTTATCGATGGCCAATTGGTCCTCTGAAGCTGAGATGGCATTCCAGGAGTTGAAGCTTGTCCTGTGCAGACAGCCGGGCTTGGTTGCACTGGATTTCACTAAGGAATTCATGCTCAGATGCACGCCTCCGACATTAGGGTGGGAGCTGTGTTGTACCAGGAGACAGATGGGGATGAACATCCAGTTCTATAGCGGAGTAGGAAACTCTCCTCCTGTGAAAATAACTATACCATTGTACAAAGAGTGCTTGGCTATCAAGTGGGCAATCAACACCCTGCTAGGCAGGAAGTTCAGGCTAGTCTCAGATAATTTGCCCCTGAAATGGATGAGGGAAAATTAGTGGGAAAATACCCGGTGACTAGATGGTTTTTAGCGCTCCAGGACTTTAATTTTCATGTCGATCACAGGCCAGGGACGTTTCATGGGAATGAAGATGCCCTATCCAGACTCCCCTGCTTAGCAAGTGAAGGTGCCAAAACCTCCGGCTTTGGGCAGAGGGGTGCGTGTGATAAAGTCACTGGTAGAGTGCTGGAGGGGAGATATGTTTCACTGAGCTTAATGGCATCAGTGATATAAAATCCAGAGATTTTCCTCCAGCACACTAAGTGTGGTGAGGGATTAACAGCTAACTTGTATAATGGGCTGAGTTGTATGTGGCCATCCATAGTGAGTGGGAGGATGTCCACCTTATCTCCACCCCAAGGTGTGTTCTGGGGCTGAAGTAGCTGGCCTCCAGATGCAGTAGTTGTTCTGTGTCTGGAGAGGAACACTCCAGAGAACTGGTAGTGCTGGAACCAACTTGAACCATGTGTGTTCTGCTAGCGGTGAGTGGGAGAACCCCGCTCTCAGAAGGACTGTGATTTGTGCTACCATTTTGCTGTTTTTTGCTTTGCCCAGGGGGCTGTATTTGTTTTACTACATATTGGTTAATGCTGCCTATAATAAACCAAAGGAAGTTCTTAAAGAGACAGTGTTCCCATGTCTACCCGTGTACAGCCGAGTGAGCCGATCTACAACACTGTACAAAAAGACCTTGTTCTATAGCCTGTGTAATATATACACCATGTTGTATACCCACTAAAATGTAATGTATTTACGCATACATTTCTCTTCCCCACACATCCATACTACTACAATAGAGCAGGATTAGTCAGTGCGGGGAAGCAGGGGATAAACTCTACTGCCAGTGCTGCTGTTCTGGTGCTTTGTATTACCGCCGAGTGAGCCGATCTACAACACTGTACAAAAAGACCTTGTTCTACAACCTGTGTAATATATACACCATGTTGTATACCCAATAAAATGTAATGTATTTACGCATACATTTCTCTTCCCCACACATCCATACTACTACAATAGAGCAGGATTAGTCAGTGCGGGGAAGCAGGGGATAAACTCTACTGCCAGTGCTGCTGTTCTGGTGCTTTGTATTACTTCTATGCACTTTATCATTGACTTGACTGCAGCAGTGTCCTGTTCGAGACATTATACTTATGATGTAAAATGGGGAGCAGTGGCAGGGGTTTAGGTGAAATTATAGGGAGTCTGATCACTGCTGGCTTGTAGCCCAGAATATGGGATGATAGGAAAGGTAGTCAGAAGTGAGCAGAGGACCCTAAGGAGGAAGTGATGGCTGTGAGCAACAGATCTAGTGCAAGGGCAAAGTCAATGAAGCAGAACATGAAAATTGGCAGAAAAGCTATATGGGATTCTTTAGGGGCATTATCCTTAGACATTTATGGCAAAATCAGTAGCTTTCTCTTGTTAGAAGTGCATGGGGAAAGTTGCGCTATCTATACAATCGCCATTGTTGGAGGATCATGTGAGTAGACATGTCCATGAGCCTCCTCCATTAGAAACGCATCCTTACCATGTAAAGTGTTTCCCAATTGGGGGAGTCTGAAAGACTGGTCTATCCATAAAACGGCCATCGGTGGAAGATCATGTGGGTAGAAGTGCTAGTTAATCTGTGAGGAGCACTGCACTACAAGAAAAAGGACCAACCCTTTAATAGTAATGCATAGTAATGTAATAGTAATGTAAAGGATTCTTCTGGCGGCACTCATTTCCGAATTCAGGTGCACCAATGTCATATCTACAGATACCTGCCAGGATGCATGCGCCTTTAACATGTGTCATGCAAATGTCCTACTCATTAGGTAAGTGAATGGTCCCGGAAGGAATAACCCTTTAATTCTCATTTTAACAAAGGCACAACATGCAGTTAATTATGATCACCTACTTTCTTTTCATTAATTTTAAAAGGACACCAGAAATATTCCAGAAAAGAAAGTTGGTGGATTCTTAGTTATGGCTTTTATAAGGGTATTTAAATCATGGGATCCCCTCTACAAGTCTTAAGCAAAATATTACAATAGTTTGTTCTAAGCAAAATGCTGTGAAGGAAACTAAATTTGCAGGATTCAAAAGAAAACTAATCTCATCGTTAATCACCTTTTGTTCATTCCAGTTGCATAATATAGAAAACGGTGAAATATCATCTGTCCTCTGGAAGGTACAGGAGAAAAGCCTTGGCGAGACATACAGTACACAATGTAGGGATAGAATAGACAGCTATCAGGTTGCAGTTCCAATCAAATCTGGCAGAAGATAAGTATAAATTACAATGTGGGTGCTTGTCACTGCATGTATACCTTAGTATTATATGTGTGTAAGCTAGGGAGGAATGCCAAGTAGCAAAAGGCATTGCATGAAACCTCTCCTATGTACACAAACAGAAATTTCTCATATGCCAAAGGTTATATATGAGAATCAACCAAAATTAAACATTATTATATAGCATTTACATAAGTCTGTGTGAATTCTGGGAAGAAAGTTGAAATGTAAAAGACAGTCCAATATTTATCAATAGATATGAGCAAATACATTGCTGAGAAATTGAATTCAACAACAAAAATCCACATTTGGCAAAATGTGGTTATTTGTAATTCACTTCTGCGTGTATTCAGAAAAATGGCCTCCTTTTTTGTGAACCATAAAGGTCTATCAAAAGATTGAAAAATAAAAAAATACTCACCTTCTTGCACACATCTCGGACCCCTCTACTCATCACCGTCACACCATCTAATCTTCGGATTGGGAAGTTTCTGTGCATGCACCCGCAAGACCACAGCGCACATCATAACATTAGGATGTTGCGACATGTAGTGCACTTGTGTGAAACCCTCCCAGTCCTCCTCAGGGCCGGAAGTCCCGGCCTATTGTGAGAGACCTCTGCATTTCAGCCCGACAAGAAGATGCAGCCAGAAAGGGACAAGTGGCGGAGATGAGTTGAAGAACTTAAAAAGGAAATCAGTAAGGTGAGTATAAGAATATGTTTTTCTTGCATCTTACATTTATTTTGCTCTAGGGTCCAGAGACCCCATAGAATAATAAGGGACATTAAATTTGCGCAGAATAACTTCTCTGCAAATAAACTTTCCTGCAAACGTCTGCATAAACAAGTAAATTTGAATTTTTCCAGATTCACTCATTTCTACATGATTCGTTTGATCATCGTCCCAATATCTTACTTATGTCATATCAGAAGAACATAACTGGTATTTCAATATCAGCGCAATAAATCATTTTATTACTATCATACTGTTTGTTAAACATGATTTGCTGCTTACTCCAATATTTAAAAGATATTTTCCAATTAATCTCCTCTTACAATGGACATATTATATTATTGTTTAACATTAAAGTTGCTAGTCTCTAAATTATTATAAGTGAATGTAGCACAAACTCAAACTATTTTGAGAAAAATGGCACTGTTATAATTTATTTTGCCATGTTAATTGTAGACCTCTACTGACAGTTCACCAATAAGAAGTGTTATTGAAAGGTTATGGCAAAGCTCATAAAGCTGCAATTTAATTAAAGTTTCTATTAAAGAACTTCAACTGCTAAGCAAAAAGTCCCCTTTTTATATGAACTTTGAATTATATCCCAAGCATCAATGCGTTGATGTAGCAGATGTCCGTGAACACTAGTCTTTTACTGTTCCAAAACCCAATGAAACATTAATTAATGATACTGTATTTCAAAGGCCATATTCAATTTAGAAGAGTGCTCTTTTCAGGTATCAGGTGAGGAATACTAGGCGACACCTGGAAGCAGGTGCTGCCGTGCAAGCGCAAAACAAAACACACTTTTAAAGCGTGCTTTGTGGAATTTACCAGACACCTGAAATTGTTCCAGCAGATGGAGGACCATGTCATCTATTGTTATACGATAAATCTTGGATACACTTATAGAGACATTAAATACATCAGCGCTCGCCACGATTACAAAGACGGATAATTTATCGTTTGCATCTTTTATTTATTTAGGTGATATTCTTTGTAATCCTAGAACTAAATGCAGCTACTGTCTATTGTAGTTAACATTATGTCTGCATTTTATTCGGTAGGGGATATATTTCATCCAGACAAAAACTCATAAATGTTGGATGTTGTATTGTATGGGTTAGTTATTGAAAAGAAATAGAACACTGTAAGCAAAATTTATAATAATAGGCATAAAAAGCACACTATGAATAAACACATTTTTTCATTGGCAAAATGGTACTGATATATTATAATTTTTGAAGTCCCAGCATTGTACCCTGAAGTTGTGTATCAACCATTGTGTCAAATATAATGACAGCCAAATTAACCAACCTATTTTCAAAAGGAAAAGTCAGCTCCAGTGTAAAAATAAAGATTGGTGAAAATTTTTCGAAGGCATACATTTAGCAGTTCAAAGAGTAGAATTCACTAAGACACCGACTTGTATTTTAACCCCTTCATGACCCCAGCTTTTGTCAGTTTAGCATTTTCGTTTTTCGCTCCCCCTCATTCCCGGAGCCATAACTTTTTTATTTTTCCATCAATATGGCCATGTGAGGGCTTATTTTTTTGTGGGACAAGTTGTACTTTTGAACAACATCATTGGTTTTACCATGTCATGTACCAGAAAACGGGAAAAAAGTTGTAAGTGCAGTGAAATTGCAAAAAAAAGTGCAATAGCACACTTGTTTTTTGCTTGGCTTTTTTGCTAGGTTCACTAAATGCTAAAACTGACCTGCTATTTTGATTTTACAGGTCATTACGAGTTCATAGACACCAAACATGTCTAGGTTATTTTTTATCCAAGTGTTAAAAAAAATTCCAAACTTTGCTAAAAAAAAAATAAAATTGTGCAATTTTCAGATACCCGTAGCGTCTCCATTGTTTGTGATCTGGGGTTGGGTGAGGGCTTATTTTTTGCATGCCGAGCTGACATTTTTAATGATACCACATGTGTACAGATACGTTCTTTTGATCGCCCGTTATTGCATTTCAATGCAATGTCGCGGCGACCAAAAAAAAACTTAATTCTGGTGTTTAAAATTTTTTCTCACTACGCCGTTTAGTGATCAGGTTAATCCTTTATTTATTGATAGATTGGGCAATTCTGAATGCGGCAATACCAAATATGTGTATATTTAACTTTTTTACTGTTTGATTTTCAATGGGGCGAAAGAGGGGTAATTTAAACTTTTATATTTTTTTCTTATTTAAAACTTTTTTTTTTTTTTTTTTTACTTTTGCCATGCTTCAATAGCCTGCATGGGAGGCTAGAAGCTGGCATAGCCTGATCGGCTCTGCTACATAGGAGCGAAGCTCAGATCATTCCTATGTAGCAGATTTACTGCATTGCTATGAGCGCTGGCCACAGGGGGGTGCTCATAGCAATCCCGCATCAACAACCATAGGGGTCTCAAGGAGACCTCAGGTTGTCATGCCGACGCATCGCTGACCCCCGATCATGTGACGGGGTCAGCGATGCGCTCATTTCCGGCCCGATGGCCAGAAGCGCTAGTTAAATGCCGCTGTCAGCGTTTGACAGCGGCATTTAACTAGTTAATAGCAGCGGGTGGATCGCAATTCCACCCGCTGCTATTGTGGGCACATGTTAGCTGTACAAAACAGCTGACATGTCCCGGTTTTGATGCGGGTTCACCACCGAAGCCCGCATCAAAGCGGGGGTTATGACCTCGGACGTACTATCCCGCCTGAGGTCAGAAAGGGGTTAAAGATCATCACAAAAGTCAAGCTATTGGATTAGGACGGTCCAGAGAAAGGTCATCCAAACATTCAAAATATGCATGAACATTTCTCCATCTATCACATATAGCTTGCGTTCTAAAATAAGTATGGCTCATTCAGAGTTCAATTGGTAGAGAGAGGATAGGAGTGATAGTCTGTGCTGCTACTGTATATATTCATGAAATTCACAGGATATGATGAGGTATTAGATCATGCAGTTTATTCTCAAGGCGTTTCAAAGTTGAACCAACTTCTTCATCAGGATAACTACAAGTACACTGTCCAAGTACAAGTACTGTTTCTTCTACATAAAAGGGAATCTGTCACCGCCACTGGGTGAGTATAATATAACCTGTTTTTCTTATCTTTCAGGATACATTGGCGGCTTATCTACAGCATTACAGAATGTTGTAGATAAGCCCCTGATGGTGGCCTTAGTTTATAGGCCAATTTTGGGGTGAAAGATTCTCTTTAATCTTGCTCACTCACTACTAGGACTGTATTGACCCAATGTCAGTTGGAAAGACTGCGGTCATCTTCCAAGACAATCACACAGACAATCCTGGCGGATTCACAATGCTTTTCTCAGGATTATTTCAAATATCAAATCTTTAATAGTTGGTGTATTTCTTGAACAAGACATCTTGATCATAGAGGACAAGGGGTTGGGAGGTAGCCAGAAGAATATTACGTTTTGTAGACTGAACTATATTTTAATGAAGTAGATAAATGAAACTCCTACCTACAGATATGAATTCTTAAGGCAAATTAAAGTTTTACAGGGGAATTCATCAAACAATTAAATTTTGGCCAGAAAACAGGTGAAAAAAAGTCTCAAATTTTGGGGAAATGCAAACATCTTACTTGAACAAACTGGCAAACCAAATGCTGGTATTGATATTGTAACAATGCTTCTCATTTGTGGGACTTTTCAGGTCTATTTTTATAATTCAAAGTTGCAGATCATGCTGATAAAAGAAGACAAGAAGCTATATTCACCACAAATCTACTCTGAGCTTCAGTGCTACTGCTCCGCCGATTTCTGTAGGAATAGAGGTGATAATGTCAGGACCAGCAGTCACCTTAACGCTGCAGCCACTGATTGGCTGAAGGATCAGGAGAATGATGTTCAGGATGTAATCGTATCTGGCCCAGTTGAGGCATTTGGAGTGGAAGTACTAGAGCAAATAACATCTTCCATGGGAGAGTATAACATTTCAACATGGCTCCCCACTGTGATGTAAAAAACAAACAAATGGAAAACCCCTATAAATATGGCTACAGCTGAAATTGAAAGTACACCAAAGACACTAAAAATTGTTTGTAGTTGTAAATCCAACTAAGACACTGAATGAGTTATCCATCCCTAAACTTGTTTTTTGCTAATCCATCCAGAATGGCATGAAAAATGGGTTTTACAATGTAGTTCATAACTCAGAAATGTGGTCAAACTAATATGCTATTTAAATTAATCCTAACTTCTGTATATAAGAGAATTTTCCTCCATTTATACATCGTTTTTTTTTTTTACGCATGTGCTCCATAGTGTATATAGAACACGCACTTTACTCAGGGTTTCACTACGACATTAGAGGCAAAGGGAATTCTTTGAGTGTATGTACTTTGGATTCCATCCTGCAACAATTTGTTTTATGATAACATTTGCATTTGATTCCCGTTAGATACTACACTTCAATATTAATTTTAATAAAGAATACAGTTCTAAAAGCTCTATTAGCTCACTAGTCATGTATACTGGATAATACACAAAAACCTCCTGTGCCATAGGTAGTGTTGGTGCTAACAAACGTGAAGTTCTAAAAAAAAGAAATTATAAAATCTTGCTGTCGTTAGTTCCACATCAGAGACTTATGGGCTTAAAGAGAAGGAATTGCTGATAATAACACAAATTTCATATGCTATTAACAATTCATTATTTGTTCTTTAGTTTATTACATGGTTATTTGCTTGACGGATGACTCACTATGAATACTAATCATGCACAGCTGTGCTTTACCATGAAGAGCCCAAACTGAAATTTACAGTGCCTTGCAATTAATGTTTATATACTACATAATTGCTATATAGATTTTGTATGGATTAAATAACAGCACTACAATGTGTTCTACTTACAGAATGAATAAAAGCAAGCTTATTCATGAGCAAGTGCAATAAACCAATTTACTGCTAAAATTAGCTTACATACCGTACTGTGCAGAAGTTTTAATAGTTTATTTTTATCAATTACGACAATGCAATGCTAATAAACAAGGGACATCAAAATCACATCAATATTTGATGTAATCACCCTATTCCTTCAAAACAAAATCAATTCTTCTAGGTACGATTGAACAAAGTCAGGGATTTTATAGGATTATTGTCAAGTGTATGCGTGCAGTCAGATAGACTTCAAAATCAGACCGAGATCGGAACACAGTGCGATAGAGGTGAAAGTGCAGCCAGCCAGTCCGTGCATTACATTACTATCTCAGTCCGATTTATACAGCCGTCTGACTGCGCCTTATGAGTGACAAATTATACCAGATGATAATGATCATTTTCATATGTGGTTCTCAGCTTGAAACAGAAACAGCTCTGTAGCAGGCTTTAAACTGGGTAACAGCCAACTCTGTTACAGGTGATGTTGCTATTGACAGTTTTTTCAAAAGTCTTACATCATAGAAAGAAAAACTATAAGCAGGTTTATCTGCAGGCAACAGTGAAGCATGGTGGAGGTTCTTTGAAAGTTTTGAGGCTGCATTTCAGCAAATGGAGTTGGGGATTTGGTCAGACCTAATGGTGTCCTCAGTGCTACGAAATACAGGTATGGGCTTTCCAACATACAATACATCAGGGAGGAGTCTGATTGAATTTACTCTGCAGTAAGACAACCCGAAAAATATAGAAAATGCCCCTAAGAATTATCTTCAGTGTAAAGAACAAAGAGTCCTGGAAATGACATGGCCCCCACAGAGCCCTGATCTCATCATTGTCCAGTCTGTCTCGGATTAATGTGAAGAGACAGAATTAGAATAAGTGTACAACCACATTCTATCTCTCTATGTTAAAATTAACCTACCCTTAAAATTATAGACTGTTCATGTCTTTGTCAGTGGGCAAACTTACAAAATTAGCAAGGGATCAAATACTTACTTCCCCCACTGTATATCACCTAAGCCAAACACAGCAAAATATGTTTAAACATCATATTTCTGACCATCAGTTAAGCTCAGGGTTAAATCTATATCTGTGATATATTTGCACTAAGTGGAAGTGGAAAAAATGTCAGTGTAGCACTAACCCTGAAGATAATACTACCTCTCCAGGTATTCTTTTCCTTAAAACTCTGATTCAGAGATTGAAAGCTCAGGTTTCTGCTAACTGAAGAAACTGATATGTTAACAAACACTGAGTGTCCAGCTCATTATGACCAGTGGGATATTCCATGTAAAGTGATTATCACGCAGATATTGACGTCAGGTCAAAGGGAGGCATTAGAAGGTGAAATCAATTGGCAACTACCAGAGTCTTAAACAAGACGTGATGGATTAGTGTTGTGATCTCACAAACTTTGAACGTGATATGATTGTGGTTGAACGTCTAGTGCAGGCATAAGCAAAACCACAGCACTTGTTAATTGCTTCAGAGCAACATTTATTAATACTTTCAAAGTGTGGTGCATAAGATAAAGAGATGAATGAATTCAATGTCTTTGGTAATAAACAGCCGTTATATCATGAAATTGAGCAAAGGGTTTTTAGATGTTAGACATGACAGGGAAATACAACGGAAACAGTCACATGGCAAAAAATCTGAATTAAGGAGCAAGTCTTATCTTAAACAGTACAACTTCTTTCATTACATTGTCTTCATGAGCAAAAGAGAGCCCAAGAAAGCACCATAATAAACTAATATAATGGGATCATTGTTTATAGTCTCCTGGCAGTTCTACATCTGGCTACCACAAACAAGCTTGAAGCTAGCAACTCAGTTTAGTAGAATTCCAGGGATTGCCCCTTGGCTTTCATAATCTCTTCTACAGGGATCTGATGTTACACAGAGACCCATGGGCTGGTGCCATGGGATTGGCTGCTGTCCGGTGGTGCAGGAATAGTCAGTTAGCAATATCAGAAAGAGGAGGGCAGACAAAGGTACAAAACTGTCAGGCAAGCAAATGGTCAGTAAAGGAGTTGACGTCAGAAACAACAGAATCCCCTAGAAAACTGGATAAGAAGATCAATGTGTATAAAACAACCAAGCAGAACTATATCTTGCAGCTTCCAGCAGGTCACTGGTACGTTAAGTAGGGTGTGGTGGTGTCCAATTGGACAAGGTAAGGGGCCGACTACTCAAGCCGATAACACACCCCGATGCTGCCAGACTGGAAAGCAATACAGGACCCAACCACCTTAGTCAGTTTGTGGCCAGAGTCTGCGCCACCCAAAGCTTATGGTCCTGGCATCTCCCAGATCGCCTGGTGACTGATGCAGACATCACAGGAGCAGGTCTCAGAGGAAATGTGACAACTACTTATTGGAAGTGGTTTTTGGAGTTTATTACAGGAGCCTTCCTCCTGACAAGTCTATTTTTAGAAATCCTTTCACTCTACAATAAACATGAATTTTGAAGTAATTACGTTTAGAATTCAGCATGTTGTCATTCCTCCATTTCCCCCAAGAAATCTATTAATAAAATACAAACCGAGTGGTATTTTCTATATCAAAAGGGTAGATCACTACACACTCGAACACCATAAGGATACAAAAAGGGGTATGGTAACACTGAGCCGTGAATTTATTCATAGATTTCCAGAATAGCAGGAGCAGCACAAAGCAGAGTTCTAAGAAAAGATGAACCTTTGGTATTTTATGGTGAATACAAGAATTTAGTAAAGCAGACTCATCAGGGGGGCTGACACTGCATCTTTAAAATAATGCAATAAAATAACTTCCTTCTCCCATTTCCACTTTATATATTAGTCTCCGATGAACTGCAGTGGTTATACATATGTATCGCAGGACCTGTTGAAGCAAATGTTACATTACATGGAAAAAATTGTGGTAAAGAAGAGTCATATTATGGTTACTATTGAATTGTAATGTAATAAAAGTCTCCATTCACCCACAATTTTAGAAATCTAATCACAAATTGAGACAGCTTTTAAGGATCTAGCCATGTTCTTTCCTTAGTCATAATATGAAGATTGAAAAAAAAGTAAAAGATGATTTATCCCTTTATTAAAACTTTTTAGTGTATATTTGGGTGGTATACATTGAAAAACCTTTTACGATATTGTATTACAAAGTGTAGTTGACTACATTCTTCAATATATGGAAATCCTGAGAAAAAATGTTTTATTACAGTAGTAGTCAATGAGTGACGTGCTCTATTTGGCATAATTTCATCTGCTCAAGCTACACGTTTTATACATGCATTTGTTGACGTGTACAAGAATTGCTCCGGATTTCTTGTACCCTTGGCCATCAGTGATGAGATGTCCTCACATATTTAACAAAACATAGGATGCAGTAGTAACCCATCATCACTGGTGGAGGACCAGGGTATAACCTTACCACGGCATCTTAGGCAATTTACAGCAACAAATTTGCTAGCAAATCTGAACCAAAATGCACACGATCTGGTGCGGACTTGCCGCTGTTGACTTCCATGTAGCTTCTTCTGGATTTTTTTCACATTTTTTTGCAGGAACTCAAGTGCCTGAGAACTTACTAAATAGACTTAAAGAATGTTTTCTAGGGGTGTTCAGACTTAGAAATGTAAACGCTGTTTTTTACCATTATTGACATAAATATGTGAACCAATGCTTACCACGGCTAGAAGTAAACTAAGCAATGTCATTGTCAAGTCCTTACAATTTACATAACAACGATTACTGAACTGAAGTGGAAATGCATTGTTTACTTAATATTATAACTTCTATACTTCTCATGAATCTGTCATGTATTATATGAAATCATAACATTTCTTATAACTGAGCAAAACATCAATAAAAGAGGGAAAAAATCTACGGGAAACAACATTTAGACACACAATAGTGACACATTCTGTACACATAAATGGTAATAATGTTAATGGGATTTCTACCGTAAGCCTTCTTTGAACTAAAATTCTGGAAAGACAACTTGCCATTACCCATGAGGAAAACAGATTTTAGATGAAAGGAAAATTATGTAACCAAAATATGTTTTAGACTGGCAGGAAAGAACCCCTGTTGTACTGTACAGATGGCATAGCTGAATAATTTCCAATTGCATGTACCCATCATCTACTGATATTCAGATGTACAGTCAATAATTTCCCTAATCAGTCACCTTTATTGAATAAGTCCATTCTGTAGAAGAGCTGCATTGTATTTCGCATCGCTGAGCAAAAGACTGCCGGCCCTTCACAGCTTCTAATTAAAATCCTAGAAAGCACGACTGCTAGTGGTTAACAGTGTGAATGTGGTAGAGGAAGTCTCCTGTGTAGCTGTACCTCCCCAAACCACTGTGGCAGCTGATATCACTGCAGTCAGTGACAGACAGGCGCCTGATTGTTGTTTACTCTGCTCACTTCCACTGCCTCCTCCGGCTGCATGCTGATCAGTTTCCTCACACATTTTGCTGCTTCACTGGTGCTTACAATTACAACACTGCGGCTTTTATAGCTCATTGCTGGACAGGAAATCGGCCACTGCGGCTTGATTGATTTTAGTCTGCCACCCACATTATTTAGAAGTCTTCATCATATCAATTTATTATGCAATGTTCATGAATAGCACCCTAATCCATCTACACAATTTCACAGTCAAAAGAACATCCAGCACTTCCAAGTAGATACAAAAAAATAGACGCTAAAACTTTACTCCAAATTCAGCACACGCTTAAAAACATATTCCACGTCTGCGCCCCTAAGGCAAAGCTTTTCGAACATGGTGTATTTTATCAAGGTTTGACAAAGAACACCAAGTTCAAAACACAACAGAAGTGGAATATGTTATTAATGGAGTATGGAATTTGGAGCAAAGTTATACATTTCTTGGGTCCGTTTGGAAGTGCTGGATTTACTTTGGACTGGTGACGACACACTACAGACTACAGCGTACCCTAAGGAACTTTATCTGCAGATGTGGTGAGTTCGAAATTTTCCTTAATTTCACTTCTAACATACTTTTCTATGTTCTCACTATATGCTAGAAGCTGTCCACATTGATTTTCTATATCCTGGAATTATGTGACAGAGTTGTACAGTGGTACATTGTGTTGGTGTGAGCGTCTGACTAGAGAGACTATAATAGCACAATGCCAGACTTCTGAATAGCCTGACTTCCTTTGATGTCTTTTTTGTAATGTATTTGGATGCGCAACCACGGAATGTACACATGACGTCAATGTCATTCTTTTAGTTTGGTGTTCTTTCTCTATCAGTCTTATTTAACAGTACATTTTCGATTGCTTTTGTATACACTTCTTGTGATGGCACCATAGTTAGCAACTAACTAAGCCAATAAAAATAATTTGTTTTATCTTGCATACTTACTGAAGTGCATTTTCATGTACAAGGCATTTATAAACCTTCTTTTTGCACTATTAAAATGAAGGACATAATTTAATTTAATTTAATGTAAGTACAGTATGTGCACTCTTGAACACACATCAAGTACACTATGTGCAACATAATGGAAAAGTTTAACCCCTATATTTACATCACTGGTCGTGTCCCAGCCTTTCATGAGGGCTCCAGCGCTGAGCTTGCATCTTTTCCCACAATCAAGTGCCCATAACAAGTTAAATGCAGCTGTTATTTACTGATAACGGCACTTAATATGCATTGTCTGGAAGAACGTCACAAATCCCACCCATCGGCACCCCGTGATCACACGGCAGGGGCGCCAATGGGCGGCTCATGGCTGATATTCATAAAACACCGTGATTTTTTCTAAACACAGCGGTGCTGAAGCACATATTTGACATTCCTGCATTCAGAAACGTCCAATCTATCAAAATATAAAGTGAATTAATCCAATCGGTAAACGGTGTAATGAGAGAAGAAAATTTAAAATGCCAAAATTACTTTTTTTGGTGAATATAACATTGCAATAAAATGCAATAACGGACAATCAAACATCGTTATCTCCCAGAAAATGGTATCAGTAAAAACAATAGCTTGGGATACAAAAAATGAGCTCTCATGCAGCCCCAGATCATGCAAAATGAGAATGTACAGGTCTCGGGGAAAAAAGCAACACAGGCAAAAACTTATTTTCATAAAAATTTGTTTGATTTTTTTCACCATTTAAATAAAATAAACTATTCATGTTTGGTATCCGTGTACTTACAGTGACCTGGAGAATCATAATGGCAGGTCAGTTTTACCACATAGTGAACATAATAAATAAAATACCCCCCCAAAATTGTGAAATTGCACTGTTTTTTGCAATTTCACAGCACTTGGGATTTTTTTTCCTGTTTCTCAGTACACTTTATGGTAAAATCAATGGTGTAATTGTAGTAGAATTCACACCGCAAAAAAACAAGCCCTCACATGGCAATATTGCCCAAAAAATAAACAAAAGTTATGGCTCTTGGAAGAATGGGAGAAAAAAACAAAAACGAAAAACTGAAAATTGCCCGGGGGTGAAGTGGCTAAAGGAGACCCACCAGTTGAAAACTGAATAAAGTCTTTTTAATGTAGGTTACCAATATTAACATTTTAATGCCTTGCTTTAATGTGGCTATTTCATCTGTTGAATTTACAGACGTGAAGCCTAATGCCGTACTCCTGACACATGCTGATAAAGATTAAAACTTTGTAATAAACACTCACCATGGCGACACAAACTGTTACCAAACCCCCCTTAATCCAAAACATCACATATTACATGCAAAAAAAAAACATTTTATATATAAAAAACAACTGAGAAACTATGAAACCCATTCTAAATCTTCATTTAAGTGTAAATTTGTAACTGGATCCATAGAACAGGTGATAAATGTATGAACACTCTTGGACATCCCCATTCTCAATATCGCTGGGGGTCCCAGCCATCAGGTTACCAGTGGTCATGTATATATTATTTATTCTAAGTGGGATAACCACTCTAAAGAATAAATTAATTAAAAACTGATAAAAAGGTATTTAAAAGGGCCTTTTTTTTGTCACAGCAAAACCCCTATTATATAGGACCATTACGGGGGTTCAGGGGCTTTATTTCCCCAATACTACAATACTATGATTTCTATGGGGCCGCAAAAACGGGTCATATAAATTTGTCGAAGCACCGTACACCATGAGGGCCGTAATTATGGCCGTGAAAAAATACCGAGCCTGCTCAATAGTTTTCACGGCTTCCAGACACGGCCCCCTTTAAAAATCAATAAGGCCACAAAAACAAAAGGATGCTTGTTTTTGCAGTGCACTGTCAAGAACGCAATTGCAGATCGCCATTTTATTTTTCCCTACTTTTTCCCTACTATTCTAAACCACAAAAACAGCGATCCGCAAGATTTTCGAGGCCCGATTTTGCGGCAGATCGGGAAAATGACGGCAATGCGGCCTGCAAAAATCGCAGCAAGTGTAAAAGAAGCTTAACTGTTTTGATCCCGAAAACAGAATTGATGACATCCAATTCTTCAGTCACAGACCTGAGCGATCAGGGTGGACCCTGATCGCCATCCCTGGACTAACCACCTTGGATTGCCAACCATCAAGAAATTCCAGGGAAAGCAATAAAAATAGGGTACTTTTTTGTCCTGTCCGTAAAAAGAGATTGAAAGTGTCTGTGATTTTTTTTTTAAGCTGAAAAAACTTATGCAGATTATTTTGACTGTAATTATCATCATTTTACAGGCCACAGTGCATGCAGCTGATGTCTTCATTAGAGAATTATGGGCTGTAAACGTATATCAAACTTATAATCATAATGATTATGACTTTCCATTCTGGAAGTAAACAAACCTGTCTGTCCATGATTATTTGATAAGCTGTCCAGAAAAACTAAAAAGTCAAATTGGCAACTCTGGGACCACCAGAGCAGCGTGTACTAAAGCAGCCAGTATAGCCCTCTGCCAAAACATTTTAGAAGTTAAGGAAACCCTTTAACTTACTGTTTATACTACATCTTCTACACAGTAACAAAAATATGATGACATGAAGACATTCAATAAAGTTTTAAAATAAAAGAGAGTGGTCTTTGTGTCTCACGTTTGTACTACCTAGAATTGATGTTATCGGTAGGTTTTAGGCACATTGGTTTAGTCACCTAAATCATGTATAAAACAGAAATAATGTTTGCAGTAAATGATCGTTACAAGGGCTGTAAATTACAGTGTACTGTTCAGTTCCAGTACCATGGACAGTTACTGTAATGACTTCAGTGCAATCTGTGATGCACTCACACAAAACATGCTTGTGTTCATTACCTAATTACTTCTGAGCCCAATTAGCATATGTGACATGTGTAAAGTCATGACATTACGGAAAAGTGCAATAAAATATTAGACATCTTCTAGAATAAATATTTACAGTGGGTGTACAGAGTTAGCGCATCTACTTATTATCTTAATGATACACAACAGTTATTTTTCAAAGAAAGATATCAGGCACATAAATATTAGTGAAGGGACATCACTGTCATTGTAAGCAATTTACTCTACTCCCCATTTATTTGTGCACTCAATACAATAAGGCTTTGTTAATAACTGGCCATTGCACTTAGGACAGCAGGGGTGACCAGTGGAATATGTGAACTTCTATTAGGACATATCACGCTCTGCTAAGGCGATTCCAATACTTTTTCTTTACTTTTTTTTTTTAAGCAGCCCGATTCACCCATAATAATGTCCATTGGGGTCCAGCGCAAAAAGGAGGCTGTTCTATGGTTGACAGGGACAGAATTTACTGCAGCAGAAAACTTATATTGCTGACAGGTTGATGTGTTCTGTTATATCACTTTTATTCTGTTAACACCCACAGGAATGAATGAAACCTTGTAGCCTCTGGAAGCCAATGATACCACTCAAGAGTCAACTTGACATTTTAGTGGCTTGCAAAAAGGAACATGCATAGACATTAAAGGGAATCTGTCACCTCATTTTGGCCCTATAAACTGCGACCGCCGCCATCAGGGGCTTATCTACAGCATTCTGTAATATTGTAGATAAGCCCCCGATGTATCCTGAAAGATAAGAAAAACAAGTTAGGTTATTCTCACTCAGAGGCGGTCCTGGTTCGGGTCCGATGGGTGTTGCAGGTATGGGTCCAGCGCCTCCCATTTTCATACGATGTCGTCATCCTCCTTGCTTCTGTTGCGGCTCCTGCGCAGGCGTACTGACTTGCTCTGTTGGGGATAGTGTAAAGTACTGCAGTGCGCAGGCGCTGGGCCTCTCTAACCTTTCCTGGCACTTGCGCACTGCAGTTCTTTGCTCTGCACTCAACACGAAGCAAAGAAGAGGACACCATCGTATGAAGATGGGAGGCGCCGGACCTGGACCTGCGACGCCCATCGGACCCGGACTGCACTGAACCGCCCCTGGGTGAGTATAATCTAACTTGTTTTTCTTATCTTTCAGGTTACATCGGGGGTTTATAGGGCCAAAATAAGGTGACATATTCCCTTTAATTGAAAACAGGTCAAAAAGTCAGACATTGCTAGCAATTTTCTATGTACATTGGTTTCCAGCATTTGTCAAATTCTTACTATGCTAAAACATCCTGCATACAGCAGACAGTGTAAACTGGAAAATATGCATAGAAATAAAGAAATTCTAACAATTATCATACAGGTTCAGTTGTATGCTATAATTGACTACTAAAACTACACATATACAAGAGGACAAAAAAAGAAGATAAGACATCAAAAGACAAAACAAATGAAAGAAGATATTAGGTGATTTCTATCTCAAACATTTATGAAATATTCTAGGGATATGCCATAAATGTTTAGTAACTAGTGTTGAGCATTCCGATACCGCAAGTATCGGGTATCGGCCGATACTTGCGGGTATCGGAATTCCGATACCGAGATCCGATACTTTTGTGGTATCGGGTATCGGTATCGAAACAACATTAATGTAAAAATGTGTAAAAGAGAGAATTAAAATAAAAAATATTGCTATACTCACCTCTCCGACGCAGCCTGCACCTTACCGAGGGAAGTGGCAGCGTTCTTTGTTTAAAATTCGCGCTTTTCTTTCCTTTACGTGAAGTCCCGGCTTGTGATTGGTCGCGTGCCGCCCATGTGGCCGGGACGCAACCAATCACAGCAAGCCGTGACGTAATTTCAGGTCCTTCAGGATTTTAAAATTACGTTCCGGCGTTGTGATTGGTTGCGTCGCAGTCACATGGGCGACGCAACCAATCACAGCAAGCCGTGACGTAATTTCAGGTCCTTCAGGATTTTAAAATTACGTCCCAGCTTTGTGATTGGTTGCGTCGCAGTCACATGGGCGACGCAACCAATCACAAGCCGTGACGTCATGGGAGGCTGGACACGCGCGCATTTTAAAATGGGCGCGTGTCCAGCCTCCCAGCTTGTGATTGGTTGACCGCGACGCAACCAATCACAAGCCGGGACGTCACGGGAGGCTGGACAAGCGCGCATTTTAAAATGCGCGCGTGTCCAGCCTCCCGGCTTGTGATTGGTTGCGTCGCGGTCAACCAATCACAAGCCGGGAGGCTGGACACGCGCGCATTTTAAAATGCGCGCGTGTCCAGCCTCCCGTGACGTCCCGGCTTGTGATTGGTTGCGTCGCGGTCAACCAATCACAAGCCGGAAGGCTGGACACGCGCCCATTTTAAAATGCGCGCGTGTCCAGCCTCCCGTGACGTCACGGCTTGTGATTGGTTGCGTCGCCCATGTGACTGCGACGCAACCAATCACAAAGCCGGGACGTAATTTTAAAATCCTGAAGGACCTGAAATTACGTCACGGCTTGCTGTGATTGGTTGCGTCGCCCATGTGACTGCGACGCAACCAATCACAACGCCGGAACGCAATTTTAAAATCCTGAAGGACCTGAAATTACGTCACGGCTTGCTGTGATTGGTTGCGTCCCGGCCACATGGGCGGCACGCGACCAATCACAAGCCGGGACGTCACGGGAGGCTGGACAAGCGCGCATTTTAAAATGCGCGCGTGTCCAGCCTCCCGGCTTGTGATTGGTTGACCGCGATGCAACCAATCACAAGCCGGGACGTCACGGGAGGCTGGACAAGCGCGCATTTTAAAATGCGCGCGTGTCCAGCCTCCCGTGACGTCACGGCTTGTGATTGGTTGCGTCGCCCATGTGACTGCGACGCAACCAATCACAAAGCCGGGACGTAATTTTAAAATCCTTAAGGACCTGAAATTACGTCACGGCTTGCTGTGATTGGTTGCGTCGCCCATGTGACTGCGATGCAACCAATCACAAAGCCGGGACTTCACGTAAGGAAAGAAAAGCGCGAATTTTAAGCAAACAACGCTGCCGGTTCCCTCGTTGAGGTTCAGGCTGCGTCGGAGAGGGGAGTATAGCAATATTTTTTATTTTAATTCTTTCTTTTACACATTAATATGGTTCCCAGGGCCTGAAGGAGAGTTTCCTCTCCTTCAGACCCTGGGAACCATCAGGAATACCGTCCGATACATGAGTCCCATTGACTTGTATTGGTATCGGGTATCGGTATCGGATTGGATCCGATACTTTGCCGGTATCGGCCGATACTTTCCGATACCAATACTTTCAAGTATCGGACGGTATCGCTCAACACTATTAGTAACTGCAGATCTAAAAATTGGACTAATATCAATATTGAGGATGTGGCCCAGTCATACGCTGCAGTCTGTGGAAAAGAGAGTGTAATTCCTATACAAACGAATGGGAGTTCTGACCTCCACTCCACTTACAGCAGCAAACAAGGACCCCATTCTTGAGACAGATGCCGTTTTGAATATATGATACATGTACAGTATTATATATATTGTGGATATGCCATAAATGTACAAAATGGATATACTCTATTAAAGATTTACTAATTTGGCACAAAACATTCAGGAAGATATACTATAGCTAAGGTGTTAGAATAGAAATGTGACTATTGGTAATATATTACTAAATGATTGTGATTTCTTTACTAATTACTGCAATGATTTGAGAGTACATGCAATGACTAGGAGAGGTTGGAACAGTTGAGCACATAATAGCAAATCTGAACCACCCTTCAGAAATTAAAGCATTGTTCCAAGATTACATTACATTCCTTAGCCAATACAATATATATATATATATATATATATATATATATATATATATATATATATATATATATATATATATATACACACTGACATACGTTTTTTAACACTAAATAATGTGTTCCAGTGAGGTTAAATTGCAGATACCGTATATACTTGAGTATAAGCCGACCCGAGTATAAGCCGAGGCACCTAATTTTGTCACGGAAAACTTGGTAAGATTATTGACTCGAGTATAAGCCGGGTATGTATTGTCCCCTCATTCCTATCCCGGTATGTGTGGTCCCCCCATACTGTTCTGCTGTGTGACTCCCCCTGTTGTATGCATGGCTCCCTCCATCAAATCTTGTATGCATGGCTCAGCTCCCCCATCCCACCCTTGTATGCATGCTCCCCCGTCCCATCCTTGTATGCATGGCTCAGCTTCCTCCCCTCCCATCGTTGTATGCATGGCTCCCCTGTCCCATCTTGTATGCATGGCTCAGCTTCCTCCCCTCCCATCCTTGTATGCATGGCTCCCCTGTCCCATCTTGTATGCATGGCTGGGCTCCACTGGGCTCCCCGTCCTCACCCGTCATACTAACCCTCCTCACGCCGTCGCTGAACATCCCTGCATCACCATTGTCCCGGCACGGCAGCTTCTTCCTGTGCTGAGTGGTCACGTTGTACCACGCATTAAGGTCATGAATATGCACTCCACGCCTATGGAAGTGGAGTTGTGTCCATATTCATTACCTTCATGAGCAGTACCACGTGACTGCTGAACACAGGAATAGGGAAGAACTGCCGGCGCCGGGACAGAGATGCAGGGACGGAGATGCAGCGACGGAGGGTGAGTATTGATGTTTTCTGTAAGCCAGCGGCTGCAGCTGTCACTGTGCTACAGCCACCGGCTCCCCGCTCCCCCTACAGCTTTCTGGACCATGACTAGTGTATAAGCTGAGGGGGGCGTTTTCAGCACAAAAAAAATGCGCTGAAAATCTCAGCTTATACAAGAGTATATACGGTACATACTTTTCACGTAGGTGTTTGTATTCCCTCTCAGAACCTACCATGTTCAGTGTTAGATGACAAGAAGCCACTGATTCTTCTTGTGTTCACCAGCACTGGATTCATTAGGTAAAGTTTTGAATAGAATGATGAAAACAAACAAAAAAAATCATTGGAAGCCACATATATGTAACATTAAGTTACATAGGTTGAAAAAGACCAAGCTCCATCAAGTTCAACCTTTCTCCACCAATTGTACATTTTGTCACTAATTTAGCTATAACACACAATGCTATGTGCATCAAGGAATTTGTCCAGACCTTTTATAAAAGCTGTTCTAGTGTCTGCCATTACTACCTCCTGTGGTAGGGCATTACACAGTCTGACTGCTCTAACTGTAAAGAACCCTTTCCTGTTTAGCTGCCATAATCACCTTTCTTCCACCCGAGTGCCCACTAGTCCTCAGGTTAAAGGGAATCTATCAGCAGGTTTTTGCTACCTCATCTGAGAGCAGCCTGATGTAAACAAAGATGAATCCAGCGATGTATCACTTAGATAACTGGGTGCAGTCGTTCTGACACAAGCCAAGCATTTAGATTTAGAATGAAGCAGAGCTGATGAAGCTAACCCCACCCTCACAGGCTCTCCATGTACAGGTGCTTCACACAGAGGGAGGAGCCTCGCCGGACTATTGTTGTGCGACAATGTTAATCTGCTAGTGATAAATCCTTCACAGTAAGTAAACAACAAGATGCACTTTGATAAATGACACATCCCTGAATTCTGTGTTTCAGCCTTCACCTCATGCTGTCTTCAAATTACATAGGAAAAACCTGCTGACAGATTCCCTTTAATATTACGACAGGAACATTTTTCATACAGGTAACCTGTCATATCCACAAATGCAGGGTTAATCTGTAAGTTAATAGCACTCCAATGCAGTCCGGCCACCTTGCTGAAAGTGCAGCAATAGGAAGAAATGAACTTTATCAGTCCCAGGAGCTGTGCTTTCAGTATCGCATCCAGACAGCATTTTAACGCTAGTAACCTGAACATTGACCCTGTACCTGCAGAACAGTAGCATTTGGGGACAAGGCGTGTTCCCTTTAATAATTTACTCTAGTTAACATATTTGTAGACAGTATCAGCATCCAAAAATAAAGCACTTTATATTTTGGTCCTGAAGAATGAAAGCTTAATATGGGCAATTAATATATATTTTTAGACAGTAACTATGCCCCAACATTTCTACTCTGCATAAGAGATCAGCTATATAGTAGAAAGTGCACACAGAAAACACACTGGGGCCCCAATTCATCAGTTATTGCCAAAAATATGTAATTTAAATGTTGTAAATTTTTTGTAGAGTTGTCCAAAAGTTTTGAAACTGCTTTCAAGCCAGCTGTGCCATCATTTTGAAAAGTGGGTAAAGCTCCAGATGTAGGTAGTATGGCTGACAAATTGATCAAAGAGGTGATGGAAGTTAGACCTGAAATGCACTCGCCTCTGATTGGAGAACGCTGCTGTATGATAACTGACAGGTGAGCCCCATTCATAAAAAGATGTACACCCCCTATTGAATTTGGAGCATCTTGCAGCACACCCTGGACCAAAACTACTGTGCAACGTCTTAAATCAGGGGCCCAAGACTCTTTAGAATAGGGACAGCAATTCAATGTCAATGATAGTCATTATTAATTAGGAGCAGAAATTCAAAGCCAGAGCCATCATTGGAAATGTAATCTGCAGTACGCAAACTATATGTATGTCTGTCCGGGATTGGCATCTGCATCGGCGCAGCTACAGCCACAAAATTTTGCACAGTCACACATCTGGACCCCGAGAGCGTCATAGGCTATGTTGTGAGGCAAAATTTTCACCCCGCGCATTCCAATTCACCAAACAATTTTGCCCCTATCTACACAATGGGGAAAAAGTGAAAGGAAAAGTGTTGGAGGCAAATTGACAGCTGCCAGATATGAACAAGGGGGACATAAAGAATGAGAGCGATGGCGCCAAAGAGTATATACCAAACAGTTGCTAAGGTGGGGCCCCGACATGAGTTACTCACCACACACGGGGATATGAACACACACACAAAACGCGCCACACACTACCACGTTGAACACATATACCACCCTCAGCACACATTTCACCACACATACACCAATCTCGCCACATAAAAGTCGAAACACAAAAGTCACCGCTCAAAACTCGCCACGCGCAAAATTCGCCACATGCAAATCTAGGCTCACGCAAAACTCACCTCATGGAAAACTCGCCACACGCAAAACTTGCACACGCGGAAAAATTGCCACATGCACAAAAGTTGCAACACATGCAAAAGTTGCCTCACACAAAACTTGCACCTACTCAAAACGCACCACACATAAAACTCGCCAAGAGCAAAACTTGCTGCACACAACTTGCTACACTAACCTGTCACATGCAACTCGACAAGTTGCTACACGCATGTCGCCACACAAAACTCATCTTACAAAAGTCGCTACATGCATGTCGCCACACGCAACTCAACACACACAACTTGACACATGAAACTCGCCCTAAAACACACACAAGTCTGGTAGTATCCTTCAAAAATAAAAATCTGATTAATAAGCAGACAAACTACAAGAGCAACAAATGTACCATATAGGAGATACGGCAGCTGCAAGTCACATGGCCTATTATGTGTATGTGTGAGCTAATATATACTGGGGGAGGGCTTCCTGTTGGCTGGGGATTTATCAGGCTTCCAATTTATCTTACAAATACTGAGGTAAAAATACTGACCAAATAACATGTGAACGAGGTCTAATACAGGAGATGACATACAGGTACATACTATATACAGGAGGAGATGACACACACATATATACTATATACAGTAGCAGATGACACATAGGTATATACTATATACAGGAGCAGATGACACAGAGGTATATACTATATACAGGAGGAGATGACACAGGTATATACTATATACAGGAGGAGATGACATACAGGTATATACTGTATACAGGAGATGACACACATGTATATACTATATACAGGAGGAGGGAGGAGATGACATACAGGTATATACTATATAAAAGAGGAGATGACACATAGGTATATACAGGAGATGACATACAGCAGGTATATACTATATACAGGGGAGATGGCATACAGGTATATACTATATATAGATGACATACAGGTATATACTATATACAGAAGATATGACATACAGGTATATACACTATATACAGGAGGAGATGACACAGGTATATACAATATACAGGAGATGACATACAGCAGGTATATACTATTTACAGGGGAGATGACATACAGGTATATACTATATACAGGGGAGATGACATACAGGTATATACTATATACAGGAGATGACACAGGTGTATACTATATATAAGGGAGATGACAAACATGTATATACTGAGGGGAAAATGAGAGGTGTGAGGTGAAAATGAAAAGGTGTGAGTGCAAAATGAGAAGGTGTGAGTGCAAAATGAGAGGAGTGAGGGAAAATAGTGGAGTGATCATAAAATGACAGATGTGAGGTCGAAATGACAAGTGTTAGGGGGGAATGAGAGGAGTGAGGGGGAAATGAGAGGAGTGAGGGGGAAAATAAGAGGAGGGGGAAAATGAGAGGTGTGAGGGAGAAAATGAGAGAAGTGAGGTGCTAAATGAGAGGGGTGATGGGAAAATAAGAGAAGTGAGGTGCTATAACTAACCACAGATATTTACTATGCCCAGGCAACGCCGGGCTCTTCAGCTAGTTCTTAATAAGAATATAATATGCTGCACTGTATAAGCATTAATATATTACTGGCATGCGGCTGTAAATATGTCCCTCAATATTGTTGTCCATGCTGCAAATCGCTGTTGTAGAGAAAAATAACAATGTGTAGCAATAGAACATGTACCAGAAAGTCTCACTGTTAAACATTTTTCTTTGGAAAATATAATTGTGCATTTTTGGACAATTACTGAAAAATCTCAATTAATCTGGTGAACGATGTAACGGTACATTCTGACATCTAAACATTTTCAGGCTATGCTGAAGGTTTCTGTTGTGTGCAAGATTTTCTCTGTATATCGATTGTAGTCCTAGCTCAACGAGCAAGCCCCTTATCCATAATGTAATAATAAAATACATTATAATATGCCACTCCAACCCTATATATCAGTGACAGGCCTGAATATACATGTAATAGGCATGTGACCTGAGGTCAGCAATAATGGTCCTATGCACAACAGCAGCCTACCCATGATATAGACAAAAAAATAGCACCTGGGTGAAGTAGCTGAGAAGACAGGTGCTGAAAAGAGGGATACGAAGAAGAATGCAGGTATATGGCACAGGTTATTGGTTTGCCATATGGATACAGACCTCAGTCACTGTGTAGTGAGGCTTTAAGGCAAGTCTACAGAAGGTTCATTCATCATACAGGTTTAAGTTGTCCAAATAATTTTTGATTAAACAGTTGTATATAATGGTTATCAGAGTTCTGTTCTCACTTCTTAATAATGCCTAATACAACGTTGCATCGATCATGCCTTGATTTAGTGAAAGAAATGCATTTTGTACTGCCAAGTTGCCAGAAGACAATACACATCTTTCTCTTCATGTTAATTACTTTAAGAATAGGTTTCCATATGTTACGCTTAGCTTTAGATCTTTCTGCAGGCCATTATCATACAGAAGACTGTAGAGCCCTTCCATAACTGCAACAGCTGCCCCTACATACTTGACATGCAAGTGGACATAAAACATTTATGCTGTATTATATTTTGTCTCCCATAGCAGTCCATAAAACTCTGCTGTCCCATTGTATGGTTCCTGGATTCACACATTGTCTGGATTCAAACACCTTACATATGGATCCAAGAGAACACAGTAAAACTAAACTGATGTACGCCAATGGAAAACTGGTTTGGTCATAAATGAGAAAGATTCTTGGAGAGAAGTAAAGTATGAGCTATAGCCATTGCCTTCAGACACGTTTACATACACCATTCCACTGTTAATTCATTCTGCTATATACTGTGTTGCAGAGAGGCTGTAGACTCCAACCAGATCAACATTTTTTACAGAAGCCCTATTGCAAAAATGCTCAGACAAAAATACATCAGCTTCCTACACACAACGCCATGACTCCCTACCTTTGTTCAGACTCTAGTATGTCTTCTTGTACATCACAGAGACCCTGAACAAAGTAATCCCTATAGAAAGAAGACTTATTTGACTGGCTAGCTTCTTGGGTTGAGGCTCTTCAATATTACTGCTCCGGACACGTTCCAAAGGTGTTGGCTCTCACAGTCCCGTGTTGTGATGCAGTGGAATGACACGTGACGCCGGGCACCCAATCAGCACTAGTGTCACTGTCTCCGCCTTCGGACAAACTGAACATGAAGAGGAAGTCTGGGCTGCAGCTGATCCCTGGCTTCCTTTTCAATAATAAAGCCTAACTCACCTCCCGTGCTGGAGCCGTTCCCATGGTGTCGGCACCCGCTCTCCCTGGAGCTGTGATTCTGTGTTATGACACATGATGCCAGTGCCCAATCAGCATTAGCGTCACTGTCTCCACCTTCAGAGAAACTGAACATGAAAAGGAAGCCAGGGATCAGCTGCAGCCCAGACTTCCTCTTCATGTTCAGTTTGTCCGAGGGCGGAGACAGTGACGCGAGCGCTGACTGGGTGCCGGGCATCACGTGTCAGTCCACCGCATCACAGCCCCAGGACCGTAAGAGCCAACTCTGCTGGAATGTACCTGGCATAGGAATGGAGTATATGGTAGGCTTTATTTTATCGGGTTGAACATTTGGTTTTAAGAAGGCAAAACAAAAAATGACTAGAAAATACACCAGTGCCCTTATAGATAGGGAAGAGGGTGCTAAAAAGCTGCAGATAGTGGAATCTGTGTGTGGGTTCCAATGCTGATTAAACAGAAAATAGCCTATATTTATGGACTCTGTCGCGCTAATAGCTTTGTATGTTAATCACTAATAGGATGTGTGAGTCACACATTAGGTGGTGTAGAGGATCATATATTAGTGCTGTAGACTACGCAAGCTTTTGTTGTTTAGGCCCCTTTCACACATCAGTCTTTTGCCATCAGTCTCAATCCGGCAAACTTTCTCATAGACTTGTATTAGCGACGGATTGCGACGGATGGCCTCACGTTTCATCCGTCGTTCGCCGGATCCGTCGAAAATTGTTTATCCAACGGCTGGAGAAAACGGACATAGTAACGATTTTTGTGTCTGTGGAAAAAATGGACAGCAACGGATCCATCGTCTTCTGCTAGAATGGAAGCCTATGGCACCGGATCCATCAAATGACAGAATTCGGCAACGGATTCCGTTTTTTTAAACAGAGCATACGCCGATTTTTTTAGGATCCAATTAGCTGGATAAGCTAGTCGGATCTGGTGAAAAAACGGATCTGTTGCATTAGTTTTTCACAATCTGCGACAGATCCATTTTTTTTCAACATTTGACAGATTGTGACTGATGGCAAAAAAACCATGTGTGAAAGGGGCCTTTACTGTCATCAAAACTGCTCCACACTTTTGCTAGAAGAAACGGATTTCCAAAAGAAGGAGTGATAGAATATCTATTACGCTAAAAATGGCTTTATGTATAACTCATTGTTCACCGGAGTAAGTGTACATGGTTCAAATAGAGTGAGTAGTGTAAGACGTACTAATTTAGTGCCACCGATTGAATATACTTTTACACTGATTTAACTCACTGTTAAGCTGGCACTGATGGTGCTGGTGAGTACCGAACGCTTCACACTCCCGTAATAGGCTGGCACTGCAGGTGCTTGTGCTACTGCTTGTGAGAACCGATAAGCGGATGGTGGAATTTCGAATAGCGACAGTTGCGGCAGTTTGTCTGTCCTGTGTTTATTCCATTGGAGAAGGAGTTCAGGTCCACGCTGTAGAATTTTAACACTATCTATGGACCAGCTTTTTTATTTTTAATTACGGTATGTTCCGATACATAAAACCATAGAATTCAAAGTGGGCGTACTTAGTTTTTCTCATGAATGTATTTATACCATGCCTGTGCATCCCTATATAATTTAGATTTAGGACTACATAGAGACTGCTCTCTGGACAACACATTTCTGAAATACACAAAAATAATCATTCACGCTGGAGTCACAGAATTATATGAAGACAAAATAGCCTTTGATTAGCATGAGGAAACTTATTCACAAGGGAAGTTGTTTCATATTCCTGTACAATGAAACATGAAATTGACTGGGTTGATGTGAGACTTGTAAAATATTTCTGAGAATATCTTAGTAGCTGTTGGACGGGATATGTTAAAGGCACACGAAACCCAAAATACGCCACGTATAAAACACAGAGCACTTACAAACATTTATGGAAATGTCTCTGTAGGACTTCTTGGACCTGCAGATATTTGGTATTTGTAGCAACATTACAGACATCCTATCAACAGTATGAAATAGCTGCATATATACAGGCATAATATGGGGACTGGTCCAGAGCCATTGGGACCCCGGAGATGCTAACGGAGTTCCAACTTTTGGTAGAGTGGATGCAATGAGCTCAAAGTTACTCTTGAATATAATGACAAATACAGAAACAGCTGAATGCAGAAGAGCTCTGGCCACTGTTCTCTGGGGAGAAGTGCCATCATGTACATAGTCACGCTCCATTAAATACAACTTAGAATATGGATAAAGTCAAAACACATTGGCACTACTGTATTTCACAATAGAGAGAGACTACTCCTCTCTAAGAGCCACCTTGTAATTTCAGTACTTGGGTTGGGAGTCTTACTGAGAAAATCCCTAAAGATTAACATGCCATAAAAGTTTCCTGGAAAACCCTATTCCTTCTTCAGCTTTCTGAGTGTTAAGTCTGTGGAGTAACACATCACTGATGAATCAGAATTTGCAAGCTTTGTTTTCAGACCTTAACTATGGAGACACATAGGCATATTTAAAGGGGTTTTCTGGGGATATAGCACATTGGCCCTGAAGTAGGGAATGTTATAATATAAACAAATATGAATTACTTAACCCTTCAATCCTATTCCACTTCAGCGCTTCTGCTTGTGGTCCGCGGTGGTACCAAAAGTGAATAAGTCTGGTCTATCAGTCCCCAATCTCTGGCCTTCGTGGTCACGTGGTGTACATGCAAACGTCACGGCAGAGGCCAGTGATTAGTGAGGTGACTGATGAATGGGACATAGTCACTTTCTGGGATCATTGTGACATAACATCATGTATCCATACTCCAATAGAGTTTTGTATATCCAAAATATCACAAAACATCATATTCTCACAATAGAAACAACTTCTCATCTGAGGTTCGGTTCTCTATATGCTTGCCTACCCTGTGTTACAGTTCATTGTGACCTTTATGTGGACACGGTGAACTGCGGGACGCTAAATATTCAAGGTGTTGCTATATCATTTATCATGAGATGGAGAAAACGATAAACTGTGGAGAGAGGTGGCAACATATGATCACTATTCACACAAGTCAATGGGATGTCTGGAAATAATCATCACCTCATGAATTGTGTCCAGAAGTAGAGTCCTCTCCTGTCTAGACCTGCAGAGAATTCTCTCCACGATGCATGTCTTTAATGATGGACGGTCAACAAGTGCAACCTCTAGAAGTTCACGGTCAAGGTAGGAGCTCCATGTAGTTTACTATTAGCCCTAGGAGTCTATGACATATTTACAGCTCTGGTCTAAGGGAACATGAAACAGTAAATCTTGACCTACTTCATGATGCTACTCCACCTTATTGTGCGCTCATACACAGCAGCCCCAGACAGGCTCAGGTACACATTCAAGATTGTTGCTCGACTTTCCTGACTATATATGTTTGGAAGAATACATTATTACAAACAATGGTTTTTGGATTATACAAGCATGAGCAAAGTCAACCAGAGAGCATGCACATGGTGCCATGAGAGGTGACATGCTTTGCCAATGACACATATAAAGAAATGAATCGACAAGAAACAGAAATGTTAAGTATTTAGCACACAACGTAAAACTTACCCTAGTGTTGTCATGGTCACAATGGTGTACCAAAACGCTGCGGGTATACTAGTGAATTTGCTGTTTAGGGAGCCCTTCTCCGCATAAAACATTACGGTGGCAAAGATGATGATGGCCATAGTAAGGGAGAATAGCAGAAAGCCCAATTCCGAGGCACAGCTCTTAAGAGTATAACCCAAGATCCGCAGGCCTTGTGAGTGGCGGGAAAACTTAAAGATCCGAAATACCCGGAACACCCTCAGTGTTACAAAAGCACCACTCACGTCCTCGTTGTTTGTCATGACCAGACCTATGTAATAGGGCATGATGGCCACCACATCAATGATGCTCATGACACTTCGTACAAACCGGTATCGACTGGGCGCAGCCACCAACCGCAGCAAGTACTCCACAGTGAAAATCATGACACACGCTGTATCCAGACAGAAAAAGGCCACCACGTAACGCTCACCACAGGGTAACTCCCGCACGGATCCTGGCATTGTACCACACGGCACAGTCTCCACCACATTGGCGATGACGGACACTGCAATGAAAAAACCAGTTACATAGTAGAATACTAAAGCGAGCGTACTGGTGTGTGGGTTCTCGAACGCTCGCCACATTTTCTGCCTTGCCGACATGGGGGGCAGGGGACCCTCCATTGTGCTATCGGTTTCAGCATCGTCCAATAATCGCTCAACGTTCTCCCTTCTCCGATCCTTATATTCCTCATAACAGCAGTCCGCGACAATCTCCGGGATGATTCCAAAAAATGCCAGCTCTTCATCGTATGCCGCAATACACTCATGGCGCGGGTAGTGAAGTTTACCCGTACGGTAAAAGTTGAGAATGTTGCGGAAAATGTCCGGGTCCCTATCAAAGAAATATTCTCCTGTATCCTGATTAAAGAAGAAGTCTTTTTCCGTGCTGCCGAGGAGAGTATCCGGGTAGCGCTCTAGCGTGTTCCTCCATGTTTGGAAGCGGGTACCGCTGACGTTTAATACAATTAAGGAGTCCTGAGACCTCCGTTTTTCTCCTCGAGGTGGAGGCGGCATACGGCCTGAAGCTACCGGCATCCAGCCGATGGCCGCTGCCCTGGCGAAGGGTAGCCATGCTGCCACCCCAGCTGCCATGGTGGTGGCGTGGGCTTAGGTTTCGGATGGTACAGTAGGCTCTCTGTTTAGGAGAAGTTCTTCTTATAGGGTGCGATACCAGACAGTGCAGCAATCTCCATCCACACGTGTCTCAGCTGCAGCGTTCAGTCTATGCACAGCTACCATGTGGTAGGGGCACAGGAGGGCACAGGCATGCAGCCTCTGCCAGGGACTGGCACACAACACACATACATGCAGTGGCATGGCTGACTTGTGCAGAGCCGACGCTGGGTGCCATGGCCAGCCTGGACGCCTGGGAGGCAGCTGCTACCATGTCGTGCCCAGGTGCAGCACGCGTGGGCTCTGATGGACCGGCTCCAGCACGTACCTGGACGGGACTCGCCAGTCACCAAGCGCTGCCGCCTGTCATCCACAGCCCGACCGCCGGCAGCAACAAGTCGGCACAATCCCGGAGCAGCGGCGGCTCAGCCGTGCGGGCAGGCACCGGAGCGTGCACTAAGCTCCCAGCTCTCCGGGGCCGGGCGTCAGTCCATCTCAGCAGCACGGGAAGCCCTCCCCCTACCGCCGGAGCCCAGACATGTGCGCTCCCCGCCGGACAGGTGCGTATGCAGACATGCACCTAGCGGGAGCGGAGCGCCGGCATTCTGCAGTGTCCGTGCAGCAGCGAGACTGAAGTGTGCGACATCATCGCTATATGGCGCACAGCAGCGTGGAACCCCAGAAGACGAAACGGCTCTGCTTCACCGAAGAGTTGCACTGAAGTTGCAAAAAGTCCAATAGACGAAATATATCAACCCGAGGAGACAAATCCGGGAGTCAGGCGCAGTGTGCAGTGCTGCTGGATGCCACAGGATGGATTCCGTCCCCCTCAGGAGCACCCATCCTGACAGATCGCTGAAGACACGGGAAATCCTGCCATCTGGCCGCTAGATGGCGCACGAAGTCAGATTACATGAGAAGCCAGGTGGCATCACATAGCAGAGCTGAGGCGGCTCCTGCAGGAAGAGGTCCTCCTTCTCGCTGCACTTGGAGCCACTTCTGTTCTTTCCCTCAAAGACCGCAACAAAAGTAGTATAAGCAATCCTAGCTTAAAGGGATTGTCCCCACCTGTGGTCTGTTAAAGCGCAGTCAAGCGTGGTGAAAAATAAAAAATACAGCATACTTACCCAGCAATTTTACTCCCTCTGTCCCTGCCCATCGGTCTCTGGGCTTTCTCCAGGTGTACCCGCTGAGGATGGCTAGGTGAAAATCTTACCCGTTGAGGATCGCCAGGCGAATATCTTACCCGCTGAGGATCGCCAGGCGAATATCTTACCCGCTGAGGATGGCTAGGTGAAAATATTACCCGCAGAGGATGGTTAGGTGAATATCTTACCCGCAGAGGATCGCTAGGTGAAAATCTTACCTGCAGAGGATGGCTAGGTGAATATCTTACCTTCAGATGATGGCTAGGTGAATATCTTACCCGCAGAGGATGGCTAGGTGAACATCTTACCCGCTGAGGATCGCTAGGTGAAAATCTTACCCGCAGAGGATGGCTAGGTGACCATCTTACCTGCAGAGGAATGCTAGGTGAATATCTTACCCGCAGAGGATGGCTAGGTGAACATCTTACCCGCAGAGGATCGCTAGGTGAAAATCTTACCCGCAGAGGATGGCTAGGTGACCATCTTACCTGCAGAGGATGGCTAGGTGAATATCTTACCCGCAGAGGATGGCTAGGTGAACATCTTACCTGCAGAGGAGGGCTAGGTGAATATCTTACCTGCAAAGGAGCGCTAGGCGAATATCTTACCTGCAGAGGATGGCTAGGTGAATATCTTACCTGTAGAGGAATGCTAGGTGAATATACCTTCAGATGATGGCAAGGTGAATATCTTACCTGCAGATGATGGCTAGGTGAATATCTTAGCTTCAGATGATGGCTAGGTGAATATCTTACCTGCAGATGATGGCTAGGTGAAAATCTTACCTGCAGATGATGGCTAGGTGAAAATCTTACCTGCAGAGGATGGCTAGGTGAATATCTTACCTTCAGAGGATGGCTAGGTGAATATCTTACCTGCAGATGATGGCTAGGTGAATATCTTACCTGCAGATGATGGCTAGGTGAATATCTTACCTGCAGATGATGGCAAGGTGAATATCTTACCTGCAGATGATGGCTAAGTGAATATAACTTCAGATGATGGCTAGGTGAATATCTTACCCGCAAAGGATCGCTAGGTGAATATCTTACCTGCAGAGGATCATTAGGTGAATAATACCTGTAGAGGATCATTAGGTGAATAATACCTGTAGAGGATCATTAGGTGAATAATACCTGTAGAGGATCATTAGGTGAATATCTTACCTACAGTGGATTGCTAGGTGAATATCTTACCTGCAGAGGATCGCTAGGTGAATATCTTGTGTTTGTATACTTTACAACATGCTTGACTCTTTTTCAACACATAAAATGGGTGGATAATCCCTTTAAATGTAGCCATAGCTTAGAGACATTTGATATTTCCACCTATCCACACCATATAACGATCTAATACAAATCTTTATAATTCTGTAAGGTTGTGTTCTCACATAGTGCAAACACTCCATATTTTCCCGCTGCGTTTTCTTGTACAAAAAATATGCTGCAAATAACTGTCCCAGCAAAATGGCTGTGACTTCATGACAACTCCTGCCCATCGTGCGTTTTCTGGCATGTGTTTCCTTTATAGTCTTCTATGGTGAAATTGAATTTTCAAGTGCAGATCCAAAGCTTTTCTATACTAAAATTAAAAACTGCTGCTTCAAATCCACACCTAAAACAGATCAAATAAAGGAGAAAACACAGCAAAAATGCAGCAACTAGAGAAGATATTGTTCATCTAGGTGCAGACACCTACAGAAAACATGCAGATAAAAAGCACTAGAAAAAGCTCTATTTATGTGAAAAGAATCTTAATGCATTGCATTACTTTCTGAGGTACTACCACTCACAATTTTGCAGGCCTCAGCATGAAAATCTCCCAGCACAGGTGTGGTGGCGGTACGATCACCGCTGGGAGTTTTGCTTAAGTTGGAGCAGACACACAGCTGTCACTGTCAGGAGTGATTCCTGCATCGCGCTGGGCCATTTAGCTCCCTATATGCCATTATCAATAGTGATTGCAACATTTAGAAGGCTGGAAGAGGGAGGGGGCTACCTCTCCTTTCACATTGGCAATGTCATTGTGAGGGCCCGATTGTAGCCATGGCAACCTGAGGTCATCTTGATGATCTCTGAGTCACCCCAGTTATAGTAAGCCTGTTAGAACATGCTCAGGGCATGGTCTAAGGCCGGTTTCACACTTTCGTTTGGCTGGTCTGTGTATGGCTGCATACTTCCTCCCATAAGCTCCGCCTATGCTCCGCCTACTTCTGCATCGTCCTGCGTACCTATCTTTAACATTGGGTATGCAGGAACATGCGTTATATGCGGATGCGTCCGCATGTGGCGTTTTGACATGCTCGCCGACCGCACGGGAACGCAAAAAAGCTTAAGGGAGGAAGTACGCAGCCATAGGCAGATCAGCCAAACGCAAGTGTGAACTTAGCCTAAGAGGCTTTTGTCACTGTGACTGTAAGAAGAGAAACCAGGCTGGGGGTGTCTCTCTTGTGCCGGGTCCGGAAATGTCAGGGCTGTCTCCTCTGCTGTCCGGGGGAAAGTTTAGGGAACCGGATAGATCTGTGTACAGGCATGGCTGACAGGGGGCATGGCTAAGCGTTACCAGGGTTAAAGCAGCGCGTGGGGACAGAGAGTTGGCGGGAAGGCAGAGCGTGCAGCTGAGGGGAAGAAGAGCTCCTGCTCCGGGGACCGTTAGCTGCGGAGACGCACGCCCGGCCGTGAGGGAAATCTACCGTAGAGACTCTAACGAGAAGCCCACCGGGAGCAGGTTGGCTCACAGACATCGAGGTGCCAATCGCTCCTTAACAGTGCTGCATGGGTGCTGCCTGACAGAGACTGAAACAGGGATCGGATGCCGCTCCCTGAATCACCGATGCATACTTGTCGAGCTTCGCATAATTTTAACGGACTGTGGCCTATAATTTGCCGTCCACTGGAGTCTCCTTATTGAGGACTCCACGGGACATTTCAAAGACTCAACGTTGCCAGACAGGATCGTATCATCGCCTTCTTCAATACCACACCGGAATCACGTCGTGCCGATGGCTGTTGGCGCGGTCATTTACTCTGGAACCATTCCTGTCAGGAGGACACCCAATGGATAAGTGACTTCATTGAGAAAGACTTTCTTTGTTTACCTGAATTGATTTCTCCCCAACCAAACCCCTGTATTCTCTATTCTGCCCGCATTTTACCTCACGTTTTCCCTATTCTGCCCGCATTTTACCTCACATTCTCCCTATCTCCCTGCGTGGAATAAGTATTTGTCAGAGGCGTAGCTAGGGTTTCAACTTAGGGGGGGGGGGGGGGGCGATACATCTGAGTGGGCCCCTAACCAGCTAACCCTGATTACAGCTACGGTTGCGCACTGTAATTGTGAATATAGGGGAACCTCAGAATATGACCGCACTGTTATTGAAAATAGATCTATATACAAAAACGAACATTGACTTTACCGCCATATTGTGACCATATGCAACTTTGATGGTCACAATACTCTGAGTGCCCCTATAACAATGATGCTTAAGTGCCCACTTAACATTTAATAATGTCCCCTAAGTTCCCCCATGAACTGCTCCATTATACACAGTATGGTGAGCTTAAAGCTTCCCTATACACAGTCTAAGGCCCCCACAGCTCCCCTATACACAGTATGATGATTCTACTGTATAACTCCCCTATACACAGTATGATGGGCCCGCAGCTCCCGTATACACAGTATGATGATTCTATAACTCCCCTTTACACAGTATGATGTTCCCACTGCTCCCCTCTACACAGTATGATCCCACTGCTCCCCTATAGATAGTATGAGCCCAATGCTCCCCTATACACAGTATAATGCTGACAGAACTCCACTATAGAAAGTATAATGCCCCTCAGAGCTCACCTATATACAGTGTAATGGGCCAACAGCTCCCATATGCACAATATGCCTTCACAGTTCCCTATACACAGTATGATGGGCCTGCAGCTCCCGTCAAACAGTATGATGTCCCCCACAGTTCCCCTGTACACAGTATGATGGGCCCGCAGCTCCCTTATACACAGTATGATGGGCCCGCAGCTCCCTTATATGCAGTATGATAGGCTTGCAGCTCCCTTATACACGGTATGATGAGCCCGCAGCTCCCATATACACAGTATGATGCGCCCGCATCTCCCTTATACACAGTATGAAAGGCTTGCAGCTCCCTTATACACAGTATGATGGGCCCGCAGCTCCCAAATACACAGTATGATGTGTGCACAGCTTCCTTACACACAGTATGATGGACTCACAGCTCCCTTATACACAGTATGATGTGTGCACAGCTTCCTTACACACAATATGATGGGCCCGCAGCTCCCTTATACACAGTGTGATTGGCCCGCAGCTCCCTTATACACAGTATGATGGACCCGCAGCTCCCATATACACAGTATGATGTGTGCACAGCTCCCTTATACACAGTATGATGGGCTTGCAGCTCCCTTATACACAGTGTAATGGGCCCGCAGCTCCCTTATACACAATGTGATGGGCCCGCAGATCCCTTATACACAGTATGGTGGGCCCGCAGCTCCATTATACACAGTGTGATGGGCCCGCAGCTCCCTTATACACAGTGTGATGGGCCCGCAGCTCCCTTATACACAGTATGATGGACTCACAGCTCCCTTATACACAGTATGATGGGCCCGCAGCTCCCTTATACACAGTATGATGGACTCACAGCTCCCTTATATGTAGTATGATGGGCCCACAGCTCCCTTATATGTAGTATGATTGGCCCGCAGCTCCCTTATACATAGTATGATTGGCCCGCAGCTCCCTTATACACAGTATGATGGGCCCGCAGCTCCCTTATACACAGTATGATGGGCCCGCAGCTCCCTTATACATAGTATGATGGGCCCGCAGCTCCCTTATACATAGTATGATTGGCCCGCAGCTCCCTTATACACAGTATAATGGGCCCGCAGCTCCGTTATACATAGTATGATGGGCCCACAGCTCCCTTATACACAGTATGATGGACCCACAGCTCCCTTATACACAGTATGATGGGCCCGCAGCTCCCATATACACAGTAAGATGGGCCCGCAGCTCCCTTATACATAGTATGATTGGCCCGCAGCTCCCATATACACAGTATAATGGACTCACAGCTCCCTGTCATGATTTGGATGCCCCGGTCATTTACTCATCCTCCGGCGTATTCACTATTTTGTGGCACTGCTGCAGGGCCGCTAATCAAACTTGTGAGCGCAGCTTCTGACTGGCCAGAAGTTAGAAGCTATGTCACAAGCGCTCAATGTAAGACTATGAGGCTATATGCACTTGTTGCGGATTCGTGTGCGGATTTACCGTGGATTTCCTGTGTTTTTTCTGCAGATTCCACCTGCGGTTTTACACCTGTGGAATCCTATACAGGAGCAGGTGTAAAACGCTGCGGAATCCGCAAAAAGAATTGACATGCTGCGGAAAATACAACGCAGCGTTTCCGCGTGGTATTTTACGCACCATTGGCACTGCGGATTTGGTTTTCCATAGGTTTACATGGTACTGTAAACCAGATGGAAAACTGCTGCAGATCTGCAGCGGCTAATCCGCAACGTGTGCAAATAGCCTGACTTGCTTCCGTTAATAACAGTGAGAGCAGGAGTGGATGCTGAAAGTATTTATTAGCTGCTCCTGTGCTGTAAATAAATAATTAAAAAACCTACGTTGGTTCCCCCCTCTTTTTGATAACGAGCCAGGCAAAACTCACAGCTGAGGGCTGTAAGCCTCAGCTGTCAGTTTCAGCTAGGCTAGTTCTCAAGAACAGAAGGGTCCCCATGGTGTACTTTTTAATCATTTAAGTAAATAATTAAAAAAATGGTGTTGGGTCCCCCCATTTTTGACAACCAGCCTTGCTAGAGCAGACAGCTGGGGGCTGGTATTCTCAGGCTAGTAAGTGGCCATGGATATTGGCCCCCCATAGCCTAAAAATAGCAGCCCGCAGTTGCCCAGAAAAGGCACATCTATTAGATGTGCCAATTCTGGTGCTTTGCCTGGCTCTTCCCACTTGCCCTGTAGCGATGGCAAGTGGGGTTCATATTTGTGGGGTTGATGTCACCTTTGTATTGTCCGGTGACATCAAGCCCCGAGGTTAGTAATGGAGAGGCATCTATAAGACACCTATCCATTGCTAATCCTATAGTTATATGGTAAATAAAGTCACAGCCAGAATAAAGTCCTTTAATTGAAAGAATTTCACAGACTCCTTTAATAATCTCAATTAAACCATGCTTATGACCTCGCTAAATTCCACCGAAGCCCTTGTTCTCCTGTAATAAGCCAAAAATAAAAAAAACAACAATATACCATACCTGTCCGTCGTTCTGTCCCATGCCGTAATCCATGTCTGGGGGAACAACACAGCATAGACAGTGACAACCCTGGCACACACTGCAAACACATTTCCTGCAGTGGTGCTCAAGGTGCGCCAAACATCTGTGGAAAAAGTCCAATCTGCCCGAAGATTTTATCCATTATAAGTTTATGCTTAAAACATACAACACTGCCCTTCACCTCTCCAAACAAACCTATTTCAACACCCTCATCACCTCACTATCCAATAACCCGAAATGTCTCTTTGACACTTTTCATTCTCTACTCAACCCAAGAGTGCAGGCCCCAACCATGGAACTCCGCGCTGACTATCTGGCCACTTATTTCAAAGAAAAAATGGATCATATCCGACAGGAAATTATCTACCAATCCCCTCATACCATGCCCTGTCCTCCCTCCACCACGGCATCTAGCTCACTCTCTGACTTTGAACCAGTCACAGAAAAAGAAGTAATCAGGCTCCTTGTATCCTCTTGCCCAACCACTTGCCCCAGTGACCCCATTCCGTCACATCTCCTCCAGTCCCTTTCCCCTGCTCTAACCACTCATCTAACAAAAATATTCAATCTCTCTCTTCTGGTAACTTTCCCTCCTCATTTAAGCATGCCATCATACATCCATTACTTAAAAAAACATCCCTCGATCAAAACTGTGCCGCTAAACTATAGACCTGTCTCTAATCTTCCCTTCATCTCTAAACTCCTAGAATGCCATGGTCCACTCCCGTCTTATCCACTATCTCTCAGATAACGCTCTTTTTGACCCTCTACAATCTGGTTTCCTCTCTTTACACTCTACCGAAACTGTCATTACTAAAGTCTCTAATGATCTACTAACAGCTAAATCTAACGGTCACTGCTCCCTGCTAATTCTCTTGGATCTCTCTGCAGCATTCGACACTGTGGATCATCAGCTCATCCTCCTCACTATGCTCCGCTCCATCGGCCTCAAGGACACCATTCTCTCCTGGTTCTCCTCCTATCTCTCTGACCACTCCTTCACTGTATATTTTGCTGGCTCCTCCTCTCATCTTCCCCTTATTGTTGGGGTTCCTCAAGGATTGGTTCTAGGCCCCCTCCTCTTCTCTTTGTATACTGCCCCTATTGGTCAAACAATCAATAGATTTGGTTTCCATTACCATCTCTATGCTAATGTCACCCAATTATATACTTATTTTCGTTATATCACACCTGATTTTTAGAAAACACTAGTAATTGTCTTACCACGGTCTCTTTCATCATGTCCTCCCTCTATCTGAAACCGAACCTGTCAAAAACTAAACTCCTTGTGTTTCCTCCCTCTACTAATGTACCTATTCCCAACATTGCCATTTCCATGTGTGGTTCCACCATTACTCCCCAGCAACATGCCCACTGTCTTGATTCTGAGCTTTCATTCATCCCACACATCCGATCACTGGCTCGCTCTAGTTATCTGCACCTCAAAAACATTTCTAGAATTCGACCCTTTCTTACTTTTGATTCTGCCAAAACTCTGAATGTTGCTCTTATTCATTCTTGTCTGGACTATTGTAACTCTCTAGTAATTGGTCTCCCTCTTACCAAACTCTCCCCTCTCCAATCTGTCTTGAATGCTGCAGCCAGGATCATATTCCTCACCAATCATTACACTGATGCCTCTACCTTGTGCCAGTCATTACACTGGTTACCCATCCACTCCATGATCCAGTACAAACTTATTACCCTCACCCACAAACCACTCCATGGCTCAGCACCACCCTACATCTTCTCCCTCGTCTCAGTCTACCACCCTACCCGTGCCCTCCATTCTACTAATGACCTGAGGTTAGCATCCTCCATAATTAGAACCTCCCACTCCTGTCTCCAAGACTTTTCACATGCTGCGCCAATTCTTTGGAATGCACTACCCAAGTGCATACGATTAATCCCCAATCCCCACAGTTTTAAGCGTGTCCTAAAAACGCACTTGTTCAGACTGGCCTACCATCTCACCACATTAATCTAACTATTCCTGTGTTGCCCATTCAAAATATTTACCATAACCAGGTTCCTCGCATCATGTTCTCATATGCTTTATGCATTTAATAGCCCTCTGTGTCTGCACTGTTACATACCTAGGCTGACAAACGGTTCATACAGCATTACATGAACACCTGATTCTTACACCTTGGCTGGTCCGAACAACAAAAGCAATTGTTACCATCCACCTTTTGTGTCTCCCCTTTTCCTCATAGATTGTAAGCTTGCGAGCAGGGCCCTCATTCCTCTTGGTATCTGTTTTGATCTATGTGTTTATTGTTACGCTGTAATATCCATTGCATGTACAAGTCCCCTTCAAAATGTAAAGTGCTGCGGAATACATTGGCACTATAGAAATAATAATATTATTATTATAATTAGTTTTCAACCTGGACGGTGCCAAGATGTGACCGTCCAGGCTGAGAACTACTGGTGAATGATGACTACTGGTTGCCGCGAGCGCAACCTCAATGACTAGCGGTGACATCACTGAAGCTCCGTTCCCAGCTGGGATGAACTGCAGTGACCTCAGTGAGTAGTACTGTGAGAAAGTCGCACGGTGAAGAAGCGAGTTCACCGGGAGAATCTCACCGTGAGAATTTTACTGCGGTGAACTTGGCAACGTCCAGGTTGAAAACTAAGTATCTAGCAGAAATGTATTAAGGCATAGGACAGAACGATGGACAAGTATGGTATATTGTTGTTTTTTTATTTTTGGCTTATTAAAGGAGAACGAGGGTTTCAGTTGAATTAGGCGAGGTCATAAGTGTGGTTTAATTGAGATTATTAATAGAGTTTGTGTCATTCTTTCAATTAAAGAACTTTTTTCTGGGTATCTGCGTTTTTATACAATGTGACTATGGGGTTAGTAATGGGAGCGTCTTATTGACGTTTCTCCATTGCTAACCTCGGGGCTTGATGTCACCTGATGGTGACATCAACCCCCTCAACTATTACTCCACTTGCCACCGCTACAGGGCAAGTGGGCAGAGTGAGGCTAAGTGCTAGAATTGCCACATTTTAGAGATGCGCTTTTTCTGGGGCTGCTGAGAGCTGATGTTTTTAGCCTGGGGGCCAGTATCCATGGCCCCTTCCTAGACTATTAATATCAGCCAGCAGCTGTCTGCATAGCCTTTGCTAGTTATTAATTATAGGGGGACCCTACGTCATTTTTTTAGGGTCCCTCGTTTTAATAGCCAGTAAAGGCTAAGTATGCAGCTGTGAGCTGTTATTAATAGTCTGGGAAGCTCCATGGGTATTACCCCCTTCTCAGACTATAAACATCTGTCTTTCTCTCTGCTAGTTACAAAAATTGCGTGAGAGCTCATACCATTTTTTTCTGAAAAATAATCTTTTAATTAAATACATGTACAGTAAGCTGCACACACATTGTACCTATTGTATTTGTCATTGACATCTATATATCTACCTATTCTATTTGTATTTACTGTGTGTAGTCCATCTCGTCTATCCTGTTAGCTCCTGCTGTGATTTTATACTACCGCGGCTGCTGAATTACCGGCTTTTCTTCTATCTATCTATCTATCTATCTATCTATCTATCTATCTATCTATCTATCTATCTATCTATCTATCTATCTACCTATTATGAATACATGTATACAGCTCTGGCAAAAATTAAGAGACTACTGCAAAATATTCAGTTTGTCTGATTTTTCTCTTTACAGGTATATTTTTGGGTAAAATGTAAATTGTTCTTTTATTCTATAAACTTCTGACAACATGTCTCCGAATTTCCAAGCAATGAATTTTGTATTTTTTTCTGACAAAGAAAAATGGTCAAAATAAAAAAAAACAGTGCTTTCAGACCTCAAATAATGCAAAGAAAACAAGTTCATAATCATTTAGAAACAACAATACTAATGTTATAACTCAGGAAGAGTTCAGAAATCAATATTTTGTGGAATAACCATGATTTTTATTCACAGCTTTCATGCGTCTTGACATGCTTTCCACCAGTCTTTCACACTGCTTCTGGAGCAAAAATGTAAGCAGTTCTTCTTTGTTTGATGGCTTGTGACTATCCATCATCCTCTTGATTGCATTTCAGAGGTTTTCAGTGGGGTTCAAGTCTGGAGATTGGGCTGCCCATGACAGGGATTTGATGTGGTGATCTCTTAATTTTTGCCAGAGCTGTATATGTGTGTGTCACTGACATCTATATATACTGTATATGTATTCTATGTGTATATACCTATTGTATCTTTTCTATGCTAACCTGTCACACTGTGAATTCACTGAACGCGTCACATAAATTTTTACCGAATGTTACCGACTTTTTCCGATTTAAAGAATATTGCTCGTGTTACCGATCGCGAATCCGAATGTACCATATTTGTGCCGAATTTATGTTTGGCGTTCCTTTTTCCAAACATGATTGGCTCATCTCTACTCGTAATGATCTGGAGAATCATAATGACAGGTCAGTTTTAGCATTTGGTGAACATGGTAAAAAATAAATCTAAAAAAAATGTGGAATTGCACTTTTTTTGCAATTTCACCGCACTTGTTATTTTTTGCCCATTTTTGAGTACGCGATATGGTAATACCAATGGTGTCGTTCAAAAGTACAACTCGTCCTGCAAAAAACAAGCCATCACATGGCCATATTAATGGAAAAATAAAAGTTATGGCTCTGGGAAGAAGGGGAGCAAAAACAGAAACTCAAAAATGAAAAAGGGCAAGGTCTCAAAGGGGTTAAACCTCACAGCAAGTAGTGTGCTGGAGGAAAATACTCTGGTTTCACATCACTGATGCCATTAAGCAAAGTGAAGCAAATCTCCCCTCCAGCACTTTACCAGTGACTTTGTCACACATGTCATGAGACATGTTAAAAGTGTTAATTGGTGGAGGTCTGGGTGGGTACTAAGACCCCCACTCATTGCTAAAACAAACTGGGAAAAGGCCTTAAATGAGCACTTCTCTCTACGAGGACGGAAGATGGGTTAATAGTAGTGTTGAGCATTCCGATACCGCAAGTATCGGGTATCGGCCGATACTTGCGGGCATCGGAATTCCGATACCGAGATCCGATACTTTTGTGGTATCGGGTATCGGTATCAAAACAACATTAATGTGTAAAATAAAGAATTAAAATAAAAAATATTGCTATAGTCACCTCTCCGACGCAGCCTGCACCTTACCGAGGGAACCGGCAGCGTTGTTTGCTTAAAATTCGCGCTTTAACTTCCTTACGTGAAGTCCCGGCTTGTGATTGGTCGCGTCATCCATGTGACCGCGACGCGACCAATCACAACGCCGGAACGTAATTTTAAAATCCTGAAGGACCTGAAATTACGTCACGGCTTGCTGTGATTGGTTGCGTCGCGGCCACATGGACGACGCGACCAATCACAAGCCGTGACGTCACGGGAGGCTGGACACGCGCGCATTTTAAAATGCGCGCGTCTCCTGCCTCCCGTGACGTCACGGCTTGTGATTGGTCGCGTCGCCCATGTGACCGCGACGCGACCAATCACAACGCCGGGACGTAATTTTAAAATACTGAAGGACCTAAAATTACGTCACGGCTTGCTGTGATTGGTCGCATCGCGGCCACATGGGCGGCGCGCGACCAATCACAAGCCGGGACTTCACGTAAGGAAGTTAAAGCGTGAATTTTAAGCAAACAGCGCTGCCGGTTCCCTCGGTAAGGTGCAGGCTGCGTCGGAGAGGTGAGTATAGCAATATTTTTTATTTTAATTCTTTATTTTACACATTAATATGGTTCCCAGGGCCTGAAGGAGAGTTTCCTCTCCTTCAGACCCTGGGAACCATCAGGAATACCGTCCGATACATGAGTCCCATTGACTTGTATTGGTATCGGGTATCGGTATCGGATTGGATCCGATACTTTGCCGGTATCGGCCGATACTTTCCGATACCGATACTTTCAAGTATCGGACGGTATCGCTCAACACTAGTTAATAGTCTTTCTTTGGAGGCCACTTTCAGTTTTGGTGGAGCGCTTCACTTAACTGAGAATTTCTACTCCACTCCTTTAGCAATTACAGGAGAGACATAAGAGTCCAAAAGTTGCCAGACAGTAACAATATTTATTGAAAAATAGATCACTAACTTTCACATAGAAAATTCACAATATTACAACAATATAGTATATGGATTTATTATCATAGTGACTATATCCATGGATACAAAAAATGACCCAGGGAAACAAGATGGGACATATGTTACTACAGCAGAATCAAGGTATTATGCAACAGACATCATGTTCATACATCACTCACAAGTATTACATACATATACTTCAAACATATAGAGACTTTGCAAGTGATGCATCATTAAGAATAAACTCGTCTCCATATACCTCTGTGCAAGTGTGCCAAAAATATGTAATTAAATAGGGGGATAATTACCCATAGGTATGAGTGTCCCATCCAGGTCCCATCCAGGTCCTGGTCCCTTTACCCCTGGGACACTCATACCTATGGATAATTATCCCCCTATTTAATTACATATTTTTGGCACACTTGCACAGAGGTATATGGGGACGAGTTTATTCTTAATGATGCATCACTTGCAAAGTCTCTATATATTTGAAGTATATGCATGTAATACTTGTGAGTGATGTATGGACATGATGTCTGTTGCATAATACCTTGATTCTGCTGTAGTAACATATGTCCCATCTTGTTTCCCTGGGTCATTTTTTGTATCCATGGATATAGTCACTGTGATAATAAATCCATATACTATATTGTTGTAATATTGTGAATTTTCTATGTGAAAGTTAGTGATCTATTTTTCAATAAATATTGTTACTTTCTGGAAACTTTTGGACTCTTATGTCTCTCCTGTAATTGCATTGCTGTCGAGTCGCCATTTAGATATGTATATGGTCATTCATTACCGGTATTCTTCTTTTCTCTCCTTTAGCGCTTGCTAGGGATGTTAGCTTCTGATATTTCTCTGACATATCAAATGTTTTTTTGAGAGTTAAGCTACACTTTATGAAAGCCGCCTTCCTCACTCAGCAGAACACAAGAACTTGTCTGCAGTTGCTCTGACAGCTCCGTGCTTCAAGCCTCGAATTGTAAAACGATTTAACACTAAATCTGCTGATGCTACAGAGCAACTTTAAGATCTCTTACCTGACACCATAAACCTACACATTATAAAGTATTTCAGTTTTCTCTATTTAGAGTACTACTACCACTATCATTACTGAATGTGGCTGAATATGCCTTTCTCTTGGGCTTCTACCTGTTTTCATGCATTAATGGATTTTGTTTGTTGTTTGAATGCCAATACTGAATACTGATATATATGCTAAATACATACCTGCTTTATTTATCTCCTCAATCAGACACAGGGGTGCAATGCAGAGCATTCCTATTCAGGTTACTGACTACTCTAGTTCTCTGAAGGTTCAGCACATTTATTTATTCATGCCATGCAATTATCTCTTCCTGACCTATGCACCTTAACTTGTCCTATATTCAAATGCCTGACCTCTTACATCATTTATGAAAGGTGTCAGTAATTTACATTAATGCAAAGAAAATGACTATCATGGAAGAGATGGTCTTTTGCCTACAACACATGTAAAGATTTAGAAGTCCAAATATCATCTTATAAACCCACAGTAGGAGCATTAACACCTGGGGCACGCTGGAAAGTGTGAGGCATTTTTACAGTGCAGTTGTTTATTTTAGTGATTGCTTGCATTCTCCATGTTGCTTCTGGAGCATCTTATTTTTACATCCCTACATTGTGAAATTCTACAGTTATCCCTTACCATTATCATCTCTTGGTTTTAGGATGTGTGCCTAAACATTCTGACACTATCAGCATTCATTTTATAATCAAAGTGTTTAGGATGATCCCTGTTTGACAAGTTATCCATACATTCTGCGCAAGGCAGAGTCATAAGAAATAGGTAATTACAAATACAAAAACATTTTAAGTAAGTCTGATATAGAATTGCTCTAGTTGTTTTGAGTTACTTGATTTACTTGTTTTAAATCTTACATCCTGATATAGGTTACGCATGCTAATGTATTACATGGTCTGTCCCATGAACCAGATAACTGAATCAAATCTGCTAATTTGTGGTTCAAATGTTCAGATGTACGCTATTGACTTCTGTGAAATGGGAAGTCGAAAGCCCACACCCCCACATGCAATTTTCTCCTTGTCATAACTGAACTACATTGCACACCATGCCTAGCTGTCAAGTAGTTCACCAAGGAATTATTTGTATCATCTTATCATTATTCAAAGTGTTTTCAGAGCTTGCATGCATTATTTATGTGCTTTATAGTTCCTTATATATTGTAAAGGTTTTCACATTTAGAACACTACTTGCACGACTCTTTAGCTTTGCAAACAAATCTCATTTTATATGAGTAGTAAAAGATGACATCTGCATTGACACCAAGTTATAATCTCAGAGGTGGGATCTAACCCTAACCCCCACCTGTTAGACATTTATGGTATACTGTATATTATGGATATGCCTCAAAAGTCTCAAGATGGGAACACCTTATTATATCTTGGCACAAACAGATCAAACCACCAATCAAGACACACTCTATCGACAATGGAATGGTCATGAACAAACATACTCCATATGCTGCTGCACAGTGGCCTATAGAGGAAGGGGCCCAGCCAGGAAGCTGGTCTTTGCTGTCTCCAACAATATTATTTTTTCATTATATGTTTTGTATATTTAGTTGTACTGGATGCTGTTGTGTTCTCTCAATGATTGGGGTAAATGAGCCGAAACATAACTTTAGGTAAGAGAGGGGTCGCAAACTTTTCTAGCACTCTTATACATAAATGATGCATCAGCAAACTTCGATTAATGAATTCCAATGTTTCTGTAAACACTAAAAATGTATTGGCCTGGCCTGACAGCTGATGTGAACAGACACACAAACTAAGAGCTCTCACTCATAATCCTGAATATCCAGCCTAAACAGACCGAAAGTGGGTAAAACCAACACCTATCGGCTTCTAATACACTTCGGTACCTGCGGGGAGCCAAATTCGGAGATCCGGTGAGAGAATGGACTGTCATAAGGGCTGTGCCAACAATGACAACAAGCTGTTTAACATAAATCTGACCTTGAAGCCCGGTCTCAGAATCACTGGGATCTATTGAAGTGTCCCATAATTATTACCACAGTAAGTGACACTGTTCAGAATTGTAAAATTTGGCCTGGTCATGAAGGTGAAAACAGGCTCGGGGGTTGAAGGGGCTTACATATGGATTTTACCTAAACACTACCTGTCCATATGCCAAACCAGACTTCATCTAAATGTGGAGTAAAATGAAACAAGGCATAGCTCGCAATTAAAACCTTGAGTTGATAAAGGAACTGAGCCCTGAAGGGGGCAGCCCTCCCAATATGTATGATGAAAATATAGTGCCAATTCACTTTTAATATCAAGTTACCGGTGCACAAATACACTATGTGGACAATATACAAACATATACATACACGATGCGTCAGCAATTAATGAATGCATGCACTCCGCTATTACTGCAAAAGCCATCCAACTGCGTCAAGGTGTACTTTCAATATGATTGGTCCCTAAACACTAAATGTGCTACCTCTTCATGTGCCAGACCATGCCTCATCTGAATGGGGAGTGAAAGGAAACCAGGCATAGCTCACAATTAAAACCTTGGGTGGTTTTTCTTTTTTCTAGCACTCTGACTATGCTTCTATGTATTTAATTATCTCCCAGGTTCTTCCTGTAGCTCATCTCTATTGAGATTTAAACTCATGTCCTGCAGTGTGAAAAGCAAAATTATTGCTAGTTTGCCACGGGCTGCACTATTGTGCATTAGAATGTAAAAACGACTTGCTGTCCATATGTTTAACTTGTTAAGCATCTATTAACCGATTTAAGTTTCCAAAGTTGGGACAGAGTTAAAAGATGTGACCTGATCATTCCGATCATTCCGATCATTCTTCAGGCAGCTTCCGCTTGAAATCCAGTCACTATTTTATACATAAAAGTAAAAAAATAGTGGAGGCAAAGTCGTTGCAAGAAACGACTAAAAAGATGTTTCCAGAACAATGCTGCCAATGAGTTTGCTCGAGTTTAAAAGACTTCATGTATACATGCCCTAATCCTTACTCTACAATTTAAAAATAATAAACAAATAAGAAAGAGTGCATTAATAGCCAATAGAATATACATAATAAAAACTTTATTGAATTGCATATCGAAGGCTAAGGGCTCATTCCCATTTGCGATTAAATCAAACGAATGCACTCCAATTAAAAATCGGATTGCATTTGTCCTAACATTATTCTATCATTGTGTTCATCTGCAATTTTTTTCCAGCTCAGATCGCAATTGGACTGTAAAAAAATCAGGACATACTGCAATTGTAATTGGAAATCGGATTGCATTCGGCAACAGAAGTCAATGGATGTGATGTAAAAATTGTTTGGCAATCAGACAGCACTCGACTAATCCGAATACCGTGCAATTTTCTTGGTAAATTACCCACTGGCCCAGGAAATTGCATGAGCCCAATGGAGGAAGTTGTAAGCCAAACCTATCCTGGCAACCTATATAAAAAAAAGAAAACGCCTCTACGAAGATTAGAAACATGGCACCTCACATTAAGGTGAAGATGCTAATTATCTTAGTGCAGAAGCGGCCTTGGCTCAAGGATAGATAAGATATGGCATATCAAGATTGCAGCAGAAGGGATGCATCTTGGACTTACATCTGTCAGCAGATGTATCCCAATTATGAGACGAGCTCCCGAGAGGAGCAAACGACAATAGGAAAGTACCCCAAAATCTGTTAAGCATTTTATGGCTTTATGTATTTTTTGTTTTTTCAAATTACTTACATTTTGATAACCAAGTGACTGTTAACAATGTCTGTAATTGACCTAAATGCTCATACATACCTGTATGCCCAAAATTACTAAGCGTTGTTACTTTTGAATTGTTGACTTATGCACACTTGTGTGTAATTATTTATATTTTTTTATATTGGAATTTGTGGATTTTTCAAAGACATGATGAAATAGAACAGACATTATGCTGTAAATTTTAAAGTTTGTTTACTTTATGAAATATAATTAATCAAAATTTCATTTTTTTTAAAACTTTCCATTACAACAGTGAATGATATCAGCCCCTGTGGTGCAGCTACAGGGATACCTACCATCGTGATCAACAAAGAATTCATATATCTATATGGAGCACCTTAATTTTCTGACCCTTATTTTGGATCTTTGGCCATATGTTTGTGATTTTATTCCCTATGTTATCCATATTTTCTAAAATTACGTTCATTTTGTGAAACTGACAATTAAATAATGTATACTTTATTTTTGCAGTGCTGACTCCAATATACGTGACACAGACAACAATCAGAGTCCGATGCAGCAGACTTGGATCCTGTGGGTATATCTGGGGAGGATGCCGGAGCAGCAGAAGTGCAATCCTCAGATTCTGGCCACCCAACAGCACCAGCGCCCTCGACATCAACAGTTGCAACTAGGGTTGAGCGAAACGGGTCGATCATTTTCAAAAGTCGCCGACTTTTGGCTAAGTCGGCGTCTCATGAAACCCGATCCGACCCCTGTGCTTGTCGGCCATGCGGTACGCGACTTTCGCGCCAAAGTCGCGTTTCAATGACGCGAAAAGCGCCATTTCTCAGCCAATGAAGGTGAACGCAGAGTGTGGGCAGCGTGATGACATAGGTCCTGGTCCCCACCATCTTAGAGAAGGGCATTGCAGTGATTGGCTTGCTGTCTGCGGCGTCACAGGGGCTATAAAGGGGCGTTCCCGCCGACCGCCATCTCACTGCTGCTGATCTGAGCTTAGGGAGAGGTTGCTGCCGCTTCGTCAGAAGCAGGGAGAGCGTTAGGCAGGGTCCACTAACCACCAAACCGCTTGTGCTGTAGCGATTTCCACTGTCCAACACCACCTTCGGTGTGCAGGAACAGTGGAAGCTATTATTTTTTTTTTTTCCTCAGCGCTGTAGCTCATTGGGCTGCCCTAGAAGGCTCCGTGATAGCTGTATTGCTGTGTGTACGCCACTGTGGAAACCAACTGCTTTTTTCAAAGCACATATCCTCTTGTTCCTTTCTGCACAGCTATCTTTTTTGTTTGTCCACACTTTTTATTTAATTTGTGCATCAGTCCACTCCTATTGCTGCCTGCCATACCTGGCTTAGATTACTGCAGGGAGATAGTAATTGTAGGACAGTCCCTGTTTTTTTTTTTTTTGTGGGAGATTAAGATTGGCATTTCTGCTACAGTGCCATCCCTGTGTGTGCCATCTCTCACTGAGTGGGCCATAGAAAGCCTATTTATTTTTTCCGTGATTTGTGTTCTAAATTCTACCTCAACACAAAAACACTACATCAATCAGTGGTAGAAAAATATTGGCCTCAGTCAGGGCTTGTGTGCCACTGCTGTGTGTGCTATCTCTCATTCAGTGGGCTATAGAAAGCCTATTTATTTATTTATTTATTTTTCTTATTATTTGGTTTCTAAAGTCTCCCTGAAAAAAAACAAAAAAAAAAAAAAACAGTGGGAGAGTAATATTGCCCTTTCAGCTTGTGTGCCAGTCTTGACTCCTGGGTGTGCCACCTCTCTCTCATTCAGTGGGCCATAGAAAGGCTATTTATTTTTTTGGTTTTTTTAATATTATTTGGTTTCTAAAGTCTCCCTGAAAATAAAAGAAAAAAAACTTAAGAAAACAGTGGGAGAGTAATATTGCCCTTTCAGCTTGTGCGCCAGTCTTGACTCCTGGGTGTGCCACCTCTCTCTCTAATTGTGGGCCATAGAAAGCCTTTTTTTTTTTGTTTTTTTTTTAATATTATTTGGTTTCTAAAGTCTCCCTTAAAAAACAAAAAATACATAAAAAAACAGTGGGAGAGTAATATTGCCCTTTCAGCTTGTGTGCCAGTCTTGACTCCTGGGTGTGCCACCTCTCTCTCTCATTCAGTGGGCCATAGAAAGCCTATTTATTTTTTTGGTTTTTTTAATATTATTTGGTTTCTAAAGTCTCCCTGAAAAAAAAAAAAACATAAAAAAACAGTGGGAGAGTAATATTGCCCTTTCAGCTTGTGTGCCAGTCTTGACTCCTGGGTGTGCCACCTCTCTCCCTCTCATTCAGTGGGCCATAGAAAGCCTATTTATTTATTTTTTTTAATATTATTGGGTTTCTAAAGTCTCCCTTAAAAAACAAAAAATACATAAAAAAACAGTGGGAGAGTAATATTGCCCTTTCAGCTTGTGTGCCAGTCTTGACTCCTGGGTGTGCCACCTCTCTCATTCAGTGGGCCATAGAAAGCATTTTTTTTTTCCTTGATTTGTGTTCTAAAATCTACCTCAACACAAAAACACTACATCAATCAGTGGGAGAAAAATATTGGCCTCAGTCAGGGCTTGTGTGCCACTGCTGTGTGTGCTATCTCTCATTCAGTGGGCTATAGAAAGCCTATTTATTTATTTATTTTTTTTCTTATTATTTGGTTTCTAAAGTCTCCCTGAAAAAAAAAAAAAAAAAAAAAAAACAGTGGGAGAGTAATATTGCCCTTTCAGCTTGTGTGCCAGTCTTGACTCCTGGGTGTGCCACCTCTCTCTCTCATTCAGTGGGCCATAGAAAGCCTATTTATTTTTTTGTTTTTTTTAATATTATTTGGTTTCTAAAGTCTCCCTGAAAAAAAAAAAAACATAAAAAAACAGTGGGAGAGTAATATTGCCCTTTCAGCTTGTGTGCCAGTCTTGACTCCTGGGTGTGCCACCTCTCTCATTCAGTGGGCCATAGAAAGCCTATTTATTTATTTTTTTAAATATTATTGGGTTTCTAAAGTCTCCCTTAAAAAACAAAAAATACATAAAAAAACAGTGGGAGAGTAATATTGCCCTTTCAGCTTGTGTGCCAGTCTTGACTCCTGGGTGTGCCACCTCTCTCATTCAGTGGGCCATAGAAAGCCTATTTATTTTTTTTTTTAAATATTATTGGGTTTCTAAAGTCTCCCTTAAAAAACAAAAAATACATAAAAAAACAGTGGGAGAGTAATATTGCCCTTTCAGCTTGTGTGCCAGTCTTGACTCCTGGGTGTGCCACCTCTCTCTCTCATTCAGTGGGCCATAGAAAGCCTATTTATTTTTTTGGTTTTTTTAATATTATTTGGTTTCTAAAGTCTCCCTTAAAAAACAAAAAAAACATAAAAAAACAGTGGGAGAGTAATATTGCCCTTTCAGCTTGTGTGCCAGTCTTGACTCCTGGGTGTGCCACCTCTCTCATTCAGTGGGCCATAGAAAGCCTATTTATTTTTTTTTTTAAATATTATTTGGTTTCTAAAGTCTCCCTGAAAAAAAAAAAAACATAAAAAAACAGTGGGAGAGTAATATTGCCCTTTCAGCTTGTGTGCCAGTCTTGACTCCTGGGTGTGCCACCTCTCTCTCTCATTCAGTGGGCCATAGAAAGGCTATTTATTTTTTTGTTTTTTTTAATATTATTTGGTTTCTAAAGTCTCCCTGAAAACAAAAAAAACATAAAAAAAAGTGGGAGAGTAATATTGCCCTTTCAGCTTGTGTGCCAGTCTTGACTCCTGGGTGTGCCACCTCTCTCTCTCATTCAGTGGGCCATAGAAAGCATTTTTTTTTTTCCTTGATTTGTGTTCTAAAATCTACCTCAACACAAAAACACTACATCAATCAGTGGGAGAAAAATATTGGCCTCAGTCAGGGCTTGTGTGCCACTGCTGTGTGTGCTATCTCTCATTCAGTGGGCTATAGAAAGCCTATTTATTTATTTATTTATTTTCTTATTATTTGGTTTCTAAAGTCTCCCTGAAAAAAAAAAAAACATAAAAAAACAGTGGGAGAGTAATATTGCCCTTTCAGCTTGTGTGCCAGTCTTGACTCCTGGGTGTGCCACCTCTCTCTCTCATTCAGTGGGCCATAGAAAGGCTATTTATTTTTTTGTTTTTTTTAATATTATTTGGTTTCTAAAGTCTCCCTGAAAACAAAAAAAACATAAAAAAACAGTGGGAGAGTAATATTGCCCTTTCAGCTTGTGTGCCAGTCTTGACTCCTGGGTGTGCCACCTCTCTCTCTCATTCAGTGGGCCATAGAAAGCATTTTTTTTTTTCCTTGATTTGTGTTCTAAAATCTACCTCAACACAAAAACACTACATCAATCAGTGGGAGAAAAATATTGGCCTCAGTCAGGGCTTGTGTGCCACTGCTGTGTGTGCTATCTCTCATTCAGTGGGCTATAGAAAGCCTATTTATTTATTTATTTTTTTTCTTATTATTTGGTTTCTAAAGTCTCCCTGAAAAAAAAAAAACATAAAAAAACAGTGGGAGAGTAATATTGCCCTTTCAGCTTGTGTGCCAGTCTTGACTCCTGGGTGTGCCACCTCTCTCTCTCATTCAGTGGGCCATAGAAAGGCTATTTATTTTTTTGGTTTTTTTAATATTATTTGGTTTCTAAAGTCTCCCTTAAAAAACAAAAAATACATAAAAAAACAGTGGGAGAGTAATATTGCCCTTTCAGCTTGTGTGCCAGTCTTGACTCCTGGGTGTGCCACCTCTCTCTCTCATTCAGTGGGCCATAGAAAGCCTATTTATTTTTTTGGTTTTTTTAATATTATTTGGTTTCTAAAGTCTCCCTGAGAAAAAAAATAAAATAAATTAGGTGGGAGATTAATATTGACATTAGTGCTTGAGTGACAGTCCTGCGTGTGTGTCATCTCTGTGATTTTGTGCCACAGAAAACAGAGTGTGTAACATTGTGCCTGATTTTCCTTGTGGTCTCACCAACCTGTTAAGGGATATTGAAATCATACTGAAGTTATAGCTCACCGTGTAAGTTGTTTGACAGCAACAAATAAAGTTACTTTGGTTAAGATTTTAAAACAATGAGGAAGTCTGGTGCAAGAGGTCGTCGTGGGCGTTCATTGTCAGCTGGTAATGATGGTAGTGGTAGTGGAGCATCAGGTGGTTGTGGGGATAAAAATATTCCACCTAAGTCTGGAGCTGTGGAGCCAGTTTCGTCGTCAGGCTACACAAGGCCTCGAACGCTCTCTTTTCTGGGAGTAGGAAAACCACTTTTAAAGGCGGAGCAGCAACAGCAAGTTTTGGCTTACATTGCAGACTCAGCCTCTAGCTCTTTTGCCTCCTCTTCCGAAACTGGTAAATGTAAAAGCAGCGCGTCGCTTGTGGATGTTCACGGTCAGGGACAAGTCGCTTCCTTGTCCTCCTCAGCAAAAACTACAACAAGAGAGAAGGATGCAGCAGGCGACACAACGGGTCACTCCATGGAGCTCTTTACACATACCGTCCCTGGCTTAGAAAGTGAAACATTTAACAGGCCATGCCCATTACAAGTAGATTCTGACATGGAGTGCACTGATGCACAGCCACAGCCAGAGTACTATGCTGCTCCTTTGACTCAGACCACCACATTGCCCTCTCAGGGTACAGATCCACAATCAGACCCTGATGAGACTATGTTGCCCCGCCACGAACGCTATACCACCGACCGACACAGTGACACAGACGAAGTTGCACACGAGCTCGAAGAGGAGGTAATAGATGACCCAGTTATTGACCCCGATTGGCAGCCATTGGGGGAACAGGGTGCAGGCGGCAGTAGTTCAGAAGCGGAGGTGGAGGAGGGGCCGCAGCAGGCATCAACATCGCAACAGGTTCCATCTGCCGGGCCCGTATCTGGCCCAAAACGCGTGTCAAAGCCAAAACCTGTTGGAGGACAGCGTGGCCATCCGGTTAAAGCTCAGTCTGCAATCCCTGAAAAGGGATCTGAGTCTAGGAAGAGTGCAGTCTGGCATTTTTTTAAACAACATCCAACTGATCAGCGCAAAGTCATCTGTCAAAAATGTTCAACTAGCTTAAGCAGAGGTCAGAATCTGAAAAGTCTAAATACTAGTTGCATGCATAGACACTTAACCACCATGCATTTTCAAGCCTGGACTAACTACCAAACGTCCCTTAAGGTTGTAGCACCCTCGGCCAATGAAGCTAGTCAGCAACGCAACATCCCTTCCGTCACTGTAAGGCCACCATTTTCCGCACCACCGGCAGTATATGTGCAGGTTTCTTTGCCAGCCAAAAGCAGTCAGGGTCAGGGAACCACCAGTTTTGTAGGAGGAAATATTGCATCTAGGGCACCGGCGGAAACAATACCGTCTCCAACCGTCTCTCAGTCTGCCATGTACACCGGCACACCCGAAAGTTCCACGATCTCCAGCTCTCCAGTCCAGCTCACCCTACATGAGACTCTGGTTAGAAAAAGGAAGTACTTATCCTCGCATCCGCGTACACAGGGTTTTAACGCCCACATAGCTAGACTAATCTCGTTAGAGATGATGCCCTACCGGTTAGTTGAAAGCGAAGCTTTCAAAGCCCTGATGGAGTACGCTGAACCACGATACGAGCTACCCAGTCGACACTTTTTTTCCAGAAAAGCCATCCCAGCCCTGCACCAGCATGTTAAACAGCGCATCGTCCATGCACTCAGGCAATCTGTGAGTACAAAGGTGCACCTGACTACAGATGCATGGACCAGTAGGCATGGCCAGGGACGTTATGTGTCCATCACGGCACACTGGGTGAATGTGGTGGATGCAGGGTCCACAGGCGACATCAATTTAGGGACAGTTGTGCCTAGCCCACGGTCTAGGAAACAGTTGGCTGTAGGCGTTCGCACCCCCTCCTCCTCCTCCTCCTCGTCCTCCTGCAGAAGCTACAGCTCTTCCACAGAACGCAGTCTGCCAACCACTCCATCAGCAGATGACACTGTTGCACACCAGTTGTCCCATTATGGGCCAGCTACTGCCAAGCGTCAGCAGGCTGTATTGGCTATGAAGTGTTTGGGCGACAACAGACACACCGCGGAAGTTCTATCCGAGTTCTTGCAACAAGAAACGCAGTCGTGGCTGGGCACAGTAGATCTTGAGGCAGGCAAGGTAGTGAGTGATAACGGAAGGAATTTCATGGCTGCCATCTCCCTTTCCCAACTGAAACACATTCCTTGCCTGGCTCACACCTTAAACCTGGTGGTGCAGTGCTTATTGAAAACTTATCCTGGGTTCTCCGACCTGCTCCTCAAAGTGCGTGCACTTTGCTCACATATCCGACGTTCGCCTGTACACGCCAGCCGTATGCAGACCTATCAGCGGTCTTTGAACCTTCCCCAGCATCGCCTAATCATAGACGTTGCAACAAGGTGGAACTCAACACTGCACATGCTTCAGAGACTGTGCGAACAGAGGCGTGCTGTTATTTATTTGTGGGAGGATACACGGGCAGGAAGTAGGATGGCAGACATGGAGTTGTCAGGTGTGCAGTGGTCTAAGATACAAGACATGTGTCAAGTCCTTCAGTGTTTTGAGGAATGCACACGGCTGGTTAGTGCAGACAACGCCGTAATAAGCATGAGCATCCCCCTAATGCGTCTGCTGATGCAAAGTTTGACGCACATAAAGGAGCAGGCGTCTGCACCAGAGGAAGAGGAAAGCCTTGATGACAGTCAGCCATTGTCTGGTCAGGGCAGTGTACAGGACGAGGTAGCGGGCGAAGAGGAGGTGGAGGACGAGGAGGATGATGGGGATGAGTATATTTTTAATGCCGAACCTTTCCCGGGGGCACAGGAAATTGGTTGCGTGTCACGGCCGGGTTCTGGTTTTTTGAGGGACACAAGTGACGTAGATTTGCCTGCAACTACCCCTCAACCAATCACAACCGGAGATTTGACAACTGGAACTTTGGCCCACATGGCGGATTATGCCTTACGTATCCTAAAAAGGGACACACGCATTACGAAAATGATGAACGATGACGATTACTGGTTGGCCTGCCTCCTTGATCCACGCTATAAAGGCAAATTGCAAAATATTATGCCACATGAGAACTTGGAACTAATATTAGCAACCAAACAATCAACTCTTGTTGACCGTTTGCTTCAGGCATTCCCAGCACACAGCGCACGTGATCGTTCTCACACGAGCTCCAGGGGGCAGCAGACTAGGAGTGTTAGGGGTGCACACATCAGAAGTGGCGTTGGACAGAGGGGTTTTCTGACCAGGTTGTGGAGTGATTTTGCTATGACCGCAGACAGGACAGGTACTGCTGCATCAATTGAAAGTGACAGGAGACAACATTTGTCCAGTATGGTTACTAACTATTTTTCATCCCTTATCGATGTTCTCCCTCAACCGTCATTCCCATTTGATTACTGGGCCTCCAAATTAGACACCTGGCCAGAATTGGCAGAATATGCATTGCAGGAGCTTGCTTGCCCGGCAGCAAGTGTCCTATCAGAAAGAGTATTCAGTGCTGCAGGTTCAATATTAACCGAAAAAAGGACTCGTCTGGCTACCCAAAATGTTGACGATCTAACATTCATTAAAATGAACCACAACTGGATTTCGAAATCTTTTGCCCCACCTTGCCCGGCCGACACCTAGCTTTCCTATGAAAAGCTCTTGCCTGTGAATTACTTTTCTAATGTCTAATTTGCTGCAGCTGATTGTACAGCATACGACATGTTTACACCTCCCTAAATGGCAAAACTCCCCACACGGGGCCGTGGTATCGCGACTTGGCGCAAGCACCCGTGAGACTGCTGTTTGTCTGAAGAGGTGGGTGTGCTCGCTTTTGGTTGACGGCATTGCTACTGGGTCCCTCATAGTACAATGTAGAGTCTCTGGCGGTGGTGGTGCGCACCCAACGTCAGACACACCGTTGTAACATGAGGGGCCCTGGGGCGGTCCCGCCGGCCTCAAGAGAGTTCCCCCCTACCCCAGCTCAAAATGTGCTCTACCACGTGCAAAATTATGTCGCACAGCTCCACCAATCTTTAGTCTATTCGCTGACATCATTCAATGTCTGGCACTGACAATACAAATTTGTAGACATCTATGATGCAACTTAAAGTAGTCTGTGTCTGTGTCCTATATTGGCACCATTAAATAGTTACTGCCAAATTACTATGTCAGAAACTCAGTAGATGAGCCCACCCCTGTACCTAAGTATGCCACCTTTTTTTTTGTTTTGGTTGTTTTGCGAGACATTAACATCTATTTATATTTTGGGAGTACTGGGACAGACACTCCTTGCACTACTCCTCCACTCACCACCAAGCTGCCTGTGTATCCATGTAACCGCTGTAAAGCTGCCATGAGCCTATTGTTTGTTATTTTAGGCCTTTGATAGCCTGTCTGCGGTCCCTACTTTAAATACTCCTCCACTGACCACCAAGCTGCCTGTGTATCCATGTAACCGATGTAAAACTGCCATGAGCCTATTGTTTGTTATTTTAGGCCTTTGATAGCCTGTCTGCGGTCCCTACTTTAAATACTCCTCCACTCACCACCAAGCTGCCTGTGTATCCATGTAACCGCTGTAAAGCTGCCATGAGCCTATTGTTTGTTATTTTAGGCCTTTGATAGCCTGTCTGCGGTCCCTACTTTAAATACTCCTCCACTCATCACCAGCTGCCTGCCCGTGTATCCATGTAACCGCTGTAAAACTGCCGTGAGCCTATTGTTTGTTATTTTAGGCCTTTGATAGCCTGTCTGCGGTCCCTACTTTAAATACTCCTCCACTCATCACCAGCTGCCTGCCCGTGTATCCATGTAACCGCTGTAAAACTGCCATGAGCCTATTGTTTGTTATTTTAGGCCTTTGATAGCCTGTCTGCGGTCCCTACTTTAAATACTCCTCCACTCACCACCAAGCTGCCTGTGTATCCATGTAACCGCTGTAAAGCTGCCATGAGCCTATTGTTTGTTATTTTAGGCCTTTGATAGCCTGTCTGCGGTCCCTACTTTAAATACTCCTCCACTCATCACCAGCTGCCTGCCCGTGTATCCATGTAACCACTGTAAAACTGCCATGAGCCTATTGTTTGTTATTTTAGGCCTTTGATAGCCTGTCTGCGGTCCCTACTTTAAATACTCCTCCACTCATCACCAGCTGCCTGCCCGTGTATCCATGTAACCGCTGTAAAACTGCCATGAGCCTATTGTTTGTTATTTTAGGCCTTTGATAGCCTGTCTGCGGTCCCTACTTTAAATACTCCTCCACTCACCACCAAGCTGCCTGTGTATCCATGTAACCGCTGTAAAGCTGCCATGAGCCTATTGTTTGTTATTTTAGGCCTTTGATAGCCTGTCTGCGGTCCCTACTTTAAATACTCCTCCACTCACCACCAAGCTGCCTGTGTATCCATGTAACCGATGTAAAACTGCCATGAGCCTATTGTTTGTTATTTTAGGCCTTTGATAGCCTGTCTGCGGTCCCTACTTTAAATACTCCTCCACTCACCACCAAGCTGCCTGTGTATCCATGTAACCGCTGTAAAGCTGCCATGAGCCTATTGTTTGTTATTTTAGGCCTTTGATAGCCTGTCTGCGGTCCCTACTTTAAATACTCCTCCACTCACCACCAAGCTGCCTGTGTATCCATGTAACCGCTGTAAAGCTGCCATGAGCCTATTGTTTGTTATTTTAGGCCTTTGATAGCCTGTCTGCGGTCCCTACTTTAAATACTCCTCCACTCACCACCAAGCTGCCTGTGTATCCATGTAACCGATGTAAAACTGCCATGAGCCTATTGTTTGTTATTTTAGGCCTTTGATAGCCTGTCTGCGGTCCCTACTTTAAATACTCCTCCACTCACCACCAAGCTGCCTGTGTATCCATGTAACCGCTGTAAAGCTGCCATGAGCCTATTGTTTGTTATTTTAGGCCTTTGATAGCCTGTCTGCGGTCCCTACTTTAAATACTCCTCCACTCATCACCAGCTGCCTGCCCGTGTATCCATGTAACCGCTGTAAAACTGCCATGAGCCTATTGTTTGTTATTTTAGGCCTTTGATAGCCTGTCTGCGGTCCCTACTTTAAATACTCCTCCACTCATCACCAGCTGCCTGCCCGTGTATCCATGTAACCGCTGTAAAACTGCCATGAGCCTATTGTTTGTTATTTTAGGCCTTTGATAGCCTGTCTGCGGTCCCTACTTTAAATACTCCTCCACTCACCACCAAGCTGCCTGTGTATCCATGTAACCGCTGTAAAGCTGCCATGAGCCTATTGTTTGTTATTTTAGGCCTTTGATAGCCTGTCTGCGGTCCCTACTTTAAATACTCCTCCACTCATCACCAGCTGCCTGCCCGTGTATCCATGTAACCGCTGTAAAACTGCCATGAGCCTATTGTTTGTTATTTTAGGCCTTTGATAGCCTGTCTGCGGTCCCTACTTTAAATACTCCTCCACTCATCACCAGCTGCCTGCCCGTGTATCCATGTAACCGCTGTAAAACTGCCATGAGCCTATTGTTTGTTATTTTAGGCCTTTGATAGCCTGTCTGCGGTCCCTACTTTAAATACTCCTCCACTCATCACCAGCTGCCTGCCCGTGTATCCATGTAACTGCTGTAAAACTGCCATGAGCCTATTGTTTGTTATTTTAGGCCTTTGATAGCCTGTCTGCGGTCCCTACTTTAAATACTCCTCCACTGACCACCAAGCTGCCTGTGTATCCATGTAACCGATGTAAAACTGCCATGAGCCTATTGTTTGTTATTTTAGGCCTTTGATAGCCTGTCTGCGGTCCCTACTTTAAATACTCCTCCACTCACCACCAAGCTGCCTGTGTATCCATGTAACCGCTGTAAAGCTGCCATGAGCCTATTGTTTGTTATTTTAGGCCTTTGATAGCCTGTCTGCGGTCCCTACTTTAAATACTCCTCCACTCATCACCAGCTGCCTGCCCGTGTATCCATGTAACCGCTATAAAACTGCCGTGAGCCTATTGTTTGTTATTTTAGGCCTTTGATAGCCTGTCTGCGGTCCCTACTTTAAATACTCCTCCACTCATCACCAGCTGCCTGCCCGTGTATCCATGTAACCGCTGTAAAACTGCCATGAGCCTATTGTTTGTTATTTTAGGCCTTTGATAGCCTGTCTGCGGTCCCTACTTTAAATACTCCTCCACTCACCACCAAGCTGCCTGTGTATCCATGTAACCGCTGTAAAGCTGCCATGAGCCTATTGTTTGTTATTTTAGGCCTTTGATAGCCTGTCTGCGGTCCCTACTTTAAATACTCCTCCACTCATCACCAGCTGCCTGCCCGTGTATCCATGTAACCACTGTAAAACTGCCATGAGCCTATTGTTTGTTATTTTAGGCCTTTGATAGCCTGTCTGCGGTCCCTACTTTAAATACTCCTCCACTCATCACCAGCTGCCTGCCCGTGTATCCATGTAACCGCTGTAAAACTGCCATGAGCCTATTGTTTGTTATTTTAGGCCTTTGATAGCCTGTCTGCGGTCCCTACTTTAAATACTCCTCCACTCACCACCAAGCTGCCTGTGTATCCATGTAACCGCTGTAAAGCTGCCATGAGCCTATTGTTTGTTATTTTAGGCCTTTGATAGCCTGTCTGCGGTCCCTACTTTAAATACTCCTCCACTCACCACCAAGCTGCCTGTGTATCCATGTAACCGATGTAAAACTGCCATGAGCCTATTGTTTGTTATTTTAGGCCTTTGATAGCCTGTCTGCGGTCCCTACTTTAAATACTCCTCCACTCACCACCAAGCTGCCTGTGTATCCATGTAACCGCTGTAAAGCTGCCATGAGCCTATTGTTTGTTATTTTAGGCCTTTGATAGCCTGTCTGCGGTCCCTACTTTAAATACTCCTCCACTCACCACCAAGCTGCCTGTGTATCCATGTAACCGCTGTAAAGCTGCCATGAGCCTATTGTTTGTTATTTTAGGCCTTTGATAGCCTGTCTGCGGTCCCTACTTTAAATACTCCTCCACTCACCACCAAGCTGCCTGTGTATCCATGTAACCGATGTAAAACTGCCATGAGCCTATTGTTTGTTATTTTAGGCCTTTGATAGCCTGTCTGCGGTCCCTACTTTAAATACTCCTCCACTCACCACCAAGCTGCCTGTGTATCCATGTAACCGCTGTAAAGCTGCCATGAGCCTATTGTTTGTTATTTTAGGCCTTTGATAGCCTGTCTGCGGTCCCTACTTTAAATACTCCTCCACTCATCACCAGCTGCCTGCCCGTGTATCCATGTAACCGCTGTAAAACTGCCATGAGCCTATTGTTTGTTATTTTAGGCCTTTGATAGCCTGTCTGCGGTCCCTACTTTAAATACTCCTCCACTCATCACCAGCTGCCTGCCCGTGTATCCATGTAACCGCTGTAAAACTGCCATGAGCCTATTGTTTGTTATTTTAGGCCTTTGATAGCCTGTCTGCGGTCCCTACTTTAAATACTCCTCCACTCATCACCAGCTGCCTGCCCGTGTATCCATGTAACTGCTGTAAAACTGCCATGAGCCTATTGTTTGTTATTTTAGGCCTTTGATAGCCTGTCTGCGGTCCCTACTTTAAATACTCCTCCACTCACCACCAAGCTGCCTGTGTATCCATGTAACCGCTGTAAAGCTGCCATGAGCCTATTGTTTGTTATTTTAGGCCTTTGATAGCCTGTCTGGTGTCCCTACTTTAAATACTCCTCCACTGACCACCAAGCTGCCTGTGTATCCATGTAACCGATGTAAAACTGCAGTATTTTGCTTATAAAAAAGAAAATACTGGAGAGATATCAAATGCAGACATTTTAACATTAAAAACAAAAACACATACAACAAAAAACTGGTACAGTACAAAAATTGGCCACCAGCTACAAAAACTTGCTCCTGCAAGTAGTTAACTGAAAGGTTTTTTTCCATTGAAAACACAGATATGGCATCCACCGAGTGTTGTCCTGTCGCGTCTTCTTTATATTATTGCCAAGAAGCTGCAACTGAATAAAGCTGAGCTTCTACCTTCTGCCTCTTACTAACTGCTGTTTTTTTTAAAAATTGGCTGTTCCGGCCTACTAAAGGTGTCTGTCTGCCCCTGCCTGGTGTTGTCCTCAACTGAATAAAGCTGAGCTTCAACCTTCAGTTCCAAATTACCATTTTTAAAAATGCAATTGGCTGTTCCGGCCTACTAAAGGTGAATGTCTGCCCCTGCCTGGTGTTGTCCTCAACTGAATAAAGCTGAGCTTCTACCTTCTGTTCCAAATTACCATTTTTAAAAATGCAATTGGCTGTTCCGGCCTACTAAAGGTGAATGTCTGCCCCTGCCTGGTGTTGTCCTCAACTGAATAAAGCTGAGCTTCTACCTTCTGTTCCAAATTACCATTTTTAAAAATGCCATTGGCTGTTCCGGCCTACTAAAGGTGTCTGTCTGCCCCTGCCTGGTGTTGTCCTCAACTGAATAAAGCTGAGCTTCTACCTTCTGTTCCAAATTACCATTTTTAAAAATGCAATTGGCTGTTCCGGCCTACTAAAGGTGAATGTCTGCCCCTGCCTGGTGTTGTCCTCAACTGAATAAAGCTGAGCTTCTACCTTCTGTTCCAAATTACCTTTTTTAAAAATGCCATTGGCTGTTCCGGCCTACTAAAGGTGTCTGTCTGCCCCTGCCTGGTGTTGTCCTCAACTGAATAAAGCTGAGCTTCAACCTTCAGTTCCAAATTACCATTTTTAAAAATGCAATTGGCTGTTCCGGCCTACTAAAGGTGTCTGTCTGCCCCTGCCTGGTGTTGTCCTCAACTGAATAAAGCTGAGCTTCTACCTTCTGCCTCTTACTAACTGCTGTTTTTTTTAAAAATTGGCTGTTCCGGCCTACTAAAGGTGAATGTCTGCCCCTGCCTGGTGTTGTCCTCAACTGAATAAAGCTGAGCTTCAACCTTCAGTTCCAAATTACCATTTTTAAAAATGCAATTGGCTGTTCCGGCCTACTAAAGGTGAATGTCTGCCCCTGCCTGGTGTTGTCCTCAACTGAATAAAGCTGAGCTTCTACCTTCTGTTCCAAATTACCATTTTTAAAAATGCAATTGGCTGTTCCGGCCTACTAAAGGTGAATGTCTGCCCCTGCCTGGTGTTGTCCTCAACTGAATAAAGCTGAGCTTCTACCTTCTGTTCCAAATTACCATTTTTAAAAATGCCATTGGCTGTTCCGGCCTACTAAAGGTGTCTGTCTGCCCCTGCCTGGTGTTGTCCTCAACTGAATAAAGCTGAGCTTCTACCTTCTGTTCCAAATTACCATTTTTAAAAATGCAATTGGCTGTTCCGGCCTACTAAAGGTGAATGTCTGCCCCTGCCTGGTGTTGTCCTCAACTGAATAAAGCTGAGCTTCTACCTTCTGTTCCAAATTACCATTTTTAAAAATGCCATTGGCTGTTCCGGCCTACTAAAGGTGTCTGTCTGCCCCTGCCTGGTGTTGTCCTCAACTGAATAAAGCTGAGCTTCAACCTTCAGTTCCAAATTACCATTTTTAAAAATGCAATTGGCTGTTCCGGCCTACTAAAGGTGTCTGTCTGCCCCTGCCTGGTGTTGTCCTCAACTGAATAAAGCTGAGCTTCTACCTTCTGCCTCTTACTAACTGCTGTTTTTTTTAAAAATTGGCTGTTCCGGCCTACTAAAGGTGTCTGTCTGCCCCTGCCTGGTGTTGTCCTCAACTGAATAAAGCTGAGCTTCAACCTTCAGTTCCAAATTACCATTTTTAAAAATGCAATTGGCTGTTCCGGCCTACTAAAGGTGTCTGTCTGCCCCTGCCTGGTGTTGTCCTCAACTGAATAAAGCTGAGCTTCTACCTTCTGCCTCTTACTAACTGCTGTTTTTTTAAAAAATTGGCTGTTCCGGCCTACTAAAGGTGAATGTCTGCCCCTGCCTGGTGTTGTCCTCAACTGAATAAAGCTGAGCTTCAACCTTCAGTTCCAAATTACCATTTTTAAAAATGCAATTGGCTGTTCCGGCCTACTAAAGGTGAATGTCTGCCCCTGCCTGGTGTTGTCCTCAACTGAATAAAGCTGAGCTTCTACCTTCTGTTCCAAATTACCATTTTTAAAAATGCAATTGGCTGTTCCGGCCTACTAAAGGTGAATGTCTGCCCCTGCCTGGTGTTGTCCTCAACTGAATAAAGCTGAGCTTCTACCTTCTGTTCCAAATTACCATTTTTAAAAATGCCATTGGCTGTTCCGGCCTACTAAAGGTGTCTGTCTGCCCCTGCCTGGTGTTGTCCTCAACTGAATAAAGCTGAGCTTCAACCTTCAGTTCCAAATTACCATTTTTAAAAATGCAATTGGCTGTTCCGGCCTACTAAAGGTATCTGTCTGCCCCTGCCTGGTGTTGTCCTCAACTGAATAAAGCTGAGCTTCTACCTTCTGCCTCTTACTAACTGCTGTTTTTTTAAAAAATTGGCTGTTCCGGCCTACTAAAGGTGTCTGTCTGCCCCTGCCTGGTGTTGTCCTCAACTGAACAAAGCTGAGCTTCCACATTCTGGCTTTCGCCCTATACTATCAGATATTAAACTGCATTTGGCCTACTAGTGTGGTTAGGCCCTTGAAACAGTGTCTGCTGCTCTTGGGTTTGCTACTCCACTGAACAAAGCAATGCCGCCTGTTTAGTCCTGTTACCAATTTTGAACTGCATTTAGCCTACTTTATTCTTTGGCCCTATATCTGTTTCCTCCTCATCCTGCCCATTGCCCAGCCACTGCTAGATGAGTCTGCTGGTACATTGACCTAGACCACTACATTCCCCTTATACTCTACACAGCCAGAATCTGACCCTGCTGAAAGTAAGGTTCCCCTTCCCGCATGTTATACCACCTTACACAGGGACAGAGAGGAAGGTGCAGATGAAAGTGCAGGTTCCTTCATCAGGTGGGGGGGCATACTCGTTGGCGACATCACTGGCACAGGGCCCCTCAGAGTACGCAAAAGTGTCGCTGCTGGTGGGAGGCGCCCCCGCCATGCAAACACACATCGCTGTACTTTGAGGGGCCCTGTGCCAGTGCCAATGCGAACGAGTGGGCCCCCCCTGCTTGCTCAGGATCACAGCACTTGCAACGTTGAAATACTTACCTTTCCCTGCAACACCGCCGTGACGTAGTCCGCATTTCCTGGGCCCACGAAAAACTTGAGCCGGCCCTACTCCCCCCACAACTTTTGCCAAATGACCCCCAATTCCCTATGCCCAACTATTATTATAAAGTTAATTAAGATTGACAAGCTTCAGAAACAAGAATGGATGTTTTTGGCATTAAAATGGGCACTGTAGGTGTTTTCCTGGCCTCCACTCACTGCCGACTATGCTTCCCCATTGACTTGCATTGGGTTTCGTGTTTCGGTCGATCCCCGACTTTTAGCGATAATCGGCCGACTGCACTCGACTCGACTCTGGACAAAATCGGGTTTCACAAAACCCGACTCGATCTTAAAAAAATGAAAGTCGCTCAACTCTAGTTGCAACCACTGGTGAACCTACGCCACCTATAGAACCAGCAACTGGCACAGAGGAAGTTGAAGAGCATTGGTGCAGCAACTTAAACCTTCCACTGAATAACTTGCCCATTGCAGCCCCCATTCCCAAAAACGTACGCACAGGAGGGAGCTCCACATCATCACGGCCAGGCGCAAGATAGACAGTGGTGTTTTAGACTATCTCTTGGGCACGATGAATAAGGATGGCTTTTGCATGCAGTGTGGCACAATACATGTGGGACATTGCTCGACCTTTGCGGCTCCATGCCCGCAATGCGATTCATTAAATTTTGGACTCATGAAAAAAACCCAATAACCTCAAGGAGGTCTTTGATTTCCTTGATGACTGGTACCAGTCACAACGCAAGTGTTTGCAACCACCAGATGAGGAGGAAGCCACCACGGGCCCATCCAGACTGCCACCACCATAGCACACACACCGATGCCAACACCCATTCGCAGGGTTGAGACAACAATGCTTTGTCTGGGACCAGATGCCTCGACATAGTTATGTGTAATGGTCTGGTATAGGTAAGAAAATGGACACCTTTTATCCCTCGAAAAGGAGCCATCCTTGGCCATGCCTGGCCCTACCAAGGGGGAGCATTTTGTGGGCCATCACCCGCAGGAACAACCACCTTTGAGGCAAGTTTACTTGTACCTTGCAGATTCTGCTCACACCCAGGTAATGGGTCCAACCTTGTTACCCTCCCAAACATCTTTGTCAGGCCATCTTCCTTCCTAACAGTGTAGGTCACCAACATACCACAATTTATAATAACAGGAGTGTGTGTATGCTGTTATTGTAGTTTGTGCGAAGAGTTGCTATTTTCACACCTTTATCACATATGCATATGAAGAACTATGTTTCATAGTATGTTGTACTGTTTTGTGCTAATAAAACTTGTTTGATCATTATAGTCATGTATCCTAATTTGAAACGGCACAAAACCAATTTGCGAAAAATTTCTTTTAAAAAGCAAAAATACAATATTTTGTTTTAAACATATACAAGAACAAGGGGATAAGGGAAACAAAATATATCCATTTAAAATTAATGGATGAACAGCGTGCTCATTCTGCCATTCTATTTCTTCCTCAGGAGTGATGAAATAGGATGTGAAAATATCACAAATCTTAAGGCAGGAAGACTGGCATCATGTAGTCGGCCCAGGGGGAGCAAGGAAGGGAATGACCACATCCTCTTCTGTTTCACGACCATTAGCATACCCACATTCTTGCATGCGGGTAAAGTTATGTAACATCACACATGCCTTGATGACTCCATTAACATTAGGTTCAATTAGTTTTAGGGCCTCCAGAAAAACAAGATTTTTGGCACAAAGGATGCCAAAGCCACACTCCACCATTCTGCGTGCATGAGCAAGACAGTAGTTCAAAATCTGTCTCCGGTAATTGAGTGCTCGACAGGGGTACGGCCGCATCACATGTCGTGATAATTAAAAGACCTCATCTGCAACAAACACATAGGGTGTTGGCTCACCTCTTGACCCCGGAAGAAAACATGGTGATGGTACAGCAAGGTCATTATTGTGAAGGCGGCGGCCCATAACAGAGGTGTTAAAAGTTCTAAAATCACCAGTTCCACCATAGGGCCCAATATCAACTATATATATATAATCACTGTCCATTGATGCTAATAGTACAACCGAAACATACTGTTTATAGTTGAAATATTGGAACCCTGACATTGGTGGCTTCTTCATGATGTGTTTGCTATCTATGGCCCCAATGAAGTTAGGACATTGGTTTTTGGCATAAAATCCACGTGACATTTTCAATCAGTATCATTGGCCAGGCTCCAGCATAACTTCTGAAAGGAAGGTGAGACATATATGTGCACAGGTGTGATCCACAATTGCTGAAATCGTAGACTTGCCAAGGAGAAATTCAAAATGAAGTGTGGCAAATGAAACACCAGTAGCTAGGAACCTAATGCACACATTAAAAATTACATAATTTTAATCTGCTACATAATATTAATACTAAAACAATAATAAAAAAACACTATTTTTGTGTTGGGGCTGAGAGCATATTAAAGTACAGGTCTCCCAACATATGGCAGGATATAATTACAACAGTGGAGTACTCCCAATACTATAGCAAACTAGAAACAGAGCAGAGTAAACCGAAATCCACCAAAGGATAATATGAATCAAGTAAATTTTATTAGAACATCACATTAAAAACACATTAGGCAAAAAATACATGATAACGATTAGAGAACTGTGGAGGAGACATGAAGGTAGGGATACCCCTTTGATAAAGCAGGTACATGAAACACTCATCAGGGGCTGCAAGGAGGGCATCAGCAGTCCAGACTCACTAGTGGTAAGCAGGTTTTATCTTTTATGGCAGCGTATATTATTGGTATACAGGGTACACTCTATAATTAATTGCATTGTCTACCATTCAGTGTTGCCTACACTGATGCTGCAGTGATCTTTTGGTCCTGCTTCCCCAAGTCTTACTCTGACCTATACCCTCTCCTTTGCCTACCTTCATGTCTCCTCCTCAGTTCTCTAATTGATATCATGTATTTTTTGCCTAACATGTATGCTTGCATAGTTCATCGTAGAGTCGATGGAAGTGTCCTTTTGTTACCAGTTTGGTCAGGAGTAGATGTATCCAGTATTACCTACTCTTCCACAGACCACCAACAATTGGGCAAGGCTCACCATAGGGCCGAGACAACACCCAGTGAACTAAGATCCGCTCAGTAGTATTAAACGTCAGGTTGAAGGACATTTTAAGCCACAAAAATACTAAGAAATAAGCCAACGGTTATTAGGAGGGAAAAGACAACAAACCTATATGTGCTCCCTGTGTCAAACAAGAAAAAGTGGCCTTTTATAGGTTTTGACCTAAGGATTATTTAAGCTTATAATGAACACACATGCAGAAAATAGCAACACAATTGTGTGAAAATCGGATGGCATTCGCATCACATACTCTGAAACTAGGAATGTAAATTGCAAAATCACACTACATTTGCTGAAGAATGGGAAACAAAATCGCACAACACTTGTCTGACTATCCAGCATTAAAATCGGATAGAATTTAAAAATGCTAGTGTGTCTCTGGCTTTAGGCTGAAAATCCCCGCCGGTCAGAGATCCGCGGTTCCCACGCTGTCAAAAGACAGCGTGAGCGCTCAGCTGTGATCGGAGGTATAAAGTTTACCTCTGGTCACTGGTGTCAGCTGATGGGACTACAGCTCCCTTCATCCAACGCCTGCTGCCGCAAATAACAGTGAGAGCAGGAGCAGCTGATGGGAGTATTTATTAGCCAGCTCCTGCACTGTAAATAAATAATAAAATAAAAAAACAGCGTGGGTTTGCTTATATTTTTGATAACCAGCCAGGCAAAACTCACAGTTGGGGCCTTAGCTGTCAACTTCAACAAGGCTAGTTATCAAGAATAGAGGGGTCCCCACTAGTGATGAGCGAGTATGCTCATTACTTGGGTTTCTCCAAGCATGCTCGGGTGGTATCCAAGTATTTTGGCGTGCTCGGAGATTGCGTTTATGTTGACACAGCTGTATGATTTGCCGCTACTAGACAGCTTGAATACATGTGGGGGTTGCTTAACAAACAGGCAGTCCCCACATGTATTCAAGCTGTCTAGCAGCCGCAAATCATACAGCTGCAATGACTAAAACGAAATCTCGGAGCATGCCAAAATACTCGGAGACCACCCGAGCATGCTCGGAGAAACCTGAGTAACGAACATACTCGCTCATCACTAGGCATGTGGTCCCCTCATTTTTGACAACCAGCCTTGCTAAGCTCACAGCTGGGGGCTGGTATTCTCAGGCTGGTAAGGGGCCATTGATATTGGCCTCCTCCAGCCTAAAAATAGCTGCCTGCAGCTGCCCAGAAAAGGCAAATCTATTAGAACCCCCAACTCTGGGGTTTGTCCAGCTCTTCTCACTTGCCTTGTAGCAGTGGCAAGTGTGGTTCATATCTGTGGGGTTGATGTCACCTTTGTATTGTCAGGTAACATCAAGCCCACAGGTTAATAATGGAGAGGCGTCTGTAAGACACCTATACATTACTAATGCTACAGTTACATGGCAAATAAAGACACAGCCAGAATAAAGTCCTTTATTATAAATAAAACAAAACACAGTTTTCCTTTTTTATTTAAAAATAACAAACCCAGTTATACTCACCTAATGCCTAATTCCACCGAAGCCCTTGTTCTCTTGTACTAAAACTAAAATAAAAAACAACAATATGCCATACTTGTCTGTCGTTCTGTCCCATGCCATAATCCATTTCTGGGGGAAAAATAGTTTTCAACCTGGAGGGTGCCAAGATGCGACCATCCAGGCTGAGAACCACTGGTGACTGAGCTGCTGCGAGTGCAGCGTCAATGACCGGCGGTGACGTCATCGAAGTTACCTCTAGTCACTGGTGTCAGCTGATGGGACTACAGCTTCCAACAGCTGACACCTGCTGCTGCTAATAACAGTGAGAGCAGGAGCGGCGGATGGGAGTATTCATTAGCCGCTCCTGCGCTGTAAATAAATAATTTTTTAAAAAATTTGCATTTCCCCTGTATTTTTGATAACCAGGCAGGCAAAACTCACAGTTGGGGGCTGCAACCCTCAGCTGACAGCTTCAGGAAGGCTGGTTATCAAGAAAAGAGAGGGATCCTCATGCCATATTTTTTAATTATTTAAATGAACAATTTAAAAAAACAGCATGGAGTCCCCAACATTTTTGACAACCAACCTTGCTAAAGCTCGCAGCTGGGGGCTGTTATTCTCAGGCTGGTAAGGGCCATGGATATAAGCCCCACCCAGTCTAAAAATAGCAGCCCGCAGCTGCCCAGAAAAAGCGCATCTAATAGATGCGCCAATTCTGGCACTTTGCCCAGATCTTCCCACTTGCCTTGTAGTGGTGGCAAGTGAGGTTCATATTTGTGGGGTTGATGTCACCTTTATATTGTCAGGTGACATCAAACCCACGGGTTAGTAATGGAGAGGCGTCTGTAAGACACCTATCAATTACTAATCCTATAGATACATGGTAAATAAAGACAAAGCCAGAATGAAGTCCTTTATTAGAAATAAGACAAAACAGTTTTCCTTTTTTATTTAAAAATAACAAACACAGTTATACTCACCTAATGCCTAATGTCATCAAAGCCCTCGTTCTCCTGTAATAAAAGTAAAATAAAAAAAACAACAATATACCATACTTGTCTGTCATTCTGTCCCACGCCGTAATCCATGTCTGAGGGACAAATAGTTTTCAACCTGGACGGTGCCAAGATGCGACCGTCCAGGCTGAGAACCACTGGTGACTGAGTTGCTGCGAGCGCAGCATCAATAACTGGCTGTGACGTCATCAAGATTACCTCTGGTCACTGAGGCTGCGTTCCCAGCAGGGATGAACTGCAGTGACCTCAGCACCATGTTAAAAATTCAGTGATGAGGTCACTGCAGTTCAAGCTCAGTGACTTCACAGCAGAACACTGTGAAAATTTCTCACCGTGATGTGCTGTGAAGTCACTGAGCTTGAACTGCAGTGACCTCATCACATATATATATTCTATTCTATTCTGTATATATCTAATCTATCTACTCTATTCTAACCTGTCAGTGTGATTTTACTGTATGTGGCACATGAATTGCCAGCTTTTCAAAGGACAGTAAAAATCAGACAGCACTCACATGGTCTGAGTGCTGTGCGATTTTTTTCTCGCACCCATAGGCTTGCATTGGCGAGTCTCGGCTGAGCCTCGGTGACAATCGCAGCATGCTGCGATTTTACAGGCACGCCGAATACAGTAATGTGGCGGCAGCCTTCATCAGCCGCTCCTGCACTGTAAATAAATAATCAAAAGAAAACCTACGTGGGTTCCCCTGTATTTTTGATTACCAGCCAGGCAAAACTCAGAGATGGGGGCTGCAACCCTCAGCTGTCAGCTTCAGCAAGGCTGGTTAACAAGAATAAAGGGGTCCCCACACCACATTTTTTAATTATTTAAATAAATAATAAAAGAAAACGGCATGATATCCCCCATTTTTTGACAGCCAGCCTAGCTAAAGCTCACAGCTGGGGGCTGTTGTTCTCTGGCAGGTAAGGGTCCATGGATATTGGCCCCCAGCCTAAAAAAAGCAGCCCACAGCCACCCAGAAAAGTCGCATCTGTTAGATGTGCCAATTCTGGCACTTTGCCTGGCTCTTCCCACTTACCTTATCAGAAAGATGAAGTGTGTTCATTAGCTGTTAACTCGCAGGACCTGTCTGATGGCACAACAAGCAGGAGAACATTCTCACGCTCTCGCTGATCTCAGACAGAGAATAGTAGTTCACAGGCAGACACTGAGCATACGGTGCTCAGTGTCTACTGGATGACAGACTGCATAGTTGCCTGCCATCTAGATGTAGCAAAGCTGGACCCGTCATGGGACAAATGGATTAAATGCTTCTCTGCAGAAAGGTGAGGAATATTGTTTGTTTTTTTACCTGTTTTGCAGATGACAAGGGCATCGGGGAATGGGCAAAGTTGAACGTATGGTTTAATTAACATTATTAAAGGAGTCTGTGTCTTTCTTTCAGTTAAATTACTTTTTTCTGGGTGTCTGTGTTTTTATACAATATGACTATGGGGTTAGTAATGGGGGCGTCTAATTGATGTCTTTCTATTACTGACCTCGGGGATTGATGTCACCTGACAATACAAAGTTGACATCAACCCCCGGCAGCTATCACCCACTTGCCAATGCTACAGGGCAAGTGGGATGAGCAAGGCTATGTACCAGAAATGGCGCAACTTAGAGATATGCCTTTTCTGGGGTGGCAGAGTGTTGATATTTTTAGCCTGGGGGGCAGTCTCCATGGCACCTTCTTAGGCTATTAATATCAGCCCACAGCTGTCTGCATAGCCTTTGCTGGTTATTAATTATAGGGGGACCCTACTACTTTTTTTTAGGGTCCCCAATTTTAATATTCAGCACAGTATAAAGTTGTGAGCTAATATTAGTAGCCTGGGAAGCTCCATGGATATTACTCCCTTCTAAGGCTATAAACATTGCCCCAGATGTCAGCTTTCCCTCTGCTGGATGTGAAAATTGCGTGGGAACCCATGGTATTTTTTTTTTTTAAATATTGTATTAATTAAATATATGTACAGTAAGCTGCACACACATTGTACTAATTGTATTTGTCACTGACATCTGTATATCTACCTAATATATTTGTATTTACCGTATGTAATCCATCTACTCTATGCTGTTGGCACCTGCAGTGAATTTACGCTATGTGGCTGCTGAATTGCCTGCTTTTCTTCTATGTTTCTATCTATGTAATATATACACACATATATATATATATGTATATATATTTATATATATATATATATATATATATATATATATATATATATATATATATATATATAAGAGTTTTTGGAAAAGCCAGCTTACCGCATTGAAGAAACTGGAATACATCCAACCTGTGGTTACAGTTCGCACGGAAAACGGATTGGGACAAATCCACAAATGTAAATAGAAAACTTTTTGTTTCTCCAGTGATCAGTCCAATGGTAGAGTAAAATATACGTTTTATTTATCCATTAAAAAGTTCCAGATTTCTTCAGTTACAATATTGCATACATTCAATCCCTTATGGACGACATGTTTCGACACCACATGTGTCTTCCTTCAGGTCCAAATGTGTACTGAATCAAGACCGCAAATGTAGTATGGGGAAGGAGAAAAAAAAAAGGCCCATATGGGTTACTGGGTGTCACCGGTGTGTATAGAGAATTCCAATAGATTTGATTTAACCCAGTTAATCCAATAGCCAACAGTAACCCCTTGCGGTATTGATCCTTCCCCAAGGATTTCAACAACATGAAAAAAACAAATATTTAAAATCCACATTAAATACAAATTAAAATCAACCATATCTATAGGATACAAAAAAGATGCAAATGTTGCCAGTATGCTACAAAGGATAAAAAATCTGTCTCTTTTACAAGCGAAAAAGAGTTTCCAATACGCAGTTTTATAAATTGCAATACGGACAATGTTATTTATTTAATTCAGTGCAATATTTGTCAACTCCAATATGTGGGTTGTACCATGAACCCTCTGAAAAAATGCATCCGCAAACATTTGTCCGATGCGGTTAATTTGCCTCCAGCAGGTTTCTCTGCAGTTTTCGCGACATTTCGGCAACAAACATAATGGGGATCTAAAATCTTTTTCCTTCAAAGGAATAGAGAAAGTGTCTAAGCCCATTAGGGGGCAACTTACACGAAAAAATCCTGGCAAGGGAAAGTAAGTGGATTTTTTTACTGGAAACTAGAGTGCAGTGTGGTTTAAATAGCCGCATGGACTTGATAATGCAATATTAAATATAAATTGAGATGTTATAATAGAAGCTCTATAGTCACAGTAATTTATTTAATATGAAATAATTCCACTATTGCCCCCTTCTTTTCCTGTTTTGTCCTGTGAATATCTCAATATGTAATATGAATCTTTTTTGTATCCTATAGATGTGGTTGATTTTATTTTGAATTTAATGTGGATTTTAAATATTTGTTTTAATCATGTTGTTGAAATCCTTGGGGAAGGATCAATACCGCAAGGGGTAACTGTTGGCTATTGGATTAACTGGGTTAAATCAAATCTATTGGAATTCTCTATACACACCTGTGACACCCAATAACCCATATGGGCCTTTTTTTTATTTTTATTTTTTTTCTTCTCCTTCCCTATACTACATTTGCGGTCTTGATTCAGTACTCATTTGAACCTGGAGGAAGACACATGTGGTGTCGAAACATGTCGTCCATAAGGGATTGAATGTATGCAATATTGTAACTGAAGAAATCTGGAACTTTTTAATGGATAAATAAAAGGTATATTTTACTCTACCATTGGACTGATATATATGAGTCTGTCACTGACCTCTGTATATGCATGTATTCTATGTGTATATATCGATTCTATCTATTTCATTCTAACCTGTCACACTGATTTTACCGCAACGCGGCACATGATTTGCTGGCTTTTATTTGATCTTTTACCGAATGCTACCGACTTTTTCCGATTTTAAGAAAAATGCTAATGTTACCGATCATGAATCTGAATGTACCATATTAGTGTCAAATTAATGTTTGGCGATCATTTTATGAACATATTCTCTCATCTCTAATGACAACATTTCAATTAAAAAACTACAGCTTTCCAAAACAAACATTGTTGCCCATCTGCAGGTTGCACCTGAGCAAGCCAGAACACTATTGAAACAATGTTTTTTGTGGACAGATGAGACCGAAATAAAGCTTTATAGTTTAAATCTATGTTTGGAGAAAGCTTTACAGCATAAAAACCTCATACCATCTGTAAGACATGATTGTGGTAGTATCATAGTTTGGGCATATTTTGCTGCATTTGGGTAAGGACAGCTTGCCATCACTGATGGAGTAAAGAAATCTGAATTTTATCAGTAAATATTAAATGATAATGTCAGTACATCTGGTCATCAGCTGAAAATGAAGGGAACATGGATCGTCATTCTACAAAAGAATGTTTAAATCACCATTCCAGCATTGCTGTTTTTTCAGCGCTGGAGTGGTGTTTTAGATGTAAGCTCCCTGTCCCCATTCTTATAATCACCTTCACTTTTTATTGAAGCCTTTCTGGTCAGCAGCGCCATCTTGGCCTGTAACTGACAGTAAGTCAGAAATTGCGCCATAAGAGCTCAATGCAAGTCTATGAGAGCCAGAGTAAGGTTCTCACTGAGATGTTTTGAAAAGTGACCTCCGCGCCGCTCCATGAAACACTGGAACTGCTGGAAGGTCCCTTTTTTTCAGAAACCAAAAAGTTGACCATGGAAAAGTATGAAAATGGCTGCAAGTGAGTATGAGACAAGGGGCAGGTGAATTACATATAAAGCACCACTCCAGCTTTGCAATAAACAAAAAACTGGTGCTTTAACCCCTTAGTGACAGAGCCAATTTGGTACTTAATGACCGAGCCAATTTTTACAATTCTGACCAGTGTCACTTTATGAGGTTATAACTCTGGAACGCTTTATCGGATCCCGCTGATTCTGAGATTGTTTTTTCGTGACATGTTGTACTTCAAAATTGGAAATAGATCAATCTGAGGACAGACGAAAAAATGTAGAATATACAATTTTTATTTGATAGTTTCTTCAAAATATAGGTATCTTCAACCAGACAAGCAAAATGCCAAATGCCAACGTTTCGGCCTCACAAACGGCCTTTTTCACGGCAATTTATTTATAGACATATCATAATAATCATCAATCGAACGAATAACATAATTTTATAACATAATACAGGTATTAAATCCAAGGTGTATATCAATTCATGTTATCATTGATATATATACAAATTAATAATAACTAAGATAATCTCTTCTGGATCTAGTAGATCACTCTCCAGTATCTTCTATTATTAAGGTGGATACAAAAAGGAAAAAGAAAAAACGGAAAAAGAAAAAGACATAGACTTGCATGTTACAATATAGTATGTGAAAGAGACCAATATTGCAGCTGGAAAGAACATTCAGAGTAAGTCCAGTGAACAAGATAGAGGAGAAACACCATCCAAGATTTTACCTGCATGTCGGTACAGGAAATGTGCTGTGAAAGATAAAATATAGCAATAAGTGCTTGCAGCAGAAAGAATCCTGAGAGAAGCATGTGAGCAGAGCAGAACGCATACCTGGAGGTAGGAAATATTGCATGTGGCCATCCGGATACCGCCGGCGAGGTGCGTGGTGTGTAGTGGAGCTAATGTGACGCCTATTTATGGCGTCACCAGTCAGTGCGACCGGAAGAAGGGAAAACGCCGAATTGACAAACTGCGCATGCGAAAATGTACCATACCGCGCTTGCGCAATGGTAAAAAGCCGATAGCGGAAGTGGGGCAATACCGAAGCCACTGGCTAACTAGGGCGCCTGCGTTATAAAGAAAAGGGAAGGGGGAAGGACTAACAAGCAGTCGCATATGCGCAATAGGAGGATACACTAACAGGAAAAGCAATCCTATACCGATGTGTTTGCTACGTATTGGGAATAATAAACAAAATATGTAAAAGGCAACTGTATTCATATGTATGTATATATAAAAAGAGGAAATGAAAAGAAAAAAAGAAAAAGAAAAAGAAGGAAAGAACGCACAAAGAACCCACAAACCTGTATAAAATCAGGAAGTACCGCAAGTGAAAGAACACTGGACTACATCTGAAACAAAAGGAAAAGATCTACAATAAATAAAGTTAATAAGCCTAAATTGAGGCTATATACAAATCATGAATATTTCATAATAAATAATAAAGTACCACATACCCTCACTATAAGGTACTGGTATTAAGGTCAGTATCGTATACTTTAGAGACCCACTCTTGCGAATACATTGCTAATGAAAAATATGTTACTAATAGAAGAGCTCATACTCCCTATTAAGGCCATTGGGTTCTAAGGTTTGGAGAGTATATATCCAATAGGCCTCTTTTTCTTTTAATTTAGAAATCCTATTTCCTCCTCTTCGCGCCAAAGGTATACTGTCAATAATTTGATATTTTAACTGTGATATATTATGATTATGTGAAATGAAATGGGCTGGTATGGGTAGCATGAGTCTCTTGCACCTAATAGTAGACTTATGTTGTGAGATACGGTCTCGGATATGTTGGGTAGTTTCTCCAACATATCCGAGACCGCATGGACATTTAATAAAATAAATAACAAAAGAAGAATCACAGCTATAAAAGTTGTGAATAGAAAACTGTTTTCCAGATCTTGGATGAGTAAATGTGTCGCCTCTAGTGATGTTAGAACATTGGAGACAGTGGTGGCATGGAAAAGTACCCTTCCGAGTAGTTGTTAAAAAGGTTTGTTTTGTTACTTTTTTGGAGCTCCCTATATCGGCAGAAACCAGAAGATTGCGTAAATTAGGAGGTTTTTTGTGGCACATCAATGGAGGGACTGTAAACTCTGGGATTTCTGGATATGATTGTCCCAAGAGTGACCAGTGTTTATGAATAATACCGTGAAATATCCGCATAAAGGGATGATGTGTGTTTACAAAGGTCATTCTCCTAATCTTAGGTCGTTTTATGGTGGAAGAAGTGATTGCTTTAGGAGGTACCAGAAGGGTATCAGGGTATCCTCGGTTACGAAATTTAATGGCCATATCGTTAAGTCTCGTAGTACGTTGTAAAGGATCAGAAACGATCCTATTAATCCTCTGGAACTGAGATTTCGGAAGGGCTCTAGTAATGTGATGGGGGTGACAACTTGAAAAGAGAAGTAGGCTATTCTTGTCGGTTGGTTTAACATAAAGATCGGTAGATAACGATCCATCTTCGTTAATAATTACCCGAGTATCCAAAAACGCAATAGATCTCTGGTCATACTGTATGGTAAAGGTAAGTTTGGCCACACTGTTATTGATAGTGTGGTGAAAAGACATCAGTGATTCCATATCTCCACTCCAAATCAAAAAGACGTCATCAATATATCTTTTCCACAATACGCCATATTGTAGGAAGAGGGAGTGTGTATAGACGAATTTGGACTCGAAATCCGCCATGAAAATATTGGCGTAAGGAGGCGCTACATTGCTGCCCATTGCGGTACCATTCTGTTGTATGAAGAAATCATCCTCAAAAAGAAAAAAATTTTTAGTTAAAACAATTGTCAAAAGTGAAATACAGAATTTTTTCAAATTAGAATCAAATTGGGTTGTATTATTGAGGAAATGTTCCACTGACTGAATACCTTTGTTATTGTCAATGTTGGTATATAGGCTATTTACATCTAGAGTCACCAAATAGCAGTCAGAGACATCTCTATGTAGGCCTCTAATGTAAGTTAAAAATTGGGAGGTATCTCGAAGAAAGGAAGGAATATATTTCATCAATGGGGATAGGATTTTTTCTAGAACAATTGCCAGTGGGGAAAGTAACGAACCAATAGATGCCACAATAGGTCTGCCCGGAGGATTAGTGAGGTTTTTGTGGATCTTTGGTAGCGTATATAATACTGGACAAATCGGATGACTATTGATCAGGAATTCCCCCAATTTTTGGTCAATCACCCCTAGACTCTTAAAGTGATGAGATAGACTACGAATCTCTTTGGCAATTTTAAATGTGGGATCGTATGAAATAGGGAGATAAGTTTCCAAATCACTCAATTGTGTGCGTATTTCGCTAATGTATTGTTGTTTATCCATAACAACTACCGCCCCACCTTTATCGGCAGGTTTTATAGTCAAATTTTTATTAGACCGTAGGTTATTCACAGCTATTTTTTCGGATTGAGTCATATTACTAGTTACATTCAGACGACTAAATTGAATATCAATTAATTTCTTGTTCACATCCTTCTGAACCAATGAGATAAATGTCTCTACTGGATAATAGGTCCTCGGAGGGGAAAAATTACTGCGTTGAATAAGGTCCAGTTTCTTCAAAGTTAAAGTCTCAGTGGTTAGTGGAAGAGCTTCTGTATCAGGTATCATTATCTTAGAGAAATGTACTTTCAAACGAAGAGATCTGTAGAAACAGAGGCGTAGCTAAGGGTTCAGCTCAGGGGGGGCGAACCTTCTGAGTGGGCCCCTAACCCTTGATTACAACTATGGTGGCACACTTTAATCATGGGTATAGGGGGAACCTCAGTAGATGATCCTGCTGTAATCGAAAATGTATAATGGCCCCCGCTTTAGCCCCCACGTTGTATCTTTCTTGGATCCTGGACTCTGTCCCTTTCTGTGGGCTGCAAATTGCAGAAAATAAAAACAGCCAGTAAATGCGTATAGAGTCCATCATATGGGAATAGGTCCCTGAATTAAACCAGGAAACCCTAAAAGGAATACTCTTGTCTGGACAAGACCCTAAGGGTATGTGTCCACGTTCAGGATTGCATCAGGATTTGGTCAGGATTTTTCATCAGTATTTGTAAGCCAAAACCAGGAGTGGAACAATTAGAGGAAAAGTATAATAGAAACACATGCACCAATTCTGCATTTATCAACCACTTACAAATACTGATGAAAAATCCTGACCAAATCCTGATGCAATCCTGAACGTGGACACAAACCCTAAAGAGGTGAATGGAAAACAAGAGGAAAGCAGAAGAAAGGGGGGGGGGGGGGGGAGGTAAAATATCACACAATGAAAGAAGAAAGTGCGCCCCCTGTATGTCATCTCTTCTTTTTTTCCCTTCTCCCCACTTGCGGGCCATGTTATTCGGACTGAGTATACATATGCATCTATATGTGATTGTAATTATCTATACTCACCTACTGGCTGTTCCCATTTTTATTCTATTTGGTTTGTCATCATATATATTTAGGCTACTTTCACACTAGCGTCGGGCTCCCCGACGCTAGCGTTGTCTCCGCCGCACAACGGGGGCAGCGGATGCATTTTTTCAGCGCATCCGCTGCCCCATTGTGAGGTGCGGGGAAGTGCGGGGAGGTGGGGGCGGAGTTCCGGCCGCGCATGTGCGGTCGGAAAAAGCGGACCGTCGGGAGCAAAAAACGTTACATGTAACGTTTTTTGCTCCCGACGGTCCGCCACAACACGGCGCAACTGTCGTACGACGGTTGCGACGTGTGTCAATGCGTCGCAAATGTGTCGCTAATGTTAGTCAATGCAGAAAAAACGCATCCTGCAAGCACTTTTGCAGGATGCGTTTTTTCGGCAAAACGACGCATTTGCGACGTATTGCAGTTAACGCTAGTGTGAAAGTAGCCTTATACTCAACTTTATGGGGATTTTTATGATGTTTGTTACCTTGTATTTACTGATATGAGATGACACACACTGGACTGATAGGACCCTGACCCCAGCTGCAGGACCACATTACAAGAGATAGAGAGAGACTGAGAGACAGACAGAGAGAGATAGACAGAGAGACTGAGACAGAGAGAGCGAGACCTAGACTGAGACAGAGACTGAGAGAGACAGAGAGAGACTGACAGAGAGACAGACAGATTGAGAGAGAGACAGAGAGACTGACAGAGACTGAGAGCGAGACAGAGAGCGAGACAGAGACAAACTGAGAGTGAGACAAAGACTGAGCCAGAGAGAGACTGCCAGAGAGTGACAGAGAGAGACTGACAGAGACCGAGACTGACAGAGAGACACAGAGAGAGCACTAGACAAAGACTGAGACAGAGAGACAGTGAGAGACAGAGACTGACAGAGAGACTGAGACTGAGAGAGTGACAGAGTGACTGACCCTGAGAGACAGAGACTCAGAGAGACTGAGAGAGAGCGAGACAGAGCGAAACTGAGAGAGCGAGACAGAGACTGAGTGAGACAGACTGAGTGAGACAGACTGAGTGAGACAGACTGAGTGAGACAGACTGAGCGAGACAGAGTGAGCGAGACAGAGTGTGAGAGCGAGACAGAGAGTGAGAGCGAGACAGAGAGTGAGAGCGAGAGACAGACAGAGAGAACGAGACAGAGTGAGAGGGAGACAGAGAGCAAGACAGAGAGCGAGACTGACAGAGCGAGAGAGACAGAGAGCGAGAGAGACACAGAGAGCGAGACAGAGAGAGACTGACAGAGAGACAGACAGAGAGCGAGACAGAGTGAGCGAGACAGAGTGAGCAAGACAGACAGAGCGAGACAGACAGAGCGAGACAGAGAGCGAGACAGAGAGTGAGCGAGACAGAGAGTGAGCAAGACAGAGAGTGAGAGCGAGACAGAGAGTGAGAGCGAGACAGAGAGTGAGAGCGAGAGAGCGTGAGTGAGACAGACAGAGAGAGCGAGACAGAGTGAGAGGGAGACAGAGAGCAAGACAGAGAGCGAGAGAGACAGAGAGCGAGACAGAGAGAGACTGACAGAGAGAGACAGAGAGCGAGAGAGACTGAGAGAGACTGACAGAGACAGAGCAAAACGGATGCAAGAAATCTCAGGGACTTGTCAGGAGGGGAGCAGTGTCCTGCCTCCTCCTTATTGCACAGTGCAGTCACCTCCAGCCCCCTGCAGCCTGAGCTCCTACGTCGTCCTATCTCCTGTCCTGCTCCTGTATGCAGGGCTCAGGGAGGGAAGAAGCAGCGTCCTGAAGTCTCTTCAGCTGCAGACACCACACAGCCGGCTATGTGTGCTGTCTGCAGTATGCTGGAGGCAGCAGGTACAGTGCTGGCACCCAGCGTCCCCGGGTACATGCTCCTCTACAGGACAGATCGCGGCAGTGCAGGGAGATTCTGTCCCTGCTCTGCTGCAGAGGCTAGCTCAACTATATTGGCGTGCAAGTAGGCTAATATAGTTAAGGGTAGCGTAGCTCCAGGTGGGCCCCCTCTGAGCTCGGGGCCCGGGGCGACCGCACCCTCTGCCCCCCTGGTAGCTACGCTACTGTGTAGAAACGATTCAGCTCTTGATCTAGCATAAAGCCATTGAATGGCGGGGTAGGACAAAAGGACAGACCTTTTTGTAAAACAGAGAGTTCAGTAGAAGACAAAATATATGATGAAATATTGTAAACAAGTTGGTCATTGGGTACCTGTGAACGAGTTTGCATCCTCGTTGAGGTTGATTCTGATCCCATTTGGTACCGTCTGTTGCCTCTAGTCCTAGAGTTGCGTCCTCGTTTCTGATCATATGAACGGAAAGGTAAGTGTGAATTGTCGCTTTCTGAACCTGACGAAAAAGAAGAAGAGTTCCAACGTCTCGGGGTTCTTCGATCAGGATTACCGCTAGTCCAGCGATATACTTCCCCACGTTGATAGTCGTCTGAATCACGAATAAATTTCATTCTTTTGCGCTCCTGGAGTGAAGACTGAAATTCATTAGTAGATTTTTCGGTTTGACTTTTAATTTTATTAAATTCCTCTTGCGATAAGGTGCTGCGTAGTTGTTGCTCGATATTCTCTATTTCTGATTCAAAAATAGGAATCTCTTTGTGTAAATATTCCACTGTGAGAAGGATCAAATCTAGGGAACATTTATTTAAAATGGCTTCAAATTTGTGACAAAAATCTTCTTTTTCAGAAAAAAGGGTAGGTCTAAGCGAGACCCTCAGGCCCCTAGGTATACGCTGTACCTTATGGTATTCGGCTAATGTTACATAGTGTAACTGGAGAGCTGTTTTTCTTCTATAAATTTTCTCATAATTGCGAGACTTCATCTGGTCAGCTGGAACATGTAGGAACTGTCCAGGTATATTAACCTGTGCAATGATGGATTCAGCTTCTGATTGGTTATATGACAACGTGTTCAGTGACATTACGTCAATTAGACTGATGGTCCCCAAAAAAACGTATAATAGTAATAGATCAAGGGGATCAGTGTCGTCTGGACTTTGATAGTCCTCAGAAAAAAACAATAATTGGAAATAGATCAATCTGAGGACAGACGAAAAAATGTAGAATATACAATTTTTATTTGATAGTTTCTTCAAAATATAGGTATCTTCAACCAGACAAGCAAAATGCCAAATGCCAACGTTTCGGCCTCACAAACGGCCTTTTTCACGGCAATTTATCTATAGACATATCATAATAATCATCAATCGAACGAATAACATAATTTTATAACATAATACAGGTATTAAATCCAAGGTGTATATCAATTCATGTTATCATTGATATATATACAAATTAATAATAACTAAGATAATCTCTTCTGGATCTAGTAGATCACTCTCCAGTATCTTCTATTATTAAGGTGGATACAAAAAGGAAAAAGAAAAAACGGAAAAAGAAAAAGACATAGACTTGCATGTTACAATATAGTATGTGAAAGAGACCAATATTGCAGCTGGAAAGAACATTCAGAGTAAGTCCAGTGAACAAGATAGAGGAGAAACACCATCCAAGATTTTACCTGCATGTCGGTACAGGAAATGTGCTGTGAAAGATAAAATATAGCAATAAGTGCTTGCAGCAGAAAGAATCCTGAGAGAAGCATGTGAGCAGAGCAGAACGCATACCTGGAGGTAGGAAATATTGCATGTGGCCATCCGGATACCGCCGGCGAGGTGCGTGGTGTGTAGTGGAGCTAATGTGACGCCTATTTATGGCGTCACCGGTCAGTGCGACCGGAAGAAGGGAAAACGCCGAATTGACAAACTGCGCATGCGAAAATGTACCATACCGCGCTTGCGCAATGGTAAAAAGCCGATAGCGGAAGTGGGGCAATACCGAAGCCACTGGCTAACTAAGGCGCCTGCGTTATAAAGAAAAGGGAAGGGGGAAGGACTAACAAGCAGTCGCATATGCGCAATAGGAGGATACACTAACAGGAAAAGCAATCCTATACCGATGTGTTTGCTACGTATTGGGAATAATAAACAAAATATGTAAAAGGCAACTGTATTCATATGTATGTATATATAAAAAGAGGATGTCTCTGACTGCTATTTGGTGACTCTAGATGTAAATAGCCTATATACCAACATTGACAATAACAAAGGTATTCAGTCAGTGGAACATTTCCTCAATAATACAACCCAATTTGATTCTAATTTGAAAAAATTCTGTATTTCACTTTTGACAATTGTTTTAACTAAAATTTTTTTTCTTTTTGAGGATGATTTCTTCATACAACAGAATGGTACCGCAATGGGCAGCAATGTAGCGCCTCCTTACGCCAATATTTTCATGGCGGATTTCGAGTCCAAATTCGTCTATACACACTCCCTCTTCCTACAATATGGCGTATTGTGGAAAAGATATATTGATGACGTCTTTTTGATTTGGAGTGGAGATATGGAATCACTGATGTCTTTTCACCACACTATCAATAACAGTGTGGCCAAACTTACCTTTACCATACAGTATGACCAGAGATCTATTGCGTTTTTGGATACTCGGGTAATTATTAACGAAGATGGATCGTTATCTACCGATCTTTATGTTAAACCAACCGACAAGAATAGCCTACTTCTCTTTTCAAGTTGTCACCCCCATCACATTACTAGAGCCCTTCCGAAATCTCAGTTCCAGAGGATTAATAGGATCGTTTCTGATCCTTTACAACGTACTACGAGACTTAACGATATGGCCATTAAATTTCGTAACCGAGGATACCCTGATACCCTTCTGGTACCTCCTAAAGCAATCACTTCTTCCACCATAAAACGACCTAAGATTAGGAGAATGACCTTTGTAAACACACATCATCCCTTTATGCGGATATTTCACGGTATTATTCATAAACACTGGTCACTCTTGGGACAATCATATCCAGAAATCCCAGAGTTTACAGTCCCTCCATTGATGTGCCACAAAAAACCTCCTAATTTACGCAATCTTCTGGTTTCTGCCGATATAGGGAGCTCCAAAAAAGTAACAAAACAAACCTTTTTAACAACTACTCGGAAGGGTACTTTTCCATGCCACCACTGTCTCCAATGTTCTAACATCACTAGAGGCGACACATTTACTCATCCAAGATCTGGAAAACAGTTTTCTATTCACAACTTTTATAGCTGTGATTCTTCTTTTGTTATTTATTTTATTAAATGTCCATGCGGTCTCGGATATGTTGGAGAAACTACCCAACATATCCGAGACCGTATCTCACAACATAAGTCTACTATTAGGTGCAAGAGACTCATGCTACCCATACCAGCCCATTTCATTTCACATAATCATAATATATCACAGTTAAAATATCAAATTATTGACAGTATACCTTTGGCGCGAAGAGGAGGAAATAGGATTTCTAAATTAAAAGAAAAAGAGGCCTATTGGATATATACTCTCCAAACCTTAGAACCCAATGGCCTTAATAGGGAGTATGAGCTCTTCTATTAGTAACATATTTTTCATTAGCAATGTATTCGCAAGAGTGGGTCTCTAAAGTATACGATACTGACCTTAATACCAGTACCTTATAGTGAGGGTATGTGGTACTTTATTATTTATTATGAAATATTCATGATTTGTATATAGCCTCAATTTAGGCTTATTAACTTTATTTATTGTAGATCTTTTCCTTTTGTTTCAGATGTAGTCCAGTGTTCTTTCACTTGCGGTACTTCCTGATTTTATACAGGTTTGTGGGTTCTTTGTGCGTTCTTTCCTTCTTTTTCTTTTTCTTTTTTTCTTTTCATTTCCTCTTTTTATATATACATACATATGAATACAGTTGCCTTTTACATATTTTGTTTATTATTCCCAATACGTAGCAAACACATCGGTATAGGATTGCTTTTCCTGTTAGTGTATCCTCCTATTGCGCATATGCGACTGCTTGTTAGTCCTTCCCCCTTCCCTTTTCTTTATAACGCAGGCGCCCTAGTTAGCCAGTGGCTTCGGTATTGCCCCACTTCCGCTATCGGCTTTTTACCATTGCGCAAGCGCGGTATGGTACATTTTCGCATGCGCAGTTTGTCAATTCGGCGTTTTCCCTTCTTCCGGTCGCACTGACCGGTGACGCCATAAATAGGCGTCACATTAGCTCCACTACACACCACGTACCTCGCCGGCGGTATCCGGATGGCCACATGCAATATTTCCTACCTCCAGGTATGCGTTCTGCTCTGCTCACATGCTTCTCTCAGGATTCTTTCTGCTGCAAGCACTTATTGCTATATTTTATCTTTCACAGCACATTTCCTGTACCGACATGCAGGTAAAATCTTGGATGGTGTTTCTCCTCTATCTTGTTCACTGGACTTACTCTGAATGTTCTTTCCAGCTGCAATATTGGTCTCTTTCACATACTATATTGTAACATGCAAGTCTATGTCTTTTTCTTTTTCCGTTTTTTCTTTTTCCTTTTTGTATCCACCTTAATAATAGAAGATACTGGAGAGTGATCTACTAGATCCAGAAGAGATTATCTTAGTTATTATTAATTTGTATATATATCAATGATAACATGAATTGATATACACCTTGGATTTAATACCTGTATTATGTTATAAAATTATGTTATTCGTTCGATTGATGATTATTATGATATGTCTATAGATAAATTGCCGTGAAAAAGGCCGTTTGTGAGGCCGAAACGTTGGCATTTGGCATTTTGCTTGTCTGGTTGAAGATACCTATATTTTGAAGAAACTATCAAATAAAAATTGTATATTCTACATTTTTTCGTCTGTCCTCAGATTGATCTATTTCCAATTATTGTTTTTTTCTGAGGACTATCAAAGTCCAGACGACACTGATCCCCTTGATCTATTACTATGTTGTACTTCAAGTTAGTGGTAACATTTCTTCGATATTACTTGCGATTATTTATGAAAAAAATGGAAATATGGCGAAAATTTTTAAAATTTTGCAATTTTCAAACTTTGTATTTTTATGCCCTTAAATCAGAGAGATATGTCACAAAAAATAGTTAATAAATAACATTTCTCACATGTCTACTTTACATCAGCACAATTTTGGAAACAATTTTTTTTTTGTTAGGGAGTTATAAGGGTTAAAAGTTGACCAGCAATTTCTCATTTTTACAACACCATGTTTTTTTTAGGGACCACATCACCTTTGAAGTGATTTTGAGGGGTCTATATGATAGAAAATAACCAAGTGTGACACCATTCTAAAAACTGCACCCCTCAAGCTGCTCAAAACCACATTCAAGAAGTTTATTAACCCTTTACGTACTTCACAGGAACTAAAACAATGTGGAAGAAAAAAATGAACATTTTACTTTTTTTTGCAAACATTTTACTTCAGAACCATTTTTTTTAATTTTCACAAGTGTAAAAACAGAAATTTAACCACAAATTTTGTTGTGCAATTTTTCCTGAGTACACCGATACCCCATATGTGGAGGTAAACCACTGTTTGGGCGCACCGCAGAGCTTGGAAGTGAAGGAGCACCGTTTGACTGTTTCAATGCAGAATTGGCTGGAATTGAGATCGGACGCCATGTCGCGTTTGGAGAGCCCCTAATGTGCCTAAACAGTGGAAACCGCCCACAAGTGACACCATTTTGGAAACTAGACCCCCCAAGGAACTTATCTAGATGTGTGGTGAGCACTTTGAACCCCCAAGTGCTTCACAGAAGTTTATAACGTAGAGCCGTGAAAATAAAAAATCGCATTTGTTTTCACAAAAATGATTTTTTCGCCCACAAATTCTTATTTTCACAAGGGTAACAGGAGAAATTAGACCACAAAAGTTGTTGTGCAATTTCTCCTGAGTACGTCGATACCCCATATGTGGAGGTAAACCACTGTTTGGGCGCACCGCAGAGCTTGGAATTGAAGGAGCACCGTTTGACTTTTTCAATGCAGAATTGGCTGGAATTGAGATCGGATGCCATGTCGCGTTTGGAGAGTCCCTGATGTGCCTAAACAGTGGAAACCCCCCACAAGTGATACCATTTTGGAAACTAGACCCCTTAAGGAACTTATCTAGATGTGTGGTGAGCACTTTGAACCCCCAAGTGCTTCACAGAAGTTTATAACGTAGAGCCGTGAAAATAAAAAATCTCATTTTTTCTACAAAAATGATCTTTTTGCCCCCAAATTTTTATTTTCACAAGGGTAACAGGAGAAATTAGACCACAAAAGTTGTTGTGCAATTTCTCCTGAGTACGTCGATACCCCATATATGGGGGTAAACCACTGTTTGGGCGCACCGCAGAGCTTGGAAGAGAAGGAGTGTCGTTTTACTTTTTCAATGTAGAATTGGCTGGAATTGAGATCGGACGCCATGTCACGTTTGGAGAGCCGCTGATGTGCCTAAACAGTAGAGACCCCCCACATATGACACCATTTTGGAAACTAGACCCCTTAAGGAACTTATCTAGATGTGTGGTGAGCACTTTAAACCCCCAGGTGCTTCACAGAAGTTTATAACGTAGAGCCGTGAAAATAAAAAAATCGCATTTTTTCTACAAAAATGATCTTTTTGCCTCCAAATTTTTATTTTACCAAGGGTAACAGGAGAAAATGGACCCCAGAAGCTGTTGTACAATTTGTCTTGAGTACGCCGACACCCTATATGTGGGGGTAAACCACTGTTTGGGCGCATGGCTGAGCTCGGAAGCAAAGGAGCGCCATTTGACTTTTCAATGCAAAATTGACTGGAATTGAGATCGGACGCCATGTCGCGTTTGGAGAGCCCCTGATGTGCCTAAACAGCAGAAACCCCCCAAAAGTGACCCCATTTTGGAAACTAGACCCCCCATGGAACTTATCTAGATGTGTAGTGAGAACTTTGAATGCCCAAGTGCATCACAGAAGTTTATAATGCAGAGTCGTGAAAATAAAAAATATATATTTTTTAACAATAAAGATTTTTTAGCCCCCAAGTTTTTATTTTCACAAGGGTAACAAGAGAAATTGGACCCCAAAAGTTGTTGTCCAATTTGTCCTGAGTATGCTGGTACCCCATATGTGGGGGTAAACCACTGTTTGGGCGCACGGCAGAGCTCGGAAGGGAAGGAGTGCCATTTTGGAATGCAGACTTTGATAGAATTGTCTGCGGGCGTTATGTTACGTTTGCAGACCCCTAATGTACCTAAACAGTAGAAACCCCCAACAAGTGACCCCATTTTGGAAAATAGACCCCCCAAGGAACTTATCTAGATATGTGGTGAGAACTTTGAATGCCCAAGTGCTTCACAGAAGTTTATAATGCAGAGTAGTGAAAATAAAAAATATTTTTTTTCCCACAAAAAAGATTTTTTTAGCCCCCAAATTTTTATTTTCACAAGAGTAACAAGAGAAATTGGACCCCAAAAGTTGTTGTCCAATTTGTCCTGAGTATGCTGGTACCCCATATGTGGGGGTAAACCACTGTTTGGGCGCACGGCAGAGCTCGGAAGGGAAGGAGCACCATTTTGGAATGCAGACTTTGATAGAATTGTCTGCGGGCGTTATGTTGCGTTTGCAGACCCCTAATGTACCTAAACAGTAGAAACCCCCAACAAGTGACCCCATTTTGGAAAATAGACCCCCCAAGGAACTTATCTAGATATGTGGTGAGAACTTTGAATGCCCAAGTGCTTCACAGAAGTTTATAATGCAGAGTAGTGAAAATAAAAAATATTTTTTTTCCCACAAAAAAGATTTTTTTAGCCCCCAAATTTTTATTTTCACAAGGGTAACAAGAGAAATTGGACCCCAAAAGTTGTTGTCCAATTTATCCCGAGTACGCTGATGCCCCATATGTGGGGGTAAACCACTGTTTGGGCGCACGGCAGAGCTCAGAAGGGAGGGAGTACCATTTGACTTTTTTAGCGCAAAATTGGCTGTCGTGTTTGGAGACCCCCTGATGTACCTAAACAGTGGAAACCCCCCAATTCTAACTCCAACCCTAACCCCAACACAGCCCTAACCCTAATCTCAACCCGATCCATAATCCTAATCACAACCCTAACGATAATCACAACCCTAACCCCAAAACAGCCCTAATCTCAACCCTAACCATAACCCTAATCAAAACCCTAAATCCAACACACCCCTAACCCTAATCCCAACCCTAACCCTAATCCCAACCCTAATCCCAAACGTAACACTAATCCCAACCCTAATCCAAACGCTAACCCTAATCCCAACTCTAACCCTAACTTTAGCCCCAACCCTAACTTTAGCCCCAACCCTAACCATAACTTTAGCCCCCGTCGTCACAAAAAAAGTTCAATGTAACCTTTTTTTTGTACGTCGCGTCCGCCATTTCCGCGGATGCGTGGCCGTAACTCTGCCCCCTCCTCCCCAGGACATAGACTGGGCAGCGGATGCGTTGAAAAACTGCATCCGCTGCCCACGTTGTGCACAATTTTCACAACGTGCGTCGGTACATCGGGCCGACGCATTGCGACCGCCCCGTACCGACGCAAGTGTGAAAGAAGCCTAAGGCTACTTTCACACTAGCGTCGTACTCGGCCCATCGCAGTGTGTCGGGCCGACGTACCGACGCTAGCGTTGTAAGCGCCGCACAACGGGTGCAGCGGATGCTGTTTTTTCAACGCATCCGCTGCCCCATTGTGAGGTGCGGGGAGGCGGGGGCGGAGTTCCGGCCACGCATGCGCGGTCGGAAATGGCGGACACGTCGCACAAAAAAGTTACATGTAGTTTTTTTTGTGTCGACGGTCCGCCGAAGCACGACGCATCCGTCGCACGACGGATGCGACATGTGGCAATCCGTCGCAATGCGTCGCTAATGCAAGCCAATGGAGAAAAAACGCATCCTGCAAGCACTTTTGCAGGATGCGTTTTTTCTCCAACGACGCATTGCGACGGAAGCCAAAAAACGCTAGTGTGAAAGTAGCCTAACTCTAACCCTAGCCCTAACCCTAACCCTAAATTTAGCCCCAACCCTAACCCTAACCCTAACTCTAACCCTAACTCTAACCCTAACCCTAACTCTAACCCTAACCCTAACTCTAACCCTAACCCTAACTCTAACCCTAACTCTAACCCTAACCCTAACTCTAACCCTAACCCTAACCCTAACTCTAACCCTAACCCTAACTCTAACCCTAACCCTAACCCTAACTCTAACCCTAACTCTAACCCTAACCCTAACCCTAACCCTAATTTTAGCCCCAACTTGTCTTCTCCTGCCGGCCGGCAGATGGCAGCAGATGGCGGGCGCACTGCGCATGCGCCCGCCATGATGAAAAAGCCGGCTGGCAGGAGAAGACAGAAGAGGACCCAGGGACCCCGGGTGAGTATGATAGGGTCCCCGAATCCCCCTATTTCTCTGTCCTCTGATGTGCGATCACATCAGAGGACAGAGAAATAACTGATCGCTTTTTTTTTTTTTTTTTTTTGCGGTCGCCGGTAAACTGTTAATTACCGGCGATCGCAAAGCAGGGGTCGGTGCAAACCGACCCCGATCATGTTCTTTGGGGTCTCGGCTACCCCCGGCAGCCGAGACCCCAAAGAACATCCGGGTGCCGGGCGGCGGGCGCACTGCGCGTGCGCCCGCCATTTTTTCCCGGAAAAAAGATGGCGGCGCCCATGGGGAGACACGAGGAGCACCGGGGGAGGTAGGTAAGTATTGGGGGGCTATTGGGGGCCATCGGGGACCACATTTCTCTGTCCTCCGATGTGCGATCACATCGGAGGACAGAGAAATTAAACGGCAAATCGTGTTTTTTTTTTTTTGTTGCGACCGCCGGTAAACGGTTAATTACCGGCGATCGCAACTCGGGGGTCGGTAAAAACCCCCCGAATCATGTTCTCTGGGGTCTCGGCTACCCTCGGCAACCGAGACCCCAGAGAAAATCCGACTCTGGGGGGCGCTATTCACTTTTTCCACAGCGCCGTTAATTAACGGCGCTGTGGATTAAGTACCCTTAGCGGCCGCCGTTAAAAGGCGTATCGGCGGTCGTTAAGGGGTTAAAAAAGAGTAAAGTAAACGTTTTGGAATTACCAAGTCAAAGTCCCAACAATAATCTTACAGAAATGTTGTGGAAGGACCTGAAGCAAGAAGTTCATGAGAAAACTCATCAACATAACAGAGTTGAAGCTCTTTTACAGGGACGGATAGGCTACAATTCCTCCAAGCCAATGGAGGACTAAGCAACAATCACCAGTTATTGCTGCAGAACGGCACACAGTACTGAAAACAAAGGTTCACATATTTTTGCAGCTCACAGATTTCTCATAAAAAAGCAAAGTCAAATATTTTTGAACCATTTGAATCATTTGATATTCTTTATCTATTTTTAGGACTTATTAAAATCTGATTTAGTTTATAGGGAATCTGTCACCCCAAAAATCGTATATGAGCTAAGGCCACCGGCATCAGGGTCTTATCTACAGGTGCGGGTCTAGCGCCTCCCATCTTCATAGGATGACGTCCACTTGTTGTCTTCACGCTGTGGCTCTGGCACAGGCATACTTTGTCTGCCCTGTTGAGGGCAGAGCAAAGTACTGCAGTGCACAGGCCTCTTTGACCTTTCCCGAAGCCTGTGCACTGCAGTACTTTGCTCTGCCCTCAACAGGGAAGACAAAGTACACCTGCGCCAGAGCCGCGGCAGGAAGACAAGAAGAGGACTGTTGTGAATTAGACTTTTTGGCTCCCTCTTGTGGTCACTAGTGGTATGACTCTGGGATTGTCTTTTTTCTGTTTGGCACTCACCTGGGTCGTTAGTCCAGGGGTGTCGCTATATTATCTTCCTGGATCCTTAGTCCAGTGCCTGGCATCGTTGTAATCAGATCCTTCTGTTGCTCCTGTCTGCTGGTCCTGGCTCTTGCAAAATTAAGCTAAGTCTTGCTTCTTTGTTTTTTGAGTTACTTGCTTTGCTACTATTTTTGTCCAGCTTGTACTAAATGTGATTTCTGACCTTGCTGGAAGCTCTAGGGGGCTGGTGTTCTCCCCCCGGCCGTTAGACGGTTCGGGGGTTCTTGATTATCCAGCGTGGATATTTTAATAGGGTTTTTGCTGACCATATAAGTCATCTTACTATATTCTGCTATTAGCTAGTGGGCCTCTCTTTGCTAAATACCTAGCTCATTCTTATGTTTGTCTTTTCCTCTTACCTTACCGTTATTATTTGTTGGGGGCTTGTATCCAACTTTTGGGGTCTTTTCTCTGGAGGCAAGAAAGGTCTTTCTTTTCCCTTCTAGGGTTAGTTAGTTCTCCGGCTGGCGCGAGACGTCTAGAACCAACGTAGGCACGTTCCCCGGCTACTTCTATTTGTGGTGCTAGGATTAGATATATGGTCAGCCCAGTTACCACTGCCCTATGAGCTGGTTTTTTGTGTTTGCAGACTTGGTATTTATTCCTGAGACCCTCTGCCATTGGGGTCATAACAGTATGCCAGGCCTAACATTGAATGTTTAATGCATTGCAGAAGTGGGATATAAGAAAGGAAATTCTGAATTTTTTTTTTTTTTCCTCTCTTCCTCCCCTTTACCTCTGAGTGGCTTGAGCTTGCTGCAGACATGAATGTCCAGACCTTGATTACAAGTGTGGACCAGCTTGCTGCTCGTGTGCAAAGCATACAAGATTTTGTTACCAGTAGTCCTATGTCTGAACCTAAAATACCTATTCCTGAACTGTTTTCTGGAGACCGATTTAAGTTTAGGAATTTCAGGGATAATTGTAAATTGTTTCTATCTCTGAGACCCCGTTCATCTGGAGACTCAGTTCAGCAAGTTAAAATTGTTATCTCTTTTTTACGGGGCGACCCTCAGGATTGGGCCTTCTCGCTAGCGCCCATAAAATGGAATACTTTATTAAATAATGCACTAAAAAGTGAACCCCTATCTAATAGGTCAGTGTAATGGGGAAAATAGCCCCAGCATAAACACACACCCTGTACTGGAAAAATATCAAAGATAAATACCATAAATATCCTATTGAAGTAATATAAAGATAATGGTGTACAATGTATACAACTAAAAGGGTGTCAGAATATACATGCACTACCCCTATCAGTAAGGCAATTATTGAAATGCAGCCCTGTAGTATCTCCCTACCTAGACGCGGGGGTTGGCACCCTAAGAAAATACGAGAACGGCGCCCCCGCTCGTACGGTGGCTATCCCTGGTCTCCTATAGATTCCCTATAAGGGATAGAGTATGAAACAGAAGGCCAGTTGGCTGTAGATAACTTGTCAAAGTATGTGATACCATTTATACAGCATACCAGGCCCACCCCCCGCAATGTGCTGTGAGATAGGGATAGAAATAAGAACTATATATCACTAATTACAGGATAAAAAATAGAAATAATAGAACAAAAAGTGTCTAGTCAACCTATAAGATATATCCAGCATTATAAGGGACTGATCAGATAGGGGTAGTGCATGTATATTCTGACACCCTTTTAGTTGTATACATTGTACACCATTATCTTTATATTACTTCAATAGGATATTTATGGTATTTATCTTTGATATTTTTCCAGTACAGGGTGTGTGTTTATGCTGGGGCTATTTTCCCCATTACACTGACCTATTAGATAGGGGTTCACTTTTTAGTGCATTATTTAATAAAGTATTCCATTTTATGGGGGTTATTTTTCAGTTGTAAGCTATTTTTGGTTTTCCCTCAGTTATATATTTTTTGGTTAGTAAGTCTTCTCGCTAGCGCCAGGAGATCCGGCATTGGCAAATATTGATGCGTTTTTTCTGGCGCTCGGATTGCTTTACGAGGAACCCAATCTTGAGGTTCAGGCAGAAAAAGCCTTGCTGGCTATTTCTCAGGGCCAGGATGAAGCTGAAGTGTATTGCCAAAAATTTCGGAAATGGTCCGTGCTTACTCAGTGGAATGAGTGTGCTCTGGCCGCAAACTTCAGAAATGGCCTTTCTGAAGCCATTAAGAATGTGATGGTGGGTTTCTCCATTCCTACAAGTCTGAATGATTCCATGGCGCTGGCTATTCAAATTGACCGGCGTTTGCGGGAGCGCAAAACCGCTAATCCTCTGGTGGTGTTGTCTAAACAAACACCTGATTTGATGCAATGTGATAGAATTCAGACCAGAAATGAGCGGAAAAATCATAGACGTCAGAATGGGTTGTGTTTTTACTGTGGTGATTCTACACATGTTATATCAGCATGCTCTAAACGCCTAACAAGGGTTGTTAGTCCTGTCGCCATTGGTAATTTGCAACCTAAATTTATTTTGTCTGTGACTTTAATTTGCTCATTGTCCTCTTACCCTGTTATGGCGTTTGTGGATTCAGGTGCTGCCCTGAGTCTTATGGATCTGTCATTTGCCAAGCGCTGTGGTTTTGTTCTTGAGCCGTTGGTTAATCCTATCCCTCTTAGGGGTATTGATGCTACGCCATTGGCGGAAAATAAACCGCAGTTTTGGACACAGGTAACCATGTGCATGACTCCTGAACATCGGGAGGTGATTCGTTTTCTTGTTCTGCATAAAATGCATGATTTGGTCGTTTTGGGTTTGCCATGGTTACAGACTCATAATCCAGTCTTGGATTGGAAGGCAATGTCTGTGTCAAGTTGGGGCTGTCAGGGTATTCATGGTGATTCCCCGCCGGTGTCTATTGCTTCCTCTACTCCTTCGGATGTTCCTGAGTATTTGTCTGATTATCAGGATGTGTTCAGCGAGTCCAGGTCCAGTGTTCTGCCTCCTCATAGGGACTGTGACTGTGCCATAGATTTGATTCCAGGTAGCAAATTTCCTAAGGGAAGACTATTTAATCTGTCTGTACCTGAGCATACCGTAATGCGTTCGTATATCAAGGAATCTCTGGAGAAGGGGCATATCCGTCCTTCCTCTTCCCCTCTTGGTGCGGGATTCTTTTTTGTGGCCAAGAAGGACGGATCTTTGAGACCTTGTATTGACTATCGGCTTTTGAATAAAATCACTGTTAAATTTCAGTATCCTTTGCCTCTGTTGTCAGACTTGTTTGCCCGAATTAAAGGTGCCAAGTGGTTCACCAAGATAGATCTTCATGGTGCGTACAACCTTGTGCGCATTAAGCGAGGAGATGAATGGAAAACCGCGTTTAATACGCCCGAAGGTCATTTTGAGTACTTGGTGATGCCTTTTGGGCTCTCTAATGCTCCTTCAGTGTTTCAGTCCTTTATGCATGATATTTTCCGGAAGTATCTGGATAAATTTATGATCATTTATCTGGATGATATTCTGGTTTTTTCTGATGACTGGGACTCGCATGTAGAGCAGGTCAGGGTGGTGTTTCAGGTTTTGCATGAGAATGCTTTATTTGTTAAGGGCTCAAAGTGTCTCTTTGGAGTACAGAAGGTTCCCTTTTTGGGGTTTATTTTTTCCCCTTCTGCGGTGGAGATGGACCCATTCAAGGTCCGTGCTATTCATGATTGGACTCAACCCACGTCAGTTAAGAGTCTTCAGAAGTTCTTGGGTTTTGCTAACTTCTACCGTCGTTTTATTGCTAATTTTTCTAGCATTGCTAAACCTTTGACGGATATGACCAAGAAAGGTTCTGATGTTGCTAACTGGGCTCCTGCAGCCGTGTAGGCTTTCCAGGAGTTGAAGCGCCGGTTTACTTCGGCGCCTGTTTTGTGCCAGCCTGATGTCTCACTTCCCTTTCAGGTTGAAGTGGATGCTTCTGAGATTGGGGCAGGGGCCGTTTTGTCGCAGAGAGGCCCTGGTTGCTCTGTGATGAGACCTTGTGCCTTTTTCTCGAGGAAGTTTTCGCCTGCTGAGCGGAATTATGATGTTGGCAATCGGGAGTTGTTGGCCATGAAGTGGGCATTTGAGGAGTGGCGTCATTGGCTCGAGGGTGCTAAGCATCGTGTGGTGGTCTTGACTGATCACAAAAATTTGATGTATCTCGAGTCTGCTAAACGCCTGAATCCTAGACAGGCCTGCTGGTCATTGTTTTTCTCCCGTTTTGACTTTGTGGTCTCGTATTTACCAGGTTCAAAGAATGTGAAGGCTGATGCTCTTTCAAGGAGCTTTGTGCCTGACTCTCCGGGAGTCGCAGAACCAGTTGGTATTCTTAAAGAGGGAGTTATCTTGTCAGCCATTTCTCCGGATTTGCGACGTGTGTTGCAGAGATTTCAGGCTGGTAGACCTGACTCTTGTCCACCTGACAGACTGTTTGTTCCTGATAAGTGGACCAGCAGAGTCATTTCCGAGGTTCATTCCTCGGTGTTGGCAGGGCATCCGGGAATTTTTGGCACCAGAGATCTGGTGGCTAGGTCCTTTTGGTGGCCTTCCTTGTCACGGGATGTGCGGTCGTTTGTGCAGTCCTGTGGGACTTGTGCTCGAGCTAAGCCTTGCTGTTCACGTGCCAGCGGGTTGCTCTTGCCCTTGCCTGTCCCGAAGAGGCCTTGGACACACATTTCCATGGATTTCATTTCAGATCTCCCGGTGTCTCAGGGCATGTCTGTCATCTGGGTGGTATGTGATCGCTTTTCTAAGATGGTCCATTTGGTACCTTTGCCTAAGCTGCCTTCCTCTTCCGATCTGGTTCCTGTGTTCTTTCAGAATGTGGTTCGTTTACACGGCATTCCTGAGAATATTGTGTCTGACAGAGGATCCCAGTTTGTTTCCAGGTTCTGGCGATCCTTTTGTGCTAGGATGGGCATTGAGTTGTCGTTTTCGTCTGCCTTTCATCCTCAGACTAATGGACAAATGGAGCGAACTAATCAGACTCTGGAGGCTTATTTGAGGTGTTTTGTTTCTGCGGATCAGGATGATTGGGTGACCTTCTTGCCATTGGCTGAGTTTGCCCTTAATAATCGGGCTAGTTCCGCTACATTGGTTTCGCCATTTTTCTGCAACTCTGGTTTCCATCCTCGTTTTTCCTCGGGACATGTGGAGCCTTCTGACTGTCCTGGGGTAGATTCTGTGGTGGATAGGTTGCAGCAGATCTGGAATCATGTGGTGAACAACTTAAAGTTGTCACAAGAGAAGGCTCAGCGTTTTGCCAACCGCCGCCGCGGTGTGGGTCCCCGACTTCGTGTTGGGGATTTGGTATGGCTGTCTTCTCGATTTGTTCCTACGAAGGTCTCCTCTCCTAAATTTAAGCCTCGCTTCATCGGTCCTTACAAGATATTGGAAATCCTTAATCCTGTGTCCTTTCGCTTGGATCTTCCTGTGTCGTTTGCCATTCACAACGTGTTCCATAGGTCTTTGTTGCGGCGGTACGTTGTACCTGTGGTTCCTTCTGTTGAGCCTCCTGCTCTGGTGTTGGTTGAGGGCGAGTTGGAGTACGTGGTGGAGAAGATCTTGGATTCTCATCTCTCCAGGCGGAGGCTTCAGTATCTGGTCAAGTGGAAGGGCTATGGTCAGGAGGATAATTCCTGGGTGGTTGCCTCTGATGTGCATGCGGCCGATTTAGTTCGTGCCTTTCACGCTGCTCATCCTGATCGCCCTGGTGGTCTTGGTGAGGGTTCGGTGACCCCTCCTTAAGGGGGGGTACTGTTGTGAATTATACTTTTTGGCTCCCTCTTGTGGTCACTAGTGGTATGACTCTGGGATTGTCTTTTTTCTGTTTGGCACTCACCTGGGTCGTTAGTCCAGGGGTGTCGCTATATTAACTTCCTGGATCCTTAGTCCAGTGCCTGGCATCGTTGTAATCAGATCCTTCTGTTGCTCCTGTCTGCTGGTCCTGGCTCTTGCAAAATTAAGCTAAGTCTTGCTTCTTTGTTTTTTGAGTTACTTGCTTTGCTACTATTTTTGTCCAGCTTGTACTAAATGTGATTTCTGACCTTGCTGGAAGCTCTAGGGGGCTGGTGTTCTCCCCCCGGCCGTTAGATGGTTCGGGGGTTCTTGATTATCCAGCGTGAATATTTTAATAGGGTTTTTGCTGACCATATAAGTCATCTTACTATATTCTGCTATTAGCTAGTGGGCCTCTCTTTGCTAAATACCTAGCTCATTCTTATGTTTGTCTTTTCCTCTTACCTCACCGTTATTATTTGTTGGGGGCTTGTATCCAACTTTTGGGGTCTTTTCTCTGGAGGCAAGAAAGGTCTTTCTTTTCCCTTCTAGGGTTAGTTAGTTCTCCGGCTGGCGCGAGCGTCTAGAACCAACGTAGGCACGTTCCCCGGCTACTTCTATTTGTGGTGCTAGGATTAGATATATGGTCAGCCCAGTTACCACTGCCCTATGAGCTGGTTTTTTGTGTTTGCAGACTTGGTATTTATTCCTGAGACCCTCTGCCATTGGGGTCATAACAGAGGATGTCATCATATGAAGATAGGATTCGCTGGACCCGCACCGCAATGCCCATTGGACCAGACCACATCGGGACTGCCCCTGGGTGAGTATAATATAACCTGTTTTCTTACCTTTCAGGTTACATTGGGGGCTTATCTACAGCATTACATAAAACAGAATGCTGTAGATAAGCTCTTGATCCCGGTGGCCTTATCTCATATACAATTTTTGGGGTGACAGATTCCCTTTAAGGTCAAATTTATGCAGAAATATGGAAATTCTGAATGGTTCACAAACTTTCAAGCACCACTGTATTTTTAGGTATCTGTTGTGAATTCTGTTTGTGGGCTCCCCCGGTGGTGTTTTATGGTAGTGCCACTTATTTGCCTTCTTCTATCCTTGATCACCTGTTGACACCCATTAGGGGAGTTTCCTATTTAAGGCTGCTTGGCTGCTGGTCTGATGCCGGCCAACAATGTATCAGTAGCATTCTGTTGCATTCTCCTGCCTCAAGATCCTGTTCAGCTAAGTTGAATTTTGTTTCTAGTTTATGCTATTTTTGTCCAGCTATTTGCAATGTGACTCTTTGTAGCTGGAAGCTCTCGTGGACTGGAATTGCCACTCCAGTGGCATGAGTTGTCACTGGAGTTTTAAAGTAATTTCAGGATGGTGTTTTTGAGTAGTGTTTTGAAGTTGACCGTGAAGTGACTCTTTCCTGTACTTCTGCTATCTAGTAAGCGGACCTCACTGTGCTAAATCTGCTGTTCATCCTACGTATGTCTTTTCCTCTTGACTCACCGTCAATATCTGTGGGGGGCTGCTATCTCCTTTTGGGGTTCATCTCTGGAGGTAAGGCAGGCCTGTATATTCCTCTGATAGGGGTAGTTAGATCTCCGGCTGGCGCGTGGTGTCTAGGGCATCGTAGGAAACACTCCCCGGCTACTTCCAGTGTCGTGTCAGGTTCAGGTCACGGTCACTTTAGTTCCCATCACCCGAGAGCTAGTCCGTTGTTATTTTGATTTCCCTGCCATTGGGAAAATCATAACAGTTTGGCCGGCCCACATGTGTTAAAACTATGCACTAAAGCAGGAAGGATATGAAAAGGTTTTTTTTCCTTCTGTGTTTGGAAAGTGCACCTTAGTGCTTATTTGTACTCCTTGCTTAAACTGCAGTCTTCAGCCTTTTTTTTTTTTTTCCTCTCCTCTTAATCTCTGAATGGCTTTGGTTACACCTGTTTGAATCATGGATCCACAGAGTTTGGTTGCAGGTCTGAATAACCTGGCTACAAAGGTCCAGAACTTACAAGATTTTGTTATACGTGCTCCAATGTCTGAACCTAAGATCCCTATGCCTGAATTTTTTACCGGAGACAGATCCCGTTTTTTGAATTTCAGAGAGAATTGTAAATTGTTTTTGTCTCTGAAATCTCACTCTGCTGGTGATCCTGCGCAACAGGTTAAAATTGTTATTTCTCTATTGCGGGGTGACCCACAAAGTTGGGCATTTGCATTGTCGCCAGGGGATCCTGCGTTATTAAATGTAGATGCGTTTTTTCTGGCTTTGGGGTTGCTTTATGAAGAACCTAATTTAGAGATTTTGGCTGAGAAAGCCTTGATAGCTCTTTCTCAAGGGCAAGATGAAGCTGAGATATACTGCCAAAAATTTCGTAAATGGTCGGTGCTTACTAAATGGAATGAGTGCGCTCTAGCAGCTAATTTCAGAGAAGGTCTCTCTGATGCCGTGAAGGATGTCATGGTGGGGTTCCCTGTGCCTACAGGTCTGAATGATGCCATGAAATTGGCTATCCAGATTGATCGGCGTTTACGGGAGCGCAAATCTGTGCACCATATGGCGGTATCTTCTGAGCAAAAATCTGTGCACCATATGGCGGTATCTTTTGAGCAAAGACCTGTGCACCATATGGCGGTATCTTCTGAGCAAAAACCTGTGCATCATTTGGCGGTGACCTCTGAAAAGGCACCAGAGCATATGCAATGCGATAGTGTATTGTCTAGAGGCGAACGACAGAATTACAGGCGCAAAAATGGGTTGTGCTTCTATTGTGGAGATCCAGCTCATGTTATATCAGCATGCTCTAAACGCATAAAGAAGGTTGATAAAAAGGTTGATAAATCTTTTTCTATGGGTACCTTGCAGTCTAAATTTCTTTTGTCCGTGACATTGATTTGTACTTTATCATCTGTTACTGTGGATGCTTATGTGGATTCTGGCGCCGCTCTGAGTCTCATGGATTGGTCCTTTGCCAAGCGTTGTGGGTTTGATTTAGAGCCTCTGGAGGTTTCTATTCCCATAAAGGGTATTGATTCTACACCTTTGGCTAGCAATAAACCACAATATTGGACACAAGTGACTATGCATCTGTCCCCAGACCATCAGGAGATTATTCGTTTCCTTGTGTTATATAATCTACATGACGTATTAGTACTTGGATTACCATGGTTACAAATTCATAATCCAGTCTTGGACTGGAGATCAATGTCTGTGCTGAGCTGGGGATGTCAGGGGATTCATGGGGATGCACCTTTGGTTCCCATTTCTTCATCTACTCCCTCTGAGATCCCAGCATTTCTGTCAGATTTTTATGATGTCTTTCAGGAGCCTAAAACTGATTCTCTCCCTCCTCACAGAGAGTGTGACTGCGCTATTGAGTTGATTCCCGGTAGTAAATTTCCTAAGGGTCGCTTGTTTAATTTGTCTGTACCTGAACATACTGCTATGCGGGAGTATATCAGAGAATCTTTGGAAAAGGGTCATATTCGCCCCTCTTTGTCTCCACTGGGGGCAGGGTTTTTCTTTGTGGGTAAAAAGGATGGTTCATTGAGACCTTGTATCGACTATCGACTTCTGAATAAGATTACAGTTAAATACCAGTATCCGTTGCCTTTACTGACTGATCTTTTTGCTCGCATAAAGGGGGCGAAGTGGTTCACTAAGATCGATCCACGTGGTGCGTATAATTTGGTGCGGATTAAGCAGGGGGATGAGTGGAAGACCGCATTTAATACGCCTGAAGGCCATTTTGAGTATTTGGTAATGCCTTTCGGTCTCGCGAATGCCCCTTCCGTTTTTCAGTCCTTTATGCACGATATTTTCCGTGAATATCTGGATAAATTTATGATTGTGTATTTGGATGATATTTTGATTTTTTCGGAGGACTGGGAATCTCATGTTCAACAGGTCAGGAGAGTTTTTCAGGTTTTACGAGCTAATTCTCTATTTGTGAAGGGCTCAAAGTGTATTTTTGGGGTTCAGAGAATTTCCTTTTTGGGATATATTTTTTCCCCTTCATCTATGGAGATGGACCCTGTTAAGGTTCAGGCTATTTGTGATTGGGTACAACCTACTTCTCTAAAGAGTCTTCAGAAATTCTTGGGATTTGCTAATTTCTATCGCCGATTCATAGCGGGTTTTTCTGCCATTGCTAAACCTTTGACTGATTTGACCAAGAAGGGTGCTGATGTTGCTAATTGGTCCTCTGCGGCTGTGGAGGCCTTTCGGGAGCTTAAGCGCCGCTTTTCTTCTGCTCCTGTGTTGCGCCAGCCTGATGTTTCGCTCCCGTTCCAGGTTGAAGTAGATGCTTCCGAGATCGGAGCAGGTGCAGTTTTGTCGCAGAAAGGTCCTGACTGCTCAGTGATGAGACCATGTGCGTTTTTCTCTCGAAAGTTTTCGCCCGCTGAGCGAAATTATGATGTTGGAAATCGGGAGCTCTTGGCCATGAAGTGGGCATTTGAGGAGTGGCGTCATTGGCTTGAGGGTGCTAGACACCAGGTGGTGGTCTTGACTGACCACAAAAATCTAATTTATCTTGAGTCAGCCAGGCGCGCTGGTCATTGTTTTTCTCTCGATTTAACTTTGTGGTTTCATATCTGCCTGGGTCTAAGAATGTGAGGGCGGATGCCCTCTCTAGGAGTTTTGAGCCTGACTCGCCTGGTGATTCCGAACCTACTGGCATCCTGAAGGATGGGGTGATATTGTCAGCTGTCTCCCCAGACCTGCGGCGCTCTTTGCAGGAGTTTCAGGTGGATAGGCCTGATCGCTGTCCGCCTGGTAGATTGTTTGTCCCTGATGACTGGACCAGTAGAGTTATTTCGGAGGTTCACTCTTCCGCGTTGGCAGGTCATCCTGGAATTTTTGGCACCAGGGATCTGGTGTCTAGGTCCTTCTGGTGGCCTTCCTTGTCTCGAGATGTACGTATTTTTGTGCAGTCTTGTGATGTTTGTGCTCGGGCTAAGCCCTGCTGTTCCCGGGCCAGCGGGTTGTTGTTGCCCTTGCCTATTCCTAAGAGGCCTTGGACGCACATCTCTATGGACTTTATTTCTGACCTTCCTGTTTCTCGTAGGATGTCCGTCATCTGGGTGGTGTGTGACCGTTTTTCCAAGATGGTTCACTTGGTACCTTTGCCCAAATTGCCCTCCTCCTCTGAGCTGGTCCCTCTATTTTTTCAGAATGTTGTGCGTTTGCATGGTATTCCTGAGAATATAGTGTCTGACAGGGGTACTCAGTTTGTGTCTAGATTTTGGCGGGCGTTCTGTGCCAGGATGGGCATCGACTTGTCTTTTTCGTCTGCATTCCATCCTCAGACTAATGGCCAGACTGAGCGTACTAATCAGACCTTGGAGACTTACTTGAGGTGTTTTGTGTCCGCTGATCAGGACGATTGGCTTGATTTTTTGCCATTGGCAGAGTTTGCCCTTAACAATCGGGCCAGTTCTGCCACTTTGGTTTCTCCATTTTTTTGTAATTCAGGGTTTCACCCTCGCTTTTCGTCCGGTCAATTGGAGTCTTCGGATTGTCCTGGAGTAGATGCTGTGGTTGATAGAATGCATCAGATTTGGGGACAGGTTGTGGACAATCTGAAGTTGTCCCAGGAGAAGACTCAACAGTTCACTAATCGTCATCGGCGTGTCGGTCCTCGTCTTTGTGTTGGGGACCTGGTTTGGTTGTCTTCTCGATTTGTTCCTATGAAGGTCTCGTCTCCTAAGTTTAAGCCTCGGTTTATCGGCCCTTATAGGATTCTGGAGGTTCTCAATCCTGTGTCCTTTCGTTTGGACCTCCCAGCATCTTTTACTATTCATAATGTTTTTCATCGGTCATTGTTGCGGAGGTATGAGGTGCCGGTTGTTCCGTCTGCTGATCCTCCTGCTCCTGTGCTGGTTGAGGGTGAGTTGGAGTATGTGGTGGAAAAGATCTTGGACTCCCGTGTTTCCAGACGGAAACTTCAGTATCTGGTTAAGTGGAAAGGCTATGGTCAGGAGGATAATTCTTGGGTGACAGCATCTGATGTTCATGCTCCTGATTTGGTTCGTGCATTTCATAGTGCTCATCCAGATCGCCCTGGTGGTTCTGGTGAGGGTTCGGTGCCCCCTCCTTAAGGGGGGGGTACTGTTGTGAATTCTGTTTGTGGGCTCCCCCGGTGGTGTTTTATGGTAGTGCCACTTATTTGCCTTCTTCTATCCTTGATCACCTGTTGACACCCATTAGGGGAGTTTCCTATTTAAGGCTGCTTGGCTGCTGGTCTGATGCCGGCCAACAATGTATCAGTAGCATTCTGTTGCATTCTCCTGCCTCAAGATCCTGTTCAGCTAAGTTGAATTTTGTTTCTAGTTTATGCTATTTTTGTCCAGCTATTTGCAATGTGACTCTTTGTAGCTGGAAGCTCTCGTGGACTGGAATTGCCACTCCAGTGGCATGAGTTGTCACTGGAGTTTTAAAGTAATTTCAGGATGGTGTTTTTGAGTAGTGTTTTGAAGTTGACCGTGAAGTGACTCTTTCCTGTACTTCTGCTATCTAGTAAGCGGACCTCACTGTGCTAAATCTGCTGTTCATCCTACGTATGTCTTTTCCTCTTGACTCACCGTCAATATCTGTGGGGGGCTGCTATCTCCTTTTGGGGTTCATCTCTGGAGGTAAGGCAGGCCTGTATATTCCTCTGATAGGGGTAGTTAGATCTCCGGCTGGCGCGTGGTGTCTAGGGCATCGTAGGAAACACTCCCCGGCTACTTCCAGTGTCGTGTCAGGTTCAGGTCACGGTCACTTTAGTTCCCATCACCCGAGAGCTAGTCCGTTGTTATTTTGATTTCCCTGCCATTGGGAAAATCATAACAGGTATCAGTACATTATATCTCTAAAGAGGAACAGTTTTGAGGTTTTAAGAAAGTGAAAATTGTGTCATGCGTATGCTGTCATAAGTTATATTTGCTGAATGCTTTTTGAGGCAGGTTACTAAATGTACTGGCCTGCAAAAGACTTCATCTGCACGCACCCTTAGGCCTCTTTCACACTTCCGTCTTTTTCCTCCCGTCGAAATCCGTCGAGTTTTGAAAAAACAGGATCCTGCAAATTTTTCTGCAGGATACTGTTTTTTCTCATAGACTTGTATTAGCGATGGATTGTGACGGATGGCCATCCGTTTCATCCATCGTGCACCGTCGGAAAAATAGCGGTTTGTTGTCTGGAAAAAACATTCAATGAAACGTTTTTTGTCAGCGTCGGAAAAACGTGCAACGACGCATCCTTCGGCATACGTCATTGGCTAAAATGGCAGCCTATAGACGCAGGATGTGTCGTTGCATGTGAAAAGCAGGAATCCAGCGACATATTGTGTTTTTCTCCTCTGAGCATGCCTGGAAGGGTTTTTCTAGTCTGGGGAAAATTCTCTTTCTCTCCGGAAATTTCACCATTGAAATTTAGGCAACAACACAAATGTCAAAATCAAAACACTGGATAAGTTACACACGTTTTTCACTATTTTCACGACGTACGTCGATACACCACAACAACGCATTACGATGCCCGCCAGCAGATAGAATAGGTGAAAGAGGCCTTAAACGCAAACACGAGACAAGTACAGACATTTTAAGGAAATGTGAAGTAAAAATGTTTGAATCCTCTCAATAATATCTCTAATTGTTTTCACTTTATCATCGTAACTTATAAAATAGTAGTTGTAAATTTGTAAACCAGCTGAACATCTTTATTTGTATTTTTGAGCCAAAGCAAGAGCCTACAGGCAGCTTAAAAAAGACTGGTAATACTGCTAAACTAATTGAGGATAAACTTCAAGAACAAACCAGCAATGTAAAAATGGTACACAATGTAAAAAGTACAATATAAGTTGGAAATCTACAAGATTTTGTAGGTTTAAAGGGAGTTATTGTGTAGTGTAGAAAAAAACATTCAAATCATTTCCATGTTCAACTTTTATATTGTTGACATATGCTGATATGAGATATTTATTCTGTACCATGGGCAGACATATCGCATATGCAGCCGATGCAGCTGCACTGGGGCCCAGAGGCTCCGGGGGGCCCCAGCAGGGTGACTAATAATGAGGGCAATCTGGCCTGTTTATCCGGCCCTGAGGCTCCAGGGGGCCCCTGGCCAGATTGCCCTCATGTGCGGTGGACAGGGAGAGATCCCTGCTGCTCAGCTGCTTACAAAAGAAAATGGCAGCGGAGCTGCAGTGATCCATTCTGCTTCCTGCCAGCACTTTCTGTCTCACACAGCAGTCAGCGGCGCGGCTGGATAACATCATCAATCAGCGCTGTGGCCGCTGTGCCAGTGAGAGAAAGCTGCCTACAACAGTGATGCTGTGGCTGCTGGTGAGCGTGCGGAGAGGTGAGAGGTGCTGTCTGCTGTGTGTTTGTGTATATACATCTGTGTGTGTGTGTGTGCATGCGTGCGTAGCGCCACGGGGGGAACGTGCAAAGAGGTGAATGGTGTTGTGTGTGTAGGTGGAGGAGAGGGCAATGATTGGGGTGATGGGGAGAAGGCAATGATGGGGGTGACAGAGAGGGCAATGATGGGGTGGTGAGGGAGAAAGCAATAATGAGGTGGTGGAAAAGGCAATAATGGGGGTGGGGGAAGGGAAAGTAATGGAGGTGGTGGAATGGGCAATGATGGGGTGGTGGGGAAAAGGCAATGATGGTGTTAGTGGAAAGGACAATGATGGTGGAAATGGGCAAAGATGGGGTGATAGGGGTGGTGGGGGTGAAGGCAATGATGGAGGTGATGGAAAGGGAAATGATGGGGTGGTGGGGAGAAAGCAATGATAGAGGTGGTGGAAAGGGCAATGATGGGGGTGCTGGGGAGAAGACAATGATGGGGTGGGGGAAAGGATAATTATAGGATGCGTGGGAGGAGGGCAATGAGGGGTGTGGGGGATGGGGAAGGGAGGAAGGAGGATTTATAATGGATGTAGGAACAGAGGGAGGTGGAGGAAGATGTTATTATCGCTTATTATGCTTAAAACATCCCCTTAGTATATAGTGTACTCACTTATTATGTATAGCACAGTTTCTGTCATGTCGGACACTGTCCAGACCAGGTCGTCTGACAGACAACGGTAATTCCGCGTTTGACCACTGTTTGCTCATTGGCGTCGGCTAGTTTTCATCTGGCTGCTCCAGGGTTAATTTATCTGATCCTCGGATTGGAAGCTGGGCCATGCCCATTTCCTTTAAATGGTTCTCCTGATCTTTGGGCGTCGCCGATTATAGCTTCTGTCTTATCCGTAGTTATCTCGGTCCGGAGTGGAGAGCTGGTTGTTGGAGAATCGTTGCTGGTTGTGTATTTTCCTTAGTCTTATTTACTCCTTCCTATATTTGTATTTATTTTGCCCTGCACCTTTATAGTGTATTCCTGATTGACTGCGGCGTGGTGTATATTTTCCTTTATCCTTGTTTGTTATAACTGTGGGTATTGGTCTATTGCGTTCACTGGGTGGTGGGCGGTGATGTTCAGTCTAGGGCTGAATCAGGAGTCAGGGTGAGGGTGGAGGCCTGAACATGCACACCTTCAGTGTAAACTTCAGGTAGAGGGTCAGACAGGGTTTCCCTAGTCTGAGGGAAATTGCAGGGGCCCAGGTTATTAGCTCTCGCCCTCCTTGTATCCCCGTGACAGTTTCTTAGTATATAGGGTACTCGCTTATTATGTATAGCGCCATCCCTCAGTATATAGTGTAGTCACTTTTTATGTATAGCACAGTCCCTTAGTATATAGTGTACTCACTTATTATGTATAACACAATCCTTAGTTGCATAGTTTCCTCTTTTATCATGTACAGTGCCTTGCACAAGTATTCGGCTTCCTAGAACTTTTCAACCTTTTCCCACATATCATGCTTCAAACATAAAGATACCAAATGTAAATTTTTGGTGAAGAATCAACAAGTGGAAAATAATTGTGAAGTTGAACGAAATTTATTGGTTATTTTAAATTTTTGTGAAAATTCAAAAACTGAAAAGTGGGACGTGCAATATTATTCGGCCCCTTTAACTTAATACTTTGCTGTGCCACATTTTGCTGCGATTACAGCTGCAAGTCACTTGGGGTATGTCTCTATCAGTTTTGTACAGCGAGAGATTGAAATTCTTGCCCATTCTTCCATGGCAAACAGCTCGAGCTCAGTGAGGTTTGATAGAGATCGTTTGGGAACAGCAGTTTTCAGCTCTTTCTACAGATTCTCGATTGGATTAAGGTCGAGACTTTGACTTGGCCATTCTAACACCTGGATATATTTATTTGTGAACCATTCCATTGTAGATTTTGCTTTATGTTTGGGATCATTGTCTTGTTGGAAGACAAATCTCCGTCCCAGTCTCAGGTCTTTTGCAGACTCCAACAGGTTTTCTTCAAGAATGGTCCTGTATTTGGCTCCATCCATCTTCCCATCAATTTTAACCATTTTCCCTGTCCCTGCTGAAGAAAAGCAGGCCCAAACCATGATGCTGCCACCACCATGTTTGACGTGGGTATTGTGTTCAGGGTGATGAGCTGTGTTGCATTTACGCCAAACATATTGTTTGGCATTGTTGCCAAAAAGTTCGATTTTGGTTTAATCTGACAAGAGCACCTTCTTCCACATGTTTGGTGAGTTTCCCAGGTGGCTTGTTGCAAACTATAAACAACACTTTTTATGGATATCTTTGAGAAATGGCTTTCTTCTTGCCACTCTTCCATAAAGGCCAGATTTGTGCAGTGTACGACTGATTGTTGTCCTATGGACAGACTGTTCCACATCAGCTGTAGATCTCTGCAGTTCATCCAGAGTGATCATGGACCTCTTGGCTGCATCTCTGATTAGTCTTCTCCTTGTTTGAGATGAAAGTTTCGATGGACGGCCAGGTCTTGGTAGATTTGCAGTGGTATGATACTCCTTCCATTTCAATATGATCACTTGCACAGTGCTCCTTGGGATGTTTAAAGTTTTGGAAATCATTTTGTATCCAAATCCGGCATTAAACTTCTCCACAACAGTATCACGGACCTGCCTGTTGTGTTCCTTGGACTTCATGATGCTCTTTGTGCTTCAAACAGAACCCTGAGACTATCACAGAGCAGGTGCATTTTTACGGAGACTTGATTACACACAGGTGGATTATATTTATCATCATTAGGCATTTAGGACAACATTGGATCATTCAGAGATCCACAATGAACTTCTGGAGTGAGTTTGCTGCACTGAAAGTAAAGGGGCTGAATAATATTGCACACCACACTTTTCAGTTTTTGAATTTCCACAAAAATTTAAAATAACCAATAAATTTCATTCAACTTCACAATTGTGTTCCACTTGTTGATTTTTCACCAAAAATTTACATTTGGTATCTTTTATTTTTGAAGCATGATATGTGGGAAAAGGTTGAAAAGTTCCAGGGAGCCGAATACTTTTGCAAGGCACTGTATAATACCGTCCCTTATTACATACCATCCTCTCTAGTGATATATGGTGCTGTCCCTTATTATATAGCTTCCTCTGCTGTTATGTACAGTGCTATCTCTTACATAGTGTATTCTTGTTATTTTTGTTATTCACAGTGCCCTCTTTTATTACATAGTCCGCTCTCTTGTTAGATATAAAATGACTGCTGATGGAGGAGCTGGTGACTGGACAACCAGTCCATCATCTCCTCTATTAGAAAAGAAGCTTTCCCATGCTCCATCAGCCATCATATATCTAAGAAGAGAGGATGGTATGTAATAAAAAATAGGGCTCTATGTAATCCCATATGTAAGGGACAGTGCTGTACATAGCAAGAGAGGGCACTGTATAAGGGACAGCAATATACATAATAAAAAAGACTATGTAATATATATACATGTATGTGTGTGTGGAGATATATACAGCTCTGGCAAAAATTAAGAGACCACCACATCAAAACCCTGTCATGGCAGCCCAATTTCCAGACCTGAACTCCATTGAAAACCTGTGGTATGTAATCAAGAGGATAATGAATAGTCACAAGCAATCAAACAAAGAAGAACTGCTAAAATTTTTGGACCAGAAGCAGTGTGAAAGACTGGTGGAAAGCATGCCAAGACGCATGAAAGCTGTGATTAAAAATCATGGTTATTCCAAAAAATATTGATTTCTGAACTCTTTCTGAGTTCATTAGTATTGTTGTTTCTAATTGATTGTAAACTTGTTTTCTTTGCATTATTTCACGTCAGTCAGAAAAAAATACAAAAATTATTGCTTGGAAATTCAGAGACATGTTGTCAGAAGTTTATAGACTGAAATAATAATTTACAGTTTACTCAAAAATATACCTATAAAGAGAAAAATGAGACAAACTGAACATTTTGCAGTGGTCTCTTAATTTTTTACAGAGCTGTATAAATATATATACAGGGGTTGGACAAAATAATGGAAACACCTAACATTTTGGCATCATAATCTTCGAACATGTGATAAACATGCAAACCGTGGCATATGGTAATGTTTTGTAGTTGATTATTTGTGTTATATGATATGTGTATGTAAATTAACTGTTTGTTTTGCATAATTGTAAGAACATTGATGAGAACCTGATACCAATGGCAGACCTCTCGGATTTTGAAAGAGGCCAAATTGTTGGTGCTCATCTGGCAGGCGCTAGTGTAACAGAAAGTGCCCCAATGCTTGGCGTGTTAAGAGGTACTGTCTCCAAAGTAATGACTGCGTTTGAAAGAGAAGGAAAAACGTCGGCAGCAAAGCACAGGTCTGGCCGAAAGTCAAAGTTGACTGAGAGAGACCGTCGGACTCTAAAGTGAATTGTGAGAGAGGATCGCAAGACCACGGCTCCGAAAATCACTGCTGAGCTCAATGAACACCTACAGAACCCAGTTTCGATGAAAACTCTTCGTTGGGAGCTGCACAAATCTGGATTCCACGGAAGAGCTGCAATTAGAAAACCGCTGCTCTCAATGACAAATGTTTCCAAGCGTTTAGAGTGGTGTAGAAACCTCCAGAATTGGTCCCTCGAACAGTGGAAACATGTGATATTCTCAGATGAATTATCTTTTACTCTATTTCCGACCTCCGGCCGAGTGTACTTTTGGAGACAGCCGAAAGAAGCATTCCATCCAGACTGCCTTCTCCCAACCGTGCTATTTTGTGGAGATCCGCCTGGCCAATAATATCCCTTCATGGAAGAATTAAAGAAGTTGTCCACTACTATAACCTTTTTTTTTTTTTTTTTTCATAAATCTTGCTATTATGTGCCACTGAAAACATCTACTGTGTTTATTTTAGCAATATTACCTTTTATCATGCTGTAGCAGCACATCTTTAGTGCTGGATCCAGCTCTCATGGGGTTAATCGACAACTTCCTTTCTCCTGAGTTATTGTGCTCTAATACTACAAGCTCCATGATGCATTGCACTGCCACTAAGCCCGAACCTACCACACCCACTCCAAAACACACCCAAACCCCTCCCTCCTCTCCCCCCTCTAGCTTCAAAAAGATTTGTGATGTCATTTCTGTCCAACCTCCTCTTTTACATTTGTCCAACCCACACTCCATTACACACAGATTGATGGATGGATAGATAGATAGATAGATAGATAGATAGATAGATAGATAGATAGATAGATAGATAGATACAGATATATCTATGTCTATTTCCATAGCTATGTCCATATCCATGTTTCTAAACCCTTTCACCCCGGACCATTTTTGTTTTCGTTTATCGCTCCCCTTCTTTCCAGAGCCATCATTTGTCCGTCAATATGGCCATGTGAGGGCTTGTTTTTTGCGGGACAAGTTCTACTTTTGAACGACAACATTGGTTTTACCATGTCGTATAACAGAAAATGTGAAAAAAATTCAAAGTGCAATGAAATTGCAAAAAAGTGCAATCCCACACTTGTTTTTTGCTTGGCTTTTTTGCTAGGTTCACTAAATGCTAAGGCTGTGTGCACACGCTGCGGATTTGATTGCAGATCCGCAGGGTTTTTTGCCGCACTGAATTGCATCAAATCCGCCGTGTAGTGCACAACTAATGTAAGTCTATGGGAGCTGCAGACTTGTTGTGCACAGGCTGCGGAAAAAGCCGCACCGAAACGGCGCTTTTTTTTTTTTCTCGCAGCATGTCACTTCTTTTGTGCGGAACTGCAGCGTTTTTGCACCCATAGACTTTCATTGAGTCGGGCACATCCACAGCAAAACCGCAGATGTAAAAAAGATCTGCAGTTTAGATGCGAATGTGGGTCCGAGAAACGCTGCAGTTCGGAAGGAGGGAAGTGTGTGGGCGGTGACGGTGTGCGTGTATGTGTGTGCGGGCAGGGTCTGCAGGCTGTTCGGATGTGTGCGGCGCTGTGCGGGACTGTTCAGGTGTGTGCGGGGTCTGCGGGCTGTTCGGATGTGTGCAGGACTGTTCAGATGTGTGTGGCCCTGTGCGGGACTCTTCGGGTGTGTGCGGGGCTGTGCGGGGGGTCTTTTGGGGTGTGTGTGCAGGCATCATCCGATGGGACTACAAGTACGCAGCATCCAATCTGCTGCTCATTCGGATGTAATCCGGACAGTGGACACACACCCTATGCTATCCATACATCTATCAATAGATATATCTATCCAGACACATCTATAGATAGTTATATGAATAGATAGAGGTATGCATCTATAGATTTATCTATATGTATATATGTCTATCCATTTAATCTATCATCTATCATCTATCTGTGTGTGTAATGGAGTGTGGGTTGGACAAATGTAAAAGAGGAGGTTGGACAATAATGACATCACAAATCTTTTTTTTTGTTCAATAATACACCTTTATTTAGCTTTCCAAAACGCATAAAAACCGCACCAAAAGCAAATTAAAAAATGCATCAAAACCATGCAAAAACCTGCATAAAAAATGCATCAAAACTTCACAAAAAATGCATCAAAACTGCACAAAAAGCTGCATCAAAACCGCACCAAAATTGCAACAACTGTTATGATCCCAATGGCAAGGATCTCAGAGATTACAGCAAAGTCTGCAAACATAAATACCAGCTCATAGGGACGTGGTAACTAGGCTGACCATATACCTGATCCTAGCACAAACACTAACAGTAGCCGGGGAACGTGCCTACGTTGATCCTAGACGTCACGCGCCAGCTGGAGAACTAACTAACCCTATCAGGGAAAAATAAGACCTCTCTTGCCTCCAGAGAAAAGACCCCAAAGTAATACAAGCCCCCAACAAATAATAACGGTGAGGTAAGAAGAAAAAACAAATGTAAGAATGAACTAGATTTTAGCAAAGAGAGGCCCACTGACTAATAGCAGAAAATAGTAAGATGACTTATATGGTCAGCAAAAAACCCTGCAAAATATCCACGCTGAATATCCAAGAACCCCCAAACCGACTAACGGTGAGGGGGGGAGAATATCAGCCCCCTAGAGCTTCCAGCAATATCAGGAATCACATTTTGTACAAGCTGGACAAAAAATATGAACAAGCAAAATAACAAAAAATAAGAAAGCAGGACTTAGCTTATCTTGCAAAGAACCAGGACCTGAAGACAGGAGCAAACAGAAATGAACTGATTACAACGATGCCAGGCACTGGACTGAGAATCCAGGAAGTTTAAATAGCAACACCCCAGGCCTAACGAAGCAGGTGAGTACCAACCTGGTAAAAGACAATCCAAGTGCCAAATCACTAGTGACCACAAGAGGGAGCCAAGAAGTATAGTTCACAACAGTACCCCCCCTTTAAGGAGGGGTCACTGAACCCTCACCAAGACCACCAGGGCGACCAGGATGAGCAGCGTGGAAGGCACGAACCAAATCGGCCGCATGAACATCAGAGGCGGCCACCCAGGAATTATCCTCCTGACCATAGCCCTTCCATTTAACCAAATACTGAAGCCTCCGTCTAGAGAGACGAGAATCCAAGATCTTCTCTGTCATGAATCCCCAATGGCTAGGGATAGCACAGGATGAGCAAAGTATAATAAATATCGGACGAGCTCTAGGGTGATGGAACCTGGGCTGACCGCTGCCCTACGCCTGACAAACGCAACTAGAGATAGCCAGGGAGCGTGCCTACGTTGGTTCTAGACGCCACGCACCAGCCTAAGAGCTAACTAGTACTGCAGAGAAAACAAAGACCTCACTTGCCTCCAGAGGAATTAACCCCAAAGATATAGTTGCCCCCCACATGTATTGACGGTGAAATGAGAGGAAGGCACACACATAGAGATGATGTATATAGCTTTAGCAAATAGAGGCCCGCTGAAAACTAGAAAGCAGAATGACACAAAAGGGGACTGAGCGGTCAGCAAAAAACCCTAATCAAAAAAACCATCCTGAGATTACAAGAACAAGATGGGGAGAACCTCAGTCCCCTAGAGCAACCAGCTAACAAAGAGACATTCTAAGCAAGCTGGACAAAAAACCAAACAACTGAAAATCAGCACTTAGCTTATCCTGAAAGATCTGGGAGCAGGTAGGCAGGAACCAAACAGAGCACATCTGAACACATTGATAGCCGGCAAGGGAAATGACAGAGAGGCCAGGTGAAATAGGAAACACCCAGCCTCTGATGGACAGATGGAAACCAAAGGCCGCAACCCACCAAAGTCACCCAGTACCAGCAGTAACCACCAGAGGGAGCCCGCAAACAGAATCCACAACAGTACCCCCCCCTTGAGGAGGGGTCACCGAACCCTCACGAGAACCCCCAGGGCGATCAGGGTGAGCTCTATGGAAGGCGCGGACCAAATCAGTCGCATGAACATCGGAGGCGACCACCCAGGAATTGTCCTCCTGACCATAACCCTTCCACTTAACCAAATACTGGAGTTTGCGTCTGGAAACACGAGAATCCAAGATCTTTTCAACAACATACTCCAATTCTCCCTCCACCAGCACCGGAGCAGGAGGCTCGACCGAAGGAACAACAGGCACCTCATACCTCCGCAACAACGACCGATGGAACACATTATGAATAGCGAACGATGCTGGAAGATCCAAACGGAAAGATACAGGGTTAAGAATCTCCGAGATCCTATAAGGACCGATGAACCGAGGCTTGAACTTAGGAGAAGAGACCTTCATAGGGACAAAACGAGAAGACAACCACACCAAGTCCCCAACAAAAAGTCGGGGACCCACGCGGCGACGGCGATTAGCAAACTGCTGAGTCTTCTCCTGAGATAACTTCAAATTGTCCACCACCTGATTCCAAATGTGATGTAGCCTGTCCACCACCACGTCCACTCCAGGACAATCCGAAGACTCCACCTGACCAGAGGAAAAACGAGGATGAAACCCCGAATTACAAAAAAAAGGAGAGACCAACGTGGCCGAACTAGCCCGATTATTAAGAGCAAATTCGGCCAGTGGCAAAAAAGCAACCCAGTCATCCTGATCAGCAGAAACAAAACACCTCAAATAAGTTTCCAAGGTCTGATTAGTTCGCTCCGTCTGGCCATTCGTCTGAGGATGGAATGCAGACGAGAAAGACAAATCAATGCCCATCTTGGCACAAAACGTCCGCCAAAATCTAGACACAAACTGGGATCCCCTGTCAGAAACGATATTCTCCGGAATCCCATGCAAACGAACCACGTTCTGAAAAAACAAAGGAACCAACTCAGAGGAGGAGGGCAACTTAGGCAAGGGCACCAAATGAACCATCTTAGAAAAGCGGTCACACACAACCCAGATAACGGACATTTTCTGTGAAACCGGGAGATCAGAAATAAAATCCATGGAAATGTGCATCCAAGGCCTCTTCGGGATGGGCAAGGATAACAACAACCCACTAGCCCGTGAACAGCAAGGCTTAGCTCGAGCACACACTTCACAAGACTGCACAAAGGTACGCACATCCCTAGACAAGGAAGGCCACCAAAAAGACCTGGCCACCAAGTCTCTTGTACCAAATATTCCAGGATGACCAGCCAACACAGAAGAATGGACCTCGGAGATGACTCTACTGGTCCAATCATCCGGAACAAACAGTCTTTCTGGTGGACATCGATCCGGTTTATCCACCTGAAACTCCTGCAATGCGCGTCGCAAGTCTGGGGATACGGCGGACAATATTACCCCATCCCTAAGGATACCAGCAGGCCCAGTGTCTCCAGGAGAGTCAGGCACAAAACTCCTGGAAAGAGCATCTGCCTTCACATTCTTTGAACCTGGCAGGTATGAAACCACGAAATTGAAACGAGAAAAAAATAACGACCAACGAGCCGGTCTAGGATTCAAACGCCTGGCAGACTCAAGGTAAGTGAGATTCTTGTGATCAGTCAAGACCACCACGCGATGTTTAGCACCCTCAAGCCAATGACGCCACTCCTCAAATGCCCACTTCATGGCCAAAAGCTCCCGATTACCCACATCATAATTGCGCTCGGCGGGCGAGAATTTTCTAGAGAAGAAAGCACATGGCTTCATCACCGAGCCATTAGAACTTCTCTGTGACAAAACCGCCCCCGCTCCAATCTCGGAAGCATCAACCTCCACCTGGAAAGGAAGTGAAACATCTGGTTGACACAACACAGGAGCAGAAGAAAACCGGCGCTTAAGTTCCCGAAAGGCCTCCACGGCCGCAGGAGACCAATCAGCAACATCAGCACCATTTTTAGTCAAATCAGTCAAAGGTTTAACAATACTGGAAAAATTAGCAATGAACCGACGATAAAAATTAGCAAACCCCAAGAACTTCTGAAGGCTCTTAACAGATGTAGGTTGTGTCCAGTCACAAATAGCCTGAACCTTAACGGGATCCATCTCAATAGTAGAAGGAGAAAAAATGTACCCCAAAAAAGAAATCTTCTGGACTCCGAAGAGACACTTTGAGCCCTTCACAAACAGAGAATTGGCCCGCAAAACTTGAAACACCTTCCTGACCTGTAGAACATGAGACTCCCAGTCATCAGAAAACACCAAAATATCATCCAAATACACAATCATAAACTTATCCAGATATTCACGGAAAATATTGTGCATAAAGGACTGAAAGTCTGACGGAGCATTGGAGAGTCCAAAAGGCATTACCAAATACTCAAAATGGCCCTCAGGCGTATTAAATGCGGTTTTCCACTCATCACCCTGTTTTATCCGCACCAGATTATACGCACCACGAAGATCTATTTTAGTGAACCACCTAGCCCCCTTAATGCGAGCAAACAAATCAGTAAATAATGGCAATGGATACTGGTATTTGACTGTAATCTTATTCAGAAGGCGATAATCTATACAAGGCCTCAGGGAACCATCTTTTTTTGCCACGAAAAAAAAACCTGCTCCCAGAGGGGACAAAGATGGACGAATATGTCCCTTTTCCAAGGACTCCTTAATATAATTCCGCATAGCAGTATGCTCTGGCAGTGACAGATTAAATAAACGACCCTTAGGGAACTTACTGCCAGGAATCAATTCTATAGCACAGTCACACTCTCTATGGGGAGGGAGCGAATTGAGCTTAGGCTCCTCAAAAACATCCCTATAATCCGACAAAAACGCAGGGATCTCCGAAGGAGTAGATGAAGCTATAGAAATCGGAGGTGCATCATCATGAACCCCGTGACATCCCCAGCTTAGCACAGACATTGTTTTCCAGTCCAGGACAGGATTATGAGTTTGTAACCATGGCAGACCAAGCACTAGTACATCATGTAAATTATACAGTACAAGGAAGCGAATCACCTCCTGATGAACGGGAGTCATGCGCATGGTCACTTGTGTCCAATACTGCGGTTTATTCATAGCCAATGGTGTAGAATCAATTCCTTTCAGAGGAATAGGAACTTCCAGAGGCTCTAGACTAAAACCGCAGCGTTTAGCAAATGACCAATCCATAAGACTCAGGGCAGCGCCTGAATCCACATAGGCATCGACGGAAATGGAAGACAGTGAAAAAATCAGAGTCACAGACAAAATGAACTTAGACTGCAGAGTATCAATGGCAAAAGATTTATCAACCCTTTTTGTGCGTTTAGAGCATGCTGATATAACATGAGCTGAATCACCACAATAAAAACACAAACCATTTTTCCGCCTATAATTTTGCCGTTCACTTCTGGACTGAATTCTATCACATTGCATAGTCTCAGGTGCCTGTTCAGAAGACACCGCCAACTGGTGCACGGGTTTGCGCTCCCGTAAACGCCGATCAATCTGAATGGCCATAGCCATAGACTCATTCAGACCTGTAGGCGCAGGGAACCCCACCATAATATCCTTAATGGCCTCAGAAAGACCATTTCTGAAGTTTGCAGCCAGGGCGCACTCATTCCACTGAGTAAGCACCGACCATTTCCGAAATTTCTGACAATATATTTCCGCTTCATCATGTCCCTGAGAGAGGGCTAATAAAGCCTTTTCAGCCTGAATCTCTAGGTTAGGTTCCTCATAGAGCAATCCCAATGCCAGAAAAAACGCATCCACACTGAGCAATGCAGGATCCCCTGGTGCCAATGCAAATGCCCAATTCTGAGGGTCGCGCCGTAGGAACGATATAACAATCTTGACCTGTTGAGCAGGGTCTCCAGAGGAGCGAGATTTCAAAGAGAGAAACAATTTACAATTGTTCCTGAAATTCAGGAAGGTAGATCTATCTCCAGAAAAAAACTCTGGAATAGGAATTCTAGGTTCAGACATGGAAGTGTGAACAACGAAATCCTGTATGTTTTGAACCTTTGCCGCGAGATTACTCAGGCTGGAAGCCAAACTCTGGACATCCATGATAAACAGCTAAAATCAGAGCCATTCAAGGGTTAAGAGGAGGTAAGAAGCAGCTAGACAGCAATTAAGGGCTAGGCAGCAAAACTCTGAAGGAAAAAAAAAAAAAAAAATTTTCCTTGAACACTTCTTATTCTCCTGCTTCAGCCCAAACAATTAACACTTTGTGGGCCGGCTATACTGTCATGAATCCCCAATGGCTAGGGATAGCACAGGATGAGCAAAGTATAATAAATATCGGACGAGCTCTAGGGTGATGGAACCTGGGCTGACCGCTGCCCTACGCCTGACAAACGCAACTAGAGATAGCCAGGGAGCGTGCCTACGTTGGTTCTAGACGCCACGCACCAGCCTAAGAGCTAACTAGTACTGCAGAGAAAACAAAGACCTCACTTGCCTCCAGAGGAATTAACCCCAAAGATATAGTTGCCCCCCACATGTATTGACGGTGAAATGAGAGGAAGGCACACACATAGAGATGATGTATATAGCTTTAGCAAATAGAGGCCCGCTGAAAACTAGAAAGCAGAATGACACAAAAGGGGACTGAGCGGTCAGCAAAAAACCCTAATCAAAAAAACCATCCTGAGATTACAAGAACCCATGTGCCAACTCATGGCACATGGGGAGAACCTCAGTCCCCTAGAGCAACCAGCTAACAAAGAGACATTCTAAGCAAGCTGGACAAAAAACCAAACAACTGAAAATCAGCACTTAGCTTATCCTGAAAGATCTGGGAGCAGGTTGGCAGGAACCAAACAGAGCACATCTGAACACATTGATAGCCGGCAAGGGAAATGACAGAGAGGCCAGGTAAAATAGGAAACACCCAGCCTCTGATGGACAGATGGAAACCAAAGGCCGCAACCCACCAAAGTCACCCAGTACCAGCAGTAACCACCAGAGGGAGCCCGCAAACAGAATCCACAACACTTCTCTACCACGTACTCCAACTCGCCCTCAACCAACACCGGAGCAGGAGGCTCAACAGCAGGAACCACAGGCACAACGTACTGCCGCAACAAAGACCTATGGAACATGTTGTGAATGGCAAGCGACACCGGAAGATCCAAACAAAAAGAAACCGGGTTAAGAACTTCCAAAATTTTATAAGGACCAATAAAACGAGGCTTAAACTTAGGAGAGGAAACCTTCAGAGGGACATACCAAGAGGACAACCAAACCAAATCCCCAACACGAAGTCGGGGGCCCTGTCATGTTCCCAATGGATGGGAATTAAACACATAACACGGGCAAAAACAGGACGAGCTCTAGGGTGATGGAACCTGAGCTGACTGCGATCCTGAACCTCAACACTCAACTAACAGCAGCCGGGGAACGTTCCTGGGGGGACTCTAGACGTCTCGCACCAGCCAGAGATCTAGCTACCCCTATCAGAAGAATCACAGACCTATCTTGCCTCCAGAGAAATATTCCCACAGAAATAGCAGCCCCCCACATATAATGACGGTGAAATGAGAGGAAGGCACAAACGTAGTTATGAAAACAGATTCAGCAAAATGAGGCCCGCTTAAGCTAGATAGCAGAGGATACAAAAGGTGAACTGTGCGGTCAGCTTAAAACCCTTCAAAATACCATCCTGAAATTACTTGAACTCATGTGCCAACTCATGGTACATGAGTGGTAATTTCAGCCCACTAGAGCAACCAGCAGCAGAGAATTACATATCTGCAAGCTGGACTAAAAACATGAAAGCAAACATGAAACAGGGAAATCCAGACTTAGCTTGTCTTGAAGGCCTAGGAGCAGGTAGCAAAGGTAACAGAGACACACTGATACATTGATAGCCGGCAAGGGAATGACAGGAAAGCCAGGTTAAATAGGAAACACCCAGCCTCTGATGGACAGGTGGAAACCAGAGACCGCAACCCACCAAAGTCACCCAGTACCAGTTGTAACCACCAGAGGGAGCCCAAAAACAGAATCCACAACAGTACCCCCCCCTTGAGGAGGGGTCACCGAACCCTCACGAGAACCCCCAGGGCGATCAGGATGAGCTCTATGGAAGGCGCGGACCAAATCAGTCGCATGAACATCAGAGGCGACCACCCAGGAATTATCCTCCTGACCATAACCCTTCCACTTAACCAAATACTGGAGTTTACGTCTGGAAACACGAGAATCCAAGATCTTCTCAACAACATACTCCAATTCTCCCTCCACCAGCACCGGAGCAGGAGGCTCAACCGAAGGAACAACGGGCACCTCATACCTCCGCAATAACGACCGATGGAACACATTATGAATAGCAAACGATGCTGGGAGATCCAAACGAAAAGATACAGGGTTAAGAATCTCCAAGATCTTATAAGGACCGATGAACCGAGGCTTGAACTTAGGAGAAGAGACCTTCATAGGGACAAAATGAGAAGACAACCACACCAAGTCCCCAACAAGAAGTCGGGGACCCACGCGGCAACGGCGATTAGCAAACTGCTGAGTCTTCTCCTGAGACAACTTCAAATTGTCCACCACCTGATTCCAAATCTGATGTAGCCTGTCCACCACCACGTCCACTCCAAGACAATCCGAAGGCTCCACCTGACCAGAGGAAAAACGAGGATGAAACCCCGAATTACAAAAGAAAGGAGAAACCAAAGTAGCAGAACTAGCCCGATTATTAAGGGCAAATTCGGCCAGTGGCAAAAAGGCAACCCAGTCATCTTGATCAGCAGAAACAAAACACCTTAAATAAGTTTCCAAGGTCTGATTAGTTCGCTCCGTCTGGCCATTCGTCTGAGGATGGAATGCAGACGAGAAAGACAAATCAATGCCCATCTTAGCACAAAACGTCCGCCAAAATCTAGACACGAACTGGGATCCCCTGTCAGAAACGATATTCTCCGGAATCCCATGCAAACGAACCACGTTCTGAAAAAATAAAGGGACCAACTCAGAGGAGGAAGGCAACTTAGGCAAGGGTACCAAATGAACCATCTTAGAAAAGCGGTCACACACAACCCAGATAACGGACATTTTCTGTGAGACAGGGAGATCTGAAATAAAATCCATGGAAATGTGCGTCCAAGGCCTCTTCGGGATAGGCAAGGATAACAACAACCCACTGGCCCGAGAACAGCAAGGCTTAGCCCGAGCACACACTTCACAAGACTGCACAAAGGTGCGCACATCCCTTGACAAGGAAGGCCACCAAAAAGACCTGGCCACCAAGTCTCTAGTACCAAATATTCCAGGATGACCAGCCAACACAGAAGAATGGACCTTGGAGATGACTCTACTGGTCCAATCATCCGGAACAAACAGTCTTTCTGGTGGACAACGATCAGGTTTATCCACCTGAAACTCCTGCAATGCACGTCGCAAGTCTGGGGAGACGGCGGACAATATTACCCCATCCCTAAGGATACCAGTAGGCCCAGAGTCTCCAGGAGAGTCAGGCACAAAACTCCTGGAAAGAGCATCTGCCTTCACATTCTTTTAACCTGGCAGGTATGAAACCACAAAATTGAAACGAGAAAAAAACAACGACCAACGAGCCTGTCTAGGATTCAGACGCCTGGCAGACTCAAGGTAAATCAGATTTTTGTGATCAGTCAAGACCACCACACGATGTCTAGCACCCTCAAGCCAATGACGCCACTCCTCAAATGCCCACTTCATGGCCAAAAGCTCCCGATTACCCACATCATAATTGCGCTCGGCGGGCGAGAAATTTCTAGAAAAGAACGCACATGGCTTCATCACCGAGCCATCGGAACTTCTCTGTGACAAAACCGCCCCCGCTCCAATCTCGGAAGCATCAACCTCAACCTGAAAAGGAAGTGAAACATCTGGTTGACATAACACAGGAGCAGAAGAAAACCGGCGCTTAAGTTCCTGAAAGGCCTCCACAGCCGTAGGAGACCAATTAGCAACATCAGCACCCTTTTTAGTCAAATCAGTCAAAGGTTTAACAACACTGGAAAAATTAGTAATGAACCGACGATAAAAATTAGCAAAACCCAAGAACTTCTGAAGACTCTTAACAGATGTAGGTTGTGTCCAGTCACAAATCGCCTGAACCTTGACGGGATCCATCTCAATAGTAGAAGGAGAAAAAATGTACCCCAAAAAAGAAATCTTCTGGACTCCGAAGAGACATTTTGAGCCCTTCACAAAAAGAGAATTGGCCCGCAGGACTTGAAACACCTTCCTGACCTGTAGAACATGAGACTCCCAGTCATCAGAAAACACCAAAATATCATCCAAATACACAATCATAAACTTATCCAGATATTCACGGAAAATATTGTGCATAAAGGACTGAAAGACTGAAGGAGCATTAGAAAGTCCAAAAGGCATTACCAAATACTCAAAATGGCCCTCAGGCGTATTAAATGCGGTTTTCCACTTATCACCCTGCTTTATCCGCACAAGATTATACGCACCGCGAAGATCTATCTTAGTGAACCACCTAGCCCCCTTAATACGAGCAAACAAATCAGTCAATAATGGCAATGGATACTGATATTTGACTGTAATCTTATTCAGAAGGCGATAATCTATACAAGGCCTCAGGGAACCATCTTTTTTTGCCACGAAAAAAAAACCTGCTCCCAGAGGGGACGAAGATGGACGAATATGTCCCTTTTCCAAGGACTCCTTAATATAATTCCGCAAAGCAGTATGCTCTGGCACTGACAGATTAAATAAACGACCCCTAGGGAACTTACTGCCAGGAATTAATTCTATAGCACAGTCACAATCCCTATGAGGAGGGAGCGAATTGAGCTTAGGCTCCTCAAAAACATCCCGATAGTCAGACAAAAACGCAGGGACCTCAGAAGAAGTAGATGAAGCGATTGAAATCAGAGGTGCATCATCATGAACCCCCTGACATCCCCAGCTTAACACAGACATTGTTTTCCAATCCAGGACTGGATTATGAGTTTGTAACCATGGCAGACCAAGCACTAGTACATCATGTAAATTATACAGTACAAGGAAGCGAATCACCTCCTGATGAACGGGAGTCATGCGCATGGTCACTTGTGTCCAGTACTGCGGTTTATTCATAGCCAATGGTGTAGAGTCAATTCCCTTCAAAGGAATAGGAACTTCCAGAGGCTCCAGACTAAAACCGCAGCGTTTGGCAAATGACCAATCCATAAGACTCAGGGCAGTGCCCGAATCCACATAGGCATCGACGGAAATGGATGACAGTGAACAAATCAGAGTTACAGACAAAATGAACTTAGACTGCAGAGTACTAATGGCAAAAGATTTATCAACCTTTTTTGTGCATTTAGAGCATGCTGATATAACATGAGCTGAATCACCACAATAAAAACACAATCCATTTTTCCGCCTATAATTTTGCCGTTCACTTCTGGACTGAATTCTATCACATTGCATAGTCTCAGGTGCCTGTTCAGAAGACACCGCCAACTGGTGCACAGGTTTGCGCTCCCGTAAACGCCGATCAATCTGAATGGCCATAGCCATAGACTCATTCAGACCTGTAGGCGCAGGGAACCCCACCATAATATCCTTAATGGCCTCAGAAAGACCATCTCTGAAGTTTGCAGCCAGGGCGCACTCATTCCACTGAGTAAGCACCGACCATTTCCGAAATTTTTGACAATATACTTCCGCTTCATCATGCCCCTGAGAGAGGGCTAATAAAGCCTTTTCAGCCTGAATCTCCAGGTTAGGTTCCTCATAGAGCAAACCCAGTGCCAGAAAAAATGCATCCACACTGAGCAATGCAGGATCCCCTGGTGCAAATGCAAATGCCCAATTCTGAGGGTCGCCCCGCAGGAAAGATATTACAATCTTGACCTGCTGAACAGGGTCTCCAGAGGAGCGAGATTTCAAAGAAAGAAACAATTTGCAATTGTTCCTGAAATTCAGGAAGGTAGATCTATCTCCAGAAAAAAACTCTGGAATAGGAATTCTAGGTTCAGACATAGGAGTGTGAACAACAAAATCCTGTATGTTTTGAACTTTTGCAGCAAGATTATTCAGGCTGGAAGCCAAACTCTGGACATCCATGTTAAACAGCTAAGGTCAGAGCCATTCAAGGGTTAAGAGGAGGTAAGAAGCAGCTAGACAGCAATTAAGGGCTAGGCAGCAAAACTCTGAGGGAAAAAAAAAAAATTCCCTTCAACACTTCTTTTTCTCCTGCTTCAGCCCAAACAATTAACACTTTGTGGGCCGGCTATACTGTCATGTTCCCAATGGCAGGGAATTAAACACATAACACGGGCAAAAACAGGACGAGCTCTAGGGTGATGGAACCTGAGCTGACCGCGATCCTGAACCTCAACACTCAACTAACAGCAGCCGGGGAACGTTCCTGGGGGGACTCTAGACGTCTCGCGCCAGCCGGAGATCTAGCTACCCCTATCAGAAGAATCACAGACCTATCTTGCCTCCAGAGAAATATTCCCACAGAAATAGCAGCCCCCCTCATATAATGACGGTGAAATGAGAGGAAGGCACAAACGTAGTTATGAAAACAGATTCAGCAAAATGAGGCCCGCTTAAGCTAGATAGCAGAGGATACAAAAGGTGAACTGCGCGGTCAGCTTAAAACCCTTCAAAATACCATCCTGAAATTACTTGAACTCATGTGCCAACTCATGGTACATGAGTGGTAATTTCAGCCCACTAGAGCAACCAGCAGCAGAGAATTACATATCTGCAAGCTGGACTAAAAACATGAAAGCAAACATGAAACAGGGAAATCCAGACTTAGCTTGTCTTGAAGGCCTAGGAGCAGGTAGCAAAGGTAACAGAGACACACTGATACATTGATAGCCGGCAAGGGAATGACAGGAAAGCCAGGTTAAATAGGAAACACCCAGCCTCTGATGGACAGGTGGAAACCAGAGACCGCAACAAAACGCAAAACGCTGAGCCTTCTCCTGTGACAACTTCAAGTTGTCCACCACATGATTCCAAATCAGCTGCAACCTATCCACCACGGAATCCACCCCAGGACAGTCAGAAGACTCAACATGACCCGAGGAGAACCGAGGATGAAAACCAGAGTTGCAGAAGAATGGCGAAACCAAAGTAGCGGAACTAGCCCGATTATTAAGGGCAAACTCCGCCAATGGCAAGAAGGTCACCCAATCATCCTGGTCCGCAGAAACAAAACATCTCAAATAAGCCTCCAGTGTCTGATTAGTTCGCTCCGTTTGACCATTAGTCTGAGGATGGAAGGCAGATGAAAATGACAAATCAATGCCCATTTTAGCACAAAAAGATCGCCAGAATCTGGACACAAACTGGGATCCTCTGTCGGACACGATATTCTCCGGAATGCCGTGTAAACGAACCACATTCTGAAAAAACAAAGGAACCAGATCGGAAGAGGAAGGTGTCATGATTCTCAATGGCGAGAGAACATAGCCCAGCATATATGAGAACTAGCTCTTGGAAGATGGAAACTATACTGACCATGAACTAAACCTGCCGCACAACTAGAAGTGGCCGGGTAGCATGCCTACGTTTTTTTATCCCTAGATGCCCAGCGCCAGCCGGAGAACTACCTAATCCTAGCAGAGGAAAAGACAGTCCTGGCTCACCTCTAGAGAAATTTTCCCAAAAGGCAGACAGAGGCCCCCACATATATTGGCGGTGATTTTAGATGAAATGACAAACGTAGTATGAAAATAGGTTTAGCAAAAATCGAGGTCCGCTTACTAGATAGCAAGAAGACAGAAAGGGCACTTTCATGGTCAGCAGAAAACTCTATCAAAACACCATCCAGAAATTACTTTAAGACTCTAGCATTAACTCATAACACCAGAGTGGCAATTTCCGCTCACAAGAGCTTTCCAGACACAGTAACGAAACAGCAGCTGTGAACAGGAACAAAATGCAAAAACACACAAGGACAAAAGTCCAACTTAGCTGGGAGTTGTCTAGTAGCAGGAACATGCACAGAAAGGCTTCTGATTACATTGTTGACCGGCATGAAACTGACAGAGGAGCAAGGTTATATAGCGACTCCCACATCCTGATAGGAGCAGGTGAACAGAGGGGATGATGCACACAAGTACAATTCCACAAGTGGCCACCGGGGGAGCCCAGAATCCAATTTCACAACAGTACCCCCCCCTCAAGGAGGGGGCACCGAACCCTCACCAGAACCACCAGGGCGATCAGGATGAGCCCTATGAAAGGCACGGACAAGATCGGAGGCATGAACATCAGAGGCAGTGACCCAAGAATTATCCTCCTGACCGTATCCCTTCCATTTGACCAGATACTGGAGTTTCCGTCTGGAAACACGAGAGTCCAAGATCTTTTCCACAACGTACTCCAACTCACCCTCAACCAACACCGGAGCAGGAGGCTCAACGGAAGGCACAGCCGGTACCTCATACCTGCGCAACAATGACCGATGAAAAACATTATGAATCGAAAAGGATGCAGGGAGGTCCAAACGGAAGGACACAGGGTTAAGAATCTCCAATATCTTGTACGGGCCGATGAACCGAGGCTTAAACTTAGGAGAAGAAACCCTCATAGGGACAAAACGAGAAGACAACCACACCAAGTCCCCAACACAAAGCCGAGGACCAACACGACGACGGCGGTTGGCAAAAAGCTGAGTCTTCTCCTGGGACAACTTCAAATTGTCCACCACCTGCCCCCAAATCTGATGCAACCTCTCCACCACAGCATCCACTCCAGGACAATCCGAAGATTCCACTTGACCGGAGGAAAATCGAGGATGAAACCCCGAATTACAGAAAAACGGGGACACCAAGGTGGCAGAGCTGGCCCGATTATTGAGGGCGAACTCCGCCAAAGGCAAAAAAGCAACCCAATCATCCTGATCCGCAGACACAAAACACCTCAAATATGTCTCCAAGGTCTGATTAGTCCGCTCGGTCTGGCCATTAGTCTGAGGATGGAAAGCAGACGAAAAAGACAAATCTATGCCCATCCTAGCACAGAATGCCCGCCAAAATCTAGACACGAATTGGGTCCCTCTGTCAGAAACGATATTCTCCGGAATACCATGCAAACGAACAACATTTTGAAAAAACAGAGGAACCAACTCGGAAGAAGAAGGCAACTTAGGCAAGGGAACCAGATGGACCATCTTAGAGAAACGGTCACACACCACCCAGATGACAGACATCTTATGAGAAACAGGCAGATCCGAAATAAAATCCATCGAGATGTGCGTCCAAGGCCTCTTCGGGATAGGCAAGGGTAACAACAATCCACTAGCCCGAGAACAACAAGGCTTGGCCCGAGCACAAACGTCACAAGACTGCACAAAGCCTCGCACATCTCGTGACAGGGAAGGCCACCAGAAGGACCTTGCCACCAAATCCCTGGTACCAAAGATTCCAGGATGACCTGCCAACGCAGAAGAATGAACCTCAGAGATGACTCTACTGGTCCAATCATCAGGAACAAACAGTCTACCAGGTGGGCAACGATCAGGTCTATCCGCCTGAAACTCCTGCAAGGCCCGCCGCAGGTCTGGAGAAACGGCAGACAATATCACTCCATCTTTAAGGATACCTGTGGGCTCAGAATTACCAGGGGAGTCAGGCTCAAAACTCCTAGAAAGGGCATCCGCCTTAACATTCTTAGAACCCGGTAGGTAAGACACCACAAAATTAAACCGAGAGAAAAACAACGACCAGCGCGCCTGTCTAGGATTCAGGCGCCTGGCAGACTCAAGGTAAATTAAATTTTTGTGGTCAGTCAATACCACCACCTGATGTCTGGCCCCCTCAAGCCAGTGACGCCACTCCTCAAAAGCCCACTTCATGGCCAAAAGCTCCCGATTCCCAATATCATAATTCCGCTCGGCGGGCGAAAATTTACGGGAAAAAAAAGCACAAGGTCTCATCACGGAGCAGTCGGAACTTCTCTGCGACAACACCGCCCCAGCTCCGATTTCAGAAGCGTCGACCTCAACCTGAAAAGGAAGAGCAACATCAGGCTGACGCAACACTGGGGCGGAAGAAAAGCGGCGCTTGAGCTCCCGAAAGGCCTCCACAGCATCAGGGGACCAATCAGCAACGTCAGCACCCTTCTTAGTCAAATCAGTCAATGGTTTTACAACATCAGAAAAACCAGCAATAAATCGACGATAAAAGTTAGCAAAGCCCAAAAATTTCTGAAGACTCTTAAGAGAAGAGGGTTGCGTCCAATCACCAATAGCCTGAACCTTGACAGGATCCATCTCGATGGAAGAGGGGGAAAAAATGTATCCCAAGAAGGAAATCTTTTGAACCCCAAAAACACACTTAGAACCCTTCACACACAAGGAATTAGACCGCAAAACCTGAAAAACCCTCCTGACCTGCTGGACATGAGAGTCCCAGTCATCCGAAAAAATCAGAATATCATCCAGATACACAATCATAAATTTATCCAAATAATCGCGGAAAATGTCATGCATAAAGGACTGGAAGACTGAAGGGGCATTTGAAAGACCAAAAGGCATCACCAAATACTCAAAATGGCCCTCGGGCGTATTAAATGCGGTTTTCCACTCATCCCCCTGCTTGATTCGCACCAAATTATACGCCCCACGGAGATCAATCTTAGAGAACCACTTGGCCCCCTTTATACGAGCAAACAAATCAGTAAGCAGTGGTAACGGATATTGATATTTAACCGTGATTTTACTCAAAAGTCGATAATCAATACACGGCCTCAAAGAGCCGTCTTTCTTAGACACAAAGAAAAAACCGGCTCCTAAGGGAGATGACGAAGGACGAATATGTCCCTTTTCCAAGGACTCCTTTATATATTCTCGCATAGCCGCGTGTTCAGGCACAGACAGATTAAATAAACGACCCTTAGGGTATTTACTACCCGGAATCAAGTCTATGGCACAATCGCACTCCCGGTGCGGAGGTAGTGAACCAACCTTGGGTTCTTCAAAAACGTCACGAAAGTCAGACAAGAATTCAGGAATCTCAGAGGGAATAGATGATGAAATGGAAACCAAAGGTACGTCCCCATGAGTTCCTTTACATCCCCAGCTTAACACAGACATAGCTCTCCAGTCGAGGACTGGGTTATGAGATTGCAGCCATGGCAATCCCAGCACCAAAACATCATGTAGATTATACAGCACCAGAAAGCGAATAACCTCCTGGTGATCCGGATTAACACGCATAGTCACTTGTGTCCAGTATTGTGGTTTATTACTAGCCAATGGGGTGGAGTCAATCCCTTTCAGAGGTATCGGAGCCTCCAATGGCTCCAAATCATACCCACAGCGTTTGGCAAGGGACCAATCCATAAGACTCAAAGCAGCGCCAGAGTCGACATAGGCGTCCGCGGTAATAGATGACAAAGAACAAATCAGGGTCACAGATAGAATAAACTTAGACTGTAAAGTGCTAATTGAAACAGACTTGTCAGGCTTCTTAGTACGCTTAAAGCATGCTGATATAACATGAGTTGAATCACCACAATAGAAGCACAACCCATTTTTTCGTCTAAAATTCTGCCGCTCGCTTCTGGACAGAATTCTATCACATTGCATATTTTCTGGCGTTTTCTCAGTAGACACCGCCAAATGGTGCACAGGTTTGCGCTCCCGCAGACGCCTATCGATCTGAATAGCCATCGTCATGGACTCATTCAGACTCGCAGGCACAGGGAACCCCACCATAACATCCTTAATGGCATCAGAGAGACCTTCTCTGAAAATCGCCGCCAGGGCGCACTCATTCCACTGAGTAAGCACAGACCATTTGCGGAATTTTTGGCAGTATATTTCAGCTTCATCTTGCCCCTGAGACAAGGACATCAAGGCCTTTTCCGCCTGAAGCTCTAAATGAGGTTCCTCATAAAGCAACCCCAAGGCCAGAAAAAACGCATCCACATTGAGCAACGCAGGATCCCCTGGTGCCAATGCAAAAGCCCAGTCTTGAGGGTCGCCCCGGAGCAAGGAAATTACAATCCTGACCTGCTGTGCAGGGTCTCCGGCAGAGCGAGACTTCAGGGACAAAAACAATTTGCAATTATTTTTAAAATTTTGAAAGTGAGATCTATTCCCCGAGAAGAATTCAGGCAAAGGAATTCTAGGCTCAGACATAGGTGCATGAACAACAAAATCTTGCAAATTTTGTACCTTTGTGGCGAGATTATTCAAACCTGTAGCTACACTCTGAAGATCCATTTGAAACAGGTGAACACAGAGCCATTCAAGGATTAGAAGGAGAGAAAGAGAGGAAGGCTGCAGTATAGGCAGACTAGCAAGTGATTCAATTAAGAGCACACTCAGAACTAGAGGGAAAAAAAAAAAAAAAAAATTGTAGCAGACTTCTTTTTTCTCTCCTTTCTCAGCCAGTAATTTAACCCTTTTTTTTGGGCCGGTCAAACTGTCATGATTCTCAATGGCGAGAGAACATAGCCCAGCATATATGAGAACTAGCTCTTGGAAGATGGAAACTATACTGACCATGAACTAAACCTGCCGCACAACTAGAAGTGGCCGGGTAGCATGCCTACGTTTTTTTATCCCTAGATGCCCAGCGCCAGCCGGAGAACTACCTAATCCTAGCAGAGGAAAAGACAGTCCTGGCTCACCTCTAGAGAAATTTTCCCAAAAGGCAGACAGAGGCCCCCACATATATTGGCGGTGATTTTAGATGAAATGACAAACGTAGTATGAAAATAGGTTTAGCAAAAATCGAGGTCCGCTTACTAGATAGCAAGAAGACAGAAAGGGCACTTTCATGGTCAGCAGAAAACTCTATCAAAACACCATCCAGAAATTACTTTAAGACTCTAGCATTAACTCATAACACCAGAGTGGCAATTTCCGCTCACAAGAGCTTTCCAGACACAGTAACGAAACAGCAGCTGTGAACAGGAACAAAATGCAAAAACACACAAGGACAAAAGTCCAACTTAGCTGGGAGTTGTCTAGTAGCAGGAACATGCACAGAAAGGCTTCTGATTACATTGTTGACCGGCATGAAACTGACAGAGGAGCAAGGTTATATAGCGACTCCCACATCCTGATAGGAGCAGGTGAACAGAGGGGATGATGCACACAAGTACAATTCCACAAGTGGCCACCGGGGGAGCCCAGAATCCAATTTCACAACAGGAAGGCAACTTAGGCAAGGGTACCAAATGGACCATCTTGGAAAGACGATCACACACCACCCAGATGACAGACATTCCTTGAGACACCGGAAGATCAGAAATGAAATCCATGGAAATGTGTGTCCAAGGCCTCTTCGGGACGGGCAAGGGCAGAAGCAACCTGCTAGCACGAGAACAACAAGGCTTAGCCCGAGCACAAGTCCCACAGGACTGCACAAATGACCGCACATCCCGTGACAAGGAAGGCCACCTAAAGGACCTAGCCACCAAATCTCGGGTACCAAAAATTCCCGGATGCCCCGCCAACACCGAGGAATGAACCTCGGAAATGACTCTGCTGGTCCATTTATCAGGAACAAACAGTCTGTCGGGTGGACAAGAGTCAGGTCTACCAGCCTGAAATCTCTCCAACACACGTCGCAAATCTGGAGATATGGCCGACACGATTACTCCTTCTTTAAGAATACCAGCTGGCTCCGAGACTCCAGGAGAGTCAGGCACAAAGCTCCTAGAAAGAGCATCAGCCTTAACATTCTTCGAACCAGGCAGGTACGAGACCACAAAGTCAAAACGAGAGAAAAACAATGACCAACGAGCCTGTCTAGGATTCAGTCGCTTAGCAGACTCGAGATACATCAGATTTTTGTGATCAGTCAAGACCACCACACGATGCTTAGCACCCTCGAGCCAATGACGCCACTCCTCAAATGCCCACTTCATGGCCAACAACTCCCGATTACCAACATCATAGTTCCGCTCAGCAGGCGAAAACTTCCTAGAGAAAAAGGCACATGGTCTCATCACAGAGCAACCAGAGCCTCTCTGCGACAAAACAGCCCCAGCACCGATCTCAGAAGCATCCACTTCAACCTGAAAGGGAAGTGAGACATCAGGCTGGCACAAAACAGGCGCCGAAGTAAACCGGCACTTCAGCTCCTGGAAGGCCTCCACGGCTGCAGGGGCCCAATTAGCCACATCAGAACCTTTCTTGGTCATATCCGTCAAAGGTTTAACAACGCCAGAAAAATTAGCGATGAAGCGACGGTAGAAATTAGCAAACCCCAAGAACTTCTGAAGACTCTTAACAGACGTGGGCTGAGTCCAATCATGAATAGCTCGGACCTTGACTGGGTCCATCTCCACAGCAGAAGGGGAGAAAATAAAACCCAAAAAGGAAACCTTCTGCACTCCAAAGAGACACTTTGAGCCCTTCACAAATAAAGCATTATCACGCAAAACCTGAAACACGATCCTGACCTGCTTTACATGAGAATCCCAATCATCCGAGAAAACCAGAATATCATCCAGATAAACAATCATAAATTTATCCAGATACTTCCGGAAGATATCATACATAAAGGACTGAAACACTGAAGGAGCATTAGAGAGCCCAAATGGCATCACCAAGTATTCAAAATGACCTTCAGGCGTATTGAATGCAGTTTTCCATTCATCTCCCTGCCTAATGCGCACAAGGTTGTACGCACCACGAAGATCTATCTTGGTGAACCACTTGGCACCCTTAATCCGAGCAAACAAGTCTGACAATAGTGGCAAAGGATACTGAAACTTAACAGTGATTTTATTCAGAAGCCGATAGTCTATACAAGGTCTCAAAGATCCGTCCTTCTTGGCCACAAAAAAGAATCCCGCACCAAGAGGGGAAGAGGATGGACGAATATGCCCCTTCTCCAAAGACTCCTTGACATAAGAACGCATCGCGGCATGCTCGGGTACAGATAAATTAAATAATCGTCCCTTAGGAAATTTACTGCCAGGAATCAAATCTATAGCGCAGTCACAGTCCCTATGAGGAGGAAGATCACTGGACCTGGACTCACTGAATACATCCTGATAGTCACACAAATACTCAGGAACCTCTGAAGGAGTAGAAGTAGCAATAGACACTGGCAGAGAATCACAATGAATTCCCTGACAACCCCAACTCGACACAGACATAGCCTTCCAATCCAAAACAGGATTATGGGTCTGTAACCATGGCAGACCTAGCACGACCAAATCATTCATTTTATGCAGAACAAGAAAACGAATCACCTCCCGATGTTCAGGAGTCATGCACATGGTCACTTGTGTCCAAAACTGCGATTTATTTTCCGCCAGTGGCGTAGCATCAATTCCTCTGAGAGGAATAGGAATTTTTAAAGGCTCCAGGACAAAACCGCAGCGCTTGGCAAACGACAAGTCCATAAGACTCAGGGCAGCACCTGAATCCACAAACGCCATAACAGGGTAGGAAGACAATGAACAAATTAAAGTCACAGACAAAATAAATTTAGGCTGCAAATTACCAATCGAGACAGGACTGACAACCTTGGTTAGGCGTTTAGAGCATGCTGATATAACATGTGTAGAATCACCACATTAAAAACACAGCCCATTCTGTCGTCTATGATTTTGTCGTTCGGTTCTAGTCAGGATTCTATCACATTGCATTGCTGGATCGGGGTTTCTATCACATTGCATTGAAACAGGTGTCTGTTCAGACAACACCACCAGAGGATTAGCGGATTTGCGCTACCGCAAACGCCGATCAATCTGAATAGCCAGCGCCATAGAATCATTCAGACTTGTAGGAATTGTGAAACCCACCATCACAATGGCTTAAGAAAGGCCATTTCTGAAATTTGCGGCCAGAGCACATTCATTCCATTGAGTAAGCACGGACCATTTCCGAAATTTTTGGCAATACACTTCGGCTTCATCCTGGCCCTGAGAGATAGCCAGTAGAGCTTTTTCTGCCTGAATTTCAAAATTAGGCTCCTCATAAAGCAATCCGAGCGCCAGAAAAAACGCATCAACATCCGCCAATGCCGGATCTCCTGGCGCTAACGAGAAAGCCCAATCCTGAGGGTCGCCACGCAAAAAGGAGATAACAATTTTAACTTGCTGAGCTGAATCTCCAGACGAACGAGGTTTCAAAGATAGAAACAATTTACAATTATTCCTAAAATTCCTAAATTTAAATCGATCTCCAGAGAACAGCTCAGGAATAGGTATCTTAGGCTCAGACATAGGACTGCTAACAACAAAATCCTGAATGCTCTGCACTCGTGCAGCAAGCTGATCCACACTAGTAATCAAGGTCTGAACATTCATGTGTGCAGCAAAGCTTACAGCCACTCTGAGAAAAAGGGGAAGGAAGAAAGAGGAGAAAAAAAAAAAACCTCAGAACTCCTTTTCTTTTAATCCCACTTCTGCAATGCATTAACTATTGGGCCTGGCATACTGTTATGATCCCAATGGCAAGGATCTCAGAGATTACAGCAAAGTCTGCAAACATAAATACCAGCTCATAGGGACGTGGTAACTAGGCTGACCATATACCTGATCCTAGCACAAACACTAACAGTAGCCGGGGAACGTGCCTACGTTGATCCTAGACGTCACACACCAGCCGGAGAACTAACTAACCCTATCAGGGAAAAATAAGACCTCTCTTGGCTCCAGAGAAAAGACCCCAAAGTAATACAAGCCCCCAACAAATAATAACGGTGAGGTAAGAAGAAAAAACAAACGTAAGAAAGAACTAGATTTTAGCAAAGTGAGGCCCACTGACTAATAGCAGAAAATAGTAAGATGACTTATATGGTCAGCAAAAAACCCTGCAAAATATCCACGCTGAATATGCAAGAACCCCCAAACCGACTAACGGTGAGGGGGGGGAGAATATCAGCCCCCTAGAGCTTCCAGCAATATCAGGAATCACATTTTGTACAAGCTGGACAAAAAATATGAACAAGCAAAATAACAAAAAAATAAGAAAGCAGGACTTAGCTTATCTTGCAAAGAACCAGGACCTGAAGACAGGAGCAAACAGAAATGAACTGATTACAATGATGCCAGGCACTGGACTGAGAATCCAGGAAGTTTAAATAGCAACACCCCAGGCCTAACGAAGCAGGTGAGTACCAACCTGGTAAAAGACAATCCAAGTGCCAAATCACTAGTGACCACAAGAGGGAGCCAAGAAGTATAGTTCACAACAAACAACACTGCACCAAAACCGCACCAAAAACTGCATCAAAACTGCGCAAAAACCGCACCAAAAACTGCATCAAAACCGCACCAAAAACTGCATCAAAACCGCACCAAAAACTGTATCAAAACCGCACCAAGAACTGTATCAATGCCGCACAAAAAACTCCATCAAAACCGCACCAAAACTGCACCAAAAACTGCATCAAAACCGCACCAAAAACTGCATCAAAACCGCACCAAAAACTGTATCAAAACCGCACCAAGAACTGTATCAAAGCCGCACCAAAAACTCCATCAAAACCGCACCAAAACTGCACCAAAAACTGCATCAAAACCGCACCAAAACTGCAAAACTGCACCAGGTTTTGATGCAGTTTTGATGCAGTTTTGATGCTTTTTTTGGTGCGGTTTATGCACGGTTTTAATGCCGTTTTTGGAAATAAATAAATAAACGGAAAATGTGCATGATTTGAATGGAAACATGCATGAAAAAATGGATTCCAAGGCCGGATTCATCATTTCACATCTCAGTTTCATACGTTTTTTGCCGGATCCGTCGCTGTGCGTTTTTTCGCCGGACAGAAAAAACGTTCCTCTGTATGTGTTTTCCGTCCGGCGGAAACAGCTTTTTTGACCGATCCGGCAAAAAATGGATGAAACGTGTGGCCATCAGGTGCAATCCGGCGCTAATACAACTATATGAGAAAAAAACGGATCCGGCGGAAAAAAATGGATCCATTTTTTTCAAAACTCGCTGGATTGTGCCTGACGGCAAAAACCTGATGTGAAAGCAGCCAAATATATGGATAGATACATATATGTATCTACAGATATATCTATCTATAAATATATCTATAGATAGATATATCCATAGATATATAATAGAAAGGCCGATGTTTCTAAGGCTACTTTCACACTAGCGTCATGCACTGCACGTCGCAATGCGTCGTTGTGGAGAAAAAACGCATCCTGCTAAGTTGCCCGCAGGATGCGTTTTTTCTCCATAGACTTTTATTAGCGACCCAGTGCCACACGTCGCAACCGTTGCGCCATGGTTGCGCCGTGTTTTGGCGCACCGCTGGCACAAAAAAAGTTATATGTAACGTTTTTTTGTGCGTCTAGTCCGCCATTTTCGATGGCGCTTGCACGGGCGAAACACAGCCCCCTCCTCCCCGGACCTTGCAATGGGGCAGCGGAAGCGTCTTAAGACTGGACCAGTATGCGTCGGTACGTCGGGCCGACGCTAGTGTGAAAGCAGCCTAAGGCTACTTTCACACTTGCGTTTTTAGCAATCCATCTTTTTGGGAAAAAAACGGATCCTGCAAATGTGCTCGCAGGATGCGTTTTTTACCCATAGACTTGTATTTGTGACGGATCGCGACGGATGGCCACACGTCGCGTCCGTCGTGCAACGGATGCGTCGTGTTTTGGCGGCACGTTGGGACGAAAAAACGTTCAAGTGAAAGTTTTTTTTGTCTGTCGCGTCCGCCATTTTCTACCGCGCATCCGCGGCCAAAAATCCGCCCCCTCCTCCCCGGACTTCAGAATGGGCAGTGGATGCATTGAAAAACTGCATCCGCTGCCCACGACGTGCACAAATTTCATAACGTGCGTCAGTACGTAGGCCCGACGCATAGCGACGGACCCGTACCGACGCAAGGGTTAAATAGGCCTTTATGAGCATTTAATTTAATAAAAAAAACTGAAAAAAACGGCGTGGGCTCATGCGCAATTTTCTGCACCAGAGGGGGAAAGCCGACGGCCGGGGGCCAATATTTGTAGCCTGCTATGAATATCAGCCCACAGCTGTCTGCGTAGCCTTTACTGGCTATTAAAATACGGAGACCCCCCAAAAAAAATGACGTGGGGTCCCCCTATATTTTATAGCCAGAAAGGCTATGCAGACAGCTGCTGGCTGATATTCATAGCCTAGAGAGGGGCCATGGATATTGGCCCCCCCGGCTACAAATACCAGTCCACAGCCGCCCCAGAAATGGCGCATCTGTAAGATGCGCCAATTCCGGCACTTAGCCCCTCTCTTCCCACTCCCGTGTAGCGGTGGGATATGGGGTAATAAGGGGTTAATGTCACCTTGCTATTGTAAGGTGACATTAAGCCGGGTTAATAACGGAGAGGCGTCAATAAGACGCCTATCCGTTATTAATCCAATAGTAAGAAAAGGGTTAATAAAACACACACACATTAGGAAAAAGTATTTTAATATTCTTCATTTCACCATACTTACCATACTTCAGCGCCTGCAAAAAACGTAAAATAATAAACCGTATACTACCTGTCCGCCGTAGTCCAATTAATAATGAGTGTCCCACGACGATCTCCCCTATAGAACAGTGACATCGGGTGATGTCACTGCTCTATAGGACCCTCAGTGACACACATGGCATGGCGTCGCATGGTGCATGTCGTCGCATGGTGCATGTTGTCGCATGGCGCATGTCGTCGCATGGCGGATGTCATTGCATGGTACATGTCGCATTCCGTCGCATGGTGAGTGTCATCGCATGACGCATGTCGTCGCATGGTGTGTGTTGTATGTATGTATGTATGTACTGTATATGTATATGTGTATTTTATTTTATTTTTTTACATTCAACACATTAGCAGGATGATGGGACTACTACTGTCCCATCATTGGCTAATGTGTCACTCACTGTCACTGTAGCAGGCAGAGCCCGATGGGACTTGTAGTCCCATCGGACGATGCCTGCACACAGAGACACACACACACACACCACACACACACACACACAACACACACCCCAAAGACCACCCCCCAGCAGACCCAAGGACAAACCGGCGCCGGTCCGCACGGCGCCGGTCCGCACAGCGCCGGCGCCTGGGACCGCACAGCGCCGGTGCCCGGGACCGCACAGCGCCGGCACCCGGGACCACACAGCGCCGGCGCCCGGGACCGCACAGCGCCGGCGCCCGGGACCGCACAGCCCCGGCGCCGGGGACCGCACAGCACCGGCGACCGCAAAGCACAGGCGCTGGGGACCGCACAGCACAGGCGCCGGGGACCGCACAGCACTGGCGCCCGGGACCGCACAGCACAGGCGCCGGGGACCGCACAGCACCGGTGCCTGCCCGCACATCCCTGCCTAGCCCCGCCCGCCCCCAGCACAGCCCCGCAGGCAGCCTCAGCCCCGCCCACAGCCCAGTCACTCTTTATGAGTGACTGCTGTCTGTGGAGCCTGGGGTCATGCCTGCTACTGACGTCACGTCAATTTCCAGAGTCTGGAAATTGATGTGACATCGGCGGAAATGAGTGGCGGCTGAAGCCTGGGGGTCACGTGACCCGGACTCAGCCACCAGCATAGCGCCGCTCACAGGCGAAAACGGCTAAGGAAGGTATTTACACAATTCATCAGGGGCCCCGGGGGGATACATTGGGGGGTTAATTGAAAGTAGTGGACAACCCCTTTAACAGCCGAGATTATTTAGGCATTTTGGGCGACCAAGTGCATCCAATGGTTCAAGCACTGTTCCCGGAGGGGAACGCCATCTTTCAGGATGATAATGCAACAATTCATACAGCTAGGATCGTTAAAACATGGCACGAGGAACATTCTAATGAAGTTGAGCATCTCATTTGGCCCCCACAATCCCCAGACCTCAACATTATTGAGCATTTATGGTCGATTTTAGAGATTCAACTTAGACGTCGATTTCCGCCGCCATCGTCGCTCAAAGAACTGGAGGGTGTTTTAACTGCAGAATGGGCTAAAATTCCTTTGGAAACAATTCACACCTTGTATAAATCCATATCTCGGAGAATTGAGGCATAAATCGCCGCAAAAGGCGGGCCTACACCATATTAAACTAACTTTTGTTGATGTTTCCAGGTGTTTCCATTATTTTGTCCAACCCCTGTATACTGTATATATATATATATATATATATATATATATATATATATATATATATATATATAGCACCCGCTAGGTTCGTGTGGTACTTGGGCCGGGTCCGACGGTTCTTAAAGGGGATGCCATCGCACCAGTAACGCGGTCCGTGGCCCTGGGCGTCCAATAAAATTTAAAAGTCAATTAAAGGGGAGGGAAATCAAGTTTGTAAGGGATTAGTTTGTGACGCCACCCATGGTGCTCGGCAATAGGGAAATGGCAGACACTGTAGTTCAGGTCCACTGTGGCAGATGGTGATGCAGCAGAGATCTTTCAGCTCTCCATGGGTAAAGCTAGGCCCCAGGGCAGTTAAAGATTTAAAGTTAATGATGGTGAATGATGTGATACAGGGCAGGTGAAGCAGTAATAATTCAGAGGACACAGCAGGGTTCAGTTTCCACACTTTTACTTACACGGGTTAATCATGGGTTTCTCGGTGGTGGCGGCCATCTTCCTGTGGCTGCGCGTGCACAGATTGAGTTCTATGCTTCTCAGGGCTTCAGAAAAATGGCCGCCACCACCGAGAAACCCGTGATTAACCCAGCTCTGCTGCTTGCCTTGGACACCAGGTCGCGGCGTCACCTCACCTGAGGAAGGGACCCTGCTCATGTGTTCACCGTACCGCTCACCGCACCTCAGCATCACTGCACCTTTGCTGCCGCCTACCACTACCGCAACCCCCCATGGACACCAGGCCGTGGCATTGCCCACCTTAGCAGAAAGGGACCCTGCTCAGGTGCACGCCGTACCACCCCCCGCGCCTCAGCATCACCGCACCTCTGCCGCCGCCATGCCTCCTGTGACCCTGCTGTACCTCAGGTAAGATACCTTAAATTCGAACAATAAGACGGTCCCCCATCTCATAAAAATCTTTTTTTCTGCTATTTTCACCCCAAAATTTGGAATGCGTCTTATGGTCCGGTGCGTATTATAGTCCAAAAAATACGGTAATTCTTACCTATATCTACTAAGAATCACAGAAATTGTAAGGCTGTGTGCACACGATGCGGATTTAGTGCGGATCTGCAGCATTTTTTTCCACGCAGAAACACTGCAGATCCGCACTGTGATTTACAGTACAATGTAAATCAATGTAAAAAAAAAAGCTGTGCACATGGTGCACATAAATCAGTGCGGAATTGCTGCGGATTTCAAAGAAGTGCATGTAACTTCTTTTGTGCGGATCTGCAGCGTTTCTGCACCCCTCCATAATAGAAATCTGCATTGGGAAAAACTGCACAAAATCCGCACAAAATCCGCATCAATTCCGCACAAAACCGCACTAAATCCGCATAAAAACCGCGGCAAATCCGCAGCTGCAGATTCTGCCAGGAGATGCGGATTTTGTGCAGAAAATTCTGCACCTCTTTTCTTACGTGTGCACATAGCCTAAAACTGGAGTATACAAAAACCTTTGCCAGTAGCTACTTTACTATGTTACTTTGCAATGTATCTGATAGGAGATTGCTGCCATTTCTCCACTTATGAGACATTTATTCTTCTCCACTCTTGCCTCTTGAACTTGTCATCCACTAAATATTGAATGAAGATGCAGAAATGTCCCCATGTATGTTGTGTATGGAGCGAGTCATTGTCCACCAGCTCAGAGTCAATAGCAAGTTAAAAAATGGAGCCTACAGAGGGAAAAACTGGTGAAAATACAGCAAAAAGACATATAATGGCAAGAAATACTGTTATTCCTCATATGCACATAAGGCAGCTTATTTTGAAACATTACTTGAAAGTATAATCAGTTGCCCTTTGAAAAGATTAAGATAACTTGAAGGGGTTTTCCCACAAATATACTGTAGTCAATTTTAAAGTTGATTAAAATTCAATACATCTTGGAATAATAATATTTTCCGCAACTGAATGTGTTTTAAAAAAATGTTCCTGTTCTGAGATAATCTTATAAATGTGCCCCTGCTGTGTGCTGTGTAATGGCTGTGTCTGACCGTGCAGGAACATGGTCTGATCATACCACAGCTCCAGGGCAGGAGATGAAGCAAAAGAGTATACAGACAGGACAGCAGGGGATCGCAGCTGATTTTTTGTGAGCGGTGAATCATTTCCTTGCCTGTTTTAAAACATGTTTGACCTCAAAGAAATAATTATTTGCAATCCCATGCTGTAATGCTGTTTACAATCTTTTGCTTCCCCCCTTCCTAACAGCTGTGGTACAATCAGACCATGCCCCTGCACTGTCAGACACAGCCATTACACAGTACACAGCAGGGGCACATTTATAAGATTATCTCAGCACAGGAAATAATGTTTTAAACATATACAATTGTGGAAATTATTATTATTCCAATATGCATTGATTAAAATGAACTTTGTTCATTGAACAACCCCTTTAACCCCTTTCTGCAATCTGACATACTATTCCGTCCATTTAACCTGGGACTTAATCCCTATGGACAGAATAGTACGTCATTACCGAACGGCCGCGCACACGGGGGGTGTGCGGCAGATCGTGGCTACTTGTCAGCTAATTGTCACAGCTGACACCCGGCACTAAGTGCCAGGAGCAGTAACAGACCTCTCCCGGCACATTAACCTCCGAAACGCTGCGATCAAACATGATCGCGGAGTTCCGGAGCCGGCACAGGGGCTGACAACACCTCTGCCTTTGGATTGGAAACCCCGTGTCACGCTGCGGGGTCCCGATCGCTGCCATGGAGACCTGATGTTGTCATAATGACATCCAGGTCTCCAGAGCTAAGAGACTTCCAGTCATGCACAGTGCATGTTGGGAAGTCTCTAAGGTTAGCGCACAGAAGCTGCAGCCCTGACATCTTCTATAGCATGCAGATCTACATGCTATAGAAGCGATCAGCCTGCAAAAAATGAGTGTCCCATAGTGGGACACAGTGTAAAACCAAGAATGAATAAAAAAAATTTTTTTTTAAGAATTGGAAAAATATTAAAAAAAATAAAAATAAATAAGAATAAAAAATAAATATTTATTCTATCAATAAATAAATATTTGAGTGAAAAAAAATCTAAACAGTAAAAGTACACATATTTGGTATCCCCGTGTCCGTAATGACCCGCCCTATAAAACTGTCCCACTAATTAACCCCTTTAATAAACAACATAAAAAAACAAGGCAAAAACAATACTTTATCATCATACCGACGAAAAAAATGGAATAACATGCGATCAAAAAGACGGATAAAAATAAACTTGGTACTACTGAAAACGTCATCTTGTCCCGCAAAAAAACAAGTTGCCATACAGCTCCATCACCAGAAAAAAAGTCTAAGGGTATGTGCACACGTTGCGGATTCTGCTGCGGATTTTTTCGCAGCGGATTTGGAAAATCCGCAGTGCAAAACCACTACGGTTTTCACTGCGGATTTTCTCGCGGTTTCTTCTGCAGATTCCTCTGCGGTTTTTCAACTGCACTTTCCTATTGGTGCAGGTTGAAAACTGCTGCGGAATCCGCACAAAGAATTGACATGCTGCGGAAAATAATCTGCTGCGTTTCCGCGCTGATTTTTCCGCAGCATGTGCACAGCGTTTATTTTTTCCCATAGGTTTACATGGTACTGTAAACTTTGGGAAAACTGCTGCGGATCCGCAGCGTCAAATCCGCAGCAAAATCCACAGCGTGTACACATACCCTAATGGCGCTCCTTCCCTTCCGAGATCTTCCATGCGCCCAAACAGTGGTTCGCTCCCACATATGAGGTATCTGTGTACTCAGGAGTCAGGACAAATTGCACAATAACTTTTGGGGTCCAATTTCTCCTGTTACCCTTGGGAAAATAAAAAAAATTGGATCTGAAGTAATTTTTTTGTGAAAAAAAGTTAAATATTCATTTTTTTTTAACTCCCCAACAAAAAAAAAATTGGTTCCAAAATTGTGCTGATGTAAAGTAGACATGTGGGAAATGTTACTTATTAAGTATTTTGTGTGACATTTCTGGGTGATTTAAGGGCATGAAAATTCAAAGATGGAAAATTGCAAAATTTTTGCCAAACTTCCGTTTTTTTCACAAATAATCATATATTCATATATATATATATATATATATATATATATATATATATATATATAGTCATATCAAAGAAATTTTACCACTGTCATGAAGTACAGTATGTCACGAGAAAACAATGTCAGAATCACTAGGATCCGTTTTAGGGCTGTCCCACACGTCCAGATAATTCCGGTACCGGAATAAATCGGTACCGGAGTTATCCGTGTCCGTGTGCCTGGGAACTCACGTAGGCCATACATGCGGCACACGTGTGCCGCCCGTATGGCGAGTGGGTACCACACGGAGCGTGTGGTACCCACGCGTGTGGTACCCTGCATGGCGCTGAAGCCGCGATTCATATGTTCCCTGCAGCAGCGTTTGCTGCAGAGAAAATATGAATAATAGTGTTTAAAATAAAGATCTATGTGTCCGCCGCCCCCCCACCCCCTGTGCACCCCCCCCCCCCGCTGTTCTGAAAATACTTACCCGCCTCCCTCGCTGCTTCCTGCTCTGGCCGCGGCTTCTAGTGTATGCGGTCACGTGGAGCCGATCATTTACAGTCATGAATATGTGGCTCCACCTCCCATAGGGGCGGAGCCGACTATTCATGATTGTAGATGATCGGCCCCACGTGACCGCATACAGTAGGGGGCGCGGGGCAGAGAGGAAGGAGTGACAGCCAACGTGGGAGCGGGTGAGTATTTTCAGGACAGCGGGGGGGCGCACAGGGGGTGGGGGGGCGGCGGACACATAGATCTTTATTTTAAACACTATTATTCATATTTTCTCTGCAGCAAACGCTGCTGCAGGGAACATATGAATCGCTTACACGGAGAACGTCCGTGTGAGGTCCGTGTTTTACACGGACCCATTGACTCTATTGGGTCCGTGTAATCCGTGCGCTCCCACGAACACTGACATGTCTCCGTGTTTGGCACACGGAGACACGGTCCGCAAAAAATCAATGACATCTGAACAGATGCATTGATTTTTATGGGTCTACGTGTGTCAGTGTCTCCGGTACGTGAGGAAACTGTCACCTCACGTACCGGAGCCACTGACGTGTGAAACCGGCCTAAGCATTCCAGAGTTATAAAGGGACAGTGGTCAGAATTGTAAAAATTGGCCTGGTCATTAACGTGCAAACCACCCTTGAAGGTAGAGGGGTTAACACTGCACAAGCCATTGACCGATGTAAAAATAGGTGTCGGATTAGACTTTATTTGTGCCGTGATATCCCAGTGTTGAGTTATTTGCTAGATTTGTGCTGTATGCATTTTATAGCAACACTATACTGATGGATGTTTACTGTGATTTACCATGTTCTATGATGCAACATATGAGTTAATAGAGCTTGTTAGGCCACATGAGTGAAGCAACTGAGTGATTATGTAACCAGTTAATAGGAGATATACACTGAATTTACACTGCAAGAAAATTGTGAATGAGCGTTTTTAAAAATGATTGTTTCATGATTATATAGTACCATGTAAACAGTCTGCTGGTCACCAGATGTGTCATGATCTCTGCAAGCAGAGATCATAGCAAGCCTATAGAGGGACAAGCTCTCGGAAGATGGAACTATACTGACCATGAACTAAGCCTGCCGCGCAACTAGAAATAGCCAGGTAGCATTTCCTATTTATCGCTAGATGCCCAGCTCTGGCCTAAGACCTAAATAGCTAGCAGAGGGAAATATAAGACCTGGCTCACCTCTAGAGAAATATTCCAAAGAAGACAGTAGCCCCCCACATATAATGACGGTGAGTTCAGATGAAACAACAAACGCAGCAGGAAAATAGTCTTAGCAAATTTGAGGTCCGCTTACTAGATAGCAGAAGACAGATAGTATACTTTCATGGTCAGCAGAAAAACACTAACAAAACACCATCCAGAGATTACCTTAAACTCTGGCATTAACTCATAATGCCAGAGTAGCAATCCCTGATCATCGAGAGCTTTCCAGACACAGTAACAAAACTTCAGCTGTGAACTGGAACAAATAGGCAAAACAAAACATGGACAAAAGTCCAACTTATCTAGTAGTTGTCTAGAAGCAGGAACAAGCACTGAGAGGCATCAGATAACATTGTTGACCGGCAAGAAACCACCAGAGAAATGAGCTTAAATAGCGACACCCACTACTGATGGAATCAGGTGAAACAGGAAAGAGGATGACAAGTCCAATTCCACAAGCGGCCACCGGGGGAGCCCAGAATCCAAATTCACAACAGTACCCCCCCCTCAAGGAGGGGGCACCGAACCCTCACCAGATCCACCAGGGCGACCAGGATGAGCCCTATGGAAGGCACGAACAAGATCAGAAGCATGAACATCAGATGCATTGACCCAAGAATTATCCTCCTGGCCGTAACCCTTCCAGTTGACCAGATACTGGAGTTTCCGTCTGGAAACACGAGAGTCCAAAATTTTCTCCACAACGTACTCCAACTCACCCTCAACCAACACCGGAGCAGGAGGCTCAACTGAAGGTACAACAGGTACCTCATACCTGCGCAATAACGACCGATGAAAAACGTTATGAATGGAAAAGGACGCAGGGAGGTCCAAACGGAAAGAAACAGGATTAAGAATCTCCAATATTCTATAAGGGCCGATGAACCGAGGTTTAAACTTAGGAGAAGAGACCCTCATAGGGACAAAACGAGAAGACAACCACACTAAATCTCCAACACAAAGCCGAGAACCAACACGACGATGACGGTTGGCAAAACGCTGAGTCTTCTCCTGGGACAACTTCAAATTGTCCATAACCTGCCCCCAGATGTGATGCAATCTCTCCACCACCGCATCCACTCCAGGACAATCCGAGGATTCCACCTGACCGGAGGAAAATCGAGGGTGAAACCCCGAATTACAGAAAAACGGGGACACCAAGGTGGAAGAACTGGCCCGATTATTGAGGGCGAACTCTGCCAATGGCAAAAAAGCAACCCAATCATCCTGGTCAGCAGAGACAAAACACCTCAGATATGTCTCAAGGGTCTGATTAGTCCGCTCGGTCTGGCCATTAGTCTGAGGGTGAAAAGCAGATGAAAAAGACAAATCTATGCCCATCCTAGCACAGAATGCCCGCCAAAATCTAGACACAAATTGGGTACCTCTGTCAGAAACAATATTCTCAGGAATACCGTGCAATCGGACAACATTCTGAAAAAACAGAGGAACCAACTCAGAAGAAGAAGGCAACTTGGGCAGAGGAACCAAATGGACCATTTTAGAGAAACGGTCACAGACCACCCAGATGACAGACATCTTCTGGGAAACAGGCAGATCTGAAATAAAATCCATCGAGATGTGTGTCCAAGGCCTCTTAGGAATAGGCAAGGGCAACAGCAGTCCGCTAGCCCGAGAACTACAAGACTTGGCCCGAGCACAAACGTCACATGACTGCACAAAGACTCGCACATCTCGTGACAGAGAAGGCCACCAGAAGGATCTTGCCACCAAATCCCTGGTACCAAAAATTCCGGGATGACCTGCCAATGCAGAAGAATGTACCTCAGAGATGACTCTGCTGGTCCAATCATCCGGAACAAACAGTCTATCAGGCGGACAACGATCCGGTCTATCCGCCTGAAACTCTTGCAAGGACCGCCGCAGATCAGGAGAAACGGCCGACAAAATTACTCCCTCCCTAAGGATACCTGTGGGTTCAGAATTACCAGGAGAGTCCGGGTCAAAACTCCTAGAAAGGGCATCTGCCTTAACATTCTTAGAACCCGGTAGGTATGACACCACAAAATTAAAGCGAGAAAAAAATAAAGACCAGCGCGCCTGTCTAGGATTCAGGCGTCTGGCAGTCTCAAGATAAATCAAATTTTTGTGGTCAGTCAATACCACCACCTGATGCCTAGCCCCCTCGAGCCAATGGCGCCACTCCTCAAACGCCCACTTCATGGCCAAAAGCTCCCGATTCCCAACATCATAATTCCGCTCTGCGGGCGAAAATTTGCGAGAAAAGAAGGCACAAGGCCTAATGACGGAGCAGTCGGAACCTTTCTGCGACAACACTGCCCCAGCTCCGATCTCCGAAGCGTCAACCTCAACCTGAAAAGGCAGATTCACATCAGGCTGACGCAACACAGGGGCAGAGGCAAAACGGCACTTAAGCTCCTGAAAGGCCTCTACAGCATGAGGGGACCAATTAGCAACATCAGCGCCTTGTCTGGTCAAATCAGTCAGTGGTTTAACGACATCCGAAAAACCAGCAATAAATCGGCGGTAAAAGTTGGCAAAGCCCAAAAATCTCTGAAGACCCTTAAGAGAGGAGGGCTGAGTCCAGTCACAAATAGCTTGCACCTTGACGGGATCCATCTCAATGGAAGAGGGAGAAAAAATATACCCCAAAAAGGAAATTTTCTGGACCCCAAAAACGCACTTAGACCCCTTCACACATAAAGAATTAGACCGCAGAACCTGAAAAACTCTCCTGACCTGCTGGACATGAGAGTCCCAGTCATCAGAAAAAATCAGAATATCATCCAGATATATTATCATAAATTTATCCAGAAAATCGCGGAAAATATCATGCATAAAAGACTGGAAAACTGAAGGGGCATTAGAAAGACCAAAAGGCATGACCAAATACTCAAAGTGGCCCTCGGGCGTATTAAATGCGGTCTTCCACTCATCCCCCTGCCTGATCCGCACCAAATTATACGCCCCACGAAGATCAATTTTAGAGAACCACTTAGCACCCTCTATACGAGCAAACAAATCAGTAAGCAATGGCAATGGGTATTGATACTTAACAGTGATCTTATTCAGAAGCCGATAATCAATACATGGTCTCAAAGAGCCGTCTTTTTTTGAGACAAAGAAAAACCCAGCTCCCAAGGGAGAAGAAGATGGACGAATATGTCCCTTTTCCAAAGACTCCTTTATATATTCCCGCATAGCAGCATGTTCCGGCACAGACAAATTAAACAAACGACCCTTTGGATATTTACAACCCGGTATCAAATCTATGGCACAATCGCACTCACGGTGCGGAGGTAACGACCCAAGCTTGGGTTCGTCAAAGACGTCTTGATAATCAGAGAGGAACTCAGGGACTTCAGAGGGAATGGACGACGAAATAGAAACCAAAGGTACGTCCCCATGAATACCCTTACATCCCCAGCTCAACACAGACATTGCTCTCCAGTCCAAGACTGGGTTGTGAGACTGCAACCATGGCAATCCCAGTACCAAATCGTCATGTAAATTATACAGCACCAGGAAACGAATAATCTCCTGGTGATCCGGATTGATACGCATGGTTACTTGTGTCCAGTATTGTGGTTTATTATTAGCCAATGGGGTGGAGTCAATCCCCTTCAGAGGAATAAGAGTCTCCAAAGGCTCTAAATCAAAACCACAACGATTGGCAAAGGACCAATCCATAAGACTCAGAGCGGCGCCAGAGTCAACATAGGCGTCCGTGGCAATGGATGACAAAGAGCAAATCAGGGTTACAGACAAAATAAACTTAGACTGAATGGTGCCAATGGAAACAGACTTATCAAGCTTCTTTGTACGCCTAGAGCATGCCGATATAACATGAGTAGAATCCCCACAATAGAAACACAATCCATTCTTCCGTCTAAAATTCTGTCGCTCGCTCCTGGACAGAATTCTATCACACTGCATACTTTCTGGCGTCTTTTCCATAGACACCGCCAGATGGTGCACCGGTTTGCGCTCCCGCAGACGCCTATCAATCTGAATAGCCATTGTCATGGACTCATTCAGACCTGCAGGCAAAGGGAACCCCACCATAACATCCTTAACGGCATCAGAGAGACCTTCTCTGAAAGTTGCCGCCAAGGCGCACTCATTCCACTGAGTAAGCACAGACCATTTACGGAATTTTTGGCAGAAAACTTCAGCTTCGTCTTGCCCCTGAGATAGTGCCATCAAAGTTTTTTCTGCCTGAAGTTCCAAATGAGGTTCCTCATAAAGCAAGCCCAAGGCCAGAAAAAACGCATCCACATCGCGTAACGCAGGATCCCCTGCTGGCAATGAGAAGGCCCAATCTTGAGGGTCACCCCTGAGCAAGGAAATCACAATCCTAACCTGCTGAGCAGGGTCTCCAGCTGAACGAGACTTCAGGGACAAATAAAGCTTACAATTATTTCGGAAATTCTGGAAGCTAGCTCTATTCCCTGTGAAGAACTCCGGCAAAGGAATTCTCGGCTCAGATACCGGAGCATGTACCACAAAATCTTGTAAATTTTGTACTTTCGTGATGAGATTATTCAAACCCGTAGTTACACTCTGGAGATCCATTATTGTCAGGTGCACACAGAGCATACAGAGATTAGGAGGAGAGAGAGAAAAAAGACTGCAGCAAGGCAGACTGGAAAAAAAAAAAAAAAAAAAAATTCCAGCAGACTTCTTATAACTCTCCTTTCTCAACCTGGGTCTTTAACACTTTATTGGCCGGTCAAACTGTCATGATCTCTGCAAGCAGAGATCATAGCAAGCCTATAGAGGGACAAGCTCTCGGAAGATGGAACTATACTGACCATGAACTAAGCCTGCCGCGCAACTAGAAATAGCCAGGTAGCATTTCCTATTTATCGCTAGATGCCCAGCTCTGGCCTAAGACCTAAATAGCTAGCAGAGGGAAATATAAGACCTGGCTCACCTCTAGAGAAATATTCCAAAGAAGACAGTAGCCCCCCACATATAATGACGGTGAGTTCAGATGAAACAACAAACGCAGCAGGAAAATAGTCTTAGCAAATTTGAGGTCCGCTTACTAGATAGCAGAAGACAGATAGTATACTTTCATGGTCAGCAGAAAAACACTAACAAAACACCATCCAGAGATTACCTTAAACTCTGGCATTAACTCATAACGCCAGAGTAGCAATCCCTGATCATCGAGAGCTTTCCAGACACAGTAACAAAACTTCAGCTGTGAACTGGAACAAATAGGCAAAACAAAACATGGACAAAAGTCCAACTTATCTAGTAGTTGTCTAGAAGCAGGAACAAGCACTGAGAGGCATCAGATAACATTGTTGACCGGCAAGAAACCACCAGAGAAATGAGCTTAAATAGCGACACCCACTACTGATGGAATCAGGTGAAACAGGAAAGAGGATGACAAGTCCAATTCCACAAGCGGCCACCGGGGGAGCCCAGAATCCAAATTCACAACACAGATGAATGCGAAAAAGCTTGTTCATTGAATGAAATGATCTTTTCTGCAGAACAAAAGATCATGGTTCTCAGTGGTGCATCGTTCGGTGTAAACAGGACTCACACTGAAATATTACAGACTATGCACAATAAGCGATCTACTGTGTGCGCAACTTGCCTTGGTCTGCCTGTGTAAGCAGGCATTCAACCGACCGCCGATCAGTGAAAGCCTACCAATCGGTGGTTGTATCAGACATGTAAATGGACCAAACCACAGAGAGTGCCTATAGCATTATTGAGATTGCAATACATAGAATCTTATTAAATCGCAAGTGTGACCCCAATCCTGAGTGTCTATTGTGCTGCCAATGAGAGTACCTGCAGACTGTGGCCAGAGGCAGGCTGTTATGGGAAATGCAATTGTTAGCCAAGGTGCACGAGAAAACCAACTATTGCACCCGTCATCTATTTATCTTTGCTCAGCTAAACCTATTGCAGCCAACCTTCAGTATGGCCACCCCAATTAGAAAAGGAACTGGAGGTATAATATAGAGTACAACCACTGGAAAAGAGTGCACTCTTTGAGCATGGAAAAAGTGATTTATTTTTTTTTTTTTTTAAATCATACATCCGCTTTTCTGGTTCTGTTTTCAACACATCAGTATATACAGATGGCTAATTGCTCTCAGTGGAAAAAACAAAATAATAATCCTGTAGTTATGATACCTTTTATTGGCTAACAAAAATAAAATAAATGATGTTGCAAAGCAAGCTTTCAAGACTTCTTAGGCCATTTCTTCATGCATGGTATAACAAAGTGTCTGAAGAAACACAAATATATACACAGAAAAAAGCAGAGGCATGACATAATAAATGAACAAGCAGAGCTCAGAGAATGAATCTTTATTTGTTATCTTCCTATAGCCTTCTCCTGCTTTGTAAGCGTCCACCATTTTCAGAGTGCTAGGCAGCTGGTTAGAAGAACCCATGGTTGTTGTTTGGCACAAGGTTAAAGGAGGCTGGGTTTTTATAAAGCTGTGAGATTTGCATCGCCTGACCTTTCCTAAGGCCGGTTTCACACGTCAGTGGCTCCGGTACGTGAGGTGACAGTTTCCTCACGTACCGGAGACACTGACACACGTAGACCCATAAAAATCAATGCATCTGTTCAGATGTCATTGATTTTTTGCGGACCGTGTCTCCGTGTGCCAAACACGGAGACATGTCAGTGTTCGTGGGAGCGCACGTTTTACACGGACCCAATAGAGTCAATGGGTCCGCGTAAAACACGGACCTCACACGGACATTCTCCGTCTGGGGTCCGTGTGGCGTGCTGGAGACAGCGCTACAGTAAGCGCTGTCCCCCCCACATGGTGCTGAAGCCGGTATTCATATCTTCCCTGTAGCAGCGTTTGCTATAGAGAAAATATGAAGAATAGTGTTAAAAATAAAGATCCATGTGTCCGCCGCCCCCCCACCCCCTGTGCGCCCCCCCGCTGGTCAGAAAATACTTACCCGCTCCCTCGCTCCTTCCTGGTCTGGCCGCGCCTCCTACTGTATGCGGTCACGTGGGGCCGCTCATTTACAATCATGAATAGTCGGCTCCGCCCCTATGGGGGGTGGAGCCACATATTCATGACTGTAAATGATCGGCCCCACGTGACCGCATGCAGGAGAAGCCGCGGCCAGACCAGGAAGGAGCGACAGCCGACGGGGGACCCGGGTAAGTATTTTCTGACCAGCGGGGGGGCGCACAGGGGGTGGGGGGGCGGCGGACACCTAAATCTTTATTTTTAACACTATTCTTCATATTTTCTCTGCAGCAAACGCTACTGCAGAGAGGATATGAATCGCAGCTTCAGCAGCTTCAGCACCATGCAGAGTGGGTACCACACGCTCCGTGTGGTACCCACTCGCCATACGGGCGGCACACGTGTGCCGCACGTATGGCCTCCGTGAGTTCCCAGGCACACGGACACGGATAACTCCGGTACCGATTTATTCCGGTACCGGAATTATCTGGACGTGTGGGACAGCCCTAATGACGATAGTGAACAAGCCGTAACCCTAAAAAGCTAATTAAGGTCTGAGACCTTGGTCAAATTTACCTAAGTATACAAATTTCTAAGGTGCTCAAACGTTTGAATCTGCCCATTTTCCTATTTATAATTTTAAAAATGTAAAAAATTACTATATATATATATATATATATATATATATATATATATATATATATATATAAAATTTGCCTAAAATACAAAGAAAATGTGTCATCTTTAACTGTAGTCCTTTTAGAGATCATTTACTCTTCAGCTTTCTTAACCCCTTCCCGACATGTGACGGTATAGTACGTCACATGTCGGGACCCCCGCTTTGATGTGCGCTCCGGCGGTGAGCGCACATCAAAGTCGCGACATGTCAGCTGTTTCTTACAGCTGACATGTGCGCGCAATAGCGGCGGGTGAAATCGCGATCACCCGCCGCTATTAACTAGTTAAATGCCGCTGTCAAACACAGACAGCGGCATTTAACTACCGCATCCGGCCGTGCGGCCGGATATGAGCGCATCGCCGACCCCCGTCACATGATCGGGGGTCGGCGATGCATCAGGACAGTAACCATAGAGGTCCTTGAGACCTCTATGGTTACTGATTGCCGGTGGCTGTGAGCGCCCCCCTGTGGTCGGCGCTCACAGCACACCTGCAATTCTGCTGTGTAACAGCGATCTTATGATCGCTGCTGCATAGCAGAGCCGATCGGGCTGTGCCTGCTTCTAGCCTCCCATGGAGGCTATTGAAGCATGGCAAAAGTAAAAAAAAAAAGTTTTTAAAAATGTGAAAAAAAAAAAAAAAACATAAAAGTTTAAATCACCCCCCTTTCGCCCCAATCAAAATAAATCAATAAAAAAAGCGCCCAACCTACACATATTTGGTATCGCCGCGTTCAGAATCGCCCGATCTATCAATAAAAAAAAAGCATTAACCTGATCGCAAAACGGCGTAACGAGAAAAAAAATCGGAACGCCAGAATTACGTTTTTTTGGTCGCCACGGCATTGCATTAAAATGCAATAACGGGCGATCAAAAGAACGTGTCTGCACCAAAATGCTATCATTAAAAACGCCAGCTCGGCATGCAAAAAATAAGCCCTCACCTGACCCCAGATCACGAAAAATGGAGACGCTACGAGTATCGGAAAATGGCGCAATTTTGTTTTGTTTTGTTTTTTGCAAAGTTTGGAATTTTTTTTCACCACTTAGGTGAAAAATAACCTAGTCATGTTAGGTGTCTATGAACTCGTACTGACCTGGAGAATCATAATGGCAGGTCAGTTTTAGCATTTAGTGAACCTAGCAAAATAGGCAAGCAAAAAACAAGTGTGCGATTGCACTTTTTTTGCAATTTCACTGCACTTGGAATTTTTTTCCCGTTTTCTAGTACACGACATGCTAAAACCAATGATGTCGTTGAAAAGTACAACTCGTCCCGCAAAAAATAAGCCCTCACATGGCCATATTGACGGAAAAATAAAAAAGTTATGGCTCTGGGAAGGAGGGGAGCGAAAAACGAAAACGGAAAAACGGAAAAAGCTCCGGGGGTGAAGGGGTTAACTGTTCACAATAACAGTCATTTTGACCAGGGGTGCCCAAACTTTATGTGTACTACAGTGTTCTTCAGAACTAATGTGAAATGGGTTTGCAAGTTAGTCAGTTGGGTCATGGGTTAGAGTGAGGCACAGTAGGTCTCTTCACGCATCTTGAAGAACATATAAAGGAGTACCTTTCTGTCCCCAGAGGTCGAGCTATGATTGGCTAGCAAGTGGAAACAATTTTTTTAAGAAACTAGTCGTCCACCTTATTATCCCTGATAAGGGGTGGGTGAGGGTCCCAACAAACATGCTGCACAATTCCCCTTGTTTCTTAAAAAAATACACCATTATTGCCATATCCAATGTCTGAGACATGACTACTGTGATTTTTTATGACACCATCTTTAGAAATAGCTTTTGATCAGGGCATAACTCACATTCACGTATTAGTGTCAATATTACAGCACTGTAATGATGATAATTAAATTCTGTGCTCTTTATGCAGGTAAGACTCTTTTCAAAGTCACATATGATTTGCAAATCACCGACTCAAAGTCCTGAATCAGAGGGCACCTAGGCAGGAAATGATTATACACTTTTTATATTTTACTTTAACAATACTGAATCTCAATTACAGAAAGGTCTAACATGTTACAATAAATGTCTTCCTACACTTGGATTTTTTAAAAATCTGATCATTTAATGCATATATAATACACATAGATTTTAGCAGCAGACTGCAGACCAATGCAATGATCACACGGGCTTAAGCCCCCGTCTCACTAAGCGAGATCGCTAGCGAGATCGCTGCTGAGTCACAAGTTTTGTGACGGAACAGCGACCTCAGTAGCGATCTCGCTATGTGTGACACGTAGCAGCGACCAGGCCCCTGCTGTGAGATCGCTGGTCGTGTCGGAATGGCCTGGACCTTTTTTTGATCGTTGAGGTCCCGCTGGGTAGCACACATCGCTGTGTTTGACACCTTACCAACGACCTCGTTGACGACTCAGACACTGAATCGTCATAATAGCTCCCATGTGACATCGTTGTACAGGTCGCTACAGGTCGCTGGTGAGATGTCAAACAGTGAGATCGCAGCTGCGATCATTGGGATCTCACTGTTTGACATCTCACCAGCGACCACATAGCAACGCAGCAACGATCCCTGAAGGTCGTATCGTTGTCGGGATCGCTTTAGCGTCGCTAAGTGAGACGGGGCCTTTAGAGTAAAGGCCCCGTCTCACATAGCGAGATCGCTAGCGAGATCGCTGCTGAGTCACAAGTTTTGTGACGCAACAGCGACCTCAGTAGCGATCTCGCTATGTGTGACACGTACCAGCGATCAGGCCCCTGCTGCGAGATCGCTGGTCGTGTCGGAATGGCCTGGACCTTTTTTTGGTCGTTGAGGTCCCGCTGACATCGCTGAATCGGTGTGTGTGACACCGATCCAGCGATGTCTTCACTGGTAACCAGGGTAAACATCGGGTTACTAAGCGCAGGGCCGCGCTTAGTAACCCGATGTTTACCCTGGTTACCAGCGTAAATGTAAAAAAAACAAACAGTACATACTCACCATCTGTTGCCCGTCAGGTCCCTTGGCGTCTGCTTCCTGCTCTGACTGCCCCCGTAAAGTGAGAGCACAGCAGTGACGTCACCGCTGCGCTCTGCTCTCACTGTACGGCGGCTCAGTCAGAGCAGGAAGCAGACGGCAAGGGACCTGACGGGCAACAGATGGTGAGTATGTAGTGTTTGTTTTTTTTACATTTACGCTGGTAACCAGGGTAAACATCGGGTTACTAAGCGCGGCCCTGCGCTTAGTAACCCGATGTTTACCCTGGTTACCCGGGTGCTGCAGGGGAACTTCGGCATCGTTGAAGACAGTTTCAACGATGCCGAAGTCATTCCCCTGATCGTTGGTCGCTGGAGAGAGCTGTCTGTGTGATAGCTCCCCAGCGACCACACAGCGACACAACAGCGACGCTGCAGCGATCAGCATCGTTGTCTGTATCGCTGCAGCGTCGCTGTGTGAGACGGGACCTTAAGGGGCACAGCCTGCAGGCTTTCCTTGATCTCCTCAGCTGTGGGACTAGTAAGTAAAGGGAAGGTGAGCTGTTAAAACACAATAGCAGCTCTAATCTAGACATACGCTTTGTTGTTTTGTGTGAACTAAAAGCTCTGTGGAAAGTCAAGTGAGATCTACAGACCTGAATTCGCTTTTCTAAAAATTTCTAAACATTTTTAGATTCTTTGTTTGCAGTAGAGATGCTAGGAAGCTTAGTGCTTAAACTATTATTTGGTCAGTCCACTTTAACCCCTTTCCGACATCGGTAGTAATAGTACGCCGATGTCCGACACCCTCCCTTTGATGTGGGCTCCAGCGGTGAGCCTACATCTTTCCCAGCACATGTCAGCTGTTTTGAACAGCTGACATGTGCCCGGAACAGCCGCGGGTTGAATCGCGCTCCATCCATGGCTATTAACTCGTTAAATGCCGCTGTCAAATGCTGACAGCGGCATTTAACATGCACTTCCAGCAAACGTGCCGGAAATCCTCCCATTGGTGACCCATGTCACGTGATCGCGGGTCACCGATGGGTTGGTATGACAACGTGTAGTGAGAGAAAAGTCAAAATGCCAGAATTACGGGGTTTTTTTGGTCGCTATGACATTGCATTAAAATGCAATAACGGGCAATCAAAAGATTGGATCTAAACCAAAATGGTATAATTAAAAACGTCAGCTCAGCACACAAGAAATAGACCCTCACCCAAACTGGGATCACGAAAAATGGAGACACTATGGGTATCGGAAAATGGCGCAATTTTTTTTTTAACAAAGTTTGGAATTTTTTTCACAATGTAGATAAAAAAGAACCTAGACATGTTTGGTGTCTTTGAACTCGTAATGACCTGGAGAATCATAATAGCAGGTCAGTTTTTATTCATTTAGTGAACATAGTAAAAAGCAAAACAAAAAAACAACTGTGGGATTGCACTGTTTTGCAATATCACCACACTTTTAATTTTTTTCCCGTTACACGATATGTTAAAACCAATGCTGTTGTTCATAAGTACAACTCGTCCCGCAAAAAACAAGCCCTCACATGGCCATGTTGATGAAAAATAAAAAAGTTATCGCTCTGAAAAAAAAGGAGAGCAAAAAACGAAAGCGCAAAAACGAAAATACCTCCTGTCATGAAAGGGTTAAACCAGGGTGTACAAAAACTAAATCATAGTACTGACAGGAAAATTCCCCAAAATTCAAGTTACTCAAGTTATTCATTATTGCTTATATTTGTGGGGTTTGACCTCTAGGATCACTATTCTTTCAAGAATGGGGTTCAGGTTCTCTGAGAATAGGGTTCCACTGAAAGGAATGAAGCAGAGGTGTGCATTTATGGCCTGCACTCCATTATTTGTCTATGAGGTTGATGGAAATAGTCGACCACAGTGCTCAGCAGTCCAGTAAACAATGAATGGTACACAGGCCATGATGGGAGAGGCTCATTCTCGGGTTTCCAGAGTCATGTTCTCAGGATTGCTGGGGGTCTCAGTAGACAAATGAGCAAGTTATCTTGTATCCTATTGATAGTGCTTAACTTGACTTTTTAGGAATAACCCTTTGGGTAAGGTGCATTATATAAACTAGTATTCTCTTTATTAGACTATCATAGAACAAAGAAGTCATCAGGTATAAGTTAAATATAAATAGTTGAAAATTTAAAATAAAAAATGGAGTGATATGCGTACTGCTGAGTATGACAGAGAGGCAAGAAATATGTTCATAAGAATTTATTAAAAAAATAAGGGCTACGTGTTTCAACATCGGATAGATGTCTTCCTCAGGCCAGACATGTATGTTATCAGTATAACAGAGTTTAAATGGATAAAAAAAGGAGGGAAAAGTTATACATTGGCATCATGGGATCAAGGGAGTGGGGGACGGGAGAGGGTCGAGATTCCTGCGACATAGTTACGTTCCTGGAGAAGTTCTGAGCGGTGTTTGAGGTTCCTGGCTGCACCTCTTTAGTTGCCTTTTTGCTTTTGAGTATCTTGTCAAGCCCTTTGGTCTGTGCAATGTACCCACCATGTTACAGGAATTAGTTAATGACATCTCCTGGGATCTCCTCTATGTTTCCGTGGTCATGTATTTGGACAACATCATGATATTCTCCCCTGATCTTCCTATCTAAGAAAGACATGTCCGTCAGGTCCTGCAATGTATACTGGAGAACAATTTGTTTGCCAAGTTGTCCAAATGTGTCTTCGAAAAATTCTTCTTACTATTCCTCGGCTATATTGTTTCCAGTCAGGGTCTTGAAATGTATAAAGAAAATTAGACTAAAAAGCCTGAGCCAGCTCATCGACAGCCACAGGTGCACGGAACTTCGTCTTGTCAGGACGTGGAATAATAAGAAAAAAGGGTGTTCCTGCTCCTTAAAATTGAAAATTGTATTCATCCATTAAAATGTAGTTGGCAACAATCCTCAAATGGAGCAGACATATATCAGGGGAGAAAGAGTCTAGCGACGCATTTCGATCTATAAATAAGTCTTTATCACACTTCCATATCCCTCATGGCACCCATCTCTGCCTTAACTGAGAAGGGGGCTAATGCCAGGTTTTGGTCTGAGTCGACCCTGTTGATCTTCCTGCACTTGAAAGAGGTCGGTGCTGCACCACCCCAATCCAAACAGTGTCTCTAGAAGTGGATTCCTCCTCTATCGGTGCTGTCCTTCTGCAAAGGATTTCTTCAGGGAGGTTTGTCTCTGGTGTTTTTTTTCTCTAAGCTGTTTTCACCCGCAGAGTGAAACTACGCTATTGGGGACCAGGAACTACTAACCATTAAGGTGGTATTTGAAGAATGGCAACATCCACTACAAGGCGCCAGCTCTCCAGTAATAATATACAGTACATGGACCATAAGAATTTAACCTTTTTTCAGTCCACCTAACAATCAAATATTCATCAAGCCAAGTGGGCACTCTAGTTTGTTCACTAAGCGTACCGTCACACAGTGGCACTTTTGTCGCTATGACGGTACGATCCGTGACGTTCCAGCGATATCCATACGATATCGCTGTGTCTGACACGCAGCAGCGATCAGGGACCCTGCTGAGAATCGTACGTCGTAGCAGATCGTTTGGAACTTTCTTTCGTCGCTGGATCTCCCGCTGTCATCGCTGGATCGTTGTGTGTGACAGCGATCCAGCGATGCGTTCGCTTGTAACCAGGGTAAATATCGGGTTACTAAGCGCAGGGCTGCGCTTAGTAACCCGATGTTTACCCTGGTTACCATCATAAAAGTAAAAAAAACCAAACCGTACATACTCACATTCCGGTGTCTGTCCCCCGGCGTTCTGCTTCTCTGCACTGTGAGCGCCGGCCAGCCGGAAAGCGAGCACAGCGGTGACGTCACCGCTGTGCTTTCCGGCTGGCACAGACACAGTGGAGAGAAGCAGAACGCCAGTGGACAGACACCGGAATGTGAGTATGTACGGTTTTTTTTTTTTTTTACTTTTACGCTGGTAACCACGGTAAACATTGGGTTACTAAGCGCGGCCCTGAGCTTAGTAACCCAATGTTTACCCTGGTTACCCGGGGCCCTCGGCATCGTTGGTTGCTGGAGAGCGGTCTGTGTGACAGCTCCCCAGTGACCACACAACCACTTACCAATGATCACGGCCAGGTCGTATCGCTGGTCGTGATCGTTGGTAAATCGTTATGTGAGACGGTACCCTTAGGCTTTGAGCTGCACTTTTGTCCTGCGGAGAGGAATATTGAAGTGTATGCCTTGTCTTAATCCTTAGATGTAGCTGATTAGGATGTCAGAGCACTTAATTAACCCAGCTAGGATTATTGAAGTGGCTTCTGTTCTTTTAAAAGACATTGCTCCAGGTAAGACCTTTGTTTCTAATGCTAGGAGGAAGAGAATTGTCTCCTCGGGATGCAAATACAGGCAAGATGGCCTTGTGGGCATATGTAAGTATACTAAGCTAATTGTTTACCACTTCTGGTGACCTTTGCTAGCCAAGGATGTTCGGGACTTTGTAACTTCCACTGTGTGCCAGAAACAAGTCTTCAAAGATCCAGTTTGATGGTCTCTTTAAGCCTCTGCCGATTCCTTCCATCCCCTGGCAACACATAACCATGCCTTTGATCATGAACCTGCCCCTCTCTGAGAGATACAACACCATTTGGCTCATGGTGGATCGGTTTTCCAAAATGGCTTACTTATTTCCACTGGTCGGTCATCCTTCCACTCCCAAGTTCGCCACACAGTTCATTCTGCATGTGTTTCATCTCCATGGTTTTCCTCTCCACATTATCTCTGATCTCTGGGTCCAGTTCACATCAACATTTTGGAGAGCTCTTTGCAAGCTGATAAATGTCCAGCTGGATTTCTCTGCTTATCATCCTCAGACCTATGGGCAAGTGAAAGGAGTCAATCAGGTCCTAGAGAACTACCTACACCACTTCATCTCTGCCAATCAGGATAATTGGGTGCAATTACATCCCTGGGCAGGATTTTTCTATAACATTTACGTTGGGGTGTCTTCCGGAGCATCTCCACTTTTCATTGTATAGTTCCAGCATCCTCAAAAGTGCGCTTCTGTGATTGCTTCTTCTGGGATACCAGCAGCTGCTTCCTCATATGGCAGATTTGGCAGCGACTCAGGCCTTTCTCCTTAAGTCCGTGTCTGTGTCATGCAGATGTGAGGAAGCGCCAGGGCGGTAGTCGTGGCTGAGGTAAAAGTCTCTTGCACACCCTGACCTCACATACAAATCACAGGTCTCCATTCCGTTACCTGTCATGTTCTCCAGCTCCCTCTCAGGGCTTTCTGCACTGCACTGCACGTACTCCTCAGACGATGAAGAATAAACAAGAGTCACAATCCAGTTCAACGCTTGAACTATTAACTTTACTGCTTCTGGTACACAGTGCATACATTTTCTTCCCATCATCAGTATCAGGGTGGACATTAGGCAATTTCTCCTATGTCTCTGTCATCCCTTCTCTGTCATTAAGCACACTTCCGGGACAGTCCGGGTTCTCCGGGCTCTCAGCGTCATCTCTGCTCAGTCCTGCTGCAGTAGGGGAACCACTAAGATGTTTCACCCAAGTCTCAAGTACATCCACCCACGTAACAAGCCGCCATATTCTGAGTGACCTGCCTGTACTGCTTAGTCTTCTTCTGGAAACTGCAGACCCACTTATTCTGCACTGTCAGCACTTCTCCTGGTGTTACTCCCTGATGAGACCCTGACCCAGAACACTGTATGACTGGGCTCTTATCTTCAACGTTACGGAGCTAACTGCCCTGTCAGCGCATTCCCGCCCAACTGATTCAAATTCCAGATGTTTCCCAGGTAGTGTTGAGCATTCCGATACCGCAAGTATTGGGTATCGGCCGATACTTAGCGGTATCGGAATTCCGATACCGAGATCTGATACTTGCCGCGTATCGGATACCGGAATCGGAAGTTCCCAGGATTCAAACTGCACAACTTTGTACGAAATCAGCCAATGAGAATGATTCCAAGTGTGGGCACATCCTGTTCAGCATGGAGGGCCTGAAACTACTGGCAAGGCTGTGATTGGCTGCTGAAATGATGTCATGATGCAGTTTAAAAGTCGCTGGCGCCATTTTGCGCTCACTCTGCTGTGAATTCAGTTAGTGACAGGACGCTGTTTGCTGACTGAGGGCCAGTTTAGAGATAGTGATTTGCTTCTTTTTGCTTTTCAAAGGCTAATTTAGCAACCGCTGTGTTCACCTACTAATCACCTTGCTTTTGCCTTGTAGCGCTGTTTTCACAGCAATCTGCAAGGTCTGTGTGTGTGTGTGTGTGAGTGCAGCCCACTCTCTAGTCTGAGTGCAGCCATAGGCCATCCATAGCTGGTTGTATTCAGTTCAGGGAGGGTGGTTCATTGCCTCATACTGTTCTTTTTTTTTTTTTTTTTTCCAAGTAGTGTAGTCTGCTGCTAATTTTTTTCCAAAAAATCCTATTAGTGTCTTTCCACCCGTCTCCAGCTAACTTGTGGAAAAACACTACATAGGATAACGTAGAGGAGGGTTTTTGGGCCTTGCAGCACCGTTTACGGCTGTCTGCACGGTCTCCGTGTGACTGCAGCTCGCCCTGTAGTCTGTGAGCAGCCATAGCCTGGTTGTCTCCAGCTCAGGGTTCTTCACTGCGTCATACCGCAAAATCAATTTTCCTTTTGTTTTAAGTAGTGCAGGCTGCTGCACATTTTTTCAAAAAATTCCTATTAGTGTCTTTCCACCCGTCTCCAGCTAACTTGTGGAAAAACACTACATAGGATAACGTAGAGGAGGGTTTTTGGGCCTTGCAGCGCCGTTTACGGCTGTCTGCATGGTCTCCGTGTGACTGCAGCTCTCTCTGTTGTCAGTTCAGCCCCCAAAAAATAAATAAATAATAAAGTTCACCAAACACACCAGTGACACCACTTTACATTTGTGTAGGCCACATTAGCTCATATTAAAGTCTAGTCCACACTTTAGAAAATTAGTGTTTCTTATACCTGTTAGGAGTTGTTCAGGAATAAGCACACAAAGCCGTTAGTACTTTTCTGCTTATCTTTATCAGTCAACCAAGATGAAGAAGGCAGTGAGTAAGGCACGTGGGCGTGGGCGCGGAGCAGGGAGAGGACGTGGGGATTCTGTGCCTGCTGCGGGCACCGGTGACACATCAGCACCCACTTTCACCAGGGAACAGTCTTTCATGCGCAGCTTTGTCGCAGAGCGCCGTACACCGCTGCTGCGTGAAGACCAAATTGAAGCCGTTGTTGGATGGATGGCAGCTAATGCATCAACTTCAATTAGTGCCACATCCTCTCAGACACAGAGCACTGGAGAGCAGCCATCTGTCACTTCACCACCTGCCAAATTGCCCAGGCAGACAGAGAGCCCAGGACAGGAGCCGTCTCTACCTCTGTTCTCTGAATCTCTTGGCTTGGAAACAGGGGGCCAGCCAAGCAGCATTGGAGAAATGGAAGAAGAGGCAGGGTGCAGTGATGCCCAACAGCTTTTTCTCTCTTCCTCTGAAGAGGCGGGTGGGCCAGTGCCTCCGGTCACCACATCGTAGGCCGCATCCGCTGATGATGACACTCAGGTGCCACTTACTGGTGCGTGCTCTGCTGCTGAGACTACCCAGGAGGAGCAGTTGGGGGCAGAGGGTAGTGTAGATGATGAGGTCCTTGACCCATCTTGGCGTGAGTTACAGGAAGGTGGTGGGAGCAGCTCTGAGGAAGAGATTCCCCATACGGCCCAAAGAGGGAGAGGGAGGGGGAAGACTGCGGATCCTGCAGCCTCCGCTTTGGCACCCGTTAGGAGCATGTCTCTTCCAAAAGCCAAAAAGGGCGCTCCCAAGACTTGCAGTCCCTGGTCCTTTTTTGACACAGTTGCAGATGACATTTGCTATGTCAAATGCAAGGTGTGTCATCACAAAGTCAAAAGAGGTCGAAATGTCAGCAACCTCAATACCTCCAACATGTGGAAACATGTGCGCACCAGGCACGCGGCGGAGTTAGAAAGACACACTGAAGAGCTAGGCCAACCAACAGCGGCAGCTACCACCTCTTCAGCTCGTGTTGCCTCTTCCTCCAGCTCACACGCAGCTGGTTCGGCTTCCTCCCAGGATCGCCGTGGAAGAACCTCTGGCCCTGTTGTCCAGAGACCCGCTGTAATTCCACCCGCAGCACCACTTTCCCAGTCATCCACACACTCCCAGCCCAGTGTACAGCCATCGGTAGTACAGGCATGGGAGAAAAGGCGGCCTTTCTCGGCAAACCACCCACGAGCACAGGCTCTGACTGCAGGCATTGCCAAACTTCTGTCACTGGAAATGCTGTCATTCAGGCTGGTGGAGACTGACAGCTTCCGTGACTTGATGTCATTGGCAGTCCCACAGTACAATGTGCCCAGCCGCTTTTATTTCAGCAGGCAAGCCGTCCCTGCCCTGCACAAGCATGTGGAGGGACACATAAAACACGCGCTACTGAACGCCGTCAGTAGCAAGGTCCACCTCACCACCGATGCGTGGACCAGTCAACATGGACAGGGGCGATACCTTTCCCTCACTGCCCATTGGGTTAATGTCGTTGAGCCGGGTACAGACCGTGCGAGTGGCGCAGGACGTGTCCTGCCCACTCCAAGGATTGCAGGAATCCATTCTGTATGCATTGACTCCTCCTCTTACACCAGTTCCTCAGAATCATCGCTGCAGGAGCCGTCACAGTCCACCTCCATATGGACCCGTGATGAACGTTTACCTGTTACGACCGACATGAGCACAGCCGTGGCCAAACATCAACAGGCCGTCTTGAAATTAATTTCTTTGGGGAATCGAAGCCACACAGCGCAGGAGCTCTGGAATGCCAACAAGCAGGAGAGCGATGTGTGGTTTGTGCCAGCGAATCTCCAGCCAGGCATGGTAGTGTGTGATAATGGCCGAAATCTGGTGGCAGCTCTGGGCCTCGGCAACCTCACTCACATCCCATGTCTGGCACATGTGCTCAATTTGGTCGTGCAGAGTTTTTTGAGGGACTATCCGGATCTTGATGCACTGCTGCACAAGGTCCGCCTAGAGTGTGCTCACTTGCGGCGTTCCAGCATGGCAAAAGCGCGCATTGCGGCTCTGCAGCGCCGACACCGCCTGCCGGAACATCGCATCATATATGACCTACCTACCAGGTGGAATTCCACGTTACATATGTTGGAGCGGTTGTGTGAGCAGCAGCAAGCTGTAATGGAGTACCAGCTGCATCAGGCGCAAAGAAGTCGCACTCCGCGCCGTTCAGACTTCACAACCACAGAGTGGGCCACTATGAATGACGTCTGCCAGGTTTTGCGTCCCTTCGATTATTCCACGCGGATGGCGAGTGCAGATGATGCACTAGTCAGCATGACTGTCCCCCTTATCTGCCTGCTTGAAAAATCACTGCAAGCGCTAAGGGATGATGTTGTGGAAGAGGTGGAGGATGAGGATTCACCATTTCCATCATCTTCTGGACAGTCAGCGCCACGTGGTTCCTCACAAACGCGTAGGCAGGGGACAGTTTGTGAGGAGGATGAGGAGGAGTCAATGGAGGAGGAAGACATCCGTCCAGAGGAGGGAGTTACACAATTGTCCAGTACTCAGTGTGTACAGCGAGGGTGGGGTGATGATGAGCGGGCAGAGATCACGCCTCCAGCAGGGGACAGCATTTCTTGGGCAGTTGGCAGTCTGCAGCACATGGTGGATTACATGCTGCAGTGCCTGAGAAACGACCGCCGCATCGCCCACATTCTCAATACTTGGACTATTTTGTTCATGCCTGCACCAACCCAGTGACAGTGTGCACATCTTGTTCCTGGATTCATATTCTCAACATGTCTGATTATTGGGTGTTCACCCTCCTCGATCCTCGCTACCGGGACAACGTAGAAAGCCTCATCACACCGTTGAACCGGGAGCGAAAAATGCGGGAGTACCAAGACACACTGGTGAATTCCATCATCTTCTCCATTCCAAGTGAGAGAAGTGCTGCTAGTGCATTACAAAGCAGCTCAGTGCGTCCAGGCAGTGGTGGAGGCTCTGCACAAAGAGGGAGCAGAAGCAGTGCCTCTGCCCAAGGCAAGACCAGTATGGCCCAACTGTGGCACAGTTTTCTGTGCCCGCCACAAAAGTCTACACCATCACAGACGGCTCCAGTCAGCAGGAAGCAACGGTTCCGTCAGATGGTGACAGACTACATGTCTTGCCCTCTTGCTGTACTCCCAGACGGCTCTTCACCTTTCAAGTTTTGGGTCTCAAAGCTGGATACATGGCCAGATCTAAGCCAGTATGCATTGGAGGTGCTGGCTTGCCCTGCGGCTAGTGTATTATCGGAACGCGTCTTTAGTGCTGCAGGTGGTGTACTAACTGACCGTCGCATGCGACTATCCTCCGATAACGTTGACCGGCTTACTTTCCTGAAAATGAACAAGGCCTGGATCTCGCAGGAATTTGCCACTCCTCTTCCTGATTAAATAATTAGGTCACTGTCTACGTTATCCAGGTCTCCTGTTGTGTTCATCTTTCTACCACCTGAACTTAAATTCCTAGGCTCCAACACCGCCAGTTGAGGCTCAGAAGTGCCGTCTGCACAGTCAAAACATACGACCCAGTGTTATTGGGTTTCAGTAACGTCAGCTGATCCCCAGCTGTGTAGCCGGCAATGTGTCCTGCGACCGCCACGCTGACACAACAACTGAAATGTAAGGGAACCTGTCCCCCCCCCCAAGGCGTTTGTTACTGAAAGAGCCACCTTGTGCAGCAGTAATGCTGCACAAGGAAAAGGTAGCTATTTTTGTTTAGCTCCTTGCACACGCAGAACTTAACACTTATAAAATGTGTCCACTGATACCGTAAAACCGTCCCGGAGGTGGGACTTTCCTTCGTAATATGACGCAGCACAGCCGTCATTCCTACCCCCTTGGCACCGTGCCCCGGCTCCTCAGTGTTGTTTGATTCCGTCCTGGAGCCTGCGCTGTTATGTTATCCCTTGGCCAGGCACACTTAGCGCTGCCCATCTTCTGACATCATTTATGTCAGGCTGGCTGCGCCTGTGCGGCCGCGCTGGCCGAGAGCCCGCCTCGCAGTGTCTTCTGATTTAATCCCACTGGGGGCCTGAGATCCATGGACATGCGCAGTGCATATCTGAACCTCCACCTCTCACTCATCTCCCTACGGCTTCTTCAGACTGTGCGGTGTCAGCTGGTCCCTAATAGCATGCCACGGCCGTGACACCGCACAGTCTGAAGAAGCCGTAGGGAGGAGAGTGAGAGGCGAGGATATACACTGCGCATGGCCATGGATCCCAGGCCCGCGGTGTGATTACATTAGACGACACTGCGAGGCGGGCTCTCGGCCAGCGCGGCCGCACAGGCGCAGCCAGCCTGACACCAAATGATGTCAGAAGATGGGCAGCGCTAAGTGTGCCTGGCCAAGGGATAACATAACAGCGCAGGCTCCGGGAAGGAATCAAACAACGCTGAGGAGCCGGGGCACGGCGCCAAGGGGGTAGGAATGACGGCTGTGCTGCGTCATATTATGAAGGAAAGTCCCACCTCCGGGACGGTCTCACGGTATCAGGGGACACATTTTATAAGTGTTAAGTTCTGTGTTTGCAAGGAGCCTAATGAAAATAGCCACCTTTTCCTTTTGCATCCTTTGTGCTGCACAAGCTGGCTCTTTCAGCTACAAACGCCTTGGGGGGGGGTTAAAGGTTCCCTTTAGACTTTCTCCAATCAGGCTTCGGCCTACACTGTGTTCCTCTGCTTCTCCTGCTGTCTCTGGGCTCCAACACAGCTAGTTGCTGTCCAGAAGTGCTGTACGCACAGTCAACAGTCGCTCCTCTGTTATTGGGGTTCAGTAACGTCAGCTGTTCCCCTGCTGTGTGTGTGGCAATCCCTCCTATCTCCTCCACCACCTCCTCCTCCTCCTGTCCCTGGGCTCCAACACCGCTAGTTGCCGTCCAGAAGTGCTGTCCGCACAGTCCCAACAGTCCCTCCTCTGTTATTGGGGTTCAGTAACGTCAGCTGTTCCCTAGCTGTGTGTGTGGCAATCCCTCCTATCTCCTCCACCTCCTCCTCCTCCTCCTCCTGTCCCTGGGCTCCAACACCGCTAGTTGCTGTCCAGAAGTGCTGTCCGCACAGTCCCAACAGTCCCTCCTCTGTTATTGGGGTTCAGTAACGTCAGCTGTTCCCCAGCTGTGTGTGTGGCAATCCCTTCTATCTCCTCCACCTCCTCCTCCTCCTCCTCCTCCTGTCCCTGGGCTCCAACACCGCTAGTTGCCGTCCAGAAGTGCTGTCCGCACAGTCCCAACAGTCCCTCCTCTGTTATTGGGGTTCAGTAACGTCAGCTGTTCCCCAGCTGTGTGTGTGGCAATCCCTCCTATCTCCTCCACCACCTCCTCCTCCTCCTGTCCCTGGGCTCCAACACCGCTAGTTGTTGCCTGGTAGTGCTGTACGCACAGTCCCAACAGTCCCTCCTCTGTTATTGGGGTTCAGTAACGTCAGCTGTTCCCCAGCTGTGTGTGTGGCAATCCCTCCTATCTCCTCCACCACCTCCTCCTCCTCCTGTCCCTGGGCTCCAACACCGCTAGTTGTTGCCTGGTAGTGCTGTACGCACAGTCCCAACAGTCCCTCCTCTGTTATTGGGGTTCAGTAACGTCAGCTGTTCCCCAGCTGTGTGTGTGGCAATCCCTCCTATCTCCTCCACCTCCTCCTCCTCCTCCTGTCCCTGGGCTCCAACACCGCTAGTTGCTGTCCAGAAGTGCTGTCCGCACAGAGCCAAACACCTCGCCAATGTGTTAGTGGGGTTCAGCACCGCCAGCTGTTCCCCTGCTGTGTATACGGCAACGTGTACTGCGACCGCCACGCAGACACAACAAGTTAAATTTAAGGGAACCTGTCCCCCCCCCCAGGCGTTTGTTACTGAAGGAGACACCTTGTGCAGCAGTAATGATGCAAAGGGAAAAAGTGCCTCTTTTCGTGGTGCTCCTTGCACATGCTGAACCTAACACTTATGAAATGTGTCCCCTCCTACCGTGATACCGTCCGGTAGGTGGAACTTTCCTTTGTCATGTGGCACAGCACAGCCGTCATTCTTACCCCCTTGGCGCCGTGCGCCGCCTCCTCAGCGTTGTTTGAATCAGTCCCGGAGCCTGCTCTGTTAGGTTAGCCCTTGGCCATGCACACATTTTGCGCTGCCCGTCTTCTGACATCATTTGGTGTCAGGCTGGCTGCGCCTGTGCGGCCGCGCTGGCCAAGATCCCGCCTCGCAGTGTCTTCTGATTTAATCCCACTGCGGACCTGTGATCCATGGACATGCGCAGTGCATATCTGAACCTCCGCCTCTCACTCATCTCCCTACGGCTTCTTCAGACTGTGCGGTGTCAGCTGATCCCTAATAGCATGCCACGGCCGTGACACCGCACAGTCTGAAGAAGCCGTAGGGAGGGGAGTGAGGTGAGGATATGCACTGCGCATTGCCACGGATCCCAGGCCCGCGTTGGGATTACATTAGACGACACTGCGAGGCGGGATCTCGGCCAGCGCAGCCGCACAGGCGCAGCCAGTCTGACACCAAATGATGTCAGAAGACGGGCAGCGCAAAATGTGTGCATGGCCAAGGGCTAACCTAACAGCGCAGGCTCCGGGACTGATTCAAACAACGCTGAGGAGGCGGCGCACGGCGCCAGGGGGGTAAGAATGACAGCTGTGCTGCGTCACATGACAAAGGAAAGTTCCACCAACCGGACGGTATCACGGTAGGAGGGGACACATTTCATAAGTGTTAGGTTCAGCATGTGCAAGGACCATAATTAAAAGAGCTAAGTTTACCTTTTCCAGCATTAGTGCTGTACACGATGGCTCTTTCAGCTACAAACGCCTGGGGGGGGGGTTAAAGGTTCCCTTTCAACTTGCTCCACTGCAGGCTTCGGCCTACACTCTGCTACCTCTCCTCCTCCTGCTGACCCTGGGCTCTAACACCGCCAGTTGGGGCCCAGATGTGCTAGCTGCACAGAGAAAAACACCAGCCAATGTGTCAGTGGGGTTCAGCACCGCCAGCTGTTCCCCTGCTGTGTAGCCGGCAACGTGTCCTGCAACAGCCACGCAGACACAAGAACTGAAATTGAAGGAAACCTGTCCCCCCTCCCCAAGGTGTTTCTATGTTTTACAGCCACCTTGTACGGCAGTAATGCTGCATGTGTGCAAGGTGGCTCAGAAACTTATTCTCCTTGCCCATGTTGAACTGAACACGTCTAAAATGAGTCCTCTGCGACCATTAAAACATCCCTCAGGTGTGATTTTCCTTTGTATTGACACGCAACAAGCTCCTTGGTAGCGCTGCTCGTCTTCTGGCATCATTGTTTGGCTGCCTGCGCCTCTGCGGCCGCCTTGCCCCACACAACGCCCCTCGGTGTCTTATTTATTTGGACTGCGAGGGTGTGATTGACGGGCATGAACGGTGCATTTCTTCGCCTGTCCCTCATCTCCTTCCGCCTTCTTCGGACTGTGCGTCTTCATGGCCGTGGCATGCAATAAGGGATCAGCTGACGCCGCATAGTCTGAAGCGGGTGTAAGAACCCAAGCGAGAGTCGAACATATGTACTGCGCCAGGCCATGAATCCCAGCCCCGCAGTGTTTTAACAATGTTAAGACACTGCGGGGCTGGGATTCATGGTCATCACAAACCGCACCGGCCGACATGAAATGATGTCAGAGGACGGGCAGCGCTAACAGCGCAAGGCCAAGGGATAACACGACAGCGCAGACTCCTGTGCAACAAATAACGATGCTCAGGAGGCCGCGCAAAGCACCAAGGTGGCATTTTTGCCAGCTGTACTGCGTCTCTTTACGAAGGGAACTCACGCCTCAAAATCAGTTTGACTGTGTAAGGGCCTAAATGTTATACGTGTTCCTTTCAGCGTGTGCAAGGAGCAAAATTAAAAGAGCAACCTTTGACTTGTGCAGCATTACTGCTGCATAAGCTGTGGCTCTTCTAGTTTGTAACACCTGAGGGGGGGTTAAAGGTTACCTTTGAAATTGGTTCAATTAGGCTTCGGCCTACACTCCGCTCCCTCTCCTCCTCCTGCTGACCCTGGGCTCTAACACCGCCAATTGGGGCCCAGATGTGCTGGCTGCACAGAGCCAAACACCTCGCCAATGTGTCAGTGGGGTTCAGCACCGCCAGCTCTTCCCCTGCTGTGTAGCCGGCAACGTGTCCTGCAACAGCCACGCAGACACAACAGACCCAAAGCTGCCGCCAGTGCAGGCTTCGGCCTACACTCTGCTCCCTCTCCTCCTCCTGCTGACCCTGGGCTCTAACACCGCCAGTTGGGGCCCAGATGTGCTAGCTGCACAGAGAAAAATACCAGCCAATGTGTCAGTGGGGTTCAGCACCGCCAGCTGTTCCCCTGCTGTGTAGCCGGCAACGTGTCCTGCAACAGCCACGCAGACACAAGAACTGAAATTGAAGGAAACCTGTCCCCCCTCCCCCAGGTGTTTCTATGTTTTACAGCCACCTTGTACGGCAGTAATGCTGCATGTGTGCAAGGTGGCTCAGAAACTTATTCTCCTTGCCCATGTTGAACTGAACACGTCTAAAATGAGTCCTCTGCGACCATTAAAACATCCCTCAGGTGTGATTTTCCTTTGTATTGACACGCAACAAGCTCCTTGGTAGCGCTGCCCGTCTTCTGGCATCATTGTTTGGCTGCCTGCGACTCTGCGGCCGCCTTGCCCCACACAACGCCCCTCGGTGTCTTATTTATTTGGACTGCGAGGGTGTGATTGACGGGCATGAACGGTGCATTTCTTCGCCTGTCCCTCATCTCCTTCCGCCTTCTTCGGACTGTGCGTCTTCATGGCCGTGGCATGCAATAAGGGATCAGCTGACGCCGCATAGTCTGAAGCGGGTGTAAGAACCCAAGCGAGAGGCGAACATATGTACTGCGCCAGGCCATGAATCCCAGCCCCGCAGTGTTTTAACAATGTTAAGACATTGCGGGGCTGGGATTCATGGTCATCGCAAACCGCACCGGCCAACATGAAATGATGTCAGAGGACAGGCAGCGCTAACAGCGCAAGGCCAAGGGATAACACGACATCGCAGACTCCTGTGCAACAAATAACGATGCTCAGGAGGCCGCGCAAAGCACCAAGGTGGCATTTTTGCCAGCTGTACTGCGTCTCTTTACGAAGGGAACTCACGCCTCAAAATCAGTTTGACCGTGTAAGGGCCTAAATGTTATACGTGTTCCTTTCAGCGTGTGCAAGGAGCAAAATTAAAAGAGCAACCTTTGACTTGTGCAGCATTACAGCTGCATAAGCTGTGGCTCTTCTAGTTTGTAACACCTGAGGGGGGGGTTAAAAGTTACCTTTGAAATTGGTTCAATTAGGCTTCGGCCTACACTCCGCTCCCTCTCCTCCTGCTGACCCTGGGCTCTAACACCGCCAGTTGGGGCCCAGATGTGCTGGCTGCACAGAGCCAAACACCTCGCCAATGTGTCAGTGGGGTTCAGCACCACCAGCTGTTCCCCTGCTGTGTAGCCGACAACGTGTCCTGCAACAGCCACGCAGACACAACAGACCCAAAGCTGCCGCCAGTGCAGGCTTCGGCCTACACTCTGCTCCCTCTCCTCCTCCTGCTGACCCTGGGCTCTAACACCGCCAGTTGGGGCCCAGATGTGCTAGCTGCACAGAGAAAAACACCAGCCAATGTGTCAGTGGGGTTCAGCACCGCCAGCTGTTCCCCTGCTGTGTAGCCGGCAACGTGTCCTGCAACAGCCACGCAGACACAAGAACTGAAATTGAAGGAAACCTGTCCCCCCTCCCCCAGGTGTTTCTATGTTTTACAGCCACCTTGTGCGGCAGTAATGCTGCATGTGTGCAAGGTGGCTCAGAAACTTATTCTCCTTGCCCATGTTGAACTGAACACGTCTAAAATGTGTCCTCTGTGTGACCATTTAACCGTCCCGGAGGTGTGACTTTCCTTTGTAATGACACGCTGCAACCCCCTTGGTAGCGCTGCCCGTCTTCTGGCATCATTGTTTGGCTGCCTGCGCCTCTGCGGCCGCCCTGACCCACACAACGCCCCTCGGTGTCTTATTTATTTGGACTGCGAGGGTGTGATTGATGGGCATGAGCAGTGCATATGTTCGCCTGCCCCTCATCTCCTTCGGCCTTCTTCAGACTGTGCGGCTTCATGGCCGTGGCATGCGACAAGGGATCAGCTGACGCCACACAGTCTGTAGCAGGTGTAAGGACCCGAGTGTGAGAGGCGAACATATGTACTGCGCCAGGCCATGAATCCCAGCCCCGCAGTGTTTTAACAATGTAAAGACACTGCGGGGCTGGGATTCATGGTCATCGCGAACCGCACCGGCCAACATTAAATGATGTCAGAAGATGGGCAGCGCTAACAGCGCAAGGCCAAGGGATAACACGACAGCGCAGACTCCTGTGCAGCAAATAACGATGCTCAGGAGGCCGCGCCCAGCACCAAGGTGGGATTCTTGACATCTGTGCTGCGTCTCATTACGAAGGGAACTCTCGCCTTCAACACAGTTTGACTGTATAAAGGGCTAAATGTTATACGTGTTTCATTCAGCGTGTGCAAGGAGAAAAATTAAAAGAGCAACCTTTGACTTGTGCAGTACTACTGCTGCATAAGCTGTGGCTCTTCTAGTTTGTAACACCTGAGGGGGGGTTAAAGGTTACCTTTGAAATTGGTTCAATTAGGCTTCGGCCTACACTCCGCTCCCTCTCCTTCTCCTGCTGACCCTGGGCTCTAACACCGCCAGTTGGGGCCCAGATGTGCTGGCTGCACAGAGCCAAACACCTCGCCAATGTGTCAGTGGGGTTCAGCACCGCCAGCTGTTCCCCTGCTGTGTAGCCGGCAACGTGTCCTGCAACAGCCACGCAGACACAACAGACCCAAAGCTGCCGCCAGTGCAGGCTTCGGCCTACACTCCGCTCCCCCTGCTGACCCTTTGCTCCAACACTGCTAGTTGGGGCTCTAGGAAGGCAAGCTTGAATAGGTCCCCATCCTGTTTCCAGCACCGTCAGCTGGTTCCGGGCAGAGCCTTTGGCTTAGGTGCCTCCTTCTGGGTATCCGAGTTCCACCAACGTCAGGTGGTCCTTGGTAGTGCTTTCAGGCACGGGTACCTCCTGCTTAGTAACCGGGTTCCAGTAACGTCAGCTGGTCCTCGGTAGTTCCATTGGCTCTTGGACCTTCGGCTACCCATCCGGGTTCCAGTACCGTCAGCTGGTTCTCGGCAGTATCTTTTGCTCTTGTACCTTCTGCTCCCCATCCTGGTTCCAGTACCGTCAGCTGGTTCCGGGCAGAGCCTTTGGCTTAGGTGCCTCCCTCTGGGTATCCGAGTTCCACCAACGTCAGGTGGTCCTTGGTAGTGCTTTCAGGCACGGGTACCTCCTGCTTAGTAACCGGGTTCCAGTAACGTCAGCTGGTCCTCGGTAGTTCCATTGGCTCTTGGACCTTCGGGTAGCCATCCGAGTTCCAGTTTCATCAGCTGTTTCTCGGCATTTTCTCAGCCTTCTTGTACCTTCTGCTACATTTCCAAGTTCAAGACCCTAAAGACGATGACCCGGAAGACCACCCCTAAGATGATGACGACACCAGAGATGACAACCACCGAGATGACGACGACCCTGGAGACGATGACCCTGAAGACGACCCCGATGACGACGACCCCGGAGACGACGACCATGGAGACGACGACGACCTGGAAGACCGAGAAGCAGAAGAACAAGAGGCTGCAGAACAAAGAGCAGAAGAACATTAAGCATAAGACTAAATATCAGAGCAAAAGATATTATCTAAATTATAAGCAGAAGAAGACTAAGCAGTGTATGGGGGTGAGTCCGTTCCTCCTCGTGGTGCCCCTGGATAAAGCCTGATGCTGCAGGGCAAACTGAACGTGGACAAATGTAACTCTTTTGTGACAGGCAGAACGGAAGGTGTAATCTTCAAACTTTTATGGATAACAACTATGGGAATGCCTGGCTGTCACAAGTAAGAATATGATGAAGAAGTTGAATACGAAGAAGATAATAGTTAAATAAAAAGAATATGAACAATGTAAGAAAAAAAATAATAGGTAGAAGATGAAGAAGAAGATGAATAAGGTGAAGAAGTTGATGTCAAAGAAGCTGATGATGAGGATAATGAAGAAGAAAGTGTGGGAGAAGTAAAAAAGAAGGTGAAGGGCGTGGAAGTAGTGAAACATCAATATCTGGCAAAATAAATAAAAAATTAACATAGTAAAAATCTTTCCAACGCCGAACGTCATAAAAAAATATAAAAATCCTGCTATTCTATTTGATTGGGCTAAACCTCTGTGCCTTTAATGTCTCCGCCACCTCCCCCAATACATCCTACATTACTCTCAGTTGTTTTCCTTCATGTAGAATTAACCTACAAGGAAAGAAAGGGTTTATTTTAATTCCGATATTTTCGTCCCATTGACTTGCATTGGGATCGGGTATCGGTATCGGATTAGATCCGATACTTTGACGGTATCGGCCGATACTTTCCGATACCGATACTTTCCGATATCGGAAGGTATCGCTCAACACTATTCCCAGGTTAACGTCCATTATCTCCTCCCACTTAAATATTTACTAGCTTTGTATCACTCCGCCCCATCTAGTTGGCCAACTAGGGTACTAGGCTCTCCCTATAAATAATAGAAACCATACATTACAATACAATGCAATGGACATTAATAAACATTAAATATACATAACATATTTCATGATTTTAGTCAACCCCCTTACATTCCCCCTTCCTTTAACAATGGTCATCCTGGACCATTTATCGTACACTTTTATTGATTACAACAAATACTCCATGCAGGGAGGTAACATGCTTAAACAAAGTCCTTTTTTTTCTTTTTGGCTCAGTAAGAGACACAAGACGCCACCTGGAGCCATCAGGGAACACCCGTTTGCTCCACAGTAGAGTCCACTATTAAAATCACAAGTTCCTGGCTCACAGTCCTCCAGGTTGCACTTAAACTTTAACGCGTGCCCGGAGACAGTCCTTCCGATGACATAGTTTTTACTAAGCTTAAATAGTTCAGTCTATTTAATATATATAAGAGTAGGACCCTTTCAATAGGTCAACAATTCTTGAATGAAGGCGTCCCCCTCCCTTTAATTATGGCACTGCTCTGTGCGAGATGTGTGCGCTGCCTGGTCATAGAGTCCAGTCTGTTGCCGCAGCCGTGCCCCGGTCCAGTAATCCATGGACCCTGCTTTTGAAGCAAAAAATGGTTCACCAACGTGTCCTGTGTGACCCGATCCAGTCACGCTACCCCCCTTCCTTTGGGGGTAGTCAGTGGTCTTTCAGCCCATAGAGATGCGTAATGGTCCCTATTTCCTTTGGTGCAATGAGCACTTCAACAGTGGTGCGGAACAGTCCCATCCAGTAGAAGAAGTAGTTCAACGGCACTCGTCTCATGCCAACTCACCATCTCTCGGGTGCCGCCGTGTCTGAGTCAACAACCTTGCGGCCGCAGGTGGGCCGCGGCAATCCAGATGTAGGGCTTGGCTGGACAGTATCCAGGGCACTAGGATCGGGATGAGCCCGCTCTGGGCCTGCATACAGCTCTAAGTCCTCCTCATTTTGTAGTTTGATGGCCACAGCTTAGTAGTTGCGAGGGCCATCCTTCCTGAAGGTGACCCTGCCTCCCTCCCATAAGGGGTGGCCAAATGTGACCAAGGCAGCATTGACATAGACCTTGACATTTGTCTCCATTTCACGGATAAAACCGTAGCCATGGTTCATGTTGGTGTAAACTAGCTGCCCGCTGCTGCGGCGGTCTGCCATAGCGACTTCCCCCCATTGGCGCAACTGCACCCAGACCTCACGCTCCCGTTGTTTTTTACACCTGATAAAATCCTCGATTCAGGTGGCCTGGCTAGGCAAAGGAAAAGGGCCCTCTTCTCGCTGGTGGAAACGGGAGGCACCCAGGGACTTCACAGTGACAGAGGGAGACTTGGCCTCAGGGACACAGAGTTATGGCATGGACCTTACTTCTGAGGTAAGGGGATGGGGTGCACTCACAACTCCGGTCACATTAGCTGCGCCCATCCCATTATCGCAGTATCCTTCTGTGGTGCACTCCACTGCTATGTCAGGATCCTGCTCATTCTTGGCTTCCAGTCCAGATTCCTCAAGGGTGGTTGTCACCTCTGGTCTCCGCTGGATTGGTAATGTCGGCATCGGTGGTGCAGGCCTCTTCTCTCAGTGTCAATGGACAGACTCATCATTCCTCCCTGGCTCTGGTAGCCGCCAGTCCGGTGCTTGGGGGAACTTCTGGGACAGGTAAGCTACTGCCTCTTCTATTCCCCCTCTTGCTTTTCTGGGCCATGGACTCTCCTCGCCACCTCCACTCTACGCGGCCAATACCTTGGCAAGGATGATAGTATGAGGGCTCCATCGTCACTGGGCCCGGATTACAAAATGGTTCCATACAGGGGCACCCATAGGTCACTTTCAGACCTCGCCCATTCCTAGGTGTGGTCAACTCCAGCCACTCCACCCATTTTGCAGCATTTGATAGGGGAGGACGAGGTCCTCTTTTCTTTAGCCACACTCACCATGGTAGGGTCAGAAATTGTTGGTAGTCAGACTTTAATGCTCTTTCTAGGATGACACGCCCATGAAGGGCGGAGCCACTGTTGTCATTCTCTTCCTTGGCACCCTTCACCACCATCTTTGAGGTTGCCATCTTGGGCACAAAAAGAATATCAGTCAAATTTGTAGCTTCAGTCAAGTCCATTGTTTCAGTCACATTTTCTGCTCGTTTTCTAAAACTGAACATGGACAAAACAGAATTCATCATCTTTCCCCCACCTCACTCTACCCCTCCACCCAACCTATCCATCAATGTCAATGGCTGCTCACTTTCCCCGGTCTCGCACGCTCGGTGCCTCGGGGTGATCCTTGACTCTACCCTCTCTTTCAAGCCACATATCCAAGCCCTTGCCTCCTCTTGCCGATTCCAACTCAAAAACATTTCCCGGATCCATGCATTCCTTGACCATGAAACCACAAAACACTAGTACATGCCCTTATCATCTCCCGCCTCGACTACTGCTACCTCCTACTCTCTGGCCTTCCCTCTAGCACTCTGGAACCACTCTAATCCATCCTAAACTCTACTGCCTGACTAATCCACCTGTCTCCCCGTTACTCCCCAGCTTCTCCCCTCTGCCAGGCCCTTCACTGGCTTCCTATTGCCCAGAGGCTACAGTTCAAAACACTAACAATGACATACAAAGCCATTCACAATCTGTCTCCTTTATACATCTGTGACATGGTCTCCCGTTACCTACCTACACGCAGCCCTCGATCATCTCATGATCTCCTTCTCTACTCCTCTCTCATCTCTTCCTCCCACAACCACATCCAAGACTTCTCCCGTGCTTCCCCTATACTCTGGAACTCTCTACCCCAACACATCAGGCTCTCACCTACCACGGAAACCTTCAAAAGGAACCTGAAAACCCACCTCTTGCTACAAGCCTACAACCTGCAGTGATCCCCAGTCTACTGAACTGCCACATGACCAGCTCTACCCTCACCTAGTGTATCCTCACCCATCCCCTCTAGACTGTGAGCCCTCGCAGGCAGTGTCCTCTCTCCTCCTGTACTTGTGTGAGCCTTGTTTTACTCATGTTTGTTGTACTTGTCTATATTTGCCCCGTTCACATGTAAAGCGCCATGGAATAAATGGCGCTATAAAAATGAATAATAATAATAATAATCCAAACCATGTTTTTCTTCATTCTTCGTGGTATCCCCGCATAGCATGGTGTTGGCATCCTGCCGACTATGCCAAGTATGAGGAAGCACCAGGGCAGTAGTCGTGGCTGAGGTAAAAGTCTCTTGCACACACTGACCTCCCATCACATACAAATCACAGGTCTCCGTTCCGTTTCCTGTCACGTTCTCCAACTCCCTCTCAGAGCTTTCTGCACTACTCTGCACATACTCCTCAGACAATGAAGAATAAACAGAGTCACAATCCAATTCAGTGCTTTAACTATTAACTTTACTGCTTCTGGTACACAGTGCATACATATTCTTTCCATCATCAGCATCAGGGTAGATATTAGGCAATTTCACCTCTGTCCCTGTATTCCCTTCTCTGTCACTAAGCACGCTTCCGGGACAGACCGGGTTCTCTGGTCTCTCAGCGTCATCTCTGCTCAGTCCTGCTTCAGTAGGGGAACTGTTATGACCTGGTGGTTAAGAGCACCCGAAGTGACCTGATGGTTAAAACAGAAAACCTGGGACAAGCTCTGAGGGAGTGGTAACTCTACTGACCGCAATCCCTAATCCTATCACACACACTAGAAATAGCCGTGGAGCGTGCCTAACTCTCCCTAGACGCCTCTTCACAGTCTAAGAGCTAACTACCCCTAAAGATAGAAATAATAGCCTACCTTGCCTCAGAGAAATTCCCCAAAGTAAAGGTAGCCCCCCACAAATATTAACTGTGAGTTAAGAGGGAAGTGACAAACACAGGAATGAAACAGATTTTAGCAAAGGAGGCCGAATCTTCTCTAGAAAGACAGAGGATAGGAAAGGGAACTATGCGGTCAGTATAAAAAACTACAAAAACCACGCAGAGTGTGCAAAAAGACCTCCACACCGACTCACGGTGTGGAGGTGCAACTCTGCACCCCCAGAGCTTCCAGCTAGCAAGGAAATATCATAATAGCAGGCTGGACTGAAACATAACATGTACTGAAAAATATATTCAAAAAAACAATGAACAGCAAATGATTAGCAAGGACTTAGCTTCTGCTGGAGTAGTCAGGTCATCTGAGAATTCCAAGAGAGATCTGAACCAGTACTGAGACATTGACAGCTGGCATGGACTAACGACCTGGGCAGAGTTAAATAGGGAAGCGAGCAGAAGCAATAATCAAGGGCAGCTGAGAAAGCCAACCTCAAAGATCAGCAGTTCCACTCAAAGCCACCAGAGGGTGTCCAAGGACAGAACTCACCAAAGTACCATTCACGGCCACAGGAGGGAACCCGAGAACGGAATTCACAACAGTACCCCCCCTTGAGGAGGGGTCAACGAACCCTCACCAGAGCCCCCAGGCCGATCAGGACGAGCCAAATGAAAGGCATGAACCAAATCGGCAGCATGGACATCGGAGGCAACAACCCAGGAATTATCCTCCTGACCATAGCCCTTCCATTTAACCAGGTACTGCAGCTTCCATCTCAAAATACGTGAACCTAAAATCTTCTCCACCACATACTCCAACTCCCCCTCAACCAACACCGGAGCAGGAGGATCAACGGAAGGAACCATAGGCGCCACATATCTCCGCAACAACGACCTATGGAACACATTATGGATGGCAAAAGAAGTAGGAAGGGCCAAACGAAACGACACAGGATTGATAATTTCAGAAATCTTATAAGGACCAATGAAACGAGGCTTGAACTTAGGAGAAGAAACCTTCATAGGAACATAACGAGAAGACAACCAAACCAAATCCCCAACACGAAATCGGGGACCAACACAGCGACGGCGGTTAGCAAAATGTTGCGCCTTCTCCTGAGACAACGTCAAATTGTCCACCACGTGAGTCCAAATTTGTTGCAACCTGTCCACCACAGAATCCACACCAGGACAGTCAGAAAACTCAACCTGCCCTGAAGAAAAACGAGGATGAAAACCAGAATTACAAAAAAAAGGCGAAACCAAAGTAGCAGAACTAGCCCGATTATTAAGGGCGAACTCGGCCAATGGCAAGAAGGTCACCCAATCATCCTGATCAGCAGAAACAAAGCATCTCAGATAGGTTTCCAAGGTCTGATTGGTTCGTTCGGTTTGACCATTTGTCTGAGGATGGAACGCTGAAGAAAAAGACAAATCAATGCCCATCTTAGCACAAAAGGACAGCCAAAACCTAGAAACAAATTGGGAACCTCTGTCCGACACAATGTTCCCTGGAATGCCATGCAAACGAACCACATGCTGAAAAAATAATGGAACCAAATCAGAGGAGGAAGGCAATTTAGGCAAGGGTACCAAATGGACCATCTTAGAAAACCGATCACAAACCACCCAGATGACAGACATCCTTTGAGAGACAGGAAGATCAGAAATAAAATCCATGGAAATATGTGTCCAGGGCCTCTTCGGGACAGGCAAAGGCAAACGTAACCAATTGGCACGAGAACAGCAAGGTTTGGCCTGAGCACAAGTCCCACAGGACTGCACAAAAGAACGCACATCCCATGACAAGGAAGGCCACCAAAAGGACCTGGCAACCAAATCTCTGGTACCAAAAATCCCAGGATGACCAGCCAACACTGAACAATGAACCTCAGAAATAACCCTACTAGTCCATCTATCAGGGACAAACAGTTTCTCCACTGGGCAGCGGTCAGGACTATCAGCCTGAAACTCCTGCAGCACCCGCCGCAAATCAGGGGAGATGGCAGACAGAATCACCCCCTCTTTAAGAATACCAGCCGGCTCAGGGACTCCCGGAGAATCAGGTAAAAAACTCCTAGAAAGGGCATCAGCCTTCACATTCTTAGATCCCGGAAGGTATGAGACCACAAAATCGAAACGGGAGAAAAACAGTGACCATCGAGCCTGTCTAGGGTTCAACCACTTGGCGGACTCGAGGTAAGTCAGATTCTTGTGATCAGTCAGGACCACCACGCGATGTTTGGCTCCCTCAAGCCAATGTCGCCACTCCTCAAATGCCCACTTCATAGCCAACAACTCCCGATTGCCAACATCATAATTACGCTCGGCAGGCGAAAACTTTCTAGAAAAAAGCACACGGCTTCATCAAGGAGCCATCAGAACTTCTCTGAGACAAAACAGCCCCTGCCCCAATCTCAGAAGCACAACCTCGACCTGAAAAGGGAGCAAAACATCTGGCTGATGCAACACAGGGGCCGAAGTGAAACGACGTTTAAGCTCCTGAAAGGCCTCAACGGCCGCAGGGGACCAATTCACCACATCAGCGCCTTTCTTCGTCAAATCAGTCAAAGGCTTAACCACACTAGAAAAATTAGCGATGAAGCGACGGTAAAAATTAGCAAAGCCCAGGAACTTCTGAAGACTCTTCACAGATGTAGGTTGAGTCCAATCATAAATGGCCTGAACTTTGACAGGATCCATCTCGATAGTAGAAGGGGAAAAAATGAAGCCCAAAAAGGAAACCTTCTGAACTCCAAAGAGGCATTTAGAGCCCTTCACAAACAACGCATTTGCACGAAGGACCTGGAACACCATCCTGACCTGCCTTACATGAGACTCCCAATCATCCGAAAAGACCAAAATGTCATCCAAATATACGATCATGAACCTATCCAGATACTTCCGGAAGATGTCGTGCATAAAGTACTGAAACACAGATGGAGCATTAGAAAGCCCGAATGGCATCACCAGGTACTCAAAATGGCCCTCAGGCGTATTAAATGCTGTTTTCCATTCATCGCCCTGTTTAATACGCACAGGATTATACGCCCCTCGAAGGTCAATCTTGGTAAACCAACTAGCCCCCTTAATCTGAGCAAACAAATCAGACAACAGAGGCAAAGGGTACTGAAATTTGACTTTGATTTTATTGAGAAGGCGTAATCTATACAGGGTCTCAGAGAACCATCCTTCTTGGCCACAAAAAAGAACCCTGCTCCCAACGGCGATGAAGACGGGAGAATATGCCCTTTCTCCCAGGACTCCTTTACATAACTCCTCATAGCGGCATGTTCTGGCACAGATAAATTGAACAGTCGGCCCTTAGGGAACTTACTACCAGGAATCAAATTAATAGCGCAATCACAGTCCCTATGAGGAGGTAGGGCACTGGACTTGGGCTCATCAAATACATCCTGGTAATCCGACAAAAACTCAGGGACTTCAGAAGGAGTGGAAGAAGAAATTGACATCAAAGGAACATCACCATGTATCCCTTGACAACCCCAACTAGACACAGACATTGATTTCCAATACAGTACTGGATTATGAACCTGTAACCATGGCAAACCCAACACAACAACATCATGCAAATTATGCAACACCAAAAAGCGGATATTTTCCTGATGTGCGGGAGCCATGTACATGGTCAGCTGAGTCCAGTACTGAGGTTTATTCTTGGCCAATGGCGTAGCATCAATCCCCCTTAAGGGAATAGGACTCTGCAAAGGCTCCAAGGAAAAACCACAGTGCCTGGCAAACTCCAAGTCCATCAAGTTCAGGGCAGCACCTGAATCCACAAATGCCATAACAGAGTAGGACGACAGTGAGCAAATCAGGGTAACAGGTAAGAGAAATTTAGGCTGCAAAGTACTAATGGTGACAGACCTAGCGAACCTCTTAGTGCGCTTAGGACAATCAGAGATAGCATGAGAGGAGTCACCACAGTAAAAACACAGCCCATTCTGACGTCTGTGTTCTTGCCGTTCAGCTCTGGTCAAAGTCCTATCACATTGCATAGGCTCAGGCCTCCGCTCAGAGGACACCGCCAAATGGTGCACAACTTTGCGCTCGCGCAAACGCCGATCAACCTGAATGGCCAAAGACATTGACTCATTCAGACCAGCAGGCGTGGGGAACCCCACCATAACATCCTTAAGGGCTTCAGAAAGACCCTTTCTGAAAATTGCTGCCAGGGCACACTCATTCCATTGAGTAAGCACAGACCACTTTCTAAACTTCTGGCAATATACTTCTGCCTCATCCTGACCCTGACATAGAGTCAGCAAGATCTTTTCTGCCTGATCCACAGAATTAGGTTCGTCATAAAGCAATCCAAGCGCTAGAAAAAATGCATCCACATTAAGCAATGCAGGATTTCCTGGCTCAAGGGAGAATGCCCAGTCTTGCAGGTCACCACGCAACAAAGAAATAATAATCTTTACTTGCTGAATAGGATCACCAGAGGAGCGGGGTTTCAGAGCAAGAAACAGTCTGCAATTATTTTTGAAATTCAAAAATTTAGATCTATCCCCAGAAAACAAATCAGGAATTGGAATTCTAGGCTCTAACATCGGATTCTGAACTACATAATCTTGAATACTCTGTACCCTAGCAGTGAGTTGATCCACACAAGAGGACAAACCTTGAATATCCATATCTACACCTGAGTCCTGAACCACCCAGAGGTTAAGGGGAAAAGAAAGACAAAACAGGCTGCAAAGAAAAAGAAATTGACTCAGAACTTCTCTTATCCCTCTTTTGAGATGCATTAACACTTTGTTGGCCAGCTGTACTGTTATGACCTGGTGGTTAGGAGCACCCGAAGTGACCTGATGGTTAAAACAGAAAACCTGGGACAAGCTCTGAGGGAGTGGTAACTCTACTGACCATAATCCCTAATCCTATCACACACACTAGAAATAGCCGTGAAGCGTACCTAACTCTCCCTAGAAGCCTCTTCATAGTCTAAGAGCTAACTACCCCTAAAGATAGAAATAATAGCCTACCTTGCCTCAGAGAAATTCCCCAAAGTAAAGGTAGCCCCCCACAAATATTAACTGTGAGTTAAGAGGGAAGTGACAAACACAGGAATGAAACAGATTTTAGCAAAGGAGGCCGAATCTTCTCTAGAAAGACAGAGGATAGGAAAGGGAACTATGCGGTCAGTATAAAAAAACTACAAAAACCACGCAGAGTGTGCAAAAAGACCTCCACACCAACTCACGGTGTGGAGGTGCAACTCTGCACCCCCAGAGCTTCCAGCTAGCAAGGAAATATCATAATAGCAGGCTGGACTGAAACATAACATGTACTGAAAAATATATTCAAAAAAACAATGAACAGCAAATGATTAGCAAGGACTTAGCTTCTGCTGGAGTAGTCAGGTCATCTGAGAATTCCAAGAGAGATCTAAACCAGTACTGAGACATTTACAGCTGGCATGGACTAACGACCTGGGCAGAGTTAAATAGGGAAGCGAGCAGAAGCAATAAACGAGGGCAGCTGAGAAAGCCAACCTCAAAGATCAGCAGTTCCACTCAAAGCCACCAGAGGGTGTCCAAGGACAGAACTCACCAAAGTACCATTCACGGCCACAGGAGGGAGCCCGAGAACGGAATTCACAACAGGGAACCTTTAAGCCATTTCACCCATGTCTAGAGTACATCCACCCACGTAACAAGCCGACATATTCTGAGTGACCTGCTCGTACTGCTTAATCTTCTTCTGGCAACTGCAGACCCACTTTTTCTGCACTGTCAGCACTTCTCCTGATGTTAGTCCCTGATGAGGCCCTGACCCAGAACACGGTATGACTGAGCTCTTATCTTCATCGTTACGTAGCTAACTGCCCAACTGATTCAAATTCCAGATGTTTCCCAGGTTAACGGCAATTAGCTCCTCCCATTTAACTATTTACAAGCTGAGTATCACCCCACCCCCATCTAGTGGGCCAGCTGGGGTAATACGCTCTCCCTATAAATATTATATAAATACAGAAAATCATACAATGGACATAAATGAAACCATTAAATATACATAACATATTTCATGACTTTTGTCAACCCCCTTACACAGACAAGAAGAAAAGTCATCCACCTCTTTACTTACCTGGAGACAAAGTCTGGCTATGTTCCCAAAATATTTGCTCTTCTACAAAGGACCTTGGCTATTCAAAACACTCAGACAAGTCAAACTGGTGACCTACAGTCTTCAGCTGCCGGTGAATCTATGGATTCTGAATTCTTAACATGTCTCGCTCCTGAAGCTCGTGGTCCTGAATCGCTTTTCTAAATCCCATACTCCTGCCTCTACTTCTGTTCCTGAGGGTCCCTTAGCATGAGTTTGAAGTAAACGACATTCTGGATTTTACGAAGGATCGAGGGATGATCTGTTTGGTTGATTGGAAGGGCATTGGTCCTGAGGAGAGATCTTGGTAACCTGCTATGAACATCTGCTACTCTACCATTCTTTAAAGGTTTCTTGATGTTCTGGCCAAAAAAATGGAGGGGACATAAGTGGGGAGTACTGTAATGCCGACAACTGGCAGAGTGTGATGCTAGTCACAACCCACGGACAGGCCATGAGTCAGCGAAGTCAGACATTCCGGGGTCAATACCAACAGAGCATGTAGTAAACCAAGGGAAAAATAAGAAGTCATAAGTCAGGTCATATGCCAAGGTGATAATAATAGGGAAATAGCAGATAAGTAAAGGGGCAATAAGAAATGGGTAGCCAGAACACAGTCCAAAGGTCAGCAGCAGATAATCAGATGCAAAGGGGCAATAACAAATAGGTAGAATGAACACGGTCCAAATGTCAGCAGCAGAATATTAGATGTAAAAGGGCAATGACAAATGGGTAGTCTGAACACGGTCTAATGGTCAGCAGCAGAAGATCAGTACTTCCAGCACAGGGATCATGCAAACACACCAGGGAGCATAGGCTTAGAACAAGCTTTTGACTGGCAATGATCCGGGCCAGACAGCTCACCTAAATAACAGGAAAATTACCAAGAACAGGGAGCACCTGTGGGAATCTCTGCACCTTCCAGTCTCAGATAGGTCATCCGAGCTGTCAATCAAAGCACCGACAGCTCAGCACGTCCCAGCACAGAATAGGATGACAGAGCTGTCCATCACTGAGTCCCAGACCAGACACTCTTAGCAAAGGAATCATGACACACGGTTTGTAAGCGCCATCTTAATCACTGTGTGCACAGCTTTGCTCCTCCTAGTGTCAGATCATTTTGCTGAGCGACCTCATGCAAACACTCTCAGTACTGACATATTCTGCTGCTGCTGGAGAATTTACACCCTGCTATTGAGATGTGCTGCTAGACTATGCAGAGTTTTGCTTCCCTGGCCTATCTCCTGCCAACAGTGGATATATTAATCAGCTCCTTCCTCCACAGCTTGTCTGAGCTTAGGTCCTAGCTGCAGTTCATAGCTAGTTCCCTGTCTAGTTGCATTTTTATTTTTAGTCTCCTGTTACTGACCCAGCTCGTTTACTTGTTTAATTTGAGCTCTCCGCTCTTGATCCTGTCTTCGTATTTTGAGCCTGTGATGCCCACCCTATCCTTGGACTGTCTGACCACATCTCTGTCGTCACTCTCTGTATCTCATATTGTGTCCTTGACCTGCTGGTCAGCTGCTGCAAGTGCGGGAGTGTCACCTGGTGACTCACCATCAGAGGCTTTAGTGAAGACCAGGTAGTCACTTAGCTACCAGCCCATTCAGTGGTGCAGAGGGTCTACAACCAACGCTGTCACACCTCCAAGATGAGCGTACTAACATATGCTCTTTCTGTCAACCCTTACCATCTTCATTTTATTGAGGATATCTGCACTATGGAGCCTTTTTATTCTCATTGTAGGTATAAGTTAAAGAGACTAGTTTTCAGCTCAAAGAGCTGCTAGATATCACAAGTAGTTGTAGAGGATCTTATACTAAGAAAACCTTTAGTTTAAAAACTCATTGGATAATTCTTTGAGAAAACCTTATGTATGCTCATATGAATATGATAAATGTTAAAGGAACACTGTCACCCCCTCCAGCCGTTATAAAGTAAAAGAGCCACCTTGTGCAGCAGTAATGCTGCAGTCTAACAAGGTGGCTCTTTTAGTTTTTGATTCCGTTATTCCCTCAATAAAGCGTTTTAAAATTTGCCCTAACTACCTGTCTGCAGACCTGGAGGCGGTCCGAAGCCTCCTCTGTGAATCTCCCAACGGCCGTCACTCTTCTCTTCTGGGGATGTGGTCGCCGCCCCCTTCGCGCTGTTTCTTCTTAAATCCGGCGCCTGCGCTGTGCGTGCCTGCCTGGTGCAGGCGCAGTCTTCATTGTCCGTCATAGGTCAGATGCAGGGTGCCTGACTGTGCCTGTGCAGGCAGTGCGGCCACCCTGTTGCTGAATCCCCGCCCCGCACTGTGTTATTCATTATGCACAGTGCGGGGCGGGGTTCCTGGGCATGCGCACTGCGCTGTTCAGACGCTCCCCCAGCTCCCCCGCCTTCCAGCGTTGTTATTTGCGGCTGCTTCATTCCAAACGCTGGCAAGGAAACCTGTATATTATGGCAACGCTTGAAGGCGGGGGACCGGGGGAGCGTCTGAACAGCGCAGTGCGCATGCCCAGGAACCCCAGCCCCGCACTGTGCATAATGAATAACACAGGGCGGGGATTCAGCAACAGGGTGGCCGCACTACCCGCACAGGCGCAGTCAGGCACCCTGCATCTGACCTATGACGCACAATGAAGACTGCGCCTGTCACAGGCAGGCACGCACAGCGCAGGCGCCGGATTTAAGAAGAAACAGCGCGAAGGGGGCGGCGACCACATCCCCAGAAGAGAAGAGTGACGGCCGTTGGGAGATTCACAGAGGAGGCTTCGGACCGCCTCCAGGTCTGCAAACAGGTATTTAGGGCAAATTTTAAAATGCTTTATTGAGGGAATAACGGAATCAAAAACTAAAAGAGCCACCTTGTTAGACTGCAGCATTACTGCTGCACAAGGTGGCTCTTTTAGTTTATAACGGCTGGAGGGGGTGACAGTGGCCCTTTAAACATTGTCTGCAGAGATAGTTGGGAAAGGGTGCTCTGAACCTCTTGGCACTGTCCTTGGTGCTTAACTCAAATTCCACTACGAAGATGTGTGCTTACTAGTGTTGAGCGATACTTTCCGATATCGGAAAGTATCGGTATCGGAAAGTATCGGCCGATACCGTCAAAGTATCGGATCCAATCCGATACCGATACCCGATCCCAATGCAAGTCAATGGGACGAAAATATCGGAATTAAAATAAACCCTTTATAAACTTGTAGGTTCATTCTACATGAAGGAAAACAACTAAGAATAATGTAGGATGTATTGGGGGACGTGGCGGAGACATTAAAGGCACAGAGGTTTAGCCCAATGTAATAGAATAGCAGGATTTTGGGGGTTTTTTATGACGTTCGGCGGTAGAAAGATTTTGACTATGTTAATTTTTTTTTTTATTTTGTCAGATATTGATGTTTCACTACTTCCACGCCCTTCACCTTCTTTTTTACTTCTCCCACACTTTCTTCTTCATTATCCTCATCATCAGCTTCTTTGACATCAACTTCTTCACCTTATTCATCTTCTTCTTCATCTTCTACCTATTATTTTTTTGGTTACATTGTTCATATTCTTTTTATTTTACTATTATCTTCATCATATTCTACTTCTTCATCATATTCTTATTTGTGACAGGCATTCCCGTAGTTGTTATCTATAAAACTTTGAAGATTACACCTTCCGTTCTGCCTGTCACAAAAGAGTTACATTTGTCCGCGTTCAGTTTGGCCTGCAGCATCAGGCTTTATCCAGGGGCACCACGAGGAGGAACGGACTCACCCCCATACACTGCTTAGTCTTCTTCTGCTTATAATTTAGATAATATTTTTTGCTCTGATATTTAGTGTTATGCTTAATGTTCTTCTGCTCTTTGTTCTGCAGCCTCTTGTTCTTCTGCTTCTCGGTCTTCCAGGTCGTCGTCGTCTCCAGGGTCGTCGTCTCCGGGGTCGTCGTCATCGGGGTGGTCTTCAGGGTCGTCGTCTCCGGGGTCGTCGTCATCGGGGTGGTCTTCGGGGTCATCGTCTCCAGGGTCGTCGTCATCACGGTGGTTGTCGTCTCTGGTGTCGTCGTCATCTTAGGGGTGGTCTTCCGGGTCATCGTGTTTAGTCTCTTGAACTTGGAAATGTAGCAGAAGGTACAAGAAGGCTGAGAAAATGCCGAGAACCAGCTGATGGAACTGGAACTCGGATGGCTACCCGAAGGTCCAAGAGCCAATGGAACTACCGAGGACCAGCTGACGTTACTGGAACCCAGTTACTAAGCAGGAGGTACCCGTGCCTGAAAGCACTACCAAGGACCACCTGACGTTGGTGGAACTCGGATACCCAGAGGGAGGCACCTAAGCCAAAGGCTCTGCCCGGAACCAGCTGACGGTACTGGAACCAGGATGGGGAGCAGAAGGTACAAGAGCAAAAGACACTGCCGAGAACCAGCTGACGGTGCTGGAACCCGGATGGGTAGCCGAAGGTCCAAGAGCCAATGGAACTACCGAGGACCAGCTGACGTTACTGGAACCCGGTTACTAAGCAGGAGGTACCCGTGCCTGAAAGCACTACCAAGGACCACCTGACGTTGGTGGAACTCGGATACCCAGAGGGAGGCACCTAAGCCAAAGGCTCTGCCCGGAACCAGCTGACGGTACTGGAACCAGGATGGGGAGCAGAAGGTACAAGAGCAAGTGTCTGCGTGGCTTTTGCAGGACACGATTCCGGCTGCACAGCAGGGGAACAGCTGGCGGTGCTGAACCCCACTGACACATTGGCTGGTGTTTTTCTCTGTGCAGCAGACAGTACCGGGCCCCAACTGGCGGTGTTGGAGCCCGGGGTCAGCAGGAGGAGGAGATGGAGCAGAGTGTAGGCCGAAGCCTGCACTGGCGGCAGCTTTGGGTCTGTTGTGCCTGCGTGGCTGTTGCAGGACACGTTGCCGGCTGCACAGCAGGGGAACAGCTGGCGGTGCTGAACCCCACTGACACATTGGCTGGTGTTTTTCTCTGTGCAGCTAGCAGTACCGGGCCCCAACTGGCGGTGTTGGAGCCCAGGGCTCTGCAGGGGGAGCAGAGTGTAGGCCGAAGCCTAATCGAACCAGTTTCAAAGGTAACCTTTAACCCCCCCTCAGGGGTTACAAAGTAGAAGAGCCACAGCTTATGCAGCAGTAGTGGTGCACAAGTCAAAGGTTGCTCTTTTAATTTGGCTCCTTGCACACGCTGAATGGAACACGTATAACATTTAGCCCTTTATACAGTCAAACTGTGTTGGAGGCGCGAGTTCCCTTTGTAATGAGACGCAGCACAGATGTCAAGAATCCCACCTTGGTGCTGGGTGCAGCCTCCTGAGCGTTGTTATTTGCTGTACAGGAGTCTGCGCTGTCGTGTTATCCCCCGGCCTAGCGCTGTTAGCGCTGCCCATCTTCTGACCTCATTTAATGTTGGCTGGTGCGGTTCGCGATGCCCATGAATCACAGCCCCGCAGTGTATTGACATAGTTAAAACACTGCGGGGCTGGGATTCATGGCCTGGCGCAGTACATATGTTCGCCTCTCGCTTGGGTTCTTACACCTGCTTCAGACTATGTGGCGTCAGCTGATCCCTTATCGCATGCCACGGCCATGAAGCCGCACAGTCTGAAGAAGGCGGAAGGAGATGAGGGACAGGCGAACTGATGCACTGCTCATGCCCATCAAACACACCCTCGCAGTCCCAAGAAATAAGACACCGAGGGGCGTTGTGTGGGTCAGGGCGGCCGCAGAGGCGCAGGCAGCCAAACAATGATGCCAGAAGACGGGCAGCGCTACCAAGGGGGTTGCAGCGTGTCATTACAAAGGAAAGTCACACCACCGGGACGGTTAAATGGTCACACAGAGGACACATTTTAGACGTGTTTTCCGTTCCACATGTGCGAGGAGAATACGTTTATGAGCCACCTTGCACACATGCAGCATTACCGCTGTACAAGGTGGCCTTAAAAACGTACAAACGCCTGGGGGAGGGGGGACAGGTTCCCTTCAATTTCAGTTCTTGTGTCTGCGTGGCTTTTGCAGGACACGATGCCGGCTGCACAGCAGGGGAACAGCTGGCGGTGCTGAACCCCACTGACACATTGGCTGGTGTTTTTCTCTGTGCAGCTAGCAGTACCGGGCCCCAACTGGCGGTGTTGGAGCCCGGGGTCAGCAGGAGGAGGAGATGGAGCAGAGTGTAGGCCGAAGCCTGCACTGGCGGCAGCTTTGGGTCTGTTGTGCCTGCGTGGCTGTTGCAGGACACGTTGCCGGCTGCACAGCAGGGGAACAGCTGGCGGTGCTGAACCCCACTGACACATTGGCTGGTGTTTTTCTCTGTGCAGCTAGCAGTACCGGGCCCCAACTGGCGGTGTTGGAGCCCGGGGTCAGCAGGAGGAGGAGATGGAGCAGAGTGTAGGCCGAAGCCTGCACTGGCGGCAGCTTTGGGTCTGTTGTGCCTGCGTGGCTGTTGCAGGACACGTTGCCGGCTGCACAGCAGGCGAACAGCTGGCGGTGCTGAACCCCACTGACACATTGGCTGGTGTTTTTCTCTGTGCAGCTAGCAGTACCGGGCCCCAACTGGCGGTGTTGGAGCCCAGGGCTCTGCAGGGGGAGCAGAGTGTAGGCCGAAGCCTAATCGAACCAGTTTCAAAGGTAACCTTTAACCCCCCCTCAGGGGTTACAAAGTAGAAGAGCCACAGCTTATGCAGCAGTAGTGGTGCACAAGTCAAAGGTTGCTCTTTTAATTTGGCTCCTTGCACACGCTGAATGGAACACGTATAACATTTAGCCCTTTATACAGTCAAACTGTGTTGGAGGCGCGAGTTCCCTTTGTAATGAGACGCAGCACAGATGTCAAGAATCCCACCTTGGTGCTGGGTGCAGCCTCCTGAGCGTTGTTATTTGCTGTACAGGAGTCTGCGCTGTCGTGTTATCCCCCGGCCTAGCGCTGTTAGCGCTGCCCATCTTCTGACCTCATTTAATGTTGGCTGGTGCGGTTCGCGATGCCCATGAATCACAGCCCCGCAGTGTATTGACATAGTTAAAACACTGCGGGGCTGGGATTCATGGCCTGGCGCAGTACATATGTTCGCCTCTCGCTTGGGTTCTTACACCTGCTTCAGACTATGTGGCGTCAGCTGATCCCTTATCGCATGCCACGGCCATGAAGCCGCACAGTCTGAAGAAGGCGGAAGGAGATGAGGGACAGGCGAACTGATGCACTGCTCATGCCCATCAAACACACCCTCGCAGTCCCAAGAAATAAGACACCGAGGGGCGTTGTGTGGGTCAGGGCGGCCGCAGAGGCGCAGGCAGCCAAACAATGATGCCAGAAGACGGGCAGCGCTACCAAGGGGGTTGCAGCGTGTCATTACAAAGGAAAGTCACACCACCGGGACGGTTAAATGGTCACACAGAGGACACATTTTAGACGTGTTTTCCGTTCCACATGTGCGAGGAGAAAACATTTATGAGCCACCTTGCACACATGCAGCATTACCGCTGTACAAGGTGGCCTTAAAAACGTACAAACGCCTGGGAGAGGGGGGACAGGTTCCCTTCAATTTCAGTTCTTGTGTCTGCGTGGCTTTTGCAGGACACGATGCCGGCTGCACAGCAGGGGAACAGCTGGCGGTGCTGAACCCCACTGACACATTGGCTGGTGTTTTTCTCTGTGCAGCTAGCAGTACCGGGCCCCAACTGGCGGTGTTGGAGCCCGGGGTCAGCAGGAGGAGGAGATGGAGCAGAGTGTAGGCCGAAGCCTGCACTGGCGGCAGCTTTGGGTCTGTTGTGCCTGCGTGGCTGTTGCAGGACACGTTGCCGGCTGCACAGCAGGGGAACAGCTGGCGGTGCTGAACCCCACTGACACATTGGCTGGTGTTTTTCTCTGTGCAGCTAGCAGTACCGGGCCCCAACTGGCGGTGTTGGAGCCCAGGGCTCTGCAGGGGGAGCAGAGTGTAGGCCGAAGCCTAATCGAACCAGTTTCAAAGGTAACCTTTAACCCCCCCTCAGGGGTTACAAAGTAGAAGAGCCACAGCTTATGCAGCAGTAGTGGTGCACAAGTCAAAGGTTGCTCTTTTAATTTGGCTCCTTGCACACGCTGAATGGAACACGTATAACATTTAGCCCTTTATACAGTCAAACTGTGTTGGAGGCGCGAGTTCCCTTTGTAATGAGACGCAGCACAGATGTCAAGAATCCCACCTTGGTGCTGGGTGCAGCCTCCTGAGCGTTGTTATTTGCTGTACAGGAGTCTGCGCTGTCGTGTTATCCCCCGGCCTAGCGCTGTTAGCGCTGCCCATCTTCTGACCTCATTTAATGTTGGCTGGTGCGGTTCGCGATGCCCATGAATCACAGCCCCGCAGTGTATTGACATAGTTAAAACACTGCGGGGCTGGGATTCATGGCCTGGCGCAGTACATATGTTCGCCTCTCGCTTGGGTTCTTACACCTGCTTCAGACTATGTGGCGTCAGCTGATCCCTTATCGCATGCCACGGCCATGAAGCCGCACAGTCTGAAGAAGGCGGAAGGAGATGAGGGACAGGCGAACTGATGCACTGCTCATGCCCATCAAACACACCCTCGCAGTCCCAAGAAATAAGACACCGAGGGGCGTTGTGTGGGTCAGGGCGGCCGCAGAGGCGCAGGCAGCCAAACAATGATGCCAGAAGACGGGCAGCGCTACCAAGGGGGTTGCAGCGTGTCATTACAAAGGAAAGTTACACCACCGGGACGGTTAAATGGTCACACAGAGGACACATTTTAGACGTGTTTTCCGTTCCACATGTGCGAGGAGAATACGTTTATGAGCCACCTTGCACACATGCAGCATTACCGCTGTACAAGGTGGCCTTAAAAACGTACAAACGCCTGGGGGAGGGGGGACAGGTTCCCTTCAATTTCAGTTCTTGTGTCTGCGTGGCTTTTGCAGGACACGATGCCGGCTGCACAGCAGGGGAACAGCTGGCGGTGCTGAACCCCACTGACACATTGGCTGGTGTTTTTCTCTGTGCAGCTAGCAGTACCGGGCCCCAACTGGCGGTGTTGGAGCCCGGGGTCAGCAGGAGGAGGAGATGGAGCAGAGTGTAGGCCGAAGCCTGCACTGGCGGCAGCTTTGGGTCTGTTGTGCCTGCGTGGCTGTTGCAGGACACGTTGCCGGCTGCACAGCAGGGGAACAGCTGGCGGTGCTGAACCCCACTGACACATTGGCTGGTGTTTTTCTCTGTGCAGCTAGCAGTACCGGGCCCCAACTGGCGGTGTTGGAGCCCAGGGCTCTGCAGGGGGAGCAGAGTGTAGGCCGAAGCCTAATCGAACCAGTTTCAAAGGTAACCTTTAACCCCCCCTCAGGGGTTACAAAGTAGAAGAGCCACAGCTTATGCAGCAGTAGTGGTGCACAAGTCAAAGGTTGCTCTTTTAATTTGGCTCCTTGCACACGCTGAATGGAACACGTATAACATTTAGCCCTTTATACAGTCAAACTGTGTTGGAGGCGCGAGTTCCCTTTGTAATGAGACGCAGCACAGATGTCAAGAATCCCACCTTGGTGCTGGGTGCAGCCTCCTGAGCGTTGTTATTTGCTGTACAGGAGTCTGCGCTGTCGTGTTATCCCCCGGCCTAGCGCTGTTAGCGCTGCCCATCTTCTGACCTCATTTAATGTTGGCTGGTGCGGTTCGCGATGCCCATGAATCACAGCCCCGCAGTGTATTGACATAGTTAAAACACTGCGGGGCTGGGATTCATGGCCTGGCGCAGTACATATGTTCGCCTCTCGCTTGGGTTCTTACACCTGCTTCAGACTATGTGGCGTCAGCTGATCCCTTATCGCATGCCACGGCCATGAAGCCGCACAGTCTGAAGAAGGCGGAAGGAGATGAGGGACAGGCGAACTGATGCACTGCTCATGCCCATCAAACACACCCTCGCAGTCCCAAGAAATAAGACACCGAGGGGCGTTGTGTGGGTCAGGGCGGCCGCAGAGGCGCAGGCAGCCAAACAATGATGCCAGAAGACGGGCAGCGCTACCAAGGGGGTTGCAGCGTGTCATTACAAAGGAAAGTCACACCACCGGGACGGTTAAATGGTCACACAGAGGACACATTTTAGACGTGTTTTCCGTTCCACATGTGCGAGGAGAATACGTTTATGAGCCACCTTGCACACATGCAGCATTACCGCTGTACAAGGTGGCCTTAAAAACGTACAAACGCCTGGGGGAGGGGGGACAGGTTCCCTTCAATTTCAGTTCTTGTGTCTGCGTGGCTTTTGCAGGACACGATGCCGGCTGCACAGCAGGGGAACAGCTGGCGGTGCTGAACCCCACTGACACATTGGCTGGTGTTTTTCTCTGTGCAGCTAGCAGTACCGGGCCCCAACTGGCGGTGTTGGAGCCCGGGGTCAGCAGGAGGAGGAGATGGAGCAGAGTGTAGGCCGAAGCCTGCACTGGCGGCAGCTTTGGGTCTGTTGTGCCTGCGTGGCTGTTGCAGGACACGTTGCCGGCTGCACAGCAGGGGAACAGCTGGCGGTGCTGAACCCCACTGACACATTGGCTGGTGTTTTTCTCTGTGCAGCTAGCAGTACCGGGCCCCAACTGGCGGTGTTGGAGCCCAGGGCTCTGCAGGGGGAGCAGAGTGTAGGCCGAAGCCTAATCGAACCAGTTTCAAAGGTAACCTTTAACCCCCCCTCAGGGGTTACAAAGTAGAAGAGCCACAGCTTATGCAGCAGTAGTGGTGCACAAGTCAAAGGTTGCTCTTTTAATTTGGCTCCTTGCACACGCTGAATGGAACACGTATAACATTTAGCCCTTTATACAGTCAAACTGTGTTGGAGGCGCGAGTTCCCTTTGTAATGAGACGCAGCACAGATGTCAAGAATCCCACCTTGGTGCTGGGTGCAGCCTCCTGAGCGTTGTTATTTGCTGTACAGGAGTCTGCGCTGTCGTGTTATCCCCCGGCCTAGCGCTGTTAGCGCTGCCCATCTTCTGACCTCATTTAATGTTGGCTGGTGCGGTTCGCGATGCCCATGAATCACAGCCCCGCAGTGTATTGACATAGTTAAAACACTGCGGGGCTGGGATTCATGGCCTGGCGCAGTACATATGTTCGCCTCTCGCTTGGGTTCTTACACCTGCTTCAGACTATGTGGCGTCAGCTGATCCCTTATCGCATGCCACGGCCATGAAGCCGCACAGTCTGAAGAAGGCGGAAGGAGATGAGGGACAGGCGAACTGATGCACTGCTCATGCCCATCAAACACACCCTCGCAGTCCCAAGAAATAAGACACCGAGGGGCGTTGTGTGGGTCAGGGCGGCCGCAGAGGCGCAGGCAGCCAAACAATGATGCCAGAAGACGGGCAGCGCTACCAAGGGGGTTGCAGCGTGTCATTACAAAGGAAAGTCACACCACCGGGACGGTTAAATGGTCACACAGAGGACACATTTTAGACGTGTTTTCCGTTCCACATGTGCGAGGAGAATACGTTTATGAGCCACCTTGCACACATGCAGCATTACCGCTGTACAAGGTGGCCTTAAAAACGTACAAACGCCTGGGGGAGGGGGGACAGGTTCCCTTCAATTTCAGTTCTTGTGTCTGCGTGGCTTTTGCAGGACACGATGCCGGCTGCACAGCAGGGGAACAGCTGGCGGTGCTGAACCCCACTGACACATTGGCTGGTGTTTTTCTCTGTGCAGCTAGCAGTACCGGGCCCCAACTGGCGGTGTTGGAGCCCGGGGTCAGCAGGAGGAGGAGATGGAGCAGAGTGTAGGCCGAAGCCTGCACTGGCGGCAGCTTTGGGTCTGTTGTGCCTGCGTGGCTGTTGCAGGACACGTTGCCGGCTGCACAGCAGGGGAACAGCTGGCGGTGCTGAACCCCACTGACACATTGGCTGGTGTTTTTCTCTGTGCAGCTAGCAGTACCGGGCCCCAACTGGCGGTGTTGGAGCCCGGGGTCAGCAGGAGGAGGAGATGGAGCAGAGTGTAGGCCGAAGCCTGCACTGGCGGCAGCTTTGGGTCTGTTGTGCCTGCGTGGCTGTTGCAGGACACGTTGCCGGCTGCACAGCAGGCGAACAGCTGGCGGTGCTGAACCCCACTGACACATTGGCTGGTGTTTTTCTCTGTGCAGCTAGCAGTACCGGGCCCCAACTGGCGGTGTTGGAGCCCAGGGCTCTGCAGGGGGAGCAGAGTGTAGGCCGAAGCCTAATCGAACCAGTTTCAAAGGTAACCTTTAACCCCCCCTCAGGGGTTACAAAGTAGAAGAGCCACAGCTTATGCAGCAGTAGTGGTGCACAAGTCAAAGGTTGCTCTTTTAATTTGGCTCCTTGCACACGCTGAATGGAACACGTATAACATTTAGCCCTTTATACAGTCAAACTGTGTTGGAGGCGCGAGTTCCCTTTGTAATGAGACGCAGCACAGATGTCAAGAATCCCACCTTGGTGCTGGGTGCAGCCTCCTGAGCGTTGTTATTTGCTGTACAGGAGTCTGCGCTGTCGTGTTATCCCCCGGCCTAGCGCTGTTAGCGCTGCCCATCTTCTGACCTCATTTAATGTTGGCTGGTGCGGTTCGCGATGCCCATGAATCACAGCCCCGCAGTGTATTGACATAGTTAAAACACTGCGGGGCTGGGATTCATGGCCTGGCGCAGTACATATGTTCGCCTCTCGCTTGGGTTCTTACACCTGCTTCAGACTATGTGGCGTCAGCTGATCCCTTATCGCATGCCACGGCCATGAAGCCGCACAGTCTGAAGAAGGCGGAAGGAGATGAGGGACAGGCGAACTGATGCACTGCTCATGCCCATCAAACACACCCTCGCAGTCCCAAGAAATAAGACACCGAGGGGCGTTGTGTGGGTCAGGGCGGCCGCAGAGGCGCAGGCAGCCAAACAATGATGCCAGAAGACGGGCAGCGCTACCAAGGGGGTTGCAGCGTGTCATTACAAAGGAAAGTCACACCACCGGGACGGTTAAATGGTCACACAGAGGACACATTTTAGACGTGTTTTCCGTTCCACATGTGCGAGGAGAAAACATTTATGAGCCACCTTGCACACATGCAGCATTACCGCTGTACAAGGTGGCCTTAAAAACGTACAAACGCCTGGGAGAGGGGGGACAGGTTCCCTTCAATTTCAGTTCTTGTGTCTGCGTGGCTTTTGCAGGACACGATGCCGGCTGCACAGCAGGGGAACAGCTGGCGGTGCTGAACCCCACTGACACATTGGCTGGTGTTTTTCTCTGTGCAGCTAGCAGTACCGGGCCCCAACTGGCGGTGTTGGAGCCCGGGGTCAGCAGGAGGAGGAGATGGAGCAGAGTGTAGGCCGAAGCCTGCACTGGCGGCAGCTTTGGGTCTGTTGTGCCTGCGTGGCTGTTGCAGGACACGTTGCCGGCTGCACAGCAGGGGAACAGCTGGCGGTGCTGAACCCCACTGACACATTGGCTGGTGTTTTTCTCTGTGCAGCTAGCAGTACCGGGCCCCAACTGGCGGTGTTGGAGCCCAGGGCTCTGCAGGGGGAGCAGAGTGTAGGCCGAAGCCTAATCGAACCAGTTTCAAAGGTAACCTTTAACCCCCCCTCAGGGGTTACAAAGTAGAAGAGCCACAGCTTATGCAGCAGTAGTGGTGCACAAGTCAAAGGTTGCTCTTTTAATTTGGCTCCTTGCACACGCTGAATGGAACACGTATAACATTTAGCCCTTTATACAGTCAAACTGTGTTGGAGGCGCGAGTTCCCTTTGTAATGAGACGCAGCACAGATGTCAAGAATCCCACCTTGGTGCTGGGTGCAGCCTCCTGAGCGTTGTTATTTGCTGTACAGGAGTCTGCGCTGTCGTGTTATCCCCCGGCCTAGCGCTGTTAGCGCTGCCCATCTTCTGACCTCATTTAATGTTGGCTGGTGCGGTTCGCGATGCCCATGAATCACAGCCCCGCAGTGTATTGACATAGTTAAAACACTGCGGGGCTGGGATTCATGGCCTGGCGCAGTACATATGTTCGCCTCTCGCTTGGGTTCTTACACCTGCTTCAGACTATGTGGCGTCAGCTGATCCCTTATCGCATGCCACGGCCATGAAGCCGCACAGTCTGAAGAAGGCGGAAGGAGATGAGGGACAGGCGAACTGATGCACTGCTCATGCCCATCAAACACACCCTCGCAGTCCCAAGAAATAAGACACCGAGGGGCGTTGTGTGGGTCAGGGCGGCCGCAGAGGCGCAGGCAGCCAAACAATGATGCCAGAAGACGGGCAGCGCTACCAAGGGGGTTGCAGCGTGTCATTACAAAGGAAAGTTACACCACCGGGACGGTTAAATGGTCACACAGAGGACACATTTTAGACGTGTTTTCCGTTCCACATGTGCGAGGAGAATACGTTTATGAGCCACCTTGCACACATGCAGCATTACCGCTGTACAAGGTGGCCTTAAAAACGTACAAACGCCTGGGGGAGGGGGGACAGGTTCCCTTCAATTTCAGTTCTTGTGTCTGCGTGGCTTTTGCAGGACACGATGCCGGCTGCACAGCAGGGGAACAGCTGGCGGTGCTGAACCCCACTGACACATTGGCTGGTGTTTTTCTCTGTGCAGCTAGCAGTACCGGGCCCCAACTGGCGGTGTTGGAGCCCGGGGTCAGCAGGAGGAGGAGATGGAGCAGAGTGTAGGCCGAAGCCTGCACTGGCGGCAGCTTTGGGTCTGTTGTGCCTGCGTGGCTGTTGCAGGACACGTTGCCGGCTGCACAGCAGGGGAACAGCTGGCGGTGCTGAACCCCACTGACACATTGGCTGGTGTTTTTCTCTGTGCAGCTAGCAGTACCGGGCCCCAACTGGCGGTGTTGGAGCCCAGGGCTCTGCAGGGGGAGCAGAGTGTAGGCCGAAGCCTAATCGAACCAGTTTCAAAGGTAACCTTTAACCCCCCCTCAGGGGTTACAAAGTAGAAGAGCCACAGCTTATGCAGCAGTAGTGGTGCACAAGTCAAAGGTTGCTCTTTTAATTTGGCTCCTTGCACACGCTGAATGGAACACGTATAACATTTAGCCCTTTATACAGTCAAACTGTGTTGGAGGCGCGAGTTCCCTTTGTAATGAGACGCAGCACAGATGTCAAGAATCCCACCTTGGTGCTGGGTGCAGCCTCCTGAGCGTTGTTATTTGCTGTACAGGAGTCTGCGCTGTCGTGTTATCCCCCGGCCTAGCGCTGTTAGCGCTGCCCATCTTCTGACCTCATTTAATGTTGGCTGGTGCGGTTCGCGATGCCCATGAATCACAGCCCCGCAGTGTATTGACATAGTTAAAACACTGCGGGGCTGGGATTCATGGCCTGGCGCAGTACATATGTTCGCCTCTCGCTTGGGTTCTTACACCTGCTTCAGACTATGTGGCGTCAGCTGATCCCTTATCGCATGCCACGGCCATGAAGCCGCACAGTCTGAAGAAGGCGGAAGGAGATGAGGGACAGGCGAACTGATGCACTGCTCATGCCCATCAAACACACCCTCGCAGTCCCAAGAAATAAGACACCGAGGGGCGTTGTGTGGGTCAGGGCGGCCGCAGAGGCGCAGGCAGCCAAACAATGATGCCAGAAGACGGGCAGCGCTACCAAGGGGGTTGCAGCGTGTCATTACAAAGGAAAGTCACACCACCGGGACGGTTAAATGGTCACACAGAGGACACATTTTAGACGTGTTTTCCGTTCCACATGTGCGAGGAGAATACGTTTATGAGCCACCTTGCACACATGCAGCATTACCGCTGTACAAGGTGGCCTTAAAAACGTACAAACGCCTGGGGGAGGGGGGACAGGTTCCCTTCAATTTCAGTTCTTGTGTCTGCGTGGCTTTTGCAGGACACGATGCCGGCTGCACAGCAGGGGAACAGCTGGCGGTGCTGAACCCCACTGACACATTGGCTGGTGTTTTTCTCTGTGCAGCTAGCAGTACCGGGCCCCAACTGGCGGTGTTGGAGCCCGGGGTCAGCAGGAGGAGGAGATGGAGCAGAGTGTAGGCCGAAGCCTGCACTGGCGGCAGCTTTGGGTCTGTTGTGCCTGCGTGGCTGTTGCAGGACACGTTGCCGGCTGCACAGCAGGCGAACAGCTGGCGGTGCTGAACCCCACTGACACATTGGCTGGTGTTTTTCTCTGTGCAGCTAGCAGTACCGGGCCCCAACTGGCGGTGTTGGAGCCCAGGGCTCTGCAGGGGGAGCAGAGTGTAGGCCGAAGCCTAATCGAACCAGTTTCAAAGGTAACCTTTAACCCCCCCTCAGGGGTTACAAAGTAGAAGAGCCACAGCTTATGCAGCAGTAGTGGTGCACAAGTCAAAGGTTGCTCTTTTAATTTGGCTCCTTGCACACGCTGAATGGAACACGTATAACATTTAGCCCTTTATACAGTCAAACTGTGTTGGAGGCGCGAGTTCCCTTTGTAATGAGACGCAGCACAGATGTCAAGAATCCCACCTTGGTGCTGGGTGCAGCCTCCTGAGCGTTGTTATTTGCTGTACAGGAGTCTGCGCTGTCGTGTTATCCCCCGGCCTAGCGCTGTTAGCGCTGCCCATCTTCTGACCTCATTTAATGTTGGCTGGTGCGGTTCGCGATGCCCATGAATCACAGCCCCGCAGTGTATTGACATAGTTAAAACACTGCGGGGCTGGGATTCATGGCCTGGCGCAGTACATATGTTCGCCTCTCGCTTGGGTTCTTACACCTGCTTCAGACTATGTGGCGTCAGCTGATCCCTTATCGCATGCCACGGCCATGAAGCCGCACAGTCTGAAGAAGGCGGAAGGAGATGAGGGACAGGCGAACTGATGCACTGCTCATGCCCATCAAACACACCCTCGCAGTCCCAAGAAATAAGACACCGAGGGGCGTTGTGTGGGTCAGGGCGGCCGCAGAGGCGCAGGCAGCCAAACAATGATGCCAGAAGACGGGCAGCGCTACCAAGGGGGTTGCAGCGTGTCATTACAAAGGAAAGTCACACCACCGGGACGGTTAAATGGTCACACAGAGGACACATTTTAGACGTGTTTTCCGTTCCACATGTGCGAGGAGAATACGTTTATGAGCCACCTTGCACACATGCAGCATTACCGCTGTACAAGGTGGCCTTAAAAACGTACAAACGCCTGGGGGAGGGGGGACAGGTTCCCTTCAATTTCAGTTCTTGTGTCTGCGTGGCTTTTGCAGGACACGATGCCGGCTGCACAGCAGGGGAACAGCTGGCGGTGCTGAACCCCACTGACACATTGGCTGGTGTTTTTCTCTGTGCAGCTAGCAGTACCGGGCCCCAACTGGCGGTGTTGGAGCCCGGGGTCAGCAGGAGGAGGAGATGGAGCAGAGTGTAGGCCGAAGCCTGCACTGGCGGCAGCTTTGGGTCTGTTGTGCCTGCGTGGCTGTTGCAGGACACGTTGCCGGCTGCACAGCAGGGGAACAGCTGGCGGTGCTGAACCCCACTGACACATTGGCTGGTGTTTTTCTCTGTGCAGCTAGCAGTACCGGGCCCCAACTGGCGGTGTTGGAGCCCGGGCTCTGCAGGGGGAGCAGAGTGTAGGCCGAAGCCTGCACTGGAGCAAGTTGAAAGGAAACCTTTAACCCCCCCCCCAGGCGTTTGTAGCTGGAAGAGCCATCGTGTACAGCACTAATGCTGGAAAAGGTAAACTTAGCTCTTTTAATTATGGTCCTTGCAGATGCTGAACCTAACACTTATGAAATGTGTCCCCTCACAGCGTTCAACCGTCCGGTAGGTGGAACTTTCCTTTGTCATGTGACGCAGCACAGCCGTCATTTTTACCCCCTTGTCGCCGTGCGCCGCCTCCTCAGCGTTGTTTGAATCTGTCCCGGAGCCTGCGCTGTTAGGTTACCCCTTGGTCATGCACACATTTTGCGCTGCCCGTCTTCTGACATCATTTGCTGTCAGGCTGGCTGCGCCTGTGCGGGTGCGCTGTCCGAGATTCAGCCTCGCGGTGTCGTCTAATGTAATCCCACCGCGGGCCTGGGATCCGTGTCCATGCGCAGTGCATATCCTCGCCTCTCACACCCCTCCCAATGGCTTCTTAAGACTGTGCGGTGTCACGGCCGTGGCATGCTATTAGGGATCAGCTGACACCGAACAGTCTGAAGAAGCCGTAGGGAGGGGAGTGAGAGGCGAGGATATGCACTGCGCATGGACACGGATCCCAGGCCCGCGGTGGGATTACATTAGACGACACCGCGAGACTGAATCTCGGACAGCGCACCCGCACAGGCGCAGCCAGCCTGACAGCAAATGATGTCAGAAGACGGGCAGCGCAAAATGTGTGCATGGCCAAGGGGTAACCTAACAGCGCAGGCTCCGGGACAGATTCAAACAACGCTGAGGAGGCGGCGCACGGCGACAAGGGGGTAAAAATGACGGCTGTGCTGCGTCACATGACAAAGGAAAGTTCCACCTACCGGACGGTTGAACGCTGTGAGGGGACACATTTCATAAGTGTTAGGTTCAGCATGTGCAAGGAGCACCACGAAAAGAGGCACTTTTTCCCTTTGCATCATTACTGCTGCACAAGGTGGCTCCTTCAGTAACAAACGCCTGGGGGGGGGGACAGGTTCCCTTAAATTTAACTTGTTGTGCCTGCGTGGCGGTCGCAGTACACGTTGCCGTATACACAGCAGGGGAACAGCTGGCGGTGCTGAACCCCACTAACACATTGGCGAGGTGTTTGGCTCTGTGCGTACAGCACTTCTGGACGGCAACTGGCTGTGTTGGAGCCCAGGGACAGGTGGAGGAGGAGGAGGTTGGAGGAGGTTGGAGGAGGTAGGAGGGATTGCCACACACACAGCAGGGGAACAGCTGACGTTACTGAACCCCAATAACAGAGGAGGGACTGTTGACTGTGCGTACAGCACTTCTGGACGGCAACTGGCGGTGTTGGAGCCCAGGGACAGGTGGAGGAGGAGGTAGGAGGACGTAGGAGGGATTGCCACACACACAGCTGGGGAACAGCTGACGTTACTGAACCCCAATAACAGAGGAGGGACTGTTGACTGTGCGTACAGCACTTCTGGACGGCAACTGGCGGTGTTGGAGCCCAGGGACAGGTGGAGGAGGAGGTAGGAGGAGGTAGGAGGGATTGCCACACACACAGCAGGGGAACAGCTGACGTTACTGAACCCCAATAACAGAGGAGGGACTGTTGACTGTGCGTACAGCACTTCTGGACGGCAACTGGCGGTGTTGGAGCCCAGGGACAGGTGGAGGAGGAGGTAGGAGGAGGTAGGAGGGATTGCCACACACACAGCAGGGGAACAGCTGACGTTACTGAACCCCAATAACAGAGGAGGGACTGTTGACTGTGCGTACAGCACTTCTGGACGGCAACTGGCGGTGTTGGAGCCCAGGGACAGGTGGAGGAGGAGGAGGTTGGAGGAGGTTGGAGGAGGGATTGCCACACACACAGCAGGGGAACAGCTGACGTTACTGAACCCCAATAACAGAGGAGGGACTGTTGACTGTGCGTACAGCACTTCTGGATGGCAACTGGCGGTGTTGGAGCCCAGGGACAGGTGGAGGAGGAGGAGGTTGGAGGAGGTTGGAGGAGGGATTGCCACACACACAGCAGGGGAACAGCTGACGTTACTGAACCCCAATAACAGAGGAGGGACTGTTGACTGTGCGTACAGCACTTCTGGACGGCAACTGGCGGTGTTGGAGCCCAGGGACAGGTGGAGGAGGAGGAGGTTGGAGGAGGTTGGAGGAGGGATTGCCACACACACAGCAGGGGAACAGCTGACGTTACTGAACCCCAATAACAGAGGAGGGACTGTTGACTGTGCGTACAGCACTTCTGGACGGCAACTGGCGGTGTTGGAGCCCAGGGACAGGTGGAGGAGGAGGAGGTTGGAGGAGGTTGGAGGAGGGATTGCCACACACACAGCAGGGGAACAGCTGACGTTACTGAACCCCAATAACAGAGGAGGGACTGTTGACTGTGCGTACAGCACTTCTGGACGGCAACTGGCGGTGTTGGAGCCCAGGGACAGGTGGAGGAGGAGGAGGTTGGAGGAGGTTGGAGGAGGGATTGCCACACACACAGCAGGGGAACAGCTGACGTTACTGAACCCCAATAACAGAGGAGGGACTGTTGACTGTGCGTACAGCACTTCTGGACGGCAACTGGCGGTGTTGGAGCCCAGGGACAGGTGGAGGAGGAGGAGGTTGGAGGAGGTTGGAGGAGGGATTGCCACACACACAGCAGGGGAACAGCTGACGTTACTGAACCCCAATAACAGAGGAGGGACTGTTGACTGTGCGTACAGCACTTCTGGACGGCAACTGGCGGTGTTGGAGCCCAGGGACAGGTGGAGGAGGAGGAGGTTGGAGGAGGTTGGAGGAGGGATTGCCACACACACAGCAGGGGAACAGCTGACGTTACTGAACCCCAATAACAGAGGAGGGACTGTTGACTGTGCGTACAGCACTTCTGGACGGCAACTGGCGGTGTTGGAGCCCAGGGACAGGTGGAGGAGGAGGAGGTTGGAGGAGGTTGGAGGAGGGATTGCCACACACACAGCAGGGGAACAGCTGACGTTACTGAACCCCAATAACAGAGGAGGGACTGTTGACTGTGCGTACAGCACTTCTGGACGGCAACTGGCGGTGTTGGAGCCCAGGGACAGGTGGAGGAGGAGGAGGTTGGAGGAGGTTGGAGGAGGGATTGCCACACACACAGCAGGGGAACAGCTGACGTTACTGAACCCCAATAACAGAGGAGGGACTGTTGACTGTGTGTACAGCACTTCTGGACGGCAACTGGCGGTGTTGGAGCCCAGGGACAGGTGGAGGAGGAGGAGGTTGGAGGAGGTTGGAGGAGGGATTGCCACACACACAGCAGGGGAACAGCTGACGTTACTGAACCCCAATAACAGAGGAGGGACTGTTGACTGTGCGTACAGCACTTCTGGATGGCAACTGGCGGTGTTGGAGCCCAGGGACAGGTGGAAAAGCAGAGGAACACAATGTAGGCCGAAGCCTGAGAAAGTCGAAAGGGAACCTTTAACCCCCCCCCCAAGGCGTTTGTAGCTGAAAGAGCCAGCTTGTGCAGCACAAAAGATGCAAAAGGAAAAGGTGGCTCTTTTCATCATGCTCCTTGCAAACACAGAACTAAACACTTATAAAATGTGTCCCCTGCAACCGTAAAACCGTCCCGGAGGTGGGACTTTCCTTCGTAATGTGACGCAGCACAGCCGTCATTCCTACCCCCCCGGCGCCGCGCACCGGCTCCTCAGCGTTGGTTTATTCCGTCCCGGAGCCTGCGCTGTTATGTTATCCCGTGGCCAGGCACACTTAGCGCTGCCCGTCTTCTGGCATCATTTGGTGTCAGGATGGCTGCGCCTGTGCGGCCGCGCTGGCAGAGAGCCCGCCTCGCAGTGTCTTCTGATTTAATCCCACTGGGGGCCTGGGATCCATGGACATGCGCAGTGCATATCCTCGCCTCTCACTCCCCTCCCTACGGCTTCTTAAGACTGTGCGGTGTCACGGCCGTGGCATGCTATTAGGGACCAGCTGACACCGAACAGTCTGAAGAAGCCATAGGGAAATGAGTGAGAGGTGGAGGTTCAGATATGCACTGCGCATGTCCATGGATCCCAGGCCCCCAGTGGGATTAAATCAGAAGACACTGCGAGGCGGGCTCTCTGCCAGCGCGGCCGCACAGGCGCAGCCATCCTGACACCAAATGATGCCAGAAGACGGGCAGTGCTAAGTGTGCCTGGCCACGGGATAACATAACAGCGCAGGCTCCGGGACGGAATAAAACAACGCTGAGGAGCCGGTGCGCGGCGCCGTGGGGGTAGGAATGACGGCTGTGCTGTGTCACATTACGAAGGAAAGTTCCACCTCCGGGACGGTTTTACGGTATCAGTGGACACATTTTATAAGTGTTAAGTTCTGCGTGTGCAAGGAGCTAAACAAAAATAGCTACCTTTTCCTTGTGCAGCATTACTGCTGCACAAGGTGGCTCTTTCAGTAACAAACGCCTTGGGGGGGGGGGGACAGATTCCCTTACATTTCAGTTGTTGTGTCAGCGTGGCGGTCGCATGACACATTGCCGGATACGCAGCTGGGGATCAGCTGACGTTACTGAAACCCAATAACACTGGGTCGTATGTTTTGACTGTGCAGACGGCACTTCTGAGCCTCAACTGGCGGTGTTGGAGCACAGGAATTTAAGTTCAGGTGGTAGAAAGATGAACACAACAGGAGACCTGGATAACGTATACAGTGACCTAATTATTTAATCAGGAGGAGGAGTGGCAAATTCCTGTGAGATCCAGGCCTTGTTCATTTTCAGGAAAGTAAGCCGGTCAACGTTATCGGAGGATAGTCGCATGCGACGGTCAGTTAGTACACCACCTGCAGCACTAAAGACACGTTCCGATAATACACTGGCCGCAGGGCAAGACAGCACCTCCAATGCATACTGGCTTAGCTCTGGCCATGTATCCAGCTTTGAGACCCAAAACTTGAAAGGGGAAGAGCCGTCTGGGAGTACAGCAAGAGGGCAAGACATGTAGTCTGTCACCATCTGACGGAACCGTTGCCTCCTGCTGACTGGAGCCGTCTGTGATGGTGTAGACTTTTGTGGGGGGCACAGAAAACTGTGCCACAGTTGGGCCATACTGGTCTTGCCTTGGGCAGAGGCACTGCTTCTGCTCCCTCTTTGTGCAGAGCCTCCTCCACTGCCTGGACGCACTGAGCTGCTTTGTAATGCACTAGCAGCACTTCTCTCAGTTGGAATGGAGAAGATGATGGAATTGACCAGTGTGTCTTGGTACTCCCGCATTTTTCGCTCCCGGTTCAACGGTGTGATGAGGCTTTCTACGTTGTCCCGGTAGCGAGGATCGAGGAGGGTGAACACCCAATAATCAGACATGTTGAGAATGTGGGCGATGCGGCGGTCGTTTCTCAGGCACTGCAGCATGTAATCCACCATGTGCTGCAGACTGCCAACTGCCGAAGAAACGCTGTCCCCTGCTGGAGGCGTGATCTCTGCCCGCTCGTCATCACCCCACCCTCGCTGTACACACTGAGTACTGGACAATTCGGTAACTCCCTCCTCTGGACGGACGTCTTCCTCCTCCATTGACTCCTCCTCATCCTCCTCACAAACTGTCCCCTGCCTACGCGTTTGTGAGGAACCACGTGGCGCTGACTGTCCAGAAGATGATGGAAATGGTGAATCCTCATCCTCCACCTCTTCCACAACATCATCCCTTAGCGCTTGCAGTGATTTTTCAAGCAGGCAGATAAGGGGGACAGTCATGCTGACTAGTGCATCATCTGCACTCGCCATCCGCGTGGAATAATCAAAGGGACGCAAAACCTGGCAGACGTCATTCATAGTGGCCCACTCTGTGGTTGTGAAGTCTGTACGGCGCTGACTGCGACTTTTTTGCGCCTGAAGCAGCTGGTACTCCATTACAGCTTGCTGCTGCTCACACAACCGCTCCAACATATGTAACGTGGAATTCCACCTGGTAGGTAGGTCACATATGATGCGATGTTCCGGCAGGCGGTGTCGGCGCTGCAGAGCCGCAATGCGCGCTTTTGCCGTGCTGGAACGCCGCAAGTGAGCACACTCTAGGCGGACCTTGTGCAGCAGTGCATCAAGATCCGGATAGTCCCTCAAAAAGCTCTGCACGACCAAATTGAGCACATGTGCCAGACATGGGATGTGAGTGAGGTTGCCGAGGCCCAGAGCTGCCACCAGATTTCGGCCATTATCACACACTACCATGCCTGGCTGGAGATTCGCTGGCACAAACCACACATCGCTCTCCTGCTTGATGGCATTCCAGAGCTCCTGCGCTGTGTGGCTACGATTCCCCAAAAAAATTAATTTCAACACGGCCTGTTGACGTTTGGCCACGGCTGTGCTCATGTCGGTCGTAACAGGTACACGTTCATCACGGGTCCATGTGGAGGTGGACTGTGACGGCTCCTGCAGCGATGATTCTGAGGAACTGGTGTAAGAGGAGGAGTCAATGCGTACAGAATGGATTCCTGCAATCCTTGGAGTGGGCAGGACACGTCCTGCGCCACTCGCACGGTCTGTACCTGGCTCAACGACATTAACCCAATGGGCAGTGAGGGAAAGGTATCGCCCCTGTCCATGTTGACTGGTCCACGCATCGGTGGTGAGGTGGACCTTGCTACTGACGGCGTTCAGAAGCGCGTGTTTTATGTGTCCCTCCACATGCTTCTGCAGGGCAGGGACGGCTTGCCTGCTGAAGTAAAAGCGGCTGGGCACATTGTACTGTGGGACTGCCAATGACATCAAGTCACGGAAGCTGTCAGTCTCCACCAGCCTGAATGACAGCATTTCCAGTGACAGCAGTTTGGCAATGCCTGCAGTCAGAGCCTGTGCTCATGGGTGGTTTGACGAGAAAGGCCGCCTTTTCTCCCATGCCTGTACTACCGATGGCTGTAGACTGGGCTGGGAGTGTGTGGATGACTGGGAAAGTGGTGCTGCGGGTGGAATTACAGCGGGTCTCTGGACAACAGGGCCAGAGGTTCTTCCACGGCGATCCTGGGAGGAAGCCGAACCAGCTGCGTGTGAGCTAGAGGAAGAGGCAACACGAGCTGAAGAGGTGGTAGCTGCCGCTGTTGGTTGGCCTACCTCTTCAGTGTGTTTTTCTAACTCCGCCGGGTGCCTGTTGCGCACATGTTTCCACATGTTGGAGGTATTGAGGCTGCTGACATTTCGACCTCTTTTGACTTTTTGATGACACACGTTGCATCTGACATAGCAAATGTCATCTGCAACTGTGTCAAAAAAGGACCAGGCACTGCAAGTCTTGGGAGCGCCCTTTTTGGCCTTTGGAAGAGACATGCTCCTAACGGGTGCCAAAGCGGAGGCTGCAGGATCCGTGGTCTTCCCCCTCCCTCTCCCTCTTTGGGCCGTACGGGGAATCTCTTCCTCAGAGCTGCTCCCACCACCTTCCTGTCCCTCACGCCAAGATGGGTCGAGGACCTCATCATCTACACTACCCTCTGCCCCCAACTGCTCCTCCTGGGTAGTCTCAGCAGCAGAGCACGCACCAGTAAGTGGCACCTGAGTGTCATCATCAGCTGATGCGGCCTGCGATGTGGTGACCGGAGCCACTGGCCCACCCGCCTCTTCAGAGGAAGACAGAAAAAGCTGTTGGGCATCACTGCACCCTGCCTCTTCTTCCATTTCTCCAATGCTGCTTGGCTGGCCCCCTGTTTCCAAGCCAAGAGATTCAGAGAACAGAAGTAGAGACGGCTCCTGTCCTGGGCTCTCTGTCTGCCTGGGCAATTTGGCAGGTGGTGAAGAGACAGATGGCTGCTCTCCAGTGCTCTGTGTCTGAGAGGATGTGGCACTAATGGAAGTTGATGCATTAGCTGCCATCCATCCGACAACAGCTTCAATTTGGTCTTGACGCAGCAGCGGTGTACGACGCTCTGACACAAAGCTGCGCATGAACGACTGTTGCCTGGTGAAAGTGGGTGCTGATGAGTCACCGGTGCCCGCAGCAGGCACAGAATCCCCACGTCCCCTCCCTGCTCCGCGCCCACGCCCACGCCCACGTGCCTTACTCACTGCCTTCTTCATCTTGGTTGACTGATAAAGATAAGCAGAAAAGTACTAACGGATTTGTGTGCTTATTCCTGAGCAACTCCTCCTAACAGGTATAAGAAACACTAATTTTCTAAAGTGTGGACTAGACTTTAATATGAGCTAATGTGGCCTACAGAAATGTAAAGTGGTGTCACTGGTGTGTTTGGTGAACTTTATTATTTATTTCTTTTTTGGGGGCTGAACTGACAACAGATAGAGCTGCAGTCACACAGAGACCGTGCAGACAGCCGTAAACGGCGCTGCAAGGCCCAAAAACCCTCCTCTACTTTATCCTATGTAGTGTTTTTCCACAAATTAGCTGGAGACGGGTGGAAAGACACTAATAGGATTTTTTTAAATTAATTAGCAGCAGACTACACTACTTGAAAAAAAAATTAAAATTGATTTGGCGGTATGACGCAGTGAACAACCCTGAGCTGGAGACAACCAGGCTACGGCTGCTCACAGACTACAGGGCGAGCTGCAGTCACACGGAGACCGTGCAGACAGCCGTAAACGGCGCTGCAAGGCCCAAAAACCCTCCTCTACTTTATCCTATGTAGTGTTTTTCCACAAATTAGCTGGAGACGGGTGGAAAGACACTAATAGGATTTTTTTAAATTAATTAGCAGCAGACTACACTACTTGAAAAAAAATTAAAATTGATTTGGCGGTATGACGCAGTGAACAACCCTGAGCTGGAGACAACCAGGCTATGGCTGCTCACAGACTACAGGGCGAGCTGCAGTCACACGGAGACCGTGCAGACAGCCGTAAACGGCGCTGCAAGGCCCAAAAACCCTCCTCTACTTTATCCTATGTAGTGTTTTTCCACAAATTAGCTGGAGACGGGTGGAAAGACACTAATAGGATTTTTTTAAATTAATTAGCAGCAGACTACACTACTTGAAAAAAAATTAAAATTGATTTGGCGGTATGACGCAGTGAACAACCCTGAGCTGGAGACAACCAGGCTACGGCTGCTCACAGACTACAGGGCGAGCTGCAGTCACACGGAGACCGTGCAGACAGCCGTAAACGGCGCTGCAAGGCCCAAAAACCCTCCTCTACTTTATCCTATGTAGTGTTTTTCCACAAATTAGCTGGAGACGGGTGGAAAGACACTAATAGGATTTTTTTAAATTAATTAGCAGCAGACTACACTACTTGAAAAAAAAATAAAATTGATTTGGCGGTATGACGCAGTGAACAACCCTGAGCTGGAGACAACCAGGCTACGGCTGCTCACAGACTACAGGGCGAGCTGCAGTCACACGGAGACCGTGCAGACAGCCGTAAACGGCGCTGCAAGGCCCAAAAACCCTCCTCTACTTTATCCTATGTAGTGTTTTTCCACAAATTAGCTGGAGACGGGTGGAAAGACACTAATAGGATTTTTGTAAATTAATTAGCAGCAGACTACACTACTTGAAAAAAAAAAAAAAAAAAGAACAGTATGAGGCAATGAACCACCCTCCCTGAACTGAATACAACCAGCTATGGATGGCCTATGTGGCTGCACTCAGACTAGAGAGTGGGCTGCACTCACACACACACACACACACAGACCTTGCAGATCGCTGTGAAAACAGCGCTACAAGGCAAAAGCAAGGTGAATAGTAGGTGAACACAGCGGTTGCTAAATTAGCCTTTGGAAAGCACAAAGAAGCAAATCGCTATCTCTAAACTGTCCCTCAGTCAGCAAACAGCGTCCTGTCACTAACTGAATTCACAGCAGAGTGATCGGAAAATGGCGCCAGCGACTTTTAAACTGCATCATGACATCATTTCAGCAGCCAATCACAGCCTTGCCAGTAGTTTCATGCCCTCCATGCTAAACAGGATGTGCCCACACTTGGAATCATTCTCATTGGCTGAATTTCGGAATTTTGAATCTGGGAACTTCCGATTCCGGTATCCGATACGCGGCAAGTATCGGAATCCCGGTATCGGAATTCCGATACCGCAAGTATCGGCCGATACCCGATACTTGCGGTATCGGAATGCTCAACACTAGTGCTTACATTGATGCTGATTTCAGAGCTGACAAACTCCAGTTAAGCAATGTGATATTCCAGGGAAAGTAGAGGCCGACTACTAGTAAAATGTCCATTTGTATTGTTTTGCCTACACCTCCACCTTTTACACTTATCAACATACTGTGTACTACTCTTTTATCTGTGTAATAAAGTATCCATGAGAGCCTTATACTGTAGATTTGACTTCAGACTCCTATCATGCATGCATATAAGATGCACCACACAATTAAACTATAATATTTTTTTTCTTAAAATGTGTACAATAAAAAATTGTGAAGCATTTATCAAGTGGTATTGTATTATAATTTACTTTTGTGATATATATTTATTATTATTTATGTTCAGACAGCGTCTGGCAAGAAAAAATCCTTTTAAAGGTATTCTGTGCATCTCTGTATTTTTTTTTCTGTTACAAAGTCCGCAGTAATTTAAACTACAGAACAGTATACGTCGCCCAGATAAAATATCCCATATAATAAATTTATGACCAACTATAATAATGTTGCCCTGTTATAGCAGCGCTGATATATCATGCTTCTATTTCTGCCACATCCTGCATCTTACAAATATTTTAAAATTCTTCTTAAGAGCTGTAGCATCCAAGTGATCCAAGGGTCAGAGGACTGCTCAGACACTGTAGGGCAGACATTGACAGGAAGCGTGTTCTGTCCTTTGTGTCTTACCATGAAGGTTACCGGTGACAGTCAACTCAGCAACATTTACTTTCATTGATTTATGCATTTTCCTTTTAATATTTTTCTTATTATGGCTTTATTTTGACAAGTATAGGAACCATTTCTCTTTTTATCTGCACAAAATGAAATCATCAGCTGATATAAATTATACAGAATGCTCCTACAATGACTTTTGCTCCAGTAAAATCCAGTTAAGATCATCACTCGAGAAGAGATAGAAGAAAATATCACCATAGCTACTAAATTAACCGTTTATTTCATAAATGACTAACTGTATTTCCTCTGCAGTTCCCGAATAGCTTAAGAATAAATCTTTACCGTTTAAAACCTCAAATTGAGAAGATTGACCACACATCTCCATAGCAACATACTGTATCCGCACAAATTAAGTCTTCAGGGGTAGAGAGGAGTGCAGTCCATCATTATTCCGCCTAATACCGAGGCACTAACTCACATTCCTCACTTCTGCTCCTCTTTCTTTTATTATAATTATATACATCTGAAAAACTAGTAGAGTGAGAATTTCTCCTTCTGAAAGGTAGCTGATGTGCAGAGAAGTGCTACATCATTTTGTTTCACTTGTAGAAGACATTTCTAGATATTCTAACTTTCGAGCACCACTTCTAAAAATTGAAACATTTCATTTTATTCTGCTCTCCTATGCCAAGTGACACACTTTAATAACTCTATATAAACTCATTTGAATTAACCATGTGCCTTACAGATACATTTGAATTAACCATGCACCTAAACTAAGGAAGTGGTCTCCAATGTTTCAAATATGGGGTACAACCTCTGTAATTCAGCACATTCTTTTGGACAGACAGGGCATCTGATGTTTAAATGGAACCACTCAGCAGGTTTTTTCTACTCCATCAGAGAGCAGTATGATGTTGGGGCAGAGACCCTGATTCCAGTGATGTATCACTTACTGGGCTGGTTGCTACCATTTTTGATAAACTCACTGTTTTATCTGAAGCATTTCTCTGCTGAGCTCTGTGTAACTCCACACATAGCACCAGCTTATAGCTTTCTGCAAACACTGTGTATAGGCATAAAGCTGCCAATCAGTGGTGATGACGGGATTATACAAAGCTCATGAATATGGAGGACTACATGACAGCAGGTTTATTCTGGTGATATTCTCTTGCTGCTAAAATTCAGATTTTTTTATTTTGTCAAAACTACAGCAAGCAGCCCAGTAAGTAACACATTGCTGGAATTAAGATATCTGCCCTTATACCATAATGCTATCAGATTAGGTTGCAAAAACCTGATTACAGATTCCCATAAAGGAGTCGTCAACTTTAAAAAAGCATTCTTTTTCATATATTAGAGCATTCTGAATTAATAGGGCATGTTATCGAGACTTCATCAATTGGCAGCAGTGAAGAATGGGTATGATGGCAGTCTCTCTCTTTTAAGCACCCAGTTTGGCAATTTACTAAATTGACAGCTGTTTTATTTTAATGCACATTATTTTATTTTTCATATTCCTTGTGATGAACCTTTGCTGTCAAGTTTGTCAGTGGATTACATTTAATTGGTGCCACCCCAGCAGTGTGAGGTACCCTATCACTAAAAGAGATTATTAAAAGTGGGCTATCCTTTTAACTGTGAGACCTCCTGAAATAAGAAATAAATTGGAGCATTTTTGGCAAGTAATAACCTGTACAATGAACCACAGCAAGAATTTGTTCTAGGTGTTAAGAAATAAAATAATATAGAACTTTTGTACCATCAGACACATTTCAAGACCCAAAATTTGGTCTTGTAATAAACCACACTCCCCCATCTCTCTATTGATTGATATTGATTTCACAGCTCAAGCAGCGAGAGCAATCAATGAGCTCAGTGAATGGCAATCTGCTGGCATTTCTGCACGCTGCCTCCCCTGACACTCACTTGGCTCTTCTACCTGTCTACAGCAGAGGCAATGCTGGAGAAAAGTGTTATTTTCCTGCTGACCGATGTAACCGACTATATCTATGCTGGCATAATTGAATTTGATATAGTTTTTTCTTATTTTTTTTAGAAATATAAAACCATAAGCTGCAGTGTTTGTTTTCTAAATAGCATAAAATATTGCCATTTATTTTATTTTTAGTTACAAATGTTACCAGTAAATATTCATTGAATTCAACATTTTCCTCTTCTCGCTCTTTATTACAGCCTAAAGAAAAACAAAACTAATCAGTAACTGTTTTCAGAAGGGAAAACGACAAGACAGTGTAAACTATTCACCTAGATCAAGAAAACTCCACAAAGTAATATCTTAGTTATAACTATCAGTGCCATAATATGTGAGAAAAACATGTAGCCCTCTTATTTAAATGGAATCTGACACTGGGATTTTGACAATCTGACAGTAGCATAATGTGGAGAAAGAGACCCTGAATCTAGCGATGTGTCACTTACTGGGTTGCTTGCTGTAATTTTGATGTTTTACCAACAGGTGATTATCACTAGAGGACTAGTAAACCTGCAGCCATGTAGTCCCCCATATTCATGAGCTGTGTATAACTCCGCCCCTACACAGATTTTCTGCCTATGCACATTGTACCCATATTTCTGCCAATCAATGATGTGGGCTGGTTTATACGGAGCTCAGCATTCAGAGAACTGGTAGATCTGATGCAGATAGAAGTGATAGAAATATATAACACACCATCCAGTAAGTGATATATCGCTGGAATCAGGGTCTCTGCCCTTACAACATGCTGCTCTAAGATATGGAAGCCAAAACCTATAGACAGATTTCCTTTAAATTCTAATATTTTTGTCATTCCTATGTCTTGTAATAGGGCACTCCAAAGTCTGATTACTTTTACTGTAAAGAACTCTTTCCTACATGGATAGTGCACATGCAACATCTCTATAAGCAAAATCCTGTAGCTTGTTGAAATGTCTTTATACACGTTAATAAGATTAATTTTCTTTTATCCAAGATTATCAAATCCAAAATACAATTAAAGATGTGTCCAACTCCTAATTCTAAAAACTGGGGAATTTGGGGTCATTAATAAATGAAGTGAGTTTTTGACACTTCCTATACATGTCTCAGCTTGAACTAATGGGACATGGTCTGTAAGTTCTAGCATGACTACATAATTTTAAGTGGGGTGGCATATGGATTGGTAAAGCTCATTTTCAGCTGCATATTTCTAGTGTTTTTCTTCGCAATGCACAATGTATGTACCGTTTTCTATTGTAAATGCTGTTTTTATCTATAAAAGGTCAGTTGATTTCACAAGTGTTTTCTCTGTAAATACATTACACATTCTCTACATCTGATGTGACAATAACATACTTCAGTAATAAGGGTTTACAGCTTTCTGTTGTCAGTCCCCAACAGCTGCATTTACATGGGTTGTCCTTGTCATTTATTTTGCTGAACTATGAATAGAAGTAGGAGTTGAGCTCCAACTTTATAGATGCAGCCACTAAGTATTGAACAAAGCGGTGCTGTTCCTCCAAATACATGATTTATATCCAGCCACTGCAACAGTTAATAACAGCGGATTACTATGCGGTGCTGTGTGTCCAACATCCAACGATCTGATATTGATAACCTATTCTTAGTATTTGTCATCAATCATTAATATCAAAATAGTGAACTATTTCTATAAATGGTGTTAACCTGGGAGTGGCGCCCATGGGTTACAGTGCAAATGTTGGTCTACTATCATCCCCCGTTGTTTCAATGTTTGTGGATGGGCTTAATATGTGATAATTCTCCTACATACCGCTCAAATGTTTGTAATGCAAGCAATCAGGTTATTTCAGGTTTAAGTCACATAAGGGAAAAATACGGTAGGTGAAAGTAGTTAAAAAAAAAAGTAAAAAAAATGAAAATAAATCCCTAACATTTTAAATAACCTTCTTTTTGTCAAACCATAACTAAACTGCATCACTGATGTGACTGCTCCCAAACAATCCGGATCGTCATGTGACCTGGGCATAATGAATTATTGGCAGAAAAGTGAGTATAACTTTGCTTTTTTTCATTTTTAGTTTTGTGAAATAAATGGGTAAAAAAGGGCTGGGGAGTTTTTATTTCAAATAACGGAGTTTGTCTTTATTTCAATTAAACAACTTTACTCTGTGTTTGTCTTTATTACATTTGACTATGGGATTAGTAATGGAGGTGTCTTATAGACAACTTCTCCATTACTAACTCCTGGGCTTGATGTCAGTGGCCATAAAACAGCTGACATCAGCCTCACAACTCTTACCCCACTTGCCAGCACACCAGGGCAATCTGAAAGAGCAACACTAAGCACCAGAATTGGCGAATGTTATAGATGTCCGATTTCTGGGACAGCTGTGGGCTGATGTTCTTAGTCTGGGGGGAGGCTAATATCCATGGCTCCTTGATAGGCTATTAATATCAGCTCACAACTGTCTTGTTTAGCCTTTGCTGGTTAGTAATTATATGGGGGACCCCACATAAATTTTTTTTGGGGGAAGTCTCCCCTATAATAATTTGTAAATGCTAACCAAATAAATGTGAGCTGATATTAAAAGCCTGGGAACCTTTATGGCTATTGGCCCCTTCCCAGAGTATTAACATCAGCCCCAAGCCATCAGCTTTGCCTCGGCTGGTTCTGAAAATTACACTGTACAGTTTTTTAATTTATTTATTTATTACCAAGTACACTGAAATGCACATCCAAGGTAACTTTATTTCATAGCCTCCAGATTTTCCAGCAGCTGTAACACAAGTAACCTTATTATTAGTATCCAGATCTGATTGAGATAATTGGTCAGATAGGATAAGACTGCATAAAGGGCACGGTGGATTTTGAAAACAGTATTTCATATCCAAATAAAAGATATATTTTAACTTAACCCCTTCATGACCCAGCCTATTTTAACCTTAATGACCTGGGTGTTTTTTGCAATTCTGACCAGTGTCCCTTTATGAGGTAAAAACTCAGGAGCGCTTCAACGGATCCTAGCGGTTCTGAGATTGTTTTTTCGTGACATATTGGGCTTCACGTTAGTGGTAAATTTAGGTCGATAATTTTTGCATTTATTTGTAAAGAAAACGGAAATTTGGCAACAATTTTGAAAATTTCGCAATTTTCAAATTTTTAATTTTTATTCTGTTAAACGAGAGAGTTATGTGACACAAAATAGTTAATAAATAACATTATCCACATGTCTACTTTACATCAGAACAATTTTGGAAACAACATTTTTTTTTGCTAGGAAGTTATAAGGGTTAAAATTTGACCAGCGATTTCTCATTTTTACAACAAAATTTACAAAACCATTTATTTTAGGGACCACCTCACATTTAAAGTCAGTTTGAGGGGTCTATATGGCTGAAAATACCCAAAAGTGACACCATTCTAAAAACTGCACCCCTCAAGGTGCTTAAAACCACATTCAAGAAGTTCATTAACTCTTCAGGTGCTTCACAGCAGCAGAAGAAATATGGAAGGAAAAAATAAACATTTAACTTTCTAGTCACAAAGATGATCTTTTAGCAACAATTTTTTTTATTTTCCCAAGGGTAAAAAGAGAAACTGAACCCCAAAAGTTATTGTACAATTTGTCCTGAGTACGCCGATAACCCATATGTGGGGGGGGAACCACTGTTTGGGTGCATGACCGGGCTCGGAAGGGAAGGAGCGCCATTTGACTTTTTCAATGAAAAATTGGCTCCAATCTTTAGCGGACACCATGTCGCGTTTGGAGAGCCCCTGTGTGCCTAAACATTGGAGCTCCCCCACAAGTGACCCCATTTTGGAAACTAGACCCCCCAAAGGAACTTATCTAGACGCATAGTGAGCACTTTGAACCCCCAGGTACTTCATAAATTGATCCGTAAAAATGAAAAAGTACTTTTTTTTCACAAATAATTATTTTAGCCTCAATTTGTTCATTTCCACATGGGCAAAAGGATAAAATGGATCCTAAAATGTGTTGGGAAATTTCTCCTGAGTACACCAATACCTCACGTGTGGGGGTAAACCACTGTTTGTGCACACGGCAGGGCTCGGAAGGGAAGGTGTGCCATTTGACTTTTGAATGAAAAATTAGCTCCAATCGTTAGCGGACACCATATCGCGTTTGGAGAGCCCCTGTGTGCCTAAACATTGGAGCTCCCCCACATGTGACCCCATTTTGGAAACTAGACCCCCCAAGGAGCTTATCTAGATGTGCAGTGACCACTTTAAACCCCCAAGTGCTTCACAGAAGTTTATAACGCAGAGCTGTGAAAATAAAAAATCATTTTTCTTTCATCAAAAATGATTTTTTAGTCCACTATTCTTTATTTTTACAAGGGTAACTGGAGAAATTGGACCCCAAAAGTTGTTGTCCAGTTTGTCCGGAGTACGCTGATACCCCATATGTGGGGGGAACCACTGTTTGGGTACACCTCGGGGCTCAGAAGGGAAGTAGTGACATTTTGGAATGCAGACTTTGATGGAATGGTCTGCGGGCATCATATTACGTTTGCAGAGCCCCTGATGTGCCTAATCAGTAGAAACTCCCCCAACAAGTGACCCCATTTTGGAAACGAGACCCCCCAAGGAACTTATCTAGATATGTTGTGAGCAATTTGAACCCCCAAGTGCTTCACAGAAGTTTACAACGCAGAGCCGTGAAAATAAAAAATCATTTTTCTTTCCTCAAAAATGATGTTTTAGCAAGCAATTTTTTATTTTCACAAGGGTAACAGGAGAAATTGGACCCCAATAGTTGTTGCCCAGTTTGTACTGAGTACGCTGGTACCCCATATGTGGGGGTAAACCACTGTTTGGGTGCACGTCGGGGCTCGGAAGGGAGGGAGCACCATTTGACTTTTTGAACGCAAGATTGGCTGGAATCAATGGTGGCGCCATGTTGCGTTTGGAGACCCCTGATGTGCCTAAACAGTTGAAACCCCTCAATTCTAACTCCAACACTAACCAAAACACACCCCTAACCCTAATACCAACTCTAGCTATAACCCTAATCACAACCCTAACCCCAAAACACCCCTAACCACAACCCTAACCCCAACACACCCCTAACCTTAATCCCAACCCTAATACCAACCCTAACCCCAACACACCCCTAACCAAAACCCTAACCCTAACCACAAGCCTAATCTTAACCCTATTTCCAACCCTAGCCCTAAATCCAACCCTAACTCTAATTCCAACCCTAACCCTAAGGCTATGTGCCCACGTTGCGGATTTGTGTGAGATTTTTCTGCAGCATTTTTGAAAAATCCGCAGGTAAAAGGCACTGCATTTTACCTGCGGATTTACTGCAGATTTCCAGTGTTTTTTGTGCGGATTTCACCTGCGGATTCCTATTTAGGAACAGGTGTAAAATGCTGCGGAATCTGCACAAAGAATTGACATACTGCGGAAAATACAATGCAGCGTTTCCGCTCAGTATTTTCCGCACCATGGGCACAGCGAATTTGGTTTTCCATAGGTTTACATGGTACTGTAAACCTGATGGAAAACTGCTACGAATCCGCAGCGGCCAATCCGCTGCGGATCCGCATCCAAATCCGCACCGTGTGCACATAGCCTAATTCTAAAGGTATGTGCACATGCTGTGGAAAACGCTGCAGATCCACAGAGTTTCCGCAGCTGTGGGTCCGCAGCAGTTTCCCATGAGTTTACAGTTCAATGTAAACCTATGGGAAACAAAAAACGCTGTGCACATGCTGCAGAAAAAACTGTGCGGAAACGCAGCAGTTTACATTCCGCAGCATGTCACTTCTTTCTGCGGATTCCGCAGCGGTTTTACAGCTGCTCCTATAGAAAAGTGCAGTTGTAAAACAGCAGTGAAATCCGCAGAAAAACCGCAGAAAAACCACGGTAAATCCAAGATAATTTGATAAATCCGCAGTGCAAAACCGCTGCGGAAAAATCCGCAGAGGACCAAAATACGTGTGCACATAGCCTTACCCTAACCCTAACCCTAATTCTAACCCTAACCCTAACCCTAACCCTAGTTCTAGCCCTAGTTCTAACCCTAGTTCTAACCCTAACCCTAGTGAAAAAATAAAAGTAAATATATTTTCTTCATTTTATTATTGTCCCTGCCTATGGGGGTGATAAATGGGGGGGTTCATTTACTATTTTTTTTTAATTTTGATCACTGTGATAGGTTTTATCACAGTGATCAAAATGTACATGGAACGAATCTGCCGGCCGGCAGATTCGGCGGGCGCACTGCGCATGCGCCCGCCATATTTGAAGATGGCGGCGCCCATGGAACAGACAGACGGACACCGGGAGGCTCGGTAAGTATGAGGGGGGGTTCAGAGCACAGGGGGGGATCGGAGCACGGGGGGTGGGATAGGAGCACAGGGGGAGCAGACAGGAGGATGGGGGAGCGGACAGGCGGATGGAGGGGAGCAGAGCACAGGACGGAGGACTGGGGAGGAGATCGGTGGCAGTGGGGGGGCAGATCAGGGTTTCCAGCCATGGCCGATGATATTGCAGCATCGGCCATGGCTGGATTTTAATATTTCACCACTTTTCATAGGTGAAATATTACAAATTGCTCTGATTGGCTGTTGCACTTTCAACAGCCAATCAGAGCGATCACAGCCACATGGGGGCAAAGCCACCCCCCTGGGCTAAAGTACCACTCCCCCTGTCCCTGCAGATCGGGTGAAATTGGAGTTAACCCTTTCACCCGATTTGCAGGGACGCGATCCCTCTATGATGCCACATAGGCGTCACAGGTTGGATTGGCACCGACTTTCATGACGCCTACGTGGCGTCACAGGTCAGGAAGGGGTTAAGAATCCAACCTAGTCAGTGATAAATAACCTTAAAGTATCCCTCAAAGTTTCCCATTAGTTTTCCATGCCTTTCAGTTACCAGAAGACTCAGTGAACCCTGATAACCTTTAAAGTTACCTGAGTTCAGAGGCATCATGTCTCACAGTAGCTCTAAGGATAGACTGATGAATGCCTGAAAACTGGACTTGCATTCATTCATCAGTCCGGGATAGACTCTCCGCAGCATGAGTACCAGCTGCTATGAACCCACGTGACATTACAGTAAGGTTATCTTACAATAGTTCAGAGTGACACTATCTTCATGAGAATCGGGCACTGTGAACTGATATAACCTTAATCACGTCACCTCAATTCCCAGCAGCAGGTTCTCGCAGAGCGCAGCACGACACCCTGCAGTTGCTGCAGTTCCAGGGTATTTAAATAAATATTTAAAAAAACAGCAAGGGTCCTCCATTTTTTATAATCGGCCAAGCTATAACAGACAGCTGCGGGCTGCATTTCTCAGCTGTAAGCTTCACCTTGTCTGGTTATCTAAAATAGAGGGGCTCCCATGTATTTTTTTTAATTATTGCAATGAATGGAAGCAGAGGCACGGATGTTGCAGTGTACATTTGTTTATTGCTATTTTAGTTGAACCACTGGACCACTGTCCAGGGGGCTCCGAAGGGGGCATGACTATGCAAGCCCCAGACACCCGTAGTAAGACCCCTCAAACAGGGTCAGAATGGAATGTCCGAGGGATGCAGGTGCTACCTCCAGTTAGACCCCAGACACATGGAAGCTGTCCCAGCAGAACAGGTGGACTGGCAGAGATAGCAGGTGGCATTGAACTTGCGGGACGGCAAGCGGCTGAGCGAGACAGAACTGGCACAGGCAGAAGTGATGTCATCCTGGCTAACAGAGTGACGGACGGCTGAGCTGGATGGGACTGGCACAGGTAGAACTGGAGACGGAGTGACATACAGCAGGTACTCTGAGAAGACAAATAGTATTAGCTGGGTACTGGCAGGTCACTAGCCGTACACAGACAGAATGCAGGCACAATAGTACTGGAACCGGAAACTAGCAACGGGAAACATTTGTTGCTCTGGTGCCTCCCCCATGGCAGAGGCGCCAGAAATAGTACTTACAATTCAATCATTGATTCAGAGCATATTTGAAAAATGTGCGCTGTCTCTTTAAGAGACCGGAAGCGTGTGTGCATGCCCTCAGAGTCATACTCGGAGGCCTGCTGGCTGCGCACCAGGAAGCAGGAGCAGGAGAGGAGCCAGAGACCGAAGCCAGGCAGCAGGGAGCACACTGAGAGCGGGAACCTTGACGAAGACCCCAGGGAGGTACGGATGTTATAATTATTTAAATAAATCGTTTTAAAAACTGGGGTGGGCCCCCAGAGAAGCTGCATGTATTATGTATGTGCCAATTCTGATGCTTTGCCCAACTCTTCCCAATTGCCCTGGTGCGGTGGTAAGTAGGGTAATAGTATTGGGGTTGTTATCAGTTTTGTAATGTCAGCTGACATCAAACCCATGGTACTAATGGATACTAACCTCATAGTCAAATTTAATAAAGACACAAACAAAGAGTAATGTCTTTTAATTGAAATAAGCACACAAATCTCCCAGCAGTCTGCTTTATCTTGGTGGGTTGTCAAACATGGGGGAGGCCCCACACTTTTTTAAATTATTTATTTAAATAATTTAAAAAAATGGTGTGGGGACCACTCTATTTTTCATAACCAGCCAAGCTAAAGCTGACAGCTTAGGGTTGCAGCCCGCAGCTGTCAGCTGTAACTTGACTGGTTATAGAATAGAGGGGACCCTATGCCATTATTTCCTTTTATATATTTATTTATTACACAGCACTGGCTGGTAAATACCCTTATCAGCGTGTGCATGCTTTTGCAGCTTTCAGCAAGACCAGGCGTATGATGATGAGAGTCGTACTCTCATCAGCCAATACCTGTGACCGGCTGTAAAAAGGTTGTTGCTAGGGCTATGGCCAACCAGCCCCAGCTACTCACCTTCATCCTTCTGCTCCTGCGTTGTGGCATGTTACAGGATGGGGGTCGCAGCATATTCCTTCTGCGCTGCCGGTCTCACGGTCGGCAGCGGAACTCCGTTGTTCGTGCATGCACCTTATGGCGAAACCACGCACATTGCCTGGACTTTCTGTTTTTGCGGTGTCCTGACCCAGACTCAGCCAATGGAACCCATGTACCGGGTATATCAGGCCTCCCCCTCTTTGCTGAGGCGCCTGATTATTGTGTGCTACTCAGCATTCTTGCTTAGGCCTCTTTTGTATGTTTTCTGTTGTGAATTCTGCTTTTGGGTTCCCTCCGGTGGTAGTAGGTGGTAATGCAGTTGTCCCTGGGTTGCAGTCGTGGTCAGGTGTGTCTGCTGATTGCAGTTCTGACTGGGGTATTTAGGTGTGCAGGATTCATTAGTCCTTGCCAGTTGTCAATTGTTGTTCGGAGGTGTGGACCTCTGCCTGGTTCCTCCTGTCTTTCTGCCAAATCAGCAAAGATAAGTGTCTGTTTTTTTTTTCCTGTGGCACACATGCTGTGTGCTTCACAATTCAGTTGTATTCTTTGTGTTTTCTTGTCCAGCTTAGATTGTGTCAGTATTTTCTCAGTCTTGCTGGATTCTCTGGAGTGGCAGATATACATTCCATGTCTTTAGTTAGATTGTGGAACTTTTTGTATTATCTGTTGTGGATATTTTTGGAAGGGTTTTAATACTGACCGCCTAGTAATCTGTCCTATCCTTTCCTATTTAGATAGAGTGGCCTCTTTTGCTAAATCCTGTTTTCTACCTGCGTGTGTCTATTCTTCTCCTACTCACAGTCATTATTCATGGGGGGCTGCCTATCCTTTAGGGGTCTGCTCTGAGGCAAGATAGCATTCCTATTTCCATCTATAGGGGTATTTAGTCCTCCAGCTGTGTCGAGGTGTCTAGGGTTTGTTAGGCACACCCCACGGCTACTTCTAGTTGCGGTGTTAGTTCAGGATTTGCGGTCAGTACAGGTTCCACTGACTCCAGAGAAAGTTTTCATGCGGCTCCAAGGTCTCCGGATCATAACAGTACAACTGGCCAATAATGAGTTAAATGCATCTCAGAAGAAGGAAAGAAAGGTGTTGAGCCATTTTTTTTTTCTGCAGTCGGTTTTGTCTTCTCTTCCCTCTTTATTTATGGGTGGCTGAGGAGTCTTGTGCCAGCATGGATGTTCAGGAATTAGCTTCTCGTGTAGACCAGCTTGCTGCTAGGGTACGGGATATTTCTGATTATATTGTTCAGACTCCTGCTTTAGAGCCGAAGATTCCTACTCCTGATTTGTTTTTTGGTGATAGGTCCAAATTTTTGGGTTTTAAAAACAATTGTAAACTGTTTTTTGCTCTGAGACCGCGATCCTCTGGTGATTCCATTCAGCAGGTTAAAATTGTCATCTCCCTGCTGCGTGGCGATCCACAGGATTGGGCATTTTCCCTGGAATCTGGGAATCCGGCCTTGCTTAATGTAGATTCCTTTTTTCAGGCTTTAGGATTATTATATGATGAACCGAATTCTGTGGATCAAGCGGAGAAAACCTTGTTGGCCCTGTCTCAGGGTCAAGAGGCGGCAGAATTGTATTGTCAGAAATTTAGAAAATGGTCTGTGTTGACTAAATGGAATGATGATGCTTTGGCGGCAATTTCCAGAAAGGGTCTTTCTGAATCCCTTAAAGATGTTATGGTGGGGTTTCCCACGCCTTCCGGTCTGAGTGATTCTATGTCTCTGGCCATTCAGATTGATCGGCATTTGCGGGAGCGTCAAACTGTGTGCGCTGTGGGGTCGTCCTTAGAGCAAAGTCCTGAGCCAATGCAGTGTGATAGGATTTTGTCTAGAACGGAACGACAAGGATTCAGACGTCAGAATAGGTTGTGTTATTATTGTGGCGACGCTTCTCATGTCATTTCAGTCTGCCCTAAGCGGACAAAAAGGATCGCTAGTTCATTTACTATCAGTACTGTACAACCTAAATTTCTGTTATCGGTGTCCTTGATCTGCTCATTGTCATCATTTTCTGTCATGGCGTTTGTGGATTCAGGCGCCGCCTTGAGCTTAATGGATTTTGAGTTTGCCAGGCGTTGTGGTTTTCCCTTGCAGCCTTTGCAGAACCCTATTCCTTTAAGGGGGATTGATGCTACACCTTTGGCTAAAAATAAGCCCCAGTTTTGGACACAGGTGACCATGCACATGGCGCCAGCCCATCAGGAAGATTGTCGATTTCTGGTGTTGCATAATTTGCATGATGTTATCGTGCTGGGTTTCCCGTGGTTGCAGGTACATAATCCTGTGTTGGACTGGAAATCTATGTCTGTGACTAGTTGGGGTTGTCAGGGGGTTCATAATGATGTTCCTTTGATGTCAATCTCCTCTTCTTCCTCTTCTGAAATTCCAGAGTTTTTGTCTGATTTTCAGGATGTATTCGATGAGCCCAAGTCCAGTTCCCTTCCACCTCACAGGGACTGTGATTGTGCGATTAACTTGATTCCAGGCAGTAAGTTTCCTAAGGGCCGACTTTTCAACCTGTCTGTGCCTGAACATACCGCCATGCGGAGTTATGTTAAGGAGTCTTTGGAGAAAGGGCATATTCGGCCATCTTCTTCACCGTTGGGAGCAGGTTATTTTTTTGTTGCTAAGAAGGATGGCTTCTTGAGACCTTGTATTGATTATCACCAATTGAATAAGATCACGGTCAAGTTTCAATACCCTTTACCTTTGCTTTCCGATTTGTTTGCTAGGATTAAGGGGCTAGTTGGTTTACGAAGATTGACCTTCGGGGGGCATATAATCTTGTTCGTATTAAGCAGGGTGATGAATGGAAAACTGCGTTTAATACGCCCGAAGGCCATTTTGAATACCTTGTGATGCCATTCGGGCTCACTAACGCTCCATCTGTTTTTCAATCCTTCATGCATGATATCTTCTGGACTTATATTGATAAATTCTTGATTGTATATTTGGACGATATTTTGATTTTTTCTGATGATTGGAAGTCTCATGTGGAACAGGTCAGGATGCTATTTCAGATCCTTCGTGACAATGCTTTGTGAAGGGGTCTAAGTGTCTCTTTGGGGTGAAGAAGGTTTCTTTGTTGGGCTTTATTTTTTCTCCCTCATCTATGGAGATGGATCCAGTTAAGGTTCAGGCCATTCATGATTGGATTCAACCCACATCCGTGAAGAGCCTTCAGAAATTTTTGGGTTTTGCAAATTTTTATCGCCGGTTCATTGCTAACTTCTCCAGCGTGGTTAAACCCTTGACTGATTTGACAAAAAAAGGCGCTGATGTGGCGAATTGGTCCTCTGCAGCTGTCTCTGCCTTTCAGGAGCTTAAACGCCGATTTACTTCTGCTCCGGTGTTGCGCCAACCAGATGTTTCTCTTCCGTTTCAGGTTGAGATTGATGCTTCTGAGATTGGGGCAGGGGCCATTTTGTCTCAGAGGGATTCTGTTGGTTCTTTGATGAAACCGTGTGCCTTCTTCTCCCGCAAGTTTTCGCCTGCTGAACGCAATTATGATGTCGGCAATCGGGAGTTGTTGGCTATGAAGTAGGCGTTTGAGGAGTGGCGACATTGGCTTGAGGGAGCTAAGCACTGTATTGTGGTCCTGACCGATCATAAGAATTTGATTTACCTCGAGTCTGCCAAACGGCTGAGTCCTAGACAGGCTCAATGGTCCTTGTTTTTTCCCGTTTTGATTTCGTGGTTTCGTATCTTCCGGGTTCTAAGAATATTAAGGCTGATGCCCTTTCTAGGAGTTTTTTGCCTGATTCTCCTGAGGTCCTTGAACCGGTCGGCATTCTGAAAGAAGGGGTGGTCCTTTCTGCCATTTCCCCTGATTTACGGCGGGTTCTTCAGGAATTTCAGGCTGATAGACCTGACCGCTGTCCTGTGGGGAAATTTTTTGTTCCTAACAGATGGACTAGTAGAGTGATTTCTGAGGTTCACTGTTCTGTGTTGGCAGGTCATCCTGGTATTTTTGGTACCAGAGATTTGGTTGGTAGGTCCTTTTGGTGGCCTTCGTTGTCACGTGATGTGCGTTCATTTGTGCAGTCCTGTGGGACTTGTGCGCGGGCCAAGCCTTGTTGTTCCCGTGCTAGTGGGTTACTTTTGTCATTGCCGGTCCCTGAGAGGCCCTGGACGCATATTTCTATGGATTTTATTTCTGATCTTCCGGTTTCCCAGAGGATGTCGGTTATCTGGGTTGTTTGTGACCGGTTTTCTAAGATGGTTCATTTGGTGCCTTTGCCTAAATTGCCTTCCTCTTCAGAGTTGGTTCCGTTGTTTTTTCAGCATGTGGTTCGTTTGCATGGTATTCCGGAGAATATTGTGTCCGACAGAGATTCCCAGTTTGTTTCTAGGTTTTGGCGGGCCTTTTGTGCTAGGCTGGGCATTGATTTGTCTTTTTCTTCTGCATTTTATCCTCAGACAAATGGCCAGACTGAGCGAACTAATCAGACTTTGGAGACTTATTTGAGATGCTTTGTGTCTGCCGATCAGGAAAATTGGGTGGCCTTTTTGCCATTGGCCGAGTTTGCCCTTAATAATCGGGCTAGTTCGGCTACTTTGGTTTCGCCTTTTTTTTGTAATTTTGGTTTTCATCCTCGTTTTTCTTCTGGGCAGGTTGAGCCTTCTGACTGTCCTGGTGTGGATTCTGTGGTTGACAGGTTGCAGCAGATTTGGGCTCATGTGGTGGACAATTTGGTGTTGTCTCAGGAGGAGGCTCAACGTTTTGCTAACCGTCATCGGTGTGTTGGTTCCCGGCTTCGGGTTGGGGATTTGGTTTGGTTGTCTTCCCGTCATGTTCCTATGAAGGTCTCTTCCCCTAAGTTTAAGCCTCGGTTTATTGGTCCTTATAGTATTTCTGAGATTATTAATCCGGTGTCTTTTCGATTGGCGCTTCCGGCCTCTTTTGCTATCCATAATGTCTTTCATAGATCTTTATTGCGGAAATATGTGGTGCCCGTTGTTCTCTCTGTTGATCCTCCGGCCCCTGTTTTGGTTGATGGGGAGTTGGAGTATGTGGTTGAGAAGAATTTGGATTCTCGTTTTTCAAGGCGGAGGCTTCAGTACCTTGTCAAATGGAACGGTTATGGCCAGGAGGATAATTCTTGGGTTTTTGCTTCTGATGTCCATGCTGCTGATCTGGTCCGTGCCTTTCATCTGGCTCGTCCTGATCGGCCTGGGGGCGCTGGTGAGGGTTTGGTGACCCCTCCTCAAGGGGAGGGTACTGTTGTGAATTCTGCTTTTGGGTTCCCTCCGGTGGTAGTAGGTGGTAATGCAGTTGTCCCTGGGTTGCAGTCCTGGTCATGTGTGTCTGCTGATTGCAGTTCTGACTGGGGTATTTAGGTGTGCAGGATTCATTAGTCCTTGCCAGTTGTCAATTGTTGTTCGGAGGTGTGGACCTCTGCCTGGTTCCTCCTGTCTTTCTGCCAAATCAGCAAAGATAAGTGTCTGTTTTTTTTTTCCTGTGGCACACATGCTGTGTGCTTCACAATTCAGTTCTATTCTTTGTGTTTTCTTGTCCAGCTTAGATTGTGTCAGTATTTTCTCAGTCTTGCTGGATTCTTTGGAGTGGCAGATATACATTCCATGTCTTTAGTTAGATTGTGGAACTTTTTGTATTATCTGTTGTGGATATTTTTGGAAGGGTTTTAATACTGACCGCCTAGTAATCTGTCCTATCCTTTCCTATTTAGATAGAGTGGCCTCTTTTGCTAAATCCTGTTTTCTACCTGCGTGTGTCTATTCTTCTCCTACTCACAGTCATTATTCGTGGGGGGCTGCCTATCCTTTAGGGGTCTGCTCTGAGGCAAGATAGCATTCCTATTTCCATCTATAGGGGTATTTAGTCCTCCGGCTGTGTCGAGGTGTCTAGGGTTTGTTAGGCACACCCCACGGCTACTTCAAGTTGCGGTGTTAGTTCAGGATTTGCGGTCAGTACAGGTTCCACCAACTCCAGAGAAAGTTTTCATGCGGCTCCAAGGTCACCGGATCATAACAGTACAACTGGCCAATAATGAGTGAAATGCATCTCAGAAGAAGGAAAGAAAGGTGTTGAGCCATTTTTTTTCCTGCAGTCTGTTTTGTCTTCTCTTCCCTCTTTATTTATGGGTGGCTGAGGAGTCTTGTGCCAGCATGGATGTTCAGGAATTAGCTTCTCGTGTAGACCAGCTTGCTGCTAGGGTACGGGATATTTCTGATTATATTGTTCAGACTCCTGCTTTAGAGCCAAAGATTCCTACTCCTGATTTGTTTTTTGGTGATAGGTCCAAATTTTGGGGTTTTAAAAACAATTGTAAACTGTTTTTTTGCTCTGAGACCGCGATCCTCCGGTGATTACATTCTGCAGGTTAAAATTGTCATCTCCCTGCTGCGTGGCGATCCACAGGATTGGGCATTTTCCCTGGAATCTGGGAATCCGGCCTTGCTTAATGTAGATTCCTTTTTTCAGGCTTTAGGATTATTATATGATGAACCAAATTCTGTGGATCAAGCGGAGAAAACCTTGTTGGCCCTGTCTCAGGGTCAAGAGGCGGCAGAATTGTATTGTCAGAAATTTAGAAAATGGTCTGTGTTGACTAAATGGAATGATGATGCTTTGGTGGCAATTTTCAGAAAGGGTCTTTCTGAATCCCTTAAAGATGTTATGGTGGGGTTTCCCACGCCTTCCGGTCTGAGTGATTCTATGTCTCTGGCCATTCAGATTGATCGGCATTTGCGGGAGCATCAAACTGTGCGCGCTGTGGCGTCGTCCTTAGAGCAAAGTCCTGAGCCAATGCAGTGTGATAGGATTTTGTCTAGAACGGAACGACAAGGATTCAGACGTCAGAATAGGTTGTGTTATTATTGTGGCGACGCTTCTCATGTCATTTCAGTCTGCCCTAAGCGGACAAAAAGGATCGCTAGTTCATTTACTATCAGTACTGTACAACCTAAATTTCTGTTATCGGTGTCCTTGATCTGCTCATTGTCATCATTTTCTGTCATGGCATTTGTGGATTCAGGCGCCGCCTTGAGCTTAATGGATTTTGAGTTTGCCAGGCGTTGTGGTTTTCCCTTGCAGCCTTTGCAGAACCCTATTCCTTTAAGAGGGATTGATGCTACACCTTTGGCTAAAAATAAGCCCCAGTTTTGGACACAGGTGACCATGCACATGGCGCCAGCCCATCAGGAAGATTGTCGATTTCTGGTGTTGCATAATTTGCATGATGTTATCGTGCTGGGTTTCCTGTGGTTGCAGGTACATAATCCTGTGTTGGATTGGAAATCTATGTCTGTGACTAGTTGGGGTTGTCAGGGGGTTCATAATGATGTTCCTTTGATGCCAATCTCCTCTTCTTCCTCTTCTGAAATTCCAGAGTTTTTGTCTGATTTTCAGGATGTATTCGATGAGCCCAAGTCCAGTTCCCTTCCACCGCACAGGGACTGTGATTGTGCGATTGACTTGATTCCAGGCAGTAAGTTTCCTAAGGGCCGACTTTTCAACCTGTCTGTGCCTGAACATACCGCCATGCGGAGTTATGTTAAGGAGTCTTTGGAGAAAGGGCATATTCGGCCATCTTCTTCACCGTTGGGAGCAGGTTATTTTTTTGTTGCTAAGAAGGATGGCTCCTTGAGACCTTGTATTGATTATCACCAATTGAATAAGATCACGGTCAAGTTTCAATACCCTTTACCTTTGCTTTCCGATTTGTTTGCTAGGATTAAGGGGCTAGTTGGTTTACGAAGATTGACCTTCGGGGGGCATATAATCTTGTTCGTATTAAGCAGGGTGATGAATGGAAAACTGGGTTTAATACGCCCGAAGGCCATTTTGAATACCTTGTGATGCCATTCGGGCTCACTAACGCTCCATCTGTTTTTCAATCCTTCATGCATGATATCTTCCGGACTTATATTGATAAATTCTTGATTGTATATTTGGACGATATTTTGATTTTTTCCGATGATTGGAAGTCTCATGTGGAACAGGTCAGGATGCTATTTCAGATCCTTCGTGACAATGCTTTGTTTGTGAAGGGGTCTAAGTGTCTCTTTGGGGTGCAGAAGGTTTCTTTTTTGGGCTTTATTTTTTCTCCCTCATCTATGGAGATGGATCCAGTTAAGGTTCAGGCCATTCATGATTGGATTTAAGCCACATCCGTGAAGAGCCTTCAGAAATTTTGGGGTTTTGCAAATTTTTATCGCCGGTTCATTGCTAACTTCTCCAGCGTGGTTAAACCCTTGACTGATTTGACAAAAAAAGGCGCTGATGTGGCAAATTGGTCCTCTGCAGCTGTCTCTGCCTTTCAGGAGCTTAAACGCCGATTTACTTCTGCTCCGGTGTTGCGCCAACCAGATGTTTCTCTTCCGTTTCAGGTTGAGATTGATGCTTCTGAGATTGGGGCAGGGGCCGTTTTGTCTCAGAGGGATTCTGTTGGTTCTTTGATGAAACCGTGTGCCTTCTTCTCCCGCAAGTTTTCGCCTGCTGAACGCAATTATGATGTCGGCAATCGGGAGTTGTTGGCTATGAAGTGGGCGTTTGAGGAGTGGCAACATTGGCTTGAGGGAGCTAAGCACCGTATTGTGGTCCTGACCGATCATAAGAATTTGATTTACCTCGAGTCTGCCAAACGGCTGAGTCCTATACAGGCTCGATGGTCCTTGTTTTTTTCCCGTTTTGATTTCGTGGTTTCGTATCTTCCGGGCTCTAAGAATATTAAGGCTGATGCCCTTTCTAGGAGTTTTTTGCCTGATTCTCCTGAGGTCCTTGAACCGGTCGGCATTCTGAAAGAAGGGGTGGTCCTTTCTGCCATTTCCCCTGATTTACGGCGGGTTCTTCAGGAATTTCAGGCTGATAGACCTGACCGCTGTCCTGTGGGGAAATTGTTTGTTCCTAACGGATGGACTAGTATAGTGATTTCTGAGGTTCACTGTTCTGTGTTGGCTGGTCATCCTGGTATTTTTGGTACCAGAGATTTGGTTGGTAGGTCCTTTTGGTGGCCTTCATTGTCACGTGATGTGCGTTCTTTTGTGCAGTCCTGTGGGACTTGTGCGCGGGCCAAGTCTTGTTGTTCCCGTGCTAGTGGGTTACTTTTGCCATTGCCGGTCCCTGAGAGGCCCTGGACGCATATTTCTATGGATTTTATTTCTGATCTTCCGGTTTCCCAGAGGATGTCGGTTATCTGGGTTGTTTGTGACCGGTTTTCTAAGATGGTTCATTTGGTGCCTTTGCCTAAATTGCCTTCCTCTTCAGAGTTGGTTCCATTGTTTTTTCAGCATGTGGTTCGTTTGCATGGTATTCCAGAGAATATTGTGTCCGACAGAGGTTCCCAGTTTGTTTCTAGGTTTTGGCAGGCCTTTTGTGCTAGGCTGGGCATTGATTTGTCTTTTTCTTCTGCATTTCATCCTCAGGCAAATGGCCAGACTGAGCGAACTAATCAGACTTTGGAGACTTATTTGAGATGCTTTGTGTCTGCCGATCAGGATGATTGGGTGGCCTTTTTGCCATTGGCCGAGTTTGCCCTTAATAATCGGGCTAGTTCGGCTACTTTGGTTTCGCCTTTTTTTGTAATTTTGGTTTTCATCCTCGTTTTTCTTCTGGGCAGGTTGAGCCTTCTGACTGTCCTGGTGTGGATTCTGTGGTTGACAGGTTGCAGCAGATTTGGGCTCATGTGGTGGACTATTTGGTGTTGTCTCAGGAGGAGGCTCAACGTTTTGCTAACCATCGTCGGTGTGTTGGTTCCCGGCTTCGGGTTGGGGATTTGGTTTGGTTGTCTTCCCGTCATGTTCCTATGAAGGTCTCTTCCCCTAAGTTTAAGCCTCGGTTTATTGGTCCTTATAGTATTTCTGAGATTATTAATCCGGTGTCTTTTCGATTGGCGCTTCCGGCCTCTTTTGCTATCCATAATGTCTTCAATAGATCTTTATTGCGGAAATATGTGGTGCCCGTTGTTCCCTCTGTTGATCCTCCGGCCCCTGTTTTGGTTGATGGGGAGTTGGAGTATGTGGTTGAGAAGAATTTGGATTCTCGTTTTTCAAGGCGGAGGCTTCAGTACCTTGTCAAATGGAAGGGTTATGGCCAGGAGGATAATTCTTGGGTTTTTGCTTCTGATGTCCATGCTGCTGATCTGGTCCGTGCCTTTCATCTGGCTCGTCCTGATCGGCCTGGGGGTGCTGGTGAGGGTTCGGTGACCCCTCCTCAAGGGGAGGGTACTGTTGTGAATTCTGCTTTTGGTTTCCCTCCGGTTACCACCGGTGGTAATGCAGTTGTCTGTCATGAATCCCCAATGGCTAGGGATAGCACAGGACAAGCAAAGTACAAATAAATAACGGACGAGCTCTAGGGTGATGGAACCTGGGCTGACCGCTGCCCTACGCCTGACAAACGCAACTAGAGATAGCCAGGGAGCGTGCCTACGTTGGTTCTAGACGCCACGCACCAGCCTAAGAGCTAACTAGTACTGCAGAGAAAATAAAGACCTCACTTGCCTCCAGAGGAATGAACCCCAAAAGATATAGTTGCCCCCTCACATGTATTGACGGTGAAATGAGAGGAAGGCACACACATAGAGATGATATATATAGATTTAGCAAATTGAGGCCCGCTGTAAACTAGAAAGCAGAACGATACAAAAGGGGACTGAGCGGTCAGCAAAAAACCCTAATCAAAAAAACCATCCTGAGATTACAAGAACCCATGTGCCAACTCATGGCACATGGGGAGAACCTCAGTCCACTAGAGCTACCAGCTAGCATAGAGACATAATAAGCAAGCTGGACAAAAAACCAAACAACTGAAAAATCAGCACTTAGCTTATCCTGAAAGATCTGGGAGCAGGTAGGCAGGAACCAAACAGAGCACATCTGAATACATTGATAGCCGGCAAGGGAATGACAGAAAGGCCAGGTAAAATAGGAAACACCCAGCCTCTGATGGACAGGTGGAAACCAAAGGCCGCAACCCACCAAAGTCACCCAGTACCAGCAGTAACCACCAGAGGGAGCCCACAAACAGAATTCACAACAGTACCCCCCCCTTGAGGAGGGGTCACCGAACCCTCACGAGAACCCCCAGGGTGATCAGGGTGAGCTCTATGGAAGGCGCGGACCAAATCAGTCGCATGAACATCGGAGGCGACCACCCAGGAATTATCCTCCTGACCATAACCCTTCCACTTAACCAAATACTGGAGTTTGCGTCTGGAAACACGAGAATCCAAGATCTTCTCAACAACATACTCCAATTCTCCCTCCACCAGCACCGGAGCAGGAGGCTCAACCGAAGGAACAACGGGCACCTCATACCTCCGCAACAACGACCGATGGAACACATTATGAATAGCAAACGATGCTGGGAGATCCAAACGAAAAGATACAGGGTTAAGAATCTCCGAGATCCTATAAGGACCGATGAACCGAGGCTTGAACTTAGGAGAAGAGACCTTCATAGGGACAAAACGAGAAGACAACCACACCAAATCCCCAACAAGAAGTCGGGGACCCACGCGGCGACGGCGATTAGCAAACTGCTGAGTCTTCTCCTGAGATAACTTCAAATTGTCCACCACCTGATTCCAAATCTGATGTAGCCTGTCCACCACCATGTCCACTCCAGGACAATCCGAAGACTCCACCTGACCAGAGGAAAAACGAGGATGAAACCCCGAATTACAAAAAAAAGGAGAGACCAACGTGGCAGAACTAGCCCGATTATTAAGAGCAAATTCGGCCAGTGGCAAAAAAGCAACCCAGTCATCTTGGTCAGCAGAAACAAAACACCTCAAATAAGTTTCCAAGGTCTGATTAGTTCGCTCCGTCTGGCCATTCGTCTGAGGATGGAATGCAGACGAGAAAGACAAATCAATGCCCATCTGGGCACAAAACGTCCGCCAAAATCTAGACACAAACTGGGATCCCCTGTCAGAAACGATATTCTCCGGAATCCCATGCAAACGAACCACGTTCTGAAAAAATAAAGGGACCAACTCAGAGGAGGAAGGCAACTTAGGCAAGGGCACCAAATGAACCATCTTAGAAAAGCGGTCACACACAACCCAGATAACGGACATTTTCTGTGAAACCGGGAGATCAGAAATAAAATCCATGGAAATGTGCGTCCAAGGCCTCTTCGGGATGGGCAAGGATAACAACAACCCACTGGCCCGAGAACAGCAAGGCTTAGCTCGAGCACACACTTCACAAGACTGCACAAAGGTACGCACATCCCTAGACAAGGAAGGCCACCAAAAAGACCTGGCCACCAAGTCTCTAGTACCAAATATTCCAGGATGACCAGCCAACACAGAAGAATGGACCTCGGAGATGACTCTACTGGTCCAATCATCCGGAACAAACAGTCTTTCTGGTGGACAACGATCCGGTTTATCCACCTGAAACTCCTGCAATGCATGTCGCAAGTCTGGGGATACGGCGGACAATATTACCCCATCCCTAAGGATACCAGTAGGCCCAGAGTCTCCAGGAGAGTCAGGCACAAAACTCCTGGAAAGAGCATCTGCCTTCACATTCTTTGAACCTGGCAGGTATGAAACCACAAAATTGAAACGAGAAAAAAACAATGACCAACGAGCCTGTCTAGGATTCAAACGCCTGGCAGACTCAAGGTAAATGAGATTCTTGTGATCAGTCAAGACCACCACACGATGTTTAGCACCCTCAAGCCAATGACGCCACTCCTCAAATGCCCACTTCATGGCCAAAAGCTCCCGATTACCCACATCATAATTGCGCTCGGCGGGCGAGAATTTTCTAGAGAAGAATGCACATGGCTTCATCACCGAGCCATCAGAACTTCTCTGTGACAAAACCGCCCCTGCTCCAATCTCGGAAGCATCAACCTCAACCTGAAAAGGAAGTGAAACATCTGGTTGACACAACACAGGAGCAGAAGAAAACCGGCGCTTAAGTTCCTGAAAGGCCCCCACAGCCGCAGGAGACCAATTAGCAACATCAGCACCCTTTTTAGTTAAATCAGTCAAAGGTTTAACAATACTGGAAAAATTTGCAATGAACCGACGATAAAAATTAGCAAACCCCAAGAACTTCTGTAGGCTCTTAACAGATGTAGGTTGTGTCCAGTCACAAATTGCCTGAACCTTAACGGGATCCATCTCCATAGTAGAAGGAGAAAAAATGTACCCCAAAAAAGAAATCTTCTGGACTCCGAAGAGACACTTTGAGCCCTTCACAAACAGAGAATTGGCCCGCAGAACCTGAAACACCTTCCTGACCTGTAGAACATGAGACTCCCAGTCATCAGAAAACACCAAAATATCATCCAAATACACAATCATAAACTTATCCAGATATTCACGGAAAATATTGTGCATAAAGGACTGAAAGACTGACGGAGCATTGGAGAGTCCAAAAGGCATTACCAAATACTCAAAATGGCCCTCAGGCGTATTAAATGCGGTTTTCCACTCATCACCTTGTTTTATCCGCACCAGATTATACGCACCGCGAAGATCTATCTTAGTGAACCACCTAGCCCCCTTAATGCGAGCAAACAAGTCAGTCAATAATGGCAATGGATACTGATATTTGACTGTAATCTTATTCAGAAGGCGATAATCTATACAAGGCCTCAGGGAACCATCTTTTTTTGCCACGAAAAAAAAACCTGCTCCCAGAGGGGACGAAGATGGACGAATATGTCCCTTTTCCAAGGACTCCTTAATATAATTCCGCATAGCAGTATGCTCTGGCAGTGACAGATTAAATAAACGACCCTTAGGGAACTTACTGCCAGGAATCAATTCTATAGCACAGTCACAATCTCTATGAGGAGGGAGCGAATTGAGCTTAGGCTCCTCAAAAACATCCCTATAGTCAGACAAAAACTCAGGGATCTCAGAAGGAGTAGATGAAGCGATAGAAATCGGAGGTGCATCATCATGAACCCCCTGACATCCCCAGCTTAACACAGACATTGTTTTCCAGTCCAGGACAGGATTATGAGTTTGTAACCATGGCAGACCCAGCACTAGTACATCATGTAAATTATACAGTACAAGGAAGCGAATCACCTCCTGATGAACGGGAGTCATGCGCATGGTCACTTGTGTCCAATACTGCGGTTTATTCATAGCCAATGGTGTAGAGTCAATTCCCTTCAGAGGAATAGGGACTTCCAGAGGCTCCAGACTAAAACCGCAGCGTTTAGCAAATGACCAATCCATAAGACTCAGGGCAGCGCCCGAATCCACATAGGCATCAACGGAAATGGAAGACAGTGAAAAAATCAGAGTCACAGACAAAATGAACTTAGGCTGCAGAGTACCAATGGCAAAAGATTTATCAAGTTTTTTTGTGCGTTTAGAGCATGCTGATATAGCATGAGCTGAATCACCACAATAAAAACACAATCCATTTTTCCGCCTATAATTTTGCCGTTCACTTCTGGACTGAATTCTATCACATTGCATAGTCTCAGGTGCCTGTTCAGAAGACACCGCCAACTGGTGCACGGGTTTGCGCTCCCGCAAACGCCGATCAATCTGAATGGCCATAGCCATAGACTCATTCAGACCTGTAGGCGTAGGGAACCCCACCATAATATCCTTAATGGCCTCAGAAAGACCATTTCTGAAGTTTGCAGCCAGGGCGCACTCATTCCACTGAGTAAGCACCGACCATTTCCGAAATTTTTGACAATATATTTCCGCTTCATCATGCCCCTGAGAGAGGGCTAATAAAGCCTTTTCAGCCTGAATCTCCAGGTTGGGTTCCTCATAGAGCAATCCCAATGCCAGAAAAAACGCATCCACACTGAGCAATGCAGGATCCCCTGGTGCCAATGCAAATGCCCAATTCTGAGGGTCGCCCCGCAGGAAAGATATTACAATCCTGACCTGTTGAGCAGGGTCTCCAGAGGAGCGAGATTTTAAAGAAAGAAACAATTTACAATTGTTCCTGAAATTCAGGAAGGTAGATCTATCTCCAGAGAAGAACTCTGGAATAGGATTTCTAGGTTCAGACATGGGAGTGTGAACAACAAAATCCTGTATGTTTTGAACTTTTGCCGCCAGATTACTCAGGCTGGAAGCCAAACTCTGGACATCCATGTTAAACAGCTAAGATCAGAGCCATTCAAGGGTTAAGAGGAGGTAAGAAGCAGCTAGACAGCAATTAAGGGCTAGGCAGCAAAACTCTGAAGGGAAAAAAAAAAAAAAATTTTCCCTTAAACACTTCTTTTTCTCCTGCTTCAGCCCAAACAATTAACACTTTGTGGGCCGGCTATACTGTCATGAATCCCCAATGGCTAGGGATAGCACAGGACAAGCAAAGTACAAATAAATAACGGACGAGCTCTAGGGTGATGGAACCTGGGCTGACCGCTGCCCTACGCCTGACAAACGCAACTAGAGATAGCCAGGGAGCGTGCCTACGTTGGTTCTAGACGCCACGCACCAGCCTAAGAGCTAACTAGTACTGCAGAGAAAATAAAGACCTCACTTGCCTCCAGAGGAATGAACCCCAAAAGATATAGTTGCCCCCTCACATGTATTGACGGTGAAATGAGAGGAAGGCACACACATAGAGATGATATATATAGATTTAGCAAATTGAGGCCCGCTGTAAACTAGAAAGCAGAACGATACAAAAGGGGACTGAGCGGTCAGCAAAAAACCCTAATCAAAAAAACCATCCTGAGATTACAAGAACCCATGTGCCAACTCATGGCACATGGGGAGAACCTCAGTCCACTAGAGCTACCAGCTAGCATAGAGACATAATAAGCAAGCTGGACAAAAAACCAAACAACTGAAAAATCAGCACTTAGCTTATCCTGAAAGATCTGGGAGCAGGTAGGCAGGAACCAAACAGAGCACATCTGAATACATTGATAGCCGGCAAGGGAATGACAGAAAGGCCAGGTAAAATAGGAAACACCCAGCCTCTGATGGACAGGTGGAAACCAAAGGCCGCAACCCACCAAAGTCACCCAGTACCAGCAGTAACCACCAGAGGGAGCCCACAAACAGAATTCACAACAGTACCCCCCCCTTGAGGAGGGGTCACCGAACCCTCACGAGAACCCCCAGGGCGATCAGGGTGAGCTCTATGGAAGGCGCGGACCAAATCAGTCGCATGAACATCGGAGGCGACCACCCAGGAATTATCCTCCTGACCATAACCCTTCCACTTAACCAAATACTGGAGTTTGCGTCTGGAAACACGAGAATCCAAGATCTTCTCAACAACATACTCCAATTCTCCCTCCACCAGCACCGGAGCAGGAGGCTCAACCGAAGGAACAACGGGCACCTCATACCTCCGCAACAACGACCGATGGAACACATTATGAATAGCAAACGATGCTGGGAGATCCAAACGAAAAGATACAGGGTTAAGAATCTCCGAGATCCTATAAGGACCGATGAACCGAGGCTTGAACTTAGGAGAAGAGACCTTCATAGGGACAAAACGAGAAGACAACCACACCAAATCCCCAACAAGAAGTCGGGGACCCACGCGGCGACGGCGATTAGCAAACTGCTGAGTCTTCTCCTGAGATAACTTCAAATTGTCCACCACCTGATTCCAAATCTGATGTAGCCTGTCCACCACCATGTCCACTCCAGGACAATCCGAAGACTCCACCTGACCAGAGGAAAAACGAGGATGAAACCCCGAATTACAAAAAAAAGGAGAGACCAACGTGGCAGAACTAGCCCGATTATTAAGAGCAAATTCGGCCAGTGGCAAAAAAGCAACCCAGTCATCTTGGTCAGCAGAAACAAAACACCTCAAATAAGTTTCCAAGGTCTGATTAGTTCGCTCCGTCTGGCCATTCGTCTGAGGATGGAATGCAGACGAGAAAGACAAATCAATGCCCATCTGGGCACAAAACGTCCGCCAAAATCTAGACACAAACTGGGATCCCCTGTCAGAAACGATATTCTCCGGAATCCCATGCAAACGAACCACGTTCTGAAAAAATAAAGGGACCAACTCAGAGGAGGAAGGCAACTTAGGCAAGGGCACCAAATGAACCATCTTAGAAAAGCGGTCACACACAACCCAGATAACGGACATTTTCTGTGAAACCGGGAGATCAGAAATAAAATCCATGGAAATGTGCGTCCAAGGCCTCTTCGGGATGGGCAAGGATAACAACAACCCACTGGCCCGAGAACAGCAAGGCTTAGCTCGAGCACACACTTCACAAGACTGCACAAAGGTACGCACATCCCTAGACAAGGAAGGCCACCAAAAAGACCTGGCCACCAAGTCTCTAGTACCAAATATTCCAGGATGACCAGCCAACACAGAAGAATGGACCTCGGAGATGACTCTACTGGTCCAATCATCCGGAACAAACAGTCTTTCTGGTGGACAACGATCCGGTTTATCCACCTGAAACTCCTGCAATGCATGTCGCAAGTCTGGGGATACGGCGGACAATATTACCCCATCCCTAAGGATACCAGTAGGCCCAGAGTCTCCAGGAGAGTCAGGCACAAAACTCCTGGAAAGAGCATCTGCCTTCACATTCTTTGAACCTGGCAGGTATGAAACCACAAAATTGAAACGAGAAAAAAACAATGACCAACGAGCCTGTCTAGGATTCAAACGCCTGGCAGACTCAAGGTAAATGAGATTCTTGTGATCAGTCAAGACCACCACACGATGTTTAGCACCCTCAAGCCAATGACGCCACTCCTCAAATGCCCACTTCATGGCCAAAAGCTCCCGATTACCCACATCATAATTGCGCTCGGCGGGTGAGAATTTTCTAGAGAAGAATGCACATGGCTTCATCACCGAGCCATCAGAACTTCTCTGTGACAAAACCGCCCCTGCTCCAATCTCGGAAGCATCAACCTCAACCTGAAAAGGAAGTGAAACATCTGGTTGACACAACACAGGAGCAGAAGAAAACCGGCGCTTAAGTTCCTGAAAGGCCCCCACAGCCGCAGGAGACCAATTAGCAACATCAGCACCCTTTTTAGTTAAATCAGTCAAAGGTTTAACAATACTGGAAAAATTTGCAATGAACCGACGATAAAAATTAGCAAACCCCAAGAACTTCTGTAGGCTCTTAACAGATGTAGGTTGTGTCCAGTCACAAATTGCCTGAACCTTAACGGGATCCATCTCCATAGTAGAAGGAGAAAAAATGTACCCCAAAAAAGAAATCTTCTGGACTCCGAAGAGACACTTTGAGCCCTTCACAAACAGAGAATTGGCCCGCAGAACCTGAAACACCTTCCTGACCTGTAGAACATGAGACTCCCAGTCATCAGAAAACACCAAAATATCATCCAAATACACAATCATAAACTTATCCAGATATTCACGGAAAATATTGTGCATAAAGGACTGAAAGACTGACGGAGCATTGGAGAGTCCAAAAGGCATTACCAAATACTCAAAATGGCCCTCAGGCGTATTAAATGCGGTTTTCCACTCATCACCTTGTTTTATCCGCACCAGATTATACGCACCGCGAAGATCTATCTTAGTGAACCACCTAGCCCCCTTAATGCGAGCAAACAAGTCAGTCAATAATGGCAATGGATACTGATATTTGACTGTAATCTTATTCAGAAGGCGATAATCTATACAAGGCCTCAGGGAACCATCTTTTTTTGCCACGAAAAAAAAACCTGCTCCCAGAGGGGACGAAGATGGACGAATATGTCCCTTTTCCAAGGACTCCTTAATATAATTCCGCATAGCAGTATGCTCTGGCAGTGACAGATTAAATAAACGACCCTTAGGGAACTTACTGCCAGGAATCAATTCTATAGCACAGTCACAATCTCTATGAGGAGGGAGCGAATTGAGCTTAGGCTCCTCAAAAACATCCCTATAGTCAGACAAAAACTCAGGGATCTCAGAAGGAGTAGATGAAGCGATAGAAATCGGAGGTGCATCATCATGAACCCCCTGACATCCCCAGCTTAACACAGACATTGTTTTCCAGTCCAGGACAGGATTATGAGTTTGTAACCATGGCAGACCCAGCACTAGTACATCATGTAAATTATACAGTACAAGGAAGCGAATCACCTCCTGATGAACGGGAGTCATGCGCATGGTCACTTGTGTCCAATACTGCGGTTTATTCATAGCCAATGGTGTAGAGTCAATTCCCTTCAGAGGAATAGGGACTTCCAGAGGCTCCAGACTAAAACCGCAGCGTTTAGCAAATGACCAATCCATAAGACTCAGGGCAGCGCCCGAATCCACATAGGCATCAACGGAAATGGAAGACAGTGAAAAAATCAGAGTCACAGACAAAATGAACTTAGGCTGCAGAGTACCAATGGCAAAAGATTTATCAAGTTTTTTTGTGCGTTTAGAGCATGCTGATATAGCATGAGCTGAATCACCACAATAAAAACACAATCCATTTTTCCGCCTATAATTTTGCCGTTCACTTCTGGACTGAATTCTATCACATTGCATAGTCTCAGGTGCCTGTTCAGAAGACACCGCCAACTGGTGCACGGGTTTGCGCTCCCGCAAACGCCGATCAATCTGAATGGCCATAGCCATAGACTCATTCAGACCTGTAGGCGTAGGGAACCCCACCATAATATCCTTAATGGCCTCAGAAAGACCATTTCTGAAGTTTGCAGCCAGGGCGCACTCATTCCACTGAGTAAGCACCGACCATTTCCGAAATTTTTGACAATATATTTCCGCTTCATCATGCCCCTGAGAGAGGGCTAATAAAGCCTTTTCAGCCTGAATCTCCAGGTTGGGTTCCTCATAGAGCAATCCCAATGCCAGAAAAAACGCATCCACACTGAGCAATGCAGGATCCCCTGGTGCCAATGCAAATGCCCAATTCTGAGGGTCGCCCCGCAGGAAAGATATTACAATCCTGACCTGTTGAGCAGGGTCTCCAGAGGAGCGAGATTTTAAAGAAAGAAACAATTTACAATTGTTCCTGAAATTCAGGAAGGTAGATCTATCTCCAGAGAAGAACTCTGGAATAGGATTTCTAGGTTCAGACATGGGAGTGTGAACAACAAAATCCTGTATGTTTTGAACTTTTGCCGCGAGATTACTCAGGCTGGAAGCCAAACTCTGGACATCCATGTTAAACAGCTAAGATCAGAGCCATTCAAGGGTTAAGAGGAGGTAAGAAGCAGCTAGACAGCAATTAAGGGCTAGGCAGCAAAACTCTGAAGGGAAAAAAAAAAAAAAAATTTTCCCTTAAACACTTCTTTTTCTCCTGCTTCAGCCCAAACAATTAACACTTTGTGGGCCGGCTATACTGTCATGAATCCCCAATGGCTAGGGATAGCACAGGACAAGCAAAGTACAAATAAATAACGGACGAGCTCTAGGGTGATGGAACCTGGGCTGACCGCTGCCCTACGCCTGACAAACGCAACTAGAGATAGCCAGGGAGCGTGCCTACGTTGGTTCTAGACGCCACGCACCAGCCTAAGAGCTAACTAGTACTGCAGAGAAAATAAAGACCTCACTTGCCTCCAGAGGAATGAACCCCAAAAGATATAGTTGCCCCCTCACATGTATTGACGGTGAAATGAGAGGAAGGCACACACATAGAGATGATATATATAGATTTAGCAAATTGAGGCCCGCTGTAAACTAGAAAGCAGAACGATACAAAAGGGGACTGAGCGGTCAGCAAAAAACCCTAATCAAAAAAACCATCCTGAGATTACAAGAACCCATGTGCCAACTCATGGCACATGGGGAGAACCTCAGTCCACTAGAGCTACCAGCTAGCATAGAGACATAATAAGCAAGCTGGACAAAAAACCAAACAACTGAAAAATCAGCACTTAGCTTATCCTGAAAGATCTGGGAGCAGGTAGGCAGGAACCAAACAGAGCACATCTGAATACATTGATAGCCGGCAAGGGAATGACAGAAAAGCCAGGTAAAATAGGAAACACCCAGCCTCTGATGGACAGGTGGAAACCAAAGGCCGCAACCCACCAAAGTCACCCAGTACCAGCAGTAACCACCAGAGGGAGCCCACAAACAGAATCCACAACAGTTGTCCCTGGGTTGCAGTCCTGGTCAGGTGTGTCTGCTGATTGCAGTTCTGACTGGGGTATTTAGGTGTGCAGGATTCATTAGTCCTTGCCAGTTGTCAATTGTTGTTGGGAGGTGCAGACCTCTGCCTGGTTCCTCCTGTCTTTCTGCCAAATCAGCAAAGATAAGTGTCTGTTTTTTTTTCCTGTGGCACACATGCTGTGTGCTTCACAATTCAGTGCTATTCTTTGTGTTTTCTTGTCCAGCTTAGATTGTGTCGGTATTTTCTCAGTCTTGCTGGATTCTCTGGAGTGGCAGATATACATTCCATGTCTTTAGTTAGATTGTGGAACTTTTTGTATTATCTGTTGTGGATATTTTTGGAAGGGTTTTAATACTGACCACCTAGTAATCTGTCCTATCCTTTCCTATTTAGCTAGAGTGGCCTCTTTTGCTATATCCTGTTTTCTACCTGCGTGTGTCTATTCTTCTCCTACTCACAGTCATTATTCGTGGGGGCTGCCTATACTTTGGGGGTCTGCTCTGAGGCAAGATAGCATTCCTATTTCTATCTATAGGGGTATTTAGTCCTCCGGCTGTGTCGAGGTGTCTAGGGTTTGTTAAGCACACCCCACGGCTACTTCTAGTTGCGGTGTTAGTTCAGGATTTGCGGTCAGTACAGGTTCCACCGACTCCAGAGAAAGTTTTCATGCGGCTCCAAGGTCACCAGATCATAACAGTTTTCTCTGTGCTCATGTATGCCTTGTGGTTTTCCCATTTTCCCCTCCTTGTCTCTCCCGCAGTGTCTGCCCACTCCGTCCGTATCAGGAGGTCCCCTGCACCTGCTGCTCCTCCTCGTTGTTATCCCTGTCCCCCCGCCCAGTCCTTCGGCCTGTGCTCCTCTCCTATTCCTGGTCTCATGTATTCCACTTCATCCCTAGGAAGCTCACTTCCCCTAGCGTTACAGAATAAACAGGCCATGGATGGTGCAAGTTTCTCGGCTCAGAAAGAATTGGCCTTCCTGCGAGAGAACCAAAATCGCATAATTGTTATGATCCCAATGGCAGAGGATCTCTGATATTCCGGCAAGATAGAAAACATATAACTACTGCTCTAGGGAGGTGGAAAACTGGGCTAACCGCATACCTGATCCTGACACAAACAACTAAAAGTAGCCGGTGAACGTGCCTACATTGGTTCTAGACGTCTCGAGCCAGCCGGAGAACTGACTACCCCTAAAGGGAAAAAATAAGACCTCGCTTGCCTCCAGAGAAATTGAACCCCAAAGATATAGAAAGCCCCCAACAAATAATAACGGTGAGGCAAGAGGAAAACACAAACGTAGAGATAAACTAGATTCAGCAAAGTGAGGCCCAATAGTCTAGATAGCAGAAAATAGATAGTGGACTATGCGGTTAGCAGAAAACCCTACAAAACATCCACGCTGAACATTCAAGAACCCCCACACCGACTGACGGTGTGGAGGGAGAATATCAGCCCCCTAGAGCTTCCAGCGAGTCAAAAATCAAATGTAAAGCAAGCTGGACAAAAACACTGAATAATGCAAACGATCCAAATTGTACAAAGCAGACTTAGCTTTTTTTGCATGAGGCAGACTGAAAGGAATCCGGAGGAGACCAAATAGGTCTGGATACAACGATGCCAGGCAAGAGACTGAGTCCAGAGGAGACTCAAATAGGAAACACCCGCTGCTTAACGACACAGCTGGAGCTCAGGCCTGCAACAAGACATACCTAACACAATACCGTTAGTGACCACCAGAGGGAGCCCAGAAACACAGTTCACAACAGTACCCCCCCCTTGAGGAGGGGTCACCGAACCCTCACCAAGACCCCCAGGGCGATCAGGATGAGCAGCGTGAAAGGCATGAACCAAATCAGCCGCATGAACATCAGAGGCGACAACCCAGGAATTATCCTCCTGACCATAGCCTTTCCACTTAACTAAATACTGGAGTTTCCGTCTAGAGATACGAGAATCCAGAATCTTCTCCACCACGTACTCCAACTCACCCTCAACCAAAACCGGGGCAGGAGGCTCAACAGCAGGAACCATAGGCACCACGTACCGCCGCAACAAGGACCTATGGAACACATTATGAATAGCAAAAGACGCTGGAAGATCCAAGCGAAAAGACACCGGGTTAAGGATTTCCAAAATCTTATAAGGACCGATAAAGCGAGGCTTGAACTTAGGAGAGGAGACTTTCAAAGGAACATGCCGAGAAGACAACCAAACCAAATCCCCAACACGAAGTCGGGGACCCACACCGCGGCGGCGGTTGGCAAACCGCTGGGCCTTGTCTTGTGACAATTTCAAATTGTCCACCACATGGTTCCAAATCCGCTGCAACCTATCCACCACAGAATCAACCCCAGAACAGTCAGAAGGCTCAACCTGACCCGAGGAGAAACGAGGATGAAAACCAGAGTTGCAGAAAAAGGGTGAAACCAAGGTGGCAGAACTAGCCCGATTATTAAGGGCAAACTCGGCCAGTGGCAAAAAGGTAACCCAGTCGTCCTGATCAGCAGAAACAAAACATCTCAAATAAGTCTCTAACGTCTGATTAGTTCGCTCGGTCTGGCCATTAGTCTGAGGATGAAAAGCCAACGAAAAAGACAAATCAATACCCATCTTAGCACAAAAGGATCGCCAGAATCTGGACACAAACTGGGATCCTCTGTCAGATACAATATTCTCAGGGATGCCATGCAAACGAACCACATTCTGAAAGAACAAAGGAACCAAATCAGAGGAGGAAGGCAACTTAGGCAAGGGCACCAAATGGACCATTTTAGAAAAACGATCGCACACCACCCAGATGACAGACATCTTCTGAGACACCGGAAGATCCGAAATGAAATCCATGGAAATGTGCGTCCAAGGCCTCTTTGGGATAGGCAAGGGCAAAAGCAACCCGCTGGCACGAGAACAGCAAGGCTTAGCCCGAGCACAAATCCCACAGGACTGCACAAAAGAACGCACATCCCGCGACAAGGAAGGCCACCAAAAGGACCTGGCCACCAAATCTCTGGTACCGAAAATCCCAGGATGTCCCGCCAACACCGAAGAATGAACCTCAGAAATAACTCTGTTGGTCCATCCATCAGGGACAAACAATCTCTCTGGTGGACAACGATCAGGCCTATCAGCCTGAAATTTTTGCAGCCCTCGTCGCAAATCTGGGGAAATGGCAGACAAAATTACTCCCTCTCTGAGAATACCATCCGGCTCAGAGACTCCCGGAGAATCAGGCACAAAACTCCTAGAAAGTGCATCAGCCTTCACGTTCTTCGAACCAGGCAGGTACGAGACCACAAAGTCAAAACGGGAGAAAAACAACGACCAACGGGCCTGTCTAGGATTCAGGCGCTTGGCAGACTCGAGGTAAATCAGATTTTTATGATCAGTCAAGACCACCACACGATGTCTAGCTCCCTCGAGCCAATGTCGCCACTCCTCAAATGCCCACTTCATGGTCAACAACTCCCGATTACCAACATCGTAGTTCCGCTCAGCAGGCGAAAATTTCCTTGAAAAGAAGGCGCATGGCTTCATCACGGAGCCATCAGAACTTTTTTGCGACAAAACAGCCCCTGCACCAATTTCAGAAGCATCAACTTCAACCTGGAAGGGAAGAGAGACATCCGGCTGGCACAAGACTGGCGCTGAAGTAAACCGACGCTTCAGCTCCCGAAAGGCCTCCACGGCCGCAGGAGACCAATTTGCAACATCAGAACCCTTCTTGGTCATATCCGTCAAAGGTTTAACCATGCTGGAGAAATTAGCGATAAAATGACGGTAAAAATTAGCAAAGCCCAAGAACTTCTGCAGGCTCTTAACAGACGTGGGCTGAGTCCAGTCATGAATGGCACGGACCTTAACTGGGTCAATCTCCACAGTAGAAGGGGAAAAAATAAAACCCAAAAAAGAAACCTTCTGTACCCCAAAGATACATTTTGAGCCCTTCACAAATAGAGCATTCTCCCGCAAAACCTGAAACACCATCCTGACCTGGTTCACATGGGACTCCCAATCATCAGAAAAAACCAAAATATCATCCAGATAAATAATCATAAATTTATCCAGATATTTCCGGAAGATGTCATGCATGAAGGACTGAAACACAGAAGGAGCATTAGATAATCTGAAAGGCATCACCAGGTACTCAAAATGACCCTCAGGCGTATTAAATGCCGTTTTCCATTCATCTCCCTGCTTTATGCGCACAAGGTTATACGCACCACGAAGATCTATCTTGGTGAACCAACTGGATCCCTTAATCTGAGCAAACAAATCAGACAACAATGGCAAAGGATACTGAAATTTAACAGTGATCTTATTCAGAAGATGATAATCAATACAAGGTCTCAGAGACCCGTCTTTCTTGCCCACAAAAAAGAATCCTACACCAAGAGGGGACGAGGATGGGCGAATATGTCCCTTCTCCAAAGACTCCTTTATATATATCTCCGCATCGCGGCATGCTCTGGCACAGATAAATTAAAGAGTCGTCCCTTAGGAAACTTACTACCAGGAATCAAATCTATAGCACAATCACAGTCCCTATGAGGAGGAAGGGCACTGGACCTGGCCTCATTAAATACATCCTGAAAGTCTGACAAAAACTCAGGGATCTCAGAAGGAGTAGAAGAAGCAATAGACACCAATGGAGAATCGCCATGAATCCCCTGACACCCCCAACTAGACACAGTCATAGCTTTCCAATCTAAAACTGGATTATGGGCCTGTAACCATGGCAGACCCAAAACGACATCATCATGCATTTTATGCATTACCAAAAAACGAATCACCTCCTGATGTACAGGAGTCATGCACATGGTCACCTGCGTCCAATACTGAGGTTTATTCTCTGCCAATGGCGTAGAATCAATTCCTCTAAGAGGAATAGGATTTTCCAAAGGCTCCAGGATAAAACCGCAGCGCTTGGCAAATGACAAATCCATCAGACTTAAAGCAGCACCAGAATCCACAAAAGCCATAACTGAGTAAGAAGATAATGAACAAATTAAAGTCACAGACAAAATAAACTTAGGCTGAAAAGTACCAATGGCGACAGGATTAACTTTTTTCTTTAAACGTTTAGAGCATGCTGAGATAACATGTGTTGAATCACCACAGTAGAAACACAACCCATTTTGACGTCTATGATTTTGTCGCTCGGCTCTGGTCAGAATTCTGTCACATTGCATAGAATCAGGTGACCGTTCAGACAGCACCGCCAAAGGATTATCAGATTTGCGCTCCCGCAAACGTCGATCAATTTGAATGGCAAGAGCCATTGAATCATTTAGACCTGTAGGGATAGGAAACCCCACCATCACATCTTTAATGGCTTCAGAAAGACCATTTCTGAAATTTGCGGCCAGTGCACACTCATTCCATTGAGTAAGCACGGACCATTTCCGAAATTTTTGGCAATATACCTCAGCTTCGTCCTGACCCTGAGAGATAACCAACAACATTTTTTCAGCCTGATTTTCAAGATTAGGCTCCTCATAAAGCAAACCAAGTGCCAGAAAAAACGCATCAACATTCACCAATGCAGGATCTCCTGGCGCCAGGGAGAAGGCCCAATCCTGAGGGTCGCCACGCAAGAAGGAAATAACAATCTTAACTTGCTGAGCGGAATCACCAGAGGAACGAGGCTTCAGAGACAGAAACAATTTACAATTATTCCTAAAATTCAGGAATTTAGATCTATCTCCAAAAAACGGCTCAGGAATAGGTATTTTTGGTTCAGACATAGGGCTATGGACAACAAAATCCTGAATGCTTTGCACCCTAGCAGCAAGCAGATCCACACTAGAAGTCAGAGTCTGGACATTCATATCTGCAGCAGAGTTTCAGCCACTCAGAGAAAAAGGGGATGGAAGAAGCTAGGAAAACTGCAAAAAAAAAATAAAAAATCAGAACTTCTTTTTAATCCCGCTTCTGCGATGCATTAAACATTTTCTTTTTGGCCTGGCATTCTGTTATGATCCCAATGGCAGAGGATCTCTGATATTCCGGCAAGATAGAAAACATATAACTACTGCTCTAGGGAGGTGGAAAACTGGGCTAACCGCATACCTGATCCTGACACAAACAACTAAAAGTAGCCGGTGAACGTGCCTACGTTGGTTCTAGACGTCTCGAGCCAGCCGGAGAACTGACTACCCCTAAAGGGAAAAAATAAGACCTCGCTTGCCTCCAGAGAAATTGAACCCCAAAGATATAGAAAGCCCCCAACAAATAATAACGGTGAGGCAAGAGGAAAACACAAACGTAGAGATGAACTAGATTCAGCAAAGTGAGGCCCAATAGTCTAGATAGCAGAAAATAGATAGTGGACTATGCGGTTAGCAGAAAACCCTACAAAACATCCACGCTGAACATTCAAGAACCCCCACACCGACTGACGGTGTGGAGGGAGAATATCAGCCCCCTAGAGCTTCCAGCGAGTCAAAAATCAAATGTAAAGCAAGCTGGACAAAAACACTGAATAATGCAAACGATCCAAATTGTACAAAGCAGACTTAGCTTTTCTTGCATGAGGCAGACTGAAAGGAATCCGGAGGAGACCAAATAGGTCTGGATACAACGATGCCAGGCAAGAGACTGAGTCCAGAGGAGACTCAAATAGGAAACACCCGCTGCTTAACGACACAGCTGGAGCTCAGGCCTGCAACAAGACATACCTAACACAATACCGTTAGTGACCACCAGAGGGAGCCCAGAAACACAGTTCACAACACATAATGTCTTTTATGGAGTCTATGGAGTCTAGACAATCTTCACTACAGGTTTAAGACCTGGTAAATGCCACCCAGCTTGCTAGTCTTCAGCAGGTGCTCTGTTGTGATTCGGTTCGTGGGCTCCCCCGGTGGTCTCTTGTGGTACTGGTGTCCTGCAAGCTTTGCCTTCTCAGTTCACCTGTTCCTATCAGGATGTGGGAGTATCCTATTTAACCTTGCTCCTCTGTCATTCTAATGCTGGCCATCAATGTATCCAGAGTGATTCTGTTGCATGTTCCTGCTCCCAGTTTTCTGCTCAGCTAAGTTGGACACTTTAGTCCTTAAGTCTATTTTTGTATGTTTTGTCCAGTTTGCACTTATGTGAATCTCTGCAGCTGGAAGCTCTTGTTGGGCTGAAATTACCACTCCAGTGGCATGAGTTGTCACATGAGTTAAGGTAATTTCAGGATGGTGTTTTGAAGGGTTTTGCAGCTGACCGCGAAGTCCTCTGTTGTATCTTTCTGCTATTTAGTTAGCGGGCCTCTCTGTGCTAAATCTGCTTTCATACTACGTGTGTCTTTTCATCTGCTCTCACCGTTATTATATGTGGGGGGCTGCTATCTCCTGGGGGGACATTCTCTGGAGGCAAGCCAGGACTGTGTTTTCTTCTACCAGGGGTAGTTAGTTCTCCGGCTGGCGCGCGGCATCTAGAGACAACGCAGGAATGCCCCCTGGCTACTTCTAGTGTGGTGTGTAGGTTTAGCATCGCGGTCAGCTCTAGTTTCCATCACCCGAGAGCTTGTCCGTTTATTCTATGCTTCTGATGTTTCCTTGCCATTGGAAACCATAACAGTATGGCCAGCCCAAATGCTTAATCTATAGGCTGAAGCAGGAGAGAAAAGGAACTGTGTGAAACCTTTTTTTTTTCCTCTGAAGTTGCACTCCAGCTCTAATTGCAGTCTCCTGTTTTCCTCTCCTCTTAACCCCTGAATGGCTCAGACTTTATCTGTTGAAATATGGATCCCCAGAGTCTGGCTACCAATTTGTATAATCTTGCCTCTAAAGTTCAGAATATACAAGATTTTTTGTTACATGCTCCTCGGTCTGAACCTAAAATTCCTATACCGGAGTTTTTTTCTGGAGATCGATCTTGTTTTCTAAATTTTAAATACAATTGTAAATTGTTTCTTTCGCTGAGATCTCATTCTGCTGGAGATCCTGCCCAGCAAGTAAAAATTGTTATTTCTTTACTGCGGGGTGACCCCCAAAATTGGGCATTTTCATTGGCACCAGGGGATCCTGCGTTGCTCAATGTGGATGCGTTTTTTCTGGCTTTGGGGTTGCTTTATGAGGAACCAAATTTGGAGATTCAGGCTGAGAAAGCCCTAATAGCCCTCTCTCAGGGGCAAGATGAAGCCGAAATATATTGCCAAAAATTTTGAAAATGGTCTGTGCTTACTCAGTGGAATGAGTGCGCTCTGGCGGCAATTTTCAGAGAAGGTCTCTCTGATGCTGTAAAAGACGTCATGGTGGGGTTTCCTGCGCCTACTGGTCTGAATGAGTCCATGACAATGGCAATTCAGATTGATCGGCGTTTACGGGAACGCAAACCTGTGCACCAGTTGGCGGTGTCTTCTGAAGAGGCACCACAGAGTATGCAATGTGATAGCTTTCTGTCCAGAAGCGAACGACAGATTTATAGGTGCAAAAATCATTTGTGCTTCTATTGTGGAAATTCTACTCATGTTATATCAGCATGCTCTAAACGAACAAAGAAAGTTGATAAATCCTCTGCTATTGGCACTTTGCAGTCCAAGTTTATTTTGTCTGTAACTCTAATTTGTTCGTTATCTTCTATTGTTGCGGATGCGTATGTGGATTCTGGCGCCGCTTTGAGTCTTATGGATTGGTCCTTTGCCAGGCGCTGTGGGTTTGATCTAGAGCCTCTGGAAGTTCCTATACCTTTAAAGGGTATTGATTCTACACCATTGGCTAGTAATAAACCACAATACTGGACACAAGTGACTATGCGTATGACTCCAGACCATCAAGAGGTGATTCGCTTCCTTGTACTGTATAATCTACATGATGTGTTGGTGCTGGGATTGCCATGGTTGCAAACTCATAACCCAGTCCTTGACTGGAAAACAATGTCTGTACTAAGCTGAGGATGTCAGGGAAATCATGGGGACACATCTTTGGTCTCATTGCTTCGTCTATTCCCTCTGAAATTCCTGAGTTTTTGTCTGATTATCGTGAGGTTTTTGAGGAATCTACTCTTAATTCTCTTCCTCCTCACAGAGATTGCGATTGCGCTATAGATTTGATCCCTGGCAGTAAATTTCCTAAGGGTCGTCTATTCAATCTGTCTGTACCTGAACATGCTGCCATGCGAGAGTATATTAGGGAGTCCTTGGAAAAGGGACATATTCGTCCTTCTTCGTCTCTTCTTGGAGCGGGGTTCTTTTTCGTAGCTAAAAGCGATGGTTCTTTGAGACCTTGTATTGATTATAGACTCTTGAATAAGATCACAGTCAAGTATCAGTATCCTTTGCCATTGCTGACAGATTTATTTGCTCGCATTGAGGGGGCGAAGTGGTTCTCTAAGATTGATCTTCGCGGTGCGTATAATTTGGTGCGAATTAAGCAGGGGGATGAGTGGAAAACCGCATTTAATACGCCCGAGGGCCATTTTGAGTATTTGGTGATGCCTTTTGGTCTGTCAAATGCCCCTTCGGTCTTTCAGTCTTTTATGCACAATATTTTCCGTGAATATCTGGATAAATTTATGATTGTGTATTTGGACGATATCTTGATTTTTTCGGATGACTGGGAATCTCATGTTCAACAAGTTAGGAGGGTTTTTCAGGTTTTGCGGACCAATTCTCTGTTTGTTAAAGGTTCAAAGTGTGTTTTTGGGGTTCAGAAGATTTCTTTTTTGGGGTACATTTTTTCCCCCTCTTCTATTGAGATGGATCCTGTGAAGGTTCGGGCTATTTGTGACTGGACGCAACCGACTTCTCTTAAGGGCCTTCAGAAATTTTTGGGCTTTGCTAACTTTTATCGTCGATTCATAACTGGTTTTTCTAGCGTTGTCAGGCCTTTGACTGATTTGACTAAAAAGGGTGCTGATGTTGCAGATTGGTCTCCTGCTGCTGTGGAGGCCTTTCGGGAGCTTAAGCGCCGTTTTTCTTCTGCTCCGGTGTTGTGCCAGCCTGATGGTTCTCTTCCTTTTCAGGTGGAAGTTGATGCTTCCGAGATCGGAGCGGGGGCGGTTTTGTCGCAGAAAAGTTCAGATTGTTCAGTGATGAGACCTTGTGCGTTCTTTTCTCGAAAATTTTCGGCCGCCGAGCGAAATTATGACGTCGGTAATCGGGAGCTTTTGGCGATGAAGTGGGCATTCGAGGAGTGGCGTCATTGGCTTGAGGGTGCTAAACATCAGGTGGTGGTCTTGACTGATCACAAAAATTTGATTTATCTTGAGTCGGCCAGACGTCTGAATCCTAGACAGGCGCGCTGGTCGTTGTTTTTCTCCCGGTTTAATTTTGTGGTTTCGTATCTGCCAGGTACTAAGAATGTGAAGGCGGATGCCCTTTCTAGGAGTTTTGAACCTGATTCCCCTGGTGATTCTAAACCTACGGGTATACTTAAGGATGGGGTGATATTGTCTGCTGTCTTCCCAGACCTGCGACGTGCTTTACAAGAGTTTCAGGCGGATCGGCCGGATCGTTGTCCGCCTGGTAGATTGTTTGTGCCGGATGAGTGGACCAATAGAGTCATCTCGGAGGTTCATTCTTCTGCATTGGCAGGTCATCCGGGAATTTTTGGTACCAGATATTTGGTGGCTAGGTCCTTCTGGTGGCCTTCCCTGTCTCGGGACATGCGTACTTTTGTGCAGTCTTGCGATGTTTGTGCTCGGGCCAAGCCTTGTTGTTCTCGGGCTAGTGGGTTGTTGTTGCCCTTGCCTGTTCCTAAGAGGCCTTGGACACACATCTCTATGGATTTTATTTCTGATCTCCCTGTTTCTCAGAAGATGTCCGTCATTTGGGTGGTGTGTGACCGCTTTTCTAAGATGGTTCATTTGGTGCCCTTGCCCAAGCTGCCTTCCTCATCTGAGTTGGTGCCCCTGTTTTTTCAGAATGTGGTTCGGCTGCATGGTATTCCGGAGAATATCGTTTCCGACAGGGGATCCCAGTTTGTGTCCAGATTTTGGCGGGCGTTTTGTGCCAGGATGGGCATTGATTTGTCTTTTTCGTCTGCATTTCATCCCCAGACAAATGGCCAGACGGAACGTACTAATCAGACCTTGGAGACTTATTTGAGGTGTTTCGTGTCTGCTGATCAGGATGACTGGGTCTCCTTTTTGCCGTTGGCTGAGTTTGCCCTTAATAATCGGGCCAGTTCTGCCACTTTGGTCTCCCCTTTCTTTTGCAATTCAGGGTTCCATCCTCGTTTTTCATCTGGTCAGGTGGAGTCTTCGGATTGTCCTGGAGTGGATACCATGGTGGATAGGTTGCATCGTATTTGGGGGCAGGTGGTGGACAATTTGGAGTTGTCCCAGGAGAGGACTCAACGTTTTGCTAATCGCCATCGTCGTGTTGGTCCTCGTCTTCGTGTTGGGGACTTGGTGTGGTTGTCCTCCCGTTTTGTCCCTATGAGGGTCTCTTCTCCTAAGTTTAAGCCTCGGTTCATCGGTCCTTATAAGATTTTGGAAATTCTTAACCCTGTGTCTTTTCGTTTGGACCTCCCAGCATCCTTTGCTATCCATAATGTCTTCCATCGGTCATTATTGCGGAGGTATGAGGTACCACTTGTGCCTTCTGTTGAGCCTCCTGCTCCTGTGCTGGTTGAGGGTGAATTGGAGTACGTGGTGGAGAAGATCTTGGACTCCCGTGTTTCCAGACGGAGACTTCAATATCTGGTGAAGTGGAAGGGCTACGGTCAAGAGGATAATTCTTGGGTTACAGCTTCTGATGTTCATGCTTCTGATTTGGTCCGTGCCTTTCATAGGGCTCATCCAGATCGCCCTGGTGGTTCTTGTGAGGGTTCGGTGCCCCCTCCTTAAGGGGGGGGTACTGTTGTGATTCGGTTCGTGGGCTCCCCCGGTGGTCTCTTGTGGTACTGGTGTCCTGCAAGCTTTGCCTTCTCAGTTCACCTGTTCCTATCAGGATGTGGGAGTATCCTATTTAACCTTGCTCCTCTGTCATTCTAATGCTGGCCATCAATGTATCCAGAGTGATTCTGTTGCATGTTCCTGCTCCCAGTTTTCTGCTCAGCTAAGTTGGACACTTTAGTCCTTAAGTCTATTTTTGTATGTTTTGTCCAGTTTGCACTTATGTGAATCTCTGCAGCTGGAAGCTCTTGTTGGGCTGAAATTACCACTCCAGTGGCATGAGTTGTCACATGAGTTAAGGTAATTTCAGGATGGTGTTTTGAAGGGTTTTGCAGCTGACCGCGAAGTCCTCTGTTGTATCTTTCTGCTATTTAGTTAGCGGGCCTCTCTGTGCTAAATCTGCTTTCATACTACGTGTGTCTTTTCATCTGCTCTCACCGTTATTATATGTGGGGGGCTGCTATCTCCTGGGGGGACATTCTCTGGAGGCAAGCCAGGACTGTGTTTTCTTCTACCAGGGGTAGTTAGTTCTCCGGCTGGCGCGCGGCATCTAGAGACAACGCAGGAATGCCCCCTGGCTACTTCTAGTGTGGCGTGTAGGTTTAGCATCGCGGTCAGCTCTAGTTTCCATCACCCGAGAGCTTGTCCGTTTATTCTATGCTTCTGATGTTTCCTTAAACCATAACAGTGCTCTCGCAGCAGCATGATACGCTATTGCACATGCTGAGTTACATGGCCATTTGTACCATCTTCAGGCCGCCGCCCCAGCCTCTGCCCAGGTTCTTTCTTGCAACCCTGATTTGGCCTCTGTTCCACATCCTCCTCCTCTATTAGGGAAACACCCTAGGTATAGTGGTTTCCTGAACCAGTGCTGTCTCCATTTCGAGTTACTACCCCAGCAGTACCACACCAATTGGGCAAAAGTGGTGTTCATTGTGTCTCATCTGGAGGGTGAGGCCCTGGCTTGGGTAAACCCTTTTTGGGAATGTGATGACCCCACTATTTCTCGTCTACCGACTTTTTTGGACACCTTTTGTAGGGTTTTTGATGAACCGGGTCGGCTGGCTTCTACTACTGAGTCCCACTTTAATCTTCACCAGGGTACTCTCAGGGTTGGGCAGTACTCTATTCGTTTTCGTACCTTGTCCTCCCAATAGGGGTGGAATAATGAGGCGCTTGTCAGAGCTTTTTGGCGTGGACTTTATGGTAAAATTAAGGATGAACTTGTTGGCCGGGATACCCCAACTGCTATGGAGGATCTAATCTCTTTAGCCACATGCATTGCCCTGCGGTTCCAGGAGCACTCTCGTGAATCGGCTAGAGAGAGGAGATCTTTCAGATCATCTCCTTCCTTTCACAGGCCTCCCAGTACACATCCAACTGTAGCTTCCTCTGTCTCCACACCGGAGCCTATGCAAGTGGACTCACTCAAGATAGCTTGTTGGAAGGAGAGACTTGCGCAAGACTGTCACTATGGTTACCGAGGAGGCTGTGCTGCAAGTGGGAGCCCTGCATCAGGAGAAGATAGCCTTCTACGTGCTATGTAACCTATCTCATGCACTGCTTCTTGGTCTTCCTTAGCTAAGGGCACATGAGCCAGTCCTCAACTGGTGTTCGGGTGAAGTGCTTCATTGGGGACAATCTAGCCACGAACGGTGTCTGCTGTCTGTCTGTCCAGCAAGTTTGCTTCTATCTTCTTCTGTTCCTACAGGGCTGCTTTCCGCCTACTGGTCTTTTGCTGATGTCTTTGACAAGAAGGAGGCAGAAAGCCTTCCTCCTCATCGGCCATATGATTGCCTGATTGAGCTAAACCCCGGCATCACTCCTCCCAGGGGTAGAATATACCCGCTGTCTCCTGCGAAATCCCTGGCCATGTTTGAATATATCCAAAAGAATCTTGCCAAGGGGGTTATATGGAAGTCTTCCTCTCCTGCAGGTGCCAGATTCTTCTTTATCAAGAAGAAGGACAGATCTCTTCGGACGTGTATAGACTACAGAGGTTTGAATGACTTCACGGTCAAGAACAAATATCCCCTGCCACTGATTCCGGAACTTTTTGATTGTTTAAGAGGAGCCCGATCTTCTCCAAACTGAATCTTCATGGTGTTTAGAAGCTAATCCGTATTTGCACTGGGGATGAGTGGAAGACTACCTTTAATATGCGGGATGGACATTACGAATATTTAGTCATGCCTTTCGGTCTCTGCAATGGCCAAGCGGTGTTTCAGGAGTTTGTTAACGATATGCTCCAGGATCTACTACTGTATATTCATGTGTCGTGGTGTACCTGGATGACATTATCGTCTTTTCTCCTGATCTCTCTTCCCATAGAAGAAGTCTGCGTCTGGTATTGCAGTGACTGCGGAAGAATCGCCTATATGTCAAGATCAAGAAGTGCTTTTTTGAACAGACTTCCTTACCTTTCTTGGGGTATATTATCTCCGACTCTGGATAAAAAATGGATCCCGTGAAACTATCCGCCATTCTCAAATGGCTTTGTCCTGTTGGAGTCAAGTCCATCCAACAGTTCCTTGGTTTTGCAAATTATTACAGGCAGTTTATTCCTCATTTGTCCTCGGTGTCCAAGTCTATCACTGCTCCCATCCAAAAGGGGGCTAATACCAATGTCTGTACTTCGGAGGCCGAGAATGCCTTTCACACCCTGAAAGAACCCTTTGTGGTAGCTCCTGTGCTACATTGCCCAGAGATCAGCAGAGCGTTCATTCTTGAGGTGGATGCTTCCTCCACAGGAGATGGTCTGGTACTCTCCCAGAGATCTTCTTCAGGTCGGTTAGTCACCTGCAGATTTTTTTCCATAGCATTTACCACATCGGAATGCAACTATTCAATTGGAGACCGTGAGCTACTAGCCATTAAGTTGGCCCTGAAGGAGTAGTGATACCTTCTCGAAGGAGTTGTTCATCAATTTATAATCTTTATCGACCATAAAAATCTGGCTTATATCCAGTCCGCTCTGAGGCTAAATCCTCGGCAAGCAGGATGGTCCCTGTTTTTTGCCCATTTTGACTTTGAGCTTCATTTTATTCAGACAATAAAAATGTCAAGGCTGATGCCCTATCAAGATCCCATCAGCCATCCAATGTGAGTGAAGAGCCGTTGTACATTATTGATCCTATCAAGATCATAACTGTGGCTCCCTTAAATCTTGTTAACCCACCGTTGTGTAAAACTTTTGTGTCTGAGGATGACAGAAGAAGAGTGCTATGTTGGGGACATTTATTCATCTGTCCACAGGACAACTATTATTAGTATACTCCACAATAATTGGCTTTTATGGAAGAGTGGAAAGAAAAAAAATCATTTTTGAAGGCTAACCGTAAGAAGTCCTGTTTTCAGTTTGCAAAAAGCCATGTAGGGAACACACATAGCATGTGGAAAAAGGTGCTCTGGTCAGATGAGTCCAAAGTAGAACTTTTTTGGGCTAAATGCAAAATGCTAAGTGTGGAAAACAAACACTGCGCATCACCCTGAAAATACCATTCCCACCGTCAAACATGGTGGTGGCAGCATCCTGCTATGAAGTTGCTTTTCTTCAGTGAGGAAAGGGAAGTTGGTCCTAGATGATGGAAAGATAGATGAAGCTAAATACAGGGCAATTCTTGAAACTGGGATGTAGGTTCACCTTCCAGCAGGACAAGGAACCAAAACATACTGCCAGAGCAACAATGGAATCACTTAGATCAAAGTATATTCATGTGTTTGCATGACCCTGTCAAAGTCCAGACATAAATCCCATTGAGAATCTGGGGCAAGACTTGAAAATTGCTGTTCACAGACGTTCTCCATCTGAGTTAGAGCTAGTTTGCAAAGAAGAATGGGCAAAAATGTCAGTACGTAGATGTGCATAGCTGGTAGAGACATACCTAAAAAAACTTGTAGCAGTAATTGCAAAGACTGGTGGTCCTACAGCGTATTGACTCAGAGGGGCTGAACACAAATGCACATAATAACTTTCAGACTAATTTTTTTTTTAATTTAGAAATATATATATATACAGTTAGGTCCATATATATTTGGACAGAGACAACATTTTTCTAGTTTTGGTTATAGACAATACCACAATGAATTTTAAACAAAACAATTCAGATGCAGTTGAAGTTCAGACTTTCAGCTTTCATTTGAGGGTATCCACATTAAAATCGGATGAAGGGTTTAAGAGTTTCAGCTCCTTAACATGTGCCACCCTGTTTTTAAAAGGACCAAAAGTAATTGGACAGATTCAATAATTTTAAATAAAATGTTCATTTTTAGTACTTGGTTGAAAACCCTTGGCTGGCCATGACTGCCTGAAGTCTTGAACTCATGGACATCACCAGACGCTGTGTTTCCTCCTTTTTGATGCTCTGTCAGGCCTTCACTGCGGTGGTTTTCAGTTGCTGTTTGTTTGTGGGCCTTTCTGTCTGAAGTTTAGTCTTTAACAAGTGAAATGCGTGCTCAATTTGGTTGAGATCAGGTGACTGACTTGGCCATTCAAGAATATTCCACTTCTTTGATTTAATTAACTCCTGGGTTGCTTTGGCTTCATGTTTTGGGTCATTGTCTATCTGTAGGATGAAATGACGACCAATCAGTTTGGCTGTATTTGGCTGGATCTGAGCACACAGTGTGGCTCTGAATACCTCAGAATTCATTCGGCTGCTTCTGTCCTGTGTCACATCATCAATAAACACTAGTGACCCAGTGCCACTGGCAGCCATGCATGCCCAAGCCATCACACTGCCTCCACCGTGTTTTACAGATGAGGTGGTATGCTTTGGATCATGAGCTGTACCACGCCTTCGCCATACATTTCTCTTTCTATCATTCTGGTAGAGGTTGATCATGGTTTCATCTGTCCAAAGAATGTTCTTCCAGAACTGTGCTGGCTTTTTTAGATGTTTTATAGCAAAGTCCAGTCTAGCCTTTTTATTCTTGATTCTTGGCTTGATGAGTGGCTTGCACCGTGCAGTGAACCTTCTGTATTTACTTTCATGCAGTCTTCTCTTTATGGTAGATTTGGATATTGATACGCCTACTTCCTGGAGAGTGTTGTTCACTTGGTTGGCTATTGTGAAGGGGTTTCTCTTCACCATGGAGATTATTCTTCTATCCTCCACCACTGTTGTCTTCCGTGGACGCCCAGGTCTTTTTGCATTGATGAGTTCACCAGTGCTTTCTTTCTTTCTCAGGATGTACCAAACTGTAGATTTTGCCACTCCTAATATTGTAGCAATTTCTCGGCTTGTTTTTTTCTGTTTTCGCAGCTTAAGGATGGCTTGTTTCACTTGCATGGAGAGCTCCTTTGACCGCATGTTTACTTCACAGCAAAACCTTCCAAATGCAAGCACCACATCTCAAATCAACTCCAGGCCTTTTATCTGCTTAATTGAGAATGACATAACGAAGGGATTGCCCACACCTGTTCATGAAATAGCCTTGGAGTCAATTGTCCAATTACTTTTGGTCCCTTTAAAAACAGGGTCGCACATGTTAAGGAGCTGAAACTCCTAAACCCTTCATCCAATTTTATTGTGGATACCCTCAAATGAAAGCTGAAAGTCTGAACTTCAACTGCATCTGAATTGTTTTGTTTAAAATTCATTGTGGTAATGTCTATAACCAAAATTAGAAAAATGTTGTCTCTGTCCAAATATATATGGACCTAACTGTATATATATATATATATATATATATATATATATATAAATATATATAGTGACAGAGTCACTTACAATGTATGTAATGGGATATATGTATCTCGAAGATTGCCATCTTCCATGATGTGAAACCCAGAAGTTTCTCTCCAGCCTGTTATATGCTGAGCAGTTAATCGGTCGTGACAGGGATTGTTTATTTTTGAGTAGTTGTAAGAGATGGAGGGGGGACTACTCATCATATCTACACCTCAATGGTGTGGTTTGGCAGGTTAAGTATGAGGCCACTGAGTTTTTTTTTTGTGGTGTATGTTTTGAGACAAGGAAGGCTCCAGTCTAGAGCTCAAGTGTGAGCTGGAGGCTAAAGGCTTGAGCCACTGTGGAAAGGACTTTATATGTGCTCTTTGTTTTCACTTACACCAAAAAGGGCCATTTTGTGTTACTATTTAGTTTTTTCTGGTTTATGAAGCAATAAACCAGCCCAAGACTTTAACCCCAAGTGTTCCTGTGTCAACCCTAGTAGCAGGCAAGTGAGTGGCATTACCACAGTTGATGTTTCAAATGAAGGCAACATTCTAGTAACACGTGTAGCTGCTATGTCATGGATAAAGGTGGCTATAGGGATGGAAAAGCGCTAAGACAAAATGGAGGAGCTAATTAAGCACCTGATCCTAAGCCAGCAGCTGCAGCACCAAGAACAGCAGCAAGTACATAATGAGACAAATAAACTCCTGATGCAGCAGATCCAACAACAGCAACAGCAGTTGCAAGTCCTGACAGGGGATTTCCACAGTAGAGAAAAAGCAACTCCCCCCAGTTCAGGTGACTACACACACGTCTGGAAGACGGTAAAACGTGTCATGCAGAAGATGACCCTGGGGGATGGTGTGGAAGCCTTTCTCACAGTTTTCAAGAGGGTAGCTGATAGGGAGAGATTTCCGCCAGTTCAGTTGGCGGAGGTGCTGGCACCATATTTGACAGATGAGCCCTAAAAGGCATATTATGACTTAGCACTGTAGGATGCAAAGGAATACGTGAAGTTAAAACCCGAAATGTTGGCACACCTGGGAGTAAATATGTCATTTAGAACCCAGTGAGTCCACCGCTGGTCATATGCCGGTGACAAATGGTTGTAGCGAGAGTCTTCCACTCCTGCCCAGATAGTTGAGCATGTGGTGATGGACAAATTCATCCACTCCCTTCCCATGCTAGACCTGGGTTGCCAGGGCACTCCTCGGAACCCAGACAGCCTGATTGATCTAGTGGAGAGGTACCAGGTTGTCGATAAATCCCTATGGAAACAGGACATTGTCACTTCCCTGTCCTGGAATGCCCAAAGGGGCAGGCTCACTACAGAGTGTGTCTGCAGCCACGAATGGGGGGGGGGTCCAAATTCCACTAAGGAATTGCCAAAGGCTGTTTTTAAGGACGTAGTCTGTTGGCGATGTCACACTCCTGTACATATAGCCGCCCTGGTGTCATATGTCCCCTGAAGTAATGGACTGCAAGCTAGGAAAGTGTTGTTCCTATTATGCCTATCCAGCCTGTAGTGTGGACTATATACCCGACAAGGGGCCGCAGGCATGTGTCGTGTCAATTAATGGGGTAATGCTACCTGTGTTGTTGGACTTGGGAAGTCTGGTGACCCTGATCAGTGCTACACTTCCCCACCAGTTGATCCCTGATAAATTTGTGGACATTCGTTATATACAGTTATATGAAAAAGTTTGGGCACCCCTATTAATCTTAAGCTTAATGTTTTATAAAAAAATTTTTTTTTGCAACAGCTATTTGAGTTTCATATATCTAATAACTTGTGGACACAGTAATGTTTCTGCCTTGAAATGAGGTTTATTGTACTAACAGAAAATGTGCAATCTGCATTCAAACAAAATTTGACAGGTGCATAAGTATGGGCACCCTTATCATTTTCTTGTTTTAAATGCTCCTACCTACTTTTTACTGACTTACTAAAGCACTTTTTTGTTTTGTAACCTCATTGAGCTTTGAACTTCATAGCCAGGTATATGCAATAATGAGAAAAGCTACTTAAAGTGGCCACTTGCAAGTTGTTCTCCTGTTTGAATCTCTTCTGAAGAGTGCATCATGGGCTCCTCAAAACAACTGTCAAATGATCTAAAAACAAAAATTATTCAACATAGTTGTTCAGGGGAAGGATACAAAAAGCTGTCTAAGAGATTTAACCTGTCAATTTCCACTGTGAGGAACATAGTAAGGAAATGGAAGAACACAGGTACAGTTCTTGTTAAGGCCAGAAGTGGCAGGCCAAAAAAAACATCAGAAAGGCAGAGAAGAAGAATGGTGAGCTCAGTCAAGGACAATCCTCAGACCACCTCCAGAGAGCTGCAGCATCAACTTGCTGCAGATGGTGTCAATGTGCATCGGTCAACTATACAACGCACTTTGCACAAGGAGAAGCTGTATAGGAGAGTGATGCGAAAGAAGCCGTTTCTGCAAGAATGCCACAAATAGAGTCAGCTGAGGTATGCAAAAGCACATTTGGAGAAGCCAATTTCTTTTTGGAAGAAGGTCCTATGGACTGATGAAATCAAGATTGAGTTGTTTGGTCATACAAAAAGGCGTTATGCATGGCGGCAAAAAAACACAGCATTCCAAGAAAAACACTTGCTATCCACAGTAAAATTTTGTGGAGGTTCCATCATGCTTTGGGGCTGTGTGGCCAATGCCGGCACCGGGAATCTTGTTAAAGTTGAGGGGCGCATGGATTCCTCTCAGTATCAGCAGATTCTTGACAATAATGTTCATGAATCAGTGACAAAGTTGAAGTTACGCAGGGGATGGATCTTTCAGCAAGACAATGATCCAAAACACTGCTCCAAATCTACTCAGGCATTCATGCAGAGGAACAATTACACTGTTCTGGAATGGCCATCCCAGTCCCCAGACCTGAATATCATTGAACATCTGTGGGATCATTTGAAGAGGGCAGTCCATGCTCGGCGACCATCAAACTTAACTGAACTAGAATTGTTTTGTAAAGAGGAATGGTCAAAAATACCTTCATCCAGGATCCAGGAACTCACTAAAAGCTACAGGAAGCGACTAGAGGATCTACTAAATATTAATGTCATTTTTCTGGTGAGGTGCCCATACTTATGCACCTGTCAAATTTTGTTTGAATGCAGATTGCACATTTTCTGTTAGTACAATAAACCTCATTTCAAGGCAGAAACATTACTGTGTCCAACAGTTTTTAGATATATGAAACTGAAATATCTGTTGCAAAAAAAACTATTTTTATAAAACGTTAAGCTTAAGATTAATAAGGGTGCCCAAACTTTTTCATACAACTGTACATAGAGATGTCAAGGGATTCCCTGTGGCCAGAGTAACCATGGGAACAGACTGTGGTACAAAGTTCCATAAGATCGAGGTAGCAAGGATTTTTCCTTATTTTGGGACTTATGGCAAAAGGGGGCCTTATCACGTGTCTCAGAAAAAAGCCAGATGGCTCAGGAATAAACACATAAATGTAAAAAAGTTCTCCCTGTGTCAGTGCTGGGGAGGAAGACTACATGGTGACTGAGGAGGACAACCTTCCTGAGTTGAGTGTGTCCAGAGAGAACTTTGGTACTGTTCAAATTAGAGGCTTATCTTAAAGGGGGTGTTTGACAATGTTACTGCTCAAGAGCCGGGGGCAGACACCAGGTTCCAACACTTTACAATTATTGGGGAGTTATTTAATCTAAATGGAGGTGAGGAGAAATAGTGGAGCAGCTGTTAGTTCCAGGATCCTATCGATGGAGAGTTTTAGACATGGCCCACTTGCATGTTCTGGGGGGACATCTGGGTGTGGAAAAAACTCAGGAGAAAATAATGCAGAGTTTCTATTGGCCCGGATGTTACAGGGAGATCTTTAATTATTGTTGGTCCTGTCCCACCTGTCAGATTACCACTCCTCATTTCTGAAGTCCCCTAGTCCAGTTAACTGTTATAGAGGTTCCATTAGAGAGAATTGCGATGGACCTAGTAGGTTCCGTAGTTGCACAGGGACATGAATTCATGCTGGTGGTCATGAACTATGCGACCTGTTACTCCAAGGCTGAACAACTAAGTAACTTAAATGCCAAGAGTATAGCCCAAGAGCTTGTCCATATTTTTTCTAGGACAGGCCTGCCACTGGAGATCGTGATTGACCCAGGGGCACCCTTCATGAGCAAGGTGATGAAGGAGCAATGTAAGGTCCTCCAAATTGCACAACTGTGAACATCTCTCTGTCATCTGCAGACAGACGGCCTAGTGTGGCACTTTAATAAAACCTTAAAGGCGATGCTCAAGAAGTCATTGATAAGGATGGGCGAGAATGGGACTATCTGCTTCCGTTTCTGCTGTTCTCTGTCAGGGAAGTTCCTCAAGCCTTCACTGGTTTCTCTCCGTTAGAGATCCTGTATGGTAGACATCTGCAAGGGCTCCTATATATCTCCACAGAAACCTGGAAAGCCGAAGTCATGCCAGGGTTTATAACCAATAATCAAAATAACTTGGCACTCAGGAGAATATTTGCAAGATGATTATTCCATTTTATTTGTGCATCCAGTTAAAGAATAAACGTTTTCGGTTCACACATCAGACCTTCATCAGAAATTCCTTCTTATCAAACTGGAAAACTGCACGTAGCTGTATCAAGGCCAATTAGGCCTGCGCTGGGTGCCCCGGGACCAAGAGGAGAGAGGCAGAATGCCTCTGTATTCCTGAAGAGGCTGTGCTGGGTGCTGGCGCAAAACCGCCACTATGGATGGCGCTTATAATGCCGGCTATGTGGCGTGGAGGCAGAAGTTCCCGGAGAAGTTTCCTTATCTAGGGTTTATAACCAGTCAGAGAGACTGACGCAGTTTCAGGCTAGGGACTGTGTAATGGTGCTTATCCCCATGGTAGAGAGCAAGTTCCTGGCCAAGTGGCAAAGCCCATATGAGGTGGTAGAAAAATTGAGGAAGGTTAATTACAAGGTCCACAAGCCAGAACAAAGGAAGCCTTACCCTGTATACCACGTGAACTTGCTCAAGCCGTGGCAAGATCAGGAATCGCTGGAAGCTTCTTACATGGGAGCCTTTCCTGGGGCAAAAGTAGAAGAAGTCACAATTGCAGAGGCTCTATCGCCTGTTATGACCCCAATGGCAGAGGGTCTCAGGAATAAATACCAAGTCTGCAAACACAAAAAACCAGCTCATAGGGCAGTGGTAACTGGGCTGACCATATATCTAATCCTAGCACCACAAATAGAAGTAGCCGGGGAACGTGCCTACGTTGGTTCTAGACGTCTCGCGCCAGCCGGAGAACTAACTAACCCTAGAAGGGAAAAGAAAGACCTTTCTTGCCTCCAGAGAAATGACCCCAAAAGTTGGATACAAGCCCCCAACAAATAATAACGGTGAGGCAAGAGGAAAAGACAAACATAAGAATGAGCTAGGTATTTAGCAAAGAGAGGCCCACTAGCTAATAGCAGAATATAGTAAGATGACTTATATGGTCAGCAAAAACCCTATTAAAATATCCACGCTGGATATTCAAGAACCCCCGAACCGTCTAACGGCCGGGGGGAGAACACCAGCCCCCTAGAGCTTCCAGCAAGGTCAGAAATCACATTTAGTACAAGCTGGACAAAAATAGTAGCAAAGCAAGTAACTCAAAAAACAAAGAAGCAAGACTTAGCTTAATTTTGCAAGAGCCAGGACCAGCAGACAGGAGCAACAGAAGGATCTGATTACAACGATGCCAGGCACTGGACTAAGGATCCAGGAAGTTAATATAGCGACACCCCTGGACTAACGACCCAGGTGAGTGCCAAACAGAAAAAAGACAATCCCAGAGTCATACCACCAGTGACCACAAGAGGGAGCCAAAAAGTCTAATTCACAACAGTACCCCCCCCTTAAGGAGGGGTCACCGAACCCTCACCAAGACCACCAGGGCGATCAGGATGAGCAGCGTGAAAGGCACGAACTAAATCGGCCGCATGCACATCAGAGGCAACCACCCAGGAATTATCCTCCTGACCATAGCCCTTCCACTTGACCAGATACTGAAGCCTCCGCCTGGAGAGACGAGAATCCAAGATCTTCTCCACCACGTACTCCAACTCGCCCTCAACCAACACCGGAGCAGGAGGCTCAACAGAAGGAACCACAGGTACAACGTACCGCCGCAACAAAGACCTATGAAACACGTTGTGAATGGCAAACGACACAGGAAGATCCAAGCGAAAGGACACAGGATTAAGGATTTCCAATATCTTGTAAGGACCGATGAAGCGAGGCTTAAATTTAGGAGAGGAGACCTTCATAGGAACAAATCGAGAAGACAGCCATACCAAATCCCCAACACGAAGTCGGGGACCCACACCGCGGCGGCGGTTGGCAAAACGCTGAGCCTTCTCTTGTGACAACTTTAAGTTGTCCACCACATGATTCCAGATCTGCTGCAACCTATCCACCACAGAATCTAACCCAGGACAGTCAGAAGGCTCCACATGTCCCGAGGAAAAACGAGGATGGAAACCAGAGTTGCAGAAAAATGGCAGACAAGATAACTCCCTCTTTAAGAATACCAACTGGTTCTGCGACTCCCGGAGAGTCAGGCACAAAGCTCCTTGAAAGAGCATCAGCCTTCACATTCTTTGAACCTGGTAAATACGAGACCACAAAGTCAAAACGGGAGAAAAACAATGACCAGCGGGCCTGTCTAGGATTCAGGCGTTTAGCAGACTTGAGATACATCAAATTTTTGTGATCAGTCAAGACCACCACACGATGCTTAGCACCCTCGAGCCAATGACGCCACTCCTCAAATGCCCACTTCATGGCCAACAACTCCCGATTGCCAACATCATAATTCCGCTCAGCAGGCGAAAACTTCCTCGAGAAAAAGGCACAAGGTCTCATCACAGAGCAACCAGCGCCTCTCTGTGACAAAACGGCCCCTGCCCCAATCTCAGTAGCATCCACTTCAACCTGAAAGGGAAGTGAGACATCAGGCTGGCACAAAACAGGCGCTGAAGTAAACCGGCGCTTCAACTCCTGGAAAGCCTCCATGGCTGCAGTAGCCCAGTTAACAACATCAGAACCTTTCTTGGTCATATCCATCAAAGGTTTAGCAATGCTAGAAAAATTAGCAATAAAACGACGGTAGAAGTTAGCAAAACCCAAGAACTTCTGAAGACTCTTAACTGACGTGGGTTGAGTCCAATCATGAATAGCACGGACCTTGACTGGGTCCATCTCCACCGCAGAAGGGGAAAAAATAAACCCCAAAAAGGGAACCTTCTGTACTCCAAAGAGACACTTTGAGCCCTTAACAAATAAAGCATTCTCACGCAAAACCTGAAACACCATCCTGACCTGCTCTACATGCGAGTCCCAGTCATCAGAAAAAACCAGAATATCATCCAGATAAACGATCATAAATTTATCCAGATACTTCGGGAAAATATCATGCATAAAGGACTGAAACACTGAAGGAGCATTAGAGAGCCCAAAAGGCATCACCAAGTACTCAAAATGACCTTCGGGCGTATTAAACGCGGTTTTCCATTTATCTCCTCGCTTAATGCGCACAAGGTTGTACGCACCACGAAGATCTATCTTGGTGAACCACTTGGCACCTTTAATTCGGGCAAACAAGTCTGACAACAGAGGCAAAGGATACTGAAATTTAACAGTGATTTTATTCAAAAGCCGATAGTCAATACAAGGTCTCAAAGATCCGTCCTTCTTGGCCACAAAAAAGAATCCTGCACCAAGAGGGGAAGAGGAAGGACGGATATGCCCCTTCTCCAGAGATTCCTTGATATACGAACGCATTGCGGTATGCTCAGGTACAGACAGATTAAATAGTCTTCCCTTAGGAAATTTGCTACCTGGAATCAAATCTATGGCACAGTCACAGTCCCTATGAGGAGGCAGCACACTGGACCTGGATTCGCTGAACACATCCTGATAATCAGACAAATACTCAGGAACTTCCGAAGGAGTAGAGGAAGCAATAGACACCGGCGGGGAATCACCATGAATACCCTGACAGCCCCAACTTGACACAGACATTGCCTTCCAATCCAAGACTGGATTATGAGTCTGTAACCATGGCAGACCCAAAACGACCAAATCATGCATCTTATGCAGAACAAGAAAACGAATCACCTCCCGATGTTCAGGAGTCATGCACATGGTTACCTGTGTCCAAAACTGCGGTTTATTTTCCGCCAATGGCATAGCATCAATACCCCTCAGATGGATAGGATTAACCAACGGCTCAAGAACAAAACCACAGCGCTTGGCAAATGACAGATCCATAAGACTCAGGGCAGCACCTGAATCCACAAACGCCATAACAGGGAAAGAGGACAATGAGCAAATTAAAGTCACAGACAAAATAAATTTAGGTTGCAAATTACCAATGGCGACAGGAATAACAATCCTTGTTAGGCATTTAGAGCATGCTGATATAACATGTGTAGAATCACCACAGTAAAAACACAACCCATTCTGACGTCTATGATTTTTCCACTCATTTCTGGTCTGAATTCTATCACATTGCATCAAATCAGGTGTTTGTTTAGACAACACCACCAGAGGATTAGCGGTTTTGCGCTCCCGCAAACGCCGGTCAATTTGAATAGCCAGCGCCATGGAATCATTCAGACTTGTAGGAATGGAGAAACCCACCATCACATTCTTAATGGCTTCAGAAAGGCCATTTCTGAAGTTTGTAGCCAGAGCACACTCATTCCACTGAGTAAGCACGGAACATTTCCAAAATTTTTGGCAATACAATTCAGCTTCATCCTGGCCCTGAGAAATAGCCAGCAAGGCTTTTTCTGCCTGAACCTCAAGATTGGGTTCCTCGTAAAGCAATCCGAGCGCCAGAAAAAACGCATCAATATTTGCCAATGCCGGATCTCCTGGCGCTAGCGAGAAAGCCCAATCCTGAGGGTCGCCCCGTAAAAAAGAGATAACAATTTTAACTTGCTGAACTGAGTCTCCAGATGAACGGGGTCTCAGAGATAGAAACAATTTACAATTATCCCTGAAATTCCTAAACTTAAATCGGTCTCCAGAAAACAGTTCAGGAATAGGTATTTTAGGTTCAGACATAGGACTACTGGTAACAAAATCTTGTATGCTTTGCACACGAGCAGCAAGCTGGTCCACACTTGTAATCAAGGTCTGGACATTCATGTCTGCAGCAAGCTCAAGCCACTCAGAGGTAAAGGGGAGGAAGAGAGGAAAAAAAAAAAAAAAAAATTCAGAATTTCCTTTCTTATATCCCACTTCTGCAATGCATTAAACATTCAATGTAGGCCTGGCATACTGTTATGACCCCAATGGCAGAGGGTCTCAGGAATAAATACCAAGTCTGCAAACACAAAAAAACAGCTCATAGGGCAGTGGTAACTGGGCTGACCATATATCTAATCCTAGCACCACAAATAGAAGTAGCCGGGGAACGTGCCTACGTTGGTTCTAGACGTCTCGCGCCAGCCGGAGAACTAACTAACCCTAGAAGGGAAAAGAAAGACCTTTCTTGCCTCCAGAGAAAAGACCCCAAAAGTTGGATACAAGCCTGTTATGGTTCTCAATGGCAAGAGAACATAGCCCAGCAAACATAAGAACTAGCTCTTGGAAGGATGGAAACTAAACTGACCATGAACTAAACCTGCCGCACAACTAACAGTAGCCGGGTAGCGTAGCCTGCATTTTATCCCTAGACGCCCAGCGCCGGCCGGAGGACTAACTAATCCTGGCAGAGGAAAATATAGTCCTGGCTCACCTCTAGAGAAATTTCCCCGAAAGGCAGACAGAGGCCCCCACAAATATTGGCGGTGATTTTAGATGAAATGACAAACGTAGTATGAAAATAGGTTTAGCAAAATTGAGGTCCGCTTACTAGATAGCAGGAAGACAGAAAGGGCACTTTCATGGTCAGCTGAAAACCCTATCAAAATACCATCCTGAAATTACTTTAAGACTCTAGTATTAACTCATAACATCAGAGTGGCAATTTCAGATCACAAGAGCTTTCCAGACACAGAAACGAAACTACAGCTGTGAACTGGAACAAAATGCAAAAACAAACAAGGACTAAGTCCAACTTAGCTGGGAGTTGTCTAGCAGCAGGAACATGCACAGAAAGGCTTCTGATTACAATGTTGACTGGCATGGAAGTGACAGAGGAGCAAGGCTAAATAGCGACTCCCACATCCTGATGGAAACAGGTGAACAGAGAGGATGATGCACACCAGTTCAATTCCACCAGTGGCCACCGGGGGAGCCCAAAATCCAATTTCACAACAGTACCCCCCCCTCAAGGAGGGGGCACCGAACCCTCACCAGAACCACCAGGGCGATCAGGATGAGCCCTATGAAAGGCACGGACCAAATCGGAGGCATGAACATCAGAGGCAGTCACCCAAGAATTATCCTCCTGACCGTATCCCTTCCATTTGACCAGATACTGGAGTTTCCGTCTGGAAACACGGGAGTCCAAGATTTTTTCCACAACGTACTCCAACTCGCCCTCAACCAACACCGGAGCAGGAGGCTCAACGGAAGGCACAACCGGTACCTCATACCTGCGCAATAATGACCGATGAAAAACATTATGAATAGAAAAAGATGCAGGGAGGTCCAAACGGAAGGACACAGGGTTAAGAATCTCCAATATCTTGTACGGGCCGATGAACCGAGGCTTAAACTTGGGAGAAGAAACCCTCATAGGGACAAAACGAGAAGACAACCACACCAAGTCCCCAACACAAAGCCGAGGACCAACCCGACGCCGGTGGTTGGCAAAAAGCTGAGTCTTCTCCTGGGACAACTTCAAATTGTCCACTACCTGCCCCCAAATCCGATGCAACCTCTCCACCACAGCATCCACTCCAGGACAATCCGAAGATTCCACCTGACCAGAAGAAAATCGAGGATGAAACCTCGAATTACAGAAAAAGGGAGACACCAAGGTGGCAGAGCTGGCCCGATTATTGAGGGCAAACTCCGCTAAAGGCAAAAAAGCAACCCAATCATCCTGATCTGCAGACACAAAACACCTCAAATATGTCTCCAAGGTCTGATTCGTCCGCTCGGTCTGGCCATTAGTCTGAGGATGGAAAGCAGACGAGAAAGACAAATCTATGCCCATCCTAGCACAGAATGCTCGCCAAAATCTAGACACGAATTGGGTACCTCTGTCAGAAACGATATTCTCCGGAATACCATGCAAACGGACCACATTTTGAAAAAACAGAGGAACCAACTCGGAAGAAGAAGGCAACTTAGGCAGGGGAACCAAATGGACCATCTTAGAGAAACGATCACACACCACCCAGATGACAGACATCTTCTGAGAAACAGGAAGATCCGAAATAAAATCCATCGAGATGTGCGTCCAGGGCCTCTTCGGGATAGGCAAGGGCAACAACAATCCACTAGCCCGAGAACAACAAGGCTTGGCCCGAGCACAAACGTCACAAGACTGCACGAAACCTCGCACATCTCGAGACAGGGAAGGCCACCAGAAGGACCTTGCCACCAAATCCCTGGTACCAAAGATTCCAGGATGACCTGCCAACGCAGAAGAATGAACCTCAGAAATGACTTTACTGGTCCAATCATCAGGAACAAACAGTCTACCAGGTGGGCAACGATCAGGTCTATCCGCCTGAAACTCCTGCAAGGCCCGCCGCAGGTCTGGAGAAACGGCAGACAATATCACTCCATCCTTAAGGATACCTGTAGGTTCAGAATTACCAGGGGAGTCAGGCTCAAAACTCCTAGAAAGGGCATCCGCCTTAACATTCTTAGAACCCGGCAGGTAGGACACCACAAAATTAAACCGAGAGAAAAACAACGACCAGCGCGCCTGTCTAGGATTCAGGCGTCTGGCGGACTCAAGATAAATTAGATTTTTGTGGTCAGTCAATACCACCACCTGATGTCTAGCCCCCTCAAGCCAATGACGCCACTCCTCAAAAGCCCACTTCATGGCCAAAAGCTCCCAATTCCCAACATCATAATTCCGCTCGGCGGGCGAAAATTTACGCGAGAAAAAAGCACAAGGTCTCATCACGGAGCAATCGGAACTTCTCTGCGACAAAACCGCCCCAGCTCCGATTTCAGAAGCGTCGACCTCAACCTGAAAAGGAAGAGCAACATCAGGCTGACGCAACACAGGGGCGGAAGAAAAGCGGCGCTTAAGCTCCCGAAAGGCCTCCACAGCAGCAGGGGACCAATCAGCAACATCAGCACCCTTCTTAGTCAAATCAGTCAATGGTTTAACAACATCAGAAAAACCAGCAATAAATCGACGATAAAAGTTAGCAAAGCCCAAAAATTTCTGAAGACTCTTAAGAGAAGAGGGTTGCGTCCAATCACAAATAGCCTGAACCTTGACAGGATCCATCTCGATGGAAGAGGGGGAAAAAATATATCCCAAAAAGGAAATCTTTTGAACCCCAAAAACGCACTTAGAACCCTTCACACACAAGGAATTAGACCGCAAAACCTGAAAAACCCTCCTGACCTGCTGGACATGAGAGTCCCAGTCATCCGAAAAAATCAAAATATCATCCAGATACACAATCATAAATTTATCCAAATAATCACGGAAAATGTCATGCATAAAGGACTGAAAGACTGAAGGGGCATTTGAAAGACCAAAAGGCATCACCAAATACTCAAAGTGGCCCTCGGGCGTATTAAATGCGGTTTTCCACTCATCCCCCTGCTTAATTCGCACCAAATTATACGCCCCACGAAGATCTATCTTAGAGAACCACTTGGCCCCCTTTATGCGAGCAAACAAATCAGTCAGCAGTGGCAACGGATATTGATATTTAACCGTGATTTTATTCAAAAGCCGATAATCAATGCACGGCCTCAAAGAGCCATCTTTCTTAGCCACAAAGAAAAAACCGGCTCCTAAGGGAGATGACGAAGGACGAATATGTCCCTTTTCCAAGGACTCCTTTATATATTCTCGCATAGCAGCATGTTCAGGCACAGACAGATTAAATAAACGACCCTTAGGGTATTTACTACCCGGAATCAAATCTATGGCACAATCGCACTCCCGGTGCGGAGGTAATGAACCAAGTTTAGGTTCTTCAAAAACGTCACGATATTCAGTCAAGAATTCAGGAATCTCAGAGGGAATAGATGATGAAATGGAAACCACAGGTACGTCCCCATGCGTCCCCTTACATCCCCAGCTTAACACAGACATAGCTTTCCAGTCAAGGACTGGGTTATGAGATTGCAGCCATGGCAATCCAAGCACCAACACATCATGTAGGTTATACAGCACAAGAAAGCGAATAATCTCCTGGTGATCCGGATTAATCCGCATAGTTACTTGTGTCCAGTATTGTGGTTTATTGCTAGCCAATGGGGTGGAGTCAATCCCCTTCAGGGGTATAGGAGTTTCAAGAGGCTCCAAATCATACCCACAGCGTTTGGCAAAGGACCAATCCATAAGACTCAAAGCGGCGCCAGAGTCGACATAGGCATCCGCGGTAATAGATGATAAAGAACAAATCAGGGTCACAGATAGAATAAACTTAGACTGTAAAGTGCCAATTGAAACAGACTTATCAAGCTTCTTAGTACGCTTAGAGCATGCTGATATAACATGAGTTGAATCACCGCTATAGAAGCACAACCCATTTTTTCGTCTAAAATTCTGCCGTTCACTTCTGGACAGAATTCTATCACATTGCATATTCTCTGGCGTCTTCTCAGTAGACACCGCCAAATGGTGCACAGGTTTGCGCTCCCGCAGACGCCTATCGATCTGGATAGCCATTGTCATGGACTCATTCAGACCCGCAGGCACAGGGAACCCCACCATAACATCCTTAATGGCATCAGAGAGACCCTCTCTGAAATTCGCCGCCAGGGCGCACTCATTCCACTGAGTAAGCACAGCCCATTTACGGAATTTCTGGCAGTATATTTCAGCTTCGTCTTGCCCCTGAGATAGGGACATCAAGGCCTTTTCCGCCTAAAGTTCTAACTGAGGTTCCTCATAAAGCAACCCCAAGGCCAGAAAAAACGCATCCACATTGAGCAACGCAGGATCCCCTGGAGCCAATGCAAAAGCCCAATCCTGAGGGTCGCCCCGGAGCAAAGAAATCACAATCCTGACCTGCTGAGCAGGATCTCCAGCAGAGCGAGATTTCAGGGACAAAAACAACTTGCAATTATTTTTGAAATTTTGAAAGCAAGATCTATTCCCCGAGAAAAATTCAGGCAAAGGAATTCTAGGTTCAGATATAGGAACATGAACAACAAAATCTTGTAAGTTTTGAACTTTCGTGGTGAGATTATTCAAACCTGCAGCTAAACTCTGAATATCCATTTTAAACAGGTGAACACAGAGCCATTCCAGGATTAGAAGGAGAGAGAGAGAGAAAGGCTGCAATATAGGCAGACTTGCAAGAGATTCAATTACAAGCACACTCAGAACTGAGAAAAAAAAAAAAAAAAATCTTCAGCAGACTTCTCTTTTCTCTCCTTTCTCTGTCAATTAATTTAACCCTTTTGGGCCGGTCAAACTGTTATGGTTCTCAATGGCAAGAGAACATAGCCCAGCAAACATAAGAACTAGCTCTTGGAAGGATGGAAACTAAACTGACCATGAACTAAACCTGCCGCACAACTAACAGTAGCCGGGTAGCGTAGCCTGCGTTTTATCCCTAGACGCCCAGCGCCGGCCGGAGGACTAACTAATCCTGGCAGAGGAAAATATAGTCCTGGCTCACCTCTAGAGAAATTTCCCCGAAAGGCAGACAGAGGCCCCCACAAATATTGGCGGTGATTTTAGATGAAATGACAAACGTAGTATGAAAATAGGTTTAGCAAAATTGAGGTCCGCTTACTAGATAGCAGGAAGACAGAAAGGGCACTTTCATGGTCAGCTGAAAACCCTATCAAAATACCATCCTGAAATTACTTTAAGACTCTAGTATTAACTCATAACATCAGAGTGGCAATTTCAGATCACAAGAGCTTTCCAGACACAGAAACGAAACTACAGCTGTGAACTGGAACAAAATGCAAAAACAAACAAGAACTAAGTCCAACTTAGCTGGGAGTTGTCTAGCAGCAGGAACATGCACAGAAAGGCTTCTGATTACAATGTTGACCGGCATGGAAGTGACAGAGGAGCAAGGCTAAATAGCGACTCCCACATCCTGATGGAAACAGGTGAACAGAGAGGATGATGCACACCAGTTCAATTCCACCAGTGGCCACCGGGGGAGCCCAAAATCCAATTTCACAACACAAGCCCCCAACAAATAATAACGGTGAGGCAAGAGGAAAAGACAAACATAAGAATGAGCTAGGTATTTAGCAAAGAGAGGCCCACTAGCTAATAGCAGAATATAGTAAGATGACTTATATGGTCAGCAAAAACCCTATTAAAATATCCACGCTGGATATTCAAGAACCCCCGAACCGTCTAACGGCCGGGGGGAGAACACCAGCCCCCTAGAGCTTCCAGCAAGGTCAGAAATCACATTTAGTACAAGCTGGACAAAAATAGTAGCAAAGCAAGTAACTCAAAAAACAAAGAAGCAAGACTTAGCTTAATTTTGCAAGAGCCAGGACCAGCAGACAGGAGCAACAGAAGGATCTGATTACAACGATGCCAGGCACTGGACTAAGGATCCAGGAAGTTAATATAGCGACACCCCTGGACTAACGACCCAGGTGAGTGCCAAACAGAAAAAAGACAATCCCAGAGTCATACCACCAGTGACCACAAGAGGGAGCCAAAAAGTCTAATTCACAACAATCGCCGGCCCAGAAGCAACAGTGTCGAGAACTGCTGATGCAGAACCATGACCTGTTCTCAGAGTTGCTTATGCAGGTGGTGGAGCATAATGTTCTGACAGAGCTGCATGTAAGAGTGAACCTTACATCATGTAGGATACCCAAAACATGCTGTGAGGTTATCTCAAACAAGGTGAAGAGAATGCTAGACCTTGGCGCAATTAAGGAGTCAAAAAGCAGATGGTTGAGTACTATTTTCCTCGTACTGAAGCCTGATGGTGAGTTGCAGTTTTGTAATGACTATCGCAGGCTGAATGAAGTGTAGAAATTTGATGGGTATCCAATGCCCCTCATTAATAAACTCACTGAGAGACTTGGACCCGCAAGGCACATTATCACCCTTGATCTGATGAAGGGCAGATCCACATGTCCCAGAGTGCCAATGAGAAGACGGACTTCTCGACACCTGATGGGTGTTCGTAATATACTGTGATAGAAATATATATATCATGTAGATCTCACTTGCATGTATACTCCTCTATAATCAAATATATACTTATATGCTCACAGCTAATATATACATTATACTAAATGGTTTAAAATGGCTGACACAAACTGAACTAATATAACCCAGACAGATCATATGGGGTTTTCCACCCCTAAAAGCAGAAGAGAGTCAGATGTTTGGTGACTGCTGGTCAGGTGTCTCCACTTTGTCCTAGACAGAGAACTCGAGTTTAGTTGCTTGATCAGCAGTCATATGAGCATTAATCACAATATTCCATATATGTTTAGATAACCAATGACAGAGGAGCTAGACAATATGATAATTAACTAACCACCCCTGACAACCCCTAACCACTCCTTTCTATGTGAAAATATAAAACTATGTATGTACAATAAAGTATCAGTATTGATGGAATGTTGTTCTGTCACAGTTGTGTACAGTCCATTCTTGATGAGCGCTCAAAATACTCAGTCTAATTGGGAGCGGCCACAGCACACACAGGGATATACAGTGCCTACAAGTAGTAGTCAACCCCCTGCAGATTTAGCAGGTTTACACATTTGGAATTAACTTGGCATTGTGACATTTGGACTGTAGATCAGCCTGGAAGTGTGAAATGCACTGCAGCAAAAAAGAATGTTATTTCTTTTTTTATTTTTTTTTTAAATTGTGAAAAGTTTTTTGAGAGGGTCATTTATTATTCAACCCCTCAACCCCCCAGAATTCTGTTTGGTTCCCCTAAAGTATTAAGAAGTAGTTCAGGCACAAAGAACAATGAGCTTCACATGTTTGGATTAATTATCTCTTTTTCCAGCCTTTTCGGACTATTTAAGACCCTCCCCAAACTTGTGAACAGCACTCAAACATGGTCAACATGGGAAAGACAAAGGAGAATTCCAAGGCCATCAGAGACAAGATCGTGGAGGGTCACAAGGCTGGCAAGGGGTACAAAACCCTTTCCAAGGAGTTGGGCCTACCTGTCTCCACTGTTGGGAGCATCATCCGGAAGTGGAAGGCTTATGGAACTACTGTTAGCCTTCCACGGCCTGGACAGCCTTTGAAAGTTTCCTCCCGTGCCGAGGCCAGGCTTGTCCGAAGAGTCAAGGCTAACCCAAGGACAACATGGAAGGAGCTCCAGGAAGATCTCATGGCAGTGGGGACATTGGTTTCAGTCAATACCATAAGTAACGTACTCCACCGCAATGGTCTCCGTTCCAGACGAACCCGTAAGGTACCTTTACTTTCAAAGCGTCATGTCAAGGCTCGTCTACAGTTTGCTCATGATCACTTGGAGGACTCTGAGACTGACTGGTTCAAGGTTCTCTGGTCTGATGAGACCAAGATCGAGATCTTTGGTGCCAACCACACACGTGACGTTTGGAGACTGGATGGCACTGCATACGACCCCAAGAATACCATCCCTACAGTCAAGCATGGTGGTGGCAGCATCATGCTGTGGGGCTGTTTCTCAGCCAAGGGGCCTGGCCATCTGGTCTGCATCCATAAGAAGATGGATAGCACGGCCTACCTGGAGATTTTGGCCAAGAACTTCCGCTCCTCCATCAAGGATCTTAAGATGGGTCGTTATTTCATCTTCCAACAAGACAACGACCCAAAGCACACAGCCAAGAAAACCAAGGCCTGGTTCAAGAGGCAAAAAATCAAGGTGTTGCAGTGGCCTAGTCAGTCTCCTGACCTTAACCCAATTGAAAACTTGTGGAAGGAGCTCAAGATTAAAGTCCACATGAGACACCCAAAGAACCTAGATAACTTGGAGAAGATCTGCATGGAGGAGTGGGCCAAGATAACTCCAGAGACCTGTGCCGGCCTGATCAGGTCTTATAAAAGACAATTATTAGCTGTAATTGCAAACAAAGGTTATTCCACAAAATATTAAACCTAGGGGTTGAATAATAATTGACCCACACTTTTATGTTTAAAATTTATAAAAATTTAACTGAGGAACAAAACTTTTTGGTTTGTAAGATTTATGCATCTGTTAATAAATCCTGCTCTTGTTTGAAGTTTGAAGGCTCTAACTTATTTGCATCTTATTAAACCTGCTAAATCTGCAGGGGGTTGAATACTACTTGTAGGCACTGTATTTATCCAACCCTAATATTTCCATAACATTAATGGCGCCCAACAGCGAGGCACGGATGAAAGCACGGGATCCTTCTCACCGGAGATACGGAAGTTGTAGCGTGGCCTGGCACAGGGGCAGGAGACTGCGCAGCTCCATAAGTAAGGTAAGAAAATGTTATCATCTTACCTGAAAGTCCCCTGTGCCCAGTCCTTGTCTATGCTTCTTGCCGGTAAGATGTGGTCACAAATTCCCAGGTAGTGTAAAAAATCCGGAGCCACGAATCCACCCTGGGAGGTGTCTGCTGTGGACCGTGTATATGTTTTGTGTAAAATCCGAGAGAGGAAGAAAAAGTGACTTTTGTTTGTGGTTGCTGAGAAACAGACCGCAGGAGGCCAAATCGCTCGATAAGTTATTGCAGGATTCCCGTGCATAGGAGAGACAGGAGGTCTCGGGACAGGTAGTCCCATGTTCCAGGCACGGGTAGTGATAACTTAGAGGGGCTACTGCAGATCCCCGTAGCCGGCGGCCAGTCAGGACGACCGGAGCGGAGGGTGGTAGAACCCGGCATATGCGTGCCAGTGCGATTGGCAGTAGTCTGTTCCCAGCGCAACCTGCATGTGTCACAGAATTTAAAAGGGCATCTCTCGGATCGTCTATCTGTCTGTTTGTGTCATGTACTATTGCCGCTTTAAGAAGCATGAAATAGTGAAAAGAAAGTTTTGGGTTTTTTTTTCCTTCTTTCATGAACTTCCTCTTTTTCAGCTGAGAGGAGAGATATGCATTGTAAATCACACTGTCATATCTGTTTTTTTCCTTTTTCTTTTGCAATGCTGGCTATGTGTAGCTTTTTGTGAAGAAGTTAAATTGTATCCATCATTTTTGATGTGACATACGTTATTTTAGTGACATTTGATATTATGGCAATGGCATACAGCGACGGATTAAAAAGAGGAAGTGTGTCTCTGACTGCATTTGAGCGCAGAGATTCTAAAGGAAAAAAAAAAAAAAAAAAAGAGAAAAGCCGTTTTAATTTTTAATTTTTTGTACTCTCTTAAAGGGTCTTTTTCTTTTTGCGGCATTTTAAAGTTTTTAATTAAGTTTTCCTCAATTTTCAATCTCTTTACCTTTTTATTTTTTATTTATTTATTTATTTTTGAAAAAAGTTTTTTTTCCTCTTGTATCAAAGTTTTGAGTTTTTGGTTGTGAACTAAGTTTTTGACGGTTTTTCTTATCGTTTTGGGTTTTTCTTAGAGTTTTATATACTCATTTTTAGAAGTTTTTTTTAGTACTGTTTTCTTTTTTCATTTTTGTGTGTTTTTCATTTTCATTTTTTTGCTTTTGCTATGGGGAATAAAGTGGCCGAGCAACAGGAAAGTCAGTAGATAGTGACAGAACACGAAGGTGTTAAGTATGTGAAGATTTTTGGAAGGTATAAAGTACGTGAAATTCATTAGAATGGCAGACTTCAAGCTGCGGAGTGGCATGACGTAGAAAGGAAAATAAGGGAAGTTAGCTGATGTTAGATTGCTGAATACTAATACATGGTATGAAGTGGCAGCAGAGCTTACATCGTTTAGGTAGTACAGAAAGTTATGTGAGCAAACCAGGAAGTGATTTTTGTGGGTATGAGACGGGAGAATCTGCGCAGTCTGCTTTTAGCAGAATCCATGGTATAGGTAGTTATTTTTGCACAGTATGTGGTGCGCCCCGTCTCTCCCTACAGGGAGAAGGCATAATTGCTCCTCTCTATTATTCTTGTTATTCTAATCTATCCTCTTTTTCCTCTGTCAGTCTTTTCCCTCCCTCTCTCTCTCTCTCTCTCTCTCTCTCTCTCTTCCCCTCTTTCTCCACTCCTCTTCCTCCACATTTTTCCTCTTCTCTCTCTTCCCCTCTTTCTCCACTCCTCTCTTCTCCTCCCTCTCTCTTTCTTCCACACCTCCCATTTTCTCCTCCCTCCACCCTCCATCTTCTCCTCCCTCCTTATCCACTCCCCCACCACACCTTTCTTCTCTCTCTCTCTCCTCTCTCTCTCTCTCTCTCTCTCTCCCCTCCTACTATTCCTTTGTCTCACTCCTCAACCCCTCCCTCTTCTTCTTCCTCTTTTTCCCTCCTTGTTGCCGGCTGGGCCAACGCCCAATTCAAACAATATGGTGCTTACAGCACAAGGTGTCCCTAGCACAGTCCAGCCATTGCCAGTTGTGATATCGGGGAGAGAAGGTGAAAGCCCCCCCTACAGTGGGCAGCCCCAGACACGTCAGGCAGCAGTCAGCTCAGCCCTGGGTGCAGAGGGGGGAGGAGTGATATCAGAACGAGCTCACTGACAGATCCTCCGTTACCTCATTTCACAGTCAACAATATTGTAACCCTTAAGGTTTTACATGAACTTTGATATCACCATGTATTGATAATGTACAGCTTCAGCACCGGTCAGAGCTGCCTACATCCACATTCACACCAACATGAAACTATAATCCTAATCCATCATAGCTTCAGCAAGGGGGGAGACATCCTCACATAAAAAAGCAACTTCTGAGTCCAATATCAGCCAGTGTATGACCCCAGTACAAGCTATCACAACTATTCCTCTGATGAAGATGAAGAGGGAACATCATACATGCTGTCTAGTACTAGAAAAGAAACCCACAGGCACCAAGAATGCAGGGGCAGATAGAGGCACCACCATTACACTATGTGCACTGCACTTCAAGTCAGGTGACAATTTTCCAGACCCAGGGATGCATCCCATGCCATTTTACTGAAGAATGTAGCAGAAGCAGTAAACATATGCAGCCAGCTGGAATGATCTCTGGGCCATGAATGAAAATAGAAGCAGGTGATGCACTCTGGCCAATCATGAAGGAACAATTCAAACTTCCAGCAGAATCAGACATACACGCTTGGAAGCCAGGGCCACAGCTAATTGAACAGCTCAGAGAGTGAGCCATGACATGAGCCAAGAAAAGACAGAGTCTGTAAAGAAGTTTCATTGCAGAGTAATGCAAGTATTCCAAGACTTGGGCTTCACCATTCATGACCAGATACACAGGCCTTTGGGCATGGACTGAGACAGCCAATCAGGAAACCACTGATAGTGGCTAGGCCTAGGAACAGGTCAATAGCAGTGGACTGACCCAGAAAAAATGTTTTATGTGCGCCTAGGAGACTGTCTATTGCCGATTGTAACCAAAACTGCCACCATTATAGCACCACAAAGAGCGCGAAGAAGGAAACGGGTGCCGTGCTGCTGAGAACGCTGGAAGGGGAGCCAGAGGTGAAGACGCTGCAAAGTGCCGACCAACACACCACCAGAAGAACCGCTGCAGACTCCAGAGAGGAGACACCGACCTCAATAAGGTTAGCAAAGGGGAGAAGCTATGTCGGAGCAGGGGGAAGAAGTGATGGCAGATGCAGCCGCAGCCCCTGTAATGCCCCAAGACCTTGGGTTGGATGCAGCCGCCGGTCTCATGGCACCCCCGGGCCTCGTCACTGATGCACCTGCAGGCCCCGTCTTACCACCGCAGCTTCAATCAGCAGACCGTACCCCGCTGCTGCTACAGTACCCATCATGCCGTTGATCACAGTAGCCAAAAGGATTGAGTCTCAACCAGGGGTGCAGAAGACAGCCCCTCTCATGGTGACTACTGACCTGGAAGCGCAACCACCCTACAAAGACAGAAGAAGTGTCAAGGGTTACATCTGTGGCAAGTTTGGCCATTACCAGAACAGAGGCAAGCAAGCCAGGCCCGCAAGACACTATGCTCCTGACATGTAAAACTTCATCTGCAAGACCAATACCTCAAATTACCCTTAAAGTGGATGGCGTTGTCAGATCCAAAGTGGTGCAGCCAGAAGTGTGATGACACCTGTGGAACTCGCTGATCCCACCTGCCTATCAGAATTCTCTGTGTCTCGCATGGGCATTGATGGTCAAGTCAGACATTCTCAGCTTACAAAGCCACTGAGCGTGTGCACTCAGCCAGGACACTCTATCCTGTCCCAGTTTGTGGTGTAAAGGACCTGCCACTCAACCTGCTGGGAGCGAACCTACTGCAGAAGCTGAAGGCAACCACAGTGTTCCAGGAAGATGGGACAGTGACACTTTCTTCATCCCTGACCCAAGAAGAGTCATGCTGGCGGCCCTACAAGAACATTAAGCAACCAATGAGGCCTACTCAAGGAGGTACTGGACATAGTACCAGAAAGTCTATGGTCTAAGGGACCCCAGCACGTGAGAAAACCTCAAGTTGCCCCAGTACGGGTGTCACTCAAGCCATGTACCCCGTACCCTCGTAAGGCCCAGGCCAGGCCTAGAGTCAAGCTGCCTCTGACCAACTGAAGGTCTACCTGGAAATAGGAATCATTGTTCCTCGCACATCGCCTTGCAATACCCCGCTTTTCCCCGTCAAGAAAAAGACTGTAAAAGGAGAGCCAGCCAAGTTCAGAATGGTATATGACCTGAGAGCTGTGAATGACGCCACAGTGTTTGAAACTGCATTTATGCCGAATCCGCACACTCTGCTCTCAAATGTGCCTGCCACAGCAAAAGTGTTCACAGTGAACAACCTGGCTAACGTTTTCTCCAGTGTTCCAGTTCATCCGGAAGACCAGTTCCTGTTTGCCTTAATGCACCAGGGGGGACACCACACATGGACAGTGATGCCACAGTGGGCCCAGAACAGCCCTTCACAGTTCACCAAAGCAATGTCCACAGTTCTCACCAACTGAGTCACAGAACAAGCAGAAGTAACCCTGCTACAATACATGGACAATCTACTCCTTTGTGCAGTTGACTTTGACACGTGTAAAGCCCATTCCTTGTATCTCCTACTCTACCTGGCGGAGCAGCACTGCAAGATCTCAAAGAACAAAGTCCAGTGGTGTCTGAAGCAAGTTACGTTCCAGAGACACTGTATTGCTCACCAGGCGAAACACCTGACAGATGACCGGAAGACCACAGTGGAGAAGATGGTCCCTCCGACAACTCCAAAGGTGCTACAGGCCTTCCTTGGTCTAGTTTCATATTGCAGAGCCTGGATCCCTGATGCTTCCGTCCTAATGCAGCCTCTGTGTGAATACGTCAGTGTGACCCCGTTCCTCCAGACAGATGTGGCCTTCAGTTCGTTCAAGAAGTTAAAAGGCTCTGTAGTCTCAGCGCCAGCACTAGGCCTATCTGACTACAAGAAGCCATTCCGTCTCTACTTGATGAGAAGAGAAGGCCTTGCTACTGGAGTCCTGACACAGCTTCAGGGGGGAAAGCAGAGACTTTCGGACTACTTTTCAGCTTGCCTGGATCCAGTTGCAAGGGAAGCCTCTTCCTCCCGCATGAGAGCAGCAGTTGCAGCACACGCCCTCCTGGACAGGACTACTGACATCAGTGGAAAAACCATTGGAAATCCTGGCTCTGCATGACATCTCAGCAATCCTCAACCAAACCCAGCTAAAACATCTCTCCACCGCCAGGCATCTTCGCCTCCAGTGCTCTCTACTCCTGCCCAACAATGTCACCATCTCCAAATGCACAGTCCTCAATCCGCCCACTCTACTCCCACTCCCAAGGGGGGATACAGATACGGATCCTCAGATAAAAAGTCTGATCAAAATCTGCATGATACCTTCTGCAGCGATCTGAATTTGCTCCGGACGGATGACCATGATTGCTTCAGCATCATGCAACAGGAAACAGCAGGACTACCCAAGGTGGCAGAAGAGCCACTGACCAACCCAGAGTTGATCCTCTCTGTGGATGACTCCAGATTTGCAGATGATGAAGGAAGATTCCACACGGGAGGTGCAGCGACCAGCAATCAAGAGATCCTGTGGTCCAGAAGTCTGCCGCCCAGTCTGTCAGCCCAGGAAGCAGAACTGATAGCGCTGATGAAGGCCTACCAGATGGCAGAAGACAAGACTGAGAAAATGTTTACCGATTCAAGGTACTTGCATGGCATAGCACACGACTTCGGACCCATCTGGGCTGCAAGGGACTTCCTCACAGCAAGCGGAACAACCGTGAAGCATCAATGGAGCCATTAAGGACCTGCTGAACACACTTCAACTTCCAAAAGTGGTGACAATGCTAAAAGTCAAAGCGCATGGAAAACTGAACACAGTAGGGGCACGAGGCAACAACATGGCAGATATGGCAGCCAAAGAAACAGTCAAGGAAAGACAATATGGACAAGTGGAAGAGGTCGTAGAGCCGGACGGCTACTACAGGACGGCTGAAGACAGGAAACCTGACAAGATGACATCCTGGGATCTGCTCAAAAAAGTTGCAAGAGCAAGCCCCAAAGGACAAGAAGGAATGCTGGATGCAGAAGTGAGCAACACATGAAGAAGGAAGGGTATACTAAATGGACTACAAACCCTGTTTACCCCGAAGCATGTACCCTATGGTGGTCCAGTGGGCACATGGGCCCACGCACAGATTAAAGACACAGATGAATGATCCGATTGGTGCTTACTGGTTCGCTCCAGAAATCTCCACCCTAACAGCCAAGTTCATAAACAGCTGTCTGACCTGTGGCAAATGCAACCCTGGAAGAATGAAGAAAGTTCCCACACATCAACTTGCCAGACCACTGTACCCCCTTCCAAAGGATCCAGATAGACCACATCCAGATGCCGCCAAGTGGAGAATTCGAATATGCCCTTGTGGCCGTGGACATGTTCTCAAGATGACAGCCAGAAGCTTTCCCAGTGAAGAACCAGTCAGCAAAGAAGCTACTCTCAGAGACGAGATATGCAGCTATGGGGTCCCAGAAGTGATAGAGAGTGACCAGGGACCCGCATTCACAGCAAACCTCACATGAGAGATCTAGTCAGCAGTAGGGTCAGACTTGGGCCTACACACTCCCAATCACACTACTCAGTGTTAGGCACACTCCCAGAGGCCCAGAAAAGCTGTCACCATATGAAATTTTGTTTGTGTCTAGTCCCAGGTTAGGGGTATCTTTTCCCTCAGCAGCTGACTATGTAATGTGATACTTTGTCTGCTTATGTAATTGAAATCTCCAAGAAACTTGCTAACATCCATTCTCGAGTTTTTTTCTTCATTGCCAGATCCAGATTCAGTGTCCGGTATGCACTCCTAGAAGCCAGGAGACTGGGTGTTGGTGAAAAAGCTTGTAAGGAGAACACCACTCGATCCCAGATTTGATGATCCTGCTCAAGTGCTGCTGATGACACCAAACTCTGTGAAACTGGATGGAAGACTCGCTTGGATCCACTCATCGCATGGCAAGAAAGCTCCCCTACCAGAAGATGACACCCAAGCCAGAATGATGTCGTGGATGCCCTGCCTGACCGAAGAGATGACCTACCTGATAAAGACTGCACATCGCTCACTACACATGCTATTGACTAAGAGACTGATTGCAACGAACCCCCGTTAGGGACAGATCTCCTGACCGCCCATTTGCGAAAAGTCTGTATGGAGTGGGGCACAGGCGTTAGGCTTGTGTCAGTTCGCCAACAGCACAAAAGAGTTGCAGCGCTTTGGGACAGGAGGCTAGGATTAGGGCAAGTGATATCTAAGGGGGGCTTGTGATAGAAATATATATATCATGTAGATCTCACTTGCATGTATACTCCTCTATAATCAAATATATACTTATATGCTCACAGCTAATATATACATTATACTAAATGGTTTAAAATGGCTGACACAAACTGAACTAATATAACCCAGACAGATCATATGGGGTTTTCCACCCCTAAAAGCAGAAGAGAGTCAGATGTTTGGTGACTGCTGGTCAGGTGTCTCCACTTTGTCCTAGACAGAGAACTCGAGTTTAGTTGCTTGATCAGCAGTCATATGAGCATTAATCACAATATTCCATATATGTTTAGATAACCAATGACAGAGGAGCTAGACAATATGATAATTAACTAACCACCCCTGACAACCCCTAACCACTCCTTTCTATGTGAAAATATAAAACTATGTATGTACAATAAAGTATCAGTATTGATGGAATGTTGTTCTGTCACAGTTGTGTACAGTCCATTCTTGATGAGCGCTCAAAATACTCAGTCTAATTGGGAGCGGCCACAGCACACACAGGGATATATTTATCCAACCCTAATATTTCCATAACAATACCAGAATGTCTTTTGGGCTGCAGGGTGCCCCTCCATTTCCCATAGGGCCATGGATCAAATTATAGCTTTGCATAAGAATTATGCCACAGCTTACCTCAATGACATTGTGGTCTTCTGCCCAGACTCGTGTAGTCATCTACCAAAGGTACAGGCGATTCTGGATACTCTGAAAAAGGCATGATTTACCATAAATAAAAAAAAATGTCCCATGGGGAAGAAAAAGGTCAACTACTTAAGCTACATCGTCGGGAGAGGCGAAATCAATCATGCCAAAAGAAAACAAGGTTGAGGCAATACAGAAGTGGCTGAAACCGTTTTTCAAGATTCAGATGAGGGTGTTTCTTGGAATTGTGGGATATTACTATCAGTTTATTCCAAATTTTGCCATAATTGCACCGCTGACAGATCTCCTTAGAGGCACCAAACCAACGATAGCCAAATGGATTGCTGAAGCAGAGATTGCATTCCAAGAGCTGAAGCTGGCCCTATATAAACAGCTGGTCCTGGTTGCACTGGACTTCAGTAAAAAATGTATGGTCCAGATGGATGCTTCTGAAGTCGAGTTGGGAGCCGTGCTGTCTCAAGAGTGTATCTGAGCTGGAAGCTCTCTTTCTGTAAGAAAAACTGTGCCACTGTCGAGAAAGAGTGCTTAGTCATCAAATGGGCCATGGATACGCTAAAGCATTACCTATTAGGCCTTAGGTTTAAATTAGTGTTGGACCATGCATCTCTGAGATGATTAAGAGAAAAGAAGGGTAAGAATGACCTGGTGACTAGGTGGTTCTCAAGCCCCCAGGACTTTAGTTTCCATGTAGATTTCAATTTCCATGTAGAGAATAGATCCGGGAATTTATACTGTTAGGCTGATGCCCTCTCGAGAATCTCCTGTTTGGTGTTTGAAGGTGTCAAAACCCCCTGGCTATGGGCAGAGAGGGGTATATGTGACAGGATCACTGGCTATGTATGGGAGGGGAGTTATGTACCATAAAGAAGTTTCTCTTTGGCATATTATGTGCTGAGGGGTTAATCGGCCATGACAGGGTTGGGTTTTTTGTGAGTAGCTGTAAGAGATGGGTGGGATGACAACTCACCATATATCAACCTCAACGGTGTGGTTCGGCAGGTTAAATATGAGGCCACTGAGCTTTTATTTTGTGGTGTATAAATGGAGACAAGGAAGTCTCCAGTCTAAAACTGGAGATTTTTGTTTCCCACAAGTCTGGAGCCACTGTGAAACAGACCTTATATGTGCTTTTTGTTTTCACTTATGCCAGAAAGGGCCATGCTGTGTTACTATTTTGTCTTTTCTGGGTTATGAAGCAATAAACCTGCCTTGGACTTTAACCCCAAGTGTTACTGTGTCAGTAGCAGACAAGTGAGTGACATTACCGCAATATATTTTCTATGGTGCTGTCCTTAAAAATAATGGAGGTCATACAAGCTGCTAAATGTAGTTGTTTTTTATGTGGGGTGTATTCATTTTGCATCAACAAATCTGAATACAACTGAAGATGTACTCATTTTCGCAACCTAGTCCTGATTGACCTTGTTAGGAACATTAATTTTTTGGGTGTGCAAAATAAGAAATCTTGTTTGCAATCAATGGTGTATTTTGTACTATGGTGACCCATAAAATATGTTGATTCCGGACGGAAGCTAAAGGTCAACAAAGGTTAGCAAATATATATATTTCTTTTACATACCGTAATTATGATTTTGTTTTATGATTTTTTCAACACTAGCAACTATTATCCCTTTTGGTCCTTTTTTCCCCACACCTTCTTCTAAGAACCCTACTCTTATTTTTCCAAGGCATGTCCTTTGCAGAACAAGTTGAAATATAAGATTCATTTTACAATATAATGTTCAGTAAAATTGGGAAAGTGGTCTTAAAAATTGGTGAGAAAAAACTGTTGGACTTTTTGTTTTCTAATGTTAATATTACAAAATTTAATAAAAATTACAGTTAAAAAAAAATAACAATTGGTTAGGAAAAAAACACAATTCCAGCATTGTTTTTTGTGTTTGTTTTTTCCAATGCTCTGTCACAAAAAAAGAGCAGACAATATGATTATTCATGTCAATGTAAAAAATTGCCTACTATGGGAAAGATTTAAATGATATATGTTTTTATGGTTGTGTCGCGTATTTTAAGAGGTGATTATTTTAAGAAAATATAGACAGACATCACAAATGTACTATTGTGTCTTATTTATTAAAAAAAATATTTTTTGCTAGCATGTCAGAAGTTCTGGTGCAAGGGATTTCAATAGATCAATTTTTGTGCTAAAAAGAACAACTTTGCGCCATTTTTTTCAATATCGGCGTGAGTAAACAAAGTCTTAACTTGACCCTAACTGGTGGATAAATATGGTAAATTTGGTGCATATTTTAGGCTATATAACTAAGACAAGCCTTTGGTTTATTTGCATAGTGTATGTAATTGTTATATAGGGATTGTATAGTAGTATTACCTGGATAAATACTTGAGATTTGTTTCAGCGCCGGCATTGATCACTTTGGTCTTAATGAAGGAGTGTGCTGGAGTAAGACACTCCTGATTCATGAAGAGATGCACAGATCCTCTGTGTGCTACGCCAGAAATCTCACTCCAATAAGAGACTGGAGGGAGATTTCTGGTGTAAAGAACGCCAAAAGTTTTTATCTTTTCATGATTTAGACGAGCAGGGTGTCGCGCCATCACCATTCTCCCATCACGCTTAGCTCTGCCCATTTTTAAAATGCCCAAAATTTGTAAAATCGAGGGGCAATTCCGAATTGCACCTATATTTTGTGACTTTTCAAAGCTTTTACACCAGAATTCTGTTGTGAAAGCTTTGATAAATCAGGCTCTTGGTCTGTAATTATGGTTCATATTTACTTGATAAGGTGTAAGTAAGAGCCATGTCATCTTACCATGAACGACAGGTCAGCTAATGACAACACCTCTACAAGATGAAACTCAATATATTGTTAAATAGCACATACTGCTGCTTCTGTAAGTCTCTCATCTATTTTACAGTATTCATCCTAACAAAGAATGTGATGGATACTCTACAAGTAATGTATTGTATTCCACTGTGACCAATTGCTTCATACCACGCTATATATTACATTTCAGTACATTTATTTACTGATTTTGATATAATAGTGCTGGAAATTGAACTTGATGGGAGAAATTTAGTTTGTTCTCTTTGAAACTTGAGTCTTTATGATGACAAACTACCAGCTTGTGTGTTTGATTTCTAGATTTCTACACTTCTTAACATACAGTTAGAGAAATAATGCATAGTAAAGACAATCTTATAAAGCATATTATTATCAGTAATAGTAAATAGTGCGGGCAGAATGCGCATTTCTCAACACGGTGACATAATGTAGTTTATGTGTTTCATGGGATGAAATGGAATATTTGTATTTATATAAAGTACACTTAACTGAAAATAGTTTACAGTAGTCCCTAAATTGATTAAAACCTAACTTTTATTAAGAAATTTTAACAAACTCGTAGAATCTATTATGTTGTCTTATAGAAACAAATTAAATTAAATTAAGAGATCCCCTGGCTGTTTTTCTCCTTTTGTCTAATGTTGCAGGGCATGAAAATTACACAACCCTCAGTCCTTGCTCTAGATAATACATTGTTCTTTTTCAGGGTGCTACCAGTTCTTTCCAGGAGCCAAATTTCAAAGTATGCAATAAACCTCTATACTGTACTATAAATCCGAATAATAAATTGACATTGGCACCATTTAATCACTATTAAATGATGCAAAGTCATACTACTTGTTTGTTTTCCTGAGTAGTGGTTTACAAATTGCAAAAATTACTACATTTCTGTTTTTTTTCAGTCAAGATGGGGTGCAGAGTGTATATTAATGAGAAAAAAAGGAACTTTTTTGAATTTACCAAATGGCTGCATTGAAACAAAGAGTGAAAAATTTAAAGGGGTCTGAATACTTTCCATACCCACTGTATTTGTCACCTATTCTTTGGGTAAAAACATAAGTCCATTGTCTTACAACCGCCTTCGAAAAGTAGCTAAATCATTTAGACATGTTTTAATGGAAAGACTTAAACGCAACAAAATCTGTCATTATTCATGCATTTTATTTATTTCCTGTTGCCAATATAGAGAAAGCATATTCTACAGCACGATATAGAACTATCAGTCACATCAATCCCATCAATGTGGGGCTCATGATTTAATTTCTCTATATAGCAAATAGTAGGAGAGCTGGAGAGGAAATAAGCACAAATACGGTCTTATCCAACAATTTATTTATAAACAGGATACGGTAACCAGATGTACAGTAGTTGAAAACACGCATTTAGTAGGAAATCAGCTGCTGCAGATCCCCGAGTCACCAGACATATTGCAGAATAAAAAGGAAAATTTGTGGATTTTCCACGCTGCTGGAGGAATGTGTAGAAAGTCCAGTGCCAAGAGATTTATTAATGCGGATTTTATTCAACACATTTTGAAGTATATCACTCTTCTTCTTCAGGTTGTGTCATTAAGAAGTGTGACATACGTTGAAATACGTCAAATAAAAGCTGAATTAATATATCTCTTGGCACCGGACTTTCTTCATTCATCCAGCAGTGCGGAAAACTCCACAAATTATACTTCTTATTCTATATAGCAAACACACACAAAATCCTACTTCATGAAGCCAATGAGCTACTAAGTTATTTTAAAAAAAATGGCAAAAAATCTAGTCTAACATCCAACATTTTGCTATGTCTTTGAGTCTAGAGTTGTCCAGATGAGAAGAAGATGGCTGCTTTCTTCTTAAAACTTTGTCTATAGGTTGTGTCTTGTATTGCAATTTAGCTCTTTGAATTTATTGGGACTGAGCTATAATACCACACATAGTAGACAGACAAGTGTAGTGCTCTTTTTAGAAAAAGGCATCCATCGTTTTCTGCTCCTGGACAACTCTTCAATTTCTATATAACATAGTTACATAGTTATTAAGGTTGAAGGAAGACTTTAAGTCCATCTAGTTCAACCCATAGCCTAGCATGCCCTAACATGTTGATCCAGGGGAAGGCAAAAAAACCCCATGTGGTAAGAGTAAGCTCCATCATGGGGAAAAAAATTCCTTCCCGACCCCACATACGGCAATCAGACTAGTTCCCTGGATCAACGCCTTATCAAGGAATCTAATATATATACCCTGTAATATTATACTTTTCCAGAAAGGTATCCAGTCCCCTCTTAAATTGAAGCAATGAGTCACTCATTACAACATCATACGGCAGAGAGTTCCATAGTCTCACTGCTCTTACAGTAAAGAATCCGCGTCTGTTATTATGCTTAAACCTTTTTTCCTCCAGACGTAGAGGATGCCCCCTTGTCCCTGTCACCGGTCTATGATTAAAAAGATCATCAGAAAGGTCTTTGTACTGTCCCCTCATATATTTATACATTAACATAAGATCACCCCTTAGTCTTCGTTTTTCCAAACTAAATAGCCCCAAGTGTAATAACCTTGGTATTGCAGACCCCCCAGTCCTCTAATAACCTTGGTTGCTCTTCTCTGCACCCGCTCCAGTTCAGCTATGTCTTTCTTATACACCGGAGACCAGAACTGTGCACAGTATTCTAAGTGTGGTCGCACTAGTGACTTGTATAGAGGTAAAATTATGTTCTCCTCATGAGCATCTATGCCTCTTTTAATGCATCCCATTATTTTATTTGCCTTTGTAGCAGCTGCCTGACACTGGCCACTGAATATGAGTTTGTCATCCACCGATACACCCAGGTCTTTTTCATTGACGGTTTTGCCCAGAGTTTTAGAATTAAGCACATAGTTATACATCTTATTACTTCTACCCAAGTGCATGACCTTACATTTATCCCCATTAAAGCTCATTTGCCATTTATCAGCCCAAGCTTCTAGTTTACATAAGTCAGCCTGTAATATAAAATTGTCCTCCCCTGTATTGATTACCCTGCAGAGTTTAGTGTCATCTGCAAATATTGAAATTCTACTCTGAATGTCCCCTACAAGGTCATTAATAAATATGTTAAAAAGAAGAGGGCCCAATACTGACCCCTGTGGTACCCCACTACTAACCGTGACCCAGTCCGAGTGTGCTCCATTAATAACCACCCTTTGTTTCCTATCCCTGAGCCAACTCTCAACCCACTTGCACATATTTTCCCCTATCCCCATTATTCTCATTTTATGTATCAACCTTTTGTGTGGCACCGTATCAAAAGCTTTTGAAAAGTCCATATACACTACATCTACTGGGTTCCCTTGGTCCAGACCGGAACTTACCTCTTCATAGAAGCCGATCAAATTAGTCTGACATGATCGGTCCCTAGTAAACCCATGCTGATACTGGGTCATGAGGTTATTCCTCCTCAGATACTCCAGTATAGCATCCCTTAGAATGCCCTCCAGGATTTTACCCACAGTAGAGGTTAAACTTACTGGCCTATAATTTCCGAGTTCAGTTTTTGTCCCCTTTTTGAATATTGGCACCACATTTGCTATACGCCAGTCCTGTGGTACAGACCCTGTTATTATGGACTCTTTAAAGATTAAAAATAATGGTCTATCAATGACTGTACTTAATTCCTGCAGTACTCGGGGGTGTATCCCATCCGGGCCCGGAGATTTGTCAATTTTTGTGATTTTTAGACGCCGCCGTACTTCCTGCTGGGTTAAGCAGGTAACATTAAATTGGGAATTATTATCACTAGTCATATTGGCTGCCATGGGATTTTCTTTTGTAAATACTGATGAAAAAAAGTCATTTAGCATATTGGCTTTTTCCTCATCCTCATCCACCATTTCACCCAGACTATTTTTAAGGGGGCCAACACTATCATTTTTTAGTTTCTTACTATTTATGTAGTTAAAGAATATTTTGGGGTTATTTTTGCTCTCTCTAGCAATGAGTCTCTCTGTCTCAATCTTTGCTGCCTTGATTTGCTTTTTACATAATTTATTTAATTTTTTGTATTTATTTAATGCCTCCTCACTACCTACTTCCTTTAATTCTCTAAATGCTTTCTTTTTGTCCCTTATTGCGCCCCTTACAGCTCTATTTAGCCATACTGGTTTCCTCCTATTTCTAGTATGTTTATTCCCATACGGTATATACTGTGCACAGGTCCTATCCAGGATGCTAATAAATGTCTCCCATTTTCTTTGTGTACTTTTATGTCTCAGGATATCATCCCAGTTAATTGCTCCAAGATCCTCTCTCATCCGTTGGAAATTTGCCCTCCTGAAGTTTAGTGTCCTTGTCACCCCTCTACTACACATCTTATTAAAGGAGACATGAAAACTTATTATTTTGTGATCACTATTCCCCAAGTGACCCCCAACCCTTATATTTGATATGCGGTCTGGCCTGTTGGTTAATATTAGGTCTAGAAGTGCCCCCCTTCTTGTTGGGTCCTGAACCAGTTGTGAAAGGTAATTGTCTCTCATAGTTGTCAAAATCCGATTACCTTTACTGGAACTGCAGGTTTCTGTTCCCCAATCTATTTCAGGGTAGTTGAAGTCCCCCATAATAATGACTTCTCCTTGAGTCGCAGCTTCATCTATTTGCTTTACAAGGATATTCTCCATTGCTTCCATTATTTTTGGAGATTTATAACAAACCCCTATCAGTAATTTATTATTTTTTCCCCCTCCCCTTATCTCCACCCACAGGGACTTTACATTTTCATTAGATTCACCTATATTATCACGCAGGATGGGTTTTAAGGTCAATTTTACAAACAGACACACCCCACCCCCTCGCTTATCTGTACGGTCAATTCTGAAAAGGCTATAGCCCTGCAAGTTAACAGCCCAGTCATGGCTCTCATCCAGCCATGTTTCAGATATCCCCACCATGTCGTAATTATGTTCCAACAACATTAGTTCTAATATGTCCATTTTGTTGGCGAGGCTTCTGGCATTAGTATACATGCACTTGATGTTCCTCTCTGTACCTCTATTCTTTCTTAAATTACTAACTGTTCTAACCCCACCCCCCATGCCTCCGCCACCCCCAACTTCCTTATTTGTGCCCAGGTCTCTATCTGCACTATCTTCCCCACCTATAAAATGAATACCCTCCCCCCCTTTCCCTAGTTTAAACACTCCTCCAACCTTCTAACCATTTTCTCCCCCAGCACAGCTGCACCTTCCCCATTGAGGTGCAGCCCATCCCTAGCGTAGAGCCTGTAGCCAACTGAGAAGTCGGCCCAGTTCTGCAGGAACCCAAACCCCTCCTTCCTACACCAATTCTTGAGCCACTTATTAACCTCCCTAATTTCCCGTTGCCTCTCTGGCGTGGCACGTGGTACAGGCAGTATTTCAGAAAATATCACGTTGGAGGTCCTTGCTTTCAGCTTGGAGCCTAATTCCCTGAAATCATCTTTAAGGACCTTCCACCTACCTCTAACTTTGTCATTTGTGCCAATGTGCACCATGACCGCTGGGTCCTCACCAGCCCCTCCCAATAACCTGTCAACCCGATCAGCGATGTGTCGGACTCGAGCGCCAGGTAGGCAGCACACCGTTCGACGATCCCTGTCTTTGTGACAGATTGCCCTATCTGTTCCCTTAATAATTGAGTCCCCTACTACCAGCACCTGTCTGGCCTGCCCTGCTCTCCTATTTCCCTCCTTACTGGAGCAGTCACTCCTCCGGCTTTCAGAGGACATGCCTGGCTGCAGCAGTGCTACCCTGTACTGGCACCCCCCTCATCTGCCAACTTAGCAAACTTATTGGGGTGTGAAAGATCAGGACTAGCCTCCCTGGCACTCTTCCCTCTACCCCGCTTCCTAACTGTCACCCAGCTAACTGCCTCACTGTCCTGCAGCTCCATCCTACCATCCCCCTCCTCATCTATCCCATTGAGCGTCTGCTCTGTGAGCAGAAGACTCCTCTCCATATTGTATGCACCCTCGACCGGCTGATCAAGGACTGCATACATGTGGCAAGATGTGCACTGGATGGCATTAACAATTGTGGAGCACATTTCCTAATGGGGATTGCACCAGACAGAAACGTTAAAAAAAAATAAATACAAAGTATTAATTAACACTTGGAACAGCAATTCCTCCCTTGGAAACTCCCTGATTCCAAAGTCATTGAGTCACAAGTCACACTTACCGCCATCCACACTTACGCTCAAGTCACACTCAGGTCGCTCACACTCGCTATGCTGATGATTTAAAGATTTTTTTTTTTTTTCCCTATTTCCCTTCAACAACAAGCCACCTTGCTGTTCAAATGCATGTTATAGAAAAATGTTTAGAATTGAGAGTCCTCAGTGGTTGATACCTTTTAATGGCTAACTAAAAAGATGGTAACAAATTGCAAGCTTTCGAGACTTCACAGGTCTCTTCATCAGGCATCAATTCATCAATTCTAAACATTTTTCTATCTACTGGCTAACACGGTACCAAGATATATATCTTTCCTGTATATGGTATAGAACATCATTGTCATGAACAAAATATTTAATGTCTTATGAATTATATTGGGTGTAAATGTTTAATGATGCAAAGATTTAAAACCTAAGCTAAAAGTAGTCCAGAAGAACATTAGAATAATTATATTAAGTCGCAGGCTTTTTGTTTTTAATGATTATTTCAATTTTCTCTGGGTACCAGATTGATTCTCTTCATAGCCCTATTGTAAACTCCATAAGTCACTTTGAATTTCCTAATTAAAATTGAAATTGGTAATTATAGTGCATAGAAGGACAAATCCAATATACAAAACACATTTGATTTGTCTTTTGCAATTCCTCATCTGAAAAATATCTGTTTTGCATTCTACTGGCATGCCCTAGTTATAAAACATATACAACTAAGAAAAAATATATTATGCATAGAAGCAGCCTTGTTCAGTGTGGCTCACCCATGGACAGGTTTGCATAAAGGCAAATTTATCCATTTGCTAAATGTCTTAGGAGGCATTTGCGAAACCTGTCTTTGAAAACTGGAGAAAGAACAGCCACAAATTATTCCACAATTGTAGTGTGCCATATTTTTTTTCACTTTTGTGGCTTAAATTTTCTCCATTGTATATAACTGTTGCATTGCATTATGTCATTATAACTTAAAGTGTCCCTGACCTTTCAGGAGACTTTCAGAATATGATGGTCCCGAATAATTAAGACAGGCATTTTGTTTGCCAGTCTTAATGAGAGGTACAGTATACAGAGATAAGATGCGACTAATAAATTAAGAGTGCATGCCACTTAATGAATTTGCTATTTTCCTAGAGGCGTGTGCCTCCATAACTAAAAGGGTAAGTGCACCAGGATGTGTTTTAGATGCCATTGCCCAAGATTTGGTACATTAAGACTTCAGGAAAACGCCAACAGTGTTTTTCTTGAAGCATCTTCTTTGGCTTTATTTTGGCTGTTTCTGTGCTAGCTTTGCCACTGACAGTTATTTTTACTTGTATGTTTGTACATATGAACTATCAAACCCCCAAAAATGTATGGATCACGGAGCAGTAATAAAAGGTAAAGTTTTTATTGATAATTACTTCAAATAATTTTATCTTGTTTAAATACAAAGAATAAAAAAAATAAATAAATAAATAAAAAAAGGGATATAGTGACACCTTAGTGCCACGTCCAAGAATGGCTGAAAGTTCATGAGGGCCTCAGTACAGATATAAAGTGGCAAGTGCATATAATATTAGAGAATACAAATGAAAATCATCATAGAAGAAGCCAAACCATTAACACCATCATACAAAAAGCAGTTTGGTGAAATCAGATTGCCATAGAGTACACAACAATGGAAGGCATGTAGATAATAGAAGTGGTAAAATAAAAAACACCCATAATAGACCAACCTTAAACAAGGGCATGGAAGACAGACCCCAATGCGCGTTTCGCTCTAATGCTTTCTCGGGGGGGCTTCTTCTATGATGATTTTAAATTTGTATTCTCTAATATTATATGCACTTGCCACTTTATATCTGTACTGAGGCCCTCATGAACTTCCATAATTTACTCTATAGCAGCTGGTATTATTTGTATTACTTACTAAATATTAATTATTTGATCTGGTTGTCTGCAATGGTAATAGGCATATGCGTACACATGCATGTGGTTTGATCCTGCCTTTTTGACCTAACCAGCCATTCTTGGACGTGGCACTAAGGTGTCACTATATCCCTTTTTTTTTTCTTCTTTTTTCTTCTGTGTATTTATGTATTTTTAAACAAGATAAAATTATTTGATGTAAATATCAATAAAAACTTAACTTTTTATTACTGCTCTGTGATCCATACTTTTTTTGGGTTTGATATTTATGCTTCTATGGATGAGTGTTTGCTATATGGCCCTTTTCTCTGGATATAATACATATGAACTAGCAGAATGTGCCTGAAAAGTGGACTGGCCACTTCTTTTAACCACTTCACATCTTTGTAAACCTGAAGTGCTGAAAAGAAGTTTGAAAAGACTGAATGGAAGTCAGTTTTACATTGCAGTGCATACAGTGTGTTAATTATTTTTTATGTTCTTTAAGCTATTTTTCAATCAAATTATAGAGCGTACCTGCCTGAAAAAAAGCATCATCTGCACATTACCTTAAAAAGGGTCTCAAGATATACTAAAGTGTTTTATCTTCACTTGGCTTATACAAAAGAAAAGGAAATGATAGTTTCAAGAGACAAGCAGATCTGACAAAATTCAAATTTGTCAAATTGCGCAGATTTTATTCTAGAGAGACCCAGGGCATAATGAATATTAGATGCAGAAAAAAGCCATAAATAAATAAAATATGTGGCGAGATGAGAATTATTTTGTACTTTTGAAATTTTGCTGTCCCTCCATGGTTGAGCTACATGATTGCCATTTTTGCTTAATTCACAAAGAGTGGATTAGCAACAAAACACATTCTGGAGAATGTGGATTTTTGTAAAATTCATAAAGAATCTGGAGAATAAGGATCTGAGTGCAATGCAAATCCACTTGAAAAATAAATCCAAATCTAATAGAAACATTTGGGTGTATGAAAATGTTTTCAAATCTAATGACTGAATCTATTCCTTATCTATATATATAAGAGGGATCGTGATTACTCGCTAATCCCGCCCCTGCACAGTAGCTCCACCCCCCACCACATCACCACACATAATCCCACCCTCCACCGCATTACCACACACAATCCCGCCCCCCAGCACATCACCACACACAATCCCCACCACATCACCACACACAAACCCGCCCCCCCACCACATCACCACACACAATCCCACCACCCACCACATCACCACACATAATCCCGCCCCCCACCACATTACCACACACAATCCCGCCCCCCACCACATTACCACACACACAATCCCGCCCCCCACCACATTACCACACAAAATTCCGCCCCCACCACATTACCACACACAATCCGCACCACATCACCAAACACAATCACGCTCCCCACATATCTTGCCCCCCCACCACATCACCACGCATAATCCCGCCCCCCACCACATCACCACACATAATCCTGCCCCCACCACATTACCACACACAATCCCGCCCCCACCACATTACCACACATAATCCCGCCCCCCCACCACATTACTACAGATAATCCCACCCCCCACCACATTAACATACATAACCCCGCCCCCACCACATTATCACAGATAATCCCGCCCCCCACCACATCACCACACATAATCCCACTCCCCACCACATTACTACAGATAATCCCGCCCCCCACCACATTATCACACATAATCCAGCCCCCTTACCACATTACCACACATAATCCCGCCCCCATCACATCACCACACATAATCCAGGCCCCCACCACATTACCATACATAATCCCGCCCCCCACCACATTACCACACATAATCTCGCCCCCCCACCACATCACCACACATAATCCCACCCGCCCACCACATCACCACACATAATCCCGCCACACCACCACATTACTACACATAATCCTGCCCCCACATCACCATACATAATCCAGGCCCCCACCACATTACCACACATAATCCCGCCCCCCACCACATTACCACACATAATCTCGCCCCCCTACCACATCACCACACATAATCCCACCCGCCCACCACATCACCACACACAATCCAGCCCCCCACCCCATCACCACACATAATCCCGCCCCCCCACCCCATCACCACACATAATCCCGCCCCCCCACCCCATCACCACACATAATCCCGCACCCCCACCTCATCACCACACATAATCCCGCCCCCAACACATCACCACACTATGTTTATTAACTTCATTTTAAGTTAATTTACCACCTGCGTAAGTGCTATTGAATGTTGTCATTATTTTCTTTAGTTTAATCACCAGCAGCGTTAATTAGATAGCAATGAGCGTGCCGAGTGTTAGCTGGCTGGAAACATCTAGTGTTATCTTATGCCCTGATTTGAAAAAAAACTTTTTAGCCATCAAATATGGATATTGCATAAAACACACTTTAAATTATGTGCAAGCGAGATGAACAAGAAAAATATTATAAAAATGTATTGAACATTCATTCTGCAACTTTATTGGAAGTTAATTCTTGCAGCATTCTCTGCAAAGCTTCTCTTGATAGAAAGCCTGGAGATCTGCTCTGTGAAGCATCCAGCAGTAGTTCCCCATAATATTCACGTTCCATCTTCCTTGGTATTTTTGTTCCATCTTCTTAATATCCTGATTAACTTTTTCTCCTTGCTCTTTGCTAACAGCACCAAGGTTTTTAGGAAAGTAGTCCAAATAGGAATGTAAAAAATGTAACTTCAAATTTATTACACAATCCAAGGCTTTGAAATGTTTCAGCCTGGTCTCCACAATGGATTTTGATCGTTATTGTTACCTAGAAATTTATTCATGACTTCTTTAATAGAATCCCAAGCCCTTTTCTCAACAGTTTTCATTTTTGTTTCAAACACGTAGTCCGTCATGAGTTTCTGAATATCTGGACCAACAAAAATTCCTCTCTTTAGTTTTGCTTCAGACAGTCCCTGAAACTTGGTACGCAGGTACTTAAAAGTCTCTCCTTCTTTTCGTAGAGTTTTTACAAACTGTTTCATCAGCCCAAGCTTAATGTGAAGTGGTGGCAGGAGAACTTTAGTGGGATCAATTAAACTTTCCGCAACTAAGTTCTTGAGTCCAGGTTGAAAAAAATGTTCTCGTTGCCAATTTTTTTGGCTCTAGTGATAAGTCCTATCCCGGCTGTCACATTCACAAAAAAAGCGTGGGTACTTTTTGTATACACCTTGCTGCCTAAGGAACAAAGAGAGAACTTTCAGATCACCACAAACTGACCATCCTTTATCATCACAGTTGAGTTTCTTGAGAATGAAGTCTAAATTCTCATAGCTTTCCTTCAAGTGCACAGATTGCTCTACAAGCACGGAAGCATACTTGCTGCTATTATGCAGTAGCACAACTTTCAGAATTTTTTTTTGATGAATCAATAGTTTCCACTCGCTCACAATGTACTCAGTGTTAAAATTTTACATCAACCCACTGGAATACACTAGAGCACCGTCTTGAGAAACGTATGGAAGGAATTCTTTTTCCCTGCTTCTGTACCATGAAAAACAGGTACGAGGAGCTAGCAGGTTCTTTTCCTTTAGTCTAGAGACTAAAAGTTCTGCAGAATGTTTAAGAAGGTCCAAGTCCCTTAGTAAATCATTTAATTCGAGCTGTAAAAAAAGCTGTGGCTCGTTAGGACTAGCATGTAAGTCTTCATCAGAATCCTGCTCTCCATATTCTCAATCTTCTGAATCAGGTGCATGTTCAAGTTTCTCCAAAGGTGAAGGGACAGGTATTTCTGGGGAGTGAGGCATAGGGCGAATCGTTGATGGGAGGTCCGGGTATATACCATAATTTCCTTTTTATTTTTAAGGTTGAATTCCTTCTCATTCCACATGCAAAAGTAGCAGTCAACACTATGATTTTGCAGTTGCCTCCAGACCATAGGCACACCAAAATTAAAGCTCTTTTTCTTCTCTTTAGACGTAGTTCTTCTACACAAACAATATAAATAGAGCCCAAGACTTGTCTTGATCAACTAATGTGCACACAATACACTTTTCTAATGAAGACTGTAATATTCCTTCATTGTTTCTTCACTACAAAACAATCGCAAATGTAGCAAATGTTGTTGGATAAATTACAACACCCTCCTGTATCCATTTCAATCACAATGTTAGAAACAGAAGCTTAATCCATCAAAACCACAAAAAACTGAAAGTAATTGTAGTAAGTACACACCACACTCTTATGAATTATATACAAAAGAAAATGTGCCTTTGCTCTCCATAGCAACAAATCACAGTGCAACTTTCGATTCTGACACTGCTGAGGTAAAATGAAAGCTGTGCTATGGTTGGTTGGTATGGACACCACCACTGCAGCAAATCTCAGAATTGGCTAAAGTCATTCTATTATATACATATATGCAGGGTCAGACTGGCCTACCGGAGAACAAGAGGATTCTCTGATGGGCCCAAGCACTGACATCGGCTGACATACAGGGTCGGCAGCTGTCTAGGGCTCCCACTGCCCCAGGTCCCCAGTCAGTGGCTTGTCAATAATAGCGGCACACCATGCAGCTGCTCTGGTGCCCGTGAGTCAGGGGGCTCGCCTGGTGGTAGCAGAGCAGCAGTGGGTGACAGGAGGCAGGAGCCACTGGAAGTAAAGGTCTAAATTTGCACACTTAGTAAACGAGGTTGGTGCCACCGAGGAAGGAGGCAGGAGCCTCCTGCTACAGCTAAATCTTGTGCCCACTGCTAAAGAGAAATGAAAATTCACTGCTTCACATGCCTATGGGCATGGAGAGAAGCAAATTTTCATTTCACTTTAATAGCGGGCAGTGTTAGCCGCAGCTGCCAATTCCTGCAGCAGCTGGGCGATCACGTGTGCCTACTACTAATGAGAATCAATATTCATTACTTTCCACACCCATGGTAGTGGAGAGCAGTAAATATTCATTCCCTTTAGTAGCAGGCACACGTGATCACCCAGTAGAAGGAAGCCTGCGGCTGTGGTTAACACTCCCCAGGGGTCCCCAGCCAGTGGCGTCCCACTAATAGCGGCACACCATGCAGCTGCTATGGGGCTTGTGAGTTAGGGGGGCCCACTCAGCATCAACGCCGCCCCCCAGTGTGCACAACATTCAACTGTATCAGCATCATAGATGCTGATACAGTTGAAAGCAATAATGGAGGAGAGGGCGTCAGATGACGCTCCCTCCCCCATCATTCCCCTCTGCCTCTGACACAGCAGGTGCGCAATGACATCACTTCATCGCACACTATGCTGTGTGCTGGGCAGATGGCAGTGCAGCTGCTGAGGCTATAATACTGTAGGACTGTGGGGCTGGATTATATTCTATGGAGGGGACTACATTATATTCTATGTGGGGCTGCATTATACTCAATTGGGGGCTGCATTATACTATATGAGGGGACTGCATGATACTATATGAGGGGTCTGCATTATACTCTATGAGGGGGCTACACTATGCTCTATGAGGGGGATGCATTATTCTCTGGGGGGCTACATTATATTCTATGGGGGGCTGCATAATATCCTATGAAGGGGCTACATTATACACTCCCTGACAGGAGTTATGTCACTTATCCATGTTATGTAAATAAAAGCTTATAACCTGATGTTAAATTCATCCATTGGTTGTATAAATTATTCTGTTGAAAGCTGAAACCCTCCAAAATGTGGTTTAGGTTAAGAAAATAGATTGGCATCAATGCAGAGATATTGATCAGTTAATGGACACAGAATGGTCAGATTTTGGCAAGACAAAAGTTTTGTCGCCTGGTCATATAATGCACCCAATCCTAGTTTACATCCTCACCTGTGCTCAATAAATGATCGGTTAATTAGTGCGTGTGTATAAAATGAACCCAGCACCCCAGACTTTCACTTGAATGGCAACTTGAGCTCTGACAATATGCCAAAAATCCACCCTGCGACCAAAGCCTGGATTACCAAGAGGCTGAAGACCAGATCCACTGCAAAGGTGGCTGGCACCTTTAATGTGTCTCAGCGTCAAGTACAAAGAATTAACAAAAGATTTGAAGAGACTGGACATGTGTTTGACAAGTCCAGGTCCGGCAGACCCCGCAAGACAACTGCTCAGGAAAAACGTTTGTTGGTTAGAAAATCTAAAGCAAGACCCTTTTCCACTGCAGCAGAGCTCCAACAGGCCTGGTCACCTAAAGTCCCTGTGTCAATTAGAACAGTTTGTAGGAATCTGTCTCGAAATGGCCTCCATGTTCGAATCAGTGGTCAGAAGCCAGCACTAAACAAAAGGCAAATAAAAAACCGTGTGGCATTTTTAAAGTCCCACAGCCTGTTAAACAGATGGACGCTGGAAAAGTGGCAGAAGGTGGATTTCTCTGATGACTCTTCAGTAGAATTACACACCACAGCTGCCGCAAATACTGCAGGAGACCTACTGGAGACCTACTGTAGCCCATATGGATCCAAGATACCCCCAGAAAACAGTTACATTTGGTGGTGGAAAGATCATGGTCTGAGGTGCAAGGTGGAAGGCAATATCAATAGCCTAAAATATCAAGAAGTATTAGCTACCTCTTATATTCTAAATCATAAAAGGAGTCAAATTCTGCAGCAGTATGGTGCTCCATCTCATACATCCATCTCTACAACAAAACGTCCTCCAGGCAAAAAAGATCAAGGTGCTCAAGGACTGGCCAGCCCAGTCACCAGACATGAACATCATTGAGCATGTTTGGGGTAGGATGAAAGAGGAAGCTTGGAAGACAAAACCAAAGAATCTAGGTGAACTCTGGAAGGCATGTAAGACTGCATTTTTTGCTATTCCTGATGACTTCATTAATAAATTGTATGAATCATTGTTGAACCGCATGGATGCAGTCCTTCAAGCTCATGGAAGTCACACAAAATATTACATATGACTCTAATAGCACCACAACTTCATGTTATGCAACATATATTTGTATTTTAAGTTAATTATTTGTTTGAATATCACATTTGTCATGGTTCTCAATGGCGAGAGAACATAGCCCAGCATATATGAGAACTAGCTCTTGGAAGATGGAAACTATACTGACCATGAACTAAACCTGCCGCACAACTAGAAGTGGCCGGGTAGCATGCCTACGTTTTTTAACCCTAGATGCCCAGCGCCAGCCGGAGAACTACCTAATCCTAGCAGAGGAAAAGACAGTCCTGGCTCACCTCTAGAGAAATTTTCCCAAAAGGCAGATAGAGGCCCCCACATATATTGGCGGTGATTTAAGATGAAATGACAAACGTAGTATGAAAATAGGTTTAGCAAAATCGAGGTCCGCTTTCTAGATAGCAGGAAGACAGAAAGGACACTTTCATGGTCAGCAGAAAACCCTATCAAAACACCATCCAGAAATTCCTTTAAGACTCTAGCATTAACTCATAACACCAGAGTGGCAATTTCCGATCACAAGAGCTTTCCAGACACAGTAACGAAACAGCAGCTGTGAACAGGAACAAAATGCAAAAACACACAAGGACAAAAGTCCAACTTAGCTGGGAGTTGTCTAGTAGCAGGAACAAGCACAGAAGGCTTCTGATTACATTGTTGACCGGCAAGAAACTGACAGAGGAGCAAGGTTATATAGCGACTCCCACATCCTGATAGGAGCAGGTGAACAGAGGGGATGATGCACACAAGTTCAATTCCACAAGTGGCCACCGGGGGAGCCCAGAATCCAATTTCACAACAGTACCCCCCCCTCAAGGAGGGGGCACCGAACCCTCACCAGAACCACCAGGGCGATCAGGATGAGCCCTATGAAAGGCACGGACAAGATCGGAGGCATGAACATCAGAGGCAGTGACCCAAGAATTATCCTCCTGACCGTATCCCTTCCATTTGACCAGATACTGGAGTCTCCGTCTGGAAACACGAGAGTCTAAGATCTTTTCCACAACGTACTCCAACTCACCCTCAACCAACACCGGAGCAGGAGGCTCAACGGAAGGCACAACCGGTACCTCATACCTGCGCAACAATGACCGATGAAAAACATTATGAATCGAAAAGGATGCAGGGAGGTCCAAACGGAAGGACACAGGGTTAAGAATCTCCAATATCTTGTACGGGCCGATGAACCGAGGCTTAAACTTAGGAGAAGAAACCCTCATAGGGACAAAACGAGAAGACAACCACACCAAGTCCCCAACACAAAGCCGAGGACCAACACGACGACGGCGGTTGGCAAAAAGCTGAGTCTTCTCCTGGGACAACTTCAAATTGTCCACCACCTGCCCCCAAATCTGATGCAACCTCTCCACCACAGCATCCACTCCAGGACAATCCGAAGATTCCACTTGACCGGAGGAAAATCGAGGATGAAACCCCAAATTACAGAAAAACGGGGACACCAAGGTGGCAGAGCTGGCCCGATTATTGAGGGCGAACTCCGCCAAAGGCAAAAAAGCAACCCAATCATCCTGATCCGCAGACACAAAACACCTCAAATATGTCTCCAAGGTCTGATTAGTCCGCTCGGTCTGGCCATTAGTCTGAGGATGGAAAGCAGACGAAAAAGACAAATCTATGCCCATCCTAGCACAGAATGCCCGCCAAAATCTAGACACGAATTGGGTCCCTCTGTCAGAAACGATATTCTCAGGAATACCATGCAAACGAACAACATTTTGAAAAAACAGAGGAACCAACTCGGAAGAAGAAGGCAACTTAGGCAAGGGAACCAGATGGACCATCTTAGAGAAACGGTCACACACCACCCAGATGACAGACATCTTCTGAGAAACAGGCAGATCCGAAATAAAATCCATCGAGATGTGCGTCCAAGGCCTCTTCGGGATAGGCAAGGGCAACAACAATCCACTAGCCCGAGAACAACAAGGCTTGGCCCGAGCACAAACGTCACAAGACTGCACAAAGCCTCGCACATCTCGTGACAGGGAAGGCCACCAGAAGGACCTTGCCACCAAATCCCTGGTACCAAAGATTCCAGGATGACCTGCCAACGCAGAAGAATGAACCTCAGAGATGACTCTACTGGTCCAATCATCAGGAACAAACAGTCTACCAGGTGGGCAACGATCAGGTCTATCCGCCTGAAACTCCTGCAAGGCCCGCCGCAGGTCTGGAGAAACGGCAGACAATACCACTCCATCTTTAAGGATACCTGTGGGCTCAGAATTACCAGGGGAGTCAGGCTCAAAACTCCTAGAAAGGGCATCCGCCTTAACATTCTTAGACCCCGGTAGGTACGACACCACAAAATTAAACCGAGAGAAAAACAACGACCAGCGCGCCTGTCTAGGATTCAGGCGCCTGGCAGACTCAAGGTAAATTAAATTTTTGTGGTCAGTCAATACCACCACCTGATGTCTGGCCCCCTCAAGCCAGTGACGCCACTCCTCAAAAGCCCACTTCATGGCCAAAAGCTCCCGATTCCCAATATCATAATTCCGCTCGGCGGGCGAAAATTTACGGGAAAAAAAAGCACAAGGTCTCATCACGGAGCAGTCGGAACTTCTCTGCGACAACACCGCCCCAGCTCCGATTTCAGAAGCGTCGACCTCAACCTGAAAAGGAAGAGCAACATCAGGCTGACGCAACACTGGGGCGGAAGAAAAGCGGCGCTTGAGCTCCCGAAAGGCCTCCACAGCATCAGGGGACCAATCAGCAACATCAGCACCCTTCTTAGTCAAATCAGTCAATGGTTTTACAACATCAGAAAAACCAGCAATAAATCGACGATAAAAGTTAGCAAAGCCCAAAAATTTCTGAAGACTCTTAAGAGAAGAGGGTTGCGTCCAATCACCAATAGCCTGAACCTTGACAGGATCCATCTCGATGGAAGAGGGGGAAAAAATGTATCCCAAGAAAGAAATCTTTTGAACCCCAAAAACACACTTAGAACCCTTCACACACAAGGAATTAGACTGCAAAACCTGAAAAACCCTCCTGACCTGCTGGACATGAGAGTCCCAGTCATCCGAAAAAATCAGAATATCATCCAGATAAACAATCATAAATTTATCCAAATAATCGCGGAAAATGTCATGCTTTAAGGACTGGAAGAGTGAAGGGGCATTTGAAAGACCAAAAGGCATCACCAAATACTCAAAATGGCCCTCGGGCGTAATAAATGCGGTTTTCCACTCATCCCCCTGCTTGATTCGCACCAAATTATACGCCCCACGGAGATCAATCTTAGAGAACCACTTGGCCCCCTTTATACGAGCAAACAAATCAGTAAGCAGTGGTAACGGATATTGATATTTAACCATGATTTTATTCAAAAGTCGATAATCAATACACGGCCTCAAAGAGCCGTCTTTCTTAGACACAAAGAAAAAACCGGCTCCTAAGGGAGATGACGAAGGACGAATATGTCCCTTTTCCAAGGACTCCTTTATATATTCTCGCATAGCAGCGTGTTCAGGCACAGACAGATTAAATAAACGACCCTTAGGGTATTTACTACCCGGAATCAAGTCTATGGCACAATCGCACTCCCGGTGCGGAGGTAGTGAACCAACCTTGGGTTCTTCAAAAACGTCACGAAAGTCAGACAAGAATTCAGGAATCTCAGAGGGAATAGATGATGAAATGGAAACCAAAGGTACGTCCCCATGAGTTCCTTTACATCCCCAGCTTAACACAGACATAGCTCTCCAGTCGAGGACTGGGTTATGAGATTGCAGCCATGGCAATCCCAGCACCAAAACATCATGTAGATTATACAGCACCAGAAAGCGAATAACCTCCTGGTGATCCGGATTAACACGCATAGTCACTTGTGTCCAGTATTGTGGTTTATTACTAGCCAATGGGGTGGAGTCAATCCCTTTCAGAGGTATCGGAGCCTCCAGTGGCTCCAAATCATACCCACAGCGTTTGGCAAAGGACCAATCCATAAGACTCAAAGCAGCGCCAGAGTCGACATAGGCGTCCGCGGTAATAGATGACAAAGAACAAATCAGGGTCACAGATAGAATAAACTTAGACTGTAAAGTGCTAATTGAAACAGACTTGTCAGGCTTCTTTGTATGCTTAAAGCATGCTGATATAACATGAGTTGAATCACCACAATAGAAGCACAACCCATTTTTTCGTCTAAAATTCTGCCGCTCGCTTCTGGACAGAATTCTATCACATTGCATATTTTCTGGCGTTTTCTCAGTAGACACCGCCAAATGGTGCACAGGTTTGCGCTCCTGCAGACGCCTATCGATCTGAATAGCCATCGTCATGGACTCATTCAGACTCGCAGGCACAGGGAACCCCACCATAACATCCTTAATGGCATCAGAGAGACCTTCTCTGAAAATCGCCGCCAGGGCGCACTAATTCCACTGAGTAAGCACAGACCATTTGCGGAATTTTTGGCAGTATATTTCAGCTTCATCTTGCCCCTGAGACAAGGACATCAAGGCCTTTTCCGCCTGAAGCTCTAAATGAGGTTCCTCATAAAGCAACCCCAAGGCCAGAAAAAACGCATCCACACTGAGCAACGCAGGATCCCCTGGTGCCAATGCAAAAGCCCAGTCTTGAGGGTCGCCCCGGAGCAAGGAAATTACAATCCTGACCTGCTGTGCAGGGTCTCCGGCAGAGCGAGACTTCAGGGACAAAAACAATTTGCAATTATTTTTAAAATTTTGAAAGTGAGATCTATTCCCCGAGAAGAATTCAGGCAAAGGAATTCTAGGCTCAGACATAGGTGCATGAACAACAAAATCTTGCAAATTTTGTACCTTTGTGGCGAGATTATTCAAACCTGTAGCTACACTCTGAAGATCCATTTGAAACAGGTGAACACAGAGCCATTCAAGGATTAGAAGGAGAGAAAGAGAGGAAGGCTGCAGTATAGGCAGACTAGCAAGTGATTCAATTAAGAGCACACTCAGAACTAGAGGAAAAAAAAAAAAAAAAATTGTAGCAGACTTCTTTTTTCTCTCCTTTCTCAGCCAGTAATTTAACCCTTTTTTCGGCCGGTCAAACTGTCATGGTTCTCAATGGCGAGAGAACATAGCCCAGCATATATGAGAACTAGCTCTTGGAAGATGGAAACTATACTGACCATGAACTAAACCTGCCGCACAACTAGAAGTGGCCGGGTAGCATGCCTACGTTTTTTAACCCTAGATGCCCAGCGCCAGCCGGAGAACTACCTAATCCTAGCAGAGGAAAAGACAGTCCTGGCTCACCTCTAGAGAAATTTTCCCAAAAGGCAGACAGAGGCCCCCACATATATTGGCGGTGATTTAAGATGAAATGACAAACGTAGTATGAAAATAGGTTTAGCAAAATCGAGGTCCGCTTTCTAGATAGCAGGAAGACAGAAAGGACACTTTCATGGTCAGCAGAAAACCCTATCAAAACACCATCCAGAAATTCCTTTAAGACTCTAGCATTAACTCATAACACCAGAGTGGCAATTTCCGATCACAAGAGCTTTCCAGACACAGTAACGAAACAGCAGCTGTGAACAGGAACAAAATGCAAAAACACACAAGGACAAAAGTCCAACTTAGCTGGGAGTTGTCTAGTAGCAGGAACAAGCACAGAAGGCTTCTGATTACATTGTTGACCGGCAAGAAACTGACAGAGGAGCAAGGTTATATAGCGACTCCCACATCCTGATAGGAGCAGGTGAACAGAGGGGATGATGCACACAAGTTCAATTCCACAAGTGGCCACCGGGGGAGCCCAGAATCCAATTTCACAACACACATTACTTTCTGTGGGCGACAAAACTTTTGTCTTGCCAAAATCTGACTATTCTGTGTCCATTAACTGATCAATGTTTCTGCATTGATGCCAATTTATTTTCTTAATCTAAACGACATTTCGAAGGGTTTCAGCTTTCAAAAGAATAATTTATACAACCAATGGATGAATATAAGGTCAGGTTATAAGCTTTTATTTACATAACATGGGTAAGCAACATAACTTCTGTCAGGGAGTGTATTCTATAGGGGGCTGCATTATACTTTGAGGGGGCTACATTATATTCTATTGGGAGCTGCATTATACTCTATGAGGGGGGGCTACATTATATTCTATGGGGGCTGCATTATACTATATAAGGGCTGCATTATATTTTATGAGGAGGCTACATTGTATTCTATGAGGGGGCTACATTATATTCTATGAGGGTGGCTACCCCAACCACTGCTATATCACTAAGAGGTCTATAACCTTATATTATATAATATTATATTACATTAGTGTGTTTCACTGCACAGTTGGTGATATTGTATTTAATTCTATGTAGCTACATAGTGGGCTCCAAGAATGATTTTCTCTGGCTCAAAGTGCTCCAGTCTGACACTGCATATGGGTTGCTAATTTCACAGGATGGGGTTTTATATGAAGTCTATCATCAGGTTTTTCAACTTATTTGAGACCAACATAATGTAGAGTGAGAACGTAATGCTGCCGCACCCCCTCTCCAGGGGGTGCTGAAGAGGGAAGATAGGTAGCACTCATGGTGTAACACTTAAGTGCGGCAGCGCCGGTGCCACCAGGTGGCGAGAGAGAGGTCAGACAAGCCAGGTCAGGAATGGACAGGAAACACAGTATCAGAGGAAACAGCAATGCATGTGGTCAGATACAAGCCAAATAGTCGGAGCAGGTCGGGAGGAGAGATGCCAGAGAAGTGAGACAGAGAAACAGGTCAGAGGACAAGCCAGGTAAGATACCATCTTCACAGCACAGGGAGCACACAGCAAGACGAGCGGGGAAGCAGGAATGGGAAGGCAAGGGAACTGAGTAAATGGGCGGAGGACAAATCAGGGTGTAACGGGGTCTGTCGCTCAAGCTAGGGGCAAGAACTATAGCTGATGCTGCCTGCAGGCAGCAGAGGACTGAAATAGCAAAACCGATCCCAAAGTGAGGCAAAGAAGGTTAACCCCTGCACGACGAGACCAGGGAGAGAATAACAAGAAGCAAACTGTTACACCCAGTCTGGTCCCTGTACCTTCACGGGGTCCCCTTCAGGACTCCCGCTCTGTGCTGGCTCCATGCTGTCCTGACACAGTCTCTGCTTCCCCTTCCTCCTCTGCTTCCTGGCATGCAGTCAGCAGGTTCTCGGGCTGTGTGCCTAGGTCATGCATGTGCTTGCTCCCAGTCTCTTAAAGAGACAGTGCACAATTTCCAAAAAGTGCTTCTGACCAAAGACATGTTAATGATCATGATTTCTAGCCCCTCCACCATAGGGAGGGTGCCGGAGCAATAAGCATCCTCTGTTGCTAACTTCTGGTTTCTGTTAGCATGTGCTTCTGTCTCTGAAGTTCTCTGCCAGTGCTCCGCTTACACTCCGCAGACTATCTGCTACCCGTTACCTGGTTTTCCTGGATGACCTCCGATCTGCCTACTCCAGTTCCATCTTGTCCCCCCATTCAGTTACTCGTACTTCTGGACAATGTCCGTACAGCTGGGACCAGCTTCTACCCATACCCCTGGTACCCACCGGTTAGCTCTACGTCACCTGCTAACTCTGCTTGTCCATCTGTCCCACTGGGTCAGCTACCACGAGTCCGGGGTCTAACTGGAGGTAGCACCCATGTCCCCCAGGCATCCTATTCTGACCCTGATGGGTCTTACCATGGGTGTCTGGGGCTCATGTAGTCATGCCCCCTTTGGAGCCCCCCAGACTGTGGTCCCGAGGTTCCACGTTAAACTACAATAAAAACGAATGTGAACTTCACCATCTGTGCCTCTATTTCCATTTGTTACAGATTGCTCGACCATGGAATCTGCTGGATCCCAGGCACCTCTGGCCGTGGAGCTAGGTCAAGAAGTTACCAGTCTGAGGGATCAACAGGACAAGATCACGACTTTTCTGCACAACTTGTCTACTTGTATGGATGCCCTGGTCTCTTCAACTGCACCTGTCTCTGCCACCGACTTCCAGGTATCTAACTGCACAGCAAGTAAAGGTCCTCGCCTAGTGGTTCCCACCTGCTTCCGTGGCAATCCTGTTCAGTTTCGGGGGTTCATTAACCAGTGCACATTGCACTTTGAACTCCTGGGGCATATGTTTGCTTCTGATCGGGCTAAGGTGGCCTTCATTATGTCTCACCTTGACGGAGAGGCCCTCGCCTGGCTGAATCCGCTGTGGGAGAGAATGGATCCTCTGGTTACTAATCTGTTATGACCCCAATGGCAGAGGGTCTCAGGAATAAATACCAAGTCTGCAAACACAAAAAACCAGCTCATAGGGCAGTGGTAACTGGGCTGACCATATATCTAATCCTAGCACCACAAATAGAAGTAGCCGGGGAACGTGCCTACGTTGGTTCTAGACGTCTCGCGCCAGCCGGAGAACTAACTAACCCTAGAAGGGAAAAGAAAGACCTTTCTTGCCTCCAGAGAAAAGACCCCAAAAGTTGGATACAAGCCCCCAACAAATAATAACGGTGAGGTAAGAGGAAAAGACAAACATAAGAATGAGCTAGGTATTTAGCAAAGAGAGGCCCACTAGCTAATAGCAGAATATAGTAAGATGACTTATATGGTCAGCAAAAACCCTATTAAAATATCCACGCTGGATATTCAAGAACCCCCGAACCGTCTAACGGCCGGGGGGAGAACACCAGCCCCCTAGAGCTTCCAGCAAGGTCAGAAATCACATTTAGTACAAGCTGGACAAAAATAGTAGCAATGCAAGTAACTCAAAAAACAAAGAAGCAAGACTTAGCTTAATTTTGCAAGAGCCAGGACCAGCAGACAGGAGCAACAGAAGGATCTGATTACAACGATGCCAGGCACTGGACTAAGGATCCAGGAAGTTAATATAGCGACACCCCTGGACTAACGACCCAGGTGAGTGCCAAACAGAAAAAAGACAATCCCAGAGTCATACCACTAGTGACCACAAGAGGGAGCCAAAAAGTCTAATTCACAACAGTACCCCCCCTTAAGGAGGGGTCACCAAACCCTCACCAAGACCACCAGGGCGATCAGGATGAGCAGCGTGAAAGGCACGAACTAAATCGGCCGCATGCACATCAGAGGCAACCACCCAGGAATTATCTTCCTGACCATAGCCCTTCCACTTGACCAGATACTGAAGCCTCCGCCTGGAGAGACGAGAATCCAAGATCTTCTCCACCACGTACTCCAACTCGCCCTCAACCAACACCGGAGCAGGAGGCTCAACAGAAGGAACCACAGGTACAACGTACCGCCGCAACAAAGACCTATGGAACACGTTGTGAATGGCAAACGACACAGGAAGATCCAAGCGAAAGGACACAGGATTAAGGATTTCCAATATCTTGTAAGGACCGATGAAGCGAGGCTTAAATTTAGGAGAGGAGACCTTCATAGGAACAAATCGAGAAGACAGCCATACCAAATCCCCAACACGAAGTCGGGGACCCTGTTGTGAATTTGGTTTCTGGGCTCCCCCGGTGGTTTCTGGTGGTACTGCACTTGTGTGCTTCATCTCCTCTGTTCACCTGTTTCCATCAGGATGTGGGAGTTGTCTATTTAGCCTTGCTCCTCAGTCATTTCTATGCCGGCCAACAATGTTACCAGAAGCCTTTCTGTTGCATGTTCCTGCTCCTAGACTACTATCAGCTAAGTTGGACTTGTAGTCCTAAGATTGCTTTGCATTTTTGTTCCAGTTCTCTGTGTTTGAATATTTCTGAGGCTGGAAGCTCTTGTGAGCTGAAATTGCCACTCTGGTGTCATGAGTTGATATTAGAGTCTTAAAGTAATTTCAGGATGGTGTTTTGAAAGGGTTTTCAGCTGACTGTGAAGTTCCCTTTTCTGTCTTCCTACTATCTAGTAAGCGGACCTCAATTTGCTAAACCTATCTTCATACTTCGTATGTCAATTTCCTCTAAAATCACCGACAATATATGTGGGGGCTACTGTCTGCCTTTTGGGGAAAATTTCTCTAGAGGTAAGCCAGGTCTGTATTTTCCTCTGCTAGGGTCAGTCAGTCCTCCGGCTGGCGCTGGGCGTCTAGGGATAAAACGTAGGCACGCTACCCGGCCACTGTTAGTTGTGTGGTAGGTTGAGCTCACAGTCAGCTCGAGTTCCCATCTTCCAAGAGCTAGTCCTTTTGTATGCTTTTCTAAGGTCTCTTGCCATTGAGAACCAGGACAGTTTGGCCGGCCAAGGGTTAAAATAATTGGCAGAAGAAAGGAGAGAAAAGAAGTCTGCAGAGAATTTTTTTTTTTTTTTTGTGAGTTTGCTCATTAGTTGATTCACTTGCATCTCTGCTTACTGCAGCTTTCGTCTCTCTCTCCTTCTAATCCTTGAATGGTTCTGATTTCACCTGATTAAAATGGATCCACAGAGTTTAGCTATAGGTTTGGATAATCTCGCTATGAAGGTTCAAAGTTTACAGGATTTTGTAATTCATGCTCCTATATCTGAACCTAGAATTCCTTTACCTGAATTTTTCTCCGGGGATAGATCTCGCTTCCAGAATTTCAAACATAATTGTAAATTATTTTTGTCTCTGAGATCTCACTCCGCTGGAGATCCTGCACAGCAGGTCAGGATTGTAATTTCCTTGCTCCGGGGCGACCCTCAGGATTGGGCATTTGCTTTGGCACCAGGGGATCCTGCGTTGCTCAATGTGGATGCGTTTTTCCTGGCTTTGGGGTTGCTTTATGAGGAACCTCATTTAGAGATTCAGGCTGAAAAAGCCTTGATGGCCCTGTCTCAAGGGCAAGATGAGGCTGAAATATACTGCCAAAAATTTCATAAGTGGTCTGTGCTTACTCAGTGGAATGAGTGCGCCCTGGCGGCGAATTTCAGAGAGGGTCTCTCTGATGCCATTAAAGATGTTATGGTGGGGTTCCCTGTGCCTACAGGTCTGAATGAGTCCATGACAATGGCTATTCAGATTGATCGGCGTTTGCGGGAGCGCAAACCTGTGCACCATTTGGCGGTGTCTACTGAGAAGGCGCCAGAGATTATGCAATGTGATAGAATTCTGTCCAGAAGCGAACGACAGAATTTTAGGCGGAAAAATGGGTTATGCTTCTATTGTGGTGATTCAACTCATGTTATATCAGCATGCTCTAAACGTACTAAGAAGGTTGATAAGTCTGTTTCAATTGGCACTTTACAGTCTAAGTTTATTCTATCTGTGACCCTGATTTGCTCTTTATCGTCTATTACCGCGGACGCCTATGTCGACTCTGGCGCCGCTTTGAGTCTTATGGATTGGTCCTTTGCCAAACGCTGTGGGTTTAATTTAGAGCCTCTGGAAGTTCCTATACCTCTGAAGGGTATTGACTCCACGCCATTGGCTAGTAATAAACCACAATACTGGACACAAGTAACTATGCGTATTAATCCGGATCACCAGGAGATTATTCGCTTCCTTGTGTTGTATAATCTACATGATGTGTTGGTGCTTGGATTGCCATGGCTGCAATCTCATAACCCAGTCCTCGACTGGAAAGCAATGTCTGTGTTAAGCTGGGGATGTCAGGGGACTCATGGGGACCTACCTTTGGTTTCCATTTCGTCATCTATTCCCTCTGAGATTCCGGAATATTTATCTGATTATCGTGACGTTTTTGAGGAGCCTAAACTTGGTTCACTACCTCCGCACAGAGATTGCGATTGTACTATAGATCTGATTCCGGGCAGTAAGTTTCCAAAGGGTCGTTTATTTAATCTATCTGTGCCTGAACATGCTGCTATGCGGGAATATATTAAGGAGTCCTTGGAAAAGGGACATATTCGTCCTTCGTCATCTCCCTTAGGAGCCGGTTTTTTCTTTGTATCTAAAAAAGATGGCTCTTTGAGGCCGTGTATTGATTATTGGCTTTTGAATAAAATCACGGTTAAATATCAGTATCCTTTGCCACTGCTTACTGATTTGTTTGCTCGAATAAAGGGGGCCAAGTGGTTCTCTAAGATTGATCTTCGTGGGGCGTATAATTTAGTGCGAATTAAGCAGGGGGATGAGTGGAAAACCGCATTTAATACGCCTGAGGGCCATTTTGAGTATTTAGTAATGCCTTTTGGTCTTTCAAATGCCCCTTCAGTCTTTCAGTCTTTTATGCATGACATTTTCCGTGAATATTTGGATAAATTTATGATTGTGTATCTGGATGATATTTTGATTTTTTCGGATGACTGGGACTCTCATGTCCAACAGGTCAGGAGGGTTTTTCAGGATTTGCGCTCTAATTCCTTGTGTGTAAAGGGTTCTAAGTGTGTTTTTGGGGTTCAAAAGATTTCGTTTTTGGGGTACATTTTTTCCCCCTCTTCCATTGAGATGGACCCTGTCAAGGTTCAGGCTATTTGTGATTGGACGCAACCCTCTTCTCTTAAGAGCCTTCAGAAGTTTTTGGGCTTTGCTAATTTTTATCGTCGATTTATAACTGGTTTTTCTGATGTTGCTAAGCCGTTGACTGATTTGACTAAGAAGGGTGCTGATGTTGCTGATTGGTCCCCTGCTGCTGTGGAGGCCTTTCGGGAGCTTAAGCGCCGCTTTTCTTCCGCCCCTGTATTGCGTCAGCCTGATGTTACTCTTCCTTTTCAGGTTGAGGTCGACGCTTCAGAAATTGGAGCTGGGGCGGTTTTGTCGCAGAAAAGTTCCGACTGCTCCGTGATGAGACCTTGCGCGTTCTTTTCTCGTAAATTTTCGCCCGCTGAGCGAAATTATGATATTGGTAATCGGGAGCTCTTGGCTATGAAGTGGGCTTTTGAGGAGTGGCGTCATTGGCTTGAGGGGGCTAGACATCAGGTGGTGGTATTGACCGACCACAAGAATTTGATTTATCTTGAGTCTGCCAGGCGCCTGAATCCTAGACAGGCGCGCTGGTCGTTATTTTTCTCTCGGTTTAATTTTGTGGTTTCTTACCTACCGGGTTCTAAAAATGTGAAGGCGGATGCCCTTTCTAGGAGTTTTGAGCCTGATTCCCCTGGTAATTCTGAACCTACAGGTATCCTTAAGGATGGAGTGATATTATCTGCTGTTTCCCCAGACTTGCGACGGGTCTTGCAGGAGTTTCAGGCGGATAGACCTGATCGTTGCCCGCCTGGTAGACTGTTTGTTCCGGATGATTGGACCAGTAGAGTCATCTCGGAGGTCCATTCTTCTGCGTTAGCTGGTCATCCTGGAATCTTTGGTACCAGGGATTTGGTGGCTAGGTCCTTCTGGTGGCCTTCCCTGTCGCGAGATGTGCGAGGTTTTGTGCAGTCTTGTGATGTTTGTGCTCGGGCCAAGCCTTGTTGTTCTCGGGCTAGTGGATTGTTGTTATCTTTGCCTATTCCGAAGAGGCCTTGGACTCACATCTCCATGGATTTTATTTCTGATCTCCCTGTTTCTCAGAAGATGTCTGTCATCTGGGTGGTGTGTGACCGTTTCTCTAAGATGGTCCATTTGGTCCCCTTGCCTAAATTGCCTTCCTCATCCGAGCTGGTTCCTCTGTTTTTTCAAAATGTGGTTCGCTTGCATGGTATTCCGGAGAATATCGTTTCTGACAGGGGAACCCAATTCGTGTCTAGATTTTGGCGAGCGTTCTGTGCTAGGATGGGCATTGATTTGTCTTTTTCGTCTGCTTTCCATCCTCAGACTAATGGCCAGACCGAGCGAACTAATCAGACCTTGGAGACTTATTTGAGGTGTTTTGTGTCTGCGGATCAGGATGATTGGGTTGCCTTTTTGCCCTTGGCGGAGTTTGCCCTCAATAACCGGGCTAGTTCTGCCACCTTGGTTTCTCCTTTCTTCTGTAATTCGGGGTTTCATCCTCGTTTCTCTTCCGGTCAGGTGGAGTCTTCGGATTGTCCTGGAGTGGATGCTGTGGTGGAGAGGTTGCATCAGATTTGGGGGCATGTGGTGGACAATTTGAAGTTGTCCCAGGAGAAGACTCAGCAGTTTGCCAACCGCCGTCGTCGTGCTGGTCCTCGTCTTTGTGTTGGGGACTTGGTGTGGTTGTCTTCTCGTTTTGTCCCTATGAAGGTTTCTTCTCCTAAGTTTAAGCTTCGGTTCATCGGCCCGTACAAGATATTGGAGATTCTTAACCCTGTGTCCTTTCGTTTGGACCTCCCTGCATCTTTTTCTATTCATAATGTCTTCCATCGGTCATTGTTGCGCAGGTATGAGGTACCGGTTGTGCCTTCCGTTGAGCCTCCTGCTCCGGTGTTGGTTGAGGGTGAGTTGGAGTACGTTGTCGAGAAGATCTTGGACTCCCATGTTTCCAGACGGAGACTTCAGTATTTGGTCAAGTGGAAGGGCTACGGTCAGGAGGATAACTCTTGGGTGACTGCCTCTGATGTTCATGCCTCCGATTTGGTCCGTGCCTTTCATAGGGCTCATCCTGATCGCCCTGGTGGTTCTGGTGAGGGTTCGGTGCCCCCTCCTTGAGGGGGGGGTACTGTTGTGAATTTGGTTTCTGGGCTCCCCCGGTGGTTTCTGGTGGTACTGCACTTGTGTGCTTCATCTCCTCTGTTCACCTGTTTCCATCAGGATGTGGGAGTTGTCTATTTAGCCTTGCTCCTCAGTCATTTCTATGCCGGCCAACAATGTTACCAGAAGCCTTTCTGTTGCATGTTCCTGCTCCTAGACTACTATCAGCTAAGTTGGACTTGTAGTCCTAAGATTGCTTTGCATTTTTGTTCCAGTTCTCTGTGTTTGAATATTTCTGAGGCTGGAAGCTCTTGTGAGCTGAAATTGCCACTCTGGTGTCATGAGTTGATATTAGAGTCTTAAAGTAATTTCAGGATGGTGTTTTGAAAGGGTTTTCAGCTGACTGTGAAGTTCCCTTTTCTGTCTTCCTACTATCTAGTAAGCGGACCTCAATTTGCTAAACCTATCTTCATACTTCGTATGTCAATTTCCTCTAAAATCACCGACAATATATGTGGGGGCTACTGTCTGACTTTTGGGGAAAATTTCTCTAGAGGTAAGCCAGGTCTGTATTTTCCTCTGCTAGGGTCAGTCAGTCCTCCGGCTGGCGCTGGGCGTCTAGGGATAAAACGTAGGCACGCTACCCGGCCACTGTTAGTTGTGTGGTAGGTTTAGCTCACAGTCAGCTCGAGTTCCCATCTTCCAAGAGCTAGTCCTTTTGTATGCTTTTCTACGGTCTCTTGCCATTGAGAACCAGGACAGGACCCACACCGCGGCGGCGGTTGGCAAAACGCTGAGCCTTCTCTTGTGACAACTTTAAGTTGTCCACCACATGATTCCAGATCTGCTGCAACCTATCCACCACAGAATCTACCCCAGGACAGTCAGAAGGCTCCACATGTCCTGAGGAAAAACGAGGATGGAAACCAGAGTTGCAGAAAAATGGCGAAACCAATGTAGCGGAACTAGCCCGATTATTAAGGGCAAACTCAGCCAACGGCAAGAAGGTCACCCAATCATCCTGATCCGCAGAAACAAAACACCTCAAATAAGCCTCCAGAGTCTGATTAGTTCGCTCCATTTGTCCATTAGTCTGAGGATGAAAGGCAGACGAAAACGACAACTCAATGCCCATCCTAGCACAAAAGGATCGCCAGAACCTGGAAACAAACTGTGATCCTCTGTCAGACACAATATTCTCAGGAATGCCGTATAAACGAACCACATTCTGAAAGAACACAGGAACCAGATCGGAAGAGGAAGGCAGCTTAGGCAAAGGTACCAAATGGACCATCTTAGAAAAGCGATCACATACCACCCAGATGACAGACATGCCCTGAGACACCGGGAGATCTGAAATGAAATCCATGGAAATGTGTGTCCAAGGCCTCTTCGGGACAGGCAAGGGCAAGAGCAACCCGCTGGCATGCGAACAGCAAGGCTTAGCTCGAGCACAAGTCACACAGGACTGCACAAACGACCGCACATCCCGTGACAAGGAAGGCCACCAAAAGGACCTAGCCACCAGATCTCTGGTGCCAAAAATTCCCGGTTGCCCTGCCAACACCGAGGAATGAACCTCGGAAATGACTCTGCTGGTCCACTTATCAGGAACAAACAGTCTGTCAGGTGGACAAGAGTCAGGTCTACCAGCCTGAAATCTCTGCAACACACGTCGCAAATCCGGAGAAATGGCTGACAAGATTACTCCCTCTTTAAGAATACCAACTGGTTCTGCGACTCCCGGAGAGTCAGGCACAAAGCTCCTTGAAAGAGCATCAGCCTTCACATTCTTTGAACCTGGTAAATATGAGACCACAAAGTCAAAACGGGAGAAAAACAAATGACCAGCGGGCCTGTCTAGGATTCAGGCGTTTAGCAGACTCGAGATACATCAAATTTTTGTGATCAGTCAAGACCACCACACGATGCTTAGCACCCTCGAGCCAATGACGCCACTCCTCAAATGCCCACTTCATGGCCAACAACTCCCGATTGCCAACATCATAATTCCGCTCAGCAGGCGAAAACTTCCTCGAGAAAAAGGCACAAGGTCTCATCACAGAGCAACCAGGGCCTCTCTGCGACAAAACGGCCCCTGCCCCAATCTCAGAAGCATCCACTTCAACCTGAAAGGGAAGTGAGACATCAGGCTGGCACAAAACAGGTGCCGAAGTAAACCGGCGCTTCAACTCCTGGAAAGCCTCCACGGCTGCAGGAGCCCAGTTAGCAACATCAGAACCTTTCTTGGTCATATCCGTCAAAGGTTTAGCAATGCTAGAAAAATTAGCAATAAAACGACGGTAGAAGTTAGCAAAACCCAAGAACTTCTGAAGACTCTTAACTGACGTGGGTTGAGTCCAATCATGAATAGCACGGACCTTGACTGGGTCCATCTCCACCGCAGAAGGGGAAAAAATAAACCCCAAAAAGGGAACCTTCTGTACTCCAAAGAGACACTTTGAGCCCTTAACAAATAAAGCATTCTCACGCAAAACCTGAAACACCATCCTGACCTGCTCTACATGCGAGTCCCAGTCATCAGAAAAAACCAGAATATCATCCAGATAAACGATCATAAATTTATCCAGATACTTCCGGAAAATATCATGCATAAAGGACTGAAACACTGAAGGAGCATTAGAGAGCCCAAAAGGCATCACCAAGTACTCAAAATGACCTTCGGGCATATCAAACGCGGTTTTCCATTCATCTCCTTGCTTAATGCGCACAAGGTTGTACGCACCACGAAGATCTATCTTGGTGAACCACTTGGCACCTTTAATTCGGGCAAACAAGTCTGACAACAGAGGCAAAGGATACTGAAATTTAACAGTGATTTTATTCAAAAGCCGATAGTCAATACAAGGTCTCAAAGATCCGTCCTTCTTGGCCACAAAAAAGAATCCCGCACCAAGAGGGGAAGAGGAAGGACGGATATGCCCCTTCTCCAGAGATTCCTTGATATACGAACGCATTGTGGTATGCTCTGGTACAGACAGATTAAATAGTCTTCCCTTAGGAAATTTGCTACCTGGAATCAAATCTATGGCACAGTCACAGTCCCTATGAGGAGGCAGAACACTGGACCTGGACTCGCTGAACACATCCTGATAATCAGACAAATACTCAGGAACTTCCGAAGGAGTAGAGGAAGCAATAGACACCGGCGGGGAATCACCATGAATACCCTGACAGCCCCAACTTGACACAGACATTGCCTTCCAATCCAAGACTGGATTATGAGTCTGTAACCATGGCAACCCCAAAACGACCAAATCATGCATTTTATGCAGAACAAGAAAACGAATCACCTCCCGATGTTCAGGAGTCATGCACATGGTTACCTGTGTCCAAAACTGCGGTTTATTTTCCGCCAATGGCGTAGCATCAATACCCCTCAGAGGGATAGGATTAACCAACGGCTCAAGAACAAAACCACAGCGCTTGGCAAATGACAGATCCATAAGACTCAGGGCAGCACCTGAATCCACAAACGCCATAACAGGGTAGGAGGACAATGAGCAAATTAAAGTCACAGACAAAATAAATTTAGGTTGCAAATTACCAATGGCGACAGGACTAACAACCCTTGTTAGGCGTTTAGAGCATGCTGATATAACGTGTAGAATCACCACAGTAAAAACACAACCCATTCTGACGTCTATGATTTTTCCGCTCATTTCTGGTCTGAATTCTATCACATTGCATCAAATCAGGTGTTTGTTTAGACAACACCACCAGAGGATTAGCGGTTTTGCGCTCCCGCAAACGCCGGTCAATTTGAATAGCCAGCGCCATGGAATCATTCAGACTTGTAGGAATGGAGAAACCCACCATCACATTCTTCATGGCTTCAGAAAGGCCATTTCTGAAGTTTGCGGCCAGAGCACACTCATTCCACTGAGTAAGCACGGACCATTTCCGAAATTTTTGGCAATACACTTCAGCTTCATCCTGGCCCTGAGAAATAGCCAGCAAGGCTTTTTCTGCCTGAATCTCAAGATTGGGTTCCTCGTAAAGCAATCCGAGCGCCAGAAAAAACGCATCAATATTTGCCAATGCCGGATCTCCTGGCGCTAGCAAGAAGGCCCAATCCTGAGGGTCGCCCCGTAAAAAAGAGATAACAATTTTAACTTGCTGAACTGAGTCTCCAGATGAACGGGGTCTCAGGGATAGAAACAATTTACAATTATCCCTGAAATTCCTAAACTTAAATCGGTCTCCAGAAAACAGTTCAGGAATAGGTATTTTAGGTTCAGACATAGGACTACTGGTAACAAAATCTTGTATGCTTTGCACACGAGCAGCAAGCTGGTCCACACTTGTAATCAAGGTCTGGACATTCATGTCTGCAGCAAGCTCAAGCCACTCAGAGGTAAAGGGGAGGAAGAGAGGAAAAAAAAAAAAAAAAATCAGAATTTCCTTTCTTATATCCCACTTCTGCAATGCATTAAACATTCAATGTAGGCCTGGCATACTATTATGACCCCAATGGCAGAGGGTCTCAGGAATAAATACCAAGTCTGCAAACACAAAAAACCAGCTCATAGGGCAGTGGTAACTGGGCTGACCATATATCTAATCCTAGCACCACAAATAGAAGTAGCCGGGGAACGTGCCTACGTTGGTTCTAGACGTCTCGCGCCAGCCGGAGAACTAACTAACCCTAGAAGGGAAAAGAAAGACCTTTCTTGCCTCCAGAGAAAAGACCCCAAAAGTTGGATACAAGCCCCCAACAAATAATAACGGTGAGGTAAGAGGAAAAGACAAACATAAGAATGAGCTAGGTATTTAGCAAAGAGAGGCCCACTAGCTAATAGCAGAATATAGTAAGATGACTTATATGGTCAGCAAAAACCCTATTAAAATATCCACGCTGGATATTCAAGAACCCCCGAACCGTCTAACGGCCGGGGGGAGAACACCAGCCCCCTAGAGCTTCCAGCAAGGTCAGAAATCACATTTAGTACAAGCTGGACAAAAATAGTAGCAATGCAAGTAACTCAAAAAACAAAGAAGCAAGACTTAGCTTAATTTTGCAAGAGCCAGGACCAGCAGACAGGAGCAACAGAAGGATCTGATTACAACGATGCCAGGCACTGGACTAAGGATCCAGGAAGTTAATATAGCGACACCCCTGGACTAACGACCCAGGTGAGTGCCAAACAGAAAAAAGACAATCACAGAGTCATACCACTAGTGACCACAAGAGGGAGCCAAAAAGTCTAATTCACAACACTAATCAGTCTTTTCTAGAGGCATTCTGCAGGATTTTTGACGAACCTGTTCGTGCTACATCGACAGCTTCAGCTCTTCTTCAACTACGACAGGCGGCTCTTTCTGTGGCTCAGTATAAAGTGCAGTTCCGTACCCTTTCAACTGAATTATCCTGGAACAATGAAGCCTTGGTAGCCACCTTCTGGGAGGGTCTTTCAGGAAGAATTAAGGATGAGCTGGGGGGACGGTACGTGCCTACAACTCTGGATGACTTGATTTCTCTGGCAGTCTGGATAGACCTACAGTTTCAATAATGATCCAAGGAGATAAAACGTGAAAAGGGGTCTTACCACCCAGTTGCTAGTACTCCTAAACCAGCAACCTCCCCGACTTCATTCCCCTCGCCTATGGCTATGGAAGTAGATTGAGAATTGTTGGCAATTAAGTTATCCCTGCAAGAGTGGTGACATCTCCTTGAGGGAGCGGCCCATCAGGTTGTCATCTTCACTGATCATAAGAGCCTCGCTTATCTCCAATCCGCACTAAGACTGAATCCTCATCAGGCCTGTTGGGCCTTGTTTTTTGCCCAATTTAATTTTGTTCTTCATTTTCGTCTGGCTGATAGGAACGTTAAAGCCGATGCACTCTCTAGAGCGTTCCTGCCTCCCAATTTCGAGGAAGAACCGCAACACATCATTGAACCGTCCAGGTTTGTGCCCGTAGCCGCAGTTAATCTTGCTCGACTTCCCCCGGGAAAGACTCTTGTATCTATTTCGGATCAGAGCCGTGTCCTCTGGTGGGGTTATTCTTCCAAGTTGGCCGGCCATGCCAGTCAGAAAAAGACTCTGCAACTCATCTCCTGTTACTACTGGTGGCCCACCATGGACAAAGATGTCCAGGAATATTTTGCTGCTTGTCCTTCGTGTACCCGCAACAAGACTGCTAAGCATCTGCCCTCTGGGCAGTTATTACGTCTCTCTGTTCCTTCAGTTTCCTGACAGCACATCGCAATGGACTTCATTACTGATCTTCCCGTCTCTTCTGGCTGTTCCATCATCTGGGTAGTGGTGGATCATTTCTTGAAGATGGCTCATTTCCTTCACTTACCCGGTCTTCTGTATGCTCCTGAGCTCGCTGATCATTTCATACAGCACATTTTCTGTCTTTATGGGTTTCCTCTCCATGTTATATCCGACAGGGGTGTCCAGTTCACCTCCAAGTTCTGGAGGGCAGTTTGTAAGTCTGTGCAAGTGGAACACTGGACTTCTCTTCTGCATACCACCCCAATCCAAAGGGGCAAGTAGAGAGGACCAATCAAATCCTGACTGGATTCCTGTGTCACTTCATTAATGTGCATCATCAAGACTGGATCAATTTGCTGCCTTGGGCAGAATTCTCGTACAGTACAATAATCAAGTAAGTGAATCCTCTAGAAAATCTCCTTTTCAGATTGTGTTTGGACTCCAACCTGGGACCCTCTTCTCATCTCTGGGCCTTTAGGCGTCCCTGCAGCTGCCATCTTTACTGGGGAATTCTTGAAAGTATGGAGCGACACCAAGGTCACCTTGGAGAAAGCCTCACAACGTACTAAGAGGCATGCGGACAAAAGATTTCTGGATGCACCCATCTTTCAGCCCGGAGATAAGGTGTGGCTCTCCTCCAGGTATATCCGTCTGAAGGTGCCCTCATACAAACTGGGTCCCCACTTCATCGGTCTATTTGGAGTCTTGAAACAGATCAGCGCAGTCTCGTACAAATTGAAATTGCCTGCTTCTTTGCGAGTGCCTAACTCTTTCCATGTTTCCCTCCTCAAACCAGTAGTTTTGAGCTTCTTCTTTAAAGACCCAGGTTCCACTCCTGAGTCCGTCAGTGAGGAGGATGTTTTTGAGGTTAACGAATATCTTGGCTACTAAAAGAGTAAAAGGTAATATTTTTTATTTGGTGGATTAAAGGGGCTTTGGTCCTGAGGAGAGGTAGGTCATGGGAGCCTACAGAGAATATCCAGGCCACTCTCCTTCTGAAAAGACTCTATGCAGGCTTGAAAAAGAGGGGGCGTAAAGAGGGGGATACTGTTACACCCGGTCTGGTCCCTGTACCTTTGCAGCATCCCCATCGGAACTCCTGCTCTGTGCCAGCTCCATGCTGTCCTGACACAGCCTCTGCTTCCCCTTCCTTCTCTGCTTCCTGGCACGCAGCCAGTAGGTTCTCGGGCTGTATGCTTAGGTTGCACGCACGTTCTCTCCCAGTCTCTTAAAGAGACAGCGTGCATTTTCCAAAAAGTGTTTCTGACCAATGGCGTGTTAATGATAATGATTTCTAGCCCTTCCACCAAAGGGAGGGTGCCGGAGCAACAAGTATCCTCTGTTGCTAACTTCCGGTTTCTGCTAGCATGTGCTTCTGTCTCTGAAGTTCTCTGCCAGTGCTCCGCTTACACTGTTTGTCTCCGCAGACTATCTCTACCCGTTACCTGGCTTTCCTGGATGACCTCCAATCTGCCTACTCCAGTTCCATCTCATCCCGCCATTCAGTTACCCGTACCTCTGGACAACGTCAGTACTGCTGGGATCAGCTTCTACCCATACCTCCAGTACCAACCAGTTAGCTCTACATCACCTGCTAACTCTGCTTGTCCATCTGTCCCACTGGGTCAGCTACCATGAGTCCAGGGTCTAACTGGAGGTAGAACCCGTGTCCCCCAGGCATCCCATTCTGACCATGTTTGAGGGGTCTTACCACGAGTGTCTCTGGCTCACGTAGTCACGCCCCTTTCAGAGTCCCCTGGACCGTGGTCCCGAGGTTCCACGTTAAACTACAATAAAAGTGAATGTGAACTTCACCATCTGTGCCTCCGTTTCCATTCGTTAGACAAACCCTGGCCTGGATCATGACAGAGAGATCCTGATTCTACTGATGTATCACTGGGCAGCTCGCTGTAATTTGGAAATATCACACATATGCAAATTATGACTAGATGAATAGTAAATGTGCTGCCATATAGTGCTCCTTACTAATGAGCTCTGTATAACCTCGCCCTTATGACTGACTAACAGTTTTGTGCATATCCACTCTGTATACAGAAAGCTGAGATGAGAGAATTTCTTTAAGTGGAATTAAATGTCTCTTGAATTTAACAAAAAATATGCATTTGCCAAAATGCTGATATTTTGTAATTAGCCTCTGTTCGTCATGCCAGCTGACATTTTACTGAACCATAAAAGGGGCATCAAAGGGTTAAAAAAGATGCTCACTTTACTGCTTTCCTTTTCAGCTCCTCACTGTCCCCTGTGCTGTCCTCATGGGATCGTCTTACAATTTCTGCAAGTTCTGAAATCACAGGCCTCTTCACACTAGGTCAGGCCCTCTGGCTCTTGATAGGCCCAGGGCCGTTCTGTGTATGTGCATATAAGGTCATGATGTGCACCTTGACCTCACATGCACATTTGCAGAACTGTCTTGGGTCTCAACAAAGAAAGAAGTTCTAGGAACTTAAAGGTACCTTCACATTAAGCGACGCTGCAGCGATATCGACAACGATGCCGATCGCTGCAGCGTCGCTGTTTGATCGCTGGAGAGTTGTCACACAGACCGCTCTCCAGCGACCAACGATGCCCAGGTCCCCGGGTAACCAGGGTAAACATCGGGTTACTAAGCGCAGGGCCGCGCTTAGTAACCCGATGTTTACCCTGGTTACCAGCGTAAAATGTAAAAAAAACAAACAGTACATACTTACATTCGCGTCCCCCGGCGTCCGCTTCCTGCACTGACTGAGCGCCGGCCCTAACAGCAGAGCGGTGACGTCACCGCTGTGCTGTACTTTCACTTTCACTTTACGGCGCTCAGTCAGTGTGGGAAGCGGACGCCGGGGGACGCAAATGTAAGTATGTACTGTTTGTTTTTTTAACATTTTACGCTGGTAACCAGGGTAAACATCGGGTTACTAAGCGCGGCCCTGCGCTTAGTAACCCGATGTTTACCCTGGTTACCAGTGTAAAACATCGCTGGTATCGTTGCTTTTGGTGTCAAACACGATGATACACGCCGGTCTGACGACCAAATAAAGTTCTGAACTTTGTTCAACGACCAGCGATATCACTGCAGGATCCTGATCGCTGCTGCGTGTCAAACTAAACGATATCGCTATCCAGGACGCTGCAACATCACGGATCGCTAGCGATATCGTTTAGTGTGAAGGTACCTTAACTCTTGTGGCTTTGATAAGATGATCATACAAGGACCTGTGAGTGGTGGAGCCAGAAAGGTAAGCGGTAGGGTGAGTAAACAGAATTTTTTACATATTACATTTATTATGCTCTGTGGTCTGGAGAGACCCGGAAGCATAACATGGGACATTCAATTCGCAGAGAATAATTTGGCTGCAAATTGAATTTCCTGGGAAAAGCCACATGATATGGCGAATTTAAATCTTGCCAGATCTGCTCATCTCTACTTGGCAGGGTGATACAGGCTCAGCAATCAGAGCAGTCCTTGATCTGCAGCAGATTAAACAGTGTTATTATCAAAATTATGGCAAATAGTGATAGCTAGAAACAGGGTCTCTGCCCTTACATTATGCTGCTCTGAGAGCAATAGCGATGCATGATACTGGTTGCATCATAATATTAGAGCGTATTTGTTTTTCTTATTAATTCTGTATTTCCTTTTTATTGTTTTACAATCTAATGAGGACTATGAAAAGACAAAAGCAATGTATATAGAGAGATAGATACCACAGAACTGATTGTATTACATTTTACTAAGGTAATTAAAAATAAAAATAGTTCACATATTATGTAAGCGTCAATCGGGTTCTCACTAATGCTTGGCTAGTCAAAAGTTTTAGTGCTGCTAGATAACGGACCCACTGACATGGAAGGGAACTAAATTTTAATTAATTTGAATGTGATTAATGTCCTTGTTAACCTTTAGTAGATTTTGATGGATCATCCATTAAGTGGAATAATGTGTAAGTGTAAGTTAGGAATTTTATCATTCAAGAGTGATCCCGACAGTGGACAATTGCTATGTAAATGAATTACTCATTGTTTATTTCATGCAAAGTGCTAAGTACTTGCTTGGATCAGAAAGATGAATGCTATATTACCTGACTACTAGACATCTCCCTGAGTGATTAATTAAACTTGTCAGAAGTTCTAAATTACACAGAGAAAAGTGATTTGAAGCTATTGCTGGTTTAGCATTCATCACTCAATGTGTTGTGCAATATAATTGAAAATCCAGCACTAAATTAACTTATCCTAAAGCAGTGATTTAAATACTTCAATTGGTTCCAATAATCTTCCATTCAATAAGCCTAGAGGCCTTGAAAAGCTCATATGGCATGTGCCATTATCATTCGTAAGGCACAAGCACATGCGTGTATCATGGCACTGTTCAAGCTTCACGTTGCAGAGACAGATAATTATTTTAGGCCCTATGGTATCTCAATATGCCTTTAATTTTTAGATGTATGAATTTGAAAGAAAAAATTGTTCCACATTTTATTGAATGGCATATTGCAGTGGTTTTCTTTTCTGGAATTGTTTCTCATAAATATAGTGCTATTTAGAAAGCCATGTAATATAGTGTCCAAGGAACTGTGTTCCACCACACAACCTCTTACTATTGGCACTGTTGTGTTTATGAAGTCCAAGGTCCTTTTCACCTGGCAGTATTTTGGTCAGTATGTTACATCAGTGCTCCAAAGTAAAAAACACGAGTAGGTCCAAAATATGGATGAAGTGCCAAGGTGTTCATTACAAATATTCACTTTTAGCATTTTACCCCACATCTTACCTTACAAATGCTGAAGAAAAATACAAATATAAATACTGCCATGTGAAAGTGGACTTATACTGAGTTAATGTATTGACATTAGCACACTGATAATATTTTAATAATTATTATTGCATTAGAGCACCATTGATTTCATGGTGCCATACCTGTGTAAAGGGGTTACATACAAAGTACAATTAAAAGTTACAGTGAACAAACTAATAGTGTCAGACTAGTACAGAGGGGTGAGTGCCTTGCCTGCACAAGCTTAAAAGTCTATAGGGTAGTGGGGAAGAATAGTGTAGATTGTGGGTTGCAGCAGTTCCGCTGGTGATGAGGTGACAGTGGAGTTATTGTAAGCTGTAAGCTTTCTAGAAGAGATTGGTTTTCAAGCTGAAGGTTCCGAATGCTGAAGACAATAGGACGTATTGGATCAAAGAATTCCAGAGGACTGGGGATACTCGGGAGAAGTCTTGAAGGTGATTGGGTGAGGAATGTTCGAGAGTAGGTCAGGAGATTATGTAATGGAAGATATCGGGAGATTAGTGTGTAGATATAGGAGGTGACAGATTATGGACGGTCTTGTAGGTCAGTGTTTGAGCTGTATCCATTAGGAAATTGGAAGCCATTGAGGTGATTTGCAAAGCGGAGAGTTAGAGGAGTAGCGAGGGAAACGTGAATTAATTGGACAGCAGAGTCAAGGGTTACACCAAGGCACTGGATTTGTGATACAGGGGAAAGTATGATGTCATATACAGTGGGGAAAAAAGTATGTAGCGAGCCACCAATTGTGCAAGTTCTCCCACTAAAAAGATGAGAGAGGCCTGTAATTGACATGTAGGTAGACCATAACTATGAGAGTCAAAATGAGAAAACAAATCCAGAAAATCACCTTGTCTGATTTGGCAATATTTATTTTTCAAATTATGGTAGAAAATAAGTATTTGGTCATTAACAAAAGTTCATCTCAATATTTTGTTATATATCCTTTGTTGGCAATTACAGAGGTCAAACGTTTTCTGTAAGTCTTCACAAGGTTGGCACACACTGTTGGTGGCATGTTGGCTGTTGTGAATTTGCTTTTTGCTCCCTCTAGTGGTTACTAGTTTTTTGACTCTGGTTTTTCTGTCATTCCTTTTATCCGCACCTGGGTCGTTAGTTAGGGGTGTTGCTATATAAGCTCCCTAGACCTTCAGTTCAATGCCTGGCAACGTAGTTATCAGAGCTAGTCTGCTGTGCTCTTGTCTACTGATCCTGGTTCCAGTTATATCAGCTAAGTCTGCCTTTTGCTTTTTGCTATTTGTTTTGGTTTTGTATTTTTGTCCAGCTTGTTCCAAATCTATATCCTGACCTTTGCTGGAAGCTCTAGGGGGCTGGTGTTCTCCCCCCGGACCGTTAGACGGTTCGGGGGTTCTTGAATTTCCAGTGTGGATTTTGATAGGGTTTTTGTTGACCATATAAGTTTCCTTTCTTTATTCTGCTATCAGTAAGCGGGCCTCTCTGTGCTAAACCTGGTTCATTTCTGTGTTTGTCATTTCCTCTTACCTCACCGTTATTATTTGTGGGGGGCTTCTATCCAGCTTTGGGGTCCCCTTCTCTGGAGGCAAGAAAGACTTCCACGTACCTCTGAGACCCTCGCCATTGGGGTCATAACAGTTGGCCCATTCCTCCATGCAGATCTCATCTAAAGCAGTGATGTTTTGGACCTGTCACTGGGCAACATGGACTTTCAACTCCATCCAAAGGTTTTCTATGGGGTTGAGATCTGGATACTGGCTAGGCCACTCCAGGACCTTCATATGCTTCTTATGAAGCCACTCCTTCGTTGCCCTGGCAGTGTGCTTGCGATTATTATCATGCTGAAAAACCCATCCACGTTTCATCTTCAATGCCCTTGCTGATGGAAGGAGGTTTGCACTCAAAATCTCACGATACATTCTTTCATCTACACGGATCAGTTGTCCTGGTCCCTTTGCAAAGAAACAGCCCCAAAGCATGATGTTGCCACCCCAATGCTTCACAGTAGGTAGGGTGTTCTTTGGATGCAACTCAGCATTCTGTCTCCTCCAAACACGACGAGTTTTGTTTCTACCAAACAGTTCTATTTTGGTTTCATCAGACCATATGACATTCTCCCAATACTCTTCTGGATTATCCAAATGCTCTCTAGCAAACTTCAGACTGGCCCAGACATGTACTGACTTAAGCAGAGCGACACGTCTGGCACTGCAGGATTTGAGTCCCTGGCATCGTAGTGTGTTACGGATGGTAGCCTTTGTTACGGTGTTCCCAGCTCTATGCAGGTCATTCACTAGGTCCCCATGTGTGGTTCTGGGATTTTTTCTCTCTGTTCTTGTGATCATTTTGACTCCACGGGGTGAGATCTTGCATGGAGCCCCAGATTAAGGAGATTGTCAATGGTCTTGTATGTCTTCCATTTTCTTATTAATGCTCCCACAGTTGATTTCATCACACCAAGCTGCTTGCCTATTGCAGATTCAGTCTTCCCAGCCTGGTGCAGGCCTACAATTTTATTTCTTTGACAGCTCTTTGGTTTTCACCATAGTGGAGTTTGGAGTGTGACTGTTTGAGGTTTTGGACAGGTGTCTTTTATACTGATAAGTTCAAACAGGTGCCATTACTACAGGTAATGAGTGGAGGACAGAGGAGCCTCTTAAAGAAGAAGATACATGTCTGTGAGAGACAGAGATCTTGCATGTTTTTAGGTGACCAAATACTTATTTTCCACCATAATTTGCAAAATAAATCTTGCCAAATCAGACAAGGTGATTTTCTGGATTTGTTTTCTCAATTTTCTCAAGATCTCCTCTCCCAAGATCTCAACCTGAGCATTCACTGCCTCCAAATGCTATTTCCCCAAAGCCCACTTCAGGGAAAGCATTGGTGCTCGCACCTTCTGAGAGACAAAAGCCTGCAGAATCACGACCCAGCTTTCTGTGAATTCTCTCCACTGCAGCTGCCCCCCCTTGATAAGCTACCGTTAAATCTGACTACAAGATGCACCACCATTTTATTTAAAAAAAATCCTATTTTCTGCCTTCCAATTTGGGGTGCGACTTAGGCTAGTTTCACACTAGCGTTAACTGCAATACGTCGCAAATGCGTCGTTTTGCCGAAAATACGCATCCAGCAAAAGTTCTTGCTTGATGCGTTTTTTTGTCATAGACTAACATTAGCGACGCATTTGCGACGCATTGCCAAACGTCGCGTCCGTTTTGCGACACTTGGACGTGTGGTAGCGGATCGTCGGTAGAAAAAAACGTTACATGTAACGTTTTTTGCTCCCGACGGTCCGCTTTTTCCGACCGCGCATGCGCAGCCGGAACTCCGCCCCCACCTCCCCGCACTTCCACGCACATCACAATGGGGCAGCGGATGCGTGGGAAAAATGCATCCGCTGCCCCCGTTGTGCGGCGGGGACAACGCTAGCGTCGGGGACCTCGGCCCGACGCACGGCGACGGGCCGAGCCCGACGCTAGTGTGAAAGTAGCCTTATGGTCCGGTGCATCTTCTAATCTGCAAATCATGAATGGGAAACCATATACCGCCAGAAGATGCCCTGATGACTGTGCCTTGGAACTGTGCAAGGACAACTAAAAGAGTTACTAGCAAGCCATAGAGTAATACTAAGACGCAAAAAATCGAAGTAAAGTCCTAGCATCCATAGACAAGAGGAGCAGGCAAGCAGGAAACATTCAGGAGACCACAGGCAAGCAGGCAGGATGCTGGAAACTGCAGGCAGATGGGAGTCATCCAGGAGAACACAAACAAGCAGGCAGGTTTCTGGAAACTGCAAGGAAGCAGGAAACATACAGGAGATCACAGGTAATCAGGTGGGGTTCTCCACTGACTGGTAGCAAGGTTACTGGAAACCTCAGACTAGTAACTCATGGACGGGAAACCACAGACAACAGGAGATGTTCTGATGACTGAAGACTGGAACTGTGCACAGACAACTAAAAGAGTTACTAGTAAGAGCAATACCTAGACACAGGTGAGAGCACACCGGAATACTTGCAAAGCCCGACGTGGAGCACAGACTGGGATATGTGTGTCACAATAACACATCACTAATCTCAGTCATAGAACATTGATATTGCCTATAATTACATCATCAGTTTGAATGTTTTGCATAGAACAGTCTGCCTGATCACAAATGACTAAAATACAGGGTGGGCCATTTAGTCGGCCATTTTGGATCCAAATTTATTTTTTTCAATGGGAAGAGGGTCCCAAGGAAAACAATGGTGTGCTTGGTTGTAACGTAACTTTATTCTTTCATGAGTTATTTACAAGTTTATTACCATGGCAGCCATTTTGAAGTCGGACATTTTGGATCCTCGGAACATGCAACAGAAACAACTATTTTTTAATGAAATCCTTTATTTTTTGTTCACTATTTAAATAATAAAAACAGGTTTTGTATTGCTGTAGTTGTACTGACCTGCAGAATTTCATAGTTCTTGGAATTTATTTACCATTTAACTGTTTATTAAATGGTAAAATGAATGGTGTAATTGAAAAAAACAACTATGTGGATGGAAAAAAATAAAAAGGTTACTGTTTGAAGAAGGAGAAGAAAAAAAATCAAAAAGGCAAAAGTGGAAAATTGCCTGGTCAGAAATCAGGTTACCATCCATTTCTGTGGTGATGCCACTTTGACATTACTAAAGCTGTATTTGTATTAATGAGCTTCAAAAGGGTTGGATACAAACCTAGGGGAATGTTACATATGTCTTATCAGGGCATTTGGAGTGTAACAATTCTACTGAGAATACAAAGAGTGGACCCACTGGACCGTGACAACGACCCACCCACGGACGAGCTGACCAGATGGACCACCATACAGGGAGAGTTAGGGGCAGGCCCGTGGGGGACAATCGCCTCGGCAGCTGAAGGACCAGGGTGATAGAGACAGTAACAACAGACTGGACAGAGGGAGTAGGCAGTCCGACGGAAGACTGGAGCACGAACAAGGTAGACAGAGTAACGGAACTGGCAGGTATGGCACAGACACAGGACGGGCACGGCAGAGGCACCGAACTGGTAGGTACGGCACAGACACAGGACTGGAGGTAGAAGCACGGGACTGGCAGGTACAGCACAGACAAAGGACTGCATTTGAGGAGGAACAAAGAAAGAACCAAAATCAGAACGCAGGGAAGGCCGAAAAGGCGTACAGCCTAGATCACTTAAAATTCCAAATGAGCATCAGGCATAAGGGAAAGGAAGGGGCTGGTTAATAAGGCTGTGCTGTGCAGTGCTTCCGGGTGGAGGTCCTCCAAGACAATAGAGAGGACAGGGAAAGGTGCGCTACAACAGAATTCAGAAGTGTGCACGCGCAGTACTGAACCTAGCGTGCGAGCGCACGTGACGAGCGGTAGAAGCTGGAAGTGAATACTGAGAGGAAGACGCTGCAGCTGAGGAGACGCGCCGGGACGCCGAGGACAGGTGAGTATGGCAGGGCACGGAAGGCAGTAGCGGCAGCGACCTAACATGGAGGCTTTCGAGTAGTGTGATTTGCTGTCAATATTCTAGGAAAACAATTTCAAACCTGGGGAATTTGAATTTCAAAACATTTTATCATCTCTAATCATAAAGTTAGCAAAAATTTAGGTATGTTTTGCCTGATTCATTTTGAAGAAACGCAATTTGGTAGGAGGTTAAAGAGACAAAAAAGTAGATGCATGTACAGTACATTATTATTTTTTTTTATGTACCAAAATTGCTTAGAGAAATTAATGGATTAATTGAAGCACATACATATTAACACATTATCTAGTAACGTAGTGCTTTGTTAATAAACAGCTCAAACAGAAAATCTTTTTTTATTAGTAAAACATGCAACTCATCTCAGGTTTTTGGCTCATCAGAAAATATATCAACTTTACAGTAAGATTCCTGAATATGAACATGAATAGGGAGCCCAGAAGACAGATTGAGGCATTTTGTGAAGATGCTATGAGGTCGTGCTGCATGAAGCGCAGTAAGCACAATTTTAAAAATGCAGCAAAATCAGCTTTTTTTCATAATGTATTTCATAAGGAAAGTGTTAAGCTACTTTCTCTCCAAATATAAGGTACACTTTACATTTTTGATGTTCACAATTTATGCATGTTTACAGATAATTAATTTTATGTCTGCTAATATCAAGATGTATTTTATTGATTGAGGATGGTAACACAAGGTTTTGCAGGTCAGGCCATTTAATTTAGATTGGAAAAATAATATGTAAATATGTTATTACTTTCCAGTCTAGGAAATATATCAGACATCCTAAGTAAAACAAAATAAAGGCATAAAAGTAAAAAGCAAATAGTTCGCTATTCCTCACATAATTAATTTTGCAATGTCACTTTCATTACTCGATATTAAGTAAGATAAAATATCAAAACTTAAAATAGATAACAATATAAAAGAGATTGATATGCTATTCAGGTGTGAGCTGTATGTGATTTTCAAAGTTTAATTCAAGTCATAGCCTTTACTTGTAAAATGAGACAGGCTATGTTTATCTTGATGTAGTATATATATATATTTTACACTCAAGATAGCAGAAATGGATTTCAAGTTCAGACAGATTGTTCATAAGAGTCCTTGTCCATTCTTGTATGCCAACAATGAAAGAGAGAGAGATATTCAACTTTGGCCTGCAAGAAGAAGAAATTTGTGTAATTTTGTAATTTGAATACAGCTCCCACCTTTTATACTGGCTGTGATAGTTCCCCATGATTGGCTGCGCTAGCCTATTTAACGTGATAGCTGCAGGGCATTATGGAAAGTCTACCTGGCCATGGTTGTCATCCATCATTAGCCTTTTCTGTTATTTTTCAGCAGTGTGTGAAATGACTGGGGAATTTTATTTTGGGGCCGATATGTGCAAATCGAATCACAAAGTGTTCAAATTCACATGAATTCACCTGATATTTTCAGGAAATTAAGCTAGAATGTGATTCACCATGGATTATTCGATCATCTGTATAGATCAAAAATGTTTACATTTTAATGAAATGCATTTGATATTGGTGTATATTTTTAATAAAAAAGAATGCCTACTAATAATCTGAATCTGACCATGTAAAGTCAATATTATAATTTTACTTGTAAAAATATTCTGTGAGTAGGGTAGAGATAGTCATTAGGAGATTCAACTGAGGTATGGAATATTTACATGGTAAATAATATGCAATATAGTTTCCTCCATAAAGCCTTTTGGAAGTATGGAGGATATTACATAGTTACATAGTTATTAAGGTTGAAGGAAGACTGTAAGTCCATCTAGTTCAACCCATAGCCTAACCTAACATGCCCTAACATGTTGATCCAGGGGAAGGCAAAAAAAACCCCATGTGGCAAAGAGTAACTCCACCATGGGGAAAAAAATTCCTTCCCGACTCCACATACGGCAATCAGACTAGTTCCCTGGATCAACGCCTTATCAAGGAATCTAGTGTATATACCCTGTAACATTATACTTTTCCAGAAAGGTATCCAGTCCCCTCTTAAATTTTAGTAGTGAATCACTCATTACAACATCATACGGCAGAGAGTTCCATAGTCTCACTGCTCTTACAGTAAAGAATCCGCGTCTGTTATTATGCTTAAACCTTTTTTCCTCCAGACGTAGAGGATGCCCCCTTGTCCCTGTCTCAGGTCTATGATTAAAAAGATCATCAGAAAGGTCTTTGTACTGTCCCCTCATATATTTATACATTAAAATAAGATCACCCCTTAGTCTTCGTTTTTCCAAACTAAATAGCCCCAAGTGTAATAACCTATCTTGGTATTGCAGACCCCCCAGTCCTCTAATAACCTTGGTCGCTCTTCTCTGCACCCGCTCCAGTTCAGCTATGTCTTTCTTATACACCGGAGACCAGAACTGTGCACAGTATTCTAAGTGTGGTCGAACTAGTGACTTGTATAGAGGTAAAATTATGTTCTCCTAATGAGCATCTATGCTTCTTTTAATACATCCCATTATTTTATTTGCCTTTGTAGCAGCTGCCTGACACTGGCCACTGAATATGAGTTTGTCATCCACCCATACACCCAGGTCTTTTTCATTGACGGTTTTGCCCAGAGTTTTAGAATTAAGCACATAGTTATACATCTTATTACTTCTACCCAAGTGCATGACCTTACATTTATCCCCATTAAAGCTCATTTGCCATTTATCAGCCCAAGCTTCTAGTTTACATAAATCATCCTGTAATATAAAATTGTCCTCCCCTGTATTGATTACCCTGCAGAGTTTAGTGTCATCTGCAAATATTGAAATTCTACTCTGAATGCCCCCTACAAGGTCATTAATAAATATGTTAAAAAGAAGAGGGCCCAATACTGACCCCTGTGGTACCCCACTGCTAACTGTGACCCAGTCCGAGTGTGCTCCATTAATAACCACCCTTTGTTTCCTATCCCTGAGCCAGCTCTCAACCCACTTACACATATTTTCCCCTATCCCCATTACTCTCATTTTATGTAACAACCTTTTGTGTGGCACCGTATCAAAAGCTTTGGAAAAGTCCATATATACTACGTCCACTGGGTTCCCTTGGTCCAGTCCGGAACTTACCTCTTCATAGAAGCTGATCAAATTAGTCTGACATGAACGGTCCCTAGTAAACCCGTGCTGATACTGGGTCATGAGGTTATTCCTCTTCAGATACTCCAGCATAGCATCCCTTAGAATGCCCTCCAGGATTTTACCCACAGTAGAGGTTAAGCTTACTGGCCTATAATTACCGAGTTCAGTTTTTGCCCCTTTTTTGAATATTGGCACCACATTTCCTATACGCCAGTCCTGTGGTACAGACCCTGTTATTATGGAGTCTTTAAAGATTAAAAATAATGGTCTATCAATGACTGTACTTAGTTCCTGCAGTACTCGGGGGTGTATCCCATCCGGGCCCGGAGATTTGTCAATTTTAGTTATTTTTAGACGCCGCTGTACTTCCTGCTGGGTTAAGCAGGCGACATTTAATGGGGAATTTTTATCACTAGTCATTTTGTCTGCCATGGGATTTTCTTTTGTAAATACTGATGAAAAAAAGTCATTTAGCATATTGGCTTTTTCCTCATCCTCATCCACCATTTCACCCAGACTATTTTTAAGGGGGCCAACACTGTCATTTTTTAGTTTCTTACTATTTATATAGTTAAAGAATATTTTTGGATTATTTTTACTCTCTCTGGCAATGAGTCTCTCTGTCTCAATCTTTGCTGCCTTGATTTGCTTTTTACAGAATTTATTTAATTTTCTGTATTTATTTAATGCCTCCTCACTACCTACTTCCTTTAATTCTCTAAATGCTTTCTTTTTGTCCCTTATTGCGCCCCTTACAGCTCTATTTAGCCATATTGGTTTCCTCCTATTTCTAGTATGTTTATTCCCATACGGTATATACTGTGCACAGGTCCTATCCAGGATGCTAATAAATGTCTCCCATTTTCTTTGTGTATTTTTGTGTCTCAGGATATCGTCCCAGTTAATTGCACCAAGATCCTCTCTCATCCGTTGGAAATTTGCCCTCCTGAAGTTTAGTGTCCTTGTCACCCCCCTACTACCCATCTTATTAAAGGTTACATGAAAACTTATTATTTTGTGATCACTATTCCCCAAGTGACCCCCAACCCTTATATTTGATATGCGGTCTGGCCTGTTGGTTAATATTAGGTCTAGCAGTGCCCCCCTCCTTGTTGGGTCCTGAACCAGTTGTGAAAGGTAATTGTCTCCCACAGTTGTCAAAAACCGATTACCTTTGCTGGAACTGCAGGTTTCTGTTCCCCAATCTATTTCAGGGTAGTTGAAGTCCCCCATAATAATGACTTCTCCTTGAGTCGCAGCTTCATCTATTTGCTTTACGAGGATATTCTCCATTGCTTCCATTAGTTTTGGAGATTTATAACAAACCCCTATCAGTAATTTATTATTTTTTCCCCCTCCCCTTATCTCCACCCACAGGGACTCTACATTTTCATTAAATTCACCTATATTATCACGCAGGATGGGTTTTAAGGAAGATTTTACATATAGACACACCCCTCCCCCTCACTTATCTGTACGGTCATTTCTGAACAGGCTATAGCCCTGCAAGTTAACAGCCCAGTCATGGCTCTCATCCAGCCACGTCTCAGATATCCCCACCATGTCATAATTATGCTCCAACAACATTAATTCTAATTCATCCATTTTGTTGGCGAGGCTTCTGGCATTAGTATACATGCACTTGATGTTCCTCTCTGTACCTCTATTCTTTCTTAAATTACTAACTGTTCTAACCCCACCCCCCATGCCTCCGCCACCCCCAACTTCCTTATTTGTGCCCAGGTCTCTATCTGCACTATCTTCCCCACCTATAAAATGAATACCCTCCCCCCAATCCCTAGTTTAAACACTCCTCCAACCTTCTAACCATTTTCTCCCCCAGCACAGCTGCACCTTCCCCATTGAGGTGCAGCCCGTCCCTAGCATAGAGCCTGTAGCCAACTGAGAAGTCGGCCCAGTTCTGCAGGAACCCAAACCCCTCCTTCGTACACCAATTCTTGAGCCACTTATTAACCTCCCTAATCTCCCGTTGCCTCTCTGGCGTGGCACGTGGTACAGGCAGTATTTTGGAAAATACCACGTTGGAGGTCCTTGCTTTCAGCTTGCAGCCTAATTCCCTGAAATCATCTTTAAGGACCTTCCACCTACCTCTAACTTTGTCATTTGTGCCAATGTGCACCATGACCGCTGGGTCCTCACCAGCCCCTCCCAGTAATCTGTCCACCCGATCAGCGATGTGTCGGACTCGAGCGCCAGGTAGGCAGCACACCGTCCGACGATCCCTGTCTTTGTGACAGATTGCCCTATCTGTTCCCCTAATAATTGAGTCCCCCACTACCAGCACCTGTCTGGCCTGCCCTGCTCTCCTTTTTCCCTCCTTACTGGAGCAGTCACTCCTCCGGCTTTCAGAGGACATGCCTGGCTGCAGCAGTGCTACCCCTGTACTGGCATATATTGGAGGATATTACAAGAGATAAAGGAATATATCAGGGTGTAATTGAATTCTACTCAAATACAGCAAAATTTCTCAAAATACGGATTTTTTCCAATTCGGTTCCACGCACATCCAACGAAGTGATGGCCATTAGCGTTCAATAAAAATTGCACAATAAATTGTGTGGTCCAGTTTCACCTACTAATCCTTGTGTGACTGATACATTTCTAGCTTATAAATATTACATTTTTGCCACATGTTTTCTGAAAACATGTGCAGGTTCAACGCTCCCAGAATTAACTGGGTAACAATTTGTGGGTTCCATTTTCTCGTGCTATCCTTCGTAAAAGTGAAAAGTTTTGATCTTAAAGCAACATTTTACACCAAAAAATTATATTCTTTTTCATTCCATTTTGCATTAATTCCTGTATAGCACGTGAAGGGTTAACAATTGTCCTGATATCAGTTTTGAAGTATTGAAAGGTGCGGTTTTTAAAATGTATAACTTTGGTGTAGATTACAGTATATAGGCCCCTCATAGTCCATTTAAATCCCGAAAGGTGCCTAAAGATGACACATAACATATCCCAAACCAATACACCAATGAAGTGACCTGGGCAAAGAACTGTGAAATGAATACAAATAATATAAAAAAAGGGTGGGGCATTGAATAAGGACCGACACTAGAATATATTAAGACCCCAATATAGTTTATTAATGTACAAAAGCACAAATTCATAGAGTAATGCCAAAATAGAAAAGCGAAGAGCTGTGATATGCAGGGAAACACATTACCATAAAACCAGTTCAAATGCGTGCAGCAAAACCATATGTAAAAAGTGATAGGAGACACTGTGTGGCTAAAGGGTATAAATATCTAGAGAGAAGCCGTAAACATTGATATCTATCAGTACAATAGGGTGCAAACTTGCAATGTGGCCAGTTTTGGTATGTGTCCCTGCCACCCCAACGCACGTTTCATCCCTCATTGTCAGGAGGCGCCAACCGTGCCTGTTCTCGTATTGTTAAAAACATGGGATTGACATTAAGTAGTCTCATTCTTGTATGCAAGCCCAGTCCAAATTGTTACTAAAATTCCAAGAGGAGTTTTAGATTAGAACAAATTTGCTTCCAAAATATTAAAATTTTCCTTTCTTAACTTGACTGGTTTTGGGACACCTAGACCTATACATGAGTGTATTATTGCCTGGATAAAAAGAACAGATGTTCAGTTACATGACAGCTTTATTGGAAAAGAATCATGTATAATTCAGTCTAGTCAATAATCTCATGTCTTAACTGTTCTTTTATATGAATCTTAAAAAGAAGTTGGGGAGAAATGTAATAGATAGCTGTACTTTTCATTCTTCGCGTACAGTGTCTAGTGTAACTTTTAAACAACTTACTTTTTCCTTACATTCATTGTTCACAAGGCAAACAGATAGCCCCATGCTGTTTACTTACTTAAAAAGTTGAACTATATTGATCATTATGCTTGCTTGCAGGCATTACCTTCAATCAGCTCCTTTGCTGCTTGAGCTGTGCTAGCTCTCAGGAGCAAGAATAAAGCTTAATGTAGTCTGACTTTTTGCATTAGCATAGAGTGGCAAGCATTTTATTGAGAAAACATCAAGAATCTCATTTGCGTTTAGACCACAGATACAAATTGTATAATGAGGATTACAACTGTTACAATTTAGAGTTTGGTATGAAATTGTATTATTTTTCACAATCTCTATGTTTATAATATTATGGCTGGGGTGCATTCGGCTTTTTTCTTTATTTAATGATATTTATTTGTTATTGTTTTCCTCAAATAATTAATATTTCTGAATATTTACTACCAAACATCTTGCACTCACCAAATTTTTTCCACATGAGCAGCTTGGGTCAACCTTACAACATCTTTGTATTTAAAATGCTATGTACATAACTATAGTTGTATGCTAAGTATGCTAAGACCTCACTCCTGGCAAGCTTTCAGCTGCCTCTTGGCTAAGGTTTGAGCTATATTAAAATGCTATTTGAATTAAAATGCTGCCTTATAATATATTTTTGGTTGTTGATATAAACAATGTTTAAAGTTATTTACAGCTCTTGCAAAAAATAAGAGAGCACCACATAAAAACCCTGTGATGGGCAGCCCAATCTCCAGACCTGAACCCCATTGAAAACCTCTGGAATGTAATCAAGAGGATGATGGATAGTCACAAGCCATCAAACAAAGAAAAATGTCTTACATTTTTGTGCCAGAAGCAGTGTGAAAGACTGGCGGATTAATAATCATGGTTATTCCACAAAATATTGATTTCTGAACTCTTCCTGAGTTAAAACATTAGTATTGCTGTTTCTAAATGATTATGAACTTGTTTTCTTTGCATTATTTGAGGTCTGAAAGCACTGTTTTTTTTTAATTTTGACCATATTTCCTTGTCAGAAAAATGCAAAATGTATTGCTTGGAAATTCGGAGACATGTCAGAAGTTTGTAGACTAAAAGATCAATTTACATTTTACTCAAAAATATACATATAAAGAGAAAAATCAAACTGAACATTTTGCAGCGGTCTCTTGATATTTGCCAGAGCTGTGTATATAAGTAACAAAATAGCATAGTTTCTTATTTTTATCATTACTTAAAGGGCTTGTCAGGGCACAGATGTCAGATTGATATGGGCCCCTGCACCCCTACCGATCAGCTGTTATTTGTTCTCGTTGCCACCACGTTTGGTGGAGCGGGAGAGCAGCTGCCAAATACTGCAGAATAGATCATTTTCAATAGACGCTCTTCTGCAATTCCAGCATTGACAAACAACAACCTCAAGATGGATTTCATCAACCAAGAGCTCTTCCTCTTTTGCGTCCCCTCCCTCTCTCACACTGAGAAAGGGTTATACAAGAAAGAACAAATTCATTTTCTCCATACATCTGAAGAAGGATGCAAACAACCAAAACGCATTGTGTATATAGTTTTTATCAGTTTGAACAAAAAAAATTTCAGAATCACAGAAGAAAATCCAACTCACCACATGCAGTCCCACACGGATAGCACCTGGGCAGGGTGCAACATCTAATGAAGAAAGCAGAAAAATCCAGCTCACAGATGAAGGCCATAAAAGTGCATTCTATTTTCCAAGGTACATGAAGCAAAGACTAAAATTGTGTGTTCACAATAAAGAGTACAGGCATCCTTTGACGGGTTTCGAGTGACATGCACTCTTTGTCAAGATACCATCCAAGTGAACTTACAGAATTTAAAAGTAATCTGAACAAGTGCGCACACCAAATTCCTGATTGCAAACAAATCATTTAAATCACAGGTGGGAGACCTCTGCAGCTAAACATATATTAGAATTTCCCATGCATGGCTGCAAAAGATTTAAATCTGTGTTACAAAATAACATTATACACAGAAACACTAATCTGTATTACCTGTATATTTTGCTCTACAACATGGAATCAATGTTAAATACATTCCATGAAAAATACAAATACATATTTTTTTTCGGATGACATAATAAATCACATATTTCTTTCTGGGTCTTATTTGTCTTAATTGATGTGATGGTTCATTTTTAGATGCACTAAATTCATTTCCTCTTACAGGATATTTATCCCAATTATATACATCCAAGTTGGTAAGATCTCAAAGGGTTTTCCACTAGATTTCAAAGAAAAAGAGAGAACGGGTTAACACATGCAGAATTTACACATACTTCCAAATCAACATTTGCAAAATTTTCACATGCTTATAGTTTAACACCTTTGATTTAAGTGTCACAATACACCATTAACTCTCTAGAGAAAGGAGGACCTCTGCCTGTAGTGCTTTATTCACACTACAATATTCCCAACTGGTTGTTTAAATTGCTTTGGTCACACTACAATAGTGATGAGTGCTCTGTTCACACTATGATATCCTTCATTATTTCTATGCACTAAGAGTATTATGGGAAAACAATATTCATACCATATTTAATCTAGAACAGCACCAAAGAGCAATGTTCACACTATAGCGTTACATGCATTACATTGATACCCCTTTACAGGATTTTTTTCAAGATTGCATTCATGCAACCCAATATACTTCAAAATGTTTTCCAGTATCCCCAACTAACCAGTTATACTGGGACAACCCAATGAGGGCAATGTTCACACTACGATGTTCCTCGCTATTTATTGGCACTGATATGTCATGAAAAAACAATGACCACACAACATTTGAGCTGGCATATCATGAGAAGGCAATGTTCGCACTAAAATGTCCTCCACTTATCTTTGGACTGGAATGTCCTGGGAAGATAATATACAGACCACAATACTCCTTACTAGTCATTTGACCAGGGACATCACGAAAAGGGAAACAGTAATATCACAGTATCCGTCACCCATCATTAGGGGGAGAAAACAGTGCTATGTAATAAAACAGAGAAAAGCTCCGGGACAAGGAGAGAATAAAAACTGACAATGAAACATAATATCTTTCTTTTATGGAAACAAAAACCTCTTGCTGTAGTGCTTTATTCACATTACAATATTCCCAACTAGTTGTTAAATTTGGGATTTCTATGGGGAAAAAGAACCTCCACCTCTAGTGCTTTGTTCACACTATAATAATGATACATGCTCTGTTCACACTTTCATATCCTTCATTATTTGCACTAAGAGTATCATGGGAAAACAATATTCATACCACATTTAGGACAACTTAAAGGGCAATGTTCACACCATATTTTTTAAATATATTAAATTGATTCCCTTTTCCAGGATTTTTTTGCAGATTACCCTCATACAACCCGGTACACTCCAAAAAGCTTTTCAGTATCCCTAACTAGTTATTTAAACTGGGACAACTCAGTCAAAGGATGCTTGTACTCTCTTTTATGTGAACACACAATTTTAATCTATGCTTCATGTATCTGGAAAATAAAATGCACTTCATCTGTGATCTGGATTTTTCTGCTTTCTTCATTAGATGTTGCACCCTGCCCAGGTGCTATCCGTGCTCCAGAAGTGTGGAATTATAGTTAGGGAGCTGGATTTTCTTCTGTGATTCTGACTGATTCTGGCATCCGAGTTTCCCATCATCCACAGCATAATACCAAGGTAAAAGTTACATGATTGCATATTTTCATGAATTCCTGATTTGCCTGCATATATGGCAGTATGAAGATGTCTACTAGCCACCAGGATAAAGCAACACAATTAGGACTCATACTCACATTCAAGAAACTCGGATGAGTCTCGCACATCAATACCCGGCACTGCACCCGGCACTTGGATCAGAGTGTGTGGCTGTGTAGCAATACATGCAGCCGCACGCTCTGCTCCGGAGTTCCGGATGCAGTGCCGGGTATTGACGTGCAAGACTCATCCGAGTTTCTCGCATTTGAGCATGAACCCTTATTCTCATTATCAGCTATACAGCAAAAAAGTCTCCAAAGGAGTTCAATTTCCAGTCCGATAAACTCCATAATTTAGTGCTGAAAGAGAACAGGCTTTGGTGGAATCTCCTCTCTTTGAAAAATTATGCAGGCAAAAAAATTATTCCCAGGGGGCTACGCATCAAGAAGATTCCTAACAGTATTTTTTCGGACATTTTTGTACAGAGTTGGAATAATATATTGTCGTATTGTTCATTAAAGCTCATTGATCTCATTGTTGAACAAGAAGAAATAATGCTGACTGCTTTACAGGCAGAGATCAATGACTATAAAAATCATGGACATTAAGAAGCATAAATTAGAAAGAGATCTGAAGGATTATGCCAAAGAGCAGGTATATGAATGGAGCAGATGGGAGAATTTTTCTCCCTGGGTAATTCTAAAAAGCCCAGTTCTTAAGAGTTCAAATTATCGTCATCCAAAGGTTACTTTCAGTTCATCTGATGCTGAAACCTCTTTGGGAGGAACAGATGACTCCAAGGTAGATTTACCAGTGGAATAAAAAAAACTCATATTACAAGAAGAACAATCGCCCCCCATGGAGAAGAAACGATGCAGACGCAAGGGGAGCAAACACAAGCGATGCAATCTACGGAATCAACGATAAAAGACTAGTTTAATTAATCTTTCTTCTACAGTATTGACAGAAGAGCAGTGTGAACTACTCTCTTTAGGCATGAATTTTGCCCCAGTCTGTAATTTTGATTTGTTTTCCTCCTTGTGTGATGTGAACAAACTTATCCACAATATAACTAAATTACATTTTGACAACGAGAAAGATGTTTCTGCTTTGGACAGTGATAACCATGAAGGTTTTTCTCATTCTGATAATGACTTTTAAAATTTAAGGTTTTCTGAACCAATTGATATTGTTTGTCTTCAGGATCTGGAGCAGGAGGGCTCTGATTCTCGCACCTCTTCAGCCATGGTAGTTGGGTGTTGTGAAATTGGATTTTGGGCTCCCCCGGTGGCCACTGGTGGAATTGAACTGGTGTGCATCTTCCCCTCTGTTCACCTGTTTCCATCAGGATGTGGGAGTCGCTATTTAACCTTGCTCCTCTGTCACTTCCATGCCGGTCAACATTGTAATCAGAAGCCTTTCTGTGCATGTTCCTGCTTCTAGACAACTCCCAGCTAAGTTGGACTTTAGTCCTCGTTTGTTTTTGCATTTTGTTCCAGTTCACAGCTGTAGTTTCGTTTCTGTGTCTGGAAAGCTCTTGTGATCTGAAATTGCCACTCTGATGTTATGAGTTAATACTAGAGTCTTAAAGTAATTTCAGGATGGTATTTTGATAGGGTTTTCAGCTGACCATGAAAGTGCCCTTTCTGTCTTCCTGCTATCTAGTAAGCGGACCTCAATTTTGCTAAACCTATTTTCATACTACGTTTGTCATTTCATCTAAAATCACCGCCAATATATGTGGGGGCCTCTGTCTGCCTATCGGGGAAATTTCTCTAGAGGTGAGCCAGGACTATATTTTCCTCTGCCAGGATTAGTTAGTCCTCCGGCCGGCGCTGGGCGTCTAGGGATAAAAAACGTAGGCAACGCTACCCGGCTACTGTTAGTTGTGCGGCAGGTTTAGTTCATGGTCAGTTTAGTTTCCATCCTTCCAAGAGCTAGTACTTATGTTTGCTGGGCTATGTTCTCTTGCCATTGAGAACCATAACAGTTTGACCGGCCAAAAAGGGTTAAATTAATTGACAGAGAAAAGAGAAGTCTGCTGAAGATTTTTTTTTTTTTTTTTTCCCTTCCCTTCAGTTCTGAGTGTGCTTGTAATTGAATCTCTTGCAAGTCTGCCTATATTGCAGCCTTTCTCTCTCTCTCTCTCCTTCTAATCCTGGAATGGCTCTGTGTTCACCTGTTTAAAATGGATATTCAGAGTTTAGCTGCAGGTTTGAATAATCTCACCACGAAAGTTCAAAATTTACAAGATTTTGTTGTTCATGTTCCTATATCTGAACCTAGAATTCCTTTGCCTGAATTTTTCTCGGGGAATAGATCTTGCTTTCAAAATTTCAAAAATAATTGCAAGTTGTTTTTGTCCCTGAAATCTCGCTCTGCTGGAGATCCTGCTCAGCAGGTCAGGATTGTGATTTCCTTGCTCCGGGGCGACCCTCAGGATTGGGCTTTTGCATTGGCTCCAGGGGATCCTGCGTTGCTCAATGTGGATGCGTTTTTTCTGGCCTTGGGGTTGCTTTATGAGGAACCTCAGTTAGAGCTTCAGGCGGAAAAGGCCTTGATGTCCCTATCTCAGGGGCAAGACGAAGCTGAAATATACTGCCAGAAATTCCGTAAATGGGCTGTGCTTACTCAGTGGAATGAGTGCGCCCTGGCGGCGAATTTCAGAGAGGGTCTCTCTGATGCCATTAAGGATGTTATGGTGGGGTTCCCTGTGCCTGCGGGTCTGAATGAGTCCATGACAATGGCTATCCAGATCGATAGGCGTCTGCGGGAGCGCAAACCTGTGCACCATTTGGCGGTGTCTACTGAGAAGACGCCAGAGAATATGCAATGTGATAGAATTCTGTCCAGAAGTGAACGGCAGAATTTAAGACGAAAAAATGGGTTGTGCTTCTATTGCGGTGATTCAACTCATGTTATATCAGCATGCTCTAAGCGTACTAAGAAGCTTGATAAGTCTGTTTCAATTGGCACTTTACAGTCTAAGTTTATTCTATCTGTGACCCTGATTTGTTCTTTATCATCTATTACCGCGGATGCCTATGTCGACTCTGGCGCCGCTTTGAGTCTTATGGATTGGTCCTTTGCCAAACGCTGTGGGTATGATTTGGAGCCTCTTGAAACTCCTATACCCCTGAAGGGGATTGACTCCACCCCATTGGCTAGTAATAAACCACAATACTGGACACAAGTAACTATGCGGATTAATCCGGATCATCAGGAGATTATTCGCTTTCTTGTGCTGTATAACCTACATGATGTGTTGGTGCTTGGATTGCCATGGCTGCAATCTCATAACCCAGTCCTTGACTGGAAAGCTATGTCTGTGTTAAGCTGGGGATGTAAGGGGACGCATGGGGACGTACCTGTGGTTTCCATTTCATCATCTATTCCCTCTGAGATTCCTGAATTCTTGACTGAATATCGTGACGTTTTTGAAGAACCTAAGCTTGGTTCATTACCTCCGCACCGGGAGTGCGATTGTGCCATAGATTTGATTCCGGGTAGTAAATACCCTAAGGGTCGTTTATTTAATCTGTCTGTGCCTGAACATGCTGCTATGCGAGAATATATAAAGGAGTCCTTGGAAAAGGGACATATTCGTCCTTCGTCATCTCCCTTAGGAGCCGGTTTTTTCTTTGTGGCTAAGAAAGATGGCTCTTTAAGACTGTGTATTGATTATCGGCTTTTGAATAAAATCACGGTTAAATATCAATATCCGTTGCCACTGCTGACTGATTTGTTTGCTCGCATAAAGGGGGCCAAGTGGTTCTCTAAGATAGATCTCCGTGGGGCGTATAATTTGGTGCGAATTAAGCAGGGGGATGAGTGGAAGACCGCATTTAATACGCCCGAGGGCCACTTTGAGTATTTGGTGATGCCTTTTGGTCTTTCAAATGCCCCTTCAGTCTTTCAGTCCTTTATGCATGACATTTTCCGTGATTATTTGGATAAATTTATGATTGTGTATCTGGATGATATTTTGATTTTTTCGGATGACTGGGACTCCCATGTCCAGCAGGTCAGGAGGGTTTTTCAGGTTTTGCGGTCTAATTCCTTGTGTGTGAAGGGTTCTAAGTGCGTTTTTGGGGTACAAAAGATTTCCTTTTTGGGATATATTTTTTCCCCCTCTTACATCGAGATGGATCCTGTCAAGGTTCAGGCTATTTGTGATTGGACGCAACCCTCTTCTCTTAAGAGTCTTCAGAAATTTTTGGGCTTTGCTAACTTTTATCGTCGATTTATTGCTGGTTTTTCTGATGTTGTTAAACCATTGACTGATTTGACTAAGAAGGGTGCTGATGTTGCTGATTGGTCCCCTGCTGCTGTGGAGACCTTTCGGGAGCTTAAGCGCCGCTCTTCTTCCGCCCCTGTGTTGCGTCAGCCTGATGTTGCTCTTCCTTTTCAGGTTGAGGTCGACGCTTCTGAAATCGGAGCTGGGGCAGTTTTGTCGCAGAGAAGTTCCGATTGTTCCGTGATGAGACCTTGTGCCTTTTTCTCGCGTAAATTTTCGCCCGCCGAGCGGAATTATGATGTTGGGAATCGGGAGCTTTTGGCCATGAAGTGGGCTTTTGAGGAGTGGCGTCATTGGCTTGAGGGGGCTAGACATCAGGTGGTGGTATTGACTGACCACAAAAATCTAATTTATCTTGAGTCCGCCAGACGCCTGAATCCTAGACAGGCGCGCTGGTCGTTGTTTTTCTCTCGGTTTAATTTTGTGGTGTCCTACCTGCCGGGTTCTAAGAATGTTAAGGTGGATGCCCTTTCTAGGAGTTTTGAGCCTGACTCCCCTGGTAACTCTGAACCTACAGGTATCCTTAAGGATGGAGTGATATTGTCTGCCGTTTCTCCAGACCTGCGGCGGGCCTTGCAGGAGTTTCAGGCGGATAGACCTGATCGTTGCCCACCTGGTAGACTGTTTGTTCCTGATGATTGGACCAGTAAAGTCATTTCTGAGGTTCATTCTTCTGCGTTGACAGGTCATCCTGGAATCTTTGGTACCAGGGATTTGGTGGCAAGGTCCTTCTGGTGGCCTTCCCTGTCTCGAGATGTGCGAGGCTTTGTGCAGTCTTGTGACGTTTGTGCTCGGGCCAAGCCTTGTTGTTCTCGGGCTAGTGGATTGTTGTTGCCCTTGCCTATCCCGAAGAGGCCCTGGACGCACATCTCTATGGATTTTATTTCGGATCTTCCTGTTTCTCAGAAGATGTCTGTCATCTGGGTGGTGTGTGACCGTTTCTCTAAGATGGTCCATTTGGTTCCCCTGCCTAAGTTGCCTTCTTCTTCCGAGTTGGTTCCTCTGTTTTTTCAAAATGTGGTCCGTTTGCATGGTATTCCGGAGAATATAGTTTCTGACAGAGGAACCCAATTCATGTCTAGATTTTGGCGAGCATTCTGTGCTAGGATGGGCATAGATTTGTCTTTCTCGTCTGCTTTCCATCCTCAGACTAATGGCCAGACCGAGCGGACGAATCAGACCTTGGAGACATATTTGAGGTGTTTTGTGTCTGCAGATCAGGATGATTGGGTTGCTTTTTTGCCTTTAGCGGAGTTTGCCCTCAATAATCGGGCCAGCTCTGCCACCTTGGTGTCTCCTTTTTTCTGTAATTCGGGGTTTCATCCTCGATTTTCTTCTGGTCAGGTGGAATCTTCGGATTGTCCTGGAGTGGATGCTGTGGTGGAGAGGTTGCATCAGATTTGGGGGCAGGTAGTGGACAATTTGAAGTTGTCCCAGGAGAAGACTCAGCTTTTTGCCAACCGCCAGCGTCGGGTTGGTCCTCGGCTTTGTGTTGGGGACTTGGTGTGGTTGTCTTCTCGTTTTGTCCCTATGAGGGTTTCTTCTCCTAAGTTTAAGCCTCGGTTCATCGGCCCGTACAAGATATTGGAGATTCTTAACCCTGTGTCCTTCCGTTTGGACCTCCCTGCATCTTTTTCTATTCATAATGTTTTTCATCGGTCATTGTTGCGCAGGTATGAGGTACCGGTTGTGCCTTCCGTTGAGCCTCCTGCTCCGGTGTTGGTTGAGGGCGAGTTGGAGTACGTTGTGGAAAAAATCTTGGACTCCCGTGTTTCCAGACGGAAACTCCAGTATCTGGTCAAATGGAAGGGATACGGTCAGGAGGATAATTCTTGGGTGACTGCCTCTGATGTTCATGCCTCCGATTTGGTCCGTGCCTTTCATAGGGCTCATCCTGATCGCCCTGGTGGTTCTGGTGAGGGTTCGGTGCCCCCTCCTTGAGGGGGGGGGTACTGTTGTGAAATTGGATTTTGGGCTCCCCCGGTGGCCACTGGTGGAATTGAACTGGTGTGCATCTTCCCCTCTGTTCACCTGTTTCCATCAGGATGTGGGAGTCGCTATTTAACCTTGCTCCTCTGTCACTTCCATGCCGGTCAACATTGTAATCAGAAGCCTTTCTGTGCATGTTCCTGCTTCTAGACAACTCCCAGCTAAGTTGGACTTTAGTCCTCGTTTGTTTTTGCATTTTGTTCCAGTTCACAGCTGTAGTTTCGTTTCTGTGTCTGGAAAGCTCTTGTGATCTGAAATTGCCACTCTGATGTTATGAGTTAATACTAGAGTCTTAAAGTAATTTCAGGATGGTATTTTGATAGGGTTTTCAGCTGACCATGAAAGTGCCCTTTCTGTCTTCCTGCTATCTAGTAAGCGGACCTCAATTTTGCTAAACCTATTTTCATACTACGTTTGTCATTTCATCTAAAATCACCGCCAATATATGTGGGGGCCTCTGTCTGCCTATCGGGGAAATTTCTCTAGAGGTGAGCCAGGACTATATTTTCCTCTGCCAGGATTAGTTAGTCCTCCGGCCGGCGCTGGGCGTCTAGGGATAAAAAACGTAGGCAACGCTACCCGGCTACTGTTAGTTGTGCGGCAGGTTTAGTTCATGGTCAGTTTAGTTTCCATCCTTCCAAGAGCTAGTACTTATGTTTGCTGGGCTATGTTCTCTTGCCATTGAGAACCATAACAGTTGGGGCTATCAATGTTCCCAATCCTAAATTTTATCTTACACAGTCTAGAACTCCTGCAATGGACCAATTCCAAGGCAAAATGGAATATGACATTAGGCATCTATTGGAGACTATACAGGGTATGCCATATAGGAATGATAATTTAAGACCAAGACTTCATATTGCTTTCTCTCAATTGAAAAACAAAAATAACAATGTCATTAAAAAAATCAGATAGGGGGGGGGTCTATGGTTGTAATGAATAAAGAAGATTACTGTAAATGGATATGTTAATGGATGAGAATCAGCATTAGGGGATCCAACTGAAGTATGTAAAAATAAAATTTTTATGATCACTGAAGAGGGGTTTGATTTGGTTATATTTAATAAAAAAGAAAAGGAGGATTACAGTGCTGCATTACAGCAATGCTAAGCACTGAGCCACCATGCTCACTGAGCCATGGTATATATTCTGTTTTTATAGAATACCAGAATAAAGCACCCCCTCATTAGTTACTGTTACTAGCTTCAAAACAACTGTATATGTTATCTAACATCAAAATTTTTAATTAAAAAGAAAACTAACTGTTATAGACTACATAGAGACTCTTACTAGAACACTAAAAATGTAGGGGAGTTGAAATATACTTTTTTCCTTTGGTTCTTGTAACAAAAGCACGTAGTCTTAAAGTCATTGTCACAATCTACTTATAATGTTCAAGACTGTGCAAAATAAAATAGGTTCAAAGTGTGAACAGCAAAGAAAGGTTATTATGTCCTAAGGGATGCATTGTTTGGAGTTTGTACATCTGAAAGGCTGCATTTTGAAGGTCTTTTTTCATCAGTTCTCTGCTGTGCAATTTACTTTGGCTATTATTTGTAACCACTGTTCTTGAGAATTTTTTTGCTGAAAACATATGTTCTATCTTAGATCAAGCTCGGTGATGAAATTGTTTTATGTCTAAGAGGCCAAAAATAGTTCTCCATCTTTTGTCTTCAATGATGTTGTTATACACACAAATGATCCTTTCATAAGCAGTAGTCTGTGTGCACTCATGAGATGTTCAGCTCAGAGAATGGGAAATATTACATAAATGTTCTCCAAAATCCTTATACAATTCTGTTTCTGTCATAAAATAATGTTTAGTCTTTCCAAAGCAGAACTGTTAAATAAAATGTAAAGCTTAAGTATGAGAAACATTTAGAGCTTACAGCAATAATGCTCAGAGTACTATGGTGTTTTAAGAATCTGAACTCTTTTTTGCATTTCTACCAAAACAGAAATGGTCTTTCTTAGAGAAATAGAGAAAAAACTATATTACATTTTCTTGGCAGATATGCAACAGATACAGACTTATTTGTGTGCATAAGGGTTTTCACTTTTCTGACAGTAGATCATAGAATCATAGAATGATAGAGTTGGAAGGGACCTCCTGGGTCATCAGGTCCAACCCCCTGCTCAAAGCAGAATTCAGTATATCATCCCAGACAGATGTCTGTCCAGCCTCTGTTTGAAAACGTCCATGGAAGGAGAACTCACCACCTTTTGTGGCAGCCTGTTCCACTCATTGATCACCCTGTCAAAAAGTTTTTTCTAATATCTAATCTGTGTCTCCTCCCATTCAGTTTCATCCCATTACTTCTACCATCCCATTACGTCTTTCCTTGTGCAAATGAGAATAAAGGTGATCCTTCTACAATGTGACAGCCCTTGAAATATTTGTAGACAGCTATAAAGTCTCCTCTCAGTCTTTTTTTTTTGCAAGCTAAACATTCCTAAATCCTGTAACCGTTCCTCATAGGACATGGTTTGCAGACCGGTAACCATTCTGGTCGCTCTTCTGTGAAAATGTGGTGCCCAAAACTGGACACAGTAGTCCAGGTCAGGTCTGACCAAAGAGGAATAGAGGCCAATAATGAATTCGCATGATCTAGACTGTATGCTTTTGTTAATACGTCCCAGAATTGCATTTGCCTTTTTTGCTGCATCACACTGTTGACTCATGTTCAGTTTATGATCTATTAGTATACCCAAGTCTTTTTCACATGTGCTGTTGCTTAGCCCTATGCCTCCCATTCTGTAAATGCTTTTTTCATTTTTATTGCCCAGATGTAGAACTTTGCATTTTCCTTGCTAAAAACCATTCTGTTAGTTGCTGCCCACTGCTCCAGTTTATTTATATCTTTTTGATGGTGATGTTGTTACTGTTATATGCTTAGTTAATGTAATGCATATACTTGTTGTACTTCGGTTTCACTTTCTCTCTGGTAAAGTCCTTTAGACTTCCTGTTATGTTGTATTAAGAAGCTGATGCATGTACATCATGTTCTGTGTAGATAAAAGTTGAACTACCCCATATAGTCTACTCTCACAAGTTTCTTCTGTGACCAAACTATGCAACAGGTTGTGGGCCCAGCATAGAAGACAAAAATGGACTTGGTGAATGCAAAAGAATACTTCAGAGCAAATCTCTCCAAACAAGTAAGACAAATAAGTTAAAGATGAGCAGCAGTTCAGAGCTGAGATTCACAGCTGCTAAGCTGAACAATGAGAACTATCAGTTATGGACGTTCAAAGTGGAGATGTTATTGTCTAAAGATGATTTATGGGAGATAATCACTACATACAGACCCAATGATAATAATCAGACATGGGATAAGAAAAACAGACAAACAAGATCTACTATCAGCTTATTAATGGAGGATAATCAGTTAATCCACATAAGGAATGAGAATACAGCAAAGGGAATGTGGAAAGCATTGAGAAAGCTACATGAAAGATACAGTCTAAGGTGTTGTGAAATTGGATTTTGGGCTCCCCCGGTGGCCACTGGTGGAATTGAACTTGTGTGCATCATCCCCTCTGTTCACCTGTTCCCATCAGGATGTGGGAGTCGCTATTTAACCTTGCTCCTCTGTCACTTCCATGCCGGTCAACATTGTAATCAGAAGCCTTTCTGTGCATGTTCCTGCTACCAGATAACTTCCAGCTAAGTCGGACTTTTGTCCTTGTTTGTTTTTTGCATTTTGTTCCAATTCACAGCTGCAGTTTTGTTTCTGTGTCTGGAAAGCTCTTGTGATCTGAAATTGCCACTCTGATGTTATGAGTTAATACTAGAGTCTTAAAGTAATTTCAGGATGGTGTATTGATAGGGTTTTCAGCTGACCATGAAAGTACCCTTTCTGTCTTCCTGCTATCTAGTAAGCGGACCTCGATTTTGCTAAACCTATTTTCATACTACGTTTGTCATTTTCATCTTAAATCACCGCCAATATATGTAGGGGCCTCTGTCTGCCTTTCGGGGAAATTTCTCTAGAGGTGAGCCAGGACTATATTTTCCTCTGCCAGGATTAGTTAGTCCTCCGGCCGGCGCTGGGCGTCTAGGGATAAAACGCAGGCTACGCTACCCGGCTACTGTTAGTTGTGCGGCAGGTTTAGTTCATGGTCAGTTTAAGTTTCCATCCTTCCAAGAGCTAGTTCCTATGTATGCTGGGCTATGTTCTCTTGCCATTGAGAACCATAACACTAAGGGTACTGTCACACAGTGCAATTTTGATCGCTACGACGGTACGATTCGTGACGTTCTAGCGATATCGTTACGATATCGCAGTGTCTGACACGCAGCAGCGATCAGGGACCCTGCTGAGAATCGTACGTCGTAGCAGATCGTTTGGAACTTTCTTTCGTCGCTTGATCACCCGCTGACATCGCTGGATCGTTGTGTGTGACACCGATCCAGCGATGTGTTCGCTTGTAACCAGGGTAAACATCGGGTAACTAAGCGCAGGGCCGCGCTTAGTAACCCAATGTTTACCCTGGTTACCAGCGTAAACGTAAAAAAAAAAAACAGTACATACTTACATTCCGGTGTCTATCCTCCAGCGTCTCAGCTTCTCTGCACTGTGAGCGCCTGCCGGCCGGAAAGCAAGCACAGCGGTGACGCGGTGACGTCACCGCTCTGCTTTCCGGCTATGGTGCTTACACAGTGGAGAGAAGCAGAACGCCGGGGGACAGACACCGGAATGTAAGTATGTACTGTTTGTTTTTTTTACATTTACGCTGGTAACCAGGGTAAACATCGGGTTACTAAGCGCGGCCCTGCGCTTAGTAACCCGATGTTTACCCTGGTTACCCGGGGACTTCGGCATTGCTCCAGCGCCGTGATTGCAAAGTGTGACCGCAGTCTACGATGCTGGAGCGATAATCATACGACGCTGCGACGTCACGGATCGTGCCGTCGTAGCGATCAAAATTGCACTGTGTGACAGTACCCTAAATCAAAAACTATTCCTGCTAAGAAAACTTTACAAGATGAGATTAAGTGCAAGGAAAGATATGCAGGAGCATATAAACTCCATGATGGAGGTGGTAACACTGCTGAGATTAGTTGGGGTAGACAGCAATATTATTGTGCAGTTTACCGGATTTATACACTGCTCTGATAAATGCACTAAAGACCTGAAGCAGACATTACCCTAGAGTTTGTAAAGGCCAGACTTATACAACCCCTGGTAAAAATTACATAATCACCGGCCTTGGAGGATGTTCATTCAGTTGTTTAATTTTGTAGAAAAAAAGCAGATCACAGACTTGGCACAAAACTAAAGTCATTTCAAATGACAACTTTCTGGCTTTAAGAAACACTAAAAGAAATCAAAAACAAAAAATGTGGTAGTCAGTAATGGTTAGTTGTAATGGTTAGTTTTTTTTAACCAAGCATAGGGAAAAATTATGGAGTCACTCAATTCTGAGGAAAACATTATGGAATCATGCAAAATAAACAAACAAAAAACACTGCAAAACATCACTAGAATTTTGTTGCACCACCTCTGGCTTTTATAACAGCTTGCAGACTTTGGGGCAGGGGCTTAATGAGTGCCAAACAGTACTCTTCATCAATCTGGCTCCAACTTTCTCTGATTGCTGTTGCCAGATGAGCTTTGTAGGTTGGAGTCTTGTCATGGACCATTTTCTTCAACTTCCACCAAAGATTCTTAATTGGATTGAGATCTAATGTAAGTCTATGGGGAAAAAACGCATCCTGCAAGCACTTTTGCAGGATGCGTTTTTTCGGCAAAACGACGCATTGTGGCGGATTGCAGTTAACGCTAGTGTGAAAGTAGCCTAAATCTCACTGGAACTGCACCAAACAAAAGTTCCAGCATCATCACCTTGCGCAATGAAGATTCGCGATTCATCACTGATTATGACTTTCATCCAGTCATCCACAGTCCACAATTGCTTTTCCTTAGCCCATTGTAACCTTGTTTTTTTCTGTTTAGGTGTTAATGATGGCTTTCATTTAGCTTTTCTGTATGTAAATCCTATTTCCTTTAGGCAGTTTATTACAGTTTGGTCACAGACGATGACTCCAGTTTCCACCCATTCATTCCTCATTTGTTTTGTTGTGCATTTCCTGTTTTGGAGACATATTGCTTTAAGTTTCCGGTCTTGATGCTTTGATGTCTTCCTTGGTCTACCAGTATGTTGCCTTTAACAACCTTCCCATGTTGTTTGTATTTGGTCCAGATTTTAGACACAGCTGACTGTGAACAACCAACATCTTTTGCAAAATTGCGTGATGATTTAACCTCTTCTAAGAGTTTGATAATCCTCTCCTTTGTTTCAATTGACAACTCTCGTGTTGGAGCCATGATTCATGTCAGTCCACTTGGTGCAACAGATGATAATGAGCAGATCTAATTTGATGCAGGTGTTAGTTTTGGTAATGAAAATTTACATGGTGATTCCATAATTATTTCCTCAGAATTGAGTGACTCCATAATTTTTCCCCTATGCTTGGTTAAAAAAAGTAACCATTACTGACAGGGCTAGCGGAATGCAACAAATAATAAAGAGGTAGATATGAGGTGCGTTTGCAGCCCGGGGTCCCCCATGTAGAGATGCTACCTGCTGCTGAGTAATGGCGGATGGACACTTGCTCACACATGGGTTAGACTTCACCCAGTGTGAATGGAAGTGAACTCTGATGTTTCACAGAGTCGCCAAAATATGCTGCGCCCTGTTAGCAGTCACAGGGTGCAGCTGCAAGACACTAGTGGGATCCCTATGAATTACCCCCACTAAACTGGTGATTGGACTCGCTCTGACCCTCGGTGGCTTTTGAGCCTGCGCCTGAGGACACCCCGAGTCAGATGCAGAGTCCAAGCGGAAATTCCCACCCTACACTGACAGGTTGTCAGGAAAGCGCACTGATTGCGCAAGGCTCCGCACAGATCGGCACTGCAAAAAGGCACTGTAACGTGTGCTACGTGTGCAGGTAGCACTGTCGGGTGCTAGATAGCTTCCACGATTCGCAAGCAGTCAACAACACAAGGAATGGGAATGATTAAGGAGCTTTCATTCATCGACAGTCATTCATCTACACATACACGTTATCTAGTTTATACTAGTGCATGGCCGTGCAGCCATGTGAACCTTTTATTGCGGAAGCTCTCCGGGACCTTCCTAGTGATCCAATAGAAGCTGCTACAGGACCTGAGCATGTGACCCCTGACCTCCAATGAGAGGTCATCCCTTGGGCATGCTCAGTAGAGAAAAAGCAGTTCCAGGAGCATCTGCTCGCCGCTGATCAGTGCTGGTTATAATGGTTGGACCTGGAAGGGCAGCAGTAACCAAGTGCACAGTATCTGCCTGAGCTGGATGCTGGGACTGACATCTCTGCTAAACAGGCTCCACTGCAGCTGGAGAAGAATGGGAGACCGCAGTGAACATGGTTCGAGATTCCCCCTGTGCAGCAGCAGAAACTTAACAACTGACTACCACATTTTTTGTTCTTGATTTCTTTTAGTGCTTCTTAAAGTCAGAAAGTTGCCATTTGAAATGACTTTAGTTTTGTGCCATGTCTGTGATCTGCTTTTTTTCTAAAAAATTAAACAACTGAATGAACATCCTTCACGGCCGGTGATTCCATCATTTTTGCCAGGGGTTGTATATGGAAAGCAGAACAACAGAAATTACACCAAAAGGAGAATAAACAGAAAGTAAGAAGCACAATTTCTAACCCACATGCAGATCACAGGAATTACAGTAAAATGTGAATGTTGTATAAAATCTAAAGATACAAAAGTATCTATACCTAAAGAGAGTGAGACAAAAAGCACAAGACCACTTGAGTTGGTTCACACTGATGTATGTGGACCCATGAAAGTCACCATATCAAGAGGTAATAGATATATGGTGATCTTCATAGATGCCTACTCAAGATACACAGTCACAGACTTGATAAAGAACAAAAGTGAAGTTTTGAAAAATAAGAAGACTATGTGACAAAGTCAAATAACAAGTTTCAGAGGAAGCCAATCATCATCAGAAGTGATAATGGAGGTGAATTTACAGGATACCAAATAGAAAACTACTTAAGACAGAATGGAATAGAGCATCAAAAGACGGTTCCATACACACCTGAACAGAACGGGGTAGCAGAAAGGAAAAACAGAACTGACTGAAATTATAAGATGTATGCTAACAGACTCCAAACTACCAGAGAAATACTGGGATGAAACCAATGATCAGACTGAGAGGACAAATTTTAAGGTGCTTTATGGCAATGCAACAGGAGGACTGGTCTTCATTTTTACCTCTTGCTGAGTTTGCTTTCAACAGTCGAGTAAATCAATCTACCGGAACCTCACTATTCTTCTGTAATTATGGTTTTCATCCCTATTTTGGCAAATTTTCGAGGATTAGTTCTGAATGCAGAGACTTGGGGATGTCTGGAGGGAGGTTCAAAAAAATATTGGGACTGCCTAGATTTGCCAAAAACGTACGGCCGATAGAGATGGGCGGTGTGTCCTGCTTTTAAGATTGAGGATAAGTGTTATGGACCTGGTGGTTAGGTGCACCAGGAATGACCTGATAGTTAAACACGGAATCAGGACGAGCTCAGGGGAAATGGGAACTCTGCTGACCGCAAACCCTACTAATATCAACACAACTAGAAATAGCCGTGGAGCGTGCCTGACTCTGCCTAGACGCCTCTTCACAGCCTAAGAGCTAACTACCCCTAAAGAAAGGAAACAAAGCCTTACTTGCCTCAGAGAAATTTTCCCCAAAGGTAAAAGCAGCCCCCCACAAGTATTGACTGTGAGATAAGAGGAAATCACAAACACAGGATGAAATAGGTTTTAGCAAAGAGAGGCCAGTCTAACTAAACAGATTGAGGATAGAAAAGGGATCTTTGCGGTCAACACAAAAAGCTACAAAAACCACGCAGAGTGTGCAAAAAATACCCCCGCACCGACTCACGATGCGGTGGTGCCACTCTGCACCCCCAGAGCTTCCAGCTAGCCAGGTAGTTTCATGAAAGCTAGCTGGACTAGAACTTAGCAAGAAAAACCATATGTAACAAATGAACAAGCAGGAACTTAGCTTGTGCTGGAGTAGACAGGTCCTCAGAAAGATCCAGGAGAGATCTGAACCAGTACTAGAACATTGACAGCTGGCATGGAGTAACGATCTGAGTGGAGTTAAATAGAGAATCCAGCCTAGCCCCAAACGAGGGCAGCTGGAGAAGGAATCTCAGAACCAGCAGCTCCACTCACAGCCACCAGAGGGAGTCCACGGACAGAACTCACCGAAGTACCATTCATGACCACAGGAGGGAGTTCGAGAACGGAATTCACAACAGTACCCCCCCCCCTTGAGGAGGGGTCACCAAACCCTCACCAGAGCCCCCAGGCCGATCAGGACGAGCCAAATGAAAGGCACGAACTAAATCGGCAGCATGGACATCAGAGGCAACAACCCAGGAATTATCCTCCTGACCATAACCCTTCCATTTGACCAAGTACTGAAGTTTTCGTCTCGAAATACGAGAATCCAAAATCTTCTCCACCACATACTCCAACTCCCCCTCGACCAACACCGGAGCAGGAGGATCAACGGCGGGAACCATAGGCGCCACATATCTCTGCAGCAACGACCTATGGAACACATTATGGATGGCAAAAGAAGCAGGAAGGGCCAAACGAAATGATACAGGATTAAGAATTTCAGAAATCTTATAAGGACCAATGAAACGAGGCTTAAACTTAGGAGAAGAAACCTTCATAGGAACATAACGAGATGATAACCAAACCAAATCCCCAGCACGAAGTCGGGGACCAACACGGCGACGGCGGTTAGCGAAACGTTGAGCCTTCTCTTGGGACAAGGTCAAATTGTCCACCACATGAGTCCAAATTTGTTGCAACCTGTCCACCACAGAATCCACACCAGGACAGTCCGAAGGCTCAACCTGCCCTGAAGAAAAACGAGGATGAAAACCAGAATTACAAAATAAAAGGCGAAACCAAAGTAGCCGAACTGGCCCGATTATTAAGGGCGAACTCAGCTAATGGCAAGAAGGTCACCCAATCATCCTGATCCGCAGAAACAAAGCATCTCAGATAAGTTTCCAAAGTCTGATTGGTTCGTTCGGTTTGGCCATTTGTCTGAGGATGGAAAGTCGAAGAAAAAGACAAATCAATGCCCATCTTAGCACAAAAGGACCGCCAAAACCTTGAAACAAACTGGGACCCTCTGTCAGACACGATGTTCTCCGGAATGCCATGCAAACGAACCACAAGTTGGAAAAATAATGGATCCAAATCAGAGGAAGAAGGCAATTTAGGCAAGGGTACCAAATGGACCATTTTAGAGAAGCGATAGCAAACCACCCAGATGACCGACATCCTTAAAGAAACAGGAAGATCTGAAATAAAATCCATGGAAACATGCGTCCAAGGCCTTTTCGGGACCGGCAAGGGCAAAAGTAACCCACTGGCATGAGAACAGCAGGGCTTAGCCTGAGCACAAGTCCCACAAGACTGCACAAAAGAATGCACATCCCACGACAAGGAAGGCCGCGAAAAGGACCTAGCCACCAAATCTCTGGTACCAAAAATCCCAGGATGACCAGCCAACACCGAACAATGAACCTCAGAGATAACTCTATTAGTCCATCTATCAGGGACAAACAGTTTCTCCGCTGGACAACGGTCAGGTCTATCAGCCTGGAACTCCTGCAGCACCCGCCGCAAATCAGGGGAGATGGCAGACAGAACTACCCCCTCTCTGAGAATACCAGCCAGCTCAGGAACCCCAGGAGAATCAGGCACAAAACTCCTTGAAAGGGCATCAGCCTTCACATTCTTAGAACCCGGAAGGTACGAAACCACAAAATTGAAACGGGAGAAAAACAGCGACCAACGAGCCTGTCTAGGATTCAACTGCTTGGCAGACTCGAGATAAGTCAGATTCTTGTGATCTGTCAAGACCACCACGCGATGCTTGGCTCCTTCAAGCCAATGTCGCCACTCCTCGAATGCCCACTTCATAGCCAACAACTCCCGATTGCCAACATCATATTTACGCTCAGCAGGCGAAAACTTTCTCAAAAAGAAAGCGCATGGCTTCATTACAGAGCAATCAGAACTTCTCTGAGACAAAACAGCCCCTGCTCCAATTTCAGAAGCATCAACCTCGACCTGAAAAGGGAGCGAAACATCTGGCTGACACAACACAGGAGCCGAAGAGAAACGACGTTTCAACTCCTGAAAAGCCTCAACGGCCGCAGAGGACCAATTCACCACATCAGCACCCTTCTTGGTCAAATCAGTCAACGGTTTAACATCACTAGAAAAATTAGCGATGAAGCGACGGTAAAAATTGGCAAAGCCCAGAAATATCTGAAGGCTCTTCACTAGAGTTGAGCGACTTTCATTTTTTTAAGATCGAGTCGGGTTTTGTGAAACCCGATTATGTCCAGAGTCGAGTCGAGTGCAGTCGGCCGATTATCGCTAAAAGTCGGGGATCGACCGAAACACGAAACCCAATGCAAGTCAATGGGGAAGCATAGTCGGCAGTGAGTGGAGGCCAGGAAAACACCTACAGTGCCCATTTTAATGCCAAAAACATCCATTCTTGTTTCTGAAGCTTGTCAATCTTAATTAACTTTATAATAATAGTTGGGCATAGGGAATTGGGGGTCATTTGGCAAAAGTTGTGGGGGGAGTAGGGCCGGCTCAAGTTTTTCGTGGGCCCAGGAAATGCGGACTACGTCACGGCGGTGTTGCAGGGAAAGGTAAGTATTTCAACGTTGCAAGTGCTGTGATCCTGAGCAAGCAGGGGGGGCCCACTCGTTCGCATTGGCACTGGCACAGGGCCCCTCAAAGTACAGCGATGTGTGTTTGCATGGCGGGGGCGCCTCCCACCAGCAGCGACACTTTTGCGTACTCTGAGGGGCCCTGTGCCAGTGATGTCGCCAACGAGTATGCCCCCCCACCTGATGAAGGAACCTGCACTTTCATCTGCACCTTCCTCTCTGTCCCTGTGTAAGGTGGTATAACATGCGGGAAGGGGAACCTTACTTTCAGCAGGGTCAGATTCTGGCTGTGTAGAGTATAAGGGGAATGTAGTGGTCTAGGTCAATGTACCAGCAGACTCATCTAGCAGTGGCTGGGCAATGGGCAGGATGAGGAGGAAACAGATATAGGGCCAAAGAATAAAGTAGGCTAAATGCAGTTCAAAATTGGTAACAGGACTAAACAGGCGGCATTGCTTTGTTCAGTGGAGTAGCAAACCCAAGAGCAGCAGACACTGTTTCAAGGGCATAACCACACTAGTAGGCCAAATGCAGTTTAATATCTGATAGTATAGGGCGAAAGCCAGAATGTGGAAGCTCAGCTTTGTTCAGTTGAGGACAACACCAGGCAGGGGCAGACAGACACCTTTAGTAGGCCGGAACAGCCAATTGCATTTTTAAAAATGGTAATTTGGAACAGAAGGTTGAAGCTCAGCTTTATTCAGTTGAGGACAACACCAGGCAGGGGCAGACAGACACCTTTAGTAGGCCGGAACAGCCAATTTTTTAAAAAAACAGCAGTTAGTAAGAGGCAGAAGGTAGAAGCTCAGCTTTATTCAGTTGAGGACAACACCAGGCAGGGGCAGACAGACACCTTTAGTAGGCCGGAACAGCCAATTGCATTTTTAAAAATGGTAATTTGGAACAGAAGGTTGAAGCTCAGCTTTATTCAGTTGAGGACAACACCAGGCAGGGGCAGACAGACACCTTTAGTAGGCCGGAACAGCCAATTTTTTAAAAAAACAGCAGTTAGTAAGAGGCAGAAGGTAGAAGCTCAGCTTTATTCAGTTGAGGACAACACCAGGCAGGGGCAGACAGACACCTTTAGTAGGCCGGAACAGCCAATTGCATTTTTAAAAATGGTAATTTGGAACTGAAGGTTGAAGCTCAGCTTTATTCAGTTGAGGACAACACCAGGCAGGGGCAGACAGACACCTTTAGTAGGCCGGAACAGCCAATTGCATTTTTAAAAATGGTAATTTGGAACTGAAGGTTGAAGCTCAGCTTTATTCAGTTGAGGACAACACCAGGCAGGGGCAGACATTCACCTTTAGTAGGCCGGAACAGCCAATTGCATTTTTAAAAATGGTAATTTGGAACAGAAGGTAGAAGCACAGCTTTATTCAGTTGAGGACAACACCAGGCAGGGGCAGACATTCACCTTTAGTAGGCCGGAACAGCCAATTGCATTTTTAAAAATGGTAATTTGGAACAGAAGGTTGAAGCTCAGCTTTATTCAGTTGAGGACAACACCAGGCAGGGGCAGTCAGACACCTTTAGTAGGCCGGAACAGCCAATTTTTTAAAAAAACAGCAGTTAGTAAGAGGCAGAAGGTAGAAGCTCAGCTTTATTCAGTTGAGGACAACACCAGGCAGGGGCAGACAGACACCTTTAGTAGGCCGGAACAGCCAATTGCATTTTTAAAAATGGTAATTTGGAACTGAAGGTTGAAGCTCAGCTTTATTCAGTTGAGGACAACACCAGGCAGGGGCAGACATTCACCTTTAGTAGGCCGGAACAGCCAATTGCATTTTTAAAAATGGTAATTTGGAACAGAAGGTAGAAGCTCAGCTTTATTCAGTTGAGGACAACACCAGGCAGGGGCAGACATTCACCTTTAGTAGGCCGGAACAGCCAATTGCATTTTTAAAAATGGTAATTTGGAACTGAAGGTTGAAGCTCAGCTTTATTCAGTTGAGGACAACACCAGGCAGGGGCAGACATTCACCTTTAGTAGGCCGGAACAGCCAATTGCATTTTTAAAAATGGTAATTTGGAACAGAAGGTAGAAGCTCAGCTTTATTCAGTTGAGGACAACACCAGGCAGGGGCAGACATTCACCTTTAGTAGGCCGGAACAGCCAATTGCATTTTTAAAAATGGTAATTTGGAACAGAAGGTTGAAGCTCAGCTTTATTCAGTTGAGGACAACACCAGGCAGGGGCAGACAGACACCTTTAGTAGGCCGGAACAGCCAATTGCATTTTTAAAAATGGTAATTTGGAACAGAAGGTAGAAGCTCAGCTTTATTCAGTTGAGGACAACACCAGGCAGGGGCAGACAGACACCTTTAGTAGGCCGGAACAGCCAATTTAAAAAAAAAACAGCAGTTAGTAAGAGGCAGAAGGTAGAAGCTCAGCTTTATTCAGTTGAGGACAACACCAGGCAGGGGCAGACAGACACCTTTAGTAGGCCGGAACAGCCAATTGCATTTTTAAAAATGGTAATTTGGAACAGAAGGTTGAAGCTCAGCTTTATTCAGTTGAGGACAACACCAGGCAGGGGCAGACAGACACCTTTAGTAGGCCGGAACAGCCAATTTTTTAAAAAAACAGCAGTTAGTAAGAGGCAGAAGGTAGAAGCTCAGCTTTATTCAGTTGAGGACAACACCAGGCAGGGGCAGACAGACACCTTTAGTAGGCCGGAACAGCCAATTGCATTTTTAAAAATGGTAATTTGGAACTGAAGGTTGAAGCTCAGCTTTATTCAGTTGAGGACAACACCAGGCAGGGGCAGACAGACACCTTTAGTAGGCCGGAACAGCCAATGGCATTTTTAAAAATGGTAATTTGGAACAGAAGGTAGAAGCTCAGCTTTATTCAGTTGAGGACAACACCAGGCAGGGGCAGACATTCACCTTTAGTAGGCCGGAACAGCCAATTGCATTTTTAAAAATGGTAATTTGGAACTGAAGGTTGAAGCTCAGCTTTATTCAGTTGAGGACAACACCAGGCAGGGGCAGACAGACACCTTTAGTAGGCCGGAACAGCCAATTGCATTTTTAAAAATGGTAATTTGGAACTGAAGGTTGAAGCTCAGCTTTATTCAGTTGAGGACAACACCAGGCAGGGGCAGACATTCACCTTTAGTAGGCCGGAACAGCCAATTGCATTTTTAAAAATGGTAATTTGGAACAGAAGGTAGAAGCACAGCTTTATTCAGTTGAGGACAACACCAGGCAGGGGCAGACATTAACCTTTAGTAGGCCGGAACAGCCAATTGCATTTTTAAAAATGGTAATTTGGAACAGAAGGTTGAAGCTCAGCTTTATTCAGTTGAGGACAACACCAGGCAGGGGCAGTCAGACACCTTTAGTAGGCCGGAACAACCAATTTTTTAAAAAAACAGCAGTTAGTAAGAGGCAGAAGGTAGAAGCTCAGCTTTATTCAGTTGAGGACAACACCAGGCAGGGGCAGACAGACACCTTTAGTAGGCCGGAACAGCAATTGCATTTTTAAAAATGGTAATTTGGAACTGAAGGTTGAAGCTCAGCTTTATTCAGTTGAGGACAACACCAGGCAGGGGCAGACATTCACCTTTAGTAGGCCGGAACAGCCAATTGCATTTTTAAAAATGGTAATTTGGAACAGAAGGTAGAAGCTCAGCTTTATTCAGTTGAGGACAACACCAGGCAGGGGCAGACATTCACCTTTAGTAGGCCGGAACAGCCAATTGCATTTTTAAAAATGGTAATTTAGAACTGAAGGTTGAAGCTCAGCTTTATTCAGTTGAGGACAACACCAGGCAGGGGCAGACATTCACCTTTAGTAGGCCGGAACAGCCAATTGCATTTTTAAAAATGGTAATTTGGAACAGAAGGTAGAAGCTCAGCTTTATTCAGTTGAGGACAACACCAGGCAGGGGCAGACATTCACCTTTAGTAGGCCGGAACAGCCAATTGCATTTTTAAAAATGGTAATTTGGAACAGAAGGTTGAAGCTCAGCTTTATTCAGTTGAGGACAACACCAGGCAGGGGCAGACAGACACCTTTAGTAGGCCGGAACAGCCAATTGCATTTTTAAAAATGGTAATTTGGAACAGAAGGTAGAAGCTCAGCTTTATTCAGTTGAGGACAACACCAGGCAGGGGCAGACAGACACCTTTAGTAGGCCGGAACAGCCAATTTTTAAAAAAAACAGCAGTTAGTAAGAGGCAGAAGGTAGAAGCTCAGCTTTATTCAGTTGAGGACAACACCAGGCAGGGGCAGACAGACACCTTTAGTAGGCCGGAACAGCCAATTGCATTTTTAAAAATGGTAATTTGGAACAGAAGGTTGAAGCTCAGCTTTATTCAGTTGAGGACAACACCAGGCAGGGGCAGACAGACACCTTTAGTAGGCCGGAACAGCCAATTTTTAAAAAAAACAGCAGTTAGTAAGAGGCAGAAGGTAGAAGCTCAGCTTTATTCAGTTGAGGACAACACCAGGCAGGGGCAGACAGACACCTTTAGTAGGCCGGAACAGCCAATTGCATTTTTAAAAATGGTAATTTGGAACTGAAGGTTGAAGCTCAGCTTTATTCAGTTGAGGACAACACCAGGCAGGGGCAGACAGACACCTTTAGTAGGCCGGAACAGCCAATGGCATTTTTAAAAATGGTAATTTGGAACAGAAGGTAGAAGCTCAGCTTTATTCAGTTGAGGACAACACCAGGCAGGGGCAGACATTCACCTTTAGTAGGCCGGAACAGCCAATTGCATTTTTAAAAATGGTAATTTGGAACAGAAGGTTGAAGCTCAGCTTTATTCAGTTGAGGACAACACCAGGCAGGGGCAGACAGACACCTTTAGTAGGCCGGAACAGCCAATTGCATTTTTAAAAATGGTAATTTGGAACAGAAGGTAGAAGCTCAGCTTTATTCAGTTGAGGACAACACCAGGCAGGGGCAGACAGACACCTTTAGTAGGCCGGAACAGCCAATTGCATTTTTAAAAATGGTAATTTGGAACTGAAGGTTGAAGCTCAGCTTAATTCAGTTGAGGACAACACCAGACAGGGGCAGACAGACACCTTTAGTAGGCCGGAACAGCCAATTGCATTTTTAAAAATGGTAATTTGGAACAGAAGGTTGAAGCTCAGCTTTATTCAGTTGAGGACAACACCAGGCAGGGGCAGACAGACACCTTTAGTAGGCCGGAACAGCCAATTTTTTAAAAAAACAGCAGTTAGTAAGAGGCAGAAGGTAGAAGCTCAGCTTTATTCAGTTGAGGACAACACCAGGCAGGGGCAGACAGACACCTTTAGTAGGCCGGAACAGCCAATTGCATTTTTAAAAATGGTAATTTGGAACAGAAGGTTGAAGCTCAGCTTTATTCAGTTGAGGACAACACCAGGCAGGGGCAGACATTCACCTTTAGTAGGCCGGAACAGCCAATTTTAAAAAAAAACAGCAGTTAGTAAGAGGCAGAAGGTAGAAGCTCAGCTTTATTCAGTTGAGGACAACACCAGGCAGGGGCAGACAGACACCTTTAGTAGGCCGGAACAGCCAATGGCATTTTTAAAAATGGTAATTTGGAACAGAAGGTTGAAGCTCAGCTTTATTCAGTTGAGGACAACACCAGGCAGGGGCAGACATTCACCTTTAGTAGGCCGGAACAGCCAATTTTTAAAAAAAACAGCAGTTAGTAAGAGGCAGAAGGTAGAAGCTCAGCTTTATTCAGTTGAGGACAACACCAGGCAGGGGCAGACAGACACCTTTAGTAGGCCGGAACAGCCAATTTTTTAAAAAAACAGCAGTTAGTAAGAGGCAGAAGGTAGAAGCTCAGCTTTATTCAGTTGAGGACAACACCAGGCAGGGGCAGACAGACACCTTTAGTAGGCCGGAACAGCCAATTGCATTTTTAAAAATGGTAATTTGGAACAGAAGGTTGAAGCTCAGCTTTATTCAGTTGAGGACAACACCAGGCAGGGGCAGACATTCACCTTTAGTAGGCCGGAACAGCCAATTTTTAAAAAAAACAGCAGTTAGTAAGAGGCAGAAGGTAGAAGCTCAGCTTTATTCAGTTGAGGACAACACCAGGCAGGGGCAGACAGACACCTTTAGTAGGCCGGAACAGCCAATGGCATTTTTAAAAATGGTAATTTGGAACAGAAGGTAGAAGCTCAGCTTTATTCAGTTGAGGACAACACCAGGCAGGGGCAGACATTCACCTTTAGTAGGCCGGAACAGCCAATTGCATTTTTAAAAATGGTAATTTGGAACAGAAGGTTGAAGCTCAGCTTTATTCAGTTGAGGACAACACCAGGCAGGGGCAGACAGACACCTTTAGTAGGCCGGAACAGCCAATGGCATTTTTAGAAATGGTAATTTGGAACAGAAGGTAGAAGCTCAGCTTTATTCAGTTGAGGACAACACCAGGCAGGGGCAGACATTCACCTTTAGTAGGCCGGAACAGCCAATGGCATTTTTAGAAATGGTAATTTGGAACAGAAGGTAGAAGCTCAGCTTTATTCAGTTGAGGACAACACCAGGCAGGGGCAGACATTCACCTTTAGTAGGCCGGAACAGCCAATGGCATTTTTAGAAATGGTAATTTGGAACAGAAGGTAGAAGCTCAGCTTTATTCAGTTGAGGACAACACCAGGCAGGGGCAGACATTCACCTTTAGTAGGCCGGAACAGCCAATTGCATTTTTAAAAATGGTAATTTGGAACAGAAGGTAGAAGCTCAGCTTTATTCAGTTGAGGACAACACCAGGCAGGGGCAGACATTCACCTTTAGTAGGCCGGAACAGCCAATTGCATTTTTAAAAATGGTAATTTGGAACAGAAGGTTGAAGCTCAGCTTTATTCAGTTGAGGACAACACCAGGCAGGGGCAGACAGACACCTTTAGTAGGCCGGAACAGCCAATTTTATAAAAAAAAAGCAGTTAATAAGAGGCAGAAGGTAGAAGCTCAGCTTTATTCAGTTGCAGCTTCTTGGCAATAATATAAAGAAGACGCGACAGGACAACACTCGGTGGATGCCATATCTGTGTTTTCAATGGAAAAAAACCTTTCAGTTAACTACTTGCAGGAGCAAGTTTTTGTAGCTGGTGGACAATTTTTTTAAAAAAAAGCAGTTAATAAGAGGCAGAAGGTAGAAGCTCAGCTTTATTCAGTTGCAGCTTCTTGGCAATAATATAAAGAAGACGCGACAGGACAACACTCGGTGGATGCCATATCTGTGTTTTCAATGGAAAAAAACCTTTCAGTTAACTACTTGCAGGAGAAAGTTTTTGTAGCTGGTGGCCAATTTTTGTACTGTACCAGTTTTTTGTTGTATGTGTTTTTGTTTTTAATGTTAAAATGTCTGCATTTGATATCTCTCCAGTATTTTCTTTTTTATAAGCAAAATACTGCAGTTTTACATCGGTTACATGGATACACAGGCAGCTTGGTGGTGAGTGGAGGAGTATTTAAAGTAGGGACCGCAGACAGGCTATCAAAGGCCTAAAGGCCCCGTCTCACTAAGCGATTTACCAACGATCACGACCAGCGATATGACCTGGCCGTGATCGTTGGTAAGTCGCTGTGTGGTCGCTGGGGAGCTGTCACACAGACCGCTCTCTCCAGCGACCAACGATCAGGGGAACGACTTCGGCATCGTTGAAACTGTCTTCAACGATGCCGAAGTCCCCCTGCAGCACCCGGGTAACCAGGGTAAACATCGGGTTACTAAGCGCAGGGCCGCGCTTAGTAACCCGATGTTTACCCTGGTTACCAAAAAAAACAAACACTACATACTCGCCTTTCGGTGTCCAGGTCCCTTGCCGTCTGCTTCCTGCTCTGACTGAGCCGCCGTACACTGAGAGCAGAGCGCAGCGGTGACGTCACTGCTGTGCTCTCACTTCTCACTGTACGGCCGGATCTCAGTCAGAGCAGGAAGCAGACGGCAAGGGACCTGACGGACATCAGAAGGCGAGTATGTAGTGTTTTTTTTTTTTTACATTTACGCTGGTAACCAGGGTAAACATCGGGTTACTAAGCGCGGCCCTGCGCTTAGTAACCCGATGTTTACCCTGGTTACCAGTGAAGACATCGCTGGATCGGTGTCACACACACCGATTCAGCGATGTCAGCGGGGCCTCAACGACCAAAAAAAGGTCCAGGCCATTCCGACACGACCAGCGATCTCGCAGCAGGGGCCTGATCGCTGGTACGTGTCACACATAGCGAGATCGCTATGGAGGTCGCTGTTGCGTCACAAAACTTGTGACTCAGCAGCGATCTCGCTAGCGATCTCGCTATGTGAGACGGGGCCTTAAAATAACAAACAATAGGCTCATGGCAGCTTTACAGCGGTTACATGGATACACAGGCAGCTTGGTGGTGAGTGGAGGAGTATTTAAAGTAGGGACCGCAGACAGGCTATCAAAGGCCTAAAATAACAAACAATAGGCTTATGGCAGTTTTACAGCGGTTACATGGATACACGGGCAGGCAGCTTGGTGGTCAGTGGAGGAGTATTTAAAGTAGGGACCGCAGACAGGCTATCAAAGGCCTAAAATAACAAACAATAGGCTCATGGCAGCTTTACAGCGGTTACATGGATACACGGGCAGGCAGCTGGTGATGAGTGGAGGAGTATTTAAAGTAGGGACCGCAGACAGGCTATCAAAGGCCTAAAATAACAAACAATAGGCTCATGGCAGCTTTACAGCGGTTACATGGATACACAGGCAGCTTGGTGGTGAGTGGAGGAGTATTTAAAGTAGGGACCGCAGACAGGCTATCAAAGGCCTAAAATAACAAACAATAGGCTTATGGCAGTTTTACAGCGGTTACATGGATACACGGGCAGGCAGCTTGGTGGTCAGTGGAGGAGTATTTAAAGTAGGGACCGCAGACAGGCTATCAAAGGCCTAAAATAACAAACAATAGGCTCATGGCAGTTTTACAGCGGTTACATGGATACACGGGCAGGCAGCTTGGTGGTCAGTGGAGGAGTATTTAAAGTAGGGACCGCAGACAGGCTATCAAAGGCCTAAAATAACAAACAATAGGCTCATGGCAGTTTTACAGCGGTTACATGGATACACGGGCAGGCAGCTTGGTGGTGAGTGGAGGAGTATTTAAAGTAGGGACCGCAGACAGGCTATCAAAGGCCTAAAATAACAAACAATAGGCTCATGGCAGTTTTACAGCGGTTACATGGATACACGGGCAGGCAGCTTGGTGGTCAGTGGAGGAGTATTTAAAGTAGGGACCGCAGACAGGCTATCAAAGGCCTAAAATAACAAACAATAGGCTCATGGCAGCTTTACAGCGGTTACATGGATACACAGGCAGCTTGGTGGTGAGTGGAGTAGTATTTAAAGTAGGGACCGCAGACAGGCTATCAAAGGCCTAAAATAACAAACAATAGGCTTATGGCAGTTTTACAGCGGTTACATGGATACACGGGCAGGCAGCTTGGTGGTCAGTGGAGGAGTATTTAAAGTAGGGACCGCAGACAGGCTATCAAAGGCCTAAAATAACAAACAATAGGCTCATGGCAGTTTTACAGCGGTTACATGGATACACGGGCAGGCAGCTTGGTGGTCAGTGGAGGAGTATTTAAAGTAGGGACCGCAGACAGGCTATCAAAGGCCTAAAATAACAAACAATAGGCTCATGGCAGTTTTACAGCGGTTACATGGATACACGGGCAGGCAGCTTGGTGGTGAGTGGAGGAGTATTTAAAGTAGGGACCGCAGACAGGCTATCAAAGGCCTAAAATAACAAACAATAGGCTCATGGCAGTTTTACAGCGGTTACATGGATACACGGGCAGGCAGCTTGGTGGTCAGTGGAGGAGTATTTAAAGTAGGGACCGCAGACAGGCTATCAAAGGCCTAAAATAACAAACAATAGGCTCATGGCAGCTTTACAGCGGTTACATGGATACACAGGCAGCTTGGTGGTCAGTGGAGGAGTATTTAAAGTAGGGACCGCAGACAGGCTATCAAAGGCCTAAAATAACAAACAATAGGCTCATGGCAGCTTTACAGCGGTTACATGGATACACAGGCAGCTTGGTGGTGAGTGGAGGAGTATTTAAAGTAGGGACCGCAGACAGGCTATCAAAGGCCTAAAATAACAAACAATAGGCTCATGGCAGCTTTACAGCGGTTACATGGATACACAGGCAGCTTGGTGGTGAGTGGAGGAGTATTTAAAGTAGGGACCGCAGACAGGCTATCAAAGGCCTAAAATAACAAACAATAGGCTCATGGCAGCTTTACAGCGGTTACATGGATACACAGGCAGCTTGGTGGTGAGTGGAGGAGTATTTAAAGTAGGGACCGCAGACAGGCTATCAAAGGCCTAAAATAACAAACAATAGGCTCATGGCAGCTTTACAGCGGTTACATGGATACACGGGCAGGCAGCTTGGTGGTCAGTGGAGGAGTATTTAAAGTAGGGACCGCAGACAGGCTATCAAAGGCCTAAAATAACAAACAATAGGCTCATGGCAGCTTTACAGCGGTTACATGGATACACAGGCAGCTTGGTGGTGAGTGGAGGAGTATTTAAAGTAGGGACCGCAGACAGGATATCAAAGGCCTAAAATAACAAACAATAGGCTCATGGCAGCTTTACAGCGGTTACATGGATACACAGGCAGCTTGGTGGTGAGTGGAGGAGTATTTAAAGTAGGGACCGCAGACAGGCTATCAAAGGCCTAAAATAACAAACAATAGGCTTATGGCAGTTTTACAGCGGTTACATGGATACACGGGCAGGCAGCTTGGTGGTCAGTGGAGGAGTATTTAAAGTAGGGACCGCAGACAGGCTATCAAAGGCCTAAAATAACAAACAATAGGCTCATGGCAGCTTTACAGCGGTTACATGGATACACGGGCAGGCAGCTGGTGATGAGTGGAGGAGTATTTAAAGTAGGGACCGCAGACAGGCTATCAAAGGCCTAAAATAACAAACAATAGGCTCATGGCAGCTTTACAGCGGTTACATGGATACACAGGCAGCTTGGTGGTGAGTGGAGGAGTATTTAAAGTAGGGACCGCAGACAGGCTATCAAAGGCCTAAAATAACAAACAATAGGCTTATGGCAGTTTTACAGCGGTTACATGGATACACGGGCAGGCAGCTTGGTGGTCAGTGGAGGAGTATTTAAAGTAGGGACCGCAGACAGGCTATCAAAGGCCTAAAATAACAAACAATAGGCTCATGGCAGCTTTACAGCGGTTACATGGATACACAGGCAGCTTGGTGGTGAGTGGAGGAGTATTTAAAGTAGGGACCGCAGACAGGCTATCAAAGGCCTAAAATAACAAACAATAGGCTCATGGCAGCTTTACAGCGGTTACATGGATACACAGGCAGCTTGGTGGTGAGTGGAGGAGTATTTAAAGTAGGGACCGCAGACAGGCTATCAAAGGCCTAAAATAACAAACAATAGGCTTATGGCAGTTTTACAGCGGTTACATGGATACACGGGCAGGCAGCTTGGTGGTCAGTGGAGGAGTATTTAAAGTAGGGACCGCAGACAGGCTATCAAAGGCCTAAAATAACAAACAATAGGCTCATGGCAGCTTTACAGCGGTTACATGGATACACGGGCAGGCAGCTGGTGATGAGTGGAGGAGTATTTAAAGTAGGGACCGCAGACAGGCTATCAAAGGCCTAAAATAACAAACAATAGGCTCATGGCAGCTTTACAGCGGTTACATGGATACACAGGCAGCTTGGTGGTGAGTGGAGGAGTATTTAAAGTAGGGACCGCAGACAGGCTATCAAAGGCCTAAAATAACAAACAATAGGCTCATGGCAGCTTTACAGCGGTTACATGGATACACAGGCAGCTTGGTGGTCAGTGGAGGAGTATTTAAAGTAGGGACCGCAGACAGGCTATCAAAAGCCTAAAATAACAAACAATAGGCTCATGGCAGTTTTACAGCGGTTACATGGATACACGGGCAGGCAGCTTGGTGGTCAGTGGAGGAGTATTTAAAGTAGGGACCGCAGACAGGCTATCAAAGGCCTAAAATAACAAACAATAGGCTCATGGCAGTTTTACAGCGGTTACATGGATACACGGGCAGGCAGCTTGGTGGTCAGTGGAGGAGTATTTAAAGTAGGGACCGCAGACAGGCTATCAAAGGCCTAAAATAACAAACAATAGGCTCATGGCAGCTTTACAGCGGTTACATGGATACACAGGCAGCTTGGTGGTGAGTGGAGGAGTATTTAAAGTAGGGACCGCAGACAGGCTATCAAAGGCCTAAAATAACAAACAATAGGCTCATGGCAGCTTTACAGCGGTTACATGGATACACAGGCAGCTTGGTGGTGAGTGGAGGAGTATTTAAAGTAGGGACCGCAGACAGGCTATCAAAGGCCTAAAATAACAAACAATAGGCTCATGGCAGCTTTACAGCGGTTACATGGATACACGGGCAGGCAGCTGGTGATGAGTGGAGGAGTATTTAAAGTAGGGACCGCAGACAGGCTATCAAAGGCCTAAAATAACAAACAATAGGCTCATGGCAGCTTTACAGCGGTTACATGGATACACAGGCAGCTTGGTGGTGAGTGGAGGAGTATTTAAAGTAGGGACCGCAGACAGGCTATCAAAGGCCTAAAATAACAAACAATAGGCTTATGGCAGTTTTACAGCGGTTACATGGATACACGGGCAGGCAGCTGGTGATGAGTGGAGGAGTATTTAAAGTAGGGACCGCAGACAGGCTATCAAAGGCCTAAAATAACAAACAATAGGCTCATGGCAGCTTTACAGCGGTTACATGGATACACAGGCAGCTTGGTGGTGAGTGGAGGAGTAGTGCAAGGAGTGTCTGTCCCAGTACTCCCAAAATATAAATAGATGTTAATGTCTCGCAAAACAACCAAAACAAAATAAAAGGTGGCATACTTAGGTACAGGGGTGGGCTCATCTACTGAGTTTCTGACATAGTAATTTGGCAGTAACTATTTAATGGTGCCAATATAGGACACAGACACAGACTACTTTAAGTTGCATCATAGATGTCTACAAATTTGTATTGTCAGTGCCAGACATTGAATGATGTCAGCGAATAGACTAAAGATTGGTGGAGCTGTGCGACATAATTTTGCACGTGGTAGAGCACATTTTGAGCTGGGGTAGGGGGGAACTCTCTTGAGGCCGGCGGGACCGCCCCAGGGCCCCTCATGTTACAACGGTGTGTCTGACGTTGGGTGCGCACCACCACCGCCAGAGACACTACATTGTACTATGAGGGACCCAGTAGCAATGCCGTCAACCAAAAGCGAGCACACCCACCTCTTCAGACAAACAGCAGTCTCATGGGTGCTTGCGCCAAGTCGCGATACCACGGCCCCGTGTGGGGAGTTTTGCCATTTAGGGAGGTGTAAACATGTCGTATGCTGTACAATCAGCTGCAGCAAATTAGACATTAGAAAAGTAATTCACAGGCAAGAGCTTTTCATAGGAAAGCTAGGTGTCGGCCGGGCAAGGTGGGGCAAAAGATTTCGAAATCCAGTTGTGGTTCATTTTAATGAATGTTAGATCGTCAACATTTTGGGTAGCCAGACGAGTCCTTTTTTCGGTTAATATTGAACCTGCAGCACTGAATACTCTTTCTGATAGGACACTTGCTGCCGGGCAAGCAAGCTCCTGCAATGCATATTCTGCCAATTCTGGCCAGGTGTCTAATTTGGAGGCCCAGTAATCAAATGGGAATGACGGTTGAGGGAGAACATCGATAAGGGATGAAAAATAGTTAGTAACCATACTGGACAAATGTTGTCTCCTGTCACTTTCAATTGATGCAGCAGTACCTGTCCTGTCTGCGGTCATAGCAAAATCACTCCACAACCTGGTCAGAAAACCCCTCTGTCCAACGCCACTTCTGATGTGTGCACCCCTAACACTCCTAGTCTGCTGCCCCCTGGAGCTCGTGTGAGAACGATCACGTGCGCTGTGTGCTGGGAATGCCTGAAGCAAACGGTCAACAAGAGTTGATTGTTTGGTTGCTAATATTAGTTCCAAGTTCTCATGTGGCATAATATTTTGCAATTTGCCTTTATAGCGTGGATCAAGGAGGCAGGCCAACCAGTAATCGTCATCGTTCATCATTTTCGTAATGCGTGTGTCCCTTTTTAGGATACGTAAGGCATAATCCGCCATGTGGGCCAAAGTTCCAGTTGTCAAATCTCCGGTTGTGATTGGTTGAGGGGCAGTTGCAGGCAAATCTACGTCACTTGTGTCCCTCAAAAAACCAGAACCCGGCCGTGACACGCAACCAATTTCCTGTGCCCCCGGGAAAGGTTCGGCATTAAAAATATACTCATCCCCATCATCCTCCTCGTCCTCCACCTCCTCTTCGCCCGCTACCTCGTCCTGTACACTGCCCTGACCAGACAATGGCTGACTGTCATCAAGGCTTTCCTCTTCCTCTGGTGCAGACGCCTGCTCCTTTATGTGCGTCAAACTTTGCATCAGCAGACGCATTAGGGGGATGCTCATGCTTATTACGGCGTTGTCTGCACTAACCAGCCGTGTGCATTCCTCAAAACACTGAAGGACTTGACACATGTCTTGTATCTTAGACCACTGCACACCTGACAACTCCATGTCTGCCATCCTACTGCCTGCCCGTGTATCCTCCCACAAATAAATAACAGCACGCCTCTGTTCGCACAGTCTCTGAAGCATGTGCAGTGTTGAGTTCCACCTTGTTGCAACGTCTATGATTAGGCGATGCTGGGGAAGGTTCAAAGACCGCTGATAGGTCTGCATACGGCTGGCGTGTACAGGCGAACGTCGGATATGTGAGCAAAGTGCACGCACTTTGAGGAGCAGGTCGGAGAACCCAGGATAAGTTTTCAATAAGCACTGCACCACCAGGTTTAAGGTGTGAGCCAGGCAAGGAATGTGTTTCAGTTGGGAAAGGGAGATGGCAGCCATGAAATTCCTTCCGTTATCACTCACTACCTTGCCTGCCTCAAGATCTACTGTGCCCAGCCACGACTGCATTTCTTGTTGCAAGAACTCGGATAGAACTTCCGCGGTGTGTCTGTTGTCGCCCAAACACTTCATAGCCAATACAGCCTGCTGACGCTTGGCAGTAGCTGGCCCATAATGGGACAACTGGTGTGCAACAGTGTCATCTGCCGATGGAGTGGTTGGCAGACTGCGTTCTGTGGAAGAGCTGTAGCTTCTGCAGGAGGACGAGGAGGAGGAGGAGGAGGGGGTGCGAACGCCTACAGCCAACTGTTTCCTAGACCGTGGGCTAGGCACAACTGTCCCTAAATTGATGTCGCCTGTGGACCCTGCATCCACCACATTCACCCAGTGTGCCGTGATGGACACATAACGTCCCTGGCCATGCCTACTGGTCCATGCATCTGTAGTTAGGTGCACCTTTGTACTCACAGATTGCCTGAGTGCATGGACGATGCGCTGTTTAACATGCTGGTGCAGGGCTGGGATGGCTTTTCTGGAAAAAAAGTGTCGACTGGGTAGCTCGTATCGTGGTTCAGCGTACTCCATCAGGGCTTTGAAAGCTTCGCTTTCAACTAACCGGTAGGGCATCATCTCTAACGAGATTAGTCTAGCTATGTGGGCGTTAAAACCCTGTGTACGCGGATGCGAGGATAAGTACTTCCTTTTTCTAACCAGAGTCTCATGTAGGGTGAGCTGGACTGGAGAGCTGGAGATCGTGGAACTTTCGGGTGTGCCGGTGTACATGGCAGACTGAGAGACGGTTGGAGACGGTATTGTTTCCGCCGGTGCCCTAGATGCAATATTTCCTCCTACAAAACTGGTGGTTCCCTGACCCTGACTGCTTTTGGCTGGCAAAGAAACCTGCACAGATACTGCCGGTGGTGCGGAAAATGGTGGCCTTAAAGTGACGGAAGGGATGTTGCGTTGCTGACTAGCTTCATTGGCCGAGGGTGCTACAACCTTAAGGGACGTTTGGTAGTTAGTCCAGGCTTGAAAATGCATGGTGGTTAAGTGTCTATGCATGCAACTAGTATTTAGACTTTTCAGATTCTGACCTCTGCTTAAGCTAGTTGAACATTTTTGACAGATGACTTTGCGCTGATCAGTTGGATGTTGTTTAAAAAAATGCCAGACTGCACTCTTCCTAGACTCGGATCCCTTTTCAGGGATTGCAGACTGAGCTTTAACCGGATGGCCACGCTGTCCTCCAACAGGTTTTGGCTTTGACACGCGTTTTGGGCCAGATACGGGCCCGGCAGATGGAACCTGTTGCGATGTTGATGCCTGCTGCGGCCCCTCCTCCACCTCCGCTTCTGAACTACTGCCGCCTGCACCCTGTTCCCCCAATGGCTGCCAATCGGGGTCAATAACTGGGTCATCTATTACCTCCTCTTTGAGCTCGTGTGCAACTTCGTCTGTGTCACTGTGTCGGTCGGTGGTATGGCGTTCGTGGCGGGGCAACATAGTCTCATCAGGGTCTGATTGTGGATCTGTACCCTGAGAGGGCAATGTGGTGGTCTGAGTCAAAGGAGCAGCATAGTACTCTGGCTGTGGCTGTGCATCAGTGCACTCCATGTCAGAATATACTTGTAATGGGCATGGCCTGTTAAATGTTTCACTTTCTAAGCCAGGGACGGTATGTGTAAAGAGCTCCATGGAGTGACCCGTTGTGTCGCCTGCTGCATCCTTCTCTTTTGTTGTAGTTTTTGCTGAGGAGGACAAGGAAGCGACTTGTCCCTGACCGTGAACATCCACAAGCGACGCGCTGCTTTTACATTTACCAGTTTTGGAAGAGGAGGCAAAAGAGCTAGAGGCTGAGTCTGCAATGTAAGCCAAAACTTGCTGTTGCTGCTCCGCCTTTAAAAGCGGTTTTCCTACTCCCAGAAAAGAGAGCGTTCGAGGCCTTGTGTAGCCTGACGACGAAACTGGCTCCACAGCTCCAGACTTAGGTGGAATATTTTTATCCCCAAGACCACCTGATGCTCCACTACCACTACCATCATTACCAGCTGACAATGAACGCCCACGACGACCTCTTGCACCAGACTTCCTCATTGTTTTAAAATCTTAACCAAAGTAACTTTATTTGTTGCTGTCAAACAACTTACACGGTGAGCTATAACTTCAGTATGATTTCAATATCCCTTAACAGGTTGGTGAGACCACAAGGAAAATCAGGCACAATGTTACACACTCTGTTTTCTGTGGCACAAAATCACAGAGATGACACACACGCAGGACTGTCACTCAAGCACTAATGTCAATATTAATCTCCCACCTAATTTATTTATTTTTTTTTTTCAGGGAGACTTTAGAAACCAAATAATATTAAAAAAACCAAAAAAATAAATAGCCTTTCTATGGCCCACTGAATGAGAGAGAGAGGTGGCACACCCAGGAGTCAAGACTGGCACGCAAGCTGAAAGGGCAATATTACTCTCCCACTGTTTTTTTATGTATTTTTTGTTTTTTAAGGGAGACTTTAGAAACCCAATAATATTTAAAAAAAAAAATAAATAGGCTTTCTATGGCCCACTGAATGAGAGAGGTGGCACACCCAGGAGTCAAGACTGGCACACAAGCTGAAAGGGCAATATTACTCTCCCACTGTTTTTTTATGTTTTTTTTTTTTTCAGGGAGACTTTAGAAACCAAATAATATTAAAAAGACCAAAAAAATAAATAGGCTTTCTATGGCCCACTGAATGAGAGAGAGGTGGCACACCCAGGAGTCAAGACTGGCACACAAGCTGAAAGGGCAATATTACTCTCCCACTGTTTTTTTTTTTTTTTTTTTTCAGGGAGACTTTAGAAACCAAATAATAAGAAAAAAAATAAATAAATAAATAGGCTTTCTATAGCCCACTGAATGAGAGATAGCACACACAGCAGTGGCACACAAGCCCTGACTGAGGCCAATATTTTTCTCCCACTGATTGATGTAGTGTTTTTGTGTTGAGGTAGATTTTAGAACACAAATCAAGGAAAAAAAAAAAATGCTTTCTATGGCCCACTGAATGAGAGAGGTGGCACACCCAGGAGTCAAGACTGGCACACAAGCTGAAAGGGCAATATTACTCTCCCACTGTTTTTTTTATGTATTTTTTGTTTTTTAAGGGAGACTTTAGAAACCCAATAATATTTAAAAAAATAAATAAATAGGCTTTCTATGGCCCACTGAATGAGAGAGGTGGCACACCCAGGAGTCAAGACTGGCACACAAGCTGAAAGGGCAATATTACTCTCCCACTGTTTTTTTATGTTTTTTTTTTTTTCAGGGAGACTTTAGAAACCAAATAATATTAAAAAAACCAAAAAAATAAATAGGCTTTCTATGGCCCACTGAATGAGAGAGAGGTGGCACACCCAGGAGTCAAGACTGGCACACAAGCTGAAAGGGCAATATTACTCTCCCACTGTTTTTTTTTTTTTGTTTTTTTTTCAGGGAGACTTTAGAAACCAAATAATAAGAAAAAAAATAAATAAATAAATAGGCTTTCTATAGCCCACTGAATGAGAGATAGCACACACAGCAGTGGCACACAAGCCCTGACTGAGGCCAATATTTTTCTCCCACTGATTGATGTAGTGTTTTTGTGTTGAGGTAGATTTTAGAACACAAATCAAGGAAAAAAAAAAAATGCTTTCTATGGCCCACTGAATGAGAGAGGTGGCACACCCAGGAGTCAAGACTGGCACACAAGCTGAAAGGGCAATATTACTCTCCCACTGTTTTTTTATGTATTTTTTGTTTTTTAAGGGAGACTTTAGAAACCCAATAATATTTGAAAAAATAAATAAATAGGCTTTCTATGGCCCACTGAATGAGAGAGGTGGCACACCCAGGAGTCAAGACTGGCACACAAGCTGAAAGGGCAATATTACTCTCCCACTGTTTTTTTATGTTTGTTTTTTTTTCAGGGAGACTTTAGAAACCAAATAATATTAAAAAAACCAAAAAAATAAATAGGCTTTCTATGGCCCACTGAATGAGAGAGAGGTGGCACACCCAGGAGTCAAGACTGGCACACAAGCTGAAAGGGCAATATTACTCTCCCACTGTTTTTTTTTTTTTTTTTTTTTTCAGGGAGACTTTAGAAACCAAATAATAAGAAAAAAAATAAATAAATAAATAGGCTTTCTATAGCCCACTGAATGAGAGATAGCACACACAGCAGTGGCACACAAGCCCTGACTGAGGCCAATATTTTTCTACCACTGATTGATGTAGTGTTTTTGTGTTGAGGTAGATTTTAGAACACAAATCAAGGAAAAAAAAAAATGCTTTCTATGGCCCACTGAATGAGAGAGGTGGCACACCCAGGAGTCAAGACTGGCACACAAGCTGAAAGGGCAATATTACTCTCCCACTGTTTTTTTATGTATTTTTTGTTTTTTAAGGGAGACTTTAGAAACCCAATAATATTTAAAAAAAAAAATAAATAGGCTTTCTATGGCCCACTGAATGAGAGAGGTGGCACACCCAGGAGTCAAGACTGGCACACAAGCTGAAAGGGCAATATTACTCTCCCACTGTTTTTTTATGTTTTTTTTTTTTTCAGGGAGACTTTAGAAACCAAATAATATTAAAAAAACCAAAAAAATAAATAGGCTTTCTATGGCCCACTGAATGAGAGAGAGGTGGCACACCCAGGAGTCAAGACTGGCACACAAGCTGAAAGGGCAATATTACTCTCCCACTGTTTTTTTTTTTTTTTTTTTTTTTCAGGGAGACTTTAGAAACCAAATAATAAGAAAAAAAATAAATAAATAAATAGGCTTTCTATAGCCCACTGAATGAGAGATAGCACACACAGCAGTGGCACACAAGCCCTGACTGAGGCCAATATTTTTCTACCACTGATTGATGTAGTGTTTTTGTGTTGAGGTAGAATTTAGAACACAAATCACGGAAAAAATAAATAGGCTTTCTATGGCCCACTCAGTGAGAGATGGCACACACAGGGATGGCACTGTAGCAGAAATGCCAATCTTAATCTCCCACAAAAAACAAAACAAAAAAAAAACAGGGACTGTCCTACAATTACTATCTCCCTGCAGTAATCTAAGCCAGGTATGGCAGGCAGCAATAGGAGTGGACTGATGCACAAATTAAATAAAAAGTGTGGACAAACAAAAAAGATAGCTGTGCAGAAAGGAACAAGAGGATATGTGCTTTGAAAAAAGCAGTTGGTTTCCACAGTGGCGTACACACAGCAATACAGCTATCACGGAGCCTTCTAGGGCAGCCCAATGAGCTACAGCGCTGAGGAAAAAAAAAAAAAAAAATAGCTTCCACTGTTCCTGCACACCGAAGGTGGTGTTGGACAGTGGAAATCGCTACAGCACAAGCGGTTTGGTGGTTAGTGGACCCTGCCTAACGCTCTCCCTGCTTCTGACGAAGCGGCAGCAACCTCTCCCTAAGCTCAGATCAGCAGCAGTAAGATGGCGGTCGGCGGGAACGCCCCTTTATAGCCCCTGTGACGCCGCAGACAGCAAGCCAATCACTGCAATGCCCTTCTCTAAGATGGTGGGGACCAGGATCTATGTCATCACGCTGCCCACACTCTGCGTTCACCTTCATTGGCTGAGAAATGGCGCTTTTCGCGTCATTGAAACGCGACTTTGGCGCGAAAGTCGCGTACCGCATGGCCGACAAGCACAGGGGTCGGATCGGGTTTCATGAGACGCCGACTTAGCCAAAAGTCGGCGACTTTTGAAAATGATCGACCCGTTTCGCTCAACCCTACTCTTCACAGATGTAGGCCGAGTCCAATCATAAATAGCTTGGACTTTAACAGGATCCATCTCGATAGTAGAAGGGGAAAAAATTAAGCCCAAAAAGGAAACCTTCTGAACTCCAAAGAGACACTTAGATCCCTTCACAAACAAGGAATTAGCACGAAGGACCTGGAACACCATTCTGACCTGCTTCACATGGGACTCCCAATCATCCGAAAAGACCAAAATATCATCCAAATATACAATCATGAATCTATCCAGATACTTTCGGAAGATGTCATGCATAAAGGACTGAAACACAGAGGGAGCATTAGAAAGGCCGAATGGCATCACCAGGTACTCAAAATGGCCCTCGGGCGTATTAAATGCTGTTTTCCATTCATCGCCCTGTTTAATATGCACGAGATTATACGCCCCTCGAAGGTCTATCTTGGTGAACCAACTAGCCCCCTTAATCCGAGCAAATAAATCAGACAGTAGAGGCAAAGGGTACTGAAATTTGACCGTGATTTTATTAAGAAGGCGGTAATCTATACAAGGTCTCAGAGAACCATCCTTCTTGGCCACAAAAAAGAACCCTGCTCCTAATGGTGACGACGACGGGCGAATATGCCCTTTCTCCAAGGACTCCTTTATATAACTCCGCATAGCGGCGTGTTCTGGCACACACAAATTGAAAAGTCGTCCCTTAGGGAACTTGCTACCAGGAATCAAATTAATAGCACAATCACAATCCCTATGAGGAGGTAGGGTACTAGACTTGGGCTCATCAAATACATCCCGGTAATCCGACAAAAACTCAGGGACTTCAGAAGGAGTGGAGGAAGAAATTGACAATAATGAAACATCCCCATGTACCCCTTGACAACCCCAACTGGACACCGACATTGATTTCCAATCCAATACTGGATTATGGACCTGCAGCCATGGCAAACCCAACACGACCACATCATGCAGATTATGCTACACCAAAAAGCGAATATCCTCCTGATGCGCAGGAGCCATGCACATGGTCAACTGGGTCCAGTACTGAGGCTTATTCTTGGCCAAAGGCGTAGCATCAATTCCCCTCAAAGGAATGGGATGCTGCAAGGGCTCCAAGAAAAAACCACAGCGCCTGGCAAACTCTAAGTCCATCAAATTCAGGGCAGCGCCTGAATCCACACATGCCATAACAGAATAGGATGACAAAGAGCAAATCAGAGTAACGGACAGAAGAAATTTAGGCTGTACAGTACCAATGGTGACGGACCTAGCGAACCGCTTAGTGCGCTTAGGACAATCAGAGATAGCATGAGTGGAGTCACCACAGTAAAAACACAGCCCATTCTGACGTCTATGTTCTTGCCGTTCAGCTCTGGTCAAGGTCCTATCACATTGCATAGGCTCAAGCTTCTGCTCAGAAAACACCGCCAAATGGTGCACATTTTTGCGCTCACGTAAGCGTCGATCGATCTGAATGGCCAAGGACATAGACTCATTCAGACCAGCAGGCATGGGGAATCCCACCATAACATCCTTAAGGGCTTCAGAAAGACCCTTTCTAAAAATTGCTGCCAGGGCACACTCATTCCACTGAGTAAGCACAGACCACTTTCTGAACTTCTGGCAATATACCTCCGCTTCATCCTGACCCTGACACAAAGCCAGCAGAATTTTCTCTGCCTGATCCACAGAATTCGGTTCATCATAAAGCAAACCCAGCGCCAGAAAAAACGCATCTACATTACGCAATGCAGGATCTCCTGGCGCCAGGGCGAATGCCCAGTCTTGAGGGTCGCCACGCAACAAAGAAATAATGATTCTTACTTGCTGAATAGGGTCACCAGAAGAGCGGGGTTTCAGAGCAAGAAACAGTTTACAATTGTTTTTGAAATTCTGAAATTTAGATCTATCCCCAGAAAACAAATCAGGAATTGGAATTCTAGGCTCCAACATAGGATTCTGAACTACATAATCCTGAATGTTTTGTACCCTTGCAGCGAGTTGATCTACACTAGAGGACAGACCTTGAATGTCCATATCCACACCTAAGTTCTGAACCACCCAGAGTTTAAGGGGAAAAGAAAGGCAAAACACACTGCAGAGAAAAAAAAATGGTCTCAGAACTTCTCTTTTCCCTCTATTGAGATGCATTAACACTTTGTGGGCCAGCTGTACTGTTATGGACCTGGTGGTTAGGTGCACCAGGAATGACCTGATAGTTAAACATGGAATCAGGACGAGCTCAGGGGAAATGGGAACTCTGCTGACCACAAACCCTACTAATATCAACACAACTAGAAATAGCCGTGGAGCGTGCCTGACTCTGCCTAGACGCCTCTTCACAGCCTAAGAGCTAACTACCCCTAAAGAAAGGAAACAAAGCCTTACTTGCCTCAGAGAAATTTTCCCCAAAGGTAAAAGCAGCCCCCCACAAGTATTGACTGTGAGATAAGAGGAAATCACAAACACAGGATGAAATAGGTTTTAGCAAAGAGAGGCCAGTCTAACTAAACAGATTGAGGATAGAAAAGGGATCTTTGCGGTCAACACAAAAAGCTACAAAAACCACGCAGAGTGTGCAAAAAATACCCCCGCACTGACTCACGATGCGGTGGTGCCACTCTGCACCCCCAGAGCTTCCAGCTAGCCAGGTAGTTTCATGAAAGCAAGCTGGACTAGAACTTAGCAAGAAAAACCATATGTAACAAATGAACAAGCAGGAACTTAGCTTGTGCTGGAGTAGACAGGTCCTCAGAAAGATCCAGGAGAGATCTGAACCAGTACTAGAACATTGACAGCTGGCATGGAGTAACGATCTGAGTAGAGTTAAATAGAGAATCCAGCCTAGCCCCAAACGAGGGCAGCTGGAGAAGGAATCTCAGAACCAGCAGCTCCACTCACAGCCACCAGAGGGAGTCCACGGACAGAACTCACCGAAGTACCATTCATGACCACAGGAGGGAGTTCGAGAACGGAATTCACAACAGATAATGTTTGGTTGTCATCCAGGAACATTAAAATTAAAGTGTCATCCGCAAAGTTGGGTCCAAAGTTTATTGGTCCATATGAGATCCTAGAGGTGGTCAATCCTGTGGCATTTAGGTTAAACCTTCCTCCATCCCTTCGCATCCCTAACGTTTTCCATAAATCCCTATTGGAGGAGTATGCCCTTCTGCATTGTGTCCCTCATCCCCGCCTCCTCCAATTTCAGTAGACGGTGGCTTGGAGTATGAGGTTCAGAGGGTTGTGGATTCTCCGAGGGTCCGTAATTCCCTCCAGTATCTCATCCACTGGAGGGGATACAGACCAGAGGAGAGATCCTGGGTCCCTGCTTGAGATGTGAAGGCCAAAGAGAGGTGAACTAGCATTAACCCTGACCTGACCAGGATGGAGGCTGAACCATCTCATCCTGAGTCATGACAGAAACAAATTCATAATAATTTAGAAACAATACTAATGTTTTAACCCAGGAAGAGTTCAGAAATCAATACTTTGTGGAATAACCATGAATTTTAATCACAGCTTTCATGAGTCCTGGCATGCTTTCCACCAGTCTTTGACACTGCTTCTGGCGCAAAAATTTATGTAGTTCTTTATTTGATGGCTTGTGACTGTCCATCATCCTCTTGATTACATTCCAGAGGTTTTCAATGGGGTTCAGGTCTGGAGATTGGGCTGCCCATGGCAGGTTTTTGATGTGGTGGTGTATTAATTTTTGCCAGAGCTGTACATTGAAATAATAAATAATTCGCCTTTCAAAGAATATACACAAGTGGTCAAAATTGTTGGTACCCCTCGTGTAATGACAGAAAAACCCACAATGGTCACAGAAATAACTTGAATCTGAGAAAAGTAATAATAAATAAAAAATCTGTGAAAATGAACAAATGAAAGTCAGACATTGATTTTCATCCATGCTTCCACAGAATTAAAAAAAATAAATAAAATTCATGAAATAGGCCTGCACAGAAATGATGGTACCCTTAACTTAATATTTTGTTTCACAACCTTTTGAGGCAATCACTGCAATCAAACTATTCCTGAAACTGTCAATGAGACTTTTGCACCTCTTGACAGGTATTTTGGCCAACTCCTCAAGAGCAAACTGCTCCAGTTGTCTCGTGTTTGAAGGTTGCCTTTTCCAGACAAGGCATGTTTCAGCTCTTTCCAAAGATGCTCAATAGGATTTAGGTCAGGACTCATAGAAGGCCACTTCAGAATAGTCCAATGTTTTCCTTTTAGCCATTCTTGGGTGTTTTTAGTTGTGTGTTTTGGGTCATTATCCTATTGCAAGACCCATGATCTGGAGGCCCAAAAAAGGTGAAGAAGCCTCAACTTCAATATCATAATAAAAAACATTGGTTTGAGACTGCAAAAAAATTATGAAAAGTGTATAGTAGAAGATTGGAGACAGGTGATTTGGACCGATGAGACAAAAGTCAATAGACTAGGCTATGTTGGCTGCAAATGGGTTTGGAACAGACAAGTGAAAAAGGGGCTAACAAATTGAGAAGTTGAAGAAAATGTGAAGTTTGATGGAGGAAGCCTGATAATTAGTGTTGAGCATTCCGATACCGCAAGTATCGGGTATCGGCCGATACTTGCGGTATCGGAATTCCGATACCGAGATCCGATACTTTTGTGGTATCGGGAATCGGAAGTTCCCAGTGTATGGTTCCCAGGGTCTGAAGGAGAGGAAACTCTCCTTCAGGCCCTGGGATCCATATCCATGTAAAAAATAAAGAATTATAATAAAAAATATTGATATACTCACCTCTCCGGAGGCCCCTGGACATCACCGCTGGTAACCGGCAGCCTGCTTTGCTTAAAATGAGCGCGTTCAGCACCTTCCATGACATCACGGCTTCTGATTGGTCGCGTGCCTCTCATGTGACCGCCACGCGACCAATCACAAGCCGTGACGTAATTCTCAGGCCCTAAATTCCTAGAATTCGGAATTTAGGACCTGAGAATGACATCACGGCTTGTGATTGGTCGCGTGGCGGTCACATGAGCGGCACGCAACCAATCAGAAGCCGTGACGTCATGGAAGGCCCTAAACGCGCTCATTTTAAGCAAAGAAGGCTGCCGGTTACCAGCGGTGATGTCCAGGGGCCTCCGTAGAGGTGAGTATATCAATATTTTTTATTTTAATTCTTTATTTTACACAGTAATATGGATCCCAGGGCCTGAAGGAGAGTTTCCTCTCCTTCAGACCCTGGGAACCATCAGGATACCTTCCAATACTTGGTGTCCCATTGACTTGTATTGGTATCGGGTATCGGTATCGGCGATATCCGATACTTTTCGGGTATCGGCCGATACTATCCGATACCGATACTTTCGAGTATCGGACGGTATCGCTCAACACTACTGATAATATGGGTTGTTTCACAACCAAAGATGTTGGATACTTGACCAGGATCGATGGTGGTCTCAATGCTGAGCTATATGTGAGTATCATACAAGATGAGATACTTTGTACAGTCGAGTAGTATGGATATGAAATAGACAACATAATGTTCCAGCAGGACAATGACTTGAAGCATACATCAAGAATGGCAAAGAAATGGTTCAATGACAATCAATTAGAGGTGCTGGATTGACCTTCACAATCCTCAGTCCTCAACTCAATCAAAGACTTGTAGGTAGAGTTGAAGAAAAAGCCTTATACCACTATGCACCAAGTTTGGGAACATGTAGAAGTGATCTGGGATCAGATCTCGGTCAAGAAATGCTTCAAACTTATGGAGAGTATGCCCAGAAGGATTGAGGCAGTGTTGAAAACAAAGGTGGATATACAAAATACTAACACAATAATACAAATAAAAAATGTTATTTTAGGAACAAAACAGTAACGATGCAGTGACATGACAAGAATCTGCATAAGTAATCGTATGCTAAATAGTTGCAAGTCATATTTATGTATGAGATAGCCAAGATGATTGTCTATAAAATGATGGTAGTCTCACGTTCGAAGCTGGAGTGGATGGTGAGATATGAACCCTGAAAGTCAAAAGTTCCTTTTTGCTTGTCAGTGTATGTTTTCCCTGATATACTATATTATTTTTAAGTAAAACATGAACGGGTGCAATTATGCAGCTAGTGTCTGATACATGCTGTTTGCGGTTTGGGTAGCATGGATCAATTGACAGATTCCCTTTAAATTAATTCATGAGAATGCACTTAGCAGCTAAAAGCAATGCAATTATGTGTCACATATAAGGAAAATAAAGTATATTATAGTATGTGTTAAAACATAAATATATTTTTGCAAAATATTACATATTACTTAGCCCTCCTCCAAAGAATCAACACCAGGCAATTTTCCTTAGTTATTGGTATTTACTATTAGCAACTCCTTACTTTTCTATTTTGGCAGGTTGTAATATGTTCTTCACAAATGATTGGGTGTCAGATTACATCAGACTACAGCCTGGAATTTTAGCAAATATTGGGGATGTAATAATTCCCGCTGATATATACGGTATTTACATTAGGAGCATGTTGACTAAAATCATTGCAATAAACCTCAAAAGTGAAGGTATACTTTAATTAAAAAAGTATTATTGGTTGTTGGAATATACAACAGAAGTCTATGTGGCAGATTTACTACTACAATTAAGTCAGTATTTATATAATTAAAATTGATAGAATGTTGTTTGTTCTTAAAGTCTGATGTGTTAAATCTCATTGACTGATGGTATAACCCAAGAAACTATTTGGCACCTGTTTCACTGCTAAATCTGATTGATGGACCTGATAACATGTGCGCTATTATTTGTTAAACTGCGCTTCATACTTTCCCCGTAAAATATGAATCCATATATAATACTTCAGGTTACAATGAAAAGAACAAAGATTATGAAAATAAATTAGAAAACCTAAAATAATTACAGAAAAAAGTTGAACAATTTTACAGTAAAGTGTGGTTTGCTAATGCAGCAGTTATTAGGTATTGTAATCCCAGCATTTAAAGTCAAGGCATTCACTGTGGAACTATGCAAATGTAATTACTTCTGAACAGAGAGACACACGTCGTGGATTGGCAACAGTAATCATTTTATATTGCAGTTATTTAATAAGTTACATTCACACCTTTCAAAATATCATGTTCTAAAATCATTACAATTGGGAACTGATGGAATTTCTTTTTAACATATTACATGAATGTCTCTGAAATGCAAATTTGTTAAGGGGTTTAAATCTGCTCAATTATCATATTCAGACAAAAATGTGATAATTAAAGGTGTGAGCCTAGGCATGATGCTTGAATATCCGGCTGTATTCCCTCTTGGTAGAATTTGAAAAGTATTAAGCCTTCTATGTTTTTCTGCAGATATCTTAACACCTTCACCCTCCAAGTTTTCAACTGACCAGTCTCACTTTATGTTGTAATAACTCTGGAACACTTCAACAGATCCCACTGATTCTGAGACTGTTTCTTGTGTGACATATTGTACTTCATAATAGTGGAAAAATTTTCAATTTTTATGCCTTTTTTTAATTCTTTTTTTTTCACACAAAAAAAGACAACAACAGCCAGAGGTTGATCAGAGATGTTCATCAGTAATCAGCCCTTGATGGCTGTAGGATGCATGTATGGATGAGATTCTTTTTTTCCTGATTCAGTAAGGGAAAACATTGGAACAACACTGAAAAAAATGGTGATAGACCCTGAGTATATCTGCAACTATTCCATAAGTAAAGTGCTATTAGTGCATGTCACAAAAAAAGAATGGGGGATTAAGAGAACAGGTTACTGCTATATTGCGTATAGTACATCCCATAGTCTAAGTACCATCAGGTATCGTGCACTAGATACCAAAACCCAGTTCCTCAAATCTTACCCATAATGCAGATTACCAAGATACCTCCCCTTGAAAAAGATAAATGCGAAACGCGTGTCGGCATCATCTAAAGGTATAGTACCCACTGACTACCAATGATTTCTCCAGCTGTATAATTTATTCAATCTGGAATTGTTCCAGAACTAACTCCCTTACCCTTAAGAACATATGTACCGGACACTTTAATTGTTGTTTTCCACTTGGATACATGCACATATGCACCTTTATAACTTGGGCATGAAACGATAATTATTAGGGGTAAATGCACTAGGCACTTTAATTGCTGCTACTTTGATATTTATGCACATGCATTTTATAACTGAGGCACATTATAATTTGTATTGAAGCAGTTATTGCTCAGTGATTTCTGATTTAAGTGCTATCCATGTTATAATAACAAACCCTCTTTTTTCTATGCTGTGGTAAAATATATATATATATATATATATATATATATATATATATATATATATATATCATTGGATGGTTGCCATCGGTGCACTGTTGTCCCCCTTACTTTGATTTTAATATTGATCAGTATGGCTTTTAAATTAATTTGTTAATAACATTTCTAAACTTTTTATGGCATACACAGTGGGGCAAAAAAGTATTTAGTCATTCAGCAATAGTGCAAGTTCCACCACTTAAAAAGATGAGAGGCGTCTGTAATTTACATCATAGGTAGACCTCAACTATGGGAGACAAACTGAGAAAAAAAATCCAGAAAATCACATTGTCTGTTTTTTTAACATTTTATTTGCATATTATGGTGGAAAATAAGTATTTGGTCAGAAACAAAATTTCATCTCAATACTTTGTAATATATCCTTTGTTGGCAATGACAGAGGTCAAACGTTTTCTGTAAGTCTTCACAAGGTTGCCACACACTGTTGTTGGTATGTTGGCCCATTCCTCCATGCAGATCTCCTCTAGAGCAGTGATGTTTTTGGCTTTTCGCTTGGCAACACGGACTTTCAACTCCCTCCAAAGGTTTTCTATAGGGTTGAGATCTGGAGACTGGCTAGGCCACTCCAGGACCTTGAAATGCTTCTTACAAAGCCACTCCTTCGTTGCCCTGGCGGTGTGCTTTGGATCATTGTCATGTTGAAAGACCCAGCCACGTTTCATCTTCAATGCCCTTGCTGATGGAAGGAGGTTTGCACTCAAAATCTCACGATACATGGCCCCATTCATTCTTTCATGTACCCGGATCAGTCGTCCTGGCCCCTTTGCAGAGAAACAGTCCCAAAGCATGATGTTTCCACCACCATGCTTTACAGTAGGTATGGTGTTTGATGGATGCAACTCAGTATTCTTTTTCCTCCAAACACGACAAGTTGTGTTTCTACCAAACAGTTCCAGTTTGGTTTCATCAGACCATAGGACATTCTCCCAAAACTCCTCTGGATCATCCAAATGCTCTCTAGCAAACTTCAGACAGGCCCGGACATGTACTGGCTTAAGCAGTGGGACACGTCTGGCACTGCAAGATCTGAGTCCATGGTGGCATAGTGTGTTACTTATGGTAGGCCTTGTTACATTGGTCCCAGCTCTCTGCAGTTCATTCACTAGGTCCCCCCGCGTGGTTCTGGGATTTTTGCTCACCGTTCTTGTGATCATTCTGACCCCACGGGGTGGGATTTTGCGTGGAGCCCCAGATCGAGGGAGATTATCAGTGGTCTTGAATGTCTTCCATTTTCTAATTATTGCTCCCACTGTTGATTTCTTCACTCCAAGCTGGTTGGCTATTGCAGATTCAGTCTTCCCAGCCTGGTGCAGGGCTACAATTTTGTTTCTGGTGTCCTTTGACAGCTCTTTGGTCTTCACCATAGTGGAGTTTGGAGTCAGACTGTTTGAGGGTGTGCACAGGTGTCTTTTTATACTGATAACAAGTTTAAACAGGTGCCATTACTACAGGTAATGAGTGGAGGAAAGAGGAGACTCTTAAAGAAGTTACAGGTCTGTGAGAGCCAGAAATCTTGATTGTTTGTTTCTGACCAAATACTTATTTTCCACCATAATATGCAAATAAAATGATAAAAAAAACAGACAATGTGATTTTCTGGATTTTTATTTCTCAGTTTGTCTCCCATGGTTGAGGTCTACCTATGATGTAAATTACAGATGCCTCTCATCTTTTTAAGTGGTGGAACTTGCACTATTGCTGAATGACAAAATACTTTTGTGCCCCACTGTAGCTTCCTTGTTGCTTTGTTTGATACAGAGATATGGGAGCACAATCAAGCTTACTACAGAGATATAAGAACTGAAAGGAGCATACTACAGAGTTCTGGGAGCAGAAAAGAATTTACTACAGAGATATGGGAGCAGAACCAAGCTTACTACATAGATATGGGAGCAGAACTGAGCTTACAACAGACATATGGGAACTGAAGGGAGCTTACTACAGGAATATAGGAGCAGAATTGAGCTTACTAGAGAGAAATGGGAGCTGAACCAAGCTTAACACAGAGATATGGGAGCAGAATTGAGCTTACTAGAGAGATATGGTAGCAACACCCAGTTTACTAGAGAGATATAGGAACAGAACCGAGCTTACTAGAGAGATATAGTAGCAGAACCAAGCTTACTACAGAGATATAGGAACTAAAAGGAGCTTACTAGAGAGATATGGGAGCAGGACCGGGCTTAGTACAGTGCTATGGGAGCAGAACAGAGCTTAATTCAGAGATATGGGAGCAGAACCAACCTAACTGCAGAATTGTGGGAGCAGAACTGAGCTTACTACAGAGGAAATAGGAACTAAAAGGAGCTTAAACAGAGATATGGCAGCAGAACAGATCTTAACACAGTGATATGGGAGCAGAACAGAGCTTACTACAGAGATATGGAAGCAGAACCAAGCTTAATACAGAGATATGAGAACTGAAAGGAGCTTACTACAGAGATAAGGGAGCAGAACCGAGCTTACTATAGAGATATGGGAGCAGAACCGAGCTTACTACGGAGATATAGGAACTGAAAGGAGCATACTAAAGACATATGGGAGCAGAACCGAGCTTAACACAGTGATATGGGAGCAGAACAGAGCTTAAAACAGAGATATGGCAGCAGAACCGAGCTTACTGCAGAGATAAGTGAGCAGAAATGTGCTTATTACAGAGATATGGGAGCAGAGCAAAGCTTACTACAGAGATATGGGAGTAGATCCAAGCTTTCTAGATTGATATGGGAGCTGAACCGAGCTTACTAGAGAGATATGATAGCAGAACCAAGCTTACCACAGAGAGATAATGGAACAGAAGTGAGCTTACTACAGAGATATGGGAGCATAATCAAGCTTATTATAGAGATAGAAGAACTGAAAGGAGCTTGCTACAGAGATCTGGGAGCAGAACAGAATTTACTGTTACTGTTACTGAACCAAAACTCAGGCCCAGTGTATAAAAAAACAATGTAAGTGGCTGAAAGTTCCTGGCTGATATACGGCAAACTAACAGGACAGAAGTATATCCACTTTGTGAGAATTTGAATCTCCCTTTTTTTGGGGGGGGAGACTGAACCAGAACTCAGGCCCAGTGTATAAAAAAACAATGTAAGTGGCTGAAAGTGGCTGGCTGATATACGACAAACTAACAGGACAGAAGTATATCCACTTTGTGAGAATTTGAATCTCCCTTTTTTTGGGGGGAGACTGAACCAAAACTCAGGCCCAGTGTATAAAACAACACAATGTACGTGGCAGAAAGTGGCTGGCTGATATATGAAAAAATACAAGGACTGTAGTACAATTTCAAGCTCCCTACAATGATCTCAGGACAAGTATGGCAGCACTAAAAAGGACTGCTGCACACAAAAGTGCACTGTGGACAAATAAACAAGATAACTGTGCAGAAAGGAGCAACAGGAATTTTGCTTTTAAAAAAGCAGTTGGTTTGCACAGCAGCGTGCAAACAGCAATTCAGCTATCAGGGAGCCTTATAAGGCAGCCTAATAAGCTACAGAGCTGATGCACAAAATTATACCCTCTATTGTCCCTGCAAAAAAAAGGTGGTGTTGGACAGTGGAAATCGCTACAGCACAAGCAGTTTGGGGGTTAATCTTCCCTCCTTAACTATATCCCTTCTTCTGATGAAGCTGCAGCAATCTCTCCCTATGCTACGATCTGCAGAAGTAAGATGGCACGCCCCTTTATAGCCCCTGTGATGCCACAGAAAGCAAGCCAATCACTGTCATGCCCTTCTCTAAGAAGGTGGGGACCGAGACCTATGTCATCACGCTGCCCACACTCTGCATCCTCCTTCATTGGCTGAAAAATGGCGCTGAACGCATCATACGAAACACGACTTTGACGCGATGATCGCCGACCGCATGGCCGATCCCACACTAGGATCGGGTCGGGTTTCATGAACCTCGACTTTGCCGAAAGTCGGCGATTTTTGAATTTGTCCGATCCGTTTCGCTCAACCCTAGTCATATCGTTTACACTCCACAAATACTTGTCACTTTGTGTTGGTATATCACAAAATAACAACAAAGTACATTTGAAATCTGGGTGTAGCGTGAAAAAATGTGGAAACGTTTGTGGGTTATGAAAACTTTTTCAAGAAACTATCTATCTATCTATCTATCTGAGAAAAAATGAGAAAAAAGCCAAAGTGTGGTAATAACAACAGTAAATATACTCTAGATCTCACCAAATATTGATGTAATATACAGAATAGACGAGAATTAAAACATAACTTTTAATATACACATTAAAAAGTACCAAAAAATGTGTGTCACCCTAAGTGAAAATGAAATACTAGGGATTATGTTTCAGTCAAGAGTCAAGAATCAATAACCTATAAGACATGAGACAACAACCCCCCTAGGATAAAATGATTTCTCTTGCAGTGGCTATGGTGAAATCCACATAACCCAAGGTATAATGTCATGGGTATAGATGTAAATGGAAGCCAACCATATCATAGCACAACACTATTACCTTGGTAGCATATATAGATGACATCTATAACATTGATATCACCAACAGTAATGCAGTTTGTGAGACTGAATAAAGCAGAAAAAAGGAACAATCTCACCAAATCCAAAGCCCGGGTATGGGAGGAGAAGATGATCCTGGGTCAAAGGTGATCCACCAGGCAAATCGTGGGGAAGACAATACCCTGTCAATCTCTATGGGGCTAACAATAATCTGTCCCCAAAGCTCCCACCCTGACAAGGGCAGTCCACAGCTACCCCTGCACTAAACATGCCTTGCACTCTCCCTCAAAGGTTGTCCCAACACGTTTCTTTCAAGCTGAATCATCAGGGGTCTAGCTTGTTACAAGAGATAAGGTGCTTAAGTGCAATAGTAGAGAGACATGTAGTCCTTCCACTCTCTGTCCTGAACTGCAGTTCATTCAGCTTGGAAGAAACGCATTGGGACAGTCGCAAACCTGACATAACAGCGCTTGCTGTGCTGATGCTGAGTGCTCCCATCATTATAGGACATGTGGTGAGGTAATGAAGAGGGCAGGCTGGAGCATCACATGACAGCACAGAGCCCTCCCTCTTCATTATGTCACCACAGGTCCTGCAGACACTGCACTAGAAACAATGCAGCTTCCATTAACAGGACCTGTGGTGAGGTAATAAGAGGGAGGGCTCTGTGCGGTCATGTGATGCTCCAGCCCTTCATTACCTCACCACAGGTCCTGTAAGCTGTAGATAGAGATATTTTCGGTTTTCTAATGTGACTAGCTGGCTGCAAGACCTGCACTGATGTGAGCACTGATGTGAGCACAGCCTGTACAAGTAAAAAATAATTAAATTTTTAGTAATTACAACACATAAAAAAGCACTCTGACACTCCTATGGTAGACTATAACTCCCAACATGTCATAGGATCTGCAGCACATGCTGGAATTTATAGTTCTCCCATGGGATCTTAAAGCAGCAATCCAGTGTTGTTTGTCAGTGCTGGAGTGGTGCTTTAAATATAAGCCTTGTGCCCCCATTCTTATACTCACCCTCCAGCATTTTCATATAGTACTTTACAGACACCACACTGGTCCCGCAGCACCATCTTCTACCTGTAGCTTCCAACATAATAACATACTATTATATAAACTCCACATATAATAGTATGTTATTTATTTTATTAAATATTTTACCACATTTTTTGCTTCAAATATTTTTTACCTATTTTCCACCTCAAAACCTGGGTGCGTCTTATAATCCAGTGTGTCTTATAGTCCGAAAAATACGGTATCTATCTATCTATCTATCTATCTATCTATCTATCTATCTATCTATCTATCTATCTATCTATCCTTATATTTATTCATCTATATTTATCTACCTATATGTATCCATGTATCTATCCCTATCTTTATCTATTTATTTTTATTTCAATAAAGATGTAAGCAGCAGCACCACTCCATGTTCTGTAGAAAAATAGCACTCCTTGTTCTGTGTGAAGAAGGCTCACATTGAGAGCCAAAACGCCGCCCCATGGGCTTTTAACCCTTACTGACATCGGGCGTAATAGTACGCCGATGTCGGTATCCCTCCATTTGATGTGGATTCCGGCAGTAAGCCCACATCTTTCCTGGGACATGTCAGCTGTTTTGAACAGCTGACATGTGCCTGCAATAGCCATGGGTGGAATCGAGGTCCACCTGTGGCTATTAACTAGTTAAATGCCACTGTCAAATGCTGACAGTGGCATTTAAATGGCGCTCTTGCTGGAAATACGCACACCGGTGACCTGCGTCATGTGATTGCGGGTCACCGGTGTGTCAGCATGACAACCCAAGGTCTCCTGGAGACCTCTATGGTTGTCAGTGCTGGATTGCTGTGAGTGCCATCCAGTGGTCGGCGCTCATAGCAAGTCAGCAATTCTACTACATAGAGGCGATCTGACCATCGCCTCTATGTAGCATAGGCGCTTGGGTTATGGCAGCTTCTAGTCTCCAATGAAGAATATTGAATCATGCCAAAAGTAAAATAAAATGTTTTTAAAAATCTAAAAAAAAAATAATAAAAAAAAATATATATATATATATATAATAGAAAAGTTCAAATCACCCCCATTTCACCCCATTCAAAATAAAACAATAAAAAAATCAGACCTACACATATTTGGTATCGCCGCATTTAGAATCACCCAATCTATCAATAAAAAAAGGATTAACCTGATCGCTAAACGGCATAGAGAGAAAAAAAGTCAAAATGCCAAAATTATGTTTTTTTGTTCGCCGCGACATTGCATTAAAATTCAATAATGAGCAATCAAATGGTATGATTAAAAATGTCAGCTTGGCACACAAAAATATGCCGTCACTTAACCCGAGATCACGAAAAATGGAGACACTACAGGTATCGGAAAATGGCACATTTTTTTTACAAAGTTTGGATTTTTTTTCACCACTTAGATAAAAAAGAACCTAGACATGTGTGGTGTCTATGAACTCGTAATGACCTGGAAAATCATAATGGCAGGTCAGTTTTAGCATTTAGCGAACCTAGTAAAAAAACAAACAAAAAACAAGTGTGGGATTCTACTTTTTTGCAATTTCTCTGCACTTGGAATTCTTTTTCTGTCTTCTAGTACAGGGTACTATGAGACCAATGGTGTTGAAAAGTACAACTTGTTCCACAAAAAAAAAAAAAAAAACAAGCCCTCACATGGCCATATTGATGGAAAAATAAAAAAGTTATGGCTCTGGGAAAAAGGGGAGCGAAAAACAAAAATGCAAAACCGAAAAAAGCTTCGGGGGTTAAGGGGTTAAATAGCATATTTTTCTACACAACAAGGAGTGCTGTTGCTGCTTCTATCGTTTTTGAAATGTAAAGGACTGGAATGTGTCTGGGTAGCTTTGCACCGATATTGCTGGTGTTGTTCTTGTTTTGCTTTGTTTTTTTAAATGGAAGAGCACAATACCAACTGGCCGTTGCGGCGGCCTTCTCAGCAATGCTTCCAATACTTGCCCCAATCCAGACAATGGTAAATAGGAAGGCAGCACTCCATAGATTCAAAGGTTAAAAAGCGTATTTTACTTAGACTCCCATGGCAATGCCAAAAGTGAAAAAAGTGGATTTTATTTAGACCCCCATGGCAAGGCCAAAAGTGAGAAAAGTGGATTTTATTTAGACCCCCATGGCAAGACCAAAGGTGAAAAAAAAAATTATTTAGAGCCACATGGCAAGGCTAAAGGTGAAAAAAAGTGGATTTTATTTAGACCCACATGGCAAGGCCAAAGGTGAAAAAGTGGATTTTATTTAGACCTACATGACAAGGCCAAAGGTGAAAAAAAGTGGATTTTATTTAGACCCACATGGCAAGGCTAAAGGGCTAAAGATTCACCTTTGAATCTATGGAGTGCTGCCTTCCTATTTACCATTATCTATCTATTTCATATCTATCTATCTATCTATCTATCTATCTATCTATCTATCTATCTATCTATCTATTATCCATCTATTCCATATCTATCTATCTATCTTATATCTATCTAGCTATTTATCCATCTTTTATCTACTAAATATAGAGTATATGTATCTATACTACTTTTATATGCTGCTGGGAATATTGTTAAATTTAATGAATTCATATGTTTTCATGCAAGAAATTACCCCTGAAAAGAATTGCTGTTATGAATATATTCAGGCCACTTTGATCTTCCCAGTTTCCTGCTTCCAGCAAATTGAAGCCCAATTTATAGATTGCTATCTAATGTACTAATGATGTAGCCCATGGTCTTTAATGTGGAATAGGGAGACTGAATAAATGTTACATGATCATCTGATAAACTAAACAGATGTTCCTATCTATGCTTGCAGTATAACTGAACATCAATGTATTACTAATTAGATAGAATAAAAGCTCATTGTCATTGTTATACTTTCTCACAGTTCAGTGTCAAGGCTGTCTAGCTTTGGTTACTAAATGTCATTTGATCTGTTGCCTATTTGAGACTTGTTTCCGATGTGCCTATGATTCTTTTGCAGAGTGATGGATGTCACATGAATGTGTGGAGCTGGTTGTACATAGAGTGCTATTTTTAACAGAAAAAAGGAAACAAAAACGTACGTCAACTAACAACTGAAAATGGGAACATTTTTATTTCTGCACTTGAATTTCAGTTCAAAAGGGAATATTCACCAATATACAAAATGGCTTAAATACCATAACTTAAATACATCTACTATATAATTGCCTAAGGGTACTTCCGTCTTTCTGTCACGGTTATTCGTTCGCTGATTGGTCGCGGCAGCCATGACAGGCAGCTGCCGAGACCAATCAGCGACGCGCACAGTCCAGAAAAAAATGGCCGCTTACTCCCCGCACTCACTGCCGGCGCCCGCATACACCGCTCACACAGGGTTAATGCCGGCGGTAACGGACCGCGTTATGCCGCGGGCAACGCACTCCGTTACCGCCGCTATTAACCCTGTGTGTCCCCAACTTTGTACTATTGACGCTGCCTATGCGGCATCAATAGTACAAAATGTAATGTTAAAAATATTAAATAAAAAAAAAAACGGCTATACTCACCCTCTGTAGTCCGCTGAGCCGCTCGCGCAGCCCGCCATTTTCCGTTGCAGCTTGCGGTAGCAAAGATGGTATGGCAGCAGGACCTGCCATGACGTCATGGTCATGTGACCGCGACGTCATCACAAGTCCTGCGCGCCTGCGCGGCAAGTACCTGACGTGACGTCACGATCATGTGACCGCTACACGGTCATGTGACTGTGACGTCATCACAGGTCCTGCGCACAGACCGACCCTGGGACCGGAAGCTGCTGTGGACTACAAGGGCCCCTCGGAAAGGTGAGTATATGTTTATTTTTTATTTTTAAACCTGTGACAAACGTGGCTGGGCAATATACTACGTGGCTCTGTGCTCTATACTACTTCGCTGTGCAATATACTACGTGGCTCTGTGCTGTAAACTACGTCACTGGACAATATACTACGTAACTGGGCAATATACTACGTGACTGGGCAATATACTACGTCGCTGGGCAATATGCTACGTAACTGGGCAATATACTACGTGACTGGGCAATATACTACATCGCTGGGCAATATACTACGTAACTGGGCAAAATACTACAGCGCTGAGCAATATACTACGTCGATGGCCAATATACTACGTCGCTATACTACGTCGCTGGGCACTATACTAAATACTACGTGGCTGGGCAATATACTACGTGGCTGGGCAATATACTACGTGACTGGGCAATATACTACGTGACTGGGCAATATACTACGTAACTGGGCAATATACTACATGGCTGGGCAATATACTACTTCACTGGGCTATATACTACGTAACTGGGCAATATACTACGTGGCTGGGCAATATACTACATAACTGGGCAATATACTACGTGGACATGCATATTCTAGAATACCCGATACATTAGAATCGGGCCACCATCTAGTTAAAAAATATGCTGCTAAGCCCCAAAAAGCAGACAGGGTGTCAGACTGTCACAATAATTCTCCCCATTTTATCTCTGCAAAAAAGATGATGGCTATGTGGAAAATAGTAATTACTATAATAAAAGCCATCATTATCAGTAATGCTATTAGTAAGTACCAACTGCTGTATATGCACCAACAGGCACCCATGCAGCTGTGTGAAAATGTTTGTCACATTTAAATGTTTCAGATCACCAAACAAATTTAAATATTAGACAAAGATAACACAAGTAAACTTAAAATGCTGCTTTTAAGTGACGGTCTTTATTATTAAGGGGAAAAAAATCCAGACCTGCAGGGCCCTGTGTTTGCCCCTTAAACCTAATAACTGGTTGGGCCATACTTTGCAGCAACAACTGCAATCAAGCATTTGCAATAACTGGCACTAAGTCTTTTACAACGCTCTTGAGGAATTTTGGCCCACTCATCTTTGCAAAATGTTTGTAATTCAGCCACATTGGAGGGTTTCCTAGAATGAACCACCTTTTTAAGGTCATGCCACATCATCTCAATCGGATTAAAATCAGGACATTGACTAGGCTACTCCAACATCTTAATTTTGTTTTTCTTAAGCCATTCAGTGGTGGACTTGCAGCTGTGTTTTGGATCATTGTCTTGCTGCACAACCCATGTGCGCTTCAGCTTGAGGTCATAAACAAATTACCCAACAATCTCCTTTAGGATTTTTTGATAGACAGCAGAATTCATGGTTCTATTTATTACAGCAAGTCTTCCAGGTCCTGAAGCAGCAAAACAGCTCCAGACCATCACACCGCCACCACCATATTTTACTGTTGGTATTATGTTCCTTTTCTGAAATGCTGTGTAACTTCCACGACTAATGTAATGGGACATACACCTTCCAAAAAGTTCAACATTTGTCTTATCAGTCCACAGAATGTTCTCCCAAAACTCTTGGGGATCATCAACATGTTTTATGGCAAAACTGAGATGAGCCTTTATGTTCTTATTGCTCAGCAGTAGTTTTCGTCTTGGAACTCAGCCATTCAGGCTATTTTTTCCCTGTCTCCTTCTTATGGTGGAGTCATGAACACTGACCTCAACTGAGACAAGTGAGACCTGCAGTTCTTTGGATGTTGTTGTGGGGTCTTTTGTGACCTCTTGGATGAGTTATCACTATGCTCTTGGGGTAATTCTGGTCAGCCAGCCACTCCTGGAAAGGTACACCACTGTTCCATATTTTCACCATTTGTGGATAATGACTCTCGCTGTGGTTCGCTGGAGTCCTAAAGCTTGAGAAATGGCTTTATAACCTTTTGTTATGTGCCGCCCTGCTACTGATGTATTACTCAAGGTAAGATCACAGATCAATTAACCATTTAATTACTCAATTGTTTGTTATAGTTCTGGGGATTATAATACCTCTATTAATGTAACTAAGTCACATTTTTATATCTCTCTCTCTCTCTCTCTCTCTCTCTCTCTCTCTCTCTCTCTCTCTCTCTCTCTCTCTCTCTCTCTCTATATATATATATATATATATATATATATATATATATATATAAACAGTACAGACCAAAAGTTTGGACACACCTTCTCATTTAAAGATTTTTCTATATTTTCATGACTATGAAAATTGTACATTCACACTGAAGGCATCAAAACTATGAATTAACACATGTGGAATTATATACTTCATTTCAGTTGTTTCACACTTTTTTGTTATGTCTTATATTTGAGGTTCTTCAAAGTAGCCACCTTTTGCTTTGATGACTGCTTAGCACACTCTTGGCATTCTCTTGATGAGCTTCAAGAGATAGTCACTGGGAATGGTTTTCATTTCACAGGTGTGCCCTGTCAGGTTTAATAAGTGGGATTTCTTGCCTTATAAATGGGGTTGGGACCATCAGTTGTGTTGTGCAGAAGTCTGGTGGAAACACAGCTGATAGTCCTACTGAATAGACTGTAAGAATTTGTATTATGGCAAGAAAAAAGCAGCTAAGTAAAGAAAAACGAGAGGCCATCATTACTTTAAGAAATGAAGGTCAGTCAGTCCGAAAAATTGGGAAAACTTTGAAAGTGTCCCCAAGTGCAGTGGCAAAAACCATCAAGCGCTACAAAGAAACTGGCTCACATGAGGACCGCCCCAGAAAAGGAAGACCAAGAGTCACTTCTGCTTCTGAGGATAAGTTTATCCGAGTCACCAGCCTCAGAAATCGCAGGTTAACAACAGCTCAGATTAGACACCAGGTCAATACCACACAGAGTTCTAGCAGCAGACACATCTCTGCAACAACTGTTAAGAGGAGACTTTGTGCAGCAGGCCTTCATGGTAAAATTGCTGCTAGGAAACCACTGCTAAGGACAGGCAATAAGCAAAACAGACTTGTTTGGGCTAAAGAACACAAGGAATGGACATTAGACCAGTGGAAATCTGTGCTTTGATCTGATGAGTCCAAATTTGAGATCATTGGTTCCAACCACCTTGTCTTTGTGTGACGCAGAAAAGGTGAACGGATGGACTCTACATGCCTGGTTCCCACCATGAAGCATGGAGGAGGAGGTGTGATGGTGTGGGGGTGCTTTTCTGGTGACACTGTTGGGGATTTATTGAAAATTGAAGGCATACTGAACCAGCATGGCTACCACAGCATCTTGCAGCGGCATGCTATTCCATCCGGTTTGCATTTAGTTGGACCATCATTTATTTTTCAACAGGGCAATGACCCCAAACACACCTCCAGGCTGCGTAAGGGCTATTTGACCAAGAAGGAGAGTGATGGAGTGCTACGCGAGATGACCTGGCCTCCACAGTCACCAGATCTGAACCCAATCGAGATGGTTTGGGGTGAGCTGGACCACAGAGTGAAGGCAAAAGGGACAACAAGTGTTAAACATCTCTGGGAACTCCTTCAAGATTGTTGGAAGACCATTCCCGGTGACTACCTTTTGAAGCTTATCAAGAGAATGCCTAGAGTGTGCAAAGCAGTCATCAAAGCAAAAGGTGGCTACTTTGAAGAACCTAGAATATAAGACATAATTTCAGTTGTTTCACACTTTTTTGTTAAGTATATAATTCCACATGTGTTAATTCATAGTTTTGATGCCTTCAGTGTGAATGTACAATTTTCATAGTCATGAAAATACAGAGAAATCTTTAAATGAGAAGGTGTGTCCAAACTTTTGGTCTGTACTGTATATACATATACAGTGGGCAAGTGAAGTATTCAGACCCCTTTAAATGTTTCACTCTTTGTTTCATTGCAGACATTTGGTAAATTCAAAAAAGTTAATTTCTTTTCTCATTAATGTACAATCTATACCCCATCTTGACTGAAAACAAACAGAAATGTAGAAAATTTAGCAAATTTAATAAAAAAGAAAAACTGAAATATCACATGGTCATAAGTATTCAGACCCTTTGCTCAGACACTCATATTTAAGTCAAATGCTGTCCATTTCTTTGTGATCCTCCTTGACATGGTTCTACTCCATCATTGGAGTCCAGCTGTATTTATTTAAACTGATAGGACCTGATTTGGAAAGGCACACACCTGTCTATATAAGACCTCACAGCTCATCGTGCATGTAAGACCAAATGAGTATTATGAGTTCAAGGGAACTGGCTAAGGAGCTCAGAGACAGAATTGTGGCAAGACACAGACCTGGCAAAGGTTACAACAGAATTTCTGCCGTACTCAAGGTTCCTAAGAGCACAGTGGCCTCCATAATCCTTACATGGAAGAAGTTTGGGACCACCAGAAGTCTACCTAGACCTGGCTGTCGAGCCAAACTGAGCAATCGTGGGAGAAGAGCCTTGGTGAAAGAGGTAAAGAAGAAGTCCAAGATCACTGTGGCTGAGCTCCAGAGATGAAGTAGGGAGATGGGAGAAAGTTCCACAAAGTCAGCTATCACTGCAGCCCTCCACCAATCAGGCCTTTATGGCAGAGTGGCCCAACAGAAGCTTCTCCTCAGTGCAAGACATATTAAAGCTCTCATTGAGCTTGCGAAAAATCACATGAAGGATTCCCAGACTATGAGAAATAATATTTTCTGGTCTGATGAGACAAAGATAGACCTTTTTGGTGATAATTTTAAGCGGTATGTGTGGAGAAAATAAGGCACTGTCCATCACCTGCCCAATACAATCCCAACAGTGAATCATGATGTTGGGAGCATCATGCTATGGAGGTGTTTTTCAGCTGCAGGGACAGGACTACTGGTTGCCATTGAAGGAAACATGAATGCAGCCAAGTACAGAGATATCCTGGATGAAAACCTCTTCCAGAGTGCTCTGGACCTCAGACTTGGCTGAAGACTCACCTTCCAACAAGACAATGACCTTAAGCACACAGCTAAAATAACAAACGAGTGGGTTCAGAACAACTTTGTGACCATTCTTGATTGGCCCAGCCAGAGCCCTGACCTAAACCCAATTGGGCATCTCTGGAGAGACCTGAATTTGGCTGCCCACCAGCGTTAACCATCCAACATGAAAGAACTGGAGAGGATCTGCAAGGAAGAATGGCAGAGGTTCCCCAAATCCAGGTGTGAAAAACTTGTTGCATCATTCCCAAGAAGACTCATGGCTGTACTTGTGAGCAGGTTGCAGGATGCAGTGATGGATTGGAGGCAGAGCAAGGGTTAACAATTTTACTTAGCAGGGGAATACTCCACACAGGGAGATAAACAGTTAAAGGGAGGACAAAAACAGTTCAGATGCAAAAAGATGTGCAGAGTCATTGAAAGCAAGGGAAAAGACAGTGGCAGTTTGTGTTAGATCAACTTAGTCTGTCAGTCGTCTTCCAGGCCATGACAATTACGGAGCAGGCGATGACAACAAGAACGGCTGGCACGTGGCTGTTCCAGAGGGGTCCTGCAAAAATTGGTCCGTCTTCTGGCGGCAGTGGGTGGTGTCTGGTACCTCCCACTGAGCCCCTAATCCATGAACATATGCTGCTGGAGCAAACAAGGCCGCAGCACAATCAGGGTCTCTCATAGGCGGGGAGGTATATGCTGTTAAGATGGGTTACAAAAGTCTATCCAGTACTCGGTTCTCTCTTTGCGGCACGTGCGCTGTACTCACAGTCACGAAGCACACGGCACCTCAATCTCTGTCAGCTACAGGGAGTGCTGCACTTTTCTGTCTATGCTGTGCGCTGCCTGTTCTGGCTAAGACTGAAGCGCTGACCACCACTGGCACGCTGCTTCTCCAGCGAGGTCTTGCGACGAGGGCAGCAGCGAACAGTCCTGAACTCTGCCCTGGCTCTTAGGCTGTCGTGTGGCGCTTAACTGAACAGGACTCCCGGCTCTTTCCTTATTACTGCGGTGGGCTCTGGCAGCATCCTGGCATCGGATCGGTCGCGTGTTGTCACGGCCTGGCTGCGCACCCCTCGGAGCCCGTTGCACATGCACCTTGCCTCTGTCACTGCTGGCGGGAAACTGCCCAACGCTGAGCACACTTTTACTTATAAACATGCCCCCAGCTTCCTGGTCAGAGCCCTGGTCCGGTCCTTTTTGCCTTCCCCCAGTCAAATGCATATTTCGTTTTTTATGCTCATTAAATATCATCAAATATTTTTTTTTGGTACATTCTAAAGTCACAAATGCATGTTTAACTAATTGTTCTTTTGTCCAAAATCATGTTTATCTGTTATATACTGTGTAACTTATTGAAATGCCACATCCCTTTTGGGATATATTTGTCTTTCCTTTGCATCATGCTAATTCCCAATACCTTGCATTTTTAACTGTTTCTGTTAAGTGCGACCAGCATCTGAAGTTTTCAGTTTGCTTAATTATAGCTACTAATTGGCACATGCCTAGTATAAATTATAGCTCACAATGATCCACCTCAGTTCTCCTATGAATAAGGGTGTTGTGTACACCAGAAACATGCCAGGTTTCTTCAGGTTTCATTTTACCATGTTTTAATGTATTTTTCAATAAAGAAAGATTTTACTTACATCCTGGATGGATGTGCCGACACACCAGCGGGTGCGGCACCCTCAGAACGAACTCCAGCTGAACCATTGATCCAGGGATTCACAACGTAGTAAACTTCCAAACCTCCTCCTCTCTTTTCCAGACTGATAGATCTGAATTACTTTGTTTCTCATTTGTTCCAGAATTTCTTTGGATGGCAGTATGACATCTAGCTTTTGAGGGGCTTTTGGTCTACTTTACTTTGTCAGTAGGTTCTATTTAAATGATATCTTGACTGAGAACAGGTGTGGCAGTAATCAGGCCTGCGTGTAGCTAGGGAATTTGAACATAGCTTCCAAAATATGTGATCAACCACAGTTAATTTGTTTTAAGGGGGGGCAATCACTTTTTCACACAGGGTTGTGTAGGTTTGCATTTCTTTTTCCCTTAATAATAAAGACCTTCATTGAAAAACTGCATTTCATGTTTACTTGTGTTATCTTTGTCTAATGTTTCAATTTGTTTGGTGATCTGAAACATTTACTATAAGGCTGTGTGCACACATAGCAGATTTTTTGTGTTTTTTTCGTGGTTTTTCGCTATAAAACTGCTATAAAACCGCAAAAAAACCGCTCACATTAAGCATCCTATTTAATAGAATGTAATCCGCATTTTTTTTGCACATGCTGCATTGTTTTCCTGAGCGGAATCGCATTCCGGAAAAAAACGCAGCATGGTCATTAAATTTGCGGAATCACGGGGATTCCGCACACCTAGGAATGCATTGACCTGCTTAGTTCCCGCATGGGGCTATGCCCACCATGCGAGAAGTAAGCAGATCATGTGCGGTTGGTACCCAGGGTGGAGGAGAGGAGACTCACCTCCATGGACTGGGAACCATATAATTGGTAAAAAAAAAGAATTAAAATAAAAAATCGTTATATACTCACCTTTGATGGCCCCCGGAGTCCTCCCACCTCTCAGCGGTGCATGCGGCCGCTTCCGTTCCTATAGATTCTGTGTGTGAAGGACCTGCAATGACATCGCGGTCACATGACCGCGATGTCATCGAAGGTCCTTCACGCACAGCATCTATAGGAACGGAAGCCGCTGAGGAGATCGGCTGTCTGCGGAAGGTGAGAATAACGATTTTTTTTATTTTTTAATTATTTTTAACATTCTATCTTTTACTATTGATGCTGCATAGGCAGCATCAATAGTAAAAAGTTGGTCACACTTGTCAAGCACTATGTTTGACAAGTGTGACCAACCTGTCAATCAGTTTTCCAAGCGATGCTACAGATCGCTTGGAAAACGCTAGCATTCTGCAAGCTAATTATGCTTGCAAAACGCTAGTTTTTAGCGGGAATATGCATGCCAATTCCGCATGCGATATACCCACGGTAAGAGCTGCAGAATTGCCGCAGAAATTTCCGCGGCAATTCTGCAACGTGTGCACTTAGCCTAAGTGTGACAAACATGCAAAAGAATATGGGAAGGGGAGAATCAGGAAGGGGCAAATACTTTTTCACACAACTGTAAATGGATGGCAATGGGAGATTATGATGTGATGATAATTAAACATTTTGGTGGAACATTTTACTATACAACCAAATTTTACTGTGTATATTTAGTATACAATATGATGTCACATATTAAACATTTTATTTATTAGTTTAAGTATGCCCCTGCAGTGAGATATAACATTACATTCTAGAAGCTATATAGCTAGGTAATAATATACATATGTATTATAGAGAGCTACAAATATTTTTAATATACTGTACAGTATGTAAATTAAACTCATTCAGTAATAAAAAAAGACATCATTCAAATTTATTTTTATAATCATATTTCTCTGCCCCTTTATTTTTTCTCTTTGTTGGGTTCCACCATTGATCCAGGTTCTGAAAATGTGACTCTGCAGTTCCTCACCTGAATGGAGCAAAGATCAAGAATGTGCACCTCTACACCATTCAATCTCTATGAGACTGCCAGAGATAGCTGAGTATAGCACTCAGAATGACTCAAAGCTGTGCAGCATTGACCTCTGCTCTATTCATACAGGGCTCTGGAGAGGTGGGGTGCCAGTGTTCAGATTCCTGTACAGAAGACTTTTAGCATATACTTACTAGAATGGTATTTCCAAAGCAACTAATGAAATGAAGTCGGCAAGGCTTGATGAGAGATTTCAGCTGTTAGGTCTACAATAGGGGAATGCTGCCCTGGGCCATAATGCAAGCTATGAATGAGAGCTAGGACTTAAAAGAAGCCATTGCATGCAAAAAAATCAGATCATATTGTGTACATGACAAAACTAAAACATATTTTTTAGCACAAAGTTTATATTTCAGTGCCACTGTTGGTGCAGGCATTTAAACGTTGCCAAAAGTACTTTTCAACCAAATACTAGTATCCAGGCTGCCAGACAAGTGAGCCAAGTTAAAGTGTCGTACTGCTATAGTCTAGTAAGTGTAGAATTATGCCCAGCTATATTTGCTATTAGTGATGAAAGAATATATTTACTTCATTTGAATTTTGCAAAAAAATTAGCAAAAATCCACATTTGCCAAAATGTCGATGTTTTGCAATTCGTTTCCATTTCTCTGACCTGTAAATTGTTTTCAAAAGGTTAAAAAGAAATCCTTTTACTCAATTTATGGTTTACCTCTTTGGCCCCTCTGGTCCTCACCATCACCTGCATATTCTTATCACCTCCTTGAGTGCTGAAATCTACAGTCCTCTCACGTTGTGATGTTATGATGTATGATCTTTAGTGTGCTTGCACAAAACTCTCTGAGCTTTTCACACTAGACCAGGACTTCTAATAAGATTGCATATAGAAGCCCCTACCTAACGTGTTAGGCTTGAAGAGTTCAACACAAGCGGCAGTGATTTGAAGATGTGACAAGAAATGAATGGGATCCAGTTGGATGAATGTGTAGTGGGCTACAATGCTGGATTGAATCAATACTTCAGAAATGATGAGGAAAAGGCTTTCCTCAACATTTCTGAAGAATTGATTCACTCCAGCAGTGCAGCCCACCTACGTGTTCATCCAACTGGATCCAATGTCTTCTGGAGGATTCATTCACCAGCCAAGGGGCAGCAGCAGCTATTATTCTTCATGCCTACATAGGACTTGTGCCTGTCACAACCCCATCAGGTGAGTGTAACCAGCACTCTCCTACTCTCCCTCCATATAGTATCACCCTAATATGTGCTCTGTTTCCCACTTCTAGATTTACACAAGAAATGAATGGGGGCTGTGAGGAGCGGAGAGGCCGGAGTGGTGACCAGTAGTGTTGAGCGATACCGTCCGATACTTGAAAGTATTGGTATCGGAAAGTATCGGCCGACACCGGCAAAGTACCGGATCTAATCCGATACCGATACCCGATACCAATACAAGTCAATGGGACACCAAGTATCGGACAGTATCCTGTATGGTTCCCAGGGTCTGAAGGAGAGGAAACTCTCCTTCAGGCCCTGGGATCCATATCAATGTGTAAAAGAAATAATTAAAATAAAAAATAGGGATATACTCACCCTCCGACGCAGCCTGGACTTTACCGCCGTAACCGGGAGCCGTTGTACCTAAGAATGCACGCTTGAAGGGCCTTAGATGAGGTCACGGCGCTCTGATTGGTCCGTAGCGGTCGCGTGACCGCTACGCGACCAATCACAAAGCAGTGACGTCACCTAAGGTATTTCAAGCGCCTGAAAGACCTTAGGTGACGTCACTGCTTTGTGATTGGTCCGTAGCGGTCACGCGACCGCTACGGACCAATCAGAGCGCCGTGACGTCATCTAAGGCCCTTCAAGCGCGCATTTTTAGGTACAACGGCTCCCGGTTACGGCGGTAAAGTCCAGGCTGCGTCGGAGAGGTGAGTATATCCCTATTTTTAATTTTAATTATTTCTTTTACACATTGATATTAATCTCGATACCGATTCCCGATACCACAAAAGTATCGGATCTCGGCATCGGAATTCCGATACCCGCAAGTATCGGCCGATACCCGATACTTGCGGTATCGGAATGCTCAACACTAGTGACCAGTGACATGATTATAAGGATTTTTTATTTTTTACACGTTGCATTTATTATGCTTCTCTGGTCTGGAGAATCCAGAGCTAATTAAGAGAAATTCAATTCACGAGTCAAATTTCCTGGGAAAATCTGAGCAAACAGACAAGTTTGAATTTTCTACAAGGTCCATATTTCTGTTTTAATATATTGTGCTATAAATGGTTTCTTACATTTCTTTACTTTGAATTAACCTAATACACTGCGATTTCACCTTATACCTCATTCCAATTTATTTGCAAAGTCATAAAGCTGTTTTTTTTTGTTTTTAAAAAACCTCATAGATGGTATCGTGTCTCTCTTTGGATCACAGAATTCAATCTCAAACACCTGCAATTGTCACCTGAGCCCAATTTAAAGAAAACTAGGTAACATGGATATTCCACATTAAACAGGCCACAGGTTTCAAGCAACATGAGAAACAAAAAGGATCTCTCAGCTGCCAAAAAGCATCAAATAGTGCACTGCCTTGGACAATGTATAAAAATATTAGATATTTCATGAAAACATAAGCATGATCATTGCACTATAAAGATATTTGTGGTTGATGCAGAACACAGACGGGTTCATGCAGATAAAGTCATATTGAGGAAGGTTTCTACCAGACAAATTAATCAGATTAAGAGGACAGCTGTTAAAATACCATTACAAAGCAGCAAACACAGTGGACCTACACTAGACTTGGAAATCAAGGTCACAGAGTCTGGAGGAAGAGTGTAGAGGCCACAATCCAAGCTGTTTGAGGTCTAGTGTGAAGTTTCTACAATTAATGATGGTTTCGGGACCCATCTCATCTGCTGGTGTAGGTCCACTGTGTTTTATCAAGACCAAAGTCAGCGCAGCATCTACCAGGAAATTTTAGAGCACTTTGTGCTTCCCTCTGCTGACAAGCTTTTTGGAAATAGAAATGTTCTTTTCCAGCAGGGCTTGGCACCTGTCCACACTGCCAAAAGTACCAATACCTGGTTTGTAAACAACAGTATCAATGTGCTTGATTGGCCAGCAAACTCGTCTGACCTTAACCCCATAGATATTGCAAAGAGGAAGATGAGAGAAACCAAACCCAACAATGTAGACAAGCTGAAGGCTGCTATCAAAGCAAGCTGGGCTTCCATAACCCCTCAGGAGTGCCAGAGGTTGATCACCTCCATGCCATGCCGCATTGATGCAGTAATTGATGCCAAAGGAACCCTGACCAAGTATTGAGTGCATTTACTGAACATACATTTCAGTAGGCCAACATTTCGGATTTTAAAATCATTTTTCAAGCTGGTGCTATAAAGTATTTTTATTGACTGAGATAATGACTTTTGGGTTTTCATTGGCTGTAAGCCATAATCATCGACATAAATAAACACTTGAAATAGATCACTTTCTTTGTGATGACTCTATATGATATATGAGTTTCACTTTTTCTATTGAAAATCTGAAATAAATGAACTTTTGTATGATATTCTAATTTTGTGACTAACTTTAAAACAGTCTTGTTTACTGATGATTGCCATGCAACCCTGAATGGTACAGATGGATGGAGTAGGGGATGGTTGGTGGATGGCCACTATGTCCCAACAAGGCAATGACATCAGCAAGGAGATGGCAGAGTTATAATTTGGGCAGATATCATGGAGAGAGAGCTGGTAGGCTGAGGCGGCGCCTTTAAGGTCCCAAAAGTGTGAAATTGACCTTGGCAAAGTATGCAGAGTTTCTGACTGACCACTTTCTTACATGGTACAAAAAGAAGCATGCCATCCATAGCAAAATCATCTTCATGCTTGACAATGCACCATCTCATGCTGCAAAAAGTATCTTCGAATCATTGGCTGCTCAGGGCATAAAAGTAGAGAAACCCATGGAGTGGCCACCATCCTCCCCTGACTTGAACCCTACTGAGAATCTTTGGAATATCCTCAAGCAAAAGATCTATGAGGGTGGGAGGCAGGTCACATCAAAACAACATCTCTGGGAGGCTATTGTGACATCCTGCAAAGAAATTCAAGCAGAAACTATTCAAAAACTCACAAGTTCAATGAATGCAAGAATTGTAAAGGTGATATCAAAGATGGGATCCCTATATATATGTTTTAACTTGACCCATTGAGATGTTTTTGTTTGAAAAACTTTTGATTTCAGTAAATGTGACCACTTAGTGCTGCAAATTCAACAAGTGACCATTTTCAGTTCTTTGCAACCTATAAAATGTTTGGAAACTCTGTTGTGTGTGATCATTCAGAACAGTGCATTTTGAGGTTTTTTTTAATTTTGTAAAAGTACTGTAATCATTGGGAGGTTTGTCCAAAAAAAATTGTAAACTGTAATGGTTGATGATTTGAACATTATATTGACTCATTTGCCTTAGCCATGTAGAAAATTTAAATAAAATAGCATTTGCATAATAATTTCGAATGTGGTATATATAAGGAAGTTGGTTTATTTTTTTTAGGCAAATTAACTATCTTACATTTTCATTACAAATCAAAGTGATCTATGAACACATTCTAGAGTGTTTTCTACAACTTAGCACTGTGCTTTGGGTTTCTGTATCAGATGGCTTATAAAAGCTGAAACTGTATTCCCACAAACACATCCTGGCTTATATTGAACTTGTTCAGATCAAAACTTTGCAACTGTAACATGCGAAATAAGACAAATAGTATATTGATTTATTGGCTGTACATTGTAAGTGAGGATTAAATTCTCTTTTAATATATAAATGATATAGGCAATGATACAAATACAATGAATTATTAATCGGAGCATTGTGGTAACACAGTAGACTTGCCCTGTCTAGACTCCAGAAATGTGAGACTAAACAAAGGTAATCCCTCTGTCACCCAACTGTATTGTGAAGGAAACAGCTAATTTTTCAGTGCATGCATGACTGCCATCAGGCAATGAATCAAATTAAGATAAGAAATAAGCCAAGGACTGATGGCACTCAGTGGAAAATATATCTCTGAATGACTGTGCTGATAATTTAAAGGCCATTGTTATGAGTGAACCTCAGGTTACTTGATCTTCCTGACAATAACTAAAGCACAACACAGTTTATGAGCATGACACTGCCACTCAGCCATGCAATCCAAGTACCTAGGATCACACAATGTAACACAGCTTAGTCACTATCACTTTATTATGTCTCTAAATGTTCCTATTCTTCATACAGTGAATTAGTGGAATTTAATCCTTTAGATAAATAGCTTTCAATTGTGAACATTTTATTACATTATTACAGTATTTTGCATACAAATAGGAAAAATAAGCATCAGAATAGAATCATGTGGCAGTAATCAGATTATCTTGTTAATACCAATTTCAGGCATTATTATCGTATTAGAGACGTACATTAGGATTCGTATTAAGGTCCATTTATGTAAAGGTTGGGCAAAACCCAAGGAAGACCTGGAGGGGCATGACTAGGAGCCTCAACCAATCCGGCAACTGACATGCAGCAGCTAACAACACCGCAGTCCGAGGAGAGACAAAGGAGGTGATCCAGGTGCTAATCCAGGACTGACCTTGGGTAGATGGCGGCTGACCCCTAGGAGCGAATAGCTGGAATAGCCAAGGGGAATGTCCAGCAGATGCAGGCAGGCAGAGAAAATGAGGGGAACCGCAGGTGCAGACAGGACAGTCTGATGGAGAAATGAGCACTGGTGGGTGCAGCTGGCTCGGCTGCTGTTGATGTGAGCACTGGAGGGTGCAGCTGGCTCAGCTGCCATTGAGGTGAGCACTGGTGGATGCAGCTGGCTGAGCTGCTGTTGAGGGAAGCACTGGCTTTTTCAGCAGACTTGGCTACCGTTGAAGTTAGCACTGGTGGGTCCAAGGACTTGGCTACCATTGAAGGAAGCCCCCGGGGGTGCAGCAGACTTGTATGCAAGTACAGGGACCTGAGAACTGACAAGCGTGTTAGGAACAAACTCATTACACTGCACAGTCACCTCCATGTTGGAGGAGGCGGTTTAAATAATAAGAAACCTCCAGCTATTGGCTGGGGACACTTTAGAGGAACACGCGCAGCACCTTTAAGAAAGAGGAAGTGTGTGCGCGTGCGCTCTAAGCACAGTGCATGGAGACCTGCTAGGAGTGCGTGCACCCCGGGCAGCAGCAGACCTGGAAGGAGCAGCATGGAAGCCTTGGCGGTGAGTATGCTGATATCTCTGCAGGGAGAGAGGAACTGCAGGCAGAGATGCAGGCACTACAATTTACATGAGCCAATAAAAAGAGCCATTAAATGGTCACCAATCAGCTACATGCAAGCTTATCAGGGGTCATTTAGTGACCTGTTAAGATGGGCTGACCCAAATTATATGCACACAGAATGATTGTTAATATGATAGGTCTATCTACATATAATACCATCATTATAGGCGCGATATGTCGATGGGCTGCTGAAAATGATGGTTTTTAAGCTGGTTTAAAAATCATTGCACCTAGTGAATATGAGTTTTGCTCATTTGTGGAGTTATTGTCTGCCCTTTTAAATAATCATCCTAACTAAATAGACTGTTAGGCTATGTGAACACATTGCGGATTTTGCTGTGGATCCGCAGCGGATCCGCCGCAGCTTTCCATGCGTTTACAGTGCATTGTAATCCTATGGAAAACGCAATCTGCAGTGCCCATGCTGCAGAAAAAAAAGCGCGGAAATGCTGCTGTTTACATTGGGCAGCATGTCAATTCTTTGTGCGGATTCTGCAGCGGTTTACACCTGCTCTATAATAGGAATCCGCAGGTGTTAAACCGCAGGTGGAATCCACACAAATTTTGCATAAAAGCTGCGGTAATTCCGTGGTAAATCCGCAGGTAAAACGCAGTGCCTTTTACCTGCAGATTTATGAAATAATTTTATGGCCATCTAGATTAGATTTAGTAAAACCTTGGGGAAGGGGAGGTGAAACTGTTGGATGCATAATATTGATCTTAATATATCTGTTATAAATATCACAATTTTTCTGTAGCTTACAAATAATATATACTCTGAACTGAGGGTGAAGCAACTTATGTTTTAAACAACAAAAAAACATAATAGAACAAAAGTTATGCTTAATTTTGTAAAATGTGAAAACTATTTTTTGTAAAAATACAGTATTTTACTCAGAAATTAAGATAAAAAAATACCATTATCACATACAGTACAGACCAAAAGTTTGGACACACCTTCTCATTTAAAGATTTTTCTGTATTTTCATGACTATGAAAATTGTACATTCACACTGAAGGCATCAAAACTATGAATTAACACATGTGGAATTATATGAAACCTTACATGAAACCTATTATATGTTGCTTACTAGACAGTATCTCACACTTCACAGATTAACCCCTTCGTGACATGCGCCGTACTAGTACTGCACTGCGGGAACTGTGCCAGCAGCAGTACGAGTATGGCGCCGTGATCACCGCGGTCTCACAGTGAGCACCGCGGCGATCGCATATGGATGTCAGCTGTATGTGACAGCTGACACCCTGCAGCAATGCCCACGATCGGTGCTAGCACCAACCACGGGCATTTAACCCCTTTGATGCCACTGTCAGTAGTGACAGCGACAAAGAGGGGCATCGCACAGGAACGGGTGCTCCCTGCATGCTTCCATCAGAATAACGCGATGTGATCACATTATTCTCATGGTCTCCATGGAGAAGCCTCCTTCACTGCCTGTCAGATCGCTGATCTGACACAGAGCTGTGCAAAGTGTCAGATCAGTGATCTGATGTAATATAGTGATGTCCACACCTGGGACAATGTTATAAAGTTAGAAAAAAATTAGAATGTGTGAAAATATATTTTTTTTAAAAATCCTCAAATAAAGAAAAAATAATAATTTTTCCAATAAATCCATTTATTTATGTAAATATTAAAAAACCAATAAAAGTACACATATTTGGGATCGCCGCATCCGTAACGACATACTCTATAAAACTGTCAAACTAGTTAACCCCTTGAGTAAACACCGTAAAAAAATAAAAAACGAGGCAAAAAACAATGATTTATCATCATACCGCCGAACAAAAAGTGCAATAAAACGCGATCAAAAAGACGGATGTAAATAAAAATAGTACGACTGAAAACATCATCTTATCCCACAAAAAACAAGCCATCATACAGCTCCATCACCGGAAAAATAAAAAAAGTTATACCTGTCAGGATAAAGTGATGCAAAAATCATTATTTTTTCTATAAAATAGTTTTTATTAAGAAAAAAATGTCAGAACCTCTGGGATTCGTTGCAGCGTTCCAGAGTTATAACCTCATTAAGTGACAGTGGTCAGAATTGTAAAAATTGGCCGTCATTTAGGTGAAAACAGGCTTGTTCTCAAAGGGGTTAAATAAGATCTCTTCATCCCAATCACCCCTTTGTTGGAGTTTAAAACCCTTGTTCTGGGATTGCATTTGTATCAGCATACTTTGAAAAAAAGTTGAATCTGTTATTAATTAAGTCATAGGTAACCAAATCTCACTCACCCGTTCCCCAGCAATTCTTTCCTTGGGCATTGATAAACTGTTAAAAGAGCATCAGTATATTGTCCTCCATTTCCTATTTACTTCCAATCATTTAATAGCTACATTCTGGAGACACTCCTATCAAATATAACATTGAACGAGTAGCAACACATAATGTATATAAGCACAATCATGCTCTTAAAACTTTCAATATTTTAAAATATGAGAAAGCGTGGTCTTTTGGAACAAGAAATTTGCAACTTCTTTGTCTTAACTCCTTTACATTAGGCATTTATCTGTCAACATCTTCTCTGGAGCAGGAGTAACTCAATTTAATAGATGTTAAGCACACTCATTTTCAAATTCAATTGAAGCTAAGTTTACTGTGTATATGTTGGTCAATTCTTGATCATATACTGTGTATTCATAGATTCCTTTGCTTTGTGATTTCTTTTCCCCAATTCCTCTTTTTCCTATTTATCCATTTCCCCATTATCCTTCAACTTTAACAACATTTTGGTTTTAGTTCAGATTTTTTTCCCTAATTCCTTTCCTTGCAGTCACTGTCTCCCTTTCCCTCTTTAAGCTGCTAATAGATTTGTTATTAATTGATTTCCCCTGTTAAAATTTTAATTTAATTAAAAAAACATGCAATCAACTATGCATGACGGTAGCAAAGCCGTTCTCACAAAAAGAAAAAAAATTGCATGTACAAAATTATAAAAAAAGAAAGAATATCCATTGTAAGTGTATAAAGCAAAACAATAATGATGAGTTATTGAGTTTGGTTAAAATATTCTAAAATCTGTATATTTGGTTTTTGTATGTTTGTATGTTTGTTTCTATTTTAAATATCTATGTAGACTCACGGCTATGTGAAGCAGTTGATGATGGTCATCACTGCATTTACGTGTAAATACTTTTTTAACATAATTAATCTTCAAAGGACTCACATGATCCACATAAACTGTCAGAAAATAGTGAGATGCTTCTGACAAATTATGTGTTGAAGAATTCTGAGCATCATATTTATATTCTTCAATGTATTTCGAGATGTACGGTCAATATGTGTAAACAAAGTATTGCTGATAACACAAATTGCAAGCTAATTACTATAATTAGTAAAATAATTGATATATCATTTTTGGAAAGTTTAAAGTGCATTGCTTTTTTTGGTATTTATATGAATTCTATATCATCAAACAGTTGGAGCTATTATCCTAAGAAGTAATAGTTTAATCACTGGGATAGATCATGTTCCCCACTGAAAGAGTTAAGGTACCTTCACACTAAACAACTTTCCAACGAGAACAACAACGATCCGTTACGTTGCAGCATCCTGGATAGCAATCTCGTTGCGTTTGACACGCAGCAGCGATCTGGATCCCGCTGTTATATCGCTGGTCGGAGCTAGAAGTCCAGAACTTTATTTGGTCGCTAGATCGGAGTGTATCGTCATGTTTGACAGCATAAGCAATGATGTCAGCAATGTTTTAACATGGAGCGTGAACGATAAGTGAGTCGCCATTACGTCACTGGATCACTCCTGCATTGTTCTGGAGCTGCTGTGTTTGACGTCTCTACAGCAACCTAACAGCGACGCTCCAGCGATTTAGTTTAGGTCGGATTGTTGTCTATATCGCTGGAGCGTCGCTTAGTGTAACGGTACCTTTACAGATGAGAGGATTTCTTGAAATTTGAATTTGGTGGCTTTATTAAATTTCCCCCAGAATTTGAATTGCGCTGAATAATTGAACACAAATCACACAATTAAAAAGCAATTGCCTGAAAAATCTATGTAGAAAACAATATAAGTCCCTCTTTGAGTCAATTGAACATAATTTGAGCTCTGTAATGCAGTCTTTTTAATGCCCAAATGACTTCCATCTATCTGGCTAGTGAAAAATGAATGGTAACCAGAGACATCCAACAACATATTTAACAAAACATTGCAGTGTCAGACTGTTTATACTACTTACTAGATGGTGGCCCGATTCTAACGCATCAGGTATTCTAGAATATGTATGTATGTATGTATATAGCAGCCACATAGTATATAGCACAGGCCACGTAGTATATAGGAGGCATGTAGTATATAGCAGACAAATAGTTTGTGGCCTGTGCTATATACTATGTGGCTGCTATATACATACATACATATTCTAGAATACCCGATGCGTTAATACAGGCCACGCAGTACATAACACAGCCCACGTACTATATAACACAGCCCAAGCAGTTTATAGCAGCCACGCAGTATATAACACAGGCCACACAGTATATAACACAGGGCACGTAGTATATAGCACAGCCCACGCAGTATATAACACTGCCCATGAAGTATATAGCACAGCCCCCGTAGTATATCACACAGCCCACGTAGTATATAACACTGCCCATGTAGTATATAGCACAGCCCCCACAGTATATCACACAGCCCACGCAGTATATCACACTGCCCATGTAGTATATAGCACAGCCCCCGCAGTATATAACACAGCCCCCGCAGTATATCACACTGCCCATGTAGTATATAGCACAGCCCATGTAGTATATAGCACAGCCTCCGCAGTATATCACACAGCCCACGCAGTATATAACACTGGCCACATAGTATACAGCACAGCCCCCGCAGTATATCACACAGCCCACACAGTATATAACACTGGCCACGTAGTATATAGCACAGCCCCTGCAGTATATCACACAGCCCACGCAGTATTTAGCAGTGTGGCACCATATCCCTGTTAAAAAAAATAATTAAAATAAAAAATAGTGATATACTCACCCACCGGGATCCACCGAAGCTCCACCGAGTTGCACGCAGCTGCTGCCATCTTCCGTTCCCAGGATGCATTGCGAAATTACTCCGAAGACTTAGACTTTGCCAATCATAATCTGAACCGAACATTGAAATATTCGGTCATCTCTAATTATGTTAGTAATAGCGATGAGCGAATATACTCGTTACTCGAGATTTCCCGAGCACGCTCGGGTGTCCTCCGAGTATTTTTTAAGTGCTCGGAGATTTAGTTTTCATCGCCTCAGCTGAATGATTTACAGCTATTAGCCAGGCTAAGTACATGTGGGGGTTGCCTGGTTGCTAGGGAATCCCCACATGTAATCAAGCAGGCTAGTAGCTGTAAATCATCCAGCTGTGGCAAAGAAAACTAAATCTCCGAGCACTAAAAAATACTCGGAGGGCCCCCGAGCGTGCTCAGGAAATCTCGAGTAATGAGTATATTCACTCATCACTAGTTAGTAACAGAAGAAAAGATTTTTTAGTGTGGATGAAGCCTGTATACAATAGAATATATGCTCCAAACAGTTTCAAATTCAGATCTTGCCTGCTGTATTGCATTCGTCACGGACATTTTTTTTACTCTGCATAAGCTCTGCACACAGCTGAATTTCACCATCACAAAATAAGAAGGTGGGATATGGCGTGCTATATTACGTTTGCAATAGAGTATAATGCAGCCCCCTCAGAGTGTAATTCATCCCCCTCAGAGTATAATGCAGCCCCTCATAGATTATAATGTAGTCCCCCATAGAGCATAATGCAACCCCCTCCCACACACATACAGTATAATGCAGCCCCCTCAGAGTATAATGCAGCCCCTTCAGAGAATTATGTAGACCCCTCAGAGTACAGTTCTGGCAAAAATTAAGAGACCACTGCAAAATTGTCAGTTTGTCTGATGTTTCTCTTTATAGGTATATTTTTGAGTAAAATGTAAATTGTTATTTTAGTCTATAAACTTCTGACAACATAACTCTGAATTTCCAAGCAATACATTTTGTATTTTTTTCTGACAAAGAAAAATGGTCAAAATACAAAAAACAACAGTTTTTTCAGACCTCAAATAATGCAAAGAAATCAAGCTCATAATCATTTAGAAACAACAATACTAATATATTAACTCAAGAAGAGTTCAGAAATCAATATTTTGTGGAATAACCATGATTTTTAATCACTGCTTTCATTCTTCTTGGCATGCTTTCCACCAGTTTGTCACACTGTTTCTGGTGCAAAAAAAATAAGCAGTTCTTTGTATTATGGCCTGTGACTATCCAACATCCTTTTGATTACATTCCAAGGGGTTTTATATGGGTTTCAGGTCTGGAGATTGGGCTGCTCATGACAGGGTTTTGATGTGATCTCATAATTTTTGCCAGAGCTGTATAATGCAGTCCCCGAGTATAATGCAGCCCTCCCAAAGTTTAATACAATACTCTCAGAGTATAAAGCAGCCCCCTCACACAGAGTATAATGCAGCCCCCCCACACACAGTATAATGCAGGTCCCCCACACAGTATAATGCAGCCCCATCCGAGAATAATGCAGCCACCCACACACACAGTATAATGCAGCCCCCAGAGTATAAAGCAGCCCCCTTAGAGTATAATGCAATCCCCCCACACACAGTATAATTAAGCCCCCTCCACAAACACACGCAGTATAGTGCAGTCCCCGCGCACGCACACAGTATAATGCAGCTCTCCTGCACACACAGTATAATACAGCCCCCACTCACAGTATAATGCAGCTCCCCACACACAGTTTAGTGCAATCCCCCACACATAATATAGTGCAGCCCCCACACACTGTATAGTGCAGCTCCCCACTTACACAGTATAGTGCAGTCCCTGCACACACAGTATAATGCAGCCCTCCACACGCACAGTATAGTTCAGCAGGCACACACGCAAAATACTTACCTCTCCTTTTGGTTCCCCCAATGCTCTGGTATCTGCAGTGTCTCATCTGCTCCACTGCTGGCACACACTGAGTCAGAGGCAGAGGGGAGTGATGGGAGAGGAAGTGTCATCTGATGCTCTCTCCTCCATCACTGCTTCAACTATATCGGCATCTATGATGCTGATAAGATGAATGTGCCCAGGCCCCTCTTATTCTTGGGCCCCATAGCAGCTGCATGGTGTGCCACTGGCTGGGGGCCCATGGAGGAGCGGGGGCCCTAGGCAGCTGCCTGGTACAGTGCCTTGCGAAAGTATTCGGCCCCCTGGAACTTTTCAACCTTTTCCCACATATCATGCTTCAAACATAAAAATACCAAATGTAAAATTTTGGTGAAGAATCAACAAGTGGAACACAATTGTGAAGTTGAATGAAATGTATTGATTATTTTACATTTTTGTGGAAATTCAAAAACTGACATGTGGGGCGTGCAATATTATTCGGCCCCTTCAACTTAATACTTGGTTGCACCACCTTTTGCTGCGATTACAGCTGCAAGTCGCTTGGGGTATGTCTCTATCAGTATTGTACATCAAGAGACTGAAATTCTTGCCCATTATTCCTTGGCAAACAGCTCGAGCTCAGTGTGGTTTGATGGAGATCGTTTGTGAACAGCAGTTTTCAGCTCTTTCCACAGATTCTCGATTGGATTGAGGTCTGGACTTTGACTTGGCCATTCTAACACCTAGATACATTTATTTGTGAACCATTCCATTGTAGATTTTACTTTATGTTTAGGATCATTGTCTTGTTGGAAGACAAATCTCTGTCCCAGTCTCATGTCTCTTAGAGACTCCAACAGGTTTTCTTCAAGAATGGTTCAAGAATGGTCAAGGATGGCTCCATCCATCTTCCTATCAATTTTAACCATCTTCCCTGTCCCTGCTAAAGAAAAGCAGGCCCAAACCATGATGCTGCCACCACCATGTTTGACAGTGGGGATGGTGTGCTCAGGGTGATGAGCTGTGTTGCCTTTATGTCAAACATATCGTTTGGCATTGTTGCCAAAAAGTTCGATTTTGGTTTCATCTGACCAGAGCACCTTCTTCCACATGTTTGGCGTGTCTCTCAGGTGGCTTGTTGCAAATTTTAAACAACACTTTTTATGGATATCTTTGAGAAATGGCTTTATTCTTGCCACTCTTCCATAAAGGCCAGATTTGTGCAGTGTTCGACAAATTGTTGTCCTATGGACAGGCTGTCCCACCTCAGCTGTAGATCTCTGCAGTTCATCCAGAGTGATCATGGGCCTCTTGGCTGCATCTCTGATCAGTCTTCTCCTTGTTTGAGATGAAAGTTTAGAGAGACGGCTGGGTCTTGGTAGATTTGCAGTGGTATGATACTCCTTCCATTTCAATATGATCACTTGCACAGTGCTCTTTGGGATGTTTAAAGTTTTGGAAAACATTTTGTATCCAAATCGGGCTTTAAACATATCCACAAAAGTATCACGTACCTGCCTGTTGTGTTCCTTGGTCTTCATGATGCTCTCTGTGCTTGAAACAGAACCCTGAGACTATCACAGAGCAGGTAAATTTATACGGAGACTTGATTAAACGCAGGTGGATTATATTTATTATCATTAGGCATTTAGGACAACATTGGAACATTCAGAGATCCACAATGAACTTCTGGAGTGAGTTTGCTGCACTGAAAGTAAAGGGGCCAAATAATATTGCACGCCCCACTTTTCAGTTTTTGAATTTCCACAAAAATGTAAAATAACCAATAAATTTCATTCAACTTCACAATTGTGTTACACTTGTTGTTGATTCTTCATCAAAAGTTTTGATTTGGTATCTTTATGTTTGAAGCATGATATGTGGGAAAAGGTTGAAAAGTTCCAGGAGGCCAAATACTTTCGCAATTGTATGCCTGCCCCTAAAATGCTGTCCCTGCCTGAATCATGTTAGCACCTTAAAAAAATATTTTTTTACTCTATAACAGCTCTGCACATAGATGAGTTTCACCACCACTAAATAACAAGATGGGATATGGCATGCTGTATCATGCTTAACAACAGAAAAAAAGTTATTTTTAACTCTGCAACAGCTGTGCACACAGATGAATTTCCCCGGCACAAAATGAGAAGGTGGGATACGGCATGCTGTATCGTGCTAGCAACAGTTAGTTTATTTTTACACTGCAATAGTTCTGCACAAGGATGAGTTCCACTGCCACTAAATGACAAGGTGAGACATGGTGTGCTGAATCATGTTAGCTACAGAAAAAATAGTTTTTTGTTTTACTCTGCAACAGCTGTGCACACAGATGAATTTCACTGCCACAAAATGAGAAGGTGGGTTATGGCATGCTGAATCATGTTTGTAACAGAAGAAAAACGATTTTTTTTTATACTGCAACAGTTCTGCACAAGGATGAATTTCACAACCACTAAATGACAAGGTGGCATATGTCTTGCTAAATGACGTTTAGCAATTGAAAAAAAATGATTTTGAAAGGTCTACTCATGCATGGAGCACAATAGAAGCAGTGCACAACACACTAATGGCACAAGAAAAAAATCTGCTGGATGGTCGATTTCACAGCTACGCAGGACATTAGCTATCTAAACTAACTTACTTAGAAACAACTGCCTAGCTAATTAGCTAAAATCTATCAGTACCTAGGACCAGCGTCAGGAGCAGCCTCACTGAGCTGTTATACTGATAAAATGGCACTAAAACAAAATGTCTGCTTTTTATATAGAGAAGGACATGTGATTTCAGCAGCCATTGTCACAAACCATTGTGTCTGGACATTGTGGATGTTTCCTGCACTCTGATTGGCTATCCGCAATTTGCATACATAAAGTTATAAAAATAATTTATAAGCACACCGCTCCTCTGAGCTCTCCCAACCCTCTCCCCTCATCAAACATGTGACCCTGGTCATCATACACCACCACTATCCTAGCCAAAGTGCTAAAAATACTTTAGTGTCATTGCTAATATTTTCCCTCACTTTTACCAAATGTTGCCGATTTTTCATGATTTTATGAAAATTTGCTTGTGCTTCTGATCACTAATTCGAATGTGCCATATTTGTGTCGAATTTATGTTTGGTGATTGATTTACAAACATATTAGCTCATCTCTTATTATAACCACGCATCTCTGTGTTCAGTCGAAGTTGCACAGCAAATTTTTGTATGCATTTTTTCTCATTACAGCTTGTGAAAATAAAAAAAATTGTTGTTAAAACAACATTTTTGTTAAATTAATACAATTAATTTTTTTCTCTACACTTTTCATTAATTTCTGTGAAGCAACTGAAGGATTAAAAAATGATCTAACTGCGGTTTTGACTACTTTGAGGCATGCATTTTTGTCATTTTTTGGTGTTGTCTGATACATGGACCCCTCAAAATCATTTTAAAACTGGATAGGTTTGTAAAAAATAGATTTTTTTTTTAACTTTGTTGAAAAAAAAGAAAAATGTCTGCTAAACATTTATCCCTAATAACATCTTAGACATATGGGAAATTTAATTTTTTAACTGTTTTGTGTGGTAGAGCTATCTACTATAAGGGCATCAAAAGTTAAAAAAATTGAAAATTGCTAATTTTTCAAAATTTTTGCCTAATATCCAAATATGATTTTTATTAATAAACCAATAAGAGAGGAAAGATCGGCACAATGGACCATGTGGTTTTTCACTAAATGTAGAATTGTTCATGTATCAGTTATTGCAGTGTGCTGAAACAAGATAAAGACATCATTTGCATAATAAAAAAATGAAGAAAGTGGTGGCACTCACCAGTTCAGTATAAAAGTCCAAAATTTATTCAAATCACTAGGGAGAGTGACACATGTTGCGGACGATGGCCATTTCACGCTTCTCTGCGCTTCAACGGGTCCACGGGTAGAATGGGGATTCTCATTCTATGCTTGGACCCATTGAAGCGCAGACATGCGCTAAACTGCCGGTGTCCGCTACATGTGCCAATCTCTACCTTGCCAGCTTTTTTAGTGATTTGAATAAATTTTGGGTTTTTATACTGAACCCATGAGTGCCACCACTTTCATCATTTTTTTACTTTTTATAGATAAGTACACATTTCATGAATCTAAATTTACCACTATCATAAAATATAAAGCATGAAAATGTCTCAAAATCAATAGAATTAATCAATAGCATTATAAAAGTATTACAAGTTACACATGTCAGATTGGAAAAATGTGATTGTCAGGAGGGTAAAAACTGGCTTTGGCAGTAAAGTGTTAAACTAGTATAGTGTGTACCACAACCTCCACATTTCCTACTTTACTCAAGGTCTCAACTGCATTCTTTACTCATTGCTTGCTTGATGTGTAATCTGTTTATATTATTCCTGAAAAGAGCTCCAGCAAGTTTAAACTATTCTCTTGTCGGTTGAATACAGAATAAATTGCCAAAGCCTCGGCCTTCACAGGTTAAAACTGTATAAACTGTACTTCTTCAATTTACCAGTTGACACTGTTGCTGGCTAGGTAGCTTTTGTAAAGATTGCTTTTGGTTTAGGTTTTGTTGGTTTTCAGAATTTACATCATTTTCAGTCAGTATTGGCTCGGTTGGTTTTAAGAACTGGAAAGTAAAATAAAGGAACAGTTGTTGATATCAGTGGGATCTCAACCAATTTAACCTAAGCCAGAAATGTAAATTGCAACTTCTTCCATTCATCTATTTCCGGCCAAACAGAGTTGGCACTTCATAAAGACTATGGTACACAACACTGAACAGATGGACTACCACATTTTCTGCCAACTACAAAGAAGACTCTTTTGTGTCAGAAAATTATAGAGTTTATATTTAAATATATAGGTAGGAACACATAAGTCGACATTCTGGATAATGAGAAATACAGAAGGCAGAAATATTAATATTTATTTTCTTTATGGTTAGGGAGGCATAAATGTCTTCTTTTTATTTTATTGTAAAATCAACAAGACCTGAAATGCAATGTGTGAACCTAACCCAGGTCTAGAAGATATTCATTTTTTTATTTTAAGTCAATGTCCCTTCGTGCTAAAAGAAGTTATTTTGAATTATGACAAAACGGATGTTTTAAAGCTTGTTCTAAACCATTGTTTACACTGATTCTTTTTCTGGCAATTATCATAAAATTGCTCTTACAAACGTCCTTTAAATAAAACATGATATATACCTGCAATGACAAGCCAGAGTGTCTTTTATTTTGCATTTTCACACATGCACTTAAATTACTGCTAAGTTAGATGCATCCAAACACAATGACAACAAAATATTGCAGAGAAGATTGAAGAGGCAGTAAAAAATTATTGGCTGATTAAAAGGGCCATTAAAGATAATGATAGCCTCCATGAAAGTTTTCTTAATCAGCCGACCTTCATGCAGTTCCTACCTGCATTACTCTTATGGGTAAATGTGAATTTAACATCACCTTCTCACTGTATGAATAAGATACTGACAAGTCCTTCCTTTATCCTTTTCACTTGTTTGGCTAGTGATACAAGTACACTTCTCATCTTTCATCCATCTGGACAGTAGATTCTAAACTGTGCCAACAATTTTAGTTTGAATTCCTTGTTCCCAAAGGGAAAGTAGTGAAATGCATTCAATGCAGGAGATTTAAGGTTTGCTGATGCAGAAGTTGACATCAAAATGTATTAGGTTTGCAAGGAGTGGAGTTAATAAGAGATTTTCTAAAAATAAAGTTTCATGTACTGAATGTGTACCTGACAATCCTGCTAACTTTTGTGTGCTTTGTACTTTAGTTCTTTTGATCTTGTGTGTCTTTGAGCAGAGATGGACGAACCCAAATGGTAAAGTTCAGGGTCCGCACACGAACCCTGAGCAAGGACTTCTCTTGTAAACATTTGTTACTGTTTGGGTTCAGTACTTACGGCTCCATCACAGACTAGTCAAGTATTGGCATGGCTGTGATTGGCCGGCGAACCATGTAAAGAAAAACTAAAAATAATGATAAAAAAAGACGTGGGGTCCCCTCTATTTTGGATAATCAGCACAGGTTAAGCAGACAGATGTGGGCTGCAGTAGTAGAATAGTAGTCAACAGCCTACACCTGACTAGTGGTAACCTTTTCACTGCTGGTCATATCTGCTGGCTCGCACGCTGTCCTCTGCGTGACAGCGTGGGAACCTGCATCGGCTGTCACTGGCAGTAACTTCAGTAAGGTTTCCCGCCAGTCATAGCCAGTGTTTCCCATGCTGTCACTCCGATGTCAGCAAGGGAACCGTCGGATGTTCAGGCCCCCTCATTTACTTGAATGAGGTCCGGGTTTTGGATCAAGTACAGGTACTATTCTGGTACACGAACCAAGTTTTTTTTTTACAAAATTTTGACCTAACCGGGCGGACTCAAACATCCATGGGTCTGCCCACCCCTAGTTACTGCAATCCAGAATCATTCTGCACCCTTGTTTTTGTATTCCTTTCTCTGCTTTCCATAGTAATCATCTGTACAATTTTTATGCTATTGAGCCACAAGTAAAGCTGGTTTGTCCTTGCTAGAGATGAGCGAATATGTTCGGAAAATGATTGCCAAACATAAATTCGGCACGAACATGGTACATTCAGATTTGTGATTGGTAACACAAGCATTTTTCTTAAAATTGGAAAAAGTCGGTAACATTCGGTAAAAGATAGAATAAAAGCTGGCAATTCTTGTACAGTATAATCACAGTGTGACAGGTTAGAATAGATAGAATAGATATACTGTATACACATAGAATACATATAAATATAGATGTCAGTGACACACACATATATAGATTTATATATATTAGATAGATAGATAGATAGATAGATAGATAGATAGACATCTGCCATGCACTGTAAAATCATTGCAGGAGCCAACAGGATAGAAGAGATGGATTATATACAGTAAATACATATAGAATAGATAGCTATATAGATGTCAGTGACAAAAACAATTAGTGCAGTGTGTGTGCAAATTACTGTACATGTATTTAATTAATAAAAGACTAATTTTTGGAAAAAATGGTATGGGCTTCTGCGCAATTTTCGTAACCAGCAGACGCAAAGTTCACAGCTGAGGGCAGATGTTTATAGCCTGTGTGGTATGGCGGGTGGCCATATGGTTATTGGGTGGTATGTATCACAGAGGTGGGTGGCCCTGTGATGGAAGCCTGGCTTGTTGTGCTCAGCAGATCTACTGCTGAAGGGTCCTATACATTGGGAAGGCATCCAGGTGACTTGGAGAGATGGGTGCAGTCACCTACATACCCCACCCAAGGGGGTGTGTCTGAACACTCAAGATGGAGTCTCTGTGTTTGTGCATGGGCAGTGCAGGCTAGGCTGAGCCAGAGAGAGGAGGTCTGTGGTATACCTCTGGAGAGAATGCCTCTGAGGATAAGAAGTGTCTGGGAACCTGTGCGGTTGTCACGGACAGTTAATGGACCCTAATTCATTTTAGGCACACCAAGACTCAGCGAGGACTGTAGGTACTGTAGAGCCGAATGGTTGCTGGATGGTGCATGGGGTGCTGCATGGGGTGCTGCATGCATGGGGTGCTGCATGGTGCATGGGGTGCTGCATGGGGTGCTGTATGTTATCAAGTACCTGAGACTCCGTTTATGGTGTGTATTAGTAAACCAAATAGACTGTTTAACCCTGAGTGTCCCAGCATATGCCTCAATGACCAGCCAAGTGATAATCGCCCGTCCACAGAGAGTGGAGAAATACTACAGTTGGGAAAGAATGTGGGGATCAGTCCAGGAGGTACATGGGAGGAGTACAGCGGGTGATTGTTGTGGATTGGCAGGTCCACGAACTCTGGGCGGCTTGCTGTGGATCGGCGGGTCCAAAAATCTCTGGGCGGCTTGCTGTGGAACGGCGGGTCCATGAACTCTGGGCAGATTGCTGTGGATCGGCAGGTCCATGAAATCTGCAGAGTGGAGCTGTGTAGAGCTGTGCAGAGCCATGCAGAGAGGTGCAAAGCCTTGCAGAGCTGTGCAGAGCCGTGCAGGGAGGTGCGGAGCCTGACAGAGGTTTACAGAGCGGTGCAGAGCCTCACTGTGAGGAACTGTAGGGGCAAATAGACTGTAATGAACAGGCGGCAAGGGGCCTGCGAGGGCCGTGTGTGGGTGCTCTGGTAGTTTTGTTGCTGGGGGCAACGATATAGCTGCAACAGCACAAGACAGCAAGCATCTGGCTGCAAAATCGTGGGGTTATGAAGCTTGTCAACACCCTCATTCCAGGATTTGCTGTGGCTCAGAGGAGCATGCCAGGACCAAGAGTGACCTCAGTAGGAGCTGTGCAAAATGCTCGGTGAGGATCGGTGTGCAGTGCCGGGAGGCCCAGCGACAGCCATGGGAGGCGAAGTAGCCATGTGGGAAGTGGCTTGCAGTGACGCTCTCGGGGAGTTCTATCACTCCATGATCCGTTGGAATTTGGGTGTCCCAAGAAGGGTGATGTCCCAAAGGAGATGGTGTCCCAAAAGAGGGTGATTGCACAAAAGGGGGCGGGGTCCCAAAAGGGGGTGGTATCCTAAAAGGGGATGATTTCCCCAAAGGGGGCGGAGTCCCAAAAGTGGTGGGGTCCCAAAATGGGACGGTGACCCAAACAGATGTGGCCCAAAAAGGGCGGCAGCGAATGCACCAAAGGACTGTTGCCGAGAACAATGTTCAAACAGCACAGGTTTGGTATCCTGTACTGAGTATATATCTGGTAAGATGTCACAGAGGTGTTCGGTGGAAGTCAATGGAGAATAACTGGACTTCTAGATTTATGGAGCTCGGTGACCCTGGTGAGTGTCACACTCCCAGTCCATCTGATTCCTAGAAGGAAGATGGAAGCCCACTGCATCCATGGGGTCGCTAGGGACTACCTGGTGTCCAGGGTGATCTTTGAGATGCCGACAATTATTAAAAGCCATGATGTCATTGTGGTCCTGTACTTGCTATACCCTATCATAATAGGCCTGGAGGAGGAAGTAGCAGCCATTGAGGTCAATATTTCAGAGTTGGGGTGACCAGAAGAAATTTTGGTTCTGACCAACTCTGTGACTGAGCACAGGTGACCAACAGTATGACCATTGAAAACAGGGTAGCTCCAGAAAAGGGGTCCAACACCTGTTTAAGTGGGGAAACTCACAAAGGTCACGGAGAGCAGACTGGTGGTTAATTCACCTCTGAGGTGGCGGAAGATGACAACTCCACCAAAACTCTGGAAGGGGACGGAAACTGTACTGAGGCATGTGACACCAGTACAGTAGGTGGTGAGAACTTCAGGGAACCCAAGGCTGGGGAGATGGAGCCTGAGAACAAGGACATTGAATCTTCAGAGAGCCCAGCAGAGACCCTAGAGGCCGTCAAAGGTAACTCAAGAGAAAGCTGAACCTGCTGATGAAGGTACAGGTAGAACTCTGAAGCAACAGAGAGTGGGTGGGAAAGCTGCCACATCTGAAAATATAATTAAATAAGTTATGGTGTGACACGTGCTAGCCAAAAGAGAACAGGATCACAAAATAGAGATGCTCAAAGAGACAGTAAGAGACCATGTCGAGCGAGAAAATGTCCTGAGACAAGCGGCTGAGTACAGAGTGGAGGAGCTGGAGAAGGAAGTCTGTGCTGAGAGATGACCTGTCAATGTGTCAATCTGTGAACAAGGCCATATTAGAAAATATGGAGGTGCTCAGAGGAGTATTAAGAGGACTTATACAGGAGAAGGAGATGGTGGTCACAGACTTACAATGGCAGTGCCATAGTGATAAAGAGGTGGAGCTGCAAATGCCCATCTTGGCAAGGGGTCTGGAGGAGTGTGAAGCTCAGGGATAGCCTGCGCTAAAAGCTGAACAAAACAATCTCTCTGTCATGGTGACTTGATGGGATTGCCCAAGGCAAAGCAGGAGCCATCTGTTCATGAAGAGGATGAGAAGTCGGTCTTCAAGTGCATAGTAGAGGTGCCTAGGGACGCGCGAGAAGCTTGTGCCAGTGAGGCGGTGCATGAAGATTTTAGGAAGGAGGTAGAAGTGTGTAGTGTGAACAGGGCGCAAGAGTCTAAGCAGTGAGTTATACTGTTGACTAGGGAAGTCATGGTGAAGCAGGTAGCTATTTTGAGTGACATGCACCTACACTGTCTTCGCACAAAATGAAGGATCCTGTTGAGGAATCATGATGTCGCTCGACGTCTGTAGAGTGCAAAGCAAGCTCAAAGTCAGTTGGAACTGGTGGAGGACATCCTTTAAGTAGCCAGAAGTCTGGTGAGAAAAGTCATTGGGAACCTAGGGAGAGTAATGCAGGAAATCATAGATAAGTCAGGTGTGGCGAGAGTGAGGATTCCAGCTGATGACGAAACCCAGGTAGCTGGTGAAGGTGGGATGATTCCATTCTTCATTGTCAGATCAATAAAGAGCCTTGAGAATATCAAAAAGCTCCTAGAGAGGTAGAGCAGCTGAGACTTGAGAGACTGCAAATTAATAAACATCTGCAGGAAAGGCGAAGAAGATGGTGGCCACTTTCAACCCGAGGTATGGAGTGACAAAGGGGTTCTTTAATGGGTGGAACTACTCAACCAGAAGATAAATCGAACGGCTTCTCTCTGGGTAATAAAGACAAGAGGAGAAGTTTTCAACAGAGAGACAACCGAAGGTGGTCTGATGGAAGAAGACAAGGATGAGTTAGGCCTCTTTCACACTTCCGTTTTTTTGTGTCCGTCGTAGTGCAGCAAAATGAAGGATCGACGGATGTCATGAAACTAGTGGAAAATGTGTGCGATGCATCCAGTGTAATGACGGATGCTTCGTCCACAAATTCGGGGAAAATAAATGTCGGGGGACGAGAGAGAGAGAGAGAGATTTTTCCCAGACTTGAAAATCCTTCCGGGCATGCTCAGAGGGGAAAAACTGGATCCGTCACTGGATTCCAGTGTGTGACGGTCAGCGACGGATCCTGCGTCCATAGGCTTCCATTCTAGTCAACGACGTATGCCGCAGGATCCGTTGCAACATGTTTTCCCGATACAGACAAAAAACGTTACATTGAACGTTTTTTCCAGACGACGGTCCGCCAAAACACGACAGATCCGTCGCACGACGGATGCGATGTGTGGCCTTCCATTGTGATCCGTCGCTAATACAAGTCTATGGGAAAATGCTGTGTCCTGCAAATTATTTTGCAGGATCCTGCATTCTCAAAAATCGACGGATTGTGACGGGAGCTGAAAGACGGAAGTGTGAAAGAGGCCTTAGCAGTATTGACTCTTCTGTGAGTTCAGTGCTGAGCGACCTAGGTGAGAGACCCCATAGCGGACGTGGTGAAAGGGTCACACTAGACAGTAGGTATGGTTGCCAGGTAATCACCACACCGTACTGACCGCCGGGGATAGGGGAGGTCTGACAAAGGGGCAACTCTATCAGAAGAGGTGACGGAGTAGGATGACGGATGTTTCAAAAAGGGTCCAATGACAGGGCCCAATTGTTACAGACGGTGTGACTTTCAAAGGCGACTGAGAAGGGTCTCTGGTCAATTAATAGAAGGTGCTAAGCCCCTTGGCTTTAGGCAGAGGGGGGAGTTATATGGTATGATGGGTGGCCATGTAGTTAATAGGCTGTATGTATCACAGAGGTGGGTGGCTCTGTGATGAAAGCCTGGGCTTGTTGTGCTCAGCAGATATACTGCTGAAGGGTACTATACATTGGGAAGGCTTCCAGGTGACTTAGAGAGATGGGTGGGTCTAATCACCTACATATCCCACCCAAGGGGGTGTGTCTGAACACCCAAGATGGAGTCTCTGTGTTTGTGCATGGGCAATGCAGGCTAGGCTGAGCCAGAGAGAGGAGACCTGTGGTATACATCCGAAGAGAATGCCCCTGAGGATAAGAGGTGTCCGGGAACCTGTGCAGTTATCACGGACAGTTAATGGACACTAATCCATGTTAGGCGCACCAAGGCTCAGCGAGGACCGTGGGCACTGTAGAGCTGAACAGTTGCTGGATGGTGCACGGGGTGCTGCATGTTATCAATTACCTGAGTACCAAGTGAGTACCCCCATCCACAGAGAGTGGAGAAACACTACACCTGGGAAGGGGGGTAATACCCATGGAGCTTCCCAGGCTATTAATATCAGTTCACTGCTGTTTACTTAGCTTTTACTGGCTATTAAAATGGGGGACCCTAAAGGAAATGACATAGGGTCCCCCTATAATTAATAACCAGCAAAGGCTATGCAAATAGCTGCAGGCTAATAATAATACCCTAGGGAGGGGCCATGGATACTGGCCCCCCAGGTTAAAACATCAGCTTTCAGCTGCCCCAGAAAAGCAACAATATTCCTTATCTTTCTGCAGAGATGCTGCTAATTGATTTGTCCTACGACGGGTCCAGCTCTGCTACATCTGGATAGCAGGCTGCATGGTTGCATGATGCACCATGTGCTCAGTGTCTCTCTCTGAACTGCTATTCCCTGTCTGAGGGCACCACGAGTATGAGAAAGTTCCCCTGCTCACGATGCAATCTGACAGGTCCTGCGAGTTCTCGGCCAATTAACTCACTTCACCTCTCTGATGTCAGCATGAGCGTCGTGGGAAAATTTCCCACGGCGCTCATGCCGATGTCACATACTTGAAGTGAGTTCATTGGCTGTAAACTCGCAGGACCTGTCATACGACACTGCGAGCAGGAGAACTTTCTCACATTTGCGGTGCTGTTAGATAGGTAATAGGAGTTAACAGAGAGATACTGAGCATATGGTGCCCAGTGGGTCTACTGGATGACAAGCTACATGGTCGCATCATGCAGCCATACAGCCAGCCATCTAGGTGTAGCAGAGCTGGACCTGTCGTGGGTCAAATGAATTATCAGCATCTCTGCCGAAAGGTGAGAAATATTGTTGTTTGTTTTTTTAACTCTTTTGCAGATGACTAGGGCATCAGGAGAATGGGCGATGTCAAAAGTATGTTTTAACTAAGATTATTAAAGGAGTCTGTGTCATTATTTCAATTAAACAACTTTTTTCTGTGTGTCTGTGTTTTCTTACAATGTGACTATGGGGTTAATAATGGGGGCGTCTTATTGACGCCTATCCATTACTAACCTCGGGGCTTGATGTCACCTGACAAGACAAAGGTGATTTCAACCCCCCAACTATCACCCCACTTGCCACCATTACAGGGCAAAAAGGAAGAGCGAGGCTAAGTGCCAGAATCTTACAGATGCGCCTTTTCTGGGGCGGTTAAGTGCTGATGTTTTTAGCCTGGTGGGGGCAGTATCCATGGCTCCTTCCTAGGCTATTAATATCAGCCTGAAGCTGTCTGCATAGCCTTTGCAGGTTATTAATTATAGGGGGACCCCATGTCATTTTTTGGGGGGTCCCCTCTTTTAATAGCCAGTAAAGGCTAACTATACAGCTGTGCGCTCATACAAATATCAGCCCCCAGCCGTCAGGTTTCTCTCTGCTGGTTACAAAAATTACCCACGCCATTTTTTTCAGAAAAATACAGTAATCTTGTATTAATTAAATGTACAGTAAGCTGCACACACGCTTACACAAAGTTATTTTACAGCACACGGCACATGAATTGCCGGCTTTTCTTCTATCTATCTACGCAATATAAATATTGCATCCTGCAGTGCATTAAAGCACCACTCCAGTGTTTTTTTTCATCATTTTATTGTTTGAGATGTGCCACTAATCTATGTTCAATTCCCTTTGTCTCTTACTTACTAGCCCCCATCTTCATTACTTACTAGCCGCCATCTTCATCTCTTCTTTGCGTCGCTCCAGTCGCTCTCCAGCAGATCTTTACCTGCCACATTTCTCCAGATTTTGCTGGGCGGCAAGGAAGTCACAGCTCAATGTAAGTCTGTAAGAGCCAGGACGAGGGTCTCATAGTCTTGCATTGAGAGCTTGTGACAGTTACCTCTGACTACCAGTCAGTCGGAAGTTGTGGTCACAAGATAGTGGCGTGCGACCAGGGTAGTGCCGGGAAGAGCTGAAGGTGGCTGCTGGTAAGTACATTACTAGGGTCATAAAATTACTTAATGGCACCACTCCACAGCTGAAATGAAAAAAAAATATATGAAGTGGTGCTTTAGTATTGTGTCTTGGTGTTGGCATGCATGTCTGCCTCTTTATAAGATGTTTTTGTATTTTATGTTCTGTTTGCTGACTTCAAATATATTGATAGCCATTTTTCTGATCATTGTTCGTCATGTCTTCTGAACAATTTCACATAATACCATGAAGAAGGAAAGGCCTGCAGGAAAGAAATTGTATACACAAAACAAATTGGAAATAAACCCTACACATTGCATAAAGGGACATTTTGAAAGAATATTACCAGATAGTGATATTTCTGTTAAAGTTCCAAGTTAGCAATTGGTGGAGTTTGGTTGACTGCTTTGGGAAATAATTTTGCAATAAATTTTACAAGTATCCTCCACTGGGAAACAAAAATCCCACCTGACACTTCCCTCAGCTAGATCTGAGTGAATACTCACATCTAACTCTCAGATGTAGTCCAAGCTTGCTTGAAAATAAAGTAATCAATCATGTCCCAACAGCAGAGCAAAGAAGTGATTGAAATAGGCTTGTGATGCAAAATGAGCACTGATGGATGCACATGCTTGAAAGCCTAACACCCCGGAGAAGATCGAGATTAATGAGTGCAGTTTTACAAATCCTTCTTTTTCATCATTCAGTTTGGTTATTACAGTCTGATGCTTTGAAAACCTTGGAGATCTTTGTGCTGCAATTTATACGTAGAATTGCTGGAATATGTAATTTTCCTGATAGAGATAAGATTTATGTCAATAACTAAAAAATCTTTTACTTTCTTTCACCATACTTTAGATGAGTGTGCTAACTAGGCTTTTTTTTTCTTTTTTGGTTTCTTTATGTTTTGAATAGATAACTATAGCTTGTATTACACAACATAGCCTGAGGTTTATAGGACTATTTTATCCCTATGTTTAGCAGAACTAAATTATATGATACTACTATGATAATAAAAAGACATGAAAGCATTGAAATCCATCTCCATAAACAGCTAAATTCTGTCTACCTTACCAGTGTTGATATTCCTACAATACAGTGTGGAAAGGAAACTAACGAATAATATATTTACTCATGCCAGATGGTTGCTTTAATGGTTTATTCCTATCTCATACGTTTTTGACGTGTCCACATACATTTTTAGTAAATGCAGGTCCCACAATTGGGACATACATCTATCTTGTGAACATGGTCCTGTCACATATTGCTGTCAGTTAATTGGTGGCTGGAATAATGGATAGTAATCCCGACCACTTCTCTGACAGAGGCTCAAATCACAGCCCCATTCATGAGATACATGAGCTTCTCACAAAATTAGATTATCATTAAAAAGTTAATTTATTTCAGTTCTTCAATACAAAAGTGAAACTCATATAATACATAGTCATTACAAAAAGAGTGATATATTTCAAATGTTTACTTCTGTTAATGTTGATGATTATGGCTTACAGCCAATGAAAGCCCAAAAGTCATTATCTCGGTAAATTAGAATAATTTATAACACCAGCTTAAAAAATTAGTTTAAAATCCAAAATGTTGGCCTACTGAAATGTTTCATATTTTTCGAACTATAATACGCACTTTTTTCCTCCAAAAATGTGGAGGAATGGGGGGGGTGTCATGGTTCCCAATGGCAAGGGAAAGTCAGAGAACATAAATAACAGAACAGCTCTTGGGTGATGGAATCTCGAGCTGACCGTGAGCTAAACCTATCACACAACTAACAGTGGCCGGGTGACGTACCTACGTTTTATCCCTAGACGCCCAGCGCCAGCCGGAGGACTAACTAACCCTAATAGAGGAAAAGACAGACCTGGCTTACCTCTAGGGAAATTCCCCCAAACAGGAGACAGAAGCCCCCCACATATATTGACGGTGAGTTCAGAGGAAAAGACATACGTAGTATGAAGGTAGGTTCAGCAAAGCGAGGTCCGCTTACTAGATAGCAAGAAGATACAATAGGGAACTTCACGGTCAGCTGAAAACCCTATTAAAATACCATCCCGAAATTACTTTAAGACTCATGTGTCAACTCATGACACCGGAGTGGCAATTTCGGCCCACAAGAGCTTCCAGCTACAGAAAAATAACATAACTGTGAACTGGAACAAAAATGCAAAACAAACTTAGGACTAAGAGTCCAACTTAGCTGATAGTAGTCTAGAAGCAGGAACATGCAACAGAAAGGCTCTGGTTACATTGATGGCCGGCACTAGAATAACTGAGCAGCAAGGCTAAATAGGATACTCCCATATCCTGATGGAAACAGGTGAACAGAGAAAGTGAAGCACACAAGTCCAGTACCACCAGTGACCACCGGGGGAGCCCAAAAACCAAATTCACAACAGGGGTGCATCTTATAGTCCGGATGTATCGGCTCTGGCTGTGGTGGGGAGGAGGCAGAGCAATGGGTCACAAGAGGATGGAACTGGCGGCTGTGGCTAATTCCTGTGCCCGCTGCTAAAGAGAAATGAATAATCACTGCATTCCATGCCCATGGGCGTGGAGAGCAATGAATATTCATTTCTATTTAATAGTGTCTTGGTATGATTGGCCCCAAACCCCGGTCCTAGTATGCATGGCAACATCAGAAAGCAGAAAGAAAAACAGAAACATTACACTCACCTTCCTGGCGCTCCCTCACAACATCTTGTTCAGATGTCAGTAGCTGCTTTATGCTTGTAATCAGCGCATGGCAGGGATGTCCTGAGCTGCTTGCAAGTCGAAGGGCAGCTGCCAGAATACTCACTGCTCTGCATGTTGGGACTGTATGCATAGAGAGCAGTGAGTATTCATTGCTCTTCAGTAGCATGCACTATGTCAGCCGCCGGCTTCCTGCAGCTGCTGGCGGTCACGTGTGCCGCTACTTAAGAGAAATTAATATTCACCCCTCTCCGAGTAAGTAACATTTTCCACATATCTAGTTTACATCAGCACAATTTTGGAACCAAAATGTTATTTTGTTAGGGGGTTACAAGGATTAAAAGTTGACCAGCGATTTCTCATTTTTACAACACCATATTTTTTTAGGGACCAAATCACATTTGAAGTCACTTTGAGGGGTCTATATGATAGAAAATACCCAAAGGTGTCACCATTATAAAAACTGCACCCCTCAAGGTGCTCAAAACCACATTCAAGAAGTTTATTAATCCTTCAGGTGCTTCACAGGAATTTTTGGAATGTTTAAAAAAAAAAGAACATTTAACTTTTTTTCACAAAAAATTTACTTCAGATCCAATTTGTTTTATTTTACCAATGGTAACAGGAGAAATTGGACCCAAATGTTGTTGTGCAATTTGTCCTGAGTACGCTAATACCCCATATGTGAAGGTAAACCACTGTTTGGGTGCATGACAGAGCTTGGAGGGGAAGCAGCGCCGTTTGACTTTTCAATACAAAATTGGCTGGAATTAAGATCGGACGCCATGTTGCATTTGGAGAGCTCCTGATGTGCCTAAACAGTGGAAAACACCCCCCCAGTGACTCAATTATGGAAACTAGACCACCCAAGGAACTTATTTAGATGTGTTGTGAGAACTTTGAACCCTAAAGTGTTTCACTAAAGTTTATAGGGCAGAGCCGTGAAAATAAAAAATCATTTTTTTCCACAAAAATCAGTTTTTATCCCCCAATTTTGTATTTTCACAAGGCTAACAGGAGAAATTGGACCGCAAAAGTTGTTGTCCAATTTGTGCTGAGTACGCTGCTACCCCATATGTGGGGGTAAACCACTGTATGGGTGCACGGCAGAGCTAGTAAGGGAAAGAGCACCGTTTTACTTTTTCAACGCAGAATTGGCTGGAATTGAGATCGGGTGCAATGTCACATTTGGAGAGCCCCTGATGTGCCTAAAGAGTGGAAACCCCCCAATTCTAACTCCAACCCTAACCCCAAAACACCCCTAACTCTAATCCCAACCCTAACCACACCCCTAAACTGAACACACCCCTAACCCTAATCCCATCCCTAACCACACCCCTAATCCCAAAACACCCCTAACCCCCACACACCCGTAACCCTAATCCCAACTCTAACCACACCCCTAACCCTGACACACCCCTAACCCTAATCCCAACTCTAAAACCTAATCTCAACCGTAAATGTAATCCAAATCCTAACCCCAACTTTAGCCTCAACCCTAACCCTAACTTTATCCCCAACCCTAACCCTAACTTTAGCCCAACCCTAACCCTAACTTTAGCCCCGACCCTAACCCTTACTTTAGCCCCAACCATAACCCTAACTGTAGCCCTAACTCTAATGGGAAAATGAAAATAAATACATTTTTTTATTTTATTGTTTTTCCCTAACTAAGGGTGTGATAAAGGGGGATTAATTTTCTATTCATAGCGGATTTTTACAGTGGGTTTTTATGTTTGGCACCTGTCACACACTAAAAGAAGCTTTTTATTGCAAGAAATAGTTTTTGCATCACCACATTTTGAGAGCTATAATATTTCCATATTTTGGCCCACAGAGTCATGTGAGTAGTAGTATACTCGTTACTCGGGTTTCCCAGAGCACGCTCGGATGACCTCCGAGTATTTGTTATTGCTTGGAGATATAGTTTTCATTGCCTCAGCTTCCAGATATGCTGAATACATGTGAGGAATGCCTGTTTGTTAGGGAATTCCCACATGTATTCAGCTTATCTGGAAGCCGTAAATCATGCAACTGATGTGATGAAAACTATATCTCCGAGCAATAACAAATACTCGGAGGTCACCCGAGCGTGCTCGGGAAAACCCAAGCAACGAGTACACTTGCTCATCACTACGTGTGAGGTCATGTTTTTTGCGGGACAAGTTGACATTTTTATTGGTTCCATTTTCGGGCATATGACATTTTTTGATCGCTTTTTATTCTGATTTTTGTGAGGCAGAATTAACAAAAACCAGCAATTCATAAATTTCTTTTTTTTTTTTGGGGGGGGGGCATTTATACTGTTCTGCAAGTGGTAAAATTGATAAGGCAGTACGATGACAGTGATAGCTCATTTATATTTTTTTTAATGTTTTGGCGCTTTTTTATACAATAAAAACTATTTTATATAAAAAAGAATTATTTTTGCATTGCTTTATTCTGAGAGTTATAATTTTTTTATTTTTCTGGTGATGGAGCTGTATGGAGGCTTGTTTTTTGCATGACAAGATGATGTTTTCAGCGGTACCACGTTTACTTATATCCGTTTTTTTGATCGTGTGTTATTCCACTTTATGTTCAGCGGTATGATGATAAAGCATTTTTTTTTCCTTTTTTTTAACAATGTTCACTAAAGGGGTTAACTAGTGTGACAGCTTTATAGGTTGGGTCGTTACGGACACGGCAATACTAAATATGTGTACTTTTATTGCTTAGAATTTTTTTTTATTTAAAATATTTATTTTAGTGATAGAATAAATATTGATTTTTTTATTATTATTTTTTAAATATTTTTTTAAATATTTTTACAATTATTTAAACATTTTTAAAAAATTCATTCTAACTTTTACACTATGTCCCACTATGGGACACTCATTTTGTGCATGCTGATCGCTTCTATAGCATGCAGTTCTGCACCAAAAACTGCATCAAAACTGCACCAAAACTGCATCAAAAACTGCATCATAACTGCACGAAAAACTGCACCAAAACTGCATCAAAAACCACAAAAAAACTGCACCGAAACTGCACCAAACACTGCATCAAAACTGCACCAGTTTTTGATGCCGGTTTTGATGCAGTTTTTGGTGCAGTTTTTGGCACCGTTTTGATGCGTTTTTGATGCAGTTTTGATGCAGTTTTTGGTGCGGTTTTTGCACAGTTTTGATGCAGTTTTTGGAAATAAATAAATAAACGGAAAATGAATGGAAACATGCATGAAGAAATGGATTCGGAGGCCGGATTCATCATTTCACATCTCAGTTTCATATGTTTTTCGCCGGATCCGTTGCTGTGTGTTTTTTCGCTGGACAGAAAAACCGTTCCTCTGTATGTGTTTTCTGTCCGGCGTAAAGAGCTTTTTTCACGGATCCGGCAAAAAATGGATGAAACGTGTGGCCATCAGGTGCTATCCGGCGCTAATACAACTCCGTGAGAAAAAAACGGATCCAGCAGAAAAAAAACGGATCTTTTTTTTCAAAATTCGCCGGATTGTGCCTGACGGCAAAAACCTGATGTGTGAAATTAGCCAGATAGATATATGGATAGAAACATCTATGTATCTATAGATATATCTATAGATAGATATATCCATAGATAGGCCGATGTTGGTAAATGGACATAAAGAAAAAAAGGGGGAAAAAAACGATGTTAGCTCCCGTGCAACTTTCTGCGCCAGAGGAGGAAAGCCGACGGCCGGGGGCCAATATTTGTAGCCTGGGAAGGGGGTAATACCCATGGCCCCTCCCAGGCTATGAATATCAGCCCGCAGCTGTCTGCGTAGCCTTTACTGGCTATTAAAATAGGGGGACCCCCCCAAAAATGACGGGGGGTCCCCCTATATTTTATAGCCAGAAAGGCTAAGCAGACAGCTGCGGGCTGATATTCATAGCCTAGAGAGGGGCCATGGATGATGGCCCCCCGGCTACAAATACCAGTCCGCAGCTGCCCCAGAAATGGTGCATCTGTAAGATGCACCAATTCCGGCTCTTAGCCCCTCTCTTCCCACTCCCGTGTAGCGGTGGGATATGGGGTAATAAGGGGTTAATGTCACCTTGCTATTGTAAGGTGACATTAAGCCAGGTTAATAATGGAGAAAGGTCAATAAAATGCCTATCCATTATTACTCCTACAGCAGTGAAAGAGTTAAAAAAAAAGACACAGCCAGAAAAAAAGTATTTTAATATTCTTAATTAAACCATACTTACCATACTTCAGCGCCTGCAAAAAACATAAAATAATAAGCCGTATACTACCTGTCTGCCATAGTCCAATTAATAATGAGTGTCCCACGACGATCTCCCCTATAGAACAGTGACATTGGGTGATGTCACTGCTCTATAGGACCTTCAATGACACACTGACAGGAGACAATGGCTCCTGCAGTGCATCACTGAGAGGTTACTATAGTTCACTGGTCTCACTTTATGGCAATTGCTGCGTTGGAACTTTCTCACACAGCAATGGCAAAAGTGAGACTAGGGACTATTTTTTTACAGCGGCGGAGGAATACAGTGCGGAAGGATACCTCCCTCCCGTCATTGTATTCCTGGAGGCCCTAGAGAGCGGTCGCATCAGCTGATGCTGCTGTTCTCCACGGGTGATCGTCGTGGGACACTCGTGGATTTTTGCGGATCAGGGAGTATATTTTTGTTTGTTATTTTAATATTTTCTACAGATGACACTGGCTTCGGGGAACAAAGTGACAAGTGATGGTGAGTATGTACTCTATGTTATATGTACTGTATGTCTATATGTATGTATTGTATGCAATGTATGAATGTATTGTATGTAGTATGTATGTAGTATGTTGTATGTATGTAGTATGTATGTAGTATGTTGTATGTATGTAGTATGCATGTAGTATGCATGTATTTAGTATGTATGTAGTATGTAGTATGTATGTTGTATGTATGTAGTATGTATGTAGTATGTATGTATGTAGTATGTTGTATGTATGTTGTATGTATGCAGTATGTATGTTTGTATGTAGTATGTATGAAGTATGTTGTATGTATGTATGTATGTAGTATGTATGTAGAATGTATGTAGTATGTTGTATGTATATATGTTGTATGTATGTATTTAGTATGTATGCATGTAGTATGTATGTAGTATGCATGTAGTATGTTGTATGTATGTTGTATGTTGTATGTATGCAGTATGTAGTATGTATGTATGTTGTATGTATGTTGTATGTATGTAGTATGCATGTATGTTGTATGTATGTATGTCGTATGTATGTATGTAGTATGTATGTTGTATGTATGTACTGTGTTGTATGTATGTAGTATGTATGTTGTATGTATGTAGTATGTTGTATGTAGTATGTAGTATGTATGTTTGTGTTTTTTTTACATTCAACACATTATCCGGATTATGGGACTACTACTGTCACATCATTGGCTAATGTGTCAATCACTGTCATTGTAGCAGGCATAGCCCGATGGTACTTGTAGTCCCATCAGACAATGCCTGCACACACACACAACCCCCGAGAGGCCTGCACAGACCCCCAGCAGCCCGCACAGACCCCCGGCAGGCCCGCACAGACCCCAGGCAGCCTGAACAGACCCCCGGCAGGCCCTTACAGATCCCCGGAAGCCCGCACAGACCCCCGGCCAGCCTGCACAGACCCCTGGCAGGCCCGCAGAGACCTCCGGCCGCCCACACAGACCCCCCGAAGGCCCACACAGACCCCCAGCAGCCCGCACAGACCCCCGGCAGGCCCGCACAGACCCCAGGCAGCCCTAACAGACCCCCGGCAGGCCCTTACAGATCCCCGGCAGCCCTCACAGACCCCCAGCCAGCCTGCACAGACCCCTGGCAGGCCTGCAGAGACCTCTGGCAGCCCACACAGACCCCCTGCAGGCCCACACAGACCCCCAGCAGCCTGCACAGACCCCCAGCAGGCCCATACAGACCCCCGGCAGGCCCGCACAGACCCCCAATGGTCACACACAGACCCCGCCCGCACACACAGACACGCAGTCTCTGCCCATGCACCACCCACACTCCATTATAGGGCATCATTACATCATTTCAGCAGCTAGTCACAGCCATGCCATTAGTTAACATGGCTAACATGCCTAACAGGTTGTGCCCACACTTCTTAGGATCCTCAACTGGCTTATTGCATTATGGGAACTTCCGATTCCGGTATTCGATATTCAAAAATAACAGTTCGAACCAAGCACAGCACTATGTATGGGACATATCCATAATGCAATTTTATTATTCGTAACCAAATCCATTGCTGTGTTTGACAGAAAATCAAATCTATGCCACCCTACAGCCTGAAGTAGGGTGGCATAATTTATAATTTATGCCACTTTTTTTTAGTATATTGTAGTAATTAATTGGGCAGCTAGTTGCTCTATCCCTTCTACTAAGCTCTAACTACTTTTAGAATAGTGAATATGTCATTCACCATTATTTTTTACTTTTTTATGCAAGAAAATTGACATGTGAACACTGATAAATTCCTCTAATTGTGTTTCTTGACATAACCCTGGGGATTTAACAATTAAGCTGAAAGTGTTTTGCACTTTAAATTTATAGTGTGTATGGCTATTCTGCATCCCAGTCATGTTAATAAAAACATTGCATCTGGCACCTGCCAAAAAACTGGTTGAGTTGGTAAAAGTCAGCTATAGCTGTACTAAACACTTAAGGGGATTTTCATACAGTTTTTTTCGTAATGTTTTTTGCACATCAAGTGCATTTTTATGCATTTTCAGACTTTTTAAGCGTTTTTTATGTGCTTTTATATATTGAACTGAATAAATGAAAAAACACAGCAAAACGATAAAAGAAGTGATACGCATCATGCTTTCACCAAAAGGGCAAAAAAGTGATAATTTTGTATGTTTTCCAAAATGGCACCAATAAGAACTACAATTCACCATTCAGTTTTAGTTTAACAGGCAGCAGATAGAGCTGGTGGTAATATTTGTTAGTAATTTTATTATTTTCCTAGAGAAATAGGGTTGTCATATTTTAATAGGAGAAATTGCTGTTAATTTGTTATTGTCAAAATGTGAAGATGGTTGATTCCACACACTAATAACTTTGAATTACTCAGAATAACTAATAAATTACAGTACAGTATATTAATAGTGGTTTTGTAAAGAAAGAGGAAATATTTCAGAATTATTATTGCATTTTCATTTGTACAATGTCTTTAAGTAAATGTGAGACAGATAATATAGTGACTTAACTGCATGACGCATAATTAGAATCTGATGCTTACACTAAAAAGGAATAAACAGCAAGGTATGGAATTTGCAAATTTAACTTTTATGCTATTTAAATAAACGACTTTCATAATAAGGTTGAAATGGAAATACTGCCTCCTTATATGACTAATCATATATTATCTCTGATATGCTTTAAAGCACTGATAATTTCTTATTCCTGCTGCCATACATGTTTTAGAAAATAAATACTGACATAACTAAAGCAAAAACTGAGGCAGAAAATACACACACAAGTTTTGATGCTTTTCTTGAGTAAAACCCAAGAGTGGATACAAAAATATGAGTAAGGGCTCATTTCCACTTGCGAGGAAAACGGACAAGTGCAATCCAATAAAAAATCGGATTGCACTCGGACCAATGTTATTCAATAGGTGTCTTTTCATTTGTAATTTTTTTCTCAGCCGAAATCGGGCTGAGAAAAAAATCGCAGCATGCTGCGTATTGCTGCGATTCTCAGACGAGACTCGCCAATGCAAGTCAATGGGTGCGAGAAAAAAATCGCACAGCACTCGCACCATGCGAGTTCTGTCCGATTTTTACGCACCGGTGTCCTTTGAAAAGCCGGTAATTCAGCGCGGTGTACAGTAAAATCACACTGACAGGTTAGAATAGAGTGGATATATACACATAGAATGTGTATATACACATAGAATGTGTATATATACATATATATATATATATATATATATATGTCAGTGAGACACCTACATATGTATATCTATATTTAATGCAGCGCTAGATAGCATAAAAGCCGCTAATTCAATTGCCGGCTTTTGCTCTCTCCTTCACAAACCCGACAGGATATGAGACATGGTTTACATACAGTAAACCATCTCATATCCCTTCTTTTATTACATATTCCTCTTTACTAATGTAAGAAGTGTCTGTGTGTCAAATTTGGGGGCTCTAGCTATTACATTAAAGGGTAAAATCGCGGAAAAAATTGGCGTGGGCTCCCACGCAATTTTCTCCGCCAGAGTGGTAAAGCCAGTGACTGAGGGCAGATATTAATAGCCTAGAGAGGGTCCATGGTTATTGGCCCCCCCTGGCTAAAAACATCTGCCCCCAGCCACCCCAGAAAAGGCACATCTGGAAAATGCGCCTATTCTGGCAATTATGACACCTATCCATTATTAATCCAATAGTACGAAATGTCCTCATATGAACTCGAGCGAGGGAACTTTTCCCAGGTTCGAGTTCATATGAGGACATCCAGCAGGGAACGCATCACCGCGACTCAAGGTAACTACAGGACATACCCCTGCACTCCATTCATTCCCCGGGGTTTTACAGCCACGAGCACTGCATTAGCACAGCTCCTGGCTGTAAAATGATTTAACCCCTTCAGATGGATTTACATCGTGGGACGTGACTGATCATCGGAAGTTATGGGATATTGTTGATTTTTTATTTTTACTTTTTTACAGAACGAGGGTCTTCAGCTGGATGTAAGAGTCTAATAAAATATTACAACACCCTGTGTCTTTATTTCATTAAAGTACTTTGTAATAATGTGTGTGTGTTTTATTAACCATTTCTTACTATTGGATTAATAATGGATAGGTGTCATAATTGACGCCTCTCCATTATTAACCTGGCTTAATGTCACCTTACAATAGCAAGGTGACATTAACCCTTCATTACCCCATATCCCACCGCTACACGGGAGTGGGAAGAGAGTGGCCAAGTGCCAGAATAGGCGCATCTTCCAGATGTGCCTTTTCTGGGGTGGCTGTGGGCAGATGTTTTTAGCCAGGGGGGGCCAATAACCATGGACCCTCTCTAGGCTATTAATATATGTCTTCAATCACTGGCTTTACCACTCTGGCGGAGAAAATTGTGCAGGAGCCCACGCCAATTTTTTCTGCGATTTAACCCTTTAATTTAATAGCTAGAGGGCCCAAATTTTGCACATACACACTACTAACATTAGTAGTGTGGAATATGCAAAAAAAAGGGATATGAGATGGTTTACTGTATGTAAACCATGTCTCATATCATGTCTGGTTTGGGAAGGAGATAGCAAAAGCCGGAAATTGAATTACCGGCTTTTATGCTATCTAGCGCTGAATTAAATATAAATATATATATGTGTGTCTCAATGACATATATATATATATTTATATATATAGATACTGTATATATGTTTTAACGAACATTTGAGCACATAAATCCATTAGATGTCGGTTTTGCAAGCCTGCGAGAAAATATCGCAGTACGGATGCCATACGGATTACATACGGAGGATGCCATGCGCAAAATACGCTGCCACACCCTGCCTACGGATGACATACGGATCACTATTTTGGGAACATTTCTGCGTATTGCGGCCCTAAAAAACGGACCATATTTTCATACGCTGAGTGTGACGCCGGCCTTAGTAGTGATGGGCGAGCACTAAAATGCTCGGGTTCTCGTTGCTCAGTTTGAGCAATTTGTAATAGTCAGATACTTGGACAGAACAACGAGCCCAATGTAAGTCTATGGGAGACATTTTTACTCCTATCCCCCGGGGTCCTTTTAAGGTCTAAAAATGTCTGAAAATGATGTAAACACTGCTCAAATGACAGGAACATCATGACAAATGTCCCTGGAAGCATTTCTGACTCCTAGGTTACAGCTATAAACAATGTTGTCAGAGTTTCATGCCATTTTTACAGGTGCACCAAAAAACATACAAAACCGAAACCAAAATGGATTTTGCTGGTAAATATGTTAAGGAACATCCTTTCCAGGGTAGTGACTTGTATATAAGGCAAAATAATTAACTCCAAACAAAAATGTTCCCCCCGCCACTTGGGCTATGTTCACACGCAGCGTTTGTGATGCGTTTTTCAACTTTAGCATTGCTTTCAACCAATACAAATGTATTCACTGGGTAATGTCATTGTAACATTTAACAACCCTAGCTGTCCATGTGATGTGTGACACATAAGCAGACACATCTTGTTTCATTAATTTCTGAAAGGGGCATTTTTAGAGGGGCATCAGGCGGCATTAATCTTCTTAAAGGGCCATTAAACAATGGGTCTCTTATACTGTTATTGCTTATGCTCGTGAAGACCTTACAGTTGGACTGGCAACTTTCGTCACGTTGGTGTTGCGTGGAATGGTTGCCCGCCTTCTGTCTGCGGACTGCACACTGCATCTTCCTGCCTGATGGGATGCTATGCCTTTATCTCCCTTTGTGCTGCTGTCCTCGGTATGCATGTCCTCCTGTCAGGTTGGGTCAGTTACTATATCATCCACCACCTCTTCTTCCACTTCTGCACCCTGGTCCTCCTCCTGATTTTCTGGCAATTGTGTCTCATCATTGTCCACTTCTTGTGACACGTTAACACCGTCGCCTTCGTGTGACTGTGGCTACTCCAATATTTGGGTATCTCTACATAGAATCTCATCTTGCCTCACTTCAAGTAGTCCGGGAGAGAGGCCAGAATCAAAAAATGGAAAAGTGAACAACTCTTTGGAGTGTCCAAGTGTTGGATTAGTTGTCTCAGGGCACTCAGCATGGTGGGATGAAGGAGGTTCAGGATGAGGAATATGCGGTCCAGAGTCACAGCTACTCAGACTTGACCGTGTGGAAGACAGGGTGCTGGTGGTGGTAAAGTGACTGGTAGCATTACCCACCATCCAATCAACTATCTTTTCACGCTGCTCTGTTGTCAAGAGTGCTGTCCTGCTGTGCTCTATGAATTCTGACAGGAATCTGTTGCGAGAAGATGTGGTTGTTTGTTGTGGCTCACTTTCAGCTTGCCCACGGCCTCGACCTCTGCATGCACCATTACCATCATGTCAACTTCCCTGTCCCTTTCCACGTGCAACGTGCATTGCCCATTTTAATAAAAAGGTGAATGAAAGCCTCGACTCTAATCTAATGACGCAATTTGTAGGCCACAGATAGATGAGGCGTGTCAGAGAGATACCAGACTGTTCAATACGTGGTCTGTATTTTTTTATTTTTTTACCCCAAAGTAGTGTATAGACCTAGGGAAGCAGACAGCCAAAAAAAGTGGAATGTAGGCCTGAAAAGCAACTGATTGGAGAGCACAGATAGCTCCTGATCTATCTATGCTCTCCAATCAGTTGCTGACAGAGATAACAGACTGTTCAATACGTGGCCTGTCTTTTTTCATTTTTTACCCCAAAATAGTGTTTAGAGCTAGGGTAACATACAGCAAAAAAAGTGAATGGAAGTCTCAAAAGCACACTTTGTAGCCCACAGATAGATGAGGCGCGTCACAGAGATACCACACTTTAATATATGGCTTGTATTTTTGTTATTTTTTTACCCCAAAATATTGTTTAGAGCTAGGGTAACACACAGCAAAATAAGGTGAATTAAAGCCTCAAAAGCACACTTTGTAGCACACAGATAGATGAGGCGTGTCACGGAGGTACTGCACTGTAATATATGTGGCTTGTATTTTTTAATTTTTTAATCCAAAATATTGTATAGAGCTAGGGTAACAGAGAGCAAAAAAAGGTGAATGGAAGACTCAAGACTCAAAAGCACACTTTGTAGACAACAGATAGATGAGGCGAATCACGGAGATACCACACTAGTATATTTGAGGCCTGTAGCTTTACATTTTTTATCCCAAAATAGTATTTAGATCTAGGGTAACACACAGCAAAAAAAGGTGAATGGAAGCCTCAAAAGCACACTTTGTAGCCCACAAATAGATGAGGCGGGTCATGGAAATACCATACTGTAATGTATGTGGCCTGTATTTTTTAATTTTTTACCCCAAAATAGCATGTAACACACAGCAAAAAAAGATGAATGTAAGCTTCAAAATCACACTTTGTAGCCCACAGATAGATGAAGCGTGTCACGTAGATATCACACTGTAATATTTGTGGCCTTTATTTTAAATTTTTTTACCCCAAAATAGTGTTTAGAGCTAGGGTAAGGACAGTCTCACACGTCCAGATAATTCCGGTACCGGAAAAATCGATACCGGAGTTATCCGTGTCCGTGTGTCCGTGTGCTCACGGGGCACATCAGTGTGGCACACGTACGGCAGCCATGTGCCACCCGTGTGCCCACTGAGGACCACACGGACCATGCAGGAGACAGCGCTAGAGATAAGCGCTGTCCCCTGCATCTGGTGCTCAAGCCGGAATTCATTCCTTCTTCCCAGCAGCGTTCGCTGGAGAGAAGAAATGAAAAATCATTGTTTTTTTGTTTTTTTTCTGGTTAAAATCAAGTTCTCGGCAACCTCCCCCCTCCCACCCCCTGTGTGCCCGCCCGCTGGAAATAAAATACTCACCCAGCTCCCTCGATGCTTCCTCTCAGCGCCGCAGCTTCTTCGTGTATGAGCGGTCACATTGTACCGCTCATTACAGTGATGAATATGCGGCTCCACCCCTATGGGAGGTGGAGCCGCATATTCATCACTGTAATGAGCGGCAGCACATGACCGCTCATACAGGACAAGCTGCGGCGCTGAGAGGAAGCATCGAGGGAGCTGGGTGAGTATTTTATTTCCAGCGGGCGGGCGCACAGGGGGTGGGAGGTTGCCAGGAACTTGATTTTAACCAGAAAAAAAATAAAAAAACAATGATTTTTCATTCCTTCTATCCAGCGAATGCTGCTGGAGAGAAGAAATGATTGGCGGCTTCAGCACCACAAGCTGGGGGACAGTGCTTACTGTAGCGCTGTCTCCTGCACGGCACACGGACGGCACACGGACAGCATCCGTGTGCGGTACGTGTTTTACACGGACCCATTGACTTTAATGGGTCCGTGTGATCCGTGCGCTCCCACGAACACTGACATGTCTCCGTGTTTTTCAAACGGACACACGGTCCGTGAAAACACGCTGACATGTGCAGAGACACATTGATTTTAATGTGTCTACGTGAGTCAGTGTCTCCGGTACGTGAGAAAACTGTCACCACACGTACCGGAGCCACTGACGTGTGAAACAGGCCTAATACACAGCAAAAAAAAGGTGAATGGAAGCCTCAAAAGCACAATTTGTAGCCCACAGATGGATGAGGTGTGTCATGGAGATACCACACACTAATATATGTGGCCTGTATATTCTAATTTTTTACCCCAAAATAGTGTTTGGAGCTAGGGTAACACACAGCACAAAAAGGTGAATGGAAGCCTCAAAAGCATACTTTGTAGCCCACAGATACTGTAGATGAGGCGTGTCACAGAGATACCACACTATAATATATATGGCTTGTATTTTTTTATTTTTTTACCACAAAATAGTGTATAGGCCTAGGGTAGCAGACAGCCAAAAAAGTGGAATGTAGGTCTGAAAAGCAACTATTTGGAGAACAGTCTGATAGATATAGAACACTGTTAAATATGTGGCCTGGATTTTTTTGGTCCCACCAAAATTTTGTCAATAAGTAGGCTATGACACTGAAAAAAAAAGTTAGAGTACTAAAATTGTAAAATATTTAGCGCAATAATATGCGATGCGTGTGGCGGACAAAACACAGTGATAAATATAAGAACTGTAGCTAAATATTTTTTGGCCAGATAAAGATTTTGTGGTCAGCAAAATGGTGTCCAAAAATTTTGTAAGACACTCCAAAAAATACTATACATGTGATGCCTGGGACAAAAAAAGCAGTTTGAAATTGCTAGATTTTCACACTGTTGTATTAAAATGACCTGACCGTAATCTGCAGTGTGACCAAGCAAATAAATGTAGAAAAAAAGGGACTCTGGATTGCTTTGTAATAAAATTAGCAGGATTCAGGTGCAAAAAAAAAATATTCCTAGGCACAGATACCTCCAGCTAGTTATATATAAAATAGGCAGCAGCAGACAGTATTGGACCCTCTTGATGTATGCAGTGAGATCTACATACTCACATACAGTGCCTGCATGCCTTGCACTGATGTGGATATTGTCATGTCGGACGCTGTTCAGACCAGGTCATCCGACAGACAGCGGTAATTCCGCTTTTGTCCACTGTGCGCTCATTGGCGTCAGCTAGATTTTATCTAGCTGGTCCGGGGTTAATTTACTTGGTGCTCGGATTGGAAGCTGGGCCATGCCCACTGCCTTTAAATAGTTCTCCTGAACATTGGGCGTCGCCGATTATAGCTTCTGTCTTGTGCGTGGTTATCTCGGTCTAGAGTTGTGAGCTAAGTAGTTGGAGTATCGTTGCTGGTGGTGTATTTCCCTTTGTCTTATTTTCTCCTTCCCATATTTGTATTTGTTTTGCCATTTGCATTTATAGTGTATTCCTGAGTGACTGTGGCATGGTGCTTATTTTTTTCGTTATCCTTGTCTGTGCTAACTGTGGGTATTGGAGTGTGGTCTCTTCACTGGTGGGGGGGTGGTGGTTTCAGCCTAGGGTTGAAACAGGAGATAGGGCGAGGGTGGAGGCCCAGACATGCACACCATCAGTGTAAACTCTGGGAGAGGGTCAGTCAGGGTTTCCCTAGTCTGAGGGAAATCGCAGGGGCCCGGGTTATCAGCTCTTTCCTACCTAGGTCTCCCATGACATTATAATCGGCCAACATTATTTCCATGGATCCCATGATTTCCATAACCCGCCAGTTGGAGGCGCTGTCTGTTGTGAATTCTGTTCTCGGGCTCCCTCCTGTGGTCGTGAATGGTACTTTGTTGAGTTCTGTTCGTGGGCTCCCTCTGGTGGCTTTGAGTGATACTGCTGGTTTTTAGCTGGGCTCCAGCTGCCTCGTTTTCTGCAGTGCTGGTTGCCTATTTAACTCCACCTAGATCTTTACTTGTTGCCAGCTGTCATTGTATTCAGTATTGGTTCAGTTCTCTCTGGGACTTCATGTGTGACCTGTCTCCTCCTGGAGAAGCTAAGTTCATGCTAGTTCATTTTTGCTCATTGCTTTTGGAAAATGTTTCTCAGTATATGATAAGTTCAGTCCAGCTTGCTTATATGCTATTTTCTTGCTAGCTGGAAGCTCTGGGGAGCAGAGTTGCTCCCTCACATCGTGAGTCGGTGTGAGGGTCTTTTGTACTCTCTGCGTGGATATTTTGTAGTATTTTATACTGACCGCACAGTTCCCTTGCTATCTTCATACTATTTAGTACTAGTGGGCCTCTTTTGCTAAAACCTGTTTTCATTCCTATGTTTGTATTTTCCTCTTAACTCACCGTCATTATTTGTTGGGGGGCTGACTTTACTTTGGGGGAAATTTCTCTGAGGCAAGTGAGGCTTTTGTTTCTCTCTAGGGGTAGCTACCTCTCAGGCTGTGAAGAGGCGTCTAGGGAGAGTTAGGTACGCTCCACGGCTGCCTATAGTGTGTGTGATAGGATCAGGTTTGCGGTCAGTAAAGTTCCCACGTCCCCAGAGCTTGTCCTATATTTCTGGTTTACCTATCAGGTCATTCCAAGTGTTCCTAACCACCAGCACCATAACAGCTGTCCCTACAGGTCACTGAGTTGAGGGGGGCAGTGCAGCAACAGGGACTAGTAGTATCTAATGTGCAAGCCGGAGTTACAGGTAAAATTGCTGAGCCTAAGTTTCCTTTGCCTGAAAAGTTTGCTAGGGAACGCAGTAAATTTGTTTCTTTTCGTGAAGCTTGCAAACTGTATTTCCGTATGCGCCCGATCTCCTCCGGTAATGAGGCTCAGCATGTGGGCCTGGTGTTGTCATTATTAAGCGGGGATCCCCAAGCATGGGCGTTTTCTTTGCCATCTGATTCTGCTGCATTTAACTCTGTGGAGAGTTTTTTTTCTGTTCTTGGAAACATTTACGATGATCCTGACAGAATGGCTCTAGCAGAATCTAAGATATGCACTATTCGCCAGGGGGAGAGTGTTGCAGAGGATTACTGTTCTGAATTTTGCCGCTGGGCGGTCGACACTCAGTGGAATGATCGCGCGCTGCGGAGTCACTTTATTCATGGAGTTTCTGATAGGGTTAAAAAAGCCCTCCTGATGTACGAGACTCCTGCTTCACTAGATTCCGCTATGAGTCTTGTTGTCCGCATTGATCGCCGTTTGCGTCAGGGGGATCATGAGACGCTGCCTGTGGGAGAAGGTTTAGGTTCACGTGAGGTTGCTGCAGGTGAGCCCACGGAACCTTTGCAAATCGCAGGGGTATCACATGTTAAGCATCGAGCCCCTGTACTCAGGAAGCAGGGAGCCTGTTTTTACTGCGGTAAAACTTGTCATTTTATTAATATCTGTCCTCTGCTGTGAAAGAAAAACGCAACGGCGGAAAACTTCTAAGCTCAGAGGGTGTGGAGGAGTCCAATCTGAGCTTATGTATATCCTCCATGATGGTTTCTCAGTGCATGCTCCCTGCCAAAGTAGTTGTCGCTGGCAGAGAGCTGCCAATCACTGTTTTTGTGGATAGTGGTTCTGCCACAAATCTCATTGATGAGGAGTTTGCGCGCACTGCTGGTTTTAGGATCGAAAAACTGCCTCATCTTATCCGCGTGGTCACATCAATTCTGCTCCTCTCCCACAGGGGGAGATTACTGAGTTTGTGGCTGAGGTTAAACTCCACATTGGGGTTCTTCATTTCGAGCAGGTTACATGTAATGTGCTCAAGAGTCTTCCGGCACAATTGGTTCTGGGTTTTCCATGGTTGTCTACACACAACCCGGTTATTGACTGGAAAACTCAGGACTAGTGTTGAGCGATACCGTCCGATACTTGAAAGTATCGGTATCGGAAAGTATCGGCCGATACCGGCAAAATATCGGATCCAATCCGATACCGATACCCGATACCAATACAAGTCAATGGGACTCATGTATCGGACGGTATTCCTGATGGTTCCCAGGGTCTGAAGGAGAGGAAACTCTCCTTCAGGCCCTGGGAACCATATAAATGTGTAAAAGAAAGAATTAAAATAAAAAATATCGCTATACTCACCTGTCCGACGCAGCCGGGACTTCAGCGAGGGAACCGGCAGCGTTGTTTGTTTAAAATTCGCGCTATTACTTGGTTACGTGAATTCCCGGCTTGTGATTGGTCAGGTCGGCCATGTTGCCGGGACGCGGACCAATCACAGCAAGCCGTGACGAAATTACGTCACGGCTTGCTGTGATTGGTCCGCGTCCCGGCAATATGGCCGCCCTGACCAATCACAAGCCGTGACGTCACGGGAGGCTGGACACGCGCTCATTTTAAAATGGGCGCGTGTCCAGCCTCCCGTGACGTCACGGCTTGTGATTGGTTGACCGCGGCGCAACCAATCACAAGCCGGGAGGCTGGACGCGCTCATTTTAAAATGGGCGCGTGTCCAGCCTCCCGTGACGTCACGGCTTGTGATTGGTTGCGCCGCGGTCAACCAATCACAAGCCGGGAGGCTGGACGCGCTCATTTTAAAATGGGCGCGTGTCCAGCCTCCCGTGACGTCACGGCTTGTGATTGGTTGCGCCGCGGTCAACCAATCACAAGCCGGGAGGCTGGACGCGCTCATTTTAAAATGGGCGCGTGTCCAGCCTCCCGTGACGTCACGGCTTGTGATTGGTCAGGGCGGCCATATTGCCGGGACGCGGACCAATCACAGCAAGCCGTGACGTAATTTCGTCACGGCTTGCTGTGATTGGTCCGCGTCCCGGCAACGTGGCCGACCTGACCAATCACAAGCCGGGAATTCACGTAACCAAGTAATAGCGCGAATTTTAAACAAACAACGCTGCCGGTTCCCTCGCTGAAGTCCCGGCTGCGTCGGAGAGGTGAGTATAGCGATATTTTTTATTTTAATTCTCTCTTTTACACATTTTAACATTAATGTTGTTGCGATACCCGATACCCGATACCACAAGAGTATCGGAATCCCGGTATCGGAATTCCGATACAGCAAGTATCGGCCGATACCCGATACTTGCAGCATCGGAATGCTCAACACTACTCAGGACATAATTCAGTGGAGTGATTTCTGTCAGGAGAATTGCTTGGCCACATGTGTTTCTGCTGTGAGTTCAAGCATTCCTGAGTCACTTCTGGATTTTGTGGATGTGTTCTCTGAGAAGGGTTGTTCAGAGTTGCCACCACATCGCTCCTATGACTGTACTATCAGGTTTAAACCAGGGGCCAAATTGCCTAAAGCAAGGATGTTTAACATCTACGGTCCGGAGAGACAAGCGCTAAAGCTTGACCTCAGGGGGGGCGTACAACCTCATAAGAGTCCATCAATGTGATGAGTGGAAGACGGCTTTTAATACCCCTTAGGGTCATTTTGAAAATTTGGTGATGCCATTTGGGTTGACAAACGCACCTGCAGTGTTTCAACATTTCATAAATGATGTGTTCTCGCATGTTTTGAGGAAATTCGTTATTGTGTACCTAGATGACATCCTCATATATTCTTGCGACCGTGATACTCATTTAGATCATGTCAAGCAGGTGTTACAGCTTCTCAGAGAGAATAAGCTATATGCAAAACTGGAGAAATGTGTATTTTCGGTACAGGAGTTGCCTTTCTTGGGCTATATTGTGTCTGCTTCTGGGTTTAAAATGGACGCCGCTTAGGTGCAAGCGGTGTTGCATTGGGAACGGCCTGATAACCTAAAAGCACTTCAGCGGTTCCTTGGGTTTTCTAACTACTATAGGAAGTTTATCAAGGATTTTTCTGTCATTGCTAAACTTCTAACTGACATGACTAAAAAGGGTACCAATTTCTCCGTTTGGCCTGAGGCTGCTGTGTGCGCATTTGAATCTCTTAAGAACAAGTTTGTTTCAGCTCCCATTCTTGTGCAGCCAGATGTATCGAAACCTTTTGTTGTAGAAGTCGATGCGTCTGAGGTTGGTGTGGGGGCGGTGCTGTCACAAGGCTCATCCTTGAGCGGTTTGCGTCCATGCGCCTATTTTTCCAAGAAACTGTCGCCCGCCGAACGTAACTACGATATCGGCAACAGAGAGTTGTTGGCAATCAAATTGGCCTTTGAGGAATGGCGACACTTCTTGGAGGGGTCGGTTCATCAGGTTACTGTTTCTACCGACCATAAGAATTTGCTTTATTTGGAGTCTGCTAAGCGTCTGTCTCCCAGGCAGGCTCGCTGGGCATTGTTTTTCACGCGGTTCAACTTTGTTGTCACTTACAGACCTGGTTCTAAAAAGACTAAGGCGGATGCTTTGTCCAGGTGTTTTCCGGGGGGAGAGCCTCGGGAAGATCCAGTACCCATCCTCTAAAAGGGTATTATGGTTTCGGCTCTCACTACCGAGGTTGAGGCTGAGATTGCCGAGGCCCAGGAGGAGGTACCACCAGAGCTTCCCATTAACAAAACGTTTGTACCGCTTCATCTCTGCTTAAAGGTTTTGGTGGAGCATCATGATGCTGTCCTGGCTGGCCATCCAGGGGTTAGGGGTACCTTGGAGTTGGTGTCACGTCGGTTTTGGTGGCCCAAGATCCGATTGGACGTGGTCTCATACGTTTCAGCTTGCACCACGTGCGCTAGGGCTAAGACGCCCCGCTCCCGTCCTGTTGGCACTCTACTTCCTCTCGAGGTACCTAGTAAGCCATGGACGGAAATCTCCATGGATTTTATCACTGACATGCCCTCCTCAGCTGGGAACACGGTCATCTTGGTGATTGTTGATCAGTTCTCAAAAATGTCGCACTTTGTGTCTTTGCCTTCGTTGCCTAACACTAAGACTCTGGCTCAGGTATTTGTGCAGGAGGTGGTCAGACTTCATGGGGTTCCATCTGACATCGTTTCTGATAGGGGGTCTCAGTTTGTGGCAAAATTTTGGAAAGCATTTTGTTCACGGCTGGGGATCAAGTTATCTCATTCTTCGGCATTTCATCTTCAGTCAAATGGTCAGACCGAGCGTATAAATCAAAATTTGGAACAGTACTTATGCTGCTTTGTTTCGGATAACCAGGAGGAGTGGTCGAAGTTCCTTCCTTTGGCTGAGTTTGCCATCAATAATCACCGTCAGGAGTCATCTGGGGAGTCTCTGTTTTTTTGTGTTTACGGGCTTCATCCTCAATTTTGTACTTTGAGTCAGGGGGGCTCTTCCGGCGTCCTGGAGGAAGACCAGTTAGGAGCACAATTATCATCAGTCTGGAGGAGAGTTAAACAACGCCTGTTGAGTGTGGGTGCTAGGTACAAACGTGTGGCTGACAGTAGGCGTGTGCCAGGTCCGGACCTGAGTGTGGATGACTGGGTGTGGTTATCCACAAAAAACATAAGACTCAAAATACCATCCCTTAAATTGGGTCCACGGTTTATTGGTCCATTTAGAGTCGCCGCTGTCATTAACCCAGTAATGTACCGGTTGGAGCTTCCTACGGTCTATAAAATACACAACTTGTTCCACAGATCATTGTTAAAGAAGGTTGTGGGTCTTGTGGACGCGACACCAATGCCTTCCCCAGTCTTGGTGGATGGTAATTTGGAATTTGAAGTCTCCAAGGTGGTTGACTCTCGTGTAGTGCGCCGCACTTTACAGTACTTGGTACACTGGCGTGGTTATGGGCCTGAGGAGAGGTCCTGGGTATCAGCCTCAGACGTTCATGCAGATCGGCTGGTCAGGTTGTTTCACCGCCGCCATCTGGACAAGCCAGGTCCTATAAGCCGTGAGGGCCCTGGGATCCCTCGTAGAAGGCGGGGTACTGTCATGTCGGACGCTGTTCCGACCAGGTCGTCCGACAGACAGCGGTAATTCTGCTTTTGTCCACTATGCGCTCATTGGCGTCGGCTAGATTTTATCTAGCTGGTCCGGGGTTAATTTACCTGGTGCTCGGATTGGAAGCTGGGCCATGCCCACTGCCTTTAAATAGTTCTCCTGAACATTGGGCGTCGCCGATTATAGCTTCTGTCTTGTGCGTGGATATCTCGGTCTGGAGTTGTGAGCTAAGTAGTTGGAGTATCGTTGCTGGTGGTGTATTTTCCTTTGTCTTATTTTCTCCTTCCCATATTTGTATTTGTTTTGCCCTTTGCACTTATAGTGTATTCCTGAGTGACTGCGGCGTGGTGCTTATTTTTCCTTTATCCTTGTCTGTGCTAACTGTGGGTATTGGAGTGTGGTCTCTTCACTGGTGGGGGGGTGGTGGTTTCAGCCTAGGGTTGAAACAGGAGATAGGGCGAGGGTGGAGGCCCAGACATGCACACCATCAGTGTAAACTCTGGGAGAGGGTCAGTCAGGGTTTCACTAGTCTGAGGGAAATCGCAGGGGCCCGGGTTATCCGCTCTTTCCTACCTAGGTGTCCCATGACAGATATGTGCACATAGACTCCCCTGCCTACCTAGCGCTGCAATCTATGTACCCCCCAATTAGGCCTAAAAAGGACTGTTGGTTTGTCAGGATTTGTGGATTCTGTTAGGGTAGACCCACACTATCTAATAAAATAATGAATCTGACTCTATCTCAGCAGCAGCCCTCCCTGCACTAGCTGAGTCGGGAGCAGAATGCACTGAGCAGGGCGGCGTCAGGTCTCTGATAGACCTGATGATGCTGTGCGGCCAGCCAATCACTGTAATACCACAACAAAGATGACTACAGTATTACAGTACATGGCAGACAATCCATGGATGTTCATTGGCGCTCTAAAGAGGGCCAAAATTGCAGGGCGGAGACCCGAGCTCCCGCCAAATAATCCCAGAAATGCTCGGTGCTCGCCGAGTGCACTGAGTACCATGATACTCGGGTGAGTACCGAGTAGTGGTGAGCATGCTTATGCAGCGCCCCAGAGTCCTGGTCGTTGCAGTACTGATGCTCCACTACTAAGGGGAGTGATGGTACGTCTGATGGCACTAAAGGAGTTCACCTGACCAGGTATCACAGTCACACATTACACTTCACACTCCGGCCACCAGGGGGAGCAAAGGGTTCTATGTATTAGGACACTCTGGTAAAACTGGGGGCTGGATAGGAAGTTAGGGAGAAGCTGACTGGGTTTTGCCCAGGCAACACCTAGTGAGAGAAGAGGTTGCTTGGGAACATTCAGGGGGGTCCTTGTCAGGGGTGGGATCCTGACAGAGGCCTAGCAAAAAGGACAGATCGTTACGGAGCCGCGCCTGCACTTCATTGCGGCGGTATCTTAAGAAACGACAAGAAGCGAGGTTCTACTGAGGCACGTAGCCGATGGCCGGAACGCCGAGGAAGTATTGGGCTCTACGCATTACTTCAAACCAACGGCAGGGAAGTTAATTTTAGGTTGGCTGCCTCACCTTAATCACCTAATGAAGACAACAGAGGCAATTGTGGGAGAGGGGCTTCTCTAGGGTCCCTATAAAATAACTCCAGGCCTACCCCGTCATACGGGTGCGTCCTATCCATATCATCTGGGGACGGAGAGAAAGAACAGAAACATACACGACAGTTGTGAGGACTATCCCATGGTGCTCAGCAGGGAAGTACTACAACACCCAGGCGTTAGTAGGTAGGCACTGATTTCCACCTGCAAAGGGAACTCTGGATGTGCCTTCGGACCGGCTGATCTCAGCCAGCCCTGTTAGCAGTGCTCTGGATTGCGGATGCCGAAGCCTTCAGTAAAGAGGTAAAGAGACTGCAACCCTGTGTCCTTGTTATTTACTGCGACCTACACCGCCACCTACACCTTTTATTGGGCGCCCCTTTTGCAGGACCACGGACCGGGTCAGGCCACCGTGACATCCTCAGACCCGAGAGACCCGGATCCGAGTACCCCGCTGTCCTGCGTTTGGGGGCCGCTCCAACTTGGCGTCACAAACAGGATCTACTTAAGCCTGAGGAATGAGGTCATGTGTGCCTTGGAACTGTGACTGAATTGTGCGTGAATCGTGATTTATTGCAAAGACTGTGTATTGCTATTTGCCGCCAAAAATTCCTGCCAAAACCGCCGCCATTACAGCGCCACGAGGAGCGCAGGAGAAGAAGAAGGGCATGGATTTGTGGGCGTGGACGAACTGAAGAGCGTGAAAGACAATGGCCGCCCAGTCTAAGTATTTCTGTACCTTGAGGAGGTGTCTGTCAGCAGCCGAGATCCGCCTCCTGATTCTCAATGGAGGGCAGAGACAAAGAAAGCGAAACCGCCCATGAAGGAGAGAGCGGGAAAAGGACAAAGAAGAAGTCAGCCACGTGGAGGACCCCATGGCCAGCCACCCGGAGTCGGAGCGTGGGGTCGGAGCAGAGGACTCCCCCAGCTACCCGGAGGGGCACCGTAACCAGGCCTCCACCGCTGATGTTGATTTCCTGCAGGCCGGCGTGGAAGAGCTCAGCGACCAACTCCTGCGGACGCAGCTGAGCACTGAGGCCGGGTGGAAGAAGATCTTCATTGGGAGCCTCACCAGACGCCTGTCGGCAGCCTCGTCTGGTCCGGAGCAGGAAAGAAGTTCCAGCGCTCCGAAGCCAGAAAGCAAGGCCCTGCCGGAAAGCGAGATGCTGCAAACAGAGATGACAACGTCGAAGCACAAGGCCTCGCGACCAGCGTTCCAGACCCCAGTGGAGAAAGAGCAGACCGGCACCGGAGGGACTGCATCTGAAGCAGGTATGAAGGACGACCCTGCCCTGATGACCGACACCACTCCAGCGACTGCTAGTGCCACAGCTGCTGACTCCATTCCAGTGACTGATCTTGCAGCAGCCGCTACCTCTGCTGCAGCAAATGCCCATACTCAAGCTGCGCAGACCTCCATCGCTGCGCATGACTTAACCGTACATGAAAGATGGATTAATGGCATTTATCCAGCACTGGGTGTAATCCTGGACCTCACTTTTCCCAGGCCAAGAAGGGTTAAGTGCCAGGTGCCGCCCTGGAAGCCGTCCAACTAAACCTCGGAAACCTGAAACTGTAAATAGTTAACTGTTTGCTTTCCTGCTGTTTTGCTGCTTTAAACCCGACCAGGGTTAGTCCTTAAAGGGATCCCTTCGTTTACCCGGGATCCCTATTGTTTTATGTTTTGCACCAAGTTTATCACTGTTTTAAAAGACTACCGAATCATGGACGGTGAATGGTTCACAAACTGTGTTGTATATAGTTTGACCTTCTTAAATGTGCCCTCTACTGGTTTTACAAAGGAAAGAGCTTTTTGAAGAGACTGTTCCTGGATACAGCACAGAAGCTCTTGTTAATTACAGACTTGCAGCTTGAGAGTTGCACTACCTCAAAGAGACTTGAAGTGTCCCTCTTAAAGGGGATGTTCACTGTTGCAATTAGTCAAGATATAATGTTGCTTTAAGAAAGTTGGAAAGTAATGATGTTTTACATAGTAGTATGTAGATAGATAGTGATAAGGAATAGGACTGTTGATAATGAATAAAATTGAAGTTAAAGTGATTATCGGAACTAATGATAGAGATCCAAGGAAAGATGCAGTAGGCCCGTGGGGGTAGACCAGAGAGTCCTGCATAGGAGAAAGAGAGCTCAGGAAAATGTTAATTTGCACTTTTAGTTTTGTAGTATGCCTTTAGTGGGTTCCTGCCTTACGCCCTTAAAGGAGAAGTTGAATTATTATTCGAGAAAAGTTTGCACTTAAGTAGATAGTGAGTAGTATACCCGGCTGGGTAATCATAGTTATTTATAGTCAGTTATTTAATAAATGTTATTTAAGACCTTAAGCACTATGTAAATATGTTTTGTTTGTAATGTTCAAGTGTCCTTACCTCCCATAAAGGGAAGCACTGTTAAATTTACTTGTTTATTGCATTTCAAAATTTTGTATGTCTTTTGCTACCATGTATTGTTGTTCTTATTTCCCAGTCCGGGAGTACTGGATTTAACCGGGGGGAGTGCAGCGCCCCAGAGTCCTGGTCATTGCAGTACTGATGCTCCGCCACTAAGGGGAGTGATGGTACGTCTGATGGCACTAAAGGAGTTCACCTGACCAGGTATCACAGTCACACATTACACTTCATACTCCGGCCACCAGGTGGAGCAAAGGGTTCTATGTATTAGGCCACTCTGGTAAAACTGGGGGCTGGATAGGAAGTTAGGGAGAAGCTGACTGGGTTTTGCCCAGGCAACACCTAGTGAGAGAAGAGGTTGCTTGGGAAGATTCAGGGGGGTCCTTGTCAGGGGTGGGATCCTGACAGAGGCCTAGCGAAAAGGACAGATCGTTACGGAGCCGCACCTGCACTTCATTGCGGAGGTCTCTTAAGAAAGGACAAGAAGCAAGGTTTATTGTGGAGAAGTGAGAAACAAGATCACAGCACAAAGGCGAAAGAACCAGTAGGAGTCGTGCCCCGAGATCGGCAACATTCTACTGAAGCGCGTAGCCGGTGGCCAGAACTCCCGAGGAAGTATTGGGCTCTACGCATTACATCAAACCAATGGCAGGGCAGTTAATTTTAGGTTGGCTGCCTCACCTTAATCACCTAATGAAGACAACGGAGGCAATAGTGGGAGAGGGGCGTCTCTAGGGTCCCTATAAAATAACTCCAGGCCTACCCCGTCATACGGGTGGGTCCTATCCATATCATCTGGGGGATGGAGAGAAAGAACAGAAACATACACGACAGTTGTGAGGACTATCCCGTGGTGCTCAGCAGGGAAGTACTACAACACCCAGGCGCTAGTAGGTAGGCACTGATTTCCACCTGCAAAGGGAACTCTGGATGTGCCTTCGGACCGGCCGGTCTCAGCCAGCCCTGTTAGCAGTGCTCTGGATTGCGGATGCCGAAGCCTTCAGTAAAGAGGTAAAGAGACTGCAACCCTGTGTCCTCGTTATTTACTGCGACCTACACCGCCACATACACCTTTTATTGGGCGCCCCTTAGCAGGACCATGGACCGGGTCGGGCCACCGTGACATCCTCAGAACCGAGAGACCCGGATCCGAGTACCCCGCTGTCCTGCGTTTGGGGGGCGCTCCAACTTACTCATCACTAGAAGTTAGCTGCCTCTGTATCCTTCCTCATATATGCCATTTGGGTATAAGGACATCAGAAATGAACAAGTAAAGCAGCACCAGTAAGCAACCATCCTATTTGTCCTGATGTAGCATTCAAAGTATCCATGTAAAGACATGAAGATTGCTAACTTTCCAACATATATGGTATATGATGGTTTGTATATGGTACCACAAAATGGCCTGCACAAAGGATTTTATTATTTGCATTCAAGGAACACTTGAATTTTTACCGTCTCATCCCTGTACAAGGATTCAGGTATGTTACAAAGTCACCTGGGTTAGGACTGCGGAGTAGATGTTGGCCTGTAGATTGACGTTTCAGCTTGCAATATGGCCTTTTTCAAGAAGTATGTGGAGAGGAAGGGGTCAATGGGAGCTGGATGGCCTGTTCAGGGAGCCAGAAACAAACTCATACCAAGAGATATGCTAAAACCAGAAAATGCTAGAAGTGTGGACGCAAACCGTGTCCCATGTGCCGCTCGTCGTGGGTATCCAGCACCCAATGACCCCTTCCTCTCCAGATAGTTCTAGAAAAAGTCCATATTACAGGCCGAAACATCGACTTGTTTGTATTATCCAAACTCTATTCTATGCACAATAAAAACTCTTGCAGCATTTTTTGAGTGCCAAAGTTATATTTTTGATTGATTTTTTTTCTGCCGGGCACCACACGTCCATGGCTGAGCACCCCCCTTCTTTCACTTATTTTGGCCTGTAGATTGAGTCAGAAGGGAATACTTTATAAGCCAGGTCAATACCTGGAAGATGGCAACAAAGCAACCAAGACCAACTTGTAAGGAAAGAATGTAGTCAAGTTGATGTCTAGGATTAAAGCCAGAACAGAACTAGAGCTGATCAGGGAAAAGCAGCAAGAGAAAAGCTACATTATAGACTGATAATATAGTTATAAGGACTGACAGTAAGAGGAAGATTTCAATGTGCTCAAGAATTGGTCTGCTGACTAGATCTGCAAGATCTAACTTACATGAATAGGAATAAAATCAACTGGGCAGCAGTACAGGCAGCAGAGCAGAAGGATCAGAGACTATATTAATGTCCAGCAGCAGAGGGAAATGATAATCTGGGCAATGAACACACCACCCAGCAAAGATAACAACTTTTAGCCCCCTGCCTTATAGCATGGAATTTGGCACTCCAAGGTAGATGTAAGTAAATGAGATTTTTTGTTTGAAAAAACAATCCTTTAATAGGATCATATGACCTTTCTGTCTTTAAAGTACACCTTCATCAGAAAAGGACATGTAGAAAAAGGAAAACATGCAATCAAAAGAATTTCAATCATAAAAACCGGGAGAAGAAAAAACAGAATACATATCTAATGTAGATGTATATAAAGTATACAAGGTACAAGATAGTGACAAAAAGGCACAACATTGTACAAACAAATATAATGTACAGGGTATTAAAGTATGCATTTCTGTGCATAACAAAATGTGTGTCTCATAAACAATAGTTCTATGATGTCTTACCAAAGCATAGTTTGACTTATGACTGTCACTGGGTTATGCAGATTTTACCATCTGGAAATAGAGTATGCGCATAGTATAGATCAAAAATTGCCTGCAACAAAAGGATTGCCTAACATTTCTATATAATACAATTATGCAATTTAATTCCTCACCAGATTGCAGAAAACATAGATATTCTCCCTTTTTCATCCTTTTTTCTCCCTTTTTCTTTTCCCTTTTCCCATTTTCTCTTATTTTTCTCTTTTTCCACTTTCTATTTCTTTAGTTTATCTTCATTTATTATTATTCATGTGTGTTATTCCTTTTTTTGCTATTCATCTTTTGTTGCATACATAATTTTACCACATATTTAGACAGTGACTGAATCTTCATGATTTGAGCTTTGCATCCCACTTTTTTGGATTTAACCCCTTAACCCCCGGAGCTTTTTGGCATTTTCGTTTTTCTCTCCACTCCTTCCCAGAGCCATAACTTCTTTATTTTTCCATCAATATGGCCATATGGGGGCTTATTTTTTGTGAGACAAGTTGTTCTTTTGAATAATACCATTGGTTTTACCATGTCATGTACTAGAAAATGGGAAAAAAATTCCAAGTGTGGTGCAATTGCAAAAAAAAGTGCTATCCCACTCTTTTTTTTTGTTTGGCTTTTTGCTAGGTTCACTAAATGCTAAAACTGACCAGCCATTATGATTCTCCAGGTCATTATGAGTTCATAGACACCAAACATGCCTAGGTTCTTTTTTATCTAAGTGGTGAAAAAAAATGGCAAACTTTGCTAAAAATAAAATTGCGCAATATTCCGTTACCCATAGCGTCTCCATTTTTTGTGATCTGGGGTTGGGTGAGGGCTTATTTTTTGTGTGCCGAGCTTAAGTTTTTAATGATACCATTTTGGTCTAGATACGTTCTTTTGGTCGCCCTTTATTGCATTTTATTGCAGTGTCACGGAACCAAAAAACTTAATTCTGGCGTTTTGACATTTTTCTTGCTATCAATCAGGTTAATCCTTTTTGGTATTGATAGATCGGTTGATTCTGAACGCGGCGATACCAAATATCGGTAGGTTTGATTTTATTTTGGTTTAAATTGTTTTATTTTGAATGGGGCGAATGGGGGGTGATTTTAACTTTTATATTTTTTTATTTTTTCATATTTAAAAAAAAAATGTATTTTGCCATGCTTCAATAGCCTCTATAGGAGGCTAGACGCTGCCATAACTTGATCGCTTCTGCTACATAGAGGCGATGTTCAGATCACCTCTATCTAGTAGAATTACAGCATTGCTATGAGCGCCGACCACAGGGTGGAGCTCATAGCAATCTGGCATCAACAACCATAGAGGTCTCAAGGAGACCTCTGGTTGTCATGCCGATACACCGATGACCCCCGATCATGTGACGGCGGTGCGCGCATTTCTGGCCGGATGGCCAGATAACAGAAATTTAGGTTGTACAGTACTGATGCTAACAGAACTAGCGATTCTCTTGGTACGCTTAGGGCAATCAGAAATAACATGAGCAGAATCGCCGCAGTAAGAACACAACCTATTCTGACATCTGAATCCTTGTCGTTCAGCTCTAGACACAATCCTATCACACTGCATAGGCTCAGGACTCCACTCGGAAGACAATGCCATAGTGTGCACAACTCTGTGCTCGCGCAAGCGCCGATCAATCTGAATGGCCAGAGACATAGAATCACTCAGACCAGCAGGCGTGGGGAACCCCACCATAACATCTTTAACGGATTCAGAAAGACCCTTTCTGAAGATTGCCGCCAAGGCATCCTCATTCCATTTAGTCAGTACAGACCATTTTTTAAACTTCTGGCAATATGATTCTGCCGCTTCTTGACCATGAGACAGGGCCAACAAGGTCTTCTCAGCATGAACCACTGAATTAGGTTCGTCATACAATAACCCAAGCGCCTGAAAAAAGGTGTCTACATTAAGCAACGCCGGAATCCCAGGTTCCAGGGCAAATGCCCAATCCTGGGGGTCACCACTCAGCAGAGATATAACAATTTTAACCTGCTGGATGGGATCACCAGAGGAACAGGGTTTCAGAGCAAAAAACAGTTTACAGTTTTTAAAGCTCAGAAATTTGGACCTATCCCCAAAAAACAAATCAGGAGTTGGAATTCTAGGCTCTAAAACCGGAGTCTGAACGATATAATCGGAAATACCCTGTACTCTAGCAGCAAGTTGATCCACACGAGAAGCCAATCCCTGAACATCCATACCAGCGCCGAACTCCTGAGCCACCCAGAGGTAAAGAGGGAAAAAAAAACACAACAGACTACAGAAAAAAAATGGCTCAGCACTTTCCTTCCCTTCTTCTGAGATGCGGTTAACTCATTGTTGGCCAGTTGTACTGTTATGATCTGGTGGCCTAAGAGCAGCATGAGACGTACTCTGGAGAAGGTGGTACCTGTACTGACCGCAGACCCTGAACTTAACACCGCAACTAGAAGTAGCCGTGGAATGTACCTAGCGCTCCCTAGACATCTCGACACAGCCGGAGGACTAATTACCCCTAGAGATAGAAAATGGAAAACTATCTTGCCTCAGAGAAAATCCCCAAAGGATAGACAGACCCCCACAAATATTGACTGTGAGAGGAGAGGAAAAAACATACACAGACTGAAATGAGAATTTAGCAAAGGAGGCCACTTCTAGCTAAATAGAAAGGATAGGACAGAGTACTATGCGGTCAGTATTAAAACACTAGAAAATATCCACCACAGAAAATACAAAATCTCCACACCTAACTAAAGATATGGAGGGTATATCTGCATCTCCAGAGATACCAGCTTGGCTAAACAAATCCTTATACAGACCAAGCTGGACAAGACAAAAACATGGAAAAGAACTGAACAATAAGGCCACAGCATGTGGACAGCAAAAATCAAGGCCAGAACTTATTTTTGTTGAAATGAACTGCAAAGCAGAAGACACCAGGAAGGGATGTGAATCCTCCAGGAACAATGGACAACTGGCACTGACTAAAGGGTGAAGCAAGACTAAATAGCCCAGTCAAAATTGCAAAAAGTGAACACACCTGATAAATGCTGCGATTCAGAGAAAGCAGCGCTACCACTTACAACCACCGGAGGGAGCCCAAGAGCAGAATTCACAACAGTCACCTGTTCCCTGAAATATTCTATGTCTGCCAGGGTGCATTTCAACAATGACACCTGGACAAGGAAGCATGGACATGGGAATTACAGCTAGATGACGGGGCACTGGGTGACTCTAGTAGCTGTATGGGCAGTCAGGGAAGGGACTGCTCCACAAGTCTTGCAGTCCCAAAGGCTTGCATTGTGCTTGGGTATGGAAAAATAAACCACTACACACCATAACATGGATAACTAAACTGCTAAACAACAGGGTTTGGAGAAGTAAACTACTAAACAGCTAGGGTTATAGAACTAAACCACTACACACCATATGATGGATAACAAAGCTAATAGACAACAGGGGTTGGAGAACTAAACTACTAAACAGCTATGATTGCAGAACTAAACAAATACACACCAGAACATGGAGAACTAAGCTACTAGACAACATAGATTAGGGAACTTAACTACTAAACAGCTTGAGTTGGAAAACTATACTACTAAACATCAGGGGATGGATACTTAAAGCACTAGACAGCGAGGTGTCAATAGACCCCAAGTCTTGGAATCTTGAAGGCTTGTGGAACAAACCTCTGTATCTAACACTTCCTCCAGTGCTTCTGCCTCCTCCACCTCCTTTAGGGCCTCCACCTGTGCCCTCAACTTCTGCCTTAATGAAACAGAGTTTCCAACACTGCAGAGGGAATCCTGTTGTGAATTCCACTCTTGGGCTCCCTCCGGTGGTTGTAAGTGGCACTTTTGTGAGTTCTGCTCTTGGGCTCCCTCCGGTGGATTTAAGTGGAACTGCTGCTCCTTGGATTTAGCAGTCAGCAGCTGCTTCCACTGATCGTCTATTCTGGCTCGGCTATTTATCCTGGCTCCATCCTTCAGCCAGTGCCAGTTGTCAATGGTTCCTGCTTGGATTCACATCTCTCTTGGATTTCCCTGATATTCTGACCAGTTCAGCAAAGATAAGTCCTTGCTTTGTTCTTTTTCTTTCAACTTGTTGTGGACTTAATCGTTCAGCACATTCTTTGTTTTTTCTAGTCCAGCTTGTCAGTATGGATTTATTCAGTTAAGCTGGAAGCTCTGGGAAGCAGATTTACCCTCCGCACCTTTAGTCAGGTGTGGAGATTTTTGTAAAATCTGTTGTGGATTTTTCTAGTTTTTAATACTGACCGCACAGCATTCTGTCCTGTTCTATCTATCTAGCTAGATTGGCCTCCTTTGCTTCATCCTAGTTTCATTCTGTGTATGTCATTTCCCTCTCCACTCACAGTCAATATTTGTGGGGGGCTGTCTGTCCTTTGGGAATTTTCTCTGAGGCAAGATAGCTTTCCTGTTTCTATCTTTAGGGGTAGTTAGTCCTCCGGCTGTGACGAGGTGTCTAGGGAGTGACAGGAACATCCCACGGCTACTTCTAGTGTTGTGTTAAGCTCAGGAACTGCGGTCAGTACAGGTACCACCTCCTCCAGAGCATGTCCATGTTGCTCCTAAACCACCAGTTCATAACAGAATCCCCCCCCAACTCTGTACTGTGCAACAATGGCTAACCACAATCAGAGAGTGTTTAAATTAATATTCCTTGGAGATCTCAGTCATACTGCTATGACACAGTTGTGGACAGCTATCCATGCCGAAGTTGAGCAAAGGCTGCCTACACTCAACCTGGTGCCAGGGATGGTCGTGTGCAATAAAGGTGCAAACCTGGTGGCAGCCCTACACCAGGCCAACCTTACATATGTGTCTTGCATGGTTCGCATCCTCAACCTGGTGGTACAGCAATTCCTACACCACTGTCTCAACATTGATGCGCTGCTGTAGAAAACACTATTGTGTGTTCACTTTCACCATTCTCTTAAGTTGGTATAGAAATCTTTTGGACTACTGGGTAACTGATATATGAAGTGACCACACCACTGAATTCAATTCTGCACATCTTGCAGCAACCGTGGCAGTAGCGCCAAGACCTGGTGCAGTATGATATTTTGCATAGCCTGGCACAATGTAGTATGGACGTGGTGCAATTCACACTTGCGTAGCGGACACAGATGAAGGACCTCTGCACCCTTCTGCATGTTTTCAAAATGGCTCCTAAGTAGTGTTGAGCATTCCGATACCACAGGTATCGGGTATCGGCCAATATTTGCGGTATCGGAATTCCGATACCGAGTTCCGATATTTTCAGTATATTGGATACCGGAATCGGAAGTTCCAACAATTTAAAGTGCCCGAATTCAGCCAATGAGGAATGATTAGAAGTGTGGGCACATTCTGTTCTGCATGGTGGGCATGGAAGTACTGGCATGGCTGTGATTGGCTGCTGAAATGATGTCATGATGCACTATAAAAGTCGCTGCCGCCATTTAGGGCTCACTCTGCTGTGAATTCAGTTAGGGACAGGACGCTGTGTTCTGACTGAGGGCCAGTTTAGAGATAGCGATTTGCTTCATTGTGCTTTACCAAGGCTAATTTAGCAACCGCTGTGTGAGATCCTTGCTTTTGCCTTGCAGCGCTGTTCACAGCTGTCTGCAAGGTCTCTGTGTATGTGAGTGCACATCGCTCCTTAGTCTGTCTGCAGCCACAGCAGGTTGTAGTCAGCTCAGAGTGTGTCACTGCCTCATACTGTTCTATCCATTGTCCTTTTTTGCAATTAGTGCAGCCTGCTGCACATTTTTTCAAATATTTCCTATTAGTGGCTTTCCATCCGTATCCAGCTAAATTGTGGAAAAACACTACATAGGATTACATAGAGCAGCTTTTTTTGGCCTTGCAGTTCTGTTTATGGCTGTCTGCACGATCTCTGTGTGAGTGCACATCGCTCTGTAATCTGTCCGCAGCCACAGCCGGTTGTAGTCAGCTCAGGGTGCGTGACTGCCTCATACCGTTCAATCCATTGTCCGTTTTTGCAATTAGTGCAGCTTGCTGCACATTTTTTCAAATTTATCCTATTAGTGGCTTTCTCTCCGTATCCTGCTAGATTGTGGAAAAACACTAAATAGGATTACATAGAGGAGCTTGTTTTGGCCTTGCAGCGCCATTCACGGCTGTCTGCACGGTCTGTGTGTGAGTGCAGCTCACTCTGTAGTCAGTTCTGCAAAAAATAAAATAAAATTAATAAAGTTCACCAAACACACCACATTACAGTTGTGTAGGCCACATTAGCTCATATTAAAGTCTAGTCCACACTTTAGAAAATTAGTGTTTCTTATACCTGTTAGGAGCTGTTCAGGAATAAGCACACTAATCCCTTAGTACTTTTCTGCTTATCTTTATCAGTCAACCAAGATGAAGAAGGCAGGGAGTAAGGCACGTGGACGTGGGCGTGCGCGCGGAGCAGGGAGAGGACGTGGGGATTCTGTGCCTGCTGCGGGCACCGGTGACTCATCATCACCCAGTTTCAGCAGGGAACAGTCCTTCATGCGCAGCTTTGTAGGAGATAGCCGTACACCGCTGCTGTGTGAAGAACAAATTGAAGCCGTTGTCGGATGGATGGCAGCTAATGCATCAACTTCAATTAGTGCCACATCCTCTCAGGCACAGAGCACTGGGGAGCACCCATCTGTCTCTTCACCACCTGCCAAATTGCCCAGGCAGTCAGAGAGCCCAGGACAGGAGCCATCTCTACTTCTGTTCTATGAATCTCTTGGCTTGGAAACAGGGGGCCAGCCAAGCAGCATTGGAGAAATGGAAGAAGAGGCGGTATACAGTGATGCCCAACAGCTTTGTCTCTCTTACTCTGAAGAGATGGGTGGGCCAGTGCCTCCGGTCACCACACCGCAGTACGCATCTAATGATGAGACTCAGGTGCCACTTTCTGGTGCGTACTGTGCTGCTGAGACTACCCAGGAGAAGCAGTTGGTGGCAGAAGGTAGTGTAGATGATGAGGTCCTTGACCCATCTTGGCGTGAGGTACAGGAAGGTGGTGGGAGCAGCTCTGAGGAAGAGATTCCCCGAACGGGCCAAAGAGGGAGAGGGAGGGGGAAGATTGTGGTTCCTGTAGCCTCCACTTCGGCACCCGTTAGGAGCATGCCTTTTCCAAAAGCCAAAACGGGCGCTCCCAAGACTTGCAGTGCCTGGGCCTTTTTTGACACAGTTGCAGATGACATTTGCTTTGTCAAATGCAAGGTGTGTCATCAGAAAGTCAAAAGAGGGAAAAATGTCAGCAACCTCAATACCACAAATATGTGGAAACATGTGCAGACCAAGCACGCGGTGGAGTTACAAAAACACACTGAAGAATTAGGCCAACCAACAGCGGCACCTACCACCTCTTCAGCTCGTGTTGTTGCCTCTTCCTCTAGCTCACACACAGCTGGTTCGGCTTCCTCACAGGATCGCCATGGAAGAACCTATGGCACTGTTGTCCAGAGACCCACTGTAATTCCACCAACAGCACCATGTTCCCAGTCATCCTCACACGCCCAGTCTACAGCCATCGGTAGCACAGGCATGGGAGAAAAGGCGGCCATTCTCGGCAAACCCCCCCCGAGCACAGGCTCTGAATGCTGGCATTGCAAAACTACTGTCCCTTGAAATGCTGTCATTCAGGCTGGTGGAGACTGACAGCTTCCGTAACTTGATGGCATTGGCAGTCCCACAATACAATGTGCCCAGCCGCTTTTATTTCAGCAGGCAAGCCGTCCCTGCCCTGCACAAGCATGTGGAGGGACACATAAAACACGCGCTACTGAACGCCATTGGTAGCAAGGTCCACCTCACAACCAATGCGTGGACCAGTCACCATGGACAGGGGTGATACCTTTCCCTCACTGCCAATCGGGTTAATGTTGTTGAGCTGGGTACAGATCGTGTGAGTGGCGCAGGACGTGTTCTGCCAACTCCAAGGATTGCAGGAATCCAGTTTGTACACATTGACTCCTCCTCATACACAAGTTCCTCAGAATCATCGCTGCAGGAGCCGTCACGGTCCACCTCTACATGGACCCGTGAACGTTTACCTGTTACGACCGACATGAGCACAGCTGTGGCCAAACATCAACAGGCCGTCTTGAAATTAATTTCTTTGGGCAATCGAAGCCACACAGCGCAGGAGCTCTGGAATGCCATCAAGCAGGAGAGCGACATGTGGTTTGTGCCAGCGAATCTCCAGCCTGGCATGGTAGTGTGTGACAATGGCCGAAATCTGGTGGCAGCTCTTGCCCTAGGCAACCTTACTCACATCCCATGTCTGGCACATGTGCTCAACTTGGTCGTGCAGAGTTTTTTGAGGGACTATCCGGATCTTGATGCACTGCTGCACAAGGTCTGCCTAGAGTGTGCTCACTTGCGGCATTCCAGCATGGCAAGATTGTGCATTGCAGCTCTGCAGCGCTGATTCCGCCTTCCGGAACATCGCATCATATGTGACCTACCCACCAGGTGGAATTCCACGTTACATATGTTGGAGCGGTTGTGTGAGCAGCAGCCAGCAGTAATGGAGTACCAGCTGCATCAGGCGCAAAGAAATCGCACTCTGCGCCGTTCAGACTTCACAACCATTGAGTGGGCCACTATAAAGGACGTCTGCCAGGTTTTGCGTTTCTTCGATGATTCCACGTGGATGGCGAGTGCAGATGATGCACTAGTCAGCATGACTGTCCCCCTTATCTGCCTGCTTCAACAAACACTGCAAGCGCTAAGGGATGATGTTGTGGAAGAGGTGGAGGATGAGGAGTCACCAATTCCATCAGCTTCTGGACAGTCAGCGCCACGTGGTTCCTCACAAAGGACTAGGCAGGGGACACTTTGTGAGGAGGATGAGGAGGAGTCAATGGAGGAGGAAGACATCTGTCTAGAGGAGGGAGTTACACAATTCTCCAGTAGTCAGTGTGTAGAGCGAGGGTGGGGTGATGCAGAGCAGGCAGAGATCACGCCTCAAGCAGGGGACAGCGTTTCTTGGCCAGTTGGCAGTCTGCAGCACATGGCTGATTACATGCTACAGCGCCTGAGAAATGACCGCCGCATCGCCCACATTCTCAACACGGCTGATTATTGGGTGTACACCCTCCTAAATCCTCGCTACTGGGACAACTTACAAAGCCTCATAACACAGTTGAATCGGGAGCGTAAAATGCGGGAGTATTAAGACACACTGGTGAATTCCATCATCTTCTCCAGTCCAAATAAGAGCAGTGCTGCCTATGCTTTACAAAGCAGCTCAGTGCATCGAGGCAGTGGAGGAAGCTCTGCACAAAGAGGGAGCAGAAGCAGTGCCTCAGCACAAGGCAAGACCAGTATGGCCCAACTGTGGCACAGTTTTGTGTGCCCGCCACACATGTCTACACTATCACAGACGGCTCCAGTCATCAGGAGGCAACGTTTCCGTCAGATGGTGACAGACTACATGTCTTGCCCTCTTACTGTACTCCCAGACAGCTCTTCCCCCTTCAAATTTTGGGTCTCTAAACTGGATACATGGCCAGAGCTAAGCCAGTATGCATTGGAGGTGCTGACTTGCCCTGCTGCTAGTGTATTATCGTAACGCATCTTTAGTGCCGCAGGTGGTGTACTAACAGACCGTCGCATGCGACTATCCTCCGATAACGTTGACCGGCTTACTTTTCTGAAAATCAACAAGGCCTGGATCTCACAGGAATTTGCCACTCCTCTTCCAGATTAAATAATTGGTTGGCTACAGTATCCAGGTCTCCTGTTGCGTTCATGTTTCTACCACCTGAACTGTAATCCCTGGGCTCCAACACCGCCAGTTGATGCTCAGAAGTACCGTCTGCACAGTCAAAACACATGACCCAGTGTTATTTGGTTTCAGTAATGTCAGCTGATCCCCAGCTGTGTAGCCAGCAATGTGTCCTGCGACCGCCACACTGACACAACTACTGAAATTTAAGGGAACCTGTCCCCCCCAGGCGTTTGTTACTGAAAGAGCCACCTTGTGCAGCAGTAATGCTGCACAAGGAAAAGGTATCTCTTTTAGTTTAGCTCCTTGCACACGCAGAACTTAACACTTATAAAATGTGTCCCCTGATACCGTGAGACCGTCCCGGAGGTGGGACTTTCCTTCATAATGGGACGCAGCACAGCCGTCATTCCTACCCCCTTGGTGCCATGCGCCGCCTCCTCAGCATTGTTTGAATCTGTCCCGTAGCCTGCGCTGTTAAGTTATCCCTTGGCCATGCGCTGCCTGTCTTCTGATATCATTTGTTGTCAGGCTGCCTGCGCCTGTGCGGCCGCGCTGCCCGAGATCCCGCCTCGCAGTCTCTTCTGATTTAATCACACTGCGGGCCTGGGATCCATGGGCATGCACAGTGCATATCTTCACCTCAGGCTCTCACTCATATCCCTCCACCTTCTTCAGACTGTGCGCCGTCAGCTGATCCCTAATAGCATGCCACGGCCGTGACGCCACACAGTCTGAAGAAGCTGGAAGGAGGGGAGTGAGAGGCAAAGATATGCACTGCACATGCCCATGGATCCGAGGCTCACAGTGTGATTACATTAGACGACAGTGTGAGGTGGGATCTCGGGCAGCGCGTCCGCACAGGCGCAGCCAGCCTGACAACAAATGATGGCAGAAGATGGGCAGCGCTAACTGCGCATGGCCAAGGGATAACATAACAGCGCAGGCTACGGGAAAGATTCAAAGAATGCTGAGGAGGTGGCGCACGGCACCAAGGGGGTAGGAATGATGGCTGTGCTGCGTCCCATTATGAAGGAAAGTCCCACTTCCGGGATGGTTTCACGGTATCAGGGGACACATTTTATAAGTGTTTAGTTCTGCGTTTGCAAGGAGCATAATTAAAAGAGCCACCTTTTCCTTTTGCATCATTTGTGCTGCACAAGGTGGCTCTTTCAGCTACAAATGCCTGGGGGGGTTAAATTTCCCTTTCAACTTGCTCCAATTAAGCCTCGGCCTACACTCTGCTTCTCCTGCATTCCCTGGGCTCCAACACTGACAGTTGCTGTCCGGAAGTGCTGTCTGCACAGGCAATAGTTGCTCCTCTGTTATTGGGGTTCAGTAACGCTAGCTGCTCCCCTGCTGTGTTGCGGCAATAACTCTAGCCTGCTCCTCCTGCATTCCCTGGGCTCCAACACCGCCAGTTGCTGTCCGGAAGTGCTGTCTGCACAGTCAACAGTTGCTCCTCTGTTATTGGAGTTCAGTAACGCCAGCTGCTCCCCTGCTGTGTTGCGGCAAAAACTGTAGCTTGCTCCTCCTGCATTCCCTGGGCTCCAACACCACCAGTTGCTGTCTGGAAGTGCTGTATGCACAGTCAACAGTTGCTCCTCTGTTATTGGGGTTCAGTAATGCCAGCTGCTCCCCTGCTGTGTTGCGGCAATAACTCTAGCCTGCTCCTCCTGCATTCCCTGGGCTCCAACACCGCCAGTTGCTGTCCGGAAGTGCTGTCTGCACAGTCAACAGTTACTCCTCTGTTATTGGGATTCAGTAATGCCAGCTGCTCCCCTGCTGTGTGGCGGCAATAACTCTAGCCTGCTCCTCCTGCATTCCCTGGGCTCCAACACCGCCAGTTGCTGTCCAGAAGTGCTGTCTGCACAGTCAACAGTTGTTCCTCTGTTATTGGGGTTCAGTAACGCCAGCTGCACCCCTGCTGTGTAGCGGTAATAACTCTAGCCTGCTCCTCCTGCACTCCCTGGGCTCCAACACCGCCAGTTGCTGTCCAGAAGTGCTGTCTGCACAGTCAACAGTTGCTCCTCTGTTATTGGGGTTCAGTAACATCAGCTGCTCCCCTGCTGTGTTGCAGCAATAACTCTAGCCTGCTCCTCCTGCATTCCCTGGGCTCCATCACTGCCAGTTGCTGTCCGGAAGTGCTGTCTGCACAGTCAACAGTTGCTCCTCTGTTATTGGGGTAACCCTCGAGCCAATGACGCCACTCCTCAAATGCCCACTTCATGGCCAACAACTCCCGATTGCCAACATCATAATTCCGCTCAGCAGGCGAAAACTTCCTAGAGAAAAAGGCACATGGTCTCATTACAGAGCAACCAGGGCCTCTCTGCGACAAAACGGCCCCTGCCCCAATCTCAGAAGCATCCACTTCAACCTGAAAGGGCAGTGAGACATCAGGCTGGCACAAAACAGGCGCCGAAGTAAACCGGTGCTTCAACTCTTGGAAAGCTTCCACGGCTGCAGGAGCCCAGTTAGCAACATCAGAACCTTTCTTGGTCATATCCGTCAAAGGTTTAACAACGCTAGAAAAATTAGCGATAAAACGACGGTAGAAGTTAGCAAAACCCAAGAACTTCTGAAGACTTTTAACTGACGTGGGCTGAGTCCAATCATGAATAGCTCGGACCTTGACTGGGTCCATCTCCACCGCAGAAGGGGAAAAAATAAAACCCAAAAAGGGAACCTTCTGTACTCCAAAGAGACACTTTGAGCCCTTAACAAACAAAGCATTCTCACGCAAAACCTGAAACACCATCCTGACCTGCTCTACATGCGAGTCCCAATCATCAGAAAAAAACAGAATATCATCCAGATAAACAATCATAAATTTATCCATATACTTCCGGAAAATATCATGCATAAAGGACTGAAACACTGAAGGAGCATTAGAGAGCCCAAAAGGCATCACCAAGTACTCAAAATGACCTTCGGGCGTATTAAATGCAGTTTTCCATTCATCTCCTTGCTTAATGCGCACAAGGTTGTACGCACCACGAAGATCTATCTTGGTGAACCACTTGGCACCTTTAATCCGGGCAAACAAGTCCGACAACAGAGGCAAAGGATACTGAAATTTAACAGTGATTTTATTCAGAAGCCGATAGTCAATACAAGGTCTCAAAGATCCGTCCTTCTTGGCCACAAAAAAGAATCCCGCACCAAGAGGGGAAGAGGATGGACGGATATGCCCCTTCTCCAGAGATTCCTTGATATACGAACGCATTGCGGTATGCTCAGGTACAGACAGATTAAATAATCTTCCCTTAGGAAATTTACTACCTGGAATCAAATCTATAGCGCAGTCACAGTCCCTATGAGGAGGAAGAGCACTGGACCTGGACTCGCTGAATACATCCTGGTAATCATACAAATACTCAGGAACTTCCGAAGGAGTAGAGGAAGCAATAGACACCGGCGGGGAATCACCATGAATACCCTGACAGCCCCAACTTGACACAGACATTGCCTTCCAATCCAAGACTGGATTATGGGTCTGTAACCATGGCAGACCCAAAACGACCAAATCATGCATTTTTTGCAGAACAAGAAAACGAATCACCTCCCGATGTTCAGGAGTCATGCACATGGTTACCTGTGTCCAAAACTGCGGTTTATTTTCCGCCAATGGCGTAGCATCAATACCACTAAGAGGGATAGGATTTACCAACGGCTCAAGAACAAAACCACAGCGATTGGCAAACGACAGATCCATAAGACTCAGGGCAGCACCTGAATCCACAAACGCCATAACAGGGTAGGAGGACAATGAGCAAATTAAAGTCACAGACAAAATAAATTTAGGTTGCAAATTACCAATAGCGACAGGACTAACAACCCTAGTTAGGCGTTTAGAGCATGCTGATATAACATGTGTAGAATCACCACAGTAAAAACACAACCCATTCTGACGTCTATGATTTTTCCGTTCATTTCTAGTCTGAATTCTACCACATTGCATTAAATCAGGTGTTTGTTCAGACAACACCACCAGAGGATTCGCGGCTTTGCGCTCCCGCAAACGCCGGTCAATTTGAATAGCCAGCGCCATGGAATCATTCAGACCTGTAGGAATGGAGAAACCCACCATCACATTCTTAATGGCTTCAGAAAGGCCATTTCTGAAATTTGCGGCCAGAGCACACTCATTCCACTGAGTAAGCACGGACCATTTCCAAAATTTTTGGCAATACACTTTAGCTTCATCCTGACCCTGAGAAATAGCCAGCAAGGCTTTTTCTGCCTGAATTTCAAGATTGGGTTCCTCGTAAAGCAATCCGAGCTCCAGAAAAAACGCATCAATATTTGCCAATGCCGGATCTCCTGGCGCTAGCGAGAAGGCCCAATCCTGAGGGTCGCCCCGTAAGAAAGAGATAACAATTTTTACTTGCTGAGCTGAGTCTCCAGATGAACGGGGTCTCAGAGATAGAAACAATTTACAATTATTCCTGAAATTCCTAAACTTAAATCGGTCTCCAGAGAACAGTTCAGGAATAGGTATTTTAGGTTCAGACATTGGACTACTGGTAACAAAATCTTGTATGCCCTGCACACGAGCAGCAAGCTGATCCACACTTGTAATCAAAGTCTGGACATTCATGTCTGCAGCAAGCACAAGCCACTCAGAAGTAAAGGGGAGGAAAAAAGAGAGGAAAGGAAAAAAAAAAAAAAACTCAGACTTTCCTTTCTTGTAATCCCACTTCTGCAATGCATTAAACATTCAACCTTGTCCTGGCATACTGTTATGACCCCAATGGCAGAGGGTCTCAAAAGTACATACCAAGTCTGCAAACACAAAAAACCAGCTCATAGGGCAGTGGTAACTGGGCTGACCATATATCTAATCCTAGCACCACAAATAGCAGCAGCCGGGGAACGTGCCTACGTTGGTTCTAGACGTCTCGCGCCAGCCGGAGAACTAACTAACCCTAGAAGGGAAAAGATAGACCTTTCTTGCCTCCAGAGAAAAGACCCCAAAAGTTGGATACAAGCCCCCAACAAATAATAACAGTGAGGTAAGGAGAAAAGACAAACGTAAGAATGAACTAGATATTTAGCAAAGAGAGTCCCACTGACTAATAGCAGAATATAGTAAGATGACTTATATGGTCAGCAAAAACCCTATCAAAATTTCCACGCTGGATATTCAAGAACCCCCGAACCGTCTAACGGCCCGGGGGGAGAACACCAGCCCCCTAGAGCTTCCAGCAAAATCAGGAATCACATTTAGTACAAGCTGGACAAAAAATAAGAGCAAAGCAAATAACCAAAAAAAACAAGGAAGCAGGACTTAGCTAAATTTTGCAAGATCCAAGACCAGCAGACAGGAGCAAACAGAAAGGAACTGATTACAACGATGCCAGGCACTGGACTGAGAAACAAGGAAGTTTATATAGCAACACCCCTGGACTAACGACCCAGGTGGGTGCCAAATTGAGGAAAGACAATCCCAGAGTCATATCACTAGTGACCACAAGAGGGAGTCAAAAAAGTCTAATTCACAACAGTGTCCTGCAGACGCCACGCAGACACAACAGACCCTAAGCTGCCTCCAGTGCAGGCTTCGGCCTACACTCTGCTCCTCCTGCTGTCCCTGGGCTCTAATACCGCCAGTTGGTGCCTGGAAGTGCTGGCTGCACAGAGAAAAACACTCGCCACTGTGTCAGTGGGGTTCAGTAACGTCAGCTGTTCCCCTGCTGTGTAGCCGGCAACGTGTCCTTCAGACGCCACGCAGATACAACAGACACTAAGCTGCCTCCAGTGCAGGCTTCGGCCTACACTCTGCTCCTCTGCTCCTCCTTGATTCCCTGGGCTCTGACACTGACTAGGGTTGAGCGAAATGGATCGTTCATTTTCATAAGTCGCCGACTTTTGGCAAAGTCGGCGTCTCATGAAACCCGACCCGATCCCTGTGTGGGCTCGGCCATGCGGTACGCGACTTTCGCGCCAAAGTCGCGTTTCAATTACGCTAAAAGCGCCACTTCTCAGCCAATGAAGGTGGACACAGAGTGTGGGCAGCGTGATGACATAGATCTCAGTCCCCACCATCTTACAGAAGGGCATTGCAGTGATTGGCTTGCTTTTTGCGGCGTCACAGGGGCTATAAAGGGGCATTCCCACCGACCGCCATCTTACTGCTGCTGATCTGAGCGTAGGGAGAGGTTGCTGCCGCTTTGTCAGAAGCAGGGAGAGCATTAGGCAGGGTACATTCACCCCCAAACCGCTTGTGCTGTACCACCTTTTGTTTGCAGGACAGTGGAAGCTACATTTTTTTTCCTCAGCGCTGTAGCTCATTGGGCTGCCCTAGAAGGTTCCCTGATAGCTGTGTTGCTGTGTGTGTACGCCGCTGTGCAAACCAACTGCTTTTTTCAAAGCACAAATCCTGTTGTTCCTTCCTTTCTGCACAGCTATCTTGTTTGTTTGTCCACACTTTTGTGTGCAGCAGTCCTTTTTATAGCTGCCTGCCATACTTTTCTGAGATTACTGCAGGGAGATAAAGATTGGCAAGTCTGCCTCTGTGCCAGTGCTGTGTGTGGCATCTGTCTCTCATTGTGTGCAACAGAAAACCTAGTGTGTAATATTGGGCCATTTTTTTGGGGGGGGTAAATTCTCCCTGAAAAAAAAAAATAAATAGTGGGAGATAAAGATTGGCAAGTCTGTCTCTGTGCCAGTGCTGTGTGTGGCATCTGTCTCTCATTGTGTGCCACCGAAAACCAGTGTGTAATATTGGGCCATTTTTTTGGGGGGGGTAAATTCTCCCTGTAAAAAAAAAATTAATAGTGGGAGATAAAGATTGGCAAGTCTGCCTCTGTGCCAGTCCTGTGTGTGGCATCTGTCTCTCATTGTGTGCCACCGAAAACCAGTGTGTAATACTGGGCCATTTTTTTTGGGGGGGTAAATTCTCCCTGTTAAAAAAAAAATTAATAGTGGGAGATAAAGATTGGCAAGTTTGCCTCTGTGCCAGTGCTGTGTGTGGCATCTGTCTCTCCTTGTGTGCCACCGAAAACCAGTGTGTAATACTGGGCCATTTTTTTGGGGGGGGGTAAATTCTCCCTGTTAAAAAAAAAATTAATAGTGGGAGATAAAGATTGGCAAGTCTGCCTCTGTACCAGTCCTGTGTGTGGCATCTGTCTCTCATTGTGTGCCACCGAAAACCAGTGTGTAATACTGGGCCATTTTTTTGGGGGGGTAAATTCTCCCTGTTAAAAAAAAAAATAATAGTGGGAGATAAAGATTGGCAAGTCTGCCTCTGTGCCAGTGCTGTGTGTGGCATCTGTCTCTCATTGTGTGCAACAGAAAACCTAGTGTGTAATATTGGGCCATTTTTTTGGGGGGGGTAAATTCTCCCTGAAAAAAATAAATAAATAGTGGGAGATAAAGATTGGCAAGTCTGTCTCTGTGCCAGTGCTGTGTGTGGCATCTGTCTCTCATTGTGTGCCACCGAAAACCAGTGTGTAATATTGGGCCATTTTTTTGGGGGGGGTAAATTCTCCCTGTAAAAAAAAAATTAATAGTGGGAGATAAAGATTGGCAAGTCTGCCTCTGTGCCAGTCCTGTGTGTGGCATCTGTCTCTCATTGTGTGCCACCGAAAACCAGTGTGTAATACTGGGCCATTTTTTTGGGGGGGGTAAATTCTCCCTGTTAAAAAAAAAATTAATAGTGGGAGATAAAGATTGGCAAGTTTGCCTCTGTGCCAGTGCTGTGTGTGGCATCTGTCTCTCCTTGTGTGCCACCGAAAACCAGTGTGTAATACTGGGCCATTTTTTTGGGGGGGGGTAAATTCTCCCTGTTAAAAAAAAAATTAATAGTGGGAGATAAAGATTGGCAAGTCTGCCTCTGTACCAGTCCTGTGTGTGGCATCTGTCTCTCATTGTGTGCCACCGAAAACCAGTGTGTAATACTGGGCCATTTTTTGGGGGGGGTAAATTCTCCCTGTTAAAAAAAAAAATAATAGTGGGAGATAAAGATTGGCAAGTCTGCCTCTGTGCCAGTGCTGTGTGTGGCATCTGTCTCTTATTGTGTGCCACTGAAAACCAGTGTGTAATATTGGGCCATTTTTTTGGGGGGGGGTAAATTCTCCCTGTAAAAAAAAAATTAATAGTGGGAGATAAAGATTGGCAAGTCTGCCTCTGTGCCAGTCCTGTGTGTGGCATCTGTCTCTCCTTGTGTGCCACCGAAAACCAGTGTGTAATACTGGGCCATTTTTTGGGGTGGGTAAATTCTCTTTGTTAAAAAAAAAATTAATAGTGGGAGATAAAGATTGGCAAGTCTGCCTCTGTGCAAGTCCTGTGTGTGGCATCTGTCTCTCCTTGTGTGCCACCGAAAACCAGTGTGTAATACTGGGCCATTTTTTGGGGGGGGGTAAATTCTCCCTGTTAAAAAAAAAATTAATAGTGGGAGATAAAGATTGGCAAGTCTGCCTCTGTGCCAGTCCTGTGTGTGGCATCTGTCTCTCATTGTGTGCCACTGAAAACCAGTGTGTAATATTGGGCCATTTTTTTTTTGGTAAATTCTCCCTGTTAAAAAAAAAAATTAATAGTGGGAGATAAAGATTGGCAAGTCTGCCTCTGTGCCAGTCCTGTGTGTGGCATCTGTCTCTCCTTGTGTGCCACCGAAAACCAATGGGTAATACTGGGCCATTTTTTTGGGGGGGGTAAATTCTCCCTGTTAAAATAAAAATTAATAGTGGGAGATAAAGATTGGCAAGTCTGCCTCTGTGCCAGTCCTGTGTGTGGCATCTGTCTCTCATTGTGTGCCACTGAAAACCAGTGTGTAATACTGGGCCATTTTTTGGGGGGGGGGTAAATTCTCCCTGTAAAAATAAAAATTAATAGTGAGAGATAAAGATTGGCAAGTCTGCCTCTGTGCCAGTGCTGTGTGTGGCATCTGTCTCTCATTGTGTGCCACTGAAAACCAGTGTGTAATATTGGGCCATTTTTTTTTTTTTTTGGTAAATTCTCCCTGTAAAAAAAAAATAATAATAGTGGGAGATAAAGATTGGCAAGTCTGCCTCTGTGCCAGCCCTGTGTGTGGCATCTGTCTCTCATTGTTTGTCACCGAAAACCAGTGTGTAATACTGGCACATTTTTTTTTTTTTTTTTTTTAATTCTCCCTGAAAAAAAAAAATAGTGAGAGATTAAGATTGGCATTTCTGCTTGAGTGCCGGTCCTGTGTGTGCCATCTGTCTCAAATTATTGGGGCACAGAAAACCTAGTGTGTAACATTGGGCCTGATTTTCCTTTCAGTGTCAGGCACCTATAAAGGTATATATAAATCCTACAGACGTTTGAGTTCACCTTATAAGTTGTTTTACAGTAACAAATACCATTACTTTGGTTACGTTTTACAAACAATGAGGAAGTCTAGTGGAAGAGGTCGTGGCCATGGGCGGTCATTGTCAGCTGGTAATGATGGTAGTGGTGGTGGAGCATCAGGTGGTCGTGGTAAAAGCAGTACAGCACCTAAGTCTCGAGGTGTTGAGCCAGGTTCGTTGTCTGGCTACACAAGGCCTCGAACGCTCTCTTTTCTGGGAGTAGGAAAACCACTTTTGAAGCCGGAGCAGGAGGAACAAGTATTGGCTTTCATTGCTGACTCTGCCTCTAGCTCTTTCGCCTCCTCCTCGGAAAGTGCCAAATGTCAGAGCAGTGCATCGTCAGTGGATGCTCCCGGTCAGGAATAAGTCGCTTCCTTGTGTCCTTCACCCAGAACAACAGTGAAGGATGCGTCAGTCGACACAACAGGTTACTCCATGGAGCTCTTTACACATACCGTTCCTGGGTTAGACTGTGAAACAGTTAACAGGCCATGCCCATTAGAAGTTGAATCGGACATGGAGTGCACAGATGCACAGCCACAGCCAGATTACTATGCTGTTCCTTTGACTCAGACCAGAACATTGCCCTCGCAGTGTAGTGAGGCAGAATCAAACCCAGCGGAGACTATGGTGCCCCGTCATAAACGCTATACCACCGGCTTACACGGTGACACAGACGAAGTTGCACACGACATAGAAGAGGAGGTCATAGATGACCCAGTTGTTGACCCCGATTGGCAGCCATTGGGGGAACAGGGTGCAGGCGGCAGTAGTTCTGAAGCGGAGGAGGAGGAGCCACAGCAGGCATCAACATCACAACAGGTTCCATCCGCTGGGCTGGTATCTGGCCAAAAACGCTTGGCAAAACCAAAACCAGTTGGAGGACAGCGTGGCCATCCGGTTAAAGAAGCTCAGTCTGCAATGCCTGAAAAGGTATCCGATAGTAGAAAGAGTGCAGTTTGGCATTTTTTTAAACAACATCCAAATGATCAGTGCAAAGTCATCTGTCAAAAATGTTCAACTACCTTAAGCAGAGGTCAGAATCTTAAAAGTCTAAATACAAGTTGCATGCATAGACATTTATCCACCAAGCATTTGCAAGCCTGGACTAACTACCAAACGTCCCTAAAGGTTGCAGCACCCTCGGCCAATGAAGCTAGTCGGCAACGCTACATCCCTTCCCTCACTGTAAACCCACCATTTCCTGCACCACCTGCAGTATCTGTGCAGCTTTCGTCACCAGGCCAAAGCAGTCAGGGAATCACCAGGTTCGCAGTAGGAAACACTGCATGTAGGGCACCGGCAAGAATACCATCTCCAACCCTCTCTCAGTCACCCATGTCCACCGGCACCACCGCTAGTTCCACGATCTCCAGCTCTCCAGTCCAGCTCACCCTACATGAGACTCTTGTTAGGAAAAGGAAGTACTCATCCTCGCATCCGCGTACACAGGGTTTGAACGCCCACATTGCTAGACTAATCTCATTAGAGATGATGCCCTACCGGTTAGTTGAAAGCGAAGCTTTCAAAGCGCTGATGGACTACGCTGTACCATGCTACGAGCTACCCAGTCGACACTTCTTTTCTAGAAAAGCCATCCCAGCCCTCCAACAGCATGTTAAAGACCGCATCGTCCATGCACTCAGGCAGTCTGTGACTACAAAGGTGCACCTGACAACAGATGCATGGACCAGTAGGCATGGCCAGGGACGTTATGTGTCCTGTTATGATCCCAATGGCAGAGGGTCTCAGGAATAACTACCAAGTCTGCAAACACAAAAAACCAGCTCATAGGGCAGTGGTAACTGGGCTGACCATATATCTAATCCTAGCACCACAAATAGAAGTAGCCGGGGAACGTGCCTACGTTGGTTCTAGACGTCTCACGCCAGCCGGAGAACTAACTAACCCTAGAAGGGAAAAGAAAGACCTTTCTTGCCTCCAGAGAAAATACCCCAAAAGTTGGAAACAAGCCCCCAACAAATAATAACGGTGAGGTAAGAGGAAAAGACAAACATAAGAATGAGCTAGGTATTTAGCAAAGAGAGGCCCACTAGCTAATAGCAGAATATAGTAAGATGACTTATATGGTCAGCAAAAAACCCTATTAAAATATCCACGCTGGATATTCAAGAACCCCCGAACCGTCTAACGGCCGGGGGGAGAACACCAGCCCCCTAGAGCTTCCAGCAAGGTCAGAAATCACATTTAGTACAAGCTGGACAAAAATAGTAGCAAAGCAAGTAACTCAAAAAACAAAGAAGCAAGACTTAGCTTAATTTTGCAAGAGCCAAGACCAGCAGACAGGAGCAACAGAAGGATCTGATTACAATGATGCCAGGCACTGGACTAAGGATCCAGGAAGTTAATATAGTGACACCCCTGGACTAACGACCCAGGTGAGTGCCAAACAGAAAAAAGACAATCCCAGAGTCATACCACTAGTGACCACAAGAGGGAGCCAAAAAGTCTAATTCACAACAGTACCCCCCCCCTTAAGGAGGGGTCACCGAACCCTCACCAAGACCACCAGGGCGATCAGGATGAGCAGCGTGAAAGGCACAAACTATATCGGCTGCATGCACATCAGAGGCAACCACCCAGGAATTATCCTCCTGACCATAGCCCTTCCACTTGACCAGATACTGAAGCCTCCGCCTGGAGAGACGAGAATCCAAAATCTTCTCCACCACGTACTCCAACTCGCCCTCAACCAACACCGGAGCAGGAGGCTCAACAGAAGGAACCACAGGTACAACGTACCGCCGCAACAAAGACCTATGGAACACGTTGTGAATGGCAAATGACACAGGAAGATCCAAGCGAAAGGACACAGGATTAAGGATTTCCAATATCTTGTAAGGACCGATGAAGCGAGGCTTAAATTTAGGAGAGGAGACCTTCATAAGGAACAAATCGAGAAGACAGCCATACCAAATCCCCAACACGAAGTCGGGGACCCACACCGCGGCGGCGGTTGACAAAACGCTGAGCCTTCTCTTGTGACAACTTTAAGTTGTCCACCACATGATTCCAGATCTGCTGCAACCTATCCACCACAGAATCTACCCCAGGACAGTCAGAAGGCTCCACATGTCCCGAGGAAAAACGAGGATGGAAACCAGAGTTGCAGAAAAATGGCAAAACCAATGTAGCGGAACTAGCCCGATAATTAAGGGCAAACTCAGCCAACGGCAAGAAGGTCACCCAATCATCCTGATCCGCAGAAACAAAACACCTCAAATAAGCCTCCAGAGTCTGATTAGTTCGCTCCGTTTGTCCATTAGTCTGAGGATGAAAGGCAGACGAAAACGACAACTCAATGCCCATCCTAGCACAAAAGGATCGCCAGAACCTGGAAACAAACTGGGATCCTCTGTCAGACACAATATTCTCAGGAATGCCGTGTAAACGAACCACATTCTGAAAGAACACAGGAACCAGATCGGAAGAGGAAGGCAGCTTAGGCAAAGGTACCAAATGGACCATCTTAGAAAAGCGATCACATACCACCCAGATGACAGACATGCCCTGAGACACCGGGAGATCTGAAATGAAATCCATGGAAATGTGTGTCCAAGGCCTCTTCGGGACAGGCAAGGGCAAGAGCAACCCGCTGGCACGCGAACAGCAAGGTTTAGCTCGAGCACAAGTCCCACAGGACTGCACAAATGACCGCACATCCCGTGACAAGGAAGGCCACCAAAAGGACCTAGCCACCAGATCTCTGGTGCCAAAAATTCCCGGATGCCCTGCCAACACCGAGGAATGAACCTCGGAAATGACTCTGCTGGTCCACTTATCAGGAACAAACAGTCTGTCAGGTGGACAAGAGTCAGGTCTACCAGCCTGAAATCTCTGCAACACACGTCGCAAATCCGGAGAAATGGCTGACAAGATAACTCCCTCTTTAAGAATACCAACTGGTTCTGCGACTCCCGGAGAGTCAGGCACAAAGCTCCTTGAAAGAGCATCAGCCTTCACATTCTTTGAACCTGGTAAATACGAGACCACAAAGTCAAAACGGGAGAAAAACAATGACCAGCGGGCCTGTCTAGGATTCAGGCGTTTAGCAGACTCGAGATACATCAAATTTTTGTGATCAGTCAAGACCACCACACGATGCTTAGCACCCTCGAGCCAATGACGCCACTCCTCAAATGCCCACTTCATGGCCAACAACTCCCGATTGCCAACATCATAATTCCGCTCAGCAGGTGAAAACTTCCTCGAGAAAAAGGCACAAGGTCTCATCACAGAGCAACCAGGGCCTCTCTGCGACAAAACGGCCCCTGCCCCAATCTCAGAAGCATCCACTTCAACCTGAAAGGGAAGTGAGACATCAGGCTGGCACAAAACGGGCGCCGAAGTAAACCGGCGCTTTAACCCCTGGAAAGCCTCCACGGCTGCAGGAGCCCAGTTAGCAACATCAGAACCTTTTTTGGTCATATCCGTCAAAGGTTTAGCAATGCTAGATAAATTAACAATAAAACGACGGTAGAAGTTAGCAAAACCCAAGAACTTCTGAAGACTCTTAACTGACGTGGGTTGAGTCCAATCATAAATAGCACGGACCTTGACTGGGTCCATCTCCACCGCAGAAGGGGAAAAAATAAACCCCAAAAAGGGAACCTTCTGTACTCCAAAGAGACACTTTGAGCCCTTAACAAATAAAGCATTCTCACGCAAAACCTGAAACACCATCCTGACCTGCTCTACATGCGAGTCCCAGTCATCAGAAAAAAACAGAATATCATCCAGATAAACGATCATAAATTTATCCAGATACTTCCGGAAAATATCATGCATAAAGGACTGAAACACTGAAGGAGCATTAGAGAGCCCAAAAGGCATCACCAAGTACTCAAAATGACCTTCGGGCGTATTAAACGCGGTTTTCCATTCATCTCCTCGCTTAATGCGCACAAGGTTGTACGCACCACGAAGATCTATCTTGGTGAACCACTTGGCACCTTTAATTCGGGTAAACAAGTCTGACAACAGAGGCAAAGGATACTGAAATTTAACAGTGATTTTATTCAGAAGCCGATAGTCAATACAAGGTCTCAAAGATCCGTCCTTCTTGGCCACAAAAAAGAATCCCGCACCAAGAGGGGAAGAGGAAGGACGGATATGCCCCTTCTCCAGAGATTCCTTGATATACGAACGCATTGCGGTATGCTCAGGTACAGACAGATTAAATAGTCTTCCCTTAGGAAATTTGCTACCTGGAATCAAATCTATGGCACAGTCACAGTCCCTATGAGGAGGCAGAACACTGGACCTGGACTCGCTGAACACATCCTGATAATCAGACAAATACTCAGGAACTTCCGAAGGAGTAGAGGAAGCAATAGACACCGGCGGGGAATCACCATGAATACCCTGACAGCCCCAACTTGAAACAGACATTGCCTTCCAATCCAAGACTGGATTATGAGTCTGTAACCATGGCAAACCCAAAACGACCAAATCATGCATTTTATGCAGAACAAGAAAACGAATCACCTCCCGATGTTCAGGAGTCATGCACATGGTTACCTGTGTCCAAAACTGCGGTTTATTTTCCGCCAATGGCGTAGCATCAATACCCCTCAGAGGGATAGGATTTACCAATGGCTCAAGAACAAAACCACAGCGCTTGGCAAATGACAGATCCATAAGACTCAGGGCAGCACCTGAATCCACAAACGCCATAACAGGGTAAGAGGACAATGAGCAAATTAAAGTCACAGACAAAATAAATTTAGGTTGCAAATTACCAATGGCGACAGGACTAACAACCCTTGTTAGGCATTTAGAGCATGCTGATATAACATGTGTAGAATCACCACAGTAAAAACACAACCCATTCTGACGTCTATGAGTTTTCCGCTCATTTCTGGTCTGAATTCTATCACATTGCATCAAATCAGGTGTTTGTTTAGACAACACCACCAGAGGATTAGCGGTTTTGCGCTCCCGCAAACGCCGGTCAATTTGAATAGCCAGCGCCATGGAATCATTCAGACTTGTAGGAATGGAGAAACCCACCATCACATTCTTAATGGCTTCAGAAAGGCCATTTCTGAAGTTTGCAGCCAGAGCACACTCATTCCACTGAGTAAGCACGGACCATTTCCGAAATTTTTGGCAATACACTTCAGCTTCATCCTGGCCCTGAGAAATAGCCAGCAAGGCTTTTTCTGCCTGAACCTCAAGATTGGGTTCCTCGTAAAGCAATCCGAGCGCCAGAAAAAACGCATCAATATTTGCCAATGCCGGATCTCCTGGCGCTAGCGAGAAAGCCCAATCCTGAGGGTCGCCCCGTAAAAAAGAGATAACAATTTTAACTTGCTGAACTGAGTCTCCAGATGAACGGGGTCTCAGAGATAGAAACAATTTACAATTATCCCTGAAATTCCTAAACTTAAATCGGTCTCCAGAAAACAGTTCAGGAATAGGTATTTTAGGTTCAGACATAGGACTACTGGTAACAAAATCTTGTATGCTTTGCACACGAGCAGCAAGCTGGTCCACACTTGTAATCAAGGTCTGGACATTCATGTCTGCAGCAAGCTCAAGCCACTCAGAGGTAAAGGGGAGGAAGAGAGGAAAAAAAAAAATTCAGAATTTCCTTTCTTATATCCCACTTCTGCAATGCATTAAACATACAATGTTGGCCTGGCATACTGTTATGACCCCAATGGCAGAGGGTCTCAGGAATAACTACCAAGTCTGCAAACACAAAAAACCAGCTCATAGGGCAGTGGTAACTGGGCTGACTGTTGTGAATTTACCTTTTTGGCTCCCTCTAGTGGTTACTAGTGATTTGACTCTGGGAATGTCTGCCATCCCTTGTATGCTCACCTGGGTCGTTAGGTCAGGGGTGTTGCTATATAAGCTCCCTGGACCTTCAGTTCAATGCCTGGCAATGTTGTAATCAGAGCTAATCTGTTGTGCTCTTGTCTACTGATCCTGGTTCCTGCTAGATTAAGCTAAGTCTGCTTTCTTGCTTTTTGCTATTTGTTTTTGTTTGCATTTTTGTCCAGCTTGTACATTATCTGTATCCTTACCTTGCTGGAAGCTCTAGGGAGGCTGGAGTTCTCCCCCCGGGCCATTAGACGGTTCGGGGGTTCTTGAATTTCCAGTGTGGATTTTTGATAGGGTTTTTGTTGACCATATAAGTTATCTTACTACATTCTGCTATTAGTAAGTGGGCCTCTCTTTGCTAAACCTAGTTCATCTCTGTGTTTGTCATTTCCTCTTACCTCACCGTTATTATTTGTGGGGGGCTTGTATCCAACTTTTGGGGTCTATTCTCTGGAGGCAAGAGAGGTCTTTGTTTTCCTCTTCTAGGGGTAGTTAGTAGGGTTGAGCGAAACGGGTCGATCATTTTCAAAAGTCGCCGACTTTTGGCTAAGTCGGCGTCTCATGAAACCCGATCCGACCCCTGTGCTTGTCGGCCATGCGGTACGCGACTTTCGCGCCAAAGTCGCGTTTCAATGACGCGAAAAGCGCCATTTCTCAGCCAATGAAGGTGAACGCAGAGTGTGGGCAGCATGATGACATAGATCCTGGTCCCCACCATCTTAGAGAAGGGCATTGCAGTGATTGGATTGCTGTCTGCGGCGTCACAGGGGCTATAAAGGGGCGTTCCCGCCGACCGCCATCTTACTGCTGCTGATCTGAGCTTAGGGAGAGGTTGCTGCCGCTTCGTCAGAAGCAGGGAGAGCGTTAGGCAGGGTCCACTAACCACCAAACCGCTTGTGCTGTAGCGATTTCCACTGTCCAACACCACCTTCGGTGTGCAGGAACAGTGGAAGCTATTTTTTTTTTTTTTTTCCTCAGCGCTGTAGCTCATTGGGCTGCCCTAGAAGGCTCCGTGATAGCTGTATTGCTGTGTGTACGCCACTGTGGAAACCAACTGCTTTTTTCAAAGCACATATCCTCTTGTTCCTTTCTGCACAGCTATCTTTTTTGTTTGTCCACACTTTTTATTTAATTTGTGCATCAGTCCACTCCTATTGCTGCCTGCCATACCTGGCTTAGATTACTGCAGGGAGATAGTAATTGTAGGACAGTCCCTGTTTTTTTTTTTTTTTTGTGGGAGATTAAGATTGGCATTTCTGCTACAGTGCCATCCCTGTGTGTGCCATCTCTCACTGAGTGGGCCATAGAAAGCCTATTTATTTTTTCCGTGATTTGTGTTCTAAATTCTACCTCAACACAAAAACACTACATCAATCAGTGGTAGAAAAATATTGGCCTCAGTCAGGGCTTGTGTGCCACTGCTGTGTGTGCTATCTCTCATTCAGTGGGCTATAGAAAGCCTATTTATTTATTATTTTTTTTTCTTATTATTTGGTTTCTAAAGTCTCCCTGAAAAAAAAATAAAAATAAAAAAACAGTGGGAGAGTAATATTGCCCTTTCAGCTTGTGTGCCAGTCTTGACTCCTGGGTGTGCCACCTCTCTCTCATTCAGTGGGCCATAGAAAGCCTATTTATTTTTTTGGTTTTTTTAATATTATTTGGTTTCTAAAGTCTCCCTGAAAAAAAAAAAAACATAAAAAAACAGTGGGAGAGTAATATTGCCCTTTCAGCTTGTGTGCCAGTCTTGACTCCTGGGTGTGCCACCTCTCTCATTCAGTGGGCCATAGAAAGCCTATTTATTTATTTTTTTAAATATTATTGGGTTTCTAAAGTCTCCCTTAAAAAACAAAAAATACATAAAAAAACAGTGGGAGAGTAATATTGCCCTTTCAGCTTGTGTGCCAGTCTTGACTCCTGGGTGTGCCACCTCTCTCATTCAGTGGGCCATAGAAAGCATTTTTTTTTTTTCCTTGATTTGTGTTCTAAAATCTACCTCAACACAAAAACACTACATCAATCAGTGGGAGAAAAATATTGGCCTCAGTCAGGGCTTGTGTGCCACTGCTGTGTGTGCTATCTCTCATTCAGTGGGCTATAGAAAGCCTATTTATTTATTTATTTTTTTTCTTATTATTTGGTTTCTAAAGTCTCCCTGAAAAAAAAATAAAAATAAAAAAACAGTGGGAGAGTAATATTGCCCTTTCAGCTTGTGTGCCAGTCTTGACTCCTGGGTGTGCCACCTCTCTCTCATTCAGTGGGCCATAGAAAGCCTATTTATTTTTTTGGTTTTTTTAATATTATTTGGTTTCTAAAGTCTCCCTGAAAAAAAAAAAAAACATAAAAAAACAGTGGGAGAGTAATATTGCCCTTTCAGCTTGTGTGCCAGTCTTGACTCCTGGGTGTGCCACCTCTCTCATTCAGTGGGCCATAGAAAGCCTATTTATTTATTTTTTTTTAAATATTATTGGGTTTCTAAAGTCTCCCTTAAAAAACAAAAAATACATAAAAAAACAGTGGGAGAGTAATATTGCCCTTTCAGCTTGTGTGCCAGTCTTGACTCCTGGGTGTGCCACCTCTCTCATTCAGTGGGCCATAGAAAGCATTTTTTTTTTCCTTGATTTGTGTTCTAAAATCTACCTCAACACAAAAACACTACATCAATCAGTGGGAGAAAAATATTGGCCTCAGTCAGGGCTTGTGTGCCACTGCTGTGTGTGCTATCTCTCATTCAGTGGGCTATAGAAAGCCTATTTATTTATTTATTTTTTTTCTTATTATTTGGTTTCTAAAGTCTCCCTGAAAAAAAAAAAAAAAAAAAAAACAGTGGGAGAGTAATATTGCCCTTTCAGCTTGTGTGCCAGTCTTGACTCCTGGGTGTGCCACCTCTCTCTCATTCAGTGGGCCATAGAAAGCCTATTTATTTTTTTGGTTTTTTTAATATTATTTGGTTTCTAAAGTCTCCCTGTAAAAAAAAAACATAAAAAAACAGTGGGAGAGTAATATTGCCCTTTCAGCTTGTGTGCCAGTCTTGACTCCTGGGTGTGCCACCTCTCTCATTCAGTGGGCCATAGAAAGCCTATTAATTTTTTTTTTTAAATATTATTGGGTTTCTAAAGTCTCCCTTAAAAAACAAAAAATACATAAAAAAACAGTGGGAGAGTAATATTGCCCTTTCAGCTTGTGTGCCAGTCTTGACTCCTGGGTGTGCCACCTCTCTCATTCAGTGGGCCATAGAAAGCATTTTTTTTTTTTCCTTGATTTGTGTTCTAAAATCTACCTCAACACAAAAACACTACATCAATCAGTGGGAGAAAAATATTGGCCTCAGTCAGGGCTTGTGTGCCACTGCTGTGTGTGCTATCTCTCATTCAGTGGGCTATAGAAAGCCTATTTATTTATTTATTTTTTTTCTTATTATTTGGTTTCTAAAGTCTCCCTGAAAAAAAAAAAAAAAAAAACAGTGGGAGAGTAATATTGCCCTTTCAGCTTGTGTGCCAGTCTTGACTCCTGGGTGTGCCACCTCTCTCTCATTCAGTGGGCCATAGAAAGCCTATTTATTTTTTTGGTTTTTTTAATATTATTTGGTTTCTAAAGTCTCCCTGAAAAAAAAAAAAACATAAAAAAACAGTGGGAGAGTAATATTGCCCTTTCAGCTTGTGTGCCAGTCTTGACTCCTGGGTGTGCCACCTCTCTCATTCAGTGGGCCATAGAAAGCCTATTTATTTATTTTTTTAAATATTATTGGGTTTCTAAAGTCTCCCTTAAAAAACAAAAAATACATAAAAAAACAGTGGGAGAGTAATATTGCCCTTTCAGCTTGTGTGCCAGTCTTGACTCCTGGGTGTGCCACCTCTCTCATTCAGTGGGCCATAGAAAGCATTTTTTTTTTTTCCTTGATTTGTGTTCTAAAATCTACCTCAACACAAAAACACTACATCAATCAGTGGGAGAAAAATATTGGCCTCAGTCAGGGCTTGTGTGCCACTGCTGTGTGTGCTATCTCTCATTCTTTGGGCTATAGAAAGCCTATTTATTTATTTTTTTCTTATTATTTGGTTTCTAAAGTCTCCCTGAAAAAAAAAAAAAAAAAAAAAAACAGTGGGAGAGTAATATTGCCCTTTCAGCTTGTGTGCCAGTCTTGACTCCTGGGTGTGCCACCTCTCTCTCTCTAATTGTGGGCCATAGGAAGCCTTTTTTTTTTTGTTTTTTTTTAAATAATATTTGGTTTCTAAAGTCTCCCTTAAAAAACAAAAAATACATAAAAAAACAGTGGGAGAGTAATATTGCCCTTTCAGCTTGTGTGCCAGTCTTGACTCCTGGGTGTGCCACCTCTCTCTCTCATTCAGTGGGCCATAGAAAGCCTTTTTTTTTTTTTTTTTAAATATTATTGGGTTTCTAAAGTCTCCCTTAAAAAACAAAAAATACATAAAAAAACAGTGGGAGAGTAATATTGCCCTTTCAGCTTGTGTGCCAGTCTTGACTCCTGGGTGTGCCACCTCTCTCTCTCATTCAGTGGGCCATAGAAAGGCTATTTATTTTTTTGGTTTTTTTTAATATTATTTGGTTTCTAAAGTCTCCCTGAAAAAAAAAAAAAAAAAAATTAGGTGGGAGATTAATATTGACATTAGTGCTTGAGTGACAGTCCTGCGTGTGTGTCATCTCTGTGATTTTGTGCCACAGAAAACAGAGTGTGTAACATTGTGCCTGATTTTCCTTGTGGTCTCACCAACCTGTTAAGGGATATTGAAATCATACTGAAGTTATAGCTCACCGTGTAAGTTGTTTGACAGCAACAAATAAAGTTACTTTGGTTAAGATTTTAAAACAATGAGGAAGTCTGGTGCAAGAGGTCGTCGTGGGCGTTCATTGTCAGCTGGTAATGATGGTAGTGGTAGTGGAGCATCAGGTGGTCGTGGGGATAAAAATATTCCACCTAAGTCTGGAGCTGTGGAGCCAGTTTCGTCGTCAGGCTACACAAGGCCTCGAACGCTCTCTTTTCTGGGAGTAGGAAAACCGCTTTTAAAGGCGGAGCAGCAACAGCAAGTTTTGGCTTACATTGCAGACTCAGCCTCTAGCTCTTTTGCCTCCTCTTCCGAAACTGGTAAATGTAAAAGCAGCGCGTCGCTTGTGGATGTTCACGGTCAGGGACAAGTCGCTTCCTTGTCCTCCTCAGCAAAAACTACAACAAGAGAGAAGGATGCAGCAGGCGACACAACGGGTCACTCCATGGAGCTCTTTACACATACCGTCCCTGGCTTAGAAAGTGAAACATTTAACAGGCCATGCCCATTACAAGTATATTCTGACATGGAGTGCACTGATGCACAGCCACAGCCAGAGTACTATGCTGCTCCTTTGACTCAGACCACCACATTGCCCTCTCAGGGTACAGATCCACAATCAGACCCTGAAGAGACTATGTTGCCCCGCCACGAACGCTATACCACCGACCGACACAGTGACACAGACGAAGTTGCACACGAGCTCGAAGAGGAGGTAATAGATGACCCAGTTATTGACCCCGATTGGCAGCCATTGGGGGAACAGGGTGCAGGCGGCAGTAGTTCAGAAGCGGAGGTGGAGGAGGGGCCGCAGCAGGCATCAACATCGCAACAGGTTCCATCTGCCGGGCCCGTATCTGGCCCAAAACGCGTGTCAAAGCCAAAACCTGTTGGAGGACAGCGTGGCCATCCGGTTAAAGCTCAGTCTGCAATCCCTGAAAAGGGATCCGAGTCTAGGAAGAGTGCAGTCTGGCATTTTTTTAAACAACATCCAACTGATCAGCGCAAAGTCATCTGTCAAAAATGTTCAACTAGCTTAAGCAGAGGTCAGAATCTGAAAAGTCTAAATACTAGTTGCATGCATAGACACTTAACCACCATGCATTTTCAAGCCTGGACTAACTACCAAACGTCCCTTAAGGTTGTAGCACCCTCGGCCAATGAAGCTAGTCAGCAACGCAACATCCCTTCCGTCACTGTAAGGCCACCATTTTCCGCACCACCGGCAGTATCTGTGCAGGTTTCTTTGCCAGCCAAAAGCAGTCAGGGTCAGGGAACCACCAGTTTTGTAGGAGGAAATATTGCATCTAGGGCACCGGCGGAAACAATACCGTCTCCAACCGTCTCTCAGTCTGCCATGTACACCGGCACACCCGAAAGTTCCACGATCTCCAGCTCTCCAGTCCAGCTCACCCTACATGAGACTCTGGTTAGAAAAAGGAAGTACTTATCCTCGCATCCGCGTACACAGGGTTTTAACGCCCACATAGCTAGGCTAATCTCGTTAGAGATGATGCCCTACCGGTTAGTTGAAAGCGAAGCTTTCAAAGCCCTGATGGAGTACGCTGAACCACGATACGAGCTACCCAGTCGACACTTTTTTTCCAGAAAAGCCATCCCAGCCCTGCACCAGCATGTTAAACAGCGCATCGTCCATGCACTCAGGCAATCTGTGAGTACAAAGGTGCACCTGACTACAGATGCATGGACCAGTAGGCATGGCCAGGGACGTTATGTGTCCATCACGGCACACTGGGTGAATGTGGTGGATGCAGGGTCCACAGGCGACATCAATTTAGGGACAGTTGTGCCTAGCCCACGGTCTAGGAAACAGTTGGCTGTAGGCGTTCGCACCCCCTCCTCCTCCTCCTCCTCGTCCTCCTGCAGAAGCTACAGCTCTTCCACAGAACGCAGTCTGCCAACCACTCCATCGGCAGATGACACTGTTGCACACCAGTTGTCCCATTATGGGCCAGCTACTGCCAAGCGTCAGCAGGCTGTATTGGCTATGAAGTGTTTGGGCGACAACAGACACACCGCGGAAGTTCTATCCGAGTTCTTGCAACAAGAAACGCAGTCGTGGCTGGGCACAGTAGATCTTGAGGCAGGCAAGGTAGTAAGTGATAACGGAAGGAATTTCATGGCTGCCATCTCCCTTTCCCAACTGAAACACATTCCTTGCCTGGCTCACACCTTAAACCTGGTGGTGCAGTGCTTATTGAAAACTTATCCTGGGTTCTCCGACCTGCTCCTCAAAGTGCGTGCACTTTGCTCACATATCCGACGTTCGCCTGTACACGCCAGCCGTATGCAGACCTATCAGCGGTCTTTGAACCTTCCCCAGCATCGCCTAATCATAGACGTTGCAACAAGGTGGAACTCAACACTGCACATGCTTCAGAGACTGTGCGAACAGAGGCGTGCTGTTATTTATTTGTGGGAGGATACACGGGCAGGCAGTAGGATGGCAGACATGGAGTTGTCAGGTGTGCAGTGGTCTAAGATACAAGACATGTGTCAAGTCCTTCAGTGTTTTGAGGAATGCACACGGCTGGTTAGTGCAGACAACGCCGTAATAAGCATGAGCATCCCCCTAATGCGTCTGCTGATGCAAAGTTTGACGCACATAAAGGAGCAGGCGTCTGCACCAGAGGAAGAGGAAAGCCTTGATGACAGTCAGCCATTGTCTGGTCAGGGCAGTGTACAGGACGAGGTAGCGGGCGAAGAGGAGGTGGAGGACGAGGAGGATGATGGGGATGAGTATATTTTTAATGCCGAACCTTTCCCGGGGGCACAGGAAATTGGTTGCGTGTCACGGCCGGGTTCTGGTTTTTTGAGGGACACAAGTGACGTAGATTTGCCTGCAACTGCCCCTCAACCAATCACAACCGGAGATTTGACAACTGGAACTTTGGCCCACATGGCGGATTATGCCTTACGTATCCTAAAAAGGGACACACGCATTACGAAAATGATGAACGATGACGATTACTGGTTGGCCTGCCTCCTTGATCCACGCTATAAAGGCAAATTGCAAAATATTATGCCACATGAGAACTTGGAACTAATATTAGCAACCAAACAATCAACTCTTGTTGACCGTTTGCTTCAGGCATTCCCAGCACACAGCGCACGTGATCGTTCTCACACGAGCTCCAGGGGGCAGCAGACTAGGAGTGTTAGGGGTGCACACATCAGAAGTGGCGTTGGACAGAGGGGTTTTCTGACCAGGTTGTGGAGTGATTTTGCTATGACCGCAGACAGGACAGGTACTGCTGCATCAATTGAAAGTGACAGGAGACAACATTTGTCCAGTATGGTTACTAACTATTTTTCATCCCTTATCGATGTTCTCCCTCAACCGTCATTCCCATTTGATTACTGGGCCTCCAAATTAGACACCTGGCCAGAATTGGCAGAATATGCATTGCAGGAGCTTGCTTGCCCGGCAGCAAGTGTCCTATCAGAAAGAGTATTCAGTGCTGCAGGTTCAATATTAACCGAAAAAAGGACTCGTCTGGCTACCCAAAATGTTGACGATCTAACATTCATTAAAATGAACCACAACTGGATTTCGAAATCTTTTGCCCCACCTTGCCCGGCCGACACCTAGCTTTCCTATGAAAAGCTCTTGCCTGTGAATTACTTTTCTAATGTCTAATTTGCTGCAGCTGATTGTACAGCATACGACATGTTTACACCTCCCTAAATGGCAAAACTCCCCACACGGGGCCGTGGTATCGCGACTTGGCGCAAGCACCCGTGAGACTGCTGTTTGTCTGAAGAGGTGGGTGTGCTCGCTTTTGGTTGACGGCATTGCTACTGGGTCCCTCATAGTACAATGTAGTGTCTCTGGCGGTGGTGGTGCGCACCCAACGTCAGACACACCGTTGTAACATGAGGGGCCCTGGGGCGGTCCCGCCGGCCTCAAGAGAGTTCCCCCCTACCCCAGCTCAAAATGTGCTCTACCACGTGCAAAATTATGTCGCACAGCTCCACCAATCTTTAGTCTATTCGCTGACATCATTCAATGTCTGGCACTGACAATACAAATTTGTAGACATCTATGATGCAACTTAAAGTAGTCTGTGTCTGTGTCCTATATTGGCACCATTAAATAGTTACTGCCAAATTACTATGTCAGAAACTCAGTAGATGAGCCCACCCCTGTACCTAAGTATGCCACCTTTTTTTTTGTTTTGGTTGTTTTGCGAGACATTAACATCTATTTATATTTTGGGAGTACTGGGACAGACACTCCTTGCACTACTCCTCCACTCACCACCAAGCTGCCTGTGTATCCATGTAACCGCTGTAAAGCTGCCATGAGCCTATTGTTTGTTATTTTAGGCCTTTGATAGCCTGTCTGCGGTCCCTACTTTAAATACTCCTCCACTCATCACCAGCTGCCTGCCCGTGTATCCATGTAACCGCTGTAAAGCTGCCATGAGCCTATTGTTTGTTATTTTAGGCCTTTGATAGCCTGTCTGCGGTCCCTACTTTAAATACTCCTCCACTGACCACCAAGCTGCCTGCCCGTGTATCCATGTAACCGCTGTAAAACTGCCATGAGCCTATTGTTTGTTATTTTAGGCCTTTGATAGCCTGTCTGCGGTCCCTACTTTAAATACTCCTCCACTCACCACCAAGCTGCCTGTGTATCCATGTAACCGCTGTAAAGCTGCCATGAGCCTATTGTTTGTTATTTTAGGCCTTTGATAGCCTGTCTGCGGTCCCTACTTTAAATACTCCTCCACTCACCACCAAGCTGCCTGTGTATCCATGTAACCGCTGTAAAGCTGCCATGAGCCTATTGTTTGTTATTTTAGGCCTTTGATAGCCTGTCTGCGGTCCCTACTTTAAATACTCCTCCACTGACCACCACCAAGCTGCCTGCCCGTGTATCCATGTAACCGCTGTAAAACTGCCATAAGCCTATTGTTTGTTATTTTAGGCCTTTGATAGCCTGTCTGCGGTCCCTACTTTAAATACTCCTCCACTCACCACCAAGCTGCCTGTGTATCCATGTAACCGCTGTAAAGCTGCCATGAGCCTATTGTTTGTTATTTTAGGCCTTTGATAGCCTGTCTGCGGTCCCTACTTTAAATACTCCTCCACTCATCACCAGCTGCCTGCCCGTGTATCCATGTAACCGCTGTAAAGCTGCCATGAGCCTATTGTTTGTTATTTTAGGCCTTTGATAGCCTGTCTGCGGTCCCTACTTTAAATACTCCTCCACTGACCACCAAGCTGCCTGCCCGTGTATCCATGTAACCGCTGTAAAACTGCCATAAGCCTATTGTTTGTTATTTTAGGCCTTTGATAGCCTGTCTGCGGTCCCTACTTTAAATACTCCTCCACTCACCACCAAGCTGCCTGTGTATCCATGTAACCGCTGTAAAGCTGCCATGAGCCTATTGTTTGTTATTTTAGGCCTTTGATAGCCTGTCTGCGGTCCCTACTTTAAATACTCCTCCACTCATCACCAGCTGCCTGCCCGTGTATCCATGTAACCGCTGTAAAACTGCCATGAGCCTATTGTTTGTTATTTTAGGCCTTTGATAGCCTGTCTGCGGTCCCTACTTTAAATACTCCTCCACTGACCACCAAGCTGCCTGCCCGTGTATCCATGTAACCGCTGTAAAACTGCCATGAGCCTATTGTTTGTTATTTTAGGCCTTTGATAGCCTGTCTGCGGTCCCTACTTTAAATACTCCTCCACTGACCACCAAGCTGCCTGTGTATCCATGTAACCGCTGTAAAGCTGCCATGAGCCTATTGTTTGTTATTTTAGGCCTTTGATAGCCTGTCTGCGGTCCCTACTTTAAATACTCCTCCACTCATCACCAGCTGCCTGCCCGTGTATCCATGTAACCGCTGTAAAACTGCCATGAGCCTATTGTTTGTTATTTTAGGCCTTTGATAGCCTGTCTGCGGTCCCTACTTTAAATACTCCTCCACTCACCACCAAGCTGCCTGTGTATCCATGTAACCGATGTAAAACTGCAGTATTTTGCTTATAAAAAAGAAAATACTGGAGAGATATCAAATGCAGACATTTTAACATTAAAAACAAAAACACATACAACAAAAAACTGGTACAGTACAAAAATTGGCCACCAGCTACAAAAACTTTCTCCTGCAAGTAGTTAACTGAAAGGTTTTTTTCCATTGAAAACACAGATATGGCATCCACCGAGTGTTGTCCTGTCGCGTCTTCTTTATATTATTGCCAAGAAGCTGCAACTGAATAAAGCTGAGCTTCTACCTTCTGCCTCTTATTAACTGCTTTTTTTTTAAAAAATTGTCCACCAGCTACAAAAACTTGCTTCTGCAAGTAGTTAACTGAAAGGTTTTTTTCCATTGAAAACACAGATATGGCATCCACCGAGTGTTGTCCTGTCGCGTCTTCTTTATATTATTGCCAAGAAGCTGCAACTGAATAAAGCTGAGCTTCTACCTTCTGCCTCTTATTAACTGCTTTTTTTTTATAAAATTGGCTGTTCCGGCCTACTAAAGGTGTCTGTCTGCCCCTGCCTGGTGTTGTCCTCAACTGAATAAAGCTGAGCTTCAACCTTCAGTTCCAAATTACCATTTTTAAAAATGCAATTGGCTGTTCCGGCCTACTAAAGGTGAATGTCTGCCCCTGCCTGGTGTTGTCCTCAACTGAATAAAGCTGAGCTTCTACCTTCTGCCTCTTACTAACTGCTGTTTTTTTAAAAAATTGGCTGTTCCGGCCTACTAAAGGTGTCTGTCTGCCCCTGCCTGGTGTTGTCCTCAACTGAATAAAGCTGAGCTTCAACCTTCTGTTCCAAATTACCATTTTTAAAAATGCAATTGGCTGTTCCGGCCTACTAAAGGTGAATGTCTGCCCCTGCCTGGTGTTGTCCTCAACTGAATAAAGCTGAGCTTCTACCTTCTGTTCCAAATTACCATTTCTAAAAATGCCATTGGCTGTTCCGGCCTACTAAAGGTGAATGTCTGCCCCTGCCTGGTGTTGTCCTCAACTGAATAAAGCTGAGCTTCTACCTTCTGTTCCAAATTACCATTTCTAAAAATGCCATTGGCTGTTCCGGCCTACTAAAGGTGTCTGTCTGCCCCTGCCTGGTGTTGTCCTCAACTGAATAAAGCTGAGCTTCAACCTTCAGTTCCAAATTACCATTTTTAAAAATGCAATTGGCTGTTCCGGCCTACTAAAGGTGAATGTCTGCCCCTGCCTGGTGTTGTCCTCAACTGAATAAAGCTGAGCTTCTACCTTCTGTTCCAAATTACCATTTTTAAAAATGCCATTGGCTGTTCCGGCCTACTAAAGGTGTCTGTCTGCCCCTGCCTGGTGTTGTCCTCAACTGAATAAAGCTGAGCTTCAACCTTCAGTTCCAAATTACCATTTTTAAAAATGCAATTGGCTGTTCCGGCCTACTAAAGGTGAATGTCTGCCCCTGCCTGGTGTTGTCCTCAACTGAATAAAGCTGAGCTTCTACCTTCTGTTCCAAATTACCATTTTTAAAAATGCCATTGGCTGTTCCGGCCTACTAAAGGTGTCTGTCTGCCCCTGCCTGGTGTTGTCCTTAACTGAATAAAGCTGAGCTTCAACCTTCAGTTCCAAATTACCATTTTTAAAAATGCAATTGGCTGTTCCGGCCTACTAAAGGTGTCTGTCTGCCCCTGCCTGGTGTTGTCCTCAACTGAATAAAGCTGAGCTTCTACCTTCTGCCTCTTACTAACTGCTGTTTTTTAAAAAAATTGGCTGTTCCGGCCTACTAAAGGTGTCTGACTGCCCCTGCCTGGTGTTGTCCTCAACTGAATAAAGCTGAGCTTCAACCTTCTGTTCCAAATTACCATTTTTAAAAATGCAATTGGCTGTTCCGGCCTACTAAAGGTGAATATCTGCCCCTGCCTGGTGTTGTTCTCAACTGAATAAAGCTGAGCTTCTACCTTCTGTTCCAAATTACCATTTTTAAAAATGCAATTGGCTGTTCCGGCCTACTAAAGGTGAATGTCTGCCCCTGCCTGGTGTTGTCCTCAACTGAATAAAGCTGAGCTTCAACCTTCAGTTCCAAATTACCATTTTTAAAAATGCAATTGGCTGTTCCGGCCTACTAAAGGTGTCTGTCTGCCCCTGCCTGGTGTTGTCCTCAACTGGATAAAGCTGAGCTTCAACCTTCTGTTCCAAATTACCATTTTTAAAAATGCAATTGGCTGTTCCGGCCTACTAAAGGTGAATGTCTGCCCCTGCCTGGTGTTGTCCTCAACTGAATAAAGCTGAGCTTCTACCTTCTGTTCCAAATTACCATTTCTAAAAATGCAATTGGCTGTTCCGGCCTACTAAAGGTGAATGTCTGCCCCTGCCTGGTGTTGTCCTCAACTGAATAAAGCTGAGCTTCAACCTTCAGTTCCAAATTACCATTTTTAAAAATGCAATTGGCTGTTCCGGCCTACTAAAGGTGAATGTCTGCCCCTGCCTGGTGTTGTCCTCAACTGAATAAAGCTGAGCTTCTACCTTCTGTTCCAAATTACCATTTTTAAAAATGCAATTGGCTGTTCCGGCCTACTAAAGGTGAATGTCTGCCCCTGCCTGGTGTTGTCCTCAACTGAATAAAGCTGAGCTTCAACCTTCAGTTCCAAATTACCATTTTTAAAAATGCAATTGGCTGTTCCGGCCTACTAAAGGTGTCTGTCTGCCCCTGCCTGGTGTTGTCCTCAACTGAATAAAGCTGAGCTTCTACCTTCTGCCTCTTACTAACTGCTGTTTTTTTAAAAAATTGGCTGTTCCGGCCTACTAAAGGTGTCTGACTGCCCCTGCCTGGTGTTGTCCTCAACTGAATAAAGCTGAGCTTCAACCTTCTGTTCCAAATTACCATTTTTAAAAATGCAATTGGCTGTTCCGGCCTACTAAAGGTGAATGTCTGCCCCTGCCTGGTGTTGTCCTCAACTGAATAAAGCTGAGCTTCTACCTTCTGTTCCAAATTACCATTTTTAAAAATGCAATTGGCTGTTCCGGCCTACTAAAGGTGAATGTCTGCCCCTGCCTGGTGTTGTCCTCAACTGAATAAAGCTGAGCTTCAACCTTCAGTTCCAAATTACCATTTTTAAAAATGCAATTGGCTGTTCCGGCCTACTAAAGGTGTCTGTCTGCCCCTGCCTGGTGTTGTCCTCAACTGAATAAAGCTGAGCTTCTACCTTCTGCCTCTTACTAACTGCTGTTTTTTTAAAAAATTGGCTGTTCCGGCCTACTAAAGGTGTCTGTCTGCCCCTGCCTGGTGTTGTCCTCAACTGAATAAAGCTGAGCTTCAACCTTCTGTTCCAAATTACCATTTTTAAAAATGCAATTGGCTGTTCCGGCCTACTAAAGGTGTCTGTCTGCCCCTGCCTGGTGTTGTCCTCAACTGAACAAAGCTGAGCTTCCACATTCTGGCTTTCGCCCTATACTATCAGATATTAAACTGCATTTGGCCTACTAGTGTGGTTATGCCCTTGAAACAGTGTCTGCTGCTCTTGGGTTTGCTACTCCACTGAACAAAGCAATGCCGCCTGTTTAGTCCTGTTACCAATTTTGAACTGCATTTAGCCTACTTTACTCTTTGGCCCTATATCTGTTTCCTCCTCATCCTGCCCATTGCCCAGCCACTGCTAGATGAGTCTGCTGGTACATTGACCTAGACCACTACATTCCCCTTATACTCTACACAGCCAGAATCTGACCCTGCTGAAAGTAAGGTTCCCCTTCCCGCATGTTATACCACCTTACACAGGGACAGAGAGGAAGGTGCAGATGAAAGTGCAGGTTCCTTCATCAGGTGGGGGGGCATACTCGTTGGCGACGTCACTGGCACAGGGCCCCTCAGAGTACGCAAAAGTGTCGCTGCTGGTGGGAGGCGCCCCCGCCATGCAAACACACATCGCTGTACTTTGAGGGGCCCTGTGCCAGTGCCAATGCGAACGAGTGGGCCCCCCCTGCTTGCTCAGGATCACAGCACTTGCAACGTTGAAATACTTACCTTTCCCTGCAACACCGCCGTGACGTAGTCCGCATTTCCTGGGCCCACGAAAAACTTGAGCCGGCCCTACTCCCCCCACAACTTTTGCCAAATGACCCCCAATTCCCTATGCCCAACTATTATTATAAAGTTAATTAAGATTGACAAGCTTCAGAAACAAGAATGGATGTTTTTGGCATTAAAATGGGCACTGTAGGTGTTTTCCTGGCCTCCACTCACTGCCGACTATGCTTCCCCATTGACTTGCATTGGGTTTCGTGTTTCGGTCGATCCCCGACTTTTAGCGATAATCGGCCGACTGCACTCGACTCGACTCTGGACAAAATCGGGTTTCACAAAACCCGACTCGATCTTAAAAAAATGAAAGTCGCTCAACTCTAGTAGTTAGTCCTCCGGCTGGCGCGAGACATCTAGCGACCAACGTAGGCATGTTCCCCGGCTACTTCTAGTGTTGGCGTTAGGAGTAGATATATGGTCAACCCAGTTACCACTGCCCTATGAGCTGGATTTTTGTACTTCGCAGACTTACTTGTTCCTCTGAGACCCTCGCCATTGGGGTCATAACAGTATATGGTCAACCCAGTTACCACTGCCCTATGAGCTGGATTTTTGTACTTCGCAGACTTACTTGTTCCTCTGAGACCCTCGCCATTGGGGTTATAACAGTTTGCCAGGCCAGTATTAAATGTTAAATGCATTGCAGAAGCAGGATTATAAGAAAGAAAATTCTGAGTTTTTTTTTCTCTTTCTCATTTTTTTTTCTTTTCCCCTTTACCTCTGAGTGGCTTGTGTTTGCTGCAGACATGAATGTCCAGACCTTGATTACAGGTGTGGACCAGCTTACTGCTCGTGTGCAGGACATACAAGATTATGTTATCAGAAATCCTATGTCAGAACCTAAGATACCGATTCCTGAACTGTTTTCCGGAGACCGATTTAAATTTAGAAATTTCAGGAATAATTGTAAATTGTTTTTGTCCCTGAGACCCTGTTCATCTGGAGACTCCGCTCAGCAAGTGAAAATTGTTATTTCTTTTTTACTGGGCGACCCTCAGGATTGGGCCTTCTCGCTGGCGCCAGGAGATCCGGCATTGGCTGATATTGATGCGTTTTTTCTGGCGCTCGGTTTGCTTTATGAGGAACCCAATCTTGAGATTCAGGCAGAAAAAGCCTTGCTGGCTATGTCTCAGGGCCAGGACGAGGCTGAAGTGTATTGCCAAAAATTTCTGAAATGGTCCGTGCTGACCCAGTGGAACGAGTGTGCATTGGCTGCAAATTTCAGAAATGGCCTTTCTGAAGCCATTAAGAATGTGATGGTGGGTTTTCCCATTCCCACAGGTCTGAATGATTCCATGGCCCTGGCAATTCAAATCGACCGGCGGTTGCGGGAGCGCAAAACCGCAAATTCCCTCATGGTGTTGTCTGAACAGGCACCTGATTTAATGCAATGTGATAGAATCCTGACTAGAAATGAGCGGAAAATTCATAGACGCCAGAATGGCTTGTGTTACTACTGTGGTGATTCTACACATGTTATCTCAGCATGCTCTAAACGTCTTACTAGGGTTGTTAGTCCTGTCGCCATTGGTAATTTGCAACCTAAATTTATTCTATCTGTAACTTTGATTTGCTCACTGTCATCGTATCCTGTCATGGCGTTTGTAGACTCAGGTGCTGCCCTGAGTCTGATGGATCTGTCATTTGCCAAGCGCTGCGGTTTTGTTCTGGAGCCATTAGAAAATCCTATCCCTCTTAGGGGTATTGATGCTACGCCTTTGGCAAAAAATAAACCGCAGTTTTGGACACAGGTTACCATGTGCATGACTCCCGAACATCGGGAGGTGATACGTTTTCTTGTTCTACATAAGATGCATGATTTGGTTGTTTTGGGGTTGCCATGGTTACAGACCCATAATCCAGTCTTGGACTGGAAGGCAATGTCGGTGTCAAGTTGGGGCTGCCATGGAATTCATGGAGATTCCCTGCCCTTGTCTATTGCTTCTTCTACGCCCTCGGAAGTTCCGGCGTATTTTTCTGATTATCAGGATGTCTTCAGCGAGTCTAAGTCCAGTGCACTGCCTCCTCATAGGGAATGTGACTGTGCAATAGATTTGATTCCTGGCAGTAAGTTTCCTAAGGGGAGACTGTTTAATTTGTCGGTACCTGAACATACTGCGATGCGTTCATATATCAAGGAGTCTCTTGAGAAGGGGCATATCCGTCCTTCTTCTTCCCCTCTTGGTGCGGGATTCTTTTTTGTGGCCAAAAAGGACGGATCTTTGAGGCCTTGTATTGACTATCGGCTTTTAAACAAGATCACTGTCAAATTTCAGTATCCTTTGCCGCTGTTGTCAGACTTGTTTGCCCGGATTAAAGGTGCCAAGTGGTTCACCAAGATAGACCTTCGTGGTGCATACAACCTTGTGCGCATTAAGCAAGGCGATGAATGGAAAACCGCATTCAATACGCCCGAAGGTCATTTTGAGTACTTGGTGATGCCATTTGGGCTCTCTAATGCACCTTCACTTTTTCAGTCCTTCATGCATGACATTTTCCGGAAGTATCTGGATAAATTTTTGATTGTTTATCTGGATGATATTCTGGTTTTTTCTGATGATTGGGACTCGCATGTGGAGCAGGTCAGGATGGTTTTTAAGATTTTGCGTGAAAATTCTTTGTTTGTTAAAGGCTCAAAGTGTCTCTTTGGTGTACAGAGGGTTCCCTTTTTGGGGTTCATTTTTTCCCCTTCTGCTGTGGAGATGGACCCAGTCAAGGTCCGAGCTATTCATGATTGGACTCAACCCTCGTCAGTTAAGAGTCTTCAGAAGTTCTTGGGTTTTGCTAACTCCTACCGTCGTTTTATCGCAAATTTTTCTAGCGTTGTTAAACCATTGACGGATATGACCAAGAAAGGCTCTGATGTAGCTAACTGGGCTCCTGCTGCCGTGGAGGCTTTCCAGGAGTTGAAACGCCGGTTTACTTCGGCGCCTGTTTTGTGCCAACCTGACACCTCACTTCCCTTTCAGGTGGAGGTGGATGCTTCGGAGATTGGGGCAGGGGCCGTTTTGTCACAGAGAGGCCCTGGTTGCTCTACTATGAGACCTTGTGCCTTTTTCTCCAGGAAGTTTTCGCCGGCAGAGCGAAATTATGATGTGGGCAATCGGGAGTTGTTGGCCATGAAGTGGGCATTTGAGGAGTGGCGTCATTGGCTCGAGGGTGCTAAGCATCGTGTGGTGGTCTTGACTGATCACAAAAATCTGATGTATCTCGAGTCTGCTAAACGCCTGAATCCTAGACAGGCCCGCTGGTCATTGTTTTTCTCCCGTTTTGACTTTGTGGTCTCGTATTTACCAGGTTCTAAGAATGTGAAGGCCGATGCTCTGTCTAGGAGCTTTGTGCCTGATGCTCCTGGAGTCGCTGAACCTGTGGGTATTCTTAAGGAAGGAGTTATCTTGTCAGCTATTTCTCCTGATCTGCGGCGTGTGTTGCAGAGATTTCAGGCTGGTAGGCCTGACTCTTGTCCATCTGACAGATTGTTTGTGCCTGCTAAATGGACCAGCAGAGTCATTTCCGAGGTTCATTCCTCAGTGTTGGCAGGGCACCCGGGAATTTTTGGCACCAGAGATCTAGTGGCCAGGTCCTTTTGGTGGCCTTCCTTGTCAAGGGATGTGCGTTCATTTGTGCAGTCCTGTGGAACTTGTGCTCGAGCTAAGCCTTGCTGTTCTCGTGCCAGCGGGTTGCTCTTGCCCTTGCCTGTCCCGAAGAGACCTTGGACACACATCTCTATGGATTTCATTTCTGATCTTCCAGTGTCTCAGGGCATGTCTGTCATCTGGGTGATATGTGATCGTTTCTCCAAGATGGTCCATTTGGTTCCTTTGCCTAAGCTGCCCTCCTCTTCTGATCTCGTTCCTGTGTTCTTCCAGAACGTGGTTCATTTGCACGGCATTCCTGAGAATATTGTGTCGGACAGAGGATCCCAGTTTGTTTCCAGGTTCTGGCGATCCTTTTGTGGTAGGATGGGCATTGATTTGTCGTTTTCGTCCGCTTTTCATCCCCAGACTAACGGACAAACGGAGCGAACTAATCAGACTCTGGAGGCTTATTTGAGGTGTTTTGTCTCTTCTGATCAGGATGATTGGGTGACCTTCTTGCCGTTGGCTGAATTTGCCCTTAATAATCGGGCTAGTTCCGCCACCTTGGTTTCGCCATTTTTCTGCAACTCTAGTTTCCATCCTCGTTTTTCCTCGGGACATGTGGAGCCTTCTGACTGTCCTGGGGTGGATTCTGTGGTGGATAGGTTGCAGCGGATCTGGAGTCATGTGGTGGACAACTTGAAGTTGTCACAGGAGAAGGCTCAGCGTTTTGCCAACCGCCGCCGCGGTGTGGGTCCCCGACTTCGCGTTGGGGATTTGGTATGGCTGTCTTCTCGATTTGTTCCTATGAAGGTCTCCTCTCCCAAATTTAAGCCTCGCTTCATTGGTCCTTACAAGATATTGGAAATCCTTAATCCTGTATCCTTTCGCCTGGATCTTCCGGTGTCGTTTGCCATTCACAACGTATTTCATAGGTCCTTGTTGCGGCGGTACGTTGTGCCTGTGGTCCCTTCTGCTGAGCCTCCTGCTCCGGTGTTGGTTGAGGGCGAGTTGGAGTACGTGGTGGAGAAGATCTTAGATTCTCGTCTCTCCAGGCGGAGGCTTCAGTACCTGGTCAAGTGGAAGGGCTATGGTCAGGAGGATAATTCCTGGGTGGTCGCCTCTGATGTGCATGCGGCCGATTTGGTTCGTGCCTTTCACACCGCTCATCCTGATCGCCCTGGTGGTCTTGGTGAGGGTTCGGTGACCCCTCACTAAGGGGGGGGTACTGTTGTGAATTTACCTTTTTGGCTCCCTCTAGTGGTTACTAGTGATTTGACTCTGGGAATGTCTGCCATCCCTTGTATGCTCACCTGGGTCGTTAGGTCAGGGGTGTTGCTATATAAGCTCCCTGGACCTTCAGTTCAATGCCTGGCAACGTTGTAATCAGAGCTAATCTGTTGTGCTCTTGTCTACTGATCCTGGTTCCTGCTAGATTAAGCTAAGTCTGCTTTCTTGCTTTTTGCTATTTGTTTTTGTTTGCATTTTTGTCCAGCTTGTACATTATCTGTATCCTTACCTTGCTGGAAGCTCTAGGGAGGCTGGAGTTCTCCCCCCGGGCCGTTAGACGGTTCGGGGGTTCTTGAATTTCCAGTGTGGATTTTTGATAGGGTTTTTGTTGACCATATAAGTTATCTTACTACATTCTGCTATTAGTAAGTGGGCCTCTCTTTGCTAAACCTAGTTCATCTCTGTGTTTGTCATTTCCTCTTACCTCACCGTTATTATTTGTGGGGGGCTTGTATCCAACTTTTGGGGTCTATTCTCTGGAGGCAAGAGAGGTCTTTGTTTTCCTCTTCTAGGGGTAGTTAGTCCTCCGGCTGGCGCGAGACATCTAGCGACCAACGTAGGCATGTTCCCCGGCTACTTCTAGTGTTGGCGTTAGGAGTAGATATATGGTCAACCCAGTTACCACTGCCCTATGAGCTGGATTTTTGTACTTCGCAGACTTACTTGTTCCTCTGAGACCCTCGCCATTGGGGTCATAACAGTATATGGTCAACCCAGTTACCACTGCCCTATGAGCTGGATTTTTGTACTTCGCAGACTTACTTGTTCCTCTGAGACCCTCGCCATTGGGGTCATAACAGCTGACCATATATCTAATCCTAGCACCACAAATAGAAGTAGCCGGGGAACGTGCCTACGTTGGTTCTAGACGTCTCGCGCCAGCCGGAGAACTAACTAACCCTAGAAGGGAAAAGAAAGACCTTTCTTGCCTCCAGAGAAAAGACCCCAAAAGTTGGATACAAGCCCCCAACAAATAATAACGGTGAGGTAAGAGGAAAAGACAAACATAAGAATGAGCTACGTATTTAGCAAAGAGAGGCCCACTAGCTAATAGCAGAATATAGTAAGATGACTTATATGGTCAGCAAAAAACCCTATTAAAATATCCACGCTGGATATTCAAGAACCCCCGAACCGTCTAACGGCCGGGGGGAGAACACCAGCCCCCTAGAGCTTCCAGCAAGGTCAGAAATCACATTTAGTACAAGCTGGACAAAAATAGTAGCAAAGCAAGTAACTCAAAAAACAAAGAAGCAAGACTTAGCTTAATTTTGCAAGAGCCAAGACCAGCAGACAGGAGCAACAGAAGGATCTGATTACAATGATGCCAGGCACTGGACTAAGGATCCAGGAAGTTAATATAGCGACACCCCTGGACTAACGACCCAGGTGAGTGCCAAACAGAAAAAAGACAATCCCAGAGTCATACCACTAGTGACCACAAGAGGGAGCCAAAAAGTCTAATTCACAACAGTGTCCATCACGGCACACTGGGTGAATGTGGTGGATGCAGGGTCCACAGGGGACAGCAATATTGGGACAGTTCTGCCTAGCCCACGGTCAAGGAAAGAGTTGGCTGTAGGCGTTCGCCCCCCCTCCTCCTCTTCCTCCTCCTCCTGCAGAAGCGAGAGCTCGTCCACAGACCGCAGTCGCACATCCACTCCATCCGCAGCTGCCACTGTTGCACACCAGGTGTGCCATTATGGGACAGCTAGTGGCAAGCGTCAGCAGGCTGTATTGGCAATGAAGTGTTTGGGCGACAACAGACACACCGCGGAAGTTCTGTCCAAGTTCTTGCAGAAAGAAACTCAGTCATGGCTGGGCACTGTACATATTGAGGCAGGCAAGGTAGTGAGTGATAACGGAAGGAATTTTATGGCTGCCATAGCCCTTTCCCAACTGAAACACATTCCTTGCCTGGCTCACACCTTAAACCTGGTGGTGCAGTGCTTCCTGAAAAGTTATCCGGGGTTACCCTATCTGCTCCTCAAAGTGCGCAGACTTTGCTCGCATATCCGCCATTCGCACGTACACTCCTGCCGTATGCAGAACTATCAGTGGTCTTTGAACCTTCCCCAGCATCACCTAATCATCGACGTTGCAACAAGGTGGAACTCAACACTGCACATGCTTCAGAGACTGTGCGAACAGAGGCGTGCTGTTATGTTTTTGTGGGAGGATACACATACACGGGCAGGCAGTTGGATGGCAGACATGGAGTTGTCAGGTGTAGGGTTGAGCGACTTTCATTTTTTTAAGATCGAGTAGGGTTTTGGGAAACCCGATTTTGTCCAGAGTCGAGTCGAGTGCAGTCGGCCGATTGTCGCTAAAAGTTGGGGATCGACCGAAACACGAAACCCAATGCAAGTCAATGGGGAAGCATAGTCGGCAGTGAGTGGAGGCCAGGAAAACACCTACAGTGCCCATTTTAATGCCAAAAACATCCATTCTTGTTTCTGAAGCTTGTCAATCTTAATTAACTTTATAATAATAGTTGGGCATAGGAAATTGGGGGTCAATTGGCAAAAGTTGTGGGGGGAGTAGGGCTGGCTCAAGTTTTTCGTGGGCCCAGGAAATGCGGACTACGTCACGGCGGTGTTGCAGGGAGAGGTAAGTATTTCAACGTTGCAAGTGCTGTGATCCTGAGCAAGCAGGGGAGGCCCACTCGTTCGCATTGGCACTGGCACAGGGCCCCTCAAAGTACGGCAGTGTGTTTGCATGGCGGGGGCGCCTCCCACCAGCAGCAACACTTTTGCGTACTCTGAGGGGCCCTGTGCCAGTGACGTCGCCAACGAGTATGCCCCCCGCACCTGATGAAGGAACCTGCACTTTCATCTGCACCTTCCTCTTTGTCCCTGTGTAAGGTGGTATAACATGCGGGAAGGGGAACCTTACTTTCAGCAGGGTCAGATTCTGGCTGTGTAAAGTACAAGGGGAATGTAGTGGTCTAGGTCAATGTACCAGCAGACTCATCTAGCAGTGGCTGGGCAATGGGCAGGATGAGGAGGAAACAGATATAGGGCCAAAGAATAAAGTAGGCTAAATGCAGATCAAAATTGGTAACAGGACTAAACAGGCGGCATTGCTTTGTTCAGTGGAGTAGCAAACCCAAGAGCAGCAGACACTGTTTTAAGGGCCCAACCACACTAGTAGGCCAAATGCAGTTTAATATCTGATAGTATAGGCCGAAAGCCGGAACAGCCAATTTTTTTAAAAAACAGCAGTTAATAAGAGGCAGAATGTGGAAGCTCAGCTTTGTTCAGTTGAGGACAACACCAGGCAGAGGCAGACACCTTTAGTAGGCCGGAACAGCCAATTTTTTTAAAAAACAGCAGTTAATAAGAGGCAGAAGGTAGAAGCTCAGCTTTATTCAGTTGAGGACAACACCAGGCAGGGGCAGACACCTTTAGTAGGCCGGAACAGCCAATTTTTTTAAAAAAACAGCAGTTAATAAGAGGCAGAAGGTAGAAGCTCAGCTTTATTCAGTTGAGGACAACACCAGGCAGGGGCAGACACCTTTAGTAGGCCGGAACAGCCAATTTGTTAAAAAAAACAGCAGTTAATAAGAGGCAGAAGGTAGAAGCTCAGCTTTATTCAGTTGAGGACAACACCAGGCAGGGGCAGACACCTTTAGTAGGCCGGAACAGCCAATTTCATTTTTAAAAATCGTAATTTGGAACAGAAGGTAGAAGCTCAGCTTTATTCAGTTGAGGACAACACCAGGCAGGGGCAGACACCTTTAGTAGGCCGGAACAGCCAATTTTTTTAAAAAACAGCAGTTAATAAGAGGCAGAAGGTAGAAGCTCAGCTTTATACAGTTGAGGACAACACCAGGCAGGGGCAGACACCTTTAGTAGGCCGGAACAGCCAATTTTTTTATAAAACAGCAGTTAATAAGAGGCAGAAGGTAGAAGCTCAGCTTTATTCAGTTGAGGACAACACCAGGCAGGGGCAGACACCTTTAGTAGGCCGGAACAGCCAATTTTTAAAAAAAACAGCAGTTAATAAGAGGCAGAAGGTAGAAGCTCAGCTTTATTCAGTTGAGGACAACACCAGGCAGGGGCAGACACCTTTAGTAGGCCGGAACAGCCAATTTCATTTTTAAAAATCGTAATTTGGAACAGAAGGTAGAAGCTCAGCTTTATTCAGTTGAGGACAACACCAGGCAGGGGCAGACACCTTTAGTAGGCCGGAACAGACAATTTTTAAAAAAAACAGCAGTTAATAAGAGGCAGAAGGTAGAAGCTCAGCTTTATTCAGTTGAGGACAACACCAGGCAGGGGCAGACACCTTTAGTAGGCCGGAACAGCCAATTTTTAAAAAAAACAGCAGTTAATAAGAGGCAGAAGGTAGAAGCTCAGCTTTATTCAGTTGAGGACAACACCAGGCAGGGGCAGACACCTTTAGTAGGCCGGAACAGCCAATTTCATTTTTAAAAATCGTAATTTGGAACAGAAGGTAGAAGCTCAGCTTTATTCAGTTGAGGACAACACCAGGCAGGGGCAGACACCGTTAGTAGTCCGGAACAGCCAATTTTTTTAAAAAAACAGCAGTTAATAAGAGGCAGAAGGTAGAAGCTCAGCTTTATTCAGTTGAGGACAACACCAGGCAGGGGCAGACACCTTTAGTAGGCCGGAACAGCCAATTTCATTTTTAAAAATCGTAATTTGGAACAGAAGGTAGAAGCTCAGCTTTATTCAGTTGAGGACAACACCAGGCAGGGGCAGACACCTTTAGTAGGCCGGAACAGCCAATTTTTTTAAAAAACAGCAGTTAATAAGAGGCAGAAGGTAGAAGCTCAGCTTTATTCAGTTGAGGACAACACCAGGCAGGGGCAGACACCTTTAGTAGGCCGGAACAGCCAATTTTTTTATAAAACAGCAGTTAATAAGAGGCAGAAGGTAGAAGCTCAGCTTTATTCAGTTGAGGACAACACCAGGCAGGGGCAGACACCTTTAGTAGGCCGGAACAGCCAATTTTTTAAAAAAACAGCAGTTAATAAGAGGCAGAAGGTAGAAGCTCAGCTTTATTCAGTTGAGGACAACACCAGGCAGGGGCAGACACCTTTAGTAGGCCGGAACAGCCAATTTCATTTTTAAAAATCGTAATTTGGAACAGAAGGTAGAAGCTCAGCTTTATTCAGTTGAGGACAACACCAGGCAGGGGCAGACACCTTTAGTAGGCCGGAACAGACAATTTAAAAAAAAAACAGCAGTTAATAAGAGGCAGAAGGTAGAAGCTCAGCTTTATTCAGTTGAGGACAACACCAGGCAGGGGCAGACACCTTTAGTAGGCCGGAACAGCCAATTTTTTAAAAAAACAGCAGTTAATTAGAGGCAGAAGGTAGAAGCTCAGCTTTATTCAGTTGAGGACAACACCAGGCAGGGGCAGACACCTTTAGTAGGCCGGAACAGCCAATTTCATTTTTAAAAATCGTAATTTGGAACAGAAGGTAGAAGCTCAGCTTTATTCAGTTGAGGACAACACCAGGCAGGGGCAGACACCTTTAGTAGGCCGGAACAGCCAATTTTTTTAAAAAACAGCAGTTAATAAGAGGCAGAAGGTAGAAGCTCAGCTTTATACAGTTGAGGACAACACCAGGCAGGGGCAGACACCTTTAGTAGGCCGGAACAGCCAATTTTTTTATAAAACAGCAGTTAATAAGAGGCAGAAGGTAGAAGCTCAGCTTTATTCAGTTGAGGACAACACCAGGCAGGGGCAGACACCTTTAGTAGGCCGGAACAGCCAATTTTTTAAAAAAACAGCAGTTAATAAGAGGCAGAAGGTAGAAGCTCAGCTTTATTCAGTTGAGGACAACACCAGGCAGGGGCAGACACCTTTAGTAGGCCGGAACAGCCAATTTCATTTTTAAAAATCGTAATTTGGAACAGAAGGTAGAAGCTCAGCTTTATTCAGTTGAGGACAACACCAGGCAGGGGCAGACACCTTTAGTAGGCCGGAACAGACAATTTAAAAAAAAAACAGCAGTTAATAAGAGGCAGAAGGTAGAAGCTCAGCTTTATTCAGTTGAGGACAACACCAGGCAGGGGCAGACACCTTTAGTAGGCCGGAACAGCCAATTTTTTAAAAAAACAGCAGTTAATTAGAGGCAGAAGGTAGAAGCTCAGCTTTATTCAGTTGAGGACAACACCAGGCAGGGGCAGACACCTTTAGTAGGCCGGAACAGCCAATTTCATTTTTAAAAATCGTAATTTGGAACAGAAGGTAGAAGCTCAGCTTTATTCAGTTGAGGACAACACCAGGCAGGGGCAGACACCTTTAGTAGGCCGGAACAGCCAATTTTTTAAAAAAAACAGCAGTTAATAAGAGGCAGAAGGTAGAAGCTCAGCTTTATTCAGTTGAGGACAACACCAGGCAGGGGCAGACACCTTTAGTAGGCCGGAACAGCCAATTTCATTTTTAAAAATCGTAATTTGGAACAGAAGGTAGAAGCTCAGCTTTATTCAGTTGAGGACAACACCAGGCAGGGGCAGACACCTTTAGTAGGCCGGAACAGCCAATTTTTTTAAAAAACAGCAGTTAATAAGAGGCAGAAGGTAGAAGCTCAGCTTTATACAGTTGAGGACAACACCAGGCAGGGGCAGACACCTTTAGTAGGCCGGAACAGCCAATTTTTTTATAAAACAGCAGTTAATAAGAGGCAGAAGCTAGAAGCTCAGCTTTATTCAGTTGAGGACAACACCAGGCTGGGGCAGACACCTTTAGTAGGCCGGAACAGCCAATTTTTTAAAAAAACAGCAGTTAATAAGAGGCAGAAGGTAGAAGCTCAGCTTTATTCAGTTGAGGACAACACCAGGCAGGGGAAGACACCTTTAGTAGGCCGGAACAGCCAATTTCATTTTTAAAAATCGTAATTTGGAACAGAAGGTAGAAGCTCAGCTTTATTCAGTTGAGGACAACACCAGGCAGGGGCAGACACCTTTAGTAGGCCGGAACAGACAATTTAAAAAAAAAACAGCAGTTAATAAGAGGCAGAAGGTAGAAGCTCAGCTTTATTCAGTTGAGGACAACACCAGGCAGGGGCAGACACCTTTAGTAGGCCGGAACAGCCAATTTTTAAAAAAAAACAGCAGTTAATAAGAGGCAGAAGGTAGAAGCTCAGCTTTATTCAGTTGAGGACAACACCAGGCAGGGGCAGACACCTTTAGTAGGCCGGAACAGCCAATTTCATTTTTAAAAATCGTAATTTGGAACAGAAGGTAGAAGCTCAGCTTTATTCAGTTGAAGACAACACCAGGCAGGGGCAGACACCGTTAGTAGTCCGGAACAGCCAATTTTTAAAAAAAACAGCAGTTAATAAGAGGCAGAAGGTAGAAGCTCAGCTTTATTCAGTTGAGGACAACACCAGGCAGGGGCAGACACCTTTAGTAGGCCGGAACAGCCAATTTCATTTTTAAAAATCGTAATTTGGAACAGAAGGTAGAAGCTCAGCTTTATTCAGTTGAGGACAACACCAGGCAGGGGCAGACACCTTTAGTAGGCCGGAACAGACAATTTTTTAAAAAAACAGCAGTTAATAAGAGGCAGAAGATAGAAGCTCAGCTTTATTCAGTTGAGGACAACACCAGGCAGGGGCACACACCTTTAATAGGCCGGAACAGCCAATTTCATTTTTAAAAATTGTAATTTGGAACAGAAGGTAGAAGCTCAGCTTTATTCAGTTGAGGACAACACCAGGCAGGGGCAGACACCTTTAGTAGGCCGGAACAGCCAATTTTTTTAAAAAACAGCAGTTAATAAGAGGCAGAAGGTAGAAGCTCAGCTTTATTCAGTTGAGGACAACACCAGGCAGGGGCAGACACCTTTAGTAGGCCGGAACAGCCAATTTTTTAAAAAAACAGCAGTTAATAAGAGGCAGAAGGTAGAAGCTCAGCTTTATTCAGTTGAGGACAACACCAGGCAGGGGCAGACACCTTTAGTAGGCCGGAACAGCCAATTTCATTTTTAAAAATCGTAATTTGGAACAGAAGGTAGAAGCTCAGCTTTATTCAGTTGAGGACAACACCAGGCAGGGGCAGACACCTTTAGTAGGCCGGAACAGCCAATTTTTTTAAAAAACAGCAGTTAATAAGAGGCAGAAGGTAGAAGCTCAGCTTTATACAGTTGAGGACAACACCAGGCAGGGGCAGACACCTTTAGTAGGCCGGAACAGCCAATTTTTTTATAAAACAGCAGTTAATAAGAGGCAGAAGCTAGAAGCTCAGCTTTATTCAGTTGAGGACAACACCAGGCTGGGGCAGACACCTTTAGTAGGCCGGAACAGCCAATTTTTTAAAAAAACAGCAGTTAATAAGAGGCAGAAGGTAGAAGCTCAGCTTTATTCAGTTGAGGACAACACCAGGCAGGGGCAGACACCTTTAGTAGGCCGGAACAGCCAATTTCATTTTTAAAAATCGTAATTTGGAACAGAAGGTAGAAGCTCAGCTTTATTCAGTTGAGGACAACACCAGGCAGGGGCAGACACCTTTAGTAGGCCGGAACAGACAATTTAAAAAAAAAACAGCAGTTAATAAGAGGCAGAAGGTAGAAGCTCAGCTTTATTCAGTTGAGGACAACACCAGGCAGGGGCAGACACCTTTAGTAGGCCGGAACAGCCAATTTTTTTAAAAAAACAGCAGTTAATAAGAGGCAGAAGGTAGAAGCTCAGCTTTATTCAGTTGAGGACAACACCAGGCAGGGGCAGACACCTTTAGTAGGCCGGAACAGCCAATTTCATTTTTAAAAATCGTAATTTGGAACAGAAGGTAGAAGCTCAGCTTTATTCAGTTGAAGACAACACCAGGCAGGGGCAGACACCGTTAGTAGTCCGGAACAGCCAATTTTTAAAAAAAACAGCAGTTAATAAGAGGCAGAAGGTAGAAGCTCAGCTTTATTCAGTTGAGGACAACACCAGGCAGGGGCAGACACCTTTAGTAGGCCGGAACAGCCAATTTCATTTTTAAAAATCGTAATTTGGAACAGAAGGTAGAAGCTCAGCTTTATTCAGTTGAGGACAACACCAGGCAGGGGCAGACACCTTTAGTAGGCCGGAACAGACAATTTTTTAAAAAAACAGCAGTTAATAAGAGGCAGAAGATAGAAGCTCAGCTTTATTCAGTTGAGGACAACACCAGGCAGGGGCACACACCTTTAATAGGCCGGAACAGCCAATTTCATTTTTAAAAATTGTAATTTGGAACAGAAGGTAGAAGCTCAGCTTTATTCAGTTGAGGACAACACCAGGCAGGGGCAGACACCTTTAGTAGGCCGGAACAGCCAATTTTTTTAAAAAACAGCAGTTAATAAGAGGCAGAAGGTAGAAGCTCAGCTTTATTCAGTTGAGGACAACACCAGGCAGGGGCAGACACCTTTAGTAGGCCGGAACAGCCAATTTTTTAAAAAAACAGCAGTTAATAAGAGGCAGAAGGTAGAAGCTCAGCTTTATTCAGTTGAGGACAACACCAGGCAGGGGCAGACACCTTTAGTAGGCCGGAACAGCCAATTTCATTTTTAAAAATCGTAATTTGGAACAGAAGGTAGAAGCTCAGCTTTATTCAGTTGAGGACAACACCAGGCAGGGGCAGACACCTTTAGTAGGCCGGAACAGCCAATTTTTTTAAAAAAACAGCAGTTAATAAGAGGCAGATGGTAGAAGCTCAGCTTTATTCAGTTGAGGACAACACCAGGCAGGGGCAGACACCTTTAGTAGGCCGGAACAGCCAATTTTTTTTAAAAAACAGCAGTTAATAAGAGGCAGAAGGTAGAAGCTCAGCTTTATTCAGTTGAGGACAACACCAGGCAGGGGCAGACACCTTTAGTAGGCCAGAACAGCCAATTTTTAAAAAAAACAGCAGTTAATAAGAGGCAGAAGGTAGAAGCTCAGCTTTATTCAGTTGAGGACAACACCAGGCAGGGGCAGACACCTTTAGTAGGCCGGAAGAGCCAATTTTTAAAAAAAACAGCAGTTAATAAGAGTCAGAAGGTAGAAGCTCAGCTTTATTCAGTTGCAGCTTCTTGGCAATAATATAAAGAAGACGCGACAGGACAACACTCGGTGGATGCCATATCTGTGTTTTCAATGGAAAAAAACCTTTCAGTTAACTACTTGCAGGAGAAAGTTTTTGTAGCTGGTGGCCAATTTTTGTACTGTACCAGTTTTTGTTGTATGTGTTTTTGTTTTTAATGTTAAAATGTCTGCATTTGATATCTCTCCAGTATTTTCTTTTTTATAAGCAAAATACTGCAGTTTTACATCGGTTACATGGATACACAGGCAGCATTGTTGTCAGCGGGGGAGTATTTAAAGTAGGGACCGCAGACAGGCTATCAAAGGCCTAAAATAACAAACAATAGGCTCATGGCAGTTTTACATCGGTTACATGGATACACGGGCAGGCAGCTGGTGATGAGTGGAGGAGTATTTAAAGTAGGGACCGCAGACAGGCTATCAAAGGCCTAAAATAACAAACAATAGGCTCAAGGCAGTTTTACATCAGTTACATGGATACACAGGCAGCTTGGTGGTCAGTGGAGGAGTATTTAAAGTAGGGACCGCAGACAGGCTATCAAAGGCCTAAAATACCTAAAAATAGGCTCAAGGCAGTTTTACATCGGTTACATGGATACACAGGCAGCTTTGTGGTCAGTGGAGGAGTATTTAAAGTAGGGACCGCAGACAGGCTATCAAAGGCCTAAAATACCTAAAAATAGGCTCATGGCAGTTTTACATCGGTTACATGGATACACAGGCAGCTTGGTGGTCAGTGGAGGAGTATTTAAAGTAGGGACCGCAGACAGGCTATCAAAGGCCTAAAATAACAAACAATAGGCTCATGGCAGTTTTACATCGGTTACATGGATACACAGGCAGCTTGGTGGTCAGTGGAGGAGTATTTAAAGTAGGGACCGCAGACAGGCTATCAAAGGCCTAAAATACCTAAAAATAGGCTCAAGGCAGTTTTACATCGGTTACATGGATACACAGGCAGCTTGGTGGTCAGTGGAGGAGTATTTAAAGTAGGGACCGCAGACAGGCTATCAAAGGCCTAAAATAACAAACAATAGGCTCATGGCAGTTTTACATCGGTTACATGGATAAACAGGCAGCATTGTTGTCAGTGGAGGAGTATTTAAAGTAGGGACCGCGGACAGGCTATCAAAGGCCTAAAATAACAAACAATAGGCTCATGGCAGTTTTACATCGGTTACATGGATACACAGGCAGCTTGGTGGTCAGTGGAGGAGTATTTAAAGTAGGGACCGCAGACAGGCTATCAAAGGCCTAAAATAACAAACAATAGGCTCATGGCAGTTTTACATTGGTTACATGGATACACAGGCAGCTTGGTGGTCAGTGGAGGAGTATTTAAAGTAGGGACCGCAGACAGGCTATCAAAGGCCTAAAATACCTAAAAATAGGCTCAAGGCAGTTTTACATCGGTTACATGGATACACAGGCAGCTTGGTGGTCAGTGGAGGAGTATTTAAAGTAGGGACCGCAGACAGGCTATCAAAGGCCTAAAATAACAAACAATAGGCTCATGGCAGTTTTACATCGGTTACATGGATAAACAGGCAGCATTGTTGTCAGTGGAGGAGTATTTAAAGTAGGGACCGCAGACAGGCTATCAAAGGCCTAAAATAACGAACAATAGGCTCATGGCAGTTTTACATCGGTTACATGGATACACAGGCAGCTTGGTGGTCAGTGGAGGAGTATTTAAAGTAGGGACCGCAGACAGGCTATCAAAGGCCTAAAATACCTAAAAATAGGCTCAAAGCAGTTTTTCATCGGTTACATGGATACACAGGCAGCTTGGTGGTCAGTGGAGGAGTATTTAAAGTAGGGACCGCAGACAGGCTATCAAAGGCCTAAAATACCTAAAAATAGGCTCATGGCAGTTTTACATCGGTTACATGGATACACAGGCAGCTTGGTGGTCAGTGGAGGAGTATTTAAAGTAGGGACCGCAGACAGGCTATCAAAGGCCTAAAATACCTAAAAATAGGCTCATGGCAGTTTTACATCGGTTACATGGATACACAGGCAGCTTGGTGGTCAGTGGAGGAGTATTTAAAGTAGGGACCGCAGACAGGCTATCAAAGGCCTAAAATACCTAAAAATAGGCTCAAGGCAGTTTTACATTGGTTACATGGATACACAGGCAGCTTGGTGGTCAGTGGAGGAGTATTTAAAGTAGGGACCGCAGACAGGCTATCAAAGGCCTAAAATAACAAACAATAGGCTCATGGCAGTTTTACATCGGTTACATGGATACACAGGCAGCTTGGTGGTCAGTGGAGGAGTATTTAAAGTAGGGACCGCAGACAGGCTATCAAAGGCCTAAAATACCTAAAAATAGGCTCATGGCAGTTTTACATCGGTTACATGGATACACAGGCAGCTTGGTGGTCAGTGGAGGAGTATTTAAAGTAGGGACCGCAGACAGGCTATAAAAGGCCTAATATACCTAAAAATAGGCTCAAGGCAGTTTTACATCGGTTACATGGATACACAGGCAGCTTGGTGGTCAGTGGAGGAGTATTTAAAGTAGGGACCGCAGACAGGCTATCAAAGGCCTAAAATAACAAACAATAGGCTCATGGCAGTTTTACATCGGTTACATGGATACACAGGCAGCTTGGTGGTCAGTGGAGGAGTATTTAAAGTAGGGACCGCAGACAGGCTATTGCAGCGCCCCAGAGTTCTGGTCGTTGCAGTACTGTGGATCCGCCACTATGGGGAGCCATGGTGCGTTCGATGGCACTGAAGGAGTTCATCTGACCAGGTACCACAGACACCAATATGTTTCACAGCAGGGCCTCCGGGGGGAGCTAAGGGTGCTATTCATTAGGCCACTCCCCACCATAGTGGGTAAACTGGGGGTCAGGCAGGAAGTTAGAGGAGAAAGCTGACTGGATTGAACGAAGCAACACCTTGTGGCAGAGGGTGTTGTGGAGGAAGAGACAGTAGGGTCTCTGTCAGGGGTGGGATCCTGACAGAGGCTTGGCATTGGAAAGAACGTAACGGGACCGTGCCTGCTCAGCATAGCGGCGGTGCCCAAGAAAGGACTAGAAGCGAGATAGATTGTGCTGAGTGAGAAACGAGATCAAGCAAAAAGGAGAATACCAGTAGGGGTCATGCTGTAGGACCGGAGCAACATCCTACTGAGGCGCATTACCGGTGGCCGGAATGCCGAGGGAGTGGAATAGCATACAGCTTCAAGCCATACTCCAAACAGCGGCAGGGCAGTCAGTTTAAGGCGGGCTGTCTACCACATATCACCTATGAAGTCTTGGGGGGCAATTGCGGGAGAGGGGCGTCTCTAGGGTCCCGGAAGAACTCCAGGCCTACCTGACAAACGGGTGCCGTTCCAACCTGAATAACAGGGAGGGATGGAATACGAGAAGAACATCAGTGAATCGAGTTGTGAGGGAACTTAAGAAACAGACACGACAGTTGTGGGGTACTTTCCGTGAGCACAGCAGGGAAGGACTACAACACATAGCGCTAAGAAGGAGGGCACTGATTTCCACCTGTGAGGAGAACTCTGGAGGTGCCATCGGACCGACCGGACTTGCGCAGCCTGGTGAACCGTATTCTGGACTGCGGACTGAGAGATCTCCAGTAAAGAGGTAAAGAGACTGCAACCTGGTGTCCTCGTTATTTACCGCGACCTGCACCCCACAACTGCACCGCTACACCACCGTTACTGCACCATCATCATCACTTATTGCACCGGACGTCCCCCACTGACGGACAGGGCCACGGACTGGGTCTAGCCACCGTGACAACCCCAGGACTGAGACCCAGAGGCCCGGCTCCGGGTACCCCTAGGCCCTGCGGCGGTGTGGGGGCGCTCCACTATCACAGGCCTAAAGTACCTAAAAATAGGCTCAAGGCAGTTTTACATCGGTTACATGGATACACAGGCAGCTTGGTGGTCAGTGGAGGAGTATTTAAAGTAGGGACCGCAGACAGGCTATCAAAGGCCTAAAATAACAAACAATAGGCTCATGGCAGTTTTACATCGGTTATATGGATAAACAGGCAGCATTGTTGTCAGTGGAGGAGTATTTAAAGTAGGGACCGCAGACAGGCTATCAAAGGCCTAAAATACCTAAAAATAGGCTCAAGGCAGTTTTACATCGGTTACATGGATACACAGGCAGCTTGGTGGTCAGTGGAGGAGTATTTAAAGTAGGGACCGCAGACAGGCTATCAAAGGCCTAAAATAACAAACAATAGGCTCATGGCAGTTTTACATCGGTTACATGGATAAACAGGCAGCATTGTTGTCAGTGGAGGAGTATTTAAAGTAGGGACCGCGGACAGGCTATCAAAGGCCTAAAATAACAAACAATAGGCTCATGGCAGTTTTACATCGGTTACATGGATACACAGGCAGCTTGGTGGTCAGTGGAGGAGTATTTAAAGTAGGGACCGCAGACAGGCTATCAAAGGCCTAAAATAACAAACAATAGGCTCATGGCAGTTTTACATCGGTTACATGGATACACAGGCAGCTTGGTGGTCAGTGGAGGAGTATTTAAAGTAGGGACCGCAGACAGGCTATCAAAGGCCTAAAATACCTAAAAATAGGCTCAAGGCAGTTTTACATCGGTTACATGGATACACAGGCAGCTTGGTGGTCAGTGGAGGAGTATTTAAAGTAGGGACCGCAGACAGGCTATCAAAGGCCTAAAATAACAAACAATAGGCTCATGGCAGTTTTACATCGGTTACATGGATAAACAGGCAGCATTGTTGTCAGTGGAGGAGTATTTAAAGTAGGGACCGCAGACAGGCTATCAAAGGCCTAAAATAACAAACAATAGGCTCATGGCAGTTTTACATCGGTTACATGGATACACAGGCAGCTTGGTGGTCAGTGGAGGAGTATTTAAAGTAGGGACCGCAGACAGGCTATCAAAGGCCTAAAATAACGAACAATAGGCTCATGGCAGTTTTACATCGGTTACATGGATACACAGGCAGCTTGGTGGTCAGTGGAGGAGTATTTAAAGTAGGGACCGCAGACAGGCTATCAAAGGCCTAAAATACCTAAAAATAGGCTCAAGGCAGTTTTTCATCGGTTACATGGATACACAGGCAGCTTGGTGGTCAGTGGAGGAGTATTTAAAGTAGGGACCGCAGACAGGCTATCAAAGGCCTAAAATAACAAACAATAGGCTCATGGCAGTTTTACATCGGTTACATGGATACACAGGCAGCTTGGTGGTCAGTGGAGGAGTATTTAAAGTAGGGACCGCAGACAGGCTATCAAAGGCCTAAAATACCTAAAAATAGGCTCATGGCAGTTTTACATCGGTTACATGGATACACAGGCAGCTTGGTGGTCAGTGGAGGAGTATTTAAAGTAGGGACCGCAGACAGGCTATCAAAGGCCTAAAATACCTAAAAATAGGCTCAAGGCAGTTTTACATTGGTTACATGGATACACAGGCAGCTTGGTGGTCAGTGGAGGAGTATTTAAAGTAGGGACCGCAGACAGGCTATCAAAGGCCTAAAATAACAAACAATAGGCTCATGGCAGTTTTACATCGGTTACATGGATACACAGGCAGCTTGGTGGTCAGTGGAGGAGTATTTAAAGTAGGGACCGCAGACAGGCTATCAAAGGCCTAAAATACCTAAAAATAGGCTCATGGCAGTTTTACATCGGTTACATGGATACACAGGCAGCTTGGTGGTCAGTGGAGGAGTATTTAAAGTAGGGACCGCAGACAGGCTATCAAAGGCCTAATATACCTAAAAATAGGCTCAAGGCAGTTTTACATTGGTTACATGGATACACAGGCAGCTTGGTGGTCAGTGGAGGAGTATTTAAAGTAGGGACCGCAGACAGGCTATCAAAGGCCTAAAATAACAAACAATAGGCTCATGGCAGTTTTACATCGGTTACATGGATACACAGGCAGCTTGGTGGTCAGTGGAGGAGTATTTAAAGTAGGGACCGCAGACAGGCTATTGCAGCGCCCCAGAGTTCTGGTCGTTGCAGTACTGTGGATCCGCCACTATGGGGAGCCATGGTGCGTTCGATGGCACTGAAGGAGTTCATCTGACCAGGTACCACAGACACCAATATGTTTCACAGCACGGCCTCCGGGGGGAGCTAAGGGTGCTATTCATTAGGCCACTCCCCACCATAGTGGGTAAACTGGGGGTCAGGCAGGAAGTTAGAGGAGAAAGCTGACTGGATTGAACGAAGCAACACCTTGTGGCAGAGGGTGTTGTGGAGGAAGAGACAGTAGGGTCTCTGTCAGGGGTGGGATCCTGACAGAGGCTTGGCATTGGAAAGAACGTAACGGGACCGTGCCTGCTCAGCATAGCGGCGGTGCCCAAGAAAGGACTAGAAGCGAGATAGATTGTGCTGAGTGAGAAACGAGATCAAGCAAAAAGGAGAATACCAGTAGGGGTCATGCTGTAGGACCGGAGCAACATCCTACTGAGGCGCATTACCGGTGGCCGGAACGCCGAGGGAGTGGAATAGCATACAGCTTCAAGCCATACTCCAAACAGCGGCAGGGCAGTCAGTTTAAGGCGGGCTGTCTACCACATATCACCTATGAAGTCTTGGGGGGCAATTGCGGGAGAGGGGCATCTCTAGGGTCCCGGAAGAACTCCAGGCCTACCTGACAAACGGGTGCCGTTCCAACCTGAATAACAGGGAGGGATGGAATACGAGAAGAACATCAGTGAATCGAGTTGTGAGGGAACTTAAGAAACAGACACGACAGTTGTGGGGTACTTTCCGTGAGCACAGCAGGGAAGGACTACAACACATAGCGCTAAGAAGGAGGGCACTGATTTCCACCTGTGAGGAGAACTCTGGAGGTGCCATCGGACCGACCGGACTTGCGCAGCCTGGTGAACCGTATTCTGGACTGCGGACTGAGAGATCTCCAGTAAAGAGGTAAAGAGACTGCAACCTGGTGTCCTCGTTATTTACCGCGACCTGCACCCCACAACTGCACCGCTACGCCACCGTTACTGCACCATCATCATCACTTATTGCACCGGACGTCCCCCACTGACGGACAGGGCCACGGACCGGGTCTAGCCACCGTGACAACCCCAGGACTGAGACCCAGAGGCCCGGCTCCGGGTACCCATAGGCCCTGCGGCGGTGTGGGGGCGCTCCAACTTGGCGTCACGAACAGGATCTACTTAAGCCTGAAGAATCAGGTCATGTGTGCCTAGAGACTGTGATTTACTGTGCTTGGACTGTACTTTATTGTAAGACTGTGCTGTGCCAGTTGCCGCCAAAATCCGCCGCCATTGTAGCGCTGAGTAGAGCGCAGGAGAAGAAGAAGGGCGTGGAAGTGGGCGTGAACAAGCTGAAGAGCGAGAAAGACAATGGCCGCCCAGTCTAAATATCTCGGCCCCTTGAGGACGTGTCCGTCAGCAGCCGAGATCCGCCTCCTGATCCTCAACGGTGGGCAGAGACAGAGAAAACGAAACCGCCCACGAAGGAGAGAGCGGGAAAAGGACCAGGAAGAAGAAGTCAGAGACATGGAGGACGCCATGGCGAGCCACCCGGAGCCGGAGCGTGGGGTCGGAGCCGAGGACTCCCCCAGCTACCCGGAGGGGCACCGCAACCAGGCCTCCACCGCTGACGCTGAATTCCTGCAGGCCGGAGTGGACGAGCTCGGCGACCGACCCCGGCGGACGCAGCTGAGCACCGAGGCCGGGTGGAAGAAGGCCATCATCAGGAGCCTCACCGGACATCTGTCGGCAGCCTCATCTGGTCCGGAGCAGGAAAGAAGTCCCAGCGCTCCGAAGCTGGAAAGCAAGGCGCTGCCGGGAAGGGGTATGCTGCGAGCAGAGATGACAACGCCGCAGCACAAGGTCCCGCAACCAGCGTTCCAGACCCCAGTGGAGACGGAGCAGACCGGCACCGGAGGGACCGCATCTGAAGCAGGTATGAAGGACGACCCTGCCCTGACAACTGACACCACTCCCGTGACTGCTGGTGCCACAGCTGCTGACCCCGTTCCAGTGACTGATCTTGCAGCAGCCTCTACCTCTGCTGCAACAAATGCCCCTACTCAAGCTGCGCAGATCTCCATCGCTGCGCATGATTTAACCATACATGAAAGACGGATTAACGGCGTTTGTCCAGCACTGGGTGTAACCCTGGACCTCACTTTTCCCAGGCCGAGAAGGGTTAAGTGCCAGGTGCAGCCCTGGAAGCCGTCCAACTAAGCCTCAGAAACCTGAAACTGTAAATAGTTAACTGTTTATTTCCTTGCTGTTTTGCTGCTAAAACCCGTCCTGGGTTAACTCTTAAAGGGATCCCTTTGTTTACCCGGGATCCCTATTGCTTTTTATTTTTGCTTTCACTTTCATTTTTGCTTTTTGTTCCACAATGTTACACAAACTGAGAAATCATGAACAGTGCATGATCCAAACTTTCTTGTAAATAGTTTGCACCTTATTAAAGGCGCTTCCTACTGGATTTATTTAAAGACTCTTTGCGAAGATACCGTTCTGGAACCTTTGCTGAGCAAAGACTGGTAGGCTGAGAAGACGAGCTACCTCAGAAAGACTTGATTCTCTTTTAAAGGGGATGTCCAACAGCGTACTTATGAGAAGATACTGTTTTAGAACAGTAATGCAATGATAATGTTTGAACGAGAAAAGTTGTATGTGTTTTAACTAGTTAAATGTGAAGAAATACTGATGATGATGCTCTGGAAAGAAATGTAACTGTTTTGCATGAAGAAAAGTTATGTGTGTTTAATTTGTTTAAAGTGAGAAATCTAGATAATGTTCTTTAAAAGGAAAGATGCAGAAAGCCCGTAGGGGTAGATTTAGAGTTCTGCTTAGTTGAAAGTAAAGAAAGTAGTAATGAAGGTGAGGATAGAAGGTAAACCCTGAGTCCCCATAGAAAGTTCGTTCGTTACTAAGGACAGAGAGTGAACCCGTAGGGGTTAGAAAGTGAGTCCTAATAGGAGCCAAATAGAGCTGGCTCAATGTTCTCTAATTGAAAGGAATGTTATGTCTATACCATGTATAGTAGCGAAAGGCAGTAGGCCCTGGCTGAACGGGGCGGTCCTGTAATAGAAAGGAGAGGCAGTAGGTCTGGTGCCGTTAGGACAGGCGGTCCTGCAGGTTCAAAGTAGGAGAATGCAAAGTTAAAATACCTTATAATGTGATTATAGGAAGGTCTTTAGCGGATTAAGAGTGTATATCCTTAAAGGCAAAGTTAAATTATTGGTCAATAATGTTTGCACCTAGTAGAATACCCGGTTGGGTAATGAGAGTTAATTGTAGCCTGTTGCTATGATATTTAATTATGTTTGTAACGTTAAAGTGTCCTCACCTCCCATAAAGGGAAGCTTGTTCAAGTATGCTTATTGTTTTGCACTCAACAAAATTGTATGTCTTTTTGCTAACCTGTATTGTTGTTTTCTTCCCAGTCCCGGAGTACTGTGTTTAACCAGGGGGGAGTGCAGCGCCCCAGAGTTCTGGTCGTTGCAGTACTGTGGATCCGCCACTATGGGGAGCCATGGTGCGTTCGATGGCACTGAAGGAGTTCATCTGACCAGGTATCACAGACACCAATATGTTTCACAGCAGGGCCTCCGGGGGGAGCTAAGGGTGCTATTCATTAGGCCACTCCCCACCATAGTGGGTAAACTGGGGGTCAGGCAGGAAGTTAGAGGAGAAAGCTGACTGGATTGAACGAAGCAACACCTTGTGGCAGAGGGTGTTGTGGAGGAAGAGACAGTAGGGTCTCTGTCAGGGGTGGGATCCTGACAGAGGCTTGGCATTGGAAAGAACGTAACGGGACCGTGCCTGCTCAGCATAGCGGCGGTGCCCAAGAAAGGACTAGAAGCGAGATAGATTGTGCTGAGTGAGAAACGAGATCAAGCAAAAAGGAGAATACCAGTAGGGGTCATGCTGTAGGACCGGAGCAACATCCTACTGAGGCGCATTACCGGTGGCCGGAACGCCGAGGGAGTGGAATAGCATACAGCTTCAAGCCATACTCCAAACAGCGGCAGGGCAGTCAGTTTAAGGCGGGCTGTCTACCACATATCACCTATGAAGTCTTGGGGGGCAATTGCGGGAGAGGGGCGTCTCTAGGGTCCCGGAAGAATTCCAGGCCTACCTGACAAACGGGTGCCGTTCCAACCTGAATAACAGGGAGGGATGGAATACGAGAAGAACATCAGTGAATCGAGTTGTGAGGGAACTTAAGAAACAGACACGACAGTTGTGGGGTACTTTCCGTGAGCACAGCAGGGAAGGACTACAACACATAGCGCTAAGAAGGAGGGCACTGATTTCCACCTGTGAGGAGAACTCTGGAGGTGCCATCGGACCGACCGGACTTGCGCAGCCTGGTGAACCGTATTCTGGACTGCGGACTGAGAGATCTCCAGTAAAGAGGTAAAGAGACTGCAACCTGGTGTCCTCGTTATTTACCGCGACCTGCACCCCACAACTGCACCGCTACACCACCGTTACTGCACCATCATCATCACTTATTGCACCGGACGTCCCCCACTGACGGACAGGGCCACGGACCGGGTCTAGCCACCGTGACAACCCCAGGACTGAGACCCAGAGGCCCGGCTCCGGGTACCCCTAGGCCCTGCGGCGGTGTGGGGGCGCTCCACTATCAAAGGCCTAAAATACCTAAAAATAGGCTCAAGGCAGTTTTACATCGGTTACATGGATACACAGGCAGCTTGGTGGTCAGTGGAGGAGTATTTAAAGTAGGGACCGCAGACAGGCTATCAAAGGCCTAAAATAACAAACAATAGGCTCATGGCAGTTTTACATCGGTTATATGGATAAACAGGCAGCATTGTTGTCAGTGGAGGAGTATTTAAAGTAGGGACCGCAGACAGGCTATCAAAGGCCTAAAATAACAAACAATAGGCTCATGGCAGCTTTACAGCGGTTACATGGATACACAGGCAGGCAGCTTGGTGGTCAGTGGAGGAGTATTGCAAGGAGTGTCTGTCCCAGTACTCCCAAAATATAAATAGATGTTAATCAACCAAAAAAAAAAAAAGGTGGCATACTTAGGTACAGGGGTGGGCTCATCTGCTGAGTTTCTGACATAGTAATTTGGCAGTAACTATTTAATGGTGCCAATATAGGACACAGACACAGACTACTTTAAGTTGCATCATAGATGTCTACAAATTTGTATTGTCAGTGCCAGTCAGACATTGAATGATGTCAGCGAATAGACTAAAGATTGGTGGAGCTGTGCGACATAATTTTGCACGTGGTAGAGCACAGTTTGAGCTGGGGGAGGGGGGAACTCTCTTGAGGCCGGCGGGACCGCCCCAGGGCCCCTCATGTTACAACGGTGTGTCTGACGTTGGGTGCGCACCACCACCGCCAGAGACACTACATTGTACTATGAGGGACCCAGTGGCAGTGCCATCGACCAAAAGCGGGCACACCCACCTCTTCAGACAAACAGCAGTCTCACGGGTGCTTGCGCCAAGTCGCGATACCACGGCCCCGTGTGGGGAGTTTGGCCATTTAGGGAGGTGTAAACATGTCGTATGCTGGACAATCAGCTGCAGCAAATTATACATTAGAAAAGTAATTCACAGTAGTTCACAGGCAAGAGCTTTTCATAGGAAAGCTAGGTGTCGGCCGGGCAAGGTGGGGCAAAAGATTTCGAAATCCAGTTGTGGTTCATTTTAATGAATGTTAGATCGTCAACATTTTGGGTAGCCAGACGAGTCCTTTTTTCGGTTAATATTGAACCTGCAGCACTGAATACTCTTTCTGATAGGACACTTGCTGCCGGGCAAGCAAGCTCCTGCAATGCATATTCTGCCAATTCTGGCCAGGTGTCTAATTTTGATGCCCAGTAATCAAATGGGAATGACGGTTGAGGGAGAACATCGATAAGGGATGAAAAATAGTTAGTAACCATACTGGACAAATGTTGTCTCCTGTCACTTTCAATTGATGCAGCAGTACCTGTCCTGTCTGCGGTCATAGCAAAATCACTCCACAACCTGGTCAGAAAACCCCTCTGTCCAACGCCACTTCTGATGTGTGCACCCCTAACACTCCTAGTCTGCTGCCCCCTGGAGCTCGTGTGAGAACGATCACCGGCGCTGTGTGCTGGGAATGCCTGAAGCAAACGGTCAACAAGAGTTGATTGTTTGGTTGCTAATATTAGTTCCAAGTTCTCATGTGGCATAATATTTTGCAATTTGCCTTTATAGCGTGGATCAAGGAGGCAGGCCAACCAGTAATCGTCATCGTTCATCATTTTCGTAATGCGTGTGTCCCTTTTTAGGATACGTAAGGCATAATCCGCCATGTGGGCCAAAGTTCCAGTTGTCAAATCTCCTGTTGTGATTGGTTGAGGGGCAGTTTCTGGCAAATCTACGTCACTTGTGTCCCTCATAAAACCAGAACCCGGCCTTGCCACGCAACCAATTTCCAGTGCCCCCGGGAAAGCTTCCGCATTAAAAATATACTCATCCCCATCATCCTCCTCGTCCTCCACCTCCCCTTCGCCCGCTACCTCGTCCTGTACACTGCCCTGACCAGACAATGGCTGACTGTCATCAAGGCTTTCCTCTTCCTCTGGTGCAGACGCCTGCTCCTTTATGTGCATCAAACTTTGCATCAGCAGACGCATTAGGGGGATGCTCATGCTTATTACGGCGTTGTCTGCACTAACCAGCCGTGTGCATTCCTCAAAACACTGAAGGACTTGACACATGTCTTGTATCTTGGACCACTGCACCCGCATGTTATACCACCTTACACAGGGACAAAGAGGAAGGTGCAGATGAAAGTGCAGGTTCCTTCATCAGGTGTGGGGGGCATACTCGTTGGCGATGTCACTGACACAGGGCCCCTCAGAGTACGCAAAAGTGTTGCTGCTGGTGGGAGGCGCCCCCGCCATGCAAACACACCGCCGTACTTTGAGGGGCCCTGTGCCAGTGCCAATGCGAACGAGTGGGCCTCCCCTGCTTGCTCAGGATCACAGCACTTGCAACGTTGAAATACTTACCTCTCCCTGCAACACCGCCGTGATGTAGTCTGCATTTCCTGGGCCCACGAAAAACTTGAGCCAGCCCTACTCCCCCCACAACTTTTGCCAAATGACCCCCAATTTCCTATGCCCAACTATTATTATAAAGTTAATTAAGATTGACCAGCTTCAGAAACAAGAATGGATGTTTTTGGCATTAAAATGGGCACTGTAGGTGTTTACCTGGCCTCCACTCACTGCCGACTATGCTTCCCCATTGACTTGCATTGGGTTTCGTGTTTCGGTCGATCCCCAACTTTTAGCGACAATCGGCCGACTGCACTCGACTCGACTCTGGACAAAATCGGGTTTCCCAAAACCCTACTCGATCTTAAAAAAATGAAAGTCGCTCAACCCTACACCTGACAACTCCATGTCTGCCATCCTACTGCCTGCCCGTGTATGTGTATCCTCCCACAAAAACATAACAGCCCGCCTCTGTTGGCACAGTCTCTGAAGCATGTGCAGTGTTGAGTTCCACCTTGTTGCAACGTCTATGATTAGGCGATGCTGGGGAAGGTTCAAAGACCGCTGATAGGTCTGCATACGGCTGGCGTGTACAGGCGAACGTCGGATATGTGAGCAAAGTCCACGCACTTTGAGGAGCAGGTCGGAGAACCCAGGATAAGTTTTCAATAAGCACTGCACCACCAGGTTTAAGGTGTGAGCCAGGCAAGGAATGTGTTTCAGTTGGGAAAGGGAGATGGCAGCCATGAAATTCCTTCCGTTATCACTCACTACCTTGCCTGCCTCAAGATCTACTGTGCCCAGCCACGACTGCGTTTCTTGTTGCAAGAACTCGGACAGAACTTCCGCGGTGTGTCTGTTGTCGCCCAAACACTTCATAGCCAATACAGCCTGCTGACGCTTGCCAGTAGCTGGCCCATAATGGGACAACTGGTGTGCAACAGTGTCATCTGCCGATGGAGTGGTTGGCCGACTGCGGTCTGTGGAAGAGCTGTAGCTTCTGCAGGAGGACGAGGAGGAGGAGGAGGAGGGGGTGCGAACGCCTACAGCCAACTGTTTCCTAGACCGTGGGCTAGGCACAACTGTCCCGAAATTGATGTCCCCTGTGGACCCTGCATCCACCACATTCACCCAGTGTGCCGTGATGGACACATAACGTCCCTGGCCATGCCTACTGGTCCATGCATCTGTAGTCAGGTGCACCTTTGTACTCACAGATTGCCTGAGTGCATGGACGATGGGCTGTTTAACATGTTGGTGCAGGGCTGGGATGGCTTTTCTTGAAAAAAAGTGTCGACTGGGTAGCTCGTATCGTGGTTCAGCGTACTCCATCAGGGCTTTGAAAGCTTCGCTTTCAACTAACCGGTAGGGCATCATCTCTAACGAGATTAGTCTAGCTATGTGGGCGTTAAAACCCTGTGTACGCGGATGCGAGGATAAGTAGTTCCTTTTTCTAACCAGAGTCTCATGTAGTGTGAGCTGAACTGGAGAGATGGAGATCGTGGAACTTGCGGGTGTGCCGGTGGACATGGCAGACTGAGAGACGGTTGGAGACGGTATTGTTTCCGCCGGTGCCCTAGATGCAATATTTCCTCCTACAAAACTGGTGATTCCCTGACCCTGACTGCTTTTGGCTGTCAAAGAAACCTGCACAGATACTGCCGGTGGTGCGGAAAATGGTGGCCTTACAGTGACGGAAGGGATGTTGCGTTGCTGACTAGCTTCATTGGCCGAGGGTGCTACAACCTTAAGGGACGTTTGGTAGTTATTCCAGGCTTGAAAATGCATGGTGGTTAAGTGTCTATGCATGCAACTAGTATTGAGACTTTTCAGATTCTGACCTCTGCTTAAGCTAGTTAAACATTTTTGACAGATGACTTTGCGCTGATCAATTGGATGTTGTTTAAAAAAATGCCAGACTGCACTCTTCCTAGCATCGGATCCCTTTTCAGGGATTGCAGACTGAGCTTTAACCGGATGGCCACGCTGTCCTCCAACAGGTTTTGGCTTTGACACGCGTTTTGGGCCAGATACGGGCCCGGCAGATGGAACCTGTTGCGATGTTGATGCCTGCTGCGGCCCCTCCTCCACCTCCGCTTCTGAACTACTGCCGCCTGCACCCTGTTCCCCCAATGGCTGCCAATCGGGGTCAACAACTGGGTCATCTATTACCTCCTCTTCGGGCTCGTGTGCAACTTCGTCTGTGTCACTGTGTCGGTCGGTGGTATAGCGTTCGTGGCAGGGCAACATAGTTTCATCAGGGTCTGATTGCGGATCAGTACCCTGAGAGAGCAATGTTGTGGTCTCAGTCAAAGGAGCAGCATAGTACTCTGGCTGTGGCTGTGCATCAGTGCACTCCATGTCAGAATCTACTTGTAATGGGCATGGCCTGTTAAGTGTTTCACTTTCTAAGCCAGGGACGGTATGTGTAAAGAGCTCCATGGAGTAACCCGTTGTGTCGCCTGCTGCATCCTTCTCTCTTGTTGTTGTTTTTGCTGAGGAGGACAAGGAAGCGACTTGTCCCTGACCGTGAACATCCACAAGCGACGCGCTGCTTTTACATTTACCAGTTTCAGAAGAGGAGGCAAAAGAGCTAGAGGCTGAGTCTGCAATGTAAGCCAAAACTTGCTGTTGCTGCTCCGGCTTTAAAAGCGGTTTTCCTACTCCCAGAAAAGAAAGCTTTCGAGGCCTTGTGTAGCCAGACGACGAAACAGGCTCCACAGCTCCAGACTTAGGTGGAATATTTTTATCCCCACAACCACCTGATGCTCCACTACCACTACCATCATTACCAGCTGACAATGAACGCCCACGGCCACGACCTCTTGCACCAGACTTCCTCATTGTTTGAAAAACTTAACCAAATTAACTTTATTTGTTGCTGTCAAACAACTTACACGGTGAGCTATAACTTCAGTATGATTTCAATATCCCTTAACAGGTTGGTGAGACCACAAGGAAAATCAGGTACAATGTTACACACTCTGTTTTCTGTGGCACCAAATCACAGAGATGACACACACGCAGGACTGTCACTCAAGCACAAATGTCAATATTAATCTCCCACCTATTTTTTTTTTTTTTTTTTTCTCAGGGAGACTTTAGAAACCAAATAAGATAAAATGTTTTTTTCAGGGACAATTTAGAAACCAAATAATAAAAAAAAAAAAAAAAAAAAAGGCTTTCTATGGCCCACTGAATGAGAGATGGCACACACAGGAGTGGCACACAAGCCCTGACTGAGGCCAATATTTTTCTCCCATTGATTGATGTAGTGTTTTTTTGTTAAGGTAGATTTTAGAACCCAAATCAAGCAAAAAAATAAATAGGCTTTCTATGGCCCACTGAATGAGAGATGGCACACACAGGAGTGGCACACAAGCCCTGACTGAGGCCAATATTTTTCTCCCACTGATTGATGTAGTGTTTTTTTTTAAGGTAGATTTTAGAACCCAAATCAAGCAAAAAAATAAATAGGCTTTCTATGGCCCACTGAGTGAGAGATGGCACACACAGGAGTGGCACACAAGCCCTGACTGAGGCCAATATTTTTCTCCCACTGATTGATGTAGTGTTTTTTTTTAAGGTAGATTTTAGAACCCAAATCAAGCAAAAAAATAAATAGGCTTTCTATGGCCCACTGAGTGAGAGATGGCACACACAGGAGTGGCACACAAGCCCTGTCTGAGGCCAATATTTTTCTCCCACTGATTGATGTAGTGTTTTTTTGTTAAGGTAGATTTTCGAACCCAAATCAAGGAAAAAAATAAATAGGCTTTCTATGGCCCACTGAGTGAGAGATGGCACACACAGGAGTGGCACACAAGCCCTGACTGAGGCCAATATTTTTCTCCCACTGATTGATGTAGTGTTTTTTTTTTAACCCCTTAATCCCATCTGACGTACTATACCGTCGAGGTGGGGTGGGCCTTAATTCCCACCGACGGTATAGTACGTCATACGCGATCGGCCACGCTCACGGGGGGAGCGCGGCCGATCGCGGCCGGGTGTCAGCTGCATATCGCAGCTGACATCTGGCACTATGTGCCAGGAGCGGTCACGGACCGCCCCCGGCACATTAACCCCCGGCACACCGCGATCAAACATGATCGCGATGTGCCGGCGGTGCAGGGAAGCATCGCGCAGGGAGGGGGCTCCCTGCGGGCTTCCCTGAGACCCCCGGAGCAACGCGATGTGATCGCGTTGCTGCGAGGGTCTTACCTCCCTCCCTGCCTGCTCCAGACCCGGATCCAAGATGGCCGCGGATCCGGGTCCTGCAGGGAGGGAGGTGGCTTCACAGAAGCCTGCTCAGAGCAGGCACTGTGAAGCAGCCTGCACTTCTCGCAGATCGGTGATCTGTCAGAGTGCTATGCAAACTGACAGATCACCGATCTGTATTGTCCCCCCTGGGGCAAAGTAAAAAAGTAAAAAAAAAAAATTCCAAATGTGTAAAAAAAAATAAAAAAAAATATTCCAAAATAATGAAAAAAAAAAAAATATATTATTCCCATAAATACATTTCTTTATCTAAATATATAAAAAAAAACAATAAAAGTACACATATTTAGTATCGCCGCGTCCGTAACGACCCGACCTATAAAACTGGCCCACTAGTTAACCCCTTCAGTAAACACCGTAAGAAAAAAAAAAAAAACGAGACAAAAAACAACGCTTTATTATCATACCGCCGAACAAAAAGTGGAATAACACACGATCAAAAAGACAAATATAAATAACCATGGTACCGCTGAAAACGTCATCTTGTCCCGCAAATAACGAGCCACCATACAGCATCATCAGCAAAAAAATAAAAAAGTTATAGTCCTGAGAATAAAGCAATGCAAAAATAATTATTTTTTCAATAAAATAGTTTTTATCGTATAAAAGCGCCAAAACATAAAAAAATGATATAAATGAGGTATCGCTGTAATCGTACTGACCCGAAGAATAAAAGTGCTTTATCAATTTTACCAAACGCGGAACGGTATAAACGCCTCCCCCAAAAGAAATTCATGAATAGCTGGTTTTTGGTCATTCTGCCTCACAAAAATCGGAATAAAAAGCGATCAAAAAATGTGACGTGCCCAAAAATGTTACCAATAAAAACGTCAACTCGTCCCGCAAAAAACGAGACCTCACATGACTGTGGACCAAAATATGGAAAATTTATAGCTCTCAAAATGTGGTAACGCAAAAAATATTTTTTGCAATAAAAAGCGTCTTTCAGTGTGTGACGGCTGCCAATCATAAAAATCCGCTAAAAAACTCGCTATAAAAGTAAATCAAACCCCCCTTCATCACCCCCTTAGTTAGGAAAAAAAAAATGTATTTATTTCCATTTTCCCATTAGGGCTAGGGTTAGGGCAAGGGTTGGAGCTAGGGTTAAGGCTACAGTTAGGGTTGGGGCTAAAGTTAGGGTTAGGGTTGGGGCTAAAGTTACGGTTTGGGTTTAGATTACATTTACGGTTGGGAATAGGGTTGGGATTAGGGTTAGGGGTGTGTCAGGGTTAGAGGTGTGGTTAGGGTTACTGTTGGGATTAGGGTTAGGGGTGTGTTTGGATTAGGGTTTCAGTTATAATTGGGGGGTTTCCACTGTTTCGGCACATCAGGGGCTCTCCAAACGCGACATGGCGTCCGATCTCAATTCCAGCCAATTCTGCGTTGAAAAAGTAAAACAGTGCTCCTTCCCTTCCGAGCTCTCCCGTGTGCCCAAACAGGGGTTTACCCCAACATATGGGGTATCAGCGTACTCAGGACAAATAGGACAACAACCTTTGGGGTCCAATTTCTCCTGTTACCCCTGGGAAAATACAAAACTGGGGGCTAAAAAATAATTTTTGTGGGAAAAACAAAGATTTTTTATTTTCACGGCTCTGCGTTATAAACTGTAGTGAAACACTTGGGGGTTCAAAGTTCTTACAACACATCTAGATAAGTTCCTTGGGGGGTCTAGTTTCCAAAATGGGGTCACTTGTGTGGGGCTTCTACTGTTTAGGTACATTAGGGGCTCTGCAAACGCAATGTGACGCCTGCAGACCATTCCATCTAAGTCTGCATTCCAAATGGCGCTCCTTCCCTTCCGAGCCCTCCCATGCATCCAAACGGTGGTTCCCCCCACATATGGGGTATCAGCGCACTCAGGACAAATTGGACAACAACTTTTGGGGTCCAATTTCTCCTGTTACCCTCGGGAAAATACAAAACCGGGGGCTGAAAAATATTTTATGTGGGAAAAATTTTTAGTTTTATTTTTACGGCTCTGCATTATAAACTTCTGGGAAGCCCTTGGTGGGTCAAAGCGCTCACCACACATCTAGATAAGTTCCTTAGGCGGTCTACTTTCCAACATGGTGTCACTTGTGGGGGGTTTCTACTGTTTAGATACATTAGGGGCTCTGCAAACGCAATGTGATGCCTGCAGACCATTCCATCTAAGTCTGCATTCCAAATGGCGCTCCTTCACTTCCGAGCCCTTCCATGCGTCCAAACGGTGGTTCCCCCCACATATCGGGTATCAGCGCACTCAGGACAAATTGGACAACAACATTTGGGGTCCAATTTCTCCTGTTACCCTCGGGAAAATACAAAACTGGGGGCTAAAAAATAATTTTTGTGGGAAAAAATTTTTGTTTTTATTTTTATGGCTCTGCATTATAAACTTCTGTGAAGCCCTTGGTGGGTCAAAGTGCTCACCACACATCTAGATAAGTTCCTTAGGGGGTCTACTTTCCAACATGGTGTCACTTGTGGGGGGTTTCTACTGTTTAGGTACATTAGGGGCTCTGCAAACGCAATGTGACGCCTGCAGACCATTCCATCTAAGTCTGCATTCCAAATGGCGCTCCTTCCTTTCCGAGCCCTCCCATGCGCCCAAACAGTGGTTCTCCCCACATATGGTGTATCATCGCACTCAGGACAACTTGGACAACAAATTTTGGGGTCCAATTTCTCCTGCTACCCTCGGGAAAATACAAAACTGGGGGCTAAAAAAATAATTTTTGTGGGAAAAAATTTTTGTTTTATTTTTACGGCTCTGCATTATTAACTTCTGTGAAGCCCTTGGTGGGTCAAAGCGCTCAAAACACATCTAGATAAGTTCCTTAGGGGGTCTACTTTCCAAAATGGTGTCACTTGTGGGGGGTTTCAATGTTTAGGCACACCAGTGGCTCTCCAAACGCAACATGGCGTCCCATCTCAATTCCTGTCAATTTTGCATTGAAAAGTCAAACGGTGCTACTTCCTTTCCGAGCTCTCCCATGCGCCCAAACAGTGGTTTACCCCCACATATGGGGTATCAGCGTACTCAGGACAAATTGTACAACAACTTTTGGGGTCCAATTTCTCCTGCTACCCTTGGAAAAATACAAAACTGGGGGCCCAAAAATAAGTTTTGTGGGAAAAAAAAGATTTTTTATTTTCACGGCTCTGCGTTGTAAACTGTAGTGAAACACTTGGGGGTTCAAAGTTCTCACAACACATCTAGATAAGTTCCTTGGGGGGTCTAGTTTCCGATATGGGGTCACTTGTGGGGGGTTTGTACTGTTTGGGTACATCAGGGGCTCTGCAAATGCAACGTGACGCCTGCAGACCAATCCATTTAAGTCTGCATTCCAAATGGCGCTCCTTCCCTTCCGAGCTCTGTCATGCGCCCAAACAGTGGTTCCCCCCCACATATGGGGTATCAGCATACTCAGGACAAATTGGACAACAACTTTTGGGGTCCAATTTATCCTGATACCCTTGTAAAAATACAAAACTGGGGGCTAAAAAATCATTTTTGTGAAAAAAAAGGAATTTTTATTTTTACGGCTCTGCATTATAAACTTCTGTGAAGCACTTGTTGGGTCAAAGTGCTCACCACACATCTAGATAAGTTCCTTAGGGGGTCTACTTTCCAAAATGGTGTCACTTGTGGGGGGTTTCAATGTTTAGGCACATCAGGGGCTCTGCAAACGCAACATGGCATCCCATCTTAATTCCAGTCAATTTTGCATTGAAAAGTAAAATAGCGCTCCTTCCCTTCCGAGCTCTGCTATGCGCCCAAACAGTGGTTTACCCCCACATATGGGGTATCGTCGTACTCAGGACAAATTGCACAACAACTTTTGTGGTCTAATTTCTTCTCTTACCCTTGGGGAAATAAAAAAATGGGGGCGAAAAGATCATTTTTGTGAAAAAATATGATTTTTTATTTTTACGGCTCTGCATTATAAACTTCTGTGAAGCACTTGTTGGGTCAAAGTGCTCACCACACATCTAGATAAGTTCCTTAGGGGGTCTACTTTCCAAAATGGTGTCACTTGTGGGGGGTTTCAATGTTTAGGCACATTAGGGGCTCTCCAAACGCAACATGGCGTCCCATCTCAATTCCAGTCAATTTTGCATTGAAAAGTCAAATGGCGCTCCTTCCCTTCCGAGCTCTGCCCTGCGCCCAAACAATGGTTTACACCCACATATGGGGTATCAGCGTACTCAGGACAAATTGCACAACAATTTTTGAGGTCCAATTTCTTCTCTTACCCTTGGAAAAATAAAAAATTGGGGGTGAAAAGATCATTTTTGTGAAAAAATATGATTTTTTATTTTTACCGCTCTGCATTATAAACTTCTGTGAAGCACTTGTTGGGTCAAAGTGCTCACCACACATCTAGATAAGTTCCTTAGGGGGTCTACTTTCCAAAATGGTGTCACTTGTGGGGGGTTTCAATGTTTAGGCACATCAGGGGCTCTCCAAATGCAACTTGGCGTCCCATCTCAATTCCAGTCAATTTTGCATTGAAAAGTCAAATGGCGCTCCTTTCCTTCCGAGCTCTGCCATGCGCCCAAACAGTGGATTACCCCCACATATGGGGTATCAGCGTACTCAGGACAAATTGTACAACAAATTTTGGGGTCTATTTTCTCCTGTTACCCTTGGTAAAATAAAACAAATTGGATCTGAAATAAATTTTGTGTGAAAAAAAGTTAAATGTTCATTTTTATTTAAACATTCCAAAAATTCCTGTGAAACACCTGAAGGGTTAATAAACTTCTTGAAAGTGGTTTTGAGTACCTTGAGGGGTGCAGTTTTTAGAATGGTGTCACACTTGGGTATTTTCTATCATATAGACCCCTCAAAATGACTTCAAATGAGATGTGGTCCCTAAAAAAAAAATGGTGTTGTAAAAATGAGAAATTGCTGGTCAACTTTTAACCCTTATAACTCCGTCACAAAAAAAAATTTTGGTTCCAAAATTGTGCTGATGTAAAGTAGACATGTGGGAAATGTTACTTATTAAGTATTTTGCGTGACATATGTCTGTGATTTAAGGGCATAAAAATTAAAAGTTGGAAAATTGCGAAATTTTCAAAATTTTCGCCAAATATTTGTTTTTTTCACAAATAAACGCAAGTTATATTGAAGAAATTTTACCACTATCATGAAGTACAATATGTCACGAGAAAACAATGTCAGAATCGCCAAGATCCGTTGAAGCGTTCCAGAGTTATAACCTCATAAAGGGACAGTGGTCAGAATTGTAAAAATTGGCCCGGTCATTAACGTGCAAACCACCCTCGGGGCTTAAGGGGTTAAGGTAGATTTTAGAACCCAAATCAAGCAAAAAAATAAATAGGCTTTCTATGGCCCACTGAGTGAGAGATGGCACACACAGGAGTGGCACACAAGCCCTGACTGAGGCCAATATTTTTCTCCCACTGATTGATGTAGTGTTTTTTTGTTAAGGTAGATTTTCTAACCCAAATCAAGCAAAAAAATAAATAGGCTTTCTATGGCCCACTGAGTGAGAGATGGCACACACAGGAGTGGCACACAAGCCCTGACTGAGGCCAATATTTTTCTCCCACTGATTGATGTAGTGTTTTTTTTTAAGGTAGATTTTAGAACCCAAATCAAGCAAAAAAATAAATAGGCTTTCTATGGCCCACAATTTGAGAGAGAGAGGTGGCACACCCAGGAGTCAAGACTGGCACACAAGCTGAAAGGGCAATATTAATCTCCCACTGTTTTTTTTTTTTATTTATTTTTTTTTCAGGGAGACTTTAGAAACCAAATAATAATAAAAAAAAAAAAAGGCTTTCTATGGCCCACTGAGTGAGAGATGGCACACACAGGAGTGGTACACAAGCCCTGACTGAGGCCAATATTTTTCTCCCACTGATTGATGTAGTGTTTTTTTGTTAAGGTAGATTTTCGAACCCAAATCAAGGAAAAAAATAAATAGGCTTTCTATGGCCCACTGAGTGAGAGATGGCACACACAGGAGTGGCACACAAGCCCTGACTGAGGCCAATATTTTTCTCCCACTGATTGATGTAGTGTTTTTTTTTAAGGTAGATTTTAGAACCCAAATCAAGCAAAAAAATAAATAGGCTTTCTATGGCCCACTGAGTGAGAGATGGCACACACAGGAGTGGCACACAAGCCCTGACTGAGGCCAATATTTTTCTCCCACTGATTGATGTAGTGTTTTTTTGTTAAGGTAGATTTTCGAACCCAAATCAAGGAAAAAAATAAATAGGCTTTCTATGGCCCACTGAGTGAGAGATGGCACACACAGGAGTGGCACACAAGCCCTGACTGAGGCCAATATTTTTCTCCCACTGATTGATGTAGTGTTTTTTTTTAAGGTAGATTTTAGAACCCAAATCAAGCAAAAAAATAAATAGGCTTTCTATGGCCCACTGAGTGAGAGATGGCACACACAGGAGTGGCACACAAGCCCTGACTGAGGCCAATATTTTTCTCCCACTGATTGATGTAGTGTTTTTTTTAAGGTAGATTTTCGAACCCAAATCAAGCAAAAAAATAAATAGGCTTTCTATGGCCCACTGAGTGAGAGATGGCACACACAGGAGTGGCACACAAGCCCTGACTGAGGCCAATATTTTTCTCCCACTGATTGATGTAGTGTTTTTTTTTAAGGTAGATTTTAGAACCCAAATCAAGCAAAAAAATAAATAGGCTTTCTATGGCCCACTGAGTGAGAGATGGCACACACAGGAGTGGCACACAAGCCCTGACTGAGGCCAATATTTTTCTCCCACTGATTGATGTAGTGTTTTTTTTTAAGGTAGATTTTAGAACCCAAATCAAGCAAAAAAATAAATAGGCTTTCTATGGCCCACTGAGTGAGAGATGGCACACACAGGAGTGGCACACAAGCCCTGACTGAGGCCAATATTTTTCTCCCACTGATTGATGTAGTGTTTTTTTGTTAAGGTAGATTTTCGAACCCAAATCAAGGAAAAAAATAAATAGGCTTTCTATGGCCCACTGAGTGAGAGATGGCACACACAGGAGTGGCACACAAGCCCTGACTGAGGCCAATATTTTTCTCCCACTGATTGATGTAGTGTTTTTTTTAAGGTAGATTTTAGAAGCCAAATCAAGGAAAAAAATAAATAGGCTTTCTATGGCCCACTGAGTGAGAGATGGCACACACAGGGATGGCACTCTAGCAGAAATGCCAATCTTAATCTCCCACAAAAAAAAAAAAAAAAAAAACAGGGACTGTCCTACAATTACTATCTCCCTGCAGTAATCTCAGCCAGGTATGGCAGGCAGCAATAGGAGTGGACTGATGCACAAATTAAATAAAAAGTGTGGACAAACAAAAAAGATAGCTGGAAGGAAGGAACAAGAGGATATGTGCTTTGAAAAAAGCAGTTGGTTTCCACAGTGGCGTACACACAGCAATACAGCTATCAGGGAGCCTTCTAGGGCAGCCCAATGAGCTACAGCGCTGAGAGAAAAAAAAAAAATGTAGCTTCCACTGTCCCTGCACACCGAAGGTGGTGTTGGACAGTGGAAATCGCTACAGCACAAGCGGTTTGCTGGTTAGTGGACCCTGCCTAACGCTATCCCTGCTTCTGACGAAACGGCAGCCAGCAACCTCTCCCTAAGCTCAGATCAGCAGCAGTGAGATGGCGGTCGGCGGGAACGCCCCTTTATAGCCCCTGTGACGCCGCAGACAGCAAGCCAATCACTGCAATGACTTTCTCTAAGATGGTGGGGACCAGGACCTATGTCATCACGCTGCCCACACTCTGCGTTCACCTTCATTGGCTGAGAAATGGCGCTTTTCGCGTCATTGATACGCGACTTTGGCGCGAAAGTCGCGTACCGCATGGCCGATGCAACGCTGGTATCGGCTTGGTTTCATGAGACGTCGACTTTGCCAAAAGTCGGCGACTTTTGAAAATGAACGACCCGTTTCGCTCAACCCTAGTCAGGTGTGCAGTGGTCGAAGCTACAAGACCTGTGGCAAGTCCTTCAGTGTTTTGAGGAATGCACACAGCTGGTTAGTGCAGACAATGCCATAATAAGCATGAGCATCCCCCTAATGCGTCTGCTGATGCAAAGTTTGACGCACATAAAGGAGCAGGCGTCTGCAGCCGAGGAAGAGGAAAGCCTTGATGACAGTCAGCCATTGTCTGGTCAGGGACGTGTAGAGGACGCGGTAGCGGGCGAAGAGGAGGAGGAGGACGAGGAGGATGATGGGGATGAGTACTTTTTTAATGAGGAAGCTTCTCCTGGGCCAACAGAAATTAGTGGCGTTGCAAGGCCGGGTTCTGTTTTTTTAAGGGAGACAAGTGACGTAGATTTGCCTGTAACTGCCCCTCAAACCAGCACAACCGCAGATTTGACAACTGGAACTTTGGCCCATATGGCGGAATATGCCTTACGTATCCTCAAAAGGGACCCATGCATTATTAAAAAAGCGATGACGATTACTGGTTGGCCTGCATCCTTGACCCTCGCTATAAAGGCAAATAGCAAAATATTATGCCACATGAGAACCTCGAACAAATATTAGCAACCAAACAAGCTACTCTTGTAGACCGTTTGATTCAGGCATTCCCAGCACACAGCGCCGGTGATGGTTCCCACACGAGCTGCAGGGGGGTACAGGGCAGAGGTGTTAGAGGTGCACAAATCAGAAGTGGCGTTGGACAGAGGGGTTTTCTGACCAGGTTGTGGAGCGATTTCGCAATGACCGCAGACAGGACAGGTACTGCAGCATCTATTCAAAGTGACAGGAGACAACATTTGTCCAGTATGATTACTAACTATTTTTCATCCCTTATCGATGTTCTCCCTCAACCGTCATTCCCATTTGATTACTGGGCATCCAAATTAGACACTTGGCCTGAATTGGCAGAATATGCATTGCAGGAGCTTGCTTGCCCAGCAGCTAGTGTGCTATCAGAAAGAGTATTCAGTGCTGCTGGTTCAATATTAACTGAAAAAAGGACTCGTCTGGCTACCCAAAATGTGGATGATCTAACCTTCATTAAAATGAACCACTCCTGGATTTCAAATTATTTTGCCCCACCTTTCCCGGCTGACACCTAGCTTTCCTATAAAAAGGTCTTGCTTGTGGACTGGTCTTACTGAGTGTTCCAATCTCTTAATTTGCAGCAGCTGTTTGTCCAGCATACGACATGTTTACACCTCCCTCAATGGAAAAACTCCCCCCACGGGGCCGTGGTCTCGCCACTTGGCGCAAGCACCCGTTAGAGTGCCGTTTGTCTGAAGAGGTGGGTGTGCCCGCTTTTGGTCGACGGCACTGCCACTGGGTCCCTCATAGTACAATAGAGTGTCTCTGGCGGTGGTGGCGCGCACCCAACGTCAGACACACCGTTGTAACATGAGGGGCCCTGGGACGGTACCGCCGGCCACAAGAGAGTTCACCACCCCCCCAGCTCAAACTGTGCTCTACCACGTGCAATCTTATCTCTCACAGCTCCACCAATGTTTAGTCTATGCGCTGACATCATTCAATGCCTGGCACTGACAATACCAATTTGTTGACATCTATGATGCTAGTTAAAGTAGTCTGGGTCAGTGTCCTATATTGACACCAGTAAATACTTACTGCCAAATTACTATGTCAGAAACTCAGCAGATGAGCCCACCCCTGTACCTAAGTATGCCACACTTTTTTTTGTTGTTGTTGTTTTGCGAGACATTAACATCTATTTATTTTTTGTGAGTACTACCTGTGTCAGACACTCCTTGCAATCCTCCTCCACTGACCACAATGCTGCCTGTGTATCCATGTAACCTATTTAAAACTGCATAGAGCCTATTTTTAGTTATTTTAGGCCTAGTAAGCCTGTCTGCGGTCCCTCCGTGCAATCCTCCTCCACTGACCACAATGCTGCCTGTGTATCCATGTAGCCTATTTAAAACTGCATAGAGCCTATTTTTAGTTATTTTAGGCCTAGTAAGCCTGTCTGCGGTCCCTCCGTGCAATCCTCCTCCACTGACCACAATGCTGCCTGTGTATCCATGTAACCTATTTAAAACTGCATAGAGCCTATTTTTAGTTATTTTAGGCCTAGTAAGCCTGTCTGCGGTCCCTCCGTGCAATCCTAATCCACTGACCACAATGCTGCCTGTGTATCCATGTAGCCTATTTAAAACTGCATAGAGCCTATTTTTAGTTATTTTAGGCCTAGTAAGCCTGTCTGCGGTCCCTCCGTGCAATCCTCCTCCACTGACTACAATGCTGCCTGTGTATCCATGTAACCTATTTAAAACTGCCTTGAGCCTATTTTTATTTATTTTAGGCCTAGTAAGCCTGTCTGCGGTCCCTCCTTGCAATCCTCCTCCTCCGCTGACCACAATGCTGCCTGTGTATCCATGTAACCAATTTAAAACTGCCTTGAGCCTATTTTTATTTATTTTAGGCCTAGTAAGCCTATCTGCGGTCCCTCCTTGCAATCCTCCTCCTCCGCTGACCACACCAATGCTGCCCATGTACCCCAGGAACCTATTTTAAAGTGCATAGAGCATATTTCTTTATTTTATGTAATATTAAAAAAGCCATGATGGACTACGCTGTCCCACGCTACGAGCTACCCAGTCGACACTTCTTTTGCAAGAAAAGCCATCCCAGCCCTCCACCAGCACCACCTCCATTGTCCTTGCACTCTGGCAATCTGTGAGTACAAAGGTGCACCTGACAACAGACGCATGGACCTGTAGGCATGGCCACGGAAGGTTACGTGTCCATTACGGCGCAATGGGTTAATGTGGTGGATGCATGGTCCACAGGAGACAGCCTACTAAGTCTGTCTGCAGTCCCTAATTCAAATTTTCCTCCACTGTCTAAATCTGAGCTTCAACCTTCTGGCTCTCATTAAGTGCTGTTTTTTTAAAAAATTGGTGGTTGGGGCCTAATACCTCTGTTTGCCGCTCCCTGGTGTTGTCCTCAACTGAATAAAGCTGAGCTTCAACCTTCTGGCTCTCATTAAGTGCTTTTTTTAAAACAATTGGTGGTTGGGGCCTAATACCTCTGTTTGCCGCTCCCTGGTGTTGTCCTCAACTGAATAAAGCTGAGCTTCAACCTTCTGGCTCTCATTAAGTGCTTTTTTTAAAAAAAATTGGTGGTTGTGGCCTAATACCTCTGTTTGCCGCTCCCTGGTGTTGTCCTCAACTGAATAAAGCTGAGCTTCAGTCTTTAGGCTTTCGGCCTATAGTATCAGATATTAAACTGCATTTGGCCTTCAACTTTGGTTACGGCCTACAAACGGTGTCTGCCGCTCCCTGGTGTTGTCCTCAACTGAATAAAGCTGAGCTTCAACCTTCTGGCTCTCATTAAGTGCTTTCTTTAAAAAATTGGTGGTTGGGGCCTAATACGTCTGTTTGCCGCTCCCTGGTGTTGTCCTCAACTGAATAAAGCTGAGCTTCAACCTTCTGGTTCTCATTAAGTGCTTTCTTTAAAAAATTGGTGGTTGTGGCCTAATACCTCTGTTTGCCGCTCCCTGGTGTTGTCCTCAACTGAATAAAGCTGAGCTTCAGTCTTTAGGCTTTCGGCCTATAGTATCAGATATTAAACTGCATTTGGCCTTCAACTTTGGTTACGGCCTACAAACGGTGTCTGCCGCTCCCTGGTGTTGTCCTCAACTGAATAAAGCTGAGCTTCAACCTTCTGGCTCTCATTAAGTGCTTTCTTTAAAAAATTGGTGGTTGGGGCCTAATACGTCTGTTTGCCGCTCCCTGGTGTTGTCCTCAACTGAATAAAGCTGAGCTTCAACCTTCTGGTTCTCATTAAGTGCTTTCTTTAAAAAATTGGTGGTTGGGGCCTAATACCTCTGTTTGCCGCTCCCTGGTGTTGTCCTCAACTGAATAAAGCTGAGCTTCAGTCTTTAGGCTTTCGGCCTATAGTATCAGATATTAAACTGCATTTGGCCTTCAACTTTGGTTACAGCCTACTAACGGTGTCTGCCGCTCCCTGGTGTTGTCCTCAACTGTATAAAGCTGAGCTTCAACCTTCTGGCTCTCATTAAGTGCTTTTTTAACAAAAAATTGGTGGTTACGGCCTACTAACGGTGTCTGCCACTCCATGATGTTGTCCTCCACTGTATAAAGCTGAGCTTCAGTCTTTAGGCTTTTGGCCTATAGTAGCAGATATTAAACTGCATTTGGCCTACTAGTGTGGTTGGGCCCTTAAAACAGTGTCTGCTGCTCCTGGGTTTGCTACTCCACTGAACAAAGCAATGCCGCCTGTTTAGTCCTGTTACCAATTTTGAACTGCATTTAGCCTACTTTATTCTTTGGCCCTATATCTGTGTTTCCTCCTCATCCTGCCCATTGCCCAGCCACTGCTAGATGAGTCTGCTGGTACATTGAACTAGACCACTACATTCCCCTTGCACTCTACACAGCCAGAATCTGACCCTGCTGAAAGTAAGGTTTCCCTTCCTGCATGTTATACCACCTTACACAGGGACAAAGAGGAAGGTGCAGATGAAAGTGCAGGTTCCTTCATCAGGTGGGGGGGCATACTCGTTGGTGACGTCACTGGCACAGGGCCCCTCAGAGTACGCAAAAGTGTCGCTGCTGGTGGGAGGCGCCCCCACCGTGCAAACACACCGCTGTACTTTGAGGGGCCCTGTGCCAGTGCCAATGCCAACGAGTGGGCCCCCCCTGCTTGCTTAGGATCACAGCACTTGCAAACTTGACATACTTACCTCTCACTGCTCCACCGCCGTGATGTAGTCCACGTTTCCTGGGCCCACTAAAACCTTGAACCAGCCCTACCCCCCACAACTTTTGCCAAATGACCCCCAATTTCCAATGCCCAACTATTATTATAAATTTAATTAAGATTGACAAGCTTCAGAAACAAGAATTGATGTTTTTGGCATTAAAATGGGCACTGTAGGTGTTTTCCCGGCCTCCACTCACTGCCGACTATGCTTCCCCATTGACTTGCATTGGGTTTCGTGTTTCGGTCGATCCCCGACTTTTAGCGATAATCGGCCGACTGCACTCGACTCGACTTTGGACAAAGTCGGGTTTCGCAAAACCCGACTCGATCTTAAAAAAATGAAAGTCGCTCAACCCTAACACTGACAGTTGGCGCTCAGAAGTGCTGGCTGCTGTTGTGAATTCTGCTCTTGGGCTCCCTCCGGTGGTTGTAAGTGGTAGCGCTGCTGTCTCTGAATCGCAGCATTTATCAGGTGTGTTCACTAGGGTTGAGCGACTTTTATTTTTATAGGATCGGGTCGGGTTTCACAAAACCCGACTTTCTCAAAAGTCGGGTCTAGTGAAATCGGCCAATCCTATAAAAAAGTCGGGGTCGGGGTCGGCCGAAACACGAAACCCAATGCAGTGCAATGGGATACTATGGTTCCCAGGGTCTGAAGGAGAGGAAACTCTCCTTCAGGCCCTGGGATCCATATTTAAGTGTAAAATAAAGAATTAAAATAAAAAATATTGATATACTCACCCTCTGACGCGCCCTGGTAGTAATTGGCATCTTCCGTTCCTAAGAATGGCGCTTGAAAGACCTTTCGATGACATCACGGCTTGTGATTGGTTGCGGCGGCCCACGTGACCGCTCAGCGACCAATCACAAGCCGTGACTTAATTCTCATGTCCTAAATTCCTAGAATGAGGAATTTAAGGACCTGAGAATTACGTCACGGCTTGTGATTGGTCGCTGAGCGGTCACGTGGGCCGCCACGACCAATCACAAGCCGTGACGTCATCGAAAGGTCTTTCAAGCGCCATTCTTAGGAACAGAAGATGCCGGTTACCAGCGGCGATGTCCAGGCTGCGTCGGAGAGGTGAGTATATCAATATTTTTTATTTTAATTCTATATTTTACACTTAAATGTGGATTCCGATACCGATTTCCGATATCGCAAACATATCGGAACTCGGTATCGGAACTCCGATACCAGATTCAGAAGATCGCCGACCTCATGGCCGACCCCACACAGGGGTCGGGTCGGGTTTCATGAAACCTGACTTTGCCAAAAGTCGGCGACTTCTGAAAATGGCCGACCCGTTTTGCTCAACCCTAGTGTTCACTTTTTGCAATTTTGACGGGGCTATTTAGTCTTGCTTCACCCTTTAGTCAGTGCCAGTTGTCCATTGTTCCTGGAGGATTCACATCCCTGCCTGGTCTCTTCTGCTTTGCAGTTCGTTTCAACAAAGATAAGTTCTGGCCTTGATTTTGCTGTCCACATGCTGTGGCATTATTGTTCAGTTTTTTTCTGTTTTGTCTTGTCCAGCTTGGTCTGTATAAGGATTTGTTTAGCCAAGCTGGTATCTCTGGAGATGCAGATATACCCTCCATATCTTTAGTTAGCTGTGGAGTTTTTGTATTTTCTGTGGTGGATATTTTCTAGTGTTTTAATACTGACCGCATAGTACTCTGTCCTATCCTTTCTATTTAGCTAGAAGTGGCCTCCTTTGCTAAATTCTGATTTCAGTCTGTGTATGTTTTTTCCCTCTCCTCTCACAGTCAATATTTGTGGGGGGCTGCCTATCCTTTGGGGATTTTCTCTGAGGCAAGATAGTTTTCCCTTTTCTATCTCTAGGGGTAATTAGTCCTCCGGCTGTGATGAGATGTCTAGGGAGCGCTAGGTACATTCCACGGCTACTTCTAGATGCGGTGTTAGGTTCAGGGTCTGCAGTCAGTACAGGTACCACCTTCTCCAGAGTACGTCTCATGCTGCTCTTAGGCCACCAGATCATAACAGTAGAACTGGCCAACAATGAGTTAACCGCATCTCAGAAGAAGGGAAGGAAATGTTGAGCCATTTTTTTTTTCTGTAGTCTGTTGTGGTTTTTTTTTTCTTCCCTCTTTACCTCTGGGTGGCTCAGGAGTTTGGCGCTGGTATGGATGTTCAGGGATTGGCTTCTCGTGTGGATCAACTTGCTGCTAGAGTACAGGGTATTTCCGATTATATCGTTCAGACTCCAGTTTTAGAGCCTAGAATTCCAACTCCTGATTTGTTTTTTGGGGATAGGTCCAAATTTCTGAGCTTTAAAAATAACTGTAAACTGTTTTTTGCTCTGAAACCCCGTTCCTCTGGTGATCCCATCCAGCAGGTTAAAATTATTATATCTCTGCTGCGTGGTGACCCCCAGGATTGGGCATTTGCCCTGGAACCTGGGAATCCGGCGCTGTTTAATGTAGACACCTTTTTTCAGGCGCTTGGGTTATTGTATGACGAACCTAATTCAGTGGATCATGCTGAGAAGACCTTGTTGGCCCTGTCTCAGGGTAAAGAAGCGGCAGAATCATATTGCCAGAAGTTTAGAAAATGGTCTGTACTGACTAATTGGAATGAGGATGCCTTGGCGGCAATCTTCAGAAAGGGTCTTTCTGAATCCGTTAAAGATGTTATGGTGGGGTTCCCCATGCCTGCTGGTCTGAGTGATTCTATGTCTCTGGCCATTCAGATTGATTGGCGCTTGCGCGAGCGCAGAGTTGCGCACACTATGGCATTGTCTTCCGAGCGGAGTCCTGAGCCTATGCAGTGTGATAGGATTGTGTCTAGAGCTGAACGACAAGGATTCAGACGTCAGAATAGGTTGTGTTTTTACTGCGGCGATTCTGCTCATGTTATTTCTGATTGCCCTAAGCGTACCAAGAGAATCGCTAGTTCTGTTACCAACAGTACTGTACAACCTAAATTTCTGTTATCTGTGACCCTGATCTGCTCATTATCGTCATTTTCTGTCATGGCATTTGTGGATTCAGGCGCCGCTCTAAACTTAATGGACTTAGAATTTGCCAGACGTTGTGGTTTCCCCTTGAAGCCTTTGCAGAGTCCTATTCCTTTGAGGGGCATTGATGCTACACCGTTGGCTAAAAATAAACCTCAGTTTTGGACACAGCTGACCATGTGTATGGCGCCAGCCCATCAGGAAGATTGTCGTTTTCTGGTGTTGCATAATTTGCATGATGCTATTGTGCTGGGTTTCCCATGGTTACAGGTGCATAATCCGGTATTAGATTGGAAATCTATGTCTGTGACTAGATGGGGTTGTCAGGGGGTTCATGGTGACGTTCCTTTGATGTCAATAGCCTCCTCCCCCTCTTCTGAAATTCCTGAGTTTTTGTCAGATTTCCAGGATGTATTCAATGAGCCCAAGTCCAGTTCCCTTCCATCGCATAGGGACTGTGATTGTGCTATTGACTTGATTCCAGGCTGTAAGTTCCCTAAGGGCCGACTTTTCAACCTGTCTGTGCCAGAACATACCCCCATGCGGAGCTATGTTGAGGAGTCCTTGGAGAAGGGGCATATTCGGCCATCTTCTTCACCATTGGGAGCAGGTTTTTTTTTTGTTGCCAAAAAGGATGGCTCCTTGAGACCCTGTATTGATTATCGCCTCTTGAATAAGATCACGGTCAAATTCCAATACCCTTTGCCTTTGCTTTCTGATCTGATTGCTAGGATTAAGGGGGCTAGTTGGTTTACTAAGATTGACCTTCGAGGGGCATATAATCTTGTTCGTATTAAGCAGGGTGACGAATGGAAAACTGCGTTTAATACGCCCGAAGGCCATTTTGAATACCTTGTGATGCCATTCGGACTCTCTAATGCTCCATCTGTGTTTCAGTCCTTCATGCATGATATATATCGGAATTATCTTGATAAATTCATGATTGTATATTTGGATGATATTTTGATTTTTTCAGATGAATGGGAGTCTCATGTGAAACAAGTCAGGGTGGTATTTCAGATCCTTCGTGATAATGCCTTGTTTGTGAAGGGGTCTAAGTGCCTCTTTGGAGTACAGAAGATTTCTTTTTTGGGCTTCATTTTTTCTCCCTCATCTATAGAAATGGATCCGGTTAAGGTTCAGGTGAAGAGCCTTCAGAAATTTTTGGGCTTTGCTAATTTTTATCGCCGTTTCATTGCCAACTTCTCCAGTGTGGTTAAACCTCTGACCGATTTGACGAAGAAAGGCGCTGATGTGACGAATTGGTCCTCTGCAGCTGTTTCTGCCTTTCAGGAGCTTAAACGCCGATTTACTTCTGCCCCTGTGTTGCGTCAGCCGGATGTTTCTCTTCCTTTTCAGGTTGAGGTTGACCCTTCTGAGATTGGGGCAGGGGCCGTTTTGTCTCAGAGGAATTCTGATGGTTCCTTGATGAAACCGTGTGCCTTCTTTTCTCGAAAGTTTTTGCCTGCGGAATGCAATTATGATGTCGGCAATCGTGAGTTGTTGGCTGTGAAGTGGGCATTTGAGGAGTGGCGACATTGGCTTGAGGGGGCCAAGCACCGTATTGTAGTCTTGACCAATCATAAGAATCTGATTTATCTCGAGTCTGCCAAATGGCTGAATTCTAGACAGGCCCGATGGTCCCTGTTTTTCTCCCATTTTGATTTTGTGGTCTCGGTACTTCCGGGTTCTAAGAATGTTAAGGCTGATGCCCTCTCTAGGAGCTTTTTGCCTGATTCTCCTGGGGTCCTTGAGCCGGTTGGTATTCTGAAGGAAGGGGTGATTCTTTCTGCCATCTCCCCTGATTTACGACGGGTTCTTCAGAAATTTCAGGCTGATAAACCTGACCGCTGTCCAGTGGGGAAATTGTTTGTTCCTGACAGATGGACTAGTAAAGTGATTTCGGAGGTTCATTGTTCTGTGTTAGCCGGTCATCCTGGGATTTTTGGTACCAGAGATTTGGTTGGTAGGTCCTTTTGGTGGCCTTCTTTGTCACGGGATGTGCGTTCTTTTGTGCAGTCCTGTGGGACTTGTGCACGGGCCAAGCCTTGCTGTTCCCGCGCTAGTGGGTTGCTTTTGCCTTTGCCGGTCCCTGAGAGGCCTTGGACGCATATTTCTATGGATTTTATTTCGGATCTTCCAGTTTCCCAGAGGATGTCAGTTATCTGGGTGGTTTGTGACCGGTTTTCTAAGATGGTTCATTTGGTACCTTTGCCTAAGTTGCCTTCCTCTTCTGATTTGGTTCCGTTGTTTTTTCAGCATGTGGTTCATTTGCATGGCATTCTGGAGAACATATTGTCCTATAGAGGTTCCCAGTTTGTTTCTAGGTTTTGGCGGGCCTTTTGTGCTAGGCTGGGCATTGATTTGTCTTTTTCTTCCGCATTTTATCCTCAGACAAACCGAGCAAACTAATGAGACTTTGGAAACTTATTTGAGATGCTTTGTGTCTGCTGATCAGGATGATTGGGTGGCTTTCTTGCCATTGGCCGAGTTTGCCCTTAATAATCGGGCTAGTTCTGCTACCTTGGTTTCACCCTTCTTTTGTAACTCTGGTTTTCATCCTTGTTTTTCTTCAGGGCAGGTTGAGCCTTCTGATTGTCCTGGGGTGGACTCTGTGGTTGACAGGTTGCAGCAAATTTGGGCTCATGTTGTTGACAATTTGGTGTTGTCTCAGGAGGGGGCTCAGCGTTTTGCTAACCGTCGTCGGTGTGTTGGTTCCCAGCATCGGGTTGGGGATTTGGTCTAGTTGTCTTCCCGTCATGTCCCTATGAAGGTTTCTTCCCCTAAGTTAAAGCCTCGGTTTATTGGCCCTTATAGGATTTCTGAGATTATCAATCCAGTGTCTTTTTGGTTGGCCCTTCCAGCCTCTTTTTCCATCCATAATGTTTTTCATAGATCTTTGTTGCGGAAATATGTGGTGCCCTTTGTTCCCTCTGTTGATCCTCCTGCCCCGGTGTTGATTGATGGGGAGTTGGAGTATGTGGTTGAGAAGATTTTGGATTCTCATTTTTCGAGGCGGAGGCTTCAGTATCTTGTCAAATGGAAGGGTTATGGCCAGGAGGATAATTCTTGGGTTGTTGCCTCTGATGTTCATGCTGATGATTTGGTTCGTGCCTTTCATTTGGCTCGTCCGAATCAGCCTGGGGGCTCTGGTGAGGGTTCGGTGACCCCTCCTCAAGGGGAGGGTACTGTTGTGAATTCTGCTCTTGGGCTCCCTCCGGTGGTTGTAAGTGGTAGCGCTGCTGTCTCTGAATCGCATCATTTATCAGGTGTTTTCACTTTTTGCAATTTTGACTGGGCTATTTAGTCTTGCTTCACCCTTTAGTCAGTGCCAGTTGTCCATTGTTCCTGGAGGATTCACATCCCTGCCTGGTCTCTTCTGCTTTGCAGTTCGTTTCAACAAAGATAAGTTCTGGCCTTGATTTTGCTGTCCACATGCTGTGGCCTTATTGTTCAGTTTTTTTCTATGTTTTGTCTTGTCCAGCTTGGTCTGTATAAGGATTTGTTTAGCCAAGCTGTTATCTCTGGAGATGCAGATATACCCTCCATATCTTTAGTTAGCTGTGGAGTTTTTGTATTTTCTGTGGTGGATATTTTCTAGTGTTTTAATACTGACCGCATAGTACTCTGTCCTATCCTTTCTATTTAGCTAGAAGTGGCCTCCTTTGCTAAATTCTGATTTCAGTCTGTGTATGTTTTTTCCCTCTCCTCTCACAGTCAATATTTGTGGGGGGCTGCCTATCCTTTGGGGATTTTCTCTGAGGCAAGATAGTTTTCCCTTTTCTATCTCTAGGGGTAATTAGTCCTCCGGCTGTGACGAGATGTCTAGGGAGCACTAGGTACATTCGACGGCTACTTCTAGTTGCGGTGTTAGGTTCAGGGTCTGCGGTCAGTACAGGTACCACCTTCTCCAGAGTACGTCTCATGCTGCTCTTAGGCCACCAGATCATAACAGGCTGCACAGAGAAAAACACTCGCCACTGTGTCAGTGGGGTTCATTAACGTCAGCTGTTCCCCTGCTGTGTAGCCGGCAACGTGTCCTGCAAACGCCACGCAGACACAACAGACACTAAGCTGCCTCCAGTGCAGGCTTCGGCCTACACTCTGCTCCTCTGCTCCTCCTTGATTCCCTGGGCTCTGACACTGACAGTTGGTGCTCAGAAGTGCTGGCTGCACAGAGAAAAACACTCGCCACTGTGTCAGTGGGGTTCAGTAACGCCAGCTGTTCCCCTGCTGTGTAGCTGGCAACGTGTCCTGCAGACGCCACACAGACACAACAGACACTAAGCTGCCTCCAGTGCAGGCTTCGGCCTACACTCTGCTCCTCTGCTCCTCCTTGATTCCCTGGGCTCTAACACCGCCAGTTGGTGTTCGGAAGTGCTGGCTGCACAGAGAAAAACACTCGCCACTGTGTCAGTGGGGTTCAGTAACGTCAGCTGTTCCCCTGCTGTGTAGCCGGCAACGTGTCCTGCAAACACCACGCAGACACAACAGACACTAAGCTGCCTCCAGTGCAGGCTTCGGCCTACACTCTGCTCCTCCTTGATTCCCTGGGCTCTAACACTGCCAGTTGGAGCTCGGAAGTGCTGGCTGCACAGAGAAAAACACTCGCCACTGTGTCAGTGGGGTTCAGTAACGTCAGCTGTTCCCCTGCTGTGTAGCCGGCAACGTGTCCTGCAAACGCCACGCAGACACAACAGACACTAAGCTGCCTCCAGTGCAGGCTTCGGCCTACACTCTGCTCCCGCTGCTGACCCTTGGCTCCAACACCGCTAGTTGGGGCTCTAGGAAGACAATCTTGAATAGGTCCCCCTGGTTCCAGTACCGTCAGCTGGTTCCGGGCAGAGCCTTTGGCTTAGGTGCCTCCTTCTGGGTATCCGAGTTCCACCAACATCAGGTGGTCCTTAGTAGTGCTTTCTGGCATGGGTACCTCCTGCTTAGTAACCGGGTTCCAGTAACATCAGCTGGTCCTGGGTAGTTCCATTGGCTCTTGTACCTTCTGCTCCCCATCCTGATTCCAGTACCGTCAGATTTTTCCGGGCAGAGCCTTTGGCTTAGGTGCCTCCTTCTGGGTATCTGAGTTCCACCAACGTCAGGTGGTCTTTGGTAGTGCTTTCTGGCATGGGTACCTCCTGCTTAGTAACCGGGTTCCAGTAACGTCAGCTGGTCCTCGGTAGTTCCATTGGCTCTTGGACCTTCGGGTAGCTATCTGAGTACCAGTTCCATCAGCTGGTTCTCGGCATTTTCTCAGCCTTCTTGTACCTTCTGCTACATTTCCAAGTTCAAGACCCTAAAGACGATGACCCGGAAGACCGAGAAGCAGAAGAACAAGAGGCTGCAGAACAGAGAGCAGAAGAGCATTAAGCATAAGACTAAACATCAGAGCAAAATATATTATCTAAATTATAAGCAGAAGAAGACTAAGCAGTGTATGGGGGTGAGTCCGTTCCTCCTCGTGGTGCCCCTGGAAAAAGCCTGCTGCTGCAGGCCTAACTGAACGCGGACAAATCCTGTTGTAAATCTTTTGTGACAGGCAGAATGTAAGGTGTAATCTTCAAACTTTTATAGATAACAACTACAGGAATGCCTGTCACAAATAAGAATATGATGAAGAATAATAGTTTAATAAAAAGAATATGAAGAATGTAACAAAAAAAATAATAGGTAGAAGATGAAGAAGAAGATGAATAAGGTGAAGAAGAAGTTGATGTCAAAGATGCTGCTGCTGAGGATGATGAAGAAGAAAGTGTGGGAGAAGTAAAAAGGAAGGTGAAGGGCTTGGAAGTAGTGAAACATCAATATCTGACAAAATAAAAAAAACCTTAACACAGTCAATATCTTTGTAACTCCGAACGTCTTAAAAAAAAATTAAAATTCCTGCTATTCTATTTGATTGGGCTAAACCTATCTGCCTTTAATGTCTCAACCACCTCCCCCAATACATCCTACATTATTCTTAGTTTTTTTCCTTCATATAGAATGAACCTACAAGGAAAGAAAGGGTTTATTTTAATTCCGATATTTTGGGCCCATTGACTTGCATTGGTATCGGGTATCGGTATCGGCGATATCCGATATTTTTTGAATATCGGCCGATCCAATCCGATACCGATACTTTCCGATATCAGAAGGTATCGCTCAACACTACTCCTAAGATGGTTGGTGGTGACGATGCCATCATCAGCATCACTATTACTGTCATCTAAATGCTGGACCACACTTTAAATACTCTAGTTGAGGAGGTGGTGGTGGTCCCGGGGAAGACAAGGAAGCAGAGGAAGATGTCTTTAGGGTTAACAATATCTCTAAGTTCAGGTCTGTTATCCCACAGGCTGTTGCTATGGAAGGAACAAATGGAGGCGGAACAAATGGAGAAGGACCATGAAAATGATGAGAAGGAAGAGGTGATGGACACGCAGCAGTTAGGAGATGAACAGGATAATGATTCCCTCTCTGTTGTCCATGGTTGTCATGAGGGGATGGAGGAGGAAAGCTTGAGTGTTATCCCACCACCAAAACACTTTGGACCTCTTGAATAAGACCGATCCATGTGCGCCTTCTTGCAGCACTATGTGCAACATGATTGATACCCGTATAGTTATTATTCAAAAGAGTGCTGATTTCTGGGTGCCATTGTGTTCTCTCCATGATACAAAAGTACATTTTGCCATTTGCCTCCCCCCTGAAAAAGGGACGCGCCCATTCTGCAGTATCAAAATATGCTTGAAGACAATCTTGACAGTGGTTTTTCCAAACACAGCAGTAATGCACACATTTTGCATCACAGTAATAGGCTTCAAACCACAGAAACATTGAGTCGTCAAGGCAAAAACATTAGCAGTCTTGCAGCGCTGGAGTCCTGTGTTCCAACCCCACCAAGGACAACATCTGCAAAGAGTTTGTATGTTCTAACCATGAATGCAAGGGTTTCCTCCCAGTATTTATTATTCTACCCACACTCCTAAGACATACAGATAGTTAATTTCGATTGTGAGTCCCAATGGTGACAGTGGCAGTAATATGTGTAAATGTCTGTAAAGCGAATGTTGAATTATTGGCACTATATAAGTGAGAAAAAAAAATTGAAATTGATGCTCAGCCCCACTCAAGTGGCACAAATATCAGTTTCGTAGATTACTATTGTCAGAAAAATGTAAGAATAGTAACACGAGGAGTTGACTGCCCGTGGAGGACTGCCAGTCTCTGAGGCCTACTGCTACAGGCAACACATGAAGGAGACTCAACCAGGAGTCTACACATTTCCAAAAATTTAATCACAGTAGAAATATTATAAAAGGGACCGACAAATCTTCCACTACATCCAACCCAGCAGATGGACACCCAACCAGGATTGTTCAAATTTCCAAAAATTAGCGGCAGACGCCAATAAAGTGGCATCAATTTCACCACAGTAGAAATAATATAATAGGGACTGACAGGTCTTCCACTAAACCCAACTCAGCAGATGGACAGTTGGACACCTAACCAGGAGTGCTCACATTTCATACAATTAGTGGCAGAGACCACCAAAATGGCATAATTTTCACCAGAGCAAAAATAGTATAATGGGGAGGAACATCTCTTCCACTGCAGCCAACCCAGAGGATGTACACCCAACCACGAGTGAACACATTTCCAAAAATTAGTTGGAGACACCATCAAAGTGGTATCAATTAAAAGAGAGTAGAAATAGTATAATAGGGACTGACTAGTGTTGAGCATTCCGATACCGCAAGTATCGGGTATCGGCCGATACTTGCGGTATCGGAATTCCGATACCGAGTTCCGATACCTTTGTGATAGGAATTTAGGACCTGAGAATGACGTCGCGGCTTGTGATTGGTCGCGTGGCGGTCACATGAGCTTCACGCGACCAATCAGAAGCCGTGACGTCATGGAAGGCCTTAAATGCGCTCATTTTAAGCAAAGAAGGCTGCCGGTTAACAGCGGTAAGGTGCAGGGGCCTCCGGAGAGGTGAGTATATCAATATTTTTTATTTTAATTCTTTATTTTACACATTAATATGGATCCCAGGGCCTGAAGGAGAGTTTCCTCTCCTTCAGACCCTGGGAACCATCAGGATACCTTCCGATTCTTGGTGTCCCATTGACTTGTATTGGTATCGGGTATCGGTATCGGCGATATCCGATACTTTTCGGGTATCGGCCGATACTATCCGATACTTTCAAGTATCGGACGGTATCGCTCAACACTAGGACTGACACATCTTCCACTACAACTAACCCAACAAATGGACACCGAACCAAGAGTGTTCACATTTCCAAAAATTAGTGGCAAATACCAATAAAGTGGCTTCAATTTCAACACCTACCCCATTTACACCTTGAATACCAAGCCTAATCGCCCTTCTACCACAACCTCGCTTTTTCTCAGTCATGTTGCTCAGATAGTGTGCTATGAGCACAGTATTAGCAACTACAAATTAGATTTTTTACTATGCTCCACTTCTGCACAGCTGAATTTCAGTGGCACTAAATGATTAGGTGAAATATGGTGTGCTGAATCACGCTAATCACAGAAAAAAAAATTCAGTGGGGATGAGGCCTGTATGACAAAGAAGATATGCTCCAAACTATTTAAAACTGAGATCTTTCCTACTGTATGATGTTAGTAACAGAAGATTATTGGGGGGCCTGTTGATAAGGACTGGATAAGATTGACTAGATGCTCCAAACAATTTAAAAGTAATATGTCCCCTACTGTATGATGTTAATAACAGAATAAATTTTGGGGGGCCTGTCGATAAGGCCTGTATAAGATTGAGTGGATTCTCAAAACAGTTTAAAAGTGACATGTCCCCTACTGTATGACGCTAGTAATAGAACAATTTTTGGGGGCTGGAATAAGGAACCTACAACAGGATCAATATCAGGGCAGCTATGGGAAGTACAAGATCCAGGATCTAGCCTATAACTGCTACTCATCTACCCAACACCAATTACTAGAGAGCGTTTGATGCTCGTCAGACGATAGGTGTAACAGATGCGTGTCTCAAGCTAGGTATACAAGATGCCTGTCACGATCCAATTTTGGATTTGTGGCAGCTCTGGTTCCACACACATTAAAACTTTTTTCCTTTCAGGCCATTGGGGGTTAAATGCAGTTATTCCCCGCTGGCAACCTGGTGTTACTGCAGTGTTGTTGGGTCAGCTGATATTGCTGGTGACCACACCCACATCCTTTAATAGGTCACCTGGTGCATCAGCTGACTGTTGGTGATACAGGTCCTTTCTGGAGACCAACCTAGCAGGAGCAGCTCCCTGGTGTCAGCCAAGTCTGGTGTTTCAAGCTCTGTTGCTGTACTATCTGTGGTGTGGAGTTTAGCAGTGGTGTGCACAAGCTATGTGCTGATTTTTTGTTACCTTGTCCCTTTGTAGTTTGTGCATTCACCTTTTGGTATCGTGTTCAACTCACTCTCATATTGTGTCATCCTGTTTATTTACTTTGTGGTGCTGTTAACTTTCTTCACCTCTTGGGGTGGGGGTTGGGGCTTTAGCTCAGGGTTTAACAGGAGATATCGACAGGTGGGTGACTTGGTCCTCCCTACCTTCAAGGGTACCCCCAATTTAAGGAAAGAGAAGGCCCCCCCTAGCCTGAGGGGCAGTTCAGGGGCCCAGATTCCTCATCCCCTGTTTTCCCATTACTGCCCCGTGGCATTGCCTGTGAGAAATTGATGCCAAAGATGCACATAATCTAGAAGATTTCCACCCAAAAATTAAAAAGTGGCATGTCCCCTACTGTGTGACATTAGTAAGAGAAACTTTTTTGGGGGCCTGTCGATAAGGCCTGTATAAGATTGACTAGATGCTCCAAACAATTTAAAAGTGACATGTCCCTACTGTATGACATTAGTAACAGTAGAATTTTTGGGAGCCTGTCGATAAGGCCTGTATACTGTAAGATTGAGTGGATGCTCCAAACAATTTAAACGTGACATGTCCCTTACTGTATGATGTTAGTAACAGAAGAATTTTTTGTGGCCTATGGAGCAGGCCTCTATAACACACTAGATGCTACAAGCTATTTTTACAGCCAGGTCCCTTACTGTATGAAGTTAATAACAGAATAATTTTTTGTGGCCTCTGGATCAGGCCTCTACAGCATAATTTCAACCCAGCCAAATGATAAAGTATGATATGGTGTGTTGTCTAACTTTTTGCAACTGAAAAACTTAAACATTTTTAAACGTACCTTTGGTCTGCAGACAGGTTCATATCATCGCCACAAAATGACAACGTGGGATACAGCAGGCTGTTTCACATTTAGCAACAGAAAAAATTAAAACTTTTTTAATGTGCCATAGGTCTGCAGACAGTTTTATATCACCACAGCACTAAATGACAAGGTGGGATACAGCAGGCTGTTTAATATTTTTTCACTATCTACATGTGAATTAGAATGCTAAACTCATGCATGGATCACAATAGAAGCAGTGCACAACACGTTCCCTGCTGGCTTTGTCTGTGGACCTCAGTAATGTTCAAAAAGGAAAAAAAAATGCTGGAAGGTAAATTTAACAGCCACACTGGACAGTATCTTGCTACACTAGCTGACTGATATACAACCATCTATCTAACTAGCTAAAATCTTGTTGTCAACAGTGGCAGCATCAGGAGCAGCCTCTCTGCGCTGTTACTCTGACAAAATGGCGCTAAAACAAGATGTCCGCTATTTATATGGAGATTGGCATGTGATTTCAGCAGCCAATGACACAAGCTGTAGTGTCAGGAGATTGGGTGTTTCCTGCATCCTGATTTGCTAGCCACATTGTGCACATATAAAGTTAGGAGAAAAAAATGACTGCTGTGCTGTGCTTCCAAGAATGCCGCGCCTTTGCAAACTTTGCAAACCCCCTCCCCTAATCAAATATATAATAATGGTACACTCATAATACACCACAATTATCATTGCTGAAGTGCTGAAAATATTTTTGTGGCAACGCAAATATTTTCCCCTTTACTGAATATTACTGATTTTTTGCCGATTTTATAAAATTTTGCTCGGCTTTCCGATCACAAATCCGAATGTGCCATATTTGTGCCGAGTTTATGTTTGTGGATCATTTTACGAACAAATTCACTCATCACTACACAGAATGCCTTTATGGGTGCAAAGATATTTCCCATTGATTCTGCAAAAAGTATTGTTTATTTGTCTTATCTTGCAAAGTCTTTGTGGCTTGAGGCCTTTATTGAATGTGGTTCTGTAGCTAATTTTGTTGATGCCAAGGTGGCAAAGGATCTTGGTCTAACTTTGTTAAAATTATGTTTTCCTATGAAAGTTACTTCTATTGATGATACGACTCACACCCAGAGTGTGGTAAAGTACATCACTAAGGAGGTGTCCCTTCTTGTTGGTACATTACTGTACATTTTTAATCTATGTCATGTTTTCTCATTGAAAATATGTCTGCAGCCATGGTTTTCGGCATGTCTTGGTTTACGTAAACATAACCTGTTCATTTACTGGCTCTTGGGTGATATTGTGTGTTGGAGCCCTGAGCCTGAGACTTTATCTGTGAATTTGCCTAAATCCAAACCCAATGAAATATATATTTAAACATTTTTGTGATGCATTTTTTGTGTCTGAATTGGAAAAATTACCACCATATAGGGATTATGATTGTCCCATTTACCTGTTAAGCAACTCTCGTCTACCAAATTGTAAAATACATGATTATTCTAGTCCAGAACTACAGGCCATGAACGATTATATAGAAGACAGTCTGCAAAAAGGGTTAATGAGACCGTGCATATCACCAGAAGACTCCGGTTTCTTTTTTTGTTGGTAAAAAAAGATGGCTGGCTCAGACCATGTATTGTGTTGTGAACTCTGTTTTCAGGCTCCCTCTTGTGGTCACAGGTGGTATTGTGTGACTTTTGTTTTGGGCTCCCCCTGGTGGCTTTGTTTGTTATCCTGCGGGTCTGTGGCTGATCAGCTGCCTTGTCATTCACTTGGGAGTTTCCTATTTTAGCTCTGTTTCACTTCCACTTGTTGCCGGCTGTCAATGTACTCAGTGCTATTCTGATTACTCCTGATTATCTTCGGTTTCAGTCTCTTCAGGAGAAGCTAAGTTCTGTTTAATTATTTTTTGCTCATCAGTCTGCAATATGATTTCTGTGTATGATGAGTTTAGTCCAGCTTGCTAATATGTGATTTCTTCTGCTGGTTTGCTCTGGGGTACAGATCAAGCGATCTCTGCGTGGATATTTTGAATAGGGTTTTTAATTGACCGCACAGTTCCCTTTCTATTTTCTGCTTTCTAGTGTTAGCGGGCCTCATTTGCTAAATCTAATTTCATCTCTGCGTTTGTGCTTTCCCCTTAACTCACCGTTAATATTTGTGGGGGGCTATTCTATATCTTTGGGGTCATTTCACTGAGGCAAGTAAGGACTTTCGTTCCCTCTAGGAATAGTCAGTTTCTCAGGCCATGAAGAGACGTCTAGGATTTTCAGGTAACGTTCCACGGCTGCCTATAGTTGTTTGCGGATAGGATCAGGTTGCGGTCAATTCAGTTACCACTTCCCCAGAGTTTGTAGTCGGTTTAGTTACTTAGCTAGTCCTACTTGTGACCCTTGCCACTAGGATCATAACAGTACAGCCGGCCGGTAAAGTGTTAATTGCATGGCAGAAGCAGGAGAAAAGAAGCCTTGAGAATTTTTTTTTTTTTTGCCGTGTGTCTAGCTGCTGTGTGTCTAACTTCTCCTCTTAATCTTGGTGTGGCTCTGAACTCAGCTGCTGATATGGATATTCAGAGTTTGGCCTCCAGTGTAGATCATCTTGCTGCAAGGGTACAAAGTATTCAGGATTTTGTTGTTCACAGTTCTATGTCAGAGCCTAGAATACCTACTCCGGAGTTGTTTTCTGGAGATAGATCTAGGTTCCTGAATTTTAAGAACAATTGTAAATTGTTTCTTTCTTTGAAACCACGTTCCTCTGGTGATTCCGTTCAGCAAGTTAAAATTATAATTTCTTTCTTGCGTGGTGACCCTCAAGATTGGGCCTTCGCATTGGCGCCAGGGGATCCGGCATTGCTCAGTGTTGATGCGTTTTTTCTGGCCCTTGGATTGCTCTATGAGGAACCTAATCTTGAGAACCAGGCTGAAAAAGCATTGTTGGCCCTCTCTCAGGGGCAAGATGAAGCAGAGGTGTACTGCCAGAAATTTCGGAAATGGTCGGTGCTTACTCAGTGGAATGAGTGTGCCCTGGCTGCAAATTTCAGAAAAGGTCTTTCTGAGGCCATTAAGAATGTCATGGTGGGGTTCCCTATGCCTGCAGGCCTGAATGAGTCAATGACTCTGGCCATTCAGATTGATCGGCGTTTGCGGGAGCGCAAACCTGCGCACTATTTGGCGGTGTCTTCTGAACAGACACCTGAGTCTATGCAATGTGATAGAATTCTGACCAGAAGTGAACAGCAAAATTATAGACGGCAAAATGGGTTGTGCTTTTACTGTGGTGACTCAGCTCATGTTATCTCAGCATGCTCTAAGCGCAAAAAAAAGGTTGATAAATCTGTCACCATTGGTACTTTACAGCCTAAGTTCATTTTGTCTGTTACCCTGATTTGTTCCTTGTCATCTTACCCGGTTATGGCTTTTGTAGATTCAGGTGCTGCCCTGAGTCTGATGGACTTGTCATTTGCCAGGCACTGTGGTTTTGTTTTGGAGCCTTTAAAATTCCCTATTCCACTAAGGGGAATTGATGCTACGCCATTGGCTACGAATAAACCTCAGTACTGGACACAAGTGACCATGTGCATGACTCCTGTTCATCAGGAGGTGATTCGCTTTCTTGTGCTGCATAATTTGCATGATGTTGTCGTGTTGGGTCTGCCATGGTTTCAGACTCATAGTCCAGTCCTGGATTGGAAAGCAATGTCTGTGTCAAGTTGAGGTTGTCAGGGAATTCATGGCGACGCTCCTGTGGTGTCAATTGCTTCATCCACTCCTTCTGAAGTCCCTGTGTTTTTGTCAGACTACCAGGATGTATTTGATGAGCCCAAACTCAGTTCTCTATCTCCTCATAGGGATTGTGATTGTGCTATAAATTTGATTCCTGGTAGTAAGTTTCCTAAGGGACGACTTTTCAATTTGTCAGTGCCGGAGCATGCTGCCATGCGGAGTTATATAAAGGAGTCTTTGGAGAAAGGACTTATTCGCCCCTCCTCCTCCCCTCTTGGTGCGGGGTTCTTTTTTGTGGCTAAGAAGGATGGTTCTCTGAGACCTTGTATTGATTATCGCCTTCTAAATAAAATCACGGTCAAATTTCAGTATCCTTTGCCATTGTTATCTGATCTGTTTGCTCGCATTAAGGGGTCTAGTTGGTTCACCAAGATAGATCTTCGTGGTGCATATAACCTTGTGCGTATTAAGCAGGGTGATGAATGGAAAACTGCATTTAATACGCCCGAAGGCCATTTTGAGTACTTGGTGATGCCTTTTGGACTTTCTAACGCTCCTTCTGTCTTTCAGTCTTTTATGCACGACATCTTCCGCGAATATCTGGATAAATTTATGATTGTGTATCTGGATGATATTCTGTTTTTTTCTGATGATTGGGAGTCCCATGTTAAGCAGGTCAGGATGGTGTTTCAGGTCCTGCGTGCCAATGCTTTATTTGTGAAGGGCTCAAAATGTCTTTTTGGAGTCCAGAAGGTTTCTTTTTTGGGTTTCATTTTTTCTCCTTCTACTATTGAGATGGACCCAGTCAAGGTTCAGGCTATTCATGACTGGACGCAGCCTACATCTGTTAAGAGTCTTCAGAAGTTCTTGGGTTTTGCAAATTTTTACCGTCGCTTCATCGCTAATTTTTCTGGTGCTGTTAAGCCTTTGACGGATTTGACCAAGAAAGGTTCTGTTGTTACTAACTGGTCTCCTGCGGCTGTGGAGGCCTTTCGGGAGCTGAAGCCCTGGTTTTCTTCGGCTCCGGTCTTATGTCAGCCAGATGTCTCTCTTCCTTTCCAGGTCGAGGTTGATGCTTCCGAGATTGGAGCGGGGGCTGTTTTGTCGCAGAGAAGCGCCGATGTCTCTGTGATGAAGCCACATGCTTTCTTTTCAAGAAAGTTTTCGCCTGCCGAGCGGAATTATGATGTCGGTAATCGGGAGTTGTTGGCTATGAAGTGGGCATTTGAGGAGTGGCGACATTGGCTCGAGGGAGCTAAGCATCGTGTGGTGGTCTTGACTGATCACAAGAATCTGATTTATCTCGAGTCGGCCAAGCGGCTGAATCCTAGACAGGCTCGTTGGTCGTTGTTTTTCTCTCGTTTTGATTTCGTGGTCTCGTACCTGCCTGGTTCGAAGAATGTAAAGGCTGATGCTCTTTCTAGGAGTTTTGTGCCTGACTCTCCTGGAGATTCAGAGCCAGCTGGTATTCTCAGAGAAGGGGTGATTTTGTCTGCCATCTCCCCAGATATGCGACGAGTGCTGCAGGAGTTTCAGGCAGATAGACCTGACTGTTGTCCACCGGAGAGACTGTTTGTCCCGGATAGATGGACCAGCAGAGTTATTTCCGAGGTTCATTCTTCGGTGTTGGCGGGCCATCCTGGAATATTTGGTACCAGAGATTTGGTGGCCAGGTCCTTTTGGTGGCCTTCCTTGTCATGGGATGTGCGTTCCTTTGTGCAGTCTTGTGGAATTTGTGCTCGGGCTAAGCCTTGCTGTTCTCGTGCCAGTGGTTTGCTATTACCTTTGCCTGTCCTGAAGAGGCCTTGGACGCACATTTCCATGGATTTTATTTCAGATCTCCCTGTCTCTCAGAGAATGTCTGTCATCTGGGTGGTGTGTGATCGTTTTTCTAAGATGGTCCATTTGGTGCCCTTGCCTAAGTTGCCTTCCTCCTCCGAGTTGGTTCCGCTGTTTTTTCAAAATGTGGTTCGTTTGCATGGGATCCCTGAAAATATTGTTTCCGACAGAGGATCCCAGTTTGTGTCTAGATTTTGGCGGACCTTTTGCGCTAAGATGGGCATTGATTTGTCTTTTTCATCGGCCTTCCATCCTCAGACGAATGGCCAAACCGAACGAACTAATCAGACCTTGGAAACCTATTTGAGATGTTTTGTTTCTGCTGATCAGGACGTCTGGGTGACTTTTTTGCCGTTGGCCGAGTTTGCCCTTAATAATCGGGCTAGTTCTGCTACTTTGGTTTCTCCTTTTTTTTGTAATTCGGGGTTTCATCCTCGTTTTTCCTCGGGTCAGGTGGAGCCTTCTGACTGTCCTGGAGTGGATGTTGTGGTGGATAGGTTGCATCAGATTTGGAATCATGTTGTGGACAATTTGAAGCTGTCACAAGAGAAGGCTCAGCGCTTTGCCAACCACCGTCGCTGTGTGGGTCCCCGACTTCGCGTTGGGGACTTGGTGTGGTTGTCTTCTCGCTTTGTTCCTATGAAGGTCTCCTCTCCTAAGTTCAAGCCTCGGTTTATCGGTCCTTATAAGATTTTGGAAGTCCTTAACCCTGTGTCATTTCGTTTGGACCTCCCTTTCGTTCCCTCTAGGAATAGTCAGTTTTTCAGGCCGTGAAGAGACGTCTAGGATTTTCAGGTAACGTTCCACGGCTGCCTATAGTTGTTTGCGGATAGGATCAGGTTGCGGTCAATTCAGTTACCACTTCCCCAGAGTTTGTAGTCGGTTTAGTTACTTAGCTAGTCCTACTTGTGATCCTTGCCACTAGGATCATAACAGTATTGACTATCGGGAACTCAACAAAATTACTGTGAAGAATCATATATGCAAATTGCCTCTTCTGAGAAAAAGAGGACTTAACTCTATAGCGCCACCTGTTGGAAGTAGCGATCCTACAAGTCACAATCAACCCTTTAACGAGTCGTGCAATATGACTTAGGATTAAAGCCAAATCAGTATCTCAATTCGCAGACACAGTGTTTCGGGCTGTTGGCCCTCGTCAGTGCGAAGCATGAGAACTGATTTGGCTAGGTGAGAGGCTCTGGACTGGGGTCTAAGGGGTAACGTTTCTCCTTATGGAGAGTGACATATCAGCTGGCTTGTCAAGGTAAGGAGGCGTATTCGCCGTGCAATGCTCCTCGGAGCTTTTTCCGTTTTTCCATTTTCGTTTTTCGCTACCCTCCTTCCCAGAGCCATAACTTTTTTATTTTTCCGTCAATTTGGCCATGTGAGGGCTTATTTTTTGCGGGACGAGTTGTACTTTTGAACGACATCATTGGTTTTAGCATGTCGTGTACTAGAAAACGGGAAAAAAATTCCAAGTGCAGTGAAATTGCAAAAAAAGTGCAATCCCACACTTGTTTTTTGCTTGCCTATTTTGCTAGGTTCACTAAATGCTAAAACTGACCTGCCATTATGATTCTCCAGGTCACTACGAGTTTATAGACACCTAACATGACTAGGTTATTTTTCACCTAAGTGGTGAAAAAAAATTCCAAACTTTGCAAAAAACAAAACAAAACAAAATTGCGCCATTTTCCGATACTCGTAGCGTCTCCATTTTTCGTGATCTGGGGTCAGGTGAGGGCTTATTTTTTGCGTGCCGAGCTGGCGTTTTTAATGATAGCATTTTGGTGTAGATACGTTCTTTTGATCGCCCGTTATTGCATTTTAATGCAATGTCGTGGCGACCAAAAAAACGTAAATCTGGCGTTTCGATTTTTTTTCTCATTACGCCATTTAGCGATCAGGTTAATGCTTTTTTTTTATTGATAGATCGGGCGATTCTGAACGCGGCGATACCAAATATGTGTAGGTTGGGTTTTTTTTTTATTGATTTATTTTGATTGGGGCGAAAGGGGGGTGATTTAAACTTTTATATTTTTTTTATTTTTTTCACATTTTTAAAAACTTTTTTTTTTTACTTTTGCCATGCTTCTATAGCCTCCATGGGAGGCTAGAAGCAGGCACAGCCCGATCGGCTCTGCTACATAACAGCGATCATCAGATCGCTGTTATGTAGCTAAAATGCAGGTGTGCTGTGAGCGCCGACCACAGGGGGGCGCTCACAGCCACCGGCAATCAGTAACCATAGAGGTCTCAAGGACCTCTATGGTTACCTTCCTGACACATCGCCGACCCCCGATCATGTGACGGGGGTCGGCGATGCGCTCATATCCGGCCGCACGGCCGGATGCGGTAGTTAAATGCCGCTGTCTGAGTTTGACAGCGGCATTTAACTAGTTAATAGCGGCGGGTGATCGCGATTTCACCCGCCGCTATTGCGCGCACATGTCAGCTGTAAAAAACAGCTGACATGTCGCGACTTTGATGTGCGCTCACCGCCGGAGCGCACATCAAAGCGGGGGTCCCGACATGTGACGTACTATACCGTCACATGTCGGGAAGGGGTTAAATATGCAAATTGCCTCTTCTGAGAAAAAGAGGACTTAACTCTATAGCGCCACCAGTTGGAAGTAGCGATCCTACAAGTCACAATTTACCCTTTAACGAGTCGTGCAATATGACTTAGGATTAAAGCCAAATCAGTATCTCAATTCGCAGACACAGTGTTTCGGGCTGTTGGCCCTCGTCAGTGCGAAGCATGAGAACTGATTTGGCTAGGTGAGAGGCTCTGGACTGGGGTCTAAGAGGTAACATTTTTCCTTATGGAGAGTGACATACCAGCTGGCTTGTCAAGGTAAGGAGGCTTATTCGCCGTGCAATGCTCCTCTGGGAAATTAAATATGCAAATTGCCTCTTCTAAGAAAAAGAGGACTTAACTCTATAGCACCACCTGTTGGAAGTAGCGATCCTACAAGTGAAGAATCAGTATCCTCTGCCACTCAACCCTGGCTCTTGGGAGCCTGCTAGTTCACTAAACTTGATCTCAGTGGTGCGTATAACCTGATGAGTATCAGAAAAGAATATGAATGGAAGACAGCATTTAATACACCTGAAGGTCACTATGAGTATCTTGTGATGCCTTTTGGGCTAAGTAAAGCACCTGCTGTTTTTTTTGTTTTTTTAATTATGAGATATAACTGGTCAGTATGTGTTTTTCTATCTGGATGACATTTTTGTTTATTCACTTGATATTAAATCATCACACATTCTGCATGTACATAATGTTCTCCAAAGACTCAGACAATTTTTATTTGCTAAACTTGAATAATGTGTGTTCTTGTTTCAAGAAGTATGTTTTTATGGGGTATATCTTGTCTGCTAAAGGTTTTCTAATGAACCCCTCCAATGTCCAAGCTATTAAGGAGTGTGTACAGCCCAAGTTTCTGAAGGCCCTGCAGCATTACCGACTACTAGCATAAATATATTAAACATTTTTCCAAGATTGTCAAACCACTTACTGACTTTCACCAAGAAAGGGGCAGATGTAGTAATTGGAAGCCGGAAGCCATCTCTGCTCTCACTGAGTTAAAAGAACGCTTCTCATCTGAAACTGTATTGGTCCAGCATGACCTAGAACATCCTTTTATAGCGCAGGTTGATGCCTCAGGGATTGGAATAGGACCAATGTTGTAACAGGGTACACTGTCTCGCATTCAACTCCATCCATGTGCCTTCTTTTCAAGAAAATTTTCTTCTGCTGAAAGCAACTATAATATTGGCAGTTGTGAATTGTTGGCAATCAAATGGGCCTTTGAGTAATGGTGCCACTTCTTTGAAGGTGCCAAGGATAAAATCACAGTTTTCAAAGACCTTAAAAGTCTGACATATCTTTAGTCATCCAAAAGACTAAATCCTAGATAAGCTGGATTTGCCTTCTTCTTCTTTAGGTTTGATTGTGTAGTGACATGTAGACCTGGTACAAAAACATGAAAACCAATACTGTCTACTGAATTTAATGCCCATCTTAAACTGAGGACTTAGAACAAGTCCTCATTCTAGCAGAGGATATAGTTGTATCCACCATTTATCCAGATCTTGTTGAAGAGATAAAATTAAGAGTTAAGCCATGACAATATTCTGTCCCAAAAAATGATTTGTGCGTCCCCAGTTTCATCTGTGAGTACTCCAGGATTCTCATGATTCTGTCCTTGCTAGTTGATTAGCAATACAATCCGGCTAATAACCAGGAATTTTTGGTGGTCGACCACTGTTCAAGATTGTAGATAATATGTTAATGCTTGCAAAATTTGTGCCCAAACAAAAACACCCCAAACCCACCCTGCTGGATGTCTCCAGTCCTTACCCATTCCAAAATTTCTTCAGACCCAACTCTCCATGGATTTCATTACTGATCTCCCAATCTTAGAAGGAAAAACTGTGGTCCTTGCCCAGGGATCCATGTGTAAGTCCAAATCTCTGTACAAGGGTGAAAGTCAAATCTCTGGGAAATAGAGTAGCTTATGCCAAGCCTGTTCATGGTAGCCATTTTGTAGCTGCCATTTAACTACGAACAGTACACGCATGACAAGTAGACGTGCATTATTCCAACATAAAAGTGATCTAAAACATGCACTGATGCATTTCTGAAGAACAAGGTAAAAGTGATTTAATGGCCAAGTATGTCTACTGGTCTGAATCTAATTTTACACCTATGGGGAATTCTGTAGAGAGGTGTTGAGCATCACTCTCCATTCAGCATTCAGGTTCTAAAAGAGGTCATTTTTGAAGGATAGAAAAAGATAGTTGTTGCAAATTGTCGCCAATTTGTTCATTCCGTTCCTAGAAGACTTGGTGTTGTCCTTAAAAGTCACGGGGATCATACAAAAAAATAGATATAGTAGTTTTTGATGTGGGGTATATTCTTTTTTCATGAACTAATTTGAATAAAACTAAAATTTCATATTGAAAGTTATATTATTAACCTTACGTTTATGCTGTGGGTGAAAAATTGTTCTATGAAACTGAGTCTTACAAAATTTTGGAAATTGTTTTTATGTTCAGTGAGATATTGGTAAAAATCTTACTTTTCAAAGAGGGTGTACCAATTTATGCTTTATGCTTAGTACTGTTTCAAAATTATTTTGTCATGTCCAGGTGATCTTTAGCAAATGACAGTCTAACAGCAATGTTTATTCTCATGAGCAGTGGCTTTCACTTTGCAGTTCTGCCATGCACACTAATATTGTTAACCCCTTTCCGACATCGGGCGTAAATGTACGCCGTTGTCGGACACCCACCCTGTGATGTTGGCTCCAGAGAGGAGCCCACATCTTTTCCGGCACATGTCAGCTGTTTTGAACAGCTGATATGTGCCTCTAAGAGCTACAGGTGGAATCACGATCCACCCACAGCTGTTAACTAGTTAAATGCCGCTGTCAAACTCTGACAGCGGCATTTAATACGCACTTCCTGCAAGCGCGCCAGAAATTGCTTCGCAGGTCACCGATGGGTTAGCATGACAACCAGAGGTCTCCAGCAGACCTCTATGGTTGGCAATGCTGGATTGCTATGAGCACCACCTGATGGATGGCGCTCATAGCAAGTGAGCAATTCTGCTATATATAGGCTATCTGATCATCGCCTGTATGCAGCAGAGCCGATTGGGTTATGGCAGCTTCTAGTCTCCCATCGAGAATATAGAAGCATGCCAAAACTAAAAAAAAGTTTTTAAAAATATTAAAAAATAAAAAAGAATAAAAGTTTAAATCACCCCCCTTTCGCCCCATTCAAAATAAAACAATAAAAAAAAAATCAAACATACACATATTTGGTATCGCCGAATTCAGAATCACTCGATCTATCAATATAAAAAAAGAACTAACCTGATTGCTAAACAGAGGAATGAAAAAAGTCAAAACCCCATAATTACTTTGTTTTGGTCGCCGCAACATTGCATTAAAATGCAATAACGGGTGATCAAAAGATCGTATCTGCACCAAAATGGAATCATTAAAAATGTCAGATTGGCACACAAAATAAGCCCTAACCCAACCCAAGGTCACGAAAAATGGAGATGCTATGGGTATCAGAAAATGGCGCAATTTTTTTTCTTCAACAAACTTTGGAATTTTTTTCACCACTTAAATTAAAAAGAACCTATACATGTTTGGTGTCTATGAACTCATAGTGACCTGGAGAATCATAATGACTGATCACTTTTAGCATTTAGTTAACATGGTAAAAAACAACTGTGGGATTGCACTTTTTTTCAATTTCACAGCACTTGGAATTTTTTTCCCGTTTTCCAGTACATGCTTTATTAAAACCAATGGTGTCATTCAAAAGTACAACTTGTCCTGCAAAAACAAGCCCTCACATGGCCATTTTGACCAAAAAATAAAAATATTATGGCTCTGGGAAGAAGTAGAGCAAAAAATGAAAATGCAAAACTAAAAAATACCTCTGGTTGTTAAGGGGTTTAAGGAAACCTGTCAGCAGGATTTTGCTGAGTAAATTACAGACACTGTCTCCTCTTAACCAAACTATCTGCAAATACTAAAGTGCATATATTTTTGCCACCTAAAGACATATAATATTTGATCATATTTTTCTGTTTTCATTTCGTTCTGTATATACTTAGAGCTTGTGTTAAAATCTGATGTTGTAAAATGTATGCAGAATTATGGAAACAATGTTAACAGTTCACAAACTTTCAACCACTTGTGTATTTATTTTTAATTCACGTTTTCTGCATATAATTCTAAGGATAAAGTGTACCAGTGTAGAAGATACATGGACAGTAGCATGCTGCATGCCTGGTCATACTATTGAGGGTATATGTCAGGCCTAACTCAAATTCAGAGAGGGACAAAATAAAAAACTTGGACAAAGTCAAGGGTCAACCGTGATATGTATTAACAGCCCTCCACACAGTACAATGGGCCCCACATAGTCATCTATATATTACAATAAGCTCCACATAGTTCTCCATATATAATAATAGGCCCCACATTCTCCTTTATATAGAATAATGGGCCCCTCATAGTCCTCATACAGAATAATGGGCCCTACATAGTCCTCACTACAGTACAATGGGCTCCACATATTCCTACATACAGTAAAATGGAGGGCCAGTGCCAGAGTCTCTGGCCAAATATAATCACCCTGCTTGAGTGATTTGGCCTGTGGGCCAGAGTTTGACATGTGTGTGTTAAGGTGATTTGAATATAAGGGCCTCACTTCTAGAATGATTAGTCTTTTGTTCTGCTTTGCTCAAGATTTGCTCATTTTCCACAGCAGATGTATTACTAGATAAATATTTCCATTCATTTTATAGTTATTTGGCATCACACTCTTTTAATTTCTTCAAGTGGCTTTGCTCCCTGCTCCCTTTAATATTTTGTAACCAATGCAGTTTCTCTAAAAGGGCTCCTAAATTCCATTACTAGGTCTAATTACCTCTCTATTGATTTTGCATCATTGTCATCTCTTTTGGTGTCTATCCATTTTTTAAATAATGATGAAGTGAGAAATTAATACATTAACAAAATTAAATGTCACAGTTCCTTAATCTTGTTTATACTCGTCAGTCCTTTGACTTAGTTTCATAAAAGTGGAACAAATAACTGCAATTAATTTTTCATTGCTTAAATACTATTATCTACAGGTAATAAAATGTAGGTAATAAAATGCCATGATCAGGCAGTAATTATTATCGTGCTAATCACCATATATATATAAGTAATTCAGTATCCTTAATTAAATTTTGTATAATTGTCTCAAAAGGAACCTGACATCTATTATGTTATGCCCCTGATCAACGGGCAGCATGTATCAGCCACTGGCTGCATGATTTGAACCACACATGTTTGTTTAACTGTGAAATGTTGGGGGGTTTAAAAGCCAGCGGGCACTAAGCTGCACGGTAGACTATTTGGACAGGTGGCTCCCTTCTCGATGCCCCAGAGTGATAGGTCTCTCTTTGCAGGCATGTAAAGGGCAACCTGTTAGTCACTGGCAGTGGTCTGGGAGAAGCGTTCGGGACCTGCCTGTCTGAATAGTCTCCAGTGCTGCATGGACAATTGTGCAGCCAGTGTCTGATACATGCTGCATGTCACGACTCTGTTGTTGGGTGTCCTAAGACCACGAGCTTCTTCCCTGTCCCTAACGCTAGGGGACACTCTAACTCACTCTGCTTCCCGGATTACTTCTGATGGTGAAGATTCCAGGGTCATGTACCTTGTCTTAGCTCCTGAATCCACCCTCTGTCTGTACGCTTCCCTACCCAGGGAAGAGGGGAGTAGTAGTATACCGTAGTACACCAACCAGACTAACAAGGTAACAGGGGCAACAAAAAATACCAAGCATACAAATATTCTCACACATGTAACAGAGGAATGCACCAGGGAGTGGAGGATGGGGTTAAACCAAAGTAGGAGAAGAAAGGGAATTATCACACACTCAAAACTTTGCAACAGTGATAGATAACTCCACCAAATGCCTTTCTCCAATAATAACCAACAACAGCAAACTCCAGCCATGCAGTGTATGCTTTGTTTGACAATTAGTGCTAGCCAGGGCCTGGTTTATGTAGGAGATGGGAGTGGCTAACAATGCACAGCTGAGAGCCCCAAAGCTGGAGGAGCTTTCAACTGAGTAGATTAACCCCTGCACTGCCAAAAGAAATTTACACCATTTAATAAAAAGGTGACATGCTTCTAATCAGTGCAGGTGTAGGATAAATCATACACTGAGGTCTTCTGGCTCCTCTCTGTCCCGGTAAACCCGTGACATTGCCCGTGGTTTGGGCAGAATGTATTAGTTGTCAGGTTCCCTTTAAAGGAAGAGTCTCATTATAGATAATTCATGTCCACATGTTCTTTTAGAAAATATGAATATCAAATAGGGTGTTCTCAATTTAGGAATCCCCTTTTATGAGAAAGGGCAAAGAAATTCTAAAGGTACCTTCACACTAAACGATATCGCTAGCGATCCGTGTCGTTGCAGCATCCTGGCTAGCGATATCGTTGAGTGTGACAGGCAGCAGCGATCAGGATCCTGCTGAGATATCGCTGGTCGTTGGTTAAAGTTCAGAACTTTATTTGGTCGTCAGATCGCCGTGTATCGTTGTGTTTGACAGTAAAAGCAACGATACCAGCGATGTTTTACACTGGTAACCAGGGTAAATATCAGGTTACTAAGTGCAGGGCCGCGCTTAGTAACCCTATGTTTACCTTGGTTACCAGTGTAAAATGTAAAAAAACAAACAGTACATACTCACCTTCGCGTCCCCTGGCGTCCGCTTCCTGCACTGACTGAGTGCCGGCCGTAAAGTGAAAGCACAGCACAGCGTTGATGTCACCGCTCTGCTGTTAGGGCCGGTACTCACAGTCAGTGCAGGAAGCGGACGCCGGGGGATGCGAAGGTGAGTATGTACTGTTTGTTTTTTTACATTTTACACTGGTAACCAGGGTAAACATCGGGTTACTAAGCGCGGCCCTGCGCTTAGTAACCCGATGTTTACCCTGGTTACCCGGGGACTTCGGCATCATTGGTCGCTGGAGAGCGGTCTGTGTGACAGCTCTCCAGCGACCAAACAGCGACACTGCAGCGATCAGCATCGTTGTCTGTATCGCTGCAGCGTCGCTTAGTGTGAAGGTACCTTTAATATTAGTGGTTCCTGCATTGGTGGACTCAGACCATTTATAGTTGTCAAGTAATTTAATTATGGAACCCATGTGTATGGGGGCCGTTATATTATTTCATAATGGATTATGGCAGGAAACATTATGTTTAGCCAATTGTTATTCAATCATCCAATCCTTTTCCTTGTTTGAGAAATGATTCCGACAGCAGCACTCACATAAATGAAAACACAAACATTCAGCTGAGTGGACCACTCTTATATGTGGAAATCAGGAGAGATAGCTGTCGACCGAATTATCACTCAGCCTATAAGTTTCTAATGTGTATGACCAGCTTTAGTGAATGGGTTTTCAAAATTATTCAAATTTGTGACCTAGTTTAGGAGGAATATTGAGTGTAGGCTATTCAGTCTTCACATGATTTTGCATATCTCTTGCACAACCCTCTATTCTGCCCTCTAAAGAAATAGGAATTATTTTTTTCCACATATTTTTATTTGCATGTTTAGAAGGAGTTTTCTATGCCATATACTTTTTATGTACAGTTTAGGTGAAAGTAAGTCTGAATTTCTGACTTGTCAAATGTACACAAGGCCGTCATCAGGGCATTACTGCACTTACTGCTGTATGGGGTCCGGTGAGCAGCGGTACAAAGGGGGGCCCAGACTCTTCCTCTTGTGCTCCTGCCCCATTGTGCATTAAAGTGCAGTGTGCTGCGGCACACACGTTGGCGCTGGGGCCTGGGAGCTTTCTCGGCACTCCATGGCCGTCTAACCTCCGTCTTCTCTGCACGTCTGGTCAGGTGACTATGCATATGTCATGACTTCATCGTGTATGCGCTGTCATGTTCAAGAAAGCTAGAAGCAGGAGATTGTTTGTGAGGTACGTATGAAAAATGTTTTTTTTCTATTTTCTTTATAAAATGAATTAAATAGGTGAGGGGGACTGCAATTGATGAAGTGAGGGAGGGGATAGGGGACTGTAAATAATGAAGCGAGGGAGGGGATGGGGACTGCAAATGATAAAATTGTGGGGAGGGGGACTGCAAATGATAAAGTGAGTGGGGGACTGCAAATAAAGAAGTGAGTGAAGGAGGTGGACTGCGAATGATGAAATGAGGGGAGAGGGATGGCACATAATGAAGTGAGGGAGTGGAAGGGCACTGCAAATGATGACGTTAGTGGGGGAGAGGAACTGCAAATGATGAAGTGAGTGGGAGTGACTAAAAATGATGAAGTGAGTGGTGTGGGGGACTACAAATGATGAAGGGATAGGGACTGCACATGATGAAGTGGGGGGAGGGGGACTGCAAATGGTGAAGTGAGGGGCTAGGGGACTGCAAATGATGAAGTGAGGGATGGAAGAGGGCTGCAAATAATGAAGTGAGGGGAAAGTGCACTGCAAATGATGAAATGGTGGAGGGAAGGGCACTGCAAATGATGAAGTGGGGGAGGGAAGGGCACTGCAAATGATGAGGCAGGGGAGGGAGAGTGTAAATGATGAAGTGAGTGGGAGGGGACTGAAAATGATGAAATGAGGGAGAGGAGGGGCACAGCAAATTATGAAGTGAGGAGTGAGGGGGACTGCACATGATGAAGTGGGGGAGTGCACATGACTAAGAGAGTGGGGAAGGGGACTGTAAATGATGAAGTGAGTGGGGTGACAGCAAATGATGAAATGAGTGAAATGAGGGGGAGGGGACTGCACATGATAAAGTCAGTGAGGGAGAAGGACTGCATATGATGAAGTGATTGGGAGAGAAGGACTGCAAATGTTGAAATGAGGCATGGGGTAACACTGCAAATGATGAAGTGAGATGGAAAAGGGGACTGCACATGAAGTGAGTGAGGGGACTGCAAATGATGAAGTGAGGGGTAGGGACGGGGCAACCATCACCGCAATGCAGGGGCTGATGTAGCATGATGAGTACAAGAGCATCGACGCTACTAATAAATAAGTGACATGGATATCAGTGACTCTTTCTGTGTAAAAGACATCTATACAAAGGAAAAAATTATCTTTTGACACCCTTGTACATTAGAAATATATACGCTTGACCGATCGTGCCTGCAAATGATGAATTGAGGGCGAGGAACTGCAAATCATGAATTGAGGGTGGGGGACATCAAATGATGAATTGAGGGTGGGGGACAGGGGACTGCAAATGATGAATCAAAGGTGGGGAGGTAAGGAAAGCAAGTGATAAAATGAAGGTGGGGAAGGAGAGCAAATGATGACATGGGGGAGAGCAAATAGTGATCAATTTGTGAGGGAGGGGGGAGAAAATCATGATGCATTGTGATTGGTGGCTGGGAACAGTAAATGATGAATTGAGGGTGGGGGCAACAAATGATGATGAATTGTGGTGGGGCAGCAAATAATGATAAATTGAGAATGGTGTATTGAATGTAGAGGAAAGAAGTTGATCATGAACTAGAAAATTGAGGTGGGAAAGAGAGAAGACATGACATAATGAATTCGCACAGAAGGGGCATGTAAACATAATGAATCGGGGCAGCAGCAGGCACATAGTGGGGCCTGTTACAGGGTCTAATTAATTTATACATTTATTAGAGGAGGAGGGGAAGTAGCTATTTATAATTAATGGGGGCACAGTGGTGGATTATAGCTTATATTTGGAATGGTGGGTTGCATAATAACTATGTATTAATTGTGGGTACATGTCTGTATTCAGCTGTGTAGTGTAGAAGAAAGAGAAAAAGTGGGGAATGTGCTCGGGAAGAGGTGCTCTAGGTAACTGTGTTATTTTATGCAGAGATGAGTCCTGGCTAGAAGAAGAAATTTTATAAAACCAGAAAAAATAGGTAAATTTCAGTGTGGGAAAATATTTGTGTTGCCACAAAAGTATTTTCAGCTCTTTAGCAATGATAATGGTGGTGTACCATGAGCGTCTGGCACGTGTTTGATTAGGGGAGGGGGTTTTCAGCACTCAGAGGAGCGGCGTTCTTCTAAACAGTCATTTTTTCCCCTAACTTTATGTGTGCATATTGCGGCCAATTAATCAGGGTGCAGGAAACACCCACAATGTCCTGACACAATGGCTTGTGTCATTGGCTGCTGAAATTACATGTCCCTCTCCATATTAATAGCGGACATCTTGTTTTAGAGCCATTTTGACACTGTAGCAGCATAGAGAGGCTTTTCCTGACGCTGGCACTGTTAGAAGCCAGATTTTAGCTAGTTAGCTAGGTGGTTGTATATCAGTCAGATAGTGTTGCTAGCTAATGTCCAGTATGGCAGTTACATTTACCTACCAACATTTCTTTTTGCTATTACTGAGGTCCACAGACTAAGAAAGCAGGGCACATGTCCTACAAGTGCACTGCTTCTAGTGTGCTCCATGCATGAGTATAGCATTATAAATAATATTTTTTCACCAGCTAAATGTGAAACAACCTGCTGTATCCCACCTTGTCATTTTGTGCTGTGGTGATATCAAACTGTCTGCAGACCTAAGACACATTAAAAAATATATATATATATATATATATTTACTCTGTTGTTAAATGTGAAACAGCCTGCTGTATCCCACCTTGTTATTTTGTGCTATTTTGATATGAAACTGTCTGCAGGCCTAAGGCAAATTAAAAAAAATATTTTTTTCTGTTGCTAAATGTGAAACAGCCTGCTGTATCCCACATCTTCATTTTGTGCTGTAGTGATATGAAACAGTCTGCAGACCTAAGGCACATTAAAAAAAAACAATTTCAGTTGCAAAAAGCTAGACAGCCCACCGTATCACACTTTGTCATTGGTCACTTTGTTGGGTTGAAATAAAGCTGTAGAGGCCTGATCCAGAGGCCACAAAAATTGTTCTGTTCCTAGTGTCATACAGTAGGGGACCTGACTTTAAAATAGTTTGCAGCATCTAGTGTGTTATACAGGCCAGATCCAGAGGCCACAAGAATTCTTCTGTTCCTAGTGTCATACAGTAGGAGACCTGACTTTAAAATAGTTTGTAGCATCTAGTGTGTTAAAGTGGCCTGATCCAGAGACCACCAAAAATCCTTCTGTTCTAGTGTCATACAGTAGGAGACCTGACTTTCAAATAGTTTGTAGCATCTAGTGTGTTATAGACGCCAGATCTATAGGCAACCAAAAAATCCTTCTGTTCCTAGTGTCATACAGTAGGGGACCTGACTTTAAAATAGTTTGCAGCATTTGGTGTGTTATAGAGGCCTGATCCGGAGGCCACTAAAATTCTTCTGTTCCTAGTGTCATACAGTAGGAGGCCTGACTTTCAAATAGTTTGCAGCATCTGGTGTGTTATAGAGGCTTGATCCAGAGACCACAAAAAAATTGTGTTCCTAATGTCATATGTAGGGGACATCTGACTTTCAATTTGTTTGTTGCAACTAGTGTGTTATAGAGGCCTGATCCAGAGGCCACAGAATAATTCTGCTGTTACTAATGTAAATGTGTTGTTTTTAGCATATCTTCTTTGTCATACAGGCCTCGTCCACACTCAAACAATCCTTTCTTCTGTGACTAACATGAGACAGCACTTTATATTTCACCATGGAATTTACTGCCACTGAAACTCAGCTGTTTGCAGAGGTGGTGCAGAGTTTAAAATCTATTTTTTGCTGCAAATACTGTGCTCCTACCACACTATCTGAGCAACATGACTGGGAAAAAGCGAGGCCGTGGTGGAAGGGGAATTGGACTTGCTGTTCAAGGTGTACATGGAGTAGGGGGTAATGTTTATGAAAGCACTAGTGAACCAACGTCACCTCCCATGCAAAGACAACTGACAACTTCTGTTACTAGATGGGCTACTCCACCACCTTTCTTTGGCAGATGCACAGCGGTACACCTTGTTGATGAGGCCCAGAAAGAGCATGTGCTCGAGTGGGTGGCTAGTGTAGCTTCAAGTGGCCACTCCTCCTCTTCCTCCACCTCAACATCACACCCAGTACAGTCTACAGAGGTGGCACCCAAATGCCCCTTGCTTCCCCCATGTACTGACTGTATGGAACCACAGATGGGTGAGTCTGAAGAGCTGTTCACACATTCTATGCCATGGTCATCAGAAGTGTACTCAAAAGCTTCACAGAGTCAAGGGGAGGAAATCTGCACCAATGCCCAAATTTTTTTCGCTTGGATCTGGGACAGGACGAAATAGGGTCCGAACAGGATCCTTACCCTCGTCATCAGACATTAAACCCTGGGGGAGGTGATCCTGATGAGACTCCGATATCTGAGGCTCATGTGTACTGTACTGTGCTGTCAGGGCAGGAAGAGGAGGAGGATGACTCCAAGGGCGAGGAATGTGATAACACAGAGGATGATAATGATGAGGTGTTAGATCCCAATTGGTGTGAACATAAAGGCACACAGCTGAGTAGGTCATCTGAGGAGGATGACGAGGAGGTTACGTTGCATGGTATATCGCAGACACGTAGTAATGCAACCATGACAAGCAATCCATTCTCAGCCACAATTGCCTAGCCTGGGCCTTTTTTGACACTGCAAAGGGTGAGTCAACTCATTTAATCTGCCAAATTTTCCAATAAAAACTAAGTAGAGGTAAAAAGTGCAATAATTCGACTGCTACATGTATGAACTTTCACATGCGCAATCAACATGCATTACTCTGGGAATCCCACTGAGCTAAAATGCAGACAAGTGGACCTCAACTACCATCAGCCACCCCATCAATCGCATCTGCTGCTTCTTCCTCCTCCTCTGTTACTGTGCCAACTATTGAGAGGCAGGTCTTTGATTGCAGAACCTCAGGTTCTTTACCCACTCCAGTCATGTTGACTGAGAGCCCATGTCAGCTGTAACAGAAGCATACATGCCTGCTGTTTTTGACCGATCTCAGAGAACGACTGCACCACATCCTTTTCATTCCATCATAACATCTCTGCCTGCACCTCTCTCACGGTGCAGCAGTTTGGCGGTATCACTGTACTCTGCCCTCTCTCAGCACTGCAGCCAGCTCACGGTTCTGCAGTTGTGGTTACATAAAATATTTTTTCCTCCTACACATGACAAAACTAAGAGGTTGAACTCCACCATCTCCAATCTGTTGGCCACTGAAATGCTGCCTTTCTGCCTGGTAGATACAGATGGTCTCCGAAAGCTGATGGCCATCGCAGTCCCCCAGTACCAATTGCCCAGTTGCCATTACAGTTCTAAGAAAGCTGTGCCTGCGCTACATCAGAATGTCGCATACAACATCATCCATTCCTTGACTAAATCTCTGTCTGCCAGGGTGCATTTCAACACAGACAATTGGATGAGTAAGCATGGCCAAGGGTGTTACATCTTGCTTACTGGGCAGTGGGTGACTCTGGTGGCTGTAGGGGCAGGCGCTGCTCCACAAGTTTTGGAATCCCCAAGGCTTGCAGGACAAACCTCTACATTTAACACTCCACTTCTTCTGCATCCTCCTCTATCTCCTCTAGGGACTCCACCTGCACCCTCAACCTCCGCCTTAATGAGACATGCATTCCAACAGTGCAGAGCGAATCCCCACCACCTCCGTACTGTGCAGCCAGGCAGTATTAAAATTGATATGCCTTGGAGATTGCAGTCATTCAGCTGAAGAGTTGTGGACAGCGCTCCAGGCTGAGTTTGATCAATGGCTGTCTCTGCTGAACCTGCATCCAGGGAAGGCCATGTCTGATAACAGTTGGCGTCCCTACAGAGAGGTAAGCTCACACATGTGCCTTGCATGGCTCATGTCCTCAGCCTGCTGGTACAGCATTTTCTCCGCCACTATCCTGGCCTGGGTGAGCTGCTCCAGTAAGCACGTAAGCTGTGTGCTCATTTTCGTCATTTGCACCCCTCAGATCATTGACTTGCAATGATACAGAGGTTTTTGTCCATGCCAGTTAACAAGTTGATATGCGATGTGCTGACACGGTGGAATTCCACTCTGCACATGTCGCAACAACTGTGGCAGCAGCAACAAGCCCTGACGCAGTATGTCATATCATATAGCCTGGGCCAGCGCACTACGGACCTGGTGCATATCATGTTTACAGAGTGGGCACAGATTAAGGACCTCTCGCCTACCGTGTAAAACCTTCAAAAGAAATCTGAAGACCTACCTCTTCCGACAAGTGCAAAAACTGCAGTAACCCTCTCTCCACCATACTGCTGCATGGCCAGCTCTATTTTCACTTACTGTATCCTCACCCATCCCTTGTAGATAGTGAGCCCTTGTAGGCAGGGTCCTCTCTCCTCCTGTACCTAGTTGGTGACTCCTATAGGTTCAATATTATTGTACTTGATGTTTGCTCTATATACCTCTATTTACATGTAAAGCCCCTTGGAATAAATGGCGCTCTAATTAAAATTTTACATTTTGTACTCTGGGTTAATTCCTGACACTTTTACTTGTGTCTGCCCCTAATTTGAGCCTTTTTGGCAGCTTTTGGGCCCCCTAAGATGTTGTCTACGCTTTTGGTTTTGCCTCCCATTGAATTCAATGAGGTTTGGATATGTTCAGCGAACTGTTCGTCGAACATATTCGGTGATCATCGGGACATTTGCTGAGCCAAACCAAACCTTGAAAGGTTTGCTCATCTCTAGTCACCATGTCAACAATTGGCCCTTCTTGATGGCATCTTAGGGGTGCTGATCAGAGGGCAGAAGGAGCCCCCTCCGTCTTCCTGCCTTCTAAATGCTGTGATCGACATTGATCACAGCATTTAGGGAGTTAGTTATTGATAATGGCAGTGAGTGCCAGGTGTCAGCTGTCATATCAGCTGAATGCCTGGTGGCAATCGTATGTGCACCGTTTTTGTGCCTGCAAAATCACCAGGACTTATCAATACGTGCAAGTTTTGGAAGTGCTTTCCAATCTGGATGCATGGATATGTCTAAGGTCGTGAAGGGGTTAGTTTATTTATAAAAAGTTAATCTAAAACCACACTATACTAAGGAGGAGTCAACTGTGTTATATGATTCCTGCAATTGCTACTGTTTAAAGCCAGGCAATAAATAAAATTTGGTTGTCTGACTAGCAATGCTTTGGCCTTCACAGTTGACACTCCCTTACACAGGTGTAGAAGAGAGAACCAGGCTGCTAGTGCTGCAGAAGCACCGGGTCCAGAAATGCAGAGGCCGCGCCTCCTGTTGCAGGGGGAAGGAAATTGAGGACTGGGGAGACCAATGACATGCAGAGAGGGGGCATGGTGAGTCAGGATAGTATAAGGAGGTTTGCGCGGGAACAGAGAGGGGTTTCCCGCCAGAGGGCTGAGTGAGTGAGGACCTGCACCATGCCGCAAGTGGCAATAGGCTGCACGGCAGCGATAAGGGTCAAGGGCAGTAAGGACCCGGGGAGCATCACCGAGCATGCAGGTCAGAGGATGCCATGCAGAAGTTTGTTGGGAAAGGCTGCAGAGAACAGAAAGTCACGCGCCAAGCAGAGCATTGTGGTGCGGGCATCCAGGTATTGGCAGGTGCACAGGAAAGCACACGCCGAGTAGAAACTTGTGCAGAACTCCCGATTGCAGAGCATGCCGAGTGGGATTTTGTGGTAAAAGACTCCCAGCTGCAGGAGCAGTATAATGGACTAGGGGCTCAGTGGGCAAATCAGGTGACCACCCGCTGCCGCCAGAAGTAGGACAGTTTGTTAGGTGGGGAAGCCTGTAGACTCAGCATCGGCCTCAGCTGGCATACAAATAACCATCAGACTCTGAGAGAGAAACGGATGACCGAGTCACGATAAGTGAAACTGATAGACTGTTAATCCGAATAACTATTACCCTTTTTATCGTTAGCCATTTAACTGTATTTCCCTTGTTTTCTCCATGCATGGGGTTATTCCTGTATAGATAAAGTGAATAATTGATTGACCCTTGCTCTGTGCATCTCTGTCACTGCATCTGTTTACCTGATTTACACAAAAGTTCTCCTTTGCTTGAGCGCTCCTGGTGGACATCTATATATATGAGGCATCGTGATTACTCACTAATCCCGCCCCCTGTACAGTAGCTCCGCCCCACCACATTACCACACACAATCCCACCCCCACCACATTACCACACACAATCCAGCCCCCCACCACATTACCACACACAACCCCAACCCCCACCACATTACCACACACAATCCGGCCCCCCCACCACATCACCACACATAACCCCGCCCCCACCACATGACCACACATAATCCCACCCCCCACATCACCACACACAACCCCGCCCCCACCACATCATCACACACAATCCCGCCCCCCCACCACATCACCACACATAACCCCGCCCCCCACCACATGACCACACATAATCCCGCCCCACACCACTTCACCACACACAATCCCGCCCCCCCACCACATCACCACACATAATCCCGCCCCCACCACATCATCACACACAATCCTGCCCACAAAACATCACCACACATAATCCCCCCCACCCTATTACCACACATAATCCCGCCCCCTCACCCCATTACCACACATAATCCCGCCCCACCACATTACCACACATAATCCCGTGCCCCCCACATTACCACACATAATCCCACCCCCACCACATTACCAAACATATTCCCACCCCCCAAATCACCACACATAATCCCACCCCCCACCACATCACCACACATAATCCCACCCTCACCACATTAGCACATATAATAACCGCTCCCCCACCACATCACCACACATAATCCCGCCCCCATCACATCACCACACATAATCCAGCCTCCCAACCCCATTACCACACATAATCCCCCCACCACATCACCACACATAATCCTGCCCCATCACATCACCACACATAATCCCGCCCCCATCACATTACCACACATAATCCCGCCCCCCACCACATCACCACACATAATCTCGCCCCAACACATCACCAGACATAATCCAGCCTCCCAACCCCATTACCACACATAATCCCGCCCCCCCACCCCATTACCACACATAATCCTGCCCCCCCACCCCATTACCGCACATAATCCTGCCCCCACCCCATTACCACTCATAATTCCGCCCCCCACCGCATCACCACACATAATCCCGTCCCCCACCCCATTACCACACATAATCCCACCTCCCACCCCATTACCACACATAATCCCGCCCCCCACCCCATTACCACTCATAATCCCGCCCCCACCCTATTGCCACACATAATCCCGCCCCCCACATCATCACCACACATAATCCCGCCCCCACACATCATCACACATAATCCCACCCCCCAACACATCACCAAACATAATACCGCCCCCCCACCCCATTACCACATATAATCCCACCCCCCACCCCATTACCACACATAATCCAGCCCCCCACCAAATTACCACACATAATCCCGCCCCCCACCACAGTACCACACATAATCCCGCCCCCCCAAAACACATTACCACACATAATCCTGCCCCCCACCACATTACCACACATAATCCTGCCCCCACGACATTACCACACATAATCCCACCCCCCACCACATTACCAAACATATTCCCACCCCCCACATCACCACACATAATCCCGCCCCCCCACCACATCACCACACATAATCCCGCCCCCCACCACATTAACACACATAATCCCGCCCCCACCACATTACCACACATAATCCCGCCCCCCAAAACACATTTTCACACATTATCCCGCCCCCACCACATTACCACACATAATCCCGTTCCCCCCACATTACCACACATAATCCCACCCCCACCACATTACCAAACATATTCCCACCCCCCACATCACCACACATAATCCCGCCCCCCTCCACATCACCACACATAATCCCACCCCCCACCACATCACCACACATAATCCCGCCCCCAACACATCACCACACAATCCCGCCCCCAACCACATTACCACACATAATCCCGCCCCCATCACATTACCACACATAGTCCCACCCCCCACCACATTACCACACATAATCCCGCCCCCCACATTACCACACATAATCCCACCCCCCACCGCATTACCACATATAAGCCTGCCCCCACCACATCACCACACATAATCCCACCCCTACCACATTACCACACATAATTCTGCCCCCTGTTGTGAATTCCGCTCTTGGGCTCCCTCCGGATTGTTGTAAGTAGCACTTTTGTGAGTTCTGCTCTTGGGCTCCCTCTGGTGGTTTTAAGTGGTACGGCTGCTCCTTGGATTTAGTAGTCAGCAGCTGCTTCCACTGATTGTCTTTCTGGCTCGGCTATTTAGCCTGGTTCTATCCTTCAGCCAGTGCCAGTTGTCAATGGTTCCTGGTTGGATTCACATCTCTGCTTGGATTTCCCTGATATTCTGACCAGTTCAGCAAAGATAAGTCCTTGCTTTGTTCTTTTGCAGTCCACTTGTTGTGGACTTAATCATTCTGCACTTTCTATGTTTTTTCTAGTCCAGCTTGTCAGTATGGATATATTTAGTTAAGCTGGAAGCTCTGGGAAGCAGACTTACCCTCCACACCTTTAGTCAGGTGTGGAGATTTTTGTAAACTCTGTGGTGGATTTTTCTAGTTTTTAATACTGACCGCACAGTATTCTGTCCTGTTCTATCTATCTAGCTAGAGTGGCCACCTTTGCTACATCCTGGTTTCATTCTGCGTATGTCATTTCCCTCTCCACTCACAGTCAATATTTGTGGGGGGCTGTCTATCCTTTGGGGATTTTCTCTGAGGCAAGATAGCTTTCCTGTTTCTATCTTTAGGGGTAGTTAGTCCTCCGGCTGTGACGAGGTGTCTAGGGAGTGACAGGAACATCCCTGTTGTGATTTTGCTTTTTGCTCCCTCTAGTGGTCATTAGTGATTTGACTCTGGAGCTTCTGTCTTTTCCTATATCCTCACCTGGGCCGTTAGTTCAGGGGCGTTGCTATATAAGCTCCCTGGACCTTCAGTTCAATGCCTGGCGTCGTTGAAATCAGAGCTAATCTGTTGTGCTCTTGTCCTATGATCCGGGTTCCTGTATTTCAAGCTAAGTCTGCTTTCTTGCTTTTTGCTTTTGTTTTGTTTGGTATTTTTGTCCAGCTTGTTCCAATCTGTATCCTGACCTTTGCTGGAAGCTCTAGGGGGCTGGTGTTCTCCCCCCGGACCGTTAGACGGTTCGGGGGTTCTTGAATCTCCAGCGTGGATTTTTATAGGGTTTTTGTTGACCAGATAAGTTATCTTGCTATATTCTGCTATTAGTAAGCTGGCCTCTCTTTGCTGAACCTGGTTCATTTCTGTGTTTGTCATTTCCTCTTACCTCACCGTTATTATTTGTGGGGGGCTTGTATCTTGCTTTGGGGTCCCTTTCTCTGGAGGCAAGAGAGGTCTTTGTTTTCTTCTCCTAGGGGTAGTTAGATTCTCCGGCTGGCGCGAGTCATCTAGCGATCACCGTAGGCATGATCCCCGGCTACTTCTAGTGTTGGCGTTAGGAGTAGCTATTTGGTCAACCCAGTTACCACAGCCCTATGAGCTGGATTTTTGAATCTCGCAGACTTACACGTTCCTCTGAGACCCTGTCCACTGGGGTCATAACAGTATGCCAGGCCAGTATTAAATGTTTAATGCATTGCAGAAGTGGGATTATAAGAAAGAAAATTTTGAGTTTTTTTTTTTCCCTCTCTCATTTTTTTTTTTTTTTTTTCTTTTCCCCTTTACCTCAGAGTGGCTTAAGCTTGCTGCAGACATGAATGTCCAGACCTTGATTACAAGTGTGGACCAGCTTGCCGCTCGTGTGCAGGGTATACAAGATTATGTTACCAGAAATCCTAGGTCTGAACCCAAGATTCCGATTCCTGAACTGTTTTCAGGAGACCGATTTAAGTTTAGGAATTTCAGGAATAATTGTAAATTGTTTTTGTCCCTGAAACCTTGTTCGTCTGGAGACTCTGCTCAACAAGTAAAAATTGTTATTTCATTCTTACGGGGTGACCCTCAAGATTGGGCTTTTTCGTTGGCGCCAGGAGATCCGGCATTGGCTGATATTGATGCGTTTTTTCTGGCGCTCGGTTTACTTTATGAGGAACCCAATCTTGAGACTCAGGCAGAGAAAGCCTTGCTGGCTATGTCTCAGGGCCAGGACGAGGCTGAGGTGTATTGCCAAAAATTTCGGAAATGGTCCGTGCTGACACATTGGAACGAGTGTGCACTGGCCGCTAATTTTAGAAATGGCCTTTCTGAGGCCATTAAGAATGTTATGGTGGGTTTTCCCATTCCCACAGGTCTGAATGATACCATGTCCCTGGCTATTCAAATTGACCGGCGGTTGCGGGAGCGCAAAACCGCAAATTCCCTCATGTTGTTGTCTGAACAGACACCTGATGTGATGCAATGTGATAGAAAAACCGCAAATTCCCTCATGGTGTTGTCTGAACGGACACCTGATTTGATGCAATGTGATAGAATCCTGACTAGAAATGAGAGGAAAATTCATAGACGCCGGAATGGCTTGTGCTACTACTGTGGTGATTCTACACATGTTATCTCAGCATGCTCTAAACGTATATCTAAGGTTGTTAGTCCTGTCACCGTTGGTAATTTGCATCCTAAGTTTATTCTGTCTGTAACTTTGATTTGCTCACTGTCATCTTATCCTGTCATGGCGTTTGTAGATTCAGGTGCTGCCCTGAGTCTTATGGATCTCTCATTTGCTAAGCGCTGTGGTTTTATTCTTGAACCATTAGAAAATCCTATCCCTCTTAGGAGTATTGATGCTACGCCATTAGCAGAAAATAAACCGCAGTATTGGACACAGGTTACCATGTGCATGACTCCTGAACACCGCGAGGTGATACGTTTTCTCGTTCTACATAAAATGCATGATTTGGTTGTTTTGGGGCTGCCATGGTTACAGACCCATAATCCAGTCCTTGACTGGAAGGCTATGTCAGTGTCTAGTTGGGGCTGTCGTGGTATTCATGAGGATTCCCTGCCTGTGTCTATTGCTTCTTCTACGCCTTCGGAAGTTCCTGAGTATTTGTCTGATTATCAGGATGTCTTTGGCGAGTCCAGGTCCAGTGCATTGCCTCCTCATAGGGAATGTGACTGTGCAATAGATTTGATTCCAGGCAGTAAATTTCCTAAGGGAAGACTGTTTAATCTGTCGATACCTGAACATACCGCTATGCGTTCATATATCAAGGAGTCTCTGGAGAAAGGACACATCCGTCCGTCTTCTTCCCCTCTTGGTGCGGGATTCTTTTTTGTGGCTAAAAAGGACGGATCTTTGAGGCCTTGTATTGACTATCGGCTTTTAAATAAGATCACTGTCAAATTTCAGTATCCTTTGCCGCTGTTGTCTGACTTGTTTGCCCGGATTAAAGGTGCCAAGTGGTTTACCAAGATAGACCTTCGTGGTGCGTACAACCTTGTGCGCATTAAGCAAGGGGATGAATGGAAAACCGCATTCAATACGCCCGAAGGTCATTTTGAGTACTTGGTGATGCCTTTTGGGCTCTCTAATGCCCCTTCAGTTTTTCAGTCCTTTATGCATGACATTTTCCGGAACTATCTGGATAAATTTTTGATCGTTTATCTGGATGATATTCTGGTTTTTTCTGATAATTGGGACTCGCATGTGGAGCAGGTCAGGATGGTCTTTAAAATTTTGCGTGAAAATTCTTTGTTTGTCAAGGGCTCAAAGTGTCTTTTTGGTGTACAGAAGGTTCCCTTTTTGGGGTTCATTTTTTCCCCTTCTGCTGTGGAGATGGACCCAGTCAAGGTCCGAGCTATTCTTGATTTGACTCAGCCCTCGTCAGTTAAGAGTCTTCAGAAGTTCTTGGGTTTCGCTAACTTCTACCGTCGTTTTATCGCTAACTTTTCTAGCATTGTGAAACCTTTGACGGATATGACCAAGAAGGGCTCCGATGTGGTTAATTGGGCTTCTGCTGCCATGGAGGCTTTCCAGGAGTTGAAACGTCGGTTTACTTCGGCGCCTGTTTTGTGCCAGCCTGATGTCTCGCTTCCCTTTCAGGTTGAGGTGGATGCTTCAGAGATTGGAGCAGGGGCCGTTTTGTCGCAGAGAGGCCCTGGTTGCTCTGTTATGAGACCTTGCGCCTTTTTCTCTAGGAAGTTTTCGCCTGCGGAGCGAAATTATGATGTGGGCAATCGGGAGTTGTTGGCCATGAAATGGGCATTTGAGGAGTGGCGTCATTGGCTCGAGGGTGCTAAGCATCGTGTGGTGGTCTTGACTGATCACAAAAATCTGATGTATCTCGAGTCTGCTAAACGCCTGAATCCTAGACAGGCCCGCTGGTCATTGTTTTTCTCCCGTTTTGACTTTGTTGTCTCGTATTTACCAGGTTCAAAGAATGTGAAGGCCGATGCTCTTTCCAGGAGCTTTGTGCCTGAGGCTCCTGGAGTCGCTGAACCTGTTGGTATTCTTAAGGATGGTATTATCTTGTCAGCTATTTCTCCAGATCTGCGACGTGTGTTGCAGAGATTTCAGGCTGATAGGCCTGATTCTTGTCCACCTGACAGACTGTTTGTGCCTGATAAGTGGACCAGCAGAGTCATTTCCGAGGTTCATTCCTCGGTGTTGGCAGGTCACCCAGGAATTTTTGGCACCAGAGATCTGGTGGCCAGATCCTTTTGGTGGCCTTCCTTGTCTAGGGATGTGCGGTCATTTGTACAGTCCTGTGGGACTTGTGCTCGAGCTAAGCCTTGCTGTTCTCGTGCCAGCGGGTTGCTCTTGCCCTTGCCTGTCCCTAAGAGACCTTGGACACATATCTCCATGGATTTAATTTCTGATCTTCCGGTGTCTCAGGGCATGTCTGTTATCTGGGTGATATGTGATCGCTTCTCCAAGATGGTCCATTTGGTTCCTTTGCCTAAGCTGCCTTCCTCTTCCGATCTGGTTCCTGTGTTTTTCCAGAACGTGGTTCGTTTGCACGGCATCCCTGAGAATATTGTGTCAGACAGAGGATCCCAGTTCGTTTCCAGATTCTGGCGATCCTTTTGTAGTAGGATGGGCATTGACTTGTCGTTTTCGTCTGCTTTCCATCCTCAGACTAATGGACAGACGGAGCGAACTAATCAGACTTTGGAGGCTTATTTGAGGTGTTTTGTCTCTGCTGATCAGGACGATTGGGTGACCTTCTTGCCGTTGGCTGAGTTTGCCCTTAATAATCGGGCTAGTTCCGCCACCTTGGTTTCGCCGTTTTTCTGCAACTCTGGTTTCCACCCTCGTTTTTCTTCGGGTCATGTGGAACCTTCTGACTGCCCTGGGGTGGATTCTGTGGTGGATAGGTTGCAGCGGATCTGGAATCTTGTGGTGGACAACTTGAAGTTGTCACAGGAGAGGGCTCAGCGCTTTGCCAACCGCCGCCGCGGTGTGGGTCCCCGACTACGTGTTGGGGATTTGGTGTGGCTTTCTTCCCGCTTTGTTCCTATGAAGGTTTCCTCTCCCAAATTTAAACCTCGTTTTATTGGTCCTTACAAGATATTGGAAATCCTTAATCCTGTATCCTTTCGCCTGGATCTTCCTGTGTCGTTTGCTATCCACAACGTGTTTCATAGGTCCTTGTTGCGGCGGTACGTTGTGCCTGTGGTTCCTTCTGCTGAGCCTCCTGCTCCGGTGTTGGTTGAGGGCGAGTTGGAGTACGTGGTGGAGAAGATCTTGGATTCTCGTCTCTCCAGGCGGAGGCTTCAGTACCTGGTCAAGTGGAAGGGCTATGGTCAGGAAGATAATTCCTGGGTGGTCGCCTCTGATGTTCATGCGGCCGATTTAGTTCGTGCCTTTCACGCCGCTCGTCCTGATCGCCCTGGTGGTCGTGGTGAGGGTTCGGTGACCCCTCACTAAGGGGGGGGTTCTGTTGTGATTTTGCTTTTTGCTCCCTCTAGTGGTCATTAGTGATTTGACTCTGGAGCTTCTGTCTTTTCCTATATCCTCACCTGGGCCGTTAGTTCAGGGGCGTTGCTATATAAGCTCCCTGGACCTTCAGTTCAATGCCTGGCATCGTTGAAATCAGAGCTAATCTGTTGTGCTCTTGTCCTATGATCCGGATTCCTGTATTTCAAGCTAAGTCTGCTTTCTTGCTTTTTGCTTTTGTTTTGTTTGGTATTTTTGTCCAGCTTGTTCCAATCTGTATCCTGACCTTTGCTGGAAGCTCTAGGGGGCTGGTGTTCTCCCCCCGGACCGTTAGATGGTTCGGGGGTTCTTGAATCTCCAGCGCGGATTTTTATAGGGTTTTTGTTGACCAGATAAGTTATCTTGCTATATTCTGCTATTAGTAAGCTGGCCTCTCTTTGCTGAACCTGGTTCATTTCTGTGTTTGTCATTTCCTCTTACCTCACCGTTATTATTTGTGGGGGGCTTGTATCTTGCTTTGGGGTCCCTTTCTCTGGAGGCAAGAGAGGTCTTTGTTTTCTTCTCCTAGGGGTAGTTAGATTCTCCGGCTGGAGCGAGTCATCTAGCGATCACCGTAGGCATGATCCCCGGCTACTTCTAGTGTTGGCGTTAGGAGTAGCTATTTGGTCAACCCAGTTACCACAGCCCTATGAGCTGGATTTTTGAATCTCGCAGACTTACACGTTCCTCTGAGACCCTGTCCGCTGGGGTCATAACACATCCCACGGCTACTTCTAGTGTTGTGTTAAGCTCAGGAACTGCGGTCAGTACAGGTAACACCTCCTCCAGAGCACGTCCCATGTTGCTCCTAAACCACCAGATCATAACAGTACAACTGGCCAAAAATGAAGTAAATGCATCTCAAAAGAAGGAAAAAGAAGTTCTGAGCCATTTTTTTTTTCTGCAGTCTGTTTTGTCTTTTTTTCCCTCTTAATCTCTGGGTGGTTCAGGATTTTGGCGCTGGCATGGATGTTCAGGGTTTGTTTTCTCGTGTGGATCAACTTGCTGCAAGAGTACAGAGTATCCAAGATTATATTGTCCAGACTCTGGCTTTAGAGCCTAGAATTCCAACTCCTTATTTGTTTTTTGGGGACAGATCCAAGTTTTTGAACTTTAAAAATAACTGCAAATTGTTTTTTGCCTTGAAACCCCGTTCCTCTGGTGATCCCATTCAGCAGGTTAAAATTGTCATCTCTCTGCTGCGTGGTGACCCTCAGGACTGGGCATTCTCCCTTGAATCAGGAGATCCGGCATTGCTTAATGTAGACGCATTTTTTCAAGCGCTCGGATTATTGTATGACGAACCTAATTCTGTGGATCATGCAGAAAAGACCTTGTTGGCCCTGTTTCAGGGTCAGGAAGCGGCAGAATTATACTGCCAGAAATTTAGAAAATGGTCTGTGCTCACTAAATGGAATGAGGAGGCTCTGGCAGCAATTTTCAGAAAGGGTCTTTCTGAAGCCCTTAAAGATGTTATGGTGGGGTCCTCCACGCCTGCTGGTTTGAGCGAATCTATGTCTCTAGCCATTCAGATTGATCGGCGCCTGCACGAGCGCAAAGTTGTGCACCATATGGCAGTATTCTCTGAGCAGAGTCCTGAGCCTATGCAATGTGATAGGATTTTGACTAGAGCAGAACGGCAGGGATTCAGACGCCAGAATGGGCTGTGTTTTTACTGTGGTGATTCTGCTCATGTTATTTCTGATTGCCCTAAGCGTACTAAGAGGGTCGCTAGGTCTGTTACCATCAGTACTGTACAGCCTAAATTTCTCTTATCTGTGACCCTGATTTGCTCTTTATCGTCCTTTTCTGTCATGGCATTTGTGGATTCAGGTGCTGCCCTGAACTTAATGGACTTGGAATTCTCCAGGCGCTGTGGTTTTTCCTTGCCGCCTTTGCAGAGCCCTATTCCTTTGAGGGGCATTGATGCATTTGGTACCTTTGCCTAAATTGCCTTCCTCCTCTCATTTGGTTTCATTGTTTTTTCAGCATGTGGTTCGTTTGCATGGCATTCCGGAGAATATTGTGTCTGACAGAGGTTCCCAGTTTGTTTCTAGGTTTTGGCGGGCCTTTTGTGCTAGGATGGGCATTGATTTGTCTTTTTCTTCGGCTTTTCATCCTCAGACAAATGGCCAAACTGAGCGAACTAATCAGACCTTGGAAACCTATTTGAGATGCTTTGTGTCTTCTGACCAGGATGATTGGGTGGCTTTCTTGCCATTGGCCGAGTTTGCCCTTAATAATCGGGCTAGTTCGGCTACTTTGGTTTCGCCTTTATTTTGTAATTTTGGTTTTCATCCTCGTTTTTCTTTGGGGCAGGTTGAGCCTTCTGATTGTCCTGGTGTGGATTCTGTGATGGACAGGTTACAGCAGATTTGAACTCATGTGGTAGACAATTTGACGTTGTCTCAGGAAAAGGCTCAACGTTTTGCTAACCGCCGTCGGTGTGTTGGTCCCCGGCTTCGGGTGGGGGATTTAGTCTGGTTATCTTCTCGTCATGTTCCTATGAAGGTTTCTTCCCCTAAGTTCAAGCCTCGGTTTATTTGTCCTTAGAAGATTTCTGAGATTATCAATCTGGTATCTTTTCGTTTGGCCCTTCCAGCCTCTTTTGCCATCCATAATGTTTTCCATAGATCTTTGTTGCGGAGATATGTGGTGCCCGTTGTTCCCTCTGTTGATCATCCTGCCCCGGTGTTGGTTGATGGGGAGTTGGAATATGTGGTGGAGAAAATTTTGGATTCTCGTTTTTCGAGGCGGAGGCTTCAGTATCTTGTCAAGTGGAAGGGTTATGGCCAGGAGGATAATTCTTGGGTTGTTGCCTCCGATGTCCATGCCGCCGATTTGGTTCGTGCTTTTCACTTGGCTCGTCCTGATCAGCCTGGGGGCTCTGGTGAGGGTTCGGTGACCCCTCCTCAAGGGGGGGGTACTGTTGTGAATTCCGCTCTTGGGCTCCCTCCGGTGGTTGTAAGTGGCACTTTTGTGAGTTCTGCTCTTGGGCTCCCTCTGGTGGTTTTAAATGGTACGGCTGCTCCTTGGATTTAGTAGTCAGCAGCTGCTTCAACTGATTGTCTTTCTGGCTTGGCTATTTAGCCTGGTTCTATCCTTCAGCCAGTGCCAGTTGTCAATGGTTCCTGGTTGGATTCACATCTCTGCTTGGATTTCCCTGATATTCTGACCAGTTCAGCAAAGATAAGTCCTTGCTTTGTTCTTTTGCAGTCCATTTGTTGTGGACTTAATCGTTCTGCACTTTCTATGTTTTTTCTAGTCCAGCTTGTCAGTATTGTGATGCAGTGACCACTGTAACAGGTAGGGGGTGCTGCATGGTCTCCCCGGTATGTGCACTGAGTTGTATTGAGGCCGTGAGAATAGACCTGCAGTGATGTCAGGATCACGTGACCAGCCATGTGATCCATTACTGTGGGTGTGGTTACAGGTACATAACGTGACCAGGGTGTGGGTCACATGTTCCTGTGTGGTTCCAGTGAGTGGACCTGAGTGGTGAAGGTCCTGAGGGCCCTGTGTGTGGTCCTGTGTGTGGTTCCTGTGGGCCTGTGTGTGGGCCGTGTGTGCTCCTGTGTTGGAAGACCTGGGAGGAGGCTTCCTGGAGAGCACCTGCTGGCGTGGGAGGTCCTGGGAGGAGGACCGGATCCCTGAGCAGGACACAGTGGAACCTGGGGAAGCTACCGGCCTTCGGTAGCTCTGGACTGACTGATGTGTGCCGGCCAGGCAAGTTGGTGAACTCCGTAAGGCAGTTTCCCCAGGAGGAGTGGACTGACAAGGAGTCAGCAGGTGGAGCCGGAGCTCCCGTCAGGTACTATACAGACTGTTAGTGCTTGTGAAGTTCTATGAACTGTGTGGTCACCCACGGCAACTGAACGGAGTGAGGTTCAGCGTGTGTAGAGACCACGACCCGGAGTCACATGTGCTGTTTGTGACTTGGGACATTGGTGAACTGTTCAGCGTACGGACACCCATGATAACTGGACGAAGTGAGAGATCCAGCAGGTTTGGTGTCCGTGAGTCAAAGCCGTAAATGAAGTGTTTAAAGCTGCAAGTTAATAGCACCAGTTGGTGCCTGTTGTGTTTCATGAAATGTACATAAGGAACTGTGCATAGCCCGGTTTATGACACCGTAATAAATCGTATGGACTGTTTTGTTTTTTAAAACCCGTGCCCGTGTGCTGAATATCGCGGCCAAGCGAGTGTCCCCCAACACACTCAGTAAGAATAGTCTTACATTTGGTGCTCGAAGCGGGCAACGATCCAGCACGCACACGTGGAGTTGATTGCTGTGGCTCGGCGGGGCCACGAAGATAGCATCTGGCTGTAACTCGACGGGGTTACGAAGCTGACAAGCGTCTGGCTGTAACTCGGCGGGGTTACGAAGGGGACAAGCGGCGTCCTGTGGATTGGCGGGTCCACGAAGCCGGCGGTAGAACCTGGTGGAGCGTAGCTGCAGTGGCGGCAGGAGGTTCCACAGCAGGTGGAGCTGCAGTGGCTTGTGGTTGGCAGCCGGAGGGGCCGGTTGTATGTGACTGCAGCGGGAACTGTGGCAGTACCAGCAGGAGCTGGTGAAGTGTCGTATAAAAAGAAAAAAAATAAATAAAAAATTTTAATTTTTTTTTCTCTCCCTTTTTTCCAAGTTGTGCTGACTCTTAAAGGGCCAGTACAAGCCCAGAGACAAAGGGGTGTACTGTGCGAACTGGGGCCGGAGTGCCGTGGGGAAGTCCACGGGGTGTATCCCAGGGTGGGGAGTATCCCTAATATTAAGCGGTGACCCCAAACGGAGATGGTTGCCCAAAAAGGGGCGGAGACCCAAAAAGGGGCGGTAACCCGAACAGGGGTAATGGCCCAAAAAGGGGTGGAATCCCGAAGGGGGGCTGAATCCTGGACAGGGATGGTGTCAAAAAGCACAGCACTTGCCCAAAAAGGGGAGGAGTCACGACTGTGTCCTTTTTGGCTGGATGGAGAGTGTGTGCGGGGATTGATAGACCCGGGGAGAGAAGCGTCTGTGCTGAGAACCCTTCCAGGGAGTTCTGTGTCACCTGGGGACACTAAACGTCTTCAGGTAGCCACTCTCTACGTTGTCGCAGCTGGGGTTTCCACATACCATGAGGTGGCTGTAGTCCCGGACTTGCCGTGTCCTATGGTAATAGGACAAGATTTGGAAGCATTCTGGGAAAAGGGTGACGTGTTTGTGGATATAATGTGGATGGGAGGTAGTAATGTTGAGAATGCGCCCCCTAGAGTTGATAGTCCTAAGGTAGGCCTGACCAAGGGAAATGGTGAACGGGCCCAACCTAGTGACACAACGTTAGCATTAGTTCCTCCCAAAGTTGTAAGGTCAGACATGTTGGTGACCAGAGGTAAAGGTGCGACTACCCAACTAACTGACCTGACGTCACCTGAAGTGTGCTACAATACGACTGGTAGTGGTCTTGTGGATAAAACAAGTGGAGCTGACACCCCGACAGAGAGTGACTTGCAGGGTCATCATACTGTGGGGAGTGACACAGACTCTGGGGGTGACTGTGACAAGTCATGGCCAGTAACAAGCGCATATGCCATGGTGACAGGTGGAGGACGGGGTCCAGGACCTGTGGTGACAGGTGGAGGACGGGGTCCAGGACCTGTGGTGACAGGTGGAAGACGGGGTCCAGGACCTGTGCTGACAGGTGGAGGACGGGGTCCAGGACCTGTGGTGACGGGTGGAGGACGGGGTCCAGGACCTGTGGTGACGGTTGATGATGACTCTCAATCAGATGGTGATGCCAGTGGGAAAGAGTGCAATAAGGTTGACTCAGGCAAGTCTTCCTCCCGTCGCCGGAGACGTAAAAGAGCCAAAGGGGCTGAACCGGTTGTTCCGTGTGAGGAATTGACGGAAGATGCTGAGGACCTGGGGTGTATGAAGTACTCTAAAGTCCCAGGGAAAAGGGACGAACCTGGTGATGTCCCCGCTGAGACCCAAGAGAGGGCCGACCCTGACAGTGCAGAAGTGGAGGAGGCCACCAAGGAGGTGGTGCCTGAAGTAAATACCTCCTCATGTGATGGATGTCTCACCAATCCAGAGGATGGAAGGAGCGAGATAGAATTGATTAAAGAGACGGTGAACGACCATGTCGGACGAGAAAGGGTCCTGAGACAAGCGGCTGAGCGCAGAGTGGATGAGCTGGAGAAGGAAGTCTCTGAGCTCAGAGGTCACCTGTTCAGATGGCAAAGTGTGTATCAGACCCCAAAGGAAGACATTGACGTGCTCAGAGAAGCACTGAAAGGCCCTCTACAAGGAAGAGAGGTGGTGGTCGCAGACTTCTCGTGTCAGTACCAGAGTGGTAACGAGGTGAAGCTGCTAATGCCCATCTTGACCCGGGGTCTGGAAGAGGGTAAAGCTGAAGAGGAGTTGGCGCTAAAAGCAGAACAAGATGGTCACCCGGTTGTGACAGGTGTCTTGACGGAAAGGTCCATGGCAAGGCAGGAGCCATCTGTTCTTGAAGGAAGTGAGACTCCGCTCTTCAAGTGCGTGATAGATGTACCCGTAGAGGCGCAAGATGCATGTACCCGTGAGGGTGTTCATGAGGCCTTTAAAAAGGCAGTAGAAGCGTGTAGTGTGCACTGGGCACTGGAGACGAGACAGTTGGTGATACTGTCTAATAAGGAAGTCACAGTGAAGAGGGTGGCTGTCCTGAGGGACATGCACCTACAGTGCCTCCGCACGAAGCAGATGATCCTGTTGAGGAATGGTGAGGCCACTCGACGTTTGGAGCAAGCCAGGAAGGCTCAAAGTCGTCTGGGCTTGGTAGAGGACACAGTCCAAGTGCCCAAAGCTCTAGTAGCGAAGCTCATTGGCAGATTTGGGAAAGTGATGCAGGAGATGGTGGATATATCCGGTGTGAAGAGACTGAGGATTCCGGCTGATGACGAGGCCCAGGTGGGTGAAGATGGGATGGTGTCATTCCTGGTTGTCGGGTCCAAGGAGAGTCTAGGGAATATCCGGATGCTCCTGAGATATCGCGTGGCATACCTGAGAGAAATAGAGCAGCTAAGACTGTACAGACGGCAGGTCAATAAACAGCTGCAGAACATGAGGTGGCGGCCACCTTCTTCCCAAGGAAAAGGGAACAGAAGGGACCCTCCAAATAATGAAATGGCAGGTAGCCGGAGACTTTCAGCAAGGCAAGAACGTCGAGAATCTGCAAGTAGTAGTTCCTGTTGTGTACTAAGTGGGTCCGACTCAGACCAGACAGTCGGCTTGACCGTCAGTGGGACTCATGACCGCACCAACCGTGGGTGCCAGCCGTGGAGCGGAAAGTCGGATAACGGGGCATACAGGAAAAATGTGGTGACCAAAGGTCTGTTGACACAAATAGATGGTGGCTTGAGGACAAAAACTCAAAACATACACATTGACCGCTGGGGGCGGGGTAAACTCAACAACTGGACGATTGTATGTGATGCCCAAAACCGACTGAGATGGTTCCCTCGACTGATAGGGCAAGGTAACGTGCGTGACATGTCTTGTGACCCCACGTGTATGACAGGTGTTCAACCCCACAAGTTTGAACAGGGGGGGGGATATGTGATGCAGTGACCCCTGTAACAGGTAGGGGGCGCTGCATGGTCTCCCCGGTATGTGCACGGAGTTGTATTGAGGCCATGAGAATAGACCTGCAGTGATGTCAGGATCACGTGACCAGCCATGTGATCCATTACTGTGGGTGTGGTTACAGGTACATAACGTGACCAGGGTGTGGGTCACATGGTCCTGTGTGGTTCCAGTGAGTGGACCTGAGTGGTGAAGGTCCTGAGGGCCCTGTGTGTGGTCCTGTGTATGGATCCTGTGGGCCTGTGTGTGGGCCGTGTGTGCTCCTGTGTTGGAAGACCTGGGAGGAGGCTTCCTGGAGAGCACCTGCTGGCGTGGGAGGTCCTGGGAGGAGGACCGGATCCCTGAGCAGGACACAGTGGAACCTGGGGAAGCTACCGGCCTTCGGTAGCTCTGGACTGACTGATGTGTGCCGGCCAGGCAAGTTGGTGAACTCCGTAAGGCAGTTTCCCCAGGAGGAGTGGACTGACAAGGAGTCAGCAGGTGGAGCCGGAGCTCCCGTCAGGTACTATACAGACTGTTAGTGCTTGTGAAGTTCTATGAACTGTGTGGTCACCCACGGCAACTGAACGGAGTGAGGTTCAGCGTGTGTAGAGACCACGACCCGGAGTCACATGTGCTGTTTGTGACTTGGGACATTGGTGAACTGTTCGGCGTACGGACACCCATGATAACTGGACGAAGTGAGAGATCCAGCAGGTTTGGTGTCCGTGAGTCAAAGCCGTAAATGAAGTGTTTAAAGCTGCAAGTTAATAGCACCAGTTGGTGCCTGTTGTGTTTCATGAAATGTACATAAGGAACTATGCATAGCCCGGTTTATGACACCGTAATAAACCGTATGGACTGTTTTGTTTTTTAAAACCCGTGCCCGTGTGCTGAATATTGCAGCCAAGTGAGTGTCCCCCAACACACTCAGTAAGAATAGTCTTACAGTATGGATATATTCAGTTAAGCTGGAAGCTCTGGGAAGCAGATTTACCCTCCACACCTTTAGTCAGGTGTGAAGATTTTTGTAAACTCTGTGGTGGATTTTTCTAGTTTTTAATACTGACCGCACAGTATTCTGTCCTGTTCTATCTATCTTGCTAGAGTGGCCTCCTTTGCTACATCCTGGTTTCATTCTGCGTATGTCATTTCCCTCTCCACTCACAGTCAATATTTGTGGGGGGCTGTCTATCCTTTGGGGATTTTCTCTGAGGCAAGATAGCTTTCCTGTTTCTATCTTTAGGGGTAGTTAGTCCTCCGGTTGTGACGAGACGAGGTGTCTAGGGAGTGACAGGAACATCCCACGGCTACTTCTAGTGTTGTGTTAAGCTCAGGAACTGCGGTCAGTACAGGTACCACCTCCTCCAGAGCACAACCCATGTTGCTCCTAAACCACCAGATCATAACAGCCCCCCACCACATTACCACACTTAATCCCACCCCCCACCACATTACCACACATAATCCCGCCCCCACCACATTACCACACATAATCCCGCCCCTCACCACATCACTACACTTAATCCCACCCCCTACCACATCACCACACATAATCCCGCCCCCCACCACATTACCACAGAACCACAGATAATATTCCCCACCACATTACCACACATAATCCTGCCCCCCACGACATTACCACACATAATCCCGCCCCCCCACATTACCACATTAGGCTCCATCCCCACACATTACCACACGAGGCTCCGTCCCCACACATTACCACACGAGGCTCCATCCTCACACATTACCACACGAGGCTCTGTCCCCCCACTTTATCACCCGAGGCTCCATCCCCACACATTACCACATGAGGCTCCCTCCCCACACATTACCACACAAGGCTTTGTCCCCACACATTATCATACGAGGCTCCGTCCTCACACTTTAACACACGAGGCTCTGTCCCTCCACATTACCACATAAGGCTTTGTCCCCACACATTACCACACGAGGTTGCGTCCCCACACATTACCACACGAGACTCTGTCCCCACACATTACCACACGAGGCTCTGTCCCCCACACATTACCACACGAGGCTCCATCCCCACAAATTACCACACGAGGCTCCGTCCCCCCACATTACCACACGAGGCTCCATCCCCACACATTACCACATGAGGTCCATCCCCACACATTACCACACGAGGCTCTGCCCCCCACATTACCACATGCAGCACTTCCTTTCTATGTAATTCAACCTCTTCAGCCAAGGTAAACGTACATTTAATTGCATCTGCATTCTCCCAAACAAAATGAGCCAAGAAGAGTCGCCAGGTCCATCTCACAGGCCGCAGGAAAATCCGGACAACGATGCAGTAGCTGATCGACAACAACAATATCGACTAAATCGTAGGATTGGTTATCAACAATGAACACCTGAGCAGATTGATAAGGACAGAGAGAGATATTATTGTTATTAACTTCATTTTAAGTTAATTTACCACCTGCGTAAGCGCTATTGAATGTTGTCATTATTTACTTTAGTTTAATCACCAGCAGCGTTAATTAGATAGCAATGAGCGTGCCGAGCGTTAGCTGGCTGGAAACAGCTAGTGTGACATAGTAAGGAACTAAGAAGTCCAGATACAGCTTGAACAGCTCTGTGGGTAATATTGGGAGCAAGAGCAACCTCTCTTACTGCTTGTAGTAAGATGGCTAAATGAATAAAAAATATATTATCCTGAAGAATCCATCCAAATAAAAGTCACAAATAGTTCATAATCCATTAAACACACATATATACTAATTGAATGCCAATTTAAGTGTCATTTATGCATTTGCTGTATAAGTATTTGTCGGTATAACTTATTCTTTGCTGAATACAAAAAACTCTTCCCCATACAGATGGCCACTGCAAAATAAAGCATATACCATGTTATATACATTTTGTCTTTTGCCTGGATGCCTATTGGTGATGATGTATGACATTGTATGTACATCTGGTTTATCACTTTCATATTTAGCCCATATAACCAAAGATTTCCACTACTTAGATGAAATAAGCAACCAATCAACTTTTTCACATTATCCATTTGCAAGTAATAAAAAATAGAAGAGATCAGGTGGCAAGCCAATGAGGAGTCCACCAAAAACTGCTTCATGACCTGCACAAAGAACTACAGACTGAAAATGACTTTGCAATTTACTTGAGAAGGACCTGTTATCAGGTCAAAAGTAATTAATTGTTGCTCTTAACTTATTCCCACTGCTCACCTGCCTAATTCAATTTATTTCTTAAACCCGCCATATGATTTGAGATAAGGCATTTTTCTTTAGTGCTAATTTTGATGGTCTTGGTGCATGAATTAAAATAAAAGCAAAGAATTGTCACATTTGTTTAAATTACAAGTTCTTTAAACATTTAATTAACAAAAAAAAATCTTAAACCACTGATATACTGTACGTGTACAAATTATCCTCACTGTGTCTTTAATTAACATTACACAGGTAACAAAAAACGTAGCTTCTTTCTGACTGATGACTGCCTCTGTTCTCTCTTTATCAGAGTACTATACAATTGCTTTTGAACTCAGTTTGACATGGATGAAAGTATAGTTTGCAGCTTTGATTTTATCTTTGCTTTCCTACATTCTTCCTCATCCATTAGGGATTGACATCTTTGGCTCAATCAGTTTGTTCTGTACATTAAACATTTCTGATCTTTAATATATACATAAAAAGTAACTTGTAGATTGTTCTGCGCTGATTTGAAAATGAGATTGCTGCGTTAAAGAAAGGTCCAGGTGCAATCAACACGCACTTTTGAAAAAGTTAGCTTGAATAAAAATTGAAACATCTCAAAGTCACCCTGAAAAAGCTTTAAAGTAACTTTTCTTGACAGAAATGTAAGGGTTTATGAAGCAAACAACATAATGTTATTTAGCCAATAAGTCTCGTTTTTTATAGAAAATAGCTCACCATCTACTGATGCAGTTACTCTGCTTCATTTCCGGACAATTCCTGTGCACCAGCTTCTGCTCTTTTGTCAGCCTCCATATTAGAGTCTTCACTCTTGCGTTCTAAAGGAAAACTCTAATTTCCTTTCAAATATACTAAAAAGCATTGTTCTAATGCATACCATTATATCCATTATATAGTTACATAGTACAGTTGACACTTTTCCATTAATGAGGGATAGGACAGGATGAAAGGATTGAGCTAGTGAAAACGTAGAAACCATGAGGCCAAAAAGCAAAAGTCCAAGTCAAGGGAGTCTGGCAATGCTGTGTTCCCCTGAAAGGAAACTATATGTGCTCATTCAGATATCCGTTTTTGCGTACAAATTCTCTAAGTGATTTTCATGGATAGCATTCACACCTACAGGTCCTTCTCAAAAAATTAGCATATAGTGTTAAATTTCATTATTTACCATAATGTAATGATTACAATTAAACTTTCATATATTTATAGATTCCACCAACTGAAATTTGTCAGGTCTTTTATTGTTTTAATACTGATGATTTTGGCATACAACTCCTGATAACCCAAAAAACCTGTCTCAATAAATTAGCATATCAAGAAAAGGTTCTCTAAATGACCTATTACCCTAATCTTCTGAATCAACTAATTAACTCTAAACACATGCGAAAGATACCTGAGGCTTTTAAAAACTCCCTGCCTGGTTCATTACTCAAAACCCCCATCATGGGTAAGACTAGCGACCTGACAGATGTCAAGAAGGCCATCATTGACACCCTCAAGCAAGAGGGTAAGACCCAGAAAGAAATTTCTCAACAAATAGGCTGTTCCCAGAGTGCTGTATCAAGGCACCTCAATGGTAAGTCTGTTGGAAGGAAACAATGTGGCAGAAAACGCTGTACAACGAGAAGAGGTGACCGGAACCTGAGGAAGCAGTGCACTGAGTCTGGTGTGGAAACATCCAGAGCCACCGTGCACAGGCGTGTGCAGGAAATGGGCTACAGGTGCCGCATTCCCCAGGTAAAGCCACTTTTGAACCATAAACAGCGGCAGAAGCGCCTGACCTGGGCTACAGAGAAGCAGCACTGGACTGTTGCTAAGTGGTCCCAAGTACTTTTTTCTGATGAAAGCAAATTTTGCATGTCATTCGGAAATCAAGGTGCCAGAGTCTGGAGGAAGACTGGGGAGAAGGAAATGCCAAAATGCCTGAAGTCCAGTGTCAAGTACCCACAGTCAGTGATGGTGTGGGGTGCCATGTCAGCTGCTGGTGTTGGTCCACTGTGTTTCATCAAGGGCAGGGTCAATGCAGCTAGCTATCAGGAGATTTTGGAGCACTTCATGCTTCCATCGGCTGAAATGCTTTATGGAGATGAAGATTTCATTTTTCAGCACGACCTGGCACCTGCTCACAGTGCCAAAACCACTGGTAAATGGTTTACTGACCATGGTATTACTGTGCTCAATTGGCCTGCCAACTCTCCTGACCTGAACCCCATAGAGAATCTGTGGGATATTGTGAAGAGAAAGTTGAGAGACGCAAGACCCAACACTCTGGATGAGCTTAAGGCCGCTATTGAAGCATCCTGGGCCTCCATAACATCTCAGCAGTGTCACAGGCTGATTGCCTCCATGCCACGCCGCATTGAAGCAGTCATTTCTGCAAAAGGATTCCCGACCAAGTATTGAGTGCATAACTGAACATTATTATTTGATGGTTTTTTTGTTTGGTATTAAAAAACACTTTTATTTGATTGGTCGGGTGAAATATGCTAATTTATTGAGACAGGTTTTTTGGGTTATCAGGAGTTGTATGCCAAAATCATCAGTATTAAAACAATAAAAGACCTGACAAATTTCAGTTGGTGGATAATGAATCTATAGTATATGAAAGTTTAATTGTAATCATTACATTATGGTAAATAATGAAATTTAACACTATATGCTAATTTTTTGAGAAGGACCTGTATAACAGTTAATGGGGTCATTCACCTGTCATTTCCATGGATCAAGTGGATTGCACAAAATCATGGAGATATATGGTACTTATCCATGTGACAGATCAAAATTAGCAATGCAATTCTCTGGGTCTGTGAAAAATATTGGAAAAGCACTCAGACGCTATCTGATTTGCTGCCGATTTTCACCAACTGTGAGATAGGAAAAAAAATAGAGAAACTTTTTCTACTCATGTACTAGAAAAATTGATGAAGATCGGTCCGACCTTGGAGCAAACGTTGCTAACAAACTGACCGAAATCACTAATGAAACTCATTTTTACACATGACATGTGAATGAGTCCTAAGGCATACAGATTTTAAACAAGATTTTGTCTTGCTAAAAACTGTTTCTTATAATCCTAAAATACATTACATAGAAAAAACTTTAATGGGATTGGCCAAAATGATGCAAACAGGCAGCAATGTATACTTATCTGACAGCTCCAAGTGGCGTTTCTCTGATTTTACAAGAGATGCCAGGAGCTAAAAAGATTAGTATTTAAAAGTTTAATAAAAGTATTGTCCTGTCAAATTATGCTTATGACCTGGGTGTCGGACTCTGCAAAAATAGCTAAATAAAAAATACTCACCTGCTGTTTTACGTGGAGTGGAGTGACTCATAAAACTGGAATGCACTGTGAAACATTTGTGGTCAGATGCTGCTATCTAGTGATCAGTGAATGTAGCCTGAAAGAGCACTGGAACCAAAGGACAGAGGACAGGATAACCAGGAGGAAGTCAGAAGCTAGATGATCAGAGGACATGTGACCTGCTATAACACAGCAGAAACATACAAAAGCTGCAGAGGTCAGGTCAGCAAATCAGTTGTTGCCCAAACTTGTAAAAAGTCACCTGTGGTAGTAAAGCTTGCACTGGCTTACAGCCAAGCCCTTTTAGAATGTGCCTAGGAAAATTAGACCACTATTAGATGTGGATTAGGCAAGGCTCGTAGAGTCCTTAAGGAAGATAGAAGATCCTGATAGTTGGGGCTAAGATAACGGACAGCAGAAGCCTGATTGGAGAAATGTTAATTTAGTCGTGTTAGTGGAGACTCAACTGGAAAAATAGAAATGTGATCATGTGAGTGAAGACTCAACCAGAGAAACATAAATTCAATTGTGTGAGCGGAAACCCAACTGGAGGGATGGGAATTCAATCATGTAAGTGTAGATGAGCATTAGTTGTCTGTCTGGGAAATGAAGACCATGGGGAGGTTTATTGACTCAAAGAACTGTCTGCCGACCAAAGTGTGAGACTTGCGACATGACAGGAGTGTGCAGTCTGACTGTGACGTGGGCAGGTGACTGCCATTAGAACCTAAAGTGGACTGACAAAGACCTATATGGATTTGGCCAAGACACAGTCTGTCAGTTGACAGCACCATATGTTTTTGACATTATCGATGAATCTGCATTTATACCACTATTCGTATACTGATGTATGTAACATATGCTTTATGTGAATATTGATGTTACAATTGTAATTGCATTCAATACATATTCTTTGATATGTGGTTCAGTAAGAGTGTAATCGGGCAGCCAAGGTTTAGTAAGTTCTATAGGCATTGATTGACTATTTCAGGGATAGGTCGGGATAGCTACACAATGACTAGGTTTTTCAGTGTCACACTTCTCAGTGCAGTAGCATTAGATTTCTTATTTCAGGGTGTCCAGGGTATCAGGATCAGGGGCAGACGTAATCGCAAGTCTAATACTGTCAGTGTTATCACTAATGTACCAATTGTCATTTCCTGGTATTGCAACCTTATTTACTAATTTTGTAAATAGTTAATAAACAGCAGCTTGTTTTATTGTACCACTCAATCCGTGTTCTCTGTAATGCTGAATCCACTTACCAGTTTACACTGTTGTTATGGAAATCTGGTTTGGATAAATCTATCCCTGTGTGTGCTGCGGCCGTTCCCAATTAGCCTGAGTATTTTGAGCGCTTAAGAATGAGACTGCACACCATTGTGACAATAACATTCCACCAATACTGATGATTAGCGTTGAGCGAAACGGATCGGTCATTTTCATAAATCGCCGACTTTTAGGCAAAGTTGGGTTTCATGAAACCCGAATCGATCCTAGTGTGGGATCGGCCATGCGGTCGGGGATCAGAGCGCCAAAGTCGCATTTCGTATGACGCTGTTACCGCCGTTTTTCATCCAATGAAGGAGGACGCAGAGTGTGGGCAGCGTGATGACATAGGTCTCGGTCCCCAACATCTTAGACAAGGGCATGGCAGTGATTGGCTTGCTGTCTGTGGCGTCACAGGGGCTATAAAGGGGCGTGCACGCCGACCGCCATCTTACTTCTGCCGATCTGAGCATAGGGAGAGGTTGCTGCAGTTAGTCAGAAGCAGGGACAGAGTTAGGGAGGAAATATAAACCCCCAAACCGCTTGTGCTGTAGCGATTTTCACTGTCCCACACCATATTTTTGTGCAGGGACAGTGGAGGTCATATTTTAGTGCAGCAGCTGCATAGCTGTGTGCACGGTGCTGTGCAAACCAACTGCTTTTTTCAAAGCAAAAATCCTGTTGCTCCTTTCTGCACAGTTACCTCTCTTGTTTATTTGTCTACCAATTTTTTTGTTCAGCAGTCCTTTTTATTGCGGCCATACTTGTCCTGAGACCATTGTAGGAAGCTTGTTATTGCAGTAATTTTTTTTTTTTTTATAATAATTACAGCCACTTTCTGCCACGTTCATAGTGTTGTGTTATAACACTGGGCCAGAGTTGTGGTTCAGTGTCTCCCCCCAAAAGTGAGATAGTATTTCTCACAAAGTTTATATTCTGCTGTACTGCTAGTGTGTCGTATATCAGGCAGCCACTTTCTGCCACATTCATAGTGTTGTGTTATACCACTGGGCCAGAGTTGTGGTTCAGTGTCTCCCCCCAAAATTGAGATAGTATTTCTCACACAGTTTATATTCTGCAGTACTGCTAGTGTGTCATATATCAGGCAGCCACTTTCTGCCACGTTCATAGTGTTGTGTTATACCACTGGGCCAGAGTTGTGGTTCAGTGTCTCCCCCCAAAAGTGAGATAGTATTTCTCACACATTTTATATTCTGCTGTACTGCTAGTGTGTCGTATATCAGGCAGCCACTTTCTGCCACGTTCATAGTGTTGTGTTATACCACTGGGCCAGAGTTGTGGTTCAGTGTCTCCCCCCAAAAGTGAGATAGTAATTCTCACACAGTTTATATTCTGCAGTACTGCTAGTGTGTCATATATCAGGCATCCACTTTCTGCCACGTTCATAGTGTTGTGTTATACCACTGGGCCAGAGTTGTGGTTCAGTGTCTCCCCCCAAAAGTGAGATAGTATTTCTCACACAGTTTATATTCTGTTGTACTGCCAGTGTGTCGTATATCAGGCAGCCACTTTCTGCCACGTTCATAGTGTTGTGTTATACCACTGGGCCAGAGTTGTGGTTCAGTGTCTCCCCCCAAACGTGAGATAGTATTTCTCACACAGTTTATATTCTGCTGTACTGCTAGTGTGTCGTATATCAGGCAGCCATTTTCTACCACGTTCATAGTGTTGTGTTATACCACTGGGCCAGAGTTGTGGTTCAGTGTCTCCCCCCAAAAGTGAGATAGTATTTCTCACACAGTTTATATTCTGCTGTACTGCTAGTGTGTCGTATATCAGGCAGCCACTTTCTGCCACGTTCATAGTGTTGTGTTATACCACTGGGCCAGAGTTGTGGTTCAGTGTCTCCCCCCAAAAGTGAGATAGTAATTCTCACACAGTTTATATTCTGCTGTACTGCTAGTGTGTCGTATATCAGGCAGCCACTTTCTGCCACGCTCATAGTGTTGTGTTATACCACTAGGACAGAGTTGTGGTTCAGTGTCTCCCCCCAAAAAATGAGGAAGTCTGGTGGGAGAGGCCGTGGGTGGGGGTTGCCAGCTAGTACTGATGGTGGTGGTGGTGCTGCATCTGGTGGTAGTGGCAAAAGCACAGTAGCACCTAAGGCTGGAGGTGTTGAGCCTGCGTCATCATCTGGCTACACAAGGCCCTGAAGGCTCCCTTACCTGGGAGGAGGAAAACAGCTTTTAAAGCCGTAGCAGCAGTAAAAAGTTTTGTCTTTCCTTGCTGACTCAGCCTCTAGCTCTTTCGCCTCCTCTTCCCAAAGTTCAAAATCTAAGAGCAGACAGTCGTCAGTGGATGCTTCCGGTCCGGAAAAAGACATTTCCTTGTGTCCTTCTCTTAAACCAAAATTGAAGGATGCGTCAGGTGACACTGCAGGTTACTCCATGGAGTTCTTTACCCATACCGTGTCAGGGTTAGAAAGGGAAATTGTACACTGCCCATTACAAGAAGAATCGGACATGGAGTGCACTGATGCAAAGCCACAGCTAGATTATGATGCTGTTCCATTGACTCAGATCACTACATTGAACTCGCAGTTTCCTGAGCCAGAATCTGACCCTAATGAGACTATGGTGCCCTGTCCCGAACGCTATAGCACCGGCTTACACGGTGACACTGAGGAAGGTGCACATGACATTGTGGAGGAGGAGGTGATAGATGACCCAGTTCTTGACCCAGATTGGCAGCCATTGGGGGAAGAGGGTGCCGCTGGCACTAGATCACAAGCGGAGGAGGGCTATCCGCAGCAACACCAATCTACATCGCAACAGCTGTCATCAGCCAGGCCCGTATCAGGCCCAAAACGTGTGACAAAAACAGATTTAGGACAGCGTGGCCAACTGCTGAAAGTTGCACAGCGTGCAATGCCTGAAAAGGAATTCCATAGTAGGAAGAGTGCAGTGTGGCATTTTTTTGACCAAGATCCCAATGATCAGTCTAAAGTGATCTGTAAGAAATGCTCAAAGACCTTTAGCAGAGGGAAGATTCTTCAAAATTTAAATACAATGTGCATGCGTAGACATTTAACCAGCATGCACTTGCAAGCCTGGACTAATTACCAAACGTCCTGTACCGTTGGTGCACCTGGTCAGAATGAAGGTAGTCAGCAACACTACATTGCTTCCCTCACTGTAAGCCCACCGGTTCGGACACCACCAGCAGCAAATGTGGAGGGATCGTCGCAAGGCCAAAGCAGGCAGGGAAATAGAAAGTTATTGGTAGGAAGCACTGTATGTAGGCCAACATCACCAACTGTCTCTCAATCCGCCATGTCCACCACCACCGCTAGTTCCACCATCTGCAGGTCTCCTGTCCAGCTCACCCTAGAAGAGACTCTCGTGAGGAAAAGAAAGTACTCATCCTCTCATCCGCGTACACAGGGTTTGAACGCCCACATTGCCAGATTAATCTCGTTAGAGATGATGCCCTACCGGTTGGTCGAAAGCAAATCTTTCAAAGACCTGATGGCCTATGCAGTACCATGCTATGACCTACCCAGTCGCCACTTCTTTGCGAGAAAAGCCATCCCAGCCCTCCACCAGCATGTCAAAGACCGCATTGTCCATGCACTGAGGCAGTCTGTCATTGGAAAGGTGCACCTCACCACAGATGCATGGACCAGTAGGCATGGCCAGGGACGTTACGTGTCCATTACGGTGCACTGGGTTAATGTGGTGGATGCAGGGTCCACAGGGGACAGCCATAGTGGGACAGTTCTGCCTAGCCCACGGTCTAGGAAACAGTTGGCAGTAGGCGTTCGACACCGCTCCTCCTCCTCCAGAAGCGACAGCTCGTCCACAGAGCGCAGTCGCCTGGCAACTCTGTTGTGAAATTGGATTCTGGGCTCCCCCGGTGGCCACTTGTGGAATTGTACTTGTGTGCATCATCCCCTCTGTTCACCTGCTCCTATCAGGATGTGGGAGTCGCTATATAACCTTGCTCCTCTGTCAGTTTCATGCCAGTCAACAATGTAATCAGAAGCCTTTCTGTGCATGTTCCTGCTACTAGACAACTCCCAGCTAGTTGGACTTTTGTCCTTGTGTGTTTTTGCATTTTGTTCCTGTTCACAGCTGCTGTTTCGTTACTGTGTCTGGAAAGCTCTTGTGAGCGGAAATTGCCACTCTGGTGTTATGAGTTAATGCTAGAGTCTTAAAGTAATTTCTGGATGGTGTTTTGATAGGGTTTTCTGCTGACCATGAAAGTGCCCTTTCTGTCTTCTTGCTATCTAGTAAGCGGACCTCGATTTTTGCTAAACCTATTTTCATACTACGTTTGTCATTTCATCTAAAATCACCGCCAATATATGTGGGGGCCTCTGTCTGCCTTTTGGGAAAATTTCTCTAGAGGTGAGCCAGGACTGTCTTTTCCTCTGCTAGGATTAGGTAGTTCTCCGGCTGGCGCTGGGCATCTAGGGATAAAAAAACGTAGGCATGCTACCCGGCCACTTCTAGTTGTGCGGCAGGTTTAGTTCATGGTCAGTATAGTTTCCATCTTCCAAGAGCTAGTTCTCATATATGCTGGGCTATGTTCTCTCGCCATTGAGAATCATGACAGTTTGACCGGCCTAAAAAAAAGGGTTAAATTACTGGCTGAGAAAGGAGAGAAAAAAGAAGTCTGCTACAATTTTTTTTTTTTTTTTTTTTTTCCTCTAGTTCTGAGTGTGCTCTTAATTGAATCACTTGCTAGTCTGCCTATACTGCAGCCTTCCTCTCTTTCTCTCCTTCTTATCCTTGAATGGCTCTGTGTTCACCTGTTTCAAATGGATCTTCAGAGTGTAGCTACAGGTTTGAATAATCTCGCCACAAAGGTACAAAATTTGCAAGATTTTGTTGTTCATGCACCTATGTCTGAGCCTAGAATTCCTTTGCCTGAATTCTTCTCGGGGAATAGATCTCACTTTCAAAATTTTAAAAATAATTGCAAATTGTTTTTGTCCCTGAAGTCTCGCTCTGCCGGAGACCCTGCACAGCAGGTCAGGATTGTAATTTCCTTGCTCCGGGGCGACCCTCAAGACTGGGCTTTTGCATTGGCACCAGGGAATCCTGCGTTGCTCAATGTGGATGCGTTTTTTCTGGCCTTGGGGTTGCTTTATGAGGAACCTCATTTAGAGCTTCAGGCGGAAAAGGCCTTGATGTCCTTGTCTCAGGGGCAAGATGAAGCTGAAATATACTGCCAAAAATTCCGCAAACGGTCTGTGCTTACTCAGTGGAATGAGTGCGCCCTGGCGGCGATTTTCAGAGAAGGTCTCTCTGATGCCATTAAGGATGTTATGGTGGGGTTCCCTGTGCCTGCGAGTCTGAATGAGTCCATGACGATGGCTATTCAGATCGATAGGCGTCTGCGGGAGCGCAAACCTGTGCACCATTTGGCGGTGTCTACTGAGAAAACGCTAGAAAATATGCAATGTGATAGAATTCTGTCCAGAAGCGAGCGGCAGAATTTTAGACGAAAAAATGGGTTGTGCTTCTATTGTGGTGATTCAACTCATGTTATATCAGCATGCTTTAAGCGTACTAAGAAGCCTGACAAGTCTGTTTCAATTAGCACTTTACAGTCTAAGTTTATTCTATCTGTGACCCTGATTTGTTCTTTGTCATCTATTACCGCGGACGCCTATGTCGACTCTGGCGCTGCTTTGAGTCTTATGGATTGGTCCTTTGCCAAACGCTGTGGGTATGATTTGGAGCCATTGGAGGCTCCGATACCTCTGAAAGGGATTGACTCCACCCCATTGGCTAGTAATAAACCACAATACTGGACACAAGTGACTATGCGTGTTAATCCGGATCACCAGGAGGTTATTCGCTTTCTGGTGCTGTATAATCTACATGATGTTTTGGTGCTGGGATTGCCATGGCTGCAATCTCATAACCCAGTCCTCGACTGGAGAGCTATGTCTGTGTTAAGCTGGGGATGTAAAGGAACTCATGGGGACGTACCTTTGGTTTCCATTTCATCATCTATTCCCTCTGAGATTCCTGAATTCTTGTCTGACTTTCGTGACGTTTTTGAAGAACCCAAGGTTGGTTCACTACCTCCGCACCGGGAGTGCGATTGTGCCATAGACTTGATCCCGGGTAGTAAATACCCTAAGGGTCGTTTATTTAATCTGTCTGTGCCTGAACACGCGGCTATGCGAGAATATATAAAGGAGTCCTTGGAAAAGGGACATATTCGTCCTTCGTCATCTCCCTTAGGAGCCGGTTTTTTCTTTGTGTCTAAGAAAGACGGCTCTTTGAGGCCGTGTATTGATTATCGACTTTTGAATAAAATCACGGTTAAATATCAATATCCGTTACCACTGCTTACTGATTTGTTTGCTCGTATAAAGGGGGCCAAGTGGTTCTCTAAGATTGATCTCCGTGGGGCGTATAATTTGGTGCGAATCAAGCAGGGGGATGAGTGGAAAACCGCATTTAATACGCCCGAGGGCCATTTTGAGTATTTGGTGATGCCTTTTGGTCTTTCAAATGCCCCTTCAGTCTTCCAGTCCTTTATGCATGACATTTTCCGCGATTATTTGGACAAATTTATGATTGTGTATCTGGATTATATTCTGATTTTTTCGGATGACTGGGACTCTCATGTCCAGCAGGTCAGGAGGGTTTTTCAGGTTTTGCGGTCTAATTCCTTGTGTGTGAAGGGTTCTAAGTGTGTTTTTGGGGTTCAAAAGATTTCCTTCTTGGGATACATTTTTTCCCCCTCTTCCATCGAGATGGATCCTGTCAAGGTTCAGGCTATTGGTGATTGGACGCAACCCTCTTCTCTTAAGAGTCTTCAGAAATTTTTGGGCTTTGCTAACTTTTATCGTCGATTTATTGCTGGTTTTTCTGATGTTGTAAAACCATTGACTGATTTGACTAAGAAGGGTGCTGATGTTGCTGATTGGTCCCCTGATGCTGTGGAGGCCTTTCGGGAGTTCAAGCGCCGCTTTTCTTCCGCCCCAGTGTTGCGTCAGCCTGATGTTGCTCTTCCTTTTCAGGTTGAGGTCGACGCTTCTGAAATCGGAGCTGGGGCGGTGTTGTCGCAGAGAAGTTCCGACTGCTCCGTGATGAGACCTTGTGCTTTTTTTTCCCGTAAATTTTCGCCCGCCGAGCGGAATTATGATATTGGGAATCGGGAGCTTTTGGCCATGAAGTGGGCTTTTGAGGAGTGGCGTCACTGGCTTGAGGGGGCCAGACATCAGGTGGTGGTATTGACTGACCACAAAAATTTAATTTACCTTGAGTCTGCCAGGCGCCTGAATCCTAGACAGGCGCGCTGGTCGTTGTTTTTCTCTCGGTTTAATTTTGTGGTGTCTTACCTACCGGGTTCTAAGAATGTTAAGGCGGATGCCCTTTCTAGGAGTTTTGAGCCTGACTCCCCTGGTAATTCTGAGCCCACAGGTATCCTTAAAGATGGAGTGATATTGTCTGCCGTTTCTCCAGACCTGCGGCGGGCCTTGCAGGAGTTTCAGGCGGATAGACCTGATCGTTGCCCACCTGGTAGACTGTTTGTTCCTGATGATTGGACCAGTAGAGTCATCTCTGAGGTTCATTCTTCTGCGTTGGCAGGTCATCCTGGAATCTTTGGTACCAGGGATTTGGTGGCAAGATCCTTCTGGTGGCCTTCCCTGTCACGAGATGTGCGAGGCTTTGTGCAGTCTTGTGACGTTTGTGCTCGGGCCAAGCCTTGTTGTTCTCGGGCTAGTGGATTGTTGTTACCCTTGCCTATCCCGAAGAGGCCTTGGACGCACATCTCGATGGATTTTATTTCGGATCTGCCTGTTTCTCATAAGATGTCTGTCATCTGGGTGGTGTGTGACCGTTTCTCTAAGATGGTCCATCTGGTTCCCTTGCCTAAGTTGCCTTCTTCTTCCGAGTTGGTTCCTCTGTTTTTTCAAAATGTTGTTCGTTTGCATGGTATTCCGGAGAATATCATTTCTGACAGAGGGACCCAATTCGTGTCTAGATTTTGGCGGGCATTCTGTGCTAGGATGGGCATAGATTTGTCTTTTTCGTCTGCTTTCCATCCTCAGACTAATGGCCAGACCGAGCGGACTAATCAGACCTTGGAGACATATTTGAGGTGTTTTGTGTCTGCGGATCAGGATGATTGGGTTGCTTTTTTGCCTTTGGCGGAGTTCGCCCTCAATAATCGGGCCAGCTCTGCCACCTTGGTGTCCCCGTTTTTCTGTAATTCGGGGTTTCATCCTCGATTTTCCTCCGGTCAAGTGGAATCTTCGGATTGTCCTGGAGTGGATGCTGTGGTGGAGAGGTTGCATCAGATTTGGGGGCAGGTGGTGGACAATTTGAAGTTGTCCCAGGAGAAGACTCAGCTTTTTGCCAACCGCCGTCGTCGTGTTGTTCCTCGGCTTTGTGTTGGGGACTTGGTGTGGTTGTCTTCTCGTTTTGTCCCTATGAGGGTTTCTTCTCCTAAGTTTAAGCCTCGGTTCATCGGCCCGTACAAGATATTGGAGATTCTTAACCCTGTGTCCTTCCGTTTGGACCTCCCTGCATCCTTTTCGATTCATAATGTTTTTCATCGGTCATTGTTGCGCAGGTATGAGGTACCGGCTGTGCCTTCCGTTGAGCCTCCTGCTCCGGTGTTGGTTGAGGGTGAGTTGGAGTACGTTGTGGAAAAGATCTTGGACTCTCGTGTTTCCAGACGGAAACTCCAGTATCTGGTCAAATGGAAGGGATACGGTCAGGAGGATAATTCTTGGGTCACTGCCTCTGATGTTCATGCCTCCGATCTTGTCCTTGCCTTTCATAGGGCTCATCCTGATCGCCCTGGTGGTTCTGGTGAGGGTTCGGTGCCCCCTCCTTGAGGGGGGGGTACTGTTGTGAAATTGGATTCTGGGCTCCCCCGGTGGCCACTTGTGGAATTGTACTTGTGTGCATCATCCCCTCTGTTCACCTGCTCCTATCAGGATGTGGGAGTCGCTATATAACCTTGCTCCTCTGTCAGTTTCATGCCGGTCAACAATGTAATCAGAAGCCTTTCTGTGCATGTTCCTGCTACTAGACAACTCCCAGCTAGTTGGACTTTTGTCCTTGTGTGTTTTTGCATTTTGTTCCTGTTCACAGCTGCTGTTTCGTTACTGTGTCTGGAAAGCTCTTGTGAGCGGAAATTGCCACTCTGGTGTTATGAGTTAATGCTAGAGTCTTAAAGTAATTTCTGGATGGTGTTTTGATAGGGTTTTCTGCTGACCATGAAAGTGCCCTTTCTGTCTTCTTGCTATCTAGTAAGCGGACCTCGATTTTTGCTAAACCTATTTTCATACTACGTTTGTCATTTCATCTAAAATCACCGCCAATATATGTGGGGGCCTCTGTCTGCCTTTTGGGAAAATTTCTCTAGAGGTGAGCCAGGACTGTCTTTTCCTCTGCTAGGATTAGGTAGTTCTCCGGCTGGCGCTGGGCATCTAGGGATAAAAAAACGTAGGCATGCTACCCGGCCACTTCTAGTTGTGCGGCAGGTTTAGTTCATGGTCAGTATAGTTTCCATCTTCCAAGAGCTAGTTCTCATATATGCTGGGCTATGTTCTCTCGCCATTGAGAATCATGACAGTTTGACCGGCCTAAAAAAAAGGGTTAAATTACTGGCTGAGAAAGGAGAGAAAAAAGAAGTCTGCTACAATTTTTTTTTTTTTTTTTTTTTTTTCCTCTAGTTCTGAGTGTGCTCTTAATTGAATCACTTGCTAGTCTGCCTATACTGCAGCCTTCCTCTCTTTCTCTCCTTCTTATCCTTGAATGGCTCTGTGTTCACCTGTTTCAAATGGATCTTCAGAGTGTAGCTACAGGTTTGAATAATCTCGCCACAAAGGTACAAAATTTGCAAGATTTTGTTGTTCATGCACCTATATCTGAGCCTAGAATTCCTTTGCCTGAATTCTTCTCGGGGAATAGATCTCACTTTCAAAATTTTAAAAATAATTGCAAATTGTTTTTGTCCCTGAAGTCTCGCTCTGCCGGAGACCCTGCACAGCAGGTCAGGATTGTAATTTCCTTGCTCCGGGGCGACCCTCAAGACTGGGCTTTTGCATTGGCACCAGGGAATCCTGCGTTGCTCAATGTGGATGCGTTTTTTCTGGCCTTGGGGTTGCTTTATGAGGAACCTCATTTAGAGCTTCAGGCGGAAAAGGCCTTGATGTCCTTGTCTCAGGGGCAAGATGAAGCTGAAATATACTGCCAAAAATTCCGCAAACGGTCTGTGCTTACTCAGTGGAATGAGTGCGCCCTGGCGGCGATTTTCAGAGAAGGTCTCTCTGATGCCATTAAGGATGTTATGGTGGGGTTCCCTGTGCCTGCGAGTCTGAATGAGTCCATGACGATGGCTATTCAGATCGATAGGCGTCTGCGGGAGCGCAAACCTGTGCACCATTTGGCGGTGTCTACTGAGAAAACGCCAGAAAATATGCAATGTGATAGAATTCTGTCCAGAAGCGAGCGGCAGAATTTTAGACGAAAAAATGGGTTGTGCTTCTATTGTGGTGATTCAACTCATGTTATATCAGCATGCTTTAAGCGTACTAAGAAGCCTGACAAGTCTGTTTCAATTAGCACTTTACAGTCTAAGTTTATTCTATCTGTGACCCTGATTTGTTCTTTGTCATCTATTACCGCGGACGCCTATGTCGACTCTGGCGCTGCTTTGAGTCTTATGGATTGGTCCTTTGCCAAACGCTGTGGGTATGATTTGGAGCCATTGGAGGCTCCGATACCTCTGAAAGGGATTGACTCCACCCCATTGGCTAGTAATAAACCACAATACTGGACACAAGTGACTATGCGTGTTAATCCGGATCACCAGGAGGTTATTCGCTTTCTGGTGCTGTATAATCTACATGATGTTTTGGTGCTGGGATTGCCATGGCTGCAATCTCATAACCCAGTCCTCGACTGGAGAGCTATGTCTGTGTTAAGCTGGGGATGTAAAGGAACTCATGGGGACGTACCTTTGGTTTCCATTTCATCATCTATTCCCTCTGAGATTCCTGAATTCTTGTCTGACTTTCGTGACGTTTTTGAAGAACCCAAGGTTGGTTCACTACCTCCGCACCGGGAGTGCGATTGTGCCATAGACTTGATCCCGGGTAGTAAATACCCTAAGGGTCGTTTATTTAATCTGTCTGTGCCTGAACACGCGGCTATGCGAGAATATATAAAGGAGTCCTTGGAAAAGGGACATATTCGTCCTTCGTCATCTCCCTTAGGAGCCGGTTTTTTCTTTGTGTCTAAGAAAGACGGCTCTTTGAGGCCGTGTATTGATTATCGACTTTTGAATAAAATCACGGTTAAATATCAATATCCGTTACCACTGCTTACTGATTTGTTTGCTCGTATAAAGGGGGCCAAGTGGTTCTCTAAGATTGATCTCCGTGGGGCGTATAATTTGGTGCGAATCAAGCAGGGGGATGAGTGGAAAACCGCATTTAATACGCCCGAGGGCCATTTTGAGTATTTGGTGATGCCTTTTGGTCTTTCAAATGCCCCTTCAGTCTTCCAGTCCTTTATGCATGACATTTTCCGCGATTATTTGGACAAATTTATGATTGTGTATCTGGATTATATTCTGATTTTTTCGGATGACTGGGACTCTCATGTCCAGCAGGTCAGGAGGGTTTTTCAGGTTTTGCGGTCTAATTCCTTGTGTGTGAAGGGTTCTAAGTGTGTTTTTGGGGTTCAAAAGATTTCCTTCTTGGGATACATTTTTTCCCCCTCTTCCATCGAGATGGATCCTGTCAAGGTTCAGGCTATTGGTGATTGGACGCAACCCTCTTCTCTTAAGAGTCTTCAGAAATTTTTGGGCTTTGCTAACTTTTATCGTCGATTTATTGCTGGTTTTTCTGATGTTGTAAAACCATTGACTGATTTGACTAAGAAGGGTGCTGATGTTGCTGATTGGTCCCCTGATGCTGTGGAGGCCTTTCGGGAGTTCAAGCGCCGCTTTTCTTCCGCCCCAGTGTTGCGTCAGCCTGATGTTGCTCTTCCTTTTCAGGTTGAGGTCGACGCTTCTGAAATCGGAGCTGGGGCGGTGTTGTCGCAGAGAAGTTCCGACTGCTCCGTGATGAGACCTTGTGCTTTTTTTTCCCGTAAATTTTCGCCCGCCGAGCGGAATTATGATATTGGGAATCGGGAGCTTTTGGCCATGAAGTGGGCTTTTGAGGAGTGGCGTCACTGGCTTGAGGGGGCCAGACATCAGGTGGTGGTATTGACTGACCACAAAAATTTAATTTACCTTGAGTCTGCCAGGCGCCTGAATCCTAGACAGGCGCGCTGGTCGTTGTTTTTCTCTCGGTTTAATTTTGTGGTGTCTTACCTACCGGGTTCTAAGAATGTTAAGGCGGATGCCCTTTCTAGGAGTTTTGAGCCTGACTCCCCTGGTAATTCTGAGCCCACAGGTATCCTTAAAGATGGAGTGATATTGTCTGCCGTTTCTCCAGACCTGCGGCGGGCCTTGCAGGAGTTTCAGGCGGATAGACCTGATCGTTGCCCACCTGGTAGACTGTTTGTTCCTGATGATTGGACCAGTAGAGTCATCTCTGAGGTTCATTCTTCTGCGTTGGCAGGTCATCCTGGAATCTTTGGTACCAGGGATTTGGTGGCAAGGTCCTTCTGGTGGCCTTCCCTGTCACGAGATGTGCGAGGCTTTGTGCAGTCTTGTGACGTTTGTGCTCGGGCCAAGCCTTGTTGTTCTCGGGCTAGTGGATTGTTGTTACCCTTGCCTATCCCGAAGAGGCCTTGGACGCACATCTCGATGGATTTTATTTCGGATCTGCCTGTTTCTCATAAGATGTCTGTCATCTGGGTGGTGTGTGACCGTTTCTCTAAGATGGTCCATCTGGTTCCCTTGCCTAAGTTGCCTTCTTCTTCCGAGTTGGTTCCTCTGTTTTTTCAAAATGTTGTTCGTTTGCATGGTATTCCGGAGAATATCATTTCTGACAGAGGGACCCAATTCGTGTCTAGATTTTGGCGGGCATTCTGTGCTAGGATGGGCATAGATTTGTCTTTTTCGTCTGCTTTCCATCCTCAGACTAATGGCCAGACCGAGCGGACTAATCAGACCTTGGAGACATATTTGAGGTGTTTTGTGTCTGCGGATCAGGATGATTGGGTTGCTTTTTTGCCTTTGGCGGAGTTCGCCCTCAATAATCGGGCCAGCTCTGCCACCTTGGTGTCCCCGTTTTTCTGTAATTCGGGGTTTCATCCTCGATTTTCCTCCGGTCAAGTGGAATCTTCGGATTGTCCTGGAGTGGATGCTGTGGTGGAGAGGTTGCATCAGATTTGGGGGCAGGTGGTGGACAATTTGAAGTTGTCCCAGGAGAAGACTCAGCTTTTTGCCAACCGCCGTCGTCGTGTTGGTCCTCGGCTTTGTGTTGGGGACTTGGTGTGGTTGTCTTCTCGTTTTGTCCCTATGAGGGTTTCTTCTCCTAAGTTTAAGCCTCGGTTCATCGGCCCGTACAAGATATTGGAGATTCTTAACCCTGTGTCCTTCCGTTTGGACCTCCCTGCATCCTTTTCGATTCATAATGTTTTTCATCGGTCATTGTTGCGCAGGTATGAGGTACAGGCTGTGCCTTCCGTTGAGCCTCCTGCTCCGGTGTTGGTTGAGGGTGAGTTGGAGTACGTTGTGGAAAAGATCTTGGACTCTCGTGTTTCCAGACGGAAACTCCAGTATCTGGTCAAATGGAAGGGATACGGTCAGGAGGATAATTCTTGGGTCACTGCCTCTGATGTTCATGCCTCCGATCTTGTCCTTGCCTTTCATAGGGCTCATCCTGATCGCCCTGGTGGTTCTGGTGAGGGTTCGGTGCCCCCTCCTTGAGGGGGGGGTACTGTTGTGAAATTGGATTCTGGGCTCCCCCGGTGGCCACTTGTGGAATTGTACTTGTGTGCATCATCCCCTCTGTTCACCTGCTCCTATCAGGATGTGGGAGTCGCTATATAACCTTGCTCCTCTGTCAGTTTCATGCCGGTCAACAATGTAATCAGAAGCCTTTCTGTGCATGTTCCTGCTACTAGACAACTCCCAGCTAGTTGGACTTTTGTCCTTGTGTGTTTTTGCATTTTGTTCCTGTTCACAGCTGCTGTTTCGTTACTGTGTCTGGAAAGCTCTTGTGAGCGGAAATTGCCACTCTGGTGTTATGAGTTAATGCTAGAGTCTTAAAGTAATTTCTGGATGGTGTTTTGATAGGGTTTTCTGCTGACCATGAAAGTGCCCTTTCTGTCTTCTTGCTATCTAGTAAGCGGACCTCGATTTTTGCTAAACCTATTTTCATACTACGTTTGTCATTTCATCTAAAATCACCGCCAATATATGTGGGGGCCTCTGTCTGCCTTTTGGGAAAATTTCTCTAGAGGTGAGCCAGGACTGTCTTTTCCTCTGCTAGGATTAGGTAGTTCTCCGGCTGGCGCTGGGCATCTAGGGATAAAAAAACGTAGGCATGCTACCCGGCCACTTCTAGTTGTGCGGCAGGTTTAGTTCATGGTCAGTATAGTTTCCATCTTCCAAGAGCTAGTTCTCATATATGCTGGGCTATGTTCTCTCGCCATTGAGAATCATGACAGTTTGACCGGCCTAAAAAAAGGGTTAAATTACTGGCTGAGAAAGGAGAGAAAAAAGAAGTCTGCTACAATTTTTTTTTTTTTTTTTTTTTTCCTCTAGTTCTGAGTGTGCTCTTAATTGAATCACTTGCTAGTCTGCCTATACTGCAGCCTTCCTCTCTTTCTCTCCTTCTTATCCTTGAATGGCTCTGTGTTCACCTGTTTCAAATGGATCTTCAGAGTGTAGCTACAGGTTTGAATAATCTCGCCACAAAGGTACAAAATTTGCAAGATTTTGTTGTTCATGCACCTATATCTGAGCCTAGAATTCCTTTGCCTGAATTCTTCTCGGGGAATAGATCTCACTTTCAAAATTTTAAAAATAATTGCAAATTGTTTTTGTCCCTGAAGTCTCGCTCTGCCGGAGACCCTGCACAGCAGGTCAGGATTGTAATTTCCTTGCTCCGGGGCGACCCTCAAGACTGGGCTTTTGCATTGGCACCAGGGAATCCTGCGTTGCTCAATGTGGATGCGTTTTTTCTGGCCTTGGGGTTGCTTTATGAGGAACCTCATTTAGAGCTTCAGGCGGAAAAGGCCTTGATGTCCTTGTCTCAGGGGCAAGATGAAGCTGAAATATACTGCCAAAAATTCCGCAAACGGTCTGTGCTTACTCAGTGGAATGAGTGCGCCCTGGCGGCGATTTTCAGAGAAGGTCTCTCTGATGCCATTAAGGATGTTATGGTGGGGTTCCCTGTGCCTGCGAGTCTGAATGAGTCCATGACGATGGCTATTCAGATCGATAGGCGTCTGCGGGAGCGCAAACCTGTGCACCATTTGGCGGTGTCTACTGAGAAAACGCCAGAAAATATGCAATGTGATAGAATTCTGTCCAGAAGCGAGCGGCAGAATTTTAGACGAAAAAATGGGTTGTGCTTCTATTGTGGTGATTCAACTCATGTTATATCAGCATGCTTTAAGCGTACTAAGAAGCCTGACAAGTCTGTTTCAATTAGCACTTTACAGTCTAAGTTTATTCTATCTGTGACCCTGATTTGTTCTTTGTCATCTATTACCGCGGACGCCTATGTCGACTCTGGCGCTGCTTTGAGTCTTATGGATTGGTCCTTTGCCAAACGCTGTGGGTATGATTTGGAGCCATTGGAGGCTCCGAAACCTCTGAAAGGGATTGACTCCACCCCATTGGCTAGTAATAAACCACAATACTGGACACAAGTGACTATGCGTGTTAATCCGGATCACCAGGAGGTTATTCGCTTTCTGGTGCTGTATAATCTACATGATGTTTTGGTGCTGGGATTGCCATGGCTGCAATCTCATAACACAGTCCTCGACTGGAGAGCTATGTCTGTGTTAAGCTGGGGATGTAAAGGAACTCATGGGGACGTACCTTTGGTTTCCATTTCATCATCTATTCCCTCTGAGATTCCTGAATTCTTGTCTGACTTTCGTGACGTTTTTGAAGAACCCAAGGTTGGTTCACTACCTCCGCACCGGGAGTGCGATTGTGCCATAGACTTGATCCCGGGTAGTAAATACCCTAAGGGTCGTTTATTTAATCTGTCTGTGCCTGAACACGCGGCTATGCGAGAATATATAAAGGAGTCCTTGGAAAAGGGACATATTCGTCCTTCGTCATCTCCCTTAGGAGCCGGTTTTTTCTTTGTGTCTAAGAAAGACGGCTCTTTGAGGCCGTGTATTGATTATCGACTTTTGAATAAAATCACGGTTAAATATCAATATCCGTTACCACTGCTTACTGATTTGTTTGCTCGTATAAAGGGGGCCAAGTGGTTCTCTAAGATTGATCTCCGTGGGGCGTATAATTTGGTGCGAATCAAGCAGGGGGATGAGTGGAAAACCGCATTTAATACGCCCGAGGGCCATTTTGAGTATTTGGTGATGCCTTTTGGTCTTTCAAATGCCCCTTCAGTCTTCCAGTCCTTTATGCATGACATTTTCCGCGATTATTTGGACAAATTTATGATTGTGTATCTGGATGATATTCTGATTTTTTCGGATGACTGGGACTCTCATGTCCAGCAGGTCAGGAGGGTTTTTCAGGTTTTGCGGTCTAATTCCTTGTGTGTGAAGGGTTCTAAGTGTGTTTTTGGGGTTCAAAAGATTTCCTTCTTGGGATACATTTTTTCCCCCTCTTCCATCGAGATGGATCCTGTCAAGGTTCAGGCTATTGGTGATTGGACGCAACCCTCTTCTCTTAAGAGTCTTCAGAAATTTTTGGGCTTTGCTAACTTTTATCGTCGATTTATTGCTGGTTTTTCTGATGTTGTAAAACCATTGACTGATTTGACTAAGAAGGGTGCTGATGTTGCTGATTGGTCCCCTGATGCTGTGGAGGCCTTTCGGGAGCTCAAGCGCCGCTTTTCTTCCGCCCCAGTGTTGCGTCAGCCTGATGTTGCTCTTCCTTTTCAGGTTGAGGTCGACGCTTCTGAAATCGGAGCTGGGGCGGTGTTGTCGCAGAGAAGTTCCGACTGCTCCGTGATGAGACCTTGTGCTTTTTTTTCCCGTAAATTTTCGCCCGCCGAGCGGAATTATGATATTGGGAATCGGGAGCTTTTGGCCATGAAGTGGGCTTTTGAGGAGTGGCGTCACTGGCTTGAGGGGGCCAGACATCAGGTGGTGGTATTGACTGACCACAAAAATTTAATTTACCTTGAGTCTGCCAGGCGCCTGAATCCTAGACAGGCGCGCTGGTCGTTGTTTTTCTCTCGGTTTAATTTTGTGGTGTCTTACCTACCGGGTTCTAAGAATGTTAAGGCGGATGCCCTTTCTAGGAGTTTTGAGCCTGACTCCCCTGGTAATTCTGAGCCCACAGGTATCCTTAAAGATGGAGTGATATTGTCTGCCGTTTCTCCAGACCTGCGGCGGGCCTTGCAGGAGTTTCAGGCGGATAGACCTGATCGTTGCCCACCTGGTAGACTGTTTGTTCCTGATGATTGGACCAGTAGAGTCATCTCTGAGGTTCATTCTTCTGCGTTGGCAGGTCATCCTGGAATCTTTGGTACCAGGGATTTGGTGGCAAGGTCCTTCTGGTGGCCTTCCCTGTCACGAGATGTGCGAGGCTTTGTGCAGTCTTGTGACGTTTGTGCTCGGGCCAAGCCTTGTTGTTCTCGGGCTAGTGGATTGTTGTTACCCTTGCCTATCCCGAAGAGGCCTTGGACGCACATCTCGATGGATTTTATTTCGGATCTGCCTGTTTCTCATAAGATGTCTGTCATCTGGGTGGTGTGTGACCGTTTCTCTAAGATGGTCCATCTGGTTCCCTTGCCTAAGTTGCCTTCTTCTTCCGAGTTGGTTCCTCTGTTTTTTCAAAATGTTGTTCGTTTGCATGGTATTCCGGAAAATATCATTTCTGACAGAGGGACCCAATTCGTGTCTAGATTTTGGCGGGCATTCTGTGCTAGGATGGGCATAGATTTGTCTTTTTCGTCTGCTTTCCATCCTCAGACTAATGGCCAGACCGAGCGGACTAATCAGACCTTGGAGACATATTTGAGGTGTTTTGTGTCTGCGGATCAGGATGATTGGGTTGCTTTTTTGCCTTTGGCGGAGTTCGCCCTCAATAATCGGGCCAGCTCTGCCACCTTGGTGTCCCCGTTTTTCTGTAATTCGGGGTTTCATCCTCGATTTTCCTCCGGTCAAGTGGAATCTTCGGATTGTCCTGGAGTGGATGCTGTGGTGGAGAGGTTGCATCAGATTTGGGGGCAGGTGGTGGACAATTTGAAGTTGTCCCAGGAGAAGACTCAGCTTTTTGCCAACCGCCGTCGTCGTGTTGGTCCTCGGCTTTGTGTTGGGGACTTGGTGTGGTTGTCTTCTCGTTTTGTCCCTATGAGGGTTTCTTCTCCTAAGTTTAAGCCTCGGTTCATCGGCCCGTACAAGATATTGGAGATTCTTAACCCTGTGTCCTTCCGTTTGGACCTCCCTGCATCCTTTTCGATTCATAATGTTTTTCATCGGTCATTGTTGCGCAGGTATGAGGTACAGGCTGTGCCTTCCGTTGAGCCTCCTGCTCCGGTGTTGGTTGAGGGTGAGTTGGAGTACGTTGTGGAAAAGATCTTGGACTCTCGTGTTTCCAGACGGAAACTCCAGTATCTGGTCAAATGGAAGGGATACGGTCAGGAGGATAATTCTTGGGTCACTGCCTCTGATGTTCATGCCTCCGATCTTGTCCTTGCCTTTCATAGGGCTCATCCTGATCGCCCTGGTGGTTCTGGTGAGGGTTCGGTGCCCCCTCCTTGAGGGGGGGGTACTGTTGTGAAATTGGATTCTGGGCTCCCCCGGTGGCCACTTGTGGAATTGTACTTGTGTGCATCATCCCCTCTGTTCACCTGCTCCTATCAGGATGTGGGAGTCGCTATATAACCTTGCTCCTCTGTCAGTTTCATGCCGGTCAACAATGTAATCAGAAGCCTTTCTGTGCATGTTCCTGCTACTAGACAACTCCCAGCTAGTTGGACTTTTGTCCTTGTGTGTTTTTGCATTTTGTTCCTGTTCACAGCTGCTGTTTCGTTACTGTGTCTGGAAAGCTCTTGTGAGCGGAAATTGCCACTCTGGTGTTATGAGTTAATGCTAGAGTCTTAAAGTAATTTCTGGATGGTGTTTTGATAGGGTTTTCTGCTGACCATGAAAGTGCCCTTTCTGTCTTCTTGCTATCTAGTAAGCGGACCTCGATTTTTGCTAAACCTATTTTCATACTACGTTTGTCATTTCATCTAAAATCACCGCCAATATATGTGGGGGCCTCTGTCTGCCTTTTGGGAAAATTTCTCTAGAGGTGAGCCAGGACTGTCTTTTCCTCTGCTAGGATTAGGTAGTTCTCCGGCTGGCGCTGGGCATCTAGGGATAAAAAAACGTAGGCATGCTACCCGGCCACTTCTAGTTGTGCGGCAGGTTTAGTTCATGGTCAGTATAGTTTCCATCTTCCAAGAGCTAGTTCTCATATATGCTGGGCTATGTTCTCTCGCCATTGAGAATCATGACAGTTTGACCGGCCTAAAAAAAAGGGTTAAATTACTGGCTGAGAAAGGAGAGAAAAAAGAAGTCTGCTACAATTTTTTTTTTTTTTTTTCCTCTAGTTCTGAGTGTGCTCTTAATTGAATCACTTGCTAGTCTGCCTATACTGCAGCCTTCCTCTCTTTCTCTCCTTCTTATCCTTGAATGGCTCTGTGTTCACCTGTTTCAAATGGATCTTCAGAGTGTAGCTACAGGTTTGAATAATCTCGCCACAAAGGTACAAAATTTGCAAGATTTTGTTGTTCATGCACCTATGTCTGAGCCTAGAATTCCTTTGCCTGAATTCTTCTCGGGGAATAGATCTCACTTTCAAAATTTTAAAAATAATTGCAAATTGTTTTTGTCCCTGAAGTCTCGCTCTGCCGGAGACCCTGCACAGCAGGTCAGGATTGTAATTTCCTTGCTCCGGGGCGACCCTCAAGACTGGGCTTTTGCATTGGCACCAGGGAATCCTGCGTTGCTCAATGTGGATGCGTTTTTTCTGGCCTTGGGGTTGCTTTATGAGGAACCTCATTTAGAGCTTCAGGCGGAAAAGGCCTTGATGTCCTTGTCTCAGGGGCAAGATGAAGCTGAAATATACTGCCAAAAATTCCGCAAACGGTCTGTGCTTACTCAGTGGAATGAGTGCGCCCTGGCGGCGATTTTCAGAGAAGGTCTCTCTGATGCCATTAAGGATGTTATGGTGGGGTTCCCTGTGCCTGCGAGTCTGAATGAGTCCATGACGATGGCTATTCAGATCGATAGGCGTCTGCGGGAGCGCAAACCTGTGCACCATTTGGCGGTGTCTACTGAGAAAACGCCAGAAAATATGCAATGTGATAGAATTCTGTCCAGAAGCGAGCGGCAGAATTTTAGACGAAAAAATGGGTTGTGCTTCTATTGTGGTGATTCAACTCATGTTATATCAGCATGCTTTAAGCGTACTAAGAAGCCTGACAAGTCTGTTTCAATTAGCACTTTACAGTCTAAGTTTATTCTATCTGTGACCCTGATTTGTTCTTTGTCATCTATTACCGCGGACGCCTATGTCGACTCTGGCGCTGCTTTGAGTCTTATGGATTGGTCCTTTGCCAAACGCTGTGGGTATGATTTGGAGCCATTGGAGGCTCCGATACCTCTGAAAGGGATTGACTCCACCCCATTGGCTAGTAATAAACCACAATACTGGACACAAGTGACTATGCGTGTTAATCCGGATCACCAGGAGGTTATTCGCTTTCTGGTGCTGTATAATCTACATGATGTTTTGGTGCTGGGATTGCCATGGCTGCAATCTCATAACCCAGTCCTCGACTGGAGAGCTATGTCTGTGTTAAGCTGGGGATGTAAAGGAACTCATGGGGACGTACCTTTGGTTTCCATTTCATCATCTATTCCCTCTGAGATTCCTGAATTCTTGTCTGACTTTCGTGACGTTTTTGAAGAACCCAAGGTTGGTTCACTACCTCCGCACCGGGAGTGCGATTGTGCCATAGACTTGATCCCGGGTAGTAAATACCCTAAGGGTCGTTTATTTAATCTGTCTGTGCCTGAACACGCGGCTATGCGAGAATATATAAAGGAGTCCTTGGAAAAGGGACATATTCGTCCTTCGTCATCTCCCTTAGGAGCCGGTTTTTTCTTTGTGTCTAAGAAAGACGGCTCTTTGAGGCCGTGTATTGATTATCGACTTTTGAATAAAATCACGGTTAAATATCAATATCCGTTACCACTGCTTACTGATTTGTTTGCTCGTATAAAGGGGGCCAAGTGGTTCTCTAAGATTGATCTCCGTGGGGCGTATAATTTGGTGCGAATCAAGCAGGGGGATGAGTGGAAAACCGCATTTAATACGCCCGAGGGCCATTTTGAGTATTTGGTGATGCCTTTTGGTCTTTCAAATGCCCCTTCAGTCTTCCAGTCCTTTATGCATGACATTTTCCGCGATTATTTGGACAAATTTATGATTGTGTATCTGGATGATATTCTGATTTTTTCGGATGACTGGGACTCTCATGTCCAGCAGGTCAGGAGGGTTTTTCAGGTTTTGCGGTCTAATTCCTTGTGTGTGAAGGGTTCTAAGTGTGTTTTTGGGGTTCAAAAGATTTCCTTCTTGGGATACATTTTTTCCCCCTCTTCCATCGAGATGGATCCTGTCAAGGTTCAGGCTATTGGTGATTGGACGCAACCCTCTTCTCTTAAGAGTCTTCAGAAATTTTTGGGCTTTGCTAACTTTTATCGTCGATTTATTGCTGGTTTTTCTGATGTTGTAAAACCATTGACTGATTTGACTAAGAAGGGTGCTGATGTTGCTGATTGGTCCCCTGATGCTGTGGAGGCCTTTCGGGAGCTCAAGCGCCGCTTTTCTTCCGCCCCAGTGTTGCGTCAGCCTGATGTTGCTCTTCCTTTTCAGGTTGAGGTCGACGCTTCTGAAATCGGAGCTGGGGCGGTGTTGTCGCAGAGAAGTTCCGACTGCTCCGTGATGAGACCTTGTGCTTTTTTTTCCCGTAAATTTTCGCCCGCCGAGCGGAATTATGATATTGGGAATCGGGAGCTTTTGGCCATGAAGTGGGCTTTTGAGGAGTGGCGTCACTGGCTTGAGGGGGCCAGACATCAGGTGGTGGTATTGACTGACCACAAAAATTTAATTTACCTTGAGTCTGCCAGGCGCCTGAATCCTAGACAGGCGCGCTGGTCGTTGTTTTTCTCTCGGTTTAATTTTGTGGTGTCTTACCTACCGGGTTCTAAGAATGTTAAGGCGGATGCCCTTTCTAGGAGTTTTGAGCCTGACTCCCCTGGTAATTCTGAGCCCACAGGTATCCTTAAAGATGGAGTGATATTGTCTGCCGTTTCTCCAGACCTGCGGCGGGCCTTGCAGGAGTTTCAGGCGGATAGACCTGATCGTTGCCCACCTGGTAGACTGTTTGTTCCTGATGATTGGACCAGTAGAGTCATCTCTGAGGTTCATTCTTCTGCGTTGGCAGGTCATCCTGGAATCTTTGGTACCAGGGATTTGGTGGCAAGGTCCTTCTGGTGGCCTTCCCTGTCACGAGATGTGCGAGGCTTTGTGCAGTCTTGTGACGTTTGTGCTCGGGCCAAGCCTTGTTGTTCTCGGGCTAGTGGATTGTTGTTACCCTTGCCTATCCCGAAGAGGCCTTGGACGCACATCTCGATGGATTTTATTTCGGATCTGCCTGTTTCTCATAAGATGTCTGTCATCTGGGTGGTGTGTGACCGTTTCTCTAAGATGGTCCATCTGGTTCCCTTGCCTAAGTTGCCTTCTTCTTCCGAGTTGGTTCCTCTGTTTTTTCAAAATGTTGTTCGTTTGCATGGTATTCCGGAGAATATCATTTCTGACAGAGGGACCCAATTCGTGTCTAGATTTTGGCGGGCATTCTGTGCTAGGATGGGCATAGATTTGTCTTTTTCGTCTGCTTTCCATCCTCAGACTAATGGCCAGACCGAGCGGACTAATCAGACCTTGGAGACATATTTGAGGTGTTTTGTGTCTGCGGATCAGGATGATTGGGTTGCTTTTTTGCCTTTGGCGGAGTTCGCCCTCAATAATCGGGCCAGCTCTGCCACCTTGGTGTCCCCGTTTTTCTGTAATTCGGGGTTTCATCCTCGATTTTCCTCCGGTCAAGTGGAATCTTCGGATTGTCCTGGAGTGGATGCTGTGGTGGAGAGGTTGCATCAGATTTGGGGGCAGGTGGTGGACAATTTGAAGTTGTCCCAGGAGAAGACTCAGCTTTTTGCCAACCGCCGTCGTCGTGTTGGTCCTCGGCTTTGTGTTGGGGACTTGGTGTGGTTGTCTTCTCGTTTTGTCCCTATGAGGGTTTCTTCTCCTAAGTTTAAGCCTCGGTTCATCGGCCCGTACAAGATATTGGAGATTCTTAACCCTGTGTCCTTCCGTTTGGACCTCCCTGCATCCTTTTCGATTCATAATGTTTTTCATCGGTCATTGTTGCGCAGGTATGAGGTACCGGCTGTGCCTTCCGTTGAGCCTCCTGCTCCGGTGTTGGTTGAGGGTGAGTTGGAGTACGTTGTGGAAAAGATCTTGGACTCTCGTGTTTCCAGACGGAAACTCCAGTATCTGGTCAAATGGAAGGGATACGGTCAGGAGGATAATTCTTGGGTCACTGCCTCTGATGTTCATGCCTCCGATCTTGTCCGTGCCTTTCATAGGGCTCATCCTGATCGCCCTGGTGGTTCTGGTGAGGGTTCGGTGCCCCCTCCTTGAGGGGGGGTACTGTTGTGAAATTGGATTCTGGGCTCCCCCGGTGGCCACTTGTGGAATTGTACTTGTGTGCATCATCCCCTCTGTTCACCTGCTCCTATCAGGATGTGGGAGTCGCTATATAACCTTGCTCCTCTGTCAGTTTCATGCCGGTCAACAATGTAATCAGAAGCCTTTCTGTGCATGTTCCTGCTACTAGACAACTCCCAGCTAGTTGGACTTTTGTCCTTGTGTGTTTTTGCATTTTGTTCCTGTTCACAGCTGCTGTTTCGTTACTGTGTCTGGAAAGCTCTTGTGAGCGGAAATTGCCACTCTGGTGTTATGAGTTAATGCTAGAGTCTTAAAGTAATTTCTGGATGGTGTTTTGATAGGGTTTTCTGCTGACCATGAAAGTGCCCTTTCTGTCTTCTTGCTATCTAGTAAGCGGACCTCGATTTTTGCTAAACCTATTTTCATACTACGTTTGTCATTTCATCTAAAATCACCGCCAATATATGTGGGGGCCTCTGTCTGCCTTTTGGGAAAATTTCTCTAGAGGTGAGCCAGGACTGTCTTTTCCTCTGCTAGGATTAGGTAGTTCTCTGGCTGGCGCTGGGCATCTAGGGATAAAAAAACGTAGGCATGCTACCCGGCCACTTCTAGTTGTGCGGCAGGTTTAGTTCATGGTCAGTATAGTTTCCATCTTCCAAGAGCTAGTTCTCATATATGCTGGGCTATGTTCTCTCGCCATTGAGAATCATGACAGTTTGACCGGCCTAAAAAAAAGGGTTAAATTACTGGCTGAGAAAGGAGAGAAAAAAGAAGTCTGCTACAATTTTTTTTTTTTTTTTTTTTTTCCTCTAGTTCTGAGTGTGCTCTTAATTGAATCACTTGCTAGTCTGCCTATACTGCAGCCTTCCTCTCTTTCTCTCCTTCTTATCCTTGAATGGCTCTGTGTTCACCTGTTTCAAATGGATCTTCAGAGTGTAGCTACAGGTTTGAATAATCTCGCCACAAAGGTACAAAATTTGCAAGATTTTGTTGTTCATGCACCTATGTCTGAGCCTAGAATTCCTTTGCCTGAATTCTTCTCGGGGAATAGATCTCACTTTCAAAATTTTAAAAATAATTGCAAATTGTTTTTGTCCCTGAAGTCTCGCTCTGCCGGAGACCCTGCACAGCAGGTCAGGATTGTAATTTCCTTGCTCCGGGGCGACCCTCAAGACTGGGCTTTTGCATTGGCACCAGGGAATCCTGCGTTGCTCAATGTGGATGCGTTTTTTCTGGCCTTGGGGTTGCTTTATGAGGAACCTCATTTAGAGCTTCAGGCGGAAAAGGCCTTGATGTCCTTGTCTCAGGGGCAAGATGAAGCTGAAATATACTGCCAAAAATTCCGCAAACGGTCTGTGCTTACTCAGTGGAATGAGTGCGCCCTGGCGGCGATTTTCAGAGAAGGTCTCTCTGATGCCATTAAGGATGTTATGGTGGGGTTCCCTGTGCCTGCGAGTCTGAATGAGTCCATGACGATGGCTATTCAGATCGATAGGCGTCTGCGGGAGCGCAAACCTGTGCACCATTTGGCGGTGTCTACTGAGAAAACGCCAGAAAATATGCAATGTGATAGAATTCTGTCCAGAAGCGAGCGGCAGAATTTTAGACGAAAAAATGGGTTGTGCTTCTATTGTGGTGATTCAACTCATGTTATATCAGCATGCTTTAAGCGTACTAAGAAGCCTGACAAGTCTGTTTCAATTAGCACTTTACAGTCTAAGTTTATTCTATCTGTGACCCTGATTTGTTCTTTGTCATCTATTACCGCGGACGCCTATGTCGACTCTGGCGCTGCTTTGAGTCTTATGGATTGGTCCTTTGCCAAACGCTGTGGGTATGATTTGGAGCCATTGGAGGCTCCGATACCTCTGAAAGGGATTGACTCCACCCCATTGGCTAGTAATAAACCACAATACTGGACACAAGTGACTATGCGTGTTAATCCGGATCACCAGGAGGTTATTCGCTTTCTGGTGCTGTATAATCTACATGATGTTTTGGTGCTGGGATTGCCATGGCTGCAATCTCATAACCCAGTCCTCGACTGGAGAGCTATGTCTGTGTTAAGCTGGGGATGTAAAGGAACTCATGGGGACGTTCCTTTGGTTTCCATTTCATCATCTATTCCCTCTGAGATTCCTGAATTCTTGTCTGACTTTCGTGACGTTTTTGAAGAACCCAAGGTTGGTTCACTACCTCCGCACCGGGAGTGCGATTGTGCCATAGACTTGATCCCGGGTAGTAAATACCCTAAGGGTCGTTTATTTAATCTGTCTGTGCCTGAACACGCGGCTATGCGAGAATATATAAAGGAGTCCTTGGAAAAGGGACATATTCGTCCTTCGTCATCTCCCTTAGGAGCCGGTTTTTTCTTTGTGTCTAAGAAAGACGGCTCTTTGAGGCCGTGTATTGATTATCGACTTTTGAATAAAATCACGGTTAAATATCAATATCCGTTACCACTGCTTACTGATTTGTTTGCTCGTATAAAGGGGGCCAAGTGGTTCTCTAAGATTGATCTCCGTGGGGCGTATAATTTGGTGCGAATCAAGCAGGGGGATGAGTGGAAAACCGCATCTAATACGCCCGAGGGCCATTTTGAGTATTTGGTGATGCCTTTTGGTCTTTCAAATGCCCCTTCAGTCTTCCAGTCCTTTATGCATGACATTTTCCGCGATTATTTGGACAAATTTATGATTGTGTATCTGGATGATATTCTGATTTTTTCGGATGACTGGGACTCTCATGTCCAGCAGGTCAGGAGGGTTTTTCAGGTTTTGCGGTCTAATTCCTTGTGTGTGAAGGGTTCTAAGTGTGTTTTTGGGGTTCAAAAGATTTCCTTCTTGGGATACATTTTTTCCCCCTCTTCCATCGAGATGGATCCTGTCAAGGTTCAGGCTATTGGTGATTGGACGCAACCCTCTTCTCTTAAGAGTCTTCAGAAATTTTTGGGCTTTGCTAACTTTTATCGTCGATTTATTGCTGGTTTTTCTGATGTTGTAAAACCATTGACTGATTTGACTAAGAAGGGTGCTGATGTTGCTGATTGGTCCCCTGATGCTGTGGAGGCCTTTCGGGAGCTCAAGCGCCGCTTTTCTTCCGCCCCAGTGTTGCGTCAGCCTGATGTTGCTCTTCCTTTTCAGGTTGAGGTCGACGCTTCTGAAATCGGAGCTGGGGCGGTGTTGTCGCAGAGAAGTTCCGACTGCTCCGTGATGAGACCTTGTGCTTTTTTTTCCCGTAAATTTTCGCCCGCCGAGCGGAATTATGATATTGGGAATCGGGAGCTTTTGGCCATGAAGTGGGCTTTTGAGGAGTGGCGTCACTGGCTTGAGGGGGCCAGACATCAGGTGGTGGTATTGACTGACCACAAAAATTTAATTTACCTTGAGTCTGCCAGGCGCCTGAATCCTAGACAGGCGCGCTGGTCGTTGTTTTTCTCTCGGTTTAATTTTGTGGTGTCTTACCTACCGGGTTCTAAGAATGTTAAGGCGGATGCCCTTTCTAGGAGTTTTGAGCCTGACTCCCCTGGTAATTCTGAGCCCACAGGTATCCTTAAAGATGGAGTGATATTGTCTGCCATTTCTCCAGACCTGCGGCGGGCCTTGCAGGAGTTTCAGGCGGATAGACCTGATCGTTGCCGACCTGGTAGACTGTTTGTTCCTGATGATTGGACCAGTAGAGTCATCTCTGAGGTTCATTCTTCTGCGTTGGCAGGTCATCCTGGAATCTTTGGTACCAGGGATTTGGTGGCAAGGTCCTTCTGGTGGCCTTCCCTGTCACGAGATGTGCGAGGCTTTGTGCAGTCTTGTGACGTTTGTGCTCGGGCCAAGCCTTGTTGTTCTCGGGCTAGTGGATTGTTGTTACCCTTGCCTATCCCGAAGAGGCCTTGGACGCACATCTCGATGGATTTTATTTCGGATCTGCCTGTTTCTCATAAGATGTCTGTCATCTGGGTGGTGTGTGACCGTTTCTCTAAGATGGTCCATCTGGTTCCCTTGCCTAAGTTGCCTTCTTCTTCCGAGTTGGTTCCTCTGTTTTTTCAAAATGTTGTTCGTTTGCATGGTATTCCGGAGAATATCATTTCTGACAGAGGGACCCAATTCGTGTCTAGATTTTGGCGGGCATTCTGTGCTAGGATGGGCATAGATTTGTCTTTTTCGTCTGCTTTCCATCCTCAGACTAATGGCCAGACCGAGCGGACTAATCAGACCTTGGAGACATATTTGAGGTGTTTTGTGTCTGCGGATCAGGATGATTGGGTTGCTTTTTTGCCTTTGGCGGAGTTCGCCCTCAATAATCGGGCCAGCTCTGCCACCTTGGTGTCCCCGTTTTTCTGTAATTCGGGGTTTCATCCTCGATTTTCCTCCGGTCAAGTGGAATCTTCGGATTGTCCTGGAGTGGATGCTGTGGTGGAGAGGTTGCATCAGATTTGGGGGCAGGTGGTGGACAATTTGAAGTTGTCCCAGGAGAAGACTCAGCTTTTTGCCAACCGCCGTCGTCGTGTTGGTCCTCGGCTTTGTGTTGGGGACTTGGTGTGGTTGTCTTCTCGTTTTGTCCCTATGAGGGTTTCTTCTCCTAAGTTTAAGCCTCGGTTCATCGGCCCGTACAAGATATTGGAGATTCTTAACCCTGTGTCCTTCCGTTTGGACCTCCCTGCATCCTTTTCGATTCATAATGTTTTTCATCGGTCATTGTTGCGCAGGTATGAGGTACCGGCTGTGCCTTCCGTTGAGCCTCCTGCTCCGGTGTTGGTTGAGGGTGAGTTGGAGTACGTTGTGGAAAAGATCTTGGACTCTCGTGTTTCCAGACGGAAACTCCAGTATCTGGTCAAATGGAAGGGATACGGTCAGGAGGATAATTCTTGGGTCACTGCCTCTGATGTTCATGCCTCCGATCTTGTCCGTGCCTTTCATAGGGCTCATCCTGATCGCCCTGGTGGTTCTGGTGAGGGTTCGGTGCCCCCTCCTTGAGGGGGGGGTACTGTTGTGAAATTGGATTCTGGGCTCCCCCGGTGGCCACTTGTGGAATTGTACTTGTGTGCATCATCCCCTCTGTTCACCTGCTCCTATCAGGATGTGGGAGTCGCTATATAACCTTGCTCCTCTGTCAGTTTCATGCCGGTCAACAATGTAATCAGAAGCCTTTCTGTGCATGTTCCTGCTACTAGACAACTCCCAGCTAGTTGGACTTTTGTCCTTGTGTGTTTTTGCATTTTGTTCCTGTTCACAGCTGCTGTTTCGTTACTGTGTCTGGAAAGCTCTTGTGAGCGGAAATTGCCACTCTGGTGTTATGAGTTAATGCTAGAGTCTTAAAGTAATTTCTGGATGGTGTTTTGATAGGGTTTTCTGCTGACCATGAAAGTGCCCTTTCTGTCTTCTTGCTATCTAGTAAGCGGACCTCGATTTTTGCTAAACCTATTTTCATACTACGTTTGTCATTTCATCTAAAATCACCGCCAATATATGTGGGGGCCTCTGTCTGCCTTTTGGGAAAATTTCTCTAGAGGTGAGCCAGGACTGTCTTTTCCTCTGCTAGGATTAGGTAGTTCTCCGGCTGGCGCTGGGCATCTAGGGATAAAAAAACGTAGGCATGCTACCCGGCCACTTCTAGTTGTGCGGCAGGTTTAGTTCATGGTCAGTATAGTTTCCATCTTCCAAGAGCTAGTTCTCATATATGCTGGGCTATGTTCTCTCGCCATTGAGAATCATGACAGTTTGACCGGCCTAAAAAAAAGGGTTAAATTACTGGCTGAGAAAGGAGAGAAAAAAGAAGTCTGCTACAATTTTTTTTTTTTTTTTTTTTTCCTCTAGTTCTGAGTGTGCTCTTAATTGAATCACTTGCTAGTCTGCCTATACTGCAGCCTTCCTCTCTTTCTCTCCTTCTTATCCTTGAATGGCTCTGTGTTCACCTGTTTCAAATGGATCTTCAGAGTGTAGCTACAGGTTTGAATAATCTCGCCACAAAGGTACAAAATTTGCAAGATTTTGTTGTTCATGCACCTATGTCTGAGCCTAGAATTCCTTTGCCTGAATTCTTCTCGGGGAATAGATCTCACTTTCAAAATTTTAAAAATAATTGCAAATTGTTTTTGTCCCTGAAGTCTCGCTCTGCCGGAGACCCTGCACAGCAGGTCAGGATTGTAATTTCCTTGCTCCGGGGCGACCCTCAAGACTGGGCTTTTGCATTGGCACCAGGGAATCCTGCGTTGCTCAATGTGGATGCGTTTTTTCTGGCCTTGGGGTTGCTTTATGAGGAACCTCATTTAGAGCTTCAGGCGGAAAAGGCCTTGATGTCCTTGTCTCAGGGGCAAGATGAAGCTGAAATATACTGCCAAAAATTCCGCAAACGGTCTGTGCTTACTCAGTGGAATGAGTGCGCCCTGGCGGCGATTTTCAGAGAAGGTCTCTCTGATGCCATTAAGGATGTTATGGTGGGGTTCCCTGTGCCTGCGAGTCTGAATGAGTCCATGACGATGGCTATTCAGATCGATAGGCGTCTGCGGGAGCGCAAACCTGTGCACCATTTGGCGGTGTCTACTGAGAAAACGCCAGAAAATATGCAATGTGATAGAATTCTGTCCAGAAGCGAGCGGCAGAATTTTAGACGAAAAAATGGGTTGTGCTTCTATTGTGGTGATTCAACTCATGTTATATCAGCATGCTTTAAGCGTACTAAGAAGCCTGACAAGTCTGTTTCAATTAGCACTTTACAGTCTAAGTTTATTCTATCTGTGACCCTGATTTGTTCTTTGTCATCTATTACCGCGGACGCCTATGTCGACTCTGGCGCTGCTTTGAGTCTTATGGATTGGTCCTTTGCCAAACGCTGTGGGTATGATTTGGAGCCATTGGAGGCTCCGATACCTCTGAAAGGGATTGACTCCACCCCATTGGCTAGTAATAAACCACAATACTGGACACAAGTGACTATGCGTGTTAATCCGGATCACCAGGAGGTTATTCGCTTTCTGGTGCTGTATAATCTACATGATGTTTTGGTGCTGGGATTGCCATGGCTGCAATCTCATAACCCAGTCCTCGACTGGAGAGCTATGTCTGTGTTAAGCTGGGGATGTAAAGGAACTCATGGGGACGTACCTTTGGTTTCCATTTCATCATCTATTCCCTCTGAGATTCCTGAATTCTTGTCTGACTTTCGTGACGTTTTTGAAGAACCCAAGGTTGGTTCACTACCTCCGCACCGGGAGTGCGATTGTGCCATAGACTTGATCCCGGGTAGTAAATACCCTAAGGGTCGTTTATTTAATCTGTCTGTGCCTGAACACGCGGCTATGCGAGAATATATAAAGGAGTCCTTGGAAAAGGGACATATTCGTCCTTCGTCATCTCCCTTAGGAGCCGGTTTTTTCTTTGTGTCTAAGAAAGACGGCTCTTTGAGGCCGTGTATTGATTATCGACTTTTGAATAAAATCACGGTTAAATATCAATATCCGTTACCACTGCTTACTGATTTGTTTGCTCGTATAAAGGGGGCCAAGTGGTTCTCTAAGATTGATCTCCGTGGGGCGTATAATTTGGTGCGAATCAAGCAGGGGGATGAGTGGAAAACCGCATTTAATACGCCCGAGGGCCATTTTGAGTATTTGGTGATGCCTTTTGGTCTTTCAAATGCCCCTTCAGTCTTCCAGTCCTTTATGCATGACATTTTCCGCGATTATTTGGACAAATTTATGATTGTGTATCTGGATGATATTCTGATGTTTTCGGATGACTGGGACTCTCATGTCCAGCAGGTCAGGAGGGTTTTTCAGGTTTTGCGGTCTAATTCCTTGTGTGTGAAGGGTTCTAAGTGTGTTTTTGGGGTTCAAAAGATTTCCTTCTTGGGATACATTTTTTCCCCCTCTTCCATCGAGATGGATCCTGTCAAGGTTCAGGCTATTGGTGATTGGACGCAACCCTCTTCTCTTAAGAGTCTTCAGAAATTTTTGGGCTTTGCTAACTTTTATCGTCGATTTATTGCTGGTTTTTCTGATGTTGTAAAACCATTGACTGATTTGACTAAGAAGGGTGCTGATGTTGCTGATTGGTCCCCTGATGCTGTGGAGGCCTTTCGGGAGCTCAAGCGCCGCTTTTCTTCCGCCCCAGTGTTGCGTCAGCCTGATGTTGCTCTTCCTTTTCAGGTTGAGGTCGACGCTTCTGAAATCGGAGCTGGGGCGGTGTTGTCGCAGAGAAGTTCCGACTGCTCCGTGATGAGACCTTGTGCTTTTTTTTCCCGTAAATTTTCGCCCGCCGAGCGGAATTATGATATTGGGAATCGGGAGCTTTTGGCCATGAAGTGGGCTTTTGAGGAGTGGCGTCACTGGCTTGAGGGGGCCAGACATCAGGTGGTGGTATTGACTGACCACAAAAATTTAATTTACCTTGAGTCTGCCAGGCGCCTGAATCCTAGACAGGCGCGCTGGTCGTTGTTTTTCTCTCGGTTTAATTTTGTGGTGTCTTACCTACCGGGTTCTAAGAATGTTAAGGCGGATGCCCTTTCTAGGAGTTTTGAGCCTGACTCCCCTGGTAATTCTGAGCCCACAGGTATCCTTAAAGATGGAGTGATATTGTCTGCCGTTTCTCCAGACCTGCGGCGGGCCTTGCAGGAGTTTCAGGCGGATAGACCTGATCGTTGCCCACCTGGTAGACTGTTTGTTCCTGATGATTGGACCAGTAGAGTCATCTCTGAGGTTCATTCTTCTGCGTTGGCAGGTCATCCTGGAATCTTTGGTACCAGGGATTTGGTGGCAAGGTCCTTCTGGTGGCCTTCCCTGTCACGAGATGTGCGAGGCTTTGTGCAGTCTTGTGACGTTTGTGCTCGGGCCAAGCCTTGTTGTTCTCGGGCTAGTGGATTGTTGTTACCCTTGCCTATCCCGAAGAGGCCTTGGACGCACATCTCGATGGATTTTATTTCGGATCTGCCTGTTTCTCATAAGATGTCTGTCATCTGGGTGGTGTGTGACCGTTTCTCTAAGATGGTCCATCTGGTTCCCTTGCCTAAGTTGCCTTCTTCTTCCGAGTTGGTTCCTCTGTTTTTTCAAAATGTTGTTCGTTTGCATGGTATTCCGGAGAATATCATTTCTGACAGAGGGACCCAATTCGTGTCTAGATTTTGGCGGGCATTCTGTGCTAGGATGGGCATAGATTTGTCTTTTTCGTCTGCTTTCCATCCTCAGACTAATGGCCAGACCGAGCGGACTAATCAGACCTTGGAGACATATTTGAGGTGTTTTGTGTCTGCGGATCAGGATGATTGGGTTGCTTTTTTGCCTTTGGCGGAGTTCGCCCTCAATAATCGGGCCAGCTCTGCCACCTTGGTGTCCCCGTTTTTCTGTAATTCGGGGTTTCATCCTCGATTTTCCTCCGGTCAAGTGGAATCTTCGGATTGTCCTGGAGTGGATGCTGTGGTGGAGAGGTTGCATCAGATTTGGGGGCAGGTGGTGGACAATTTGAAGTTGTCCCAGGAGAAGACTCAGCTTTTTGCCAACCGCCGTCGTCGTGTTGGTCCTCGGCTTTGTGTTGGGGACTTGGTGTGGTTGTCTTCTCGTTTTGTCCCTATGAGGGTTTCTTCTCCTAAGTTTAAGCCTCGGTTCATCGGCCCGTACAAGATATTGGAGATTCTTAACCCTGTGTCCTTCCGTTTGGACCTCCCTGCATCCTTTTCGATTCATAATGTTTTTCATCGGTCATTGTTGCGCAGGTATGAGGTACCGGCTGTGCCTTCCGTTGAGCCTCCTGCTCCGGTGTTGGTTGAGGGTGAGTTGGAGTACGTTGTGGAAAAGATCTTGGACTCTCGTGTTTCCAGACGGAAACTCCAGTATCTGGTCAAATGGAAGGGATACGATCAGGAGGATAATTCTTGGGTCACTGCCTCTGATGTTCATGCCTCCGATCTTGTCCGTGCCTTTCATAGGGCTCATCCTGATCGCCCTGGTGGTTCTGGTGAGGGTTCGGTGCCCCCTCCTTGAGGGGGGGGTACTGTTGTGAAATTGGATTCTGGGCTCCCCCGGTGGCCACTTGTGGAATTGTACTTGTGTGCATCATCCCCTCTGTTCACCTGCTCCTATCAGGATGTGGGAGTCGCTATATAACCTTGCTCCTCTGTCAGTTTCATGCCGGTCAACAATGTAATCAGAAGCCTTTCTGTGCATGTTCCTGCTACTAGACAACTCCCAGCTAGTTGGACTTTTGTCCTTGTGTGTTTTTGCATTTTGTTCCTGTTCACAGCTGCTGTTTCGTTACTGTGTCTGGAAAGCTCTTGTGAGCGGAAATTGCCACTCTGGTGTTATGAGTTAATGCTAGAGTCTTAAAGTAATTTCTGGATGGTGTTTTGATAGGGTTTTCTGCTGACCATGAAAGTGCCCTTTCTGTCTTCTTGCTATCTAGTAAGCGGACCTCGATTTTTGCTAAACCTATTTTCATACTACGTTTGTCATTTCATCTAAAATCACCGCCAATATATGTGGGGGCCTCTGTCTGCCTTTTGGGAAAATTTCTCTAGAGGTGAGCCAGGACTGTCTTTTCCTCTGCTAGGATTAGGTAGTTCTCCGGCTGGCGCTGGGCATCTAGGGATAAAAAAACGTAGGCATGCTACCCGGCCACTTCTAGTTGTGCGGCAGGTTTAGTTCATGGTCAGTATAGTTTCCATCTTCCAAGAGCTAGTTCTCATATATGCTGGGCTATGTTCTCTCGCCATTGAGAATCATGACACAACTCCATCCGCAGCTGCCAGTGTTGCACATGAGGTGTCTCATTATGGAACAGCTAGTGGTAAGCGTCAGCAGGCTGTGTTGGAAATGAAGTGTTTGGGCGACAACAGACACACCGCGGAAGTACTGGCCGAGTTCTTGCAGCAAGAAAGTGAGTCATGGCTGGGCAGAGTACATCTTGAGGCAGGCAAGGAAGTCAGTGATAATGGAAGGAATTTTATGGCTGCCATAGCCCTTTTACAACTTAAACGCATACCTTTCTTGGCTCACACTTTGAACCTGGTGGTGCAGTGCTTCCTGAAAAATTATCCGGAGTTACCAGCCCTGCTCCTGAAGGTGCGAAAACTTTGTTCGCACATCCGCCGGTTGCCCGTACACTCCAGCCATATGCTGAACCATCAGCGATAGCTAAATATTCAACAGCAACGCCTAATTATAGATGTTGCAACAAGGTGGGTCAGAGGCTGTGTGAACAGAGGCGTGCTGTCATTTATTTGTGGGAGGATACGCATACATGGGCATGCAGTTGGATGGCAGACATGGAGTTGTCTGGTGTGCAGTGGTCGAAGCTACAAGACCTCTGTCAAGTCCTTCAGTGTTTTGAGGAATGCACACGGCTGGTAAGTGCAGACGATGCCATCATAAGCATGAGCATCCCACTTATGCGTCTGCTGATGCAAAGTTTGACGCACATTAAGGAGCAGGCGTCTGCAGCCGAGGAGGAGGGAAGCCTTGATGACAGTCAGCCATTGTCTGGTCAGGGAACTGTCCAGGACGAGGTGGTGGACGGAGAGGATGAGGAGGAGGATGATGGGGATGAATATGTATGGGAGGAGGGAGCTTCTCAGGGGGCAATAGAAAACTGGTGCCGTTGCAAGGTCTGGTACAGGTTTCTTGCGGGACACTTGTGATGTAGATTTGCAAGAAAGTGCTCCTCAACCTAGCAGAAGCAGTGAATTGACACCTGGAACATTGGCCCACATGGCTGAGTATGCCTTGCGTATCCTAAAAAGGGACCCCCCATTGTCAAAATAATGACCGATGATGATTACTGGTTGGCCTGCCTACTGGATCCACGCTACAAAGGGAAATTGCAAAATATCATGCCACATGAGAACCTAGAGCAAATATTGGCTACCAAACAAGCAACTCTTGTAGACCGTTTGGTTCTGGCATTCCCAGCACACAGCGGCGGTGATGGTTCTCACACGAGCCGTAGGGGGCAACATGGCAGAGGTGCTAGCGGTGCAGAAATCTGAAGTGGCGTTGGACAGAGGGGTTTTAGGACAAGGTTGTGGAGTGATTTTTCAATGACCGCTGACATGACAGGGACAGCTGCATCGATTCAAAGTGACAGGAGACAGCATTTGTCCAGTATGGTTACAAACTACTTTTCCTCCCTTATCGATGTTCTCCCTCACAGGTCATTCCCCTTTGATTACTGGGCATCTAAACTAGACACCTGGCCTGAATTGGCAGAATATGCATTACAGGAGCTCGCTTGCCCTGCTGCCAGTGTGCTATCAGAAAGAGTCTTCAGTGCTGCTGGTTCAATACTGATCGAAAAAAGGACACATCTGGCTACCCAAAATGTTGATGATCTATCCTTCATTAAAATGAACCAATCATGGATTTCAAATTCTTTTGCCCCACCTTCCCCTGCTGACACGTAGCTTTCCTTTAAAAAGGTCTTGCTTTTGGCCTCCACTTACTGACTGCTCCAATTCCTCCATTTGCTGCTGCTGAATGTCCACCATAGGCCATTTTTAACACCTCCCTAAATGGGCTGACTCCCCTCATGGGCCTGTGGTCACCACTTGGCGCAAGCACCCATGCGAGTGCCGTTTGCCTGGACAGGTGGGTGTGCCCACTTTTGGCCGATGGCACTGGCACAGGGTTCCTCATAGTACAATTAAGTGTCTCTGGCGGTGGGGGTGCACACCCAATGTCAGACACAACTTCGTAATATGAGGGGCCCTGGGCCAGTACCGCCACCCACGAGAGAGTGTTCCCCCCAGCTCAAACAGTGCTCCACCGCTGTTTAGTCGGTGCTGTTAAATCCTTCAATGGCACTGCCAATACAAATTGAGAGATGATAGTAAATATATACAGGGACCATGCCCTCCATTTTGACCTGTGAATACTGTGTGCGAACTACCACTATCTGGTACTCAGCAGAGGAACCCACCCCTGTATGTTGCTTTGCCACCTGTTTATTTACGAACATTTTTTTTGCAGACATTTAGCCCGCTTTACTATTTAGGCCAACATACTGTGTCAGCCACTTATTCCAGTTGTCCTCCACCGAACAAAGCAGTGCCACCAGTTTACTCCTGTTACCAGTTTAGAACTGCATTGAGCCAACTTTTTAATTTTAGGCCCAGTAAGTCTGTCTACGCCACTCCTAGCAATCGTCCTCCACTGACCAAACCAGTGCTGCCTGTGTACCCCTGTTACCCATTTTAAACTGCATTGAGCCAACTTTTTTACTTTAGGCCTAGTAAGTCTGTCTGCGCCAGTCCTACTAATCGTCCTCCGCTGACCAAAACAATGCTGCCTGTGTACCCGTAACCCATTTTGAACTGCATCGAGCCTACTTTTTTATTTTAGGCCTAGTAAGTCTGTCTGTGCCACTCCTAGCAATCGTCCTCCGCTGACCAAACCAGTGCTGCCTGTTATGATCCAGTGACCTTGGAGCCGTATGAGAGACTTTCTCAGGAGTAGGTGGTACCTGTACTGACCGCAAACCCTTAACTAACACCGCAACTAGAAGTAGCCGTGGGATGTACCTAACACGTCCTAGACACCTCGACACAGCCGGAGGACTAAATACCCCTATAGATGGAAATGGGAATTCTATCTTGCCTCAGAGCAAAACCCCAGAGGATAGGCAGCACCCCACAAATATTGACTGTGAGAATAAGAGGAAAAACACACGCAGGCAGAAAAACAGGGTTTAGCAAAAGAGGCACTTCTAGCTAAACAGAAAAGGATAGGACAGAATTCTAAGCGGTCAGTATTAAAATACTAAAAATATCCACAGCAGATAATACAAATATACTAAGTCTAACTAAAGACATAGAAATTAATCCCATAATCCGAAAGAAGAAAAAAGATTTAATGTAGGCAAGGCATTAGCACTTCGATTATTGATGCATAATTAAATTACCTATTTGAGGTATGAAGTGACACGTTAAGAAACAGTAATAAAAAGAAAGCTTTATTAACATATAGTTTTAAAAGATTTACAATTTTTTAATAAAAAGACAGGATAATGTAGGGGAAGGATCTCCAAAATACAAACAGGAGGTGACCCACAAATTCCCAGTTATGATGTATAGTTATAGATTGAATATACGTATGACGTATTAAAGTGCTTTGATCAGTAACCCTATGAAGTAAAGAGGAAAGTAAAGACCACCACATAGACTGGTCTTTACTTTCCTCTTTACTTCATAGGGTTACTGATCAAAGCACTTTAATACGTCATACGTATATTCAATCTATAACTATACATCATAACTGGGAATTTGTGGGTCACCCCCTGTTTGTATTTTGGAGGTCCTTCCCCTACATTATCCTGTCTTTTTATTAAAAAATTGTAAATCTTTTAAAACTATATGTTAATAAAGCTTTCTTTTTATTACTGTTTCTTAACGTGTCACTTCATACCTCAAATAGGTAATTTAATTATGCATTAAAGACATAGAAAGTATATCTGCATCTCCTGAGAATCCAGCATGACTGAAAAATCCAAACAAAGTCTAAGCTGGACAAAAACACAATAAATTGCACAGTCACACACTTCTCAGCATGCGTTTCAAAAACGCAAACGCAGGAAAAAACCCATGTAAATGCGGCAAAACGCCGCATTTTTTTCTGCATGCAAAAACGCATGCGTCTAAAAACTGCAGCGTTTGCATGCGTTTACATGCGTTTTTTCATCACCTGCATTTTTTTTCAAACTGCTGCAGATCAAAACGCAAGTGTGAAACCAGCCTTATTGGTTATCTAAATATGTATGGAATATTGTGATTAATATATGAATGCTGATTAAGCAACTAAAATTTAGTTGTCTGCATCTTTCTGCATCTAGGACAAAGTTGAGACATCTGATCACTAGGGTTGAGCGAAACGGATCGTTCATTTTCATAAGTCGCCGACTTTTGGCAAAGTCGGCATCTCATGAAACCGAGCCGATCCCAGCGTTGCATCGGCCATGCGGTACGCGACTTTCGCGCCAAAGTCGCGTTTCGATGACGCTAAAAGTGCCATTTCTCAGCCAATGAAGGTCAACACAGAGTGTGGGCAGCGTGATGACATAGATCTCAGTCCCCACCATCTTAGAGAAGGGCATTGCAGTGATTGGCTTGCTTTCTGCGGCGTCACAGGGGCTATAAAGGGGCGTTCCCGCCGACCGCCATCTTACTGCTGCTGATGTGAGCGTAGGGAGAGGTTGCTGCCGCTTCTTCAGAAGCAGGGATAGTGATAGGCAGGGTACATAAAGCTACAAACCGCTTGTGCTGTAGTGATTTCCATTGTCCAATACCACCTTTTGTTTGCAGGGACAGTGGAAGCTACATTTTTTTTTCTTCAGCGCTGTCGCTCATTGGGCTGCCCTAGAAGGCTCCCTGACCCTGATAGCTGCGTTGCTGTGCCTGTGTGTGTACGCCGCTGTGCAAACCAACTGCTTTTTTCAAAGCACAAATCCTGTATTTCCTTCCTTTCTGCACAGCTATCTTGTGTGTTTGTCCACACTTTTGTGTGCAGCAGTCCTTTTTATAGCTGCCTGCCATACTTTTCTGAGATAACTGCAGGGAGATAAATATTGGCAAGTCTGCCTCTGTGCCATTGCTGTGGGTGGCATCTCTCTCTCATTGTGTGGCACCGAAAAAACCACTGTGTGATACTTGGCCATTTTTTTTTTATAAATTCTCCCTTTTAAAAAAAAAATTAGTGGGAGATAAATATTGGCAAGTCTGCCTCCGTGCCATTGCTGTGGGTGGCATCTCTCTCTCATTGTGTGCCACCGAAAAGCACTGTGTAATACTGGGCCTTTTTGTTTTTTTGGGGTAAATTCTCCCTTTTCAAAAAAAAATAGTGGGAGATAAATATTGGCAAGTTTGCCTCCGTGCCAGTCCTGTGTGTGCCACCTGTCTCTCATTGTGTGCCACCGAAAAGCACTGTGTAATACTGGGCCTTTTTGGGTTTTTTGGGTAAATTCTCCCTTTAAAAAAAAAAATAGTTAGTGGGAGATAAATATTGGCAAGTCTGCCTCCGTGCCAGTCCTGTGTGTGGCATCTGTCTCTCATTGTGTGCCACTGAAAAGCACTCTGTAATACTGGGCCTTTTTGGTTTTTTTGGGTAAATTCTCCCTTTTAAAAAAAAATAGTTAGTGGGAGATAAATATTGGCAAGTTTGCCTCCGTGCCAGTCCTGTGTGTGCCACCTGTCTCTCATTGTGTGCCACCGAAAAGCACTGTGTAATACTTGCCCATTTTGTTTTTTTTGGGTAAAATCTCCCTTTAAAAAAAAAATTATTAGTGGGAGATAAATATTGGCAAGTCTGCCTCCGTGCCAGTCCTGTGTGTGGCATCTGTCTCTCATTGTGTGCCACCGAAAAGCACTGTGTAATACTGGGCCTTTTTGGTTTATTGGGGTAAATTCTCCCTTTTCAAAAAAAAAAAAATTAGTGGGAGATAAATATTGGCAAGTCTGCCTCCGTGCCATTGCTGTGGGTGGCATCTTTCTCTCATTGTGTGCCACCGAAAAGCACTGTGTAATACTGGGCCTTTTTGTTTTTTTTGGGTAAATTCTCCCTTTTCAAAAAAAAACAGTTAGTGGGAGATAAATATTGGCAAGTTTGCCTCCGCGCCAGTCCTGTGTGTGCCACCTGTCTCTCATTGTGTGCCACCGAAAAGCACTGTGTAATACTGGGCCTTTTTGTTTTTTGGGGGTAAATTCTCCCTTTTCAAAAAAAAATAGTTAGTGAGAGATAAATATTGGCAAGTCTGCCTCCGTGCCAGTCCTGTGTGTGCCATCTGTCTCTCATTGTGTGCCGCCGAAAAGCACTGTGTAATACTTGGCCATTTTGTTTTTTTTTGGGTAAAATCTCCCTTTAAAAAAAAAAATATTAGTGGGAGATAAATATTGGCAAGTCTGCCTCCGTGCCAGTCCTGTGTGTGGCATCTGTCTCTCATCATGTGCCACCGAAAAGCACTGTGTAATACTGGGCCTTTTTGTTTTTTTTTGGTAAATTCTCCCTTTTCAAAAAAAATAGTTAGTGGGAGATAAATATTGGCAAGTCTGCCTCCGTGCCAGTCCTGTGTGTGGCATCTCTCTCTCATTGTGTGCCACCGAAAAGCACTGTGTAATACTGGGCCTGTTTGTTTTTTGGGGGGTAAATTCTCCCTTTTCAAAAAAAAATAGTTAGTGGGAGATAAATATTGGCAAGTTTGCCTCCGTGCCAGTCCTGTGTGTGGTATCTGTCTCTCATTGTGTGCCACCGAAAAGCACTGTGTAATACTGGGCCTTTTTGTTTTTTTTTGGGTAAATTCTCCCTTTTCAAAAAAAAATAGTGGGAGATAAATATTGGCAAGTTTGCCTCCGTGCCAGTCCTGTGTGTGCCACCTGTCTCTCATTGTGTGCCACCGAAAAGCACTGTGTAATACTGGGCCTTTTTGGGTTTTTTGGGTAAATTCTCCCTTTTAAAAAAAAAATAGTTAGTGGGAGATAAATATTGGCAAGTTTGCCTCCGTGCCAGTCCTGTGTGTGCCACCTGTCTCTCATTGTGTGCCACCGAAAAGCACTGTGTAATACTTGCCCATTTAGTTTTTTTTGGGTAAAATCTCCCTTTAAAAAAAAAATTATTAGTGGGAGATAAATATTGGCAAGTCTGCCTCCGTGCCAGTCCTGTGTGTGGCATCTGTCTCTCATTGTGTGCCACCGAAAAGCACTGTGTAATACTGGGCCTTTTTGGTTTTTTGGGGTAAATTCTCCCTTTTCAAAAAAAAAAAATTAGTGGGAGATAAATATTGGCAAGTCTGCCTCCGTGCCATTGCTGTGGGTGGCATCTCTCTCTCATTGTGTGCCACCGAAAAGCACTGTGTAATACTGGGCCTTTTTGTTTTTTTTGGGTAAATTCTCCCTTTTCAAAAAAAAACAGTTAGTGGGAGATAAATATTGGCAAGTTTGACTCCGCGCCAGTCCTGTGTGTGCCACCTGTCTCTCATTGTGTGCCACCGAAAAGCACTGTGTAATACTGGGCCTTTTTGTTTTTTGGGGGTAAATTCTCCCTTTTCAAAAAAAAATAGTTAGTGAGAGATAAATATTGGCAAGTCTGCCTCCGTGCCAGTCCTGTGTGTGCCATCTGTCTCTCATTGTGTGCCGCCGAAAAGCACTGTGTAATACTTGGCCATTTTGTTTTTTTTGGGTAAAATCTCCCTTTAAAAAAAAAAATATTAGTGGGAGATAGATATTGGCAAGTCTGCCTCCGTGCCAGTCCTGTGTGTGGCATCTGTCTCTCATCATGTGCCACCGAAAAGCACTGTGTAATACTGGGCCTTTTTGTTTTTTTTGGGTAAATTCTCCCTTTTCAAAAAAAAATAGTTAGTGGGAGATAAATATTGGCAAGTCTGCCTCCGTGCCAGTCCTGTGTGTGGCATCTCTCTCTCATTGTGTGCCACCGAAAAGCACTGTGTAATACTGGGCCTGTTTGTTTTTTGGGGGGTAAATTCTCCCTTTTCAAAAAAAAATAGTTAGTGGGAGATAAATATTGGCAAGTTTGCCTCCGTGCCAGTCCTGTGTGTGGTATCTGTCTCTCATTGTGTGCCACCGAAAAGCACTGTGTAATACTGGGCCTTTTTGTTTTTTTTGGGGTAAATTCTCCCTTTTCAAAAAAAAATAGTGGGAGATAAATATTGGCAAGTTTGCCTCCGTGCCAGTCCTGTGTGTGCCACCTGTCTCTCATTGTGTGCCACCGAAAAGCACTGTGTAATACTGGGCCTTTTTGGGTTTTTTGGGTAAATTCTCCCTTTTAAAAAAAAAATAGTTAGTGGGAGATAAATATTGGCAAGTCTGCCTCCGTGCCAGTCCTGTGTGTGGCATCTGTCTCTCATTGTGTGCCACCGAAAAGCACTCTGTAATACTGGGCCTTTTTGGTTTTTTTGGGTAAATTCTCCCTTTTAAAAAAAAAATGGTTAGTGGGAGATAAATATTGGCAAGTTTGCCTCCGTGCCAGTCCTGTGTGTGCCACCTGTCTCTCATTGTGTGCCACCGAAAAGCACTGTGTCATACTTGCCCATTTTGTTTTTTTTGGGTAAAATCTCCCTTTAAAAAAAAAATTATTAGTGGGAGATAAATATTGGCAAGTCTGCCTCCGTGCCAGTCCTGTGTGTGGCATCTGTCTCTCATTGTGTGCCACCGAAAAGCACTGTGTAATACTGGGCCTTTTTGGTTTTTTGGGGTAAATTCTCCCTTTTCAAAAAAAAAAAATTAGTGGGAGATAAATATTGGCAAGTCTGCCTCCGTGCCATTGCTGTGGGTGGCATCTCTCTCTCATTGTGTGCCACCGAAAAGCACTGTGTAATACTGGGCCTTTTTGTTTTTTTTGGGTAAATTCTCCCTTTTAAAAAAAAAACAGTTAGTGGGAGATAAATATTGGCAAGTTTGCCTCCGCGCCAGTCCTGTGTGTGCCACCTGTCTCTCATTGTGTGCCACCGAAAAGCACTGTGTAATACTGGGCCTTTTTGTTTTTTGGGGGTAAATTCTCCCTTTTCAAAAAAAAATAGTTAGTGAGAGATAAATATTGGCAAGTCTGCCTCCGTGCCAGTCCTGTGTGTGCCATCTGTCTCTCATTGTGTGCCGCCGAAAAGCACTGTGTAATACTTGGCCATTTTGTTTTTTTTGGGTAAAATCTCCCTTTAAAAAAAAAAATATTAGTGGGAGATAAATATTGGCAAGTCTGCCTCCGTGCCAGTCCTGTGTGTGGCATCTGTCTCTCATCATGTGCCACCGAAAAGCACTGTGTAATACTGGGCCTTTTTGTTTTTTTTGGGTAAATTCTCCCTTTTCAAAAAAAAATAGTTAGTGGGAGATAAATATTGGCAAGTCTGCCTCCGTGCCAGTCCTGTGTGTGGCATCTCTCTCTCATTGTGTGCCACCGAAAAGCACTGTGTAATACTTGCCCATTTTGTTTTTTTTGGGTAAAATCTCCCTTTAAAAAAAAAATTATTAGTGGGAGATAAATATTGGCAAGTCTGCCTCCGTGCCAGTCCTGTGTGTGGCATCTGTCTCTCATTGTGTGCCACCGAAAAGCACTGTGTAATACTGGGCCTTTTTGGTTTTTTGGGGTAAATTCTCCCTTTTCAAAAAAAAAAAATTAGTGGGAGATAAATATTGGCAAGTCTGCCTCCGTGCCATTGCTGTTGGTGGCATCTCTCTCATTGTGTGCCACCGAAAAGCACTGTGTAATACTGGGCCTTTTTGTTTTTTTTGGGTAAATTCTCCCTTTTCAAAAAAAAACAGTTAGTGGGAGATAAATATTGGCAAGTTTGACTCCGCGCCAGTCCTGTGTGTGCCACCTGTCTCTCATTGTGTGCCACCGAAAAGCACTGTGTAATACTGGGCCTTTTTGTTTTTTGGGGGTAAATTCTCCCTTTTCAAAAAAAAATAGTTAGTGAGAGATAAATATTGGCAAGTCTGCCTCCGTGCCAGTCCTGTGTGTGCCATCTGTCTCTCATTGTGTGCCGCCGAAAAGCACTGTGTAATACTTGGCCATTTTGTTTTTTTTGGGTAAAATCTCCCTTTAAAAAAAAAAATATTAGTGGGAGATAAATATTGGCAAGTCTGCCTCCGTGCCAGTCCTGTGTGTGGCATCTGTCTCTCATCATGTGCCACCGAAAAGCACTGTGTAATACTGGGCCTTTTTGTTTTTTTTGGGTAAATTCTCCCTTTTCAAAAAAAAATAGTTAGTGGGAGATAAATATTGGCAAGTCTGCCTCCGTGCCAGTCCTGTGTGTGGCATCTCTCTCTCATTGTGTGCCACCGAAAAGCACTGTGTAATACTGGGCCTGTTTGTTTTTTGGGGGGTAAATTCTCCCTTTTCAAAAAAAAATAGTTAGTGGGAGATAAATATTGGCAAGTTTGCCTCCGTGCCAGTCCTGTGTGTGGTATCTGTCTCTCATTGTGTGCCACCGAAAAGCACTGTGTAATACTGGGCCTTTTTGGGTTTTTTTGGGTAAATTCTCCCTTTTCAAAAAAAAATAGTGGGAGATAAATATTGGCAAGTTTGCCTCCGTGCCAGTCCTGTGTGTGCCACCTGTCTCTCATTGTGTGCCACCGAAAAGCACTGTGTAATACTGGGCCTTTTTGGGTTTTTTGGGTAAATTCTCCCTTTTAAAAAAAAATAGTTAGTGGGAGATAAATATTGGCAAGTCTGCCTCCGTGCCAGTCCTGTGTGTGGCATCTGTCTCTCATTGTGTGCCACCGAAAAGCACTCTGTAATACTGGGCCTTTTTGGTTTTTTTGGGTAAATTCTCCCTTTTAAAAAAAAAATAGTTAGTGGGAGATAAATATTGGCAAGTTTGCCTCCGTGCCAGTCCTGTGTGTGCCACCTGTCTCTCATTGTGTGCCACCGAAAAGCACTGTGTAATACTTGCCCATTTTGTTTTTTTTGGGTAAAATCTCCCTTTAAAAAAAAAATTATTAGTGGGAGATAAATATTGGCAAGTCTGCCTCCGTGCCAGTCCTGTGTGTGGCATCTGTCTCTCATTGTGTGCCACCGAAAAGCACTGTGTAATACTGGGCCTTTTTGGTTTTTTGGGGTAAATTCTCCCTTTTCAAAAAAAAAAAATTAGTGGGAGATAAATATTGGCAAGTCTGCCTCCGTGCCATTGCTGTGGGTGGCATCTCTCTCTCATTGTGTGCCACCGAAAAGCACTGTGTAATACTTGGCCATTTTGTTTTTTTTGGGTAAAATCTCCCTTTAAAAAAAAAAATATTAGTGGGAGATAAATATTGGCAAGTCTGCCTCCGTGCCAGTCCTGTGTGTGGCATCTGTCTCTCATCATGTGCCACCGAAAAGCACTGTGTAATACTGGGCCTTTTTGTTTTTTTTGGGTAAATTCTCCCTTTTCAAAAAAAAATAGTTAGTGGGAGATAAATATTGGCAAGTCTGCCTCCGTGCCAGTCCTGTGTGTGGCATCTCTCTCTCATTGTGTGCCACCGAAAAGCACTGTGTAATACTTGCCCATTTTGTTTTTTTTGGGTAAAATCTCCCTTTAAAAAAAAAATTATTAGTGGGAGATAAATATTGGCAAGTCTGCCTCCGTGCCAGTCCTGTGTGTGGCATCTGTCTCTCATTGTGTGCCACCGAAAAGCACTGTGTAATACTGGGCCTTTTTGTTTTTTTGGGGTAAATTCTCCCTTTTCAAAAAAAAAAATTAGTGGGAGATAAATATTGGCAAGTCTGCCTCCGTGCCATTGCTGTGGGTGGCATCTCTCTCATTGTGTGCCACCGAAAAGCACTGTGTAATACTGGGCCTTTTTGTTTTTTTTGGGTAAATTCTCCCTTTTCAAAAAAAAACAGTTAGTGGGAGATAAATATTGGCAAGTTTGCCTCCGCGCCAGTCCTGTGTGTGCCACCTGTCTCTCATTGTGTGCCACCGAAAAGCACTGTGTAATACTGGGCCTTTTTGTTTTTTGGGGGTAAATTCTCCCTTTTCAAAAAAAAATAGTTAGTGAGAGATAAATATTGGCAAGTCTGCCTCCGTGCCAGTCCTGTGTGTGCCATCTGTCTCTCATTGTGTGCCGCCGAAAAGCACTGTGTAATACTTGGCCATTTTGTTTTTTTTGGGTAAAATCTCCCTTTAAAAAAAAAAATATTAGTGGGAGATAAATATTGGCAAGTCTGCCTCCGTGCCAGTCCTGTGTGTGGCATCTGTCTCTCATCATGTGCCACCGAAAAGCACTGTGTAATACTGGGCCTTTTTGTTTTTTTTGGGTAAATTCTCCCTTTTCAAAAAAAAATAGTTAGTGGGAGATAAATATTGGCAAGTCTGCCTCCGTGCCAGTCCTGTGTGTGGCATCTCTCTCTCATTGTGTGCCACCGAAAAGCACTGTGTAATACTGGGCCTGTTTGTTTTTTTGGGGGTAAATTCTCCCTTTTCAAAAAAAAATAGTTAGTGGGAGATAAATATTGGCAAGTTTGCCTCCGTGCCAGTCCTGTGTGTGGTATCTGTCTCTCATTGTGTGCCACCGAAAAGCACTGTGTAATACTGGGCCTTTTTTGTTTTTTTGGGGTAAATTATCCCTTTTAAAAAAAAAAAATAGTGGGAGATAAATTTTGGCAAGTTTGCCTCCGTGCCAGTCCTGTGTGTGCCATCTGTCTCTCATTGTGTGCCACCGAAAAGCACTGTGTGATACTTGGCCATTTTGTTTTTTTTTGGTAAATTCTCCCTTTTAAAAAAAAATAGTTAGTGGGAGATAAATATTGGCAAGTTTGCCTCCGTGCCAGTCCTGTGTGTGCCATCTGTCTCTCATTGTGTGCCACCGAAAACCAGTGTGTGATACTTGGCCATTTTTTTTGTTTTTGGGTACATTCTCCCTTTTCCAAAAAAAATAATTAGTGGGAGATAAATATTGGCAAGTCTGCTTGAGTGCTGCTCCTGTGTGTGCCATCTGTCTCAAATTATTGGGGCACAGAAAACCTAAAGGTATATATAAATCCTACAGAAGTTTGAGTTCAACTTATAAGTTGTTTTACAGTAACAAATAGCGTTACTTTGGTTACGTTTTGCAAACAATGAGGAAGTCTAATGGAAGAGGTCGTGGCCGTGGGCGGTCATTGTCAGCTGGTAATGATGGTAGTGGTGGTGGAGCATCAGGTGGTCGTGGTAGAAGCAGTACAGCACCTAAGTCTCGAGTTGTTGAGCCAGGTTCATTGTCTGGCTACACAAGGCCTCGAACGCTCTCTTTTCTGGGAGTAGGAAAACCACTTTTGAAGTCGGAGCAGGAGGAACAAGTATTGGCTTTCATTGCTCACTCTGCCTCTAGCTCTTTCGCCTCCTCCTCGGAAAGTTCCAAATGTCAGAGCAGTGCATCATCAGTGGATGCTCCCGGTCAGGAAAAAGTGCTTCCTTGTGTCCTTCACCCAGAACAACAGTGAAGGATGCGTCAGTCGACACAACAGGTTACTCCATGGAGCTCTTTACACATACCGTTCCTGGGTTAGACAGTGAAACAGTTAACAGGCCATGCCCATTAGAAGATGAATCAGACATGGAGTGCACAGATGCACAGCCACAGCCAGATTACTATGCTGTTCCTTTGACTCAGACCAGAACATTGCCCTCGCAGTGTACTGAGGCAGAATCAAACCCAGCGGAGACTATGGTGCCCCATCACGAACGCTATACCACCGGCTTACACGGTGACACAGACGAAGTTGCACACGACATAGAAGAGGAGGTCATAGATGACCCAGTTGTTGACCCCGATTGGCAGCCATTGGGGGAACAGGGTGAAGACAGCAGTAGTTCAGAAGCGGAGGTGGAGGAGCCGCAGCAGGCATCAACATCACAACAGGTTCCATCTGCCGGGCCCGTATCTGGCCAAAAACGCGTGGCAAAACCAAAACCAGTTGGAGGACAGCGTGGCCATCCGGTTAAAGAAGCTCAGTCTGCAATGCCTGAAAAGTTATCCGATAGTAGAAAGAGTGCAGTCTGGCATTTTTTTAAACAACATCCAAATGATCAGCGCAAAGTCATCTGTCAAAAATGTTCAACTACCTTAAGCAGAGGTCAGAATCTTAAAAGTCTAAATACAAGTTGCATGCATAGACATTTATCCACCATGCATTTGCAAGCCTGGACTAAGTACCAAACGTCCCTAAAGGTTGCAGCACCCTCGGCCAATGAAGCTAGTCAGCAACGCTACATCCCTTCCCTCACTGTAAACCCACCATTTCCCGCACCACCTGCAGTATCTGTGCAGTTTTCGTCGCCACTGCATGTAGGGCACCGGCAAGAATACGATCTCCAACCCTCTCTCACTCACCAATGTCCACCGGCACCACCGCTAGTTCCACGATCTCCAGCTCTCCAGTCCAACTCACCCTACATGAGACTCTTGTTAGGAAAAGGAAGTACTCATCCTCGCATCCGCGTACACAGGGTTTGAACGCACACATTGCTAGACTAATCTCATTAGAGATGATGCCCTACCGGTTAGTTGAAAGCAAAGCTTTCAAAGCGCTGATGGACTACGCTGTACCACGCTACGAGCTACCCAGTCGGCACTTCTTTTCTAGAAAAGCCATCCCAGTCCTCCAACAGCATGTTAAAGACCGCATCGTCCATGCACTCAGGCAGTCTGTGACTGCAAAGGTGCACCTGACAACAGATGCATGGACCAGTAGGCATGGCCAGGGACGTTACGTGTCCATCACGGCACACTGGGTGAATGTGGTGGATGCAGGGTCCACAGGGGACAGCAATATTGGGACAGTTTTGCCTAGCCCACGGTCAAGGAAAGAGTTGGCTGTAGGCGTTCGCCCCCCCTCCTCCTCTTCCTCATCCTCCTGCAGAAGCGAGAGCTCGTCCACAGACCGCAGTCGCACATCCACTCCATCCGCAGCTGCCACTGTTTCACACCAGGTGTGCCATTATGGGACCGCTAGTGGCAAGCGTCAGCAGGCTGTATTGGCAATGAAGTGTTTGGGCGACAACAGACACACCGCGGAAGTTCTGTCCGAGTTCTTGCAGAATGAAACTCAGTCATGGCTGGGCACTGTACATCTTGAGGCAGGCAAGGTAGTGAGTGATAACGGAAGGAATTTCATGGCTGCCATAGCCCTTTCCCAACTGAAACACATTCCTTAGAAATAATTAGAACGGAGCCACATATAAGTCCTTAAGCGGACAGAAAAAACTCCACCACAATACATATATAATCCGACAAAGGAGTTTGCACAACTGCCATATAGAGTATAAAATATATTAATATTTATTTAGTTACCATCATAAGATACAAAGGGTACAAATGTTTAATAGCACAAAAAGTTAATGTCCAAATAACTATATGAAAGACCGATACAGGTAACAGGCACCACATAACACACCAATAGTAAAAGACTGGAGGTCACAGGTTCAACATATCAAGTAATTTAAGAGCATGTATATCCAGCAAGTCCTATGGACCTTCTACTAGCAATAAGTCAATAACCATATAAAGGACTGGACCTCACCCATACTCAGTCGTGGTGTGTATGCAGCAGCACCAGCCCCTACGTGCATTTCGCGTAGGCTTCTTCGGGGGGCTGTACTGCGTGTGTCATTAACAAGGTTTTTATAAGGCCGTCGCACCTGAAATAGATCGCCGGACTTAATGAACGGCGCATGCGCCAGTGACGTCGGTGCCGGAAATCAGCATCACCGCTCGGCCGTCTGAGCAGGGCGAGAAGCCAGGGAGCCATAACCATGGCAACCCTGACTCTCACGCCCGACCCAATGGATGCCGGCGGCGATGCACCGTCACTACAACGTCACGGTCATGCGCACAAGTCCCGGCGAGGAGGAACCTAAAAGCGGGGGTAGGTAACTATAGTGCACAATGAAAACAGCGTATTCAACAGTTCTAAAGTGCATGTGCTGTGCAAGATATAAGGATATAAAGGTACACGTGTGACACATAACCTATCGACATCAAATCGTACAGACATGAAATACATAAAACACAATTAATTAATAACATCAATGTGCAGTGTTAAGTAACATCAAGAGAGATGAAAACAAAATCCATACATAACAAATATCACAAAGTGAATATATAAAAGAATACTTCTTGCATTAATCATTCAGGATGTGAATAAGGAATGTGAATCCCACTTTCGGTCCCTCGTATTAAGGTGCGATGAACGTCAATAACTGTGGTATTTTCATCATATATAACTAGAAATACAATAAAATAACAAGAACAATAAATATAAAAATAAAAACACACGAGGACATTAAAATCTAAGTCCAGAGACTAAATATCATGATATTAAAGGAAAGAGGCAAAGCTATTCTGCTCATTAAGTCCAAAGGGAGTCATAGTGTTCAGGACATTAATCCATCTGCAAGAAATAAGCAGAGGGCTGACAGCACTCACTCTCCGGAGCGCACCGTCCAAATCCCGGGAACCATCCAGGACCATAGAAGTCACAAGCAAAAGAAGAACAGCGCTCCATCCAGGTGTGAAAATGTAAAAGAATAATTTTATTGCGCCATAAACAGCAACGTTTCGGCCCTAAAAGGCCTTTATCAAGCATACTATACAGAGCTTATGACCGGCTTTATATAGTGTGTATGCCACACAGGGCACCAATCACCATACAGCCGCCCACCACTCAGTAAAATTCACAGAGTATTACAAAAAACAAAGATCAGAACACATTAAAATATCATTCCCATACCACTTATAACTCCTTTATAAATCGCCAACAAATTTCCCTCATCCTCTTAGTAATAACCTAGTTTGTTATTAGTATCCCACATAGTCCACCCTCCCAGTGTCTATGTCAACCCAACCCTCCACCAATCATTACATAGCCATGTGGATCAACATAAACAGAGTAGAACCAATCGGATCCAATCTTCCAGTGGCGCCAGAGACGTCATGCCACCAATCTCCATCATCTTCACATAAGGATTCTGCTATCCAGCCTACCGCATAATCTCTGACATACTTCAGGGTTCCGGGTGTCATAGAGCGGCGCCACCGGTTCAGGTGCAACTCATTTCCCGGACACAGCGTAGCGGCGGACGGACACAGGAGCGCACCGCCAGCCGGAAGTGCCCGCATCACGTGACCGCGGGGCGGACCCACTACCCGCAGCGCACACCCCCGTCCATCTCCAGCGCTGCATCCGGCCAGAAGCGTCACCTAGGTGACCAGGACGCCGACCATCCAATAACACCCCTAAAGAGGCACAGATCCAAATATAGAAACATTAAAGCACATCTTTGTATATTGCCCACGAACCAACACTATATTAAATGTATTATATGTTAACCTAAATACTGACCAAAAGAACAAAGAAAGGAGAAGGGGAGGGAAGGGGGAGGAGGGAAGGGAACAAAGAAAACCAGAAAAAAGAGGAAAGAAAAAGGAGGAAATATAGTGTAAGCACCTTATAAATCAAAAGAAAATTTTAAAAACAACAGCAAAAGACATTAAAAACAGCATACAGTGATGATGAAGCCACCCGCTATCAGCACTCTAGAGGCCACAGGACAGTAAATTAAAATCAATATTCAAACCCCTAGGTTGCAGGGACCCTAGCGTGTAAATCCATCGCAGTTCTTTCTTTTTCAAAATCTGAACCCTGTTACCACCCCTCCTCAGAGCCGGGACGCTATCAATCACCCTAAATCTTAATTGGTTTACAGAGTGCCTGTTCTCAATAAAATGTTTAGGGACTGGTAATTCTGTGAGTCCCGTTCTCACCGTGCTCTTGTGTTTACTAATGCGGGCTCTCACCTCCATTGTTGTTTCACCAACATAGGCGAGCCCGCATGGGCACACAATCATGTACACCACATAGCTTGAGGAGCAGGTGTACCTTTCTTTTAGGAAAATTTTCTCTCCCGTATGGGGATGATAGAAAAATTCCCCTTTTAACATATTATTACAACAGGCACAGCCCAAGCATGGGAAATTCCCATGTTTGGCCGTACTCAGGGTAGTCTGAACCATGGATTTAGAGGCCCCAATGTCTGATTTAACCAATCGATCTTGAAAATTACGTCCCCTTCTATATGACATCATGGGATACATCACAAAATTTGGGACAGACGGAAGACCCCGCTGTAATAGGGTCCAATGTCTCTTGAGTATATTACTAACTCGTCCACTCACCAAATTATAGGTTGATACAAAAGGGATCCTCTCACATGCCTGTCGCACTCGGGTTTTCTTCCGAATACTCTCACGGGAGCATTCTATAGCCCTATTTTTATACCTCGCGACCTCACTCACTGGGTATCCCCTTGCAATGAACTTCTTACACATATCATCGAGCCGTGAGTCTATCCGCCCCTCATCAGAGACTATCCTCCTCACCCTTAGTAACTGACTCCAAGGAAGAGAACTAACCATTCTCCTTGGGTGATTACTATCAAAAGATAATAATCCGTTCCTGTCGGTTTCCTTCACAAAAATGTCTGTGCTCAATTTATTACCATCCTTATAAACCAAGGTATCCAGGAACTGTACCTGTAGCGTGGAAGATGTCAAAGTGAATTTTAACTCAGGGTAGATTTGGTTCAACAACATATGGAAGTTATCCAACTCATTAAGGTCCCCCTCCCATATCAAAAAGATGTCATCTATATAACGCCACCAGGCTCTGACATGGCGCCAGAGGTTGGAATTGTACACGTACCTGTCCTCGAGTACCGCCATATAGATGTTGGCATATGTGGGGGCCACGTTGGACCCCATGGCGGTACCCCTCAATTGCAAAAAGAACTCATCCCCAAACAGAAAAAAATTCCGCCTGAGGATGAATTCAAGCAATGTGAGGACAAGCCGTGCACACTCTGGGGCCACGTCAGAGCCCGATAGCATGTGGAAGACAGCCTCCAATCCTTTATTGTGCTCAATGGATGTATATAACGACACAACGTCAAATGAGGCCAAGATAGTTGTCTCAGAGACAGTCACGTCCTCGATTTTATTCAAAAAGTCACTCGTGTCCCTGATATAGGACCGGGCCGAAATTGCGAATGGTCTTAGTACCTTATCTAAAAAAATAGCCGTATTACTGAAGAGGGATCCCCTCCCCGATACGATAGGTCGTCCCGGGGGGTCACAGAGGTCCTTATGTATTTTTGGTAATATGTACAGGACAGGAATTACCGGAGTTTCTACAATCAAAAATTCAGACAGCTTGTGATCAATGAGTCCCGTGGCCAGGGAGTCACTGATCACAAGCTGTAGCTCCTTCTGGAACCTTGTTGTCGGATTGCATGATAATCTCTCATAAACAGCCCCGTCGTCAAGTTGTCGAAGAATCTCGGCCCTATATTTTAAACTGTCCATTACCACAACCGCCCCACCCTTATCGGCTGGTTTGATTGTAATTAGAGTGTTTTTAGACAAAGCCGTAAGTGTTTTCCTTTCCATAAGTGTCATATTATGAGCTGTGGTGAATTTACAGTTCTTCTTCAATTTCTCTACATCACTTTGTACCAATTCAATGTACGACTCTATAAAGTGATTTCTATTGGGTGGCTGGAAATTGCTCTTATTATACAGTCCCATCTCTCTTAAAGTAAAACACCTCCCAGCATTGTCTATACTGTCTCTAGGTGTAACTGTTTTATCAGAAAAATAGGACGATAGTCTCAGTCTCCTAAAGAATCTCTGTAAATCACACTCAATTTCAAACCAGTCCGGGCCACTTGATGGGCAGAACGATAAACCTTTTGACAAAACCTTAATTTCAATATCTGATAGGGTAATAGAGGAAATGTTAACCACCAATTCCTTACTGTCTCTTAGTTCTCCTTCATGTTCCTGGTCCTCATTGTCGTGTTCCGTCCTGTACGTTGCTCCCGAGAAGTCCCTCCGTTTCTTATGTTTCCGGCCCCCTCGCCGGCCACGTTTCCGGGTGTGGTTTTGTCCACCCGTTCCTTGTCCAAAAAATTCTGTTGATTGGCTTTCTTAGACACCCCCGCTGCGGAGTCATCGGTGGATTCAGAGTCTGCAGTGGTGAAGCCAAAGTTTGATTGCTTTCTCTCTTGGGGTCTTCTCCGTCTCCTAGATGTATTGAACCTCTTGTTCCCATTACTGGGGTACTGATTCCGGCCCATCTGCCAAGAAAAAATTCGACCCACCTTGTAATCCTCTGCGTCCCGAAACCACTTAGTCCTTTTAGTAATCTCGATGTCACTCCTAAATCTTGCCAGATTTTCCTCCATCTTCATTTTCAAAGTGCCCCAATCCTGGGCAGTCAGCTGAGTCTTCACTTGGTGCTCCAGATCCGCAATGTTCTTCCTTATGGCGTTCATTTCTTCCTTTAAAAACTCAATGTTCAATAGCATAATATCAAATGCATATTTGTTAGAGATAGATTCAAACCTCATACAAAATTGTATATTGTCTGGCAGAAGTGTAGGTCTAAGATGGGGTCGTAGCCCACGTGGGATCCTTCGGGCCCTGTAGTACTCTGTCAGGGTTAACACATGTAGCTCAGATGAGATCAATCTTCTCCTCTCATTTTCCAATTTTCTCTTGAGCATATCAATAGTTGGTTTACTCAAAAAAGTGCTGTCCATACCTGTATCTGCTAAAATCCGGGCAGCATCATCATCGGTGTATGAAAAAGTTGTGGCACTCTCCAGATCACCCACCTCTGGATTCCTCATTCCTTCCATCTTTGGATCAGGGTGCACGTCAAGCCAGGTTCCAACAGTCCAAGAAATAAGCAGAGGGCTGACAGCACTCACTCTCCGGAGCGCACCGTCCAAATCCCGGGAACCATCCAGGACCATAGAAGTCACAAGCAAAAGAAGAACAGCGCTCCATCCAGGTGTGAAAATGTAAAAGAATAATTTTATTGCGCCATAAACAGCAACGTTTCGGCCCTAAAAGGCCTTTATCAAGCATACTATACAGAGCTTATGACCGGCTTTATATAGTGTGTATGCCACACAGGGCACCAATCACCATACAGCCGCCCACCACTCAGTAAAATTCACAGAGTATTACAAAAAACAAAGATCAGAACACATTAAAATATCATTCCCATACCACTTATAACTCCTTTATAAATCGCCAACAAATTTCCCTCATCCTCTTAGTAATAACCTAGTTTGTTATTAGTATCCCACATAGTCCACCCTCCCAGTGTCTATGTCAACCCAACCCTCCACCAATCATTACATAGCCATGTGGATCAACATAAACAGAGTAGAACCAATCGGATCCAATCTTCCAGTGGCGCCAGAGACGTCATGCCACCAATCTCCATCATCTTCACATAAGGATTCTGCTATCCAGCCTACCGCATAATCTCTGACATACTTCAGGGTTCCGGGTGTCATAGAGCGGCGCCACCGGTTCAGGTGCAACTCATTTCCCGGACACAGCGTAGCGGCGGACGGACACAGGAGCGCACCGCCAGCCGGAAGTGCCCGCATCACGTGACCGCGGGGCGGACCCACTACCCGCAGCGCACACCCCCGTCCATCTCCAGCGCTGCATCCGGCCAGAAGCGTCACCTAGGTGACCAGGACGCCGACCATCCAATAACACCCCTAAAGAGGCACAGATCCAAATATAGAAACATTAAAGCACATCTTTGTATATTGCCCACGAACCAACACTATATTAAATGTATTATATGTTAACCTAAATACTGACCAAAAGAACAAAGAAAGGAGAAGGGGAGGGAAGGGGGAGGAGGGAAGGGAACAAAGAAAACCAGAAAAAAGAGGAAAGAAAAAGGAGGAAATATAGTGTAAGCACCTTATAAATCAAAAGAAAATTTTAAAAACAACAGCAAAAGACATTAAAAACAGCATACAGTGATGATGAAGCCACCCGCTATCAGCACTCTAGAGGCCACAGGACAGTAAATTAAAATCAATATTCAAACCCCTAGGTTGCAGGGACCCTAGCGTGTAAATCCATCGCAGTTCTTTCTTTTTCAAAATCTGAACCCTGTTACCACCCCTCCTCAGAGCCGGGACGCTATCAATCACCCTAAATCTTAATTGGTTTACAGAGTGCCTGTTCTCAATAAAATGTTTAGGGACTGGTAATTCTGTGAGTCCCGTTCTCACCGTGCTCTTGTGTTTACTAATGCGGGCTCTCACCTCCATTGTTGTTTCACCAACATAGGCGAGCCCGCATGGGCACACAATCATGTACACCACATAGCTTGAGGAGCAGGTGTACCTTTCTTTTAGGAAAATTTTCTCTCCCGTATGGGGATGATAGAAAAATTCCCCTTTTAACATATTATTACAACAGGCACAGCCCAAGCATGGGAAATTCCCATGTTTGGCCGTACTCAGGGTAGTCTGAACCATGGATTTAGAGGCCCCAATGTCTGATTTAACCAATCGATCTTGAAAATTACGTCCCCTTCTATATGACATCATGGGATACATCACAAAATTTGGGACAGACGGAAGACCCCGCTGTAATAGGGTCCAATGTCTCTTGAGTATATTACTAACTCGTCCACTCACCAAATTATAGGTTGATACAAAAGGGATCCTCTCACATGCCTGTCGCACTCGGGTTTTCTTCCGAATACTCTCACGGGAGCATTCTATAGCCCTATTTTTATACCTCGCGACCTCACTCACTGGGTATCCCCTTGCAATGAACTTCTTACACATATCATCGAGCCGTGAGTCTATCCGCCCCTCATCAGAGACTATCCTCCTCACCCTTAGTAACTGACTCCAAGGAAGAGAACTAACCATTCTCCTTGGGTGATTACTATCAAAAGATAATAATCCGTTCCTGTCGGTTTCCTTCACAAAAATGTCTGTGCTCAATTTATTACCGTCCTTATAAACCAAGGTATCCAGGAACTGTACCTGTAGCGTGGAAGATGTTATTACTAAGAGGATGAGGGAAATTTGTTGGCGATTTATAAAGGAGTTATAAGTGGTATGGGAATGATATTTTAATGTGTTCTGATCTTTGTTTTTTGTAATACTCTGTGAATTTTACTGAGTGGTGGGCGGCTGTATGGTGATTGGTGCCCTGTGTGGCATACACACTATATAAAGCCGGTCATAAGCTCTGTATAGTATGCTTGATAAAGGCCTTTTAGGGCCGAAACGTTGCTGTTTATGGCGCAATAAAATTATTCTTTTACATTTTCACACCTGGATGGAGCGCTGTTCTTCTTTTGCTTGTGACTTCTATGGTCCTGGATGGTTCCCGGGATTTGGACGGTGCGCTCCGGAGAGTGAGTGCTGTCAGCCCTCTGCTTATTTCTTGGACTGTTGGAACCTGGCTTGACGTGCACCCTGATCCAAAGATGGAAGGAATGAGGAATCCAGAGGTGGGTGATCTGGAGAGTGCCACAACTTTTTCATACACCGATGATGATGCTGCCCGGATTTTAGCAGATACAGGTATGGACAGCACTTTTTTGAGTAAACCAACTATTGATATGCTCAAGAGAAAATTGGAAAATGAGAGGAGAAGATTGATCTCATCTGAGCTACATGTGTTAACCCTGACAGAGTACTACAGGGCCCGAAGGATCCCACGTGGGCTACGACCCCATCTTAGACCTACACTTCTGCCAGACAATATACAATTTTGTATGAGGTTTGAATCTATCTCTAACAAATATGCATTTGATATTATGCTATTGAACATTGAGTTTTTAAAGGAAGAAATGAACGCCATAAGGAAGAACATTGCGGATCTGGAGCACCAAGTGAAGACTCAGCTGACTGCCCAGGATTGGGGCACTTTGAAAATGAAGATGGAGGAAAATCTGGCAAGATTTAGGAGTGACATCGAGATTACTAAAAGGACTAAGTGGTTTCGGGACGCAGAGGATTACAAGGTGGGTCGAATTTTTTCTTGGCAGATGGGCCGGAATCAGTACCCCAGTAATGGGAACAAGAGGTTCAATACATCTAGGAGACGGAGAAGACCCCAAGAGAGAAAGCAATCAAACTTTGGCTTCACCACTGCAGACTCTGAATCCACCGATGACTCCGCAGCGGGGGTGTCTAAGAAAGGCAATCAACAGAATTTTTTGGACAAGGAACGGGTGGACAAAACCACACCCGGAAACGTGGCCGGCGAGGGGGCCGGAAACATAAGAAACGGAGGGACTTCTCGGGAGCAACGTACAGGACGGAACACGACAATGAGGACCAGGAACATGAAGGAGAACTAAGAGACAGTAAGGAATTGGTGGTTAACATTTCCTCTATTACCCTATCAGATATTGAAATTAAGGTTTTGTCAAAAGGTTTATCGTTCTGCCCATCAAGTGGCCCGGACTGGTTTGAAATTGAGTGTGATTTACAGAGATTCTTTAGGAGACTGAGACTATCGTCCTATTTTTCTGATAAAACAGTTACACCTAGAGACAGTATAGACAATGCTGGGAGGTGTTTTACTTTAAGAGAGATGGGACTGTATAATAAGAGCAATTTCCAGCCACCCAATAGAAATCACTTTATAGAGTCGTACATTGAATTGGTACAAAGTGATGTAGAGAAATTGAAGAAGAACTGTAAATTCACCACAGCTCATAATATGACACTTATGGAAAGGAAAACACTTACGGCTTTGTCTAAAAACACTCTAATTACAATCAAACCAGCCGATAAGGGTGGGGCGGTTGTGGTAATGGACAGTTTAAAATATAGGGCCGAGATTCTTCGACAACTTGACGACGGGGCTGTTTATGAGAGATTATCATGCAATCCGACAACAAGGTTCCAGAAGGAGCTACAGCTTGTGATCAGTGACTCCCTGGCCACGGGACTCATTGATCACAAGCTGTCTGAATTTTTGATTGTAGAAACTCCGGTAATTCCTGTCCTGTACATATTACCAAAAATACATAAGGACCTCTGTGACCCCCCGGGACGACCTATCGTATCGGGGAGGGGATCCCTCTTCAGTAATACGGCTATTTTTTTAGATAAGGTACTAAGACCATTCGCAATTTCGGCCCGGTCCTATATCAGGGACACGAGTGACTTTTTGAATAAAATCGAGGACGTGACTGTCTCTGAGACAACTATCTTGGCCTCATTTGACGTTGTGTCGTTATATACATCCATTGAGCACAATAAAGGATTGGAGGCTGTCTTCCACATGCTATCGGGCTCTGACGTGGCCCCAGAGTGTGCACGGCTTGTCCTCACATTGCTTGAATTCATCCTCAGGCGGAATTTTTTTCTGTTTGGGGATGAGTTCTTTTTGCAATTGAGGGGTACCGCCATGGGGTCCAACGTGGCCCCCACATATGCCAACATCTATATGGCGGTACTCGAGGACAGGTACGTGTACAATTCCAACCTCTGGCGCCATGTCAGAGCCTGGTGGCGTTATATAGATGACATCTTTTTGATATGGGAGGGGGACCTTAATGAGTTGGATAACTTCCATATGTTGTTGAACCAAATCTACCCTGAGTTAAAATTCACTTTGACATCTTCCACGCTACAGGTACAGTTCCTGGATACCTTGGTTTATAAGGACGGTAATAAATTGAGCACAGACATTTTTGTGAAGGAAACCGACAGGAACGGATTATTATCTTTTGATAGTAATCACCCAAGGAGAATGGTTAGTTCTCTTCCTTGGAGTCAGTTACTAAGGGTGAGGAGGATAGTCTCTGATGAGGGGCGGATAGACTCACGGCTCGATGATATGTGTAAGAAGTTCATTGCAAGGGGATACCCAGTGAGTGAGGTCGCGAGGTATAAAAATAGGGCTATAGAATGCTCCCGTGAGAGTATTCGGAAGAAAACCCGAGTGCGACAGGCATGTGAGAGGATCCCTTTTGTATCAACCTATAATTTGGTGAGTGGACGAGTTAGTAATATACTCAAGAGACATTGGACCCTATTACAGCGGGGTCTTCCATCTGTCCCAAATTTTGTGATGTATCCCATGATGTCATATAGAAGGGGACGTAATTTTCAAGATCGATTGGTTAAATCAGACATTGGGGCCTCTAAATCCATGGTTCAGACTACCCTGAGTACGGCCAAACATGGGAATTTCCCATGCTTGGGCTGTGCCTGTTGTAATAATATGTTAAAAGGGGAATTTTTCTATCATCCCCATACGGGAGAGAAAATTTTCCTAAAAGAAAGGTACACCTGCTCCTCAAGCTATGTGGTGTACATGATTGTGTGCCCATGCGGGCTCGCCTATGTTGGTGAAACAACAATGGAGGTGAGAGCCCGCATTAGTAAACACAAGAGCACGGTGAGAACGGGACTCACAGAATTACCAGTCCCTAAACATTTTATTGAGAACAGGCACTCTGTAAACCAATTAAGATTTAGGGTGATTGATAGCGTCCCGGCTCTGAGGAGGGGTGGTAACAGGGTTCAGATTTTGAAAAAGAAAGAACTGCGATGGATTTACACGCTAGGGTCCCTGCAACCTAGGGGTTTGAATATTGATTTTAATTTACTGTCCTGTGGCCTCTAGAGTGCTGATAGCGGGTGGCTTCATCATCACTGTATGCTGTTTTTAATGTCTTTTGCTGTTGTTTTTAAAATTTTCTTTTGATTTATAAGGTGCTTACACTATATTTCCTCCTTTTTCTTTCCTCTTTTTTCTGGTTTTCTTTGTTCCCTTCCCTCCTCCCCCTTCCCTCCCCTTCTCCTTTCTTTGTTCTTTTGGTCAGTATTTAGGTTAACATATAATACATTTAATATAGTGTTGGTTCGTGGGCAATATACAAAGATGTGCTTTAATGTTTCTATATTTGGATCTGTGCCTCTTTAGGGGTGTTATTGGATGGTCGGCGTCCTGGTCACCTAGGTGACGCTTCTGGCCGGATGCAGCGCTGGAGATGGACGGGGGTGTGCGCTGCGGGTAGTGGGTCCGCCCCGCGGTCACGTGATGCGGGCACTTCCGGCTGGCGGTGCGCTCCTGTGTCCGTCCGCCGCTACGCTGTGTCCGGGAAATGAGTTGCACCTGAACCGGTGGCGCCGCTCTATGACACCCGGAACCCTGAAGTATGTCAGAGATTATGCGGTAGGCTGGATAGCAGAATCCTTATGTGAAGATGATGGAGATTGGTGGCATGACGTCTCTGGCGCCACTGGAAGATTGGATCCGATTGGTTCTACTCTGTTTATGTTGATCCACATGGCTATGTAATGATTGGTGGAGGGTTGGGTTGACATAGACACTGGGAGGGTGGACTATGTGGGATACTAATAACAAACTAGGTTATTACTAAGAGGATGAGGGAAATTTGTTGGCGATTTATAAAGGAGTTATAAGTGGTATGGGAATGATATTTTAATGTGTTCTGATCTTTGTTTTTTGTAATACTCTGTGAATTTTACTGAGTGGTGGGCGGCTGTATGGTGATTGGTGCCCTGTGTGGCATACACACTATATAAAGCCGGTCATAAGCTCTGTATAGTATGCTTGATAAAGGCCTTTTAGGGCCGAAACGTTGCTGTTTATGGCGCAATAAAATTATTCTTTTACATTTTCACACCTGGATGGAGCGCTGTTCTTCTATTAATCCATCTGCATTCTCGCTGGCATAACATGCGTTTTGTGTCCCCGCCTCTAATACCGGCGTGAATCTTATCAATACCCCGCACTTTTAACTCATAGGGATTGCATTTATGTTTTTCTCTGAAGTGTCTGGGGATTGTTTTTAGGTTTTTAATCTCTTTCTCGTCCTTTGCAGCTATGATTTCTCTCACGTGCTCACGTGTGCGTACACGTAGCTCCCTGGATGTGAGCCCTATGTAAATAAGGTCACACGTACATCTGGCATAATATATAACATATGTACTCTTACATGAGATAAATTCCTTAATTTTAAACTCCCGTCCCCCATCTGAGGATATAAATGAGGTGGCACGCTGATGGTTTCTGCACGCCATGCAATCCATGCACGGGAAAAAGCCAATCCTTGGTTTCCTACCCCCTACAATCTCAAGGGGTCTTGCCACATAGTGGCTTCTGACAAGTATATCGCGCAAATTGTGACTGCGCCTAGCCGTCATCAGTGGATTTTTTGATAGATGCTGATTCAAAACAGGGTCTGTTTTTAAGACGGGCCAATGCTTAGATAATATTCTCCTTATATCTTCCCAATTTGCATTGGAGGTAGTAATGAATCTAGTGCTTCCTTGTTGTGTCTTTTTACCCATCTTTTTGTTTTCAGACACAAAATGGCAATGGTCCTGAGATAGTAAGGAGGTCCTGTTGGTACATTTAGCCCTTCTGTATCCTTTTTTGATACATCTTTTACTGTATCCACGTTCACTGAATCTCTCCCCAAGGTCCACAGCCTGACGCTCAAAAGCCTCATCAGAAGTGCAAATTCTCCTCATCCGGAGAAATTGGCCCACAGGCACAGCTCTGACGGTTGAGCTTAGGTGTGCAGAGGATGCGTGAAGTAAAGCATTCACTGAAGTTTCCTTCCTATGCACATCCATACCCAATGAACCATCAGGCTGTACCTGTATTCTGAGGTCGAGAAAAGAGATATCACTATGATGCCAAGAATAGGTGAGTCTGATGTTGAGGTCATTGCGGTTCAACCCGGAAATAAATAAATCTAAATCACTAACCGATCCCTGCCATATGAAAAAGATATCATCTATGAAGCGGTACCATCCTAGAATTTGGGGGGCGGCATGTGCGTCGTCTTGAAAAATTTTTCTCTCCCAAAATCCCAAAAATAAATTTGCATACGAAGGCGCACATGCCGCCCCCATCGCGGTACCCCGCTTCTGCAGGAAAAAACGGTCCTTAAATGTAAAGAAATTATGTTCCAGGATGAACCGCAACAAGTCCAACACCAGATCTCTGACATCCGGATCTATATTACTCGACTCCAGAAAAAAGGCCGCCGCCCTCAGACCATCCTCGTGATCGATGCACGTGTACAATGTTTCTACGTCCACCGTCACGAGGAGCATGTCAGATTCAATATGTAAGCCATCCAGGCGTCTAAGGACGTCCGTAGTGTCCCTGACATAGGAGGGCAACGTCTCTACCTGTGTTCTAAGATAGTAGTCAATATATTTACACAGTGGTTCGTTCAGCCCCCCTATGCCAGAGACAATCGGACGCCCTGGAGGATTCCGAGCATCCTTGTGGACCTTGGGGAGAAGGTAAAACGTGGGTACACGCGGGAATTCAACAGTAAGGCCATCTCGTAGAAACACATTCCTTGCCTGGCTCACACCTTAAACCTGGTGGTGCAGTGCTTCCTGAAAAGTTACCCGGGGTTACCCAACCTGCTCCTCAAAGTGCGCAGACTTTGCTCGCATATCCGCCGTTCGCCCGTACACTCCAGCCGTATGCAGAACTATCAGCGGTCTTTGAACCTTCCCCAGCATCGCCTAATCATCGACATTGCAACAAGGTGGAACTCCACACTGCACATGCTTCAGAGACTGTGCGAACAGAGGCGTGCTGTTATGTTTTTGTGGGAGGATACACATACACGGGCAGGCAGTTGGATGGCAGACATGGAGTTGTCAGGTGTGCAGTGGTCGAAGCTACAAGACCTGTGTCAAGTCCTTCAGTGTTTTGAGGAATGCACACGGCTGGTTAGTGCAGACAACGCCATAATAAGCATGAGCATCCCCCTAATGCGTCTGCTGATGCAAAGTTTGACGCACATAAAGGAGCAGGCGTCTGCAGCCGAGGAAGAGGAAAGCCTTGATGACAGTCAGCCATTGTCTGGTCAGGGACGTGTTGAGGATGCGGTAGCGGGCGAAGAGGAGGAGGAGGACGAGGAGGATGATGGGGATGAGTACTTTTTGAATGAGGAAGCTTCTCCTGGGCCAACAGAAATTAGTGGCGTTGCAAGGCCGGGTTCTGTTTTTTTAAGGGAGACAAGTGACGTAGATTTGCCTGTAACTGCCCCTCCAACCAGCACAACCGCAGATTTGACAACTGGAACTTTGGCCCACATGGCGAATTATGCCTTACGTATCCGCAAAAGGGACACACGCATTATTAAAATGATGAGCGATGATGATTACTGGTTGGCCTGCATCCTTGACCCTCGCTATAAAGGCAAATTTCAAAATATTATGCCACATGAGAACCTCGAACAAATATTAGCAACCAAACAAGCTACTCTTGTAGACCGTTTGATTCAGGCATTCCAGCACACAGCGCCGGTGATGGTTCTCACACAAGCTGCAGGGGGCTACATGGCAGAGGTGTTCGAGGTGCACAGATCAGAAGTGGCGTTGGACAGAGGGGTTTTCTGACCAGGTTGTGGAGTGATTTTGCAATGACCGCAGACAGGACAGGTACTGCAGCATCTATTTAAAGTGACAGGAGACAACATTTGTCCAGTATGGTTACTAACTATTTTTCATCCCTTATCGATGTTCTCCCTCAACCGTCATTCCCATTTGATTACTGGGCATCCAAATTAGACACCTGGCCTGAATTGGCAGAATATGCATTGCAGGAGCTTGCTTGCCCAGCAGCTAGTGTGCTATCAGAAAGAGTATTCAGTGCTGCTGGTTCAATATTAACCGAAAAAAGGACTCGTCTGGCTACCCAAAATGTGGATAATCTCACCTTCATTAAAATGAACCACTCCTGGATTTCAAATTATTTTGCCCCACCTTTCCCGGCTGACACCTAGCTTTCCTATAAAAAGTGCTTGCTTGTGGACTGGTCTTACTGAGTGTTCCAATCTGTTAATTTGCAGCAGCTGTTTGTCCAGCATACAACATGTTTACACCTCCCGCAATGTGAAAACTCCCCCCACGGGGCCGTGGTCTCACCACTTGGCTCAAGCACCCGTTACAGTGATGTTTGTCTGAAGAGGTGGGTGTGCCCGCTTTTGGTCGACGGCACTGCCACTGGGTCCCTCATAGTACAATGTAGTGTCTCTGGCGGTGGTGGTGCGCACCCAACGTCAGACACACCGTTGTAACATGAGGGGCCCTGGGGCGGTACCGCCGGCCACAAGAGAGTTGCCCCCCCCCAGCTCAAACTGTGCTCTACCACGTGCAAAATTAGCTCGGAAAGCTCCACCAATGTTTAGTCTATTCGCTGACATCATTCAATGTCTGGCACTGACAATACCAATTTGTAGACATCTATGATGCTACTTAAAGTAGTCTGGGTCAGTGTCCTATATTGGCACCATTAAATATTTACTGCCAAATTACTATGTCACAAACTCAGAAGATGAGCACACCACGGTACCTAAGTATGCCACCCTTTTTTTTTTTTTGGGGTTGTTTTGCGAGACATTAACATCTATTTATATTTTGGGAGTACTAACTGTGTCAGACACTCCTTGCAATACTCCTCCACTGACCACAATGCTGCCTGCCTGTGTATCCATGTAACCGATGTAAAACTGCCATGAGCCTATTGTTTGTTATTTTAGGCCTTTGTTAGCCTGTCTGCGGTCCCTCCTTGCAATACTCCTCCGCTGACCACAATGCTGCCTGCCTGTGTATCCATGTAACCGATTTAAAACTGCCATGAGCCTATTGTGTGTTATTTTAGGCCTTTGATAGCCTGTCTGCGGCCCCTACTTGCATTACTCCTCCACTGACCACAATGCTGCCTGCCTGTGTATCCATGTAACCGATTTAAAACTGCCATGAGCCTATTGTTTGTTATTTTAGGCCTTTGTTAGCCTGTCTGCGGTCCCTACTTGCAATACTCCTCCTCCGCTGACCACAAAGCTGCCTGTGTATCCATGTAACCGATGTTAAACTGCCATGAGCCTATTGTTTGTTATTTTAGGCATTTGATAGCCTGTCTGCGGTCCCTACTTGCATTACTCCTCCACTGACCACAAAGCTGCCTGTGTATCCATGTAACCTATTTTAAACTGCCTTGAGCCTATTTTTAGGTATTTTAGGCCTAGTAAGCCTGTCTGCGGTGCCTCCTTGCAATCCTCCTCCACTGACCACAACAATGCTGCCCGTATACCCCTGGAACCTATTTTACAGTGCATAGAGCCTATTTTTTTATTTTATTTAATATTAATAAAGCCATGATGGACTACGCTGTTCCATGCTATGAGCTACCCAGTTGACAATTCTTTTGCAAGAAAAGCCATCCCACCCCTCCAACAGCATGTAAAAGACCGCATTGTCCATGCACTCTGTCAATCTGTGAGTCCAAAGGTACACCTGACAACAGACACATGGACCTGTAGGCATGGCCACGGAAGGTTACGTGTCCTTTATGGCGCAATGGGTTAATGTCTTGGATGCATGGTCCACACAGGGGACAGCCTGCTAAGTCTGTCTGCAGTCCCAAATTCAAGTTGTCCTCAACTGAATACAGCTGAGCTTCAACCTTCTGGCTCTCATTAAGTGCTGTTTTTTTTACAAAAATTGGTGTTTAGGGCCTACTAACGGTGTCTGCCCCTGCCTGGTGTTTGTCCTCAACTGAATACAGCTGAGCTTCTACCTTCTGGCTCTCATTAAGTGCTGTGTTTTTAAAAATTGGTAGTTAGGGCCTACTAACGGTGTCTGCCCCTGCCTGGTGTTTCTCCTCAACTGAATACAGCTGAGCTTCAACCTTCTGGCTCTCATTAAGTGCTGTTTAAAAAAAAAAAAAATGGTGCTTAGGGCCTGCTAACGGTGTCTGCCCCTGCCTGGTGTTTGTCTGCAACTGAATACAGCTGAGCTTCTACCTTCTGGCTCTCATTAAGTACTGGTTTTTTTTAAATTGGTATTTAGGGCCTACTAACGGTGTCTGCCCCTGCCTGGTGTTTGTCCTCAACTGAATACAGCTGAGCTTCTACCTTCTGGCTCTCATTAAGTGCTGTGTTTTTAAAAATTGGTGTTTAGCGCCTACTAACGGTGTCTGCCCCTGCCTGGTGTTTGTCCTCAACTGAATACAGCTGAGCTTCTACCTTCTGGCTCTCATTAAGTGCTGTGTTTTTAAAAATTGGTAGTTAGGGCCTACTAACGGTGTCTGCCCCTGCCTGGTGTTTGTCCTCAACTGAATACAGCTGAGCTTCAACCTTCTGGCTCTCATTAAGTGCTGTTTAAAAAAAAAAAAAAATGGTGTTTAGGGCCTACTAACGGTGTCTGCCCCTGCCTGATGTTTGTCTGCAACTGAATACAGCTGAGCTTCTACCTTCTGGCTCTCATTAAGTGCTGTTTTTTTTAAAATTGGTGTTTAGGGCCTACTAACGGTGTCTGCCCCTGCCTGGTGTTTGTCCTCAACTGAATACAGCTGAGCTTCTACCTTCTGGCTCTCATTAAGTGCTGTGTTTTTAAAAATTGGTGTTTAGCGCCTACTAACCGTGTCTGCCCCTGCCTGGTGTTTGTCCTCAACTGAATACAGCTGAGCTTCTACCTTCTGGCTCTCATTAAGTGCTGTATTTTTAAAAATTGGTGTTTAGGGCCTACTAACGGTGTCTGCCCCTGCCTGGTGTTTCTTCTCAACTGAATACAGCTGAGCTTCAACCTTCTGGCTCTCATTAAGTGCTGTTTAAAAAAAAAAAAAATGGTGCTTAGGGCCTGCTAACGGTGTCTGCCCCTGCCTGGTGTTTGTCTGCAACTGAATACAGCTGAGCTTCTACCTTCTGGCTCTCATTAAGTACTGGTTTTTTTTAAATTGGTATTTAGGGCCTACTAACGGTGTCTGCCCCTGCCTGGTGTTTGTCCTCAACTGAATACAGCTGAGCTTCTACCTTCTGGCTCTCATTAAGTGCTGTGTTTTTAAAAATTGGTGTTTAGCGCCTACTAACGGTGTCTGCCCCTGCCTGGTGTTTGTCCTCAACTGAATACAGCTGAGCTTCAACCTTCTGGCTCTCATTAAGTGCTGTTTAAAAAAAAAAAAAAATGGTGTTTAGGGCCTACTAACGGTGTCTGCCCCTGCCTGATGTTTGTCTGCAACTGAATACAGCTGAGCTTCTACCTTCTGGCTCTCATTAAGTGCTGTTTTTTTTAAAATTGGTGTTTAGGGCCTACTAACGGTGTCTGCCCCTGCCTGGTGTTTGTCCTCAACTGAATACAGCTGAGCTTCTACCTTCTGGCTCTCATTAAGTGCTGTGTTTTTAAAAATTGGTGTTTAGCGCCTACTAACCGTGTCTGCCCCTGCCTGGTGTTTGTCCTCAACTGAATACAGCTGAGCTTCTACCTTCTGGCTCTCATTAAGTGCTGTATTTTTAAAAATTGGTGTTTAGGGCCTACTAACGGTGTCTGCTCCTGCCTGGTGTTTGTCTGCAACTGAATACAGCTGAGCTTCTACCTTCTGGCTCTCATTAGGTGCTGTTTTTTTTTTTTTTTAAATGGTGTTTAGGGCCTACTAACGGTGTCTGCCCCTGCCTGGTGTTTGTCCTCAACTGAATACAGCTGAGCTTCTACCTTCTGGCTCTCATTAAGTTCTGTTTTTTGTTTTTTTTTAAATGGTGTTTAAGGCCTACTAACGGTGTCTGCCCCTGCCTGGTGTTTGTCCTCAACTGAATACAGCTGAGCTTCTACCTTCTGGCTCTCATTAAGTGCTGTTTTTTTAAAAATTGGTGTTTAGGGCCTACTAACGGTGTCTGCCCCTGCCTGGTGTTTGTCCTCAACTGAATACAGCTGAGCTTCTACCTTCTGGCTCTCATTAAGTGCTGTGTTTTTAAAAATTGGTGTTTAGGGCCTACTAACGGTGTCTGCCCCTGCCTGGTGTTTGTCCTCAACTGAATACAGCTGAGCTTCTACCTTCTGGCTCTCATTAAGTGCTGTTTTTTGTTTTTTTTTAAATGGTGTTTAGGGCCTACTAACGGTGTCTGCCCCTGCCTGATGTTTGTCTGCAACTGAATACAGCTGAGCTTCTACCTTCTGGCTCTCATTAAGTGCTGTTTTTTTAAAAATTGGTGTTTAGGGCCTACTAACGGTGTCTGCCCCTGCCTGGTGTTTGTCCTCAACTGAATACAGCTGAGCTTCAACCTTCTGGCTCTCATTAAGTGCTGTTTAAAAAAAAAAAAAAATGGTGTTTAGGGCCTACTAACGGTGTCTGCCCCTGCCTGATGTTTGTCTGCAACTGAATACAGCTGAGCTTCTACCTTCTGGCTCTCATTAAGTGCTGTTTTTTTTAAAATTGGTGTTTAGGGCCTACTAACGGTGTCTGCCCCTGCCTGGTGTTTGTCCTCAACTGAATACAGCTGAGCTTCTACCTTCTGGCTCTCATTAAGTGCTGTGTTTTTAAAAATTGGTGTTTAGCGCCTACTAACCGTGTCTGCCCCTGCCTGGTGTTTGTCCTCAACTGAATACAGCTGAGCTTCTACCTTCTGGCTCTCATTAAGTGCTGTATTTTTAAAAATTGGTGTTTAGGGCCTACTAACGGTGTCTGCCCCTGCCTGGTGTTTCTCCTCAACTGAATACAGCTGAGCTTCAACCTTCTGGCTCTCATTAAGTGCTGTTTAAAAAAAAAAAAAATGGTGCTTAGGGCCTGCTAACGGTGTCTGCCCCTGCCTGGTGTTTGTCTGCAACTGAATACAGCTGAGCTTCTACCTTCTGGCTCTCATTAAGTACTGGTTTTTTTTAAATTGGTATTTAGGGCCTACTAACGGTGTCTGCCCCTGCCTGGTGTTTGTCCTCAACTGAATACAGCTGAGCTTCTACCTTCTGGCTCTCATTAAGTGCTGTGTTTTTAAAAATTGGTGTTTAGCGCCTACTAACGGTGTCTGCCCCTGCCTGGTGTTTGTCCTCAACTGAATACAGCTGAGCTTCTACCTTCTGGCTCTCATTAAGTGCTGTGTTTTTAAAAATTGGTAGTTAGGGCCTACTAACGGTGTCTGCCCCTGCCTGGTGTTTGTCCTCAACTGAATACAGCTGAGCTTCAACCTTCTGGCTCTCATTAAGTGCTGTTTAAAAAAAAAAAAAAATGGTGTTTAGGGCCTACTAACGGTGTCTGCCCCTGCCTGATGTTTGTCTGCAACTGAATACAGCTGAGCTTCTACCTTCTGGCTCTCATTAAGTGCTGTTTTTTTTAAAATTGGTGTTTAGGGCCTACTAACGGTGTCTGCCCCTGCCTGGTGTTTGTCCTCAACTGAATACAGCTGAGCTTCTACCTTCTGGCTCTCATTAAGTGCTGTGTTTTTAAAAATTGGTGTTTAGCGCCTACTAACCGTGTCTGCCCCTGCCTGGTGTTTGTCCTCAACTGAATACAGCTGAGCTTCTACCTTCTGGCTCTCATTAAGTGCTGTATTTTTAAAAATTGGTGTTTAGGGCCTACTAACGGTGTCTGCTCCTGCCTGGTGTTTGTCTGCAACTGAATACAGCTGAGCTTCTACCTTCTGGCTCTCATTAGGTGCTGTTTTTTTTTTTTTTAAATGGTGTTTAGGGCCTACTAACGGTGTCTGCCCCTGCCTGGTGTTTGTCCTCAACTGAATACAGCTGAGCTTCTACCTTCTGGCTCTCATTAAGTTCTGTTTTTTGTTTTTTTTTAAATGGTGTTTAAGGCCTACTAACGGTGTCTGCCCCTGCCTGGTGTTTGTCCTCAACTGAATACAGCTGAGCTTCTACCTTCTGGCTCTCATTAAGTGCTGTTTTTTTAAAAATTGGTGTTTAGGGCCTACTAACGGTGTCTGCCCCTGCCTGGTGTTTGTCCTCAACTGAATACAGCTGAGCTTCTACCTTCTGGCTCTCATTAAGTGCTGTGTTTTTAAAAATTGGTGTTTAGGGCCTACTAACGGTGTCTGCCCCTGCCTGGTGTTTGTCCTCAACTGAATACAGCTGAGCTTCTACCTTCTGGCTCTCATTAAGTGCTGTTTTTTGTTTTTTTTTAAATGGTGTTTAGGGCCTACTAACGGTGTCTGCCCCTGCCTGATGTTTGTCTGCAACTGAATACAGCTGAGCTTCTACCTTCTGGCTCTCATTAAGTGCTGTTTTTTTAAAAATTGGTGTTTAGGGCCTACTAACGGTGTCTGCCCCTGCCTGGTGTTTGTCCTCAACTGAATACAGCTGAGCTTCTACCTTCTGGCTCTCATTAAGTGCTGTGTTTTTAAAAATTGGTGTTTAGGGCCTACTAACGGTGTCTGCCCCTGCCTGGTGTTTGTCCTCAACTGAATACAGCTGAGCTTCTACCTTCTGGCTCTCATTAAGTGCTGTTTTTTGTTTTTTTTTAAATGGTGTTTAGGGCCTACTAACGGTGTCTGCCCCTGCCTGGTGTTTGTCCTCAACTGAATACAGCTGAGCTTCTACCTTCTGGCTCTCATTAAGTGCTGTGTTTTTAAAAATTGGTAGTTAGGGTCTACTAACGGTGTCTGCCCCTGCCTGGTGTTTGTCCTCAACTGAATACAGCTGAGCTTCAACCTTCTGGCTCTCATTAAGTGCTGTTTTTTAAAAAATTGGTGTTTAGGGCCTAGTAACGGTGTCTGCCCCTGCCTGGTGTTTGTCCTCAACTGAATACAGCTGAGCTTCTACCTTCTGGCTCTCATTAAGTGCTGTTTTAAAAAAAAAAATTGGAGTTTAGGGCCTACTAATGGTGTCTGCCCCTGCCTGGTGTTTGTCCTCAACTGAATACAGCTGAGCTTCTACCTTCTGGCTCTCATTAAGTGCTGTGTTTTAAAAAATTTGTAGTTAGGGCCTACTAACGGTGTCTGCCCCTGCCTGGTGTTTGTCCTCAACTGAATACAGCTGAGCTTCTACCTTCTGGCTCTCATTAAGTGCTGTTTGAAAAAAAAAATGGTGTTTAGGGCCTACTAATGGTGTCTGCCCCTGCCTGGTGTTTGTCCTCAACTGAATACAGCTGAGCTTCTACCTTCTGGCTCTCATTAAGTGCTGTGTTTTTAAAAATTGGTAGTTAGGGCCTACTAACGGTGTCTGCCCCTGCCTGGTGTTTGTCCTCAACTGAATACACCTGAGCTTCTACCTTCTGGCTCTCATTAAGTGCTGTTTTTTTTAAAAAAATGGTGTTTAGGGCCTACTAACGGTGTCTGCCCCTGCCTGGTGTTTGTCCTCAACTGAATACAGCTGAGCTTCTACCTTCTGGCTCTCATTAAGTGCTGTTTTTTAAAAATTGGTAGTTAGGGCCTACTAACGGTGTCTGCCCCTGCCTGGTGTTTGTCCTCAACTGAATACAGCTGAGCTTCTACCTTCTGGCTCTCAATAAGTGCTGTGTTTTTAAAAATTGGTAGTTAGGGCCTACTAACGGTGTCTGCCCCTCCCTGGTGTTGACCTCAACTGAATACAGCTGAGCTTCTACCTTCTGGCTCTCATTAAGTGCTGTTTTTTTTTTTTTAAATTGGTGTTTAGGGCCTACTAACGGTGTCTGCCCCTGCCTGGTGTTTGTCCTCAACTGAATAAAGCAGAGCTTCAACCATCTGGCTTTCGGCCTATAGTATCAGATATTAAACTGCATTTGGCCTTCAACTTTGGTTACGGCCTACTAACGGTATCTGCCCCTCCCTGGTGTTTGTCCTCAACTGAATAAAGCTGAGCTTCGACCTTCTGGCTCTCATTAAGTGTTTTGTTTTTTTTTAAATGGTGGTTACGGCCTACTAACGGTGTCTGCCGCTCCCTGGTGTTGTCCTCAACTGAATAAAGCTGAGCTTCCACCTTCTGGCTTTCGGCTTATAGTATCAGATATTAAACTGCATTTGGCCTTCAACTTTGGTTACGGCCTACTAACGGTGTCTGCCCCTCCCTGGTGTTTGTCCTCAACTGAATAAAGCTGAGCTTCGACCTTCTGGCTCTCATTAAGTGTTTTTTTTTTTTTTAAATGGTGGTTACGGCCTACTAACGGTGTCTGCCGCTCCCTGGTGTTGTCCTCAACTGAATAAAGCTGAGCTTCAACCTTCTGGCTCTCATTAAGTGCTGTTTTTTAAAAAATTGGTGGTTAGGGCCTACTAACGGTATCTGCCCCTCCATGGTTTTTGTCCTCAACTGAATAAAGCTGAGCTTCAACCTTCTGGCTTTTGGCCTACAGTAGCAGATATTAAACTGCATTTGGCCTATTAGTGTGTTTGGGCCCTTAAAACAGTGTCTGCTGCTTCTGGGTTTGCTACTCCACTGAACAAAGCAATGCCGCCTGTTCAGTCCTGTTACCAATTTTGAACTGCATTTAGCCTACTTTATTCTTTGGCCCTATATCTGTTTCCTCCTCATCCTGCCCATTGCCCAGCCACTGCTAGATGAGTCTGCTGGTACATTGACCCAGACCACTACATTCCCCTTGCACTCTACACAGCCAGAATCTGACCCTGCTGAAAGTAAGGTTCCCCTTCCCGCATGTTATACCACCTTATACAGGGACAAAGAGGAAGGTGCAGATGAAAGTGCAGGTTCCTTCATCAGGTGGGGGGGGCATACTCGTTGGCGACGTCACTGGCACAGGGCCCCTCAGAGTACGCAAAAGTGTCGCTGCTGGTGGGAGGCGCCCCCGCCGTGCAAACACACCGCTGTACTTTGAGGGGCCCTGTGCCAGTGCCAATGCGAACGAGTGGGCCCCCCTGCTTGCTCAGGATCACAGCACTTGCAACGTTGAAATACTTACCTCTCCCTGCTCCACCGCCGTGACGTAGTCCACGTTTCCTGGGCCCACTAAAGCCTTGAACCAGCCCTACCCCCCACAACTTTTGCCAAATGACCCCCAATTTCCTATGCCCAACTATTATTATAAAGTTAATTAAGATTGACAAGCTTCAGAAACAAGAATGGATGTTTTTGGCATTAAAATGGGCACTGTAGGTGTTTTCCTGGCCTCCACTCACTGCCGACTATGCTTCCCCATTGACTTGCAATGGGTTTCGTGTTTCGGTCGATCCCCGACTTTTAGCGATAATCGGCCGACTGCACTCGACTCGACTCTGGACAAAGTCGGGTTTCACAAAACCCGACTCGATCTTAAAAAAATGAAAGTCGCTCAACCCTATTGATCACCATTTAGTACATCTGGTGCTGTTCTGCTTTATGGCTGGACATCCCCAAACAGTCTGTCTAGCTTATATAAGTTTATGTCAGCTATTTTAAGCAATTGATTATAGTGTATATATTAGCTGTGGATATATGAGTATACATGAGTATATATAATTATATAGGAGTATATACGCAAGTGAGATCTATATGATATATATATTTCCATCACACTATTACCCTACTGGATCCTGCACAGGCTGCCCTGTATTCTACCCGACACAGGTCCGCTACAGCATATGATAGGTGCATCATCAAAAAACCATCCAATGGTGTTCCCTACTGTGAGAATATTTGGTTGAACAAGCCTAAAAAGCTCAACAATAAACTCCAGATGAAAGGCAAAGAGTGCAAGTTTATAATATGTAGGGGTGTTGTGAAATTATATATCTGCAGGATATCTATCTATCTATCTATCTATCTATCTATCTATCTATATATCTATCTGCCTGTCTATCTGTCTGTCTATCTATCTATCTAAGAGTGAAAAAAGTCAGAGGCAGCACACCATTGCAAATAAGTTTCAAAAAGTGTTCAGGTTTTAATAGCCCATCATGGCGACGTTTCAGCTCATGGAGAGCCTTTCTCAAGCCTTGAGAAAGGCTCTCCATGAGCTGAAACATCACCATGATGGGCTATTAAAACCTGAACACTTTTTGAAACTTATTTGCAATGGTATGCTACCTCTGACTTTTTGGACTCTTATTATAAGGTTTGGTACATGCCTGAGGGGCTTTGCACTCAGAATTTGTTTTTCTGTGCTGCTCTCACTTTTTGCAATTATCTATCTATCTATCTATCTATCTATCTATCTATCTATCTATCTATCTATCTATCTATCTATCTATCTATTATCAGTGTTTTGGCTGTGAAAGTCCTGTGCTTGACTGATGTAATTTCCTGGTTCATTTGAGATGTGCATGTAAAAATTAATTGTATAGCTGGTTTCTGTCTCTAACAGCAGCAAACAATGCTATCGCCAATTGCTGTTGCTTAACTCTTAACTGCATGTGTCATTCACTAACAGTGGTATTTAAGTGCCGCAATCCAAACAGGACCTTAGTTCGGGCACCCATAAGCCGATGCTCAGAGCCGATGAACTGCTATGACTACCAGGGACTTTCTGAAGGCCCTAGTGCCTGTCATGTGATATCTTCTGTGAAATCAAACCTGTGATTTTTGCTATATGCTGGAATACTGTGGTTTTTATGTACTGTATGTAGTACTAGTGATTAGGGGATTTGAACCTACGATTGTCTAACGGGACTAACAAATATAGTAAAAAATAGAAACAAATGTTTTAATAATGTAAAAAATATATAAAAATTTTTATCACCCCCTGTTAGGTGTCGATTTCCTGCCACTGCACAGGGGGAATCTTGAACCATTTCCCATTCTCCTCCAGCCACAGTGGAGCCTGCTCAGCAGAGACGTGGGTCCCAGCGTCTGGCTCAAGCTAATACTGTGCAACTGGTTACTGCTGTCCTTCCAGGCTCAGCCATCACAACCAGTACTGATCAGCGGCGAGCGGGTGCTCCTGGGACTAAGTCCTGCTTTTCTTCTTCTGAGCATGCCCAAGGGACGACCTCCCATTGGAGGTCAGGAATCACATGCTCAGGTCCTGTAGAAGCTCCTATTGGACCACTAGGAAGGTCCCTGAGAGCTTCTGCTATGAAAGGTTTGCATGGCTGCACGTCCATGCGCTAGTATAAACCTGTTATCGTGGGTGTGGCTGTATGCCTGTTCTAGTGATTGCGCCTTAATCATTCCCATTCCTAGTGTTGTTGAATGCTCGCGAATGTTGGAGCTACCTAGCGCCTGACAGTGCTATCCTAGACACAAGAGCACGATCCTACTGCGTCAAACCAGCAGCGACCGCCAGTGCGGCACTGTGCACAATCAGTGCGCTTTCCTAGCCTTAGTTAGGGTGGTTAGTGGCATTCGCCAGAGCGGCCCTGTGCGCACTCTGCAGTAATCTTTAATCAGTCCTGATAACCAGTCATTGAAGGGTGGGAACTCCGGCTTGATCTCAGCATCTGACTCAGGGCATCCTCAGGCGTGGGCTCAAAAGCCACCGAGGGTCAGAGCGAGATCAATCTTCAGCATAGTGGGGGAGAGTTTCAGGGATCCCACTAGCGTCCATCTGCTGCACCCTGTGACTGCTAAGAGGGCACAGCATTTCTTTTGTTTCCCTGCGACTCTGTGAAGCAACAGAGTTTGCATCAGTTCATGCCAGGTGACGGAACCCACGTTTATTCTGGCGTAGTACCGCCATATAGTGCTGCCATTACCTAGCAGCAGGTTCAATCTCTGCATGGTGGACCTGGGCTGCGAACGCACCTTTTACTATCTTTATATTTATTCGGTGCATTTCGCCAGCCCTAACATTTTTCTAGCACCAGAGTCTGGCTAGTAATGGTGACCAGTGACTGCTGCGGTACATCCAGCAGCTGGAGGGCAGGTTGGCGGCTGTCAAGCGCACAACCTCAGCTGTGGATGTTACCGCAGTAGCTGCTCAGGCTGCTAGTGTGGCTGCAGCTACTTTGTCCACTGCCACCCCTGTTCTGACCTTATCCCGCCTTCCGCTGCCAGATAGGTACTCTGGCGATTGCAAGTCATGCAGGGGATTCGTGAACTAGTGTGTGATATACCTTGAGCTCCTGGCTGCATGTTTCCCCTCAGAGTGGGCTAAAGTGGGATTCATTATATCTCTCTTGTCAGACAGGGCGTTGGAGTGGGCTACGCCGCTGTGGGAGTATGACGATCATGTGGTACAGAGTGCTTTGCGGTTCCTGAGCACTGAAACAGGTCTATTTGGTACCTCAAGTCACTCATGCTACGGCGCTCCAACTGATGGCACTGACACAGGGCTCATCCTTGGTCAGCCATTTTTCTGTCCACTTCCAGACTTTAGCATCTGAGCTGGAGTGGCCAGGTAAAGCCCTCATCCCTGTATTTTGGAGGGGGCTGGCTGACCATGTGAAGGACGCTTTGGCCACTAGGGAGATTACCGCCACACTGGAGGAGCTAATAGCTGTATCAACTCGCATCAACCTTCATTTTAATGAGCGAAGGTTGGAGCGAGCCCAATGTAGGCAGAGGTTTCTGCTGGCTTCCACCTTCGCAATACCTCTGGAATCTCTGGTCCAGGTGTCCGAGCCACATGAAGCCATGGAGGTGTCACGAGTGGGATCTAAGTCCCGGACCACTCGTGCACTCAAGGTCAGTCATGTCTGCCGGCAGTCAGGACATCCTGCCTCCAGTTATCCCCAGCGGTCGGGAAAATGTCAGCACCTAGTGGTTGTAGAAGGAGGTACACTGGACATGGCAACATTTACCTCCAAGCTGTCCTTCAAGGGGACAATTTCCATTGGCCCATTCACTCTTATGGTAGAGCTTTGCATGGATTCTGGAGCGGAAGCAATTTTATGTCATCCGCCTTCGCCCAACGGCACGCAATACCCCTGGTGATGTTCGCCAAAGAACATTTGTGCTGATACTCTCCCCCGCTCTGTAGTGTCATCTGAGGAGGAGGAGCCTCAGCTTATTGTCCCTTCAGAGAGCCTGAGAACTGTGGCTCCGGTTTCCCTAGAGTCTGTGCCCCCGGGCAAGACTTTTGTGCCATCTAATTTGCGACTGGAGGTTCTCTCTTGGGCTCACTCGTCCAGGGTGGGTGGACATTTTGGGACCAAGAGGACATCTGAGCTTCTGGTGAGGACGTACTGGTGACCGCATATGGCCCGTGATGTCGGAGACTATATTCGGGCATGCGTCTCCTTTGCCAAGAATAAGTCTCCTCGACAACGGCCTACTGGGTTACTTAACCCTCTGCTGGTGGTAGTCAGGCCTTGGGAGATGGTCGAGATGGACTTCGTGGTGGGCTTACCCAAGTCCCGTAGCTGCACCATTATTTGGGTAGTCACCGACCATCTTTCCAAAATTGTGCACTTGGTGCCGCTTCCACAGCTACCTTCTGCACGGGACTTGGCGGCGTTGTTTGTTACACATGTTTTCAGCCTACATGGTATGCCTGACAAAATTGTCACTGACCGGGGTCCCCAGTTTGCATCTCAGTTCTGAAGAGAGCTTTGTCATTTTCTCAGCATTGAGCTGAATCTCTCTTCAGCATACCATCCCGAGGCGAATGGGTTGGTAGAGAGAACCAACCAGACCCTGGTCACATACCTGCGACATTTTGTTTCAGCCAAGCAGGATGACTGAGCATCCTCGCTACCGTGGACGGAGTTTGCGCTGAACAATGTCGTAGCCAACTCCACTGGTAGACCCCATTCCTCCTTAATTACGGCCAGCATCCGCTGATTCCTGTGCCCATGCCCATGTCTTATGCCAACTCCAGGATGGCAGACTGGGCTGTGGAGGCACGTGACATTTGGTACTGCACACAGGATGCCATCCGGGCCTCCAAGGAGATAATGAGGTCCTCTGCCGATGCACATCAGCGCACCGCTCTGACCTTTGCATCTGGTGACTTGGTGTGGCTCTCTGCCCGTAATATCAGGCTGCGAATTGAGTCCACTAATTTTGCACCTCGCTACTTGGATCCCGTCAAGGTTCTGGAACAAGTTCACCATGTGGTCTACCCTCTGGCCCCTCCTCCATGCCTAGGCATCACTGACACCTTTCATGAGTCCCTCCTAAAGCCCATTCACGTGTTCTGGTTTTCCAAGTCATCTGCCAGGACATCGGGTTCATCCACAGACGAATACGAGGTGAACGCCATCATGGGGTGTAAGGTGGTACGTGGCAAAAGATTCTATTTAGTGGATTGGAAGGGTCATGGCCCTGAGGACAGGTCCTGAGAGCCTGCTGAGCACATTTGGGCTCTGCAGCTCATTGCGGCCTTCGAGCATAGCGAGGTCCAAGGAGGGTGGGCCCTAGGAGGGGGATAATGTTAGGTGTTGAGTTCCTGCCACTGCACAGGGGGAATTTCGAATAGTGATGAGTGAATATACTCATTACTCGAGATTTCCCAAGCACGCTCGGGTGTCCTCCGAGTATTTTTTGGTGCTTGGAAATTTAGTTTTTATTGCCGCAGCTGAATGATTTACATCTGTTAGCCAGCATAAGTACATGTGGGGATTCCCTAGCAAACAGGCAACCTCCACATGTACTTATGCTGGCTAACAGACGTAAATCATTCAGCTGCTGCAATAAAAACTACATTTCCGAGCACTAAAAAATACTCGGAGGACACCCGAGCATGCTCGGGAAATCTCGAGTAACGAGTATATTCTCTCATCACTAATCTTGAACCATCTCCTCTGCGGTCTCCCGTTCTCCTCCAGCCGCAGTGGAGCCTGCTCAGCAGAGACATCAGTCCCAGTTTTTGGCTCAAGCTGATACTGTGTGGCTGGTTATTACTGTCCCTCCAGGCTCAGCCATCGTAACCAGTACTGATCAGCGGCGAGCGGGCACTCCTGGGACTAAGTCCTGCTTTACTTCTTCTGAGCATGCCCAAGGGACAAACTCCCATTGGAGGTCTGTGGTCACATGCTCAGGACCACTAGGAAGGTCCCAGAGAGCTTCCGCTATAAAAGGTTCACATGGCAGAACGGCCATGCGCTAGTATAAACTTGTTATCATGTGTGTGTGGATATATGCCTGTTCTGGCGATTGCTCCTTAATCATTCCCATTCCTAGTGTTGTTAAATGCTCGTGAATGTTGGAGCTACCTAGCGCCTGACAGTGCTATCCTAGACAAAAAAACAGGATCCTACTGCTTCAAACCTGTGAACTTTACTAGCCAGAGTTAGTGTGGTTAGTGGCGTCCGCCAGAGAGGCGCTGTACGCACTCTGTGCAGTAATCTTTAATCAGTCCTGACAACCAGTCAGTGTAGGGTGGGAACTCCTGCTTGATCTCAGCATCTGACTCAGGGCGTCCTCAGGCGCGGGCTCAAAAGCCACCGAGGGTCAGTTTCAGGAATCCCACTAGCGTCCATCTGCTGCACCTGGTGACTGCTAACAGGGCACAGCATTTCCTTTGTTTCCCTGTGACTCTGTGAAGCAACATACCGGGTTCATACCGGGTGACGGAATGCGTGTTTATTCTGGCGTAGTACTGCCATATATTGCCACCATTACCTAGCAGCAGGTTGAATCTCTGCACGGTTGACCCCATGCTGCGAACGCACCTTTTACTATCTTTATAGTTATTCGGTGTTTTCCACCAGCTCTAACACTCCCTTTTCCCTAAATAACAATAAATAATTTTATAAAAAATATATATATATATATATATATATATATATATATATATACACACATATTTGGTTTCAATGTATCCAGAAGGATATGATCCATGAAAATATATAATTATCTAAAAAAATTAATAGAATGAGGAATTTAGGACCTGAGAATTACGTCACGGCTTGTGATTGGTCGCTGAGCGGTCACGTGGCCCGCCGCGACCAATCACAAGCCGTGATGTCATCGAAAGGTCTTTCAAGTGCCATTCTTAGGAACGGAAGATGCCGGTTACCAGCGGCGATGTCCAGGCTGCGTCGGAGAGGTGAGTATATCAATATTTTTTATTTTAATTCTTTATTTTACACTTAAATATGGATCCCTGTCATGATCTCAATGGCAAGAGATCATAGCATAAGCATATATAGGAACTAGCTCTTGGAAGATGGGAACTGAGCTGACCATGAACTAAACCTAACGCACAACTAGCAGTGGCCGGGTAGCATGCCTACGTTGGTTCTAGATGCCCAGCCCAGCCGGAGGACTAAATAAAGCTAGCAGAGGAAAATATTAGTCCTAGCTCACCTCTAGAGAAATACCCCGAAAGGAGACAGAGGCCCCCCACATGTATTGGCGGTGAGTTGAGATGAAATAACAAACGTAGTATGAAAATAGGTTTAGCAAATTTGAGGTCCACTTACTACATAGCAGAAGACAGAAAGGACACTTTCATGGTCAGCTGAAAACCCTATCAAAAAACACCATCCAGAAATTACTTTAAAACTCTGGCATTAACTCATAACACCAGAGTGGCAATTCCCGTTCACAAGAGCTTTCCAGACACAGTAACGAAACTACAGCTGTGAACTGGAACAAAATGCAAAAACAAACATGGACAAGAGTCCAACTTATCTAGTAGTTGTCTAGGAGCAGGAACAAGCACAGAGAGGCTTCTGATAACATTGTTGACCGGCAAGCAACTAACAGAGCAGCAAGGTTATATAGCGACTCCCACATCTTGATGGGAACAGGTGAACAGAGAAGATGAAGACACCAGTTCAATTCCACCAGTAGCCACCGGGGGAGCCCGGAATCCAAATTCACAACAGTACCCCCCCCTCAAGGAGGGGGCACCGAACCCTCACCAGAACCACCAGGGCGATCAGGATGGGCCCTATGAAAGGCACGAACCAGATCGGAGGCATGAACATCAGATGCATTCACCCAAGAATTATCCTCCTGGCCGTATCCCTTCCACTTGACCAGATACTGGAGTCTCCGTCTGGAAACACGAGAGTCCAAAATTTTCTCCACAACGTACTCCAACTCACCCTCAACCAACACCGGAGCAGGAGGCTCAACGGAAGGCACAACCGGTACCTCATACCTGCGCAATAATGACCGATGAAAAACGTTATGAATAGAAAAGGATGCAGGGAGGTCCAAACGGAAGGAAACAGGGTTAAGAATCTCCAATATCTTATACGGGCCGATAAACCGAGGCTTAAACTTAGGAGAAGAGACCCTCATAGGGACAAAACGAGAAGACAACCACACCAAATCCCCAACAGAAAGCCGAGGACCAACACGACGGTGGCGGTTGGCAAAAAGCTGAGTCTTCTCCTGGGACAACCTCAAATTGTCCACCACCTGCCCCCAGATCTGATGCAATCTCTCCACCACAGCATCCACTCCAGGACAATCCGAAGATTCCACCTGACCAGAGGAAAATCGAGGATGAAACCCCGAATTACAGAAAAACGGGGACACCAAAGTGGCAGAGCTGGCCCGATTATTGAGAGCGAACTCCGCCAATGGCAAAAAAGCAACCCAATCATCCTGGTCAGCAGACACAAAACACCTCAGATATGTCTCCAGGGTCTGATTAATCCGCTCGGTCTGGCCATTCGTCTGAGGATGGAAAGCGGACGAAAAAGATAAATCTATGCCCATCCTAGCACAGAATGCCCGCCAAAATCTAGACACGAATTGGGTCCCTCTGTCAGAAATGATATTCTCAGGAATACCATGCAAACGAACAACATTTTGAAAAAACAGAGGAACCAACTCGGAAGAAGAAGGTAACTTGGGCAGAGGAACCAAATGGACCATCTTAGAAAAACGGTCACACACCACCCAGATGACAGACATCTTCTGAGAAACAGGCAGATCTGAAATAAAATCCATCGAGATGTGCGTCCAAGGCCTCTTAGGAATAGGCAAGGGCAACAATAATCCACTAGCCCGAGAACAACAAGGCTTGGCCCGAGCACAAACGTCACAAGACTGCACAAAGCCTCGCACATCTCGTGACAGGGAAGGCCACCAGAAGGACCTTGCCACCAAATCCCTGGTACCAAAAATGCCAGGATGACCTGCCAACGCAGAAGAATGAACCTCAGAGATGACTCTACTGGTCCAATCATCAGGAACAAACAGTTTATCAGGTGGGCAACGATCAGGTCTCTCCGCCTGAAACTCCTGCAAGGCCCGCCGCAGGTCTGGAGAAACGGCTGACAATACCACTCCATCCTTAAGGATACCTGTGGGCTCAGAGTTACCAGGCGAGTCAGGCTCAAAACTCCTAGAAAGGGCATCCGCCTTAACATTCTTAGAACCCGGTAGGTATGACACCACAAAATTAAACCGAGAGAAAAATAATGACCAGCGCGCCTGTCTAGGATTCAGGCGCCTGGCGGTCTCAAGATAAATCAAATTTTTGTGGTCAGTCAATACCACCACCTGATGTCTGGCCCCCTCAAGCCAATGGCGCCACTCCTCAAAAGCCCACTTCATGGCCAAAAGCTCCCGATTCCCAACATCATAATTCCGCTCAGCGGGCAAAAATTTACGGGAAAAGAAGGCACAAGGCCTCATCACGGAGCAGTCAGAACTTTTCTGCGACAACACTGCCCCAGCTCCGATCTCAGAAGCGTCGACCTCAACCTGAAAAGGTAGAGCAACATCAGGCTGACGCAACACAGGGGCAGAGGAAAAACGGCGCTTAAGCTCCCGAAAGGCCTCCACAGCATCAGGGGACCAATCAGCAACATCAGCACCCTTCTTAGTCAAATCGGTCAATGGCTTAGCAATATCCGAAAAACCAGCAATAAATCGACGATAAAAGTTAGCAAAGCCCAAAAATTTCTGAAGACTCTTAAGAGAAGAGGGCTGCGTCCAATCACAAATAGCTTGAACCTTGACAGGATCCATTTCAATGGAAGAGGGGGAAAAAATATATCCCAAAAAGGAAATCCTCTGTACCCCAAAAACACACTTAGAACCCTTCACACACAAAGAATTAGACCGCAAAACCTGAAAAACCCTCCTGACTTGCTGGACATGAGAGTCCCAGTCATCCGAAAAAATCAGAATATCATCCAGATACACAATCATAAATTTATCCAAATAATCGCGAAAAATATCATGCATAAAGGACTGGAAAACTGACGGAGCATTAGAAAGACCAAAAGGCATCACTAAATACTCAAAGTGGCCCTCGGGCGTATTAAATGCGGTTTTCCACTCATCCCCCTGCCTGATTCGCACCAAATTATACGCCCCACGAAGGTCAATCTTAGAGAACCACTTGGCCCCCTTTATGCGAGCAAACAAATCAGTCAACAACGGCAATGGGTATTGATATTTAACAGTGATTTTATTCAAAAGCGGATAATCAATACATGGTCTCAAAGAGCCGTCTTTTTTTGACACAAAGAAAAAACCGGCTCCTAAGGGAGATGACGATGGACGAATATGTCCCTTTTCCAAGGACTCCTTTATATATTCTCGCATAGCAGCATGTTCAGGCACAGACAGATTAAATAAACGACCCTTTGGGTATTTACTACCCGGGATTAAATCTATGGCACAATCGCACTCTCGGTGCGGAGGTAACGAACCAAGCTTGGATTCTTCAAAGACGTCACGATAGTCAGACAGGAACTCAGGAATTTCAGAGGGAATGGATGATGAAATGGAAACCACAGGTACATCCCCATGAGCCCCCTTACATCCCAAGCTCAACACAGACCTAGCTCTCCAGTCGAGGACTGGGTTGTGAGATTGCAGCCAAGGCAATCCTAGCACCAAATCATCATGTAGATTATACAGCACCAGAAAGCGAATAATCTCCTGGTGATCCGGATTAATACGCATAGTTACTTGTGTCCAGTATTGTGGTTTATTATTAGCCAATGGGGTGGAGTCAATCCCCTTCAGAGGAATAGGAGTCTCCAAAGGCTCTAAATCATACCCACAGCGTTTGGCAAAGGACCAATCCATAAGACTCAAGGCGGCGCCAGAGTCGACATAGGCGTCCGTGGTAATAGATGACAAAGAGCAAATCAGGGTCACAGATAGAATAAATTTAGACGGTAAGGTGCAAATGGAAACAGATTTACCAAGCTTTTTAGTGCGCTTAGAGCATGCTGATATAACATGAGTAGAATCACCACAATAGAAACACAACCCATTTTTCCGTCTAAAATTCTGCCGCTCGCTTCGGGACAGAATTCTATCACACTGCATACTCTCTGGCGACTTCTCAGTGGACACCGCCAGATGGTGCACTGGTTTGCGCTCCCGCAAACGCCTATCGATCTGAATAGCCATTGTCATGGACTCATTCAGACCCGCAGGCACAGGGAACCCCACCATAACATCCTTAATGGCATCAGAGAGACCCTCTCTGAAAGTCGCCGCCAGGGCGCACTCATTCCACTGAGTAAGCACAGACCATTTACGGAATCTTTGGCAGTAAATTTCCGCTTCATCTTGCCCCTGAGATAGGGACATCAAAGTTTTTTCTGCCTGAAGCTCCAAATGAGGTTCGTCATAAAGCAACCCCAAGGCCAGAAAAAACGCATCCACATTGAGCAACGCAGGATCCCCTGGTGTCAATGAAAAAGCCCAGTCTTGAGGGTCGCCCCGGAGCAAGGAAATCACAATCCTGACCTGCTGTGCAGGGTCTCCGGCAGAGCGAAATTTCAGAGACAAAAATAATTTGCAATTATTTCGAAAATTCTGAAACCCGGATCTATTCCCCGAGAAAAATTCCGGCAAAGGAATTCTCGGCTCAGATACAGGTGCATGACAAACAAAATCTTGCAAATTTTGTACCTTCGTGGCGAGATTATTCAAACCTGCAGTTACACTCTGAAGATCCATTACAAACAGGTGGACACAGAGCCATTCAAGGGTTAAGAGGAGGTAAGAAGCAGCTAGACAGCAATTAAGGGCTAGGCAGCAAAACTCTGAGGGAAAAAAAAAAAAATTTCCCTTCAACACTTCTTTTTCTCCTGCTTCAGCCCAAACAATTAACACTTTGTTGGCCGGTCAAACTGTCATGATCTCAATGGCAAGAGATCATAGCATAAGCATATATAGGAACTAGCTCTTGGAAGATGGGAACTGAGCTGACCATGAACTAAACCTAACGCACAACTAGCAGTGGCCGGGTAGCATGCCTACGTTGGTTCTAGATGCCCAGCCCAGCCGGAGGACTAAATAAAGCTAGCAGAGGAAAATATTAGTCCTAGCTCACCTCTAGAGAAATACCCTGAAAGGAGACAGAGGCCCCCCACATGTATTGGCGGTGAGTTGAGATGAAATAACAAACGTAGTATGAAAATAGGTTTAGCAAATTTGAGGTCCACTTACTACATAGCAGAAGACAGAAAGGACACTTTCATGGTCAGCTGAAAACCCTATCAAAAAACACCATCCAGAAATTACTTTAAAACTCTGGCATTAACTCATAACACCAGAGTGGCAATTCCCGTTCACAAGAGCTTTCCAGACACAGTAACGAACCTACAGCTGTGAACTGGAACAAAATGCAAAAACAAACATGGACAAGAGTCCAACTTATCTAGTAGTTGTCTAGGAGCAGGAACAAGCACAGAGAGGCTTCTGATAACATTGTTGACCGGCAAGCAACTAACAGAGCAGCAAGGTTATATAGCGACTCCCACATCTTGATGGGAACAGGTGAACAGAGAAGATGAAGACACCAGTTCAATTCCACCAGTAGCCACCGGGGGAGCCCGGAATCCAAATTCACAACAGATCCCAGGGCCTGAAGGAGAGTTTCCTCTCCTTCAGACCCTGGGAACCTGTTGTGAAATTGGATTTTGGGCTCCCCCGGTGGCCACTGGTGGAATTGAACTTGTGTGCATCATCCCCTCTGTTCACCTGTTCCCATCAGGATGTGGGAATCGCTATTTAACCTTGCTCCTCTGTCACTTCCATGCCGGTCAACATTGTAATCAGAAGCCTTTCTGTGCATGTTCCTGCTTCTAGACAACTCCCAGCTAAGTCGGACTTTTGTCCTTGTTTGTTTTTTGCATTTTGTTCCAGTTCACAGCTGCAGTTTCGTTTCTGTGTCTGGAAAGCTCTTGTGATCTGAAATTGCCACTCTGATGTTATGAGTTAATACTAGAGTCTTAAAGTAATTTCAGGATGGTATTTTGATAGGGTTTTCAGCTGACCATGAAAGTGCCCTTTCTGTCTTCCTGCTATCTAGTAAGCGGACCTCGATTTTGCTAAACCTATTTTCATACTACGTTTGTCATTTTCATCTAAAATCACCGCCAATATATGTGGGGGCCTCTGTCTGCCTTTCGGGGAAATTTCTCTAGAGGTGAGCCAGGACTGTATTTTCCTCTGCCAGGATTAGTTAGTCCTCCGGCTGGCGCTGAGCGTCTAGGGATAAAACGTAGGCACGCTACCCGGCTACTGTTAGTTGTGCGGCAGGTTTAGTTCATGGTCAGTTTAAGTTTCCATCCTTCCAAGAGCTAGTTCATATGTATGCTGGGCTATGTTCTCTTGCCATTGAGAACCATAACAGCTTGACCGGCCCACAAAGGGTTAAATTAATTGGCAGAGAAAGGAGAGAAAAAAGAAGTCTGCTGACTGATTTGTTTGCTCGCATAAAGGGGGCCAAGTGGTTCTCTAAGATAGATCTCCGTGGGGCGTATAATTTGGTGCGAATTAAGCAGGGGGATGAGTGGAAAACCGCATTTAATACGCCCGAGGGCCACTTTGAGTATTTGGTGATGCCTTTTGGCCTTTCAAATGCCCCTTCAGTCTTTCAGTCCTTTATGCATGACATTTTCCGTGATTATTTGGATAAATTTATGATTGTGTATCTGGATGATATTCTGATTTTTTCGGATGACTGGGACTCTCATGTCCAGCAGGTCAGGAGGGTTTTTCAGGTTTTGCGGTCTAATTCCTTGTGTGTGAAGGGTTCTAAGTGCGTTTTTGGGGTTCAAAAGATTTCCTTCTTGGGATATATTTTTTCATCCTCTTCCATCGAGATGGATCCTGTCAAGGTTCAGGCTATTTGTGATTGGACGCAACCCTCTTCTCTTAAGAGTCTTCAGAAATTTTTGGGCTTTGCTAACTTTTATCGTCGATTTATTGCTGGTTTTTCTGATGTTGTTAAACCATTGACTGATTTGACTAAGAAGGGTGCTGATGTTGCTGATTGGTCCCCTGCTGCTGTGGAGGCCTTTCGGGAGCTTAAGCACCGCTTTTCTTCCGCCCCTGTGTTGCGTCAGCCTGATGTTGCTCTTCCTTTTCAGGTTGAGGTCGACGCTTCTGAAATCGGAGCTGGGGCGGTTTTGTCGCAGAGAAGTTCCGACTGCTCCGTGATGAAACCTTGTGCTTTTTTTTCTCGTAAATTTTCGCCCGCCGAGCGGAATTATGATATTGGGAATCGGGAGCTTTTGGCCATGAAGTGGGCTTTTGAGGAGTGGCGTCATTGGCTTGAGGGGGCTAGACATCAGGTGGTGGTATTGACCGACCACAAAAATTTAATTTATCTTGAGTCCGCCAGACGCCTGAATCCTAGACAGGCGCGCTGGTCGTTGTTTTTCTCTCGGTTTAATTTTGTGGTGTCATACCTACCGGGTTCTAAGAATGTTAAGGCGGATGCCCTTTCTAGGAGTTTTGAGCCTGACTCCCCTGGTAATTCTGAACCTACAGGTATCCTTAAGGATGGAGTGATATTGTCTGCCGTTTCTCCAGACCTGCGGCGGGCCTTGCAGGAGTTTCAGGCGGATAGACCTGATCGTTGCCCACCTGGTAGACTGTTTGTTCCTGATGATTGGACCAGTAAAGTCATTTCTGAGGTTCATTCTTCTGCGTTGGCAGGTCATCCTGGAATCTTTGGTACCAGGGATTTGGTGGCAAGGTCCTTCTGGTGGCCTTCCCTGTCACGAGATGTACGAGGCTTTGTGCAGTCTTGTGACGTTTGTGCTCGGGCCAAGCCTTGTTGTTCTCGGGCTAGTGGATTGTTGTTGCCCTTGCCTATCCCGAAGAGGCCTTGGACGCACATCTCGATGGATTTTATTTCGGATCTTCCTGTTTCTCAGAAGATGTCTGTCATCTGGGTGGTGTGTGACCGTTTCTCTAAGATGGTCCATTTGGTTCCCCTGCCTAAGTTGCCTTCTTCTTCCGAGTTGGTTCCTCTGTTTTTTCAAAATGTGGTTCATTTGCATGGTATTCCGGAGAATATCGTTTCTGACAGAGGAACCCAATTCGTGTCTAGATTTTGGCGGGCATTCTGTGCTAGGATGGGCATAGATTTGTCTTTCTCGTCTGCTTTCCATCCTCAGACTAATGGCCAGACCGAGCGGATGAATCAGACTTTGGAGACATATTTGAGGTGTTTTGTGTCTGCAGATCAGGATGATTGGGTTGCTTTTTTGCCTTTAGCGGAGTTTGCCCTCAATAATCGGGCCAGCTCTGCCACCTTGGTGTCTCCTTTTTTCTGTAATTCGGGGTTTCATCCTCGATTTTCCTCCGGTCAGGTGGAATCTTCGGATTGTCCTGGAGTGGATGCTGTGGTGGAGAGGTTACATCAGATTTGGGGGCAGGTAGTGGACAATTTGAAGTTGTCCCAGGAGAAGACTCAGCTTTTTGCCAACCGCCGGCGTCGGGTTGGTCCTCGGCTTTGTGTCGGGGACTTGGTGTGGTTGTCTTCTCGTTTTGTCCCTATGAGGGTTTCTTCTCCTAAGTTTAAGCCTCGGTTCATCGGCCCGTACAAGATATTGGAGATTCTTAACCCTGTGTCCTTCCGTTTGGACCTCCCTGCATCTTTTTCTATTCATAATGTTTTTCATCGGTCATTATTGCGCAGGTATGAGGTACCGGTTGTGCCTTCCGTTGAGCCTCCTGCTCCGGTGTTGGTTGAGGGCGAGTTGGAGTACGTTGTGGAAAAAATCTTGGACTCTCGTGTTTCCAGACGGAAACTCCAGTATCTGGTCAAATGGAAGGGATACGGTCAGGAGGATAATTCTTGGGTGACTGCCTCTGATGTTCATGCCTCCGATCTGGTCCGTGCCTTTCATAGGGCTCATCCTGATCGCCCTGGTGGTTCTGGTGAGGGTTCGGTGCCCCCTCCTTGAGGGGGGGGTACTGTTGTGAAATTGGATTTTGGGCTCCCCCGGTGGCCACTGGTGGAATTGAACTTGTGTGCATCATCCCCTCTGTTCACCTGTTCCCATCAGGATGTGGGAGTCGCTATTTAACCTTGCTCCTCTGTCACTTCCATGCCGGTCAACATTGTAATCAGAAGCCTTTCTGTGCATGTTCCTGCTTCTAGACAACTCCCAGCTAAGTCGGACTTTTGTCCTTGTTTGTTTTTTGCATTTTGTTCCAGTTCACAGCTGCAGTTTCGTTTCTGTGTCTGGAAAGCTCTTGTGATCTGAAATTGCCACTCTGATGTTATGAGTTAATACTAGAGTCTTAAAGTAATTTCAGGATGGTATTTTGATAGGGTTTTCAGCTGACCATGAAAGTGCCCTTTCTGTCTTCCTGCTATCTAGTAAGCGGACCTCGATTTTGCTAAACCTATTTTCATACTACGTTTGTCATTTTCATCTAAAATCACCGCCAATATATGTGGGGGCCTCTGTCTGCCTTTCGGGGAAATTTCTCTAGAGGTGAGCCAGGACTGTATTTTCCTCTGCCAGGATTAGTTAGTCCTCCGGCTGGCGCTGAGCGTCTAGGGATAAAACGTAGGCACGCTACCCGGCTACTGTTAGTTGTGCGGCAGGTTTAGTTCATGGTCAGTTTAAGTTTCCATCCTTCCAAGAGCTAGTTCATATGTATGCTGGGCTATGTTCTCTTGCCATTGAGAACCATAACAGGAACCATAGTATCCCATTGCACTGCATTGGGTTTCGTGTTTCGGCCGACCCCGACCCCGACTTTTTTATAGGATCGGCCGATTTCACTCGACCCGACTTTTGAGAAAGTCGGGTTTCGTGAAACCCGACCCGATCCTATAAAAATAAAAGTCGCTCAACCCTATAAATTAGTGTGAGAAAAAAATGTCTTTAATGTTCTCACCTCTTAGGAAATATCCATGGTCCCTTCCTAGGCTATAATATCTGCCCAGAGCTGTCTGCATAGCGTTTGCTGGTTATTAATGATTGGGGAACCCTGTTCATTGTTTTTGGTGAGTCCCCCATTTTAATAACCATTAAAGGCTATAAAGACAGCTGTAAGCTGATATTAATAGCCTGGGAAGCTCCATGTTTATTATCCCCTTCTGAAACTATAAACATTAGCTGTCAGATGTTGGCTTTGCCAAGGCTTAAGAAAGGCTCAGTGTGAGCCGAAACGTTGCACAGAAGATGTGGGTCTATTAAACTACACATTTTTCACCTCGAAAAGGACTTGAAGTGCTGCCTTCTTTTTTCTATTTGGTATATATATATATATATATATATCTGTATATAAGATTGTTTTGTTAGTAAGCTAGCTTTAAATGACATAGAGAATTACTGTATGTAAAAGCTGATGTTAAAAAATGCATTGCATACGCATGTCATACGGATGTCATATGAATGCCAGATGAGAAAAATCACATTGTTCTCACATGACACTATCATGACGCTTGTCGTGCTGTAACGGGGACCAGTGTGGCAGCCATGGTGAGGGGCTTTGGTGTTATTTCCACTCCCTGATGTTCCGCTACATAAAGAAAGGAATGTCAATTTTGTGGTGTGCTGTGTGTGTCAAGTGCTTCACCCACCTGTGGGTCAAGAATCTCTTCAGCATACAGAGCTCCGGTCCTTTTCAAACACACACAGATATAATCAGAGACCTTGTTCTTTTCCAATTAAACTTTAATGAACTCAGGCTTCTTCATGACAGTTATAGTCCATTCATTTTCAAAATACATGAGAACTCCATCTCCTGCACTTTTCCTGGTCTGCTCCTTCAGCTTATCTTCCCACACCATGGTTTCCAGGCCCACAGCTCCCTGAACCATCCAGCTAGCTGATACTTTATGCTCCCCATGCACTCTCCCCATCCTGGGCGACAAATCAGGTTGCCTCTGCAATTCCTGTTTGGACTAGCCACTGATTCTTCCAGGCTGCCTCGCTTCCCACATGCTCCACGACCTCCAGAGTTTCTTCCTTCAGTGCTTCTTCAGTCTCTCTCAACTGCAACTCACTTACTGGACTACTACCACTCCTTCTAGAACAATTGTCCTCACACTGCTTTAGGTAAAAAAGAAAAACTTTGCAAGTTTGGTATCGCCATAATCATACTGACCTGGAGAGTCCTGGCAAGACATGTTAACAGGTCCCTTTTACCCATACGAATGAATGGCATATAAAAATCCCCACAAAAAAATGGAAAATAAAACTTTTTTTCACCATTTCAACCCCCTCGGAATTTTTTTTCCTTTGCTTCAGTGCATGTTATGGTAAAATAAATCATGCAATTCAAAACTTCAATTTAGGCTTCCTCTACACATCCATATAAAACACATACATGAAATAACTGCACTGATGTCTTTAGTGTGTCTGTTTTTATCATCAATGTGTCATCAGTGTTTTTCCGTATGGGTAAAGAAAAAAATTACAAAGCTTTCCCTTTAATTCAATATTAAACACAGACAGCATTTGAATGGCACACGGATGCCACCCATGTGCTGCATGTGATTTTTACAGACCCATAAATTATATGTGTCCTTGTCATCTGTGCTGCCAGAAAAAAAAACTACATATCTAAATGGGTTTTTCACAGATACATGGTCCATGTAAAACATGGACATATGCATTGCACCATAGGTTATAATGGGTTTGTCTGGTATCAGTAACAACTGGAAACATGGATGTGTGAATGAGACCTAGTCATGCAAAAAAACAAAGCCCTCATTCGTATATATGGGTGAAAGAAATAAAAAGTTATTCTCTTGAAAGACGAAGAGGAAAAAAATGAAAGCACAAAAATTGCTGTGTCCTGAAACTGTTAATATTTCCTCATGGCTAAGATCTTCCATGCCACATTTCAATTTTGTGATTTCAGTACAGATGCATAAAATATATGAGATGATACTTAACCCCTTTACGCCCAAGGTGGTCTGCATGTTAATGACCAGGCCAATTTTTACAATTCTGACCACTGTCACTTATTGAGATAATAATTCTGGAACGTTTTAACAGATCCCACTGATTCTGAGACTGGTTTTTTTTACAATATGCCACTTCATGGCAGTGATAAAATTTATTTTATATAACTTGGGTTTATTTGAGAAGAAAATGGAAATTTGGTGAAAAGTTGGAGAATTTTGCAATTTTCAACTTTGAATTCTTATGGCCTTAAATCAGAGACAAGTATCACACAATATAGTTAATAAATATTATTTCCCATATGTCTACTTTACATTAAAAAAAAATTGTTAGAAAGTTATAAGGATTAAAAGTTGTCCAGAGATTTCTCCTTTTACCATCATAATTTACAAAACTTTTTTTTACGGACCACCTCATATTTGAAGGGACTTTGAGGGGTTCATATGATAGCAAATACCCAAAGTGACACCATTCTAAAAATGGCACACCTCAAGGTACTCAAAACCACATTCAAGAAGTTTATTAACCTTTCAGGTGCTTCACAGGATTTTTTGGAATATGGAAAAAAAGTTCACAAAAAATTTACTTTAGACCCAATTTTTTTTATTTTCACAAGGGTGACAGGAAAAAATGGACTCCAAAATGTATTGTGCAATTTCTCCTGAACATGCCGATACACCATATGTGGGGGAACCACTCTCTGAGTGCACGGCAGAGCTTGGAAGGGAAGGAGCGCCAGTTGACTTTTTGATTGCAAAATTTGCTAGAACAATTGGCGGATGCCATGTTGCATTTGGAGAGCTCTTATGTGCCAAAAGAGTGAAAATCCCCCACAAGTGACATTATTTTGCTAATTAAACCCCTCATGGAACTGAACTAGATGTTTGGTGAGCACATTGAACCCTCAGGTGCTTCATTGAAGTTTTTAACATTGAACTGTGAAAATAAAAAAAATCACATTTTCCCCACAAAAATGTTATTTTAGCCCCATAGCTTGCATTTTCATAAGGGTAACAGGAGAAATTGCAAAGTACAATTTGTTCTGCAATTTCTTCTGAGTATGCCGATTCCCCATATGAGGGAGAAAACTACTGTTTGGGTGCACGGCAGGGCTCGGAAGGGAAGGAGCGTCTTTTGATTTTTTGAATGTAAAATTTCCTGGAATCATTAACGGACGCCATGTCCTGTTTGGACATCCCTTGATGTTCCTATCAGTGGAAACCCACAACAAATGACCCCATTTTGGAAACTAAAACCATAAATGTATGCATTTTAATGTGAGGTGAACACCTCGAACCCCCAGTTGCTTCACAGAAGCTTATAATGTTGAGCCATGAAAAGAAAATAATCACTATTTCCCCACAAAAATGTTATTTGAGCTCCAAATTTTGCATTTTCATAAGGGTAACAGGAGAAATTGCACCATACAATTTTTTGTGTATGCAAAGGAAAAAAGGGAAGTGGAAAAAAATTCAGCTCACCCGTTTGAAGCAGAAGTTCTTGTGTGCAAGTTTGCTCAGGAACAAAAGTCTTGATTGACTCAGAATGAAATTCACGCAAGGAGGTGCCTGGATCAGAGGCGTTGTCCACAACAGAAAAAAAAGGAGGAAGTAAATCTCCATCGTGAAACTTGGATAAAAGTTCAATTTATTTAGACAAATCCATTAAAATCCTTGTTTCATAGTGGTACAGCAAATGATGGGGTACATGATACGACCAACGTGTTTCGACCTGTTAAGGTCTTAATCATGGTTAAGACCTTAACAGGTCAAAACGCGTTGGTCATATCATGTACCCCATCATTTGCTGTACCACTATGAAACAAGGTTTTTAATGGATTTGTCTAAATAAATTGAACTTTTATCCAAGTTTCACGATGGAGATTTACTTCCTCCTTTTTTGTTTTCTGTTGTATACAATTTTTTGTGCAATTTCTCCTGAGTATGCCGATACACTATATGTGGGGAATACTACTTTTGAGATAGAGTGCACAGCTCAGAAGGGAAAAGGTGGCCCATTGGAGTTCAGATTGTTTGATGGTGCCTTGTCACCTTTTCAGAGCCCCTGAGGTGCCAGAACAGCAGAATCCCCATATATGACCTCATTTTACAAATTACACTCCCCAATGGATTAATCTAGGGGTGCAGTGATCATATTGACACCACGTGTGCCTCACATAATTTTTTACCACTGAGCTGTGAAGAAAGAATAAATTACATTTTTACTTCTAAAATGTTGTTTTAGCCCCAAATTTTTAATTTTACCAAGGGCAAACAGGATTTTTTTTAAAAACAAAATGTAATCAGGAAATATTTTTCAGGCACAGTACAAAGCTCAGAAGGGAAGGAGCGCCACACTATAGTGCTGACTTTTCTGCTTTGGTTTCTAGGTGCCATGACCCACTGGGAGAGCCCCCGAGTTTCCAGAACAGCAGAACTCCCCATAAGTGAACCCATTTTACACATTACACCTCTCAATGAATTCATCTAGGGGTGCAGTGATCCTATTCACACCAAAGGTGTGTCACAGAATTTTGTATTATTAGCAATGAAGAAAAAATACTACATTTTTGCCACCAAAATTTTGTTTTTGCCCCAGATTTTACATTTTTGCATAAGAAGTGGGTAACAATGGCACCATAATTTGTTTTCCAGTTTCTACTGAATGTGGCAATACCCTATATGTAGTTGCACAAAACTACTTAGCCATTAGGAGAGACACAGAGCAACGGAGCGCTATTAACCTCCTGGAGTGCAGATTTTCCTAGAACAGTTTGCAGGCTCCATATACAGAGCTCCTAATTGCTATAAGAGCATAATCCCCCTCAAGGGATCCCATTTTGGAAATTATACCCCTTTGAGAATTTATCCACAGGTATAGTGACAATTTTGTCTCCTTGGGTGTTTTCCAGAAACAAGCAAAGGATGTTGCAGAGTGAAATTGCAAACTGCCATTGTAGTGACCAGTATTCTGTAGTGACCAGTATGTTGTAATGACCAGTACGTTGCAGTCACGAGTACATTTTGCCCAGCGCATGCTTCTGGAAAAATGCATCCGTAAGATAGGCGGGCTGTCTTCGCTCCTGAAATGCCAAACATGTGGATGCTATATGTGGTTTAGGTATACTGTGGGGCTCAGATGGAAAGGGGGCATTTGGATTTGGAAGCACAGAATTTGCTGAATTCCCTTTGGAGGGAGAGGAGCCATTTCACTTTTCCTGAGCATATGCACTACCAGTAACGTGAAAACCTTGTACATTTCCGTTAACAGATGACAACCTGAGTGGGGGCTTGCTTTTTTATGGATTGATATCACCAAAAAGATTGCACTAAGCAAAGCTGGTTGAAAACCATATACATTTTATTTATGACAATAACTAGCAAAGATAAAAACATATACACTACCAATATAAGATAGGGGAAAATTGAAGTGCAGGAACAACCGGCAGGTATGGCTGAAAAAATGGCTAGATGGACATAAAATTACCTCCAAAATATTAGTATACGTAACACAGTATACGTAACACAGATATATCACTAAATAAAATTGAAACTCATTGGAAAATCATATATAAATATGTACCCTGCAAATTCTCCAAAACAGCAGCTGGCTACAATCATGCACCACATAAGTATAAAGTGGATATATATAATATAATAATAGCATCAGTATAAGCCACAAATGTGTAAAATTACAATGTGTAGGGATAAATAAACATGGGGAGCAGGATTACCGCCAGCCGCGGTGCCAGAGAATATAATCACATAACCACAATGTGAAAAAGAAGGAGCTTAATTACCTAATGGAAGCCACCAGCCAGGGATCCACCACACCCGACGCGCATTTCGCTAAGGATTGCTTCGTCCAGGGGTGCACCTTGTAATTTTACACATCCTCACCTTTGACTTGTTTGCTTGTAATCAGTGTGTGTGCATAAAAGCTGAGTGAGCTTCTGGGATCCAGACAGACTCTTGCATCTTTTATCCAGCAGTTCTGGATTGTGAGTCATTGGGAAAGCAAAAAAATTGTAAACGGATCTATGGGTAATTGAACTGTATAAAACAGGAAAGGGATACAAAAAGATATCGAAGGAATTGATAATGCCAGTTAGCAGTGTTCAAACTGTGATTAGCAAATGGAAAATCACGGGCTCTGTACAAATAAAAACCACAGTCAGGTATACCAACAAAAATGTCATCCAAAACTACCAGGAAAATTGTTCAGGATGCAAAGAAAAATCCACAAATAACATCAGCTGAAATACAGGACTCTCTGAAAACTAGCGGTATGGCTGTTTCAAGATGCACAATAAGGAGACAGTTGAAGAGAAATGGGCTGCATGGTCGAGTTGCCAGAAGAAAGTCATTATCGCGCAAATGCCACAAAGTATCTCACCTACAATACACAACAGCACAGAGACAAGCCTCAAAACTTCTGAAACAACTTAATTTGGAGTAATGAGACCAAAATTGAACTTTTTGGCCTCAACCATATACATTACATTTGGAGAGAGGTCAACAAGGCCTATGATGAAAGGAACACCATTCCTACTGGTTGTGGATCCCTGATGGTTTGGGAATTTGTGAGCTACAAAAGCACAGGAAACTACAGGAAAGTTGAAGGAAAGATGAATGCAGCACATTATCAGCAAATACTGGAGGCATATTTGCACTCATGAGCTCGGAAGCTGCGCATTGGACAAACTTGGATGTTCCAACATGACAACGATCCAAGACACAAGGCCAAGTTGACCTGTCATTGACTGCAGCAGAACAAAGTGAAGGTTCTGAAGTGGCCATCTCAGTTTCCTGACCTCAATATAATTGAGCTACTCTAGGGAGATCTCAAGCGCGCAGTTCATGCTAGACAGCCCAGGAATTTACAGGAGCTGGATGATTTTTGCAAAGAAGAGTGGGCAGCTTTATCATCCGAGAAAATAAAGAACCTCATCCACAACTACCACAAGAGACTTCAATCTGTCATTGATGTTCGAGGGGGCAATACACGGTACTAAGAAATGGGGTATGTGAACTTTTGATCAGGGTAATTTGGATGTTTTGGGTTATTATTATGATTTAAAAAGAGAAAACACAGTAGTTTGACAATAAATCGCTTCACCCAACCACTAACCATGAGTGGAGGAAAAGTTTTGGTGTTATCATTCATATTTTCTGAAAAAAAGGCTAAGAAAGCAAAAATTCTGCCAGGGTATGTAAACTTTTGAGCACAACTGTAAATGCTATATACAAAAGCTCACATGTATTAGGAGACCTAGGAGACTACATAGTACAGCAGGTAGAATAACAGTATAATGCTATATACTGTAGAAGTGTGTAGAAATATATAATGTCAAATAAACTTACAGTGTACACTAATATTGATCAGTGGTCAACCTCACACTGAGGGCCACTAGTTCACAAATCTGTACATTGTGCAGTTTTAGTAATGAATGCGCTCCCTTCAACATCAGCGCTGGTCCAGCTCCTAGGTCAGATAATGTCCTAGACTACAGCAGCACACTCTTGTGTTGCCTGGGAAGCTGTTGGCCAACCAATGTGAAAGAAAAGAGGCCTGGAAATTAACTGACATGCAGCACTTTAAGTCAAAAGGAGGCCTCCAAGTAATTTCAAAATGCAAAAGTGCATGTCCTGGCTAATGTTACATTTTTCAGTAAAACAAATTGTCACTTTAAGAAACATACCATTTAGTGTAGAATTACATAAGTTGGCATGCACAGATATATATGCATTAGTTTATGATTATTTAGTACACCATAGATCACAATACCAAACTAGGAGAGCTAGGCACAATTTATTTGTACCATTGTTGCTTCCCTCTCTTTTGCTCGTACTTATCCAGACCCTAATGTAAGTTTACTTCAACTATAAAGATGGAATGCTAAAAGTGTAATAATAGGGGTTGTAGTGTAATATGAGCAATTAAGTATTGCTGTATCTCTCATAGATGAGTCCCCATAATATGCATAATAGTTTTTGATATATAATAACAAAAATGTAATAGTAAAACTTCACTTATCACTTTTAAAAGACAACAAATCCAAAAATATTGCAATATAAAAGCCTAAACTGTGCTTACTGAAAAACAGGTCTAAAGGGTAACGTTTGTCCTTGTGGAGAGTGACATAGCTGCTCTGGCATGTTAAGGTAAGGAGGCTTATTCACTGTGTAATGCTCCTCTGGGAAATTTAATATGCAAATTGCCTCTTCAGAAAGGAAGAGGACTTGTACTCTATAGTGCCACTTGTTGGAAGCAACAATCCTACAAGTCCTCTTGCTTTCTTAAAAACCAGTAACTGCAAAGCATGCAATAGCAGTGATATACTTTAACATTTGTCAACTGTTTATGAAGAAGACAAATGACGGAAAAAAATTGTGATAGAGAGAGAACAATACACATACAATCATTAAGATAACTCCCGTAGACTTTTGTACAGAGGAAATGCAAGTGCCCAGTCACTGATTCATACAGCTCTTCCACTATAGTCCTGATGGATTCAAGGATAGTAGTCTTAATCCACTGTTCTGTTCAAGGTTACTAGAGGGCTGGGGGGTCTGCAGTACCAAGACAGGTTATTACACTTGGGGCTATTTAGTTTGAAAAAACAAAGACTAAGGGGTGATCTTATTTTAATGTATAAATATGTGAGGGGACAGCACAAAGACCTTTCTGATGATCTTTTTAACCCCTTTCTGACCTCGGACGGGATAGTACATCTGAGGTCAGATCCCCTGCTTTGATGTGGGCTCCGGCGGTGAGCCCACATCAAAGCCGCAACATGTCAGCTGTTTTGTACAGCTGACATGTGCGCGCAATAGCGGCCAGTAGAATTGCGATCCAACAGCCGTTATTAACTAGTTAAATGCTGCTGTCAAACACTGACAGCGGCATTTAACTACCGCTTCCGGCCTTCCGGCCATCTGGCTGCAAATGCGAGCATCGCCAACCCCCGTCACATGATCGGGGGTCAGCGATGCATGGGCATAGTAACCAGAGGTCTCCTTGAGACCTCTATGGTTACTGATCCCGGCTAGCTCTGAGCACCACCCTGTGGTCGGCGCTCATAGCAAACCTGTAATTCAGCTACATAAGAGCGATCTGATGATCGTTGCTATGTAGCAGAGCCGATCAGGCTATGCCAGCTTCTAGCCTCCCATGGAGGCTATTGAAACATGGCAAAAGTCAAAAAAAGTTTACAAAAATATGAAATAAATAAAAAAAATATAAGACTACTTTCACACTTTGCGGGTTTTGCCGCGGATCCGCAGCGGATTTGACACTGCGGATCCGCAGCAGTTTTCCATGCAGGGTACAGTACAATGTTACCCTATGGAAAACAAAACCCGCTGTGCCCATGCTGCGGATTTCCGCGGAAAAAGCCGCGCGGCTTTTCTGCGGAAAAAAAGAAGGAGCATGTCACTTCTTGGTGCAGAATCGCAGCGGTTCTGCACCCATAGAAATGCATTGATCCGCTCACTTTCCGCATGGGGCTGTGCCCACGTTGCGGGAAGTTAAGCGGATAATGTGCAGATGGTACCCGGGGTGGAGGAGAGGAGACTCTCCTCCAGGCCCTGGGAACCATATTTTGGTGTAAAAAATGAATTAAAATAAAAAATGATGCTATACTCACCTCTCAGTGCTGCCCACGGCGTCCGGTCTCAGTTTCTGTGCCGAGCAGGACCTGTGGTGATGTCGCGGTCACATGACCGTGATGACGCCGCGGTCACATGACCCTGACGTCACGAAGGTCCTTGTCGGCACAGCCGCCTGCAGCACCGAGGAGATCCGGACATCGGAGGGTGAGTATAACCAATTTTTATTATTTTTTACATTACTATTGATGCTGCATATTGCTGCATATGCAGCATCAATAGTATAGGCGGAAACCCGCAGCGGAAACCGCGGAACAAACCGCGATAAATCTGCAGGGATAACCGCAGCGGTTTTGCCCTGCAGATTTATCAATTCCGCTGCGGGATTAACCCGCAGAGCAGGCCGCAAAGTGTGAACATGGCCTAAAAGTTTAAATCACTCCCCTTTTGCCCCATTCAAAATAAAACAATAAAAATAAAATAAAATATACAAATATTTGGTATCACCGTATTCAGAATCGCCAGATCTATCAATAAAAAAAAGGATTAACCTGATCGCTAAACGGCGTAGCGATAAAAAATTTGAAACGCCCGAATTAGGTTTTTTTGGTCGCCGCTACATTGCATTAAAATGCAATAACGGGCGATCAATATAATGAATCTGCACCAAAATGGTATCACTAAAAACGTCAGCTCGGTGCGCAAAAATTAAGCCTTCACCCAACCCCAGACCACAAAAAATGGAGATGCTACGGGTATCGGAAAATGGCGCAATTTTTTTTTTTTTAAAGTTTGGTATTTTTTTTCACCACTTAAATAAAAAATAACCTAGACATGTTTGGTGTCTATGAACTCATAAAGGAGAGTCCTAATGGCAGGTCAGTTTTAGCATTTAGTCCCAGAAATCCTAGCAAAAAAGCGAAACAAAAAACACGCATGGGATTGCACTTTTTTTGCAATTTCACCACACTTGGAATTTTTTTTCCCATTTTCTAGTACACGACATGGTAAAAGCAATGATGTCGTTCAAAAGTACAACTCGTCCCGCAAAAAATAAGCCCTCATATGACCATAAAAAAGTTATGGCTCTGGGAAGAAGGGGAGTGAAAAACGAACATGGAAAATGGAAAATCCCAAGGTCATGAAGGGGTTAATCATAGACCTGAGACAGGGACAAGGAGGCATCCTCTTCATCTGGAGGAAAGAAGGTTTAAGCATAAAAACAGATGCGGATTCTTTACTGTAATAGCAGTGAGACTATGGAACTCTCTGCCGTATGATGTAATGAGTGATTCATCACTTAAATTTAAAAGGGGAGTGGATGCCTTTCTTCAAAAGTCTAATGTTACAGGTTATATATATTAGATTTAGGGAACTAGTCTGATTGCCGTTTGTGGAGTCGGGAAGGAATTTTTTTCCCCAATGTGGAGCTTACTTTTTGCCACATGGGTTTTTTTTGCCTTCCTCTGGATTAACATGTTAGGGCATGTTAGGTTAGGCTATGGGTTGAACTAGATGGACTTAAAGTCTTCCTTCAACCTTAATAACTATGTTACTATGTTCTAGTGATCAATGTTCTTTGTTTCTGGAACACATTGAAATCATCAAGATTAATTTTAATTTTAATTTTAGGATAGATGGTTAACTAATGGTTGCCAAAAATCCTATCACAGTCCATAGATGATGCAAAGACCATCCAAGGAGTACTGAGGCTAAAGGTACCGTCACACTAAGCGACGCTGCAGCGATACAGACAACGATGCCGATCGATGCAGCGTCGCTGTTTGGTCGCTGGAGAGCTGTCACACAGACCGCTCTCCAGCGACCAACGATGCCGAGGTCCCCGGGTAACCAGGGTAAATATCGGGTTGCTAAGCGCAGGGCCGCGCTTAGTAACCCGATGTTTACCCTGGTTACCATCGTAAAAGTAAAAATAACAAACAGTACATACTCACCTGCGCGTCCCCCGGCGTCCGCTTCCCGCACTGACTGAGTGCCGGCCCTAACAGCAGAGCGGTGACGTCACCGCTGTGCTGTACTTTCACTTTCCGGTCCCGGCGCTCAGTCAGTGCAGGAAGCGGACCCTGGGGGACACGCAGGTGAGTATGTACTGTTTGTTTTTTTACTTTTACGCTGGTAACCAGGGTAAACATTGGGTTACTAAGCGCGGCCCTGCGCTTAGCAACCCGATTTTTACCCTGGTTACCAGCGTAAAACATCGCTGGTATCGTTGCTTTTGGTGTCAAACCTGACGATAAACGCCGGTCTGACGACCAAATAAAGTTCTGAACTTTCTTCAACGACCAGCGACATCACAGCAGGATCCTGATCGCTGCTGCGTGTCAAACTAAATGATATCGCTAGCCAGGACGCTGCAACGTCACGGATCGCTAGCGATATCGTCTAGTGTGACGGTACCTTAAGAAATCTGCCAAAAGTAGGAGCAGGTAAAGATAAAGATCACTATTACTTAAAGCAGAAATAAGTAATTTTTCAATGCCCTACTAATCCGCGCATGTTGGTGTAATGTGAGAATAACCTCTTCAAGTAATTTCCTTACTAATGATTGAGGCCCCTTCTATTTTCCATAAATCATGAAAAGATATAATATTATCTAGACTGAATAGCATAATTATCTGTAACTTCCAGGATATTTAGGAGGTTAATTAGGTAATATTCCCATCATAGCAGAACAGAATTATTAATTACTGTACTCTAATGCCATTGTTCCATAGTTACAGTAATAGAACAGACAAATCAAGTTATAATAAGAACATATGTAATTAGACATCACCTGTAGTTGCAATTAAAGCCTAATTAGTAAGTGTAAGTGTAATACATAGCTACATACATTGTAACAGATTAAGAAATATACTCATAAATCCAAGTTGATGAATCCTCCCCAGCCAAATTAATGGTCCTCCTTAAACCTTATATATAGAAAATGTGTGCAGTCTTTTCATCACGTTTTCTTTGGTCCACGAGCTTTATATATATGTCCATGTTTAGATCGTTCGCACAGATTTTGTGTGGCTGCATTATTGAAACACTCATAAAAGAAAAAAGCCAACTCACCATAAATGTCCTAATCCTTTGTGTGCACAGAACTCCGTCCTGATCAGACATAAATAGCAAATTAGAAGAAAAAAAGAGGTTCATTCCTTATCCTAAAAAATTTCAGGCTTTTCTGAGTCATAGTTAAAATTCCATTTGACTCGTAGCAAAAAATAAGCGTCTTGATTTGATTGCAATCCAGCGATCTTCATGCGGGCTGGTCGGAAAAAGATTGCTGGAATTTTAACCATGAATGAATAAAGTCTGACATTTTATTGAAGGAGCTGGAACGAACCTCTTTTTTGGAGCCATGTATGCTTTGCTCTGAAATGTTGCGGTGTTTCAAAGAAAGCGTAGTTTGAAAGCTGGTTGAGGGCCAAGAGTAATCCGAAACATGTCAGAGGTGGCTTCTCCCCATTCTGTGTCTATGGACTGATATGTCTCTCCCTATGTGCGTGGCCTTTAAAATATGTTTTGCAATCACAAGACTGCACAAAGGCTTTAGGAAAAAATTCTTAAAAAACACATCAATAATTCTCCAAAACCATTTCAGGAAATACTTTAGGAAAGAAACACCTACAAATCTTGCAAAAGAAGGAGAGTTTCCTGAAGTGGTTACTGCTTGAAAATCTTGTCTTTGTTTTAGAATGCCTCATGTTCACATGCAATATTCTTGAAGTAACATACAAACTGATCTCAGCTTTCTGGATCTTTGTGGATCGTAGGCAGTCTGCATTTAAATCTGAATTTTCAGGTTTTAAATTGAATCTATTCCCACATTTCATAATACAAATTGCATGCATTATTAAATAGATGTCTTATATCCACTGGATGCTGGTGTATTTACTTTGAAAATCATGTTTGAATGGCTGTAAAAAAACAGATATCAAAATAAGCATTTAATGAGTCCAGTTACTTAAAATTTTCATTCTAAAATCAGACAAGGAAACTTTCAAAAAGGATTACACAGCCGATCTGATATGAATTATCAAGGTAAGTACACCAGTTTTCACAGGTTTAAGACATCTATGTAATTATGCATGTAGCTTGTATTGTAAAATCTGGTGACAGATTCACTTTAGGTTGATTATTAAACTGTAAACGTTTTCGAAAAGTAAGATAAGGTAAGGTAATTCCTTTACAATAAAAATAACAATGTTAATAGATGGATGGTGTTCAGGATTGTGAAGGAGTGTACTCATACCTAGTGATGCCTCCAACAGTAAATACACATTTGATTAATAGGCTTAATGACTTATAAGAGTGGAATTCACCATGGATGTAACCTGTATTTGGAACATGAACACAGAACATTTGGTTCAGTCAGAAAACATTAAATGACTTTTTCATCAAACTGACACCACAACATTTAGCTGTCTACAAGGTATTGCCAATGTTTGTAGAGAAGTGAGGAGTGCAGTGTATATCAATCAGTATACAGTATTTTAAGAAGACGAATCTTAGCTCCATCAGTTCTGTGGAAGCCGATAATTAATTAACTAGAAGACTGGAAAGTCAAGGCAGCATTATCTAGATATCAAATCTTTGTGATTGATATTAAAAAGTAATTGCTTAATGATATGTGTTATTCACCGTGCAACATTAAATCTGTGTGTAATCATTGATGGAGGAATAAAGCCATTAGATGGAAAAGATATTACAAGTTTTTGTAAAGTATCTTTTCCTGTGGAGATTTAAGGAAGATTTATTAAGCTATTTGTGCCAATTTTCTGGGAGGAAAAGTTACAAATGTTTATGCACACCTGCTTTGCTACTTTTTCATTCCTAAGCAGTTATGGGCAAAATTACTATTATTTTGTGGTGCTATTGGCGTAAATTATAATTATTAAATCTAAGCCAATTTCTATCAGGCATAGCTTTTAGTTTATAGTGTACCGCTTAAGAAATCTGACACATCTTAATACAGGTTCCTGTGTTTGGGATTATGAGCCAGTCATAGTAAATTGCATAAAAGGGAGTAAATGACATACAATAAAAAGGAATCATTGCTCTCCTGATAAAACCTTTGTCATTCCATTTCCAAGGGTTTCTTTTTATGTGTTGTCTAACAATGTAATAGCTGCAGACAATTGGTGGTGTTGATGATGGAATATATAGCCAAGAACCACTAAGATCCACTAAGGTGGAATACATGTGACAACTGCAGCAAATCAAAAAGCAAAAACATGGTTAACAAAGGTGGTGTAGAGCTGGAAATGATTTTTCAAGTATGTAGTGTTGTTTTGCTTTATTATTGTATGGTATTTAATCCCTTTCAAATACTTATTTCAGGTCCTGGAAATTCTTCTTTTTTTCATTTTAAATGTTGTCAACCTCCAGGATAAATATTAACAGTTTATTTTAGTGTTTAGTTTCACAAAGGGACTTAAAGAGAACTTGGCCATGCAATTATTTGATCACACTACATTACCTACAATACTGGCTACTAGGGTTGAGCAAAACGGATCGGACAAATTGAAAAATCGCCGACTTTCGGCAGAGTCGGATTTCGTGAAACCCGACCCGATCCCACTGTGGGATCGGCTATGCTGTCGGCGATCTTCGCGCCAAAGTCGCGTTTCGTATGACGCTTTCAGTGCCATTTCTCAGCCAATGAAGGAGGACGCAGAGGGTGGGCAGCGTGATGACATAGGTCTCGGTCTCCACCATCTTAGTGAAGAGCATGACAGTGATTGGCTTGCTTTCTGCAGCGTCACAGGGGCTATAAAGGGGCGTGCACGCCGACCGCCATCTTACGTCTGCCGATCTGAGCATAGGGAGAGGTTGCTGCAGCTTCGTCAGAAGCAGGGATATTGTTAGGGAGGAAAGATTAACCCCCAAACCGCTTGTGCTGTAGCGAATTGCACTGTCCAACTGTTAAGGCCTGGTGATTAAGGAGCGACATGCGACTAGCTCTGAGCAGGTGGTAACTATACCGACCGCAGTTCCTAATCTTAACACAGACACTAGCAGTAGCTGTGGGATGTTCCTGTCACTCCCTGGACACCTCGTCACAGCCGGAGAACTAGCTACCCCTAAAGGTAGAAACAGGAAAGCTATCTTGCCTCAGAGAAAATCCCCAAAGGATAGGACAGCCCCCCACAAATAATGACTGTGAGAGGAGAAGGAAATGACATACGTAGTATGAAACAAGATTTAGCAAAGGAGGCCACTACTAGCTAGACAGAATTAGTACAGAACAGAAAACTGTGCGGTCAGTAGTGTTGAGCATTCCGATGCTGCAAGTATCGGGTATCGGCCGATACTTGCTGTATCGGAATTTCCGATACCGAGATCCGATATTTTTGTGATATCGGGTATCGGTATCGAAACAACATTAATGTAAAAATGTGTAAAAGAAAGAATTAAAATAAAAAATATCGCTATACTCACCTGTCCGACGCAGCCTGGACCTCAGCGAAGGAACCGGCAGCGTTGTTTGTTTAAAATTCGCGCTTTTACTTGGTTACGTGAATTCCCGGCTTGTGATTGGTCAGGGCGGCCATGTTGCCGGGACGCGGACCAATCACAGCAAGCCGTGACGAAATTACGTCACGGCTTGCTGTGATTGGTCCGCGTCCCGGCAACATGGCCGCCATTAACCAATCACAAGCCGTGACGTCACGGGAGGCTGGACTTGCGCACTTTTTAAAAAACGCGCGTGTCCAGCCTCCAGTGACGTCCCGGCTTATGATTGGTCACGGCGCCATGTTGCCGGGACGCGGACCAATCACAGTAAGCCGTGACGAAATTACGTCACGGCTTGCTGTGATTGGTCCGCGTCCCGGCAACATGGACGCCATTAACCAATCACAAGCCGTGACGTCACGGGAGGCTGGACACGCGCGTTTTTTAAAAAGTGCGCAAGTCCAGCCTCCCGTGACGTCACGGCTTGTGATTGGTTAATGGCGGCCATGTTGCCGGGACGCGGACCAATCACAGCAAGCCGTGACGTAATTTCGTCACGGCTTGCTGTGATTGGTCCGCGTCCCGGCAACATGGCCGCCCTGACCAATCACAAGCCGGGAATTCACGTAACCAAGTAAAAGCGCGAATTTTAAACGAACAACGCTGCCGGTTCCCTCGCTGAGGTCCCGGCTGCGTCGGACAGGTGAGTATAGCGATATTTTTTATTTTAATTCTTTCTTTTACACATTTATATGGTTCCCAGGGCCTGAAGGAGAGTTTCCTCTCCTTCAGACCCTGGGAACCATCAGGAATACCGTCCGATACTTGAGTCCCATTGACTTGTATTGGTATCGGGTATCGGTATCGGATTGGATCCGATACTTTGCCGGTATCGGCCGATACTTTCCGATACCGATACTTTCAAGTATCGGACGGTATCGCTCAACACTAGCGGTCAGTAATAAAAACTAGAAAAAGTCCACTGCAGAGAAATGCAAAAATCTCCACACCTGACTAAAGGTGTGGAGGGCAAACTCTGCTGCCCAGAGCTTCCAGCTTAGCTAAATAGATCCATACTGATAAGCTGGACAAATGAGCAAAACATAGAAAATGCCAAACAACAAAGTCCACAAGTGAACTGCAAAAAGACAAGCAAGGACTTAGCTTTGCTGAAATGGTCAGAGTGGCAGTGAAATCCTCAGAGAGCCATGACTCCAAGCTCAACAATTGACAACTGGCATTGAATTAGGGATAAGGCCAGACTAATATAGCCGAGCCAGAAAGACGATCAGTGAGAACAGCTGCTGATGCTAAATCCAAAACCACAGGAGGGAGCCCAAGAGCAGAATTCACAAAAATGCTACTTATAACCACCGGAGGGAGCCCAAGAGCGGAATTCACAACACCAACACCACCTTTTCTTTGCAGGGACAGTGGAGGCTAGTTTTTTGTGCATCAGCTCTGTAGCTTATAAGGCTCCCTGATAGCTGCATTGCTGTTTGTACGCCGCTGTGCAAACCAACTGCTTTTTTAAAAGCAAAAATCCTGGTGCTCCTTTCTGCACAGTTCTATTGTTTATTTGTCCACAGTTTTGTGTGCAGCAGTCCTTTTTATTGCTGGCTGCCATACCTGTCCTGAGATCATTGTAGGGAGATTGTTATTGTAGTACAGTCCCTTTTTTTATACATCTTCCAGCCACGTTCTGCCACTTATATTGAGTAGTGTAATACAGCGGGCCTGTTTTTTTGCAGCAGTCTCCCACACAAGAAAGGGAGATTTAAATTGCCCCTAAGTTGATCTGCGTCAGTTCTGTTTGTCGTATATCTGCCTGCCACTTTCTGCCACTTACATTGAGTAGTGTAATACAGTGGGCCTGGTTTTTTGCAGCAGTCTCCTACACAAAAAAAGGGAGATTTTAATTGCCACTAAGTGAATCTGCATCAGTTCTGTTTGTCGTATATCTGCCTGACACTTTCTGCCACTTACATTGTGTAGTGTAATACAGCGGGCCTGTTTTTTGCAGCAGTCTCCCACACAAAAAAGGGAGATTTAAATTGCCACTAAGTGGATCTGCGTCAGTTCTGTTTGTCGTATATCTGCCTGCCACTTTCTGCCACTTACATTGAGTAGTGTAATACAGTGGGCCTGGTTTTATGCAGCAGTCTCCCACACAAAAAAGGGAGATTTAAATTGCCACTAAGTGAATCTGCATCAGTTCTGTTTGTCGTATATCTGCCTGTCACTTTCTGCCACTTACATTGTGTAGTGTAATACATTGGGCCTGGTTTTTGCAGCAGTCTCCCACATAATAAAGGGAGATTTAAATTGCCACTAAGTGGATGTACATCAGCTCTGTTTGTTGTATATCTGCCTGCCACGTTCTGCCACTTACATTGTATAGTGTAATACAGTGGGCCTGGTTTTTTGCAGCAGTCTCCCACACAAAAAGGGAGATTTAAATTGCCCCTAAGTGGATCTGCGTCAGTTCTGTTTGTTGTATATCTGCCTGCCACTTTCTGCCACTTACATTAAATTGTGTAATACAGCGGGCCTGGTTTTTTGCAGCAGTCTCCCACACAAAAAAGGGAGATTTAAATTGCCACTAAGTGGATCTGCGTCAGTTCTGTTTGTCATATATCTGCCTGCCACTTTCTGCCACTTACATTGAGTAGTGTAATACAGTGGGCCTGGTTTTATGCAGCAGTCTCCCACACAAAAAAAGGAGATTTAAATTGCCACTAAGTGAATCTGCATCAGTTCTGTTTGTCGTATATCTGCCTGTCACTTTCTGCCACTTACATTGTGTAGTGTAATACATTGGGCCTGGTTTTTGCAGCAGTCTCCCACATAATAAAGGGAGATTTAAATTGCCACTAAGTGGATGTACATCAGCTCTGTTTGTTGTATATCTGCCTGCTACGTTCTGCCACTTACATTGTGTAGTGTAATACAGTGGGCCTGGTTTTTTGCAGCAGTCTCCCACACAAAAAAGGGAGATTTAAATTTCCCCTAAGTGGATCTGCGTCAGTTCTGTTTGTCGTATATCTGCCTGCCACTTACATTGAGTAGTGCAATACAGCGGGCCTGATTTTTGCAGCAGTATCCCACACAAAAAAGGGAGATTTAAATTGCCCCTAAGTGGATCTGCGTCAGTTCTGTTTGTCGTATATCTGCCTGCCACTTTCTGCCACTTACATTGAGTTGTGTAATACAGTGGACCTGGTTTTTTGCAGCAGTATCCCACACAAAAAAGGGAGATTTAAATTGCCCCTAAGTGGATCTGCGTCAGTTCTGTTTGTTGTATATCTGCCTGCCACTTTCTGCCACTTACATTAAATTGTGTAATACAGCGGGCCTGGTTTTTTGCAGCAGTCTCCCACACAAAAAAGGGAGATTTAAATTGCCACTAAGTGGATCTGCGTCAGTTCTGTTTGTCATATATCTGCCTGCCACTTTCTGCCACTTACATTGAGTAGTGTAATACAGTGGGCCTGGTTTTTTGTAGCAGTCTCCCACACAAAAGAAGAGATTTAAATTCTCAACAAGTTTATATACACCTTCTACCTTGTTTTATAGTACCATATAACGGTTGTTAGTTTGGTTACATTTTCCCAAATATGAGGAAGTCTGGTGGAATAGGCTGTGAGCGGTCATTGCCAGCTGGTAATGATGGTGGTGGTGGTGGTGGTGGAGCATCTGGTGGTAGTGGGAAAAGCAAAATAGCACCTAAGGCTCCAGTTGTTCAGACAGCGTCATCGTCAGGCTACATAAGGCGTTGAAGGCTCCCTTATCTGGGAGTAGGAAACCCGCTTTTAAAGCCGGAGCAGCAGGAACTTTTTTTTTTGCTTTCATTGCTGACTCAGCCTCTAGCTCTTTCGCCTCCTCTTCAGAAAGTTTGAAATATAAAAGCAGCGAGTCGTCAGTGGATGCTCCCGGTCAGGAACAAGTCGCTTCCTTGTGTCCTTCACCCAAAGCAAAAGTGAAGGATGTGGCAGGCAACACTACAGTTTACTCCATGGAGCTCTTTACACATACCGTGCCAGGGTTAGAAAGGGAAATAGTTAACAGCCCATTACAAGATGAATCGGACATGGAGTGCACAGATGCACAGCCACAGCTAGATTATTATGCTGTTCCATTGACTCAGATCACTACATTGCCCTCACAGTGTACTGAGCCAGAATGTGACCCTGATGAGACTATGGTGCCCCGTCCCGAACGCTATAGCACCTTACACAGTGACACAGAGGACGGTGCACAGGACATTGAAGAGGAGATGATAGATGACCCACTTGATGACCCAGATTGGCAGCCATTGGGGGAACAGGGTGCCGCTGGCAGTAGCTCTGAAGCGTAGAAGGATGATCCGCAGCAGGCATCAACAACGCAACAGCTTTCATCTGGCAGGCCCGTATCAGGCCCAAAACGTGTGTCTAAAACAAAAACAGGTTTAGGGCAGCGTGGCCATCCGGTGAAAGTAGCACAGCGTGCAATGCCTGAAAAGGTATTCGATAGTAGGAAGAGTGCAGTGTGGCAATTTTTTAACCAAGATCCGAATGATCAGTGCAAAGTTATCTGTAAGAAATGCTCAAAGACCTTTAGCAGAGGGAAGAATCCCCTAAATTTAAATACAACGTGCATGCTTAGACATTTAACCAGCATGCACTTGCCAGCCTGAACTAACTACCAAACGTCCCGTAACGTTGGTGCACCTGCTCAGAATGAAGGTAGTCAGCAACGCTGCATTGCTTCCCTCACTGTAAGCCCACCGTTTAGGACACCACCTGCAGCAAATGTGGAGGTATCGTCGCAAGGCCAAGGCAGTCATGGAATCACCAGTGTTGTGAAATTGGATTCTGGGCTCCCCCGGTGGCCACTTGTGGAATTGTACTTGTGTGCATCATCCCCTCTGTTCACCTGCTCCTATCAGGATGTGGGAGTCGCTATATAACCTTGCTCCTCTGTCAGTTTCATGCCGGTCAACAATGTAATCAGAAGCCTTCTGTGCATGTTCCTGCTACTAGACAACTCCTAGCTAAGTTGGACTTTTGTCCTTGTGTGTTTTTGCATTTTGTTCCTGTTCACAGCTGCTGTTTCGTTACTGTGTCTGTCAAGCTCTTGTGAGCGGAAATTGCCACTCTGGTGTTATGAGTTAATGCTAGAGTCTTAAAGTAATTTCTGGATGGTGTTTTGATAGGGTTTTCTGCTGACCATGAAAGTGCCCTTTCTGTCTTCATGCTATCTAGTAAGCGGACCTCGATTTTGCTAAACCTATTTTCATACTACGTTTGTCATTTCATCTAAAATCACCGCCAATATATGTGGGGGCCTCTGTCTGCCTTTTGGGAAAATTTCTCTAGAGGTGAGCCAGGACTGTCTTTTCCTCTGCTAGGATTAGGTAGTTCTCCGGCTGGCGCTGGGCATCTAGGGATAAAAAACGTAGGCATGCTACCCGGCCACTTCTAGTTGTGCGGCAGGTTTAGTTCATGGTCAGTATAGTTTCCATCTTCCAAGAGCTAGTTCTCATATATGCTGGGCTATGTTCTCTCGCCATTGAGAATCATGACAGTTTGACCGGCCTAAAAAAGGGTTAAATTACTGGCTGAGAAAGGAGAGAAAAAAGAAGTCTGCTACAATTTTTTTTTTTTTTTTTCCCTCTAGTTCTGAGTGTGCTCTTAATTGAATCACTTGCTAGTTTGCCTATGCTGCAGCCTTCCTCTCTTTCTCTCCTTCTAATCCTTGAATGGCTCTGTGTTCACCTGTTTCAAATGGATCTTCAGAGTGTAGCTACAGGTTTGAATAATCTCGCCACAAAGGTACAAAATTTGCAAGATTTTGTTGTTCATGCACCTATGTCTGAGCCTAGAATTCCTTTGCCTGAATTCTTCTCGGGGAATAGATCTCACTTTCAAAATTTTAAAAATAATTGCAAATTGTTTTTGTCCCTGAAGTCTCGCTCTGCCGGAGACCCTGCACAGCAGGTCAGGATTGTAATTTCCTTGCTCCGGGGCGACCCTCAGGACTGGGCTTTTGCATTGGCACCAGGGGATCCTGCGTTGCTCAATGTGGATGCGTTTTTTCTGGCCTTGGGGTTGCTTTATGAGGAACCTCATTTAGAGCTTCAGGCGGAAAAGGCCTTGATGTCCTTGTCTCAGGGGCAAGATGAAGCTGAAATATACTGCCAAAAATTCCGCAAATGGTCTGTGCTTACTCAGTGGAATGAGTGCGCCCTGGCGGCGATTTTCAGAGAAGGTCTCTCTGATGCCATTAAGGATGTTATGGTGGGGTTCCCTGTGCCTGCGAGTCTGAATGAGTCCATGACGATGGCTATTCAGATCGATAGGCGTCTGCGGGAGCGCAAACCTGTGCACCATTTGGCGGTGTCTACTGAGAAAACGCCAGAAAATATGCAATGTGATAGAATTCTGTCCAGAAGCGAGCGGCAGAATTTTAGATGAAAAAATGGGTTGTGCTTCTATTGTGGTGATTCAACTCATGTTATATCAGCATGCTTTAAGCGTACTAAGAAGCCTGACAAGTCTGTTTCAATTAGCACTTTACAGTCTAAGTTTATTCTATCTGTGACCCTGATTTGTTCTTTGTCATCTATTACCGCGGACGCCTATGTCGACTCTGGCGCTGCTTTGAGTCTTATGGATTGGTCCTTTGCCAAACGCTGTGGGTATGATTTGGAGCCATTGGAGGCTCCGATACCTCTGAAAGGGATTGACTCCACCCCATTGGCTAGTAATAAACCACAATACTGGACACAAGTGACTATGCGTGTTAATCCGGATCACCAGGAGGTTATTCGCTTTCTGGTGCTGTATAATCTACATGATGTTTTGGTGCTGGGATTGCCATGGCTGCAATCTCATAACCCAGTCCTCGACTGGAGAGCTATGTCTGTGTTAAGCTGGGGATGTAAAGGAACTCATGGGGACGTACCTTTGGTTTCCATTTCATCATCTATTCCCTCTGAGATTCCTGAATTTTTGTCTGACTTTCGTGACGTTTTTGAAGAACCCAAGGTTGGTTCACTACCTCCGCACCGGGAGTGCGATTGTGCCATAGACTTGATCCCGGGTAGTAAATACCCTAAGGGTCGTTTATTTAATCTGTCTGTGCCTGAACACGCGGCTATGCGAGAATATATAAAGGAGTCCTTGGAAAAGGGACATATTCGTCCTTCGTCATCTCCCTTAGGAGCCGGTTTTTTCTTTGTGTCTAAGAAAGACGGCTCTTTGAGGCCGTGTATTGATTATCGACTTTTGAATAAAATCACGGTTAAATATCAATATCCGTTACCACTGCTTACTGATTTGTTTGCTCGTATAAAGGGGGCCAAGTGGTTCTCTAAGATTGATCTCCGTGGGGCGTATAATTTGGTGCGAATCAAGCAGGGGGATGAGTGGAAAACCGCATTTAATACGCCCGAGGGCCATTTTGAGTATTTGGTGATGCCTTTTGGTCTTTCAAATGCCCCTTCAGTCTTCCAGTCCTTTATGCATGACATTTTCCGCGATTATTTGGATAAATTTATGATTGTGTATCTGGATGATATTCTGATTTTTTTCGGATGACTGGGACTCTCATGTCCAGCAGGTCAGGAGGGTTTTTCAGGTTTTGCGGTCTAATTCCTTGTGTGTGAAGGGTTCTAAGTGTGTTTTTGGGGTTCAAAAGATTTCCTTCTTGGGATACATTTTTTCCCCCTCTTCCATCGAGATGGATCCTGTCAAGGTTCAGGCTATTGGTGATTGGACGCAACCCTCTTCTCTTAAGAGTCTTCAGAAATTTTTGGGCTTTGCTAACTTTTATCGTCGATTTATTGCTGGTTTTTCTGATGTTGTAAAACCATTGACTGATTTGACTAAGAAGGGTGCTGATGTTGCTGATTGGTCCCCTGATGCTGTGGAGGCCTTTCGGGAGCTCAAGCGCCGCTTTTCTTCCGCCCCAGTGTTGCGTCAGCCTGATGTTGCTCTTCCTTTTCAGGTTGAGGTCGACGCTTCTGAAATCGGAGCTGGGGCGGTGTTGTCGCAGAGAAGTTCCGACTGCTCCGTGATGAGACCTTGTGCTTTTTTTTCCCGTAAATTTTCGCCCGCCGAGCGGAATTATGATATTGGGAATCGGGAGCTTTTGGCCATGAAGTGGGCTTTTGAGGAGTGGCGTCACTGGCTTGAGGGGGCCAGACATCAGGTGGTGGTATTGACTGACCACAAAAATTTAATTTACCTTGAGTCTGCCAGGCGCCTGAATCCTAGACAGGCGCGCTGGTCGTTGTTTTTCTCTCGGTTTAATTTTGTGGTGTCTTACCTACCGGGTTCTAAGAATGTTAAGGCGGATGCCCTTTCTAGGAGTTTTGAGCCTGACTCCCCTGGTAATTCTGAGCCCACAGGTATCCTTAAAGATGGAGTGATATTGTCTGCCGTTTCTCCAGACCTGCGGCGGGCCTTGCAGGAGTTTCAGGCGGATAGACCTGATCGTTGCCCACCTGGTAGACTGTTTGTTCCTGATGATTGGACCAGTAGAGTCATCTCTGAGGTTCATTCTTCTGCGTTGGCAGGTCATCCTGGAATCTTTGGTACCAGGGATTTGGTGGCAAGGTCCTTCTGGTGGCCTTCCCTGTCACGAGATGTGCGAGGCTTTGTGCAGTCTTGTGACGTTTGTGCTCGGGCCAAGCCTTGTTGTTCTCGGGCTAGTGGATTGTTGTTACCCTTGCCTATCCCGAAGAGGCCTTGGACGCACATCTCGATGGATTTTATTTCGGATCTGCCTGTTTCTCAGAAGATGTCTGTCATCTGGGTGGTGTGTGACCGTTTCTCTAAGATGGTCCATCTGGTTCCCTTGCCTATGTTGCCTTCTTCTTCCGAGTTGGTTCCTCTGTTTTTTCAAAATGTTGTTCGTTTGCATGGTATTCCGGAGAATATCGTTTCTGACAGAGGGACCCAATTCGTGTCTAGATTTTGGCGGGCATTCTGTGCTAGGATGGGCATAGATTTGTCTTTTTCGTCTGCTTTCCATCCTCAGACTAATGGCCAGACCGAGCGGACTAATCAGACCTTGGAGACATATTTGAGGTGTTTTGTGTCTGCGGATCAGGATGATTGGGTTGCTTTTTTGCCTTTGGCGGAGTTCGCCCTCAATAATCGGGCCAGCTCTGCCACCTTGGTGTCCCCGTTTTTCTGTAATTCGGGGTTTCATCCTCGATTTTCCTCCGGTCAAGTGGAATCTTCGGATTGTCCTGGAGTGGATGCTGTGGTGGAGAGGTTGCATCAGATTTGGGGGCAGGTGGTGGACAATTTGAAGTTGTCCCAGGAGAAGACTCAGCTTTTTGCCAACCGCCGTCGTCGGGTTGGTCCTCGGCTTTGTGTTGGGGACTTGGTGTGGTTGTCTTCTCGTTTTGTCCCTATGAGGGTTTCTTCTCCTAAGTTTAAGCCTCGGTTCATCGGCCCGTACAAGATATTGGAGATTCTTAACCCTGTGTCCTTCCGTTTGGACCTCCCTGCATCCTTTTCGATTCATAATGTTTTTCATCGGTCATTGTTGCGCAGGTATGAGGTACCGGCTGTGCCTTCCGTTGAGCCTCCTGCTCCGGTGTTGGTTGAGGGTGAGTTGGAGTACGTTGTGGAAAAGATCTTAGACTCTCGTGTTTCCAGACGGAAACTCCAGTATCTGGTCAAATGGAAGGGATACGGTCAGGAGGATAATTCTTGGGTCACTGCCTCTGATGTTCATGCCTCCGATCTTGTCCGTGCCTTTCATAGGGCTCATCCTGATCGCCCTGGTGGTTCTGGTGAGGGTTCGGTGCCCCCTCCTTGAGGGGGGGGTACTGTTGTGAAATTGGATTCTGGGCTCCCCCGGTGGCCACTTGTGGAATTGTACTTGTGTGCATCATCCCCTCTGTTCACCTGCTCCTATCAGGATGTGGGAGTCGCTATATAACCTTGCTCCTCTGTCAGTTTCATGCCGGTCAACAATGTAATCAGAAGTCTTCTGTGCATGTTCCTGCTACTAGACAACTCCTAGCTAAGTTGGACTTTTGTCCTTGTGTGTTTTTGCATTTTGTTCCTGTTCACAGCTGCTGTTTCGTTACTGTGTCTGGAAAGCTCTTGTGAGCGGAAATTGCCACTCTGGTGTTATGAGTTAATGCTAGAGTCTTAAAGTAATTTCTGGATGGTGTTTTGATAGGGTTTTCTGCTGACCATGAAAGTGCCCTTTCTGTCTTCATGCTATCTAGTAAGCGGACCTCGATTTTGCTAAACCTATTTTCATACTACGTTTGTCATTTCATCTAAAATCACCGCCAATATATGTGGGGGCCTCTGTCTGCCTTTTGGGAAAATTTCTCTAGAGGTGAGCCAGGACTGTCTTTTCCTCTGCTAGGATTAGGTAGTTCTCCGGCTGGCGCTGGGCATCTAGGGATAAAAAACGTAGGCATGCTACCCGGCCACTTCTAGTTGTGCGGCAGGTTTAGTTCATGGTCAGTATAGTTTCCATCTTCCAAGAGCTAGTTCTCATATATGCTGGGCTATGTTCTCTCGCCATTGAGAATCATGACACACCAGGTTCTTGGGCGGAAACACTGCATGTAGGCCAACATCAAGAATACTATCACCAACCCTCTCTCAATCTGCCATGTCCACCACCACCCCCGCTAGTTCCACCATATGCAGCTCTCCAGTCCAGCTCACCCTACAAGAGACTCTCGTTAGGAAAAGGAAGTACTCATCCTCTCATCCGCATACACAGGGTTTGAACGCCCACATTGCTAGACTTATATAGTTAGAGATGATGCCCTACCGGTTGGTTGAAAGTGAAGCTTTCAAAGCCCTGATGGCCTGTGCAGTACCATGCTATGACCTACCCAGTCGACACTTCTTTGCAAGAAAAGACATCCCATCCCTTCACCAGCATGTAAAAGACTGCATTGTCCATGCACTCAGGCAATCAGTCAGTAGAAAGGTGCACCTCACAACAGATGCATGGACCAGTAGGCATGGCCAGGGATGTTACATGTCCATCACAGTGCACTGGGTTAATGTGGTGGATGCAGGGTCCACAGGGGACAGCCATAGTGGGACAGTTCTGCCTAGCCCATGGTCTGGGAAACAGTTGGGAGTAGGCGTTCGACACCCCTCCTCCTCCTCCAGAAGCAAAAGGTCATCCACAGAGCGCAGTCGCATGTCCACTCCATCCGCAGCTGCCAGTGTTGCACACAAGGTGTACCATTATGGAACAGCTAGTGGTAAGCGTCAGCAGGCTGTGTTGGAAATGAAGTGTTTGGGCGACAACAGACACACCGCGGAAGTACTGACAGAGTACTTGCAGCAAGAAACTCCGTCATGGCTGGGCAGTGTACATCTTGAGGAAGGCAAGGTAGTCAGTGATAACGGAAGGAATTTTATGGCTGCCATAGCCCTTTCAGAACTGAAACACATACCTAGCCTGGCTCACACCTTGAACCTGGTGGTGCAGTGCTTCCTGAAAAGTTATCCGGGCTTATCAGCCCTGCTCCTGAAGTTGTGAAGACTTTGCTCGCACATCCGCCGGTCGCCCGTACACTCTAGCCTTATGCAGAACCATCAGCGATCGCTGAAGCTTCCCCAGCACCGCCTAATAATCAACGTTGCAACAAGGTGGAACTCCACACTGCACATGCTTCAGAGGCTGTGCGAACAGAGGCGTGCTGTAATGTATTTGTGGGAGGATACACATACATGGGCAGGCAGTTTGATGGCAGACATGGAGTTGTCAGGTGTGTAGTAGTCGAAGCTACAAGACCTCTGTCAAGTCCTTCAGTGTTTTGAGGAATGCACACGGCTGGTAAGTGCAGAGGACGCCATCATAAGCATGAGCATCCCACTAATGTGTCTGCTGATGCAAAGTCAGACGCAAATTAAGGAGCAGGCTTCTGCAGCCGAGGAGGAGGGAAGCCTTGATGACAGTCAGCCATTGTCTGCTCAGGGAACTCTCCTGGATGAAGTGGCGGATGAAGAGGAGGAGGAGGAGGATGATGGGGATGAATATTTATGGAAGGAGGATGCTTCTCAGGGGGCAATAGAAACTGGTGGCGTTGCAAGGTCAGGTACAGGGTTTTTGTGGTAGACAAGTGATGTTGATTTGCAAGAAAGTGCTCCTAAGCCCAGCACAAGCAAAGAATTGACACCTGGAACATTGGCCCACATGGTGATTATGCCTTGCGTATCCTAAAAAGGGACCCCCGCATTATAAAAATGATGACCGATGACGATTACTGGTTGGCCTGCCTCCTGGATCCACGCTACAAAGGGAAATAACAAAATATCATACCACATGAGAACCTTGAGCAAATATTGGCTACCAAACAAGCAACTCTTGTAGACTGTTTGGTTCAGGCATTCCCAGCACACAGCGGCGGTGATGGTTCTCACACGAGCTGCAGGGGGCAACATGGCAGAGGTGTTAGAGGTGCACAAATCAGAAGTGGCGTTGAACAGAGGGGTTTTATGACTAGGTTGTGGAGTGATTTCGCAATGACCGCAGACACGACAGGTACTGCTGCATCAATTCAAAGTGACAGGAGAAAACATTTGTCCAGTATGGTTACGAACTATTTTTCCTCCCTTATCGATGTTGTCCCTCACACGTCATTCCCCTTTGATTACTGGGAATCTAAAATAGACACCTGGCCTGAATTGGCAGAATATGTATTACAGGAGCTCACTTGCCCAGCTGCTAGTGTGCTATCAGAAAGAGTCTTCAGTGCTGCTGGTTTAATACTGACCAAAAAAAGGACTCGTCTGGCTACCGAAAATGTTGATGATCTAACCTTCATTAAAATGAACCAATCGAGGACTTCTAATTATTTTGCCCCACCTTCCCTTGCTGACACATAGTTTGCCTGAAAAATGTCTTGCTTTTGGCCTCCTCTTACTTACTGCTCCAACTCCTCCATTGGCAGCTGCTGAATGTCCACCATAGGCCATTTTTTTACCTCCCTAAATGGGCTGACTTCCCCCACAGTGCCGTGGTCACCACCTGGCGCAAGCACCTGTGTGAGTGCCGTTTGCCTGGACAGGTGGGTGTGCGCACTCTTGGGCGACGGCACTGGCACAGGGTCCCTCATAGTACAATGAAGTGTCTCTGATGGTGGTGGTGCACAACCAACGTCAGACACACCGTCGTAATATGAGGGGCCCTGTGCCAGTACCACCACCCACGAGAGAGTGTTCCCCCCAGGTCAAACAGTGCTCTACCACTTGTAATACTTACCTCTCCCTGCTCCACCACTGTGTAGTCTGTGCTGATAAATCCTTCAATGGCACTGCCAATACAAATTTGTTGAAATAATAGATGATAGTTAAAATATTCAGTGGCCCTGGCCTCCATTTAGACCATTTAATACTTTGCGCCAACTACCACTGTCTGTTACTCAGCAGAGGAGCCCACCCCTGTACGTAGCTATGTCACCTGTTTATTTTTGAAAATTGTTTTGGCAAACATTTAACGCACTTTATTATTTTGTCCTACTAACTGTGTCAGCCACTCCATACAGTTGTCCTCCACTGAACAAAGCTATGCCGCCAGTTTACTGCTGTTACCAATTTTGAACTGCACTTAGCCTATTACTTTTTTGGGCCTACTAACTGTGTCTGCCACTCCTTACAATCGTCCTCCGCTGTACAACGCTATGCCGCCTGTGTACCCCTGTAACCAATTTTAAACTACATTGAGCCTACTTTTTTATTTTAGGCCTACTAAGTCTGTCTGCGCCACTCCTTACAGTTGACCTCCACTGAACATACCTATGCCGCCTGTGTACCCCTGTAACCAATTTTAAACTGCATTGAGCCTACTTTTTTATTTTAGGCCTACTAGGTCTGTCTGCGCCACTCCTTACAGTTGATCTCCACTGAACAAACCTATGCCGCCTGTTTACCCCTGTAACCAATTTTAAACTGCATTGAGCCTACTTTTTTATTTTAGTCCTACTAAGTCTGTCTGCACCACTCCTTACAGTTGACCTCCACTGAACAACGCTATGCCGGCTGTGTACCCCTGTAACCAATTTTAAACTGCATTGAGCCTACGTTTTTATTTTAGGCCTACTAAGTCTGTCTGCGCCACTCCTTACAGTTGACCTCCACTGAACAAACATATGCCACCTGTGCACCCCTGTAACCAATTTTAAACTGCATTGAGCCTACTTTTTAATTTTAGGCCTACTAAGTCTGTTTGCGCCACTCCTTACAGTTGACCTCCGCTGAACAAACCTATGTCGCCTGTGTACCCCTGAAACCATTTTAAACTGCATTGAACCTACTTTTTTATTTTAGGCCTACTAAGTCTGTCTGCACAACTCCTTACAGTTGACCTCCACTGAATAAACCTATGCCGCCTGTGTACCCCTGTAACCAATTTTAAACTGCATTTGCCCGTTTGATTGGGCCTACTAAGGGTGTCTGCCGCTCCTTGCTTTTCTCCTCCACTGAACAAAGCTGAGCTTCAATTTTCAGGCTTTCAGCCTATATCAGATATGAAACTGCATTTGGCCTACTTGTTTGGTTGGGCCTACTAATGGTGTCTGCTGCTCCTTGCTTTTCTCCTCCACTGAACAAAGCTGAGCTTCAATTTTCAGGCTTTTAGCCTATATCATATATGAAACTGCATTTGGCCTACTTGTTTGTTTGGGCCTACTAACGGTGTCTGCCGCTGCTTGATGTTCTCTTCCACTGAAAAAAGCTGAGCTTCAACTTTCAGGCTTTCAGCCTATATGAACTATGAAACTGCATTTGGCCTACTTGTTTGGTTGGGCCTACTAACGGTGTCTGCTGTTATGGACTTGTAATTTAGGAGCGACATGCGACTAGCTCTGAGCAGGTGGTAACCATACTGACCGCAGTTCCTGATCTTAACACAACACTAGCAGTAGCCGTGGGATGTTCCTGGACACCTCGTCACAGCCGGAGAACTAGCTACCCCTAAAGGTAGAAACAGGAAAGCTATCTTGCCTCAGAGAAATCCCCAAAGGATAGACAGCCCCCCACAAATAATGACTGTGAGTGGAGAAGGAAATGACATACGTAGAATGAAACAAGATTTAGCAAAGGAGGCCACTACTAGCTAGATAGATAGTACAGGACAGAACACTGTGCGGTCAGTAATAAAAACTAGAAAAAGTCCACCGCAGAGAAATGCAAAAATCTCCACACCTGACTAAAGGTGTGGAGGGCAAAATCTGCTGCCCAGAGCTTCCAGCTTAGCTGAATAGATCCATACTGATAAGCTGGACAAATGAGCAAAACATAGAATGTGCTAAACAATAAAGTCCACAACAAGAGGACTGCAAAAGGACAAGCAAGGACTTATCTTTGCTGAACAGGTCAGAGTGTCAGGGAAATCCAAAAGAGCCGTGACTCCAAGCAGGAACAATTGACAACTGGCATTGATTGAGGGACAAGGCCAGACTAAAATAGCCGAGCCAGAAAGACGATCAGTGGAAGCAGCTGCTGATGCTAAATCCAAGAAGCAGCCATACCACTCAAAACCACCGGAGGGAGCCCAAGAGCAGAACTCACAAAAGTGCTACTTACAACCACCGGAGGGAGCCCAAGAGCGGAATTCACAACAGTACCCCCCCCTTGAGGAGGGGTCACCGAACCCTCAACAGAGCCCCCAGGCCGATCAGGATGAGCATAGTGAAAAGCACGAACCAAATCGGCGGCATGAACATCGGAGGCAACCACCCAAGAATTATCCTCCTGGCCATAACCCTTCCACTTGACAAGATACTGAAGCCTCCGCCTCGAAAAACAAGAATCCAATATTTTCTCAACCACATATTCCAACTCCCCCTCAACCAACACCGGGGCAGGAGGATCAACAGAGGGAACAACGGGTACCACATATCTCCGCAACAAAGATCTATGGAAAACATTGTGGATGGCAAAAGAGGCTGGAAGAGCCAAACGAAAAGACACTGGATTGATAATCTCAGAAATCTTATAAGGACCAATAAACCGAGGCTTGAACTTAGGGGAAGAAACCTTCATAGGAACATGACGAGAAGATAACCAGACTAAATCCCCCACCCGAAGCCGAGGACCAACACACCGACGGCGGTTAGCAACGTCAAATTGTCTACCACATGAGTCCAAATCTGCTGTAACCTGTCCATCACAGAATCTACACCAGGACAATCAGAAGGCTCAACCTGCCCTGAAGAAAAACGAGGATGGAAACCAAAATTACAAAAAAAGGCGAAACCAAAGTAGCCGAACTGGCCTGATTATTAAGGGCAAACTCGGCCAACGGCAAGAAAGCTACCCAATCATCCTGATCAGCAGACACAAAGCATCTCAAATAGATTTCCAAGGTTTGATTAGTTCGCTCAGTTTGGCCATTTGTCTGAGGTTGGAACGCCAAAGAAAAAGACAAATTAATGCCCATCCTAGCACAAAAGGCCCGCCAAAACCTGGAAACAAACTGGGAACCTCTGTCAGACACAATATTTTCCGGAATGCCATGCAACCGAACCACATGCTGAAAAAACAATGGAACCAAATCAGAGGAGGAAGGCAATTTAGGCAAAGGTACCAAATGGACCATTTTAGAGAACCGGTCACAAACCACCCAGATAACAGACATCCTCTGGGACACAGGAAGATCCGAAATAAAATCCATGGAAATATGCGTCCAGGGCCTCTCAGGGACAGGCAAAGGCAAAAGCAACCCACTAGCGCGGGAACAGCAAGGCTTAGCCCGGGCACAAGTCCCACAGGACTGCACAAAAGAACGCACATCCCGCGACAAGGAAGGCCACCAAAAGGACCTAGCAACCAAATCTCTGGTACCAAAAATCCCAGGATGACCGAACAATGGACCTCAGAAATTACCTTACTTGTCCATCTATCAGGAACAAAGCTTCCCCATAGGACAGCGGTCAGTTTTATCAGCCTGAAATTCCTGAAGCACCCGCCGTAAATCAGGGGAGATGGCAGAAAGAACCACCCCTTCCCTAAGAATGCCAACCGGCTCAAGAACTCCAGGAGAATCAGGCAAAAAACTCCTAGAGAGGGCATCCGCTTTAACATTCTTAGATCCCGGAAGATATGAGACCACAAAATCGAAACGGGAGAAAAACAGGGACCATCGAGCCTGTCTAGGGTTCAGCCGCTTGACCGACTCGAGGTAAATCAGATTCTTATGATCGGTCAAGACCACAACGCGGTGCCTGGCTCCCTCAAGCCAATGTCGCCACTCCTCAAATGCCCACTTCATAGCCAACAATTCCCGATTGCCGACATCATAATTGCATTCCGCAGGCGAAAACTTTTGGGAAAAGAAGGCACATGGTTTAATCAAGGAACCATCAGAATTCCTCTGTGACAAAACGGCCCCTGCCCCAATCTCAGAAGCGTCAACCTCAACCTGAAAAGGAAGAGAAACATCCGGCTAACGCAACACAGGGGCAGAAGCAAATCAGCGTTTAAGCTCCTGAAAGGCCTCAACAGCCACAGAGGACCAATTCGTCACATCAGCGCCTTTCTTCGTCAAATCGGTCAGGGGTTTAACCACACTGGAGAAGTTGGCAATGAAACGGCGATAACAATTAGCAAAGCCCAAAAATTTCTGAAGGCTCTTCACAGATGTGGGCTGAATCCAGTCATGAATGGCTTGGACCTTAACAGGATCCATTTCTATAGACGAAGGAGAAAAAATAAACCCCAAAAATGAGACCTTCTGAACTCCAATAAGGCACTTAGACCCCTTCACAAATAGGGCATTATCACGAAGGATCTGGAATACTATCCTGACCTGCTTCACATGAGACTCCCAATCATCGGAAAAAATCAAATTATCATCCAAATACACAATCAAGAATTTATCAAGATAATTGCGGAAAATATCATGCATGAAGGACTGAAATACAGAAGGAGCATTAGAAAGCCCGAAAGGCATCACAAGGTATTCAAAATGGCCTTCGGGCGTATTAAATGCAGCTTTCCATTCGTCACCCTGTTTAATACGAACAAGATTATATGCCCCTCGAAGGTTAATCTTGGTAAACCAACTAGCCCCCTTAATCCGAGCAAACAAATCTGAAAAGCAAAGGTAAAGTGTATTGGAATTTGACCGTGATCTTATTAAGAAGGCGATAATCAATACAGGGTCTCAAGGAGCCATCCTTCTTGGCAACAAAAAAGAATCCCGCTCCCAATGGTGACGAAGACGGACGAATATGCCCCTTCTCCAAAGACTCCTTAACATAGCTGCGCATGGCGGCATGCTCTGGCACAGATAGATTGAAAAGTTAGGGAATTTACAGCCAGGAATCAAGTCAATAGCACAATCACAGTCCCTATGTGGAGGAAGGGAACTGGACTTGGGCTCATCGAATACATCCTGGAAATCTGACAAAAATTCAGGAACATCAGAAGAGGGGGAAGAGGAAATTGACATCAAAGGAACGTCACTATGTACCCCTTGACAACCCCAACTAGTCACAGACATAGATTTCCAATCCAGCACTGGATTGTGTACTTCTAACCATGGAAAACCCAGTACAACAACATCATGTAAATTATGCAACACCAGAAAACGGCAATCTTCCTGATGTGCTGGAGCCATGCACATAGTCAGCTGAGTCCAATACTGAGGTTTATTCTTGGCCAACGGTGTAGCATCAATACCCCTCAAAGGAATAGGGCTCTGCAAAGGCTGCAAAGAAAAACCACAGCGCCTGGCGAATTCTAAGTCCATTAAGTTCAGGGCAGCGCCTGAATCCACAAATGCCATGACAGAAAAGGATGACAATGAGCAAATCAGGGTCACAGACAGGAGAAATTTAGGCTGTACAGTACTGATGGTAACAGATCTAGCTACCCTCTTAATACGCTTAGGGCAATCAGAAATAGCATGAGCAGAATCACCACAGTAAAAACACAGCCCATTCTGATGTCTGTATCCCCTCTGTTCTGCTCTAGTCAAAATCCTATCACATTGCATAGGCTCAGGACTCTGTTCAGAGGACGCTGCCATATGGTGCACCACTTTGCGCTCGCGCAGGCGCCGATCAATCTGAATGGCTAGAGACATAGATTCGCTCAAACCAACAGGCATGGGGAACCCCACCATAACATCTTTAAGGGCTTCAGAAAGACCCTTTCTGAAAATTGCTGCCAGAGCGTCCTCATTCCATTTAGTGAGCACAGACCATTTTCTAAATTTCTGGCAGTATAATTCTGCCGCTTCCTGACCCTGACACAGGGCCAACAAGGTTTTTTCCACATGATCCACAGAGTTAGGTTCGTCATACGATAATCCGAGCGATTGAAAAAATGCATCTACATTAAGCATTGCCGGATCCCCTGACTCAAGGGAGAATGCCCAGTCCTGAGGGTCACCACGCAGCAAAGAAATAACTATTTTAACTTGCTGAATGGGATCACCAGAGGAACGGGGTTTCAAAGCAAAAAACTATTTGCAGTTATTTTTAAAGTTCAAAAACTTGGATCTATCCCCATAAAACAAATCTGGAGTAGGAATTCTAGGCTCTAAAGCCGGAGTCTGAACAACATAATCTAGGATACTCTGTATTCTTGCAGCAAGCTGATCCACACGAGAAAACAAACCCTGAACATCCATGCCCGCGCCCAAATCCTGAACCACCCAGAGATTAAGAGGAAGGAAAAAGACAAAACAGACTAAAGAAAAAAAAAAATGGCTCAGAACTCTTTTTCTTTTCCTTCTTTTGAGATGCATTCAACTCATTTTTGGCCAGTTGTACTGTTATGGACTGGTAATTTAGGAGCAACATGCGACTAGCTCTGAGCAGGTGGTAACTATACTGACTGCAGTTCCTGATCTTAACACAACACTAGCAGTAGCCGTGGGATGTTCCTGTCACTCCCTGGACACCTCGTCACAGCCGGTGAACTAGCTACCCCTAAAGGTAGAAACAGGAAAGCTATCTTGCCTCAGAGAAAATCCCCAAAGGATAGACAGCCCCCCACAAATAATGACTGTGAGTGGAGAAGGAAATGACATACGTAGAATGAAACAAGATTTAGCAAAGGAGGCCACTACTAGCTAGATAGATAGTACAGGACAGAACACTGTGCGGTCAGTAATAAAAACTAGAAAAAGTCCACCGCAGAGAAATGCAAAAATCTCCACACCTTACTAAAGGTGTGGAGGGCAAAATCTGCTGCCCAGAGCTTCCAGCTTAGCTTTATGGATCCATACTGATAAGCTGGACAAATGAGCAAAACATAGAATGTGCTAAACAATAAAGTCCACAACAAGAGGACTGCAAAAGGACAAGCAAGGACTTATCTTTGCTGAACAGGTCAGAGTGTCAGGGAAATCCAAAAGAGCCGTGACTCCAAGCAGGAACAATTGACAACTGGCATTGATTGAGGGACAAGGCCAGACTAAAATAGCCGAGCCAGAAAGATGATCAGTGGAAGCTGCTGCTGATGCTAAATCCAAGAAGCAGCCATACCACTCAAAACCACTGGAGGGAGCCCAAGAGCAGAACTCACAAAAGTGCTACTTACAACCACCGGAGGGAGCCCAAGAGCGGAATTCACAACAGTCTGCCGCTCCTTGCTTTTCTCCTCCACTGAACAAAGCTGAACTTCAATTTTCAGGCTTTCAGCCTATATGAACTATGAAAGTGCAATTGGCCTTCTTGTTTGGTTGGGCCTACTAACAGTGTCTGCCGCTGCTTTTTGTTCTCCTCCACTGAACAAAACTGAGCTTAAATTTTCAGGCTTTCAGCCTATATCAGATATGAAACTGCATTTGGCCTACTTGTTTGGTTGGGCTTACTAACGGTGTCAGCCGCTGCTTGTTGTTCTTCTCCACTGAACAAAGCTGAGCTTTAATTTTCAGGCTTTCAGCCTATATGAACTATGAAACTGCATTTGGCCTACTTGTTTGGTTGGGCCTACTAACGGTGTCTGCCGCTCCTTGCTTTTCTCCTCCACTGAACAAAGCTGAGCTTCAATTTTCAGGCTTTCAGCCTATATCAGATATGAAACTGCATTTGGCCTACTTGTATGTTTGGGCCTACTAACGGTGTCTGCCACTCCTTGCTTTTCTCCTCCACTGAACAAAGCTGAGCTTCAAATTTCAGGCTTTCAGCCTATATGAACTATGAAACTGCATTTGGCCTTCTTGTTTGGTTGGGCCTACTAACGGTGTCTGCCGCTCCTTGCTTTTCTCCTCCACTGAACAAAGCTGAGCTTCAAATTTCAGGCTTTCAGCCTATATGAACTATGAAACTGCATTTGGCCTACTTGTTTGGTTGGGCCTACTAATGGTGTCTGCCGCTTCCTGCTTTTCTCCTCCACTGAGCAAAGCTGAGCTTCAATTTTCAGGCTTTCAGCCTATATGAACTATGAAAATGCATTTGGCCTACTTGTTTGGTTGGGCCTACTAACGGTGTCTGCCGCTCCTTGCTTTTCTCCTCCACTGAACAAAGCTGAGCTTCAATTTTCAGGCTTTCAGCCTATATCAGATATGAAACTGCATTTGGCCTACTTGTTTGTTTGGGCCTACTAACGTTGTCTGCCGCTGCTTGTTGTTCTCCTTCACTGAACAAAGCTGAGCTTAAATTTTCAGGCTTTCAGCCTATATCAGATATGAAACTGCATTTGGCCTTTTTGTTTGGGCCTACTAACGGTGTCTGACGCTGCTTGTTGTTCTCCTCCACTGAACAAAGCTGAGCTTCAATTTTCAGGCTTTCAGCCTATATCAGGTATGAAACTGCATTTGGCCTTTTTGTTTGGTTGGGCCTACTAACGGTGTCTGCTGCTGCTTGTTGTTCTCCTCCACTGAACAAAGCAGTACCGCCTGTTTACTCCTGTTACCAATTTTGAACTGCATTTAGCCTACGTACTTTTTTGGGCCTACTAACTGTTTCTGCCACTCCTTACCATTGTCCTCTGCTGAACAAAGCTATGCCGCCAGTTTACACCTGTTACCAATTTTGAACTGCATTTAGCCCACTTTATTATTTGGGCCTATATCTGTGTTTCCTCCTCATCCTGCCCATTGCCCAGCCACTGCTAGATGAGTCTGCTGGTACATTGACCCAGACCACTACTTTCCCCTTGCACTCTACACAGCCAGAATCTGACCCTGCTGAGAGTCAGGTTCCCCTTCCCGCATACTATACCACCTTACACGGGGACAAAGAGGAAGGTGCAGATGAAAGTGCAGGTTCCTTCATCAGGTGGGGGGGCATACTCGTTGGCGATGTCACTGGCACAGGGCCCCTCATAGTACGCAAAAGTGCCTCTGCCTGTGGGAGGCGCCCCCGCCGTCAAACACACTGCCGTACTTTGAGGGGCCTGTGCCAGTGTCAATGCAAATGAGTGGCCCCCCTGCTTGCTCAGGATCACAGCACTTGCAAAGTTTAAATACTTACATCTCCCTGCTCCACCGCCGTTACGTAGTCCGCGTTTCCTGGGCCCACAAAAAACTTGAACCAGCCCTACCCCCCCACAACTTTAGCCAAATGACCCCCAATTTTCAATGCCTAACTATTATTAGAAGGCAAATTAAGATTGACAAGCTTAAGTAACAAGAATTGATGTTTTTGGCATTAAAATGGGCCCTGTAGGTGTTTTCCTGTCCTCCACTCACTGCCGACTTTGCTTCCCCATTGACTTGCATTGGGTTTCGTGTTTCAGTCTGATCCCAGACTTTTCGCAATAATCGTCCGATTTCACCCGACCCGAGTTTTGAGTAAGTCAGGTTTCGTGAAACCCGACTCGATCCTAAAAAAGTAAAAGTCACTCAACTCTACTGGCTACCCTTTTCTGAGTTGGAGATTGTATATAAAGCTTCCCTAGGCTGGTGTTCTACTGGTTTGACCCAGTCCTGTTGTCTGCCTTGTTCACACTGAGGTCAATATTAACAAATGGAAAGGTTTTTAATATTAGACAGTGTAGGACAGTCACGATCAGAGTTTCCTTGACGTGGTGTGATGGCTTTTATGCTATTTATCAAGAACAGTATTACTCAAAACGCTGTGTTATTTAGATGCACTTTTTGCTTTTTACTCATTTACAGCAGGGTTTTTGCTCATTTTTCTCTTGCAGGTTCCACAATACTGTGCAAACATTTTATACAGGTGTAAAAAAGCTATAAAGTAAGAATACTTTAAAAAATCAAAAATTTAAATGGAAGAAACCCAGCTCATGAATGAAGTCAATGCTTATTGCGGACAAATCCCTTGAGCGGTGCACGGATGAAAGACTGTGTTGGCAACAACCAGAAACAGGCAGAGAAGGTGTATCCCGCAGCACATCCAGGGAAAGGGAATTGAAATCATCGTTTATTAGTTCATCTAAAAAAATTGGAAGTATGTAAAAAAGAGGGGAAGAGGGAATTCCCGGGAAACCACTTTTACACGTTTTGAACATCTAAGTTATTAATTTTAGTGTCACTTTAAAATCAAACTAGTAAACATTTATTTTAATTACCATTCCCCTGACTTGCTGCTAGCACACCCTCTCTATTAGGAGTATTAACCCCTTCACCCCGAAGCCTGTTTTCAACTTCCTGACCAGGACATTTTTTTCAATTCTGACCACTGTCACTTTATGAGGTCATAACTCTGAAACGCTTCAACGGATCCTAGTGATTCTGAGAAAATTTTCTCATGACATATTGCACTTTATGACAGTGGTAAAATTTCTTCGATATGACTTATGGTTATGTGTGAAAAAAACGGAAATTTGCTGAAAATGTTGAAAATTTAGCAATTTTTGAATTTTTATGCCCTTAAATCAGAGAGATATGCCACATAAATTAGTTCAAAAATAACATTTCCCACATGTGTACTATACATCAGCACAATTTTGGAACCAAAATATTTTTTGTCAGGCAGGTTTAAGGGTTAAAAGTTGACCTGCGATTTTTCATTTTTTCAATAAAATTTACGAAACCATTTTTTTAAGGACTACCTCATACTTGAAGTCACTTTGAGGGGTCTGTGTGACAGAAAATACCAAAAGTGAAACCATTCCAAAAACTGCACCCCTCAAGGTATTCAAAACCACATTGAAGAAGTTTATTAACCCTTCAGGTGTTTCACAGGAGCTGAAGCAATGTGGAAGGAAAAAATGAATATTTAACTTTCTTGTCAATAAAATGATGGTTCGGCAACAATTTGTTTATTTTCACAAGGGTAAAAGGAGAAAACGATCCACTAAAATTGTTGAGCAATTTCTCCTGAGTACGCAGATACCCCATATGTGGGCGAAAACCACTGTTTGGAAGCACAGCAGGGCTCAGAAGGGTAGGAGAGCCTTTTAACTTTTTGAATGCAAAATTAACTGGAATTGAGAGCGGACGCCATGTTGCATTTGAAGAGCCCCTGATGTGCCTAAACATTTAAAAAAAAACACAAGTGGCCAAATTTTGGAAACTAGACCCTTTAACGAACTTATGTAGCTGTGTGGTGAGCACTTTGAACCCCCAGGTGCTTCACAGAAGTTTATAATGTAGATCCATGAAAAAAAAAATCACATTTATTCCACAAAAATTAACTTTTAGCCCCAATTTTTTTATTTTCACAAAGGTAACAGAAGAATATAGACCACTATAGTTGTTTCACATTTTCTCCTGAGTACGCAGATACCCCATATGTGGGGGAAAACCATTGTTTGGGTGCACAGCAGGGCTCGGAAGGAAAGGAGCACCTTTTGACTTTTTGAACGCAAAATTGGCTGGAATTGAGAGCAAACACCATGTCGCGTTTGAAAAGCGCCTGATGTGCCCAAACATTGGAAAACACCCACAAGTGACCTCATTTTGGAAACTAGACTCTTTAATGAACTTATGTAGCTGTGTGGTATGCACTTTGAACCCCCAGGTGCTTCACAGAAGTTTATAACGTAGAGCCGTGAAAAAAAAAAAGAAATCAAATTTTTTCCACAAAAATGATTTTTAGCAATGATTTTTTTATTTTCACAACTGTAAAAGGAGAAAATGGTCCATTAAAATTGTTGAGCAATTTCTCCTGTATACGCTGATACCCTATATGTGGGGATAAACCACTGTTTGGGCGCACAGCAGGGCTCGGAAGGGAAGGAGCACCTTTTGACTTTTTGAACGCAAAATTGGCTGGAAATGAGAGTGGATGCCATGTGGCGTTTGAGGAGCCCCTGATGTGCCTAAACATTTGAAAAACACCCACAAGTGACCCCATTTTAGAAACTAGACCCTTTAAAAAACTTATATAGCTGTGTGTTGAGCACTTTGAACCCCCAGGTGCTTCACTGAAGTTTATAACGTAGAGCCGTGAAAAAAAATCACAATTTTTTTTATTTTCACAATTGTAAAACAAGAAAATGTTCCACTCAGATTGTTGATCAATTTCTCTTGAATACGCCGATACCCCATATGTGGGGGAAAACCACTGTTTGGGTGCACAGCAGGGCTCGGAAGGGAAGGAGCACCTTTTGACTTTTTGAACGCAAAATTGGCTGGAATTGAGAGCGGAAGTCATGTCGCATTTGAGGAGCCCCTACTGTGCCTTTACATTGGAAAACATCCACAAGTGACCATATTTTGGAAACTAGACCCTTTAATGAACTTATGTAGCTGTGTGGTGAGCACTTTGAACCCCCAGGTGCTTCACAGAAGTTTATAACATAGAGCCGTGAAAAAGAAATCAAATTATTTCCACAAAAATGATCTTTTAGCCCCTTTTTTATTTTCACAAAGGTAACAGAAGAAAATAGACCCCTAAGGTTGTTGCACATTTTCTCCTGAATACACTGATACCCCATATGTGGGGGAAAACCACTGTTTGTGCACACGGCAGGGGTCAGAATGGAAGGAGTGCCGTTTTGGATTGCAGATTTTGATGGAATGGTCTGCAGTCGTCATGTTGCATTTGCAGAGCCCCTGATGTGCCTAAACAGTGGAAATCTCCGAAAAGTGACCCCATTTTGGAAACTAGACCTTCCAAGGAATTTATTTAGATATGTGGTGTGCACCGTTAACCTCCAAGTGCCTCAAAAAAAATTATAATGTTGAGTCATGAAAATAAAAAAATCAATTTTTTTTCCACAAAAATGATTAAAATAACTTTTAGCCCCAATTTTTTTATTTTCACAAAGGTAACAGTAGAAAATAGACCACTAAAGTTGTTGCACATTTTTCTCCTAAGTACGCTGATACCCCATATGTGGGGGGAAACCACTGTTTGTGCACACAGTAGGGCTCTGAATGGAAGGAGTGCCGTTTTGGATTGCAGACTTTGATGTAATGGTCTGTGGGCATCATGTTGCATTTGCAGAGCCCCTGATGTGCCTAAACAGTGGAAATCTCCCAAAATTGACCCCATTTTGGAAACTTGACCTCCCAAGGAATTTATTTAGATATGTGGTGAGCACCGTAAAACCTCCATATGCCTCACAGAAAATTATAACTTTGAGTCATGAAAATAAAAAAAATCACATTTTTTCCACAAAAATGATTTCTAGCCCCAGTTTTTTTATTTTCACAAAGGTAACAGGAGAAAATAGACCACTAATGTTGTTGCACATTTTCTTCTGAGTACGCCGATACCCCATATGTGGGAGAAAACCACTGTTTGAGTGCACAGCAGGGATCGGAAGGGAAGGAGCACCTTTTGACTTTTTGAACGTAAAATTGGCTGGAATTGAGAGCGGACGCCATGTCGCGTTTGAAGAGCCCCTGATGTGCCTAAACATTGGAGAACACGAACAAGTGACCCCATTTTGGAAACCAGACCCTTTGTCAAACTTATGTACCTGTGTGGTGAACACTTTGAACCCCCAGGTGCTTGACAGAAGTTTATAACATAGAACCATGAAAAAAAAATCACATTTTTTTCCACAAAAATGATCTTTTAGCAATTATTTTTTTTATTTTCACAAGTGTAAAAGGAGAAAATTGTTCACTAACATTGTTTTGCAATTTCTCCTGAATACGCCGATACCCCATTTGTGAGGGAAAACCACTGTTTGGGCGCACAGCAGGGCTCGGAAGGAAAGGAGCACCTTTTGACTTTTTGAACGCAAAATTGGCTGGAATTGAAAGCGGGCGCCATGTCGTGTTTGAAGAGCCCCTGATATGCCTAAACATTGGAAAATACCCACAAATGACCCCATTTTGGAAACTAGACCCTTTAACGAACTTGTCGTGTGCGCACGGCAGGGATCTGAATGGAAGGAGTGATGTTTTGGATTGCAGACTTTGATGCAATGGTCTGCGGACATCATGTTGCATTTGCAGAGCTCCTGATGTGCCTTAGCAGTGGACATCCTCCACAATTGACCCCATTGTGAAAACTACACCTCTGAAGGAATTTATCTAGAGGCATAGTTCTATAGTAATAACTATAATGCTTTTGGTTTTAGTGTATGAATTTATAATGTGGCGGTATGTGTAAGATGTGCTCGGTACATCATATTATAGATGTGTTGTGTCAAAACGGTATAAACTAATTTTATTAATTTGTGGACATGTGGTACGCTTTGAAACAATCCTTAATGTAAAGTCGGGGTTTCTCAGGGCAGGTTTCACAATGGTAAGTTGTGTCCTTGTGGATTCCCCTCTTGGAGCATACTCTGCACCGTTTTTGTGATCGGCCTGTCCTCGCTGCTTGGGGAACCTGTCCTGGGAAATGTTGACCTGGGACAATACGGGCACTATCAGATTCAGAAGTACTGGGGTCGTCACCTCCCCGAGTGCCAAACTTTAGGGCCTTGATGACTTCCTCCTGAAACTGAAGGAAGGTCCCCGTATTGGCTTCAGATCGGAACAGCACAAAAGCATTGTACATTGCCATCTGTACAATGTGAACGGCCAATTTTTTGTACCATACTTTGGCTTTTCGCATGGCACTGTATGGTTGGAGGACCTGATCTGAAAGATCCACACCCCCATGTACTGATTGTAATCCAAGATACAATCTGGCTTTCGGACTTGTGTTGTGGTCCCACGAACAGTGATAAAGGTGCTGTTGTCACGGTGTATGGTGGTCAAGACAAGGACATCCCTTTTGTCCTTATACTTGACCACCAGCATGTTGTCACTGCATTGGGCTCTGCTTTCCCCTTTTCTCAGCATTTGCCCAATTAGCAGCTTAGGGAGGCCTCGCTGATTTTTTCGCATGGTGCCACGTGCAGCTGTACCTCTGGCAGAGAGGGCCTTGAAGAGTGGGACGCTGGTGTAAAAGTTATCAATGTAGAGGTGATAACCCTTATCCAGCAGTGGGTGCAACAATTCCTACACAATTTTCCCACTCACCCCCAGAACAGGGGGGACATTCAGGGAGGTTAATTTGGGTGTCCTTCCCCTCGTAGACCCTAAATCTGTGGGTGTACCCTGAGGTACTCTTGCACAGTTTGTACAGCTTTATTCCGTACCTGGACCTCTAACTGGGCAGGTATTGTCGTAATTTTAACCTCCCTTTGAAGTGAACGAGAGATTCATCCATAGGGATGTCCCTCTGGGGTATGTACGCCTCAGCAAATTTTCTGCTGAAGTGTTCAACCACTGGCTGAATTTTATATAGACTATCAAAGTTAGGATCATCTCGGGGAGGACACTATGCATTATCACTATAATGCAAAAATCTTTGGATCCCTTCAAATCGTGTCCTTGTCATGGCCATGCGGAATACCGGTGTACTGTAGAGGATATCAGTACTTCAGTACTGACGAATCTCTGTTTTTTTATTTTGCCCATATGCAGCACAATTCCCCAAAATGTCATCATCTCTGCTGCATTCACGGGAGTCCATCTGGTGTATGATGACATGGGATTTTGGGTGAAAAATTGCTGGGCATACAGGTTCGTCTGGGCAACCATAAGATTTATTATTTCCTCACTGAAAAAGAATTTGAAGAAGTCAATTTCAGTGAGGCCAGTGGTGTCAAACTGGATTCCTGAGCTGCTGCTGAAATCTGGAATGATGGGCTGATAATTTTAGGGGGGGGTGCAATCTATATGGGATTGATTGCTGCAGGAGTTGCCTGGGTCCTAGGTCAACTTGTTGGGGGTCCTTCCTCACCAGATGATGATGATGAGGAGGAGGAATAGAGGAATGTGTGATCTTCCTCATTGGCTGAATCCGTGTCGGATGCAAGGATGGCGTAAGCCTCCTCTGGTGAATAGCGCCTTGTTGACGAATGGGCCATTTTTTTTTTTCCCAAACCCCAGGGATGTGTATGTAAGTGGTGCTTTTACACGTGTAATGTGTGGGGCTTGTCTATAGGGTACTCTTTGTTATAACAAAACAGAGAGAAAAAAAAAGTAGAGAGGTAAAATGGAAAGAAAAATCAGATGTAGAAAAAAAGTTTGTATAAAAAAACAGACGTTCACTACACTAATGCCCTCCCTAAAAATTTATCCAACGCAAATTCTTTTTTACAAAAGAAAAATGGACGTCACAAACAACGTTACATACGCTCCCCTAATGCACTTTTTATGCAAGAAAAAAAAGCTACCTCCCTACTTATAAAACAACTCTGTATTTATTTATTTTTTCTAAAACAAGACCAGTAGTCACTAACGCTGTGACGCCGGCTTAACTAACACGCTACCACTAAAACTACGCTGTACAATTTTTTTTTCTCCAAAAGAAGATCAGTCATCACTAACGATGTGATGCCGGCTACGCTACCTTGCTATGTCTAAAACTATGCTGTACTAGCTACTATTATTTTTTTCTAAAAAAACTTGGACGTCGCTTAGACTGCGAAGTCCGCTACACTAACTAGCTAAAAAAAGAAAAATTTCCATGGCGCAGTCTCTGATCAGCAGCGATACTGATCAAAGCGCTGCGGACACAGGAATAGCACAAATGCTCTGCGCAGGATGCCGCGCACACAAAAAAAGCACAAAAAACTGTGCAAAAAATTCAATTGGACGGGGGGACGTCACCAAACACCAAACACTTGACGCCGGCTACACTACTTTGCTACGTCTAAAACTATACTATACTTACAATTATTATTTTTTCTAAAAAAAATTGGACGTCGCTTAGACTGCAAAGTCCGCTACACTAACTAGCTAAAAAAAGAAAAATTGGATGCCACGCACACACAAAAGCACAAAAAAGTGCGCTAAAAATTCAATTGGACGGGAGGACGTCACAAAACACTTGACGCCGGCTACACTGCTTTGCTATGTCTAAAACTACACTGTAATGCTCGCGCCCAGACTGGTTGGTGCGGGTGTGTGGGGGTGTGGCCCCACTGGACCACAGACCAGACTTCCCTGGAAGGGGCGTAACTAAGTAGCTTCCTAGGTGTTCGCTGGAGCACCTGATGGTGAGGTCAGACTTGTGCGACAGGTACCACTCCAGGGTGGAGTCTGACTGTGGATGCTGATCCCACCGGGGGACAGGACACAGGCAGGCAGGCATGGCAGTGACACTGGCTGACGGACGGATGCGGCAGAGGCCCTGATGGGCAGACTGGCTTGACGGAGATACAGGCAGGCAGATGGGCATGGCTGGCACTCTGGCAGACAGGCAGGCATGGCTGGCACTCTGGCAGACAGGTATGGCAGAGGTCCTGATGGGCAGATGGACTTCACAGAGACACAGGCAGGTAGGCAGGCATGGCTGGTAGACAGGTGGGCACGGCTGGCACACTGGCAGGTCAGACGGACAGGGCTGACACTCTTGTAGGAACTGGTACAGAGGCGGGTGTATGGAAGCAGGTAAGAACCTGTTCAGACTGGAGGGTATATGGGAACAGGTAGGGACCTGTTCAGACTGTTGAATATAAGAAACAGGTAGAGACCTGTACAGCAAGTTGCAAAACAGAGATAGAGCAAGACCGCAAGAGCGGATGCAAAGCTGAACCCCAGGAGGCGGGGTTAAGAGCAGGAGGCGGAGCCAGGAACAGAAATGCAGGTAAGAGCAGAGAAGGAGAAGATGGAGCTAAGGGCAGAGAAGAGGAGGTGGAACCCAGTGCAGAGATGCTGAAGGTAGAGCCAATAGAGGAGATGCTGGAAGTGGAGCCAGGAGCGGAGATGCTGGAGGTGGAGCCAAGAGCGGAGATGCTGGAGGCGGAGCCAAGAGCCAGAACCGCAGGAGGCAAAGCCAAGAGCCAGAAGGCACAGAGCCACAGGTTGTGGTGGTGAGCAAAGCAAAGAGGCACAGAGCCACAGGTAGTGGCGAGCAAAGCAGAAAAGCACAGAACAAAGCCAAGGTTGCGGCGACTACAGCAGAGAGGTGCAGAGCCACTGATAGTGGCAAGCAGAACAGAGACAAATGTAGAGATACACACAGCAGAGTGAGAATGGCAACAACCAAAGCAGAAACAGGAACAGACATAAACCAGAGTTCAGACAGGAATGGACATAGACCAGAGTACAGACAGAAACAAACACAGATACTCGAACTAGAGACAGATATAGGCCTGCGTATTGCAGCCCTCAGAGACAGGAACCGGACACGACCTGGTAGCTCAGTAGCAAATGCTAACTGAGAGAAATAGTTTGCTCAGGCGTCCTCCAATGGGTGAGGATGGTTTAAGTATCAGAGGCCACTAGGCAATTGGTCGGGGACACCATCGGGCGGTGCACACAGAGTCAATAAGAATCCGGATTTGAGAGCGCAGCCCCCTATGCACACAGACTGGAAGTGTACACAGAGCGAGCGGTCATGAAGCACACGGCATGAAACCAGCAGCAGACAGATCTCACAGCATGGCACAGGGTGACTGAGTTGATGTATCAGGTAGGTGGGGGATAGAAGGCCATGCAGTGATGCTGGCAGGGTTGTTACATACACTGTACTAACTACGAATATTATTTTTTCTAAAAAAAATCAGACGTCGCTTAGACTGCTAAGTCCACTAAACTAACTAGCTAAAAAAAGAAAAATTCCCGTGGCGCAGTCTCTAATCAGCAGCAATACGGATCAAAGCACTGCGGACACAAGAAGAGCACAAATCCTCTGTGCAGGATGCCGCGCATACAAAAAAAGTGCAAAAAAAGTGCGCTAAAAATTCAATTGGATGGGGGGGACGTCACCAAACACTTGACGCCGGCTACACTACTTTGCTACATCTAAAACTACACTATACTAACTACGATTATAATTTTTTTCTAAAAAAAATCAGACGTCAGTTAGACTGCGAAGTCCGCTACACTAACTAGATAAAAAAAGAAAAATTCCCATAGCGCAGTCTCTTAAAGATGCTTGTCATGAAAGGGTGAATAATTCTGAGACTGCAGTAATCAGTAAAAATGACATTTTGTGGTGAATTTGGAAAAAATACTTGTTATATTATTTGTCTTGCACCATTTACATTTTTCTTCTTTGATTGGTTTATTACAAACAGCAAGAATTTAGTAAATTATGCTTATAAATCCAATTTTTAAACACGGTTGAATAATAAAGGATGGTGCAAAGTTAATGCCTTAGTATTGAGAAATAACATCACAATTTGCTAACAAGAAAAGACACATCCAAGTTTTATTTGTAAACTACAAATGTTCAAAGTGATTTCTAATGGTAACATATCAGATATCCAGGTGGCGGTCAAGTTCTGTACAGACATGTGCCAGCTTATCTTAGTACATGGACTCCACTTTGTCTGGGATGCATTGTCTCAGGTCAATCACATCCTGTGTTTGGGGACATCAGATACAGAGTCCTTGATGAATCCCAACAGAAAGAAGTTGCAGGGTGTTAGGTTTGAGGATCGTGGAGGTCATTGCAATATTATTGAATTGACTTGGGACAACACATCACTAAAATATTAAAGTCCATTTTCTGAGAACATGGAGAGAATTGGATTATTGCCTAGACATCTGGCGTGTTACCAATGAAAATCTCTTTAAAAATTTGTAGTTTTAATAACACTTAAATAAATAATGTTGATTTATCATGTCCGGTAATGAATTTGAAGGACATATATTGGTAATGAATAAAGAGTCTTACTCGCCCATCTATGGAGTTTGTTTTCTACATGGCTGGGGATATAGCATAGCTAGGGGTGCAGCTGAGGAGGGACAAAGCTTCTGAGTGGATCTTTTACAAGGTAAATGTGCTACTGCTATGGTGGCACACCCCAATTGTAGATAGAGGGAAACCTCAGCAAATGATCATGCTGTAACTGAAAAGAAATCATTATATACAGCTGCACTCGTACGATGAAGATACTTGATTCATGTGAATAATTTTATTGAGAAAATGTTCAGGTGAAGCGATAAGTACAAAACGTTTCGGCCAACCCGTGGCCTTGATCACTAAATCGCTGAAACAAATAAAATAAAACATAGAAAATAACTATATACATAGTATAGACAAAGACAATAATACATATTTGCATATATACAATTTTGAACACATGTCATAGCCGTATGTTGAGAAAAAAGAAGGCCATGTCGTACCATCAATAAAGGACTAAAAACAACGGAAAAGGAATAGGTTTCAGAAAGGCATAATAGATTAATATTCAAGAGGAGACGGTAAAGATTGAAATTTCAGCATACCCTTAGGTAGAAGTTCCTTCCTTTCTCTAGAGTGTATAAATAGTGCTGCTAGGGTATCAGCCAAAAGGTAAAGGTAGGCAAACCTGCAAGGGGTAAAAGGACAACAAGAGTCACACAGATGTATTACTGGTATTAGTGTGACATAAGGTAAGATAACAAAGCCCTGGACACGGCGAACATGTGTGTATGTGTACACAGGCCAGAGGCAATATTGTTGCACTGATGAATAAACTTACAAGGCTTAGGGAATGTTTATTGTTATGACCCCAATGGCGAGGGTCTCAGAGGAACGTGGAAGTCTGCAGAATACAAAAATCCAGCTCATAGGGCAGTGGTAACTGGGTTGACCATATATCTACTCCTAACGCCAACACTAGAAGTAGCCGGGGATCATTCCTACGTTGATTCTAGATGACACGCGCCAGCCGGAGAATCTAGCTACCCCTAGTAGAGGAAAACAAAGACCTTTCTTGCCTCCAGAGAAGGGGACCCCAAAGCTGGATAGAAGCCCCCCACAAATAATGACGGTGAGGTAAGAGGAAAATGACAAACACAGAAATGAACCAGGTTTAGCACAGAGAGGCCCGCTTACTGATAGCAGAATAAAGAAAGGTAACTTATATGGTCAACAAAAACCCTATCAAAATCCACACTGGAAATTCAAGAACCCCCGAACCGTCTAACGGTCCGGGGGGAGAACACCAGCCCCCTAGAGCTTCCAGCAAAGGTCAGGATATAGATTTGGAACAAGCTGGACAAAAATACAAAACCAAAACAAATAGCAAAAAGCAAAAGGCAGACTTAGCTGATATAACTGGAACCAGGATCAGTAGACAAGAGCACAGCAGACTAGCTCTGATAACTACGTTGCCAGGCATTGAACTGAAGGTCCAGGGAGCTTATATAGCAACACCCCTAACTAACGACCCAGGTGCGGATAAAAGGAATGACAGAAAAACCAGAGTCAAAAAACTAGTAACCACTAGAGGGAGCAAAAAGCAAATTCACAACAGTACCCCCCCCTTAGTGAGGGGTCACCGAACCCTCACCACGACCACCAGGGCGATCAGGATGGGCGGCATGAAAGGCACGAACTAAATCGGCCGCATGAACATCAGAGGCGACCACCCAGGAATTATCCTCCTGACCATAGCCCTTCCACTTGACCAGGTACTGAAGCCTCCGCCTGGAGAGGCGAGAATCCAAGATCTTCTCCACCACGTACTCCAACTCGCCCTCAACCAACACCGGAGCAGGAGGCTCAGCAGAAGGAACTACAGGCACAATGTACCGCCGCAACAAGGACCTATGAAATACATTGTGAATAGCAAACGACACAGGAAGATCCAGACGAAAAGATACAGGATTAAGGATTTCCAATATCTTGTAAGGCCCAATAAAACGAGGTTTAAATTTGGGAGAGGAGACCTTCATAGGAACAAAGCGGGAAGAAAGCCACACCAAATCCCCAACGCGTAGTCGGGGACCCACACCGCGGCGGCGGTTGGCAAAGCGCTGAGCCTTCTCCTGTGACAACTTCAAGTTGTCCACCACATGATTCCAGATCTGCTGCAACCTATCCACCACAGAATCCACCCCAGGACAGTCAGAAGGCTCCACATGACCCGAAGAAAAGCGAGGATGGAAACCAGAGTTGCAGAAAAAAGGCGAAACCAAGGTGGCGGAACTAGCCCGATTATTAAGGGCAAACTCAGCCAACGGCAAGAATGTCACCCAATCGTCCTGATCAGCAGAGACAAAACACCTCAAATAAGCCTCCAAAGTCTGATTGGTTCGCTCCGTCTGTCCATTAGTCTGAGGATGGAAAGCAGACGAAAACGACAAATCAATGCCCATCCTACTACAAAAGGATCGCCAGAACCTGGAAACGAACTGGGATCCTCTGTCTGACACAATATTCTCAGGGATGCCGTGCAAACGAACCACGTTCTGGAAAAACACAGGAACCAGATCGGAAGAGGAAGGCAGCTTAGGCAAAGGAACCAAATGGACCATCTTGGAGAAGCGATCACATATCACCCAGATAACGGACATGCCCTGAGATAGCGGAAGATCAGAAATGAAATCCATGGAGATATGTGTCCAAGGTCTCTTCGGGACAGGCAAGGGCAAGAGCAAACCGCTGGCACGAGAACAGCAAGGCTTAGCTCGAGCACAAGTCCCACAGGACTGCACAAATGACCGCACATCCCTTGACAAGGAAGGCCACCAAAAGGACCTGGCCACCAGATCTCTGGTGCCAAAAATTCCCGGGTGACCTGCCAACACCGAGGAATGAACCTCGGAAATGACTCTGCTGGTCCACTTATCCGGGACAAACAGTCTGTCAGGTGGACAAGACTCAGGCCTATCAGCCTGAAATCTCTGCAACACACGTCGCAGATCCGGAGAAATAGCTGACAAGATAACTCCATCTTTAAGAATACCAACAGGATCAGCGACTCCAGGAGCATCAGGCACAAAGCTCCTAGAAAGAGCATCGGCCTTCACATTCTTTGAACCTGGTAAATACGAGACAACAAAATCAAAGCGGGAGAAAAACAATGACCAGCGGGCCTGTCTCGGATTAAGGCGTTTAGCAGACTCGAGATACATCAGATTTTTGTGATCAGTCAAGACCACCACACGATGCTTAGCACCCTCGAGCCAATGACGCCACTCCTCAAATGCCCATTTCATGGCCAACAACTCCCGATTGCCCACATCATAATTTCGCTCGGCAGGCGAAAATTTCCTAGAGAAAAAGGCACAAGGCTTCATAACAGAGCAACCAGGGCCTCTCTGCGACAAAACGGCCCCTGCCCCAATCTCCGAAGCATCCACCTCAACCTGAAAGGGAAGTGAGACGTCAGGCTGGCACAAAACAGGCGCCGAAGTAAACCGGCGTTTCAACTCCTGGAAAGCCTCCACGGCAGCAGGAGCCCAGTTAGCTACATCGGAGCCCTTCTTGGTCATATCCGTCAAAGGTTTCACAATGCTAGAAAAATTAGCGATAAAACGACGGTAGAAGTTAGCGAAGCCCAAGAACTTCTGAAGACTCTTAACTGACGAGGGCTGAGTCCAATCAAGAATAGCTCGGACCTTGACTGGGTCCATCTCCACAGCAGAAGGGGAAAAAATGAACCCCAAAAAGGGAACCTTCTGTACACCAAAGAGACACTTTGAGCCCTTGACAAACAAAGAATTTTCACGCAAAATTTTAAAGACCAACCTGACCTGCTCCACATGCGAATCCCAATTATCAGAAAAAACCAAAATATCATCCAGATAAACAATCAAAAATTTATCCAGATACTTCCGGAAAATGTCATGCATAAAGGACTGAAAAACTGAAGGCGCATTGGAGAGCCCAAAAGGCATCACCAAGTACTCAAAATGACCTTCGGGCGTATTGAATGCGGTTTTCCATTCATCACCTTGCTTAATGCGCACAAGGTTGTACGCACCACGAAGGTCTATCTTGGTGAACCACTTGGCACCCTTAATCCGGGCAAACAAGTCAGACAACAGCGGTAAAGGATACTGAAATTTGACAGTGATCTTATTTAAAAGCCGATAATCAATACAAGGTCTCAAAGATCCGTCCTTTTTTGCCACAAAAAAGAATCCCGCACCAAGAGGGGAAGAAGACGGACGAATATGTCCTTTTTCCAGAGACTCCTTGATATATGAACGCATAGCGGTATGTTCAGGTACCGACAGATTAAACAGTCTTCCCTTAGGAAATTTACTGCCTGGGATCAAATCTATAGCACAGTCACAGTCCCTATGAGGAGGCAGTGCACTGGACTCAGACTCACTGAAGACATCCTGATAATCAGACAAATACTCCGGAACTTCCGAAGGCGTAGAAGAAGCAATAGACACAGGCAGGGAATCCTCATGAATACCACGACAGCCCCAACTTGAGACTGACATAGCCTTCCAGTCCAGGACTGGATTATGGGTCTGTAACCATGGCAGCCCTAAAACGACCAAATCATGCATTTTATGTAAAACCAGGAAACGTATCACCTCGCGGTGTTCAGGAGTCATGCACATGGTAACCTGAGTCCAATACTGCGGTTTATTTGCTGCCAATGGTGTAGCATCAATACCCCTAAGAGGAATAGGATTTTCTAATGGTTCAAGAGTAAATCCACAGCGCTTAGCAAATGAGAGATCCATGAGACTCAGGGCAGCACCTGAATCTACAAACGCCATGACAGGATAAGATGACAGTGAGCAAATCAAAGTTACAGACAGAATAAATTTAGGTTGCAAATTACCAACGGTGACAGGACTAACAACCTTAGCTATACGTTTAGAGCATGCTGAGATAACATGTGTAGAATCACCACAGTAGTAGCACAAGCCATTCCGGCGTCTATGAATTTTCCGCTCATTTCTAGTCAGGATTCTATCACATTGCATTAAATCAGGTGTCTGTTCAGACAACACCATGAGGGAATTTGCGGTTTTTCTATCACATTGCACCGAATTAGGTGTCTGTTCAGACAACACCATGAGGGAATTTGCGGTTTTGCGCTCCCGCAACCGCCGGTCAATTTGAATAGCCAGTGCCATAGTATCATTCAGACCTGTGGGAATGGGAAAACCCACCATAACATTCTTAATGGCTTCAGAAAGGCCATTTCTAAAATTAGCGGCCAGTGCACACTCGTTCCAATGTGTCAGCACGGACCATTTCCGAAATTTTTGGCAATACACTTCAGCCTCGTCCTGCCCCTGAGACATAGACAGCAAGGCCTTTTCTGCCTGAATCTCAAGATTGGGTTCCTCATAAAGTAAACCGAGCGCCAGAAAAAACGCATCAAGATCAGCCAATGCCGGATCTCCTGGCGCCAGCGAAAAAGCCCAATCCTGAGGGTCGCCCCGTAAGAACGAAATAACAATTTTTACTTGCTGAGCAGAATCTCCTGATGAACAGGGTCTCAGGGACAAAAACAATTTACAATTATTCACGAAATTCCTAAACTTAAACCTGTCTCCGGAAAACAGTTCAGGAATCGGTATTTTAGGTTCTGACCTAGGATTTCTGATAACATAGTCTTGTATGCCCTGCACACGAGTAGCCAGCTGGTCCACACTTGTAATCAAGGTCTGGACATTCATGTCTGCAGCAAGCATAGCCACTCTGAGGTAAAGGGGAAGGAGAAAAAAAAAACTCAGAATCTTCTTTCTTATAATCCCTCTTCTGCAATGCATTAAACATTTAATACTGGCCTGGCAAACTGTTATGACCCCAATGGCGAGGGTCTCAGAGGAACGTGGAAGTCTGCAGAATACAAAAATCCAGCTCATAGGGCAGTGGTAACTGGGTTGACCATATATCTACTCCTAACGCCAACACTAGAAGTAGCCGGGGATCATTCCTACGTTGATTCTAGATGACACGCGCCAGCCGGAGAATCTAGCTACCCCTAGTAGAGGAAAACAAAGACCTTTCTTGCCTCCAGAGAAGGGGACCCCAAAGCTGGATAGAAGCCCCCCACAAATAATGACGGTGAGGTAAGAGGAAAATGACAAACACAGAAATGAACCAGGTTTAGCACAGAGAGGCCCGCTTACTGATAGCAGAATAAAGAAAGGTAACTTATATGGTCAACAAAAACCCTATCAAAATCCACACTGGAAATTCAAGAACCCCCGAACCGTCTAACGGTCCGGGGGGAGAACACCAGCCCCCTAGAGCTTCCAGCAAAGGTCAGGATATAGATTTGGAACAAGCTGGACAAAAATACAAAACCAAAACAAATAGCAAAAAGCAAAAGGCAGACTTAGCTGATATAACTGGAACCAGGATCAGTAGACAAGAGCACAGCAGACTAGCTCTGATAACTACGTTGCCAGGCATTGAACTGAAGGTCCAGGGAGCTTATATAGCAACACCCCTAACTAACGACCCAGGTGCGGATAAAAGGAATGACAGAAAAACCAGAGTCAAAAAACTAGTAACCACTAGAGGGAGCAAAAAGCAAATTCACAACAGTTTATCACCTTAATCTTATTGATACCGTGGCTGCCATAGTGAGGAGTAGGTAGGTATGTGCATCAATGGCTGTAAGGGTAGATATAGACACACTAAATATTATCGTCTATTGGCAACGTCTAGGTGGTAGATCAAAATAGCAATAGCTACCTGTTTGATTGAGAAGCCTGTCAGAGCAAATGTCTGTTGCTTTTAAAGAGATAGACCAGTAATCTGGGGGAGTCTGTACGACTGAAAGGAGACAGATAATGTGAGAATATAAACATACATTCTATATCGTCCATTGGCAATGTATATGCAGCAGATCAAAGGAAAGGGGAACACTACCTCTTTGTTTATGGAGCCAGCCAGAACCAATATATGATAATTTTGAAACGTTAGACCAGCAGAGTGAGGGAATCAGTGCAGCTAAAAAGAAATAGATGGTGTAAAAAAGGGGGCACAACTAGAGCTGTCATGACATAATAACTTATCTGATGGTGGTAGCTCACATCCGTCCTCAGGTTTCGGTGTATGGAGTGGCTGGGACCAGCGTTGGTGGGTAAGTGGGATGTGTAGACACCGGCCGTGTCAATACATGTGGCAGCGCTGCTGATAGGTGTCACAAGGGCGCTTACTTATGGTCCCAGGTAATCCTACATCCGGATTGAGTGCAGGGATGCCGGCGCGTGCACAGTGGAGATTGCGGCCGTTCGCACATGCGCAGTGGAAGCAGAGCTGAATCGGTCAGCTGTAAAATGGCTGGGCCTGCGCAGTGTGTGTGAGCCCAAACATGCTGATGGCCGAAAAAATCATCGGAGCCTGCGCTGTAGGGAGTATCAGTGTACAAGAAGTAGGAGGAAGGGGGCGGTAATATCGCCGCTACTGTTGGGAGGACACAGGATGCTAGAGCAAAGTAGATAAAAGGTGCCAGGGCCAAGTCTGCAGACGCTTGTATAGTGCAGACTGTGGTAACACTTGCGCTGTGTATATAGGAGAAACAACACGTTGTGGCCCCAATACAGGGCTAGTGTACCAAGGGGCACTCTTTAAAAGGTGTGGTGGTTGATGAGCAAAACCTAATAAGGAATTGTAGTAGCAAAATCCTGCATATATAAATAATAACACATCTTATACAGTACCAGAAAATACAGTTATATGGTTCTATGCAGATACATGGTAGGAGTCCAAACCAAACAAATAAATAAATTGAAATAAATGAATAAAATGAAAAGAATGAATTAAATAAATAAAAATGAATATATGGAATGAATGGAATAAATGAATAAAACAAGGAAAAATGAAAATTGAAAAAAATAGAAAACATAAAGGGAAAACGAAGAATGAAAAATGAAAAATAAAAAAATGAATTAAAAAATAAAAATAAAAAATAAAAATAATAATAAATATAATAATAAAAAAGGGGGACTGTTATAAACAAAAACGCTCTGGGGTACGTGTCTTACCGTCTCGAGTGCACAGAAGGATGAGGCTAATAGTGCAGTGGGTTAAGTCTGGAAGAAATAGGACCAAAAATAGAGTTAATCATACTAGCCAGTCTATTTCTGGGTTCAATCCCCTAGGGTGGAGGCTATCAAGAGTATAAATCCAGAAGGTTTCCCTCTGTTTCAATAGTTGAATATGATTACCTCCCCTTCTTGGGCGAGGAACTCTTTCTACAATCTGGAACCTAAGTTGCGACACATTATGTCTTGCCTCCTTAAAATGTAGTGGTAACGGAAGCCATACCTTTTCACATCTAATTGTAGATTTATGGCTTGATATTCTATCCTTGATGGCTTGAGTCGTTTCCCCCACATAGAGTAGCCCGCAAGGGCACTTGATGATATAGACTACATAGTTTGTGTCACAATAACTGATGAAAAGCATTGGTTAAACTATTAGTAATACTAAACGGAGAAATGAAATTAATACTTAACCAATGTGTCTATGGACAAAATATGGACAATCGTTGCTACGACATACAGAAACAGAGGCTACACACCCCACGATAAAGAGCAGTCCAATGTATAATAAAAAGGTATAAATTTTATTCAAAATTACATGGTGGAGGGATATAGCAACAACAATGAAAATACAGAGGGTTTAAAAGAAACGCTCTAAGGTCGGCAGAATACACAATGGGCCAAATATAGTAAGTACATATTGATTATTATGCAAACACCACCCCATAAAATTATGTCTACTTATAATAAATAGCAGAAAAAGAGTAAAGACACATGTTATATGATGGAAAAATGAGCAGCGGAGTGGTACACAAAATGTGGACCTAATAGTCCTACCACCAGCTTTAAAAATAGCTGTGCTGCAGACAACAAATGCAATATATGATAAGGGGTATACCGATTACCTATAGTTGGAATGAAGACACATGATAAATGGTGAGAATAGGCAGCTAGGAGGTACACACAATGTGGACATAATAGTCCTACCACCAGCTATAACGATAGCTACGCTGCAGACAACAAATATAATATATGATAAAGGGTATACCAATTACCTGCCGTTTGGAGTGATGATGGTGGCCCAGAGGATCTGCCCGACCGCCTCAACGCGCGTTTCGGATGGCACCTTCGTCAGGGGGCATGTCAGGATCTCAAAATGCTGGTTTTTATATCATAAGGTGTAGCGGAAGTGACCTCGGCCGCGAACCGGAAGTGACGCATGCGTCACCGCGGCAACCGCGACGCCGGCCGGCACCCGCGTCATGTGACCCAGTGCATCAGGATGCACGTAATCCCCACGTGACCCGATGCCCAGGGACACATAGAGACACAGGAAACCGGCAGGCGAAGCGGAGGCACAGCGCGCATGCGTACTGGCCACGGCGGGGGTGAAATAGTAAAAAGGTCATAACATAAAGTAGAAGGATGAAACCCGGTCCATCCATCCTGAAATGGAGGTGCATAGCACAGCACCACTAATGAGAGAACAAACAAATCTCCAGAATGACTACCCCAGCAGTATAAATATATAATTAAATACAAGCAATATAAATTATAGTGGGGGAACAGAGTGCATGATAATAAAGGACGGCCTACATCCTATGCTATACACAATAATTGCAAATGCAAATAAATGCATAGTAATATTAAATATATAGACCATTAGATGGTATATAAAAAGATAAACAACATGCTTTACTTAATAAAGATACAAATAATTACAAAGCAGTATTATATATATAAATAATAATACAAAGGAGAATAGGCCGCATGCTTTGCTTGATAGAATATACTTATATACTACACTACATGATGGATGGCAAACCGGACATCAGCCGAAATGGATGAGGATTATTCAAAGAAAACCGAACAAATGGTATACAACCCTAAAAAGTGAACAAATAAACACAAAGATTAAAAAGCAATTAAAACAGCATTTTCACCACAGCAACGTAGATGCCCGCAAGATATATCCAGATATTAAAGAAATGAAGAAAAAGGGAGATTTTCATTTAGTCCTAATGGATGGACTGTTTGTAACATCCAGATCCACCTGGCTTCTGACTGTGCCAGGCGTTGTGACAGATTACCACCTCTGATGTTAATATCGAGGGAATCAATGCCCTTCACTCTCAAAAGATCGCTATTACATTGGTGGAATTTTCAGAAATGTCGGGGTATCGTTTTAAGAGTGGAGGCGTCCGTGAGGCCAACAGCGGCCTGTATACCCAGTACGTGTTCACGTACTCTTACCTTCAATAGGCATGATGTAAGACCTACGTAGATAAGGCCACAAGGGCATACCGCATAATAAATTACGTATCGCGTTGTGCATGTGATAAATTTCTTGATTTTCTAACTTTTGGATCCACTTGAATTTGAAAATGAATCACTTCTATCTATATTGCAACAAGCAACACAATGGCCGCACAGAACGCATCCACTCCTACGATTACCCTGATTCAAAAAGGTAGCCCTAGGTACATCCTCGTAATGGCTTTTAGTAAGGAGATCACGTAAATTTTTAGATCTCCTAAATGTTATTGGTGGTCTGTCAGGTAGAAATTTAGCCAAGGTCGGATCAGCCTGTAGTACATGCCAGGATCTAGAGAGGGCCAAACGTACTTTTGCCGAATGGCAGTTAAAATTGGTAATAAATCTACTCTGATTATCTGAATGTCTACTATTGTTGGTATGTTTGTAGAGTAGATCATTATGAGAAGAGTATTTTGCCCTATTGTAGGCCCTCTTCAAAGTACGACGGCTGTATCCCCGCTCAAGGAATCGATTTTTCAAATCTCCTGCCTGTCTTTCAAAATCCGCATCGGAAGAGCATATCCGGCGGAGACGCAAAAATTGTCCGATAGGGACAGAATTAATCATATGTTGTGGATGGGATGAGGAGGCATGCAGCAATAAGTTCGTGGAGGTAGGCTTCCTATAGACGTCGGAGTATATTTCTCCGTTGTGGCCTCTCTTCACAGTCACATCCAAAAATTCAACCGACTTACAATCGGTTGGTTTTGTGAAAATGTCCGTACTTAAATTACCGTTAGGGTCTTTTAATATCTTAGTGTCTAGGAAGGTCACTTCATCCCTGTTATGTACCAATGTGAAGGACAGTTCAGGTCCCCCTGGTCGCCCTATTGTGGCATCAACCGACTCTATTCTTAATCCATTATCCATATTCCTCGAAAAGCTCCTTACACCTTACACCAGAGTCACAAAATCCTACATATTAGACACTGGGGATTTCCTAGGGAGAATTCGCAAAATGAATGGGATTCCAAGTGATAGCCTCCTATGTACATTAGATGTAGATAGCCTATATACATCTATCACTCATGATATGGGCATTGAAGCCGTATCTCAAACCCTCAGTGAAGCCAACTTAGACAGGGGTTCCCAAGAGCTCTGCATAGATCTTTTGAACTTAGTACTCAGGGAGAATTTTTTCAGATTTGAGGATGACTTTTTCTTGCAGATATGTGGGACGGCTATGGGGTCCAAAGTGGCCCCCGCCTACGCTAATCTATATATGGATCGCTTTGAACGTGACTTTGTATACATTAACCCCATTTTCCAACAGCATGCTCTCGCCTGGTTCAGATACAGACGACATTTTTTGCGTATGGCGGGGCGACCAGACCAGCCTCCTAAAATTCTATGACACCATCAACAACGTCAGACCTGAACTGTTCTTCACATTGGTACATAACAGGGATGAAGTGACCTTCTTAGACACTAAGATATTAAAAGACCCTAACGGTAATTTAAGTATGGACATTTTCACAAAACCAACCGATTGTAATAGCCTTCTACTATACAACAGCTGTCATCCCAGGTCCATTAAAAATAGTCTCCCTAGATCACAATTTAAAAGGGTAACCAGAATTGTTTCTGATCCTTCTACTAGAGAAATTAGGCTACAAGAAATGTCTAATAAGTTTAAAACCCGCCAGTATCCGTCGGATCTTCTCAACACGGAATCTTCCAGAGCCCTCCACGACTCAGACAGTACAACCTCGAGGGCACAAAAGAATCCACGACTCCTGTTATGGTTCTCAATGGCAAGAGAACATAGCCCAGCATACATAGGAACTAGCTCTTGGAAGGATGGAAACTTAAACTGACCATGAACTAAACCTGCCGCACAACTAACAGTAGCCGGGTAGCGTAGCCTGCGTTTTATCCCTAGACGCCCAGCGCCGGCCGGAGGACTAACTAATCCTGGCAGAGGAAAATATAGTCCTGGCTCACCTCTAGAGAAATTTCCCCGAAAGGCAGACAGAGGCCCCCACATATATTGGCGGTGATTTAAGATGAAAATGACAAACGTAGTATGAAAATAGGTTTAGCAAAATCGAGGTCCGCTTACTAGATAGCAGGAAGACAGAAAGGGTACTTTCATGGTCAGCTGAAAACCCTATCAATACACCATCCTGAAATTACTTTAAGACTCTAGTATTAACTCATAACATCAGAGTGGCAATTTCAGATCACAAGAGCTTTCCAGACACAGAAACGAAACTGCAGCTGTGAACTGGAACAAAATGCAAAAAACAAACAAGGACAAAAGTCCGACTTAGCTGGAAGTTGTCTGGTAGCAGGAACATGCACAGAAAGGCTTCTGATTACAATGTTGACCGGCATGGAAGTGACAGAGGAGCAAGGTTAAATAGCGACTCCCACATCCTGATGGGAACAGGTGAACAGAGGGGATGATGCACACAAGTTCAATTCCACCAGTGGCCACCGGGGGAGCCCAAAATCCAATTTCACAACAGTACCCCCCCCTCAAGGAGGGGGCACCGAACCCTCACCAGAACCACCAGGGCGATCAGGATGAGCCCTATGAAAGGCACGGACCAGATCGGAGGCATGAACATCAGAGGCAGTCACCCAAGAATTATCCTCCTGACCGTATCCCTTCCATTTGACCAGATACTGGAGTTTCCGTCTGGAAACACGGGAGTCCAAGATTTTTTCCACAACGTACTCCAACTCGCCCTCAACCAACACCGGAGCAGGAGGCTCAACGGAAGGCACAACCGGTACCTCATACCTGCGCAATAATGACCGATGAAAAACATTATGAATAGAAAAAGATGCAGGGAGGTCCAAACGGAAGGACACAGGGTTAAGAATCTCCAATATCTTGTACGGGCCGATGAACCGAGGCTTAAACTTAGGAGAAGAAACCCTCATAGGGACAAAACGAGAAGACAACCACACCAAGTCCCCGACACAAAGCCGAGGACCAACCCGACGCCGGCGGTTGGCAAAAAGCTGAGTCTTCTCCTGGGACAACTTCAAATTGTCCACCACCTGCCCCCAAATCTGATGCAACCTCTCCACCACAGCATCCACTCCATGACAATCCGAAGATTCCACCTGACCGGAGGAAAATCGAGGATGAAACCCCGAATTACAGAAAAAAGGAGACACCAAGGTGGCAGAGCTGGCCCGATTATTGAGGGCAAACTCCGCTAAAGGCAAAAAAGCAACCCAATCATCCTGATCTGCAGACACAAAACACCTCAAATATGTCTCCAAAGTCTGATTCGTCCGCTCGGTCTGGCCATTAGTCTGAGGATGGAAAGCAGACGAGAAAGACAAATCTATGCCCATCCTAGCACAGAATGCCCGCCAAAATCTAGACACGAATTGGGTTCCTCTGTCAGAAACGATATTCTCCGGAATACCATGCAAACGAACCACATTTTGAAAAAACAGAGGAACCAACTCGGAAGAAGAAGGCAACTTAGGCAGGGGAACCAAATGGACCATCTTAGAGAAACGGTCACACACCACCCAGATGACAGACATCTTCTGAGAAACAGGAAGATCCGAAATAAAATCCATCGAGATGTGCGTCCAAGGCCTCTTCGGGATAGGCAAGGGCAACAACAATCCACTAGCCCGAGAACAACAAGGCTTGGCCCGAGCACAAACGTCACAAGACTGCACAAAGCCTCGTACATCTCGTGACAGGGAAGGCCACCAGAAGGACCTTGCCACCAAATCCCTGGTACCAAAGATTCCAGGATGACCTGCCAACGCAGAAGAATGAACCTCAGAAATGACTTTACTGGTCCAATCATCAGGAACAAACAGTCTACCAGGTGGGCAACGATCAGGTCTATCCGCCTGAAAATCCTGCAAGGCCCGCCGCAGGTCTGGAGAAACGGCAGACAATATCACTCCATCCTTAAGGATACCTGTAGGTTCAGAATTACCAGGGGAGTCAGGCTCAAAACTCCTAGAAAGGGCATCCGCCTTAACATTCTTAGAACCCGGTAGGTATGACACCACAAAATTAAACCGAGAGAAAAACAACGACCAGCGCGCCTGTCTAGGATTCAGGCGTCTGGCGGACTCAAGATAAATTAAATTTTTGTGGTCGGTCAATACCACCACCTGATGTCTAGCCCCCTCAAGCCAATGACGCCACTCCTCAAAAGCCCACTTCATGGCCAAAAGCTCCCGATTCCCAATATCATAATTCCGCTCGGCGGGCGAAAATTTACGAGAAAAAAAAGCACAAGGTTTCATCACGGAGCAGTCGGAACTTCTTTGCGACAAAACCGCCCCAGCTCCGATTTCAGAAGCGTCGACCTCAACCTGAAAAGGAAGAGCAACATCAGGCTGACGCAACACAGGGGCGGAAGAAAAGCGGCGCTTAAGCTCCCGAAAGGCCTCCACAGCAGCAGGGGACCAATCAGCAACATCAGCACCCTTCTTAGTCAAATCAGTCAATGGTTTAACAACATCAGAAAAACCAGCAATAAATCGACGATAAAAGTTAGCAAAGCCCAAAAATTTCTGAAGACTCTTAAGAGAAGAGGGTTGCGTCCAATCACAAATAGCCCGAACCTTGACAGGATCCATCTCGATGGAAGAGGGGGAAAAAATGTATCCCAAGAAGGAAATCTTTTGAACCCCAAAAACGCACTTAGAACCCTTCACACACAAGGAATTAGACCGCAAAACCTGAAAAACCCTCCTGACCTGCTGGACATGAGAGTCCCAGTCATCCGAAAAAATCAGAATATCATCCAGATACACGATCATAAATTTATCCAAATAATCACGGAAAATGTCATGCATAAAGGACTGAAAGACTGAAGGGGCATTTGAAAGGCCAAAAGGCATCACCAAATACTCAAAGTGGCCCTCGGGCGTATTAAATGCGGTTTTCCACTCATCCCCCTGCTTAATTCGCACCAAATTATACGCCCCACGGAGATCTATCTTAGAGAACCACTTGGCCCCCTTTATGCGAGCAAACAAATCAGTCAGCAGTGGCAACGGATATTGATATTTAACCGTGATTTTATTCAAAAGCCGATAATCAATACACGGCCTCAAAGGGCCATCTTTCTTAGACACAAAGAAAAAACCGGCTCCTAAGGGAGATGACGAAGGACGAATATGTCCCTTTTCCAAGGACTCCTTTATATATTCTCGCATAGCAGCATGTTCAGGCACAGACAGATTAAATAAACGACCCTTAGGGTATTTACTACCCGGAATCAAATCTATGGCACAATCGCACTCCCGGTGCGGAGGTAATGAACCAAGCTTAGGTTCTTCAAAAACGTCACGATAGTCAGACAAGAATTCAGGAATCTCAGAGGGAATAGATGACGAAATGGAAACCAAAGGTACGTCCCCATGCATCCCCTTACATCCCCAGCTTAACACAGACATAGCGTTCCAGTCGAGGACTGGGTTATGAGATTGCAGCCATGGCAATCCAAGCACCAACACATCATGTAGATTATACAGCACAAGAAAGCGAATAATCTCCTGATGATCCGGATTAATTCGCATAGTTACTTGTGTCCAGTATTGTGGTTTATTACTAGCCAATGGGGTGGAGTCAATCCCCTTCAGAGGTATAGGAGTTTCAAGAGGCTCTAAATCATACCCACAGCGTTTGGCAAAGGACCAATCCATAAGACTCAAAGCGGCGCCAGAGTCGACATAGGCATCCGCGGTAATAGATGATAAAGAACAAATCAGGGACACAGATAGAATAAACTTAGACTGAAAAGTGCCAATTGAAACTGACTTATCAAGCTTCTTAGTACGCTTAGAGCATGCTGATATAACATGAGTTGAATCACCACAATAAAAGCACAACCCATTTTTTCGTCTAAAATTCTGCCGTTCGCTTCTGGACAGAATTCTATCACATTGCATATTCTCTGGCGTCTTCTCAGTAGACACCGCCAAATGGTGCACAGGTTTGCGCTCCCGCAGACGTCTATCGATCTGGATAGCCATTGTCATGGACTCATTCAGACCCGCAGGCACAGGGAACCCCACCATAACATCCTTAACGGCATCAGAGAGACCCTCTCTGAAATTCGCCGCCAGGGCGCACTCATTCCACTGAGTAAGCACAGACCATTTACGGAATTTTTGCCAGTATATTTCAACTTCATCTTGCCCCTGAGATAGGGACATCAAGGCTTTTTCCGCCTGAAGCTCTAAATGAGGTTCCTCATAAAGCAACCCCAAGGCCAGAAAAAACGCATCCACATTGAGCAACGCAGGATCCCCTGGAGCCAATGCAAAAGCCCAATCTTGAGGGTCGCCCCGGAGCAAGGAAATCACAATCCTGACCTGCTGAGCAGGATCTCCAGCAGAGCGAGATTTCAGGGACAAAAACAACTTGCAATTATTTTTGAAATTTTGAAAGCAAGATCTATTCCCCGAGAAAAATTCAGGCAAAGGAATTCTAGGTTCAGATATAGGAACATGAACAACAAAATCTTGTAAATTTTGAACTTTCGTGGTGAGATTATTCAAACCTGCAGCTAAACTCTGAATATCCATTTTAAACAGGTGAACACAGAGCCATTCCAGGATTAGAAGGAGAGAGAGAGAGGAAGGCTGCAATATAGGCAGACTTGCAAGTGATTCAATTGAAAACACACTCAGAACTGAAGGAGAAAAAAAAAAAAAAAATTTTCAGCAGACTTCTTTTTTCTCTCCTTTCTCTGCCAATTAATTTAACCCTTTGTGGGCCGGTCAAACTGTTATGGTTCTCAATGGCAAGAGAACATAGCCCAGCATACATAGGAACTAGCTCTTGGAAGGATGGAAACTTAAACTGACCATGAACTAAACCTGCCGCACAACTAACAGTAGCCGGGTAGCGTAGCCTGCGTTTTATCCCTAGACGCCCAGCGCCGGCCGGAGGACTAACTAATCCTGGCAGAGGAAAATATAGTCCTGGCTCACCTCTAGAGAAATTTCCCCGAAAGGCAGACAGAGGCCCCCACATATATTGGCGGTGATTTAAGATGAAAATGACAAACGTAGTATGAAAATAGGTTTAGCAAAATCGAGGTCCGCTTACTAGATAGCAGGAAGACAGAAAGGGTACTTTCATGGTCAGCTGAAAACCCTATCAATACACCATCCTGAAATTACTTTAAGACTCTAGTATTAACTCATAACATCAGAGTGGCAATTTCAGATCACAAGAGCTTTCCAGACACAGAAACGAAACTGCAGCTGTGAACTGGAACAAAATGCAAAAAACAAACAAGGACAAAAGTCCGACTTAGCTGGAAGTTGTCTGGTAGCAGGAACATGCACAGAAAGGCTTCTGATTACAATGTTGACCGGCATGGAAGTGACAGAGGAGCAAGGTTAAATAGCGACTCCCACATCCTGATGGGAACAGGTGAACAGAGGGGATGATGCACACAAGTTCAATTCCACCAGTGGCCACCGGGGGAGCCCAAAATCCAATTTCACAACAGACTCCCCTTTGTACATAATCACCATCCCACAATGCATAAAATACATAACCTAATCCGAGGACACTGGCCTCTTCTCAGCAAGGCCTATCCCAAAATCTCTATCTTTAAAGCTCCTCCTTTAATGTGCACCAGACGACCTAGGAATATACGGGACAAATTGGTAAGGGCAGACTTAGGACCACATAAGTCATCATCAATTAGAACTCTGACTGGCCTAAGTAGAACAGGCACTTTCCCCTGTCTAAATTGTAGATGTTGCTCTAACATCATTAAGGGCAACGAGATTGTTCATCCGCGTACTGAGAAATCATATCCCATCAAAGAGCACTATACCTGCGACACAAACTATGTAGTCTACATCATCAAGTGCCCTTGCGGGCTACTCTATGTGTGGGAAACGACTCAAGCCATCAAGGATAGAATATCAAGCCATAAATCTACAATTAGATGTGAAAAGGTATGGCTTCCGTTACCACTACATTTTAAGGAGGCAAGACATAATGTGTCGCAACTTAGGTTCCAGATTGTAGAAAGAGTTCCTCGCCCAAGAAGGGGAGGTAATCATATTAAACTATTGAAACAGAGGGAAACCTTCTGGATTTATACTCTTGATAGCCTCCACCCTAGGGGATTGAACCGAGAAATAGACTGGCTAGTATGATTAACTCTATTTTTGGTCCTATTTCTTCTAGACTTAACCCACTGCACTATTAGCCTCATCCTTCTGCGCACTCGAGACGGTAAGACACATACCCCAGAGCCTTTTTGTTTATAACAGTCCCCCTTTTTTATTATTATATTTATTATTATTTTTATTTTTATTTTTTATTCATTTTTTTATTTTTCATTTTTCATTCTTCGTTTTCCCTTTATGTTTTCTATTTTTTTCAATTTTCAATTTTCTTTGTTTTATTCATTTATTCCATTCATTCCATTTATTCATTTTTATTTATTTAATTCATTCTTTTCATTTTATTCATTTATTTCAATTTATTTATTTGTTTGGTTTGGACTCCTACCATGTATCTGCATAGAACCATATAACTGTATTTTCTGGTACTGTATAAGATGTGTTATTATTTATATATGCAGATTTTTGCTACTACAATTCCTTATTAGGTATTGCTCATCAACCACCACACCTTTTAAAGAGTGCCCCTTGGTACACTAGCCCTGTATTGGGGCCACAACGTGTTGTTTCTCCTATATGCACAGCGCAAGTGTTACCACAGTCTGCACTATACAAGCGTCTGCAGACTTGGCCCTGGCACCTTTTATCTACTTTGCTCTAGCATCCTGTCTCCTCCCAACAGTAGCGGCGATATTACCGCCCCCTTCCTCCTACTTCTTGTACACTGATACTCCCTACAGCGCAGGCTCCGATGATTTTTTCAGCCATCAGCATGTTTGGGCTCACACACACTGCGCAGGCCCAGCCATTTTACAGCTGACCGATTCAGCTCCGCTTCTACTACCCATGCGCGAACGGCCGCAATCTCCACTGTGCACGCGCCGGCGTCCCTGCACTCAATCCGGATGTAGGATTACCTGGGACCATAAGTAAGCACCCTTGTGACACCTACCAGCAGCGCTGCCACATGTATTGACACGGCCGGTGTCTACACATCCCACTTACCCACCAACGCTGGTCCCAGCCACTCCATACACCGAAACCTGAGGACGGATGTGAGCTACCACCATCAGATAAGTTATTGTGTCATGACAGCTCTAGTTGTGCCCCCTTTTTTACGCCATCTATTTCTTTTTAGCTGCACTGATTCCCTCACTCTGCTGGTCTAACGTTTCAAAATTATCATATATTGGCTCTGGCTGGCTCCATAAACAAAGAGGTAGTGTTCCCCTTTCCTTTGATCTGCTGCATATACATTGCCAATGGACAATATAGAATGTATGTTTATATTCTCACATTATCTGTCTCCTTTCAGTCGTACAGACTCCCCCAGATTACTGGTCTATCTCTTTAAAAGCAACAGACATTTGCTCTGACAGGCTTCTCAAACAAACAGGTAGCTATTGCTATTTTGATCTACCACCTAGACGTTGCCAATAGACGATAATATTTAGTGTGTCTATATCTACCCTTACAGCCATTGATACACATACCCACCTACGCCTCACTATGGCAGCCACGGTATCAATAAGATTAAGGTGATAAACATTCCCTAAGCCTTGTAAGTTTATTCATCAGTGCAACAATATTGCCTCTGGCCTGTGTACACATACACACATGTTCGCCGTGTCCAGGGCTTTGTTATCTTACCTTATGTCACACTAATACCAGTAATACATCTGTGTGACTCTTGTTGTCCTTTTACCCCTTGCAGGTTTGCCTACCTTTACCTTTTGGCTGATACCCTAGCAGCACTATTTATACACTCTAGAGAAAGGAAGGAACTTCTACCTAAGGGTATGCTGAAATTTCAATCTTTACCGTCTCCTCTTGAATATTAATCTATTATGCCTTTCTGAAACCTATTCCTTTTCCGTTGTTTTTAGTCCTTTATTGATGGTACGACATGGCCTTCTTTTTTCTCAACATACGGCTATGACATGTGTTCAAAATTGTATATATGCAAATATGTATTATTGTCTTTGTCTATACTATGTATATAGATATTTACTATGTTTCATTTTATTTGTTTCAGCGATTTAGTGATCAAGGCCACGGGTTGGCCGAAACGTTTTGTACTTATCTGTTGTGAATTAGACTTTTTGGCTCCCTCTTGTGGTCACTAGTGGTATGACTCTGGGATTGTCTTTTTTCTGTTTGGCACTCACCTGGGTCGTTAGTCCAGGGGTGTCGCTATATTAACTTCCTGGATCCTTAGTCCAGTGCCTGGCATCGTTGTAATCAGATCCTTCTGTTGCTCCTGTCTGCTGGTCCTGGCTCTTGCAAAATTAAGCTAAGTCTTGCTTCTTTGTTTTTTGAGTTACTTGCTTTGCTACTATTTTTGTCCAGCTTTGTACTAAATGTGATTTCTGACCTTGCTGGAAGCTCTAGGGGGCTGGTGTTCTCCCCCCGGCCGTTAGACGGTTCGGGGGTTCTTGAATATCCAGCGTGGATATTTTAATAGGGTTTTTGCTGACCATATAAGTCATCTTACTATATTCTGCTATTAGCTAGTGGACCTCTCTTTGCTAAATACCTAGCTCATTCTTATGTTTGTCTTTTCCTCTTACCTCACCGTCATTATTTGTTGGGAGCTTATATCCAACTTTTGGGGTCTTTTCTCTGGAGGCAAGAAAGGTCTTTCTTTTCCCTTCTAGGGTTAGTTAGTTCTCTGGCTGGTGCGAGACGTCTAGAACCAACGTAGGCACGTTCCCCGGCTACTTCTATTTGTGGTGCTAGGATTAGATATATGGTCAGCCCAGTTACCACTGCCCTATGAGCTGTTTTTTTGTGTTTGCAGACTTGGTATTGATTCCTGAGACCCTCTGCCATTGGGGTCATAACAGTATGCCAGGCCTACATTGAATGTTTAATGCATTGCAGAAGTGGGATATAAGAAAGGAAATTCTGAATTTTTTTTTTCTTTCTTCCTCCCCTTTACCTCTGAGTGGCTTGAGCTTGCTGCAGACATGAATGTCCAGACCTTGATTACAAGTGTGGACCAGCTTGCTGCTCGTGTGCAAAGCATACAAGATTTTGTTACCAGTGGTCCTATGTCTGAACCTAAAATACCTATTCCTGAACTGTTTTCTGGAGACCGATTTAAGTTTAGGAATTTCAGGGATAATTGGAAATTGTTTCTATCTCTGAGACCCCGTTCATCTGGAGACTCAGTTCAGCAAGTTAAAATTGTTATCTCTTTTTTACGGGGCGACCCTCAGGATTGGGCTTTCTCGCTAGCGCCAGGAGATCCGGCATTGGCAAATATTGATGCGTTTTTTCTGGCGCTCGGATTGCTTTACGAGGAACCCAATCTTGAGGTTCAGGCAGAAAAAGCCTTGCTGGCTATTTCTCAGGGCCAGGATGAAGCTGAAGTGTATTGCCAAAAATTTCGGAAATGGTCCGTGCTTACTCAGTGGAATGAGTGTGCTCTGGCCGCAAACTTCAGAAATGGCCTTTCTGAAGCCATTAAGAATGTGATGGTGGGTTTCTCCATTCCTACAAGTCTGAATGATTCCATGGCGCTGGCTATTCAAATTGACCGGCGTTTGCGGGAGCGCAAAACCGCTAATCCTTTGGTGGTGTTGTCTAAACAAACACCTGATTTGATGCAATGTGATAGAATTCAGACCAGAAATGAGCGGAAAAATCATAGACGTCAGAATGGGTTGTGTTTTTACTGTGGTGATTCTACACAAGTTATATCAGCATGCTCTAAACGCCTAACAAGGGTTGTTAGTCCTGTCGCCATTGGTAATTTGCAACCTAAATTTATTTTGTCTGTGACTTTAATTTGCTCATTGTCCTCTTACCCTGTTATGGCGTTTGTGGATTCAGGTGCTGCCCTGAGTCTTATGGATCTGTCATTTGCCAAGCGCTGTGGTTTTGTTCTTGAGCCGTTGGTTAATCCTATCCCTCTGAGGGGTATTGATGCTACGCCATTGGCGGAAAATAAACCGCAGTTTTGGACACAGGTAACCATGTGCATGACTCCTGAACATCGGGAGGTGATTCGTTTTCTTGTTCTGCATAAAATGCATGATTTGGTCGTTTTGGGTTTGCCATGGTTACAGACTCATAATCCAGTCTTGCATTGGAAGGCAATGTCTGTGTCAAGTTGGGGCTGTCAGGGTATTCATGGTGATTCCCCGCCGGTGTCTATTGCTTCCTCTACTCCTTCGGAAGTTCCTGAGTATTTGTCTGATTATCAGGATGTGTTCAGCGAGTCCAGGTCCAGTGTTCTGCCTCCTCATAGGGACTGTGACTGTGCCATAGATTTGATTCCAGGTAGCAAATTTCCTAAGGGAAGACTATTTAATCTGTCTGTACCTGAGCATACCGCAATGCGTTCGTATATCAAGGAATCTCTGGAGAAGGGGCATATCCGTCCTTCCTCTTCCCCTCTTGGTGCGGGATTCTTTTTTGTGGCCAAGAAGGACGGATCTTTGAGACCTTGTATTGACTATCGGCTTTTGAATAAAATCACTGTTAAATTTCAGTATCCTTTGCCTCTGTTGTCAGACTTGTTTGCCCGAATTAAAGGTGCCAAGTGGTTCACCAAGATAGATCTTCGTGGTGCGTACAACCTTGTGCGCATTAAGCGAGGAGATGAATGGAAAACCGCGTTTAATACGCCCGAAGGTCATTTTGAGTACTTGGTGATGCCTTTTGGGCTCTCTAATGCTCCTTCAGTGTTTCAGTCCTTTATGCATGATATTTTCCGGAAGTATCTGGATAAATTTATGATCGTTTATCTGGATGATATTCTGTTTTTTTCTGATGACTGGGACTCGCATGTAGAGCAGGTCAGGATGGTGTTTCAGGTTTTGCGTGAGAATGCTCTATTTGTTAAGGGCTCAAAGTGTCTCTTTGGAGTACAGAAGGTTCCCTTTTTGGGGTTTATTTTTTCCCCTTCTGCGGTGGAGATGGACCCAGTCAAGGTCCGTGCTATTCATGATTGGACTCAACCCACGTCAGTTAAGAGTCTTCAGAAGTTCTTGGGTTTTGCTAACTTCTACCGTCATTTTATTGCTAATTTTTCTAGCATTGCTAAACCTTTGACGGATATGACCAAGAAAGGTTCTGATGTTGCTAACTGGGCTCCTGCAGCCATGGAGGCTTTCCAGGAGTTGAAGCGCCGGTTTACTTCGGCGCCTGTTTTGTGCCAGCCTGATGTCTCACTTCCCTTTCAGGTTGAAGTGGATGCTTCTGAGATTGGGGCAGGGGCCGTTTTGTCGCAGAGAGGCCCTGGTTGCTCTGTGATGAGACCTTGTGCCTTTTTCTCGAGGAAGTTTTCGCCTGCTGAGCGGAATTATGATGTTGGCAATTGGGAGTTGTTGGCCATGAAGTGGGCATTTGAGGAGTGGCGTCATTGGCTCGAGGGTGCTAAGCATCGTGTGGTGGTCTTGACTGATCACAAAAATTTGATGTATCTCAAGTCTGCTAAACGCCTGAATCCTAGACAGGCCCGCTGGTCATTGTTTTTCTCCCGTTTTGACTTTGTGGTCTCATATTTACCAGGTTCAAAGAATGTGAAGGCTGATGCTCTTTCAAGGAGCTTTGTGCCTGACTCTCCGGGAGTCGCAGAACCAGTTGGTATTCTTAAAGAGGGTGTTATCTTGTCAGCCATTTCTCCGGATTTGCGACGTGTGTTGCAGAGATTTCAGGCTGGTAGAACTGACTCTTGTCCACCTGACAGACTGTTTGTTCCTGATAAGTGGACCAGCAGAGTCATTTCCGAGGTTCATTCCTCGGTGTTGGCAGGGCATCCGGGAATTTTTGGCACCAGAGATCTGGTGGCTAGGTCCTTTTGGTGGCCTTCCTTGTCACGGGATGTGTGGTCGTTTGTGCAGTCCTGTGGGACTTGTGCTCGAGCTAAGCCTTGCTGTTCGCGTGCCAGCGGGTTGCTCTTGCCCCTGCCTGTCCCGAAGAGGCCTTGGACACACATTTCCATGGATTTCATTTCAGATCTCCCGGTGTCTCAGGGCATGTCTGTCATCTGGGTGGTATGTGATCGCTTTTCTAAGATGGTCCATTTGGTACCTATGCCTAAGCTGCCTTCCTCTTCCGATCTGGTTCCTGTGTTCTTTCAGAATGTGGTTCGTTTACACGGCATTCCTGAGAATATTGTGTCTGACAGAGGATCCCAGTTTGTTTCCAGGTTCTGGCGATCCTTTTGTGCTAGGATGGGCATTGAGTTGTCGTTTTCGTCTGCCTTTCATCCTCAGACTAATGGACAAACGGAGCGAACTAATCAGACTCTGGAGGCTTATTTGAGGTGTTTTGTTTCTGCGGATCAGGATGATTGGGTGACCTTCTTGCCGTTGGCTGAGTTTGCCCTTAATAATCGGGCTAGTTCCGCTACATTGGTTTCGCCATTTTTCTGCAACTCTGGTTTCCATCCACGTTTTTCCTCGGGACATGTGGAGCCTTCTGACTGTCCTGGGGTAGATTCTGTGGTGGATAGGTTGCAGCAGATCTGGAATCATGTGGTGGACAACTTAAAGTTGTCACAAGAGAAGGCTCAGCGTTTTGCCAACCGCCGCCGCGGTGTGGGACCCCGACTTCGTGTTGGGGATTTGGTATGGCTGTCTTCTCGATTTGTTCCTATGAAGGTCTCCTCTCCTAAATTTAAGCCTCGCTTCATCGGTCCTTATAAGATATTGGAAATCCTTAATCCTGTGTCCTTTCGCTTGGATCTTCCTGTGTCGTTTGCCATTCACAACGTGTTCCATAGGTCTTTGTTGCGGCGGTACGTTGTACCTGTGGTTCCTTCTGTTGAGCCTCCTGCTCCGGTGTTGGTTGAGGGCGAGTTGGAGTACGTGGTGGAGAAGATCTTGGATTCTCGTCTCTCCAGGCGGAGGCTTCAGTATCTGGTCAAGTGGAAGGGCTATGGTCAGGAGGATAATTCCTGGGTGGTTGCCTCTGATGTGCATGCGGCCGATTTAGTTCGTGCCTTTCACGCTGCTCATCCTGATCGCCCTGGTGGTCTTGGTGAGGGTTCGGTGACCCCTCCTTAAGGGGGGGGTACTGTTGTGAATTAGACTTTTTGGCTCCCTCTTGTGGTCACTAGTGGTATGACTCTGGGATTGTCTTTTTTCTGTTTGGCACTCACCTGGGTCGTTAGTCCAGGGGTGTCGCTATATTAACTTCCTGGATCCTTAGTCTAGTGCCTGGCATCGTTGTAATCAGATCCTTCTGTTGCTCCTGTCTGCTGGTCCTGGCTCTTGCAAAATTAAGCTAAGTCTTGCTTCTTTGTTTTTTGAGTTACTTGCTTTGCTACTATTTTTGTCCAGCTTGTACTAAATGTGATTTCTGACCTTGCTGGAAGCTCTAGGGGGCTGGTGTTCTCCCCCCGGCCGTTAGACGGTTCGGGGGTTCTTGAATATCCAGCGTGGATATTTTAATAGGGTTTTTGCTGACCATATAAGTCATCTTACTATATTCTGCTATTAGCTAGTGGGCCTCTCTTTGCTAAATACCTAGCTCATTCTTATGTTTGTCTTTTCCTCTTACCTCACCGTGATTATTTGTTGGGAGCTTGTATCCAACTTTTGGGGTCTTTTCTCTGGAGGCAAGAAAGGTCTTTATTTTCCCTTCTAGGGTTAGTTAGTTCTCTGGCTGGCGCGAGACGTCTAGAACCAACGTAGGCACGTTCCCCGGCTACTTCTATTTGTGGTGCTAGGATTAGATATATGGTCAGCCCAGTTACCACTGCCCTATGAGCTGGTTTTTTGTGTTTGCAGACTTGGTATTGCTTCCTGAGACCCTCTGCCATTGGGGTCATAACACTTATCGCTTCACCTGAACATTTTCTCAATAAAATTATTCACATGAATCAAGTATCTTCATCGTACGAGTGCAGTGATTATATACTTTATGACTGAGAGGACCACGAGTTCCGTTCACTTGCACCGTCATTTCCACGTTTGTCGAGTGCTAGCCTTTCATACTCTAATTATATACAGCAGTCAGGACTCTGAACATTTTTTATTACCTTTTTGTGCATTACTGCCCTTTTCCAAGATGGCGTCTTTGGTCTCATGTGCACTGTGTCTTCCTGCTATAAAACTTCACCCCAGCCTTCAGTCTGTGCTAGAGTATTCTGCCTTGCATCCAGCTCCTGACCTCTGGTGACTCCCTGGCTATATACCTGCTCCTGTGAACCTGTGGGGTTATCCTGCTACTCTGCTCTGAGTTCCTGCTGCATACACCAGTTCCAGTAATCCTCCTTCATCTGCTGCTTGTGTTTGCTTCCATCTGCATTTGCTGGACATGTAAGCTCTTTCTGCTCTGCAAGAATCTGAGACTATTACCCAGACCTCCCTAGTTGAGCTAAGATATTATTTGAACTGCCTTATAAGCATATCTATCTGTGTTTTGGACTAAGCAAGGACTTATTCGTTTCAAGTATCCTCAAGAATAATTGTGCTTCATAGACTTTCTGCATGATTGAATTTTCCTCTGAAGTTTCCTATAGACTGCTGAGCTGCATTTGATATTTGCACCAAGTGTTGTGGACTTGAGTTTCTCTCTGCACCTGTTTGAATCACCGTGTGATAATATAGACTTTACCACTTATAAAACTGTGTCCTGTAGTTGTCTTGTTCCACGCAAAGAGTATCCTGAGTTATCCCCTATAATTATTACAGGATACTCTAGCCTAAAAAAAAAGGAGACTGCTGGAACAATGACTGCAGAAAGCAGACTAGAGCTTGTGTTTTCCATAATTAGATCACTGCAGAAAGATGTGGAAGGTCTGCAAAAGAAGTTTGGAAGCTTTGAACTCAATCAAGAAGTGTTTGGACAGACTTTGCAGGACTTAAGCACCCGCATGGCAGCCCAGGAAAACAAACTTGCTGGCATAGAGTCCCAGTATGGACGGGCTTTTCAGGACATAAGCACGCAAATAGCTGCACAAGCGACTTTTCCCTCTGGGCAACCGACACCAGCTAGCCCACCTAAGTTGCCCCCATTCAGATTTAATGGTGACTGATCACTAGTGTTGAGCGATACCGTCCGATACTTGAAAGTATCGGTATCGGAAAGTATCGGCCGATACCGGCAAAGTATCGGATCTAATCCGATACCGATACCCGATACCAATACAAGTCAATGGGACTCATGTATCGGACGGTATTCCTGATGGTTCCCAGGGTCTGAAGGAGAGGAAACTCTCCTTCAGGCCCTGGGAACCATATTAATGTGTAAAATAAAGAATTAAAATAAAAAATATTGCTATACTCACCTCTCCGACGCAGCCTGGACTTCAGCGAGGGAACCGGCAGCGTTGTTTGCTTAAAATTTGCGCTTTAACTTCCTTACTTGAAGTCCCGGCTTGTGATTGGTCGCGCGCCGCCCATGTGACCGCGACGCGACCAATCACAGCAAGCCGTGACGTAATTTTAGGTCCTTCAGGATTTTAAAATTACGTTCCGGCGTTGTGATTGGTTGCGTCGCGGTCACATGGGCGACGCGACTAATGAGAAGCCGTGACGTCACGGGAGGCAGGACACGCGCGCATTTTAAAATGTGTCCTGCCTCCCATGACATCACGGCTTGTGATTGGTCGTGTCGCCCATGTGACCGCGACGCAACCAATCACAACGCCGGAACGTAATTTTAAAATCCTGAAGGACCTAAAATTACGTCACGGCTTGCTGTGATTGGTCGCATCGCGGTCACATGGGCGGCGCGCGACCAATCACAAGCCGGGACTTCAAGTAAGGAAGTTAAAGCGCGAATTTTAAGCAAACAACGCTGCCGGTTCCCTCGCTGAAGTCCAGGCTGCGTCGGAGAGGTGAGTATAGCAATATTTTTTATTTTAATTCTTTATTTTACACATTAATGTTGTTTCGATACCGATACCCGATACCACAAAAGTATCGGATCTCGGTATAGGAATTCCGATACAGCAAATATCGGCTGATACCCGATACTTGCGGTATCGGAATGCTCAACACTAGTGATCACGACAAATTTTGTGGCTTTGTGAATCAATGTATGCTATATTTTGATGTGCATGCTGACCGTTTTCCTAATGATAGATCCAAAGTATTGTGTGTAATAATGCTCCTGACCGCACGAGCGCTCACCTGGGCGAATCTGATGATTGAGTCTCGTGACCCACGGTTAAATAACTTGGATGATTTCTTGGCCGCTATGGCATTAATGTTTGATGATCCTAATCGCCATGCAACCGCTGAATCTGCTTTATTGTCTTTACACCAGGCAAAACGTTCTGTTATTGAGTATGCTACTGAATTCAGGAGATTAGCGGTAGATACCAATTGGGACAGTTATGCACAATTGCCTATTTTTAAAAGGGGTCTGTCTAGTATTGTAAAAGATGAACTAGCTCGCACTGAGTCACCACAAGTGCTAGAGACTTTTATACAGCATTGTGTGCGCATTGACATTCACCTTACTGAGCGTAGGCAGGAGAAGTTTGCTGCATATAACCGTATTTCTAACTTTTCCCTTCCTTCCAAAGAGCCTGCAGGTAAAACATCTCGGGAGGTGGAGGAGGTCCCCATGCAAATTGATTCCGTTCAGAGGCGCGAGATCACTGAGCGTCGGGAGCATCGCCTTCGTGAAAGTCTATGTTTCTACTGCGGCCAGTCTGACCACTTCTTGATCAATTGTCCTAAGTGTCCTAGACAGCCTAACAAGGTGCTAGCAGCAGTAGGGGAGTATGAAAACTGTGATGATGAATCTGACATCTCTGAATGTAGCCTGCCTTTAAACGCTGTATTCCATTCACTTTCTATGACTTCACCCCCAAGGAGCTTAAGGAAAAGAACTCTCACTGTTCTCTCCCTATTAAGTTCCTGTGTTCAGGATAGTGGATTTCCAGTGCAGCTATGATTGACTCTGGTGCAGGTGGCAATTTCATCGATATCTCATTTGCAAAGGAACATGGTATTAAAATTCAGCAAAGAGCCTCTCCAATTACCATGGAAACAGTGGATGGGTCACCTTTAATCTCTGGGCCTGTGGATCAGGAGACCGTACCCCTTGAAATTTTGTTGGAGCCTAATCATCAGGAGCAACTTTCTTTCTTGCTAATTTCTTCTCCTCATTTTCCTGTGATTTTAGGCATTCCTTGGTTGCATTCTCAGAACCCAATTATCAACTGGGAGACCAAGGAGATTATCTTTCCAACAAGAAGCAACTCAGCGTTAACAGAAGCTGTCCCTGAGTCCACGGCTACGGAACCACATGTACAGGTATTTTCTTTACCTCCAGCATATAAAGAGTTCTCTGACATCTGTGACAAGAAGTATGCAGATCAGCTTCCTCCACACAGGCATTATGACTGTCCCATTGAGTTGCTTCCCAGGGCAGCCATTCCTTTTGGTAACGTATACCCTTTGGCGGCACCTGAGCTTCAAGCCTTAAAGGAGTATATTGATGAAAATCTGGCCAAAGGCTTCATACGTCCTTCTTCCTCACCAGCAGGGGCACCTATCTTTTTTGTAAAGAAGAAGGATGGGACCCTGAGACCCTGTGTTGACTATCGGGAACTCAATAAGGTAACCGTACGAAACCGTTACCCTTTGCCTCTGATTCCCGAATTAATGGAAAGAGTCCGCCATGCTAAGGTGTTCTCTAAACTGGATCTTCATGGAGCTTATAATTTGGTGCATATTCGTCCAGGGGATGAGTGGAAGACAGCATTCAGATGCCGGTATGGACACTTTGAATCTCTTGTGATGCCCTTCGGGCTTTGTAACGCCCCTGCAACGTTTCAACACCTTGCTAATGACATTTTCAGAGATTTGTTGGACCAGTTTGTAGTGATCTATTTGGACGATATACTAATCTTTTCTGACTCTCTACAGGAACATGAAGAACATGTCAAAATGGTTTTAAGACGTCTGAAAGAGAACCATCTGTATATTAAGCTGGAGAAATGCAAGTTCCATCGTTCTGAGATACAGTTCTTAGGTTATATCATCTCTCCCCTGGGGCTGAACATGGAATCTGGTAAGATTCAGGCTATCCTTGACTGACCGGTACCCAAGAACGTTGAGGAGGTCCAAAGTTTTATTGGTTTTGCAAATTTCTAAAGACGCTTCACTCGAAGTTTTTCTGATATTGTCCATCCCATTACTTCCTTGACAAAGAAGGAAAAGCCCTTTAAGTGGTCATCACAGGCTCAAGAAGCTTTTGATCGGCTTAAGATCTGTTTCACATCAGCACCGCTGTTGATACACCCAGATCCAACACTTTCTTTCATTGTGGAGGTGGACGCTTCTGATAATGCTTTGGGGGCTATTCTCTCCCAAAGAACTGGAGTGAAGGGTCTGCTACATCCTTGTGCTTTCTTTTCCCGTAGACTAACCTCAGCAGAGAAGAATTACGACGTGGGCGACAAGGAATTGCTGGCTATTATTGCGGCTTTCAAAGAATGGAGGCATCATCTGCAAGGAGCTGCACAAAAGATCATAGTGCTAAATGACCATTGCAATTTAGAGTTCCTTAGATCCGCTAGATGTCTTTCTCCACGTCAGGCTCGTTGGAACTTATTTTTAAATCAATTTAACTTTGTTATCTCATACTGTCCCGGTTCTCGTAATGGGAAGGCTGATGCTTTATCCCGAATCCATGCTGCGGATTCCGTACCTGGAGCCCCGTCCAAGACTATTCTATCTGATGCCAATTTCATCGGAGTTATCCACGATCAGGACTTGTGGAAGGAGTGCAGGGAGGCCTATGACGGTGATGTATTTCTGGCCAACCCACCTGTGGATATTAATCTTGTCTTTAAGGGTGGTATGTGGTTCAGAGATCGACGTATCTACGTCCCTGAGGTCGTCCATCTGCAGATCCTCAAGTTGGTACATGACTCCAAGTTGGCTGGTCACAGGGGGTACAGAAGACACAAGAGTTCCTGAGCCAATTCTTCTGGTGGCCAACTTGCCTGAAGGATACCAAGGACTATGTTCTCTCTTGCGAGGTATGTGCTTGTTACAAGACTCCTCATGTGGCACCTACAGGTCTTCTACAACCATTACCTGTTCTGTCCCGCCCTTGGGGGTCTATATCAATGGACTTTATTGTGGAGCTGCCTACATCGGGGGGCATGAATACAATCATGGTGGTAGTTGATCACCTGACTAAAGCTGCTCATTTTGTTCCGTGCACCGGCCTCCCCTCAGCTAAAGATACAGTGAACTTGGTTATACAGAATGTCTTTCGGTTGCATGGGGTTCCGGATGAGATCATCTCTGACTGTGGAGTGCAGTTCACTTCAAGATTCTGGAAGGGGTTTTGCTCTGCACTCAATATTAATGTCTGTCTCTCTTCTGCTTACCATCCCCAGACAAATGGTCAGACTGAGCGTACCAACCAGACGCTGGAACAATATCTAAGATGCTATGTCAGCCATCTCCAGGATGATTGGTTGGAGTTGCTGCCGTTAGCCGAATTTTCATATAACAATTCTCAGAGTGCCTCCACTAAATTTACACCTTTCTTTGCCAATCTGGGTTATCATCCATGCATCTTACCTAGGTCTCCAATTAATTCTCCGGCTCCGGCAGTGGAGGAAAGGCTGACTGCGATGAAGCAAAATCTGGAGGTTCTGAAGGAATCCCTGACCACAGCTCAAGAACGTTATAAGAGATTGGCTAAAAGATTCCGTAAACCTGCACCCATGTTCAAGGTAGGAGATTCCGTGTGGTTAGCAACTAAGAATCTGAAGTTAAACATTCCTTCACAAAAAGTTGGACAGAAATTCATTGGCCCTTTCAAGATCAAAGGTATTGTGAGCTCTGTGGCCTGCCGGCTGAAGCTGCCTAGGACTATGAAGGTACACCCAGTTTTTCATGTATCTTTGCTAAAGCCTGTATCTCCTAATACCTTCCAGGGACGTGTTGTGCCACCTCCACAGCCTGTGGTGATTGATGAGCAAGAACAATTTGTGGTGGAGGAAATTGTTGATTCCAGGATTCGCAGGAATCGGCTCCAATATCTGATAAGATGGCAGAGATATCCCCCTGAAGAAAACTCTTGGGAACCTGTGGAAAACATTAATGCCCAACAGAACATCTCTCGTTTTCATCAAAGATTCCCTGAGAAACCAGGTCCAGGATCGTCCTGAGGCCGCTTCTAAGGAGGGAGTAATGTCAGGACTCTGAACATTTTTTATTACCTTTTTTTGCATTACTGCCCTTTTCCAAGATGGCGTCTTTGGTCTCATGTGCACTGTGTCTTCCTGCTATAAAACTACACCCCAGCCTTCAGTCTGTGCTAGAGTATTCTGCCTTGCATTCAGCTCCTGACCTCTGGTGACTCCCTGGCTATATACCTGCTCCTGTGAACCTGTGGGGTTATCCTGCTACTCTGCTCTGAGTTCCTGCTGCATACACCAGTTCCAGTAATCCTCCTTCATCTGCTGCTCGTGTTTGCTTCCTTCTGCATTTGCTGGACATGTAAGCTCTTTCTGCTCTGCAAGAACCTGAGACTATTACCCAGACCTCCCTAGTTGAGCTAAGATATTATTTGAACTGCCTTATAAGCATATCTATCTGTGTTTTGGACTAAGCAATGACTTATTCATGTCAGGTATCCTCAAGAATAATTGTGCTTCATAGACTTTCTGCATTATTGCATTTTCCTCTGAAGTTTCCTATAGACTACTGAGCTGCATTTGATATTTGCACCAAGTGTTGTGGACTTGAGTTTCTCTCTGCACCTGTTTGAATCACCGTGTGATAATATAGACTTTACCACTTATAAAACTGTGTCCTGTAGTTGTCTTGTTCCACGCAAAGAGTCTCCTGAGTTATCCCCTATAATTATTACAACAGCCTAACACCAATATTACTGATATACAGTGACCATATAATGGCAGTTATTAGTGATGAGTGAATAGTGAAATATTCAACTTCAGGAAAATCAGCACAAATAATTTTTTCTATCATTGTATACATACCGAATATCAAATCCAGTGCAAGTCAATGAGAAAGCCGAATATTTTTCTGCTGGACCCCACAAACAGGTCTGGGGGCCTGAGAAAAAATGTAAAATGGATGGGAAAGAACTAAAACTAAATGGGTACAGCAGAGAGAAGATGCCTGCATACCTTTCTGTCTCACATATGGTATCTATATAATGTTGTCAGACTATTTCGCCAGTTTTATGGATATATAAAAAGACCTACGAAACCAAACTTTAAAAAAAAATTTTTTAAAGGGAAAGATGCTATGAAACATTTTTTTCCTTAATAGTTATATATATATATATATATATATATATATATATATATATATATATATATATATATATATATATAATGCAAAATAAAAAAAAAATATATATATATATATATATATATATATATATATATATATATATATATATATATATGCCTCTCCTTTAGCATATGTTCACATGGAGTATTTTGGCTTTAGTTTTTCCTTTAGCTTTTGTGATGGCTTTCACTCCTACATTTGGAAGGTCCCGCCCTTATTCCAAATTGTTAGCTAGATAGTGGAATATATATTCCCCATCACTTTATAATGCCAGATAAAACATGCCCATTTGAATTTTGGGCTTTGCCCACCACCACCACCATGTCCACCACCATGTCATTATGTGGCGCTCGCTTGACATTTTTAGAGGGAGAGCAGGTGCCATGAAACCTGACTTTGGGAAGCGCCCTCAGTGGACCCTGTATTAATCACTTGGGAAAGCTCTCACTCCTTTATTTGGGAGGTCCCTCCCTCATTCTAAATTCTTAGCTAGATAGTGAAATACATATTCTCAATCACTTTACAATACCAGCTAAAACATGGCCATTTAAATTTTGGGCTTCCCCCACCACCACCATGTGTGGAAGCGAGGGCCTGTATTGTGTTCAGTCTGTCAGGCCTAAAACCCATGTCAGGAACATGTACAAGCCTCATTGTACTTGGAAGCAGCCTCCTCAAGGGAAAGAGACAGGAGTTCCATTGACCAATCTGCACAAGCCTACGCACTTCCTCTGGAAACTACTCAACCAGGCAAAATGTATCTTTTGCATGGTTTTGAGCAACAGTGGAGTAATTATGGGATATTTCCCTGAGAGTGATGAGGTCTGTGGATTGTATTACTCAGGTGACAGGCAGTGCTACAGAGCTAAGGTAAAGACCTTAGTGTGGCCTGAAAATTTCTGTGGAGCGTATTAACCCAGTCAGTGTCCTAGACGTGCTTAAAATGTATAGAAACTGGTCAATACCCCCCCACCATTTTTTTGTCTCAAATTATGAAAATTTAAGGGAAGTGACAGATTAATAGAGACACAAGTCTCATTTAGCAGAAGGGAAAAGCCGGCAATGGCCTTTGTCCATCACCAGTGACCAAGGTAAAGTGCTAACAAATATGTATGTCATATCTAACTAACAATTTGGGAAGAAACATATATGTTGACAAGGTAAAATTGAACGCTGCACTGGGACAACAACTGGACATGGTTGCTGACTGTTGTGTCTGTGCAACTGCAAGTTGTAGGCAGGAGGCATCAGCACCTGCTTCCTGGACTGCAGATTGGGAAGGACATAACACAGTGAAAGGGCCTGTGGTTTCACCCTCAGACACAGTTTTGCACCCAGGCGTTCCAACCGCCTACAGGGATGCTTGACCGCCACGTGCTTCTGCATGCTGGTGGTGCTCAGGTTGGCAGTGTTTTTGCCTCTTCTCGGCTTGGTATAGCAGATGCAGCAAATTATATTTTTTTTGTCAGAAAGACTTTCATAAAAACTGCAATACAGGATAACAACACACCCTTGGCCTCTTATCTAGATGAGTGAGGGGCTCTGTAGAACATTTGACCAAGTTCTCCCTCTGGACTACCTCTTCTGTTTTCATGCTGTCTTTCCAACCCTCTCTGCACTGCTGTGCTTGCTAGGCATTCCACCCTGCCAGGTTGGATCAGTTGCCTCATCATCGACAACGTCGTCTTCCAATTCATCAATATGATCCTCCTTCTGAATTGCGATTTTAGGTTGACCTGATGGCAACTGTGCATCATGATTGTCTTCCACCTCTTCAGACATTAATTGACCTTCCCCAAAGTGACTTTCTAATGCCTGTGGGTGCTCAAATGTTTAGGCATCACTGCACTCCACCTCCTCTTAACCCACTTTGTTGGTGTCATACTGTATGTCTCTTGGGACTCTAGATGGGGCAAAGGAGGACCAAGTTGAGGTTTCAGAGTCCCAGCTTCTTGGCTACTGAGACTGGATCATGTGAAAAACTGACCAAAGTGTGACAGCATTCTGACTAGTGTTGAGCGATACCTTCCGATATTCAAAAGTATCGGTATCGGATTGGATCGGCCGATATCCAAAAAATATCGGATATCGCCGATACCGATACCCGATACCAATGCAAGTCAATGGGACACAAATATCAGAATGTAAATAAGCCCTTTCTGTCCTTCTATATGCTGTGCTGGAGGGGGGAAGAGTGTGGGCAGTGCATGGGCAGTGCGTGGGCGGACACTGAGTGTCTGTGTCTGCGGGCGGGGTCTGTGCGGGCCTGCCAGGGATCTGTATGTGCCTTCCGGGGCTGTATGCGGCGTGCAGGGGATCTATGCTGTGTGCCGAGGCTGCCCAGGCTCTATGCAGTGGGGGGGTCTCTGTGTGTTGTGAGGGGGTCTCTGTGCGGCTTTTGGGGTCTCTGTGCGGCATGGGGGGTCTCTGTGCAGCGTGGGGGGGTCTCTGTGCGGCGTGCGGGGTGTCTCTCTGCGGCGTCTCTGTGCGGCGTGCAGGGTGTCTCAGTGCAGGCATCGTCCGATGGGACTACAAGTCCCATCGGATGATGCCTGCTACACTGACAGTGATTGACACATTAGCCAATGATGAAACAGTAGTAGTCCAATCATCCGGCTAATGTGTTGAATGAAAAAAAAAAAAATACTCCATACATACATACATGCTACATACATGCTACATATATACATGCTACATACATACATGCTACATACATGCTGCATACATGCATACTACATACATACTACATACATGCTACATACATACATAATGTGTACATACATACATACATACATACATACTAGATACATGCTACATACATGCTACATACATACATACATACTACATACATACTGCATACATACATACATACATACTACATACAGTACATTCATACATTACATACATGACATACATATAAACATACAGTACATTAAACATAGATTACATACTCACCATTACTTGTCATTTTGATCCCCGAAGCCAGTGTCATCTGTAAAAAATATGAAAAAAACAAACAACCAATATACTCCCTGTCTGCAGAAATCCACGAGTGTCCCACTACGATCTCCCATGGAGAACGGCAGCTGTTATGGACCTGGTGGTTAGGAGCACCTGAAATGACCTGATGGTTAAAACAGAAAACCTGGGACAAGCTCTGAGGAGGTGGTAACTCTACTGACCGCAATCCCTAATCCTATCACACACACTAGTAATAGCCGTGGAGCGTGCCTAACTCTCCCTAGACGCCTCTTCACAGCCTAAGAGCTAACTACCCCTAAAGATAGAAATAGCAGCCTACCTTGCCTCAGAGAAATTCCCCAAAGTAAAGGTAGCCCCCCACAAATATTGACTGTGAGCTAAGAGGGAAGTGACAAACACAGGAATGAAACAGATTTTAGCAAAGGAGGCCGAATCTTCTCTAGATAGACAGAGGATAGGAAAGGGAACTATGTGGTCAGTATTAAAAACTGCAAAAACCACGCAGAGTGTGCAAAAAGACCCCCACACCGACTCACAGTGTGGAGGTGCAGCTCTGCACCCCCAGAGCTTCCAGCTAGCAAGGAAATATCATAATCGCAGGCTGGACTAGAAACATAGCATGTACTGAGAAATATATTCAAAACCAATGAACTAGCAGGGACTTAGCTTCTGCTGGAGTAGACAGGTCATCTGAGAAATCCAAGAGAGATCTGAACCAGTACTGAGACATTGACAGCTGGCATGAACTAATGACCTGAGCAGAGTTAAATAGGGAAGCCAGCAGAAGCAATAAGCAAGGGCAGCTGAGAAAGCCAACCTCAAAGATCAGCAATTCCACTCAAAGCCACCAGAGGGTGTCCAAGGACCGAACTCACCAAAGTACCATTCGCGACCACAGGAGGGAGCCCGAGAACGGAATTCACAACAGTACCCCCCCCCTTGAGGAGGGGTCACCGAACCCTCACCAGAGCCCCCAGGCCGATCAGGACGAGCCAAATGAAAGGCACGAACCAAATCGGCAGCGTGGACATCGGAGGCAACAACCTAGGAATTATCCTCCTGACCATAACCCTTCCAATTAACCAGGTACTGAAGCTTCCGTCTCGAAATATGAGAATCCAAAATCTTCTCCACCACATACTCCAACTCCCCCTCAACCAACACCGGAGCAGGAGGATCAACGGAAGGAACCATAGGCGCCACATATCTCCGCAACAACGACCTATGGAACACATTATGGATGGCAAAAGAAGCTGGAAGGGCCAAACGAAACAACACAGGATTGATAATTTCAGAAATCTTATAAGGACCAATGAAACGAGGCTTAAACTTAGGAGAAGAAACCTTCATAGGGACATAACGAGAAGACAACCAAACTAAATCCCCAACACGAAGTCGGGGACCAACACAGCGACGGCGGTTAGCAAAACGTTGCGCCTTCTCCTGAGACAACGTCAAATTGTCCACCACGTGAGTCCAAATTTGCTGTAACCTGTCCACCACAGAATCCACACCAGGACAGTCAGAAGGCTCAACCTGCCCTGAAGAAAAACGAGGATGAAAAACAGAATTACAAAAAAAAGGCGAAACCAAAGTGGCCGAACTAGCCCGATTATTAAGAGCGAACTCGGCCAATGGTAAGAAGTTTACCCAATCATCCTGATCAGCAAAAACAAAGCATCTCAGATAGGTTTCCAAGGTCTGATTGGTTCGTTCGGTTTGGCCATTTGTCTGAGGATGGAACGCTGAAGAAAAAGACAAATCAATGCCCATCTTAGCACAAAAGGACCGCCAAAACCTAGAAACAAACTGGGAACCTCTGTCAGACACAATGTTCTCCGGAATGCCATGCAAACGAACCACATGCTGAAAAAATAATGGAACCAAATCAGAGGAGGAAGGCAATTTAGGCAAGGGTACCAAATGGACCATCTTAGAAAACCGATCACAAATCACCCAGATGACGGACATCCTTTGAGAGACAGGAAGATCAGAAATAAAATCCATGGAAATATGCGTCCAGGGCCTCTTCGGGACAGGCAAAGGCAAAAGCAACCCACTGGCACGAGAACAGCAAGGCTTGGCCCGAGCACAAGTCCCACAGGACTGCACAAAAGAATGCACATCCCGTGACAAGGAAGGCCACCAAAAGGACCTAGCAACCAAATCTCTGGTACCAAAAATCCCAGGATGCCCAGCCAATACTGAACAGTGAACCTCAGAAATAACTTTACTAGTCCATCTATCAGGGGCAAACAGTTTGTCCACTGGACAGCGGTCAGGTCTATCAGCCTGAAACTCCTGCAGCACCCGCCGCAAATCAGGGGAAATGGCAGACAGAATCACCCCCTCTTTGAGAATACCAGCCGGCTCAGGAACTCCCGGAGAATCAGGTAAAAAACTCCTAGAAAGGGCATCAGCCTTCACATTCTTAGATCCCGGAAGGTATGAGACCACAAAATCGAACCGGGAGAAAAACAGCGACCATCGAGCCTGTCTAGGATTCAACCGCTTGGCAGACTCGAGGTAAGTCAGATTCTTGTGATCAGTCAAGACCACCACGCGGTGTTTGGCTCCCTCAAGCCAATGTCGCCACTCCTCGAATGCCCACTTCATAGCCAACAACTCCCGATTGCCAACATCATAATTACGCTCAGCAGGTGAAAACTTTCTAGTAAAGAAAACACATGGCTTCATCAAAGAGCCATCAGAACTTCTCTGAGACAAAACAGCCCCTGCCCCAATCTCAGAAGCATCAACCTCGACCTGAAAAGGGAGCAAAACATCTCACTGACACAACACAGGGACTGAAGTAAAGTGACGTTTAAGCTCCTGAAAAGCCTCAATGGCTGCAGGGGACCAATTCACCACATCAGCGCCTTTCTTCGTCAAATCAGTCAAAGGCTTAACCACACTAGAAAAATTAGCAATGAAGCGACGGTAAAAATTAGCAAAGCCCAGAAACTTCTGAAGACTCTTCACAGATGTAGGTTGAGTCCAATCATAAATGGCCTGAACTTTAACAGGGTCCATCTCGATAGTAGAAGGGGAAAAAATGAAGCCCAAAAAGGAAACCTTCTGAACTCCAAAGAGGCATTTAGACCCCTTCACAAACAACGCATTAGCACGAAGGACCTCGAATACCATCCTGACCTGCCTCACATGAGACTCCCAATCATCCAAAAAGACCAAAATATCATCCAAATATACAATCATGAACCTATCCAGATACTTCCGGAAGATATCGTGCATAAAGGACTGAAACACAGATGGAGCATTAGAAAGCCCGAATGGCATCACCAGGTACTCAAAATGGCCCTCGGGCGTATTAAATGCTGTTTTCCATTCATCACCCTGTTTAATACGCACAAGATTATATGCCCCTCGAAGGTCAATCTTGGTAAACCAACTAGCCCCCTTAATCCGAGCAAACAAATCAGACAGCAGAGGCAAAGGGTACTGAAATTTGACCGTGATTTTATTAAGAAGGCCGTAATCTATACAGGGTCTCAGAGAGCCATCCTTCTTGGCCACAAAAAAGAACCCTGCTCCCAACGGTGATGAAGACTGGCGAATATGCCCCTTCTCCAAGGACTCCTTTACATAACTCTGCATAGCGGCATGTTCTGGCACAGATAAATTGAACAGTCGGCCCTTAGGGAACTTACTACCAGGAATCAGATTAATAGCGCAATCACAGTCCCTATGAGGAGGTAGGGCACTGGACTTGGGCTCATCAAATACATCCTGGTAATCCGACAAAAACTCAGGGACTTCAGAAGGAGTAGAAGAAGAAATTGACATCAAAGGAACATCACTATGTATCCCTTGACAACCTCAACTAGACACAGACATTGATTTCCAATCCAGTACTGAATTATGAACCTGTAAACATGGCAAACCCAACACGACAACATCATGCAAATTATGCAACACCAAAAAGCGAATATTTTCCTGATGTGTGGGAGCCATGTACATGGTCAGCTGAGTCCAGTACTGAGGTTGATTCTTGGCCAATGGCATAGCATCAATCCCCCTTAAGGGAATAGGATTCTGCAAAGGCTCCAAGGAAAAACCACAGCGCCTGGCAAACTCCAAGTCCATCAAGTTCAGGGCAGCGCCCGAATCCACAAATGCCATAACAGAGTAGGACGACAATGAGCAAATCAGAGTAACAGATAAGAGAAATTTAGGCTGCACAGTACTAATGGTGACACACCTAGTGAACCTCTTAGTGCGCTTAGGACAATCAGAGATAGCATGAGAGGAGTCACCACAGTAAAAACACAGCCCATTCTGACGTCTGTGTTCTTGTCGTTCAGCTCTGGTCAAAGTCCTATCGCATTGCATAGGCTCAGGCCTCCGCTCAGAGGACACCGCCAAATGGTGCACAACTTTGCGCTCGCGCAAACGCCGATCAATCTGAATAGCCAAAGACATTGACTCATTCAGACCAGCAGGCGTGGGGAACCCCACCATAACATCTTTAAGGGCTTCAGAAAGACCCTTTCTGAAAATTGCTGCCAGGGCACACTCATTCCATTGTGTAAGCACAGATCACTTTCTAAACTTCTGGCAATATACTTCTGCTTCATCCTGACCCTGACATAGAGTCAGCAAGATCTTTTCTGCCTGATCCATTGAATTTGGTTCGTCATAAAGCAATCCAAGCGCCAGAAAAAATGCATCTACATTTAGCAATGCAGGATTTCCTGGCTCAAGGGAGAATGCCCAGTCTTGCGGGTCACCATGCAACAAAGAAATAATAATCTTTACTTGCTGAATGGGGTCACCAGAGGAGCGGGGTTTTAGAGCAAGAAACAGCAATTATTTTTTAAATTCAAAAATTTAGATCTATCCCCAGAAAACAAATCAGGAATTGGAATTCTAGGCTCTAACATCGGATTCTGAACTACATAATCTTGAATACTTTGTACCCTTGCAGTGAGTTGATCCACACAAGAGGACAGACCTTGAATATCCATATCTACACCTGAGTCCTGAACCACCCAGAGGTTAAGGGGAAAAGAAAGACAAAACAAGCTGCAAAGAAAAAAAAATTGACTCAGAACTTCTCTTTTCCCTCTTTTGAGATGCACTAACACTTTGTCGGCCAGCTGTACTGTTATGGACCTGGTGGTTAGGAGCACCTGAAATGACCTGATGGTTAAAACAGAAAACCTGGGACAAGCTCTGAGGAGGTGGTAACTCTACTGACCGCAATCCTTAATCCTATCACACACACTAGAAATAGCCGTGGAGCGTGCCTAACTCTCCCTAGACGCCTCTTCACAGCCTAAGAGCTAACTACCCCTAAAGATAGAAATAGCAGCCTACCTTGCCTCAGAGAAATTCCCCAAAGTAAAGGTAGCCCACCACAAATATTGACTGTGAGCTAAGAGGGAAGTGACAAACACAGGAATGAAACAGATTTTAGCAAAGGAGGCCGAATCTTCTCTAGATAGACAGAGGATAGGAAAGGGAACTATGCGGTCAGTATTAAAAACTGCAAAAACCACGCACAGTGTGCAAAAAGACCCCCACACTGACTCACGGTGTGGAGGTGCAGCTCTGCACCCCCAGAGCTTCCAGCTAGCAAGGAAATATCATAATCGCAGGCTGGACTAGAAACATAGCATGTACTGAGAAATATATTCAAAACCAATGAACAGCAAATTAACTAGCAGGGACTTAGCTTCTGCTGGAGTAGACAGGTCATCTGAGAAATCCAAGAGAGATCTGAACCAGTACTGAGACATTGACAGCTGGCATGAACTAATGACCTGAGCAGAGTTAAATAGGGAAGCCAGCAGAAGCAATAAGCAAGGGCAGCTGAGAAAGCCAACCTCAAAGATCAGCAATTCCACTCAAAGCCACCAGAGGGTGTCCAAGGACCGAACTCACCAAAGTACCATTCGCGACCACAGGAGGGAGCCCGAGAACGGAATTCACAACAGGCAGCAACAGCTGTTGCAACCGCTCTCCAGGGCACCCAGATACACAATGACGGGAGGAAGGTATTCCTCCGCCGCTGTAAAAAAAAAAGTCCCTAGTCTCACTTAATGGCATTGCTGTATGAGAAATTTTCCCAGGCAGCAATTGCCATAAAGTGACACTTTGAACTCAGGTAACCTCAGTGATGCACTGCAGGAGCCATTGTCTCCTGTCAGTGTGTCACTGAGGGTCCTATAGAGCAGTGACATCACCCGATGTCACTGTTCTATAGGGGAGATCGTCGTGGGACACTCATTATTAATTAGACTACGGCGGACAGGTAGTATGCGGTTCATTATTTTACGTTTTTTGCAGGCGCTGAAGTATGGTAAGTATGGTGAAATGAAGAATATTAAAATACTTTTTTCTAATGTGTGTATGTTTTATTAACCCTTTCTTACTATTGGATTAATAACGGATAGGCGTCTTATTGACGCCTCTCCGTTATTAACCCGGCTTAATGTCACCTTACAATAGCAAGGTGACATTAACCCCTTATTACCCCATATCCCACCGCTACACGGGAGTGGGAAGAGAGGGGCTAAGTGCCGGAATTGGCGCATCTTACAGATGCGCCATTTCCGGGGCGGCTGCGGACTGGTATTTGTAGCTGGGGGGTCCAATATCCATGGCCCCTCTCTAGGCTATGAATATCAGCCCGCAGCTGTCTGCGTAGCCTTTCTGGCTATAAAACATAGGGGAACCCCACGTCATTTTTTGGGGGGTCCCCCTATTTTAATAGCCAGCAAAGGCTACACAGACAGCTGCGGCTGATATTCATAGCAGGCTACAAATATTGGCCCCCGACCGTCGGCTTTGCCCTCTGTTGCAGAAAACTGCGTGAGAGCTGACGCCGTTTTTTTCCATTTTTTTTTAATTCAATGCTCATAAAGGCTTGTTTCACACTTGCGTCGGTACGGGTTCGTCGCTATGCGTCGGGCCGACGTACCGACGCACGTTGTGAAATTTGTGCACGACATGGGCAGCGGATGCAGTTTGTCAACGCATCCACTGCCCATTCTGAAGTGCGAGGAGGAAGGGGCGGAGTTTCGCCTGTGCATGCGCCGTAGAATATGGCGGACGCGATGGACAAAAAAACGTTCACTTGAATGTTTTTTCGTGCCGACGGTCCGCCAAAACACGACAGATCCGTTGCACGACGGACGCGACGTGTGGCCATCGTCGCGATCCGTCGCTAATACAAGTCTATGGGAAAAAAACGCATCCTGCGAGCACATTTGCAGGATCCACTTTTTTCCGCCAGATCCGTTTTTTCCACCGGATCCCTTTTTTCCACCGGATCCCTTTTTTCCAGCGGATCTGTGTTTTCCACCGGATCCGTTTTTCTCCACCAGATCCGCTTTTCCACCGGATCCATTTTTTTCCGCCGGATCCGTTTTTTCCACCGGATCCATTTTTTTCCGCCAGATCCGTTTTTTCCACCAGATCTGTTTTTTTCTGCCGTATCCGTTTTTTCCGCCAGATCCGTTTTTTCTCATAGAGTTGTATTAGCGCCGGATCGCACCTGATGGCCACACGTTTCATCCGTTTTTTGCAGGATCCATCAAAAAAGCTGTTTCCGTCGGACGGAAAACACATACAGAGGAACGGTTTTTCTGTCCGGCGAAAAAACATACAGCGACGGATCCAGCAAAAAGTGGATGAAACAGATGTGAAATGATGAATCCGGCCTCCGAATCCGTTTTTTCATGTATGTTTCCATTCAAATCATGAACATTTTCCGTTTATTTATTTCCAAAAAATGCATCAAAACCGGTCAAAAAAATGGAACGAACACTGCATCAAAAACCACATCAAAAACAGCATCTAAAACCGCATCAAAAACTGCACCAAATCTGCACCAAAAACCAGCATCAAAACCTGCACCGAAAACTACATGTCGTGTTTTGGCGGTCCGTCGGCTTGAAAAAACGTTCAAGTGAACATTTTTTTGTCCGTCGCGTCCGCCATTTTCTACCGCGCATGCGCAGCAGAAACTCCGCCCCCTGCTACCCGCACTTCAGAATGGGCAGTGGATGCGTTGAAAAACTGCATCCGCTGCCCACGTCGGGCACAAATTTCACAACGTGCATAGGTACGTCGGCCCGACGCATAGCGACGGACCCATACAGACACAAGTGTGAAACAAGCCTTTATGAGCGTTGAATTAAAAAAAAAAAAATGGAAAAAAACAGCGTGGGCTCCCACGCAATTTTCTGCACCAGAGGGGGAAAGCCGACAGCCGGGGGCCAATATTTGTAGCCTGCGATGAATATCAGCCCGCAGCTGTCTGCGTAGCCTTTACTGGCTACTAAAATAGGGGGACCCCAAAAAAATGACGTGGGGTCCCCCTATATTTTATAGCCAGAAAGGCTACGCAGACAGCTGCGGGCTGATATTCATAGCCTAGAGAGAGGCCATGGATATTGCCCCCCCCCCGGCTACAAATACCAGTCCGCAGCCGCCCCGGAAATGGTGCATCTCTAAGATGCGCCAATTCCAGCACTTAGCCCCTCTCTTCCCACTCCTGTGTAGCGGTGGGATATGGGGTAATAAGGGGTTAATGTCACCTTGCTATTGTAAGGTGACATTAAGCCGAGTTAATAACGGAAAGGCGTCAATAAGACGCCTATCCGTTATTAATTTAATAGTAAGAAAGGGTTAATAAAACATACACACATTAGAAAAAAGTATTTTAATATTCTTCATTTCACCATACTTACCATACTTCAGTGCCTGCAAAAAACGTAAAATAATAAACCGCATACTACCTGTCCGTCGTAGTCCAATTAATAACGAGTGTCCCACGATGATCTCCCCTATAGAACAGTGACATCGGGTGATGTCACTGCTCTGTAGGACCCTCAGTGACACACTGACAGGAGACAGTGGCTCCTGCAGAGTATCACTGAGGTTACCTGAGTTCAAAGTCTCACTTTATGGCAATTGCTGCCTGGGAAAATTTCTCATACAGCAATGCCATTAAGTGAGACTAGGGACTTTTTTTTACAGCGGCGGAGGAATACCTTCCTCCCATCATTGTGTATCTGGGTCCCCTGGAAAGCGGTTGCAACAGCTGTTGCTGCTATTCTCCACAGGAGATCGTCATGGGACACTCGTGGATTTCTGCAGACATGGAGTATATTGGTTGTTTGTTTTTTTCATATTTTTTACAGACGAAACTGGCTTCGGGGATCAAAATGACAAGTAATGGTGAGTATGTAATCTATGTTTAATGTACTGTATATCTGTATGTATATCATGTATGTAATGTATGAATGTACTGTATGTATGTATGTATGCAGTATGTATGTAGTATGTATGTATGTATGTATGTACGCAGTATGTATGTATGTATGTAGTATCTATGTAGTATGTATGTATGTAGCATGTATGTAGCATGTATGTAGCATGTATGCAGTATGAATGTATGTAGCATGTATGTAGCATGTATGTAGCATGTATGTAGCATGTATGTAGCATGTATGTAGTATGTATGTATGTATGCATGTAGTATGTAAGTATGTATGTAGTATGTATGTATGTATGTAGTATGTATGCAGTATGTATGTAGCATGTATGTAGCATGTATGTATGTAGCATGTATGTAGCATGTATGTATGTATGGAGTATTTTTTTTTTCATTCAACACATTAGCCAGATGATGGGACTACTACTGTCCCATCATTGGCTAATGTGTCAATCACTGTCAGTGTAGCAGGCATCATCCGATGGGACTTGTAGTCTGAGCACTGAGACACCCCGCACGCCGCAGAGACACCCCGCACAGAGACCCCGCACGCCGCACAGAGACCCCCCGCTTGCCGCAGACATCCCGCACAGAGACCCCGCACGCCACACATAGACACCCCGCACGCCACACAGAGACCCTGCACGCCGCACAGAGACACCCCGCACGCCGCACAGAGAAACGCTGCACAGAGACCCCACACGCCGCATAGAGCCCCGGAACACACGCAGAGAGCCCCAAGTTCACGCACAGACACCGCCCGCACACGTGTACACGCACACACGCAGTCTCTGCCCATGCACCACCCACGCACTGCCCACACTTCATTATACTGCATAATTTCACTATAGGAACTTCCGATTCCAATTTCTGATATCGCAAAAATATCGGAACTCGGTATCGGAATTCCGATACAGCGAATATCGGCCGATACCCGATATTTGCAGTATCGGAATGCTCAACACTAGGGTTGAGCGACTTTCACTTTTTTAGGATCGAGTCAGGTTTCGCGAAACCCGACTTTGTCAAAAGTTGAGTGGAGTGTAATCACCCGATTATCGCCAAAAGTCGGGGATCGACCGAAACATGAAACCCAATGCAAGTCAATGGGGAAGCATAGTCGGCAGTGAGTGGAGGCCAGGAAAACACCTACAGTGCCCATTGTAATGGCAAAAACATCCATTCTTGTTACTGAAGCTTGTCAATCTTAATTTACTTTATAATAATAGTTAGGCATTGGAAATTGGGGGTCATTTGGCTAAAGTTGTGGGGGCTAGGGCTGGTTCAATTTTTTAGTGGGCCCAGGAAACGTGGACTACTTCACGGCGGTGGAGCAGTGAGAGGTAAGTATTTCAACTTTGCAAGTGCTGTGATCCTGAGCAAGCAGGGGGGGCCCACTCGTTTGCATTGGCACTGGCACAGGGCCCCTCAAAGTACGGCGGTGTGTTTGCATGGCGGGGGCACCTCCCACCGGCAGCAACGCTTTTGCGTACTCTGAGGGGCCCTGTGCCAGTGACGTCGCCAACAAGTATGCCCCCCACCTGATGAAGGAACCTGCACTTTCATCTGCACCTTCCTCTTTGTCCCTGTGTATGGTGGTATAGTATGCGGGAAGTGGAACCTGACTTTTAGCAGGGTCAGATTGTGGCTGTGTAGCATGCAAGGGGAATGTAGTGGTCTGGGTCAATGTACCACAAGACTCATCTAGCACTGGCTGGGCAATGGGCAGGATGAGGAGGAAACACAGATATAGGCCCAAATAATAAAGTGGGCTAAATGCAGGTCAAAATTGGTAACAGGACTAACCAGGTGGCATTGCTTTGTTCAGTGGAGTAGAAAACCCAGGAGCGGCAGACACCATTTTAAGGGCCCAACCACACTAGTAGGCCCAATGCAGTTTAATATTAAAAATATAGGCCAAAAGCCTGAAGATTGAAGCTTAGGAAAATAACACAGGACAACACCAGGGTGCGGCAGACACCGTTACTCGGCCCAACCAAAGTTGTAGGCCAAATGCAGTTTAATATTTAAAATGTAGGCCGAAAGCCTGAAGATTGAAGCTCGGGAAAACAAAACAGGAGAAAACCCACGAGCGGCAGACCCCGTTTTAAGGGCCCAACCACACTAGTAGGCCCAATGCAGTTTAATATTAAAAATATAGGCCGAAAGCCTGAAGATTGAAGCTCAGGAAAATAACACAGGACAACACCAAGGTGCGGCAGACACCGTTACTCGGCCCAACCAATGCAGTAGGCCAAATGCAGTTTAATATTTAAAATGTAGGCCGAAAGCCTGAAGATTGAAGCTCGGGAAAACAAAACAGGAGAAAACCCAGGAGCGGCAGACACCGTTTTAAGGGCCCAACCACACTAGTAGGCCCAATGCAGTTTAATATTAAAAATATAGGCCAAAAGCCTGAAGATTGAAGCTTAGGAAAATAACACAGGACAACACCAGGGTGCGGCAGACACCGTTACTCGGCCCAACCAAAGTTGTAGGCCAAATGCAGTTTAATATTTAAAATGTAGGCCGAAAGCCTGAAGATTGAAGCTCGGGAAAACAAAACAGGAGAAAACCCACGAGCGGCAGACACCGTTTTAAGAGCCCAACCACACTAGTAGGCCCAATGCAGTTTAATATTAAAAATATAGGCCGAAAGCCTGAAGATTGAAGCTCAGGAAAATAACACAGGACAACACCAAGGTGCGGCAGACACCGTTACTCGGCCCAACCAATGTAGTAGGCCAAATGCAGTTTAATATTTAAAATGTAGGCCGAAAGCCTGAAGATTGAAGCTCGGGAAAACAAAACAGGAGAAAACCCAGGAGCGGCAGACACCGTTTTAAGGGCCCAACCACACTAGTAGGCCAAATGCAGTTTAATATTAAAAATATAGGCCAAAAGCCTGAAGATTGAAGCTTAGGAAAATAACACAGGACAACACCAGGGTGCGGCAGACACCGTTACTCGGCCCAACCAAAGTTGTAGGCCAAATGCAGTTTAATATTTAAAATGTAGGCCGAAAGCCTGAAGATTGAAGCGCGGGAAAACAAAACAGGAGAAAACCCACGAGCGGCAGACACCGTTTTAAGAGCCCAACCACACTAGTAGGCCCAATGCAGTTTAATATTAAAAATATAGGCCGAAAGCCTGAAGATTGAAGCTCAGGAAAATAACACAGGACAACACCAAGGTGCGGCAGACACCGTTACTCGGCCCAACCAATGTAGTAGGCCAAATGCAGTTTAATATTTAAAATGTAGGCCGAAAGCCTGAAGATTGAAGCTCGGGAAAACAAAACAGGAGAAAACCCAGGAGCGGCAGACACCGTTTTAAGGGCCCAACCACACTAGTAGGCCCAATGCAGTTTAATATTGAAAATATAGGCCGAAAGCCTGAAGATTGAAGCTCAGGAAAATAACACAGGACAACACCAAGGTGCGGCAGACACCGTTACTTAGGTCCAACCAAAGTAGTAGGCCAAATGCAGTGTTATATTACCAACTACTTAATGAGAGCCTGAAGATTGAAGCTCAGCTTTGTTCAGTGGAGGACAACACCAGGGAGTGGCAGACACCGTTAATAGGTCCAATCCAACTAGTATCCCAAATCCAGTTTCATATTTCAAATATAGGCCGGAAGCCTGAAGATTGAAGCTCAGGCAAGTAAACCTGGAGAACACCTTGCAGCGGCAGACACCGTTAGTAGGCCCCAACCAAACTAGTAGGCCAACTGGAATGTTATATTACCAACTACTTAATGAGAGCCTGAAGATTGAAGCTCAGGCAAGTAAACCTGGAGACCACCTTGGAGCGGGAGTCACCGTTAGTAGGCCCAATTCAACTAGTATCCCAAATCCAGTTTCATATTTCAAATATAGGCCGAAAGCCTGAAGATTGAAGCTCCCTGCAAGTAAACCTGGAGAACATCTTGGAGCAGCAGACACCGTTAGTAGGCCCCAACCAAATTAGTAGGCCAACTGCAGTGTTATTTTAACAACTACTTAATGAGAGTCTGAAGATTGAAGCTCAGGCAAGTAAACCTGGAGAACACCTTGGAGCGGCAGCAACCGTTAGTAGGCCCCAACCAAACCAGTAGGCCAACTGCAGTGTTATTTTAACAACTACTGAATGAGAGCCTGAAGATTGAAGCTCAGGCAAGTAAACCTGGAGAACACCTTGGAGCGGCAGACACCGTTAGTAGGCCCCAACCAAACTAGTAGGCCAATTGCAGTGTTATTTTAACAACTACTTAATGAGAGCCTGAAGATTGAAGCTCAGGCAAGTAAACCTGGAGAACACCTTGGAGCAGCAGACACCGTTAGTAGGCCCCAATCAAACTAGTAGGCCAACTGCAGTGTTATATTACCAACTACTTAATGAGAGACAGAAGATTGAAGCTCAGGCAAGTAAACCTGGAGAACACCTTGGAGCGGGAGACACCCTTAGTAGGCCCAATCCAACTAGTATCCCAAATCCAGTTTCATATTTCAAATATAGGCCGAAAGCCTGAAGATTGAAGCTCAGGCAAGTAAATCTGGAGAACACCTTGGAGCGGCAGACACTGTCAGTAGGCCCCAACCAAACTAGTAGGCCAACTGCAGTGTTATTTTAACAACTACTTAATGAGAGCCTGAAGACTGAAGCTCAGGCAAGTAAACCTGGAGAACACCTTGGAGCGGCAGCAGCCGTTAGTAGGCCCCAACCAAACTAGTAGGCCAACTGCAGTGTTATTTTACCAACAACTTAATGAGAGCCTGAAGATTGAAGCTCAGGCAAGTAAACCTGGAGAACACTTTGAAGCTCAGCTTTGCTCAGTGGAGGACAACACCAGGGAGCAGCAGACACCGTTAGTAGGCCCAATCCAACTAGTATCCCAAATCCAGTTTCATATTTCAAATATAGGCGGAAAGCCTGAAGATTGAAGCTCGGGCAAGTAAACTTGGAGAACACCTTGGAGCGGCAGACACCGTTATTAGCCTACCCAAACTAGTAGCCCAAACGCAGTTTAATATTTAAAATGTAGGCCGAAAGCCTGAAGATTGAAGCTAACCTTTATTCAGTGGAGGAGAAAAGCAAGGAGTGGCAGACACCGTTACTAGGCAGAACCAAAGTAGTAGGCTAAATGCAGTTTAATATTTAAAATGTAGGCCGAAAGACTGAAAATTGAAGCTCTGGAAAACCAAACAGGAGAAAACCCTGGAGCGGCAGACACCGTTACTAGGCCCACCCAAACTAGTAGCCCAAATGCAGTTTTAAATTCTAAATACAGGCCGAAAGCCTGAAGATTGAAGCTCAGCTTTTTCAGTGGAGGACTGCGGGATGGAGTGGCACAGACAGACAAATGTAGTATGTGTTAAATAAAAAAGTTGGCTCTATGCAGTTTTAAATTGGTTACAGGGGTACACAGGCAGCATTGGTGTGTTCAGCGGAGGACGATTGCAAGGAGGGACCGCAGACAGACTTACTAGGTCTAAAATATAAAAAGTAGGCTCTATGCAGGTTTAAATTGGTTACAGGGGTACACAGGCAGCATTGGTTTTGTCAGCGGAGGACGATTGCAAGGGGGGACTGCAGACAGACTTACTAGGCCTAAAATAAAAAAGCAGGCTCTATGCAGTTTAAATTAGGCTACAGGGGAACACAGGCAGCATTGGTGTGTTCAGCGGAAGGCGATTGCAAGGAGGGACCGCAGGCAGACTTCCTAGGCCTAAAATGAAAAAGCAGCCTCTATGCAGTTTAAATTAGGCTACAGGGGTACACAGGCAGCATTGGTGTGTTCAGCAGAGGACGATTGCAAGGAGGGACCGCAGACAGACTTCCTAGGCCTAAAATAAAAAAGCAGGCTCTATGCAGTTTAAATTAGGCTACAGGGGAACACAGGCAGCATTGGTGTGTTCAGTGGAGGACGATTGCAAGGAGGGACCGCAGACACACTTCCTAGGCCTAAAGTAAAAAAGCAGGCTCTATGCAGTTTAAATTAGGCTACAGGGGCTGCACAGGCAGCATTGGTGTGGTCAGCAGAGGACGATTGCACAGAGGGGCAGACACAGTTAGTAGGCCCAAAAAAGTAATAGGCAAAATGCAGTTAAAAATAGGTTACAGGAGTACGCAGGCGGCCTAGCTTTGTTCAGTGGAGGACAATTGTAAGGAGTGTCTGACACAGTTAGTAGGCCTAAATAATAAAGTGAGGTGAATGTCTGGCAAAAAAAAAAAAATCACAAATAAACAGGTGGCATACCTAGGTACAGGGGTGGGCTCCTCTGCTGACTTGCAGACAGTGGTAGTTGTCGCAAAGTATTAACTGGTGTAAATGTAGGGCAGGGCCCCTGAATATTTTTACTATCAACAATCATGTCAACAAATTGGTATTGGCAGTGCCATTGAAGGATTTAACAGCACAGACTAAACAGTGGTGGAGAAGTGAGAGGTAATTTTGCAAGTGGTAGAGCACTGTTTGAGCTGGGGGGGGAGCACTCTCTAGTGGGCGGCGGTACTGGCCCAGGGCCCCTCATGTTACGAAGGTGTGTCTGACGTTGGGTGTGCACCACCACCGCCAGAGACACTTCATTGTACTATGAGGGACCCCTTGCCAGTGCCGTCGCCCAAAAGTGGGCACACTGTTATGACCCCAATGGCAGAGGGTCTCAGAAATAATAACCAAGTCTGCAAACACAAAAAACCAGCTCATAGGGCAGTGGTAACTGGGCTGACCATATATCTAATCCTAGCAACACAAATAGAAGTAGCCGGGGAACGTGCCTACGTTGGTTCTAGACGTCTCGCGCCAGCCGGAGAACTAACTAACCCTAGAAGGGAAAAGAAAGACCTTTCTTGCCTCCTGAGATAAGACCCCAAAAAGTTGGATACAAGCCCCCAACAAATAATAACGGTGAGGTAAGAGGAAAAGACAAACATAAGAATGAACTAGGTATTTAGCAAAGAGAGGCCCACTAGCTAATAGCAGAATATAGTAAGATGACTTATATGGTCAGCAAAAACCCTATTAACATATCCACGCTGGATATTCAAGAACCCCCGAACCGTCTAACAGCCGGGGGGAGAACACCAGCACCCCTAGAGCTTCCAGCAAGGTCAGAAATCACATTTAGTACAAGCTGGACAAAAATAGAAGCAAAGCAAATAACCAAAATAACCAAAAAGCAAGACTTAGCTTAATTTTGCAAAAACCAGGACCAGCGGACAGGAGCAAACAGAAGGATCTGATTACAACGATGCCAGGCACTGGACTAAGGATCCAGGAAGTTAATATAGCAACACCCCTGGACTAACGGCCCAGGTGAGTGCCAAAGTGAAGAAAGACAATCCCAGAGTCATATCACTAGTGACCACAAGAGGGAGCCAAAAAGTCTAATTCACAACAGCACACCCACCTGTTCAGCCAAACGGCACTCGCACGGGTGCTTGCGCCAAGTGGTGACCACGGCCCCGTGGGGGGAGTCAGCCCATTTAGGGAGGTGTAAAAAGGCCTATGGTGGACATACAGCAGCTGCAAATGGAGAAATTGGAGCAGTCAGTAAGACGAGTCCAAAAGCAAGACCTTTTTACAGGAAAGCTAGGTGTCAGCAGGGAAAGGTGGAGCAAAATAATTAGAAATCCATGATTGGTTCATTTTAATGAAGGTTAGATCATCAACATTTTGGGTAGCCAGACGAGTCCTTTTTTCGGTCAGTATTGAACCAGCAGCACTAAATACCCTTTCTGATAGCACACTAGCAGCTGGGCAAGCGAACTCCTGTAATGCACATTCTGCCAATTCAGGCCAGGTGTCTATTTTAGATGCCCAGTAATCAAAGGGGAATGACGTGTAAGGGAGAACATCGATAAGGGAGGAAAAATAGTTAGTAACCATACTGGACAAATGTTGTCTCCTGTCACTTTGAATTGATGCTGCAGTACCTGTCGTGTCTGCGGCCATTGCGAAATCACTCCACAACCTGGTTATAAAACCCCTCTGTCCAACGCCACTTCTGATTTGTGCCCCTCTAACACCTCTTGCATGTTGCCCCCTGCAGCTCGTGTGAGAACCATCACCGCCGCTGTGTGCTGGGAATGCCTGAACCAAACGGTCTACAAGAGTTGCTTGTTTGGTAGCCAATATTTGCTCAAGGTTCTCATGTGGCATGATATTTTGCAATTTCCCTTTATAGCGTGGATCCAGGAGGCAGGCTAACCAGTAATCGTCATAGGTCATCATTTTGATAATGCGGGGGTCCCTTTTTAGGATACACAATGCATAATCAGCCATGTGGGCCAATGTTCCAGGTGTCAAATCTATGCTTGTGCTGGGTTGAGGAGCACTTTCTGGCAAATCCACATCACTTGTCTCCCGCAAAAAAACTGTACCTGACCTTGCACCACCAACACTTTCTATTCCCCCTAAGATGCTTCCTCCTCCAATAAATAATCATCCCCATCTTCCTCCTCCTCCTCTTCATCCGCAACCTCGTCCCCGAGACTTCCCTGAGCAGACAATGGCTGACTGTCATCAAGGCTTCCCTCCTCCTCGGCTGCAGACGCCTGCTCCTTAATGTGCGTCAAACTTTACATCAGCAGACGCATTAGTGGAATGCTCATGCTTATGATGGCGTCGTCCGCACTGACCAGCCATGTGCATTCCTCAAAACACTGAAGGACTTGACAGAGGTCTTGGAGCTTTGATCACTGCACAGCAGACAACTCCATGTCTGCCATCCAACTGCCTGCCCGTGTATGTGTATCCTCCCACAAATACATGACAGCACACCTCTGTTCGCACAGCCTCTGAAGCATGTGCAGTGTAGAGTTCCACCTTGTCACAACGTCGATTATTAGGCGGTGCTGGGGAAGCTTCAACGATCGCTGATGGTTCTGCATATGGCTGGAGTGTACGGGCGAATGGCGGATGTGAGAGCAAAGTCGTCACACCTTGAGGAGCAGGGCTGGTAACCCCGGATACCTTTTCAGGAAGCACTGCACCACCAGGTTCAAGGTGTGAGCCAGGCAAGGTATGTGTTTCAGTTCTGAAAGGGCTATGGAAGCCATAAAATTCCTCCCGTTATCACTGACTACCTTGCCTGCCTCAAGATGTACACTGCCCAGCCATGACTGAGTTTCTTGCTGCAAGAACTCGGCCAGAACTTCCGCGGTGTGTCTGTTGTCGCCCAAGCACTTCGTTTCCAACACAGCCTGCTGACGCTTACCACTAGCTGTTCCATAATGGGACACCTCATGTGCAACACTGGCAGCTGCGGATGGAGTGGTCGTGCGACTGTGCTCTGTGGATGAGGTTTTGCTTTGGCTGGAAGAGGAGGAGGAGGAGGGGTGGCGAACGCCTACAGCCAACTGTTTCCTAGACCGTGGGCTAGGCAGAACTGTCCCACTGTGGCTGTCCTCTGTGGACCCTGCATCCACCACATTAACCCAGTGTACCGTGATGGACACGTAACATCCCTGACCATGCATCAGTTGTGAGGTGCACCTTTCTACTGACTGATTCCCTCAGTGCATGGAGAATGCGGTCTTTGACATGCTGGTGGAGGGCTGGGATGGCTTTTCTTGAAAAGAAGTGTCGACTGGGTAGCTCATAGCGTGGTACTGCGAAGGCCATCAAGGCTTTGAAAGCTTCGCTTTCAACCAAGCGGTAGGGCATCATCTCTAACTATATAAGTCTAGCAATGTGGGCGTTCAAACCCTGTGTACGCGGATGAGAGGGTGAGTACTTTCTTTTCCTAATGAGAGTCTCTTGGAGGGTGAGCTGGACTGGCGAGGTGCATATGGTGGGACTTGCGGTGGTGGTGGTGGTGGACATGGCGGATTGAGAGAGGGTTGGTGATGGTATTCTCGATGTAGGCCTACATGCTGTGTTTCCTACCAATAAACTTCTGATTCCCTGACTGCTTTGCCCTAGCGACGACACCTCCACATTTGCTGCTGTTGTTGTTCTAACCGGTGGGCTTACAGTGGGGGAAGTGATGTAGCGTTGCTGACTACCTGGATTCTGAGCAGGTGCACCAATGGTAGGGGACGTTTGGGAGTTATTCCAGGCTTGTAAGTGCATGCTGGTTACATGTCTGAGCATGCACGTTGTATTTAAATTGTGGGGATTCTTCCCTCTGCTAAATGTTTTTTTACATTTCTTACAGATAACTTTGCACTCATCATTCGGATCTTGGGTAAAAAATTGCCACACTACACTCTTCCTAATATGGAATACCTTTTCAGGCATTGCACGCTGTGTTACTTTCACCAGATGGCCACGCTGTCCTAAAACTGGTTTTGGTTTTGCCAAACTTTTTTGGTCAGAGATGGGCCTGCCAGATGAAAGCAAATGTGATGTAGATGGCTGCTGCCAATCCTCCATCTCCGCTTCTGAGCTACTGCCAGTGGCACCCTCTTCCCCCAATGGCTGCCAATCTGGGTCAAAACTGGGTCATCTATCACCTCCTCTTCAATCTCATGTTCAGCTATCTCTTTGTCACCGTGTAAGGTGTTATAACATTCGGGAATGGGCACCATCGTCTCATCTGGGTCAGTTTCTGGCTCAGTACACTGCGAGGGCAATGTAGTGATGTGAGTCGATGGAACAGCATGACAATCTAGCTGTGGCTGTGCATCAGTGCACTCCATGTCCGAATCATCTTCTAGTGGGCTGTTAACTATTTCCCTTTCTAACCCAGGCACGGTATGTGTAAAGAGCTCCATGGAGTAAACTGTTGTGTCGCCTGATGCATCCTTCAGTGTTGTTTTGGGGGAAGGACACAAGGAATCAACTTGTTCCTGAATGGGAGCATCCACCGACGACTGGCTAATTTTCAATTTTGAACTATCCAAAGAGGAGGCAAAAGAGCTAGAGGCAGAGTCAGCAAGGAAAGCCAAAACTTTTTCCTGCTGCTCCGGATTTAACAGCGGTTTTCCTACTCCAAGAAAAGGTAGCGTTCGAGGCCCTGTGTAGCCGGACGATGACGCTGGCTCAACAACTCGAGACTTAGGTGCTATTTTGATTTTCCCTCTACCACCTGATGCTCCACCAGCACCACCACCACCACCATCAGCATTACCAGATGGCAATGACCACCCACGGCCACGACCTCTTCCACCAGCCTTCCTCTTTCTTGGGAAAATGTAACCAAACTAACAACCGTTATATGGTACTGAAAAACAAGGTAGAAGGTGTATGTTAACTTGTTGTGAATATAAATCTCCCTTTTTATGTGTGGGTGAGTGCTGAATAAATCAGGCCCACTGTATGACAATATAGTTTCTGTGGCTGAAAATGACTGACAGAGATACCACAGACACGACTGGCACAGATGCACAGATTTGGCAATATTATTCTCCCTTTATTTTTCTTTTTTGGGGGGAGACTAGTGAATAAATCAGGCCCACTATATTACAGTATAGTTTCTGTGGCACAAAATGACTGACAGAGATACCACAGACACGACTGGCACAGATGCACAGATTTGGCAATATTATTCTCCCTTTATTTTTATTTTTTTTATATGGGAGACTAGTGAATAAATCAGGCCCAATGTATGACAGTATAGTTTCTGTGGCACAAAATGACTGACAGAGATACCACAGACACGACTGGCACAGATGCACAGATTTGGCAATATTATTCTCCCTTTATTTTTATTTTTTTTATATGGGAGACAAGTGAATAAATCAGGCCCAATGTATGACAGTATAGTTTCTGCGGCTGAAAATGACTGACAGAGATACCACAGACACGACTGGCACAGATGCACAGATTTGGCAATATTATTCTCCCTTTATTTTTATTTTTTATATGGGAGACTAGTGATTAAATCAGGCCCATTATATTACAGCATAGTTTCTGTGGCACAGAATGACTGACAGAGATACCACAGACATGACTGGCAGAGATGCACAGATTTGGCAATATTATTCTCCCTTTATTTTTATTTTTTTATATGGGAGACTAGTGAATAAATCAGGCCCAATGTATGACAATATAGTTTCTGTGGCATAAAATGACTGACAGAGATACCGCAGCCACGACTGGCACAGATGCACAGATCTGGCAATATTATTCTCCCTTTATTTATTTATTTTTTTATATATGGGAGACAAGTGAATAAATCAGGCCCAATGTATGACAGTATAGTTTCTGCGGCTGAAAATGACTGACAGAGATACCACAGACACGACTGGCACAGATGCACAGATTTGGCAATATTATTCTCCCTTTATTTTTATTTTTTTGGGGGAGACTAGTGAATAAATCAGGCCCACTATATTACAGTAGTTTCTGTGGCACAAAATTACTGACAGAGATACCACAGACATGACTGGCACAGATGCACAGATTTGGCAATATTATTCTCCCTTTATTTATTTTTTTTAAATGGGAGACTAGTGAATAAATCAGGCCCAATGTATGACAGTATAGTTTCTGTGGCACAAAATGACTGACAGAGATACCACAGACACGACTGGCACAGATGCACAGATTTGGCAATAATATTCTCCCTTTATTTTTTTTTTATATGGAAGACTAGTGATTAAATCAGGCCCACTATATTACAGTATAGTTTCTGTGGCACAAAATGACTGACAGAGATACCACAGACACGACTGGCACAGATGCACAGATTTGGCAATATTATTCTCCCTTTATTTTTTTTTTATATGGGAGACTAGTGATTAAATCAGGCCCACTATATTACAGTATAGTTTCTGTGGCACAAAATGACTGACAGAGATACCACAGACATGACTGGCAGAGATGCACAGATTTGGCAGTATTATTCTCCCTTTATTTTTATTTTTTTTTATATGGGAGACTAGTGAATAAATCAGGCCCAATGTATGACAGTATAGTTTCTGTGGCACAAAATGACTGACAGAGATACCACAGACAGGACTGGCACAGATGCACTGATTTGGCAATATTATTCTCCCTTTTTTAATATGGGAGACTAGTGAATAAATCAGGCTAAATGTATGACAGTATTGTTTCTGTGGCACAAAAAGACTGACAGAGAAACCACAGACACGACTGGCACAGATGCACAGATTTGGCAATATTATTCTCCCTTTATTTTATTTTTTTTTATGTGGGAGACTAGTGAATAAATCAGGCCCACTATATTACAGTATAGTTTCTGTGGCACAAAATGACTGACAGAGATATCACAGACAGGATTGGCACAGATGCACAGATTTGGCAATATTATTCTCCCTTTTCAGGTGTGGGACAGTGCAGAAAAATACAGGCCCATTGTTTTACACTACACAGTTTCAGTGGCTGAAAGTGGCTGGAAGATATATAAAAAAAAATAAAAGGGACTGTACTACAATTACTATCTCCCTACAATAATCTCTGAAAAGTGTGGCAGGCAGCAATAAAAAGGACTGCTGCACACAAAAAGTGTGGACAAACAACAAGATAGCTGTGCAGAAAGGAAGGAGCAACAGGATTTGTGCTTTTAAAAAAGCAGTTGGTTTGCACAGCGGTGTACAAACAGCAATGTAGCTATCAGGGAGCCTTCTAGGGCAGCCCAGTAAGCTACAGAGCTGATGAAGAGAAATCTAGCCTCCACTGTCCCTGCAAAGAAAAGATGGTGTTGGACAGTGGAAATCACTACAGCACAAGTGGTTTGGGGGTTAATGTACCCTGTCTAATGCTATCCCTGCTTCTGACGAAGGGGCAGCAACCTCTCCCTATGCTCAGACCGGCAGCAGTAAGATGGCAGTCGGCGTGCACGCCCCTTTATAGCCCTTGTGACGCCGCAGAAAGTAAGCCAATCACTGTCATGCCCTTCTCTAAGATGGTGGGGACCAAGACCTATGTCATCACGCTGCCCACACTCTGCGTCCACCTTCATTGGCTGAGAAAAGGCGCTGAAAGCGTCATACGAAACGCGACTTTGGCGCGAAGATCGCCGACCGCGTGGCCGACCCCACACTGGGATCGGGTCGGGTTTCACGAAACCCGACTTTGCCAAAAGTCGGCGATTTATGAAAATGACCGATGCGTTTTGCTCAACCCTACTCAACACTAATTCTGACCAAATTTTGACAGGAAGCTAGAATGTGACACAGTCACCCTCTGATCTCTGACACGGCATTAGTGGGCACCACCACATCTATGTTCACGTTCCTTAATATCACCCTTTATCATGTTGAATGTGTTTTGAAAAAAAAAATTCCTGGCTTTTCACAAGTACCCTCACTGAGATGTAACGTACAAATCCCTTTTTCTAGCAATGTGTGGGTATTTTTTGCAGATATCAGCATTATTACATACGGCAACAGCAGACTCAGAAAAAATACAGGTAAATAGTGACGTTTGCATATGTCAGCAGACTTTGCGCCTGTCGAAGAAGATAGATAAAAATATGCTATTCATTTAAGCAATAGATAATTCTAATCTTTTTATATCGCCTTTACGACACATACCAACAGCAGATTAAGGAAAATTTTGCCACTGGTAAATTGAGACATTTGATTATCTCTGCAGGGTTTGCGCCAGTCGCACAACTGCTATATAAAGATACTGTCATGGTTCCACCCCTCAGTGTGTCTGGAATGCAGCTACTGACAGCAGGGCCGTTCAATCTGGTTTAGGGGTGTGATGAAGCTGTCAGTACTTTGATTGACAGCTTGGCCATCCAATCTGGTACAGGGTCATGCTGAGCTGTCAGTGTGTTGATTGACAGCTCAACTATCCAATCTGAGACTGGGAGGAGTTGGCTGTCTCCATGTGTTCATTATTTCAATTGAATTGTATTGAATTGCCATGCTTCTTAACTGAACTGTGTCTCCCAGAATTCTGCCAGATGTACATTCAGCTTGTGAGGTTTGTGCTGTGCTCTCCTGTGCCTTGAGTTCTGCATGCTTGATCTGTTGCCTGATGTTGGATTTCATTCTGACCATCCGCCTGTTTAACCTCTTCAGCTCTGATCCATCATCCTCCCGGTACTCTGACTTCGGAATGATACCTGACTATGCTTTTGTCTCTTCCTTCTGATTATGATGTACCCTCCTGACTTCTAACCTTGGACTCATTGATCACTCTTATTCACGACTTGTCCATGAGAAGTGACTAGCATCACATTACGTCTGGGCGATACGTTTTTATTTTTCGCCAATATGGATCCTGTTCACACGCTTTGTGACCAGGCGGTGAATTTGATGCAGATGACTCAGGATCTGGCAAAGGATTGCCAGAGACTGGTGTCATTGCAATAACAGTTGCAGGGTCAGATAAATAATTTGATGAAGACCCCCATAGTCCCCCACTGCTGGCAGTGGCTTTGACTCATAATGAGGGAGCATCCTCACCATTACTCGGCACTCTCCCGAGCATCTCACTGCTCGAGATGCTCAGAGCACACCGAGTTTTTCCAGGGTTGCTCGGTGGGAGCTCGGGTCCCTTCCCTGGATGTTTGGCACTCTTTAGAGAGCTAATGAACATGCAGGGTTTGTCTGCCACACATTGTAATGCCACAGCCATGTTGGGGGTGCCATTATAGTGATTCACTGGCCGCACAGCTTCATCAGGTCTATATCAGACCTGGCACGGCCATGCTCATCATAGTCTGCTTTGGAATCAGGCAGTGTAGTGAGAGGTGCTGCTGAGCTAGGGAGAGATTTGCTTGTTTCTTAGTTAGTGTAGGTATACTACAATATATTATACACATATCCATCTCAACTAACAGTCTTTCCGAGAACTAATCCAGCTGCATAGATGTCAATGTAAGGCAGACTGCAAGACTGTCCATTCCAGTTCTGTCTGCTACTGCTGCTTTTACAGATATTTCTAGATATAGCCCCAGGTATCAGGAGACAGGAATACATTTTTTGCCTTCCTCAAGGGGTGAGGAAGGCATTTGCCAAACGCGCATCGAGGTGGACGAGAGCTGGGTGCCTATATACTTGTACCACTTGGCTTATTGGTATGTATATTCCATGTACATGTATACATATTTGACATCATATGTCAGTACTGTATGTAACTACTCAATTGGACTACCTATGTATACTTAAGGCTGATACTGACAATACTGTCATTAGTAGATACTATTATATGTGCCCACCCCTGTCCTATTGCACGTGCTGAAGGTGACACAGGGAATCTTCCCTTTACTGTTTTATGCCTGTTGTTACCAATAAAGTTTTCGTAATTTTCATATAATTGGACTTATGACTGCTTTTATATGGGTGGTATGTTTATATTTGCATCTCTGCAAAATAAATTGATATGCAGCAGTCTGGAAAGACACGTTGCATGTCCGTCTCCGCAGGGAAGCCGCGGGCGCAGTGCACGGATAGTGGACATGTAATGTTAATAACCAGCAGGGGGAAAGCTGAGGGCTGTTATTAATATTCTACGAAGGAGTCAATAGCCACAAAGGTTCCCAGGTTATTAATATCATCTCACAGCTGTTTGCTTAGCCTTTACTGGCTAGTTTACAGGGGAACCCCAGAAAAAAAGTTGACATGGGTCCCCCTATAAAATCAAACCAGCAAAGACTCAGCAGACAGCTGGGGGCTGATATTAATAGCATGGGAAGGGGCCATGGATATTGGCACCCCCTCTGGATAAAAACATAATCTCTCAGCCACCCCAGAAATGGTACATCTTATAGATGCGCCAATTCTGGCACTTAATCTTGCTCTTCCCACTGGCACTGTAGTGGTGGCAAATGGGGAATATTTGTGGGGTTGATGTCACCTTTGTATTGTCCGGTGACATCAAACCTACAGCTTAGTAATGGAGAAGCATCAATAAGAGACCTATCCATTAGTAATCCCATAGTTATATGGTAAATAAAGACACAGCCAGAATAAAGTCCTTTAATTGAAATAATCACACAGACTCCTTTATTGAATCTTAATTTACCATACTTACTGCATTGCCTAATCCCCGAATCCCTCGATCTGCAACAAAAATAAAATACGAAACCAACATAAATACTCCCTGCCTGCCATAGTCCATTTACCGAGTGTCCCACAACGATCTCACGTGCAGAACAGTCACATTGGGAGATGTGACGGCTCTACCTGGCCTCCGGTGATACACTGACAGGAGCTAATCGCTCCTGCAGTGTAACACAGAGTTCACCGGAGTTCATGCTCTCACTTACGCCACTGCTGCATGAAAATTTTCTCTTGCAGCGGTGTCACAAGTGAGAACCGGAGCTTATCAGCTGATGAACTCCGGTGAACTTTCACGGCAGCACAGTGATACACTAAGGGAGGGATTACCTCCTGTCAGTGTATCACCGGAGGCTGGGTAGAGCAGTAACATCTCCCGATGTGACTGTTCTATACGTGAGATCGTCGTGGGACACTCTTTATTAAATGGACTATGGAAGAAAGGTAAGTATATGGTGGTTTATTATTTTATTTTTGTTGCAGGAGACGTGGGTGTTGAGGCTTATGTGTTTGGTGAGTATGAATGTTTTTTTTGTTTTACAATTGAACACACCCGAAGGATTATGGGACTGCTGTCCCATCATCGACTCATGCTGTCACTGTTATATTTGACAGCAGACATAGCCGGCTGGGAGCAGTAGTCCCATCAGACGATGCCTGGCTACACACACAGACACCCGCAGATAGACACACACAGACACACGCACACAGACACCCACACACACAGACACCCACACAGAGCCGCATAGACACCCGCACACTTCCGCACAGACAACTGCACACAGCTGCACAGTCAGCCACACACACACAGACACCCGCACACAGACACACAGACACCCACACACATACACCCGCACACACACCCCCGCAGACAGAAATTTGCATATTCTCCGCCCAAACACTCTTCATCCTTCCTTTCTGCAGAATTTTTGGCATGCAAATCTGCAGACCTTTTTACACCTGCGGTTTGGCTGTGGATTTTACTGACTCAAAGTAAGGCAGGCAATTGGTGCAGAAACGCTGCAGATCTGCAAAAAGAATTGACATGCTGCGGAAAATAAAATGCTGTGAATCAGTGTGGAATTTTCCGCAGCATGTGCACACTAATTCATTGCTTGAGCACTCCTTTGTGGATTTGGTACTATTCCACACGGAAAAAATGTTGTGGATCTGCAACAATTTTGCCTTATACTTCCCCAAGGCAGGTCCATTTACCATCTCGTACTGCGGAGAGAAGACGGAGACAAGATCTCAGACTCTCTCTATACTGTGGTCTCTGAACGTCTGAGACTGGGTGATGACTGAGGTGGTCACCCTGACTCTCAGGTACCTTTTGCTTCCTCTGATAAAGTACTGTTAAATACAATGATTTCCTTTGAGAACCAAGTGTTATCAACAATTGTGTTTATTGACCATGGGTGTGCTCCTAACTTTATTGACTTTATAGACTTATTCAGGACTGGTTCTGAAGTTAATGTTAGGGACAGTTAGTTTAGGAAGACCCATTCAAATCATCACTCTTGACAAGACTCTGTTAGGTCATAATTTGGTCAAGAGAGCAATGGTGGATTTCACTCTCCAAGAAGGAGCGCTCCGCTCTGAATGCATCTCCTGTTTTGTGTTGGATAATTTACCGGCTTGATTGGTACTGTGGTTTCCATACTTGCAGATTCACAAAACATTTATTGATTGGTGTCAGGAGGAGATTGTGAAATGGAGCACCAATTGTTACAAGAAGTCTAATAAATGTACAAATATGCTCTGCTAGTCTGGAAGGTCTTCCGGCGTGCCTGAAGGACTTTGAAGATGTGTTCTTGGAAAAAGAGGTGGAGATACTACCTGCCCATCGTCCCTATGATTGGGCTATTCATCTTATTCATAGTGACAATTTGCCAAAAGTTCGCCTTTACAATATGTTGGGGCTGAACATAAAAGAATGTTAGCGAAAGTTTACTAAAGGGGTAAATCTGTCCTTCCTCCTCCCCTGTAGGTGCTGGATTTTTCTTTGTTTAAAAGAAAGATGGGGTCTCCTTCCTTGCCTTGATTTCTGAGAACTAAAAAAGATAACAGTTAAAAATACTTACTTCCACTCATGCCTGACCTACTGTATGTAATCAGATTCTGGGGGCAAGGGTGTTTTCTAAACTTGATCTAAGAGGGGCTTACAATTTCATACGCATCCGGAAGGATGATGAGTGGAAAACGGCATTTTTAACATCTGAGGGTCTGTTTGAAAACCTTGCCATGCTTTTCAGATTATCTAATGCACCTGCTGTGTTTCAAAATTTTATGAATGATATTTCCTCTGATTGCATTGGAAGGTTTGTTATAATTTACCTCAATGACATTCTAATTTTCTCACCAGACTTGGACACCCACCATGAACATGTTCGTGTTGTATTACAGAGATTGAGGGAGAACTCTCTGCTTGATAAATTAGAGAAATGTGTTTTTCCTTTGCAATAAATCTCTTTCTTGGGGTTTATCTTGTCAGCAGAAGGGTTTAAAATGGACCCTGGGAAGGTGCAGGCCATAATTGATTGGGTTGGTGTATGCAGGGTCTGCAGGGTTGGTGTCAGCCTCACATCTGCAAGATAAAGATGTAATTTTTTTTTAACCAAAAGAAAATTCATTTTTTATATATCGACTTTGCGACACATGCCAACAACAGATTAAGGAAAATTATTGCCACTGTTAAATTTTAGAAGTTTGGGTATCTCGGCAAGGTTTGCGATAAAGATAAGCTATTTACTTAACCACATAAAAAACTCAAAACATTTTTATATCACCTTTATGACACACACCAACAGCAGATTAAGGAAAATTACTGCCACTGGTAACTTGGGATATTTGCATATCTCTGCAGGGTTTGCTACAGTCGCAACTGCTAGATAAAGATACGTTATTTATTTAACCAATAAAAAGTTCTATATTGTTTACATTGAAATTACGACACACACCAACAGCAGATTAAGGAAAATTATAACATTTGCATGTCTCTGCAGGGTTTGCGCCAGTTGCACAAGTGCTAAATTAAGATACGCTATTTATTTAACCAATAGAAAATTGTAAAATTTTTATTTCGCTTTTACGATGCACGCTGACAGCAGATTAAGGAGAATAGTTTCCACTAGTAAATTGTGACATTTGCGTATCTATCCAGGGTTTGTTCCAGTTGCACAACTTCTAGATAAAGAGATGCTATTTATTTAACCAATCAAAAATTCTAATATTTTTATATTGCCTTTATGACACATGCCAGCAGGTGAATAAAGAAAATTGTTGCCACTGGTAAATTGTGATGTGTGTATATCTCTGCAGGGTTTGCTCCAGTTGCACAACTGCTAGATAAAGATACGCTATTTATTTAACCAAAAGAAAATTTATTTTTATATCGACTTTATGACACATGCTGACAGCAGATTAAGGAAAATTATTGCCACTGATAAATTGTGACATTTGCATATCTCTGCAGGGTTTACGCCAGTCGCACAACTGCTAGATAAAGATACGCTATTAATTTAACCAATGAAAAGTTCTATATTTTTTGCATTGCATTTACGACACACACAACAGCAGATTAAGGAAAGTTATTGCCACTGGTAATTTTGCACGTCTCTGCAGGGTTTAAGCCAGTTGCGCAACTGCTAAATTAAGATATACTATTTATTTAACCAGAAAATGATAAAATTTTTAGATCGCTTTTACGACGCAAGCCAACAGCAGATTAAGCAAAATAGATTCCACTAGTAAATTGTGACATTTGTGCATCTATACAGGGTTTGCTCCAGTTGCACAACTACAAGATAAAAATATGCTATTTATTTAACCAATAGAAAAATGATTTTTTTATATTGTGTTTATGCACAAGCAGACAGCAGATTTAGGAAAATTATTGTCACTGGTAAATTGTAATATTTGCGCATATATGCCTTGTTTGCGCCAGTCGCACAACTGCTAGATAAAGATACCCTATTCATTTAACCAATAGAAAATTATAATTTTATTGTATTGCCTTTACGCACATGCCAACAGCAGATTGAGGAAAATTATTGCCACTGGTAAATTTTGACATTTGCGTATCTCTGCAGGGTTTGCACCAGTTGCACATCTGTTAAATAAAGATATGCTCTTTATTTAACCAATAGAAAATTCTATTTTTTTATATTGCCTTTATGACACATGCCAAAAGCAGATTAAGTTAGTGAACATGTATCCCCTTAAAAAATGTTTTTATTTCAAGATATTTAAAATACACCACCCAGTGTTTATTGGCAGCAAGGAAACTGCCTAATATATAAGACCAAGGTCTAGCGCATAGCCTACACTAATCCTTACTGGCCCCTGCCTGACTGTGGAGGTTGGCACCCTAGCAACGATTTTTTGGCGCCCCCACTCAGCGTAGGCTAACCCTCTCTGCCCTATCTCACCCTACAATGCAGGTGAGAAAACAATAGCATAAGAACAGAGATGAAAAAAGACAAAAAAATGGTCAAAGAAATGAAAAAAAATAAATATAATAAACTTAGCAAAAAAATGGGGTGGAAGGTAGTTAATAGGAACAAGATATCATTTCCTTACAAGAAATATAGCAAATTAATTGATATTACGTGCTATATTCTAATGGGTATGCTACCAGTTTTGCCACATAAATATTATATTCAGGCAAAATAACTTCTTTTGGACTAGCACCCATACCACAAAATAGATGAGTCAAAAAGGAGGCCATAAACCATATGCTTTATCCAATATCATTAGTGGCATATGTATCCACACATTCATTAGGTTGATAACTGACCACATTAATAATCAATGTGAGGTACCTGCACAATAATAGATAACCCTAGGCATGTCCATAGCAACTATCATACTGCTTGTTATTCCTTACAGTGCATTTATGTTATCGCATGTTAGTTTGTAACAATATGTCGTGCCTAGTAACGTCAGGTACCCACATGAAAATACATTTGACTCAATTGTACGGTATGTCAAATAATATCCACAGTTTTGCATGATATTTTGTCACAATACATTATGCCTCATCCACCCTATTGCATGTTACTTATCGCAATGTGCTGCGCCTCAACGCGTTTCCCCAGTTTGGTTCATCAGGAGGCCTATCAAAGAAGATTAATGATACCGGATGCCGTAGATGAATAGAATTCCCATTATGTAATGATTTTTTTGAAACACAAAAGCAGATTAAGGAAAATAGCTTCCACTAGTAAATTGTGACATTTGCGTATCTATGCAGGGTTTGCGCCAGTCACACAACTGCTAAAACCACGCTATTTATTTAACCAATAGAAAACTCTAATTTTTTATGTTGCCTTTATGACACACACCAATTGCAGAGGAAAATTATTGCCACTGTAAATTGTGATGTTTGTGTATCTCTGCATTGTTTGCGCCAGTCGCACAACTGCTAGATAAAGATAGCCTATTCATTTAACCAATAGAAAATTATATTTTTCTATCGAATTTATGACACACACCAACAGTAGAATAAAGAAAATGATTGCCACAGGTAAATTGTGATGTATGTATATCTCTGCAGGGTTTGCGTCAGTCGTACAACTGCTAAAGATACGCTCTTTATTTAACCAATAGAAAATTCTATTTTTTTATATTGCCACTATGACATACACTGAAAGTAGATTAAGAAAAATAGCTTCCACTAGTAAATTGTGACATTTGCATATATCTGCAGGGTTTGCGCCAGTCGTACAACTGCTACATAAAGACACACTATTTATTTAACCAACAGAAAATTCACATTTTTTTATATCACCTTTATGACAAACACCAACTGCAGAGGAAAATTATTGCCACTGGAAATTGTGATGTTTGCCTATCTCTGCATTGTTTGCTTGCTCCAGTCGCACAACTGTTAGATAAAGATACCCTATTCACTTAACCAATAAAAAATTATAATTTTTTCATATCACCTTTATGACACATGCCAACAGCAGATTAACCTGGGGTCACACTAGTGATGAGTACAGGTGAGTGCTATGCAATAAAACATCACATAGCACTCGGACCAGTATTCATGTATGGGGCAATGTCACCTCAGCGTTTTTTTTTCTCACTCATTTTCAATAGGTGAGTGAGATTGCAGCATGCTGCGATTGTCATCGACACTCAGCTGAATCTCAACTCACTCGCACCCATATAAGCCTATGGGTGCAAGTGAGACAACACACATCACTTGTATCTCATCTGAGTGACGTGCGATATACGCTGACCCCAGCAATGGAGGAGATGTAGAAATTCATTTCTCTGCCTCCTCCACAGCTGTGCTCCATCCTCTCTGTACAACAGGCTTGGAGCACAGATGCATGACACTCAGCTCCCGCTTGCAGCAGAGCAGGAGCCAAGGGTCATTAGCATATCGCATCCAATGCTCTTGCATCAGATGCCATACACTAGTCTGACCCTGGCCTATGAAAAATTATTGCCACTGGCAAATTGTGAGGTTTGTATATCTCTGCAGCCTTGGTGCCAGCTGCACAGCTGATAGATAAAGATACGCTATTTATTTAACCCCAAAAATCTAATTTTTCAGATTGAATTTATAAAATAATAAGGAAAATTATTGCCACTGCTAAATTGTGACATTTGCATACCTCCTCAGGGTTTGCGCCAGTCACACAATTGCAAGATAAAGATACACTACCATCCAAAAGTATAGAGTCACTTAGAAATGTCCTTATTTTGAAAGAAAAGCAGTTTTTTCCAATGAAGCTAACATTAAATGATTCAGAAATACACTCAATACATTGTTAATGTGGTAAATAACTATGCTAGCTGCAAATGTCTGGTTTGTAATGCAATATCTTCATAGGTGTATAGAGGCCCATTTCAAACAACCATCACTCCAGGGTTCTTATAGTAGTTTGTGTTTGCTAATTGTGTAAGAAGGCTAATGGTTGGTTAGAATACCCTTGAAAACCCTTGTGCAAGTATGTTAGCACAGCTGAAAACAGTTTGGCTGATTAGAGAACCTATAAACCTGACCTTCCTTTGAGCTAGTTGAGAATCTGGAGCATTACATTTCTTGATTCCATTAAACTCTCAAAATGGCCAGAAAAAAAGAACTTTCAAGTGAAACTTGACAGTCTATTCTTCTTAGAAATGAAGGCTATTCCATGCGAGAAATTGCCAAGAAACTGAAGATTTCCTACAACAGTGTGTACTACTCCCTTCAGAGGAAAGCACAAACAGGCTCTAACCAGAGTAGAAAGAGAAGAGGGAGGCCCCACTGCACAACTGAGCAACAAGACATTGGAGTCTGCAGTTTGAGAAATCGGCGCCTCACAGGTCAACTGGCAGCTTCATTAAATACTACACGCAAAACGCCAGTGTCAACATCTACAATGAAGAGGCAACTGCGGGATGCTGGCCTTCAGGGAAGAGTGGCAAAGAAAAAGTCATATCTGAGACTGGCTAATAAAAGTAAAAGATTAATATGGACAAAAGAACACACACATTGGACAGAGGAAGATTGGAAAAAAGTGTTATGGACTGACGAATCCAAGTGTGAGGTGTTTCGATCACACAGAAGAACATTTATGAGATGGAGAACAACTGAAAAGATGCTGGAAGAGTGCCTAACACCATCTGTCAAGCATGGTAGAGGTAATGTGATGGTCTGGAGTTGCTTTGGTGCTGGTAAAGTGGGAGATTTGTACAAGGTAAAAGGGATTTTGAATAAGGAAGGCTATCACTCCATTTTGCAATGCCATGCCATACCCTGTGGACAGCACTTGATTGGAGCCAATTTCATCCTACAACAGGAAAATGACCCAAAGCACACCTCCAAATTATGCAAGAACTATTTAGGGAAGAAGCAGGCAGCTGGTATTCTATATGTAATGGAGTTGCCAGCGCACTCACCAGATCTTAAGCCCATTTAGCTGCTGTGGGAGCAGCTTGAACTTATGGCATGCAAAAAGTGGCCATCAAGCCAAACCAACTTGTGGGAGGGGCTTCTGGAAGCATGGGGTGAAATTTCTCCAGATTACCTCACAAATTAACTGCTAGAATGACAAAGGTCTGCAATGCTGTAATTGCTGCAAAGGGAGCATTCTTTGACAAAAGCAAATTTTGAAGGAGAAAATTATTATTTAAAATAAAAATCTTTGATGATAGGCCACACAGTAGAACCCTTACTGTATGATGGCTAAATTGTAGCCCCCACAATGTATAATGGTCCTTTAGTTGCTTCCGCACTATATGATGGCCCCCATAGTAATCCTAACACTTTGTCACAGCCCACACACTGTAACATGGCCCCACAGCAACCCCCACACTGTATGATGGCCTCCATACTGTATAATGTTCTCCACAGTAGCCACTACACTGTGTAATGGCCCGCCTAAGTAGCCCCCAAACTTTATGATGGCCCTTTAGCAACCCCCATCCTGTATGATTGCCTTCACAGTAGCTTCCATACTGTATAATGGACCCCTTAGTAGCCCACACACAGTACAATAGCACCCAAGGTAGCCTCTACACTTTATGATGGTCCCACAGTAGAACTCACTCTGTATGATGGCCCCCTAAGTAGCTCCCTCACTGTATCATTGCCCCTTAAGTAGCTCCCATGCCATATAATTGCCCTCATGCTGCATGATTGGCCCCTTAGTAGCCCATTCACTGTATGAGAGCTCCGTTAGTTGCCTCAAATTTCTCATTTTAACAACAGTAAGAGCAAACCCCACAGCTCCTGTTCTCGTATAATCACCAAGACGTACCATTTCGCTCATTTACAGGAAGAACCTATAAATTAGGAAGTACTCTTACATCCAGTGTTGGAAAGGGTTAAATGCTTAGCAAGAATTGTATATATTAGGTTTGTACTAAATGTATCTATAATATATTGTGTGCCATTATCTGTGCATCTTCTAGAAAGAAATCATAGATAATTTAGAGAGCACCCCCTCCTCCCATCATGCAATCTTTGCAATAAATTAATAACTCTTCTCTCATTGTTCAATTACTTAGAATATTGTAATGATGCTAGTTTATGTAAAAAAAAGGTTAAAAAGCATAAATAATCGAACAAGGTCACCACTTGCATAATATTGTTTTTATTGAATTGCTTTTATGGAAATGAGAAAATAAATTCATTACATTTTATGCTAATTGATATTGAAATCCTGATGAAGTATATTCAAAAACTTGCTAAGTTCAGTATGAAGTGATGACACATCATTAAGTATAATTGTATTTATCTGTCTGATGTACACTGGTAAACTTGCATTTGGATCATGCATCTTTCATGAATGAGTAATGGGAATGAACAACCAGTATTTCAATACCTTGTCAAATGTATGCACCAGAAAACAAAATATCCAGCATAATTTGATCAGAAAAAACAAGGACAAATGTTTTATAAGGCTTCTTTATGTAGCAATTTTGTATCCATTAGAAAAGAAAACAGATGGCCTTAGCTGAACATTTAATTTTTGTGAAAGATAACTACATAAATTCATGTGAAGAGCTCCTCAATGATTCATTACATAATTAAGCAACATGAAGTGTAAATAAACAGCTCAAACACAGTCCACAATATATGCAAGGAAATTACACTTTTTTAGACTATAAACTTTCAAGATAATTTTACTTTAAACATTATTTTAGAAACATTTAGCACATAGCTCCCAAGCAACATAATCAGGACAAAATACTCATAGATATGTTAAACCACTAAGATGAAAGAGATACTGGACCACCATCAGAGAGTATTATCCTTTAAAAATTACATTTTTATTATATATATCATTTAAAATAGACAAATTAAATAATGAAAAACTGCTGGACACCAACACGCAGGGGCAAGAGGTTACCAATAAAGCACAAAGTGCATAAAAATATTCAATGAACAGATAAGTTAGCATATAGGAGTGCAACCAGAAAGCAAATAAATTAGCAGGACATATAAAAAGTACTATGTGCAGATGCTTAAAATTAGGAAATAAGCATGGATGGCAGAGAGCAGATGCATAACCATACAATGCTAATGGAGCAAACCAAAGTAAAAAAAATATACAGAAAGCCGCTACATGCAATAGATAAATAAATATACGTGTCAGTGACTGTGCAAAGAGCATATATTGTTAGCAGCACAAAAGAAAAGTTCAAAGTGCTAGCCAGATATAACAGCAAAATGAATATAGTCCTATTGATAAGAGATGACTATGAGCAAGCCTATCAAAACACAAGCACAGAGTGAAATGAAAGAACTTACTAGATTGAATATGGTAATGAAGATGTCCCCACCACACCAATGCACGTTTCATTAGAACTTCTTCAGGAGGCATGAAGGAAGCTTTTTAAAATAATGCATTCTCTAAAAACGTTATTAAAAACTACATCAGGCTTCATTCTCACTGAAGTTTTCCTCAACATTTTCTTATTTTGTTATATTTACAGAAAACCATAGAGAAGCAATTCTATTGCTGCCCTCATTGTTTTCAGGGTTGTTTTGTTTCATCAATTAGCTTCCATTCCAGGAGAAAAAGCAGTATAACCTACTACACTACTTTGAAGTGTTAATAAAACTAATGAGAGATTGTATTAATCTCAATTCCATAATCCGTTAAAAGATGCATTTGTCCGAATACTAAAAGAATACATTTTTTTTGCTATTTGCTCAGTTCAAATTCAGCAAAATGGCTGCCAATTGGCCACTGTTTTGCCGAACTATTGAAGGCTGGCGAAAGGTTAAAAAACACTTCTGCTGTTTGCTATTCCCTATATGTTTCACTCTTAGCACGCTAAACCACAAGGCTTCTTCATGCTAGGCTGGGTCTTCAGACCACGACCAGGTCCAGAACATCAGTGCGCATGTGCATCAAAAGGACATGCTGTGGTGACATATTCTGCAACATTACGATACGCATGTGCAGAGACATCCTGGGCCTGGTCGCACCCAGAAGTTCCAGCCTAGAGTGAAGAGACGATAAGAAGAAGCACCAAGACGAGTACGGGAGTCAGCAAGCAGCAGGGGTGGCTGGAGAGGTAAACTATGTGATGAGCATTAGTTGTGTTTTTACCCCTACATCTTATGTTTATTATGCTCTGGGGTCTCTAGAGAATAATAATGATATAATGGAAAAAAAATATTCTACATTGTACATTTATTATTTGGTGAATTTAAATATCATCAAATCTGCTCATCTCTAGTGGTTATACAAATTAGATAAGTCAACCACTAAACTGCACACGCTACTTTTTTCTGGCACCCAGTATTAGGGGAGTGAAGGATCCTGCATGTTGAATTTATATATGCGTGACCATTTTTTCCTAGAGATCTGGCAATTGCTTAATTTTGCTATTACCATTGGAAAAAAAGTTATTGTCTTACATAGTCTAATATTTTTTGTAGGTTGTCAGACCTTACCTAATGGAAGAATAAGACAGATTGGACTAAGCTTGTTTAGCTCTGTTATTTTCTTCAGTATAAGCAATAGCAACCTTTTCTTATATCTCCATTGACCATTCTAAGTGAATGAGTCACCTAAATATGCCACCAAAGTGAAAGGTCTATTCTCCTCTTAGCTGAAACAGCAGGGGAAATGGGAGAGGTAGATTTTTTAATACAATATTTTTAGTACTGTTCTGTTAAATTTGAGAACAGACCTGTTCTTGTATTATATTGCACCCTCAGTTTTAGGTTGCAAATCTCACACTTGAAAAAAAGCAAACATTTTATTTTGTAGGTAAGACAGAATGAGTGTAATGATCTAAATGTGTCTTAATTAAAACACAGGCTAAACTTGCCATTAGATATTTGTTGGCTATTTGAAAATGCAATTACTCCAACTGCCAAATGACCATCTTATAAAAAGCTACTCTGTAGCCTTTCCCTTCTTGGTAGCAGGCAGAATTTAAGAGGTACTTGGACTGAATTTTCTCAATTGTTGGTATTAGCTTGGTAATTTTTTTTATTTGTTTTTAAATTAGAAGTTATATTGGTAAGTGTGCTTGATGCAGATATGGAATAGTAAATGAGCAAACAGTAGGAGATAATTTACAAGTTAGAAAAACGATTGATAATGTAAATAAGTTGGCATGTAGAAATAAACCATAGATTCTACAAATAATGTACCACTGTCTAGTTAATAAAATATTTATTTATTTATTACAAATATGAAAACATAATACATCACGTTAAAGTATATGTGTACCAGAGAAATGCATAACTCATAAGCGGAATCATAGTAGTATAAGGCATCCTATCACAAAATGGATACAACAATCTATGTAAAAAATAGTCATATAATAACATCATATGATCATTGTAGTTTGATCTATCCAATCAAGGTAGGTAAGTAGATGCATATGCAATTGTCTACAGTATATCCTATATTATTATAGTCAGTTCAGTAAATTTTACAAGCATAAATATAAACAATAGTTACTAGTGTTGAGCGATACCTTCCGATACTCAAAGGTATCGGTATCGGATGGTATCGGCCGATATCCGAAAAATATCGGATATCGCCGATAGCGATACCCGATACCAATGCAAATCAATGGGACACAAGTATCGGAAGGTATCCTGGATGGTTCCCAGGGTCTGAAGGAGACGAAACTCTCCTTCAGGCCCTGGGATCCATATTCATGTAAAAAATAAAGAATTAAAATAAAAAATATGGATATACTCACCTCTCCGACGGCCCCTGGACCTTACCGATGTAACCGGCAGCCTCCGTTCCTAAGAATGAGGAGTTTAGGACCTTCAATGATGTCTCGGCTTGTGATTGGTCACGTGACCACTCATGTGACCACTCACACGACCAATCACAAGCCGCGCCCGCAACGTCATCGCAGGTCCTAAACTCCTCATTCTTAGGAACGGAGGCTGCCGGTTACATCGGTAAGGTCCAGGGGCCGCCGGAGGGGTGAGTATATCCATATTTTTTATTTTAATTCTTTATTTTTTACATGAATATGGATCCCAGGGCCTGAAGGAGTGTCTCCTCTCCTCCAGACCCTGGGAACAATACACTGGGAACTTCCGATTCCGATATCACAAAAATATCGGAACTCGGTATCGGAATTCTGATACAGCAAATATTGGCCGATACCCGATACTTGCGGTATCGGAATGCTCAACACTAATAGTTACCCAAATCATTCAATAAATTACATACTTTGATTTTTTAAGGGGAGAAGAAGAGTATGAGCACGCATTGATGCAGACATTTAGTGTGTGGTTCAGGCAACAGTTATTTAAATTATGGATATTGCTGTTATGTTTGTAAAACTTTACAGTGCAAGCTAAATTCATGTAGGAAATGTACAATTGCATATGCATATACTTACCTACCTTGATTGGGTAGATTAAACTATTAAGATCATATATTGTTTAGTAGCATTTTTTACATAGATCTATATATCGATTTTGTGATAAGATACCTTAAAGATTGTCTAACACCCCTGGTTGCAGCATATTGGGCATGTCGTTATAATGGGTCTCTGGTATTGATTTAATTGCCCATAATTTCAATGAGTTAAAAGACATTTTGTTATATTTTTCTGAATTAAAAACAAACAAGCATCAAGCTTCTGATTTTCGGTTTTCTATAAAGGTTAATATTGGCTGTGAACTATTTTGCAGCTGTCTACACAGTACATTGCTTACACTGCCTAATTTGCTGTCTTTTTTTACATCTTATATTATAGAGGTTCAGACCATCATTTGGTTATACATTTTCAAGCACTCTGTTGAATGTACTTACAACAATCTACAGATCATCTGCCATTAAATACAGACTTCTTCTGATGTTTTCATAGCGGAAGAAATTGAAAGCATATGCAAACATTTTGTGTCTCTCTAGAAATTATTGACAGCAGATGGAACAATATTGAAGAAACATCTATCTCAAAGTCACCTAATGAATAAAATTAATCTATGCAAATATCACAATATGAACAAATTTAAAGGATCATGAGATCATGTAGTATTTCCATACTGTGTTATCCTTTGGCGAGGTTAAACAACTCTACAGGAGGAAATCTGAAACATTTCTCGGTGCCAGGAGGCCATCTGCTCTGTTGGCAGAGATGGACTGTTCTGAAAACTCAGCATAACTGGTGTCAACAAATACTGACATTAGAAAAGACTTTGAACTGTAACGTTCCTCAGAGATAGGACTCTAACTTGATAAGACAGAAATGCAATTTTAAAATGAATTTTGGAATGACATACGGTAGATATGAATTTACATCTCACTGCATTTTGTGTACAGTATGAACTTTCTGAAAAATATTAACAGAGCAACACTGCTTTAACAGAATTGGTCCCAATTTACTGTTCTCTAACCCATTGTATACTATTACAATGTAACTTCTTAATTAAACACAAATATTCTAATGCCAATGAGGTGAATAATTATTAACAGTAAATATATATATATATATATATATATATATATATATATATATATATATATATATCCAAGGCTTCTCCCATGCTTCCCCCATACTCTGGAACTCTCTACCACAACACATCAGACTCTCGCCTACCATAGAAACCTTCAAAAAGAACCTGAAGACTCACCTCTTTCGACAAGCCTACAGCCTGCTGTGATCCTCAACCTACTGAACTGCCACACAACCAGCTCTACCCTCTCCTAATGTATCCTCACCCATCCCCTGCAGACTATGAGCCCTCGTGGGCACGGTCCTCCCTCCTTATGTACCTGTATGCCTTATTTTTTGCACATGTTTAACTGTATTTGTCTATATTTGCCCCCTTTTCACATGCAAAGCGCCATTGAATAAATGGCGCTATAAAAATGTATAATAATAATTATATATATTACATATATATACAGTACAGAGCAAAGGTTTGGACACACCTCATTTAAAGATTTTTCTGTATTTTCATGACTATCAAAATTGTGCATTCACACTGAAGGCATCAAAACCATGAATTAACACATGTGGAATTACATACTTAACAAAAAAAGTGTGAAACAACTGAAAATATGTCTTATATTCTAGGTTCTTCAAAGTAGCCACCTTTTGCTTTGATGACTGCTTTGCACACTCTTGGCATTCTCTTGATGAGCTTGATGAGTGTGCAAAGCAGTCATCAAAGCAAAAGGTGGCTACTTTGAAGAACCTAGAATATAAGACATATTTTCAGTTGTTTCACACTTTTTTGTTAAGTATATAATTCCACATGTGTTAATTCATAGTTTTGATGCATTCAATGTGAATTTACAATTTTGATAGTCATGGAAATACAGAAAAATCTTTAAATGAAAAGGTGTGTCCAAACTGTTGCTCTGTACTATATATATATATATATATATATATATATATATATATATATATATATATATATTATATATATATATATATATATATATATATACAAACAGAATATATACAGTGTATATTTTTCATATAGCTCCATTGATTCTATGGTGATGTTCATGACAAGGGGTTACATACAATTTACAGCCTTGCAGGCTTACATTCCACAGGTTAAAATATATATATATATATATATATATATATATATATATATATATATATATATATAGGGGCATTGCCTAGGCACAATCAAGGGAGGATGCTTCTTCCAGGAGCTCTTGACCTCAAGCCTGAAATCAGCATCCATCGGCCGCATTGCTGCTTCAAATCATCCTGCCCTAACCTCTAACGGTCCATAAAAGTGTGCTGCACTCGGTGGACTGTGGTAAAATAAGATTTACAGACTGTGGAGGAATCTCGGGACCGGGAGCTTGGAGGCCTTGTGAGTTGAGGAGCAGGCCTGGGTTTCCCCGTTGGGCAAGGGCATCTAATCTGCTCCCTGCATCCCTGGCTTGGCTTCCCAGGCACCTAACAGCAGGAGACCCTGGCACTTTTGTTATCTCCTGGGGTTTTCTTAGGGTATATGCACACGTCCAGATTTCTTGCAGAAATTTCCTGAAGAAAACCGGAAATTTTCTGCAAGAAATCCGCATTTATTTTTTGCGTTTTTTTTCCATTTTTTTTCGCGTTTTTTTAGCATTCTGCAAGCGTAATTAGCTTGCAGAATGCTAAAGTTTTCCAAGCAATCTGTAGCATCGCTTGGAAAACTGACTGACAGGTTGGTCACACTTGTCAAACATAGCGTTTGACAAGTGTGACCAACTTTTTACTATAGATGCTGCTTTTGCAGCATCTATAGTAAAAGATAGAATGTTTAAAAATAATAAAAAAAATAAAAAAAATGCTTATTGTCACCCGCAGACAGCTGATCTCCTCACCGGCGTCCGTTCCGTATAGATGGTGTGTGCGCGCAGGACCTTCCATGACGTCGCGGTCACGTGAGCGGTCACATGACCGCTCACGACCAATCACAAGACAGTGACGTCATCACAGGTCCTTCACCGCACACCAGCTACAGGAACCGAAGCGGTAGCATGCAGCTGAGAGGCGGGAAGACATCGAAGGTGAGTATAGGACTATTTTTTATTTTAATTCTTATTTTTTGACCACTTATATGGTGCCCAGTCCGTGGAGGAGAGTCTCCTCTCCTCCACCCTGGGTACCAACCGCACATAATCTGCTTACTTTCCGCATGGTGGGCACAGCCCCGTGCGGGAAGTAAGCAGATCAATGGACTCCGAGGTGTGCGGAATCCCCTGCAATTCCGCATTTTAATGAAAATGTTGCTTTTTTTTCCACGATGCGATTTTTTCGCCTACAAAAAGGCTACATGCACAAAAAATGCGGAATACACTGAAAATAATGGGAGGTATATGTTAGCGTTTTTTTCGCGTTTTTATCACGTTTTTATAGCGAAAAAACGCGAAAAAAACGCGAAAAATACTGAACGTGTGCACATGGCCTTAATCTTCAACTGCTCACAGTCAGATCTCTCAGGAGATTCCCCCTGAGCAGAACCGTGATTGCAGCCTGCACACACTGCAGCAACAGACCCGGTCGCAGAGAGAGGGAGCTATGAGATTCTCCTTCCCTGACACAGACATAACACCAGAGTATAGGTGAGATAAAGGAAGTTGATAATATCCCTTCCAGCCAGCAGAGGCTGATTGGCATGCCAATCGACACCCTCCCCCATAAAAGAAGATAAATAACATCTTTGAAATCCCATCCCTCCATGAGCAGCAGCATCCAGGGGAACAACAAGACATATATTGGAGATAGTGTGTTTCTTGTATGTTTCTCCTCTGTGGGACTACCCCTTATGTACATAAAGCAGTCTACCTTCATCATTGCATTTGATTCATCTGCAGAGGGGCACAGATGATCTAAATAAACTTTTACTGTGATCTGCATAAACAAGTAAATACAGGAGGAGACATACTCATAATTAGGGTTGAGCGACCTTGACCTTTTTAGGGTCGAGTCATGTTTTGCGAAACCCGACTTTTTGAAAAGTCGAGTCGGGCGAAATCGACCGATTACTGCGAAAAGTTGAGGATCGGCCGGAACACGAAACCCTATGCACGTCAATGGGGATTTTTTTTTTTTCTCTCTCTCTCTCTCTCTCTCTCTCTCTCCCCCTCCGTCCCTGCCCCGAAAATTTCGTTTTACACATTGCAAATCCCTGCTGCGCACCAGCGCTAAAATGATCATAGGGGTGCACGCCCCTAACCCCTATGTCATCACTCTGTCCACACTCCTTCATTGTCTGAAAAAATGGCACTAAACGCGTCATACGAAACGCGACTTTGGCGCCAAGATCGCGTACCGCATGGCCGACCCCACACAGGGATCGGGTCGGGTTTCATGAGACGCCGACTTTGCCAAAAGTCGGCGACTTATGAAAATGAACGATCCGTTTCGCTCAACCCTACTCATAATGTCTCAAATGAAAGTGCCATCTACCACACCCCAAATGCAACTGCAAGACCGTTGATATATTTGACTACCCTGATTTTCCACAGCAAGCCCTTTGACAAAAGCAAAACTGATCCACATCATCCTGCAATAAATAGTTATGTGCTAAGTTGTGGATATAATTAACTGTGTGAGAGACAAAAGACACAATATCTCAAAGCCACATCTTGCCTGCCTACGTAAACTTCTTCCCTGTTGCATACCCACAATAATAAGACACAGGCAGCTGGAAAAAAAATCAGGAAACAAAACAAAAAACAAACAGAGACACCTACTGTCCTCCTAGTGTAATTGCAGAACTTATCTTAAGGAGAGAAAAAAAAGAGAGGGGGAGGGGAATTGTTGGAAATACATAACAAACCCTTTGCTGCCACCTACAATCTCTTATAAAAACAGAAGTTTTATGTCCTCTCTTTCTCTTAGGGTACCGTCTCACATAACGATTTACCAACGATCACGACCAGCGATACGACCTGGCCGTGATCGTTGGTAAGTGGTTGTGTGGTCGCTGGGGAGCTGTCACACAGTCAGCTCTCCAGCGACCAACGATGCCGAAGTCCCTGGGTAACCAGGGTAAACATCGGGTTACTAAGTGCAGGGCCGCGCTTAGTAACCCGATGTTTACCGTGGTTACCAGCGTAAAAGTAAAAAAAAAAAAACAGTACATACTCACATTCCGGTGTCTGTCCCTCGGCGTTCTGCTTCTCTGCACTGTGTCTGCGCCAGCCGGAAAGCACAGCGGTGACGTCACCGCTGTGCTCGCTTTCCGGCTGGCCGGCGCTCACAGTGCAGAGAAGCAGAACGCCGGGGGACAGACACCGGAATGTGAGTATGTACTGTTTTTTTTTTTTTACTTTTACGCTGGTAACCACGGTAAACATCGGGTTACTAAGCACGGCCCTGCGCTTCGTAACCCGATGTTTACCCTGGTTACAAGCAAACGCATCGCTGGATCGCTGTCACACACAACGATCCAGCGATGACAGCGGGAGATCCAGCGACGAAAGAAAGTTCCAAACGATCCGTACGATTCTCAGTGGGGTCCCTGATCGCTGCTGCGTGTCAGACACAGCGATATCGTATGGATATCGCTGGAATGTCACGGATCGTACCGTCGTAGCGACAAAAGTGCCACTGTGAGACAGTACCCTTACCCTACAATAAATAACTTCAGATAAAGTACCTACCTATTTGTATGACTTAACCACCTATAAATCTTTTTTCCTGGTGTTGTGATATTGAACCAGTCCACAAAATGGGAAAAACTAGCAAAATTCAACCTGACGAGATGAACAAAGCTCACAAAACTCCAAAAAAAAACAAGACAAAATCAAAAACAAAAAACGCCCTCCTGTAGAATCTTCCCAGGGCTGTAGACCCTCTCAGCTCAGCTGAAGTTTGAGGCAGCTTTCCCCAATCAATGGTCAGATAGCAAAGAAGACACTGACTCAATACAAAATAATCCAGATATAAAAGATTATATCAAGGCTTTACCCACAACGGAATGTATAAAAAAATTATTCAAAGACTTTACACAAACAATAAAAGAAGAGATGGCAGATGTAACAACCCTGCCGGCATCACTGCATGGCCTTCCATTCCCCACCTGCCTGTTACATCAACTCACTCACCCAGTGCCATGCTGTGAGATCTGTCTGCTGCCGGCTCCATGCCATGTGCTTCATGGCCGCTTGCTCTGTGTACACATCCTGGCTGTGTGCATAGGGGGGTGGCGCCAGCTACTCCGGATTCTTATTGAGACTGTGTGCACCTCCCTAAGGTGTCCCTGGCCAATGGCCTAGAGGCCTCTGATACTTAAGGCATCCTCACCCATTGGAGGATGCCTGAGCAAACTATTTCCCTCAGTTAGCACTTGCTACTGAGCTGACAGGTCGTGTCTGTTTCCTGTCTCAGAGGGCTGCAATTTGCAGGCCTTCATCTGTGTTCTGTTTGTGTATCCGTGTCCGTTCCTGTCTGTACTCTGGTCTATGTCCGTTCCTGTTCCTTCTTTGTCATTTGTCATTTCCCACTCTGCTGTGTGTACCTCCGCCTTATCTTTCTGCTATGCTTGCCACTATCAGTGGCTCTGCATCTCTCTGCTCTGTTTGCCACTACCCGTGGTTCTGCGCTACTCTGCTCAGTTCTGCCACAATCTGTGGTTCTGTGCCTCTCAGCTTTCCTTGCCACAACCTGTGGTTCTGCACTCTCTGGCTCTTGGCGTTACCTCCCGTGGTTCTGGCTCTTGGCTCCGCCTCCAGCGTCTTCACTCTTGGCTCTGCCTCCAGCATCTCCGCTCTTGGCTCCGCCTCCAGCGTCTCCGCTCATGGCTCCACCTCCAGCGTCTCCGCTCTTGGCTCCGCCCCCTGCAGCTCCGTTCTTGGCTCTGCCTTCTCCTTCTCTGCCCTTAGCTCTGCCTTCTCCTTCTCTACTCTTGCTCCACCTCCTGCTCTTACTCCGCCTCCTGTGATTCTGCTTTGCACCCACTCTTGCTTTACCTTTATTCAGCAACTTGCCATACGGGTCTCTACCTGTTTCTTTATGTTCACCAGTCTGATCAGGTTCTTACCTGTTTCCATACATCCGCCTGTATACCAGTTCCTACCAGAGTATCAGTCCTGTCTGCCAATGCCAGCCATGCCCGCCTGTCTGCCTGAGTGCCAGCCATGCCTGTCTGCCTGCCTGTATCTCCGTCAAGCCAGTCTGCCCATCAGGGCCTCTGCCATATTTGTCCATCAGCCAGTGTCACAGCCGTGCCTGCCTACCTGTGTCTTGTCCCCAGTGGGACCAGCATCCACAGTCTGACTCCACCCTGGAGTGGTACCTGGTAGCTTCCTATTGCACAAGTCTGACCTCACCATCAGGGGCTCCAGCGAACACCTAGGAAGCTACTTAGTTACGTGTTATGACCTGGTGGTAATGGAGCAGCACTGATATGAGCTGGTGGGAACGAAGCAGCACTGATATGACCTTGTGGGTACGGAGCAGCACTGAAATGACCTGGTGGGTACGGAGCAGCACTGAAATGACCTGGTGGGTGAGGAGCAGCACTGATATGACCTGGTGGGTAAAATAGATCATGAACAAGCTCTGAGGAGGTGGTAGCTTTACTGACCGCAATCCCTAATCCTAACACAAACACTAGAAATAGCCGTGGGACGTTCCTGTCACTCCCTAGACGCCTCTTCACAGCCTAAGAACTAACTACCCCTAAAGATGGAAATAGAAAACTATCTCGCCTCAGAGAAATTCCCCAAAGGAAAGATAGCCCCCCACATATATTGACTGTGAGTGGAGAGGGAAATGACAAACGCAGGGATGAAAACAGATTTTAGCAAAGGAGGCCAACTCTGACTAGATAGACAGAAATAGGAAAGGGAACTGTGCGGTCAGTATATAGAACCTAAAAATCCACGCAGAGATTACAAAAATAACCTCCACACCGACTCACGGTGTGGAGGGGCAACTCTGCTTCCCCAGAGCTTCCAGCTAGCCTGAATGTTTCATAATGACAAGCTGGACAAAAAGAGACATAACTTTAAACTGAACAGTAAGTACAAGAACTAGCAAGAACTTATCTTATGCTGACATGGACAGGCCATCAGAGAAATCCAAGGAGAAGACTGAGTCTAACCTAGAAGAACATTGACAGCTGGCATGAATTACAGGCCAGAGCCCTGTTAAATACCAAGGCCAAGGGAGCTGATTAGTGAAGTCAGCTGCCAGGCCAAACTCCAGGAGCAGCAGTTCCACTCAAACCCACCAGAGGGAGCCCAAGGGCAGAACTCCCAAAAGTATCATTCACAACCACAGGAGGGAGCCCAAGAACGGAATTCACAACAGTTACGCCCCTTCCAGGGAAGTTTGGTCTGTGGTCCAGTGGGGCCACACCCCCAGGCACCCGGCTCAACCAGTCTCAGCGCAAGCGTTACAGCAGATATTAGGAATTATGTCAAAACTGCTCATGATAGAATGCAAAAACTGGAGACCAACACTGAACAGATTATAGAATACACCGAAAAAGTCACAGAAATTCTGGTAGAAAATCAAAAGCAAATGTTTCTGCAGAGAATTCATGTAGATGACCTAGAAAACAGATTTCGGCAGAACAACGTAAGAATTAGAGGCCTGCCAGAATTGATCCCAGACAGATATCTTCAATACGCTTACTGTAATTTTTAACAATATCATTTGTAAAGACAGCGACAATGATCTTGGTAAAGAAAGATCACATAGGGTCTGCAGACCAAAACGAATAGGTCCAAAAGACCTATGCTGCTTTCAAAGCTTCAAAATAGAGGAAGGAATATATCAAAAAGCAAGAGACAGGAAAAAATTGAATACGATGAAAATGAGATTCAAATATTCCAAGATCTCACAAAACTGACTCTGTATTTAAGAAGACAACTGCAACCTCTAACATGAGCGGTAAGAAGCAAAAACATTGTCTACAGATGGCTATTTCCATTTATCTTGGCAATACCCCTAGACATTAAGACTTTGATAGTCAGAACCCCTGATGATCTGCCGTTCGCACTCAAGAAGCTGGATCTCACTGACCTTCACATTCCAGATTGGACGACAGCGGAAGAATTCCTTAATCTGCCACCTCTCCCAAAGCTAGAAAAATGGTCCACAATAACCTCTTCTAAGCCAAAAAAGAAAAGACTAAATTGAAATCCTAACAAAACATCCAATGGTGGCAGGCCGAAGTGGGCTGACTTCATTGGCTTACACGGATACACTGACATACACCTGTCAGAGGTCCTTTCATGAGATTTGACTATGATCTTCTTTCCCCTTCTTCCTCAGTACAACTGTTATTTAATGTTTTTGAAATTGTTCCTTTAGTCAGTTTTTCTTGTGTAGAATACCCACAGTGTTATTCCCCTTTTCCCTCTCTCCCTTCCTCCTCCTCTACTGAGGGGGTGGGGAATACAGGGATAATTAGGGTATATTGTTAGTAATTCATACTCTAATCTTTTGTATGAATATTTTTGATCACGTTCTTAGACATTAAGATATTATATCACATTTATGATTATATCCATTTAAATAAGACTCACCGGGAGTCTGCTGTCCTCATAGTTACATAGTTACATAGTTATTAAGGTTGAAGGAAGACTTTAATTCCATCTCGTTCAACCCATAGCCTAACCTAACATGCCCTAACATGTTGATCCAGAGGAAGGCAAAAAAAACCCATGTAGCAAAGAGTAAGCTCCACATTGGGGAAAAAAATTCCTTCCCGACTCCACATACGGCAATCAGACTAGTTCCCTGGATCAACGCCCTATCAAGGAATCTAATGTATATACCCTGTAACATTATACTTATCCAGAAAGGTATCCAGTCACCTCTTAAATTTAAGTAATGAATCACTCATTACAACATCATACGGCAGAGAGTTCTATAGTCTCACTGCTCTTACAGTGAAGAATCTGCGTCTGTTGTTATGCTTAAACCTTCTTTCCTCCAGACGTAGAGGATGCCCCCTTGTCCCTGTCTCAGGTCTATGATTAAAAAGATCATCAGAAAGGTCTTTGTACTGTCCCCTCATATATTTATACATTAAAATAAGATCACCCCTTAGTCTTCGTTTTTCCAAACTAAATAGCCCCAAGTGTAATAACCTATCTTGGTATTGCAGACCCCCCCAGTCCTCTAATAACCTTGGTCGCTCTTCTCTGCACCCGCTCTAGTTCAGCTATGTCTTTCTTATACACCGGAGACCAGAACTGTGCACAGTATTCTAAGTGTGGTCGAACTAGTGACTTGTATAGAAGTAAAAATATGTTCTCCTCATGTGCATCTATGCCTCTTTTCATACATCCCATTATTTTATTTGCCTTTGTAGCAGCTGCCTGACACTGGTCACTGAATATAAGTTTGTCATCCACCCATACACCCAGGTCTTTTTCATTGACGGTTTTGCCCAGAGTTTTAGAATTAAGCACATAGTTATACTTCCTATTACTTCTACCCAAGTGCATGACCTTACATTTATCCCTATTAAAGCTCATTTGCCATTTATCAGCCCAAGCTTCTAGTTTACATAAATCATCCTGTAAAATAAAATTGTCCTCCCCTGTATTGATTACCCTGCAAAGTTTAGTGTCATCTGCAAATATTGAAATTCTACTCTGTATGCCCCCTACAAGGTCATTAATAAATATGTTAAAAAGAAGAGGGCCCAATACTGACCCCTGTGGTACCCCACTGCTAACCGCAACCCAGTCCGGGTGTGCTCCATTAATAACCACCCTTTGTTTCCTATCCCTGAGCCAGCTCTCAACCCACTTACACATATTTTCCCCTATCCCCATTTTTCTCATTTTATGAATCAACCTTTTGTGTGGCACTGTATCAAAAGCTTTTGAAAAGTCTAAATACACTACGTCCACTGGGTTCCCTTGGTCCATTCCGTAACTTACCTCTTCATAGAAATTGATGAGATTAGTCTGACAGGAACAGTCCCTAGTAAACCCATGTTGGTATTGGGTCATGAGGTTATTCCTCTTCAGATACTCCAGTATAGCATCTCTTAAAATGCCCTCCAGGATTTTACCCATAGTAGAGGTTAAACTTACTGGCCTATAATTTCCGAGTTCAGTTTTTGTCCCCTTTTTTAATATTGGAACCACATTTGCTATACGCCAGTCCTGTGGTACAGACCCTGTTATTATGGACTCTTTAAAGATTAAAAATAATGGTATAGTAACATATAAAAATAATGGTATAGTAACATACCATAGAACTGAACTAATAATTTACTGCACAAGAGTGCATACAACGCCGCTCTGGCAGATGCCACTAACCACCCTAAAGCACATGACGCCGCACGGGCGGTCGCTGCTGAGAGACACTGAATTGTGTGCTGAATGTGCAGAGTAGCACTGTCTAGCGCTAGATAGCTTCCACCATTCGCGAGCAGGCAACAACAGTAGGGATGGGAATGATTCGGAGCTTTCATCCATCGACAGGCATACATCCACACACACACATTAGCAAGTTTACACTAGTGCATGGCCGAGCGCCCATGCGAACCTTTTAAAGCAGTAGTGCTCCAGGACCTTCCTGATGGTCCAATAGGAGCCGCAACAGGACCTGAGCATGTGACCTCGACCTCCAATGGGAGGTCGTCCCGTGGGCATGTTCAGTATGGGAAAGCAGGACTTAGTCCCAGAAAGGCCTGCTCGCTGCTGATCAGTGCTAGCTACAAAAGCAGAGCCTGGAAAGGCAGCAGTAACCATTTGCACAGTATCAGCTTGAGCCAGATGCTGGGACCGACGTCTCCGCTGAGCAGGTTCCACTGTGGCTGGAGGAGAATGGGAGAGCGCAGCGGACATGGACATGGTTCGAGATTCCCCCTGTGCAGCGGTGAGAACTTGACACCTAACAGCATATGTATGTGAATGTTCTATGGGGAATACGGCTTTCTTCCCCCCTGGTGGTCATTCCTTCCATCTGCTTGTATCATGGTTTGGTGTATTTGCCTTAAGTAGCAGCACATGTGCATAAGTTGTAGGCTCCTCATACCATGCTTATATGACTTGAACATCTTCTTTCTCCTCATACATGCGTGGTCCGTCATTTTTTCTGCCGGCTCATATCATAGTGTATGTTACACACGTGTGTCATGATCTCCATGGCCAGAGAACTAGCATAAGCCTATATAGGAACAAGCTCTTGGAAGATGGTAACTGTACTGACCATGAACTAAACCTTACCGCACAACTAGAAGTAGCCAGGTAGCATGTCCTACTTTTTATCCCTATATGCCCAGCGCCGGCCGGAGAACTAAATAATGCTAGCAGAGGGAAATATAAGACCTGACTCACCTCTAGAGAAATGCCCAAAAAGGAGACAGAGGCCCCCCACATATATTGGCGGTGATTTTAGATGAAATAACAAACGCAGCAGGAAAATAGTTTTAGCAAATTTGAGGTCCGCTTTCTAGATAGCAGAAGACAGAAAGCACACTTTCATGGTCAGTAGAAAACCCTAACAAAACACCATCCAGAAATTACTTTAGGACTCTGGCATTAACTCATAATACCAGAGTGGCAATTCCTGATCAACAAGAGCTTTCCAGACACAGTAACGAAACTGCAGCTGTGAACTGGAACCAAAAAACAAAAACAAACAAGGACGAAAGTCCAACTTATCTAGTAGATGTCTGGGAGCAGGAACAAGCACAGAGAGGCTTCTGATAACATTGTTGACCGGCAAGCAACTAACAGAGAAGCCAGGTTATATAGCGACACCCAGATCTGATGAGAACAGGTGAACAGGAAAGATGATGACACAAGTTCAATTCCACCAGTAGCCACCGGGGGAGCCCAGAATCCAAATTCACAACAGTACCCCCCCCTCAAGGAGGGGGCACCGAACCCTCACCAGAACCACCAGGGCGATCAGGATGGGCCCTATGAAAGGCACGAACCAGATCGGAGGCATGAACATCAGATGCAGTGACCCAAGAATTATCCTCCTGGCCGTATCCCTTCCACTTGACCAGATACTGGAGTCTCCGTCTGGAAACACGGGAGTCTAGGATTTTCTCCACAACGTACTCCAACTCACCCTCAACCAACACCGGAGCAGGAGGCTCAACGGAAGGCACAACCGGTGCCTCATACCTGCGCAATAACGACCGATGAAAAACGTTATGAATAGAAAAGGATGCAGGGAGGTCTAAACGGAAGGAAACAGGGTTAAGAATCTCCAATATTTTATACGGACCGATGAACCGAGGCTTAAACTTAGGAGATGAGACCCTCATAGGGACAAAACGAGAAGACAACCACACCAAATCTCCAACACAAAGCCGAGGACCAACACGACGGTGACGGTTGGCAAAAAGCTGAGTCTTCTCCTGGGACAACTTCAAATTGTCCATCACCTGCCCCCAGATATGATGCAATCTCTCCATCACCGCATCCACTCCAGGACAATCCGAGGATTCCACCTGACCGGAGGAAAATCGAGGATGGAACCCCGAATTACAGAAAAACGGGGACACCAAGGTGGCAGAGCTGGCCCGATTATTGAGGGCGAACTCCGCCAATGGCAAAAAAGCAACCCAATCATCCTGGTCAGCAGACACAAAACACCTCAGATATGTCTCCAGGGTCTGATTAGTCCGCTCGGTCTGGCCATTAGTCTGAGGGTGAAAAGCAGACGAAAAAGACAAATCTATGCCCATCCTAGCACAGAATGCCCGCCAAAATCTAGACACAAATTGGGTTCCTCTGTCAGAAACGATATTCTCAGGAATACCATGCAAACGAACAACATTTTGAAAAAACAGGGGAACCAACTCGGAAGAAGAAGGCAATTTGGGCAGGGGAACCAAATGGACCATCTTAGAAAAACGGTCACACACCACCCAGATGACAGACATCTTCTGGGAAACAGGCAGATCTGAAATAAAATCCATCGAGATGTGCGTCCAAGGCCTCTTAGGAATAGGCAAGGGCAACAATAATCCACTAGCCCGAGAACAACAAGGCTTGGCCCGAGCACAAACGTCACAAGACTGCACAAAGCCTCGCACATCTCGTGACAGGGAAGGCCACCAGAAGGATCTTGCCACCAAATCCCTGGTACCAAAAATTCCAGGATGACCTGCCAATGCAGAAGAATGCACCTCAGAGATGACTCTACTGGTCCAATCATCAGGAACAAACAGCCTATCAGGCGGACAACGATCCGGTCTATCCGCCTGAAACTCCTGCAAGGCCCGCCGCAGGTCTGGAGAAACGGCTGACAAAATAACTCCATCCTTAAGGATACCTGTGGGCTCAGAGTTGCCGGGTGAATCAGGCTCAAAACTCCTAGAAAGGGCATCCGCCTTAACATTCTTAGAACCCGGTAGGTATGACACCACAAAATTAAACCGAGAAAAAAATAATGACCAGCGCGCCTGTCTAGGATTCAGGCGCCTGGCGGTCTCAAGATAAATCAAATTTTTGTGGTCAGTCAATACCACCACCTGATGTCTGGCCCCCTCAAGCCAATGGCGCCACTCCTCAAACGCCCACTTCATGGCCAAAAGCTCCCGATTCCCAACATCATAATTCCGCTCAGCGGGCGAAAATTTACGGGAAAAGAAGGCACAAGGCCTCATCACGGAGCAGTCAGAACTTTTCTGCGACAACACTGCCCCAGCTCCGATCTCAGAAGCGTCGACCTCAACCTGAAAAGGAAGAGCCACATCAGGCTGACGCAACACAGGGGCAGAAGAAAAACGGCGCTTAAGCTCCTGAAAGGCCTCCACAGCATCAGGGGACCAATTAGCAACATCAGCACCCTGTCTAGTCAAATCGGTCAATGGCTTAACGACATCCGAAAAACCAGAAATAAATCGACGATAAAAGTTGGCAAAGCCCAAAAATTTCTGAAGACTTTTAAGAGAAGAGGGCTGCGTCCAATCACAAATAGCTTGAACCTTGACAGGATCCATCTCAATGGAAGAGGGAGAAAAAATATATCCCAAAAAGGAAATTCTCTGAACCCCAAATACGCACTTAGAACCCTTGACACACAGAGAATTAGACCGCAAAACCTGAAAAACCCTCCTAACTTGCTGGACATGAGAGTCCCAGTCATCCGAAAAAATCAGAATATCATCCAGATACACTATCATAAATTTATCCAAAAAATCGCGGAAAATATCATGCATAAAGGACTGGAAGACTGAAGGGGCATTAGAAAGACCAAAAGGCATCACCAAATACTCAAAGTGGCCCTCGGGCGTATTAAATGCGGTTTTCCACTCATCCCCCTGCCTGATCCGCACCAAATTATACGCCCCACGGAGATCAATCTTAGAGAACCACTTGGCCCCCTTTATGCGAGCAAACAAATCAGTCAGCAACGGCAATGGGTATTGATATTTAACCGTGATTTTATTCAAAAGCCGATAATCAATACATGGTCTCAAAGAGCCGTCTTTTTTTGACACAAAGAAAAAACCGGCTCCTAAGGGAGATGACGATGGACGAATATGTCCCCTTTCCAAGGACTCCTTTATATATTCTCGCATAGCAGCATGTTCAGGCACAGACAGATTAAATAAACGACCCTTTGGGTATTTACTACCCGGAATTAAATCTATAGCACAATCGCACTCACGGTGCGGAGGTAGTGAACCCAGCTTGGGTTCTTCAAAGACGTCACGATAATCAGACAGGAACTCAGGGATTTCAGAGGGAATAGATGATGAAATGGAAACCAAAGGTACGTCCCCATGAGTCCCCCTACATCCCCAGCTCAACACAGACATAGCTCTCCAGTCAAGGACTGGGTTGTGAGACTGCAGCCATGGCAATCCTAGCACCAAATCATCATGTAGATTATACAGCACCAGAAAACGAATAGTCTCCTGGTGATCCGGATTAATACGCATAGTTACTTGTGTCCAGTATTGTGGTTTATTATTAGCCAATGGGGTGGAGTCAATCCCCTTCAGAGGAATAAGAGTCTCCAAAGGCTCTAAATCATACCCACAACGATTGGCAAAGGACCAATCCATAAGACTCAAAGCGGCGCCAGAGTCGATATAGGCGTCCGTGGTAATAGATGACAAAGAGCAAATCAGGGTCACAGACAAAATAAATTTAGACTGTAAAGTGCCAATGGAAACGGATTTATCAAGCTTTTTAGTACGCTTAGAGCATGCTGATATAACATGAGTAGAATCCCCACAATAGAAACACAACCCATTTTTCCGTCTAAAATTCTGCCGCTCGCTTCTGGACAGAATTCTATCACACTGCATGCTTTCTGGCGTCTTCTCAGTGGACACCGCCAGATGGTGCACTGGTTTGCGCTCCCGCAGACGCCTATCGATCTGAATGGCCATTGTCATGGACTCATTCAGACCCGCAGGCACAGGGAACCCCACCATAACATCCTTAATGGCATCAGAGAGACCCTCTCTGAAAGTAGCCGCCAAGGCACACTCATTCCACTGAGTAAGCACAGACCATTTACGGAATCTTTGGCAGTAAATTTCAGCTTCATCTTGCCCCTGCGATAGGGACATCAAAGTTTTTTCTGCCTGAAGTTCCAAATGAGGTTCCTCATAGAGCAACCCCAAGGCCAGAAAAAACGCATCCACATTGCGCAACGCAGGATCCCCTGGTGCCAATGAAAAAGCCCAGTCTTGAGGGTCGCCGCGGAGCAAGGAAATCACAATCCCAACCTGCTGTGCAGGGTCTCCAGCAGAACGAGATTTCAGGGACAAAAATAACTTGCAATTATTTCTAAAATTCTGAAAGCCAGATCTATTCCCTGAGAAGAATTCCGGCAAAGGAATTCTCGGCTCTGATACCGGAGCATGAACAACAAAATCTTGCAAACTTTGTACTTTCGTGGCGAGATTATTCAAACCTGCAGTTACACTCTGAAGATCCATTATAGACAGGTGCACACAGAGCCATTCAAAGATTAGAAGGAGAGAGAAAAAAAAGAAAGACTGCAGCATAGACAGACTGGCAAGTGATCCAATTAAGAGCACAAAAAAAAAAAAAAAAAAAACTCTCAGCAGACTTCTTATTTCTCTCCTTTCTCAGCCAAGGATTTTAACCCTTTAGTGGGCCGGTCAAACTGTCATGATCTCCATGGCCAGAGAACTAGCATAAGCCTATATAGGAACAAGCTCTTGGAAGATGGTAACTGTACTGACCATGAACTAAACCTTACCGCACAACTAGAAGTAGCCAGGTAGCATGTCCTACTTTTTATCCCTATATGCCCAGCGCCGGCCGGAGAACTAAATAATGCTAGCAGAGGGAAATATAAGACCTGACTCACCTCTAGAGAAATGCCCAAAAAGGAGACAGAGGCCCCCCACATATATTGGCGGTGATTTTAGATGAAATAACAAACGCAGCAGGAAAATAGTTTTAGCAAATTTGAGGTCCGCTTTCTAGATAGCAGAAGACAGAAAGCACACTTTCATGGTCAGTAGAAAACCCTAACAAAACACCATCCAGAAATTACTTTAGGACTCTGGCATTAACTCATAATACCAGAGTGGCAATTCCTGATCAACAAGAGCTTTCCAGACACAGTAACGAAACTGCAGCTGTGAACTGGAACCAAAAAACAAAAACAAACAAGGACGAAAGTCCAACTTATCTAGTAGATGTCTGGGAGCAGGAACAAGCACAGAGAGGCTTCTGATAACATTGTTGACCGGCAAGCAACTAACAGAGAAGCCAGGTTATATAGCGACACCCAGATCTGATGAGAACAGGTGAACAGGAAAGATGATGACACAAGTTCAATTCCACCAGTAGCCACCGGGGGAGCCCAGAATCCAAATTCACAACACACGTGCATCTGACTTCCAGCATTCTGGATCTTACCGCTGATGAAACTTCCGGTCCCGTGTTAGCACGTCTCTCAGCTGATTTGGATCAAGGTATTTGGGCATTCTTATTTATATTTGGGAGTCTGCTTGAGCCATTATACCCGTCCCTGATGAAGCCACTTGTGTAGCAATATGCGTCGGGCTTCCACACGTCCCACTGATGGCTGCAACATACTCTGTTCTTGTTCTGTAACAGCACAGCTGCAGGAAGGCCTATATTATTCATATTCATATCTATAGGGTTATTTCCTTATATTTGTTCCTTATTCATCTCCCTTTCCATACTAGTGTCGTAGCTTTAAGTCTACACTCCTCAATGTGTTACCTGTGCGGCTTTGCTAATTATGCCAGGTCTTCTTTTATAATTGTGGTGGTAACACGATTTTTCTAAACTGTGTATAGAATTTCCTTGACACACTATTGTTAGCTTCTGAATTATTATTGATTGGGATATAGTCAGAGAGCATCTGAGAAATATCCTGCATAACTATTGGACTGTCCAACAGTGAAGTATTCAAGCACCATTGAGATTGTAGTGGGATGAAGGGGCCCAATTTCATATTTGTGGTAATGAGACCATGGTCCAAAACTGTAAAAGGGTGAATGTGGGCACAAAAAATGAAGATGGTTATATTTAACAAATAGGTAATCCAGTCTGGACTGTTGTGAATTCTGCTCTTGGGCTCCCTCCGGTGGTTGTAAGTGGTAGCGCTGCTGTCTCTGAATCGCAGCATTTATCAGGTGTGTTCACTTTCTGCAAATCTGACTGGGCTATTTAGTCTTGCTTCACCCTTTAGTCAGTGCCAGTTGTCCATTGTTCCTGGAGGATTCACATCTCTGCCTGGTCTCTCCTGCTTTGCAGTTCTTTTCAACAAAGATAAGTTCTGGCCTTGATTTTTTGGCTGTCCACATTCTGTGGCCTTATTGTTCAGTTCTTTTCCATGTTTTTTGTCTTGTCCAGCTTGGTCTGTATAAGGATTTGTTTAGCCAGGCTGGTATCTCTGGAGATGCAGATATACCCTCCATATCTTTAGTTAGCTGTGGAGTTTTTGTATTTTCTGTGGTGGATATTTTCTAGTGTTTTAATACTGACCGCATAGTACTCTGTCCTATCCTTTCTATTTAGCTAGAAGTGGCCTCCTTTGCTAATTTCTGATTTCAGTCTGTGTATATTTTTTCCCTCTCCCCTCACAGTCAATATTTGTGGGGGGCTGTCTATCCTTTGGGGATTTTCTCTGAGGCAAGATAGTTTTCCCTTTTCTATCTCTAGGGGTAATTAGTCCTCCGGCTGTGTCGAGATGTCTAGGGAGCGCTAGGTACATTCCACGGCTACTTCTAGTTGCAGTGTTAAGTTCAGGGTCTGCGGTCAGTACAGGTACCACCTTCTCCAGAGTACGTCTCATGCTGCTCTTAGGCCACCAGATCATAACAGTACAACTGGCCAACAATGAGTTAACCGCATCTCAGAAGAAGGGAAGGAAAATGCTGAGCCATTTTTTTTTCTGTAGTCTGTTGTGTTTTTTTTTTCTTCCCTCTTTACCTCTGGGTGGCTCAGGAGTTCGGCGATGGTATGGATGTTCAGTGATTGGCTTCTCGTGTGGATCAACTTGCTGCTAGAGTACAGGGTATTTCCGATTATATCGTTCAGACTCCGGTTTTAGAGCCTAGAATTCCAACTCCTGATTTGTTTTTTGGGGATAGGTCCAAATTTCTGAGCTTTAAAAATAACTGTAAACTGTTTTTTGCTCTGAAACCCCGTTCCTCTGGTGATCCCATCCAGCAGGTTAAAATTGTTATATCTCTGCTGCGTGGTGACCCCCAGGATTGGGCATTTGCCCTGGAACCTGGGAATCCGGCCTTGCTTAATGTAGACACCTTTTTTCAGGCGCTTGGGTTATTGTATGACAAACCTAATTCAGTGGATCATGCTGAGAAGACCTTGTTGGCCCTGTCTCAGGGTCAAGAAGCGGCAGAATCATATTGCCAGAAGTTTAGAAAATGGTCTGTACTGAATAAATGGAATGAGGATGCCTTGGCGGCAATCTTCAGAAAGGGTCTTTCTGAATCCATTAAAGATGTTATGGTGGGGTTCCCCACGCCTGCTGGTCTGAGTGATTCTATGTCTCTGGCCATTCAGATTGATCGGCGCTTGCGCGAGCGCAGAGTTGTGCACACTATGGCATTGTCTTCCGAGCAGAGTCCTGAGCCTATGCAGTGTGATAGGATTGTGTCTAGAGCTGAACGACAAGGATTCAGACGTCAGAATAGGTTGTATTTTTACTGCGGCGATTCTGCTCATGTTATTTCTGATTGCCCTAAGCGTACCAAGAGAATCTCTAGTTCTGTTACCATCAGTACTGTACAACCTAAATTTCAGTTATCTGTGACCCTGATCTGCTCGTTATCGTCATTTTCTGTCATGGCATTTGTGGATTCAGGCGCCGCTCTAAACTTAATGGACTTAGAATTTGCCAGACGTTGTGGTTTCCCCTTGCAGCCTTTGCAGAGCTATTCCTTTGAGGGGCATTGATGCTACACCGTTGGCTAAAAATAAACCTCAGTTTTGGACACAGCTGACCATGTGCATGGCGCCAGCCCATCAGGAAGATTGTCGTTTTCTGGTGTTGCATAATTTGCATGATGCTATTGTGCTGGGTTTCCCATGGTTACAGGTGCATAATCCGGTATTAGATTGGAAATCTATGTCTGTGACTAGTTGGGGTTGTCTGGGGGTTCATGGTGACGTTCCTTTGATGTCAATTGCCTCCTCCCCCTCTTCTGAAATTCCTGAGTTTTTGTCAGATTTCCAGGATGTATTCAATGAGCCCAAGTCCAGTTCCCTTCCACCGCATAGGGACTGTGATTGTGCTATTGATTTGATTCCAGGCTGTAAGTTCCCTAAGGGCCGACTTTTCAACCTGTCTGTGCCAGAACATACCGCCATGCGGAGCTATGTTAAGGAGTCCTTGGAGAAGGGGCATATTCGGCCATCTTCTTCACCATTGGGAGCTGGTTTTTTTTTGTTGCCAAAAAAGATGGCTCCTTGAGACCCTGTATTGATTATCGCCTCTTGAATAAGATCACGGTCAAATTCCAATACCCTTTGCCTTTCCTCTCTGATCTGTTTGCTAGGATTAAGGGGGCTAGTTGGTTTACTAAGATTGACCTTCGAGGGGCATTTAATCTTGTTCGTATTAAGCAGGGTGACGAATGGAAAACTGCGTTTAATACGCCCGAAGGCCATTTTGAATACCTTGTGATGCCATTCGGACTCTCTAATGCTCCATCTGTGTTTCAGTCCTTCATGCATGATATATTTCGGAATTATCTTGATAAATTCATGATTGTATATTTGGATGATATTTTGATTTTTTCAGATGATTGGGAGTCTCATGTGAAACAAGTCAGGATGGTATTTCAGATCCTTCGTGATAATGCCTTGTTTGTGAAGGGGTCTAAGTGCCTCTTTGGAGTACAGAAGATTTCTTTTTTGGGCTTCATTTTTTCTCCCTCATCTATAGAAATGGATCCGGTTAAGGTTCAGGCCATTCATGATTGGATCCAGCCCACATCCGTGAAGAGCCTTCAGAAATTTTTGGGCTTTGCTAATTTTTATCGCCGTTTCATTGCCAACTTCTCCAGTGTGGTTAAACCCCTGACCGATTTGACGAAGAAAGGCGCTGATGTGACGAATTGGTCCTCTGCGGCTGTTTCTGCCTTTCAGGAGCTTAAACGCCGATTTACTTCTGCCCCTGTGTTGCGTCAGCCGGATGTTTCTCTTCCTTTTCAGGTTGAGGTTGACGCTTCTGAGATTGGGGCAGGGGCCGTTTTGTCTCAGAGGAATTCTTGACCGCTCACGCGACCAATCACAAGCCGCGACGTCATCTAAGGTCATTCAAGCGCTCATTCTTAGGAACGGAAGCTGCCGGTTACATCGGTAAGGTCCAGGCTGTGTCGGAGAGGTGAGTATATCAATATTTTTTATTTTTATTCTTTATTTTACACATTAATATCGATCCCGATACCGATTCCCGATATCACAAAAGTATCGGATCTCGGTATCGGAATTCCGATACTGCAAATATCGGCCGATACCCGATACTTGCGGTGTTGGAATGCTCAACACTAGTAACTAACAATTTTTAAATAAATAAAGTGTTTAGATTTGTATAGCTTTAGATTTATATCTGTATTTGCTCTCATTACATGCTGGTGTGTGCTATTCTACTAGACTAGAATATTATCTAAACTACATTACATGTATTTTAAATGTAAAAATGAATATTATATTTTAAAAAATTGGACATACCTTGACTTAACTTTATAGACCATATATAGAATAAATATAGAAAAGTACATTTTTTTAAAGCATAACTAATATTATCACAAAGATCGAAAAGAAAAAATTTAATGGCACAAAGACAAAAAAATCGACTTACTGGTGGAGATTATGGTCTCTGAATCAACAACACCTTTCACGGTATATTCACGGTGTGTGGAGGTGCTTGCCGAAAAACACATGTGAAGTAATTCAGAAATAAGAAGAAAACAGCCGCACAACTCGAATCTTCTGTGAAATATAGAAACCTTTGTCCTTTATTTCATTTGCACAATGTGGACAAGGTTATAAGGGAGAGACATTAGCAGAACATGCAGAAAAAAGCCAAAGAGGACTACGGCCGTTTCGCATCTTGCACGCTTCAATGGGTCCTATAACTAATATTATTAGCCAGCTCTCTGAGTCTTCGGTACTGCTCCTGAAATTTCTGCTAGTGCCAAGTAAACACTGTCCATATGCCTTCCTGCTTTCTGCATCAATGCCTGGGGTCTGTGTGCCCGGACCTAAGGCTTAGCGGATCCACCACATCTGGTGAACTTAACACTAGAGATGAGCAAACTTGTTTGGTAAATGTTTACCAATCTCAAATTCAGCTCCTTCAGATTTGTGTTTGGATTACCAAGCATTTTCCCTCAAAGTGGGCAAAATTCGGGCACAGTTCGGTAAATGATAATGTTTCTACAAAAAGTTTTTGTTAGGATTTTAGCAAGTATAGTGGTGCTGTATGATAAGCTGGCAGGACTTGTTTTATGAGGGGAGGGGGTGGGTAGAGTTCAAAGGAGTGGCGGAGTGTTATTTATTTATTTTTTAAATTTACTTAATGTGTTTAGATTCCTTCAGCCAATCAGGGTACATAAACCATTCATAACATTCAGACTCAAGGACTTCTGTCATTGGCTGCCAAATTCACATGTCCCTCTCCATATAAAAAGTGGACATGTCATTTTGCTGGCTCCATTTTGTCCGTGTAACAGTGTAGAGAGGCTGATCCTTCTGCTACAAGTTGTCATATAGTTAGATAGGATCGAGCTTCCAGCATCTAACTAGTTTGTGCTAATAGTGTTGTGAAGGCAGGAGTCCATAATTCCTAATCAAAATCATTTGGGTTAAAACTGTGTTGCAGTCAGGAGGTAATTTTTCCCAATCAAAATTGTTTGTGCTGATATTGTCGTGCAGGCCCCAGGCCTCCTTTCTTAATCAAAATTGTTTAAGCTAAAATTGGGGTGCAGGCACCAGGCCCCATTTCCTAATCAAAATCGTTTAGGCTAATATTGTTGTGCAGGCACCCAGCTAAATTTCCTAATCAAAATCGTTTGGGCTAACATTGGGGTACAGGCTCCAGGCCCAATTTCCTAGTCAAAATTGTCTGGGCTAATATTGTTGTGTAGGCACCAGGCCCCATTTCCTAATCAAAATCGTTTGTTCTGATAGTGTTGTGCAAGCACCAAGCCCCATTTCCTAATCAAAATTGTTTGTTCTAATATTGTTGTGCAGGCACCAGGCAAAATTTTCCAATCCAAATCGTTTGGGCTAATATAGGAGTCCAGCAATAAACTACATTTCCCACCATTATATGACTGAGCATGCTTGTTTATGTGAAATGCTGATCACTGATTGCCTGATAAGTGGATCACTTTTTTCAGCCCCTGTATACACTGCTCTTTCCTGCTATTTATCACACATCAGCCTCTTAGGAACTGCTCTGTCCTGCTGTATAGTACAACTTTAGCCCCTATATAGCCATCCCTTTATTGGAGTTTATTATACCATTAGCCTTTCTTACACACTGCTCTCTTCTGCAGTTTAGCACAATTATTAGCATCTAAATACACTGCTGTCTCATGCAGTACATTTAGACTAACATCCAGTGCTGACACTCCTGAAACAGTGTCGGCGCCAGAGGTGAGTATAAATGTTATTATATTCAAACATATAGATTGAGAAGGCTTTTTCTGAGTGATGAACAGCCTCTTTAATCTCACATGTCTCCCTGTCTCACGTGTGCTTACTGCAAGCCCACTCGATCATCCAAGCACTTACACTTAAATAGAGGCACCTCAGTCCACCTTAAAATTTCTTTCACATTATGTATGTTTTCCAATTTTGCAAATACATTTTTGTAAGAAGTTCTTGCAGGTCACTTGCATTTCAGCTCCCAACCCTATAATATAATAGAGAATTTCAAATTTTTTAGTGGATGTTATTTTCTCAAACTTTTATATAAAAGTTAATATGACTGCTGTGATCTAAATTAATAATTTATATGAGACGTATAGCTTATATATCTGTCACTTTATGATAAATTGTTCAGTTGACTGCTATGCATTATTGGAAATGCCAATCACTAAATGGTAAAGTTAAATTACTTCAAAGGAGATAATGCTTATTTTGTTTTATTGTGATTCAAATTGAATTTATATCATCCTTTAATACTGTATACGATTTTATAGCACATAGATAAAAATTAATTAATAACCTTTCTTAAAAGGTAAATTTCTCTTCGACAAGGAACTCACATTCACAAAATTGCCATATATACTCCTGTATAAGTTGAGTTTTTTAACACATTTTTTGTGCTGAAAATGCCCCCCTTGGCTTATACACGAGTCAATGTTTACAGTTTACGGTGAGGGGGGGGGGAGTGGCGTAGCAGTGGGTAACAGGAGGCAGGAGACGGCAGCTGCGGCTAAAGCCTGTGCCCGCTGCTAAGGATAGATGAATATTCACTGCACTGACTCTCACGGGTGCCCGCTCATTAAGGTAATGAACATTCACCTCTCTCCACTCCCAGGAGCTGCTGGTACTGAAATGAGATTCTGTGAGGGCATGCAGGGAAGGCAAGTAGGATTTTTTTTATGCTTTCTCATGGGGCCATACATACAAGGATGGGGATGAGGAGCCATGCAGACAAGGATGGAAATAAGGAGCCATGCAGACATAGATGGGAATAAGGAGCCATGCATACAAGGATTGGAATAAGGAGCCATGCATACAATGATGGGAATAAGGAGCTATGCAGACAAGGATGGGGATGAGGAACCATGCATACTGTAGCGAATGGAAACGGAGGCACAGATGTAGCAGTTCACATTCGTATTTATTGAGGTTAGATGTGGAACCACTAGACCACGGTCTGGGGGGCTCCGAAGGGGGCGTTACTGTGTGAGCCCCAGACACCCGTAGTAAGTCCCCTCGAACAGGGACAGAGTGGAATATATGGAGGACACGGGTGCTACCTCCAATTAGACCCCAAACTCGTGGCGGCTGTCCCAGCGGAACAGACGGACCAGCAGAGTTAGCAGATGCTGCAGAGCTGACCGGAAGGTACCGGGTGCTTGAATAGTAGCTGGTACCGGGAGTGCTTGTGAAGTCCGGAAGAGTGACTGGCAGACTGGTGGGACTAGACGGGTCCAGCATAGACAGTGCGACTGCAGTCCAGATAAACCAGGTAATAGGTTGCAGAGGCTCTGTGGAGACAGAGTAAGTGGAGTACTTGCCAGCAGGGCCGGACTGGGACTAAAATTCAGCCCTGGCATTTGAAGTTACACAGGCCCACTTGTCACATGGTGACTGTATAATATCTTTGTACACTTGTAGGCAGGGCCGGTTTTAGGCAAAGTGGGGCCCTAGGTAAAGTTTAAAATGGGTCCCCAAATGCTAACATATTGCACATCACACAGAAGCCTTTCTGTTGTATTTACGTGCGCTGAGTTTAGGCCGCTAAACGAGTTTGATCGACAATACTGAAGTTGTTCAACGCTTGTTTCCCGGCCTCTTTCCACCAGCTGAGGAATAATGATGAGACAGAACGATCACTAATAGATCACCATACAGTATCATGTTTTCAGCAGCACATCTACAGTTTACACTGGCAATGTGCTGCTGACAACAAGGCTTTTTGTTCCAGCAAAAACAATCCAATTATGCAGCATTTTACTTGTTTAGTAAAATACACCCCATAGTCCTCCATATATTATAATGTGCTCCATAGTCCTCCATATAGTATAATACACTCCCTATAGTCCTCCATATATTAAAATACACTGCTCAGTCCTCCACATAGTATAATACACTCCTCATAGTCCTCCATATAGCATAATACAATCCTCATAGTGCTCCATATAGTATAATGCACCGCCACAGTCATCCATGTAGTACAATTCACTTCCCATAGTATAATGCACCCCATAGTTCTTCATATAGTATAACGTATTCCCCATAGTCCTCGATACAGTATAATGCAGCCCACATATAGTATAATGCAGCCACCCCAGAGTATAATGCAGCCACCCCAGAGTATAATGCAGCCACCCCAGAGTATAATGCAGCCACCCCAGAGTATAATGCAGCCACCCCAGAGTATAATGCAGCCACCCCAGAGTATGTAACCCCCATAGAATATAATACAGCCCACCTCCCCATAATATATAATGTAGCCCCCCATAGAATATAATGCAGCCCCCCATAGTATATAACGCAGCCTCCCCCATAGAATATAATATACCCCCACAATAGTATATAACACAGCCACATAGTACATAACATGGCCTCCCCCATAGAATATAATATACTCCCCATAGTATATAGCAAAGCCCGCATATTATATAGCACAAACCGCATAGTATACAGCACAGCCTGCATACTATAGCACAGCTCGCGTAGTAGATAACACAGCCCACACAGCAGTATTCAGCACAGACCACACAGTAGTATACAGCACAGACCACACAGTAGTATACAGCACAGCCCACGTAGAAGTATACAGCACAGTCCACACAGTAGTATACAGCACAGCCCACAGAGTAATATATACAGCACAGCCCACAAAGTAATATATACAGCACAGCCCACAAAGTAATATATACAGCACAGCCCACAGAGAACTATATACAGCACAGCCCACAGAGAACTATATACAGCACAGCCCACAGAGAACTATATAAAGCACAGCCCAGAGTACTATATACAGCACAGCCCAGAGTACTATATAAAGCACAGCCCAGAGAGTACTATATACAGCACAGCCCAGAGAGTACTATATACAGCACAGCCCACAGAGTACTATATACAGCACAGCCCACAGAGAACTATATACAGCACAGCCCACAGAGAACTATATACAGCACAGCCCACAGAGAACTATATAAAGCACAGCCCACAGAGAACTATATAAAGCACAGCCCAGAGTACTATATACAGCACAGCCCAGAGTACTATATAAAGCACAGCACAGAGAGTACTATATACAGCACAGCCCAGAGTGTACTATATACAGCACAGCCCACAGAGTACTATATACAGCACAGCCCAGAGAGTACTATATACAGCACAGCCCACAGAGTACTATATACAGCACAGCCCACAGAGAACTATATACAGCACAGCCCACAGAGAACTATATACAGCACAGCCCACAGAGAACTATATAAAGCACAGCCCACAGAGAACTATATAAAGCACAGCCCAGAGTACTATATACAGCACAGCCCAGAGTACTATATAAAGCACAGCACAGAGAGTACTATATACAGCACAGCCCAGAGTGTACTATATACAGCACAGCCCACAGAGTACTATATACAGCACAGCCCACAGAGTACTATATACAGCACAGCCCACAGAGTACTATATACAGCACAGCCCACAGAGTACTATATACAGCACAGCCCACAGAGTACTATATACAGCACAGCCCACAGAGAACTATATACAGCACACAGTAGTATACAGCACAGAGCACAGCCCACAGAGAACTATATACAGCACACAGTAGTATACAGCACAGAGCACAGCCCACAGAGTACTATATACAGCACAGCCCAGAGAACTATATACAGCACACAGTAGTATACAGCACAGAGCACAGCCCACAGAGAACTATATACAGCCCACAGTAGTATACAGCACAGAGCACAGCCCACAGAGAACTATATACAGCACAGAGCACAGCCCACAGAGAACTATATACAGCCCACAGTAGCATACAGCACAGAGCACAGCCCACAGATAACTATATACAGCCCACAGTAGTATACAGCACAGAGCACAGCCCACTGAGAACTATATACAGCACAGAGCACAGCCCACAGAGAACTATATACAGCCCACAGTAGCATACAGCACAGAGCACAGCCCACAGATAACTATATACAGCCCACAGTAGTATACAGCACAGAGCACAGCCCACAGAGAACTATATACAGCACAGAGCACAGCCCAGAGAACTATATACAGCCCACAGTAGCATACAGCAGAGCACAGCCCACAGATAACTATATACAGCCCACAGTAGTATACAGCACAGAGCACAGCCCACAGAGAGCTATATACAGCCCACAGTAGTATACAGCACAGAGCACAGCCCACAGAGAACTATATACAGTCCACAGCAGTATACAGCACAGAGCACAGCCCACAGAGAACTATATACAGCCCACAGCAGTATACAGCACAGAGCACAGCCCACAGAGAACTATATATAGCACAGAGCACACAGTAGTATACAGCACAGAGCACAGCCCACAGAGAGCTATATACAGCCCACAGCAGTATACAGCACAGAGCACAGCCCACAGAGAACTATATACAGCCCACAGCAGTATACAGCACAGAGCACAGCCCACAGAGAACTATATATAGCACAGAGCACACAGTAGTATACAGCACAGAGCACAGCCCACAGAGAGCTATATACAGCCCACAGCAGTATACAGCACAGAGCACAGCCCACAGAGAACTATATACAGCCCACAGTAGTATACAGCACAGAGCACAGCCCACAGAGAGCTATATACAGCCCACAGTAGTATACAGCACAGAGCACAGCCCACAGAGAACTATATACAGCCCACAGCAGTATACAGCACAGAGCACAGCCCACAGAGAACTATATACAGCCCACAGCAGTATACAGCACAGAGCACAGCCCACAGAGAACTGTATATAGCACAGAGCACACAGTAGTATACAGCACAGAGCACAGCCCACAGAGAGCTATATACAGCCCACAGCAGTATACAGCACAGAGCACAGCCCACAGAGAACTATATACAGCCCACAGCAGTATACAGCACAGAGCACAGCCCACAGAGAACTATATACAGCCCACAGCAGTATACAGCACAGAGCACAGCCCACAGAGAACTATATACAGCCCACAGCAGTATACAGCACAGAGCACAGCCCACAGAGAACTATATACAGCCCACAGTAGTATACAGCACAGAGCACAGCCCACAGAGAACTATATACAGCCCACAGTAGTATACAGCACAGAGCACAGCCCACAGAGAGCTATATACAGCCCACAGCAGTATACAGCACAGAGCACAGCCCACAGAGAACTATATACAGCCCACAGTAGTATACAGCACAGAGCACAGCCCACAGAGAACTATATACAGCCCACAGCAGTATACAGCACAGAGCACAGCCCACAGAGGACTATATACAGCCCACAGTAGTATACAGCACAGAGCACAGCCCACAGAGAACTATATACAGCCCACAGTAGTATACAGCACAGAGCACAGCCCACAGAGAACTATATACAGCCCACAGTAGTATACAGCACAGAGCACAGCCCACAGAGAACTATATACAGCCCACAGCAGTATACAGCACAGAGCACAGCCCACAGAGAACTATATACAGCCCACAGCAGTATACAGCACAGAGCACAGCCCACAGAGAACTATATACAGCCCACAGTAGTATACAGCACAGAGCACAGCCCACAGAGAACTATATACAGCCCACAGTAGTATACAGCACAGAGCACAGCCCACAGAGAGCTATATACAGCCCACAGCAGTATACAGCACAGAGCACAGCCCACAGAGAACTATATACAGCCCACAGCAGTATACAGCACAGAGCACAGCCCACAGAGAACTATATACAGCCCACAGTAGTATACAGCACAGAGCACAGCCCACAGAGTACTATATACAGCCCACAGTAGTATACAGCACAGAGCACAGCCCACAGAGAACTATATACAGCCCACAGCAGTATACAGCACAGAGCACAGCCCACAGAGAACTATATACAGCCCACAGCAGTATACAGCACAGAGCACAGCCCACAGAGAACTATATACAGCCCACAGCAGTATACAGCACAGAGCACAGCCCACAGAGAACTATATACAGCCCACAGTAGTATACAGCACAGAGCACAGCCCACAGAGTACTATATACAGCCCACAGTAGTATACAGCACAGAGCACAGCCCACAGAGAACTATATACAGCCCACAGCAGTATACAGCACAGAGCACAGCCCACAGAGAACTATATACAGCCCACAGCAGTATACAGCACAGAGCACAGCCCACAGAGAACTATATACAGCCCACAGCAGTATACAGCACAGAGCACAGCCCACAGAGAACTATATACAGCCCACAGTAGTATACAGCACAGAGCACAGCCCACAGAGAGCTATATACAGCCCACAGCAGTATACAGCACAGAGCACAGCCCACAGAGAACTATATACAGCCCACAGTAGTATACAGCACAGAGCACAGCCCACAGAGAACTATATACAGCCCACAGCAGTATACAGCACAGAGCACAGCCCACAGAGGACTATATACAGCCCACATCTCTTCTCTTCCTCCCCTCACCTCCTCCGAGAATGGCCCCACAGTCCAGAAAAAAAAAAAACTCTCCTCACCTCTCCTCGTGCCCAGCGTTGCTTCCTGGTTCCTGCTCCTGTCTCAGCAGCTGCAGTCTGCCCGGGACACAGCAGGTGCGCGATGATATGACATCATCGCGCACCCGCAGTGTCAGAGGCAGAGCGGGGAATGATGGGAGAGGAGCGTCTGCAGACGCTCTCTCCTCCATCATTGCATTCAACTGTACCGGCGTCTATACGCCGGTATAGTTGAATGCGACGGCGGGGGCGGCGGATTGAGCGGCCCACCACTGGCACCGGCCCTTCTGGCATTTGCCAGAAGTGCCCTATGGCCAGTCCGGCCCTGCTTGGCAGGTATTTCAGAAACAGAAACGCATGTTAAGAGGAACCAGAAGTTAGCAACAGTGGATACTTGTTGCTCTGGCACCCTCCCTAATGTGGAGGAGCTAGAAATAGTAACCAGCCACACGCTATTGCTTAGAGGCAACTTTTGTAAAATGCACACTGTCTCTTTAACCCCTTAATCCCATTGGACATACTATCCCGTCAAGGTTGCCTGGGACTTAATTCCCAGTGACAGGATAGTACGTCGAGCGCGATCAGCCGCACTCATGGGGGGAGCGCGGCCGATCGCGGCCATGTGTCAGCTGTCTATCGCAGCTGACATTCGGCACTATGTGTCAGGAGCAGTCACGGACCGCCCCTGGCACATTAACCCCCGGCACACTGCGTTCAAACATAATCGCAGCATTCCGGGGGCATAGGGAAGCATCGCGCAGGGAGGGGGCTCCCTGCGGGCTTCCCTGAGACCCTCGGTACAAGGCAATGTGTTCACTCTGTACCAAGCATCTCCTCTCTGCAGGCCCCGGATCCAAAATGGCCACGGGGCTGCATCCGGGTCCTGCAGGGAGGTGGCTTACAAGCACCTGCTCAGAGCAGGCGCCGGGAAGCCTCCCTGCTGTGCCTATGTGATCGCTGATCTGACACAGTGCACAGCAAAGTGTCAGATCAGCGATCTGTCACTTTACTGTGATGTCCCCCCTGGGGAAAAGTAAAAAAGTAAAAAAAAAATTTTCATCAGTAAAAAAAAAAAAAAAAAAAAATCCAAAATAAGTTTAAAAAAACAATAAAATTACACATATTTAGTATCGCCGCGTCTGTAATGACCCAATATATAAAACTGTCCCACTAGTTAACCCCTTCAGTGAACACCGTAAAAAAAAAACGAGGCAAAAAACAACCTTTTATTATCATACCGCCTAACAAAAAGTGGAATAGCACGCGATCAAAAAGACAGATATAAATAACCATAGTACCGCTGAAAACGTCATCTTATCCCTCAAAAAATGAGCCATCATACAGCATCATCAGTGAAAAAATAAAAAAGTTATAGTCCTCAGAATAAAGCGACGCAAAAATAATTATTTTTTCCATAAAATAGTTTTTATCATATAAAAGCGCCAAAACATAAAAAAAATAATAAATAAATTACCTATGGCTGTAATCGTACTGACCTGAAGAACAAAACTGCTTTATCCATTTTACCAAACGCGGAACGGTATAAACGCCCCCCCCCCCCAAATAAATTCATGAATATCTGGTTTTTGGTCATACTGTCTCACAAAAATCGGAATAAAAAGCGATCAAAATATGTCGCATGCCTGAAAATGTTACCAATAGAAACGTCAACTCGTCCCACAAAAAACAAGACCTCAAATGACTCTGTGGACCAAAATATGGAAAAATTATAGCTTTTAAAATGTGGTAATGCAAAAAAATATTTTCTGCAATAAAATGCGTCTTTTAGTTTGGGACAGCTGCCAATCATAAAAATCCGCTAAAAAACCCACTATAAAAGTAAATCAAACCCCCCTTAATCACCCCCTTAGTTAGGGAAGAATAAAAAAATTAAAAAAGTATTTATTTCCATTTTCCCATTAGGGTTAGGGCTAGGGTTAGATCTAGGATTAGGGTTAGGGCTAGGGTTAGGGCGAGGGTTAGGGTTAGGGCTAGAGTTTGGTTTGGGGCTAGTGTTGGGGCTAGGGTTAGGGTTAGGGCTAGGGTTAGGGTTGGGGTTAGGGTTAGGGCTAGGGTTAGGGTTAGAGTTGGGGCTAGGGTTAGGGTTAGAGTTGGGGCTAGGGTAAGGGTTAGAGTTGGGGCTAGGGTTAGGGTTGAGGCTAGAGTTAGGGTTTGGATTACATTTACGATTGGGATTAGGGTTAGGGGTGTGTTGGAGTTAGGGGTGTGGTTAGGGTTGGGGTTAGGGATGTGGTTGGGATTAGGGGTGTGTTTGGGCTAGGGTTTCAGTTAGAATTGGGGGCTTCCATTGTTTTGGCACATCAGGGCTCTCCAAACACGACATGGCGTCCGATCTCAATTCCAGACAATTCTGCGTTGAAAAAGTAAAACAGTGCTCCTTCCCTTCCGAGCTCTCCCGTGCGCCCAAACAAAGGTTTACCCCAGCATATGAGGTATCAGCGTACTCAGGACAAAGTGGACAACAACTTCTGGGGTCCAATTTCTTTTGTTACTCTTGGGAAAATAAAAATGTGGGGGGCTGCGTTATAAACTGTAGTGAAATACTTGGGGGTTCAAAGTTCTCACAACACATCTAGATCAGTTCCTTTGGGGGTCTAGGTTCCAATATGGGGTCAGTTGTTGGGAGGTTCTACTGTTAGGTACATCAGGGGCTCTGCAAATGCAACCTGTCGCCTGCAGACCATTCCATCTAAGTCTGCATTCCAAATGGTGCTCCTTCCCTTCCGAGCTCTGCCATGGGCCCAAACGGTGGTTACCCCCACATATAGGGTATCAGCGTACTCAGGACAAATTGTACAACAACTTCTGGGGACCAATTTATCCTGTTACCCATGGGAAAATACAAAACTGGGTGTTAAAGATAATTTTTGTGGAAAAAAAATGATTTTTTATTTTCACAGCTGTGCGTTATTAACTGTAGTGAAGCACTTGGTGGTTCAAAGTTCTCACAACACACTTAGATAAGTTCCTTTGGGAGTTTATTTTCTAATATAGGGTCACTTGTGGGGGGTTTCTACTGTTTAGGTACATTAGGGGCTCTGCAAATTCAATGTGACACCTGCAGACCATTCCATCTAAGTCTGCATTTGAAATGGCGCTCCTTTCCTTCCGAGCGCTGCTATGCACCCAAACGGTGGTTACCCCCACATATGGGGTATCAGCTTACTCAGAACAAATTGCACAACAACTTTTGGGGTCCAATTTCTCCTGTTACCCTTGGAAAAATACAAAACTGCGGGCTAAAAAATAATTTTTGTGGAAAATAAAAGAATTTTTAATTTCACGGCCCTGCATTATAAACTGTAGTGAAACACTTGGGGGTTCAAAGCTCTCACAACACATCTAGATAAAATCCTTAGGGGGTCTACTTTCCAAAATGGCGTCACTTGTGGGGGTTTAAATGTTTAGGCACATCAGGGGCTCCCCAACGCAACATGGCATCCCATCTCAATTCCAGCCAATTTTGCATTGAAAAGTCAAACGGCGCTCCTTCCCTTTCAAGCTCTGCCATGCACCCAAACGGTGGTTTACCCCCACATGTGGGGTAACAGCTTACTCAGGACAAATTGCACAACAACTTTTGGGGTACAATTTCTTCTGGTACCCTTGAGAAAATAAAAAATTGGGGGCAAAAAGTTCATTTTTGGGAAAAAATATTATTTTTTATTTTTACGGCTCTACATTATAAACTTCTGTGAAGCACTTGATGGGTCAAAGTGCTCATCACACATCTAGATAAGTTCCTTAGGGGGTTTACTTTCCAAAATGGTGTCATTTCTGGGGGTCTCAATGTTTAGGCACATTAGTGACTCTCCAAACGCAGCATGGCATCCCATCTCAATTCCAGCCGATTTTGCATTGAAAAGTCAAATAGCACTCCTTCCCTTTTGAGCTCTGCCATGCGCCCAAACAGTGGTTTACCCCAACATATGGGGTATCAGCATACTCAGGACAATTTGTACAACAACTTTTGGGGTCCATTTTCTTCTGTTACCCTTGGTAAAATAAAACAAATTGGAGCTGAAGTAAATTTTTTGTGAAAAAAAATTAAATGTTCATTATTTTTTAAACATTCCAAAAACTCCTGTGAAACACCTGAAGGGTTAATAAACTTCTTGAATGTGATTTTGAGCACCTTGAGGGGTGCAGTTTTTAGAATGGTGTCAAACTTGGGTATTTTCTATCATATAGACCCCTCAAAATGACTTCAAATGTGACGTGGTCCCTAAAAAAAATGGTGTTGTAAAAATGAGAAATTGCTGGTCAACTTTTAACCATTATAACTCCCTAACAAAAAAAATTTTGTTTCCAAAATTATGCTGATGTAAAATAGACATGTGGGAAATGTTACTTATTAAGTATTTTATAAACATACTGATCAACTATGCAATTATTAAACTGCGCGCTGAATCAAAGAAGTGTTGTTTCTTTTTTGTTTAAAAAGTTATAGCTTTATTAATACAAACATACACATAATGAAAATAGTGCCTCTGAACCACAAAAATCACAGTAATGGCAGGTAGGTGCAAAAAAAATCACAATAATAGTAGGTAAATGCTAACTAACATTCCAAATAGAAAAGTTGCAAATTATGAAGTATTTTGTGTGACATATCTCTGTGATTTAAGGGCATAAAAATTCAAAGTTGGAAAATTGTGAAATTTTCTAAATTTTCGCCAAATTTCCATTTTTTTCACAAGTAAATGCAGGTAATATCAAAGAAATTTTATCACTATCATGAAGTACAATATGTCTCGATACAAAAATGTCAGAATCACTGGGATCCGTTGAAGCATTCCAGAGTTATAACCTCATAAATGGACAGTGGTCAGAATTGTAAAAATTGGCCCGGTCATTAACGTGCAAACCACCCTCATGGCTTAAGGGGTTAAGAGATCGGGAGCGAGCATGCGTGCGACCTAAGAACCCTGCCTGGGAACTTGCTGGCCACACGCCAGGAAGAAGGAGAGGAAGGTGGGGCAGGAGCTGCATTCAGACAGTGTGAAGCCGGCACAGAGCGGGAGTGCTGATGGGGACCCCTAGGAGGTACAGGAAACGGACCGGGTGTAACAGTATCCTCCTCTTTACGCCCCCTCTTTTTCAAGCTTGAAAATAATTTTTTTCAGAAGAAGCGGAGCTCGGATATTCTCCCTAGGCTCCCATGACCTCTCCTCAGGCCCGAAGCCCCTCCGATCCACCAAAAAATAGATCTTACCCCTTATCGTTTTAGTGGCCAAGATATTCTCTACCTCAAAAACATCCTCCTCACTGATGGGATCTGGAGTGGAACCAGGGTCTTTAAAAAAAGAACTCAAAAACACAGGTTTGAGGAGGGAAAAATGGAAAGAATTAGGCACATGTAAAGAAGCTGGCAATTTCAATTTGTCGAGACAGCGTTGATTTGTTTCAGAACTTCAAATGGACCGATGAAGTGGGGACCCAGTTTGTAAGAGGGCATCTTCAGACGGATATACTCAGAGGAGAGCCATACCTTATCTCCAGGCCAAAAGGAGGGAGCATCCAGACATCTTTTGTCCACATGCTTCTTCATACGTAGAGAAGCTTTCTCTAAGGCAACCTTGGTGTCGCTCCATACTTTCGAGAATTCTTCAGTAAAGGTATCAGCTGCAGGAACACCAGAAGACCCTGTCAGGACTCTGAACATTTTTTTTTACCTTTTGTGCATTACTGCCCTTTTCCAAGATGGCGTCTTTGGTCTCATGTGCACTGTGTCTTCCTGCTATAAAACTCCACCCCAGCCTTCAGTCTGTGCTAGAGTATTCTGCCTTGCATCCAGCTCCTGACCTCTGGTGACTCCCTGGCTATATACCTGCTCCTGTGAACCTGTGGGGCTATCCTGCTACTCTGCTCTGAGTTCCTGCTGCATACACCAGTTCCAGTAATCCTTCTTCATCTGCTGCTCGTGTTTACTTCAATCTGCATTTGCTGGACATGTAAGCTGTTTCTGCTCTGCAAGAACCTGAGACTATTACCAAGGCCTCCCTGGTTGAGCTAAGATATTATTTGAACTGCCTTATAAGCATATCTATCTGTGTTTTGGACTAAGCAAGGACTTATTCGTGTAAAGTATCCTCAAGAATAATTGTGCTTCATAGACTTTCTGCGTGATTGCATTTTCCTCTGAAGTTTCCTATAGACTGCTAAGCTGCATTTAATGTTTACTCCAAGTGTTGTGGACTTGAGTTTCTCTCTGCACCTGTTTGAATCCCCGTGTGATAATATAGACTTTACCACTTATAAAACTGTGTCCTGTAGTTGTCTTGTTCCACGCAAAGAGTCTCCTGAGTTATCCCCTATAATTATTACAGACCCAGAGATGGGAAGCGGAATCCTGGGTTGGAGTCCAAACACAATCTGAAAGGGAGATTTACCAGAGGACTCACTTACTTGATTATTGTACGAGAATTCTGCCCAAGGCAGCAACTTGATCCAGTCATCATGATGCACGTTGACGAAGTGACGCAAGAATCCCATCAGAATCTGATTGGTCCTCTCTTCTTGCCCATTGGATTGAGGGTGATAAGCAGAAGTGAAGTCCAGCTCCACTTGTACAGACTTGCAAAGTGCTCTCCAGAACTTGGAGGTGAACTGGACACCCCTGTCGGACACAATGTGGAGAGGAAACCCATGAAGACGGAAGATATGTTGTATGAAATGGTCAGTGAGCTCCAAAGCAGACGGGAGACCAGGTAATGGAACAAAAAGAGCCATCTTAGAAAAACAATCCACCATGACCCAGATGACCGAGCAGCCGGAGGAGATGGGAAGATCAGTAATGAAGTCCATTGCGATGTGCTGCCAGGGTATAGAAGGAAGAAACAGAGGTAATAACCGCCCAGAGGGCAAATGCTTATCTGTCTTCTTGCGAGCAAACGAAGGACAGGCAGCAACATATTCTTGAACATCTTTGCCCATGGTAGGCCACCAGTAGTAATGGGAGATGAGTTGCAGAGTCTTCCTTTGTCCGTCATGACCGGCCAGCTTAGAAGAATGACCCCACCGAAGAACTCGTTTCTGATCCGAAGTAGATACTAGGATCTTTGCTGGAGGGAGTCGAGCAAGATTAAGTGCGGCCACCAGCATCAATCTGGATGGTTCAATAATGTGGTGCGGTCCTTCCACAAAATCAGGAGGCAAAAACGCTCTAGAAAGTGCATTGGCTTTAATGTTCTTATCAGCTGGACGGAAATGAAGCACAAAATTAAATCGAGCAAAAAACAAAGCCCACCGGGCTTGACGAGGATTTAGTCTTTGAGCAGATTGAAGATAAGCGAGATTCTTATGATCTGTGTAAATGACAACCTGATATGCAGCTCCCTCAAGGAGATGACGCCACTCCTGCAGGGCTAACTTGATTGCCAATAACTCTTGATCTCCCATGGAGTAATTTCTCTCAGAAACAGAAAAGACTTTCGAGAAGAATCCACAGGTAACCATCCGACTGGACGATGACTTCTGGGTAAGAACTGTGCCAACACCTATGGAGGAAGCATATACATAAAGCAAGAATTGTTTTTCGGAGTCCGGTCGATGAAGAACGGGTGCGGAGGAGAAGGCATGCTTAAGGGAAGAAAAAGCCTCCTCTGCCTCTGGTGTCCATTCCTTGGCATTAGCGCCTTTCCGGGTCAAGGCAAAAATGGGTGCCACTCGAGTGGAAAAATGTAGAATGAACAAACGATAATAGTTGGCGAACCCCAGGAACCATTGTATTGCCTTCAGACTGCATGGGCGAGGTCACTTAAGAATGGCAGACACCTTCTCCGGATCCATCTTTAAACCAGTAGATGAGACAATATAACCAAGGAAAGGCAGAGAGGATTGCTCAAAGAGACATTTTTCAAATTTAGCATAAAGTCTGCTCTCCCTGAGTTTTTGTAGGACCAGACGTACTTGTCTCCGGTGAGAGGCTAAATATGCAGAGAAGATCAGGATGTCATCCAGGTAAACTACAACACATGAGTAAAGCAGATCTCTGAAAATATCATTGACAAATTCCTGAAAAACTGCAGGTGCATTGCTTAAGCCGAATGGCATTACCAAGTATTCGTAGTGTCCGTCTCGGGTGTTAAAAGAGGTCTTCCATTCGTCTCCCTTATGTATGCGTATCAGATTGTAAACTCCTCTGAGATCCAGTTTGGTGAAAATTTTAGACCCCCTAAGACGATGGAACAATTCTGAAATTAACGGCAACAGATACCTGTTCTTTACCGTAATCTGGTTTAGCCCCCTGTAATCGATACAGGGTCGTAGAGATCCATCCTTTTTCTTCACGAAAAAGAATCCTGCTACAGCGGGTGAGGAAGACTTCCGGATAAATCCTCTGTCCAGGTTCTCCTAAATGTAATCAGACATGGACTGAGTCTCTGCTTGAGAAAGGGGATAAATACGTCCTCGAGGAGGCGACGCACCGGGATGCAAATCAATGGGGCAGTCATGCGACCTGTGTGGAGGTAATTTCTCTGCCTCCTTTTTCGTGAAGACATCAGTGAAGGACCAGTAAGAAGAAGGCAAACCCGGCAGGGCTTTAGGTTCTACCGGAGGAAGAACAGGACTAACCGGAATGATACATTGATCCAAGCAGGAATCTCCCCAGCGCAGGACCTCTCCCGTCTTCCAAATTAGAACAGATTCATGCTTCCGGAACCAAGGTAGACCTAGAAGCAAGGGGTGAGACAAATCTGGCAACACATAAAAATGGATTTTTTCAGAATGAGTTAGACCCACCCGGAGTTCCAAGGGCACAGTCTGGAACTGTACGGACTCCAACAGGGGTCTGCAATCCACAGATGTTACCTTCAACGGTTCTGGTAAATGCTGGACTGGAATATGATAATGATCCACTACTGCCTGTCGAATGAGGTTCCCCGCAGCACCAGAATTCAGGTGACAGAACTTTGAAAATTTTGTCTTGCTGAAGGCCACGGAGACTGTTATTTGCAGAGCTGGAGAGGGATGAACCTTACCTAGGGTAGCCTCTCCTACAGACCCTAGGCACTGGAGTTTCCCAGTCTCTTAGGACAAGAGCGGATATAATGCTTGGCACTGCCACAGTAGAAAGAGCTCCTCTCTACGCGACACACCTCCTGGCGACGGGTGACCAAATTTACTCGATCCACCTCCATAGCCAACGGAGCAGGAGACATAGTTGGAGAGTTGGCAGATTTTGGAGCACAAGCCACCTGGTGATTAGATTCTTTTTCACAACTGATCTCATTGGACTGCTCCTGAAACCATAGATCTACCCAAACTGCCAGGGAAATCAGGTCATCCAGGTGAGTAGGCAAGTCTCGTCCCGCCAGTTCATCCTTAATTTTTCCAGAAAGCCCCTGCCAGAAGGTAGCCACCAAAGCCTCATTGTTCCAGGACAGTTCAGACTCCAGGGAATGGAACTGCACTGCATACTGAGCCACAGTAAGAGCTTCCTGTGGTAGTTGAAGAAGAGCAGAAGCCGTTGACGCAGTATGACCAGGTTTGTCAAAGGTCCTGCGGAATGCTTCTAGAAAAGACTGGAGTTTAGTAACCAATGGATCCACCCTCTCCCACAACGGATTCATCCAGGCGAGCGCTTCTCCATCTAGGTGGGACATGATGAAGCCAACCTTGGCCTGATCAGAAGCAAACTTATGCCCCAACAGTTCGAAGTGCAGTGTGCACTGATTTATGAACCCTCGACACAAAACTGGATCAACTCGGAAGCGGGTGGGAGTCGCTAAGCGAGAATCTTTACTTGCTGTGCAGTTAGATACCTGAACACTGGTGGCAGGAGCAGATGCAGTCAGAGAAGCCAGACTATCCAGGTGAGCAGAAACGTTGTGCAGGATAGGCATGATTTTGTCCTGTTGCTCCCTCAGCTGGGAGACCTCCTGACGTAACTCCATGGTTGGTGATTTCTGGGATCCAGCGGGTTCCATGGCCGGAGCAATCTGTAACGAATGGAAATGGAGGCACAGAAGTTCACATTCATATTTATTGAGGTAGATGTGGAACCACTAGACCACGGTCCGGGGGGCTCCGAAGGGGGCGTTACTGTGTGACCCCCAGACACCGGTAGTAAGTCCCCTCGAACAGGGACAGAGTGGAATCTCTGGTGGACACGGGTGCTAGACCCCGAACTCGTGGCGGCTGTCCCAGTGGAACAGATGGACAAGCATAGTTAGCGGATGCTGCAGAGCTGGCCGGAAGATACCGGGTGCTTGAATTGTAGCTGGTACCGGGAGTGCTGGCGAAGTCCAGAAGAGTGGCTGGCAGACTGGTGGGACTAGATGGGTCCAGCATAGACAGTGCGGCTGCAGTCCAGATATACTGGGTAACAGGTTGCAGAGGCTCTGTGGAGACAGACAGTGTAAATGGAGTACTTGGCAGGTATTTCAGAAACAGAAATGCATGTTAACAGGAACCGGAAGTTAGCAACAGTGGATATTTGTTGCTCTGGCACCCTCCCTAAGGTGGAGGAGCTAGAAATAGTAACCAGCGACACGCTATTGGTTAGAGGCAACTTTTGGAAAATGCACACTGTCTCTTTCAGAGACCGGGAGCGAGCACGAGTGCGACCTAAGAACCCTGCCTGGGAACCTGATGGCCACACGCTAGGAAGCAGGAGAGGAAGGAGGGGCAGGAGCTGCATTCAGACAGCATGAAGCCGGCACAGAGCAGGAGTCCCGATGGGGACCCCTAGGAGGTACAGGAAACTGACCGGGTGTAACACATACCAGAATAGGGATTAGGGGAAAATGCATTCTGGGCTTATACTCGAGTCAATAAGTTTTCCCAGCTTTTCAAGGCAAAATTAGGTGCCTCGGCTTATACTCGGGTTGACTTATACATGAGTATGTATGGTATCTTCACGTCCTACCACATAATTCTTCCAGAAGCAGACTGAAAAGGTCACTCCACTACTGTGTCATATGAAAAACTAGTCTATTTTCATAGATATAGCTGCTCAAATTCAGGCAGATTATATATATATATATATATATATATATATATGTTGCGCGCCCCACTTATCAGTTTCTGAATTTCCACAAAAATGTAAAATAACCAATACATTTTGTTCAACTTCACAATTGTGTTCCACTTATTGATTTTTTACCAAAAAATCTTTATGTGTGAAGCATTGTATGTGGGAAAAGGTTGAACAGCTCCAGGGTGCCAAATACTTTTTGCAAGGCACTATATATATATATATATATATATATATATATATATATATATATATGTGTATATATATAGTTATATGAAAAAGTTTGGGCACCCCTATTAATCTTAAGCTTAATGTTTTATAAAAATTGTTTTTTTTGCAACAGCTATTTCAGTTTCATATATCTAATAACTGTTGGACACAGTAATATTTCTGCCTTGAAATGAGTTTTATTGTACTAACAGAAAATGTGCATTCTGCATTCAAACAAAATTTGACAGGTGCATAAGTATGGGCACCTCACCAGAAAAGTGACATTAATATTTAGTAGATCCTCCTTTTGCAAAAATAGCAGCCTCTAGTCTCTTCCTGTAGCTTTTAATGAGTTCCTGGATCCTGGATGAAGGTATTTTTAACCATTCCTCTTTACAAAACAATTCCAGTTCAGTTAAGTTTGATGGTCGCCGAGCATGGACAGCCCTCTTCAAATGATCCCACAGATGTTCAATGATATTCAGGTCTGGGGACTGGGATTGCCATTCCAGAACAGTGTAATTGTTCCTCTGCATGAATGCCTGAGTAGTCTTGGAGCGGTGTTTTGGATCATTGTCTTGCAGAAAGATCCATCCCCTGCTTAACTTCAACTTTGTCACTGATTCATGAACATTATTGTCAAGAATCAGCTGATACTGAGAGGAATCCATGCGTCCCTCAACTGTAACAAGATTCCCGGTGCCGGCATTGGCCACACAGCCCCAAAGCATGATGGAACCTCCACCAAATTTTACTGTGGGTAGCAAGTGTTTTTCTTGGAATGCTGTGTTTTTTTGCCACCATGCATAATGCCTTTTTGTATGACCAAACAACTCAATCTTGGTTTCATCAGTCCACAGGACCTTCTTCCAAAAAGAAATTCGCTTCTCCAAATGTGCTTTTGGATACCTCAGCCGACTCTGTTTGTGGCGTGCTTGCAGAAACGGCTTCTTTCGCATCACTCTCCCATACAGCTTCTCCTTGTGCAAAGTGCACAGTGACACCATCTGCAGCAAGCTGATGCTGCAGCTCTCTGGAGGTGGTCTGAGGATTGTCCTTGACTGATCTCACCATTCTTCTTCTCTGCCTTTCTGATGTTTTTCTTGGCCTGCCACTTCTGGCCTTAACAAGAACTGTACCTGTGTTCTTCCATTTCCTTACTATGTTCCTCACAGTGGAAATTGACAGGTTAAATCTCTTAGACAGTTTTTTGTATCCTTTCCCTGAACAACTATGTTGAATAATCTTTGTTTTCAGATCATTTGACAGTTGTTTTGAGGAGCCCATGATGCCACTCTTCAGAGGAGATTCAAACAGGAGAACAACTTGCAAGTGGCCACTTTAAGTAGCTTTTCTCATGATTGCATACACCTGGCTATGAAATTCAAAGCTCAATGAGGTTACAAAACCAAAAAAAGTGCTTTAGTAAGTCAGTAAAAAGTAGGTTGGAGTATTTAAAACAAGAAAATGATAAGGGTGCCCATACTTATGCACCTGTCAAATTTTGTTTGAATGCAGATTGCACATTTTCTGTTAGTACAATAAACCTCATTTCAAGGCAGAAACATTACTGTGTCCAACAGTTATAAGATATATGAAACTGAAATAGCTGTTGCAAAAAAAAACAATTTTTATAAAACATTAAGCTTAAGATTAATAGGGGTGCCCAAACTTTTTCATATAACTGTATACAGTACAGACCAAAAGTATGGACACACCTTCTCATTTAAGGATTTTTCTGTATTTTCATGACTATGAAAATTGTACTTTCACACTGAAGGCATCAAAACTATGAAATAACACATGTGGAATTATATACTTAACAAAAAAGTGTGAAACAACTGAAATTATGTCTTATATTCTTGGTTCTTCAAAGTAGCCACCTTTTGCCATGCTGGTTCAGTATGCCTTCAATTTTGAGTAAATCCCCAAGAGTGTCACCAGCAAAGCACCCCCACACCATCACACCTCCTCCTCTATGCTTCACGGCAGGAACCAGGCATGTAGAGTTCATCCGTTCACCTTTTCTGCATAGCACAAAGACATGGTGGTTGGAACCAAAGATCTTACATTTGGACTCATCAGACCAAAGCACAGATTCCCACTGGTCTAATGTCCATTCCTTGTGTTCTTTAGCCCAAACAAGTCTCTTCTGCTTGTTGCCTGTCCTTAGCAGTGGTTTCCTAGCAGCTATTTTACCATGAAGGCCTGCTGCACAAAGTCTCCTCTTAACAGTTGCTGTAGAGATGTGTCTGCTGCTAGATCTCTGAGTGGCATTGGCCTGGTCTCTAATCTGAGCTGCTGTTAACCTGCGATTTCTGAGGCTGGTGACTCAGATAAACTTATCCTCAGAAGCAGAGATGACTCTCGGTCTTCCTTTTCTGGTGCGGTCCTCATGTGAGCCAGTTTCTTTGTAGCGCTTGATGGTTTTTGCAACTGCACTTGGGGACACTTTTAAAGTTTGCCAATTTTTCAGACTGACTGACCTTCATTTCTTAAAGTAATGATGGCCACTCGTTTTCTTTACTTAGCTGTTTTTTTCTTGCCATAATACAAATTCTAACAGTCTATTCAGTTGGACTATCAGTTGTGTATCCACCAGACTTCTGCACAACACAACTGATGGTCCCAACCCCATTTATAAGGCAAGAAATCCCACTTATTAAACCTGACAGGGAACACCTGTGAAGTGAAACCATTCCCGATGACTACCTCTTGAAGCTCATCAAGAGAATGCCAAGAGTGTGCAAAGCAGTCATCAAAGCAAAAGTTGGCTACTTTGAAGAACCTAGAATATAAGTCATAATTTCAGTTGTTTCACACTTTTTTTGCTAAGTATATAATTCCACATGTGTTAATTCATAGTTTTGATGCCTTTAGTGTGAATTTACAATTTTCATAGTCATGACAATACAGAAAAACCTTTAAATGAGTAGGTGTGTCCAAACTTTTGGTCTGTACTATACAATGCCTACAAGTAGTATTCAACCCCCTGCAGATTTAGCAGGTTTCATAAGATGAAAATAAGTTAGAGCCTTCAAACAAGAGTAGGATTTATTAACAGATGCATAAATCTTACAAACCAAAAAGTTTTGTTGCTCAGTTAAATTTTATAAATTTTAAACATAAAAGTGTGGGTCAATTATTATTCAACCCCTAGGTTTAATATTTTGTGGAATAACCTTTGTTTGCAATTACAGCTAATAATCGTCTTTTATAAGACCTGATCAGGCCGGCACAGGTCTCTGGAGTTATCTTGGCCCACTCCTCCATGCAGATCTTCTCCAAGTTATCTAGGTTCTTTGGGTGTCTCATGTGGACTTTAATCTTGAGCTCCTTCCACAAGTTTTCAATTGGGTTAAGGTCAGGAGACTGACTAGGCCACTGCAACACCTTGATTTTTTGCCTCTTGAACTAGGCCTTGGTTTTCTTGGCTGTGTGCTTTGGGTCATTGTCTTGTTGGAAGATGAAATGATGACCCATCTTAAGATCCTTGATGGAGGAGTGGAGGTTCTTGGCCAAAATCTCCAGGTAGGCCGTGCTATCCATCTTCCCATGGATGCGGACCAGATGGCCAGGCCCCTTGGCTGAGAAACAGCCCCACAGCATGATGCTGCCACCACCATGCTTGACTGTAGGGATGGTATTCTTGGGGTCGTATGCAGTGCCATCCAGTCTCCAAACGTCACGTGTGTGGTTGGCACCAAAGATCTCGATCTTGGTCTCATCAGACCAGAGAACCTTGAACCAGTCATTCTCAGAGTCCTCCAAGTGATCATGAGCAAACTGTAGATGAGCCTTGACATGACGCTTTGAAAGTAAAGGTACCTTACGGGCTCGTCTGGAACGGAGACCATTGCGGTGGAGTACGTTACTTATGGTATTGACTGAAACCAATGTCCCCACTTCCATGAGATCTTCCCGGAGCTCCTTCCTTGTTGTCCTTGGGTTAGCCTTGACTCTTCGGACAAGCCTGGCCTCGGCATGGGAGGAAACTTTCAAAGGCTGTCCAGGCCGTGGAAGGCTAACAGTAGTTCCATAAGCCTTCCACTTCCGGATGATGCTCCCAACAGTGGAGACAGGTAGGCCCAACTCCTTGGAAAGGGCTTTGTACCCCTTGCCAGCCTTGTGACCCTCCACGATCTTGTCTCTGATGGCCTTGGAATGTTCCTTTGTCTTTCCCATGTTGACCATGTATGAGTGCTGTTCACAAGTTTGGGGACGGTCTTAAATAGTCAGAAAAGGCTGGAAAAAGAGATAATTAATCCAAACATGTGAAGCTCATTGTTCTTTGTGCCTGAACTACTTCTTAATACTTTAGGGGAACCAAACAGAATTCTGGTGGGTTGAGGGGTTGAATAATAAATGACCCTCTGAAAAGACTTTTCACAATTTAAAAAAAAAATAAACAAATAAATAACATTCTTTTTTGCTGCAGTGCATTTCACACTTCCAGGCTGATCTACAGTCCAAATGTCACAATGCCAAGTTAATTCCAAATGTGTAAACCTGCTAAATCTGCAGGGGGTTGAATACTACTTGTAGGCACTGTATATATATATATATATATGTACATACATACAGTTATATGACCTGTAGAAGTGCCGACCGGGCGTGAAACAGCTGTCGTCCTCATCTGTTCACTCCTCACTCCACCGCACTCCCCCATGCCGTGAAGATTTATGTCTACATGAGCTTTAATAAAGACAAGCTTTGCATCACAGGACCGGTGAGTGTTGCCGTGTTTTGTTCTTATCGCTCGGATAATTCATAGTTTTGATGCCTTCAGTGTGAATGTACAATTTTCATAGTCATGAAAATACTGAAAAATCTTTAAATGAGAAGGTGTGTCCAAACTTTTGGTCTGTACTTTATATATATATATATATATATAAAAGCAAATTAGAAAAGATCCGGCACTCACCCAGTTGCAGTGAAGAAAATGTCCTTTCTATTCACCATCCAACGGTTACTGACATTTTACTGACAGGCGGCAGGTGTGCATGAGGGTGCGGGGAGAGAGATGTAGACAACGGCCGTTTCGCTCGCATAGCGCTTCTACAGGTCCAAGTGGACAAAGAATGGAGAGGTCTGTAATTTTTATCACAGGTGCACTTCAAATGTGAGATAGAATATAAAAATATAGAAAATCACATTATAAGATTTTTACTTAATTAATTTGCATTTTATTGCCTGAAATAATTATCTGATCACCTACCAACCAGCAAGAATTTTGGCTCTCACAGACCTGTTAGTCTTTCTTTAAGAAGCCCTCCAACTCTGCACTCATTACCTGTATTAATTGCACCTGTTTGAACTCATTACCTATATAAAAGCCACCTGTCCACACACTCAATCAATCAATCAATCAATCACACTCCAACCTTTTCACCATGGCCAAGTCAATAGAGTTGTCTAAGGACACCAGGAACAAAATTGAAGACTTGCACAAGGCTGTGATAGGCTACAAGACAATTGGTAAACAGCTTGGTGAGAAGGCAACAACTGTTGAAATTATTGGAAAATGGAAGAAACACAAGATGACTGTGAATCTTCTCGCCTCGTGGGGTAAAGATGATTTTGAAAACGGTCAGGAATCAGCCAAGAACTAGACAGAAGGACCTGGTCAATAGCCTGAAGGGATCTGGGACCACAGTCTCAAAAATTACCATTAGTACCACACTCTATCGTCATGAATTAAAATCCTACAGGTCCCCCTGCTCACGCCAGCAATTTCCAGGTCCATTTTAAGGTCACCAATGACAATCTGGATGATACAGAGGAGACATTAGAGAAGGTTATGTGATCAGATGAGACCAAAATATAAATTTTTTGGTATCAACTCCACTCACTGTGTTTGGAGGAAGACAAAGGATGAATACAACCCCAAGAACAACATCCCAAATGTGAAGCATGAAGTATCATACTTTGGGAGTGCTTTTCTGCAAAGGGGACAGGACGATGGCACCGTATTGAAGGAAGGATGGATGAGGTCATGCATTGGTCAACATCCTTCTTCTCTTATTAAGAGCATTGAAGATGGGTCGTGGCTGGGTCTTCCAGCATGACAATGACCAGAAACACACAACACGGGCAACTAAGGAATGGCTCTGCAAGAAGCATTTCAAGTTACTGGAGTGGCCTAGCCAGTCTCCAGAACTGAACCCAATATAAAATCTTCGGAGGGAGCTGAAAGTTAATGTTGCCTAGCGACAGCCCCGAAACCTGAAAGATCTGGCCAAGATTTTAATGGATGAATGGGCCAAAATTCCTGCTGCAGTGTGTGCAAACGTAGTCAAAAACTACAGGAAATGTCAGAGCTTTGTAATTTCAAACAAAGATTTTTGTACTAAAAGATAAGCTCTGTTTTATATTGTATAAAATACTTATTTCATGCTATAAAATGCAAATTGATTATGTAAAAATCACACTGAGCACACGTGACAGAGTTTGGAGATACCGTGGAGAACATTCTGCTGCCTGCAACATCCTCCAGCATGACAACTGGTCAGTAATGATGTGGGGAGGCATTTCTTTGGAGAGCCGCACAGCCCTCGATGTGCTAGCCAGAGGTACCCTGACTGCCATTATGTACCAGGATGAGATCCTCAGACCCATTGTGAGAACATATGCAGGTGCAGTGGGCAGCCTCGGGTTCCTTCGGATGCATGACAATGCTATGCCTCATGTGGCAGAAGTCTGTCAGCAGTTCCTGCATGATAAAGACATTGATGCTATGGACTGGTCTGCCCATTCCCCAGAACTGAATCCAATTGAGCACATCTGGGACATCATGTCTCATTCCATCCACTTACCTTGCGCCACAGACTCTCTAGGAGTTGGCTGATGTTTTAATCCAGGTCTGGGATGAGTTCCTTCAGGAAAACATCTGCTGCCTCATCAGGAGCATGCCCAGGCATTGAAGGGAGGTCAGACAGGCACGTAGAGGCCACACACAAACAACTGAGCATAATTTCTTTGTTTTGAGGCATTTCCACTGAAGTTGGACCATTTTTATGTTTTATTGTTCTCAACACATTCTACTATATAATGAATAAAGATTTTCAACTGGGATATTTCATTCAGTGTTATCTAGGATGTGTTAATTTAGTGTTCACTTTATTTTTTGTGAGCAGCGTATATACACATGAACAGTACTGTGTGTCAGGACTCTGAACATTTTTTACCTTTTGTTCATTACTGCCCTTTTCCAAGATGGCGTCTTTGGTCTCATGTGCACTGTGTCTCCTGCTATAAAACTCCACCCCAGCCTTCAGTCTGTGCTAGAGTATTCCGCCTTGCATCCAGCTCCTGACCTCTGATTACTCCCTGGCTATACACCTGCTCCTGTGAACCTGTGTGGTGATCCTGCTACTCTGCTCTGAGTTCCTGCTGCATACACAAGTTTCCAGTAATCCTCCTTCATCTGCTGTTCGTGTTTACTTCCATCTGCATTTGCTGGTCATGTAAGCTGTTGCTGATTTGCAATAACCTGAGACTATTAACCAGGCCTCCCTGGTTGAGCTAAGATATGATTTGAACTGCCTAATAAGTGTATCTATCTGTGCCTGGACTAAGACAAGGATTTATTCGTGTTAAGTATCCTCAAGAATAACTGTGCTTCATAGACTTTCTGCTTGATTGCATTTTCCTCTGAAGTTTCCTATAGACTGCTAAGCTGCGTTCATTATTTTCACCAAGTGTTGTGGACTTGAGTTTCTCTCTGCACCTGTTTGAATCACCGTGTGATAATATAGACTTTACCACTTATAAAACTGTGTCCTGTAGTTGTCTTGTTCCACGCAAAGAGTCTCCTGAGTTATCCCCTATAATTTTTACACTGTGCAAACATTTTAGGCAGGTGTGGAAAAATTCTATAAAGTAAAAATGCTTGCAAAATTGGAAATAGTTTGTTTTTTATCAAATAGCAAAATGCATAGTGAAATAACAAAAGATAATTCTAAATTAATGCACTACTCTTTCCCTTCAGAACAACATCACTTCCAGAACTCCTTTTTTTATACTTTTTAATGACATTGGCTCTAGGTGAATGCCGCTCTTGTCTATTTTCTCAATACAATTACAGTGCTATCCAACTTATTGATTTTTTTTTACATTTTACTACTTTTGCACAAGAAAATCACCAGATTCCATTTTTGTATATTCCCATTTTATCTCTCCTTTTTTTACTAGAGCCATAACTTTTTTACTTTTCTGTCTGCATAGATATATGAGGGCTTGTTTTCTGTTGGATAAGTTGTGTTTTTGAATGATTCAACTCATTTTTTCACATAGTGTATTGAAAAGAAAACAAACAAAAATCATAGTATAGTGGTAATATGAAAAACTGCAATTCTGACATTTTTTTGGGGAATTGTTTTCACATAGTACACTGTGTAGTAAAAATGACCTAATATTGTGCTTGTCCATGTCAGTACAATAATGATGATAGTAAACATGTCCAGTGTATCTTATTTTTATAGAAAAAATCTGAATTTTTTGGTGTCAACATTTTCTGAGACTCGTAAAATTTACATTTTCCGAAATACATAACATTTACATTTTCCAAGGAGCTATTTGAGATTAGAGATGAGCAAATATTTCAGTGCTTGGTTTGGATTATGATCTCCAATTTATTCGTCGAATATTGGCCGAACGCCATTCAAGTCGATGGAAGGCAAAAACAAATGCATGCACAACACCTTCTAATGGCCCCAAAAGCTGTAAAAACACATCAAATGAGGGGCAGACACCAGGAAAGTGGCCTCAATTCACTGACTGTACAAATTGTAGCATTGGACTGCAGCAATCAGCCATGCATGAGGTATTGTGGTCTAGGCCAGCATTTACAGCTTTCAACTGAATGTTAAAATAAGATGAGGTGGGTGAGGGATTGGTGTAGACCTGCTTTACTGGGAGCCCTGATACTACATGCAACAGCTCAACCTGCTTTCATGCTCAACCCCACTTAGTGGGCACAAATATCTGTTTCGTAGACTGCTATTCTCAGAAAAATCTAAGGATGGTAACATGGATAATTGTGTCCAAGGGAGTGGAGACCTGATGGTCTCAGAGGCCTATTGCTACAGGCAACAGGCATGAAGGAGACCCAACCAGAAGTCCACACATTTACAAAAATTTGTGGCAGACACCAACAAAGTGGCATCAATTGCAACAGAGTAGAACTAGTATAGTGGGGATCGACAAATCTTCCACTATAGACAACCCAGCAGATGGAGACTATAACAGGCAAGGTGGTGGAACTATTGTTCCGTATACACTTGAAAGCCAGCAGGGGCGTAACTAGGTGACCTACCAAATTCCAACTCAGATACATGGCAGCAGCAGAAGCTGTGACCCAAGGAGGGACAAGAGGTAGCACCAGGTGCTACTCTATGGCTGACCTACAGGAGGTGGCAACTGACACCATACAGTGGGTAGCCAGATAATGCCTGAAGGAGAGATGAAAAATGCAGGCAGGAACTATAGGGCCTTTGGAACCACAGCTTGAAATGGGATCGGCTGAGGAACAGAAAAGTAGTGGCAGGTGTAGGCTGGACTGGATAATGGTCAGAAGAACCAGTCAGGTAAAAACAGATGAGTACAGGGTAGACAAGCAGATGAGCTGACCTGAGGAACCTGAAAACTAGCAAGCATGCAAGACAAACTGACAACATAGCTCAGGCACCTCCATATTCGAGGAGCAGCCAGATTGTAAGCGGTCAAAGAGGGAGCAAGAGGAGAGGTGGGAGGACAGTTCAAAATGGAGGTGTTGTTCCAGTACTTTGGAGGAGGCATAGGGAAAATATTATATGGGGTGATAGCTAGACACAGAGGATGAGTCAGGGGTGGGCTTTTTAATGATGGGTGTGATTGAGGTATGTTTCAATCAGGAGTGAAGACACCAGTTGTTAGTGACAGGTTGAAGAGGTGGGTTAGGCTTGGATGAAGACTTTGGTAAGGTTTGGAATGAAGTCAGACATTATTGTTTCAAGTTCATAGTTGGTGAGGCAAAGTCTTCAGCTGAGATGAAGGGAGAGGGAGGGAGAGCTAGTTGACACAAGAGAGAATTGAAAGTACTGAATAGCTATTTAGGTTTGTGAGACAGGTATGATGTAAAGGATGAGAAGTCGGTTTGTTTTGCTGCAGTGAGGAATTGCGCAGCATTTTTACAACTTCTGTTACTGGACGAGCTACTCCACTCCCTTTCTTTGGCAGCCATACAGTGGTATGCTTTAGAGATGAGGGCCAGAAAGAACATGTGCTTCAGTAGATGGCATGCGCTGCATCAAGTGGCCTCTTCTCCTCTTCCTCCACTATGACATCACACACAGTAAAGTCCTCAGTGGTGGCACTCCAATTACCCTAGTTTTACCTCACATGACAACTCTCGAACTGCCCAATAGACTGTTGGGAACCACAGATGTCTGAGTCTGCAGATCTCTACACACATTGAATGCCGTGGGCATTGGAAGTTTACTCCAAAGATTCACAGTCTCAAGAGGAGGAAATCATCTGCACCAATGGCCACATTTTTTCTCAGTTTGATCCATGGCCGGACAAAGTTGGGTCCGAGCATAATCCAAACCCTCGTCAATAGATGTTAACCTCGTTGCGTGAATATGATCCATTCATGACGAGACTCAGATACTTGAGGCACCAGCAAACTGTACTGTGCTATCAGGGCAGGAAGAGGAGGAGGGTGACTTTTTGGGTGAGGAGTGTGAGAACAGAGAGGATGACAATGAGGTAGTAGATCACACTTGGTGTAAACCCAGAGGCATGCAGCTGAATAGCTCAGCAGAGGAGGAGAAGGAGGAGGAAGACAAGGAGGCTACATAGACACAGAGTTATACAACCACGGCAATCAATGCATCATGAACCTCAAATCTGGCAGTGGACAACAGCATTCATGATTCTGCAGTTGCCTAGCTTGGGTCTTTTTTTCAGACTGGCAAAAATCTTAAAAATCACATTATCTGTCACTTTTTTAAAAACAACATAGCAGTGTAAAAAAAATGAAATGATTTCAGTACTACATGCATGAACTATCACATGCGAGGTCAACATGTGAATCAAGGAATGTCATTCTTCCTCCACCCTCACCGTGACACGTGTTGTCACACAGATCTCCGGCCAAAGAACCTCAACTTGTTTACGCCCTACAGTTGGAGGAACTGAGAGCCTGTGAGCTGATATGGAAGTGGACATGCCTGCTGTTTTTGACTGATTTTACATACCAAGCACACCTCATCTTTCTCAATCCACCATAACATCTACACCTGCACCTCTCTCACAGTCAAGAAGCTTGTCGTTTTCACCCTACTCCACCCTGTGTCAGCACAGCAGTGAGAACTAATTTGTGCAGTTGTGCTCACATAAAAGATTCTCTCCTCTCCAACACATGGCAAAGCTAACAGCTTGAACTTCACCATCTTCAATCTACTAATAATAATAACCCTTATCTATATATCGCAAACAGTCAAAAGTTAAAAATTTTTTGGATAATCAACAATTAAAGCAAAAGTAATGATGACCCTGCTTTTCAGAGCTTACAATCTACAATGAGGTGACACAAATTACAGGTTACAATGATGGTACAACGATATTGATGAAATGGATGGTAAATAAAGGCTGCATGAGCCTATTGGGTACAGTTAATAAACACAACAGAAAAAAGAAACATGCTACAACCGCAGGGATCCACAAATGCAACAATTTTATTAATTACAGTCCTAAACACAGAACACTGGCAAGTTAAAATCATTTAAAACACAGTAGACAAATTACCCAAGAAAATAAATCTCACATGGGGTCTAAACTCCCACTTAATGTACCTCTGTAGTCATAAGCTAATGCCTATAGTACAAAAGTCTGTACCAATATACAATCATTACAACAGTAAATTCACAGACTACTAAGCCAACCGATGGTGCCTGATAACATTATTAGTCTCAAAGCATATAGCATATATTTACCCACACTAGAAGGTCCTGGTGGACATGCTCACAGCCCAACGGTACGCTGTTGTAAAAAGAGGCAATAGGGACGTCAGACCCCCTGTGACCCACCCAACGCGTATCGTCACATAAGTGACTTCATCAGGGGTAATGGTAGTGTGCTGTGCACTAGATACTGGGTTATATACTACTTACTAATAGATGGATCTGGTGCAGCTGTTTGGAGACTCGTGTCCTATGAGGAGGCGAATCATGCATTTCCTTCTCAGCGTCCCGGAAGTAACCACAGCGCATGTCTGTTGGTTACCTAGGTGATAAAATCACCAGGGCTATCTATACTTCTGCCATCATAGAAAACAGCACCCAAATAAGAGATTACGAGGGAGTATTTCTCTCTATAGTCATCTCCCCTAAGAAAAAAAATAAACAAGCGTTATAGAGACTGCCCTGTGTTAGAGGGCCAATCCCCGTAATCCGCTCATCACTGCTTGCCGATAGGTTCTATTGCGCATGTCCCGGGATATCTGAGTCTGTTGCTAAGCGTCCCTGGCAACTCCCGGACGCCATATCTTTCCTGCGCACGCGCCCTACAGTCTGCTGGCGTACCGAGACCTGGAGGTAGACCCGGGTAATGCGCTGCCATGAGGAGCTCACTCACGCAGACGCACCAACCCAGCATACCCCAAGCCTCATAAAGTGTTGTGAATTAGACTTTTTGGCTCCCTCTTGTGGTCACTAGTGGTATGACTCTGGGATTGTCTTTTTTCTGTTTGGCACTCACCTGGGTCGTTAGTCCAGGGGTGTCGCTATATTAACTTCCTGGATCCTTAGTCCAGTGCCTGGCATCGTTGTAATCAGATCCTTCTGTTGCTCCTGTCTGCTGGTCCTGGCTCTTGCAAAATTAAGCTAAGTCTTGCTTCTTTGTTTTTTGAGTTACTTGCTTTGCTACTATTTTTGTCCAGCTTGTACTAAATGTGATTTCTGACCTTGCTGGAAGCTCTAGGGGGCTGGTGTTCTCCCCCCGGCCGTTAGACGGTTCGGGGGTTCTTGAATATCCAGCGTGGATATTTTAATAGGGTTTTTGCTGACCATATAAGTCATTTTACTATATTCTGCTATTAGCTAGTGGGCCTCTCTTTGCTAAATACCTAGCTCATTCTTATGTTTGTCTTTTCCTCTTACCTCACCGTTATTATTTGTTGGGGGCTTGTATCCAACTTTTGGGGTCTTTTCTCTGGAGGCAAGAAAGGTCTTTCTTTTCCCTTCTAGGGTTAGTTAGTTCTCCGGCTGGCGCGAGACGTCTAGAACCAACGTAGGCACATTCCCCGGCTACTTCTATTTGTGGTGCTAGGATTAGATATATGGTCAGCCCAGTTACCACTACCCTATGAGCTGGTTTTTTGTGTTTGCAGACTTGATATTGATTCCTGAGACCCTCTGCCATTGGGGTCATAACAGTATGCCAGGCCTACATTGAATGTTTAATGCATTGTAAAGTGGGATATAAGAAAGGAAATTCTGAATTTTTTTTTTCCTCTCTTCCTCCCCTTTACCTCTGAGTGGCTTGAGCTTGCTGCAGACATGAATGTCCAGACCTTGATTACAAGTGTGGACCAGCTTGCTGCTCGTGTGCAAAGCATACAAGATTTTGTTACCAGTAGTCCTATGTCTGAACCTAAAATACCTATTCCTGAACTGTTTTCTGGAGATGGACCCAGTCAAGGTCCGTGCTATTTATGATTGGACTCAACCCACGTCAGTTAAGAGTCTTCAGAAGTTCTTGGGTTTTGCTAACTTCTACCGTCGTTTTATTGCTAATTTTTCTAGCATTGCTAAACCTTTGACTAGTGTTGAGCATTCCGATACCGCAAGTATCGGGTATCGGCCGATACTTGCGGTATCGGAATTCCGATACCGGGATTCCGATACTTGCCGCGTATCGGATACCGGAATCGGAAGTTCTAAGATTCAAAAAGCAGAAATTCAGCCAATGAGATTGATTCCAAGTGTGGGCACATCCTGTTTAGCATGGAGGGCATGAAACTACTGGCAAGGCTGTGATTGGCTGGTGTAATGATGTCATGATGCAGTTTAAAAGTCGCTGGCGCCATTTTGCGATCACTCTGCTGTGAATTCAGTTAGTGACAGGACGCTGTTTGCTGACTGAGGGACAGTTTAGAGATAGCGATTTGCTTCTTTGTGCTTTCCAAAGGCTAATTTAGCAACCGCTGTGTTCACCTACTATTCACCTTGCTTTTGCCTTGTAGCGCTGTTTTCACAGCGATCTGCAGGGTCTGTGTGTGTGTGTGTGTGAGTGCAGCCCAGTCTCCAGTCTGAGTGCAGCCACATAGGCCATCCATAGTTGGTTGTATTCAGTTCAGGGAGGGTGGTTCATTGCCTCATACTGTTCCTTTTTTTTTTTTTTTTCCCAAGTAGTGTAGTCTGCTGCTAATTTATTCAAAAAAATCCTATTAGTGTCTTTCCACCCGTCTCCAGCTAATTTGTGGAAAAACACTACATAGGATAAAGTAGAGGAGGGTTTTTGGGCCTTGCAGCGCCGTTTACGGCTGTCTGCACGGTCTCCGTGTGACTGCAGCTCGCCCTGTAATCTGTGAGCAGCTGTAGCCTGGTTGTCTCCAGCTCAGGGTTTTTCACTGCGTCATACCGCCAAATCAATTTTCTTTTTTTTCAAAGTAGTGTAGTCTGCTGCTAATTAATTTTAAAAAATCCTATTAGTGTCTTTCCACCCGTCTCCAGCTAATTTGTGGAAAAACACTACATAGGATAAAGTAGAGGAGGGTTTTTGGGCCTTGCAGCGCCGTTTACGGCTGTCTGCACGGTCTCCGTGTGACTGCAGCTCGCCCTGTAATCTGTGAGCAGCTGTAGCCTGGTTGTCTCCAGCTCAGGGTTTTTCACTGCGTCATACCGCCAAATCAATTTTCTTTTTTTTCAAAGTAGTGTAGTCTGCTGCTAATTAATTTAAAAAAATCCTATTAGTGTCTTTCCACCCGTCTCCAGCTAATTTGTGGAAAAACACTACATAGGATAAAGTAGAGGAGGGTTTTTGGGCCTTGCAGCGCCGTTTACGGCTGTCTGCACGGTCTCCGTGTGACTGCAGCTCGCCCTGTAATCTGTGAGCAGCTATAGCCTGGTTGTCTCCAGCTCAGGGTTTTTCACTGCGTCATACTGCCAAATCAATTTTCTTTTTTTTCAAAGTAGTGTAGTCTGCTGCTAATTAATTTAAAAAAATCCTATTAGTGTCTTTCCACCCGTCTCCAGCTAATTTGTGGAAAAACACTACATAGGATAAAGTAGAGGAGGGTTTTTGGGCCTTGCAGCGCCGTTTACGGCTGTCTGCACGGTCTCCGTGTGACTGCAGCTCGCCCTGTAATCTGTGAGCAGCTATAGCCTGGTTGTCTCCAGCTCAGGGTTTTTCACTGCGTCATACCGCCAAATCAATTTTCTTTTTTTTCCAAATAGTGTAGTCTGCTGCTAATTTATTCAAAAAAATCCTATTAGTGTCTTTCCACCCGTCTCCAGCTAATTTGTGGAAAAACACTACATAGGATAAAGTAGAGGAGGGTTTTTGGGCCTTGTAGCGCCGTTTACGTCTGTCTGCACGGTCTCCGTGTGACTGCAGCTCTATCTGTTGTCAGTTCAGCCCCCAAAAAATAAATAAATAATAAAGTTCACCAAACACACCAGTTACACCACTTTACATTTCTGTAGGCCACATTAGCTCATATTAAAGTCTAGTCCACACTTTAGATAATTAGTGCTTCTTATACCTGTTAGGAGGAGTTGCTCAGGAATAAGCACACAAATCCGTTAGTACTTTTCTGCTTATCTTTATCAGTCAACCAAGATGAAGAAGGCAGTGAGTAAGGCACGGGGGCGTGGGAGCCGTCGCGGAGCAGGGAGGGGACGTGGGGATTCTGTGCCTGCTGCGGGCACCGGTGACTCATCAGCACCCACTTTCACCAGGCAACAGTCGTTCATGCGAAGCTTTGTGTCCGAGCGCCGTACACCGCTGCTGCGTGAAGAACAAATTGAAGCTGTTGTCGGATGGATGGCAGCTAATGCATCAACTTCCATTAGTGCCACATCCTCTCAGACACAGAGCACTGGAGAGCAGCCATCTGTCTCTTCACCACCTGCCAAATTGCCCAGGCAGACAGAGAGCCCAGGACAGGAGCCGTCTCTACTTCTGTTCTCTGAATCTCTTGGCTTGGAAACAGGGGGCCAGCCAAGCAGCATTGGAGAAATGGAAGAAGAGGCAGGGTGCAGTGATGCCCAACAGCTTTTTCTGTCTTCCTCTGAAGAGGCGGGTGGGCCAGTGGCTCCGGTCACCACATCGCAGGCCGCATCAGCTGATGATGACACTCAGGTGCCACTTACTGGTGCGTGCTCTGCTGCTGAGACTACCCAGGAGGAGCAGTTGGGGGCAGAGGGTAGTGTAGATGATGAGGTCCTCGACCCATCTTGGCGTGAGGGACAGGAAGGTGGTGGGAGCAGCTCTGAGGAAGAGATTCCCCGTACGGCCCAAAGAGGGAGAGGGAGGGGGAAGACTGCGGATCCTGCAGCCTCCGCTTTGGCACCCGTTAGGAGCATGTCTCTTCCAAAAGCCAAAAAGGGCGCTCCCAAGACTTGCAGTGCCTGGTCCTTTTTTGACACAGTTGCAGATGACATTTGCTATGTCAGATGCAACGTGTGTCATCAAAAAGTCAAAAGAGGGAAAAATGTCAGCAACCTCAATACCTCCAACATGTGGAAACATGTGCGCAACAGGCACCCGGCGGAGTTAGAAAAACACACTGAAGAGGTAGGCCAACCAACAGCGGCAGCTACCACCTCTTCAGCTCGTGTTGCCTCTTCCTCTACCTCACACGCAGCTGGTTCGGCGTCCTCCCAGGATCGCCGTGGAAGAACCTCTGCCCCTGTTGTCCAGAGACCCGCTGTAATTCCACCCGCAGCGCCACTTTCCCAGTCATCCACACACTCCCAGCCCAGTCTACAGCCATCGGTAGTACAGGCATGGGAGAAAAGGCGGCCTTTCTCGTCAAACCACCCACGAGCACAGGCTCTGACTGCAGGCATTGCCAAACTTCTGTCACTGGAAATGCTGTCATTCAGGCTGGTGGAGACTGACAGCTTCCGTGACTTGATGTCATTGGCAGTCCCACAGTACAATGTGCCCAGCCGCTTTTACTTCAGCAGGCAAGCCGTCCCTGCCCTGCAGAAGCATGTGGAGGGACACATAAAACACGCGCTACTGAACGCCGTCAGTAGCAAGGTCCACCTCACCACCGATGCGTGGACCAGTCAACATGGACAGGGGCGATACCTTTCCCTCACTGCCCATTGGGTTAATGTCGTTGAGCCGGGTACAGACCGTGCGAGTGGCGCAGGACGTGTCCTGCCCACTCCAAGGATTGCAGGAATCCATTCTGTACGCATTGACTCCTCCTCTTACACCAGTTCCTCAGAATCATCGCTGCAGGAGCCGTCACAGTCCACCTCCACATGGACCCGTGATGAACGTGTACCTGTTACGACCGACATGAGCACAGCCGTGGCCAAACGTCAACAGGCCGTCTTGAAATTAATTTTCTTGGGGAATCGTAGCCACACAGCGCAGGAGCTCTGGAATGCCATCAAGCAGGAGAGCGATGTGTGGTTTGTGCCAGCGAATCTCCAGCCAGGCATGGTAGTGTGTGATAATGGCCGAAATCTGGTGGCAGCTCTGGGCCTCGGCAACCTCACTCACATCCCATGTCTGGCACATGTGCTCAATTTGGTCGTGCAGAGCTTTTTGAGGGACTATCCGGATCTTGATGCACTGCTGCACAAGGTCCGCCTAGAGTGTGCTCACTTGCGGCGTTCCAGCACGGCAAAAGCGCGCATTGCGGCTCTGCAGCGCCGACACCGCCTGCCGGAACATCGCATCATATGTGACCTACCTACCAGGTGGAATTCCACGTTACATATGTTGGAGCGGTTGTGTGAGCAGCAGCAAGCTGTAATGGAGTACCAGCTGCTTCAGGCGCAAAAAAGTCGCAGTCAGCGCCGTACAGACTTCACAACCACAGAGTGGGCCACTATGAATGACGTCTGCCAGGTTTTGCGTCCCTTTGATTATTCCACGCGGATGGCGAGTGCAGATGATGCACTAGTCAGCATGACTGTCCCCCTTATCTGCCTGCTTGAAAAATCACTGCAAGCGCTAAGGGATGATGTTGTGGAAGAGGTGGAGGATGAGGATTCACCATTTCCATCATCTTCTGGACAGTCAGCGCCACGTGGTTCCTCACAAACGCGTAGGCAGGGGACCGTTTGTGAGGAGGATGAGGAGGAGTCAATGGAGGAGGAAGACATCCGTCCAGAGGAGGGAGTTACACAATTGTCCAGTACTCAGTGTGTACAGCGAGGGTGGGGTGATGACGAGCGGGCAGAGATCACGCCTCCAGCAGGGGACAGCGTTTCTTGGGCAGTTGGCAGTCTGCAGCACATGGTGGATTACATGCTGCAGTGCCTGAGAAACGACCGCCGCATCGCCCACATTCTCAACATGTCTGATTATTGGGTGTTCACCCTCCTCGATCCTCGCTACCGGGACAACGTAGAAAGCCTCATCACACCGTTGAACCGGGAGCGAAAAATGCGGGAGTACCAAGACACACTGGTCAATTCCATCATCTTCTCCATTCCAACTGAGAGAAGTGCTGCTAGTGCATTCCAAAGCAGCTCAGTGCGTCCAGGCCGTGGTGGAGGCTCTGCACAAAGAGGGAGCAGAAGCAGTGCCTCTGCCCAAGGCAAGACCAGTATGGCCGAACTGTGGCACAGTTTTCTGTGCCTGCCACAAAAGTCTACACCATCACAGACGGCTCCAGTCAGCAGGAGGCAACGGTTCCGTCAGATGGTGACAGACTACATGTCTTGCCCTCTTGCTGTACTCCCAGACGGCTCTTCCCCTTTCAAGTTTTGGGTCTCAAAGCTGGATACATGGCCAGAGCTAAGCCAGTATGCATTGGAGGTGCTGTCTTGCCCTGCGGCCAGTGTATTATCGGAACGTGTCTTTAGTGCTGCAGGTGGTGTACTAACTGACCGTCGCATGCGACTATCCTCCGATAACGTTGACCGGCTTACTTTCCTGAAAATGAACAAGGCCTGGATCTCGCCGGAATTTGCCACTCCTCCTCCTGATTGAATAATTAGGTCACTGTATACGTTATCCAGGTCTCCTGTTGTGTTCATCTTTCTACCACCTGAACTTAAATTCCTGGGCTCCAACACCGCCAGTTGAGGCTCAGACGTGCCGTCTGCACAGTCAAAACATACGACCCAGTGTTATTGGGTTTCAGTAACGTCAGCTGATCCCCAGCTGTGTAGCCGGCAATGTGTCATGCGACCGCCACGCTGACACAACAACTGAAATGTAAGGGAATCTGTCCCCCCCCCCCAAGGCGTTTGTTACTGAAAGAGCCACCTTGTGCAGCAGTAATGCTGCCCAAGGAAAAGGTAGCTATTTTTGTTTAGCTCCTTGCACACGCAGAACTTAACACTTATAAAATGTGTCCACTGATACCGTAAAACCGTCCCGGAGGTGGGACTTTCCTTCGTAATGTGACGCAGCCCAGCCGTCATTCCTACCCCCCCGGCGCCGCGCACCGGCTCCTCAGCGTTGTTTTATTCCGTCCAGGAGCCTGCGCTGTTATGTTATCCCGTGGCCAGGCACACTTAGCGCTGCCCGTCTTCTGGCATCATTTGGTGTCTGGATGGCTGCGCCTGTGCGGCCGCGCTGGCAGAGAGCCCGCCTCGCAGTGTCTTCTGATTTAATCCCACTGGGGGCCTGGGATCCATGGACATGCGCAGTGCATATCTGAACCTCCACCTCTCACTCATTTCCCTATGGCTTCTTCAGACTGTTCGGTGTCAGCTGGTCCCTAACAGCATGTCACGGCCGTGACACCGCACAGTCTGAAGAAGCCATAGGGAGATGAGTGAGAGGTGGAGGTTCAGATATGCACTGCGCATGTCCATGGATCCCAGGCCCCCAGTGGGATTAAATCAGAAGACACTGCGAGGCGGGCTCTCTGCCAGCGCGGCCGCACAGGCGCAGCCATCCAGACACCAAATGATGCCAGAAGACGGGCAGCGCTAAGTGTGCCTGGCCACGGGATAACATAACAGCGCAGGCTCCTGGACGGAATAAAACAACGCTGAGGAGCCGGTGCGCGGCGCCGGGGGGGTAGGAATGACGGCTGGGCTGCGTCACATTACGAAGGAAAGTCCCACCTCCGGGACGGTTTTACGGTTGCAGGGGACACATTTTATAAGTGTTTAGTTCTGTGTTTGCAAGGAGCATGATGAAAAGAGCCACCTTTTCCTTTTGCATCTTTTGTGCTGCACAAGCTGGCTCTTTCAGCTACAAACGCCTTGGGGGGGGGTTAAAGGTTCCCTTTCGACTTTCTCAGGCTTCGGCCTACATTGTGTTCCTCTGCTTTTCCACCTGTCCCTGGGCTCCAACACCGCTAGTTGTTGCCTGGTAGTGCTGTACGCACAGTCCCAACAGTCGCTCCTCTGTTATTGGGGTTCAGTAACGTCAGCTGTTCCCCTGCTGTGTGTGTGGCAATCCCTCCTACCTCCTCCAACCTCCTCCTCCTCCACCTGTCCCTGGGCTCCAACACCGCCAGTTGCCGTCCAGAAGTGCTGTACGCACAGTCAACAGTCCCTCCTCTGTTATTGGGGTTCAGTAACGTCAGCTGTTCCCCTGCTGTGTGTGTGGCAATCCCTCCTACCTCCTCCAACCTCCTCCTCCTCCACCTGTCCCTGGGCTCCAACACCGCCAGTTGCCGTCCAGAAGTGCTGTACGCACAGTCAACAGTCCCTCCTCTGTTATTGGGGTTCAGTAACGTCAGCTGTTCCCCTGCTGTGTGTGTGGCAATCCCTCCTACCTCCTCCAACCTCCTCCTCCTCCACCTGTCCCTGGGCTCCAACACCGCCAGTTGCCGTCCAGAAGTGCTGTACGCACAGTCAACAGTCCCTCCTCTGTTATTGGGGTTCAGTAACGTCAGCTGTTCCCCTGCTGTGTGTGTGGCAATCCCTCCTACCTCCTCCTACCTCCTCCTCCTCCACCTGTCCCTGGGCTCCAACACCGCCAGTTGCCGTCCAGAAGTGCTGTACGCACAGTCAACAGTCCCTCCTCTGTTATTGGGGTTCAGTAACGTCAGCTGTTCCCCTGCTGTGTGTGTGGCAATCCCTCCTACCTCCTCCTACCTCCTCCTCCTCCACCTGTCCCTGGGCTCCAACACCGCCAGTTGCCGTCCAGAAGTGCTGTACGCACAGTCAACAGTCCCTCCTCTGTTATTGGGGTTCAGTAACGTCAGCTGTTCCCCTGCTGTGTGTGTGGCAATCCCTCCTACCTCCTCCTACCTCCTCCAACCTCCTCCTCCTCCACCTGTCCCTGGGCTCCAACACCGCCAGTTGCCGTCCAGAAGTGCTGTACGCACAGTCAACAGTCCCTCCTCTGTTATTGGGGTTCAGTAACGTCAGCTGTTCCCCTGCTGTGTGTGTGGCAATCCCTCCTACCTCCTCCAACCTCCTCCTCCTCCACCTGTCCCTGGGCTCCAACACCGCCAGTTGCCGTCCAGAAGTGCTGTACGCACAGTCAACAGTCCCTCCTCTGTTATTGGGGTTCAGTAACGTCAGCTGTTCCCCTGCTGTGTGTGTGGCAATCCCTCCTACCTCCTTCTACCTCCTCCAACCTCCTCCTCCTCCACCTGTCCCTGGGCTCCAACACCGCCAGTTGCCGTCCAGAAGTGCTGTACGCACAGTCAACAGTCGCTCCTCTGTTATTGGGGTTCAGTAACGTCAGCTGTTCCCCTGCTGTGTGTGTTGCAATCCCTCCTACCTCCTCCAACCTCCTCCTCCTCCACCTGTCCCTGGGCTCCAACACCGCCAGTTGCCGTCCAGAAGTGCTGTACGCACAGTCAACAGTCGCTCCTCTGTTATTGGGGTTCAGTAACGTCAGCTGTTCCCCTGCTGTGTGTGTGGCAATCCCTCCTACCTCCTCCAACCTCCTCCTCCTCCACCTGTCCCTGGGCTCCAACACCGCCAGTTGCCGTCCAGAAGTGCTGTACGCACAGTCAACAGTCCCTCCTCTGTTATTGGGGTTCAGTAACGTCAGCTGTTCCCCTGCTGTGTGTGTGGCAATCCCTCCTACCTCCTCCTACCTCCTCCAACCTCCTCCTCCTCCACCTGTCCCTGGGCTCCAACACCGCCAGTTGCCGTCCAGAAGTGCTGTACGCACAGTCAACAGTCGCTCCTCTGTTATTGGGGTTCAGTAACGTCAGCTGTTCCCCTGCTGTGTGTGTGGCAATCCCTCCTACCTCCTCCAACCTCCTCCTCCTCCACCTGTCCCTGGGCTCCAACACCGCTAGTTGCCGTCCAGAAGTGCTGTACGCACAGAGCCAAACACCTCGCCAATGTGTTAGTGGGGTTCAGCACCGCCAGCTGTTCCCCTGCTGTGTATACGGCAACGTGTACTGCGACCGCCACGCAGACACAACAAGTTAAATGTAAGGGAACCTGACCCCCCCCCCCCCCAGGCGTTTGTTACTGAAGGAGCCACCTTGTGCAGCAGTAATGATGATGCAAAGGGAAAAAGTGCCTCTTTTCGTGATGCTCCTTGCACATGCTGAACCAAACACTTATGAAATGTGTCCCCACACAGCGTTACACCGTCCGGTAGGTGGAACTTTCCTTTGTCGTGTGACGCAGCACAGCCATCATTTTTACCCCCTTGGCGCCGTGCGCCCCCTCCTCAGCGTTGTTTGAATCTGTCCCGGAGCCTGCGCTGTTAGGTTAGCCCTTGGCCATGCACACATGTTGCGCTGCCCGTCTTCTGACCTCATTTGGTGTCAGGCTGGCTGCGCCTGTGCGGGTGCGCTGGCCGAGATCCCGCCTCGCAGTGTCGTCTAATGTAATCCCACCGCGGGCCTGTGATCCGTGCCCGTGCGCAGTGCATATCCTCTCCTCTCACTCCCCTCCCTACGGCTTCTTCAGACTGTGCGATGTCAGCTGGTCCCTAATAGCATGCCACGGCCGTGACACCGCACAGTCTGAAAAAGCCGTAGGGAGGGGAGTGAGAGGAGAGGATATGCACTGCGCACGGGCACGGATCACAGGCCCGCGGTGGGATTACATGAGACGACACTGCGAGGCGGGATCTCGGCCAGCGCACCCGCACAGGCGCAGCCAGCCTGACACCAAATGAGGTCAGAAGACGGGCAGCGCAACATGTGTGCATAGCCATGGGCTAACCTAACAGCGCAGGCTCCGGGACAGATTCAAACAACGCTGAGGAGGGGGCGAACGGCGACAAGGGGGTAAAAATGATGGCTGTGCTGCGTCACACGACAAAGGAAAGTTCCACCTACCGGACGGTTTAACGCTGTGTGGGGACACATTTCATAAATGTTAGGTTCCGCATGTACAAGGACCATAATTAAAAGAGCTAAGTTTACCTTTTCCAGCATTAGTGCTGTACACAATGGCTCTTTCAGCTACAAACGCCTGGGGGGGGGGGGGGTTTAAAGGTTTCCTTTCAACTTGCTCGAGTGCAGGCTTCGGCCTACACTCCGCTCCCCCTGCTCCTCCTGCTGACCCTGGGCTCTAACACCGCCAGTTTTTGCCCAGATGTGCTAGCTGCACAGAGAAAAACACCAGCCAATGTGTCAGTGGGGTCCAGCACCGCCAGCTGTTCCCCTGCTGTGTAGCCGGCAACGTGTCCTGCGACCGCCACGCAGACACAAGAACTGAAATTGAAGGGAACCTGTCCCCCCTCCCCCAGGCGTTTTTACGTTATCCAGCCACCTTGTACAGCGGTAATGCTGCATGTGTGCAAGGTGGCTCAGAAACGTATTCTCCTCGCACATGTGGAACTGAAAACACGTCTGCAATGTGTCCTCTGTGTGACCATTTAACCGTCCCGGTGGTGTGACTTTCCTTTGTAATGACACGCTGCAACCCCCTTGGTAGCGCTGCCCGTCTTCTGGCATCATTGTTTGGCTGCCTGCGCCTCTGCGGCCGCCCTGACCCACACAACGCCCCTCGGTGTCTTATTTATTGGGACTGCGAGGGTGTGATTGATGGGCAGGATCAGTGCATCAGTTCGCCTGTCCCTCCTCTCCTTCCGCCTTCTTCGGACTGTGCGGCTTCATGGCCGTGGCATGCGATAAGGGATCAGATGACGCCGCATAGTCTGAAGCAGGTGTAAGAACCCAAGCGAGAGGCGAACATATGTACTGCGCCAGGCCATGAATCCCAGCCCCGCAGTGTTTAAACTATGTCAATACACTGCGGGGCTGTGATTCATGGGCATCGCGAACCGCACCGGCCAACATTAAATGAGGTCAGAAGATGGGCAGCGCTAACAGCGCTAGGCCAGGGGATAACACGACAGCGCAGACTCCTGTACAGCAAATAACAACGCTCAGGAGGCTGCACCCAGCACCAAGGTGGGATTCTTGACATCTGTGCTGCGTCTCATTACAAAGGGAACTCGCGCCTCCAACACAGTTTGACTGTATAAAGGGCTAAATGTTATACGTGTTTCATTCAGCGTGTGCAAGGAGCGAAATTAAAAGAGCAACCTTTGACTTGTGCAGCACTACTGCTGCATAAGCTGTGGCTCTTCTACTTTCTAACCCCTGAGGGGGGGTTAAAGGTTACCTTTGAAATTGGTTCAAGTAGGCTTCGGCCTACACTCTGCTCCCCCTGCAGAGCCCGGGCTACAACACCGCTCGTTGCTGTCCGGAAGTGCTGGCTGCACAGAGCCAAACACCTCGCCAATGTGTCAGTGGGGTCCAGCACCGCCAGCTGTTCCCCTGCTGTGCAGCCGGCAACGTGTCCTGCAAAAGCCACGCAGACACTTGCTCTTGTACCTTCTGCTCCACATCCTGGTTCCAGTACCGTCAGCTGGTTCCGGGCAGAGCCTTTGGCTTAGGTGCCTCCCTCTGGGTATCCGAGTTCCACCAACGTCAGGTGGTCCTTGGTAGTGCTTTCAGGCACGGGTACCTCCTGCTTAGTAACCGGGTTCCAGTAACGTCAGCTGGTCCTCGGTAGTTCCATTGGCTCTTGGACCTTCGGCTACCCATCCGGGTTCCAGCACCGTCAGCTGGTTCTCGGCAGTGTCTTTTGCTCTTGTACCTTCTGCTCCCCATCCTGGTTCCAGTACCGTCAGCTGGTTCCGGGCAGAGCCTTTGGCTTAGGTGCCTCCCTCTGGGTATCCGAGTTCCACCAACGTCAGGTGGTCCTTGGTAGTGCTTTCAGGCACGGGTACCTCCTGCTTAGTAACCGGGTTCCAGTAACGTCAGCTGGTCCTCGGTAGTTCCATTGGCTCTTGGACCTTCGGGTAGCCATCCGAGTTCCAGTTCCATCAGCTGGTTCTCGGCATTTTCTCAGCCTTCTTGTACCTTCTGCTACATTTCCAAGTTCAAGAGACTAAACACGATGACCCGGAAGAACACCCCTAAGATGACGACGACACCAGAGACGACAACCACCGTGATGACGACGACCCTGGAGACGATGACCCTGAAGACCACCCCGATGACGACGACCCCGGAGACCACCCCGATGACGACGACCCCGGAGACGACGACCCTGGAGACGACGACGACCTGGAAGACCGAGAAGCAGAAGAACAAGAGGCTGCAGAACAAAGAGCAGAAGGACATTAAGCATAACACAAAATATCAGAGCAAAAAAATATTATGTAAATTATAAGCAGAAGAAGACTAAGCAGTGTATGGGGGTGAGTCCGTTCCTCCTCGTGGTGCCCCTGGATAAAGCCTGATGCTGCAGGCCAAACTGAACGCGGACAAATGTAACTGGTTTGTGACAGGCAGAACGGAAGGTGTAATCTTCAAACTTTTATAGATAACAACTACGGGAATGCCTGTCACAAATAAGAATATGATGAAGAAGTTGAATATGATGAAGATAATAGTAAAATAAAAAGAATATGAACAATGTAACCCAAAAAATAATAGGTAGAAGATGAAGAAGAAGATGAATAAGGTGAAGAAGTTGATGTCAAAGAAGCTGATGATGAGGATAATTAAGAAGAAAGCGTGGGAGAAGTAAAAAAGAAGGTGAAGGGCGTGGAAGTAGTGAAACATCAATATCTGACATAAAAAAAAAAAAAAATAACATAGTCAAATTCTTTCTAACGCCGAACTTCATAAAAAAAAATTAAAAATCCTGCTATTCTATTACATTGGGCTAAACCTCTGTCCCTTTAATATCTCCGCCACGTCCCCCAATACATCCTACATTATTCTTAGTTGTTTTCCTTCATGTAGAATGAACCTACAAGTTTATAAAGGGTTTATTTTAATTCCGATATTTTCGTCCCATTGACTTGCATTGGGATCGGGTATCGGTATCGGATTGGATCCGATATTTTGACGGTATCGGCCGATACTTTCCGATACCGATACTTTCCGATATCGGAAAGTATCGCTCAACACTACCTTTGACGGATATGACCAAGAAAGGTTCTGATGTTGCTAACTGGGCTCCTGCAGCCGTGGAGGCTTTCCAGGAGTTGAAGCGCCGGTTTACTTCGGCGCCTGTTTTGTGCCAGCCTGATGTCTCACTTCCCTTTCAGGTTGAAGTGGATGCTTCTGAGATTGGGGCAGGGGCCGTTTTGTCGCAGAGAGGCCCTGGTTGCTCTGTGATGAGACCTTGTGCCTTTTTCTCGAGGAAGTTTTCGCCTGCTGAGCGGAATTATGATGTTGGCAATCGGGAGTTGTTGGCCATGAAGTGGGCATTTGAGGAGTGGCGTCATTGGCTCGAGGGTGCTAAGCATCGTGTGGTGGTCTTGACTGATCACAAAAATCTGATGTATCTCGAGTCTGCTAAACGCCTGAATCCTAGACAGGCCCGCTGGTCATTGTTTTTCTCCCTTTTTGACTTTGTGGTCTCGTATTTACCAGGTTCGAAGAATGTGAAGGCTGATGCTCTTTCAAGGAGCTCTGTGCCTGACTCTCCGGGAGTCGCAGAACCAGTTGGTATTCTTAAAGAGGGAGGTATCTTGTCAGCCATTTCTCCGGATTTGCGACTTGTGTTGCAGAGATTTCAGGCTGGTAGACCTGACTCTTGTCCACCTGACAGACTGTTTGTTCCTGATAAGTGGACCAGCAGAGTCATTTCCGAGGTTCATTCCTTGGTGTTGGCAGGGCATCCGGGAATTTTTGGCACCAGAGATCTGGTGGCTAGGTCCTTTTGGTGGCCTTCCTTGTCACGGGATGTGCGGTCGTTTGTGCAGTCCTGTGGGACTTGTGCTCGAGCTAAGCCTTGCTGTTCGCGTGCCAGCGGGTTGCTCTTGCCCTTGCCTGTCCCGAAGAGGCCTTGGACACACATTTCCATGGATTTCATTTCAGATCTCCCGGTGTCTCAGGGCATGTCTGTCATCTGGGTGGTATGTGATCGCTTTTCTAAGATGGTCCATTTGGTACCTTTGCCTAAGCTGCCTTCCTCTTCCGATCTGGTTCCTGTGTTCTTTCAGAATGTGGTTCGTTTACACGGCATTCCTGAGAATATTGTGTCTGACAGAGGATCCCAGTTTGTTTCCAGGTTCTGGCGATCCTTTTGTGCTAGGATGGGCATTGAGTTGTCGTTTTCGTCTGCCTTTCATCCTCAGACTAATGGACAAACGGAGCGAACTAATCAGACTCTGGAGGCTTATTTGAGGTGTTTTGTTTCTGCGGATCAGGATGATTGGGTGACCTTCTTGCCGTTGGCTGAGTTTGCCCTTAATAATCGGGCTAGTTCCGCTACATTGGTTTCGACATTTTTCTGCAACTCTGGTTTCCATCCTCGTTTTTCCTCGGGACATGTGGAGCCTTCTGACTGTCCTGGGGTAGATTCTGTGGTGGATAGGTTGCAGCAGATCTGGAATCATGTGGTGGACAACGTGAAGTTGTCACAAGAGAAGGCTCAGCGTTTTGCCAACCGCCGCCGCGGTGTGGGTCCCCGACTTCGTGTTGGGGATTTGGTATGGCTGTCTTCTCGATTTGTTCCTATGAAGGTCTCCTCTCCTAAATTTAAGCCTCGCTTCATCGGTCCTTACTAGTGTTGAGCATTCCGATACCGCAAGTATCGGGTATCGGCCGATACTTGCGGGTATCGGAATTCCGATGCCGAGATCCGATACTTTTGTGGTATCGGGTATCGGTATCGAAACAACATTAATGTGTAAAAGAAAGAATTAAAATAAAAAATATTGCTATACTCACCTCTCCGACGCAGCCTGCACCTTACCGAGGGAACCGGCAGCGTTGTTTGCTTAAAATTCGTGCTTTAACTTCCTTACGTGAAGTCCCGGCTTGTGATTGGTCGCGCGCCGCCCATGTGGCCGGAACGCGACCAATCACAGCAAGCCGTGACGTAATTTTAGGTCCTTCAGTATTTTAAAATTACGTTCCGGCATTTTAAAATGCGCGCGTGTCCAGCCTCCCGTGACGTCACGGCTTGTGATTGGTCGCGTCGCCCATGTGACCGCGACGCGACCAATCACAACGCCGGAACGTAATTTTAAAATCCTGAAGGACCTGAAATTACGTCACGGCTTGCTGTGATTGGTTGCGTCGCGGCCACATGGGCGACGTGACCAATCACAAGCCGTGACGTCACGGGAGGCTGGACACGCGCGCATTTTAAAATGCGCGCGTCTCCTGCCTCCCGTGACGTCACGGCTTGTGATTGGTCGCGTCGCCCATGTGACCGTGACGCGACCAATCACAACGCCGGAACGTAATTTTAAAATACTGAAGGACCTAAAATTACGTCACGGCTTGCTGTGATTGGTCGCGTTCCGGCCACATGGGCGGCGCGCGACCAATCACAAGCCGGGACTTCACGTAAGGAAGTTAAAGCGCGAATTTGAAGCAAACAACGCTGCCGGTTCCCTCGGTAAGGTGCAGGCTGCGTCGGAGAGGTGAGTATTGCAATATTTTTTATTTTAATTCTTTATTTTACACATTAATATGGTTCCCAGGGCCTGAAGGAGAGTTTCCTCTCCTTCAGACCCTGGGAACCATCAGGAATACCGTCCGATACATGAGTCCCATTGACTTGTATTGGTATCGGGTATCGGTATCGGATTAGATCCGATACTTTGCCGGTATCGGCCGATACTTTCCGATACCGATACTTTCAAGTATCGGACGGTATCGCTCAACACTAGTCCTTACAAGATATTGGAAATCCTTAATCCTTTGTCCTTTCGCTTGGATCTTCCTGTGTCGTTTGCCATTCACAACGTGTTCCATAGGTCTTTGTTGCGGCGGTACGTTGTACCTCTGGTTCCTTCTGCTGAGCCTCCTGCTCTGGTGTTGGTTGAGGGCGAGTTGGAGTACGTGGTGGAGAAGATCTTGGATTCTCGTCTCTCCAGGCGGAGGCTTCAGTATCTGGTCAAGTGGAAGGGCTATGGTCAGGAGGATAATTTCTGGGTGGTTGCCTCTGATGTGCATGCGGCCGATTTAGTTTGTGCCTTTCACGCTGCTCATCCTGATCGCCCTGGTGGTCTTGGTGAGGGTTCGGTGACCCCTCCTTAAGGGGGGGTACTGTTGTGAATTAGACTTTTTGGCTCCCTCTTGTGGTCACTAGTGGTATGACTCTGGGATTGTCTTTTTTCTGTTTGGCACTCACCTGGGTCGTTAGTCCAGGGGTGTCGCTATATTAACTTCCTGGATCCTTAGTCCAGTGCCTGGCATCGTTGTAATCAGATCCTTCTGTTGCTCCTGTCTGCTGGTCCTGGCTCTTGCAAAATTAAGCTAAGTCTTGCTTCTTTGTTTTTTGAGTTACTTGCTTTGCTACTATTTTTGTCCAGCTTGTACTAAATGTGATTTCTGACCTTGCTGGAAGCTCTAGGGGGCTGGTGTTCTCCCCCCGGCCGTTAGACGGTTCGGGGGTTCTTGAATATCCAGCGTGGATATTTTAATAGGGTTTTTGCTGACCATATAAGTCATCTTACTATATTCTGCTATTAGCTAGTGGGCCTCTCTTTGCTAAATACCTAGCTCATTCTTATGTTTGTCTTTTCCTCTTACCTCACCGTTATTATTTGTTGGGGGCTTGTATCCAACTTTTGGGGTCTTTTCTCTGGAGGCAAGAAAGGTCTTTCTTTTCCCTTCTAGGGTTAGTTAGTTCTCCGGCTGGCACGAGACGTCTAGAACCAACGTAGGCACATTCCCCGGCTACTTTTATTTGTGGTGCTAGGATTAGATATATGGTCAGCCCAGTTACCACTGCCCTATGAGCTGGTTTTTTGTGTTTGCAGACTTGGTATTGATTCCTGAGACCCTCTGCCATTGGGGTCATAACAATAAAGGTCAGCGATGTCAGTACGTCCGAATCCCGCTCCTCAAAAAATGTATATGTAAAGGGGGGGGAGGAGAAGGGGGGGGAGAAAGAGGGAGGGAAACAGAGAATACCAGAAAAATGCAAACAAAGCAAAACAGTACACCCTCCACATTGTGGCTATATCCTAATGATTAAAGGGGCAAATCTATATTGAACCTCCACATCAAGCCATTGTACCCATATAATTAAATATAGCAGTCTCTTTCAAAGTACTTCGTCCTAGAGGCAGAAAGGTACAGCAGAAACCGCAGATCTTATAGTTGTTTATAAAACCCCGTAAAAAGGAGCTCTTCATTTAGTCCTCTTGGGGCAAGACTCTGTAGTTTATATATCCATTTAGATTCACATCTTAGTAATTGATGAGTATGGTTTCCTCCTCGGATGGTCTCTTTAATAGCTTCCAATCCCATCACTCTCAGACCTCTTATGCTGCCACCATGAACATTCCAAAAATGCGTGGCCACTGAAGTTAGTTTTTTTTCCTTTTGCAAGATCCTGTTTGGCCATGTTGATATTGGAAATATGCTGTTGGCACCTTTTCCTCAATTGTTGGGACGTTTGGCCCACATATAACTTAGGGCATTCACAGAGTAAGAGGTAAATTAAATTGCTTGACCTGCAATTGAAATAAAAATCAGACTTAATTGGAAATGACAATGTGTCCACCCGGACTTCTTGCCGTGCAACCATGAACTGGCACACGCTACAGTCCCCACATGGAAATGTGCCCAAAATCCTTCTGCCAGTACCTAGTTTGTTTCTGGGGCGTTGGTAATGGCTGTGGCACAATTGATCCTTTAGATTTCTGGCTCGTCTGGCCACCACTCTAGGGGTTGATGTAATGTGAGGAGTTAGTCTCGATTCTGATAAAAGAATATTCCAATTTTTGTTCAAAATTCTGTAAACATCTGACCACTGATTATTATATGTGGTAATTAAGGACAGGGGTTGTTCTGAGCTACGCACCTGTTGATTGAAGAGGCTTAATCTTTCTCTTTGTCTTGCTTCTCTGTATGCCCCGAGACTATTTTCCGTGGATATTGCCTGTTCGTAAAGCGGGTGGTTAGGTCCCCAGCTAGTTTTTGGAAGTCCTCTGTTGAACTGCAATTTCTGCGAAGCCTTAAGAACTGGCCTTTTGGAATCCCATTCTTCAAATGTGCAGGATGAAAGCTAGAATAATGCAAGAGATTATTTGTTGCTGTTGGCTTACGGTACAAACACGAGGAAACACGTTTATCCTTCACAGTGAGTTTGATGTCCAGGAAGTCTATAGTACATGGGGAAATGGTGGAGGTAAGTTTTATATTATGCAAATTGTGGTTCAGATCTTCAATAAAGTTCTCACATTCAAATAGCGACCCTGTCCATATAAACAGCACATCGTCTATATACCGCCGCCAGGTAATGACATTCTGGGAGAATCTTTCCTGCTGGAACACCACAGTCTCCTCCCACCACCCCAAAAAAGGTTCGCGTATGAGGGCGCACAACGCGCCCCCATAGCGGTCCCAGAAATTTGCCTGTAGTATTTCCTGTCAAACGTGAAATAATTCTTGTCAAGAACAAAATGAAGTAGTTCTAATAGAAAGCTATTATGTTTATCATTATCATGATGTTTGTCCAAATAATAATAGACTGCTTGAATACCCAAATTATGTGCTATATTCGTATAAAGAGACTCAACATTCAAACAAATTAACAATGTATCTTCTGGAATCTCCAGGTCCTCTAGATGTATCATCAAGTGCGTTGAGTCTCTTATATACGAATCAAGCTGGATTGCCAAAGGCTGGAGGAAGTGATCTAAATAGATACAGGGTCTTTCCATGATTCCCCCTATGCCTGAGACTATTGGTCTTCCTGGGGGCAAGGTCAATGACTTATGCACCTTCGGCATAGTGTAGAAGGTTGGAACTACAGGATGCTTAGTGAAAAGAAAGTCCGCTTCCCTCTTGTTGAGAATCCCCTCCTTCATTGCTCTCTTTATAAGACAGTCTAATTTCCCCTTAAAGTCCCAAGTTGGGTCTGAGGGGAGAACATGATAATTCTTTGTATTGTTCAATTGCCGTAGAGCTTCTGTGGTGTACATCTCATGGGGCCAAAGGACCACGTTTCCCCCTTTATCTGCTTCTCGAATGAGAAATTCGTTGTTACTTCGTAGTCTCCAAAGGGCTTTCTTCTCCCCCATAGTTAAATTGGCATGTCTGGTGGAATCAAGTTTGAGTCCTTCCACATCTCCACAAACACTATCAAAAAAAATTTGAACCGCCGGAAATAGTGACAAAGTTGGAGTTACCTGTGATGGAGATCTTCTAGTAAATCTTGTCTGATCAGATCCGTTCTCATTTTCCTGCAAGAGTTCTAGGAGGTCTCGAAACGTTTGTCTTTCATCATCTGGAAGTGAGTCAACTAAAGAGGGTTTATGATATAGAAGTTTAAATGTCATTTGTCGACAAAATAGATAAAGGTCCTTGACCAAAGTGAACTTATCCAAAGGATTCATAGGTGAAAATGATAAGCCTTTCTTTAAAACAGATTTCTCAACGTCTGAGAGGACATATGATGATAGATTTATTTTTTGAAAGTCCTCTGTCATTGTAGGAACAGTTAGCGTGTTTGATGTAATTACCGTTTCCGGTTGAGTCTCGTTTCTCTCGTGTACGTTGGTGACCAGTTCCGATAGTTCCTGCCTTTCTTCCGGGATGGCCTGTGGTTTACGTCTCCCCCTCCTCCTCCTACGCCGCTTGTTGCGCCCTCGGGGTCGCTGAGGTCTGAAAATAAAAAATCACTGGAAGATAGTTCATGTCTAGACAGTTGTTCAGTTGAATTGACACCAGTATTCGATTGACTATTGCTAGTATAGCGTCTGTTACCACGATGTACCCATTTAAAGACTTGGTCCTTTGCAAAGTCAGTCTTATCCCTATAGAATTTCGTCCTTTTCTTATTAATAATTTCTTTTTCAAATTTGTCTAGGATTTCCTTCAATTTGAGGAGGAAAGGGTTCACCAAAGTCTCTTTATCAAAACCTCCCAGCTTGCTTTCACTGACCCTAATGTCCTCTCTTATTTTAGTCAAAAGCCCCCGATCATGTTCTATGAGTATATCCATCAGGACACCAGAGCACTGTAATAGCCCTGTCTCCCATGTTTTTTTTAAATCCCCCGTTACTTCCCATGCTGGGAAAATCTGTACCCGCAAGCCTCTTGGTACAAAACCTGTCCTTTTGTATTCCTCCAAACTCCTAACATTCCACCAAACACGAGTCAGTGTCTTGTGTAAATTAGTGATTTCAGTGGAGACAGTCTGAAAATAAGAGTTACCTACACATGACCCTGCATTATCACCAGACACAGAGAAGATGCCGTGTGCTTGTTGACTCCAAGCGTCCTCCCTAGACACCAGATCCATTATAAAATATCTCTATCAATACTTCAATCTCAGATGTGCCACCACTCTGGAAACAGTGGTAAAAACCACCTCAAAAATTCACTCTGACAAAACTACTGATAGAGGGCACCATCTATAAATATATATACCTTGGGTTCAACCTGCTACATGTCAAATAAACCTAATAAACACAACAGAAAAAAGAAACATGCTACAACCGCAGGGATCCACAAATGCAACAATTTTATTAATTACAGTCCTAAACACAGAACACTGGCAAGTTAAAATCATTTAAAACACAGTAGAAAAATTACCCAAGAAAATAAATCTCACATGGGGTCTAAACTCCCACTTAATGTACCTCTGTAGTCATAAGCTAATGCCTATAGTACAAAAGTCTGTACCAATATACAATCATTACAACAGTAAATTCACAGACTACTAAGCCAACCTATGGTGCCTGATAACATTATTAGTCTCAAAGCATATAGCATATATTTACCCACACTAGAAGGTCCTGGTGGACATGCTCACAGCCCAACGGTACGCTGTTGTAAAAAGAGGCAATAGGGACGTCAGACCCCCTGTGACCCACCCAACGCGTATCGTCACATAAGTGACTTCATCAGGGGTAATGGTAGTGTGCTGTGCACTAGATACTGGGTTATATACTACTTACTAATAGATGGATCTGGTGCAGCTGTTTGGAGACTCGTGTCCTATGAGGAGGCGAATCATGCATTTCCTTCTCAGCGTCCCGGAAGTAACCACAGCGCATGTCTGTTGGTTACCTAGGTGATAAAATCACCAGGGCTATCTATACTTCTGCCATCATAGAAAACAGCAACATCCATTTAGATTCACATCTTAGTAATTGATGAGTATGGTTTCCTCCTCGGATGGTCTCTTTAATAGCTTCCAATCCCATCACTCTCAGACCTCTTATGCTGCAACCATGAACATTCCAAAAATGCGTGGCCACTGAAGTTAGTTTTTTTTCCTTTTGCAAGATCCTGTTTGGCCATGTTGATATTGGAAATATGCTGTTGGCACCTTTTCCTCAATTGTTGGGACGTTTGGCCCACATATAACTTAGGGCATTCACAGAGTAAGAGGTAAATTACCGTATATACTCGAGTATAAGCCGAGATTTTCAGCCCAAATTTTTGGGCTGAAAGTGCCCCTCTCGGCTTATACTCGAGTCATGATCGGTGGTGGGGTCGGCGGGTGAGCACTGTCATATACTCACCTAGTCCCGGTGTTCCTGTCGCTCCCCCTGCCTGTCACACTGTCTTCGGTGCCGCAGCCTCTTCCCCTGAGCGGTCACGTGGGACCGCTCATTAGAGAAATGAATAGGCTGCTCCACCTCCCATAGGGGCGGAGCCGCATAATTCATTTCTCTAATCAGCGGTGCAGGTGACCGCTGACAGAGGAAGAGGCTGCGGCACCAAAGACCAGCTGTCCGGGGGAAGGAGCGGGACGCCGGGAGCAGGTAAGTATCGCATATTCACCTGTCCTCGTTCCACACGCCGGGCGTCGCACCATCTTCCCGGCGTCTCTCTCTCTCCGCACTGACTGTTCAGGCAGAGGGCGCGATGACGCATATAGTGTGCGCGCCGCCCTCTGCCTGATCAGTCAGTGCGGAGAGACGCCGGGAAGATGGCGCCGAGGAGCTGCAAGCAAGACAGGTGAGTATGTTTTTTTTTTTTTTTTTATTGCAGCAGCAGCAGCTATGGGGCAATAATGGACGGTGCAGAGCACTGTATGGCACAGCTATGGGGCAATGGTGCAGAGCACTATATGGCACAGCTATGGGGCAATAATGGACGGTGCAGAGCACTATATGGCACAGCTATGGGGCAATGGTGCAGAGCACTATATGGCACAGCTATGGGGCAATAATGGATGGTGCAGAGCACTATATGGCACAGCTATGGGGCAATGGTGCAGAGCACTATATGGCACAGCTATGGGGCAATGGTGCAGAGCACTATATGGCACAGCTATGGGGCAATGGTGCAGAGCACTATATGGCACAGCTATGGGGCAACGGTGCAGAGCACTATATGGCACAGCTATGGGGCAACGGTGCAGAGCACTATATGGCACAGCTATGGGGCAATGGTGCAGAGCATTATATATATGGCACAGCTATGGGGCAATGGTGCAGAGCACTATATGGCACAGCTATGGGGCAATGGTGCAGAGCATTATATATATGGCACAGCTATGGGGCAACGGTGCAGAGCACTATATGGCACAGCTATGGGACAATGGTGCAGAGCACTATATGGCACAGCTATGGGGCAACGGTGCAGAGCACTATATGGCACAGCTATGGGGCAATGGTGCAGAGCATTATATATATGGCACAGCTATGGGGCAACGGTGCAGAGCATTGTATATATGGCACAGCTTTATGTGGAGCATCTATGGGGCCATAATGAATGGTATGGAGTATCTATTTTTAATTTTGAAATTCACCGGTACCTGCTGCATTTTCCACCCTAGGCTTATACTCGAGTCAGTAAGTTTTCCCAGTTTTTTGTGGCAAAATTAGGGGGGTCGGCTTATACTCGGGTCGGCTTATACTCGAGTATATACGGTAAATTACTTGACCTGCAATTGAAATAAAAATCAGACTTAATTGGAAATGACAATGTGTCCACCCGGACTTCTTGCCGTGCAACCTGTTGTGAATTTACCTTTTGGCTCCCTCTAGTGGCTACTAGTGATTTTACTCTGGGTATGTCTATCATCCCTTGTATGCTCACCTGGGTCGTTAGGTCAGGGGTGTTGCTATATAAGCTCCCTGGACCTTCAGTTCAATGCCTGGCAACGTTGAAATCAGAGCTAATCTGTAGTGCTCTGGTCTACTGATCCTGGTTCCTGCGTGATTAAGCTAAGTCCGCTTTCTTGCTTTTTGCTATTTGTTTTTGTTTGCATTTTTGTCCAGCTTGTTCATTATCTGTATCCTTTCCTTGCTGGAAGCTCTAGGGAGGCTGGAGTTTTCCCCCCCGGGCCGTTAGACGGTTCGGGGGTTCTTGAATCTCCAGTGTGGAATTTTGTTAGGGTTTTTGTTGACCATATAAGATATCTTACTACATTCTGCTATTAGTAAGCGGGCCTCTCTTTGCTAAACCTAGTTCATCTCTGTGTTTGTCATTTCCTCTTACCTCACCGTTATTATTTGTGGGGGGCTTGTATCCTACTTTTGGGGTCTATTCTCTGGAGGCAAGAGAGGTCTTTGTTTTCCTCTTCTAGGGGTAGTTAGTCCTCCGGCTGGCGCGAGACATCTAGCGACCAACGTAGGCATGTTCCCCGGCTACTTCTAGTGTTGGCGTTAGGAGTAGATATATGGTCAACCCAGTTACCACTGCCCTATGAGCTGGATTTTTGTACTTCGCAGACTTGCTGATATCTCTGAGACCCTCGCCATTGGGGTCATAACAGTTTGCCAGGCCTGTATTAAATGTTAAATGCATTGCAGAAGCGGGATTATAAGAAAGAAAGTTCTGAGTTTTTTTTTCTCTCTCTCGTTTTTTTTTCTTTTCCCCTTTAACTCTGAGTGGCTTGTGTTTGCTGCAGACATGAATGTCCAGACCTTGATTACAAGTGTGGACCAGCTTGCTGCTCGTGTGCAGGGCATACAAGATTATGTTATCAGAAATCCTATGTCAGAACCTAAGATACCGATTCCTGAACCATTTTCCGGAGACCGATTTAAATTTAGAAATTTCAGGAATAATTGTAAATTGTTTTTGTCCCTGAGACCCTGTTCATCTGGAGACTCCGCTCAGCAAGTAAAAATTGTTATTTCTTTTTTACGGGGCGACCCTCAGGATTGGGCCTTCTCGCTGGCGCCAGGAGATCCGGCATTGGCTGACATTGATGCGTTTTTTCTGGCGCTCGGTTTGCTTTATGAGGAACCCAATCTTGAGATTCAGGCAGAAAAAGCCTTGCTGGCGATGTCTCAGGGCCAGGACGAGGCCGAAGTGTATTGCCAAAAATTTCGGAAGTGGTCCGTGCTGACCCAGTGGAACGAGTGTGCATTGGCTGCAAATTTTAGAAATGGCCTTTCTGAAGCCATTAAGAATGTGATGGTGGGTTTTCCCATTCCCACAGGTCTGAATGATTCTATGGCCCTGGCTATTCAAATCGACCGGCGGTTGCGGGAGCGCAAAACCGCAAATCCTCTCATGGTGTTGTCTGAACAGGCACCTGATTTAATGCAATGTGATAGAATCCTGACTAGAAATGAGCGGAAAATTCATAGACGCCAGAATGGCTTGTGTTACTACTGTGGTGATTCTACACATGTTATCTCAGCATGCTCTAAATGTCTTACTAAGGTTGTTAGTCCGGTCGCCATTGGTAATTTGCAACCTAAATTTATTCTATCTGTAACTTTGATTTGCTCACTGTCATCGTATCCTGTCATGGCGTTTGTGGACTCAGGTGCTGCCCTGAGCCTTATGGATCTGTCATTTGCCAAGCGCTGCGGATTTGTGCTTGAGCCATTGGAAAATCCTATCCCTCTTAGGGGTATTGACTCTACGCCATTGGCAAAAAATAAACCGCAGTTTTGGACACAGGTTACCATGTGCATGACTCCCGAACATCGGGAGGTAATACGTTTTCTTGTTCTACATAAAATGCATGATTTGGTTGTTTTGGGTTTGCCATGGTTACAGACCCATAATCCAGTCTTGGACTGGAAGGCTATGTCAGTGTCAAGCTGGGGCTGCCATGGAATTGACGGAGATTCCCTGCCCTTGTCGATTGCATCTTCTACGCCTTCGGAAGTTCCGGCGTATTTGTCTGATTATCAGGATGTCTCGCGCCATGAGACCTTGTGCCTTTTTCTCTAGGAAGTTTTCGCCGGCAGAGCGAAATTATGATGTGGGCAATCGGGAGTTGTTGGCCATGAAGTGGGCATTTGAGGAGTGGCGTCATTGGCTCGAGGGTGCTAAGCATCGTGTGGTGGTCTTGACTGATCACAAAAATTTGATGTATCTCGAGTCTGCTAAACGCCTGAATCCTAGACAGGCCCGCTGGTCATTGTTTTTCTCCCGTTTTGACTTTGTGGTCTCGTATTTACCAGGTTCTAAGAATGTGAAGGCCGATGCTCTGTCTAGGAGCTTTGTGCCTGATGCTCCTGGAGTCGCTGAACCTGAGGGTATTCTTAAGGAAGGAGTTATCTTGTCAGCTATTTCTCCAGATCTGCGACGTGTGTTGGTTGAGGGTGAGTTGGAGTACGTGGTGGAGAAGATCTTAGATTCTCGTCTCTCCAGGCGGAGGCTTCAGTACCTGGTCAAGTGGAAGGGCTATGGTCAGGAGGATAATTCCTGGGTGGTCGCCTCTGATGTGCATGCGGCCGATTTAGTTCGTGCCTTTCACGCCGCTCATCCTGATCGCCCTGGTGGTCTTGGTGAGGGTTCGGTGACCCCTCACTAAGGGGGGGGGTACTGTTGTGAATTTACCTTTTGGCTCCCTCTAGTGGCTACTAGTGATTTTACTCTGGGTATGTCTATCATCCCTTGTATGCTCACCTGGGTCGTTAGGTCAGGGGTGTTGCTATATAAGCTCCCTGGACCTTCAGTTCAATGCCTGGCAACGTTGATATCAGAGCTAATCTGTAGTGCTCTTGTCTACTGATCCTGGTTCCTGCGTGATTAAGCTAAGTCCGCTTTCTTGCTTTTTGCTATTTGTTTTTGTTTGCATTTTTGTCCAGCTTGTTCATTATCTGTATCCTTTCCTTGCTGGAAGCTCTAGGGAGGCTGGAGTTCTCCCCCCGGGCCGTTAGACGGTTCGGGGGTTCTTGAATCTCCAGTGTGGAATTTTGTTAGGGTTTTTGTTGACCATATAAGATATCTTACTACATTCTGCTATTAGTAAGCGGGCCTCTCTTTGCTAAACCTAGTTCATCTCTGTGTTTGTCATTTCCTCTTACCTCACCGTTATTATTTGTGGGGGGCTTGTATCCTACTTTTGGGGTCTATTCTCTGGAGGCAAGAGAGGTCTTTGTTTTCCTCTTCTAGGGGTAGTTAGTCCTCCGGCTGGCGCGAGACATCTAGCGACCAACGTAGGCATGTTCCCCGGCTACTTCTAGTGTTGGCGTTAGGAGTAGATATATGGTCAACCCAGTTACCACTGCCCTATGAGCTGGATTTTTGTACTTCGCAGACTTGCTGATATCTCTGAGACCCTCGCCATTGGGGTCATAACAGCAACCATGAACTGGCACACGCTACAGTCCCCACATGGAAATGTGCCCAAAATCCTTCTGCCAGTACCTAGTTTGTTTCTGGGGCGTTGGTAATGGCTGTGGCAGGGATGCTTAGCAACAGACTCAGATATCCCGGGACATGCGCAATAGAACCTATCGGCAAGCAGTGATGAGCAGATTACGGGGATTGGCCCTCTAACACAGGGCAGTCTCTATAACGCTCGTTTATTTATTTTCTTAGGGGAGATGACTATAGAGAGAAATACTCCCTCGTAATCTCTTATTTGGGTGCTGTTTTCTATGATGGCAGAAGTATAGATAGCCCTGGTGATTTTATCACCTAGGTAACCAACAGACATGCGCTGTGGTTACTTCCGGGACGCTGAGAAGGAAATGCATGATTCGCCTCCTCATAGGACACGAGTCTCCAAACAGCTGCACCAGATCCATCTATTAGTAAGTAGTATATAACCCAGTATCTAGTGCACAGCACACTACCATTACCCCTGATGAAGTCACTTATGTGACGATACGCGTTGGGTGGGTCACAGGGGGTCTGACGTCCCTATTGCCTCTTTTTACAACAGCGTACCGTTGGGCTGTGAGCATGTCCACCAGGACCTTCTAGTGTGGGTAAATATATGCTATATGCTTTGAGACTAATAATGTTATCAGGCACCATCGGTTGGCTTAGTAGTCTGTGAATTTACTGTTGTAATGATTGTATATTGGTACAGACTTTTGTACTATAGGCATTAGCTTATGACTACAGAGGTACATTAAGTGGGAGTTTAGACCCCATGTGAGATTTATTTTTTTGGGTAATTTTTCTACTGTGTTTTAAATGATTTTAACTTGCCAGTGTTCTGTGTTTAGGACTGTAATTAATAAAATTGTTGCATTTGTGGATCCCTGCGGTTGTAGCATGTTTCTTTTTTCTGTTGTGTTTATTAGGTTTATTTGACATGTAGCAGGTTGAACCCAAGGTATATATATTATCCTAGTAGTTTTGTCTATTGGGTACAGTTGGGTACAGTTGAGTTTGATGGTGAATTATGTTTAGAGAAGTAGAGAATAGGCTATATATAAAAGGACTTTGATTAGGGAACGTGATAGGCTGCCCTAAACAGATGTGTTTTTAGGGAGCGCCTAAAAATGTATAAACTGTGGTTACAGTTGAGCTCAAAAGCTTACATATCCCTGCAGAATTTTTGCTTTATTGGCGTTTTTCAGAGAATATGAATGATAACACCAAGACTTTTTCTCCACTCATGGTTAGTGGTTGGGTAAAGCCATTTATTGTCAAACTTGTTCTCTTTTTAAATCATAATGACAACCCAAAATTTCCAAATGACCCTGATCAAAAGTTCACAAACCCGGTGATTTTGGCCTGATAACATGCACAGAAGTTGACACAAATGGGTTTGAATGGCTAATAAAGGTATCATCCTCACCTGTGACCTGTTTGCTTGTAATCGGTATGTGTGCATAAAAGCTGAGTGAGTTTCTGGGATCCAGACAGACTCTTGCATCTTTCATCCAGCCACTGTCGTTTCTGGATTGTGAGTCATAGGGAAAGCAAAAGAATTGTCAGTGGATATACAGGAAAAGGTATTTGAACTGTAGAAACAGGAAAGGAATACAAAAAGATATCCAAGGAATTGATAATACCAGTCAGCAGCTTTCAAACTGTGATTAACAAATGGAAAATCAGGGTCTCTGTAAAAACAAAACCACGGTCAGGTAAACCAACAAAAATGTCATCCACAACACTACTGCCAGGAAAATTGTTCGGGATGCAAAGAAAAACCCACAAATAACATCAGCTAAAATACAGGACTTTCTGAAAGCAAGCGGTGTGGCTGTTTCAAGATGCAAAATAAGGAGGCACTTGAAGAAAAATGGGCTGCATGGTCGAGTCACAAGAAGAAAGCCATTACTGCACAAATGCTGCAAAGTATTTTGCCTACAATATGCAAAACAGCACAGAGACAAGCCTCAAAACTTATGAATCAAGGTAAACTGGAGTGATGAGACCAAAATTAAACTTTTTGGCCACAATCATAAACATTACAGTTGGAGAGAGATAAACAAGCCCTATGATGAAAGGAAAACGATTCCTACTGTAAAGTATGGAGGTGGATCGCTGATGTTTTTGAAATGTGTGAGCTACAAAGGCACAGGGAATTTGGTCAAAGTTGAAGGAAAGATGAATGCAACACGTTATCAACAAATACTGGAGGTAAATTTGCACTCATCAGCCAGGAAGCAGCGCATAGGACGTACTTGGATGTTCCCACATGGCAAAGATCCAAAACACAAGGACAAGTCAACCTGTCATTGGCTCCTCACTTTATCTATAACCTTAACAGATTTTTTGTCAGGTCCTGTTTTGGTGTGCTGACCATATAGATTCTCATTACCATCATTGTATATTTAAAAAAAAAAATTACACACATAATATCCATTTTGTCACTGGATTTAGTGCTACGGCTCTATTGTTAGCAACTTTGTATATCATCTATGTCATTTTATGACTTTTTAAATGTTTTTATAAGTGTTCTTTCAGTGTTCTTTTGTACCAAATAAAATATTTTATTCAATCTAGATGATCCCTGAGTACATGGCCTGTGACTTTTTGTCTTTGTTCTTTAGTCTTGATTTTTTATAGCCCTCAGGTGAATCCCTGTTACTTTGTGGTGCCCTCCTTTTTATATATCCAGTGGTTGTTCACCCTTCTCAAACCACGATATAAGGATAACTTGCCATCTCTCCTTCCTGAGATGGAGAGACCTAGTAAAAAGATTCAATACCAGAAGGCCATAGTTGATTAATTAGTGAAAAAATTCCAATCTGACAATGTTAGCTGCAGAGGTCAGAGTTCTTTGGACAACTGAGGAGTAGTGATGAGGGAGACTGGTCCTGGTGTGGTGGTATTTCTCCCTTGTATGTGGTAGTATTCGGTTACTATGTGGCCTGGTCATGATGTGACTGTATTTGTCCCTTGTATGTGGTATTATTGGTTATTTTAAAAAAATGTATGTGACTCATTTCCTTAAAAAAATAACAATATACCTAAAAGAGTATTGGATATTTGAAGTCATTTTCAATAGGTTAGAGTAAAGTAGGGTGCTGCCAAAAGAATCTACATTGTCATGGTAGTGGCTTAAAAAAATTTTTTGGCCAAAACAAAAGCTGCTGGCTATGTATGTGATATGGTGTTTGATGGGAACTGTTAATATCTGATTAGTGAGGACATGGTGCAGATGTTGAGTTTTTTCCATGAGTGGGCGATGGGACTGTGGAAGGTTTGAGGAGTGGGGGCTGAGCTGGGGTGGAGTCTGGGCGGAGTCTCAAGGGGACCCAAAAATGTTGCCAGTATGGGGCCCTGAAATTCCTGGTAGCAGCCCTTGCTATATGTGAGCAAAGCTCCAGAGGAGACGGAACATTGTAGATTGAAAGAGTCATATTTATTCCTGAGTTACAGTTATTCCTGTATAATTCATGTTTAGTTTGGATGAAATATTCTTTAAACATCTGAAAATAAAAGCATAAAGAGTTTCAACCATTGAGAGTGCTGTATCTTTAAAAATCCATGTCAAATCTTCTTACAATCACCTCACGGCTAAAAGCCTAGTGCTGACCTTCTATTTCCATTTCAAGAACTGTCACTCTACCCCTTATACTGTAGGTGCTGGCCTGTACTACCGCTAGTGTTTTGTCTGAGCGGGTTTTTGGTGCTAACGGGGTCATAACTGTTAGGCGCATCTACATGTCAACTGAATATGCTGACAGGCTAACTCTCACCAAAATTAACAAGGCCAAGATTGGCCCAGACTTCTCAACCGCACAGGATGCGAGCAATGGAACATAACATCAACTAAAATGTTCCTTTTTTTCTGGTGTATTCCTATGCACCCTGTTCCCACCCAAATAAGGGTGTTCTTGTTTTCTAATTTTTCATGTCTTCCTCCTCATCCACCATATGTACAGGACCATAGCTCTAATTTTTCCTGGGTGTGTATGATGCCCTACTAGATAATTTTTTCAGTATGGGTATGAGGCCTACCTCCACAATTCTCTTACATATATGTAATTGAAATGGAAGTGGACATCTTGCTGATGGTGTCACACACAGAAAAACTGTTCCTGCTGCAGGAGCGAGTTTAGGAGTCCAACTTTTTTTAAAATCTAAAGAGAAAAATTTCTGAGGCCCTCCTCTGCATCTCTTCCAGGGTATATTGTAATCCCTCCTTTAAATTTTTGTTATGCCTTGCACTAAGTGCATAGGTTTAGCAGGGTAGGATTCCCACTGTGTTTAAACTTCTCTCTCGGTAGGAGCCTCTGAGAAAATGGCCAAGGACAGTGACTCACCACACACTTCCTTAGTGCATAGGTCCTCCTCTTCCCGGACAAGTGCGCTGATACTCTACCAGTCACTCTCTTCAACTGAACTGCTCTGTTCCTCTGCTCTTAACTAGTTGCAGTGAGTGCCCTGGGAAGTTCTTCACATTCTGCATAGTCTTCACTCAGCATGTCAACAGCTTTAGTTTAATTCTAGACAGGTCAAGATCACAGTCTGTGCATCCGCTGTCTTCCCTTGCCATTTCCCTGAAGCCATGGGCCGCCAGGAAATCAATGCACTCCACTCTACCTCACCGCTGACACCAGGCCCGCAGTATCACATCACTGGGGCACTCACTTCTATTGCCCAGGGTTTGCAGCATTGCCCCACTTTTGCCAGCACCGGCTTCATGAGGAAGGGTCGGTTGTAACAGAGTGTCACCCCCAGCCTGTACACATGGATTATACTGTAATCAGGCTTACATTAGCATTCCTTGTCCTGTATCTGGTGGGGGCATGATTGTCTTTGTTCCCCTCTGCAGGGGACATCTCCAATACACAAACCTGCAGAGAGACTACAGACAGGGTTTCTGGAAGGTTTTTAATACTTGGAGCCATATTTAAAGGGGTGGATGTTGGGATCAGCCCCTTTGTTGGGAAGAGATACTAAGAGTGGTAGGACAGTCCAGAAATTGGTCTCAACCCCAACATCACCTCATGCACCATCACATAGATATCAGCCTCCAGGCTCCCTTACCTCTGTCTCCAGAGTGCACATGGGAAGGAGTGTGATACAGCGCAGCTGTTACCGATCTGGGCAGACTGAGCATCTGCAAGACACCTGCCCTCAGGGTCAATTGAGGATTGACTCTGCACCAAATCGGCCTATCAATTATTTACAGCTAAACACAATGGAGGAAGAGGTGACACCCCTACAAATTGATTTGCCTAATAGCTCAGAAACCCATGTTTGACCATTAGGGGTTTATGGGGTGCGGGCCACAGCCATGAGTTCCTTTAATCCTCAAAGAAAGCACTTACAGGAGGTCATGTTGGATGTTCAGAGAGTTTTTGGCTCTTATGACTCTGCGGCATTTCTCACCATAGCTGATCCCAGAGTGGTTCGGCCAGAGGCAATACAGCATGGACCTGGGATTACTATTGAATTAGCTGGAGGCCAATGAAAGAATATCCCAAAAGCAAGTGTAGAACTGGACTTTGGCTTTGGGGTCAAGGAATGCATGGTTGGGGTGATGAGGGGCCTGCCTGCAGATATTATCTTAGGAAATGATGTGGGAGAGCTACAATGTCGATTTGTGGGTGCAGGAAGCAGAGTTTAAGTCAAAGAGGAGGTAAAATTGAGCCTGCCTTTAAGCCTACAAATGCACCATACAATAAAGATGAGGCAGTCGACACAAACGCTAATGGATTGTCCAGACAGGAGCCATGAGTTATGTCGGCCATGTTTGCGTCTACTTGACAAGCAACCTGTTAAGGTCCCTAGTATGTACACTACTTGAGGGGGGAAGGGGTTGTAACAGAGGGTCACCCCCAGCCTGTAGACATGGATTATACTGTAATCAGGCTTACATTAGCATTCCTTGTCCTGTATCTGGTGGGGGCATGCTTGTCTTTGTTCCCCTCTGCAGGGGGCATCTCCAATACACAAACCTGCAGAGAGACTACAGACAGGGTTTCTGGAAGGTTCTTAATCCTTGGAGCTATATTTAAGGGGGTGGGTGTTGGGATTAGCCCCTTTTTTGAGCAGAGATACTAAGAGTGGTAGGACAACAAGTCACATGTTCTGTTAGTTGATGCTGTGTGCTTTGAAGGACAAGGATCTGCAGCTGGATCCTGGTATCATGTATGGAGATTGGAGATCATTTTGCCACATGGAATTGTGATGTCTCACCACCCTACTGGATTTAAGGACTGAAATTTCCCTGGCATTGGATTACCGGGTGGCACCCCCGGATCTGCTCCCTTTGTGTGGACTCATTGTGGACGCTGCAGAATTACTTTCATTTGTGTTGTCCCAGTTCCCTGTTCCAAAAAATCTTGTTGGATTGTTTATCGGCCTGGTGTCTCTTTCTGCTCTGTTGCATACCCCGTCACACCACACCCCCAGGTAAGATACCTTAAATTCGAACTATAAGAAGATGGACACCATCTTATTAACCCCTTCCCGACCTTTGACGCCACGTAGGCGTCATGAAAGTCGGTGCCAATCCGACCTGTGACGCCTATGTGGCGTCATGGAAAGATCGCGTCCCTGCAGATCGGGTGAAAGGGTTAACTCCATTTTCACCTGATCTGCAGAGACAGGGGGAGTGGTACTTCAGCCCAGGGGGGGTGGCTTCACCCCCCCGTGGCTACGATCGCTCTGATTGGCTGTTGAAAGTGAAACAGCCAATCAGAGCGATTTGTAATATTTCACCTATGAAAATGGTGAAATATTACAATCCAGCCATGGCCGATGCTGCAATAGCATCTGCCATGGCTAGAGACCCCGATCTGCCCCCCCCCACCGCCACCGATCGCCCCCCCAGTCGTCCTTTCTGCCCCGATCTCCTGTCCGCTCCCCTCCTCCCTCCTGTCCGCTCCCCCTGTCCTCTTGTCCGCTCCCCCGGTCCTCCGATCCCCCCCCATGTTCCGATCCCACCCCCCCATACTTACCTAGCTTCGATGTCCCTCCCGGTGTCCGGCCGTCTTCTCCATGGGCGCCGCCATCTTGGAAAATGGCGGGCGCATGCGCAGTGCGCCCGCCGAATCTGCCAGCCGGCAGATTCATTACAAGTACATTTTGATCACTGTGGTAGGTTCTATCGCAGCGATCAAAATAAAAAAATAATAAATAAACCCCCCCCCCTTTATCACCCCCATAGGTAGGGACAATAATAAAATAAAGAAAATATATTTTTTTCTTTTTCCACTAGGGTTAGGGTTAGAACTAGGGTTAGAACTAGGGTTAGGGTTAGGGGTAGGGTTAGGGTTACGGGAAGGGTTAGGGTTAGGGGTAGGGTTATGGCATGTGCACACAGTGCGGATTTGGCTGCGCATCCGCAGCGGATTGGCAGCGGATCTGCAGCGGATCGGCAGCGGATCGGCCGCGGATCCGCAGCGGATCGGCAGCGGATCCGCAGCGGATCGGCCGCGGATCCGCAGCGGATCGGCCGCGGATCCACAGCGGATCGGCCGCGGATCCGCAGCGGATCGGCCGCGGATCTGCAGCGGATTGGCCGCTGCGAATTCGAAGCAGTTTTCCATCAGGTTTACAGTACCATGTACACCTATGGAAAACCAAATCCGCTGTGCCCATGGTGCGGAAAATTCCGTGCAGAAACGCTGCGTTGTATTTTCCGCAGTATGTCAATTCTTTGTGCGGATTCTGCAGCGTTTTACACCTGTTCCTCAATAGGAATCCGCAGGTGAAATCCGCACAAAAAAACACTGGAAATCTGCTGTAAATCCGCAGGTAAAACGCAGTGCCTTTTACCTGCAGATTTTTCAAAAATAGTGCGGAAAAATCTCACACGAATCCGCAACGTGGGCACATAGCCTTAGGGTTAGGGTTGGAATTAGGGCTAGGGTTTGAAATAGGGTTAAGATTAGGCTTGTGGTTAGGGTTACGGATAGGGTTAGGGGTGTGTTGGGGTTACAGTTGTGGTTAGGGTTGGGATTAGGGTTATGGTTGGGATTAGGGTTAGGATTAGGGTTAGGGTTGGAATTAGGGTTACGGGTGTGTTGCGGTTAGGGTTGTGGTTAGGGGTGTGTTGGGGTTAGGGTTGTGATTAGGGTTATGGCTACAGTTGGGATTAGGATTAGGGGTGTGTTGGGATTAGTGTTGAAGTTAGAATTGAGGGGTTTCCACTGTTTAGGCACATCAGGGGTCTCCAAACGCAACATGGCGCCACCATTGATTCCAGCCAATCTTGCGTTCAAAAAGTCAAATGGTGCTCCCTCCCTTCCAAGCCCCGACGTGCGCCCAAACAGTGGTTTACCCCCACATTTGGGGTTCCAGCATACTCAGGACAAACTGGGCAACAACTGTTGGGGTCCAATTTCTCCTGTTACCCTTGTAAAAATAAAAAATTACTTGCTAAAACATAATTTTTGAGGAAAGAACAATTATTTTTTATTTTCACGGCTCTGCGTTGTAAACTTCTGTGAAGCACTTGGGGGTTGAACATGCTCACCACACATCTAGATAAGTTCCTTGGGGGGTCTAGTTTCCAAAATGGGGACACTTGTGGGGGGTTTCTACTGTTTAGGCATATCAGGGGCTCTGCAAACGTAACATGATGCCCGCAGACCATTCCATCAAAGTCTGCATTCCAAAACGTCACTACTTCCCTTCCGAGCCCCGGCATGTGCCCAAACAGTGGTTTACCCCCACATATGGGGTATCAGCATACTCAGGAGAAACTGCACAACAACTTTTGGGGTCCAATTTCTCCTGTTACTCTTGCAAAAATAAAAAATTCTGGGCTAAAAAAATATTTTTGAGGAAAGGAAACACATTTATTATTTTCACGGCTCTGCGTTATAAACTTCTGTGAAGCACTTGGGGGTTCAAAGTGCTCACCACACATCTAGATAAGTTCTCTTGGGGGTCTAGTTTCCAAAATGGAGTCACTTGTGGGGGGTTTCTACTGTTTAGGCACATTAGGGGCTCTGCAAACGTAACCTGACGCCCGCAGAGCATTCCATCAAAGTCTGCATTTCAAAACGTCACTACTTCCCTTCCGAACCCCGACGTGTGCCAAAACAGTGGTTTACCCCCACATATGGGGTATCAGCGTACTCAGGAGAAACTGGACAACAACTTTTGGGGTCCAATTTCTCCTGTTACCCTTGGGAAAATAAAAAATTGTGGGCTAAAAAATCATTTTTGAGAAAAGAAAAATTATTTTTTATTTTCATGGCTCTGCCTTATAAACTTCTGTGAAGCACTTGGGGGTTCAAAGTGCTCACCACACATCTAGATTAGTTCCTTGGGAGGTCTAGTTTCCAAAATGGGGTCACTTGTGTGGGAGCTCCAATGTTTAGGCACACAGGGGCTCTCCAAACGCGACATGGTGTCCGCTAATGATTGGAGCTAATTTTCCATTCAAAAAGCCAAATGGCGCTCCTTCCCTTCCGAGCCCTGCCGTGCGCCCAAACAGTGGTTTACCCCCACATATGGGGTATCATCGTACTCAGGACAAACTGGACAATAACATTTGGGGTCCAATTTCTCCTATTACCCTTGGGAAAATAAAAAATTCTGCGCTAAAAATCATTTTTGAGGAAAGAAAAATTATTTTTTATTTTCACGGCTCTGCGTTATAAACTTCTGTGAAGCACCTGGGGGTTATAAGTGCTCACTATGCATCTAGATAAGTTCCTTGGGGGGTCTAGTTTCCAAAATGGGGTCACTTGTAGGGGAGCTCCAATGTTTAGGCACACAGGGGCTCTCCAAACGCGACATGGTGTCCGCTAACGATTGGAGCTAATTTTCCATTCAAAAAGTCAAATGGCACGCCTCCCCTTCCGAGCCTTGCCGTGCACCCAAACAGTGGTTTACCCCCACATATGAGGTATCGGCGTACTCAGGAGAAATTGCCCAAAAATTTTTTGGATCCATTTTATCCTGTTGCCCATGTGATAATTAAAGAATTGAGGCTAAAAGAAATTTTGTGTGAAAAAAAAGTACTTTTTCATTTTTGCGGATCAGTTTGTGAAGCACCTGGGGGTTTAAAGTGCTCACTATGCCTCTAGATGAGTTCCTTGGGGGGTCTAGTTTCCAAAATGGGGTCACTTGTGGAGGAGCTCTAATGTTTAGGCACACAGGGGCTTTCCAAACGCGACATGGTGTCCGCTAACAATGGAGATAATTTTTAATTCAAAAAGTCAAATGGCGCTCCTTCCCTTCCGAGCCTTACCATGTGCCCAAACAGTGGTTTACCCCCACATGTGAGGTATTGGTGTACTCAGGAGAAATTGCCCAACAAAATTTAGGATCCATTTTATCCTGTTGCCCATGTGAAAATGAAAAAATTGAGGCTAAAATAATTTTTTTGTGAAAAAAAGTACTTTTTCATTTTTACGGATCAATTTGTGAAGCACCTGGGGGTTTAAAGTGCTCACTATGCTTCTAGATAAGTTCCTTGGGGGGTCTAGTTTCCAAAATGGGGTCACTTGTGGGGGAGCTCCAATGTTTAGGCACACGGGGGCTCTCCAAACGCGACATGGTGTCCGCTAAAGATTGGAGCTAATTTTTCATTCAAAAAGTCAAATGGCGCTCCTTCCCTTCCGAGCCCTGCCGTGCGCTCAAACAGTGGTTTACCCCCACATATGAGGTATTGGTGTACTCAGGAGAAATTGCCCAACAAAATTTAGGATCCATTTTATCCTGTTGCCCATGTGAAAATGAAAACATTGAGGCTAAAATAATTTTTTTGTGAAAAAAAGTACTTTTTCATTTTTACGGATCAATTTGTGAAGCACCTGGGGGTTTAAAGTGCTCACTATGCATCTAGATAAGTTCCTTGGGGGGTCTAGTTTCCAAAATGGGGTCACTTGTGGGGGAGCTCCAATGTTTAGGCACACGGGGGCTCTCCAAACGCGACATGGTGTCCGCTAAAGATTGGAGCCAATTTTTCATTCAAAAAGTCAAATGGCGCTCCTTCCCTTCCGAGCCCTGCCGTGCGCTCAAACAGTGGTTTACCCCCACATATGAGGTATAAACGTACTCAGGACAAATTGGACAACAACGTCCATGGTCCAGTTTCTCCTTTTACTCTTGGGAAAATAAAAAAATTGTTGCTAAAAGATCATTTTTGTGACTAAAAAGTTAAATGTTCATTTTTTACTTCCATGTTGCTTCTGCTGCTGTGAAACACCTGAAGGGTTAATAAACTTCTTGAATGTGTTTTTGAGCACCTTGAGGGGTGCAGTTTTTAGAATGGTGTCACTTTTGGGTATTTTCAGCCATATAGAACCCTCAAAATGACTTCAAATGTGAGGTGGTCCCTAAAAAAAATGGTTTTGTAAATTTTGTTGTAAAAATGAGAAATCACTGGTCAAATTTTAACCCTTATAACTTCCTAGCAAAAAAAAAAAAATGTTTCAAAAATTGTGCTGATGTAAAGTAGACATGTGGGAAACGTTATTTATTAACTATTTTGTGTCACATAACTCTCTGGTTTAACAGAATAAAAATTCAAAATGTGAAAATTGCGAAATTTTCGCCAAATTTCCGTTTTTTTCACAAATAAACTCAGAAATTATCGACCTAAATTTACCACTAACATGAAGCCCAATATGTCACGAAAAAACAATCTCAGAATCGCTAGGATCCGTTGAAGCGTTCCTGAGTTATTACCTCATAAAGGGACACTGGTCAGAATTGCAAAAAACGGCAAGGTCATTAAGGCCAAAATAGGCTGGGTCATGAAGGGGTTAAAAAAATGTATTTTCCTCACCAAAATTTGGGGTGTGTTTTATTGTCCGGTGTGTTATATAGTCCTAAAAATATGGAATTTCTCATTGTCTCATGTCAATGTCATCTGATGGAAATGAATGATCATTCTCGTGGCTTAAATCTTTTCCACAGTCCACAACATGATCACTTCTTTCCATGAATTCATTGACAAATTCTGACTATTTGTACAATCTTTTTAAAACTCTATCAAAATTTATGCTGAGGCACTTCTCTACATGTCTTGCAGGGTGTATTGGAGTCCCTCATTCAAATTTTTGCTAGGCCTTGCATTTAGTTCATAGGTTTCACCAGTCTATGAGTCCCAATCTTTTTAAAATTATAGCTATTCTAACAAAATTTATTCTGATGCCCTCCAATGTGTATTGGTGTCCCCCTTCAATTTCTTGCCAGCTCCTGCACTTAGTTCATAGATTTTATAAGTCTAGGAGTCCCAATACCTAACAATTTTAACAGAATGTGTATGAGGCCCTCCATTATGTCTAATACAGGGTGTATCGGTGCTCCTTTCCTTCTAGTTTTTGGCAGTTCTTGCATTGTCCGCATAGGCTTTGTGAGTTTCAGAGTCCCTCCTTCATAAATTAAACAGGATGTGTCCGACTATGTCACACACACCACATGTACAGATAAGGTAGTAAAACGTTAAAATTACATTTATCAGTGAATAGTTTTTTAACCATTGAAAGCAATGAGAAAGTGCAAAAATGCTACATGTGAACATTGCCTAAAGTGTGAAGGAGACATTTTTTTTAATCTATTTAATTCTGCCTTATATACAAGTCATTATACAGGAAAGAATGCTTCTACCCGTTTTTCCTGTAAGATCCATTTTATCTTTGGTCTTGACATTGTTCTCGGCAGCATCTTGAGAGTCAGAGAAGCATCCAGACATCTTCCCTATGCTGTTCCCATTCAACTTGAGCACTATTTACATTCATTTAAGTGATTTTTCTGGCCTCCCAGAATTCCTGTAAGGGTCTGCCAGAAAAATGCATGAGTTTCCAATTGACGTCATTACTTAGTTTGAGCTTGTCCGAGTGTCTGACCTGCTCGATTCGAGTAATGAGCACTTTAGTGCTTACTGCTTGCTCATCACTATGAAGCACAAACACTCCAAATGCCCTAAACAGAAGTGAAAGGAATTCCCTTTTGACCTGCAATGTGGAATAGCTTGGTCCAAATCTGACTTTTGCAACCTATTTGAGTTCATGAATTAGTTGATGGATCAAATGTAAGAATTGTTTCATTAGCACAAAGAAATAAAATCTATTTTATATACTCAGTTTTATGTTTTTTTTTTATTTATAATTTCAATATTCTTTTAGCAGTAAAGAAGAAAAATAGTTTTGAAATGTTTATCTACTCTCTGTACTTACAGCATATACCTAAATTACTCATGAAACTGAAATGTATATAACAGCCACCTGCCAAAGTGTAATCAGTTTTAGAAAATGAAAGTAGAATATTGTTAAATTATTCTGCCATAGCAAAACTCACAATTCTATAAATGAACTAATAATTGTTAGTTGGGGAATTCATTGCATTATTGTGTGGATCTTACATAATCATCTTCATGAATCCAATACATTTTAATTATTTTAAATGTTACAGTTTCAGCATATGCGAATTAAGGCAAAATGGAAATCAATTACTTTTAAGCAAGAATGAATTTAACATGGAAATGAATATAGCTCAATAAAAAAGAAGTTGTTCCTTAAATTAATGATAATGAGCAAACCGATGAAAGCTTACTTCATCAAAGAAGTAATCACTACCCAGCAGTAAACATCTTTCAGGATTTAGAACATTATGTTAATGAATTTTACAGCATGCGTTGCATTTCATATATTTTTCACATAAGACAAGGCCACAATATTTTAAAACTTTCATCAACTTTTTTAAAACAGTAAACTACTTTTCCACCCCAACTAGTTGTAGTACTAAAATGTAAAATGACTTACCATCAAACTACTAAAAGGTCTAGAAGGATGTTTAATAATCAATATTATTAAATTGCAAGGGTACATAAATGTGAGTGTGTTATCCTTAAAATTGATAAAAAGCTAACCTTAGAGCTAAAAAGTGTCTATACTATACTGTAGACCTAAAATAGGACTTGATTCTTTACTAGATTTCTTTCTGTCAGTGATGTGGAATCATCTGTACTATTTTTATCCTGTTAAGTGTATTTTTGAGATTATTTCCAAGAACTTTAAATGTTTACCACTTTGCATTGATAAATGTGTTAACTCATAAATAAGCATAAAGATAGTTTCCCATAATTTTTTTTAAATAAAAATGATGTTGTTAGGACACCGCAGGTACCCTGGAATGTGTCCGCTCCCTGCACCCTGCATGGTAGACAGTGTGTGTACTTACCCATCCGCGCTCCCTTGGCATCTGTCTGCTCCCAGGATGTGAGGATGTGCACATATCACACAGGTCTCCTTGGAGTAGGTTTAGGGAGTGTGCTCCCTGACTCTTAAACAGCCAATATCCTGCTAGCCAGTTGCATGGTCCGCGTGCTACTGATTCGATCCGCCCTGTGCATTCCCGTCCCTGTCTGTCCTGCTATTCCCATACTCATCCTGCCTGTGCCTAGTCCCAATCCAGATCCATCTGTCCTGTTCTTGAGCAGCATGTCTTTGTTGTCTGTACTTGCACCTGAGAATCTGCATCTGTGATCACATATTGTGGCCATCCTGTGTTCCTGTCCTCCTTGTGCCATTCCAACCTGCTAAACAGCTACTAGCGGTCCTGCTTTCCTCTCTCCATTAGGACCAGTTTCCATAGCCCAGTGGGTCCTTCCTGGAGTCAAGTCTAACCCCAGTATCAGGGTCTAAAGCACAGAGTCAGGTGCTCGCTTAGTTATACCACTCGTCAGACTGTGGCACAGTGCTCCACAACCACGTGCATAACAGATGTATTTATTGATTTATTGCAGATTTTGTTTTTGGGGTTTTTTTAGGTGAAGGGGCAAAAATGGCTGCATGCAGTTGTTAACTTAAAATCAATACTATGCTATAAAACACTTACAGTGCATATTTTATTTTTGGATCTTTATAATAATAATCTCATAAGTTTTTCCACAAAAAAAACAAAGGTTCAAAATACATGAGTGAATAAAAAAGTCACAAAAAAAAATTCAAGCTAAAATATGCTGCAAAAATTGTGCGAAGATAAAATAGCTGATATTAAATCAGCAAAGCATAGGGGCAAATTACTGATAATATAACCCTCAAAAACTTCTTTGTTACCACCTAAGGAAATTGAGACATCCTCTTTTGCAAAAAGTCAGTGTGAATTTTACTTAAAACTCCTTCATACAGTTTTTCACATTATTTTAGCTTGTAGAAAGCTCAATTAATTTCATGTGTTTTCACAGATATTTTTTGCTTTATTTCCAAGTGTTCTTTAAGATATATTTTTTCCAATAGATACATCTATCAAAAAGCATTTGAAAAAGAGCTGTACTTAAGAGCATGCTGTAGTTAAAAAAATACAAGAATCCCAAAAAACTGCCAAAACTGAAAAACTTGCAACTTAAAATACACGTGTATTGTGGATTATATATTTTTTTTATTTCCAGGGAACATATTATCTTATTTATTGTCAGTAATTAGAGATGGGTGTAGTTTGAGTCAAATTTTGTGAAATTTGTGTATTCATGTGAATTCAAAACTTTGAGATTCATTTGTGGTTTGCAAAAAAAATTAAAACTTGAATGAGTGGAGTAATGTCATTTTGTGTGGCTGTGTCTGCATCCCAATAATTCTCTGCAACTATGATACCTTACAGATTATCATACATTGTACTGTGGTGCTCAGCACCTGGAGCATCACAGATCAGCAGTTCCAAGTGAAGCAAAGTTTGTACAGCAGAGTTATTTTCTATCTCCACAGTCACTGGGTAAATCTCTGTCCTGTAGAGTGTAATGTCTTTTTGTCAGCGAGGTCCTATTTCTCTTTCCTATAGAATGTAAGCTCTTATAGTCAGTGGGGCTCTCTCACCTTTCCCCCACATCTATTTTCTAAGCAATTACAAGCTTTCCAGTATTGAGATTTATGCAAATAAATTTGCACGTTTTTTTGGGAAATTCGATGAAGTTGTCAAATTCAAAGATTCAAAGATCTGTTCATCTCTACCACTCATATATCACTCAAACAATTAATAATGTCATAAATATCAATATTTCTAGGTAATGCTGGTTCAAAGGGGCAATAGTTAGATATCTTCTTTCCTACTAGAGATCAAAATAACACAACAGAAAGTAAGAGATGAGAGCAAATTTATTTAAGTGGATTTGAATTCTACTTGATTATCTAATAAAATTTAACATTTTTGAGAGCATGGGTTCTTGTATATTAGCTTAACATGTATTCAGGAAAGTGAAATCATTAAGAAAACAAATTTAAAAGATTACACTCACCTTACTGCTAACCTGTCTGCCCTCCACTGCTCACTGCCCTCCAAGTTGTCCTCAAAGCCACCTCTTACTTCCTTTTCAGAAGACACATCTTCTGGCTAAGACTTGATCTCAGAGGTCACTGTACTTTGCCTCATCGTGATGTCATGTAATTAAAATGAGTATTCTCAAAAATGTAGATTTTTTTTGATATTTCAGTAGAATTTTACTCCCTTAGATGCATGTCATGACTGGAAGAAATAAGTGGCGCCTGTGAGTATACTTTTTTTGTTTGTTTGTTTGCTTTTTACTCTAGAACATTTAAGAAATATTCAAATCTCAAAAATATCTTCACTATGAACTGAATTCCCTGAGAAAATCTATCCGATTTGTCAAATTCAAATTTTGTCAGTTGCGCTCATCTCAAATTGGGGAGATTACATTGTGTATCTGACTATCCTTTAGAAAACATACATACCACACTCCTACCACAAATTATTGGTCTTTCATTATCTCAGTGTAAGATGGTATATATGAGGCCAGTCCTTTGGAGCAAAAATAAAAAGCTGAAGCAGCACTCAATTAATGCAGCATAATCCATGTGTCTTTTATTCAATTTGAAGCAATATTTTGTCAGCTATGTGCTTTTAGCAAGCACTCTGCATTATGTTTTTATTTTTAGGACATGGTGGTAAAAAACAGATCAAAAAACTATCAAGAAGACAGCATCACAAAAGCTAGAAATTAAAAATTAACAGAATGCATATTAATAATAAATAAAGTTATTATTAAAGTAAGTTAAGTTGCTTAAGTTTCAAAAGTAAAACTGTACTTAGAACCACAGTTTTCCATATTTATTCACTCACAACTGAAATGCTCCTTGAGGTTTTACAACACTCTCTTTCCTAATAGAACCATGATTTAATTACATCACATAACAGTTAATTGCAGAACAAATAATGCAAACATGAGTATATTAGCACAAAGACAAATTTTGACAGTCAGAATACATTATAAAGTACCTTCAAACAATACCTAAATTACAGTATTTTGATGGAGAATCACAAATTTGAACTCTTACTTTCTAAGCATTTATATGTAATAGACATACTGTATGTATATTATTTGAAATGTGTAGGTACTTATGATAAGAAGTCATTAAAATGCTGTACTTAAAAAAATATTATTTTACTGACTATGAAAATGATGCTTAATTTGTGGTGACAATGTCCTATTAAATTTCAATAATGAAAATTAATGAGCAAATAAATTTTGGTTGTATACTTAATGTCTTAGCACTCTACCATCTTTGATGGCAAACACCAGGATCCATGCCCACGAGAAAAAAATGTACGCTCTCCTCACATCTATTATCTCCCTGTATAAATTAATTACTCAGTGTCATTGCTTTTAGACTTTAGACATTTACTGCTCTCAGACTATTAAATACAAAATTAATACTTTCGAAACAGTATGTAGGTAAATGTATGTAAGTGAAACGTAATTACTCTGATTTGTCTTATTTCTAAGAAACGTTTAACCTTAAATCTATGGGAATTAAAATAGGATATAATGAAGTGCTGGACAACTTGGCTCAGAAAATGTTATTTCATCAATTATTTTTGTCAAAGCATTATTGCATTCATCTAACAAGAATAGTATTTATACTTTTATTTTCTCTTTTCCTGAGTGCTTTTCAATGTGTCAGAAACTTGATCCACAGAACAGAAGAAATATTCACAACTTAAATTCTACAAAATGCTTCTAGCTTTTCTACAAGAATCACACTGAGGACGATGTGGAGTTACAATTACCAAGAGCAGAAGAGAGATCTATTTTGAAACATATTGATAGAGTGTTCAAAATTGCCCATGTTAATAACTATTGGTTTCTCCCAGACAGAAATGGAGTTGAAGAGGCTTTTATGTTACAGTGCAAATTCCATTATTTTTGATGCAAAAAAGACACAATTTCACATTTAATTAAAAAGATTGTAAAGTAAAAATAGTGCGAAAGAACATTTGCTTATTCCCTCTGGTCCTTCCTTAAATTTATTTAAATGAATGATTTAGATGCATATAATTTCACTTAAGTCATCAGAAAAGATGAAAGAATAAAAGTTATGCCAGTGTTCAAACACTCTGAGCGATTTCAATAGGAGGTGATGTGTTTTAGGCAACAGTTTAACATTGTGAACCACAGCAACAATTCTCAGTTAAAAACAACTAACACCTTAGGAGAATAACAAGTACTATACATTACATATATTTCATATGTTTTTTTCTTATTTGCTCTTCTATAGTAGACATTATGTTCTAGATACAGCATTTGATCTTTGGTAATAGTAATATAACAATATTCACAATAAATGTTAAATGAAATAGCAAGGACAAGGCAAGAAGATTTTTAAGTTTCTAGGTTGTTACATAAAGGCTTAATTGAAATGACTGTATTACAGCCTTGAGGCCAGACCAAATTTGACATCCTTGCAGTTCAACTACACATTCCAATCAGACAGAATAAACAAGAGAGGTTTAGTTGCTGAAGTTATAGTAGTACAAGGTGTTCAGTGCTCAGAGACATGGTCAAGGTAAGGAAAGCTGAAAAGCAACCACTACTGAACAAGTTACATAAGTTGAAATGCCAAGATTAGGCTAAGAAATATCTGAAGACAGATTTTTTAAAAGTTTTGTGGACAGAGGAGAGTGCCTCCACATCAATGCTACAAAGTAGGGCTTCTGGTTCTAGGGTTAATCCATCTATTTTTCTCAATAGGTCCATTGAGTCTCTTGTATATGAATTCAATGATGTTACATACGTTTTCAGGACCTCATCAAGGTAGATTCCCACATGATGACATAGACTGTTAATTCCTGAGACTATGGGTCTCCCCCTGAGTGGGACTAGGCCCTTATGAATTTTCGGGAGGCAATAGAAGGTTGCCACCGTTGGATATTGTGGGAGCAGGTATTCAAATTCATTTTTGTCAATCAAACCATTAACTAGACCTCCATCCAAGATTACTTTCATGATGTGGAGACACTCTACTCGTCCATAAGACAAAGAGATGGTCTAAGGGCGGTAGAGTACTTCATTAGCAGCAGGGGCCAACAATACTTAGGTCACAACAAGTTTATTCTGGACCTACTTGAGTTCTGCCTAACAAAGAATTTTTTCCTGTTTAACGGTTCCATCTTCCACCAGCTCAGGGGCACCGCTATGGGCAATTCTTGTGCGCCCGCGTACGCAAACTTGCTCCTGTGCTGGTGGGAGGAAACTGAGGTTTTTGGGGACTCATATGTGGAAGAACAGGCTAATATAGCCTTTTGGTCCCGCTACATAGATGATGTGCTTCTAATTTGGAATGGGGATGCTGGAAGTTTGACCAACTTCGTGCATAGACTAAATAATAACCAATTGGGACTGTCTTTTACTTTTGAAAACCATAAAGACAAAATACCATTCTTAGACCTATTCATCCAAAAAATGCCAGATGGACATCTGGACACTAAGACCTACAGAATGCTTACCTCAACGAATGCCCTTCTCAGATGGGATAGCCACCATCCGGCACCCCTGAAGAAGGGCATTCCTAAAGGCCAATATTTACGAGCAAGACGTAACTGCTGCTCTAATGAGGAGTATAAGATACAGGCAGATGATTTACAAACTCGTTTTTTGGCCAGGGGATACCCTGATGGTATCTTAAGGAAGGCATACAATGAGGTAAAAGGTATTAATAGAAACAGTTTACTGGTGCCAGCTCCGAAAAGAGAAGAAATGCCGGTTTGCAGATACATTACCACCTACAACAATGGGGCTCAAAAGATACGGACAATACTGCATAAATATTGGTCCATTTTGAAGATGGATGAGGACATTGGAGAGATGGTGGGGGAATCCCCTCAAATTACTTTCAAGAAGGGTAGATCTGTCGGGGACAGACTTATACACAGCCACTACTCCCCGCCGGTGAAGGATACTTGGCTCCCTAAACCACCAAAGGGATGCCATAAATGTAGTGGTTGCATAGCATGTCCGGTAATTGCAGTGGGATGGAGCTTTCAAAGTGGAGTGACAGGGAAAGAATAAAAAATCTATCACTTCATAAATTGTAGGTCCAAAGGAGTGATTTATAGAGCAGTTTGCCCATGTGGCCTGGAATACATCGGCAAAACAATACGCAAATTCAGAAGACGTATAGGAGAACATCTGAGAGACATCGCATTGAACAGGGACACACCCCTGGCTAGACACATCAACACTGAACATAGTGGGGATAGTCGAGGGCTTAAATTTATGGGGATTGATAGGATTGGTGCACCAAAGAGGGGAGGGAACTGGGATCAGATGCTGCTACAATGCGAGACAAGATGGATTTTTCGCCTAAAAACACAAACACCAGGAGGCTAGAATGAAATCCTAACGTACAGCTGCTTCCTGAAGAGTTAGATCAAGCAACTAAAAAATATAAACATTAACTCTTTCCTTCCTTCACCCCCTTTCTCTCTTCCATTAGGGCCCAATAGTACCATCAATAGGGACAGCAGTGGCCAAATGGGGCGCCAATCTTACGCTCCTGTCTTAGGGTGCCAACCTCCATTGTTAGGTAGGCCAGGAAGGTAGGAGCATATATAGGGATATTGGGTATGCACACGATACTGTCTCCCTACTTTTTTATTTCTGTGCACCAATCCGAATATATATAGCCCCGACTTTTTACCCCCTCCATCTCTCCTTAGTGTTCTCTCCAGAAAACAAAAGGTATAAAACAAAAGGTACAAATTATTTGATTTTCTATGGTTCCAGTTAGGAGCCTCTTCACAAGCCCATTGTTTCTTCCTCTCTTGCGAGATACAACCAGCACATGCCTGCGGGTATGATCCTCACTCCTGAGAGAAGGCATTATAGTAGGATCAATACTAATAAGTTGAGAAATGGCCCTGTACTAATGAGCGGTGCAATATGTTTGATCTGGCATGTTTAGCAACTGTGTAGGGGTTAATAAAGTTCTCATTTATATGACGCAGTATTTTGGCCTTTAGGTAGTCCAATATGACGTTGTTCCGGGACTCCGGAAATTAACAAGTAGCAGAAACGCCGAGACCTGATGATATGGTCGGGTGTCGCGCTACCATGGGAACCGGACTGGGGCTTTTTTCCGGAAGCGAGACGGACGGTACAGCTTAATCCCCCTTGGTCCGCGATGCGATTGGACAGTACGTCGCTATAGTAACCAAACAGCACGCGCCGCCGGAAGTGACGCGTGCGGTCCATAAGCTGCGTTCCATACAGGGCGCACGGGACACTACATAACACATGTAGCCACGGGAATACTGGGTGGGCTATTTAAGAACGAGGAACGTGGATTACCAATACACCCTTCTATTTAGGGTCCCCCACGGAGTTGGAGGGACGGTACATATGTTTCCCCTGATGAGTTATACAAAATGAAACGCGTAGGGAAATGTGTTCGGTACTTTGGGGTTAAAATCACTTCCCTGACAGCGTGGACAGGTATGTGTGTGGCCAAAATTGTGGGCCCCCCTTCCAGATGCTGTGGACATGAGAGGTCTTACCCCTATCAAAAGGAAGTTTGGAGGTGAGATCGTTCCAATTATTTTATATTAATCAAGGTTACTGCATCTCTATATGAATGGTGTAAACAAGAGATATACGGTTTGTCATTGATACATGCCAAGTGTTCCCTCTTAAGAGTGGATTTCTTTATCCCTTGAGAGACTCTTATTGAAGTGTGATTCAGAAGGTCTCAGGGATTTGGTGATTTAGGCATTCCCTGCATAGGGGAATTTGTTTCTGTGAGTCCTTCATGTTTTTTTATTTTTATGTGGTTGGTTATACCAATTTTAGCTTTAATATATTAAAAGTTATTTTTTATATTTAGTCACACCCTGCTTTGATATACACTCACCGGCCACTTTATTAGGTACACCATGCTAGTAACGGGTTGGACCCCCTTTTGCCTTCAGAACTGCCTCAATTCTTCGTGGCATAGATTCAACAAGGTGCTGGAAGCATTCCTCAGAGATTTTGGTCCATATTGACATGATGGCATCACACAGTTGCCGCAGATTTGTCGGCTGCACATCCCAAAGATGCTCCATACAAGGCAGGATGGATCCATGCTTTCATGTTGTTTACGCCAAATTCTGACCCTACCATCCGAATGTCGCAGCAAAAATCGAGACTCATCAGACCAAGCAACGTTTTTCCAATCTTCTACTGTCCAATTTCGATGAGCTTGTACAAATTGTAGCCTCAGTTTCCTGTTCTTAGCTGAAAGGAGTGGTACCCGGTGTGGTCTTCTGCTGCTGTAGCCCATCTGCCTCAAAGTTCGACGCACTGTGCGTTCAGAGATGCTCTTAGGCCTACCTTGGTTGTAACGGGTGGCGATTTGAGTCACTGTTGCCTTTCTATCAGCTCGAACCAGTCTGCCCATTCTCCTCTGACCTCTGGCATCAACAAGGCATTTCCGCCCACAGAACTGCCGCTCACTGGATTTTTTTTCTTTTTCGGACCATTCTCTGTAAACCCTAGAGATGGTTGTGCGTGAAAATCCCAGTAGATCAGCAGTTTCTGAAATACTCAGACCAGCCCTTCTGGCACCAACAACCATGCCACGTTCAAAGGCACTCAAATCACCTTTCTTCCCCATACTGATGCTCGGTTTGAACTGCAGGAGATTGTCTTGACCATGTCTACATGCCTAAATGCACTGAGTTGCCGCCATGTGATTGGCTGATTAGAAATTAAGTGTTAACAAGAAGTTGGACAGGTGTACCTAATAAAGTGGCCGGTGAGTGTATGTTTTTCTGATTGGTGGATATCCCATTTGTTTATAAATTGTTCCTTTAAATAAATATTTTTATGAAAAAAAGTACACATTTGGTATCACCGTATCCGCAATGACCCAACCTATATACCTGTCCCAATAGTTAACTTTAGTACACTGAAAAAAACAATTAAAAATGAGGCAAAAAAACATGTTTCATCATCATAATGCCAACCAAAAAGTAGAAAAAAACACGATTAAAAAGATGAATGTGCATAAAAATGGAATAGCTGAAAACATCATCTTGTTCTGCAAAAAAGATGCCGCTGTATAACTCCATCAACATAAAAATTAAAAAGTTATAGCTCTCAGAATAAAGCTATGCAAAAATAATTAGTTTTTGTCTAAAATAGTTTTTATTGTGTAAAAGCGCCAAAACATAAAAAAATATAAAAGTGGTGTTGCTGTAGTCATAATGACCCAAAGAATAAAGCTGCCCTATCAATAAATGAAAACTCCCCTCAAAAAATTCCTGAATTGCTGTTTTTTGTTCATTCTGCCTCCCAAAAATCAGAATAGAAAGCAATCAAAAAATGCCATGTGTCCAAAAATATTACCAATAAAAATGTCAACTCGTCTCAACAAAAAGAAGCCCCCACAAGACTGTATCAGCTGAAATACGGAAAGATTATAGCTCTCAAAATATGTTGAAGCAAAAACTAGATAACTGCACCCATAGATAACTTAAATGAGAGGTGTAGTTTGTAAAATGGTGTTTATTATGGGGGGTTCTGCTGTCCTGGCACCTCAGGGTCTCTGGCAATGTGACATGACACCCTCAAACCAGTCCAGCAAAATCTGAACTCCAATATAGCGCTTCTTCCCTTCTGAGCTATGAACTGTGCCTCAAAAGTAGTTTTCGATTACATGTATGGTATCGGCATACTCAGGAGAAATTGTGAAAGTTTGGGTTCCATTTTCTATTGTTACCCTTATGAAAATAAAAAAAAATGAGGCTAAAATAACATTTTTGTGGGAAAAATGTGTTTTTTTATTTTCACAGCTCTACGTTATAAACTTCTGTGAAGCACCTGGGGAGTTCAAAGTGCTCACCACACATCTAGATACATTCCTCGAGGGGTCTAGTTTCCAAAATGATGGGGTCACTTGGGGTTTTTCACTGCTTCAGCATATCAGAGGCTCTCCAAAAGCGACATGACACTTGCAGACTATTACATCAAAATCTGCATTCCAAAACATCACTCCTTCCATTCTGAGCCGTGCTGTGCGCCCAGGCAGTAGTTTGTAACCACATATTGGGTACCTGTCTACTTAGAAGAAATTTCACAATAAATTTTGGGTCCCATTTTCTACTGTTACTGTTTGGGCTGGCGGAATGCACCAAATAATATAAAGGTAGTGGTATGGTGTGTTCGCAGCCCTGAGTCCACCGCGCAGAGATGTTACAATAGCAAATGCCATATGGCAGTATAATGTATGAACACACGTGGGTTAACGTAATCCGGTGTGTACAGAGGCGGACTCTGCTGATTCAGAGAACCACACTACCATGGAATATAAATGCCGTAGCCTGTTAAAGCTCACAGAGCTCAGCAAGGTGAGCGCTAATGTATAGTCACAGGACTCTGCCCCAAGGAAACAGGGATTGAATCCCTTTAGACCCACTAGAGCTCGGTGCCACAACTGCAGTCCCAAGGAGAGACTATGCTAAATCTAGATTTAGCACACAAAATTCACGCAGCACCGTTCTGACAGATGCTACTAACCACCCTGACTAGGGCCTGGAAAGCGCACTAATTGCGCCACACTGGTGGTCGCTGCTTAATTGATGCAGTATGCTCGTATCTAGTGCTGGATGGCACAATCTGGTGCTAGTTAGCTCAAACACCCAACTACATGCAACAATGCTAGGGAGGGGTATCATTAGGAGCTTTCACCAGATATCAAACACACATCTACACATGTCATGTTCTCAATGGCAAGAGAACATAGCATCAGCATATATAGGAACTAGCTCTTGGAAGATGGGAACTGAGCTGACCATGAACTAAACCTAACACACAACTAGCAGTGGCCGGGTAGCATGCCTACGTTGATTCTAGATGCCCAGCACCAGCCGGAGGACTAAATAATGCTAGCAGAGGAAAATATTAGTCCTAGCTCACCTCTAGAGAAATACCCCAAAAGGAGACAGAGGCCCCCACATGTATTGGCGGTGAATTAAGATGAAATAACAAACGTAGTATGAAAATAGGTTTAGCAAATTTGAGGTCCACTTACTACATAGCAGAAGACAGAAAGGACACTTTCATGGTCAGCTGAAAACCCTATCAAAACACCATCCAGGAATTACTTTAAAACTCTGGCATTAACTCATAACACCAGAGTGGCAATTCCTGTTCACAAGAGCTTTCCAGACACAGTAACGAAACTACAGCTGTGAACTGGAACAAAAATGCAAAAACAAACATGGACAAGAGTCCAACTTATCTAGTAGTTGTCTAGGAGCAGGAACAAGCACAGAGAGGCTTCTGATAACATTGTTGACCGGCAAGCAACTAACAGAGCAGCAAGGTTATATAGCGACTCCCACATCTTGATGGGAACAGGTGAACAGAGAAGATGAAAACACCAGTTCAATTCCACCAGTAGCCACCGGGGGAGCCCAGAATCCAAATTCACAACAGTACCCCCCCCTCAAGGAGGGAGCACCGAACCCTCACCAGAACCACCAGGGCGATCAGGATGGGCCCTATGAAAGGCACGAACCAGATCAGAGGCATGAACATCAGATGCATTCACCCAAGAATTATCCTCCTGGCCGTATCCCTTCCACTTGACCAGATACTGGAGTCTCCGTCTGGAAACACGAGAGTCTAAGATTTTCTCCACAACGTACTCCAACTCACCCTCAACCAACACCGGAGCAGGAGGCTCAACGGAAGGCACAACCGGTACCTCATACCTGCGCAATAATGACCGATGAAAAACGTTATGAATAGAGAAGGATGCAGGGAGGTCCAAACGGAAGGAAACAGGGTTAAGAATCTCCAATATCTTATACGGGCCGATGAACCGAGGCTTAAACTTAGGAGAAGAGACCCTCATAGGGACAAAACGAGAAGACAACCACACCAAATCCCCAACACAAAGCCGAGGACCAACACGACGGTGGCGGTTGGCAAAAAGCTGAGTCTTCTCCTGGGACAACCTCAAATTGTCCACCACCTGCCCCCAGATCTGATGCAATCTCTCCACCACAGCATCCACTCCAGGACAATCCGAAGATTCCACCTGACCAGAGGAAAATCGAGGATGAAACCCCGAATTACAGAAAAACGGGGACACCAAAGTGGCAGAGCTGGCCCGATTATTGAGAGCGAACTCTGCCAATGGCAAAAAAGCAACCCAATCATCCTGGTCAGCAGACACAAAACACCTCAGATATGTCTCCAGGGTCTGATTAGTCCGCTCGGTCTGGCCATTCGTCTGAGGATGGAAAGCGGACGAAAAAGATAAATCTATGCCCATCCTAGCACAGAATGCCCGCCAAAATCTAGACACGAATTGGGTCCCTCTGTCAGAAATGATATTCTCAGGAATACCATGCAAACGAACAACATTTTGAAAAAACAGAGGAACCAACTCGGAAGAAGAAGGCAACTTGGGCAGAGGAACCAAATGGACCATCTTAGAGAAACGGTCACACACCACCCAGATGACAGACATCTTCTGAGAAACAGGCAGATCTGAAATAAAATCCATCGAGATGTGCGTCCAAGGTCTCTTAGGAATGGGCAAGGGCAACAATAATCCACTAGCCCGAGAGCAACAAGGCTTGGCCCGAGCACAAACGTCACAAGACTGCACAAAGCCTCGCACATCTCGTGACAGGGAAGGCCACCAGAAGGACCTTGCCACCAAATCCCTGGTACCAAAAATGCCAGGATGACCTGCCAACGCAGAAGAATGAACCTCAGAGATGACTCTACTGGTCCAATCATCAGGAACAAACAGTTTATCAGGTGGGCAACGATCCGGTCTATCCGCCTGAAACTCCTGCAAGGCCCGCCGCAGGTCTGGAGAAACGGCTGACAATACCACTCCATCCTTAAGGATACCTGTGGGCTCAGAGTTACCAGGCGAGTCAGGCTCAAAACTCCTAGAAAGGGCATCCGCCTTAACATTCTTAGAACCCGGTAGGTATGACACCACAAAATTAAACCGAGAGAAAAATAATGACCAGCGCGCCTGTCTAGGATTCAGGCGCCTGGCGGTCTCAAGATAAATCAAGTTTTTGTGGTCAGTCAATACCACCACCTGATGTCTGGCCCCCTCAAGCCAATGACGCCACTCCTCAAAAGCCCACTTCATGGCCAAAAGCTCCCGATTCCCAACATCATAATTCCGCTCAGGGGGCGAAAATTTACGGGAAAAGAAGGCACAAGGCCTCATCACGGAGCAGTCAGAACTTTTCTGCGACAACACTGCCCCAGCTCCGATCTCAGAAGCGTCGACCTCAACCTGAAAAGGTAGAGCAACATCAGGCTGACGCAACACAGGGGCAGAGGAAAAACGGCGCTTAAGCTCCCGAAAGGCCTCCACAGCGTCAGGGGACCAATCAGCAACATCAGCACCCTTCTTAGTCAAATCGGTCAATGGCTTAGCAATATCCGAAAAACCAGCAATAAATCGACGATAAAAGTTAGCAAAGCCCAAAAATTTCTGAAGACTCTTAAGAGAAGAGGGCTGCGTCCAATCACAAATAGCTTGAACCTTGACAGGATCCATTTCAATGGAAGAGGGAGAAAAAATATATCCCAAAAAGGAAATCCTCTGTACCCCAAAAACACACTTAGAACCCTTCACACACAAAGAATTAGACCGCAAAACCTGGAAAACCCTCCTGACTTGCTGGACATGAGAGTCCCAGTCATCCGAAAAAATCAGAATATCATCCAGATACACAATCATAAATTTATCCAAATAATCGCGAAAAATATCATGCATAAAGGACTGGAAAACTGACGGAGCATTTGAAAGACCAAAAGGCATCACTAAATACTCAAAGTGGCCCTCGGGCGTATTAAATGCGGTTTTCCACTCATCCCCCTGCCTGATTCGCACCAAATTATACGCCCCACGAAGGTCAATCTTAGAGAACCACTTGGCCCCCTTTATGCGAGCAAACAAATCAGTCAGCAACGGCAATGGGTATTGATATTTTACAGTGATTTTATTCAAAAGCCGATAATCGATACATGGTCTCAAAGAGCCGTCTTTTTTTGACACAAAGAAAAAACCGGCTCCTAAGGGAGATGACGATGGACGAATATGTCCCTTTTCCAAGGACTCCTTTATATATTCTCGCATAGCAGCATGTTCAGGCACAGACAGATTAAATAAACGACCCTTTGGGTATTTACTACCCGGGATTAAATCTATGGCACAATCGCACTCTCGGTGCGGAGGTAATGAACCAAGCTTGGATTCTTCAAAGACGTCACGATAGTCAGACAGGAACTCAGGAATTTCAGAGGGAATAGAAGATGAAATGGAAACCACAGGTACATCCCCATGATCCCCCTTACATCCCCAGCTCAACACAGACATAGCTCTCCAGTCGAGGACTGGGTTGTGAGATTGCAGCCAAGGCAATCCTAGCACCAAATCATCATGTAGATTATACAGCACCAGAAAGCGAATAATCTCCTGGTGATCCGGATTAATACGCATAGTTACTTGTGTCCAGTATTGTGGTTTATTATTAGCCAATGGGGTGGAGTCAATCCCCTTCAGAGGAATAAGAGTCTCCAAAGGCTCTAAATCATACCCACAGCGTTTGGCAAAGGACCAATCCATAAGACTCAAAGCGGCGCCAGAGTCGACATAGGCGTCCGTGGTAATAGATGACAAAGAGCAAATCAAGGTCACAGATAGAATAAACTTAGACGGTAAGGTGCAAATGGAAACAGATTTATCAAGCTTTTTAGTGCGCTTAGAGCATGCTGATATAACATGAGTAGAATCACCACAATAGAAACACAACCCATTTTTCCGTCTAAAATTCTGCCGCTCGCTTCGGGACAGAATTCTATCACACTGCATACTCTCTGGCGACTTCTCAGTGGACACCGCCAGATGGTGCACTGGTTTGCGCTCCCGCAAACGCCTATCGATCTGAATAGCCATTGTCATGGACTCATTCAGACCCGCAGGCACAGGGAACCCCACCATAACATCCTTAATGGCATCAGAGAGACCCTCTCTGAAAGTCGCTGCCAGGGCGCACGCATTCCACTGAGTAAGCACAGACCATTTACGGAATCTTTGACAGTAAATTTCCGCTTCATCTTGCCCCTGAGATAGGGACATCAAAGTTTTTTCTGCCTGAAGCTCCAAATGAGGTTCGTCATAAAGCAACCCCAAGGCCAGAAAAAACGCATCCACATTGAGCAACGCAGGATCCCCTGGTGTCAATGAAAAAGCCCAGTCTTGAGGGTCGCCCCGGAGCAAGGAAATCACAATCCTGACCTGCTGTGCAGGGTCTCCGGCAGAGCGAAATTTCAGGGACAAAAATAATTTGCAATTATTTCGAAAATTCTGAAACCCAGATCTATTCCCCGAGAAAAATTCCGGCCAAGGAATTCTCGGCTCAGATACAGGTGCATGAAAAACAAAGTCTTGCAAATTTTGTACCTTCGTGGCGAGATTATTCAAACCTGCAGTTACACTCTGAAGATCCATTACAAACAGGTGGACACAGAGCCATACAAGGGTTAAGAGGAGGTAAGAAGCAGCTAGACAGCAATTAAGGGCTAGGCAGCAAAACTCTGAGGGAAAAAAAAAAAAAAAAAAAAATTCCTTAAACACTTCTTTTTCTCCTGCTTCAGCCCAAACAATTAACACTTTGTGGGCCGGTCAAACTGTCATGTTCTCAATGGCAAGAGAACATAGCATCAGCATATATAGGAACTAGCTCTTGGAAGATGGGAACTGAGCTGACCATGAACTAAACCTAACACACAACTAGCAGTGGCCGGGTAGCATGCCTACGTTGATTCTAGATGCCCAGCACCAGCCGGAGGACTAAATAATGCTAGCAGAGGAAAATATTAGTCCTAGCTCACCTCTAGAGAAATACCCCAAAAGGAGACAGAGGCCCCCCACATGTATTGGCGGTGAATTAAGATGAAATAACAAACGTAGTATGAAAATAGGTTTAGCAAATTTGAGGTCCACTTACTACATAGCAGAAGACAGAAAGGACACTTTCATGGTCAGCTGAAAACCCTATCAAAACACCATCCAGGAATTACTTTAAAACTCTGGCATTAACTCATAACACCAGAGTGGCAATTCCTGTTCACAAGAGCTTTCCAGACACAGTAACGAAACTACAGCTGTGAACTGGAACAAAAATGCAAAAACAAACATGGACAAGAGTCCAACTTATCTAGTAGTTGTCTAGGAGCAGGAACAAGCACAGAGAGGCTTCTGATAACATTGTTGACCGGCAAGCAACTAACAGAGCAGCAAGGTTATATAGCGACTCCCACATCTTGATGGGAACAGGTGAACAGAGAAGATGAAAACACCAGTTCAATTCCACCAGTAGCCACCGGGGGAGCCCAGAATCCAAATTCACAACATACACACATGAGTTCAGTTTTATACTAGCACATGGACATGCAAACTTTTCCCAGGCTCGAGTTCATATGAGTTCATCCAGCAGAAGGTGTATCACCGCAACTCAAGGTAACTACAGGACATTCCCCTGCACTCCATTCATTCCCAAAATTTTACAGACAGGAGCACAGCTGCATTAGCAGAGCTCATGGGTGTAAAATGATTTAACTCCTTCAGATGAATTTACATCGTGGGACGTGACTGAATGACGGAAGGTATGGGATATTGTTGTTTTTTCTTTTTCTTTTTTACAGAACGAGGGTGTTCAGGTGGATTAAGAGTATAATAAAATATTAAAACATCTTGTGTCTTTATTTCATTAAAATACTTTTTAATAATGTGTGTGTTTTATTAACCATTTTGTACTATTGGATTAATAATGGATAGGTGTCATAATTGACGCCTCTCCTGTTGTGAATTTGGATTCTGGGCTCCCCCGGTGGCTACTGGTGGAATTGAACTGTGTTGTCATCTTCTCTGTTCACCTGTTCCCATCAAGATGTGGGAGTCGCTATATAACCTTGCTGCTCTGTTAGTTGCTTGCCGGTCAACAATGTTATCAGAAGCCTCTCTGTGCTTGTTCCTGCTCCTAGACAACTACTAGATAAGTTGGACTCTTGTCCATGTTTGTTTTTGCATTTTTGTTCCAGTTCACAGCTGAAGTTTCGTTACTGTGTCTGGAAAGCTCTTGTGAACAGGAATTGCCACTCTGGTGTTATGAGTTAATGCCAGAGTTTTAAAGTAATTTCTGGATGGTGTTTTGATAGGGTTTTCAGCTGACCATGAAAGTGTCCTTTCTGTCTTCTGCTATGTAGTAAGTGGACCTCAAATTTGCTAAACCTATTTTCATACTACGTTTGTTATTTCATCTTAATTCACCGCCAATACATGTGGGGGGCCTCTGTCTCCTTTCGGGGTATTTCTCTAGAGGTGAGCTAGGACTAATATTTTCCTCTGCTAGCATTATTTAGTCCTCCGGCTGGTGCTGGGCATCTAGAATCAACGTAGGCATGCTACCCGGCCACTGCTAGTTGTGCGTTAGGTTTAGTTCATGGTCAGCTCAGTTCCCATCTTCCAAGAGCTAGTTCCTATATATACTTATGCTATGTTCTCTTGCCATTGAGAACATGACAGTTTGACCGGACCACTAAAGGGTTAAAATCCTTGGCTGAGAAAGGAGAGAAATAAGAAGTCTGCTGAGAATTTTTTTTTTTTTTTTTCCCTTCTAATCTTTGAATGGCTCTGTGCCCACCTGTTTGTAATGGATCTTCAGAGTGTAACTGCAGGTTTGAATAATCTCGCCACGAAGGTACAAAATTTGCAAGACTTTGTTTGTCATGCACCTGTATCTGAGCCGAGAATTCCTTTGCCGGAATTTTTCTCGGGGAATAGATCTGGGTTTCAGAATTTTCGAAATAATTGCAAATTATTTTTGTCCCTGAAATTTCGCTCTGCCGGAGACCCTGCACAGCAGGTCAGGATTGTGATTTCCTTGCTCCGGGGCGACCCTCAAGACTGGGCTTTTTCATTGACACCAGGGGATCCTGCGTTGCTCAATGTGGATGCGTTTTTTCTGGCCTTGGGGTTGCTTTATGACGAACCTCATTTGGAGCTTCAGGCAGAAAAAACTTTGATGTCCCTATCTCAGGGGCAAGATGAAGCGGAAATTTACTGTCAAAGATTCCGTAAATGGTCTGTGCTTACTCAGTGGAATGAGTGCGCCCTGGCGGCGACTTTCAGAGAGGGTCTCTCTGATGCCATTAAGGATGTTATGGTGGGGTTCCCTGTGCCTGCGGGTCTGAATGAGTCCATGACAATGGCTATTCAGATCGATAGGCGTTTGCGGGAGCGCAAACCAGTGCACCATCTGGCGGTGTCCACTGAGAAGTCGCCAGAGAGTATGCAGTGTGATAGCATTCTGTCCCGAAGCGAGCGGCAGAATTTTAGACGGAAAAATGGGTTGTGTTTCTATTGTGGTGATTCTACTCATGTTATATCAGCATGCTCTAAGCGCACTAAAAAGCTTGATAAATCTGTTTCCATTTGCACCTTACCGTCTAAGTTTATTCTATCTGTGACCCTGATTTGCTCTTTGTCATCTATTACCACGGACGCCTATGTCGACTCTGGCGCCGCTTTGAGTCTTATGGATTGGTCCTTTGCCAAACGCTGTGGGTATGATTTAGAGCCTTTGGAGACTCTTATTCCTCTGAAGGGGATTGACTCCACCCCATTGGCTAATAATAAACCACAATACTGGACACAAGTAACTATGCGTATTAATCCGGATCACCAGGAGATTATTCGCTTTCTGGTGCTGCATAATCTACATGATGATTTGGTGCTAGGATTGCCTTGGCTGCAATCTCACAACCCAGTCCTCGACTGGAAAGCTATGTCTGTGTTGAGCTGGGGATGTAAGGGGGCTCATGGGGATGTACCTGTGGTTTCTATTGCATCATCTATTCCCTCTGAAATTCCTGAGTTCCTGTCTGACTATCGTGACGTCTTTGAAGAATCCAAGCTTGGTTCATTACCTCCGCACCGAGAGTGCGATTGTGCCATAGATTTAATCCCGGGTAGTAAATACCCAAAGGGTCGTTTATTTAATCTGTCTGTGCCTGAACATGCTGCTATGCGAGAATATATAAAGGAGTCCTTGGAAAAGGGACATATTCGTCCATCGTCATCTCCCTTAGGAGCCGGTTTTTTCTTTGTGTCAAAAAAAGACGGCTCTTTGAGACCATGTATCGATTATCGGCTTTTGAATAAAATCACTGTAAAATATCAATACCCATTGCCGTTGCTGACTGATTTGTTTGCTCGCATAAAGGGGGCCAAGTGGTTCTCTAAGATTGACCTTCGTGGGGCGTATAATTTGGTGCGAATCAGGCAGGGGGATGAGTGGAAGACCGCATTTAATACGCCCGAGGGCCACTTTGAGTATTTAGTAATGCCTTTTGGTCTTTCAAATGCTCCGTCAGTTTTCCAGTCCTTTATGCATGATATTTTTCGCGATTATTTGGATAAATTTATGATTGTGTATCTGGATGATATTCTGATTTTTTCGGATGACTGGGACTCTCATGTCCAGCAAGTCAGGAGGGTTTTCCAGGTTTTGCGGTCTAATTCTTTGTGTGTGAAGGGTTCTAAGTGTGTTTTTGGGGTACAGAGGATTTGCTTTTTGGGATATATTTTTTCTCCCTCTTCCATTGAAATGGATCCTGTCAAGGTTCAAGCTATTTGTGATTGGACGCAGCCCTCTTCTCTTAAGAGTCTTCAGAAATTTTTGGGCTTTGCTAACTTTTATCGTCGATTTATTGCTGGTTTTTCGGATATTGCTAAGCCATTGACCGATTTGACTAAGAAGGGTGCTGATGTTGCTGATTGGTCCCCTGACGCTGTGGAGGCCTTTCGGGAGCTTAAGCGCCGTTTTTCCTCTGCCCCTGTGTTGCGTCAGCCTGATGTTGCTCTACCTTTTCAGGTTGAGGTCGACGCTTCTGAGATCGGAGCTGGGGCAGTGTTGTCGCAGAAAAGTTCTGACTGCTCCGTGATGAGGCCTTGTGCCTTCTTTTCCCGTAAATTTTCGCCCCCTGAGCGGAATTATGATGTTGGGAATCGGGAGCTTTTGGCCATGAAGTGGGCTTTTGAGGAGTGGCGCCATTGGCTTGAGGGGGCCAGACATCAGGTGGTGGTATTGACTGACCACAAAAACTTGATTTATCTTGAGACCGCCAGGCGCCTGAATCCTAGACAGGCGCGCTGGTCATTATTTTTCTCTCGGTTTAATTTTGTGGTGTCATACCTACCGGGTTCTAAGAATGTTAAGGCGGATGCCCTTTCTAGGAGTTTTGAGCCTGACTCGCCTGGTAACTCTGAGCCCACAGGTATCCTTAAGGATGGAGTGGTATTGTCAGCCGTTTCTCCAGACCTGCGGCGGGCCTTGCAGGAGTTTCAGGCGGATAGACCGGATCGTTGCCCACCTGATAAACTGTTTGTTCCTGATGATTGGACCAGTAGAGTCATCTCTGAGGTTCATTCTTCTGCGTTGGCAGGTCATCCTGGCATTTTTGGTACCAGGGATTTGGTGGCAAGGTCCTTCTGGTGGCCTTCCCTGTCACGAGATGTGCGAGGCTTTGTGCAGTCTTGTGACGTTTGTGCTCGGGCCAAGCCTTGTTGCTCTCGGGCTAGTGGATTATTGTTGCCCTTGCCTATTCCTAAGAGGCCTTGGACGCACATCTCGATGGATTTTATTTCAGATCTGCCTGTTTCTCAGAAGATGTCTGTCATCTGGGTGGTGTGTGACCGTTTCTCTAAGATGGTCCATTTGGTTCCTCTGCCCAAGTTGCCTTCTTCTTCCGAGTTGGTTCCTCTGTTTTTTCAAAATGTTGTTCGTTTGCATGGTATTCCTGAGAATATCATTTCTGACAGAGGGACCCAATTCGTGTCTAGATTTTGGCGGGCATTCTGTGCTAGGATGGGCATAGATTTATCTTTTTCGTCCGCTTTCCATCCTCAGACGAATGGCCAGACCGAGCGGACTAATCAGACCCTGGAGACATATCTGAGGTGTTTTGTGTCTGCTGACCAGGATGATTGGGTTGCTTTTTTGCCATTGGCGGAGTTCGCTCTCAATAATCGGGCCAGCTCTGCCACTTTGGTGTCCCCGTTTTTCTGTAATTCGGGGTTTCATCCTCGATTTTCCTCTGGTCAGGTGGAAACTTCGGATTGTCCTGGAGTGGATGCTGTGGTGGAGAGATTGCATCAGATCTGGGGGCAGGTGGTGGACAATTTGAGGTTGTCCCAGGAGAAGACTCAGCTTTTTGCCAACCGCCACCGTCGTGTTGGTCCTCGGCTTTGTGTTGGGGATTTGGTGTGGTTGTCTTCTCGTTTTGTCCCTATGAGGGTCTCTTCTCCTAAGTTTAAGCCTCGGTTCATCGGCCCGTATAAGATATTGGAGATTCTTAACCCTGTTTCCTTCCGTTTGGACCTCCCTGCATCCTTTTCTATTCATAACGTTTTTCATCGGTCATTATTGCGCAGGTATGAGGTACCGGTTGTGCCTTCCGTTGAGCCTCCTGCTCCGGTGTTGGTTGAGGGTGAGTTGGAGTACGTTGTGGAGAAAATCTTAGACTCTCGTGTTTCCAGACGGAGACTCCAGTATCTGGTCAAGTGGAAGGGATACGGCCAGGAGGATAATTCTTGGGTGAATGCATCTGATGTTCATGCCTCTGATCTGGTTCGTGCCTTCCATAGGGCCCATCCTGATCGCCCTGGTGGTTCTGGTGAGGGTTCGGTGCCCCCTCCTTGAGGGGGGGGTACTGTTGTGAATTTGGATTCTGGGCTCCCCCGGTGGCTACTGGTGGAATTGAACTGTGTTGTCATCTTCTCTGTTCACCTGTTCCCATCAAGATGTGGGAGTCGCTATATAACCTTGCTGCTCTGTTAGTTGCTTGCCGGTCAACAATGTTATCAGAAGCCTCTCTGTGCTTGTTCCTGCTCCTAGACAACTACTAGATAAGTTGGACTCTTGTCCATGTTTGTTTTTGCATTTTTGTTCCAGTTCACAGCTGAAGTTTCGTTACTGTGTCTGGAAAGCTCTTGTGAACAGGAATTGCCACTCTGGTGTTATGAGTTAATGCCAGAGTTTTAAAGTAATTTCTGGATGGTGTTTTGATAGGGTTTTCAGCTGACCATGAAAGTGTCCTTTCTGTCTTCTGCTATGTAGTAAGTGGACCTCAAATTTGCTAAACCTATTTTCATACTACGTTTGTTATTTCATCTTAATTCACCGCCAATACATGTGGGGGGCCTCTGTCTCCTTTCGGGGTATTTCTCTAGAGGTGAGCTAGGACTAATATTTTCCTCTGCTAGCATTATTTAGTCCTCCGGCTGGTGCTGGGCATCTAGAATCAACGTAGGCATGCTACCCGGCCACTGCTAGTTGTGCGTTAGGTTTAGTTCATGGTCAGCTCAGTTCCCATCTTCCAAGAGCTAGTTCCTATATATACTTATGCTATGTTCTCTTGCCATTGAGAACATGACACTCTCCATTATTAACCTGGCTTAATATCACCTTACAATAGCAAGGTGACATTAACCCTTCATTACCCTATATCCCACCGCTACACGGGAGTGGGAAGAGAGTGGCCAAGTGCCAGAATAGGCGCATCTTACAGATGTGCCTTTTCTGGGGTGGCTGGGGGCATATGTTTTTAGCCAGGGGGGGCCTATAACCATGGACCCTCTCTAGGCTATTAATATCTGCCCTCAGTCACTGGCTTTACCACTCTGGTGGAGAAAATTGCGCGGGAGCCCACGCCAATTTTTTCCGTGATTTAACCCTTTATTTTACAAGCTACAGTGCCCAAATTTTGCACATACACACTACTAACATTAGTAGTGTGGAATATGCAAAAAAAAGGATATGAGATGGTTTACTGTATGTAAACCATGTCTCATATCATGTCGGGTTTGTGAAGGAGAGAGGAAAAGCCGGCAATTGAATTACCTGCTTTTCTGTAGAACACCGCTGTGTATTTCTCGCAAGTCACACTGCTGGTCCATGTGTAATCCATATTTTTCTCGCCCCCATAGACTTTCATTGGCGATTTGTTTGTGCAATACGGTGACAAATTCAGCATGCTGCGATTTTCTACGACCGTACAAGACCGTATAATACGGATCCGTAAAATACAGCTGATAGGAGCTGTACCATAGAGAATCATTGTACCATATGCAATCCACATTTTCTGCACCTCTCATACATCTGTAAAACTCGCTAGTGTGACGCCGGCCTTAAAGGTCACTCAGTGTGAACAGAGCGCAAAGTACTTAGCTCTGTTGCACCACTGAGTGGTACTAAGAAAGAAAGGACTCAGAACTTTAACCTGTTAAAAGTTACAGGAGTAAAGCAGTAATGATGCTAGTTGGGGTCCCAATAGCTATCCACCATGGGATAGGCTGGTGGTTATGCTCGCTCTGACACTCAGCTGTGCTAACCATACACACAACTTGAGCCACCCGGAGTCAGATGCTAAACCAAGCGGGAGTTCCCACCCTACACTGCCTGCCTAGACACACAATTGCCATGCTAGAAGCGGCACACGTGCACACCCAGAGTGGTAACGTAGCCACCAAGATACATGATATAAATGATATTAGCATGCCGGCGCACGCTACAGGAAACCTTTTGTTCGTTCCTGTTCAAGTCCAGTCAGACAGGACATTGCTCGTGGACCAATTTGGAACTGCCACGTCACCCGTGCAGCTGATGACCGACCACCAATGAGAGGTCGCTACCTCACAAGCATGCTCAGTAGGGTGATTTCTGGACTTAGCCTCTGGAACGCCTGTTCGCCACTGCCTATTGCTAGTTACTATATCTTTGGCAGGAGAGCTAGCAGTAACCAATTGAACAGAACGAGTCTGGGAAAGATGCTGAGAGCAACATCTTTGCTGAGCAGCTTCCACTGCGGCTGAAGCAGAATGGGAGACCGCAGAGAGAGACAAGGCTTGGAATCTACCTCGTGTAGAGGGAGAATCCTGGCATTTAACATAGACCTCTCAAAGTCACTTCAAATGTGATGTTGTCCCTAAAAAGATGGTTTTGTAAATGTTATGGAAAAAATAAGAAATCTCTGTTTAAATTTTAACCCTTATAACTTCCTAACAAAAAAATGATGTTACAAAAATAGTACTGATGTAAAGTAGGCATGTGGGAAATATGTTATTTATTAACTATTTTTTGTGACATAACTCTCTGGTTTAAGGGAATTAGAATTAAAGTTTGAAAATTGCAACATTGTCAAACTTTTCATCAAATTTCCATTTTTTCACAAATAAACACAAGTCATATAAAAGAAATTTTATCACTATAATGAAGTACAATATTTCTCTCAAAAACAAACTCAGAATGAGTGGGATCCATTGAAGTGTTCCATAGCTAATACCTCATGAAGTGACACAAGTAAGTATCCTAAAATTTGACCTGGTGATGAATTTGCAAACAGCCTTGGAGGAGTAAAGGGGTTAAGGATGAACTAGTTGAATGCAGATAGACTAAATAACTTTTAAACCTACTGACAGTTTTTAGAAGACATTTTTTTCAAGCAGTGGGGCAGGAAATTTTCTGCAACTCTAAAAAAAATTGTAATTTTTATGCAGAACAATACTCCATCGCAGGACATTTTCCCGGAGGCTACCGCATTGGAGCAAATATTTTTTGGGAAAAAAGTGCATTTTTATTCTAAAAAATCCTGTAATAGTGTAATAATTCTCCATACTAATAGTTGACAAAAAATTATGCACACATAGATATCCTCCTAAGAAAGACAAAATCTGACTCTTATTTTCTTAACTATTCAGGTGTCAGGTTTATTAGTCTTATGGATTGGCTAACAGACCTGTAGTTGTTCAATAAAAGATTAATATTAAAAAATATAAATTGACAATGTATTTCTATAGTCCAAGTTTTTTTTTTAAATAAAACTTTCTATAAAATCTTTAAACAGTAGTAGAAAAGTTATTGAAATTGAAATCATTGCAAACATTGTTTTATGACACTTTTACATCTCCTTGAGTTAATTTATTTTTACATACAAAGTGACAAACTATCTTCTAGCAGGTAAAGCTATTGCATTTATTTTAGCAAATAAAACCTATTTTATATCAATAAAAATTATACACTTTTCTAACATTCCTTAAGGTCTGTGCAGGTTGCTATTTAAAGCGAATGTTCATTGTTTAATTGTTTAATTACAGTAGATATAAATCAGCCACAATCATGTTTTCAATGCTTTTTGTACATAATGATTGGTGTGATTTGTTGGTGTTGCATGTTAGGTAGAAAGTACATGTTGATGTTTGTCTTTTAGATAATATATAGAGTCATTTAGCAATAAACAATGTATACTGTACAGTAAAAAATATTGCACAGTAAGGGTGCTTTCACATTGTGTTTAGTCACCCATTCAGTGGCCCCATCGGGGCTTACGTTCAAACCACTTGCAAAATAGGATTTGGAAATATGCGTCAGCAGAGCCATGAGCAATAATGGTGTCAACAGAGCTAACGTGCACTCTGTTGTGCATAATTTTCAGGCAAATGTATGCCTAAGGGGGTGGACAACAAGATGCAGTTTACTACATCTGAATACGTCAAGTAGACGGTTTGGACTAGCTCATAAGAGAACAGAAGAATCCCCTGGTGGGCTGCTTTGCAATGGTGAGCAACTACACTCTTATATGAGCAGTACATAGCACTATATACTTGAACCACTGTATACAGAGGCAGCATCTTTTTCATTTAACAATCTACCCAGTTCCTTGTTAAATACATTTGTGATAAAGGATAATGTCACATTTGCATGCAGTTGAAAAGTGGGGCCCTGAAGTTGGTTACTGGTGTGCCCTTGATACTCCAGTCCAACACTGGGTGCACACGTCTGAAAATGATGCATCGCAGAGCGCCTGTTTGCTCTGTTGGCACCATTATAGTCTATGGCCCCATCAGCGCTTATGCCCGCACCCAATTTTGCAGGAGATTCGGATGCAAGCCCCAACATGAGCCACTGAATGGGTGCCTAAACAGAATGTGGAAGCACCTTAAGCTTATTGGACCACACTGAATATTGTACTTGAGTGTGTTTCAGGGAAATTAGGGTGCATTATACCACAGTTCTACATATTTAAAAAAATTGTCAGGTTCAGTTATGAAGTAAGCCATTTCTTAATGATTTTGGCCTCATGAATTTAAATCTGACAATTAAAAATTTTAATTAGCTCTTGTTTTTATGAAATCAAGGTGTTTTTTTTACTGTGACAAATAATCAATGCATAAAAGTTTCAGTGCTTTGAAACATTAATATTTTTGCAAATATAAAGATGTTTAATATTTTGTTATCCCGATTTTCTGATATTTATTTAGGGTAAACATAGCAACAATTGAAATAACTAAAACATGTCTAAACACTATTGCGAATTATAAACAGTTACCAAAATTTCACCAAAAAATTGTTCCTCATTCGATGACAACTACTTTTTTCTAATCTCCTGTAGTTACATAGTTACATAGTTATTAAGGTTGAAGGAGGACTTTAAGTCCATCTAGTTCAACCCATAGCCTAACATGCCCTAACATGTTGATCCAGGGGGAGGCAAAAAAAACCCATGTGGTAAGAGTAAGCTCCACCATGGGGGAAAAATTCCTTCCCGACCCCACATACGGCAATCAGACTAGTTCCCTGGATCAACGCCTTATCAAGGAATCTAATATATATACCCTGTAATATTATACTGTACTCCTGCATCAGGTCCTCTCTTTCAATTGTCCAACAGTAATCTGTAAGCACTGATGTATACCATTTTTCTTGATATTTTTTTCCCATAGCTGCTATATCTTGGTGAAATCTCTTACCATTCTCGTCACTCACTGCTCTCCAGTTTGGTGGAAAAAAAGTCTAGATGGATGAATCTTTAAGGACATGTCACAGCCAAGATCCTTATATATTTTGAGATTTTCCACCAACTCTTCATAGTTATCTGCTCTTGAGTTTTCCAAAAAAACACTATTGTGAATGCTAGCCATGCAGCCTTTTACTTACCCTGCAATAAATAGACAAATTCTTCATCTTGAAGATGCTTACAAATCTGAGTGCCAATAAAGACTCCTTTCTTTATCTTTACTTCACTCAACCTTGAAAATGTATCATGAAAAAATTCAATGTGTTTGCATTTTTATCCATTGCCTTTAGAAAGTTCTTCATTAGACCTTGTGTAGGTCAGCAAATGCTGGATGCAGGAATTTTTTACTCTTTCCTGTTGGAAGTGAATGTTGGAGAGGCAAGTCTCTCTTTTAGTGTAGAGATATTTTCTTGCACATCTATCCCAGTCACACAGACAGCAGCAGTACTTTATGTATCCACCTTGGAGACCAAGTAAGAGGGTAACCCCCTTTAAGTCACCATAGAGGGGCCACAAATGTTGGTCATAGTTCAGGCACCTCAACAGCTGTTTCATGTTGTCATAGGTTTCTTTCATGTGGACTGCATAACAACTGGAATCGTAGGTATCATATTTCCATTATGGAGCAAGACGGCTTTGAGGCTTGTTTTGGAGAAATCAATTAAATCCATTCCTCTGAATTATGTGGTATCTTCAGAGCTACCATTAAACTGCTGATGCTGTTGCGTACCCCAAGATCTCCCTCCATGAAGAACTATTGGACAAGACCTTTATCACGGTTGTGGTACAAAGAAATCTGAATATAAAACTTTAGGAGATTCCAATGGTATAGCCTGGAACCTAAGAGCTCAGCCTTACTCTTGGAGATATCCAAATCTCTGACAAGATTGTTCAAAGTCTGGGTCGTAAGAGGAAGATGCTTCATGACACCAAGCACCGTTTTCTTCCTCACTTGACTCAAATGAAAATGTTTCTGGTGCTTTTGGAACCTGCAGTTCCTTTGCTAATGGGGGGCACCATGCAGAAATAGCAATTGGTACTGTGATCAGTTGACTCTCTCCAGATGATTGGGACTGCAAATAAACATATATTGCTTTTTCTAAGGCATCCACTGGGTAAGATGTGATGCACATCTAGGGCATCATATGTGTGGAGCTCAGCTGTTGTCCTGATCTCCTATTCTACTGACAAAATACAGGTTGTAGGCTTTTCTTATCATGGTATTCAAGTTTCTCCTTTGTGACACAACAGTGACTGTGCAAATGTAGAAAAAATTGTCCTCTTTGTTAATGCAAGAACAAGACATATCTTAAAAAAATATATAGAAACATGCCAATATTCTAAGAAACTAAGCTATGAAATCATAAAACTGTATACTTTACACAGCATTTATTAAAGTAGTTGATGCAACTGTAATTAGGATTACGTCATTGGAGATGAGTTGCCATTTTTGTAATTGGTCACGTTTAGATTATAGAATAGTGAAGGCTCAATAGACTAAATAGATGATATAATATACTAGCTACTAACTGCAATAATGATTCTGAAATAATAAAGAAGCAATTTTTCTATAAGCCTGCATGATAGGTGTCATAAGTAATTACAACCTACTCCGGATCTGGAAATTAAAGACAATCAGAGAATTTAAACATCATATTTGTTTACAGCACCACAAAATTTCAACCAAGTTCAACTGTTTTCGTCTCTGAACCAATTTGGCTGTAGAACAGAGGACAGTGTGATCAGTTCTCTGCTTTAGCGGCATGTTGGTGAGCTGTGTATTAGATTCTAAATTGTGGTAAGCAAGCACTGGATAATTATATTACTAACCATTCTTCATCTATTCATGTAATGTAGTTTTCACACTGTGCATGGAATCTATACTTTAGTTAAGATATTTGTTTTTAAGGGATGAAACATCATTTTTCTTCTTAATATGTTTATCACCTGCTTTTATGCACAGCTTGTTTCTGTACCTGTAAATCACTCTAGTGTACTAAGGGATTATTTTGTGTATCAACACCCAGCAGGGTATTTAAACCTTTCTCAGTCAGAGCTATCATATATGATATAACTCTGCATATACCCTACTTATTTATTTCAAAAGCTTTAAGCATTATTTTCTTAAAATAATAAATAAAACCAACTTTAAGTAAAAAGATACATGGCATATTTTTGTATATAAACTAGATCAATCATCATGCAGGTTTTACAGTTCTACCTTTCTAGGATTCTAAATCAGTGTTATTATACCTATTTGTATCTTTACAGTATGTGTAGATCTACAGTATGGAATGTTACTATTTCTCTTCACAAATGACAAGTTCAGGGAATATATTCCAGTTCTTGTTGCCTTAGTGACTAAATCAACAATAGCAAACAGCTCTGCTTTACTCAATATAACTGTATTCAGACACTATTTACCCAGTGATATAGCATGCCGAGACTGGATAGCAGCATGTATTAATGGCCAACTCCAGGTATAAGCTAGTGTTTGGGTATGAGTCCCCTCTTTATTCCTAATTTTTCATCTTTGACTTCCAAGAACTAAAGTTAAACATGACTAAAAGTTTTGAAATTCAAACCTGCAAGCTTTGCCGTATTTTCTCAAAAATTAAATATATGACAAACTAAAAGTACTGCAAATTGTTCAATTGCTGTTCAAAGATGTGTTTGACTAAAGCTGTATCCAAACACTTTCACGTTCTTGAATGTTAACACAGCTTTAGTAATTTCAATGTGACCTCAACATATAACAATAACTATTAAGACTCCATCCAAAAAATTCTCATTTTTTTAGATGAGCAACAGGCTTGTTTGGAAAGTGAAGAAGCAATGGCTTTTTATCTCCTTTATCTTCGAGCCTGTTTTCAACCTTAACGACTAGGCAAAATTTTAAAATTCTGACCAGCCTCACTTTATGCTGTAATATCTCTGGAACACTTGAACAGATCTCAGTGATTCTGAAATTGTTTTTTTCATGACATATTGTCCTTCGTAACATACATATCATTTGTTCAATATGAAAAGCATTTTTTTGTTAAAATATCAGAAATTTGGCAAAAATTTAGAAAATGTTGCCATTTTCAAAGTTTTAATTCTTATGCCCTTAAACCAGGGAGTTACCATATGTCACAGAAAATAGTTAAAAAATAACATTTACCACATGTCTACTTTACATCTGCATCATTTTTTAAACATAGTTCTTTTTGCTAGGAAATTAGAAGGGTTAAAAGATGATAAGCAATTTCTCAATTTTTCAGCAAAATTTGCAAAGCCATTTTTTTAGGGACAGCATCACATTTGAAGAGACTTTGGGGGACCTATATGTTAGAACATACTTAAAAGTGACACCATTCTAAAAAAAAAATGCACAACTCAACATCCTTAAAACCACATTCAAGAAGTTTATTAACTTTATGGCTATGTGCACACATTGCGGATTGGGGAGCAGAATTTTCTGCACAAAATCTGCATCTCCTGGCAGAAAACGCAAGTGCGGATTTGATGCATTTTTTGTGCGGATTTTGTGTGGATTTTGTGCGGATTTACTGCAGATTTTGTGTGGATTTCATGCATTTTTTACCCCTGTGGATTTCTATAATGGAGGGGTGCAGAAACACTGCAGATCCGCACAAAAGAAGTGACATGGTCCTTCTTTTGATCCGCAGCGTTTTCCATGCGGAATTTTCCGCACCATTAGCACAGCATTTTTTTTCCTAATGATTTACATTGTACTGTAAATCACTTTGCGGATCTGCACGAAAAAAAACGCTGCGAATCCGCAGTAAATCCGCATCGTGTGCACATAGCCTTAAGGTGCTTCACAGGAACTAAAGCAATGTGGTAGGAAAAAAATAATATTTTCTTTTTTTCTCAAAAATTTTCTTTTAGCCTCAATTTTTTATTTTCACAAGGGTAACATGAGAAAGTTTAGTCCAAAATTTGTTGTGTAATTTCTCCTGAGTATGCTCATACCATATATGTGGTGGAAAACAACTGTTTAGGCACATGGCTGTGCTTGAAAAAGAAGGTGCACTATTTGACTTTTTGAATGTAATAATAGCTTAAATCAAAAGCTAAAACCATATTGCATTTTGAGACAACTGAAACCATTTTGAAAACTAGACCCCTTAAGAAATCTATCTAGATGTGTGATGAGCACCTTGAATCCCCAGGTGCTTCAGAGAAATTTATAACGTAGAGCCATGAAAATAAAAAATCACTTTTTCCACAAATACTTTCTTTTAGAAACAATTTTGTTATTTTCACATAAGTAATAGAAGAAAATAGACTGCAGAATTGTTTGTGCAATTTCTCCTGAGTATATAGATACCTCATTTGTGGAAGAAAACTAATGTTTGGAAGCACGGTAGGGCTCAGAAAGGAAGGAGTGAAATTTTGTAACAGACTTTGATGGAGTGGTCTGTTAGTGTCATGCCACATTTGGTGAGCCCCTTATGTGCCTAAACAGTGAAAACCCCCACAAGTGACCACATTTTGGAAACTAGACACCTCAAAGAATTAATTAGATATGTGGTGAGCACCTTGAACCCACAGGTGCTTTACAAAATTTTACAACTATGAACTGTGAAAATAAAAAACATTATTTTTCCCACAAAAAGTTGTCTAAGCCTGAAATGTTTTCATGTTCACAAGGATAGCAAGAGAAAATAGACCCCAAATTGGAGTTCAGATTTTGTTAGAATGGTTTGAGGGGTTTGAGGGTACCATGTCACGTTGGCAGAGCCCCTGAGGTGCCAGAACAGCAGAAAGCCACCATTAATGGCCTAATTTTACAATCTTAATGCCCCAATGAATATATCTAGGGGTGGAGTGAGCATGTTGACACCACATGTGTTTCCCAGAATTTTACACCTTTAGGCGATGAAGAAAAAGTAATTAAATTTTTACCAAAATATGTTGTTTTAGCACAAAGTTTTAAATTTTTCTAAAGGCTAATAGGAGAAAATGGACCTCTCATTTTGTTTTGCAATTTCTTCTGAATGTGCCAATACCCTACATGTTATTGGGAATTACTTTTCAGGCACAGTGGAAATCTCAGAAGGGAAGGTGCGCCATATTATAGTGTAGATTTAACTGATATGGTTTTCGGGTGCCAAAACCCACTGGAAGAGCCAGAACAACAGAACCCCTTCCATAAGTGACCTCATATTACAAACTACACCTCTCAACAAATTCCTCTAGGGGTGCAGTGATCATATTGACACCACAAGTGGATTCCATTGGGCAGTGAAGAAAAAATAATTACATTTGGGGAAAACCACTGTCAAGATTGTCTTCCAGCATGATTTGATGCTGCAGCATGGACGCATCCCTTTCTAGGTGAGGAAGCAACAGGCAAAATTTACTTTTGCATTGTGGCTAGAGCACACTGGTAACCCGGTAGTCAGCATTATTTGAAATCATAACTATATGGGTAACAATCATGTTTCAGATAGTGCTGCAAGAAGGTGCTCATAGGTTGGTCTCTTTCATGAGGTCCAACTCCGCAAGGTGTTGGTGGTGGTATAGCACTCAAGCTTTCTTCCTCCAACCCCTCCTGACAACCACGGACAACATAGAGGTAATCATTATCGTCTTCATCTCCTAACTGCTGCTCGTACATCAACTCTTCCTTCTTGTCCTTTTCATGGTCCTTCTCCATTTGTTCCTCCCATGGCAAACGTCTGTGAGATGACATGCCTGAACTTATAGATATTGTAAACTCCTCTTCCCCAAGGACCACCACCACCTGCTCACTCACATTATTTAAAGTTTTCTCCAGCATGTAGATGACAGTAATAGGGATGCTGATGATGACAACATCACCGCTAACCATCTTAGTAGCCATTAAGAAAATGTACAGAAGGGTGCAGAGGTCCTTCATCTGTATCAAGTATGCAAGTGTGAATTGCACCATGTCCGTACTGCGTTGTGTCAGGCTATGAAAAATGTCATCGTGCACCAGGTGCAGAGTTTAATTCCACGGTGTGGTCATATCACATATCAACTGGCTAACTGGGAGTCTGAAAGAGCTCTATACCTACTGAAGTGGAATGGTGGAAGTCAGCATGACAGTGGTTTCTGCAGCAGCACATCCAGGCTGGGACAGTGGCGGAGAAATTGATGTACCATCAGGTTGAGGATGCCAACCATGCAAGGCATGTGTGTAAGGTTGGCTCAGCATAGGGCCACCTCCAGGTTTGCACCGTTATCGCACACGGCCTTCCCTGGCTAGAGGTTGACTGTAGAGAGCCATTGCTCAAACTCTGCATGGATAGTGGTCCACAACTGCTGATCTGTATGACTGCGATCTCAAAGGCATATTATTGTAAGCATTGCCTGATTACGCTGAGCCCTGGCTGTGCAGTATGGAGGTGGGGGAGGGATTCTCTCTGCAGTGTTGGAACATGTGTTTAATTAAGGAAGAGGTTGAGAGTGCAGGTGAAGGCCCTAGAGGAGGTGGAGGAGGCAAAACACTGCAGGAACTGTTACATACAGATGTTTGCTCCGCAAGCCCTAGGGATTCCAAGACATGGCATCTAGTGACAACTTGGTGTCTACTGCTTTAGTTCTTCATCCCCTGGTGTGTGCTATTTTAGTTCTCCAACCCAAGCTATTAAGTAGATTAGTTCTCCAATCTCTGTTGTCTATTAGTTTAGTTCTCCACGTTCTCCTTGTTCTCCACGTTCCGGTGTTAGATTGTTTCGTTCTGCAATCATAGCTGTTTAGTAGTTTAGTTCTCCAACCCCTGCTATCTATTAGTTTAGTTATCCATTGTATGGTGTGTAGTGGCTTAGTTCTACAACCCTAGCTGTTTAGTAGTTTAGTTCTCCATACCATTGTCTAGTAGTTTGTTATCCATCTTATGGTATGTAGTGGTTTATTTCTCCATCCCCAAGCATCCTGCAAGCCTTGTAACTTGTGGAGCAGTCTCTTCCCCAACTGCCCCTACAGCCACCAGAGTCACGCAGTGCCAAGTCATCTACCTGTTCATGCTTGCTTGTCCAGGTGTCATTGTTGAAATGCACCCTGGCAGACATAGAATTTTTCAGGGAACAGGTGATGTTGTCTGCAACTTGTTGCTGTAGCGCAACCACATCTTTCTTAGAGAGGTAATGGTGATTGGGCAACTGGTATTGGGTGAACCACAATGGCCATTAGCTTTCAGAAACCATCTGTATCCATTAGGCCTAAAGGTTGCATTTCCATGGCAAACAGATTGGAGTGTCCTTGTAATGATCACAGAGATCACAGGCCATGAGTCATAAGGTACCTTCACACTGAACAACTTAACAATGATAACGATAGCGATCCGTGACGTTGCAGCGTCCTGGATAGCGATATTGTTGTGTTTGATACGCAGCAGCGATCAGGATCCTGCTGTGACATCGTTGGTTGGAGCTAGAAGGCCAGCACCTTATTTCATCGCTGGATCACCCGCTGACATCGCTGAATCGGTGTGTGTGATGCGGATTCAGCGATGTCTTCACTGGTAACCAGGGTAAACATCGGGTTACTAAGCGCAGGGCCGCGCTTAGTAACCCGATGTTTACCCTGGTTACCAGTGTAAATGTAAAATAAACCAAACACTACATACTTACATTCCGGTGTCTGTCAGGTCCCACAGCGTCCGCTTCCCTGCACTGTGTCAGCGCCGGCCGGCCGTAAAGCAGAGCACAGCGGTGACGTCACCGCTCTGCTTTAGGGCCGGCTTTTACACAGTGCAGGGAAGCGGACACCGGGGAACGCGACAGACACCGGAATGTAAGTATGTAGTGTTTGTTTTTTTTACATTTACACTGGTAACCAGGGTAAACATCGGGTTACTAAGCATGGCCCTGCGCTTAGTAACCCGATGCTTACCCTGGTTACCTGGGGACTTCGGCATCGTTGGTCGCTGGAGAGCTGTCTGTGTGACAGCTCTCCAGCGACCACACAACGAAGAAACAATGACGCTGCAGCGATCGGCATCGTTGTCTATATCGCTGCAGCGTCGCTTAATGTGACGGTACCTATACAGAAACAAGCGCTGTGATCTTAGTAGTGAATAGCTATCAGCTGGCCCCTATCATCCAGACAATGGCTCTATTGGCGATGAATCATCCAAGGAGGCCGCAGGCTGTTCACAATAATTAGTTCTCAGACAAGTAATAGTGAGCGTATGACTTATCCACGTCCAGATTACAACACATGGAATATGCGTTTATCCCACTGTATGATCATTGCTCACTCCACGATAACCCTACACTCCTTGCTGCCAACAACAATCCTGTTTTTAACCCAATAAATAAATGCAGGCCGATTGGACGCCATTTTTCTTTTCAGGTTCATATCATCAAGGTGTTACATCCCCTCTCCCTCAGTCATGTACCATCCCCTAGGTTCACTCACCCACGTCCTTGACCACTTTTATGCATTATGGCCAAACTTCATGTCCTCAGAATTGACAACCCTTATCCTGGGACACTTTAACAGCTCCACCTCCCCAACTGCATCCTAGCTTTTATCTCTAGCCAATTCTCGTGGCCTCTCACAACATTCAAACTCTAAGACACACAAAGATGGTAACACCCCTGATCTGGATTTTGTCTGGTTCAGTTCAATATCCTACCTAGATGTCTCACCTCTTACCCTTTGTCCCACATGAAACTAGGAGTATAACTACAGTTTAAACATTTTTATGTGCTCCATAAAAAACATCTGTTTAGGGTGGCCTATCACATTCCCTAATCAAAGTCCTTTATATATATATACTGTATATATATATATGTGTGTGTTAGGAGTCGAGTTCCCACCGCTGCACACGAGGAATCTTGAACCATGTCTGCTGTGGTCTCCTATTCTGCATCAGCCACATTGGAGCCTGCTCAGCAGGGACGTCGGTCCCAGCATCTCACTGAATCTGATGCTGTGCAAGGGGTTACTGCTGCTTCTCCAGGCTCTGCTATTGTACCCTGCACTGGTCTGTGGCGAGCAGGCTTTTTAAAGTCCTGCTTTGCATACACTGAGCATGCCCAGGGTAAGATCTCTCAATGGAGATCAAGGGTCACATGCTCAGGTACTGCAGCAACTTCCATTGGTCCTCCAGGAAGGTCTTGTACGTGATCAAGTTCTGTGGCAGCCTCCCATTGGTCCTTCTGGGAAGGTCCTGAAGTTGCTGCAGCTATAAAAGGTTCTCATGACCGCACGGCCATGTGCTAGTATCAAATATGTACGAGCTCAGCGCCAGTGTGGTCGTATGTGTGGTCAGGGGCCCAGCTGAAATAAGCCCCTAGAATGCTGGCACCTCCGGCAAGGAGTTTCTTATGAGTGAATTCAGGGCTGGCTAATAGCCATTAGAATTCTGGCTCCACCGGAGAGGAGCTGCGTGTTTGCTTTGGACTGCATGAACACTGTCGGCTCTACTCAGTAGCTGTGTCCTCTGTGAGCTAAACAGGGCACAGCGTTCTCTTTACTACGGGCTTTGTGAAGTAACAGAGTTCGTTTATACTAATTTACTTCACCACCTTACTTAGCAGCAGGTTCTTTCCTGCACGGTGGATCCCGGGTTGCAAATGCACCTATCTCACATAATAAATATATGCGGTGCATTCCGCCAACCCTAACATATATGTATATAGCTTATTCTCTGAACATAATTCACCATCAAACTCAACTGTACCCAAAAGGCTCATGCAGCCTTTATCTACCCCCATTTCCTCAAGATGGTTGTACCATCATTGTAAATATGTACTTGTAATTGGTGTCACCCCCACCTCATTGCAGATTGTAAGCTCTGAAGCAGGGTCATCATTATTTTTGCTTTAATTGTTTGATTATCTTAAACTTGGTAACGTTTGACTGTTTTATATGAACTGCTGATGCATAAAGCTATCACGCAATGTGTTTGTGATATATAAATAAAGTTTATTATTGTTAGTAGATTGAAGATGGTGAAATTCAAGCTGTTATCTGTGCCATGTGTAGGAGTGAAGAATCTTTTACGTGAGCACAACTTCACAAGCGAGGGTTTCCTGCTGTCCTGACACGGGGTGCAGTAGGGTAAACACGACAAGCTGCTGGACTGTAAGAGAGGTGCAGGAGGGGATGTTATGGTGGATTGAGAAAGATGGGGTGTGAGTGGTATGTAAGATCAGTCAAAAACAGCAGGCATGTCTTATTCAGCATCAGCTGACAGGCTCTCAACCACCCCAACTGGAGTAAACAAGTGGAGGTTCTTCAGCCGGAAACCTGTGTGACAACACTTGTCACTGTGAGGGTGGAGGAAGAATCCGAACATATGGTTGATGAAGTGGACGGTGGTTGGCGAAACCCACTAGTCTGCATTTTAGCACAATGACATTCCAAGATTAACCCATGTTGATCGTGCATGTGTCAGGTCATGCATGTAGTACTGAAATGATTTCACTTTTTTTACTCTACTAGGCTGTTTTTAAAAAAGTAGACAGCTAACATGATTTTTTTTTTGCCGGTCTGAAAAATAGACCCAACATAGCCAACTGCAGAACCATGAATGCTGCTGTCCACTGTCAGAGTTGGGCCTCAGGATGCACTGGATGTCATGGTTGCAAAACTCTGTGTCTATGTAACCTCCTCATCTTCCTCCTCCTCTGCTGAGCTACTCAGCTCCATGCCTCTGGGTTTAACCAAAGTGTGATCTACTACCTCATCATCATCCTCTCTGTTTTCCAACTCCTTGCCCTAAAAGTCACCTTCCTCCTCTTCCTGCATTGACAGCACATTACAGTCTGCGGGTGTCTCAAATATCTGAGTCTCGTCACAAATTGATCACCTTCACCCAACGGGGTTAACGTTTGTTGACGAGGGTTTGGTTTATGCTCTGACAAAACTTTGCCTAGCCATAGATCTAAGTCATAAAAATTTTGGCCATCGGTGCAGATGATTTCCTCCTCTTGACTCTGTAAATATTTGAAGTACACTTCTGATGCCCATAGCATACAATGTGTGAACTGATCTGCAGATTCAGCCATTTCTGGTTCCCAAAAGACCATTGGGCAGTTGGAGAGTTGTGACGTGGGAGAAAACAAGGGTAATTGGGGTGCCACTACTCAGAACTGTACTATGTTTGATGTTAAGGTGGAGGGAGAGGAGCAGAGACCACTTGATGCAGCACTTGCCATTTGCTGGAGCACATGATCTTTCTGGCCCTCATCTGCAAAGCATACCGCTGTATGGCTGCCAAAGAAAGGGAGCTGAGTTGCCCTTCCAGTAACAGAAGTTGTAAAAATGCTGCGCAAATTCTGACTGCAGCAAAACAAACCAACTTCTCATCCCTCATATCATACCTGTCCCACAACCCTAAACAGCTATTAAGTACTTTTAATTCTTTCTTGCATCCACTAGTTCCCCCTCCCTCTAATCTCAGCTGAATACTTTGCCTCACCACCTGTGAACTTGACACAATAAAGTCTCACCTCATTCCAAACTTTACCACAGTCTTCATCACCAGTATAACCCACCTCTTCAACCTGTCACTAACAACTGGTGTCTTACATCCTCATTGAAACAAACCTCGATCATACCCATCCTCAAAAAGCCCACCCTTGATCCATCCTCTGTGTCTACCTATCATATAATTTCTCCCCTATGCCTAAAAACTACTGGAGCAACACTTCCATTTTGAACTGTCCTCCAACCTCTCATCTTGCTCCCTCTTTGACTACTTACATTCTGACTTCAGAGCGCACTATTCCACTGAAACTGCCCTGACTAAAGTCACTAATGACCTGCTGACTGCCAAATGAAAGCAACGCAAGTTTGTTCTCCTCCTTCGCCTGGACCTGCCATCTGTCTTTGACACAGTGGACCATTCCATCTTACTACAGACTTTCTGATCTGTTGACATTACATATCTGGCCCTTTGTTGGATCTCCTCGTACCTAACAGGCAGGACATTCAGTGCCTCTCACTCACCCAACACCTCCTCATCTCGCTCCCTATGTGTCATTATCAACAAGATTCAGTTGTAGGACTGGGAACTATGTTTAGAGGGTGTATGCGCCCACTCCCTCCCTCTTAAAAGGACTGCCGCATCAACCTAAGGTATTCCCAACCTATAGCTGGGCGACACCTTCTATTTATGTCTTCTCTAATTTGGAGGTGCCTGAGCTACATTGATAGTTTGCCTTGCATGCTTGCTAGTTGTCAGGCTCCCCAGCTGTCGGCTAGTCTGCTTGTACCTGTCTGTCCTCTTCTTTCCATCAGCCGGTTCAGATCGCACCTGCTAGTGCCCATCTGCCAAACACCCAGTCCAGCCTGCACCTGCAAGTACTTTTCTGTACCCGGTCCCATTTGCACCAGTGATTCCAGAGTCCTAACAGTGCCTGCCTGCATTTTTCATCCCTCCTTTGGGCTGTAGCTGCTTACCCGAGTAGGGGGTCAGCTGCCACATTCTGTAGGTTAGCCATGGAGTAGCACCTGGTGCCACCTCTTTGTACCTCCTTGGATCACAGTTTTCCCCTGCTGCCACTTGTACGAGTAGGGATTTGCTACGCCCCTTCCAGACTTTCACTGGGATATGGAACAGTAATTCCACCACCTGGGTTGGCTGTAGTGGAAGAGGTGTCAGTCCCCGCTATACTAATTCTACTTTATGTCTGCCACTTATTTTTGTAAATGTGTAGGTTCCTGGTTGGGTCTCCTTCATGCATGTTGCCTGTAGCAGTAGTCCTCCGAGACCGTCAGGCCTCCACTACCTTGGACTCAACTACTCGTGTTACTATCCTTAAATTTTTCTGACAATGTTAGTCTACAAAATGGATATTTGTGCCTCCTGAGTGTGGTTCAACATGAAAGTAGGTAGAGGTATTGCATGTGTTATCAGGGCTCTCTGCACAGGAGGCCTACACCGATCCCTCACCTACCTCATCTTACTGTGACGTTCAATTGAAATCTGTAAATGCTGTCCCAGACCCCGATACCTCATACCTGGTGTTACACCACCTAATACTTACCTGTCCGACCGGCGCGCTCCCGACGCTCCTTCTCGCTCTCCTCCATCTGGGTTCTTGGGCACTCATCTTTTCTGCGGTCCGCGCATGTGCACATTCACTCCTTTCGCCGCTATGGCTTCTTCTCATGACCCGGTGGCTCCACCCCCAATATGACGACGCCCGTCGGGTACTTCTTCCCTGCATCTGTCCAGGTAAGATGCCTTTGTGTCTATTGCGTTCGCCGGCTTCTTGCTGGTGTCTTCTTAGGTTCTTTGGCTCCAGTCTCTGCTCCTCACGCTTTGACTCTGACTTGGCTTGTCGTTTTCATTTGTCTCTGCCAGTCCTCTGTTCCTGCCATCCCTGCCAGTCCTGTGTTCCTGCCATCCCTGCCTGTCCTGTGTTCCTGCTGTCCATGCCAGTCCTGTGTTCCTGCCGTCTCTGCCAGTCCTGTGTTCCTGCCTTCCCTGCCAGTCCTGTGTTCCTGCCATCCCTGCCAGTCCTGTGTTTCTGCCGTACCTGTCAGTCCTGTGTTCCTGCCGTCCCTGCTAGTCCTGTGTTCTCTGCCGTCCTTGCCAGTCCTGTATTCCTGTCATCCTTGCTAATCGTGTGTCTCTGCCATACCGGTCAGTACTTTGTCTCTGTAGTCCCTGCCCGTCCTGTGTCTCCTCCATTTTGGTCACCTCAGTGGCTCTGTCTCTCTCAAGTCTTCTGTTCCATCTTTGGTCCAGCCCTCAGTCGCCCCTTTGGCTCTGGCAGTTGTGGCTTCACCCTCCTTGGGCCTGTCCCAAACACTCCCTGTACAGGGGGTGGAAATATCTAATCTTCTCGCCCTCGGGGGCTCTGAAGCCGTGACCCAGAGGGTCCACTTCTTGGGTTCTCATAACTGGCTGATTGCTGCAGTGCCATGCTGCAATTAGTACTGTGGGTGATTTGAGGCCACTTTCCTTGTGTCTGCTTCTCATTTGATGTGTTTTCGCAGCATTTGGGGGCATTATAAGGTGTTGTGATTGCGTTTGTTTGACTGTAATGGCATTCAGTATGACTATCTGGATTAAAGGGATAATCTTTTTTTAAAATAAGCACGAAACATATCGACCTAAATTTACAAATGCCATTAAAATGTGCCACATGTTGAAGCATTCCAAAGTTATTACCACATAAAGTGACACTAGTCACATTTCAAAAATTTAGCAAAGTCACTAAGGGGTTAAGGTCTGGAGACTGGCTAGGACACTCCATGACCTTAATGTGCTTCTTTTTGAGCCACTCCTTTGTTGCCTTGCCTGCATGTTTTGGGTCATTGTCTTGCTGGAAGACCCAGCCCAGACCCATATTTAATGTCCTGGCAGAGGGAAGGAGGTTGTCACTCAGGATTTTATGATACATGGCTTCATCCATTCTCCCATTGATGCAGTGAAGTAGTCTTATGCCCTTAGCAGAGAAACATCCCCAAAACATATTGTTTCCACCTCCTTGCTTGACAGTGGGGATGGTGTTCTTTGGGTCATAGGCAGCATTTCTCTTCCTCCAAACATGGTGAGTTGAGTTAATGCCAAAGACCTCAAGTGAGATTTTGTATGGTGCCCCAGATTGATGTTGATTGACAGACTTTTTGTATTTCTTTTATTTTCTTACTATTTCACCAACAGTTATCTCCTCACCCAGCACCTTAATTATTGTTTTGTATCCCATTTCAGCTATGTGCAGGTCTATGATATGTCCCTGACATCCTTATAAAGCTCTTTAGTCTTGTCCATGTTGTAAAGGTTAGAGTCTGACTGATTAATTGAGTCTGTGGACAGGAGTCTTTTACAAAGGTGACTATGTAAGACAGCAGTCTTTACTGCAGGTAACAAGTTGATTATGAGCGTCTAACTGGTTTTTAGGAGCCAGAACTCTTAATGGTTGGTAGGGGATCAAATACTTATTTCTCACTGCAAAATGAAAATACATTTATATAATCCATACAATGTGATTTTCTGGATTTTATTTTTGATATTCTCTCAATGTTAAAATTAACCTAACTTTAAAATTATAGACTGCTCATGTCTTTGTCAGTGGGCAAGCTTACAAAATAAGCAAGGGATCAAATACTTATTTCCCCTACTGTATAATGAATGATGGGGACACAGGACAGTGACTAAGGCTATGTCATCATGTTCAAGATTTGCAGTAGAAAATTCTGCTGCTTATCCTAATGTGTTGGCAGGAAGAAAGTTGCGTGAAATACATTTATTTTCTTTCCAGATTTTTGCCATGCTTTTGTTACATATTTTTCCCCATTATTATGAGCGAAATACGCTGCAAGAATTGAGATTATGTAGATTTTAATCTGCTGCAAATCTGCAAGGAAAAATAAGCAGTGTGTGCATTAGACTTCAGGGATCTCATTCACTTTTCCTGTACTGTAAAAACTTGTATAGTTTCCGTGTGCACATAGCCTTACAGTTAGTTGGGGAGAGTCACAGACTGAATAGTTTATATTATTGGGAGTCAGAGATTATAGTTAATGGGGGACACAGTGCTGCTTATCACTTTATTTTTTTATATAACAAAATAGTATAATATATTAATGGTGAGGTACATTTCTGTTTTCAGGGGGGAGACAAATGTATGTATAAAATGTATGTGACCTTGTTATTTTCAGTGCTGCAAAGATCATCGTGACAAGACGAGTAATGGCTGGGAGATGTCAACATGAAGGTCTAACCAGATGAAGTAGCAACAGGAGAAAGCAGCTCTAATCAGATGAAACGTCAGTGGTAAGTGCCTGGATGTAAATATTATTTAGTATTTGTTCTGTCTGATGTGGTGTGATAATGTTTTTTTGTAAAATCTCTTATTCTACATTCTCACAATTGTGTGAAATGTCCGTGTGCTCCCAGGTTTTTTTATCAGATGGCACACAGACTCCTAGAGTTTTATAGGTCCATTCACACATACATGAAAATCACGGATCTAAGAATGAGATCCATGAGACTCAGAGAATGCTCTGTTCTGATCCGATTTTTAGGATCAGAATTGGACATGCTCAGTGCGTCTGTAAATGCGGGCAGCACACCATCACTGCACACAGATACAGGGATGTAGCCTTATCATGTATAGCGCAGTACTTAGTAAACAGTGTACTCACATTTTATGTATTGCACAATCCCTTAGTATATAGTGTCCTCACTTATGTATAGCACAGTCCCTTAGTATATAGTGTACTCACTTATTATGTATTGCACAGTCCTTTAATATATAGTGTACTCACTTATGTATAGCACAGTCCCTTAGTATATAGGGTACTCACTCATTATTTATAACACAATCCTTAGTTACATAGTTTCCTCTTTTATTATGTATAACACTGTTCCTTATTGTGTACCGTCCTCTCTAGTTATATATAATGCCATACCTTATTATATAGCTTCCTCAGTTGTTATGTACAGTGCTGTCTCTTACATAGTGTATTCTTGTTATTTTTGTTATTTACAGTGCCTGCTTTTATTGCATAGTCCCCTCTCTAGTTAGATATAAAATGACTGCTGATGGAACAGTCGGTGACCAGATTACCAGTCCATTAGCTCCTCCATTAGAAAAGAAGCATTCTCATGCTCCATCAGCCGTCACTGCATTTTACATCTAACAAGAGACGACGGTATGTAGTAAAGACAGGGCTATATATAATCCTATATATAAGGGACAGTGCTGTACATAACAAGAGAGGGCACTGTGTAATAACAGACAACAATGTACATAATAAATTAGACTATGTAATATATACATGTATTGATGTGTGGTTATGTATATATATATATATATATATATATATATATATATATATATATAGAAAGAGAGAGAGAGCTTTGTCACCAAAAAGAGAAGGGCCCAGACATATTTCTTGCCCTAAGCTGTCAGTGTCCATCCCTAAGTGGTAGAAACCACCAGCAAAGAGCTGAAGGTAAAGAGCAATTCTATATTTCAGCACAACAATGACTTTACATGTACCTCCAAATTAACAAAAGAATGGCTTCACCAGAACAACGTTTTGGAATATTCCTTCCAAAACTGTGCTTACTTATGCAACAACAATATTTTAGTTCCTAATTTCTCTTTTAACCCCTTAACCCCCGAGGGTGGTTTGCACATTAATGACCGGGCCAATTTTTACAATTCTGACCACTGTCGCTTTATGAGGTAATAACTCTGGAATGATTCAATGGATCCCGTTGATTCTGACATTTTCATGACATATTGTACTTCATTATAGTGGTAAAATTTATTTGATACGACTTGCGTTTATTTGTGAAAAAAACAGAAATTTGGCGAAAATTTAGAACATTTCGCAATTTTCCAACTTTGAATTTTCATACCCTTTAATCACAGAGACATGTCACACAAAATACTTAATAATTAACATTTCACACATGTCTACTCTACATCAGCACAATTTTGGAACCAATTTCTTTTGTTAGGAAGTTCTAAAGGTTAAAAGTTAAACAGCGGTTTATCATTTTTACAACATAATTTTTTTTAGGGACCACATCACATTTGAAATAATTTTGAGGGGTCTATGTGATAGAAAATACCCAAAAATACCCAAAAGTGACACCATTCTAAAAACTGCGACCTTGAACATGCCCAAAACCACATTCAAGAAGTTTATTAAACTTTCAGGTGCATCACAGGAATTTTTGGAATGTTCAAAAAAATTAATATTTAACTTTTTTTCACAAAAAAATTACTTGAGATCCAATTTTTTTATTTTAACAAGGGTAACAGGAGAAATTGGATGCCAAAAATTGTTGTGCCATTTGTCCTGAGTATGCTGATAGCCCATATGTGCAGATAAACCACTGTTTGGGTGCATGGCAGAGCTCGGAAGGGAAGGAGCACCAGATTTTACTTTTCAATGCAAAATTGGCTTGAATTAAGATCGGACGCCATGTCGCATTTGGAGAGCCCCTAATGTGCCTAAACAGTGGAAACCCCCAACAAGTGACACAATTTTGGAAACTAAACCCCCTAAGGAACTTATATAGATGTGTGGTGTGCACTTTTAACCCCAAGTGCTTCACAGAAGTTTATAACGTAGAGCCATAAAAGTAAAATATCATATTTTTTCACAAAAATGATTTTTTGCCCCCAATTTTTTATTTTCCCAAGGATAACAGGATAAATTGGACCCCAAAAGTTATTGTGCAATTTGTCCTGAGTATGCTGATAATCCATATGTGGGGGTAAACCGCTGTTTGGGCGCATAGCAGAGCTCGGAAGGAAAGGAGCACCAGATTTTACTGTCATGGTTTGCAGGTGCTATGACCCACTGGGAGAGCCCATGAGGTCCCAAAACAGCAGAACCCCCCATAAGTGATCCCATTTTACGAACTACATCTCTCAATGAATTCATCTAGGGGTGCAGTGATCATATTGACACCACAGGTGTGTCACAGAATTTTATACCATTGGGCAGTGAGGACAAAATTACAAGAAGTGAGTAAAAACAGCACTAAAATTTATCCCACAATTTTCTACTGTCAATACCCCATATGTGGCTGTACAGTGCTACTTAGCCATGCGGAGAGACTTGGGAAGAAAGGAGTGCTATTTGCCTATTCTAGTGAACGGGTCTGTGCACATGTCAGTGTGATTCCATGGACCGTGTGCCTGTGGGCAAAACACGCTGACATGTCTGTTTTTTAATGTCAACATGGGCCACAAAACATCCAGCACACATCCATACGCATAACACTCATGGATGTCATCTATGTGACACGCATCGGCGCCGGAGAAGAAGGGTTACAGTAAGCGCTGTTCCCCAGTGCTGAACACGGCTCTCATCATAAATAATTAAAAAAAAAAGCATGGGGACCCCTCTATTCTTGATAACCAGCCTTGCTGAAGCTGACAGCTGAGGATTGCAGCCCCCAGCTTTTCCGGTGATGGAGCTATATGGGAGAATGTTTTTTGCGGGACAAGATGACATTTTCAGGTGTTACTCCACTTTTTGTTCAGTGCTATGATGATATAGCATTGTTTTTTGCCTTGTGTTTTTTTATTGGGGTTCACTAAAGGGGTTAACTAGTGAGACAGTTTTATAGGAAGGGTCATTACGGATGTGGCAATACCAAATATGTGTACTTTTATTGTTTAGATTTTTTTCATTCAAATATTTATTTAATGATAGAATAAATATAGATTTTTTGTATTATTATTTTTTATATATATTTTTACAATTATTTAAAAAATTTTTTATTTCATTCTAAGTTTTACACTTCATTTTTTGCAGGCTGATCGTTTCTACAGCGTGCAGATGATGCAGCATCTGCATGCTATAGAAGCTGTCAGCGCTGCAGTTTCTGTACACTAACGTGAGAGACTTCCTGACATGCACTGCGCATGACAGGAAGCTTTTAAGCTCTGGAGACCAGGATGTTGTCATGACGACATCGGATCTCCAAGGCAGTAATCGGCACCCCGTGTCACACCTCAGGGTCTTCGATCCAAAGGTAGAGGGGCTGCCAGCCCTCTGCCTTCTCCCGCAATGCTGCGATCATGTTTGATCGTGGCATTTCGGGGTTTAAAGTGCCGGGAGCAGCCTGTGACCGCTTCAGGTACTTAGTACCGGGTGTCAGCTGTGAGAATCAGCTGGCATCCATGTGCACGGCCAATCTCTATGACGTACTATCCCGTTCATGGTCAGATGGTACATAGACGGCATAGTATGTTGGATGGCAGAAAGGGGTTAACACCTTAAAAGATTTTAGTTATTATTCAATTGAATCTTCCAGAATATGGGTGAAATTAGAGGTGGAAAATTTCTAGAATGATTCTTTTTGGTGTGATTTTTTAACATGTCAAAAACCTGGCATTGTAACAAGGGTGTGTTTGAAACTAAATCCTTATACAGATATAAATTATGATGTTGTAGTTTACCTGACAAGATATTTTTTTTATTTTTATCTTTCCACATTCATAACTATAAAAGACAACTTTTTTTCAATTTAAACGTCTATTTAGGACACCAAGTTTTTCTTTTGTAGAATGAGCATTTTATTATACAAATATTAAGTGTTCTATTTATATTAACTTTTGTTATGGATTGAATGCAGAAAAAACAATAATTTTACATTTTTATATATGCCTTTTACGGATAAACATAAATAATATGTTCACTTTATTATGGTAGTTGTTTCAGTTATAGGGATACAGAATATGACTGTTATTACAAAATTGTGCTTATTGCAGTCTTATTTGTGCCATTATTTCTTATTCTGTTTAGGGAAAAAAATCTGACTTTTACTAATTTTTCAAGTCATATGGAGTTGCATATGGTAATGCATTCATACATACAGTACCAGCTCATTATGCCTGTAAAGATTGAAAGTTTGAAAAACGAGATTTTCTACAATATCAGTACCAACTAGCATAATAAATAGTAAAGAGCGAATAGTGAAATATTCGGATTCAGGAAAATCGGCACAAATACTTTCTAATATCCATGTATTCGTACTGAATAACGGATCCAATGCAAGACAATGGGAAATCCGAACATTTTTCTGCAGCACCTAACAAACAGGTCTGGGGGCATGAGAAAAAAGCTGAAATGGATGGGATAGATAGATAGATAGATAGATAGATAGATAGATAGATAGATAGATAGATAGATAGATAGATAGATAGATAGATAGATAGATAAAACAATAGCAGCACAAACTTGAGCAAATTTTGCTTGACAAAGAACTTATTGTGAGGTCGAAACATTGCACCACTTGGTGCTGGATTAAAGTCCACAATTTTTCTTGAACTGGAGTGCCGCCTGATTTTTTTCTATTTAGATAGATAGATAGATATAGATGAAAAGCTGTCAATTCATTTGCCACGTACAGTCAAATCGCAGCATGACAAGTTAGAATAGAATAGATAGGATATATACACATAGAATAGATAGATAGATAAAGAAATGTCAGTGACACACACACATATATATGGATGTATATTGAATTATCTATCTATCAATCTAAGAAAAGCCAGCAATTCAGCAGCCATGTACTGCAAAATCACAGCAGGAGTCGACAGGATAAAATAGATGGATTATACACAGTATATACACAGAGAATAGATATATATTTAGATGTCAGTGACAAATACAATTAGTACAGTGTGTTTGCAGCTTACTATACATATATTTAATTATTAAAAGATTATTTTTCAGAAAAAAATGGTGTGGGCTCCCCTTTAATTTTCTTAGCCAGCAGAGAGAAAGGCGATGGTTGGTGGCAGTTTATAGCTTGGGAAGGGAGTAATACCCATGGAGCTTTCCAGGCTATTATCAGCTCACAGCTGTATACTTATACTTAGCCTTTACTGGCTATTAAAATGGGGGATCCCCAAAACTGATGTATGGACCCCCTATAATTAATAAACAGCAAAGTCTATGCAGACATCTGTGGGCTGATATCAATAGCATAGGAAGGTGCCATGGATACTGCTCCTCCCAGGCTGAAAACATCAGCTCTCAGGTGCCCCAGAAAAGGCGTATCTATAAGATGTGTCTATTCTGGCACTTAGCCTCGCTCTTCCCACTTGGTCTGTAGCGCTGGCAAGTGGGGTGATAGTTGGGGTGTTGGATGTCAAATTTGTATTGTCAGGTGACATCAAGCTCAGAGGTTAGTAATGGAAAGGCATCTATAAGACCCCCCATTACTAACCCCATAGTCATATTTTATAAAACACTGACATCCAGAAAAATTCCTTCAATTGAAAGAATGACATAGACTACATTAATAAGTCTTTATTAAACCATACTTATGACATCGATTGTCTTCTGCAAAAAGAGTTAAAATAAAAAAAACAACAATATTCTTTCTGCAAAGAAGATGATAATAATAATAATCTTTATTTTTTATATAGCGCTAACATATTCCGCAGCGCTTTACAGTTTGCCGATGGGGCTCACAATCTAAATTCCCTATCAGTATGTCTTTGGAATGTGGGAAAAAAAACGGAGTGCCAGGAGGAAACCCACGCAAACATGGAGAGAACAATCCAACTCTTTGCAGAGTTTGTCCTTGGTGGGGTTTGAACCCAGGACTCCAGCGCTGCAATGCTAACCACTGCGCCACCGTGCCACCCCATCTATAATCCATCTATCCCACAACAGGTCTAGCTCTGCTACACCTAAATGGCAGGTTGCATGTTGCATGATGTAACCATAGAGCCTGCCATCCAACAGGGACACTGAGCAGCGTGTGATACCACTACCCAGTGTCTTGAGGTGAACTAGAAAGGACCTGTCTGTTGTCACCATGAGAGTTAGAAGGTTCTTATGCTCCCAGTGCCATCAGAAAGGTCCTGGTAGTTCACAGCCCATAAACTTACTTCACGTAGCGAGAGCACCAATAAAAATTTTGCCACGGCACTTGCGCTAACATCAAACCGGTACCGGAGAAGACAGTGTCCGTGTGTGTAATACACGCGGCACACATGTGGCAACCATGTGCCATATCACCAACAAACGGTGGGTGCCAGAGAAGCAGGGTACAGTAAGCCCTGTCCTCCGGTGCCTGGTGCTAAAGATGACTCACATTATTCTCCCCTGCTCTGCCGGCGATCAGCACGAGCATGAGAATGATGAGAGTTGTATTCAAGTAAGAACAGTGACATTGACAGTGGCTGATGGGACTATTACTCCTATCAGCTGACACCTTCTGCCGCTAATAACAGTGACATTAGGAGTGACTGATGGGAGTGTTCCTCACCCGTCACCTGAGTTATAAATGCATAAATAAATGAAAAACGGGTTACCCTGTATTTTCTATAACCAGCCAGGCAAAACTGACAGCTGAGGGCTGTAACCATCAGCTGTCAGTGTTATCAAGGCTGATTATCAAGAATATAGGGGTACCCACACCGTATTTTTTATTTATTTAAATAAATAATTTAAAAAAGCTGGTGTGGGGTCCCCCCATTTTGACAACCAGCCTGAGGAATGAACTGCAGCGAGTGTAGGGTCAGTGGTTCTCAATCTGGACGGTCATATCTTGGCACTGTCCAGGTTAAAAAACTGTTTAACCCACCAGACATGGATTACAATGTGGGACAGAATGATTGACAGGTGAGGGATATGGTTGTTTTTTATTTCTGTTTTATTACAGGAGACGAGGGATTCAGAGGAATTAGGCGTTAATTATGTTTAACTTTGTTTGTTATTTTTAAATAAAAATGAAAAATTGTGCTTTTTATTTATTTATAATAAAATAATTTATTCTGGTTGTATATTTATTTACCAAGTAACTATAGAATTAGTAAAGGTAGGTGTCTTATGGACACCTCTCCATTACTAAGCCATGGGCTTGATGTCACCTGACAATACAAACGTGGCATCAACCCCACAAATATGAATCTCACTTGCCACCGCTACAGGGAAAGTGGGAAGAGCCGGGTAAAGCACCAGAATTGGCGCATCTAATAGATGAGCCTTTTCTGGGAGGCTGCAGGCTACTATTTTTAGGCTGGGGTCAATATCCAACGCCCCTTACCAGCCTGAGAAAACTAGCCCCCAGCTGTCTGTTTTAGCAAGGCTGGTTGTCAAAAATGGGGAAAGTCCATGCTGTTTTTTTTAATTATTTATTTAAATGTTTAAAAGATAGGGTGTGGGGTACCCTCTATTCTTTGTATCCAACCTTGCTGAAGCTGACAGCTGAGGGATGAAGCCCCCAGCTCTGAGTTTTGCCTGGCTGGTTATCAAAAATACAGGGAACCATTTCCGGGTTTTATTTAAATTATTTACAGCCCAGGAGCTGGCTGATGAATACTCCCAGCAGCCGCTCCTGATCTCACTGTTATTAGTGGCAGCAGGCGGCAGCTAATGGGAGCTGTAGTCCCATCAGCTGACACCAGTGACCAGAGATGAGCTTTATACCTCTGATCACAGCTGCGGGCTCACGCTGTCTTTTGACAGCATGGGAACCATGCCTCTCTGACTGGCGGTGATGATTTCAATGCTTATCAGAAGGGATGTTTTCTTGCACATGACAGCACAACAAACGCCCACTATTCGGGCAACCAATCACAGTAATGCCACACCAAAGATGTTACCAGCATTACTGTGATTGCCAAGCAAGCCCAGCATGTTCATTGATTGTAAACGAAGCGCCAAACATGCTGACTTGAATATACTGAGGCGAATAGCAACTTACTTGCCGAGTAACAAATAGCCCGAATACAGTACTATTTGTGCAAGTAATGAATAGTGCCGAATATATTTGCTCATCACTAATAATATTAAAATTAATTAAAACAAAATTGCATTACTTTTAAAACATCTGCTATGTTAATACATATTGCTAAGAAAAATCTTTTTTGAAGGTTACATGAACACCCTATTTGAACTGCCTGCAATGTTTTACTGGCACTACAATAACACCAGCGATTTTGTTTCAGTAGGTAATAGCTGTTGTATCTGCAAGATACAATGCTAATAGATAAAAAAGGGAAAAGTTAAAAACTGGAATTTATACCAGTGCAGCCTGGTGAAAAGTACATATGACTGTGTACAAACAAGTGTTGCAATTTTTGTGCTTTTGTTTGTGTTATTTATTTGGATCATGTAAAACTATAGCTTGCAAAATGGTTTTCGCAGTGTTGTATAGAATTTAAGTGCAATTGTAATTTTTCATCAGGGTATCAGACTATTTAAAATGCCTATAAGAAATTCTATTCTATTATTAAAAATTCAACTAATTGCAACACTTCATATACTGGACTTTTTGGCCCTTTTGAAGAATGCTAAACTGGAATATGTCTCAGGAAGAGCTGCAATTCAGTTGATACAGTCATTTGACGGTATAGCCTCTCTCAGAAAATCTGTTTATTTACCAAGATAGATCTGAATCCATTTATATAGCACAACTGTAGTTATGGCATTATGAAACTTTAGCTTAAAACCCCCAATAATAATAAAAAATAGATAGAACGTAAGGGTATAATCATAAGTAGCATTTTTCTCCCAAAGACAGTGTATGACTGCACCAAAAAAATGAGTGACATTTCTGAAATGACATGTACATGCTGCCTATTTTTTTTCTGTGCAGATTTAAAGTATTTTAAATATTTTCCTGCTAAGCAACATGTTTCATGTACAGAAATGTTTGCTGGAAGGATTTAACATGTGCCCATACCTTATAATAGTTTTTCATGATCCCAGGCATATTTTTAAAATAACTGTGGTTGAAACCACAATTTCTTTGGTCATGAATCCTGACAATATCTTAGCTTGGCTTCCCTTGAATCAATAAAAAGATGTTTCTGAACTCTAAGGGTATGTGTCCACGTTCAGGATTGCTTCAGGATTTGGTCAGGATTTTATGCAAGTAAAATCCTGACCAAATCTACACCTGAGGTCACTGGCAGGTCACCTGCGTTGTCCTTGAGTTTTTTCTGCAATGTAAGGACATGCTGCGTTCTTAAATGACGCGCCTCATGTCCGTTTCCGCGGGTGTGCCGCATGCGTCTTTTACTGCATAGTGGAGACAGGATTTCATGAAATCCCCTCCACTATGCTGTAACATCTGGACGCTGCGTTTTTTATGCATGCTGCTCAATGCTGCGTCAAAAACGCAGCGTTTCCTGAACGTGGACACATACCCTAACACCAACTGTTCTAATTTCTTTTTTTCTAGTTTCACACTTTATGCAATGACTTGGCTTTCATTAGGGTTGGGGTTCAGAAGCAAAAGCAGGAGTATATTACAACAAATTAATTTATTTAAAATGATAAATGTAGCAGTAGTTTATCCTTTCTCATACAAAAAATGTCAACCATGAGGAAGAAAGGTTGGCAAATAAGATTTATTTTTACTGCTATGAAATAAGTGTCTCATGCACAGATGACTGAAAGGATGTCTTACACCTGATGAGGCTGGTGAATTTAAATTGAAAATCCATGTCAGAATGGCTGGATAACCCTATGTTAAGGTTTAAACTTAGTCACTTTCCACATAGCGTGTTGGAATGGCACCTATGTGTCTCTCCTCCCTTCAGCTGAATCTTCTTCACCTATTAAGCCTGACTGACAGCTCAGTGACCCTCCTCTGTTGTGAAATTTCACACATTATACAACCTGTGGCTGTCATTCAAGCTGGGTGGGCAGAGAAGGAATATGCTTTGATTTTTGAGCTCTCTCCTTGAATGCGTAAAATGCTCATTTTAATAGCATATGCAAACCTTATCAGGTCCAAGAGATTTATTTAATAAGGTAATATATACACATAGCAGTACATTTTTATCTGTTCTATCACAGATTCAACTGATACCATTTTTCTCTATCAAAGTCGATATCTCATGATTTAATACACAACATGTTTGATTTTAATTAATCATTTTTATAATCACTTGCTGCTGATGAAGAATAAGGCAGAAATATGTTTGGAAAACAATTACAATATTTATAGGACCTGGTGCTTACAATTATTGTATAAAGATAATAAAAAAAATATTTCAATAAAATCACCTAATCCTCAGAATTTGATGAGTCCGCTGGCACAGTGTTAGGCATCGGGATTTTCCCGCTGCATGGGATAGATCCCAAGCATTGCCTGGTGCTGTGGTCTCCCATTCAGCTCAGGAAGAGGCGGGTGCTGCTCAGCACAGACATCAGTACCAGCTTCTTGCTCAGGCTCGTGGTATACACTTGGTTACTGCTGGCTCTATAGCTAAGGCTATAGGAATCAGTGATGTTCTGGTGCAGTCCTGTGCTCCAGAGTCAAAGTCCAGAGATCACCTTACAGAGCATGTCCGTGATGTGGCGTCTTCTCATTGGTTGGTGGACGTTAGCTGCTCTGGTGATGTGGCGGCTCTGGGTTGGCCCGCGGGCGATGCCATGGCCGGCTGGTTGTGAGTGTTTGGGGTGAGCCTAGGGTTTAAAAAGCATTCAGCAGCGCACATGGGCACGCTAGTTTCACTTAAGTGTGGAGTTTGTGAGTGGATACGCTACCACTCTGCACGTGACGCTTTATACACTGAGAGTTCTTACGTTGGCAGGTAGGTTTGCTACTGGGTAGCCACCCCTTGGCTTAGCATCTGTTTCCTCCATGTGTGCGGTTAGCACAGCTGAGTTACGGAGCAAGTCCAACCCTCAGGCTACACCTCTCAGGGAAAGCATCAGGGCTTTGCACCTAGCATCACATTAGTTCTTTTCTTTGGCTCTGCATCTGTTTCATTCTTGTGTGCGATTGGCGTAGTTTAGTTGCAGAGCTAGCTCAACCCAGGTGCTTCCATCCCTTTGACATTTAACAGGGTATTGTACTCAGCATATTGAGTTCAGTACCTCTCCGTGAAGCAACTCAGCTTGATACTTTGCATACCGTTCATACTGTGTGGAGTAAATGCAGTCGGTTTAAGGTTAACCCTTACTGCTTCGTTCCGCCATTGTTCACTAGCAGCAGTTACCCATCTCTGTACGGTGGACCCTGGGTTGCAATTGCACTTTTTTATTTATTTTTGTTTAGTGCAATCCGCCAACCCTAACACACAGACAGTGTTCCAGTGTAGATGGTGCGATGTGCCGTGGTGATGTCATCTCGTGCAAGCTCCAGGATGCTTACATTCTGTGCATGTTCTTACCTTTTTGTAGACCAGATGTCTTAAGTAACCAGTGACCTAGATAATGGAAAGTGGTAAGAAGACTTTAGCTCCCTCTTCTTTAACAAGATTTAACCATATCAGTGTGCTTTGCTTGCCAGTACAGTTAAGAATGGTGAGTGCTCCAGTTAGGTCTCACGCTGTGAGTGGGTTAAGAGGGACTGACCTCTCTGCTGCCCCTGTAGCTACACTACTGATCCATATTTGAATTCCTTATTTATATTGAATTCATTAGTACCATGATAGATCAACTAGTTAGTTTACTTAACACACCTGTTGCAATGACGTCTTATGTATAACACTTCTGCATTGTAATATTCACACAATGTTTAATTAAACATTTTCAAATAAAAGCTATATATTTTAATATTTGAAGCATATGTCACTTCCTAACCTAAGACTTTTTATTCAGGCAGTGTGTGAATATTGTAATATCATTTAGTCTTGTAAACTATAAAAAATGAAAAAATATTGTTCAATGCTATACAGTGATGCTATTGAATATTATCGTACTATTCTAGGTTGTAATTTTTTTGTTATTTATTTTTGTTAAAATGAGGAACACTAACAGAAAGCAATCTGACCTCATCGTAGACCCATTTGTGCCTGTCCTGGAACTCATTTAATTTTTTTCATGATTTGCATTTTTATGTCCTTTTGAAACATATTAAAGTCTTACTGGTTATTTGTAATATTTTAATGTTTTATAAGTCACACAATACTTTCTGCTGTTTTAAAAATAAGAAAAAAAATGAAACCAGACTATTAGAATAAAATTAGAAATCAATTTAAACCAAAATTGCAGAGAGGGGTTTTAAACATAAAATTAGTATCCACTAGATTTAAGCCAATTTAAGCTTGTAAAGATAAATTTGCACCGACAACTTTAATAGCCAATGCCCACAGCTTCCAATTAACATTTCAGACTCATTCTTGACAGCATCAAAATGTAGTTATGTTCTAAGCAGAGCTTAATGTATTGTGGTAATTCATGGTGGGTCAGCATACAAACTGCAATGTTCCAGCAATTGTAACCTGGAAGTAATAGTTCCAGGAATTCTTACTATCATAATATTACAATAATCAATCATGCACAAAGCAGATAGTGCACTAAGCTTTTAATGTAGAGAAAAGTAACATCACTTTAGCAAAAAAGGCAATGCAGCAGTTTTGTGAAAATTACATGTACCAAACACTATGTAAATTTTAAGGCCACTGACTTTTGCTGAAATAGAAAAAAATTATTTGTCCTTTATACTTGAAAAAAGACAATTAAGATGAAAAATAGAATGTTGAGGTGAGTGAATCTTTGAGAAATTTGAAAGCAATTGAATTCACCTCTAATTTTACAAATACATTTGATGTTGACATATGACCGACATTTTGATTAAAAAATGGTATACTCCTCTTCTCGTCGATCCTCCAATACCTTGTCTCACCACCGGTCTTTCATTCGACCATTCTTTTTCTATTTTCTGCCTTCTATTTTCAACAACCCCAATTCTAAACAAAGTTAAAATGTTTTGCAAAATGTAAAAATAAAAGCACGCAATGATTTGGAAATTTGGTAGAAAATATATCAGAAGTTGAGAGACATTTTTCCATTTCATTTAAAAAATTAACTAATTTAGAAACTGATGACAGCAAAACATCTCCAAAAAGTACAATGGGCAATGCCATGTCTACTATTGTGCAGCATTGCCTCTTCTTTTTACAATAGTTTGTAAGTGTCTGAGAAATGAGGAGACAAATTACTGGAGTTTTGGGGGAGGAAGGTTGTCACATTTTTGTCTAATATAGGATTCTAGCTCTTCAACAGCCTTGGTTCGTTTTTGCTGGATTTTCCTTTCAAGATGCGCCATATTGTTTCTATTGTTCAAAGGTCTGGACTGCAGGTGGACAGTTCATCACCTGAACTCTTCTAAAACACCATGCTGTTGTAAATGATGCAATATACAGTTTACATTGTCTTAATGAAATATGGAAAGCCTTCCCTGGAATAGACTATGTCTGGAGGGGAAAATATGTTGTTCTAAATTTCATATATAATGCTCAGCATTGATGATGCTTTCAAAATGTGTAAACTTCCCATGCCATAGACAGTAATACCATTTAATAGCATAGTAGATGCAGACTTTTGAACTGTGCACTAAAAATAATCAGGATAAATAATGTCATTTTGATTCATCACTTGACAGAACAGATTTCCATTTTTAATCCATTTAAAATTAGGTTTTGGGATTGTGATGATATATGGCTTCTACTTTGCATGATATTGCTTTAACCCCTTCATAACCGGCAGTGTTTTCCGTTTTGCCATAATTTTTTATTTTTCAGTCAATATGGCCATGTGAGGGCTCGTTTTTTGTGAGACAAGTTGTAATTTTGAACAACACCATTGGTTTTAACAAATCATGTACTGAAAAACAGGAAAAAAGTGCAGTCCCATAGTTGTTTTTTGTTTTGTTTTTTAATTAGGTTCACTAAATGCTAAAACTGACCTGCCACTATGATTCTCCAGGTCATTATGAGTTCATAGACACCAAACATGTCTAGGTCCTTTTTTACCTTAAGTGGTGAAAAAAAAATTCAAAACTTTGTTTAAAAAAAGTGCCATTTTCGATACCATTTTTCGTGATCTGTGAGGGCTTAATTTTTGCATGCCAAGCTGTCATTTTTTATTATACCATTTTGGTGCAGATCCAATCTTTTGATCGCACGTTATTGCATTTTAATGCAATGTCGCGGCAACCAAAACAACATGATTCTGGCGTTTTGACTTTTTTCTCACTACGCCATTTAGCGATCACGTTAATCCTTTTTTTATTGATCAGGTCAATTCTGAACCTAATGATACCAAATATGTGTATGTTTGATTTTTTAATTGTTTTATTTTGAATGGGCCAAGAGGGGGTGATTTGAACTTTTATATTTATTTTTTTTTACATTTTTAAAAACATATTTTTTACTTTTGGCATGCTTCATTATTTATTTTTAATACATAATATGCAAAAAATTTAATATTTTTTGTTTTATTTATTTATTGTACTGAGATATATAGTATGTTCCCATGACAGTATAAAAAAATCAGTCTGAGTTGCATCAAGAAGAGTAGTACGATTTTTTTTCTCACTTGTCATCTGTTTGAAGTCCATAAGCAGTAAAATAAATTTACTCAGCAATTAATTATTTACAGCATCATTTAAAGTTTCCTATGTTACAGAATTACAATTTGAGGCAAGTGTCCAATGAACTTAGATTCTCTCATCCAAGATAATGGTGTCAATTATGTTAAAGACCCTTTCACCAAACTGTGATCAGACTTTGATCACACTGTCTGCAAAGTGCGATCTGATTCTCTTGGAAGAGAGAACTGAAGCACACTGTGAGGAGAGAATTGATGAAAAAAATTCTCCATCTTTTCCATTGTGTGAGTCTGCGAAAATTAGACTGCACTCAAGCGTCATCCTAGTGCACTCAATGTTTTCCATGGACATGAATGGGTGAGTGTCATCCGATTTTATAGTGAAACGGCAGCATGCAAAAATCAGTCATCAGTAGTTTTGAGTAGGGTTGAGCGAAACGGGTCGGCCATTTTCAGAAGTCGCCGACTTTTGGCAAAGTCGGGTTTCATGAAACCCGACCCCTGTGTGGGGTCGGCCATGAGGTCGGCAATCTTCTGAATCTGGTATCGGAATTCGAATACCGAGTTCCGATATGTTTGCGATATTGGAAATCGGTATCGGAATCTATATTTAAGTGTAAAATATAGAATCAAAATAAAAAATATTGATATACTCACCCTCGGACGCGCCCTGGTACTAACTGGCAGCCTTCCTTCCTAAGAATGAGCGCGTGAATGACCTGAAGGTGACGTCGCTGCTTGTGATTGGTCGCCTGAGCGGTCACATGGGCGGCCGTGACCAATCACAAGCCGTGACGTCATCTAAGGCCCTTCACGCGCTCATTCTTAGGAAGGAAGGCTGCCGGAAAGAAGCCGAGGGTGAGTATATTCCTATTAGGTATATACTCACCCTCGGACGCGCCCTGCTTCTTTCCGGCAGCCTTCCTTCTAAAGAATGAGCGCGTGAAGGGCCTTAGATGACGTCACGGCTTGTGATTGGTCTCGGCCGCCCATGTGACCGCTCACGCGACCAATCACAAGCCGTGACGTCATCTAAGGCCCTTCACGCGCTCATGCATAAGAAGGAAGGCTGCCGGAAAGAAGCAGGGCACGTCCGAGGGTGAGTATATACCTAATAGGAATATACTCACCCTCGGCTTCTTTCCGGCAGCTTTCCTTCCTAAGAATGAGCGCGTGAAGGGCCTTAGATGACGTCACGGCTTGTGATTGGTCGTGGCCGCCCATGTGACCGCTCAGGCGACCAATCACAAGCCGCGACGTCACCGCAGGTCATTCACGCGCTCATTCTTAGGAAGGAAGGCTGCCAGTTAGTACCAGGGCGCGTCCGAGGGTGAGTATATCAATATTTTTTATTTTGATTCTATATTTTACACTTAAATATGGATCCCAGGGCCTGAAGGAGAGTTTCCTCTCCTTCAGACCCTGGGAACCATAGTATCCCATTGCACTGCATTGGGTTTCGTGTTTCGGCCGACCCCAACCCCGACTTTTTTATAGGAACGGCCGATTTCACTCGACCCGACTTTTGAGAAAGTCGGGTTTCGTCAAACCTGACCCGATCCTATAAAAATAAAAGTCGCTCAACCCTAGTGTTGAGCGATACCTTCTGATACTCAAAGGTATCGGTATCGGATGGGATCGGCCAATATCCAAAAAATATCGGATATCGCCGATACGATACCCGATACCAATGCAAGTCAATGGGACACAAGTATCGGAAGCTATCCTGGATGGTTCCCAGGGTCTGAAGGAGAGGAAACTCTCCTTCAGGCCCTGGGATCCATATTCATGTAAAAAATAAAGAATTAAAATAAAAAATATGGATATACTCACCCCTCCGACTGACCCTGGCTCTCACCGGTGCAAGCGTCTGCCTCCGTTCCTAAGAATGCAGAGCGTGAAGGACCTTCGATGATGTCGCGGTCAGGTGACCAGTCACATGAGCGGTCACGGACTGATCACAAGACCGCAACGTCATCGAAGGTCCTTCACCCTCTGCATTCTCAGGAACGGAGGCAGACGCTTGCAGCGGTGACAGCTAGGGTTCTCGGAGGGGTGAGTATATCCATATTTTTTATTTTTATTCTTTATTTTTTACATAAATATGGATCCCAGGGCCTGAAGGAGAGTTTCCTCTCCTTCAGACCCTGGGAACCATACGCACCGCACACGCCGAAGATGACTGGGAACACTTCCGATTCCGATTTCCTCGGAATTCCGATTCAGCAAATATCGGCCGATACCCGATATTTGCAGTATCGGAATTCTCAACAATAGTCATCAGCATTGCACCATAGAATAACATTGGTCTGAGAGCAATCCAGTAAGAAATACAGTAAGAAATAAGATAGTACTCGTCTGATGTATACGGCGGTGTGAGGGAGCCCTATTCATAAAAATCAGATGCTATACTGTGGCTGCGTATGACATCTGATTTTTTTTCTCACACCCATAGACTTGAATTGGCAAGTCTCATTAGATCTTCAGTGGAAAATCATGAAGGCTACGATTTTTTCTTCACATGCAGATTTAGTCAGTGAAAAAATAGTTAATGTACACTGCCTCATTGAATAACATTTGTCTGAGTATGATCATTTTTTTTAACGTCTAGAACTTAGGACAAAGTACAATTGTGGGCACAAGCCCATACAGCACCATTAATTCCATAAGACTTTACTTGAAAAGTTGAACATAGAAAAAATAATATCCCTGAATACATCAACTCATCCCATAAAAAAACAAGCCCTAACTTATCTGTGTAGACCAAAAATAAAAAAGATAGAGCTCTTAGAAAATGACTTTACAAAAACTAAACATAAAAAATATATATGAATATGGCAACACTGTAGTTGTATAACCTGAAGACTTGAAGAATAAATTCATCTTATCACTTTTACTACATAATGAAGAGCGTGAAAAAAATGAGTAAGTAAAAACAATTCTAGAATTGTTTTGCTATTTCTGTGTGCACAAAATCTGAATAAAATGCGATCATAAAATGTTATGTACCTGAAAATAGTACCAATAAAAACTACATATCCTTTTGCAAAAAAAAAGCCCTACGCAGTTCTAAAAACTTAAGCTCTCAGAATATTGTGTTGAAGAACAATTTTTTATAAGAATTCATTGTTAGCGTGTAATAGTAGCGAAACATAAAATAACTAAATAATTCTAATATCGCTGTAATCATAATGACCTAAAAAATAAATTAGTCTTATTATTTACTAGTGCATAGCATAAAAAAAACAAAGTTGATCTGCTGTCTATTTGTTCATTCTACCACCCAAAAATCAGTCTAAGTTATCATCCACATGTATGGCACTCATATAGTAGGGACAGCATAATTATTAATTTGTGGAGTGCATGTCTCCAAAATCACAAGCTGGGCACATTGTTTTGGCAACAAAGCTTGCAAATTTGCAATATTTACTATGCAACATCTAGTGTGTGCTAATTTCTGTAAAACACATTTCTGTGGGATCAAAATACAAAAGAATCATAACACTCACATATTATTTCACTGAGGAATGTAAATTCCAAAAGGGGGTCACCTCCCTTTTGGCTCTTCTGTTCTAGCACCTTAAAGGCTCTGCAAAAGGCATCCATAAAATATTCCAGCATAATCTGCACTTCAAAAGCAAAATGGTACACCTTCTCTTCCCAGCACTCTGTGCCCAAACAGTGGCATATGATCACAAAAGAGATATTTCCGCACTAAGGCTGGAGTCACACACAATGTATAAAAAATTGGTCCGTTTTACATGGACGAGAATCGCAGAAATGTTCCCTTAACAGTGATCTGTATGTCATCTGTGTGCAGTGCGAGGATGCAATTTTTTTGCATGTAAGCAACCGTGTGACATTCGTATGGCGAGATTTTCTTACCGGCTTGCAAAATGGACATAAAATGAATCCATGGGCTCAAGTATTCATAAAAACACATATACAATATATAATAAGTTTGGACACACCTTCTCATTTAAAGGTTTTTCTGTATTGTCATGACTATGAAAATTGTAAATTCACACTGAAGGCATCAAAACTATGAATTAACACATGTGGAATTATATACTTAACAAAAAAGCGTGAAACAACTGAAAATGTGTCTTATATTCTAGGTTCTTCAAAGTAGCCACCTTTTGCTTTGATGACTGCTTTGCACACTCTTGGCATTCTCTTGGTGAGCTTCAAGAGGTAGTCACCAGAAATGGTTTTCACTTAACAGGTGTGCCCTGTCAGGTGTAATAAGTGGGAAAGCCAGTGACTGAGGGCAGATATTGATAGCCTAGAGAGGGACCATTGATATTGCCCCCCTCTGGCTAAAAACATCTGCCCCCAGCCACCCCACAAAAGGCACAACTGTAAGATGCGCCTATTCCGGCACTTAGCCTCTCTCTTCCCACTGCCCTGTAGCATTGGCATATAGGGTAATAAGGTGTTAATGTCACCTTGCTATTGTAAGGTGACATTAAGCCTGGGTAATAATGGACAGTTGTCAATAAGACACCTATCTATTATTAATCCAATAGTATGAAAGTGTTAAAAATACAGACACATTGAGAAAAAAGTCTTAATGAAATAATGAAACACACTGGTTTAACATCGTTATTGCACTCTCAATCCAAGCAAAGCCTTCATTCCTCTATAAAAAAAAAAATCCAAAATAAAAAAGCAAAAATATCCAATATCCCAGGGTAATATGTTTATACTAGATTCTGGAGTGGACGGGTATCCAGTGTAATGACTGGCACAAGGTACAGGCATCGGAATAACGGTTGGTGAGGAATATGATCCTGGCTGCAGCATTCAGGACAGATTGGAGAGGGTAGAGTCTGGTAAGAGGGAGGCCGATTAGTAGAGAGTTACAACAGTCCAGACGAGAATGAATAAGAGAAACAGTAAGAGTTTTTGCAGAGTCAAAAGTAAGAAAAAGTCGAATTCTACAAATGTTTTTGAGGTGCAGATAACAAGAGGGAGCCAGTGATCGGATGTGGTGGGTGAATGAAAGCTCGGAATCAAGTATGACCCCAAGGCAGCTGGCATGTTGCTTGGGAGTAATGGTGGAACCACACACGGAAATGACAATATTGGGCAAAGGTAGGTTAGTAGAGGGAGTAAACATGAGGAGTTCAGCTTTTGACAGGTTCAGTTTCAGATAGAGGGAGGACATGATGTTAGAGGCAGCGGTAAGACAATCACTGGTGTTTTCTAAAAAGGCAGGCATGATATCAGGAACAGAAGTGTATAATTGGGTGTCATCAGCATAGAGATGGAACTGGAGCCCAAATCTTCTGATTGTTTGTCCAAGAGGGGCAGTATACAAAGAGAAGAGGAGGGGGCCTAGGACTGATCCTTGAGGAACCCCAACAGTAAGGGGAAGATGAGAGGAGGAGTAACCAGCAAAAAAAAAAGTGAAAGAGTGGTCAGAGAGATAGGAGAACCAGGAGAGAATGGTATCCTTAAGGCCGATGGAGCGGAGCATAGTGAGGAGGAGCTGATGATCCACAGTGTCGAATACTGCGGAGAGATCCAAGAGAATTAGCATGGAGCAGTGACCATTAGATTTAGCTGTTAGTAGATCATTAGAAACTTTAGTGAGGGCAGTTTCATTAGAGTGTAAAGAGCGGAAACCAGATTGAAGAGGGTCGAGAAGAGAGTTATCTGAGAGATAGCGGATAAGACGGGAGTGGACCAGGCGTTCAAGGAGTTTAGAGATGAAGGGAAGATTAGAGATGGGTCTATAGTTAGCGGCACAGTTTTGGTCGAGGGATTTTTTTTAAGTAATGGATGTATGATGTCACGCTTAAATGAGGAGGGAAAGATGCCAGAAGAGAGAGGGAGCTTGAATATTTTTATTAGGTGAGAGGTGACAGCAGGGGAAAGGGACTGAAGGAGATGTGATGGAATGGGGTCACTGGTGTAAGTGGTCGGGTGAGAAGATGCAAGGAGCCTGATTATCATGGAAAAGCAAAAACCAGGTGTAGTGTAAACAGATATGGGACAGATAGTAAAGCTAGTTCCATTCTGTCCTATCAGCTGAGGTTACAAAGATACATAATAGCTTTCAGTCGGGGATGGGGTATGAACCTTAGCCAGAAGGTGAGGAACAATACAAGCCATCTCCCACACCACAGACTTTACACTGTTCCTTTTCTGCTGGGGTTAAAGTGAACCTGTCAGCAGGATTGTGCTCAGTAACCTACAGACACTGTCAGTTTGGAGCTGTTATACTGATTAAAATGATACCTGGGTTGATGAAATCTGTCTTGTCGGTGTTTGTGAGTCAGTGACTGGTGTCATATGAGAGGGTCGCTATGTATCCCACAGGATGCACACAGAAACGTATTGAGGCCACAGGAGTGCAGTGCAGTCACAGGCATAGCTGTGATTGCAGTGCAAAATAAAAGTAAGAATTGGTCTTGGGCAAGCTATTTTCTCAAGACAGATTTAAGGAAAACCTGCTGTGGGCTTTTATTTTTGAAACAGACTACAGGATGGTATTGGGGCAGTCCATTTCCTCCCTGGCCAGGTTTTCCATGTGGCCTACAGCAGAGGGTTGGGTGTGTCAGTTTGGTATTGCAAGGGTGCAGAGCAGAAAGCTTGTACCGGTGATCCTTTGCAGAGTCTTGTCCTGCCAGGTCTCAGGCCTATGACTTACTGCAGCTGCTAAAAAAAGGCTCCAGCCTGAGACCTTGACCCCTCTGCAGATGGTAGAGAGGGTGGTGATCGACCGGCTGGTGAGGGCTCTGCCAGAGGCCATACAGTGTTGGGTGGGGAAAGGGGACCCCGGCACTCTGGACCAGGTGATTGGACTGGTTGAGCAGTATAGGGTCACTCAGGACTTTATCCGGGACGCTGTTCCACTTCGACTATCAAGTCGGGCCCCGACGACCCTCTACTGGGGCCAATCAGAACCAAGCCCATACTGAGGGGGTATCCCGGAGTGAGAGAGAGAACAGACCCATTTCCCCTAAATCGGCCCCAAGGTCCAGTCATGCCGCAGCTATCAAGTGTTGGTGGTGCCAAGGGCCCTTACATATGGCTGCCAACTGCCGCCTGACAGCTGAACCAATAGACTGCGGGTATACTCCCCATGCATCTATGTATGCCCAGCCAGTCTGCACTGCCACTACAGGCACTGCCAGCAGCAAACATCAACTGTGCAAGGTACTCTTTAACGGGTACCAAATGGAGGCTTTCTTGGACTCGTGGAGCTTAGTGACTCTGGTCCATGGGTCCCTTGTTGCCAGAAAAAACCTTAATGTACAGAATATGGGCATGGTGTGTATCCATGGGGAAGTCTGAGAGTACCCGACTGCCGTTTACGGAAATAAAACATATGGTGTGAGTGGCAAAGACCCTTCGATATGGGACTGTGTTGGGAAGAGACTTGCCCCTGTTCTGATCGCTGTGGGAGACCAGGGTTAACACTCCCAGGGTAAACATTATACCGGGAGTGGAACCTGAAGATGCCGAGTCAGGGATAACTGCCGTAGGGGTCACCAACCTAGGGACAGAATGTCACCTTGATAGGTTTCCCCTACAGGTATTGGCTGGAGAGGTTGAGGAGACCCCACCAATTCCCAAGCTGGAAGTGTCCCCTGGTAAGTTCAGGACAGCTCAGCAACAGGATCCCACTCTGACCCAGGCACGGGAAAGAGCAATCGAGGAAGATGGGGTGGCTCAGCAACCGGAGGTGAAGACGCTGTTCCCACGTATGGCGATTAGTGTTGAGCATTCCGATACCGCAAGTATCGGGTATCGGCCGATACTTGCGGTATCGGAATTCCAATACCGAGATCCGATACTTTTGTGGTATCGGGAATCGGAATCGGAATTTCCCAGTGTATGGTTCCCAGGGTCTGAAGGAGAGGAAACTCTCCTTCAGGCCCTGGGATCCATATTACTGTGTAAAATAAAGAATTAAAATAAAAAATATTGATATACTCACCCCTCGGACGGCCCCTGGACATCACCGCTGGTAACCGGCAGCCTTCTTTGCTTAAAATGAGCATGTTCAGCACCTTCCATGACGTCACGGCTTCTGATTGGTCGCGTGCCGCTCATGTGACCGCCACGTGACCAATCACAAGCCGCGACGTCATCCCTCAGGTCCTAAATTCCCTTCTAGGAATTTAGGACCTGAGGGATGACGTCACGGCTTCGGATTGGTCGCGTGGCGGTCACATGAGCGGCACGCGACCAATCAGAAGCCGTGATGTCATGGAAGGTACAGAACGCGCTCATTTTAAGCAAAGAAGGCTGCCGGTTCACAGCGGTAAGGTCCAGGCTGCGTCGGAGAGGTGAGTATATCAATATTTTTTATTTTAATTCTTTATTTTACACATTCATATGGATCCCAGGGCCTGAAGGAGAGTTTCCTCTCCTTCAGACCTTGGGAACCATCAGGAATACCTTCAGATACTTGAGTCCCATTGACTTGTATTGGTATCGGGTATCGGTATCGGCGAGATCCGATACTTTGCCGGTATCGGCCGATACTTTCCGATACCGATACTTTCAAGTATCGGACGGTATCGCTCAACACTAATGGCGATCAACCAGGAGTTATTATACAGGGTTGATAAAATCTGGGATGAAAGGGTAGAACAACTGGTAGTTCCCCAATCCTACAGTCGGGCCGTGCTCGACATGGCTCACACCCATATGCTGGGAGAGCATTTGGGGGCCAAAAAGACATAGGAGTGTATATTGTGGCTTTTTTTTGGCCTGGGGTCTATGAGGAGTTCTAGAGGTACTGTGAAACATATCCTGAGTGCCAACTAACCTCACCCACCACAAACTGCCAGAGTCCATTGGTATCTCCGCCCATCATAGAGGTACCTTTTGAGTGGATTGTGATGGATCTGGTGGGTCTGAAAGTAAAATCCACCTGGGGCTGCCAACACTTATTAGTGGTCGTAGTCTACGCCACCCAGTACCCAGAGACCATCTCTCTTCAGCACACCTCAGCTAAACTTATAGCCTGGGAGTTGTTTGCCATGTTCTGTCGCCTTGGGCTTCTGAAGGAGATCCTCACTGATCAGGGGACTCCTTTCATGTCCAATGTGACAAAGGACCTCTGCAAACTTCTAAAAATAAAACAGTTGCGCATGTTGGTGTATCACCCTCAGACTGACGGTTTAGTCGAGCACTTCAACAAAACGTTCAAATCAATGTTGAAGAAGGTAGCCTCCAAGGATGGAAGGAATTGGGACATGTTGTTGCCCTACCTGATGTTCGCCATTCGTGAGGTACCACAGGCTTCCACGGGATATTCACCCTTTGAGCTACTGTATGGCAGGCATCCTAGGGGTCTGCTGGATGTCGCCAAAGAAATGTGGTAGCAGAAACCTATACCACATAAGAGCGTCATTGAACACATGGCCATATGCAGGACCGGATCGCAGTGGTCACGCCTATCGTAAAGGAGAATTTGGTGGATGCTCAGGCAGCGCAGAGCCGTGTATATAATGCCACAGTCCACCCCTTTAAAGTAGGAGATCGGGTGTTGCAAGTGGCAAGGGCCATATGAAGTTCAGGAAAAAGTGGGAGAAGTAAACTACCGAGTTTACTAGCCCGGAAATAGGAAACCGGAACAGTTATATCACGTTAATCTGTTGAAAGCGTGGACCAGGAGTGTATATTTATGGATGTGGCTTTAGACATGTCATCTGGGGACCCTCCGATATTGGCCTGGATGGAGGCCAAGGAAGAGGTAAAGATACGAGACACCCTCCCGAAACAACAGGAGTGATGGGTGCGGAAATTGGTACAAGAGAATACGGATGTATTCTCTGGACTGCCCGGTCATACCTTTGTCATCCAGTATGACATTGTCACCTAGCCTCAAGTAAGGGTTTGAATGAAACCGTTAATTGTGCCCAAGGCCCGGAGACAAGTCATCGTGAGTGAGGTAAGACAAATGCTCCAGTTGGGAGTAATTCAGGAATCCCGGAGTGACTGGGCAAGAGCGATTGTGCTAATCCTGAATCCGATCGGATCACTACAGTTCTGTAATGACTTCCGTAAATTAAATGAGGTGTCGAGATTCGACCTCTACCCAATGCCCCAGGTGGACGAGCTGATTGACAAACTGGGTCAGGCCCAGTACTTTATCACGCTCGATCTGACCAATGATTATTGGCAGGAGACTCTTACAGAGTCAGCAAAGGAAAAAACTGCCTTCATAACACCAGAGGGTCTGTACTTCTATGTCATCCTGCCTTTTGGACTACAGGGGGCCTCAGCCACATTCCAGAGGTTGATGGACATAGGGCTGAGACCCCATCGGAAGTATTCGTCAGCGTACTTGGCTGACATCTTCTTTAGTACTGACTGGTACATGGGATACGTGATCGGTCTTGGGGTTATCAAACCCCAAATAAATAAAATTGAGGCTATTAAGAACTGTCCCTGACCTGGTACCACCAAACAGGTGACGGCGTTTCTCGGAATCATCTGGTATTACTGGAGGTTTATACCGGCTATTCTGCTATCTATCTCTGTATGAAATATATATATCACTGACATATATATATATATATATATATATATATATATATATATATATATATATATATATATATATATATATATATATATATATATATATATATATATATGTTTTCACGAATATTTGAGCCCATTAATCCATTATATGTCCATTTTGCAATCCGGCAAGAAAATCTCACCATACAGATACCATATGGATGTCACAAGGATGCTTACATATGAGAAAATCTCATCCTCGCACTGCACATGGATGACATATGGATCACTGTTCAGGGAACATTTCTGCGATTCTCATCCGTGTAAAACGGACCGATTTTTTTATACGTTGTGTGTGACTCCAGCCTAACATGCATCAAACCTCCATGTGACTGGTTGAGGCCAGTCCCTGGCCAGAGCACTTGGAGAGGAGCACTGGAAAAATCAAAGACCAATGTGGAGCACCTGATAGGTGTTGTAAAGACAAATGAGTGCCCAAGACTAGTGAGTATATTTTATTCTGTAATTGTAACCGTTTCAGGGTCCTCAAAAAATATGGAATCTTACAATGAATTTGATTTTCTTACAGATTGTTTTGCTTATCTTTACTGGTAATGCAAATATTTTGTTTTAATTTGATTTGCAATGGTTAGTGAACTTTCTAGTATACATGTATTATATTATGAACTTATGCTCTGAGACTGATTATGGCTAAGTTTTATACAGAGTTGCAATAAAACTTATTTGGCGGTACAGTTAGGCCTCGATTGTATTTCAGTATGTTTTGTATCTGTCAGATTCTATAATTTCACAGAAATAAAAGTTGATGGTTTCCAAATTAGTACAGAGTATATCACTGTATATTCTACAGTATAGTCGAGTTTGTATATAGGTGTGTCCGCAGAAGCTGTACAGAAAACTGCTTTCTGTTAATAATCCCTACTACTCATATCAGTCCATAATGTGGCAGCATAAAAAGTTAAATCTGAGGTTTTTATGGTAATTATGGGCAAGAAGGCTTGTTTTAATTTAAGCAGGATTTATACTAGAGGTAACTAGAGGTATAGTAATCTTCCTTCTTTATTTATTTTGCCGGTGTTCACCAGTGCCCTCTTGTATAAGTCTGTCCCTCTGAATGATCATTTAGTGAGATTTTGTACTTTTTAATGTTTATGGTAATTAGAGTAGCACCTCTAATGATGAACTGCATGAAGCTGTTAATGTTTGATAATAAGTTGAATTATGCTCATTAACTCCTAGAGAAATATCATCCTCACATAGTAACCATGGAGTTCACAAATATTTAATGATTAGCACATATTTTATATTACACAGCTTCTGTTATTCCATACCTCTTCCCGTACCTCTACCTGCTCAGCTTACAGAAAAAGCTTTTGTAATAGATATTTTCCAACAGTCTTATTTGTGATCCTTTCAAATTCTTCAATGCTTGAATCCTTGTGGCACTTTCTAATCCCGACCTGAAGTATTCTACTTGATTTTCGAAACATTGCACTTGATGCTAATCTTCTACAATAGATTAATCTTTAACATTGATGATGTAAATTAAGTGCATTTGTGTCACTGTAAGAATATACTTTCTCAGCTGTGCTAATGAAAGTAAGTGGCTATTTGGACAGATGACCAATTATATTTGGACAGCTCTCCAATTATATGTCCTTTTCAAAAATCTTGGCTAAAATTTGAAAGGTACTTTGTTCTAATTTATAAGCATATGATAGAGTTGAGATATTTTATCACAGAATATATAATAGTAATCAATTGGCATATGTTCTTTATATCTATCTATTCAATCTAAATATATTTATACAAAGTTATTGCATGAATCGAAATATATGTACAATTTTAATCAAAAACTCATTTTAATTACAGCATGAAATTTTCAATGAGTGTCTAAATATTTGTGAGGTAACTAAATTGATTTAAAAACTCATTATACTTTTTACAAACATCATAATTATAGTAAAATATTTAATGTAATTAAATATTTCACCCAAAAACAAAAACTGTAAGCTTTGTTCATACACGGCATACTTATGTTATAGATTTTTACAGAAATAATGTACATGCAGCAAAAAACAAACCTATTCACAACTGAATTTATTTTTTCTGCAGCATTTTACATTTTGCCAAATATACAGTTAGCAGCTATTTTCCCATGACTATTGTTTTTTTGGAACATGGATATAATTTATCAGCTACTAATGTCAGATTAATGGAAGGCAGTGAAAGCTAAAAGCAACTACAATCAAATCTTTCACCCAAAAGTGCAAATTTGTTTTAAACGAAGAAGATGGCCATTGAATACATAATATATAGCGGACTTAAAATCTATCACAGAAAATCTGGCCTGTTATCTTAGCCATTCAGAAAAAGTTGGTATTTTGGAAAGTTTTATTCATATTTGACCTCCAAACCAGGGGTCAGATAGAATTAACCCCTTCATGACCTTGGGATATTCCATTTTTCCGTGTTCGTTTTTCACTCCCCTCCTTCCCAGAGCCATAACTTTTTTATTTTTCCGTTAATTTGGCCATGTGAGGGCTTATTTTTTGTGGGACGAGTTGTACTTTTGAACGACATCATTGGTTTTACCATGTCATGTACTAGGAAACGGGAATAAAATTCCAAGTGTGGTGAAATTGCAAAAAAAGTTCAGTTCCACACTAGTTTTTTGTTTGGCTTTTTTGCTAGGTTCACTAAATGCTAAAACTTACCTGCTATTATGATTCTCCAGGTCAGTACGAGTTCATAGACACCTACCATGGCTAGGTTATTTTTTATCTAAGTGGTGAAAAAAAATTCCAAACTTTGCTAAAAAAAAAAAAAAATTGCGCCATTTTCCGATACTCGTAGCGTCTCCATTTTTCATGATCTGGGGTCAGTTGAGGGCTTATTTTTTGTGCGCCGAGCTGGCATTTTTAATGATAACATTTCGGTGCAGATACGTTCTTTTGATCGCCCGTTATTGCATTTTAATGCAACGTCGCGGTGACCAAAAAAACATAATTCTGGCGTTTCAAATTTTTTTCTCGCTACGCCGTTTAGCGATCAGGTTAATGCTTTTTCTAATTGATAGATCGGGCGATTCTGAATGCGGCGATACCAAATATGTGTAGGTTTGATTTTTTTTAATTGATTTATTTTGATTGGGGCGAAAGGGGGTGATTTAAACTTTTTTTTTTTCAAATTTTTTTACTTTTTTATTTACTTTTGCCATGCTTCTATAGCCTCCATGGGAGGCTAGAAGCTGGCACAACTGGATCGGCTCTGCTACATAGCAGCGATCATTAGATCGCTGCTATGCAGCAGAAATGCAGGTGTGCTGTGAGCGCCGACCACAGGGTGGCGCTCACAGCTACTGGGGATCAGTAACCATAGAGGTCTCACGGACCTCTATGGTTACAATGTAGAAGCATCACCGACCTCCGATTATGTGACGGGGGGTTGGCGATGCGCTCATTTTGGGCCGCCCGGCCGGAAGCGCCGGTTAAATGCCGCTGTCTGCGTTTGACAGCGGCATTTAACTAGTTAATAGGCACAGGCAGATCGCGATTCTGCCCGCGCCTATTACGGGCACATGTCAGCTGTTCAAAACAGCTGACATGTCCCGGCTTTGATGCGGGCTCACCGCCGGAGCCCGCATCAAAGCGGTGCTTTTGACCTCGGACGTACTATCCCGTCTGAGTTCAGAAAGGGGTTAAGAAGAGGTAAAGGCCAAAATTCATACTCCATTAGCATCAAAAATTGTCACAAGCCACATATATGTTGAGTCTTTTTATACAATAAAAGCAAGACTTGGAAATAGATCAAAATAATTTGAACCCTTATTTTGCTGCAAACTTCTGGTGCAAAAAAGGTCAACTAATACTGTTTGTGCTTTAAAGTTAGACAAATATGTCTAAAGATGCTCCAAATTTATGTAACAGCATAATCTGTTTTAATAAATTTGGTACATTTTAAGACTTCTTTAGCTTAAATTTACATTGTCTAAATGTTTTGTAAATCTGACTCAATGTCTTAAATAATAGATGTTGTATTGGATGCTGAAGATGAGTAAATAATTCTAATTTCATTTCTAAAGTACCAACATATTCCATAGCACTTTACATTACCAACAATAAAGACATTACAGAGTAACACATAATTCAATAGATACCAAGATGAGTGAGGACCTTGTTCGCAAGCTTACAATCTATGAGGAAATAGGGGAGACACAAATGGTATATGGTAAAAACTGTTTGTATTATATGGTCCAGTAATAGGTGTAGTGGTGTGAAAAAGTGTTTGCTTCTTTCCTGGATTCCTATTCTTTTGCATGTTTGTCACACTTAAATGTTTCAGATCACCAGACTACTTTAAATAATAGAATGAATTGAAAAAATGAATGACGCGCACTCTGCTGGGATATTTAGTGCAGGTTGAACCTGGACAGAGCCCAGATCACATGACAGGAAAAAAGTAACAGCCGCACTCAAAAGGATTCTTTGTTTTTGCAAAACAGTGCTCAAATTTATTTACAGTACACCACAGAGAAAAATAAGTAACACGAAAATGCTGTAATGTTTCGACTCTGATCAGGGTCTTTGTCAAACCTCACTTGCACAATAGAGAAAAACAGCCAAGGGGCTGCAGCAGAGGCATAGAATACAGAAGACCCAACTGGGGCTATTACTTGTAGCTGGATGGCGCCATCTGTGGTGGTTTTTTATCCTACTTTAAATAATAGACAAACATAACACAAGTAAACACAGAAAGCAGTATTTAACTAGGGTCTTCAATATTAAGGGTAAAAAGAAATCCAAACCTACAGTGCCCTGTGTGAAAAAGTGGCCCTTTGCAGAATTGTCATAATTCAGCCACATTGGAGGGTTTCCAAGTATGAAACGCCTTTTTAAGATCATTCCACAGCATCTAAATCAAACTAAGGTCAGGACTTTCACTAGGACACTCCAAAGTTTAAATTTTGTTTTTCTTAACCCATTCGAAAGTAGACTTGCTGGTGCAGTGGGTTTCATTGCAGCCATTTGATAAATTCAAAAAAAGTTCATTTTTTCTCATTAATGTACACTCTGCACCCCATCGTGACTGAAAAAAACAGAAATATGGAAATGTTTGCTGTTTGTTGTTCTTATTGCTCAGCAGTGGTTTTTGTCTTGGAACTCTGCCATGCAGGCATTTTTTGCCCAGTTTCCTTCTTATTGTGGAGTCATGAACATTGACCTTAACTTAAGCAAGAGAGGCTGGTGGTTCTTCCATTGTTGTGGGGTCTTTTGTGATCTTTTGGCTGAGTCGTCACTATTCTCTTGGGGTAATTTTGGTTGGCTGGCTTGCCAGCCACTCCTGGGAAGGTTTACCACTGTTCCATGTTTTCACCATTTGTGGATAATGGCCCTCACTGTGGTTCGCTGGAGTCCCAAAGCTTTAGAAATGGCTTTATAACCTTTTCCAGACTGATAGATATCAATTACTTTGTTTCTCATTTGTTCCAGAATTTATTTTGGTCGCGGCATGATGTCTAGCTTTTGAGAATCTTTTGGTCTACTTCACTTTGTCAGGCAGGTCCTTCTTAAGTGATTTCTTGATTGAAAACAGGTGTGGCAGTAATCAGGCCTGTGGGTCGCTAGGGAATATGAATTCCATGTTCCAAAGATTTGATAAACCATTGTTAATTTATGTTTTAGGGGGGGGGCACTTTCTTTTTCACACTGGGCTCTGTAGGTTTGGATTTCTTTTTCCCTTAATAATAAAGACCTTTATTTAAAAACTGCACATTGTGTTTACTTGTGTTATCTCTGTTTAATATTTAAATTTGTTTGGTGATCTGAAACATTTAAGTGTGACAAACATACAAAAGAATAGGAAATCAAGATGCGGGCAAACACTTTTTTTACACCACTGTATAACAAATGGGATATTTGTATGAATCGGTCACCAGCTAGAATCTGTACCCTCACCGGTCAGCATCTGTGCAGTACAGATACAGAGTGATATAAAGTGCAAGGAAGGTATGCAAACAAATGCTACTAGGGTCCTGATTTGGAAGAAAATTTTGTAATGGCAAAATGGGAACAGCTACATAAGTGAGGTGAAGCAATAGGCCATTTTAAAGAAAAGTGTGTTTATGCCACACTTTAAATTATTGGTATTGGGAAATAATACAATTTTCATGGGCAGTGCATTCTAGAAAATCAGCGCAGCACGCTGAAAGTCTTGGAGACAGGAGGTTTGGATTATTGAGGATGTCAGCCTTAAGTCATTAGTGGAACGGAGAGCATGGGTAGGGTGGTAGACAGACGTAAGGGAGGAGATGTAGGGTGGTGCTGAACTATTTTGCGCTTTGAGGATGAGAGAGATAAATTTACATTGGAGCCTGTAGTGAATGGGCAACTAGTGCAATGACTAGCACAGAGTAGGGATATCAGTGTAGCGGTAGGAAAAGAATATGATCCTGGCTGCTGAATTCAGGATAGATTAAGTAGGCAGTACGGCATTAGAATGCATACATGTATTTGTAAGAAAAAAAATGTAAAACTGAATTGTGAAGATCTGAGGCTGTGGCTTGTAATAATCACCCAGGCAGATTATCAATGCCACTATTTTTTATTCCTTACATCCATGGACTTAAAGCATTTCTGGGTAGATGTAACAAGCAATGGCCCCAGTCCACAAGATACCATCCTGGGGTTCCTATCATTTGTTCCCAAGATCCTCCCATATGTAACGAGTGAGGTGGGTTGAACGACCATGCGCAACCTTGGCCACTGAGGAACCTCTCGAGAGTCTTAGGCCGGCGTCACACTCAGCGTAGGGAAATACGGTCTGTATTTTACGGCCGTATTACACATCAAAAATCCAGAAATGGTGATCCGTATGCAATCCGTTGGCAAGGTGTGGTCGCGTATTTTGCGCATGTAATGTTGCATATGTAATCCGTATGACATCCGTAATGCGTTGTTTCCACGCAACCTGACAAAATGGACATTTAACGGTTTTGGAGGCTGAATTTAATTTAAATCACCATCAGCAACCCTATTTAAGGCCTTGTTCACACCATCCTTTTTTTTCTGCGGATTTTTCAGGTCCTGATTTGAGAAAACCCGCGGTGCAAAACCGCGGTGGATTTCCCTGCGGTTTTCTGTGCGGTTTCTCCTGCGGATTCCACTGCGGGTTTCCAACTGCACTTTCCTATTGGTACAGGTGGAAAACAGTTGCGGAATCCGCAGAAAGAAGTGACATGCTACTTCTTTTTTTCCGCAGAAAATCAGCGCGGATTTTCAGGTGGAAAAAAGGAAAGTGGGCACAGCGGATTTGGTTTTCCATAGGGTATCATTATACTGTACCCTGCATGGAAAACGGCTGCGGATCCGCAGCTGCAAATCCGCTGCGGATCCGCAGCAAAAACCGCAGCGTGTGAACATAGCCTAAGGCCTCTATAACAGGTGGCACCCTCCCATATGGCCATTTTGTGGTTGTGCATCTGTTGGTGTGTTGTGGTAACGTTTTCACCATGACTAACCTACTGCACTTCACCCCAACTCAGCGGGTTTTGTTTAACTGGGTCTTGTAGCGTCGGTTTGGGCAGCCATACCTGTTATGGTTCTCAATGGCAAGAGAACATAGCCCAGCAAACATACGAACTAGCTCTTGGAAGGATGGAAACTAAACTGACCATGAACTAAACCTGCCGCACAACTAACAGTAGCCGGGTAGCGTAGCCTGCGTTTTATCCCTAGACGCCCAGCGCCGGCCGGAGGACTAACTAATCCTGGCAGAGGAAAATATAGTCCTGGCTCACCTCTAGAGAAATTTCCCCGAAAGGCAGACAGAGGCCCCCACAAATATTGGCGGTGATTTTAGATGAAATGACAAACGTAGTATGAAAATAGGTTTAGCAAAATTGAGGTCCGCTTACTAGATAGCAGGAAGACAGAAAGGGCACTTTCATGGTCAGCTGAAAACCCTATCAAAATACCATCCTGAAATTACTTTAAGACTCTAGTATTAACTCATAACATCAGAGTGGCAATTTCAGATCACAAGAGCTTTCCAGACACAGAAACGAAACTACAGCTGTGAACTGGAACAAAATGCAAAAACAAACAAGGACTAAGTCCAACTTAGCTGGGAGTTGTCTAGCAGCAGGAACATGCACAGAAAGGCTTCTGATTACAATGTTGACCGGCATGGAAGTGACAGAGGAGCAAGGCTAAATAGCGACTCCCACATCCTGATGGAAACAGGTGAACAGAGAGGATGAAGCACACCAGTTCAATTCCACCAGTGGCCACCGGGGGAGCCCAAAATCCAATTTCACAACAGTACCCCCCCCTCAAGGAGGGGGCACCGAACCCTCACCAGAACCACCAGGGCGATCAGGATGAGCCCTATGAAAGGCACGGACCAAATCGGAGGCATGAACATCAGAGGCAGTCACCCAAGAATTATCCTCCTGACCGTATCCCTTCCATTTGACCAGATACTGGAGTTTCCGTCTGGAAACACGGGAGTCCAAGATTTTTTCCACAACGTACTCCAACTCGCCCTCAACCAACACCGGAGCAGGAGGCTCAACGGAAGGCACAACCGGTACCTCATACCTGCGCAATAATGACCAATGAAAAACATTATGAATAGAAAAAGATGCAGGGAGGTCCAAACGGAAGGACACAGGGTTAAGAATCTCCAATATCTTGTACGGGCCGATGAACCGAGGCTTAACCCTGCTGTTCTGTTCGGGTCATAGTGACCCGAACAGACTTTTTGCGGCCCTGTAGATTTTTTTCTGTAAGTCTCTAAAACTTGAGACTCCTTGACTTTTCCTCATTTGGGGGGACCTACATATGAGTATATATTTTTTTTTTTTTTTTTCGTTTACTTTTTGCTACACGAAAAAAGTTACACTAGTTCTGTTCGGGTCATAGTGACCCGGCATCGTTTTTTACAGCTGTGAGGCCATATTTTCAGTGAAATAAAGGAGTTATAACCTCAGTTGGGTCTATTTATTGCATCTACTATTGTATATCAATTGATTTATTTCCTAAATTATTTCAATGGGGTCGTACACGCGCTTTACCGGGGGTATGCATTGAGATCTGCGCACCATAAAAATGGCTTTATATTGATTATTTTTGATGCACAGTCTATTCTAAAATGTAGAGTGCATCTGGAGAGATCACTAGGTGTGCACTACACGTGTATATTATGCGCAGAACGGACTGCTCAGAACACGCTGTCTAACATGTTTTGTTTTGTAAAGCTGAGCTGTAAAGTGTTGCAAATATTTTTTTTTTGCTAAGTAAGTCTGTCTTCCTGGCTTATCTGCTTGTGTACAGAAGGGTGGGTTCTTATCTTCTCTGATTTTATTACATGTAATTAGTGTTATTACTGTGTGATACACTGCTCTACACTTAGCATGATAGATTGCTGGACAAAGCGTCCGTCAACATGCCCAGGACAGTGAAGCCATGACCTCCACAAGCTCTTCTACCCCCATGGCCTCTTCTGGCATCAAAAGAAAAAGATGCAGCTATTGCCCTTCATCTTGTGACAACAAGACAAGTATAACATGTTATAGCTGTAAAGCATTTATATGCAAACAACATGTGTATTGTCTTGCATGCAAGAAATCGTAAATTTATCTGATCATATGTAAGTATACTCACATTGTAATGTTTATTATCTTTAATTTTTTATCACAAAATGTTTGATTTGATTTTTTTTTTTTGTTTTTTTTTTTACAAAATATGTGTAGTTTTCTATTTTCGTTTTTCTCATTGATCTGTTTTTTTCTGAATAAACCCCAAAAAAAAAAATTCTGTTTCATTTTTCTTTTTTTTACTACCAAACATGTTCACAAACAGTCTAGTAAGCAAAAAGTTATAAAAAAAAATGAGTTAGAGTGTCTAAAATCAAGGTTTAATAAGCCGGGTCATAGTGACCCGAACAGAACTAGTGTATAGTAAATGCGAACAGAACAGCAGGGTTAAACTTGGGAGAAGAAACCCTCATAGGGACAAAACGAGAAGACAACCACACCAAGTCCCCAACACAAAGCCGAGGACCAACCCGACGCCGGCGGTTGGCAAAAAGCTGAGTCTTCTCCTGGGACAACTTCAAATTGTCCACTACCTGCCCCCAAATCTGATGCAACCTCTCCACCACAGCATCCACTCCAGGACAATCCGAAGATTCCACCTGACCAGAAGAAAATCGAGGATGAAACCCCGAATTACAGAAAAAGGGAGACACCAAGGTGGCAGAACTGGCCCGATTATTGAGGGCAAACTCCGCTAAAGGCAAAAAAGCAACCCAATCATCCTGATCTGCAGACACAAAACACCTCAAATATGTCTCCAAGGTCTGATTCGTCCGCTCGGTCTGGCCATTAGTCTGAGGATGGAAAGCAGACGAGAAAGACAAATCTATGCCCATCCTAGCACAGAATGCTCGCCAAAATCTAGACACGAATTGGGTACCTCTGTCAGAAACGATATTCTCCGGAATACCATGCAAACGGACCACATTTTGAAAAAACAGAGGAACCAACTCGGAAGAAGAAGGCAACTTAGGCAGGGGAACCAAATGGACCATCTTAGAGAAACGATCACACACCACCCAGATGACAGACATCTTCTGAGAAACAGGAAGATCCGAAATAAAATCCATCGAGATGTGCGTCCAGGGCCTCTTCGGGATAGGCAAGGGCAACAACAATCCACTAGCCCGAGAACAACAAGGCTTGGCCCGAGCACAAACGTCACAAGACTGCACGAAGCCTCGCACATCTCGAGACAGGGAAGGCCACCAGAAGGACCTTGCCACCAAATCCCTGGTACCAAAGATTCCAGGATGACCTGCCAACGCAGAAGAATGAACCTCAGAAATGACTTTACTGGTCCAATCATCAGGAACAAACAGTCTACCAGGTGGGCAACGATCAGGTCTATCCGCCTGAAACTCCTGCAAGGCCCGCCGCAGGTCTGGAGAAACGGCAGACAATATCACTCCATCCTTAAGGATACCTGTAGGTTCAGAATTACCAGGGGAGTCAGGCTCAAAACTCCTAGAAAGGGCATCCGCCTTAACATTCTTAGAACCCGGCAGGTAGGACACCACAAAATTAAACCGAGAGAAAAACAACGACCAGCGCGCCTGTCTAGGATTCAGGCGTCTGGCGGACTCAAGATAAATTAGATTTTTGTGGTCAGTCAATACCACCACCTGATGTCTAGCCCCCTCAAGCCAATGACGCCACTCCTCAAAAGCCCACTTCATGGCCAAAAGCTCCCGATTCCCAACATCATAATTCCGCTCGGCGGGCGAAAATTTACGCGAGAAAAAAGCACAAGGTCTCATCACGGAGCAATCGGAACTTCTCTGCGACAAAACCGCCCCAGCTCCGATTTCAGAAGCGTCGACCTCAACCTGAAAAGGAAGAGCAACATCAGGCTGACGCAACACAGGGGCGGAAGAAAAGCGGCGCTTAAGCTCCCGAAAGGCCTCCACAGCAGCAGGGGACCAATCAGCAACATCAGCACCCTTCTTAGTCAAATCAGTCAATGGTTTAACAACATCAGAAAAACCAGCAATAAATCGACGATAAAAGTTAGCAAAGCCCAAAAATTTCTGAAGACTCTTAAGAGAAGAGGGTTGCGTCCAATCACAAATAGCCTGAACCTTGACAGGATCCATCTCGATGGAAGAGGGGGAAAAAATATATCCCAAAAAGGAAATCTTTTGAACCCCAAAAACGCACTTAGAACCCTTCACACACAAGAAATTAGACCGCAAAACCTGAAAAACCCTCCTGACCTGCTGGACATGAGAGTCCCAGTCATCCGAAAAAATCAAAATATCATCCAGATACACAATCATAAATTTATCCAAATAATCACGGAAAATGTCATGCATAAAGGACTGAAAGACTGAAGGGGCATTTGAAAGACCAAAAGGCATCACCAAATACTCAAAGTGGCCCTCGGGCGTATTAAATGCGGTTTTCCACTCATCCCCCTGCTTAATTCGCACCAAATTATACGCCCCACGAAGATCTATCTTAGAGAACCACTTGGCCCCCTTTATGCGAGCAAACAAATCAGTCAGCAGTGGCAACGGATATTGATATTTAACCGTGATTTTATTCAAAAGCCGATAATCAATGCACGGCCTCAAAGAGCCATCTTTCTTAGCCACAAAGAAAAAACCGGCTCCTAAGGGAGATGACGAAGGACGAATATGTCCCTTTTCCAAGGACTCCTTTATATATTCTTGCATAGCAGCATGTTCAGGCACAGACAGATTAAATAAACAACCCTTAGGGTATTTACTACCCGGAATCAAATCTATGGCACAATCGCACTCCCGGTGCGGAGGTAATGAACCAAGCTTAGGTTCTTCAAAAACGTCACGATATTCAGTCAAGAATTCAGGAATCTCAGAGGGAATAGATGATGAAATGGAAACCACAGGTACGTCCCCATGCGTCCCCTTACATCCCCAGCTTAACACAGACATAGCTTTCCAGTCAAGGACTGGGTTATGAGATTGCAGCCATGGCAATCCAAGCACCAACATATCATGTAGGCCATACAGCACAAGAAAGCGAATAATCTCCTGGTGATCCGGATTAATCCGCATAGTTACTTGTGTCCAGTATTGTGGTTTATTGCTAGCCAATGGGGTGGAGTCAATCCCCTACAGGGGTATAGGAGTTTCAAGAGGCTCCAAATCATACCCACAGCGTTTGGCAAAGGACCAATCCATAAGACTCAAAGCGGCGCCAGAGTCGACATAGGCATCCGCGGTAATAGATGATAAAGAACAAATCAGGGTCACAGATAGAATAAACTTAGACTGTAAAGTGCCAATTGAAACAGACTTATCAAGCTTCTTAGTACGCTTAGAGCATGCTGATATAACATGAGTTGAATCACCGCAATAGAAGCACAACCCATTTTTTCGTCTAAAATTCTGCCGTTCACTTCTGGACAGAATTCTATCACATTGCATATTCTCTGGCGTCTTCTCAGTAGACACCGCCAAATGGTGCACAGGTTTGCGCTCCCGCAGACGCCTATCGATCTGGATAGCCATTGTCATGGACTCATTCAGACCCGCAGGCACAGGGAACCCCACCATAACATCCTTAATGGCATCAGAGAGACCCTCTCTGAAATTCGCCGCCAGGGCGCACTCATTCCACTGAGTAAGCACAGCCCATTTACGGAATTTCTGGCAGTATATTTCAGCTTCGTCTTGCCCCTGAGATAGGGACATCAAGGCCTTTTCCGCCTGAAGTTCTAACTGAGGTTCCTCATAAAGCAACCCCAAGGCCAGAAAAAACGCATCCACATTGAGCAACGCAGGATCCCCTGGAGCCAATGCAAAAGCCCAATCCTGAGGGTCGCCCCGGAGCAAGGAAATCACAATCCTGACCTGCTGAGCAGGATCTCCAGCAGAGCGAGATTTCAGGGACAAAAACAACTTGCAATTATTTTTGAAATTTTGAAAGCAAGATCTATTCCCCGAGAAAAATTCAGGCAAAGGAATTCTAGGTTCAGATATAGGAACATGAACAACAAAATCTTGTAAGTTTTGAACTTTCGTGGTGAGATTATTCAAACCTGCAGCTAAACTCTGAATATCCATTTTAAACAGGTGAACACAGAGCCATTCCAGGATTAGAAGGAGAGAGAGAGAGAAAGGCTGCAATATAGGCAGACTTGCAAGAGATTCAATTACAAGCACACTCAGAACTGAGGAAAAAAAAAAAATCTTCAGCAGGCTTCTCTTTTCTCTCCTTTCTCTGTCAATTAATTTAACCCTTTTAGGCCGGTCAAACTGTTATGGTTCTCAATGGCAAGAGAACATAGCCCAGCAAACATACGAACTAGCTCTTGGAAGGATGGAAACTAAACTGACCATGAACTAAACCTGCCGCACAACTAACAGTAGCCAGGTAGCGTAGCCTGCGTTTTATCCCTAGACGCCCAGCGCCGGCCGGAGGACTAACTAATCCTGGCAGAGGAAAATATAGTCCTGGCTCACCTCTAGAGAAATTTCCCCGAAAGGCAGACAGAGGCCCCCACAAATATTGGCGGTGATTTTAGATGAAATGACAAACGTAGTATGAAAATAGGTTTAGCAAAATTGAGGTCCGCTTACTAGATAGCAGGAAGACAGAAAGGGCACTTTCATGGTCAGCTGAAAACCCTATCAAAATACCATCCTGAAATTACTTTAAGACTCTAGTATTAACTCATAACATCAGAGTGGCAATTTCAGATCACAAGAGCTTTCCAGACACAGAAACGAAACTACAGCTGTGAACTGGAACAAAATGCAAAAACAAACAAGGACTAAGTCCAACTTAGCTGGGAGTTGTCTAGCAGCAGGAACATGCACAGAAAGGCTTCTGATTACAATGTTGACCGGCATGGAAGTGACAGAGGAGCAAGGCTAAATAGCGACTCCCACATCCTGATGGAAACAGGTGAACAGAGGGGATGATGCACACAAGTTCAATTCCACCAGTGGCCACCGGGGGAGCCCAAAATCCAATTTCACAACACATACCCTGTGATTGTACATCTGCGAAGGAGGAGAAGAAGAATGTGGGTGCATCCTCTTTTGACCCAACACCTCACTAAAGGCCATTTTAAGAGGCTCTATACAGCTCTGCATGCACATCCTGATAAGTTTTACCTATACTGTCGAATGACAATACCAACATTTGATATCTTTTTGGAGACAGTACGTCCAGGACTCACGTATCAGGACACCAGGATGCGAAAAAGCATATCCGCAGAGGAGCGTCTTCTCCTTACATTACGGTATGTATTCAAAATCCTCACATACTGTATGTTGATGATGTTTTTTTTTCAGGGTTGTTTGCTGTCAGCTATTTTAAAATATATGTGTTACTTAGGAGCAAACTACAAGATAAAGATATATTTTTAATGTTCTACGTATGTACACTAGGTAAATATCGATAAATATCATTGATATTCCAGGAAATAAATAAATCTTGGTACCGTGTTAGCCAGTAGATAGAAAAATATTTAGAATTGAGAGTCCTCCGTGCTTGATACCTTTTAATGGCTAACTGAAAAGATGGTAACAAATTGCAAGCTTTCGAGACTACATACGTCTCTTCATCAGGCAAAGACTAAAACAAATTCTGAAGAATCACATATTTATGCACAACATAGTATAGAGAAAAAAAAAAAAAAGAGGGGAAAAAAACCATGGATAAGCTAGGTGACATGAAACAGAATTACCATGGGTGATAAACAGTTACGTCCATAAATATTGGGCCAATTCTTAGATAAGGATTTTTTTATTGTCCTGTGATTAGGGTCTGGTTCTGTTGTGATGACCCCACATGGTCTGATGGGCAAGTTCCTTAGTTAATGTAAAAAGACATAAATCCGTGTGACACATTCATTCCTGCAGTTAGAGTGTCAAAGCTCATCATCAATTTATATTCCCAGACTCTCCTGTCTTTCTGCGATTTGAAGTTACCTTTAAGTACAAGTAATTTCATGTCCATAATGTTATGATTTGGGAGTCAGAAATGTATTGCCACAGGTAGATCCATTCTTTTTTCTCTTATTGTATGGCGGTGAGTGTTCATCCTTGTTCTCAGTTTCTGCCCTGTCTCCCCCACATACAGACCCCCAGTTGGACATTTAGTACAAATAATTAGGTACACCACATTAGAAGTGACGCAGCTGAAAGTACCTGGTATCTTGTAGTCCTGATGTGAATTGGGGATCTTTATCTTGTCCGTGGTCATTATAAATGGACAGGTTTTACATTTTTTCTGATTGCAGGGAAAGGTTCCTGAAGCTGTGGGAGAAGACAGGGAGCTCTTGACAATGATGCTTCTTAGATTTGGGGGCTGCCTAAAACAGAGTAGTGGGGGGTCTGGAAAAATTATGGTTTGTAAGCGGGCATCTTTTTGCAGTAAAGGTTGTAATTTTCGTGCAGCTCCCCTTAGCGCCTCCAGATTTGGATTGTAGGTGACCACTAGAGGCACCCGGTTATTTTCTTCTTTAGTTTTGTAATGTAGCAGGTGATTCCTTGATATTCTGGTGGCTCTTGTAATCTGATTTTCAATTGTTCTTGGATGGTAGCCCTGATTCAAAAAGGTCTTTCTGAGGCGACCAAGGTGTTCATCCCTGTCCATTGGGTTGGAACATATACGATTGTATCTGACGGCTTGGCTGTAGACAATAAAGTTTTTAATGTGTTTTGGATGGAAACTGTCCCATTTAAGGTATGTTGGACGGTCGATTGGCTTCTGATACAGGGATGTCTCTATTTTATTGTTCTGCAGCTTAATGATGGTGTCCAAAAAGTTAATTTCAGTGCAGGAGTAGTTGAGTGTCAAGTTGATGGTAGGATGAAATTGATTAAACTGTTCATGGAACGACTTTAGCTGTGGCTCAGTCTCCGTCCAGATGATTAAAATGTCATCAATGTAGCGGTAGTACGCCAGAGGCCTGGTGGGACATGAGGACAAAAAGTCGCTTTCAAGCTTGGCCATGAAAAGATTTGCATACTGTGGGGCCATTTTACTTCCCATTGCTGTGCCAGTCTCCTGTAGATAGATCTTCTTGTCAAACTCAAAGTAATTGTGGGTGAGGATGAATTTTATAAGTTTCACCACAGAATTTGCATCAGTCCCTGTGTTTTCCAGGAAGAATTTGCAGGCATTTAATCCATCCTGATGTGGGATATCGGAGTACAAAGATTCCACATCCATGGTGACCAGGATGGTTCCTTCTGGTAGAGGACCTATTGCTGTAAGTTTATTCAATAGGTCAGTTGTGTCCTAAATGAAGCTGGGTGTATCTTTTACCAGGGTTTTAAGAATACCCTCTACCCATCCAGATACCTGCTCAGTAAGGGTGCCCACACATGAAATAATTGGTCTTCCTGGGTTTCCAGATTTGTGGATTTTGGGAAGCATGTAGAATGTCCCTGTTCTTGGACTTTCTGGTATCAGGTCATTGGCTCTTATGGATACGTCGGGCAGACAAGATACTAACTTGTTTAGTTCCATGTAATAGTCCTGTGTAGGATCCGACTCCAATTTTTTGTAGTAGCGTGTGTCCATAAGTTGTCTGTTTGCTTCCTTCATGTAGTCTGATGTGTTCATCATGACTATTGCACCTCCCTTGTCATCAGGTTTGATGATGATTTCTTTGTTGGTTTTCAGAGACTGTATGGCCTTTCTCTCCTGGGCACTGATGTTGGATGCTTGTGTCCTGTTAGTATCTATGATGGTGGATTTTATCAAATGTCTGAAGGAGTCTATATAGTTATCCAAATGAGGGTTGCGTCCCGGTGGAGGTGTCCAGTCTGACCTCTTCTTTGTTGTTAGGATCCCTTTTCCTTCAGTCCAGGTGGGTTCTGAATCGTCGGTATCATTGAAATATTCCCTCAGACGCAGTCTCCTGAAAAAATGTTCCATATCACTGCAGAGTTCAGTTTTATCCAGGGCCTTAGTAGGACAAAATGATATTCCAGTGTTTTTTCGTAAACAACATACTTGCGCTTTATCATGTTTTCTCAACACTATTGTTACATAACTAATAAGTTTTTTTTGGTCCTTTCAGCTTCCTGTCAACTGGCTTGTCTTATGCGGGACTACACCTGGAATTTCTCATTGGTCGCTCCATGATTTCTGGCATTGTGCACTGAACATGTATTGAAATATGGGAGAAACTATATGAACTTGTCATGCCTGAGCCAAAAATGGCTGATTGGCTAAAAATAGCCCGTGGGTTCATGGACACTTGTGACTTCCCACACTGCATTGGAGCCCTGGATGGGAAACATATCAGGGTGCGTAAGCCGCCGAACTCTGGGTCCCAATTCTTCAATTATAAGCAGTTTTTTTCTGTAGTTCTGTTAGCTGTAGTTGACAGTAACTACAGGTTTATAATTGTAGACATTGGGGCCTATGGGCGAACAGGAGACTCAAGGGTCTTCAATTTGTCCATTATGGGTTGGCGGCTACGTGAAAACCAGTTAGACCTCCCACCATCACAACTCCCAGGCTCCAATGTTCAACCAGTGCCATATGTTCTTGTCGGAGATGAGGCCTTCCAATTGACAAGGAATGTCATGAGGCCTTATCCCAGGTGAAACCTGGATCACCGGTGGCGTGTTTTTAATTTGAGGCTTTCCAGGGCGCGTAGACTGTTGGAGTGTGCCTTTGGGATTCTGTGTGCCAAATGGCATCTCCTCCAGTCTGCCATTCAGCTGAGTGAGGCTACTATTAATGAAGTTATAAAAGTGTGTGTTGTTTTGCACAATCTTACAAGACTTCATGATTGTCTGTCATCTGTTGGTGAAGAAATGTTGCCCAATGTGAGTAGCCCTACACCACATGGCCCTCCTCTGCGCCGTCCCCTTTCTGGAATCAAAGTGATAAATATTTTCACAAATTATTTTGTTTCTCCTCAGGGTGCTACTCCCTGGCAAGATTATGCTGTTTCTCAGTTGTGATTGCATTATTTTCAAAAAATATTAGCACTATATAAATTTGGTTTCATACAGAAACTGTACTCTGTGTGTTGTATTTACTTAATTACCAGATGTTTATGAACAGAGCATATGTGTGTGATGTAAGAATGATTGACCCACAAACGTCAATTGGCTTTTGACAACATTTTTTACTTAGAGCAAAAGCCTTTTGTTGTAAACTTTCAACCATATTTATTTCATATGATTCTTTTTTGTTTTGTTTTGTTTTTTTAAAAACCACAACAGAACAAACTGCAATTACAGCACAAAGGTAACCAAAACATGGTTACGCGTAACATATATAAACAAAAATAGCTTTTGGTTACAGATTTCTGAAAGTTGGTGGAGGTGATGGTGGCAGCCCAGGGTCCTGCTCAGGTGGCCCTTGTTGGGCTAATTGTCCTTCAGCCTGTGTGGACGCAGTGTGTGGCGGATCAAAATATAGGCCTTGATCATATTGGCCAGTTGGATATTGGCCATAAGGGATTTGTCTCTGCCCCTCATGCTGATGAACATATTGGCTGGACTCATACCCACCCCCAAAATGGCCATATCATCCAAACCCAGGTTGGGACCAGCCTACAGCACTGGGCCTGGAAAAGTGGCCATATTGGGAAGGTTGGTTGTAGGCTGCCATATGGTACGGTGCTGGCCTTGGTTGATTTTGGGTTGCGAGGGGTTGGGGTGTAGGCACACGTGGAGGAGGTGCTTCAAATCCTGATTGACCATGCACCTGTTGATTTCGTGGAAGGCGCAAGAGGTTATGTGGTGAAAGCTGCCTTCTCTCAATAAATTCAAAAACCTCATTGGGGTCATTTGGGGTGGTGCTTAAATCAATCAGGATTTGAATACACCCTCTCACACGTTGCCTCACCTCACGGGAATGAGACGAAGGTACCGGGCCAGGCTGCGAGCAAAGGTCTCCTCACCATCATCCTTGGCTGCCCTGGCCAAATAATTGAAGACCAGTGTCCACTTCCCTCCTAGTGGCTTGCAGCTCTCTTCTTCTGCGGCCTCTGCGTAAAGGCCCAGATGCCTGTGGGGAGGACACCAGTGGTACAGTAGGGCTGCTTCTGTGTCCATGCTCTTCTTCCTGGCTTAGAGGATCAGGTGCTGCTGATGTTGTTGGTGTTGCATCTTGGAAACTTGGTCCTGTCTCTTGTGATGCAGAAGCCGATGGTCCAGGAAGGATGGAGCTAGAAGAGGCCAAAGATGGGCCTGCCACCACTTCATCAACAGCAAACGGATCTATGACAACCTCCGAGTCCGACCCAGTCTCCCTCTCAGTGAGGTTGGATTGTGTTCTGGTATGAAAAAAAAAAAATAGTTGAGTCATTTTCTAACATAAGTTTAACAGACATCTGTGACCTCGTCTCCCGGTAATTACCTACACGCAACCTACGATCCTCACAAGATCTCCTTCTCTACTACCCTGTTATCTCCTCATCACACAATCGTATACAAGATTTATCTTGTGTATCACCCCTACTCTGGAACCCTCTACCACAACACATCAGACTCTCTCCTACCATTGAAAGCTTCAAAAAGAGCCAGAAGACCCACCTCTTCCGACAAGCATATAACCTGCATTCACCAACAATCAACCAAACCACTGCATGACCAGCTCTACCCTTGCCTACTGTATTCTCACCCATCCCTTGTAGATTGTGAGGCTTTGCGGGCAGGGTCCTCTCTCCTCCTGTACCAGTTCTGACTTGTATTGGTTAAGATTATTTACCTTTTTTTGATTCTGTATACCCCTCCTTACATGTTACGCGCCATGGTATAAATGGCGCTATAACAATAAAAAATAAGAATAATAGTAATAATAAGAATAATAATTGTGTTGTGAGGTTTTTACTTACTGTCTTAGATCCATACTGGGATCCAAAAATGAAAGTCGATCATAGTATATGTACTTTCTTTTTTTGGTTGCTGCTGCTGAGCCACTTCTTGCCCGCTGCTGCCTTTCCCGCCGATATTGGTCCCTCATGCTGCGCCATCGTGTTATAACATCATCCACTGCAATGACATGGTAACAAATATTGTATAAGCTCATTCTGCACATTGCTTAAAACAGTTGGCATTGATTGATCATATTTTAACGATACTAATAAAATACCTTCTTAAATGATTTCCCTAAAGTTTAAATTGCTTACAACAACAAATACATTATACACAATAAAATTATACAACACAAGGACAGGGTTCACTCCCCTTTGTACCAGTCTGGCGTTAACAAAAATAGGACCCAACGCAACATCTATATTATCTATGTACGTAAGCACTTTCTCATGTTCATCATCTTTGTTTTTGAACAAAAATTCCAAAAAATAAACCACACTAATCAAAAAAAAAATCTGCCAGAAATCATGTAGGTAAAGCATTTTTCAAGGTTAATTAATGTCGCAACATGAGTGTACTTACAAAGTTGTGTCTGCTCCGCACGTGGCCGTTGGGCATAATCTGGGAATAGGATCCCACAGATGGTCCTCCAAGCTGCCTCTTTCCTGGCCCGATTGGAATAATTTGGATCCCGCTGGTCCCAGATTTCAGGCCTTTCTTGGACCAGGATGAGGAGCATATCGACGTTGATGATGCTTGCCATGCTGCTTGCAACTCCGTAGAGGCGAGCGCCAGACTTCCGGGATGTCTGTGTGGCTTTTTGAGCTAATTAGCATGTCTGAGCTTCCTGATTGAGGGCCTGGCACATTTCCTGGCACCTGGAGGTGTCTGGCATATTTCTAGCAAATCACACTGCTGGTCCGTGTGTAATCCGTACTTTTCTCGCCCCCATAGACTTTCATTGTATTTTTTGCAGAATACGGTAACAAACGCAGCTTGCTGCAATTTTCTACGGCCGTACAAGACCGTATAATACGGATATTTAAAATATGGCAGATAGGAGCTGGCCCATAGAGAATCATTGTACCGTGTGTAATCTGTATTTTCTGCGCCTCTCATACATCCGTAAAACTCGCTAGTGTGATGCCAGCCTTATAGTCTAGATTTGAAGATATGCGTAATTCTTTTGCTGCACCGACAAAGTTAGTACCTCTGTCTGAACGTATATACTTGTTAGGACCACTTATGGCAATAAAATTTCTTAAAGCATTGATGAAGCTTGACATGTGAAGTAACTCGATGACCTCTATGTAAAGGCTCTGATTGACAAACAGGTGAACATGCCTGTCCATCATTTAGTATTGGCTTGGCTGCCTCTTGTATGTCGTGTAACAACTGACCAAGGCCCTCACACATCAAGACCAACGCTGGCAAAAGGAGGGTCTGGGCTGAGTCTTTCTGCTGGTAGGTCAGCCATATTTTGGGTTTGAGTTGAACCACGAAGCATGCAAAAGGTAAAGCATTTGAAGATGACACTACTGATGAGTTTCTTTGCACCGACAATCCACAGGCCAGCAGTTCTGATGGCTCCTTATGTAAATAGTCTTCTTTGGTGCTTGACCAGATTGTGATAGTGTTGTACAATTAAGTAGGCAACATGACATTTTCTGGGAAGTATAAGAGGGAATTTCTCCACAAACTCCATTTTAGCTTCTTTGAGTCAGCCTCCTACTTTCAGCATGCCCCTGTTGTCAATGAATGAGTCGAGTTTTCTCAATACACTGCTCACCAGTATTGGAGCTATGTTAAGAAGACATCGGATTTCTGAAAAGTAGGTTTCTCTTTGAACAGTGAGGGTGATGTGGTTTCTAGAGAATTCTAAGATGGATGTAACATAGATAATTTTACAAAGATGCCAATCTTTACATTTTTCCATGTCACAAGTTCTGGTGGCCCTGAACGAGCGACCTATATGGATCAGGCATGTAATGGCTCGAATAAGTGACTTTCAACTCGAGAATTTGTCAAACCTGCGAGATTCAAGCTGGATAGCAGAGATCATTGTACAAATTTCAGCATCTGAGTCCTCTCCTACTAATTCGAAGGTGCCTGGAAAACGTTCCTCAGTGTACAGTAATTTCAGTCTTGAGGAACCATGTTGTGCTTCCTAGTCGACTTGCTTTAACTGTTCTTAGTTGCGCAATCTGGGGAATTCTGATCTGTGGATATGTATTGCCACTGTTTCGGATGAACTGATGTTCAGATTCATAGCACTCTGTTATTAACATAAATGTAGAATCACCTAGTTTCGTTGTGGATATATCCCAGGACTACTTTGCTGTCTGAGTAGAACTTAGCCTGTGTCAGGTCGATATCCATCTCAGATGTGATGAAATCTTCTAACTTGCTAACTCAATGGCTAAGACTGCAGCACAAAGCTCTAACCTTTGTAAAGTGTGCTCTGGTTGTCTGGTTGTGGTGCGAGTTTGGCCTTCCCCATAACGAACCCAATATGACTCTGACATTTGGAGTCTAAAGTTTTGAGGTAGGCGACAGTGGCAATTGCTTTGATTGAAGCATCTGCAAATACATATAGTCTTTGGATTTGTATTTCTGTAGACAGCACAAGGGTGTATGGTCTTGGTACTTTCAGGTTGGAGACGGCTGCTAACGAACTCTTCCATCCTTCCCCCCCTGGATTCTCTTGTCAGGTGGCAGAGGTGCATGCCAGTAAGATGTTTCCCTAGTTAAGTCTCTTAGTAGGGCTTTGCCTTGTATAGTAACAGGAGCTGCAAAACCCAAGAGATTGTACAGACTGTTGAGGACAGGACACCTTCCTGGCTGACCTGAAAGGTGAATGTGTCTGATTGTATATCCCAGAGAAGCCCAAGGCTGCATTGCATTGGTGCGGGGTCGGACCCCAAGTTCAGGTCCCTTCAGTCCTGAAAAGGGAATGCTTCCATGAGTTTTTTGTTGTTTGACGCTATTTTGTGAAGCCAGAGGTTCGTGCAGGCAAGCATCTCCTGGGATCTCCTGAGAAGACTGACGGCAGTCTCATTTGAAGGCATGGCTTTCAGACAGTCATTGATATAATAGTCTTTTTCTATGAATTGTTTGACATCTGCTCCGTATTCTGCTTCTCCTTCTTGAGCCGACCTTTTGAGTCCGTAAATGGTGACTGCAGGTAAAGGACTGTTGCCAAAGATGTGTACTCTTATGCAATACTCTATGGCTTTCATAATAGAATCATTGTCTCTGTACCATTAGAATCTTAGGAAGTTCCTGCCTCTCTATCTCTCACAACAAAACAATGGAACTTTTGCTGGATGTCAGCGATGAAGGCAATGGAATCCTTACAGAAGCGCATAAGTACTCCCAGCAGTTTGCTATTGAGGTCTGGTTCTGTCAGTAGAATGTCATTCAGGGAGACATCATCAAACTTAGTACTGGAATTGAATACCACTCTAATGTGGCCTGGTTTCTTAGGGTGGTATACCCCAAACATGGGTAGGAACCAGCATTCTTCAGAGTCTTTGAGAGTGAGAGCTAGTTCTGTCTGACAGTTTTGTAAATCTTTGACATAAAAGAGAAAAAGTGATCTTTCATCTCTGGTTTCTTTTGCAGATTATGTTTGAGAGGCGTTTTAATGCCTGATTTCTGTTGTTCGGTAGATGTGGTTTGTGGGTTCTGAAGGGAAGAGGTGCGACCCATCTGTTGGTCCCATCTTTAATAAGTCCCTTGTCCATTACCTCTAGGAAAAACTTGTCCTCTACATACATTGCCACTTGTTTGTCCTGCTTAGCTCTCTGGAAGACTGTGCACCCTCACTGATCTTCATAGCTTCCTGACACTATACTGCTGTCGTGAGTAAAGTCTATTAAATGATTGGGCAGTTGTATGCTGTGTGGCAGATCCCTGACATGGAACTTGTTGCTACAAGGTTGGAACAGAGATGGGCATCCTTTCTCCATTGTATTTGTCTGCATGCTTGTCATGAAAGAGACGGCATGCATGCGTCCCAAGTATACATTTCCTATTATGACCCATCCTAGGTCTAGCCTTTGGGGCATAGGGAGCATTGTGGAGCTCATTGATATGATGTCTCACTTTATGAACCTGTAGGATATCTCTTCACAACAGCATGATTATCTGGCCCTGACGGTCAAGTTCTGGCAGAAGGTGTGCTATGCGTTTTAAGTGAGTGTCATGAATTAAAAGATCACAGACACAAAAAGAAGACTTAGAAATCCTCCAAAAAATTGAAAAAAGTAACAGAAAAAAATGCAGAGATGATTACCTGCTGAAGCCTCCAAACAAATGCACTGGCAGGGTGCAGCGGACCCGATTAATGATGGCAAAAACACAGGTGCAAAAAATACTGATGAAACAACCACTTTCAATCCAGTGTTGGCTGTTTTGCATTAGTGCACAAAAAGATAAGAGATAATAGTCTGTATGTGGCATTGTTCACACGGGCAATGCAGAGCATCTGGTTTACAGCCTATTACTAACACACATACAGGCGGGCCGCCCAGTTCTACAAAATGCATGCTGTGTGAATAGAGGCCTACAGTTTACAGAGCCATCTTGGTCCGACTGCACCCTGCAAGATAAAGTGTAAAAAAAAAAGCATATCAATGTATGCAAGGTATTAGTTAATATTGAGGCCTCAAAACGTAAGCTGGCAACCCGCGTCAAGGGTCCTTACATTTTGCCAGTCCTAACGCTAAACATTGAGTAAAAGCTCACAGACACAAAAAGAGGACTTTTTCATCGGTATTTTTTGCACCTGTGTTTTTGCCATCATTAATCAGATCCGCTGCACCCTGCCAGTGTATTTGTTTGGAGGCTTCAGCAGGTAATCATCTCTGCATTTTTCTCTGTGAGTGTCATGAATTGCCACATCTGGCATAGGAATTTCAGATCTGTTGTCTGGGATCTGGTTACATTTCATGATCGTAGGTAGTGGTAGGCAGAATTGTCCGTCTAAGGACTCGATTGGTAATTAGCAGCTTTCCTGCCTGCTGCTGTCACAGTACCTGCACACATCTTTAATGAGTAGGGAGTGCTTGGCCCTTTGATGATGAATAGGTCAAATAATATTGATCTAGCCAAGGATTGATTACTTTGATCATCCAAAATAGAATACAGTCTTACAGCTTTGTCTCTTTTTCCTTTTGGGTACACTCTGAGGAGGCATATTTTTTAATAGGATCTACTGTCTATTGTCCCTTTGCAGACTTCTATACATTGTGAAGTGATCTCTGGCATAGGTGTTGCAGTGTTCCTTTCCTCCCCGCCATGCTAACTGTCAGCTGATGTGTTTTGTGTACTCCTTGGAGCTGGACCAGGATGTAGAGCAGTTATATGATCTGTGGTGCCACATTTTGTGCATTTTACACTGACCTTGCAATCCTTGGCAAGGTGAGTTGTGGACAAGCAGCACTTGTAGCAGATACCGTTTTCTTTCAGGATGCTTCGGCGATCTGGAATAGATTTTCCTCTGAAGGCTCTGCATTTCAGGAGAGGATGAGGCTTTTGATGGAGCGGGTGTCATGTCGGACGCTGTTCAGACCAGGTCGTTCGACAGACAGCGGTAATTCCGCTTTTGACCACTATTTGCTCATTGGCGTCGGCTAGATTTTATCTAGCTGTTCCGGGGTTAATTTACCTGATCCTCGGATTGGAAGCTGGGCCATGCCCATTGCCTTTAAATCGTTCTCCTGATCATTGGGCGTCGCCGATTATAGCTTCTGTCTTGTGCGTTGTTATCTCGGTCTGGAGTGGAGAGCTGGTTGTTGGAGATTCGTTGCTGGTGGTGTATTTTCCTTAGTCTTATTTACTCCTTCCTATATTTGTGTTTATTTTGCCCTGCACATTTATAGTGTATTCCTGAGTGACTTCGGCGTGGTGTATATTTTCCTTTATCCTTGTCTGTGCTAACTGTGGGTATTGGTGTATTACCTCTTCACTGGGTGGTGGGCGGTTGGTTTCAGCCTAGGGTTGAAACAGGAGACAGGGCGAGGGTCGAGGCCTGGACATGCACACCATCAGTGTAAACTCCAGGTAGAGGGTCAGTCAGGATTTCCCTAGTCTGAGGGAAATTGCAGGGGCCCGGGTTATTAGCTCTCGCTCACCTAGTCTCCCCGCGACATTATAATCGGCCCAACAACACAAGAAAAAAAAAAAGGGTTTCTTTTTTTTTTTCTCTTGTCATGGATCCCATGACTTCCATAACCCGCCAGTTGGAGGCGCTGTCCCTACAGGTCACTGAGTTGAGGGGGGCAGTTCAGCAACAGGGACTAGCAGTATCTAATGTGCAAGCTGGAGCGACAGGAAGAGTTGCTGAGCCTTAATTCCCTTTGCCTGAAAAATTTGCTGGGGAACTGTTGTGAATTTACTTTTTGCTCCCTCTAGTGGTTACTAGTTTTTTGACTCTGGTTTTTCTGTCATTCCTTTTATCCGCACCTGGGTCGTTAGTTAAGGGTGTTGCTATTTAAGCTCCCTGGACCTTCAGTTCAATGCCTGGCAACGTAGTTATCAGAGCTAGTCTGCTGTGCTCTTGTCTACTGATCCTGGTTCCAGTTATATCAGCTAAGTCCGCTTTTTGCTTTTTGCTATTTTGTTTTGGTTTTGTATTTTTGTCCAGCTTGTTCCAAATATATATCCTGACCTTTGCTGGAAGCTCTAGGGGGCTGGTGTTCTCCCCCCGGACCGTTAGACGGTTCGGGGGTTCTTGAATTTCCAGTGTGGATTTTGATAGGGTTTTTGTTGACCATATAAGTTACCTTTCTTTATTCTGCTATCAGTAAGCGGGCCTCTCTGTGCTAAACCTGGTTCATTTCTGTGTTTGTCATTTCCTCTTACCTCACCGTTATTATTTGTGGGGGGCTTCTATCCAGCTTTGGGGTCCCCTTCTCTGGAGGCAAGAAAGGTCTTTTGTTTTCCTCTACTAGGGGTAGCTAGATTCTCCGGCTGGAGCGTGTCATCTAGAATCAACGTAGGAATGATCCCCGGCTACTTCTAGTGTTGGCGTTAGGAGTAGATATATGGTCAACCCAGCTACCACTGCCCTATGAGCTGGATTTTTGTATTCTGCAGACTTCCACGTTCCTCTGAGACCCTCGCCATTGGGGTCATAACAGTTTGCCAGGCCAGTATTAAATGTTTAATGCATTGCAGAAGAGGGATTATAAGAAAGAAGATTCTGAGTTTTTTTTTTTTTCTTCTTCCCCTTTACCTCAGAGTGGCTATGCTTGCTGCAGACATGAATGTCCAGACCTTGATTACAAGTGTGGACCAGCTGGCTACTCGTGTGCAGGGCATACAAGACTATGTTATCAGTAATCCTAGGTCAGAACCTAAAATACCGATTCCTGAACTGTTTTCCGGAGACAGGTTTAAGTTTAGGAATTTTGTGAAAAATTGTAAATTGTTTTTGTCCCTGAGACCCTGTTCATCTGGAGACTCTGCTCAGCAAGTAAAAATTGTTATTTCGTTCTTACGGGGCGACCCTCAGGATTGGGCTTTTTCGCTGGCGCCAGGAGATCCGGCATTGGCTGATATTAATGCGTTTTTTCTGGCGCTCGGTTTACTTTATGAGGAACCCAATCTTGAGATTCAGGCAGAAAAGGCCTTGCTGGCTATGTCTCAGGGGCAGGACGAGGCTGAAGTGTACTGCCAAAAATTTCGGAAATGGTCCGTGCTGACACATTGGAACGAGTGTGCACTGGCCGCTAATTTTAGAAATGGCCTTTCTGAAGCCATTAAGAATGTTATGGTGGGTTTTCCCATTCCCACAGGTCTGAATGATACTATGGCACTGGCTATTCAAATTGACCGGCGGTTGCGGGAGCGCAAAACCGCAAATTCCCTCATGGTGTTGTCTGAACAGACACCTAATTCGGTGCAATGTGATAGAAAAATCGCAAATTCCCTCATGGTGTTGTCTGAACAGACACCTGATTTAATGCAATGTGATAGAATCCTGACTAGAAATGAGCGGAAAATTCATAGACGCCGGAATGGCTTGTGCTACTACTGTGGTGATTCTACACATATTATCTCAGCATGCTCTAAACGTATAGCTAAGGTTGTTAGTCCTGTCACCGTTGGTAATTTGCAACCTAAATTTATTCTGTCTGTAACTTTGATTTGCTCACTGTCGTCTTTTCCTGTCATGGCGTTTGTAGATTCAGGTGCTGCCCTGAGTCTTATGGATCTGTCATTTGCTAAGCACTGTGGTTTTACTCTTGAACCATTAGAAAATCCTATTCCTCTTAGGGGTATTGATGCTACGCCATTGGCAGCAAATAAACCGCAGTATTGGACACAGGTTACCATGTGCATGACTCCTGAACACCGCGAGGTGATACGTTTCCTGGTTTTACATAAAATGCATGATTTGGTTGTTTTAGGGCTGCCATGGTTACAGACCCATAATCCAGTCCTGGACTGGAAGGCTATGTTAGTCTCAAGTTGGGGCTGTCGTGGTATTCATGGGGATTCCCTGCCTGTGTCTATTGCTTCTTCTACGCCTTCGGAAGTTCCGGAGTATTTGTCTGATTATCAGGATGTCTTCAGTGAGTCTGAGTCCAGTGCACTGCCTCCTCATAGGGACTGTGACTGTGCTATAGATTTGATCCCAGGCAGTAAATTTCCTAAGGGAAGACTGTTTAATCTGTCGGTACCTGAACATACCGCTATGCGTTCATATATCAAGGAGTCTCTAGAGAAAGGACATATTCGTCCGTCTTCTTCCCCTCTTGGTGCGGGATTCTTTTTTGTGGCAAAAAAGGACGGATCTTTGAGACCTTGTATTGATTATCGGCTTTTAAATAAGATCACTGTCAAATTTCAGTATCCTTTACCGCTGTTGTCTGACTTGTTTGCCCGGATTAAAGGTGCCAAGTGGTTCACCAAGATAGATCTTCGTGGTGCGTACAACCTTGTGCGCATTAAGCAAGGTGATGAATGGAAAACCGCATTCAATACGCCCGAAGGTCATTTTGAGTACTTGGTGATGCCTTTTGGGCTCTCCAATGCGCCTTCAGTTTTTCAGTCCTTTATGCATGACATTTTCCGGAAGTATCTGGATAAATTTTTGATTGTTTATCTGGATGATATTTTGGTTTTTTCTGATAATTGGGATTCGCATGTGGAGCAGGTCAGGTTGGTCTTTAAAATTTTGCGTGAAAATTCTTTGTTTGTCAAGGGCTCAAAGTGTCTCTTTGGTGTACAGAAGGTTCCCTTTTTGGGGTTCATTTTTTCCCCTTCTGCTGTGGAGATGGACCCAGTCAAGGTCCGAGCTATTCTTGATTGGACTCAGCCCTCGTCAGTTAAGAGTCTACAGAAGTTCTTGGGTTTCGCTAACTTCTACCGTCGTTTTATCGCTAATTTTTCTAGCATTGTGAAACCTTTGACGGATATGACCAAGAAGGGCTCCGATGTAGCTAACTGGGCTCCTGCTGCCGTGGAGGCTTTCCAGGAGTTGAAACGCCGGTTTACTTCGGCGCCTGTTTTGTGCCAGCCCGATGTCTCACTTCCCTTTCAGGTTGAGGTGGATGCTTCAGAGATTGGAGCAGGGGCCGTTTTGTCGCAGAGAGGCCCTGGTTGCTCTGTTATGAAACCTTGTGCCTTTTTCTCTAGGAAGTTTTCGCCTGCCGAGCGAAATTATGATGTGGGCAATCGGGAGTTGTTGGCCATGAAATGGGCATTTGAGGAGTGGCGTCATTGGCTCGAGGGTGCTAAGCATCGTGTGGTGGTCTTGACTGATCACAAAAATCTGATGTATCTCGAGTCTGCTAAACGCCTTAATCCGAGACAGGCCCGCTGGTCATTGTTTTTCTCCCGCTTTGATTTTGTTGTCTCGTATTTACCAGGTTCAAAGAATGTGAAGGCCGATGCTCTTTCTAGGAGCTTTGTGCCTGATGCTCCTGGAGTCGCTGATCCTGTTGGTATTCTTAAAGATGGAGTTATCTTGTCAGCTATTTCTCCGGATCTGCGACGTGTGTTGCAGAGATTTCAGGCTGATAGGCCTGAGTCTTGTCCACCTGACAGACTGTTTGTCCCGGATAAGTGGACCAGCAGAGTCATTTCCGAGGTTCATTCCTCGGTGTTGGCAGGTCACCCGGGAATTTTTGGCACCAGAGATCTGGTGGCCAGGTCCTTTTGGTGGCCTTCCTTGTCAAGGGATGTGCGGTCATTTGTGCAGTCCTGTGGGACTTGTGCTCGAGCTAAGCCTTGCTGTTCTCGTGCCAGCGGTTTGCTCTTGCCCTTGCCTGTCCCGAAGAGACCTTGGACACATATCTCCATGGATTTCATTTCTGATCTTCCGCTATCCCAGGGCATGTCCGTTATCTGGGTGATATGTGATCGCTTCTCAAAGATGGTCCATTTGGTTCCTTTGCCTAAGCTGCCTTCCTCTTCCGATCTGGTTCCTGTGTTTTTCCAGAACGTGGTTCGTTTGCACGGCATCCCTGAGAATATTGTGTCAGACAGAGGATCCCAGTTCGTTTCCAGATTCTGGCGATCCTTTTGTAGTAGGATGGGCATTGATTTGTCGTTTTCGTCTGCTTTCCATCCTCAGACTAATGGACAGACGGAGCGAACCAATCAGACTTTGGAGGCTTATTTGAGGTGTTTTGTCTCTGCTGATCAGGACGATTGGGTGACATTCTTGCCGTTGGCTGAGTTTGCCCTTAATAATCGGGCTAGTTCCGCCACCTTGGTTTCGCCTTTTTTCTGCAACTCTGGTTTCCATCCTCGCTTTTCTTCGGGTCATGTGGAGCCTTCTGACTGTCCTGGGGTGGATTCTGTGGTGGATAGGTTGCAGCGGATCTGGAATCATGTGGTGGACAACTTGAAGTTGTCACAGGAGAGGGCTCAGCGCTTTGCCAACCGCCGCCGCGGTGTGGGTCCCCGACTACGCGTTGGGGATTTGGTATGGCTTTCTTCCCGCTTTGTTCCTATGAAGGTCTCCTCTCCCAAATTTAAACCTCGTTTTATTGGGCCTTACAAGATATTGGAAATCCTTAATCCTGTATCTTTTCGTCTGGATCTTCCTGTGTCGTTTGCTATTCACAATGTATTTCATAGGTCCTTGTTGCGGCGGTACATTGTGCCTATAGTTCCTTCTGCTGAGCCTCCTGCTCCGGTATTGGTTGAGGGTGAGTTGGAGTACGTGGTGGAGAAGATCTTGGATTCTCGCCTCTCCAGGCGGAGGCTTCAGTACCTGGTCAAGTGGAAGGGCTATGGTCAGGAGGATAATTCCTGGGTGGTCGCCTCTGATGTTCATGCGGCCGATTTAGTTCGTGCCTTTCATGCCGCTCATCCTGATCGCCCTGGTGGTCGTGGTGAGGGTTCGGTGACCCCTCACTAAGGGGGGGGTACTGTTGTGAATTTACTTTTTGCTCCCTCTAGTGGTTACTAGTTTTTTGACTCTGGTTTTTCTGTCATTCCTTTTATCCGCACCTGGGTCGTTAGTTAAGGGTGTTGCTATTTAAGCTCCCTGGACCTTCAGTTCAATGCCTGGCAACGTAGTTATCAGAGCTAGTCTGCTGTGCTCTTGTCTACTGATCCTGGTTCCAGTTATATCAGCTAAGTCCGCTTTTTGCTTTTTGCTATTTTGTTTTGGTTTTGTATTTTTGTCCAGCTTGTTCCAAATATATATCCTGACCTTTGCTGGAAGCTCTAGGGGGCTGGTGTTCTCCCCCCGGACCGTTAGACGGTTCGGGGGTTCTTGAATTTCCAGTGTGGATTTTGATAGGGTTTTTGTTGACCATATAAGTTACCTTTCTTTATTCTGCTATCAGTAAGCGGGCCTCTCTGTGCTAAACCTGGTTCATTTCTGTGTTTGTCATTTCCTCTTACCTCACCGTTATTATTTGTGGGGGGCTTCTATCCAGCTTTGGGGTCCCCTTCTCTGGAGGCAAGAAAGGTCTTTTGTTTTCCTCTACTAGGGGTAGCTAGATTCTCCGGCTGGAGCGTGTCATCTAGAATCAACGTAGGAATGATCCCCGGCTACTTCTAGTGTTGGCGTTAGGAGTAGATATATGGTCAACCCAGCTACCACTGCCCTATGAGCTGGATTTTTGTATTCTGCAGACTTCCACGTTCCTCTGAGACCCTCGCCATTGGGGTCATAACAGGAACGCAGTAAATTTGTTTCTTTTCGTGTAGCTTGCAAACTATATTTCCGTATGCGCCCGATCTCCTTGGGTAATGAGGCTCAGCGTGTGGGCCTGGTGTTGTCATTGTTAAGCGGGCATCCCCAAGCATGGGCGTTTTCTTTGCCATCTGATTCTGCTGCTTTTGACTCTGTGGAGAGTTTTTTTTCCTCTCTTGGAAAAATCTACGATGAACCTGACAGAATGGCTCTAGCAGAATCTAAGATACGCACTATTCGCCAGAGGGAGCGAGTTGCAGAGGATTACTGTTCTGAATTTCGTCTCTGGGTGATCGATACACAATGGAATGATCCAGCATTGTGGAGTCAGTTTATTCATGGGGTTTCTGGAAGGGTTAAAAAAGCCCTTCTGATGTACGAGACTCCTGCTTCTCTAGATTCTGCTATGAGTCTGGTTGTCCACATTGATCGCCGTTTGCGTCAGGGGGAGCATGAGACACCGCCTATGGGAGAGGGTTTAGGTTCACGTGAGGTTGCTGCAGGTGAGCCCACAGAACCTATGCAAATCGCAGGGGTATCACATGTTAAGAATCGAGCCCCTGAGCTCAGGAAGCAGGGAGCCTGTTTTTACTGTGGTAAAACTGGTCATTTTATTAACATCTGTCCTCTGCTGTCTAAGAAAAATGCAACGGCGGAAAGCTTCTAAGCTCAGAGGGTGTGGAGGAGACCAATCTGAGCTTATGTATATCCTCCATGGTGGTTTCTCAATGCATGCTCCCTGCTAAGGTTTTTATCGCTGGCAGTGAGCTGCCAATTACTGTTTTTGTGGATAGTGGTTCAGCCACAAATCTCATTGATGAGGAGTTTGCGCGCACAGCAGGTTTTAGGATTGAAAAACTGTCTCATCCTATCCAGGTGGTCACCATCAATGCTGCTCCTCTCTCTCAGGGGGAGATTACTGAATTTGTGGCTGAGGTGAAACTCCACATTGGGGTTCTACATTCCGAGCGGGTTACATGTAAGGTGCTCAGGAATCTTCCTGCTCAGGTGGTTTTGGGTTTTCCTTGGTTGTCCATGCACAACCTGGTAATTGACTGGAAAACTCAGGACATAATTCAGTGAAGCGAGTACTGCCAGGAGAATTGCCTGGCCACATGTGTGGCTGCGGTGACTTCAAGCGTTCCGGAGTCACTTCTGGATTTTGTGGATGTGTTCTCTGAAAAGGGTTGTTCAGAGTTGCCGCCACATCATCCCTATGACTGTTATATCAGGTTTAAACCAGGGCCAAGTTGCCTAAAGCATGGATGCTTAACATCTCCGGTCCGGAGAGACAAGCATTAAAAGATTATATTGCTGAAAGCTTGAGCAAAGGGCACATCAGGCCGTCATCCTCGCCGGTGGCAGCAAGGTTCTTCTTCGTGAAGAAGAAAGATGGCGGATTACATCTGTGTTTGGATTTCAGGGAGTTGAACCAGATTACGGTTCGTGATCCATACCCGATGCCACTGATACCAGATGCCACTGATACCAGATTTGTTCAACCAGGTGGCGGGTGCTAAGTGGTTTACCAAGCTTGACCTCAGGGGGGCATACAACCTCATAAGAGTCCGTCAAGGTGATGAGTGGAAGACGGCTTTTAATACCCCTGAGGGTCATTTTGAAAATTTGGTGATGCCTTTTGGGTTGAGTAACGCACCTGCAGTGTTCCAACATTTCATCAATGATGTGTTCTCGCATGTTTTGGGGAAATTCGTTATCGTGTACCTAGATGACATCCTCATATATTCTTGCAACCGTGATGCTCATTTAAATCATAGGCAAAGGAAGAACAGCGCTCCATCCAGGTGTGTAGTATAAAAAAGTAGTTTTATTGTGCCATATAACAGCAACGTTTCGGCCCCTAAAGGCCTTTTAGGGCCGAAACGTTGCTGTTATATGGCACAATAAAACTACTTTTTTATACTACACACCTGGATGGAGCGCTGTTCTTCCTTTGCCTGCGATTTCTATGGTCCTGGATGGTTCCCGGGACGTGGACGGTGCGCCCCAGCGAGGGAGTGCTGTCAGCCTTCTGCTTATTTCTTGCTCATTTAAATCATGTCTGGCAGGTGTTACAGCTTCTCAGAGAGAATAAGCTGTATGCTAAACTTGAGAAATGTGTATTTTCTGTTCAAGAATTGCCTTTCTTGGGTTATATTGTGTCTGCTTCTGGTTTTAAAATGGACGCCGCTAAGGTGCAAGCGGTGCTGCATTGGGAACGTCCTGATAACCTGAAAGCACTTCAGCGGTTCCTTGGGTTTTCTAACTACTATAGGAAATTTATCAAGGATTTTTCCATCATTGCTAAACCGCTAACTGACATGACTAAAAAGGGTACCAATTTCTCCGTTTGGCCTGAGGCTGCTGTGCGCGCATTTGAATTTCTTAAGAACAGTTTTGTTTCAGCCCCCATTCTTGTGCAGCCAGATGTATCAAAACCCTTTGTTGTGGAAGTCGATGCGTCTGAGGTTGGTGTGGGGGCGGTACTATCTCAAGGCTCATCTTTGAGTGGTTTGCGTCCGTGCGCCTATTTCTCCAAGAAACTGTCGTCCGCCGAACGTAACTACGATATCGGCAAAAGGGAGTTGTTGGCAATCAAGTTGGCCTTTGAGGAATGGCGACACTTCTTGGAGGGGTCGGTACATCAGGTTACTGTTATTACCGATCATAAGAATCTGCTGTATTCGGAGTCAGCCAAGCGTCTGTCCCCCAGGCAGGCTCGCTGGACATTGTTTTTCACGCGGTTCAATTTTGTTGTCACTTACAGACCGGGGTCTAAAAACACTAAGGCGGATGCTCTGTCCAGGTGTTTTCTGGGGGGTGAACCTCGGGAAGATCCAGTACCCATCCTCCAAAAGGGTGTTGTGGTTTCGGCTCTCACTACTGAGGTTAAGGCTGAGATTGCCGAGGCTCAGGAGGAGGTACCATCTGAGCTTCCCATCAACAAATCTTTTGTACCGCTTCATCTCCGCTTAAAGGTTTTGGCGGAGCATCATGATGCTGTCCTGGCTGGCCACCCAGGGGTTAGAGGTGCCTTGGAGTTGGTGTCACGTCGGTTTTGGTGGCCCAAGATCCGACAGGACGTGGTCTCATACGTGTCAGCTTGTACCACATGTGCTAGGGCTAAGACGCCCCGCTCCCGTCCTGTTGGCACACTACTTCCTCTTGAAGTACCTAGTAGGCCATGGACGGAAATCTCCATGGATTTCATCACTGATTTGCCCTCATCAGCTGGGAACACGGTCATCTTGGTGATTGTTGATCGGTTTTCTAAAATGTCGCACTTTGTGTCTCTGCCTTCGTTGCCTAACGCTAAGTCTCTGTCTCAGGTATTTGTGCAGGAGGTGGTCAGACTTCATGGGGTTCTGTCTGACATCGTGTCTGATAGGGGATCTCAGTTTGTAGCAAAATTTTGGAAAGCATTTTGCTCATGGCTGGGGATCAAGTTGTCTCATTCTTCGGCGTTCCATCCTCAGTCAAATGGTCAGACTGAGCGTATGAACCAAAATTTGGAACAGTACTTACGCTGCTTTGTCTCTGATAACCAGGAGGAGTGGTCTACCTTTCTTCCTTTGGCTGAGTTTGCCATCAATAATCACCGCCAGGAGTCGTCTGGGGAGTCTCCGTTTCTTTGTGTTTACGGGCTACATCCTCAATTTTGTACCTTGAGTCAGAGGGGTCTTCTGGCGTTCCGGAGGAGGATCAGTTAGGAGCACAATTGTCATCAGTCTGGAGGAGAGTTAAACAGCGCCTGTTGAGTGTGGGTGCTAGGTACAAACGTGTGGCTGACAGTAGGCGTGTGCCAGGTCCGGACCTGAGTGTGGATGACTGGGTGTGGTTATCCACAAAAAACATAAGACTCAAAATACCGTCCCTTAAATTGGGTCCACGGTTTATTGGTCCATTTAGGGTCACCGCCGTCATTAACCCAGTAGCGTACCGATTGGAGCTCCCTACGGTGTATAAGATACACAACGTGTTCCACAGGTCTCTCCTAAAGAAGGTGGTGGGTTCTGTGGACGCGGCGCCTATGCCACCTCCATTCTTGGTGGATGGTAATTTGGAGTTTGAAGTCTCCAAGGTGGTTGACTCTCATGTAGTGTGTCGCACTTTACTGTACTTGGTACACTGGCGTGGTTATGGGCCTGAGGAGAGGTCCTGGGTACCAGCCTCGGATATTCATGCGGATCGGCTGGTCAGGTTTTTTCATCCTCGCCATCCAGACAAGCCGGGTCCTATAAGCCGTGAGGGCCCTGGGGTCCCTCGTAGAAGGCGGGGTACTGTCATGTCGGACGCTGTTCAGACCAGGTCGTTCGACAGACAGCGGTAATTCCGTTTTTGACCACTATTTGCTCGTTGGCGTCGGCTAGATTTTATCTAGCTGTTCCGGGGTTAATTTACCTGATCCTCGGATTGGAAGCTGGGCCATGCCCATTGCCTTTAAATAGTTCTCCTGATCATTGGGCGTCGCCGATTATAGCTTCTGTCTTGTGCGTTGTTATCTCGGCCTGGAGTGGAGAGCTGGTGGTTGGAGATTCGTTGCTGGTGGTGTATTTTCCTTAGTCTTATTTACTCCTTCCTAAATTTGTGTTTATTTTGCCCTGCACATTTATAGTGTATTCCTGAGTGACTGCGGCGTGGTGTATATTTTCCTTTATCCTTGTCTGTGCTAACTGTGGGTATTGGTGTATTACCTCTTCACTGGGTGGTGGGCGGTTGGTTTCAGCCTAGGGTTGAAACAGGAGACAGGGCGAGGGTCGAGGCCTGGACATGCACACCATCAGTGTAAACTCCAGGTAGAGGGTCAGTCAGGATTTCCCTAGTCTGAGGGAAATTGCAGGGGCCCGGGTTATTAGCTCTCGCTCACCTAGTCTCCCCGTGACAGCGGGCACTGCTTGTCAGGGTCCTGCACCTTTGTCTCTGATTGGGAGTAGCCAGCAGACCTGCGATTAGAACCAGAAGAAAAAACATAAGTCTTGTGTACTGCCACAGATGTTCTGCGTATATTTGCAGTTGGTGACAGTGTGGCATATGACATTGCAAAGTCAAAACTGGAATCAATTCTAATTCTCACTTGGTGTATAAAGTCTACAAAAGTGTAGAAGGGAGGGAATGGAACACTGTGATTGTATTTGTACATAGAACCATGTGTAAGCCACCTCTACTGTAGATTGTAGGGCAACTTTTGATCTATAGGGTTAACACTAGTGTTGAGCATTCCGATACCGCAAGTATCGGGTATCGGCCGATATTTGCGGTATCGGAATTCCGATACCGAGTTCCGATATTTTTGCGATATCGGGAATCGGGATCGGAATGCATATTCATGTGTAAAATAAAGAATAAAAATAAAAAATAGGGATATACTCACCCTCTGACGCGCCCTGGTAGTAACCGCTGCAACCGGCAGCCTCCGCTCCTAAGAATGAGCGAGTGAAGGACCTGCGATGACGTCGCGGTCTTGTGATTGGTCGCGTGAGCGGTCACATGAGCGGTCACGCGACCAATCACAAGCCGCCACGTCATCGAAGGTCCTTCACTCGCTCATTCTTAGGAATGGAGGCTGCCGGTTGCAGCGGTTACTACCAGGGCGCATCAGAGGGTGAGTATATCCCTATTTTTTATTTTTATTCTTTATTTAACACATGAATATGGATCCCAGGGCTTGAAGGAGAGTTTCCTCTCCTTCAGACCCTGGGAACCATCCAGGATCACTTCCGATAATTGTGTCCCATTGACTTGTATTGGTATCGGGTATCGGTATCGGCGATATCCGATATTTTTCAGATATCGGCCGATACAATCCGATACCGATACTTTCAAATATCGGAAGGTATCGCTCAACACTAGTTAACACCTCTGGCTGTGTCCAGGAATGCAAGTTCCAGTAGGTCATCTTCGCATTTGGCAATTTGGACTTTCATTAACAGGTCGCTTAGTTCTCTAAGCTTCTGGAGACCTTTGTTAGATATTTTATGAAAATCATCAATCCTTTTGAACAAGGCTCTTTCTATTACCTCTGCTGAGCCGTAAGGCTACGTTCACACGATCCTTTTTCACTGCGGATTTTTCAGGTCCTTTTTTGTACAAATCCGCAGTGAAAACCGCAGTGCTTTTCACTGCGGGTTTTGATCCTTTTTCTACTGCGGATTCCACTGCGGGTTTCCAACTGCAGTTTCCTATTGGTGCTGTTGGAAACCCGCAGCGGAATCCGCAGAAAGAATTGACATGGTACTTATTTTTTCCGCAGGCAAATCCGCGCTGATTTTCCTGGGGAAAAAAGGATCGTCGGCACAGCGGGTTTTGTTTTCCATTGGGTTACATTGTACTGTAACCTGCATGGAAAAAGGATGCGGATCCGCAGCTGCAATTCCGCTGCGGATCCGCACCAAAAACCGCACCGTGTGAACGTAGCCTTAGACTTATCCAGCCTCTCCCAGATCTGTTTGAGGCCAGTCTCAGGGCAGTTTATATTAATGTCTCTGATCCATACTGAGTGTTTGACTGACTTTTCTCCCAGGTATTTGACTAAGAGGTTTATCTCTTCCCTGTAGATAATATATCCAACTGTGGTATAATCCCCAAAATTCTTAAATCAACACGTAAAGGATTTAAATATAACTTTCACTGGATAGAATTAAAATACTATAACAAAAAATAAGGTGCAGATCACAAACAGACAAACAGAAAGTGGGTGGCGCTCTAGATCTATTGCTTTTATAGCACCTCCAGGTTACAGCGTACCATCCACTAAAGTTCCACTCATGCTCTAGGTATATATAAATTCACAATCAGAAAAAACCTAGCAGGTGTGGTGTACTTATATACACGGGTATGTAATCCCCAACCGTCTCGAACCTCTGTAGGGTTAATAACCCCAGAGTAACTCAAAGAGCCCCTATTATGGGTACTCAGGATTGGGGTTTCATCAATGAATACTTTTCTGCAATATCTATCGGCATATAGCCCACCAGAATTCTATATTGCTTAGCATCATTACGTATCCATCGATATGACTGGAACACAAATAAAGAACGGTCTCACCCGCCCGGAACTGTTTTGCTTAATCTCATTCAGCTCTGCTCTTGGCAGTGGACTTCTTCCCCTCCTCTCCTGATGCGTTTCGATATTCCTCATCAGGGGACAGCGTTGGGGTCATCTCATAACTAACGTCCAGCCGACGCTGCCATCAAATATCGATGGATACGTAATGATGCTAAGCAATATAGAATTCTGGTGGGCTATATGCCGATAGATATTGCAGAAAAGTATTCATTGATGAAACCCCAATCCTGAATACCCATAATAGGGGCTCTTTGAGTTACTCTGGGGTTATTAACCCTACAGAGGTTCGAGATTGTTGGGGATTACATACCCGTGTATATAAGTACACCACACCTGCTAGGTTTTTTCTGATTGTGAATTTATATATACCTAGAGCATGAGTGGTACTTTAGTGGATGGTACGCTGTAACCTGGAGGTGCTATAAAAGCATTAGATCTAGAGCGCCACCCACTTTCTGTTTGTTTGTCTGTTTGTGATCTGCACCTTATTTTTTGTTATAGTATTTTAATTCTATCCAGTAAAAGTTATATTTTAATCCTTTACATGTTGATTTATCTCTTCCCTGTGTAGTAGCCCCAAGTCTCTAATTTCATTTTGGAAGAAAGCTTTCCAAGCTCTGTAACCTTCGGCTTTATCAATGAATTTCATGAGTCCCATGGCAACCAGTTCACGTCGTGTAAAGAACTTAGCAAATTCTGTTGTGAACTGATTGTCAGCAGAGTATACTGGTGATGGGTCGCTCTGATAGTGATGTGAGGTGCCTTCATTCCTGTTAGTATCCACTGGGGGGCACCAGCCAGTGTTGTATTGTTTCAGTCTGACATACAATGTGTCAGCAAGGTGATTTACGTTGGTCACCTGGTGAGGGGCAAGGTAGTCATTAGCAGAGTTGTTTTGCACCACGTTTTCAAGTTTGTATCTGTCCTTGAGCTGAGCCTCATGATGACTTTCGCTCGCTTTGCTGGAGATGTCCTGTTCTCATTTTGGTACTGGCTCAGGGTCATAGTTTGGATCAGGAAGCTCATTAATGTACTGAGATGTGTTTTGTGGTGAATCTTGCAGTGGAAGCTACAGACTCGGCAGACTGCTTTGCTTATGCAGCTTAGGGTTTTGCACGGCTTCTAGCGATTCTGCTTCGGCGAGGGAGGCGGCCCCTTTTGCTGCTAGGCTTTCTAAGGCGGTATCCACGTGTGCCTTCTTTAACTGTGACCTTCTCTCTTGGTCATCTAGGCATGTTTTCTCTACTTTAAGTTGCTTCTCTTGGTCAGCAAAACTTGCTTGCATTTGACGGCTTCAGCATTTCGCTGGCAAAGGCGACTGTGCTGCTGATGGATGTTGTCTTTGAGGAGACAGAAGTAACAGATCTTGTCCTATGTGATTTGTGGGACACTGTGTATTAGGGTATTGCTTGGCTGTGCAGAGATTGCTGTAGCTATATTAAGTCCCTGTGTAGTTGGTAACTTGAATCCCACTAGCTGGATGGCTACCATTTCACTGTTCTGTCCTCATTAAATGAGCCGGGCTCATGTAGCTATACAGGCAGATAAACCGCTATACCGGGGTCCAATAAGGAGACTGTGGTTGAGTTTGTGCTTTATTGAAAGTGCTAGTATACTGGCACTGTGAAACTGGACACAATCATAATGCATACAATCAGTGCATGATACAGCAGAAATACATATTACACATGTCATACATTGAGTAGGAACATTTACAAAGCTAGTAACTGACCTAGGGGTACGACTGACTAAGCAAGGCTAACATTAGAGTAGAAATTACCTATAGAAAGCATAAATACATACTGGTAATGCAATTGCAAGGGGACTGTAGTGGAGACGCCTCTTCTTAAATGCAGGGTATAAATGCAGGGTAAAGAAAATGGAGGCTGAGCTGCCACAATGCATCGCAAAGGGGAGGAGAATCAGACATAAGAAATAGAAAATAGAGAATAGGACCATAAACATGACTTTGGCCACTAGAGTAAGCCAGAACCGTACAGACCAAATAAAGATTATTAACCTTCTGAATATGCAAATTTTCCATATTCTTACTAATGAATAACCTGAGGCATTATGCAAAACAAATAACTAGAGGCAACAAATTAGATGTTGGAGACAGAACACAGCATCATAGGGAATATTAAATCCCTGCCAACGCCATCTTGTGCACATTACTGTTATGACCCCAATGGCGAGGGTCTCAGAGGAACGTGGAAGTCTGCAGAATACAAAAATCCAGCTCATAGGGCAGTGGTAACTGGGTTGACCATATATCTACTCCTAACGCCAACACTAGAAGTAGCCGGGGATCATTCCTACGTTGATTCTAGATGACACGCGCCAGCCGGAGAATCTAGCTACCCCTAGTAGAGGAAAACAAAGACCTTTCTTGCCTCCAGAGAAGGGGACCCCAAAGCTGGATAGAAGCCCCCCACAAATAATGACGGTGAGGTAAGAGGAAATGACAAACACAGAAATGAACCAGGTTTAGCACAGAGAGGCCCGCTTACTGATAGCAGAATAAAGAAAGGTAACTTATATGGTCAACAAAAACCCTATCAAAATCCACACTGGAAATTCAAGAACCCCCGAACCGTCTAACGGTCCGGGGGGAGAACACCAGCCCCCCTAGAGCTTCCAGCAAAGGTCAGGATATAGATTTGGAACAAGCTGGACAAAAATACAAAACCAAAACAAATAGCAAAAAGCAAAAGGCAGACTTAGCTGATATAACTGGAACCAGGATCAGTAGACAAGAGCACAGCAGACTAGCTCTGATAACTACGTTGCCAGGCATTGAACTGAAGGTCTAGGGAGCTTAAATAGCAACACCCCTAACTAACGACCCAGGTGCGGAAAAAAGGAATGACAGAAAAACCAGAGTCAAAAAACTAGTAACCACTAGAGGGAGCAAAAAGCAAATTCACAACAGTACCCCCCCCTTAGTGAGGGGTCACCGAACCCTCACCACGACCACCAGGGCGATCAGGATGAGCGGCATGAAAGGCACGAACTAAATCGCCCGCATGAACATCAGAGGCGACCACCCAGGAATTATCCTCCTGACCATAGCCCTTCCACTTGACCAGGTACTGAAGCCTCAGCCTGGAGAAGCGAGAATCCAAGATCTTCTCCACCACGTACTCCAACTCGCCCTCAACCAACACCGGAGCAGGAGGCTCAGCAGAAGGAACTACAGGCACAATGTACCGCCGCAACAAGGACCTATGAAATACATTGTGAATAGCAAACGACACAGGAAGATCCAGACGAAAAGATACAGGATTAAGGATTTCCAATATCTTGTAAGGCCCAATAAAACGAGGTTTAAATTTGGGAGAGGAGACCTTCATAGGAACAAAGCGGGAAGAAAGCCATACCAAATCCCCAACGCGTAGTCGGGGACCCACACCGCGACGGCGGTTGGCAAAGCGCTGAGCCTTCTCCTGTGACAACTTCAAGTTGTCCACCACATGATTCCAGATCTGCTGCAACCTATCCACCACAGAATCCACCCCAGGACAGTCAGAAGGCTCCACATGACCCGAAGAAAAGCGAGGATGGAAACCAGAGTTGCAGAAAAAAGGCGAAACCAAGGTGGCGGAACTAGCCCGATTATTAAGGGCAAACTCAGCCAACGGCAAGAATGTCACCCAATCGTCCTGATCAGCAGAGACAAAACACCTCAAATAAGCCTCCAAAGTCTGATTGGTTCGCTCCGTCTGTCCATTAGTCTGAGGATGGAAAGCAGACGAAAACGACAAATCAATGCCCATCCTACTACAAAAGGATCGCCAGAACCTGGAAACGAACTGGGATCCTCTGTCTGACACAATATTCTCAGGGATGCCGTGCAAACGAACCACGTTCTGGAAAAACACAGGAACCAGATCGGAAGAGGAAGGCAGCTTAGGCAAAGGAACCAAATGGACCATCTTGGAGAAGCGATCACATATCACCCAGATAACGGACATGCCCTGAGATAGCGGAAGATCAGAAATGAAATCCATGGAGATATGTGTCCAAGGTCTCTTCGGGACAGGCAAGGGCAAGAGCAAACCGCTGGCACGAGAACAGCAAGGCTTAGCTCGAGCACAAGTCCCACAGGACTGCACAAATGACCGCACATCCCTTGACAAGGAAGGCCACCAAAAGGACCTGGCCACCAGATCTCTGGTGCCAAAAATTCCCGGGTGACCTGCCAACACCGAGGAATGAACCTCGGAAATGACTCTGCTGGTCCACTTATCCGGGACAAACAGTCTGTCAGGTGGACAAGACTCAGGCCTATCAGCCTGAAATCTCTGCAACACACGTCGCAGATCCGGAGAAATAGCTGACAAGATAACTCCATCTTTAAGAATACCAACAGGATCAGTGACTCCAGGAGCATCAGGCACAAAGCTCCTAGAAAGAGCATCGGCCTTCACATTCTTTGAACCTGGTAAATACGAGACAACAAAATCAAAGCGGGAGAAAAACAATGACCAGCGGGCCTGTCTCGGATTAAGGCGTTTAGCAGACTCGAGATACATCAGATTTTTGTGATCAGTCAAGACCACCACACGATGCTTAGCACCCTCGAGCCAATGACGCCACTCCTCAAATGCCCATTTCATGGCCAACAACTCCCGATTGCCCACATCATAATTTCGCTCGGCAGGCGAAAACTTCCTAGAGAAAAAGGCACAAGGTTTCATAACAGAGCAACCAGGGCCTCTCTGCGACAAAACGGCCCCTGCCCCAATCTCCGAAGCATCCACCTCAACCTGAAAGGGAAGTGAGACGTCAGGCTGGCACAAAACAGGCGCCGAAGTAAACCGGCGTTTCAACTCCTGGAAAGCCTCCACGGCAGCAGGAGCCCAGTTAGCTACATCGGAGCCCTTCTTGGTCATATCCGTCAAAGGTTTCACAATGCTAGAAAAATTAGCGATAAAACGACGGTAGAAGTTAGCGAAGCCCAAGAACTTCTGAAGACTCTTAACTGACGAGGGCTGAGTCCAATCAAGAATAGCTCGGACCTTGACTGGGTCCATCTCCACAGCAGAAGGGGAAAAAATGAACCCCAAAAAGGGAACCTTCTGTACACCAAAGAGACACTTTGAGCCCTTGACAAACAAAGAATTTTCACGCAAAATTTTAAAGACCAACCTGACCTGCTCCACATGCGAATCCCAATTATCAGAAAAAACCAAAATATCATCCAGATAAACAATCAAAAATTTATCCAGATACTTCCGGAAAATGTCATGCATAAAGGACTGAAAAACTGAAGGCGCATTGGAGAGCCCAAAAGGCATCACCAAGTACTCAAAATGACCTTCGGGCGTATTGAATGCGGTTTTCCATTCATCACCTTGCTTAATGCGCACAAGGTTGTACGCACCACGAAGGTCTATCTTGGTGAACCACTTGGCACCCTTAATCCGGGCAAACAAGTCAGACAACAGCGGTAAAGGATACTGAAATTTGACAGTGATCTTATTCAAAAGCCGATAATCAATACAAGGTCTCAAAGATCCGTCCTTTTTTGCCACAAAAAAGAATCCCGCACCAAGAGGGGAAGAAGACGGACGAATATGTCCTTTCTCCAGAGACTCCTTGATATATGAACGCATAGCGGTATGTTCAGGTACCGACAGATTAAACAGTCTTCCCTTAGGAAATTTACTGCCCGGGATCAAATCTATAGCACAGTCACAGTCCCTATGAGGAGGCAGTGCACTGGACTCAGACTCACTGAAGACATCCTGATAATCAGACAAATACTCCGGAACTTCCGAAGGCGTAGAAGAAGCAATAGACACAGGTAGGGAATCCCCATGAATACCACGACAGCCCCAACTTGAGACTGACATAGCCTTCCAGTCCAGGACTGGATTATGGGTCTGTAACCATGGCAGCCCTAAAACAACCAAATCATGCATTTTATGTAAAACCAGGAAACGTATCACCTCGCGGTGTTCAGGAGTCATGCACATGGTAACCTGTGTCCAATACTGCGGTTTATTTGCTGCCAATGGTGTAGCATCAATACCCCTAAGAGGAATAGGATTTTCTAATGGTTCAAGAGTAAAACCACAGCGCTTAGCAAATGAGAGATCCATGAGACTCAGGGCAGCACCTGAATCTACAAACGCCATGACAGGATAAGATGACAGTGAGCAAATCAAAGTTACAGACAGAATAAATTTAGGTTGCAAATTACCAACGGTGACAGGACTAACAACCTTAGCTATACGTTTAGAGCATGCTGAGATAACATGTGTAGAATCACCACAGTAGTAGCACAAGCCATTCTGGCGTCTATGAATTTTCCGCTCATTTCTAGTCAGGATTCTATCACATTGCATTAAATCAGGTGTCTGTTCAGACAACACCATGAGGGAATTTGCGGTTTTGCGCTCCCGCAACCGCCGGTCAATTTGAATAGCCAGTGCCATAGTATCATTCAGACCTGTGGGAATGGGAAAACCCACCATAACATTCTTAATGGCTTCAGAAAGGCCATTTCTAAAATTAGCGGCCAGTGCACACTCGTTCCAATGTGTCAGCACGGACCATTTCCGAAATTTTTGGCAATACACTTCAGCCTCGTCCTGCCCCTGAGACATAGCCAGCAAGGCCTTTTCTGCCTGAATCTCAAGATTGGGTTCCTCATAAAGTAAACCGAGCGCCAGAAAAAACGCATCAAGATCAGCCAATGCCGGATCTCCTGGCGCCAGCGAAAAAGCCCAATCCTGAGGGTCGCCCCGTAAGAACGAAATAACAATTTTCACTTGCTGAGCAGAATCTCCAGATGAACAGGGTCTCAGGGACAAAAACAATTTACAATTATTCACGAAATTCCTAAACTTAAACCTGTCTCCGGAAAACAGTTCAGGAATCGGTATTTTAGGTTCTGACCTAGGATTTCTGATAACATAGTCTTGTATGCCCTGCACACGAGTAGCCAGCTGGTCCACACTTGTAATCAAGGTCTGGACATTCATGTCTGCAGCAAGCATAGCCACTCTGAGGTAAAGGGGAAGAAGAAAAAAAAAAAAAAAAAAAAAACTCAGAATCTTCTTTCTTATAATCCCTCTTCTGCAATGCATTAAACATTTAATACTGGCCTGGCAAACTGTTATGACCCCAATGGCGAGGGTCTCAGAGGAACGTGGAAGTCTGCAGAATACAAAAATCCAGCTCATAGGGCAGTGGTAACTGGGTTGACCATATATCTACTCCTAACGCCAACACTAGAAGTAGCCGGGGATCATTCCTACGTTGATTCTAGATGACACGCGCCAGCCGGAGAATCTAGCTACCCCTAGTAGAGGAAAACAAAGACCTTTCTTGCCTCCAGAGAAGGGGACCCCAAAGCTGGATAGAAGCCCCCCACAAATAATGACGGTGAGGTAAGAGGAAATGACAAACACAGAAATGAACCAGGTTTAGCACAGAGAGGCCCGCTTACTGATAGCAGAATAAAGAAAGGTAACTTATATGGTCAACAAAAACCCTATCAAAATCCACACTGGAAATTCAAGAACCCCCGAACCGTCTAACGGTCCGGGGGGAGAACACCAGCCCCCCTAGAGCTTCCAGCAAAGGTCAGGATATAGATTTGGAACAAGCTGGACAAAAATACAAAACCAAAACAAATAGCAAAAAGCAAAAGGCAGACTTAGCTGATATAACTGGAACCAGGATCAGTAGACAAGAGCACAGCAGACTAGCTCTGATAACTATGTTGCCAGGCATTGAACTGAAGGTCTAGGGAGCTTAAATAGCAACACCCCTAACTAACGACCCAGGTGCGGAAAAAAGGAATGACAGAAAAACCAGAGTCAAAAAACTAGTAACCACTAGAGGGAGCAAAAAGCAAATTCACAACAATTACAGCCAGAAAGAGCATAGTGTGAGCGTATTGTGAGCATAGGGAGAGTGAAAGAAGCGAATAGGGAGAGTTTGTGATTGTAAAAAGCTCTTTTAACAGTTACTGAGAGTTAAGATTAGTTCACTGTTAGGTGAAGATAGCGTAAGCAGAGATTCAATACGAGGGAAAGGCAGGCACCTTGGTGTTATCATTGCAAGTGCATGCTGCAGACCTCTGGTAGTTTCCATTGTGTTTTACAGCATAGGAACTAACTGGGATTACGGAGAGATAGGTAGGATTTCATCCACTACCATAATATACAAAGAAGCTTTTTTTAAGCTAAATAATATTATTTAGCATCAGCTAGTGATGAGCGAGCCTACTTGCCACTACTTGGTCCTCAACCGAGCATTACAGTGCTCGCGATTAGTGTTGAGCATTCCGATACCGCAAGTATCGGGTATCGGCCGATACTTGCGGTATCGGAATTCCGATACCGAGTTCCGATATTTTTGTGATATCGGAAATCGGAATCGGAAGTTCCCAGTGTATGGTTCCCAGGGTCTGGAGGAGAGGAGACTCTCCTTCAGGCCCTGGGATTCATATTCATGTAAAAAATAAAGAATTAAAATAAAAAATATGGATATACTCACCCCTCCGGCGGCCCCTGGACCTTACCGCTGTTAACCGGCAGACTCCGTTCCTAAGAATAAGGAGTTTAGGACCTGCGAAGACGTCACGGCTTGTGATTGGTCGCGTGAGCGGTCACATGAGCGGTCACGCGACCAATCACAAGCCGCGACGTCAGCCGCAACGTCATCTAAGGTCCTAAACTCCTCATTCTTAGGAACGGAGGCTGCCGGTTAACAGCAGTAAGGTCCAGGGGCCGCCGGACAGGTGAGTATATCCATATTTTTTATTTTAATTCTTTAATTTTTACATGAATATGGATCCCAGGGCCTGAAGGAGAGTTTCCTCTCCTTCAGACCCTGGGAACCATCCAGGATACCTTCCGATACTTGAGTCCCATTGACTTGTATTGGTATCGGGTATCGGTAACGGCGATATCCGATATTTTTCGGGTATCGGCCGATACTATCCGATACCAATACTTTCAAGCATCGGAAGGTATCGCTCAACACTACTCGCGATGCTCGGAGCTCGCCGAGTATTTCAGGTTTTGCTTGGCGGCAGTTCGGGTCACCGTCCTGCATGTTTGGCGCTCTTTAAAGCACCAATCAACATACAGAGATTGTCTGCCACATATCGTAATGCCGCAGCCATGTTGATTGTGGCAATACAGTGATTGGCTGGCCGCACAGCGTCATCAGGTCTATATCAGACCTGGTGCCACCCTGCTCGTAACAGTCAGCTCTGGAATCACACAGTGTAGGGACAGTTGCTGCTGAGATAGGGAGATATTTTCAATTGTATTAGTTTAGTGTGGGTATACCATCTGTAATACACAAATCCATCTCAACCAACAGTCCTTCTGAGGACTAATCAAGGTGTATATAGATATCAGTGCTAGGCAGGCAGGCAGTGTATGTGGCAGACTTCATTGCTTATAGCAAGAGGGTCCATTCCAGTTCTGTATGATGCTGCTGCCTTTTACAGATATTTATTTACATAGTCCCAGGTATCAGGGGCCAGGAATATTTTTTGGGGGGATCTTAATCCTGATTATTTTCATTGAAAGCAATCTAGAGCACACAATTTTTCTGCACCATTTGCTGGTTGGCACTGCAGAATACAGCCAGATCCTTTCTATATTTCAGTGTAAAAATCCAGCTATTTAAAAAAAGGGTTTGGCCGTTGCACGGATCACATCTCAGTGTGTTGAAAATTCTGCCATTTGTGGCCCAATTTGTAGCATCCCAACAGGCATGAAAAAGCAGTGTGGTGGCCACAGACAGAAGGCGGGCAACATCCTTGTCCCAGCTCAGTGTTCAGTTGTCCATACCTCAGTTCTTGGAACGCAAGAGCAAATATGCAGCCAATGCCCCACAGGCCACACTACTAAATTCAAACATTTCTCGATGGCTCATGGAGACTGAAGCTTTAAGCAACCTGATGGCAGTGCCGTCCCTTGGTACTCGGTCCCCAGCTGCCACTATTTCTCACAGTGTGCCATCCCTGCATTACACAAGCATGTGTCCCTCAACAATAGCCATACCCTCAACAATACAGTTACTGAGAAAGTCCACCTAACCACGGACATGTGGCCAAGTGCTTGTGGGCAGGGACATACATCTCACTGACGGCACAGACCATATCAGTCTGTTAGGGGTCGAGTTCCTGCCTCTGCACAGGGGGAATCTCAAGCCATCTCCGCTGCGGTCTCCCATTCTTCTCCTGCCGCAGTGGAGCCTGCTCAGCAGAGGTGTCGGTCCCAGCATCATGCTCAGTCTTACACTGTGCGAAGGGTTACTGTTGTCCTTCCAGCTTCTGCCATTGTTGCCAGTACTGGTCAGCAGCGAGCAGACGTCTTTGGGACTAAGTCCTTCTTTTCCTCTTCTGAGCATGCCCAGGGTAAGATCTCTCATTGGAGATCAAGGGTCACATGCTCAGGTACTGCAGCAAATCCTATTGGTCCTCTAGGAAGGTCCTGAAGGTGTTCAACATCTGTGGCAGTCTCTCATTGGTCCTTCTAGGAAGGTCCTGTACTTGCTGCAGCTGTAAAAGGTGCGCATGACCGCACAGCCATGCGCTAGTGTCAATTTATGTATGAGCTCAGCGCCAGTGTGGTCATGTTTGTGTGTGTATTCAGGGACCCGGCAGAAATAAGCCCCTAGAATGCTGGCACCTCCGGCGAGGAGCTGCGTGTTTGCATTTGACTGCATGACCACCATCTGCTCTACAAAGTAGCTGTGTTCCTCTGTGAGCCAAACAGGGCACAGCGTTATCCTTGCTAACAGACTCTGTGAAGTAACAGAGTCTGTTTATATTACTAAATTGTACCGCCATATCTAGCTGCAGGTGCTTTCCTGCACTGTGGATCCCGGGTTGCGAACGCACCAACTTCTTCTAATAAATATATATATTCCGTGCATTCCGCCAACCCTAACACAGTCACAAGCTGGAAGCACTACAGCACTGCCTCAGCCAAGCATCAACAGGCTGCGTTAAAGCTAATATGATTAGGTGACAAACCACACAATGCTGAAGAGTTGTGGACAGCTCTGAAAGAGCAGGCAGATCTGGGGTTGACAACGCTGAACCTACAGCCAGCCATGGTCATGTGTGATAATGGCTGGAACCTGGTGGCTGCTCTGAGGCAAGGCAAGCTCACACACCTACCATGCCTTGCCCATGTGCTTAATCTCGTGGTACAGCAGTTTTTCACAACCTACCTGGAGCTGTCAGATTTGCTTGTCAAAATACACCGCCTGTGTGCCAATTTTTGAAAGTCAGTTACAGCTTTCACCGCCTGTCACGGGGAGACTGGGTGAGCGAGAGCTAATAACCCGGGCCCCTGCAATTTCCCTCAGACTAGGGAAATCCTGACTGACCCTCTACCTGGAGTTTACACTGATGGTGTGCATGTCCAGGCCTCGACCCTCGCCCTGTCTCCTGTTTCAATCCTAGGCAGAAACCAACCGCCCACCACCCAGTGAAGAGGTAATACACCAATACCCACAGTTAGCACAGACAAGGATAAAGGATAATATACACCACGCTGCAGTCACTCAGGAATACACTATAAATGTGCAGGGCAAAATAAATACAAATATAGGAAGGAGTAAATAAGACTAAGGAAAATACACCACCAGCAACGAATCTCCAACAAACAGCTCTCCACTCCGGACCGAGATAACAACGCACAAGACAGAAGCTATAATCGGCGACACCCAATGATCAGGAGAACTATTTAAAGGCAATGGGCATGGCCCAGCTTCCAATCCAAGGATCAGGTAAATTAACCCCGGAACAGCTAGATAAAATCTAGCCGACGCCAATGAGCAAATAGTGGTCAAAAGCGGAATTACCGCTGTCTGTCGAATGACCTGGTCTGAACAGCGTCCGACATGACACCGCCCTAGACATGCTTCAGCAGTGTTTGCAGCTTCCAGCTCATCGACTGCTGTGTGATGTCCCCACATGTTGGAACTCTACACTGCAGATGTTGGAAAGGATTTGTAAGCAGAAGAGGGCAGTTGTTGACTTCCAGCATCAACAAGACTGTCGGTATTCAGTTCAGACGCCACACATAAGACCTCAGGAGTGGGCATGAATGTCAAACATATGTACCATCCTCTAAAACTTTGAGGATCCCTCCAAAGATGGTGAGCGGCGATGACATCATAATGAGCATCACCATCCTGCTTCTCTGTGTTCTGAAGCACTCTTTGCTCACAATCAAAGAGGAGGCATTGCAGGCAGAGCACGATGAGATGGAGCAAGGAACCATACAGGGTGATTACACACAGCCCAGCCTCATCTTATCCCAACGTGGATTGGGTGACAATGAGTAAGAGGAGGAGGAAGAACAGGAGCTACTTTCATGCGCTATAGACAGTACTACAAGCACAACTGTCATACCATCTGTTCAGCATGGATGGCCTGAAGACAGGGGGGAGGAGGAGAGCATGGTCAGTCATCCTCTTGGTGAGGACATGGAAGTCTTGTTTGTTAGCAGTCTGACACGCATGGCTGAGTTTATGTTACGCTGCCTTTCCCGTCCCGTGATCCTCGTGTTCTCAAAATTTTGGGTGACACTCATTACTGGTTGGTGACACTTCTAGACCCACGCTACAAGGAGAACGTTCTATCTCCTATTCCAGAGGCTGATATGTCTTCTAAAATGGGGCAGTAACAGAGGGCCATTGTGGCAGAATTATTTAAAAAATTCACATCTGAAAACACTGGCAGCAGAGGTCACAGTTCGTTAGACAACCAAGGAGTGCAGGCGACAGAGACACAACTCTAATCCAGCACAGACAGGGGAACATGGGCCAAGTTTTAGGAGAGTTTTCTCAGACCCATCATTCGCACTGGCCCTGAGGTGTAGGGTACTCCCACAAGGAGTGCAAATTTTTGGAAGATGCTGAGGGAATACCTTGCTGACCAAACCAACATTCTCCATGATTCCTCTGTGCCTTAAAATTATTGGGTATCCAAGCTGCATACGTGGCATGAACTGGCTCTCTACGCCTTGGAGGTCCAGGCCTGCACTGCTGCTAGCATTTTGTCAAAGCAAGTTTTTAGTGCCGCTTGTGGAATTATAACTGATAAGCGCATCCTCTTGACTATTGAAAATGCTGACAGACTGACTCTTTTAAAAATGAACAAGGGCTGGATTTGGCCGGACTTCTCTACAGCATAACATAAACTGATATCCAGTGTCTTTTTTTGGGAGGTCTATCCCCATGCACCTTCTCACATCCACACATGGGTATACGCTTCCTGATATTGGCTATTTGCAGTTGTCCTCCTCCTTCTCCTCATCTTACACCACCAGATCACCAGGGTGACCGTGGTCCGTGATGCAACACTCACATAATTGTTTTAAAGAGTGTTTATGATGCCCGTACAAAAAAAAATGGTTATACAGTATGTTCATGTACAGTACAGACCAAAAGTTTGGACACACCTTCTCTTTTAAAGATTTTTCTGTATTTTCATGACTATGAAAATTGTACAATCACAGTGAAGGCATCAAAACTATGAAATAACACATGTGGAATTATATACTTAACAAAAAAGTGTGAAACAACTGAAATTATGTCTTATATCCAAGGTTCTTCAAAGTAGCCACCTTTTGCTTTGATGACTGCTTTGCACACTCTTGGCATTCTCTTGATGAGCTTCAAGAGGTAGTCACCCGGAATGGTCTTCCAACAATCGAAGGAGTTCCCAGAGATGCTTCGCACTTGTGGGCCCTTTTGCCTTCACTCTGCGGAACAGCTCACCCCAAACCATCTCAATTGGGTTCAGGTCTGGTGACTGTGGAGGCCAGGTCATCTGGCGTAGCACTCCATCACTCTCCTTCTTGGTCAAATAGCCCTTACACAGCCTGGAGGTGTGTTTGGGGTCATTGTCCTGTTGAAAAATAAATGATGGTCCAACTAATCGCAAACCGGATGGCAAAGCATGCCGCTGCAAGATGCTGTGGTAGCCATGCTGGTTCAGTATGCCTTCAATTTTGAATAAATCCCCAACAGTGTCACCAGCAAAACACCCCCACACCATCACACCAACTCCTCCATGCTTCATGGTGGGAACCAGGCATGTAGAGTCCATTCGTTCACCTTTTCTGCGTCAGAACCAAAGATCTCAAATTTGGACTCATCAGGCCAAAGCACAGATTTCCACTGGTCTAATGTCCATTCCTTGTGTTCTTTAGCCCAAAACAAGTCTCTTCTGCTTGTTGCCTGTCCTTAGCAGTGGTTTCCTAGCAGCTATTTTACCATGAAGGCCTACTGCACAAAGTCTCCTCTTAACAGTTGTTGTAGAGATGTGTCTGCTGCTAGAACTCTGTGTGGCATTGACCTGGTCTCTAATCTGAGCTGCTGTTAACCTGCGATTTCTGAGGCTGGTGACTCAGATAAACTTATCCTCAGAAGCAGAGTTGACTCTTGGTCTTCCTTTCCTGGGGCGGTCCTCATGTGAGCCAGTTTCTTTGTAGCGCTTGATGGTTTATGCCACTGCACTTGGGGACACTTTCAAAGTTTTCCCAATTTTTCGGACTGACTGACCTTCATTTCTTAAAGTAATGATGGCCACTCGTTTTTCTTTACTTAGCTGCTATTTTCTTGCCATGACACAAATTCTAACAGTCTATTCAGTAGGACTATCAGATATGTATCCACCAGACTTCTGCACAACATAACTGATAGTCCCAACCCCATTTATAAGGCAAGAAATCCCACTTATTACCACTTGACAGGGCACACATGTGAAGTGAAAACCATTCCCGGTGACTGCCTCTTGAAGCTCATCAAGAGAATGCCAAGAGTGTACAAAGCAGTCATCAAAGTAAAAGGTGGCTACTTTGAAGAACCTAGAATATAAGACATAATTTCAGTCATTTCACACTTTTTTGCTAAGTATATAATTCCACATGTGTTAATTCATAGTTTTAATGCTTTCAGTGTGAATGTACAATTTTCATAGTCATGAAAATACAGAAAAATCTTTAAAAGAGAAGGTGTGTCCAAACTTTTGGTCTGTACTGTATATGCTCCAGGGGTAAATGTTTGTCAGCTCATACACTTAGCGCATGGGCATTACAAGTATAGGAGGTCCACTCCTTTCTAATGGGAACATTAGACATCTCGTCAAAGGGGTATTGGGGTGCGCCCAAATTTTTTGCAGCCCTTGCATTCACTGCATAGGCAAACACTATGAGAGACCCACTTCCTAATAATGGTAACATTGTTTTCATTATGCCCTCTGTATGTCTCGTCAAAGGAGTATTTGGGTGCGCCCACATTTTTTGAAGCCCTTGCATTCACTGCATAGGCAAACAGTATGGGAGACCCACTTCCTAATAATGGGAAAATTGTTATATGAGGCCCTCCTCCAGGTCTCTTCCAAGGGGTATTGGTGTGCGTCCAAATTTGAGGCAGCTCAAGCATTCACTGCATAACAAACAGTATGGGAGACCCACCTCCTTTTGGGCCTCCACCCCCTGTTGGACCCCAGTATGGAGTGGGCTGCTTTCCCATGGAACCTTCCATCCCCTCGTATCTCTCGACTAGTCTGACCAGTTCATCAGCATTCCGGAGATCACCCTGGGCAACCCTAGTTTGTACGAGCCTCGGTAGGGAATGCACAAACCGGTCCATCACCACCCGTTCTAACATCTGTGGAGGCATAGAGGACACTGGCTGCATCCACTTCTGGACCAGGTGCAACAGGTCAAACATTTGGGAGCGCGGTGGTTGGTCCTGGTGATACACCCAACTGTGAACCCTCTAGGCCCTGAGTGTCAGGACTCTGAACATTTTTTATTACCTTTTGTGCATTACTGCCCTTTTCCAAGATTGCGTCTTTGGTCTCATGTGCACTGTCTTCCTGCTATAAAACTCCAACCCAGCCTTCAGTCTGTGCTAGAGTATTCTGCCTTGCATCCAGCTCCTCATCCTGGTGACTCCCTGGCTATATACCTGCTCCTGTGAACCTGTGTGGTGATCCTGCTACTCTGCTCTGAGTTCCTGCTGCATACACCGGTTTCCAGTAATCCTCCTTCATCTGCTGCTCGTGTTTACCTTCCATCTGCATTTCCTGGACATGTAAGCTGTTGCTGCTCTGCAAAAACCTGAGACTATTACCCAGGCCTCCCTGGTTGAGCTAAGATATTATTTGAACTGCCTTATAAGCATAGCTATCTGTGTTTGGACTAAAACAAGGACTTATTCGCGTCAAGTATCCTCAAGAATAATTGTGCTTCATAGACTTTCTGCGTGATTGCATTTTCCTCTGAAGTTTCCTATAGACTGCTAAGCTGCGTTTTATATTTACACCAAGTGTTGTGGACTTGAGTTTCTCTCTGCACCTGTTTGAATCACCGTGTGATAATATAGACTTTACCACTTATAAAACTGTGTCCTGTAGTTGTCTTGTTCCACGCAAAGAGTCTCCTGAGTTATCCCCTATAATTATTACAGGATACTGTCATGTCGGACGCTGTTCACACTAGGGCATCCGACAGACAGCAGTAATTCCACTTATGTCCACTACACGCTCAGTGTCGTCGGCTAGACTTTATCCAGCTTGCTCGGGGTTAATCTAGCTGGTAATTTGGTTGGAGGCTGGGTCACGCCCACGGCCTTTAAATAGTCATGCTGGACTTTGGGCGTCACCGATTATAGCTTGTGCTTTGTGCCTAGCGATTCTGGTCTGGAGTGGTGGTCTTGTTGTAGGAATATCGTATCTGGTGGTGTATTATCCTTTGTCATATTCCTCCTTCCTATATTTGTATTTGTTTTGCCCTGTGCACATTATAGTGTATTCCTGTGTGTCTGCGGCGTGGTGCGTTTTTCAGTTTTCCCTGTCTGTGCTTTCTGTGGGGATTGGTGTGTGGTCTCTTCACTGGGTGGCGAGTGGTGATTTCAGCTTAGGGCTGAAACAGGAGACAGTGTCAGGCCTGGCAGCCCAGACATGCACACCTTTAGTGTAACTTCTGGGAAAGGGTCAGACAGGGTTTCCCTAGCCTGAGGGATATCGCAGGGGCCTGGCTAACAAGCCTTAGTCTACCCAGTACTCCCATGACATTATAATCGGCCCAAAAAGAAAAAAAAAAAAGGAAAGGTTTTTTATGTCATGGATCCCATGACTTCCATAACCCGCCAGTTGGAGGCGCTGTCCTTACAGGTCACTGAATTGAAGGGGGCGGTTCAGCAACAGTGTCTAGTAGTATCTAATGTGCAAGTGAAACTCCAGGTAGAGTTGCAGAGCCAAAAATCCCTTTGGTTTGGTCCCAGGTTTGCAGGGGAACGCAGTAAATTTGTTGTTTTCCGTGAAGCTTGCAAATTATATTTTCGTATGCGCCCGGTTTCTTCAGGTAATGAGGCTCAGCGTGTGGGCTTGGTTTTGTCATTACTGAACGGAGATCCCCAAGCATGGGCGTTTTCATTACCTTCTGATTCAGCTGCATTTAACTCAGTGGAGAGTTTTTTTTCTGCTCTTGGACTCATATTTGATGATCCTGACAGATTGGCTCTAGCAGAATCTAAAATACGCGCTCTCCGCCAGGGGGAGCGAATGGCGGAGGATTACTGTTCTGAATTTTGCTGCTGGGCGGTGGACACACAATGGAATGACCCGGTGCTGCGGAGTCAGTTTGTATATGGGGTTTCGAGAAGGGTTAAACAAGCCCTCCTGATGTATGAGACTCCTGCTTCTCTAGAGTCTGCCATGAGTCTTGTTGTCCGCATTGATCGGCGTTTGCGTCAGGGGCGCTAGATATGCCGCCTGTGGGGGAGGTCGTAGGTGCACGTGAGGTTGCTGCAGGTGAGCCCACGGAGCCTATGCAAATCGCAGGGGTGTCACGTCAGCAAGCTTCCTCGCTCAGGAAGCAGGGATCCTGTTTTTGCTGTGGTAAAAAGGGGCATTATTATTATTATTATTATTATTATTTTCTAAGAAAAGCGCAACGGCGGAAAACTTCTAAGCTCAGAGGGTGTGGAGGAGGCCAATCTGAGCTTATGCATATCCTCCATGGTGGTCTCTCAATGTATGCTCCCTGCCAGAGTTATGGTGGCTGGCAGAGAGCTGCCAATCATTGTTTTTGTGGATAGTGGTTCGGCCACTAAGCTCATTGATGAGGAGTTTGCGTGCACGGCCGGGCTCACGGTTGAAAAATTGCCTCATCCTATCCGGGTGGTCACCATCAATGCTACCCCTCTCCCACAGGGGGAGATTATGGAGTTTGTGACTGAGGTGAAATCCACATTGGGGTCCTACATTCTGAGCAGGTTACATGTAGGGTGCTCAGTAATCTTCCTGCACAAATGGTTCTGGGTTTTCCATGGTTATCTATGCACAACCCGGTTATTGACTGGAAAACTCAGGACATAATTCAGTGGAGCGGATTTTGCCAGGAGAATTGCCTGGCCACATGTGTGTCCGCTGTGACTCCAAGCATTCCTGAGTCACTGCTGGATTTTACGGATGTGTTCTCAGAGAAGGGTTGCTCAGAATTGCCACCACATCGCCCCTATGACTGTACTATTAGGTTTAAACCAGGGGCCAAATTGCTGAAAGCTAGGATGTTCAACATCTCTGGTCCTGAGAGGCAAGCGTTAAAAGACTACATTGCTGAGAGTCTGAGCAAAGGCACATCAGGCCTTCGTCCTCGCCGGTGGCAGCGGGGTTCTTCTTCATGAAAAAGAAAGATGGCGGACTACGCTCGTGTCTGGATTTCTGGGAGTTAAACCAGATTTCGGTTCGTGATCCATACCCTATGCCACTGATACCTGATTTGTTCAACCAGGTGGCTGGTGCTAAGTGGTTTTCCAAGCTTGACCTCAGGGGGGCTTACAACCTCATAAGAGTCCGTCAAGGTGATGAGTGGAAGATGGCTTTTAATACTCCTGAGGGTCATTTTGAAAATTTGGTGATGCCATTTGGGTTGACAAACGCGCCTGCAGTTTTTCAACATTTCATAAATGATGTATTCTCGCATGTTCTGGGGAAATTCGTTATTGTGTACCTAGATGACATTCTCATTTATTCATGCAACCGTGATACTCATTTAGAGCATGTGAGGCAGGTGTTACAGCTACTCAGGGAAAATAAGCTCTATGCTAAACTTGAGAAATGTGTATTTTCGGTTCAGGAGTTGCCTTTCTTGGGTTATATTGTGTCTGCTTCAGGGTTTAAAATGGACGCCGCTAAGGTGCAAGTGGTGCTGCATTGGGAACGGCCTGATAACCTAAAAGCACTCCAGCGGTTCCTTGGGTTTTCCAACTATTATAGAAAGTTTATCAAAGATTTTTCTACCATTGCTAAACCGCTTACTGACATGACGAAAAAGGGTACCAATTTCTCCGCCTGGCCTCAGGCTGCTGTGCGCGCATTTGAATTTCTGAAGAACAGTTTTGGTTCAGACAGGGTTTCCCTAGCCTGAGAGATATCGCAGGGGCCCGGGTAACCAGCCTTAGTCTACCCAGTACTCCCGTGACAGATACTCTAGCCACAAAAGAGGAGACTGCTGGAACAATGACTGCAGAGAGCAGATTAGAGCAGGTGTTTTCCATAATTAGATCACTGCAGAAAGATGTGGAAGGTCTTCAAAAGAAGTTTGGAAGCTTTGAACACAATCAACAAGTGTTTGGACAGACTTTGCAGGACTTAAGCACCCGCATGGCAGCCCAGGAAAACAAACTTGCTGGTATAGAGTCCCAGTAGGGACGGGCTTCTCAGGACATAAGCACGCAAATAGCTGCACAAGCGACTTTACTCTCTGGGCAATCGCCACCAGCAAGCCCACCTAAGATGCCCCCATTCAGATTTAATGGTGATCGCGATAAATTTCGTGGCTTTGTGAATCAATGCATGCTATATTTTAATGTGCATGCTGACCGTTTTCCTAATGATAGATCCTAAGTATTGTGTGTAATAATGCTGCTGACCGCACGAGCGCTTGCCTGGGCGAATCCGATGATTGAGTCTTGTGACCCACGGATAAATAACTTGGATGATTTCTTGGCCGCTGTGGAATTAATGTTTGATGATCCTAATTGCCGTGCAACCGCTGAATCTGCTTTATTGTCTTTACGCCAGGCTAAACATTCTGTTATTGAGTATGCTACTGAATTCAGGAGATTAGCGGTGGATACCAACTAGAAAAGTTATGCACAATTGCCTATTTTTAAAAGGGGTCTGTCTAGTATTGTAAAAGATGAACTAGCTCGCTCTGAGTCACCACAAGAGCTAGAGACATTTATACAGCATTGTGTGCGCATTGACATTCGCCTTACTGAGCATAGGCAGGAGAAGTTTTCTGCATATAACCGTATTTCTAATTTTTCTCTTCCTTCCAAAGAGCCTGCAGGTAAAACATCTTGGGTAGGGTTGAGCGAAACGGATCGTTCATTTTCAAAAGTCGCCGACTTTTGGCAAAGTCGGGTTTCGTGAAACCCAACCCGACTCCAGCGTGGGATCGGCCACGTGGTCGGCGATCTTGGCGCCAAAGTCGCGTTTTGTATGACGCCTTCCCCGCCATTTTTTCAGCCAATTAAGGAGTTTGGGCAGCGTGATGACATAGGTTCCGGCCTGGTTTCTGCGGTGTCATAGAGCCATATTACCGTTTGGGCTGCAGTGATTTCCGCAGTCAAACACAACATATGCTTTGCACGGAGGGGAGAGAGAGAGAGAGAGAATGAGAATCCACATTGACTTTCATTGGGTTTCGTGTTCCGGTCCGGAACCTGACTTTACAGTAGAATCGGCCGATTTCACGCGATCTGACTTTCGAGAAGGTCGGGTTTCACAAAACCCAACTCGATCCTAAAAAAGCAAAAGTCGCTCAACCCTAATCTTGGGAGGTGGATGAGGTGCCCATGCAAATTGATTCCGTTCAGAGGCGTGAGAACAATGAGCGCCGGGAGCATCGCCTACATGAAAGTCTATGTTTCTACTTCGGCCAGTCTGACCACTTCTTGATCAATTGTCCTAAGTGTCCTAGACAGCCTAAAAAGGTGCTAGCAGCAGTAGGGGAGTATGACAACTGTGATGATGAATCTGACATCTCTGAATGTAGCCTGCCTTTAAACGCTGTATTCCATTCATTTTCTATGACTTCACCCCCCAAGGAGCTTAAGGAAAAGAACTCTCACTGTTCTCTCTCTATTAAGATCCTGTGTTCAGGACAGTGGATTTCCAGTGCAGCTGTGATTGACTCTGGTGCAGGTGGCAATTTCATGGATATCACATTTGCCAAGGAACATGGTATTGAAATTCAGCAAAGAGCCTGTCACGATATGGTATGAAATATCATATAGGTTTAGTTTCTCTTGTCAGCCCAGGATGTGGGCTAAGAAACCCCCCCTTCTCTTTTACTTCAGAGTTGAGCTGCCTTTCCACTGTGCATGGGGGAAGAGAGTTTTATTGACGAAAGGCATTTACGACCGGCATTTCCTGTAGTAGAAAGTGCTCAGCTTTAACTGTTAGAGAAGATTCTAGAATCATGAAAGTCCTTTGTTCTGTTTTTGAAAGATATTAGGCAAACGATTTAAAATACGAACACAAAAATATATCGTCATAATCACACTCGGAGGATCTACCCATCCCTCGAAACACAGGTTTCTAGCTCCATCTGGTACAGAGGTAGGGATTTCTCTGTCAGTGTGCGTGACAGGTGGGACATGTTTGGTCTCACTGGAATGCCGGCGATCATACGAGATGAATGAGGGGTATGGTGCGATTATGATATGTTCAGCAGCGGAATTACAAGTCTTAGAAAGATTTAGCTTATACTTAGTCAGAATGCAGAGAGAGGAGGGACTGGGATAGCCAGCCCTTTTGGTGATGTCACCAGGCTAAACTATAACTGTTTTGGCCGGACTCCAGCAGGCAGTCTGTTGCTGGAAGAACATGTGGGTCTGACCTGAAGAGCTGTACCTCATGCATTGGGATTTCTGGGAGCCCCTCCCCCTAGCATGGTGTTTGCCTGAACTGATATGAACTAAGAACATGTGAATTATCTTTTCTTCCTTTAATCCTTTTATTTTCATAATTACCTTGTACATATTTGCAATTGTCTCATTTGTAACATCTTTGTAAAATATTTTTATAAAAAGCACTGCCTACATTCTGTGGGGTATATTATTTCATGCCAGTCCTTTCTCCCTGCTCTAAAAACGTACCCTAAGTCTCTTGAAGGGGAATTACGCTACTGTTTTGGGGTTAGCTCCGGACCCGTTTGATCGGAGCTGGTGGCAGCTTACCGTGTGCCGGCTTTTGGGGGGTCACTGTAGCGACTGCGGCTTGATAATTATTGTTCCTGCCTGAGTGGGAGTAGTTATCGCATCGCTGCAGCGCGCCCAATAGCCAGTACATAGCAGGCAGCCTTTCTGGCGACTAATTACCCTAGGTGCAGTACCTAATCTGACCTGAGAGTAAGGGGGGCGCCAGAGAGCTGCAAGTGTTGAGTGAAACTGTAAGCGGGATACACAAATCCCTGCAGTTCATGGTATATTGAAGAGCAGTGGGATACCTAAAATAAGCCCCTGCTGTAAACTAAGAGGTCAATAGCATTGTGTGTGTTCTTTTCATCACATTGTGGCAGTGGAGGAAAACTAGGATAAGCCCCCTGCACATGTGATAGCCGTCTGCTGGTCTAAAGTCACCCCAATCCGTGACATATTGGTGGCAAGGCGGTGGGATATTAGAGCATTAGTGATTTGGTTTGAGCAATCATTCCTCTCACTAAAAACTTGCAGAAAGTTCTTGCGAGAACCCTGCGCAAATAAGTTTGGGAGAACGAACTCAGTGCTTATTAGTTGTGAGACAATTGTGTACTGGTAATTATCCCTTCCCTTTTTCTTCGTTTTTCTATCCTATCTTTTATTTGGCAACCATGGTTGTGCTGGGAGAAACCTTTTATGAGCAGCAGACCAAAGACACCCTTGTGGCCTTGTGCAAGTCACAGCACATTGACTATGCAAACAAAAACAAAAGCCAACTGGTCGCAGTCCTGATGCAATGGGAAACCGCTCTAGACCACTCACAGAGCCCAGAGGCCGCAGATGCCAGCACCAGCGAACATGGTGCTGCAGCAGAGGTCCAACCACTGAATGCTCGCCCCGTTAGCAATCCGGGCGAATTGGACCCCCACCTGCAGGCGGCCTTGAAAGAATTCCCCACTGACGACCATGAGGGACGTCGGCAGCTGATTCAGCAATACCGGCAGGAGGCCGAGGCCCGAGCCGAGCGAGAGGCCCAGCGAGAGGCTGAGAGAGCCGAGGGAGAGGCCCAGGCCCAGCGAGCCGAGCGAGAGGCCCAAGCGCAGCGGGAGTACCAGCTGCAGATGGCCCAACTGCAAATGCAGGGGTCGTCCCAGAGCCGTGAGCCCAGCAGCGCTCAGACACCAAAGCCCCGGCCCGACCACTTTCCTGTTATGGAAAAGGATGGGGACTTGGACACTTTTCTGCGGGCCTTTGAGAAAGCCTGCAGACAGTACCAGCTGCCTTCACAAGAATGGGCACGATACCTGACACCAGGGCTGAGAGGAAAAGCTCTGGAGGCGTTTGCTGCACTCCCTCAAGAACAAGATGGTGACTATGAGGCCATCAAGCAGGCTCTCATAGCTAAGTACCAGCTTACACCCGAGGTGTACCGTAAAAAGTTTTGCACCCTCCAACGTGGCCCACACGACAGTTACAGTGATGTGGTGCATGGACTGGGGACCCACTGGTCCCAAGGACTGTCAGTGACCACCTTTGCACAGCTGCGAGACCTGATGATCAAAGACCAGTTCTTCCATCTTTGCCCAACTGAGGTGCGACAGTTCGTGATGGACAGAGAACCCAAAGACGTGACGAAAGCAGCGCAGATTGCCGATGCCTATGAGGCCAACCGTAGATCGGAAGTGCGGAAGCCAGTCACCACCAGCTGGAGAGGGGGTAAGCCTGCAGCCAACGCCAGTACCCCTGCCAGCCAACCCACCAGAGGTCCTGTCCCCGTGGCCAACAGCACCAGACCAACCACCGAACTTCGCCAGTGTTACCACTGCAGGCAGACTGGACACCTCAGTCACCGATGTCCAGCCAAGCAGAAGAACCCCTCATCCCAGGCCCCAGGGCCTAATGCAGCAGTTCTTTTGGTGGGTGGTGTGGCTGGGAGGGGGTGTGATAACGTACAGCGTGTCATTGTGGGAGGTCGTGTTGCTACAGGCCTCAAGGACACCGGGGCTGAACGAACCCTCATCCGACCCGAACTGGCGGCCCCTGAAGAAATCATTCCGGGGAAAACCCTAACTGTCACTGGGATTGGGGGCATCAGCTGTCCCTTACCGATGGCCTGGGTTTTTATTGATTGGGGTGCCGGGAGCGGGGTGAAGGAAGTGGGGCTGTCTGATAATTTGCCCACTGATGTTTTGTTGGGGACTGATTTGGGGAGGTTGTTTGCATACTACGTCATTGACACCCCTCCCCAATCTACTAATGAGGGTAAAGTTAACCCTGGTGGTGATGATGATGATGGGAAATCGCATGTGTTACCTGACCATGCTTTATCTTGTAGTGATGCATCTGTTAACCATTTTTTCCCTAGGATTGATGGTGAAAATGTTGTACCTGTGCCAACTGTATCTGATAATGATGTTTCTGTGAAAGTTGATGTGTCCATAGGTACAGGAGTGCTCAGCCACGTTGCTCTGCGGAGTGAGACGGCTGAGGAACCCCTAGCAGGGGCAAGTGTCGGTGCTACCGGAAATGGGGAGATACATGGGAACCGTGAGGAAGGTGATGCCATGCAATTGACCAGTGCCACCGAGGAAGGTAACTGGCCCATAAGTAGCAATGCTCCTGAGGTAACGGGGGTGGATGGGGAGGTAGAGCCCATAGCAGCATCAGCTGATGGGTCTGTAGAAATCCCCGGGGAGACAGCCTACGTAGCTGCTGTCACCCGCAGTCAGAGTGCCCGGAACGCAGATACCTGTCTGCCTTCCGGACCCTCCTCAGTCATCAGTGTGACTGAACCAGAGGTGGACCCAGAGCAGGTCCAAGAGGGTTCCCGTGGAGAAGGGACCCTGACATCGCTTTTGGCTTCCCCTAGCCAGGAGTTTCAGGCCGCTCTGCACACAGATGCGAGCCTAGAGAGTTTGAGACAACTCGCCGGGACGTCATTCTCTGAGACTGATAAGGAGAAGGTGTTCTGGGAAGGAGGAAGGTTGTACCGGGAGACAGTACCCGGAGAATCACAAAAGGAGTGGTTGAGGGAAAGACAGCTGGTCGTCCCACAGCAATTCCGGGGTGAGTTGTTGCGGATTGCCCATGAGATCCCGCTAGCTGGACACTTGGGGATCAGCAAAACTAAGGCCCGGCTGTCTCAACACTTCTATTGGCCTAAGATGGGGACAGATGTGTCAAACTACTGCCGCTCCTGTGTCACCTGTCAAAGAGTGGGGAAGGCGGGGCCTGCTCTTAAGGCTCCCTTGATCCCTTTGCCAGTGATAGAGGAGCCTTTCCAGAGGATTGCGGTGGACATTGTGGGCCCGCTGGCCGTCTCCAGCAGCTCTGGAAAGCGATATATTCTTACTGTGGTAGACTACGCTACCCGGTACCCAGAGGCAGTAGCTCTGTCGTCAACTAGGGCAGATAAGGTGGCGGATGCCCTGTTGGCCATCTTTTCACTGGTAGGATTTCCCAGGGAAATGCTTACTGATCGAGGGACCCAATTTATGTCTCACCTAATGGAGGCTCTCTGTAAGAAAATGCAGGTGAAGCACCTGGCATCGAGTGCGTATCACCCACAGACCAATGGCTTGTGTGAATGCTTCAATGGTACCCTCAAACAGATGCTACGCATGCTGGTTGAGACTCAAGGGCGCGACTGGGAGCGGTACCTCCCACACCTGCTATTCGCTTACAGAGAGGTTCCGCAGGCCTCGACGGGGTTCTCCCCCTTCGAGCTCCTGTATGGCAGGCGAGTCCGGGGACCCCTTGGGTTGGTAAGAGAATCCTGGGAAGAGGAGCCGAACCCTTCTGAAGTGTCCATAGTGGAGTATGTCATGCGCTTCCGTGACAAGATGCAGACCTTGACGCAGTTGGTGCATGACAACATGACGCAGGCTCAGGCTGATCAGAAGCACTGGTACGACCAGAACGCCCGGGAGCGGACCTACCACGTGGGTCAACAGGTGTGGGTGCTGGTTCCTGTACCAACGGATAAGCTTCAGGCAGCCTGGGAGGGCCCATACGTCATCCACCAACAGCTCAACCCGGTCACCTATGTGGTCACGCTTGACCACACTCGGGGTAGGCGAAAGGCCTTTCACGTCAACATGATGAAGGCTCATCACGAACGTGAACCTTTCGTCCTACCGGTCTGCAGCGCACCCGAAGACGGGGAGGAAGACGCCCTCCTGGACATGCTGGCCCAAGCCAAGGCCCGTGGGTCCATTGAGGACGTGGAGGTAAGCGCCTCGCTAGATGAACCACAGCGGTTGCAGTTGCAAACCACACTGGAACCCTTCCGGGTCGTGTTCTCCAACCGGCCTGGAAGGACTGAGTTAGCGGTCCACGAGGTGGACACCGGGAATCACGCCCCACTACGGCGAACACCCTATCGAATCTCTGACCAGGTGCAGCAGATTATGCGCCAGGAGATTGATGAGATGTTACAGCTGGGGGTGATTCGACGGTCAAAGAGCACATGGGCCTCACCTGTAGTTCTCGTGCCAAAGAAGGACCGGACCACCCGGTTCTGCGTGGACTACAGGGGGCTCAACGCCATTACAGCCTCTGACGCGCACCCAATGCCGCGCATCGAGGAGCTGCTTGAGAAGTTAGCTGGCGCAAAATACCTGACAATAATGGATCTGAGTCGCGGATACTGGCAGATTCCCCTGAGCCCCGAGGCGCAGGAGAAGTCCGCCTTTATCACACCCTTTGGACTGTACGAGTCCACGATCATGCCCTTCGGCATGAAGAATGCCCCTGCCACTTTCCAGCGGATGGTCAATCTCCTGCTTCAGGGACTGGAGAAGTACGCTGTGGCGTACTTAGATGACATTGCCATTTCAGTCCCTCCTGGGATGAACACCTGCAGCATCTCGAGGAGGTGCTCGGGCGAATTCACCGAGCAGGACTAAATATCAAGCCGGGAAAGTGCCAGATGGGCATGAGGGAGGTTCACTACCTGGGGCACCGGGTAGGCGGAAACACCCTAAAGCCAGAGCCTGACAAAGTGGGCGTGATCGTGAACTGGCCCACTCCCAGGAACAAGAAACAGGTGATGTCCTTCCTGGGCACTGCAGGGTACTATAGGCGCTTCGTGCAGCACTATAGTAGCCTGGCAAAACCTTTGACGGACCTCACCAGGAAGAAACTACCCCACATCGTCAACTGGACAGATGGCTGTGAGGGGGCCTTCCAGGCATTGAAGACAGCACTGTGCAACGCCCCTGTGTTGAAAGCAGTCGACAGCAGTCGACCGTTCTTGGTACAGACCGACGCCAGCGAGTTTGGCCTTGGTGCTGTGCTCAGCCAGGTTGACTCGGAGGACCAAGAGCACCCCGTGTTGTACCTGAGCCGGAAACTTTTGCCGAGGGAAGTGGCCTACTCCACCATTGAGAAGGAGTGCCTGGCCATAGTCTGGGCCCTGCAGTGCTTGCAGCCCTACTTGTACGGTCGTACCTTCACGGTGGTGACCGACCACAACCCTCTGCGCTGGCTAAGCACCATGTGTGGAACCAATGGCAGGTTGCTACGCTGGAGCCTTGAAAAAATACATACAATGAGATACGGCCTTCCCAAAACCCTGTCTGATGACAAATGCACACTTAGCAGGATGCAGCAGGCCTCCACTGATAAAGGCTAGGAGCGGCACATGTGCAAACTACTTGATACAAACAACTACCCCCATCCTCCAAACATTGCAGGGGTTGGCTGCCTAGTAGAAAAAATGCACATTGATATAACTCACATATATAAAATATTAAACCAATACCTCATATAGTGTATGTGTTTATCATATGGATACATTTTTTGCACTATATCATATCCTTTTTTGCAGGATGTGGCCAGGCCTCTTTATGTTGGTTAGGTTTTTCTGGGGCGTCTGTCACTGTGTGCTGCATATTTATAGTGCTGGGCAGCCCGCCTGTTAATACAAGGGGCGTCATTAATAGGTTGCATACCAGACACTGTGCACCACACTTATCAGTGTGACTGGCGTCCTATGTGAGTTATATCAATGTGCATTTTTTCTACTAGGCAGCCAACCCCTGCAATGTTTGGAGGATGGGGGTAGTTGTTTGTATCAAGTAGTTTGCACATGTGCCGCTCCTAGCCTTTATCAGTGGAGGCCTGCTGCATCCTGCTAAGTGTGCATTTGTCATCAGACAGGGTTTTGGGAAGGCCGTATCTCATTGTATGTATTTTTTCAGAGTTTTTTCTATGTACGCTGGAGCCTTGCCCTTCTGCAATTTGACTTCACCATTAAACACAAAGCGGGCAAAGAGCATGGCAATGCAGATGGACTCTCCCGCCAGGGTGAACCCACGGAGGTGCGCATGGAGGCATACCGAGAGGTTCTGCCGCCGTAGCGCACGCTGAAAGGGGGAGGTGTCACGATATGGTATGAAATATCATATAGGTTTAGTTTCTCTTGTCAGCCCAGGATGTGGGCTAAGAAACCCCCCCTTCTCTTTTACTTCAGAGTTGAGCTGCCTTTCCACTGTGCATGGGGGAAGAGAGTTTTATTGACGAAAGGCATTTACGACCGGCATTTCCTGTAGTAGAAAGTGCTCAGCTTTAACTGTTAGAGAAGATTCTAGAATCATGAAAGTCCTTTGTTCTGTTTTTGAAAGATATTAGGCAAACGATTTAAAATACGAACACAAAAATATATCGTCATAATCACACTCGGAGGATCTACCCATCCCTCGAAACACAGGTTTCTGGCTCCATCTGGTACAGAGGTAGGGATTTCTCTGTCAGTGTGCGTGACAGGTGGGACATGTTTGGTCTCACTGGAATGCCGGCGATCATACGAGATGAATGAGGGGTATGGTGCGATTATGATATGTTCAGCAGCGGAATTACAAGTCTTAGAAAGATTTAGCTTATACTTAGTCAGAATGCAGAGAGAGGAGGGACTGGGATAGCCAGCCCTTTTGGTGATGTCACCAGGCTAAACTATAACTGTTTTGGCCGGACTCCAGCAGGCAGTCTGTTGCTGGAAGAACATGTGGGTCTGACCTGAAGAGCTGTACCTCATGCATTGGGATTTCTGGGAGCCCCTCCCCCTAGCATGGTGTTTGCCTGAACTGATATGAACTAAGAACATGTGAGTTATCTTTTCTTCCTTTAATCCTTTTATTTTCATAATTACCTTGTACATATTTGCAATTGTCTCATTTGTAACATCTTTGTAAAATATTTTTATAAAAAGCACTGCCTACATTCTGTGGGGTATATTATTTCATGCCAGTCCTTTCTCCCTGCTCTAAAAACGTACCCTAAGTCTCTTGAAGGGGAATTACGCTACTGTTTTGGGGTTAGCTCCGGACCCGTTTGATCGGAGCTGGTGGCAGCTTACCGTGTGCCGGCTTTTGGGGGGTCACTGTAGCGACTGCGGCTTGATAATTATTGTTCCTGCCTGAGTGGGAGTAGTTATCGCGTCGCTGCAGCGCGCCCAATAGCCAGTACATAGCAGGCAGCCTTTCTGGCGACTAATTACCCTAGGTGCAGTACCTAATCTGACCTAAGAGTAAGGGGGGCGCCAGAGAGCTGCAAGTGTTGAGTGAAACTGTAAGCGGGATACACAAATCCCTGCAGTTCATGGTATATTGAAGAGCAGTGGGATACCTAAAATAAGCCCCTGCTGTAAACTAAGAGGTCAATAGCATTGTGTGTGTTCTTTTCATCACATTGTGGCAGTGGAGGAAAACTAGGATAAGCCCCCTGCACATGTGATAGCCGTCTGCTGGTCTAAAGTCACCCCAATCCGTGACAGAGCCTCTAAAAATTACCATGGAAACAGTGGATGGGTCACCTTTACTCTCTGGGCCTGTGGATTAGGAGACCATACCCCTTGAAATTTTGTTGGAGCCTAATCATCAGGAGCAACTTTCTTTCTTGCTAATTTCTTCTCCTCATTTTCCTGTGATTTTAGGCATTCCTTTTTTGTGTTCTCAGAACCCAATTATCAACTGGGAGACCAAGGAGATTATCTTTCCAACAAGGAGTAACTCAGCGTTAACAGAAGCTGTCCCTGAGTCCACGGCTACGGAACCACATGTACAGGTATTTTCTTTACTTCCAGCATATAAAGAGTTCTCTGACATCTGTGACAAGAAGAATGCAGATCAGCTTCCTCCACACAGGCATTATGACTGTCCCATTGAGCTGCTTCCTGGGGCAGCTATTCCTTTTGGTAACGTATACCCTTTGGCGGCACCTGAGCTTCAAGCTTTAAAAGAGTATATTGATGAAAATCTGGCCAAAGGCTTCATACATCCTTCCTCCTCACCAGCAGGGGCACCTATATGTTTTGTAAAAAAGAAGGATGGGACCCTGAGACCCTGTGTTGACTATCGGGAACTCAATAAGGTAACCGTATGAAACCGTTACCCTTTGCCTCTCATTCCCGAATTACTGGAAAGCGACCGCCATGCTAAGGTGTTCTCTAAACTGGATCTTCGTGGGGCTTATAATTTGGTGAGTATTCGTCCAGGGGATGAGTGGAAGACAGCATTCAGATGCCGGTATGGACACTTTGAATATCTTGTGATGCCCTTTGGGCTTTGTAACGCCCCTGCAACGTTTCAACACCTTGCTAATGAAATTTTCAGAGATTTGTTGGATCAGTTAGTGGTGATCTATTTGGACGATATACTAATCTTTTCTGACTCTCTACAGGAACATGAAGAACATGTCAAAACTGTTTTAAGACGTCTGAAAGAGAACCATCTGTATATTAAGCCGGAGAAATGCAAGTTCCATCGTTCTGAGATACAGTTCTTAGGTTATATCATCTCTCCTCAGGGGCTGAACATGGAATCTGGTAAGATTCAGGCTATCCTTGACTGGCCGGTACCCAAGAACGTTTGTCCAACGTTTTATTGGTTTTGCAAATTTCTACAGACGCTTCATTCGAAATTTCTGATATTGTCCGTCCCATTACTTCCTTGACAAAGAAGGAAAAGCCCTTTAAGTGGTCATCACAGGCTCAAGAAGCTTTTGATCGGCTTAAGATCTGCTTCACATCAGCACCACTGTTGATACACCCAGATCCAACACTTTCTTTCATTGTGGAGGTGGGCGCTTCTGATAATGCTTTGGGGGCTATTCTCTCCAAAAGAACTGGAGAGAAGGGTCTGCTACATCCTTGTGCTTTCTTTTCTCGTAGACTAACCTCAGCAGAGAATAATTACAATGTGGGAGACAAGGAATTGCTGGCTATTATTGCGGCTTTCAAAGAATTGAGGCATCATCTGCAAGGAGCTGCACAACAGATCATAGTGCTAACTGACCATCGCAATTTGGAGCTCCTTACATCCGATAGAAGTCTTTCTCCTCGTCAGGCTCTTTGGAACTTATTTTTAAATCAATTTAATTTTGTTATCTCGTACCATCCAGGTTCTCGTAATGGGAAGGCTGATGCTTTATCCCGAATCCATGCTGCGTATTCCATACCTGGAGCCCTGTCCAAGACCATTCTATCTGATGACAGTTTCATCTGAGTTATCCACGATCAGGACTTGTGGAAGGAGTGCAGGAAAGCCTATGACGGTGATGTATTTCTGGCCAACCCACCTGTGGATATTAATCTTGTCTTTAAGGGTGGCATGTGGTTCAGAGATCGACGTATCTATGTCCCTGAGGTCGTCCGTCTGCAGATCCTCAAGTTGGTACATGACTCCAAGTTGGCTGGTCACAGGGGGGTACAGAAGACACAAGAGTTCCTGAGCCGATTCTTCTGGTGGCCAACTTGCCTGAAGGATACCAAGGACTATGTTCTCTCTTGCGAGGTATGTGCTCATTACAAGACTCCTCATGTGGCACCTACGGGTCTTCTACAACCATCACCTGTTCCGTCCCGCCCTTGGGGGTCTATATCAATGGACTTTATTGTGGAGCTGCCTACATCGGGGGGCATGAATACAATCATGGTGGTAGTTGATCACCTGACTAAAGCTGCTAATTTTGTTCCGTGCACCGGCCTCCCCTCAGCTAAAGATACAGTGAACTTCGTTATACAGAATGTCTTTCGGTTACATGGGTTTCCGGATGAGATCATCTCTGATCGTAGAGTACAGTTCACTTCAAGATTATGGAAGGGGTTTTGCTCTGCACTCAATAATAATGTCTGTCTCCCTTCCGCTTACCATCCCCAGACAAATGGTCAGACTGAGTGTACCAACCAGACACTGGAACAATATCTAAGATGCTATGTCAGCCATCTCCAGGATGATTGGTTGGAGTTGCTGCCGTTAGCCGAATTTTCATATAACAATTCTCAGAGCGCCTCCATTAAATTTACACCTTTCTTTGCCAATCTAGGTTATCATCCATGTATCTTACCTAGGTCTCCAATTAATTCTCCGGTTCCGGCAGTGGAGGAAAGGCTGACTGCGATGAGGCAAAATCTGGAGGTTCTGAAGGAATCCCTGACCACAGCTCAAGAACGTTATAAGAGATCGGCTGATAGATTCTGTAAACCTACACCCATGTTCAAGGTAGGAGATTCCGTGTGGTTAGCAACTAAGAATCTGAAGTTAAACGTTCCTTCACAAAAACTTGGACAGAAATTAATTGGCCCTTTCAAGATCAACGGTATTGTGAGCTCTGTGGCCTGCCGGCTGAAGCTGCCTAGGACTATGAAGGTACACCCAGTTTTTCATGTATCTTTACTAAAGCCTGTATCTCCTAATACCTTCCAGGGATGTGTTGTGCCACCTCCACAGCCTGTGGTGATTGATGGGCAAGAACAATTTGTGGTGGAGGAAATTGTTGATTCCAGGATTCGCAGGAATCGGCTCCAATAAATCTGATAAGATGTAAGGGATATCCCCCTGAGGAAGACTCTTGGGAACCTGTGTAATACATCAATGCCCAACAGAAGATTTCTCATTTTGATCAAGGATTCCCTGAGAAACCAGGTCCAGGATCGTCCTGAGGCCGCTTCTAAGGAGGGAGTAATGTCAGGACTCTGAACATTTTTATTACCTTTTGTGCATTACTGCCCTTTTCCAAGATGGCATCTTTGGTCTCATGTGCACTGTCTTCCTGCTATAAAACTCCACCCCAGCCTTCAGTCTGTGCTAGAGTATTCTGCCTTGCATCCAGCTCCTCATCCTGATGACTCCCTGGCTATATACCTGCTCCTGTGTACCTGTGTGGTGATCCTGCTACTCTGCTCTGAGTTTCTGCTGCATACACCGGTTTCCAGTAATCCTCCTTCATCTGCTGCTTGTGTTTACCTTCCATCTGCATTTGCTGGACATGTAAGCTGTTGCTGCTCTGCAAAAACCTGAGGCTATTACCCAGGCCTCCCTGGTTGAGCTAACATATTATTGAACTGCCTTATAAGCATAGCTATCTGTGTTTGGACTAAAACAAGGACTTATTTGTGTCAAGTATTCTCAAGAATAATTGTACTTCATAGACTTTCTGCGTGATTGCATTTTCCTCTGAAGTTTCCTATAGACTGCTAACCTGCATTTTATATTTACACCAAGTGTTGTGGACTTGAGTTTCTCTCTACACCTGTTTGAATCACCGTGTGATAATATAGACTTTACCACTTATAAAACTGTGTCCTGTAGTTGTCTTGTTCCACTCAAAGAGTCTCCTGAGTTATCCCCTATAATTATTACACTGAGTGTCATTGTTACCCGCAAGTGTGCAAGAATTTCCGTTTTTAGCTTGCCATACTATTTAGTGTCCTGCAAAGCTAAATCACAGTATGTTTCTGCGGTTCCCTGTCAAGTATGGCTCTACTAACTCTGCCCACTGCTCTGGCAGGAAAAGGGTGAAACTCGGTCAAAGGAGCACCGAAAGGAAACTGACACCAGAATGGGGTTTAGGCCACAACGCGTTTCAACGGAAGTACCGTCTTCATCAGGTGGACATTTATTGGTAACATTAAGGAGGAAGTATATAAATACAAAATAACCAAACACAACACTATTAAAATTACATATGCAAATTATTTAAAACAACAGTCACATATAACACAGCCTGTCACAAAATATGGCCATGAACTTGTATTGAACACATTTGGAAACCTGTATATAACCAGTAACATTACACTGTGTTCCAAATTATTATGCAAATTGGATTTCAGTGTCGTAAAGATTTAATTGTTTTGTTTTTCAAATAAACTCATGGATGGTATTGTGTCTCAGGGCACAATGGATCACTGAAATCAATCTGAAACACATGTGATAATTAGTTTTCCAGGTGATTCTAATTAAAGGAAAACTACTTAAAAATGATGTTCCACATTATTAAGCAGGTCACAGGTTTCAAGCAATATCGGAAATAAAAAGGATCTCTCTCTTCCTGAAAAGCATCAAATAGTGCAATGCCTTGGTCAAGGGATGAAAACAATAGATATTTCCCGAAAACTTAAGCGTGATCATCATACTGTGAAGAGATTTGTGGCTGAATCTGAGCACAGACGTGTTCGTGCTGATAAAGGCAGAATGAGGAAGGTTTTTGCCAGTCAAGTTAATCGGATTAAGAGAGCAGCTGTTAAAAAGCCATTACAAACCAGCAAACAGATATTTGAAGCTGCTGGTGCCTCTGGAGTCCCTCGAACTTCAAGGTGTAGGATCCTTCAAAGGCTTGCTGTGGTGCATAAACCTACTATTCGGCCACCGCTAAACAGTTTTCACAAGCAGAAACGGTTGTAGTGGGCCCAGACATACATGAAGACTAATTTTCCAACAGTCTTGTTTACTGATGAGTGTCGATCAACTGTGGATGGTCCAGATGGATGGAGTAGTGGATGGCCACCATGTCCCAACAAGGCTGCGACGTCAGCAAGGAGTGGAGGAGTCATGTTTTGGGCCAGAATCATGGGGAAACAGCTGGTAGGGCCCTTTAAGGTTCCTAAAGGTGTGAAATTGACCTCTGCAAAGTACATAAAGTTTCTGACTGACAACTTTCTTCCATGGTATAAAAAGGAGAAACGTGCCTTCAGGAGCAAAATCTTCTTCATGCATGACAACGCACCATCTGAAGCTGCAAATAAAACCTCTGAGTCATTGGCTGCTCTGGGCATAGAAGGAGATAAACTCATGGTGTGGCCACCATCTTCCCCTGACCTCAACCCTATAGAGAACCTTTGGGGTATCATCAAGCAAAACATCTATGCGGGTGGGAGGCAGTTCACATCAAAACAGCAGCTCTGGGAGGCAATTCTGACTTCATGCAAAGAAATACAAGCAGAAACTCTCCAAAAATTCACAAGTTTAATGGATCCAAGAATTGTGAAGGTGATATCAAAGAAGGGTTCCTATGTTAACATGTAACTTGGCCTGTTAGGATGTTTTGGAGTTAAATAGCTTTTTTGTTCAGTGAATGTGACCTCCTAATCCTGCAAATTCCACAATTGAGCATTTTCAGTTCTTTAAAACATATCAAATGTTTAGAAATTCTACTGTGCATAATAATTTGGAACAGTGCATTTTGAGTTTTTATTCATTTTGGAGATTATACTGTTATCATTGGGAGGTTTCTCAATAAAATTCAATGTATAATCTAACGGGTGATGACTTTTATTAGACTGACTGTCATTTGCACTGACCATTTAGGAAAATCCAAGAAAAATGTAATTTGCATAATAATTTGGAACATAGTGTATAATTTTCAAGAAAGGCATCCAGTCCCCTCTTAAATTTAAGTAATGAATCACTCATTACAACATCATACGGCAAAGAGTTCCATAGTCTCACTGCTCTTATATTAAAGAATTTTCATCTGTTATTATGCTTAAACCTTCTTTCCTCCAGACGTAGAGGATGCCCCCTTGTCCCTGTCTCAGGTCTATGATTAAAAAGATCATCAGAAAGGTCTTTGTACTGTCCCCTCATATATTTATACATTAAAATAAGATCACCCCTTAGCCTTCGTTTTTCCAAACTAAATAGCCCCAAGTGTAATAACCTATCTTGGTATTGCAGACCCCCCAGTCCTCTAATAACCTTGGTTGCTCTTCTCTGCACCCGCTCTAGTTCAGCTATGTCTTTCTTACACACCGGAGACCAGAACTGTACACAGTATTCTAAGTGTGATCGAACTAGTGACTTGTATAGAGGTAAAATTATGTTCTCCTCATGAGCATCTATGCCTCTGTTAATGCATACCATTATTTTATTTGCCTTTGCAGCAGCTGCCTGACACTGGCCACTAAATGTGAGTTTGTCATCCACCCATACTCCCAGCTCTTTTTCATTGACGGTTTTGCCTAGAGTTTTAGAATTAAGCACATAGTTATGCATCCTATTACTTCTACCCAAGTGCATGACCTTATATTTATCCCCATTAAAGCTCATTTGCCATTTATCAGCCCAAGCTTCTAGTTTACATAAATCATCCTGTAATATAAAATTGTCCTCCTCTGTATTGATTACCCTGCAGAGTTTAGTGTCATCTGCAAATATTGAAATTCTTCTCTGTATGTCCTGTTATGACCCCAATGGCGAGGGTCTCAGAGGAACAAGTAAGTCTGCGAAGTACAAAAATCCAGCTCATAGGGCAGTGGTAACTGGGTTGACCATATATCTACTCCTAACGCCAACACTAGAAGTAGCCGGGGAACATGCCTACGTTGGTCGCTAGATGTCTCGCGCCAGCCGGAGGACTAACTACCCCTAGAAGAGGAAAACAAAGACCTCTCTTGCCTCCAGAGAATAGACCCCAAAAGTTGGATACAAGCCCCCCACAAATAATAACGGTGAGGTAAGAGGAAATGACAAACACAGAGATGAACTAGGTTTAGCAAAGAGAGGCCCACTTACTAATAGCAGAATGTAGTAAGATAACTTATATGGTCAACAAAAACCCTATCCAAAATCCACACTGGAAATTCAAGAACCCCCGAACCATCTAACGGCCCGGGGGGAGAACTCCAGCCTCCCTAGAGCTTCCAGCAAGGTAAGGATACAGATTATGTACAAGCTGGACAAAAATGCAAACAAAAACAAATAGCAAAAAGCAAGAAAGCAGACTTAGCTTAATCTAGCAGAAACCAGGATCAGTAGACAAGAGCACAACAGATTAGCTCTGATTACAACGTTGCCAGGCATTGAACTGAAGGTCCAGGGAGCTTATATAGCAACACCCCTGACCTAACGACCCAGGTGAGCATACAAGGGATGGCAGACATTCCCAGAGTCAAATCACTAGTAACCACTAGAGGGAGCCAAAAAGGTAAATTCACAACAGTACCCCCCCCCCTTAGTGAGGGGTCACCGAACCCTCACCAAGACCACCAGGGCGATCAGGATGAGCGGTGTGAAAGGCACGAACCAAATCGGCCGCATGCACATCAGAGGCGACCACCCAGGAATTATCCTCCTGACCATAGCCCTTCCACTTGACCAGGTACTGAAGCCTCCGCCTGGAGAGACGAGAATCTAAGATCTTCTCCACCACATACTCCAACTCGCCCTCAACCAACACCGGAGCAGGAGGCTCAGCAGAAGGGACCACAGGCACAACGTACCGCCGCAACAAGGACCTATGAAATACGTTGTGAATGGCAAACGACACCGGAAGATCCAGGCGAAAGGATACAGGATTAAGGATTTCCAATATCTTGTAAGGACCAATGAAGCGAGGCTTAAATTTGGGAGAGGAGATCTTCATAGGAACAAATCGAGAAGACAGCCATACCAAATCCCCAACGCGAAGTCGGGGACCCACACCGCGGCGGCGGTTGGCAAAACGCTGAGCCTTCTCCTGTGACAACTTCAAGTTGTCCACCACATGACTCCAGATCCGCTGCAACCTATCCACCACAGAATCCACCCCAGGACAGTCAGAAGGCTCCACATGTCCCGAGGAAAAACGAGGATGGAAACCAGAGTTGCAGAAAAATGGCGAAACCAAGGTGGCGGAACTAGCCCGATTATTAAGGGCAAATTCAGCCAATGGCAAGAAGGTCACCCAATCATCCTGATCAGAAGAGACAAAACACCTCAAATAAGCCTCCAGAGTCTGATTAGTTTGCTCCGTTTGTCCGTTAGTCTGGGGATGAAAAGCGGACGAAAACGACAAATCAATGCCCATCCTACCACAAAAGGATCGCCAGAACCTGGAAACAAACTGGGATCCTCTGTCCGACACAATATTCTCAGGAATGCCGTGCAAACGAACCACGTTCTGGAAGAACACAGGAACCAGATCAGAAGAGGAGGGCAGCTTAGGCAAAGGAACCAAATGGACCATCTTGGAGAAACGATCACATATCACCCAGATGACAGACATGCCCTGAGACACCGGAAGATCAGAAATGAAATCCATAGAGATGTGTGTCCAAGGTCTCTTCGGGACAGGCAAGGGCAAGAGCAACCCGCTGGCACGAGAACAGCAAGGCTTAGCTCGAGCACAAGTTCCACAGGACTGCACAAATGACCGCACATCCCTTGACAAGGAAGGCCACCAAAAGGACCTGGCCACCAGATCTCTGGTGCCAAAAGTTCCCGGGTGCCCTGCCAACACTGAGGAATGAACCTCGGAAATGACTCTGCTGGTCCATTTAGCAGGCACAAACAATCTGTCAGATGGACAAGAGTCAGGCCTACCAGCCTGAAATCTCTGCAACACACGCCGCAGATCAGGAGAAATAGCTGACAAGATAACTCCTTCCTTAAGAATACCCACAGGTTCAGCGACTCCAGGAGCATCAGGCACAAAGCTCCTAGACAGAGCATCGGCCTTCACATTCTTAGAACCTGGTAAATACGAGACCACAAAGTCAAAACGGGAGAAAAACAATGACCAGCGGGCCTGTCTAGGATTCAGGCGTTTAGCAGACTCGAGATACATCAGATTTTTGTGATCAGTCAAGACCACCACACGATGCTTAGCACCCTCGAGCCAATGACGCCACTCCTCAAATGCCCACTTCATGGCCAACAACTCCCGATTGCCCACATCATAATTTCGCTCTGCCGGCGAAAACTTCCTGGAGAAAAAGGCACAAGGTCTCATAGTAGAGCAACCAGGGCCTCTCTGCGACAAAACGGCCCCTGCCCCAATCTCCGAAGCATCCACCTCCACCTGAAAGGGAAGTGAGGTGTCAGGTTGGCACAAAACAGGCGCCGAAGTAAACCGGCGTTTCAACTCCTGGAAAGCCTCCATGGCAGCAGGAGCCCAGTTAGCTACATCAGAGCCTTTCTTGGTCATATCCGTCAATGGTAACAACGCTAGAAAAATTTGCGATAAAACGACGGTAGAAGTTAGCAAAACCCAAGAACTTCTGAAGACTCTTAACTGACGAGGGTTGAGTCCAATCATGAATAGCTCGGACCTTGACTGGGTCCATCTCCACAGCAGAAGGGGAAAAAATGAACCCCAAAAAGGGAACCCTCTGTACACCAAAGAGACACTTTGAGCCTTTAACAAACAAAGAATTTTCACGCAAAATCTTAAAAACCATCCTGACCTGCTCCACATGCGAGTCCCAATCATCAGAAAAAACCAGAATATCATCCAGATAAACAATCAAAAATTTATCCAGATACTTCCGGAAAATGTCATGCATGAAGGACTGAAAAACTGAAGGTGCATTAGAGAGCCCAAATGGCATCACCAAGTACTCAAAATGACCTTCGGGCGTATTGAATGCGGTTTTCCATTCATCGCCTTGCTTAATGCGCACAAGGTTGTACGCACCACGAAGGTCTATCTTGGTGAACCACTTGGCACCTTTAATCCGGGCAAACAAATCTGACAACAGCGGCAAAGGATACTGAAATTTGACAGTGATCTTGTTTAAAAGCCGATAGTCAATACAAGGCCTCAAAGATCCGTCCTTTTTGTCCACAAAAAAGAATCCCGCACCAAGAGGGGAAGAAGAAGGACGGATATGCCCCTTCTCAAGAGACTCCTTGATATATGAACGCATCGCGGTATGTTCAGGTACCGACAAATTAAACAGTCTCCCCTTAGGAAACTTACTGCCAGGAATCAAATCTATTGCACAGTCACATTCCCTATGAGGAGGCAGTGCACTGGACTTAGACTCGCTGAAGACATCCTGATAATCAGACAAATACGCCGGAACTTCCGAAGGCGTAGAAGAAGCAATAGACAAGGGCAGGGAATCTCCATGAATTCCATGGCAGCCCCAACTTGACACCGACATTGCCTTCCAGTCCAAGACTGGATTATGGGTCTGTAACCATGGCAAACCCAAAACAACCAAATCATGCATCCTATGCAGAACAAGAAAACGTATCACCTCCCGATGTTCGGGAGTCATGCACATGGTAACCTGTGTCCAAAACTGCGGTTTATTTTTTGCCAAAGGCGTAGCATCAATACCCCTAAGAGGGATAGGATTTTCCAACGGCTCCAGAACAAAACCGCAGCGCTTGGCAAATGACAGATCCATCAGACTCAGGGCAGCACCTGAGTCTACAAACGCCATGACAGGATACGATAACAGTGAGCAAATCAAAGTTACAGATAGAATAAATTTAGGTTGCAAATTACCAATGGCGACAGGACTAACAACCCTAGTAAGACGTTTAGAGCATGCTGAGATAACATGTGTAGAATCACCACAGTAGTAACACAAGCCATTCTGGCGTCTATGAATTTTCCGCTCATTTCTAGTCAGGATTCTATCACATTGCATTAAATCAGGTGCCTGTTCAGACAACACCATGAGGGAATTTGCGGTTTTGCGCTCCCGCAACCGCCGGTCGATTTGAATTGCCAAGGCCATGGAATCATTCAGACCTGTGGGAATGGGAAAACCCACCATCACATTCTTAATGGCTTCAGAAAGGCCATTTCTGAAATTTGCAGCCAATGCACACTCGTTCCACTGGGTCAGCACGGACCATTTCCGAAATTTTTGGCAATACACTTCAGCCTCGTCCTGGCCCTGAGACATAGCCAGCAAGGCTTTTTCTGCCTGAATCTCAAGATTGGGTTCCTCATAAAGCAAACCGAGCGCCAGAAAAAACGCATCAATATCAGCCAATGCCGGATCTCCTGGCGCCAGCGAGAAGGCCCAATCCTGAGGGTCGCCCCGTAAAAAAGAAATAACAATTTTCACTTGCTGAGCGGAGTCTCCAGATGAACAGGGTCTCAGGGACAAAAACAATTTACAATTATTCCTGAAATTTCTAAATTTAAATCGGTCTCCGGAAAACAGTTCAGGAATCGGTATCTTAGGTTCTGACATAGGATTTCTGATAACATAATCTTGTATGCCCTGCACACGAGCAGTAAGCTGGTCCACACCTGTAATCAAGGTCTGGACATTCATGTCTGCAGCAAACACAAGCCACTCAGAGGTAAAGGGGAAAAGAAAAAAAAAATGAGAAAGAGAAAAAGAAAAAAAAAAAAACTCAGAATTTTCTTTCTTATAATCCCGCTTCTGCAATGCATTTAACATTTAATACTGGCCTGGCAAACTGTTATGACCCCAATGGCGAGGGTCTCAGAGGAACAAGTAAGTCTGCGAAGTACAAAAATCCAGCTCATAGGGCAGTGGTAACTGGGTTGACCATATATCTACTCCTAACGCCAACACTAGAAGTAGCCGGGGAACATGCCTACGTTGGTCGCTAGATGTCTCGCGCCAACCGGAGGACTAACTACCCCTAGAAGAGGAAAACAAAGACCTCTCTTGCCTCCAGAGAATAGACCCCAAAAGTTGGATACAAGCCCCCCACAAATAATAACGGTGAGGTAAGAGGACATGACAAACACAGAGATGAACTAGGTTTAGCAAAGAGAGGCCCACTTACTAATAGCAGAATGTAGTAAGATAACTTATATGGTCAACAAAAACCCTATCCAAAATCCACACTGGAAATTCAAGAACCCCCAAACCATCTAACGGCCCGGGGGGAGAACTCCAGCCTCCCTAGAGCTTCCAGCAAGGTAAGGATACAGATTATGTACAAGCTGGACAAAAATGCAAACAAAAACAAATAGCAAAAAGCAAGAAAGCAGACTTAGCTTAATCTAGCAGGAACCAGGATCAGTAGACAAGAGCACAACAGATTAGCTCTGATTACAACGTTGCCAGGCATTGAACTGAAGGTCCAGGGAGCTTATATAGCAACACCCCTGACCTAACGACCCAGGTGAGCATACAAGGGATGGCAGACATTCCCAGAGTCAAATCACTAGTAACCACTAGAGGGAGCCAAAAAGGTAAATTCACAACAATGTCCCTACAAGGTCATTAATAAATATGTTAAAAAGAAGAGGGCCCAATACTGACCCCTGTGGTACCCCACTTCTAACCGTGACCCAGTCCGAGTGTGCTCCATTAATATCGACCCTTTGTTTCCTATCCCTGAGCCAGCTCTTAACTCACTTACACATATTTTCCCCGATCCCCATTATTCTCATTTTATGTATCAACCTTTTGTGTTGCACCGTATCAAAAGCTTTTGAAAAGTCCATATACACTACGTCCACTGGGTTCTCTTGGTCCAGTCCAGAACTTACCTCTTCATAGAAATTGATCAGATTAGTCTGACCGGAACGGTCCCTAGTTTTAACCCCTTAGTGACGGAGACAAATTTTTGAAATCTGACCAGTGTCACTTTATGTGGTAATAACTCTGCAATGCTTCAACAAATCCCAGTGATTTTGAGACTGTTTTTTCGTAACACATTATACTTTATGGTAATGGTAAATTTAGATCAATGTTTTGTGTTTATTTATAAAAAATATCAAAAATTTGAGAAAAATGTTAAAAAATTAGCAATTTTCTAAATTTGAATGATTATCCCTTTACTCCAGATGGTCATACCACGGCAAACCATTAATAAATAACATTTCCCTCTTGTCGGCTTTACATCAGCACCATTTTTAAAATGTTATTTTATTTTAGGATTTAGCATTTTAGGAGGTTTAAAAATGTAGCAGCAATTTTTCATTTTTTCAAGGAAATTTACTAAATATATTTTTAAAGGACTTATCCATGTTTGAAGTGACGTTAGGGGTCTCACATATTGGGACACCCCCAAACGTGATACCATTTTAAAAACAGCACCCTTAGACATATTGAAAACTGCTGTCAGGTAGTTTATTAACCCTTCAGGTGCTTTACAGGAATTAATGCAAAGTGGTATGACAGAAATGAAAATGTGTATTTTTACCACCTAAATGCCTCTAACTTCTGAACAGATTACTAGAGCTGTCAGACTGTAAGGCCGCTATTTGGTCGTGAATTGCCAAGGCAAATATCAGGACCACAAAATAATAATCTGAGGGCACCAGTTTGGATAAAGAGGAAACCCCCACACTCTGTTAACCATTTATAATAATGTAGTCACTATTGACAGCAGCATCTAAGGGGTTAAACAGATATGGATGGTGCAAACACTGATTGTGGCTGATGCAGCAAGTTGTCAGCTATAGTGTACAGCCAACAGCTGCGGGATTGTTACCTGTATGGGGAAGATATTCTCTTATATCACAGGTCAGTTAAAAGACATTAAGGGGTTAAATAATTTGCATATGTAATTTTAATAGTGTTGTGATTGGTTGTTTTGTATTTATATACTGCCTCCTTATTGTTACCAATAAATGTCCACCTGATGAAGACAGTACTTCCGTTGAAACGAGTTGTGGCTTAAACCCCATTCTGGTGTCAGAGTTTCCTTTCGGCACTCCTTTCACCGAGTTTTACCCTTTTCCTGTTTCTGTCCTCCTTCGGAGGTGTTCGGCTGGAGTTGTGGGGGGACTGTGCGCCCTCCCCTCACTAAGGCTACCTATCCAGCGCTCCTATAGAATCCTCCTTTTGCTGTCTTTGTTTTACACTGCTCTGGCAGGCATTTCTCCCTCTCGGTAACCCTTTCAAACACCATCAGGAAAGCATCAACATTGCAATTCTCCATTGTATATTCTTCAGCCTCAACTATGCAGTTCTCCACTGCACGTTGTTCTGCTTCAACAATGCAATTCTCCACTGCAGTTTTTTCAGCTTCAACACTGAAATTCTCCACTGCAGGATCTTCAGCATAAGCACTGCAATTCTCCACTGCCGGTTCTTCAGTCTCAACACTGCAATTTACTGTAGGTTCTTGAGCTTCAATGTTGCAATTCAACACGGCAGTTTCTTCAGCCTCAGCACTGCACTTTTACACTGCCAGTTCTTCATCCACAACACTGCAATTGACTGCAGGTTCTTCAGCTTCAATATAGCAATTCTCCACTGCAGGTTCTTAAGCCTCAACACTGCAATTCACTACAGGCTTTTCAGCTTCAATATTGAAATTCTCCTCTGCAGGTTCTTCAGTCTCAACACTGCATTTCACTGCATAGGCAAACAGTATGGGATTACCAACTTCCTAATAATGGTAACATTGCTTTCATGTGGCCATCTTGTTCATCTCTTCAAAGGGTTATTGGGGTGTGTACAGTACACATTTGGGGCAGGCCTTGTATTCACTTCATGGGCAAACAGTATGGGAGTATCAAATTCCTAATAATGGGAACATTGCTTTCAGGTGGCCATCCTGTACGTCTGTTCAAAGGGTTATTGCAGTGTGTCCACATTTTTGGCAGCCCTGTCAATCACTGCATCTAATATATAATTGCCTAGAATACTACTTCCTGCAATTTGTGCCAACTTCCGTGGCTTTGTCCGGAGCTATTGTCCGGAGCTATTGTCCGGAGCTATTGTCCGGAGCTATTGTCCGGAGCTAATGTCCGGAGATAAGTGACGTCACCAGTGTCCTACACCCAGGCAGAGCACAGTGGCCCCAGGCAGAGCACAGGGGCCCCAGGCAGAGCACAGGGGCCCCAGGCAGAACATGGGGCCCCAGGCAGAGCACAGGGGCCCCATGCAGCATATGGGGCCCCAGGCAGAGCACAGTGGCCCCAGGCAGAGCACACACCAAATCGGAGGCCGAGGGGCCCCGCCAACCAAATTGGAGGCTGAGGAGCCCCGCCCACCAAATCGAAGGCCGAGCGGCCCCGCCCACCAAAGCGGAGGCCGAGGGGCCCGGCCCCGCCCACCAAAGCGGAGGCTGAGGGGCCCCGACCACCACATCGGAGACCTAGGGGCCCCGCCCACCAAATCGGAGGCCGAGGAGCCCCGCCCACCAAATCGAAGGTCGAGGGGCCCCGCCCACGAAAGCGGAGGCCGAGGGTCCCCGCACACCAAATCGGAGGCAGAGGGACCCCGCCCACCAAATCGGAGGCAGAGGGGCCCCGCCCACCAAA